>NC_136065.1:2012008228-2017008228 GCF_964261635.1 Lissotriton helveticus
ACCAAATTTCACAGTGAAGAATATTTTATTCGCTTGTCGGTTCCATAACATTTCGGCACCCAAGTGCCTTGCTCACATGACAGCGAAAGTAAGTGAGGGTGAAATATTTAAAGTGACAGTGCATAGCTCTGATTGGGTAGTGGTACATGGACCTAGACAGCGGACTTGCAAAGGGAACAGTCAATGTGAAATACAATATAATGTAATATGGCCACTGAATTAATTCATTTAAATGACGAGATTTTTGAACATTCATATGGTTAAATACTTGTGCAAATATAGCAACATTCATGTACCATACAGGATTTTCACATAGTTAAATACAATAGTGAAAGCAAGGTATCATAAAAACATTGAGAATTCAAGTAAAATACCAATAAAACACATAGGCCATCCCACTCCACCTAATTGGGAGCATAGGTGTTAACATGTCCTGTGCAAAGGTTAAGGCGCTTACCTAGGTCTAATCTTACAAAGTTCCATGTGCAAATATATTTGTGTCATATGTCCCACCGGGCTGTCAACATACCTTGTGTTTGACACATTTTATTAGTGCAAATCCATAGAAAAAGTGCATAGTGCAATTAAAATTCACATAATAACTACTCTTGACTCCTCAGACATACATCCTTAAAGTCAACTGAGCCCAGTTAGACTTTAAAAAGAGAGAAATACATCTTGTATCTCTAGGCATATGGATACATGGATGACCAACTGATTTGTACATACTCAGAATTTATGTATATTGTCATATACGAGTTGTGTTCAGCTTTACATCCCTATCCAAGCACTCTGGAGCTAGTTTATCAGTTTAGCCTGATCAATATGAACTAAGCATACAAAGTCACAGAGATGGAAGAGAAAACCATTCTTGTATTTAAAGCCACTAATTGGCATGAGTATTAGTTTTAAAACGATTTCCTATTGTATCTTATCTTATCGATCCAGGGGTCACTGAACTGGTTTTTGGTATTCAAAATGTGCCACTCCCAGTCATAGATTGTCCTTGTGCATGTAGTTATCTCCAAGGTGCACAGTGGAAACTGTGGAATAAAATAGCATAAAATTATTGTTAACCCTATTGTCATGTGTCCAGATACCAGAGTTAGTCAGCAAAAATAGCATTGTTGATGTATAATAGCGGTCTCAAAAGGCAATCCATGGTGAATCTCAAAATAGTACTGTATGATGATTCTAAAACCACCTATAAATTTAGATATAAATATCCATATATACCACATAGTGATAAAAACCATACATATAAAACTATTTGATAATAATAGAATAGACTAAAAATAGACTAAAAAGACCATCATCCAGCTCCCTGTTTTTTGGATGTTATTGAGACCCTCAACTTTGCCTAGTTGCTTGACTTCACTTCGCGAGGTAGGGGACCTTATTTCATTAGTGTAAGCATGTGTAAAGATCCTCTAACATTTAGACCTCCTGGGTGTTTACTATTAAGTTGTAATATGTATCTGGTTTCTAGTTTCCTCAGTTTTGCCTCTGTCACCTCCTCTCCTGCTCGCCAACACAGAATCCACCACAAAGTATCTGAGATCTTTATTGTTGCTATTGTGGTGGGTCTTAAAGTGTCGTGCAACTGGATATGTATTAGCCTGCGATGTAATAGCACGTAAGTGTTGCAGCACTCGCACTCTCTTGTGGACAGGGAGCTTCCCACATACTGTATTTATATAGGAATAATACAATTCAAATCTGTTTTAGACCTGTCATCTATCCATAAATGATTAGTAACGCAATAAAGACAAAACAGACTTGTTAAAAAGGTGAGACAGGGAGAGGACTGTAAACAAGTTCATATTTAACCTTCCAGAATTAGAAATTCAGATCAAGTAAAGGAATATTTATTTCACTGAGTAAGGGGCATTGCTGGCCTCAGAAATAGCAAGAGGGGCTCAGAATAGGGAGAAATACGGGGGAGAGATGATTGGAAAAAGGACTATGAAGAATAGAGCACCTGCAAGAGCGAGAAATATGAACAGAAGTGGAGCGAGGGAAATTAAGCAACCTTGCCATTGGGCTGCGCCGACAGGTCCCAGAAATCCTTGAGACCCCAGCACTTAATAGTTTACAAGAACAGCATTGAGCACAATGCACTTCAATCGTGCCCAGCAGCAAAACATGGCACCGACACGCAGCTCCTCTGCTAATGCACCTCAACAGTAAACTTGCTTTACTCTGGTAACGAAAGCATAGAACTCCCACACTTAATGCAGGGCAGAATAGAATGGTAAAGAAACACAACTACGACGCAAAAACCAGCACAAACACCACCCGCCCAGTATGGCAGCATTACACTTTATTAATCTAATGAAAAACATCCTGTTCCATCCCAAATTCAGTCTGCACCCGTACATGCAAGAGCATGGGGGGGTGGGGGGAGGGGGTGGAGTTTAGATATGGCAACTCTAGGCAAGCCTCCCATGAAATCGAAGACCAATGAATATTTGTGAGATGGGGAGAGTGTGTAGCCAGTGTGTCGTGGGCCCTAGTGCAAAGAAGGAAACGGGCCTCTGGCTGCTCTTCGAATTTTAAATACATCATTTCATTAAAGTGCAGTGGCCCCTCGCGCCTCTGGGCCCGCTGCACCAATGGAAGCTACGCCCCTGATATGGGAGTCTCCGGGCCCCTTTGTCACATTCTGCGAGTGAGCCAGGCTAAATAACCCATCCCAATTGACTTGCTCCTTCAATGGGGACTCTTTTTTTCATGCGACCCTCCTAGGAGATGTTCATCGAGGTAACTATGCTTTAAACGTACTCCACTATGAAGCAACAGACAACAAGGTGACACCATATATATGGTGTTCAGAACAATTAAAACCCAAGCAAATATTTATATATGTCAGCCAATCTGCTTTGAAGTGACTTTACCTATGTGAATAGATGTCACTTTGAATTCTTGACGCCTTTGGAATTCAAAGTCCCAGTTTTTCACACTCCCCTGCCTTTTTACTCACACACACAATAACCACCGAGAAGGACTGCCTAGAACTATAAACGCGTAAACAGATTGAATTCAAGCACAAACTTACAGGCTCTCAGGGCCGCGCTTTCCATTACTGCTCCTGTCTTATTTTTTATTTATTTATTTTGAAAGTTTTATATAGCGCGAACAAGATCTTTGCAGATATCAGCGCACTTTACAAAGACAGGGGGTAAGAACAGGAGAGTGCATAACAGGCATTTGGGCATAGAGTAATTGTAGGTAAAAAGTGAGGTAGGGTAGGTACATGAGGGAGCATAGTCAAACAGGTAAGTCAATAATATAAATAGTACAAATAAGAGAGAGCGTAGACAATCAGGTAAGTCGATAATACAAGTAAAACAAATAAGCAAAGGGATCAAACAAGTAGTACAGATCGGTGCAGAGCCAAAAAAAAAAATAGTAGTTCAAGTGTATTTAGCCATGAGGATAGCTTTTACCTCTTTCTTAAAAAGTGTAGTGGAGGAGATGAGCCTGGTTTCAGGAGGGAGTGAGTTCCAGATCCTGGGTGCCATTCCTGAGAAGGAGCGTTTATAAGTTTTTTTTTTTTCCTTCCGCAATCTTCGAGGCTTCAGCAGAAAATTGTTTGTGGTTCTAGAGCCGCCAGAAATTGACAGCTTCTGAGTGAGGTAGCCGGGGAGTTCAGGTGTACAGCCTTGTGCGTCATACAGGCGATTTTCAGATTAATTCTGGCTTCAAAAGGCAACCAGTTCAGGGATTTAAAGTCAGGGGAAATATGTGAGTTTTTTTGATCCAGTGATGAGTCTCGCTGCAGCGTTTAGAGAAGCTCTTAGGGGTGCAGTTGTAGTTAGGGGGAGTCCGCAGAGGGCGATGCTGTCTTCGAGAATAACCACGACTAGACCGCATTCCCATACTGCACATCAGAAACACAACAGGCCTCTAGTCCAAAAACACAACTCACGTTTTGTTGAAAGTGAAAGAAACCATGAAGGCCAGTCTCAAAGACAGACCCCTGGAGCCAAAGAGAGACAGTGCTAGTTTCTACGAAATGGAGAGCACTGAAAGTCTCTGACTACCCCAGGGTTTCTGAGTCCAAAAGCTTGCCTGCGATTTAGAAATAAGTGGCAGAGAAGTTTCGGGAGGAGCAGGTCGGGAGCCACTGTATTATTAATTTCCAAATGTTATTACGGTATATGCTGCTCCATCTAGAAACGAAAATATCCTTTTGCCACTATTGGAGTGATGTCAGGGGCAGGAGGAGGAGAGGCGGTCAGAAGTCAGAGAGTGGGCTCTTCTCGAATTTTTTTTTTTTAGTAGAATAAATGATGGTCTGCTGTCTGCACAGACTCCAGCCACTTCTTTTCCAGATAAACAAGTGACCTTTTCGACCCCTGGGTACGATAGAGGGCAGCACAGGTCAAATAAAGCACTGTCACTGTCAGTGCTTACAAACAATTTTTAAAGGGACACATGAGCTTTGTAAATGTGTGCACTGTCAAAGCTCTCAATTGCGTGGCCTGTCCTTTCAAATTAAACAAACTGTAGTGCAGATTGCAGTGATCTCTTCCCTCCAGCTAAGCCCATCAGGGCACCGACCCCAGCGCAGCCTAGCCTGAGCAGTCAGCAGAGTTGGAGCAGGCTCAGTCAGCACTGCAGTGACATAATGATGCGTTAAAATAATTAACTATATCAGAATAAATTAAAATACCTGAAACTGAAGCAGAGAGAGCGATCCATGCTACGGGCCAGCCTCATGAGTCTCTGCAGGCACCAGGTTGTCGTCAGCAGCTTGGCCTGGTCCGGACTAGAGCGGCGTTACTTCCGCACAACAAATAGAGGTGCGACTCAGTAGCAGCGGCAGGCTCAATGAGCCACGGCACCGCACGGGGTCACGGGTGCACAGCTGTGCAGCACTGCCTGCAGTCTCCCCGCAGCACCCGATGCCGTGATGATGCTGCGCGCCCATGACCTGAGTGAGTAAGAGTCATTGTGGTCAGGTCATTGATGCTGTGCCATCCAGCCGGTACTATTAATTTATTGCCTTCCTGCTGCGCAGTGCGTAGGCAGCAGTGCACTCAATCTCTCAGACTATGCTGAGAGGGATGCCACGTGGACCGACGACCAATCGAGTCAAGTCCTCGGCCCCGCGCAGCTTCCACCTCACTTCCTTCTTGTTCCACTGGACGGGAGGTCACATCCGATCGGACCATCCCCCACACGGCCCCACGGCCTAAACGCAACAACTGCAGGGCAGATTGTAACATTTGTAGCAGCACTGAGTCTGAAAGAAGATCTTTAACTGTTCACTAACTGTGCTGCTGCTGGGCACTGCTCTGTGTGTGCGGAGTGCTCTCTCCAGAGAGGCGGAATGTGCTCATAAGTCATAAGGCATCCGGCATCCAATTTCAAATATTTTGCAGCATTCACCGGAAAGACTCATGTGGAGGGTAGACCCCGGCCCTGAGAAATAAGTGCCAGTGCTAAGCACCGGCACAAATTAAGCACTGTTTAGTAGGCAATTAAGGTAAACTATGGAAATGTGCGATGGATAGTCCACGACTTTTTGACCTGTCATTAGTTCAGGTCATCTTCAGGACCAGGTTACAGTATTTCAGTGCTGATCTTGGTGGGAGTCCGGGAGGTATAGGCAATGACGGTTCCAGGAGAGAGGGGGCACTGTTTTGGGCAAGGAACCCAGAGAGGCACGGTCAGTCATGGAGCAATGCGAGAGATTGAAGCAGCGCAGAGCCCTGCTAGGGAAAGAACGAGTGAGGCAACCCGACGTAAGCTACCCGCGTCTGGACAAGGCCATCTAGTAATTGTGGCTTGTGGGGGTAGCAGCCCGGTGTGTGCAGAAGGTCGTACGGAGGCTAAGGTTTATACCAGCAGTCTAAGTCCGGGGGCAATAGATGAGTGTCGCTCTGCGGCGAGTCCTGAGGCATCCAAACCGCAACAATTAAAGCCATAAATCGGCAATTAAAATGTGCTGGTAAAATACACTGATTAACATACACATGTTCTTAGTTTCAAGCTACATGTCATGTTAAATCTGCAGTTTACAAAAGGACTACTTGATCTTATCAGCAGAATATAATGGGGGCAGAAATGGGGCATTCTCTGAATGTCATGGCATTGACCGACAAGCTATCCAAGCAATGTAAATCCATGGAAAATGAGAGGCACCGGTTGACGAAAGCTGATCAAGACACCCACACTTTATATTTCTTATTACTTTTTTTATTTTATTTATTTATACATGACCAGAGCAGCAACTTGCTGGCCGTAAAGGACGCTCAGATAATGGCAAATGGTGGTTATTTCATAGTGTTTTGTTCATTTTTTTTTCTATGACTCATCAGAACAGCAGTTATTGTGGGGTACCCATTTTTTGTGTTGCAATTTTGGCACATTTGGCTCATTTATTTCACTGGCTTAATTTTTATCAGTAAGGCACGAGTAAGTGCACATTTGCTGTATTCTCAATTTTTGCATATCTCTTGCTGCTTCTATGTGAACAAATACTACATATCCTCCACTTTGTGTTTTGTCATACGTTTAGGTTTGAGTGCCTTGTTTTGTGTTATATTGGTATGACGTGCACTTGTTTTGTGCTATGTTTTTTCCCAAGAGAAAAGAGCGCTGTTTGGGTGTGAGGCCTAGCATTATTGATCTAAACCTATAGAAATAGTCCTGTGGAATAGGTTTTTACTTCATTTAGCTGTCCTGTTCCTCTTCTGGGAATGTGACTGCATCGTTTGTGATCAATTATGTGTAGAAATGTTCGGCTTTAAATGGAGGTGGGCGAGCTAACAAATTAGCAGCAAGAGCTGAGCTATAGGTCTAGCCCAGATCTTAAAGCCCGTGCACGGTCCGAGCCCTGAAAATATGACTTTGCAAATCCTACAGCAAACATAGCACGAAATATGACTGTCTCCATAAAATTAAAAAAAAGTGTACTTCTTACGTATGTAGCACTGCACTGACCAGTGCTTTATTAAGTGATTGTTTTTAGGTTTCGTCCTGGCGTTGCAACTGCGTAGCAGTTGCTCCGCCCAGGCGAAATCTAATGTTATCTCTATAGTGGGGACTTGAAACCGCCCCTTCTTCCATTGGCTAGCTCCATAAATGGAGGCTAGCCATTGGAAGAGATTGGCTGTCAATCATGTTTTTCCGTGAAAACGCGATTCGGGGATGTTTCTTGGTCTTTTTTTAAGCCCCGTCCCTTGCTGCCGTGTGTCCCGGGCCACCCTGTGATTGGCTGCAGGCCCGGGACACCCCCGTGACGTCATTTCCCGGGCCGCGCTGTGATTGGCTGCCGGCCCGGGACACCCCCGTGACGTCAGCCAATCACAGCACGGCCCGGGACCTGACTTTTTTTAGGACTTGTGCCCTGTATACAAATGTGACAATGCGGTATAAAACACAAACTATTAGTTGGGCAAGGATTAGCCAACCATCTACTGATCCAGAATGCTACCCACTCATGAATGGCGGAGGTGTGGTCATGTGGTTAAATCTGTTCGCTGAAGGATCTGGAAGCTCTGCATTCTGATATTGGCTTCCGCACTTCAGGGAATCGCGTGATTCTGGGCAGATCACTATCTCCCAGCGCTTAATGTGAAGTTCGTGCTTTAGCTGGTGCAAGCTACAGTGGCCTCCTGACGAGGGCCCGGCTCTTTTTTCCGTTTTACAAAGGTAAGTAAGTACTGCTGTCTCCCTGTGCCTCAGTTCAGTTATGTGAGCAGTTAAGAATCGGTTCAGTGCGAGTAATACATGCTTTGTAAAACCGCAGGGGTTTAAGACATGTTTGTAGCCAGAGGTTTGTTTTAGAAAGTTGTACTCTGAACCATGCGTCTCCCTCACCACAGTTTAATTTATTCTGTTATCATTTCTGGTTTGAAAAACCAAACACCAGGAAACGTACACAGTCGTGTGATGGTACTCCAAGGTCTGTTCGAAAGGGCGCCCAGACAGGGATAGCGCTACGATGCCATGGCGAAGATGGGGAGCGCTATACAAATGCCAGCCGCAGCATTACCTCGTATTAGCTAAGTAGCAATGGGATACTGTCCACTTCGTATGACGTTGTTCAAGTTGATGTGGAAAACCTATTCTGTCTCTCTGCAATGTTCTTCAGAAACTTTGTACAAAGCATCCCTCTCCCCCAAAGGAACTTTGCCCCTATTCCGACTTTAGAAGTGTTCAAAAGCAACCAGTAATAAGGGTTACCAGACGAAGGTCACATGGTTTGTCAAAGGCAGCCAATATATACATTCAGGGCTTTTTATATCAACCAACAACCAACCATAAGCAGTGTGGCTTTTTACATTCAGGAATGCTTCTTCTATCACTAGAAACTAGGAACAACAAAAAAATATACAAAGCCAGAAACAAGACGGGGCACTTACCTTGGACTGCCTGTGGGCTGTATGGGACATCACCGAGGAGCAGCTATTTAAAATAGGGAGAAAAGGGAAATTGCAAATCGTTGCGTAAGTGGAAAGGATACCAGAGGCCACATCCTTCAGTGGCCCACTTTCGTTCAGCTCTCGGGGTGTGATGTCACGACACCGCCCTATCGTTAAACGGTCCTTGCGGGCTCCTTGGGCCGGAAAGACGAGTGACAACACGGATCATGTGGAAAGATTACAGTGGCGGCCGGCTGCCCACACCCAGAGGCACTGAGATAATGAAGAGCATGTCAGTAGCGTAACCCGGGGGTCATGGGCCCCGGAGTAAGAGAGCCCCGGTGCATCTGAACCTGCTGCGCCAACGGAAGCTTCTAGCACACACAGTTACATCATAAAACGGCCATGTATTTGAACCCATTTCCTTTATGATGCCTTGGACTTTCCCCACAGCACAAATTATTTCGCACAATTCCCTTCTAATTCGTTTGACAAACGTCAATTATTTTTGGGACTGTGAGGTTTGACATTCCTCTCACACTTTTTTCTTCATCCGCCCTGGAAATGCTACATTTCAAAACATAACAAGCATTTGCAATGCAATAGGTCTCGCATTTACGCAACTTTAAACTATTGGCATTGTAAATGACAATGCCCTTTTATTTAGGTTTTGAAAACCAAAACATAAAAGGCATTTTATTTTACAATGCCAATAGCTGAAACTCGCATAAACACGAGACTTATTGCATTGGAAAACAAGCATCTGTATACAAGAATAATACTTTATGAGAACTGACTGGTATACTGACTTCATATACTGTGAAGTAAAAATTCGTACTCTGTGAGATGTCCAGTCATGCACTGGGGTTGTAACTAAGTACACTGGCCCCTGGGGCAGGGTGGCTGGAATCGATTTTTGCACCTTTGCCGTTGCTGACAAGTTCTTTTCTTTTAAATAGATGTATATGTTGACTGCCAGACCTTGATTTTCATCATTCTACCCCGCAAGAATCCATACCTTGTTGCTTTATTGTGGGACTGGCTGTCACGCGACCCGGAAGTACTGGAATCACGGGCAAATGTGTTCCGTAAAAGATCAATAACGGGCTCGGGCGGATTTTACGGACGGTTGGTGTAAGTGGAGGAGCAGTGGTGACTCTAGTTAAGATGGCTTTGGATTCTTCATTATTATTTTATGTTTCCGTGGCATGACGTTTTAATGAAGACTGTACGCTTTCAGTTTTCGAGGCGTATGTTTGTGTGCCTGCAGGACAGGCACGCCCGTGCCTCCTTGATTACATTTTCTCCTTTTTTCACTTCAGTGCATCAGAGAGGCCACGTTGAGTGTCAAGGCCTTTCAGCTGGCGTGCCTCGTAGAGCGGGAGCTTCTGGCGGTGCCAGTTGTCTCGGGTGACAACTCCCGACAGCAGCAGCTACGCATCGAAAGCCTCGAGTGCTGCGGACATGATTTGTATCTGGGTTCAAGTGATGGCTGCATCCGTCGCTTCCTGCTGGAGGCGAAGAGCCATCCAGCCACGGGGCTGACAACTTTTACTGGCTCCCGGCAATTGCAGCAAACACTACTGGGCCCAAGGAAGCCAGTTACAGAACTCCGTGCCGCTTCAGCTTTGCACCGGCTTCTAGTTTTGTGTGATAATGTCATCAGTCTTGCTGACATGAGTAGTCTGGAGCTAGTGGCTGCTGCCGGGGCCCGAATAAAGGGTGCCACTGCATTCACCCTCAATGAAAACCCTGCAAGCGGCGGAGATCCTTTCTGTGTAGAGCTGTGCCTCATCTCTGCTAAGCGCCGTGCCATTCAGATATTCCTGGTTTATGAGGATCACGTTCAGATGGTCAAGGAAGTCGTCACTCCCGAGCAGCCCTGCTCCCTTGCGGTGGATGGACACTTTTTGTGCTTGGCCCTCACCACTCAATACATCATCATTATAAGATTCAAAAGCATTTCATACCTGGTTGGCGGTTCTGTAGCAAAATGGACTACTAGACTTTTGGGGCGCAAGGAGTTCCCATATAAAGTAGGTTAAAAAGAAACCAGTTTCTTAAATGACATGCTACACAAATGAAAGAACTCTGATATTGTGTGTGTGTGTGTGTGTGTGTATATGTGTGTGTGTGTGTATATATGTGTGTGGGTGTGTGTATATATATATATATATGTGTGTGTATATATGTGTGTGTATATATGTGTGTGTGTGTGTGTGTATATATGTGTGTGTATATATATATATATATATATATATATATATATATAATAATAATAATTTTTTTTGTGGAATCTTGACATTGAAAGACGTTTTTGAAAACTGGGCATTTTAAAAACACTATGATTTTGGTCGTGATTATAAAACAAGCAAAAAAAGAATGGACTCCACGTGGCAGAAGCAGAGCGGTGGCCTATAGGGTATGGTTTAAAAAAGTTCAGTTTTGAAGATACTGTAAATCAGGCATATGGTTTTATTCACTTACAGCTAGCGAATATCCTATTTTTAAGGTCTCGCCTGAGGCAATGCGCTTGCGCATTGCTCCGGCGAGATTATAGTAAGGGAAAAAGAAAAGTCTACCAAAACGGCTGCGGATCGCATACAGTTCATGTGATCTATGCACGCCATCGCCAGCCACGTCGCACACCACCATTTGTCTGTGCCTCACATCAGACTTCAAAGGCTGCCGCTCCCCCGCATCAGACTTCAAAGGAATGCGCACCCGTGCCCACCCCCCCACCCCACACAGCAATTGCGAGAGCTTGTTTTGCTTGCTACTCCTTCTCCCGTCTATCCTTTCTTTCCCTGCATGCTTACACTGCTCCAGATTTCTTGTCCTGTCCCTGCGTTCTTTCTGTGAGTCTATACTAGCCATACCTTCATGCCCCTCTTTGCTTGGCCTGTTCCTGCTTGCTTTCTCCGGCCCTCCTCTGCCCATGATTTCTTTCCCTGAACACCCCTGCCAGCCTGCCCTGTTGCTGCCTGTATGCCTCTAATTGCCTGCCCTGTCCCAGACTCCTTGCTCTGTCTCTGCTTGCTTTTTCTGACACTTCTCCGTCCCTGCTTGCTTCCCTTGCCACTGCTTGTTGTTTCCTCGTTTCTCTCTTAAAACGCCACTATATCATTTTCACCCACCTTTTGAAGCCCTACTGCCGCGACACTGATTTTCGCGCATGTCTTGGCCCCCACTGTGCTCCTCACTTCTTTTGGCTTCACAGATGGCTTTCCTCGCTGCGCCCCTCCCCCACCACAGAGCGCGTCTAGCGGCCGAGACTCCGTTCCAGCCTGCAGTTTGGTGGCCCCAGAAGCACTGCCCAAGAAGATGCTGTGTATATTTTTGTCAAGAAGCAATAAGCGCCAAACAAAACATGGTGTACATTCATTTTGAAAGTACAAAGTGCCGTCTGTTTCATTTAATTGAGGTTTTTTAGTAAACAGGCTTAAATTCCTTGTGCTTTACAAATTCCCCTCAATCGTGGAAATAAGTACAGTTTTATATTGGGCCATGCCTGGGGACGCCTTGGGAGTAAGTTACTGTGACTCAAAGGCCTGGCTCCAAGCATCCAGATTCGAATCCTCGATTAACGTCAACAGTGACTTTGGTATAATGCACCCTACACAGTTGAATTATCTCTTCCTTAATATGTGTAGTTGTTACACACTGCAATTGGATATACAGTTTTATATATATAATATATTGTCCTCAATCTGAAGATGATAAAGCGCTTTACATGGGCACCAGTTATATTATATTTTTAAGGCACGGGGAGATTAAATGATTTGCCCATAATCACAGGATGTTGAGGGCACGCCGCGACTTGAAATTGTCTTCCCAGTTCCAAAGCTTGAAGCTCTGACCGTTACGCCACCTCCTCTTCGCAGTTCTCCATTACAGACTTTCAGCCCGCTGAGCTATCTTCTAGCTCAGTTCTGTGACGCGAGCCAGGTCTGGCCGTTTGCATGCTAGTCACGTTCCACCCTGCTGGAAGTGCCAGGGCATGCTTTTATTAACGCCGAGCGGCGTGTGGCACTGTGGGAGGAAGGCACACCACGAGACGGGAGTCAAAGGTGAGAGCGCGCTTGGCAGATAGCACGTCTTCTCAAAATACACGTTTTTAAAAACCGACAATAATTCATAATATACTAACAACACCTGTCTTCCAAGTACGGGTAATATGTTTTTATTGTCGGTGGGTTTAATTTTCGTTGGCAGACAGAATGCAGTGGCACTGAACATGTCTGCATTCCTCTCTACCTCTCTCTCTACCTCTCTCTCTCTACCTATCTCTCTCTCTACCTATCTCTCTCTACCTCTACCTCTACCTCTCTCTACCCCTCTCTCTACCCCTCTCTCTTCCCCTCTCTCTTCCCCTCTCTCTTCCCCTCTCTCTACCTCTCTCTCTACCTCTCTCTCTACCTCTCTCTCTACCTCTCTCTCTACCTCTCTCTCTACCTCTCTCTACCTCTCTCTACCTGTCTCTCTCTACCTCTCTCTCTACCTCTCTCTCTACCTCTCTCTCTACCTCTCTCTCTACACCTCTCTCTCTCTATCTCTCTCTCTCTCTCTCTCTCTCTCTCTCTCTCTCTCCACCTCTCTCTCTCTCTCTCCACCTCTCTCTCTCTCTCTCTCTCCACCTCTCTCTCTCTCTCTCTCCACCTCTCTCTCTCTCTCTCTCCACCTCTCTCTCTCTCTCTCTCTCTCTCTCTCTCTCTCTCTCTCTCTCTCTCTCTCTCTCTCTCCACCTCTCTCTCTCTCTCTCTCCACCTCTCTCTCTCTCTCTCTCCACCTCTCTCTCTCTCTCCACCTCTCTCTCTCTCTCTCTCTCTCTCTCTCTCTCTCTCTCTCTCTCCACCTCTCTCTCTCTCTCTCCACCTCTCTCTCTCTCTCTCCACCTCTCTCTCTCTCTCTCTCTCTCCACCTCTCTCTCTCTCTCTCTCCACCTCTCTCTCTCTCTCTCTCTCTCTCTCCACCTCTCTCTCTCTCTCTCTCTCTCCACCTCTCTCTCTCTCTCTCTCTCTCCACCTCTCTCTCTCTCTCTCTCTCTCCACCTCTCTCTCTCTCTCTCTCTCTCCACCTCTCTCTCTCTCTCTCTCTCTCCACCTCTCTACCAGTTGCACTGCTTGTTTGATTTAGAAATCAATATGATCTAAGCAAAGGATTTGGAGTCTTGGGAATTGAATTCACAACTATCGAGTGCAACTTCAAACATGAAAACAATACATTTGAATTAATCAAACATAACCTTTGGATTATGTGGATGAATAGCATGTGTTTATGCTGTATTATAGCTGAAGTCCCCTTGATCACATATCAAGAGGCTTTCTATTAGTTTAAGTTTGCATTCGAGCAACCACAGTGGCACTCTTTCGTTGTCTAAATTGATTATCTGGAGTGCATAAAAGTAACTTGCTACCTAAAGGTAACAAATTTTTGCCATAAAAAATAACTCATTTTGCCAAATGTGGCTACTGACTGATTCTGCCCAGGGTTGGCAGCCATCCGAGAAATATTTCTGAAAGCTAGACACACAAGGGAGTCCATGGTGGTATGACCTGTGTAGATCCCACTACATTTTCTAACCCAGAATGTGCTACAAACATTGGTTGAAATAACACACGCACAACCCCCCCACACACACAACCCCACGCACAACCCTCTATCTATCGCCCTCGCTCTTATCTATCTATCGCCCTCACTTGCTATCTATCTGTCACCCTCACTCTATCTATCTATCGCCCTCACTCTATCTATCGCCCTCACTCTATCTATCGCCCTCACTCTATCTATCGCCCTCACTCTATCTATCGCCCTCACTCTATCTATCTATCGCCCTCACTCTATCTATCTATCGCCCTCACTCTATCTATCTATCGCCCTCACTCTATCTATCTATCGCCCTCACTCTATCTATCTATCGCCCTCACTCTATCTATCTATCGCCCTCACTCTATCTATCTATCGCCCTCACTCTATCTATCTATCGCCCTCACTCTATCTATCTATCGCCCTCACTCTATCTATCTATCGCCCTCACTCTATCTATCTATCGCCCTCACTCTATCTATCTATCGCCCTCACTCTATCTATCTATCGCCCTCACTCTATCTATCTATCGCCCTCACTCTATCTATCTATCGCCCTCACTCTATCTATCTATCGCCCTCACTCTATCTATCTATCGCCCTCACTCTATCTATCTATCGCCCTCACTCTATCTATCGCCCTCACTCTATCTATCGCCCTCACTCTATCTATCGCCCTCACTCTATCTATCGCCCTCACTCTATCTATCGCCCTCACTCTATCTATCGCCCTCACTCTATCTATCGCCCTCACTCTATCTATCGCCCTCACTCTATCTATCGCCCTCACTCTATCTATCGCCCTCACTCTATCTATCGCCCTCACTCTATCTATCGCCCTCACTCTATCTATCGCCCTCTATCTATCTATCGCACTCTATCTATCTATCGCACTCTATCTATCTATCGCACTCTATCTATCGCCCTCACTCTATCTATCTATCGCCCTCACTCTACCTATCTATCGCCCTCCCTCTATCTATCTATCGCCCTCTATCTATCTGTCTACCTAACTATTGCCCTCCTTCTAGCTATCGATCGCATCACCACAGCATCAATCTGTGCAACCATTCAACAACTGGTTCAAATGTTCTCTCAATGTTTCAAGCTTTATTACAAATGTCACAAAACGATGTTAATAATTCATTTCTGTTCTTGGATCACAATAAAATACATTGAACATAATCTTCACAAAAGTTTAAGCTATTGCCATTATAAATTACAATAACTTTTATTGAAGTATTATTTAAAAAAATTAAAAGCCATTGTTATTTGTAATATCAATACATCTAAATCACGTAAATACAACACATATTGCATTACAAATGCTATAGGTGTCACATTTGCAAAAGTTATAACTATTGGCATTGTAAATGACAAAGCTATTAATTTCTCTATTTTCAAAACCAACACATAAATAAAATATTTGTCATTTACAATACCAATAGCTCAAACTTGCCTAATGCGAGACCTATTGCATTGCAAATGCTTGTTGAAAGTAGTAACATTGTCTAAGCTTTCAAAGCTTGTAGCAATAGTTATGTACCTCAGTTCTCGTGCTTCAGATGTGCTCAAATCCTATAATTATATATTACTTTTAATAAAATGTGACATCTGCCAAATATGGGAGATTCATGTACTTGGATCACACTTCAAGTAAATAGTGAGAATGTGTTGCTTTCAGCAAAGAAAGCCTTTGTTCCAAGATGGCTTCTATGTCCACCAATAGTCCCTGCCAACTACTGAAAGCAATGCTTGTCAGGCATTTAAGTGATAACACTTCCGAATGATCAACATGACAGCCTATTGAATGAGGGCAAATGTTTACTCACCTGAAGCCTCCTGCATGAATAAATACACTTTTACAATAGTAGTAACTGATAAACACTAACAACCAGCCAATCCATACCTAAAATAGGAGCACAACTTATTTCATGTCACTATCAGTGATGCAAAATAAACAGCAGATAATTTGCTAATGCTTGTTTTCAACCACAGTATATTTTGAGCCAGCACCAGGAGGATGATCTTGGATTTCTGCCACAAGAGTTCTGCTTATGGAAGTGTCTTATTTGCATGATTTAACTACTCTCATCTTATTCTTGTCTGGCAGGAGAACAGAAGCCTCACTATCAAACTGCGGAAACGCAAAACAGACAAGAAGGTGGAGTGGTCGAGTGACACAGTGGATAATGAGCACCTAGGGCGAAGGTCCTCCAAATGTGAGTTTTGTGTCCAGCTTCATGCCTGCTGAGAATATGCCACATACTGTAAAAGCAGTTGAGTCACTTGTTTTACATATTCGGGATTTGGCCACATGAGTACCAAGCACCCCATAGATAAATATGGTATACTTGCACTGTATGGTGTAAGGATCACAGGTGCACATCTTGTTTTCACTGTCAGGTGATCGATACGTAGATGGGTCCAAACATAGCAAGTAGATTACTCTGCTATGAGCCACCTCTGCCACTAAATTGGCATGGGGCAATCAAAAGCAACATTATAGTACTTTGACTCCTGTCATACCACTCAATAATATAGAACAGTGTTTATCCTGAGCTAACATCGAAAACAAATTTTCAGTTAAATGAACAGATCACAAATCGCTGTTTTTTCTTCTCTTTCTTTCTTTTATTTCATGTGATGAATGTTCATAAAATTTCTCTAGCCGACACATGTTTCGTCTGAACTGGTGTTTATCCACAGACTTCTTCAAGGCTAGAACAATGTAATTTTATAATTAAAATCATCAAACATGTATGTTTAAATGTGATATTATCATTAAGGAGAGCTCTAATTATACATAGTTCCATTTAAGTTGTTTAACCGATTTTAACACTTTTAAAACAATGCGTTTACACCCAAGAATAAGGTCCTTGAAAATAAAAGGAGAAATCTAACTCCTAAGGAAACAAGGTGTAGAAGTGCAAAGAGAAACGAGAGGACCCCATCACCGAATTCCTGTCGTGTTATCTCAATATGCTGACATTATTTAAGTCTGCCCTGTCATAATTTAGAGTTGAGAAAAAAGTGAGGTAAAAAATAGAAGTGCTCAAATTAAGTTAAATAAAGTGTTTCACGTCATGATTATGATGTGAAGTGAAAGTTATTTGAGTAATGTGTACCTTTTTTTCATCCAATTCGACCTGTAAAGTTTCTTTCTTGTCACCCCTACTGCAATGTTTTTAGGGGTTGATATATCCAATAGGCTGACAAGAAAAACAGCTATTTTAGAACCTGACTCTTGTACATTTATGAGCACGTTTTAAAGGCATTGGAAATATTATTGGTGAATTACTCACTCAATTTTCCGCGTTCTTCCAGCCCGTTAATAAAAATGGTAGTGTCAGTCTATTTTCTCCGTTCTATATCACTCGGGTATTTTCCTCCTACAACCAAAGTGAAGACAGACGGAACCCTATTGGTTAGTAAAAATGTTCCCATCGTCACTAGAGACTTTGTCTTTTACCATTAAAGTATTTAAAATTTAGCTGTTCGTAATACCCATATTCGCGTCAAGAACATTCACGGCAATTTCATATGTTAACCTATTACGTTTGATTAAATCCTTAATCGCGGCACTCGCCAACTTCACGACCCAATTCTGCTTCCCATTCCTTACATTAAGTGTACATGTAGACGCTATCTCACCTGTGACGATTTCTCGTCTCCAACAAAAAGTCTCTCTGGCGTTCAGCACCCGCGCCATGTTGCGCTATCTTAAAATACCCATGTCCGGTATCAGACACAAACAGCGGACTAACTACATTGAGTGTCTTCCCCTTTCCCTTGTTAGTCACGCCATCTTGCAATAGGCAATTCCCGTTTTGTTACCACAGAATAAAATGTATCCAGAATGGATAATAATAATGCTCCTAATTCTATTTCCATGGATTATTGAACATGTTTTACCGTCGTGTAAGAAGATTAAATTGGAAAAGCAACCACCGAAAAAACCCGTCACCAAGTGTTTCTTCCATTACTATTGGTCAGTTACATCATCTCGACACATTTCTCATTTTACTTATCATATACATCATCCTAGTTGGTACTCCTTCACTACTTAACATCAACTCATATTACAAAAAATCTATCGTATTATTATATTGTATCCGCATCACAAAGACGTTTTCTCGAAAAGGGGTTGTGTATCTAAGCAACATTATACCAGACAACACAGTGGGTAAAATTCAATGTCATATCTCAGTATTATACTTGTATACATTGTCACATGATTACAGTACCATAGTATAGATTTACACGAAATAAGGTTTAAGATACACAGATCAGTGTATTTAATACAGTTAGATGTTTAATCATCTGTCAAGTTGATACAGTGACTATCCCTTTAGTCATCAGTCTTAGGGAGAGTCATTTCCAGATGATAGTCTAAATGTAAGCATTTGGTAGGTCTAATCCGGAGTGCGTCCCAAATTAATCTCCCAGAAAAAATTGGAGCTCATCATCAAAATTAAGACCCCTCTCCACCGCATGAACCCGCATTATCCATCTTGCCTCAAGCTGTCTGAGTCTGAGCTCCCTATCACCTCCCCTCACATCCGGGGGCATTGTTTCGATCCCATGAAAGGACATGGATAAATGTTCAGTTTGCAGTTTGCACTCCATGGCATGTGCTGTCAACGGGTGTCTCATGTCCTTATTTTTAAGTGCTCTAAAGTGTTCTGCCATGCGGTCCTTAAGTCTGCGAATGGTACTGCCAATGTATACTTGGTCACATTTGCAAGTTATTGCATATACCACATAGGTGGTGTTGCAGTCAATATGTGATCTTATATAATAGATCTTCGATCCATTATATGTAAAATGTAATGTTCCATGTCGTGACGTCCTACACATGCTACAATCACCACATCGAAAAGAACCCTTTGCAAGTAAATGTAGCCAATTTGGAGTCTTTTCGGGTAGTCTTGGGTAACTGGGGCTGATCATGTTTTTAATTGTCATGCCCCGTCGATGTGTAATAGAAGGTCGTGAGTCGATATGGTCTTTTAGGGTATGATCTGAACTCAAGAGGAACCAGTATTTCTTAAGTATTTGATAGACTTTAGATGACCAAGGGTTATAGCTGGTTATCAATCTCACCTTATCCCTGTTCTTGTTTCTATCATGGGTTCTGGTGCTCAGAGTTTCTTGTCTTTTAGTCCAAGTACTCTGTTTTTTGCTCTCTCTAATACCTCTGACCCATAGCCTCTCTTTAGAAATCTCCTTTCAATGTCCGTTACACATTCAAGGAATTCACAATCCTCGCTGCAATTACGTCGGGCCCTGTATAGTTCGCCATAGGGGATTGAATTTACAGTAGATCTGGGATGTGCACTGTCATTATGCAAAACCGCATTACAAGATGTAGACTTTCTGAATAATTTACTGCACAATTTGTTGTTTTGTACATACAAAGTTAAGTCCAAAAAAGTGATATTGTCTTTAGAATATTCCATAGTGAAGGTCATATTATACACATTATCATTCATATAGGCAAAGAAATCTAGAAGTTCTACCTCACTTCCAGTCCATATGAATATAAGATCATCTATGTATCTTCTGTAGTAGTTAATGTTGGAGTGCCATCGTGCTCCGCCAGGGCCCCAAATGTGCACCGCCTCCACCCATCCCATGAAGAGACAGGCAAACGACGGCGCAAATTTCGAACCCATAGCGGTCCCACAGATTTGCTTGTACCATTGGTCTCTGAACAGAAATACATTTTCTTCCAAAATTAGTCTCGACATCATTAGGATCATATTGGTATGTTCCAACAGTTCAACTGGTCTCCTGTGTAAAAAGAATTCCAGTGCTTTGAGACCCAAGTCATGTTTAATGTTTGTGTATAGGGAACATACATCCATTGTAACTAGTATCATCTCTGGTTCCCAATCAAAGTCATTCAATACATTTAATACATGTTTTGTGTCCCTGATGTTAGAAGGTAAGTTTAAGACATACGGTTGAAGGAATAAGTCTACAAACTCAGCAAGTTTTTCTGTCGGCCCGCCTATTCCAGAGATAATAGGTCTCCCTGGTGGAGACCGGAGACTCTTATGAACCTTTGGCAAGGTATATATACAGGGAAAGCGGGGTCGATGGACAGTGAGATATTTGAATTCTGTATCGTTCAGTAGAGTATCTTGATGCCAGGTCTTTAAGAAGGTGTTGATTTTAGCTACAAACGCAAAGATAGGGTTGTGTGGTAGTTTAGCATACCAGCCTTCATTATTCAGTTGTCCCATAATCTCCTCATTGTATTTTATCCTGTCCATTAAAACAACATTCCCCCCTTTGTCTGCCTCTTTCACTACAAGGGATTTATTTTCTGATATTGATTTAAGGGCACTTCTTTCTCTAATGGACAGATTGTCATGAGGGTACGGGTGCTTGGTATTACGTATCTTGTTCTCAAGAATATCCAGTTCTTTGTTTACGCTCTTATAGAAAGCATCAATATTACTTCCACTCCCCAATTGTGGGGTCCATTTGGATTTCTTTTTTAGTCCACTATCCTCACTCATATTGGTACAACATTCTAGGTCTTGCAAGACTTGATGTAAAGTTACTGGGTCATTTTCTTGTTCTGTTATTGATAGTAAAATTCGAGTGGCATGCACATCCTGTATAGTGATATCTCCTACAATGGGGGGTGGTTGACAATTTTGGACCGAGACATTTGCAGAAAAGAATTTTTTTATTTTTAATTGCCGAACAAATTTATAAACATCAATCTTTACATCATTAATGTCACATCTACTTGTAGGACAGAAGTTTAAGCCTTTACACAGGACAGATGATATATCATTAGTTAATTCAGTATCTGACATATTGATCACCTGAATCTCATTGTCACCTGTCACTTCCCCTGGTTTGCCTTCCAATATCGTGTTTGGTAATGTGCCCTTTCGTCTGGTTTTTTTGCCTCCCCTTTTTCCTCTCTTGGTTTTACCACCATGTCCACCCTTTGGTCGCGTTGTCTCGAATTCCCTATCCGGATCATCTGAACCTCCTTTAAAAAAGATGAAGAGTTATTTCCTGTTTGGTCTACACTGGCATTAGGGACCCCATCCTCTCCACTCACAGAGACATTGCTTGAAGATGCCGTGTCTATACTGCTCATGGATGGTGTTTTTTTACCCTTTGTAAGGGTGTCATTATTAATCAATGCATCGAATCTTTTGGCAAAGGTGAAGACCCTTCCAGAGGCGTAATCTTGTTCGTCGCGCTTCAGCTTGCGCGCTTTCCTCTGTTTGATATCCTCTTCAAATTTCTCTAAGATGTTATTCAAGATCTCATAGTTTTTTTTGGTACCCTCTGTTTTATTTAGGTCTAGTATCTCTTTCTCCAGAGCATCTACTTCTACAGTAATTTTTTGGACTTTTCTTTCAGAGTTTTCTATTAGTAGGTTCATTAGTCTCATGGAGTTACCTGTTAGTTCTTTCTCCCATATTAGCATTAGGTCTTCCTCTAGGTCATCATACGTAGGAAACAGTTGGGATCTTAAACCTCGGGGTATCCTATCTAGTCTTTGATATTCCCTTAGTGTTGCTCCATCCCACCATTTACTAATTTCGGATTTCTTTAGACGTTCCAACCGAATGAATTTCTGCTTTAGGCCTTCATTTGGTTTGCTTGTCCCTAGTGAAACCGCCTTATTGATTGATGCACCTGCATGTAAACTCTTAAAGAGATCATCTGCCACCTTGTTTCTCTCATTTCTAGAACACATTCTCGTTGATTATTAATAGCCAGGTATATTACCCAAAACACCGCCCTGCAGCACACCCACAATAAAGAGCAAATACAAGAATTGATGGCTGGGTTACACTTGTGCTGGGTCACAGTGATATCTATCAGGATTAGAACAATCTGGAAAGCTCCAAGGATACGGTTTAGGCCATCTCTCTAAACACAACAGGCATGATCAAGTCGATGCCCTTTTATAAAGAACAGTGTTTATCCTGAGCTAACATCGAAAACAAATTTTCAGTTAAATGAACAGATCACAAATCGCTGTTTTTTCTTCTCTTTCTTTCATTTATTTCATGTGATGAATGTTCATAAAATTTCTCTAGCCGACACGTGTTTCGTCTGAACTGGTGTTTATCCACAGACTTCTTCAAGGCTAGAACAATGTAATTTTATAATTAAAATCATCAAACATGTATGTTTAAATGTGATATTATCATTAAGGAGAGCTCTAATTATATATAGTTCCATTTAAGTTGTTTAACCGATTTTAACACTTTTAAAACAATGCGTTTACACCCAAGAATAAGGTGCTTGAAAATAAAAGGAGAAATCTAACTCCTAAGGAAACAAGGTGTAGAAGTGCAAAGAGAAACGAGAGGACCCCATCACCGAATTCCTGTCGTGTTATCTCAATATGCTGACATTATTTAAGTCTGCCCTGTCATAATTTAGAGTTGAGAAAAAAGTGAGGTAAAAAATAGAAGTGCTCAAATTAAGTTAAATAAAGTGTTTCACGTCATGATTATGATGTGAAGTGAAAGTTATTTGAGTAATGTGTACCTTTTTTTTCCATCCAATTCGACCTGTAAAGTTTCTTTCTTGTCACCCCTACTGCAATGTTTTTAGGGGTTGATATATCCAATAGGCTGACAAGAAAAACAGCTATTTTAGAACCTGACTCTTGTACATTTATGAGCACGTTTTAAAGGCATTGGAAATATTATTGGTGAATTACTCACTCAATTTTCCGCGTTCTTCCAGCCCGTTAATAAAAATGGTAGTGTCAGTCTATTTTCTCCGTTCTATATCACTCGGGTATTTTCCTCCTACAACCAAAGTGAAGACAGACGGAACCCTATTGGTTAGTAAAAATGTTCCCATCGTCACTAGAGACTTTGTCTTTTACCATTAAAGTATTTAAAATTTAGCTGTTCGTAATACCCATATTCGCGTCAAGAACATTCACGGCAATTTCATATGTTAACCTATTACGTTTGATTAAATCCTTAATCGCGGCACTCGCCAACTTCACGACCCAATTCTGCTTCCCATTCCTTACATTAAGTGTACATGTAGACGCTATCTCACCTGTGACGATTTCTCGTCTCCAACAAAAAGTCTCTCTGGCGTTCAGCACCCGCGCCATGTTGCGCTATCTTAAAATACCCATGTCCGGTATCAGACACAAACAGCGGACTAACTACATTGAGTGTCTTCCCCTTTCCCTTGTTAGTCACGCCATCTTGCAATAGGCAATTCCCGTTTTGTTACCACAGAATAAAATGTATCCAGAATGGATAATAATAATGCTCCTAATTCTATTTCCATGGATTATTGAACATGTTTTACCGTCGTGTAAGAAGATTAAATTGGAAAAGCAACCACCGAAAAAACCCGTCACCAAGTGTTTCTTCCATTACTATTGGTCAGTTACATCATCTCGACACATTTCTCATTTTACTTATCATATACATCATCCTAGTTGGTACTCCTTCACTACTTAACATCAACTCATATTACAAAAAATCTATTGTATTAATATATTGTATCAGCATCACAAAGACGTTTTCTCGAAAAGGGGTTGTGTATCTAAGCAACATTATACCAGACAACACAGTGGGTAAAATTCAATGTCATATCTCAGTATTATACTTGTATACATTGTCACATGATTACAGTACCATAGTATAGATTTACACGAAATAAGGTTTAAGATACACAGATCAGTGTATTTAAACATTGCAGTAGGGGTGACAAGAAAGAAACTTTACAGGTCGAATTGGATGAAAAAAAAGGTACACATTACTCAAATAACTTTCACTTCACATCATAATCATGACGTGAAACACTTTATTTAACTTAATTTGAGCACTTCTATTTTTTACCTCACTTTTTTCTCAACTCTAAATTATGACAGGGCAGACTTAAATAATGTCAGCATATTGACATAACACGACAGGAATTCGGTGATGGGGTCCTCTCGTTTCTCTTTGCACTTCTACACCTTGTTTCCTTAGGAGTTAGATTTCTCCTTTTATTTTCAAGCACCTTATTCTTGGGTGTAAACGCATTGTTTTAAAAGTGTTAAAATCGGTTAAACAACTTAAATGGAACTATGTATAATTAGAGCTCTCCTTAATGATAATATCACATTTAAACATACATGTTTGATGATTTTAATTCTAAAATTACATTGTTCTAGCCTGGAAGAAGTCTGTGGATAAACACCAGTTCAGACGAAACACGTGTCGGCTAGAGAAATTTTATGAACATTCATCACATGAAATAAAAGAAAGAAAGAGAAGACAAAACAGCGATTTGTGATCTGTTCATTTAACTGAAAACTTGTTTTCGATGTTAGCTCAGGATAAACACTGTTCTTTATAAAAGGGCATCGACTTGATCATGCCTGTTGTGTTTAGAGAGATGGCCTAAACCGTATCCTTGGAGCTTTCCAGATTGTTCTAATCCTGATAGATATCACTGTGACCCAGCGCAAGTGTAACCCAGCCATCAATTCTTGTATTTGCCACTCAATAATATAGCCATGTCCACAATGGTTAGTCTGGTTTGGATTTCAAAGTTTTCCATTTAAATTGTCATACTTGTCTTTCACACCTGTTCATTGCCCAGAAGCTTTATATCACACCAGTAGCTCAATTATACCATAAACCACATTTATTAATCCCCCTCGTGGGAACATATCCGCTGTGTTCCATTAAGCAGGTGGGTGGGGAGGCATGTTTGGTATGCACGTGGGGCTGTAGGTGTCATCAGAGCTTAATTTTTTTTTTTTTTATGACAAATAAAGTATGTTCCCGTGCCCAAGGTATTTAACACCGGTCCAATGCAGCTGGCACAGCCCAAATGTCACTTTAAACATAATGTTTGGAAAAATCTGAGTTTTTGTTGTTGTTATATTGAAAATGTAATGCTCCCCTAATGAACTTTGCTTACAAATACAGCGCCGAAAAAGCACCAGAAAACACAGACCCAAATTAAGCACTAGATGTCAAGGGTGCATGGAAGAGTCACTTTAACTCCAAAGAACTTGCTGCATTTAGCTTTGTGACATTTTGGGTACTGCCCACAGACAGGTGGTGATCATGTTTATTGAAAATGGTGGTGATAATAGACGAGGAACGGAGATGACTGATATTACTGTACGTTTTAGAACTATCCCTTATGGATGCAAGGTATGCTTTGGCAATTGTGATTGGTGTAGATGCTGCCTACACTGACCATCTCTCATCCTCTTTAAGGAGCCCAGTCTTCTCCTAGAGCTTGGTAGAGGAAATCAACATTTTGCTGCTTGCTTGGAGCTGGGCTATGCCCTCCAGCTCCTGCCTGTCCTACTAATTTCAGGGCAAAGAGCCACCTGCTTTTTTTCTAGCAGGCAGAGGAGGCCGCTTTTTTTCTAGCAGGCAGAGGAGGCCTGATTTTATCCAGTGCCGAGTGGGCGTGACTTTACGCCGATATGAGGGAACGCTTATCTCGGAGCTCCGTCTGTGGCAATTTCCCCCCCGTCCGCCCGTCCGCCCCCCCCCCCCCCTCCATATCACCGATCCTGAAATACTGAAGTGGCCCCATGTCGCGCAACTGGTTGTGGAAAACCTGGTGACTATACCGGTTTACTACGGGGGTGCATTAGGGCCACTACGAGGGTGAAAACAGCAGTAAAACACCCTGGTCATGCTTCTGCCCCGGCGATTCTAAGATGGCAGCTGTGCGCTGAGGCGGAGATTTCCCTTGGCTGGGTCGGCGGGAGCTCTGCGATCTGCTCTTGAAAGATTATACCAGGAATCCCCACACATCCCGTGGCGATAAATTACAGAGGCAACGGTCCAGGAGGGGAGAGCTGGAAGGACTGGATCGAGCAGGGTTATGCTCCTAAGATGGCGGTTCTCTGAGGTGACGGAGTGACTGGGAGTCGGGAAGAGAGGCTGAGACAGAACAGCAGGGAGAAGTTGCTTGCGAGTGAAACAGCTGGCCGCTGAGATGTGCGCCCTGAGCCCAGAACCATCGCACTTGGCGATAGGACAGCGACGATTGCTGTGGAGTAGCAATGAAACCAGGAGCTGCTGAGAGCTGATCCGAGGTGCAAGGTCGCAACGAGATCAAGAGGAAGAACTGGGGAGGCGAGGAAACTGCCGGAACCTCCCCGTGCTGTGAGGCCCAACTGAGATGAGTGATGAGTGATGGGTGACGTGGAGCGGAGGCCTGCCCCCGGTAGAGCTGGGCCGCAGTGCGGAGGTCGCTGGGCACTACAGGGACTGCTGGCTGGTAAAACGTGTGCCTTGTGCCTGGATCAGCCATATTGCGAGGTGAGGTGGCCACTGGACTGAGCCCACAGGGTGCCAACAGGGGTATGGGGACGCTGCGGATGAAGGCCAGATGAAGGGTGGAAGATGAGAAACTGCTGATTAGCACGGAGTGTTAGTTGGGGAACCCATCGACGGTGTGGGACTGCTTTGTGCCTACCGGCGACTTAATTAAGGCCCACTCCCACTGCGCACAAACTATGTAACGCACGAGAGTGCCTCTTCTCAATAACGGCCTGGCTCACACTGCACAGCAGAATGGAAGAACTCAAGGCGGCTTTGCTGAGGTTGCTGCATCTGCTGATCGATGAAGGCGGATGCAGCGGAGTAGGGAGACGACAGTTCCTAGGCAGGGCTCCTGAACCTCCATAAGCATCTCTGGGCGAGCTACGAGGGCTATGGAACACCATTGCAGAATTTAAGATGGGGAGAATATTCAAAAGAAAGGGGCTCGAGGCCCTGCGAGTGGAGGCAGCAGAGCAGCATACAGAGGATGAAGAGTATGCACCAGGGAAGCGGACAGAGTGCCTCTGGAGACCCTACCTTAGCCGACATCATGCAGGCCATTACCTCATCCAGAGAAGTGCTGGAGGCAAAAATAGGCTCAATAGGGACGGATCCCACCTTGCTCAAAGATGACCAACGTAAAGTTAAAGAAAGAGTAACCCTCCATGAGAAAGCTATGAAGGAAGTCCCGGAGGCGGTTTCTACATTACAGCTCGCTTTGAAAACTGTGGAAACCAGGGTCAAGGTGGTGGAACTGAGAGCAGAAGACAACGAAGTGCGCTCACTTAAAAATAACCTGCGCATAGTGGGGGTTCCGGAACGAGAAGAGTGGCCCGATGCTGTCCAATTCTTGCAAACCTGGCGAAAGGCAGAGATGGCCCCGGAGGGTCGCTCCCCCTTCTATGCACTAGAACGTGCCCATAGAGTCCTATCTCGCCGCCCAAGCCTGGAGCCCCTCCCTGCCCGTTGGTAACTAGACTGCTTCACTATCGTGACCGAGACCATATTCTGCAAAGCACACGGAAGAAACAGGACTTGCAGATTGGATACAGTAAAGTGATGACTTTCCTGGATTTCACCAGTGCGGTACAGGGACAAAACGCCACCTTCCTGCCCATCAAGCGGGAACTACGCCAGATGTGGCTCTTCGATGCTATGTTGTTCCCGGGACGCCTCCGGGTGACTGATAACTCGGAGACTCCTTTCTTTCTCACCCCACATGATGCATGGGAATGGCTAGAGACCCGACGGAAGGCTGGAACTCCTACTACATCACAGGGCTCATCCCAGCGAGAGCTGAACACTCCTCCGCCTCTTCCGAGAGCTCCTTCTCAGAAGGGGAGCCAGCTGGAGCGAGACAAAGCTGTAAATGCGGTGGCGGAAATGAGCCAGGGAGACACAAGCCTGAACGGAAATACTAGTAAACATGACATTGGCGGCTCCTGGAGGTCACGGTCGAGCAGCGTGCATGGGGAGTCAGCTACTGAACTTACAGACATAATCTGAAGCCCGCACATCAGGTCCTATGAAAATGGGTTACTTGCTATTGGGGAAATTACCTTGAATAAGACCTGCGCCTAATGGTGGCAACCTGGGGACACTGTCGGAGAAGATTGGGGCCACCATCTAAACTAAGAGAGTGGGGGAGGGGTCTGGGGGAGATCTGGGTCCTACAGGGTCGACTTGAGCCCCGCCACCTGTTATGAATAGCAGTTCATGCGCATTAGTTTCGATAGGACCTTGTTTGTTTGTACCTGTCCTGGGGAGGGGGAGTTCCTATTGTTGAGGGAATGGGGTGTGGGTCCAGGCATGTCGCTAGGGGGAGGCTGTTCCAGGGTAGGACGCAGGTTACAAAATGGGATCGCCATAGGTATTAAATGTATCCCTTGGAACGTTAGGGAGATGCACACCATGAACCGGCAGCATACAATACATGCATATTTGATTAGGAGAGGGGTACAGATTACGCTATTGCAGGAAACCCACTTATCGCAGAAAGACGGAGTAGCATTACAGTGACTATGGAGGAGGGGGCAGGTGTTTTATACTACATACTCCGCCTTTGCCAGGGGACTCTGATCTGGGTGCGGGCGGGAGTCCTTTTCCAGTGTGTTCGGCAAATATTAGATCCAGAGGACAGATTTGTGGTAGTTTCGGGGAGACTGAACGTAAGGAATATAGCAGTAGGGAGTATTTATGCCCTAACATGGATCAGCCTGCATTTCTAGCTCACCTCTCACAGACACTGGCATCGGTGTTAACTGGCTCAGTGCTAATGGGGGGAGATTTTAATAGCGTTACCGATGTCAGTTTAGACCGATCCCACCCGCCGCTTCCTGACGCTCCCACACACACAATTGCTGAGGCTCAGCGGGACTGGCAGCACCACTGGGGACTGCCGGACACCTGGAGAGCTCAACAGCCGTGGGAGAGGGACTATTCCTATTTTTCTGCCCTACGCGATTTACACGTTCGGGTAGACTCGGTCCTTTGCTCCCTGGATGTTCATGGAGGGGTCACCCTAAGTGAATACTTGACTAGGAATATTTCTGATCATAACCCTCTGCTTGTGTCCTTAGACTGGGTATGGACTCTGCCTACAATCCCTAGCTGGTGGTGGAGGCCGGACGTGTTGGAGGACCAGGTGATTTGGGCTACGATACATACTGCTATTGATGATTATTTCCTCGCAAATACCAACACAGCGATCAGCCCACTTATTGAATGGGATGCTTTTAAAACCGTTATTAGGGGCTGTGGCATTGGTGAAGTGGTGGGGTGCGGAAGGTTCCCTGCGGATGTACAGAACGCGGAACAGCGGCTTAGGGAGGTAGAGAAGGAGAGACCGGAGAGGGTGGATAAACAAACTGAGGCCCCTGCTGAAAGAGATACATTTGTAGCGTTGCTGGCTTGCCTGGCCAACCCAGCAGGCAGAGGGGTGACTATCCTGGAACTGCAGGGGCGGAATGACTAGGTTTATTATAATCAGCAGGATATTAATCTCCATTTTTAGGAATACTACACTGACCTGTACGAAAGTAGGCTTGATCCAACATTACAAGAGGAGGCAGGATTCCTAGAGGACGTAGAACTTCCTCAGATTGATGGTGAAGCTGCGGAGGCCCTAGGGAGGGAAGTCCACATCGGAGAGATACAGAGTGCCATCAAGTACATGGCGAGGAATAAGACACCAGCGACCACGTACAACAAAGAGAAGCCATGCATTTTATCAATCGACATTGAAAAAGCCTTTGATAGCCTCGAGTGGCCCTATCTTTTTAGAGTTCTGAGAGCTCACGGGCTGGGAAAAGATTTCGTAGCTTGGACGGCAATTGTGTATGACAATTCTACTGCTAGAGTTCCGAAGGGAGGGCTGATTCGGATGCCTGTGAAGTGGGCAGGGGAACGAGACAAGGTTGTCCGTTGTCTCCCCTCTTGTTCACGTTGGCGGGGGAACCTTTGGCGGTACGCGCTAGATCAGGCTGCAAGCTATCCGGGATTGGAGGTGATTGGGCAGCTCCACTTTATAGAATTAAATGCGCATGAGCTCCCGATGTTTCTGGCTAACTCAGGGGAGGCCTTACGAGGAGCCAAAGATCTGCTGAGTAAACTGGGAAGAGTTATGGGACTTAAGGTAAACTGGACTGAGACCAGCCTTTTCCCTGCACTCGCGAAGAGAGTTGGCCCACAAGAAACAGCAGCGTTGGTGTGGGGAAACAGATGTCTGACTTATCTGGGGGTTAAAATCGAATATCACAACCCTGCAGATTTGCTCACTCAACACTCTGATCGCAGGGTTTTTGTGGGGCACCGGGAGGCGAAGAGTGGCGCTCGCCACCATGATGAGACTCAGGGCGGAAGGGGGCTTCACGGAGCCGGATTCGAAGCCTATTACCATGCAGCGCAATTGCAGTGGTTTACGAAGTGAATGGAGGGTCGACTCCGCAACGCAGAGGACCTTGGGGGCTTATTCCAGATTTGTGGATGATTCCAGATTTGCGGCTGCTATCTCGTATGCCGCTAGGCCTCCCTTTGAGAGATGGGGCGGTTCCATCGGACCTTTGGGCAGTACGCGGTTGTTGGAATCGGGCCTGTGGACGGGCACTGATAAGATCTCTTACACACCAGAGATCCCGCTATTGGTCTGCGAGGCATTACCTCATGGTGGGGACTGACATAGGCTATGGACATGGGAAGTGGCGGGTATCTCTACTATTGGAGATCTGTTTGAGGACAATACCTTGCTCCCTTTTAATGATCTGTTAGAACGATACGATCCTCCAAGAGGGGACTGCCTTTTACATACTGCCCTGACAGCAGCTATCCGTAAACAGTGGAGGGAGGGGCTGGCAGAGCCTTCGACCTCCCTAGCTTGTCGGTATATAGGGATAGCAGCTGGAACGATTAAGGTGGTCATATGTTTTGGGACTGCCCACTTCTGGGGAAAGCTCTGGAGAAGGGTGACAACTAGCTTAATGGACACGACAGAACGCGACATATCGCTGACACCAGGGTATTGCCTTTTACATTGTAAGGTAACTAGCAAATTTATAGACTTGGGGTTGGTGTTGGCCAAACGAGAACTTAATAGCCACTAGAAGGCGAAAAATGTCCCTAGCGTGCTGCGATGCGACAAGGGAGTTTGTAAAGTGGATAGACTGCGAAGGGATCTTAAGGCTGCAAATGGCCCGAAGAACTGGGAGTGAAAAGACACTAGAAGCAGCAAGGGCGTGGGTGGCATTAGTGGTGATATTAAAACAGCAGAGTGAAAATAACGATTTACCCCCTGACGGTGCAGACCCAGTTGTGGGAGAATGCCCGCCGGCTTGAGCTGCCTGATGGGGCTCCTGCTCGGCGTAGCCCCAGCTGGGAACTGCATCACCTGGAGTAGCATGCCTGGTGTCCCGTTGGACTGATTAGCGATACCGTGCAGGACGGCAGGTGAAAGCGGCATGTCTGGGGGGTGGGGTGGATGGATCTTAGGGGTTACTTGAGTGGCAAAATGTTGAGTTGGTACATGTCTATTATGGGCGGCACTACACCCTGCAGGTCCTAAGAATTTAGCCTGTACTAGAGGATTCACCATTGCTGTGCGCTGGAGCAGGACTAATGCCTCTTCATGGAGAGACAACCAGAGATTATCATGTGTAAACAGGGCAGGATGTACGCTGGAACTGGACTGTAATTACAGTATTGTTTCTGAGATGTGATTGATTGCTTTATCACAAATTAATAATCTTTTTATATAAAAAAAATTCTCCAGTGCCGTGCAGAAAAGTCCACTTGGGCATTGAGTAGCATACACAACACCCCCACCTTCCCCTATCCCCATTATTTCTTTCATGAATTTGAATTTGAATTTAAAAGTATTTATTGAGCGCTCGTACACCAGGCGGTTTCATGGCCCTGTTGAGAATGATTCCTGAGTGAAAGGGAAGAATGATTTAGTTATTAAGAGCCTGTGAGAACAAATACGTTTTTAGGGTGCTGCGGAACTCCAGGTAAGATGATGATGATCTTATTTGGAGAGGTAGAGAGTTCCAAAATTGCGGAGCAAGGACGGAGAACTTAGTGCCTCCCATTCTGCTCTTCTTGAACCTGGGCACCACCAAAAGGGACAGAGAAGAGGAACGGGGATATAGGGTACGATTTTGGACCTGATAAAAGACGGAGCTGTTCCCGCAAGGGCCTGAAACGTCATACATCCCATCTTAAAAAGGGCCCTCTCTCTAATCGGGAGCCAATGAAGGGATCTTAGGAGGGGAGTAGTGTGGTGTGATTTGGGTAAGCCATATACCAAGCGGGCGGCTTGGTTCTGCACCAGTTGGAGCCGTCGGATGGTGTATGCAGGGGCGCCATTGTACAGGACATTCCCATAATCTAAACGGGAGAGAACCATAGCAATCAAGATCAGTTTAAGGGCTGAGAAATAAGAAAAACGTGAGATCTTCCGAATGGTGCGCAAGGTGAAAAAACAAGACGAAACCACCGTGCTGATCTGAGAGTGTAAAGTGAGTTGGTGGTTAAGAGTGATCCCCAAGGTTTTAACAGAGAGAGAAGGGGAGGGACCAAGAGAAGGGGGCCAGAAAATGGGAGACCAGGGGTTGAGTTTACCGCCAGTGAGAAGGAGCTCGGTCTTGTCAGGGTTGAGCTTGAGATGGTTGAAGCGCATCCAATCCCTGACAAAGACCATCACCGACTGGAAATTATAAATAGAATCAGGGGAATCAGAGAGGTTAAAAATGAGCTGGAGGTCATCGGCGTAATTAAACACCGTGACCTCCATCCTCTGCAGTGCAAAAATAAGCAGAAAGATATACAAGTTAAAAAGGAGGGGGGAGAGAGAAGATCCCCATTCATGGGGCCATTGAAGTTGAAAGGCTGTGCCCCTCACCTAGAGTGCCATGCAAACCTCAGACTTGAACTAAAATTGGCTTTCAATCAGTCAGTTGACATACAATGAAAATAAATATATTTTTTTAAGTATGAAGGAATCTTTTTTTAAGCAATTATTCGAGTAGAAATGTAGTAATAGCACATTTCATTCATAAATACAATGTATGCAGGTAGCTAGTTTGTCACCCACATAATTTGAAGTGTACTGAGGTTATAGTGTTGGGGTGCCACGTTTACTTGCATAATAGTCATCATAGCAAATACCATCTGAAGTTATGGTAGCTGAAATCTTACGGATGCATTTTTACATTACAAATAAAAATAAGATTGTGTTTATATCTATCATCACTGTTCTGAATTAAAAAGACTGAACTGAAATCATCTTCTAATCTAGTGCATTAAAAATTAGATCGATCTATCTAATGCAATTGTCATGCAAAAAAGCTGTTGAAAGTGGAAGAACAAAATATGAAGATTCTTTTAAATAATCACTTGAGTAGGACTTGTTTTAATGCACTAGATTAGAAGATGATTTCAGCTCTTCTCAGTCCACCTGTCTTTTTAATTCCTAATCGCACCGTATGCCTGCACCTACATTATCGTACCTAAAAAAGGCAAGAATCAGAACAGTGATATTGTTAAACTAATACTTGTTTTTGGTACGTTACACCACAGGGTTTCTTTTACCTTGGAATTGGGACACTTAACACTCTTATCTGTTTTTAGGTCTCGCCTATGCTGCATAGGAAGAAGACCTTTAGAAACCGAGTTCAGTTTGGCAGTCAAAAGCGTGCACGCATTTTATTGCTTTGAGTGGCAGCTCGTGCATGTTTGACGATTCCCTTGCGAGTGCGAGCTTTCAAACTATCTGTTTGTAATTAACAGATGGTTCCTGCTCGCTCCCGAAAGGGAAACTGGCACAGGCCCCCTCCTCTCTCCCCTCCCCCTTCTTCAAACTTGTTTTTTTTTACTTTGAGTGCGAGGCGCGCGCTTGTTTTATGTAGTTCGCATTTTCCTCTTACCAAAGCGCACAAGCAGTAAATACAGGGCCGTCTATGGCAAAGCGTGGGGCATTGTGCCATTTGAAGCCGGGGGGGGGGGTATGGATGTCACTACTGCTGCCTCAAGATATTTTGGTTACTCTAATAGTGTGTCACGGGTGCGTAATTTCAGCTGAGCTACGTTTACAAACATGCTGGTTTCACGTCTGGTTTCTGCACATCATAATGACTAACACCCAATATTTACTCTGTAAGGCAGTCTATCTTTAATATAATAGGAAAGGACATGTAGGGTCAGTGAACAGAATGGATTCACACAACAGGGTTTTTCTTCATCACATTCTACTGGATATTAGGTACAACAACACTACGTTGCCCTTACAGCAAGTTAAGCAGCAATAGTAATAACAAGAGCTAAGGCAGCAGTTTCCAGTTATTTATGTTATCTATTAAGCGATTTAACTTGCTAACTGGTAGGGGTTTGTAGCCTCTAGTGCACAGTAAAATATGAAACACCTTTTCCGACAGGCGACACCAGACAAATGGCATGCTAATTTGAACTACAATGTGACTGTAATAAGCAAACCTGGCTGCTTATGCTCTTAAAACTTAGTCAAACAATCTCACACGCCTCAATAGTACGTTCTTTTTCATGTAAAGTGTAAAAAGAGGTTTAAATTTGTAAAAGTGATGTCTTTGTGTATGTTAAGCGTTTAGTATAGGGTGCATCGGCTGCTTTGGCATTCTAGACGAATACCCATGGGAAGCTGAAAAATAAGTCCAGATTGTTCATCACCACTTCAGGAACATATTATTTATTTCTTATTTTCTGCTGACTGTTGTAGACCTGAACTTTGTGGATGGAAATCCCTGCCCAGCTAGATTGCTGTCTCTGATCGCAGAGACTATCAATACAGTGGTTAATCTTGATTTCATTAAAGACTAACGGAAGCTAACATTATGCAAATACTTTTATATGCAGCCCTTAAAGAATATTATTACATCACAATAAATAGAACATTAACGTCATCATAAGAAGACAGTGCACACTCCCATCTTCCTTTTAGGCTGCAATGAGACAGGCGTACAAAGTGGCATTCCAGTTGCTCCTAAACATTGTTATCTAAGGAAAAAATAAAAAACCTTGTATAGTGAAAAGGTATAGAGACGGATTATACCGAATAGATAATAACAATGCACAATACGTTAAGTGTAGAGAAATACAATATCCGCATAATCAAGATAAACAGTACCAGACCCAAACCTCCGTTAGTCTTTAATGAAATCAAGATTCTCTCTGCATTATAAGACCGTAGGCTACCATGATGCATGTTTAAAGCCATGTAGAGTTACACTGCTAACATGCTCTATTGGTCTCAAATAGAACTTTGAGCTGGTATCTGCATTTGACCAATCAGTGGCTATAAGTATTTTGGGCAGGGAACTCCCAGCCCAAAATACTTTTACTAGCCATTGCTCCCCTAGAGGACTGAGCTCCGAATCTAGAGAGATATATGCCAGATTCATGCGGACCCATCTGGTATAGTGGGGCTGAAGAAACCGGTCTAAAAGAACTAACATATGACAGGAGAAGTTGATCAGTCCCAAAAGGTCTAAATGTTGAAATTTCATTGTCATAATCACAATTTTTCAAACTCCGGAAAAAAAGGATAGAAAATAGATTCTGACATTGTTTTACTTCTGTTCCAAATATCGAAGTGAACACATTCGGAGGAGTAGAACCTAGTAGAAAGTTCCAAAGCTTTAATGTCTGCGACCCTTCTACAGGAAATCAGACCAGAGTTGTCCATTTCATGGCGATCCTTTTAAGGGAGAGTAAATAGTTAACAGGCCAGGAAAGAAATAGATTAAAAATTAGGTTAACGTCCCAAAGGGATTCGTAACAAGCCTTAGGCGGTCTCCTTAATCTAATAACCTTCATAACCCCTTTGATGAAAGGGTTTCTACCTATTGCAAGATTATTAATCCAGCCATGGCCCGAGGAAATTGCTGATCTGTAGCAGTTGATCGTTCTATAGGAGAGACTTGACTCCAAGAGATGGGCAAGATAATTAGCTACCTGTTGTAGATAGCTCTGTGAGGGATCCAGATGCCTTTCCATGCATTAAAAAGACCACTTTTTCCAAACACCCGTGTATCTTTTCCTGGTGCCCACGAATCTTCCGAAAGGCTCTTAGCCTCTCCTGAAAGGTAAGAATATCTGCCTGAAACCCTGAAATCCTCCAAGCAAGAAGGTTCATCCTCTCTTCTAGAACCAAAGGATGTTCTTCTCCCTCTGGACCCTGGAGTAGGCCTGAGGATGATGGGATCATCCGCTGGAATTCTACAGCTAACTCCAGTACCCCGGGAAACCAAACCTGAGATTTCCAAAAGGGTGTTGAGAGAATGATGGAGCATGACTCCAGTCTCACTTTCTACAACAGTCTCTGAGAAAGGGGGAAAGGTGTAACCTTTGATCCCCTCTCAATATGGGAGAAAGGCATTGACCCTTGACTTATTCAGGTCTGGTCTATAGCTGAAGTATCTCTGAACTTGGTGAGTTAGTCTTCTGGCGAACAGGTCTATGTGAACTGGGCCCCATCTTTCCTGAATTAGGGAAAATGCTTTGGAATTCAATTTCCAATCGCTGGAATCGTGGAGAAAACAAGAATTCCAGTCTGCCCTCAGATTTTGAATTCCCGGAATGAATTCCACCCTGAGAGTAATCTTTTGATCCCAACAAAAATACCAGATCAGTTTGGCAATATCTGAAAGATTCTTGGATCTCGTGCCCCCCCTAGGGCAATTTATATATGAGTTAGCAAAAAAATTGTCCAGGCAGATGAAGGTATTGGAGTTCTTTAGAAATTCTTTGAAGCTCATAAGTGCATTCAAAGCTGCCAACATCTAATGAGATTTTATGTGTAGGGATTGTTCCTCTAAGGACCTCCTCCCCCTGTCTCTAAATTGTTTAGGCGAGCACCCTAACCACGGTTTCTCGCATCCGCTTCTAGAATAAAATCTGAAGCATTTCGAAAATAGCTTTTCCGTTCCATGCTTGGTGGTTCTTCAACCACCAGCGAAGATCCTCTCGAGTGTGTTTCGGGAGAGGAACTGATGCTTCGTACCACAGACCTTTCCTCAAGCCGCTTTTAATCTTTGCATACCCTTGTAATGAAGAGGGCTGGGTGAAATAGCCTGGATAGAGGATGACAGGACCCTGGCTAGGTCTTTCAGACGGATTAATAATTTCGATAAGATAAGACACGTTTCTTTATCTTGGCAACCTTCGGGCGTGATAGAATTAGGTTGGAGAGAACAGTATTTATCTGGAAACCAAAGAATTCCAACTCCTGTGTCAGGACCATGATGGTTTTCTCTGTATTTATGATGTATCCTAGATTCTGAAGAAGGTCTAAAGTCATTTGTAAGTGTTTGAGAATTTCCAGTTTGTCTTGAGACATAATGAGAATATTGCCTAGGTAAATAATTTGACGAACTCCTATCTCCCTGAGATAACTGACCACTGGCCGGAGGACCTTGGTGAAACACCAAGGTGCCAAAGGGGAGACACTGGAACTAATAGAGTTCCTTTCCAAGTAAAACAAAGGTATTTTCGACAGTTCTCATCTATGGTGATCGTAAAATAGGCATCTTTGAGATCCAATTTTACCAGCCGATCCTTGGTTTGCAAAATGTCCCTCAAAAGATGGATACCCTCCATCTTCAAATGTCTGTACATTAGAAACTTGTTAAAATATTTTAGGTTTATGACGGGACGCCAACCCTTTTCTTTTTTAGTACTTAAAAACCCCTTTGAGATCTCTGATAAGGGGATCTTTATAATGCTCCCTTGTCTAGCATTTGGGAAATCTCTAATTCTATCAGCTTTGCCTTCTCTGTGTCTAGAAACATCTCGCTTGGAATTTTTCTTTGGAATGGTTCTTACCAAAAATCTATCTTGACCCCCTATAGTTTCTAGAACCCAGGGGTCGTGATTAATTCTTAACCAATTGTGTGCAAAGTGTTTGTCTTCCTGCCACCCTTGAAGGGATAGTAGACTTCGGACTTACCTTGGTAGGTTTGATTGGAGGATCTGGCTCTACTGCCACAGGATCTTGACCCCTCCCTCTCTGGGGGTAGAAGTTGGAGTTGGAGCGGTAGCCTCTATTGAAATGTCTTGGGGGTAAAATTGGGACCTGTAGGTGTTGCAGCTGACAGCTGTCCCCTCCTGTCAGCCCTCCCAAAAAGTGGGCGGCCCCCAAAAACTCTGTGCATGCTTGACTGAGTCCTGCTGAACGCGCTAAAGGTTGATACATATTTGCCCAGAGATTTTACGAAATTGTCTCCAAATAGGAGTTCCTTGGTGTCACTTGTGTCCTCTTTAGTGTACAGGTTGCGGAGCTTTGGGTTTATTCTCAGCAGAACTGCTTTCCTGCGCTCAGTAATGAGGTTGGCATTAGCGTTACCAACGAAGCAGATTGCTTGTCGTGACCAACCTCTTAGGAGGTAGATGTTGACCGGTGGTATCATTGGTCCTAGCCTCTTCTTTCATGTCAAGGATGTTCGACAAGGACCAAGTACATCAAAAAATTTGTCTTGGCATTGCTTCAGACATTTTTCGATTCCCTTTCTGGGGTCCCTCCCATATTTAAAGAGGAAGGTGATCAGTTTGGGGTCCAGATTGGGGGTGTTGCAAACCTTGTCCTCCGGGGAGGGACAAGGGCACTCATTGCGCAGCAAGTTACATGTTTCCATATCCAGAGGCTTTTTCACCAACTGAGAAAGGTATTTTCCGATTTTGTCCATTGGCCACTATTCTGAACTGCGGGGTGGCGAATAGCAGTAGGGTTAAACCTCTCCACCAAGGGGGTCCTTGACAATAGAGGTTGAGGTGGAAGGCTGATGCAGGTCCTCATCGAGATCATCCAATGTATCTTGAGGATTGAAAATTAACTCATCCATTTCCGAATCCTCATAATCCAGTGATACGCGATGAGTATGTAAGGAATCGTCAATCATATGCACCGTAAAGGATACCTCGTTCTATCATGCCGCTACAGGAAACTCTTCTCTCTGTCCCAAGGTATTGGGATTTCTCTCTTGCGTTACCATGAGCACCAACATCTATTGTACCGCGAGGGCTACCAAAATCGATTGCATGGGGAAATGCTTCATTCTCAAGTTTCCTTTATTGGGAAACTTTTCCCCCTTTTTTACGTCCAGAGGTAGAGGGAGAGTCTCCGTCTAAGAGAGAAAAGTAAATCTCCTCGACGGGACACCCTCTTCCTTTTAGTTAAGGCAGTGTCAACTGCTTCCTTGACGGAGGACTTGAGTTCTTCCTCCAATGAACCTCTTCAAGGTATCACCCAGCAGCTCCGTAGGGGGCTGCTGGGGGTTGTTAGCGTCCACATCCATCTCTTTAATCCAGATGTCTTGAAATGTAATGTATAAAGGGCCCTTTAATAAGGCCTACTCAGTTTGAGAAGGTATCGCACTGTGGATCAGCACGCTCTCTTAAAGTGCCAAATTCCTTACTTTGCTTTAAAATGACTTAAAAGTCAATTGCAGTGTATTTAGATGGCCACTTGGTGGTGATTGCGCTAGTTAAATCCTGAATTGGGCAAAGGGAGACTGAAAGAGGCTCCGACTCAACCAGGCACAGTCACGCGCTCAAACGAGGAGCCGCAACCTAGTTAACCTGGCGCAGAGCCGGAGGAGAGCGACGCGTTACCAATGACGCACGAGGGAACATTGGCTCGCTCTCGCGTCTCCCAGCATGTCGCTGGGAAGTCAAGAGGCTCAGGCGTTGCTCCCGGTCTTGTTTCCTCCTTTATTTTTATTTTTGTTTTTTTATTTAGCAGCGCTCGAAGCCCAACAAATGATCATGAAGACCACTAAGCGGGCTTAAGGCCCAAGATTGGCCGGAGCAGCCGAACGTGTTAAACAGAAGCCGCAGAGCGGAACAGTGGAAAATTGAAAGTACGCTTACCTGCGTTTTCAAACAATGGTAAACCGATCTGAAGAATAAATGAAGTACAAGCCATTCCCGCCATAAATTGGACCGGGGAGGATGGCAAGCTGTAAAGGAAAGGTTAATTACAGGAAATTAACGAGGCACGGTAAGATGAGTTTATTAGCTTAATTTAGTATTGGACCTCATCACCCTAATGTAAATACGAAAACTAAATCAATAATCAAGATGCAATTAAACTGTAATGCCACGAATGGAAAGGTGTACTTAGCAGTGTCGGGATCAGCGAACAAAAGAGGAAGATGGGAGTGTGCACTGTCTTCTTATGATGTTAATGTTCTATATATTGTGATGTATTAACATTCTTTAAAGGGCTGCATGTTGGGCAGCAAATAAAAGTATTTGCATAATGGTAGCCTCCGGTCTTGTAATAAAATTTGGATTGACAAGAAGTTGAACTTCTCCACTCAGATCAACAAGTTCACTGGCCAATTATTTGACATTTTGAAATCCTTAAAGTTCCTTCCTCTTCTTCCTAGGTCAGCTAGGGAAACTTATCCGTGCACTGGTATCCTCGTGCCTGGATTATGCCAATGCCTTATATGTAGGTTTGCCCGGCTACCGTCTGAACAAACTGCAGGTGGTTCAGAATGCCGCTGCCATAACTCTCCTTAATGTCCCTATAAAGACCAGTGTGAGACAACACTTGCAGGACCTCTACTTGTTGCCCATACTGGAGAGGATTACTTTTAAATCCCTGGTCCTGGCACATTCAGCACTCTATGTACGCCCCTGTACATAGACCTGCGAAAACGTTCAGGCTCTATATTCCTACCAGGCAGCTGTGCTCTGCGACTCAGCTTCTCGCCTGTGTCCCTAGATTTCGACTTAAGAGAATGGGTGGGAGCTCTCTTGCTTTTAGGGCATCTTTGTCTGGAACCTTCTCCCTCTGGATTTTCAGGAAAAGGCTCAAAACATTCCTATTCATCTAGCCGCCGCCTCTTTCCTACCTACAGGCTCGTGCCGGGACACTTTAGCGTGCGCGTTACAAATGACAAATACCACACACGCACAAACAACGTTTAAGGCTGTAAACGTGCTAGAAAAGATTTTGTACTTCACTCATCCAACTTGATATATAAATAAATATTAGTTAATGTATTCCATATTGATACAGATCCGCGCCCCATAGTGCTTCTACTAAAAGCATATAATCCACATGGTACTTTCCCCCGCTACTTAGATGAAGAAACTGTTCTCTTTTCAATCCTAAAGTTTCTCAGGGATTTACTTGTATTTAATTCCTTCCAAGATGATTTTTGTTGAATGATTCCCTTTTTCGATGTGTTTCTGTTATACCCATCACGAGAAAATGCATGTCCTTGAAAGAAATCAAATGTTTTTTGGCCATAAAGTAACCTAATCTAATTTTTTTCTATATTTTTTAATCATTCCTGTTACAAAAACAACACACACTACGTTTTAAACAAGAAGGCACGAAATTTGAACCAGTATATAAGATTATGGTGTTTATAGCCTAAACCACTGTTGTATAGGTCTCGCCCACAGCTATCTCCAGATTCAGGGCACAACACCTCATGGTCTGGTAGGCATCCATAATGGTTCACCTTTTATGGGGTCTGATTTGCAGTTATTCCCGACATGTCCCCCATTCAGAGAGCTAAAAGTCAGATGCCACGAAATCCTCCGAGAGGCAATCCCATAAATGTGCCATGTATTGCCTTCCCAAGAAGCGAGGTCATATTAGAACCCAATGATATTTTAAGGTGGGTGCAAGGTTACGTCTAAGAGCTGGGTTAAAGGATGCTGTGCCGAAAAGGGGTACACACATAGCTTTTCAGCAGAACAGTGGTTATTCCCAAGGAATTCATTATAGGAGGAGCACTATCTCCCAAAGCAGGAATCCCTTCTGTTAAACTTCATACAATATGTGGGGGTGTCTCTGTATAAGGCTCCCCTGTAAAACGCTCAATCCCTCCCAACTGTCCCTCTTGTCCTGGTAGGTTGGGAGCGGTTCATTAACAACCCTCCTTCAGACCTATCTTCCTTGACTCCGTTCTTTTCCACCTAACATGGTCTTTCCCTGTGCCAGAAACCTGTGTTCTTGAACACAAATGTGCCTATCCTGTGCACATCCTAATAAACTGTGGCTTCAAAATATGCAGTGCTCAATAATAAATCTGCCTCCATTTCATAAACTATACCACTACATTTCTCCGATACTCTTGACTTGAGAGTACTTCAATAATTTCCATAAAAGCTTTCCAATATATTCCGCCTTTCCCCTTTAATGTTATAAATATTGAAATATGCCTTCTCGCTTCATTGTGGATTTCCTGATCGGTAGACTCTTCCTCCTCATGCAGCAAAATTCAGTTTCAATTCCAGGCATAGTTTTCAAGACCGTTCATTACGTGTCCCCCCTTTAGTTAATAACGTGTTTCCTACCATTCTCCCTCTTGAGCATTGCACTGTATGTTTGTGTGTGTCTTCACTATATCTATAGCGCGGACCAAGCTAAAAGACTAGGCTTCCCTCTTTAGCTGTTCTAAACCCTTGGTGTTTCCATTAAGTTTAATTTTCGCTGCTTTCACTTACTGGTTACACTCTAATGAATGCCCTTCCTTTAGGACCATACTCTCTCGCCGAGTTTAAAATGATTATTATATACATATCCACCATGTTCTGAAGCAATCAGTGAGAACCCTGCGCAGTCACTATAATCTTCTACTTGGCTTTCTAGTCACATCTGATGTTTGTGATGGGCATTCATAGCTTCCTATTATATTTTGTGTTTATTCTGTCTTCTGTCTCGTATGTTAATCGTACAGTCTCTTTATTATCCTATGTACCATGACCTGTTCTTGTATAAAGCGTGTTTTGTTCATGCGAGACTGAGTTAAGTAAACAAACCTTTTTTTAAATACTTGGTAGTGCCCAATTACCTTTTTCTTATGCTGGTTCTCCCTATTGCCACCTCTATCTTTTGCTTTAGTGCCCTGTCTTTCTTCTTTCTCTTTTTGCCTTTCTTAGTTCTTTTATTTTGTTGACCCTCGCTGCCCACTTTAAAATCTACATTTCTCCTTCTCCACTTAATCATTTTCTTCCAACTCTTTGGCACTTATTCCATTCCTCCCTTTTCCTCTACTTTTATTTGTTCTTTTCCTCTGCTCTCAATATATCCATTAGTAATTTTCAGTTAGCGTCTTTCACATTTTTATTTTGCTTTTTCAGGTTATCTCCCCAATTCTCCCTCCCACAGTTCATCCTGTTGAAAAGATTTGGATTCCTCTTTACTTTTTTTCTCTCTCCCATTCTCTGGTTCCATCTGACACATTTCCTGTCTTCCCTTTCCTGCAGGTTGTTGCATCTATGAAAAGCCACGTGCGTTTGGTGAGAGCTCCACTGAAAGCGAGGACGAAGATGACGGTTGTGGGAATGCCCATTGCGTTCGTGGTCACAAGAAAGGGCCAGTGCAGAGTGAAGGTGGCGGCCCACAGCAGGGAGACGCTGGCTCCTGCCAGGGACCCATGCAGCACTGAAAGAGGGAGGAGGGACTTCAAACGTTTATAGCCCCAAGAGAGGGAGGAGTCTGAGACAAGGTCTTCCAGAGTCGAGCCTTCCGTCTGCTCCCTGAAGGGTCGAAGCCCCAGCTGCTGCAGATGGGCAAAGCTTGCTGATGTACTTCTCTCCTATATGATCATATCTGACTGATTAGCCCCTTACCCCCGCACACACATTATCCCCTCTTTTTCACCTCTCATATTTGCTTCATTCCCACTTGGAAACCTTCCTATCCTTCAGCCCATCCCTTTTTGTACAGTCCTTTTCCTTCTTTCTCTTATCTCAGGTTTTCCTTTTCTCTTCCCTTTTGAAATCCCCTCTGAATCCTTAAGTGATTTCTTTTTATTATGGCTATCTCCCCCAGTGATTTTGGTGCGTGGGGGACTTAAATTTGTTTCTCTGTTTTTTGACATTGTACTTTCCTGCCCCATTGGGCTGTTTATTACTAAGAGGCGGGTGTTTGCCTACTGGCATCGTACAGACCTCGTTTGTGGAATCACAAGTGCCTGTTCCTCAAGGCTGCAGCTAATGTTGATGCAAAGGAGCATCCGTATTGGTCCATGCTGCTGACTGCGGGAGGGGACGGTAGTGACTTATTGTGATGGGAGCATGAGTCTCCAAGGTGTTTTGTGTGCTCAGCAACGATGTGTTCCTGTAATACCAACGGCCAATATTTCATCTGCATGTTTTATTACATCAAATGGCATGAAAAGCCTCTTCCCACTTGACTGTGCCAACCTAAGCGGTAATAATGCTAGAGGCAACTGGAATATCAGTTCTTTCTTTCATTGCAGATCTAGTCACAGAATGTTTTTTTTCTATTCCCCTGAAGTTCAGCGTTGTGTAGGAAGGAAGCCTTCACTGTGCATGAAAACTTCAATGGCATGTGAAAGTTAAATATGTGACTGCTCTAGGGAAATGTCTGTGAACTCCAGAGGTTTTCTGATGCCTTATGCAACAAACGATATTTTAAGAGCATGCTGGGTTTCCAAGGCTGGCAGAGACTTCCGAGACGAGAAGAAAAAAACATTCCAACGAGTAGAACAATTGGAGAGAGGACCTGGTTGTAAAATCTCAAGACATCTGTCTCATCCAGGGGAAAGGTCTACTCTTGCTTGAGCCAGGAGTAGCTTGTCAAACTGCTCATATGACTGTTGAGACAGGAGTAGCTTGTCAAACTGCTCATATGACTGTTGAGACAGTGCACCTGCAACATATGATCACAGGACACACTGCTGTTTTCCGGAGTGTGGAGAGGTTTGGTAGCAGCTGATAGGCCAGCCATGTATTTGTCAGACTTTGCAACAGTTTGTGAGATCATTACCGGCCATCCGACTGTGGCAGTTTTGAACCACTAAACTTGTGGTTTGTGTCCGGAAGTCGGTGAGCAGTATGCCGTGGGCCATCGTTTTAACTGTTATTTATCTGCCATGTTAGCCAAGTAGAGTTTTTAACCATCACAGTTTCACACAACTATCTTTTATTAGCAGCCACACTTGCTTGGGTTTTTTATTTACCTGACTTTTTTTCCCCAGCAGAAGGTATTGTGTATTGCTCTTACTTTCAGAGCACATCCATAATGAGATTAAATGGGGCACAAACCAGTAATGGCTTGATGCATCCGATGGTTAATTGGCAACTCCTTGAAGTGCTTCACAAAAGGATAGGTCCAAATGGAAGTTCTTTCTGTGCCACTAGCACAGCAGAATGTGATGAAAAATATAAAATAGTGCAGTGGAGGGGAAACTGTCTTCCAAGAACATCTTTCCAAAGGTTCGTAAAATATTCAGCGCTTTAAATATTTAGTTTCAGATAGGTGGTATCTGATTTTTCACAGCAGGATGATGTTTTTGACTTGGTTGGAACAAATGTCCTTACAATTTACCTGCTCTGACTAGCAGTGTCGCCTCTAGAAATAAAATCTACTGATTGTACTTCTTTTGAAGTATAGAAGTCTTAAATAGTTCATGCCAGTGATTTAAGTTTTAAGAAGTCACCCCCAGAAGGGATGCCCCATTGATATCCAAGTTTTACCCTGGCTTGGATCTGTTTTGTATACACCCATGCTGGTGCACACTCCCGCAATGAATGTATTTGCTGATGGCTTACTTGCCAGTGGCTGAGCTGCTTGGCTTGTCTGTGAAATATTAAATATTTGTTGATGCGATTTTGGCTGTCTTTTTTTTGAGGGGCGAAACTTGGACATATGACCTTCTTGTACTGTATATGTGGGTCCAGCTGAAAGGTGGCACTTTAACTAGATGTCATGGTGTATGCAGGGCTAGTAAATGTTTTGTTTGCTATAGTCCACATTTGACAAGATTAATGTAAGTATGAAAATGTAGTAGTGCAGACTTGAATATAGATGGTTAACTTATAATTTGCTCCACAAAACCAAAGGACCTCCTCCACAAAAAGCTTAATTGTGCAAAGCCAAGTTCCTCTATTGCACTAGGAGGGTAGATTAAGGGAGGGGATTTTATTTCCACAGTTTCATGATAGCCACTGTAAAAAATTAAACTTGGTTCTCAGCGTGCCCCCAATACAAGAAAAATGTTATCTTGCAATAAATAGCACCTGTCAGAAGATGAAGATATTTTTGCTTCCTGTTAAATCTTGAGTTTCAAGGAAAGTTCAAATGACTGATAGGTCTTTGTGCTTTCACCTGGCCTACACCGTGTTCTGTGAAAAGCAGTTTAGTAAAGTGAGGCAGTGGCTATTGAAAGTCTTCAGAGACTTAGTATATGTCCTTCAGTGATTCTTTTGCTGTCTCCAAAGACCGGACAAGAATTCACTGAAGGACCCCAGAGAATACATACATCAAAAGGTTTATATCTTTTTGGTATAATCCTTATCCGACCCAAATGAATATTAGGATAATTCAGTTATTGTCATTGATTACAAAAGCTAATAGTCCACATTGAAATCCTATCCTGTTCACTACATGATAGGTTAAAAAAAAAATTCTTTAGAAGCCTTGAAAAAGCACCAAGCACTTCAGCAACAGGAGTAAAACGTGTGTTGGATGTACAGTGATAAACAAGACGTGTGTGTGTGTGTATATATATATATATATATATCTGTAAAAACTGAACGCACAAGCAAGAATTTTGTAATTAACAATTTAAGAATACTCCGACCGACAAGCAAACATTTCTGGGTCTTTTAAAATAACCACAATAAGGAAAATTGCACGTTGCCAGAATATTTGATTGTGGTTGTTTGTTTGTGTGTGTGTATGTATATGTATATATATATATATGTATGTATATGTATATATATATATATATATATATATATATATATCCATATCCAAAAACTCCTTTGCAGGAAAATGAACACGCACTCGTCAGGATCTGGCTTTCAAATTCTTTATTTCTCCATAATTCTCCGTGTAAATTACCAACGCGTTTCGCCGCCAACCGACAGCTTGATCACGGTCAATATTCACTCTCTCCACTAACTACTTAAAGGAGTGGTTTATACAAAGTCACATGGTTTCTACATGACTTCCTGTCATTCTCGCTCAGAGTTATGGGTGTCGTAGTTTCATTCTTTATACAATCCAATTTGAATTTCAGAACACATTTTTTACACATTTAAATTTACATTTACATTCACATGCACACATATTAGTGCCTCACCCTATCCGCATCATTAATACAGATATATGTGGGTCTGGTTTGCCTTGGTGATTATATCAAGTTTCGCCCTCTAGTGGGCACACTCCTGTGATGTTTATTACTCAAAATTCTCGCCCTCCAGTGGGCTCGAGGTGCCGCCCTTCAATTCCGAGTATTAATGCTACGCATGTGCGTATGTGTAAAATTACTCGTGTGTGTATATATATATATATATATATAACCTACTGACTATCGCCAGTAGGTAGTTATAGTTAGGACCTTGTTTCTATTCAAAAAGTGTTTTTTTTTCTTTTGCCCATATCTTTGATGCCGTTTGACGAATCTTCGAGAAATTTTTAGAACTAATTGCCTGCTCAGGTCAGCTCCTGTCTTGAAATTTTCAGGGTGATTCGTCAAGCGGGGCCAAGAAAAAAGGGGTTCCAAACTAGTTTTATCCATGTTAATTTCCAAAGGAATCTTTAGACCAGGCTACAGCCCGACCTGCTGACCAGAATTACACCAAATTTGGCAAAAAGTAAGGTATTGGTTCAGAAAGCGACCTTTTTTTAAATTGTGTAAATCCGTTCAGTAGTTTCTATGATATTTCTATATAAAGAAAATTAATATCTGGTCGCCGCGATTGATTTGCGAACCCTCCCGATCCCGAGCTGACTTATCCGATCCCAGATTCGGGTAGACTCCAGTCATGCCATCGCTATCTCCTCTGGCGTCCGACCCGAAGTCTGTGCCACCAGGGCCCACCGGCGGTGCATGCCCCATCCTTCTCCCTAATGACACGGAGTCTGAACAATGTTGATCAATGCAGATTGCAGTGCCAATTGAACCTAATGTTGTTGCCTGAACACTTTGAGGATGTGTTAGGCTCGGAAGAGGAATGGGAGGAGTCTATGGACCCTTTGGAACACCAGGATGACTGCAGAGCAGTTGGACTGATATGGGGAACTTGAAGACAGTTTACTGGACACTTCTCCAGATACTGACATGCTCTCTCTGCCGGCCTGTGGCTACGGAGGAGGGAGTATCTTATACCATGGTGGTTAAAAGGGCAGCTGAGGTCCTCGGACTAAATCTGCCTTCCATGCGGGTCAGGACCAATCTCCTGACCAAAGTGCTTCAACCCGGGGCTTCCACCTCCCAACCACTTTTGCCCTTTAATGAAGCACCAACTGATGTCCTTTCTGATAGATACATCTGCCAGTGGATTCCTCACCTTGTGAATATCCCCTTGCGTCAGCAACATTCGGAAATTCTTTTTGTAGTTTTGCGCCGACATGGACGACGTCACAGAGGCACGGCATCGCGTGCGACTCCGCTGACGTCACCGACACCATAATAGGCCCACGCCGGCGTGATGACATCAGTTCCCTTTTTTCCGCGTCGTCGACGCTAACGGTTTTCAAGGGATCGTCTGTAGCTGTATAGTAACTTTGTTACTTTGTGTTTCTACTGGCGTTTTCTTTGTCTTCTGTCATGATGTCTTCGAAGAAGACTGGATTTTAAGCGTACGGAGAATGTGGCAAGATGATGTCTATCACTGACCCACACGAGTGCTGCGTTTGGTGCTTGAGCTCCGATCATGACGTCGAAGATTGTCCTTCTTGTAAAAAGATAACTCCGAAGGCACTCCGGGAGAGGGAGACGAAACTCCTCGTAGCGAAGTTAAAAAGCAAAAAGGATAAGAAGAGTCGAGGTCTCGAACTCTGCGTTCGAGGTCTAGGTCTCGTTTGAGGTCGCACTCGGAGTCGTCTTCGGCGCATGCTTCGAGGTCTTCGAGGAAGAAGCATAAGAAGAGGAGTCATGAATCTCGCCATCACTCTGAGAAAGACTTGAGTTCAAGGCCGAAGTCACAGGTGAAGTTACTTCGAAAGGAGGCGGTGGCCTCGGCTTCGGAAGTGCAGGTATCCGAGGGTGAGGCTTCGCATGCAGATTCGCCTGTGTCGCCGAAGCAGTTGCCGAATCCTTCTCCGAATCCATCAAATCCTTCTGGTCAGGAAGATGAAGGTGATGAGGAAGGAGGAGAGGATGAGGCTTCGTTGCCTGCGGGTTTGTCGACCCCGGTGCGCCAGCCTGAGGTGGAAGCCGAGGTCGAGAAGACTCCGCTCCCTCAAGAGCAACCTGGGGGCTTTTATCCAGCCTTTCTGGCTCCAGGTCAGGATCCTACTCAGTGCCTGAATGCCATGTTTGGAGTTTACTCCAGGGCAATGTACCCCTCTGGTGCACCGGTTGGTCGCACGGGTCCATTAGCATTTAATTTGGGTGTCCCCCAGGCTTATGCTCCTGCGCCCTTTATGCCTTTCATGCCGACTCCAACTCCGCATTGGCATTTTCCGGCGGCGCCGAAGCCTTCGATGCCGAATCCATCGACGCCGATACCCTCGACTCCGATGCCGAATCCAGTTCGTCCTCGGGTGAAGCTGCCTCTTCCAACTTAGAGTTCGGCGTCGGCTCCGGCCCCGATGGAGTCTGTCCCGGATCCGTTTATGAAGGAGAGGTCGAGGCGTGAGGCACAGATGCTTCTGGAAGAGGAGAGTTATTGTGATGAGAATTTGGAGGAAGGTGAACTGCAGGATTCGGAAGATCCTTTTGATGACCTGAGAGAGGCTAGTGGTCTTGAGCTGTCTCCTGAGTGGGATTTGGCCTCTGTATCTGACGTACCTTCCAAGGATGTAACACCTTATCACGTTGTTATTAAGAAGGCTGCAGACTTGTTGAATATTACTCTGCCTACTGCTGAATACAAGTCTAACATTCTAACTGAGGTTCACTCGCCTTCCTCTGTTATTGAACCAATGTTCCCATTTAATGATGCTTTGTCTGAGCCTATTTATGAGGTGTGGAAAAAACCTCTGACAGCTCCTGCTGTTTCAAGGGCTGTTGCGAGAAGGTATAGAGTGGCACCTGGTGATCCGGACTTTTTGTCAACGCACCCCCTGCCGGAGTGTTTGGTTGTGCAGGCTGCCTGCTCAAAGAAGTCTACGGGTGCTTTTCCACAGGTTCCTGGGGAAAAGGAAACAAGGAAGCAAGACCAGGCGGCAAAGAAAATCTCTTCCTCAGCCAGCAGGGCGCTAAAGTCTACAAATGCAACTTGCCTGATGGGTAGATACATCCATGCTTTGATGGATTCCGTCAAACAATTGGTGCCTAAAATTCCTGAGAATGATCGGAAAGATTTTCAGGAGGTGATTACTGATACTCCGGCTGCGGCAAGGCAGGTAATGCAGAGTGGGCTGGACATGGCTGATTCAGTGGCGAGAGTGATGGGCTCTTCAGTGGCCACTAGGAGAGCTGCGTGGTTGAAATCTTCAGAATTTTCTGTGGATGTTCAGTCTGCTTTGATGGATTTGCCCTTTGATGGGTCAGGGTTGTTTGGTAAGAAGGCTGACACTGCTTTAGAGCGGTTTAAAGTCAGCAGAGTGACAGCAAAGTCTTTGGGCCTTCAGACCAGGGGCTCTTTTGGAAAGCGATTCAGAGGATTTGGCAGATCTTCCTTTTGGGCCTACAAACAATCACCGCAGCCGCAGCAGCAGCAAAATACACTGTACAAGTCGTACAGAGGCAGACAGAGAGCTCGTCCTAGAGGTCGCCAAGCCTCCTCCTCCTCCTCCTCCTCCTCTTCCCCTTCCCAGCCTCCTGCCAACACAGCAAAGCAGCCCTAGATCCGCCATTCCGGATCATGTGGTTCCAGTGGGGGGTCGGCTTACCCATTTTCTGCGAGATTGGGAATTGATTACATCAGATCTTTGGGTTCTCAATCTCGTGGAGAATGGGTATGCTCTTCCCTTTCGGGAATTTCCCCCAGATTACCCTCCTTGCCAGGGTTATTGTTCGGAGGACCACCTGCTGCTCCTGCAGGAGGAAGTCCTGGCACTGTTCAGAAAGGGTGCGATAGAGGTGGTTCAGGAGCAGGAAAGGTGTCAGGGATGCTACTCCTGGTATTTTCTGATCCCCAAGAAGGATGGCAGACTTCGTCCAATCCTGGATCTCAGGATCTTGAATCTTTACCTGAAGCAGGAGAAGTTCAAGAGGCTCACCCTTGCACAGGTTCTTCAAGCGCTGTTCGAAGAAGACTGGATGGTGTCAATCGACTTACAGGATGCGTATTTTCATATTCCCATCCTAAAGTCACACAGGAAGTATCTCCGTTTCACGGTTGGATCGCAACACTGTTTGCGGTTCTTCCGTTTGGTCTTACTACTGCACCTCGAGTCTTAACCAAGGTAATGGCTGTGGTGGCTGCACATCTCAGAAGATCGGAGATACCGGTATTCCCGTATCTGGACGATTGGCTGATCAAAGCAGAATCTCCAGAGATAGTGCTCCATCATCTGCAAGAGACAACTCAGTTGTTGCACAGGTTGGGTTTTTCGATAAATGTACCCAAATCTCACCTGGTGCCCTCCCAGCGGAACCTGTTCATAGGTGCGGTACTGGACAGTACTGTGTGTCGTGCATTCCCTCCTCCTCAAAGGATTCGCGACATACAGGAAATGATTCCTTTATTTTACAATGGAGCGGTCGTTCCAGTCCTGAAGGTCCTTCGTCTGCCTAGTCTGATGGCTTCTTGCATTCTGTTGGTCAACCATGCACGCTGGCACATGAGGGCACTCCAGTGGTGCCTCCACAGGCAGTGGTATCAGCTAAGCAGAGATCTCAGGGAGTCAGTGAGGATCTTGAGAGAAACTGCAGCAGATCTGTCTTGGAGCGTGGAAGGCAATCTGTCACAAGGAAAGCCTTTTCAACTTCCTCCATCGGTGGCCACAGTGATAACGGATGCATCCACTCTAGGGTGGGGTGCTCATCTGGAGGTGAAAGGTCTTTGGTCTCCAGAGGAAAGGTTGCTTCACATCAACCTTCTAGAGTTGCGGGCTATATGTTTAGCGCTCAAGGCCTTCCTCCCTTCCCTTCGCGGTCAGTCAGTTCAAGTCCTGACGGACAACACGACTGCGATGTGGTATGTCAACAAGCAGGGAGGAGTGGGGTTGCAGTGTCTCAGCAGGGAGGCTCTGCGTCTCTGGTCCTGGGTTCAGGACCATCAGATTTGTCTGATGGCAAATCATCTGGCCGGAGTTCTGAACGTTCGTGCAGACAGTCTCAGTCGGCAGTTCTCCGCCGACCACGAGTGGAGGCTTCATCCGGAAGTAGTTTGTCGCGTCTTTCGGACGTGGGGGACGACTCAGGTGGACCTTTTCGCCACTCACGAGCATGCTCACTGCTAGTCATTCAGCAGGCTCCAGTTTCCGATGCGGGGAGCCTTGGGGGATGCAGTTCAGTTGAGTTTGGGCTCGCATCTCCTTTACGCGTTTCCTCCCATACCCTTGATTCCTCGGGTTCTGAGGAAGATTCGCCAAGACCGGGACCAAGTTATATTGATCGCCCCGGATTGGCCAAGAAGGGTGTGGTACACAGATCTTCTCCACCTCTTCTCGGGCCCGCCGCTCCGTCTCCCTCACAGGGCAGATCTCCTCTCCCAGATGGAGGGGCAGGTTCTACACCCCCACCTCCAGACCTTACACCTTCATGCCTGGAGATTGAGCGGGGCAACCCGACTTCCTTTTCTCTCCCACACGATGTGGTGGATGTCATCTTATCGGCCAGGCGTGACTCCACCAAGTCCATTTATTCTTATAGATGGTCTAAATTTGTTGCTTGGTGTGGGGAGAAGTCCATTGACCCTTTAAGGGCTTGTTTGTCCAATATACTTCAATTTGCACTTTCCTTGGCCCAGCAGGGTTTTGCGGTGGCAACTATCAAAGGTTATTTGTCAGCCTTATCGGCTTTCCTTTGTTTGCCGGACCAGCCCTCTTTGTTTAAATCTCCTATTGTATTACGTTTCATTAAGGGCCTTACCAATAAATTTCCTCCAACACCTTTTATTGTGCCTCAATGGGACTTGAACCTTGTTCTTACGTTCTTGATGGGTTCGCCTTTTGAACCTTTAAACAAACCCCCTTGAGACTTTTGTCTTTTAAGACTATTTTTCTAGTGGCAATTACCTCGGCAAGGAGGGTAAGTGAGCTTCAAGCTCTTAGTTCAAAGCCCCCATTTTTGTCCATTCATGCTGAAAGAATGGTTCTCAGGACCAGGGCTGCTTTTCTACCTAAGGTGCTAACTCCCTTCCATCTGGGGCAGTCTGGTACCCTCCCTACCTTCTATCCTCCCCCTCACCCTTCCAAGGAGGAGGAGAGACTTCACCCCTTGCACCCTAAGAGGGCGGTGAGCTTTTACCTGGACAGGACAAGAGAGTTCAGGTTGGATGACCAGCTGTTTGTTGGATTTGCTGGCTGCAAGAAGGGGAATGCGGTGCACAAGCGCATGCTCTCAACATGGATTATCCTCTGCATTAAGATCTGCTACGCCCTGGAGGGTAAGGAACCTCCAGAGGGTATAAGAGCTCACTCTACTAGAGCAAAGTCTTCTACACCTGCTTTGTCTAGGGGTGTACCTGTTGAGGATATTTGTAGAGCGGCGACTTGGGCCTCCCTCCACACTTTCGCGAAGCATTACTGCTTGGATTCCGAGGTGAGGAGGGACGGCCACTTTGCGTGCTCTTTCCTCCAGGACTTTCTGGTATAGAAGAGTGGACACTATCCTCCGGGAGTGGGGACTGCTGTGGGACTCTATTCACAAGGTGAGGAATCCACTGGCAGATGTATCTAACAGAAGAACAAGTTACTTACCTTCGGTAACGCTTTTTCTGGTAGATACAATATCTGCCTGTGGATTCCTCACTGACTCACCCGCCTTCCCGTCCTCTCTTCTATGCCTGAGTTAGTGTTATGTATATATTTTTCTTGTCAAAGGAAATGTTTATTGCAATTTGTTTTCCTGCATTGGTTTCACACTGTGTGTGTTATCTTGACATTTGTATACTGTGTATATTGTGTATATATCTGCTGTCATCGGTCCGTCCGTGTGCCTCGAAGGCATGGAAAAAAGGGCCGAACTGATGGCATCACGCCGGCGTGGGCCTATTATGGTGTCGGTGACGTCAGCGGAGTCGCGTGTGATGCTGTGCCTCTGTGACGTTGTCGGCGCGAAGCTACAAAAAGAATTTCCGAATGTTGCTGACGCAAGGGGATATTCACAAGGTGAGGAATCCACAGGAAGATATTGTATCTTCCAGAAAAAGCGTTACCTAAGGTAAGTAACTTGTTCTTTAGGCACGTTGCCCACGCCTAGCACAGGGGCTCCTGTGAATAGGACAATTGTATGCTGCGATTCCCAGGTCCGGCCAATCCAAAGTTCCTCAGCCAACACCCCAGACCTGAAAGTTTGGTGTACAGGTCTCTACATCCCAGGGCGTGTTCCTTCCGCCCCTCCAAACAGGAAATCCAAGAGCCTGGATTCATTTGATAAGATGTTTTCTTACTCCAGCCTGGCATTGTGGTCTGTGAATATTGCATGCTTATTGGGCGTTTTCCAACTCCATTTCGTAGACTGTGCTGCCACAAGTCCCTGAGGAGGCCTGGGCTGTGCTCTTTTGGGCAGTTATGGATCGGAGAGATGCAGCAAAATTCACCATAAGGTGTGGCCTTGATATGACTGATTCGCTGGGCAGATAGATTTCCATGACAGTGGCCTTGAGGCCCCATGCCTAGCTTAGGACAACTGGCTATTCGGGCAATGTCCAGGCAAATTTGATGCACATGCCTTTTGATGTATCCCGTCTTTTTGGGTAAAAGGCAGATTCGGTCCTAGTGAGGTTCAAAGACGTTTGACCTACAGCCAGATCCTTGGGTCTCTCTTCTACTCCCCGTGGCCAGTCTACCTTTCACCCCTTCGTGGCAACAGAATGAGTTCCAGCTGCTTCTGCCCTATTCCAGCCACTGTCCTACGCAGGCTTCCCAAGCCTTGTGGTGATGTGAATTCGGTTCATTTCGACCTAGGAATGGAAGCAAGAAGTAGTTGGCCACGCTGCCCTCGGCAGCCTCCAAGCACTCCTAGTCTGACTGCAAGACCACACCACTCCCCTTGGTGGGAGAATCCATCATCCTCTCCACCACTGGAGGTTCATTACATCGGACAAGTGGGTCTTGCAGATCATTTAGGAGGGCCATTCCCTGCCTTTCATTTCCTCCTCCCATTCTGCCAAATTAGGATCGGGTGATGGAGGATCTTTTGAAATTGCTCCAGGAGGAAGTTACTGCTGTCTTGACCAAGGGAACTATAGAGAGGGTTCAGGTTTCAGAAGTATTATTTTATAATTGTATTTATATAGCTTTTACTACCCCAGACCAAGCTTGGAAGCGCTTTTCGGCGATTAGCACGCTATTCCGGAACCCAAAAAGGATTAGCGGTGAATACGTATAGTGAAAATGTAGTTAATTTGAGTGGTGGGTATGTGAGTCTGTTAGTTTGATTGAAAAGGCTAATGGGGCTGGATAGAAGAGGGAAGAGTCTAGAAAGTGTTTAATGGAAGATCGCAGTATTAAGAGGAGGTTTGACCTGAGTATAAGGAGAGATGGAGGAGGGAATAATATCAAGAAGTGGATTAGGGAGATCATAGTAGTAAAACGTTTTTGGATGAGTCAAAGGAGGGATAGGTGAGAGAATAATTTAGAAGGGTTGTTTAAGAGATCATAGTATTAAAGTTAGGTTTGGTGTAATCCAAGGAGGGAAGAGCCTAGAAAGGGTTATTTTGGCGATCATAGTAGTAGAATGAGGTTTGGGATGGGTCAGTGAGTGGAGGTAGAGGATATGTTGAGGGAGGTATAGAGTGAAATATAGGGTAGTGCATTGGAGAGAGTCAACCGTTTTTACTGTAAGAGAAAAGTAATAAATATATGGATACATAAGTACATATTACTATACATATTTATATCAAGAAAGACACCCATGTAGATAGATACATTTACCCTGCCCTAAAGAGATCTTCTTTTCCAAAAACCATCAACAGTTAATGAGAAATCCTTTTAATGGATAGCATCTAAGCCTCCACCGAAGTCCCAGGTGAATCAGAACACTTGGAGTGAGGGATTGACAGCACTGACGTGTGCCATTCTGTTCCAGTACTCTAACCAAGCCAGTAGAGATTACCATGCTGGACAACTGGTGCATTGAATGGCATGTCTCTCTCCACCTGATGGATTATCGGAAGACTGGAAGCATAAGCTTGTTGAAGATGGGCTGAAATGTGTGAATGGAATATAAAATTTCTGCCTCCCAGCTAGGGTTGCACTATTTAAGTACCACTACAAATAAAAATGTGGTATATTAGCTGTGTGAGAAAATTGGGTGGAGGTCTCGTATGATTCCAATGTCGGAAGGGGGTGGGAGGGTTGGGGGTCCAAGATGTCAGACTGGTTGGGTGAGGTGACTCTCTGTGTGATGGTACTGGATGGAGATTGGGAACCCACATGGGGTTTGGACACTAGATTTTTGATAGTAGGGAAGATGTCCAGGAGAATAAGATTGCGGTCTGTGGCTTGGATGAGGATAATACCGTTATTGTAAATGGTGATGGTTGCTGTCGCATGGAAGAGCGGGGAGGGCGAAATATATAAACTAATACCATGCGCGCTTTTTCTCGAAAAAGAGATCGAGAGTGAGGTGAGGAATGCTTTCCTCCATTGGGCTCTTCGCTTTGTATGGAAAATTAGGTCAGTGGTTGTAATCCCGTTGTGTGTTGAGAAATAAGGATCAGCAAAGAGTGTTTCAAGGTGCCGTTTTATAAAATTATGTTTGAAGCGTTTGGCTGAATTTTTTTGAGGTCGGAGGGGTAAATGATGTTGTATGAGTGTGTGCCCGTCGGTTCCATTATAAGGGCGGTACAGTAGGTGAGATGATATAAGGAGAGATGTGAAGAGTGTGAGCTTCGGGGAGCGTGATATGAGGAGAGGGGTGTGAGGAGGAGGGTCGGTGAGGAAGGGGGGAGGGCTGTCACTAAGAAGGTGGTTGTGGGTGGGTAGGTAGTAGCGGGATGGGTGGAAGGCGTTGGTAGAGTCTCAGGAGTCCTGGTTGTAGACCAAGCTTGGGATGTAGAGACAGTCACTGAGGAGGTGGTTGTAGGTAGGTAGGTAGTAGCAGGCTGGGTGGCGTGGATATAAAAGAACCTCAAGCGGGTACAGGATAGGTTAGGGGGCGTGCTGAAGGAGGAGGAGAATGCGGAGGAGGATGTGGTCCGGAAGAGGGAGGACTGTCAATGAGGAGGTGGTTGTGGGTTAGGTAGTAGCGGGCTGGGTGGGAGGCATGGGTAGAGTCTCAGGAGTCCTGGTTGTAGACCAAGCTGCGGGATGTAGACAGTCACTGAGGATATGGTTGTAGGTAGGTAGTAGCGGGCTGGGTGGCGTGGGTATAAAAGAACCTCAAGCGGGTACAGGATAGGTGAGGGGGCGTGCTGAAGGAGGATGGGAATAGAAATTCTAATACTTCTGATAGATACATCTGCCTTGTGGATTCCTCACCTTGTGAATATCCCCCTTGCGCCAGCAGCGTTCGGAAAATTCTTTGTAGCATGCCGGCGTGGATGACGTCATAGGAGCATGGCATCGCGTGACTGTCTGACATCACCGACTCCTTATTAGACCCACGTCGGCGTGATGACGTCAGTTCCCTTTTTTCCGCGTCGTCGACGCTAATGGTTTCTGGGATCTTCTGCGATTCAGATAGTAACTTGTTACTATTTTGTGTTACTGTTTCTCTGTTGAGTGTTTCTTCTTCGTCGAGGATGTCGTCGAGGAAGACTGGGTTCGAGCAGTACAGATCGTGTGCCCGAATGATGTCGATTACCGATCCGCATGACGATTGTTTATGGTGTCTTGGATCGGACCATGATGTTAAAAACTGTCGATCCTGCTTCAAGATGAATCCTAAGGCCTTACGAGAGCGAGAGGCTAAGCTTCTACTTGCAAATGTGAAAGGAAGAGAGACTGGGAGGTCTTCGAGGTCGACGTCCAGACGGTCGAGACAGAAGTCTAGGTCGAGATCGGATTCGAGAGCAGGTCCAGATCCAGAGAGAGGTCGAGGTCCAGATCCAAGTCGGCTTCGGGTCATGCTTCGGGCTCCTCGAAGAAGAAGCACAAGAGGAGGAAGCATAGCTCAAGACATCACTCTGGCAAAGAGTCTTCGGATTCGAAGAAGTCTCGAAAACATCATAAAGACTTTGTGTCTCCTTCTCCTATGCAATCTCGTGGAGGTTCCCCGGTTCCGGAGCAAGAACCGGATCCGGAGTCACACCATTCTTCGGAGCATGAAGAAGAGGAGGTTCCTCTGGCTCCGACTCTGGTGGTAGACCCTGAAAATCAAGAGGGCCAGGATGAACCGATGCCGGAGCAGCCTCCTTCGGAGCGGCCGATGGGTTCGTACCCTCCCTTTCCTGGTCCTGGGCAGGACCCCTCGCATTTCCTTAATGCTATGTTTGGAGTTTATGCGAGGGCAATGTACCCCACTGGTGCACCGGCTGGTCCCATGGGTCCATTGTCTTATAATTTGGGCGTCCCTCAGGCTTACTCTCCGGCTCCTTTTATGCCGTTCATGCCGGCGCCTTATACTCCTTGGCTCGGTACGGCGCCGCCGAGGTCGTCGACTCCGCATACGGGTTCGCCGACTCCGGAACGACCTCGTGAGTTGGATCAAGGTGCCACGCTGGTTCATGAGTCTCGTCCTCCAGCTGCCCCAGCTCCTCGTTTGACGCTGGTTCCAGCTCCGTCAGAGTCTTTACCGGATCCGTCGACTTGGATTCGCATGGAATGGTCGAGGCGCAGGGCTTGGCGCCTCTTGGAGGAAAAGAGGTACGAAGATTCTGAAGTAGAGGAAGGTGAACTTCTGGATCAAGGGGATTGTTTTGAGGACCTGCATAGTGCTAGTGGCCTGGAACCTTCTCCTGTGTGGGGTTTGCCATCTGTTTCTGATGCACCATCTAAAGGCGTGGCTCCCTACCATGTTGTAATTAGGAAGGCTGCGGATCTACTCAATCTGACTTTGCCTACTGTTGAGTACAAGCCCAACATCCTCACGGAGGTTTTACACTCGCCTTCATCTATAATAGATCCTACGCTTCCATTCACTGAGGCTTTGAATGAGCCAATAATGGAGGTCTGGAAGAGACCTTTGACTGCTCTCGCGGTTTCCAGGTCGGTGGCAAGACGTTACAGGGTGGCGCCTGGTGACCCTGAGTTTCTCTTTTCTCATTCTTCTCCGGAGAGTCTGGTGGTGCAGGCCGCTTGTTCCAACAGGTCTGCAGGTTCATTTCCTCAGGTGCCGGCAGACAAGGAAAAAGATTTTCTCCTCGTGTAGCATGGCTCTAAAATCAACAAATGCTACTTGCCTGCTAGGGAGATATGTTCATGCGTTGATGGACTCTGTGAAACAATTGTCATCTAAACTTCCAGAGGATGATAGAAAGAACTTCAATGAAGTAGTCTCCGATATTCAGGCTGCAGCCCGCTTGGTAATTCAGAGTGGCATGGACACGGCGGACTCTGTTGCCAGAATTATGGGCTCTACTGTTGCCACCAGAAGGGCCGCATGGCTGAAATCTTCAGATTTTTCGGCTGATATACAATCTACCTTAATGGACTTGCCATTTGACGGGACAGGCCTCTTTGGGAAGAAAGCGCATGTGGCCTTGGAGAGGTTCAAAGATAGCCGGGCAACGGCAAGGTCTTTGGGCCTTCAGGCTAGAGGTTCTGCCACTAGGAAGTTTAGGGGATTTGGTAGATCAACTTTTCGTTCCTATAAGCAAGGCCAGCAGCAGCAGCAGAACCCTTTGTATAAATCATACAGAGGTAAACAAAGGGGCCGTGGACGCCAAGCCTCCTCCTCCTCTACTTCCTCCTCTAATACCACCCCCCACCTACAACAGCAAAGCAGCCCTAGATCCGCCATTCTGGATCATGCGTGTCCGGTAGGGGGTCGGCTTACTCATTTTCTACGGGATTGGGAATCGGTTACAACAGATCTTTGGGTTCTCAATCTCGTAGAAAATGGGTATGCACTTCCTTTTCAGGAGTTCCCTCCCAATTACCCTCCTTGCCAAGGTTATTGTTCGGAGGACCACCTGCTTCTCCTGCAGGAAGAAGTCCTGGCACTGTTCCGAAAAGGTGCGATCAAGGTGGTTCCAGAGCAGGAAAGGGGTCAGGGGTGCTACTCCCGGTATTTCCTGATCCCCAAGAAGGATGGCAGGTTACGTCCAATCCTGGACCTCAGGATTTTGAACCTCATCTCAAGCAGGAGAAGTTCAAAATGCTCACACTTGCGCAGGTTCTTCAAGCGCTGTTGGAAGAAGACTGGATGGTGTCGCTCGACTTGCAGGATGCGTACATTCCCATCCCAATCCTGAAGTCGCACAGAAAGTATCTACGTTTTACGGTGGGATCGCAGCACTACCAGTTTGCGGTCCTTCCGTTTGGACTTACTACTGCGCCTCGAGTTTTCACCAAGGTGATGGCTGTGGTGGCTGCACATCTCAGAAGGTTGGGGATTCCAGTGTTCCCGTACCTGGACGATTGGCTGATCAAAGCGGAATCTCCAGTGACAGTGCTCTGTCATCTGCAGGAGACAACTCAGTTGTTACACAGGTTGGGTTTTTCGATAAACGTGCCCAAGTCTCACCTGGTGCCCTCCCAGTGCAACCTGTTCATAGGTGCGGTACTGGACACTACTGTATGTCGTGCATTCCCTCCACCTCAAAGGATTTGCGACATACAGGAAATGATTCCTTTATTCTACAATGGAGCGGTTGTTCCAGTCCTGAAGGTCCTTCGCCTGCTCGGTCTGATGGCTTCTTGCATTCTGTTGGTCAGCCATGCACGCTGGCACATGAGGGCGCTCCAGTGGTGCCTCCGCAGGCAGTGGTATCAACACAACGGAGATCTCGGGGATTGAGTGAGGATCTCCAGAGAAACTGCAGCGGATCTGTCATGGTGGAGTGTGGAGGGCAATCTGTCTCAGGGAAAGCCTTTCCACCTTCCTCCATCGGTCGCCACAGTGATAACGGATGCATCCACTCTCGGGTGGGGTGCTCATCTGGGGGATCTGGAGATCAAAGGTCTTTGGTCTCCGGAGGAAAGGTTGCTTCATATCAACCTTCTAGAGTTGCGGGCCAAGGCCTTCCTCCCTTCCCTTCGCGGTCAGTCGGTTCAGGTCCTGACGGACAACACGACGCGATGTGGTACATCAACGAGCAGGGAGGAGTAGGGTCGCAGTGTCTCTGCAGAGAGGCGCTGCGTCTCTGGTCCTGGGTTCAGGATCATCAGATTTGTCTGATGGCAAATCATCTGGCCGGAGTTCTGAACGTTCGTGCAGACGTTCTCAGTCGGCAGTTCTCTGCCGACCACGAGTGAAGGCTTCACCCGGAGGTTGTTCACGACGTCTTTCAGATGTGGGGGACTCCTCGGGTGGACCTGTTCGCCACTCGCGAGAATGCTCACTGCCTGTCATTCTGCAGTCTCCAGTATCCAATGCAAGGAGCTTTGGGGGATGCGTTTCAGTTGAGTTGGGGAAATCAACTCCTTTATGCGTTTCCCCCCATACCCTTGATTCTGAGGTAGATTCACCAGGACCGGGCCCAAGTCATATTGGTCGCCCCGGATTGGCCAAGAAGGGTGTGGTACACGGACCTTCTCCACCTCTCCTCTCACCCGCCGCTCCGTCTCCCTCTCAGGGCAGACCTCCTCTCTCAGATGGAGGGGCAAGTTCTACACCCCCACTTCCAGACATTACACCTTCATGCCTGGAGATTGAACGGGGCAACTTGAATTCCTTTTCTCTCCCTCACGATGTGGTGGATGTCATTCTTTCTGCCAGGCGTGACTCCACTAAGTCCATCTATTCATATAGGTGGACTAAATTAGTCTCTTGGTGTAAGGAGAGGGATGTTGACCCTTTGAAGGCTCATTTGTCTGACATTTTGCAGTTTGCTCTTTCTCTGGCGCAGCAAGGATTTGCTGTTGCCACGGTCAAGGGGTATCTTTCAGCCTTGTCGGCATTTCTCTGTTTGCCGGATCAGCCCTCTCTTTTTAAGTCTCCAGAGGTTTTAAGATTTTTGAAGGGTCTCACTAATAAGTTCCCTCCTTCTCCGTTTGTTGTTCCTCATTGGGATTTGAATCTTGTGTTAACCTATTTGATGGGTTCTCCCTTCGAACCCTTGCACAAGTGTCCCATGAGGCTTCTTTCTTTTAAAACGGTCTTCTTGGTTGCAATTACCTCGGCAAGGAGGGTAAGTGAGCTTCAGGCTCTTAGTTCCAAGCCCCCGTTCTTGACCATTCATGCTGAAAGAATGGTTCTCAGGACCAGGGCTGCTTTTCTTCCTAAGGTGGTAACTCCCTTCCACCTAGGTCAATCCATTACCCTTCCTACCTTCTATCCTCCCCCACACCCTTCCAAGGAGGAGGAGAGGTTTCATCGCTTGGACCCTAAGAGAGCAGTTAGTTTCTATCTTGATAGGACTAAAGACTATCGTATTGAGGATCAGCTCTTCGTGGGTTTTTGCTGGCTGCAAGAAGGGCAGAGCGGTGCACAAGCGCACACTTTCCAGGTGGATAATCCTGTGCATCAAGATTTGCTACTCTCTGGCGGGTAAGGACCCTCCTGAGGGTATTAGAGCACATTCAACTAGAGCGAAGTCTGCAACATCTGCTTTGTCTAGAGGTGTTCCTGTTGAGGACACTTGTAGAGCCGCGACTTGGGCCTCCCTCCACACTTTCGCAAAGCACTACTGCTTGGATGCCGAGGTGAGGAGGGGTGGCCACTTCGCGCGCTCTGTCCTCCAAGATTTCCTGGTATAGCAGAGTGGACACCCTCCTCCGGGAGTGGGGACTGCTGTGGGACTCTATTCACAAGGTGAGGAATCCACAAGGCAGATGTATCTATCAGAAGAACAGGTTACTTACCTTCGGTAACGCTTTTTCTGGTAGATACAATATCTGCCTGTGGATTCCTCACATGCCCACCCGCCTCCCCGTTGTCCGCTCTGCTATACCTGGGTTTATGTATATATGTATTTATATTTCTGGTTTTTGATACTTTTGCTACGCACTTTGTGTGCAGTTTTGATTTTATGTACTGTGTACACTGTATATATGTATATTTACTGTCGTTGGTCCGTCCGGGTGCCTCGAAGGCACGGAAAAAAGGGCGGAACTGACGTCATCACGCCGACGTGGGTCTAATAAGGAGTCTGTGACGTCAGACGGAGTCGCGCGTGATGCCGTGCTCCTATGACGTCGTCCACGCCGGCGTGCTACAAAGAATTTTCCGAACGTCGCTGGCGCAAGGGGGATATTCACAAGGTGAGGAATCCACAGGCAGATACTGTATCTAGCAGAAAAAGCGTTACCGAAGGTAAGTAACTTGTTTATTTGGACCTTACTATTAGAATCTACTGTCGTTCAGTCAATCTTGTAGTAGGAGGGTGGCTAAAACGGGAATCTAGGCGCTAAATTGCTTCATTGATTATTTAGATGACTAGTTACGGTGTATGCATAAACATATATGTAGGTGCTTGAAAAACATTCCCCCATCTAAGATGGCTGCCATGAAGCTCCAAACTGTGGAGTAGTCCTATACCTCTTTCACTGTCCCATGCTACTCTGTTGCATAGTCCTGTCTTTCTATTCACAAATCTCAGAGAAGCCTTGAGTAGTATTCTGTGTAAATGATGAGGGAGTAGTCCTATCTCTATTTTAATTGTTCAGCCATTTTGCGGGAAATACCACGGTTCACCTATTGACAATAACCAGAATTTAATATTCAAGTAATACACCACGTGGATCATTGCAAATTTGCATCTTTCATTCTTGGTGGGAAATAGCGTTCAAATTTCCAAAATGCAAATCTGGGTCCATAATGTGAAATATGAGGACCTAGTCTACAGCATTGTACCAATCCACAGCATTTCCGTAGTCACAAACCAGTTCCATAGGATTGACTCTCAGCGCTTTGTCTCGCGATCGGGAGGGCCGGGGGTCGGCAGGGAGAGCCCGCAACTACTTAATCGGGGGGTACTCCGTGTAAACTGCTCTCTCAGCTGCCGCCTCCTCTGGGGGTTGTACCGCCGCTTACGGAAGGGGGGCCAGCGAGTCCCCAGCGACCGCAGCTAGCGCCTCAGATCAGCCAGCGTTCTTTCCTAGTCGCCGTCACCAGCATTCCCGGCGGGTGCCATCCTGATCCACAGCAGGCCAGTGTCCCTGTCGGTGGGCAGAAGACACTTCCAGTCAGCTCAGTGTTCTTCGATGGCTGGAACAGCTTCCCCGGTGATTGCAGGACTGTCTTCATACTCCGGGGTCCGTGATCAGGTAAGAGAGGATGAGCAAGAACAAGAGTTTGTAAATAGTATACAAATGTTGGTAAAGCTGATCCAGTTACTTTCACGACGTCTGTTTCTCAGGATGGTATACGCTTACCGGGAAATTTGCAAAAAAAGGGATCCCAAGTGTTAGGAGCTGCGACTATGAGCTCCTACCAGTCAGCCATGTTGGCTCTACTCCATATTAAAAAGGAACTCCAATCTTTTAAGGATTTATATCTAGCCAACCTTGGCGTAATTTTTCCTCAAGAGCCTTCAACCCGAACTACCGATCACACCACATAACTCAAACCCCTAAACTCATTCCACCCAATTGGAATTCAGTTCCCCTCCACAATACATGTTAAGCTAAGCGAAGCGTCAATCCGCTCTCTGAGAGCGATCTACTATCTCTTCTACAATCCTACGATCCCTCTCCCACTAATTGCATTACCGCTACTCAGTTGACCATACCTACTATCCCCCCAATCCACTCAGAGTTGCCAGACATAACAATAGAGGGATTGTCGATAGCAACCTTGGAAGCGTCCCTCTCACCCAAGACCCCTCCTGCTCCTTCCTTACTCCCAGTCTTAAATGCACACCCCTAAATTGTAGATCTGCTTCCAGACATGCTGTGGATATAGCTGAGCTCATCATCTCACAGGAACTAGACCTTCTACTGATAACCGAAACCTGGCTAACTGTCTACCTCACTGATGGACATTCTAGTTCCCCCGAACTACGACATCATCAGATTAGACAGAATAGATAAGATAGGTGGAGGTATAGCCTGTATTCATCGTAGTGACATCACTGTAAATAGAACCACATCCCCGGTCTTCCTGTCCTGGGAATAGTTCTGCCTAGACCTTAGCAGCAACGGCAAACCAGCTTGCTCACTGCACATCATCTATCATCCGCCAGGTGACAATCTCATATTTTCGGAACACCTCATGGATATGATTTCAACTAACAATGGTAGGCAAAATAACCAAATATTCTTTGGCTATTTCAATCTCCACTGGAATGACAACAACAACGCAATTGTCAACTGCCTCAGAAGCTTCCTGGATGATCTAGCCCTTACCCAAACCTGCTATGGCCCTACACATAAGAATAGATCAACCCTGGATCTAATAATCTCCAAAACTGAAGTCGTTCAACTGGAATCGAAACAACTCTGCGACTGGTCTGCTCACCATATCATTACCTTCTTTATCAAGGAAACAGTAAAAATGTAACTCAGTCTAGGCCACGAAACCAAAGATCTGGAAAGAGACTTGAAACAACTCCACACAAACACACTACCTTTCTCAAGCTACAACCTTCTTTTGCCACCTGCTGGCACCGCAGACGTGCATGATCTCACCAACCACTACCGCAACTCGATGACCGCAATAATCAATGAGGTAGCCCATCTTCAACTAAAGAGTCTCCACTAAAGACTCAATACCTTGGTACAATAGCCTACTCAATGAAGACAGATGTTCTCTCAGAGTAGCTGAACGTAACTGGAGATTAGTCCCGTCGACTATTCACCTCCAATTACTAAGGAAAAAGAGAAATGCCTATTACAAGATCAAGGGCACCAAAGCAGACTTCTTCAGACACCAACTAGACAAAGCTAGAAATAGCCCCAAAAAACTCCTTGAGCTTATCAAAACTCAATCTAAGGACGCACCCCAACGGTTACAAGACGCCCCCCAATCGCAACCCAACTGTGAACAATTCTCCACCTTCTTCACTCAGAAGACCCTCAACATCGAGAACGATCTCTTAAAGGACCGAATAATATATTCTGTGCAAACTTCCCCATCACCACCAACTACGACACTCCAAATCCCTTCAAAGTGTATCCTTAAGAACGAAGCCGCCTGGTCGTCCTTTGACACCTATTCGGAAGAGGCTTTGGGTAAGATTCTAAATGCCTTGAAACCTTCCAACCACCTCATCGATCCGCTCCCCGCTAATGTTGTTAAAGACCTAACCCTATGGCTGCTTCCGCTATGGACCAAAATCATCAACAGTTCACTCCAACAAGGTTGAGTTCCGGACACCCTCACGGGCAGGTCTCACCCATCCTAAAGAAACCAACAGCTGACCCCACGGATCTTAACAACTATCGCCCTATATACAATATCCCTACACTGGCCAAACTGCTTGAAAAATAACCAAACATATCATTCACTTTGACCTCCTTAACAACTACCAATCAGGCTTCAGAGCAGCGCACAGCACGGATTCAGCCATGACTCACATTGATGATGCGCTTCAAATCCTGGACCAGAATGGATCATGCTTACTCATCCTACTAGACCTAACTTCAGCTTTTGATACGGTCAAACATGAGAGGCTGCTTGATCTGCTCAGATTTAGGATGGGTCTATCAGGATCAGTGCTAAACTGGTTTACCTCCTTTCTACATAACCAAACACAACAATTCAAGATCAACAACACTCTTTCCAACCCAGTACTAGTAAGGCTGGGCGTCCCGCAAGGATCCTCACTATCCCCGACACTGTTTAACATGTTCATGGAGCCGCTCACTGAAATGCTACAAGCGGCTAACGTGCAATATAATATGTACGCTGATGACACACAACTTTTTCTAAAGATTAATACCTTAGAAGACATTAAGCAGCTTAACCCCACACTCATGAACACCCAAACATGGTTGGCAGAAAATCATCTCAAACTGAACGCTCTAAAGACAGAATTCCTCCTTATAGCCCCCCGCTAAAATCCCCTTGATGCAAAACATAATCCAACATCTCACTGCACTCAACGTTCAACCGACTATTGTGGACTCAGAAAAATCCTTGGGAATCACTGAACAGCAATCTCACTATGCAGAAACACGTTAGCAACGCTACAAAGGGAGCAAACTTCCAGATAAACATTCTAAGGAAGTTGAAGCCATTCTTGCCAGTCAACGACTTCAAGCAAGCTGTAAAAGCGCTAGTTATCCCTCGTGTGGATTATGGTAGTGTCTCTTTATGTGGCCTTCCAAAAGCGACTACAGCCCCCCTTAGAGCCTCAATAAACTCTGCAGCAAGACTCATCACTGGCTCGAAAAGACACATCTCCCCTGACCTAAAATCCTTGAACTGGCACCCGTTCGAAGCAAGAATTCATATAAAAATAGCTTGCATGACACATAAGGCCTTACACCACAAGGTACCCATTCACCTTGCACAGATATTGACAATCTCTGGTGGCTCAAGGTCCTCTAGGGGTGCATATAACCTACTACTGAAACCTCGAGAAGATTCAATAAAAAAACAAACCTATAAACGATCCTTCTCTGGGATGGCGCCTAGGATTTCGACTACTCTTCCCCCTGAAACCAGACGGAATTCTTCTACTGTATCTTTCAAAAAGGAAGTACAAACGATTCTCATGGCAAAATTGACTTGACCACTCTACCCTGCCCGATCCTTTTTCAACCGAGACGCGCCTGTTATGTTCTTTGACGACTTTTCTGTGTTTTTGTACTATGATCCCATGCTTTGTTACTTTACGACTTTTTCGTGGGTATTCTTATATTTATCCCATGCTTGTTCTTTCCCCCATATTACTGCATGTATAATGTGTCATACTATTCATTATGTTTAATCCGCTTTGATCATTGTAAAGCGCTCTGATATCAGCAAGCATCTTGTTCGCGCTCTATAAAACCCTCTAAATAAATAGGTCTTCATATCTCCATAGGAAAATGTAAAGGAAGCCTCTTCAGAGATATGTATTGATTATTCTGATTAAATGAAGAAAGAAACTTTGAAATGTAAAGTCTATACCCAGAGTTGGATGCCAGGGGCCTAGCATGTATGGGGAAAAAGCATGACGGAATAATGATAATTCTGTGAACTGAAAACTGTTCTCATTGATTAATCAAAATGTTTTGTTTTAATGCCGTTGAGCATATAATCCAGCATTTCCCCCAGTTGTAAATTGTTTTTATTGCGCACAGCTAGTTGTAATTTTAAATCTGTTAATTTTTAGCCATATTCTACAGTATTAATGAGATGCTTGAATTTGTGTCAGAATAAGTTCAGATCATCACTCTTTTTTTAGGAAACCATTCCAATTAATGGCTTTTTTAAGAAAGTCTTTATGATGCTTGACTCATTTACAGACTTCTGAGTCATGAACAACAGATCAAAGATACATCAATCCAAAAAGTAAAGTAACAGCCAACACATGTTTCCACCCCTTATAACGGCCGTCTGGCCTGGGGCTTCCTCAGGGCTGTACATCATAGCAACATACAACACAAATTTAAGAACTGGGAACTCATTTACAGATGTGCAGCAGTGCAAATATGAATTTACATTACCCATGAGAGTACGGTGTCAGTTCCGTAAAGTTGGATTGAATATAAGGGTCAAATATAGGTAACGGTAGGTGAGGGAAGGAAAGATATGACAACATGTTCATAAAAACAAATAGGGAAGAAAGATGAGTGAGCAATTTAGATAGGATTTAAATAGGGGCAACAGGTATAGGAAAGGACAGAAAAGTCAGATACAACCATGTGAGTCATATGGATCGTATCCGGACAGAGTAGTAGAGAAGTTAGGTAGAAAAGCAAAAACATTCAGTGTGAAAAGAGCACAAGAGAAAGCTGCATACAGCATTGGTGCAAACAAGCCATCATATTAAGTAAGGGAAGGTAGGACATTGCAGAGCATATGATCGGGATATTAAAAATCAAGGTAATGTCATAACCACAACAACGGGTCAAAGATCCATCAATCCAAAAAGTAAAGTAACAGCCAACACATGTTTTGCCCCCTTACATCAGCCATCTGGCCTGGAGCTTCCTCAGGGCTGTACATCCAGACAATAGCAACATACAACACAAAATTAAGAATTGGGAACAAATTTACAGATGTGCAGCAGTGCAAATATGAATTTACATTACCCATGAGAATACGGTGTCTGTACCGTAAAGTTGGATCGAATGTAAGGGTAAAAAATAGTTAATGGGAGGAGAGGGAAGAAAAGATACAAGACAAAACGTTCATAGAAACAAATAGGGAAGAAAGATGAGTGAGCAATTTAGATAGAAGGATTTAAATGGGGGCAACAGGTATAGGAAAGGAGAGACCAGTCCGATACAGCCATGTGGGTCATATGGATTGTAACAGGACAGAGTAGAAGTTAGGTAGAAAGGCAAAAACATTCAGCATCAAAAGCGCACGAGAGAAAGCCGCATACAGCATTGGTGCAAACAAGCCATCATTAAGTAAGAGGGAAGGTAGGACATTGTAGAGCGCATGACCGGGATATTAAAAATCAAGGTAATGTCAACGTGAGAAATAATGTCCGCAACATTCCCAATGTAAATATCTAACGCATTAGACAAGGTTATTTATATGATAATTTGTACGGATACATACGGGGAAATGATGTCCAGGTCAGTCTTGTTCCATAAGAGAATAAAGGAAAAACAAATGTCATACAGGTTCGTTAGTTTTGCTTTACAAAACAGACTGTTTACAGGGGACCAAACCTTTAGCTTGTAACATTATTCATTTCCTATCGTTTGGGCCAAAGGATATGGAATTCTATTGCTTCCGTGGTGGATTGTAGGTAAGAGGCCAGTGAAGGTTTCATTTAGTGATATTGGCCTGTTATGAACGAATTGGAGCTAAGGTGATTTTACTACATCTGCTCGAGAGGCGGGGGATAGAAAAGTCTCAACGGGGTGAAAATACTATTATTAGGTATAGATGGAACAATCATCACTGGCCTTGTAAGACCACTCTTACCGTGATTTAGGGTTATTGACGGAGTGTGGTCCTGTGGTTGGTGCTGCAGAAATATAATCTCTGGGATTGGGGAGACAGAAGGAGGTACAATGTTTAGGGGACAAGGCAGGTTGTACGCATGGCGGTCAGGGTAACTGCCACGGGATATGCACTCAAGTATCAGACCTCACAAAGTCCTGCAGACTGCATACCGAAGTAGTCACTTACTTCGAATGAAGAATGTCTGGTCATTGACGTGTTCTATCTATCAATCGCATCAGCAAAGACCCCATAATGCTGGGGCCTTTTAGTCACCGCGAACCTGGGCCATTTCCGGGTCCAGGTCTCGTTGACGCGGCGCTCATGACTGGGCACCATCTTGTAGTGGAGTTAGAACATTGTCATTGTTCCTACCTAAAGGGAATGGGGCTGAAAGTGAACCCTTTATTTCCGAAGGATATATTTAAGGAGCAGTGTCTGAATGAGCTAGTTGTAGTGAGAGGTCTCGGTTAAGATTCAAGATCCTACTTTGCTTTTGCGAAGCATGCGACTGGGTGTCTGAGGCTAAATAGGACAACGGCCATCTTGGAAGGTAGTGACTGACGAACTCCCGTATAGCTCCCTGATTCAGTGGGTACCCTCTAGGGGCATCAGTGATATATTATGTGTATAAAAAGATCATATAGGCAGCATATATGGAAGCTCTCTAGTAAGAGGATTATCTAGGTTTGGAACATGGGTATTATAAGAGGACATGACTGAGTGCAAATCTCTTCTCGAGAGTGAATTTCAGAGCCATAACAAGGTTCGGGACCAGATCGTGCTACATGTCGTAAGGAATGCAGGATAGCTGATCTCCCAGCCTGGTGCAAAGGCTTCTACGGTTATAGTGCATATCTGTGATCAGGGGGGCAGTGTGTGTGTTAAGTTTACTCTTTGTTACTCATTCTTCGCCTAGCCACACTTGCATTTCTGCGTCCTTGTTAAGTTCAAGTTTGACTTTTGAATTTGAAAAGGAGTTCTCTCCTTCGCAGTTTTATTTATTTAGTGGGTGACCTGTATTGTATTTGTGAATGTTTCTGAATCCGTATGCGTAGTGGTCGAATTGTACTGTATGTATTGTCGATTGCAAGGACAGAAGATCACATAGATGGTGAACTTGCTATTACAGTCAATCCATTCTTTGATTCTTAATTGTTTGTTTAGTGGCATGGGTAACAAATTGGGTTCTGTTGATACCCAGTTTGTAGATATTACAATTCTGGCATTTGTGGAAACCTGCCGGTCTGTCCAGAAATGTGGGTGTCTTTTTTTTCTTTGATCTTCAAATTCGGATCTACATAACATTATTTTGAGATTCAGTACCCTTCTAAAACTTATTTCCGGGTAGTTTCTGAGATGATCCTTGAGTCCCGGGGTATATTGGAGTAGATGCCAGTGGCGTTTAAGAATTTGTCTGATGTATGGTGTCCATTGTGATAATCCGTGATGAAACGTATCATGGTGTCACCTTCCCGTTTCGTTGTAGGTCTTGGAATTATGGTACTGGTTCTCTCTATCTTCAAGATATTCGCCAGGGTGTTTTGTAGAGAGCTTGGGCCATAGCCACGCTGCTCCAAGCGTGTTATTGCTTCTCTTTCTTTCTCTTCGAACACCTGTTCTTCGCTGCAATTTCTTCGAATTTAAAGTAGTTCTCCTTTTTAAATGTTTTGATGTTTGGGATGGCACCTTTCTGGCCGTAGGATGGTCGCTGTATCTTTTCTGTATAGTTTGCTGTGGAATAGATTGTCTTTAACATAGAATGTGAGGTGCAGGAAATTGATTTCATATTTGGAAAAGTTAGATGTTGTTTTGATTCCCCACAGGTTATTGTCTAAACTGTGTAGAAACCTTTCCAGCAGATGTTGGTTTCTGTGGTAATATCCTTCTTCTCTTTCTAGCTTAGTTGTTGAAGTCATGTATAGAACTTTTATATGTATTGCAGAATGTTACACATGTAATGTGGAGTGTTGTAGTGAGACTGTGTTCTAGATCAGAGAAGCGGTTGGAGCTGATCTGATCTAGACGCTTTGGTTTGTGCTCCAGTGGGTCCTTTGATTTAACTTATAATAAATCTAATTTTAAACCTTTTACCGCCTCCTCCGCTCTTTACATTGGCGACGAGGGTAATTTACTATTTATTTTTGGACCCACTGTGTAGCTGAGCATCTCTGATAATTTTATCGTTTTTGGAAAAAACTTAAATTGAACTCACAGCGTGATGCCCTTTTCTGGATTCGCATGGGAGCTGTTTACAACGCCTTTTAACAAGTCTAAGGTACTCTTGAAACTTTAATTTATTTGGATTTCCAGCTGGATCGAGTAAAGCGTTTCTCCGGCAGTTTGTTTGCTCGCGCACCAGCGCGCTCCTTGTGGTGTGACGTCAGTGCCTGTCCGCGTGAATCTGTACGCAGCGTGATTCTCGAACGCAGCGTAATTTCTAAAGGCACCGTTCAGTGGAACGCAGCGTTCTTAAGGCACGTAACGTCGCGGCCATTTTGGGAGTGCAGAGAACTTCTTTGTTGATGTACCGGCAGCTGTTCTTTGATCTCCGGCGAAGTTGAAGTTCTGGGAGAGCTTAAGCGGTGTCGTGTGAGCAGTGTTTATTCTCATTATTTACTACATAATTAAACGCAAATTCAGTGATTTGCACACTACTGCCCTGGATAAAGTGTTCAAGTGGGGTAAGCTGGAAGTGTATTTGAAATACTTTTACCACAGTGATATGCACACTTCTTTGTTGATACAGTGCATGTTACACAATTCAGCTGTGATTTGCACACAATTTAAAGCTCATCTTCTAAAGTGTAATTGATTTCAAATCTGCTCAATATTTGGAGGAATCTTCAGTGATATGCACACTGCTTATTTTATAGTGCATGTTATGTTTTCATTTTAATTTTTATTGGTTCATCATTTTTTTTTACAGTTTAGGTTTTATTTTTTTTAGTATCAATGGCAAATTCACAAATCTGTAATCAACCTTCCATTCTTTTGGGAGATTCCAGGTAAACCAAAATTGAGATGGAAGAAGTGGTTTGAAACTTTTGAAAATTACATCATTGCCATTGATGGTTCCGAATTTTCGGCTGCAAGGAAAAAAGCAATTCTCTTCAGTTATTTAGGCACAGCACCAATTGAGATTTATAAAAATCTTATACCTATTGCGCCACCAGTTGAAGGAGGTGATGGATGGAATGTTTTTGTTGATGCTGTTGCAAGACTTGAAAAACAATTTGAAGTTGAACCTAATGTCATGATTGAAAGGCATTCTTTTCATAAAAGGAAACAGTCCGCTGATGAATCTGTGGAGAATTATGTAGCAGCTGTAAGAGTTTTAGCTGCTAATTGTGATTTTGGTGCCTATGTTGATACAGCCATAAGGGACCAATTTGTTTTTAATTGTTTTGCTAAAAAAGTACAAGAACGACTTTTAGCCTGTCGTAATCCTACTTTAGGGGAGGTAATTGATATAGCAAAAGGAATAGAGAGATCTATTGAGTCTTCAAAAGTCATTACTGCAGAAGAAAACAAAAGTGCTAGTGGTACCTCTGTTTGTGCAGTTCAAATGCAGAATAGGGGTAATTTTAAAAGTGGTAGAGAGTTGAGTTGTTTCAGATGTGGGTCTAAAACTCATTTGGCAAATCATCTGGAATGTCCTGCTCTTAAAAAGAAATGTACAAAGTGTGGGAAGGTTGGACATTTTACAAGTTTCTGTAAAACTATAAAGAAAAGTGTTAATGTCAATTCCACTGTAAATAGTGTTTCAAATGTAGAGAATTATTTACAAAATCTTATCACTATTTATGAGGACTCTTTTAATGGTAACATCAACAGTGTTACTCTTCCTTTCAAAGCTCCTTTAGGTATCGTTCATGTTGGTAAGATTGCTTTTGAGGCTATGGCTGATTCTGGTTCGCCAGTGACCATCTTATCAGATTTTTTCTTTTGTGAAAATTGGAAGGGTGTTAAATTGGCTAAAACGGATATCAATCGTAAAGCTTTTGGAAATTTTGGCATCAAAATGTTAGGTTTCTTTGAGGATACATTGAAGTTTGAGACACGTGAGATTTTTACAAAAATGTATGTTGCAATTGATGGAAAAAATATTGTTGGGTGGTATGATCTAGGTAAACTTGGCATTAATTTATGCCCAGGATCAGATCGTTCCATTCAATTGAGAGAAATGCCTGTTAACAATGTTTCTTTGGCATATCCTCTGTCTTCCATTTTAAATAAGAATAAGAATGTTTTTGAAGATGTTGTTGGAGAGGTCAAAGGAATTTCACATAAGATTAAACTAAAAAAAGGAGCTTTACTTGTACAACACAAAGTTCGTATGGTACCTTTGGGTGTGAGGGACAAGCTCAAATCACATTTGGATGGTCTCTGTTCTCAAGGTATCATAGAACCTACTGATAGCTCAGAATGGGTTTCGGCTATCGTTATTGCCCTTAAGAAGAATCAAGAGATTAGATTGTGTGTAGATCTTCGTTCTCTCAACAAGAACATTGTAGTGGAGACATATCCTTTGCCGAGAATACAAGAAATGTTGGCAGCTGTCAATGGAGCGAAATTTTTCTCAATTATTGATTTGAAAGCGGCATACCATCAGGTCACTTTAGATCAAGACTCAAAAGATCTGACGGCGTTTATAACTCCGTTTGGGTTGTTTAGATTTTTGAGGATGCCTTTTGGCCTGGCATCAGCTGCCAGTGTTTTCCAAAAATTAATTGAAAATTTGTTTAATGGTGTTAAAGGGGTCCAGTCTTTTCAAGACGACATTTTAATCTTTGCCAAAACTATTGATGAGCATAATGTCACTCTGGAAAAAGTTTTGAAGACCTTAAGCAGCAAAGGCATGACGGTGAGCAAGGAAAAATGTAGGTTCTTAGTTAAAGAGATTGACTATTTAGGCCACAAAATAACTCGGGAAGGGATTTTTCCTAAAAAAGATATCATTAGCAACCTTGAAAATGCTAGGAAGCCGCAAGATAAGGATGCTTTACACTCTTTTCTTGGGTTAAGTGAATACTATGCGAAGTTTGTGAAGGGATATGCTTTGGTTGTGGAGCCACTCAGACAACTACTTAAAAAAGGTTCAAGATTTGTTTGGACTGATGTTCATGATTCAGCTTTTCAGGGTGTGATTAAGCTTATTGCTAGTGCTCCTGGTCTTAAAACTTTTGACCCAGAAGGGAAGTCTTTTGTAACTGTGGATGCCAGCACTGCTGGATTGGGTGCTGTATTCAAGCAGATTGTTAATGGCAAGGAAAGAGTTATTTCGTTCATCTCAAGAGGAATTAGGGGTGCTGAAGTTCATTACAGTACGATCGAGAAGGAGGCCTTAGCCTGTGTGTGGGCTGTGGAGAAGTTAAATAATTTTTTGTGGGGAAGACCTTTTGTTTTGGTGACGGACCATAAGCCTTTGGTATATATGATGGATGGTGTGAGGAGTGGTAAGGCGTCATCTAGATTGGTTCGGTTAATAGCTAGACTGCAGGAGTTTAACTTTGAGATTCAGCATATTCCAGGTGGAAAGAATTTTACTGCAGACTGCTTATCTAGGTTACCTCCACTTGGCGATTCTTGTGATGAGGTCTTGGATCAGCAAGAATGTGTAGTGGCAACTTTGGATGCTGTAGAGTCCAGCAATTTTGGAATTGATGAGAAAGAATGGAATGATCATGTTGGTAAAGATAGTTTGTTAGTTAAAGTCAAATCTTATGTTGTTAATGGATGGCCCTCTGTTAAAAATCTTGAATCATCATTGAGAAGTTTTGCACAAGTGGCAAATGAATTGTCTATTGAAAATGGAATTTTATTGAGGAATGATTTATTTGTTCCACCAGGGAGTCTCAGAGAGAAGATTATCAGTTTAGCACATTCAGGGCATCCTGGTGTTTCAGGTACAAAGAAGTTACTTAAGAGTCATTATTGGTGGCCGGGTTTTGATGCCTCTGTTGAGAAGTGTATCAATAACTGTTCGGTGTGTGTTAAGTCTGACAAGCACTGGAAGGTTTCAACTGAACCATTGTCTATTGGTGAAGCTCCTACAGGTCCGTGGGAAAAGCGGTCTATTGACTTTTCAGGACCTTATGAATGTCTTGGTAGAGAAATAAGGTTTCTTATTGTTCTCATTGATGATTTTTCGAAATGGTTACATTATTCTTTTGTGGAGCATCCTAGTACTGATGTTATTAGTTTCCTGGACAATGTTTTCAGGGTTGAAGGGGCACCTATTTCCATTAAGTCTGATAATGGTGTTCAGTTCATTTCAAGCAAAATGCAATTGTTTTAAAAAAAGTTTGGAGTGTCTGCTAAGAGGGCTTCTTTTTATAGTCCTCGTTCCAATGGTCAGGTCGAAAGGGCTAACAGATTTTTTAAAGAGGGGATTCAAGCTGCTATGGAGAGTAATTTGGATGTTTTTGACTTTTTGAAAGACAAAATATGGAGTTATTATCTAACTCCTAACTCTTGTACAGGAGTTTATTCTTTCTGTTTAATGAGAGGCAGACAAGCAAGATCTTTGTTTTTGCCTCAACTTAAAAACAAGAACAATGTGACAGAAAGTTTTGAATCTTCTATCTCTAAAGCTAGAGACAATATAACTTCTGCACGTATGTCAGGAAAGTCCTATCATGAAGTTTTTCATCATTGTAAGAGCAAAGTTGTGAACGTTGGATATTGGGTTAGGATTGTTAATCCCTCTCATACACCCAAAGGTATGTCTAAATTCAGTATGCCCTTTGAAGTTGAAAAAGTTACAGAATCTACTGTTTTACTAAAGGGCAAAGGTTGTTTTTTGTGGAAAAGATACATGTGGTAATATCCTTCTTCTCTTTCTAGCTTAGTTGTTGATGTCATTTATAGAACTTTTATATGTATTGCAGAATGTTACACATGTAATGTGGAGTGTTGTAGTGAGACTGTTCTAGATCAGAGAAGCGGTTGGAGCTGATCTGATCTAGACGCTTTGGTTTGTGCTCCAGTGGGTCCTTTGATTTAACTTATATTAAATCTAATTTTAAACCTTTTACCGCCTCCTCTGCTCAGATGCAAAAAATATAATCTATATAGCGACCCACAGAACAATGAAAAGTGAATTCTGAGAACCTTGGGTCCCATAACCAGAATTTCTCCACATAGCTCATGAAGCTACAGGCATACATTGGTGCAATTTTGACCCCCATTGCAGTTCCGCATACTTGTCTGTAGATCTTTCTGTTAAAGCTGAAGATGTTATTGTGCAGACAGAAGTCTAACATTTCCAGAATCATTTTGTTGGTTTCCAAAATGTTTGCAGGTTGTGCCCACTACATAGATCTTCATGTCTCCATAGGAACATGTAAAGGAAGCCTTTTTAGAGATACATATTGATTAACCTGATTAAATGAAGAAAGAAACTTTGAAATGTTAAGTCTATGCCCACAGTTACATGCCAGGGACACGAGCATGTATGAGAAAAAGCATGACGGAATACTGATAATTCTGTGAACGGAAAACTGTTCTCACTGAATAATCAAAATGTTTAGTTTTAATGCTGTTGAGCGTATAATCCATCTTTTTTCCCCCAGTTGTGAATTATGTATTTTGCACACAGCTAGTTGTAATTTTAAATTTGTTATTTTTTATCCATATTCTACAGTATTAATGAGATGGTTGTGCTACTGTACTCCTCCAGTGAGGTCACAGTAGAATGTTGGTGTCTGATTTGTTTCTCCGGGTAAAAATTCAGTTGGAGACTTTGGGGAGAAGAAGCTGTGTGCACAGGAGCTGGTTGGTAATGTGAGTATCTGAAAGAGACACGTTAGTGATAGATTCCTTACCTTAGAATATCCCCAGGCGTCACACCGGATCCGGAAACTTTTGCGTAGCAGTACCCTTGCGCGTTGGTAGGCGTAGTCTGCGGCTCCGCGTCCGTCGTCGGCGTCATTGGCACCGGGATGATGTCGCCGGAGTACTTAGACGCCGCCCTCGCGCGCTGACCTCAGTTCTTCTTTTTTCCGCGCCAGCAAGCGCAGATCCGGAAAAAGTGGTACCCTTTGTCAATTTTTGACTAACTTTTTCGATCCTTTTTGATCATTTTTCGAAGTCTCTCGACTCCGACGGTGCCGGTAGGGATGCCCAGGTTCAAACCCTGCGTTGACTGCAACCGACTGATGTCGATTACCGACCCCTATTGCCGGTGCCTTCACTGTCTGGGCCCGACCACGACGACAAGTCCTGCTCTGACTGCCGGGCCCTGACGTCCAAAGCTAGACGGTAGCGGTCCTGCAAGCGACTCGAGCTCTGCCAGTCAGCCCTGCGCCGTTCAAGGTCCCAGTCTGCGAGGAGGTTGAGGGTCCGGTCGCGGGGTCGGAGTCATCATAGCTCCGGGAGTCGTCACCAGTCTTCGGGCTCGAAGTCCTCAGGTAAGAGGCACAAGAAGTCGAAGAGGCGTCATCGCTCTTCCAACTCCCCCCGACGCTCGCACGGCCGGGGGTTCGAGCGACACCGCCCTCGTGGCTCCGCCGGAGCCGCAGGCGTCGCGGCCTGCTCGACACCCGCCGGTCCCTGCGCAGGACGCAACGCCGGAGGAGATCGAGGCCTTCCTCATGGCCATGAGGTCGCTCACTCCTCTGTCGGGTTCCGCGGTGCTTTCAGGCCCAGCGTTCCCGACTGGCTCCCCACGCCGGCCGGGTGCTTCAGCCCCAGCGTCGTCGGGTGCTTCGGCCCCGGCGCCGTCAGCGGCTTCGATCCCGACGCCATCGGGTCCAACCCGGGTCGTCGCCGGTCGATCTTACGACCTCGTCGGCCCCCAGGGTGTCTCCCCCGGCGCCGTCCCAGGACGACGCCGGCCCTGGTCCTACCCTTGATTCGGGTCCGGCATCGGAGCGGCGCCGCATTCGACGCCACTTGGAGATTTCTATTTCTACGACCCGGCCCTATCCTTTGCACCTGAATACCAGGTGATGGGTGACGAGGGGGATTGGGAGGGGTCCGAGGACCCTCTGGCAGGATGCGACGCCGGAGGAGATCGAGGCCTTCCTCATGGCCATGAGGTCGCTCACTCCTCCGTCGGGTTCCGCGGCGCCTTCGGGCCCAGCGGTCCCGACTGACTCTCCACGCGGGCCGGGTGCTTCGGCCCCGGCGCTGTCGGGTGCTTCAGCCCCGGCGCTGTCGGCAACTTCGGTCCCGATGCCGCAGGGTCCCACCGGGTCCGGTCCGGACCCGAGTCGTCGCCGGTCGACCTTACGACCTCGCCGGCGCCGGCCCCCAGGGTGTCTCTCCTGGCGCCGTCCCAGGACGACGCCGACCCTGGTCCTTGATTCGGGTCCGGCGTCGGAGCGGCATTCGACGCCACTTGGAGATTTCTATTTCTACGACCCGGCCCCATCCTTTGCACCTGAATACCAGGCGATGGGTGACGAGGGAGATTGGAAGGGGTCCAAGGACCCTCTGGCACGTTAGTGCCAGTTTTCTCAGGACTGGACAGGTGAGCTTGGGGAGGCCAGTGGATAACGGCGAGGCCAGTCCACACCTGCCCCTGCAGCATCCGCCTCAAAACCTTCCTAGTCCGTGCTTTCAGGCCCATGTGACGCCAGTAGGGGGCAGGGTCCGCCATCACCATCACCACTGGCGCACTGTCACATCGGACAGGTGGGTGCTGCAAATCATCCGAAGGGGCTACTCCCTCCCCTTCGAGGCGTCCCCTCCAGCCATGCCACCTCAATACCACCGCGTGTCGGGGGGATCACTTGAAACTTCTGCAAGAGGAAGTTACGGCCTTCTTGGCCAAGGGGGCCATCGAGCGCGTTCCTGGGCCAGAAGTTGGGTGTGGTTGTTACTCCCACTACTTTCTGGTACCCAAGGAGGGCAAAGGGGGCCTACGCCCTATCTTGGACCTACGGAACGTCAACTGCTTCCTCCGGAAGGAGAAGTTCAAGATGCTGACTTTGGCTCAGGTCTTAGCTGCCCTAGACCCAGGAGGCTGGATGCTCTAGTTGGACTTGCAGGACGCCTATTTCCACATCCCCGTCCTGCCGGCCCACCAGCGGTTCACGGTAGGCCACGAGCACTTTCAGTTTACCGTGCTCCCCTTCAGCCTTACCAGCGCCCCACGGGTGTTCATGAAAGTGATGGCGGTGGTCGCAGCTCATCTGCGCAGGTTAGGGGTTTCAGTCTATCCCTACCTCGATGACTGGTTGTTGAAGGCGGGCTCGCCCCAGACAGTCGTCAGCCACCTCCAGACTACGGCCGACTTCCTGCACCTGCTGAGGTTCTCCATCAATGTGCCGAAGTCACACCTGTGCCCCTCTCAGAAGCTCCTCTTCCTCGGAGCGGTTCTAGACTCGGCTCAGTTTCGGGTTTATCCTCCCGAATAGCGGGTTCGGGATATTCAGGCTCTGATTCCGATCTTTCAGCCTTTATCCCGAGTTTCGGTCAGGTTGATGCTGCGGCTTCTGGGGCTGATGGCCTCCTGCATCCTTCTGGTGCATCACACCCGGTGGCGGATGCGGGCTCTGCAGTGGGACCTGAGGTTTCAGTGGGCCCAGCATCAGGGCAACTTGTCCGACCACGTCTTGATCTTGGAGGGCACTGCAAGACAGTTGCAGTGGTGGCTCACGGACCGCGATTGGGTCAGCGGCAGATCCCTCTCCCTACCCTAACCGGAGCACGTAGTTGTGACGGACGCGTCCCTCCAGGGCTGGGGGGGCCCACATGGGAGAGGCGGAGATCAGAGGCCTCTGGTCGTCGGCGGAGTCCCGGCTCCACATCAACCTTCTGGAGCTGCGGGCGATCCGGCTTGCACTGAAGGCATTCCTCCCTTCTGTCCGAGGGAGTGTAGTGCAGGTGTTCACGGACAACACCACCGCCATGTGGTACTGCAACAAACAGGGCGGGGTGGGGTCGTGGACCCTATGCCAGGAGGCTCTGTTCCTCTGGCAGTGGCTGGAACATCAGGGCGTGACCCTGCTGGTTCAACACCTGGCAGGTTCCCTGAACGCCAGGGCAGACTAACTCAGCCGTCGGTGCATGATGGATCACAAATGGCGTCTGAACTCGGACGTGGCGCAATGCCTCTTTCAGCAGTGGGGAGAGCCTTGGTTAGATCTATTCGCCACAGAAGAGAACACGCAATGTCATCAGTTCTGCGTGTTGGAATTTCCAAGGAGGCACTCGCTCGGAGACGCTTTTCGTTGCGAGTGGAGTTATAATAATATAATAATAATAAAAGGAATTTATAAAGCGCCTGGTGACGCCTTCACGGCGTGTCTCCGCGCTACGGAGAGAGAAAGATGCGGATGGCGGGCTGGCCAGAAGGATTAGTTTTTATACAGATAGGTCTTCAGGAGTTTCCTGAACTGCATTTCAGATCCTTCTAGCCTTAAGCTGACCGGGAGTTTATTCCAGTTGCTGGCTGCCAGCCGTCTGAAAGAGCGTCCACCCATTTTTGCTTTTTTGACATGGGGAATTTTAAGTAGCCCTGCTCCGGCTGAGCGTAGTGCTCTAGTAGGTTCATAGATCTGAACCAAGTCAGAGAGGTAGGACGGGGCTTTATGCCAGACAATCCTGTGGCAGATTAGGAGTGCTTTATAAAGCACTCTCTTTCTGACTGGAAGCCAGTGTAAAGCCTCCAGCGCAGGCCTGGATGCTGCTCTTTTGGGGAGTCTCAACACTAGCCGAGCAGCAGTGTTCTGGAGGACTTGCATTCGTCTTAGGTTTTTTCCGTAGTACCTAAGAGCAGCACATTACCATAGTCCATGCGAGATGTCACTAAGGCTTGGGCCATGGTTCGTCGAGCCTCCAGAGGGAGTAAATCCAATGTGCGGTTGAGGGTTTTTAGTATCCCAAAACATTTTCCCATCAGGCGATTCACATGGCCCTCATAGGACAGTTTGGGATCAACCCAAATTCCCAGATTCTTTGCCTCTTTGCTGGGCTTGGGGGTAGGGCCCAGGCACGTTGGCCACCAGTCCCCCGTCCAGCTGGAGTGGTTACCACCAATCACCACCACCTCCGTTTTAGAGCCATTCAGCTTCAGACAGTGAGCATTCATCCATCCTGCTAAGGCCTGCATACAGGACTTGAAGTTGGATGCTGCTATGTCGGGGGCTTGGGACAGAGAGATCAGCAGTTGAGTGTCGTCAGCGTAAGAGACTAACTCCACTCCAAATGCTAAACCACTTCTGCCAAGGGGGCCATATAAAGATTGAACAAACTAGGGCTCAACGCTGAGCCCTGCGGCACCACTTGTTCGAGTGCTATGGCAGAAGACTTAAAAGAGCCCCTTTGGACCTGAATGCTGCGGTCTGTAAGGAACGCTTTAAGCCAGCTTAATGCTGCCTCAGTGAGTCCTGCTTTGTTTAGACACTGTAGCAGGATGATGTGAGCTACAGTGTCAAACGCTGCACTGAGGTCAAGCATTATCAGTGCCATAGTATGTCCGGAGTCCACCTTTTGCCGCACGGTCTCAGTTGCTCTCAGTAGGGCCGTCTCAGTCGAGAAGCCCGGTCGGAAGCCTGACTGAGAGGGGTGAAGGAGGTTGTTTTTTTCCAAGTGGGCCATAAGTTGTATATTGGCCACTTTCTCGGCCACTTTGGCCAAGTAGGGCAGTAGTGAGATGGGTCTCAAATTTTCAAGTACTTCCAGACCAACATTTGGTTTCTTTTTGATAGGCAAAACTATTGCTTTCTTCCAGTCAGCAGGGAGAGTACCGGAGGCAAAAGAGAGTTGAAGTACATGCCTGATGTAGGGTTCCAGAACCGTTATACTTTCCCCCAACACCCGAGGCGGTGCGGGATCACTAGGGGAGCCTGATTTAATGCTCTGACAGATATTGGAGAGTATCTCTGTAGGGGGTACCACAAAAGTTCTGAGACAGTTCTCTACCCTGCTTGCTTCTATCTTTTCCTCAAAGTCTCGTCCGCTGCTTATATTGTCCGAGAAGGTGGCGTAGATATCTTGGACTTTACCAGCGAAATAAGTCGCTATTCTATTGCATTCCTCGACTGAATCCTTTCCTGAAATGTTACTATCAGCTACTACAGAGATTTCTTTAAAAATTTTAAATAGTTCTCGCGAGGAGTTATCTGCCTCCTCAATACGGGTTTTATAGTGCGCAGCCTTAGTACTTCGAAGTGTGATTTTGTATTTTCTCTGTGCCTCCTTGTACGTATTCTTAATTTGAGGGCAAAAATCGACCCGCCATCTGCGCTCTAATTTTTTGCATTCTGATTTGGCTTTCTGTAATTCAGGCGTAAACCACGGGGCAGACTTTTTATCTCGGGTATTCGTCTTTGATGGACACATCGGGGCTGACTCATCGAGTGCGTCTAAAATGCGCTTGTCCAGGTTGCTGTTTGCACTTTCGCAATTGTCCCCTCCTGGTGGACCTCCTAACGCTAGTCGGTGACTAAAGGTGTCTTGAGAGAATTGCTTCCATTTACGTTTCGGATAGCTGTTTTTTCCCCCCCTGTGAATATTAGTGCTCGGACAGCGGATTATGAAAGGGACTAAGGAGTGATCTGACCAGGGAACCGGCATGGGCTGATTCACACTCACACCCTTCCAACTGCTAAATATAGGGTCAAGTAAGTGTCCATGTACATGAGTGGGAGCCTTATTTTTTAGTTCAATTTGTAGGGCCATCAACTCTTGCTTTAGGTCAGTGGCTTCCCTGGATTGTTCATCTTCCAGGTCGATATTAAAATCCCCTAAAATCAAAATTCTACTTTTCCTAATGGCTAAGTGAGCTATAGCCTCCACTAAGTTAAGTTGAAATTCCTTCACATTCCCGGGGGGTCTGTATACCAGGATTCCTGATACAGTAAGCTGGGGTCCCAATTTGAGAGTGAAAAGGCCGGCCTCCGCGTTGTCTATTTCTAGGGGTACCAGAGAGCAATCAAGCGGGGCCTTTACGGCAATAGCGATTCCTCCACCCCTCCCGCTCTGCCTATCTAATCTGTTAAGAGAGTAGCCTGGTGGGATGGCCTCAATTATATCCGTGTCAGAGTGTTCATTGAGCCATGTTTCCGTCAGGAAAAGAACATCCAACCTCTCATCGCGGTCTATTGTACGCCTTTCCGCCTATACCACTTCTGCCCCGAGTGCTGAAAAAGATCAGGCTCGACCGAGCCCAGGTTATCCTTGTGGCTCTGGACTGGGCACAAAGATATTGGTTTCCAGAGCTACTCAGCATATCTGTCGATCCCCCGATTCGCCTCTTCAGGTGGACCCTCTTTCGCAGCAGCAGGGGACGTTCTCCACCCAAACCTGTACAGTCTCCACCTCCATGCTTGGAGATTGAGCGGTGACAGTTGAGGCCATTTGACTTGCCTCCTGAAGTTTGTAATGTGATTCTGGCAGCCAGGCGTCCCTCCACAAAGTCGGTATACGCCTGCAGGTGGAACAGATTTGTGGCATGGTGCACAGCAAAGGCTGTGGATCCACTCTCTGCTCCCCTTTCTGAGGTTCTCCTCTTCCTTCTTTCTCTTGCCCAGCAGGGCTCTGCTCTGGGCACTATAAAGAGCTACCTTTGTGCCTTCTTGAGGCTACCTGATCAGCCTTCTTTGTTCAAGTCCCCGATTGTTAACAGATTATTGAAGGGCATCACTCATATGTTCCCCCCTGTTCCTTTCGTGATGCCCCAGTGGGACTTGAACCTGGTTCTAACTTACCTGATGTGCGCTCCTTTTTGAGGTGCTTCATAACTGTCCTCTCCGTCTTCTTACACTTAAGTCTGCTTTCCCGGTTGCCATCACCTCTGCCAGGGGAGTAAGTGAGCTCCAGGCTCTTTCCTCTAAACCTCCTTTCCTTTCTGTCCATCCGGACAAGGTTGTGTTGTGGACAAGACCCTCTTTCCTGCCCAAGGTAGTCATAGCCTTCCACATCGGGCAGTCCATCACCTTGCCCACCTTCTTTCCGCCTCCGCATCCCTCGAAAGAGGAAGAGAGGCTCCACCTTCTGGACCCGAAACGTGCGCTCTCATACTATCTGGATAGCACATGCCAGTTCCGGGTGAATGACCAACTCTTTGTTGGTTACGTGGGTGCTAAAAAGGGGCGGGCGGTGCACAAACGCACCATCTCTCGGTGGGTCCTGTTGTGCATCAAGACCTGCTACTCTTTGGCTAAGAAGGAACCTCCTGTTGGGCTGAGGGCCCATTCCACTAGGGCCACGGCGGCTACTACTGCCCTGGGCCGGGGAGTCCCCTTGCAGGACATATGTCAGGCAGCTACGTGGGCCTTGCTGCACACGTTTGCAAGACACTACTGCCTGGACAGCCAAGTCCGGAGGGATGGCTTCTTTGGCCGTTCCGTCCTCCAGGACTTTCTGGTGTGATTATTGGTTCGCAGACCCACCACCGTGGTTGGTATTGCTGGGGTATCTATTCTAAGGTAAGGAATCTATCACTAACATGTCTCTTTCAGATGCACAAGTTACTACTTGTGTAACAATATTTCTGTAAGAGGCATTAGTTAGTGATAGATTCCTTACCGGCCCACCCATCCTCCCTGTTCTACGAACCGATATCTAGGGTTAAGGTCATCCCCTTTCAGGGCCCTAGTTTCATGGCACCAGTGTTGGTTTTTATCATGGCTCTTCGTTTCTGGTGTGGAAAAGCTATGTATAAGAACTGACGTCCGCGCGCGAGGGCGGCGTCTAAGTACTCCGGCGACATCATCCTGGCGCCGATGGACGCGGAGCCGCAGACGACTCCTACTAACGCGCAATTGTACTGCTACACAAAAGTTTCCGGATCCAGTCGAACACCTGGGGATATTCTAAGGTAAGGAATCTATCACTAACTAATGTCTCTTACAGATCTATCGTTACACAAGTAGTAACTTGTGCGTTAAAGTGCTTCCCATCTTCCCAGTGCTTCTCCATTGGTAAGCAGCGGCCACGTCCCCATGCTCTTAGTATTTAGCCTAACAGAATAGAAGCGCTCCTTAAATTAGTGAATCCCTTGCGTGAGAAGTAAATCCTGCAATCTTAGAAGCTTAGGTGAACTACTGAGGCCCTTGTAAACACTAATGTCCTCATAGGAAAAGAACCTGTTCTTAGTAGGCAAACAAAGGGGCACAACAAAACCTCTTACTTTCTCTCTTTAGTGAAAAGATAACCTGTTGTAGCACACACCCTGCTCTAAAGCAATGTCAGAGTACAGGCCTTTTCAAACGCAGACATTTAAAAAAAGTAAAATTCTTAAAAGAATAGACATGATTTTCCTGCTGAGATTCCCGTCACAATAAAATAACAGTGCGCCACATGAAGAAAGGTGGAGAGGGGATTGGACTGCGCTGCTTGAGTGGGAGACACTGGGGATACAAGTAGTGCGGGACTTATTTGAAGATGATGCCCTATTACCCCATCCGGCTTTGCAAGGTAGGTATGACTTCCCTCAGGGAGATTTTTTGCTTCATTCGGCCCTAGTTTCGGCAATACAGCGACATTGGAGGGAGGGACTATTGGAACCGAGGACAGCTATGGCGTGTCTGTATGTAGTAATGACGGCAGGGACTTTCAAATCAATTACATGCTTATACAGGGGCATGATAGGTGAGGAAATGCTGAGGGACTTGCAACGAAAGTGGGAGGGGGATCTGGGAAAGTAGATTCCTGAGCAGACATGGGCTCAGTTAGTTAGAAGGGCATGGCAAAGCACCAGAAATGCCAGATTCCAACTGGTTCACTTCTTTATACTACACAGGGCGTACCTCACTCCTGCCAGGATTAATAAGTATTTTAACATAGACACAGCAAAGTGCCCGCGCTGTAACCTAGATGGGGCTAAGTTGAACCACATCATGTGGGATTGCCCACAATAAGAACATACTGGGAAGAAGTGGTCAAGCTGCTCTGTGAGGTCACAGAACGACAAATAGAACCTGACATGGGTACCTGTTTATTTCATTGTTTTTCCCCACACAAACAAAACAAAGGTAACTAGCAAGTTTTTGGATTTGGGATTGTTGTCAAAATGTCAAGAGGTGGAAAGCTGAATTTACTAAATAGGCAATGAGTGAAAGCACGGTCCGGCTTCAAGCTATCAAGCGGACTAACAATGATAAGGGACATGAGACCGCAAGGGCCTGGGAGGCCCTAGTTCTATTGTTGCAAGCGCCTGAGGCAGGTTCAGATGTAAGCTCAATCTTGAATGTAGAAGCGGTGGCGCTGTGAGCCTTCGGGACAATATGAGACTCACTGCAAATAATGCTAAATGATTACTGAAGCAGAATGATTCGGGGCTAGATTATATCGTTTTAACTTTTTCCTTTAGAGCATTGTTGAGTAACTTGTTGCACTGGATCTAATTGAACAACCTATAGTTTGACACACCGGGGGACATGGGTGGGTTAGGATGGAGGTGGGGAATGGGATGGCTTATTTGTTTTTAATTTTACTCAGCTTAAGGTCGTCACACCCGGTTATTAGTCAATGATGAACCCTTACTGAACCGTAAGTCGCAATAACGGTATATGACTAGCGGGTATTTCTCTAGTGAGTGTGTAAACAGGCTCCACCGGCTTATGATGATGATGATGATGTATAGTAGAACCACAAACTAATAAGGGTTGTTGACAAGTCGCCTACTGAACATTTTTGATGCTGTATTAACTGCTTGCTGTTGTGGTGAAATAAAACATTTTTTTTTTTTTTTTTAAATGAAGAAAGGTGAACTCATTCTCTGCTCAGACATGGATACTAAGAAAGAGCATTACAAAAAAATGCAAGTAAATGATGTTCATAGAAGCAGGCTTGTTAATAGTACAAATGCAGGCAAATGAAAAGAACAATTAACAACCAATGCGAAGTCTGGACCTATTGATTGATTGATCGATAACTAGAATTTATGGTGGAGATGTATCTGCCCCTTTCTTTTTAAATTTTTTATTGACAAATAAAATACAACAACAACAATCAAGGCATTAGATACAGTACAGGCGATCATGTGTCCACATAGAGTGTTACTCCAAACATTCAGGAAAAATCATACACTTATAATCCGTCGATTCCCTGATTACCAACTGAAGAGACTCCAGTTGATCCAAAATCAAGCTGCTCGCCTGATTTACCACCAACCTAGAGATCAACATGTTCGTCCTCTCCTAAGAAGTCTCCATTGGCTCCCGGTATCCGCTCGCTGTAAGTTTAAGCTTGGCTGCATTATTTGAAAATCTCTTGCAGGCCAAGGCCCCCTCTTTATTCTTTCTCTCCTCCACCCGTATGTTCCTCCTCGTAATCTTCGGTCATCTCAGATGGCCTTGTTATCAGTTCCCAGATTTAAGAGGAAGAAACACGGTGGCCTTTGGTTTTCATTTCTGGCTCCTTCTTTCTGGAATTCCCTTCCCCTCTCCCTCAGGTTGTCACCTTCATATTCCGGGTTCAGATCACTCCTTAAAACCCTCCTCTTCACCGAGTCCTATACCTAGACCCTATTTCACGTTTCCTTCACCGCTCTCTCAGCACAAGCGCCAAGAAACCTAATGGTGTTAGTCGCGCTCAATAAATTCTTTTAACATAACATAACATAACAGGGGGGGGGGCAGTGGGGAAACAGTGCAGCACTCATAATAGTAAACAGTACATGGAACGTCATTTAGGGGGACAAGGAAACATCAGGCAAGAAGTCTTGCGGGGGAGTACAGATATTCCCACGATAGGCATTCCACTGAGACCAAACTCTGTTCCATTTCCTAGGCCTAACCCTAGCCAGATACACCGTTTTCTCCCTAAACATGCACCAATCCATGCCCTCCTTCCAGGCCAAGACCGTGGGCGACCTCTGGGAACCCCACAACTGTGCGATGTCTCTCCTGGCGATCATGTTTCCAAGGGTCGCCCTATGGATCTGAGCGACAGAGTAATCATTCGGCTCCCACACATTCAGCAGGCAGCGCCTAGCTTCGGGCAATAACGACACTCCGGTAACTCTCTCCATCACCGCATGCACTCGGGCCCAAAACCCCACCACCGCCGAACACTCCCACAGAATGTGAAGGAAGGTTCCAGGCATGCCGCAACCACGTTTACACAACCCATCCAGAGAATAGCCCATTCGCACCAGATTCGGACCAGTAACATATATTCGAGGAAGGATCTTGAGTTGGACAAAGCGAAGACGGGCAGGAATGGCAACCTCCTTGGGCGACGACAACGCAGATTGCCAGTCCTCGTCATCTAATTCCAACCCATCCTCAGTCCATACCGCTCTGAGACGCACAAGTAGATCAGTCCGATTATTGATCAATTTTTTATAAATCAATGAGATCGTGCTGTCAGGGACATAACCGTCCAGTATACGGTCCTCGAGAGGAGAGGACTCGGGGACGTCAGCGCCTGCATCAAAAACCGACAGCAAGGTATGGCGCACCTGCACGTATCTGAAAAACTCCCTGTCTCCGAGCTCATATTCCGTCCTCAGCGCCTCAAAGGTTTTAACATTTCCCTTGGTCCAGAGGTCACCCACTCTACTGATACCAATCATGTCCCATTTCTCAAAACCTTTCGTTCTCCATAAGCAATCCAATCTTTCAGAGGCATACAACGGAGTCGCACGAGTCAATCTATCACCCCATCCCAAAGCCGCATTCGCATCTCGCCAAATTCGCACATCAATCTTAGTGGGTCCAGTTAACGTCCTGCAAGTCCCTTTGGAATAGAGCGCCCTACTGTAATTCCCACCCGGTGAAAGCAAGGGAGACAACGGGCAGCCCTGCCGAGTGCCCCGTCCAAGAGTGAAAGTGCCAGATACCTTCCCATTAACCACCACCTGAGCCAGAGGCTTCTCATAAAGGAGTTTCACCCCTGCAATGAATACAGAGCCAAAACCAAATTTGGCGAGAGCCGCCCAGAGATAAGGCCATTCGATAGTATCAAAGGCCATGGTGTCATCCAAGGAGGCCAAAATGGCCGACTCAGAGAGGGTCGCGGCTCTCGCGAGAACTCCATGAAGCCGCCGAAGATTAAGGGCAGTATTGCGATGCGGGATAAAACCGGATTGATCCGGATGGATCAAATCACAGATCACCCTAACCAAGCGGTTAGCCTATAATTTGGCTAATATTTTGGGTTCGGCATTTAAAAGGGAGATGGGCCTATAAGAGGTACAACGGTCGCGCGGCTTACCTTCCTTATGTATTACCACGATAGAGGCCAGCCGTTGATCTGCGGGTAGGGAACCAGATTTCAGCGACTCAAGGAACATCTCCCTCAGATAGGGCGCCATTTTGTCAGGCCGCAGTTTGTACAATTCAATGGGCAAGCCATTGGGGCCCATAGCCTTACCAGAACGAAGGGAGCGGATGGCAATCGCTATTTCGTCTGTCGTAAGTGGCGAGTCCATGAACTCCCTATCAACATCAGAGAGACAGGGCAGTGCAATGTCCCGCAATAACAACTGAGAATCCTCCTCGTCCCTATCACAAACTGAAGAATACACAGTACGGAAATGTCCCACAAAACAGTCGATGATACCAGCCGGGTCAGTCACACATACTCCATCCGACCTTTCAATCACAGGAACTACACGATTTGCTCGTTCCTTCTTATCAAGCCACGCAAGCAACTTACCAGCCTTGTCACCCACATCATACAGCCTACCCTGTTGCTCTCTGTTCATTACCTTAGCAGCGTCGATCACCAGGGCTTTATAATCAGATTGTTTTAAGCTGAGGGAGTGGAGTTTAGCACGGGTGACATCCGCTTCGAGGTCACTCTCAATCACAGTTATTTCAGCTTCAATGCGGACCAGTTCCTCACATTTGGCCTTCTTGGCACCAGTAATTAACGACAAAGAATGTCCACGTATAACAGTCTTAAAAGCCTCCCACAATGACACAGATGAAGTAGATCCCACATTATCAAGGAAGTAATGATCAATGGATTTTATCAGCTCCGAACGGATCTTAGGATTCCGGAGATACCAGGGGTTGATGGGAGCAACCCTGCCCTCGCTGCGCACCCCAGCTTCCACACAGAGCCACAAGGGGGAATGATCTGAAATGCCCCTGGGAAGGTGTCGAATTTCCCTGATAGAGGAGGATTGAGCCGCCGGCATTAGGAAATAATCAAGCCTGGAGAGGCTCCCGTGGGCACCTGAATGGAATGTATATTGCAACTGCACAGGATGCATCAACCTCCAACTATCCACCAGCCCGAAAGTTTCCAAAAACCCACTCATCCACAACTGAGATCCAGTCAAATCTCTGGGAGGGTAGCGATCCGAGGTGCCAGAGACAACAGAGTTGAAGTCCCCACCCAGGATTAGAAGACCTTCAGGAAGCCCTAGAACCACCCGTCCAATATCAGCAAAGGTGGGAGTCTGCAGGCCAGGGGGGACATAGATCGAGAGTATGGAGAGCGTCTTCCCCTCCCATCTACCAGTGAGGGCAGAGTAGCGCCCCCTATCATCCAGTATTACGTCATCAATCTCAAAGGGGAGGGAAGACCAGACCAGAATACCCACCCCCCTAGAGCCAGAAGTGAATCCGGAATGAGCAACCAAGCGATAGCCTCGCTTATTCATGGCTTGACAAGCGTTACCAATTAAGTGTGTTTCTTGCAGAAGGACAAAATCAGGAGAATGAAGTCTCAAAAACTGCAGCACAACCCATCGTTTTATCCTGTCCCCCAACCCATTGACATTCCAAGACAGCAGTCTCAACTCACTAACCCCATACCCGAAGAGACTGTAGAGCACACTCCAACAAGAACACAATAATCGAAGCAATAAGGAATACAATGCGATGCCTTGCAAAAAAGAACAAACGAACAAACACCCCCCCACCACCCCCAAACTTGAACCTGTTACAACTCCCCCCACCCTGCACCCCTGCGTGAGACTCAATAGCCACCCCAACTTGCAGTGTGCCTGTCGCCCAGTCATTAAACTAATCTAAACAAAGAAACCCAGGAGGAGGAAAGAGCCCCGCTTTACCCCCCCGCCACCCCGGGCCAATATAGAACAGGACATAAGGAGACCCAAATAGTAAACTCAGCTGAAATACGAATGAAAAGTTCAGACATCGAGAACCACAGTGTCACTCTTGCTCCGGCAAACCACCCTCGGCACCACCAGGGTGCTCGGATCGATCGTCCTTTTTAGGCAAAGAATCAAGCCAGTCACCGACACTCTCCGGGCAATCGAAGAAAAATGTACGATCCTCATATTCGATCCGAAGCCGAGTTGGAAACAGCATGGCGTACTTAAGGCCCAAGTCACGTAGCCTCCGTTTCACACCCTGAAAACCCATTCTCTGCCTTTGAACCAACTGAGTAAAATCAGGGTAGAAGTTAACGGACGTGTTCTCGAATTTCACCGGGCCGCCCACCAGAGAGGCCTGCGGGATAGCGTCTCTATCACGGAAGTGAAAAAGCTTGGCAATGATAGGTCTCGGGAGGGCACCCAGTTTTGGTTTTCCACCCAGAACTCGGTGGGCTCGCTCAACAGTGAAGAATTTGCTGAGCCCAGAGGGGGCGAGATGATTTAAAACAAGATCTTCCACCAGGAGATCAACCGAAGCATATTCATGGTCCTCAGGGACTCTAATAATGTGCACGTTATTACGCCGTGCCCTAATTTCAAAATCCTCAAGCCGGTGTGCCATCAAGTCGTTCGAGGAACGCAAGTTGCCGACTTCAGTCTGTATGTCGGAGACGTCGTAGTCAGGCTGGAGGTCTTCAAATCTAAGGACTTGACCCTCTCATTAGTTTTCGCCAGGTCCGCTCTAATCAAAGTAACGTCGACGGCCACCGTGTCGATCTTCGAGGCAAGGGCCTCATATTGCTGACCCATCGAAGACTTCAAGCCGGCGATGGCACTCATGACATCCTGTTGGGAAAGTTCAGGAGAAGCGGCAGATTCAACTCCGGGATCCTAAGGAGTGCGGCCGATACCACCGGGGGATCCCTTAGGATGGGTGTAACGATCCATAACATTGGATTGAATCTGTCCCCCTCGGAGAGGCGTCTTAGTCTTGCGCTTCTCAGGGTCGGGTCTGGTGGCCATATTGAAAAGGGTGCCCCGAAGGGGCCCGCGAGATCTGGTGAAAATGGCCGTTTATGGCAAGGCCAAAAGTCAGCAAAAGTGAGCTTCAGTAAGATAAGTGCCGGAAAAGTTGAAGGCAAAACGCTCACAGATGAAACACGTTGCGAAGGCGCGAAGCCAAGCCGGATCAAGGGTAGAGCTGAGCCGTTCTCCAATTGAACGAGGCCCGGAGCAGGAAAGTGAAACCGAAAGTCGTGATGAGGCCGTCTGAGGAAAAATCCCTTAGGCCGATGTTATTCAACGACTCCACGGCTTGCTGGCTAATAGAGCAGCGGGACCTGGATGTGTGGGCTTTTCTTGGTACGCTGATCCTGCTGGGTACGTGGAGAGAGTGGAATGTGGTGGAACGGTCCCTGGGGCGAAGATAACTGAATGTGACCTGAGGGCTGGACTCCTGAGGTGATCCCCATAACGATCGCACGGTCACTAAGCCAGAGCGGGAGCGATGTACTTTGTGCGACACTTACCCTGTGGTCCTTCCCTGCGGGTTCCTGTTTGGATGGGTGTGGCCGAGGGACCGGTGCAGACCACCTTGCCCTGGAATATACTGTCACACAGACGATGCGGCGGGAGCTGTGTGCTCTGTCAGATCTCACCCACTCGATAGTGGCTTGACCAACGTCGTGGAGTATAAGCGCGGTACGGAGCGCGTCTCTTCCTGTGGGGTACCCCATTTTCTACCTAGGGGGAGCTTCCGAGTTGGATACTGTTGTAATTAATACCGCTGCTCAGGGTCGCGGGTAGTGTAGGAAGCCGCTGGGCGCCGACTCTACTGAGGGGAGTCTGGACAGTGAAGCCATGGGACGCCCAGATCGTACACAGCCCAAATTCACTTTTGATAATACCAGGAAAACTAAGACCCTGGACCCCCCTCCACCTGAAGCGATCGATGGGGCGAGTAGTTCGGGCGACGGGGAGACGGCTGAGCCCGACATTCGTGGCATTCTACTCGCAATGGAGAAGAACTTGCAAGGCGGCATTTCCTCGCTAGGAGCCAAGATGGACGCGCTCACGTACCGAATGGATCGGATGGCAGAGAGACTCGATAAGCATGCCGAGCGAATTGATATGTCGGAACGTAGAATAGTTGAGGTTGAAGAGGCACCGACAGCTTTGGATTCGGAACATAAACAACTGGGTAAGGTCATCCAAATCTTACAAGACAAGGCAGAGGATTTGGAGGCGCGCTCGTGTAGATGCAATATACGCATTACGGGCCTTCCAGAAAACACCCAAACGGGAAATATGGAACTATTCGTCGAATCCCTGTTGAAGAAGCTGCTGGGGGACAATGTTTTCTCGGACATGTTTGTTACAGAGAGAGCCCACCGTACCCTCGGCCCTAAACTGAAACCAGGGGCCCCTCCACGCCCCATTGTGGCCAAGCTTCTCAACTACAGGGATTGCGACACTGCTCTGAGAGTGGCTCGGGAGTAACAACCTCTTCGCTATGAGGGCTCTACATTGTCATTGTTTCCGGACTGTACTGCGAGGGTACAAGAAGCGAGGCGCCAATTCGTCCCAATGAAACGCAACTTCGAGAACCAGGCATTGACTATGCAATGCTCTATCCTGCAAAATTGAGAGTCAATAGACAGGGGAGATCTACTATTTTTACGGATCCGAGAGCCCTCCAGAAAGCCATGAAGGACTGGCGCAGGGTCAACCGGAACACTCCCGGTGCAGAAGAGAATGAAACTGTCTTGGGAGACCCCTTGGAGGAACGGGAGTGAGAACGTGGCCTGCTATTAAGGGAGGTGTTTGTGCGAATGGGCGGCATGGTGGAACTGATCACTGACTTTGTTGCTGCGCGGGGGATGGTGCTATACTGGACGTAGGACTCTATGAGACCTGTACCATGATAAAGTTATGTGAACTGTTATAGTGGGCCTAGGGGGCAGGAAGATGGGTAGTGCAAAGGTTATTCTGTAATGTTAGCATTCTAGTTGTATTTAGGCCCATGTTCCTCTACTTGCAAGAGATTCGCTGAATAGGAGATTGCACGGTTTCATTACAGCCCTACTGATGATAGATAGATGCTATCTACTGTATGTACCGGGAAAGCTGACTGTCTAGTGGCTGAGGTACTTGTTGGGTCCTTCCACTGCTGAGCGTTTTTTCCCTCTATTACGACAAGCACAGGTTTGTTGGTTCGGGGGGCACTGTTTACCTTCCTATTTTCATTTTATTTCCGGGGGCGGGACACGGAGGCAGAGATGATGTTCTGTCATTGATATAGACTCATAATGAGCAAGTTACCTACGCCCCAGTGTGTGTTCCACGCTCTTCCGCATGTTCTTCATTTCTGGGTGGTTTTTTTATGTACTTTGCTGCATTGTATTTCCAGATTGGTATCAGGGGTAGTGAGAGGGGGTTGAGGAGGGTGAAAGTGTTGTTGGTTTCAAGGCGGGGGGGGGGTGTTTGGGCTTGGGGAGGGAAGGGACCCGGCCAGTTTTGGGTTGGGCAAGCGTGGAAGGGGGTCAGGGATTTGCCTTGTTTTTTCATTATTTTGTTACATTTAAAGGTCAGAAAATGTTTAGTTGTTGGTAGTTTTAGCACAGAGCTCTGGACAAGGATATACACGATGTGGACGGTTCTTTTTCTTTCTTCCATATATGATGCCACCTGACACTACACAGGTGATGCGTGACAGGGACACCGTTACGCTATTGACATGGAATGTACGTGGTCTTAACGACCATAGAAAAGTCCGACGGGTCTTGCAGTACTTAAAGGGACACTCTATTGACGTGGCACTCCTTCAAGAGACACATTAGCGCCCTGACAGCCCGACATTGTCCTATAGAGGTCTACATAGACACATACACGCTGCAGGGCTTACTTCTCACGCTCGAGGTGTTCTCACGTGGGTCAACCCGAAGGCAAACATGATGCTGACTCCTGTAGTCACGGACTCGGAGGGAAGGTTTGTCATCTCAAAGTGTGTAGGTAAGGGTATGACTTTCCATGTGGTCAACTCGTATGGTCCAAATTATGATTGCCCTTCCTTTTATCTGAATTTAGCCACTACTATAAGGGAACACTGCGGGGGTCAGGTTCTATGGGGCGGGGACTTTAATATGGTGCGTCAACCTGAATTGGATAGATCAGATGGCCCGTCAAGAAGACCGACGAACTCTGCCCGTGTGCTAGACGTTGAGATGACAAGATTAGGGCTGCAGGATGTGTGGAGGACCAGGTACCCGGCACAGGGAGGATATACGCACTACTCTGCAAATTGATTATTGGTTGTTGCCCACTTTTCACCTCTCTGCGGTGTTGTCGTGCTTGACGCTACCCCGCACGTATTCTGACCATTCCCCGATACTGGTTAAGATCAGAGCTTTGTCGAATCGGCCACTCCCCTTCAGTTGGCGAAAGCCTCCGTATGCGTTGCTAGACCCCGCATTCCGCGAGGAAATGATGACAGCTGCCGATGAATTCTTTGAGACTAACGTGGGTTCGGTGGATTCCTTCCTCACGGTGTGGGAGGCCTTTAAGGCTTATATGCGCGGGTTGATCGCCAAGCATTCGGGAGTACTGAAGGCGATCAGGGCTAGACTCTCTTTCTTAGAAAACAAACTTAAAGACATTGAAACAAGACGGTTACGTGATCCTGGTACTGAGCTTGCTGGCGAATTGGCTCGGACGCTCCGCGAATATAACGAGGAAGCTGATGCCGAAGTAAAACATTTAGGGAAATATGGCATAGCTAGGTCGTATGGGGAGGGGGATCGCCCGGGGGCTGCACTGGCACGAATGGCGAAGCAGCGCAGGCAGGGTGTTATGGTACCTATGATGAGGGATGAGCACACGGGGGAGGTGCTGTCCGAAGATCAGGTGGCTTCGCGATTCAGACTTTTACGCAGCACTGTATAAATCAAGGGGTCCGGCCTCTGAGGAACGCATATTGGATTACTTGATGTATATACAGCTGCCTGGCCTGACGAACATACACCGGGAATTTCTGGTCAGACCGTTTTGAGAGGGAGGAAATAATCTGGGCGCTCTCTTCCATGAAAGCTGGAAGTGCCCCTGGTAGTGACGGATTTCCGGGTTCCTTTTATAAAACGTTTTCTGAGCTTCTGATCCCCAAATTGTTGATTTTAATAGAGGAAATGGCGGAGGCGGCGGAGATGCCGCCATCGATGAGGGAAGCCATTATTGTAGCTGTCCTTAAGCCGGTAAAAACACCGGAGGACTGCGCCTCCTACCAGACGATCTCGCTGCTTAATGTAGACGTGAAGATATTTGCTAAGATCATTGCTAATCGACTCAGTCCGTTGATTCCAACGTTAGTTGCCCCTGAACAAGCAGGCTTTGTGCCCAATCGTAATCTGACTTACAATCTCCGAACCATATTTGCGGCCTTTCAACATACGAGACAGGAAGTTCCGGCGGTGGCCGTCTTCCTGGACATGGAAAAGACGTTTGATTCGGTGAAGTGGCCCTTTCTAAGACTGGTACTGCGGCGCATGGGCGTGGGAGACCTTTTTATACAACTGTTAGACACGCTGTATAATTCTCCAGTGGCTAGGGTACGTATAGGCTCCCTTACAACTGAGCCTTTCTCAGTGGAACGAGGCACCCGCCAGGGTTGCCCATTGTCACCACTCTTATACGCATTAGTGGCGGAGCCTTTGGCGTGTGCGTTACGAGAGTATCATGGCCATCGCGGCCTCGGTTTTTCTACGTATAGACTGATTGTGTCCACGTATGCGGACGATACATTATTGTATGTGAGACACCCAGAAGATAATCTTTCTGCAGTATTACGGGAAGTGGTTCTATTCAGCTCGATTTCGGGGGTACACGTGAACTGGAACAAAACAATCATGCGACTAAGAGAGTAGATTCGGATTACCCAATACAATGGACCACTGACTCGGTCCGTTATCTGGGCGTTCGGTTGCACACGGACCCGGATATAGTCCTACGAGAAAACTATGGAGTGGCTATCTCGAAGCTGGAGGAAGATGTGGACAAATGGATCGCGCTTCCCTTGTCTCTCATTGGCAGGATATCATTGCTGAAAATGATAGTGCTGCCTCGCTTTTTATTCTTCTTTAGTAACATTACTATAGTTTTATCGAGCGCCTTCTTTTGGCAGCTGCATTTCCTAGTGCTCCGCCTGGTGTGGGTTGGAAAGCAGCCCAGAGTTGCCTGGAACATCCTTATCCGAGGGTATGAGGATGGAGGGCTTAATGCACCGGACTTCGAATTAAATTATCGGGCGGCGCATGCGTACGGCTGGATGCATGGTCCCGTAGATGTGCCGCATCTGAGAATTGAGGCGCTGGTGGCCGCCCCGGCACCGCTACCGGCCTTATTGTCCTGGACCAGAGATAGACGTACGGGGTTTCTGGACTCAATGAATGTGGTAACACATGCGTGGTATCACCTTATGGATGCCCAGGCCTGTTCATTGCTGTACGCCCCGGAGGCGAAACTGGTGTGGTGCTCGTGGCTTGCCCCCTGCAAAGATAGAGCACTACACTTGGAATGACCTTAAGCCGAAGGAGGGTGCCGGGGCACAGTTGCTTCCGCGCTTCCAATTCCACAGAGTTCGCCATGCCCTGAGAGATTTGCTGGGTGAGGACATGGCGGAACCCCAAACGGTGTCGGCGTATAAATATATAGTTACGGCCAAAACCTCTGCCAAATTGATCACTAACATATACCGCATCACTCTGACCGAACGCACGACTGATTACACTAGGCCGCGTCTGGCTTGGCAGATGGATTTAGATATTGAATTACCGGAGGCTACATGGACATACTGCCGCACTAGTGTTCATAGGATCTCCCTTAATGGTAGACATAGACTGTTACACTTTAAATTTTTATTTAGGGTCTATCACACGCCGGAGCGCTTATTTAGATATGGCTTACGCGATAACCCAAGATGTGAAAGATGCTGGGCTTCGTCAGCTGATTTCCTACACTTAGCCTGGCTGTGTCCGAGGGTGGCGGACTTTTGGCATGCAGTGTATGACGAAGTCAATAGGGTAACTAGTTTATCGTGTCCCCATCCCCTCTGTTGGCCTTGTTGGGATATTCCAAGGATGTCCCTCCAGCTGCACGCCGTTTGGTGGACATGGCCTTCATAGTGGCAAAAAGGTGCGTATCACTTACCTGGCTGCGGGGCCCACCTCCTACTCTGGCACGTTGGTATAACGATATGTTGTATTGTTGTACACAATCTGAACACTACAGCGAATTACTACCACCGCGAAACAGGCCTAAAAACTACTGGGCGTTGTACATGGAAAGCAGACCTGCACAAGGGGAAAACGAACAGGGGGAGACGCACTCTGCCCAGGGCAGGGCACGGGGGGGGCGCAGGAGGAGGGGTCACCTCACACTGAATGAATAGATCTTGATTACAGAGGGAGATGATGGAGTCCTGGGAGCGCATTCAGACTGTCCCTTGATGTACCAGGTGGGCAGGTGGTGAAATGTATTGTATTGTTTCATTGTAATGTCCACACTACTGGATTGTCGATTTTTGGAAGTCCTGTATATGCTCATTAAGTGCTTTATGATTGTAAGTTGCCAAAATTTTAATAAAAATAATTTACATTTTTTTTTAAAACAACACCGCAACCTGGAACAGTCCAAACAGCAAAAGCCTTGAACTAGAATAAAATAGAGAAATAAAAAAATTACTATTACATTTCACAAACAATATGACAATTAAAATGCTAACACACAATGTCGCTACCCAAATGATCATTCGGCCAGATGGGCCTTCAAATAGGGCTGAGACCAATGGGGATTAGGTGAATAGGTGTCCTTACTGCCTTACTTGGGGCAGTAAGGACAAAAAAAAGACCGATTGCCACCAAGGTGGTGGGGTGGGGAAAGGGAGGGGGGTTGGCAGAAAAAACATCCAAAAATATAACCACCTTTGGAAGCGAACTTTGCCCAAGGGGTCGCTTCCACACACTACAAAACACAATCCCTAGGGCCTAGTGGGCCAGAAAGGACAAAAAAAACAGGCAGATCTGGGGCAGACAAGCATCAACAAGAAATGCTTCCCTGTGGAGGCGACCCTTGCCCAAGGGTCGCTTCCATCCAAATGTAAATGCCCCAATAACAGTCCCTGATGCCTAGTGGCGTTTTTCTGCCTCCCCTCCCCCGGGGCAAAACGGCTGAAAAAACGGGCCGATTTGCCCCCAGGAGGGTCAGAAAAACATTCCTTGACATATGCCCCCTCTAGGAAGCGATCCTTGCCCAAGGGGTCGCTTCCATCTAAATTTAAATGGCGCCAAAATAATCCCTGGTGCCTAATGGTGTTTTTCTGCCCCCCCGGAGGCAAAACGGTCTCGAGGGGGGAGAAAAACATTCCTCAAAAAATGCACCCTCTAGGAAGTGAACCTTGCCCAAGGGGTCGCTTCCATCCAAATTTACATGGCCGCCTAACAGTCCCTGGTGCTTAGTGGCATTTTCTGCCCCCAACGGCCGAAAAAATGGGCCAATTTGCCCGGGGGGGCAGAAAAACATTGCACAGATTGCCCCCCACTTGGAAGCGACCCTTGCCCAAGGGGTCGCTTCCAATGCACACAATTTAAGTCCCTGGTGCTAGTGGGGGCATTTCCGCCACACGATCGCGACGCTGTGCGCGATTGTGAAGCAGAAATGCCCTGCAAAGAGAAATCAGGGGAAAGGAAAATCTCTTTCCTCTCCCCTGATACCTTGCAGCGTTCCCTAAACCCCCCAGGAACGAGAAAACCTACCTTGTTCCTCGACGCTCAGGAAGCAAATGGCTCGTGAGCGCCTGGGACTTCCTGATGACGTCAGTGGGATTCCCATGGGGGGGTCGGGGGTGGCAGCTCTTCCGCTGCCATCCCCCTTTGTGAGGTTGAAATTGGACACCCGTGAGGGGAGCCATGACGAGCTGGACTCATCATGAGCACACGTCCACTGTGTGCCATGACGAGTCCAGCTCGTCATCAGCAGGGAAGGGATTACAAAAACAACAACACATTGCAGTTTACGTGGTGCTTGTTTGTGTAATTAGGCATTTTTTTTAAAGCAGAAAGTAGCCAATGTAATCACATCGGCCCACCTCAACTGTGCTCATTTTATCGATTTCAGAAGGATGAAGGGTGGAATCTGCCTTGTAGTGGTTGCTGCTGTGGCCTGTAGGCTACCTCCGGAAACCGCATGGGAGCGTTTAAGCGTCTTCCCTGTGTGGCAGTTTGCATTCCTATCAATAACAATTATAATCCCTTAAAATGTTAGTTACATTTAAACACTCACACTTAGAGTTGCAGGAGCACTGTTCATTTGATTCCAAATGTGACCATTTCTGTTCAATCATAAAGCAAACCCTCTTTATGTTTAAGTCCTCTGCCCCACGGTCCCAAGACGGGTAGGAGGAGGGGAAGTTGGTAAAAAATTTAATTTCCTTTCATTAAGTAGTCTGCCCCACAAATTGGCGCTTTTTTTGGGGGGGTGGGGGTGAGTTTTATATAGCGCAAACTTGACCCGGTATCGGGTATCAGAGCGCTTTACATAGCACCAGTTGTGTTACATGAGGACACATTCATCATTTTGTTAGGCATGGGGAGATTAAGGGCCAGATGTAGGTCACCAAATACCGCCGACCGGTATTTGGTGATTGAGATGTAGGGGGCCTATATTTTACAGAATCGGTAAATTTACCGAATCGGTAAATCTATATGTAGGTGGCACTGGAAACCGTGCCACAGGCCCTTAAGAATTCGTTATTTACCATGACATACTATGTCATGGTAAATATCGAATTCCTGTGTACATGCACATCTGTGCATGTACACTTGTGCCATGTCTGACACATGGCACACAAGCCAGAATCAGGGGTGCAACAGGATGTCAAAGTGACACCCTGTCCCCCTTGCAAAATCGGTAATTTTACCGAATCGGTATTTAGCGATTCGGTAATTGACATTGATTCCTATAGGCCTCAAGGCCCATAGGAATCAATGGCAATTACCGAATCGGTAAATACCGATTCGGTAATTACCGAATCATACAGATTCGGTAAAAAAATCGGAAAAAATACCTACATACCATTTACCCATTCTAAAATACCGAATCGGTAAAATTCGGTATTTTAGAATCGGTAAATGGTATTTACCTACATCTGGCCCTAATTGATTTGCACAGAATCACAGGATTTTCAGTGTAGAGCAAAATGTGGAAACCACAAAGTATGGTCAAGGCTTCTGCCATGACTCTGCTCTAGTACGCTACTGCCGGCTCGCTATCACAGATACTCAAATGTTCTCACTGCCAACACATTTGCTGCAGAAATTGGGACATTTTGCTAAAGATATTGCAGTTGTTAACTTCTTTTTGCTCTGGATGTGCTGTGTAGTTGTTTTGGAGGCAGACTGACCATTGCACTCTAGAAATCTAGTATCCAAAGCTCCTCTCTGTGAAAACAGAATTCTCAACATTGGAGCACAGAGTATCTTGATTTCACACAAACCAGGCGTGGACTTAAAACCACTTCAACCCCTAGGGAGAAGAAAATGCAGGCAGGGATTGGCTGGAACTATGAAATGAGATTAACGATACTCCACTGTTTAACTTTTCCAGATCAACAAAATAACACAGAAAAAGGCCATACCTGGAGGTTTAGGCCAAAAAGGAAGATAAGTGCAATTCTAGCTTGGACAGAGCCCAGAGGTACTTCTGGAACTGAACCATGGAAAAGGAACAGGTACTGAACACACATCTTTTCTGACAATGCATTGTTCTATAAATAAACGTAAACGCTGCCACCACCCCTCCACCGCTACATATGGCAACAAAATAAAAGGCACAACAATTAAACGTTTTTTCTATGTAGGGAGCTGCTTTGATAAAGGTCAATAATGCAATAGAAATGTTCTGGTGTATCAGGCGGCAGAAAAAGCATCGCAACCATGGACAAGAAATATATTATAGCAATGTGATAGCTTCAACAGTATTTGCTGGAGAGGAAAATGTTCAAGAAGTAAAACAGAAATGATACACAATAAAAGAAAGAGTTTACACAGACTTGGAAAAAGTGACATAAATTACCAGCAAACAACGATGCTCGGTGCTTGTTAAGTTCAAAGCAGTCCTCGACATGACATCAGCTTCAAGTCTCCTCAAAGCGGCCACATCTGTTAATAATCATTTTCCTTCGGAATCACAATGGTTTTCAGGTAGGAGACAAATTTGCCCTCACAAAAACATATTCTGGGTCTGCTTTATGACACTGCGGTGCTCTCCGTGCCCCCCCAATACTTCTGCAGTTTAGCCTAAAGGGTTGGGAGTGCGTGAAAGGGAAGGGAGGTCGGGTAGGTTAGCAGTGCCACAAATCGAAAGGGGCACGCTTTTGTTTCTGCCTCTGACAGTTATGCGTGAATACTTCTCCTTAATAGCCCCCTGCCAAGAAGTGTTAAACCTGCCAAATGCAGACAATTACAGGCTGGCTCACCAGCGAAATGCAGGCAGGGCGATGACTGACGCAAGGCCTCCGAGCTAAAGGGGAATCGTTTGCATTTCTTTTGGCTTGCAAATGTTTTGTGTTTCCTATAAATGCAATGGCTGGGGGGTAGGTCCACTGGTCTGGCGATTGCTGAATATTTTGGCAGATAATCCTTCCAACATACAGTGCTGAGCCTGCCAGGCAGAATGCAACTCTCTCCTCACACCAGGGGGGCAAAGCAGGGCCCTGTAGCCCCCACAGTGCCTGTGTTAACAACATCAAAGGCTTGTTAAGTAAATGGTCTTTTTAAAGACCTGTGAAGTACTCTGGTGCGGCCGGCCGCAGTAAGACGGCAGAGCACAACAGCTCCTCTCCCCCCACGTGAGCCAGGCACGGGGCCATTCACACCACTGCTCCCCATGTGCCGGACCGGCCCAGAAGTACTGTTTTCTCCTATCACCTCTGCGCCAGGCACCACAGTTTATTATGATTTGGCTCCCTCAAGTGGCCAAAACCTGCAACAACTATGAAAATCAGTGACTGTTTAAACCGGGTAAGCTGATTTTCATCCGGTAGGGTACTGTCGGGTAGAGTCGGGTTTAACCGAATTCCGGACAGCCTACATACACTTCAGCATGGTATCGCTGGGCTTCTTCATGTATCCTAGGTGTCGATGCCTCGGATGTCAATAGCAAGAAGGCTGCTTTCATTCACTCCATCTTCTTGAACTGGTAGTGAACCTGATCTGACTAATCTGAGGGCACTGTATGTATCTTTGATTCATTGGGACCTATAGGAGGGCATCTTTCAGATCTATTGTGGCCATGTTGTCTCCTCTTCTTAAAATTGACCTCTTGCAACATTGTAATTTTGAAGAGTTGAATTTGTATGAACTTGTTTAGGGCATCATATTCTAGAGAACAGTGGTCCCTACTTTGGAAGGGAGAATAGAAACAAACAGTGATCATACGCTGGATAGTCAGTATGTCTTTTGTCCAGCCTGACAAGAATTTATTTTTCATATAGGTTCAGTTTCAAGGAGTTGTTTTTAAAAAAAAACAAAAAAAAAACATTTGATGTCAAGTGGGCACAGCCGTGACCCACGGAACACAAGACAAACCAACGAAAACAGAATGGCCAAAAGGAAGGAGTGTGGTAGGAGTGTGGTAAGAAGCGTCCTGAGGCGGAAAGCCGGGACTTTTTAAAGCAAAACGCTATAATCTGCTAGCGCTTTTTTAAAAACTGTAAAATCTATCTTGTTATTATCGCTTTTAAAAATAATTTGTCGACTGATTTTAAAAGTTGCAAATTACATTGTGTTACTGTGTTTTTAACCGCCACCGCCTCGCAAGATCACTGGTGTGCTGGTGGCTAGAAGCGCACCCTGTTCTTCCCCTCGGCAGCCGAGTAAACGCTGCTGGGGCACCCGCCATCTTAGGTGAGGGCACGAGAAGGGCGAGCAGACGAGTGCTCGGCCCCTCCCACCCTCCCGCCCTCGCCAATACAAAATGAATCCACCACCCCGGAAGCGCTGCGGACGGGCGCAGCGGGCGCGCCGTCAGCGCGCCGAAGGCCCGCCAAAGGCAAGCCCGTCGGCGCCCGTCCGCGACAGTCCGGGGCACGGGGCCACAACCCCTGTCCCTCCCACCAGCCATCCACAAACACTGATGAAAGGCATCACTACATACTCAGGCAGCGAATTAAGGAAATTCAACACCACAGGCACATCGCACCATGCTTCATGTGCACAACTGGGACCCTTGAACACCATGGGACCAGTTAGCTGTCTGAATTGCCACTGGTTGAGTAACCCCTGGCACTGTCCTACCATTCTCACTACCCCCGACCTGGTCCTAAGATGCATCCTACTAAACGTAAGGTCCCTCCCCAAACATGCCATTGAAATTTGGGACATACTCAAAAATGACCAACCAGACCTAGCCTTCATCACAGAGACATGGCTGGACAACCACAGTACCCCGGACATCGCCACGGCCCTCCCCGACAATTATCAAATACTCAATCTGAATAGGGAGAAAAAGAAGGGAGGTGGGGTAGCTTTATTGTTTAAAGACTCCCTCACTTGCAGACAGGAGGTAATCACTCAAGCAAGCAGCCATGAAGCTATGGCATTTTCAGTATCCACTAACACCACCATTTTATTCGGTGGCGCTATCATCTATAATCCTCCTGTTTGCACCTCTGACTTCAACGCTCAACTCCTATCACAAGCTGTGCCAATTTGCCTTCAGAACAAAAACATACTGCTAATAGGGGACTTCAATATCCACTATGACGACAGTAACAACCACCTCTCCAGACAACTAACCGAGAATATGGAGATCCTGCAGCTGTCCCAGAAAATCAATCAGCCAACGCACAGGGCTGGACACACCCTTGACCTGCTGTTCTCCAATATTGACTCCATCTCTATTTCTGCTATCAAACCATTATCATGGACGGACCACTCTTTGGTCGAGTTTAACTTTCACCTACCTGCCAAAAACCCTAGGTCCTCCCACCCAGCAGCAATTCATAGGAGAAGTTATGCCAACTTCAAGGTTGAAACCTTTCGGCAACACTTTGTCCACCCCCCTAGAGGAAAGTTAGGTGTTGACGAAGCAACTGACAGACTTCAGAGCCACATTGCGTCGGCTCTGGAGCACTGCTCACAGCTCCGCCGCGATGCCAACCCCAGGCGCACCATGTCCGAAAACTGGTACGGGCAGGAACTGAAGTCACAAAAAAGGAAATGCACAATGCTTGAACATAAATGGAGGTTAACAAGAACTCAGGAGACGAGGGCCGTCTACAAGAAAGAACTGTCACAATACACTAAAGCCATCAGGTAGGCAAAAAAAGATTACTTTTCCAGCAGAATTTTAGAGAATAAAAACTCCTCCAAAGAGCTTTTTAAAATTGTAAAAGAGTTCTGCAGTCCTACCAGTCTCTCATCTAATCTGACTCCCTCTCAAACGGGTTGCGACAAAATGAATAACTTCTTTTGCGAAAAAATAGACAAAATCTATTCATCCTTTTCTAACTCCAAAACAAGCAGCCCGGTGGATCTCGAGCCGTCAACCCCCCAAGCCTGCTTCACTAGCTTCGGCCCATACTCCGAAGAGGAAGTAGGCAATGCAATGCTCGAAATTAAATCCGGCTCCCCCCTGGACCCCTGCCCTCATCATATTTTCCGGCAGCTCATCCCCCTGATCTGCCCTGCAGTGACTCAGGTACTAAATCACTCGCTGGATGCTGCAGAGTTCCCATCCAGCTGGAAGAATGCCACAGTCACTCCCCTTCTAAAAAAAGCTGGCTTAGATATCAACAATCCTGCCAACTACAGACCCATATCCCAACTTCCCTATCTGTCGAAAGTCCTAGAGAAACTGGTCAACAGGCAACTGGCCAGCTTTCTCGAAGCAAATAATCTGCTGGACATCACACAAACAGGCTTTAGGGCCAATAACAGCACGGAAACAACTCTCCTAGCCGTGCTGGATCACATCAGAATGCACGTAGATCAGGGGAAGACAGTTGCCCTAATACTGTTGGATCTCTCGGCGGCTTTCGAAACCGTCCCTCACCATCTGCTTCTGGAAACCCTAGCATCTAAGGGCATTAGGGACAAAGCACTGGGTTGGCTGCGGTCCTTCCTATCGGACAGATCACAATCAGTGCACATGGGCAAGTACTCGTCCCCATGCCGGAACATCAAATACGGGGTCCCGCAGGGGGCCTCACTAAGCCCAACTCTGTTTAATGTTTTTGTGTCATCCTTGGCAGGAATAGGCAGAAAGTGGGGTGTGGAAATATGTTCTTATGCCGACGACACTCAACTCACTGTCATCCTGGATGAAAAAAACAACCCCAAAGACAGGCTAATAAACTGTCTTTCAGAATTGGCTGAGTGGATGCACCAGCATTGCCTAAAACTCAATGCTGACAAATCAGAGATACTTCTGTTCGGAAGTCACACTCAGCTATGGAACGACAGCTGGTGGCCAGAAGCCCTGGGCACTCCACCGGCCCCGACACAAACAGCTAGGAACCTTGGAATATCCCTAGACACATCCCTATCCATGAAGACTCATGTAGCTGCCATATGCGGAAAAGGCTTCGCAATACTAAAAATGCTTAAGAGAGTCTTCCCCTGGATTCCAATGGAGTGTAGAAAGATCCTGGTCCAGTCACTCCTGATGAGTAGGCTGGACTACGGAAACTCCCTGTTTGTAGGTATGGCAGAGTATCTTTTCACCAGGCTCCAAATGTTGCAGAATGCAGCGGCCAAGGCCATTTGCATGAAAAAGAAATATGACTCAGCCAAGAACTGTCTGCATGATCTCCATTGGTTGCCAATGAAGCATAGAGCAACTTTTAAAATGATGTGTATTACTCATAGAGCTCTGCACAAAACTGGTCCCCTCATCCTTAGAAATAGGATTCAGTTCTACGCTCCCACCAGGAACCTCCGCTCTCAATTCTTGGCTCGTGCAAAAACCTGTCGGGTAAAGAGAGCCAGGATGGGCGAGCGTGCCTTCTCCCACATCGCTGCTACCAAATGGAACGAACTACCTACAGCCCTCCGACTTACAGAATGCCACCTGGCATTTAGGAAACAGCTAAAATCTTTCCTTTTCCCCCATCTAGAATAACCTAACTGGATTCATACCTACGCCACATGCACATTAGCAATCATAGCGCCGTGATATCCTACCCTGGATGATTGTTAGCGCTCTACAAGAAATTAAATTAAAAATACGTCTGTATGCTTGTACTCAGTTTAACAGATTAAATCAGTATTTTCACACCATTGCACATTACAATATTGCTTATTCATATTGCATATGGCGTTTAGGTGTCGACGACGTTTCGATGCCAACGTTACATACAGGGCATCATCTTCAGGACAGGTAAATGAATCATTGTTTGTCTTTAGAAAGTTAAATACACTATGCCTTTTCCACATTAGTTTGAGGTTTCAAGACCGGAATAGGCGCGGTGGCCCACATTCAGTGCAACGCACCGTTTGGAAGGCGGGAGCTCGGTGGCTTGTTGTAGAATCTCGCTCACTGCTGGACCAGAGAGAGCAACCCCTTTGAAGGGCATATTAATGCACAAGACTCTCTGAGGCTCTCAGCCAGCCTTGCCGCTGGAGGGTTGTTCGGGTGCATATCTGGTTGCTGGTCGTCTGCTGCGTCGGGGGAAGACTTGAGCCCGGAGTTGGTGATGGACTCACCTTCCTGTATTAGTCTTGGCTGTTTTCTTGTCCTCCTCAGGGAGATGTTGCATGAGTCCCTCAATCATGTCCTACTGTTGGTGGCCATAGTGCTTGAGAAGGCCACTTAAATGTGCAATTCTCCTTTTGGTTGCTCCACCTTTCCATCTTCCTTTCCACCAGCTATATTTTGTTTACTCTCCCTGTCTGATGGGGGTCCCATTGATGTATAGGTGTTACTTTTCCTCACTGTTGTCACGATAATAGCTGCATTCCTTTTGATGTAGGTGGGGTCCTGCAAGGAGTGCTTGTATTTCCTTGACTCGTGGGGTCACTGTCTTGGATGTGTCTGTCTCGTGGAAGGGCTTTGTTACCTAGTCAAGTATGCTTGGCAACATGGGGGGGGTGGTGGGAGATATTGCTTCCTCTTTTGCAAGGGCATCGGTAGGTGGGACAAACTGTTTTGAGCCTATCTGGAAATCTGGTAGGGGAACGGCCAAGAATTTGATGACAGTCTTGCCTGGTGACAGCTGAAACCTGTCATTTTGAAGCTGGAACATGGGTAATTTTACAGTAATTATAAGAGGAGGTACAGGAATTCTCCTTTTCCTTCTCCACTTGCACCCATAGGTGTCTGCCGGCCTCCTGACCAGTGTGCTATAGCTAGGTCATCTGGTGGGTAAGTCCTCAAGGGATGGGTGTCTAAGCCTTCCTCAGGAGATTTGGTGTTGAAGTCTTTCTACACTGCCTCCTGTTACTGTCCATTGAAGGCTGAGTGAAGTAGTGTGGCTCACTGGTTAGAGGCGGCAGACCCGAGAGCAGAGGACGGCCCGGGACCAGGGTTCGATTCCCGGCGCGGCAGGTTTCTGGACCAGGGTCAGCGGACTCGATAATTCTCTCGCCTCGGTGCCCACTCTGATCAGCGTTCACACTCGGCAACTCTGGGCATTAGCTTGCCTCATCTTCACTAACGGCCCCACCAGACCGCCGGGGATGCCTGGTCTCACCCTGGAGATACCCATTAAGGGACCATCTCTCAGGGAAGCCAGGAAGGGTTTCGCAGCGGTCGAAGCGCCTTGGGACCCTACGGGTAAGTAGTGCGCTATATAAATGCCTATACATACATACATACATACATACATCATGTCTTTGTCCTCGTAGTGCTCTTGTTTATTTTTGTGAGGTTATGGTTTTGTGGGAGGTTTGATCTCTGACTGTTTCTCCTACCACGCTTTCATCTCAAAGGGTTTAGGGGAGATGCAAAAACTCTTCCGGGATTCATCAAAGTGTTCCTTTCTCTGAAGGAGTGCCGCCATTTCGGCTTCAAGTTGATGCTAATTTTGCTCTAACTCGAGCGCCTGTGTTTTGGTGTTGACTGAGTCTTCCTCTTCAGAGTCGGTGGCTCCTTGGCCTTTGGATCCCTTTCCTTGGCCTGCCTCGAACACCTCTTGAAGTCGAGGGGTGTTCGAATGGCCATTGCTGTTTTGACCCATGTGGCTTCTTTAGTTTTTGACATCCTGTGTTTCATCCTCGAGGCGGTCTCGGAGCGCTTCGAGTGTGAACCTATTGGTTGTTTAGTTACCTTTTGCTATTTCCTGCACCAGAAAAAAAGACCCTGAACATGACTGCCGCTCAGGAACTTCTGGGGCACATGTTTGACATCAGGCTGCAAAACTCCAACTTCTTCCCCATATGGAAGGATACGGACGAGTATACAGATACAAACAGATTCTTCTTACTATATTCAGATATCTCCATCTACATTACCTACATTTCTGTGTGAGTTTTTTTTTTACCATGTTCAATAGAAAGCTCCTTAGCATTGCATTAAAAACAAACATTATAGTGACTACAAAACTTGAGTGTCCTTTACAGTTTAATTTCTTCAACCTAAAGTACAATTAAGACTGCTACTACTGGTAGTTCTTCCCTTAGTTATCAGAGGAGAAACTTCTGACACTAGCCACTGATGTCCTTCTTCTGATTCACCATGGATTAATGCGAATAAGTGTTACCTTCGGAGAAGAGGTTGTGTCTCTAGGTCACCAGTGTCTTCCACTTCAGACTCTAACCCTAAAAACAACACAAGAACCCAGAATATGTGTGGCAGCAGCATTTCCTTGTTCACCATCCTATGTTCAAGTTTCCCCTCTCTTCAGCCACAGACTGACATTTTAAGACAAGCTTGGTTCAGAGAAGTTGTACACTAAGAAACCAGCCTGCTCTATCGAAGAAGGTTTTAATCCAAACAATACTTGTCTTCCTCCTGGGAAAAGCGGCATAACAGGTTGGCATGCGGGAAAAGGGAGCCAGGCCGCTACACGAAACATATGAAGCACTATACAACCTTAGGGCTACATATATGAGGCCATCCCAGCGGGATCCTCTTCCTATGTCCAAGCACTACTTCACATAGATGATATTGAGCACACAATCCTTATCGATTTAAGCAGAAGAGCCTTTCGAAAATCTCCCGACTGTGGGGAAATAGATGTTAAAAGTCCCACATTTATACATCGGCTGCCAATAAGCTAGTCTGTTCTAGCGTGAGCATGGGGGCTCTAGTCAACCGTGATGAAGGGTATAATCCTTGTAATTTTACAGAGGTTGAACTCTGGCAGCATCCACTAAAAACTATGGACTCAATTCAATCGTCGGCGGAGAGGGAACTCCCTGCCAACATTATGGTCCCCCTGCCCCGATTTAGATGGACCATAGTTCGATTGCAAAGACTACTGTGTCTCCGCTGCGGTCAAACTCGGACCGTCTGAGGCTTGGCTATATGTACACCCACCTAATTTAGATGGGTGGACATACAGTTGCTTTTTAATCCCATCACCGCCAAGAAAACTCTGGGGTAAAAAGCAATGAAAAGTGCACACTGCCCCCTCACCTTGGGAGAAACTCTCATGGCGAAGGGGGCTTTGTTCTTTTCCTAACATTTTTTTTTTAATAAATACACCTGGCTTAGGAATTTCGTTTGTGAAAAAGAAAAAAAAAGTTTCAAGTTTTAAGTAAAGCTCCGTCATGGTGATGGAGCAATCTGTTAAGCTCACAACCGCCGTCACGGCAGTTCCTGCCAATTCTAGAAATGACCGCTGGGCTAGCAGACATTTCTAAATCTGACAGGAAGCACCATCAGGGCGACTGAGTAGTCTATTCTGTTGGCCTGGCAGAGGACGGGCTGGCCACCAGGATTTAAATGAGACCCTAAGGGGCTTGTGACATGAATCTCGTGCTAGAAAAATACCTGTTGTGGCCGTAATCCTCAGGATCGTACGTTGCTAGTATGGTCCACCTCTCGACACCACCACGGTCTGAATGATAATACACAGACTCCACGGAGTGGTCAATCGGGGGAAGGGAAGGAAGGGAACAGCGGGGAGGGAGACCTATAAAGAAAGCACAACAAGCATAAATACATAGAATATCACAGCCCCTTCCTATACTACCCTGACCCCTTTATATTGGGGGTAGTGCTATTGCCTGTTGTCTATTTGACAAGTATGATTGAAACCATTGTAAGGCCATGCCCGTTATTCCAACTTCATTGAGCCTTGTCAGGAGAATTTTGTGGCTTAGCATATCGAATGCAGCAGACAGTCTAATAGGTCACCTGGACAGTCTCTGTTCCATGTCCCGGACCGGAAGCCAAATTGTACATCCTCCAGCATGTTATTTTCCAGAAACTGGGAAAGTGTATTGCTGACCAGACGTTCTACAATCTTCACAGGATAAGGTAGAAGGGAAATAGGTCTGTCATTTTTTGCCACATGGGGTCAAGAATAGTTTTTTCAGAAGTAGTGTTGCTATCACTTGTTTCTAACAGGCCGGTACTACCCCACTGCTCAGCGATTCTTCACAAATCTGTCGGAGCAGTGGGAAGAGTTCTGCACCTAATTCTTTGCAAATCCTATGCGTTAAGGGATCCATTGGAGAGCCTGAGGAAACGCTTCAAGCTAATCTATTAAACTCCTCCTCTGAAGATATCTCAAAATGATCAAGAGTTACCAATTTACCCTTACCTACCCATTTCTCCTTCTGAGTCAATGGTGGAGGCCCCTCATTCATACTGCTAAGGTCCTCCACTTTGTCTGAATCACCCAATCTTTGGCATTCAATAATTTCTGAATCACCCAATCTTTGGCATTCAATAATTTTACTGATCTTTTCCTCAAAGAAGATCGCTATGCTGTCATAGAGATCCTGTGTAGCATTAATCTTATTTTTTGTACAGTCGGGGTTGAAAAGATCCTTCACTATTTTAAATACACCTCTAGTACTATTTGATGCCTTCAAAATATTATCTACATAGTATTCTGCTTTTACTGTGGAGACTTCTTTTTTGTAGTTACTTATTGCTTTTTTCAAGCCGATTTTGTCCTCGTCTATATATTTTTTTCTACACTTTTGTTCTGCCTGCTTTTAAAATGTTTTTAACTTTTCATTGTATTACGGAGCTGACAGACTACATGGTTTTTTATGGTTTTTCATAGGGGCGATCTGGTCTAATGTGTTACTTATTTGTTCACAAAGTGCCATATAATTTTCATCCACCTGTTTACTTGTATCTAGAGGACTTTAGACAGGAAATACCAGAGATAGTTTAGCTTTTTTCAAAAGTCCTTTCCAGTCCCTGCCTAAATGATTATTTTCCTTAGCGATGGTGGAATCATTCTTTCTAGGATTGAATACCAGGAATGTAATCAAATAATGATCAGACCAGTCTACAGGTAGAATAACCTCTAATCCAATAACGTTTTCCGCAGAGAAGATTAAACCCAGTGTATGTCCTCCCCTGTGTGTTGATTCTGTTACCCACTGTTGCAAATTCAAATTTTCACAGGTTTGGAGAAAGTTTTTAAATGCTGGGTCTAAGTTCCCATTGGGCCATAAATTAAAATCCCCTAAAATGAGTAATCTAGTATGGATAAGATGTCAATGAGTGCCTTTTGCTCGAGGCTAGCCGAACCAGGCGGTCTGTTGCTGTGACAGCGGGACCAAGGAGAGGCAGGAGCCGGGTTTTGGTTAAGCCTGGTTTTATTTTCTCTAACAGAGAATCCGTACAAGTTTTCTTCTGTACTCCTTTCCTGGGTGAGCGGCTCCTCTCTTGGCGGGTTTTTCGGAGTACTCCCTCCTCCTTTCTTCGGACGGGGCTCCTCCTCCTGATGGTCTTCGGAGGCTCCGTAATGTCCTCGCTCGCCGACACCCCAGAAGGGAACAGAAGAGAGGTATGTATCAGTTATAGGGGAGATTAACGTAACAACCCAATATCCAAAAAGGGGGGGGGGACCAAATTACACCCAGTGACTCTCAGACTCGGGCGTGTGAATTTTACCCAAGTAGGGGAGGGACGTTCAAACAAGGCTACCTCCAGAGACTCTCAGGGATGTGTACCGCTAAGTCTTTTATCCAAGTAGGGCCAGGTGGTTCTATCAATGCTCTACCCTCAGAGAAGTTTACCGCTAAGTCAGGCGTCTGCCCCTCCCACTCCACCACCCCAGGAATCGATTACGCACCTCTGCTAGCCGTACCCCTCCTGGTGTACGGCTGGGCGAATCGTGGTGGTGGCCTCCTGGCGTCTCTCGTCCTCCCGACCCGGTCTCTCCTCTTCCTCCTGATGCCTCTGTTGCTTCAGCTGTTCCGTGGTCCGTCGGCTCGGCTCCTGGATTCCGGCTCGGGGATCTATCTTCTTCCGCTTGCCGCTCCTCTCCGCTCCACCACGCTCCGCTCTTCCTCTCCCGCTCTTCTCTTCTCCCTCCTCCGCTGCTCCACTCCTCCACGCTGCTTCCCGCCACTCCGCTCTGCTTCTCACTGTCCACTCCTCCGGTGTAGTAACACCCCTGGGAATCGTCGACGCCGCCCTTTATCGTCGCTCCGGACTCCTCCTCCTCCATCAGATACTCGGTCCGTTTAAAGGGCTCGCACTCGTCCTCCTCGTCGTGGCCGTCCCTCTCCTGATCCATCCACAACGGAGTATACGGGGGCTGTGAAAACAAGAGGGGGGGTCACATAAGGTCAGTGGTCGCCCGGCCTCGGGGCGTCTCTCGCGGCCCCCGTTACAGTAGCATACTATTCCAGTCAGTAGATGTCCTTCATGATCTTTCAGTGAGAAACCCAAAAGTTCTACTTCCTCCACATCATCGATTGCCATTGAGGGGAAGTACCAATAGCGTTAAAAATTACCCCTACCCCACCCCCTCTGCCAGTGTTTCGTGGCTTGTGAAAGGCCTTATACCCCAGTGGGCATGCCAATCCTAGATCAAAATCTGATTCACGCTGCAACCAAGTTTCTGTCAGAAACATTGCATCCAAATCGTGTGTTTCCAACGTTAATTGAACCTCCAGGTGGTGTTTCACCAGAGATCTAGCATTGATTAATCCGCACTTAAGCTTATCCCCTCCTGTGACTTCTAAAACTATTTTCTCAATCCCTTCATAATTATGTTCACCAGCATTATCCTTCAGCTCACCTATTGCCCGAAGCTTTTCACTCGAGTAACAAAGGCGCGTTGTCCACACTGGCAGCATGGCTGGCGCTGTGCGCGGCTTTAGCGCAGACGGGCTTGTCTTTGGTGCGCCGGCAGCGTCTGACTGCATCCGGTTTTATGGAGGGGGGTTTAGGCAGCTAGACCGCCAACTTCCTTTTCCGCCCGGAAGTAGCCCTGATCTCCCTCCACACAAACGGGAAAATCCTGCGGTGGACCGAGAAGAAGTGGGCAATGCAGGACAAGTAAGGGAATAGGGAAGTTCAATTTTAAAAGAGGACCAGACTGTATGGGCGGTGGGTCCTTTTCTTGTCTAGGTCCCTCCTTGTGGAACTCCCTTCCTATGTCACTCCGGACCGAAACTATATATGAGAATTTTCGTAAGTGCTTAAAAACCTGGGGGAATATTCTCAAAAATGTGTGATAATTACCGCAAAATTAGCTTAACGCAACTCTTCACATTGCAGTCTATCGCGGGAAAATAATGCTGTGTTAACGTTGTATTCTCAACACGGCGGTACCATGCGATAGTCTCACGATAAATCGGCAAATGACCGCATTAAAATTAGCACAATGCCGAGAAAACGCGAAAGATAAACTTGAAAATAGTAGCAAAGAGGCCAATCGTGATACAAAAATCAGTGATAACCAGCGACAGGCCTGCAATTCCAACGCGTCATGCGAGTAAATGCACCATAAAAGCAGAGTAAAAAAACGGTGAGATGACAATTTACGAGCACAACCCCACATCCGTGATGTAGAACAAATGACCATTGTCCCTAATCAAACAGGCCTCTCCTCACAGTCACAATGTACATTGACATGCAGTCTGTATGTAAACTGCAAAAGAGTCAAAGGGAAATCCCTGGAAATACTACTTTTATTCCTCACTCTCTTGTGTGTTATTTTTCACATACACCTACATTACCTTATTATAGATAAAATCAATCTTGAATTCCGACACTAAAATGTAACGTTTACAGTCTTCTTTATTTGTACATAAAACGTGGAAGTGAACATTCTCCTCCACAAACACATTAAAATTCAGAAAAGCTTCCTGAAAACATACATAATTAAAACATTGTCTAGATTTTACAGTACATAACCTTCAGCACGACTGTTCACAGTATCTCATACGGTACATACAAATTAAATTAAAAACTGGGAATAAATCTGTTCATTCCAATATTACAGTACATCAATTGCTCAGAAATTAAAACTTAGGCAGAAAAATAATCATCACATAGACATAATGTATCAATTAATCTTAAACAAAAAACAAACAACAACCCCCTTTCTTTTTATAGCTCAGAGTATTCTTGCTATAAGATCACTTGATCCAAAAAAGCCTTTCTATATTCATTTATAGGGGCTACAGTACCAATAATTTATGGATATCTGTTGTTCCCTGGGCTATACTTGGATTCTGTTCTCAGACCAGTGCGTCGACGCGTTTCGGTGTCAAAAACATGGATATCATTACACCTTCTTCAGGACAGGACAAATCTTGGGGTCATCTTTTCCAAAGTTAAGGATATCCTTCTCTGGGAGCTCTTCTCCTTCCTTTCAAATAAATGCGGGGTGAATCTCCTGGCTTTTAGCTGATATGCTTCAGGTTCAGTATAAACCTTTCTTTTGGACCATCCCGGTAGTGCTCTTCCCTGTGGTTATTAAGCCTTTTTGATGTTCAGGTTACGGGTGGACCTTACAAGTGTGCGCATGGGCTGATAATTTTATATTCCTTCTATTTTTCTTCTACTGTCCAGGCTTCTGTATACCGGATCCTGGAGTTTACTTTTTTAGTTGAGTCTTGCTTCTCAACGAGGAATAGTGTGGTTTGGAACTCTCTCCAGATTTATAGTCCCCACTTTCTTGGAACTGGATATGTTCTGATAGATCGTGGGTCAGTGTTTCTACCTCGTTTTTTCTTTTTAAGAAAAAACGAGGTAGAAACACAGACAAGAGAGTGAGGAATAAAAGTAGTATTTCCAGGGATTTCCCTTTGACTTTTTGTCTATTGTACCCTGTTCCCTGGAACAAGTGGGGTCTTCTCTCTTTCCTTGAGGTGTATGTAAACTGCGCCAATGCGGAAACATACATGGAACACACTGTGAAATCGCATCTCCCCTTCACATTGCAGAGGGACAATCAACACCTCCTGCACACAGACGTGTCGTGTCCATAATCAACCAATTATGAAAGCATGGACGAATGTAGGGGCAGTGACTCCCCCTTACGTACATGTTGCCCATGTTGTGGGACTTGAATCACAGGGTGCATCCCTGCATCATGGTGGTACATATCTGACCCCAAAAGAAGCCTGTTGTCACTTGTAGGTCACAAATGACAGCCAAAATGGAATGATTTGGGACACATGTGAAACGCCGAAGAGTGGGATTAAATACTAACTGTGACACACAGAACTGGCAGTTCAACTACGTGACACCATAAACAGCCACGCTGCACAGAGGTGACACACCCACCATCCATTAACCAATTATAAAATTGTTAGCACTACATTTTACAATCACACTTGTCTGAGTGATGAACTTGTACAGATGAGTGACATGCCCTCAGGGAATGTGTCTTGGAGTGCATTTATTTGCACATGCTGTGCCTGTGGTCAATTTGTACTGTCCCATGATTGCTAAGAACTGTCACAATGTGACGTGCTCATGTGAAGAAATTGTCAATTATGGTTTTCCTACGCGCTATTCCTGCTGCGGCTGCAGTGGGGTGTGGTCCACCTGCCTCATCTTCCTCACCTTCGTCCGGTGCATCTGGCACTTGTATCCATGGGGCATTGCTGCATACACATATGTTGTGCAACACACAACATGCAACGATCATCTTGCACACAATGTCTGTGCTGTACAGGAGCGTTCCACCTGTGATGTCCAGGTACCTAAAACGTGACTTCAACACGCCAAATGTGCGTTCCACGATGCCCCTGGTGCATTTGTGGGCCAAATTGGACTGCCTCTGGGCCTGTGTGTTCGGGGCTCGGAGGGGTGTCATCATCCAAGAGCAGAGTGCATATCCTTGATCACCTGTGACAGTGCAGAGAGACATGAGTCAATAGTTGGTTCTGCATGATGTGTTGGCAGGCTCACTGGTTCATTGGTGTGTGATATGTGTGACTTAGTGATTCCTGTATGACATGTGCTGCTTGTTTCAAATGAGCGGCATCAATGTGTATTACGTAGCCTCACTGCTGCTCCTCCCTCCCCCGAGCCTATTCGCTAGTGTGCGCAGCGCGATCACATCACTTGCACCCCTCCGGCACACCATTGTCATGCCTGTCTGCGCATGTCCACAAGCCTGGCAACGACACAGTGATGTTGTGCGCTGAAGGTGGGCAGCCACATGTGTGTAGGCCTATGGTAAGGACAGGGTGGACACAGATGTAGAGTTCATGCCTGGCTGAACTCGCCATGCGGTTAAGGGTAGACGTTTGGCTTATGCTGCGGTAATAGCGCCACACACAGCAGTTTGCATGTCTGATCCCTGACCCGAGCGGGCTTGCGCTCCCTCATGTACCCCTCAGCCGAGACCGCACTCCGGAGGCATGCTACATAGCAACATTGTTCATTGCGGGACGGGTGGCGCAGACACTACAAGAGTGACACACGCATTAGTTACTTCCTTGGCAAGGCCTAAACTTAACCACGCCCAGAGCCACATGTTGAATAACCACACCCCTACGCTGTACTGCTGCACGCCAGCCTACTCTGCTAACACTCACAAGGGGGATACCAAACAGCTACATTTCCCGGGTCTACCCCACTGCCTGAGGTGACAAGGTTGCGCCCGCTGTACACAGCACAATGTAATGTGGTATGGCCTGGGGCCGTCATGCATACATAATGACTACACAGACTCACCAAGATAGTTTGTGGAACTGGCTACGGGCACGTGTGCCCAGCACCTTTTATTGCCAGAGTCACATGTCCAGTTACGCCTGTGCTGGATGGGTGTAGGGTAGTGTAAGCCACCCCTCAGGGGTTGGTTGGTGTTGGCAACAACTACAACAGTGATCAGACATCAGAAGTTCATAGTTCAAACAGCAAGGGTCCATGACTTGAGCTGCACAGAGTTAGTGGACCCAGATGCACTGCGGCCGGCACAGGCACACCGCCAAGGGACGGTGACTTGCGATGCACTGAGGTAGGGACACGAAAGCTGAGTGGGTCCTCGTTGATGTCCAAGGAGAATGTTGTGGAGTGTTACGGAGGACAGTGGAAGGTGTCCTTCCAGGGCATGATGCAGAGGGCAGAAGCAAGCAGAAACAGGCAAATGGAGGAGTTGAATGCTACAGACTCCTTTTTACCACCATGTCAGTTTCAGCTACATGATGATGAAGACAACCCCCAGGCCACAGAATCAGACCCCACCAAAGTTCAACCAGAGTGTGTCCTTGACTTCCATCACACAGTCAGTGGCACCAGAGCTGGAAGGAGATGCAGTCTGCAATGAGGCCTGTACAATGACATGAACTCTGCCATGAAGAGATCAAGACTCCGTTCTAATTGTGTGACATACTCTACCGCAGTGTGTACCAGAGGCAGCGGTCAGCAGTGGCACACAGCCACATGTCGTCGGCTTGCGATGCAGTGTGTTCGATCACCTCCATAATGGAGAATTTTCTTTCCTCCGGGCTGAACCGCGTCTTCCTCTTACTCCTCTCCTTGCGTACTGTGATATGAACTCTGCCATGAAGAAATCAAGACTCAGTTCCAAATATGTGACCTACTTAACCGCAGTGTAGGCGAAGGCAGCGGTCAGCGCTGGTCAATCACTGTTCAGCCAGCTCCTTCTGGATCTCTAGCACACGTTGAGATGGCATGTGGAGATGATTTGTGCTTGATGGAGGTAGAGGCACCAGAGCTGAGCGGGTGTGCAGCTTGCGCGATGCTGTGTCCTGCCTGGTACGAACTGTATTGGATTGGTGTGAGGCCTGCTGGCCCGCAGTGTAGGCCGAAGGCAGAAGTCAGCAAGGGCCCACAGACACATGATGTGGTTGGAATGCTATGCACAGAGTTGGTGTCACCATATCGGAGGAAGTATAGTGATATAAACTCTGCCATAAAATATGGACTCTGCCATTGTGTAATCAAGACTCAGTTCCAAATGTGTGACCTACTTGTCCGCTGTGTATGCCGGTGGAGTACGTCAACGAGAAAGGAGTGCTGCAGGCCTTGCTCGCGGAGGCCGTGATGGTCTGAGGAGGCTGCCAAGGTCACAGGCCTCAGGCTTGGAGCGTGCACTGGTACGTGGTGGGCCCTCCGTGACACACGCCAGTGTTGGCAGGTGAGCAGTGAGGCCTGAATGCGCAGGGGTGGACAAGACTGGTTCGGGGACCAGCAGCCCGGGCTGCGGCAGGCGCACAGGTTCGCAGGCACCGCCGCTCACGGTGTCTGCCTCATGGCGGGGTGAACGGCGCCGCCCTGGCAGACACGTTGGTCATTCCGGAAGAGAGCCAAGCCCAGGGCTACGTGCTTTTTCTTCACACCCCTACGCAAGCCTGGCGTACGCAGGGCCAGCCCACTCCGCACATGTTGACAGGGGGACGTAACAAGCTACATTTTCGCGATCTTCCCCACTGGCTGGGGTGACATGTTTGCGTCCACTGTCCACAACACTACCACCACCAGCAGGATATGTCGACGTGTATATGTCGGCTGTCTGCATACTGCAGTCTGGCCAGCACACTTGGCATTGTATACATTCTCATTCATGGGTCACTTGCCTCCTTCGCACATGGCTGATTCCCACCTCTATCATGTGCAAGGGTAAAAGCCCAGGCAAAAACTAAAAAATACAATGTCTGACAAAAAACAGGGAGGTGAACACACCATAAGGAGAAAGGACTCAAGAAAAGGTGTTATGTGATAACATAGAAATTTAATTACATTTATAAAAATTGATTTAAACATATTCCATAATATACATGATTAAAAAGAAGGATAAAAAATGTTAAATTTTTTTTTTTCCCTCTTTCATATAAAAGGAAAAATCTACATTAAACACGGAATTAATATGAACACAATGATAATGCTCAAAATTCGTTGAGGATGCTGATTCCTGTCGACGCGTTTCGACACACGTTTTGTGTCTTCCTCAGGACAATTTCAGCAAAATTCTAAGGTTTAAGCAAAAAAGAGTCACAACATCTTATGCTAGTCACAGCAAAATGCTTAATGATAAATACAGTGGTGTTACCATCTGTCATCAGACACAAGAAAGAAGGGATATATATATACATACAACATGATACATCGCTAGGTAAACAATACAGACAAATATATTCCTATATACATATATTTATATATATACAAATATGCAGATAAAACATTCACTTTAACAGATGGATATTACATTTCAAGTTAGGCAAGTGGAAGAGTAGAGAAGATAAGTAGAAAAAAAGGAAAGAAAAAATAAAAGAAAACCAGAGAAGAAATAAAAGGAAGGAGGGAAGAAACGAAATAAGGGGGTGTGGGGGGGGGGGGAGAAAAAGGTGGGGGGGTTTTAGGGAAAAGAGGAAAGTGGAGAAAGGGGGCAGAAAGCCAAGGGAGCGGGAAAGAAAAGAAATTAACTGAACTAGAGAACGGAGAAAGAAAGAAGAAGGGAGAAAGGGGAGAGGGGGCAGAAAGCCCGACTCATCCTGGATGTCCCCCGACGCAGCCACATCTCCAGCCACCTGAGGAACCTGCACTGGCTTCCAGTCGACAAGAGGATCACGTTCCGGCTCCTCACCCACGCACACAAGTCTCTCCACGACCTGGGCCCCAAGTACCTCAACGACCGCCTGACCTTCTACACGCCCACCCGCCAGCTATGGTCCACCAGCCTCGCCCTCGCAGCCGTACCAGGCATCCGAAGAGCCACCGCCGGAGGAAGATCCTTCTCTTACCTGGCTGCCAAGACTTGGAACTCCCTCCCCATCCACCTTTGGCTGACCCAGGACCATCTCGCCTTCAGGAAACAACTCAAGACCTGGCTGTTCGAGCAGTAGCATACCCCTCCCCCCAAGCGCCTTGAGACCCTCCCGGGTGAGTAGTGCGCTATACAAATGGCATGATTGATTGATTGATTGAAAGCCAAGGGGGCAAGAAAGAAGAGAGATAGACCGGAGAGCAGAAAAAGAAAGAAAAAAAGCAGAAAAAAGGAGATTTCTATCTATGCCACTCTTTTTTATCTATTCATTTCTTTTTGAGTCAAACATTTACATCCATGCACAGTAGTATAACCTTTCCAAAGTCTAGGAATTTTTTTTAAAGTAATTTCGTTTAGAGCTTTTACAAAGAGCAGAAGGTTTCTGAAGTCATATGTGGCTAGGAGGAAGATGATACTTTTGTGGAAGAATTGTTGAATGCTCGACCCCCACCTCCATATCCCCCGCAGAGAGTATATCCTACTGTTCTGGTGCCCTCACAGCCGCCCGTTACAGTTGCTTCTACTGTTTCTGTTTCTGTGTCCACTGTTGTTACGTCAATGGCTGTGGCTTCAGCTCCTCCTCCTTCTGTTTTTTTGCCGTCAGTGGCAACTGTGACTGTTAGTGCATCCCTTTCGCCAACTCTTTCCCTGTCACACAACCACCAGCGATTATAGTATCTGTTGCTACTGTTGCCTCTCCCACTGTTTCATCCTCCGACTTTAGTGAGTAGTGGGACACGGTACGTGGATTTGAGGATAGGGATTGGATGAAGTTTAGGGAACACATGGGACAGTTAGTGAGGTCTGATGTGGGAGATGAAGAGAAACAGGTAATAGCTAATCAGGCTGCGCAATGGGCCCGTAATCCTATTGATAGAGTAGAGGATGTTTGGGCGACTATGAGAGATTTTGAGCCTTTTATACAGCAGCATGCCCTTAAACACATGTCAGCTACTTTCACTGGTCTTTGACAACAGTACTTTGGAGCAGAGGTGCCTCAAATTTTATATGACATTAGAGACAGAGTATAAATTAGTGAATTGGGGACAGAGCAAGTCTTTGCTAATGTTACGACAATTATAGCTTACAGGGGAAGACTTCATGAGAAAAGCCCCAAGTCGGTATCCCAGTTTCCGATGAGAGAGGTTCATCCTATCTATCACCCAGAGATACCAGAGTTAATGGATGGGTGAGGTAATGTGACTTGAGCGGCAGTAGCAGCCCGGTTTCAAGAACAATGGGTTTATACTCCATGGAAAAGAAGCAATGTTTTATCCCTTAAAACTCATTTGCCTGACCCTAGAAAGAATCCTACTGCTTATTTTTTTTTTTTTTGTCAGTCAAATTTCTTTATTCGATTAATAAAAATCAAAAAAGGATGGACACATAATACATTTCATCATTACAAGCACAGTACGTTAATCAACTAGTTACAAAGAGTAAAAAGTTCATACGGCCATATTTCATGGGGTTAATACATATAAGAAATATCAAAAAGTTAAAAAGTTATAAAAACATCATGTATACTAAAAATGATCAGACATTAGTTAATATAGACTTTGAGTTTAGGCGATTCTTATTAATGCGGACTCCTGCGACTAAAAAATTGGGTACGTGAAATGTTACTCTTGCACTAGGTAAGAGTTGCAAGTACATAAGTGTTGGCCTGACCTGTACAAAGCCTGCCTCGCGCAAAATTGGTAGCAAGTATTTTTTCCTGATCTTAATGTAGTGATCACAGAACATAATAAAATGTAACGTGTCCTGTAAAGAAAAATGATCACAGTCACAGGGTTTTGCATTCTCTAGTGTATCCCAATTAGGAGAATGACCGAGCATTAAATGAATAAGATTAAAACGAAATCTGATTAAAAGAAAACGGTGAAATGGTCTGGTTACTAGAATGAGATATGGTTCAATGCCCTGGGCAGTCATTAGCGTAAAATTCTTTCTAACAAGTGGCTTCTTTAGTTCAGTTTCTTCCCTTTCTGATGTATACATACTAATCAAGGTACTTTTTACTGTATTAAGGTCCTCTTTTGTAATAGTGGAGAAGTGTGGCTCAGGGGTTAGAGGCAGCAGACCCGGAATCTGAGAGCGGTCCTGGACCAGGGTTCAATTCCCCGCCCCGGCGGGTCTTGGGCTAAAAATTCCATGGACTCGATAATTCTCACCCTGGTGCCTCCTCGACTCACGGGTTCACACTCTGCGACTCTGGGCAACAGCTTGCTTAATCTCCACAACGGCCCCTCGCGGCGGGATGCCTGACTTTCACCTTGTGGATACCCTGCTATCTCACAGGGGAATATCAGGAAGGGTTCCCTAAGCAAGCGCCGGGACACCTGCTTTGTGGGTAGCTGTGCGCTATATAAGCTCAACTACATTTACATTTACATTTACATTTAATACATTCTGGGGAGAGAAAAAGCTCAGGACGACCCGCTTGTGTAAGTTGTAACTTAACGTATCTCACCCACGGGATGTTTAGGGCTCTATCCAACGCTAAACAGTCTTTAAGGATTATGTGATTTAATGATATCTCCTTATTGAGCCAGGTTTTTAGCCAGCAAGTGACTGGGGCTAACTTTAATGTGTCTGTTACGTATCCCAAGCCCAATTCTACATGTAGTGAGTATATAGGGGTAGAATGGGGGAGGGAGAGCAATGATCTCAAAAATTTGTTTTCCACCTTTTGAATCTTGTCGTGGTTTACGTGACCCCAGATGGCGGAGCCATAATGGGCTATAGATAAACATTTGGCTTTATATACTTTTATAATAGCTTCCATGGGGCGTGCTCCCAGCCTTTTTGTGAATTCAAGCAATGATGCAGCCGCTCTTGCTACAGCGTTACTTTTGGAAAGTTGCTGGGGCCCCCAGGTTCCTCTGTGTTAGACGGGGACCCTGAGGGTCGGCCGGATACCGAGGGAGAGATCCCCGAGGGGGACCGTCTCCGGCGATCGTACAGACAAGTTACCTCCCTCCCCACAAACAGGCACCACACCAAGTCGAGTTCAAGGCTTTATATAGGGTTCTTAAGGCAAGGATATCAGCGATACAGGAGATCTTGGACCCGGGGGTCCTCTCACTTCTAGTCTCTGTAGGGAAAGGGGGTAGCGGGACAGTCTTGGTACCGGATCGGTACAGGTAGTGGTAACAGGCGAGCTCACAATCCTCGAGCTGGAGTGTCTGGGGATCGGGCCGCGGCAGCGCCAGCAGGCCAAGGTGATAGTCTCTTAAAGCAGCGGGCCGCGGCAGCGCCAGCAGGCCAAGACGATGGTTTCACGAGGCAGGGGCCGCGGCAGCGCCAGCAGGCCAAGACGATGGTTTCACGAGGCAGAGGGCCGCGGCAGCGCCAGCAGGCCAAGACGATGGTTTCACGAGGCAGGGGCCGCGGCAGCGCCAGCAGGCCAAGACGATGGTTTCACGAGGCAGAGGGCCGCGGCAGCGCCAGCAGGCCAAGACGATGGTTTCACGAGGCAGAGGGCCGCGGCAGCGCCAGCAGGCCAAGACGATGGTTTCACGAGGCAGAGGGCCGCGGCAGCGCCAGCAGGCCAAGACGATGGTTTCACGAGGCAGAGGGCCGCGGCAGCGCCAGCAGGCCAAGACGGATGAGTTCTTCTCGGGTCTCTCGACTCCAGGATACAACTGCCCTCCTGGTCTGGTCCTGCCCCAGTTATAGGTCTGGTCCCCTTTGATGTCCGGACCCTCGCGCCTGGGGGGCCGGGAGGTCCGGGATGAGGGAGTCCAGACACCCAGCATGGGGGTGGAGCCAGCGCCCAGGCGGCCGGGGGTGATCGACACCTGGCGGAGGAGAGCCGTTGACGATTCCTTTCTCCCATTGACTCGCCAAGTGGTCACTCTGCCTCCCGGGGGGAGGTTGGTGCCTCGATGTCGGGCCCGGCCGGGCCCGGGGTGAGGGTCGAGTTGAGGCCACGCGGCCTCGTGCTGTAGTGGTCCAAGATGGCGGCTGGGCCGAGGCCGTGGTGTGGATGGTGACCCGGGCCAGCTGGGTTCGGAGCTGGTGTCTTGTGGGTGAGGAATTGCAGTGTACTTCGGGTGGTCGTCGGGGACTCTGGCTGGGGGATGCAGGGGGAGCCAGGGTCCAGGTCCCATTGCGGGGAGGGGGCAGCCCGACCATGCGGCCTGTCCAACATGCGTCCCCCCCAGCTGAAGGCGGGGAGAGTCAGCCATCTTCCTGGGGACTCTCCTCGCTGAGGCGGAAAAAGCGTGACAGGCCGTCGGCGTTGGCGTGGTCCTGGCCTGGACGATGTTCCACCGTGAAGTCCATCCCCTGCAGGGAGATGGACCAGCGCAACAGCTTCGGGTTCTCCCCCCGCATTTGCATCAGCCATTGCAGGGGTCGGTGGTCTGTTTGCACCCGGAAGTGGGTGCCGAAGAGGTATGGCCGGAGCTTCTTGAGTGCCCAGACTACGGCGAAGGCCTCCCTCTCAATGGTGCTCCAGCGCTGTTCTCGGGGCAAGAGGCGTCTGCTGATGAAGACCACCGGATGGTCGACCCCTTCGGCGTTGAGTTGGGAGAGGACGGCCCCCACACCATGATCGGAGGCGTCCGTTTGCACAAGGAATTCCCGGCTGTAGTCGGGAGCCTGGAGCACGGGGGCCGTGCACATGGCGGTCTTTAGCTTCTCGAAGGCTGATTGGCAGTCCGGGGTCCAGTTGACGGTTTTGGGGCTCTTTTTGGAGGTGAGCTCTGTGAGGGGCCCCACGATGCTGCCATAGTCCTTCACGAACCGCCGGTAGTATCCGGTGAGCCCCAGGAAGGCCCGGACCTCCGTTTGGCTCGTCGGGGGTTGCCAGGCCTGGATGGCAGCAATCTTGAGTTGGAGAGGGGCCACCAGCCCGCTTCCCACTTGGTGTCCCAGATAGGTCACGGACCCTTGGCCAACTTGGCACTTGCTGGCCTTGATGGTGAGCCCTGCTTGCTGGAGGGCGTGTAGAACCTCCCGCAGGTGGCGGAGGTGGTCGGTCCACTGGTGGCTGTACACAGCAATGTCGTCCAGGTAGGCGGCGCTGAAGTCTTCCAGGCCCGCCAGTACCTGGTTTACCAGCCGTTGGAACGTTGCCGGGGCGTTTTTCATGCCGAAGGGCATGACTTTAAAGTGGTAGTGCCCGTCTGGGGTAGAGAAGGCGGATCGTTCTTGGGCCCTAGGGGTGAGGCCGATCTGCCAGTAGCCCGCTGTTAGGTCGAAGATGCTCAGGTAGCGGGCGGCCCCCATCCGGTCAATTAGCTCGTCTGCCCGGGGGATGGGATGAGCGTCGGTCCGGGTAACTGCATTCAGCCCTCGATAGTCCACGCAGAACCGGAGCTCAGGGGCAACGCCCGGGGCAGCTGCCTTGGGAACCAGGACGACTGGGCTCGCCCAGGGACTGTCTGAGGGTTCGATCACTCCTAGGGTCAGCATCTTGGACACCTCGGTCTGGATGCAGGCTCGTACCCGGTCTGGTACGCGGTATGCCCGGTGTCGAATAGGAGGGCTGTCCCCGGTGTCCACATCGTGGAGGCACCAGGGGGTGACTCCGGGGGTGAGGGAGAACAGGGAGGCGAACTGCCTCAGGAGCGTTTGGCAGTCTTGGCGTTGCTCCGGGGACAGGGCCTCGGAGAGCTGGACCCCTTCCACCGAGCCATCCTGCTCGAGGGCCCTCAGTAAGTCTGGAAGGGGTTCGGAGTCTTCTTCTGTCCCAGTATCGGTAGCCATCAGGAGGCTGAGTTCGGATCGCACAAAATGGGGTTTGAGCCTGTTGGCAGTCTCCAGGTCGATTAAATAGGTGACGGGCCCCTTGCGTTCGATTACCTTGAAGGGCCCGGACCATCTGTCTTGGAGGGCACAGGGCTCAACCGGGGACATCACCCAGACCTGTTGTCCAGGTTCGAACTCAATGGAGGACGTGTGCTGATCGTACCACCTCTTCATGTCCTCCTGACTGGCCTCGAGGTTGGCTTTGGCGGTGTCTCGGAACCGCCGGGTCTGGTTGCGGAGAGCCAGGAGATATCGGTAGATGTCCGGGGGAGTTTTCTGGGGAGGCTGCTCCCAACCTTCCTTGACTAGGCTGAGGGGGCCCCGGACGGGGTGCCCGTACAGTAGTTCAAAGGGGCTGAAGCCGAGGGACTTCTGCGGGACCTCCCGATAGGCAAACAGGAGGCATGGAAGCAGTACGTCCCACTGGCGTCGAAGGGGTTCTTCTAGACCCATAATCATCCCCTTGAGGGTGCGGTTGAATCTCTCGACCAGTCCGTTTCCTTGCGGGTGATAGGGGGTCGTGAATTTGTAGGTGACCCCGCATTGCTGCCAGAGGGACTTCATATATCTGGAGATAAAGTTCGTGCCCCTGTCACTGACGACCTCCCGGGGGAACCCCACCCGGGAGAAGATCCCCATCAGGGCCCGGCCCACCACGGGGGCCGTCACAGTCCGAAGGGGGATGGCTTCGGGATAGCGGGTGGCGTGGTCTACCAGGACCAGGATGAACCGGTGTCCTTGGGCTGTTCGAGGGTCGAGGGGCCCCACAATGTCTATTCCTACTCGTTCAAACGGGGTGGTGACGACAGGAAAGGGTTGTAATGGTGCTTTGATTTTTCGGCCACTTTTTCCGCTGGCCTGGCAGGTGGGGCAGGCCTTGCAGTGGTTGGTGACATCCTTCCGCATGTGGGGCCAGAAAAAATGGGTCACCAGGCGGTCGTAGGTTTTATCCTGCCCCAGGTGTCCGGCAAGGGGGACATCGTGGGCTAAGTTCAGGAGGAAGTCTCGGAAGCGAAGGGGCACCACCAGCACCCGACTGGCCCCTAGTTCTGCAACTTTCTGCTCGCTGTAGAGCAGGTCTTGGTCCCAGTAGATCCAGTGGGCCCCCGAGGTATCCCCGGCGCTCTGGGCCAGGGCTTGCTGCCGGAGTCCTTCGAGAGAGGGACAGGTTTTCTGTTCGGCCCGGAATTGTTCCTGCGTGGGGCCTCCCTCCTGCCGCCATTGTGCCAGGTCAGGGACGTCCCGAAGCTGGTCGGATCCTTCTTCGGTTTGGGTCAATGGACTGGCTTCTGGGGCGGCCTCCTCGGGGATGAGCGCGGGAGGAGGTTCTGGCCACTCGGGCTCTTCTGGGCTGGGGACCGCGCGGGCGGTCATGGACCGGGTCGTGACGCAGACCCATTCGGGGAGGCCAAGCATCCCCAGGTGCTCCCTCCGTTCGACAGCTGCCCAGGGAGAGCTTTCAAGGTCGTTTCCTAGGAGGCAGTCCACGGGGGCATCATCGCGGACAGTTACTTTTAACATCCCTGTTACTCCCCCCCACTCGAAGGGGACGCAGGCCATGTGGCATAGGCTTTCGGAATTGTCGGCTGATCGGACAGGGCAAAGAATGTTTGGCAAGATTTGGTCTGGAGTGACGAGGTGGCGTCGGACCGCCGTTACACTGGCCCCGGTGTCGCGGAGGGCTTCCGCCCGGCGGCCATTAATGTTGACCCATTGACCGTACTTCTGGGTGTTGGCGGGAAGGGGGGCCCGCGGAATCATGTCTCTCTCCCCTAAGCAGACCAGTGCCATGGCGGCGGGTGCCCATTCAGAGGGATCGGTCTCGTACTCTTCCTGGTCTTCCGGGATTAGTTCTTCCCCTAGGGCCGCCGCTGCAACTTGGCGGGGGGTAGTGTTCGGGTTCTTTGGGCAATTGGGATCACTGGCGTAGTGGCCGGGTCGCTGGCACCTGTGGCACGTAATGTTGGCCCGGAAACCGGCCCGGACGGCAGGGCTTCCTCGGCCAACCGGGGTCGAGGGGTTTCTGGGGGGTGACGAGGGGCCGGGGTCTCTCCCCCGACCCTGACTTCCTCCTCCCCCTCGGGGGCGATACGGTCTGGATAATTCGCTGGGTGCGTTCCTGCCAACTCGGGTGCTTTCCCACCGGTCGGCTTCGACGGCTAGTTGTCGAGGGTCGGTTAGCTTACTGTCCAGGAGGTGTTGCCGGAGCTCCACGAAGCAGTTGTTCGACAGGTGCTCCCATACGATAAGGTCAAAGAGTTGTTCGTAGGTGGTTACTTTGTTGCCCTTGATCCACCCCTCGAAGGCTCGGCTAAAAAAGTTCACGTACTCCACCCAAGTTGTACCCGGAATCCGTTTGCAGTCGCGGAACCGTTGGCGGTACATCTCCGGTGTGAGCCCGTATCGAGTGAGGAGGGCGGCCTTCATGTGGTCGTAGGAGGTCATCAGCTGGTCCGGGAGTTGTAGCAGGGCGTCCCGCCCTTCGTTGACAAACCTCCCCCATAAACCGGCCCCCCAATCGCTTCGGGGAATCCGGTGGGAGGTCATTGCCACCTCATAGGCTTTAAACCACTGCTGTATATCATCGTTCTTGTGGTATTCCCGGATGACATCTTTGGGGATGTGAACCTTGGGTTCGGTCGAGGCAGACGGGGTCGGTCGTTCGGGGAGCCCGAGGTCTTTATTCTGTTTCTGGACCTCCAGTGCTTTGAGATTGCGCTCATGTTCGTACTCTAGTCTCTTTTCCTCTAGCTCCCTCTGTCTTTGCTTGTCTTCCCGCTCTTCCCTGAGCCGTAAGTGTTCCAGGGTTATTTTTTGTTCTGCCAGCTTGAGTTCCCCATCCAAGCGAAGTCGGGCAAGTTCTAATTCGTGGAGTCTGGTTTTTTCTCTTTCTCGGATCTCTTCCAGGGAGAGATCCGCTCTTTCTTTAGTTGGTGCGGGGCTCGTCTCGGTTGTTTGTGTTCGGGGTACGGCCGTACCCGTTTCCGCCCAAGCTTCTAGGGCTCGTTTGAAGTCTTCCTTTGTGCTAAGACCTGTGGTTGGAAGTCCAAGTTCTATGCAATATTGCTTCAGTTCCCGGTGGTTGTAGTCTTCCAATTTTTCCATCTGAAATTTCTCCGTTGTTCCGCTCTCTATTGACATGGTTGTTGTGTGTGGTGGGGCGAGTGACTTTCTGTACGATTATGCGTAGGTTCGGATCCCGTCGCTGGCCACCAATGTTAGACGGGGACCCTGAGGGTCGGCCGGATACCGAGGGAGAGATCCCCGAGGGGGACCGTCTCCGGCGATCGTACAGACAAGTTACCTCCCTCCCCACAAACAGGCACCACACCAAGTCGAGTTCAAGGCTTTATATAGGGTTCTTAAGGCAAGGATATCAGCGATACAGGAGATCTTGGACCCGGGGGTCCTCTCACTTCTAGTCTCTGTAGGGAAAGGGGGTAGCGGGACAGTCGTGGTACCGGATCGGTACAGGTAGTGGTAACAGGCGAGCTCACAATCCTCGAGCTGGAGTGTCTGGGGATCGGGCCGCGGCAGCGCCAGCAGGCCAAGGTGATAGTCTCTTAAAGCAGCGGGCCGCGGCAGCGCCAGCAGGCCAAGACGATGGTTTCACGAGGCAGGGGCCGCGGCAGCGCCAGCAGGCCAAGACGATGGTTTCACGAGGCAGAGGGCCGCGGCAGCGCCAGCAGGCCAAGACGATGGTTTCACGAGGCAGGGGCCGCGGCAGCGCCAGCAGGCCAAGACGATGGTTTCACGAGGCAGAGGGCCGCGGCAGCGCCAGCAGGCCAAGACGATGGTTTCACGAGGCAGAGGGCCGCGGCAGCGCCAGCAGGCCAAGACGATGGTTTCACGAGGCAGAGGGCCGCGGCAGCGCCAGCAGGCCAAGACGATGGTTTCACGAGGCAGAGGGCCGCGGCAGCGCCAGCAGGCCAAGACGGATGAGTTCTTCTCGGGTCTCTCGACTCCAGGATACAACTGCCCTCCTGGTCTGGTCCTGCCCCAGTTATAGGTCTGGTCCCCTTTGATGTCCGGACCCTCGCGCCTGGGGGGCCGGGAGGTCCGGGATGAGGGAGTCCAGACACCCAGCATGGGGGTGGAGCCAGCGCCCAGGCGGCCGGGGGTGATCGACACCTGGCGGAGGAGAGCCGTTGACGATTCCTTTCTCCCATTGACTCGCCAAGTGGTCACTCTGCCTCCCGGGGGGAGGTTGGTGCCTCGATGTCGGGCCCGGCCGGGCCCGGGGTGAGGGTCGAGTTGAGGCCACGCGGCCTCGTGCTGTAGTGGTCCAAGATGGCGGCTGGGCCGAGGCCGTGGTGTGGATGGTGACCCGGGCCAGCTGGGTTCGGAGCTGGTGTCTTGTGGGTGAGGAATTGCAGTGTACTTCGGGTGGTCGTCGGGGACTCTGGCTGGGGGATGCAGGGGGAGCCAGGGTCCAGGTCCCATTGCGGGGAGGGGGCAGCCCGACCATGCGGCCTGTCCAACACTCTGTCATCAAATAAAACCCCTAGGTATGGAAAGGATGGAACTCTCTTTATTTCCTGCCCAGTACAGAAAAATGTTATAGTTTTCTTTTTCCTACCTGCAACTCCAGTAATCATAATCTGTGATTTCTGCGTGTTAATTTTCGGGTCTAGGGAGGCCATAAAATTGCCAAAAGGGGCCAATAGTCGACTAAGGGCCACCCCAGAGCGTGCCAAAGGAACGGCGTCGTCCGCGTACAGGAGGACCGGGATCTTTGTCTCTCCTGCACGCGGGATATCCAAAGATGCATCCGCCAAAGCTGGATCAAGGGCATTGATATAAAGTGTAAAGAGGAGGGGGGCAAGGATACATCCTTGCCTAACCCCCCTCTCTGATTTGAAATGACAGGTACACCTCCCCTCCTTGGTGACTCTAACCGAGGCCGAAAGGTCGCAGTGAAGTTCAGCTTTGTAGCTAACCAATGGGGGATCAAAGCCCATGTCCAAAAGGACCCCCCACAGCTTCGCCCTGTTAACAAGGTCGAAGGCTGAGGAGAGGTCCATAAAGGCCATGTACAGAGACCCCCTCCTGGCAATCGAATACTTATTTATGAGGAGTTCGAGATAAGACACTGATCCAGTGTACTCGTGTTTGCCATGAAGCCATATTGTGCGTTTGACATAATCCCTCTCCCATCAAGCCATGTTGTCAGTCTCCCCAATAACACTCTGCCCAGAATTTTTACACTAGAATCTATTAGCGAGATCGGCCTATAACAGGCTGGATCTCCCCTCGGACCTTTTTTAAAAATTGGGATAATTATAGATTTTGCCCAAGACTCAGGAAAGTTGTGGTCTCTTGTGGCGTTAAAAACATTGCTGAGGATTTTAGCCCAAAAAATCGGTGCACACTTAAACAGATCAGCGGGTACCCCATCTGGGCCCGGGGCTTTATTCTTTAGTGTGTCATTTATGGCTTTCTCCACTTCCTCAGCCCTAAAAGGTTATGTTATGTTATGTTATATATTGTCTTTTATAGCGCTCGGCTACTCAAAAAGAGTGTCCCGGCGCTTTTATTGAGAACCTGTATCAAGGTAACACAACACAGCAATAAAAACAGATCAATAAAACAAAGAAACAGGATAGACAGCCTAAGAGGCAAAAAGCCAGGTTTTAAGGCCCTTCCTAAAGGTAAGCAGGTTAGTGGCACCACGTAGAGCCAGAGGCAAAGTATTCCACAGCTGTGGCGCTAGCAACCTAAAGGAGCGGCCTCCAATACGAGCCCTTTTTACTCGCGGGACAACCGCAAGAAACAAAGATTCAGATCTTAGAGATCGGGCCGGGTGATAAAAGGCAAGTCTCCTTTGGAGGTATTGTGCTCCCACAGCATGAAGAGCCTTATAGGCCAAGGTCAAGGCCTTGAAAACGATCCGCTTCCGGATAGGCAGCCAATGGAGCGACTGCAGAAGGCTAGCAGCACTGGCTCGCCTGTTCAGGCCATAAATCGCCCTCGCAGCCGAGTTCTGGACGACTTGCATCCGCTGCAAAAGATATTCCGGCAGGCCCAGATAAAGGATGTTGGAATAATCCAGTCTTGAGCCAATCAAGGCCTGCACTGTCATCTTCCTGTGCTCCTCTGAAAGTAGAGGCAGAAACTTCCGGAGCATCTTGAGGAGACCGAAGCAAGTTCCCGTTAGACCGAGGATCTGAGATCTTAGCGTCAGACCCTTATCCATCTTGACCCCCAAGTTCTTAGCCAACTGGGACGAACAAGACGGGGGGAACATGTTTACAGGCCACCATGACTGCCAATCCGGGTCCGAAGGACAGCCGAAGAAGAGAACCTCAGATTTATCTGAGTTGCACTTGAGGCTGTTCAGCTGGAACCATTTAAAAACAGCCCCAAGGCACTCACGGATACTCTCTCCATCGAAATCTTCTCCTTTCCTACACGAAAAGAGGAGCTGGGTGTCATCGGCATAAGATACGATCTGGGCCCCAAAGGACTCAGCCAATGCCGCCAAAGGGGATCATAAAGATGTTAAAAAGAGTCGGGCTCAACACAGAACCCTGCGGAACTCCGACTCCCAGTGGCGGCATCACGGCCGAGCTAGGTGAGGCCCAGACCGTTTGTCGGCGGCCAGCCAGAAATGATCTAAACCAGCTGTACACCGTTCCCCTCAGACCGATCTCATGGAGTCTGGCGAGGAGACCCTCATGGGGGACGGTGTCAAAGGCCGCCGACAGATCCAACATGACAAGCATGGCTTTACCCCCCCCCCCCGAGTCCAGTGCCTCTTTAATGGCTTCAGACACCTCCAAAAGCGCCGTCTCGGTGCTCAGATTGGGGCGGAAGCCAGATTGAGTAGAGTGCAGTACATTATGAGATTCCAGAAAGTTGGAAAGCACAATATGCACATGCTTCTCCAGAATCTTCGTGAGCGCAGGGAGGAGAGAGATAGGCCTATAGTTGGCCAGGACTTCCGAATCGAGACCAGGCTTCTTAAGCAAAGGGATGACCATTGCCTGCTTCCAGGCCTGCGGAACCACACCCTGACTCAAAGAGAGATTCAGAAGTGGGTTCACCAGCGGATTTATGACTTCCGCCATTTTTGACAGGAATTTGGCCGGGCATAGGTCAAGAGGCGACCCAGATTTAAGATTGCCCATAAATGCCAGTGAAGCAGGAACTGAAATAGATGGAAAAGCTACCAAGACTGGACCTAAAGGGGCCTGTAAAACTGATCCATCTTCGGGACTGGCTGGTACAACCGCCGCCAACCGAGGAAAGGAATCTTGGATCAGCTTTATCTTGTTGGTAAAGAAATTTGCAAGATCGGAAGCCCAGAACTCAGAAGGAGCAGCCTGAGTAGCGTTAGATCGAGGGGCCGTAAATTCCCTGACAATTGTAAAGATCTCTTTACAGGAATTAGAAGCGGCCTCAATCCTCCTTGCAAAATAGCCTTTTTTCTCCAGGAGGATATCCCGATGATAGATTTTAACCGCTAGCCTATAGGCATGCCTTGCCTCAGGGTCATACTGTGAGCGCCAGGCTCTTTCAGCTACCTTGCATTGCCGTCGAGAGACCGACAGCGCTTCAGTAAACCAAGGAGCAGAGACCCGCTTAGGTGGGACCATTTCTACACTTCCGGGAGGCGTTATTCCACGTGCGGTGGTGTGGGGTGGAGGACTGTATATATTTCCAAAATGGACCACCCACTGTTCATCCGGGATAATACATTCAACTCCATGGTTCTCTATACCGGAGAAGTAGGGATGGTTTATAATTGACCAGAATTTGGCGCTATCCCGGTGTGCCTCAACTGATAATAAATCATTCCAGGCCTTATCTTTGATCTCTAATTTACGGGCCTGGATGGCCTGTTTATATTGTTTTCTAAGGGATGCAATAAGCACTCTGTCCCTTGGTTTTTCCTTTAACGTTGTGAGGAGAACTGAGTGAACTTTTGTGCAATTGGAGTCAAACCATTTTGGCCCCAAATTCAAACCTGGTTTTATTTTAACCGTTAACTCGGAGTTAACTTGATGGCATATAACATTAAAAGCCTCAATTAATATTGCATTGGAGTCGATATTGTCCAGGCAAATGCCCACCTCTACCTCGACTTTAGCCAGGGTGCCTTGTAGGAAGGTCATTGGGATTACTTTATCCCATTTTAGCCTCCGGTTCTGGTCTTTAGGGACCAGCTCAGTGGGACAAGGGGCCTGCGTCACAATGCATTCCAATGGTCCCCATCGAGCAACCTCCAAGATTATGGGATTATGGTCGCTAAAAACAGAGTGTTCTACCCTATAATTTATGACCTGCGACAAAACATAAGTGGATGGAAAAATAAAATCAATAACTGTGCCTGTATTATTTCCTACATATGTGTTCAACCTGTGCCCAATCTCACAGCATCCAGATTCGTAGAGGTTCATTGATGCCAGGAGAAGCTCCAAAGCCTCCCCCTGTTTAGTGTGTTCAAAGTGCGTCGGGAGCGAGTGGGGAAAACCCTTGCTATCTTCCCGAAGGCACTCTAAACTACATGGGTGAATGTTAAAGTCACCCATGAGTATGACCTCAAACTCATGGTTACTGGACTCCCTATACTTGTTCAGGAACTCCCCTAGAGAGTCTAGATGCTCATTTGGAGTATGACTGACTGGAGAATTATAAAAGTTTATCAATAGGGGGGGGGGAGTTAGTGATCTTTAGTTCAACAACTAAACAATTTCTTGAGCCAAAATCAATCTGTTTTGCTCTACCTTTCAAATTTAATGAAATGAATGTGGCTAATCCTCCCTTCGCTCTGCCAGCTGTACTAGATTCGGCTGGAATACTAAAATGGATATAGCCATCCAGAGCCAGGCTATTTCTCGTGTCCCATGTTTCTTGCAATGCTAGAATTTCATGGGCTCTAATCATGCCCAGCCAATTTTCATCATTACTTTTGGATCTAATACCGGCTATATTCCAGCTCAGAATGCTACATATGTTTTTTGGGAGTGTCGTGGCAACTTTCGCGTCTTTTCTGCTCCGTTGGTTTGGTTGTCAATCTTGCCCCTCCATCCCAACAAGTGGTAAAAAGCGGTTTGATAGGGGTATACCCTCACTTGAAGTGTTAACCTTATTCTTGGGGACCTTGGATGATGTGATAAATTGCTGAAGTGGGGTACAAGATGCCCTAGATCTAGAGGTTCCATCGTGAGCAAGTGTTCCCAGTTGAGGTCGGCTGTGTGATAGAGATACAGACCGTCTACCATTCTGGGCGTTTAGAGGTGGATAAAAAAAAACCCAAAGGATAAGGTCTAACCCCAGTTTTAGTAATCTCAGAACCGTCCCAGAACAGTCTATCAGCGGCATTTTTCTCAGTGAAATTCACAACATTGCAGTCCCCTAGGATTGACTTTGGGCCTTTACCTACCAACCCCACTCTCCTAACCATGCTAATGGAGGCAGGTAAGTCGTAATCCCCACTAGAGTAGTGTCTACACCACTCTCTTGTTTTGCCTAAGAGATCCGATGTAGACTCAGTGGCCTCTTGTGCTAGGGGTGGAATCCCGGTTAATACAGCTACAAAAGGGGCGGCATCGGGGGGTAGATGCAGCCTAAAATTACTGGGTTTATGAGTATTAGTAGTGACGTTTGACTGGGATGTTGTATGCGTCTGAGTGGTGGCATTAATTGCGAAAGCACCGACACAGGTGTTTTCTTTACTGTGGGTCAGGTTTTTAGGTTCAGCTACAGTTTAACGCGTGCTTTTGCTCGTGTGTCAGTTGTGATTTTACTTGGTCCCGAACATTCCATTGCCTCCAAAGTTATGGGGGGTGCGAGCTTAGGGATAGTGTTCCACTCCCGAGGGTGCGATAGATAGTCTTTTATGAAAATGTCAATGGTTTCGCACCTTTTTAGTAGGCCAGCTACGCAGGTATTTAAAGAATTCACAATATCTTTAGCAATGCTCACGAGTAGTGGTTCTATTCGTGAATTGATCAAATCCTCCAATTTATCCCCCAGGAATGCATTCATAGTTTGTTCTTGATCTACTTGCAGATGTTTTGTTTTGCGAGCCCATTTTGTGGGTTTTGACTGTTCCGGGGCTGAAGGATTCCCATGAGTAATCTCCTCCTCCAGTGATGATGCACATGTAGTAGTGCTTATTATGAAGAGTTGACTGAAGCTGCTTCTTCGACAGTAATGACTCTTGCTGATATTGAAATGTTTTTTGGTCTTCTTGTTCCGGTTGATATTTGGAGGTAGGTCCATACTGAAGATCATGTTCCGGAGTTGGGTGGTACTTGGGATCACATTAAGGCATGGGACCAGGAAAGAAAGCCATGTGATAAGCCTCGGGCAGAGATACTTCCTTTGCCGGGCCACATCATTACATACATGCATTCTCTTATTCCACTGAGAAAGGTGGACTGGGATAAATTGTCTGCTTGTCAGCAGAAAAAGGATGAGAGTTTTTCTGATTTCTTTACTCGAATTGAAGGTACATTTTTGGACTACAGTGGGCAGGATTTATCTAATGAGGGAGGTGTTTGGATGTTTGTCAATAGATTTGTTTCAAATTTGCTTCCTGAAATTGCGACTCGATTGCAAGCTTCTGAGAGTACCAGGTCCACCTCCTCTCCCTCTGTTATTTTGAATATGACACAATATTATGAGCATAGGGATAATGAGGAAAAGTACTGAAAGAGAAGAGGCATAAGAATTTAAAAACAGAGGTGTTGTTACAGCAAGCATTTAGAGGGAATGCAAGAGGACATGGTGGTCCTGCTCGACAGCTACCACGTACTAGTGGGCAGCCAACATCTATGCCCTTGGGTCAGAATCAGTGTGCATACTATAAAGAGGAGGGGCATTCGCGTAGTGAGTGCCCTGTGTTTTTGCAGAAGGTAGCAGCCCCTAGAGGACGTGGTTCTTATAGTTGGGTCATGGAGCTGGTGGGGCTGATAGGGCAAAGAGTGCTGCAACCTCACAGGGTTGTTCTGACAATCTTTATTTTGATGACCCTCGAGATGGACAGTACTATCATGATGATTATGATATGGAGGAAGTGACAGGGTTGGCCTATAGCTAGGACAGCCAGGGACAGAGTGGCAGACCAGTTCTGATGCCTGTAGACAAGCGTGGTCCTCATGTAACTGCAGAATTACAAGGTTCAACTAAGGGGTTTTTGGCGGACACAGGTGCAACAAAAAGTTCTGTTTTTCCAAATTTGGTCCCTGGCGCGGCTTTGTCTGGCCATAATAATGTGTCTGTTGGTTTCTCTGGTGTACCGGTTGTAAGCCCCACTTCAAAACCTGTTGCATTGACTATTGGCCCTTTCACTGTGGATTTGCCATTCTTGCTGGCATCTAATTGTGGTGAAAATTTGATGGGTTTGGATTTGTTAAAGAAAGTGCATGCCACTATTTATTGTTTTACGGCAGGTGTCTATATGACAATGGGTCCAGACATAGCACGTGTTAAGCAGTGTTTGTCCAAACATGCACCCCTTCCTGTTGATTTTAAAGATTTGCCACCTACTCTGTGGGCGACACGTGACACCGATGTGGGATTGTTGCAGATATCACCGGTTTCGATACAGGTCAAGAATGGTGCTATTCGAGGCGGACTGGAGAGAGGCGTTGGCTTCTCCTTGGGAGGCTGCTATTCTGTCAAGGCTTCAGCTAGTTCAACTAAAAATTCTCCACCGCACCTACTACACTAGGGTACTCTTACATAGAATTGGGCGGACAGACGCACCACACTGTCTTAGGGAGTGCGGAGAGCGAGGGACGTTCTACCATATAATCAGGAGCTGCCCCAGGATAGTGGGATATTGGATGACAGTGATGAGAACGCTCTCCCAGGTTACGTGAGTCACTGTGTTGCCGGAACCGAGGTGCTGTCTGCTCAATATATGGGAACCAACAGACTTAAATATGACGGCTCAGGGGTGGGTGACTCTAGGCATGACAGTAGCGAAGCGGAATATTGTCCACCGCTGGGGGTCTAGGATCAGTCCCACTCTTGCCCAGTGGTGCAAGGATATGGACTTGGTGATGGTAGTAGAAAGATCAGTTTATATACACCGCGGCTGTCCAAAAAAATGGGAAAAGGTCTGGGGGGGTTGGAACTCCTACCGAGGAGGCATATGTGAACCACCGCCTCCTGAGGACTCAGATTCGGATGTGAGTGTTTGAATAACCTAGGCTGAGCAGACTGTTAGAGGGGATCCACAGGTACCGGGGAGGGTTACGAAGGGGAAGCATCCAAATGTGGGACTATGAGAATTGTACAGAAAACTGTCTGACAAATACTGTGATCTATTTACACATCATGCAAATTGTGTTGTCATGGTAATGCCTTACAAATTATTTCAATAAAAATTGTTTTAAAGAATGGTTCTATTTTGCCTCATATCCCTCACTTCAAAATACCACAGGCAGGGGAGCGAGCTTTATTGCAAATTATACAGGATTTGATTAGGAAGGGGTTGAGGAGACAACTCCTGATATTTGCAATAGCCCTATTCTTCCAATTCTTAAAAGGGCGGCCTCTGGTTTTTCTGATGACCATGAAGATGTTTATCATTTTGTGATTGAGGTGCGCGAAGTTAATAAAATAGTTGTTCCTCAGTTTCCAGTGGTCCCTGACATTACCTCTCTTTTGACGATGATTCCTTCTACTGCTAAATTCTTTTCTGTTATCGATTTGAAAAATGCATTCTTTAGTATTCCTATTTATCCGGATAGCAGGTATTTGTTTTGTTTTACTCTAGCTGGCAGAAGCTTCAGAATCTGTCGAGCTCCTCAGGGCTATACGCAAAGCCTGAGCATTTATAGTCCAGCATTAAAAAGTCAATTGGATTCCCTTTCACTTACTCCAGGTAATGTATTAGTGCAGTATGTTGATGACTTGCTCATCGCTTCTGACACAGAGCAAGGCTGTAGGGACGGTACAGTTAAGTTATTTTTGCATTTGGCACATCATGGACATAAAGTTTCCCTTTCTAAATTTCAGTATTGTCGACAGGAGGTCACCTATTTATTGCATGCCACTATTTATTGTTGCCTGTTCTGCAAACTTGGAAGGATTTGCGTGCTTTTATAGGTATCACTTCCTACTGTCTGTAGTGCATACCTAGCTACTCGCTATTAATCAGACCCCTGCTTGCTCTAACATTAAAAGATGTGCATGAACCCTTGCCTTGGATGCCTGAATATCAGCAGTCTTTTGAGCAATTGAAAACTGAGCTTTTTTCGGCTCCAGTACTTGGCACCCTAGACTATTCTAAACCATTTGTGTTGTACGTCCATGAGATAGCCGGTCGTGCGCTTTCTGTTTTAACAAAAAAATTTGGAGATAAACAATGGCTGTGTGCTTATTTTTCTGCTGTCCTTGACCCTGTCGCAAGAGCCCTCCCGAGCTGTCTAAGTGCAGTCACAGCTGTGGCTGTCTCGATAAGACAATCGGCTGGACTCGTATTTGATACTGACCTCACAGTCATGGTACCCCATGCTGTGGATACACTTTTGAATAAGACAAAGACACTGCACCTCACCAGTGCACGTATAACAGGCTATGATTTAACATTGTTAGCAAAACACATTACTATCAAAAGATGTGCCACGCTGAACCCAGCCATCTAAATGCCCCTCCCGCCTGAGAATGATGAGATTGACAAACATGACTGTATCTTCCGGACGGAAGAAGAGACAAAAGGACAGGGAGACTTGACTGATGTTCCCTTATATGACCCACAAGGGGAACTATATGTTGATGACTCTTGTTTTAAATTACCAGATGGCACTACAACTGCTGTGTATGCTGTTACTACGCTGCATACAGAATTTGAGACATCACGAGTTCCCTATCAGTCGTCCCAAGCTGCTGAGCTTGTGCCCGAATCCGAGCTTGCGAATTAAGTGAGGGACTGGTTGTCAATATTTATACTGACAGCCAATGTGGCCATAGTGATGTGTAGTGCTCACCGGAAAGTTGATGATGATGTAGGTAGAGGAAATGCTTTTGCAGATCAGACAGCTAAGGAAACAGCCCGTACCAAAATTAAAAGAATGTTTTTAGCAGGTCCTTCTAGGTGGATGCCTGAGGTTACTATGTTTGAAGGCACACTTTAGAATGTGAAGGAGATTCGAAGCGAGGCCACAACAGTAGAATTAGCAGTGTGGCAAGAAAGTACAGCACAATTGAACAATGAGGGATGTTGAATAGACAAGTCTAAGAAGCAGAGATGGATGTTGCCAGATGCATATGTTCTCCCTGTAGGCACAATGGCCAAAAGACCAGCCCACATTAGTGCTAAGGGTATTTGCAAGTTGTTAGATCCTGTATGGCAGAATGATAACATTTCGAAGACTGCAGCCCATTTAGTGAAGTATTGTATACACAATCCAGGAAAAGGTACTCCTACCCCACCTGGCACTTTTGTCCCACCTTTTTCTCTTTTAAAGTCCTTCAGATGGACTTTATAGAAATGGAGTGGTGCAATAATCTGAAATATGTTTTAGTGGTTGATTGTGCTTTCAGTAAATGGGTTGAAGCTTCCCCTACTAAAGACAATACTGCTGTTACAACTGCAAAGGTACTCCTGAAGGAGTTCTTTCCTCGTTTCGGCTTGTCCCATTTGATTTGGAGTGATGACGGAAGTCATTTTAATGCCAAGGTCATTCTGTTAATTTGTGATTGTTTGCACATAAAACTGAAGTTTCGTGCCGCAAACCACCCGCAGTCAGCAGGTTTGGTTGAGAAGTACAATGGTACTCTGAAACTGAAAATGGCAAAGAATCAGGAGATAATGGGGTTACAGTGGCCAGATCCTTTACGATTAGCACTTTTGTCAACAAGATCTACAGTACATCCTGTTCTGTACAGGATTGTCACCGTATGAGGCCGTGTTTTGATGCCCAGCAAATGTCTGGGGCATCCCGTGACCTCCACAGTTGATGTTGAGTACCCCTAGTTGATTGATTACCTGTGCCATTTAACTGAAAATGTGCATTCTATTCACCAACATGTCCATGAGTCCTTGCCAGCGACACCACTTCTGTAACACTTTTCGCCCTAAGTGGGATGGGTATGCCCAGACGGGGGTCCCTTGCTCACTGTGCCACTGGATTCAAGCAAGCCTGGCTGAAGAAGGGTGACATACCCTGAAACTAGTCCCAGGATGCTTGTTTCCGGTCCAGGGAGGACCTGGCCTAGCAGTTCGGTCTGGACTGTTACCATGGGGCACAGGGTCAAGACTGATTTGCATATGGCTGGGTCCAAACTGGGGTGGCGTAGTGGGGAAACAAACGATGAATGCAACCCAGATCTTTTGACTGGGAGAGAATGTTTGCAGTGTCAGCATTCCATCCATCATTTGTTTGCTGTAACACCATAGGGGCCCGGTCATTACATTCAGCCTGGGTATTTTGTCCTCATTTGTAATTTTCAGAGAAGAAGGGTTTGAAGATGCGCTGGAAGGGGCCACTCCAAGTTTTACTGGTAACCCACACCTCCATTAACGTTTCGAGACGTAAGCACTGGATTCATGCCTCCCATTGTTGGAGGATGCCCCTGCTGTTACCCTATGATCAGTGGGTCAAGGAAGGAGTAGATGACCAGGAATGTGAGCAGATTCCTCGTTTTGTTCCATTCAGCGACGCTGTCCTCACATGGACGAAAAGTGACAAGGAGAATGACGACATCCTGTACAAGGCTATCCCACCAGAGATAAGAGCTATTCAGGAACCCCTTTTCACTGATCCCTCTGTGCCTCGAGTCACCAGGTACAATTTGCAACCTCGACTGGGGAATACGGCACAAAAGGAGAAGTCAGTTTAGACAGTGATGGAATGTGCAAATTAGGGTGTACTTTGCTGTAGTACCAACAGAGTTAGTTTAGGGTGATGTGAGATTGGTGCACTGTTTTGACATTGGACAGGATAGATCGAATGTACTCCCTTGGTCGGGTACATTATCCTGATCGACGTGGGATACATCAAGAGCTTCAGAAAGAGCAAGCTCCACCGCCGGTGCTCAAGTGCGCCAACATTTGATGGACAACAGGAGCCTGTACCAGCAAAACTCTGACGGACACTCGGAACTTGTATACTTCTCTTGCTGGAGATTTTCCCCTTTTGCTTTATTATTTGCTATGCACCACTTTGGCAGAATGGTTGCTGACGAAGAGCAGCCAGTAATTCCTCTTGTTCATGTATGAAAAGTTTGGTCTACTAAGCAAAAAGTGCTCTGCGCTGTTCTTGTGTTACTACTGTTGTTGATTTTGGGTGGGGTGTCTTTGGTTTTGGAGTGTGATCACAATGCACCATCCTGTACTGCATATAAGATTGTTTCTCAAGTTTGTGCAAAAAGGACAATCCTGAGCAATGTATTTCCAGAAACACACAAGAAATTCTTTGGTGGGGAGGCGTTGCCTGGTCGAGCACCAAGATGGTGGCTTGACAGAGAAGCTCCTGAGCAACCACGCTGCTAATGCTGCATACAGATGCGCTAGCGTGAAGAGCAGAGCCCCCGGGGCTGGCGCCGGTGGGCTGAGACCTCCGGGCATGCGGGGAGAACTGCGGAGGCGGTGAGAGTGCCCTGAAGCTTCGGGAGCGGCTGCTTCACGATCGCGTCCTGGCACGGCCCTCATAGGCCCCATGACGTCAGGGGTCATGGGCGAGCCTGAAGCAGGGCCGTGGTTGTCGAGTACAGCCGCAAGAATCACTCTAGCCCGGGGAGTCGCTGCCTCCACTGATGTGGCCGCGAGGTGCCAGCGCTCAACTGATCCTGACCTGGGAGGCGGCAGTGAGTCCCCTTCCCTGTAATCTCAATGTGCATGAGAGGGGAGATGTTAGACCTGTCTGGCCTTTTGCGTAGACCCTCCTCCTAATTATTTATTTTGTCCCCTTTTTGCCCCTCATACCCCCTTTTTATCTTTTTGTGTCCACTAGATTTTTATGGTGTTGTTTTGGGGGATAGAGGCTCTTTGGCCCTCATAGACTTTTACCTCAGGCCTAGGTGCCTTTTCTGACTGGAATTCGCTCAGACCTACAAAATGGTGGCTATTAACTGACATAACCGCCAACCCCTGAGAAAGCCCCATAGGATAACATAGAGTCCTTCCAGAACCTTCTGGACCCTACTGGACCCAGAGTGGTCAGACTATAAAAGGACAGGGGCCAGGTAGCCATTTTGTGCAGTTCAATGAGCTGGAGGAGAGAGGCAGTGGTGTGGGGAGGAGGACGCACTAGAAGTAGTTAGTTTGTCTGAGGGATAGACAACCTCTTCGTGTAGACGTTCCCCCTCTTGCCCCTGACCAAACCCTCTCATCAGACTCTACCTTCCGAGGGAATCGGTACGGCCGCTCTGACCCCCACCCCCCAATTCCTTTCACTGGTTCACCTTACCGGTATTTCCCAGGAAAAGACCTGGGCGAGTTACAACGCCCTGCGCTGCTGTGAAGCCTCTGAATCGGAGGCGAGGGACGGAGAAGGTGCTGCTGGACTCGGCGCATGAGTGGATGAAGCGCTGATCGTCGCGCAGGCCCAGTAGTGCGGCTGACTGAGGTGGGAGCCGGCGAAGCACTGATCTCCGCGTAGGCCCAGCGGTAAGCGGTCGACTGAGCGGGTGAGGCGGCGCCTAGCGGGGACACTACTCACCCGCGCCTGTGCCGCGGCTCGTTCGAGGAGAAGGCAGCGAGGTTTACGAGGGTGACTGGAACACCGGCAGCCTTAGCCCGGCCTCCTCTCATTGCTGGCCTATGTGCGAAGGGCCCGATTTCCGGGAGAGGAACAGCTGGGAGGAGGGAGAGTGAAGATCGGTGTCAGCGACTTGCTTTGCCCAGGCCCAAAAAAGGTGGAGGAAAGGGGGGAAGATTAAAGAATTACTGAGGAATCAGCCGGGAAGGAGATCTTTCATGCCCCTATAACGGGATTAACTGGTGGAGCTCCTTCACACTTTCCTATTCTCTGAAGATTTCTATGACTAGCCCTGATAGGGTGAAGGAGAACCGTTTAGTAAGCCTACTGGGTTAAAGGCTCAGAGGGTCAAGTATAGTAGAGATTCTCCTCAGTGCTAGAGAAGTGATCTGTGATATTGAGGATACCAAAATTGAGTGTTTAAGTACATTGTGGCATTCTTTTACAGAGGAGGAGGGGAAGAAGAAACGGTGACTTCATCCTGTGTTACCTATGAGCAAGTTATAACAGAGCTGTTTATGATATTACATCTGATAACTGTAATCTTGGGTTTACTCACATATTGCGAGAAAGGTGCCACACAGTGGGCAGAGAGATAACCTTCCAGGGTCCTAAGTCCTGGATATTTCTAAAGTGATAAGCTGAAGTGGATAAAGTGTTAAAGTTGTGATTGTTCTTTTGGAGTAGCCAGAAAACCTCAGCTTGGGTGGGTAATCTATTACTGTAGGAGGTGCTTAAGCTGTCGGTTGGGAAAGTGTTTCCTAGGATAATTCACTGTAAGAAGATAAACTATTACCGAACTGAATTCTTCTGATGTTATTAGATATGTGTGGAAAGAACTGATAAAATTGTACAGTGTAATTAAATGTAAAACTACAGAGAGGAGAGAAAAGCTAACAAAAATATTTTTATAAAACAGCTCGTATTTTTCCACAAAGATTGGTGTAGCGTCATTTTTGTGTGGAAGTGCATTTAAATACTGCTGGGTGGTGTGCAACCTTTACACATGTGCCTCTGTTCAGTGACTGTCTTACCCTAGGCCAGGCTACCCTATGTAACCAGGTTACCCTAGGTCCAACATATTGGTGTCTAGCGGTGGGATGAGAACTGTGGTTGCGACTACTCTGCAGTAACTAAGTGTAATCCACTGACCTACACCAGGAGTTTTCTCCTGGCGGCCTTCCTAATTTTTACTTTTGCTTTTTCCAAATTCATTCCTGGTGGTGGGGTGGAGGTAGCTTCAGATTGCCCCTTGTAACTCCATTCTTTTTGTGTGCCTGTCCCTGATTTGCCTTTAGCAAAATGGAATTTGCGTTGGAAGAACTGGACACTTATTCTGTGGCCCAGCTTAGGGACTTTTGTCAACAGATGGGAGTGTTCTTTAAGCGGGGTGCCAAGAAGGGGGAGCTCCAGACCAGCTTGAGGGCTTGGGTGGCAGCACATGGAGAAGGGAAGGAGGAGGAAGAGGGGACAGACCGGGACACGGTCATAGGGGTAGAGGGATTGATCCATCCAGAGGCGGGAAACCTACTCCCAGGACCAATGACCTACTCAAGGGGGGGCAGTAGTGTCTCCGGAGGAAGCTTGACCGAAGCGGAACTCACAGACAGGAGGGAAAAAAGGCGACTGAAGTGGGAGTTGGCCAGGTTAGAACAGGAGAGGGAGGAACGGAGGATGGCTCATGAATTTAAACTGAAGGGGCTAGAACTCCAGGCCCTGCAAATAGGACCCTCCCATACTCCAAATGGTGGCAGCGAAACCAGAGAACCAACCAGGGAGTCCAGACCCTACCTGCCTAAGGATATAGTTGCCAGCTATAGTCAGGGGGACGATATAGCCAAATGGCTGGCTGCCTATGAGGTCTCCTTAAGAGCCCATGGGATCCAGGAGAAACACTGGGGGGTGGGTTGTACAAATACATGCCTCCTACTGGTCGGGACACCTTGTTAGCCTTAGAACCGGAGGAGCAGACCAACTACCCCATCATGAAGTTAGCATTGATCAGAAAGTTTGGGCTAACCCCGGAGAAGTATCGCCAAAAGTTCAGGGGGAGCCACAAGTTAAGCACCCAGAACTGGGTGGATTTCCTGGACTATGCGAGGAAGGCATTGGAGGGCTGGGTACAGGGCAGTGGGGTGAAGGACTATGAGGGTTTGTATGACCTTTTTCTTAAAGAGCATCTACTCGAGAAAGGTTTTCCCGAGCTGCGCCAACACCTGGTGGACAGCAAGCTGACCAACCCCCGGAAGCTTGCAGAGGAGGCGGACATCTGGGCAAGTACCCGGGTGTCCTCAAAGGGGACAGGAGGGGATTCTAAAAAGGCCGGACAGGGCGCCCCTCAGAAGAAGGAGGGGGGAGATAAAAAACGGGAGTTCTCTAAAGGTCCCCAAAACAGTTTCCAGGGAAAGGGAACAGGTTTCACCCCTAAGGCTAACCCGCCCAGAAACCCTCATCCTGGCCAGAGCCAGCAGCCAAGGGTTGTCCACTGTTTTGAGTGTGGTGGTGTTGGACATTATAAGGGAGATGTCAGATGCCCAAAGAGACCACCCCCTCCCACCGGAGGAAAAGCCCCGGGAGTAGCTAGTTTAGCGCTCGGGGAGGAGTTGCCCTTAGATAAGGGGGGTGAGTGGGCGGGTGTCACCTTAGTGTCCCTGGGGGAACGGGAGATGGTTCCTAAGATCCAGGTGCCCCCAAATACTACCAAGTATGGGCAGTGGATCACCATCAATGGCCAGAGAGGGGAGGCTCTGAGAGATACAGGAGCCAGTATGACTATGGTGAGAAGTCGACTGGTGTCTTCAGAGCAGGTGATTCCCAACGTACTCCACCCCGCCGCGATGGCTGACGGCAGAATGGGCCACTACCCTGTGGCCGAGGTTCCCTTTGAGTGGGAAGGGGTTGCAGGTTCACTTCGAGTTGCCGTAAGCCCTGCCGTGCCAGTCGATTGTCTGCTGGGGAATGACATGGAGCACAATGCTTGGAGAGAGGTGGAATACCGGACGCATTCAGAGATGCTGGGTACACCTGACTGGGCCTGTGTAAGCACAAGGTCGGCGACTGCCCGGAGAGGGAGTTCGCCTGGGTTGGAGCCTGGAACAATGGCCCAACCCGCTGCCAAAAAGGGACAGACCCGAAGACAGGAGAAGCCTGCTTCGGCTTCCACACCCCATGTGACAGATCGGCCACCTGCAGGGGTGGTCCAGGAGTCCGTGGAGGAGGAAGTAGTCTCCCTGGAGGACCTACCCATCCCTGCTGAGTGGCATGTGGAGGGAGGGCCTACCAGGGAGGAGTTCTGTAAGGGCCAGAAGGAGTGCCCTACCCTTGAGGGACTGAGGCGACAGGCCGAGGCCCAGGCAGCAGGGGACGTTGCGGGACACTACCACATTTACTGGGAGGACGGACTCCTCTACAGTGAACCCAAGGTACCCTTACCTGGTTCATCAAGGGCCTTGGTAGTCCCGCAACGGTACCGAGCCTTTCTGCTGGAATTGACTCATGAAATTCCCTTGGCAGGACACTTAGGTCAGGACAAGACCTTTGCTCGGCTTGTCCCCCACTTTTACTGGCCTCAGATGAAAGTGCTGTCTAACACCTACTGTCGGACGTGTGTAACCTGCCAAGCCAGTGGGAAAACAGGGGTGAAGCTGAAAGCTCCCCTGGAACCACTTCCTGTCGTTAGCACCCCCTTTGAAAGGGTGGGCATCGACATTGTGGGGCCATTGGATCCACCAACAACAGCTGGTCACAGGTTTATCCTGGTTCTGGTGGATCATGCCACCCGGTACCCAGAGGCAATTCCTCTGAGGACTCACTGCACCTGTGGTGGCTAGAGCCCTGATGGGGATCTTTACCCGAGTGGGTTTCCCCAAAGAAGTTGTGTCCGACAGGGGGACCAACTTTATGTCAGCGTACATGCGGGCAATGTGGAAGGAGTGTGGAGTGACCTACCGGTTCACCACTCCCTATCACCCCCAGTCAAATGGACTGGTAGAAAGGTTCAACAAGACCTTGAAGGGCATGATCAGAAGTCTGCCTGAAAGCCTGCGGAGGAAATGGGACGTCCTCCTACCCTGTTTGCTATTTTCCTACAGGGAAGTGCCACAGAAGGGAGTGGGCTTCAGCCCCTTTGAGCTTCTGTATTGGCACCCTGTACGCGGTCCTCTCAGCCTGGTGAAGGATGGATGGGAAAAGTCTCCCAGGAAACCCCCCAGGATGTGGTGGGCTACATGCTGGCCTTCAGGAGCCAAATGGCGAAGTTGTGGAAGCAAGCTTCTGACAACTTGGAGGCCAGCCAGGCAGTCATGAAAGAGTGGTATGACCACAACGCTCACCCGGTGGAGTTGGAGCCTGGCCAGAAAGTGTGGGTAAAGGAGCCTGGAGAGCTAAGTGCCCTCCAGGATCGCTGGACAGGCCCCTTTGAGGTGTTAGAAAAGAAGGGTAAGGCCACATACCTGGTGGACCTTAAGACCCCTCGACAGCCCCTACGGGTGCTACATGCTAACCGACTCAAACCCCACCATGAGAGGCCCGAGGTCATCTTAATGATGGTGACTGATGGAGGAGAGGAAGCGGAAAGCGAACCTCTCCCAGACTTGTTCTCGTCTCAGGAAAAGGATGGGTTAGTGGAGGGAGGGATTCTCTCCCCAACCCTAACTCCTGAACAGCGGGAAGACTGCCGCCAGATACTGGAGCAGTACTCTACGTTGTTCTCCCTTGTCCCGGGAAGGACTCACCTGTGTACCCAAGATGTGGACACAGGGGACAGCTCACCAGTGAAGTCAAAGACCTACCGGCTGTCCGACAAGGTGAAGGCTAGCATCCATGGAGAGGTTACCAAGATGCTGGAGCTAGGAGTTATAGAACCTTCCAGTAGCCCCTGGTCCAGTCCGGTGGTTCTAGTGCCAAAAGCAGCTCCACCAGGCACCACTCCAGAACTGAGGTTCTGTGTGGATTACCGGGGACTGAACTCAGTTACCAAAACTGATGCTCATCCGATCCCTAGGGCGGATGAATTAATTGACTGGCTGGGAGCTGCCCAATATCTAAGTACCTTTGACCTCACTTCGGGGTACTGGCAGATCTCCCTGACAGATGGAGCAAAGGAAAGGTCAGCCTTCTCCACGCCTGAGGGACACTTCCAATTTTGTGTGATGCCCTTTGGGCTCAAGAATGCCCCTGCCACTTTTCAGCGGCTGGTGAATCAGGTCCTCTCCGGAATGGAGGGTTTCTACGCTGCTTACCTGGATGACATTGCTGTCTTCAGCAGCAGCTGGGAGGACCATTTGCAACATTTGCAAGCAGTTCTCCAGGCCCTGAAACAAGCTGGCTTGACAATCAAGGCCAGCAAATGTCAGATTGGGCAGGGGTCGGTTGTGTACCTTGGACACTTGGTGGGTAGGGGAACCGTGCAGCCCCTCCAGGCAAAGATTGAGGCAATCATGGCCTGGGAACCCCCCAAGACCCAGACTGAGGTCCGAGCTTTCCTGGGCCTCACAGGTTACTACCGTCGCTTTGTGAAGGGGTATGGCACTATTGTAGCGCCCCTCACAGAGCTTACCTCAAAGAAACAACCTCGACGGGTAGTTTGGACAGAGGCTTGTCAGCAAGCTTTTGAAAAACTGAAGCAGGCAATGTGTGCAGCACCGGTCCTGAGGGCCCCAGACTTCTCCAAGGAGTTCATTGTCCAGACAGATGCATCAGAACATGGCATTGGGGCAGTGTTATCGCAACTTAATGAAGAGGGCCTGGATCAGCCAGTAGTTTTCCTTTCCAGGAGACTGCTTCCCCGGGAACAGAAGTGGAGTGCAATTGAGAGGGAAGCCTTTGCGGTGGTGTGGGCTCTGAAGAAGTTGCGGCCATACTTGTTTGGCTCGCACTTCCTGCTTCAGTCTGACCACCGCCCCCTTCGTTGGCTGATGCAGATGAAGGGGGAAATCCCAAGTTGTTGAGATGGTCCATCTCCCTACAGGGAATGGACTTCCGGGTGGAACATTGGCCTGGAGTGGACCACGCCAATGCAGACGGTCTCTCTAGGTATTTCCGCCTTAGTGATGAGGACTCCCAAGGGGTTGGGTAGCTCTCCCCACTTTCAGCTGGGGGGGACGCGTGTTAGACCTGTCTGGCCTTTTGCGTAGACCCTCCTCTTAATTATTTATTTTGTCCCCTTTTTGCCCCTCATACCCCCTTTTTATCTTTTTGTGTCCACTAGATTTTTATGGTGTTGTTTTGGGGGATAGATGCTCTTTGGCCCTCATAGACTTTTACCTCAGGCCTAGGTGCCTTTTCTGACAGGAATTCGCTCAGACCTACAAAATGGTGGCTATTAACTGACATAACCGCCAACCCCTGAGAAAGCCCCATAGGATAACATAGAGTCCTTCCAGAACCTTCTGGACCCTACTGGACCCAGAGTGGTCAGACTATAAAAGGACAGGGGCCAGGTAGCCATTTTGTGCAGTTCAATGAGCTGGAGGAGAGAGGCAGTGGTGTGAGGAGGAGGACGCACTAGAAGTAGTTAGTTTGTCTGAGGGATAGACAACCTCTTCGTGTAGACGTTCCCCCTCTTGCCCCTGACCAAACCCTCTCATCAGACTCTACCTTCTGAGGGAATCGGTACGGCCGCGGCTGTCGGATCCTGAGCTCCTCTGACCCCCACCCCCAATTCCTTTCACTGGTTCACCTTACCGTTATTTCCCAGGAAAAGACCTGGGCGAGTTACAACGCCCTGCGCTGCTGTGAAGCCTCCGAATCGGAGGCGAGGGACAGAGAAGGTGCTGCTGGGCTCGGCGCATGAGTGGATGTAGCGCTGATCGTCGCGCAGGCCCAGTAGTGCGGCTGACTGAGGTGGGAGCCGGCGAAGCACTGATCTCCGCGTAGGCCCAGCGGTAAGCGGTCGACTGAGCGAGTGAGGCGGCGCCTAGCGGGGACACTACTCACCCGCGCCTGTGCTGCGGCTCGTTCGAGGAGAAGGCATCGAGGTTTACGTGGGTGACTGGAACACCGGCAGCCTTAGCCCGGCCTCCTCTCATTGCTGGCCTATGTGTGAAGGGCCCGATTTCCGGGAGAGGAACAGCTGGGAGGAGGGAGAGTGAAGATCGGTGTCAGCGACTTGCTTTGCCCAGGCCCAAGTAAGGTGGAGGAAAGGGGGGAAGATTAAAGAATAACTGAGGAATCAGCCGGGAAGGGGATCTTTCATGCCCCTATAACGGGATTAACTGGTGGAGCTCCTTCACACTTTCCTATTCTCTGAAGATCTCTATGACTAGCCCTGATAGGGTGAAGGAGAACCGTTTAGTAAGCCTACTGGGTTAAAGGCTCAGAGGGTCAAGTATAGTAGAGATTCTCCTCAGTGCTAGAGAAGTGATCTGTGATATTGAGGATACCAAAATTGAGTGTTGAAGTACATTGTGGGATGCTTTTACAGAGGAGGAGGGGAAGAAGAAACGGTGACTTCATCCTGTGTTACCTATGAGCAAGTTATAACAGAGCTGTTTATGATATTACATCTGATAACTGTAATCTTGGGTTTACTCACATATTGCGAGAAAGGTGCCACACAGTGAGCAGAGAGATAACCTTCCAGGGTCCTAAGTCCTGGATATTTCTAAAGTGATAAGCTGAAGTGGATAAAGTGTTAAAGTTGTGATTGTTCTTTTGGAGTAGCCAGAAAACCTCAGCTTGGGTGGGTAATCTATTACTGTAGGAGGTGCTTAAGCTGTCGGTTGGGAAAGTGTTTCCTAGGATAATTCACTGTAAGAAGATAAACTATTACCGAACTGAATTCTTCTGATGTTATTAGATATGTGTGGAAAGAACTGATAAAATTGTACAGTGTAATTAAATGTAAAACTACAGAGAGGAGAGAAAAGCTAACAAAAATATTTTTATAAAACAGCTCGTATTTTTCCACAACCACCTCTTTTTGCATATACTAGAGCCAAAAACCTGGGGGAAATTTTACAAAACAAACCAAAAGAAAACATAATATATGCAGGGACAAAGCCCTGCTTAAATTGTGGACACTGCAACAATGTTATTAAGGGCAACACTGTGAACCATCCAACTCAGGGCAATCCCATCAAGCTCAGAGTAAATGCAACATGTGACACCAACAATCTAATATATGGCATAAAGTGCCCTTGTGGAAAAATGTATGTAGGCAAAACTGAGCGTCGAATCAAGATACGCCTTACAGAACATAAGTCCAACATCAGACTTAAAAACATGAAATCAGCACTGTCTGCGCATTTCACAGAAAAACAACACAATGTTTCTCAAATGAAATTTATAGTACTTGAGACAATCCAAAAACATGAGGGAAGAGATAATAACAAGTTCCTCTTGAGACGTGAAAATTATTGGATCCACAAATTATCTACGCAAAACCCGATGGGGATCAATGAGAGAATTGAATTTTCATGTTATTTATAAGTAATTTGCTCGTTGTACTTATCTTGCCGTTATTGGGCACACCCTCACTTTGACACTATGCACTAATATGTACCCCTAGGTAGCTGTTTGTAGCCTTAGCATCACCATAGCGAACAGAGCTGAACAGGCATCACCTCATTCCAAGCGCACCCAGTTCGATACCACGATCTTCCCATTTTCAAATCTTTAAGTTTTCCTTTTTCACCTTTACGTTTTGATTCTATAATGGAATTTGTAGATTACAACCGTCTTAATACCTAACGTTAAATCACCCGGTATATCACACTTAGACATGTTTTATTTACAAATCAGACTTTAATTAAAAGCCCCCGAGTCTGTTGTCCACTTTTATTACCGGCTAAACCACGTGACACCCAAAGGTTTGAATAGGAGTAAGGCGGGAAGCTACTGCTTCACCGGCGTCCTTTGGAAAAGATCTTCGGATAGCTTTCACCCGTTGCTAAACAGGTCAGTGTCAACCATCACTTAAACTAAGAAAGAGCTTTGCGGATTACCGCTTTGACTACAGGCACTTATACATCCTTTTTTCGTTCTATTCGTTTTTCACAGATTTGCAGGAGAACACATCACGAAGGGCATGTAAGCAAACCATCGCGTTTAAACGCATGTTTTTTCATTCATTTATTTTTTAGGACACAGTAAATTTATGTATATACGTATTGCACGTGCAAATGCACCACTGAGCTCAAGATGTCCTGGAACTTTAAGTATGCTTTTAAAACTTTAACTATGCAATGAAAAAATGCAAATCACAGTATAGTTGATTGTTTTTCTAATGTTAATTCAACTACCGCTAATAACCATTTGTATATATTATTGCTCCTAGTGTCTATTTCCCTGATGAAGAGCATGCCAATAATGCTCGAAATGCATTGGATATGTGGAAAATAATCATGCCCGATTTACAAATTGATTTGTTTGAACTTGAAAAAGAAAATAATTGAAATATACTTAACAATAACGAACATTAAATAAACGCTCAAGATGAGAAATGAACTTTGAATGGAAGTAGCTTTCTTTCACGAAAGGAACATCGTGAATGTGTGTGCCAACTGAGGGATGGAACTAGAGGTTCTCTAGCCCCACATTTTTTGGTTATAGTTTCGACGTCGTAGGACACTCGACGCCTCCTTGTTGTGCACCACCAAATTGTACACCAAATTGTACACTACAGACTACCGGTTGACCAAACTATAAGCAGTGTATCTATCCAAACAAAACAATATCATTTACCCACTCAGCGTCCACCTGGAAGGATAGCACGCATCATAACCTTGGAAAAGGACTACCAATAAAGACGCACAATGAATAATTACGAAGAAATATCTAAAAGCACAGAGGCCAAAGCCTCCACCTTTGCATTTGAGGAAAAAGACGTGGAATAAATATACTCACTGATCAGGGAGGAAATTGCGCAAGAAACGCCAAGTAGGTCTAAAGAGCAAAACATAAAGCAACTAATATATTTAACCAAGAGGAAAACAAATCAACAACTTCACGCCAGCACCCTCATCAAGTACCATAGGAACCAACGCATACCTCGTGGGCTTAGGATAGCTCTTAAACCCTCCCTATGCAAACACTCTAAAAAATTCCAGGAACGGTGGTATGAGATTCTGAACAAGTGCTCGTTGGATTTAATTCTTTTAATCATCCAAGAATTATCTGTCATTTTAGAGGAAATCACTGCGGAAATTCAAGAAACTTCCACTGAGCTAGCTAAAATGATGACAGAAGAGGAACTCAAGACTACCTTAGAAGACATGAAAACTCAAATTGATAGACACACCAGGGAAATCAACAAAAGAAAAATTCGTAAATTCAAGCGGGATACCTTGGACTACCGGCTAGACGAGGTCTACACATGGGCCGACATCTATGCACAGAAACGAAGAAACCGTCCTTACAACTCAAACACGGACACTTCCTCCACGGATAGTGATCCCAGCCAAAGAGGCCGCAAAGGACAACCCACGAAAACATCACGAGAACAACCTTCCACTGAGGAACCGACCACTAGTCGAACACGGGACAAGAGTCCTTTTTTAGACCAGGGACAAGCACAAAAAGGAGACCCAGGAGAGGGCAAGGAAAAGGAAAAAGAACGAGATCCTCCGAACACCCGAAGCACTACTACTACAACCAAGGAGAAAGAAAAGAAACCCAAGAAGAATCAACCATAGAACACCTGGTGATCAATATTAGTGATCAGAAGTTTAGTAATTACGAATTAAAACTACTGGAGAAGGGCACCTCGTTTGTACCCACGACTTCCACAGATCATCTAGAACATGAAGTGAGCTTTTTCAAACTCATGAGGAAACTCAAACTCAGACATTTTTTCGACAACGTAATACCGGAACAACGACAAGAAAGAAAGGACCAACTATTGGGATTACGTCCAGCAAGCACATTCCAAGCGCCAACAAGTCATAAGACACTAGACCTCTTCGAGAATCTAGTAAAACAGGATCTCAAAAAAATCAAACACCATAAACCCAAAACCAGAAACATCACACAAAAAGACTTAAGCACATTGCGTAGAATAGCAGAGAATGACCTTATAACCCTCACCAAAGCGGACAAAGGGGGAGCAATCGTCATTATGAACACACAGATGTACAAGAACAAGGTGATGGAACACGTTAGTGATCAGACAACTTACCTTAGATTGGAATCTAATCCCACACAAGAATATTCGAAGGTGTTGAAACACATCATTGACAGGGCACATCAACAGGGGATCATAACGGAAAGGACCAAAAACTTTTTGTTAACTACCAACCCAAGAAGTCCAACCTTGAGAATGGTACCCAAAATTCATAAGAACCTGGGAGACCCCCCCATGAGGCCAATAGTATCCACCAGAGGAAGCATTCACCAACCCATAGGACAACTCATTGACAGATACCTGCAATCATCGGTACAAGCTACTCCCACGTACATCAAGGATACATCGCAATTTTTGCTGAAACTACAACAAATCCCATTCATCCAAACAGAGAAAGTGATCTTATGCACTGCAGACGTATGCAGTTTATATACGAGCATACCCCATGATATGGGGATTGAAGCTATGGAGTCAGCTTTACTGAACACGAATCTAGACCAAGATTTTCAACTATTTCTCATGGAGCTCATGTACTTTACCCTTTATCACAGCTACTTCAAAGTTAACGAGGAGTGGTATCAACAACTCACCGGGATGGCAATGGGCAATTCGGCTGCACCTGTGTATGCCAACACCTTCATGCACTGGTATGAAACTCAACATATCTTGAAGCACACAGGATGGACTGATCATTTGAGACTGATACTACGCTACATAGATGATTTTTTCATCATATGGACAGACACGGAAGAAAAACTGAATGCGGCGCTCACTGCATTTAATACCATCGACCAAAGAATCCAACTCACATGGGACATTTCTGACACATCGGTCAATTTCCTAGATGTCAAAATAACGGTAACCCCAAAGGGATTCATTACTGACCTGTACGTTAAACCAACAGACAGAAATAACTTGTTGTTACATTCCAGCTTCCACGAACCAAACCTGATACGCAATTTACCATATTCCCAGATGGCAAGAGTTAAGAGAATTGCATTAGATGAAACCACATTGGAAACCAGACTCGACGAAATGTCCAATAAATTTCATCAGAGAGGCTATCCGATAACCTTGATACAAGATACTAGAAAGAGAATCGAGGACACAGACAGATCGAAACTGTTAACACCAACAATTAAACCTGAACAACCACGGATAGTAGTGGTTTCCAAATATTCTACCACCAGCAAACATTTCAAGCAGAGCATATTGAAACATTGGTCAATCCTCAATCTTGAACCAGACTTCAGAAATGCTTTCATTCAACCACCTCTTTTTGCATATACTAGAGCCAAAAACCTGGGGGAAATTTTACAAAACAAACCAAAAGAAAACATAATATATGCAGGGACAAAGCCCTGCTTAAATTGTGGACACTGCAACAATGTTATTAAGGGCAACACTGTGAACCATCCAACTCAGGGCAATCCCATCAAGCTCAGAGTAAATGCAACATGTGACACCAACAATCTAATATATGGCATAAAGTGCCCTTGTGGAAAAATGTATGTAGGCAAAACTGAGCGTCGAATCAAGATACGCCTTACAGAACATAAGTCCAACATCAGACTTAAAAACATGAAATCAGCACTGTCTGCGCATTTCACAGAAAAACAACACAATGTTTCTCAAATGAAATTTATAGTACTTGAGACAATCCAAAAACATGAGGGAAGAGATAATAACAAGTTCCTCTTGAGACGTGAAAATTATTGGATCCACAAATTATCTACGCAAAACCCGATGGGGATCAATGAGAGAATTGAATTTTCATGTTATTTATAAGTAATTTGCTCGTTGTACTTATCTTGCCGTTATTGGGCACACCCTCACTTTGACACTATGCACTAATATGTACCCCTAGGTAGCTGTTTGTAGCCTTAGCATCACCATAGCGAACAGAGCTGAACAGGCATCACCTCATTCCAAGCGCACCCAGTTCGATACCACGATCTTCCCATTTTCAAATCTTTAAGTTTTCCTTTTTCACCTTTACGTTTTGATTCTATAATGGAATTTGTAGATTACAACCGTCTTAATACCTAACGTTAAATCACCCGGTATATCACACTTAGACATGTTTTATTTACAAATCAGACTTTAATTAAAAGCCCCCGAGTCTGTTGTCCACTTTTATTACCGGCTAAACCACGTGACACCCAAAGGTTTGAATAGGAGTAAGGCGGGAAGCTACTGCTTCACCGGCGTCCTTTGGAAAAGATCTTCGGATAGCTTTCACCCGTTGCTAAACAGGTCAGTGTCAACCATCACTTAAACTAAGAAAGAGCTTTGCGGATTACCGCTTTGACTACAGGCACTTATACATCCTTTTTTCGTTCTATTCGTTTTTCACAGATTTGCAGGAGAACACATCACGAAGGGCATGTAAGCAAACCATCGCGTTTAAACGCATGTTTTTTCATTCATTTATTTTTTAGGACACAGTAAATTTATGTATATACGTATTGCACGTGCAAATGCACCACTGAGCTCAAGATGTCCTGGAACTTTAAGTATGCTTTTAAAACTTTAACTATGCAATGAAAAAATGCAAATCACAGTATAGTTGATTGTTTTTCTAATGTTAATTCAACTACCGCTAATAACCATTTGTATATATTATTGCTCCTAGTGTCTATTTCCCTGATGAAGAGCATGCCAATAATGCTCGAAATGCATTGGATATGTGGAAAATAATCATGCCCGATTTACAAATTGATTTGTTTGAACTTGAAAAAGAAAATAATTGAAATATACTTAACAATAACGAACATTAAATAAACGCTCAAGATGAGAAATGAACTTTGAATGGAAGTAGCTTTCTTTCACGAAAGGAACATCGTGAATGTGTGTGCCAACTGAGGGATGGAACTAGAGGTTCTCTAGCCCCACATTTTTTGGTTATAGTTTCGACGTCGTAGGACACTCGACGCCTCCTTGTTGTGCACCACCAAATTGTACACCAAATTGTACACTACAGACTACCGGTTGACCAAACTATAAGCAGTGCATCTATCCAAACAAAACAATGTTCTTTTGGAGTAGCCAGAAAACCTCAGCTTGGGTGGGTAATCTATTACTGTAGGAGGTGCTTAAGCTGTCGGTTGGGAAAGTGTTTCCTAGGATAATTCACTGTAAGAAGATAAACTATTACCGAACTGAATTCTTCTGATGTTATTAGATATGTGTGGAAAGAACTGATAAAATTGTACAGTGTAATTAAATGTAAAACTACAGAGAGGAGAGAAAAGCTAACAAAAATATTTTTATAAAACAGCTCGTATTTTTCCACAAAGATTGGTGTAGCGTCATTTTTGTGTGGAAGTGCATTTAAATACTGCTGGGTGGTATGCAACCTTTACACATGTGCCTCTGTTCAGTGACTGTCTTACCCTAGGCCAGGCTACCCTATGTAACCAGGTTACCCTAGGTCCAACAGGAGGGAAGTGTCCCGCATGACTAATGACGGAGAACGGCCAGCTGGTATTTCTGGGCTGAGCGGGGGACAGCTGTGGAGGCCCCTCGGGGTGTGATTTGTGCGTGTAAGCCCCCATGCTTTCCTGTACTAACTGATCTGGACGCAGCGTGCAGCAGAATAATAAGGAGGAGCTGCAAAGCGGAGAGGTGCCACTGAGCTCTACCGTTTGTTCGGACAAGGAATCACAAGCAGTAGGGAGGCAGGGATGTAGTGCTCTACCCCCCTGTGCATTGCGTCCCATACTGCTGACTGGGAGAGACGATATGTGCACCTACCTCACTGCAGCGTGCGACTGGTAATCATGGGTCGGGGTGATCCTAAGCAAAGGAAGCTCACTTTTGAGGCCTCCAAGACCCCAAGGAGGGAGGGTGGAGACAAAGCGCGGCATCATGACCCCCCTGGCCGTGCCGATCCCCCAGGTGCTGGTGGCGCAGTTGCAGAGGGAGCCGCCGCCACTATGGCTGAGCTGTGTGCTGAATATAAGGCCATAGAAGCGAGCTTTGACGAGTTGGGCACGTGGATAAAGGGCATGCATGGCCGCCTGGAGCAACATGAGACCCACATAGAGGCTGCTGAGCAACGCATTTCCAATACCGACGATGCGCAGGCCACAATGTCTAAGTGCCTGGACCGCGTTGAACGTATGCGGAAAACAACAGCAGCAAAAGCGAAGGACCTTGAAATGCGATCGCGCCGCAATAACTTACATATCGCACAGAGTCCACCAACACCGGCCCCATGGAAGCTTATGTGGAGCGGGTGTTATCAGATCCCTTTGGCAGAGACAGTTTTTCAACTACATTTGTGGTGGAGCGGGCTCACCGGTCCCTGGCCCCCAGATCTGCTCCTAGTGCGCCCCCTCAGCTCGTCATTGCACGATTGCTGAATTACCACAACAGAGATGTTGCATTGAGAAAGGCCCAGGAGATGGAAAATCTGCAATGTCCGGGAATTACCTTATTGCTCTACCCATACTTCACGCCCAAGGTGCAGGAGGCCCGGCGCAAGTTTCAAGATATCAAACAAACTTTGAGGAAGCAGCAGATGGCTGGAAGTGCCACAATTCGGGCAGAGCTGACGCCCCTGAAAAGTAGGCCCTGCATGGGCTGAGATCATGGAATTACTAACGTGGCATTCTCCAACTCCTCAGAGAAACACCGCCTTGGCGCAAACTCAGGAACACTTGAGATACTGGAGGATAGGAGGCTAACCCCCTTCCTTCTTTTTCACCAAAGACACGCTCATTGTATTGTTCTTTTATACATGCAGCTATGTACTAATGATGTAGCATTGTTATCCTAGATCGTGGTATGCTTGGGGAGTTGCCGTCCCCCTAGGAGAACTCCTACAACCTGCCCTTGGTGTGGGGCTATTTCTTTGTTTTTCTTTCTTCTAATTAGTTAAAATGTGCTGGTATTCACCGGATATAGGTTGGATGGATATCCAATGTGGGGGAGGGATGGGAGGGTGGGAGTTCCGGTTGAATATGTTTGTTTTGATTTCATGTCTACAGGCCATGGGAACGTATGTTGACTGGCTACCCAAGCATGCCTATAATATCACAGTTGACTACATAGTGTTTCGCCTGCAGTAGCGAGGCGGGCGGGGGGGGGGGGATCCAGATGACTTGAGCTGTACTGTATCACATGGTACTTTAGAGGACTGTCAAACCTGAACAAGGGACGGCAGGTGCTTGCGGATCTAGGTAGGCACAAGATACATGTAGCAATGCTACAGGAGACACACCACTCCCCGAAATCAGACAACAGATTTGCAGCTAGCTGGGGGGACAACCGTTTTTTCACTGGGTATAGTACTTACTCTTGGGGAGTCTGTATACTAATTTGTGAATTGCTCCCTTTCATGGCGCAGACTGTGATCAAGGATCTGGATGGCAGCTATCTGCTGGTGGCGGGATCCATTGGTGGACTGCGCCTGCTATTTATAAATGTATATGCCCCTAATGTGGATGCACAAGGCTTCTTCGCTAGCTTTTCAACTCACATTACGGGCATCCCAATCGACTCAATAATATTTGGTGGTGGCTTCAACCTTACATTTCAACCTGGGTCAGACATCACGGGCACTGACACAACACAAAACCTTGTTCAGCGAGGGAGCTTCAGGCACTAATACATACACATCTCCTGGCAGATGCCTCGCAGCACCGGTCTCCGGCTACGCAGGGATATTCATTTTATTCAGCACCGCATGGTAGTTGGTCCCGTATAGACCAATGGCATGTTACCCCTGTCATACTCTTCAACATAAATGAGGTGGACCACCTGCTGTGCACTTTATCGGACTACTCACCGGGGCTGCTGGCACTGGCCTTGTCTGCAGTTGTGCGCCCCTCCCAGTCTTGACGCTTTCCTGCAGAGGCGCTTCTGGATGCTGTTTTCAGGGGTGAAGTACAAGACGCGATCGTGGAGTATTTTCAGAAAAATACTGGCTCTGTGCCTCACTAGGCCACTCTTTGAGAAGCGTTTAAAGTATACATCAGTGGCATCTGCATTGCTAAACAGGCAGGGGTGCTCCGTACGATTCGTTGAGAGCTTGATGATACTGAGCGGGAACAGAAAGACTTGGATGCCCTGACGCTGACCGGTGTGGACCCTTCTACGCTGCGTCACCAAGCTAAATTACTGGGAGAAATCGAGGAGCTGGCGCAGCGGGAAACGGCTTACCTGGGGAAGTATGCTCGCATCCGGATATACGGGACGGGGGAGAGGCCGAGACGCACCTTGGCCCGTTTACTCTCCCCCAAGCACCAGGCTACATGTGTTACGCAGGTCCATGCTGCAAACGGAACGCATGTCACGGATAGTGCTGGCATTCAATCTAGCTTTTTGTCCTATTACACTCGCCTCTACACAACGTGCTTACTACCCACTGGCGAAGCGCTGGCAGATTATCTAAATTAAATAGCTATGGTGTGGCTAGAAAGGGGGCAACAAGAGTTCTTCACTTCTCCTATTGGTGCAGACAAGATTATTGAGGCCATAGAATACGTGGATGGCTCGCGGGCCCCTGGCACTGGCAGGTTTTATGAAATGTACAAGGAGCAACTTGTCCTGTAATTATTGGAGGTTTATGCAGAAGCACTAGAATCCGGTGAACTCCCCCTCACTATGCACTAAGTAATAGTAACTTTGCTCTTGAAACCGGGCAAGCCGGCCGATCATTGTTCCTCTTATAGGCCACTGTCCCTCCTAAACCATGATTATAAAATATTAGCCGAAGTCTTGGCCACATGTATATTGCTTATAATTGGGCAGATAGGGATTTATGCCAAACAGGTCCACCTCTGTAAATTTACTTACGCTGTTTGCAGTCATCAATCAGATCAACCCAGCACTCTCTGCTGCGGCGATATTCTTAGATGCCGAAAAAGCATTTGATTCCCTAGAGTGGGACTTTTTACATGCAGCACTAACTAAACTTGGCTTCCCTCAAAATTTTCGCTCACTGGTCCGCCTCCTGTATGCTAGGCCAGTCGCACAGCTACGTATTAATGGGGTGTTGTCCGATAGATTCACTTTGTCAAAGGGCACCCGACAAGGATGCCCGCTCTCGCCCCTACTCTTCGTCATCGCGATGGACCCCCTGGTATGACATCTACAGGAATGGCACCTGCAACATGGAATAGGATTTCACCAAGGTCCATTACTTGCGTCACTATACGCGGACGACAGCCTTCTGTTTGTCCGTGAGCTAGCTTTAAACCTTCCTCCTTCTTTGTGCCCCGTTTTTTTGCCTCTTTGTTCCCCTTTTTTTTGCCTCTGTGCCACTGTTTGCCCCCTCTTGTGCCCCGTTTTATGCCTTCTGTGCCACTGTTTTACCCCTCCTTGTGACCCATTTTTTTGCATTCTGTGCCACTGTTTTCCCCCTCCTTGTGCCCCGTTTTTGCCTTCTGTGCCCCCGCCGCTGTGTCCCCTGCGGCCCGCCACATGACTGACCACTGCCCATTCGCTGCTCCCGCCTCGGAGCTGCTCCTCCCTTCCACCTCCCCATATATGCCGGACCGTGTGCGGCCGCGGTAAGCCAGTCTGTGCCCGTCCCCACCTGGACCGTGCCCAGCGACAGGAACTCTGGACCCCGCGCACACCACGACACCCGCCTCCGCTACGACTCCAGCACTCTCCACTCACTCAACGCCGGATGATCTCGCAACTGCTGCCTGGCCGCCCCAAAACGCACCCAAGGACCCTTCTCCTGCCGGAGCTGCAGCTTCACCAGCATCCGGCCCGCCAACCCACCCAATATGGGAACAAACTTCCTCAGATGTATCCTGTTCAACACCCGCTCCGCCCGCAAACACGCCGTTGAACTCTGGGACCTACTCGACATCAACGCCCCAGATGTCGCCTTCCTGATTGAAACCTGGCTGACCCCCTCCTCGGCACCTGACATCGCCATAGCCATCCCGGAAGGCTACAAGATCACCCGCAAGGAACGCACCAACAGAATAGGAGGAGGAATTGCCATCGTCCACAGAAACACTCTCAAAATCTCAACACATGCCGACGCAACACACACAGCACCGCCGAACACCTGCACTTTCAGATCCACACCGATCCCAACACCACCCTCAGAGGCACCCTCATCTACAGACGCTCTGGATCCCGACCGCAGTTCTGCGACTCCATCACCAACCTCGTCAGCACACACGCCCTCGCCTCCACGGACTACATCCTCCTCGGGGACCTGAACTTCCACCTCGAGAACAACAATGATGCCAACACCTCCACCTTGATTGACAACCTCGGCAACCTCAGACTCAGACAACTCGTCACAGCACCCACACACTCCGCCGGCCACATGCTTGACCCCATCTTCTCAGCAAGCACCCATGTCTTCTTCGACCGCACCACCGAACTCCACTGGACCGCCCACCGCTGCATCCACTTCACCTTCCGGAAACCCACCACACACCACCGCACCCATGCAGATGCCTCGCCGCAGCTGGGGCAAGATCACTGAGGACCAGCTAACCATCGCCCTCGCCGAGAACCCACCCGCATACCCTACTAACCCTGACGCCGCAGCCCGCAGCCTCAGACAATGGATCAACGACTGCGCCAACACCCTCGCCCTGCTCAAGAAACCCCCGAACACCCACACCAGCAAGAGAGCCAGCTGGTTCACTGAAGACCTCCAGGCCTCCAACCGAACCTGCCGAAAACTAGAAAAAAACTGGACCCGCGAAAGAACACCCGAAAGCTACACAGCCCACAGGAACCCCACCCGCCGACACCACCTTCTTATCAGATCTGCCAAAAGGACCGCCTTCAAAGACCGCCTAGACAACACCACACACAACAGCAAAGAGCTCTTCAGCATCGTGAAGGAACTCTCCAACCCCAGTTCCAACATCAACGACATCCCACCGTCACAAGACCTGTGTGACTCGCTGGCATCCTTCTTCCATCGAAAGATCACAGACATCCACGACACCTTCGATGCCGTCACCACCCCGGCAACAGCCCACACCTCCGCTCCCACGACCACCACCCGCACCAACCGTCTGCGCGCCTGGACCAACATCAACGACACCATCAAGATCATGGACACCGTCCACTCCCGTTCCCTGGAAGACCCCTGCCCATACTACATCCACAACAAAGCTAGCAGCACCATCGCACCCCACCTCTGGAAAACCATCAATATTTCGAGGCAGCGACCTTTCCGGAGAGCTGGAAGCACGCAGAGATCAACGCCTTACGAAAGAAACCCAAGGTGGACCCCAAGGACCTCAAGAACTTCTGACCCAGCTCCCTGCGCCTGTTCCCGGCGAAGGTCATCGAAAAGGCCGTCAACAAACAACTGACCAGCTTCCTTGAAGAGAACAACATCCTGGACCCATCCCAGTCAGGGTTACGCAGCAACCACAGCACCGAAACTGCTCTCATCGCCGCCACGATAACATCAGGAACATGCTCGACAACTGAGAAACCGCGGCCCTCATCCTCCTGGACCTGTCAGCCGCTTTCGACACAGTCTGCCACCGCACACTAAGAGCACGCCTCCATGACGCCGGAATCCAAGAGAAGGCACTGGACTGGACCACCTCCTTCCTCTCCGGGACAACCCAGAGCGTCCGCCTCTCCCCTTCCGCTCCGAAGCCACCGAGATCATCTGCGGCGTACCCCAACGCTCATCTCTCAGCCCAACGTTGTTCAATGTCTACATGGCACCACTCGCCCACGTCGCCTGATAGCACGACCTAAACATCATCTCCTACACAGCTGATCCTCTCGCTCACCAAAGACCCCCACACCGCTAAAACCAACCTCCACGAAGGAATGAAGGCCATCGCCGACTGGATGAGGAATAGCCGACTGAAGCTGAACTCAGACTAGTCGGAGGTCCTCATCCTCGGCTCCACCCCCTCGGCCTGGCACGACTCCTGGTGGCCGATGGCACTAGGAGCACCCCCTACACCCACCAACCACGCCCGAAACTAGGGGTCATCCTCGACTCCACACTCTCCATGACAAAGCAACTCAACGCCTTCTCCACCTCCTGCTTCAACACCCTCCGCATGCTTCGCAGGATCTTCAAGTGGATCCCCACCGAAACTAGATGGACGGTCACCCAGGTCCTTGTCAGCAGCAGACTGGACTACGGCAACGCACTCTAAGCAGGAGCCCCGGCCAAACTCCTGAAACGACTCCACCGCATCCAGAACGCCTCCGCACGCCTGATCCTCGACATCCCCCACCGCAGCCACATCACACTCCACCTGAAAGACCTGCACTGGCTCCCCATCAACAAGAGGATAACCTTCAAGCTCCTCACGCACGCACACAAGGCACTCCACGACACCGGACCAGCGTACCTCAACAGACAACTCAGCCTCTACACCCCCACCCGCCAGCTCCGCTCTGCAGACCCTGCCCTCGCCACCGTCCCCCGCATCCGAAGAATGCCTGGCGGCGGCGGATAATTCTCCCACCTCGACGCCAAGACGTGGAACACCCTCCCCATCCGCCTAAGGCAGACCGAAGACCTTCTAACCTTCAGGAGACACCTCAAGACCTGGCTCTTCGAACAGTAGCAGCAACCCCCCTAGCGCCTTGAGACCCTCACTGGTATGTAGTGCGCTTTACAAATGCTATGATTGATTGATTGATTATGAGAGAGGTGGTGCATTTTGGTGTCTTTTCTGGCTTGGTCATTAATTGGACAAAATCTGAAATATTCCCTCTGACAGATGCCACTACACCATTCACATCGGAGTTCCTGTTGCGCTGGTGCGATGATCGCCCCAGGTATCTCATAGTAAATATCTTCCGCACGGCCTCGGAGGTAGTGCGGCTAAATTATGGCCCGGCCATTGATCGACTATCTGGGCAAATAGATCGTTGGATTACACTGCCATTATCAGTAGCAGGATGCATCGCTATCATTAAAATGGTCGTGCTGCCCAGGTTTCTATATCTGTTTTTGAATATACCTATTCTACTTACAGTCTCCTTTTTTAAAACCCTTAGAGGGATGCTGACTCGACTGATTTGGGCTGGGGCCGGCGCTGTTGGCTTGGAAAACTCTTAGTCAACCCTTTGAGAGAGGGGGATTTGGGGTACCTGACTTGTATTACCTAGTTGAGCAGGCCTATTATGCCTACTTTTGGTACCATCCGGACGCATGCTTACAGTTTCTAAGGCCTGAGCACATGCAGGCCCACCCTTACCGTCTCTCCACTATCCTTCAACGCGGGTTGAGGAGAACGCCGACTGAGATACATGCCTTACAAACCACAGGATGGGTGGGGGAGTGCTTGCATATACACCTGGGGGCCGAGCGATTATATTCCCCACATTTACCTTTTCTCAATAATCTCTGGCTAGCACGCACAACTGAAACGCTGACGCAGCGGGCTCTCAATTGCTGTCAAATACAAAATATGGGCGGCATGTTCAGAGACGGTCAATTACCAACGTTGGCAGACTTGACAACGGACCAGGATGTAAACACGTTGGACCGCTTTCTTGTGCATAGAACGAGAGTGGCACTGGTCAGTGCGCTGCAGACTACTCCCCACTAACAACGATTATCCCCACGCCCGATGGTGCGCATTGAATTTACTGGCTGTACCGAAAGGCACAGGCACTCTGACCAATAGTGCAGCCTAAAAGGCAAGTGTCTCTGTCCTGCGGTGGCACGGTGACGCCTCAATGTCTCAGAGATATGATGTCCAGTGATACGACTAGCAATGTATATGCATCCCTACTCCCGCCCTAAATCGTTTGGCAGCCGCTCCGCTCCTATCTATTATCACATCCGGAACTCACTGACTGAAATGTATCAAATGATGCTATGCTTGTTGGATTAGCCAACAGGTCCTCTGGATCGGAAATGGCAAAATATTTCTGTTATATGAGCCTGTATTGCTGTTTCGTTGTTCATAATAACTGGACTATCGATGCTATGTGTGGTCAAATGGTTTTTGTCATTATTTGACAATGAGTTGTTCGAACGATCCACACTGCGATAATGGTGTAATTTCTTCTTTCTTTTGTATAATTTCTCGAAAAATACAATAAAAACAAGTTTTAAAAAGTCAAAGAAATTCTTTGGTGAAGGTACAGCTTGTTACCCTACTGAATCTGTCACAAGTTTATGGACTGCTTACCTATTGTCACTGGTTAATTATACATATGTTCGCCCATCCCAATTCGTAAAGGTAAAGGGTGAGTTTGGGATGGGATATCCCTGTCCTTGTTTGTATTACAGGAAGCCACGGGGGAAGGGATACCCAGGTTGCAACACTAATATGTATTGTGACAATTTGTATATGGATGAACAGAACATTACCTTAGTAGGCTGGCATTATCAAGATTTGACAGTCATCTGAAAGGCAGGTTATTATTGTGCATGTTGTCCGATAGTAAACAGTACAAACGCTTTTCTATTTGTAAATTGTTCCTGAATAATATTGTTTAAAAATACAATGTATTTAGTGAAAAAGAAGGATACGAGTACAGTGGGAATGAACACCAGATATCCTCCTGTAGATTATCAAGGTCCACTTTATGCACAGCCAGGATTTTACTTTCTGTCCCATGGTACTTACTTGAACGTTTATAATGGTACAGAGGATGTTGCTTTGGGAATGGTGCTTCCTCTTGGTGTGCCCTGTAAGTACAGTAAACCAAATATAAGATGGGGTAAAAAGACTTTGACAAAGGAATCTTGCGACGGAGTGACAGACCTTATAATAATAATAATCCACATTTGTAAAGCACGAACCATCACCCGTTAGGGTCTCTAGGTGCTTGGGGCCATCAGGAAGATTAAGCAAGCTATTGCCCAAAGTCACATGGTGCTGGGCTAATCTGCCGCCGGCCCCTGGGATCAAACTGTGATCCCCAGATTCCGGAGTCAGTCACCCTGGCCGCGGCACCACACCTCTCCCACCTTGAGGTCAATAATTATAGTAATGGTATCACCTTTGGGTATATTCTCTCTTCCATTATTACCTTTGGTGGTCTTGCTATGGCCAGGGGTGAAAGGGCTAGGGAATATTTAGATATAAGCTACAGATACCGTCTAATTCCACAGCAGCAGCTTTGCGTGACATCACCACCCAATTGGAAGGTATGCGAATATATTCTGAACAAACTAGATATACCGTTGATTTCATTCTAGCTAAGAGTGGTAGTGTGTGCGCAGTAGTAGGAGACCAGTGTGTAGTCGGGATCACTAATATAGAAAAGAATATTACCCAACATATTTTAGATATCTTGAAAAATGTTAAAGGAATGTAGAGCAGAAACTGGAGTTGGTCCCTTTTTGGTGGATGGGTTTGGATCCTTGAAAGGGTGATCTATTTTGTTGTGATTCCGATTGCTTGCTGTGTTCTGGTGCAGTGTCTCCCCTTATGTTGCTCTTACTGCACCACCTTTCTTGCTCCTAAGAGAATATCAATCCACGCGACCAATGCAACGATTATGATTCAAAAGGAAGTGAAGTATATCATGCAAATTGATCAAGGTATTTTTGAGACTTATACCCTCCTTACTGTTTCTCTCCCTGAAGCTGAAGACATAAAATGTTCCTAAATCAATTTATCTTTTGTTATCGTATAAAATTGCTTAGCTCATGCTAAAAATAGGGTCTGTTAGAATAAAAATTATGCTTTTGTTTTGTTTTTACGTAAGTTAGCATTTGCAGCACTATTTTGTGTACCGGCGCCATTTTGTATCATGAACAAAACTAATTCTCCACCATTTCGTAGATATGACCTTCTCTAGGTTATGATTCTTCGGAGCTGAGTTTTGCCCTACTAATGAATGCCCGTTCTCATTAGTGCATACCTTTTCTTTAGATGTAAGCCTTCTCCCACTTGTTTAGTGCCGGGCACGGGCAGGAATGACCTTGACTGATAGATAATGTGTGCGGGCTTCAGAACTGAAACTTACTTCTTTGTAATTTACTGTCGAGCTGCGTTTTTCCAGAAAATTCCATGGTGGGCGTGTTTTCATTGATTCTGAAATGTACATAATGTATCGTTATGCTTGCTGAAGTCAGACTCACTCTGAGCTGCAGTTGCTGAGCCTCATGAAGTCTGTGGGACATCTGAAGCTGCAGACCGGTCAGATTTGTTGGGGTGCCTGCAGATGCAGGGGTAGGACCCATTCACTCCAAGGGAGATAACTTCGGGTGTATTTGATGCCCAAAGGTCTGTTGAAGATCATGGAAGAAGCACAGACACAGATGATGAAGAAGACTTGCAGAACGGTGAGATCATGAGCAGCAGGAGTTTTTCTTGATGCAGTCTTGGTTCCAGGGGAAGTCCAGCAAAGTCCAAGTGTCCAGATGCTCCAAGAGTGATGCTGTTTCAGGTTTGAGCCTTGTCCCATGACAAATCTGAGGACCCACCCACAGGTAGGTCCTTAAGTAGCCTAAGGGAAGGGTTGGAACAACTCAAGTGCCCCTCCCAGAGGAGAGGATATTCTCATGTCCTTTTCCAAGTATTGTGCCAGAGCGGGAGCCAAGAGCTTCCTTAAGTGGCTGAAACTGGAGTATGCAAGGAGGGCACCAAATGTGCCCTTCAAAGCAGCAGTCAGGTGGCTCTGGCAAGCACCCTCAGCCCAATACACTAAGTCCAGTCAGGAAGGTGGTTACACTCCCTACAGCAGGAAACCTATGGTTCTAATTTCCCTGCTTGAGCCTGGCACAGCACCAGGAGGGCAGAATTGTGTCTGTGGTTGGCAGCAGCACTAGCTTGCTGTCGAACCCTAAAAGCCTGTAACCAGGAGTACGGGGAGTATCCCAAGGCAACCCCCAAGTACATGCGATCATACTTCCAACAATGGAATTGGTGTTGGGGTATGATTCCAAAATGTTTGATACCAAACATGACTGTGTTTGGTGCAGCCACTATATAGTTAGACATCTCGTAATGACTGATGTCCACTATATGTATTAAAATGGCAGATCGCACTTACAATACCTGGAGAATCGACTCTGGGTTTTGTAGGGGTGTCCTGCTCATGCAGGGGCACCCTCACGCTTATAGCCAAGCACCCTGCCCTCAGGACTGAAGAGCCTGCTGCAGCGGGTGACATAGATTTTAAGTGTAGTGACCTCAGTTATAAGGAAACGTATATCTGTTGTGATAGCTGCAAGCACCAACTCACACAGTTGCAATGGCAGGCCTGTCGTCACAGTTTCAGTGTACTCCAATGGGTGGCACAATACATGCTGCAGCCCATGAGAGACCCTGGTGTACCTATGTCCTGGGTACCTTAGTACCCTATACTAGGGACCTTAGGGGTACAGAAGTAGCCAATTGTGGATGTACCAAAGTACATACCATGGTCTATTTAGGGTGAAAGCACAGTGACTGGGGTCCTGATTAGCAGGATCCCAGTCAGACTAGGTCAAAAACAGACTGATAGCAAGCAAAAATTGGGGGTAACCATGAAAGCAGATCCTACTCTCCTACACCTGCTTCAGGGACAAATAAGTAGACTGGCTCCTGACGTCTAGAGGCCTCTGCTGGCCACTAGTCTGGACCAGGCTAGAGAGAGAACTGGTGCCCAGAAGTCTGCCCTGAGGTGCTAGGAGCTGCAGGATTGATCAGAAGAAGCTTTTAAAAGCAGTTGCACACTATAGGTTGGCAGAAAGGGTACTCTGTCACAACAGTGATGGAGTACCCTTCTCACATAAAGACGTAAGACCTGACTCCATTTAAATAGACTGATGCTGTTTTTCTAAATCATCAACCTTACTGTTTTTGACGCATATGTTGTCTGTCCTTATCTTTCCAGGAACCTGTAAAAGTGACAAGTAATTTAGATATAGACATCAACAAGACACCTGATGCCATTTGGTTATATTAAACATTCCTAAGGTGATGTTGTAAATGTGATCTTACATAAGATACAGTATAAAAGGACTCACACTTGACTACATCAGGAAAGATCATTTGCCCCAGATTATCGCAAGCAAGATACTGCCACAGAAGACCCTGTCTGCCAGAGATGCTGCAGTATTGTGCTTTCTATTGGAAGCTGATACCAAGTCTAAGTCTGGGAGGAGCTGATGCTGATGTGATGCACATTTGCATTTTGCAGGGGACACACTGCATCCCTGACTCCTAATAATTATAGTGTTCTGTTATAATCAGGTATGCAGTCCGCTCATGCTCCCTAAGAAGATCTAGATGCAAGTTATTCTACTCCTGGCTCTTCTAGTGTAGTACATAGAAGTATGTTATAGGGTTTTAGGTTTTTAGATTACATTTGAACCGAGGTAGAAACGTTTATTTTATTTTCGTATTCTTTGTGGTTATTTTAGATCTGCTGATCACCTGTTGTAATAAACATGCTTTTTAGTTTGTGTCCTTTTCTTTTTTTTTTTTTTTTGAAAGTAAGATTTATTGACAGTTGGGAGTATTACACAGCCGTGAGCCTACAACCCTGAGGCCGGCTGCGATTAATGAAACAATCAAGGATTTAAGATAATACCAGCCCTTCAGCCGACAACCATGGGTCCGGCGGCGTAACTTCGGATAATTCCTGAGTATTGTTTTTTCCATTCAGGTAGCATACAATGACATCTTACTTTTGTTATCTTTTTTTAACAACCATAACAGTAACTAAAAGACTCAGTTGCGTGGACTGTCGTCGAATCGTGTCGGTGGCAGTCGTGACGACGACCGACATAGGTCTCTAGAACATAGTTTGTGTCCTTTTCTTAGTAAAGTTTGTGTGTGTGGCATTGAAGAAAACGAAAAAGGTTTGTTTCTAGTACACCATGGTGCCCCTTGATCCCTGTTTAGAGACTGTTAGTAACCCAAATGCATTGAACCTACTTCAGCTATGTATTAGGTAGTGTTTTTTTTTTTGATAATCAACTTTATTAGGTTTGTAACAACATGGAAATTCATTGGTTGCATTCATTAATCATTGGGATAAGCATGACAATGCATATAATTGACAGGTAAAGGGTCGGTCCGATAGGGTTGATCAAGGTAGTCCAGACAGTAAATACAATCGTACATAAAATAAAAGGAAGGCAGATCATCATGGTGCTAACATATTAAACCATTTCCCCCACACTTTACTGAATAAGTCAGGGCATCCCGGGCTTCGAATAGGGCTTCTTCCTGGATCCCACACTGGTCCACTCCCCTCCTCCATCCCCGTACAGTAGATGCCTTAGCCTGGGACCAGTGCGCCGCTATGTCTCTCTTGGCCACCGCCACAGCTGTCCCCAAGAAGAGCTTGTCTGCCCTAGAGCCACCCAAGCCGTCAAACACCCCCAACAGCAGACGCATCGGATCGTGGGGAACCTCCCATCCCAGAGCCTGCGTCAGTTCAAGCTCCACCCCCCTCCAGAAAGGCGCCAAAGCCGGACAACACCATACCATCTGATAGAAATCGGCTGGGGCAGAGGGACCCCGCGCGCAAGCTGGGAAGGATTTCATCCGGGCCTGAAATAGACGCGTCGGGGTGAGGTATGCTGCATGAAGGTAATAAAGTTGGACCAGGTGCAACTTGGAGGATGTGGTCAGGGTTTTGGGCGCCATAAGGGCATCCCTCCAATCCGCCTCTTCTAGGGGGCCCAGCCAACCCTCCCATCGAGCCCTGAGCCGATCCAGGGGAGCGGGACCATTGTTCACCAGGGACCGGTATATGCGGGACACTCCCCCCTCCCTAGGTTCCCCATCATCACCTGGGCCTCCAGCGGGCTGAACTCTGGAAGGGAAACAGGGGGTGATACATGTGTATGAAGGGTGCGTCTGAGTTGTAGGTACCTATAGAGTTGGGAGTGAGGAAGGGCGTGGCGCTGCTGCAGGTCCGCAAAGGATTGGATGTGGTCCCCCACCCATACATCTCCGACCTGTGAAATCCCATCGTCGGAACCCCTGCAAGGATGAGACCTCCCGCATCCAGGACCCACGCCAGAGTGGCGTCTGCCGAGTGAGTTTCCGGTCCCACCTCACGTGCCGTAGGGCTGTGCGCCAGGCCAGAAACACCGTCCTGGTGACCGGAGGCAGATCTCTCTCCTCCCCAGAGAAACTGGGAGAGGGCACCGTCAAGATCGTGGAACCAACTACCCGGGAGGTGGATAGTGATGTTTTGCAGTATGTAAAGAAAATAGGGGAAGACTATCATTTTGAAGAGTGCACTCCTGCCCAGGGGGTTAAGGGGGAGGGTCTGCCATCTCTTGAGATCCACCCTCATCCTGACGACCAAAGGCGTGATATTCAAGGCCCATTCAAGCTCTGGCAGAAGAGCCACCCAAACGCCGAGGTATTTGACCGATTGTCTCCTAAGGGGAATGTCCGACTGCCACTCAAAGCAGTCTCTGGAGGGATGCAGGGGGACCAAAGTTGACTTCGCCGGATTGAGGTGGAGTCCAGAGACCCGCTCGAAAGTGGAAAGAACCGCCAGGTACCTGGGGCCAGAGCTATCTGGGTCCACCAAATAAAGCAGAACGTCGTCCGCATATAGGGCTATCTTATCAACCTGGCTCAAGTCCCAGGCCCAACCCCGAATAAGTGGGTCCTGTCGGATGAGTGCCGCCAGGGGCTCCATCGCCAGCGCGAAGAAGAGTTGTGAGAGCGGACACCCCTGACGCGTGCCCCTCCGGATCGGGAATGCCTCAGAAAGCTCCCCATTAATGAGAACACGGGCCCTGGGATTGGTGTAGGGAACTCTGATCAGATGGCGGAAGGAGGGACCGAAGCCCATCCTGTCCAGCACATCCTGCAGATAATCCCAATCCAACGATGCAAAGGCCTTCTCAAAGTCTATGAAAAACAGCGCCAAATACAGGGTTAGGCGACCATGGTGGTCCAGAGCCAGGTGGAGACGACGAATGCAGTGACGAGTGCCCCTGGCAGGCATGAACCCACACTGGTCGGGGTGGACCAGGTCCTGCAGGAGGGGTCAGAGTCTCTGAGCCAAAACAGTGGCGAAGATCTTGATCTCCGTGTTGATCAGAGAGATCGGGCAGTAGTCCGCACAGTTCAGGGAGGGCGGTTGCGTCTTCGGAATAACCACTATCGTGGCCACATCAGACTCGGGTGGGAATGTCCCTGTCTCCGCCACATGGCGGAAAAGGTGCACTAAATTGGGGGCCAGAACATCCCGAAAGGTCGCATAGTACTCTTGAGGGTATACATCGGGACCAGGCGTTTTACCGGGGTGTAAGAGCGAGATAGCCTCCTGGATTTCCTCCAGGGTGAAGGGGCGGTCCAGAGCGTCTGCAGTCTCCTGAGAGAGACACGGCAGTTGGGTACAAGTCCTGTCCAGCAAACAGCCAGAGGGGCGCCCGGGGGACGAGCGGTGTAGAGGGTCGCGTAGTAAGCAGCAAAAGTTTGTGCGATGGCTGAGGACGTCATTTGGAGGACCCCGGTGTTCGAACGGACCTCAGGAATAATACGGTTGACTTTGGGATAGGACAGTAGGCTGTGGAGGAGCTTGCCATTCTTATCACCCCACCCATAAATACGGGCAACCGACGAACGCCATAGCATCTTAGCGGATTCCAACGATATCCGGCAGATCTCCTCTCGAAATTGCTGCCAATTGTCGGGAGGAATCCCCTTGGCCGCTAGTGAATTGGGCTGTTTCTAGCTGTCCCGCCCGAGATTTCAGCTGGATACGATGGGCTGTCTGCTCCGACCGCTTCGCATGGACCAGTCCCCTGGCCACCCCCCCGGATAACGCCCTTGCCAGCCTCCCACAGCGTCCCCGGCGAGGGAACCGAGCCCGTATTGGCGGAAAAATAGTGACGCTACTCCTGACCAAGTGACTCCACTATCGCAGAGTCCTGCAAGAACCAGACGTTTAGTCGCCAAATCACTTGTGGACCCGTCGGGGGGGAACCCAAGACGGAGGGAGATGAGTCAGTGGTCTGAGATCCCCCTGGGCAGTATCGTGGCCCAGATACCAGCTGGCAGTCTGTGGCAGGCATCAGGAGAAGGTCAATTCGGGAGTGAGTATGGTGGGCTGCCGACGTGTGGGTGTACTGTTCCCCGTGGGGTTCCAAACCCGCCACACATCACAGAGACCCAGGGCCGAAGACCAGCCCGAGAGGATATTCGCGGAGGTGACACGGGCCCCTGATGGGGTCCCCGTCGTGTCACGCAGGGGCTGGAAGACGGCGTTGATGTCCCCACCTACCACCGTAAGACTCTGTGGGAAGGAGAAGATCACCTGTGTAAGGTGGCGAAGCGTTGGAGGCAGGAGTGCAGGGGGAATGTAAAGGCTTAGGAGGCTCAAGGGTGCGCCCTTCAATGGTTCCCGAGACTGCCTCATAGCGGCCCTGTGCATCAGTCTCGGGTTTAGCCAGGGTAAAGGGAAGCCCTTTCCTGAGTAAAATAGCCACCCCCCGGGAGCCCCGTGTAAAACCAGAGTGCCAGACCCTGTCAAATCCATAGCGAGCTAGGAAGTTGCATTGTGTACCCAGGAGGTGCGTCTCTTGGAGGAAAAGAATGTCTGGTGTGTGGCGGTGAGCAGCGCGGAGGACAGCCATGCGCTTGATTCGGTCTAAGAGGCCATTTGTTGAAAATGGCAATGTATATGCACATAAGCGGCGTTCATTTGTGTTCACTGTACCCCTTGTTGTAAGCAGAACGGATATCGCTAAACACTGACTGTGTTATCCCGCCAGCATAGACCCATGCACACACGTACACGACAGCCATTTTAGGCACCATGGCCTCTCTGCCCGTTTGTTCCCGGCACCCCTCCCTGCGCGCATTGCTCATGCACCGGCCATAAAACCCTCTCCCTCTGCGTGACCCTGCCCTAGAAGTAACCCTCCTGCTTGACCCACACCCCCCATTTCCTCCCAAGAACACCCTTCCCCTCAGCTGACGAGCCCCCCCCCAACTGCACTTGGCCTTTCGACCCGGTCCCAAGCCCTAAGACCAAGCCTCGTGGATGTACACCCCCCCTTTTCCTGCCCAGCATAACAAAACCGTGATACACCAGCCGAAGTCCCCGATCTTATCGCCTGCCCAACCTTTGATCTGATCATCCCCTCCTGCCCTCGTGTCCTGTAGGAATGTCCGGCTGAGAGATCACAATCTCTTGTTACATTCAGGAGGGGAGGATGACATCTGAGCGACTGGTATGGGAATAGGCCTGAAGCTGGGATTCCAAGCATGCCTTTTTCCTACTTCAAAGCGTCTTTATTGCAATAAGGAATGTTTGTGCATCATAAACATGTGTATAAAAGACGAAGCCTCAGAGAAACTTGTGGTGAAGGGCACCAAGAGAGAGCACCTCCTGAAGACACTACGCGAGTGTCCGAAATGACAGGCTCTCCTCATGAGAAATAAAACTCTGTTCTTGTTTTCCTGCTTCCAGCGCCCGTCTCTTTATTTGGTAATTGTTCAAGATGGGAACTAAGAGGCGTCCTGCGCCAGCAGCCTGGGCATCAGGTGCGTTATGGGCTGACTTTTCCACAATTGGCGTCCCAACGCGGGGTCCATCAGCGACATAAGGTCCGGTAAGAGAGGTCCAGACGATGGGGTGAACATCTAAACGATTGGAGTATACCTGCCTTGAGAGGGCCCTCGTCCGGCTGCCGATTGAATGAACTTCACCGATTCCGAACGGACCTCTCTCAAGTGACCTACTGTCCTGACTGGAATCCCACAGGAATGCTGCGGTAAAAACATGGAGAAAGAACATGGGCGCTGGAAAAGGGAAGGCGAAGAATTGCCCACACGGTCCGGTCCGGGTAAGGTTAAGTAGGACGTCTTTACGTCCGATTGGTAGGATGGCTTTATCCATCTGATTGATTGATTGATTGTACTTGAAGTATTGGTTCTCTTTGAGACATTTTCTATTTGCAAACAGCGATGAATAGGAACGTTCCCCTCTCTTTGCAAATAGTTAAGGATAGGTAATGCAGACGTTTGTCCCCCATTGTAATCCGTCATGCCTATCTTTCTCCCCACTGATTGTTTGTTATCAATTTTTATCGATTATTGCTCTTTGAGATATTCCCTGTCTACAAACAGGGAAGAATAGAAATATTCTGCCCCCTTTGCAGATAGTGAAGGATAGGTAATGCAGATTTTTGTCCCCGTTGTAATCCGTCATGCCTGTTTTTCTCCCCACTGATTGATTGATTGTCTGGACATTTATTGCTCAAGGAATAGTTCTTTTGAGGTATTCTCTGTTTGCAAATAACGTGGAATAGAAATATTCTGTCTAATCTTTGCAAGTAGTGAAGGGTAGGTAATGCGGACCTTTGTCCCCCGTTGTAATCTGTCATGCCTATCTACTCCCCACTGATTGGTAAACTAGTTCCAACCGGACCATTTATTAGAGGTAGGTCATCTGGCTCGACCAGAGGGCACCCCTAATAAAAAGGACATATGCAACAATAACGAAGTAATCACCGTATCCTGTTAACAGAAACTTTAGCATGAAACACGCTGGAAAAAAAGGGAAGAAAGAAATAAGAAAGCAAAATCAGTAGGCCACTGATGAGTTTTTTTGATTTCACTACAAATAGGAAAACGTTAGAAATAGCTCACGATAAAACACATGATTTCGCTAGAAATAAGAAATGTTAGAAATAAGCCCGTAATAGGAAACATGAAAATGGTGAAAGAAGCCAAGCTTGACATCGCAACGGCCACGAGGCAACCAGGCTTCGCCACCCCTCACTGCTCCAAACATGTCTGTCCCACCGCCTGCCACGCCCCAATAACGGTAACATGAGATAGATACAAATCAGCAGATACCTACCCCCTTTCTGGAAACTCCCGAAGTGCTACAGGTTCGCGGCTACGCCCATCCGGAAGACGAGATCTTCGGCACGTGTAAGGCGGGTCCTGCTGCCAGCCGTCGGCCGGAGGTCGTCGCGTAAGGTGGACCAGAAGAGGAGCCGAGGCCGACGGGATCCGGGCGTCCCCTCTTCTTTCTTCAATAATGGCTGCGACAACACGGGGGGGATGTCTTGCTCATGCCACCGACCCCCCCCTCGCATCTCCTGATCCAGCCACGGCTTGGTAGAAGCTCCCCGTTCGGCCCTGAAGCGGCGCCTTGCAGGCCGGGGGGATGTCTCGCCTATGCCTCCGACCCCCCCCCCCCTCTCATCGCCTGGTCCGGCCATCATGAATATTAGCGCCGAGAAAAACGGCGTGGGGTGCGCTGGGAGGGAGAGGCGGCGCGAACGAGCCTCTCCCACCTCCCCAGGTGGAGGCCCCCAGCGGCACACCCGACGAGGGTTCGTCCACTCGTAAAATGGCGGTCGACCCTGCAGGAGCGGGCCCGGCGTGAAAGGATGGCCCGGTTGCTTGTTGATTAAGAAATGAGTCCCACAATCAAAAGTGTTCTCCTCGACTTTGAAGATTCTATAGGAGCCACGGGGGCCCCCGACCCCCGCAGACACCCCCGATGGGGAATGACTGCCATGATTACCCGCGGAACGATGAAAATGTAGCCGCGAGACGTCGGCGCTCCCATGCTGACGCCAGCCTCAGTTTGAATGACTAAAATCCTGCAGACTACAGTTCGGATCAGTTCCGGTGAAAACCCAGTATGACCCGGTAGAAAAAATTGTTGCCTCCCTCCCCCCTTTTTTTTTGACTGATGGTTCATACCTCCGATCCTTTCTGTTGCCCTTTAACGGAACTTTTGGACTGCCGAAAGAGCCTCTGGGCCAACCACGAGTTGGTGGAGATTTTGACTATGCCTGGATCTGCCTGGCTGCCCCCAAAATGGCGCTGGTACAAATGAAACTTTCAACTCCTTGTTGTACCCCGATTGCTCAGCCTTGGTGTCATGAAATATGTATGCAGTTTTTAAACACAATGAATTGATATGGGATGGGTACTGATTATGTGTTCGGACAATGAATTGAAGTGAGATGGGTACTGATTGAACATTCGGACAATGAATTGTTGTTAAGTTTTGGCGCATCATGATTATTGAAAGTTCGAATTTCAACACTTATGATACTCGCTCACACTGAAGTTTCGATATGATTCTATTGCACCTGTCGCACTTTTTATTATGAAATCAACGACCACCGACTCCATTAGGTTTTCCACTAATAAGTATCCCCACATGTACAGTTCTGGCCGGCCCACGGGGTTGTAGGCCCGTATTTATGCACCGACATTTTTATTAAAGATTTTTTGGAAAAAGCAAACGTAGTTGTCACGCGTAAATTGGTAAGTTTCGAATAAATGACCACTATTTCCGATATAACTAAATTACAGGTGAAATGGCTCAGCTCGATTAGTTAAGGGTTAAAAAGTATAGTACGCAGAAATATTGCAAATATGAACAGTCCAGGTTTTTGTTGTATGTGTTTTTCATTTTTGTACAAGCCTAAAGCAACTGCTAAAGATCCTGGTATTTAGCCTATACTTTATATGCTACCTGTGTCAGGAAAGTTGCTTTAAAAATACCCCTAACTCGCCCCGAAGGAGTGCCACCTGACCCCCCTAGTACGAACGACAACGACCCCGTACCACTGTAGGTTATCACTTTTCCTCAAAGGAGAGCACGAGCTCGCCCCCCACGTTGCACCGACTGCCCTTTGTTCTGACCCCCCCCCCCCTGCGCACGATCCGTAATACCACACTTGGGCGACCTATGCTATCCACAGGCTTCCGATAATCATCTCTCCCACACTAAATGGTCCACCTGGGCTTAAACGCCAAGTTGGCAGGGACTGCATCCCGTGGAGATAGGCCAAGTATGTAGTAAGTAAAAGCCTTTTCGGGTTTATGCGCGCTAATGTGTTTTTAAAATGCTGCCCCCGCCCCCCTTCTTTTTCCCTCTTTCTGCAGGTCACATCGGAAGAAAATGGTGATCTAGCGGACGAAGAGATGGGAAAAAGGGGTGCGATTATGGTGCTTACACACGACGAGCGAACAATGGCTATTTCTCTCCCAGAACTTAGCGCTTGGGAGGACAGCCTGAAGCGGAAACTACAAAATATGACTTCGCTTGGCACCCCGAATAATACAACCAAGAATGACGTGCACTAATGAATACAATTCCTACATTTAACTAAATAGGGAAAGTTTAAGGAATATTCCGAGGTGAGGTTTACCCAAGTACCCTCCGCTTGGAGGACTAGGAATGTTGCCAGTATTTAAAATCTACTACATCCTTTTCGCACCCTCATAGACATGAAACTCAAAGCTGCCCTATTGTTCTCACAACTGACACCCACTGTTGCCTCAGCCTGGAAACACATTAGCCCGACCAGGTTAGTTCTTGACCAATTGCCAAAAGCGTAAGTGTGTGCAACTAAAGCCACCAGTGAAGGCAGCCGACGATAAAAGAAGAAGAAAAAGGTAAAAAGAGCTTAGGATGCTAAGGATGCGCAGCATACAGGAAGAGATCATTTTGGCCAATAGCTGTTCTATGTTTTGTCTTGGATTTTTGTATATAATACCAGTTTCTGTTCTATGTTTTGTCTTGGATTTTTGTATATAATACATGTACTGTCTCCCCGCCTGAGTTTGTGTGTACGTAATGTATGGATCTACGTCGTCCCTCTGCCTGTGTTTCCGTATTACTTGACCCCTGCTGTTCTGTGTTGTGTGCGCACTGAATGGCCCATTATTGTACACGTTTCTCTCTCTCTCTCTCTCTCTCTCTCTCTCTCTCTCTCTCTCTCTCTCTCTCTCTCTCTCTCTCTCTCTCTCTCTCCTCTCTCTCACTATCTCTCTCTCTCTCTCTCTCTCTCTCTCTCTCTCTCTCTCTCTCTCTCTCTCTCTCTCTCTCTCTCTCTCTCTCTCTCTCTCTCTCTCTCTCTCTCTCTCTCTCTCTCTCTCTCTCTCGATCCCCCTGTTCCCTCCTCCCTTGTATGGTAACGTTGTGCCCCACCGGCACAAACCTAATTGGGTCTCTTCGAACACAAAGGTGTTTGGCAAAATTGACAGGAACTAAAACGATTGTAACTTGCCATATTACTACCTCTCCTTTCTGCAAAACGATAGAACCCGAGTTGGTAATGAAAGAAAGGACAGGTAAGACGACTGATGTCCCCTAATCTGGCCTTTTTATAGGGGGACTATAACGTCAATGGTCTTCTGTTTTTCAGTTTGTTAGAAATGCAATCCCCAATGCCCAGATTGCCTCACCCCTCTGCACTTAAGTGCGGATGTCCAAAGCGTCCTCGCTTCTCCCGATTGACCCCAGCTCCCTGTCCAAAGCGTCCTCGCTTCTCCCGATTGACCCCAGCTCCATATCAGCTATCCCCGAAGCGTAATTGATGACCTTGATTAGCCGTCGCTCCCCAAGAAAAGCATGTTTAACCTCTGCCTCCCTCTCATGATGATAACCCCCCTGCTTGCAAGAGTTAGCCGACCCCGAAGGGAAATGTAAGATTGTCAGTACTTGGGTTAAAAAAAGGGCGAGTCTCTACCTAAGGACTCGATTTCGAGTTTGATAGAATACACTGTCGATGGGAGTCCGATTTCTCTCCACGTACGTCACGAATGAACGCCAAATAGGCTTACAAATTCAGTGGAAATGCCCTCCTACATACTCCATAAGTGATGACTTCTGACTGTGACCGATGAACCTATCCCCCACTTACTTAGGATTGGGGACGGAATTGAGATGTATAAATGTCTTCTCCTGCCAGTTTTCTAAAACTTGTTTTGTACCCATTCAAAGATACAATCACCGGAGGAGAGGAGCTGGACGTGACGCACAGCCTGGCCACAGATCATGAAGCACGTGTGACCTCAACCAAAGGTGGAGTCGCAGAGCAACGAGACGCGGGACGAGGCACCACTCTCAAACTCGGCAGATGAAGGAATGAAGGGCTGCCTTGAAGCCCTCGATTTGCTGACACACTCGTGCCTAAAGTCCCCGTCCCTTTTGAGCCCGACTGATGGGCCTGCCTGCTCGTCATCCTTTGCTCCTTTGGTCCCTTGGTGTGTTCAAAGATCTGATCCCACTCCGCCCTCTCTTCCCTCGATTATTCAACAACATCACCCTTTTCGCATAACTTTTGACTCAGAAAAGAAGAGCAGCATTTAGATAGAATAAGGTTTTGCCACGGAAGAAGAAAGACACGCAGGTGCCCAGCATGAGGCACCCCTAAGAAGATCAGTTAGGAAACAGGACTGTGATCTAACAGCAGAGGACTGATCGCACCCTGCAACGCGTAAGGATGAATCTGAGCTGGACCTATAGCTCCACCGCCGGTGCTCAACAGCGCCAACGAAAGAAGACGGACTCTGTTAAAAAGACATTGTGACGAAGACCCCCCTTCCTGAACTTTCTACCCACCCCTTGACTTATTGCTTGTATCGAACTGAATTCCTGACCCTCAACCATTTTGTATTGCTTTCAAAAATGTTTCATCGGTCACTCATGTATTTAGTTTTCCAAAAGTCTCTTATAGCACTGACAAAACCCGAAGGTATCAGAGCACTTTTTACTGTATTTTGATGTCACCGGAGAGAAAGTCGGAACCTGATTCTATAATGTGTCGGAACCTTTTTCTTGATTGACCCCGACTAAGTATTATGCCGATCTCTAGACTTGTATGAATAACCCAACAAATGTAAAATCATATGTACCGCATTCCGCCAATCGTATCGACTGTATAGAAATGAACTAGCTTATGTAAAAAAGCGGCGACTGTTGAAAATGGCAATGTATATGCACATAAGCGGCGTTCATTTGTGTTCACTGTACCCCTTGTTGTAAGCAGAACGGATATCGCTAAACACTGACTGTGTTATCCCGCCAGCATAGACCCATGCACACACGTACACGACGGCCATTTTAGGCACCATGGCCTCTCTGCCCGTTTGTTCCCGGCACCCCTCCCCGCGCGCATTGCTCATGCATCGGCCATAAAACCCTCTCCCTCTGCGTGACCCTGCCCTAGAAGTAACCCTCCTGCTTGACCCACACCCCCCATTTCCTCCCAAGAACACCCTTCCCCTCAGCTGACGAGCCCCCCCCCCAACTGCACTTGGCCTTTCGACCCGGTCCCAAGCCCTAAGACCAAGCCTCGTGGATGTACACCCCCCCTTTTCCTGCCCAGCATAACAAAACCGTGATACACCAGCCGAAGTCCCCGATCTTATCGCCTGCCCAACCTTTGATCTGATCATCCCCTCCTGCCCTCGTGTCCTGTAGGAATGTCCGGCTGAGAGATCACAATCTCTTGTTACATTCAGGAGGGGAGGATGACATCTGAGCGACTGGTATGGGAATAGGCCTGAAGCTGGGATTCCAAGCATGCCTTTTTCCTACTTCAAAGCGTCTTTATTGCAATAAGGAATGTTTGTGCATCATAAACATGTGTATAAAAGACGAAGCCTCAGAGAAACTTGTGGTGAAGGGCACCAAGAGAGAGCACCTCCTGAAGACACTACGCGAGTGTCCGAAATGACAGGCTCTCCTCATGAGAAATAAAACTCTGTTCTTGTTTTCCTGCCTCCAGCGCCCGTCTCTTTATTTAATAATTGTTCAAGATGGGAACTAAGAGGCGTCCTGCGCCAGCAGCCTGGGCATCAGGTGCGTTATGGGCTGACTTTTCCACACATTGACATTCCAGGAAAGGATGTGGATAGGCCTAGTGAGGGTGTAAGTCATCTAGGGCAATGGAATGTGGAGGGGCGGATATCTACGTGGGACCTTGCCCAGCCCGAGGGGAGCACCCACCCGAATTCGAGCTCAGAAAAGGGGCCATGGAAATTGGTGATCTGCTCACCAACTGTGGAACCGAGAAAGGAGGGAACACGACTACCAATGGGAACCCCCGACAGCGGCCCGTAGGCGGCCAAAAATAACAAACTAGTGGAGGATGTGATCTGCGTGTCAACTGTGGACCAATCAGAGAGACATGGCTACCAAGGAGAACTGCAACCAGCGGCCTGTAGGCGGCAAAATAAAAACAACTGTCGAGGAACAATGGTTCCCCTTCCCTCCCATCCCCCCAACTCCCCCCACCCTACACTTCTGAAGTGGAAGCATCTGTCGCCCCAAAACCCCAACTACTAACTACCCCACAAAGAGGTGATTCGCTACTCTAAAACGGTTAGCAACAATCAGTCAGGAGCATGGCTGAGTTGGACCCCCCTCTATGTATACGGATGCATGCCCACAGTAGATAAACATGGAGTGGATAACAACGAAGTCATAAAATGGTTCAGATCCAGAATGGTAGTTATAAAGTAAACCCTGGCCTGGTCATCCAGAGGAGCCAGGTAGAGCCCCGTTCACGGGGACAGGGATAGGCCCGCTATATCAGGTCCTGAAGGGTGGAATGAAGGTACACAACTTGTAACACTAATCACACCCCCTCCTCTCCACCAGAGCCACGGATCAGGGGGCTCCCAGACAGGTCCGAGTCCGACATGGCCCTCCGCCGAGTGACATCTGATCTTGGAGCGCTACCCATATCGATAAGTGAAGACACCAGAGTAGGGGAGGAGGCCCTTTTGCTCGAGATCTGAATCGGGGAGCGCCGGGACCATGCCCCTGGCGAATGAGAGGTCCTCCCCCGGCGGTTGCCTCGTCTTCTAGATCCAGTTTGGCGCCGCTGCGCCTTGGGTGCCTCCTGGCGGGGTTGGGTCATTGTTTTCCGGGAAGAACATAATTTTGGAGTTTTGGAAGTGCAGTGGACCTAGTGCCCTGGCGGCCTCCAGAATCGCATCCCTGTCCCTGAAGTTGAAGATTCGAAGGATAATGGGACGAGTGGGAGCTCCAGGAGGGGGTTTAAGAGTGAGGGAGCGATGAGCTCGCTCCACTGCAAACCAGGGGGAGAGTTTCTCTTTGGGGATCCAGGACCGGACCCATGCCTCGATAAAGTTGTCGGTGCGTCCCTTCTCCACTCCCTCCGGAAAACCCAGGAGGCGCAGGTTGTTTCTCCGGGCCCTATTTTCCGCATCCTCGCCCTTCGCTGCAGTTCCGTGGTCTGTATCCGCAGGCGGGCCACCTGGGATTTGAGAGTGCCCACGTCGTCCTCCATCGTGGAAATACGAGACTCCGCCTCTGTAATACGGGCCTTGGCATTACGGAGGTCTTGCTGAATCAGTGCAACGTCTACCCTCACCTCACCAATCTTGTTTTCCACCGAGGCCTGTGAAGCGCTAATCGCCTGCAGGATAGTGAAGAGGTCACCTCCGGACACCCCATGTGCAGCCATAGACCCACCCGCTGGGTCACGATCAGGCTTGGTGAATTGGTCCATTTTTGTTTGGGTTGGGGGAATGGCGGCCTGAGTAGCGCGGTTTCTGCCCATGTTCCCAAAGTGTCAGGTGGAGGTGTTCGACGGGGGGAGAATAGGGGGACGCACCGGCGCATCCGCCGCAGCCCCCGCCACCCGGTATGGGGGCCGATCCCTCTCCCACTCCCCTACGATGAAGGGAGGCGGCTGCTCTCTAGGGTAACACAACTCTTCACAGCAATGGCGGCCCTCGAGGTAACTTCGGTGGGCCCAAGACCCCAGGGCCCCCCCACAGGCCTCAGCCGCAAGGTCCTGGGCCTCCAGGGGAGAAGAAGGGGGGAGCAGTAACACACGCTCGCCACCCGACACAGTAGCCGATCTGTCCCACCCCAAGTCCCAGCTCACCTCACAGCCTGCAGGTAGTGGGGAAAAAAACAGGCTTTCCAGTCCGCAAGGCCGAGGTAGGCCAGGGAACCCTGGAGTCGGAAACCCCGCCTCTCCGGTATCAGGGCAGGCAACGAAGATGACACACTTCACTGCAGACCATGCCGCCCGCCTCAGGGACACAGGGCAGTCTCGGGGCAGCTGCCCTGCCCCCGCTGCGGGTCCCCCAGCACATATCTCCCACTCGCACCCCAAGATGGCAGAGGGTGCGAATAGTCACAGCAGGCCAGAGGGGGGGAGGGGCGCCCCAGTGGGAGACACATATGGGGTTCCAATGGGGCTCACGTAGATATTGAATCAAGTCCAGGCCCCAGGGGCGGCCCACCCGGCCGGCAGCACCGCAGCGTGCAGTCCCATTGCCTGCCTCGGCCACAGTCCCTTTGCTCCGCGTCCGCACGGCCTGGCACGGCCGCCAAAGGGTCTGAGGGAAGGCGGCACACACAGCCCTGCCTCCTCACCTCCTCCGGTCAGTAGTTCAGGCCGCACCCGGCTCTAGGCACCTCCTCAGCCGCTCCGGCGGCCGCATCTCCCAAGGCCCGGCGTCCCGGGGGCAGGGCCAACAGAGCAGCAAATCCCGGACCAGTCGTCCCGGGCTGTCTCAGGCGCAGATGCGGCGCGGCAAGCGGGCAGCGCCACACTCCGCGCTGTTTGGCAGCAGCCTCCCCCGGCCACCTCTATCGCTGGGAGACCGCGGGCGCCGCTCCACACCTCCGAGCGCCGCCAGTACACCCCGTAGCCGGGCTCTCCAATCTTCAGGCACCGGGGCAGGAACTCACCCTACGGACCGGACCTCAGCCTGACCCTGTGCCACCGGCACAGACCGCCACTGCCAAGAGGATCCCAGGTGGGCAGGGCGGAGAGGGAGCAGCCGGGGCGCCCTGCTGAGACGTCAGGCCCAAAGAGCGGGTAGCGGGGGCTCCCATTTTGAGGGAGGAAGGCCACCCAGAGAAGAGGGCCAGCGGAGGCGGCGCGGGCACGAGGCAGGCCACAAGAGGGGTCAGAGCGATGCAGGCAGGGTGCAGGAGTCGCCCCTGAGACTCTGGGGCGTCGATGGCAGGTACAAGTGGGCTGATGCAAGGCATATGACGGAGGGGGTCTGGAGCACTCTTAGAGTGCGACCGCCATCTTGACACCTCAAGCCACGCCATTAGGTAGTGTTTTGCGGGGCTACAAAATCCGGTCTTTCACATTCAAGTGTTAGTGCTATGAACTAAGTTCACATGTATCACCCGTGGGAGTGAAAGCAAAGTTTGAACTACTGAGCCAGAGGCTCCGTTTACACGACATTGGCGCCCAACATGGGACCTGTATGTTTTGGGAACTGTTGAGTAGTTTGTTTTTTGATATCCTCACATTTGAACTAATATTACATCATGGGTGGAGTTTGAGGCTATCGATGCTGCCTCTCGGTAGTTTTAGGCTTATAACGCACTACAACTGGCTGCAAATTATAGTTCTTCCCAAGATTTGGAAATCCCTTTAACTTACCAGGAACACCAGAACTGGATGGCCGGACAGTTACAACACACTCACAGGAATGTCTGCCTGGGATTCCTGAGCAATGAAGAGGCTACATGGCCAGTCTTGGCTGGCTACATGCCTATTTCAAGTCCTGATACATTAGCTCTTGCTTATGTTGTAGGGGGTTTAACTTGCACATTCGCATTATACAGGAGACTTGTGCAGTTTTTACTACATACCGTGAACTCTAAACCTACTTTTGCAGTGGGACCAGCAGCTCAGGTATCAGTACAACCCATTAGTCCACAGACTATTAATGCCATAATGGGAAAAGCGTCTGAGAAGCATTAAGGGAGTCCCTTCTTGATTGGTTGTCAGGCCAACCAGTTTGAAGTAGTTTATCTGTTCAAAACATGAACCTAGGGTACTGACTATATATTTCACTCTAGAGATGGTGCCACCCAAAGAGGAATGTAACACCCGGGGAAAAGGAAATCTGTAACAGATGGCAGAAAGAAACAGAGTGGTAGAAAACAAAGACTGATTAGATTACCAGTATCTAGGGAATCTGGTAGTGTTATAGTGTGACTTGGAAACTTTAAAAAATAAAGAAAAGACAGACTCCTCTTTGGCACTGTAAAAACATCTCTTTACTGTCAATCAATCAATCAATCAATCAAACCATTTGTATAGCGCACTACTCACCCGGGAGGGTCTCAAGGCGCTTGGAGAAGGGGTAAGCTACTGCTCGAACAGCCAGGTCTTGAGTTGTTTCCTGAAGGCGAGATGGTCCTGGGTCAGCCGAAGGTGGATGGGTAGGGAGTTCCATGTCTTGGCAGCCAGGTAAGAGAAGGATCTTCCTCCGGCGGTGGCTCTTCGGATGCGTGGTACGGCTGCGAGGGCGAGTCTGGTGGACCATAGCTGGCGGGTGGGCGTGTAGAAGGTCAGGCGGTCGTTGAGGTACTTGGGGCCCTGGTCGTGGAGAGACTTGTGTGCGTGGGTGAGGAGCCGGAACGTGATCCTCTTGTCGACGGGGAGCCAGTGCAGGTTCCTCAGGTGGCTGGAGATGTGGCTGCGTCGGGGGACATCCAGGATGAGTCGGGCGGAGGCGTTCTGGATGCGCTGGAGTTTTTTCTGTAGCTTGGCTGTGGTTCCGGCGTAGAGGGCGTTTCAGTAGTCCAGTCGGCTGGTGACGAGTGCTTGGGTGACAGTCTTCCTGGTCTCGGTCGGGATCCAGCGGAAGATCTTGCAAAGCATGCGCAGGGTGTTGAAGCACGATGAGGAGACGGCGTTGACTTGTCTGGTCATCGAGAGGGAGGAGTCCAGGATGAAGCCCAGGTTGCGAGCGTGGTCGGTTGGTTTGGGTGCGGTGCCCAGGGCTGGGGGCCACCAGGAGTCGTCCCAGGCGGAGGGCGAAGATCCCAGGATGAGGACTTCCGTCTTGTCCGAGTTCAGTTTCAGGCGGCTGTCCTTCATCCACTCGGCGACGTCTTTCATCCCTTCGTGTAGGCAGGTTCTGGCGGTGTCGGGGTCTTTGGTGAGGGGGAGGATCAGCTGGGTGTCGTCGGCGTAAGAGATGATGTTGAGGTTGTGCTGGCGTGCGATGGCTGCAAGAGGTCTCATGTAGACGTTGAAGAGGGTGGGGCTGAGTGAAGATCCTTGCGGGACGCCGCAGATGACTTCGGTGGCCTCGGAGCGAAACGGGGGGAGGCGGACTCTTTGTGTTCTTCCGGTGAGGAACGAGATGATCCACTCCAGTGCCTTCTCTTGGATACCGATGTTGCTGAGGCGCTGGACTAGGGTGCGGTGGCAGACAGTGTCGAACGCAGCGGAGAGGTCCAGGAGGATGAGGGACACTGTTTCCCCTTTGTCGAGCAGGGTCCGGATGTCGTCGGTGGCTGTGATGAGGGCGGTCTCGGTGCTGTGGTTGGCTCTGAAGCCGGACTGTGAGGGGTCGAGGGATCCGTTCGTCTCGAGGAAGGCGGTCAGCTGTCTGTTGACGATCTTCTCGATGACTTTAGCAGGAAAAGGGAGGAGCGAGATGGGGCGGAAGTTTTTGAGGTCGGTGGGGTCCGCTGTAGGTTTCTTCAGGAGGGCGCTGAGCTCGGCATGTTTCCAGCTCTCCGGGAAGGTGGCGGTGCTGAAGGAGGTGTTGATGATGTTCCGGAGTTGGGGTGCGATGGTGGAGTCAGCCTTGTTGAAGACGTGGTGTGGGCAGGGGTCGGTCGGTGATCCGGAGTGGATGGTGTTCATCGTGCGGGCTGTGTCTTCGGTGGTCACCGTGGTCCAGGTGCGAAGGGTGGCGGTGGGGGGCGTTGGTTCGAAGGTTGGGTGCGTGGGTGGTGCGCCGAAGCTGGTGTGGATGTTGGCAATCTTGCGGTGGAAGAACGAGGCGAGGGAGTCGAAGAGGTCTTGTGACAGAGTGATGTCGTTGGTGCCAGTGCTGGGGTTGGAGAACTCCTTGACGATGCTGAAGAGTTCCTTGCTGTCGTGGGTATTGTTGTCCAGTCGTTACTTCAGGGATTTCTTCTTGGTGGTGCGGATGAGCTGGTGGTGCTTGCGGGTGGCGTGTTTGAGGGCGGTCATGTTGTCGGTGGTCCGGTCGAGGAGCCAGGCTTTCTCGAGGGTGCGGCAGGTCTTCTTGGAGTCCTTGAGTTCGTCGGTGAACCAGGATGCCTTCTTGCTTCTGGGTCTGCTGGGAGGGTTTTTCAGTGGTGCGAGGTCGGCGCAGGCGGTCAGCCACTGCGTGAAGTTCCGGGCTGCTTCGTTGGGGTCCGTTGCTCTGGCGGGTGGGTTCTGGCTGAGGGAGGTGGTGAGCTGCTCGGTGGTGATCTTACTCCAGCTTCTGTGGGGAATCTGAAGCGGGTGGTGGTGGGTCGTGGTTCTTCTGAAGCTGAAGTGGACGCAGCTGTGGTCGGTCCAGTGGAGTCCGGTGGAGTGGCTGAATGTGCTTGCTGGATGAGAAGACGGGATCAAGCGTGTGGCCGGCGTAGTGGGTGGGGGTGTTGACCAGTTGCTTGAGTCCGAGGTTGGCGAGGTTGTCCAGCAGGGCGGTGGTGTTGCGGTCCTTGTTGTTCTCCAGGTGGAAGTTGAGGTCCCCTAGGAGGATGTAGTCGGCGGAGAGGAGGGCGTGTGGGCTGATGAAGTCTGTGATGTCTTCGCTGAATTGTGTGCGTGGTCCCGGGGGTCTGTAGACGAGGGTGCCTCTGAGGGTCGTCTTAGGGTCGGTGTGAATCTGGAAGTGGAGATGTTCGGCTGCAGCGAAGGAGTCGTTGGCGTCGATCGTGATGCGGATGGTGTTCTTGTGGACGATGGCGATGCCTCCTCCAGTCTGGTTGACGCGGTCCCTCCTGATGATCTTGTACCCGTCCGGGATGGCGATGGCGATGTCGGGTGCAGAGGAGGCGTTCATCCAGGTTTCCGTGAGGAAGGCGACGTCCGGTGATGTAGCGTCGAGGAGGTTCCAGAGTTCCACGGCGTGTCTGTGGACGGAGCGGGTGTTGAGCAGGATGCACTTGAGGTAGTTGCTGCTGGGGCTTGGCGGGTGCGGGGCAGGTTCGGAGGCAGGTGAACTTGCAGGTACAGCAGGTGAAGGGTCCGTGGGTGCGTCTCGGGGTGGCTCGGTAGCAGGCGTGGTTCCGGCCGGCATTGAGTGCGTTGAGAGCCCGCTGCGCGTCAACGCTGCGCGTGCGTGGAGGCGGCATAAGAAGGGAGCCGGGAGGGAGGGTCCGCTGGGTGGCAGGAGCGGGGGGGCCAATCGGCTGGCGGGGGCGGGGCCGCAGGGAGGCAGCGGCGGGAAACGGCGAGTGGCGAGTGGCGGCAAAAAGGCAGGAACCTGGAACCAGGAACAGGAGCAGGAGGAGCGTGGGGGCGACCCGGCCTGGCAAGGCACAGTGGTCGCTCCCGAGGTCAGGATGGAGTCCCCTTAAGAAGGGAGCCGGGAGGGAGGGTCCGCTGGGTGGCGGGAGCGGGGGGGCCAATCGGCTGGCGTGGGGCGGGGCCGCAGGGAGGCAGCGGCGGGAAACGGCGAGTGGCGAGTGGCGGCAACAGGCAGGAACCAGGAACCAGGAACAGGAGCAGGAGGAGCGTGGGGGCGACCCGGCCTGGCAAGGCACAGTGGTCGCTCCCGAGGTCAGGATGGAGTCCCCTTAAGAAGGGAGCCGGGAGGGAGGGTCCGCTGGGTGGCGGGAGCGGGGGGGCCAATCGGCTGGCGGGGGGCGGGGCCGCAGGGAGGCAGTGGCGGGAAACGGCGAGTGGCGAGTGGCGGCAAACAGGCAGGAACCAGGAACCAGGAACAGGAGCAGGAGGAGCGTGGGGGCGACCCGGCCTGGCAAGGCACAGTGGAATCGTGACAGGGAGATCAACCCTCCTCACATAGGCAGACAGCTGGCCTCAGTTTCCTGTTTCACAGACAGCTTCTTGTATACAAAATTAGATAATGAGGGGTTACAAAAGGTCAGAAGTAAATCATTTCATCAGATATAGATCAATACATACTGATCATAAGAAACATGAGGTCACCTGTGGCCCTTGACTTTAGCCTAATTCACTACATATCCTTTATTGCAGTTTCTAATAATGCTTATTATTATTTGGAAACACAAAGTACGTGCCTGTGAACCTGTGTGCTAAAGCCATGAATACTTTCAAAATTGCTATTTATTTATAATGTTTTATATAGGGCTAACATGACCCATCCGGGTTTCAGAGTGCTTCACAGAAGATTGGGACAAAAAAACAGAGAACAAGAAAGCAAGCAAGAGCATAATTGTAAATTCACAAATTGAGACAGATAATATCACTAGAATAAGTCAATTAGCTAATTGGCAAGTTCCGAAAGTCTAGTTATAATCATGGGTGTAGGCACGAGTCAAGTTGTGAAACTGAGGGCAGAAATGTGTTTGTAAGTAGTAATGTAACTTTTTTTGAAGGATGTCGTTGAGGGAATCATTCTGATTATGGGTGGTTGCGAGTTCCAAATTCTCATAATACCGGAGAAGGCTCTGTTGCAAGTTGTCTTTTTAAGCAATTTCTGTGGTTTCAGTACCAAAGTGCTGGTGCTCCTAGAGGATCTGTATCCACCACATAATTATAGTTTTTGTGTCAAGTACCCAGGAGTGTTGTAATGAAGTGCTTTATGGGTCATGCAAGCACATTTAATGGAATACTTGCTTCATAAGGGAGCAATGTTAGGGCTTTTCAATCAGGGGTGATGTTTGTTTCTTTTTGTTCCTGTGATGAGTCTAGCAGTCGCTTTGAGAGATGCCCTTAGAGGTGCCAGCTTGGCACTGTGAAAGCTACAAAGGGTTGCACTTCCATAGCCCAACCTGGAGATGACTAGAGCTTGGACCATTGATTTAAAGTCGTCCTGAGGGAGGAAGGCTTTTAATTTCCTTAAAATGTTAATTTGGTAGTTTGCTCCTTTGGTGGCAGTACTAATGTGCCTCTACATGTTCAGATTCTTGTCAAGTGTTATTCTCAGAGATCTTGTAGAGTCAATAATGTGTGCTGACCAGTTAAGAGCAGTTAGATGATTCATCCATAGAGCAATATTGGGAGGGTGATTGGGTGAGATAATTAGGAGGAATTCCGTTTTGATGGTATTACGTTTGAAGTGGTTGCGGGTTAGCCAATTTTGGGTGTCTAGTAGAGTAGTATTTAGGTCCCTAATATCTTCTGGGAAAGAGATTGTCAAGTACAGTTGGGTGTCATCAGCACACATATGGTATTGAATGCTAGAGGAACTCAAGATTTCAGCTAGAGGCTCCATGAAAAGGTTGAAGAGGATAGGTGAAAGAGAGGACCCTTGTGAGCCCCTTACGTGACAGGTGTGGCATAGGACAGGAACTGGTTAACCTTTATTCTTTGAGTTCTGTTATGGAGAAATGAGGTGAACCAGTTTAGTGCAGGCTCTGAGAGGCCCTTTCTCCGTTCAAGTAAGTCTAGGAGACTGGAATGTTTAACTGTATCAAAGGAGGATGATAAGACTAGGAGGATTAGCAGGCAGGATTAGTTCAGATCCAATATTTATAGCAAGTCATCCACTATGTGCGTGAGAGCCGATGCAGTGCTGTGCCCTTGACGGAAGCCAGTTTGGAATTGGTCAAGAAGTTGGAAATGTTCTATAAGGTTGCAAAGTTGCACCTGAATGCATTTTTCAATGTGCTTGGCTAAAGTAGGAATATTGGCAATGGGATGGATCGGCAGTAAGCTTCTTCAGAATAGGGGTTATCAGTCCTACTTTAAGCAGTCAGGGATAGTGCCCTGCTGAAGTGAGGTGTTTACAATCTTGGTCCAGAGTGGGAGTAAAGAGGATTTTATCTCCCTGTAGATATACGATGTTAAAAGGTCAGTGAGGTGATTTCATGATTTAAGCGATATATGTTTGTTTTGAATGTTGTTTTCGCTGATGGTTTTGAAGGTATTCCAGGAGGCATTGTTTTTAGGAGAGTGCTCCAAGAGACCAAGCGGTTCACCTATTTGTGAGGGAGGGAGGCACGCTGGCAGTATAGCCGGAAGGAGTTCCCTTACAGTCTGCAGGTCTTTTTCAATATTTCCGTCCTTCCCAGGAAGGAGACAAATTCCTCACGGTTTGGTAGCAGATTAGACCCAATTATTGCTGGGTTAGGAAGATTATTTGATTGTTGTTTGACTAGTTCAAAGAGGTTTTAGGATGGTTATTGGCTAGGTCTAACTGGGTTTTAAAAGAATTCGATTTCAAACTACTGATGCATTTATTGTAGGTGTTCCTCCCCCATCGTAGATGTTTTAGGTGTTCGACGGATTATGAAAATCTCCATGCTCATTCAACTTGTCTTAGATTGCATCTTTCTGTATTTAGGCTGCCATTGGACCATGGTTTCGACTCTGGTGGAAATAAATGTTCCGTTGTAAGGGTGCAATCAAGTCTAGGATGTTCAGTATGGAAGTATTGTAGTGATCTGTAAGTACTTGGACATCTGTTGTGTCGACCTGGGGAAGCAGGATGTTGTTGCTGAGAAAAGTCAGATCATTTAGGTTTATAATCCGCCAGCTTCTTTTCCATTGTTTGGGCTTTATTGTTGAGTTATTTTTGTACTAATAGCATTTGTGATGAGGAAGGTGATAAAATGATGATCTGTCCAGTCGCAAGGGAGGATAGAGTCAAGTTGACTTATCCTTCTTTGAAATAATAAGGAGTTGCTCCCTTGTGTGTAGGCCTTTCACAGAATTGGGTTAGGGTGAGTGTAGTAGTTATTTTTTGCATTTACCTCTGCTTATTGTGTAATACATCTGGGATCCTATGTTCCTAGTGTTCCAGGTGAGAGAGCCTTTGTGTTTGTATGTTCTAGTAAAGACAGTTGATCTTGACCTGGCTTAAGATACACTTGTGTCTCTGCTTGGGTGTTCAGCTGAGGTTGATTTCCAAATAAACCAAGCATTAACCTTACCTGATGTCAGCCTTCTTTACGACATCGTTTTTGGCGACAGGAGCTGAGCATCCACAAAAAGAACCCACGAAGCAGCTGAGAGTTCTTCATCAGTAAACGGAGAAATAGGATTACGAAGGGTCCTATGCCCAATTTCTTGTCTGGAAAATTTTTAAAACCTTCCTCGAACTTAAGCAGTGTTACAAAGCGGCAAGAACCTTGAAAATATTCTTTGGATGTGCATCGCTGAGCTAAATGTCACCATTGAAGCGATTTCGACATCAGTGATTCTTCCGTTTCATCCCGGTAAGCCGCGCATGCTTTCGGGGAGGTTTAATCTGATAAGGGCAAAATATTTGTGAGCAGAGCACAAGGGAAAGGGTTTCTCCGGCGCTGGAACGCAAAAGTCAGAGATGCGTTCCAGCAACTGTTAAAAGCGTAAAGAAACGTGCGTCTAATCTCAAGTGAAACACACGTATGCGTTCCATTGGAGGAAGCATTAGAAACTAAACTGCAACTGACGTCATAAAGAGTCTCCTCTCCCCAGAAGAGAATGAATGAACGTTCGAATGATTATCGTCATAAAGGGGATTGTCTCACTGGAGAAGCACATTAATGTCATAATGGTGTTTGTCCTGATATACTCTTTGGCTTTTAACATCCATTTATAAACTAAGCGAGCAACATATGAAACAAAGGAAAATACATTTTCTTCAATTTAGGACAGTCCATGACTATGCTGCCATCTAACGGACGTTTCTAGTAATACATCTGAGCATTATTATTAAACATTTTATTTGGAGTTTCAGTATAAGAAAAGGACATTTTTTAACAACTACTTGGAGAAAACATTTGCTTTTAGTCATTTTATTTACCTTATATTTTTTATTTATAACCTTTTTAATGACCATGCAAGCAGTTTCACCTCCCACACCATTTTTAGAAAGTCCAGGTGATCCCCCTATTAAATGGCGAAAGTGGATTGATGGATTTGAGACTTACCTTGGTGCGATTGGTGCCATGAGATTTTGTGCAGAAAAGGAAGAAGTATATCTTGTTGCATTCCTTGGGGTATGAAGGGCGAGAAATTTTAAAACATCTTCCAAATCCATCACTTGTCAAGGGTGAGATTCTTGATGAGTATCAAGAAACAATCAAAAAACTTCAAACAAGATTTGATGTTCAACCTAGTTTAGTTGTTCTTCGACATAAATTCTTCTTACGTACCCAGAACACTGGTGAAGATGTCGCCAATTTTATTACAGCTTTAAGAAGTCTTGTTTCAGATTGTCAATTTGAGAATTTTGCAAATCAGCTTGTCCGAGATCAATTCATAGCTAAGTGTACGGATGAATCAATAAAACAAAAGCTGTTAACTTTAGGAAATCCTACCCTTGAAGAAACAATTAGGGTAGCAAAAAGTATTGAAACATCGCAGATCTCAGTTAGGGAATTGTAGGAAAGGAAGAATGAAAATATTTTGACTGTTAAAGTAAAAGATACTAAAATGGCCTACAACAAGGCATCTGAAGGACAACGGTCATTCGACAAATATAATTCATTTTTTTCTAAAACTGATATTTGTTTTAGGTGCGGTTATAAACCACATTGTGTAAATGGTAAATGTCCTGCAAAATTTGTAACATGTAAAAATTGCAACAAGGTAGGACATTTTGCGAAGGTATGTCAGACAGGTAAAAATAGATTCAGTCAAAAACCCGCTCTTGTTAAATGTGTTGTTGACCAGGATACTTCATGTGTAGATGAGGAATTTATTACTAAAGATCTAAGTAACATGGTAGTGGTTGTTCAAGATGACGGGGTTGTCACAGGTGACCATGACCTATGTGTTGATCCTTATGTTAATATTCAAGCAGGTGATCGTGTACTTAATCTTTTGGTTGATTCTGGCGCACGAATTTCCATGATCACACTTGAACTCTATCATGCAACATGGCCAAACAGAGTACTCCTTCCTCCAGATCGCAAGGCTGTCTCTTATGAGGGATGAGAAATAAATGTGTCTGGATACATTGAAGAAATTATGGAATTCCAAAGAAGGAAAATATTTGGTAAGATCTATGTTGCTCAAAAAGGGCTAAACATTCTAGGGTGGTTCCACCAAGGTTTATTTGGTATGGTTCTCAGGCCTGGTACAAGGAACCAAGTAGTTGCAGTGAGAGACAGCCCTGAGTTGGAGAATCTCCTCAATGATTACCCACATGTTTTTTCTGGTGAGTTGGGTAAGATAAGTAATTTCCAACATAAGATCATTGTTAAAGATGGTGCTTGTCCTGTGAAGCATAAGCTCAGAAATGTTCCCTTTAGTATAAGACGTGATTTGGAAAAAGAACTCGACATGCTGTATTCCAAGGGAATCATAGAGCCAATAGAGTCATCCTTGTGGTTGTCTCCATTGGTTGTTGCAAGAAAACAGAATGGTGAGTTAAGGGTTTGTGTGGACCTTCGCTGTCTCAACAAAGAAATATGGGTCGATTCTCATCCCCTTCCGAACATAAATGAACTATTGTCTAATTTAAAGGATGCGAAAGTCTTCACAAAATTAGATTTGGCATCTGCCTATCACCAGGTAGAATTGACACCAGAATCCAGACCGTTCAAAGCTTTTGTTTCCCCATTTGGAACTTTACAATATCTGAGTATGCCGTTTGGGCTCGCCTCAGCCGCCTCCTTTTTCCAAAGGGTTATGTCAAACACGTTGAAGGGAATTAATTTCCTTTCTGTTTTACAGGACGATGTACTCATTCATGCTCCTGATAGAAGCTCACATGGTGCAGTGTTGAAGGAAGTGTTAGGCAGGTTCCAAAGTAATGGAGTAGTTTTACGCAGAGACAAATGTGTTTTTGCTACAAGTGAGGTTGATTATTTGGGGCATTTAGTTAACCAGAAAGGCCTTCTTCCTAAATCTAGTCTTGTTGAATCCATTGTCAATGCAAAACCCCCTTCTGACGAAAGTACTTTGAAATCCTTCTTGGGATTATGTGAATTTTACTCGAGATTTATTCAAAATTTTGCAACTAAACTTAGACCACTTTCACGTATGTTGGTGAAGGGTTGTATTTTTGAGTGGAACAAGAAGTGTCAGGAAGTTTTCGATTGGGTGAAACAGTAGTTAAGTTCCCCATCCGTCTTAAAGCATTTTGATCCCTCGTTGCTGTGTACCCTGACCGTGGATGCAAGCAATGTGAGTTTGGGTGCTATTCTCTCTCAAAATAAAGGAGGGGAGTTAAGCACAATAGGTTTTGCCTCTAGAGTATTGTCATCTTCTGAAATGAAATACTCTGTAATTGAGAAAGAGCTTTTGGCTTGCTGGTGGGCCATACTGAAATTTAGGAATTTTCTTTGGGGGAGGAAATTCTGTCTCAAAGCCGATCACAAACCTTTAATTTTTATCCTTAGTGGGAAAAATGTGAGAGGGTTCACACCAAGAATTGCACGTTTGTCGTCAAAATTACTACAGTTTGATTTTTCTGTTGAGTACATTTCCGGAAGTAAGAATGGTTGTGCTGACTTTCTTTCTCGTTCTTCTGACATGATTGAGAAGGTTAGTAACATGGATGAAGAAGATAAGGATGAATACCTTGTAGCTGCTATTGATCTTCCCCAATTGTGTGCGGTGTCTGAGAATGAATGGCGTCAAGCTTTACTCAATGATGTATCTTTACAAAAAGTTACCACATTCATCAAAGATGGGTGGCCTAAAGAAAGAAATCTGAATTTTGAGTTTAAAACTTTTCTCCAAGTAGCTGATGAACTCACTATTGATAGTGGTTTGATACTAAGAGGTGATAAGTTAGTTCCCCCATTTTCTTTGAGAAACAAATTAGTAAAATGTGCACATGAGGGACATTTAGGTTCCACCTTAACAAAAAAAAGAGTGAGGCTTTCTTTTTGGTGGCCTTCAATGGACAAAGAAATTGATAATTTTGTTAAGTCTTGTGTCATCTGCTCAAGTTGTGACAAAATTGTTAAAGTGAGTACTCCACCTTTGACGCCATTAGAATTACCTTCTGCACCATGGGTCAAGCTAGGTTTAGATATTGTTGGGCCGTTTCATGCGCTAGATTTGTCTTCGACATTTGCTTTGGTCCTTATGGATTATTATTCTAAGTGGCCTGAAATAAAATTTGTGAGAGAGGTTTCTGCTAAAACTGTGGTTGAATTCCTCAGTGATGTCTTTTTAAAAGAAGGGTTTCCAGAATTTTTTGTAATGGATAATGGAACGCAATTTGTTTCTACAGAAGTTGAAGATTATTTGTCCAAATGTAGCATAAAACATCTAAAGAGTTCTTTATACCATCCCCAAACAAATGGTTTGGTAGAACGCATGAACAGGGTTCTGGGTGAGTGTATCCAGTGGGCTCTTTCTAATAAATGTGTTGTTAGTAGTTCTGTTAGAAGCATGCTTTGGTTCTACCGAACCACACCCCATTCTACAACAGGTGTTTCGCCTTTTGAATTACTGCGAGGTCGAAGAGCTTCCACTTTGTCTTGTTCAGGATGGATGAGTAAATGGATAAAAGGGAAACAGTGGAGTGATGAGGATGTCAGACATCAAGTAGAGATTGTACAGAGTAAACAAAAAACATATTTTGATCAGAAGAAAAATGTCAAAGTCGTGGACATACACCCTGGTGATTATGTCTCCATTAAGAAGCCCATGTTAAAAAAGGATTCTCTAAGTTTACTCCACCTGTCCTGTTGGACCTGGGGTCACCAGTCCACATAGGGTAGCCTGGCACAGAATGGGTAAGACTAAACTCCAAAGCAATTGTGCTGTGCTTGCATCACACTCCGCATTCTAACTCTACACCTACACTCTACACCAGTTTAGAAAAATACGGTCTGCTTTATAAAAACTCTTTTCAGTATTTCATTGTCATTTAGCAGAATTTAGGTTCAGTACATTAAATAAATCCACATTTAGTTATCAGCAACATCACATTAGCAAATAGCATCGATTACACTTCTCTCCTCCTTCTTAAAGGAGTTCTATTATCACTCTTGCGCTTCTTGCGCTCAGTAAACTCTCTAAGTCTCAGTGAAGATATTCAGCAAAGGTAGAACTTCCGTCAATTACACTAAGTCGTTCTTTAGCCTTGGGATTTTAATACATTTTAAGCTGGAAGATTCAGGTATACAATACGGTTTCATTAACAGCACATTAGTACCAAGGCTTAGGTGGCTGGAGCAGAGAAAGTAAACAGGTAGGATACTTTAATGTTGACATACCACCCTATAATTCACTCTGACCACAGTGTTTGACAGGAGATTTCAGTTCTGTTCTTTGGCACAATCTGTGGGGTGTAGCAGAGGTAATTTCCCCCTTTCCCCAATCAGTACCTTCTTTCTTATTACTCCCGGGGCAGTTCTGATACCCCGATCTCCGTGAGCAGCAATTTACCCCTCAATCCGGAGACTGCTCCCTGCAGGATTTTATTAAGCAGGTGCAGGAATCCGGTCAGAGAGAGTCACGCACTTTTCGGAAATGGAAGCAAGGGGCTGAAACAGCTGCGAGGATATCCCCAAACCAGGTGGTTGGTTTTCGGCCCCCTCCGGTGACCGGCAGAAAGTAATTGAGGCCTGTTAGCCCGGGTTCGGCAGACTCTCCCTTCCCACCACAACTCTGCCATTCGCTGCAAGGCCCTTTTTAAACCTAGGGCCCTGCACTCACTCTTTCGGCCTTACCGCATTGTGAGTGGGACGTCTCGGCCTCACTTGCCCACGCTACCACTCCTGTCCTAAGGCGCAGTTCACGTGTTTCTCAACTTCCTCATAGATATAGGGTTTGATCTTTTAGTCTTTATTGTTCTTGTTTCTGCATCTCTTTATTTCTTTATTGTTCTTGTTTCTGCATCTCTTTATTTCTTTCCTCTTCTTCTTTCCTTCTTTTTTCTACCACCTTTTCTTTTCCAGTTTAAGCTTTTTGTTTTCTAAAGGGAAAAACTATGTAGTAGTTACTTATTGCATTTACCTCTGCTTATTGTGTAATACATCTGGAATCCTATGTTCCTAGTGTTCCAGGTGAGAGAGCCTTTGTGTTTGTATGTTCTAGTAAAGACAGTTGATCTTGACCTGGCTTAAGATACACTTGTGTCTCTGCTTAGGTGTTCAGCTGAGGTTGATTTCCAAATAAACCAAGCATTAACCTTACCTGATGTCAGCCTTCTTTATGACAGTGAGGTCTGCAAGAAAGGTTTTAAGGATGTTCACTGCATAGTCATGCAGTTCATTCCAATGTAGGTTAAAGTCTCCTAGGTAGATCTGGGTAAGCTGATGACTGGCATTGGTTGTGATGGTTTCCATGAACAGCTCAATAAATGGAAGGTTATCTCCTGGTGAGTGGTAGATAGTGTGAAGCTTACATATAAGTCTATTGTTACTTGCAATGTTAATGCATAGGTATTTGCAAGAGCAAAGGTCTTCAAACCTTTTGATTCCAAGACTCCCTTGTCAAAGTTTTTTAGGCATAAGGATACCCTTCTGACAAAACATTCTAGAACCTGGTATTCCTCATCATCGACAATTATTGGCAATCCTAAACGTCCCCAATTACCACATCAAATAATTTTTACTGTGGGAAAATTATATTAAACAGTGTTTCGCAAACCAAAGGTCAGTGAGCATGGGGGTGTAGTTAAAGCTGTAGCTAAAAACAAAGGGCCTAATTTATGAGGAATTGGTGTAGGGTAGTGCAGCAAGGTATACCAATGTGAAAGGGCATGAACGTACCGTATTTATGAAATACAGTGCATTCGCTTGCGTTGATGCACAAATTGCTGCCTAGCACCAACAGGATTGTTTTTGTAGAGGAAGGGGCACCTTTCATCACAAAAACAATCCTGAGGGGCGTATTTTTTTTTTCTCAGAGTTTTATATAGCGCGAACTAGACCCGAACTGAATCAGGTATCAGAGCGCTTTACATAGCACCAGTTACGTTACATGAGGACACACATTCATTTTTTAGGCACGGGGAGATTAAGTGATTTGCCCAGAATCACAGGAGTTTTTTGGCGTCGTTACCGAGACTCGAACCCAGATCACCAGGTCCGAGGTCGAGCGCCCTAGCCGTTAGGCCAACTCGTCTTCTTTCTATGTGAGCTGCAGAATGCATTGTTGTGTTGACAGCGAGCAGCCTCCCTGGATGCACTGCTCTTCTTCCCCAGAAGCCATGATTTCTCCCCATGACAAGCTGCTGGTGGTGAGTGGAGATTGTGGCCTTGCATCAGGACGTGGTGTGTACTTTGTGTGGGGTGAGTCTCCACTGCGCGGCGTAAGCTGTGCACTGCTCCGGCTTGGTTGGTCTATCAGGAGCCCCTGGAATACTCTACCCCTGTGAAACCTCTGCCCACACTTACACAACTTACTGGCTTTTGCCTGGCCTTAATTGGACTTACCCGGGTGCTGAGCTCTGGGATCTTGCAGTCAGTGTTGCTTTGGGGCTGCTACTCTTCATGAGGGGGACACCTCTCACAGCCCCCTGCTGGGACTACTGTTCTTGCTCTTGGTGTTCCCCCCCTCAGCCCTGGTTGAGTGATTCATCTGAACCTTACAGCCCACTTCTGTGATTGTTCCTCTGGGGCTGGACACAGCCCCGGTGCTTCTTGCACCTCCAGCAGCTGCCCTGCCATGATGGCGAAAGATAGAGCAGCCTGTACAGGACCAACGCAAACAAAAATGGACCAATTCACAACCAGCTCATCTAGTGGTGCCAAGGGAGCCCTGGATGGTGGCGGGTCGGGCTTCTCCGTCAACAAGCTCACAGTAATACTGCGACATTCTGTCCATCAACTGTTTTTTTTGCATTTGTCACCTCGAGTGGGACGGGTATGCTCAGACGTGGGTCCCATGCTCTCCATGCCACTGGAATCAAGCTATCCTGACTGATGAGGGCTGAAATCCCAAAACCGGTCCTAGGATGCTTGTTTCCAGTCCAGGGAGGACCTGGCTTGGCAGTTCGGGCTGGACTGTTCCCATGGGGTGTGACCATGTGGGGTCAAGACTGATTTGCATATGGCTGGGTTCAAACTTGAATGGCGAGCAAAAAAACGATGGATTCAGGCCCAGATCTCAGTACTGGGGTGAATATATGACATTGTTCTGCATTCTGTCCATCAACTGTTGTTTTTGCAACCAGACCTCACAGGCAGCTGTGGAGACCAAGATCAGCGAAGTCAGAATAGACGTTGCGCTGCTGCCCCAGGATTTCCGCAACGCCACAGCGTAAATCACTGCGTTGGAGTTCCAGATTTCCTCTACCGAAGACCACATTTCGACCCGTCTCCACTCTGCTCGAATGGCAGAAATCCACAGGAATGCTGGTGGCGCGGAGAACTGCTCCCGGTGTAGCAATGTCCACGCGATTGGAGTCCCAGAGGGAGCGGAGGTAGCTGACCTGCAACGGATGGTGGACTATGTGGAACACTGGATTAGGTCCTGGATGCCAGCTGACCGCCTCTCCTCCTGGCTCGCTGTTGAGAGAGCACATAATGCCCTGGCCCCCCAGCAACCACCCAGGGTTTCACCCTGGCCTATCATAGCCTGCATTCTTAATTACTGGGACAGGTACGACATTCTCAGCAAGGCTTTACAACACCCTGACCTCCGGTACGGAGATGCCAATGTTCGTCTCTTCCCAGACTACACTTGTGAAGTTCAAAAACATAGGTGCTGCTACTTGGAGGTGAAACAAAAGATGCAGACAATGAGTCTCCAGTATAGTTTGTTGTTCCCTGCATGCCTCTGCGTTATCCAACTCAATAAGTCCAACTTCTTTGACACTCCGGACTCTGCCTTGCAGTGGCTTACATAGGATTGTTCAATTCATGGACCTGTCTCCGCCCACTTTCAGCGCCAATGAGCACCTGTCAACCTTTGGTAGCAGGAGATGCCAAAACCACACAGATGCTGCACCCGGGCAAACAGGGGACGTAGAGCTAGCCAATCGCTCTCGCCCATGGAGTCCCCCCAGGAACGGTCGCAGTCACCTTCCAGACAGGCCTCAAACCCTGCCTCTGAGGCGGAGGAGGGTGGGGGAGAGGCCAGTGGCCCCACCGCTCCACTTCCTGGTCCGGTCACCTTTTACTCGGTCACTGATGTATCTCGCAGTCCTGCCATCTGATCGACGTCCACATCCGTTGGCTGCGATTCCATCTCACAGCTCTGCCGCTGGTTCAGACTTACGTTAGCTGTCTGCATTGCTCCTGGTTTATGGTGTTGTCTTATTTGTTGTTTTCCATACTGTGCCACTTACCTTATACTCTACCTTCTGGTCTTGCTTATGACTTGAGGGTCTCATACCGGCTTCAAGTGATGGCAACTCATGTCAGGCCCTACTTTGATCCCATGATTTCTCTTGTACTGATGGGGTTTGCACTCCTCCTTTTTGTCTCTTGCCTTGTTCATGACACTCATGGGGTTGTGTCTCCCAGTTCTTTCCTTAGGGTTTTCATATAGGGTGACAGATGCTTCTTGGGTAGGGAGGGGTGGAATTTGGGGGGTGGGGTCTTCCCGTTACAATGTTGATAAATATCTTTGTTAACTTTTTTTTCCCCTCCCAGGTCTAAACACCTACACTCGCTTTACTCTTGCACACGGTCTTGGGGTAGTGATCTCCTGCGGTTCACCGCTAACGCACTCCTCTTTTACCAGCTAGGCCTTGCAAGCCCTATTGGTGGGCTCGTCGTTCGTCCTTCACACTAACGTCCAATCCCCACACACATGACTGTTCAGGTTCTGTCATGGAATCGAACCGGTCAATTGCACCAGGTGAAGTGGGCAGCGACTTTCACCTTTGCTTAGCGATACCGTCCTGAAGTTCTGTTGCTGCAGGAGACTCACCTACTTAGGAAACGCTGCCTCTTCCTAGAGCGTAAGCGTTACGACAGAATCTTTAATGGCAGGTATTCTCAGGGGCTAGAGGGGTTGCTATTCTGCTGTGCCGCTCCTTTCCCCTGATAGTCTCATGCGTGACCCGCACAGGTGTTTCATTGCTCTGGGGGCACACTGGAGGGGCAGCTGGTCTCCCTAGTATGCGTTTATGTACCTCGTGCTCTCTTGACCGCTAGTCTAAAGGACCTCTTGCGCCTCCTCTCTGGCCTCCAGCAAGGGCAAGGAGATTTCAATGCAGTGCCTGTCCCTGAGTTGGATAGTACCGGGACTCACTCTGCGGCTAGACGGACCGGTGCCTGCCATCTCAATGACTGGACCAATGCCCTGGGTCTTTGTGACGTATGGAGGTCCTGGCACCCCTAACAACGACAATTCACACGCACATCAGCGGCTCACCACACACACTCCCAGATAGACCACATATTCCCAGTTACTGACTCAGATCCAGATCTGCCCTGCGGTATTTTGTATCATTCTCACCTGCTTATCCACTTAGAACCCTCTCCTGGGGGGCTATGTCCCATGTGGCGTTTGAATGCCTGGTTACTCCAGGACGAGAAATGTGTCCACTATCTCAGGTCCAAGCTCGGGGACTATTTCTAGAACAACAAGGGCTCGGTTACATGCACGGGGACCCTAATAGCCACAAGTAAGGTGACGCTACGGGGCTCTGCAAGGAGCTATGTCAAAGCCCAGGAGTGTGACCGCTTTGCCCTGGTCACTCGCCTGGAGGCACAGGCACTTTGTCTCGAGCAACAGTTGAAGTCCGGCACCCAGGCGGATGCTTCTCAACAAATAAGCCCTGTCCATGAGGACATTAACCTGCATTCTATGGAGGCGGCCAGACACCTCTGGCAGGCCACGATGGCTCGGATTTACAGCTGGGGAGGCAGAAATTGGATATTTGCTATGTTTGTTGGTCTCCCGCCAACAGGATCATCACCGAGATCATAGATGGCTCTGGCCTCTCCCAACGGACCCTTGTTGAGATAGCCTAAAGCAGTGTTTCCCAAACTGTGGTCCGTGGACCCCCAGGGGTCCGTGACACATTCCCAGGGGGTCCGTAGGCAACAGTTTTAAAAGCACAAAAACATTTCTTGTAAAATTAGCAGCTTTCCAGCAACAATAAAAGTGTCAAGAGAATGCCAGTGATTAATGTACCTGCTGGAGAGCGAGGAGAGTTTTGTTAAGTGGCAGCTTTGATTTAACTAATGTAGCACAGAGGGTTAATGTGCCTACTGCAAAGAACGTGTAACATGCATCTTAAAAAGCCGCATTTTATGAGCTTAGGTTCGTGGTTACTGCTTTTGTCACAGAGATTCCTTTATTACTGTGCACTTCATAAGTGACAATCGTAATCTAGCAGAGGGACCTATAAACTGTCATCAAAGAGCTGCTTGCAAACTGCATGGTACCAGTTAGTAATTTATATTTTGTCCCAGTTATTCATTATCCTGATGCTGCTAAAAATATATATTTGGGTGGAAATACATTTTTAATGCTAAAGTCAATACTAGCCACTGTGTTATGCTTTGAATCCTGAGTTTGTGCTTTTCCAGACCAAGCACTCTTTAAACATTTTATATACACACTGATTTGCATGTATGATTCAATGTCTCTATATGTGTGTGATGTAAAGTGCTCTGACATCCTACAATGGTATGAGAGATGCTACAAAACAAATGAAATACATGTGACAGAGGGGCTATTACTTCAATATAAAATACTAAGGGCCAGATGTACGATCTGTTTTTATATGCGCGAACGGGTTCGCGAACCCGTTTGCGCATGCAAAAACCTATTGGGCCATGTACATAGCCTATTTCGCGAGTCGCAATTTGTTGCAACTTGCTATTTGGAAGGGGCATTCCCTTCCAAATAGCGAGTCTCAAAACCATGTACAAATGTTTTGCGGTCGCAAAACAGTCACAATTACCACCTACTTCAAGTAGATGGTAATGCATGGACCCCTTCCCCTTTGCAAATGCATGCAAAATTATGTTTTAAGGTCAGGCAGTAGTCCCAGGGACCTCTGCCTGCCCTTAGAAAATTAAACAAAAACGTTTCATTTCCTTTTTTTTTAAATGCATGGTAAACAGGCTGCATTTTTTTTTTAATACTGCTTTATTTAAAAGCAGTCCGAGACATGGTGGCCTGCAGAGCCCAGCAGGCCACCATTGCTGGGAGGGCTGGCATTCCCAATGGGCTCGCACATTGCGAGAGGCTAATTAATATTAATGAACCTCGCAATTTGCGACCCCATTGGGAACCCCAAAGTGTTAACCACACTGTTGTACATTTCATTTAGCGACTCGCAATTTGCCACTCGCAATGTGTCACCAATTGCGAGGCGCTAAATGAAATGGTCGTACATCTGGCCCCAAAATCCTTAGTACTTTGAGTATTTGTTTTGTGTGCACACGTGTGTATTTTTTTCGAATTACTGTTTTAATGTTTGAAATGTAACTCATACAAATTGCTAGGGGGTCCCCGGCTTCCAGTGGTGACTCAATGGGGGTCCTCAGGAGTCAAAAGTTTGGGAACCACTGGCCTAAAGCATTTCCCCATTATTACCACACAGTAATCACCTGGCCAGTGGAAATGAACACAGCTGTGTCTGGCTCATTCTTCAATTCAGTTCCCCTTCCCAGGATGTCCGCATCTGCTGCTCACCTATGCAATGATCCCCTCATGACTGAGAAGGTTAGAGAAGCATTTTCCGGTATGGCACTGGGCAAAAACCCAGACCCAGATGGCTTTCCTATGGAGTATTATTCCATATTCCAGGAGACTCTTATCCCTCACCTCCTGTCGTTAAACAAGGTGTGCCGCTCTGGGTATTTCCCACTGGAGTTAGTCTCTGCCACTAGTCCTAATATCCAAGACTCAACCTCTGTCTAAGTAATTTGCATCCTATCAGCCGATATCACTCCTCAACTGCGAGGTTAAAATCTTTGTATCCATCTTAGCTAACAGGCTCAAGTGGGTCGTGCATTAGCTGCTGCAACTGGACCAATGCGGCTTCATACAGTCCCGGAGCACGAGACACTGTATTGGTCGGCTTCACGTAGTCCAACTTATATGCATAGGTCCGCAGTATATGGGTTGGGCCTGGAGTGCAGCACACGAGGACCATATTGCGCTATACCCGGATGATGTACTGCTTTATCTTGTGCATCCAGCAGGGAGTGGGCCCAGATGGCTCCAGTTGCTGGAACGCTTCGAAAGAGCTACACTACACTAACTACACTCTGCTCTGTGTCATGTGCATGCCATGTTTACACCTGTGCTCACCTAGGCCGGTTTGCTGGCTGGAAATTCAATAAAGTTTGTTATTAAAAAAAAGAATGGCTAATACTTCCGCTAAAGAATCCTATTTTGTGGCGTTAACTGAATCGTGTGACCTAAACATGGGTCAATTGCATTTGGGCATTAATCCTACACAAACAAAGATGTAGTAAACATAAAGCTGTACTTGGGTGTACTTTTATTTTTTATTTTATGTAGTTTATAGAGCGCGCAGCTACCCCCGAAGGGGTGTCCCGGCGCTAAAATCCTGAGCCTCCCAGGGGGAATAGGGAGTAAAGAGCAAGGAGAAGCAGGAGAGTGACTCAAAGTCCGGAGAAGAGCCAGGTTTTGAGTTTGGCTCGGAAGATGGATTCGGAGGGACAGAATCTCAGCTCGATAGGTAGGGAGTTCCACAGTTTGGCAGCAATGACACTGAACCCTCTGCCACCCATTCTAGATAATTTAAAACGGGGCGAGATCAGGAGGCGAAGGTCATTGGATCTCAAGGATCTGGTGGAGCGGGATATCGAGACACGTTTTTTCAGATAGTTAGGTCCGCGGTCGTTGACGGCTCGATAGGTGAGGGTGAGGACCTTGAACTGGATGCGGCTGGCCACTGGAAGCCAGTGGAGTTCCCTCCGATAAGCAGAAACAGATTGGCGGTAGGGGATGTTACCAATCAGTCTGGCTGCAGCATTCTGGACAATCTGCAGCCGGCCTACCAAGTACTGGGGGGCACCAGCATAGAGGCTGTTAGCATAGTCCAGGTGGGACGTGATGAGGGCTTGGGAAACTGTACGGCGGGAATCCAGGGGGAGATAGGGAAGAATTTTTCTGATCATGCGCAACTTCAGGAAGCAGGCAGAGGTAACTTTATTGACCTGAGTTTTACATGACAGGGAGTCGTCAAACTGGAAACCCAGATTCCGAGCCGAGTGAACGGGGGATGGGGCGGGATCAAGCGCCGTGGGCCACCACCAAGAGGAGGGGATGGAGGCTCTCTGATTAAAAAACAGTACCTCCGTTTTGTCTGCATTCAGTCTGAGGTGATTAGCGGTCATCCAGATACTGATGTTGGTGAGGCATTGGCGAAAGTTGGCGAATGCGGAGTCCGAGTGGTCCCTGAAAGAAAACACCAACTGTGTGTCGTCAGCGTAAGAGACCACCCTGACTCCATAGGACTCCACAACGTCGGCCAAGGGGGCAAGATAGACATTGAAGAACAGGGGGCTGAGGGCAGAACCCTGTGGCACCCCGCATGACAGGGGTTTTTTCTCTGACTTGAAGGGTCGCAACAATACCCTCTGACTTCTTGTCGAGAGGAAGGACTCGATCCAGTTGAAGGCAGTGCCACCAATGCCTATCTGTTTAAGTCGATCAAGGAGGATAGGGTGGGAGACCGTATCGAAAGCTGCGGACAGGTCGAGGAGGACCAGCATGGCCTCCTCGCCCCTGTCCGCGCACTCCCGAATTGTTTCGGATACTTCCAGCAAAGCCGTCTCAGTGCTAAATCCTTCTTTCTTTGAATGTAGCGTATCTGATCCTGTGGCATGAGGAATTAGGGAGCACACAAAACATGATTTGTTGGTCCTTTCTGAACCTATGTCTGACATAAGTTGATACCACATATTATTTGACAGTCTGGTAAGAGCATTATGTTCTTTTCATAGATGTAAACTGTTAGAACTAAAGGATACGTTTCTATAGAAGAGAAGAAAGGATAGTATCAAGAGTCAAAAAAAGAAACATAAAAACAAAAATACGTATCTTTTGTGGTGTCTTTCCAAAAAATTGTCCAAAAGTAGAGGTGGATTTTTTTTTCAATGACAATCTTCTCCACCCCCTCTTTTTCCATTCACATTGTTTGATACTTGACATGATGCTGGGTTCAGATGAACGTTGGTATGGTGGAACCAAGGCTTTCTGCCATCCACCGCGAGGGTAGATGAAATTCCCATGGTCACCGCGTATGGTTCCTCTAACCATTGCTCCTTCCCTTTCCGGACAAAGTTCAGTGTGTAAATCTGATCACCTATGCGCACAATTGGAAGGCCGACCTCAGTGGTGGCGCACTTCTCCTTCCCTTTGGTTACCTGTTTTGAGATGAACTTTGCAGCTTTGATTAGTTCGCAACAGTAAACGTGTATTTCGACAAGCAGGTGCAAGACCTTCTCAACCGGGTTGAATTCTTAAAGATCGCGCTGAGGATGCGGAAGGGCGGGCATGAAGAAATAATGTAAGAATAGTAGGGGTGCCTGAGAAATGGGAGGGGAGAGAGCCTGCGATGCACATGGAGAACTGGCTGAAAACACTATTACCGGACGGGACATTGTCGCCTCATTTTGTCGTGGAACGGGCACACCGGGTACCACGAGACCTTTACCTACGGGATCAAACCCCCGGCCAATACTCTTCAGAATATTGAACTACCGCGACCGTGACTCTATATTGCGGGAGACCAGACAACTTAAAGACGTCCGCATTGACAATGCCAAAATTATGTTTTTTCGAGATTACACGATACAGGTTCAGCGCCAGAGGCACTCTTTCCTGGCAGTTAGGCAGAGACTACGCCAACTGGATCTTAAATATTCCCTTCTCTTTCCCGCCAGAATGCGGGTGGTCGCACAAGACAAAACACACTTCTTTGCCGATCCAGAGGAGGTCGAGACCTGGCTGGACAGCGGAGTGGCCACGGGATCCAGATCTTCCCCGGCCCCCTCCTCGATGCCACGTTTCAGAGGACCGCGACGACGCCGCAGGAACAGGTCATCCCCAGTTCACAAGCCACGAGCAGAACCCCGAATTAGCCCACCGGTGGCACACGTACACAGTGAGCAACAAGACGCTCTCCAAATGGTGGCGAAGCTTAGCGGCTCCCCGAGCACAGATGCCGCACTGGACGCCAGCCCGCGAGAATTACCTAGCGATGACAAGAACGTCTATGGCCTACCCGATTCTCAGATGTATACAGAGCAACCGGACGTGACCCCACAAACTGCAGACTTGATCCATTGACTGACTTTCTCTCTTATACACACTCACACACTTGCCCTACAGCGATCCTGGACTGCAGCCGGATCAAAAAGCTGACCAGACTCCCGGACCTGATGAAGTTTGGAACTGGACACCTGCTGTGATCTTTGCTGCTGGCCCGGGACACAGTGAGTAACAGCGCAGAGACGGCTGAAGCCTGGGAGGGGGGTGCACGGATGGGTACTCCCAGGCGATTAATATGGACGTGTGTGAACTGGGGCCTCATTGCATCGGCAAGGAACTGTGGTAATTGCTGAGCCCCCAGACATGAGCCCTTCATTCATCTTCTGAAACTCTGAAGAGCACCTATAGCAGGCAATGCTATTACTAGCTGGCACATTTCCTATCTGATTACCATGATACGGGATGCCTGGAGATGGAGACTTTCAACCCAATTGTTCCACAGTTGTAACATTACGGCTGTGCCAAGCGCGCAGCGACCCCCCCTGGATTTAAAAACGTGTTACCTCATTAGAGAGTTTGGACGGCGCTATGTTTGGTTGCCGACCTCATGGTATTTTCTACCTGTTGTGTATCCTTAGGTTGTATGTGTTGTTAGGGGAGAGGAGTTGGCCTAACGGCTAGGGCGCTCGACCTCGGACCTGGGGATCTGGGTTCGAGTCTCGGTAACAACGCCAAAAAACTCCTGTGATTCTGGGCAAATCACTTAATCGCCCCGTGCCTAAAATAAAAAATAAAATGAATGCGTGTCCTCATGTAACGTAACTGGTGCTATGTAAAGCGCTCTGATACCTGATTCAGTTCGGGTCTAGTTCGCGCTATATAAAACTCTGAAAAAAAAAAAGAACTACAATTATGTTTTTATTTGGCGCAGCATTCGCAAGCATTTACTGATGTGTTTTCTGGGGACTGTGAGTGGGGGGGTGGCGGGGGGGCCCGGGATGTCACTTGTTGTGAAGATGTGGCAACTGAGGGATGGGGTAGTTACTCAAGACTGTAAATGTTAGTGACTAAAATATGTACGTGGAATGGCTGAGACTCTCTCTCGCTGACATAACTACATACCTCTCTGACATAGAGCTACTGCGGTTAGATGATGCACAGCGCAATGAGTTAGAAACCATACTCACACCTGAGGAACTGCGCACCGCCATTTTTTCCCTCTCTAACGGAAAGCCCCCAGGCTGAGATGGGCTACCAGCAGAATTTTTTAAGGCATACTCAGTTCTACTGATCCCCGAGCTTCTGAGGGTATATGCAGCGGCCATCGCAGACTCCTCCCTCCCCCCCACGATGAATGAAGACAACCTCATTTCGATCCCCAAGCCCAACAGGGAATGCTCACAACTAGGCTCGTACCGCCCACTGGCCCTTCTAAACACGGATTATAAGATACTTGCTTCCGTGTTGGCACAGCGGCTGGCCCCCTTGGTCCCCACGCTTGTACACAGCGACCAAAATGGCTTCGTGCCCTCACACAATATCTGGCGCTTGTTTAGGGTGCAAAGCTATGCTGTGCCGCACTGGCCCCGCTCCGGGTGCTTGGTACTTGACCTAGAGAAAGCATTCGATTCGGTGGAGTGGCTCTACCTTGTGGAGGTGCTGAGGAAGTACGAACTTGGTGATGACTATATTCAAATGGTTGGCTTGTTATATCAGAAGCCCACGGTGCGGGTACGCACCGGCAAACTACTATCAGACACTATCCGAGTCAGGAGGGGCACTAGGCAGGGGTGCCCTTTATCCCCGCTGCTCTTCTCGCTCGTGATGGAACCCCTTGCGGCACTATTGAGAGCCCAAGATGCTGAATGGGGGATTCCTCTAGCATATGGCCTACACGCGGTATCTTTATATGCTGACGATTTATTATTGTATGTCAGGGATCTAACCCACTTCCCACCGACCCTGTCTGGTACCTTCAATGTATTTGAAACCATGTCGGGACTGAAGGTTAACTGGGCCAAATCTGGGGTGTACTCCTTCAGCGCAGACACACAGGAGTGTGAGATCTGTATTAGTAACGAGAGACTCACTTGGTACCCCACCACGTTCCGCTATCTTGGAATACACATCTACCAATCCCTGCCAGAAGTACTGGATGGCAACATAACGCGAGCCATCGCGGTGGAGTGGTGTGGCTCACTGGTTAGAGGCGGCAGACCTGTAAGCAGAGAACGGCCCGGGACCAGGGTTCAATTCCCGACGTGGCAGGATCTTGGACCAGCGTCAACGGACTCGATAATTCTCGCCTCAGTGCCTACTCTAACGAGGGAACACACTCGGCAACTCTGGGCATTAAGCTTGCCTCATTTCTACAACGGCCCCCACAGACACCGGGGATGCCTCATAAATCCTTCACGCACTGTGATTTCTCGCGCTCTAGTTGCACATAAAAGGGGCATCTCTCGACCCTGCGCTCGATTGTATTGAGTGTCTGTGTCCCTCTTGAAGCGGAAGCCGGGAGGTTTTGTTGCTCTGTTGTGCCTGTGATTTTTAAATTCACTTGTAATTCGTAAATACTGTTTAAACGGTGCTTTTAAACTCACTCATAAAATTGCCTTAAACTGCTTGATTCACGAAGCTTTTTATTGCTATCACCTTCCCCCTCCTCTTCACTGCCGTGGGCCACTCTCAGCCGAGCATTGACGCTGTGCAGTTAGTCCCGGGTACAGATTAACGGCGGCCATATTGAGTGTGATTGTGATTTCTCGCTCTCTAGTTGCACATAAAAGGGGCATCTCTCGACCCTGCGCTCGATTGTATTGAGTGTCTGTGTCCCTCTTGAGGCAGAAGCTGGGAGGTTTTGTTGCTCTGTTGTGCCTGTGATTTTTAAATTCACTTGTAATTCGTAAATACTGTTTAAACAGTGCTTTTAAACTCACTCGTAAAATTGCCTTAAACTGCTTGATTCAAGGAGCTTTTTATTGCTCACACCTTCCCCCTCCTCTTCACTGCCCAGGGCCACTCTCAGCCGAGCATTGACGCTGTGGAGTTGTTCCCGGGTACAGATTAACGGCGGCCATATTGAGTGTGGTTGTGATTTCTCGCGCTCTATTTGCACATAGAAGGGGCATCTCTCGACCCTGCGCTCGATTGTATTGAGTGTCTGTGTCCCTCTTGAGGCGGAAGCCGGGAGGTTTTGTTGCTCTGTTGTGCCTGTGATTTTTAAATTCACTTGTAATTCGTAAATACTGTTTAAACGGTGCTTTTAAACTCACTCGTAAAATTGCCTTAAACTGCTTGATTCAAGAAGCTTTTTATTGCTCACACCTTCCCCCTCCTCTTCACTGCCCAGGGCCACTCTCAGCCGAGCATTGACGCTGTGGAGTTGGTCCCGGGTACAGATTAACGACGGCCATATTGAGTGTGGTTGTGATTTCTCGCGCTCTAGTTGCACATAAAAGGGGCATCTCTCGACCCTGCGCTCGATTGTATTGAGTGTCTGTGTCCCTCTTGAGGCGGAAGCCGGGAGGTTTTGTTGCTCTGTTGTGCCTGTGATTTTTAAATTCACTTGTAATTCATAAATACTGTTTAAACTGTGCTTTTAAACTCACTCGTAAAATTGCCTTAAACTGCTTGATTCAAGAAGCTTTTTATTGCTCACACCTTCCCCCTCCTCTTCACTGCCCAGGGCCACTCTCAGCCGAGCATTGACGCTGTGGAGTTGGTCCCGGGTACAGATTAACGGTGGCCATATTGAGTGTGATTGTGATTTCTCGCGCTCTAGTTGCACATAAAAGGGGCATCTCTCGATCCTGCGCTTGATTGTATTGAGTCTCTGTGTCCCTCTTGAGGCGGAAGCCGGGAGGTTTTGTTGCTCTGTTGTGCCTGTGATTTTTAAATTCACTTGTAATTCGTAAATACTGTTTAAACTGTGCCTTTAAACTCACTCGTAAAATTGCCTTAAACTGCTTGATTCAAGAAGCTTTTTATTGCTCACACCTTCCCCCTCCTCTTCACTGCCCAGGGCCACTCTCAGCCGAGCATTGACGCTGAGGAATTGGTCCCGAGTACAGATTAACGGCGACCATATTGAGTGTGGTTGTAATTTCTCGCGCTCTAGTTGCACATAAAAGGGGCATCTCTCGACCCTGCGCTCGATTGTATTGAGTGTCTGTGTCGCTCTTGAGGCGGAAGCCGGGAGGTTTTGTTTCTCTGTTGTGCCTGTGATTTTTAAATTCACTTGTAATTCGTAAATACTGTTTAAACGGTGCTTTTAAACTCACTCGTAAAATTACCTTAAACTGCTTGATTCAAGAAGCTTTTTATTGCTCACACCTTCCCCCTCCTCTTCACTGCCCAGGGCCACTCTCAGCCGAGCATTGACGCTGTGAAGTTGGTCCCGGGTACAGATTAACGGCGGCCATATTGAGTGTGGTTGTGATTTCTCGCGCTCTAGTTGCACATAACAGGGGACGGCCATGCTTCCGCGCAGCGGACGCGATCAGCGGCCGCGATCAGCGGCTGCGCCGGACTCGCGCCAGAGTCGTGCCAGAGTCCTGCCTGTCTGCGCCCGTCATCGCTAAGGAGGTGCCAGGGGCCAGGTCCGCTGATGGCTCGGTCTCCCCCCCCTATTACAAACACAGCTTACTCCCTTAGCACCCTGAAAGCACTCAGGCCACCTTGGCAAAACTGTCACTATAAGTACGTGCCGGAGGAATTGCAAAATGGTTTTAAGTGTCGGTGCTCTGGGAACCTGTGTAACACTTCTACTCTCACTCCCCCAGTTGTCCCTACTGTTATGGGGATACACTCCCCCTCCCCCCACTCTGGAGAAACGGGCTTCCTTATAAACGCTCGCTCTCTAGTGAAAAACAATATTGCATTTAGAGATTTCATCTCAGAAAGGAAGCCCTCGTGGGTCTTTGTCACCGAAACCTGGGGCTCAGAATCAGCTGGTCCTGACTTGGTTGACGCTATCCCCGATGGCTACGCCTTTGCGAGATTGGACAGAGTAGGCCACAAAGGCGGGAGAATTGGCATTCTACATAAGACTTCATCTACCTGCCATATTGAATGCCTCCTCTCCCCTCAGAACTCCTTCCAGGCCGCTCATTTTTCCCTTAGTCCCTCTCCCACGGTCTCCTTCACGGGTATTTTAATTTACAGACCCCCTGGCCCTAGGTCGGCCTTTACCGCCAGTCTCTTAGAAATTCTCGAAGCATTCATTGTTAAATCCAACTTCACTATCCTTGGTGATTTTAATTTTCATCTTGAAAACTCTAATTCACCCGACACTATATCCCTTGTGGATCATTTGGCATCCTGTGGGCTTTTACAAAAGGTGGAATGCCCCACCCACTCCGCGGGCCATACACTAGATGGGGTCTTTACTAATGACCCCAGATTGGAAGTAGGCCTCCCCATTCCCCTCCCATGGTCTGATCATAAGGCAGTCCCTATTGAGATCATATCTGGGCTACGGGATTTGCCCGCAAAGGACAATAACATCTGGACTCTGAAAAGGAATTACAGAGGGCTAAACAACGAGGCCCTTAGCCCCATTATCGCCAATCTCAATTCCTTTCCTAAAACTGATACGGATACTGCCGCTCGGGAGCTTGTCAACACCATCTCGGAGGCAGTTAATATTCTTGCCCCCGCTAAACCCCATTACTGCGCCAGGAAATGTCCGTCGGCCCCGTGGTTCTCTGACTCCCTTAGACTTCGCAGGCAGGAGTGTAGGAGGCAAGAAAGATTCTGGAGAGCCCACCCTGACCCTGATGAAAGGACCAAACACAAAAATCTCATCATAGGATATAAGGCCGCAATCCTAGCGGCCAAACAATCGTATTTCACCAATTTGACCACCTCCCTTAGTTCCTCTAGAGACCTTTTTAATATTGTGGACTCTCTGTCTCTTATTCCGGTTCCGTACCCCATTGTCGCATCTCAAAAACTCTGCGACCAGATCTCCACGTTCTTTCACACCAAAATCGTGGACATTTATTCCGCCTTAGAAGTCCTTAACTCTACTCAGGACTCCGCCCTACCTTCTGATACCCCTTCTCGGCCGAGTCCGCCTTCAGCCCCCCGAGGACATTTATCTATTTTTCCTCTACTGTCCTATGATGTCCTAAGTGGCCTTCTTGACAAACTCAAATCGGGATCCCCCTTGCACCCCTACCCTCTTAAAATTTTGAAAAACTGCAGAGAGGTCCTGCTCCCCCTCTATCTTGATGTAATGAATTTGGCAATCTCGAATGGCGTCTTTCCTGCATCCTGGAAGTTGGCCATTGTCAAGCCTTTATTGAAGAAGCCCAACCTGGATCCTGGCATCCTAAAAAATTTCTGGCCCATATCCCTTCTCCCTGCCCCTGCCAAGATGCTTGAGGCCCACCTCAATCACTATCTTAGCGCCTTCCTGGACAATGCCAGCCTGCTAGATCCTTCTCAGCATGGCTTTCGGAAAGCGCATAGCACCGAGTCAGCCCTTACAGTGGTGGTCAACAACATCCGCGCTAAGGTCGACAGAGGTCAGGCTACCATTCTTATCCTGCTCGACCTTACAGCCACTTTTGACACCTTGTCCCCCTCCATCTTGGCCATGCGTCTCGGTGAGATGGGAGTGGAAGGACCTGCTTTGGGTCTACTTACATCCTTCTTCAACCAGCGCGCCCAAAAGGTCAAACTGGGTGACTTCCTTTCCTCCGCCAAGCCTTTGCATTGTGGGGTCCCACAGGGCTCATCCTTGAGCCCCACTCTTTTCAACGTATATGTGGCCCCACTTGCAAGACTTGTTAGATCTTATGGACTGGAAATCCTGTCGTATGCTGACGACACCCAGATAATGGTCTCCCTATCTCATTCTGTGGAGTCCACTGCCTTAAATTTTAAGAACTGCATGGAAGCCGTCGCAGGTTGGATGACCTCGAATTTCCTCAAACTTAATGGGGAAAAAACTGAGGTCCTCATCTTTGGTGGCAAACAAGATCTCTGGTCGAGGACTGGTGGCCGCCTGCCCTTGGAACATGCCCCAAGCCGTCCCTTGTTGCCCGGAATCTGGGGGTCACTATTGACACCTCACTTGCTTTTGACAAACAAGTCAATAAGACTGTTTCCACCTGCTGCGGGGTATTGAGGATCCTTAGGAAACTCGTACACTATCTCTCCCCTGACGCCCGGAAACAGGTTTCAGTGGCCCTCATCTCTCCTCGCCTAGACTACTGCAATGCCCTCTACCTCGGCATAAGCAAAAAGCTTATTCATCGCCACCAAGTAGTCCAAAACGCTGCAGCCAGGTTTGTAGTGGACGACCCCAGACGTGTTTCTGTCTCAGGGATCAGAAAAAATCTCCACTGGCTGCCTGTGCAGGCCAGGATTAATTTTAAGGTTCTTGTCCTTGTCTACCGTGCTCTACATGGCATGGGTGCTGAGGACATCGGGTCTATCGTGTACTTTTACACCCCGGGCAGTGCCTTGCGATCGGCCCACAAAAATCTTCTGATTATCCCCCAAACCATCAAGGCCAGGTGGGGAGGGAGAGCCTTTTTCTCCCTTGCCCCTAAACTGTGGAACATGCTTCCAGCTGACCTTAAGGGCCAGCCGTCTCTTGCCCTTTTTCGTAAAAGTCTAAAAACTTGGCTTTTTGCTGAGTCCTACCCTTAATTCTCCTCATTTGGGTGCCCTGACCACTCAGCTGTTTCCATCAGATGCACCTTGATGCCTCCGCGTTAAGTAGCGCCATACAAATCCCTAATTCATTCATTCATTCATTTATTCATTCTTCAATGTCCCTGCTCGAGTCACACTAACGAAGATGATCGCCCTACCTAGACTACTATGCTAATATACCGGTGTACGTCCCGACTCGCATTTTTCGAGACCTAGAAACCTCAATCAGAGGACTGATATGGAATGCTGGGAGACCGCGTGTGGCGCTACAGAAACTTTACGCACCTTCGGACACTGGAGGCCTGGCAGTCCCTAATCAGGAGCTGTACTACTTGGCAGCGCAGCTGCAGTGGGTGGCCGGATGGCTAAGTGGGAAGAACCTGTGTGATACCGCCACGGGCAACACGATATGGACCTCCACACAAATTCACGCACTGTTTCATCCGCTGACCAAGACTACCTGCCCAAAACAATTGCACCTAGCGGTGGCTCGCAAATGTTTTGTGAGGTGCCTAAAACTCACCCGTGTAACGACACCTTATGCCCCGGTTCTTCCACTGCTGGGCACACCCAGAGACAGGGGAGTGGTGACGGAGGTGGTGCTGACACGCTGGGCGCAAGTGGGGGTGGACACGGTGGGGGACCTCTACACAGAGGGTGCGCTGGTCCCTTTTGAGGCACTAGCAGCAGACACGGGCCTTTCGGCTGGGCAGTTCCTCCTACATGCAGCGATTCTACATACGCTATCGCAGGGCTGGGGAGACCTTTCTGAGGAGCCGCCGACACACATGTTGGTGCAATATCTGCATGTCATGGGACACGGTTCACACATGGTGCATTGGCTAGTACAGGCTCTCCTGACTCATACGCAATGCTCTTTCCAGATATTAAGGGATAAATGGGCGGAGGACAGGGGAAGGGCATGGACGGATAAGGAGTGGGCGGCAGTCCTGTCTGGCGCCACCAACATCCCTCGCAATTCCCGTTTCAAACTCATCCAACTCTATATTATCCTTTGCGCATATCTGTCGCCTGACAAGATTAATAGATACTTTGAGGTCAAGGCGTCTGCGTGCCCGAGATGCTCCCTCTTAGGTGCAGGCTTCCTCCACATGATGTTGTCGTGCCCCACACTACAGACGTACTGGCAAACTGTGATGGAGGTGCTATCGGACGGTGTAGGAGAGGAGCTGCGACACACATGGGAGACATGCATACTAGGCCTGTACAAGAGGACGAAATTAAATAAAGTCCTGTCTAGATTTTGGGACCATGAGCTGATCACGTCAAAGAGACTAATCACTAAACATTAGAAACGCAGGGAACCCCCACATGCAACATACTGGTGCACTTCCTTCGATAACTGGGCGAGGGCGGAAAGTTTAATCCTTCACAGAGAGGAAACCGCTGGATTACGAAAGTACCCAATTGCGCAAATCTGGGACGACACCCTGAAGTCCTACCACAGAGTGTGCCTCAGTAGAGGAATTGACCAGACACAACCACCACCGGCCTCGCCAGGCAGACAGGAGGGATAGGGGAGCTACATAGGCTTCCACGATTGGTACATAACTGATATCTGCATACAACCCTTCTCAACCATAGCATGCAGACGCGTGCCAGATCCACTCACTGAATACTCCAGCTCCGTGGGACCGCGGTGCTGACATGCTTGGGACATAGTCACCAGCCTAATCTCCTCTAGGAGGCACAAGATAGTAGCCGACATCCTGATCTCTCGGCCCCCGCGCTAGCCACCCCCCGGGACTGAAGACACACGCTTACACCAACACATAAATATGCCATATGCGCACCCACTTTTGGTTTTTCCTTTTCTTTTCTTATTCTTTCTTTTCTCTTTCTTACAAGGTTGTGACCTAGAGGTCTATTACTTTTTACAAAGTTTTTTCTAGTTGTTAAGACGCTATGAATATCAACTTATCCGAATCTTGCTCCTTTATATAACGACGTTCACCAATGGCACTACCCGCAACGCTGGATCACGCACCCGTTTTCCGGCGTAGGCGGAGAGGAATACGCAGCTAGGTCATTACACCTCATTGACACGCGCCCACCAGACCAGAGAAGCGCAGGTTGTATGCCTATAAGGCTGTGCACTCTCTAAAACCAATTATAATACACGCACCTTTTCCACTCGCACAGATTATGCTAGAGGCCTTACCACATAATCCCGGCTTACAAACTATCCTTTCTATTTACAATGGAGCTATCTCTTCTGAGACACATGACTTCTCCTTACCATGATAAGATAATTATGCTTTTCCTTTTTAGGTCTCGCGACCTATCAATGCACATGCGCATTGAGCGGAGCGATATATAAAGGGGCTTAAACAGAGCTTACCGAGATCGGGCGATTCCATGCAGTGCCCGTGAAAAGCTCGCTCAATGCGCATGTGCATTGCCATAAAAAGCGCGTGCACAGACACCAACCTCCCTCCCACAGTCATCCCCCAGCGTGCGCTGTGCCAACAAGCCTTTGAAGTGAAGCTTAGCTTCACTTCAAAGGTATCCGCTACCCCCGCCCCCTGCTTCACACGTTTCCCGCATTTCTCCTCCCTCCCTCGCTTCCCTCGCCCTTCAGCGTGCCTTTTCCTAATGTTTCTCCTCAATGTCCTTCCTACTGTTGTTCTCCCTGCTCCCTTTCTTCCTTCGTTCTTTCCTTTCCTTCTTTTGGCCCATCAGCCTCCATCCTTTCTTTCCCTCCTCCTTGTCTTTAATTTGTTTTCTTTGTTAGTTTTAGTCTTCCTTTTGCCTTTACGGTGTCGTGCATCTGAGCAACTACAGTGCGACTTTTAAATTTATTATTTCTCTTAAACTTTTACCGCGTTTGGGATTTTATTTTTGTGTGCATTTCTGGTGTCGGTATTTACTGTACATTTACGCTTATTTCCTATACACTTACTGTCTTACCCAATCCTGTACGTGTTCATGAACAGCTAGGTTGCTGCTGTTTTCCCCTAGGACTCTATTGCGGCACTCTCAGTTGCAAGGCGATAAACATAGCACATTCTGTCAGACCGGCATCGGAAGCCGCAGCCAAATGGGTTTGTGTAGAGCAAACTACAATCCCCCTACCCAACAACCCAGCTAGCCACTTGAACAACCTCGTGTAATACTCAATGCGTTTGTAGACGTACATGAAAACAAAACTTAAATGTGCACCCATCAATTAAGCATTTCTTTTCGCAGTATTCGGAGAATAAAAATGTGTGTGCAATTTCTATGCTTTTGATTTCTTTCCCTCTCACTTCCTCAAAAGAGACCCCCTCCCCCAGTCTCCAACTGGATGACGTTGGGACAAGGCTGACGACTGCTGAGCACACCATGGTGGCCTCTTCCGAAGGCCATGCCCCTTTCATTATTTCTGCACTGCATGGCGGGTGCTTGAGGCCCTCATACCCTGTTGTACCAGTAAGTTGTTTAAGTGGCAAGGGCTTCGCGAAACTGCAAGACCAAACTCTTAGCATATTGTGGCATCACAAAGTTTCAGTATTCATCAAATCACTGTTTATTCTTATATATTATATGTTGATCTGTTCACCGACTTAAGCTTGTCTTCCACGTTCTGTAGCTGAGAGGGTTGAAATGTGAGCTCCGCTCTGCAGATCGCTCTCCCCTGTCTGCCCCTTGCCCCCTCCTTCAGACGGCAGCTGGTCCAACAAAGATCAGTGAAACAAAATGAGCACCGGAATGCCCTGCTCTTCCGACAACCCCCTTTTCATTTTCCGAATTATAAATTAGTCCCTACAATAAAAGAAGGGCCTCGAGGTCGCGTCCACATAGTGTGATTCTGGGCAAATCACTTAAACTCACCGTGGCTGAATGTGTTATGTAACTACGGTGCTCATGTAAAGCGCTCCAATACCTTTGGTTCGAGTTTTCGCTATATAAAATATGCACAAAAAGAAAAAATAATGACGCCGCACGATGCGTCTTTCCTTGCCACATAATTTAGCTAACCCTGCTGCACGATTCCTATGGCTCTGGTTAGAGGCTTGTACAAAAGTTGGCATTATTGGTTAAACAAGCAATAAAAATGCAATAGGTCTAGTTTTTTGTAGGCATGGGGATTACAAGTAAAATGGTGAGCTAGCGCTGTGATTTGAACCTGCTTTCAGCAAACTCTTAAGTTGGTTATTTATATGCGCCATGAGACTCCCTCACGGGATGTGATATGTCTGCGCAATACAAATATCCAGACTAGACTTATATAAATGGGTGGTATGTAGCAATTATAAAGTTTTTGCTTTGATTTTTCCTTAGCAAACTCAGCTTTGTATGACATTAACTGCATAAAAACGTTCGGCTTTCACATCTGTGTGTGAATCTGTATAAACCCTCTGCCTGGCGGTTTAGGATGCATTCATGTATATATAGCGCGAGCATGGTGCACGCTTTCATTTACTTTAAGTTTAATGGCTTTCGTATCTGTTGGTGACTCTGTATAAACCGGAGCCGCCCTCTGCCTGGCAGTCAGTACTGCTCTGTCCCCTGGTTCTAAGTGACAAGCAGCCACCACTACGGAGCCGTTGCCCAGCCTGGCGCTAAGTGCTAACTTCTAAGCACTTCACAGCCTGCATTGCTCTGCGGATCTGAGCTTTTTCGGGGCCGGTGCCCAGTGCCAGGCTGTTCACAGCCCTTGGTCAGGGGCTGGTGCACAGCGTTTAGCTCTGAACTGTTCCCCTGCCCCTGGGTGCGCAGCGGCAAAGGTGTACAGCTATTCTCCTAAGGCTGTGAGCTGAATGTCACCCTGTGCACTCTGAGCTTCGCAGTGCTCTGGTGGAGGGCTGGCTCCTAACAAGTACTCCGCGGCAAAATGTTACCGGCCCAGTGCTCTGAGGTGACGAGCCCACCCCCACTTCTCCCCCTTCCCCTCCCTCCTCGTCTTTGTACGTTCGCCCTGGTATCCCGGACGTGCGGGTATTGTATATATGTGGTGTCAGTTTGTCTGGTTTGCTCTTTGTGTGTAGGTGTTGTGCGCTTCTGTCTGCATGTCTATGTGTAGTTTAACAATTTACTTGTGACATTTCAAAGTGGTGGGGCGTCAAGTGATTTGCATTCAGCACCGTAGCGAGCGAGCGCAGCGAGCGAACCCGAACCCCAAAAGGGGGGTTTGGGGGGATTACCCCCCCCCACGAAAATTTTGAAAAAAAAGAAGAAAAATCGTGCATTTTCAAGCAAATTTGAGAAAGCAGGAAGGTTAATAAAGCAATTGTGAAAGTGCAGTTATTACATTAATAGATGGCATAACATAGGTAGCTGCTTATTCAGTATAACCACAGAGCTTCATTCATTCCGTCCTATTACGCTCTTACGCTCAGGTGCTGAATTCAGACTATAAGACTTTCATGAAAATCTGAGCTCTAAGAGTAGAAGAAGTTGCACAGCAGTTGGAAAACAGCCTTCACAAAGCATCAGGAAAATGAGAGGCAATTACTTGAAAGCAAACTGAAAGCAATGCATCAAGTAGTAACTTAAAGCAATGCATCCAGCAAAACAGTGCATGCAGTCAACCATACAAAAGTAAACTAAAGCAAGTGTGAACCTGTGAACCTTCACTTTGAAAGCAGGGTGCTAGTCAACAGGCCAGTCACATACATTTAAACTGAAGAAGAGTACACCTCAGCATGCAGGCACCAACATAAAAGCACCAAGCAAGTCAAACAGTTTAATGAAAGAAAAATGACTGGTCAAGTGAAGGAGCTGTAAGGAACCTAAGCGCACTGGTGTTGATACCAATAACAGGGCAGCTCTGGCTTTCTCAGGGTGGGTGTCAGCTGTGTGATGAAACCAGCATGTGAAGCAGTTACCTCAAACTAAAACCAATGCACTCATCAAGACAAGGAGTTACATGAAATCAAATAGAAAACCACCATCAAGCCAGGTAGTCACCAAAAGGCAAATTGAAGTGACTGCACACTATGGGAAGTGCACTTCACCAGCCAGCCTATTACACTAAAGGAAAATAAAAGCAATGCTCCCAGTAAACAAGACAACATAAATTGAAAATGTTGCCCAGCAGGACCAACAGTCACAAAAAGTAAAGAAACAACAAAAAGTAAAGAAACAGAACGAAGTCAGAGGCACTCCAGGAATCCAGGAGGGTGGTCTGGTGGACTGTTCATGAAGGCTGAACCTGGTTCCCCAGAACGAAATTCGGCATCTCTGGCGTAGTGCCACATCCCCCAATGAACACCATACTATCCCACTGAGACACCCACACTGTCTTCAGCTACAACCCAGTTGTGCCCTGCTACATATACCTGGATGCGGCTCAATTTAAATTATGCACAAGAGTGATATGCTGCCTGGAAAAAAGTACCTTCCTGGAAAAAGCAAACCCTCATATGGATGCAAGATTAAGTAAAGCATATGAAATGTAAGTAGAACAACATGGCAACCTTAACACTTTTATACTTATTATTCAGCAATCAAGAGTGTTTTTTACTGAAACTTTAAGCACCACTACAGATCCCTGGGGGGACCAGTATCACGGTGTATTGCTTATATCCTGTGAACCGTGAGCAGTATGGTTTAAAAAGACTACATTACTCAACACAGAGCCACTGCTTGTTTTTCTTTTTTTTTTCCTGTTTCATTATTTTTCATCTTTCCACTCCCTTATTGTTTCGAGGTCTCAGTTACTTTTCTTTTGTCCTCCACATGATAAATGCGCCTTCCTTCCCATGATTTCCAATCTTTCCCATCCACTCCTGTGATTTAACCTCTCAGTTCCCAGGTCACCCAATACCTGAAAAGTGGAACTGGGCCCCAGGACATGTATTAAATAGCCCCACATCCTCCACTGTCTCTCATACTCAGGTACTTATGAAGTATTTGGTGACCTAAACATGGCCACCGAGATGGACATTAGCCATGTTGAAGTACATGGCTTTGAAATCAGGCACAAGTCAAGGGTGCACATGGGTCAACAACAGACCAATTCGGTTGGCTGAAAGCCCCAATAGGTAAGTATATTGTATACAATTTTAGGAAAATCAAAATGTCTTGGCTACCACAAGACCTAAAAACATCCTTGTCAAAGTCAAATTGTGGACCGCTGTTCCAGAGTCTCTGAGAAAGTGTACCTCATTTCTTCAATTTCAGAAAAAGCTGAAGACATGGTTATTTTAAACAGCGGCTATGTCACCTTAGCTTATTGACGCGCGTATTAATAATGCTCATATACTTAATAACGGTCATATACTTAATGCCAGTTGACTGAATTGTTTGTAATGCATTCATTAATACTGCAAACGCTCAACAAAGCTACAAATAACGTAAATCGTGCGCAATGTCAATATCATCATTCCTTTGTTAATGCGATGGGTGGATTGATGGGGAGAGGGTGGGTGGATGGATGAAGGGTGTATGGTAGGACTGGTGAAAGGCTGGCTGGATGGATGAAAGGGTGGGTGGATGCATGGACGGATGAAAGGGTGGGTGCGTGAAGGATTGGTGGATGGCTAGATGAAATGGTGCATGGATGAATGGATGTTTCAAAGGGTGGATGGGTGAAGGATGGCTGGATGGGTATGTGGATGGACCAAAGGGTGGGTGGATGGATGGATGAATGGGTGGATAGTTCGCAAACAAATACTTAATAATTGCTTCATGTAAGTCTGTACAGGGTGGATGGATGGAATTGCAGGCATAATCATTTCAGGGCCTTTTGTAGACGGGAGGAGCGAGCTGGACAATAGTGTTTAGTTCTCGGATTTCATAGATTTGGATTGCCTCAAAAGGTCAAATTATTATCAAAACGGGTACATTTGGTCATGAACAGAAAGCAATTAGTTCTGCAACTCTTCGAAAATGATAAATGTGATAAAGATAAAAAACGAGTCACGCAGACGGTTAACACCATACGTGACACATTTATCAGTACTGCAGACATAATCATTTCAGGGCCTTTTGTAGACGGGAGGAGCGAGCTGCAATAAATGTATTCACAAATACCTCTGTCGTTCCATTACGTACATGAACTAGGTTTAAAAAGAAAAACTAGCCATGTTTAAAGAATCAGGTCGTAAATCATGTACAGTCAGTGCCAGTTTGCGTTCCCATAGAAAACACTGTGCATTAAAAATGTAATTGCAAGCGAAAGAAACGTACACAGCAGAAAAGAAAAATGCACGTTAGAAATCCGATTATAAAGCTGATCACATTTTATGCACAGCGAACCAGACTATCCCGAACACTAATGGTATTTACATAGCGCTTCGTACCGCTTTGGGTGGCGTACAGGTGCCTTATCGAACGGGTAGCAAGCGCAATCTGCGAAATGCGTGGCTGACGAAATATGCACCGATATAAATTGCACTTTAGGGAACAGATTTTAAAGCCAATCACAATTCATGCACAGCGGACCAGACTATCCCCAACAGTAATGATATTTACATAGCGCTTCATAACGCTTTGGGTGGCGTCCAGGTGCCTTATAGGACGGGCAGCAAGCACACTCTGGGAAATGTGTGGCTGGCTAAATACGGACCGATATGGGATATGTATTCTTGTCTTTTTTACAACAATTTCATTTCAGTAGGATAAAAGAGCAGTTCACACATGAAACAGAGGGGTACAAAAAACAAAACGCGTTGTCGGGGCGTGCGATTTCGTGGTCTGCGAAGTTAAGTACTGCCCAATAGCAATCAACGTATTGGCGTTGCAACAACTGCCTCTCCCTCCCTCTGTGTCACTCCATCCCTCACTCCCTCCCTCTGTGTCACTCCCTCCTTCTCTGTCACCCCCTCCTTCTGTGTCACTCCCTCCCTCTGTGTCACTCCCTCCCTCTGTGTCACTCCCTCCCTCTGTGTCACCCCTCCCTCTGTGTCACTCCCTCCCTCTGTGTCACCCCCTCCTTCTGTGTCACTACCTCCCTCTGTGTCACTACCTCCCTCTGTGTCACCCCCTCCTTCTCTGTGTCACCCCCTCCGTCTGTGTCACCCCCTCCCTCTGTGTCACCCCCTCCTTCTCTGTGTCACCCCCTCCTTCTCTGTCACCCCCTCCTTCTGTGTCACTCCCTCCCTCTGTGTCACTCCCTCCCTCTGTGTCACTCCCTCCCTCTCTGTCACTCCCTCCCTGTGTCACCCCTCCCTCTGTGTCACTCCCTCCCTCTGTGTCACTCCCTCCCTCTGTGTCACCCCTCCCTCTGTGTCACTCCCTCCCTCTGTGTCACCCCTCCCTCTGTGCCACTCCCTCCCTGTCACTCCCTCCCTGTGTCACTCCCTCCCTCTGTGTCACTCCCTCCCTCTGTGTCACCCCTCCCTCTGTGTCACCCCTCCCTCTGTGTCACTCCCTCCCTCTGTGTCACTCCCTCCCTCTGTGTCACCCCTCCCTCTGTGTCACTCCTCCCTCTGTGTCACTCCCTCCCACGTTCTATCCCCTCCTCCCTCACTTCCTCCTACTGTCCTTCACCTCACACGTTTCTCTTCCACCCAGCTATCTCTTCTCCCTTGCTTGGGTCACTCTTTCCCTCAACCCTCCCCCCCTATGTTTCACATGCTCTTCCTCTTCCTTCGTGCCTGCCCTCCCCTCTCAGCAGTGACCTAGCGTCTCTCCTCACCCCCTCTCTCCCTCCCTCCCCCCTAGAGATGCCTGGTTACAGGTGGCGTGCTGGGTCATTCACATGTAAATCGGGGGTGTAAACAGCACAGTGAGTTAAGAGCATGTTTCACAGTGTACTGTGCTTTGCTCACTGTTTACATTGAAACACAGAAGCCAGTGGCTGATGCTAGCCTCATGCTGTCTGCCCTTTTCTCCAGCCCCACCACCCAACCTTTTACCCTGGCTCTCCCCAACATGTGCTTCTGTTGGTTTGTTTTTGGACTCTATAGGAAGAAATGTGCGCACTTCCTGATGGGACAGGCAGGCAGCTGGACCCTACAGGTGTAGTGTACTTGTATATGTTGCGAAAAGCGACCTTTAAGATTTATGAAATGTAAAGAATATCTTCTTGTTATATAAATTGTATATATCAATATTAATTTACTTGTATTCGGTGTTACTTTTTACAGAATATTCGCATGAGATTTAGTTTTCTGCAATGTTGTAAGATTTCAAGAACTTATTCGAAGTAAACTTTTATGACAGATTGAATTGTTATGTTTTATGATAAGACAGTAACCGAACTCGGTCATATGTTGTGACTTTACAAAGCTGCAGGTTTTCATCTGTTCAAAATGAACAATAGAAAGGGGCCAGCTCGTTTTGTATTTATTTATATGGCGTATGGTTAAGACGTGGTAGAGAGAGCGAGCGAACGTAAGAACCTCTTGTTCAAATGTGCACTTCACACTTTAGGTGGAGTCTGGGCAGGTCAGTGGGACGGGCCCTGCAGACGGCAGAGCCCCCCCGTTTACAAGGCGTTCGCTTCTCTCAATCCTCAGCTGCTGATATTACAGTCAACGTCACCGAGGAAGCAGGAAAGGTTGGACATGGACTGATACGACAACAGAGCATTCTTTAAGAAAGACCTCGCGTTTCCAGAGCTAAAATGAATTGTTTGGTACTGGTAATAAAGTAAATAAATAAAATAAACTCACTGTGGAAAACCAGAATCGGGCACCGCCGGCGCCAACGACCAGTCCTCCTTGGCTTGCGCTGCGAGACGAATGCTGCCGCCGGGCCAACCCCACGCGCGGCATCCAATGGGATGCTGCGCAGGTGTACCAGCCAATCCTGGCCCTGCACCAGCGCCAGGATTGGCTAGGGGGTCACATTTGCTGCTCGCCCTTTTCGCCCTTAGGAAACCCGGGCTACAGCAGCACTGTGAAGCACCCCATGGTCCCACTGGGGAACTTACAGTGCGCATGCTTGAAAAAGTTGAAAACGTTCTGAAGCATGCGTACTGTAAGTTCCCCAGCTGGACTGCGCACTACGGTCTGCTGCAGCCTGAGTGTGTGGACTGTCACTCAAGCTGCAGCCGGCCATCCCCCCCCTGCGCAATTTTTAAGATACGGCCGGCGGCCGCGATGCGTCCATGGTGGCTGGCGGGGCTCCGCCCCTACGCTCCAATGGACGCACCGCTCTGTATATTTTTAGGGTTCACCCCACCCACAATGTTTGTATCCCTTTCCGCACACACTTTCTCTCCTCGGCCCAGCCCCTCCCCCCTCCATTCAATTGCTGCTAGTCACACGCCAACAAAAGAATAAACAGTCGGCCTCAACACCTGCCCTCCAGCCCTTTTCGGCTGCTTCAAACACTTTTCTAAATCTTATCTTTCACACCATTTGGCATTGCCTTGCCGCATAACTCTTTTCGCCATTTACTTGCTTTTAACCTTCCCCGTGTTGGCCCTCCTTTGACATGTTCTACTGCTAATCAAAAGATCGTATAGCAATAAACAAACGCTGTAGCAGTTGTAAGCTGCTATCCCTCAATAAGCATTCACCCACTCACTATTACTACAGACATTTAATCTGATTCTTCATATTTCATTTTGCCCTTATTAATTAATTTCCACACTTACAAGCAACTGTACTCTAATACGGCTTTATAAACTCCTTCATGAACTGTGCACAATACAAGCCTGGAGCCGCATATTTAGCCCACACCTCCCCTCCCTTTCCAAAGGCCTCTACAATAGCAGTTTCAGATTAATATGCTCAATAGGCATTTGCAATGCAATAGGTCTCGCATTTGCGGTACTTTGAGCTAAAGGCATTCTAAATGACAATGCCTTTTATTTATGTGTTTAGAAAACCTGAAAGCAATGCGTAAACAAGTACTTTGCACTTATAGCCATTGCTTACGAGAAGCAAAGCTGGCAGTAACTGCGCCTCTTTTACTGACAGCCGGACAATAAGTACAAAATGCATGTTTACACACCCCTTGTATGTTTTCAAAACACATAAATAAAAGGCATTGTCATTTACAATGCCAATAGCTCAAACTCTTGCAAATGCGAGACCTATTGCATTGCAAATGCTTGTTTTTTAATTCTTTAGTTTCTTCTTATTGCTTTATGTGATGTGACACAGATGAGATGCTTTGTAGCAATCCATGGAATCCTTTCTCTTTTCTACATTACTTTGAACGATTGTAAGATGTCATATTGTATTACCTCGCTTCATTTAATATTGAATACTGTGAGTGAATAACTAAAAATCAATAAAAGATATTTTTTTTAAAACTAAAAAAAAACAGTAAACGTGTATTTAATTGTTAAGAATTTCTGAGGTACTTTCTCCCTGTACTTTACTCCTACTGGCAGGGACTTAAATATTCATGGATCTCCCTGTCACTATCTGATGGGGGTGTTGGGTGATGATCAGAACTAGGTTTATTCTTAAGGGAAAAGAGTAATAATGGTAGGCAATACAACATAGCATATAGCTTATTGATCTCACTCTTCAAGAGGCTGTTCAGGCGCTTGACGATACCATTACTTTGAGGATGGTATACAGAGGATAATTTATGTTTTATCCCTAATTGTGTTGTAATATGTGTGAAAATTGAATTCATGAAGTGTGTGCCATTGACGGATCTTGTGGAATTCCCCATTGTGGAATTACTTCACAAGTCAGAAATGTAGCTGCTGACTTAGCACCACAATGGATGCATGGTCCTGCTTTGATCCATCAAGAAAAAGGTCAAACCACAACTATGAGGTACCTGTAGTTGCTGCACCTATCTATCATATCCACAAAGTCCATATGAAGGGCTTTAAAAGGACCTTGTGGACTTGGATTGGTAGAATTTATCACTTTTAGGGCCAGATGTAGGAGCCAAAATACCGGTCGGTAACGGCCGATTTCGGCCGTTACCGACCGGTATTTAAGAATTGGCATGTAGGGGGGCAATTTTACCGATTCGGTAAATTTACCGAATCGGTAAAATACCGAATCTGTATATTTACCGATTCGGTAACTTCGGGATGTAGGTGGGACTCTTCTGAGTCCCAAAGGCCGTTCAGATTCGGTATTTTACCACCCAATCCAATTGGGTGGTAAAATACCGAATCCAGGTGTGCATGCACATGTGTGCATGCACACCTATGCCATGTGACAGACAGACATGCCCTTAGGGCATGTCTGTGTGCCACATGGCACACATGCCTGTATTTGGGGTGCTAGAGGGTGTCAAAGTGACACCCCCTGCACCCTTGCTGGAATCGGTATTTACCGAATCGGTAAATACCGATTCGGTAATGCCCATTGATTCCTATGGGCTTCAATGCCCATAGGAATCAATGGGCATTACCGAATCGGTATTTACCGATTCGGTAAATACCGATTTTTACAGATTCGGTCATTCAATTACCGATTTTACCTAATTCTCCCTCCTTCTATTTTACCGATTCATAAATACCGAATCGGTAAAATTCGGTATTTATGAGTCAGTAAAATAGAATTACCTACATCTGGCCCTAAGTGTGGGATTAGGAGAAAATTGTTGATAAACAATACATCTATGAAGATACTTGGTACGAATGTCATGCAAATTGGGAACAAACCAATCAATCAATCAAGTCATTTATAGAGCGCACTACTCACCCGTAGGGTCTCAAGGCGCTAGGTGGGGGGGGGGGGGTGCCGTTACTGCTCGAACAGCCAGGTCTTGAGCTTCTTCCTGAAGGAGAGGTGGTCCTGGGTCAGGCGCAGGTCGGTCTGGAGTGAGTTCCAGGTCTTGGCGGCCAGGTAGGAGAAGGACCTTCCTCCTGTTGTCGCTCTTCGGATGCGGGGGACGGCGGCGAGGGCGTGGCTGGTTGATCTGAGGTGGCGCTTGGGAGTGTAGAAGTTGATTCGGTTGTTGAGGTAGCTCGGGCCTTGGTCGTGTAGGGCTTTGTGCGCGTGGGTGAGGAGACGGAAGGTGATTCTGTTGTTGACGGGGAGCCAGTGCAGGTCTCTCAGATGTCCGGAGATGTGGCTGTTTCGTGGGATGTCGAGGATGAGTCTGGCTGAGGCGTTCTGGATCCGCTGGAGTCTCTTCTGGAGCTTGGCGATGGTTCCGGCGTAGAGGGCGTTGCCGTAGTCCAGTCGGCTAGTGACGAGGGCCTGAGTGACCGTCTTCCTGGTCTCGGTGGGGATCCACCAGAAGATCTTCCGTAGCATGCGTAGGATGTTGAAGCATGACGAGGAGACGGCGTTGACTTGTCTGGTCATGGAGAGGGAGGAGTCCAGGATGAATCCCAGGTTGCGTGCGTGGTCCGTCGGTTTGGGTGCGGTGCCCAGGGCGGGGGGCCACCAGGAGTCGTCCCAGGCGGAGGGCGAGGAGCCCAGGATGAGGACCTCCGTCTTGTCTGAGTTCAGTTTCAGGCGGCTGGTCGTCATCCATTCGGCTACATCTCTCATCCCTTCGTGCAGGTTGGCTCTGGCGGCGGCGGGGTCGTTGGTCAGGGAGAGGATCAGCTGGGTGTCATCGGCGTAGGAGATTATGTTGAGGTTGTGTTGGCGTGCGATGGCCGCGAGGGGGCTCATGTAGACGTTGAAGAGGGTGGGGCTCAGCGAGGATCCTTGAGGGACGCCGCAGATGACTTCGGTGGCCTCTGACTTGTACGGTGGTAGGCGGACTCTCTGTGTTCTTCCGTTGAGGAAGGAGGTGATCCATTCCAGTGCCTTCTCCTGGATTCCAATGTTGCCGAGGCGCTGTACCAGGGTGCGGTGGCAGACAGTGTCGAAGGCCGCGGAGAGGTCCAAGAGGATGAGGGCCGCTGTTTCTCCGTTGTCCATCAGGGTTCGGATGTCATCGGTGGCAGCGATGAGGGCGGTCTCGGTGCTGTGGTTGGCTCGGAAGCCAGACTGTGAGGGGTCGAGGGATCCATTCGTCTCGAGGAAGGCGGCCAGCTGTTTGTTGACGGTCTTCTCGATGATTTTGGCCGGGAACGGGAGGAGCGAGATGGGACGGTAATTCTTGAGTTCGGTGGGGTCTGCTGTAGGTTTCTTGAGAAGAGCGTTGAGTTCTGCGTGCTTCCAGCTCTCCGGGAAGGTGGCGGTGTCAAAGGAGGTGTTGATAATGTCCCGCAGGTGGGGTGCGATGACAGCGTCGGCTTTGTTGAAGATGTGGTGAGGGCAGGGGTCAGTCAGAGATCCGGAGTGGACGGAGTTCATTGTGCGGATGGTGTCTTCGGTGCTGATCGGAGTCCAGGTGCGGAGGGTGGTGGTGGGTGGCGTTGTTGCGGTTGTGGCGTGCGTTGGTTGGATGCTGAAGCTGTTGTGTATGTCCGTGATCTTGTTGTGGAAGTAGGACGCGAGGGAGTTGCAGAGGTCTTGCGACGGGGTGATGTCATTGTTTCCGGCGTTGGGGTTGGAGAGCTCTTTCACGATGTTGAAGAGTTCCTTGCAGTTGTGTGCGTTGTTGTCCAGCCGGTCCTTGTATGTATTTTTCTTGGTGGCGCGGATCAGTTGGTGGTGTTTCCGGGTGGCGAGCTTGAGGGTGGTCATGTTGTCCGTAGTTGGTTCCCTTCTCCATACTTTCTCGAGGGCTCGGCAGTTCTTCTTGGAGCTCTTGAGTTCGTCGGTGAACCATGGGGTTTTTCTGCTGCCGGGTCTGCTGGGCGGGGTTCTCAGTGGGGCGAGTTCGTCCGCGCAGTTGTTGATCCACTTCGTGAGGTTGTCGGCGGCCTGGCTGGGGTTCGCTGAGCTGGCGGAAGGGTGCTGGCTCAGGGAAGCGGTGAGCTGGTCGGCTGTGATCTTGTTCCAACTTCTTCGGGCAACCTGTTGCTGGTGTTGGTGGATCGTCGTTTTTTTGAAGGTGAAGTGGACGCAGCTGTGGTCCGTCCAGTGGAGTCCTGTTGCGTGGCTGAAGGTGACGTCTTTGCTGGATGAGAAGACGGCGTCGAGTGTGTGTCCGGCGAGGTGGGTGGGGGTGGTCACCAGTTGCTTGAGTCCGAGGTTGGCGAGGTTGTCGAGCAGGGCGATGGTGTTGCGGTCGCTGTTGTTCTCCAGGTGGAAGTTGAGGTCTCCCAGGAGGATGTAGTCGGCGGAGGGGAGGGCATGCGGGCTGATGAAGTCGGCGATGTCCTCGCTGAATCGTGTGCGTGGACCCGGGGGTCGGTAGATCAGGGTGCCTCTGAGGGTGGTCTTCGGGTCGGTGTGGATCTGGAAGTGCAGGTGTTCGGCGGTGATTAGGGTGTCGTCGGTGTTGGTCGTGATGCGGATGGTGTCTCTGTGGATGATGGCGATTCCTCCTCCCGTCTGGTTGGCGGTGCGGTCCCTCCGTGTGATCTTGTAGCCCTCTGGGATGGCGATGGCGATGTCGGGCGCTGAGGAGGCGTTCATCCAGGTCTCTGTGAGGAAGGCGACGTCAGGGGCGGTGGTGTCGAGGAGGTTCCAGAGTTCTACGGCGTGTCTGTGGATGGAGCGGGTGTTGAGTAGGATGCACTTGAGGTGGTTGCTGCTGGTGTTCGGCTTGGCGAGTGCTGGTGCAGGGTACGTCCGGATGCAGGTGAACTTGCAGGCGTGGCAGCTGAAGGGTCCGTGGGTGTGCTTCGGGGTGGCTCGGTGACATCTCGGGATGGCGCCGGTGTTGAGTGCGATGAGTTCGGTGGCGTCGTAGGTCCGTCGGGTCGGCTTTCGTCGGTGGGGGCCAGGGGTCCTGGCCCTGGGCGCGGTCCAGGCGCGGACGGGCGCAGACGGGCTTACCTTTGGCGCGCCTTCGGCGCACAATCGGCGCGCCCGCTGCGCGTCAACGCTGCGCGTTCGAACGGTCGCCATATATGGCGAAGTGCGCGGGTGGGCGGAGCAGCTGGGAGGCTTGTATTTGCATAGATAAGTGATCTCTTGAACTGTGAGCTGGTAAATGCAACTGATCAAGAGCTAATATAAGTAAGGCCTGTGGAATCACTGGTTTACCTGTAGACAATTGTTTATATATTAGGTCATCCCCTGATTGGATGCATCCTCCCATAACAGTTTTTCATGTTAAGGAGCAGCTTCCTGAAGTTCTTGCAGATGTCTCAGCATAATGAGGGGTGTCATTGTCTGTGGTGAGATTAGATTCAGGCCGTGAGGTAGTCAGAGCCACCAGAACAGGAACATATTGTGACCCTGATGGCACAGGCAGGGGTGTGCGCCTAGCTGCATCTTTAGCTTCCCAATCCGCAAGTGCATTACCCCGAGACACAAAATCCTGTCCACTTGTATGTTCTGCACATTTTACAACTGCCACTGCCTGTGGTAACACAAGTACCTTAATTGGAGCCTCTAGAAGGTTTTTATGCATAATAGGACTTCCGTCTGACTTAAGGAAACCACTCCTGTTCCATCTCATAATGCAGCAATATACAGTGGTTGTCACATAGGCTGAATCTGACAGCGTAATGACTTTCCTGCTCTTTGCTAAAGAGCCGGTATTAATGCTATTAATTCTGCTGCTTGAAATACTGTGAACATCTGCTTTGCTGGAACAATTTTTTTCTTATAAAGTTTTGCCTTTCTTATTTTTTTGTCTTGCAGCAGATTTATATAGTGCAATTTATCAGCTGGAGAGATAAAGTGATTTGTCTAGAAATTAGAATCACAGGATGTTGCACCACAGAGTCTCGTACAGAGATCCCCGGCTCTCGAGTCAGCAGCACTGACCACTGCACCACATCCTCTCCACCCCTGTGATACTTGTTTAAATAGTGGCACGAATGTGGTGGTAAATGTGTTTGTTTTATCTTAGGGTAACCTCCTTTCTAGGTGAAAATAGCAAGCATCTGGTTTTCTTTTCAGTTTTTGCTAAGGGCGAGTAGCTGTCTGCAGCCTAGAAAGGAGTGTGATGTTCTGTAATCCCTTAGAGGAGGTGCTTGTATTGGCTGCCTGTGTGCCTCGCGTGCTTGGAGTTCAGCGGTGGTCTGTGCAGGTAACAGAGGTGGGGCCGGGTAAGGGGGGATTTTGAGGGAAAATTCAATAAATAATTAATTTTCCCTCAGCCCCCTCCCTTGAAATCCCCCCTTACCCTGCCCCCCCCCCACCCCACCGCTCTTACCTGCACGGACCGCAACTGTTGCAGCTCCTCGGACTGGAACTCAAGCTGAGTGAGTTGCACATATATAAGCACTGTCTGAAGCCGCGCGCTTTTGGAGTCAGCGGAGCCTGCACTGGATGGGGAGCTCTGGGGAGGGGCTTTGAGCACTTTTGCTGCTTTTTCTTGCTCACAGACTTGCAGCTCAGTGTGACAGTGGAAAGAGGCCTACTATTTTAGTTCAGATACCGCTTGTATGCACAATTAAACCCTTTCCGTAGTAGCAGCCCTTAGAACATCTCCTGAAGCTGGGGACCCCCGGTGAGACTTTTTACCCGTTGGTCCACTTGGCCCCGGCACACATTGGACTGCACATTTTAGCCAGTACAAGGACTACATCTTGTTGCCTTCTAACACCGCAGCCGCGGTAACCAAGAGGGGCGCGGGGCTTCAGTCTGTCTCACATCGGCCTCCTCCTCTGTTGCACTTATTATTCATCACATAGGCGAAACTGATGCATTACCAATGCTTGTTTGTTCAGGCGTGAACGCTCATTCACCTAAGTCTCATATGTCTTTTTTTCATGTCCTAAACCTCTTTCTTTAGATTGGCTCTCAGCGCTGCCGGGTAGTCCCTGAGTCCTTCCAATATGGATTCCATGTATTGTTAAGTGATTGGTGGGTCGTTGGTAGCTGTTGCTGTCTTGGATGGTGTTCCTTCCTGTACTTCTACTAGTTTGTTTTTCCAGTAGGGATAGTTTTAATAGCACTCACAAAAGACTCTAGTAGTAGTAGTGCCATTCAGAGAATCCCTGCAGCTTGTTGACCTGTACCAGATGGTTATCCGCTCAGAGGGAAGTCTCTCCTGTTATTTTCCTTTTCCATTTGACTGGTGTGAGTGTTGTATACCATACCTCAATGATAATAGGGCAGCTGGAGGTAGGCCACTTAATAGGTTACTCCTATGCAAGTACTGTACTGGGCACTTGTCCTTCGTTGCCTAGAATTCAGTGCGATATGCGCGGTCTGCCGCAGAGCACCATATCCAATGACTGATGACGAGCAGGCGTGTCAACTTGTATTAGGAATGGGGTCAGCTATGCCCAGTCTCCCCGCATAAGTGGACTTGCAGCATTTGGTGTAAGCCACCCGGGGATATTACTCTGCCAGATAAAAGTCCTCAGATGTCGATTAAGGAGGTAATTGTCTTCATTTCCCAGCACTGACAGAAGCCTCAGTGAACTAGAAGTCCCTAGCCATGATAACTTTATTTACTCTTCAAAAACGCACCAGAGAGTGTGCATAATGAATATTGGCTTCCTATAATGCTTGTTTTACCATTTTACATTGGTATGCTGTGTGTGTCCCTTCTGCCCCTCCACAGCTTCCCCCACCTCCCCCCCAGGTGCTTAGACCATCTACATTTCTATAGGTTATTGTCACAAAGTCCCTACAGTTTTGGCTCTCACCGCCTCTCTGGGGAGAAAGGTACCCTCCGGGTATCTCACAGCTGTCCATGTATCCAAATACATATTTGTAGGTGAGACATTTAGAATAAAAAAGACCTGCCAGAGACCTGGCAGGGATTAGGAGGGGCTCAGCTGGTTCCTGTGCCCTTCCCAAATCAGTATGCACAGTGGAGAAGTGTGGCTCAATGGTTAGAGCGGCAGATCCTGATGCAGAAGTCTGGCCCGGGACCAGGGTTCAATTCCCGCCTCGGCGGGTCTTGGGCTCAATTTCCTCAGACCTGATAATTCTCGCCTCGGTACCTATTCTAATCATGAGTCTCACTCTGCAACTCTGGGCAATAGCTTGCTTAATCTCCACAACTGCCCCAACAACGCTAGGATGCCTGGCTTCACCTTGGGGGTGCCCAGGAGTGGGCACTTCACAGGGAAAGGCCAGGAAGGGTTCCTCAGCGATATTCGTACAAGCGCCGAGAGGCCTCTGGGTAGTCGTGCGCTATACAAGTACCTCTACATTTACATTTACTAGATGTTATTAAACCCTACCTTGTTGTAGAACATATGGATCAGAGGTGTCAAGATAATATTGATACCAGCAACAGCAAACAATGTTAGAGATAATAGAAAGCCACCAAACATTATGGTTATGTTGAAATCCTAACGCATTCATACTTAGATCTGCTTATCTGTTTCAAACTGCGCCATACCTTCATCTACCCTGGAGCCTGCGATGCACAGAATCCACTTCATCGAAGAGACATGAAACCCGTTATTGGTCTTGGTTGCTTGGGGACCTGTTGTCGATATAACAATATGAACATGAATTTGAATTGAACACAACAAACATTGTTAGCCATATCGCCTTAATCCTGTAAAATAGCAAGTGGAAACATGTTTCTCAAGGTACTCTATCGTACATGGTAGTTGATAATAAACAGGGCCACTTGAGTTCTGTAATTCTGCAACTAACTAGTAAGAGAGGGCTGTCACCCACAGAAAACCTCTTTTGTAGAGCCGGCTTCCAACCGCCCAAAAAGAGGGGTCAGCATGAGTGGAAGCCACGTCAAAACCTTGATTTAATAAAAGGACTCGCACCCGCACGGTTGTGTGACATGCCTCCTCATCGCCCGGCATACTAATCTTAACCGGGCAGCATCAACCCCTCTCCTGGAGGGAGCTCTTCTGGGCAGTGAATGCTTTTTGGGGGGATCAGGAATTTTTTTTATTGACTTATCGTAACCTTATGAAACTTTACTGTTGACTATCTCAGGCAATGTTAAAAACCGAGCGAAGCTTAACCTGCTGAAACATATAGATCTATGATGGTAGGAGCGGCGTCAGTCACTACTCCAGTCCGGATAAATCCAGCTCTCTTTTTAATATTACCTATTGGTGCCAACTAAACTAATGAAGCTAGGCCCATTGGCTTTGCCACTGCTTATGTAACATTTTGAAACAAAATACTTAATAATAATAATAATAATAATACTGAGTTTTGTATAGCACAAACAGCAACCTCACAGGGAGGTGTCCCGGCGCTGAGAGAGCAACAAGAGTAAACTGAGTGGTTCAAAAAAGAAAGCAACAGTGGAAGAGATTAATGATTAAAGCCACGTCTTTAGCTGTTTCCTAGAGCAGGGCTCTGAATTAGCATTGCGAATAGCAAGTGGTAGGGTAAAATAAACTTTTTGAAATTGGGCGCGTTTCGTGGACGGGACGGAGTGCAGACGTAGAAAGCAGCACACTTTGGGGAAAGCCACTTGAACAATAAAGAAAGTACGGTGGCGGCGGTAGGGCGCAGCAGAGGAAGGGTTTAAGCAGACAGAAGAGAGCAGGGGAGTAGGCGGGAGCTACTGCTATGTAGATAGGCGGGGAGGAGCCTGCCTTAGCCAGGCCGGGCTGCTGCCTAGTCCGGGGCAGTGGAGAGGCGGGGGTGAAAGAGAGGGCGGGGTGAGGATGCCCTCCCACTGATCTCACGCACATTGCCCGGGCAGGGACGGGTGCACTGCACCGAGCAGCGAAGAGCCTGAGTTGAGAAGAGACACTCTCTGCCTTTGTTTCCACCTGGCCCTCCACAACGAGAGTACGAGGTGGCACAGAAGCGACCACCCACCCACCCACCCTCCGCGCCCAAACGCCCTCCTTGCCGCAGGTGAGTCCCCTCAAGTGAGTGTCTGTTGCGGATCCAAGCGAGCGTCTGTTGCGGATCCAAGCGAGCCTCAGATTCTTGTTTAAATAGTGACCGAGCAGTCAAGGCGCCCGTTGGTGCCTTTTGCGTTGAAGGTTATTTTGTTCGCTGTCATGGAACCTAGCAGAGAACGAAACCGAAAGCAGCATCCTGGCGGGAGGGAGGTGAAGAGCAGGAACTTGCTGTGGCCGTTGTGGTCCAGTATTTTCATGCATGCGGTTGGGCGTTGTTTCGTTTGCTGGCCAAGAGTGCTTAACACGCATTTCTAAAGCCAATATGTTTCGTCTATGTGAGACCTATTGGTGTCATTGGGGTCAAAGGCATGGCTAGAGACAATATTCAGTTTTTTTTCTGTCTTTCACCTTCAGACAAATACATAAAAACAAGCATTTGCAATGCAATAGGTCTCGCATTTACCAAAGTTTGATCTATTGGCAATGAAATAGCTTAGACTCGCAAATGCGAGATCTGTTGCATTATAAATTACACAAGCCTATTAAAAATATGGGCGGAGAGTGGGCTGGACTTCAAAGCCACGCTCCAATACTGCATGCCTCGCTGAAGCGCTTGCGCTGCCCAGGCTCGACCTAACGAGGCACAGCTTAAATGAACAAGCATTTACAATGCAATGGTCTCGGCAATATTATAGGTAGAGCTATTGGTATTGCTCATTATTTTTTTAACTTTTTTGTATCCCTAAATCAATGGCATTGTAATTTCTATTAACATTAGCTTTTTTTTTGCATATGTGGTACCTATTGCATTTACAGAGAGAGAGTGAGGTAGTGAGATAGAGAGAGAGAGTGAGGTATTGACATAGATAGAGAGTGAGGTAGTGAGAGAGAGTGAAGTAGTGAAAGAGTGAGGTAGTGAGGGAGAGGGATGTTGTGAGGTAGTGAGATATAAGCACAGAGTGATGTGATGTAGTGAGATGGAGAAAGAGGTAGTGAAAGAGAGTGAAAGTGAGTTAGTGAGATAGAAAGAGTGATTGAGGTAGTGAGTTAGAGAGAGAGAGAGCGAAGTTGTGAGCTAGAGAGTGAGAGAGTGAGGTAGTGAGAGAGTGAGGTAGTGATGTTTTGAGAGAGAGAGAAGTTGTGAGATAGTGAGGTAGTGAGATAGATAGAGTGGAGTAGTGAGGTAGAGAGAGTTATGTAGTGAGGGAGAGGTAGATAGAGAGTGAGGTAGTGAGAGACTGAGTGAGGTAGTGAAAGAGTGAGGTAGTGAGGGAGAGGGATGTTCTGAGGTAGTGAGATAGAAACAGGGAGTGAGTTTGTGAGGTAGTGAGATAGAGTGAGGTAGTGAGAGAGAGAGAGTGAGGTAGTGAGAGAGAGAGAGTGAGGTAGTGAGTTAGAGAGAGAGTGAAGTTGTGAGGTAGTGAGGTAGAGAGTGATGTAGTGAATTTTTGAGGGAGTGAGTCGTGATATAGTGAGGTAGTGATAGTGAGATAGAAATAGATAGAGTGAGGTAGTGAGATAGAGAGAGAGAGTGAGCTAGTGAGATAGAAAGAGAGTAAAGTTGTGAGGTAGTGTGTTTGAGAGTGATGTGGAATGCATGGCATGCTAACAATAAGCAATAAACAAACATGCTACAAATACCTCCCACCCCAAGACCGGCACTTACCTCTCATGCCGCTGATCAGCACACATAAGCTGTCAGGAGAAATAAGAACAATCTATCCCAGGCTCATTAGTGCTCGTTCCACTGCCCATCATGGACCGGGCATAAAAGGCAACAGTTTCCTGATACACCGCCAAACTCTCCAGGCACAAGAGAAGCGAGAGCGGCGACCTCATCAGCGGGAGGGGGCGGGAAAAAGACACGGACAGCGGGAGGGGAGCACCCCTGGGAGTTGGAAGGCCCGCTTTGGCCTGTCTCTATCGAGAGAGCCTGCTTGCTGTCACTTGGGAGCAGGCCTTGGATTAGAGGGATCCCTCAGAGGCTGCAGCGCCTTTTTGTAAAGTGATCTCCTCCAAACACATTCCCAAAACCCCAAACAGGAGGTGAGGAAGGACCAGGGCACCACAGCGAACAGGCAAGGCCCAAGCTAGTTAATGGGGCTTTAAGGGGAAACAGAGGCCCGGACTGTATCACGTCTTCAGAGGCATGAGAAACATAACTGAGGCTATTGCTCCAACAGCCACAAACAAGCTTTCCCCTACAAGGTTTTTTACTGTCTTCTTTTTTGCCTGACACTCAAACAGTTGCTTCAAATAACACACTTAACACCATAATATGCCACCTTTTTTGACAAGGATTCATGTATATCAAGAAAGTTGAGTTTTTTGTTCATGAAGGAAAGATGCACCCGCCTTGCCTAAATAACCAGAAATCATCTTGCAAAATGTTGCTAGGCTCAGGAAAGCCAATTTCGATGAAACTGCAAAATCTTTGTATCTCCTTATTCACATTCCACCTGTCCTTCTCCACTGCATTATGCTTGATCACCCAGTGCACAAGCCTTTGCGGTACAACCTCTGTCCACACCACATGCGTCGCTGACCATAACCTCCATATCCTCTTTTATTCGCCGTTCATTATTTTCAGCAGAGCTACACCAGACCATTGAACCAAGTCATTTAAAGGAACATCTAAGCATGTGGTTTGCCTGAAGCCTCTCGCGGATTCAATAGTTACCCCTCCCCGATCTACTACAGACGTGACCGGTCACTGCCCAGTTGGCCTCACCCTAAAGACCTCTTGCCGGTAACAGGACAGGCTTGGCTCCAATAACTTCGGCCCCTCTCCACTCCACACTGAGAAATACCAAGTTCTACCCAAAATCCAATACAATATTCCAACACACACAGTCCCAAACCCCCTCTACGATTCTTCAATCAACCTTATATTCCAACATTAGTTACCGACAACGCTCCTCCAAAATTCGTTACCGACTAAGCTGTTCTCATTTCTCATACTGCTTTTCTGTAAACACAATTATCACACTCGTCCTCTACACCTCCGACCGTACCTTATGGATCCGTTTCAGCGCCATGCTGGGTTCGTTCCGGGGCTGCCTCTGGTCCTAGCTCTGGTGAGTGCAGGGGAGGGTCAGGTGAGGTCAGGGCACCGCGGGAGTCGGCAGCTGGTCTACCGGCGGCGGGCAGGCATGGCTCCTGCTCACGGAGCTGCTGCTGCTGTTTTGAATTGGCGGGGGGCTGCTGCACGCGCTCCACCGCCTCGCGGCCCTCGGACTCCGCCGCTGACAAGTCACCGCTGCTACGGGCCGCGCGCCCTGCTCCTCCGCCGCTCTTGCCTCTTTATCAGCGGCGCGAAAGGCCTCTCTTGTGTTTCTTGAAAACGCACGCTCTGCCGTTTGACCAGTTGGCCTAGCTTGTATTAAACTGAGTTTTCAGTTTGCCTTTCATAACTCGGATTACACTTGAAAGTATGCCCCTCCGGCATGTTCTAACATGTTTCCGATTGCATTCTTTCTCCAGGTTTTGGTGGTGTTCGGCTACATGGGCGAGAAGTTGAATTAAAAAAAAAAGATGAATTCAAACAAATATATTCTGGACGATTTAGCGAGGGCAAATCACATGCAGCGGCTTTGCTCCAAGCAAGCATGCTTGTTACCTAAAGTGCCTTTCAGTTCCTCCTCCCTCTCCTACCGCGTGGACCTAGCCTCTGCGGTGACGTCACCTGAAAGTCCAGCGCTCAACCCCAGCAAGCTGCCTGGTGTGCTAAACAGACAACAGTTAGGAAGCTTACCTGGGGGCAGAAGGCAAGAACGAGGAAGCGAGAGTTTGTGCCTCCGACGCCTGGAGCTCGGAACGGGAGGAGGGAGAGCTCAGGGCGACGAGAAAAAATGGCGCCCGCCAGCTTCTGAATTTTTCGGATTCGGGGGCGTGGTTTTGCTGTCCTGAGTGACGGACGACGTCACTGTCTAAAGAACAGCAAAATCTACGCCCCCAAATCCGAAAAAGACGGAGCCTATTCCGAGGGACAGCTCTCTCCTCCAATGGCTGGCCTCCGTTTAGGAAGCCAGCCAATGGAGGGAGAGCCAAAAAGAGGGAGGGATAAAGCAGCCCTCTTACTGACAATAATTCTCGGACTTCCGGTCTGCCTTCGGCAGGCCGGATATTACCGAGACCTAAAAATACGGTTAAGTTAACCTCTATTAGTTCATGCCCGCAGAGGACTGTGTCTGTAACCAGAGCGCCACAGAACTGATCCTGATTGGTTGAGTGGAGAACAGTGACTTTTGTACATTTAGTGGCACGATGTCCCAGTCTGCGACAGAAAGCACTGTGAATATGTAAGTAATTAGCGTAAACTTGCATTACACATAGTATGAGATATGTTGCAAAAATGTTTTACAATTAAAAAAAAAGTGCTTCCATAATATTGGTTTCAGTAATAGCCAGACTGTATGTGGTGCATTTTAAAAACAATGTAACTGACCTTTAAAAACACACACTTAACAGCTCAGCTGGTAACTCCTTTGCAATATCACTCAAAAATAATAACTCTGTGTCATCAGGAAGCTCCATCAATTAACACAAATACTGGCTTCCGAATACCCTTTACATTTGCAGATTAATCAGTTGTGCACATTCATATTTCTTTCAGGCAAGTAGGCACCCTGGCAAGAAGGCTTGTTTAGCTGTCTGTGGTGTGGAGTGCAAAAAAACAATGGATTTAGGCCCAGATCCTTGTACTGGGGTGAATGTATGACATTGTTCTACATTCTATCCATCAACTGTGTTTTTTGCAATTGTTTAGCTGTCTGTCCTTCCCTGTTTACTCTTTAACTGAAGCATTTAATCTGATGGAATTAACCGTCCGGGACCATTGTCTTTTCAGAAAAAGTAGGTGAACTGTCTTAATTACATTTAAAGTATGGGCATGTTAAGCCCCTCAGATCTTGCAAACTCGCCCACTGCCTTTAAGCAATGTGCTCAGCAGCCAGTGCAGCTGTACAATATACCATAATAGCACTGGAGGATGGGGGGGGGGATGCAAGCAATCCTCTCCAGGATGTGGTGTAATGGTCACAGCTGCAGACTGGGACCCAGGTTGGAGTCTGTGTCAGCTCAACACCCTGGGATTCTGGGCAAATCATTTAGTCACCCCACACCAAAAAGCCCCGTTAATGTTCTTGTGCTTACTTTACCTATATTATTACTTTGCATAGACGTTTACCAGCAGCAAAAGGCATGCACATACTAGCGCCAGCTCCCACTAAATGCTAAGGATACCATATACAGTGCAAATACCGTTTGCACTGTTTGCAACCCTACTGCCTGTGTCTATATGACCCTAGAATCAATGTCAGCAGCAGTCACGTTTAACCTGTGCAGTGTCAGGTGAGTGGTATGTAGATAATTAAACTGAGTATATGAGAACTGAGTGTTTCTGGAGACCTGACGGGGTTATTGAAGGGCTATAGTCCAGTCTTAGTCCAACATGTATCTGCCGAGTACTCTCTCCTATACAGTTCTAGCTATAGCCACATCATCTATTGTCATGGAGTGTAAGTGTTGCATAGGCTATATTTCTTTTTGCCCTCCTCCCTCCAAATGTCAATAATGTCCGTAAGACATTGTGTTAAGGGCGCAATTTGTGGATAAAGAAATGTGTCATAAGAAAGAAGAACTTGAATCCACTTAAAGTGTGGTACAAAAGTACTTGGAAACAAGTTAAAGTAGACTTAAAGTGCTTAGAACCACATGCAATGTAGTAAATTAAAGAAGAAAGCAATTTTTGGGTTCCATACGCATTTTCTTGCCCTGTACATTGGGAGTCGCAACCTGGGACCTGGCTCTAGCCTGACTGAAGACCATAGAGGACAAAAATATGTTCAAGGCACGATGGTTAGTTTAGTTTGTTATGCAGCAATGGCCTTTTTAGCAGAGGGATGCGATTGTTTTATGAACACCACTTTGTGAGTACCAGTTTTTGACTTGATGGAGAGTGTGTTGGAAGATGGAGACAGAGGTCTCCATTTGTTGTGTAAATGGATTCATCCGGACATGGTCTTCCCCATTGTTTCTGGCAAAGGTGCAATTTCCAGAGGTTGTCTGCTTGGTGTAGGCTCTTCAAACATGATTGTGCTCATATTTAGGGTGTTTCCGATTGAAATACCTCATGTGGAACCTATTGAATGAAAAAAAAATTGTGTCTGCTGAACAGAGGATAGATACACTAAGACTTAGAATTGTGAACTGTTCTTGATCGGTTCTAGAACCCTAATAGTAGTATCGGCATTCCCTCACTGTAACATGATAAGATTGAATCTCCAGTTGGTTCCAGATTTCTCACTTTCAGCCGAGGTGGTACTCTACAGAGTACTAGATGTTTTCCTGTGATGTAGAGCTGCTGCTGTCGCTGACGGCCAAGCCCCAAGAGGTGAGAGGACATCAACCGGACAGTCTGAAAGGAACTACTGGAGAATCTTGGGGACTACATTGCCTCTTGAGAGGGGAGAGCGTAAGATGTCCCTCTAGAGTGAGCCCAGCCGATGTGCCTGAAAGGATATCCTACGAGGCCAGATTAGCATGGGAGTGATGCAGAAGACAACTCCATTACTTGTGTGCGGAGTCTCTGTGCCTCCCGGTGTCGCTGTTAAATCACACCTCCTAAAGCATGGAACGACCTCTCACTCCACATCAGAGCCTTCTCCTCTCTTCTTGATTTCCACAAGAAGCTGAAGACCTGTCTCTTCAATTACACAACCTACCATAGGCAGGGCTAGGCACAAACACTTACTCAGCTCCAGAATACCCTCGCGGGTGATAGTGCGCTTTACAAATACACATAACACCATCTGTGCACTGTACCTAAAAATGAGAGCGAGCCATGCAAAAGCTGACTGGAGTGATGGAGCCTCCAAAGGCTGTGCCTGACAACTAGTGTCCTTTGCTTACTCGTGAGTGGAGGATTTTGGAAGACTGAAAAATCAGACACCAGTGTGTAGGCTCTGCTCTTGTTTGGGAGGGAGGCTTTTGCTTTATGCATGTTGCCTTGTGTGAACCTGCAGCCGCACCCACGAAACATGTCACGGTTTACATGGAACCCTCGAACATCCTCAGAGGAAGGCAGTGCCATCCTGCATGCATTGTGGAGTGAGGGTCTTACCTGGCGGCAGGGCCAGCTTTAGCGCTGTTGGCGCCCGGTACGAAAATAATTTTTGGCGCCCCCAATCCCCATGATTGCCTCCTCAGATTCTGTTACTAACATCGGGCGAAAGTGCCCCTCATCTCTCCGATCGCTAAACACAGCGCCCCCTCCACAAGTCCGCGCCCAGTGCAGCCGCACCAGTCTCACTGCCCTAAAGCCGGCCCTGTCTGGGGGCCTCGCTGCCCTATACAGAGGTAATCCTTGCACTGTTGAAATTATGCCCATCCGATATTGGGACTTCCTTGACTTTAGGTAAAGCTGAATGGTAGTTCTCAGGGGCTGGGGCACTGAAAAACTGACCTATGGGCAAGCGACACAGAAGTCTGCTTATGCACTGAGACTTCACCAGTGATCGTGTTCTAGGCATGATACTTTTTTTTGCACATTCCCCCATAAAAAGAACCTTGTGCTCAATGGTTTGTGGGATATGTTGTTTTGATATAATCAAATACTTCAGTTTTATAAAAGATACAGAGAACAATTTTCACTTACCTTGAGATAGTTGTAGATTACTCTTTTTACAATTATCTTGCACTCTGCTCTTTTCTCCCTACATCGACATTGCTCATCTTTATCACAAAACATCTCCGCTCCTCCCCCTGGGGATTCTTAGCCTTGCGGTCCTAGTGTGAGGAGGGCACCCAATGATATGCATGTCACCTTTGGGTGAGTGAGGATTCTTGTCCTAACAGCTCAGTGCTACACCCTTGCTTTCTCTGTCTGTTCTTTGCACACCCACCCTCGTACCAATTGTGTGTAATTGTTCCTATTGGAGCAGTACATTTTGTGAGTGTATAGATTAGAAAACCCAAACATTCATGTGCATTCATCATACTGCCACAATACATGCCCATCATTTTTATTGACTTGACTGGAGGAGAATGTTTGAATCATTCAGCATTCCATCCATCAATTGTTGTAGTTACACGTTTTGCCCTAAGTGGTTCGGGTATGCCCAAACGTGGGTCCCTTGCTCACTGTGCCACTGGATTTAAGCTATCCTGGCTGATGAGGGGTGACATAACCCGAAACCGATTCCAGGATGCTTGTTCCTGGTCAAGGAAGGGCCTGTCCTGGCAGTTCGCGCTGGACTGTTCCCATGAGGAATAGAGTCAAGACTGATTTGCATATGACTGGGTCTATGGATTTAACCCAGATCTTTTGACTGGGGGAGAATGTTTGAATCATTCAGCATTCCCTCCATCAATTGTTGCAATTACACATCATTTTATTATACCAAGTTCCACTTCCTTGGAAATGGCAGGACACAAATGCGTCGGTGCACCACGGGGTCCAAGGTCACCCCGTCATCCATTCACTTTCACCATGCTTCGAGAAAGCACACGTGCACTCCTTGAAAAAAAACACCAATAAAGTTCTGCTTTGAATGATTTATTCCAGCAGAAGCCAAATAATACCCTACGCGTTTTAGCGATAAACGCCTTGGTCACGGGTAACTTAATCATAAAAAAAGATCTACATATAAACAAACGTAAAGGCTGACGTGCAGCGTGAAAAATGTAAACATAGTGGACAGTGTCACACAGAAACGTCGGCCATCTTATAATGGTGAATAAGTTTCAACCTTCACTTTGTTTTTATGCTTGAAATACAATAGCATATATACATCTCCCCCTCAAAGTACATACAAGCAGGTCCTCAATAAAGCAGCCGGTGACGACCCCGTCATTTTTTAAACGCTTGTGCGTACAAAATTAATGGCACGGATGAATAAATCTTCAGAATTCATATTACAAAAAACATTTTATCATGTTCTTATTTTATATTCGTCTACTGAAATATACCTTTCCAAGTGGGTAAAAATAATTCAGACCACAAATGAATCCATCTTAATTCTATACAGTAGATATCCTAAGTTGGAATGAGTAGACTTCAATCTGCCTCACACAATCTACCCAGAAGAATATATATCTATCTGTAAGGGAACCAATTCATAAAACATCAGTGCAATATTATGACCGGCTACATCCCATTTCTACATTAATACAGTCGATAGTTCTATGTGATGTCTTGTCGCCTCCTTGAAGTCTCACCTAAATCAAAAAAAGACGGAAAGTAAAATGTAAAAGGGTTTCTACTGCCAACTCAATTTCTGTGAACTAATTACAGTGATTATGGTGCATGTGATTAAAAACATTATAAAAATACAATACAGATCATCATAGAATAAGATCATTGTACAATTAGCATTATACGTTCTCAATTTTTCAAAATTTATAAATAACTTCGAGCAAAACTGTTAGGCCACAGGGAGGAAAAATTAATGAAAAAGCAATCTGATTGCACTTCCATACACACAGACTAAAACCGAAAAGACCTGTAAAGCAGATAAAGGTTGCTATCCAGAAACGGTTCACAGATTCAATCCCCTAAATGCCAGGATATTTCATCCTCTGAGTTCAAACCCCCAGGGGTCTTGGTGTCCAATTCCATGATATATCTGGACTCCATCTGCCGTAATCTACTAATTCTGTCCCCTCCCCTATTAGATGGCAAAACCCTATTGATTACAAAAAATCGCAACAAGTTGCGATTTACTTTTGTGGAATTATTCGAAGTGTCTAGCCACCGGGGAAAGTTTGTCCTTATTTTGAACTGCTCTCATATGTTCCAAAATTCGTTTTTTGGCAGCAAACATAGTGCTGCCCACATATTTTTTAGCACATGGGTATGTCAGAACATAATTCAAAAACAACATTCCATCCATCAATTGTTGCAGTTACACGTTATGCCTTAAGTGGTTCGGGTATGCCCAAACGTGGGTCCCTTGCTCACTGTGCCACTGGATTTAAGCTAGCCTGGCTGATGAGGGGTGACATACCCCAAAACCGGTTCCAGGATGCTTGTTCCTGGTCAAGGAAGGACCTGTCCTGGCAGTTCGCGCTGGACTGTTCCCATTAGGAATAGGGTCAAGACTGATTTGCATATGACTGGGTCTAAACTGGGGTGGCATAGTGGGCAAAAGAACAATGGATTTAACCCAGATCAATTGTTGCAATTACACATCATTTTATTATAGCATATGTGCCAGTAGATCTAGTGCTTAACAAATGCCAGGTATTTAAATACACCACGACATGAAACGCAATACATATGCATTTTATTATACTGTGGCAGAGAATACAAACCCAGAGACTATTGTGTCAAGTAGATATGAATAGATGTTTCACAGAAAACAAACAAGAATTCAACTCCTGAGCTGTCTTTTTTTTCATCTCCCCCCCCCCACTCCCACCCCCCAAGTGAAAGATTTCCCATTGTCTCCATTTCTCCCTTTTTAGGTCTCGCCTAGCGTTGCAGAGATTTATTGGGGTAAAAGTATTTTTGGGAGAAGGACTTCTGATCCCGCCCATGGTTTCTATTGTCTTGCCTATGCTCTGCAGGGTTTTTGGTTACTTCGCCTGTGGCTTTCCTGTGCACGCCCTTGGGACACCGAGTCTACGGCGTTTCTGAGTTTTATGATTCTTCTCTTATCTGATGGGGCGTGTCAAGGGAAGGTTCAGGGAAAGTTTAGCACGGCATCTGCTTTCCAGGACGTCAAGCTGCCTTCTGGATTGTTGACCTGGGAACCTTGTTTCTTGGTCTTGCAGCATAGCAGATGTTTTGCTTTCACCAAAAGCACACTTTTGCTCACATCTCAGCTCACAAGTTAATTTGCTTGAGAAAATAAAAAACTCGACATCTATTTTATTTTTAAATATCCAGTAACCCGAGATTAGCCGTTTCCGACAAACTGAGAAAATACATTACAAAATACTTCCAGGCAGCACTCGGCTGATTAGTCCAATGGGTTTCTTATGTCACTCTCTCTCTTTCAGTGCTTTTCAAAGAAAACAGTTAGGGGCGGACACGTTCATCATTGGAATGACGCTATTTATGAAGTGCCAGCATGCTTACAGGCTACTGACGGCGAGCAGCCCAATCTTCTTTTACCAAGAAACGAGGGGAAATTATATAGCGCCCTGAAGTTATTTATACAGCACATTACAGAACAAATAATGGGACAGGCATGTAAGATACTTAAATTGCAGATATGGCGTAACGGCCGGGGTTGCCCACTTTGGAGCTGGGGAACCTGGTTCGAGTCTCGGCAGGCACGCTCATCATCCTGTAATTCAGGGCAAATCACTTAACCTCCCAGTGCTTAACAGAAAACAAAGCGCTGCGCACAGCGAGTAGAAGCTGATCTTGTAACCACATATGAGAAACGCCATCATTTTACCGTTGATAACATGATGATGCACTTTTTATCAAGATTTATACAAATATGACTTCAGGGCGAGGGAAGTACACGTGTAAATAATTTAGTAGCGCTTGTGTAAATACTATAATAGGCACTTTTAGAGCATCTAGAAACAGATCGGGCGGAGTGTTGAGGACTCATGGACAACATCGTGTCCTCCACCCCCGTATCCCACTTACACTGGGTCAACGCGCAGTGCTGTGAAGGGTCTGGCCAGTGGCGAAATGCAAAGCGATGGGTCAACCTGCAGAAGGTAATAATAAAAACAAGCATTGGCATAACCAATAAGTGTCGCCTTTGGGCCCTTATAAGTGATTAGCCAGATATATTGACTTTGCCTATGTCTTTAAGCTCTGCTGTATAAACATTCTACAACACAGTTTATCACCAATGACCAATGCAACAACGCACAATATTATAACTAATTTGAAGGAGAACTATCGACCAAGTATGATGGCGTTCATGAAATAACAGACTAACAACTAAAACGGAGTTCGCCTAAAAAAGCTTCAACCCTGGTCAGTTGGAGTAAGCTCTACACAAATACAATAGTTGAACTGTGCCATCTTCTTCTGTGTGCATTCCGAGAGCAGGATTGACCACAGCCACAATATAGATCGGTAATGATGTAACTAACTACTGCTCCTCTTACCCTTTAAGATACGGTCTTGGTTCCTACCCACACGTGGTTCCTTCGCGCCCGGTCCGCCATCCTATTCCACTCACGGTACAACTAGAATCCGGTCAGAAACGCTTCCGGGTTGCGTTCGTCATTTCCGCCACGAGGTTAGGCTTAGTAGAACTCATGTGCAGCTGCTCTCGTACTACATACTATGTGCAAGTCCACATAAATAGATTTTCTTCTGGACACCAACGTCCAAAATGTAGTTTAGCTGCTTCTAGTGTGCCGTTACATTTTTTATTTATTCAAATATTTAGGTTAGTGATGACTTTATCTAGGTGCAGGAAAGAGTTTTTTTTTGCTGCTTTTTAAAAATAATTTAAAATAAGTTTGCCTTGATATCTGCTAAATAGTTTAGTCCTCCTGTGTGCTGCACTGTCTATATGGTTATCAGCAATATATAAAAATTAAATGATACTGCACTATCTTCTTCTAGGAGTTTGACAATATATGTGCAGCAAAGTAACGTATGTTATGCAAGTCCCTACGACTTGCGAGGCAGGGTGTCAAAGAGGACACATTGTACCCGGCTGCTACCCTGGCTGGTGACAGAAAGGGCTGGCCAAAAAGGGGAGGAAGGACAGAGATGAGTGTGATCGAATGGGGAGACGGAGTCAGAGAAGGATGCAGGGTTAGGAGGGGTTCATTGAGGAGGGGAGCGAAGGAGGGGGAAGTGATCCACCAAGGAATGTTTAAAAATGCAAAACGTTTGTACTCTTGCTGCAGCCAAGTACGTTTTTTGAAAAGAGAAAGCTGCTGTCGCTTGTGATGCCATGCTGTTCCAAACATCAACAACTAAGTGAAACCCTGGCAATGGAGTATTTGTCTGACATGTAATGTCTTTCTGCTGAGGCAGCTAAAACAAACAAGCACTGAAACACTTTCGCGGCCCCGAAAGTTAATTGTTGTGAGAGAGAGGGGGGGGCGCAGGATGTGATCCCGGGAGTTGTGGGCGCGCAGTCTGCTCTTTTTGGAAGCACATATTTGTGGCGCCCCCCTGCTCGCTTCCGCAAGGTGGATGCCGCCACAAGCACGAGTGTGTGCTTCCAAAAATAGCAGAGCGACGGCTAAAGGTCCTCCTATGCAGCGCATGCGCGTTACATAGGCGAGACCTAAAAAGGGGCCCCTGTGTCTCAGTTCGGTTCTTTGTAGTCTCTTAGTAGAGAGCCTTGCAGTGAACGCCCCCTGTGAGTTTTTCACGCTGTGTGCTCTACTTGTCAGCCAGGGCACAAAGCTGCAGGTCGTGTTTTGGGGAGGGCCTGCAATGCGGGCCGCACCTCAGGGATTGGGGGAGGGGTGTTTCCAGGCGGGACTGCCAGTTTTTATTTATTTTATATAGCGCGGACTTTACCCGAAGGTGTCAGAGCACTTCACAATAGGAACACTAATGATACATGAGGAGAAAATTACAAGTGAGCATGTTACAAAAGCAAACGTTACGTTACATGTGGCAATAGTGACAATTGTGCATGTATCGAGAGCAAACCAAATACAATAGGTAGCAAACGATACGTTACACTAGGAAAAAAGGTTACATGTGAGCATGATTACAAAAGCGTACGAAGTGCAAGTAGAGGTATAAAATTGCAATAAATAGTTTGCTGCGTGCGCTGTTCAGAGAGGAGAGCTGTTGCTAGGCAGGGTCAGAGTTCAGATTTGCGTGCATTGCCGATAAGTTTGCCCGTAATGCCAGTGAAAGGGATACATATACAACCTGCATATATGAATATGTCTTCTTTGTTTTTTGTACAATATCTATCTGTGTTGCTAAATAAAAAAATAAAAAAGAAAGGGCACAGCTGTTGGGGTGGGGGCCATGGAGGGGGAGTGGGGGCCATGGAGGGGTAGACGGAGGGGGGCTGAAAGGGGGCACTGCACAAATGTAACTTTGTACAGGGGATATAACATTTGTAAAGTGTCAGTTTGAAACCACTGACTTTACATTTTCAAAAGGCACTTCCTTAGGTTATGTATGACAAGTTCCAGAATAAAGCGTTAGGCTGCAGGATTCGGTGGAGTGCCCTCGGCTTAACCCTCAGGCGTTGGAGTGCGTGACAAGACTGCTTTTAGATTTTATGAATGATTTCACACTAACTCTGTGCCTTTGACCTAAAGAATGCAGGGTATGGGGCAGAGTCAGTGGGTGGCAGATTTACTGTACCCCTTTGATAATCACATTTGCTCCCATTAAATCTATGTGTGGCTGTTTAGGTGGTATTAAAATAAGTACCCTGGGTTAGGCAAGAACTGTGGAATATGTCGCTAATAATTACAAGGAAGAGGTCCGTTCCAAATCCCCACTCTATGGAATGCAGATGCATTTTCATAAACGGACAGCCCTGCAAGTCAGTTCCAGTTGGCAGTTCGGCAACTCCTCTGGAGGAGGAGGTGATAGTTATTGCACCTTTTAAAATCCAGTCGGATGGGGGGGGGGGGGGCAGAGGGTCCAAGGAAACTCTTTGTGCAATGGCGAGGAGGGTTGTGCAGGGATCGGAAAAGAATGGGCTGCTCATAATGAGAGCTTGCAGGCTCTAAATAGAGACCCCTTTTTACAGAGCAGGGTTCTTTAATTGCACACGCTCTCCACTTTTGTATTTGGGTTTGCCATGCTAACCTCTGTTTATATTTTGGAGTGTCACCGAAATTATTTTTCACCTGTGGTAGCCACCGTCTTCTAGTTTTAGTAACATTCAACATCACAACGTTTTAGTGTTGCGTTAATACCACAGTGCAAATGAAAGCGAAGGAATGGAATGCACCCGTGCTTGGGGCTGTTCCTGCAAGGAATTGAACGTTGGCTGTTCTTTCATTACACAACACCTTGGATTAAGTTGTGACGATTGCAGGAAGAACACAACTGTGTGCTCTGGGTTTTTGTTTCTAACTCCGCCTTTCGTTGCAAATGTTACACAAACATTCACCAATCGTGCATTTCAGCAGAGCAAGCAGGGAGGGAAGGGAAGGGATCACGTGTAGTTGCTCCCCAGTGGATCGCACTCGGTGCCGCAATATGTGTTCGGTGCACACTGCAGGCACGGACTTCACTGGTAATGGTGCAAAGCGCGAGGATTGCGCCAGGAGGGAGCGACTGGTGACCCTAGGCCCATTTTCATGTGCCTGCTGTTACGTTTGCTCACTAAGATTTTAGCACGTTGCACACATGCAGCGCCGTCAGTTCAGGTTGTTTTTTTCGGCATTCAGCAGCATAGTGTGCAGTGAGACTGCTCTGAGAGCCCCCTGGTGCCATATCCGAGGCTGATGATAACACACTTAAACTGTTCATGGCTCTTGGAAATTAAGATGTTGCTGTGTGTTACATACACAGTATACCACTGTGACTGGAATGCATGAGAGTGCGCTGCTCTTCGGATTGATAAGTAGAAAGTGAGTGGGTGTGAGGGTCAGGTGGAGGGTGGGAGGCCTGAGGGTGGAGATGCACTCTAGATGTACTCTAGTGGCCGGCTTGTCATTTCGAACCAAGAAGCCTGAGGCCTAATCGTGGCTTTCCCACTTTACCAGTGTTGTGAGAGACTGGTCATTCACCTGCGTGCCTTAGTTACCTTTTTTTGCCAACATTTGGAGTTAACCCACCTAAACACCAGCATTTAAGTAGATGTGTACGAAATTGCCTACTGTGTTTAATTTCGCGAAGCAAGAAGTATGCGAGGTATCCAGTGTGTCTTTTACATCTGAGGCCAGACATCTGGTAGATATATCTCAAGGCATACCGGTGGAAGGCTGGTCCGAGCACAAAATGTCTGGGGGAGGGGGAGGGGAGGGGGAGGAGAGGGGGAGAGGGGAGAGAGAGGGGGAGAGGGGGAGAGAGAGGGGGAGAGAGAGGGGGAGAGGGAGAGAGAGAGAGAGGAGGAGAGGGAGGGAGAGAGGGAGGGAGAGGGAGGGAGAGGGAGGGAGAGAGAGAGGGAGAGAGGGGGGGAGAGAGAGAGAGAGGGGAGAGAGAGAGGGAGGGAGAGAGAGAGAGGGAGGAGGAGAGAGAGAGGGAGAGAGAGAGAGAGGGGGGAGAGAGAGAGAGGGGGAGGAGAGAGAGAGAGGGGGAGAGGAGAGAGAGAGAGAGGGGGAGAGAGAGGGGGAGAGAGAGAGAGAGAGAGGGGAGAGAGAGAGGGGAGAGAGGAGAGAGGGGGAGAGAGAGAGGGGGAGAGAGGGGGAGAGAGGGAGGGGAGAGAGAGGGAGAGAGGGGAGAGAGAGGGGGAGAGGGAGAGAGGAGGAGAGGAGGAGGAGAGGGAGGAGAGGGGGAGAGATTTTGAGATTGCTTTAGGGGGAGGAGGAGGAGGGGAGGAGGAGGAGGGAGGAGGAGGAGGAGGAGGGGGAGGGAGGAGGAGGAGGAGTATGTTGAGGAGGAGGAGGAGGAGGAGGAACAACAAACAACAACAACAACAACAACAACAACAACAACAACAACAACAACAACCAGGCGTGAGCTGGTCTTTCCCTGGGTGCGTTCGCGCGAGGGAAGAGCAGGTGGGGTTGATTAGGGGTTGATTAGGCAGGCGGGTGGGAAGTGCGTAGCAGGAGGCAAGGGAAGGGAGGTTCTTTTTGCTGCCTTGCTCTTTGTTTTCCTTACCCGGTGGGCCATGGAGGAGGCGTCGGAGGTGCGGAGGGCTGTCCAGCTGCTTTGCGCTGCCGGGCGTGAGGACCTTCTGCGGCCCGGAGTGCCGGCGGAGGCGTGGGTGGGGTTGGCCCGCCCCCTCGTGAGGCTTCCGAGGACGTGTCGCGGGCGGTGACTGCCTGCTTGTCACCCGGCCCGGATGAGGAGGAGGACGGTGCGGCTGCCATGCCGGTGGCTTTGCCGCTGTCGGCCCCGGTTCCTGCAGCCTCGGAGCCCCCGCCGGAGGACCCGGGTGCCCACCAGCAGGTATGTTTGATGCAGCTGGGGAACGCTGGTTTGCGTGGGGCGCCCGGGGGGAGGCGGGGGCGCTCTGCGGGCCGGTTGGCCCAGTGCTTGGGCGGGCCCCCTCCTGGTAAGGCGAAGAAGCCTTCGGTGTGTCCTGGGGTGCGGCGGGGGAGGAGCCTCGATTCTCAGAGCCTCCCCGGGCCCATTTCACTGCCCCTGTGTCTGGGGGCCACTCCATTCCGGAGCCTGTGTTGCCTGTTGGGGCTTCGCCCTGTTTGTGGGTGAATGGCCGTTGTTACTTGCTGTCTCCTGTCCCTACTGGGCTGGGGCAGGCTCCAACCCCTTTCCCTGGTGTTGTGGCTCGGGGCTGCTCGGCTGTTGGGGCACCCCTTTCTGAGTTGACAGGTTTTCCCCCCCAGGGGGCCCCCCTGGCATCTGATGTTGTCCACTCCAGTGAGGTGTCCCCCCCACCCCCTGGCCCCCAGGTCCTCGGCTCCTGGTTATGTTGGCCTCCCTCCTGATTCACAGCAGTCCCATGCTCCTGGTGGGTTGGGTCTGGACCTTCGGGGGGCGCCCCCTGCTACCAGCCAGTTGGTGTTCCCGGTTCCTCGTGAGATGCCCGGTGCTCCGTAGGGTGGTTTGGTGGACGGGTTGGGTGGGGGCTCTGGGTTTGCGCCTACGGCCGGATCATCGGTGGGTGTTTCCCTTGGCTCTGCGGGGGGTGGCCTCCTTGCAGGTTCTTCACAGTCTGGCTTGAGCGGCCGCAGTATTCATGTCGCGACTCCAGCTGGGCGGCTGTTGACTGGTCCTACGGGCTTGGGGACTGTTCCTACGGCTGTTTCCAGTGGTGCACGCACGGGGGAGTCATCTGGAGCGGATCTCTCTTCTGCAGCTCTGCGCGCGCGGCGCTTTCATGACATTGATTGGCAGTTTTATGATGGGGTAATTGGAGATGGGGCTCTGCCAAGTGGCAGTGGTCAAGTTTCATTTTCTGGGGATGTTTTTCGCTTGGATATACAAGATGATGATTTGGAAGAGGGGGAATTGAGGGAGAAGGATGTTGGGCTTTTGGCAGCACGGGCCCAGAGGGGTGGGCCGGGGCAACTCCCTGTTTCTCGTATATTGCAGGAGTCAGGTGCGGACCACGCAGCGGTACGTGAGGCAGCGAGGAGTAGACCGCCTCGAGGGGATCATGTTGATTTTCAGCAGAAGTCGGCACAGTTGCCAAGAGGTGAGGATGGCTGGTGGGCTGTGTGGAAACCAGGGGAGAGTCTCCCGGCTAAGCGTACCAGATCAATCGGTACGGGTGAGGGGGTTATTGGTGAGCGAGTCGCTCTGGCACCGAGGCTTGAGCGGCCGGTGAGTTTGAATGTTTCTAATGTGCAAACTGCAGGGGGAGTTTCTACCATTGGGGTGGGGGTGGCTGCTACACAACCTGTTACGGAGGATAGTATCCTGCCTAAAAAATTGCCTTATTCTGGGGTGGGGATGCCTTTGGGTTCCCATTTGTCTGACAAAACTAAAACTCGCATCTGGAGTGGTGAATTTGTGGATGTGTTTCGGCTTCTCCATAGAGATGTCCAAGCTAAGGAAGGGTCGAAGGAGGAGGAATTGGAATTGGCTCGGAGGCCTCGAGTCCCGAAGTCTATTGAGAACTGGACTTCGGCCTTTTTAATTTATGCCAGCGTTTATTGCCAGCGCCATCCGAGTAAGGCGGTAGACATGTTTAAATATGCTGATGTCATACGTAAAGCTCATAGTTATTTTGGAGGCTTTGCCTGGTTGTCGTACGACGAGGAATTCCGGGCCCGTACGAGCGTTTTTCCAGAGCGTTCCTGGGGTGAGGTTGATGCGGAATTGTGGCTCCAGTGGATGGCATCTGCTCACCCGCCAGCTACGACCCACACGGCTAGCGGGCAGCCGGTGCATTATCGGCCCTTTCCATTTCGCCCCGCTCTTGCTGGGGCGGGGGGTTGGGGCAGAGGGCAGTCCTCCTCATCTGGCGCGTGCTGGCATTTTAACAGGGGTTCGTGTAATTGACCAGCATGCAGATATAAGCACGAGTGTGTGCAGTGTGGGGGGCGACATGCTCTCACCCAGTGTTTTCCCGGACAGCGCTTTGGAGACCAAGGGAGGGGTTCCGGGGGCAGGGGACAGCCTTCACACTTTGTATCGAAGGGCTCCTACTCCTATTGATCTGGATGTCCTTGATTTGTGGTTGGCGGACTATCCTGATTTTGAGGCTGCTAAGATTTTGTCATGGGGTTTCAGAGTTGGTTTCAGGATTGGGTATCAGGGCCCTCGGTTGGGCAGGTGGTCTGACAATCTCAAGTCTGCGAAGGAGTCCCCACAGGTTGTGCAGAAGAAGTTGGATGCTGAGCTTGCGGCGGGCAGGATTGCTGGTCCTTTTCTTAGTTGTCCTCTACCTGATTTGAAAGTCTCTCCGCTGGGTGTGGTACCAAAAAAGGCGGCTGGGGAGTTTCGCCTCATTCATCATCTGTCTTGGCCTGAGGGTGCCTCCATCAACGATTTCATTGACCCGGCTGATTCGGCAGTGACCTATGCTTCCGTGGACGACGCCTTGCGGCTCGTTCGCGCAGCAGGTATTGGTGCTTTGCTGGCAAAAAGTGACATTCAGTCGGCTTTCCGGCTTCTGCCAATTCATCCTTGGGATTTTGGTCTCTTGGGTATGCACTTTGGTGGCTATTTCTATGTGGATAAGGTGTTGCCAATGGGCTGCTCGGTGTCCTGTTCCCTCTTCGAAACCTTCAGTACATTTCTGCAGTGGCGTTTCACTTTCGTCAGCGGCCACGCCCTGGTTTGTCATTACCTTGATGACTTTCTTTTCATTGGTGTGGGCCAGTCTGGGCAGTGTCAGTTAGCTTTGGAAATTTTTCAGGCTATGTCCAAGGAGCTGGGCGTGCCTTTGGCGCCGGATAAGACCGAGGGTCCGTGCACATCTCTGACTTTTCTGGGGATTGAAATCGATACCTTGGCTATGGTGGCCCGCTTGCCTGCTGATAAAGTGCGGGAGATGTCTGATTTCATCAGGTTGGTTTTGGGTGAACGCAAATTGGAACTGCGAAAGGTTCAGAAGCTTTTGGGATATCTGAATTTTGCGTGTCGAGTTGTTCGGGCGGGTAGGACGTTTTGTAGACGTCTTGGCCTCTCGATGTCCGGCGCCAGCCTGCCTCATCATCGGGTGCGCATTACCACAGCTGTACGTGCCGATTTGAGTATCTGGTTACGTTTCCTGCAAGATTTTAACGGTGTGTCCTTGTTTTTTGCGGATGAGGACATTGTGTGGCAGGTGCAGCTTTTCACGGATGCATCAGGACCTAATGGCTTCGGCATCTTTTGGGAAGGACGTTGGTGCGCGGCTGGCTGGCCAGTGCATTGGCGGGAGCAGGGTCGCAGCATTGCGTTTATGGAGCTCTTCCCGTTGTTGGTCGCTCTATACATCTGGGGGGAGGAGTTTCAGAATCGTTCTGTGTTGTTCCATGTGGACAATATGGCTGTAGTTCACCTCGTTAATAAGCAGAGGGCCCGTGATGTGCGTGTATTGAAGCTCCTGCGCGCTTTCATGTTGCGGTGTCTACAACTGAATATTGTTTTTAAAGCTCGGCATGTTCCAGGAGCCACTAATTGCATCGCTGATTCTTTATCTCGCTTTCAGTGGTCAGAATTCCGCAAACTGGCTCCCGGGGCGGACCTTGAACCGACGGCGATCCCACAGTACGTATGGGCATTGGGGGATTGAGGGTGCACCACTTGGTCGAGAATTCCGTGGCTGCCTCCACCCGTCGGAGTTATTTGAAGGCCTGGCATGAGTTTTTACAGTTTGGTGAGGAGATGGCGGGTCCGGCACGGGCTGTGTTATCTGATGAACAATTCCTATTGCAGTTTGTGTTGCATTTGGCGGACAAAGGCCTCTCCCACACGACCATTTCGGGCAAGTTGGCTGGGGTGTCCTTTTATGGGCTGCTTTGGTGGGGTGTTGGTTCAGAAAGTTTTAAAAGGTTTGGGTAGGCTTCAGGCTGGTGCTCAGAAGTTACGGCAGCCGGTGACTTTTGATTTGCTTCAGCTGCTTTTATCGCAATTGGAGGTGTGCTGTTATGATGCATTTGAGTGTCAGAAATTTCGTTTGTGTTTTGTGTGGTTATTCTTTGGGGCGTTTCGGGCCTCTGAACTGCTGGGTTTGAGGGATAGAGTGGGTATGACCAGCAGTGAGGTAGTGGTGGAGCATGACAGGGTGCGTATGTGGTTGCATATGTCCAAGACTGATCAGATGGGGAGGGGTAAGTGGGTGTTTTTGGGAAGGAGCGGTGTGTCTTCTTGCTGCCCTGTTGGGGAATGGGAGGTTTTTGTGTCATCCCCTCACTTTGCTTCGGGGGCAATTTTTTGTCATGCTGATGGCAGCCCCATTCTTGTTTCTCAGTTGTTGGCTGTACTTCGCAAGGTGTTGTTGGGTTTGGGGCGAGATCCTTCTCAATTTGGTACACATTCCTTCAGGATTGGGGCAGCGACAGAGGCCGCCAGGTTGGGGTGGGATTGGTCCCAAATTCGGCGTATTGGGCGTTGGCGCTCGAGATGTTGTGAGAAGTATGTGAGAAAATAGATCGCCTTTGCTTTGCCTAACGTTTCTTTTTCTCCTAGGTCCTAGGTCCTTGGCCCTTGGTCGCTGGAGCAAAACGGAGGGTGTGGATTCTTGGTCACTCTTTTGTTAAAAGGGCTGCTGTAGCCGCTGCATGTCAGCTTTGTGGTAGATCACTTGGTTTAAGCAGTCTGACACATGAAGTCTCCTGGCATGGCACAGGGGGCATGCGTTGGGGCGGACTTTTTCCCGCCTTGACTTCTCTGATATCAGGGGGTTGGGGGGGCCCCCCGGATCTCCTGGTTTTGCACCTTGGGGAAAACGACTTAGTTTCTCTATCAGGTTTGACTTTGCTAAAGTTGATGAAACAGGATCTCGAAGTCATCAAGGACACATGGGTGAGCACCATGGTGATATGGACTGAGTTGTTGCCTCGGCTGACATGGCATGGGGCGAGGAGTTATTCAGCCATGGAGAAAGCCAGACGCAAAGTGAATCGAACCATGAGACTTTTTTGTAACCATTTATGTATATACAGTTTGGCTCATCATCATTTGAAAGTTTCAGAGACGCATTTATTCTGCGAGGACGGTGTCCACCTGTCCAAATTGGGCATTTCCTTTTACCTTTTGGAGCTCCGGGACTTGATAGCTAAGGTTCTTCAGGTGCCGTTGTGGTGTGCTCCTTCCCTTTGAGTGGGGCAGGAAAACGCTAAAGGTTTTCCTGGGTGGCGGTTTTTTGCTAGTGGGGTGGGCAGCCTGGAGCGGGTTGGCCATCCTGAAGGGTAGCTCATTGGGTAATCCAGGGGGTATTCGGCAAGAGTTAGTTTCGGGTTCAGTTAGGTAGGGATGTTTAGGCATACTGTGTAGATTGGAATGTTTTGAAATAAATAAATAATTAATGTGTTAAAGAAATGTATTATGCACCTGTCTTAAAATAAAGTGGCCTTTCTTGCTCCTAGAAGAAGTGTGGACAGTGATTTCTTGCGCGATGAGACAATGGGCGAAAATTAAGTGACCGCCCGGTGCAAAACTTAGCAAAAAGCAAAGTTCACACATTTTGGAGGCTTAATTTAAGTACCCCCCCCCATGCCTAGTGTCAAGGAGGCAGTTCATTCTGTTGCACCATTAAAGCCCAATTCGTTACTGTGTTCAACGGCCCTCCCCTCTTCCCGTCTCCCCTTCCAAATGTTTAGATGGCGCCTGACTGAATTCCCTGGAGTGCTGGTCTGTTTATAATTGCCAACATAGATAGCCCTGCTCTGTGTGTGGCTCCCCTCACACATGGCTGCCATTATCATTGATTTTCATTTATTTTATGCGTTTTTATATAGCGCGGTCTTTACCCGAAGGTGTCAGAGCGCTTCACAATAGGAACAGTAGTGAAACATGAGGAAAAATTACAAGTGAGCATGTTACAAAAGCAAACGTTACGTTACATAAGGCAATAGTGACAATTGAGAATGTATCAAGAGCAAACAAAATACAAGAGGTAGCAAACGATACGTTTCAAGAGGAAAAAAAGTGACGTGTGTATGTTACAAAAGCGTACAAAGTACAAATAGAAGTATAATACTACACTAAATGGCAGATACTCAAAACACAAGAACAAACGTTACGTTACATGAGGCAATGGTGGCAATTGTGCATGTATCAAAAGCAAACAAAATGCAAGAGGTAGCAAATGATACATTACAAGAGGAAAAAAGTGACGTGTGTATGTTACAAAAGCGTACAGAGTACAAGTAGAGGTATAATACTGCACTAAATGGCAGATACTCAAAACACAAGAACAAATGTTACGTTATATGAGGCAATGGTGGCAATTGTGCATGTATCAAAAGCAAACAAAATGCAAGAGGTAGCAAATGATACATTACAAGAGGGAAAGTGACGTGTGCATGTTGCAAAGGAGTACACAATACAAGTAGACGTATAATACTGCAATAAATGGCAGATTCTCAAACCCCAAGAACACATTTGGGAAGGCACTTCTATAGTCGTGTAGAACAGAATTTCCTATAATGGGAGGTCTTCCTTCAGATAATAGAGAGGGCGTGAATTAAATTTGGACGTGTCTTTGAAGGAGGAGAGCTTTGAGGTCAGTTTTGAAGGCCTGGGATCCGGAGCTGAGGCAGAAGTGAGTTCCAGATTCTCACAGCGTTGCCTGAAATGGATTGGGCCATCGACCTTTCTTTCTTGAAATTGCTTCCTGACTCACAGCCCCTTCGAGCCAAGTGCCCCACAATTGTTACAGAACAACCACTGCAGACCCCATTAATTTTTGAGCACTATATCTTTTGGTATTTTACGGTATTTAATGGCATTTTGGTATTTACATTTACATTTACGGTGACGCAGTACAACTGTAACGGCGCCTAACCCATGATTTGCTATGTTATACTATATGTTATCATATGTTTTGGTATATAGTATATTGTGCCCTGTATTGTCCTGTGCTATTCTATCTGTCATATAGCCTGCTGTTTTTCCTCTGGTATAGTCTATGCCATGATTTGGTATGTTATACTATATGTTCTGATATGTTTTGCTATATAGTATATTGTTCTATGTGTTGTCTTGTGCTATTCTATATGTCATATATCCTGCTTGCTGTTCTCTGGTATAGTCATTACCCTGATTTGATATGTTATACTATATTTTCTTGTATGTTTTGTTATATAATATACTGTGCCCTGTGTTGTCCTGTGCTATACTATATGCTATATATCCTGCAATATAAAAAACAAGCATTTACAATGCAGTAGGTCTCCACCTGACATTATTTTGAGCTATTGACATTGTAAATGACATTGTTTTGTTTATGTTTTACAAAAGAAAAAAAAAAGGCATTTTTTTATTTCTGTATTTCTGGGGATGTGGATCCATGTCTGGGTAGTGTCTCCTATCCATTAAAGGGGTACACGTTACCATGGTGACCTGATAAATCATCATCTGAGCCGAATCATCAAAGAATTCTTTATTGCTATAGATACTACAATGTCTGCTATATTTTTATTCGGAACTACAAATGCTTGACTGCATTGTGGATCGTATAAATAGCTTGGAACAGATTGTACAATTATTTTCTTTTTTACAAAGTCCACATTCATGCTCTTTGGGAAATGCAAATAGACGCAGTTAGGCAATTTTAATTTTATGACAAGCAAATATAATTAACTGCATGGATGTAAGAGCATGGATGGAAATATCAAGGCACTATAAGTGATAGGCCAAACCTACTGGCTTTGGCAGCGCTTAATGTTATGGAAGAGCAGTGCTGAATACTTGTTGTATTAAACAGAGTGTAGTTGGTGTATTGCTTTGTTTAAAAATAACAGTCTCTATTGGTGTTGTGGGGGAGCAGGCTTTAAGTCTTGATTATACTTGTGAGCAGTGTAGGCCTAACGTTGTCCTGCTTGTTTGTGGTACGTTGATACTGCATTAAACATGGACGCTCTGTAACCATTTAACACCATTTTTGTTTACTGATGAGAATATGTGCATAACTTACAATGACGTTGCCTAAAGTCAGTCCTCGCTACACACTAAATCTAGGGGTGGCCATCATACGGAAACGTTATACAATTTTACTTGGCTTTAGGCTGTATTTGTTCTGTGTAACTCCACTCTGTATGCTATTGAGAGAAGGCAATTCTGTTGGTCAGGTGACTATTTACGATCTTTATATCTGGCTTCCAGGTAACAAGAACGTCAATTTAGTTCAACATGCGATACATAATTATCTGGACTGCTGATGAGCTTTGCGGGGATCAACAGGGGGTAAAAGACATTGTCATTTACAACGCCATTACTTGATTAATGCTTCAAGAAGGGAAAAAAACTAACATTTTCAATGGCAATAACTCAAAACAATGTCCTTGCGAGACCTATTGCATTGTAAATGAAATGCTTGTTTCTTTCCCATTTATACCCCTTGTCGCAATAATCCTAGTCTTGGGGTTGTCCCTGTGTATGTGGAATCTCGTGGATACTTTCTTTTCCCTGTTTAGCTTTCCAGTCCCTTCCTTCTCTTTTTGTTTTTCAAATTTTTTGTTTTAACTGCTCTTTAAACCCATGTCTCGCTTTTACATCTCCTCCTCAGACCCATCTCTTACCTTTCAAATACAATGCATTGACCTTTCCGCTGTAAATCCTTTTTTACGGCTCTTTTCTCATAATTTTTCCTTGTCCTTCTGTTCCAGTTTCCTTTTCCATCAGCCTCTCACTTTCTGCTCTCTCCACCCTCTCAGCTGCTGTTTTCCTGTTGAACTTATTTGCTTGTTGTCCCTTCCTTCTTTCTCTTCTTCCAGCCATTACCTTAGTGCCCACCTACTTCACTCTAGATGCATCTATTGTTTTGCACCCACAAGAACTGCCATGAAACTGGCATGCTCTGTGTGAGTACAGTCTCCAATGGTATTCACTGGAAATAACCACTTCACATCATCAGTAGAATCAAGCCAACAGTGCTGTAAGAAACAGAGGACTTGCAATGCATATATCAAGTTGACTTTAGGATAAAAAAAAAATCAATAAGCAAAATCCACACAACTGAAAATAGCAAGGGAGAACACTCGAGACCCTGGAAAAATGGAGCAGATTAATGCAGATCCTTGGAGGGAAAAATAATCCTTTACTCCCTAACCCTCCATTAGTTGAAATACAAAGCAAACGTGTTGAAAGCATTTTTTGTGTGGTGCAGTGTTAGAGATGCTTATGAGGCAGATTGATATATACACATAGACAATTACATGAGGTGTGAGGGATTTGCTTCTCTGAAGCTCACGCTACATATGTGTATATTGTTTTTAAAGATTCGTGGCAAGCCAGTCAGCTGAAGATGCCAAGCCAGGACTAATCAACACTCTGCAGGAAAAACTGCATTAAGAAGCTGAATATAAAGCCAGTAGCTGTTCCCATTATCAAAAATAAAAGACTAGAACTTGTATTAAAGAAACTATTGTATCACAGACCCATAGTATAATAACATTGTGTATGTTCTAGTACTTTAAATAGGCTAATTTTTATTGTATTTGATGTTGGCCCGGGGCTGTAAGAATGCAGTAATTTGGAAAGGTTTATTCCTCTTTTCCGTGCTTTTAGGATTGGCAGTGATTTGTTGTGATCTGCACTCCATTCTGGTATGTGAGTCAGGCAAACCTTTCACTTAAGACATTTTCTGTGGACAGCAGAAGCTTTCTGATCGCATCAGAGCTTGTTGATATGCATAAAAGTTAAATGCCAGTTGGAGAAGGCTAGGAATCTGATTAACAATCAGATCTCGAGAAGGTTTCCGCAACAACCCTGAGTAAAGTTGACCCTGCGTCCAGATTGACTAAATTGTTGTAACACGTTTACTAAGGTACAGTAACAGAATATTGCTGCATAAATATCATAGACAATATTATTGTGTTCTAAGTATAGTTTACTAAAATACCGCCCAATTGCAGTTGGTAATAGAAATTTTACATCCAGTGGAGCGATGTATTTAAAAACAGTTTTTAGTCTAATATTTTTTATCAATATTGTGACATACAACTGTTCAGCAGGTATGTTACTGAGTGTGCAGTGTAGTGGCGTGAAGGTGAAAGTTAAAAGCTATACAGTGGTCCCAGTACCCGAGGGTAACTTAAACTTTAATAACTGGGCCTCTGTTAGCATTAATAAAAGGCTGGTGGATGTGTACGAGTATCAATTAGGGCCTCCTGCATCCAAGTGTGGCCTACATGTTTCATCCAGGCCTTTATGATTAAAACTACACTGCACACTCAGTAACATACCTGCTCCGCTGTATCCAGGCGTCCAAGCACACCCGGGACACATTCGGTGTCACTGGGTGGGCCAGATAATGAAGCATGCCACCAACTAGGTTGATGGGTGAGGGCTTCATGAACAAACAAAATGGTTTGCACCTTACCATACAGCTTTGAGTCACTCCACAAATAGGCTAGTCCTTATTGATTAAACATGTATATTAATTACCCTGTCTTGGATTTGTGCCGGAGTGCAACTGTATTCGGTGCGATACAACATGTTAAGACTGGGATTAAAGTGGTTGCGGTCTTTCTAGATGCAGAAAAGGCCTTCTATTCTGTGGAGTGGACCTTTATGTATGCTGTGCTGAGACTCATGGGGATAGGAGAAGCTTTCCTTAAATTGGTGGCAGTGCTATATAACTCCCCTGTTGCTAGGATACAAGTTAGCAACATAGTCACGGTCCCTATCAAAATATCGAGGGGCACCCGGAAAGGTTGCCCGGTGTCCCCACTGCTATATGCCTTAGTGGCTGAGCCACCTGCATGTGCCCTAAGGGAATACCACGACCGCAAGGGGATTAGTTTCCCTAAATATAACCTTATTGTTTCAGCCTACGCGGACTACACTCTTCTGTATGTTAGAGATCCGGGGTCTAATTTGTCCCCGATCCTAGATGAGGTAGTGCGGTATGAGGAATTATCTGGACTCAAGATTAATTGGGCTAAGTGGACACTTTCTCCCCTATCTGCAGCTATTGTGCCCATCGATTTTGAACTACGCCCTTCAGTGGACTTCGTATCTGGTCCATTTATATAGGCATACAGGTCCATACAGACTCTGAGCTGGTTTTTAATGAAAACTATGGCAAAGCGATTGCTAGGCTGGAGGAGGATGTAGATCGGTGGATTCGCCTTCCCTTGTCCTTATTGCGGCGCATATCCCTTATGAAGATGGTGGTGCTCCGCAGATTTGTATTCTTATTTTTAAACATCCCGATGGTGCTCCCTGGACATATTTTTAAGATAATTTGCTCTCTATTAGTGAGATTGGCCTAGGCAGGTAAACACCCTCGTGTCAAATGTGATGTTCTCGTATTGCCCTACTCTATGGGGGGGGGTCTGGGGGCTCTGGATCTAGAGTTATATTACAGAGCGTCACACAGTTCCTATGCTTTCCACTGGATTCACGGCAAAATGAGCCCTCCGTACCTGCAGATCGAAAGGGTGTGGGGCGCCTGTTCCTCTTCCGCTATTATTGTTTTGGACTCTCTCCAGGAGGACAAGTATTCTAGACTCTGTCAACTCTGTGGTGCATGCCTGGCAGAATCTATTGAAGAGACAGGTGGGCCCGGCACGGTCCTATATTCCCACCGACTCCATTAGAGTGGTGTTACTGGCTGCTGATCAGCAGGTAAAGGGGGGTGGTGCAGGCCCTTGCGACACTTGGCATCACCAAGATTGGTGAACTGTTCTCTGATGGCAAAACCCGCGGATGGGCTGAGATTGAGAGGCACGAATATACGCCACTATCTCTGTTTTACTTCACAGCGCGAGACATGCACTTCGTGAAATACTGGCCGAGGATATGTCGGAGCCGCCTGAACTAGTATCTCTCTCTCACCTCTTGCGCTCCACCTCCCCTAGAAAGATTGTCTCTATCGTCTATGATATAACGCAGGATTTACCCATCCCTTGATCTACTTAATTGCAGCTGTAGCATCAAGCTTGCCGGCGCCCTCCAACCCCTGGACTGCACCCAGCATCAGTAACCCTGATCCACCTCCCTCCCGCTCGTACCCCGCTGTGACACAGCAATTCAACCCTCACACCCACTTTACTCACCAAAAATGTCACATAGATATAGGACCTGCTGCACAACAACACCCTGGGCCTACTATTCCTCACAGAAAACTAGCTGAACATCACATGACATTGCCACCGCCTCCTCCCCTATCCCACCAGTTACGAGATCGCCAGGGAAGACAAACTTCACAAGCCCAGAGGTATAATCAACATCATCCACAGTAACTTCATCAACTGCACCACTTCTACAGACAATTCGCCCTTCAACATGGAATATCTGTGCTGTTAAAGCTCCATGTCACAGCCAACTTCATCCTAAGCCGTACCCTCCTCTACAGACCCAGCAACCGTGCACCAATTACACCAAAAACAACTTCACCAACACTATCACAGACTACAAGACTAGCTTACTAGGAGTTACAGCCTACTCGGAGACTTTGAACTTCCACCTAGGAGACCATGGTGACCCCAAAACTAAAGCGCTCATCAAAGACCTTGAATCCTGGGTCTCACCCAATGATTAAAGGTACCTACGCATGTCCCAGGACACCTCATGGACACTATTTTCACCACCTTAGACAAAATGTTATTTGATGAGCCAACACCTGTCTCCTGGACCAACCACACCCTCGTCAAGTTCAGTATCCCTGTCCTGGTGCAATACACACATTTCTATGCTGCCAGTGGCTATGCAAGCTAACTAGTAACCGGGCGCTGAACCTCTCCTGGCAATTGATATTTCTAGTTTGGAAACTTGGACACTTTACTGCTTGGAAATTAATAAATTGAACCATTCCTGGCAGCATAGAAATAGTCCAGCATACTTGAGAAAAACCTTTTTCATTATTTCTCAGTTTGGCATAATAATAAACGAGAGGAATATTCATGCCTGATTATCGTTTTGAACACGATAAATCGTACTAAAGTAGGAAGGAATTGGGTCTGTGTCAGACATGTGTTTTTTTTAGGGTGAGCTCAACAAGTTATGTTCTGTGTTTTTACTAGAGCGGTGCTCCTCTTACCTGAGCAGCGGCCAGGTGGGGTGATGCTATTCCTCCTACTACATTTAGGTAAGAAGACAAAAATATTTTGTTGGAAGTGTATAGTGATGTTGTGACTAAATTTGTAAAATTTTGAGAATCCAAGCAGATGACATCGAGCATCTTTTAGGTGGCGAAATAACCCTTAACTGCCTCTCTATGTTTCTACTATGTTTCTCATTTATATGTGTATGTTTTCTTCTTCTTTTTTCACCTTATTTAGTGGAGAAGATTGAATGAATTCGAGAAAAATATACAGGTGATATTTTTCCTTCCCCTTTTTTTTATACAGTAGCCATTAAGATCCAGGTCCTGAAGAAAGCAGTGACATATTTAGCGTCACATTTGCTGAAACATGTTGACCCTACTGAATATCAGATATTATGTTAAATCTGATAGTCTTTTCACATTTTAATATTGCGAGTTTTGAGGGAATTGAATAAAATACGGTTGTTTTCCACTCAATAACTACCTATTTTTAACATCACATTATCTTTTCACACTTATGTTGGCACTGTAACTCAGTTACCCGCAGAAAATGATCTAACTAATCCCATAAACTTCTTTGGAAGTTGATCTATCATTATCATACTGATAGATATACTGCACCTTCTCCTGGGCAAGGAGAGCCCAAATGATGCAGGGCGGAATCAGGCGGGAACTGATGGGCACTTTTTTCCTAATATAGGGATTTGAGTGCGGTATGACACATAGTCACATCACATAATATTTTTGCTCAAATGTTCTAGTAGTAGATTCGTAGATTCTTCGTCAGACCCCCGGACACTCTGGTTTGTTAAATAGTGTGCAATAGGGCATGTGTCCGTCGGGTCGGTAAAAATAGCCCTTGGAACCCACCTTAACGTTTTTTCTCAATACACACACCACCACCACCAGAGTAGCTTATCAAAACTGTAACTTCATCCCTGACCTGGACTGGAATGATGCTCTCAACACCCGCTGACCTGAACACAGCCTCCCCTAAGCAATTAAGAATTTTTACAATAGGTTCACCCCCTTAACCGACTCCCTGGTCCCCTTTAAACAGTAATACAACAAGATCTAGACCACTGGGTAATTGGTACACGGAGGAACTCCGCTTGATGAAACACCACTGCAAATATTTGGAGCACAGATGACAAATGAGCCAGAACAATGCAGGTAGGAGCACGTTCAAATATGACCCAAGGCACTACCACCAAATGATCCAAACCACCAAATGTGTTGCCCTTACGGAACGTATCAATACCAGCACCAACAGAAACAAAGAAATCTTCGCCATTGTGAATGATTTAAGCTCACCTGTGGCTGCATCCAACTCGACTACCATGTGCAGGACTGCTGTAATAGTCACTTAATTTATTAGCAACTATACCACTGCCATTTACCTCAACTTGAACCCACAGTCGACTGGCTAAAGCTCGCCAAATGCTGGTGGATGTTAACAAAGAACCGATGCTAACCACAAGCCAGTCCTATCACCAGAAGAAACCACTGCCACCATAAAGTCCATCCACTCGGAGGCCCATCTGCCCCCACCATGCCTACTTCAGAGGACAGCAACCATGCTCGCACCCAGTCTGAATGCCCCTATCTCGAACGCGACCTTCCCAGATGCTTGAAAAACACAATTGTCCTCCCATTGCTGAAGAAATCCTTCAACGCTTACCAGCTACAGACCAGTTGTCCTGCTACTATTCCTGGCCAAAGCTCTTTGGGAAAATCATCAATAGATACCTCACTGAATAGATCAACAACCACTTGCTCCTCGACACCCCTCAGTCTGGTTTCAGACGCAACCACAGCATGGAAATAGCCCTCATCTCTGCAATGGTCTTCTCTGCAGCATTTGACAGTCTCATCTCATCCTATCCTCATATAATGCCTACACAAGATTGTAATTCAGGGACACACACTCCAATGGATCTGCTCTTCTGGACTGGAAAGACTCTGTCTGCTTGGCACTGTATACCTTGGGCATCCGCAACGTCATCTGCGGAGTTCTGCAAGGATCCTCTCTGAACCTAACCCTCTTCAACATATAAATCATCTGTCTACCTAGCATCATCCGCTCTCACAACACCATATCCTACGCCGAAGACACTCAACTCATTCTCTCCCTAATGGACAAGAAGCCCAGTACCTGGATCAAGTTTAGTGCCTTCATGACTGAAATCGCTCACTAGATGAAGGCCAACTGTCTAAAGCTGAACACCGACACAACCAAATTGTGACCTTCGAAAAGAACACTTCACTGTGGAACTCCTCCTGTTGGCTAACAGTGCTAGGACCCCTCACGCCAAGATCCTTGGGATCATCAGCAGCAGCAAACTCGACATGCCTGCACAAGTCCACTCCATCATCGCCTCATGCTTTCATGCTATGAAAATGCTGAGGAAGATTTTAAAATGGCTCCTAATTACCACCTGGAAAACCATCACACATGTCCTGGTCACAAGCTAGCTGGACCACGCAATCAACAAAAAACTCACCAGAAAGATGCAGACCATTTAGAACGTTCACTCTCCCATGCCACAGACATCACACCACACCTAAAGGAGCTTCACTGGCTCCTAATAGACTGAGTAGCACAACTCAAACTCATCACCCACACTTTCAAGGCACTACATAACAAGTATACCTTAAAAATCGCATCTCCTTTCACAAAGCTCCTAGACATCTCTGGTCATCCAGATTCCTACTTTCATACGTCCTATCCTTACAAGAAACCAGATCCTGCAGTCGAGAGTTCTCCTATATCTCTCCTAAAGCATTGGATGACCTGCTGCTACACTTAACAGCCTACTCATTACTTCTTGAATTCAGCAAGAAGCTGAAGACCTTGCTTTTGGAGTAGTCCTACTAGGTCCTAGGTTTGGCTAAATTAACACTTGCTCAGTGCAAGAATACCCTCTCGGGTGATAGTGCCAGTGCGTAATGTGCTCAGCAGTGGCATTTAATCGACGACACCGGTGCTTTTCATTACCACCTGTTATGTACACATTCATTTATGATGGGCACAGGGAGATTAAGTGATTTGCCTAGTATGTTGCGCTGACGTTGAGGAGGAGTGTGGCTCACTGATTAGAGCGTCAGACCCTGATGCAGAGGTCTGGCCCGGGACCAGGGTTCAATTCCCGTTGCGGCACGGTCTTGACTCAAATTTCCGTGGACCCGATAATTCTCGGCATGGTTTGAGTTTAGAGTTTGAGTTAAAAAAGTTTTATATAGCGCTCTTTCACCAGCGGTTTCATGGCGCTGTAACTGGCAGATCTCCACAAGGGACAAAGGGAAGAGGACAGGTGACCGGAGACTAAGTAAAGATTTTACTGAAAAGATAGGTTTTAAGTTTCTTTCGAAACTGGGAATATGGAGTTAGGGATCTGAGCTCTAAGGGTAATGAATTCCAGAGAGCTGGGGCAAGGGTCGCAAATTTTGAACCCCCCCACTTTTTCCGGCGAAACCGGGGGACTGTCAACAGAAATTGGGAAGAAGATCGGAGCTCCCTGGCTGGAAGGTAAGGGATAATCTCCGAGGAAATGAAAGCAGGGGCCGTGCCCAGTCGAGCCTGGTAGGTGATAGTCGCAAGCTTGAATTGGACACGTTCCCGGACCGGGAGCCAATGTAAAGTTTTCAGGAGGGGAGTGACATGTGAGGATTTGGGAAGGTTAAAGACCAACCGAGCCGCCTGGTTTTGAATCATCTGCAACCGCCTGAGACTATATGCAGGTATACCTGCATATAGGGCGTTGCCATAATCCAGGCGGGAGATGACCATCGCAAGGACGATCAGCATCAAGGCCTCGAAGGTGAAAAATCGAGAGACCTTGCAGATGGTACGGAGAGAAAGAAAGGAAGAAGAAACCACAGAACTAACCTGGGAGTGAAGGGTAAGGTGAGAGTTAAGTTTGATACCTAGGGTCTTGACAGAGGTAGAGGGAACCGGAGGGAGACCAAGGGAAGGGGGCCAAAAAAGTGAAGACCAGGGACTGGAGCAACCACCCGTCAACACCAACTCTGTCTTATCGGGGTTGAGTTTCAGGTGGTTGAAATCCATCCAGTCCCGGATAAAAATCATAATAGACTGGAAATTAGAAATAGAAGCAGGAGAAGAAGATAGGTTGAAAACAAGTTGGAGGTCATCCGCATAGTTATATACGGAGACCTCCATTTGTTCTAAAGAAAAAATGAGGGGAGAAATGTAAAGATTAAACAGAAGAGGTGAAAGGGAGGATCCTTGGGGGACCCCGCACTGGACCTTCCGGAAGTCCGCAGAGAAGTCACCCAGGCGAACTGCCTGGCTGCGGTCCCTCAGGAAGGAGGATAACCATACCAGGGCCGTGCCTCCGATCCCCGCCGCCGCGACACGGGAAAGTAGGATGGTATGATCCACCGTGTCAAAGGCGGCAGAGAGATCGAGGAGGACCAATGCCTGGGATTGATTGGTATCCCTCCCCTCCCTGAGGTTGTCAAGGACCGAAAGGACTACGGACTCCGTAGAGTGTGCGGGGCGAAAGCCAACCTGACGGGAAGCCAATACCCCATTCTCTTCCACAAAGGTGCTCAGAGACCTGGTGACATGGCGCTCGAGCACCTTGGCCAAAAATAGTAGGAGAGAAATGGGGCGATAGTTGGCTGGGATGGAAGGGTCCACGCCAGGCTTCTTTAAAATAGGTAAAATAATAGCTGACTTCAAAGGGTTGGGGACAACCCCCTGAGAAAGGGAGCTGTTAAGAAAGTGAAGGGGAGGATCGGGGCAAGAGGTGTAAATGTGACGAAGTATGTGAGCGGGACAGGTATCAAGGGGAGAGCCAGATTTTACGAGGGGAATTAATGATGTAAAGGATTCCTTGGTCAGGAGGGGGAGAAAATTTAGTTGTCCTTGCAGAGGAGGGCACTGAGGGTCAACAAAAAACGGGGAAGGTGAAGGGATGTTTGCTTTGATAGCGGCGATTTTATCAATGAAAAAACTATTCAAAGAGTGACAGAGGGCCTGGGAGGGGAAGGGCTTGAGGGAGGTGCGATCTGAAAAGGCTAGGTTCTGAACAATCGAGAAGATTTCCTTTGATTGGTTCTCGGCTGTGAGGATCTTGGAGGAGAAATAGGCTGTTTTAGCGACCAAGATAGCATTCTTATATTGGGCTAATAGAGTAGTGAAGTCAGTTCTTAAGGTGGGACAATAGTTTCTCCTCCAGGCCCTCTCAGCACGGCGTACCGATAATTTGATGGTTTTGAGGTCATCGGTAAACCACAAATTGGCATCTTTCTCCCGCTTGGAGGTCAATCGCTTCAAAGGGGCAATGGACTCACTGGCTGAGGAGAGCCATTGTTCAATGATGTTGGCCTGAGCCAAGGTGGAAAGACCGTGTAAGGCAGGGTAGGAAGCACTTAAAAGGACAGACAAGTTCGCCGGGTCAACTCTGCTCCACGAGCGGACCCAGACATTTTTAGGAAGGGGGACCCTAGGTGTAGAACTAATAGGGAGAGCAAAAGAAATCAAGTGGTGATCAGACCAAGTGCAGGGAGAAATAGAGAGGGAGTCAACAGGGCAGTTCAAGGACCAAATCTGGTCCAAGATATGCCCCTTGACGTGAGTAGGGGAGGATACATGGGAAACAAAATTAAGAGATAGAAGTGTGTCTGAGAACTCTCTTGAAGATAAACACTCTGCTGGGTCAGAGGGCCAGAAGTTGAAATCACCCAGTAGTAACACAGAAGAGTTATTAACAGAGAGGGTGGCTAACACCTCCTGGAAATCAGGGAGAAAGCGTAGAGGTGACTGGGGAGGACGATAAATGAGAACACAGGTGAGAGGGGGGGATATAGACGTGGTGCGGATGGCAAGATACTCGGTGGTGGCGATGTCGGGGAGAGAAAGCAGTTGAAATGGAAGATCAGCGCGAGCAATGACTGCTACGCCACCCCCCGTTCTGCCAAATGAACGATCCGCTCGAAGGGCGTAGTAAGGGGCGTGCAGAGTGGCTAGCAAAGTAGGTAGAGAGTCATCACAGAACCATGTCTCGGTTAAGAGGAGAAGATCCGGTGCGTGGAGATCTAACAGCACTGATAGTTCATGTGAATGAGCCACCGCCGATCTGGTATTCAAATAATAAGCCTTGAGGGTTTTAACTGGAACTGCGGTGGCTTCCTCTTTGGGGGGAGGAGCAGGGATGAGAGAGGCTAATGAACAAGAGCAGTGAGAAGCAGAGGATAAATCAAACAGGGATATACGTGAGTGTGTCGAGGGAGATAGAACCCACGGACCCTGTAGTCTGTGAAGTTGGGAAGAAGTGTAGGAAATACTATAGGCAGGGTGATGTGCCCCTAGCCCCGGTCGGCCGCGGACGGGCGCAGACGGGCTTAACTTAGGCGCAACTTCGGCGCGCCTTCGTCGCGCCCGCTGCGCCGTCGGTAAGGGGAAGTGATTATATAGGGACACATGTGAGGGGAGTTTCGAATGGGGCGTGACAGGGGGTGGAGGAGCCAGAGGACTGCACGCCCAGCCCCGCCCAAGGTGTGATGGCCGCCCGTCCCACTCCCCACGCGAGGCAAGGAGGGGGCGATCAGTGGAGGCGGTCTGGCGGTCTGGGTCGTGATTGCAGGCGAAGGGGCAGCCAAAGAATAACTAAGCGCTGGTTCCTGGGCGCTAAGCGTTGTGCACTGAGCAGGTAGGCACAAGTCTTTAAAATGTCAACAGGAGGAGTAAAAAGAACACCGTTGCTCCCGGCGAAGCCTCGGGAGATCTGCAGTCAGTGCAGGTGATCAGCTGTAAGCCCTTTAAGCAGTTTGCCAGGGGGGGAGGAGCCAGAAGACTGCACGCCCAGCCCAGACCCGTCCAAGGTGTGATGGCCGCCCGTTCCACTCGAGGCAAGGAGGGGGCGATCAGCGGAGGCGGTCTGGCGGTCTGGGTCGTGATTGCAGGCGAAGGGGCAGCCAAAGAATAACTAAGCGCTGGTTCCTGGGCGCTAAGCGTTGTGCACTGAGCAGGTAGGCACAAGTCTTTAAAATGTCAACAGGAGGAGTAAAAAGAACACCGTTGCTCCCGGCGAAGCCTCGGGAGATCTGCAGTCCTCTCGGTGCCTACTCTTATCATGGGGTCCCACGCTGCAACTCTGGGCAATAGCTTGCTTAGTCTCCACACCGGCCCTAATCGCTAAGGATGCCTGGCTTCACCAGGGGGGTGCCCAGGAGTTGGGCGCCTCACAGGAACAGGCCAGGACGGGTTCCTCAGCGGTTTATTCAGCGCAGGGACACACTGATAAGTGTAACCATGCGCTTTATAAGCTTCAGAATTACAATTAATTACTATGTAAATTTGTAGTGTGCACTATTCAGTGATTAATTTGTTAGAGGCAGCTTGCACCAGCCTATTTCTCCTCTTAGCGCCACCTAAAATAGAAACCTACTAATCATGAAAGTGGGGAGAGGAGGTGGCGTAATGGCTAGAGCTGGCAACTTCAGAGCTGGGAAACCAGATTTGAGTCTCAACGTCAGCTGCTCTGCTCTGCTCTCAATGCTCTGGAGCTAAAATTAAACCCTATAAAATGCAGGTTGTTTCCCAAAATAGCACATTTTTTATAATGTCTTAGACTGGTGCTTCCCATACTTTTTAGATTAATGGCCCGCTTTTTAGAACAACAAAGTGTTGCGACCCACCTAGCTAAATATCAAAATGAGGTGGGTAATTTTTTTATGTAACTAAAGCAATGTGTGGCAGCGTAGTCATTTAGAGACCGCACATTTCCATTGAAATGGCCACTAAATTTTCACAGACATGCAGTTTTGCTGATAAAACTATATTGCACAGAAATTATAAAATGTGTACATTTTGTTTCAGTGAATATTTGTCATTTGTACATCACCAAGTAAAGTGTCTTGGTTTGCTTTGATCCTGTTAAAAGCTTAAATTCCTCCACACCTCAGAATTACAATAAATTGGCTTAATTTTTACTTTCCTAACGTCTAAAAGTATAGTTCATTTACAGGTAATTTCCTTTTTGTTGTGTGTTACAATAAATGACATGCTACAGCCGTTCCTTTCACACTCTCTGTACCCCAGCAATATTGTCACATAAGGAATTCACTGTTCTTTCTCTGATTGCAAAGTGAGATGACCTGCTGCACAAACCTCAGTCCGAACAATAAAAAAAATTAGCTGCAATTTGTCAGGAGACGTAGCCAGATATTTGACCTCCGTCTTTGAAGCACTGGCAAATGTAACAAGATACATACAGAATGAATCCGGCAAAGCACTCAATTTTCATAGCGCAGTATTATGTAAATGTGCAGCACTGAAATATTCCAAAGTACCGATCATATCATTGTAAAATAACACATACATATTTTTTTTTAATGAAAATGGCTCCCACAGGGTGAAGTGGAGCGGGGTGGTCCCCTTTAGGAGATCTGCTGCATTGTAATATTACAGAGCTGTTCTGTACTCTTGTCCTTTTTAAAACAGATTTTATTGTCAAATTGCACATATGTCGCAGGGCTCTGTACCCCAGAGGCAACTGCAGTATCAGATTGTACATAAGCAAGAAAGCAACTGACCTTTTCAAAGGAACAACCAAAACACCTGACATCGTGTGTCAATTAGGATATTAAACCCCCCCAACACCTCCCGTCCCCCCCCCCCCCGGGTTGCGCAAAGTCCACTGAGACCAGTCCATGAATAGGTGATATAGGACTAGAAGAAAAAAAAAGCTAACAGAAAAAACAACATCAACATAAGTGCACACACACCCCAGGCTACCCCCTTACTCCCCCCTGTGCCAGATCCACATAATATGTGGCGAAGCTCTCCGCTATGGCCATAGGGTCCGTCATCAGCACCCCACCCTCATCCAGCACCCCGGGAAGGGCCTGGGGATGAAGAGTGCCCTGGCAGAGCCGATGTAGCATCTTACCCGACTTGTCACCCCACTGACATATCCTGCAACGTGTTGCCAAACAGACCTCATCCATCAGGAGAGAGGCGTAGGACTGCTGCGCCAGGAACAGTTGTCGCACTGCCTGCTCCTCGCCTGCCTCCCGGCTCCGACGCTCGAGCGCCTTCATGTCCGCCTCATCCCGAACCAGTTCATCACAACGCTTTTTACGGGCCGCCACACACCAGGCTATGTCCACCCCACGTAGAGTAGTACTCTTGTCCTTTTGATGCGAGATAGAACTTGTTAGATTCCAATCTTACAAATCCTATGGAATATGCTTAAAGGGCTGCTAGTTTGCGTTTAATGCCCTGGAACCATTTTTTAAGTCCTTGGATTTCACACCCTTTGAGAGGACTATTGGGCCCAAGTTGGGAAGTGGGGGCTCTTGGAAATTCTACCAAGCTGAGGCTCATTTTTACAAGATCTCATCGAATGTTTAGTATGAAATTATCCAGGTGTCAGGAGAGGATATGCTGCAGCTTTAGGTTATGCCTGAGCCCATCAAAGGAAAGGATAGGCTCAAATCTCCTTGGAGGAAGAGGGCATGAGGAGTATTGATATGACGAAAATGTCTTCAAGAAGACCTTGCATTGAATGCATCCTTGTATGGACTGGCGATTGGTCACTGTGTGATATGTCTTTCGGCTAGAACTTCATGCAGTTGGATCCAACAGTTGTTAGGAAAACCCAGATTACCCTAGCCAAGTATACAGTGGTCAGATCTAGTCAAAGAGGAAAGTCAATTTTATAAACAAGAGTAGGGTGGTGAGTTTTAGCTTCACTTACAGGGAGCCCTCCGTGGTTTTGTCTGTTGGCCTAACACGTGCACTCAGTGGGTTTCTGCCCAAGCTCTCTTTCCTACTAATACACTCCTTAATCTTCGCTATCTCATGCTGAGGTCTGTCACTCTTCAAACATGGTTGTTCTGTCATGTGCTATATGCATCAGTTTCCTACTACATATATTTATCCTAACCCCCCACCTTTCCATCCTGGCTGTCCCATTCACTAGTGGCAACACTCAGTTGTTTCTATTATTGCTTCCGCAGGTACCATCAACTCCCAGGTGGGACGGTGGATACTGGTTGGGTGTCCATAGCAAAGAAGTGTCATCCTTCACGCACGGTTCTGCATCAGAAAGAATAGTCTTACATCCACACATTCTATAGACATAACCATTCACCTGTAAGAAGTGAAACCAAAGCTGACCATGGCGGTGGCAGCAGCAGCTTCACCCAGCCTCGAAGAGGAAGTGACGTGTTCCATCTGTTTGGATTATTTCACCGACCCTATAACTATTGACTGTGGTCACACATTCTGCCTCCAATGCATCACCGAGTACATAAAGAAGGAGGAGATGGAGAATAAGCTCGCCTTGTGCCCAGAATGCAGGCAGCTGTTCCGGAGCAGTGACCTTAAGCCCAACAAAAGAATGGCAAACATAGTGGAAATGATTCAACGGTCAAAGACGCTGCCTATGCCAGTGGACGCATGTGCGGAGCATGGGGAGAGTTGCCTGTTCTTCTGCCAGACCGATGGAACCCCTATCTGTTTGGTCTGCCGGGACTCCCATCATCACAGGGAGCACAGTGTGGCTCTCATACAGGACGCTGTCCAGGATGACAAGGTATGTGCTGTTTTAGTATTTGCAGCCAGCAGTTCATGCTGTCATCTACAGATAGGTTACTACTTTTGTTGGTTTATGTATGTGACTTTAATGTTTGTTTGCATAGATTCTGAATATTGTTGTGTAGCTGTCATATACTATGTACTACAATCCCTTCACATCAGAAGATCAATTAATTACAGCAATTCTTGAGAAATCATGGTCCTATTTTAACTTCACTTTTGAGTGTACGCTTCTCATGAATCATTGATCAACTTTTTTAACCCTGTTTAAATTTGAGCTACATTGCTTCTGATATCATGGCCGCATGACTGTATTATGAATTTTACTTACAATTGTGTTTTATTTTGTGTTTTTAACCTTTCATCTGTATCATTGAAATAATGCTCCATTAAATTTCATCGTTTTGCTATATGCCGAATAAAAGCATTTGACTGACTTGCTAGAGTTGGGCATAATGCTAAAGATTACATTGCTAAACCACAGTACGTACACAGAATATGCTTCCATGCCACAGAGTGTGATCTAATGTAGGCATTTCCAATTGCATCTGGGTAATTTTAGCAAGTTGGAGTATTCTTGAAAACCTACAACTGCTGAAGATTTTTTGGATTACTCTTGGAATTCATTACGACTCCTTAGAAAGTCTGAAATTTACTTGAAGTGCAAGTGTAACCCTTATTAAGGTGATTTCCAATTTTTGCATTACATACCCACCTTAGTGAAATGGGCATATTGCCGAAGGCATCTATTTTTACTATGATACATGCATATATTTAAAGCCAGTAAAAACAGAAGAGGAGCAGTACTGGGAAGGTAGCAGAGCTTAAGAGAGGAAGTAATTTTGCAGCGTGGATCTTTCTGGATTCACTATGCTGTGCATTATTCCGCGGTCTTGTGGTTGGGTCCGGAATCGTAGTCATTTCTTTGTTTTTTTTGTTTTTTTTCGTAGCCCAGGTGGGCGTCTGCGTCACCCCTCTGTGGGTGTATTTCCGTTGACATCTGCATGCTTCCTGCGGAAGCTCCCACTCTTGGGCGCCATCTTCAGATTCTTTTTTCCGCGGTGGGGTCTGAATCGTTCCCGTTTGGGCTCCAGACATTTTTGAGGAAAGTAGACGACGAATACAGAAATTGGACGAAAAACAACTCCGAAGACTTCAAGAGACTTCATCAACCAAGGGCCGACGAAGGAGAAGGAGAAAACTTCGACGCCCGTGGACGAATGCACGACCAGGGGGCCCCCTGAGCGCTCAAGATGGACAACACGCCCTTCAAGTTCTGCCGTAACTGCCACCACAAGTACACGCAGAAGAACGAGCACCCGGTTTGCGACCTTTGCCTACCGGTCGACCACGGGAGCGAGGACTGCAACGCCTGCTCTGTCTTCACCCCGAAGACCCTTCGTGTGAGAGCGAGGCAGAGGGTAGCGCACACCACCCTGCAGGGCAAAGCCCCGACTCCATCCCTTCACGAACTGGGGATGTCTTCTGAGGAAGAGGACAACGCCGCCGCCGAAGACGAGGGCTACACGGTCGTAGAGACCGATAATACCAAGACTTCTGATAAGGTAGGAGACTCTACGGCCCCTAAACACCCGAGAGACTCTGACTCTCGAAAGAACGAGGGCAAGACCTCGAAAGCGCCGGCGCCGAAAACTTCGGCGCCCACTGCTGTATCCAGGCCCAGCGGATCCTCTGAGAAGGAGTCCCCGGCGCCGAAGGCTGTTGAACAGCGAAAGTCGTCTAAAAACGTTCCCGAAAAGGATCGTTCGACGTCGAGGGAGTAGGACCCTAAGGCAACTTCGAGGTCGACGCCGACCAGAGACACGAAATCCAGTTCGGCGACTAAGCCTTCGACAGCGAGGATCAGCTCGGCGCCGAGCCAACCGCCGAAAAGAGCGGCCGAGCCATCCGACGCGGAACACGCGGCCTAGATGGAGAAAAAGAAAAGGCGCCTCAAGGCCGAATTGGAAAGCATCTTGCAGCGGAAGAAGGAATTCGACACCAAGATGAAGGTCTACACGATCCCCCACAAAACCAAGGCACAGGTTGTAGAAGTGGTCGAGGAGGAAGACTAAGACGCCGAGGAACAGGCGGCTGACGTCGAGGAAATAGACCAGGAAGAGGAAGTGAGTCCCACCTATAGTTACAACTATGAGGAGGAGGAGGACAGCAGGACGGACCCCGGGTCTGCTCCCTCTGAAACACAAGATGTGGATTATCTGGATGTCGACACCTTAAGCCCAGAGGAGGTCATCGACCCATATCCCTCGAGGCCCTCGCCGCCGGACGACATCGGGGCCTACAACTCGGTGATAAAGACTGACGCAGCGGCATTCAGGCTAAAGCTCAACGAAGAGCAGCAGAAATCAGACTTCCTTCTAGAGACACTGCTCCCCACCCAAACGAAGAGCCAGTACCTCCCCATGCTCAACAGCGTCTTGGCTCAGGGAAGGGAAGCATTCAAGGAGCCCGCAACATGCAAGGCGGTCACCCCCAGGACGGAGAAAAAACACAAACATTCGTCAAAAGACCCACCCTACATTCAGGGCACGGTCTCAGCAGACTCCATCATCACAGCCACAGCAAGAAAGAGGGCAAACGTGCCCACTACTTCTGGGCCACCTCCAGATAAGGAAAGCAAGAGGATGGACCTGGTGGGCAGAAGGATTGAACGGAATGCCGCAACCCACTGGCGCATGGCGAATTCCAACGCCCTGATCAACAGGCACGTGTATCAGATCATGGAGGAGCTCGGTCAGTTGGTGAAAGACCTGCCCCAAGATTCCAGGCAAAAGGCCGAGAAATTGGTGGACGAAGGGAAGAACGCGGCAAATTCTTGCCTCAAGACTGCCCTGGATGGAGCAGACACCTCCAGCAGGCTCATGATGATGGGCATCACTGAGAGGAGACACGCCTGGCTCAGGATTTCAGGTTTCAAGCCCGAGGTGCAGCACAGCATCCTGAACACCCCGTTCAACGGCAAAACCTTGTTTGGAGCACCAGTTGATGAGAATCTCAGCCAACTGAAAAAGGATAACGAAACGGCAAGGTCCATGGGAGCATTGCAGTTCAGAGGTGGCAAAAGGGGCACCCAGTCACAAAGACCCAGCGGGAGAGGTGGAAACCAGCCAGGTACATCACACCAGGCTTTCCAACAAACGCACCAGGCAGACACACAAGTTCAGCATGGTCAGCATAAGCAGTCCTGGCAGTACCAGCCAAGAGGCCAGTCCTTTCGAGGGAGAGGAAATGGACGTGGACAGAATAAAAGAGGGGGTCAGCAGCCCGCCTCTAAGTGACTTAAAAAAACTCTGTGTGCCAACCCACAGAAAAGATCCCAGGGTGCAGCACGTACAGAGGGATCAATCGTTACACAAACTAATCACTTACAACCACATAACACCAGTGGGAGGAAGATTAAGATTTTACCTCCAAAAATGGAGAGAAATCACATCAGACAAATGGATTCTCAACATCATCCAATTCGGATACTGCATAGAGTTGGAGGGGAGGCCAACAAGCAGAAAACCAAAAAGAAGACCACTAGCAAACAAACAACTAGAGCGTCTTCAGGAAGAAGCAAAGGAGCTCCTGCAGAAGCAGGCCATAGAACCAGTACCCTTCAGGGAAAGGAACAAAGGTGTATACTCAACGTACTTCCTGGTACCAAAAGTAGACGAAACTATGAGACCCATTCTGGACCTAAGGTTCCTGAACAGATTCATAAGAACGCAAAAGTTCAAAATGACCTCCCTGCAAGAGCTGCTCCCGCAATTGCAAATCGGGGACTTCATGATCACAATAGACCTCAAGGATGCCTACCTACACATCTCAATGAACAGAAAGCACAGGCATATGCTCAGATTCACCATCGGAGAAAAACACTACCAGTTCATAACACTAGCCTTCGGGATAAAATCAGCACCAAGGGTCTTCACAAAGTGCCTCGCAGCGGTCGCAGCACACCTACGAAAGAAAGGAATACACGTATATCCTTACCTAGACGACTGGCTAGTAAAAGCAAACTCATACCAGAGATGCAAGCGGCACTCACAAACAGTGACGGCCACGCTCATAAACCTGGGGTTCTCCATCCATTGGAAGAAATCCTCAATGGAACCGGAACAAGTGAAGATTTTCCTGGGAGCACAGATCAACACCTTACAGGGCAAGGTGGTCCCCAGCGAGAAGAGGGCGAGCGCGCAAGTGAAAGAAACTCGGCTCTACCAGAAGGGGCAAGCTCGGACAGTGAGGACTGCGAGCAAGATCATGGGCATGATGGCATCATGCATCCACCTAGTACCAAATGTACGGCTCCACATGAGACCCTTTCAAGAATGGCTACAGGAGCAATGGTCACAAGCTACAGGTCGTTGGGAAGATCTAGTGGTTGTAACGCACTCAGTGCAGAAGGAAATGACATGGTGGAACATGGAGAACATAACATGGGGAAAGCCTCTAACGCCCCCAACACCAACAGTGACCATCACCACAGACGCATCCCTGAAGGGATGGGGCGCTCACATGGAGGAACTTAAAGTGAGAGGACTGTGGACGCCAGCAGATGCGACCAAGCACATCAATTACCTGGAATTGAAGACAATCTTCCTTGCATTGAAAGCTTTCCAAGCGAGGCTGTACTAACACAAGGTATTGATACAAACAGACAACACCACAGCAATGTTCTACATCAACAAGCAGGGTGTGACACAGTCAGCCATGCTTTCAAAGCTAGCACAGGCGATATGGAGATGGGCCATCCCACTCAAGATAGACCTGCTAGCCATACACCTACCAGGGAAGGACAACGTACAAGCAGATTGGCTCAGCAGACAGACATCGGCATCCCACGAGTGGGAGCTCAATGCACAAGAGACAAGGTGGCTGTTCAACAGATGGGGAACACCATCAGTGGACCTTTTTGCCACACGCCAGAATGCAAAATGCCAAGACTTTGCATCCAGACAGCCCGAGGAGGGATCCCTGGGGAATGCCCTATGGATAGATTGGTCCGGGACATTTGCTTACGCTTTTCCCCCGATACCACTGGTTCACAGAGTGCTCAGCAAATGCAGAACGAGCAACATGACCCTGATACTGGTCGCACCGCAGTGGGCCAGACAGACATGGTACTCGCAGATCATGGAGATGACACAGTGTGCACCCCACAGATTCGGCAAAAGAAAAGACCTACACTCCCTGCAGAACGGAGAAGTGCTGCACCCAGAACCAGAGAGCCTGAGCCTGGTGGCATGGCTCCTGAGGACATAGAGTTTGCACATTTAAAACTACCAGAAAGCACCCTGAGGGTTCTTCGGGAGGCACGAAAACCCAGCACTCGAAAAGTGCTATGTTGCAAAGTGGAAAAGATTCACAATGTGGTGCAGAAGAGAAAAGCTTCACAATAAAATGAAGAAGGACTCCATAGTGCTAAGGTACCTCACGCACCTGCTGGAGAGGAACCTTAGTTCATCCTCGCTAACAGTTCACTTGGCAGCGATAGTCGCTTACACAAGAGGAGAAACGTGCAAGAGTTTCTTCACATCGCAAGGGGTGAAAAGATTCCCGGAAGGAGCGAAGAGGATCGCACCACCAAAACGGGTGCCACCACCTGCATGGAATTTGAACATAGTCCTAACGGAACTCATGAAAGAGCCTTTTGAACCACTTCACAAAGCCACTCTAGAGATGCTGACAATGAAAACAGCTTTCCTGGTTGCAATAACGTCCTTACGCAGAGTAAGCGAACTTCAGGCACTAACGCTACAAGAACCCTACATACAAATATACAATGATAGGGTTGTGATGAGAACAGACCCACACTTCATGCCAAAGGTGGTGTCCAAGTTCCACATGAACCAGTCTATACAGATACCGAGTTATTTCCAAAAACCAGCCACTAGCGCAGAGCGAGCTCTGCACACCCTGGACGCCAGAAGGGCAGTCATGCACTACATTGAGAGAACGAAGGGATACAGGAAAACAAAACAGTTTTGTGTCATTCGCCAACAGTTTCATGGGAAAAGCAGTAACCAAAGAGACCATTGCACGATGGATCGCACAAACAATACAGCTCTGCCACAAGCGAGCAGGACAAGAACTAGCAGAGGGGACACGTGCCCACTCCACTAGGAAAAAAGGGTGCTACAATAGCCTTCCTGGCTAACACACCCATAGAAGACATATGCCTGGCGGCAACATGGGCTTCGGTGCACACGTTCACGAAGCACTACTGTGTGGATATACAGATGAACAGGGAAGCACAAGTCGGACAAAAGGTGCTTTAACACATATTCAATAACCAACGCTCATCTTCCACCCAGCCGCCACAGAAATGAGAAACCGCTACAAAATCTATGCACAGCATAGTGAATCCAGAAAGATTCACGCTGCAAAATGAATAGTTTTCTTACCTGTCGGTATAGTTTTGCAGCTTGAAGATCTTTCTGGATTCACTAGCGAACCCACCCACCTCTGCCAGAAAGATGAGGCTGGGAGAGAGAAAAGGTGGTAAAAACAGAGACAAATACTAAAACTAAACTCCTTAAAGGTTAAAAGTAAAAATGACTTAATGGAACATTGCCATAACTTTGGAAACAGAACAAACACGGAAAAAAGAATCCGAAGATGGCGCCCAAGAGTGGGAGCTTCCGCAGGAAGCATGGCGACGTCACCGGAAATACACCCACAGAGGGGTAACGCCGACGCCCACCTGGGCTACGAAAACCCCCCCAAAAAAACAAAGAAAAGACTACGATTCCGGACCCAACCACAAGACCGCGGAATAATGCACAGCATAGTGAATCCAGAAAGATCTTCAGGCTGCAAAACTATACCGACAGGTAAGAAAACTATTCGTTATCTTAAAGAACCGAGAATCTGTAATCCTAAGTCCCTTGAGGTACAACCTCGAAAATGGAAGAGTTAAAGGGCTGAATCTCTTAAGTCTCCTTAAATTGCAATCTTTCTGTATAAGTTCATGAGCAATACATGCCTCTGACCAATTGCTGAGTATACACATACAACATTCCAAAAAAGTAACAAAATAAAAATACCATTATAAATAGCCTCTCTTATAAAACAAAATTATATTTTGTTTTCAGAAAAAAAATGTATTATCCTAATAGGAAATAATTAAGTCTACCCACCCAGCTTCCATGCAAATGTTCAGTGCTGGGGCAGAAATGGTCTGATCCATTTTATATTGAGGTAGATTGTTATTTTTTTTCTCTGCCTCCCACTGCCCGGTTTAGATTGCTGGCTCACCACGTTATTCATTCTGGCTCCTTTTTAGTTCTGTACTAGACGGACCACTTCAGGATTTTATAAGATAATACACAATATACCTAGAGTTGGACTTTGGTTCAGCTGCCTTCAGCTACTGCTTATTTGCAGTATCCTTAACATTTTGGAGCAGTCCCCAGGCCAGCATACAAACAGACGACCGCAGGGCCAGTCCTACAGCCATGTCTGTGCAGCAACTTTTGTTCAGTTTTCTGATCAGCCCACTGGATAGTTATCTGATGATCGGCATGCCAGTCATCATGAGTGACAGCGTGTTGCCTTTTGTATGTGAATCTTCAAAGGAGAGGTGCAAGCACAGAGAGACAAAACTGTCTGTTTCTTTTATATTTTTGGCAAGAGTAAACAATCAAAAACAACAGTGAAGCATTACAAGTCTCGGACTTGTGACACACCAACCACGCTTGGTCAACAACTACAAAACGGGCATCTTCAGTGCAAGCTTCGCTCATAAATATTAGGCACATCACAGAAACCTGCAGTGCAAAATTCCCTCAGATTTTATTCACAGGACGGAGCGCACTTACACACAGAACAGGTACAGCACAGACATCCATAGTGCGAGCTTTCTACACTGATGCAACAGTAATAGTACAAGCATCTTCGGTGCATGCTTCCCATATAAAGGAAACATACCACCTCTTCTGCCACCACCACTGCCGTTATAAAGTGGTACAAAAGGGGGTGGTGATGGACGGAGCATTTGAACCAATAAAACACTCACACCAAGTCAACAGATCTGGGTATTATCCATCCCCGTTCTTTAGCCCACTCTGCCACCCCAGTTCAGACATGGCCATATGCAAATCAGTCTGACCCTGTGCCTCTTGGGAACAGTCCAGCCCGAACTGCCATGCCATGCCTTCCCTGGACCGGAAACAAGCTTCCGAGGACCGGTTTCTGGCATTTCAGCCGTCTTCAGCCCGGCTTGCTTGAATCCAGTGGCAAAGTGAGCAAGGGACTCACGTCTGAGCATACCCTGCCAACTTATGGCGAACAAAGTGGTACAAAAGGGGATGGTGATGGACGGAGCATTTGAACCAATCAAACACTCACACCCAGTCAACAGAGCTGGGTTTAATCCATCCCCGTTCTTTAGCCCACTCTGCCACCCCAGTTCAGACATGGCCATATGCAAATCAGTCTGACCCTGTAACACAAACTATTCTCACTTAATGAACAGTGAAGCTTGCATTGTAAATCATTGTTTCTGTACCTGCTATGCTTGTGTGAGCAGCTTTCACTAAAGGCACCAGTACAACACACAGACTGAATGTAAATGTAAATGTGTTGGACTTGTAAAGCGCACAGCTGCCCGTAAGCGTCCCGGCGCTGGAGACCGCTGGGGAACCCGTCCTGGCTTTCCCTGTGAGATGGTCCCTTCTGGGTATCTCCAATGTGAAACCAGGCATCCCCGGCGTCTGTGGGGGGCCCTTGTAGAGATGAGGCAAGCTTAATGCCCAGAGTTGCCGAGTGTGATCCCTGGTTAGAGTAGCCACCGAGGCGCGAATTGTAGAGTCCGCTGACCCTGGTCCACGACCCTGCCGCGTCGGGAATTGAACCCTGGTCCCGGGCCGTTTTCTGCTCCCGGGTCTGCCGCCTCTAACCAGTGAGCCACACCACTCCACCAAAATGACAGCCACTTATGTATTGGTGGTTGTCAATTATTCAGAAGACTGGTTTTAAAACGCAGGTGGAGTGTCATTTTCCCATCAAAACTGTCTGAACATGGAGTACACAGAATTATTCATCCATGATTTAGTATCAAAAGGTTTCAGCATTCTAGGATCTGTTGACAATCTGATGCCTTCTTCTAGACAATTCTGTAAGTGTGTGACAACTTAAATTCAGCATGTTGCTGTCCTATTCCGGCTTCTAAACTCTCCTGTTACTTGAAATCTACTCTCTTGCAAAAGTGTAAGGGTTATTAAGAGGTATCCGGGACAGTTATGTGAGACCTGGAAATGACCACCAACTTGGAGCAGTAGATTCAAGGTTTACATAAGTTCTGCCATGGCATCATGGCATGGTGGAAGTGTTGCCATGCTCTTTTTCTCCCAAAGAGGAAGTAGTTGCTTTGGGAGTACATGCCAGCTGCACTTCCATGCAACTAATAATTTGGCTAGCATCCTTGCATATATAATGGTGCCATAACATCACATATAATATAGGAAATGTCACATAATAATATTACACTCTTCATACCTTATCCATTGCTGCCTAAGCAACATTTTGCACCTTTTTCTCTCTTAGCCTGTATATTTCTAGTTTTTGACAGAAGGTCAGGTGACCTGTTAACTATGAGCTAGACTCATTTTAGGTCCCCAGAAGCATTGAAACTGTCTGAGCCTCTGGTACCTCAGGGCTCCAGAGCAAACCGCTTCTGACACCCTTTTTGTCTCCTCAGCCCCGTCTTCTGGATAGTCTGGCATTACTGAAGAAACAGCTGGAAAAGGTGCAGAGACTGATGATCGATGAAGATTCCAGACTTGCAGCGTGTCAGGTACTGGTGCACATCTTTGTTCCTTTAAGTGTATCACATTATTGTTATGAACTTTTGTCATCATTTATTTGTCTATTGCATTGTTGCTATTTGTTTATCTTTTGTTTCTCTAAAGCTTAACCATGAGACTTTCCTCAGTTCTCTTAATGGAAGGGGATAACTTTTACCTGGAAAAAAATAAATAGCAATGGTGAGCCTTCTTTGAAGTCACACCCACTTCAAATACCATCTGGGTATAAGTACTGTGTCTCTGATCCCACCAAATCGAATATTTCTGGTCCTGTAACTGAACTCTGTCAGAAGAACTGCTCTGCTGCATCACGGACTGACACCCTGCTGGACTGCTGATCTGGAAGGCCTGCTTTTCAGCTGTGCCTGCCCTGCTGCCTCTACTGCTGTCTGCCCTAATGAGGAGAGCTGGACTCTGCCTTGCAACCAAAGTGTTCGCCAAGAGCATGCTGGGTTTGAAGTACACAGAAACCCTTTCTTCCTAACCCTAGCTCTAGACTACCTGTAGGGGGTAATCAGCCCTTTGTATGGGGACAGGACCCTGCCCCTTCAGGTGTAAGTGTCAGCTCTTCCTTCCATCCTGCCCAGGATGCGCCATCAGAATGCAGATAGGCACTTCGACACACTCAACCTTCCTGTGTTTGTGGCTGTTTGTGGAGGGAAGGCACAAAGTGAATCTGTCACACACCCCAGACGTGTATTGGAGACAGGCTGCAGGCATACAGAGCTGTAAGAGCAGAGAAATGTCCAATTTCTAGAAGTGGCATTTATAAAATTGTAAAGTTAGATCCAACTTTACCAGTAAAGAGGATTTATCATTACCTTTCCAATTATATAAACCATGACACTGCTACTCCTTTCTAATCAGGAATTACAGCTTAAAAGTATATTTAGGAATTCCTAATGATAAACGATTAGAGGAATTGGCTTTGCAGTAGTGAAAAACGAACATAGTTGTTTTTCACTCCCTGGACATGCAAATTGTAAATGTATGTCCTGTCTTTTGCATACACAGCACCCTGCCCTACGGGCTATCAAGGGCCAAACTTAGGGGTGACTTATGTGTAATAAAAGAGGAGTTTAAGGCTTGGCAAAGGGTTTTAAATGCCAAGTCGAAGTGGCAGTTAAACTGCACACACAGACTCTGCAGTAGCAGGCCTGAGACATGTTAAAAGGACTTCTTTTGTGGGTGGCACAATCCGTGCTGAAGGCCCTCTAGTAGCATTTCATTTACAGACCCAGGGCACAGGTAGTGCACTCTACTAGGGACTTGCAGGTAAATTAAATATGCGAAACCAGTGCAAACTAATGATACCATGTTTAGGGGATAAGCATGTGCACTTTAGCACTGGTCAGCAGTGGTTAAGTGCTTAAAGTCCCATGTCCTACACAAAGAAGGTCAGAACAAGAGGAGGAGGTAGGCAGAAACGTTTTCGGTGACCTTTCAGAGAAAGCCATTTTCTAACAGGCTGGACTTTATGCTGCTCCAATGGAAAACCACTGAGCCTGTGTATAGTAACACCTGACCTTTCTAAGCAATGACACACGCCTCCCTACGCTGCTCGTGTAATCATCAGTGTCTTGAGATCTAAATCGTGACTACAGCCTGTCTTGTGATACATCCTGCTTCCATCTTGAAAATAGGAGGCCAGGACACAGCCTGTGATGTATTCTCTTGTTGGGCTTTATTGCTGACCAGCTTAGAGCTTACACTTGCATTTGAAGTGAAAATTAGAATGGTGGAATGATGGGTGTGCCATTGAAGAGAATGAAGTGGTTGTGGGTTTATAATGTCTGGTGTAAGCTGTCTGCTGCTCAAACATTCCAATGATTGTCTTTCTGTTTCTCCCATTTTAATTTACAACACTCTACACTATGTAGGTTGAATGTTCTAATAGCCTTATAACCCTTCTGCTTCAGGCTATACCGGTTGTTAAAGACCTTCTCCCTCATTATAGAGTTCAGGGCCTTTAACAACCGGTATAGCCCTCGGTAGCGGGCTGTGGGGCTATGTGGAAGAGATCAGAGGTAATGGCTTCCTTTTCCCCAAAGCACCTTCAGTACAAGGAGATTGAAACCAGCTTTCACATGTCGGTCCTTCCTTTACCATTACTCGGTATTACAAAATATGACCAGTATTGCTGGCACACATGCACTGAAATTGAGCACATTATATTCCTGATAGTGGTGATTTATAGACTTAAGCACTTACTAAACACAGTTTGATGTTTATAAGCTGTGGGTGATAGCAGCATTCCATTCCACTAGTATGCAGGCAGCTAATATTTGGAGCCATTGAGATTTGAAGGTTACAATATCTTCTTTGGCTCATTTTATTATGCCTAGGCTGTGGGGTTTTAGGTTTAGACCTATAATAACTGATAAAACCCCAATGAAAGAGAAATAGCCCTCACCAGTGTAAACATATAAGCACTGAAAAAACACCTGCACAACCACAAACTAAATGCCATTCAAAGAAAGGAAAAAGAGTGAAAGTCATTTTTTTTCTTCCTGAAGGCGCAAATACAATGTAACTTTGTTATACAAGCTAGCAGCAAGAAAGACTGGGCTAACATTTTGCTTGAGTTTTGATGTTTAGGGATGCCACTAAAATATTGTTTCTTCTTCCTTTTGCTTTTTTCAGTTTTGTGGTCTTTGGTCTAAAGATGCAGGGTTTAGAAGCATGTTTTGGTCTCATTTAATTATTTTATAAACTGTAAAGCATCAGTAAATATCAAAATCATATTTGATATTTTGACTGCGTTTGATTTTTTCACTGAAAGGTAAAATGGCTGGTTTCATAAGAATCTTTCCTAATACTAGTCATCCCATTTACGCATATAGAATGGGTAAAAACCCTTAATACATCAGCCCACAGTTGTTTCTAGTAGGTCAGTATTGATAGTAGGTGAATTGCCAGCACCTCAGGCTTTAAACACTCAATGCAAGGTATAGTGACAAGTATATGTATTAGGAGCACTATCACCAACCATCTGGGATAGTGGTTAAAACATGACACCAGACTTTTGGAAAAACATGGAACGCAGTGTCCCTTGGAATACTCTGCAAAACAGGTTCTTTCCAAGTTCAACAAAGATTGGAGTAATATTGTTTGTATTTGCAGTGATTCAGCTACGTATATGAAAAAGTTGTGTGATGACCTGTCAAAATTGATACCCGAGCTGAACTGATTCCCTGTAGGAGATCCTTGCCACTTGTTAGATGGTATGCTGAAAGCATCTTTACAATCTTCAGAGTTAATGAGGGATACTATTGACTTTTTAGTCCATTCTGGTACTCCTTGAGAGTAGGCTGGGTGACACCTTTAGTGACTTTGGCCCTGAAACATGTTCCATGTTATAGTGCTTGCCACTTGGTAAGCAAAGCATTGTTGAAGAGCAATTCAGGAACGTTTATTCTTCAGTGTATGAGAAATGGCTTGCAATGATGCATAGAAATGTCCCTTCCCCTCAAATGGCATTTGAAGTCAATGAAACCTCACTGGTACTATGTACAAGTTCTAGATCCCTTCAGTAAAGGGGAATTTCCTGCGTAGTTTCAAAAGTGCTGCTTCATTTTTGACCGCTTCAATAATTGAGGGCAAAAGCGCCCAGCTCAATGCAAATGTTGTAGAACCTGCCCTGAGAATCGCAATCTTTAAGTATACCAGTATTGGCATGGGAAGCTATGTCAGTGGCCAGATTTAGCAAATTGTGTACTAGCTGTTTTTGCGTTGCCCGTCTTAAGTGCCAATGTTGTGGGGGCCTTTTCACAGATACAAGTTTACATGGAAGGAAAGAGCGAGCGTGCATGACCAAACACTCACGGAATAAGTATTGTATGGTGTACTACGATAAGTTTAATTTGCAAAAATCTATTTGGACCTCATATACACTATACATACACTGTCTACTTACCATGTTCTATCAGTGCAGAAAGCAAGCAATAATAAAAGCAAAACGTTCCATAAACACCAGAAAAACACTTTTTCTTTTGTTTTTAGTGGCACGAAAATGTGTAACCACTGATAACTGTTTTTTAAGGTATCACTGAAAAACTCCCACCATAATTTACCAAAAATAGAAACTGAAAACAGGAAAGCCTAATTATGCCTAACATGTTCCCTTTTTACTGGCTAATTTTTAACGGAACAGCCCGGTGACAAATAGCATATTTCTCTGCATATAAACTGTTGGTGTTCAGTTCTTAACTGCAGCATTGACTCTGCCTCCAGAATTTACTTTTGAGGTACTTCATGTCTGTTTGCATCTCTTGCAAACCCTACTCAGGGCTTCATTTAAAGTTACTGTTGGTACTTCTATGACTTAAGCGCAGCATGTCTGGTCTTTGGCAGTCAATGGTTCTCCCGCATTGGATCTTCATAGATTCACTTGCTTTGAAATGATCCATCCTTCTCAAGTGGTATGTGGCACATGGCAGGATTTGACCCTCCCGCATCCTCAGTAATGTAGCAGGAGTTGTTCTCTTAGGTTAGTAAGAGGGAATTCTATCCAGTCACCGGGTGCTTGCCTCCGCAAGATGACTGGGCAACGGCTAGTGTGTGTGGCTTTTCGTGCTCTTACGCTAATTCACAGATTCCACTAGCGCAGTGCAAGGCAAAGCTCCCAGAGTGTTTTACTATGTGAAGTGAGCACTGTCACTGTACATATTATAATTGCAGGTAATATGGAGAAAACCACATGATGTAATCACCCTTGCAGTTTTCTCCAAGTCACTATTACCTGGTTTAGCTTATTTACTTTGTAAGTAGTGCTGGATTTTATTGTAATGATTACGTATTTTGGTCCAAGCGTCACTACACAGCGCAAGCTGTCTGGTTGCGGATACTGTAGGCTTACCAAGAACACACAGTGGGTATAAAGCCTGTCTGCGCATTGCTTAACATTGGTTGGCTTTATTACCACTCTTAAATAATGGCTTTCCATCTCCATTGTGTGTTTGTCTGTTCGCTGGAGCATAGCCGCTCTACCATCCATTTGATTGCCTGACTTGTATTTTTTTTGTTGTTCACTTTTAAGGAGGTACTTGTTTTCTTTTTGGTTGAGTACTCCTAGAGATTACATGTGTTTTCCAGCTCTCTCCCTCAGCTTCTTCCTTCTCTCACAAATACCTGCCCCATGCACTATGTGCTGCTGTCTCCCTCATGTGCTGCTCGATCTTCCTCAAGTACTCCCCTCAATCCCCCCCTCCCCCCTGCTCTGTGTGGGTCTCTCTCTCCTGTTTCTTTTACCCCAACCAGGGTTTATTTTTGTAATCCCTTCCTCTGTACTCTGTTGCCACCTACCCGTTCTTGCATACCCCCACCATCCTTTAAATAGTTTTTTAGGTCGAGCTGGCGTTGGAGCGCGAAGCGCTCCCGCCAGCGAGACTATAGTCACCTTCCTCCCTGCCAAGGGAGTGAGAGCTGTGAACGAGCAGCTCCAGACCTGTGCACGAGCCGACTCAGGTCCGTGAACGCGCGGGAACGTCAACGTGCACGTTCACGCGCGTCACGCTCCTGTCCTCCCGCGTCTCTGCCGAGGCGCGCTCCAGGCCGTTTCTGTGGCCGGAGGTAGGTAAGTGAGGGCGGCGGGATTTGTTTGCTTGTTTTTATGTACCTCTCCCCGCATCCCATCCTCTTTTACTGAGGACAATATGTCTGGGGACACAAACTGAGAATAAATAATGAAAGATGTGAAATGAAGCGAGGACTGTGTACACTGAATGGTGCAAACATTGAAAGGGGGAGGGGCTTGACAAGAGTACCTTTAACAGTCAGAATCAGCGTGTTGGGTACTTCATATAAGCAACACAAATTTAGCAAGTGTTTTGTTACTTTTTCCAAGACTAACTACTGGCATTTTTCGAGCTTGAAAGGAGTGCTGGATGTCTTGTGGTGAAGTGCTGCCTCCCGCACACAGATCGTGCAATTGCAGAGTCCATTTATAGGGTGCCTGTAGTGCTCCAGAGCCGTAGTGCTGTGGATGGCTGTGGGCATGGGTGCTGTAACTCCCCATTGCTTACCGTGGCATGCTGGGGCTCCCCACTGCTGCGCCAGCTGGAGCGCCTTCAAGGGGGGGGGGGCAGGGCTCCCTTTTCCTTCTTCGGGGGCGGGACCTCCAAACTGCTGTGACCGCCTAAGGCCCTTCTCCCTGCCGCGTCTGCTGAATTCCCCAGTTGCTGTGCTTCGAGGAACCCTCTTCTCCCCCGGGGGAAGCATACAGAGCAGCCGGGGGCGGAGAGTGGGCACCATGATGCTTTCGAGCACCCTGTGGCCGCGCTCCTGAGGATGGAGGACAACGAGCAGCTGGTGCTGCGCATCGATGGGGCGGTGCAGCCCTGTGGTCGGGAGGGGAGCAGCCTGCGGTGCGAGCTGAGCGGCGCCAAGCCCTCGGACAACAGTCAAGATGAGCTTACGGGGCAGTGCGGTGCCCGGGCGGTTGCGGGGCAGTACGTCTAGGGGTGCTGCGGAGCATCTGTGCGGGCCATTGGACTGGGGGCGGAGGTTCGTGCAGACCCTGGGTTGCAGAGGATGCTCCACGGAGCATTCTATCTGAGGATGCCACTGTCGGAGCGAAGGGGGCGGGGCACTGCTTGGGCCGTTAAAGGTGGGTATACACCTGGGGGAAATCTAACCCAAACGAAGGGACACCTCTGAGCACATGCGGGGTCTTTAACGGGGCACCACATGGCATCACAGCGGGCAGCTACCTAGTGCGACTATTGCTGCCCATTGCCACATTTGTGCTGGGCTCAGTGACGAGTTTAGCACCTCGAGAACTCCGTGTCACAGTAGTGTCAGGTTCTATAGTGCTGTGCACATGTGGCCTTTTCTGCATGTGACCGGCTTCCCCCCACAAAGTTTCACCCTCGCCGCGCAGCGCATGCCGCCCGTGTGCCGGAGGCGCCGCTCCACCGAGGCGCAGGGGAGCTCTGTGGAGACGCCGTTTAGTGTACTGGGGCTGACGTCATTAAAAGCCTCCTCGTTAATCCTTCTTGGTGTTCTTGTGTATCCAGTTAGTGTTACACGCTCTGCAGACCTCGCACATATCGGAGGCTAAGCAGCTCTTGGTACCGGCGCACAGAGTATGTTTACTACCCGACCATGGATAGGGCACATGCATGTGTGTGATCTGTACAGAGGACCGTTAAAAAACAGGAGCAGAGAGTGGACAGCGCATGCACACTGGGCAGGTGCAGAACATAGACCGGGTATGTGGCAAGGCAACGTATAGTTGATTTGAAATACAGATTTACATGACTGGTTATGGACATGGATCGCACATGTATACAGGTCCGCTGCACAGACACACTACGCATAGGGATGAAGTGTAACACGGACAGCATGTGTACACTTAACCTGCCTTGGGTATGGAGCGAATTCGGATATCCCATTCGTACATGTATCAGACCCAGAACATGGATTAGCACCAGTGTAGGCGGCGGTGCCAGAGCATGTATCTTCATGTAGACCGGAGAGGCCATGGAGAAAACATGGATAGCATCATAGCACATGTATGCAAGACAGGGACAGCAAACATGCACCTGATAAAAGGCAGAGCAAGGGCAATGCATGTACATAGAAGGCATGGACAGTGTCTGTACACAGAACAGGCTCTGGAAGGAACAGGACATGGCAGCACATGTGCACCTGATCAGAAGTGGACCGCATGTGTACACTAGGCAGGGATAGAAAAGACAGCACATGTACAAAGGACAGGGAACCGAAAGAGACAAAACAGGGTACAGCACAGGGGCTAGTTTAGAGGAACTAGATCGGACGAGACCAAGGGATGCATGGAAACCACGGGCAGAGCAGGTGAGAACACGCACACAGGGAAGGAACCGGGCACGGGAGGCGAGTGGTCGACTTGCATGCACAGAAGGCAGGTTATTGACCGGCACTTGGCACGCAGAAGGGCAATGAGCAGGGCAGGCGCACCGGACATGAAGAGTACACGTTCCAATGGCATGTACACCTGACTGGTAATGGTAAGGGCACCAGTGGCTGGAGAGGCGTAGGACGAAGGACCAGAACACGGGGCACGACATTCGCAGGTCACGTGTACTGGCTCTGTTCTTGCTTGGAAATGCTCGTTATTGCCGGCCAGTTCACACTTACATTGTAGTGCAGTGCATGGGGGGTTTGCATGGAGAAGCGCTAAACGTGCAGCGCTGCAGAGCCGGCGAGCTGCAAGAGTCGCTAGGTTTGTGACTGGGCTCGGTCCACGAGGAGTCCCCCTGCCTTGAACGACGCGGTGACTGCGGGGCAGTTGTCACACTCCACAGAATGCGCCGCTCCGACCTTGCACGGGTTAACGGAGGCAAGCCGTTCAGCCTGAAATGCGTTATTTGAGAACACAAATTGCAGACTGGCAGACTGCACCCCCTCTTCTCCAGGAGTGATTGCACGCGCTGCTTGCAGAGCACAGGCGCTGTATTTCCTCTGCCTCCTAAGACAGCACGCTTTGGTCAGTGTCGCCGTTATCCGGAATGCTGATGTTCAAAATTCGATTTTCAAACCACCAGGCCCTCTTTTGGCCTTGTTGGGGCTAAACCTTGCATTCGTGTGCCGTATTAAGTACGTTTATCTTGTTAAGTTGAAGGTTATTATCAGAAAACATTGCGAGTTGTATGGTGTGAAAACTGTCCGTTTTCGACTTGAATGTAGTGGCCCCAGCTGCACCACAAAGGCCTGTAATGGAAGTGATGTATTTGGGATGAACGTGGCCATGTCATAATTGTGATTAATGAGCGCTTTGTCCTGCACTCCAAGGCAGGGAGCTGGGGGCTGCTTCAGGTGGCATGTCATGTCCCTTTCTGGCTCCCTCGCTGCACTGCACACCTCTTAGCAAAGCAGCTTGCATATTCCAGTGCAGGTTCAAAATATTACATTTTAGTTTGCTTTATACGCACCCACCTCCTAATAGGGGATTAATGGCACTGTTATAAGGAGTTTAAAGAATGCTTTTGAAAGAATTGCCCCTTGCAAAGTTGGTCTGTGTTTGGGAGGTAGGATTAACTCGCTATATATATTTCCTGAAAACAGAATTTGTGTATGTTAGATGACCACTAGAGAAATATTCTTTGTCCATCAAGTTCACATGAATGCCTCTGAAGGCCTGGTTTGAATTTGATAAATGTTGGTTTGATAATTTACAAAACTTAACACTATGACTTCATAGAGCTGGGCTCTCAGCTGATCTGCTATTTCTCACATCTGCCTTGGAGGCTTGGGTGTTTTTCAGAAGTAAATGATTTTGTATATGGGTTTCTTTTTGGACCGGTTCTAGTTTCGCCTTGGGTGCCTCTGCTATTCTATGTTCAGTTTTTAGGGTTTGTTCTAATGTGTACACAGCCTGGAGACGAAGGCCTCACACCTCATTGTCTGTATACTAAGTGACCATTGGTTGCACCGTTGCATCTGACAGGACTCCGACTTACACGCAGGGCACTGATTGGTCCCTCTCTTTACTCACTGTGAGCAGAGATCCATTTGGGCCTCCATGAGGCAGCCGGTCAGAAGTAGGCTGCCACATATTTTATGATGTCTCAAACACAACCAGAGTGTTGCCAAGCGAAAGCAAACATTTGCAAAGTTCGAGATGAACTTATATTACCAGCTAGGCCATGTAATGGAAAATAAATGTGGGCCAATAACACGTTACTTAGAGCAAGTGTGCCAATAAACGCATATTCAGACATTTATTACCAGAGGGCAGCAAATGGGACATAAGAAAAACACTGTTTGCTGCTTCACGGAATTCCATGTTACAATGCCTTTATATAAGGAAGCTACTCCACCGGATCTCTTCAGCGTCATTTCACCAGGCTGTACTGTAATCCCGGGCAATCCTGGTTTTGGATAAATGTTTTGTTTTAAACAAATGCACATTCAAAATGGCATTAACAAATCCAATAGGTCTTGCCTTGTTACAGGGTGACGATATAGCAGCACTGCTGCAAGATTGGCCCCCACTAACAACAAGCATTTTCAATGCAATAGGTCTTGCATTTACACAAGTTTAAGCTATTGGCATTGTAAACGACAATGCATTTTATTTGTTTTAAAAACAAAAATAAAAGGTATTGCCATTTACAATGCCAATAGCTCACATTCGCGTAAATGCGAGACCTATTGCATTGCAAATGCTTGTTTATTTAATGTATCAATTTCTTTAAACCTTTTTTTTGGGGAGCCATGGCAGCAAATTGCTGTTGGCCTTTCAGCCTTACTAAAAAAAAGCACCTAAATGCAACCTTAATTTAATTTCTATTTGTTGTTTTAACCAATCCATCATGGATTACTAATTAACTTTGTGCTTACAAAGAGACATGACTGTGCCATTGCACATATATATATATATATATATATATGTATATATATATATATATATATATATATATATATATATATCCGGTTTGCCGCGCTGGAGCCAGTGGCCACCGATTCCTGCCTTGCTTGCCCAATAACAACGGACACGGACCTTCAAGTTAGTGCAAGTTATTTTATTCCTCGCAGAGTAGTCGCCATAGCGTTTCGGCTCCCTGGAGACATATATATAATGTGTGATTTTTTAAAAAAATGTGTTCCGATGCTGTTCACCATCACCAAAAGATGATATTGGCAAAGACAATACGTCCCAAGGTGCAACCTGATGGTTGTTTTCCTCTAATGAAAAAAGCTATGGTTGCAGGGCATTTAAAAGGTGAATAGCATAAATATCAAAATTAAAATATTGATATACAATAATATCGATGTTTTAATTTCGATGGTACAAAATATCGATGTCAATAATTTCGATGGACAGAATATCGACCTTAAGGTAAGTAATATCGATGTTTTTAATATCGAAGTTAGTAATATCGTTATCAAATATATCGATGTTGCTAATATCGATATTTGTATTATTTTCATGTATTTTGTTAATCATTTTATATGTATATTTTAATTTAGTGTTTTAGTACTGTAGCGGGTTGTGGGTTTATATGGGAATAGGGTGGGGAGTAATTTAAATGTAATTCATTAATAGATTTATTTTTATTAATTGGTATTGATAATTATAATATTGGTAATTAATTGAGAATTAATTTTTATTAATTGGTCATTAATTTTTATTAATTGGTAATTAATTTTTATCAATTGTAATTAATTGTAATAATTGTTGGTATACATTATTTAATTGTTAATATTAATTGGTAATTATTTGTTATAATGTTATTTTTAGATATTTTTTAATTAATTAGTATGAATTAAGTTTTATTTATTGGTATTCGTTATTAAGTTTGTTAATTAATTTATTGGTAATTATGTTTTTAGTTATTTTTAGGTATTTTTAAATAGCTTATAGTTATTTAATAATTAATTCATTAATATTTTTTTTAATTTATTTTTAATTATTTTTAAGTATGTTGTTTTTAACTTCTACACTATCCAACATTTTCCTTACTGTTGCACTCACTGGAGTTGGAATAGTAATGTTTACCCCTACGCTATCCAACACTTTCCCTACTGTTGCACTCTCTGGAGTTGGAATAGTAATTTTTACCCCTACGCTATCCAACACTTTCCCTACTGTTGCACTCTCTGGAGTTGGAATAGTAATTTTTACCCCTAAGCTATCCAACACTTTCCCTACTGTTGCACTCTCTGGAGTTGGAATAGTAATTTTTACCCCTGCGCTATCCAACATTCTCCTTACCTTTTTTTACATTTTTATTTATTTATTTATATAATCATTTGTAATTTATAATATTTTTTAAAATAATTATTACAAGTTATCAAGTATATATATTATGTATATGTATGTTTAATAATTTTTTTAATTAAGTTATGTATATTAATTTTAAATATTATAAAATGTTTACCTATATTTATTACATTTATAAGTATTTCATTTATTTTACATATTTTTTTAATTCAAAAAAACAATATTTTTTAATTACGATATTTTTGACATCGATATTTTGTTTCTCGATATTTTTGTACTTACCTTGTTGGAGATAGGATGTCGATATTGTTGACATCGATATTTTTGGTACGATATTTTTGTATGTCGATATTTTTTGCATCGACATTCTGTCAGACATTCCATTTAAAAAGAGCAAATTTCTCCCACTCCTCCTGTGACACGTGTGGCCTGTTGAAGCTTTTGCCTTGAGCCGTCTTAGTTCAGAAGGATGATAAGGACCTTCCGCAGATGCTACCTTGCTGACCTTCTAACCGTAGATAGGCCAAAAGTTAGTAATGAGTAGGGAGCCAATACTCTACTCTAGGAGAAAATGGAAGAGCAGATAGGGAAGCCTAAAGACAGTCTTTTAACATGCAGAAAACATAGTGCCAAGAAAGAGCAAAGGAAACAAGAAGACAACCAAAAAACAAAATGCGGAAATGCAGCAGAAACAATGAAATGCAGTGTAAAGGGGAGATAAGCGGTACAAAGGTGGAACTTCCGAAGTGTTGCAAAGTTCTACTTTCCAAGACTAATCTCCTTTCATAGGAGATATATGAATCCTCCGGTAGTTTAAGCAGGATGTGCAGATTTCTTGCCACAAGAGGTGGTGTTCCTTCCTTGCCATTCTGCCCAAGCTGCCTCTTGGAAGAATTCCCAAGTACAGAAACGTTTGTGTTCCTTATCTGCCCATTGGTAGGGAAAGGGTATTGAAGCCACAGCCCTCTGCGTGTTCTTCGTGGCTTCCTCTATTGAGCTGGGACTTCCACTGAATCGTCTTGCAAGCCTGTCTGCACCTGTTGCCCGTTGCTCGGGCTAGGGCTACTGAGGAGGGGTAACGGAACCCACAATCCTTTGGACCTGTACCTTGCTTGCAGAACCTCGAAGTCTGTTTTCAGTCCTTTCTTTGAGGGAGGGGCAGGTGGCACCGCTGCTGGTATGGCGCACCGTGCAGACCATGTTTACTGGTGCCTTCATCTACAGCAGAGCTGCCATTGTGAATTAACCTTTTATGGTCACTTCAGCAAATGGCCTCTGCTTTCTCGCATGTGGTGCCAATAAGGTAAAGATATGTCTGATATTTGACAATTGATATTTACATGGGTAGCTTACTTGATTAATTTCTAGGGATCAGAGTAGTTAATAAGCCCTTACATTTGTAGATTTACTGCTGGGTGAATTGGTTGTTTTATATAAGAGTTTGATCTAGACGTCACCGACTCGGTGTTTGTTGAGGCAGAGTGAGTTCATTCATTCGTCCGTGATAGACATTAAATTCAAAATATCAAGTTCTTTTTGTGGTCTCTCTATGGACAACTCTAGGCTTTTTGACTCCCTTTGTCATCTTTTTAGGTCTCGCCTGGCTTTGGAGTGCGCATGCGCTCCTCGACTGCGAGAGCTATAGTAATGAAGTCAGTTTCAAGAAGGGGACATGAAGTCCCGCCCCTAATTTTCATTGGGTAGTGTCAGCGTTTATGTTAAACACTGGCTTCCCATTGAAAAGGAGGGTTTTCGGTTGCCTCCCTTTGGTTTTTTGTTCCGGCCCACCTGGACTGGCTCGCCTGCAGTACGGCTGTTGTGACGAAGTTTCTTATCAGAAGCTTCGTCACGATGCCTTGCACGCGCCAGTCCGGCTCTTTGATTGGGCCAAACAAAAAAGGAGCCATGGCGCGCGTGTTTATTTTTGCATCTTGCTTTCACTTTAGTGAAAGCGCGATGCAAAAATAAACAGCTGATGCCTGGGGAGCGCTTGTTGTCTATGCTGGCGTGCAGCTTTTGGTGTCATTTCCTGCTTCCCTCACGCTCACCGTGCGTTCAAGCTCGTTTCCCTTCTGGTCTTAGTTCCAACAGCCGCAGTCATAAAAGTCAATGTCCTTTCGCAAAAGATGTCAAATATATAATTCCACTAAAAAAGTGTGTCTTTGAAATAGTTTGAATTATTTGTTTTTACACAGTTTCTAGATGCAAATACCAGTACTTCATCCCCTCAGAACTTAGCCTCTGGTTCCACCTCGCTTGTTGCACCTGTTTCGGTCTCCGCAGTGGTCCTCGGTCCAACACCAAGGACCACTGCGGGGACCAAAACAGGTGCAACAAGCGGGTGCCCGATCTTGATGAAAGTGTGACAATAGATGGGTGCTCCTCCTGGGTCTTAAGCAAGATACCAGCAACACGTAGCCTGTGTTGTTACTAAGTGGTCCAATACAGAGGACCACTACGGAGACCGAAACCGGTGCAACAAGTGGGTGCCCGATCTTGATGAAAGTTTGACAATAGATGGGCGCTCGTCCCGGGTCCTCATAAAGCTACCAGCAACAAGTAGTCTGTGTTTTTACTAAGTGGGTCAGTAAGTATACAGACACCAGCCACATGCTAGACTTCTTTCTGACTACTAATAATTGCTTGGTGCTGCATTCCAATCCATTGTTTTCTTTTTTCACTGTGCAAGTATAGAACGTGTTCTCCTATATGCAAATCAGTATTGACCCACTACAGAAAAGGGACATTGAAGCCAAACTGCAACACCAGGTTCCCAATGAGCACACTGTTACCAGTCTTGGTGTTGTACTGGAAGCCACTGCAATTTGTAGGTCTCGGCTGTGACAGCGCAAACGCTGCATGCGCACTTGCTTGCGAGAAATATTGTAATCAAGAAAAGGGCTTTCAGCCCGCGCATTGCTTTACATTTGTTGTCTTCATTGTCACTCTTATGTGCTGTCTTCTTATTTGCCCACACTTGCTAGCTTCACTCTTCTTTCAGCTGGAGCATGGACCAAGTACTGATTGCTTCAGCTTGATTGCCGTCCTTCCGCTGATCGCGCTGTGATTGACGGACTTCTTTTATTCTTATTCTCTGTCGTCCTTGTTGAGCCTTTTGCCATTTGTAGCTGTGTTTTACTATGCCACATGCACATCAAAAAATTGGGGGAGAGGAGTTGGCCTAACCGCTAGGGCACTCGACCTCGGACCTGGAGGAACTGGGTTCCAGTCTCTGTAACAACGCCAAACATCCTGTGATCCTGGGCAAATCACTTAATCTCCCCGTGCCTAACAAAAAAATAAAATAAAAATAAAAATGAATGTGTGTCCTCATGTAACGTAACTGGTGCTATGTAAAGCGCTCTGATACCTGATTCGTTTCGGGTCTAGTTCGCGCTATATAAAACTCTGCAAAAAATAAATAAATAAATAAGCCCTTTTCTCTTTTGAAGTGTTTGTTTTTGGTGACATCAGATTATATTTGTTTTTACTGTGACAATTGTATTTTCAGTGAGACATCGACTTGGGCGCAATTGCTTTGTTTGTGTGATAGGATTTTTTTACTAATGGGCCGATTCCGATTCGGTAAAAACCCGTCCGAATCGTTGTACGGAGCCTTTTTCCCATACGAATCGTACGGAGAACGGTACCCGTACATACGATGTAGTACGATGTGTACCCAATGCAGTTCTCCGTACGATTCGTACCAAAGACCGTACGACTCAATGATCCGTAAGAATCTTATTCGGAACACGCCGTACGCGACGTCCATATGGTTCGAAGCAGCTTTTTCCGACCCAGCTAGTACAATTCGTGTAGACAGCACTCCGTATGACGCTTTTGCTATGGGAGTTTAAAACATCCGGAAAACCAGATTTCGGCTCAAAAAGCATACGGAACGGACCCCCCGTGTACGGTGCGTACCCCATCATTGCAGGGGTACGGTGCATCGGGGTACGGTGCGTACACCCCTGGATTAGATATGTCCCCGTGCGTTCCCCCATGTATGTAGGTGTATGGTGCGTAGGGGTATGGTCCGTACCCCCCAATTTCATACATGTACGGTGCGTACACCACCCGCGTACTCCCCTTGAATTTAGGGGTTCGGTGCTCATGCGATAGCGTAGATCTCCGTACCAATTGCTAATACCCGACGTATCCGTACGAATCGCGTCCCCATTCCACGGTCCGTATCGTACTTGGCGGGATGTTTGCGATTCGTACGGTTTACTGTGCGGGTCTATGTCGTACGGACTCAGCCTTGTCTTTCGTACGGTTCGCGACGATTCATACGTATTTCGAGCCAACGGATCGTACTACGCAATTCGGGCGGATTACTAAGAATCGTACGGAAACGGCTATGAATACGAATCGTCGTACGGATTCGTTTCCCGAATCTGAATCGACCCCTAAATGTCATTTGTTTTTTCCTTTTTCACTCATGGGAAATTAACTGATTTGCTCAGAATCACAGGGGTTTTGTGCAGACATAATAAACCTTAGCAAAGCCATTAGTTCTCCCATTTGAGACTATTAGTTCTGCTATTGCTTTTTGTGCATGCTGTACAGTATGGGCATTGCTGACTTTAGCAATGATTTGTATAGCAGTGTGGCTGCTGTGCAGTATTGCTAAACATATTTTAAAAAGTAATAGTATGCAACCAGCGTTAATGCACGTTAAAAAAAAAAAAAAATTAGCCCATGCTGTGTCACAGCCTTTTTTGAAATTACTTTTAGCTACACTGCAACACATCTGCACTTCCCTACAGCATGGATACATAACATTGCCAAAGCCAATCGCTCTCACAGGTGAACCCTTTTGGCTGTGCCAATGCTTGCTATTTTTTGTGGTTGAAATATTAATTGGAGTCCCACTATAATGCATGTGAGATTTCAAAACTGCCATATTGAGCAGGAAAGTGTGGATACGATGCCTTTCTTAGCGTTTGATGGCAGTACATAGCTTGTTTTAACTTTGACAGCTACACTCATGCCATTCTTCAATAATATATAACTCTGGCTCCGACACATGTTTCGTCTATCAAGACTTTCCAGTATGGCATTAATAATATCAATATATTTTTTTCCTTTCATTCAAAACAAAGGGACTGGTGTCAAGAGAGAGGCAGAAAATTGTGAGCGAATTTGAGGATCTGCAGAAGTTTTTGAAGGAACAGCAAGATCTTCTGCTCCACCAGCTGGAAGAAAGGGAGACACTTGTCTTGATGAGAATCAAGAAGAAAGTGACTGAAATGGAAAGCCTGCAATCCACACTCCAAGAACTGGTCAAAGAGATTGAATGCAAGTGTTGGCAGCCGGATGTGGAGTTCCTGAAGGTGAGCAGATATGAGATCAGATTTGAAAGACATCAGAGTTCCTGAATTAGGCATCTACTTTCAGGGATGGATGGGGCGCTATTTGCAGGATCTGCAGTTACTGAACAAGGGGCGTAAACTAGAAGTGCAGCAGCTCTTCAGAGCGTACCATAGCCACAGATGGAGGAGGAAGCAGATGCAGGGTGTGACACGATATGTAATTGTATATCTATAGAACCATTAGAATCTAGATTTCAGCAATAGCCTGGTTGCCATTCACAGGATGCCGGGTTATTTATTGTGAGATAGGTTTATTAAGGCGGGCAGCATACTTAGGTTTATTTAGGCGGGCAGCATTCTTAGGTTTATTTAGGCGGGCAGCATTCTTAGATTTCTTTAGGCGGGCAGCATTCTTAGATTTCTTTAGGCGGGCAGCATTCTTAGGTTTATTTAGGCGGGCAGCATTCTTGGGTTTACTAAGGCGGGCAGTAAGGTGGGCAGCAAGGCGGGCAGCATTCTTGGGTTTATTAAGGAGGGCAGCATTCTTGGGTTTATTTAAGCGGGCAGCATTCTTAGGTTTATTTAAGCGGGCAGCATTCTTAGGTTTATTAGAGCAGGCAGCATTCTTGGGTTTATGAAGGTGGGCAGCATTCTTGGGTTTATGAAGGCGGGCAGCATTCTTGGGTTTATGAAGGCGGGCAGCATTCTTGGGTTTATGAAGGCGGGCAGCGTTCTTTGGTTTATTAAGGGGGCAGCTTTCTTGGGTTTATTAAGGATGGCAGCATTTTTTAAATATTTTCATTAGCATTTTCTTAATTGCGATACGAAAACATTCTTCCGTAGCAAAGCATATTGACATATTCAATTCGACATCTGTATCATATTCAAAGAGCAGTGGTGGACATTCAAATGATTGCATTATACACCAGTACATCTCCGGGAGGCCCCTCCACTCCCTCCATCTGCTTACCCACCATAGGAGATTATTGTGAATCAGAGAGTGAGAGTCCATAATGTTCCAGCCATGGTTTCCATATTTTCCAAAACTTTTTGGGGCAGCCCCGTGCTGTATAAGTAGTCTTTTCTTCCAACATGTTCTTGTCCATACTCTTTTTCCATTCAACCAGGGATGGAATCGTCACCGTCCTTCATGCCTTAGCCAAGTTACGTTTCGCCACCACTAATCCCAATTGGAGTAAGATTAACCGTGGCTTGGGGAGGTAAATTTTTGTGGATATTCCTAGCAGAACAAACTGGGGATTAAGCGGAACCGTCCCTCCCAGAATATTTCCTAGTTCCTCCAACAGATTAGCCCAGTACAGTTTGATCTTTGAACAGTCACATACTGTATGGAAGAATGTACCTTCTGACCTTCTACAGCGCAAACAATCGGGTGTCTCTGCCCTCCCTATACGATGCAGTCATGCTCTGTCATAGTATACTCTGTGCAGGTATTTGAATTGAATCAGTCTAAGCCGTGATTTAATAGCCACCTCTCGAGGATGCATCCGCGCCATTTCCCAATCTAAGTCCTCCATCTCTCCCAATTCCGACTCCCATTAAGGAGGGCAGCATTCTTGGCTTTATTAAGGTGGGGAGCATTCTTGGGTTTATTAAGGTGGGGAGCATTTTTGGGTTTATTAAGGTGGGGAGCATTCTTAGATTTATTAAGGCGGGCAGCATTCTTAGGTTTATTAAGGCGGGCAGCATTCTTAGGTTTCCTTGTTGCTTTTATTAGCCACTTGTTAATTGAAATATACATAAGAACATTCATAGCACAGACAAGAAATATAAATGTGATCATCACAAACAAATTGACATAACTCAATCAAATAATTACAGATAGATATAAACACTTAATACAAGTATCCTATAATGAGTAAATAAAATAAATAGATGAATACTAATCCCACTGAAGGCTGGACTAGACCCTCCCGAATTTGACCCTCGACCATAGGCCCTTTGCTTTAGCTAGTGGAGATTCCATTTCATAGACCCCCCTCAGCAAGAACCAAAAATCAGTAATCTTAGGACTAAGTGATTCAATGCATGCTCTGGCAATACACAGACGAGCACAAACCATTATAGACACTAGAGATTTCAATAGATTGCCAGAATCCGGTACCATCCCCAGTAAAATTTCTTACTCAGTTAGTGGAACATATTTGCCAACTAACTCAACAGACGGGCAACCTCATACCAATATGCCGTTAGCTTTGAGCACGTTACAAACTTGTGTCGGAGATCCGCTTCATAATCATTACACTTAGGGCAGTATGACTTCGAAGAAGCCTGAGACACGGCCCATTTAGAAATGACCATTGTGGTATAGTACAGCATAAACATGATACGATGTTGTTGCAACTTTAAATTAATTGAGGTAACAGAGGAGTTGATTATAGCATTGATTAAAAAACCTCAACATTGGTGATCTTAATTTCAAAAATGCGGTTCAATTTAGCTGTAATCTGTATAGCATCATCTTCTGATCTAGCTAGACAACTTAGGTAAACTTTCCTTATAAAACCCCGCCCTCAAGTTTTAAAAATGACCCGGAGTACCTCAGTTGTAGAGGGTAGAGCTAGCAGGCCTTCCCCTTGAATAAAATGTTCCTAACTTGCAAGTATGTAAAGAATGAATTATGGGCTACCCTAAATTCCTCTTTCAAAGATAAAAATGACCTGAAGCCGTGTTCGTCATAAAGGTGCCTTAGGAATGTTATACCATGCTGTTGCCACATTCTCCCCACCGAGTCAGAAAATATACAAGGGAGCCTCGGATTGCCCCACAGAATTTTTTTTTCCTGCCAATCAGGTTTATTTCGGCGGGCAGCATTCTTGGGTTTATTTCGGCGGGCTGCATTCTTGGGCTTATTTCGGCGGGCAGCATTCTTGAGTTTATTAAGGTGAGCAGCATTCTTAGGCTTATTAAGGCGGGTATCATTCTTCGGTTTAATAAAGTGGGCAGCATTCTTGGGTTTTTTAAGGCGGGCAGTATTCTTGGGTTTATTATGGCGGGCAGTATTCTTGGGTTTATTATGGCGGGCAGCATTCTTGGGTTTATTATGACGGGCAGCATTCTTGGGTTTATTAAGGTGGACAGCATTCTTAGGCTTATTAAGGTGGGCAGCATTCTTAGGTGTATTAAGGCGGGCAGAAAAGCAGGCAGAAAGGCGGGCACCATTCTTAGGTTTATTAGTGCAGGAAGCATTCTTAAGTTGATTAAGGCGGGCAGCATTCTTAGGTTTATTAAGGAAACATTCTTCCAGCAGGAACCTTATCGCTTTGCAGGGAGTATCAACTGCACAAGGTACCTAGAAGAAGCCAACTGCAGGAGTTACTGAAGGTGACAAGGGAATACAATGTATAGCACCAGGAGAGCATTCTTTCTGCAACAATCCTGGTTTTAGGAAGATTGTGGTGTCACAGGACATGACTGAGCAACTCCTTGGAAGGGGCATGCTGTAAAAGTAAAACAATCTCAGGCAATGCAGTAGAGCAAGGCAGATTTAGAGGCTCTTACAGCTGTCTGTCTGTCCTGTTTATGATACCTTTCAGTTTAGAATAGTTGACCGGTTACACTGGTTTTACATATTAGGGTTTCAGATGGTGCTATTGATTATCACTTAAATATCTGCTCTTAGTATAGATGTGGAAGGAGTGATTTTTGCCCCCAGACATTAGGTTGTAACTTTATGTAAATATGCACATTTTGCTATGAGATACATAATTTATATTTTAGGAAAGTAAATTCTCTCAAACCGAACGCTTATCATTTTCATTTTTACAATAGACAGGCTTCCAACTATGAATTAAATATTTTCATAAACTATTAATTTGCACTTCTGCCATACATAGGTGAATCGAAATTTGCCTAGCAGTGTAACGGTAAGTTTCAATTCTATTAAGGACACGGAGGCGAGGATTATGCTTTTACCTTCTTCGCTGATTTATTAACAAACTGACAGCAGCCAAAAAGCACATAACAGCCCTACCTTAACAAAGGATAAGGGCAAACAAAGAAAAATGTCCATAAACTACAACTCCCATGAGCAACATAAGGCAGTCCATAATGTAGTCCTTTCTCAGTATCCACTGCAGCTAGGTAGGACGTCCCCTTCATGACCACTTCCTCTTTCTTCGCGCGAGGTACGCTATTCCACTATTGGTCCTGCTTGGCGCCATCATTTCCTACAACAAAGATCACAGCGTCAGCAGTGAAAGGGACACTTATCAGTGACCAAAGAACCCAAAATGCAAGACAGTCAAGTCACACAACCATCGAACTGGAAAACCTAAGTACTTACTGCAGTACGGGAGGGAAATCTCCGTAGGCGGATCGGGAGGGATAATCCTCGCCTCCGTGTCCTTAATAGAATTGAAACTTACCGTTACTCTGCTAGGCAAATTTCGATTCTATGTCAGGACCGGAGGCTTCAGATTATGCTAGTTTAAAGCTTACTCACCACCAAATGAGCAATATCAACAACCGGTTTGAAGTAAAACCTTTTAAAGGTAGAGTCCGAAGACCAATCTGCAGCTCTCATCAGATCTTCTAATCTGGCTCCCAAGGAGAACGCCTTCGAGGCCATGGCCCCTCTAGCCGAGTGAGCACCGAACTGTTTCGTGTCAATGCCTGCTTCCTGCATGATCCACCGTACCCATCTGGCGATGGTGGGAGAAGAGACAGCCTTGTGCGGCTTTCGCAGCGCGATTAGTAGCTGTTGTTTGCCCGGAGGGCGAAGTTCTAAGGTTAGATCCTCGTACACCTTCAAACACTGAACCACACACAGCTTGGGGGAGTCCACGAAGCATGGATAAGAAATTGACTTTGAAGCACACTTCATGCGATGCCCCAATGTGAAGACCACCCCCTCCGGGGGGAAAAAACTCTCGCCGTGACATCCAAGACGCGTACATCTGACACCCGCCTGCATGAAACCAGACACAAGAGCATCGCCAACTTCGCCGAAAGTTCCTTCAAGGACAAATACTTATTCTGCGGCCATGATAAAAAGAGGTTAAGCACCAGGTTAACATCCCAAAGAACCGAATAACGCGGTTCCGGAGGCAAAGAAAGTCGAATGCCCCGCAGGAGGCGACAAACAAAGGGATGTTCTCCTAGCGGTGCCCCCGCCACCGGCTGGTGGCCCGCCGAGATCGTTGACCTCATTGCATTGATAGTACGATAGGCCAGACCGGCCGCGGCGGATTCCGCCAAATAGTTTAACGCCGGAACGACTCCTGCGACCAAGGGATCCATGTTTCGTCGTAGACACCAACGGGACCACTTATTCCAGGCAGATCGATAACGCTTTGTCGTGCTGCCTGCCCAGGCCTTCGAGAGGAAATCCTCAGCCGGTCTCGAAAGGCCCGGGAGCGACCAACGTCGCCCGAAAGCCTCCACGCCATGAGGTGAAAGGAGCTCTGAGTGAGCAGGTGATAGAGTTCCCCGTCCGCGTTGAGAAGAAGCCATGGAAACCGGGGGAGTAGGATTGGAGAATCCCAAGAAAGTTCCAGCAGAACTGGAAACCATACTTGAGATCTCCACCAGGGAGTCACCATCACCACATCCGCCCGCTGGCGGCGCAGATGGGCCGCCGCTCTCAGAATCATTGAGAACGGAGGGAAAGCGTACGACCTCTCCCGACTCCAATCCTGGAGGAAGGCGTCCGTGGCCTCCGCTAGAGGGTCCGGCCTCCAGCTGAAGAAACGTGGGAGCTGGAAGTCTAGACGGGACGTAAAAAGGTCCACCGAGAATGGGCCCCAGGTATCGTCCAGCCATCTGAACACTTGTGGATCGAGTTTCCACTGACTGGAGTCCCGCAGATATCGGGAATGCCAATCCGCTACCTGATTGTCCTGACCCGGCAAGTATTCTGCCGTCACCTGGCGCGCAGCAGCGGTGCGTCCATTGGGGCGTAGGGGCGTAGCCCCACGAGCCCCATGGACGCGCTGCTGCAATAATAAACACACACACTGACTGTTGTTGAGAGTTAGTAATCGCCGAGCGAGCGCCCCGGGAATCTGGGAAGCACCCGAGTTATCCGGGAGTGCAGGGGGGGGCTGGTCAGGACTGCTGCGCAGCTTGAGTGACAGTCCACGTGACGCACTCACTCAGCTGCAGCAGCAGACAGCCAGCCAGCCAAGGTATCTTCTAGCGCGCAAGTGACAGGGGGGCAGAAACTACCTCGAGCATGCGCATTAGTGTTCCCCCATAGAGAGTGACCAGGGGGGTGTTTGTTTAAGCTGGCCGGCTTTTCAAAGGCGACACAGGGCGAGCAGTCAGTGGGCCCCCCTAGCCAATCCTGGCGCTGCTTGCAGCGCCAGGATTGGCTGGTCACTGTGCAGCAGGGCAGGGCAGGGCAATCCATTATTGGATGCCGCGCGTGGGTGGTGCACACACACTGCATAATGGCCAATCACTGTGTGTGACTTCATGTAGTCATGCAGTGATTGGCCATTTTGCGGCGCTGCTGACTGGTCAGATCCTCTCTCTACTACTCGCCACCAGTCGCCTCGTGTGGACCGACCGTGTGCGGGAGCCAGCCTGTGTGTGCCCTTTCTCTCGACTCGAGAGTGAGTACTAAATTGACCGTTATTTATTTCAAATGTGTCCCTGTGGAAACCTCTCATTTATGTTGTGGTACAAATTTCTGCAGTGAGATGGTAAACAGGGCACTCATAACTTCCCCTCTTTCTATTATGAAGCGCGACGGATTCCTTGCCTTTTCCGCGGTACTCTTTTATTTTCTCCCACAGAGCCGGCAGTCGCGAAATGTCACGGCCCTCGGGAGCGCCTGCGAAGGCACAGAACATCACATCTGCTTTTCAGCGGCTCCCGCGGGGTCTGATATTTCCAGAATCCGGAGTGACCGCGAGGCCATCTAATTTGATTTAGATATGGATTTGAACTTTTACACTCAGAAGATGAGAGAAGGGCGGCCGCTTGGTTGTGAAGTGACATGCCTATGTTGTTATCTCATAACAAACGCTAGGACACCACTAAAAGGAACGCTAATTTGCATAACACTGTCCTCACTAACGAGAGATGCAATTAGCAGTGTTCTGCCCTCACAAAGAGGTATTATAATTAGCGGAGCGATGAAGATGAACAAAGCGCTATATTCAGCACATGGTATGTTGATGAGTTTCTTTTCTCAGGTCAAGCCGGATTCTTGCAGAGATCCTGCCGAGGAAAAGAGATTTACGTTTCAAAGTGTTAGCACGTTTTATCTTACTAAGTGTCAGCACGTTTTATCTTGGTAGATGGTTCTGTACTACAAAATACACCGCCAGGCGCTCGCATCAATGCACTGTAAACTGCGCACGGTGCTGCGGCCTGACTGTTTCGTGTCAGAAAGTTGCAGAGACGCCGATTTAAGGGGTTCACCGCGTGCACTAATCCGCAGAGCAGAAGACTCAACATGGCTGTGCTGCTCAAACTGATAAACAAGAGTCGTCTTACTCGGTGCAATACAATATCTTTGCAGACAATAGGAACAGACTAACGAATTAGTGAAGTACTACCATATGAGGAAGAAGGAAAAGGGGATAGGCTTTACTTATTTTACAATTACTCAAATCAAAGAAAAAAAGTGGCTTACTGGTTCTGCAATGAATGCAATCAATCAAGTCAGAGGAAATAACATGCCTGTTACCCGCAGGTGGGCCTTATATTGCATTAATGAGGCTGAGAAAGTTGTGTTTGCAATGCCAGACAGGGCATGGAACTTTAGGGCTATCACAGAATGTTTTCTGGATGGTATGCATGGAGCTCTTCGGTGTGACTGTCCTCAGAAATGGTAAAATTACAGTATGGGGCATCTGTTGCCTTTTCAATTTTGTCACAAAACGAGGCTTTCGGGGTCGGCTCTGGAAGGCTAAAGTAGTCTTCTCAGAAAACTGTTGGAGGGGGTATGATGGAAACTGTCCGGGAGGAGGGTTGAATGGGGATGGTCGTTTGGGGGCTGGGACGAACCGAGTTTCAAACTTGCCCTGGGTAAAACAGGAACATTTGAGTAGGTGGTTAATGTGATCGTTTTGAAACAGCAGGAGGGGGTAAAGTGTATTTCTTCGCTTAAGTAGTAGAAGTTTTTTTACTAAGTGAGCCATCCTAATGCCTAACATCGGCATGTTTTTCAAGAGAGGAACATCATTTACAGCTGCAGGGCATCTACGGAAACCCTCTCAGGCCATAATTCCTTGTTTGTAGCTCTTGCAGTGACATTGATGGCAAGCATGCCTGGGGCACCCACGCAAAACGAGGAAAACATAATGGCGGAATCTATTACAAAACAAGCAATGAATACATTAGCCATGCCACATGAAAACACACATTACGGCACTGAATGGCGCCCGTGCGAACAAGGGATAATCATTAGAGCAGCATTTCAGTCGATTTTCTGTGGATTCATCACATTAGCAATGTAAAGGCTCAGCTTTGGAGAGCAAGGCTGTGCCACCTGCTTCTTTAGATTGCGGCTAGCACTGCAATCATCTGAACAATGCAAGTGCTGAAGATTCTGATCCCCACTTCAAGATTTTCATATAATTATTATACAAAATGTGCTCTTAAATATACACTTTAAATAAGGACGGGGGTTTCTTGTGATTACGTTGCAAAATCTACACATCAAGCCGTTGCACAGACGCGTGGGCCCCGGGGCCGGGGACGCCTGTTAATTTTATTTTCTAAACATGCCAGTGTTCTGCTAATGTTTGGTGCATTAACAGGTTTCAGTTCCAACAGATTTTCCCCGTCTTTTTGCCATTGACTTTTCACTTTTATTTACCGACTGCATCAGTGTAAGCAAAGGCCATCTGCTTCCCTGCTGCTATCCGGCACACTTTTAATTACCCGCCCCGCAGCCTAATAGAGATGATGTATTATTAAACTAATTCTTTCTGACATTAAAAGTAATTATCTCCAAACCAATATTGCAAGAAATGAAATGAAAATTAGCCGCCAGTTGGAGAGGGAAATGAGTCTCGGGTTGAGAAAGGATTGTTCGCAATTGGTGTTTTAAGCAATATGAGTAGCAGTGGATTAACTCGCCAGAGATTCGTGACATGTTTGCCAAGAGCTGCGTCACAAATGTATTTCTTAAGAAATGTAAGGTGGTATGTCTTGGTTTGCGAGGAAATGGCTGATGTTGAGGGAAAGGTTTAAATGTTAACAGTTTCTCATTATTTCTAATAATGAGTCTCTGTTGAATTAAACATGTCCAATGCAGGCGTGGCCATTGTCCTACCATAATGTGCCTGGTAACAGAAAGAGAGGCATTTAGATAGGAAATTAATTCACATTACTAATAATACCTTGGTTTTGTTTGTTATTGTTTAGTGGCTTTCGTACATTTGTACACACCTGGAAGTGCAGAGTGTACTTTGTGCAGTTCACAGCATATGAAATCTCAAGCCTCCACACTCAAAAAAACCTTAGTCAATCAAGTGTATGCAGCGTGCTATAATCTATAATTGGGAAGGTGGTGGGAGGTAATCACACTTTATTGAGCTTCAGCCAAACAGCAGAATTAGCAGTGTGCTTCAGAGTTAGGGGCAACTTTGCATGTTATTATAAATTTTTAGCTAATTCAAGCCCAATGTTGCCTAAAAATCTTGAATTATAAGTTAAGGTGTATAAATACACAGACAGGGCTGGACTGGCCGCAGTTGGCACCGTGCGTTTCCCCATGGGCTGCCAGGGGGAACGTGTCCATAACAATAGCACAAGGCACATTTTGTATTTTGTTCACTACCTGTGGACCATTGCCACGTAAGAAGACTTAGTGACACTTAACCTGTCATGCCAGAAACGTTGGCGAGGCTTGAATGAAATAAAGCTTTTTGGGACCATTAAAGAGTGTCCTTTCACACACGTTGTCACATCAAGCATCATCCATCCATCCACCACCCAGCCACCCACTCATCCATCCATCCACCCATCCATCATTCATGCATCCATCCACCCATCCATCATTCATGCATCCATCCACCCATCCATCCATCATGCATCCACTCATCATGCATGCATCCATCCACCCAACCATCACACATCCATCCATGAACCACCCAGCCAGCCACCAGGGTTGGATTAAGAGATATCGAGGGTTGAATTAAGAAATAGAGCCACTCGTGAGTGTCATAAAAAAGCTTTAGCTAGATACGAGGCTCGAACCTTGTTTTCCAGCACCAAAGTCGGCCACGCTAGCCGTCAGACCACACCCTCTCCCCTTTTGTGTGGCCCTGCCGTTTTCACATCTTATGATTTCTGCGAGGCTGCAGACTTATTACAGACGGTATTCTTTAGAATAACTTGTTATTGCGAGGCTGGAATGAAAAAAAACTTTTCAGGGCCATTAAACAGTGTCCTGTCAGTGTCATACACGTTGCCATCGCTATAGCCGCAGTTTCTGCGGGGCTACAATGAAAATACTACTTGTTATTGCGAGAGACATCTGAACCATCGAAAGCAGGGGAGTTGAGTTTTTCTACATAAAGCGGAGTGGCATCAAATTTGTTTTCACGAAGGATGCTAACTGGCCAAAGGTGAGCGCTGAATGGGTGAATCATTACCACCAAGCATGACAGAGGTTGTAGAACACTTCGACATCCTGCCACAAATATAAAGGGACACGTTACGAAGTATAGGATGTGTGTTCTCTCCCAGCTCATGTAAAGCGCTCTGATACCTGATACCTTTAGGTCGAGTTCGCACTATATAAAACTGCAATTTGGAGAAAGAGAGCAAGGGTGAGGGTGAGGGAGAGGGAGAGGGAGAGGGAGAGGGAGAGGGAGAGGGAGAGGGAGAGGGAGAGGGAGAGGGAGAGGGTGAGGGTGAGGGTGAGGGTGAGGGTGAAGGAGAGGGAGAGAGACATAGAGAGACAGAGAGAGACAGAGAGAGACAGAGAGAGAGACACACATCTGGTGGCCAAATCTCAAAACATAAAATCAGATAACGTGCAATACCGGCTTCCCTGCTTATCCAAACTGTGTGATCCTAGGCAAACATTTTATTCCGCAGAGCCTCATTTTTAGGTTGAAGCCTACCAGACGGTGCAGCTATTTGGTTTGCTCATGACATCGTGGGGAAATTCTGAAAGCTTCTCTGGGAATACATTTCACCTATTGCTTACCATTGTCTTTGTAGTTTGTAACTCGCAGTTGCCTGCTTTTTATTTTCTGGTTTTAGTTGCTTTGGGCTGTCCAGCTTGAGTACAAGCGTGGTTCCCAATGCTTTGTGAAGGCTGTTTCCCAACTGCTGTGCAACTTCTTCTACTCTTAGAGCTGAGATTTCCATGAAAGTCTTATAGTCTGAATTCAGCACCTGAGCATAATAGGACGGAATGTATGAAGCTCTGTGGTTATACTGAATAAGCAGCTACCTATGTTATGCCATCTATTAATGTAATAACTGCACTTTCACAATTGCTTTATTAACCTTCCTGCTTTCTCAAATTTGCTTGAAAATGCACGATTTTTCTTCTTTTTTTTCAAAATTTTCTTGGGGGGGGGTTAGCCCAAACCCCCCTTTTGGGGTTCGGGCTCGCTCGCTGCGCTCGCTCGCTACGATGCAGCATGCTAATCACTTTGCGCCCCACCACTTTCACTTTCACCCACCGCCCCTGCTGGCGCGCCAGGCAGTAATTCCAAAAGACCTTCGCCAAGTCCGAAAGCGCTTTGGAGCGAGGGCCACCCAAATGGTTTACATAGCACACGGCCGAGATATTGTCCATGCGAAGCAAGACGCAAGAACGGACTGTGTCCTTGGTCCAGCAGTGGACCGCGAAGGACCCGGCCAACAGTTCCAGACAGTTGATATGGAGCTCTTGCTCCTCGGATGACCAGGCGCCGCCTGTGGAAAACTCTCCACAGCGAGCGCCCCAGCCCGCACGGCTGGCGTCGGACTCTATCACCAAGTCCGGGACCGGACCGAAAATTGCCCGGCCGTTCCAGGCCTCCATATGTGCAAGCCACCAGTTCATCTCCTCCTTCACTTCGTCCGATAGGGGGACCACCTGATCGTGCGTCAGGCCTCGCCGGAGATGATGCGCTTTGAGGCGCTGAAGGGCTCGGTAGTGCAGGGGCCCCGGAAAGATTGCCTGGATGGAGGAGGATAGTAGACCCACCACCCGGGCAATCTGACGGAGAGACGTGTGTGATCGTGAGATCGTCTGTCATAGGATGTGGCGGATCTTGCCTAGTTTCTTGGAAGGGAGGCTCAGGGTGCATTGCAGCGAATCCACGGTAAAACCGAGAAACACGACCGACTGGGAGGGAACCAAGACAGACTTTTCGCTGTTGATCACAAACCCCAGACCCTGTAGCAAGGATATTGTTTGGCGCAGCTGAAGATCCAACTGCTCGGGGCATTGAGCCATCAGCAGGATATCGTCCAGACAGACTATCATTCGGATACCCTGGCTCCGTAAAACCTCCACCGCCGGCCGAAGGAGCTTGGTGAAACACCAAGGGGCCGAAGAAAGACCGAAAGGAAGGGCGGTAAACTCGAACACCTGACCCCTCCACCGGAACTGTAGAAAGCGACGGTGTGGGGGGTGAATGGGAACCACAAGGAACGCATACTTGAGGTCCAGGCACACCATCCAATCGTGTGGAAGCAGCACATCTCTCAAAAGATGGATACCCTCCATCTTGAAGTGCCGGTAGACCAACCAACCGTTGAATTCCTTGAGGTTGATCACCAGCCGCTTCCCGCCATCTGCCTTGTCCACCAAGAACAAATTGCTCAAAAACCCCGCCGGGTGTTGAGTGGCAAGGCAGATGGCGCCCTTGCGAAGCAGGTCTGAAACTTCGTCGTCGACTAGTCGTGCGTCCGCACAAGAGAACACGATAGGATGAGGAGGCCTGACCTGCCGGGGTTGATCGTAAAATTCCACGTGGAAACCCCGGATAGTCTGCAAAACCCAGGCATCCGTCGTGATCGTGGCCCAGGCCTCTGGAAACAGGGCCAGTCCCCCCCCCCCCCCCCACGCGGACCTGGTCCGTTGAGATTACACTCACCGTTGGAGGAGTTTCCAGCCACATTCTTGAAGCCACCACGGCCACGGAAGCGTTGTCCTCTGGTAGGATAGAATGTGTTGTAATTTTGCGAGGAGTTATACTGCCCTCGCCCGGAGCCTTGATTCCTGTTGGTCGCTTGCTGACCACCACGGCCGGTCACGCGGCCCCCTCCGCGACTGGCCCCCCTGGAGAAACGCTGGTGGAAGACTCTTTTGATGTTTGACTGGGCCCTATCTAGGGACGTAAAGGTACTAACGAACTTCCCCAGTTCCCTGATAAAAGGCTCTCCAAAGAGGCCACCCTGGGCCACTGCCCCTGCCTCGGAAGAGGCCAGATCCCCCAACTTAGGGTCTAGCTTGATCAGGAGGGATCTTCTGCGTTCTGTGGACAGAGCGCAGTTCGCGTTCCTCTAGGAAAACCACCACTCTCTGTGCCCAGTTGGAGAGGACCTCAGGGGAGATGGCCGCCCCGGACACTTTGGCCTCCTCCGCCATGTCCAGAATCTTCGTTATGGGGCCGATGGCATCTAAAAGCTTATCCTGGCAAGCCCGCCAGGAGCGGTCAATGCCTTTCCTAGGGTCCTTAACAAATTTTGCTAAAAAAGTGGCCATTTTTGGGTCCAACTCAGGGGTCATGGCAACCTTCCCCTCCAGCGTAGGCCTGGGGCACTCCCCACGCAAACAGCTCCTCGCCTCCTTTTCTAAGGGTTTGCGGAGGCGGCCAGCGACAAACTTCACCACCTTCTCCCCAGGGGCCCAGGCCGCTGACCTCGGATGCATGATCTCATCCGGGTCAAGCATACCCGAACTGTCCTGTGGGAGTTCGACGGCGGAGCCCGAAGGCCGCCAAGAACGCTCCGACCCTTCATCATCGTCGGTGTCCGCTGGGGAGGTTGGAGCCGGTGACAATGGAGCCGCAGTGGCGGCCCCCGAGGGGCCCGGGGTTGGGGAGGACGCTGGGGTGGGGTCCATCGCCTTAGCTAGGAATGCATCGCGCAACCTCTCGAAGACGTCTTTGTCCACACCATGCGCCCCACTCGACACCCCATCCCTACATGGTTTCTTAGGGGCGGGGGAGTACTCCCCGTCGGGGCCGTAGGATTAGTAGGGACCCCTAGATGTGCCTGGGTAATCCTCTCGCACTCCTGGATGATACGTGCAGAGATGCGCTCCTCCATAGGCCCCACAATTTCTGTGACGCATTTATAAATAGAACTATCTACAGCCTGGTAGAATTAATCATCGTTGAGGTAGCCCTGCGGCGGCGACTCCTCGTAATAATCATCCCCCATCTCCACCAAGGGCCCAACACTACCAGAGTGCCCTACGTTTAGGAAGGGCCAAAGACAGCCTGAAGGACAGGGCAGCAGGCTATAGCCTGTATCAGAATTTGGGGCAGAACGAGCCTGCCAACAGATGGTGCCCAGTGGAACTGGGAATAGAGGGGGGGCACTCACCCCACTAGCGCGCTGGCCCTCTTAGCAAGACCGGGCCTTGTCACCTCCCTGCGCGCCAGATAGCTTTCAGAAGGAAGCCGAAACAACCAAGTGCCCAGAACGCCCGCATGCGGCAGCGCGGTTGAACCGCAATACGGACCCCAACCGGGCATCGGAATCAAATGTGGGGCAAAATACTGGCTCAGATGAGCCTCTGGGTGAGGCGACCGGCGAGCACTGGCAGAAAAACGTTCTCCTCAGCACGGCTCACTGACGAGAAACCGCGCCGAGGAGAACGAGACGCACTGGCTCCCCATGGTGGCCGGAGGCGGCCGAAAACGGGCAAAGTCGCTTAGGTGCGCGAAATGCTCCCGCGACTACAATGGGCTCTGAAAAGAAAACCGGAGCACCAAAACAAACCCCACAGTTGAAAACATTCACTAAAAGAGTCAAGAAACCCGAATAATCCACAATCTAGTAACAAATTGAGGAGAAAGGGAGAAAAACCACTTAACTGGCTGCGAAGCAGCGAAGAAAGAGGAGGTGGTCATGAAGGGGACGTCCTACCTAGCTGCAGTGGATACTGAGAAAGGACTACATTATGGACTGCCTTATGTTGCTCATGGGAGTTGTAGTTTATGGACATTTTTCTTTGTTTGCCCTTATCCTTTGTTAAGGTAGGGTTGTTGTTATGTGCTTTTTGGCTGCTGTCAGTTTGTTAATAAATCAGCGAAGAAGGTAAAAGCATAATCTGAAGCCTCCGGTCCTGACATAGAAGAATTAAAACTTGCAAGCCCCATTAATCCTGATCTTAATCCATGGATGTTCACAATATCCCATGAGTTGCCAATATGCAAGCAATCTCAGACTACTGTATGGTAGTACAAAGACCGTAATAAACTAAAAAATAATGAAAACTTGGTAGATATCACCATGACCTGAACACATACTATAGGCTGGGTATTACCACTTGTTCACACCAAAAAAGGTCTCCTTCATGGCTCTGGATATAGTGAACTTCAAAGTCCCATAGTACATTTCTACAGTTTTATTTTTTATTTTTAACCCCTGCACGCATGACCAGCATACATGATTGCTGAGTGTTCCTTGTCACAGAATGAGACCCAGAGCACAAAGTGATATTGCCTTTATTTATTGTTTGTTGAGTGTGTCTATTGTCACTTCGCTTTTCTGTAAAAGACTGACCGTGCTGGCACCAACGGAGTCCAGTTGCAGGACAAGCCTTTAACCCCTTCTCGTTCCAGGGAGAGATGCCTGCTGGCTTCTCTATTGTTTAAATTGCTTTGTTATTCCTCTGCAGTGGAGTCCTTTACTCCATCTTTGTGTATTCTTGTGTAGTAAACATGGACAGTCGAATGCGCTTGGAACAAAAATTCTGCACGTGAATATGGCCACACAGGAATCCATTTTCATTTACTGAACCAAAGTGGTACATTAAATGTAGGTTATAAAGAATAGAAGATAACCATGGAAACTTCTCAGCTCTTTGAAACCACCCCCTTTCTGTGGACCACACTTCAGGGTGTGGAGTAGAGGGAACGAGAAAGTCTCCTTGAAGTGCAGGCATCTCTCCTGTCCTGTACTGTTTACCTAGAAGTGTTACTTCCAACAGATGAAGTGGGGGCCTGTGGCGGCCTCAGACTTTAATTTGCTGACCGGGAAGATTAGCTTTTTTAGTTGCAGTTACTTTATCCTTTGAAGTTGAATTTTAAACTCTGTTGCTGTCAGAACACCTAATTTGGATGGTTGTATGACGTTACAAAGCATACTTTTACAACGCCTACCTTACAACGCATTTTTTACAACGCAACATCCATTACAACGCATTCCATTACATCGCAGACTACCTTTACAATGCATACCATTACAACGCATAACATTACATTGCATGTAAGGTAAGTATTGGATAGTGTAGGGGTAAAAATTACTATTCTAACTCCAGGGGGTGCAACAGTAGGGTAAGTGTTGGATAGTGTAGGGGTAAAAATTACTATTCTAACTCCATGGGGTGCAACAGTAGGGTAAGTGTAGGATAGTGTAAGGGTACTATGTGTTGTAATGCTATGCGTTGTAATGGTATGCGTTGTAATGACATGCGTTGTAATGGTTGCGTTGTAAATGCATGCGTTGTAATGGTAGTGCGTTGTAAAAGTTGCGTTGTAAAGGTTGTTTCCCAATTTGGATAAGGTGGGCGGGCATCTCCTTTGATTTATTTTTCTTTTCAGTTGACAATAATATAAGAATTTCACATCAACTTTGACCTGTGCCTTCTGATTTCGGTTCTTTCTATGGCAACCAATGCAGAAGATATGAATTCTTCTGATTGGATAATTTTAGCATACAGTAGGATTCTCCCTCACAGCATTCCTAAAACATTTGCAGCATTTTGGGTTTTACGAGGCATCCATGATTGGTAATTAATTAAGGGCTTTATGGCGCCTTCGAGCATCTTATATTTATGTCAAAGCCAAGACTACATCTACAGACTACCAGCAACATCTGCTACTGAATGTGATTTGTAAAACTTTGTGGACTTAAATACACACTTTCTACATAAATTATGCATTAGGGACAGACTAGAGATTCAACGGTCAGTTTCACTACATCCTACTACAAAGACTTATTTATCGAGATTCACTGCTTGGCTTTTATGCTGCTTCTCCCCAAAGATCACAAGGGCTGTTGGCTGTATGCTGTATGAGTAAACCCAAACATTTAGCCATAGTTATGTATGCTGCTCAGCACTTCCTCTATCTTTCTTTGTGCGTCTCTGGTCTTTGGTATGGATGGAGAGTAGAAAAGCTGTGTAAGCCAGTGATAATGTGGATAGCTAAATGGGGAAGGACCAAGCATGTGCAGTGACTTCAAACTACTTTAAGAGTTTCACACCTCGTACAGCTGGAGGCACCACATGGCAGACAGGCTACTGGACCTCAGCCATGGTGGTTGTGGTCATTTTCCACTTGGGTCCTAGGATCCATCCTACAAAGGCTTTTGCAAAACTGGGCCAAGTACATTCTTTCAACACTTGACTCTCAGAGTAGCGAGAAGTGAAAGGTTTCTCAGAAAGGTAGTAGGGTATGGGGTAGGGGTGCAGTGACTCAGAACTTGGCAGGCAACCCACAATGTATAATCCAGCTCAGTACTTCTCTTTAGTTTTTACGGCCTTGAGGCTGGTGTAGAAAGGCACGCGCCTTCAGCATTTGTGACCCCAGGGCTAGTGCAGATGGCCCTTCACAGGTGAACACCAAAGGCGGGCAGCTGCAACATTAGTCCTTAGGTCCTGTGACAAGGATACCTTACAGTACTATGATGTACTAATGGTTAGCTTCTTATTGCAGTTAACTTCAGAAGCTCCACATGGAAAACAAGAGCACTTCTGGATTGCAGTCAGCAATTTTTGGGTGTTCCACATATTGGGAATACGCTTTGCTTCTGTCTCTGCACATTCTCTCCTCACACAGGGCTAGGCAGTCTGTTTCTCTCTCTGAGCAGGCAGGCAGGCTTTTGTGCTCTAGACAGACCCCTGGGGGGTTCCCCTGCACGATACCCCCGACCTCTGGGAGACTGGCTGTCATGCAAACACCAACCCTGGTCGCACCGCAGTACTTTGAGTTCTTTGCAGAACACTCTTCCTTGTCTAAGAAGAACTTTGAACTAGAATAAAGTGGGTTGGTTTGCATCCCACGTTTATACTCCTTTTACATACAGGGGATGTGGATCCACTATGTTAGGTTCTGGAACCGGATTGGGGTGTAATTTTCTGGTTGTTTTCAGACACGGCCTTTGTGCACGTTAATGGCCCTCGCAGCAGCAGATAGAAGTGTTGCTGGCTCACAGCAGGATTATCCAAAACAAGGGCGATGTGAATTGTGAAGTCTCTATGCTTTGACTGTCGTCAACCTTCCTGCGCAGTAATCGGGGGGGGGGGGGAGGGGTAGACAAAAGGGCAGACCCTGCCTACAAACATCTTCACTTTTAGTACCAAACTGCTGATCCAGCCTTCACTGGTACATCTCCCAAATAGCTGTGAGCACAAAGAACTATCCAGCAGTCCTCTGACACCAACCACAAGACAGCAGATGAATGCATGTTCGAGGCATGTGGGCTGCTGAATTCATATCTGTGCATAGATCGCCGCCTAGTGTTGGGTCCGGATGATTGCACATTGTTGTCCTGGAAGAGTCTTCGAAGTATCACGAGATAGGTGGCTCCTCCCCTGGACTACAGTGCGCATGGGCATCCTCAGATTGTTTTTTTCCGCCATTGGGTTCAGATGTATATTTGCTAACTCAAGTTCGGAATCAATATAAAACTTTCTTTTGGCCAAAAGGCCTATAGGTATCGTCTGTATTGTCTTGCGATCGATGCCGAGTACTCCTTCCAGCTCGATTTCGAGCCCAAAGTCAAGGAAAAGCCGCGTGGCTATTCAGCTCCAAAGGCCCGGTCAACGCCGTAGGCCTGGTCGACGATCGAAATGGAACAGAGCCCATTTAAGAGATGTCCAGTCTGTAACTCCAAGTACCCTCATATCGACGTCCACCCGGTGTGCAACAAGTGCCTGTCTCCGGATCACGATGAAGCCAGCTGTATGGCTTGTTCTCGGTTCCGGTCCAAGAAGACACTTCGCCTTCGACGCGCAGCGCAGAAGGAGGCCCAGCACACAACGCCTGACCCAGTGAACATCTTCGACACTGAAGACGACGACGGGGTCGAGCAAGAAGTTCAGGAGACCCAGTCGGATCCTGCGTCGGAGGTTGACTCCAGTTATGACGCAGAAGATGAGGAATTGGTCGAGGATATCGAGGTCGTCGACGAGGTAGGAGACGACGATGAGCCCTTTGGGGCCGTAGACAATAGCTCGAGCGAAGAGCTCGGCCCGCCCGCTGGTTCGGGGGCCTACGATAGGACGCTCGATAAGGCTCAGGTCGAGGGATCGCCACAAGGCCTTACCCAAGATCAAACGAGTAGTTCTACAGCCTCGCTTCAGGGCCCTGCAACGGACATTTCTAAAGAGCCGTCTGTTGATCGATCAAAATCGAAACCAACAACATCGGTGACCACAAAACCGAAAGCACCAGAAACCAAATCGAAACCAAAAGTGCAAGTAACTTTGATCGGATAGAAGGCTTCTAGAGCGTCGGCTTCGACGCCGCCAAAGGGTGCTATCGGGCCGGATAAGTCGCTCAAGGGTGTCGAGCCGAAATCCAGGGCACCGAAGACAAAGGTCATGGACATCGGCCCAAAGACGTTGGCGCCAAAGACCGTTGCTACAACTAAAGGAGCCAAGGCGCAGAACGCTATTGATCCTACGCGTCGACTCGCCAAAGTCGGCAAGGACATCGAGCGCAAAACACACCGTGGCTCTAAAGATCCCATCGAGTCGACACAACCATCCGCCACTTTTTCGAAGCAAGTGTCGGACTCGCTGCAGCGCATAAAGGATAAAGCCCTGGTTGTCGGACCAAAGGCCGCTCCACCCCCAAAATCAGTCGTCACGACTCCAAAGGCGTCGGCGCCGATAAAGTTTGTACTGCCGCCACCGGTAACACCTAAGGCGTTCGCCCCACTTACGGGCGTCGACCCGGGCAAGAAGGTGTCCATGGGGAAAAAGCCTACTACCACTGAAGAGGCCACAAAGCATCGACACCCTCTCCAGGAAGACCAACCGAGGCAATTCATCGACGCTGAAACTGGTAGACTTTCCATTCACAAGCGGAAATTCGTCCCAGAACAGCCAATGGAGTCCTATAAGATTCCATTAAAGAAGAAGAGGGATTCAGCAACGTCACCTCTTCTGTCTGAACCTCTGCAACCATGTGGACAAAATCCTGAATTTTCTTCACCCACACATTCAGATGCGGATGTAGAAGAGGCTTACAATGAGGAATACAATTATCCTATAGACTCTGATCCAGAGGACCACAATGAACCCTGGACGGACGCTGTTGACCCAGGGGAACCGCGTCCTGCCACTGACAGCAATGTCTATACTGTTAAAACATCACCAACAGAAGACACAGCTGCGTTCCACGCACTTATTGAGAGGGCAGCAAAAAATCACGATGTCCAACTCCATGCTGACCCTGTTGAGGAGGATTTCTTATTTAATACCTTCTCAACTTCTGAGAGAACTGTCAAAATTCTACCCATGCTAAAAGGCGTCCTAAGACACGCTGGAGACATCTTTAAGGACACTACTAGTGCCAGAGTGATAAACCCCAGGATTGAGAAGAAATACAACCCTGCACCTGGGGACCCTACATATATCAAGGGACAGTTACCATTGGACTCTATAGTTGTTTCCAATGCTCGTAAAAGGGCGAACTCACAAGCCACAGGTGATGCTCCTCCCCCTGACAAAGACTCCAAAGTGCTAGAAGCCTCAGGGAAAAGGGTGGCAGCTCAAGCGGCCAATGTCTGGCGAATCTCCAACACACAGGCGCTCCTAGCCAGATATGACAGGGCTCACTATGATACACTTGAATCCCTGTTACAACACTTGCCAGATGAGTACAAAGAGGCAGCTGAAATGCTCATTCAGGAGGGAAAACTTATTTCCAATGCGTCCATTAAGTGTGCACTGGACTCAGCAGACACTGCGGCCAGGGCAATTAATACCAGCGTTATGTTACGTAGACTGGCTGAAAATCTCTGGTTTCAAGTCTGAAATACAAACCACCATTCTCAATCAACCAGTTAACCCTGGTCACTTATTTGGCCCAGAAGTGGACACCACCTTGGAAAAAATCAAATAGGACACAGAGACTGCAAAGTCTATGGGAGCTCTTCAGTCCCAGCAGTTATGGGGTGGTTCTTTTCGTCGCTCCAACAATAGAGGAGCTTCCAGAGGCCAGGTGTCCCAGCAGGCACAATACAGTAAGGGGACACGCAGACCACCTACAGCAAAAACAATAGGGGTGGCTATCGTGGAAACAGCACCAAGGGCAGAGGTCGTGGAAACAACAACTCCCGATCCTCCGCCACCAACAAACAGTGACGTCTTGTCGCTGCCCCCCGACCACATAACACCGGTTGGGGGGAGACTACAACGGTTCCTGCCAGTCTGGAAATCAATCACCACAGACAGGTGGGTAAGACCGCTTATCCAGCACGGTTATTGTCTGGAATTAACATCCACTCCACCCAACATACCCCCAAGACACCGTACAATGTCCGCAGAGCAGATACAATTATTGCAGCAGGAGGTTGTCAGCATGCTGCAAAAAGGAGCCATAGAGCTTGTGCCTGTGGAACATAGAGGTACGGGGGTGTACTCGCTGTACTTCTTGATCCCAAAAAAGGACGGGTCCCTCAGGCCCATATTGGACCTCAGGCCCCTAAACATGTACATCCTTTCGGAACACTTTCATATGCTCACATTACAGCACGTCCTACCGTTGCTCAGTCAGGGAGATTTCCTCGCAACACTAGATCTAAAGGATGCATATTTCCATATACCAGTACACCCGTCACACAGAAAATACCTCAGATTTACCATTCAAAATCAACATTATCAGTTCAAAGTTCTCCCCTTCGGAGTAACAACAGCACCAAAGGGTGCTTACCAAATGCCTAGCGACAGTGGCTGCACACCTGCGGAGACAAAATGTTCACGTCTACCCTTATCTGGACGACTGGCTTGTCCAAGCAAAGTCGGCCCAGCAGTGTGCCACCCACATGTCCCACACCATTCACCTACTTCACAGCCTGGGATTTTCACTGAATTATCCAAAGTCTCACCTTCAGCCCGCCCACGTACGTCAGTACTTGGGTGCGACAATAGACACTCTGGCAGCCACAGCACAGCCGAATTCAGTGAGGATCAACAGCATTCAATTGCTGATCCAAAAATTCAGACCACAACACTCGCTTTGTGGTAAATAAATAAATAATACCCTATTTTTGACTAGGCTTATAGCATAACAGATAGCTCAATAAAATAAGAGTCAAGATTCGAGGTAGTAGGAGTTTCTGCAGGTTTATTACAGCATAAGGACAGGATCAGGACAACCTGCATGGGAATAGGACAATAAGGCCCGGCAGCTGCCGGGGCTGGGTCTGGGATGAGCGCGCTAACATTCAATAACAAAACACAGGCATATATACATAGCGCGAACACATAGCATTACATTGCAGTAGGCGTAGCAGTGGGTGGAGCAGAAGGCGTGACGCGTAGCAGTCGCGAAAGATAACAGTAAAAAGAGGTGTAACTGGGAGTATACATAGACATGTGATGCAAACGTAACAGAATATGTCATGAATGGGCGGAAACATTGGAGGGGGCTACCTAAGGAGCCGGGACCTCTAACCTAATGGTGCGCGAAAACTGGCAATGACGTGTTACTAGGAGAAGCTGGGGGCTATGAACTCTGTGTTAGGAGCAGAGACTAAAGTCTGGAGGGTCGGAGCGACATGTACCTAAACCCTATCTGGTATCTGATGTTTAGGGAACATGTTGATATGAACTAGAAGTCATGAGGGGAGAGGCTAACTTGACTCTAAGACTGGACCATGCATTATTCTATATGTAGTGCGTGATGAAGAATATTAAATGACCAGTAAATACAGTATTTCTCTTAACGTGGAGACGAGAAGGCTAGACAATGACGGAAACTATTGATGCAGTTCAGTAGCTTTAGGAATGCAGAAGAGGAGGACTGAACTGATAACTGGAACTATAACATACTTTTGGCAGACTCAGAGGCAGAGCCAAGCTGCACCGGGCACTGCGAGGCAGGAAGTAAGTGAAGGGTCGAGGATACAGGTGGGGGCTGTATCGCTCCTCAGCGAGGCTTTCAGGAGACAGGAGCTGAATCTGATGTCCGGGCCCTTTTGAGGCCTGGAAACGGGGACTTTATAATGAAATAACGTGCACACTGGGAAACGTGGCAACATAACTTTACCTAGGCCTGATATTCGTAGTATTCACGAGGACTGGAAACTAACATACTAGAGGTGGACACAACTGTAATTGCGTCATTAATCGGACATGGGGAATAACATATGCATATTGGTCATGCACACATAACATATGATGGATGAGGCGTAGGGACACAGAACATGGCAAAATTTACTTTTCCACATTCCCTCCTTGTCACTACGTTTCCATCAGGAAACATCAATTTTCATGATACCATCTATCATTTCATACAGTACCATTTGCTCGTCTCGAATTATCCTGGAACGGGATTTAGAACGGGGCTTGGGACTAGGAATACAAGAGGTAGCACACATGCTGCAAATCGCAGGGCCACATTGTATACAGAGGCAGCAGCTAAATATAATCGCTACTGCTATACCTAGAAAGGACAGGACTTTCCATCCCCAGGCGGAAATTATATTCCAGAACCAACCGGACCATGTCCAGGTGCCTGGATCTTGATGTAACAGATGGGCAATTTTATGGAGTCTGGTTATAGCTGAATAAACAGACGGCGCGTTATTTGGAATGAAAATGCAGCAACTAGATCCGATGACTCTACAGGCCCCGCCCCTATCGGCCAGTATGACGTCAAGGACGAGACGATTTTGCAAAACGACAAATCTCATAGCAGATTGTTCTTCGGTTAGGTTACCTAGAGCAGAGGCAGTCTCATTAACTACAGCTTCAAGGGTTCTTGTTAACCTACGGATCAGTTTACTATTCTGGACAGGTCCTACAAAGAAGAAGAAACCTTTATTGAAATCTGTATACTGTTCTAGAGTAGTTTCAGTATAATCAACAATTGGGGACTCCCTTCTATGTCTAATGTGTACTAGATGTGTGTTTCTGTGATAATCAGATGGGGCTAGGAAAACAGGTGGCAGTAGGAAAGCAATGTAACAGGTTCCCTCCCAATCGAGGGGCAGACGAACATATGCGGTTTGACCACAAATGAAATAAGAATGACGTGAAGCTTTGAAAACAGATTTCCCACTGTCACTATACTGAATAACAGTAGTACATTCACTATGTCCTACATGTACAGAACCATAATTACGGACACATAATTCGCCTTTGACTGGTAGTACTGAAATAGCAGGTAAGTCTGGAGTAGTATCAGACTGAACATTCAGGACCATGAAATTCGACGAATAATTACCTAAATTATAAACTTCATTTTCTAGATCTAAACCTGTTCTGTGGGGGAGACCTTGCTTGTCTGGAAAACATGTACTGTTAAGAAAAGACATATCTGTTGAGGATGACGTTAACGTGGACCATGCTCCACACGAACCATTATGTGAGAATGGATAAGGAAACAGTGGCAGAACTCCCTTCGGTGTCTGGAAAGGGGGGAGTCGACCACACACCCAACAATTAGTGGCATTGCTGGTCTGGTGTGAATAATGTAACATACGGATAAATGTGTTGTTGCGCATAGCGAGGCGGTAAGAATATTCGTGAGGAGGCAGATCACTAAACGTGTGCTCTACTGTAGCATTAGCAGACATATTTACATGAGGAACTGGTAAATACAGATAGAACGCATAGCTGGTGCAGGAAATCATTATGCTGAGAAATAATATGAAACTTAGAAAAACGATACATTGAAGTGAACTTCGACTGACTCTCTCACTATGGGGGTCTATTTTATACATGTCAGAAACAGTCTAACCGTTTCACCTAGGGGAGGACTTATACAATCAAACTGACTGACTTATTTTACTAGACCTTAATTTGAGCTTATACTCCTGTTGCGGAGTTTTCTCTAACAAGGGAGGGGTTGTAATAATGTCTTGTGCGGGACAGTCCTTTAAAACAATGTTCTGGCAATCTTTCGAATCCTGGAAATCCTTGGAAATGTTTCTGGAGACGGATTTCAATCCATTGAAAAGTTTTACATGAGAAAGATGGACCCACCCCTTCCTGCCTTCCAACTTGACGGCAGTTCGGGTGGTCAAGAGGACCTGACGTGGCTCCTTCCAACGTGGTTCCAGCGGACTTGATCTGTCGAAATTCCGGACCATCACAAGGGAGCCTGGAACGATCTCGTGCGGTGCCACCTCGGTATTGTCTGGAAATGCGGCGGCAACCTGTGAACGACATGAGTTGAGGGCAGACATCAAGGAAGCTAGGTAATCTGTCAGCATATTACATGAAACATCGGTAATACTTCGGGGTCTAGGAGTACCCCACATGTTAGGGGGGCGGCCGAATACGACCTCAAACGGGGACAGACCTGATCTGGAATGTGCGACCATGCGCATATAAAACAAAGCGACTGGCAGAGCTACTAGCCAGTCCACACCTTTGTCCTTACAGACTTTTGCAATGCGGATTTTCAGAGTCTGATTATGTCTCTCTACGAGACCGGCTGCTTCAGGATGGCGTACACAATGGAACTTCCACTGGTACCCTAACAAAAGGGAAACGTGTTTCATGAGTTCAGATGAGAATGGCTGGCCGTTATCAGAATATACGACTCTAGGGAGTCCGTATCTAGGGAAGAATTCACGAACCAACTGCTTGGCAGTGGTCGCGGCTGTGTAATCTGGAACTGGATATGCCTCTGTCCACCTGGACAAAGCGCATACAACTACAAGGACATACTTGAAACCTCGACATCGCTCCATCTGAATGTAATCCATCTGGAGGACCTCAAAAGGGTGGTCAGGGGGCTGGAAACCACCTTGTTCCACCGGGACACTTTTACCTGGATTAAACTGACAACATATCATACAGGTACGGACTTTCTGCTTGGCTGCAGCTCGTAAATGCTTGTTGAACCAAATGTTCTGGATACTGTCTAACATAGCTTTTTCTCCTAAATGTGCTGGACTATGTGCGGTATTGATAATGACTTGAACCATAGAATCGGGGAGAAACCATGTGGCTCTACCCTTCGTTAACCATCCTTGATCTGTCTGGACCCCTCCTTGTTCAGACCATTTCTTGATTTCATCGGGGGTAGCATGTAACTGTATATCTATGACATCTTGTGTAGGGTCCTTAACTGTCATGCATGTAGTCGGATCTGAAGTATGTGTCTGATTAACTGGAATGTCTGGAGTCTGTGCTGTAAGCTTGGCTGTGCGGTCTGCTAGATCATTACCTTGAGAAATAATGTCAGTAACTTTCGTATGTGCTTTGCATTTCATGATAGCAATGGATGTCGGTAAATGTATGGCATCTAACAGGGCTTGAATAAGGAGACCATGCTGAATCCTGGTTCCATGAGAAGTCATGAAACCTCTCTCCTGCCAGAGTACTCCGAAGTCGTGTACAACTCCGAATGCGTAACGTGAATCTGTGTAAACATTAACCTTCAGGTTCTTGGCATGTATACAGGCTTGTGTCAGAGCAACTAGCTCTGCTGCTTGAGCGGACAGGGTGTCAATACGGTGTGTTTCAATAACTTCAGTGTCAGTAGTCACTGCATACGCGGCGACTAGTTCTCCTGTACTAGTTCTCATACATGAACCATCCACATAAAGTGTCAGGTCAGGATCTGGTAACGGAATGTCTGTCAGGTCTTGTCTTGGCTTTGTCGTAATGTTAACTACTTCCACACAGTCATGTGGGTCTGGATTTGAATTAACTGCTGGTAACAGTGTAGCAGGATTCAGGACGTTGCAGCGTCTAATTTCTATGTGTGGCTGGAACAGTGTCAATTCATAACCTGTTAAACGTGCAATTGTCAAGTGCTGAGTTTGTGTTCGGTTTAAAAGAACTTCTACTGAATGTGGGACTTGTACTGTCAGGGAATGTCCTAAAACTATGGAATCACTTTGTCTGATAGCTAGTGCTGTGGCTGCAACTGACTTGAGGCACGCAGGCAACGCCTGGGCGACTGGGTCTAATGTGCTAGAAAAATAAGCACAGGGCTTGTATTGTCCTGCTTGATCTTGTGTAAGAACAGATAATGCTGTACCTTCGCGTTCAGTAACGAAAAGTGTAAAAGGCTTACTGTAGTTCGGTGTAGCTAGAACTGGAGCTTGACATAGGGCTTTCTTTAACTCGTTAAAACTGAGTGTATGTTCAGATGTCCAAGGGAGGACAGTCGATACGGCTGCCTCCTGTGTCGTTAACTGTATCAGTGGCTTGGCTAGAAATGCATACTGGGAAATCCATTGTCTACAATAAGAAGTAAGGCCGATAAAGGCACGTACCTCCTTCTGGGTTCTGGGCTGGGGAAGACTCGCTATTAACTGGATACGGTCTGGTGTCAACTGCCTACCCCTCTTGGACAGCAAGTGTCCTAAGTATACCACTTGCTGGACACAGAATTGAAGCTTCGAAGGTGACACCTTGTGCCCCATCTCGGCAAGAAAATACAGAACTGTAAGGGATGCTCGCTCGCAAGCACGTTCAGAACGGGCTGTGATCAGTAGATCATCGACATACTGGAGCAGGGCAGTGTCAGTTGGCATGTGAATGTTGTCTAGTTGTCTCTTAAGTGCTTGACTGTAAATACTAGGACTTTCTGTGAAACCTTGAGGAGCGCGTGTAAACATATAGCTCCTTCCATTTAAACAAAATCCGAAAAGAAACTGGCTGTCTGGATGAATTGGAACACTGAAAAATGCATTCTTGAGGTCGATAACAGTGAAAAACGTGGCTTCGGAATCAATGGCTGTTAACAAGGAAGAAATGTCTGGGACAACTGGGTACTGAGGAATAATACATTTATTAAGCTCTCGTAAATCAATCACTAATCGATATACTGGGGGTGCATTTGGATCAGTACGTTTCATGACTGGAATGATCGGAGAATTACATACATTGGAGTCAGTTTCTACAACTACTCCTTGAGCCATGAGCTCGTCAATAATTTTGGATAAGGCTGCTACAGCCTCAGGTGGCAATCTGTACTGTCTGATTCGGGGTAACACTACACCTGGCTTGAGAGTCACACGATGGGGTGTGATTTGCATGTAACCTACATCAGTTGGACCTTGCGCCCATAAATGCTGTGGAACATTAGACAATCTTGAATCAAAATCTCGTAATACATAGTGACCCTTAAAGTCACGTAGGAACAGACGTATTCCCTCTGGGGAACAGCAAATAACTGCACCTAACTCTTTCAGTGTCTTAATGCCTAATAGGTTTTCTGGACATGACTTAGTAAGTAACAGATCAGTAGTACGGGACAATGGACCTACTTCTAGAGTGACTGGCTTTGATATCTCGTTAACGATGGGTTTTCCTGAAAATCCAAGGGAAACATTTCTTGAGCCTGAGAGCGGAGCCCCTGGAACTTCGGCATGACTAATTGTGGTCCTACTTGCCCCTGTATCGATCAAAAACTTTCTGTCTTTCCCTAATACTTGACTGTGAACATAGGGGCCTTCTTGATCTACAGGTATCTCGATGAGAGGCAAGCCTACCTCCCTCTCTAGGCTGTTTCATGAATATGACTGGTACTCTGGATACTCGGACTGTGCATACTGGTACATCTGCGACGTAACATGCTGTGTTGCAGCAATAGGCTGCGGTGCGGAAACTGTCTGTTGTGCATTCTGTGACTGAGGAATCTGTGAGACTTGTTCTTGTCTAGGCGGACGTGGTCTTTCTTTAGTCTTACCAGTAGCTATGTTGTGTTTCAGAACTGCACACTCGTTTATAAAATGACCTGGCTGTTTACAATAATTGCAGTTCCCTTTAACGGGAGCTGCAGGATGACTGGCTTGATTGGCTTGATTTGGACCCCTCTTCTGACTGTCTTGAGGAACAGATTGTGCAACTAGCACTTTCATTTTCGTGTCTTTCATACGTTTTCTCTCGTGTTCTTGCTCTTCCCTGATTCTATTCTGGTGATACTGGAGCATCTGGAGCATCTGGGACGGGGTATTTGCTTGCCAGGTGCTTTCGACTTTCAAAACTCGGTTTTTAATTTGTGGACTTGAATTCTCGACTAATTTGGTAACGAAAAGGTGAGGGTATGACTCACTACTTGTCTTGAGACCACTGTTGATACTAAAACATTTTTCAAACCTAGAATAAAAATCACTAATATCTTCATCTTGTTTCTGTTTACAGGCTGAGATTGCATCCCAGTCTTCTTTCCTAGTTGTCAATAATCTGGGTAAAACTTGAATCAATAATTCTGGTAATTCTTTACATTTATCTCCAAGACCGGTACCTGGTACTCGTGCCTTGTCTTCAGCTTCTAGAGCTGTCCAATCGATCTTTTTCTCTCCCACCTCCCATTCTTTTTCTTTTAACTTTTCATACACCCCTGCGGGTAACAGGACCTTTAACATTTTAATGATATCTGGGTAAGTGTATTCTCCCATACGGAGCATGTCTTTTAATTCTCTATGGAACCCTGCTGGATCTTTGTCATGACAGGGAATTAATTTCTTCATTTCAAGAAGTTCCATCTTTGATATTGGAGTGTATACGAACACTCGTTGCATTACGCCACCCGCCCCTTGGACTGGGTGGACTTCTCGTAACGGATTCTGTCTGTCTATGTAGAATGGCTTACTTTCTGGGGGTGAGACATGAACAAAATGCGGGTTCAAAAACGTTCTATATTTGTGGCGCTGTTCTAGAATGACACTAATTAAATCGGTACCTAGACCTCTCCATCTATACTGGAGTAACTCGTTCAGTACATCGTGCAACGGACCTGGATCAGAATGTTGACCCTCATACAGAGTGATGAGGTACTGGATCATATACATACCCACCAGTCGTTGCTCGGCTGGGGGCAATTTCAGAAACATTTGTGCCACTATTTCGTCTGGAAAAGTGGTAGAATCAGTAATCCATCGGACTGCTGATCGGGCTAGTTCTTGTTCATGCATGGTACTTAACTCACTATAACCGACTCGTGATTTCAGAATGTGATCGGTAGCTTGAAATACTTGTTCTAGAGAACCTTGTTCTGGTGCTGGATGATGAAAAACAGACTTGGGTTCTAGGCGTAAATGGCGATCTGGAAATCTGGATTTTCCTACATACGCTATTCTGGCGGGATTCTCGTTCTCTTCCTCTTCAGGATCAGAGATACTTTCTTTCTCGCTTACTTGTGCTGCTTTACGCTGTTCGTGTAACCTTACTATTTCTTTACGGATTTTCTTGTACATACTCTCCATGGCACTGACGGTCTTGTGCTTACCCTCGGCTATATTATCACTCCACCTTGTCAGGATTCTCATTTCGGCGGGATCTTTAGACGGGTAATCTTGTTCTCTTATTAGACAATTGATCAGGAACTTTAATATCATGAGCTGAATCTCGGCTTTCCTTTGAGACATAATCTCGCCAATACTTTCTGGATCATCCCCTGTACGGATGAAACGATATATTCTGTCTAGATCTTCTTTCATATTCGGTAAGGTGACTAGATACTCGGTCACTCTCCTTACACGTAAGGAATATAAAACCATAGTATATTCGCCTGGAACTGGATCATAGACACATTCGTTAAGGGCTTGCCTGATTTCTGTGACAGACTTATTACTTTTAGGAGTACGCTGTGATGCTTGAGCATGTAATTCGAGTGCTGATAAACGCTTGTGTGGCGGCGGGGTTTGAGGAGTAGCTCCTCCTGCGGCCCCTAGACTGGAGTCGTCTACTGAGGCTCTACGTCCTGGCAGAGTGGGAAGTGGAACTATAGGCTGGACCGGGGGTACCGTAACAGGTACTCCGGTGTCTGGAGGAACATGAATTACCTGGTTTACAGGGACTGACGGAGCGCGAACAGGATTGGCATATTCGGGGACTGTGTCGTCCAAATAGGACGAAATAAAAATATCAGCTGCGGTCGGTTTGTGACGTAGCTTAGTCGGAACTAATGGTGGCGGGAAATTACTGGATGCCTCTGGGGTCGCTTTTGGCACACCTTCGGCAAGAAGAGGATACATACCCTTAATAAGGGCATGCCTCTGTCTGTCTGACTGTTCGGCTTTGACTTGTTCACCTATCTCGATCAATTCTCTTTCTTGGGCTCGTTCCTGGGATTCTCTACTTAACTCTGACTTTCTGACTTCCTTTTCCGTTCTTCTATGAGCTTCCTTACGCCATAACTCGATGGCATCTTTCTGTGACTGTCTGGCTTTCTTTTTCCATAATGCTTCTTCTACTCGCATGATACATTCGGCATCCCATGTACCCGATACGGGCCATCTATACTTTTCTTCTAACTGTTTGGTATACTCTACCCATAAATCTAGATACATTATGGCGCTTATGCCATGTTTCTGATACATAAAGTGACCTGGACTGTCCCTCGGCGGGACAGGAACCGCTTCCTCTAACAGACCCTTTCTAGTTTTTAACTGACGTAACTTGGAAAAGAGCGGCATGACTGAACTGTAATCTGGACACAATACAATACACAATAAAAACACGAAATCACATCGCACTCATACCACAACAGGAAAATACATGAAAAACATTTATAAATAACAGTTCGAACAGAATATTACCTGAAATACTGAGAACAGAAATAGAACAGATTTTCTCGAGAACGGAACAGACTAGAGTTACTGGATGCACTGCTGTAACAGTACGGAACATACCGGTCCCATAAAGGGACGCATCAGGACCCGTATCCACCTAGGTGAACACTTCGTTTGTGAGTCTGGGCACCACCAACCCACGGACCAGGAGTCAATTTAGATTGGTCCTGTCTAGATACTACCCCAGCAATGGTACTCACCGGGCAGCACGGAACGGAAGGCCTCGGACTGGACTGGACGACGGACGACGAACTTCGGACTTCAGTTACAGGTGGGCCTCCGGATACCTCGGACCTTGGACTCTCGGCTTGGGCTCTGGTCGGGACTCGCCGCGTTCCTCCACCGTCTCGTTTGGATGCTGGACCGCCTCCTCCGTCTCCTCCGTGGGCCTGAGGGATACTTGGAGCAGAAATATCTGCCAGTGCACGGTATGGTTCCGTCACGACTGCAGAGGGTCAGGGGGTCGGCGTGGCTTCACCGACGCGTGGGGAAAGGGCAAGTCCCTATTCGGGCGCCATTATGTGGTAAATAAATAAATAATACCCTATTTTTGACTAGGCTTATAGCATAACAGATAGCTCAATAAAATAAGAGTCAAGATTCGAGGTAGTAGGAGTTTCTGCAGGTTTATTACAGCATAAGGACAGGATCAGGACAACCTGCATGGGAATAGGACAATAAGGCCCGGCAGCTGCCGGGGCTGGGTCTGGGATGAGCGCGCTAACATTCAATAACAAAACACAGGCATATATACATAGCGCGAACACATAGCATTACATTGCAGTAGGCGTAGCAGTGGGTGGAGCAGAAGGCGTGACGCGTAGCAGTCGCGAAAGATAACAGTAAAAAGAGGTGTAACTGGGAGTATACATAGACATGTGATGCAAACGTAACAGAATATGTCATGAATGGGCGGAAACATTGGAGGGGGCTACCTAAGGAGCCGGGACCTCTAACCTAATGGTGCGCGAAAACTGGCAATGACGTGTTACTAGGAGAAGCTGGGGGCTATGAACTCTGTGTTAGGAGCAGAGACTAAAGTCTGGAGGGTCGGAGCGACATGTACCTAAACCCTATCTGGTATCTGATGTTTAGGGAACATGTTGATATGAACTAGAAGTCATGAGGGGAGAGGCTAACTTGACTCTAAGACTGGACCATGCATTATTCTATATGTAGTGCGTGATGAAGAATATTAAATGACCAGTAAATACAGTATTTCTCTTAACGTGGAGACGAGAAGGCTAGACAATGACGGAAACTATTGATGCAGTTCAGTAGCTTTAGGAATGCAGAAGAGGAGGACTGAACTGATAACTGGAACTATAACATACTTTTGGCAGACTCAGAGGCAGAGCCAAGCTGCACCGGGCACTGCGAGGCAGGAAGTAAGTGAAGGGTCGAGGATACAGGTGGGGGCTGTATCGCTCCTCAGCGAGGCTTTCAGGAGACAGGAGCTGAATCTGATGTCCGGGCCCTTTTGAGGCCTGGAAACGGGGACTTTATAATGAAATAACGTGCACACTGGGAAACGTGGCAACATAACTTTACCTAGGCCTGATATTCGTAGTATTCACGAGGACTGGAAACTAACATACTAGAGGTGGACACAACTGTAATTGCGTCATTAATCGGACATGGGGAATAACATATGCATATTGGTCATGCACACATAACATATGATGGATGAGGCGTAGGGACACAGAACATGGCAAAATTTACTTTTCCACAGCTTCCAGCACGAGTATTCATGCAGTTGATAGGCATGATGGCCTCCTGCATCTCCATAGTCCCGCACGAGAGACTACACATGCGTCCGCTTCAGGAGTGCTTAGCACGTCAGTGGAATCAGGCTCAAGGACAATTAAAAGACCTAGTGTTGGTGACCGGTCGCACATACCACTCTCTGCATTGGTGGAACCCACAAAACCTTTGCAGGGGCCGACCGTTCCAGGAGCCTATACCACAGATCATTCTGACAACGGACACATCTCTCCAGGGATGGGGAGCTCATGTACTCCACTACACAGTGCAGGGACTATGGACAGTACAGCAAAGGAAGATGCACATCAACCTCCTGGAACTGATGGCAATCTTCATGGCAATGAAAGCATTCAAAGTACACTTGTGCAACAAAGTAGTGTTGATCCGGACGGACAACATGACTGCCATGTACTACATACAAAAGCAGGGAGGTACACACTCTCCACAGTTGTCTCATCTGGCTCAGAGCATGTGGAAGTGGGCCATTCAAAGAAACATCTTCCTCATGGCAGAACACCTCCCAGGCAAGGACAATCAGATGGCGGACCTGCTCAGCAGGCACAGCCACCAAATGCACGAGTGGGAGATACATCCATCAGTACTCCACCCGTACTTCCAGCAGTGGGGTCATCCAGAGATAAACCTATTCGCCACAAAGGAAAACGCAAAATGCCAAAGCTTTGCCGCCAGGTTCCCACATCCACAGTCGCAGGGAAATGCGATATGGATGAACTGGTCCGGCAAATTTGCGTACGCTTTTCCACCAGCACCTCCAATACCGCTAGTGGCACGCAAACTGAGACAACACTCGATGACTCTCATCCTGGTTGCTCCAACGTGGGCACGCCAACCATGGTACACCACGTTTCTAGACCTCTCCGTGGTACCGCATCAAAGACTGCACCTCAAGCCCAGACTCTTGACGCAGAACCATGGCAACATTCAGCATCCAGATCCGCAACAGCTCAACCTGGCGATCTGGCTCCTGAAGTCTTAGAATTTGGCTACCTCAACCTGCCTCCTGACTGTATGGATATCATAAAGGAGGCAAGAAGGCCCACAACTAGAGCATGCTATGCAGCAAAATGGAAGCGTTTCGTCATTTATTGTACCAATAATGACATTAATCCGCTGGATGCATCTACTCAAAACATCATCTGTTATCTATTACATCTATACAAATGCAACCTGGCCTATGCTTCCATTCGTATACATTTATCCGCAATGGCGGCTTATCTCCAAAATAGGCGGCATCTCTCACTTTTCAGAGTGCCTGCCATCAAAGCTTTTCTGGAAGGACTCAAACGAGTTATTCCGCCCAGGCACCCACCAGCACCTGTATGGAACCTAAATTTGGTCCTTACCAGGCTGATGGGTCCACCTTTTGAGCCTCTCCACTCATGCGAGATACAATTCTTAACGTGGAGAGTGGCTTTCCTTATAGCAATCACATCGCTAAGACGCGTTAGTGAACTTCAAGCACTAACTATCCAAGAGCCTTTCATACAAATTCACTCCAACAGGGTAGTACTACGCACTAACGCTAAGTTTCTGCCTAAGGTGGTTTCACAGTTCCATATGAATCAAACAATAGAACTACCAGTGTTCTTCCAAAACCCAGATTCGGTGGCGGAAAGAATGCTCCACACACTAGATGTAAAAAGAGCTCTCATGTACTACATTGATAGGACGAAAGACTTCAGAAAAACCAAACAACTGTTTGTTGCCTTCTCACCACAACACAAAGGCAACCCCATTTCTAAAGCAGGTATAGCCAGATGGATCGTTAAGTGCATCCAAATTTGCTATCAAAAGGCTAAGCGCACTTTAACGATTCCCCCAAGGGCCCACTCAACACGAAAGTTAGGGGCATCCATGGCTTTCCTGGGTAACATTCCCTTAGAGGAAATATGTAAAGCAGCCACATGGTCTACTATACACACATTTACTAAACACTACTGCGTAGATGTGCACTCCAAACAGCAAGCAGCTGTAGGCCAGGCTGTTCTAAAAACACTTTTTCAGACTGCTGCAGCTGGCACGGGCAGCCGCCGCTAATGGAGGGACTGCTATTTATTCTATGCACAGATATGAATTCAGCAGCCCACATGCCTCGAACCAAATATGCTACTTACCAGTATGCATCTATTCTTGGCATGTAGGGCTGCTGACATTCATATCGCCCGCCCTCCTCCCCGGTGCCTGTAGCGGCTGCAGCACTCAGAATTACTCTTAGCATGGTCATCACTCACTGTTCTACACTCCATCTCTGCCACAATGGCGAAAAACAATCTGAGGATGGAGAGGATGCCCATGCGCACTGTAGTCCAGAGGAGGAGCCACCTATCTCGTGATACTTCGAAGACTCTTCCAGGACAACAATGTGCAATCATCCGGACCCAACACTAGGCGGCGATCTATGCACAGATATGAATGTCAGCAGCCCTACATGCCAAGAACAGATGCATACTGGTAAGTAGCATATTCGTTCTGAATCAAGAACAATTCTTCGCTGCAAAAGGTGTTGCAGGTAGGTTACTTTTTCCTTCACTTCTAGAGACCCATAGATCGCCAAAGAAATCTAGCAGTTGACCTGCAAGTTTTAGTAAACACTAAAGGATGTCTGCTCCGAGAACGGTAAGAAGTTGTATGCGAGCAGGTATGAGGCAAAGATCTCCTTTCTACCTCCAAAGTCTGTCCTTTTAGTGGTCCAAATAAAGATGATCACAGTGCAAAAACACATTCAACTTGATCTAAATAAATGAGCAAGGAAGACTGGTAACGTTACCGTTTTTTTCTTTCTGAAGAAAAAGGTGTCTACCTTGGTCTCCGCTGTCTGCTGGCAAGGGACGTCTGGTATCACACATGCATTAAGAAGACAGACTTAGCACACTCAGTCATGAGACGCCAGATAGAAGTTTGATCCCATATTATTTCTTCAACCTTGGTCACCACCAGTTCTGGAATGTGTTCAACTTCTATCCAAAAATATGGATAGTAGGAATTGTGAAATCTCTGCACTTGGCTGTCACTCCCCTTCCTGAAGCTGTAATGAGGGACAGATAAATGGACAGGCCCTGCCCAGAGATTTCCTCATCCACAGAAACTGCTGATCCAGTCCCATTTGTATTTGTATGTGTTATATTAATAGCATAAACCTAGCCAAAAGGCAACACAGCTGTGTACAGGGTCCCCTTCCGGTGAAGTAGGTACAACTTTATAGACTTTCCACAGATGCCATCTGCATGCGCCAGGAATACTTCTAGATGCTCCACTTCCGCCTTTCTTTGTAAGGTGGAAGAGAATGTTTGCTTGTCAAACACGGAAATGTTTATGGTGACCAGCAAAGGCTGCAGCAGATTGAGATATAGAAGCTTGGATTATCTAACTGGACTCTTGAACCTAGTAAATATTCCACCCTTCTGCACTTGGCTCTGTTCTGTCCGCGAGTGTGCGCCCTAAAGGGACAGTGTGCATCTAGCAAGTGCTCTCTAGTTATTTGAAGTTATTTAACCATTTAAAGGAACTTTTCTTATTTTTTTGCTCTGTGACAGAACTAAACTTTCTCCTGTTTTGAATTTTATACTACTGCTTTGGTACATGTTCCTTGTAAGTCAGTAGCATGAAGTTCCTTAATCAGTGTCAGCTTTAAGTTTCTTAGTGTCAGCTTGCAAACCGAAGGAATTTTCTGTGTTGATCTTGCAATCCATTTTCCAGATTTTCACGATATCCGCAAAAGCAAATGTACCCATAGTAAATTAAACTGCAATGATCTATATGGTCAGTAGGTAGCCTAATAATCTGACCATGATTTGGCTCTCTGAGCTTGTGCTCCAAACCATCCTAACCATCCTTCATTCCCGAAATGGTTTCTGATTACTGTAATATTTTGGTGCTAGCTCTCCCAGACTTCTTCCATTGTAACCTCCATGTCAGATCAAGGAAAGGCTGCCTCACTTGGATGTCAGACATGTATAAGGTTCCACAGTGATAGCATGTGGATCTTCATTGATTATGAATAGTGTAAGATCTGTTTTTAGGCACACGTAAGAGTACTGCACTGAAACCGTAATAACATAAAAATGTATCAAGAGGCAGTTTACAAAAACATGGTATATGTTGCCATGACTATTGAATATTACTGGGGGTATAGCTTTCCTTGCTAGTAAGTTACAGTGGTTGCCACAAGTGTTTGTGACCATTCCCTTCACTGGTTACCACCTACTCATGGCCACGGCTAGCAGCCTGACTATTTGCCACTGCTAACCATTTACAATCCAGGTCCAGGGCAGTGACTGAAGTGACATTATTATTTTGCAGCCCTTAGAAAAAGGCTGGGATTGGAAGCTGTACCTGCTTGAATAGGGAACTATAAAAAATTGTGTTCTTAGTTTGATTCTGAGTATTTTTAGGAAATTTCTGTTCGAGGCATATGAGCTACAGATCATACACTTTTGCAATAGATCGCCACCTGGTGTTGGGCTCGGATGATTGCAAGTTGTTGTCTTCTTGGAAGAAGTCTTTGTAGTTACGAGATGGGTGACTCCACCCTTGGACAATACTGCGCATGGTCATCGACTCCATCCTCAGATTGTTTTTTTCCGCCACTGGGTTCGGATGAAAGTTTTCCGCTCCGGCTAGAAAAGACTTTTCCAGCAACCTCGAAGCGAAAAAACTTTGTAAAACTTTATCGACATCGAGTAGAATACTTTCGACACCATCAGCCACATTCCGGTGCGTCGACACGGGCCGTTGGGCCTATTGGCGCCGTATGGCCTACACTTCATGGAGGACAGAACTCCATTCAAGAGATGCCCGGTATGTCGAGCAAAATTCCCTCATTGCGACCATCACGAGGTCTGCAACCTCTGTCTGTCGCCGGAACATGACGAGTCGACCTGCACAGCTTGTGCATCCTTCAGATCGAAAAAGACCATTCGGGATCGGAGGGCACGTCGACACGAGATGAGGAGATCAGCACCAGCCCCGGAGGCCATCTTCGAGGAGGAGATCGTCGAAGAAGACATCTCCGAGGACGAAGATCCACTCGAAGACATCGCCGAGGACGAGGCTCCACTCGTCGCCGAGGAAGACTCGCATGATCGCCAGATCATATCGGAGGCAGAGGATGCAGATGACTCGATTCCATCTCGTCAACCCGTGAGTACTCTTGCCCCTGCACAACAGACACTACCCAAGCCAAAGGCAACGGTCAGCACTCCGCCCATGGGGCCCAGTCGAGACCCAAAAATACCTTTGGGCTCGGCTCCGAGGAAAACAACTACGCCTTCCGGTGCTTCGGCACCGACAAAACCACATGTGCCAATTCCACCTCTTCCATTGGCACCGAAGCACACTCATCCTTCGACACCAAAGGATTCTTCGACACCGAAGCCAAAACGCCCTTCGGTGCCCAAAGACCAAGACCCTTCGGCACCCAAACCAAAAGATGCATCGGTGCCATAGCCGAAAACTGTACTGGAACCGCAGAAAGCTCCGGCTCCAAAACCTTCCGGTTCCAAAAATAAAGATGAAAAACCAGAGTGCGACGCCTCAAGGCCAACGAGACCTGATAGTGGTAGGAACTGTGTAATTATAATTGTATAGCTACACACATTGATAAGACTTTTTTCTTTACACTTTATTGTAATATACACCTAATCAATATTTTTTTTGTGGTGTAAACACTAGTGAGTGACAGGGGGATCTTCTCCCGGTCCTGACGAAGGGGCCTGGTGCCCCGAAACATGTTGACCCACACAGGAGAGTTAGCCCATAACCTGCTAAATTTCTCCGCATCACTTTTATTTTAACTATACCAGCCAGTGCTTATTAAATAATTTTTCTTATCACTAGGCCAGGTATTTTTTAACATCACTTTTTGTATCACTCCTGACCTCACTGACACTCACTCAACTCACATAGCACCCCCACCCTAAGGTGCTCCAGCGTAGCCGCTTGTCGCAGCACTGCCCCGTCCCGCAGCGGGATGGGAAGGCCCAGATGATGAAGCATGACACCAAGGGCCCTTTTGGTGTGTGAGGGGTATTTTAACCAACAGTGTGTACTCCATCAACAACAGGATATACACTGACTCCATACGAGGTGGACCCTATTGATTCTTTGAACTTCAGTAAAGAGGAGGACGTGCCCACCTTGGTGCCACCCAGCACCACCTCTTCACTCCCCTTATTTTGATTTTTCTTGTTCAACAAGACCTGTCTCCACTCCAAAATCTCCAACCTCGGTACCAAAGACTCCAAGGCCTGATTCAGAGACACCTAAGCCCTCTAACAAGCCTACCAAGCCAAAACCATCTTCGGCACCGAAACATTTGCCACGGGACTCGATAACGCCTCCTACAGCAAAAACCACAAAACAACCCCTATCGGCACAGAAAAAATCGACGCCGAAGAAGGTTGTAGAAGAAGAACTGTTTAGACCAGATCCTAAGCAAAGGAAAGTCCATATCAATCCAAAAACTGGACATGTGGAAGCTATTCCTTACAAGAAGAGACCAGCAGATACACCACTTCTACCTGGGGTCCCTGACAAAAAGAAGGATTGTGCAACTTCCCCAATGCACCCTTCCTCTCCTTCACCTTCTTCCTCTCCTATCCCTCCTTACATTGAACCTACAGTTTCTCCTGTTCAATCTCCTGCATCATCACACCACACTGATGAGGAGTATGATCTAGGTGGGGGAAATGACATACCAGAGCCACATGCATACCCTGTAGATGAAGATGTCAATCCAGAATACCCTAGAGATGACGATATATATGGTTTCCCACCACACAATGTGCCCGACATTCCTGATCCTCAGTCTTACCCAACAAAACCTTCCCCTCCAGAAGACAGTATTGGGTTTACTCGTCTCTTAAATAGAGCTGCCCTTTACCACGGGGTTTCAATGCACTCTGATGCCATTGATGAGGATTGTTTACTCAATACATTTGAGCAGTCACAAAGGTCTACGCAAATACTACCCATGATCAAAGGAGTCATTAAACATGCTCTAGAAATATTTAAAGACCCGGTACGCTGTAGGGTGTTAAATCTAAGAATAGAAAAGAAATATAGGTCAGCACCATCTGATCTAGTCTATATTAAGGGGCATCTGCCACTAGACTCTTTAGTAGTGTCTAATGCACGGAAAATACCTAATTCCCAGACTTCTGGTGATACGCCCCCACCTGACAAAGAATCCAAGGTCATTGATGTGTCAGGAAAACGGATTGCTGCGCAGGCTACAAATATGTGGCGCATAGCAAATACACAAGCCCTGCTCTCACGATATGACAGGGCTCACTATGACCAATTAGAAAAATTCATGGAGCACCTCCCAGATCAATACAAAGATCAGGCAACAGAGCTCATACAAGAAGGAAAATTAATATCTAATGCCTCAATTAAATGTGCACTAGATGTAGCTGACACAGCATCCAGAGCAGTCAATACTAGTGTTATACTCAGACGACATGCGTGGTTACGCATTTCAGGGTTTAAAACGGAGATACAGACTACCATCTTGAACCAGCCCTTCAATCAGAACCAATTGTTTGGGCCGGAAGTAGATAATACACTATCGAAAAAATGAAGAAAGACAGACACAGCTAAGTCTATGGGTGCATTACAATCCACTCAGACTAGAAGTTCTTTTCGCCTCTCCTTTTTACAGAGGAGGCTCTAAGCAAACCGGTGCAGATACAACATCATCTTTCAAAACGCACACACAGACCTCCTCTAACAAAGGCTACTTTAGAGGAGGATACAGAGGCAATAATAATAAGGGAAGAGGTAGAGGTAACAACAACAACCGCTCCTCTTCCACTCCCAAACAGTGACTTCCCTCTGCCTCCCCTACAGCATTCCACTCCTGTGGGGGGCAGATTATCACAGTTCCTACCTGTCTGGAATTCCATCACAACAGACAGGTGGGTGAGACAGATTATCCAACATGGCTACTGCCTAGAACTCACCCCACCCCCCAAACATACCACCCAGGCAGCGTCCAATGTCTACAGACCATATGACCCTGCTGCAACAGAAAGTTTTAGCACTTCTACAAAAGGATGCTATTCAAGTAGTCCCTTTACAGGTACAGGGAACAGGAGTTTACTCCCTGTACTTCTTAATCCCCAAGAAGGATGGGACACTGCGACCAATTCTCGATCTCAGGCCCCTCAACCATTACATACAATCAGATCATTTTCACATGATCACTCTGCAACAACAGGGTCACAACAGCACCACGAGTGTTCACAAAGTGCTTAGCAGGAGTAGCGGCACATCTCAGAAGACAACAGATACATGTCTTCCCTTATCTCGACGACTGGCTCATAAAAGCAAAATCATTCAGTCAATGTGTCCAACACACAAAGCAAATAATTCAAACACTGCACGACTTAAGGTTTACCATAAACTACACCAAACGCACCTAGAGCCTTCGCACGTCCATCAGTATCTAGGAGCTACCATAGACACATCTACAGCTCTAGCGTATCCAAGTCCAGCCAGGATACAGAGCATTCAGACCTTAGTCTCCGTTTTTCAACACCAGCAGTCTCTCCAAGCCAGAGTGTTCATGAGACTAATAGGCATGATGGTGTCTTGCATCTTTGTAGTTCCACATGCAAGACTGCAAATGCGCCCACTACAAGAATGTCTAGCACAACCGTGGAATCAGGCTCATGGTCAGCTCACAGTGTTGGTAGACAGCCGTACATATCGCTCTCTGCAATGGTGGAACACCAAAAACTTGACAAAAGGATGGCCGTTCCTAGAGCCTGTTCACAGCTGGTGCTCACAACAGACGCATCCCTCACGGGATGGGGATCCCATCTCTTACACTATACGACACAAGGCCAATGGAACAATCCACAAAAAATGTTCCATATCAACCATCTAGAGCTGCTAGCAATTTTCCTAGCACTCAAGACGTTTCAATTGCAAGTTCAAAACAAAGCTGTCTTCATCCGGACGGACAATATGACAGCCATGTACTATATACAAAAACAGGGGGGGGGGGGAACTCTCTACAACTGTCCCAGCTCGCGCAGAACATTTGGAGATGGGCCATTCCTCAAAACATACACCTGACTGTAGAACACCTTCCAGGAATTCACAATCAGATAGTGGATCTGTTAAGTCGACAGTCACAACAGATTCATGAATGGGAAATACATCCACAAGTTTTTCAACCATTCTTCCAAAGGTGGGGCCATCCACAGATAGATCTGTTTGCCACCCACGAAAATGCAAAATGCCCAACCTACGCCGCCAGGTTTCCACACCCACGGTCGGAGGGGAATGCGATATGGATGAACTGGTCAGGCAGATTTGCGTACGCTTTTCTGCCTCTCCCACTCATTCCACTAGTAGTGCGCAAACTCAGACAACAGTCTCTCAAACTAATACTAGTAGCTCCCACATGGGCACGTCAGCCGTGGTTCACCACACTACTAGATCTCTCTCTGGCTCCACACCAAAAATTACGGCTCACGCCCTCCCTGTTAACACAGAACCATGGAGAAATAAGATACCCAGATCCAAGCCAACTGAATTTGGCGATCTGGCTCCTGAAGTCTTCGAGTTTGGTTACTTAAACCTACCACCAGACTGTATGAACATAATTAAAGAAGCTAGAAAACCCACTACCAGAGCGTGTTATGCCGCTAAGTGGAAAAGATTTGCAATATATTGTAAAAATAATCACATTGATCCACTGGATGCTTCCATCCAAAATATAATTTGTTACCTTCTACACCTACAAAGGTTCAATCTAGCTTATTCTTCCATACGCCTGCATCTGGAAGCAATTGCAGCCTATTTACATAATAGACAACATCTATCTCTCTTCAGAGTACCTGAAATCAAAGCATTTATGGAAGGATAAAAAAGAATAATCCCACCTAGGTTACCACCAGCTCCGGTATGAAACCTGAACGTTGTCCTTACAAGACTTATGGGACCCCCTTTCGAGCCTTTACACAAGTGTGAATTGCAATTCCTAACATGGAAGACTGCCTTCCTTGTTGCCATCACCTCTCTCAGAAGAGTTAGTGAAATACAAGCATTCACAATACAAGAACCATTTTTTCAAATACATCCTAACAAAGTTGTTCTTAGGCCTAATCCAAAATTCCTGCCAAAGGTTATCACTCCTTTTCATCTTAACCAATCAGTAGAGCTACCTGTGTTTTTTCAAAACCCAGATTCTGTTGCAGAAAGGGCTTTACACAGCTTAGATGTTAGAAAAGCCCTGTTATACTACACAGATAGGACTAAGTCCTTAAGAAAGACAAAACAATTATTCGTATCTTTCTCTCCCCCACACAAAGGCAACCCCATCCCTAACGGGAGAATTGCCAGGTGGATTGTGAAGTGCATACAGATATGCTATCAGAAAGCTAAACTTACACTAACGATTCCTCCTAGAGCACACTCCACTCGCAAACTAGGAGCCTCTATGGCTTTCTAAGGAAATATACCACTAGAGGACATATGCAAGGCAGCAACATGGTCTACAATACACATCTTCACTAAACACTATTGTGTTGATGTGCAGGCCAAGCAGCAAGCTGCAGTAGGCCAAGCTGTCCTTAGAACACTGTTTCAAAATACTGCAACAGATACAAGCGACCACCGCTAGGGGGGACACTGCTGCACAATCGATGCAAAAGTGTACGATCTGCAGCTCATATACCTCGAACGGAAAATGCTACTTACCAGTATGCATCTGTTCTTGGCATGTAGAGCTGCAGAGTCGTACACGCCCTCCCGCCTCCCCGGGACTTGTATCCGTTCCAGTACTCCTCTTACTTAGATGCGCACGCATGGACATCCTTTCTCTTTACTTCTACTAACTTCATCATTTCCCATCATGGCGAAAAACAATCTGAGGATGGAGTCGATGACAATGCGCAGTATTGTCTAAGGGAGGAGTCACCTATCTCGTGACTACAAAGACTTCTTCCAAGAAGACAACAACCTGCAATCATCCGAGCCCAACACCATCTATTGCAAAAGTGTACGACTCTGCAGCTCTACATGCCAAGAACAGATGCATACTGGTAAGTAGCATTTTCTTTTTGTAAATAAATCACGCAACTGGGACCCCCTCTATATGTAACATTTAATTACCCAGGTCCCAGTACCGTTGGCTGAACCCCTAATTTGTAACGCTTGAATAGGGAAGGCAATGTCTAAAGTGTGTCAAAAATGGCTCTTTAATTTTGCTTACTGCACTGGAACTTAATATTTTAGATTAAAAAAATGTTTATTGATAAAGGCAGCAGATGAAATACAGTGAACATCATACACAGGAGTATTAGAATGTAGAAATGACCCAGTCTCGAATTTTTAATCTTAAATAAGATCTCAAATATCATGTCCCCCAGGAACAAAATAAAGAAACAGGCAGATGAGAGTGGGCACGTTACGTTACAATACTTTGCGTCATCACTATATTTCTTGAAAAATATTTTGAACTGATGAGGAAGCCTCACCTGCAACCTCTAACAAACGAGAACTCATATCTCATTGTATTCTAGACTACCCACATTTGAGCATATAAAGTAACCCCTCTAAATAGCACCTCAGTGGCATCGCTATGGCATTGAGGCACTCTAGCCTTGTGGCCATGGATTCCATCCATGCCAGAGAATCCCTACCTTCAACCAGTGACTAAACACCAGCACTGTACCATCCATCATTGCACTCGGTCCCATTGGGTGCCAGAGCAATGCCTTCAAGCACAGTGCTAGCGGCACCTTTTGTAGATCCTGTAAGTCTGGCCTCCTCTGAGTAGCATGTCACAAAGCGGGAAAAATGTGGATCCTCTCATTCCCAGAGAGCAGCCCTTCACTTTTTGCAGCCGCCTTGATTAATTCCTTTATCTACCAGACGGAGCCCATGTGCACAGCACTGGATTCCCTCTCGCGTGGAAAATATCTTAGCTCTAGTGTGGAATTTACTGTCGATGTACAACAGTTCCCATTATTGAATCTCTGATTATTGGGACTACGGCTGCTAGAATATCATACACTGAAATATCACGTGTTCTAAATATCGTCTCTTTGGGTGGAGAGACGATATCGGGGCTGGGGTGGGGGGCGCATCTTGCTCCCTCTCTTTGTGGGAGCCTTTTCAAGACCTAATGAATTTATAAAGAAGGAATTCCTCTTTGTCTTTGAAAGGTTTCGCTCTTTTCAGCCTAGTGTAGCATTTCTGCATTCAATGATGTATGGTCACTTGAGTCATGCAGGGATCTACTATACAATCCAGGATATGCACTCTGTGTTCACCAGCAAATTGGGGCAGAACCGTGGTCAGCCTGTTGAATCTCCTCTGATATTTGCCTCGCTTGTTGGCTCCAGCATGAGCCTCCTCTATATCACCCGAGCACGCTCCAGGTGTCCACTGATGCTGAGACCTTCCTCTCCTGCAGGCTACATGGCCCCACAGTCAGCAATTATGGAGATGGTGCCATCTTAAGCTGGCCTCACTGTGATGTCTCATCCCAGACTCCCATCCCAACCGGGGGTGGTTCAGGAAACCCCTAGGCATGAATCCGCCTCATGCACAGTCCGCAGATGTGTGTGATCCCTGACACACTTTAGAACCCTTACCTGCAGTCCAGGAAGGGGGGCTTAGCTGAAGCTCCATGCTCGAGTGGCCATCTCTGCTTAAATGTAATCTTTTCATCACATGGGCTGCCTGCACCTTGGTTGCACTGTTCCACTGGCGCTGTCCCAATGACCTACTACCATTGGTGAGCAAGAAGCAGAATAATAAGCTGTTCTGTGCAGCACATTGCACTGACTGTACTAGTATAATAGATATGGATTTTCCATTGCTTGTTCATAACTGTTGTCATGTTTTTCCAACCACCTTAAAGAGGAAATGTCAGTCATTATTTTTCATTTCTTTTTATCTCCACAGGATAGTGGACGCCTGCTCACCAGGTAAGCATTTTTCCCATCTCACATTGTGTGTAATGTGTGTGGGAGTGTAATGTGTGTGGGTGCTGATAATGCTCAGACCTAGCCATGAACAACTGGGTGATGTAAGGCCAGTCTGCCAAGATCATGATCCAAGATCGATGACCGATGAGTTGAGGGGAGGGATCTAAATTAATCCGTAAAACCCGATCGAAGGTGTTGAGATCGATCAGGATTTAAGACAGCAGAAGGAACTTTGCTTCTTGTTTCTGGCATATTGAACCATGTTGTCCTGATTCAAAGAAGACCTGATGCACTGAAGATGCCATGTTTTATGTTACAATGTGACAACTTTGAAATCACCCCCCTCCCTCCTTCGTACCTCCCCCTTCCTGTGTTGTTGAGAGGCCATTCGCCTCACTTTTATGTCATTTAAGAATTGCCAATAAAACACTTTAAAAAAAAATACAATTTAGATTATTCCCTCTCTCACCACTTGGTGCGAAGCCAAACAGTCGGTACTTTAGGGACATGATCCTGCCAGTGCTTTCAGACTGTGAACTCATTGATAGGCGTGCACAAGTTCTTAGCACCGTTATCAACTTGTTGGCAGATCAGGCTATTTGAGAAGGCCACCCGTGCTGCATTTTTTTTTTTTTTAGAACATACTTTATTGGTTTTCCTTTAGGCAACATCATGTCCTTGTTGCAAATCTTGAAGGTGATGGTTCTCTCTGCGCCATCTTTGGACCACAGGGACTAGGCATTTCACTTTCGCCAGCAGGGCCTTCCCGGATGCCAACTAAATGTACTGGTCCAACCTCCCAACTTTTGCTGGAAGTGGCCGATAGTTCCACTCTGACTGCTGGGGCCACACAGTCACAGCTGCAGCGGTGCTGATGCTGACTCCAGCTGCACCTGGGCAAAATCGATACCGAAGCTGATCTCTGATAGGGGCGGCGTCGTCCTGAAGTAAGTCCATGTCACACTACGAAATCACCAAGGCACAACCAAAAACCGTGCAGTGGGATTCCCAGCCTATTCACAATGCCAGTACTATAAAATGATGGAGGCTTTGATTTAGATTCAGTTCAAGGGCCCCCAGAATATTCCTGATGATGAAGGCAATGATGGAGGCAGACAGTGACTCTCTCCCCTTTTATTATACTAATGCTCGCCTATACATAGAACTACAGAATGCAGGGTGTTGGATACCTGTCCAGAAACTGAGCTTGGAATCATTTCAGTGTCCACCCACTACGGAGAGTGCCTCTCTCAGGGCAGTGGTACTCAGGGCAGCAAAAATCCTTAAATTACAACTGCCCACTGTACTGACAAAGTCAAACCTGCTTACTAAGATTCTACAAGGAGGGAAAACCTTATCAAAACACTGCCCTTCAAGGGGGCTCTTGCAGACACTTTGACAGCCCTGTGGGCAAAGCCATGCTCGGCTCCCCTAGTGAGTTGACCTTTGGCAAGGCGACACTGGCCTACCCATGATGACCCGGCCTCCTTGACTCAACACCTTGACTCTTCTGGTGCAAGCATTTATAAGTGAAATAAACCAAATGCATGCTGTCCTGCTCTGTCAGAAAGGGAATCTAAATGGATTGTTGCATTTGGTAGAAAGGTGATCTCATCTGTCAGTCTAGCCCAGGGGTCTCCAACCTTTTCTACACTGAGAGCTAATTATGTTCAATGAAATGCTTTGAGAGCTACTAATATTATTAGTGTTGTGTAATTTCAATTTTGTTATATCTATATTAATTCAACCATGCAAAAGCTTTCTAATTTAATAAGCTGGGCTGCACACAAGAGTGCTACTCAGAGGTAGCTGAAGTAGCTTATGAGCTGCTCGTTGGTGACCCCTGGTCTAGCCCAATGCTCTTTGAATACAGGCTGCCTTTTGGGCTGGTACATACACACTTTGGAATCAACAGCCAGCTGACCAGAAGACTACAGGCCCTTCAAAACTCAGCAGCCAGGCTCACGTTCAGGCTTTCTCTCCACACCCATGTCACGCCTCACCACAAAGACCTCTACTGGCTCCCCATCTATAAATATGCAGTCTTCAAACTCCTTACACATATATGAAGAACCATGTAAAATCTAGGGCCTGCCTCCCTCAAAAATTGTATTGATTCACACACACATACCAGACACCCCACTCAGTTGGCCTCTCAATCACACACAGCCCCCACATATTTAGAACCAGATCATGAGGTTGTGCCTTATCTTACCTACTACTCTACTGGAGCCTGGAATGACCCGTCCCTTCACATCAGTTCTCGAGTTCATGAAAAAAACTGAAGCCCTGTGTTTCATGTACACCCAACCTAAGCAGCACCTGCTTATCAGCACCTGGATACCCTCTGGGGCGAATTACGTGCTCTACAAATACACATAACATTAAGAAGTATGTTTCAACAATTTGCTCCTTATGGAGTTTGTTGGTGCCAAGAACAAGCATTTGCAATGCGATAGCTCTCAATTTTGCGAGAGTTTAAGATATTGGCATTGTAAATGACAATGCCTTTAATTTATCTGTTTTGATAATTAACACATAAAAAAGGCATTGTCATTTACAATGCCAATAGCTCAAACTCTTGTGAATGTGAAACCTATTTCATTTCAAAGAAGCGGCCCGACATTGTCCAGGGCTGCTTGGGAAGTGAAAGCGCGCATCGATCGCTGACTGTTGCAGGAAAGCATGTCGTTCGCGCATTAGGAGAAACTCATTAAAGAAAATAGACTAAATAAGACGTACTGTGTAACAACCGAAGTAAAAGTGCCAGTCCTCATGGGAGGTTACAAATAAAGATAAGGTGGTACTAAGGAGGGATTATTGAGCCTATTAACGAATCAGAAGCCATCATTTACAAAGGAAAATGGCACTAGCCAATGAAAAATATGGGCAGAGAGTGGGCGGAGCTTCACGTCCTTACTCAAATACAGCATGCCTCGCAGAGCTGTGTATGCGCTGCACAGACCCGACCTAAAAAGGTGGTATAGAAAAGCACTCTAACCCCCTCCAATCTCTCCCCCCCACCCTGTCCCTTGTCCACCAAAGAAAGAAAAGTGTTCAGCATTAAGAACTCATTGTGTAACTCCAGTCTCGCCCCCGGTCTCCCTGTGGTCGGATAATCTCAACAGGCGAAGATACCTTGGGCAAGTGACTTCCCTAAACTCGGAGGAGCGAAGGGATAAGAAGGGTCGCCACAGCTCTGCAAACGAGGAGCCCTTCCCAGCCATAGTCAGTGCTTGGTCGTTATTCTAAAAGTGACTAATCTATGATTAGATAAAGAATCCACCAGTAACAATATTAGCCTTAGGTAACTTGTTTATTAAATATAAATGTAAATTAACACAAACTTTTGTGTATGACAGTAGACCTAGAATATTTTAGTATTTATTACATTATTCAACCACACATTAAAAACTGTGATGAGAAGAGGCTTACTGACCTTGTGTTTTTTTCTTACTGTAATTGACCTGTCTATAATGCATTTTCTCCGTCACTCCGACTTTTAGCACCACCCCGAAGAAAAGCTGAGCTGTAGAAAAGCTGCTTCTCTTCAGATTACTTTGTAATAGGGTTTTCTAGCAGCCTTAATTCAGTTATGGCGGTCGCCGTGTAAAGTGTGAAAAAGGTTGTTTAATGTGCCATAATCTATTCATTGCAGATTTAACATGTTCAGCCTATTTGAGAAACGTGATATTGGTTTATCTCCTACGCTGATCAATGCGGAGAACTTGTGGTTAATGATTTGTAATAGTTACCATTTATATACATACATTGCTAAAACCGAGATAATAATGCAGCCGCAGCAACATGTTTACCTAGTTGGCGATATTACCATGAAATCATCAATCACGCATGTGTGTTCAGCAAATATTGCTGAGCAAAATGCATATTCATGACCCATATCAGGCTGTCCTTAATTTGTGCTGGTGTTTTCCAGTGCTAAGCACTAACACTTATTTTGTAACATGATCACATATATATAGGGCAGCCTACCACATGGTGCCGCTGTCAATCTATTGTTTTTAAAACCACATGAGCAAGGTGTTTAACAATTAAGTATATGATCCCAAGTAATACCAGGGTACACAGGCCTCTGTTACATCTTTGGGCCACCTAGTACGGTCCAAATTTTTATATTTGTAGGACTGTAATGGTAAGTAGGTATTATTGGTATTTGTGTTTGGCAGCACTGGCTTGGGCCTGATGTGACGCAAGCAGCAGCGGCCTCCTGAGAAATATCCTGGGCCCTGGCATCTACTATTTTACAGATTGAGCACTGATATCGGGTATTATGTGAGAAAACAACATTGAAATTAAGAGTACTGAAAACAACGCAGTCTCCCAGTTCTTATGCTTTATTGATCGATTCCACCTCCTACCCATGTGCACAAAAATGTAAAACATGTCCCCTTATTATGCAAATTCCGTTCCCCTCTGTACAACCCAGCAGTGCACCCATGCCTCCAAAGTGTGCTGTGTGCTCAAGTTTTAGATAATGACATCTAAATGTTGCTCTTAGGTGTGAGGAGATGAAGGTTCCAGAACCATCCGCGCCTTCTCCAGAAGAGGTTCCTCTTCAGAGCTTCCATCAGCAAAACGTCAACCTGAAGAGAATGATAAACGATTTTCAAGGTAAAAACATTAGCATGTTGTTGAATTACGGTACACTTATATTAGATGGCCTTTAGGACAAGTTAAAAGTGACAAAGGGGAAAGGAGCTAACATAAAAGGTTTTTTTTCCCCAAACTTCTTTAAGTCGAGATGATTGGTGATTTGTCGTACGTGACGGAAGAGAGCTTTCTAGTTTCTGTACGTCAAGAATTGAGTGTCTGCAGTTGAAACCTATCAATGAAGTCTGAAGTGACCCAGTAGAACAATGGGAACAGATTTGTTCTGGATGAAAGTAAGGCCATAACATGATAGGATAGTCACTAGTGGAGAGATTCTTAAGGAGAATACACTTGAGACTGGGGCGGTCTGTATTGATTCTCGACATACTGTAATTCATTAGAGCATGACACTTTTTAGCCTAAGAGATTAATTGAGTGCTAGATAGTGGTTGTGGACCCATTGCTAGTAGCTAACAGATGCTACTGAGCCCAACAACGGAGACCTTAGACTGTTGAACCAAGCAAAAGAAGAGCTGATTATGATAGGTATAAAAGAGAGGGCGCAAACCAAAACATCTATGCAAAGCGGCTAGATTCTCCATATAAACCCTGAAACTGAATGGCAAAAGGGACGAACCCTGAGGAATGCTGCAAGTGACATAAAGTTGTAGTGCGGGAGTAGGACCAGAATGATTCTGCTGTTCCTTATCCCAATTTAAGACAGTGACCTCTAAATTGGATTGGTCAGCTGCTTTGGCATATGTAGTTTACTTGTACATCACTTGTAAAGGGGTATACCATATACGCAGAGCCTGTAGACTAAATTGTACTAGTGGACCTGCAGCACTCATTGTGCCACCCTCATAAGTAGCTTTTCAAACCTCTCAGGCCTGCCATTGCAGTGCACGTTTGTGCAGTTTTTCTGCCACTTTGACGTGGCATTTAAATCCACTTGCCAACCCTTAAGCTCCCCTGTTATTGCACACAAGTCACCCCTAAGGTAGGCCTTCGGTAGCCTTACAGGCAGGATGCTGTGGAAGTCAAAGGCAGGACATGTACTTTTAAGTTTTACATGTCTTGGTAGTGACAAACCGCTAAATTCGTTTTTTACTACTATTTGGCGTACTCTCATTTTTTGTTTGTTTAAATTTGTTTGAGTTTCATAATTGTTCTGCAAAAATGATCCAGACACTGGGAGTAAGATTCATGCTGTGGGTAAATGTGACACTTTGCAAAACAAATTCATATATTCACCCCAGTACAGAGATCTGGGCCTAAATCCATCGTTTTTTTGCTCCCCATGCCAGTCCAGTTTGAACCCAGCCATATACAAATCAGTCTTGACCCTGCACCTAATGGCTGGGTGAGAGGTGTTAACCTGAAACCGGTCCCAAGATGCTTGTTTCCGGTTCAGGGAAGTCCTGGCTTGGCAGTTCGGGCTGGACTGTTCCCATGAGGCACAGGGTCAATACTGATTTGCATTTAGCTTGATCTGAACTGAGGTGGCGAGGAAAGAGCTAAAGAACGATGATGGATTCCACCCAGATTTGTGACTGGGGGTGAGTGACTGAAAAGTTTCAGTGCTCCATCTATCATCTCCTTGTGTTTGCTTTATTTGCCCTAAGTTTGCAGGGTATGCCCAGACGTGGGTCCTTTGCTCACTTTGCCACTGGATTCAAGCTAGCCTGGCTGATATGGGGTGTTACCCCGAAACTGGTCCCAGGATGCTTGTTTCCGGTTCGGGGAAGCCCTGGCTTGGCAGTTCAGGCTGGACTGTTCCCATTGGGCACAGGATCAAGACTGATTTGCATATGGCTGGGTTCAAACTGGAATGGCATGGGGAGCAAATAAACAATGGATTCAGGCCCAGATCTCTGTACTGGGGTGAATGTATGACATTGTTTTGCATGCTGTCCATCAATTGTTGTTTTTGCATTTGTCACCCCGAGTGCCACGGGTTTGCCCAGACGTGGTCCCGTGCTCTCCATGCCACTGAACTCAAGCTATCCTGGCTGAAGAGGGGTGAAATCCCGAAATCGGTCCTCGGATGCTTGTTTCCAGTCCAGGGACGACCTGGCCTGGCAGTTCGGACCGTTCCCATGGGGCACAGGGTCAGCATTCCATCCATTTGTATGCTGTAACACTTTTCACCCAAAGTGGGATGGTTATGCCCAGACGTGGGTCCCTTGCTCACTGTGCCACTGGATTCAAGCTAGCCTGGCAGATGAAGGGTGACATACCCTGAAACCGGTCCCAGGATGCTTGTTTCCGTCCAGGGCGGACCTGGCCTGACAGTTCTGTCTGGACTGTTCACATGGGGCACAATGTCAAGACTGATTTGCATATGGCTGGGTCCAAACTGGAGTGGCGTAGTGAGCAAAAGAACGATGTATTTAACCCTTATCTTTTGACTGGGGGAGAATGTTTTTATTGTCCGCCTTCCATCCATCATTTGTTTGCTGTAACATCGTAAAATATTGAGACATGAAAATTTAAAGTTGAGAAAAACATTTAACTTAATGTTTCATGGCAATATCTTTCTTCACTATAAATTTCGCCCATTTAAGACTATATTTGCCAGTTATAAATATGGCACAGTATCTACAGGCCACTGGGAACTAGAGGCCCGCTGCTTGTAAATAAGACTTTTTGAAGTGGGAGAAAACTAAAAATGAAGAGTTAGCTTAATCATTAAGGTAACTATTCATTTTAATTTTCTCCCACTTAAAAGCATCTAGAAGCATCATTTTGTTCACACGCAATATTGAGTTGACAAGGTCATTTATTTATTTTAGACTTGAATACCTCAGTCCTTCAGTTCTTCACATCTGTGCCATGGGTCATAAATCTTAATCCAGCACTGTTCATTATCAGGCCCTGCTCCCTGAAGATAATAATGTAAACTAAACACAGCCTTCCCATAACTTTAAAAGAAAAATGTGACCTTCTGTTTATTTATAATGAACTCAAGGCTGTGAGTTACTCTGAAGGTGTATTTGAGCTCACGATCGAATGGTTGGAGACTCCTGCATTAAAGTAATAAGGACAGGGGCACGAGACCTCTTCTGCTTAACTTCTTCCTCCTCTACCCCTTCTTCCTCCTCCTCCTCCTCCCTAGCTCTCACTGTTACCACCATCCGTGCCACCTCCTCTCGTTCGTTAGAGAGATCACTGCACTCTTCCTAAGGGCAGGGCATCCCCTTGTCTACAGTGGAACCAAATACATCCCCTATGATCCTGAATCCACGGATGACCTGATAGACCACTACGATGTCCATCCCTGGGTGATCAGAACTTGTTCTTTACCTGTCAAAATCTTCCCCACCCGATAACACTACCTCACACTACAAGGTTACATATATGGCAGCTACCTTTTATAAAGTAGATCTGCACTTTGTCCAGGAAGATAGTGACTTCCTGGTTGAAACATTTTCGAAGACCCAACACACACTCCAGTTCCTTTCAATGCTGAAAACATCACCAAAGACCTTCAAAGGGCCAGTCAAGGCTTGGATCCTCACACCCTGGGTCAACAAAAATACAAACCCTCATCCAATGACACGCCTTGTGGTCCACCCAGCGCAGTAACGTGTCAATGCCCAGGGTACAAGAAGAGTAAAAATATTGTTGCAACAGGTTAGAGGGTATCAACACAATCAGCCACACACTGGAGTGGAGTGGTGTGGCTCACTGGTTAGAGGCGGCAGACCCGGAAGCAGAGGACGGCCCGGGACCAGGGTTCAATTCCCGACGCGGCAGGGTCGTGGACCAGGGTCAGCGGACTCGATAATTCTCGCTTCGGTGCCTACTCTAACCAGGGATCACACTCGGCAACTCTGGGCATTAGCTTGCCTCATCTCCACAACGGCCCCCCACATACACCGGGGATGCCTGGTTTCACCTTGGAGATACCCAGCAGGGATCATCTCACAGGGAAAGCCAGGACGGGTTCCCCAGTGGTCTACAGCGCTGGGACGCCCCATTGCTGGGGTAGCCATGCGCTTTACAAGACAACCTAACATAACATAACAACCTAACATAACTGGTAGATTGCTAACTCTGTTGACCTGCTCTCCCGATTAGACAATATTTCCAAAACAAAACTGTTTCATTAGTTATCCCAATAATAATTTAGTCAACCACAATGGCTGGGCACAATCAATCTTTATTTAAAGGAATGATAAAAGACCATTACTTCCATATACAATATTCAAAAATACTTTATAGTTATAAAATAAGTGCAGTGGACCTATAAATAGTAAATAAGTGCATAGTATCTCCGGTGAAAGTGAACCGCCAAAAGATCAACAACCAAGTACACATAGGGGGAAAAAAGTGTATTCTGTAGGAAACAAAACAATATAAATATAAGATTTATTGAATCAAATAATCCAAACCTGTTCCTGAGTTAAGATTATTAGTTTTTTTGTATGCATGGTGTCGATAACATTTTGACTCTATTAGATGTAGGGTCTTGTCAGGACATATATGTGGCTAACCATCTATAGATCTCCCCAGTGGGAAAAGAACCACGAGTGAGACGAAATGTCTTGAAAATAAATCAAGTACTTACGGAGGATACCCCCAGTGCTTCTACAAAATGGAAACAAAATTTGTGGTCCCGAATGGTGTCCTGATTGCTGGTCAGGAAACTGCCTGTAGATAATCGGACTGAAGGCCCATATAGACGTATCTTTCAGATGGAAATAGTGCAACCAATGCTGCCCATGATGGAGTATCCGCTCGCCAGAACAATGTCCAATGTTCTCCATCACAAAGTGTTCTATTACTTAAACTCTGTGGGGCAGATTTACAATAAACTAACGCAGCGCTGTGCAGCAAGTCATTTTGCTGTGCCTCGCTGCGTAAGTTTTGATGCACAGGCATGCAACATATTTACAACAATGTGCCGCATCTCTGTGCTTCCCCCGGTGCTGACACACAAATTGCTGCCATGCGCTGACACAGGCACCCTTGCACCATGGTGCTAGGATGCCTGCATCACAAGGATGATTGTTTATGTGCAGGAAGGGTTACCTTGCAATCAGAAAGGTTGTTTTACAACTTCTAAGTGAGATGCATTTATTTATTTATATATATTCTTATAGCGCGCCTGAATCAGCCCCGAAGGGGTATCTCCGCGCGTGGCTACTGTATGAGATGGACAAATTATATTGAGGAAGTAACAGAGAGAAAGGTCGGTTAACCTGATGTGAACAGGAACGTTTTTAGTTTCTTCCTAAAGGAAAAAAGATTGGAGATTTGTCTCAGCTGCGGTGGAAGGGAATTCCACAACAAAGGGCCTTTAAGGGAGGGTGCTCGGCCTCCCTGTCTAGCTCTGGTAACTTTAGGTATGTGTAGCAACATAGTGTTGCTGGATCTGTAGCATTAGCACACATAGAACTTGCAAAATGTCATTTATTTAAAGGATTGTTTATAACGAGGAGAAATGAATACATTTCTCCATGTTGCCCGTCCCTAACCCCCGCCCCCCTTGGGAGGCGTGACATTCAGATGCATTTCCAGATTTACAATTTCTTGTAAATCTGGAAATGTGTCTGGTTCCATGGGTGTTACGTGGGATCACCCACAGCAACACCCATGGAAAAATCCTTTCACCAAAAGTGCAGCTTGTAAAGGGAACATATTTACAAGGTCAGGAAAAGCCACTTGATGTGTCTTTTCCTATCCTTGTAAATATGGGGCAGAAAAATGTGCTGCCAGTGCATCACAAAAAGTGATGCACTGGCAGCGCAAGGGGCTTGTAAATCTGCCCCTCTGTATTTAACTCTTTAGATGATCACCCTCGTTTCCTGTCTAATGCTCCATTTTTACGCTCATCGACTATGCAGAAATATAACAATGGAATCGTGCCAGTGGGTTTTACCAACTGAGGGAGTAGTTGCTATACTTCATGACTCAAAAGACTTCTTCGAAGAAAAACAAGTTGCAAATGTCCGTGCCCAACATTAGGTGGCATCAGTATGCAGAGCATGTGAATCTAGAGCACTCCATGCTACGAGCAGATGCTTACAGGGTAAGTAACGTATTCCTTCTGGGCGCTCGATATTATAGGCTGATTTTAGTGATCCAGGGGCATATCCTGCCCTTGATATTATTAACACGGATAGTTGCCAATTTTGTTTTGTTTTTAAAAACAATAATGCTATCCAAGCTGGAGCTTATAGGCCCATATCAATATTGTCAAAAGTAAAATAAAAAGTCAGAATAACTTTATCCAGGTGCAGAAGCAAATATAAAACGGCACAATGCCAGAATAAAAACATATGGTATATAAATATTTCAATATAAATTAAAACCGCACAGCTGCACATCTTGTTAAAAAATACAATACAATATGATAAGAATCTTGCTTATTTCTACATATTAGGATGAAGACGTAGTATATTATTAAGTGCATTGAGCTTCGTGACCACACAGCGCCTCTCAAAAAGGAGCTGACATCAAAACAAGGCTATCATCAATCAGATGTTCTAAGAAATCAAAAGCTGGACTACTAAGCCTGAAATTACGAGACTTCATAAATGGAATTATACATTGTTTGGTGTATTTTTTTTAAATAAAAATCGCAAATAAAAGGTAAAATGCAACATTGTTTGCCCAGATCTACCGTCACAGGGACCTGGGCTAGTTCAAGATTAATTTTGGAAACCCGGTGGAAAGCAATACTTTGTTGTGTCCGCCCTGAAAGAAAGTAATAAACATCCACCCCAACACACAGGTGCACTAAACAAATAATTGGTTGGTGATCTATCGGGGTCAAGCACAAATAAGCCGCAACAGTGCGCTTTAGCATTTCCATATCTAATATGTGGGATCGGACTTGGCTGGATAATGCCCTTTGCACATGCTTTTCTTTTCAAGTTATCGCTTGAGGCAGGCTCGGAGAAAGCATGAGGTATCCCAATCTCCTGAAAGATTTTCCTCACATATGCTATCCATGGGATAGGAAGGCCTTTGTCACATGCCACACAATCATTAATAATATCTCTGGTAACAGAGGCCTCCTCAGTTATTCAGATGGATAACCACTGGAGTGGGGGTGAGTAAAGTGGGAAGAGGACAAAAGGGCTTTTCTGCAGAAGAGATTTTCTTCCACCTGAATGGCTTCGTAATTTGAGATACCCCAGATCTCAGTCTCATACAGTGCAGCGTAGACACACTGTGTCACATACATCTGTGGAAGTGGAAAAAGTGCCCTCCCCCAGGTGGTCGAGGTAGACTGAGAAGGGAGTCAACTGCCCTGGTAGCTTCAACCTACAGTGAGTAATATTAGGTACCCATGAGCCAGCTGCATCAAAAGTAATCCTAAATAAGAGAAAGTGCTTGTGCTTTGTAAACATTTGGGACCGACCCACACGCCATGATATATGACTTTGAGAAGTTGGTTTGCAAATCAAGAGCTGCCATAAATTGTACAAATGAGTGCACCAGTAGACAGTGATTTTTGGGTGCGATCCCTCAGTACTGCGTCGTCCACGTACAGCAATGTAGGAAGTAAGGTGCCATAAGAGGTGCAGTTGAATAAAAAAGAGCTAAGTTCATTAATATACAATATAAATAATAGGGGTGCCAACACGCAACTTGCCACGCACCTCGGCAGATCTTAATTTCATTAGAGACTTCACCGTTTGGACCAACCCTTCTTCTGGCTTTCATATTTTCATGCAGGTATGCTAAAAAGTGCACGATTCCCTCCTCCATACCCATTAGAAGTCAGTGTAAAGTGCCATTGGCTCAAAAGCCAGGCTGGGTAGGTGGCCAGATGTCAGATGTGCATGAATGCACGCAAACAGGCACACACGATTAATCACATCTCAAAGACACACAACTCAATCTGCTAATTTATTTATTTGCGATTTTTATAGAGCGCAACACTCATCCCGAGGGATATCACGGCGCTTATACCAAATAGTAACTACTGATGGCGGATGCTAAGATGCTAAAGTTTGGGGAAGAGGTGGGTTTTCAGTTTTTTCCGAAACTGGAGATAATTTGTGGTATGTCTCAGGTCGGTGGGGAGCTCATTCCACCTTTTTGCTACCAAGTAGGAAAAGGAGCGAACACCTGTTCTAACTTTGTAGATGCGTTTGGTCTTGGCCAAAGCAGATTGACATGAGCGTAGGTTCCTAGTGGGGACATACAATTCGATCTTCCCTTGAAGAATTGTAGGGCCAATCTTATGTAGAGCCCTGTGGGCATGGCTAAGCAATTTAAAGGCAGCCCTCTGACGCATCGGTAGCCAATGGAGTCTCTTTAAGCATTCCGATGCCGAGTCTAGTTTGCCCTTGTTGCAGATAAGTTTAGCCGCCAGATTTTGCAAAACCTGTAAGCGGGAGAACAGATGTTCGTTCATCCCTACAAATAGCGCATTGCCATAGTCCAGGTGACTGACCAATAGGGGCTGTGTGACTGAGCGTCTGCAATCCAGGGGTATCCATGGGAATAACCTGGCAAGGAGTTTTAGAATGGCAAAGCCCTTGCCACAAAGGGATCGAACATGATCCTTCATGGACAAGGCATCGTCCATGATAATTCCTAGGTTCCTGGCATGTTGTTTTGGAGTGGGGGCCAAGCCCAGTGAAGGTGGCCACCATGTGGCATCCCACACACGTTTGGCATCTCTGACTTACCTGCATTCAACTTTAGACAGTGGGCATTCATCCACTGGGCCATTTTGGAGAGGCAGTCATGTAACTTGGTTTTAGTTATATAAGATGACATATAGACATTGAAAAGAGTGGGGCTCAATGAGGCGCCTTGGGGGACCCCGCAGCTGATGGAGTTGGGCCTGGAGTGGAACTGACCCATATGTACTGCCTGAGTGCGGTTGCACAGGAAAGACTGTAGCCAGTTCAATGCCGTGGATTGAACCCTTTGCTTCGAAGTATGTTCAACAGGCAGTTGTGGGATACCGTGTCGAATGCTGCTGACAGGTCAAGCAGTATCAGCGCCACCGCTCCACCTCGATCGGTGGAGGATCTGATACTGTCCGACACTGCCAGCAGCGTTGCCTCGGTACTGTTATTGACTCGAAAGCCAGTCTGGGAAGAATCCAGAAGGGAGTTGCTTTCTAGGTACCTAGTCAACTGTACATTCACCAGTTTCTCTAAAACTTTAGAGAGGTAAGGAAGCTGGGAGATCGGTCTGTAATTCTCTGGGTTGAGAATGTCAGATTCCGCCTTCTTCAGAAGGGGGGTCACAGAGGCGTGCTTCCAAGCATCCGGGAAAATGGCAGTACTTAAAGATTTGTTAAAAAGTTGTGTGATCAGGGGGCAAAGCGTGGACGCAACTCTTGAGAACACGAAGTGGGGACAAGGATCCAAGGGGGAGCCAGCTTTAACTGCGGTCAGGGCTGCTAGGACCTCATCTACGGAGAGTGGTTCGAAACCAGTTAAACGGGTTACTTTTCCTAAGTCTGGTAGAGCTGTGAGTACTTCCGATAGCGTCACAGTCTTGGATAAGTTGTCAGAGTTACTATGAGTATGTTGGGGAGTGAAGGTAGAGTAGATTCCCTTGATTTTTTCAGAAAAGAAAGTATTAATGCGTTCACAAGCCTCAACCGAAGGGGTGAGTGTTTGTGAAGTGCTGGATGGTTTGCTCAGCTCCTTCACTATTTTAAACAGTTCCTTCGCTGAATTACTGTTTTCCTGAATGCGCTGAGCAAAATAGTCCTTTGCACTTTTGATGGCCAGAATATACTGCTTCCGTTTATGGACTTCACTGTCTTTAGAATGTCTCCAGAGATGTTCAGATTTTTGACATTCCTTTAAAAAAAAATTAGGTGAGGAGTGTACCATTTCTCTGTTAAAGATTTTTTCCTGGTTTCCCGCATCGGGGCTAGTTTATTTAGTGTTTGCAGTATTCCAGTGTTTAGCAGGGCAACGTCACTGTAGACAGGGGAGTCCTCCGGTAGTTTAACATTAACCTCTTGGAAATGTTTCTCGAAGTTGGATTCATTGATTAGCCTCCAAGCTCGTTTGGAGGTCTGAGGGACTACCTTAGATTTCAGGGGTTTACCGGGAAGGTCAAATGAGAAGGATATAAGGGAATGGTCCGACCAGGATAGGGGATGGACCTCTCTTATGTTGGAAGATTCGATGTTAGTAAATAGTAGGTCTAGTGTATGACCAGCTATATGAGTGGGGCCCACTACCCACTGCTTAAGATTGAGAATCCCCATGTCATATTCCAGCTCGGAAGTACCTGGAGCATCCATTTTCTCATAGTGGATGTTGAAGTCGCCAACAATTAGGTAGTTTTTATGTTTTAGACAAAGTGGCAGAAGTTGATTCAATAATTTGGCACTAAGACTAACTTGTTGTCCAGGGGGGTTGTATATAACTGCACCAGCGAGGATGGTAAGACCCTCATAGAGTACTTTAAAAGGTAGGGTCTGATGCTCGATGTGGGCAGTTTTCCATAAAGCATGTTAAGTGATCCCTGAATATAACAGTGACCCCCCCTCCTCTTTTACCAGATCTACCTTGCGTAATGATTTTATAATTAGGGGGGAGGGCGTTAGCTAGATCAGGAGCATTGGTATCGGATAACCAAGTTTCCGTAATGAAAACTAGGTCAGGGGTCTTCGATGTGAGTAAGTCCCAAATATCCAGGGCATGTCTAGGTAGGGATCTAGCGTTAAGATATAGACAGTTCAGAGTCAGGTGATTTATACCGTGAGTTGTGTGATGGTCTAATAAAGATTGACCCATACTGGACCAACGACAAGCGAGGCAGGAAATTGGTCCATAAGATAATCCTGGCCCCGTTTGGGTACATAGGTTAGTTTTATGACCCTTTTAATCTTCTTGAAGGGCTAGCAACTCACTGCGGGAGTAGCGGATAGGCGTGGCCGAATTTCGAGTAAAACCCGCAGGGGGTATAGCCCCTAGTCCCGGCCGGGCACGGACGGGCGCAGACGGGCTTACCTTTGGTGCGCCTTCGGCACGCAGGCGGCGCGCCCGCTGCGCGCGTCCACTGCGCGTCCTGCCTAGGCACATGTTTTATAAGGGAAGGAAAGGGGCGTGGCCTCAGGGCAGTGGGCGTGGCCTCACTGTCCTCGCAATTGGCGGCAAGAGATTGGTTGCACCTGCGTCAGCGTTCAGGTCAGCTGCGCAGTGTGATCAGCGATCAGGGGGGAGTGCTCAGGGCCGAGTGACACAAGTAATACACCGGTAAAATAACAGTTTTTAGAAATGAGATCTTTTTAAAAACGAGCAATACTCCCGGCTTTCCGCCTCAGGAGCTATCTGTTTGGCAATAGCGTGTTTGGTGGAAGACGCGGCTTAAATACCAAGTGGAAGGGGCGTGGCCTCAGGGCGGTGGGCGTGGCCTCACTGTCCTCGCAATTGGCGGCAAGAGATTGGTTGCACCTGCGGCAGCGTTCAGGTCTGCTGCGCAGTGTGATCGGCGATCAGGGGGGAGTGCTCAGGGCTGAGTGACAAACAAGTAATACAGAGGTAAAATAACAGTTTTTAGAAATGAGATCTTTTTAAAAACGAGCAATACTGCCGGCTTTCCGCCTCCGGAGCTATCTGTTTGGCAATACCAACAAGTGCCTCTGCTGTTTGTGTGCTGTGTTGTTTTACATCATTTTCTAATATGTGCTGCTTCTTTCCTTTGTTTCAGAGTGGAGACGAGTCCGCTGTTTTGCAGGTACATTTATATGATCCTTATGTTGTAAAGGGATAATGGGAAATGTTGTTTTATTTTAATCCTACATTAAGTTTAGGTCAAAATGGAATTCTGGTAGGAATACACAGAATTCTGTCCTGGTTTGCTGTCAGTGTAACAGGAACATCGGATCTTGTGCTAGGTTGTGGTTCTGGAGGTACCACTGTACTATGGTAGCATGACTCCATGGATGACTGTGTCGCACTCTGCTGTGGGGCGGGCCCGCCACTGTGGAAACTGATCTTGTGCATCAAAACCTTTTTTGTTGTTGTATAGGTCACATTACTGTACTCTTCTCTCTGGCTCCTGGCTCACGAGGATAAACACTTAGGAGTTACCTTTTATATCAACTATCATTAGATGATTTAAGTTTTGTTTGGCTCCACCTCCCATGAGGTAGGTCTGGAGTTAACTGCTTTGATTTTGTGACTATATCGAACCACAATCTATTTCTAGCTTTAAACCACAGCCTTTTGTTTATTTAAATATACCATTTGCTTCTATATTGGCTCCGTGTTATAAGGAGGGGTGGCTATCCAGGGCTGGAATAGGACCTACTACCAGGATACCTTCACAGGTGATACGCCACGCTATATAAATCTACAAACCTTAACTTTAACTACCAGGATAGCTCCATGAGATAAATATTTATATATTGAAGCTAAGTGGAATCATTAAGTAGTTATTTTATAAATCTAGCACGTGTCTGAGTCTCATACCCAAAGTGACCCCATCTTTCTTTCCCTGCAGTGGATGTCAGCCTGGACCCTGAAACAGCCCATCCCTATCTCATCCTCTCTGACAACCTGAAGAGTGTGAAGTTCGGGGTGACCAGCAATACTCTCCCCGAGAACCCAAAGCGATTCAGCAGCATCGCTCTAGTCCTTGGGAGCCAGGGCTTCAGCGCTGGGAGGCATTACTGGGAGGTGGAGGTGGGAGACAAGACGGACTGGGGCTTGGGCGTCTGCCGGAAGTCGGTGAAGCGGAAGGGGAAGACCACCCTGCTGCCAGAAGACGGGTACTGGGGAGTCTGGTTGGTGAATCGAGACTCCCTCTGGGCGCTCACCTCTACAGAGACCCGGCTGAACCCCAGAGTCAAACCCAACGCAGTAGGCGTGTTTCTAGACTACGAGGTAGGACGGATTTCCTTTTACAACGTCGAAGATCGATCTCTGCTATTTACTTTCAAGGACACCTTCACCGAGGACTTGTACCCATATCTGACGCCATGCCAGCCAGAGAATGGTGACAATACAGGGGCCTTGACAATCCGGAATACAAAAATACGGAAATTGGAGCCTCTGATAAACGTGTTGTAACCATTTACCCATGTACGTCCGCCCTGTCTATGGTGATCAGTGGTCAAAATGGTAGTGTAGGGAAGTGGTCTCTACAGCCATCAGGAGACAAAGGGAACAGGAATTGTGGCAGCACTGTTTAAATTTATAATGTTTGTATGTTTTTTTTATTTGCAAATTACTTTTAATATTGGATTACACACATAAATTTATCTTAAACATTAAGAACTCATTTACAGTTATATTAAAAACCACATTAATTTAGTGAGACAGTTTCACAACTGCCCTGATCGAATCTCTCAGTGCCCTGTTCTTCGGCATGTCCAAAATGAAAACTGCGCTGGTCTAGCGAGTAGAGAATATGAGAAGCCGGCTAATATTTGAGTATGAAAACCGCCATTTGATGCAGCCCAGTCAGTTATTGCAGTGTCGCCCCCTCGAAGTGGGAATACGAGTTAAGATCTTGTGCATTATTGCCTTTGACCATGAACAGCGTTATCCCTCCCTCATGGCTAGGTTCACGTTGTGCAAACTCCACATACATACAAACAACTTTAACTTATTTAATCATTTCTGTATATAAGTCTTGCTGCTGAGCTTCATTCAAGACGCTTTTGTTCTCCCAATCACCAATGGATTATAATATATGTCCTCTTACTCAGTTGTGTTGACTATTATGTTAAATGTTTTGCATAATACAAGTTTACATTATTTGTCGCTTTGAAGACACATATTTGCATATTGTATGTACTTATTGTAAGGCTTGCCTTGAAGAATCTACCAATTTCTTTAAAAAAAAACTACATTGCTTTTCAGTTTTTTTCAAATTCAATTCCTTTCCAACTTATATGACTTCCAGTGTGATTTTCAAAAACGTACTTCATTTAGGGAATAACCGTTCATAAAAAAAATAATCTTGGCCTCTTTTCAGGGGAGATCCATGACTAATCTGGCAGCAGGTGTTGGTGTACATCTGTGGAAAGTCAGTTTTAGGACTTAACAGGCATCCTTTCTCACTTGCCAGACAATGTGTTGAAGATCCTTAACATATGTTTGTATAGCCAATGCCGAGGGCTATGTTGAAGACCATAATGCAGGTGAGGGCCTACAACGACGGAGAGGGCCTTTAGCCATTTATTAGCACTGAGGCACTTCATTGTCTTCAACGGAGCTCCCAGCATCCCAATGTTCTCATTTTCCTTACATTTGTGTGTACCTGATGCGCTGGTCTTTATCCAGCAGTGCTTGTTTGAGTATGGGATGACCAGCTTCCCTGTCACATGAGCTCTCATCGCCTTCTTCACTCCAGTTCCCCTTCCTATCTTTTCCCCTCTGCTTCCCAGTCGCTCCCCCTCACCGATGACCCCACACAAGCAACTTTCAGGAAGGTTCAGGTAAGCTGCAAAGTTAGAGTGCAGATGTGCAGCACACAAGGGTCTCTGTTCCACACTGACATTTGATTGCATTGGGAATAGAACGTTTTTCTCTAATAGACTACATCATTATAATGCACATTATTTTATGCATGTGGTGTTCTGTATTTATTTATCCTCTTGGAACACAATTGAAATGGGACACATTACATGTAATTTTGCAAAACGAATGTCAAATGCGCAATTCTTGGTAATAAAAATGATGATGAAACAAGTATGGATCTGTGTCCAAGAGCATTAATATTGTGGACATAAACCCTTGTCATGTGAATGAAAGGCAAGTTATCTACAGCTGGGAAATAAAACACAATGACTGCTGTCCAGGCCTTAAAAAATCCTAAAAATGGTACTAGACCTGCAGGTCTAGTGATTTAAATAATCTACTGGACCTAATTATACTTCTCTTGACCCATAAACTGGTTTCAGTCTGCTGTACAGAAAACTCTTTTGTTTTATTTAGTAGACTAAACATTAACTCCTTATATAATACAAATCTAGCCACATATAGGATACACATGACCACTGATTTGCCTCTTAGTTCACTAACACCATAGTCATCAGGGCGGGAGTAGGAATGTTCCTCAAATCATGTTTAAAAACTATCACTTTCATTTGTAATCAGCAGATTGTACGTTGAAATGGCCACAGAATTTGTCAGGTAGCTCACTTGAGAAAAAGCACTAACTGTAAACCGAGAAAGAAAAGTAAACATAATTTTTCAGGAACAGATGAGCAACAATTAGTAAAAAGACAAACTGACATTTGACCTCTGTTCCTGAACAGTAGCCAAATGTGTCAAGATAAGGAAGTGTATCTCTAGACCGACTAACCCGGTATCCTGGCAGCCGACGGACTCCATTCAATTCCGCGGCTCCCGCCACCCGATTGTGGGTGAACGCGTGCTATTCTGCTACCCGAGGAATGAGCCTCTATACCTTGAGGTGTCCCGGCATTTAGAGGCTTAATTACCCTAAGGCTTTTCATTGTATCTGTCCTGATGATGGACCCTGAGATTTATTAGGGGTCCGAAACGCCGTCGACTTTATATGCACTGAAACCGAATTGTGATTACTACTGAATGTCAAGTGCATGACTGTAATACTCTGTACAATTGTATTGTTGATAGAGTAACGTGTTTTCGCCTTACAAAGCCCTTCTTTGCTGTCTACATCAACCCTTTGTACCTGCTCTGTTAGTACTGGACACAGGCTTGTGGTCCACACTGGTTGATTGTTGGAAGGTATCTCTATGTGATTTGAATACGTGAATTCTGAGTAAAATCTCTGAAAGACCACTGTCCGGCTGGACATGCCTTTCTAAGAATATAGATTGACTTTGTCTATATTTTATCCTTGTGTTGAAAATTCTCAATGTTGGGGACCGATGTTGTTGTGAAAAAAGATAAAATCAAGATACAAGAGTTAAAGGCGTCTTAAACCGTTCGCTGCTTCTGTCAGCCAACGGCCGTAGCGAGCACTACCTCTGTAGTGCTGCGCACGTCCGTTGGTCGACGCGGCCCCGCCCACTCTTCAAAGCCGCCGCAGCGGATTTTCGGCTGCGGTAAATGGGTTAATTGCGCATTCACTTTCTGAATGAATATCCCAGCTTAAGTTCACTTGCCGGCATGGAGGAGTAAGTGCTAAAAATAGATTGAACTGATACAATCTGACTTGACATTGCGAGTGGATTTTTCCAGGCCCTCTACCTCCACCTTAACCTTACCTCTGAGCCTGGCCATTTAAATTTTGACACTGTTTGTGTTATAATACTGCCTATGGTTAGCTTTTGACTGAGTGCAAAATCTTCCTGGTACTGGAAGCAGCAGGATGAGGTGATTTCGAGCTGTCGGGTGGAGGATCTTTAGGGAGGCAGGTGAGACCTTTGACACTTCTTTGTTGAAGGATAGACCTCTTCACTTCCCATGCAATATTGTGATAATATTGTCAGTAATATCGACTTGCACATGTATCAACTCAGTATTGACTGTCAACATTTCATCAGGAATATGTAGGGAAGTATAGATGTACTTTCTGCTCTTTTAAACCATTTTTCTTTCTTTATTACTTTACAGATATTACACCGATACTGAAAGGAAAAGTGAGCAAGGATAAACAAACGAGGGAGGACAAGGCAGTGTAGAAAGGGAAAAAAGCAAGAAGTTAATACAAATGTTCCTAAATGTGGCTCACTTTTGAGCTCTTGCCTCTTGTATTTCATACTATTAGTATGAAATAAGAAATGGATTAAAATTTGTGTGACCATTACTCAAAAGTAGGTGAGGTTTCTTTCGGTTTACAGCCTCTAGCCTAGCAGAACCTGTCTTAATGGTTAAAATACATAACTAGAGGGCATACTTCAAAGTCAATTGATTAATATTTTACCATCCCAATGAAGTGACTGGATGTGCCCTTAAGCACCTGGCATACAAAATAACATTCTGGCCTAATATTCCTGCATAAAAAAACACATGGCTTAGTTAGTCCCCCTCCTGGTGGTATTTAACTTAAATATAGGTATATCTAGTTGTTTTTTGTATTTTGCTGTGGAATATGATAAAAGTCAAACAATATCTGAAAGCTATAATTTCAAGGTGGGTTGCATTTCAAAATGTGACCTGCGTTGCAAAGATGTTTTAAAATTGCTTGCAAAGTTTTGATACTATAGAAATACGACCCCAAATGTTTTCATAACATTTATACACTAGGTTTTGGATTACCTTTGAGCAATATGTTGAATGTTATCAAACAGGCTGGTGTTGGTACCTCTTGGCTATCATGGGGATACTACACTTTTGCATTAGATCGCCACCTGTTGTTGGGCTCGGATGATTGCATGTTGTTGTCGTCTTGGAAGAAGTCTTTTGTAGTCACAAGATAAGTGACTCCTCCCTTGGACGATAGTGCGCATGGGCATCGACTCCATCCTTAGATTGTTTTTTTCCGCCACTGGGTTCGGATGAACTTTTTCCGCTCCACCTCGAAATCTACTTTTCAAGTACTTTGAAGCGCAAAAAATCCTAAAAACTTTACTTAACTAACTTCGATATCGACTGACATCGTTTCGACTCCATCAGCTTGATTCCGGTCGTCGACGCGGGCCGTTGGGCCTATCCACGCCGTGGAAAGGACGCCATTTAAGAAATGCCCCGAGTGTGGAGCAAAGTTTCCACACAGTGACCACCACGAGGTCTGCAACCTGTGCTTATCGCCAGAACACAAGGAACCCAGCTGTACAGCCTGCGCATCCTTTCGATCCAAGAAAACCATCCGAGATCGGAGGGCCTGTTGACACGACAAGCAGAGATCAGCTCCGGAACCGGTAGACATTCCGACGAGGAGGTTCAACTTGTTCCCGAAGAAGATTCCGATGATCTCCAAAATCGTATCAGAGGCAGACAACTCAGAGGACTCCATACCATCGGGTCAGCGCGTGAGTACTACTGCCCCTGCACCACACACAGCACTCAGATCTAAGGCAAACGTCAACACTCCGCCTCCGGGGCCCAGTCGCGACCGAAAAACCCCTTCGAAAGCCCCGCCATCGAGCCCTGCTCCGAAGAAAGCAGTTAAGCCTTCCGGTAGCTCTTTACCGAGCAAGCTGCACGTGCCGATCCCACCAGCTCCCTCGGCACCAAAACCGAAAGAAGTCTCGGCTCCAAGACCGTCGACTTTGAAGGACAAAGGTGCGAAGTCTGCGTCCGACGCCTCGAAACCGACGAGACCAGCTTCCACTCCGAAGACATCGACTTCGGTACCGAAACCGAGAAGGCCTGATTCCGATGCGCTCAAGCCCTCGAAGCAGCCTACGACACCGAAAACAACACCTTCGGTGCCGAAAACTACGCCAAAGGACAATGTAACACCTCCTAAGGCTAAAGACAAGCAGCAACCTCGTCCGGAACCGAAAAAATCGGCGCCGACAAAGGTTCCACAAGGAGAAGAACTTTTCCAACCAGATCCTCTGCAAAAGAAGATCTACATTGACCCAAAAACAGGTGCTGTATCCACTATACCACACAAGAGGAAGGCAGATACAACACCCACACCTGTAGCACCTTCCAAGAAGGAGGACTCTGCCACATCTCCTATGCACCCTTCTTCTCCTATACTTCCTTCTCCTTCATCCCCTGTACCTCTTAACATTTCACCACAAATTTCTCCTCCACATTCTCCTACTATGTCTTCACACTCGCCTCAAATGTATAGCCTAGGGAGAGTAACAGACCCTAATGAGCCTTTCCCATACCCTTTAGATGATCCAGACTGGGAGTTCCCAAACCCAAGGGATGTACCTCATATTCCTGACCCACATTCATACCCATCAAAACCTTCTCCCCCAGAAGATAACATTGGTTTTGGACACCTATTGAACAGAGCTGCCATTTACCATGGGGTCACTATGCACTCTGATGAGGCAGAGGAGGATTTTCTATTAGACACATTTGAACAATCGCAAAGGTCCGTTCAAATTCTTCCTATGATTAAAGGGGTCATCAAACATGCTCCAGAGGTATTTAAAGACCCTGTACGTACTAGGATCCTAAACCCTAGAATTGAGAACAAATATAGGCCAGCACCTGGCGATCCAGCCTACATTAAAGGACAACTACCATTAGATTCACTAGTTGTATCAAATGCTAGGAAAAGGGCAAACTCACAAACGTCAGGTGAAGCACCCCCACCTGACAAAGAATCTAAAGTCATAGATGCCTCAGGCAAAAGAATAGCTGCGCAAGCTACTAACATATGGCGTATAGCTAACACACAAGCCCTCCTTTCAAGATATGACAGGGCTCATTATGATCAGTTAGAGAAACTATTAGAACATCTACCTGACCAATATAAAACACAGGCAACTGACCTTATACAAGAAGGCAAGCTAATTTCCAATGCCTCAATCAAGTGTGCACTTGATGTGGCAGACACTGCGTCTACAGCTGTGAACACTAGTATCCTACTTAGAAGACATGCGTGGCTAAGCATTTCAGGATTTAAACAGGAAATGCAAACAACCATTTTAAATCAACCATTTAATCAAAATCAATTGTTTGGACCAGAGGTAGACACAGCACTTGAAAAGATGAAGAAAGATACAGAGACTGCCAAACCTATGGGAGCTTTACAGTCCACACAAGTTAGAAGTTCCTTTCGTCGCTCCTTCTACAGAGGAGGCTCCAAACAGACTGGAGCAGACAACACAACATCCTTCAAATCTAACACACAAACATCATCTAACAAAGGTTATTTTAGAGGAGGATATAGAGGAAACAATAACAAAGAAAGAGGTCGGGGTAACAACAATAATCAAACCTCTTCCACCACAAAACAGTGACTTCCCTCTGCTTCCCCAACAGCATTCTACTCCTGTGGGGGGCAGATTAACACAGTTCCTATCTGTCTGGAATTCCATTACAACAGACAAGTGGGTAAGTCAAATTATCCAGTATGGCTACTGCCTCGAACTTATAGCAACCCCTCCATACATACCATCCAAGCAGCATCCAATGTCTGCAGAACATCTTACTCTGCTCAAACAAGAAGTCCTGTCACTTCTTCAAAAGGACGCAACAGAAATAGTTCCTTTACAGCACCAAGGAACAGGGGTTTACTCGCTGTATTTTCTAATACCCAAGAAGGACGGGACACTAAGACTAATTCTCGACATCAGGCCCCTCAATCATTACACACAATCAGATCATTTTCATATGACCACTTTACAACAAGTGCTTCCACTGCTGCAACAAGGCGATTTCCTTACAACCCTAGATTACACATTCTGATACATCCTGGTCACAGGAAGTATCTAAGGTTTGTACTAGAAGGACAACATTATCAATTCAAAGTCCTTCCATTCTGAGTTACAACAGCACCAAGAATATTCACAAAGTACCTAGCAGTAGTAGCATCACATCTCAGGAGACACAAATACATATCTTCCCTTATCTAGACCATTGGCTCATAAAAGCCAAGTCATTCAATCAGTGTGTTCAACACACACTTCAGACAATTCAAACATTGCACGACTTAGGGTTTACAATAAACTACACCAAGTCGCACCTGCAACCCTCTCATACACATCAGTATCTAGGGGCTACAATAAACACGTCCACAGCTCTAGCGTATCCCAGTCCAGCAAGGATACAGAGCATTCAGGCCTTAGTCACAAGCTTCCAACATCAACACTCTCTCCAAGCCAGAGTGTTCATGAGACTAATAGGCATGATGGCATCTTGCATCTTCATAGCACCATATGCAAGACTGCAGATGCGTCCGTTACAGGAATGTCTAGCACAACAGTGGAACCAGCTCAAGGGCAACTAACAGACCTGGTGTTGGTAGACAGCCGCACACATTGCTCTCTGCAGTGGTGGAACACCAAAAAATTGACAAAGGGACGGCCGTTCTTCGAACCTGTTCCACAAATAGTGCTCACAGCAGACGCATCTCTCACAGGATGGGAAGCCCATCTCCTACATCATACAACTCAAGGACAGTGGAACATTCAACAGACATTGTTCCATATCAACCATCTAGAGCTGCTAGCAATATTCTTAGCACTCAAAACATTACAAGTACAAAACAAAGCTGTATTAATCCGGCGGATAACATGACATCTATGTATTGTATACAAAAACAGGGAGGACACACTCTCTACAACTGTCCCAGCTTGCACAGAACATTTAGAGATGGGCCATTCCACAAAAAATATATATGCTAGCAGAGCACCTTCCAGTAGTTCACAATTAGATAGCAGATCTGTTGAGTCGGCAGACCCACCAATTCACGAATGGGAACTACATCCGAAAGATCTTCAACCATTTTTTTCACAAGTAGGGTCATCCAGACATAGATCTGTTCGCCACACACGAAAACGCAAAATGCCCAGCCTTCGCCGCCAGGTTTCCACACCCACTGTCCAACAGCAATGCGATATGGATGAACTGGACGGGCAGATTTGCGTACGCTTTTCCGCCACTACCACTAATACCATTGGTAGTACGCAAGCTCTGACAACAGTCCCTAAAATTGATCTTGGTAGCTCCCACATGGGCACGCCAACTGTGTTTCACCACACTGCTAGAACTCTCTCTAGTTCCACACCAAAAATTACAACTGACACCTTCCCAGCTAACGCAGGACCATGGAGACATCAGACATCCAGACCCAAATCAACTGAATCTGGCAATCTGGCTCCTGAAGTCTATCTTAACCTACCACCAGACTGTATGAACATCATTAAAGAAGCCAGGAGACCTACTACCAGAGCTTGTTATGCTGCTAAATGGAAGAGATTTGCCATTTATTGCAACAATAACCAATTTGATCCCCTGAATGCTTCTATCCAAAATATAATTTGCTACCTTTTACATTTACAAAGATGTAACTTGGCATATTCATCCATACGCCTGCACCTTGCAGCATATTTACAAAACAGACAACATCTGTCTCTTTTTAAAGTACCTGCTATTAAAGCATTTATGAAAGGATTAAAAAGAATCATTCCACCCAGGTTACCACCTTCTCCAGTTTGGAACCTAAACGTTCTTGCAAGACTCATGGGTCCCCCTTTTGAACCTTTACACAAATGTGAACTGCAATTTCTCACATGGAAAACCGCTTTCTTTGTTGCTATTACCTCTCTTAGAAGAGTAAGCGAGATACAAGCTTTCACAATACAAGAACTATTTTTACAACTACATCGTAACAAGGTGGGTCTAAAAACTAATCCTAAATTCCTTCTAAAAGTCATTAGTCCTTTTCATTTAAACCAATCTGTAGAGTTACCTGTATTTTTCCAAAACCCTGATTCTGTAGCAGAAAGATCTCTTCACACACTAGATGTTAAAAGAGCTCCTCTCTACTATATAGACCGGACTAAATCTTTTCGAAAGACAAAACAACTGTTTGTATATTTCCCTCCACCACATAAAGGCAACCCCATCTCTAAGGGTGGAATTGCAAGGTGGATTGTAAAATGTATACAAATATGCTATCAAAAAGCAAAACGTACATTAACACTTCCTCCTAGAGCGCATTCCACACACTAGCTAGGAGCCTCTATGGCTTTCTTAGGGAACATCCCCCTAGAAGACATATGCAAGGCAGCAACATGGTCTACAACACACACCTTCACTAAACACTATTCTGTTGATGTGCAAGCCAAGCAGCAAGCTGCAGTAGGCCAAGCTGACCTTAAAACTCTTTCAAACTACTGCAACAGATACAGGTGACCACCGCTAGGAGAGACACTGCTGCACAATCGATGCAAAAGTGAAGTATCTGCAGCTCATATGCCTCAAACGGAAAATGCTACTTACCAGTATGCATCTGTTCTTGGCATTTAGAGCTGCAGATCACTACACGCCCTCCCGCCTCCCCGGGACTTGTATCTGTTCCAGTTTTATCTTACTTAGATGCACACGCATGGACATCCTTTTTCTTTACTTCTAGTAACTCCATCATTTCCCATCATAGCGAAAAACAATCTAAGGATGGAGTCGATGCCCATGCGCAATATCGTCCAAGGGAGGAGTCACCTATCTCGTGACTACAAAAGACTTCTTCCAAGACGACAACAACATGCAATCATCCGAGCCCAACAACAGGTGGCGATCTAATGCAAAAGTGTGGTGATCTGCAGCTCTACATGCCAAGAACAGATGCATACTGGTAAGTAGCATTTTCCATTCTTTTCTAGCGTTTTGGAAACATCCTCATCCTGTGGACCAGCGGTGGCAGGTATAGGATTTCAGCATAGCAGTTTTACCATCAACAGCGGCTGATGTATTTAAAAGTGGTGGAACCAAAACTTGTATCTTTGTATGTGCGTGCCTGAACTGAAAGAGGTAGGTGTTTGGGTGTTTGTTGGGGAGGTTCTCCCTGCAAGAGCATTTTGAAGAATTCAAAGAGGATTTTAAGTAAAATTACTACATGTAATGAATGAACTGTTGATGGATTCCATATTTCTTCCACATTCTAAATAAGTAGACAAACACATATTTTTAAGTCCATTAAACCAAGGGCTGGGTTTTGTGCTGTCGTGTACAAACAATGATTTATGGTTAAGAAAGGAGCCACTTGGGGATCAAGTAAAATCGACCGTAGAAAGAGTGGTTATTGCAGGTTCCACATGCGAAGGTATAGATAGTATTGAACCCCTGGTTCTAGTCGGAAAGCATACGCTAGACATAGCTTCTATAGGACAAATGGAATCCAAGGCATCTGGTTCCTTTATCAACATTTTGTCGTGGAATATAGCAGGTTTAAAGAAAAACTTGGCCAACCCTGATTGGAATGATTTTATTAACACCTTCGATATATGCATGTTTGAAGAGACTTGGTGCCTATCCCCCCAATACTTGAATGGTTATTCAACCTTTTACGTTCCAGCGGTTTCGATGGGGAAAGGGCGCCCCTCTGGCGGCTTACATATTTGGGTGAAAATAACCTTGAACTGTAGTGTTATCTCTAACAAGTATGTTTCAAATGACATCTTACACATTACTCTAAAGAATCGTGCAGGGGGTTATAGCTATGAAATTTTTTGCATTTATGCTAGAGGCCTTCAGGGAGGGCTCGCATCCCCAATATTACAATTGTTGGATGTGAAGCTATCAAACCTCCCCACCAGATCCAAAATACTGGTTGGGGGGGATTTTAACTGCACATTTGAACCTTTAGACGATGAAGAAGTATTGGGGTCTAATGTAGTGGATGGTAGACAGATCATACCCCCCTTAAAGCTTACCCCCATTAAGAAATGGTCATCAAGAGTTATTCAGTTGAATGCCCTGGTGCTAGATCACAATTTATGGGCTCTTAATGGCCGTACAAGGTCTGATCGCGAGGGAGCCATGACCTTTAACAGGCTAGGGTGCCCCTCTCGTATTGACTACATCCTCTTAGATGAACAATCTTGGCCTGACTTAATTGACATGGAGGTCAGGCAGTCTTCCTATAGTGACCATAACCCCTTATGTATGCTAATTCAGTGGGTTAGTGGCCGCGATATTAGGCGGAAAACGGAGTTGATTACTAAAGAAGTTTTTCCCACAAATGATAACCGGAAGCTAAAATGGAATGTGGTCAAATGTGATGAGGGGAAGCTTCAAAATATTAAAGAATTGGTATTAGAAGAAACCAGTAGATTGTCAGCCCTAGTTTCTTCGCCAGTTAATCTGGTCGATCCCAGTTTGTCGGCCTCTTATGACAATTTAATAATCAAATTGGGAGCCCACTTTTGTAAGAAGCCTATGGCAAAATCTCGTTCTAACGGTATTAAATCTAAAAGTAATCCGTGGTATACGATGAATTGTAGAATTAAAAGGAAAGCAATTACTAAAGCAATAAAAAGTAAGGATTCTGTGGCCGTTCGGCTGGCTAGGAAAGATTATTCAAATAGTATAAAAACAGCAAAAAGAGATTGGGAGGAAGAGCACTGGCAGCAGCTGAAGGAAGCAGCCTGTGGGAAAAATACTGTTATTTTCTGGAAATTAATTAATGCTCTAGAAAGAAAGGGTGCAGGACCCATTTTAAATCACATTACCGAACAGGAATGGTATTCCCATTTTTTAAAATTGTACTGTGAGGATAGCTTGGAAAGCTTGATATCACCACCTGTCACTATTCTCCAAAGCATGTCTTGTGAATATTTGATCCCCAAGACAGATTTATTCTCTCAGAGTGAAGTCTTAGATGCTATCTCTAAATTACTGCCCGGGAAGGCCCCAGGTCAAGACGGTCTTCCAGGGGATATGTTAAAGTACGAACCTAACGTTTGGGCAAAGTATATAACATGTCTGATGAACCTGATTCAGTCTGGTCACCCTGTTCCAGATTCCTGGAAAGGTGCCGAGGTGATAACCATATATAAAAAGGGTGAAAGGGATGACCCTGCCAATTACAGACCAATAAGTCTGATAGACATTATCCAGAAGGTGGTTGGCAGGGTGATCATAAATCGTACAGAGTCCTGGCTTGTGGATAAAGGCATTTTGTCGCATTTTCAGGCAGGGTTTAGATGCAATGTAGGTGCAATAGACCAGGTCTTTAGATTTTGTGCAGTCTGTTGGAAGTCAGTGTTAATTACCAAGGGCAGTCTATACCTGGCTTTCATAGACTTGAAGACAGCATTTGACGTCATCCCACGGGCCAAGCTCTGGTCGGTTCTATCCGATATGGGTTTTCCTAGTTATCTCTTACAACTTATTATTAAACTCCATGAGGGGAATTATGCTAGGATTCGTTGGGGAACCCAGGGCCAACTGACAGAGAAGATTCCGGTTAATAGGGGAGTGAGACATCCTTGGCTCCAACTCTGTTCTCCCTCTTTATAAATGGGGTGGTAGACCATTTGAGGGAGGATCCTGCTGATGCCCCCGTCCTTGCAGGAGAGAAAACACCTACCCTCCTCTTTGCCGATGACACTCTACTTATGTCGAAATCCCCCATGGGCTTGCAAAAATTGCTTGATCGTTTTTGCAATTTTTGTAAAGACAGGGGGTTGTCAGTGAATACCTCGAAAACAAAGTTGATGGTGTTGACTGGCAAAAAGAAACATAGGAGGGTAAACCTCTTGTTGAATGGCACCCCACTGGAGGTAGTAGAAGAATTTGATTACCTCGGAGTAAGACTTTGTAATAATTTGAGTTGGTCTGCCCATATCGCTAAAATGGTTTTAAATCTCAAAAGGGTATCAGGAGTAATATCTAAGAATCAGCGACTATCTATTAGCAGACCCATAGCTCCCACCTTGGCAGTTTATGAAGGGAAAGCATTGGCAGCGGCAGTATATGGTTCAGAACTTTGGGGTGCGGAAAACACTAAAGCTTTGGTTGTGGCGGAAAATAAATGTATTAGAGATATGGTTTCGCTACCCTTATCGTCCCCTCTGAAACCTTTATTTTTAGATCTGGGTAAAAAATCGATTTCTGATCTGGTGCAAATTCGCCCCTTGTTATTTTGGGTTCGGCTTAGAAGGACCCCTGAACTTTTTAACTATGCCTTGGTTCTGGATGAGCTGATTAGTTTGAATGTAGCTAATAAAATTAAATGGCTCAACAATTTAAAGAAGCTGGTGAGATCTATAGGTCTGGAGGATAGTTGGATCTCACAAATGCCCCCACCAAAACCAATTGTTAAAAAACTCTATTGGGATTGGGTTGTGGCAAAAGAACTCAGGAATCCAAACTGGGGTCGTTTAACTAATACCTTCCTTGACCACAAGCCTCTTAGAAAGTTAGAGCCATTCATGGATTTCATCCAGGTCCCTCGCGACAGGACGCTGTTTCTGAAATTTAGATATGGTATTTTACCTCTTAATTCATTCAAAGAAGGATGGAAGGGATGTAGAGGAACAGACCCAAAATGTCCAGGTTGTTCCTGCCCGAAAGAATCGTTGGGCCACTTCCTATTTGCATGTGCTGCTTACAAACAACCAAGAGTAAGATGGTTGAAACCTGTTTGTAGGAATCTAGGGGTGAGGGACCATAGAATAGCTATGCGTGTCATTCTAACTAATGCTACTTCAATGTATATTGTTTGCGGGGTGGCCAAATATGTGGCGAATGCTTGGTATATCAGGTCAAAACTTTTACCCGATGTCTGATATGTTTTCATGCATAGTTTATCCTTGTCTTATGTATACGGGTTGGAATATGGTAATGTATTTCGTATACTGTATAATTGTACTTTTATGAAATTCGTTTCGAATAAAGTATTCAAAAAAAAAAAAAAGAAAGGAGAAGACAATTCTGCTGAATATAGTAGCTGTTAGACCTGACACCTTTGGCGTGGGTCTTCCCCCATCTTTTTGCCTCTGACTCATGTGTTTTTGATGCTGTGCTGGATTTCGTTTTTGCTGGTTTAGATGCTTTGGACACTCTGCCACTGCTGATCAGTGTCAGAGTGTAAGTGCTCCCTCTGTAAATTGCCATATTGATTAAATATACCTGATTGGCATATTTGCATCACCATGCAGTCCCTAGTAAAGTGCATTATGTGTGCCAGGGCTTGTGATGACAGATGCTACTAGTGGGCCTGCAGCGCAGATTGCGCCACCCACATGAGTAGCCCTAAAAAGGTGACTCAGGCCTGCCAGCGCAGGGCCTGTGTGCAGTCAGTGACTGCCTGTCCCCCTGGCCAGTGTCACCACTGGCTGGGCCTAACCCTTCCCTGTCTGTGCACATCAGTCACACCTATGGAAGGCTCAAGGTACCCCCCTGGGCAGGGTGCAGTGTATGGATAAGGTAGAGCATGTACTAGTGCAGGTCACATGCTCTGGTAGTGGGCAGCAGCCATTTTGTGTGCTCACTGCTGTAAGGTTATCTTGCTCCATAGAGTAACATGGAGGAGGCTGGTCCCATGGGGTACCGCCTATCTCCCCATAGGAACAAGATGGGACATGAGTGAAAGATATCCCTGAACTCAGAATTTAATAACACATCTTTTAGTAAAGGTTGTTTTTAAATCCTGTGTTGGAGAATAGCACTTTTAGAAAGTGGCTGTTCTCTTGTCTAAACCTTTCTGTGTGCCTGAGTTTGTGGAATGCCTGTCTGGTCTGGGTGTGACGGGGGCTGCAGAACCCCCGGAGGAGGGGGTCGGAGTCAGCCCGGGGATCAAAGGCCACATCTGCTGCCAGGGAGGTGGGAGGAGATAGCGCCTGACAGTGCCGGGCTGTGCTTGCCTGCCCACCATGCTGGCTCTCCCTCCTGCCGGCCAACTGACACCTCTGACCCTGAAGCTGACAGGAAGAAGAAAACCAGAAACACCTCAGAGCTCCGCAACCTCCAGAACTGGTTTAGACCGGGCCCAGGGCCCCCTTGCACAAAGGCTTCAAAGGACTTCAAAGACATTGAGGGGTATAAGGAAAGGACCCCTGACTACAGAAGTTGGATTCCAAGATTCTACACTCAAGAAGGAACCTCTGCTGGAAGAAGGACTGCTGGAGAACTAAAGGAAGATTGCCTTGCTGTGTGCTCTAAGGGCTGACCTGTTCTGCTGTGCAACTGAAAGCTGAGGAGGAGAAAGGGACTTTACTGTGTGCTGTGACCCTGCCTACTTGAAACTGCCAGGACTTTGCTGTGTGCTGTGTCCGCAACTTGAATCTCCAAGGGCCTGAGAAGAGCTGGCCTCCTGTTGGGAACCCAGGGTTAAAGGTTCCCAAAGCTTTGCTAAGAATTACTGCAAGATCGTGTTGTTTTGGACCTGGAGCGTGTGGTGCTCAACTGCTGAGTGTAAGAAGGGATCGTTGTGCTCATCGGCACATTCCCGGCGAGGGTCGGAGGTCTGTGGTGCCTCTCCTCACGAATTCACTCAAGAGCGGTTGTGAGGCTAAGAGGGCGGTCTGGTCTGTCCGTGACCCGCGCCCTCTAAAATCATCTGCCGCCTGATCACCGCCGCTGCCTGGAGCCAGAAAAACCTCTTCCCGAAGTGCCGTCCTGATCGGAGCTGCGGGGCCGAAGAACGAAGCCGCCGCGCTCCCATTGGTTGGAGGAGCCGAGCACCCTCACCAACGCTGCGACGGGATAGGCCCGTGCGGCGCACCGTCATCAGTGTTGTTGGGCCGGGATTGGCCGGAGGAGCGGAGCGTCATTGCTTGCCTGTCCCGGGAGCCGCACTGCCATTGGCTGACTCCCGGGTGCTGCTGGAGGCTCGCCCCATTTGCCGCGACAGGATTGGTCCCCGTCATCGGGACCTCTTCGAGTGCCGTCTGATCACCGCCGGGACCGGGGAAGACTGACCCGACCTCGCCGAGGGAATCCAGCGAGTGCTCCCAGCCCCGGCCTGCCGTCTCTGCTCCCAGCTGCTCCCTGAAGGACTGAGAGCGGGCGGAGAGTTTCCTGTGACCGGCCGGGCCAGAGCGCGAGTGAGCGCTGGAAGGTGGGGAGCGTCTGAGGCCTGACGAAGTGCCGGACGAGGAGAAGGGAAACCCCCCCCAGCATTCCGGTGAGGCGCGCTTGTAGCGCATAGGGCCCCTGACGTTAGGGGCTGATTCTTTTGGCGACTTTACGAAACTGGCATTGTTTTCACAGCGCTTGAGGCCCATTGCTTTGCGGGCTGGGAATAATTCTGGCATTGTGCAATAACCCCCCCCAGCATTCCGGTGAGGCGCGCTTGTAGCGCATAGGGCCCCTGACGTTAGGGGCTGATTCTTTTGGCGACTTTACGAAACTGGCATTGTTTTCACAGCGCTTGAGGCCCATTGCTTTGCGGGCTGGGAATAATTCTGGCATTGTGCAATATGCTCGTTTTTAGAGCTAATTGAATACAAATCAGTGGCATTATTTTTAATTACTGATTAAAGAGACTTGAGACATTTTTCATAAGAACTTCCTAACAATTTAACTGCAACCATTAAGAAGAAGTGCAACATTTTTATAATGAAGTAATTATCGTGCAACTGCTTGATTTACCTTGCTGAAACTAGATAAAGATAAAGTTATATATTTTTATAAAATATACTTACCTGTGTGGTCTCAGTTTGTGGTGGATTGGGGATTATTGTCGTGTTAAGTGCAAATATTGTCCACATTGCCTCTGTTTAGCCTAGACTGCTCGTGCCATGCTACCTAGAGGGTGAGCAGGGGTTATCTCAGAGGGTTATTCCTTCACCCTGACTAGAAGCAAGGGTCCCTACTTGGTCTAAGGTACTTACCTCTGCCAACTAGAGACCCCCAGTTCTAACATTGTTGGACAGCGGTGCGTATTTTGAACTAATAATTGCACTTGACCGACAGTGATTTCTTGTACATCACTAGTCTAGTTTGGTAGCACAGGTTGCGCAAGATTTCTTTTCTTTTTTGGTGAAACCTTTTAGTTGAAGAGGTTAGGAAGCATCATGTCTCGGAAAGCGCCAAGCGTGAATGGAGAAGTGGAAGTGGAATTTGAAATCCAGGAGTTGTTCACCTATAACAAGGAGCAACTGGGAAAATTCTGCAAACGGCTTGAATGCCCAGTAAGGGGCAGCGCAAACAAGGAAGAGCTAAGGAAAGCTCTGAGGGCCTGGTGGGAGGCCAAACATGGTGATCCAGAAGCTGCTACTGGAGAGGGAGGCACACAGGAGAATGCTTTTTTGTCCAGTGAATTGCCAGTGGGGAAGCCAGCGTCTAGGACCGGCAGCAACCACTCCGGTAGGATTATGTCTCCAGAGGAAGTGGAGGAGAATCAGAGAGCTAGGGCCCATGAGATTGAGCTTTTTAAGCTCAGAGCGCAAGCAGATGAGAAGAGACTGCGCCTTGAAGCTGAGATAGAGGCGCAGGAGAGAAGGAATGCTCTCGCTTTGGAGGAGAAGAAACTCCAATTGGCTCATGAGTTGAGCATGAAGGAGCTGGACATTAAATTCAGAAAGGCGGAGTCCAGTTCTAATGGTGGCAGCGCACAACTAGTACAGGCGGGTAAGGTATACATACCAAAGGATCTGGTACAGAATTATCAGAGGGGTGAGGATATCTATGCGTGGTTCAGAGCGTATGAACTTGCCTTAAGGATGAATGAAGTGCCTGAGAAGAATTGGGGGGCAGGATTGTGGAAGCATTTTGAGGCCTCTGGGAGGGATGTTTTGGCACCCTTAGAAGCAGCGGATGCTTTATCCTACCCCGCTATGAAGGAGGCTTTGTGCCTCAGGTATGGGCTCACTTCAGAACAGTAACGCCAGAAGTTTAGGAACTTCAAGAAGCTTGATTCAAGTACTTGGGTGGAGTGTGTGAATATGTACACGCGTGCACTGGAAGGTTGGATAAAGGGCAGCAAAGTTACTGATTATGTGGGGTTGTGTCACTTGATTAGTTGGGAGCACTTAAGTAGTTTATGTGTTCCAGAGCTGCGCCAGCATCTTTTGGATAGCAAGTTAACTGACCCCAGTGAGCTTGCTAAAGAGGCGGACCGCTGGACTAGCACCAGGGTCCACAAGGGGGTGGTAAGTACCCCAGCCAAAGGTGGACAGGGTCCCCCGCAGAAGAGTGGGGGGGACACGGGGAATCAAAAGGAGTCTTCTAAAGGGCCCCAAAATGGTTCCCAGGAGAAGGTGTCTCAACCCCCCAAGCCTAAGAAGTCCTGGCCCCAAAAGGGCACGCAGGACAAAAGGACCCCACTTACTTGCTATTCATGTAGGGAGGTGGGGCACATTGCCCCCAAATGTCCAAAGAAGAAGTCAGCACCCACTTGTGCTCCAGCTCCAGCTCCGGCGTTAGCCAGTGTAGGTTTGGGAGGGGATTTGATTTCTAGTGGGGAGAAGGGGTTAGCATTGATGACCCTTGTCTCTCTAGGAGACCAAGAGATGGCCCAGGAAACTTTGCTGCCCCAAAACACTAAGAAATACGGGCAGAAGGTGACCATCAATGGACAGGAAATAGAGGCTCTGAGAGACACAGGGGCCAGCGTGACATCTGTCAGGTGTCGGTGGGTGTCTGAAGAGCAAATTGTTCCCAAGGTACTCCGGCCTGTGGTGGCATCTGACAGTTCAGTGCGCTACTGCAAGTTGGCAAATGTTCTATTTGAATGGGGAGGGGTCTCCGGTATTTTGGAAATTGTTGTAAGCGATGCCTTGCCTGTAGATTGTCTATTAGGTAATGACCTGGAGAGCTCCCCATGGAAAGAGGTGGAGCACAGGACTCACTTGGAGATGTTGGGTTTGCCTGCGTGGATCTGTGTGTCCACCCGTGCAATGACAGCCAGAGAGGGCGGTCTAGCAGAGCTGGAGCCTGGAAAAATTGCCCAGGGACCTGCCAAGAGAGGAAGGGGTAGAGGGCGCGGGAAACCAGCCCCCACTGTTCCCACGGTCCAGGAGGAAGCAGACCCTGAGGGGGATGCCCTGGAACCTACAGGGGAGCAGGTGGCCGAACTAGGGGAATTGCCTGAGCTGTCCCAGTGGCAGCAAGAGGGTGGTCCCTCCAGGGAGGAATTCTGCCAGGCTCAGAAGGAGTGCCCTTCTCTCATTGGTGTGCGGCAGCAGGCTGCAGACCAGGCCGCAGGCCTGGGGTCCAAGGAGCATTTGATCTACTGGGAGGATGACTTACTTTATAGTGAGCCTAAGTTCGCTGAGCCCGGTGCAGCCCGTGTGCTGGTAGTACCGGAACGCTTCAGGAACTTCCTACTGGGTCTGGCTCATGACGTGCCTCTCGCAGGACATCTGGGACAAGACAAGACCTATCACAGGCTTGTCACCCATTTCTACTGGCCCCAGATGAAGAAGCACGTCTCTGCCTTTTGTAAATCTTGCCAAACTTGTCAGGCCAGTGGCAAGAGCGGAGGGAAGTGCGTGGCACCCTTCCAACCCTTTCCTGTGGTGAGCACCTCTTTTGAGCGGGTGGGCATTGACATCGTGGGGCCCCTGGACCCCAAGACAGCCCTAGGCAACAGGTTTATCCTGGTCTTGGTGGACCATGCCACTCGGTACCCGGAAGCCATCCCGCTCAGGACAGTCACAGCCCCAGTGGTGGGCCGTGCCCTGATGGGAATCTTTTCACGGGTGGGATTTCCCAGGGAGGTGGTCTCGGACAGGGGGACAAACTTCATTTCTAGGTATATGAAGTCCCTGTGGAGTGAGTGTGGGGTGACATACAAATTCACCACTCCTTACCACCCTCAAGGAAATGGGTTGGTTGAGAGATTCAACCGCACATTGAAGGGCATGATTATGGGCCTGGAAGAGCCCATGAGGCGGAAATGGGACGTCTTGTTACCATGCCTGTTGTTTGCCTACAGGGAGGTGCCTCAGAAATCATTAGGGTTCAGTCCCTTTGAGTTGCTGTATGGCCACCCTGTCAGAGGGCCTCTTACTCTGGTGAAGGAGGGGTGGGAGAAATCCCGTGGGAAAACCCCTCAGGATGTGTTCAGCTATGTGCTGGCCATTCGAAACCAGACCAAGCGCTTCAGGAAGCTCGCTCAAGAGAACCTGGAGGCTAGCCAGGAGGAAATGAAGAGGTGGTATGACCAGAACACTTCTCTGGTTGAGTTCCACCCTGGTCAGAAAGTGTGGTTGATGGCGCCAGTGGAGCCTTGTGCGCTCCGTGACAAGTGGTCTGGGCCATATGAGGTGGTGGAGCGCAAGAGCGAGGTTACCTATTTGGTTAACCTGAAGACTCCCAGGCAGCCCCTGAGAGTGCTACATGTGAACCGCCTCAAACCCCACTTTGAGAGGTCAGAAGTGACTATGCTCATGGCTACAGATGCTGGAGGGGAGGAGGATAGTGATCCTCTCCCTGACCTCCTGGCAGTCAAGGAGCAAGACGGGTCAGTAGATTGTGTGGTCCTCTCCCCCACCCTGACCCCAGAGCAGCAGGAGGACTGTCGTCAAGTCTTGGGTCAGTTCGCCCCCCCTGTTCTCCCTGACCCCAGGTGTCACCAAGTGGTGCGTCCACGATGTGGACACTGGAGACAGTCTGCCTGTGAAACAGAAGTTTTACAGGGTGGCTGACAGCATCAAGGAAGAAGTTTCCAAGATGTTGGCGCTAGGGGTTATTGAGCCCTCCAGCAGCCCCTGGGCTAGCCCAGTGGTCTTAGTGCCTAAGAAAGCTGCTACCGCCGGTGGCACCCCAGAACTTCGGTTCTGCGTGGACTACCGTGGGCTCAATGCGGTCACCAAGACTGACGCGCACCCCATCCCCAGAGCTGATGAGCTGGTGGATCGGTTGGGAGCTGCCCAGTACCTGAGCACTTTTGATTTGACTTCAGGGTACTGGCAGATTGCCTTAACCGAGGGGGCAAAGGAGAGGTCAGCATTTTCAACGCCAGAGGGGCACTTCCAGTTCCGTGTCATGCCCTTTGGGTTAAAAAATGCCCCTGCCACATTTCGGAGATTGGTCAACCAGGTACTGGCAGGGCTGGAGCAATTCAGCGCAGCCTACCTGGATGACATTGCTGTGCTCAGCTCCACTTGGGAGGAACACCTGCAACACCTCACTGAAGTGTTGAAGGCTCTGCAGAGGGCAGGCCTCACTATCAAGGCCAGTAAATGCCAGATAGGGCAGGGATCTGTGGTGTACTTGGGACACCAGGTAGGGAGCGGCCAGGTGGCGCCCCTACAGGCAAAGATTGATACCATTCTGGCTTGGGAGCCCCGCAAGACCCAGACTGAGGTGAGAGCCTTTTTAGGTCTCACCGGGTATTACAGACGGTTTGTCAAAGGTTATGGCACCATTGTGGCCCCTTTGACAGAGCTGACATCTAGAAATCAGCCCAGGAAAGTGAATTGGACTGAGGCCTGTCAAACTGCTTTTGACACCCTCAAAACTGCCATGTGCACAGCTCCAGTGCTTAAGGCACCCGACTTTTCCAGTGAGTTCATTGTGCAAACTGACGCTTCAGAGCAAGGCGTGGGAGCAGTACTCTCACAGATCAATGATGAGGGCGGAGACCAACCAGTGGCTTTCATTAGCAGGAGGCTAATCCCCAGGGAACAGCAATGGAGTGCCATTGAAAGAGAAGCTTTCGCTGTGGTCTGGGCTCTGAAGAAGCTGAGGCCCTACCTGTTTGGGACTCACTTCCGTGTTCAGACCGACCACAGGCCCCTCTGGTGGGTAATGCAGATGAGGGGTGAGAATCCAAAATTGTTGAGGTGGTCCATTTCCCTACAGGGGATGGACTTTACGGTGGAGCACCGCCCTGGTACAGAACACGCCAATGCTGACGGTCTGTCCAGATTCTTCCGCCTTAGTGATGAGGACTCCCAAGAGGTTGGGTAGTTCTCCCACTTTCAGCTGGAGGGGACACGTGTTAGACCTGACACCTTTGGCGTGGTTCTTCCCCCATCTTTTTGCCTCTGACTCATGTGTTTTTGATGCTGTGCTGGATTTCGTTTTTGCTGGTTTAGATGCTTTGGACACTCTGCCACTGCTGATCAGTGTCAGAGTGTAAGTGCTCCCTCTGTAAATTGCCATATTGATTAAATATACCTGATTGGCATATTTGCATCACCATGCAGTCCCTAGTAAAGTGCATTATGTGTGCAGGGCTGGTGATGACAGATGCTACTAGTGGGCCTGCAGCGCAGATTGCGCCACCCACATGAGTAGCCCTAAAAAGGTGACTCAGGCCTGCCAGTGCAGGGCCTGTGTGCAGTCAGTGACTGCCTGTCCCCCTGGCCAGTGTCACCACTTGCTGGGCCTAACCCTTCCCTGTCTGTGCACATCAGTCACCCCTATGGAAGGCTCAAGGTACCCCCCTGGGCAGGGTGCAGTGTATGGATAAGGTAGAGCATGTACTAGTGCAGGTCACATGCTCTGGTAGTGGGCAGCAGCCATTTTGTGCGCTCATTGCTGTAAGGTTATCTTTCTCCATAGAGTAACATGGAGGAGGCTGGTCCCATGGGGTACCAGCCTATCTCCCCATAGGAACAAGATGGGACATGAGTGAAAGATATCCCTGAACTCAGAATTTAATAACACATCTTTTAGTAAAGGTTGTTTTTAAATCCTGTGTTGGAGAATAGCACTTTTAGAAAGTGGCTGTTCTCTTATCTAAACCTTTCTGTGTGCCTGGGTTTGTGGAATGCCTGTCTGGTCTGGGTGTGACGGGGGCTGCAGAACCCCCGGAGGAGGGGGTCGGAGTCAGCCCGGGGATCAAAGGCCACATCTGCTGCCAGGGAGGTGGGAGGAGATAGCGCCTGACAGTGCCGGGCTGTGCTTGCCTGCCCACCATGCTGGCTCTCCCTCCAGCCGGCCAACTGACACCTCTGACCCTGAAGCTGACAGGAAGAAGAAAACCAGAAACACCTCAGAGCTCCGCAACCCCCAGAACTGGTTTAGACCGGGCCCAGGGCCCCCTTGCACAAAGGCTTCAAAGGACTTCAAAGACATTGAGGGGTATAAGGAAAGGACCCCTGACTACAGAAGTTGGATTCCAAGATTCTACACTCAAGAAGGAACCTCTGCTGGAAGAAGGACTGCTGGAGAACTAAAGGAAGATTGCCTTGCTGTGTGCTCTAAGGGCTGACCTGTTCTGCTGTGCAACTGAAAGCTGAGGAGGAGAAAGGGACTTTGCTGTGTGCTGTGACCCTGCCTACTTGAAACTGCCAGGACTTTGCTGTGTGCTGTGTCCGCAACTTGAATCTCCCAGGGCCTGAGAAGAGCTGGCCTCCTGTTGGGAACCCAGGGTTAAAGGTTCCTAAAGCTTTGCCAAGAATTACTGCAAGATCGTGTTGTTTTGGACCTGGAGCGTGTGGTGCTCAACTGCTGAGTGTAAGAAGGGATCGTTGTGCTCATCGGCACATTCCCGGCGAGGGTCGGAGGTCTGTGGTGCCTCCCCTCGCGGAATTCACTCAAGAGCGGTTGTGAGGCTAATAGGGCGGTCTGGTCTGTCCGTGACCCGCGCACTCTAAAATAATCTGCCGCCTGATCACCGCCGCTGCCCGGGGCCAGAAAAACCTTTTCCCGAAGTGCCGTCCTGATCGGAGCTGCGGGGCCGAAGAACGAAGCCGCCGCGCTCCCATTGGTTGGAGGAGCCGAGCCCCCTCACCAACGCCGCGACGGGATAGGCCCGTGCGGCGCAGCGTCATCAGTGTTGTTGGGCCGGGATTGGCCGGAGGAGCGGAGCGTCATTGCTTGCCTGTCCCGGGAGCCGCACTGCCATTGGCTGACTCCCGGGTGCTGCTGGAGGCTCGCCCCATTTGCCGCGACAAGATTGGTCCCCGTCATCGGGACCTCTTCGAGTGCCGTCTGATCACCGCCGGGACCGGGGAAGACTGACCCGACCTCGCCGAGGGAATCCAGCGAGTCCTCCCAGCCCCGGCCTGCCGTCTCTGCTCCCCGCTGCTCCCTGAAGGACTGAGAGCGGGCGGAGAGCTTCCCGAGACCGGCCGGGCCAGAGCGCGAGTGAGCGCTGGAAGGCGGGGAGCGTCTGAGGCCTGACGAAGTGCCGGACGAGGGGAAGGGAAACCCCCCCCCCCAGCATTCCGGTGAGGCGCGCTTGTAGCGCATAGGGTCCCTGACGTTAGGGGCTGATTCTTTTGGCGACTTTACGAAGCTGGCATTGTTTTCACAGCGCTTGAGGCCCATTGCTTTGCGGGCTGGGAATAATTCTGGCATTGCGCAATATGCTCGTTTTTAGAGCTAATTGAATACAAATCAGTGGCATTATTTTTAATTACTGATTAAAGAGACGAGACATTTTTCATAAGAACTTCCTAACAATTTAACTGCAACCATTAAGAAGAAGTGCAACATTTTTATAATGAAGTAATTATCGTGCAACTGCTTGATTTACCTTGCTGAAACTAGATAAAGATAAAGTTATATATTTTTATAAAATATACTTACCTGTGTGGTCTCAGTTTGTGGTGGATTGGGGATTATTGTCGTGTTAAGTGCAAATATTGTCCACATTGCATCTGTTTAGTTTAGACTGCTCGTGCCATGCTACCTAGAGGGTGAGCAGGGGTTATCTCAGAGGGTTATTCCTTCACCCTGACTAGAAGCAAGGGTCCCTACTTGGTCTAAGGTACTTACCTCTGCCAACTAGAGACCCCCAGTTCTAACAGTAGCAAACATTTGCAGTGAATTTACTGCGGCCATCTGCGCCAAGAAGAAATTACCAAGTCCGACTTACCTCTGTAGCCTCTTCTGATTTTGCTTCAAACTAATAAATCAATGCTGCATTGTTTAAAACATGTGCCTTAAACGGTCTGGAGTTAATGTGTAAAACCCCTCTCAACACCTAGGAAAATAAACCAAACAGATTCGGTCTAATTTAACATTGAGCAACTAGCAGCCATTTCTTCCCAGCTGCTCGGTGTTGTTCTCTTTTTCTTTCCTTCCCCGATGCTAGTAGGTTGAGGCCCATTACTACCATTAATACCAGTCGCTCTTGTCCCAAATAACTGTAATTTATATCTACATAAATATACATGTGACACTTATTGCAGTTTTTAATAGCAGACATAACCCTCTGTAAATGCACCTACATGTAAACAGAAGTAGCAATGTTGACATAGTACACATGTATCTTGTAGGGTAATATATATTGTTCCCCATATTATAAATGTATCTGCTTTAAACAGGAGGCATAGTTCAAAGTACAGTGATGTATAATGACAGCTGTTTTCCATAATGTGAGAAGTGTAGTTTGTTCTGAGAACTGTTGAGGTATATTCTTGAGATTTGAACTTAGTTGTCATGTGGGAAAGAGCCAGCTCTTGACTCATCTTCTGAAGCGGAGATGGTTGTCTGTGGATCTTATGTTTGTGGGTAGGAAACTCCACAGCTTGGCTGCTTGAACCAGAGGAAAATGTTTCACTCCTCTCTTTTTCTTGTATGTAGGAATTATGAGGCGGGAATCCATTCTTGAGCGTAGTTTCCTTTGTTGAATGTATTTGTTGATCCTTTGCCATATAAAACTTTGTGTGTGATACAAAGTAGCTTGAAGAATGATCTTCTGGCAATTGGTAACCAATGTAGTGCCCTTTAGGCAGGAGAGACTTGTGCTTGTGGCTTTACATGTAGGAGGAGTCTTGCGGCAGCGTTCTGAAATCTTTGTAGTGTATTTATAGTTGACAAAGTTTAGCCGTGAGATAGACCATTAGCGTAGTCCAATTTTGATAGGACAAGTGAACCTTGCCCTATCAAAATTGTCCTTGAACCTTGTGTGGGCATCCTAAGTGTGGGAAGAAGTTGCACTGTTATTATTGTGGGAAACCTTGATTTGGCTACCTTTTCCATTTGTGGATTCATTGGCAGTTTGGCATCCATTGTAAATCCAAGGTTTTTTACTTCGATATTTTTGGCAGTGGTCCTAGATCGTTGGGCCAGGCTCAGAGAGGATCGTACGTTTTACAGTCACCACAGGTGAGTATCTCAGTTTTGGAGGCATTCATTTTGAGGTGACTTCATGTCTTCCATTGGTTAATGGCCAGAGGCAATCAAATCTTCCATTGGTTAATGGCCAGAGGCAATCAAAAAGTTTTAATGTTTCAACATCCTTTGGGATTTCCAATTTCAGAAGTATCTGCATGTCATAAGCTTAGTTATTGCAGGTGATGCCAAACCCAGTGATCAGATCTGGTAGTGATTTCATGTAGAAGCTGAAAAGCATGGGCGAGATGATTGAGCCTTGAAGGATTCCTGCTTCAATATTGTATGGTCTGGAAGAGAATGGGGGGGTATGCATAATACCTGATTGTGTAGGTAGGATCTCATCTGCTGTGCCCTTTTTTCTGACTTCAAGTCTTTGGATGAGTGCATAACGATCCACGGTGCCTCTTCCTGGACAAAAACAATTTTGAGAACTGAAAGCACTGAATTATCTTCAGTGAATTGAGATATCTAGGTGAAAGCTGCTCTTGCTGCAAGTTTAACCAGGAATGGTCTGTTTGCTATAGGTCTGTAGTTTGTTGGGGGTCTTGATTGTCCAGGTTAGGTGTTTTCCAAAGGAGGCGTCTGTTTGCATTTTTCCGGTCCTTTGTGAAAACTCCTGTTGTTAAGACATTGTTGACCGGTTTATTGGGATGACCTCTGAAGTTGGTAGGATTTTTTTGAAGGTTTGAGGTGGACAAGGGTCAGAAGGGCAGCCGACTTGCTTGCTTGCTTTGACAAGGTCCAGGTCAGTCAATGATAGTTCTTTGAAAGAGTGTAGTTGGCCTTTGTCTTGAGCATATTGTCAGAAACTGGGTGGGACTGTTTTTGTTATTTTTTATTATTGTTTAAGTAGGTTTCAAACATATTTGCTTCGATGGTTAACCAGTTTGTCACCAAAAGTTTGAGAAATTAGATTGGTAGCCTCTGTGCATTTTGATTTATGGAATTCAGCGAGTATTTTATTGAATGCTTTATTGGCCCACTTTGCGTAGTGGATTCGGTTTGAATAATAAAGATGTTTTTGGCGTTTTTGGTTGTTGACTTGTATATTCTATTGTCTGTGAAGGGATATCTTGTCTTCAGGGTTGTTTATTTTAAGCCAGTTGCGTTGAAGCGTAGCATTTTCTTGTTTGATCTTTTTTAATTCTATATTCATCCAAGGTGCATGTTTCCTTTTGTTATGCTTGATGTCTTGAGAGGAATAGGGAGATCAAAAGCCCTCTGGCGCCATCCACAGTGTCTGTACAGAATTAATCGTGACTAGATTTGTATTGGAGTTAAGCAGTTTTCTAGTTATCCAATCGGTTCCATGATCTGAATGTGGTTGAAGGTAAGATGCATGTGGTGGGTTTTAGTGTCTTGTGTTGGAAGACAACGAGAAAACTATTTAACCACATGACAGGAGTCACTCTTGGAGTGTGATTAGGTATGCATAAATATTAGAGGTTAAACATGGTAGAACCACCATTAAAGGAAAAGTGCAAAAAACGTTTTTGGTAAGCAGAAGATTAATGTGCGCGATTTGATTGACTGCAGAGATGTTTCCTTCTTGGTACCTTGGCCTACCTGTGAAGGGCAGGTTGAGAGACTGAATGGTCTCTTCACAATCAATTGTGAAAGTGAATGCAATTCATAAAGCACAACTCATGCCCGAGGGCGTCTTGGCACTATCGTTGGAGGGAAAAGGTGCAGAAGTAATTTGAGAGCATAGTTTCCTTGCAACTATCACTTAGTCTTGTGAGAAAAAGACAGGTCTTTAGAGATTTTCAGAAGATATGCAGGGAGGGGGCAGTTTTTAGTGTTAAGCTGTTCCAGAGCACAGCAGTAGCCCTAAAGAAGGTCCTTCCACCCCATGTGGTCCTCTTATAATGGGAGACAATCAGATCCTTGGCGAGCTTATCCTTGAAGCAATCCGGTCCCGATCTATACAATGGTTTGCAGGCCAGACAGAGGGCTTTAAACGTACACAATTTTCTGACTGGAAGCCAGTGATGTTTCCTGATGGCTTCCTTAGCCGATTTGAATGGCAAGGTCTGTATAGCACCAACTGAGCATAGGCGCTAGATGTAGGGGTGCTCCGGCACCCCCAAAATTATCATGGCACAGTTCAGAAGGTAAATGGGCAATAGAGATGCCTTTATCAACTCTTCAGAACCGCCAAGAGAACCCCATTCAAGGACCGCCTGGATAACAGTTCACACAACAGCAAAGAGCTCTTCAGCATCGTGAAGGAACTCTCCAACCCCAGGTCCAACACAAACGACATCCCCCCTTCGCAGGACCTGTGCGACTCACTGGCCACCTACTTCCACCGCAAGATCGCAGACATCCACACCGCTTCAACGCCACGACCGCCTCGTCAACCACCGAGACCTCCACCCCGCGTTCACCAGCTGCCTGATCGCATGGTCCAACATCAACAACGATGACACTATCAAAATCATGAACTCCGTCCACTCTGGATCCCCGTCTGACCCATGCCCACACCACATCTTCAACAAAGCCAGCACAATCATCGCCCCCATCTCTGGAAAACTATCAACATCTCCTTCGAGACAGCAACCTTCCCGGAGAGCTGGAAGCACGCCGAGATCAACACCCTACTCAAGAACTTCCATCCCATCTCCCTGCTCCCGTTCCCGGCGAAGGTCACAGAGAAAATCGTCAACAAACAACTGACCCGCAACCTCAAGGACAACAACCTCCTGGACCCATCCCAGTCCGGTTTCCGCAGCAACCACAGCACCGAAACTGCCCTTATCGCCGCCACCGACGACATCATGACCCTGCTCAACAATGGAGAAACAGCGGCTCTGATCCTCCTGGACCTGTCAGCTGCCTTCGACCCGGTCTGCCATCGCACACTACGAACACGCCTACATGACGCCGGGATCCAAGAGAAGGCCCTGGACTGGACCACATCCTTCCTCTCCGGCAGAAATCGGAGCGTCCGCCTCCCACCCTTCTACTCCACTGCCACAGAGATCATCTGCGGCGTACCCCAGGGCTCTTCCCACAGCCCAATGCTGTTCAACATCTACATGGCACCCCTCGCCCACGTGGCCGACAGCTTGACCTGAACATCATCTCCTACGCCGACGACACTCAGCTGATCATCTCCCTCACCAAAGACCCTCACACCGCCAAAACCAACCTCCGCAACGGACTGAAGGCTGTTGCCGAATGCATGAGGAACAGCCGACTGAAGCTGAACTCGGACAAGACGGACGACTCCTTGTGGCAGTCTTCCCTGGGAACAGCCCCGACACCCACTGACCACGCATGCAACGTTGGGGTCATCCTCGACACCACCATCTCCATGACTAAACAGGTCAACGCCGTCTCCTCGTCCTGCTTCAACACCCTACGAATGCTCCGCAGGATCTTCAAGTGGATCCCCTCCGAAACGAGAAGAACAGTCACTCAGGCCCTCATCTCCATAAGGCTGGACTACGGAAACGCCTTCTACACAGGAACATCAACCAAGTTCCTGAGACGGCTGCAACGCATCCAGAACGCCTCTGCACGACTGATCCTCGACATCCCCCACCGCAGCCACATCACACCCCACCTGAGAGACCTACACTGGCTCCCCTTCAACAAGAGCATAACCTTCAAGCTCCTCATCCACGCACACAAGGCCCTCCACAACGCCGGCCCAGCGTACCTCAACAGACGACTGAGGCTCTATGCCCCTACCCGCAAGCTCCGCTCCGCCGGCCTTTCCCTCGCCACTGTCCCCCACATCCGAAGAACGACCGACGGTGGCAAATCCTTCTCCCACCAAGACCTGGAACACCCTCCTCACCAAGTTATGGCAGACACAAGACCTACTGGCCTTCAGAAGTCTCCTCAAGACCTGGCTCTTCTATCAGTAGCAGCAACCCCTCGTACCCCACCCCCAGCACCTTGAGACCCTTCACGGGTATGTAGCGCGCTTAACAAATGCCCTGATTGATTGATTATGCTCTGTTTTTATCTGGTAACGTTTGCTGTGCTTCAAAGACAGGGATCAGATGTCAGGCAATTTCTTCTGTCAGGTGGCTGTTTATTGCTTTAACATGGAGATTGGTGATTTCTTTCTCTGACTGCTAAGTGAGTTGATTTTGTAAAGTGAGCTATGTGGCAATCTTGCAGGGATTACAGGGAGTGAGAAAACAAAGGCTGGAGGAAGACACTTTATTCTAACACACAATAAAAGGTAAATACTTTTAAATTAACTGTACAGATGTTTCAGAATATATCAGCAGTTCGGGAAGCTCATATGTACGGTAGTGGCCCATCCTTAAGGGCAGAGGGGCCAGGCTCCTCCACCTTTTTCCTGACATAAAGAGTGTCTCACAGAGGACGGTCATCCTGACAGACACTTTATGTCAGGTCAGGCAGCCAGGTGCTGTACATGCACTACATGTGCAGGCGCCTAACTTGAACTTTGCTGGGTTCCTGTGGGCGTGACCTCTTCAGCTTGGCAAAGCGATTGGAGGAGCTCCCCCTCATGACGATAGGGAGTGTCACTAATAGCCTCAAACCTGTGTGCTTCAAATCCTTCTCTCGGTGGCTTATTTTCATCTTGTTTCTTCCCATCTTGTATTTTAGTAACGTTTGTATTTGTACATGTTTCGAAAATAGCATTTGTATGTTTTTATGGATTAATGCTGGAATTGCATGCCATTTCATTTCCTGATATTTCTTTTTTGGTACCTAATGATGCCAATAAAATAATTCATAAACACAGTTTAAAGCCCAAAAGCGCCCAGGGCAGAGTGCCTATCACTGAGACCTCGTCACAGAGTGGGGTGTGGTCAGCAATTCTCACTGACTTCATCTCAGTCTGTGACGAGGTACGGACTGCCGACTCCTCCTACTGACTAGAGGTCAGCCAATGAGAATGAATTTAAAATATTTATTAAGCGCAGCATTCACCAACGGTTTCTTGGCGCTATGGAGGGCAGGGTACCAATGGGGGAAAGTGAGCACCGTGCCAAGGACTGGTGGAACTGAAAAATAGTGAAAACATATCACTGAGGAAAGGCCTGTTTAAAAAGAAAAGTTTTGAGGTCTTTCCGAAAAGGGAGATAATGTGTTGCCAGTCTTAGGTGGTCCGGTAGAGAGTTCCAAAAGGAGGGTGCCAACGTGGAAAAGTTCGACCCACCCCACCTCTTGCGTTTAAAACGGGGGACCACCAACAAGGACTGGGAAGAGGAGCGGAGCTCTCGGGTGGGGGTGTACTCCCTGAGCATAGAAGAGATGAAGGCGGGAGCCAAGCCCTGCCGTGAGTGAAAAACCATACAACCCAACTTAAACAAGGCTCTCTCTTTAACTGGCAGCCAATGGAGTGCTTTAAGAATGGAAGTGCAATGATGCGAGCGAGAAAGGCCATGAATAAGTCGAGCTGCCTGGTTTTGAACCAATTGAAGTTTCCGTAGGCTATACGCTGGAATGCCATTGTACAGGGCATTTGCGTAGTCCAGCCGGGAGATAACAAGAGCGGACATAATCAGTTTGAGTGCCAAAGGAGAGAAAAAACGAGAGACAGTGCGAATTGTGCGAAGAGTGAGAAAGCAGGAAGAGACGACATGACTAACCTGAGAGTGAAGAGTGAGTTGATTATTGAGTTTGACACCTAATGTCTTGACTGAGGCAGAAGGAGAAGGAGGGGGGCCAAAAGAAGGCGGCCAAAATAGAGTTCCAGGGACTGGAGCAACCACCCGTAAGGACCAACTCGGTCTTGTCCGGGTTCAACTTTAGGTGGTTGTGGTTCATCCAGTCCCTGATAAAAACCATAACTGACTGAAAATTAGAAATAGAATGAGGAGAGGAAGAGAGATTAAAGATAAGCTGGAGGTCATCCGCATAATTAAAAACGGTGACCTCCAGCTGCTGGAGAGCAAAAATCAAAGGGCAGATATAAAGATTAAACAAGAGGGGGGAAAGAGAAGAGCCCTGAGGAACACCACAAGTGACAGGTAATGAGGTAGCTGAAAAGTCTCCCAGCCGGACCGCCTGGGTGCGGTCCCTTAAAAAGGAGAGGAGGCAGCAGTCTCAATCCTCTGGGAACCTCCGAGGCTTCCCTTCAGGGATGCTGCAGAAGGCAAGTGTTATGTTTTTAATTCATGTTTGGTGTGTGCATGCATGTATGTATCGCTGTATGTGTATATGGATACGGGATGTGAATGGGTGCATGTGAATACATGGGTGTGATTATGTGTGTGTGACTTCCTATGCTCCAATTACTGGCTGCCACTGCATAGGAGCTTAATGTTTTTTGTCATTCTGATGTGTGACAAGTAACATTTTAAAAGAATCAAAACATATCAAGACACACTTATTTTCAAAGCCCTATTTTCATACTGTTGGGTTTGTGTGCTTGTTATCAGTAAAACTGTATGTCTGAGCAAATTTTGTGGCCATTTTAAAGGAAATATTCTGTCTGTAAATGATACTGCAGTACCGTGGTATGGTTTAGGATATATTTGCGACAGTGTGCTCCAAAATGCATCACCAGCTACACACCACACCCACACGACTCTCCTGCTAAATGGGCATGGCTCATTTGCAACAATTCTTCTTTCTTTGCCGTTTGGATTTTTAGAATCCCTATGATGTCAGTGATGTAACATTGATGGCAGCACCACCCCACTCCGATAGTTGTTCCAGCACCACTGCACATGAGGCGAGGAGGACCCTTACACAGGACTGTTCAACACCCTGTCGGGCAGAAGAGTTTCTATTTACAGCACCGCTGCACCACACAAGGCAGAAATGGCTTCCCAGTCCTATAAAGACAGAGTATTTTCTTTTGGGTGCTCAGCGTCACCCCTCTGGAATGATCCAGTGTGAGGCGGCTGGACTGCACTGGGAGCTCTGAACACTCTAGTGGAGTTCCCTGCCTTTCCTTGTGCTACAGAATGTATATAGCTCATTAGTATGACCTTGCAGCTCTATCTGAATTCTGATATTTTCATTCATGGTTTTAAGGTATCTGTCAGACGGGAGTGCATTTCTGATTGTTTTAGTAGGGAGGGTGTGGTTAATAGGTGGCTTTAGTGTACAAGCTCAGTTGTACGTATGTGGGGACTGACTTGTGTTCCTGTCCGTAAACTGAGATGATTTTTTTGCAAATTCAGGTACGTGCTATCTGCATAATTGGTTGGTGTATGGGCTGTGATGCGCGTAGACTAAAACTCTTCGCATCTAAGAAAGCAATGTCTTAGGAGAGGGAGGGCTTTTAACTTCAAGCCGTGAAAAAAGAGGGCATTTGCTAAACATACATAAGTTTAAGGTCACAGGTTCCTCCTCAGTGGAACAATATTAACATAGCTTACCTAGAAACAACAAGCTTTGGCAATGCCAATAGATCTGGCTTTAAAGGAATGTTGTAAGGTAATGTGAAGCATTTCTAGTAAAATGGTATGGCATGGGAGTAAATATGTTTTTGAGTGGAAGCAAAGAACTGTAGAATAATATGAATGTAGATTAAAAGGTCAGGTAACAGTTGCACTGACAAGCCAGACTTAAAAATCTAGATAGGTTAACGACTGACCTCCTCCTGTCTGTGCTGTTGCCATAGGAAAACAACATAAATTATCTAATTCTTTCAGACACTTTAAACGCAATCCATTGTCATCGGTGCCCCTCAGGATAAATAAAATGATTACAGCTGTGGAGGGCAAGCCCATTTTTGTGGAAGCACACAACTTCTACCCAATCCAAACATGTACTCCTGGCTCCCAAGATGTGGGTGGAGCCAAAGCCCCTCGGGGAGGGGTGGGTGTGGGGGTGGGGGGGAGGAGGGGCTGTAAACTCTGTTCCTCCAACGTGTTTCTACCCACTCTGGTGCTCTTGAAGAGCGAAGTTCTGGAAAAACTCTGCCATCTGCTAAATGATTTATTTTTACCTCGTGCGCGGCCCGCCAGTGGTAAGTCGGCGAGTGAAAAAAATCGAGCACTAGACTGCCTCCCAGCGAGATTTCTCAACTCTGGCACTAGCTGCAGGGTGCTGTTGCTCGCATTGAGAAATCTTTCACTCACGTTGAGAAAGCTGACAGCCGACTAGAAAATCTACTCAAGCAGCAGAAAGAAGCCGCGCCCTCTGTCATGCCGTGTGGTGCTGTTCATGCTGATTTTACAGCATGGTACAAGCTCCCAGGGTAAAAAATCAGCACAAGCAGCACGTACTAAACTCTGCCGCAAGTGGAGTTTTTAGGTAACTCCGTGGAATTCTGTAGAGTGAAACTCTGCGAGTTCCGCCCACCCTTAGTGATGATCACTTAATTGTCTGCCGACAGCTGCAATATTGTGTCAGACCATAAAAGTGATGGGTAGTCCATTCCACTGAAAGAGATGTGAAGGTGTAGTTGCTGTCCCTGGATAAAAGGCGATGGCGTTTAGGTTTATGGGCTGCCCTTCAAGGGCAGGTATGAGCTTTATGATGCGTTATCAAGGCTATGCTGTGCAGGGTCCTATTGCACACAAGTCCTATATTGTGCAAAACAAAGCATTGCTCAAAGTGTTGTGGTTCTTTTGAAAAAGCACTTCACAGCCCAGTGAACAACACAAAAGCTATGCCAGGTCTTGTGCTTTAAAAATGCAGATGCAGATGTAGGATGGCTTCACTCCACCTTTAAGCTGCGTTTCGCAGGGGCAGTGTGGGCACCAACACACCCATTCCTCATAAAGTATATGGCAGCAGCAGAATTTGCTAAAGTCTAAGGAATCACACCCTTTTGCTGATGCAAACTAAAGTTGGAGACCTCTGTTGATCAAGCATTCTGACACTTCAGGGTAAAGTACGTGCTATATAAAAACGCATAAATAAATGAGTGATTTGTCCAGAATCACAGGATACTTGAGCCTCCCGCCAAGACTTGAACCTAGTTTCTCAACTTCAAGATCGGCCGATTTGGCTGATGCAGCACATGATCTCCTGATCACATATCATCATAAACAGAGTACTAAAATACATACAAATAAAGAAACATTTAAAAATGTAAAAAGAAAATAAACTTACCTTAGCCTGCAGCATGCACAGTCCTTGGCTCCAGACTCCTCCGAGCGCAGGTCCCACTGCTCCCTCAGGTCCTTATCCAATTCAGACGCTGCTCTCATGCTGTTAGCGGTACAAAAGGGGGTGGTGATGGACGGAGCATCTGAATCAATCAAACACTCACACCCAGTCAAAAGATCTGGGTTTAATCCATCACCGTTCTTTAGCCCACTCTGCCACCCCAGTTCAGACATGGCTATATGCAAATCAGTCTGACCCTGTGCCTCATGGGAACAGTCCAGCCCGAACTGCCAAGCCATGTCTTCCCTGGACCGGAAACGAGCTTCCGAGGACCGGTTTCTGGCATTCCAGCCGTCTTCAGCCCAGCTTGCTTGAATCCAGTGGCAAAGTGAGCAAGGGACTCACGTCTGAGCATACCCTGCCACACTTATGGCGGCCAAAAGCGGTACAAAAGGGGGTGGTGATGGACGGAGCATCTGAATCAATCAAACACTCACACCCAGTCAAAATATCTGGGTTTAATCCATCACCGTTCTTTAGCCCACTCTGCCATCCCAGTTCAGACATGGCTATATGCAAATCAGTCTGACCCTGTGCCTCATGGGAACAGTCCAGCCCGAACTGCCAAGCCATGTCTTCCCTGGACCGGAAACGAGCTTCCGAGGACCGGTTTCTGGCATTCCAGCCGTCTTCAGCCCGGCTTGCTTGAATCCAGTGGCAAAGTGAGCAAGGGACTCACGTCTGAGCATACCCTGCCACACTTATGGCGGCCAAAAGCGGTACAAAAGGGGGTGGTGATGGACGGAGCATCTGAGCCAATCAAACACTCACACCCAGTCAACAGATCTGGGTTTAATCCATCACCGTTCTTTAGCCCACTCTGCCACCCCAGTTCAGACATGGCCATATGCAAATCAGTCTGACCCTGTGCCTCATGGGAACAGTCCAGCCCGACTGCCAAGCCATGCCTTCCCTGGACCGGAAACAAGCTTCCGAGGAACGGTTTCTGGCATTTCAGCCGTCGTCAGCCCGGCTTGCTTGAATCCAGTGGCAAACGGCTTGCTTGAATCCAGTGGCAAAGTGAGCAAGGGAGTCCCTTGCTCACTTTGCCACTGGATTCAAGCAAGCCGGGCTGAAGACGGCTGAAATGCCAGAAACCGGTCCTCGGAAGCTTGTTTCCGGTCCAGGGAAGGCATGGCTTGGCAGTCGGGCTGGACTGTTCCCATGAGGCACAGGGTCAGACTGATTTGCATATGGCCATGTCTGAACTGGGGTGGCAGAGTGGGCTAAAGAACGGTGATGGATTAAACCCAGATCTGTTGACTGGGTGTGAGTGTTTGATTGGCTCAGATGCTCCGTCCATCACCACCCCCTTTTGTACCGCTCTCATGCTATTAAGCAGCACGAGTGATGCGTCTGGAGTGGCTGGAGCAGGCTGCCTCAGCACTCCGAAGAGCACTGAAGGGCTGTGCCTGCAGACAGCGGGGTCATAGAGTTTGAATTGCGCATGTCGGTTTGGCCGTAGCAGGGTAGCCGGCCAAACCGGCATTACATACTGAAGGGGGCACTGGTCATTGCTGCCAACCAGCTGCAATGACTCACTGGCCCCACCCTGCCGTCTCCACTTGACAGAAAGCTGCAAAAATAAAAGCCTTTTATTACCATTTTATTTTTACAGCTATCACCGCGGTGGGGGGGGGGGGTTGCTCCTCCGTTCGTATGGTGGAACCGCCGTAGTCTGTATATGGACCCCTGTTACTTAATGCGTGGTTACACATACACTCCCTGCAACTCACTGGCGTGGGTGGTGGTGGTGGGGGAGGGGGGGTATAGCAGGCAGTAGCAGCTGCTACCGGACATAGGGGTAGGTGAAGGGAATAAAAAACAATGAAAAAGACGTACCTGTAACAGCCGGCAGCCTCCTCTCCTCCGTCCCTGTCCTCTTCCTGTCTCTAGTCCAGGCTGGCAGCAGGAAGCAGCTGGGCACAAAGGCACCCCTGAGCCAATCACAACGCTGCAATGCAGCATTGATTGGGCTGAGCGCCATGGTTCAGTGCCCAGATGGGAACAGGGAGCCTGTGCATGTTCCTCCCCAGGCTGTGTAATGCAGCCTGGTGGGGAGCATGCAAAGTGCACATGAACTATTCAGTCAGGCACACACAGGGAGTGCACACCATTTCTCCCTCTGCTCTAGCCAGCCCAGCCACTGACTGCAATATGAAACATAAAATGATAATGACGTTACATTATTAGCATTTTATTTTTCTGTTTGAGCTGTGAGGTGACGCCACTGATGGCAGGAGCGAGTCTCCGTTGAGAAGAACCATCTCCATTTCACAGTACAAAGCAAATGAGCACAAAATGTTGCACATCACAAGTTACTAATATAATCTCAAGAAAATGACAGTGTAGTTACAGGACCACCAGATGGCACTCTCATACTGTGCATGTACAACGAGAAATTCCATAAATATAGAAACATGCGCTGACCAGACGCCAGTGAACTCGCCAGTTTATACAAACCAATATAGGGGAAAAGTTCATATATCGATACTGGAATACACTACATTGAATCTGTAATGCAACTTTTTCTGTAAAAGGATGGATAAAATACAAGCATTGGCAAACTAAAAATTCTGGGTTAAATGCACATAGTATGCAGCGTTAGCCCGTTAGCTTGACAGAGGTGGGAGTAACGCTACAGAAGAGGACAGCGAGGGGGTCCTCACGCAGTCCAATGCAATCACTGGAGTGGGGAGTAAAGGGGTAATCAAAATAGGCCACAGGAGACGAATACTGCACTGGGCTGAGCAAAGACACGATTGAGAAAGTCTTAAGCCAATGCCATGATGTGTCTATTGGCAAAACAATGAAATGACTTGAAAGGGCTGGTCGAAAAAGTGTATGACTGAAAATAGTGGAGTCAAAGCCCACTCTAAGTGTATTAACAGCAAATCAGTCCCACCATGTTTTGCCAATATACACGTGGGATCAACTGAATAATGAACTCAAAACGTATATGAGACCACAATGATATCTACACCCCAACAAACTCATCTCCAGTATTCAGGAGTTAAAAGCCAACTTTCACACATCCACGGGCTTACCATAGGCAGAGAATTGTTATGTTATGTTATGTTATGTAGGGAATCCAGGCACTGGGGCAGGGTTATATACACAAAAGGATAGTGGTATTGACCATAGGGAAGACGCCCCTGAAAATATTCACTAATTAATTCTTTAATGCTAGTATTTTTACAGTGCTAAAAGGGGGAGAGAACCACCCACCTCTCCTAATTTCTTCGGCCTAAGCTGCAACACAAATATTAAAAAGATTCCCTAGTACACGAAGATTTTATAACACAACAGTAGTACAGTAAGTCTTTTCAAATATATAATCACGACACAAAACAAATAATGCGATTCTTCAGTTTTTAATTATTTTCTTGATTCTTCTTTAATGTACTTTACTGAGACTGGTCGAAATCCCAAATGCCACCACGTGTTTTGTCGCCTCTGTTTATTGTACAATGTACATGCAACTTTTTCAAGGCTCAATAGGCGTCTTTCAGTACTTATTAGCGTGCTGTGATATTTCCGACTCACACGATCCTCCGGCGTGGGTAAAGTCTCTCTGGGGGTATTCCGTGTCATCACTCTTTATCCAAATTCGTGTAGCCAACGTCTTGTTCGATCGTAATCTCGTCTGCAACTCCCCACACCCCGGCGTCCTCCAGTGAATGGCTGAAAATGGTGGAGTCAAAGCCCACTCTGAGTGTATTAACAGCAAATCAGTGCGACTGCTCTGCTGTCAAAAACCGAAACTTAAAAATCTCTATCTAAAGTAACAAGGTGAAACTTCACAAGGTCACTCTTGTTACGAGGAAAAAATAACAACGAAAAGGACTCCACTCATCTGCAGTTTAAAACACACATTTTTAAAGCAAACACAAAACGTATGACATTTGAGCCTAAACGAAAACAAGGCACCCACCATGTTTTGCCAAAATACACGTGGGATCAACTGAATAATGAACTCAAAAATTATATGAAACCGCACTGATCTCTACAAACCAACAGTATTCAGGAGTTAAAAGCCAACTTTCACACAGCCATGGGCTCACCACAGGCAGAGACTTGATATGTTATGTAGGGTATCCAGGCGTTGGAGCAGGCGTGGGGCTGAGGGTGCTGGGAGTCGGCCCGAGGAATTAGTCGAAGAGCCAGATCTTCAGCCTCTTGCGGAGTTCAAGAAGTGAGGAGGGGGCCATGACGTGTTAGGAGCATGCTAAACCTCCTGTTCTGCTTTTGTGGCTGCAGGGGGTGTGCGCGAGTGAGAGTGGGGCTGAGCGCAGGTGTCTGGTGGGTTGGTGGAAGTGACGGTGGTCGTTAAGGTATGTTGGTCCGATGATGTGCAGTGTCTTGCATGCATGACAAGAACCATAGTATAATTTAGAGGGAAGTAATTAGTATCTGAGCAGATCAAACTGTAGCACTTTGGTTATTATTGCATATAGTGTATTGCAATGTATGACATGGCTTGCTGTGTTGGATTGCTAGTAAGGTGCATTCAATGACATCATTTAGATTGTCTCAAAATGATGACCCGAATAGACATTCGAGATGAGACTGCCTCCCTTGGCTTGGTGCATTAAACTTGCAAAAAATAAAAAAGTGTCACTGAATGGAAATGGAATTAATTAAATCATAGCCCAAGAGTATTTATTCATTTTTGAAGGACTCGCAAGTCTGGAAGGGAATGTATGCCTTTCTGTTAGCAGACCCCAGTGTGTATTGGTTCCACGCAGCTTTTGGTTGTATTTTTGGCGCGGCTATAAGCAACTGGGAGGTTTAACACGACGGGCAGGCTGTAACTTCGCTGTACAATCCACCTAATCTATTTTCACCTCTGTGGGTGAGAGAATTTCAATTTATAGTTCGTGATTCTCTTTTTTTTTTATAACTGCGGTATAGGCGGGAAAAAGATGGTGATTGATGTGTAACACTTGTGCCTTAAGGACGGGCCGCTGCTGCCATGGATGCGCCGCCGCTGCTGCCATGGATGCGCCAGTTTTCTTTAGTCACCCCGTCACTCAAAATATTAACCTTCATAGAAATCCCAAAAAGAGAAAGGAAGCGTCCTAGTAGCAGCATTCCCCTCCCTCCACCCCCCCCCCCCTCTGTCAGCTTCACCTCTGGACAGAATGTAGGTGTCCCGAGACAGGAAGTACACAAACGATCGACTGGAGAAAAACTCATCTACTCTTCAGACTGGAAACCTTCACAGCAGCAAGGTGACCAACACGTGATTGGTGATGTCAAACATTAAGTCACCTCTGATGTCACAGCAAAGTGGCACCGGTAAGCTGACTAATTGCAGCGTTCCTGAGCATAGCCGTGTATCTTATGGACATTTTCTACCAATATTTCGGATTTAAGGACCTCAATCCAGTCCAGGTAACTCATCACCACTCGAACTCCAGGACTGTCGTGCTTGCTACATCTGTCTTGAGAAAGACCCGCTGCGACCGCATTCACCTTGGCACGTGAAGGGTCGAAACGTCGACATCTTTCCGATTGGCCCCTATACTTCAGAAACCCAATAGAATTGACAAGTAGCAAATGGGAATCTGTAAATCTGTATTAATGGATGGCCTCTTTTGAAAGTTAAACCTGTATATATGTGTATAAACTGTCTATATTGGAAATCATTATTGTACATATTATGTGTGTCACATGAGCACTATTCACTATTGTCACATGCTGCACTTTTTATAATGATATTGACAGTCATTTATGAATTATTTTGAACGCATTTTGAAAAAAGAAAAAAAGATAAAGATACAAACAGTTGTATACAGGCTTCTCTTTTCATTTATTGTAAGAACCTGTTGTTAATTCCTGTCAGAGGGAGGAGGTAATTTCAAATAGAAATTAACAAATCAGTTGTTTCACTACCCGACAGAACCAATTTTTTCTTTAATCATAAATTACCCAGGTTCTGAGGGACACAGGGTCAACCCCAGTTTTTTAAGAAACAGCAAAGTGTGTATCATCATCAGGGTATTGTTACGATGCGCCATAATTATGTTTTTTTGAGATGTAAAATTACATTAAAATAGAGGCATTTGAACTGTGGCATCCCTGTTAGGAGGCCTTAATGGAACTGGGAGGGGAGTGGGACCTGACCTCGCCCCGGGGAGCATTTATTACGTCCCTAGGGAACAGAGAAAAACACCAGGCTGAAAACAGAACTGTGTGTTTAGTATAAGGAAGTGGAGTGCAGTGAGCCACTCTGTACAGGGCAATCAGTAACATTGCTTGTCACTCAAGTCCAGGTTAGGGGTAGATGTCAACGTTGGATGTCAAAAAACCTTCAAAAGTCCCTGCCCCAAGCCCCACACTCCCACACTATTTCTGATAAAGGATCACATGAAAAAGTTTACACTTTTAGTGAGACCTGCCAACCAATATAATTTTGGCAAACATGTATTTGAGTGTATTTTTAAGAGGGATAACTGAAAACAACTGCAATATTCGTACATTCAAAGTTTACTGTTTTTAGAATAATTGTTAGAAAACAGGTTTGATATTCTGGGAGGAGCCGGATTTTTTTGTTTAAATAAGGGGGCGCAACATAAAAAGGTTTGAATACCAATTTATTAAATTCATGACGACAGTTCAAGTGTAGTTTAAAGTTTATAAATATGCATAAAGGCACAAATACAAGATAAGTGTTCAGTGACCTCAATGCGGCATTTTGTCATTACCTGAAGGCAGTGCCACCCTCAACTTTAGTTCAGGGATCGCAAGCAATGGTTGACCCCTATCACTGTGCAGGTGAGAGCAGAACTCCCAGCCTACTCAGCACCCATACTTGCAAAAGTAGCCATGTGGGTGGAAATGCAGCATTTTCGGAGGTGTGCACGTGAGAAAAGGGACGAAGTTGACAAAAGTGTTAGGTCCCTGTTTATACATCCAAAGGAAATGTGCCCTTCCCCTTCGGCTACAGCCGTACAACAAGTGAGGAGTTAGTGGTGGGGCAGGATGTCAGCTCTCAAAACTCCAAAAACAGACTTATTGGGCCTTTTATGGTTTGGATTACACAGGCCTGTCTAAACAGCCCTGGACAAACTGTAGAACTTGCTCCTCCTAACTGCGAGCTTAGCTTTTGAGAAAAACAGTAGATAATTCTGTATTTACAAAGGCCAGACGGCTCCAAACCACTTTGCAATCCCCCTAGCTGCGTTAAAATGTGTAATATTAAAACAACACATCAACAACTTTTTTAAAACATGTTTTTATTGGCATTTCACAATAAAACTGAAAACAAAAAACAGCCAACCATCCGCACACGCATTGGCAAAGATCATTGACATCAGAAGTAATACAGACATTGTTATACATTCGTGGGTAGGTTACCATTACAACTGTATGACTGTACCATATATCAGATCCAGCGTTTCACACCAAGTTACATCATAAAGTTCCTCACTACAAGCTAATTGTGGGAGTGTACCCTAACATAGGGTGCCTGTAATCCATAGCACTAAATTGTATTGTATTGTATTGTAATTGCATTTATATAGCGCTTACTACCCCTGACGAGGCGTCGAAGCGCTTTTTCGGCGGGTAGCACGCTACTCCGGGACCCACAGAGGATTAGTGTTGAATTAGTATAGTGAAACATGCAATTACATTTTAAGTGGTGGATAGGTTAGTCAGTTATTTGGATTTGGAATTATAGCAGAAGGATAGATGAAATATGAGGTAATTTCAGTGGTGTATATTAGTCTGTTACTTGGAGTGAGAAGGATAGCGGATGGATAAAAGGAGAAGAAAGATTTGCATTCATATAGCACTTGTTACCCCTGATGGGTGTTGAAGCGCTTTTTGGCGAGTAGCACGCCACTACGGAACCCATAAAGGATTAGTGTTGAAAATTAGTATAGTATAAATATGAAGTAATTTGAGTAGTAGATATGTTATTCAGTTATTTGGGCAGTATATTAGTATAGTTGAATATGGAACATGGAATTTGAGAAGTGAACATGTTAGTCTGTTAATTTTTATAGAAAAAAAGGATAGTGGAGGGATAAAAGAGTGAAGGGGTTTTTTTAATGAGAAAAAGGGCAGCATTTCTGTCCCTAGTCCCGATCAGTCTCGAACAGGCCCAAACAGGCAACTACCCTTGTCCTCTCCACCCTTAACAGGCCCAAACAGGCAACTACCCTTGTCCTCTCCACCCTTAGCCTCGACGCCCGGGCTGAGACGCCCTAAGCCTGGCCTTTTTTGTAGCCCTAGTAATCAGGTGACGCCTTCAGCTAATGGGAACCCTAGCCCTAACATTATCCAATCACAACATTAGCCCTAACTTCTAGAACCAATAGGAGACCAGGACCTTGCAGCCAATCTTAACCCTAGTACAAGCACCCAATCAGTTCAAAAACCCTGATCTCTACGTCCAGTAAAGGCCCTAGCCCTACCACTAGTCCCAATCCAAGTCCAAGCAGCCAATGGTACAGGTAGCCCTAGTCCCTACTTCCAATAGCAAGCCTAACCCTACTCTTAGTCCCACACCTGGTCCAACAACCAATCACACCAGAAGCACTAAATAGCTACTTCCAATTGAAGGTCTAACCCTAGCCCTAGTCCCACACTACTCCCAACAACCAATAACATAGGAAGCCCTAGTCCCTACTTCCTATAGAAATCCGAACCCTAGCCCTAGTCCCAACCCTGCAATGATTGAATCACAGACCAAGAAACCAGTCAGAACCCTCAAATACCCAACCAATGAGGACATTAACCCTAACCCAATAGAAACACCAGATACAACCACCAATCCGTGTACACATGTGCCAACCACCAGCACACCATATAAGGTCCCAGCAACCTCAGACAAAGTTTGCTGGCCAGGGAGTTGGAAGCTGCTTGCTCCTGTTCAGAATCTCCTAGGAGACAGACAGGCTCAACCCACAACTTTGGACTTCAGCAGGTAAAGGCTTCACTAACTCGAAATCTAACAATACTGTTTGAATAAAGCTTTACTCCCCCTGCTGGCCAAAAAACGAAGTGCACAGGCCCCAGTAAATACAGCTCACAGAAGCACCCTCTGATGTAGAAAATCCCTGTAGCTGGGGGGGGGGGGCTGGCCTCACTGGCTTGTGAACACAAAATGGTGGCGGGGGGTGCACTGTTTGAGCACACAGGCCTAAGCACAGAGCAAAGGAGAAATTTGGAGGGAAAACAGATTTGTCACCAAGAAATTAGAGGGACAAACTACAGAGGTTGGACTGCAAATCCGACAATTCAACACACTAAATGAAGGCAATCATGGGCAGGGAAAACCACACATTTAAAACACAACACAGGTGATAAAATATGCAATTACAGGCAGGATAAAACTACAATTTTTAACTGTAACAACCACAGGCATAGACAGTAAACACAGAAAGTGAAAATCGTTTTTTAAACAACTTTTTGTCTTGGGAAGAGACAGCACTAGTCTGTCTCCTTACCACCTCCTGGACTCTGCTCAAAGCAATCTGGGGCACATGTGGGCTGCAACTCACAAGATGGAGGAGAATGATTTGGGGTGCACCCAGCAAGGCCTTCAGGGGCCTGGGCAGGTGTGAGAGGAGGGCTCAGACTTGCCTGGTAGCTGAATAGCCAATGGTCTGCTGGCCTGGGGGTGGGGTTTGGGCAGCTGCTTGATCCTGTTCAGAATCTCCTAGGAGACAGACAGGCTCAATCCACAACTTTGGACTTCAGCAGGTAAAGGCTTCACTAACTCGAAATCTAACAATACTGTTTGAATAAAGCTTTACTCCCCCTGCTGGCCAAAAAACGAAGTGCACAGGCCCCAGTAAATACAGCTCACAGAAGCACCCTCTGATGTAGAAAATCCCTGTAGCTGGGGGGGGGGGGGGCAGGGGGGCTGGCCTCACTGGCTTGCTAAATACATTCTCATTATGAACCTATACTAGTCTCCCCGTCCGTCTGGCTTTGCGTATCCCTTTCTTCTGCATTTTCTCTAGAACGTCTACTATCCAGGAAGGTTGACCAACAGTTTTTGGGTCTATTACGGGGTAGTAGCAGGTCACTATAGAGTTCAGTTTGCGTGCAACAGTATGTCCTCTCTCTGGACCATTGAGTCAGCGTGGGAGTAGGGCCCCTCTTCCACGCGAGTGATACACATCTCCTTGCCATCAGGAAAGCCATATCTACTAGTCTCCTGAGTGACGGCCGTAAGGGTTTAGAGTAACCTAATATGGCTAATAAAGGGTCAGGGGACAGTGTCAAATGTGTGATGTCATTAACCTCCTTATATACTGCACACCAGAATACCTGGACCCCCGGGCAGAGCCACGCGACGTGTAAAAAATCCGCTATCTGCACCCCGCATCTATCGCAGTTATGGCCGGCCTGTAGGCCATATCTTTGCAGTCTTTCTGGGGTGTAGTAGACCCTATGTAGGTACTTAAAATGCAATAGCCTGTGTCTTCCGTTAAGAGATATACGTTTGGAACTAGTGCAGCAATACTGCCATATTTCCTCGGTCAGTTCCGTTTGGAGGTCAGCTTGCCACGCCAGTATCGGCTTAGCGTATTCCGCTGATCCCTCCGTGAGGGCTACGTTACACAATTTAGTTATTAGTTTATGTGGAGATTTAGCATCAATCACATAGCTAAAAGCCGTAACCTCTTGTGGTTCCTCCACGTCCGGCCCCGGAAGGCTTCTTAATGCGTGTCTCACCCTATTGTACTGAAATCGCCACAGCATTGGGCAGTCATTATTCTCTGTTTTGATCTCCTCCCATGTGCGCACAACGCCCCCAGCGAACAGGTCTCCCATCTTATGGATATTCAATACTTTTAATGTCGCCAGTACCGCCGTATCTAGGCAAGGGGTCAGCCAGAAGCACCACTCGATAGCAACCTTCGGAGCGTAAAGTAGACTACACACCTGCGTATGGTGGCATATGGTGCCAGGCATGTGTTACCGCGTTTAAAGAATCCAGTATGCCCGTCTGCCTATCTCGGGGTTTAGCCAGCAAAGCTGGTAATGGTGTCGGGTCTGCTATGATCAACTCGATTCGTATGTGTGGAATATTTACCGGCCATGTATCCAATGGTATGCAGGTGCGCACTGTGCCGCGCGGTAGTATAATTCCAAATCCGGGGCGCTCAAGCCTCCTGCTGCATAAGGGCAGATGAGGATGTTCCATGCTACTCTCTGCTGTTTTCCAGCCCATGCTAGCCTGATCAGTAATCCTCGTAATTGCGTAAAGAAATTGTTTGATAGAACCATCGGGATGTAGCTGAACAGGAACAGAAAGCGAGGCAGCACAATCATTTTCATGAGTGCAACCCGTCCCATCAATGACAGCGGCAAGGTGATCCACTTATCAATGGCCTCCTCTAGTTTTGAGAACGCCTTACCGTAGTTTCTGGTTCTCTAACGTACAGTAGGGTATCGTCCGCGTAAGTGGAAGCGATCAGATTATATGTGGGGAATCGAATACCCCTGTGGTTGTGATATTCCCTCAGAGTGCAGGCCAGAGGTTCTGCCGCAAGGGCATATAGTATAGGGGGCAGCCTTGTCTTGTGCCCCTACCTATCTGTATGGTGTCTGTAACCAGCGAGCCGATCCGAACCCGGGCCACTGGGGAAGTATACAAGATATCCAGGAGCTGTAGGAACAGTTGGCCCACTCCCATCCGACTCAACACATGCCGTAGAAAAGGCCACTTGACAGAGTTGAAAGCCTTCTCCATGTCAAGGAAGACGGCCACCGCTGGGACCTCAGGACGTGTTTGTTGGAATGTTGCGAAGACTGTTATAAGGTTGTACGTAAGGTTACGTGTAGGAACAAAACCGGCCTGTTCCGGGGCCACCAACGAGGTAATCAATGGGCTTAAGCGGTTGGCGAATAATTTTGCGAATATCTTCGCGTCCACATTCAACAATGACAAGGGACGGTATGAGGCGCAATCACCCGGGTCCTTCCCCGGTTTAAGAATGGCGATCAGGATTGCCTCTCGCATTGTGGGTGGCATGGAACTCGTATCCGCTAAATCCTCAAATAGAGCGTGTAATTTAGGAAACAGGAGATCAGTAAATGCCTTATAAAATGCCACGGCGAGACCATCGCACCCTGGTGCCCCCCTGCTTTCATAGCCGACAATGCCAGTGCTATTTCCTCTCTCTCTATCGGGCGAACTAAGAATTTGCGGTGCATGTTAGTAAGCCCGGGCAGTTCGATATGTGAAAGGTGGTCTAGAATACTTTTATCTACAGCAGGGCCTCGCGATGCATACAGTGTTGAATAGTATTCCCAAAATCTCTCTGCAATCCTAGCATTTGTGAGCGGCTCATCTGTTGTTGGGCACCTCATGTCCGGTATCATCGCTCTGCTTCTCTCATTTCTAGCCATACGTGCTAACACCGCACCCGGGCGGTCTCCCTCCCCGTATGCTCTAGCGGTAGCGTATTTACCTAAGTGTTTTATCTAAGCCTCCGCCTCCTCATAATCTCAGCCTCCACCTCCTCGTGATATTCCTGTAGGGTCTTAATCAGTTCTTGTGTAAGTATCTCACTGCAGTCATGCAGACGCCTATGCTCCAAGTCCTTAAGCTTGGCTTCTAAGGTCTGTAGCCTGCCCCTGATCGATTTAAGAACTCCTGAGTGCTTGGAGATAGTGATTTCCCTAATGTATAACTTAAATGTTTCCCAGACAGTCTGTGGTGATTCAACCGACCCCTCGTTGGTAATAAAAAAAGTTTCAATAGCTGCCGCTAGTTCCTCCCTAAAGGAGGCATCTAGTAGAGAGTATGGGGGGAAACAACAAGCAAATGGTGGTATACCTTTGAATGTGTTACTCCTGAGGCGAAAAGCCGGGAGCTGGGACACTGAAATCTTTCTTTTTTAACCATCGTATCTTGTGTTTTTAAAACTGTTTTGTACTTTGCACTGACCCCTGGCACCTTTCCATTCCCGCCGAGCAGCAGATTATAGTGCTGTCTTTGGCTAAAACGCTTGTTTTCTGCCGCCATTGCCTTGCTCGAGGGAGCCACGAGACACGCCCACCTCGTTGGCCACGCCCCCCCCCCCTCTGACGCCCAGAGCATCCACGATAAAGCATGAGCCCATGCCGGAAGCGCAGCGGGCGGGCCGATGGCGCGCCGAAGGTGCGCTTAAGGCAAGCTCGTCTGCGCTCGTCCGCGATGAGGACGCGCCTAGCGCAGATAACCCTGCTCAAATTGTCTCATTGCCCCCGCGCTATACACGTGAAACCCTGCTCAACCTTCGAGAATTTACACACGAAGGTCAGCCCACCTTTGTTGACACCGCCTTTCCACTGCATGACTTTGTACATAAAGGTATGCTCTTGGGAGGCCTACTGAATGTCAGGTCTCTACCAAAACATGCTAATGAAATACATCTACTTATCGAAGCCCATCATCTGGATGTCCTTTTCTTAACCGAAACGTGGACCCATGCAGATTGTGATATTGATTTAGCAGGGGCATGCCCTCAGGATTTTAAAATTTTGCACCTTCCCAGACCCAAAGGCCTTGGTGGTGGAGTAGGTATTATTTACAGAGCCTCCTGGCATGTTAACACCATAGACATGGACTCAGTCGCCGGCACCGAGATCCTTGGCCTCTCTATAAATTGCCACTCTGGAGGAATATTTACGGCAATTGTTTGCTACCGTCCTCCAGGGACTTTCACTTCCCAACAACAGCAAGCACTACTCACTACCTTCACGAACATGGCAACCTCCCACAATAAACTAATCATTTTAGGAGACTTTAACCTTTGGCCAAACGGTAATCTTGACACTGGTCTAGAAAACCTCCTGCTCTCTTGCGAAAGTGTGGGACTCTACCAACTGGTTAAGCAACCCACCCACTCAGCAGGCCATCGTCTTGACCTCATATTTTCCAGTACTCAACTAGTACATCTGAATGCCGTTCTGCCCATGAGCTGGACGGATCATTCTCTTCTTGAATTCTACATTACTAGCACAAAAACTAGATTAATGAATCACACTGCTCCATCAGAATTTATGTATAGAGACTGGAAAGCTCTGGAAAAATTGAGCTCTACCACCACCGTATTTAACGTGGTAGACAGCTTCTCTCCTACCAACTCGGTCGAAGACAACTACAAAACCTTCTGCACGAGGATATTATCCACTACGGAATCTCTTGCTCCATTAAAAAGATGCAAACCTAAAGGCAGAGCATCTGCCCCATGGTTTAATGACTCCCTGAAAACCCTCAAATTAGCATGTAAACAGGCGGAGAGGAAGTGGAGACATGGCTATTGCGACACAAACAAAATTATCTGGAAAAATAAGCTTCTAGAATATAAATCTGCCATCACCGAGAGCAAAGCCACCTACTACTGCTCCACCATAGTTAATGCCGCAAACAGCCCAAAAAGCATCTTTCAGATCCTTGATAACCTCATTCATCCTGATTGTGCCATAAAAACCATCCCCCCTACACAGGCACTCTGTGACAATCTCGCACGTTTTTTTAAGGAAAAAATTGAGACTATCATCAACAAACTAAACACTACCCTCCCGCAAAACAATCCCTATGCTTCCAGGTGTCCGCCGAGTCCAGTACACCTACCTAGGGACTGTTTGCGAGTCTTCCCCTCTATCTCAGAAGCAGACTTTGAGAGAATGGCACATGGAATCACCTCCGGGTCTCCCCTTGACCCGTTGCCTCCAAAAATTTGGAAAGCGTGCGAAGCTGAACTCTTTCACACCCTCCGCAGGATCTGCAACCAATCCTTGTGTTGCGGATTCGTCCCTACCCCCTGGAAGCAAGCACTTATCACCCCATTGTTGAAAAAACCTTCACTGAACCCTGAGTGTCTATCCAACTTTCGGCCCATATCGCTCCTACCCTTTCCGGCGAAAGTTGTGGAACGCTGGGTTAGCTCCTGTCTATCGATACATTTGGAACAGAATCACATTCTGGACGATTTCCAGTTTGGATTTCGCCCAGCCCATGGCACCGAGACAGCGGTGCTTACAGCCATGGAAGAACTTCGTATGCGGGCAGACAGGGGCCACGCTGTGGCCTTGATCCTATTGGACCTGTCTGCCGCATTCGATACGGTCAACCATGCGATTCTGTTAAAAAGACTCAAAGAGGCAGGGGTTGACGGCACCGCGTTGCTTTGGTTCCACTCATACCTGCGAGATAGGAAACAGGCGGTGTCCCTCCCCCCTTTTCAATCCGCTTTTTCCCCGGTACCTCACGGGGTGCCCCAGGGCTCGTCCATCAGCCCGATCCTTTTTAATGTTTATTTGAAACCATTAGTTATTTTGATTAAATCCCACAGTCTAAGAACTGTAAATTACGCGGACGATACCCAGCTTATCCTTTCCTGGGAGGGGGAAGACTCAATCCCCATGGAATCGTTCCACGACTGCCTGAGAGACACAGCCAGCTGGCTGCACAAAAATTCTTTGCAATTTACCTCATCAAAGACCGAGGTACTGTTCTGTGCCGGGAGCCGGATTCCTTGTCTATTTCCCACGGAATTCTGGCCCCCGGAAACCTCAGAAAAACCACAGCCGGTGACTAGTGTCCGAAATTTGGGCGTCATGCTAAACGACAAACTCAGCATGGAAACGCAAGTAATCAAAACAGTTTCTACCTGCTCGGCCCTACTGCGTTCTCTACGCAAAATTATGCCACTACTTCCCTCACAGGCACGAGCATTAATAGTCAGGTGTACTATTCTTAGTCGCCTTGACTACTGCAATGCACTTCTGCTAGAGTCCCCAGCCGTTCTACTGGACAGACTCCAAAGAGTCCAGTCGGCCGCAGCCAAACTTGCTCTTGGATGGACCAGAAGATCCTCGGCTACAGCAGCCTTAGCCGAGTTACACTGGCTCCCACTGAAGCAGCGAATAGCTTTTAAAGCACTTTGTCTTGTTTTTAAAGCGCTACACGGAACTGGCCCTAGATCCCTACAAAAAATGTTCTCCTGGTACACCCCCACCAGAGCGCTCCGATCCGCCTCAGCCTGCCTTGTTGTGGTACCCAGATTCAATAAGGTAAGGATGGGGGGAAGATCCTTCAGAGTGGCGGCCGCTAAGCTCTGGAACAGTCTGCCGGCCGACATCCGCCAAGTCCCACAACTCCTTCCTTTTAGAAAGCGGATTAAAACCTGGCTCTTCCCCTAAAACTCCCTCACTGGTATTCGTTCTAGCACCCCCGTTCATTTCTCATCTCAGGAGTAATCTCTCAGCGCCAGGATACCTGCCAGGTGACAGATGCGCTATATAAATGTTTTAAATAAATTAAATAAATAAATATACGTCGCGTTGGCATGGCCAGCGACATCAATAATGGTGAGTGGTCCGAGTATATGCGGGGATGAATCTCACATCTTTGAATTGCTGTTTTTAAGTGCCTTGTGGCAAGCCAGTAGTCGATCCTAGTATGTAGATTGTGTTGAGCTGAATAGTGTGTGTACCCCCCTATCTTGGGGTGTCGGTGCCTCCACACATCACACAGGTCTAGGTGTGTCATTTGTGTTTCAAGGGCCTTGGCAGAGGCCGAGGGGTGTCGATCAAGACCGTCTGACCTATCAATGAGAGGATGTCTGGTCAGGTTGAAATCTCCTCCCCACAGTACATCATCCCCTGCATGCGTCCTAATCCTGGCGGCTATATCCGTGTAAATGTCCAGGTGATCGTAATTAGGGCCATAAGTATTTACTATGTAGAGCTCCATGCCCTTCCCTCTACATCTCGTAATCGTGTATCTACCGTCCCTGTCCGTCACCACCGGTGTCATCGTCAACTGTGCTTTCGGATTGACCCATGTGAGTACTCCGCGTGAGTGCGTTGTGAACCCTGCTGCATGTGTGTTCCCCATAAGGCCTCTGTATCACAATATGTGACTATCTAAGGGCAGATGCGTCTCCTGTAGAAGCGCTATGTCAACTTTAAATCTGGCCAGATATTGTAAGACCTTCCTAACCTTCCTATGGTCGTTGAGACCTCTTACATTCCAGGTCATCAATGTCAGTGTGTCCCGTGGTTCCTCTGTCTGGGTCACTCCGACTGTCGTAAGCTGCCTATGTATCTTGTCATTGGTGTCTGTACAATTATCAGCTCATAAACATCTGTCAATGTTGTGTGTGGCAAACCTCTAACAAAAACCTCTAAGTGGAAACATTCCGCTTTCTGTATCAACAAAACGCGCCCTTGTCCCCCCACCCTCCAACCCTTGCCCACCCACGCCTGCCCTACCCCAACTAGGCCGCGAATCTCCCCCCACCCCAGCATCCCCTCCCCAATTACCCTTCCAAACTTAAAAGAAAAACCCTATGGGGATCAGCCCCGCTGTTCGAACTCAGTGTAATTCACACGTGGGCAGAGGTAGCAGGCACTACTTACAATCGATATGCAACATATTCGTATTGCCGCCCGCCCCTCCCCCGTCTCATCACCCATATACGGTATGTGTGGCTGCTGTTCACAACTAAAGGCACTTTAAAGTAGGAGGTATAGCCTCGCTAGGCACCAAGATGGACGCACTCTCCTAGCAAATGGATAGGATGGCGGAGAGACTAGACAAACAGGTGGAGAGAATGGATATGGCAAAGCGCCGCATCACAGAGGTAGAGGAGGCGCAGACTACCTTGGATACAGATACCAAGCAGATGAGCAAAACCATGCAGTCGCTAATAGACTTTTGAGTGTTCGGTGTGTATGAGTCATTTTGTTGTGGGGTGCATTTATTTATGCTACAGTGAAATGTATATTGGGTATGGGTTGTCGGGAACATAGGGTTTACCGGTGAGTGGTGTATTCTTCTTTAGGACTGGGGGTTTCCGCCTGCATTGGGAGTTTTCATTTTAAAGCTGAGTGTTTTATTATTCATTTACATAATAATATGAACATCTGTAGTAATATAATGTACTATTTTCTGTGGAGGTTATAATAGAAATATTTGCCCATAGCATAACATTTTTAAAATTAAAACCAAAGACACATTAAAAATAATTAGTTAAGTGTGGAACAGAATATATTTATTTATTAATTTAAATAGCAAGCACACCTGCATTTATTAAATGTTAATGTGTATATAAGTTTTTTCAACATTTCTTTTATTGATTTTAATGCCATTATTCCAAGGAAGAACAATTCATGATACATCAATCCAAACACACAAAGGCCTGATAATACCACATCTGCCACAAGAATAATTAGCCCATTATGCTATCCTAAACTAATACGTGTCATAATAAAAATGTTTTACTTTCCCAACCAATCACCTGTATAGGTTCCAGCCCCACAGAATCTTAATATTTTGCTCTTCTTCCAGACACTTATAATAATAGCAGTACTTCTAATAATTCCCTGTTTGTAATGAATTATTTGCGATTGCACGCAATATAAAAAGTCTCTGTTCCATTTTAAAGTGCATTTGTTCTACAAGAAAACGTTTCTCCTAAAATATTGCATACCTTATAAGAGAATTTTATATCAATCCCCAATTAATGCACATTCTAAAGTGCTATACGTCATAAAGTGCTTGTGCCCTCTTAAAATGCAATGATTCCAGGAAAATTCGATTCATCTCAAAATGCTTCCACCATGGTGACTATTTCATTTCAATCCCGGATTATTACATATCCGAAAGTGCTATTCAGCAAAAGAAGTGCCTCCTTAAAGTGACAATGTTATGAAAAGATAAAACTAAATATGTTTGACCTGTTTCTTTCAGGTTTTCCTGAGGAAGGGTTATGTATTAGTTAAAATATTTTTTTCAGGTCTCGAATACTTGGATTTAAATCAGCTTCACTTTGATATTACTTGGAATACCATGGAACGGAGGTAGTAGGTAAAAATACTTTCTCTGGCAAAATGTAACTAAATACTCTATCATACCATACTAGACTTTTAGTAATCTTTGTTAGGTATTGATGTTTACTTTTGTAGAATGGTGTTACATACCGTTTGGAATAAGCAAGCAAGTGAGGGGCGTGTTAGTTATATATTAGTAGTGCAGAACATAAGCAATCTTTTGTAGGTGGTCTACACATCCACATGTTTCAAATAATTGTACTTTTACAAGAAGTTATGCATTCATTTCTTTTATTCAATGTACACTCCTGGTTGTAGACTATTGGTGAAAGATTGCGCTCCCCTCATTTCTTGGAAAAGTTGTTAAAAACTTTCATGAAATTAAATAATGTAGAGCAAGTGGTTGGTTCGTGCGGTTGAACATAGTGCATTTCTTCACAAACCTTCCTCCTTCTTGCCCACCCCGCTGCTGCCGCTCTGCCCATCCAAGCTGCGTGTCCACCTCTACTGTTCTTGCTTCTGATTCCCGGTTGGCCCAGCCCATGTTGCTTGGACGTCCAATTTCGTAGCATTCTGCAACATGGTCACTCAATGTTGGGATAACGCATAGTTTTGGTCAACCCAAGCTGGCAAGGACTTTTCGTATCCAGCTTGGTGACGCTTCGAGTGCACTGGGATGCACAGTATGACTGGGAAAATTTGGATTGGAGCAACAGGGAGTTTTGTCCCAGTTCAGCGCAGTCTAAGATATACGCAGAGTCAAACATGGTTCCTGGTAGAGCCAGGCCAGGTGACTCGGGGTCGGGCAGTTGTTGTTAGTCAGCCACCAGGGGCTCCTTTACCACGCTGCATCCTATCCCCTCGTGGATTTGGAGGTGCGGCAGGGTGAGAGGTGGCTCCTAGGTTTTAGCCAGCCAGCCAGCCAGCCAGCCAGCCAGCCAACTGTCGACTTACCATTCAGAGCCCAGGGAGGCTCACAGAGCCAAAGGTGCCCTGGGACCAGAGTTATAATTCTTCCTCCAGACCCATCTTTTCTTTGGTCTACATTCCCATATTGTGGATGGAGATGACTACTCCTTCACCCGTGAATAGTAAGGGGGTTTAAAAGGTCTTTGAAGGAGCGCAAAGAGACTTTCAAGAAATTGGATGAGTTAGGGGCGTGTCCAAGAAGGAGGTAAGATTAATCTTTGTTTTCCCTGATGATAATTTCATCCATTTTTTTTGTTGGTCTAGTAATGAATACTTCCTCTCGTACCGAACCTCTGGTGCTTTGTTGCAAGAGAGCTCTTCTCAGTGCTCCAATAGGTAGTTCTCGGGATAGTTTGTAAAAGGAGGAAAACAGGAGGGAAGAAGAAGACCGTTGAATCTGATCGAAGTGCTTTATCAAATGGGAAAGCACCATGCTCACCTCTTGTTACTTCAATAAAGAACTTTATTCTCAAACCTTTTAATAATGGAGCCCTTTCATCAAAAGAGGAGGGGAACAAGATACCCCATGAGCCAACCAGAGCATCAGACTTAGCAACAGATGTACTGTGCTCAGCAATGGATGTAGTGCAAATAGCCAACATCTCGGTGTCTTCCTTATAGACTACGAGTATGACCACAAGCAGGGGCCCAAGACTGTCATCTTTACCCTGTTTAGATATCTCTTTATCATCCTCCTGTTCCAATGATCCTAAACTCTCACTGCTGAATCGCAGAGAAGACCATCTAAATAGAGTTATCTTATCACCTTATAAGGCCCCTGTAGTTGGTGAACCAAACTCTACCTTTGAATTGTTATAGACCTTCCCTGGGATCCAGTCTACCACCTCGTCATCTCTGTTTGATGTAATGTTGCTTATGCAAACCACTTTATATGGCATCTTGGAAGCGTTGGTGTCAATAAGGTCAAATCAGGTGGCCCAATCACAATTTTGGGAAGACATTCGAAATGAACTTCAGCATTTTAAAAACAATGTAGGCAAAACCATGCTCACCCAGCCACCCGCTGCAGTAACGATCTCAGAGCCTCGGGCCATAGTGCCCATTTAAGAAACAGTGAGAGTCAATTAAATTCGGTAGGCTCTGTTTATATTTCCCAAATGCCCTTTGCTTGTGAGGAAAAAGCACCATCTTTTAAATCCTTCTAAATTTACTTTAAGGTTTTACTGTGCACAGAACGCAAGTAATCAGAATAATTGTTTGGGGTTTCATGCCCCATGTTCAGGCAAAAAGAAGTCCTTGAGTATGAAGGGAAAAGCCTGTAACGGTGCCTCCCCCAAAGTCAATACTCGAGGCCCCCTGGTGATAGATTTGTAGACGTTTCCTCCTACAAAAAGGCAAAATCAAAAGTAAAATCTGGTATTAAAGTCAGCCCTGATCCTATTCTTTCATCCATAGATGTCTGCCCCACTTCAAATAATAAATGGCTTAACATTAGCTCGTAGCAAGGTGGCTAAGCTTCAGATTCCCAATGAACCTCATATAGAACCGCCATCTGCCTCCAAATTATTCCACAGCTCTGAGTTGGTGTCCTCAGAGATAGTGTTGTATATTACCCGCCAGGGGAAAAAAAACAAAAAAACTACGACCTTTGAACAGCTCAGAAATCCCCCATATATTTAATCTAATTCCCTCCCTCTCAGGGATATCTTCATTGGACCTAACTTCAGTTGTGTATCAACATGCCGAACAAGGTAGAGGAGTTTCTAGAGTCTCTTTAATTTTGCTCTGTATTGCGTATGTAGTTCTCACGGCAGAGGAGGACTTAGCTAAGGTAGGACTACAAGCTCTCTGTCCTCTTAAAAAGACCCCCCCCACCAGTTTCTCACCCTTTGCTCTATTCCTCCTGCTGTCTTAAAATGCAAGGCGGATTATCTGCCACCCAATGGGAGCGGTTTATACCCTATAAACTGCCCGTAAGGCCTGAATGTACACGGCAAAGTAGCCAGCTACCCAAAGATCTAAGAGGGGTTATAGTGAATAATAGACCACTCATGCAGCCTGAGCAATCAGGCCAGGGTAATAGGTTATTTCCCTTACTGCACCTTTTGAAGGATGGCGACTGGAATACCAGGCCTTGTTCCCCCTAGAATGAGAGATCCTCTCTAAACCTGAGAATCCTGAGTTGGAATATTCATGGGTTCGAACGCTTTAGGAACAATGGTGAACTGGAAGAAAGTTTGAAATCTTTTCATTTGGTATTCCTTCAGTAGAGCTGGGTGAGAGAGGACCAGACAGTAGAAGGCTTTATGGCACTGAATAGTAAAGGCCGGAGCCGGGGTAAGAGGAGAGCATTCGCAGGTGGCCTAACCCTAGCATCTACCAAGTTGATTAAGAGATCATTGGAGGATATAAATGTGTCAAGTAGCCTGCAGTTTTCTGTGTTTGAAATGGGCTTGAGCAATAAAGTTTAAATGGCTGGCAAATCATGGTTTGATTTATCTAAACAGACAATATAAAAATGCTACGCTAGAAGCAGCAACTTTCAGGCAGGGTCTGTCTTCAGACCCCATTGATTATTTATTCACGTCCTTTTGGCAGTCCAATCTCTTTATGAATTTTGAGGTAGCAAAACATGAGGGTAGTGATCACTGGGCAACTACAGCAGTCCTTGACCAATGCGAGTCAGTGTCCCCTGAGAGGGTATTGCCTGTAGGAATATCTTATCCGCAAAGGCTTTCAACACGCTTGGAGCCTATTCATCTCCAACATTTAGCCGCCTTCCAATTAAAGGAGAAGATTGATATCCTCCCTATTTGTGTTGATGATATCATTGATGATATCATTGTGCGGTACAATAAAATTGTACACTAAGTTTTGGGCTATATCACAGTAAACATAAGTGAAACAGGTTTGCGAGCAGACCTCCGCTTCAAGGGGTGGGCGGGCTGGTTTTATTCCGCCTACCAAGATCCACCCTCTTCACCTGACATTTGTTCTTGTGAGGCCCCTCTTCAACCAGTTATGGTAAATATAGCTTGGCTATGTAATCTATTGTAATCATACGATATATGATATGTCACAAGTATGTGGCATTGAATAGTATGCCAAACAAGTTAATTGTGATATTCACTACTTAAACTGTGGAGCTGTTATCAGAAATGCGTTATTTAGATGTTGGAATTGCTCGGTTTATACTGACTGTTAAACAGAGTTTTAATGATAAATTGTAGTGGGAATGGGGTATTGGGTAGTCAAGAAGGGGCTTATTTATTGATTTTAATTTCTAAATTTGTTTTTAGAAGCTTTTATGGACAATAGTGTAGATAAACTTGTTTTTCTACCTACCTACCTACCTTACCAATTGAAAAAGAAAGTCTTAGCAGATCATTTAGCAGTTCCACCAGTCAATTTTTATGCATGGAAGTTTCCTATGACCCGACCTGCTTAAATGGCAAATCCAGGTAACTTCAAACATTCAACAATGGTGTTAATTTCTTTTCAATACTACTAACGTATTCACTCTGAGTAATGGTTGTGAAATGGCCAGCCACTAATTCAGGAGTAACAGACACTAAATCTGGAAGTGTTGTGATTGATTGTAGTTCACAGTCTTTTAAGTACTCTCCAGCTGGAGATGGTATTTGAATCTCCAGATTGCCCAGGAAAAGTGAAAAAAATCCCTGAATCTGAAGGGTCTGGGTGGACTTAACAGTTATTGCTAATATGAAGTCATTTATAATTTCCCCAGATTTTTTTGCTGTTAGTTTTAATTCACTTGTCAACCCGTAGTGCATAAACTAACGCTTTTGTAGTGTTATTTACATGTGCATGACTAGTGTAAATGTGGGTGAATTGATAAGTAATATATTTAAATTGGTCATCAATGATTTAAATTTCACTTCTCAAGCACTGTTGCAAATATTGTTTTTTCTGAGTGTCTTGGTTGTCATACAGAAGGAAAGGGTCATTACTAAAGGTTATTTTTAGTTGGTCAGGAATATTAATAGCAATAGAATGTTTTAGGTTGTGTAGAAATTTCCGTATTTACTTGTATTTCCCTGCTTATTATACTTAAAGGTGGGATAGCAGGCATTTGTCCAGCCACAACATACATGGGGATATTCCAGGTCTCCTCTCTATATTCCGAACCACCAGAGGGCTCACTAGAAGTGACCGTTAATAACAATTTTTCAACTGTTATGCAGACTGCTATATCTGTCAGTGGTTATGCTCTGATGTTATTTCTACTACAGTAACCATTCTGAGCACATAGTAGTTATAGAAATAGTTTACTTACAATAAATGTGAGGGTTGGTGTACCTTTCCATACAATAAATATACCACATGTGGCTTAGCAGTCTATTTCCCCTGTTGGATACTATGGGTTTTGCTGGTGCCATGTTTTCTATATCCAATTTGTCCTTCTGTTCACACTGGAGGCAAATGCAAAGAAAACATTCTCACTAAACAGTTTCATTTAGTTTACTTTGTATGTGTTTTATTACATTTACCTGATTAACTCCCTTTGTTTTTGTTAATTTGTCTACCCCTTTTGAGGTAGAATTTCTCTGGGAGTTGTGCGAGTTTTGTTAGGACAAGGAATTGGGTTGCGATTAAAGAGAAAAAGCATCAGTATTTTCTGTGTTATTTTAATGCCCATTGATTATAGGAACAAAGGGCCTGCTTACAACTGTGGCGGTCCTCCCGCGTGCCGCCATGCCAGCACCCCGCAGGAGGACCGCCAAAGCCATGCCCACACCTCCCACTGGATTGCTGTTGTAATCCTGTGTGGGAGTACCGTGTCATGTCGGTGCCTTTCTACGGCTTGTAGGAGGGCCTTAGACAAATACCGCTGTGACACCAGTATACATTCCTGCACGGGAAGGAAGGCACCATGTTGTGCATTTCATACTGTGCAGGAACTGGGCCGCAAAAAATACCCCCCCAGCGTGCGCCCCAGGCACAGAGGCAACAGGGGGCCCTTACAGGGCCCAGAGTTGCTGCTCCACCACCCTTTCCATGGTGGGCTTACCGCCATTGAAAGGATGACAGGGGGGCAATTCCTAATATGCTGGGTGGTGCTGCAGCCACCACCGCGGGATCAGAGATCCCTGGCAGGTGCAGCAGTCCTGTGGTGGTCCGACAGCCACACTCCGTGTGGCGGTGGACAGATCGCCACCACAGCAACAGGCCCCAAATGTAAAACACAACCATATCTGATAGTTAATGAGCTGCATGTACTGTGAAGATTAAACTATTTTTCATTGCTGTGGTAAATGCAATACAATTTTATTTAAAAAAGGCTGTTATAAAAAAATATTCTCATTATTTTAGTTGATCGACAACATAGTAAAGAGATAATTTTTACATTTCTTTAAAAAAGGTTGGTTGTTATTTCATTGTATCACCAGTAAATGTAAAGTTGTTGCTTATGGTTAACTCTTGTTCTCTCATCTTTTTGGGATTATATTCTCACTTATATGGGTCCTTTTCTTGAAAACCGATGGAAATATTTGTTGAGAGTTCTTCCCTTTGAAAACACGTTTTCTTTCTGATGGTATCTAATCACATTATTCTCCTCACAGAGATAATATATTTTACATTTGAAAAACGCTTAACTTTGGGGCAAACATCAATTAACGATTTACATTAAAAAAATAAAAAGAAATGATGATGTGCACTTACTGTTTTCAATATATAGGTGGCACTGTTGACAAAGTCTAGCCCAGCTTGTGTGGTCAGTTAGGTTCCATATAGTAGTGTCCTCACAAGCAAGAAGAAAGTGGTAGGCGTCGATTCACATAAGTGATTAGATGTCACAGAAAGGATAGGGGCAATTGGTGCAAATTGTATTTTTAAAACGTAACAAACATTAGGTCTTACTGCAGTAATTTAAAAAAAGTTATTTGTTGCAAAAAGGTTCATTTGTATGTGAGAGCCACTATTTTAAAGGGATAGTACCACTTTGCTCTTGTTGTCAAATATCTTTTTATAAAACTTAAAAATGATGTGCATGCATCTCTCTCGGACCTACCTCGAATCAATCAATCATTATTTGTAAAGCGCAGTACTTACCCGTGAGGGTCTCAAGGAGCTGGGGGGTGGGAAATGCTGCTACTGCTCGAAAAGCCAGGTCTTGAGGAGTCTTCTGAAGGTCAGTAGGTCTTGGGTCTGCCGTAGGTGGATGGGGAGGGTGTTCCAAGTCTAAGCGGCGAGGTGGGAGAACGATCTGCCGCCGGAGGTCGCTCTTCGGATGCGGGGGATGGTGGCGAGGGAAAGGTCGGTGGAGTGAAGCTGGTGGGTGGGGGTGTAGAAGCTGAGTCTGTTGAGGTACGTTGGTCCGGTGTTGTGGAGTGCCTTGTGTGCGTGGGCGAGGAGCTTGAAGGTTATCCTCTTGTTGACGGGGAGCCAGGGCAGGTCTCTCAAGTGGGGTATGATGTGACTGCGGCGAGGGATGTCGAGGATCAGGCGTGCAGTGGCGTTCTGTATGCGTTGGAGCCATCTCCGGAGTTTGGCCGAGGCTCCTGCGTAGGGGGCGTTTCTGTAGTCCAACCTGCTGCTGACCAGGGCCTAGATGACTGTTTTTCTCGTTTCGGAGGGGATCGACTTGTAGATCTTGCGGAGCATGCAGAGGGTGTTGAAGCAGGAGGAGGATACGGCGTTGACCTGTTTAGTCATGGAGAGGGTGGAGTCAAGGATGACCCCAAGGTTGCGTGTGTGGTCGGTGGGTGTTGGAGCGGTTCCCAGTGCGGTCGGCCACCAGGAGTCGTCCCAGGCCGAAGGGGTGGATTCGAGGATGAGGACCTCTGTCTGGTCCGAGTTCAGCTTCAGTCGGCTGTTCCTCATCCATTCAGCGACGGCCTTCATTCCTTCATGGAGGTTGGTTTTGGCGGTGTACGGGTCCTTGATGATGGAGAGGATCAGCTAGGTGTCATCGGCGTAGGAGATGATGTTGAGATCGTGCCGACGGGCGACGTGGGTGAGCGGTGCCATGTAGATGTTAAACAGCTTAGGGCTGAGGGATGAGCCCTGGGGTACACCGCAGATCTTGGTGGCTTCGGAGTGGAAGGGGGGAAGGCGGACGCTCTGTGTTCTGCCGGAGAGGAAGGAGATGGGCCAGTCTAGGGCCTTCTCTTGTATCCCGGCGTCATGGAGGCGTGTTTGTAGTGTGTGGTGGCAGACCATGTCGAAGGCGGCTGACAGGTCCAGTAGGATAAGGGCCGCAGTTTTTCTGTTGTCCAGCAGGGTCCTGATGTCATCGGTGGCAGTGATGAGGGCAGTCTCGGTGCTGTGGTTGCTGCGGAATCCGGACTGGGAGGGGTCCAGGATGTTGTTCTCCTCGAGGTAGCGGCTCAGTTGTTTTTTGACCGTCTTTTCGATTACTTTTGTCGGGAACGGGAGTAAGGAGATGGGCTGGAAGTTCTTGAGGTCCTTGGGGTCCGCCTTGGGTTTCTTGAGTAAGGCGTTGATCTCGGCATGCTTCCAGCTCTCCAGGAAGTTTGCTGTCTCGAAGGAGATGTTGATGACTTTCTGGAGATGGGTGCGATGGCTGAGCTGGCTTTGTTGAAGATGTGGTGTGGGCATGGGTCTGACGGAGATACGGAGTGGATGGTGTTCATGATCTTGATGGTGTCGTCGTCGTTGATGTTGGTCCAGGAGAGTAGGCGGTTGGTGCGGACGGTGGTCGTGGGGGCGAAGGTTTCAGTGGTTGTCGTGGTGGTCGTGGCGTTGAAGCTGTTGTGGATGTCTGCGATCTTGCGGTGGAAGAAGGTGGCCAGCGAGTCTCTCAGGTCTTGCTAAGGTGGGACGTAGTTGGTGTTGGAGCTGGGGTTGGAGAGTTCCTTCACGATGTTGAAGAGTTCTTTGCTGTGTTGTGCGTTGTTGTCATGGCGGTCTTTGAAGGAGGAATACCAACAGAGTGTCCTACATAACCAATCAACCTAAAAAAGAGCATGAACCAACAGAACCAGTGTGTAACAACGTGCCATACAGATGTGCCTAATACGTAAGGAAACCCATCAGTAACTGTCCGATACCGCCCTAGTCATCATCTGGGCTTCCTAGTGATCATCCCTTAGTGAGTCATAAGAGATGTATAAGAGGACTAGATGGATGCGTCCCACACCTAATTATGAGACACAGGGTCACTTATCAGATATATATATATAATTTACCCAATTTTAATTCACCACTACTTCACTTTTTCTATGCACTGCAATTTGTCTTTATCCATTACCCATCACCTGATACTTTTCATTCATTGTCTGCTAAGTGACCCTGTGTCTCATAATTAGGTGTGGGACGCATCCATCTAGTCTTCTTATACATCTCTTATGACTCACTAAGGGATGATCACTAGGAAGCCAAGATGATGACAGCTGTGAACAAACAGTGGAATGTTGATGCTCCAGGCTTCTACCGGCCATTAAAAGCCCGGAGCACTCCATTGGCTTCAATGGAGCGCTCAACATTCCAATGTTCTAATGATACATATATTAGTAATTGTAAGATCGAGGTAGGTAGACTAGGGTGTTGCCTAATACCATTTTTAATATCTATTTTAATATTTATTTTGCTGATCTTGTACAATTTTTAAGAGAGAATCATGGTCAATAAAAATGAATATCCATTTTTTTTTAATGCAAATGATATAGTTCTGTGTTCACAAACCCCAAAGGGGCAGCGGTTGACCAGACAGAGTGATTTTCTCAAGAGTTTGGAGGGTGTGGGACATCTGCCAAAAACTGGGGAAGGTCTTGTACAACCTATTTAGAGTGTGCAGCCTCATATACAATCTAAATGACTCCTGCCCAAGAAATATGCTGATATAAATGGGAAAAACTGTACTAATGCTTTTTTTGATTTCAAGAGCTTGTATTGGTTGTGTTCAGATAAATCAAAACACATAATAAGCACATATGAAAGGACATAAGGATATAACTGTACTAACGCTTTTACGCCTAAGCTATTACCGGCACCTGGAGGGAAAGAAGTCGACAGCCACTGATCCTGGTAGTGAACCATATTATTAAGTGGTTAATTCAACTAAAGATAATGCTGCGAAGGATTTCAGAGCGTTTTTTTAAAATTGTACTTACAAAGATATTTTAAGTAAAAATTACTTCATTCGTGTTATATGGCTGTTAAGTTTGGGTTGGAGGCCTCCAATGCATCCTGAGAATTTGTCAGCAATCAAATAAGTCACGATTGCTTTTGGCTTAGCTCTCAGACAGTTAGGAAAAAACAGTGCAAGGGTAGCTGAACACCTTAAGTTCAGCCTTTGGTAAGAGCAAAGGAGAACCACAAATTTAAAATGTGAGATTCCGGTAAAAACATGTTAATTACACAAAGAGTCCTAGCTGTTTAAGACCCTTGTGAATATCTTGTGAAAAGAAAGATCCACTGCACTTTGAGGAGAAACTATAGAAAATTGAAAGTAAGAGGTCTAATGGCAACCTCACTAGTGAGTTGCGGGATTTAATGGTAAATAGGGCACGTGAAGCTCAAGTCGCACTCTGGGTAGCAAAGAGGTAATTTCTGTTTTTAATGTAGACAGAGCTCTGGTTTAGGTGGCACTAGACCCTTTAACCTTACCAGAGATATCTTTCAGCTAACAGTGCTCCTAAATAACTGCATTAGCAAATGCCTCATTAAGGTATTCATTTACCCTTTCTGAAATCATGTCTATGACATTTTAAATTGTAGGCATTGACCCAAAATTGAGGAGAAGCGTAACAGTTATCCGTGCGCTTCTTGAATGTGTTCCCTGTGTCACCTTGATCATAAACATACGTTTATTAAAAAAAGTGAATTTTCCAAAAGGAATTGTTTTACATAGCTGCCGTGGTTGGCTGAAGGATATAGCTATCAACATAATACTTTAGTAACAGATTTGGTATATTTCATATTGAAGAAGAGTCACAATTTTTGGGTGGATTGATTTGTTTATAGTGTAGTTTCTAGGGTGTATTTATCTATTGTCCGCACAAGAACTAGTTTAAGCAAGCATTTGTAAACAAATAAATAAGATAAAATATCCACCACAAAAAGCATGTACGTATTGCTTAAGGTTGTAATGGACTCCAGGAGAACAACTTTGTCCACCCTCACTCTTCCAAAAAGAAGTCCAACCATAGGTAGCTGTACATAGTAAGGCCTCAGCTGCTCCTGAGTTACCACTGTCTTGGCATGTTGGCCAGCTGTGGCAAAGCGTGTGTGTGTGCTTGTCGAGTGCCACAGGGTATGGAGCTGTTCCCTTGCTTTCTTGATCTCTGTGCCCAAAGGGTGTCTCATCAACCAACTGTACCAGGAGGCTCTACATGTATCAGAAGCCCATTCTGTGAGCCTTCTTCAAGTGCCTAGAAGTTTTAATTTTGGCCGTCAGACAACCACCCTGCTGATGCCTACCAGAGTTGAATATTCTGCCTAGGACCCAAGGCAACCAACACATTCTGCAGGTCTAAGGCTCACCTGTGGCAACCCAACCCAGACTAGTCTTTATAAAACTGCACGCCACAAGTCCTGCATCCTTGCACCTGCTAAGCTTGGTTGGGATTGATCTTGGTCCTCTCTCTCTCTCTCTCTCTCTCTCTCTCTCTCTCTCTCTCTCTCTCTCTAAGAAGCATCTCTTCAGGTGACATTTTTACTGTTTCCCCCCAAATTGTACAGTTTCAGAATTTGGACCCCGCATGTACTCCTTTCAATAAATTAATGCCTGTACAGACTATTTAGAATTGGTTCAAAAGCAGCAACTTTGGGGATAGCACTAAATATTCTTGGCTATATTATGATTGTTGCTATCTTGCAGTTGACAGGCAGCTGAGCCCTCCCCACCCAACCTTAAACATAATGCTCCTCCTCAGCAGTTTCAGATTTCAGATGAAGAGGAGACCCTGGGTGGAACCTGCTGTTTAAAGATTAAGAATGAATATCACTCCCCCATACATATTTTTTTTATCAGGCCGGAGGCCTGACAGTCAGCGACGGTCAGAAGATCTGACATGGATCCCTGAGAGCCAGAACTGAGAGGTAATGGGCACAGTATATGGAGGAGCACATAAAACGAACTTCATTCTGTTGTTTACCCACCAGAGACGTAGACTGGATGGGGAAGCACCAGGCCATTCCTTGGTTCGAGGACCAAGGATCTTTCTTAAAGAGTTATGAGAGCTTAATTGTACATTGTGATCTAGTCTTTAAGTCTGCGGAGATATAATGGCCATCAAGCTTCCTTGGACGCATTAAAGAATAGCATACCTTTCTGTTAGAAGGACATGGGACGGAGACGCGCGAGCGCGTCAAGCAAGATGGCCGCCGCCACCGGAGCTCCGTGAGTAAAACGGCCCGACTTTGCTTTTAACGACGATTTTTGTGTCAGCAAGTTGGCGAACATAGCGGCGCTAGCCTCTACATGCTACTACCCACCTGTGCAGTGTTTTTTGGACGATTTTGCTCGGCGGAAGTGCTTTTTTCGGCTCCATGGTTCTTGCTCCCTGCTTCACTTGCTGCTATTACCGGCTTTGAGTGCCTGGGGGCGGAGTGATATCTATGACAGAGCCTGGCTTGGGCCTAGCCACGCCTCCAGTCCAATTTAGCTGCTGCACCTGTAGTTTTGAGGGGATTTTTGGTGTTTTCTTCGCTATTCTCATAATTTATCTCCCATTTAAAGGTGGTTTTCTTCATTTTATTATTTTTACGTAATATTCAATATTTTTTCACCTCAGAATGGATTCCAAAAACTCAACTACGAATAAAAGGAAGCAGCAGGTTTCTCCTCCTCCAACCAAATCTAAGGTGGTAAAATCTTCAGAACCTTCTCTTGCTTTGATTTTAGAGGAAATTAAAGCATTGCGTCTGAACACTGATACTATTGCCTCAGAAGTCAAAAATGTACGTAAAGATATGGCCTCTATATCTATGAAGGTCTCGGATAATGTCATCAAAATTCAGGATAACAAAACTAAGCTTGACGCTCTCACACCTTTAGTGGCCAAAATAGTTCCAATGCATACTCAACTGTTAGACATGGAAAATCGTAATAGGCAATATAATGTTCGAATTTTTAATTTGCCTGAAGATGTTGAAGGGACAAATTGTCGACTATATCTCGAATCTCTTTTACCTGGTCTTTTGAATATTAAGTTCACAGAAAAACTCGAGATTGACAAAGCTCATTGAGTCCCGTCACATCGGAATCCTCGTCATACTAAACCCAGGCAAATGATATTCAAAGTTCTGCGTCATCATCATTTGGTTCTCATTCGAAAAGCTGCAAGAGACATTCCCTCATTATTGGTGAATGGAATCAAAATCTTTATTCATCAAGATTTTGCTAAAGAAACTGCGGCTATTCGTAGAGAGTTCTCTTCCCTTCGTCCACAGCTGAGGAGCCTTGGTTTCAAATATGGACTTTTTGACCCTTCTACTATGCGTGTGAGGAAAGATAATGTCTCCAAATCTTTTCAACGGCCCGATGAGCTTCGACTGTTTCTCGACCAACAACCTCCTTCTTCCATGGATACCCAGGATCCTAATACTTGAGTTTGTCTCGTCTGACTTAATTTGACACATTTTTGCATAATCTTATATTCATGGGCTCCAACGGTTAATGGCCATGCTTGCAGAACGGGTGTGCGTTTCCTTGCTTCTATTTATGTTTCTTGTTTGTTCCTTCCTCCTTCTTTTTTGTTTCTCCCTCTCATATTTTCTGTCTAGAGTTACTCCTTTTACCTGGCTATTTCTTCCTTCTTCTTGTTCGGACTCCTTTCTTTGCTTCTTTCTCTACCTTAATGGCTAACATTCATAATTTCAAAATTGTTTCTCTTAATGTGAAGGGTCTGCGGCATCCAATAAAGCGTACGAAAGTATTAGATTATCTAGGTGGCTGCAAAGCTGATATTTGTTTTGTTCAGGAAACACAGGTTGATGATAAAATGTTACAGTACATGAATAAAAAGTGGGCAGATACTATTGCTTCCTCACCTGCCAAAGGTAAGAAAAATGGGGTTGCTATTTTCTTTGCTAAAAGATTACATTGTCAAATTCTTAGTAAGATTTCAGATTCTGAAGGGAGATATATTATAGTTAAGATCAAAATTCATGGCTCTGTTTTCTTTTTGTTTAATATTTACGGCCCCACAGCAGATGATCCTGTATTTTGGGCTACAGTTACTACTGAAGTTTTGTAGTTGGGGAAAGTTCCTGTGATTGTTGGGGGGGATTTTAATGTTTTTGCTGACCCCTTGCTAGATAGATTATCTGCCTCTAGATTCCGGCCATCCCAGGTTTTCCATGCCTTTAAAACTTTTCTTCATACCACTAAGTTAGCTGATATTTATTTGGAGACTACACTATCCCACTGGTAAGGAATTTTCTTTTTTCTCCAACCCTCATAATTCTCATTCCAGAATTGATTATTTTTTACTTTCCCCTTCTCTCATTCAATCAGCAACTAACCCTACCATTGGTACTATTGATATATCAGACCATGCCATGATTTCTTTTGTTTTAAATGTCTCGTCCTCTTTTACTAAGCAATCCAGATGGCGTATGAATACTGACATTGTCCTTAATGACACTCACAAGCCCAAATTATTACAAGCGATTAAGGATTATTTTATATTCAATCCGGAAGGCACTACCTCTGTTATTAATCGATGGGATGCGTTTAAAGCTTACATTAGAGGCTCCACAATTTCTATTATGGCACATGAAAATAAGAAATTTAATTCTACAATCAAACTTCTAGAAAAACAAATAGCCCATTTTGAACATTTATTTATTTCTTCTAGTGATCCTCAATATAAACTTAAATTACAAAAACTTAGATATGAATTTAATGCTATTCTTAGTACTAGGGCTGGGATCCAACTTTCTAAATCCAATGCTAGATTTCGCTTTAATTCCAATAGGTCTGGTAAACTCCTCGCCAATTACTTGCATATTAAAAGGGATAAAACTCAGATTACATCGATTCAAGGCCCTCAAGGTAAAATTGCACTTTCCCAGAATGATATTGTTCAAGAATTTCTACATTTTTACTCCACTTTATATGATAAACCAGATCTTTGTGATGACTCTGTAATTGATGCTTTTTTAAATTTTTCTAATTTACCTCATATTTCTTCTTCCGATAGACTTGGGTTAGACTCCCCAATTACTACTGATGAAATCCTGAATGCCATCAAATCACTCCCAAAAAATAAATCTCCTGGCCCTGATGGCATCCCTGCTGAATTTTATAAAGAATTTCAAACTCATCTATTACCTCATTTGTACCAGATTTTTTCTCACTTTTGTTCCTCAGGTACCCTCTCGGGCTCTTTTTCAGAAGCCTTAATTATTGTACTTCCCAAACCTGATAAAGACCCTACCCTTGTCTCTAATTATCGTCCCATTTCTTTGATTAATCAAGACTGTAAATTATATGCTAAAATCCTTGCCTCTAGATTAGCTCCTGTCCTCCATTCTATTATTCACCCTGACCAATCTGGTTTTATGAAACATAGATACTCCGCTAACAATACTAGAACGTTATTACATGTCATTGAACAAAGCTCCGCTCTCCTTGTCCCTGCTGGTGTTATGGCTTTAGATGCGGAAAAAGCCTTTGATAAAATCCATTGGCAGTTTTTATTTAAAACTTTATTATCCTTTAATTTTGGTCCTTCCTTTATTCGTATGGTTTCGGCTTTATATTATGCCCCCACAGCTAGATTGTTTATTAACGGTCAAATTTCTAACCAAATTTTCCCTTTTTTGGGGTACACGTCAGGGATGTCCCCTCTTTTATTTCTATTGGGAATAGAACCGTTTCTTAACTCCATTCGTAAGTGTGAGGATATTCAGGGTATTACCATCAAAGATGTTACTGTTAAAACCTTGGCATATGCTGATGATGTGTTATTATTTATTAGTAATCCTACTTTATCTGTACCATTTTTGCTTGATATTATTTCCAAATATTCAACTGTATCGGGATATAAATTGAATGTTAGTAAAACTGAGTTTTTCCCTTTAAATATGCTTTGTACTCCTGATATGTTACCTTCACCAGATATTGTTTGGCAAAAAAGCAAGTTGAAATATCTTGGTATATTATTTTCATCGTCCTTGCATGCTACCTTGAAATTCAATTGTGATTTTATACTTGATTATGTTAACCAGAAAACTTTTAAATGGTCTTCCCTTCATCTTTCCTGGTGGGGGAGGATGGAATCTATAAAAATTAATATTGCCCCAAAAATCTTTTATTCCCTTGCAATGATACCCACTCAATTTCCACTCAAATTTTATGAAGAAGTTGATAAACTATTGTCTAAATTTCTTTGGCATAACAAACCTCCTCGGATTGCTTATAAAAAATTGAAAATTCCTAAATGCCAAGTTGGTTTTGCCCTACCAGATTTTTGTCTATACCACAAGGCTTTCATCTTAAAACAGAGTTCGTTGTGGTTCAATATTTCACCTATTATTAATCCTCCTATATGGTTTCATATTGAAAACTCCCTGGTAAAGCCTTTTCCGTTGCCCTCCTTGGTAACTATGTCTCATACCTCTAAGGTGGTACATTCCTCGTCCATAATCAAATCATCCAGATTAATTTTTAATGATTTGGACTCTAATTTTGCATCTCCTTTACTTACTACGGTGCATTTGTCGTTATGGCATAGCGCCTTAATAAAATTGAATAGAAAGGTCTCTTTTTGGTCTTCATGGATTGATAAGGGCATTTTTTTTCTTAAGGATGTTTTCTTAGATGGTGCGTTTATTTCATTTGCTCAACTTCAATTAAAATTCAATTTACCAACGTCTGATTTGTTAAAATATCAATTTTTGTGTAATTCCATTTTAGATTCCTTCCCAACTGGTATTCCATCTATTTCTTCCACTGATTTTTTAATTTACATTGCTACTGTATCTGTATCTCCTAAAGCAGTTTCTGTATTTTATAAAAAACTCACCTTTTCATTAGGCTCCAATGTTGATATAATTTCCACTTTTTGGAATACTGAACTTTCCATTTCCTTGTCAACTGACTCCTGGTCATTAATTTGGACTAATAGCATTTCAGGATGGTTACCAGTTTCACTTTATCAAACCAATGCTTACATTATGTTTAATTCTTTATGGACTCCATTACGTTTATTTCAAGCTAAATTATTACCTTCTAACCTATGTTGGCATTGTAATTTACATCCTGGATCTTTACGTCACATGTTATTTGATTGTCCTATTATTCTGAAATTCTGGTCTGATGTTTGGAATGTGATATTGAAAATTTTGCCTATTTCTGATCCGCTTTCTTATAAATTGTTAATTTGTAAATCAGTTGTTTTGATTCATCCTCTTGATGATGCTAAAGCAAAATTATTTAATTTTTTGGTTTCGGCTGCGTTCAAATCAATTACGTAATGTTGGAAAGATGCTACTTCTCTTTCAGTCCATGCTTGGTGGTCTTGGATTATCTTTACAAGAAGAGGTGCTCAGTTATTGTTACAAGGTGTTCATCATAATTCCTTGCATTTTCAATCTTTTTGGTCTCCTGTTGACTCATATTTAAAGTTATGATTCATGTTTTTTCATTGTTACTATCTCATTTCTTAATTATTATATGCTTTTTTAGCTTATTATTGGTAACTCTATTTATGTAGTTTATTATCCTATGAAATGTATCCTTCCCCCTATCCCTCCTTCCTTCCCTTCCTTCCTTCCCTTCCTGTTTTCTGTTCTCCTTTGGTCGACGAATGTATTTTGCTTTGTACTTTTTATGACTGATTATTTATGCTTTAATTTTATTCACTTGCTTGTAAATTAATGATATATCTTCTACTTTTTCTGTATGTATCTTTGTGTTTTTTCTCTGCTAAAATTCAATAAAATCATTTTGAACTTAAAAGAAGGACATGGGACAAGAGCATAGCATAAATAGTCAATGGAATGTATTGAAATAAACTCTTGGGTTAACCCACCTAAACTGCACATTTTGTCAGAAAGTGATAGTGAGTTTTCTCAAAAAAATAAAAGTGCTTTCTGATTGAGATGTGTAAGTCCATTGTAATGTCTATTGGTTTTTCAAATGTCATGCAAATGTTATCTGCCTTCAGCACAAACCCAGCTAAAAGATAACTGGTTAAATCTAGGACTGGACAGAACTCGCAGAGTTACCCAAATACTCCACAAGATTCCACAAATTTCTGCGAGCGGCGGAGATGCGGTACGTCGCAATGCTCTTGCTGTTTTTTAGCGCTGGAAGCTTGTCAAGTGCTGTAAAATCAGCATGAACTGCACCACGTAGTGCACTAAAGAGTGGTGTTTATTTCTGCCACTTATGAAGATTTTCTAGTTTTTCTACTCGAGTGGCAGCTTCCTCAACGTGAGCCACCTGCCGCGACTGCCCACATTGAAAATCTTGTGGGAAGGTGGTCTAGGGCTTGTGTTTCTCCCTCCCCAAATTACCATTTAGCGAGCTGCACACAAGGAAAAAATTCAACCATGTGGCGGTTGGCCTAGTTTTTCTGAAACTTGTCAAAATGTCACAATCTCCCCTGGAGGAGGGTAGTTTACCACCCACCCATAGTTAAATGCAGTTCAGGATACTGAAGTTGGGAATGCTCTGTGCCCACATTAAAGGATTTGGCAAGGCAAGAGTTGTCTGTCACTCGTTCACTAAGACCCTCATCAGGAGTAGGCCTGTAATTGGTGGAATTTTCTCTCACCCAATAAAATCGGATCCCACTCAATTAGGAGTTTTTCGCCTGATAATGGAGAATAAAATGCGACTTTTGGTGCTTACCACAATAAAGTCTGCATGTACCCGTATTTACTGGGCATTTTTCGCCCAATAGATATTGGCATATTGGAGCTGTGAAAATGTATTCAGGGGATTTGAATTAAAATATTGAATCACAGATAATACCAGAAGGAAGGTGGCAACACATTTAATATAACCGGTGTCAAAAATCTGATTTCCTTCAAAGAGATGCCCATCCTCTGTTTCATTCTGCAAAAGGTTAATGAGGAGAGGATGTGACCTAACAGCTACAGCAGTCGACCTCGAAGCTGGGGAACCGTGTTCGAGTCTCGGCAGGGAAGCTCAACATCCTGTGATTCTCAGCAATTCACATAGGTCCATATGTATCAAGCCATTTTGAGATCACAGACACTGCGAATCGCAAAAAAACAGTGCTTGCGATCGCAAAATACATGTCCCAAGCTATGACAGTGTTTCGCATTGCAAAATTGATATTCGCAAAAAGAGTGATTATGAATTTTGCGAGGCAACAAATCTGTGAAAACTCCAACAAATTCGCAATATCTGAGTCTCAAACTGCGAAATTGCAATATTGCATGTCGCAAATTGCGAATTAGCAATACAATGTATAAAAAATTAGCAATTTGCGAATGTGTAGAAATTGCAATATTTCACCTTTAATGTACCACCAACTCCAGCCAGGCCCAGAATGCTCAGGGTCTTTCACAATGACAGCGCTGTATGTCATAGCGAGGAGGATGCAAATTCAAGCAACAGCACAGAGACGGAGGAGGAAACAGGAACGAGTTTCCCTGTTCCAACAGACAAAGGAAGAAATACATGGGAAGTATAGGCTGGACTCAGCTACTATACTAGACTTGATAGCTGACATAAAACCAATGCTTGAACAACCAACCTGCAGGACCCAAGCCATTCTGACACATGTGCTGGTCCTCTGTTCACTGCACTTACTGGCATCAGGGAGCTTCCAGGGGTGCTAGCTACAGCAGGAGGGGTGTCACACTATTTTCATGCATTCTTGGATACAATGGTACAGAGGATACACCATTACATCAGATTCCCCACCTCACAACAGGCATTGCAGTAGACCAAACTGGATTTCTACCAGATAGCTCAGTTTCCCTATGTAATTGGTTGCATTGATGGGATACATGTAGCCTTCTCCTTCCCCTCAGGTAATGAGTACCTATTCAGGAACCGGAAATCATTCCAGTCACTCAACATACAGGTCATATGTAACAAAAACACATCATAACTGATATAGTGGCCAAATATCCTGGCAGTACACACAATTCCTTCATTTTTAGACAGTGTAATATACAAGTATCACTGATTTACTCTTTAGAGCAGTAGAAATAGGACAGTGATTAACCTTTTGTCTTTCAACCTGTAGGTGACCGTGCATATGCTGTGCGATCATTCATCCTCACACCGTACCTCAATCCGGCTAATCAGAGGGAGAGAAGATACAAGATAAAGTGTCATCGAGCGGACATTTGGAAGAGCTGGTTCGGCTGCCTGCACAAAAGTGGAGGAGCACTGCCGTATGGGCCAGAGACCTGCTGCAAGATCTTGGCTACTTGTGCCATGTTCACAATGTTGTGACAAAAAAAAGGTATACCAGTGGAACTCACAGATACAGAATCAGATGAGGATGAAGTACCAGGTCCACGTCTCAGACCAGCATGTGGTGTTGGGGCAGCAGATGGCAGAACGAGACTTGAAATAACACACAGCTATTTCTAGGTGAGTAATGATGACACAAAGCAATTCATGACTGTAGAATAACTGTGTTTTAATGTACCTTAACGTAAGGTAAGTTGCATTCACACAGCCTACAAATCACAAGTAATGTGTGTTTCACATGTCATGTACACAGGACAGGAGTAATGGAATGACAAACGTACATATGCCATGGGTTACTTCACTCCTTAGCATTCAGCTGTAGCAACACTGTCTATTTCTTCCATCTTCAAACTGCGGTTACACGCTCAGTGTTCTGAGTGCCCTCCCTTGATGAGTCATCTGATGCTGTTCCCTGCCTCACACTACGCTGTCTGGGTTCTGTCAATGGTGGGATAATGCTGCTGCGGCTGGAGACCACCTCACTATCCCCTGCCACCAGAAGACTTGTGCCAGCTATGTTTGCTGTCTGTAGCTGGTCAACTGCATTGGTGACCTGCATCAAACCTTTGGCAATATCCTGCTGCAGTGTGCCATTTCCATCTGCATAGACCCCGTGTGTCTTGATAGTACAGTTGTTGCATTGCACAAACAGTTGACTGCTTTGCTGTAATGATCCAGACTGTTGAAATGATGTCTGGATGCGCCTGGATGCATGGTTCCTCTGCATTGTGGCACAGAGCTCTTTGATGGCTCCAGTAATTTCCTTAATGCTGCCTGCACACACCTTATTGCCCTCTTCAACTGTGTGATTTAGCTCTCTGATGCCCTCTTTTATGTCTGTTTGATTGTGATTGACAGTCACGAACTGCCTGTTCATTGACCGCATGCTTTTTGCTTGCAGACGCTGATGCTTGACCATTGTGCCCTCCAGACCAGAAAATACAGAAGAATCATCTCCTACGTCTGTTGTGTTTTGTGCCCTTGGCCTGCATTTCCTGCAACTGCCGTCCCTACGGTGCATAGGAGGCTGCTTTTGTTCCTGCCGTGCCTGCTCTTCTTGCTCTGGTTTTGGCTCATCCTGTTTGCCTTCCAGTTCTCCCTCCAACTCTGAGAATGGTGGCACAGTGTAACAGCGTTGTTTTTGCGCAGGTATTGGCTGTGTTGTCTGGTCGGTCTCCTCTCCCCCTGCCTCGTCCTGTAGCTGTGGTACCTCATCAGGTTCTGTATGATCACCCCGTGTCGCAGGTTCACCTGTAAATACAAGCGCACTACTTATTGTGTGTCCTGCTTTCTATTTTTCACTAAATAAACTTGGATGCAGTTGGTTTACCTAACTACTGTGTTTCATTTTGGTTTTCCTGTTGTGTGTCTACTGCAGATACATTGCTATGTGTGTGACTACATCTCCCAAGATGCATTGCTGGGTGGCCAGGAAATTGTGGAATGGAGTAGCATTGTTGCTTCGATATTGAGGCATTCCGGAGTGTGTTCGTTTGTGGGTAATGTGTCAGGGCTGATTTAGCAAGCATCTTACCTTGTCTGGTGTTGGGCCTGGCTGAGCTGTCAATATCTGCAACCCCGCTGCTGCTTTCCGGCTGTAAGGTGGACTCCACCAAATCCTCCAGGAGTGTGGATGCAGGCTTACTAGATGGACCTCCACCAGTTTTCTTAGCATTCGCAAGCCTGTTGGCAACCTTGTCCTTATCCCTTGAGCGCATGTTATACCAGCGCTTGCGTAGGTCACCAATGGAGCGCTGTGTAACACCAATGGCATTTACCTTAGTCTGTATGTCCAGCCAGATTTTATGCTTCTCTGACTGTGGGATGTGCAGAGATTTCTTGCTAAAAAGCAGTTCATGGCCCTTCACCATCTCCTCAATGAGGACCTCAAGTTCTTTCTCACAAAATGTTTGTTTCCTTTTCCTTCCAGCAGCCTCACTTTTGTCCTTCTCCTGTGTATTCATAATGTTTTGGATGGTGTGTTTGCATTATAGATGATGTTCACAGTGGTGTGATCCTGCTCCCAGCCTCTGACACAGCCTCAAGCAATCAGAAACAGCATGGGCAATCACACTTTCTGGGTGTGATGTCATTAATATGTTATAGAAAAGCAAATTCGCGATTTCTTAATAGCGATTTCGCTATTAAGAAATCGCTATTTTGGAAATCGGTAATTGTGATTGCGATTATTACCAAATTGCTAAATAGTTATGAGTTTTTTATTACATCACGTTTTGCGATTTGCAAATAGCAATTCCATAAAAATCACTTCTCTTTTTTAATAGATTTGGCCCTTAATCCCCCGTGCCTAACAAAAAATGTATATGTCCATCTGTAAAGCAACTGGTGCTCTGATACCTTCGGGTTGAGTCTGCGCCATATAAAGCTCCCAAAAAAGAGAACGGGGCAGGCAGATGCTCTTGGTAAGGCAGTTGTTTGTACTTTGTACGAATGCCAGTGGTATTTGTTTAGAACACATATGGCTGAAAGGAAAGGGACTGCTCTAGAGAGTCGAAGGTATAGATACTCTTCATATGTGGTTGAAAGGTTACCGGTGTTCTGAGAGCAGAAGTGGACTGTTAACTGCTTCAACTTGGGAAACACAATTCATATACCCAGGGGACAGATTGTTCACCTAAGGATGAGGTTACTTGAGACACAGACAAAGCTGGACATGTTGTTATTCCCATTGTCCTACTTTGAACCTAGGGATAAGGTACTCACACACAGAAGATCAACACAAATTGTTAAAACTTACTACAACTATATTGTAATTGTAAGAAGCTGAAAACAATTCACTGTATTATATAGGAATATGGCATATAGATTGCATAAAGATATAGAGAGTGGGTGGGCCTGTATGAAGCAATGGCAGCACCTTGCCTTAGTGAAATGAAAGCCAGCAGCGATGGATGGCAGAAGAATTCAGAGAGCATTAGCAAGTGACAGCCTAATTTGTTGGGTTTTTCTCCATTTAGAGGGACGCTTCGCAAGACGCTTGAATGTTACCACCTGGAGGGAGGGAGGGATAACTGCCATGTGCCCTCCTACATCAGCATGAAGTAACCTAATGACCTTACCAGAATGGCCGATGATGGAAGGTTATTCATGAACTAGGCATATGAAGTGACACTTGTATCGTGTCCAGGCCCAATTCTCCCCTTCTGTATGTAGTGCAACTTCTCTAGCCACCCTGTGGGTTCCTGAAGGTCCCATTCAGCTTGGACAACCACCACCAGCTGGATGCAAAGAGGAGCTGGGCAAGGGTCCTACCATCCTGAATCTCATGGCCCAAAACAGAGGCCTCCATCCATGGCCAATCCACATTTTTTTGGTAGTTCGAGGGAGAGGTAAGGTAGCAGGCATCATGGCCTGAGCTCTGCTTAATGCCAAATATCTCCTACATCATTGACTAAACCGCGAAGCACTTGAGCATTTTTGGGTCAACATTTTTAAGAACACTGACTAAAATGTTTTTAGGTGTCACAAAGTGTCACAAAATGTAGTTCATAAATAGAATGCAGATTTCAGAGGACTGTAAATTCAGTTCCTTGCCCAATATAGAAGAATGGGACCATTTGAGTTGCAAAATTGTGCTCGAAAGTGAAAACATGCTGCTTGTTGACTGCATTGAAAAATACTAGTTGCCCCCCCTCGAAGTCTAGAAACACTCCTATTCGCTGGAGTCTCCCTGTCAGGTGGATAGGGTCAGCATCGGGGGTAACTGGCAAGTATTCATCTTGGGTAGCACGAAGAACGAAGATGCCGATGTCTGGTGATTCACGGAAGCCACCCTTTCTCCTCACTGTCTCTTCCGCCGCCCCGGCAGACCAAAATCTGCCGCTCTCTTCTTGCACCTCCACCTCCCAGTAATGTTTCCCTTCTGTGAATCGTTGGAGTCCCAGGATGCAGGGCTCTGTGTCAAACCGCTCCTCAGTATTAGGCACGTTGAGCGCCTGGTCAATGGGTTGAACCGTCTTGGCGCCCCTGGAGACAAGGAGCTTGTTGTAGGCGGTCCTTTCATCAAACATGACACTCTCTGCAGGAGACAGGAAGAGAGATAATGAGATGGCATAGAAAAAGCAACTGATATTAAAAATTATAAAAAGGGAAAGAATTTATAAACTATTTTCCATCAACCATTCCCCAAAAAAGTTCACTCTTTAAATCTGAGTTTAAAGTGTCCTTGCTTTCACCTCTGACATGTTTATGTCCCCGGAACCTATGGAGAGCTTGTCAGGGTTGAAGATATCTCTGTACTTCAGTGCACAAACAGCCATCTATTCATGTAGATTGTGAGCTTTGAAGATAGAAGTTCTCTGGCTCTCAGGACTGCCTACCAAAATCTGCATGTTCAAGTCTGAGCATCACTTCAGGAAAGATTTAAAAACCTGGTTCTTCGATCAAAACTAGATTTGAGTGCCCAGCCATGTACTTAGGGCCCGATGTAGGTGGCCCATTACCGGTTGGTAAACCCGAAATTCTGTCAGTTTCAGGCTTACCGACCGGTATTGAGCCATTTCAGATGTAGGGGATGATTCGGTAAATACGGAATCGGTATTTACCGATTCGGTATTTACCAAATCATTATTTACCGATTAGGTATTTACCAAATCATTATTTACCGATTTGGTATTACTGAATCGATAAATAGCATGTAGGAAGCACTTTTAAGAGTGCTTATGTGCTCTAAGGATTCGTTATTTACCACCAACTATTAGTTGCTGGTAAATACCGAATACCTTTGAAAATGCAAATCTGTGCATTTTCAACAGTGCCATGTGGCAGACATACATGCCCTTAGGGCATGTATGTCTGCCACATGTGCACACAAGCACCATTCAGGGATGCAACAGGGTGTCAATGTGACACCATACCACCCTTGAATGTTTCCCTATTTTACCGAATGGGTAAATACAGATTCGGTAAATACCGAATCATACAGATTCGGTAATACTTACCGAATAAATACCTACATCCCATTTACCGATTCTAAAATACTGAATCGGTAAAATTCGGTATTTTAGAATCGGTAAATCTTCATTGCCTACATCTGGCCCCTAGTCTCTACTTTGAGCGCCAGGACGCTTCTTTGAAGCAGGTGAGTGCTTTGGCAAATCCCAGTGATTGATTGAAAGGTCTAACTGGAAAGCATATATTAATTTGTACATTCTTAATTCAGGAGTGATATTTAACAAATACCAACAGCTTACATCTTGAATCCATGCTTTAATTTTTTCACTAGTCGACTACATAAGAAAACACTAAGGTAGTTTGCTCAATATCTTCAGTAAATTCTCTCTTTAGCGGCTGTTCTCTTAACCCTCCAAAAGTAGGTCACAAAAAACATACTTGGTAACCATCGTTTGCACTCAACAAATAAGTCAAGTAAAGTAAATTTGTAAGGCGCCGTAAAAGTTGTTCTCTCCAGACACTGGCACAGTTTCTGAAAGCCCAATACAGGCTTAGACTGGTGACCTACAGAAAGAAAGGTTTTCAGGCCTTTTTCAACGTATTTAAGCAAGATGCTCTGCGTAACTCAGGTGGAAGGTCGTTACTTTAATGCAGAGCCTTGTAGCAGTTTTCCACGTAGTTTTTTGTTTTTATCACGGATACAACCCGTTCTCTGCTCTGCAATCTTAAAGAGTACATAGTGTTTCAGCCTGCAGGTGTATTTGCCCTCTCCCCAACTGATGGATAATTTATAAATCATGACCAGAGCCTGATTTCTCACATGGCTCGAATGCCTGGGAGCTAGTGTAGTGTACGATGGGAGGACCTACTTACCCCACTAACGGAGTATAGAGACCACCTGTGCAGAAGCAGAATTGTTTTTATAAGCTGCACCAAAACCTCCTTAGGTGCAACAATAAAGACTGAACTTGCAGTCTTGACCCTGATATTTACTTGTACTGTGATGGCTGGTGTTTTGTCTGAATCCCATCCACCAGACAGACAAGTGGAGTCAAAATCCTCGTCAATCAATCAGGGGATTGCAAGCGCGTTACTCACCCGTGATGGTCTCAAGCCACACGTAAGGGGAGCATATGGTTGCATCTCACCAGTTTGTCACAACTGAGCACGTGCAGACCCCACTAAGTGAAGGCCAGTCAGTCAAAAAGAACTTTATTCGGTTAATTAAAACCATAAAAGCATTCTATACACAGAATTGTAAATTGATATACCGTTTGTTAGCAGCAAAAATGTTACACTAATTATAAACATAGTGAAGGCCTTTCTGAGAAGAGGATATTGCCGACGTCCAGTCTGGAGAGTACAACAGCCTCTGTGGCAGATACAAAATTGTCCGGGCTAAAGAGAAGCTCAAACTTTAAAACACCACAACTAACCTAGCACACAAACTCTAAACTAGCTGTAGGCCACTGATTAAGGGAATATTTATATTCCATTCCACTCACTTCTGCACCATGGCCAACCCAATAGTATGCAGGATGCAACTGTGAACTTACATCTTATCCAAACTATTTAATACCCTGAGAGAATACTCCTCCCCCACACTTATATTTGTATTTGACATTTGTGGAGCGCAATTATCACCGACAGGTCTCTAAGCGCTATCAGTACTAAAGTTGGCCCTGAGTATTTGCATGTGATTCTGGGACAGTCAGTGTTTAATAGGCAGTATTCTAGTACCAAGGCCATCAATACCTTCGTTGTTCATCTGAATAAACAAGTTAGTCCCTTCCAGGTACCTGACTCACACTAGGTGGCATGGACATGCGTGGCTCAATCTAGGAGATAGGAAAAGTTAGAATCTCAGATATAGTGTGGACAGTAATTAATACTCAATGTCAATGTCCAGTCAGTACTTCTTTTAGAAGCAGAAATGCATTCACTAACAGGCAGGTAGAGAGATGACTTAAAATAAAAATGGAAAATTAGAAGGTATTTGCATATTTGGATTCCAGATACAACCCTAAATGCTTCTATTGGGCTATTTTGACAATCCAGGGATGAAGTTCAAGCTAGCTAGGCTACTGGTCATTAGCAATTGGTTAACAAAATGTGGACATTACGCCTATACAGCTGTGGCAGAATTGAACCTTGCCTAGTGTTCTGGGCTGGAACCCCTCGGGGGGTTCCATGATTTTGTCAAGGTTGAATGGTGGCATTTGCTTGTGACAGCGACTGGGGTGTTGAATAAAGGAGCTGGAGACCCACCTTGCCTACTTGCATGAGCGTGTATTCTCCATTTTACAGTGGCAGCGAGGATAGGACCCAACCCAATGCGTGTAAAGCACGATGATAACTGCCTGCAGCTGGTGGAGTTTTCAAGTTATCCTCAGCGTTGAAGATAATAAAATTGTTCAGGGAGAGGGGGGCAGTAAAGAATGAGGATGGACTCATCTGGAACATGAACAGGGTATCCTGTTATTGTTAAATTTTCATGTGCATCCACTGTAATGACACTTGTTAATGACCATTAAGGCGGTGGAAGGAGGTGTGGGCCTATTGGCAGGGCACAAGTCTAGTGTACACGCAGGTGGATGGGGTCCACCCACTATTTTCACAGGGTGGACGCCGCCCACACTGACAAGAAGTTGGGCCCCACTGAAAAGAGGGGATCATCAGGCCTCCTTTTGTTGGAGTCTCCTGGCTGGCAGCAGTCAGGAGCCTCACACCTAGAAGCAAATGCAGCAGAGGGCAAACAAAGGCTCACACCTTCCTAGCACTTCACACTTACTTAAGAGATGCAGCTTTTCACTTTGTTCAGACCCTGTTTAGGAGATATGCATGTGCTGTAAGATTGTCAGATGTGTTGGTCTTTCCCAGAATTTACACAAAATAAATAGCATTTATATAGTGCGTCCTAACCCTGAGGAGGCGTTGTAATAATTTAAATTTCACTGGATAGAGAAAGTTTACGCTGACAAAAGGCAACATTGAATGTGTAGCTTACAAAAGTGTGAATATTCGGCCTAAATCAGGAGGGTTTCCCTGTATACTCGAAATGTGCTTTAATGTACTCATAATAGACCTGCTAAACATATATGTGAGGGGTTAAGTTCTAATGTCACGCGCTGTGATGCCACGCGCCGTGATGCCGTGATGTCACATGCCGTGATGTCACATGCCGTAATGTCCCTTACATACTGATTAACTAGGTCAGTCTCCCCACTTCTTTTTTAGGACTTATGCCCTGTCTATTAGTGTAATTTTACCAGTGTTAAGGCGGAGGGGAGTGGCTTACATGTTATTGTGGGTGTTCAGCCTGTGTTAAAACACGTCAAAGTCACTAGAACCCACAACCAGTGTAGGATACACTGGAAATAGTAGAGGACTTACAGCCGCTCCAACCACAGACTGGTTGACGGGCCAGTATTTATCCTCTCCTGGTGGTTAAAGTGGAAACCCAGAGATAACCAGAGGGTCTGAATTAATCAAACTGCAAACCTCCTCCGATGATAAAGGGGTGCATCTTTTCTGTGGTTGCCATATTTCCAAGGTTTGAAACCAAGGCTCTAGTCAGACCAGTTTGGCTTTGTTCTGGGTCATTTGTATATTACACTCAGAGCACTGCATCGCTGTGCTGGGCTACCAGCAACAGTACAACAAAGGGTGGATGGGTGGCTTTACTCAGTGGGAAACCATGGGCCATATTAACAAACATTCACACAACGGAATGCAGCAAGCCACCTTACTGTGGTGCGCGAATGGGCAAGAATGAGCCATATTTAAAATTGTACAGCACATTCCTGTCCTTTCCTATCGCTGGCACACTTTTGACTGCAAGGGGACATTAGTTGAAAGCAGGATTGTTTTTGTGCCGGAAGGGTTAATCCTCAGAGGCATTGTCCTCTTTCTACGTGTTCGGCATCCACGTGTGCTGCAGAATGCAGCACACGTGGAAAGAGGAAATAACGAGCAGAAATAAACCTATTTCTCCACGTTATGCCTTACCTGGGGAGGTGTAGGATTTTGTCACATTCCCAGGCCTTCTACTAAAATAATACATGGGTGGATGCCTGGGAACACCCATGTAACAGCCACTTGGGGCAGAGTAACGCAAGGCAGTGATTTGCACTGTCTCGTGTTACTCCACATTTACCAAGCCAGCCAGCGCTAGATAAGGTGGCCTTGCGGGGATTGGAAAATATCATTCAAGGTTTTGCATCGCCCTTGCGTCCCTTTGCGTGATGCAATGACGAGGCAAAACCATAATAAATATGGGCCCTACTGTGCAAAAAGAAATGAACTGGGCTGAAAATACAATGTGCATAGTTTCTTGTTCACTATACACTATACTATAAAATCTGATCAAAACATATGTCTGGTGTCAGGTCCACTATGCAAAAAACATTAGTGTTCATAGCTAGTTTCTTGCGACCACTGACTATTCAGCATTTACCTAGTTTCATGCTCTCTATGCTACCATAGGCCATTAGTTGCACAAACCTAGGGGCCGATTAGGATTGCGGTGAATCCGCATCCTCCGGGCCGGCGGAAGCCACCGCCGGCCCGGAGGATGCGGATTCACCGCTGCGGTGCCTACAAAAACCCCGCGCCAGATTAGGATGGCTGGGGGGTCATCGGCGGACGGGAAGACCGTCCACTGCTTTTCCGCCGCGGTCGCCTTCCGACCGTGGCGGAAAAGCTCTAATATGGTGGCGGTGTCTATCAGACACCGCCAGCCATATTAGGATGGGGCAGAAAACATGCTTTTCCGCAGCGGCTTTTCCGCCGTGGAAAAGCATGTGGTCTTTGGTGTTTGGGGGCCCGTTGCGAGCCCCCCGGGTGTTGGGGGGAGGGGGTGCACATGGGGGGTACCTATGGTACCCCCCTGCTTTGGCATGCACAGGGTGGCAGGCACCACGCGGTGCCTGCCAAGTTGTGCATGCCAAGGCTACACATGCATATTTTACATTGCGGCGGGTGCTGCTTAAAGTAGCACCCGCCGCAATGTAAAATATACGGGATGTGACGGCCAGGGTGGCGGTCACATCCTAATTCGCACGGAGGGACCGCCGCTGCCCCTGCGGACGGTCCCTCCACCTCGGGGGTGGCGGACGGACGCAGGTCCATCCGCCATCCTAATAGGCGCCTAAGTTTCTTGTCCACTGTGCTATCAGAATTTCAGCAACATAGGCTTGGTTTCTTGATGACAATGCTATCAAACGGCATATGTGACATCTCCGTCCACTACGCTTTCAAGGGTCATCAGAGCCACATCCCGGGTTGCATGTTATTATAAGACCTTAGTTGCTCAGACCTTGTTTCATTCCAACTATGCTAGCTTTAGACCTTAGTGGTGCTTACCTGGTTTCATATCCGTGGTTCTATTCAAGGACATTAGTGGCACAGACCTGGTTTCATGCCCGCTATTCTATTATAAGAATGTAATGATGTATACCTGGTTTAATGTCTACTATGCTAGCATAAGACCTTAGCGGTGCATACCTGGTTTCAAGTCCACAATTCTGTTAAAAAATACACATGCTTAGTTTCATACCAACTATGCTATCATAAAGCATTAGCAGAATGTACCTGTTTTTTGCCTAATACATCAAAGGCCATGAAGGCACATATTGGTTTCCAGTCCACTAGGCTACCATAAAAAATTATCTGCATATACCTGGTTTCTTGTCCCCTCTATGGAACACATATTGGCACTAGCTAATTTCAATACTTATTTCATCGACCCGAGGTTAAAATGCTAAACTATTTTGTTGATTTCTTTCAGATTAATACAACTTCTCTTGGGGCTTAAGTAATAGGCCTTGACATTACCTATGTCAGTGCTACTTTCTTTTGCGAATTTCAGGTCAAATACTTCTATACAGTAGGCAGTGAACTCACTGAGGTATCTTACCTAAATGACCAAATGAGTGATGCATCTCACTTCTCTGCTGTTCCTAGAAAACTAATTCTCGCATGCCTATATTGCACACTTCTCTGTTCAAATATACTTTGTGGATGTTTTAAACATTGCACTAGGGCTGCCCCTTACCTCTGTGCTCGTAGGCGTCCCTCCATTCTAAAAAAAAGAATCGATCAAGATTAAAGTGGAACTCTGCAGTTAAAAAATGTTTAAAATGTATGTGGCATTAGAAAGAAAAACATTACTAACAGCAAAATGTCTTTGAGGCACATTCTCGCAGGGGCACAACTCTGTAAATTAGGTTATGGTACCTTTCTGTGACATTGTTTTTCTGAAATGTTTGAAAATACGTGATTATTCCTAATCTGAAGCCATTCCGAATTTCTCAAACCACTACAACATTACAATAATAACACTTTTTTCAACGGTTTCAGCCGCGATGAGCACACATGGCTCCAGATGCATTGGCGTCTTTTTAAGAATTTTAATTGACACATTTGAAATATTGTAACATTTGATATCAAATGCAAAATGAAAAAGTAAGAAAAAAGACAGAATAAGACAGAAATTTGAATACAATTGTTTTTTGTCCTAAATAATATCAGAATAACACGTGTGCGTTTCCTAAACTGACAAAACAATATTGTGGCAGTTTTCACCGTGTAAAACAAAACACAGTAAAATATAGGTTACCTGGCGCCTGTGAATCCATTTTTAGAGCTAGACAGGGCTTTTCAGTGAATCCTCTACATCCATTGGTCTACTGTGGTGTAACATGTTTCATCCACTCACCACGTACAGCATGGGAAAATGGGTCACACCAATTCAGCTATTGGTGCCCTTCTGTATGCATGATGACAATCTGGCCAAGCACAAAATTGTCACCCACAAGAAAAATAATCTCCTTCGGTGCAGGGACATGTGGAGAGGAGTTGGCCTAACGACTAGGGCGCTTGACCTCGGACCTGGGGAACTAGGTTAGAGTCTTGGTAATTACGCTAAAACATCCTGTGATTCTGGGCAAATCACATACGGCTAGATGTAGGTAAATATGTTTTACCGATTCTAAAATACCGAATTTTACCGATTCGGTATTTTAGAATCGGTAAATCCTATGTAGGTAATTATTTGGTAAAAATTACCGAATCGTTAAGATTCGGTAATTACTGAATCGGTATTTACCGATTCGATAATTGCTATTCATTCCTATGGGCTTGGAGGCCCATAGGAATGAATGTCAATTACCGAATCGGTAAATACCGATTCGGTAAAATAGGGAAATAGTCAAGGGTGGCAGGGTGTCGCTTTGACACCCGTTTGCACCCCTGAATAGTGCTGGTGTGCACATGTGGCATGCATACATGCCCTGCTGTCACATGGCACAGGTGTAAATGCACACATTTGCATTTACACAGGAATTCCTTATTTACCACCAACCAATAGTTGGTGGTAAATAACGAATCCTTAAAGCACAAAATCACTCTTTAAAGTGCTTCCTACATCTCATTTACCGATACGGTAAATACCGAATCGGTAAATGATGATTCGGTAAATACTGAATCGGTAAATACCGATTCGGTATTTACCGAATAGGTAAATATACCCCCTACATAGGATAAGGCTATTACCGGTCGGTAACGGACGATTTCGGCCGTTACCCACAGGTAAAAGCCTACCTACATCTGGCCCTTAATCTCCCCGTGCCTAACAAAAATGAATGTGTGTCCTCATGTAACGTACTGGTGCTATGTAAAGCGCTCGGATACACGATTCGGATTTGGGTCAAGTTCACGCTATATAAAACTCTGCAAAAAAAGAAATTGTGTCATATATATTAATTAAATTGTTTCGATTTTGCGAGAGTCCAGCATCACCCCAGGTACTGCGTTTGATGCCGCTTGCACTGCGCTGCCAACCTCATGAGCAGTGAAACAGACTACCATCTTTTACTGGGATTTAAAACCATTCAATGGTGACCACAAGTAACTGTTGAGAAATGTACATGTGCATGTTATGTCTGTTATGAGTTTGTTAAGATAAATGGAACCTTACTCATGCACAGACCTGTACTATACAAATAAGTCAGTCAGTCACTCAGGGAGTTTTTAAGGACGCTACTCACCCGTGAGGGTCTCAAGGCGCTGGGAGGTGGGCAACCTTCAGTTGAAGAGCCAGGTCTTGAGGGTCTTCCTGAGGATGTGCAGGGTGGGGGCACGTCTGATGTTGATTGGCAGCTCGTTCCAGGTCTTGGCAGCGATGGTGGAGAAGGTTCTTCCACCCGTTCTTGTTCTGCGGATGCACGGGGGTTTGGTGAGTGCGAGGTCTGCGGATCGGAGTTTTCTCTTGGGTATGTGGAAGGAGATTTTTTTGTTGAGGTATTGGGGTCCAGTGTTGTGGAGGCATTTGTAGGCGTGGGCTAGTACCTTGAAAGTTACTCTTTTCTCAACTGGGAGCCAGTGGAGGTGTTGGATGATGTGTTCATGTCAAGGGATGCTGAGGATGAGTCTGGCTGCGGTGTTCTGTATGGTCTGGAGTTTGCGAAGCAGAGACTTGTTGATCCCGGCTTAGAGGGCGTTTCTGTAGTCCAATCGGCTGGTTATGAGTACGTGGGTGACGGTCTTCCTTGATTCGGGGGGGATCCATATGAAGGTCTTTCGGAGGTTGCGGAGGGTGTTGAAGCAGGTGGAGGTGACGGCGTTGACCTGTCGGGTCATGGAGAGGGAGGAGTCGAGTACCATGCAGAGGTTTTGGGCGTGGCCGTGGGGATGGGGAGGCTGCCGAGAGCAGTGTGCCACCAGGAATTGTCCCAAGCAGAGGGGGAGGATCCGAGGAAGATGACCTGTGTCTCCTCTGAGTCGAGCTGCAGACAGCTGCTGCTCATCCAGGATGCAACGTCTTTCATTCCTTCCTGGAAGTTCAGTCTGGTGGTGATGGGGTGTTTGGTGAAGGAGAGATCGAGCTGGGTGTCGTCTTCGCATAGGATACTATGCTGTCTAATGATGGCAATGAGTGGAGCTACTTACAAAGACTTAAACTTCATATCATATTACTTGTATACTGTAACGTAAATAACAAATGGCAATAAAAAAGTTTTTAAAATAAATAGCTGATCACAAGTGCTTACGAATGCACGCTCCTAGATAAGCATGGAGAGCTATCTTGAATTTTTTTGTTATACTTTAAAAAAACAAATATGTATTATATATATATATATACACCGACGAAGGCTCACGCCGAAACGCGTCTGTGCCTCTTTTCCCTACAATAAAATTACCGTGAATCAGCAAGCTTCTCGAGTGCTGCTACTTTTTCCTACCTAACTGGGGAGAAGTTTGAGCGTCATATATATATATATATATATATATATATATATATATATTACCTACTGGCGGTCGCCAGTAGGTATATATAGTTAGGATCGATTTCCATAGGAAAATCGCAACATTCTATTTGGAATAACTTTGGCGCCGGTTGAGCAATCAGGCTGGAGTTTTCAGCAACTTTGCCTCGCGGCGCTCCGCTCCTTCCCTGAAAGTTTGGGGGGGAATCGTCAAGCGGGGGCTGAGATAAAAGGGGGGTCCCAAAACGTGTTTTCCCCATGTTAATTTCCATAGGGCGGTCTGTCGCACTTTTAGCTCGAACGGCTGAATGGATTTTCACCAAACTTGGCAAAATTGTAGGGAGTGGTAGTCCGATGTGCCTTTGCTATGTCTCAAGATATGTGCTCCAGAGGATTTTGAGTAATTTAGGTTTTAAAAAAATTATATATCTGTAAGCGCGCCCCGGAGCGCGTATCGGGGAGCGCTCCGGGCGCGCCACGCGACTTGCGCACGGCAAGCTGATTGGTTCTCGGGTGTCTGTAAACATTCGAAACAGTCAGCAGCGGCCGCCATCTTGTGTCTCGGTAGGATTGAGATACAAGAGGTGGCAAAAAAATCAAACGGGGAAATGAGCAAAAGGGGGCAGGGTACACCCCCCGTGACCCCCTAGGTTTGATGTGGGGGCCATAAAAGGGTCCCGTGGGACACATTTTTTTTGTTTTTTCGATTTTCGCGGGGGGAGCGCACTGTACGCGCACCGGGGAGCGTACCAGGGAGCGTACTTAGGTGAAAAATAGTGAAAATAATAGTGTAAAATAATCATTTTGAGTGATTACAGGTAGGGCAGCTCTGAAAAGAGCTTTTGGGTTCTGTGGCTGTTTTAGGTACCTACAAGTGTGTTCCACACACACCCACATGCACACAACCCCATACCCACACACTCCCCACACACACTTCACACATGCACACCTCCACCCACACTCAAACACCCCACACCCCCACATCGACACCTTACACATCCACACCCACACCCACATCCCACACACCCACACACCTCACCCCCCTTCCACCACACACACACACACATGCACACACACACAGATATCTCACAGACACACCCAACACATCCCACACACACATCTCCCCCCCACATACACAGAGACAACTCAGACACATCCACACATCCCACACATACATACACATCCTACACACATACCTCCCATACCCAAACACACCCCACACACACCTCACACACCCACACTCCCACGTACACCGAAACACCCCACACACTCACACCCACACACACACCTTACATACCCATATCCCCATCCACATCCACATACCCCACACACCTATACACCTCATCCCCCCCAGACACACACACACACACACACACATACACACCTCACAGACACCCCCCGCACACACCTCCCCCACGCCTACACATGGGGAAAACTCAGTGAAACACTAAAATAATAATTTAAAGTGCTTAGAGGTAGGGTATCTCTGAATAGAGTTGTTGTGTTGTTTGGGTGTTTTAAGTACCAACATGTAGGTACCAATGCTGAGTCTTAAAGTCAATGTACACCGTCTCCTCTGTAGATAATTTGCATGTTGTTACAGAAGTTATTGTGGTATATGGAATCTATACCATAGTCTGTCAGGGAAGCAGAAACAACATGGAGGCAGGAGATGAAAAAGAGATGTCAAATACACATTGGAGATAATATAGTGGGAGAAAGGAAGTAACTATGAGCAAAATTACTATGTAACACAAATATGTTGCACAGTATACTATAAGTCTGACTTTATATTATAATCAATTTGGTACTAGTTTATGAATTACATATAATAATGAATAATGTCTCGAACAATTTTTGATTATTAAATATAAATTTATTTTTCTGATTCTTTTTCCAAATTTAATAGAACGTCTAACATTTGACTGTCCGAAATGTTCTCTTGTTGAGTTGAACATAACTTCCAACATTTGACTGTCAGAAACGTCCTCATATTGAATTAACAAATCCACAGATTCTACACATTGTAGAAGTTCATGGTCCCGTGATTCATCCATGAATTCCAAGTCAATGGGTTCAATGATTTCCTCATTGTTCATCTCTAGGACAATTTCAAAGGAAATGTTCTGTTCTCCTTCCATTTTTGTGCTGAAATTTGCATTAAAAAAAATAAGTAGAAATATGGCACTGTTGGGTTTAAGTTCAGACAGGTAGTTTTGATTTTTTAATAGTGAAGTTAACTTTGGGCAATGTATGGTAACAGGCAGGAAGTAGAAATATTAAAAAGTGCCTGTGAAGAAGCGTAAGTAAATTCATAATTATAGCAGAGAAGCCTAAGTCAATTTATAAATATAACAGAGGAGCCTATCTCTATCTATAACTATAGCAGAGGGACAGTAAATAACTATCAGAAAATGTTTTTAAAAAATAACTTAAAGTGTCCCTTACAAATTATCAACTTTACAGAGAGGTGAAGAAGACAAAATGCGAAAATCCTTTCAAGATGTACCTCAGGTAGTTGTAGTCAAAATGGCCGTGTTTCCCTCTCATTTTTCATTTATATTCATGTACATAACCAATCAAATGTCAGGAAAAAAATAGAAAATGAAAGTAATATTTTAATTGGTTGTCAATTCTAACACTTCAGATGTGTTTTTGTTATGTAATTTACCTCAGGATATTTAGACAGGGCTACAGGCCAAATGGCTCAATGGAATTCCACTTTATTTGGGAAAATGGTAGGGACTGGTATGTAGTATGAGCTATTCTATATTTGGTGAAAGTGTCTCCAGTGATTTTTAGGTAAATTAACTTTCGAAATTTTTAAGGGGAGCGCTTCCCGGTATGCGCTCCGGTACGCGTACCGGCAGCGCTACGGGAGTCCTCCATTTTGTGTTTTGGTAGATTTGAGACAGAAAATGGAGGACAAACAACTTTGGAAATGTGTATAAGGGGGCATCGTAGGCACTCCTTGACCCTCTATGTTTTGTGAGGGGGTCTTAGGAGGCCCAAATAGGCAAAAAGAAACAAAAAAAATAATAATTTTTCACGGGGTGCGCCCGGTACGCGCACCGGGGAGCGTACTATGGTGAAAAATAGTGGAAAAAGTTATAAAAAGATAATCATTTGGAGTGATCAGAGATAGGGTAGCCCTGAAAAGGGCTTTTGGGTTCTGTGGCTGATTTAGGTACCTACAGGTAGGTACCAATGCACAGTCTTAAATTCAGGAGGAATATTCTATTCCCCTCATCAGAAAAGTGCACACCATCTCCCCTGTAGATATCTTCCATGTTGTAACATAAGTTATTATTGTATATTGAACCCATTCCATAGTCTCTCATGTAAGCAGAAACAGATTTATTCCCATGTTTCCGTGCTTTCTCAAATTGTGGACAAAATTGATTGGACCACTTCCATTTCTGTCTTTGGCATATATTGGAATATACCAAGGCAGTTTGTGGAATAAGTGCCATCAAATGATCAAAGGTGTCATTTAAAAGCATTTCCAGACCTACCCCAGTCAAAGTGCCCAAGTCATTTCCTCCACAGTGCACAATTAACAGGTCAGGGTGTGGCAAATGCAAAAAGGTTTTCACCAATGGAATCAATTGGTGACATTTTAATCCTCTGTGGCCAATCCATTTTATGTTCACGTTTGATAAATCAAGGTTGTGTAAATTTCTGGTACTAGCATACCTTTGAGCCCAGTGGATATAGCTATGTCCAATAATCCAGACAGAATACATGGTCAGAGGAGATTCTGGTGCAGTTAGATGAAGTGTGGAAAAGAAATGGCAGTTGGAATAATAGGAGTTTGCAAAATAAAACCTGTGGAGTTTGTGCTCTTGAATCACAAGCAATGATTGGTAGAATGAGATAGGTGAAAACTGAAAGTTAGGGTGCATGGTTGTGTTCTGTGTAAGAAGTAATTTGAATGGTTAAAAAAAAGTCATTTAAAGAAACCTTACACCAGATAAGCTGGTGTATTTGCAGGTCAAACATCCTTGCAGAGGTGATTTGCAACATTGTAGAATAAACTTTTAACCCTGGCAGGTCAGTGGGGAGGGAGTTGCTATGGTAACAGGTAGAAAGGGCTGAGGGGGGGAAGGGTGTTGGTTTGAAAATACAGAGGGAAGAGATTTGATTGGTTACCATGAGCAATATGTGTGTAGAATTAGAGGTTTTCTGTGCCTTTATGGTTTGCAGTGTCTGGAGAACATACCTTTTGCTCTGCTAAAGAAATATTGGTGTGTGTATCTGACACTGTTCTGAATCTCCTAAAATATTTGTAAAGGTGAGTTATGATTCATTTAATATACATAGAGACTTGTATACTCTATGGAAAAGATTTGGAAGCAAATTGTGGTTTTTTAATGTTGGTTTGTGTCATGCTTTTTGATAATGCTTGGTAAAAAGTTTTTACTGCGTAGAGTAATTGTATTTTGTAAAATTGTGAAGTTTTAGTCGTGACATGGAATGCTTCTACATAGGACCTGTGCTGTGTTTTGTAAATGTGATGTAAAAAACGATTTTGGGGAAAATAAATAGTTTTTACATTTTTTAAATGGAGTAAAGAATGTGTGCATGTTTAATAGAAATACATTTGACTCTTTACAATGATGTTACCTGTGTTAACTCAGTGTAGGAAGCATATTGAGTTTGTTTGCATAGAGGAATTGTATTTTGTAAAATTGTGAAGCTTCATGTGAAAGCGTTAATTGTATTTTGTAAAATTGTGAAGTTTTAGTCGTGACATGGAATGCTTCTACATAGGACCTGTGCTGTGTTTTGTAAATGTGATGTAAAAAACGATTTTGGGGAAAATAAATAGTTTTTACATTTTTTAAAAGGAATAAAGAATGTGTGCATGTTTAATAGAAATACATTTGACTCTTTACAATGATGTTACCTGTGTTAACTCAGTGTAGGAAGCATATTGAGTTTGTTTGCATAGAGGAATTGTATTTTGTAAAATTGTGAAGCTCCATGTGAAAGCGTTTGCTTCAGTCTTATTCCTGTTGTGAGGCAGGTGCAAGATTTTGCCTCAGTCTTATCCCTGCTTTGAGGCAGATGGTTGTAAATATGATCTGTGCTGTGTTTCCTAAATGTGATGTCAAAAACGATTTTGGGGAAAATAAATGGATTTTACATTTTTGAGTATAATGTGGCGCAAAGGTTTAAAAAATGACGCATACATGTGTCACTTTTTAAATATGGAGAAAAAAGGTACATGTTTGGGCTTTCCTGGGGAGCCTAGGTGGTGAGGCTTGTGTCTAAGTGTGCAGTGGACTAGGCTTCATGAAGCATATCCCTGTCTGCATTCTTAGACACAGGTGTCAATTTGACTCTTTAGAATAATGTTAGCTGTGTTTTAAAACAGTGTAGGAAGCATATTGAGTTTGTTTGCATAGAGGAATTGTATTTTGTAAAATTGTGAATCTCCATGAGAAAGCGTTTGCCTCAGTCTTATTCCTGTTGTGAGGCAGGTGCAAGATTTTGCCTCAGTCTTATCCCTGCTGTGAGGCAGATGATTGTAAATAGGATCTGTGCTGTGTTTCCTAAATGTGATGTCAAAAACGATTTTGGAGAAAATGAATGGTTTTTACATTTTTGATTATAATGTGGCGCAGAGGTTTAAAAAGTGACGCATCTACCTATATGCATCAATTTACAGGAAGACAATGTACAGATTTTAAATACAGAAAAGTTTGAGAAGGAAATTACCACGTTTAAGGTGAAATCAAGTGAAAGGCCGAATTTTACTTCTGTGTGTTGTCGACGGAGTCATTATAAGATTCAGACTAGGTTAGTTGATTTATATGCAAAAAGTGAAAAGATGGATAATTATGAGTGGAAAGATTTAGCAACTTATTTGTGGGTGGAGAATTCTTTTGATTTGAGTTCTGATCAGCGTATTTGTAAATATTGTTATGATAAATTAAATCAAAACAGAATGCCTGCTAGAGCTGTTCATAATAATCTGGAGTTGGTAGACATTCCCCGTGAATTGATGGATTTAAATACATATGAGTCTATTTTGATTCAATGTGTCCATCCTTTTCAGGCAATTGTTCGCATGGAGCCTAAGATAGGGAAATTGCCTCCTACAGATTTGCAGAGAGGATTAAAGGGAAGAGTTGTTTATTTGCCCCTAGATTTGAAAAAAAATATTGATACAATTGGTATAGAAAAAGTAGAAGAGGAACCTCTGGTTATTCTAGTTAATGGGGTTCCAACAAAGAGTAAACAAATCTGGCAAGATTTAGTGGATATTAGGAAAGTCAAAAAGGCAACGTTGTATTTAGTCAAAAACAATGAGTACTACAAAGATGTATGTGTTGCAGCAGAGGAAACAGCTGCAGATGAAGACAGTGATTGTTCAGGCGGCCAAATTGAAAAAGTTGATGTGTAAAAGTGAAGAAATATATGAACATTATACTGTTCATCCTTTGCATTCCAAAGAAGTAATGGGGAATGCAATTGAATTGTTTCAAATGAAAACAGCAAAAGGAAGTCCCATTAGTGTGTGGGAAGAAAGTTTGGAAGCTTGTTGTTTTCCACAGCTATTTCCAACAGGTCGAGGTGGACGATATGACGATCGACCACTTCAAATTCCTGCATCTGAATATCGAACTGCAAGATTATATGCTGAAGATGCAAGGTTTCGTCAATGCATTCCCTATTTGTTTCATCTACTGTATGAAAGTGACTTGTCTGGGCTTTCTTATGCAGTAAACCATATTCTGAAAAGTGGAGCACATCTACAAAATGTTTCGGCGAGGGACTTTATGGAGAAAGTAAATCTGCAAGATAATATTTTGGAGTCTCATCTAATCAATCTCATGGCATGTCAGCGTGGTACAAACGAGTATTGGTACCGTCGTCATGGGGAATTGAAATGTATGCTAAGAAACTTAGGAACTCCTACATGGTTCCTCACTCTTAGCTGTGCCGAGTATGCATGGGACGACTTACTTCAATTTCTACGAGAGGCAAATGCAAATATACAAAATATAGAATTCAAAACACCTGGAGAACTGTGTTCTTTGGATCCAGTGAATGTATGCAGATATTTCAATCATAGATTTGAAGCTATGATGTCTTTTATTACCAACAAAAAAAATCCTCCCCTTGGAGAGGTTTTGGATTTCTTTTGGAGAAAGGAGTATCAAGCGAGAGGTGCTCCTCACATACATATGTTGTTATGGATTAAAGATGCACCCAAATTTGGAACAGATTCGGATGAGACAGTGATGAGTTTCATTGAAGAGTATTCAACATGTGCTGTTCCGAAAACTACCGAAGAAAACAGTTTAAGGCAACAAGTTTTACGCTTTCAATCCCATCGTTGTGGAAAGTACTGTCGTCGAAAATTCAGAAACAAGGACAAGTTCTACACAAAATGTCGTTTCGGCTTTCCACGACCAGTGATTTCTAAAGGAAGAGTAAATAATTTGATGTCATCTCTGCGACATACTGTGACGAGGAAATCACCAAAAAATACATCCAATTTAAAAAGAGACGAAGAGTCCAAGTACATCAACGACTACAATCCAGTGATTTTGTCCATGTGGAATGCTAACATGGATATTCAATTCGTTGCTGACAACTCTATTGCTGTGGCTCGATATCTGACGTCTTACATCACAAAAAAAGAAAAGACAGAACTAAAGGAAATGTGGGAGGACATTTCACATGAAAAGAGTCTAAGCAAGAAATTGTACAGTTACAGTCTGAAGATGTTGTCGCATCGAGAAATTGTAGCGTATGAATGTTCTGATCGATTGTCGTCAGCAAGTCTCTATGCCAAATCTAGAACCATCATTTGGGTGAGTCTAGGTCTTGCTGCAACACGAAATCACGTTTTGAAATCTGTACAAGAGATAGAGTATTTGGCGGAGAAAGAACCAGAAAGTACAGATATTTTGAAGACAAACATGTTGGATACATACTATCCAAATAGAAGTCATCACCTTGAGAACGCTTGTCTCTATGAAGTTCTGCAACGATATATTTATAAGAGGAACATCAGAGAAGATATCAATAATGGAATATATGGAGTCATTGGATGTGAAGGATGTCTAGTGAAACAGAAAAAAGGTCATTTGATTAATCATCGCAAATTGAGTTGTGATAATCCAGATAAAAGAGAATTTTATTATTTGGCTCTTTTGCAACTGTTTAAACCATGGCTTGAAGAAGAGGAACTTCTTGGAGATTTTCACTGTTATGAAGACTCCTTTAATGCAACGAAGGATACCATAGAATGTCCTGTTTTTCCAAATTATCTGCAAATGTTGAATGAAGAAATAGAGCAAGAAGCCACAATTGCTGCAGAGATTGCGAGAGACAGTTCTCAAGGCAGTCAGAGTTCTGCTTCATTGAGTCAGGATCCACTAGGAGGACCAATTATCCAAAATGAAGCTACTACTGCCATGGATGAGGTGGAAAGAGCTATGGAACAAGCTCAAGATGATGAAGGTAACTTAGAAGATTTGGTGAAACAACTAAACCTTGAGCAGAAACAGATATATGACGAAGTCACAGAACAGATTGAACATGGATTCAGTCATGAGAAAAAAGAGTGCTCATGTACATCATTTAAGCCTGTCCAACTGTACGTGAGTGGAGAAGCGGGAACTGGAAAAAGTTTTCTGATTAAAGCCATTGCAATTTATCTGCAGAAAAGGACTGAATCACCGCTGTCTTGTGTTGTTACCGCTCCAACTGGGCTGGCAGCACATAACATTAAAGAGATTACTTTACATCGTTTACTGATGCTGCCAGTGGAGCATGATAACAAATTGGAGTATCACAAGCTATCTGGAGATGCGTGTTCCGAAGTTTCGAGAGTCCTGAAGAAAATGAAACTTCTTATCATTGATGAAGTAAGCATGGTGTCAAATATAATGCTTGCTTTTGTGCATTTGAGAATGCAAGAAATTCTTAGAACAGACTATGATGTTTTATTTGGAGGAAAACATATTATTGGTTTTGGAGATCTTCTGCAGTTGACTCCAGTGAAAGGACAACCTGTGTTCAAAATGCTCACGCACGAAGATACCAGGAAGTGCCTAGGAAGCATTGGAAATGTTAATATATGGTTAAACTTCAAATATGCAGAACTGCTTCAAAATATGCGGCAGGCAAAGGATGAAGATTATAAAAATATTCTACAAGATGTAAGGATCGGAAAAGTAAGTCAGCAAGGGAAAGAAGCTTTACATGCACGATTAATTTCAAATTTGTACCCAAATGAAAACATTCTTCCAGAGAACATTTTTAAGAAAGTTAACGAGAAGAAATCTGCCATATGTTTGATGCCTACTCTGAAAGAATGTTCCATGTTCAACAACAAAATGTTAAATTTAGAAAATGAAGAGATAGTGAAACTGGAAGCTACAGATAAAATAGAGCATATGGGAGCAACAATTGTTTTATCTGAAAATTTGAAGTCAAAATTGGATTCATTAGAGAAGACTATATCTAAAACTGCTGGTTTTGAAAAGACTCTGAATGTGTGTTTGAATTGTCGTATCATTTTGAGAAGGAATTTAAATGTTGAAAGAGGTCTGGTAAATGGAGCAATGGGTCATGTTGTTGGTTTTGTGAATTACAAAAATAGAGATGGAATTGAAATTTTAAAAATTAAATTTGATGACATTGATGAAATAGAACACATTTGTCGTTGTTCAGCTAGATTTTTGCTCGTGAAAGACTTATATGTTCGCCGAAAACAGTTTCCTATTTGTTTGGCATATGCGGTGACAATTCATAAGTCTCAAGGTTTAAGTGTAGATAGCGCTTTGGTGAACATTGGAAGTTCTGTGTTTAAAGAGGGTATGGCATATGTGGCTTTATCATGAGTCAGAACTTTATCAGGATTGTACTTGATTGAGTGTGATGAAACAAAGATTTGTGCTGATCTAGATTGTGTTAAAGAATACAATAGGTTAAGAAGAGAGTATGCTCCACATTTGCCTCAATATCCTCTGATTGAAAAACATGTGGTAGACCGCAAAAGAAGAAATGAGAGTAATTGCAGTGAGGTATCAGCAAAAAGGCATAAAGTAGATAAAAGTGTAATTGTAAAGAGAAACAAAAAGGATTCTGTTGAAGATGTTGTTGGATTTCAGTTTGGAAACAGTTCTGGTGCCAACTGCTATGCTAATGTAGTAGTTAATGTTGTTTTTTTTCTTCAAAATTTACAAAGACAGATTGTTGAAAATCGGGAGCAAACATTGTGCTGTTTATTGAATTCTGTGTTAGACAAATGTAGTAGTGATAGAGCAAAAATAGAAAGTGTTTCAGAAATTAGAAATCTTCTAGATATATGTTCAGGTCAAAATCAATTTTCACAGAATATTCAGCAGGATTGTCAGGAATGTTTAATGTATATGTTTGATGTATTGCAAGATGAAGGAGTAGATATAAAAAATCTATTTGGCCTTTCTTATCAATGGCAACATGACTGTGATAACTGTGCTTCATCAAGTACTACTAGAATAGACTCTGAAAGATTTATATATTTAACTTTACCAGACTGTAAATCAGTGTCTTTCAATAATCTAGTTAAAGCAGCGGATCACAATATGGTGTGTACCCAATGTAAGTCTGCAATGCTGTCCACATTATTTCTACAAAATTATGGTCACTATGTTATTTTAATGTTCCAACGATGTAGACCTGATGGAACTAAATTGACAACTTCTATTAAAAATTTCGTGGCTTCTCAGTTATCGATATCAGGAAGAACCTTTGCAACTGTAGCTATTATTTTTCATGACGGTCCTTCTACAACATCAGGGCATTACACATGCTATTTAAAATCTTCTAAAGGTTGGACCCAATGTAACGACACTCATTTGACTTTCAAACAACGTTTGCCTTTTGGCTTTATAAATTCATACCTAGTGTTTTTACAGCCAAAATTTAGGTAAAGGTAATTGACCTATGAAGACGGGAGGAGTACTCATATATACTCATACATCTGACACTATTTGGCCAAATGGAAAGGTGCAAGAATGAGTAAAGAGTCATGACTGAAAAAAAGGAGTATATTAAAATATTGAAAATATTTCAGATGTTCTTGGAGCTTTTCTTGTAGAAAGTCGATGAAATGGATTTCTAAGTGAACAGCAAAGTACTATGCAACGAGAAAAGGACCTCCGTGATATACTATTTGGCCTCAAGGAAAAGTAAGTCAATCAAAGATTAGCGTACATTTGTCATTTGTCAGTATATAAGGTTTTTTTTTAAACACAATCTTTTAGATTGTGTTTTTTTTTCCCGCTGTCATATGGTGAGTAATTTGAACTCACTGCTTTAAGTGAAATTCAATATATTCTGAGAACAGCAAAAATAAACTATGGAACATGTTGTAGAAGTTATTCTATACTTTGGATTGTGCAAATTAAATTGTATTCCCATTCTCTGACATCCACTCTCCCTCGCTTATCTTTGTTTGCTCCTTACTTTTGACCTCTTCTCTCTATTTTTCGTTCACTACTTTTCTGTGCTCAGTGCCTCACTCTACTTGTGTTATTTTCACTTGTGTTTATCTACCTTCTATTACTTCTTTTACAACAACTTCACTGCTCCTCTCTCATCGTTCTTCATCCCATTTCTTTTACTCTGGTTCCGTTACTATCCATCATTTCCTTTCTTTCAATGTCCTTCTTTTTACTTTCATCACTAAATTATTTTCTCTCAGTACCACTGTTTTAGTCGTCTTCTCCTCTCTTTCCTTTTTTTTGCTCACTTACTTTTTTTCTTTTCTCACTCGTACTCCACCTCACTCAGTTTTTCTCTTAGTGTGTCTACCGTATAACTTCCTCAGTCCATTTCCTTCAATTGTTGTATATTATTCTGTCTCCCTTCATCCTTTCACTCTGACTGTTCTTCACTTTCTCTCAGTTATCTTCTATTCCTCATTCTTCTAAATGCATCCTTAATTAGACTGTTTTCTGTCTCAGTCATTATCTTTTTACTTACTTCTGTTTCCTGATTTAGTTTTGCTAACTCACATTGTTTAAGTATATTTCTTACCTTCAGTTCATTTCTCTGTTCTTCTCTCTTTTTTTCTTAGTGAATCTATATGCCTTACTCTTTGTAATTTGCTCTCCTTCTATTTCTTTTTCCCTCTTTTTGTCCTTTTTTTTCTTAGTTTATTGCCCTTTCCGTGTTCTTCACTCTAACTTTATTTCTAAATAGAGTGTTATGATGTTTTTAGCTCTTCATTTGTATCTTTTAATTTAAAATACATATTTTACTAATTATAACTTATTTTTTCTTCTCTCTTTCACAGATACCAACTGTAGTAAAAAAAATAAAGTTACATTTATTATATGGTAAGTATGACTAAAAAAATGTAGTTTGTTATCACCCTTTGCTTTAAGGTCACTAACATTTTCTCAATCTACCTCACTCCTGTGTTTTTACTCTGCTTCTCTCACTTATTCTTATTCTCCATGTTTACTCCCCTTTCCCTATTTACCCTCTCATATTCAACTTCTTTTGATCCCTATTCTTTACTTCAATTACTCTCTGTTCCCTTCCTTTGCTTCTTCACTCATTCTCTTTTTCTTAATTATTTACCTTACTCCTACACATATACCTCATCCCCCTCCCAACACATACACACACCTGTAACATACACCCCACACACACACCACACACACACCTCATACACACAAAAACAAACCTCCCACACACACTCCTCAAAAGCACACACACATTCCATACACACACATACATCGAACACATATACACCCACACTCATACAGTTCTCACACATATTTCACACACCCTCATCTCTACCCACACCAAAACACTCCACACAACCACACCCACAGACACACCTTACACACCCACACTCCGACCTACACCCACTGACTCCCTGTAAGTCACACACACTGCATTACTTATCTTTTTTTGCTGTTTTACTCAAGCCCATTCAGGTACTGTTTCCTTTACTCTCTTTGTCCTCTCTCTTAGTCACTCACCATGTGTTATCCTAATTCAATATTTCTCCCTCTTTCACCCCTCTTTACTTATACTATGGGTAGCACACCGGGGAGTGTAACAAGGGGAAAACCAAGAGAAACAGTAACATAATATTTTAGAGTGCTTTGAGGTAGGGTAGCTGTTGTGTTGTGTGGGTGATTTACTTACTGCACTCCTTCCACTCCTTTTCTCAGTCCCTCTGTTCTCACAGTTCCTCACTCCCGTTCACTCAGTCCGTCTCTCTTACTGTAATTGTCTCTGTTTCTTCACTCTTTCACTACTTGTTCATTATGCTTTCTCCCTGAAGTTCAAGCACACTACGTTATTTACATTACTTTGCTGCTTCAATTATTCCATTTCTGTTACTTCTTCTTTCAGTTTTTTTCTCTCTGTCAATCCACATGTTTTAACTTTAGTCGATTTTATCCATCTTATTTCATCCCTCTTTAGTTATGCACACTACTTTTTTCTCTCTCTCCCTCACCAGTGTTATTTAAATCTGGTTCCGTTATTACCTTTTATTTGTACATCATTTTTTCTCTTTCCTTTTACTCTTTACAGCCACTCACATTCTTCATGTGCCTCTGCTTTAGTATTCTTCTTCTCTCTTTCTTTGTTTCACAGCCTTATATTTTTTTCATTTTCTCGCTTACACTTTCTTATATCTTTTACACAGTTTTACTATGTATTACACAGTACCTATGTGTTGCTCTCTCTTGCTGTCTGTCTCTTAACATTACTCTCTCTTTCTCTTTCTCTTATGCTCTCCTTCTCTTGTTTTTTTTTTCTTTTTTTTTATTGCGCTAACGGGGCGCTCTCCGGTGCGCGCACCGGGAAGCGCACCCATGAGAAAAATGAAGTCAAGAGTGCTAAAAATGTTAGTAATTTTTAAAAAATGGGAGGTAGTTCTGAAAAGAACTTTTTTTTAATGTTTTTGTTGTTTTATATATATTTTTTTTTTCTGAATTTTTTTTGTATTTTTTGAACAATTTTATGTTTTTTTGCTTTTTTGGGGGGGGGAACAACGAAAAACAGGCATTAGAAAGGGCTCAACAGGAGCAAAAAAAAAATGTTACTTCTTGGGGCGTTTTGGGCACTTGTGGTTTTCAAATGCTCTATTAATTAAAATGATACTCATATTCCCATATGAAATTAGTTCACCACAATAAATGCACACTAGCTTCATGTGCACAAAATTCTGTTGAATATTTGGGACCGTCTCCCTCGCCTCTGGTCCCGATAGAGTTTGCTGTGATGATGTACTGGCCACAGGAGTTTGTGGGTTATCCTGGAGGTGACGCAGCTCAGCAGCGCTGTAATTGATTGGATGCCACCTCTGCATGTGGCGGTGCATAGTATAGTTCCCAAAACTATACTTTTTGTTTGTACCTCTAGACAAAACATCTTTGCAAATGAGGCATGTGACGTATCGGGCATTGACCTTTTTTTGGTCTTGAGGGTAAGAAAAAAATTGCCATATAAAATTGGCTATGTGGTGGGATTTCCGGGGCTCTTCCCGCAAGAACTGCCTCGGCTCTACGTCCTCTTCCTCTTCTTCTGCCTCTTCCTCTGGGTTTGGAAGGAACTGTGGAGGTGGTCCTTCTTTCCTAGGTGGTTGTGGTGGTGGTGGGGGTCCACCAGCTGCAGCTACTACAAATGTCATTATTTTAACAAGCAGAAACAGGTCTTCCTCTCACAAAGATGAAAGTCAGAGTGAGGAAAAAAGGAGGGTTTTTCATCATTTGGGAAAAAAAATAGTTCTAAACCAATGAAAAGTGTTATTTACAGGTCACATGACCTGTCACGCTTACGTTACGCTTCCCGCTCCGCGCCCGGAGCTCTTCCGGTGTGCTGCGCTTCGCGCCTTGTTCGCGCACCGGAGCACTTCCGAGTGCGCTAACGCGTCGCGTCATAAGACGCATTACGCGGCAACGCGATACGTCGCACTTACGCGACGCGTCACGATGTTGTTCTCGAACGCGGAAGTTGTGCAAACGGAACGTTTCCCGGTGCGCGGATCGGGTCGCGGCATAAAAATGAGCTAACGGGAAGCGAGGACCGGTAGCGAAACTAAAAAAAAAAAAAAAAAAAAAATTATATACATAAAAAAATTATATTAAATACATATAAAATATATTTTCCTTTAAAAGAAGAATACATTTAACAGCTTTTAATATTTGCTATTAAAAAACCATTGAAATTCACTGAAAAAACCATAGGTTATAGACCATATATAGTTAGGAATTAGCATTTACAAAACCTTGAAAATTCACTGAAAAAACCATAGGTTATAGACCATATATAGTTAGGAATTAGCATTTATAAAACCTTATTTTACTCACACAAAACCATTGAAATTCGCATATATAGTTAGTTGCACTAACTATATATTTCGCACACCCGCAATCCACTGCTGATGACGTCACATATTACATCATTCATGACATGGTCAGTGACATCACTGATGACATCACTGATGACATCTCAAATGACATCACTGATGACATCACTAATAACAACATCCAGTGACTGTATGTTTCTGTAAAGTTTAAATATGTCTTACATATTGAAGAATGAGTGGATGTATAAGTGTCTGGATGAAGGATTTAGTAGGTGCATGACTGACTGTATGAGTGAGTGATTAAATGTGTCTCACTGAGTGCATGGGTTAGTGACTAAACTGTCTTAATTTGTGCATCATTATGTCTGTTGTTCTGTAAACTGCTGCATGTGTTGATCAGTAGCTATATGAGTAACTATATGGGTTATTGATTGGTTGCCCAAGTATTTGTATGGGAGACTGAGTGTGTGTGTGGGTGGTTGGGAGGTGTATGACTCTATGCATAGATGTGTGAGCAGTTGATTCACTAGATGTATGGGTTCAAAAGTGCATGTGGAAACAGCTGTATGGGTGGTTGACTGTGTGCATGAGTGTATTGGTGAGTGAATGGATATCTCAGTGCTACATGTCAAAGTAAGAACATATGTAAAACACAGTATATGTGAGAGTTGACATATATAAATAACTGTGCATAAGAGCCAGTGAATGTGTGAGTGGCTGTATGGATCATTCTGAAATTGTATCAGGGATTGTATAAGAGAGTAAATATGTGTTAGTATCTGTTTGAATAAGTAAGGTGTGTATAACTGTATAGTTGAGGAAATGGAGGTGTGATTGATTCTTTGCATGACTGACTAGGTGTGTGAGTAACTCCATGGATGAGTGACAGTCTGTGAGTGTCTGTTTACACTGAGTGTATATAAGGTTATATTAGAGTCTGAAGAAGTTCATCGTATTATCACATGAATGATGTCATCAGTGATGTGATCAGTCATGTCAAATGAGATGTCATCAGTGATGTCATCAGTGATGTCATTTGAGATGTCATCAGTGATGTCATCAGTGATGTCACTGACCATGTCATGAATGATGTAATATGTGACGTCATCAGCAGTGGATTGCGGGTGCGCGAAATATATAGTTAGTGCAACTAACTATATATGCGAATTTCAATGGTTTTGTGTGAGTAAAATAAGGTTTTATAAATGCTAATTCCTAACTATATATGGTCTATAACCTATGTTTTTTTCAGTGAATATATATATATATATATATATATATATATATATATATATATATATATATATATATATATATATACATACATAAACGTTTTTGCAAAAACCATTCCAAGATGGCACCCCATGTGTACACACACAGGTAGCCATTTTTGAATGATTTTTGTAATAAAGTTTTATATAAATTATTTACAAAGAAAGAAAGGCGAAAAGGCCAGTAGTCAAGGTCTGACCTGTTGGCTCTGCCAGTGTTTGTTCAAAAGCTACTAATAGAAATCTGGCCGAGTCGTCTCATTGGGGTGCATTGCCTTTAAAGCCTCTAATATTTTATTTTTTGTGGATGAGGGATGCCACTTCCGAGAGATGAGTCCAATCACACTAAGTACGCCTTTATTTCCTCTCCATGTTGTTTTTTTTTATAAGCGGAAGCTATCCACACAAGTGCACATTTCATGAATTGAAAAGGTGGGAAACATGGGAGGAGGAAGAAAAGTCTGTTTTACAGAAATATACTCACTAATTTCAGCCATGAGAAGACCTAAGAAGAAAAACAAACATAATGAGATGTTGGTGTAATCTAAGTAAGTATCAGACTACAAAAACCACGGATGCACACTTACAAATATACCCACTCAATTCAGAAACACAGACAAACACACACACGCATAGATAAAAAACACATATTTTTACACACAAGGCACACAGTGACAGACCGAACCGCACACACACACACACACACTGCACATACTAGACTCAAACATAGAGACAGACACATACGAGCACTGCGACCAGCAAAGACAAACATTTATGTGCAGATACGTAGCACACATTATCACGTTCAAACACACACACACACACACACAGATGCAAAGAAAGACACACATGTACACGTCACGCTAGGCAAATTAAGCAGTACAAGCAGAAGCAAAACCAGACACACGCCACAAATAAGTGACAAGTGTGTGCGCACACATACATGCGAAGATAGCCACGCAGCATATTTACACATACCATGCACAAACAGAGTAACACTTTTGCACACGCATCCATTTTGCAGAACCCATACTGTTCAAACTCTTAATGGATACATCCCTGAGCATTCTTTCTTCGACACACAGCAAACGAATAGATAAAAGTTAAAAACACACATATTTTACCAATAGTTTCTTCCTTGTTCCTCAGCTTAACCACTGTGGAAAGAAAATATATTTTAATGTTGGGGTTACATATATGTTTCTACTCTATCCGCCTCCCTGACTGCCTTTATGCTTGCGGCAGTAAAAAGAATTGCTTTCTTTTCTGATGGCGAGAAGTACACCATATTTTCAAACTCACGTGGTCCAGGTTTTGTAACCTCAGCGGCCATTTTGGACAAAACACAATGAGGTATTTTATTGATGAGTGACTTGGCGGCTAATTGATACAGTGGTTTGAGATTTCAGAGACAAGAAGGCTTAAGGCCCGATTTAGATCTCTGCGGATGAGTTACTCCGTCACAATGACATATATACATCTGCCGAAATATAAAACCCTTAGGATAAAGGCATTTATATTTTGGAGGGCAGGATATCCATCACCATTGGGATGGAGCACCCGTTCGCCAAGATCCAAATCAGACCCGAAGTGTGCAGGGCCTCATTTATGAGAAATGACGCATCGTTGCGTGAAAGCAGCGATGAGTCACTTCTCAGTGCGCACTCCTTGCGACATGATTGATGCATCATATTTATAATATGACGCATTATGTCGCAAGGAGTTACAGATATGTCAGTATTTCTGACGTATCTGTAGGCGCAAAAGTGACGCATTGCTGGAGTGTGTCAGAAAAGTGACGCAACTCCAGCAAAGTGTACTTTCACATGGGCAAGTCCTATGTTGTTAGTGCCTGCGTCAGCCTGCGTCAGTCTTACGTCTGCCATGAAGCAGGCGTAAGATTTTGACGCATTAGCGGCCAAAAAATGGCGCAGTGAAATCTTATAGATTTCACTGCGTCACTTCCATGACCCTTTCTTGCGTCAAAACGCCCACCTGCATACATTATACCTGGCGCAGGTATAATGTGGCGCAGGGGTTTACAAAGTGACGTATCTACCGAGATGTTTCACTTTGTAAATATGGCGCAACAAGGTGCATTTTTTTATACGCCACTGGTGCGTCACAAAAAGTGACGCACTGGCGGCGTAAAAGTGACGCACAGCCTCATAAATGAGGCCCGTAGTCTTTAGATGGAAGTTAATGAAATAATTTGGATTGTCTGGTCTCAGGTAGCTGTGTTTTAGTCGGAGAGGAAGGCCGGTAGATGTAACTAGCATTTGAGAAAGTGACCTAAGATGCTCATGGAAGTGATGTCTTGACCTTTATCCCTCCCAAGAAGGGACACTGTGGGTTTCATACAACCTTTATTGACTTCTCTTCCTGTAAGGTACTGTTGTTTACTGGTCTAGCTTTCTCTCATCTACCACTCTGACATAATGTAATAAGACCTTACTGAGTGTTCCGCTTCTAATGGCGGATTTATAGAATGTATTTCCTTCAGCCAAACACAGTTGAAATGTTAACCCACTTTTAGGTAATCTCCTTTAATGTATGTAAATGTAAATGTATAGGCATTTATATAGCGCACTACTTACCCGTAGGGTCCCAAGGCGCTTCGACCGCTGCGAAACCCTTCCTGGCTTCCCTGAGAGATGGTCCCTTAATGGGTATCTCCAGGGTGAGACCAGGCATCCCCGGCGGTCTGGTGGGGCCGTTAGTGAAGATGAGGCAAGCTAATGCCCAGAGTTGCCGAGTGTGATCGCTGATCAGAGTGGGCACCGAGGCGAGAGAATTATCGAGTCCGCTGACCCTGGTCCAGAAACCTGCCGCGCCGGGAATCGAACCCTGGTCCCGGGCCGTCCTCTGCTCTCGGGTCTGCCGCCTCTAACCAGTGAGCCACACTACTTCTTTAAGACTCTCTTGGCTATTAAAGTATCCATTACTCGCTTTCTTTGGCTGGGTTATGATTTCATTGTGTCTAATATTTCTGGCATTATGGCAGCGATGCCCGTGAGCTGTTTGAAGGGGTATAATTCCCCATTGGTCGTACACTGTTGTAATGTATTATTACAACGTCGGGAAGGAGAGGAACAGCAGGGAGTCTCATGAGGTAAGTGCAAATTTATTTCAGCAATTACAGGTTTTACGGGCAGCCGCACAAGAGATCATCAACAACTCCCTCAGCTCACAGCACCAGCCACCACACTCCCTCGAGCTTCCAAACCCCCCATGTGTGCCCGCGGGTGAGAGCACCACGAGCCGGCTGACCACGAACCCCCAGCCCTCGCTGAAGAGGACTCCAGGCATAGCATGCATCCTACATGGTTATTTATTGGTTAGGTTGTTCTGTATCATTAGGCTCCATTAAGGAGTTTTAGGATCCTGTAAAGCGGTGTGGTTGTCGTAGGAGCTGTAGCATTTTATCTTGGTCAGTTATGAGGATCTGGCAAGGGGAGAAGCGACGCTTGATCTCTGTGCTTAATCAACAGCAACTTCAATATAATGTAGTGTGTTGACGTTCATTACAACATACACCTTAGATGTTGTAGGATAAAATAACTTTTTGCTTTTCCCCTTCCTTTAGGGCTCTGTCTGCTCGTCTTGAGGCTATACCTCGACATGGGGCAGCGTAAAGCTCCTGAAAAACTGCATGAATTGGGAAAAAAACAAAAAGCAGCTGAGACATTAAGAAGATAAATGCACGCTTGATGGAATTGATGTACTGGCAGAAGAGGTTGAGGACCTTTTAGCTAGAAGGAAAAAAGGAAAAAGTGGGAAAGGGTGGTAAGTCAAATATAAAATCTTTCTTTGAAAACCACCTACTTCTGTAAACTCAACGCATATGAGCGTGGTAGTTCACAATGACCCTTTCCTCCTACTGTGGTTAGCCAGTGTAGCTCTGGATCTGTCCCAGAAACTAGCTAAGATGCAGCAACTTGTCATATTGTTGGGGTGAAATGTGAAAAAAGATTTGAAGTTTTGGAAAGAGCAAATCGTGACAGACCTGTAAACAGACAGATTTCTGACATATCAAACACTCTTATTTCCAGATAGCCCCCAGCAAGTGACTCCAACGTCCAAATAAAATCAATATTGGAAGAGATAATTGGTCTAAAAGATTATAGAACTAGGGTTTCCAAAACCCTAAATGAGAAAATGGAACACTTGGTCACCTTACTCTCAAACCTAACCCTCAATTCTTACCTAACTAGGGAGATTGTCAAAGTATCAATCCTTCCTTTGATTAATAACACAAGAACAACTGTGTGAAAATCTCTATCCTCCTGACTGCTCTAGTGAACTATCTGCAGTGGACTGTCTACCCCAAAATTTCACAGAGTTTGCACGACAGTGTCCTAAGGAACCAAATATTCTATCATATAAACCTCCCCTTACGCACTCGCGGTTAGTCATGGAAATTAGAGGTAAGGAACTTTCTTCCCCGGTTGTCTTATCACCTATAGAGGGAAAGGTCTCCTATGTTGGAGCTCCCACTAAATTTCCCACGAAGGCCCACTACTTGTGCTAACACGAACATCAGCCTTTTGTCCTTGACTGTAACAGGGACAAGAGCTAAGCTTAACGTTCCCGAATGGGGTTCATTTATTGATCATCACCAAACTATCCTCTTGCAAGAGACTTGGACGATGGACCCGATCTGTAGAGCAAGGTACCTAACTTTTTCACCGAATGCTGTACCATCAAAGGCTTCTGGTGATCAGCTAATCTGGACGTGTTTAATACCATAGTAAAATAATCCCATCTGACTGTAAAGATATTTTGGGTATTGTAATCTCCTGTCTTAGCCCCTCTAAGTTTAGCCATTATTAACATTTACATCCGTCTTTTCCATATAACTCCCAGATAGGCCCCGTTGATCATAATGCTTGAGCAACTACACCCTACCTGGCTCAAAATAGTTGCTGGCAATTGTAATACTACAATCCTGACTGGAGAACCTTTGCTTACTGTAATTAGTGAAGCGTCCGAAGCATGTGGGGTGCCTCTACTAACCGCTGAACCTTGTCACAAGCAAACAAGGGTTGCTGAGCAAACCCTAGAAATCTTGGTAAGATACTTATTTAGGGCATTAATCAGCCCCATAGTCTCTGATGCCTCCTCCACATGCACCTTCAGAAGAGGCCTTTATTATAGTAATGTACATTATATCTTTTTAAATCAAGATCTGGTCCTATGTGGCTGACTCGGAGGAGGTGTCAAGAACAAACAGCGACCAGGAAGCTTTTTGTCTGCAGTTACAATATGATCTTTTCTAAAATAAGTCAATGAAACAAAATATGCTATCAAATTTTATTACCCTTACTAGCAATTGCCGGAATATAAAATGGTCTTTGATCTCCAATAATGATACAACCTTCAGCTCTATTCACCAGATTTTTCTAAACTATTGATCCTCTATGAACTAACAGACAAAAATCTGAGTAGCCGTTAGACTTCCCTGTGAGGTGGTTTACTCCAGAATGCAGATTAGCTAAAAAAGCACTTCTTAGAGTCCTAAAGAGTGGAGACCGCAAGGTGATTATAGGGGCAAGAAAATCTTACAAGGAGATTCTATCGGCTGTAGAAAATCTTGGGAGGAAGCTCAGTGGGATGACCTTACTGAATCCCTTCACTATTAACATTTGAAAGCGTTCTGGAAAATTATAGCTACACAAAGACATCCAACTTGATGCCGTTGCACAATTTGAATTGTGGGTATTTCATTTTTCAGAGCTGTACAAAGAATGGGACACTGATGCAAAGCCCCCTGATAACGAGCTCAAAACCATTCAGACAGACCCCCGATGGGCATAAACAAAGAGAATCATATGGTTTTTGGGTTGGCGGAAACTGAACAGGCCTTACATCAAATGAAGAGGGAAAAAGAACCAGGGCCGGATGAGATCCCTGGGGATCTGTACATGTCTGAACCAGCAGTTTGGATTCCATAGACAAACATTCTAAGTGACAAGATTCTGAGAGGTGAAGATACTCCCACCTCCTGGCAGAGAGAAATTATTGTCCCTATTTTCAAGAAGTCAGGATCACCCAGCCAACTGCGGTCTGATCAGTTTTATCAATAATAGTCAAACAATCTTCTGTGGGCAAGTCATTACAAGACTTTTGAAGTGGATCTCAGATCATCACATCCTCTCAGACTTCCAGGCAGGGTTCAGAGGCAGGGTCAGTATGTTGAACCAGGTGTTCCGCTTCAAGACAATATGTAGAAAATATGTTGACTTGAAGTGGGACCATCTATTTGTGGCCTTCATGGACATACGAGTAGCTTTCAACCTCGTCCCTAGGGAAAATCTTTGGAAGGTCTTAAAGAACTATGGCATCCCATGTGACCTACTAATAATTCTAATAATTATTCACTCTGAAGCCTATGCACAAATAAGGTGGTATATTGACCAAGACAAGAGCTTACCCCAAGGATTCCGATATAGACTGGCATGAGGCAGAGGTGTGTTTTGGCACCACTCTGTTTAGCCTATACACCAAGGGTGTAGCTGAATGGCTTGTTAACTGTAATCATGATGCCTCAAAATCAGCAGGCATCAGGACCCCAGTACTCATGTTTGCAGACAGCACACCTCTACTCTCTAGAACACCTGTGGATTTGCAGGTTCGCTTGGATTAGTTTACTACCTTCTGTGAGGCCAGAGGTTTTGAGATAAACACTTCAAAATCAAAATGTATGGTGATTAGGTCCCACCCTAATTTAGGAGCAAGTTAATAGTTTCAACTATTTGGGTGTCAGGCTGGCCGAGAACAGCTCTTGGGTGTTGCAGATAGAAAGAAGTAAGTACGTATTGCAACACAGGGCAGCAGTGGCTCTAAGGAAGTTTAAGGCTACCTCAAGTGGTGCAATCTCACCAGTACTAGAAGTTCATAGGGTTACAGCCGTTGCCGGGGCAATCAATAGCGCAGAGCTATGAGGCAATGCTCATACCTCTCCTGTGGTATTTGCAGAAAACAAATGAATTGGATCTATGTTCAACTTGCCTTTAAGCACTGCCTTGGCACCCATCCGCTGCGATCTAGCCCTGAATAAGGTTGACTCAATAGTATCCTTAAAGATGCTGAAATACTGGATATGAATCCTATCAACAGCTGAACTAGTACCTTATGTGGTGCCCTATTCAAACTCATTAAGCTAGATACAAGGGTCTGTACCTCATGGATTAGCAAGATTAAATCTCTTTGCACCTCCACTAAAATGGAGGAAGTATGGCAGACACCAATGGCAATGAGCAAAGATACAGCTAACAGAACAACGAAAAGCTTTTAGGAGTGTATGGTATTTAAACTATGGAACGATCAAAAGGAGGAGAGTCTTCCTGCAAAAATCCTCCAGCATAAATGTACCCCTAGCTTTGAGTTTTATTTAAATATGTTTAGTCCCAGCTATACCAACAACCTATACATGCGGTTCAGATCTGGCAATCTCCCTTTCAAAACATTTACAGCTAAATGAGTCAAGGACCTCTCTTCTTCTTTCTATTGTCCCGTTTGCCCAACGACCATTGAGTAAGAGAAACATTTTCTATTATTTTCCCCAGGATGCCGGACTACAAGAAAGAGGTGGATTGCCCCTATCTGGAGGCTACTAGGCATTACTCACTAGTGCCTGCTAGGCTCATGAGATGCAAGGCCACTGAACAACTTGTTTTTGCCACTTCCAGGTACCTACCATAGGCATGGTGAATTGGCTCAGGGAAACTTGATATAACCCCTGATAACTCCAACTAAAGAATTATGCCCTACTGTACCTCTTCCTTTCCTATGCCAATTATGCACCTTTTTATTCATAAACTTGTATGCACTCTTTAGATAGCCGGTTAAAGGTGCTAAAGACAGGTGTTATTTGTTTATTACGCTCTCTGACCCTTTCATTGGAGCTAGAAGAATACCTATGTACACAGGCATTATGACAAGTGGCCAATTAATTACTGTAAGAAATCAGGGCCTGTTTGCAGTGTCCCCCCAGTTTATACCCCCATTTCGACTACTAGGTGCTGGTTTTCTGACTTTGATTGTGCCCTGGGCTCTGCTAACCAGACCAGGGCCTGTGCTCTTATTAAAAGTACATGGTAATTAGATATAATTACAGTTGGTACTGACAAGTTCTTAGTATATAGTAGGGCAGGTAAGTTTAGAGACCAAGCATATTTAATACACTTAAGTGTGTACCTATGTTGCCTGCTGTCGTTTTAATAGTCAGCCCTGCTTTGGAAGCTGCTTTTAAATTGAAATTATATGCCCATCGGACTTTGGTTTTGAAGGTGCTTCCACAGTATTAAACTACCTCACTTTTATTTTTACATATAAGTCACCACCAAGGACTACCCTAGGTGTTCCCGGGGTAGGGTACCAACTAAAAATAAGCAGGGACATTTTAAAAGACGATCTATATAACCTGGTGAGAGTAAAACTACCAATTTCCTTTTCCCCCTTTGTAGCATTTTAGCTCCATAGGCTAACATGGGATCACTGTAATGAAGTGTAACTATTGACAGGAGTGAGCTAAAATAATATTTCAAAGACTTAAAAGATTAGTATTGATAAATCTAAAAACTCGCAGCTGGTGAATTTATCATAACTAATACAGAAAGGAAGTTATAAAATTTTCTTTTCTGTCAACCAAAATCCATCCTTCTTGCAGCCTCTCCTGATTGGCCAGCCTTAACAGGCTTAGCGAAATTACTCTGATGAGGTGATAAGTTGCCTGCAGAGAGACATAGGGTATCTGGTGGAGGGAGAACTGCAGCAGGTCAGTAAGGATGCAAGCCAGGCCTACCCTCTCTTCCTGTAACACGCCCCCCAGCCAGATGGGAGCCCCAGCAATGGAATTTGCAGGAGGTCTGGAAGGAGAGTGTTAAGGGAAATGAGCCACATCAGTAGGTTATCTTAACCAGATCTTAACCCCAAGGAGAAAGATTCTCCATCTTGAATTTTAAAGTACAATGCTTTGTGGGACAAGAATAGACCACACTTTCGAGAAAGCTGTCGTACTTGTGGGAGGCACCCTGTATCCCATTGGCCATGGGTGCCCCCGCTTGTCACCACAGAACACTGGCTAAAGATGGGAGAGCTGCATAGCAACTCAGATACCCTGACTGAAATTACAAGAAGAAGGACTGCCCTGCTGGAACCATGGCCTGCACCAAGAGGAATTCACTTTGAATGACTGTCGGAACTATAATGCTAAAGATTTTGGCTTTCTTCAAAAAGAGAAGTGGACTCTCTGAAAGCAACTGGTTAACAGCCACCTGCATCATCTACAGAAAGAAGAACCCAGCTGACCACCTTCAGTTGGACTTTGAAGAATTTGGCAAGGTGCATTGTAGGAACTGTAGTCCCAGCTTCTGGAGAGCAACTCAGAGACTCTAGACCCTTGGATTTTGTTTGTGGATGCTGAGCCCCCCAGAAGGAACTTCAGGAAGCATCTCTTAAAGTTTGGAGAACTTTTGAGAGCTCTTGTGAAAAGGCGACATGGGGTGACCCACCTGGCGTCGAGAGTCAAGCCGATTACGTTGCACCCCAACCCGGCATGGATTTCAGGTACATCCTGCTGAAAGCTCTGGCACGCAAGACTTGCAGGAGTTGACCAGGGACTCCTGCTGAACAACGCCTAAGAAGCTGATACGAATCCGGCCTGCTGGAGAGACCCGCTCGACATCAATGAAAATTCTCCAGAAAAGTGCGAAAGTAAAATTTGGACTGAGGCCTCCCGCTTAGTGTATCCGACAAGGGCTCCATCGCAGTCGGCCACAAAACTTTGACTTTGTCCCAGTCAAGCGTGTCCAGATGTCCCAATTTGGCGCTATTGGCTTTTAAGCACTAGAAAGTGTTTACTATTTACAAATGTATATCTCTGGTTCCCTACATTGGATTTTTGTAGCATTGATGTTATTTTAAAGACAAACATATTTCCCATTTGTATAAATTGGTTGTAAATTTTTATTGTGTATTGTGTCTTACTAATTTAATGTATTGCTGTTTGTAAATGCTTTACATACCTGCCTCATACGTTAAGCCTGCCTGCTCATTGCCATGTACCAAAGGTTGAGCAAGGTAATAATTTATTGAGACCTTGTCTTGACCTTATATTGTGTTGGTCGCCTTATTGCTAGTGGTAGGTGCATACTTACCCCTACTAATAACCCGCCTTCCAACAATACAAACTTAGATCTACATTCATTATCTATTATCTTTTTAGTTGTGACATACAGCATGAAGGTTTATGAATGTTGCATGTACAGTTTAAGATTTGAATTGTTCTTATTACTAACAAGGGGCTGCCAGATATATTAAAATTGTAAATTTCTCTATAAATTTCATTCTTACAACCAGAACAGATGCCATACGTTTTTTGTGTTCACACTGAATTGAGTGAGATTTACACGAGATTACGCAGAATTGGAAGAGATTGCGCTCCTATAAATCAACGATGCGTTCACCTCAATCAAGGGTTTCAGATTGTTTTCCAACAAGGAATTGTAGGGAAAACACACTCAATTTTGCCGTGGCCAAGCACAACTATTTAGGATGGTTCTGACTTTTACAGAGGTGGAGCTTCCTATTTGTAAGTGCTTCCCTTTGAGGTTTAATTTCTGTGAATTGAGCATCTGTGCTAGAAAGGTATCTGGCCTGTGTATTGAAACAAGAAGAGTTCACAGTTGTGCATAAAATATCTACCCAACTGGAGTACTTTCTATAGGTCGATTAGTTGGGTGAATGTCTAGGGCAGGGGGCACGCAACCCCCCTCCCCAACTCTTTACAACCTAGTGAACAACCTTCCTTGGGCCTTTTTTATTTGAAAGGAATGGGGCACATGGCCTCCCTCCCTAAGCTCATAGTGGCCTGGGGACCATATCCCCGGGTTCCTACGTGGGTGCCCTGGTACCACCCAAACATGGAAAAAGCAAAAACGAAGAGAAATAATGCATTTTTCCTAGTTTTGCCAACTTAAGAGCAGGATTTACCTAGTCTTAATTTTGGCGCTGCCTCCTATGTACCCCACCCTTGGACATATGGGGCAGCGTCAAAAAGAATGGCCATTGCGGGGGAACGCCCACCGCAACACCCACTGCCCACCCCTTTCACGCTAACCATAGCGTGAAAGGGGGCCTTATTTACAAGGCAGCGTTAAGCCACATTAAGTGGTTTAACACTGCCTTGTAAATAAGAAGCAGCCCCAATAGCCACCACAACGTCAGTAATGGTGACACTGTCGTGGCAATAGGGGCTTGTACATATGCCCCTTCTTGTCACCAAATTTAGTGGTAACAAGAATGTCATGGAAAGGAAGTGGGCTCATTTTGGCTAAAGTTGACTGAAATGCCCAATTACTTACCAGTAACCTTCATTACTCCTGGTCCCGTTGTACTCATCCCATTCCTTAACAAAGTGGAGATGACCATCTCCACGATAGAAAAAAAGAGCAGGAGAATGCTGGATACCTAACCCAACCCCCTCCTCCTGGAATACATAAGCTGTACCATCCCAGCATTCGGTATGAAATACCAAGCCAACAACCGGAAGGCTGGCCGTCTGGGAGGGAGGGGTGTAAGGAACGGGACGAGGACAACAGGACCAGGAGTACTGAAGATCACCAGTAAGTAATAGGGCATTACCTCCAGGTCTCTCCAGTCCTCGTCCCATTCCTTAACAAAGTGGAGAATACCAAAGCAAACAACCGGGCCTTCCGAACTCCCCCCAACACCAGGGACACAACACCAAAAGTGGCAACCAACAGAAGCAAAAGGGAGAACCACAAGAAAGAAACACAGGCTGGAGCACATAACCAGCATTGCCCTCAACCAAGCCAACAGGGCCAAAACCCCAAAACAAGCAGCGAATGACAGGAAAACCCAAAAACAAGGTGCCCAACCAAGAAGCCGCCACCCAAAGGGCAGACAACTGACACCAGGAACCTCGGAACTAGCCACAGAGAAGGAGGACCCAACACGAAAGGACCAGGAACAAACCACAAGAACAGCGACAAGGCCACCATAGAAGACCCAGAGCAGCCCGACCGAGCAAGGAGATAGGGCCAGAATGAGAGGGACACATGACCCCCAGTCAAGGCCAGAAGGAGGCCTAGCACCCAGAGTCAAGGCCCAAGGGAACCCCCAGAGGGGCCAAAACAACCAGCCCCCGCCCCCAGATAACCAGCAGAAGGGGACCCAGAAGATGTGGCAGCACCCACACAGCACAACAAAAGCCAGAAGGTCATTTGACCAGCGAGAAAACAGCCAAGGACAAAAACATCACCGCGCTGACCTGAACAAAGCAGGAGCAACGACAGAGAGCGACCTGCCTCAGACGAGGGAAGAAAGTGATCCATCGCCAAACGAACCCACAACGACATCACAAAAAAAAGCTGAGGGGAAGGAAGGAGAGACCGAACAAGCCCCAGCAAAAGCAGGAGACAAAGGAACGACACGACCAACCATAGGACCAAACGAAACACACCAGGGAAGCCCCAGCAGAGCCGCAGAGACCGAAGAGGAAGGAACCCGAAAAGAACTCAGGCACCAACCCAGAGGACCTACCAAGGACAGGCTCAAAGCGAGTAAACCAGGAAGAGAGGGGGCAGTGACCACGAGCAAGCAACCCCCGCAACACCGACAGCACCGGCAACAGAGAGCCCAGAGGCACAGAAACCCCAGCGGCGGCCCAGGCCACGGGACAGGAACGTCCAGCAGCCAACACCAGCGGAGACACCGGATAGCCGCAGAAAGGCCTCTAAGCCCGGAGAAGAACCCGAAGCACAGGGACAGGCCAACAGGCCAGGCCCGAGGCAACCACCCCGAAAGCAAGAGACACTGGGACACCAACCCAACACCCTGCCAAAAGATGGCAAGGGGAGGAAAGAAGCTCAACCCCCCTATACCCAAAAACTTGGCCAACAACAGGACCCCGTCTAAAGAAAGCCAGGGACAGACCCCAGCAGATCCGGAATCAGACCAGGCACAAACCAAAGAAAGGGGAGAGGCAAAACCCTGAAGGCCTAAAAGACCAGGGGAACCCAAAGAACAAACAGAGACAACCGGTAGGAAGACGCCACAAACAACCTCCAGCAAGGGAGACACCCCCAACCAAAAAGTGGGGGGCCAACCACAGGGAGGCACATAGGACTGGGGAAGACAAAGCCACTGTGCACTGAACAAGAACCCGGAACAGGGAAGGGAAAAACTCCAACCGAACCAGCAGCTGACTCAAGAGCAGCTGCAGATGGGCAAAACAGGAGAGAAAAACATGGAGGCTCAAAGCCCCACCCGCAGACGCTCCCAGAATAACCCAAGAAGCCAGACGACTGAACAACAGACACGCCAGCAAACAGGAGGCCACCAACACGGCGCCCCCACAGGCCCAGAAGTAGAGGCACACGGGACAAACTCCCCAACCCTGAATCCCTAAACCACCAGGGGCATCAGGGAAAGAGAGGACCCAGCCAAAGCAGGGCCACCCAGGGCACACAAAGTGACAGGAAGATAGGGAGGGAGCCAAGCTGCTCACACCAGCCGGCCAAAGCAAATGCCCAGCCCTCAACAGGGAGGCACAGATAAGAGCCCAGAAGAAAAGAACAGACGGCCGTCCTGAGCCCCCAACATCAGGCACCGGACCGCCGACCACCAAGGGGCCAAAAGATCGACACCCAAACAAAGCGCCGCACCCACTAACAGGGAGGGCAAGGAGCCGGCGCCCAACCATCGACTAACACCAGTGCAACCCCAGGGCAGAGTACACACAGGGGGGACAGGAGATAACACATGGGCACCGGCGGGCCCATCTGACAACCTGGAAGGGAGAGGCGGGCCAAGGCCAAAGAGAGTAAAAGGCAGACACCCAAAGGTGACCCCCAAGGGACCAAGGCCCCCAGAGCCGGACACAACCCAGCAAGAAAAGCACTACCAGAGGCGCACCACCCACCGAGGGGAGAAAAACTAGAAGAGGCCAAGGAAGAAACCGAACCCCAGCAGACCCTGCAACCACAGAGCCAACAAAAGCACAGGGACTTAGAGACACCACAGGCCCAAAAGGAGCCCCCTCATCAGAGAGCCAAAGGACCAAGCCTAAAAGACCAGCCCCATGGGGAAAGAGACAGGACCAAACCAACCCATCACCACCCCACAAAAGTGGGCTGACGGCTACAAGCTCCACCAGGGCAGTGGCAAAGCCAGGACAGAGAAAAAGACACAGCACAGGGCCACCAAGCAGGAGCGGAAGGGAAAGCCGCAACTCGGCATTCACCCCAGGGCAGGCACACACCAGACCAACTGGCTGCCCACCAATACCCCCAAAAGAGAGGCAGAACAACAGAGCCAAGAGGCCGAAGCGAAGGACAGCAAAGGAACTGGCAGCAGAGAGACAGAAGACACCCAAAACCACCCAAGCTTCTCGCAAAGGAACCCAACAGGGGAGAAGGAAACCACAACAAGGCACCAAACCTCTATCAGCCATCCCAGGCGTGAACCACAACCCAGCACCAGGCAGAAGACAAAGATTAAGAACAATGCACACCAGGGGCACCAGTAGCGCAGTCCCGAAACCAACCAGCCGACCACAGACCGCTGCAGGAGACCAGAGAAAGGCAGCAGAAGCATAGCACACCAGCCAACCCGAGCATCAATGACCAAGTCAGGGGCAGGAAAGGGCACAACAACAACGCCCTCCCCTGCCCCCCAGTTGAGACCAAGGACCTGACACCGGACACGACCAGGGAGGAATGCAGAACCGGGCAACCAGAAAAAAAACACACACCCCAGCACCCGGGGTTCTGGGAACCCCAAAGGAAAGGCCAGAGAGCCGGAATGGGAGATAATCCACCATGCGGCACTCCGGGGCAAATAGACTGCAGAATACACCACCAGCCCCCACCAGCCAGCCCAGGAACCGGCAACCAGTGCTGCGCCGGACAGATAGCCAACCAGAAACACTCCCGCAAGAAAAGAAAAAGAACGGGGGACACAAACACCGACCAAACAACGGGTAGCCGGGAACAAATAAGGCCAACAGGCAACAACACCAGGGAGCATCCAGGCGGACACCAGTGCCGCACCAGCCGACAGGGTGGGTGAGGGAGCTGTGATCTCCAGCAATAAACCAGATCTGACCCCACCCAATGCCAGAGCAGGCGAACAGAAATGCCAGCCAACAAGACAGGCATCCCCAGGCGGCCACCCAGGCAAGGCAACAACCAGGCCCCACCAGAGAAGACTTTGAAGCACACAGCATGGGAACCCATAAGGGGCACCCAGCTTAAAGGCTACAGCACATTGTATACCGAGGCGGTCTCCCAACCAGGAACTAACCAGCTCGACCCTACGTAACTTCTGAGGTCAGACGAGAGCAGGCGCTTACAGGGAGGAATGGCCGTAGAGCAGGTACCAACCAGGGCCAACCCAGCGGAACAACAGAGAGCATCCGGGACACAGGCAAAAAAGAAACAAAGCTCCACGAAGCCCACAGCACCCGGAATACCCAGGCCGAACTCCAACCATGAACCAAAAGGACTCGACTGCGTTGAACATCCGCACGTCGCAAAAGCCCACAGGACCCGGCAGACGTACACCCACCCAGGCACCAACCATGCCCGACCCTGCTCAACAGCAGAAGCAGACGAGAGCAGCTGCATCAAGGGAGGAATGGCTGAAGGCTCCTGAGACAAACACACAACCTGTGGAGGAAGAGCCAGCAACCAGTACCATGAGGCCACAGAGATACATGGGAAAACAGGACTGGCAAAGGAACCGCTATACGGTACTCACCACAGGGGCAGGGAGATAGCACTACTCACCCACTGCCTCCATCAGCCAGCCCAGGCGCCCTCCAGCAAACCAGCGCTGGGCAGAAGCGAGAAGACTGCAGCAACCAGCACTCTGAGGCCATAGCCAGGCCCGCCCCAGCTCTACCACGAACAGCAGGGGCCCCAGGGAGGAAAAGGACACCAGCAGGATCCCAACAGCCAGCCAGGAAGCCTAGAGGCACCACCAGGACTGGGCCCGGGACTCACCAAACAGCCACAGCAGCGCATCTTCCAGACCGGCCAAGCCACAGGAAGATACGCCCAGGAACCCGGAAGAGACCGGGAGGAACAGCCCCCCAGCCACAAATGGCCGGCCATCAACCAAGACTTTGAGTAAAGCCAAGCAGCCAGACAAGGACATCCAACGAAGACTGCAAACAGGTAAGAACCAGTACAACTCCAAGAACCATTCTGTCAGAAGACAGAAAGAAAGAACTGGCTGAATGCTAGGATGGTACAGCTTATGTACTCCCAGTCCCAGTGTTAGGGGGTGGGTTTAGGTATCCCAGCATTCTCCTTCTCTTTTTTTCTGTCGTGGAGATGCTCATCTCCACTTTGTTAAGGAATGGGACGAGGAATGAAGAGACCGGGAGGTAACAACTCTTTAAACTCTTACAATCTAAAACCTGACATTAGAACTCTAAATGATGTAACATGCATGTCAACTAGACATTCTATTCTGCCTTAAGCCGTTCCATAAATTGGATGACACAGATCGTAACAATTACTTAAATATGCTGTAAAGGACAAGTCTCTCCACAAGCCTCCACCACAATACACAGTTCTTGTTTTATGACAATGGTCATGGTGTAATTCTTCCCTACCAATAGAGCACATTTTAAGAATTTAGCTAGAGCTTCGAACATTAGAGCCTATGGCGCCATTTTTCCTTCTCTAATGGATTGCATATGCTTTTGTCTTTTATAGTCACTAATAAGTCATTGTCTTTATTTTGATTAGTAAAAGTCAAACTGAATACAACACAATTCATTAGATCACCTTATCAGAAGTAGAGGCTAGCATTGACATTCCTACATGTAGCAGCCAGGATTCACCTCAACATGTTACCACCCATTCCCCGAGCAAGTCCCTACTTAACAGACACACAAGACAATTCAGCAACAACCCGTACATGCAAAATATAATAACAGATCTATGTATAAAAAGTAAAACTTCCATGAATAGTCCCTCAAACTTCAGGAGTGATCAATGTCAGTTTCATTAATGCTTACATTCAGTTCTGTCCCCACTATCGCTGTGACTCTTACCTCGGTTTCTGCTTTTTTTTCTTAAGTACAAAATAGCCAGTAATACACAAATCGTGCTTCCAGCAAAAAATACACAAAATAATATCATCCATGTTGAAACTCTTGGGAAGAACACTTCTGCAAAGTAATAGACAAAGATTAGAGAAAGATTGATAGAAAAATGGGAAGTAGTTACTAGGTACTGGAAAGGGTAACGGGTACAAGCATAATGAATAAGGAAAAGCAGAGTCCATGCAAAATAGGCTCAAATTACAGATCGGATATTTATTTCACCCATAAGTAAAACTCTACAATGCTGGAAAATTATACAATTTGCTAAGTTGAAGTTCTTTCTCAAGTTTTATTCCTTTGACAATGGTATTTGTTCAACATCCATTCTACAATACAAATGTAATATTCAGGAAGATTTATAATAAGATGAAAGTGCTTTCAACTAATAGGATGTTTTATTCAAATACTCCCACAAAAATCCTACATTTTGATAATAGGTCATTCATTCAATGTTATAAATAATGCATACGTTTAAATTTGTTGCGATAGTTTGGTACATATGTTTTTGAAACAAAATAACCTCAGCCTACTTAAAAGCTTTTAATGATGTTTCGGAGTTTCAAAGAAGTTGAGTGTATTTGCAATATTTAAACAAACATACCTTTTGAAATATACTGACTAGTATTTTCATTTTTCAACAAACAATCTCACTTTTTAAAAATACAACACCTGTCCACATACCCTTCAACAAGTACATTTACATTTGTGCTACCTATGCATGTGGGCATTTTAAAATGGTGTGGATTGTTTATTTAATTAAGAATAAGCCATTAGCTTTTATAAAATGTTGTAATTAGTTAGTCATAAACCTTATTTACATCTTTACTAGATAAACCTATTATTTAATGAAACTCAGAAATAACTGTTATAACTTGTTAACTAGGATGCCCAACATGTTTAAACAATATAATTTATTTTGGAGTAGGAATTGTTGCATTAAACATTTAGGGCCTCATTTATGAGTTTTTGCTGTAGGGCAGCGCCACAGGCCTTCCTCCTGCGCTGCCCTACGGCAAAAGAAAAGGGACAGGAATGCACCCTATCTATCAGATGTGGCGCATTCCTGTCCTTTTTACTTGTGCTGACGCACCAAGGGCTGCTGTGCCCCAACGCACGCACATTTGCACTGTGGTGCAAGGGTGTCTGCATTGCAGGGATGCTTATTTTTGTGCAGGAAGGTAAACTTTCCTGCACAGAAACAATCACAAGAGGTTTTTTTCCTCTTTCTATGTGTGCTGGGCAATAGTGCCGCTAGGGCCTCATATATTTTTATAATGTTGATTATTACAATTTAGAACATCAACAGCAACACGTAATGTCCTACATGCAGAAAGCCATTAACACCTTCGCTGCGGCGGCTATTCCACCGCAGCGCTAAGGGGGCGGGGCGGCCGCGAGGCACGCCCATGCTGGTGATGGAACCGCTCCGTCACCAGCCTCGGTTGAGATGTGCTCATGACGGAGCGGTTCCGTCATGGCCCCGCCCGCTCAATGGAACGCCCAGCAGAGGCTCGGAATCCGTGCCGCGCAGGCGCGGCGTGCGGGCCATGACGGACCCGCTCCGTCATCAGCACAGCGCGACCGCGGCTGATGACGGAGCGGTTCCGTCATCAGCATCGAAGGAGTTAAAAGATTTAAATGGAGCATGACATATGGACAAAACTAAGAACAATAAGCAACTATACCGTGGAAGAAGAGAAGCAAAAGTTATTTATGGCATTCAAAAGGAGAATCAACAGCAGAGGCTATCCTAGATACACAATTTTTTTTTTGTATGTTCTTATATAGCGCTCGAATCACCCGGAGGCATCTCGGCGCTTGCCTTGGGAACCCGTCCTGGCTTCTCCCTGTGAGATAGCCCCTACAGGGCATCCCCAAGGTGAAAGCCAGGCATCCCGCCGCGGGGGGCCGTTGTGGAGATTAAGCAAGCTTAATGCTCAGAGTTGCAGAGTGAGAACCCATGATTAGGGCAGGCACCGGAGCGAGAATTATCGAGTCCGTGGACATTTGAGCTCAAGACCCTGCCGCGTCGGGAATTGAACCCTGGTCCCGGGTCCGACCTCTGCTCCAGGGTCTGCCTGCTCTAACCAGTGAGCTACACTTCTCCACATTTGAGAGGCAACCAGATGAAAAGAGATGAACTATTAATAGCTAAAAAACGAAAATGTAAGAAAGGATACACCAATTATAACATAATAAGGAAGCCTCAAAACCAAGTTGTGTTTTTCAAAAATATTGTCACATAATCGAACATGCTCCATAAATACAACACCTATTATGGTATCTTTAAGCAACTAGTTATCATAAGCCTCTCTCAATTGAAACAAAATCATAAAAGCCATTGGACAGACAAAATACCTAACTGCCTTAGCAGACAGCAGGCTGGGTTTTGGAAATGCCAAAAATGCAAAGCATGTAAAGAAGCAAAGAACAAGACAGAATATGAAATAAAAGGCAGGCAGAATCTCATACGGAAAGCAAGGACATGTAAAAGCAAATTTAAAATCTATGTACGTTCAATCACGTGGAATGGACTATATCAGAAGAACAAACCTGCAAACAACAAAAATAATTTTAAAACGCATATGACCCAAGTGATCAAAATTATCAGATAGTATGAACTAACCGAAAACAAAGCAACATGGAGAAACAAAACCATTGTAATACTATAGGATAGAGGCCTTTAGAAAAGAAGAGATTGGGGTCAGACATTGAGACAGACAGAGCCAAACTACATCATGCCCATCTGAGAAAATAGAAAAATAGAAGAGAGAAGCTCCAGAGAAAGAAAAATAAACACCACCAGACACAGCACAACTGAAAAAACTCAACATAAATGGCAAACTGAAATGAAACTATGCCCACTAGAGGATTACACATTAAATATGAAATATACATATGTGGCAAAAATAAATAAAAAATAGAGTAGAAATAGAGTCATAACAACTTCCATGTGCATTAGTGAAGGATACACCATTGGTAAGAAGTACATGACAATCATTGAACGATTGTACACACAAAAATACCCTCTGTACGGTGAAATAATATTTTAAACAAAACAAATGGTGAAAAAACAGCAAATAATCTCATATGGTAGAAGAGAAAGAACACTTTACATGAAATATGTGGACTTTCAAATCAGTGCAACTGTGCAGCTATGACCATGAAAAGTGTTAATAAACTTACTAATCATGCTGTAATCACAAATATAAATCTAATTGAAAACTGTGACCAGCGCACTGCTTTTCTTCGTTAAGAAGAATTTGATTGTGTATTATGGAACAGGAATTGTCCCAAATGGGTGTAAATACAGAGTATTCCGATTTTTTTGTTGTGCAAGATAATTAGAAATGTATAAAACATAGACTGTAAATTATATACTACAGTGGTAATCAAATCCACTTCGGTTGAAGACAAGCCATGCCTTTAACAAGTAATTTGTAGAAGAAAGTACACTGAATGTTGTTTTCAACATGGGCGATCAGGTTACGTGAATGGTTATCTTTCTAAATGTAACATTTTACACCCATAGATTTGCACATAACAAATTATTTATTTTAAAAATCTAAACTTTTTTTTAGCAAATTGTCACTTTTTCAGATCAAATATTTTGATAAACAGAGGATGATTTACACTATTCTGCCAACTGAGTCATTGGACAAAATTCACCCAAAGGCTTTCAGATGAATTAAACTGTTGCGATGGAACGTCGCCGCAACAACCATTGCACACCCCTTTCACGCATTAAACTGCATGAAAGGGTTCAATATTTACAAAGCGGCGTTAAGCCACGCAAAGTGCTGAGCGCCCCTATGTAAATATGGTGCAGGGCACTGGGTCACTGAAACATCGTAAAAAGTGACGTTCCAGCGGCACAATCCCATTGTAAATATGCCCCACAATTTAGAAGAACAGTTGAGGAGTAGCAGGGGGAGTGTGTTAAACACTATTTTCCAACGTATTTCAGGCACACTCTTTGGTCTTCTTCAGGTTGTAGCCAAACACATGATTTTCACAATGTCAATTTTACGAAGGAAACATATGTACCAATAATTCCCATCTGTTCCTGCACAACAGAAATCTAAATTCTGAATGTGTATCACCTAATACACATTACCTTAACAGAAGCAAGACGACTTCTATCATGGTCTGAGTTGTACTGCAGAATCATGATGTAAGAGCGATTATATGTTAATGGAGAATGAGGACTTACCTCTGGTGTAAGAAACCTGATCAACACATAACAACCTGAACCTTTCCCCTCTATTCATCCCCAACCACTGCATCACAAAATGTCAATGTGTTTTATATGATGGGCCTGTTGAATATTAGTCCTTTCTATTTTTCTCGAGTAACTAAGATTAGGATATAAGGGGGCAGGATGGGCATATCCTGAACCCAAGGCCAGGTGGGAGGAGGCCCAAAGAGATCTCTCAGCGTTAAAATGCATTTAAAGAAAGTAATTTTTGCCTCAGGTATCACAGGAGTTAGAAGGCGTTTGTTATCTAGAAGATGGATTTAGTATAGCATAGAAAATAACTTTAAAAAAAGGCAGTTAAAGTGAAATTATGGCTTTGCTTTTTTATAGAACATGAACTTGACCCGAAGGTATTCGTTCGCTTTACATGAGCACCAGTTACATTACACAAGGACACAGTCATTCTTTTTGGTAGGTATGGGGAGATTAAGCGATTTTCCCAGAATCACAGGATGTGGAACCGATGCCAAGACTCAAACCTGATTCCCCAGCTCCAAAGTTGGCAGCGTTGGCCTTTACATCACATTCTCTCCACTCTACAAAAATCACTTAAAGTGCAGTTAGGGTTACAAAATAAAACAAAACATTCTGTAATTCCTCAGTTATGGTTAGCAAAGATCACACACCTGCTATACAGAATATAACTGAGACACAAAATACAAGACTCATAACCTTGTATATTTATAATAATAAAATGACTGCACATCACATATTTAACGTAAACTGAAATCGTACTGTATCCACAGTTGTGTCATTCATAAAGTAATATATAAGTAAAAAATTACTAAGGAACACTTTAACATTGGAAGTGACTGACCGTCTATAGTGACTCGTACAGACTTCTCACATTTTCCAAGCTTGTTTCTTATACAGCATGAAAGTTTCCTGTTTGAAGGTTCATGGACGGTTAAGGAGCTTTCAATGTCAAAAGAGCCATCTGCTCTAACTGTGATGTCGGAAGCAGAAGCCAATCTCTTGCCATCCTCCCATTTCCAGTCAATTTTGGGCTCCGGGTACCATTCGCTGGAACTGCACACCACCAGAATTCCTCCATCATGGTACCCAACAATGTGGATGAGTAGCGGGGATCCAGTGACTACAGAAGAACAACACAGAGCAGCCAGGTAAGAGTACAACTTAAGGAATGTGCCCATGGCCAAGACAACTCAATAATATCCTAAGACACTAGAGTACAATTCTTGGAAAAGAGCAAACCATCCTTTAAAAGCATCAAATTCTAAGAATTAAGGTACAGACAGAATAGGAACGTGCTCTTTTTTAGGTCTCGCCAACGCAGCGCGCATACGCTGCTTAGGCAAAATGACCTATTGCTATCGCCGTGGCTTTTCAGCTAAACACGTGCACGCGTTCCATTGCCATCAATAGCAACGCGTGCACGTGAGGCTATCTACTTGCAGGAGCGTGTGGCACGCTCCCGCAAGTGAATCGCACAGCCCCCGCCTCCCCCCCCTGCTGCCGCGCGAGGCACTGCCTCCCTCTTCTGCCACACAAGGCGCATGGTCTTGTTTTTTCAGCAATTGGCATTGCAATCTCTTTCAATACTGTATTTTCAATGTTCCCATTCTAAATAGCTCCTATTGCCTTGGGTCTTCTACGGACTATAATTAATTGCAAATAGATAGCCCTGAGTCGTGCCTCCCTTCTTCTCAGCCTGGCTTTTGAGACACGTGTCCTTCGCCCTTGTAAGCACTACATGCCAAGTTTTTATATGTCCTGTATGCACCTCCCCCCAACATCCACCCGCTTTCCTGGTGTCATGAGCGAGCTTGGGCCCATCACACTTCCGAGGCGTGTCAATTAAGCGTTCACTACACTTTGGCACTTTCTGAGCATTTTGTGAAGGCGGCTTTAGGTGCCAAACGGTGAGGAGTTTCCTTCCTGCACAGTGTATTTATAACTGCTTCACCCGGTTCTACCGAATTGTGGTCGATTGTCCCAGAGTCAGGCACATTTCTAAGTGTTTAGCTGTAGGGAGACCCTCTACTTTTTGTCACGTGATTTGCTGCCTATTGCAAGGCCAGCACCCTGTATAGGGAGCCCCACAACCCAATGCTTTGAGGCAACAATCAGAGCTGTATGAAGCGCTGTAATGACTTGCTAGCGCTCCAGGTTACCGTTTCTAAGGACGGGTGGGTGTTTGTCTCCCAGTTTTAATGGTGGTCGCTTTACTGATCCCAGAAGGATGAAAGGGTGAGTCAGCCTTGCACGGATTCGAACCCGTGACCGTCAGATCAATGGTTGTGTCCGAGGCACTGAGCTCTTTTGTATTCTGCGGGCACCAGGAGAAGCGGGTTGTGTCACCCGCGCGTGCATGTCCTTGGGCTGTTGTGTTACCGTTGCTTCAGAGCTGCGCCCAGAGGCCGGCAGTTTCGAGGCACTGAGCCCTTCCTGTTCTGGTGGGCTTGCTTGCACGTTGAGGCCCCGCTTCTGACCGCTACCTGCAACTATCTCCCAGATTCCAGTCGCCCCAGAGGCGGCCGCCATATCTCTAGCCTTCATACAGCAAATATGGACTTATCGCATGCGACTAATAGCGCCAAATACTGTTGCTACCAAAAATTAGGCATAACATGCATATTTCGGTGCATTCCACACCATAAATCACAGGGCTTAAATTTGCAGGTTATGTGCTTCCCTGCTAAGGTTCCGAAGGCCTGACCTCCCGACGTTTACTGCGGTAACTGTGGGAAGTGGGGTTCTTACTGCACACATTGTCGTTATTCGATATGTCTAAAACTTATCAAACAAGCATTGGCATAACCAATAAGTCTCGCCTTTGGGACCATATACGTGTTTAGCCATGCAACACTTGATGTTGTTGCACCAAGGATATTGTGCTGGATAACTAAACACGTATAAGGTCCCAAAGGCGAGACCTATTGGCTTTGCCAATGCTTGTTCTATATGGTCACTCCCACACTTTTGCCCCAGAGTTAAGACTTTGAAAATGCACTGGAGCTGCTAACCAGGCGAGAGAGTGTTCTCGCCCTAAATTTGATGTGTGCAAACTGGTATCCCCAACTGGCAAGGGTATTTACCTCATTATAAGTCCTTAGTATATGGTACCAGTGGAACCTAGGGCATGGGTGTTAAAGGGGTCACCAGGGCCTGAAGCATTGTTTGCGCCACCCTGACTGACCCAAGTAAACAGAGAATAACAGTCTTGCCATTGCAGACTGCAGGAGCAGTGTAAACTGCTTGAATTCGACTTTGCCCACACCATGTGTAGCAAGGTCAAAGCAACATTGTTAATATATGCCAGTCACTCCTATGGTAGGCCTCCTGAGTCCAGGAGGCAAGGTGCATTATATTAATAGTGTGGGCATATAAGTGCAAGCCTATTTCTCCCGGTAGTAATAATTTTAATTAAAGATTACAAGTGTTCAGAAAACCATAGGCTAATGTGGGCTGCCACTCCTGAGAATGCCAACTCCCCTCGGGTGGGAAACCTGGTCTGTGCAACTGAGGATGAGTTTTGCCATTTTGAAAAGTGGCAAAATAGAGGGTTTTTGTAGGAAATGTGCAACACTCCCATGGATATGGTCGCCTCAGGGGCGGATTAGCTGCTGGGACTTGTAGCTCATTGTCCACTTGTCTCCACACCCATAACAGCCCTAAATCTAGGATTCAAGGGCTCCCCTGACATCTGAACCTCAGATCTGCTCCGAACCTCGACTAAGGGCAAAGAAGAGACCCATGTCTGCAAACCCAGGACTCTTTAAAGAAAAGGGCACAACTACCTGCGTCACTTTAACTTTCAGTGGGTTCCCCTGAACTCACTCTTCAAGTGACCGAGTGTCACTAGTGATTTTCTCGGTTGACCGCAGTGGTAAAGTTTGACAGTATGTAAAGTACTGATTTATTTTTCACTCTAAAATCCATAACTCCCTTTATATTTTTCTGATTGATATCATTTTGGTGTCTAAATGAATATAAAATCTGCTCTATTTTTATAAATTGGTGTCGGAATTCTTTTGAGTTGTGTACTTTACTTATCATCCATGTTGTTACTCTGAAATGCTTAACACATATTCCTCTTTCAAAGCTTGACTGCTCTTTACCACAATACCTGGGCTGAACTAAGGATTTATTAGTGTGAATCCAAATGCTCCAGTTTGAAGTATTGTGAGAGTATTTATAGTACCCAACCTCACTACATAATACTCCACTTTCCTAGAGGCAGAATTTGTGGGTGGTTGTGTTTGTTTGCAGATCCTTAGTCACTACGAATGAAAAGCTGCTAGTAGAGGATGACATGGCTGGATTAGGGGGAAGGGAGGCGTCCATCATGTGTGTTATGTTAAGTTAAAAGATTTGCAGAGCGTACTACCATCTCAAGGGTCTCTGAGAGCTAACGGGAAGGTTGAAAGCATAAAGAACAGAGTAAAGTGACCCTTCATAGGCTTTATGAAATTGATTGGGTGTGATGAAAGAACTTGGTTTTGAGTTCCTTTTTGAAATGGGAGTGATTGACAAAAGATCTTTTGGCCACAGGCAGAGCATTCCAGAAGGTATGAGTGAGGACAGAAAAAGAAGCAAAGAGCAGGAGATGCTCAACAGAAAGATGAGGCCTTTTGGGATAGTATCTAGGCAGGAAAGAGGCGATGAAGCCAGGGGAGGAACCATAAGGGAACGGTAAACAATGGATACAATCTTGTAAGAGACCCTTTCCTCATTCATTGATTGATTGCTTTTTTAATATCGCATCCAAATCCAAAAAAAGAAGGTGTCTGAAACAGACTCTACAAATAGAACAGTTTTGTTTTTAGCATTTTTCAAACTTTAAAAGAAGGGTTTTTCAGTTCAAATGGAGAGGATGCACACTCCAGGCCTGAGAGTTGATAACAGTAAAGTGTGGCATTATGGCTAAGTAAGCTTGTTGATATGTGCCTCAAAGTAAGTTTGGCACCGAAAAGGATGCTGAGATTTCGAGGTCTGAAAGGAGGTGTTGGAGGAGCTCAAGCTACCGATTAGAGGACCAGATGGAGGGCTTCTCAAAGACAAAGAACTCTGTTGTGTCAGAGTTGAGCCTAAAAGAGCTGGAATTCATCCAGCTGGCCACCGAGCACAGGTCCTCTTTACAAAGGTTCTGAAGAAAATCTAAAGCTCTGTCCAATCGCAGAATGATCCGGATGCCCTTTCACACAGAATCTAAGGCCATAAGATGTTTTTCCCTCAGGAAGGGCTGCGGAGAGATCTAATTGGATGAGGGCAGCCAAGCCTCCCACATCTGGAACGATGCTGAGGTCATTGGTAGCAGACACAGATACAGTCTAAGTGCCAGGGCTCGTGCGAAAACCAGACACATAGGGGCAGATTAACTACTTCTGGAGCATCTCTGCTAATCAGCAGGGATGTGCCAGAAGAGTTGCGATGCATCTTCCCACCCGTGCGCCACCACTGATGCAGAAAGGCGGCGCATTGCTGGAGTTGCGTTGCAAGCGCGACGCAGCTCCAGCAAGGCTCAGAGGTACCCTATTCCTAACATGCTGCGTCAATCCTTCCGCCTGCTTCAAGCAAGCACAGGGTTTTGACACAGCATGGCCTTAAAAGTGACTGAGTGAAATCTTGTAGATTTTACTCAGCCACTTTTAGGAGGCGTTCCTGCGCCGGAACGCCACCCCCTCCCCCCCGGGGCCGGAATGCCTTCATGTGGCGCAAGGCTTTACAACGTGACGCACCTCCCAGATGCGTCACATTGTAAATACCTCACAGCATGGCACTGGCTTTGCGCCGCCGCTGCGTCACAAAAGTGATGCAACGGCGGCGTACAAGTGGAGAAAGGGGCTTGTAAATCTCCCCCCCCCCACTGCTTGTAAAGAGTGTGCTTCGAAGTGTTCAAATAGTTGTTAGTTGACACAGCTTTCCACAATCTTAGCTGTCAGAGGCAGCAGTGAAATAGGGCAGTAGTCTGATAAAATAGATGCAATAGGTAGTCAGTGTAGGCATTACAACACGGGGACGCAACTGACTAAAATGGGGAGCCTGGGTAAGCGTATCGGATGCTTGGGTGTGGATTGCCTGCAGAGGTTGTAGCAGGTAAGCACACATAGATAAATAGGTGTCATTACAATAATATAATATGAACCATATTGATGCCATGATGATGGGGGGCTGATAGCCACCAAAAGAGGGCGTAACATTTTCAAAAGAAAAGTGCATAAGGAAACAACTGAGGAGACCCTGCATGGCATTTGAATGGAGCCCTCAGTCCTGTCGGCCAAGCTTCCCACCGATTGGAAGGGCGCATGGCAACTGCTGAGGTCAGTCGGCCAGAGATGAGGAAGCCATGGTTTGGACAGGCCGCCAGTGAGCACGATCTTGTTTTCTTTATTTAACCAGTGTGGGGCATCCACAGACGCACTGTGGCAAGGCACTGCCGACTAGAAGAAGTATCAGTGGGACCACTCAGTCTGCACAGCATTTGACTGTTTGCACAGTAATAGAAGTGATAAAAATAAAAAATGAAGATGCCACAGAGCAGATCCCAAGGCACGCCACAAGAGTGTGTGGTGATCTACACTGTCAGCCATTCCATATGATGTCATCTATGGGAGTTCTATGGCCAGTGTTCTCTGTTTGGCAGTAGCAGCTGCTGTGTCCTTCCCTCTGGCTGGACGGCTCTCTTATCCTCAATAAATCCTGATTGACTACTTCCTGCTTCAGCCTCATCTTTACAGAGTGTTTGTAGCAAGTGGAAATATAAATCGTCAGACGGGCAGCCTCCCTTGAGGAATCTGGAGATGACCAGGTTTGCAGGAAGGATGAGACAGAGCGAGTTGGCATAGCGAGGCGCAGTGCCAATGATATGTGACTCAGCACGGTGTTTGGTACTCATGTTGAGGTGTGGGCACAGTCTGAGGAGCACAGGGACCAATAACACAGTGTGTAGTGGCTGGAGGTGTGGGCAGAGTATGAGGAGTACAGGGCCCTCTAACACAGTGTGTGGTGGCTGGAGGTGTGGGCAGAGTATGAGGAGCACAGGGACCAATAACACAGTGTGTGGTGGTTGGGGGTGTGGGCAGAATATGAGGTGCACAGAGCCCTCTAACACAGTGTGTGGTGGCTGGAGGTGTGGGCAGAGTATGAGGAGCATAGGGACCATTAACACAGTGTGTGGCTGGAGGTGTGGCCAGAGTATGAGGAGCACAGCAACAATTAACACAGGGTGTGGTGGCTGGAGGTGTGGGCAGAGTATGAGGAGCACAGGGACCATTAACACAGTGTGTGGTGGCTGGAGGTGTGGGCAGAGTATGAGGAGCACAGGGACCAATAACACAGTGTGTGGCGGCTGGGAGTGTGGGCAGAGTATGAGGCGCACAGGGACCATTAACACAGTGTGTGGCGGCTGGAGGTGTGGGCAGAGTATGAGGCGCACAGGGACCATTAACACAGTGTGTGGCGGCTGGAGGTGTGGGCAGAGTATCAGGGGCACAGGGACCATTAACACAGTGTGTGGCGGCTGGAGGTGTGGGCAGAGTATGAGGAGCACAGGGACCAATAACACAGTGTGTGGCGGCTGGGAGTGTGGGCAGAGTATGAGGCGCACAGGGACCATTAACACAGTGTGTGGTGGTTGGGGTGTGGGCAGAGTATGAGGAGCACAGGGATCATTAACCCAGTGTGTGACGGCTGGAGGTGTGGGCAGAGTATGAGGAGCACAGGGACCATTAACACAGTGTGTGGTGGCTGGAGGTGTGGGCAGAGTATCAGGGGCACAGGGACCATTAACACAGTGTGTGGCGGCTGGAGGTGTGGGCAGAGTATGAGGAGCACAGGGACCATTAACACAGTGTGTGGCGGCTGGGAGTGTGGGCAGAGTATGAGGCGCACAGGGATCATTAACACAGTGTGTGGTGGCTGGAGGTGTGGGCAGAGTATGAGGAGCACAGGGACCATTAACACAGTGTATGGTGGCTGGAGGTGTGGGCAGAGTATGAGGTGCACAGGGCCCTCTAACACAGTGTGTGGTGGCTGGAGGCGTGGGCACAGTCTGAGGAGCACAGGGACCAATAACACAGTGTGTAGTGGCTGGAGGTGTGGGCAGAGTATGAGGAGTACAGGGCCCTCTAACACAGTGTGTGGTGGCTGGAGGTGTGGGCAGAGTATGAGGAGCACGGGGACCATTAACACAGTGTGTGGTGGCTGGAGGTGTGGGCAGAGTATGAGGAGCATAGGGACCATTAACACAGGGTGTGGTGGCTGGAGGTGTGGGCAGAGTATGAGGAGCACAGGGACCATTAACACAGTGTGTGGTGGTTGGGGGTGTGGGCAGAGTATGAGGAGCACAGGGATCATTAACACAGTGTGTGGTGGCTGGAGGTGTGGGCAGCGTATGAGGAGCACAGGGACCATTAAAACAGTGTGTAGTGGCTGGAGGTGTGGGCAGAGTTTGAGGTGCACAGGGCCCTCTAACACAGTGTGTGGTGACTAGAGGTGTAGGCAGAGTACGAGGAGCACATGGATCATTAACACAGTGTGTGGTGACTGAAGGTGTGGGCAGAGTATGAGGAGCACAGGGACCATTAACACCGTGTGTGGTGGCTGAAGGTGTGGGCAGAGTATGAGGAGCACAGCGACCATTAACACAGGGTGTGGCGGCTGGGAGTGTGGGCAGAGTGTCAGGGGCACAGGGACCATTAACACAGTGTGTGGCGGCTGGAGGTGTGGGCAGAGTATGAGGAGCACGGGGATCATTAACACAGTGTGTGGTGGCTGGAGGTGTGGGCAGAGTATGAGGAGCACAGGGATCATTAACACAGTGTGTGGTGGCTGGAGGTGTGGGCAGAGTATGAGGAGCACAGGGACAATTAACACAGTGTGTGGTGGCTGGAGGTGTGGGCAGAGTATCAGGGGCACAGGGACCATTAACACAGTGTGTGGTGGCTGGAGGTGTGGGCAGAGTATGAGGAGCACAGGGACCAATAACACAGTGTGTGGCGGCTGGGAGTGTTGGCAGAGTATGAGGAGCACAGGGACCATTAACACAGTGTGGTGTGGCTGGAGGTGTGGGCAGAGTGTCAGGAGCACAGGGACCATTAACACAGTGTGTGGCGGCTGGGAGTGTGGGCAGAGTATGAGGCGCACAGGGATCATTACCACAGTGTGTGGTGGCTGGAGGTGTGGGCAGAGTATGAGGAGCACAGAGACCATTAACACAGTGTATGGTGGCTGGAGGTGTGGGCAGAGTATGAGGTGCACAGGGCCCTCTAACACAGTGTGTGGTGGCTGGAGGCGTGGGCACAGTCTGAGGAGCACAGGGACCAATAACACAGTGTGTAGTGGCTGGAGGTGTGGGCAGAGTATGAGGAGTACAGGGCCCTCTAACACAGTGTGTGGTGGCTGGAGGTGTGGGCAGAGTATGAGGAGCACAGGGACCAATAACACAGTGTGTGGTGGTTGGGGGTGTGGGCAGAATATGAGGTGCACAGAGCCCTCTAACACAGTGTGTGGTGGCTGGAGGTGTGGGCAGAGTATGAGGAGCATAGGGACCATTAACACAGTGTGCGGCTGGAGGTGTGGCCATAGTATGAGGAGCACAGCAACCATTAACACAGGGTGTGGTGGCTGGAGGTGTGGGCAGAGTATGAGGAGCACGGGGACCATTAACACAGTGTATGGTGGTTGGGGGTGTGGGCAGAGTATGAGGAGCACAGGGATCATTAACACAGTGTGTGGTGGCTGGAGGTGTGGGCAGAGTATGAGGAGCACAAGGACCATTAAAACAGTGTGTAGTGGCTGGAGGTGTGGGCAGAGTTTGAGGTGCACAGGGCCCTTTAACACAGGGTGTGGTGACTAGAGGTGTAGGCAGAGTACGAGGAGCACATGGATCATTAACACAGTGTGTGGTGACTGAAGGTGTGGGCAGAGTATGAGGAGCACAGGGACCATTAACACCGTGTGTGGTGGCTGAAGGTGTGGGCAGAGTATGAGGAGCACAGCGACCATTAACACAGGGTGTGGCGGCTGGAGGTGTGGGCAGAGTGTCAGGGGCACAGGGACCATTAACACAGTGTGTGGCGGCTGGAGGTGTGGGCAGAGTATGAGGAGCACAGGGACCAATAACACAGTGTGTGGCGGCTGGGAGTGTGGGCAGAGTATGAGGCGCACAGGGACCATTAACACAGTGTGTGGTGGCTGGAGGTGTGGGCAGAGTGTCAGGAGCACAGGGACCATTAACACAGTGTGTGGCGGCTGGGACTGTGGGCAGAGTATGAGGCGCACAGGGACCATTAACACAGTGTGTGGTGGCTGGATGTGTGGGCAGAGTATTAGGAGCACAGGGACCACATGGACACATGGAAACAGTGTGAAGTAGCTTGAGGTGCATGAAGTGACAGTGTGAGGAATCTGTAGGCTAGTGACACTGTGTGGAGAGATCGAGGGGCGCATGGATAGAACATAAGAGGCTTAAGGCCCTTAGATGCAGTGTCTAGCAGCTTGAAGCTCTTAGAGAAACTAAGGGCCCGATTCACAGAACTAACTTAAGACAAATTCCTAAACTTACTACTTTTGGTATTCACAGAAGTTAGGATTTTGTCTTAAGACAGACTTAAGACAGACTTAAGACAGAATCCTAACTTAAGTCTGTCTTAAGACAAAATCCTAACTTCTGTGAATACCAAAAGTAGTAAATGTAGGATTTTGTCTTAAGTTAGTTCTGTCAATCGGGCCCTGAGGATTCTGAAGAACAAGGACCTACTGTGAAGTACCTTGAGGCGCATGGCGAGAGTGTGAGCAGCTTCGTGCCCATGGACTCAGTATGGAGTAATGTGTGCTACGTGGGTAGAAACTGTGAAAGCTTGTACTAGTCTAGAGGAGGGTTTGCAGTCTGTCACACTCCTGGGCGCCAAAGACGATGTGCGCCCATAGCATGCATTACATAGAAAATATATAATTCACTATAAGCTTGTTCAGGCTTCAGAATGCGAGGTCTCCATGGGATGGTAGGACGCTTCAGAGAAGAAAGCTACATAAAGGCCTGCAAAAACCAAATGTTGGAAATACTCAGCAAATTAATATTTACTTTTATTTTGGCACCAGCCATTATGTAAAATAAAAACTTGGGATCACTTCTATTTTTATGTGAACATTCTTACACCTTTACTGACCCAGCAGAGAAGAGAGTGCACCATCTTGTTTTGTGGTACATTGTTGTGTTGTTTGACCCTTTTTGAAAGAGTGCACTGGGTACCATCCTTAGTTTTTTCAATGCACATAGACACAAACGCATTCTGACTTTATTTCACAGCCTAAATCTCATGGATGTCTCACCTGTAACACTGAGCTCCAGAATGCCTTCCTCATAACTTTTTGAGACAGGATCCTCAAAGAAGCACCTGTACTGCCCTTCATCAGGGATGCTGATATTCCGGATCCTGAGGCCCACGCTTCCGGTGTGGATGTTATCTGTGATGAGCTCTGTCCTGCCCTGGTACTCTGGAAGCTGCTGGTCATTCTCGTCTCTGCCCTTGCGGTAGAGGTGCACCGGGGAGTGGTACTGGGAGCGGAACCAGCGGATCTCCATGTCTGAAGCATTGATGGGTGGAGAGAGGTGGCACATGAACACCACCTCTGCTCCCACAGTGGTGTTGACGAGGTGCTCTGGAGTGAGAACCGAGAACTTCGCTGTGTAAAGACAGAAGGAAGCTCCAAACATGAATACATATTGTGGAAATCTCAAAACCTAGAACAACATTGAAGTTTAAAGATAGGAGAAAAGACATGAGTTTGAAGCCACATTTCACTACTTAACAAAATTGGTTCAATTAATTCTGGAAGTTTACAACAGTACTTTCAATGACATCATGACCTTTCAAGTCCGAGAGCTCATGTTAGAAAAAAATTTGTGTGTAGCTTCTATTGAATGGAGCACAATTCCCAGGGTTTACTTTTAGCCGATGGTTGCAGGTGGGGAATAGCACTTATTTTTCCTCAACAGACTGATATAGAACAATAGAGCGAAAAAAACAAAACAGGGAAAGAAGAAGGAAGAGAAAGACGAAGAGCAGTGATAAAGGGAGGAAGCAGGGATGAAAAAGAACCTGCAAGAGTGAAATAAAGAAGCAGGGACTGTCTCCTTGTGTATATAAGAGGCATGTGGCGAATCAACATTAGGCAGCTTTGGTATTCAGCAACCCTGCCTTCCAAGAACACAACTTTCGGCCCTGGCACTTAACCTTTTACAAATGATTCACTAATTACTCTAGTCAGAGAACTTGTGTTACAATACGTATGGGTTTAGCTTCTCTGCATTGGGGCACAATTTGAATCAGTGAAACCTACAGTGGATCTAGTATGCATTAGAAGAGTAATTACAAATCTTCACTAGTACATAGATGTAGGAATACCTACTGTGATATATCTATGATTTCGACTGAGCTACTCCTGCCTCTCTAAATGTTGCCTCTTTCCTTCCTTACAGTGTTACTTGAGGTTATATGTGCCTGCATGCAGTATATGGGTGTTAGTGGTGCAGAACTGGGGACCGGCAGATTGTTGTTACTGGCAATACTTGTTTTAGAAACTCCTAAGTAGAGAAATAGGCAGAGTTCTGTTTCCTCCATCACCTATTGCTTCACAAATGTGTTCCAGTGGATCCGCAACCCTCGTCGGCCCAGCCGTCATCTCACCTTCATAACCGCTGACCCTACAGTGTAGGCACATGAATACAATTTTCAGGGCTAGAGCCCTATTAGCCTGGTCCGTGCTGCCCAGGGGAAGTACCAGAGCAAGTCACTTAAAGACATCAGAAGGGTCTGTCTGTCAAACCCTGATCGCCCATCCCTTCTACAACTGTTGAGGAAATGAGCCACCAGGACCCCCATAGATGCATCTCACTCTTTTCAACACTCTGGACTCAGCAGCTTGAAAAGGAGCAGCAAGGCTTCCATTTCCTGCCAGGTACATGTATCGATTACCAAAATAACACAGAAATGCCTGCCTGATCCTGTAGTCCTCCTGTGCAGAGTGCCAGGAACACACTAGCAATGGTGCAGGAAACAGCTGGTCGCCTGGCTAGAGACAGGGACGGAAAAGGAACCTCAGATACAGCCATGCTGTCGGTAAAAGGCCAAGATAGAGATGGGCACAGGGAACAGAGTGAGTCTCAGACAAAGTGACACAATCGTTTAAATCCACCAGAGAAAAATGATACAGAGGCAACAAACGAATCTGAGAGCCCCAGGCATGGGGCAGGCAGGAGACGGTTCTGTTTCAACAACAGGTAGAGTGGAACACGATTACCCATGGGAATTTGTTTCTATCATAAATTACAGCAGGACCCACATACTATAGATACGAAACGGACAAATGAAAACAAACACTGCTCTAAAAAGCGACCGCTAAGGTCTTTGGAAAAGACACAAGGCCAATCACCCCTACACAACAACATTAGGTCCTCCCATCACCAGATCCTTGTTAGAAGCACTTTAATGAGTTTGGGGGACATACTTCGGTTGTTACCTAGTTTTGCTCACTTTATTGTTCAACTTTTCTGACATCTCCCCCAACCACCTCTCCTCCCCCTCAGTCACCACCTCCTTCACCTATTGACTCCAACTGTGAACTCTCTTCTGTCCCAATTACAGCAGACCCACTCTACGTACTTCTTCACATTAGATTTATCACACCACACACACCACACCCCTCCTACCTCCACCCTAGACAGTGCCCTAATACTGATCACTCTGCAAATACACTGTGATCCCTACACTGGTCCATTTCCCTCTATCTCTTTACCCTCTGTTCTCTCCCATATTTCTCATAGCTCACTCCATTCCAAACCCCTGAAAACCGCGCATCTCCTGCACATACACCCACCCATGACCTCCCACTATACAAAGACACTTCAATCCCACCTACATTTGCACTAACTCCACCTTCTCATATCCACCTAGCATTTGCAACCAGAAACATACACAGACTCTCACGCGACGTCTCCCCAGTGTCCACACACCCACCTAACTGTGGCAATCAACACATCCTGTTTCTACACATTCACCTAACTTCTAACCTGTGTGTGCAAATACCCTCAAACCAATCCCCCACATGCACAAACCAAAAATGGCAAAAACAGATAACATTGCCTCGGATATCAGACTCTTCAACTGCATGCAACGAATCCCTCAATACCAAAGAGCTGAGAAACACAGTTCCATAGCAAATTGTTATAGTAGAGTTTATGTAGAGCGGATCAAACTCTCTGTGTATATTTGAGTGTTGTTTTCTTTCTGTTTTCAAGTGGCTAGGGGCACTAATCACAGGTTTGTGGATCAGTTCACCGGCTCAGTGCACACACCTACCTTGTACCTGACCATGACTGGTGTGACACCAAAGGTCCCTGAGATAAGCTCGTCTTTGGCCGTATATTTACTACAACACTTTGCTGGCCAGATTTCCTTCACTTTTTAGGTATACTGGTGGACTTAAGAGAGCTATCGTGAACACAACCATATTTTTGCTGCTATGGATGTTACGGGCTTTGCTCTGTACACGTAGCTTGTACTTATATTTGCTGTTCTCTGCTTGTTTGTTTAGTATGGTGGCTTTGCCTGTCTTTGGATTTCTATCGTTGTTGTTTAGTTTGTAATGCACTTTGAGCCACAATGTATTTTTACAGTGAAATTACCTTTACAAATGAGATATATACATTTTTTCAGATCAAGGGAATGACAACAAGTCCACATGCACAGTGAGTGAAAGGTGTCACCTGGGGAGGATCCTGGAACGCACATGATCACCAAGAAGATGCTGTAGTGGCGTAAAAGACGACATAAGGACAGGATGTCGCTGTGGCTCGATGAAGGACAGGATCTCACCATCGTCAACGTACAGGCTGGCTTTGACTCTTGCTTCCGGGTTTTAAGATTGTGGTTACCTTTGTGAAAGCATCAACCTACTTGAAAACAGTTTATTTCATGTCATTTCTTTCAGGTGGGCAATTTACAGGAAACTAAAAATAATTTTCAGAGTGATAAACTATTGTAAGGGGGCAATAAAAACATTTTCAAAACACGTGGGGAGGTGAATGTATGATAGAAGAGTGGCGGAGCTTGTGGGTGCTTATGGGAAAGAAATATTCATATACAATTCGAACAAATAGAAAGGACTGTGTCTATTATGCATGTCTCACCCAAATCACCTGCCCCAGCTTTCAGCTGCTAAGCAGAGGCAGAGGGGTAATGGGGAAGCCATTCATAACACGGCATCTCCTCTCTGTCCGGTCCCAGATATAAACAAGCATTTGCAATGCAATAGGTCTCGCATTAGGAAAGTTTGAGCTATTGGTATTGTAAATGACAACTTTTTTATTTATGTTTTGTTTTTGAAAATAGCGAAATTAATAGCTTTGTCATTTACAATGCCAATAGTTATAACTTTCGCAAATGTGACACCTATAGCATTTGTAATACAATATGTGTAGTATTTACGTGACTTACATGTTTTGATATTACAAATAACATTTTATTTTTCAATAATTAATACTTAAATAAAAGTTATTGTAATTAAAGTTTTTTAAATAACTTTTGTGAAGATTATGTTCAGTGTATTTTATTGTGACGAAAATCCAAGAACAGAAGTGAAATATTAACATCTTTTTGTTACATTTGTAATATAGCTTGAAACATTGAGAGAACATATTTGAACCAGGTGTTGTTGAATGGTTGCACAGATTGATGCTGTGGTGGCGCTGAGTGATGTTGTGATGGCGAACGAGTGATGCTGTGGCGTTCAGTGATGCTGTGGTAACGCATAACGATGTTGTGGTGCCCCTGAGGGATGCTGTGGTGGTGCGGAGTGATGCTGTATGCTATGCTATGTTTTCTTTTGTTATGATATGCTATGTTTTGCTATCCTATCCTATGCTTTGATTTGTTATGCTATGCTATGCTGTATTTTGTTATGCTATGCTTTGTTTTGTTATGCTACGCTATGTTTTGCTATGTTTTGTTATGCTATGCTATGTTTTGTTGTGTTTTATTATTATCCTATGCTTTGTTTTGCTATGCTATGTTTTGTTATGCTATGCCGTGCTCTGTTTTATTGTGTTTGGTATGCTATGTTTTGCTATGCTATTATATGTTTTGTTTTGCCATGCTATGTTTTGTTGTGTTTTGTTAAGCTGTGTTATGTTTTGCTGTGTTTTGCTATGCTATGTTTTGTTATGCTATGTTTTGTTTTGCTATCCTATGCTTTGTTTTGTTATGCTATACTATATTTTGCTATACTATGCTTTTTTTGTTATGCTATGCTATGCTGTGTTTTGTTATGCTATGCTATGTTTCGTTTCGTTATGCTATGCTGGTGAGGGGAGGGGCTGACAGAGGGGCTGACAGACAGGTGGAGCAGACAGAGGGATTGACAGGCAGGTGATGCAGACAGGGGTGCTGACAGGCAGGAGATGCAGACAGAGGGGCTGACAGGCAGGTGGAGCAGACAGAGGGGCTGACCGGCAGGTGGAGCAGACAGAGGGGCTGACAGGCAGGTGGAGCAGACAGAGGGGCTGACAGGCAGGTGGTGCAGACAGAGGGGCTGACAGGCAGGTGGTGCAGACAGAGGGGCTGACAGGCAGGTGATGCAGGCGGAGGTGCTGACAGGCAGGTGGTGCATGTATTTTTATATATTTGTAAGTATTTAATATAGTTCAAGTTCAAAAAGACTTTATTTCGGTAAAAATGACCTACAAAGTACGAGACATAACATTCAATCATTTCTAGAATTACATCATACAACCACTCAAAATTAACAAGATTGTATGCAAAGCCAAACACTTTGAATTGAGAAGAGAATCCCTTGGAAGCTAGGAGAAAACAAAGCCATCCCTTGAAGAAGAAACCTGCCTTAAAGTGGCAGGGTACCGACACAAAAAACGTGACTATCAGCAAAGAGAATTCAGCAGACACACCAAAGTGAAAGTGCCTCTTTCAGCTTTTTATGAGGCAGCTGCACGTGAAACAAGTGATATTGTGTATTTTATGTCTTGGAATGAAGAAAGGCTAAGTGGAAATTCTATCACAGTGGCAACATTAGCTCCTTACATTGTATAAAATGCACAATCCGCCCCTCTCCGTGATGCAAAACTTCACTTAATCCCTGATAGCAAAATCCTTGGACAAGCCTTGTACTCTCCAAAACATTGGTCCTGTATACAATGCACAGAAGCAGTTTTATACTAGCAGTCGGGCCTACATTTCACACCACTGTATTTTGAATAATAAACTTGGGAACCCCGAAAGGAGGCCAACAGGGCGGTATGTGCCTTTCTGCTCACAGGAGGTTAAAACAAGCTATATTTCACAAAAAGCCAACATCTCCTGAAAGTTGTAGGACCGGAGCAGTGTCAGTCACATCCGAATCATCCCGGATATGCGACTAACTTTGCCCAGGCATATCGGATAATGAAAGATCGCAGTTTGGGTTTTTGTGGTGGGCTATTGCCTCTGAAAGGCCAGTACAGTTTGGGTAATGTCACTTACCTATCAGGAGTGGGAACGGCGATGAACGATGCTGAAGTGAGTGCTCATGATTGGACTCCCCGCAGAGCACTGCAAGCTTTTGACACTGCACAGCAGTTTGTATCATGAACTGATCTCAAAGCCAAGAGGGGAGTTCTAACCTTGGGTTCTGGAGTGGAATGCTACTCACCCCTAAGTGCTTCAACACCTCGTCAGGGGCAGTAAGCGCTATATAAATAGGGTGTACAATTACAGTTACAATCTTCTGACAACATATGGCATCCATAATAATACCTGGTGGAACCATGCATTGACATACACTGCATCATGTGCCGTGCTTCGATTGTGCCTTTAGAAGTGTAACAAGGAGTGATGGGAGCCTAGGCCGCTTGACTCAGCATCACTGTGGGCACGGACACCTCCTTCACCCTCCCCCCAGCTGGCCGTACATTCAATGCTAAATCAATGAAACGTCACTCGCAATCTTTTTGGGACCGTATTAGGCGCTGATTAGCTAGCCTTCCCTTCCATATTGCAAGCTGCTCTTCTCAATTAAACGCCAGTTTCTCATTCAATAAAACCAAGACAGTAATGGCTTGTGCCCATGGCTTATCTATTCTAAGCGAATTTCGGCAGGTGTTTCTGGTACATTTCCGAATATCAGAGCTTGACCATCTTAAATAAAAATATATATTTTTTTTAAAGTTACATTTTATGTTGTTTAATTACCCGGTCTGATAATCTCTTAGGCTGACAGAAAATGCACAGGGATGCTATCATCATGCAACCAGAGCTGAAGAAGTTCACGCCGTGGCTCGGGTGCCGGGCGAGACACAGGAAGCCAGGCGGGACTGCCCGGGACTGCCTGCTTGAGGGCGGGGCCACCAGCACAGACAGGAAGCGGACGGGAGCCTACCCTGCGCTCCTGTGAAGAGAAGGGAGCAAGCGTGTGACCCAGCGAGGCTCCCGTGCTAAGGGAAAGCCCCGCCTGCTGCTGAGTCTGCACCGCTGCCGCGAGGAGTTTGGGGAGTGAAGTGGAGGGGGCTCGAGGAACATTGCCGGTGCCTGCCCCCGCCGCCTACCAACCCCGTGCAGCCGCCACCACCGCGGGACGAGAGGAGTCTGACAGACCCGGTGAGGGGGGGGGGGGCGTCGGGGCACATTGCCGGGCCCGCCCCCCCAGTGAGGGAAGCCCCACGTGTGCCCGGTGAGTGGGGGGGGAGGGTGTGTGTGTGTGTTTGTGTGCGTGTTTGTGCGCGCGCGCGTTTGTGTGTGTATGTAAGCTCCGCGTGTGCCCGTTGAGTGGGGTGGGGGGAGTGTGTGTGTGTGTGTTATCCACTTGCTGCCAATGTACGACAGGAGATGTGCACGGCGTGTGGGTGAACGTGCGCGCTCACATGGGGGAATCGCCTGCGCGTGCCCATCCCCTGTCTCACATTCCCAGGAAGTGGATGACAAAAGATGCTTCGCTGGACCAGCAGCGCTTCGCGCTGCTTACACCAGCTCGACCTAAAAAGCATTTGCAAAGTCAATAGGCCCGGCCTTTCACATAATTGCCTCAATTCATTACTCAAATCATGACGTAAGTCAGAAAAAACAGCTTAAAACTTGAAGGGGTCTATTTATGTAAACGTCACGCAGCAAGACCAGAAAGTTACCTAGCTGCACTGCACCCAGTGTGACAGGGAAAATGCAGGAATGTGCTGTATTCAAGGCAATACAGCACAGTCCTGCCTTTTCTCCTGTGCTGGGGCCCTTTTAGTAGCCTCGCGCCAATGCAGGCATCCTTGCACCATGGTGCACCTTCCTGCACAAAAGCAATCCAGAGAGGCATATTCCTCTATCTAGGTGTGCTGCCGAAATCCGTACACATAGAAAGAAGAAGTAACTAGGAAAAATAAAGATATTTCTCCTTGTTACACCTATCCTGGGAAGGAGGATCTTTTTTAGAGCATTCCCAAGTCTACCAGTAATGGTAAATCTGGGAATGAATCAAAAAACAGATGCGTTGAGTGGGAACGCCCATGCAACACCCATTGAACGCCTTCCCACGTCATTGTAAGGCAACGCAGTGATTTGCACTGCTTTACCATACTCCAGATTTATGGGACCTCTCAGGGTCACACAAAGTGGCCTTTCATGGCTTCATAAATCGGACTTGAGGTTTGCGTCACTCTTGCACCACGTTGCATGGTGCAAGAGCAATACAAACCAGCTCGTATATAGCACCCAAAGTCTTTAGCAAAGCTCCAGTCTTCCAAGACTTTACTATACTTTCCAAGATTCCCTCTTGAGTCCGATGCAGCTCCTTCAAATGTTCTCGAAGCTGAGGGTGTGTGACTTCAACATCAATATTTACATATACACTTTTAATGCACTAATGATTTGTGCTTATTTTCTTTAGGAAAAAAAATTATGCCAAAGCGGTTTCATGATGGGGAGTCAATATTGCAACTTTCAATAAAGGTCATGATTACTAAGGAAAACGTGTGATGACAAGGCAAACTACTACACAAAGGTACTAAGTCACCAGTAAATTCAAGTGCCTTACACTTAAACTGTTTGTAGTTACTAGTAATACATTTGTCCTACAACTGGATTGGTCTGATCTATTGCCCTATGATGTGTGCCATGATACGAAGAAGCAAAAATGTACTTGCCACCTAAAGCATGACATTTTGGAAACTGCTCCTTGTGTACAATAGTGAGATACATTTTTACATAATGAAGGACACATGCTCTTGATGTCATTGTTTCTCGTGAACTTATTAAGATACCAGTCTATCAGAGGACACAAAGGTATGACCATCTGACCCAAACATCGAACTTTCTGGTATGTGCAATAAGTGTGTGCCTTGCCCTGTCTCAGGGAGCTCCTCTCCTGGGCGCCTGCTGGGGAGACACCTTTACACATTCAATTCAATGTCAGACTCCTGTGTTTCCGATGGGCAAAACTTTATTTGAGGTTTGACATTCCCTTTCTCCTAAGAACAAGGCCATTCTTTGGGCTATTAGAATCTTCGACATTTGTGGTGTTGCACAAACAATGAATTTAGGTAACTACTTTCACTGTGCAACTGTGATTGCTATATTATCCAGATCCCCCAGCCAGCCATCTTGATCTTGTTATGAACACACCTATATAAAGACGGTGGCGGTCTTACCAATCCTGGATGCAGCCACATGAACATGGGCAGATGTATCCAGTGTCCTTGTCCATGAGGGTAAGAGCCAGGGCAGACATTCAGGATATCCATCTGAGATACATTTTTTTTTTAATAAAAGTTGTTTTTATTGTATTTGAAAGGAAGAACAGATTTAGATAAAAGACAGAAAGAAAAACAGGCGGCAATATTGCAGCAGTACAAGCATTAGTCTTGCAAATATGTCCGACGTACCCAGTGGAAGCCTCGAGCTACAGCTAACCGCACAAAGCGGAGTCCGGTAAAATAAGGACGGCTAAGGGTTTCAACAGCCAGACGATCCTCAATGTCTCTGCTGAGTTTCCCATGAGGAAGGGCAATCCAGTTACACTAAATACCTCGGGGGATTCCCGGGTAGGCAAGTTCCTCCCTCCGTCATGCAGTGCCGCAACTAATACAGAACTCCCCCCAACTATGTCCCCTTCCCATCTCCCCGTTGTCCCCCCTCCTCCCTCCCCCCCCCCAGGTGGTGGCGCCAACTCACAGTCTATCTCTTCGCTACGCATTCACATCACTCCGGTAGTTAGACCTGGAAAAGGTGGAGTGCTCGTAAGGCCGATGGACAGACAGCAGATGGCAAACCATTCGATAAGAACTTGACTAATGGCCCCCACCGGAACATAAAGTTCTTAAAGTTGCCCAAGAAGATGTCCGTCATTCTCTCCATGCTCATCAATCTCCATAACTTCGCGTGCCATAGCGACATAGCCGGGGCCGTCGGTCTCTTCCATGCCGCAGCCAGTGTGAGCTTAGCCGCTCCCAAACATAGCCACATAATCTGTTTGTCTGCTTTTGTCTGATGCTCCAATAACAGATCTCGGAGACCCAAGATAACAAAGGATAGGGAGTCCGGGATCGGGTATCCCAACATGTCTTTGATATAAGATAAATTTCGGTCCAAAAAGGACGGATGACTGGACAGTCCCACCAGATGTGGCGAAAGTCACCCAGTAAGCCACAGCCCCTCCAGCAGCGATCCGAGGTCGCCGGGAATATGCGATGGAGTTTTGAGGGGTAGAGGTACCAATCAAACATAGTTTGGAAATGGGCGTCTCGTAGATCCGCTGAGTGATTGTGGGTTTTAATGTCCCGCCAGAGACCTTTCCATTCACCTTACGCTATGTCCGTACCCAGCTGACTTTCCCAGTGGTCCAGATAGCGGGGACTAGGGGAGACCACTGTGCCAAGCAAGAGCTTATATAAAAAGGAGATCGTTCCCGTGGCGGTCCGTAAAATAAAGGCCTCGAAAGGTGAGGGTGGTCTCGTAGCCGCCTCTCTCAGACCGGGGGAGGTCGCCCAATGGAGCAGCTGGGCATAACGGAAGTGTTCCGTGGGTGGCAGGCCATAGTCCCGCATGCAATTAGCGGATGTGAGGGGCTCCGTGCCATGGAATAGATGCGTAAGGGCCCTACAGCCGCCCTCCCTCCAAGCCCGAAATGGCCCCTCCTGCAGCGCCGGCGGGAAAGCCGGGTTGAAGTGCAAAGGAGTGAAGGGGGAGGGGAACGACGTCCAGCGCTCGTCTCCCGACACCGTGTCCCACACCTTTAGAACAGTGCCTGTGGGCGTGCTGACGTAAGCGTTCCTAGGCCTGTCTGGCTTGAGCTTCCAAGCCAGGTCCCAGATTGACCTCCCAGCCACACTCCTATCCATGTGCAGCCAGTGTTTTTCAGATTCCTGCTGCGACCACTCCACCAAGACCCGCAGTTGTGCGGCCTTATAGTACAGGTGCGTATCTGGGAGGCCCACTCCTCCCTCCTCCTTCGGGCGCCTCAGAGTCGTATAGGAGAGGCGTGCCCGTCCACCCTGCCAGATGAACTTCAGCAGGAGGGTCTTCAGCCGTCGGAAGAAATCCATCTCCATTGGTATGGGGAGGGCTTGGAAAAGGTACAGAAATTTAGGGAGGAGGACCATCTTGATGGCATGGATCCTGCCCAGCCAGGTAATGTATTTCGGCTTCCACCGATCCAGTTCCCCCCTCACAGCCGATAACATAGGCGGAAAGTTCGCTGCGAACAGGGAGCTAATAGAAGGTGTCAATCGGACCCCCAAATAGAGGAGGGAGGCCGGCGCCCATGCCAACGGTGTAAGCGGTCGCAATCGCTCCAACTCGGCCGGCGGGAGTGTCAAGTTCAAGATATAGGATTTATCAAAATTAACTTTGAATCCGGCCACCTCTTCAAAGCTGGACAGTAGAGTTTGAATGTGCGGCAGAGATTGCCCCGGGTCCCCCACAGAGAGTAGCACATCGTCCGCAAAAAGGGAGATTTTATGTTGTTCCCCCGAGAAGGGGAGTCCCTTTATCATCTCCTGCTCACGCAGCGCGATGGCCAGAGGTTCGATGCTTAAGGCAAAGAGCAGAGGCGAAAGAGGGCAGCCCTGTCTCGTACCCCTGGTGTAAGCGAAGCTGGCGGAGCGATGTCCATTAACCATCACCCTGGAGCAAGGAGTGCTATAGTTCGCGCGGATCATGGTAATGAATTGGTGCGAAAATCCAAAGGCCTCCAAAGTACGGAACATGAAGTTCCAGTCCACACGATCGAAGGCCTTTTCCGCATCCAACCCCACCAGCACTGCTGGGAGACGGAACCTCGAGGCCTTCTCAATGAGGTGAATCACCCTCCTCAGGTTGTCATGCGTTTGGCGTCCCTTAATAAACCCTGATTGATCTGGGTGAATGATGGCCGGTATCAGATCCCGAAGCCTACGTGCAAGAATAGCGGAGTATAGCTTAGCATCTATGTTGAGTAGAGCTATCGGGCGGTAGGACGAGCAGTGGGATAGGTCCTTCCCTGGTTTAGGAATCACGGAAATCATAGCCTCGGCCATGGAACCCGTGGTGCGACCCGTGACTGCCATTTCGTTGAAGTGGGGTACCAAAAATTCGCAAAGCTCTGTAGCGAAGGATTTGTAGAATAACGCCGTGTAGCCATCCGGACCGGGAGCTTTGTGAAGCTTAAGGTCCCTGATAGCCTCCAACACCTCCTCTCTAGAGATGGGGGCCGCAAGCAGTTCGTTCCACTCTTTCGACACTCGTGGAATGGGGAGGTCAGCCAGAAAGCGGGCCTGAGCTGCTCGGTCTAGGGAGTCACCCTTATACAGTGTCTCATAGAACCGGCCAAAGAGGTGTGCCTTATCTGCATCACTGTGGCTGAGCGATCGCGAAGAGTCCAAGATGCCACCTATATACTCCCTTTCCCTTTTATCACGCAGTTGACGAGCCAGATGTCTGCCTATTTTGTTCCCCTGAGAATAGGAGAGGCGCCGAAGCCGAAGCAGGGTGAACTCCGCCCGATTGGCATAGTGGGCCTTTAACTTACCCCGCACTGCAGTCAGTGGTCTCAGAGTGAGCCTAGACGGGTTAACTTTGTGGGTCTGCTCTAAGGTAGCCAGTTCCGCCTCCAATTCCTCCCGCTCCTTCCGCCTCAACTTATTGAGGTTGGCGTTAAGGTGAAGGCACGTGCCCCTTATGGAGGCCTTACATGCATCCCAGGTATTAAAGAGGGAGGTGTCCGATGCCGGATTGAGAGTCCGGAACTCCCCTATTGGCTTGCGCAGCTCCTTGCAGGAGACCCATGATGCACTGGGCCAGGGACAGACTAATTTGCATATAGCCAGGTTCTGAGCTGGGATGGGGCAGTGAGCTAAATAACGGTGATGGATCAAGCCCTGATCTTTGGACTGGGTAAGAGTGGTCTGCTTAATTCAGACACTCTGTTCATCACCACCCCCTTTTCTGAATCGTTTTTGGCCACTATAGGTGTGGCAGGGTATACTCAGACATGAGTCCCTTGCTCACTGCTCCATCAGGATTCAAGCAAGCCGGGCCGACGAGGCTGAAATGCCAGAAACCGGTCCCCGGTAGCTTGTCTCCTTTCTGGTGAAGAATTGGCTTGGTAGTTTGGTCTGCCCTGTTCCCATGATGCACTGGGCCAGGGACAGACTAATTTGCATATAGCCAGGTTCTGAGCTGGGATGGGGCAGTGAGCTAAATAACGGTGATGGATCAAGCCCTGATCTTTGGACTGGGTAAGAGTGGTCTGCTTAATTCAGACACTCTGTTCATCACCACCCCCTTTTCTGAATCCTTGCAGGAGACGTCATCCCTGACAAGGGCCGGTGGGAAATACCATTTCTTCACTCCATCCCCCCCGGACGGCCAGCGTAGTCCTAGTACCAGCAGGCTATGGTCCGATACAGATAGAGGGAAAATGCTAGAATCTCGGATATCCCCTTGAAGGGCCTGGCTCACAAAAATATGGTCAAGCCTGGAGTAGGAGTGATGAACATGGGAGAAGAACGTGTAGTCGCGCGATTGGGGGTGCAGAAATCTCCAGCAATCAACCAAGCCAAGTTCACCAATCATACTCTGATTCTCAGTGGAAAACACACCAGCACCCGCCCTCTGCGTCCGTGAGCTGTCTAGATCTCTGTCCCAGACCATATTAAAATCCCCCATAAGCACTATAAGGCCTTCGGCAAAGTCCCCCGTCTTGTCAAGCATCTGAGATACATTTTAATTGGATTAACCTAAATAGGAATCATTAATGTAATCAGAAGTCATACTGAAATATGTAGCATGATTGGGTGATTTAAAAATGTATGAAGCAAGTGAATACCCAATGAGGGTGTCATGGAGCTAGAGAAACAAGAGCATATTTACAAGCCCCTACAGCCACAGGAGCATCACTTTATTCTACATTTCTGTAGCGATAGGGGCCCTGCCTTATTTATCAGACACTGTTAAGCCACTTAACATGGTTAAAGGCTGCCTTGCTATACTTCGCGTGAAAGTGGCGGGCGATGGGTGTTGTTGAGGACGTTCTGCAGCAACACCCATTGATTTTGACGGTGCCCCATATTTTCAAGGGTGGTGTAAATATGGGGCACATGGGACAGCGGAAAATTAAGGCAAAAGAAATGGTCTGAACATAGCGCAGCAAAGAGAAATGCTTTATTTCTCCTCGTTTTTGATGTTTCTATGTGTACTGCATTGTGCAGCACACATAAAAAAGGCAAAACACCATTGATTGTTTATGTGCAGGAAGGGGTTCCTTCCTGCTCATAAACACTCATTTTAAAAATGACGAGTTACAATTTCTATGTGTACTGCATAAAGCAGCACACATAGAAGTTGCAAATCGCCATTTAAGATTGTCTATTTGCGGGAAGGGACACCTTCCTGCACCTAAACAATCATTCCTACTGACTTTATAGCTGTGTTTTTTTCATGTTCATGAACATCCATTCAGGTTACCTTTTTCAACTCCACATCAGTTGTCATTTCTACAATAGAGATATGTATTAGGTGTCACAGTTGATTTTTCGCTGTTATTCAAGGTGTATAAATTGAATCTCCTATGAAGCTAGATGTCAACCTAACTACAGGTGTGAATGCGTCTATGTTTATGTCTGGGTAAGAAAGAGTGAATACACAAAATGGATGACTTAATAGTTTACATAGAAGCTGTGGCTAACACAGACTGCCTTGGCCCAAAAAGCATTGTGTCCGCCCAATAAACAATTATCAGGGACACTCTTGGGTAGTGAGATAGATAAGAAGTGTTGCATCATGCCGTAGAGAGCTGTATTTGTCATACAGAGCACAGGTTTTATTTAAGGGTGGGAGAAATAGCATATTTTTCTCCTGAAATGTTGAAAAATTACAAGAAAGTATGCAAATCCACAATTTTGTGACCAATGTGGTATTTTGCAAACCAACTTATGTACTAATCAGTCAGTTTGCAAAAAAATAAATGGTAGTGGGTCATAATTCGACCTAGCTTATCAATACTACTGAAGCAGATCGCAAACTGTGACCCACTACAATTCGCTGCCATCACAAGGATGATGGCCTTCTGAGGTTAGAAGACCAGCATGTCAATGATTTCTTTTTAATAAAGCATTTGTTAAATGCTCATTTAAAAAGTTTATTTCCTAATTAAGTATACTTTTTTGTTTAAGAGGAGGCTGTAGTCTTGTGGACCACTGTCTCCTCTTAAACTTCTTTTTTTTACATTCTTCAAGGAAAGGGATCTAAAGGTTTTTCTCTTCCCTTTTGCACACTGGTTACCACCTCCTTTGAGGTGTAAGTAAAATATCAATGTTTTGGGATCAGATTTCGGTCTCAAAACATTGATACATAGCACACTATTTTGGCATTTGGAAGGGACGCCTATAACACACTTCTTTGAGCTAGTGAATCAAAATCCATTTCTAAACACATTTAGAGATGCAGAAACACTGCGTTTAATACACAGGAAAAGGGTTTTAGCATTCTCAGACCCTCTGGTTTTACAGATTCAGAGGGTTTATGAATGCTAAAACCATTTGTACATCTGGCCTTTGAATCAAACCAGCCCCTTGTAACAAAAAAGTATCTGAAATTTGATGCTTAGTGTAATTTCCGACATTTTGTATATTTTGCTAACTATTCAAATTACACCAGCGTAAAAGAAAATTGTGTAGACATAGTCTAAATTGCAGTAAGATAGCTCTTCCGGCTAATATGCATGCTGCCGAGTTCTCAGTTACAATCTTCAGAATTAACTTAGCCTGATTAACAAAGGTAATTTACACTTTTGAGTAAGTTTACTACTTTTTAATATTCACAAACCGCACTTTTGAAGTATCATCCACTTTTGTTGTAAGTCCAGCACTACACATGGCCAACCACTGGTACTGCGAACATCCTCCCATAGAAAATAATAGAGGCAGGGACTTGCTACAAAAGTGTAAGCTACTACTCTTCTGTCTGAGCACAACCTCCTCTAGATCACAAGCATGTTTGCCATAATCCCTATTAATGTACCTCTGAAAATTGCTCACACCTTATTTCAAAGATTACAACCTCTCCTTTAAAAGTCATGCCCTGCACCCTAACAATGCCCTAATCTCCTGTAGACAATCTATTAATAACCCCAACAATACATGGTGTTTCTTTATCCCCTTCTCCCATGAAAGATCACACCTAATTCCCACTAATGTAATCTACAGCATAGAAACTGGAGTAAAGGCATGGAATGGGTCATGTAGAGCCCAAGGTTAATCCCAATAACTATAACAACACAAACACTAGGAACGGGAGCAGCAAAAAGCACAACAATGCCTAATCAGGGGTAGTAAATGCTATATAATGCAATATATAATACAATGCATATCAACATAGAACTCACACTAAAACTCATATCAGAGCACTCAGCAGTCAGACAGTCGCTTGTAGTTCATATAGGCTGGCTAATAATTTCCTTTACTGCTTGACTTTCTTACACTCTCATAAGACAAACTGCTAAGGGTCATGTCCATCACCCAGTATTGTACCAGTCCACAGCAATAAATCATCCATTACCAACAAAACAGACATGCACTAACTGAAGAGATCTGCCACTTACCACTGGCGTAACCTAGGCCACTGCAGCCCCCACAGTGCGAAGGGCTCCAAGCTCCAGGGGCCCCCATAGCACAGTGCTCTGACCAGAGATCTCCTGATTAAGTCGAGAGGGGGCGGCCACCTCCATGTACCTTGTAGGGGAGCCCACTCAAGTTTCATTACCCCACTGACAATCACATTTAGGATGACATTAGCAAAGTCAACCCCAGCAGATCTCTCCACCACTTCTCCTTCTGACCTGCGCCTGCTCAGGGCCATACATTTTTAAGAAAACATCTCATAATCGACACCCAGTGCAGTAACCAGCTAAGTAGACTAGGAACATAAGAACTACCAAAAAGGGCCCTGCAGGGATGCTCACAGCTGCCAGCTTACTAAAACAATAGACTGGGTGCCTGCCTCACACCCTTCTTCATCCATCACACTGCTATGTGCTGCGCCCCACAAAACGATAGCCACACTTTGGTGGTCCTCACGCATTAACATGGAAACACTTCACACAAAACAAATACTACATTCTTTCCACCCCACATCCTACTTGGCGTAGCATGCTACTCATGTAGACAAGCGCTTCCGCAACCCCCATAGGGGGTAGTGAGCAATTTATAAATGTGGCAATACAATACAATACAAAATTGCAGTTTGTGAACACTGAAACGTAGTGCTTTAAATGGAAATATAGAAGTGCAGGTACTCACTCTTTAGAGCGCCTGTTTGATCCTAAAAAGTGCTGGTACTCACCCATTAAATGTATTGCAACAATGCTGGGAAGTGCAGGTACTCTCCCCTTCAAATTAAAGAAGTGCGGGAATTCAGGACCGGCAGTACCTGCCCATTTAAAGCAATACCGAAAAGTGAAGAACTTTCTCAAAGGTGTAAGTTACTACAAAGTGCAGCTTGTGAATCAGGTTCCATGTGTGCAATCTGTGGGTAAGCGTAGGGTTGCTTCCTGAGCACTATTTTACCTGAATTGCCAGTATTTGTATAGTAACGTTAGTGAAAAAGCACAGGGAAAGCACTGCTAAATAAATCCAGTTTGAAAGAAAACATACAAAAAAAGGACTAGACTTCCAAAGTATCTAAGAAGTAGCTAAACTATTCCAAAATGATCCTCACAGGAAACTGAGACAAACTTACATGGCTAACAAGTATTTGCAATGCGATAGGTCTCGCATTTACGCGAGTGTAAGCTATTGGCATTGTAAAGGACAATGTCTTTTATTTATGTTTTAAAAAACAAAAATAATAGGCATTGTCATTTACAATGCCAATAGCTTAAACTTGCGTAAATGTGAGACCTATTGCATTGCAAATGCTTGTTTTTACAGGAGTTGTTCATTCTAATGGAAATCAAAACGCAGCATACAGTCTTACAAAAAAGGCAACCAATATGACAGCTGACTAACTGAACACCGAAAGTCTTTCAATCAGCAGAAACGCAGAGCAAACAAATGCTGCTGGGATAATATTTTAGCAGCGGTAACGTCAATACGAGTATTAAAGAACTTCTCACCGTTGTTTTGATGAATGTCATGTTCAAGAGAACCATCTGCTAACGCTACATTGTTTTTCTCATTGTTTCTTGTTGATTCATACATTTAATTTTAAGTACATGAAGAGTACAATATAACGAATAAACAGACTAAATTAATTTCAGATTTTCTGTAAACAATAATAATATATAGACATGATGTAAATTGCTCACATGTAATGCTATGTCAGGTAGCCTACATATAGCACACAACTGCCATAAGAAGGTTGTATGGTACTATAGCATGGTTGAAATATCGCCCCGCAAATACATCTCAGCTACTACCATGGCTGCTACTACAACATCAGGTTAAGTAGATATACACTTTTCTTAACTTCATATCACCCTGTGCGATCACCCACATGCCAACCTCCACCTAGTAAATCCGATGCTCCACAGTCCACACAACACCCACCTCTCTCTCAACCAGTCATCCGGGCATTCCATCTAATATGCCTCCAGTCTCACTCCTCCCTTTACTGACCCCCTAGATAAAGCCTACCATGTAACGAGCCAAGTAAAAGGTCCAGTCGTCATGGGTGGTAACAAATGGAGACAAGGCGGTAACAAGGAAGGACTAACGAGCCTCATAATGAATCGGAAGCCAGCATTTACCTAGGACAATGACACCAGCCTATGAAAAGTATGGGCGGAGAGTGGGCGAGGCTTACACAGCGTACTTGACTACTGTATGCCCCGCAGAGCGAGCAGCGCATGCGCGCTGCCGCTAAGCTCGACCTAAAAATGAATAAACAAAGTCTACATGCACTCTTTTAAAGTACCAGTTCAGCCTCGGATTGGCAAGGCGGGCAATCTGGCATCCGCCGATGTGAATCTGGCTGAGGCCAGTTGGTGGGCCTTTTGTTGGTCTAAGGGCTCCACCCATGGTGCATAGCGTGAAAGTCTGTTGTTCCAACCTTAACAAACATGACCCCATGCACATGAATTCATGCCAGCGGGCTGATGTCAGAGGAAGAATGACAATGGGCTGCACTGGCTGTCCCAGTAGGAGGCGTGACTGCCCCCTGGCTCCCTCCAGGTATGACAGAGTCTGCAAGGAGCTGCTGAAGGGAAGCTAGTAGCACTTACTTTTCAGGGGACTGCAGCAGGGGAGAGGACTGGAGCATCGGTGGTGGGGGTTGGCGAGGGGTAGCGAGGGAGCATATATGCATTAGCATTATTCCCTTTCTCTGAACGTACGCGTGATGCTAGCTGCAAGTAAAACAAATAACACAGATGCACCTTTCACCAGTCTCTGACCAATGGAGGCCTCTCTTAAGTACTGCAAAAAAAATTTGATATCATAAAAAAGTGAGTGTAAAAGGCAGTTCAGGTCTGTGCCATATCACGTTTCCCAGTGAACAGTAATCAAAACATCCACTGCAAGTGCAAGGATAAAAAACACAATTAAAAGTGAGTTCCTAGTATTTTTGCTAGTTTTTTGTTTCTAAAGTATCTTTTTTTCATTGAAATGTTAATTTCCAATTTAACTACTGGCCCTGTAAGATTTAAAATAATGTTATTACAGCAAATGTTTGCCATCATTTACCTCCATCATCCAAACCAAGCAGTGTATTACCAAGGTTGCAATGTGCCAACCTGGGCCACTTTTTATTTGGTTGCCCGGGCCGAATGGTGGCCCCAATCCAACCCTGTACCCGTTTCCTACCTTTCAGGAATCTCAAATCATGGACAAATGGCAGGTATGTTTCCTTCTGAAAAATGTGGTTCCCATGGCAGCAGTTTGGGACCCTGGAACGGAGTCATTGGCTCAAGCTCGCGAGGTGCAAACCATCAGAAAAAACCGAGCAGAGGGATTTTTTTTTAATACATCTTGGAAAGTCGACCGTTCAGTTTAAAAATAGATCTGAGTAAAACACACTATAACATTATTTGCAACAGGCCTACCTACCGTTAAACCTATTACAATAAGCGCCCATTGTGGGTAATTCATTCTTCCTTTTTAAGTAAACTGTTAATTGCTCAGCGGATTAGTGCATTTGCTGCGGAGATCTGTGCCTACCGCCTTGGACGCATTTTCGAATCCTGTTATACCGTCTCAGACTCTTATCCTTCCGAAGTCGAAAAAGCGAGCGGCGTGCCTCTTTGGCGACAGCAGTCCTCCTGTTACCGGCGTTGTAAAGCATGTAGACTCTTCTCGGGACTGAAACTGTGCGCAACGCGCGGACATTCTCTAAATTAATCCCGCACGTGCCCCGTATCCCCTATATTTAGGCTTCTCCCCGAAAAGTACTGTGTGTTCTGGGTTGTCTCGGGGTGGATGTCGACCGGTCCCGGAAAGGGCAGAGCAAGGCGTTGTGTAATACTCGGAATCCCCTTGGCACCGGCAGTCTGTTATCATTTCCCGGTGCCGCCTTGTAACACAGCAACACAGCAGCTTTCCTTCCACCGTGTGATCTGCGCGGTCTCAAGACGGCGGAGGAAGTCTCTGTGGTCTGCCTGCCACGCCTCCCATGAGCTTTCGGCTTACAATACTTTACTTCTCAGGGTGTCTTCATTTCGACTCCTCCCGTTCACTTGACGCGGTCGGTCTCGAATGCTCCGCCTTTTAACCTTCCACAGGAGTGACTCAGAGTCTCATCTATCTGCCCGAACCCGGGCACCTCTACCTCTATCCACCCGAGCCCTGGCATCTCTCACGGTCAGTACACATAATGTCTAGTTTATGATTGTTTCTGTGAGTGGTGGTCTGGGACGCAGGTGAAAGTGAAACACAGTCATTGTGCCCACAATAAATGTGAAAACATGGCTCATCCCGAAAATGTAAACCTTTAGATCCTGAGTCCTTGTCCCTCCTCTGTTGCACAGTATTTTTTCAGCCTATGTACCCAGCGCCAGGATGCCCGTAGGGTTGCAGTCAGAGCGCTTTACAAATTGCAAATAAATAAATAAATATAAATGACTCTCCTGCAGCACAGCAGTGCTCTGTGTTTTACAGGAGCTCTTCTCCAGCTACATACTCCTGCTGCCACAAGCGCGCCTGCACCTGTCTCCTCAGCCCCCTTCCTTCTCTCCTCCCAGGATTGTGAGGCCCTTCTACCGGCCCACGCCCCTATCCTCCTCTCGGATGGATGGCTCGGGACACAATGTAGTTGTGGCTTGCTGTGGATGTCCGAGCCCATAGGTGGCGCCATTGCACAACTTCATGAAATCGTTTGTTTTACATACATTTCACTTGGCAAGGAGGGTTCAATGAAGAGTGCGTGAGAGTGGGGCGATCACAGCAGCCCCCCACCTGCCTCCACACACACGGTTCATAGAAGCCGTGTGTACATGCTTCAGTTCAGGCCGTAGAGTGCAATCCTAAACCACCACCCACTGTTCAGGAAGAGAAGGTCTCAGTGGACGGAGGTGGGTAACATATATGTGTGTGTGTGTGCGTGCGTGCGTGTTTTTAATGACAGATTCCAGCGGGGGCGGATGGGAATGTTCACTGGTGGCCCTGTCAAAAGGTGCGCTCTCTACCCTACACTCCAGCAGTCGCCCCCCTGGCATCATTGTGCCCCCCGTGATATATTATAGACAGACTTTTCATCCTTGTGGCTATTCCCAGAATGAAGAAGCCCCGTCTAACCGTTCGTTATTTTGATATAGTCTGGGCCTAAGGGTGGATAATCCTGGCATGACGGTGGCCCTTGCATTGCTTGTCCCGCCTACCCCAGCCTCCAAGGGTGAACCTGGCATGTTAGCGGCATCTACCACGACCCTTACAGTGGCGGCTGGGGACTTTTAAAAGCAGTGGGCCGGTAAAAGTGAGGTTACCATAGCGAGCGAGGCCGGCCAGCCAGCCATAGGAGTGGTTGGGGGGGGGAGGGGGGAGGGGAGGGGGTGAAGGGGGGTCTTACCCCGAGAAATGTTTGAACAATAGAGGACAAACGGAGGCTCTTCAGAGCAAGTGGTAAAACACGAGGCCTGGGACAAGAGCTTCACCCCTTTTCTGCTCCCCCTTTAGAGAAGGTCAAGTCAGGCCTGGATTCAGGATTCATGAACCCCAGGTTAACCTATTGCTGGGTCCTCACACCTTGGACCAGTAGAGGGCCACCCCGCATCGTTGTCGCCTATGCTCGAGTCGTGCGCATAGAGGATGCAATGTATAGAAATGCTGCACCTTTTATATAACCCAAGCCAGACTCTGGGCGCTCAAGTCAGGGGTGAACGGTTTGAATATTGTAAAAGCGCTTTATGTCCACGGCTGAAAAGATGAACCACGTTTAGGAATAGTGTAATACACTGATGAAAGGTAATTTCTATAAGAGAGTGGTTTCAGGCCACACGTGCATTTGGGAATGGGTGACAGCTATGGGGCGCAAAGAATGTCATTGGTTAGCCTTTGTGATAAGTGATCCACACACCCTGCCCAGGTGAATCTATCTCCCCTCTGTCTTCATGAAGGCTTGTCTCCTCTCCTGCACTCACCCCTAAACAGATGGAGGAGTGGAAGGGGCTCACCGGTAGACCCAGGAGGCACAAACCACCTCGGAGGTAGGGGCAAGAGCAGGTCAGGCGAGGAAATCACTTCCCAGAAGAGGAAAGCTTACTATCAGACATGGCAAACAAATGACCTTTCTCCACCTGAACCTGACCTATTATTTTAAAGCCCAAAAAAGATCTCAGGTGTCTACTCCATGTCTGCTACTGAACAGTAAGCAACAATCACCTTGAAAAACATTATAACTCCAACTCAGAAGTGAATAGTTAGAGCATACGCTTAGGAGCAGGGTCCCATTACATGAGTCGGAATTTGGTTTGCAGAAAAAAACAAAAAAATCGCCCTCACTTCTTGGCCAAATTCAGATCTGCAAAAAAAGTGTGACATTTTTCGCCATTCGCATGCCACACACCACTTGTACAACCTATGTCCAGAAATGCTTGGAACTTGGCGTATACATGTCTGTAATCCACCTGCCCCTGTGCTGCCAACCTTTCTCAATGCACACAGGACCGCGGGTCTATGTACCATCCGTAGCAGCCAATCCAGTCACTGCTCCCATGCTGTCTATAATAGTAAACAGCATGAAAACAGCACCAGGATTGGCAGAAGCAGGTGAACACAGCACTCCAGCTGAGACCTGGATGCTGCGTTTGTGCTTCTCTCGGCCAACTGACAAATCGAATGCTGGAAAACAAAGCTTGCATGATGTCATCAGTGATGTCATTTGAGATGTCATCAGTGATGTTATAAATCATATCATAGAACATGTAATGAGTGATGTAATATGTGAGGTCATTAGCTGTGAATGGCGTGGCGCAAATTATAGTTAGCTCGTTAACTATAAGTGGTGCATTTCTTGTTTTGTTTGGTTCAAAATGTTAATGTTTTTGCTGACAAACTCAGCCAAATATAACGTTACTTTAACCTTTGTTTTTTTCAGTGAATTTCTAGTTTTTTTTAAACATAAAGTAATAATTAATTACCAAACAGAATTACAACCCCTGGTGCGCATGGCCCTTAAACATGCGTACTAGGGGGTTGGCTGCCGGGCCTGGCCTGTAGCCAACAACCCCCTATACAACCAACCCTAATCTGCACATAGCCTTCTGCCACGAGCATTGGGGAGTTGGCCATAGGGTCTAGCTTTGGGGACCCTAATCCCTAAATGCTAAATACCTAAATGCTTCAAAGGATAGTTGTGTAACAGGAGAATACAAGGAGAGAATAGTGAAGGCCAGTCAAATAAGATAAAGTAAAGGAAGAATGGTAGGACCCAAACAGTCGACTAAAACAAGGATCAATCAGTCTAGACATGGATTAACCAACTCGGCCAGACCCTGACATCGGTTTCATAAACAGGACAAAAGGGTTACTTTTTAACAGGAGAGACGCATAGCAGCTGGAAAGGCAAAAACACTATGTTCGCCGTGCTGCCTGAGTGAGGCAGCACAAAATGGCGGCTGTCACAAAATGGCGGCTAACTATGAAGCGAAGTCGAAAATCACAGAACCTCCTTTTGCCATTACTCAGGCAAGCACAAAGGACTCATGTTAGTCTGAGTCGATGTCAATGGTCATGAGGTCACTAAGCTGTTGCTGCAACATCATTTTAATGTTCTCTGTTTTCTGTGACACAGGTTTTGGAACACACAAAGTGGCACAAAGTCCACAGATGGTGGGGCCACACTGCAAACAGAGGCAACAAGAGAAAATGATCGCTCAAATCACTCCAAGGAAAGTTAACACTTTCCATCCCCACGTAGACAGTAATCCCCAAAACCATCCCATCAAAGACCAATCTCCTGTGTCCTGATGAATAGACTCGGAAATTACATGTAACTTAGAAATGGCTTGCTATACTGTAGGGGCATTATCAGGAATGTAAATGCAGCAACTAGACCCAATCAATTTACAGACTCCTCCTCTATCTGCAAGAACAATGTCTAAAACCATTCGGTTTTGCAAAGTCATAAGACGATCCGCCTGAAGTTCAGCTGTCAGATTACTCAAGGCTCCGGAAGTCACATTTATCGTAGCCTCAACAAAACGGACTAGCTGTCTGATGTTTCTGCTATTGACCATTGGGCCCCAGAAAGGAAGAAACCCTTTGATAAAGTCTCCTCCTTCTTGTCCAGCTGTGTCTCCAGAATCAATAACCCCTCTGCCATATCTTTTTCTGTGATGACCTGAAGGAGCAGTGTATGTAGGGGGAAGAAGGAAAGCCACATAGCATGTTCCTGAAAAATAGGTGGGAAGCCATATATAGGCTCTGTCATGACAAACAAAATATGTACCTTGAGATGGTACCAGTGGTGAAGAAATCAAGGGTGAATAGATGTATGTATGGGAACAAACACTCTTTTCCTGTTTATTCTTATTGTTCTGACCATTTGTTTGCAGACATAAGTTACCTTTATGAGGTCATGTCCAAATTGGTAGAGATCTTCTTTGTCTAGCCTTATCAGTGAGGCTAGTGATGTAACGAGTTACATTCCAACCATCGTATGCTCGTTTCTCATCAACGGGAATCTTACCAATGTCGACAATTTTAGCCATAGTCACTATTCCCTTTATCAAAGGACTATTACTATAATCTGATCCACCAGTATATATATCACCAGGAGGATATCGAAGTTGATTCTGATATGCATTGGAAAACATAGCCAAATAAGCCCAAGCGGAACCTTCGTATGAAAACGGGAGGACTAAATATGGCATCCCTTTTTCAGCGTTATGGGGCATAAGCCCACAAACCCAACAGTCAGTAGTGTTGACTACCAGTTGATGTTGATGTAACAACTGGATGAACGAGTTGTTGAAGTATTCTGTTCTCCTAATTTGCTCTTGATCTGGGAGTGTATAGAATTTATGCGGAGAAACAGTAGTAAGAGAAGGCAAAGAGACAGAAGTAGGAACAGGTGCTTGCTGCATAGTGTGGATAACCCATCCCACACAAGCTAATAAACTACAGAAACATGCTAGAATACATAATGCTATGCCACATCGACTAAACAATAGTTTCTTATACTTATTTCTTTTTACAATCTTAATATCATTCCCTTCCACTTTAGTATCCATTTCTCTAAAGGCGTTGCTCACGGTAATCTTCCTGGATCACTTAGCTGTGATTATTAGCCGTCCTATGACACTGCAAGTCCTGTTGACCTAGTCACTACTCAGGTCACAGCCTAAGACTCATACCGTGACCCTGCAACTTGATGGATAGTGAAAGGAAATGTCTTTCAAAAAGAGTAATCAAAGAAAAAGAAAACAAAGTTCAATTGTTTTTCGGCAACCTAGGTCTAAGGTTGTACCGTGTCTTGCCAGGTATCGTTTGGTCTCGAAACAAAGTCTCTGGGTTCGTCGTGTTCAGTCGCAAAGGTGTTGGTACAGCTGACGGCCTTCGTGCGGACTGATATTGACAACTCCTGCCGTAACTTTTTTTTTTTGTAAAAATATTTTTTATTGGTGTTCCAGGTTAGGAAGTACATTACAGGAAAAAAGCAATCAAGGCATCAGCCGATAATGCAGTATATCAGTACAGTTCCAACAAGACACCTTTTATATAGAACATCCCCCAACAGATCAATCCCACCCTGTACCCCACCCCCATAGCCAGTGTGTCACAATCCTCCCTCCTAATCATCAACATGGTATCACTTTCTTGTCCTGGACAGGACCTCGGTAAAGGTAAGTAATGTCTTTCAACGGGATGTTAGGACCTCCTAATCCGCCATCGATAGGTGTAAATAGCGTGTGTGCCCTGGTGCGCGTGAGGTACCCCCGTACCCAGCACCCTCAACCTGGTGTCTCTCTCTCATCTTCGCTCTGGCCACCCTCTGGTTGCTGGAGCGCCACAACTAGGGCCTCCCACGCCCTAGCCACCTCCAGTGCTTTGTCATTATCTAGGCTCCTAGCCTGCCGCAGCCGCAAGGTACTCTCTGCTCTCGCCCAGCGCTCTAGAGTGGTCTTCCAACGCAAGTAGCTGGGACCTTGGGTAGATTTCCAGTGCATGGAGATTTCACGTTTGGCTAACACCAAACCCAAGTCGCAAAATTTACTGGTAACCCGATTGCGGGGGGTGTGAGGGAACCACAATAATAGACAGCTGCCCATGTCAATATCGATCTGCCGGTCCGTGACAGCATTCAGGCAGGACATCACGGCCTCCCAATAACCGGCCAGCTTGTTGCAGGTCCAAAACATGTGGGCGAAGTCCGCGTCCGCCGTCCCACATCTAGGACAGAGTGAGGACGCACCCTCGAAGTATTGCGAGATTTTCGTCGGTGTTAGGTATGCGCGGTGCAGGGTAAAAAACTGGACCAATTGGAACCTGGCGTTCCTAGTGCCCTTCCATGCTCGGCGCAGCAGTTGTGGCCATGTCGTTTCAGGAATAGACCGCCCAATGTCCCCCTCCCATTTAGCTCGCAGCGCATCCAGGGGTCGCAGGGTGGCAGTCGACAATCGTCGGTAAAGGCATGTGACGGCCTTGTAAGTGCCAGCGGCCATTACCACGTACTGACAGCACTCCGAGGTCGGCGGTTCGGTGAGCCCATTCCTCCAATAATGGTGAATACCAGCCACCAACGAAGCGTGTAGCAGATAACCACCTCTCGGCAGATCGTAAGAGTCCTGCAGCTCCTGAATCGTGAGCAGCGAGCCATCCTTATAAAGATCGCCAACCATCTGCAGGCCAAGCTCCTCCCAGGTCGCCAGTGCTGACCAGTCGCCACCGTGTGGAAAGGCCGTGCACATCCCGAGCGGAATTTCTGGGGCGTAGGGGCGAACGACACCCGAGCGCCTATGGCACCGAAGCCAGCAGCTGCGAATCGTCCGTTCCTCCAAAGTGAGCTGAGCTAGGTCCAATTTCTGGCCCAAGATTATAAAGGAAAGGACGTGTCTCGGGAACAGTTTGCCCACCACTCCCTCCGGACCACGGAACTCCAAGGCCACCGCCTGGGTGAGCCACTGCAGCTGCGCCGCCAGGTAGTACCACTCGAAGTCCGGTGCCGCGAGACCCCCGTCCGCTCTGGGGCGCAGCAGCGTGACCAGCGCCACCCGTCGTCTACCCGATCCCCAGATGAACCCAGACGTAACTTATGGTAATTATATAAGATGTGGCCTTTCGTATAAAAAGTGTTTCCCTCGACTTTGGACAACAAAACGAAGCTAATCACGAGGATGGCAAAGTTCTTATAAACCTGAAAAATACAGAAAACAAGAAATTTCTACTGAAGTCGCACAGAAGTTGAAAAAGTGAAGCCGTTTTGAGAATAGTTTTGAATAAAGAAGTCCGTTATGATATGGGGAGTGAAAACTAATACGAATATACCTTTGGATGTTGACAGACCCCGCAACTTGTATCAACGCTAGCTTGAGGATACCCTGCATCCACACGATAATAAAAAAATTGCAGTTTTGAGGTCCTGAGGAAGGTGATACAAGTCCGCCGAAACGCGCGTCGACCTAGCGTGGAATACCACATAACATTCTGTGGTTGCTACTCAGTCAGAGTTTCTTTCTGTGTCAGAGTGACCACTGTGCCTTTAACTAGGCCGGGTCACCCCTCCTGCCGCCGTCACCCTTCTGCCTGCTGCCGCTGTACCGAGCGACCCTGCCGCCGCTGAGCCGCCCGGCCGTGCAGATTTCCCGCCGCTGCCTCCCTGCGGCCCCGCCCACCACCAGCCCATTGGACGACCCGCCCCCGCCCCCAGCTGACCCGCCCTCCCGGCTCCAGATTTAAGGGGGATTGCAGCGAGAGACCAGGAGTGACCACTGTGCCTTTAACTAGGCCGGGTCACCCCTCCTGCCGCCGTCACCCTTCTGCCTGCTGCCGCTGTACCGAGCGACCCAGCCGCCGCTGAGCCGCCCGGCCGTGCAGATTTCCCGCCGCTGCCTCCCTGCGGCCCCGCCCACCACCAGCCCATTGGACGACCCGCCCCCGCCTCCCAGCTGACCCGCCCTCCCGGCTCCAGATTTATGACGCCCCCAGAGCGACCGCGCAGCGGACGCGCGCAGCGGGAGCAACGATTGAGCGCCGAAGGTGCGCCAAAGGTAAGCCCGTCTGCGCCCGTCCGTGCCTGGACCGCGCCCAGTGCCAGGACCCCTGGCCCCCGCAGACTCCAGCCCTCCCGCCAGACCTACGCCACCGCCGAACTCTACGCACTCAACGCCGGCCGAACACCGGGTTGCTACCGAGCCACCCCGAGACGCACCCACGGACCCTTCAGCTGCCACTCCTGCAAGTTCACCTGCAACCGGACCCACGCTACACCAGCACCCACCAAGCCGAACTCCAGCAGCACCCACCTGAAGTGCATCCTGCTCAACACCCGCTCCGTCCACAGACACGCCGTCGAGATCTGGAACCTGCTCGACACCACAGCCCCAGACGTCGCCTTCCTCACGGAAACCTGGATGAACGCCTCCTCGGCGCCCGCCATCGCCATCGCCATCCCGGACGGCTACAAGATCATCCGGAGGGACCGCGTCAACCAGACAGGAGGAGGCATCGCCATCATCCACAGGAACACCATCCGCATCACGACCAACACCGACGACACCCTCGCACCCACCGAACACCTACACTTCCAGATCCACATCAACCCCAAGACCACCCTCAGAGGCACCCTCATCTACAGACCCCCGGGACCACGCACACAATTCAGCGAGGACATCGCCGACTTCATCAGCCCGCACGCCCTCCTCTCCGCGGACTACATCCTCCTCGGGGACCTCAACTTCCACCTGGAGAACAACAACGACCGCAGCACCACCACCCTGCTGGACAACCTCGCCAACCTCGGACTCAAGCAACTGGTGACCTCCCCCACCCACTACGCCGGACACACACTCGACCCGGTCTTCTCTTCCAGCAAGGACATCGCCTTCAGTCACGCCACGGGACTCCACTGGACGGACCACAGCTGCGTCCACTTCAGCTTCAGAAGGACCACACTCCACCATCACCAGCAACAGGTTCCCCGCAGAAGCTGGAACAAGATCACTGCAGACCAGCTCGCTACGTCCCTGAGCAAGAACCCTCCCACCAGCACAACGAACCCCAGCCAAGCGGCCACCAACCTCACGAAGTGGATCAGCGACTGCGCAGACGACCTCGCACCTCTGAAGACCCCGCCGAGCAGACCCGGAAGCAAGAAAGCCCCATGGTTCAACGACGAACTCAAGAGCTCCAAGAAGAACTGCAGAGCACTCGAGAAATCCTGGCGCAGAGACCCAACACCGGACAACATGACTGCCCTCAAGCTCGCCACCCGAAAACACCACCATCTGATCCGCGCCACCAAGAAAACTGCATTCAAGGAACGACTGGACAACAACGCACACAACAGCAAGGAACTCTTCAACATCGTGAAAGAGCTCTCCAACCCCAACGCCGGTAACAACGACATCACCCCTTCGCAAGACCTCTGCAACTCCCTCGCCTCCTACTTCCACAACAAGATCGCGGACATCCACAACAGCTTCAGCACTCAACCGACGTACGCCACGACCGAACCACCGCCCCCCACCACCACCCTCCGCGCCTGGACCCCGATCAGCACCGAAGACACCATCCGCACGATGAACTCCATCCACTCCGGATCTCCGACAGACCCCTGCCCTCACCACGTCTTCAACAAGGCCGACGCTGTCATCGCACCCCACCTGCGGGACATCATCAACACCTCCTTCGACTCCGCCACCTTCCCGGAGAGCTGGAAGCACGCCGAACTCAGCGCTCTTCTCAAGAAACCATCAGCCGACCCCACCGACCTCAAGAACTACCGCCCCATCTCGCTGCTCCCGTTCCCGGCAAAAGTCATCGAGAAGACCGTCAACAAGCAACTGGCCGCCTTCCTCGAGACGAACGGTTCCCTCGACCTCTCGCAGTCTGGCTTCCGGGCCAACCACAGCACCGAGACCGCCCTGATCGCAGCTACCGATGACATCCGAGCCCTGCTGGACAACGGAGAAACAGCGGCCCTCATCCTCCTGGACCTCTCCGCGGCCTTCGACACTGTCTGCCACCGTACCCTAGTACAGCGCCTCAGCAACGTCGGAATCCAGGAGAAGGCACTGGAGTGGATCATCTCCTTCCTCGCCGGAAGGACACAGAGAGTCCGCCTCCCCCCGTTCAGATCGAAGGCCACCGAAGTCATCTGCGGCGTTCCTCAAGGCTCCTCGCTCAGCCCAACACTCTTCAACGTCTACATGAGCCCCCTCGCAGCCATCGCACGCCAGCACAACCTCAACATCATCTCCTACGCCGACGACACCCAGCTGATCCTCTCCCTCACCAACGACCCCACCACCGCCAGAGCCAACTTGCACGAAGGGATGACAGAAGTAGCCAATTGGATGTCGAACAGCCGCCTGAAACTGAACTCGGACAAGACGGAAGTCCTCATCCTAGGATCCTCACCCTCCGCCTGGGACGACTCCTGGTGGCCCCCCGCCCTGGGCAGCGCACCCAAACCAACAGACCACGCACGCAACCTGGGCTTCATCCTGGACTCCTCCCTCTCCATGACCAGACAAGTCAACGCCGTCTCCTCGTCGTGCTTCAACATCCTACGCATGCTACGCAAGATCTTCCGATGGATCCCCTCCGAGACCAGGAAGACGGTCACCCAGGCCCTCGTCACCAGCCGTCTGGACTACGGCAACTCCCTCTACGCCGGAACCACCGCAAAACTCCAGAAGAGACTCCAGCGAATCCAGAACACCTCAGCACGACTCATCCTGAACATCCCCCGCCGCAGCCACATCTCCGGACACCTGAGAGACCTGCACTGGCTCCCGATCAACAAGAGAATCACCTTCCGGCTCCTCACCCACGCTCACAAAGCCCTGCACAACCAAGGCCCAGGATACCTCAACAGCCGCCTCAACTTCTACGCTCCCAAACGCCAGCTTCGATCGGCCAGCCACGCCCTCGCCACCGTCCCCCGAATCCGAAGAGCCACCACAGGAGGAAGGTCCTTCTCCTACCTGGCCGCCAAGACTTGGAACTCCCTCCCGACCCACCTCCGCCTGACCCAGGACCACCTCGCCTTCAGGAAGCAGCTCAAGACCTGGCTGTTCGAGCAGTAGCGGACCCCCTCCCCCCAGCGCCTTGAGACCCTCCGGGTGAGTAGTGCGCTATATAAATGCTTTGATTGATTGATTGATTGAAAACCTTACATACAGAAAGAATATTTAGTGGATAAATGGATAGTATGCAAGTGTTAGTATGAATGACTGTTGAGTGTGATTTAGGTGTGGGCATCAGGGTAGTTTTTTAATTTTTGTGGATAAAAACTTGAAACAAATATGTAAATGATGAATTATGTGTTATTTGTCCAAATGAATTTATAAAAAAGAAATGTTATATAAAAAAAGCATTTAAAAAGGAAAAAAAGCTCTTTTTTGATATACTCTTTTAAAAAAAGAAATAAAACTTGATAAATACAAATCTAAAAAATGTGTTATTAGCATACTTTGAAGGACATGAGATATTGATGTGAACTGAGACACAATGTACAAATTATGTAAGCCATAAGGGAAATTCTCTATTCATGTGTGTACATTTTCCCCTCTTTTCCCTGGCTTGAAGTAAATTTAGAGGGGGTCCCCATCTTCATACTGTTGGTACAGCTTCTTGCAACACGTCGTCGTCTTCTTTCTCAGAACTTGTCCAGTCCAGGCGTGCACTACTGAAAGGTACAAATCTGGGTACTTTCTCACATTCACTATCACCAACGCCTTCTCGGACCCACTGGTCGTAAGGTAAAGGTAATGGTACCCTCTTACAGTGCACGCCGTGAACCCAGTTTTTCTTCCCAGCGACCTTTACAGCTGTACTTGTCGTCAAAAGCACTTGACGCGGCGGCCCCCAACGAGGTTCCAAATTCTTTTTCCTCTGGAAGTTTTTTAGGCAGACATAATCACCAGGTTGAATGGAATGGCTTGGATCTGAGCAAGCCTCCGGCAGAGCGTTTTGGACATGTTGATGAATAACACGTAATTTAGTGGTGAGGTCATGCAAGTAATCAACCAACAATGGGTATGGAATATCGGAATACTTTTTAGGTCGGGGGACTCCCCAAATATTGGCTGGGCGTCCAAAAACGACCTCATAAGGACTAAGTCCTAAATGAGAATGTACTGTTGTTCTCGTAGAGAGAAGTGCCAAAGGCAAGGCATCGGGCCAAGCAAGGCCCGTGCTGGCCTGAATCTTTGCTAATTTGAGCTTGAGAGTGCCATTATAGCACTCTACCAAACCCGCTGATTGAGGGTGGTTTTCCGCATGGAATTTCTGTCTAATACCAAGACCCGCACACACCTTCTGCATAATTTGACCCACAAATTCACTTCCATTGTCACTCCAGACAATGCGCGGGAAACCAAACCTCGGGAAGAATTCCTTCAAGAGGACTTTGGCAGTGGACAAAGCAGTATTATCCTTTAGGGGGTAGGGCTCTATCCATCTGGAAAAGGCACAGACCACCACCAGAACATATTTGAGGTTATTGGAACGTTCCATATGAATGTAATCTATTTGTAAAACCTCAAAAGGATATGTAGGGGGAGCAAAATGACCTGCCGGAATTGGGGTTCCCTTTCCTGGGTTATGCATCAAACAAACAATACAATGCTTTACCACATTTTCCGCACATTTAGGAATACCTTCATTCTGCCATACTGGAGCCAGAAGCTTACATATTCCTTTTGCACTGATATGAGCTGGACCATGCGCCATAGTAACTACAGGCAGTACATAGGCGTCTGGTAACAGCCAACGTTGGTGTTCCGACAATTCCGTCCAACATCCCGTCGCGTCCAACATTCCTGTACTCGCTCTCCACTTACTCAATTCTTTCTCAGTTGCTTCTTCTTGAATCATTTTCACACTTTCCACTGTGTCCTCACACATACCTACTTCTCTAACCCATCTTGCAGGGCCTGCAACGTACATACGACTCTTAACATCTTTCGCTGTTTCTTTCGCTACCTCGTCTGCAAAAGCATTCCCACGACCCACATCATCAGTGATTCTTTTATGTGCACTACACTTCACAATCGCTATCTGGATAGGCAAGACAAGGGATTCAAGAAGGTCAGTTACCAACTGACAATGCTGTATTTTAGTCCCATGGGAAGTAACGAATCCTCTTTCCTTCCACAAGCGACCGAAATTATGAGCCACGCCAAAAGCGTATTGGCTATCAGTGTAAACAGTCACTCTCTTTCCCTTCGCCAACACACACGCTCTTGTCAGTGCAATCAACTCAGCTGCTTGTGCTGAATTCTGTGCAATGCGTGCAGTTTCTACTATTGTATGCAAAGTGGTAACAGCATAGGCTGCAGTCGTATCGCCATTAGGAAGCTTAAAACATGACCCGTCTACCCATAGGATCCCATCCGAGTCCACGAGTGGTGTATCTTTTAAGTCTATTCTGCCTTTAGTTTCCTCCTCTGTACGAAGAAAACAATCATGCTGTTCTTGTGTATCTTTCTCATCTGGAATGGGTAACAATGTTGCTGGATTTAAAACATTACATCGTTTGATATGTATGTGACTAGCTAAAACCGTCAACTCATACCCAGACAAACGAGCGCTTGTGAGATGTTGCGTTTTTGTTCTGTTCAAGAGGGTATCTACTGCATGTGGTACCATAACAACAAGAGTGTGATCCAATACCAATCCAGCAGATTGACGAATGGAGATCGCTGCTGCTGCTGTTGCTCTGAGACAACTAGGTAATGCCTTGGCTACTGGATCTAATGTAGCTGAAAAATAGGCACATGGCCTTTGTTTGTCTCCAAATTGTTGCGTTAAAACTGACAATGCACAACCTTCTCTTTCATGGACATAGAGTGTGAAAGGTTTACTATAATCTGGAGTACCTAACACAGGAGCAGAACACAAAGCAGTACGTAAATCAGAAAAACTCTTCTGACATTCGTCAGTCCAAGGAAGAGGTTGGGGCGTATCTTTCAGAGTAAGTGCCAACAGAGGTTTAGCCAACAAAGAAAAATTCGGAGTCCATTGTCTACAATAAGAGGTGATGCCCAAAAAGGCACGCACCTCTCTTTGTGTGGATGGTACAGACATTCGTGAAATTGCATGAATACGTTCTGGGGTCAATCGCCTTTCCTCCTTCGACAAGAGATGACCTAAATAGGTAACCTCTTGGCGGCAATATTGTAGCTTAGAAGGTGACACCTTATGATGTAAATCAGACAAATGACGCAAAAGCAAAATAGTCGCGTTTTTACAAACATCCTCTAAGTCAGCAGCCACTAACAAATCATCTACATACTGAATAAGAGTGGCACCTGGAGGCAAAGAAAAGGCGTCTAGCTGGGACTTCAAAGCTTGGCTATAAATGGAAGGACTTTCACAATAGCCTTGAGGTGCGCGTTTAAATCGAAAACTTCGGCCTCCGAGAGAGAAACCAAAGAGATCCCTACTTTCCTCAGCAATAGGAATGCTAAAGAAAGCATTTTTGAGATCAATAACTGAGAACCAAACAGCCAAAGCAGGAATCATTGTAAGCAAAGCAGTAATATCCGGGACAACAGGAAACTGAGGGACAACAATTTTGTTCACCTCCCGAAGATCAATCACAAAACGGTATACAGGAGGCTTAGAAGGATCAGTACGTTTAAGAACAGGCAGAACAGGACTATTGCAAACATTTCCTCTCGTTTCTTCAACGACACCTTTCTGAACCAAATCATAAACAATAGCCAACAGAGCTCTTTTGCCATCGTTAGAAATCTTATACTGAGGAATACGTGGCAATTTAACATCAGGCTTGACAGTAATCACGTAAGGTGGAATTTTAAGCAAACCAACATCATTCGGACCCGTGGCCCAAAGCGTGGCAGGAAGTGAACGCAATTCAAGTGGTAGTTGATCTTTAGACAAATACATAGGGGAGACCAATTTATCACCCTAAGTAAGATGTACACCAGAGGGGGAACAATACAATGTTGCATGTAGACGTTTCAATAAATCCAAACCCAACAAATTCTCACCGCAACCAGTTGTTAAAATGAGTGGGGCTTCCAAATCATAAGGACCAATAGAGATGGGCAACGGACAAGAAACCGGGTTGCGAACTGGGGCGCCAGAGAATCCTACAGAAACATTCGTTAAGCCAGACAAAGGTGCCCCAGGGAGTTTGGAGTGAATGATAGAACTTCTCATTGCACCAGTATCCAAAAGAAATGGCTCTGAAACACCCAATGCAACAACGTTAACATAAGGCCCATTCTGATCCACTGGAACTGATACCACTCCCTTGCTTTGTCCATGGCTGTCCTAGCTAGTGTGAAAATCAGAATTTTCGCTTTCTGCATAATAATCGTTGTTGTAATATTGTGCAGACTGAGAATCTTGTTGATCAAAATAATTCATAGTATTCTGAGGGGGAAAGGAACGCTGTCCCTGAGACAACACACCTCGCCCTCTACCTCTAGGCGTTGACTGAAAACCACTACGGCCTCGTGGCCCTGGCAGTCCACCATTACGCTGCAACAAAACCGGACAACTACTTTTAAAATGACCTTCCTCTTTACAATAGGCACATTGATTAGGACCCAACAAAGGTCGTGGAACAAAAGGCGTAGGTTTCTGTAACAGTCTTTGAAACTGTGGAGGCTGTTGCGTTTGATGCTGAGCAGAACGAGGGGGATAGGCTTGTTGCAAGAGTACCTTCGTTTTTAATTCTTTAGTCTTTTTCTCCACCTTATCCTTTTCCTCCTTATCCCTATCCTCGTAGTACTGAGCAGTAGCTAATATCTGGGCAGACGAAGAAACAGCCCACGAACTCTCTGAATCTTTTAATTTATGCGATAATTCGGGAAGTAAATTAAATACAAATGTATCCACAAATAATCGCTGTCAACCCTCAGTACTCATATCTTGACCACTATGGTCGATGAACGTCTCCTTGAAACGAGTAAAGAAATCGGAGACACTCTCATCCTTCTTCTGTTTACACGCAGCTAACTTATCCCAATTAACTCGTAGGGCTGGCATCATCGTTTTCATTAAAGCTATTATTCTACCAGGCAACTCTGTAATCAAATCATCGGGTTTGGCACCACCTACTTGTGCTGTATCTGCAGCAGTTATAGCAGCCCAATTACCACCTAGAGCTTGATCGTGATGTTCCCTACAATTCCGAGCCCATAATGCTTGAGGGACTACATTTCCATCAGCAAATCAATATCTGCTAAATTCATAATACACGTCAACAGTCTGGAACAGCTCTTTATAATGCCCTGCAGGATTCTTACGAGGGTCCGGTAAAGACTGTTTAAGTGCTAAGACTTCAGATCTTTTCCAAGGGACATGTACCCATATACGCTGGAAATGAGCAGGAACAGCTAGATCACAGCTTTCCAAACTTTTCATGTTGGTGACACACCTTCTTGTGAAAAAAACTTCAGCGACACGGTAACGCGAGGAAGCGCAGCGAGCAAGGCCGAACCACCTATGGTGGGTTCGGGCCCCACACCCCACACACACACACCCCACCCCACACACACACACACCCCACCCCATGCACACCCCACACACAACCCCACACACACACCCCACACAACCCCCCCACACACACAACCCCACACACCCCACACACAGACACCCCACCCCCCACACACACACACCCCAACCCCCCCCACACCCCACACTCCCCACACCCACAACCCCCACACACACACACCTACACAACCACACACACACACCCCCCAACACACACACACCCCACACACACACACACCCCAAACACCCCAAACACACCTCCCACACACACCCCACACACACTCTGTCTGTCCCTGTCTCTGTCTGTCTCTATCTGTCTCCCTCTGTCTCCCTCCCTCACTCTGTCTATCTCCCTCTCTCTGTCTCCCTCTCTCTCAGTCTACCTCTCTCTGACTCCCTTCCTCTCTGTCTCTCTCCCTCTGTCTCCCTCCCTCTCTCTCCCTCTGTCTTCCTCCCTCTTGTCTGTCTCCCTCTTGTCTGTCTCCCTCCCTCTGCCCAGAATCACAGGATGTGGAGTAGACCCAGAGGCTGGTTCCACAGCTCCAAAGTCGGCAGCTCTGGCCGTTAGACCACCTCCTCTGCCTTGTGGTAGTTACTGACTTTATAAGCATACACCAAATCCGGCCTCTATGCATTAGCCATTGTTCGCAACGTATACATTTTACATACGTTTACCATATGTCGTGTTCCTTTAAATATAGTGCGTCCCTTGGGCGCAGAAAATCATCGTTAAGGTAACGCAGAAAGACTATTGTCCCAAGGGAATAAAAATTTTAATAGGGTCCGTCTGGATGACTGATTGTCCCAAGTGAAATTAAGCCTACTGTAAAACCGTTCAGAGGACTGTGTATAATCTGAAGGTCAATGGTAGAGCCTTTCCTCCAACTTCGAGCTCAGGGCGATTTCGAATCTCCGCAAAACCGGATAAGGCTTTCATCCTTCCAGAGTTGGTTGAATGAATAGATCATTAAAGTGCGTAATAGTAGCACCTCCTATTTATATCGCTTAGAAACGGCTACAGTTGGGGAAAAAATGCTTAATATTAGTTAAAGACCGAAGAAGAAAATGTACTTTTTTGGGGGATACACGCTATAAATTGTCCGGCGTAACTATAATTATCATTCTCTTTATATCTGAATGAAGAGTGGAAGTGGTAATAGGGAAACAGGAAGAAAGGTAGCTTGTGAGGGAACTTCCGGGACCGGGCGCCTGGTTCCCGATGCAGGGCGCCGAGACCAACCCCTACTTAGAAATGTCTGACATAGCAGCTGCGCCGGTCCGCGTATGTTTGAGGTGCCAAAATGCGTGACATACGGGCTCATTTTATGCAGCATCCACTTCTCTCCTCCCCCGCCCTCTCCATCCACCACCTGTCATCCCCCCCCCCCCTGTCCCAGAAAAATGCTTTTTATTTACATCTATATTTTCGAGTGGCAGCTGCAGACTCTGAGGCACTCTTTCAAAGGAATGCCTCTTAATTAGCAGCATCCTGCGACACACCCACCACTTGTAGGCGACACAGTACTGTGTCGGGACACACAGTTTGGAAAGCTCTGAGCTAGATTAACACCCTGAGCTGGTACCGCATATCTCCATATTGGAGGAACTTCTCTCATAGGATAGTGTTTCACTTTATGCCTTACTGCAGGATCAGGTTCAAGAGAAGTTCGAGAGAAAAGGGAAGACCTGAAAGTGACAAGTGTCTGGGCAGCATCCTCGACTTCGGAACCCACAATAAGTCCTTCATCAAATTTAGCCTGTACATCTAACAGACCCGGGGGAGCTGAATCCAAATCCATATCCTCCCATCCTTTGACAAGAATGTCACACATGACATCAAAAACATATCTCTGCGTGGGCGCTTGAGGTGATTGAAGGAAAGTATCCAGAATATCACGCACATTATACTGCGGACCCTTCATGATCCAATTGTGAGCTAGAAAGTCCAACCTAACTCGTTCGTCAGAACCCGGAATTTGACTACGAGATTGCCTTCTAGATGAAGCAGGAGTCAAATTAAGGGACTCGAAGAGAGGTGATAAAAGACCAGAAACAGTATCAACCAATCGTTGACGAGCCGTAGGAGAATCTGACAATAAGACCGGAGACAACATATTGAGCACAGCAGGAGAAGAACTGACAGTAGTAAGAGGAACTGACGGTAAAGGAGACTGAGGTACAGAAGTCGGTGGCAAAGGAGGTGGGGGTGGAATTACTGGAAGAGGCAATTGTGGAAGAACCGGAACAACTGGTTGAGCACCTCGCTCGCACTCAGCGGCCGCCATCAGTCCAGGCGTGCGCGCTTTCTCCGCCCCTTTTTAGGCCACGCCCCCTTTTCTCGCTAGAAATGTGCATGCACAGGAAGCGCAGCGGACGAGCGCAGCGGGAGCGCCGTTTGCGCGCCTAAGGCGCGCCTAAGGCAAGCCCGTCTGCGCCCGTCCGCGCCAAGACCGCGCCAGGCGCAGGAATCCCTGCCCAAACCTCCATGCATATCAGGTACCTCCCTAGCGAACTCCACCTATTGCGCGGTAACCACCACTGCCCTTACAAACTGGATTTGTCAAATGTCTCCGGCCCGGCCTGTTGCAAGCACTGCCGCTGGTCCCTCACTGGTAATCCACCTCACTCCTCCTCCCCTTCACCCCATACCAACGACTCCATGCCCTTCAAAGGTGGTTTGATAAACGCTCGATCGATGTGCAAATATAGCCAGGATATACACAACCTCATTCTCGAGTCCGATCTGGACTGTCTTCTGATCACAGAAACCTGGCTAACGGAAGACAGCAACCCAGACATAGCTACTTCCCTCCCCCAGGGTTACTCCTTTCTTAGACAAGACAGACTGAAAGGTAGAGGAGGAGGCGTTGCAATTATTTTGAAAAATACCTTCACCTGTCATACGTTTAGCTTAGACCCCTTAACTGATACAGAAGGCATAGGTTTCTCTATCAAGCTCAGCCAATCCTTCTCCTTCTCTGGTGGCTTGATCTATCGTCCGCCCGGAAATGCCTCCAAATTTCTAGCCTCCCTGAGTGACGCTCTGGGACACTTCCTACTTCGTTACCCTCATTTTACCCTTCTTGGAGACTTCAATCTACACCTTGAGTCTCCATCTGATCCCCAAACTAACAGTTTTTTACAGACACTCGAAATCTTCAATCTTCAACAAAGTGTCATCCTGCCTACCCATTCACTAGGTCACACCCTCGATGGTGTCTGCTCCAATCTCCCATTTCTCACTACCCAACCCTCCCTCCCCCAGATATGGACAGATCACAGCCTGATCCCATTTCATATTACTATCTCACTCCCTTCCGTCAATAAAGCAATCTCTCACCGTGACCACTCTGTCAACTGGAAAACAGTCCAGAAAAACCTTTCACTTAACCCCATCCTCCAATCACATACCCCCGTCCTATCCGGTAACATTGAATTGGACGCAGATCTCTTCCATAATTGGATTTCTCATGAAATCAAAAATCGGAACCCTACTAAGCACCCCTGCAGAATTCTAAAAAATACGAAAAACAACGCCCCATGGTTCACACCTGCCTTAGCGACCGCTCACCTAATCTGCAGAAAAGCTGAGCGAAAATGGCGCAGAACATACGATAAGGACGATCGTCTCTCCTATATCCAACAAAGAAAAAACTACCTTTCTAGCATCAAATCTGCTAAGAAAACCTTCTACGTCAATGCCATCAAAGAAACTAGTCAGAAACAAAAAACCTTGTTCTCTATAGTAAAATCGTTTACCCAGCCCAAAGCACTCCAACCCGAAATCCCCCATCCCAAGATCTCTGTGATAAAATTTCAGACTATTTTGACGAAAAAATCACCGCCATCCAAATGAACTTCCCCCCGTCACAAACCCATCAAGGGCCCCCTATCCCCAACAAATCAGAACCCCCAGTTGGGAGTCTCAAACATTTCACCCCTGTTTCTCTAGCCCAAACTAGAGAAGTCATTTTATCTTGTAGGTCCGGCTCCCCCTCGGATCCATGCCCTCCCAAGATTCTTCACCAACTCGTTGACGTTGTTAACCCTGTCATCAATGACATAGTCAACTCGTCACTTAGCTCCGGATCTGTCCCTTGCATATGTAAAAGGGGCACAGTTAAACCGCTCATGAAGAAAGCTAACAAATCACCGGTGGACCTGACCAATCTTCGCCCGATCACCCTTCTCCCTGCCTTGGGAAAAATAACAGAACAGTTGGTTTACAAAGAACTTAAGATCTACTTGGAAGCCCACAACATACTTCACCCCCAACAGTCTGGTTTCCGTCCCAAACACTCAACCGAGACCGCTCTGATCGAACTGTCAGATACCATAAAAACGCTGCAAGACCAGAGGAAGAAGGCTATTCTCATACTTCTTGACCTCACAGCAGCGTTCGACACTATCTCTCACTCTATCCTTATCAACCGACTGATGGAGATAGGGATCTCAGATACGGCCCTACTATGGATAAAATCATTCCTCAGCGACAGATTCCAAACTGTCGCTCTTGGTCCTTTTCAGTCCAAAGAAAAAAAGGTCTCCTCTGGAGTACCCCAAGGGTCCATCCTAAGTCCCCTCCTTTTCAATATTTACCTCATCCCACTCCTTTCCCTGATTGAATCGTATGGCATCCCAGTAACCTCGTACGCCGATGATACGCAGCTGATTGTACCCCTTGAGGATAATTCAACCAAAGCTGAGTTTAACCTCAAAAACTGTTTAACTGCGGTCTTCCACTGGATGGACACCAACCACCTCAGATGTAATTCCAGTAAAACAGAGATCCTCCCCATCGGAAAGAACACCTCCTTCTGCCCAGCCCTCTGGTGGCCGGACAACTCTGTGGCCCCTCCGCAGACCGTAACAACAGCTAGAAACCTCGGTGTAACATTTGACTCGGACCTATCATTTGACCAGCACGCCAAGAATGTTGCCGGCAGATGCTTCGGCATAATCAAATCACTCAGAACGTTTTTTGACTTTCTCCCTCTGGAGGCCAAAAAAACAGTAACAGTGGCCCTCATAATTTCACGCGTTGATTATTGTAACGGTCTATTGGCAGGGACAAAAAAGTCCACACAAACCAAACTCCAAAGCATCCTTCACACGGCTGCTCGACTGGTCCTGAAATTACCCCGCACATCTTCTGTCTCTGCAGCCCTGAAAACCCTGCATTGGCTCCCCCTCCATAAAAGAATTCTTTTCAAAATACTTACCATCGCTTTTCGAGCGTTCAACAAGACTGGCCCAAAATATCTTACCAGACGCTTCCCCCACTATAAACCTATCGTTCCCTCCGTTCTGCCCAAGAAAATCTCATGTCCCCCGTCAGTTACAACCTGAAGACTAAAGGTGGAAAAACTTTAAATTTCCTGGCCATCAAAGCCTGGAACAGCATGCCCAAACACTTGAGACAACAGATCCTTGAGAAACCTTTCAGGAAACTTCTTAAGACTTGGATCTTTAACCTCCCCGATGATTGGACTAAAGCTGCCATCTAGCCCTCCTTCCGCCAACACGACTAGGCCTTCAGGAATTTTCAGCGCCATGATGCTCCCTTCGGAGCGACCGCTGCGCTTTAGAAATACCCCTTCAAAATTCAAATTCAAATTCAGGTTGCTGAACAATAGGTTGTAATGGAGGTGCATTAGCACCTAATACATAAGGTGGAGGTAATCTCAACAAATGAGACATTAAGGGATCTTCGTCAAGATCTTTACTCTTTGGGGAAGTAGGCAACACAGGATAACATCTATCTATTGCCATACGATGCTGTCTTTCTGAAATTTCAATCATTTGATCAGTCTCATTATTCTTAAACTGTTGAGCAGCCTGTAAAATCGCCATATCTTGCGCTTTCTTATCTCGTTTTGCCTGCTTAATTTCTTTCTGTTTGGTTTCCTTACGCCATAGGCGGAAAGAGTCAAACATTGCCGGCCGGGCTTTTCTCTTGAACAAAATTGCTTCTAAGTTATCTAATATGTCAGGCTCAAAGCTACCATTTTGTGGCCACTGCAGAACACCATCTTTCTTCGTATATCGGATCCATGTTACGTTAAAAATAATAGGGCCAAGACCATGTTTCGAATAGAGCTCATAAGTGGGAGTTCCAACCGGAGGAATTGGACAAGAATCCTCTAGCCGGGAATCCCTAGTACAGTTAAAACAGCAACATTTCTTAAACTTACTAAGTCCAGGCATTTCGTAACGAACTGGACTGTTCACAAACTTCAAGGGGGTTAAGGCAATGATCACAGCACAAACGTACTTACCCCTTGGCTTCGACTAATGCATGAGTCGAATAACAAAAACAAAACAAAAGAGTGGGCGCTACCCACGAATACTTAACTAAATGTTTTCTCACGCCAACAGGTGTTTGTATAACGTCTCGCGATACCAATCATCACCAGAGGGCCAAGGCAGGGCGACAGTCAGGGCAGCAGTCGTCTGCAGCCGTCGAGAAGGAGTAGCCGCGCTGCAAAAGACTTTTGGTCCACTTTCAACATACAGGGGTCGCTTGACGTGGTTAGCGAATCCTCCAGAATTTTCTTGCGAAGCTCCTCACGACCTTCGGGCTGAACCGCTACCACTGAAGTCGCCCCGCATTGGGACGCCAATTGGAGAACCGGGCCTTATGGGCCGAGTGGCGCAGGGCACGCCTAAATCTCCGGGTTCACCTGCCTTGTCAGACAGAGACACGAGACACTCTGTTAGGCGTAGAAAATCGGGTTTATTAGCTGCAGCTAATCACAGTTATCTAAGAAGTACAGATGTAGATTCTTAGGAGACTGCCACTTCATTCCGTGGCGCACAATCTTATATAGGACACATATTTACAATGTCTACTCCCAAAACATACGAAACTGACAAATAGGAAAAGTTTTAAAACAAGCTATCGAGTGTCTTGAATACGCCCTTCTTTCAGACCCCGTGTTCTCTCCTCCCCTCAAGTTAATCAATGATAGTGCATGTAATTCAATTTGCAGGTGGCAGGGCGTATTTGCGTGCTTCAAAGGATAGTTGTGTAACAGGAGAATACAAGGAGAGAATAGTGAAGGCCAGTCAAATAAGATAAAGTAAAGGAAGAATGGTGGGACCCAAACAGTCGACTAAGACAAGGATCAATCAGTCTAGACATGGATTAACCAACTCGGCCAGACCCTGACATCGGTTTCATAAACAAGGACAAAAGGGTTACTTTTTAACAGGAGAGACGCATAGCAGCTGGAAAGGCAAAAAAACTATGTTCGCCGTGCTGCCAGAGTGAGGCAACACAAAATGGCGGCTGTCACAAAATGGCGGCTAACTATGAAGCGAAGTCGAAATCACAGAACCTCACGACCCAGGGGACCCCGTCCCAGGAGCACAGTACTGTTTTGAAGGGGGCATGCAGCCTCCGCATGCAGCCTCCCTCCCTGGGCTGATTTCAGGCCCAGGCCCACATCCCTTGGGGACAAGGACAAGAAAAGGTGGTTGCCCAGGTGCCCACCCAGGGCACCCATCACACTGTCAATGGGACTGCAGCAGGAGCCTGAAGGGCCCTGCGGCCCCAGCCAGCTCCCTGCATCCAAAAGGAGTTGGCATTGCCCACGCCCACAAGTAGCAGCTGATAATGCTGCTCCCTACGGGCAGGAACAATATTTAGATCTGTTTTCTTACCCGCATCATCACTACGGGCAGGATAACAGATCTAAAGTCCACTCCCAGTGGGAGGAAGCATTTTTGAAGCTCCCACCAGTTGGGAGGGAACTTGGTGTTTGCTCCTGCTTGGCTGGGGATTTAAAAATGCTGCCGCCAAGCGAGTACACACAGAGGTTTCCCTGCGTATTCTGCTGCTGGCAGGGAAACTGCTATGTCCCGGGGGTGGCACCCCGGGACATAGCTGCTGAGTCTGCCTCGGGGGTAGGCTGCCCAGAGCCATTTATGGCCCCCCTCTCTTAAAGGAATCACTCTGAGGTGGGCTTCCTGGGACATTTTCAGGCTCAGGAAGCGAAGCCACATGGCCCCCTGCCCATTTTCTGAGTTGTCAGCCCAGAGGGTGGGCTCCGTGGGGCCTTTAGAGACTTGTGGAGGGAGGCCACAGGGCCCCCTTCCCCATATAAATGAATGTCAGCGACAGTGGTGGGCTCCCAGCGGCCTTGCGGCATAGGGAGTTGGGCTGCATGGCACAGCTCTTCATAAATAATAACATCAGTCCCCAGGGTGGGCTCCCCGGAGTCTCTAATGGTTCGGGGAGAGGGACCATACATCCCACTCCCCATAATAATACTTTTTGGCCATGGAGGTAGGCTCCCCGTGGCTTATTATAAATAAATGAAGCCCAATCTCCATTTTTTTTCAATCCAGTGATAGTCACTCAGTATTGTGACATAGTTTGCCTTTTTTCTGTTTTGACTCCAGGAGGGGTCCAACTGGCTCCATGTGGCCTAGGTGGTCAGGGTACACCTACCGTGCCCCCATATATCTTTTTTTTTTACTACTTGCGGACAGAATACTAAGTCCCCAAGTCCTGTAATGGCTTCCAACAACATTTTTGTCATGTTGCTGGTAGCCAATCAGACCACTTGCTCTCGTGGTAGCGTGACGCCTCAAGGAAACTAAAGCTCCCTGGGCCAATCATAACGCTCTACTTTTACATTGGCACTCCCACGAAAGTCTCAGAGACTCTCACGAGCCCAACTGCCAAAGTATACACTTATTTTTAACCCTTAATTTCTCAAAAACTACTGAGCAAATTTACACCAAATCACAAAAAGCACAATCTGTGGACCGAGATCTAGGGGAGGGGAGCACTTGGCCCCCCTCCTGGGGCTGATTGAGGTCCAGGGACCCCAAATCCCTGGGCCTACAGTGCCCAAATCCCATGGTCCAGCATGTTTGTTTGGGTGGGGGCGGAAAGGTTTTGTTGCCGCCCTATTTCTTTGCTGGATGGTTCCTGAGAAATGTTGGGTAGAATCGTTGTCTCGAAAGTGGAGACTTGGTTAGGAGAGAAGCAGGGTCTCCCTAGGGTGCAGTATGGGTTTCAGAGAGGTTTGGGCACTGTAGATCAGTGCCTAAATCTACAGCTTATTCTAGAAAATATGTTAACGCAAGGTGGGGGGTGTTCAAATCTAGCTTTTATGGATCTCTCTAGTGCCTTCAACATGGTAAATCGACCTAAATTGTGGTCCATCATGGAGAGACAAGGGTTGATAATGCCCTGATTGGTTTGTTTCACAGGATGCACAGGAACACTGTGTCTAGAATTCGATATGCGACAAACATGGATCTCTCCCCAAAGATTAGGTCCAATGTGGGCATGCACCAAGGTTGTGTGATGGCTTCCTGCTTTTTTAAAAATGTTTTAACGGCCTACAGATATTTCTGTGATTAGAAGGGAAAGATTTGCCACGGATAAAGGATACATTGATCCCAGGTCTGCTTCATGCAGTGTTAATTTTAAGAACTGTGTTGTAATGTGCAATTTACTAATGCAGTCTCCCCACTGTGGTTCTCTGCCTGTCTGCTAAGCCTGTAGGGAGGTCACTTGGAATGTTGAGGTTGGTTTGTATGTAGCAGAGAATCAGTTGGTGTGATGGGCTGAGCAGAGAGGACCTTGCTCCTGGTGGGGCATTACCAGGCATTTCTAAGCGTTATCAGGCTTTACTAAGGATCTACATATCATCTTGTATCTCAGAGCCTGAAGGATTACTACATGGATAAATCATCTATATCTAACTACAAGTCCTGTCTAAGCCTCCTACTTCGTTTTAACACTGGCGACGATTTAAAAAGAACCCATGGAGCTACCTTGGATGCCTTTGTGTGGTGTCTTGCATATATGGTGTGAAACTGGTATGTACAACTGAGTAACTACCTTTTGTTTTGGTTTTCTTTTAATATTGGATATGACTGACTTTGGTTTTTGGTTTGCCTTGTGTAATGTATGCATGCTGTGTCTGACATCTACACTTGTGGGGTTAAGGGATACCCTAGGTTTTTGATTTGCTTTGTCGTATGTTTATGTGCTATTTTGACTGTGTGTGATGGGTGCACACGTGTTGGGTTACCTCTAGTGTAGTGTAACTTCTCACATCAGTTTGTTTATTCCCTTTGTTTAGGATATTCTGAGTTTATTCATACTCATTGTATGATTCGGGTGTGTTTCGGGTTAAAAGGATACCTTAGTTTTGTTTTGGGTTAAGGGATACCCTAGATTTTCGAGTTTTGTCTTGCGTTACATACACATTACTTAGACTGTGTGTGACGGGTATACACGTGGGGGTTACTTCTGGTGTGTGTAATTTCCCCTATCAGTTTTGCTATTGTATAGTTTACCCTTGGTTTTTGAGGTTTGTGCAGCACTTTAGGAAATTGGTGCGGTTTTGGTTTTTGCTATTTTTTTGTTTTGATCATTTTCTAGGAGAAGAATGTAAGGATGTATTACAATGTCTTGGTGGTGTGTCCTCTTCTTCTCTCTGTCAAAAGTGTGTTTATCATCTTGATGCATTTTTGTGTTAATGATCGTTATTAAGGGGGAAGGATGTGTTATATATTGTTTTAATGCATTCTTCTTATCCTGACGTGTGTGGGGGAAGGATGTGTTATATATTGTTTTAATGCATTCTTCTTTTCCTGACTTCTATATTTTCTGTATTTTATCTGCTTCTATTTCTGACTTGTGTATTCTCTTTCCAGACTTGTGCTTTTGTATTTCCGTTCCAGACTTGTGTATTTTATCTCCTTCTATTTCGTGATTTTATCTTCTTCTGTTTCTTTTGAATGTTTTGATTATTAAAAGGGGAGATGTGTTGTAATGTGCTATTTACTAATGCAGTCTCCCCACTGTGGTTCTCTGCCTGTCTGCTCAGCCTGTGGTGAGGTCACTTGGAATGTTGAGGTTGGTTTGTATGTAGCAGAGAATCAGTTGGTGTGATGGGCTGAGCAGAGAGGACCTTGCTCCTAGTGGGGCATTACCAGGCATTTCTAAGCATTATCAGGCTTTACTAAGGATCTACATATCATCTTATATCTCAGAGCCTGAAGGATTACTACATGAATAAATCTTCTATATCTAACTACAAGTCATGTCTAAGCCTCCTACTTCGTTTTAACAAACTGCAATTGGTTTGCAAACACTTTTGGAGGGTTTAAAATATTTATGGATCATCTAGGCCTAAAAACCTATCTTAATCCTTATGATGAAAATAGGGCCTAAACATACCAAAATGATGACATTTCATCTAGGGGGTACAGAGATAGCCAAAGTGAGAAACTTTACATACCTAGGGATTGAGTTTAACTCATATTTGAGCTGAGATGTTTTATACAGATCACTCACTCTTTGTCAGAGAGCTATTAACTCAGTTTTTAACTTTGCAAGACTGGGCCACAGACCAGAAAGGGAAATATTCATTATTTATAGTGCCAAGTGGGTTGCAATTGCATGTTATGGTGCTGGGGTCTGGGGATATAAGAATGCAAATTCTCTCCAGAAATACAAAAAATAATTTCGACAGATTGTTAGCTGTTCTACAATCTTTGTCGTCTTTTGTATGTCACCCTGAGGTTGGTGAAAATGTTTTGGAGGATATATTCAAACTCAGCCCCTTCTCCTCTGGATAAGGATATGGATGACCAGTGTCTCAAAGGAGGTGATCCGTGATTACCTCTCCTTGGATAATGTATGGGCTATTCCCTGATTGAGGTATGTTAGGTTTGCATTCTCGGTGCTCTGCTTTTTACTCAAATCTGGAAAATATTAATAGTGGCACCAAAGGAATGATTAGAGAACTTTTTTACAAATGGTGAGAAGAGAGCTGTCTGAGGAATTCCGAGGAAGCAGCTCTTGTTTTCCTGCGAAATTTGGACGCTCCACACTCTTGTTATGCAGTGATCAATGTTATCGGATGGTCTTTAGTCACCAGGAAGAGATATGGCTCAGTAACTTGTCTGTAAAAGAACCGTGAATATGTGAGCGAGCCTCTGTGCATGGATGAGGACATTCGTTTTCCTCTTCATCGATATTTTGTTCTTTCTTTTATATATTTTATTTGTATTCTTTTGTGTTTTTTTGTAAAAAGTCAAGTTTTATATGAATTGTGCTCTTATGGCTGGATTGTCTGCCAAATAAAGTTGATTGATGATTAGAAAATTAAAAATAGTTGGCAAATTAAAACACTTTCCCAATTAAAAAAGTATAAAAAGGACATGAAAAGATATAACAAAATGCATCCTGGAAAGCAATTACAGCAGGGCAGTGCCACTCTGCCACATTCAAACTCAGGATAAGAAGAAATCCAAATTCCAAAAGACTACTAAGCACAGCAAAGTTAACACATTTTCCCAATTTCTACATTTTGATGGTGCCACCGGTTCAGGCACCAACCCCCTGCCACCCTTCCCCGACCTTAAGCCAAATTGATCATCACTAGTGAGAGATCGGAGAGGCTCTGAGCCACCAGTCTTGCATACAGAACATGGTGACCCTCACATCGATGCATTAGAAAATAGTCTATCCGAGAAAAAGAATGTTGGGCCCTCCCCAAGTAGAATGTGTATCCCCTTTCACCCGGGTGGTGTGCTGTCCACAATTCAATCAAGTTTAAACTATGAAGAAAGGTGGAAAGTGGTGTAGAGCTACAACCAACAATAGTGGAGGTCAAGGACCGATCAAGACTCATTTCACACACTCCATTAAAAATACATTTATTATCTTAGCACACAAAGTATTTGTGTTTTCTAACAAGGAACACTTGGTTTAGCCATCTTATACTCTTCAAAATTCTGGAAATTATTTCAATAGAAAAAAACTACCAGAACTTAAGAATTTAATAATCCCTAACCCAAATCAGGTCAAAAATATCTAAGGAAGTTGAGAAAGAAAAAAAAAAGAATCTTAGAATGGAAAGTGCTACTTTTTGCTAACAACAAAGGCCTATTATATCTACATTCACTTGCAAGAACCCTACTTAAAAATCACATTAAACAACAAAGAATTGAAAACTTCCAAAAAACCGGAAATACATGTTTTATTTATGTTATATCTAAATAATATTAAAATAACTTTTACATTTCAATCTGACAAATAAAATAAATATCCACTATATAATTGTTTAGACTGATAATTAAAAAGTGCAATAATATGTTAAAATAAAAACAAAAAGAAACCAAACTGTAATTAGTATAAAACATGAAACACCTATGAACATACCTTAAAATAATAAGAAAGCGGAATAATATGTAGTAAAATGACTTGCATTACAGCAATAAATTTGCATTGGCCACCCAATAATATAAATATATCAAATAAATGAAACTTACGATTTTGTAGCTTAATACATTGCAACACAAACTGCGAATTAAACGCAGAACTACATCCGCTCACATCCCGTTCGCGCAATATATGGCAACTGCTGCACGACTATCTTTTTACGCTTGAGGTCACCTCGCAATATGAGTAACTGCGTACTGCCCAGACTCACGAGGGTTGTCACTAGGAAACACTAGTTGCAGCCGAATGGATCGTGGAGGTAACCGCGCCGACTAGCTTTGATACCTGAGCTCTACAACAAGGGGCACAAATGTTCCTGTCATTGATCATTTTATGTCTGCATGTGAAACGGCATGAAATGTCTTGCTTGTCATGTATTTGTTGCTAAAAAATGAAAAATAGAGTTTGATTTTGTAGCTGAAGTCCAGATATTTGAAATCATTAGCAAAAAAAAGTATCCATAAAATAAATCCCCAAAAATGCAAACATAAACAGCACAGAAAGTAACATTTTCAATACAATTTCAATGAACTCGGGAAACCATCCACAATCTGCAAATATATATAAAAAAATGAGTAAATGCTACAGAAAAAAAAATAGGAAATAAAATTCATTTTGGTGAGAAAAAAAAAACCAAATTTGTTTTCTTGAAAAATTAAACTCCTATTCCCAAAACAATTATGTAAAGCAAACGCATATGAACCCACTCAAACATTTACAACCCACTATAAAACAGAGCACAGGAGAAAAACATTTGAAAAGGTCTTATGTTCATAATTAATTACATATCATGTAAAACTATTACAAATACAATAAGCCGTACCATACTAGCCTAAAATAGCTAATACATACTACAATGAAAAACAATATACTAAAAACACAATAGCTAACAAAAACTTTCAAAAATTCATAGCTAAAAATACAATTTCTTGTACATATGTATAACTAAAGAATATAAGGAATAATAGTAAATAGAAATATACTTTGTAATAAAAACGACTAAAAATATGTAAACTAAAAAATTTAAAATGTTAACAAATGGTAAATCAGAATTACTATTCTCACTCCAATACTTACCCCATTAGGGAATATTTTGAACTTTGAAGGTGTGTCTGATTTGCTATTCCCACTCAAAACGTAACACACTGCGGATACTGTTCGACTTTGGGGAGGTCAGATTTACTGTTCTCATTCCAAAATTAACTACATTGGGGAAAGTGTTAGGCTTGGGCGCGGCTAATCCATCAATGATCCTTTGGGTGGAATGTTGGCCAACGTTGTGGATTTGCACCTGTTACCTGATGGGGAGTTTAGTAGGACTGGATTCACTGCATCACATTGGGGAAATTGGAAGGGAGTCAGGAAGTAGCCGAAGAACTGAACTTAGATTGGGGTTTTATACAGGTTGGTTTGTTGGTGAAAACAAGTTATTGCTAGCACATGGTTTACAAAACTTGGATTCATGGATTTACTTGGAAAAGGCTTCTTCAATTAAAGGATAGGTTCAAGCTAAAACATTCACATTGATAATTGACCCCAAAAGTGCCTTTTTTAACAGGCATGAGTATTAGGCAACAGTATTATTGGCTATCATTAAAATAGGAAACAGACAGTCAGTTCCTTGAAGAAGGTATCATACTGGCACATTATTTAGAGTCGTCGTACTAACAGATTTACAATTTGGGGAGTAAATAATTCCCATTACAAAAAAGAACTGGATATTTAGGGCAGCGCCAGTCTGAATTCATGTGACTTCTGTTTTTTGAAGTCTCAGAACAAAACTGAAAGGTGATATTTAGGACCTGGGCGTTGGAGACATTTCTATGGTGAACACTGTTCATTGATGAGTATTGTCCTGAGGCTCATATTGTTGAAGACTTTGCTTCAGGGCTTTGGGCACTGGGGTGTTTGGGGGGGGTGTATCTGTGACGTGTCTGTGGAGGTGTTTTGTGTCTTCTTGTCCTACAGACGTCCAAACAGAAGCAGTTTCTGAATGATATCACAGCAAGATCTGTCTGGGGAAGATCCTAATGCCTTTAGTTGGGCACGACAGAATAAATGAAGTAAAAGACAGACAACTACTGAAAAAAGCTGTATACTTTGCATCACATTTCAGCGCAAGAAGTCACATGCCCAACCACTCGGGACCTTGTCTACAATTACCACTGGACAGCATCACACTGTTACCTTGAGGCGGCAAGCGTTTTAATGATAAAAGGTGGGAAGGGGAGCAGTGGCTGAGCTAATTACTCACCATAATAGCTGTTCACATAGCGCATGCATATTTACATTGAGACATGATTACTATAGAGCCAGACAATATTGCCAATCGCTGACTTCGGCACAATTTTCGGGACTACTTTTGGTGTACTTGTTAAGAAGCTCTACAGTATTCTGTTTGCTGTACATTATTGACAGTTCACAACTCTCACCCTTGGGACTGCTTAGGTTTCACCTATAGACAGCATTTCGCTGCTTGTTTGTGAAAGACCTCTTGTTGACTATGCCAAAAGCTTACAGTGGGCTTAGAGCCTGCACATTGCTTATCATTGGTTGGCTTTATTGTTACTGTCATTTGCTTGCTTCTTATTTGATGGCTTGTATTCCTCTTTTGTGTGTGTCCCTCTCCTTGAGCACACGCGTTAACTTCTTCTCTCCCTTGTGTGCTGCCCCTTCCCCAAAAATACCTTCTCACCCTAAGCGCTCCATGCTGCCCTCTCCATCCCACCTTGTTCATTGCTTTCACCAAGCTATCTTTTTATGCTTTTAAAAAAATATTTTATTTCCAAGGGTTACTCAGTTGCTCTGGCTTCTCCATTGTTTTCCAAGCCATTTGCTGATGCTCCCCCAGTTCACTTGTTACTCACCTGGTCCAGCCCACCTGCTCTTCCTTTGCTGGCCACCTGTGGTCCTTAAAAATATATATATATATATATTTGTTAAATGTACAATTTATGAATGGCTCAGCAGCTGCCATTTGCTGCTGAGCCCTCCATTTTTTAAATGTGGTTTCGGACGCATTTATTTTCATTTTTAATTTACCAATCCAAGTAGTATCCACCAGCAGTGTTACATTGTAGGCGTGCACCTGCATGGTAATACCTGCATGCACATTCCTCATTATGCCAGGCCATTATAGTGTCATGCTACGTAACTACACATGTGCATACATGTCATTTCTCTATTTTTTTCTTTTTCTGCTGTACAGCATAAGTGAATTGCATTGGCAAAGGTAAGATCTATCTGTATTGCTCCTGGAGGAAGGATAAATCCAACGAAAAAAAGGACGCCTACCATACCGCACTACAAAATTATAAAACCGCCCTTCGTAACACCAAAAGTCTGTTCTTTCAAGAAAGAATAGAACACTCCGCTAGCTCCAGTAAGGAATCTTTCACCATTTTAAAGGAACTCCTTAAAGTCCCCGATCCCGGATCGAGAGGTCCACCAGATCCCAAGGCAGACGAGGAAAAATGCCACAAGCTAGCCAACTTCTTTAAGGAGAAAATCCAAAAAATCCTCGACTCCATCCCGGCTACAAACCTGAACGAGGAAAAAGAATCCAATAACCTCCCGACCCCCCCTGTTCTCACCTCTTGGGGACAAGTGACAACAGAAGAGGTCGAAAATACGCTGAATATTATTAAAAGCGGATCACCTAGGGACCCTGCCCCCTTATGGATTCTAAAAAAGGTCGCACCCTCGATTGCTCCCCCCCTCACCCACCTTATTAACGCCTCTCTTCAACAGGGAGTTGTCCCACCCAGCTGGAAGGCGGCAGTGGTCAAAGCATTATTAAAAAAACCCTCCCTCGACCCTGCCGACCTGGCAAACTACAGACCAATCTCCCTCCTTCCGGGAACGAGTAAGATCGCGGAAAAACTTGTGAACAGGAAACTTTCACAATTTTTGGAGAGCAATAACCGGCTTAAAAGCTCGCAGACGGGATTCCGCCCTGGACAGGGCACTGACATCGCCCTCCTTATGGCGGTGGAGGAGGCCAGAGCACTTCTGGACGAAGGAGGATCAGTGGCAGTGATCCTCCTCGACCCCAGTGCGGCCTTCGACACCGTCAACCACCAGCTCCTAATTCAACGACTCAGGAGTGTAGGTGTTGAAGGGACCGCGCTTTCCTGGCTATCGTCCTTTCTGAGTCACCGCTCCTTTCAAATTTGGGAAAATAACACCCGCTCCCCCGACACGCCCCTCCAATGTGGCGTGCCTCAGGGCTCCTCCCTGAGCCCCACTTTATTTAATATCTACATGTCCCCATTGGAGGAGGTTGTTATTCCGTTCGGGGTGAGCATCGTCAGCTATGCTGACGACACACAACTAGTGGTGTCTCTTTCTCATCCTAGCCAACAACCTGCGGATCTGTACAACTGTCTCTCGCAGAAACAAGGATGGATGAACAAATCATCTTTGAAACTTAACGGTTCAAAGACTGATATTCTCCTCCTTGGCCAGAAGGGGCCCTCTCTACTTCAGAACATCTGGCCATCCTCTCTGGGTCCGCTCCCAGACCCGAAACCAGAGGTAAAGAGCCTGGGTGTCTGGCTCGATAAGGACCTTTCATTTGCAACACAAGCAAAGAAGGTAGCCGGGACCTGCTTTGTGCTCCTCAGGTCAATGCGTAAGATTTTGCCCCTTCTCCCCCCCCAACTCTCAAAAACTGCTGATCCAAGGCCTGATACTCTCTAGGCTCGACTTCAGTAACTCCATCTATCTAGGAGCGCCGGAGGCGACTCTGAACAAATTACAAAGGGTCCAAAATGCAGCTGCCCGGATCCTTACTAACACCTCTGTCAGAGCTTCAGCCAAACCAGCGCTGAAGCGCCTCCACTGGCTCCCGGTAAGAGAGCGTGTGAAATTTAAGGCCCTCTGCCTGGCGCACAGACTGCTCCAAAACAAAGGCCCCCCAAGCCTACAAAAATTCATTAAGCCATATAAAGCCCCCAGACCCCTTCGATCCGACCAGGAACATTTCATCATCATCCCCAGAATTAATAAAGCCCGAACAGGTGGAAGGCGTTTCTCGGTTCACACTGCACGTCTCTGGAACGCCCTTCCCCTCAACCTAAGATCTGAACCCAATTACCTACGGTTCAGGAAGCGATTGAAAACACACCTCTTCCCCTAATCCCGTTCTAGGCCCCCCCCTTGGTGAACCTCAGTTGTATTGATCTTAGCGCTGGGATACTCATGGGTGACTACGCGCTCTATAAATTACCCTTCTTCTTCTACTTGTTTTAATCTTCCCATCTGCAGTTCTTGGATAAAGTGTTTACGTCTTTCCATGAGACAGTGTAAGTAGTAACATATGGTCTCTCTGCCCCTTTATCATCAGAAATACTCCAGGATAATATTTGTATACCTTCTGGTAAAAGACCAGTGTCTTACACAGGAGGCATGATTCAACAGCCATATGGTACCCTGGCCATCTTAGACCAGGGTATGCAAATGCCCAATGATGAAGCATGCCACCTTGGTGGGTGAGGATTCAGAATCCTTCTAAATAAAACACCTTGGCCACCATCTTCAGCTGGGGGATGATCTGAGAGCATGTGATTCTGCCATTGGAGTACAGGAATCCAACGACCTTTATGACCTGCCATACATTTTGTTTTATGTTGCAATAAAGATATGGCTTCTCACTGCCGCCTGACTGTCCTAGTCCCAAATAATTCCAGGTTCAATGCAACCACCCTGTCCTTTCCAGCACCAGCCCTGTGCAGTGGTGCCAGCCAGACCCTCATTTGAGCTGTGGGGGCCACAGGCACCCATGGAACTAATATTTTGGTACCAGCACTTATTTTTCCTGATCTGACATTTCCTCAGACTACGAGAGAGAAAAACTCACAAACTGAAAAGAAGGAGGAAAAGAAAGACGGGAGAACGGTAAGAGAGAGAGAAAGCAAGAAACTGCAGGAGTGAGATCATTTAAAGGGGCAGCAGTGTCTGGTAGTGGATTAAAGAGGCATGAGGTAGATTTAGCACTACGCAACCTTTGGATTCGGCGCACCAACAATTTATAGCACCGCCCGTGGACTTCTAAGCAGAGCTTTGGGCACCGGCACTGGTGTGTTTTTTTTTTACAAATGAAGCTCTGGTGGCAGCTGATGTCATTGCTGACACATATGTACTAAAGCTGGTTCTTTGTGAATCACTTCCTGGTTTCAGCACAGTACAAGCCAGATGCAAAAAACATGCAAACAAGCAGATGTAGAGGAACAGGAAATGTGGCTTCTGTGCCCTCAATAAACCAGAAAACTCTTTCTTACAACAGCCTGGGGAGGTGCCACCCCGGGCAAGGTACAATGCCAGCAACTTTGCTTAAAAATGTTCTTTCCCAAGATACGATTTTTCATTGCCATTCTTGTGTGCCTACTGCATTCTTTAAAGCCTTGCTACCTCGCCTCTGATAGGCTTGCAGATGCATGGGTGGTATGACAAATATGCAGAGGAAAGGGAGTTGGCCAGTGGCACTATGAAGAGTTGCCAATGTTTGACAATTATTATCACTAAGTTTGCTTTTCAGATAATTACCCAGGCAAAGGAGATTCCAAGATGGCAGTTCACATTGGCTACTATCTTTGAATTTAGAGTACCGGGGTGTGAACGTTAATTGAGGCTGTGTGCACTCACCCCTCTCCTCTGAAGACGGGGGGGGGGGTCGAGGGGCATGGCTACCCCGCTGCAGTAAGCTAACATGATGTGCTTATGATGTGTAAATATTTAAGAAACAGGCAGTGTTTAATTTGTAAAAAATATAAGTGCCAGGGCCCTCGGACCACTGCAGCAGCACCTGCCAGTGTTGCCAATAACAGTATCAACACAATTGGCAACCATCACACTCATACAAGTGTGACTGTTCAGACCATTCCAGGCCTTCAAAGCTATAAGAATGGATTGGGAAGCAGGAATGAGTTATTTTTAATGTGAAGTGAATTAATCAACTATTGTTGTTGTGATCATCTCTGATTTGGAGAAACAGCGCCACCATGTGGCGGACTGTCATAGGTGCCGGTGTTGACAATTGAGTGCCCTGCCGAGCACCGGAAACCACCGGCTCAAATTCAGTACTGGACACAGGAGGATTGAAACATACGAGTCTGTGCAGTGAACTTTACATCCCTGTCTTTACTGTATCGTGTTTTCTGGGCATCAAATGTCTTTACACTGTCCACGTTATGACCTAGTGCAGCTGGTGTGTATCTAGATTGCAACAGAAAATATCAGAAAATGACCACCTCACTCATCTCATCACAGACAGGGTTTAGAAGTCTTGCACTTGCCCCGCTCTCTTTGAAGAACAAATTGACCCCATATATCAAAGAGAGAGTACTGAGGTCCTATAACCTCTGCCTGATGCGGATTCCTAAATTCTTGGAGACACGCCGCAGCGGGAGCTTATTCACAGTTCTTCCAGCCAAGCTTTGGAACAGTTTGCCATCCAAACTGTGCACGTTTGAGTCGCTGGCCATCTATAAAAGAAAACTCAAAGCCTGGCTGTTCCTTGCAGCCTAGCTATTAATGTATTATGGTAGGATCTTTGTGCCTGCTCTGTGCACTGAAACGTGTCTGCTCGAAGCAGCTGAGCGCTTAACAAATGCTGATTGATTGATTGATTGGTTGACTCAAAAATCTTTACGGTCAGGTGAGTTACTCTAAATCCTTCAATGGAAGCAAACCAAGAGGACAGCGCACAGAATGCATTAAGTCGTCCAATTCTAACTCAAAACTAGAACCAGAGAACTTGATGACCTAGAGTGAGGTGGCCACACTATGCAAACACCTACCAACTTTTTCATTATTCCCCAAATTACGTAATGAACCCTACTGAGATCACCCCAAATGCCATGCACTGCCATTCTGTTTGAAAACATCTATAGCTGGGTAGAAAACAAATTGTTTAAAACATTGGTGAAGAAAATATTCAGCTACCTTAATGTATTCCAACAAACAACTCGTTTTTACCAAAGCATCAGCTTGCATGAATGTGAAAGCACACTCTTTTCGCCCTTAGAAAAAAAAGCTTTTCATTTTGAGTGAATAAACTAATTTTAGCTCCAAATATTACTTTGTCATTTTCTGAAAATAGATTTATATTATCTTGAAATATCAGATTTACATCGTTTGATAAATAACTGGTTATCCGAGTATCTGCTTGTTGTACACCAGTGATGCCCACCACATGCCAGGGATGGACACCTGATGCCAGAGAAAAGAGCATCTCTGGATGTCATGTGACAATCCAGTTTTAATGAACGCAATCTTTTCTATTTCCTTGCAATCCCCTACGCCTAAGCTATTCATCACTTCCTCTCTCACCCCGGGTCCCCCTCAATATATAGCACATGTCCACCCTGCCCTCTGACTTCATCACTTTCCTTCCTCTTTCTGTTTCTCTTCTCTTCTCTCACTCTCACTGGCTGACTGTGCTGTTTCTGCCTCCAGCCTCTTCCTCAGGCTGTTTCTCTTCAGAGTCCCTCATGCGTGGACACGTCACACGCTCGGTTACGTCCAGACGCAAAGAAGGTGCGAGCAGCAGCCTACAAGGACTCACTCGCAGGCATTCATTCATACATGTAAAGTGCAGGCAGCAGCAAATGAAGCTTCAGTCTCAACCATATGGCCCAGGCACAGGTTAGACAGGTGCGCTATTGCTTTCCTCACTGGTGTACGCTCCACACACAGTGCAGGCAGCAGCAGCCTAGGTAATACACACTCCAGCAAACACACAGGTAGCTTCACTAAAACTGTACCTCGCACAAAGAACCCGTATGTTACAGGCAGTGAAGCATTGCAAGCTTCACTAACATATACAACATGTACTGGACATAGCCAGCGCCCCCTTCTGGTCTCTGTAAGTCTAATGAGGGCCTATGGAAGGGTGCACTGTCACAGTGGAGTAGGACTCATAATGGTGCCAGCTATAGTGTTTGAATAGTGGTGGACTGCCAGCCAGGGCTGTCTTAACAGCAATGTAGGCCCCCGGGCAAAGCAGTCCACCGGGCCCTGCCTACACAACCACTCACAGGAATAAAAATGTTTAACAGAAAATTAGCATTAACTTCTGGTCTGCATGGGGCTCCTATATTCGTGGGGCTAGAGGGCAACTGCCCACATGACCATGGTTAAGACAGTGCTGCTGCCAGCCCAAGTATGGGATGTCCCTAGAACAACGCCATATACGTGATAGCTAATCACCTGGTCTTTCACCAGCCCAGGGCCTGGATCCTAACATTTCCTTCCCAATGCAACCGACAAACTCTTTGCTAGGGGCCGACATGTGGTACAGGACCTGAAGCCCCACTGCGGTGGTTGAGAATATCCTAAAGGGTTTCTACTGGATATGGCCAGCCAGACCTTCTGAGATGGACAGTGGTGTAGCAAGGCTGCCACGGGCCCTAGAACAAGCCAGGAACTGTGCCATACAGATGGGCATATCTTAGATGCTTTGGGCCCCTCACACTCCTGGGCCCCTGTGTCAAGTCACCTGTCAAACTGATAGTTACACTATGCAGACAGAGTCATGCATAATTGGTGGTTTATGTATGACTGTGTTTGCGTGGGGAGCTCAGTGCTCCATCGCCCCCCACCTAAATTCACGTTATACAGGTACTACTACATAGATACACGTAACCAGCCCTATCCAGGGTGTGGGAACGAAGGGACACTATACACGCCCCTCAAAATCCCAGGAATGCCTTCAGCCTCGCACCAGGCCCAAATGTTACTCCGTTGAACTAGCAGTGGATAGAAACTGCAGTCAATAACATCCCATTGAAAAGTGAATCTGATTGATCTGTTACTTTACAAGCTCAGCTTAGCTGAAGATCATGTTAAAGACACGTTGGCATGTTACGAGGGTGTATATATATATATATATATTGCTCATTCGTAATCGGGGCCAGGGTGGTGCTTCATCAAGTATCTGTTTATAGCAGCAAAGTGAAGCTATGTTTTACAGAGGCTGCCCATCCAGTAGTGTGGCGAGGATGCCATGTGCCCTGGTGCAAGCAAGGAAAATGGCCAATTTGACTACTGCCCGGGTAGTAAAATACTGCAATTATCAGGGTTTATTGGCCCCCAAACCTCTGGGCCCGTTGTCACTGCATCTGCTGCACCAATGGTACCCACAGACCTGTTCCTGTCCAAGTTTGAAGCTACTACTGGTCACAGTGACAGGCTCCTGGCAAGGGTGGTAGTGCCCAGGCTCAAAGGCCACCTCACCCAGCCCTTAAAGCAGCTCCTTTGCCTACAGTGAGCTGGAGGGTCAGTGCAGCCATGGTGGTCGTGGGATGTTTCCGAGTATTTCATTAAACCAGAAAATTGGAGGGAATCTTGCTGGAAATTGTGTGTTTGGTTTCCAGACAATGGTGGTACTGGTGCTCTGATCTTTTTTAATGCATCAGCAGGATTTGACACCATGGATCAAGCTATTCTCCTCGACTGACTGTGAAAAATAGGTATGATTGACTGTCTCTTCAAATTCTGTGCTTCCTTTTAATCTAGTCACATCTGAAGTGTCTTTTCAAATCTTCTCCATGGAAGATACTTCATGGTGCCCCTAGGGGTTTTCCACTGTCTCAATGTTAACTTAATATCTAGGTAGAGCCTCCCAGATTCATGCCTTTGTTTGGCTTGCCTTACTTCTTGCAAGCGGATGTACCCCAAAAGTCACTTCTGGAGCTACCGTCAATCTATTTTGCAATTGCTTCGAATCATGAGATCTCTGAAATTCCCAGCCTAATAAAAGGAGAACCAAAGAGTGTACGAAGATGTGATGGACTCAAATGAGAAGTGTAACTGATAAAAAAAAATGGAGAAGTGAAGAGATGAGTGAATATGTGCACAAGACATATCCTGTGCACTCACTTCCACTGGAACTGATGAGTCCTAATGAAGGCCAAATTGGTCTTGGGTTGCAGTGCTCCGGTTCAGGGAGGACCTGGCCTGGTGGTTTGGGCTGGACTATTCACAGTGGAGCAGCGTCAAGACTTATTTGCATATGACTAAGTCCAAACTAAGGTGTGAGAGATTAATTCAAGCATTCCATCCATCACTTTTTTGTGTGCTTAAGGGTGACACCCTAAATGGGATGGGTATGTCCAGATGTGGGTCCTGTGCAAACAGCGGTACTGGAACCAAGCTATACCCAATTGACGAGCCCTAATAAGTGCAGAACTGGTCTTGGGATGCTTATGTTCCGGTTCAGGGAAGACATGGTCTGCCAGTTCGGGCTGAACTGTTTCCATTGCATCAGGTCAAGACTGATTTGCATATTGTTGTGTTCAAACTGAGGTGGCATGGTGTGCAAAATAACGATGGACTGGAATAGAGCCCGAATAATTACCAGTGACGGTGATTAAAGAATTCCATCCATCACTTTTTGGTGTGATTCGGTGTAACGTAGGTGAGTTGCATTATCTCCGAGGCTGCCGATCATTCCAGTTGAAGCAGAGTTGGCATTAACAGCAGTGGTGTTGACTGTATCACATCAAGCCACAGCAGTCACCGGACCACTTATGGACTGCTCTTAGTTGTGTGCCCTGCTTTTGACACAAGTGGTCAGAGAACAACACATGCCAGGAATATCTTTGCTAATATTGGTTACCTAATGTATTATTTAAATCTAAACTATTGACATTGACCCATTGCACCATGTTGTGTGTTGCGGTGGCTAGAGGCAAAATGTGAATACTAGTAGAACAAACCAATGGATGAGGGGGCTGACCCAAATTCCCTCTATTTATACATAACGTTATGTATTTTAATATGAATTTTTCAAACAACCTGTGGTTGGCAAAGCAGCTATAGGTGTCCCAACGCCAAGCCTAAAAATGTATTAGGGACACCAGTACTGCTGTTGATTTATTTAAGGGATTTCATAAAGCACCAGTATTTTAAGATCGTCAAATTGAGGCAAAGATGGTTTAGGATCATTCAGCCATTTCTGACATGTCTCAGAAGACCCTCACTCATTTTTTTTTTGAATATTTTTTTTATTATTATTATTGCATTTCGTATATGAGGTTACAGGAGAACAACAAAGAAAACAGCAATCGTGTTAAGCGGTACCCTTTTTGTTTTTTCCAATATCCGTCTCTCATACCCAACAAGATGGAAGGAAAACGGCGAATATATCAAGTATAGCTGTGTAAGGATGTCCATAAATAACAACAGTCTGCTGTGATAATCACCACTGCCACATGCAACCTGTAAGGCAAACAAGCGGGTTAAGGCACCTTGTTTAGTAAACAGGCAATACAGGCGCAATTTAGAGCCCTTACAATCAAACAGGTGCACCTCTAGCAATCTAGATCGGGTGTACTCCGACCAAGAGGTACCATCTCAAGCAGAGGGTGTGTTATGGCAAATGAGGTCCGGGCCTTTTGAGTGTCTCGGTCTGTCAGGTCATGTCCATCGTGCTTCAATGTCCCCGTCCCCAGTGGTGTGTCTCCCGTTCATTGCCTAAATAAGGCATTCTCGGTCCTGGGTACTGCAATGTGTCAGCCCATCGCAATCCGCGGAAGCGGTCACTGGGCGGGGCCCAGTTGGATCTATGGCTGAGTCAATATTCAATACTTTTTATACAACGTGATACCTATAGAACCGAAGCCCGTAAAACCAGGAACTGAATTTTGTACAAAATCAAAACAAACGGGAGATAACACGGGCAAGCACGGGTGTGTATGATTCCACATCAACAGTGTAAGTCGTCTAATGTGACGGTCTATTGTCGCGGTGGGAGAGGGGGGGAATACCTCTGGAGTCGTTTCGCACAGGGCTACGCAGATGTGTCCGTGTGAGCGTCTGTCGGCGACATTTACCTCCTCGTGAGAGTACAAGTGCTGGCATATCACAAGGGGCGTTCTCCTGCCTCGGTGATCAGAAGACCCTCACTCATGATGTAATGTGGGACCTGATCTCAATTGCTGACGTCAGTAGTGGTTTTATTAGGGACGCTTGGCTAATCGGTGCTGTGTGCTTTAGGATGAAAGTGCTAAGAGCCCTCTGCCATACTTGCATATAGACCCAAGTCAGGCAGGATACGCCTGATGTTTAAGCCAAAAATTTCTTTTTTTGTCTGTCTCCCACCTACATTGCCTCTGTTTCAATAGATGTTAATGTTGAAATGTATGGTGTGTGTGTGTGTGCATGTATGTATATATATATATATATATATATATATATATATATATATATATAGATAGATAGATAGATAGATAGATAGATAGATAGATAGATAGATAGATAGATACATAAACACACACATGCATCATATATATATGCCATACCACCTTGAAGCTGTTTCAAAACATTCGATTAGATGAGAGTATTTAATATCTCAGCAGTATACAGCTGAAAATATATATTTTGTAAATAAAATAATAGTTGAGCCCATCTAGCAAAAGCCCTGCCTAGTCCTACGCATCTCGTCTTAGATTAACGCATTAGAGGTAATGGTACAGCATTCCCGCCAGACCAGCATCCTATCACGCAAATGCGTGGCACGTGGCAGGACTTCAGTCAACTGAGCAGATACAAATGGCACACAGGGTATATGTGATAGGTGAGGATTATGGCATGAGTACATTAGGGCTCCCTCTTCTAACTACTGTTGTTGTGGTGATTTGACTAACGCCCCCGCTCGTCCTTGCACAGTAATGTGAATTGCGGAAATTCACACTGACTGACAATGTAGAGCTTCTCTGATGGGTGAGCGGAATTGTACCAGAGGAGCATGTAGCTCCTTACTTACAGAGAAGGCTAGACTGTATGCGTCTGCTGGCAAAAACCATAGCTCCCGAGATCCCTGTGAGCGAGTAGCTGTATTTTCCGATGACTCCGTCCGCAAAGCTCTATTCTATTTTTCCAAACAGTGTGCTGATCAGCTGGTCCAAAAAAACGAAAGGTTATCATTTTGATGAAAAAAAGAAAAATATAAATTATCCTCCGATTTCTTTGCCACATTTAGCAGTCTTTCTGTGGTCCTCTTAGGTTGAAGTTTTGAAACTGGAGCACAACTCGTGTTAAGTGGGAAAGAATATAATCACAGTATAGCACATATATTTGTTCTTGATAGGAATGCATAAAGAATACTGTATAACGTTTTCTTGTGGGATAGCTGTACTGCTACACTAGACAGTATTCTAACATGCAGAAGGTGTACTATACAAAAAAGAGGCATCCCAACTTTTTCAAATATTGTGTATCAATACTGTTTTATTTCCTTTGTAAATAGGGAACAATTTCCATGTTTATCAATAGCGTTCAACTCGTTTGCACTGTCCCAAATACATGTTAGTGGAAATATCTGCTTTTTTCAGACTAGGGAATGCGTAAACCATTCCTTACTAAATACACAATATGATTGTTAAATCATCAATCTATAAGCTCATATACATGCTCAGTGGCAAAGCTGCCATATAAGCCAAAATCACTTACATCCTAAGGCTGGGAAGCCCGTATTTAATGGGCAAAAAAACGACATGCTCTAGAATGCAGAGTGCTGTTGGCTGAAAAAAACCGAATTTTTTCGTGTCACACACAGAGCACAGGGTCAAGTGGCACCAGGCAAAAAAAAATCAATTGATATTTCACTACATAAAATGTCACACACAAGCACACCGAAAACATGGACAGGTCGCACGTAAGCAGGTAGAAAGCTTGGCAGCTATGTATAAGAACAACACAAAGCTGGCCGGAATCGTTTCCACTTATTGCCAGACTACTTTCATCTCACAGGTAATTCTGAAACACTTTAATAGCACCCAGTGCTGGCCAGGCCTCAAAGCTATTGTGTGATTCTGTGCAAAGAGGCAAGGCGTCCCTTGAGAAGGTTCTCTTGTTTCCTGAAACCTATATTTAGTTTCATGAAAATGTTATCGCTTTCAGTTTCTTATTTCTGCCGCGCATGCGCTCAGGGTGTTTAAAATAAATGACAAATGTTCTCCTAAACGGCTTCGAAGAATACCTTGGGGTGGGGGGGGGGGGGGGGGGGGGTAGGGGGGGCATTAGTGGTAGAGATGAAGAGATACTTTGAAAAACTCACTTCTGGCCCCCTGTATGACTGCCAACGTTTTAGTTTATGTCTGTGACATTTCCAGGTTTGAATTAATGTTTTACTCTGGCTGCGCCCATGTCTTAAGGAAACTGCTTCCAAAATACAGTCACCCCGGCTCCCTAAACACCGACCAATTGTCGCATTCAGCCAGGTTTTGAAACACGGAACCTGTCAAACACAGCACGGCTGGAAGACTATATAAAATCCGGTTTTCCTCTTGAACTAAAATCACAACATGCAAATGAATGTCCTTTTTTAAATTTTCTTAAAAATAGCCAGCTCTATTTAGCATGTTTCATCAAAAACTGTAACTGAAGAGCGGGCAGTGGAATCTAGTATATAAGTAACACTGCATACAAGTAAAAACTAAACCAATAAATAAAAGTAAAACACGCAGAGAAAGAGTAAATTGTCATTTAAAATAAATGAGGGATAAAAAGAACACAGAAAAGATCTGAACCACCAAGTGGACGGATAAGAGAGTTTTGCTCTGCTCTGGGAGTCCTGTGATTTATTTGTTGTGTTGATTAAGGACATTTCTTCCTGATATACTTTTCTGTTTTGTAAGACTACTTGTAAGGGGCTGCAGAACCAGAAACCACCTGCACTTTGAGCATTATAAACTTCAGACTTTTCCTCCTGAAGGAGCCATTTAAATTCCTTGGCTTGTCCATCAGTGATAGCATCTGAACCATTAGATACGTCTCAAAAGATCGACATGGATGTTTCAAGACATTTTATCTTACCCTGTAGCTTTCAGATTACTTACTGATTTGGTTTCGATGCTTAGGTAGCAATGCTCTCTGTACAGGGTAGAGTGTTCACTTTAAATAGGGTCACAATAAAAATTAGGGACCCATAGTGCCCATAATTTTTAGTTGGTTTCTGAAATTTGAACAAAGTTTACTCAAAACATACAATCAAGTTATGTTGTTTAATGTTTAGCAATTAAAGTGCTCCTTAAAATGAGTAACACGTGAAGTATACGTTGTTTCTTCTGTAATCCATATTCTGCTTTGTACAGTTTATAATAAGCAGTCCATATTTGGATAATATTAGGATGCCAGCTAACACATGTTTCTCCCCCTCTGCTGGTGAGTCTGGGGCTTTCTCAAGGCTGCACAGTATCCATAGTTTAATCAGCGATTTGCCCAATGAAGCTATGTGCTACTTACGGACCGCAGGTCACTATCAGAAGATTAGAACCCGTCCTACTTAATTCCATTGGTAAATTTATGATTATGATATGGGTACTGTTAAACCATCATAAATTAAGGAGCTCTACTTGATTGGTTGCTTTGCAAGGGTGTCTAAGGTCATGATGTGTAGAGGTGGTCGGAGTGGTGATTGGAGCTATGGAAGTTGTCCCATTTTTTACAAGAAATAGATTTCTTTGGAAGACTATGGGACAATGAGAGATGATGGTGGCCACAGTGGCCACCCGACTTATAGTCAGATCCTTTAAAAATGAAGCTCATTAGCCTTGCTCTCCTGTGTTAAGGAACAGTGCAAGGGGCTATGTTTAAAAAAACATCGGAGAAGCCACTAGGTCCTGTATAATAGGATGCTGCAATGTCTATATGGTCTAACTTGACAGAGCAGCTGTCACCAGATAATTATGTGAGCATCACTAGAGAGGGACTTTGATTCCGCTCACATTAGCCGAGAGTACATGTTTTGATAGGGCAGATGTTGTGTACTTCCACAAAAAAAATGCTTGCCCTCCACACAGCTGTAATCATTTTGTTCATGTGTCCAGCAACCGGAGATTGGACATTCAGGGGCACACTTATGACATAGCAATGTATTATAAATAAGATAGTCCTTAGAGACCAGATGATGAGTAGATATATTCATTAGATTTATTGGTAAGATAATAACATCAATATCCATAGGAAGATGGTAAGTCCATATGACGCCCCACCAGGAGCAGCCTCTGTCCTGCTCAGCCTGCCACCAACTGACACTCCACAGCTCCCCAAGCACCCAACATTCCACGACCTCATCATACTACCAACATTCTAGACATCTTCAGGCACATCCACACTCACACTGGCTGAGCAGTAGATAAGGGAACCATAGAGAAGGGAAATGCAGCAGTAGATTATAACACATCCCCCTCCCTAAGGAAACCAAACACAATGAAGGATAAATAAAGATGCATGAAAATACACTGAACAAATGAATCAAGTACATATGACAAAGATGAAAATGTAAGCCAATTCAAATGCCAATGAAATCACACACCTTGAATCACAATAAAAGAGTTCCCGGAAAGCATTACATTCAGACATATTAAAGTAATCAATCCAACACAACGTAGGTAAAACAAGAAAACCTCAAAAAGATTCATAACCAGGTAAAACCCAAGATTGCTTCAACTCAAACATTTAATAGGTAAGAAGCAGTGAAAACCCACAAGAATGTGTCATCTAAAACACAATCTAACCCAAGATAGCACTTAAAGAAAGTACAGGAAAAACCATTCACCCACCAACCACACAGTGAGTGTACACGCAGAGAAACTTCATGTGGAAGTGCTTACTCTACGCAGACCAAACCACAATAACCAATCAGGAAAACCATTCACCCACAAACCAAACAGTGAGTGTACACGCAAAGTAACCTCAAGAGAAGGCATTTACTCCACGCAGACCAAACCACAATAACCAATCAGGAAAACCATTCACCCACCAATCAAACAGTAAGTGTAAACGCAGAGAACTTAATGTGAAGATATTTACTCCACGCAGACCAAAACAGAAAGACAATCATCCACCCAAACTAAAAGTGAAGTAGATTGGCAAACCAAAAGTCATTCAAGTAACACAGAAAAATGTGAAACCATACCCACAATAAGTGGTTGAAAACCAAAGGAACACACAAAATGTGAATCCATAACCACAAATAAGTGGTTGATAACCAAAGGAAACAGGCAAACTGGGGATAAGTACTATACCCCCAAACTCAAAGCAACACATAACGGAAAAAACACAGCAAATTTAATATGAAGGCAAAGACAACTAAGACCATACACACAACCTCCTCTCATTCCATATAAATTCACAAAAACAAACGGAAAGAACCCGTGACAAGTGTAACATGCCTCCATACAATACTGCAAACACATCGTTGTAAATAGGTAAAACAACAGTAACACAACAAATTAAAACAAAAAACGTAGTCATCGTTGTCTATGAACGATAAGCGATTTCTCACCCGAAATTCTTGTAACCTCTCACCCAAAGTCCATGTGGTACAGGTTAGAACCAGTGTTTCCACGCAATTGCGCCACCAGTACCACAGTCCAAGTCTTGACAGCAACATTCCAATAAACATCCATCGTTTGAGTGACTTCCAATAACCTTCTTTGGAGGAACTCGAGATCTCCCATCATAAAGTTCATAAAAATGGCTCCTATTAGCCCACAAGGTAGAAGCCCATAAAGTCCAGTGTCAAGTAACGGTATCAACAAGGACACGATAAATCCACTGTCAATTAACAAGGGACTGAAAGACATAATGGATAAAGTTGAAATACCCAATGACTCGATGACGTCCATAGAATAGTAATCCCAAACGTCGTGATCCTCAGTAAAGCAAAAAGATCCTTCCCAAAGTGTAAAGATGGCCGCCACAGCATCGTTCAGCGTCATTTTCCAAGGGAGATGGGCCACGTTTTCTCCTTTAGCGTGATGACACTTCGGAACACCCTCGTAATTACACGTTACAAGAATCACCAACACGCAGAAGAATTCCCACAACGTCATCAGATGGACGCTAGCAGGGGAACTGGAAAGAGCTCTGCTGACCAACCGTCACAACCGTCACAGGCACAGCATACGGTGAGTTGACGAACATTGTAAAATTCATTAGCCTAATTAAAATGTCCCAAAACACGCTGCGAGAAGACACTCAGCCACCGACCTCGCCTCCACAGTCACAGCCAGATCGCTTCACTCATTTGCTGCGCGACGTGAAAACTCACCAGCTGCGGCCTGTCAGGTCAAATCTTCACAGTCCGCTTCACACACGAACGCCGCCTTTAGTCCCAGGTCAAATCCAATGGGCAGCAGGAAAGCGCACCAAAATAAAGATTTAAAGCGGCAGTAGGACAAGGAAACTGCTATCCAAAGTAATCTCCACAGTACACTGGCACATGCAGCATGTGAAAGTCATATTAATAGTAAAGTGCAGGGCTAGTAAATCCAAATGCAAGGCTGGTAAATCCAAATGCAAGGCTGGTAAGTCCAAATCCTTAATTCCTAGGAAAACCAACAAACTTTAAACGCTCTGGCTGCAGGCTGGTAAGTCCAAATCCTTAATTCCTAGGAAAACCAACAAACTTTAAACGCTCTGGCTGCAGGCTGTCCTGTTGACTAAGAACACTGGTGGGGCTTACCAGAGCGTAGCTTTTTTTGTAATTACTTCCATTAAAGTTCTGTTCATTAGTTGCAGTAGTTAATCAAGTCCTCAGTTCCAGGGTAATCCAGGGTAATGTAGGGGTAATCCTTCACCAACACGTAGTTCTTTTTACCTCGTCGCCAGTTTTATAAATAAGATAGTCCTTAGAGACCAGATGATGAGTAGATATATTCATTAGATTTATTGGTAAGATAATAACATCAATATCCATAGGAAGATGGTAAGTCCATATAACGCCCCACCAGGAGCAGCCTCTGTCCTGCTCAGCCTGCCACCAACTGACACTCCACAGCTCCCCAAGCACCCAACATTTCACGACCTCATCATACTACCAACATTCTAGACATCTTCAGGCACATCCACACTCACACTGGCTGAGCAGTAGATAAGGGAACCATAGAGAAGGGAAATGCAGCAGTAGATTATAACACAATGCTATTAATGTGTGTTAGAGAACTAGAAAATGTATGGTGTTTTTCTCGGGCAGTAGCACAGATGGGAGGAGGACAGTCATTTGCCTACATAGATGTTTAGGGCTGGCTTGACTGTGCCACTGTCAACTGACCTGTCCACCTACAACCTAGAACATCGTAGACTTACAGCCCAAAATGCTATTTGATGCTCGCTCGATTCTGCTAGAAAGCATTCTTTTAAAACTGTCATCACTTTGTACTCTGCTGATGCGTGAGGTTTGGGTAGAGGGGGGATTGTAAAGTTGTATTTAATTGCTGATAGTAGCTTTTTAATCTTTTTAAACAAACACCAATAAGACCACTTACACTCACTTTAAAAAACAATCCTGCATCTCGCTGCTTAGCGAATTATCCGACACTTGCATCTCTCAATCAGCGCCATGTTGGTCAGCGCGCTAGTGGTTGATCGCTTAGCACACGCCTCCCTATTTAGGAAGGGTGATGCAAGCGCCCAGCGGGCGCGCCGAAGGCGCACTGGAGGCGCGCCAGAGGCAAGCCCGTCTGCGTCTGTCCGTGCTCCGGTCACGCTCAGCACCAGCCATGCTGCCTGTTCCACTCAAGGACATGGCAGAATATGCTATCCCAGGGAACAACTCCTCCATATAGGTAAGAGGGATGTTAGGGGGACACAAGTAGATATGACCAATAACAATAATACTACTGTTGCTGACCTGACCAAAGATATACTAAAGTGTGGTCTGATCAACAGCAGGTCCTTGATAAAGCATTACCAGGAAGTGTCAAATATGAGTGCCTGTACCTAGATGCCTTATTCTTAACGGAAACCTGGACTAGCACTTACTCCTCTGTAGAGCTGGGCTTCGCATGTCCAGGAGGATACAACATTTTTACATAAACCAAGGTCTTCTGGGAGAGGGGGAGGGGTTGGGGTAATTTTTAAAGAAAAATGGGATTTTACTCCAGTACATGTCGATGATGTCTAGGGTATTGAATTACTAGGCTTCTCACTGCAAGAGGCAAGAGGAAGATTACTAACTGGAGTAGTTTGTTATAGACCCCCGGGTCTAAATACCCAATATCAAGCCCTGTTCGATACCCTCGCCGACCTGACCTTAGCACACTCAAGAATGGTTATATTAGGGGACTTCAATCTCTGGGATAACGGGAATCTAGAACCCCATCTGAGAGATCTGAGGCAAACCTGTGAAAGCCTTAGCCTACACCAACTGGTATATCAGCAAACCCACTTAGGAGGGCATGTTTTAGACCTCCTGTTTGCTAATCGCAATGAGACAGAGGTGATGGATGTACTGCTCCAAAGTTGGACTGACCATTTTCTAATCCACTTCAGGATAACACTGCCCAGATGAGTGAATAACGTAAATCGGTTGGTGACCTATCGTAAGGGAAGAAAATGGGCTAAGCTAGTAAGAAATAGACCAAGCAAACATTCCCAGAACAGAATTTCTTTGCACCTAACGACTCAGCAGAAGAAAACTATCAAATCTACTGTAAATATATAAATGGTACCCTGGATCAGATTGTCCCGGTAAAAAGACTGAAGAATAGAAAGAAACCCTCAGCCCCTTGGTACAGTGAGGAGTTGAAATTGATGCAGAAAAAATGCAAACAGGCCGAGAGGAAATGGAGAAGGTCATATATAGAGTCAGATAAAAAAGAGTTGAAACTATTGCAGGCTCTGTATAAGGAAATTATTTCTAGGTCCAAAGCAGAATTTTATGCTAAATCCATCCTGCAAGCACCCAATAGTACTAAAGCGCTTTTTAATATTATAAAGGATCTATCCAATCCAGTCTGTATGGGCAATGAGGTGGTTGCAACGCAATAACTCTGTGATGACATTGCCGCCCATTTTGATGAGATCATCAAAATTGTTGGGGGTTTTAATCCCAGCACCAGTAGCTTTCAGGATGAATTACCTCAGACACCAGCCGAAGAGTCACAGATAGAAACATCTCATAGCCGTCAGTCGCCCACTTTAGAGTGTTTTCAACCTCTTACTGAGGATACATTTAATAGCCTTGCCCAAAGTGTATCCTCAGGCCCCCTCTGGACCCTCTTCCACATAGGATTTGGAAGGAATTTTGGCAAGAATTATTCCTCTGGCTGCGGCTGATCTGCTGTCAGTCACAGGAAGAAGGAATGGTTCAAGAAGTTTGGAAGCAGGCAGTAGTGACTCCGCTGCTTAAGAAACCGTCTCTCGACCCTACAAGTCCAATGATCTTTAGACCAATCTCTCTCCTGCCATACCCGGTAAAAAAATCCAGGAGAAGGAAGTTAGCAAATCTCTATCCCTATATCTAGAGGAAAATCATCTGCTAGACAAGGACCAGTTTGGGTTCTGACCAGGACACAGAACTGAAACAGCCCTAGTGACCGTACTGGACAATCTAAGAATGCGAGCCGACAATGGTAATCCATCTGTACTAATGTTACCATACTATACTGCTGAAAAGACTAGAGAATATAGATGTGAAAGGACGGGCACTGAAATGGCGGCAATCTTATTTGACGGGCAGACAACAGGTTGTGACCATTACACCGTTCACATCCACTAAGACCCCGGTGCGCCATGGGGTCCCGCAGGGCTCCGCAATAAGCCCCATTCGATTTAACATATACTTGCCCCCTTTGATCCCTATTATCAAGTCTTTCGCAATTGACCTAGTTAACTATGCAGACGACACCCAATCTGTGTTTTCCCTGGAAGCGAATCAAGCAGTAACTATGGACACATTCCAGGAGTGTATGCAACAGACCTCCAATTGGCTTAGGACGAACTCCCTACAATTTAATGGAAGAAAAACTGAGATTGTGTACTGCTCCATGGCTAAAATGTCTTGGTACTTGCCGCTGGAGTTCAGACTCACCCCTAAGGGCAAACCACTTGTTCCAGTTAAAACAGTGTGTAAGCTAGGGGTCTTAGTAGATAACAACCTCCAAATGGAGTCACAAGCCAATAAAACAGTTAGTATCTGCTTCTCCTTGCTAAGAGCACTTCACCAGATTCTCCCACTAATGCCTAGTGCCACTAGATCTCTCGTAGTGAAGAGTATAATTTTGAGCAGACTGGACTACTGCAATTCTCTGTACCTAGGAGCACCACAATCAGTATTGCAGACATTGCAGAGAATCCAGTCTATAGCAGCAAAACTGGTGTTAAATAGGTAGCGTATGCTCTTTAAGGACGCTATGACTAACTGGTCCCCTAGTTGGTGGCCGGAAGAACCAGGTACAGCCCCTACCCCATAGACCGTTGTTAAAAACTTAGGGGTCTTGGTAAATAGAGACCTCAACTTGGGAGATCATATTGCAATAACTAAAAAATCCTGTTTCTATGCGCTGAGCTTGCTCCGCAAGATTTTTCATTTTCTTCCTACCAATACTTGGAAAACATTGATCCATGCCCTAGTCCTGAACCGCTTGGATTACAGCAATGCGTTGCTGATTGCGGCTAAGGATCTTGATCTACAAAGCTTACAGGTAGTGCAAAACACTGCTGCCCGTTTGCTGACTGGTGTTCCCAGGCAAACTCCATCTCTTCCTCTTCTCCTCAACTTACACTGGCTACCTATTCGGAAAAGAATTCATTTTAAAGTGTGCTGTTTAGTATTTAAGAGTCTAAACCAGATGGCTCCTAGCTATTTGACTGAAAAGCTCACTAAACATATTCCTTCTCGCACACTGCGTTCGGAAGGGAAAGGCTTACTTGTGGTTCCCCGTACCAAACTATCCAGACTAGGAGGCATATCTTTCACTTATATGGCTCCCACACTATGGAACCAGCTGCCTCTGGATCTTCAACTGAATACCAATTATTTGGCTTTTAGGAAAAAGCTTTCGACTCATCTTTTCTAGCTTTTTTCCCTTATGTGCTGCACCGCCTTAGTCCTCAGCGCGGAGATACCCCATGTGGGGTGATTCATGCGCTTTATAAATGCTAAATAAAAAATAAAATAAATAAACGATGCTGGCTCTAAAGGACCTCCATTGGCTACCCATTAAGGAGAAAATTAAATTTAAGTCTCTCTGCATTGTATTCAGAGCAGTACATGGTCTGGGTCCAGTACCTCTGCAGGAGAAAATTACCTCTTATAATGCTGGGAGAAACCTTCGTTCTTCCAGTGCAAATCTGGTAACTGCTACCAGATTCAAGAAGACCAGGATGGGAGGCGGAGTGTTAGAAATGGGGGTCTCTAGTTGGCAATGGCTGGCCACTGTCCAAGTATGGACCCTTCTTCCTAAGTCAGAGTAAGGGGGCTACACCCTTTCATAACCCCTACTCAACCCTGTGGTAACGTAGCACAAGCAGCTAGGCTTATCTCAGAGGCAGTGTGTAAAGCATTTATGATCATACACAGTAACACAGTGAGGAACACTACAAAGGGACACCACACAAGTAGTTATAAAAAAATAAGTATCTTTATATATAGACTTAACACAAGACCAATAACGATAAAAAGCCACAATACTGTAAAATAGGATTATTCTTGAAAGGCTGTAAAATAGTTCAGAATGTGCAAAAAGGAGTTCAGTTCAAGGCAGTGGTCTCTGCGTCCCTTTTACTTACAAAGTACCTGGATTTCATAGCAAAACCAATAAAATGTCGCAAACGAGCTGTAGCGATGAATTTCATCACGCGAGGCCGGCGAAACGTTGAATCCTTGCCGCAAAGGAGATGATGCGCCGGTCTGCGGATGCGTGCAGGACAAAGTGACAAACTTCTTCACGCTAGGCCAGCGATGCGTTGAATCCTTACCGCAAGGAGGGATGATGCTCTGAGCCTGTTGTGTGTGCAACCCCTGTTGCGATGAGTAGAAATGGCGCTCCGCGAGGGAGCGATGCTCCGGGTGTGATGCGAGGAAAATGGCGGATGCCTGGCGCCCGCACTGCGATGCGATGATCTCGATGTGATAATCCGGGGTTAGCGAGCCCTCGGCGGCCCGCAAACGTGCGATGTGATGATCTTTGGAAGTAGCGAGCACTTTGGGGCCCGCAAGCGTGCGATGCGATTATTCTTGGTTTGCGAGCACTCGGCGTCAGCAGCGCAGTGAATTTTCTGACGCTCTTCAGCTGCGGCGGCTCGCAATGGGCGTTAGCGATGATTTCAGCACTCTCTTCTCTGGAGTAGAACAAGAGGCCCTGGAACTCACAGGGGCCTCACCTTTAGATAGAAATCCTCGCAGGGAGGAATCAGGAGGCTGGTGGGGGAGTCAGATGTGCCTGTGACTGCAGCGGGAGGCTTGCTCTCTTCTGACCCTTGGGTGATTGCTTTAGCAAAATAAAAGTTCTCTCAAAAGTCCTTTTCCCTCTTCTTCCAAGCCCAGGGGAAATTACTGCAGGCCAATCCAAGAAATAGCACACAAGCACGAGGACTGTCCTCTCCTGCAGAGTCCTTCAGTGAAACAGACAGAGGTTCTTCTTGACATCCAGGAGCAATACAAAAATCAGGGGTTTGGGCACAGATATTTATACCCGAAAATTCTTTGTTCTCAAAAGTCTCTAGTCACTGAACCTAGCCAGAACCAGTTCTGCTCAGGCCTGGAGCACTTTGTTTACCAGGCTGCATCCTTCCTTTCAGAAAGAGGGGGTCTGCCATCAGACGCACAGTAGGAGGTGGAGCCAGCATTCACCTTGCCAGACACAGCCCTATTCAGGTCAAAGTGCTACCCCTCCCCAGTACACAATGCAGATCTCTCTATTCAACCCAGGTCTGCCCCTCTAAACCCAGACAGTAAATACACATAACAGCAGAGCACACTGGAAGGCTCAGGCAAGAAAATACCTACTTTCTAAAGGGTGGTATTTTCAAACACAAAATATTAACACCAACTTTGCTAAAAGATGTATTTTATTATTCTGAGCTGAGGCATACTAAACTCAAATTTCTACCATGTTCCCTGAGTCAGTTAGGACTATCAGATGTAATAGCCAGACTGCCCATTCAAACCTATGGAGAACAGGTAGCCTTGCAGCAGTGAAAAACAAAATGGAGAGTAATTCACTACCAGGACATGCTACACATATCAAGCCATGTCCTGCCTTACACACACAATGCACCTACCATAGGGGTGACTGACATGATGCCAAGGGAAGGTTCTGGGGCTGGGAAGTGTGGGCACTTCACAGCCAAGATGGCAGTTCTGGACTGCACACAGACACTGCAGTGGCAGGTCTAAGGTACCATTTACAAGCTGCTTCTGTGGGTGGCGCAAACCAGCGCTGCAGGCCTACCAGCAGCATTCGGGTTACCAGCCTGGGCACACACAGACCACACTACTAGGGACTAACAGGTAACCCAAATAAGCCAATCATGGATACACCAATTCACAGTTACATTTTCACAGGGAGAGTATATGCACTTTAGCACTGATCAGCAGTGGTAAAGTGCCCATAGTCATAAAACCACAACAACAGGTCATATAAAATACAAGAGGCAGGCAAAAAGTTTAGGGATGGCCCTGCAAGAAGGGCTATTTCCAACACAGAGCATTTGGAGTAGCAGCTTCACGCCTCTGGAATGATCTGCCCCAGAATATTAGACAATCTAATTCCCTATTTCTCTTCAAAAAAAGCTTAAAGACCTGTCTCTTCCCTAGGAATGAGTAAAACAAGCTCTTTACTTTGCAAATAGGATTTCTGTTTTGCTGGTGTCACCTGATAAGTCGAAGCGCCACGATACCTGTAGGGTGACAGTCTGCGCTATACAATTCCATGATACAATACAATACAATACAATACAATTCACCAATATTATTCTACAGTTTTTTGTTTCCACACAAATACAAACCCACTCCCATGCTATTTAGTTATAATGTTTCACAGACCATACAACATTCTTTTTAAGCCAGACCTATTGACATTGTCAATGCTTGTTTTTTCTTCTTTGCTGTAGGCATTGAAGAAATGCTGCAGTTTAACTGTGGAGGCCATATGCTGAAATAAAATGTTACATTTTAAAAATGAAAATAATTTTCATATACAACATCTGAGCTTCGTAGCAGACAGGTCTACTTTAAGATCAGAAACACTTTGGTTTTGAAGCAATCACTGGAAATTAGTATTCTTAATGGCTCAAAAAAGTACGATTTGCTTTGAACTACTGCAACTTGAATACTTTAAACACAGAAGAATGATAAAAATACAGAATGGAAGAAAAGAGCACAACATTTTGGACCGGCAGTCCCAACACTTAAGTGCATTTCCTTTTAGACACAATTGATCTGATAAAAAGTCGTCACTCACTGTACAAAAGAGCTATTTTTCTGAAGTCGTCTGACCTAGCTACCCATGCTATATGTTGTGCTAAGAGGAAGCAAATGCAAATGAGAGGTGCGTTAGCCCAATTCCATATAAATAGAAGGCAAGGGGGGGGGCCTGGGGAAGGGGGGTTTCTGGAGTTTAAGAGCAAGTTGTTAAGCACACCTTGTCTCCAGTGAGAAGCCAATACCCAGCCTCAGATGGCACCTGATCGCCAGAACAAAGGTTCAGAAAGATGCAATGGCAAACTAGGTGCAGGGAGACACCCAAAATATAATTCATAAGTAAAACCTTTATAGAATCAAGGATAGCCTTATTGACTAGTCCTCCATCAGTGAGTGCTAGGGGGTCGCTGATAGTAGATGGGTAAACGAGCTGGGTTCCTTTCGGGATCATAGTGCTGATGAGTGAAGGTAAGTTCTCACTATTTCATGCAACAGCTGCAGTGTGCAGGCAGCACGAACATGCGTCACACGATTGATGTAAAGGTAGAGGGTCTTCAGCCACCAGGCAGATGACATCATTCGAGGGAGCATCTTGTACCTCCTCAGTCATGTTCATGCTCGCAGCTGCAGAGTGAGGGTAGTGACCAGAGGAGACAAATTTACCACTATTCCCATAAATTTACAATGCTGCGGTCACCAGGCTCATTTATCCCCTGCTAGAAGGACTGTCAAAAGAGCTACTGATTAAAGAAAACCAGCGTGGACCAACAAGGATCTTCCACCTGTATGATGATGGTGTCAAAAAAACATCAAAAGAATCATCTGGCAAGGGCACCCAATGCGAGCCCATGTCTCTGTCAACCTTCCACTTATCACATGTGATCTTGGTTGGAGGTCACAGAACATGTCAGAGATTGGAGTGTCCCCACTGCAGCCACATTCACCCCAGGAGGGTGACCAGAGCTACAACATATTGTCGATGCAGCTTCTCCTGCATGGTTGATGCTAGAGTGCAGTGCCCTTGTGTGTGGGCTGAACTCTGGACCTCCTTGAGATAGACAGGTAATGTTTTTAATGCAAGTGGGTTTGATTCCCCAGATCTGCCAGTGGCATAACAAAAGTCCTTGCAGCCCTCGTTGTGTGGTGGAACCCCCAAGCTTCAGAGGCCCCCTCCGGCACTGGCAGGTCTCTGAGTGTGGGGGCCTCCCTGCCTGTACTTTGCAGGTGGGCCCCCTCAAGTTTTGTTACGCCATTGAGATCTGCAAGGGTTGAAGTATTGAAAGTTCTCTGCTCTTGAGTGCAAGCTGGCTGAGCACCACTATCCATATGTCGGGCCCCTCCCTCAACACAACTTACCTGGGCACTCGATGTTGAAGCCAAACAAACCAGGAGTGCTTGCAGTGGCAGACCCAGTCATTTCAGTCCTTCTGGCTTCACCCGTTCCACATGTCACCCGTCCTATACAGAGTACGCTGGCTGACAGCTTCAAAGCCAGGCAAAACTGGCTCCATGTCGCAGTAAGGCACCACCTGCTCCAGGCCCTCTGAGCTCTTTGTGGCCTTCCCTGTCATGCAAAGTGCTTCACTGGGTTTCAGTTAATCAACAGACCTAGTATTCCAAACCTGGCACCCACTTGCGCAGGAAAACGTGGTGCAGGTTTGGTGCATGGGGTTTGGGATTCACATGGGTTAAGGGAAATCTAATGCTTATGCATTATTTTTAGGAGAGACTGGATGTAAACGTTACACATAATTGGCAATAGAGAAGGGGTAGAATAGGCGAAGCAATGACCCAGTTGTACTTAATGTTGTTTATTAATGATAACTGGTTTGCATTACGGTAAAGAATGTGTTAGAAATTGGGTTCCTGGTTGACTGGGGTACAAGCCTTGGTCAAGCAGTAACCCCAACCTAAGTCTGGGTAAGTCACAAACATACCCTAAATAACCTGTGCTCACCCTCTGGTAGCGTGGCACAGAGCAGTCAGACTTAACCTAAGAGGCATTGTGTAAAGTATTTGTGCAACACTTGAAACAGTAAGACAGTGAAAACACTGCATAAAAAGATTCCACACCAGGTTAGAGAACTAGCTCTTAATTTATTAAATAAAACAATACCGAAACAACAAAACTCCAATAAGCAGAACTTGAGGTACGAATTTTTATAGAATAATCTGTTAAATGAGCGCTTACTTGGGATATCTGGTTGCACTGGACCGGGACAAAGTCAAAAGTTCAGGCAGCCTGCAATGGAGCACGGGCCAGCTACAGGGACCCAGTGAGGACTGCTGAATGAGAGTAGCTTAATCCTAGTTGCGTCAATGAAGATGCGGGATGCAGCCGAAGAGATCCATTGGTGTTTATCCCACAGCAGAGGTGATGCGTCGATTTTCTTCACGCAGCAGCGGCGATGCATAGATTCCGAAATGCAGCTGTTCCGATGGCAATGCACCAGTTCGGTACCCGCAAATGTAGCAACGCGTCGATTCTGCTCCTGCAGCAGAAGATACATCGATTCTGAAGGTGATGAGCATGTACCGAAGGTGATGTGTCGGTTCCGAAGGTGATGCGCCGGTTTTGTTCCCGCAACAGCGAATGCTTCGGTTCTGCTAGAGCAAACATCTTAAGCCCACTTTTAAGGCTCCAGGACTGGGGTGGCACCACTTGGCAGGAAAGACCCACAGATTGTAGAGTCCAAGTGCAGGAGCAGGATGGTTGGAAGTCTTTTATATCGCTGAGACTTCAGATCAGGAGGCCAGACAGCTAGCCCTAGGAGTCAATCTGGGTTCAAGTGATTCAGGTACAGTTCTTCTCACACAGGCAAGCCGGGCAACACAGCATGGCAAGAGTCCAGCAAACAGCAGTCCAGCAGAGTGGCAGTCTTTTCAGCAGGACAGCAGTTATTCTTCCTTGCAGAGTGGTCACAGGTCCAGATGTGTACTGAAGTGGTGGTGTCAGAGGTCCCATTGTGTGAGGCTGTCTAGGAGGAATCCACAAAGCCCAACTGCCAACTGCCCCAGGCATGTGATCGGAGACAGGATGCAGGCACCAAATTGCTAAATTAAGAATATGGCAACTTTCTAAAAGTGGTATTCTTAGAATTGCAATGTAAAATCCAACTTCACCATCAGTTGTGATTTGAAATTGTGACTCTAGAGACACCAAACCTGAAACAGTTATATCTTCACATTTGGAAATTAATCTTCTAAAGTGTACCAAGGTAATTCCAATGTTACCCAATGGGGGATATAGGTCTTGCAGTAGTGAAAAACGAATGTAAGAGTTTTTCACTACCAGGACATGTAAAACCTAAAAGTGCATGTCCTACCTTTCAAAGACACTGCACCCTGCCCTTGGGCTGTCCAGTGCCTACCTTAGGGGTGATTTATGTGTATTAAAAAGGAAGGTTTGGACCTGGCAAAAGGTTTAACTTGCCAGGTCGACATGGCAGTATAAACTGCACACACAGGCCCAGCAATGGCAGGCCTGAGACTTGTTTAAAGTGCTACTTAAGTGGGTGACACAACCAGTGCTGCAGGACCACTAGTAGCATTTAATTTTCAGGCCCTTCGCACATGTATTACTTTTTACTAGGGACTTACAAGTAAATTAAAAATGCCAATTTTGGATACGCTAATGTTACCATGTTTTAGGGAAAGAGCACAAGTACTTTAGCTCTGGCCAGCAGTGGTAAAGTGTGCAGAATCCTAAGACCAGCAAAAACGAAGTCAGCAAACACAGGTGGTCCGAATGCAAAACGTCAGGGGAAACCATGTCAAGGATGCCAAGTCTACCAGCATGGTTAAATAGTAGCCATACACCAGAGTGTAGTGTATCCCAGTGGTGTAGCAATAGGCCCACGGCCCCAGTGCAAGAAAGGATAATGCCCCCTACTCAGTGGTTGGTGGAAAAACAGTGCCACAAATGAGGTCTAGAAGGCCCCTTGTACTATTAGGCCTTGGAGCAACTTCACCTGTTGATCTATTAATAGCTACACTACTAGGTGCCATTCACTTCCGGCGTACTGATGTGGTTCAATTTTGTTCTCAATTCCCTAGGCAAGCCTACACAGGTATGCACCTGAAGCGAAGCAGTAAACACCTGCATTCCAGCAACCTACAGGGGAATTCCCAAGCCATCCTCAACTTGCCAAACCAGTTTTTGTCTTTTTGAATGAAGTTAATTTCCTGTAAATTCAAAGCTCCTGAAAATGCACACTGTGCCAGAGTTTATGCAAGCATCTGAAAACATTCCCACAAACTTGGAAGGGTAAAGGTAAGCAAGTGGCATCTTTCCAGAGCTCAGGGGGACTTCCGAAAATTCCACAATAAAAATTGCAAATCGCTTGTGTAGCATTGATATTAAAAGGCAACATGATATTTGTGCGTGTCAGTTGTAGGCTCAGTATAAAAAGTCTAAAATGTGTGTGGAAAAAGGAAGCCTAACCTGTTTGTTAAATATCACACTGTTAGCAATTGCAAAGTAGCCAGGGTAATGTGGAGCTTTATGAAGTGTGGATGGATTGTCGAATAGGCACTTGCCCGATTTGCAAACACCTATATGGGCACCGGCACTGCTGGTGGTGCCTTTGAGGTGATTGCTGGCACTGTTGGTGGTGTGGCCAACAACCCGCCGCTCCCAGATGAGGCCTATCCTAAACACCACATTAGGTGAGTCTTACCATGATAGCGGTAGCATCGGGTTGGACATTATGAATAATTATTGGAGAGCACAATTTTACTTTGTTTTTTTAGGAGTGTAAATCTTAAATTTTGTTTTAGAATGGGTATCTGGCTTTCAGCTTATTGAGCGGAGGTTCTATGAGTAAACTTGATGTACCATGAATACTACAAGCATTGTACCATATGCCAGCTCTACCAAAAAAAAACCTTCCTCTCTCCCTCTTTTTACTCTTACAGGTGGCCATATGTCCCTAGAAGGATTACCCTAGCTGGACTTAGTAAGTGGCAAGTATTACTCTAACACTTTCCACCGCATAATTGTAGATAGCACACTTTATTCACTTGTTCCACACGGTCCTAAAGAATCGCCCTAGATCTCTCCTAGACTACCAGAAGGCGAGAAACATGTTGACCTTTAGGGAGTAGAGTAGAGTTTCCTATACCTAATCAGAGAACACAAATCCCTCCCTGTTTTTTAGACTAGGTAAGGTACCTAACAGAATAAAGTATCACTTAAGGAATCCTTAACCTATTTTTTAACTCATTACACTGACATCTACACTAGACTAGGCCCCTCACCCCCACTGCACCCTTACGGCGGAACAAAAGATCTCCGAAAAAGAGCCCCTTTAAGGGTGCCCGTTGGGCATTGCAGCGCCGGCCCAACGAGGAGCAGGCTCAAATGATGAAGCATGACACCTAGCTTGCTGGGTGTGTGAGAGCCCTAGTTCCACAAGGAGGAATTCCCCTCCTCCTTCCACCTGTTCTACATTCCTTATCCCTTGTTGAGTCACCACCTTTTGACTCCATAGGAACTGCGTACCCTTCTTTTGCTGACTGTTGGTGGTGTGGCCATGTTTGGCTATTTGTTTGACACACAACTATCATCCTTTTCAGAGGAGCAGTAGCACCGCTTTACAACAAGCGGCAGAGGCCATCTTGGATTCAGGTCTTTTTAAGGCCTGCCACCCATTAACCATCTCGCCCCAAAGTTGGTCTCCTTTGTTCTTTGCTCCTTCTTACACCCCCCAACTCTAGCCCCGATTCAGCTAAACAGTTTGCCTTCCTCTGCTTGCCCTTCAGTGACAACAATACACAATAACACCACCATAGCAGAAAAACACCCCTTCCAAACCCCAAAAACATGTCCAAGGATGGGTGGTGGGCTTCAGCTAGGCAGTGGGCACAAAGGACATTGTTCTCACCATCGTACGCAATGACGTTACGTGAACGGATCTATAACCGTCACGTGTCCGTGACGTTTCCGTCCCTCCTCCCAACCTCCCTGAGCGCGTTGCCCACGCTCCGGGCCCTGATTGAGGGGAAAGGATCACACCACTCCACTTGATTTGAGTTCAAAAAGTTGTTTTATTTACCACTGTCGAACAGAGCACCCAGCAGCCCTTCGTCTGAGCCGCAGAAGCAGCTACCCTGTCAAATGGGATGACAAAAGGTTCTAAAGCAACACGCCTCCCCTAAGTTTATTGCCAATGCTTGTCTTTACACTTTACATTCAGGATTGCTATATCCATATACTAGGAACATTTACATCGCTCTTTATGTGACTTTCAAAAAAATGCACATATTGACTATATAGAACATTACCACATATTCAGTTCTCTCTATTTTAGTGATCACTGAAGTACTGCCTGGACCCTGACAGGATTCAGTCCTGTGACTGACTGGGGGACACACTCAGCAACGAAGGGGCCACATTTGATGACATCAAATTGATGTTAAACCAACATAGAACTAAACAGGAAAGCAGGTAAGGTCGAAACTTCGGAGCATGGCTACGGGGGAATACATGTGCGTATTTTGGGCAAATGCTTAATATTGATTAGAGGTATTATTTATTTAACAATAAGACTAGAAATAGTGTGGCTGGGGTGAGGATGCACCAGATGGAAACAATGCAAGATGACCATCAAACACTGTAAATCTACTGAAAATGAAACCACAGAATGTGCAAAACTGTCCTTGGGAGGTGATACTGTTGAATATGGTTGGTAAGAGGCTTGCACTACAAATAAACAGGAGGCTGTCAAAGCATCCCATGTATTAAGACTGGAGTGAGAGATTCTGAGACAAACACAAAAGGAGGAAAGTCAACCGGGCACCGTCTTCATAGAGGCAGTGGCAGCTGGTGCTTTTTAAAAGTGGTGAGGCAGAACGCTATGAGTTGAATATAAAGCGTGAGCGAGCTCAATTTAAACACACTCTTTGCACTTGCACAGACACATCACTCTCCCTGCATTCACACAGACACATCACTCACCCTGCACACACAGACCCATTACTCACCCTTCCCAGAAACATCACTAAGCCTGCATTCACCCATCCACATCACTCACCCTGGAATCACACAGGCACACTGATCAACCTGCACTCACACAGACATCCCTCACCCTTTGCTGCCCTGCACTGAAAGATGCACACTGTTTCGCTCTCCCTCCACTCACAAAAGTAGACTGTTTGCCCTGCACTCAGAAGGGCACACCTCTAATTCAGGGTATTAACACAGCTCAACCCTCACTCATAAAGGCATACAGCTCATCCAGTGTACTCATACAGCTACACAACTCACTCTGCGCTCACACAGACTCACCATTCACTGTTGGATGCGACGATATACACCCAATAACAGACACCGGTCTCCCTGTTCTCGTGGCAGTCTCTTAAATCAGGCAATCTGCCTAGATAGTCCCCGAAAGCATTCTAGGTTTCCCCATCTCTGGGGCAGTCTGGTGGTTGCAGCCCTTTCACGATCTGTAGCGTACAGGCAGGTCTCACGGATCTCAGGACAGTATCCCCAAACAACCTGTCCGCTTACTTAGATCCTGAGAAAGCCTATAAAAACACACCCGATCTCTCTGACTTTAAAGTGGGTGCAGCCTCTACACAACCCACAACACAGCACTGGTCTCTTGGATCATAGGCTAGCCTTGCAAACTTGCCTGAATCCCCAACCCAGCCCAAATTGAACCCATAGCATGCAGCCAGCAAGTTGTGCTATGTGCACCCCCAGCAGAGGCCCTGCCAAGGCTGGCCTGGGGCAAACTGGATCTCACTGTGGTGGGTCTGACCATAAATCAGCTGAGTGACTCGGAGCCTCCTACCTCCCTTGACCCTCATAACCTCTGCTATTCCGACCTGAAGTCAGGATGAGAGAAAGGCGAGGGCTTCCCTTGAATGCTCCCTTGGTGGCAGACTTAAAAGAGGGCAATGGTGACAATTACCTGTGCCCTGGTGTGGTGCTGTTTTTCTACCATGGGCTCCTGTGGTAATGGCATTAAAAAAGCATAGGCAGTTGTACAAGTGTGAGAGCGGACACAGTCGAGCAGGTAACTTTATTATAGCAATGTTGGATTATGCAAATTCCTGTTACCTTGGCATTACTACACTTTGCTAGAATGCAGCTGGCTCGGAACATGAGGATAAGGCAAAGAGCAGCAAAACTACATGTGCAACGTACAGCGACTACCATGTTCCATACTGCTCCAGGTTACCAGTAAAAAACAAAAACTGGAAAGCTAACTGTAGCATGTTCCAAAGACCTGCATCAGGAGAGAAACTGCTGTGGCTCTACAGGTCCAGGAGGAAAAAATCAACAGAAAATGCAGATTAGGTGCCTTCTGGTCCAGTGTAAACGGTGGGGTTCCCACTTCTCAACCTCCACGTTCAGACGCGGCTGGCATGACTCGCGGGTGGGAGGGGTCATGCGTGAGGGGAACTCATATATATTTTTTTTAATTACCTAACCGGGCACCGCACCGCTTCCGCTCCAGGCCGGGTCCCGCTTTTACCTGCTGCTTTCCTGCTCTCCTGCCTCCGGCAGGAACAGGAAGCAGGCATCCTCCCTCCCCTCACCAAAGCCAATCACAACGCTGCAATGGCAGCATTGTGATTGGGGCGGACGGCGCACAGCCGGGCGCCTGTAGGGAGGCCATGCAGCCTACATAGAGAAAATGCCTACATAGAGAAAATGCAGATTGCGCATGACTGGTTTGGTCGACCCCAGAGGGGAGACCAAACAGTCAGGGCCCACAACATTGAACAAGCCACTCCACCCTAACCCACCCGCCCGTCCCCATCCAGGCATACCGTTATGCTTTCTCGCAGCGCAAGAAGCAGAAACATAAAATTGTATTAAAATACCACTTTATGTTTCTGCTTCTCGCACTGTGAGAAAGCACTCTAGTGGAGGAGCCGCCCCTGCATAGAGGTACAATCAAAAGCAGCGGGTCTACGGTTGTGTTGCTCAAAACCTGGGAATTAAGAGCCTGATTCTCAAAGGTAAGTTACTCTTGTGTGTAAGTGTACACTTTGTAGTAGGTTTAGTACTTTGGGTATTCACAAACTCCAAGGGTAAATTTACTACAAAAGTATAAATAGCATGCCTCCATCCCCAGAGTAATGTAACTGACTTACTCTTGTGTGGGTGGGTGACGTCCCTCCCAAAAAATCCTCCATAGCCCCCCCATGCCCCTCTTACTCCTCCCTATTCCCATCCCCTTTAGTAAGAAACAACCCTTTTTCCATAACTCTCCTGTGCCCCTCCCACATACTACTAATATCTACACTTAACATGTGCGCAGACTGCAGTCGGGGCAGAGAACGCCACATATATAAATATATATGGAAAACCTAAATTTTGCAGTACATTTTGCATTATGTTTTGTACTCCTACAAAATGTATTACAAATTGCAGCTTGAGAATCAGGCTCTATGTGTTTACAGAAGTAGTCCCATATGGTTCCACACAAAAAACTACACACCCAAATCACACTGAGGAAAGCAAAGTTTTTGAGCTCTGCGTGTTGACCCAGTCTAAATAAACCTCCCTACAATGAGTCTGGCTGTTTGCCCCATGGTAGATCGATAAAGGAAGCCGCTGATTTGCATTAATTATGGACAGATGTTGTTTGGACAAATGCACTTATGAGAAAAATTTAGATTGTTGGTATCTTTTAATTAAATTAATGAAATCTTTATTTGGATATAAAATAACATCCTTAAAAGAAACACCAACAACGATACACAATGTAAAAAAGAGAAAACTAAAAACTAGCAACACATAAGCAGCGATGGGTAAGTACAGGTCGGAGACAATATACAACTCCCAATCCAAGTAGCATTAAACTGACTTTAAAAGGGAAGAAAGTTATGGTACCAGTAATTAGCGATAATGGACTTGTGGACCAAACAACCGTTAGCAAATAATTACAAATATAAAAAATGAATACGAATAAAAATAGCAGCAACAGTTCAATAGCAACGGGTTATACGAAAATGCAAAGATAAAAAGACTTTTTAACAGTTTAAAAATCTTGCAATTTGATTTAGGTTGTTGTCGACAGGAGGCGATATGCAAGGTGAATGTAGGTTGTGAGGTCTATTTTTAAAGCTGTGTTTTCTGGGCTTAGGGCCGTGATGATTGCCTGTCTGCAAGACCGAATTCCCAGCCTGTTCCACTCCGCTTTCAATTTGAGTCTGCGCAGTGACATGAGTGCTGGGCAGAGACAAATAACATGCTCCATTGTTTCAACCGTCCTTCCGCACCCTTTGCACCATAGTACATCGGACGTACGGCGCCAGCCTGGCAGATCTTTTAGAAATTGCCAGTCACCGAGTCTAATGGCCATAAAACTAAGTTTTAGGTGCAGGGAATACGTGCATGACATGTAGGTTGCGGGAGCTAAACGCCCGTACGAGTTCATAATAGCCCAGGCATGTCTACGTTTGGCAAGGAGGTTTTTATCAATAATGAGGGAACTCATTCTGACACATTTCTTAACGGTGCTTTTAAACACTGACACGCTGGGGTTGAGGTCCCATAGGTCGCCCGCGGAGAGTTCTAGGATGGAGTCTTTAAAAAGGCGACCATACGAGCCCCCTGGGCTTTTCTCGATGATATCTAGCCAAACTAGTGACTCCAGTGAGCCTGCATCTGCTTGTCTCAGTTTATGGCAAAAATTTGAAAACGTGCCAGTGCTAGAGACTTCATAGTTTAGTAGGCCAAGTTCTAGCCTAATCTGAGCAGCAGAGGCACTTTTGGGCAAGCGGAGGACCTTTTTGTAGATTTTAGTGACGTGTAAGTTTAAAATCTTATTTAGTTTACCCTTATAAGTCTCAATACCATATGACAGTGTCGGGCCAATTTTTGCTCTCATTACCTCAAGTAAAGGTGTTAGGTTTGGGCCGGCCAACTTTTTTGAGAGCTTTGAGAGGGTCACCTGTAAGGTCACAGCTTTAACTGATATCTCCTTACGTTGTTTCGCAAGATTGCCCCTTGAGTCGAGATTAACCCCTAGGTATTTATATGTGCTTCCTACTGCAATACTCATGTTGTTGTATAACCATCCTCCCCCGGCTTTTCTTTTTTTACCAAAGGTGACCACTTGTGTTTTCTTTAGGTTAACCTCTAGTTCATTTACAGTGGTGTAATTGTATAGTTTAGCCAGGAGCCTTTGTAACCTTACTCGTGTGAGACTAAAAAGCACTAAATCGTCAGCGTAGAGCAGGTTGCTTATGGGAACTCCACCCATCTTTGGTGGGTGACTGTTGGTTTCTTCTAGGGCTGTCGGCAAATCAGCTATAAACAGATTAAAGAGAAGCGGGGCCAGCACACAACCTTGCTTGACACCCCTGGTTGTCATGATTTTCCGGGAGAGATGTGTGCCGGACCCCAGCTTCACCTGAACCCATGTATCTGAGTGTAACTGAATAATTGCCTCCAGGAGTTTTTGTGGGATTCCCCATGTCTTTAACTTTTCCCATAATGCTGCCCTGGGGACCCGGTCGAAGGCGGCTTTAAAATCAACAAAACAACAAAAAACCGCCCTGGATGTGGCGCACACTTTGTCAACAATTATGGCCAATGTTAATAAGTTGGTCATGGTCCCGGATTTAGCAGTGAAGCCTGTTTGAGTCATTGGGATCAAGTTGTTCACGTCCGCCCATGCTCTCAACTCGTTCAGGAGAATGCCAGCATAGTGCTTAGCCTCAATGTCCAAGAGAGCAATTAGTCTGTAGTTATTTGCGGGTGAATGGGAGCCTGATTTATAAATTGGGTGGATTATTGCTCCACGCCAGGAATCCGGTATAATTGAGGTTCTGAGAGAGTAGTTAAATAGGTTGGTTAGATGACCCGACCAAAATGGTATATTTGATTTAAATAAATTCTGTGGTAGGCCATTGGGGCCCGGGGCTCCGTCCGATCTTGCTTTTAACAATACTGTAGTGACTCTTTCTTGAGTGATCTGGAGATCGTCGGTGCAGGGGTCCAAGCAACCAGTGGACCCACTCCAGCTGTTGCTCGTACCTGTTTGCGTCAGCCTGAGAGCACATGTATCTGTAAGCGCTGTTCCTTCTGGGGACTTAAAGTGCTCTGCAAGAAAAGTGAACCAACTGGCTTCTTGAATGTTAGCTGACCCAGAGCTGCACTTGCTGGAGTTTTGGTGATTAATTAAGGCCCAGAATTTTCTTGCATTGCAATTTTTACTTTCCCATAGTAATTTGCACCAGAATTCATTTTGTTGAAGTTGCTTTTCTTTCTGTACTGCCTGCCTGAACAGTTTTTGTGCAGATTTATACGCCTTAAGGTGCTCGACATCTCCCGGAAATTTTATTAGAGACCGCAGGGCGCTATTCCTACATGTCTTCAGTGCCCATTGTTGGTATCTGATTGATACATTTCACCGGATACGTTCTGTCTACAATAGTATCTACATAGGCTTCTGTTCTTGGTTCTGCAAAAAAACTGTGTCTCTTTAATATTTTGAGAGCTTTCGATTTTACTTTTATTGGGTGCCCAACCTATGTTTGGACAAAGGGCACACTTTTTATAAGTTCGAAAGGCAGTGAAACGCGCCAGTAGTTGCTTTTACTCTGTATTTGATGGACCTGGAAAGTATTTTTATTAAAGCAAAAGCTGTAAAGTTATGAGATGATTTTTTTAGTACAGTTAGGTATTGCCTTTTCCCTAACTAACCAGTTTGTAAGTGTAACTGAAATGTGGGGAACGCTGACTTCAAAAACATATTTCAATATCTGTGGTGGCTGGTAATTTTAGCAGAGAGAGGGGCGGGGGGCCACACACATACACACTCACTCACACCCATGCATTCACACACGCCCATTCACAACACTCCCTCCTTAACATATACACATACATAGGTTCATACATACACGCACACAAGCATCAAACATCAAAAAACATAAAACTTAGCCTCACTGCACTCTCCGGAAGAAAAGTTTCAGAGGTCTCAGGACCTTAGGTCAGCCAGTGAGGGAAGGCAGCACGTCCTCAATGTCACAGAGTGGGATGGCATCAGTGAGACTGCTGACTCCACCTCACACTGTGACGAGGTGTCACTGATTGGCACTCTGCCCTGGGCACTTCAGGACTTAAAACTGAAGCTCCCAAACCCAAGGTTATCAGTGCTGAGACGCTTCCTCTCATCATGAGGGGAGGGGCTTTGAGGCACTTTTTGCCAGACTGAGGAGGTCACGCCCAAAGGGCTGTGAAATACTCACCCTGGCAATGTTTAGCATATGTCTAGCTACTGGCTGCCTAACCTGAACAAGGAGTGTCTGTCAGACTGACCTTTGTTCAGCCTGACAGACACACTTCTTGTTGAGGAAAAAGGTGGGTTGCAGGGGCCTCGGCGCATACGGATGGGCCATGGCTGTTCAATATATGAAGTGCTTGACCAATGTTAACCCTTTCGCTGCGGCAGCAATTCCGCCGCAGCGCTAAGGGGGTGGGGGGGCCGTGCCGCGCTCCGACGCTGGTGACGGAACCGCTCTGTCACGCCCCTCGGGTGGGCTGTGCTTGTGATGGAGCGGTTCCATCATGGCCCCGCCCGCACAATAGAACGCGCCGCGCAGGCGCGGTGGCCGGGCCGTGACGGAACCGCTCTGTCACCAGCACAGCCCACCCGAGGGGCGTGACGGAGCGGTTCCGTCACCAGCGTGGGAGGGGTTAATCACACTTAATTTCTGCATGCACATGTTCTTTTCTTTTTTTTTTTCTTTTTTTTTTATTGAACAAGACAGCAGAAAGACATTGGTACATTAATTCTTCGACATTAGACAAAATTTCCATACAATATACAAGAGACAATCCAAGAGTATACATTACTACGACTTAGTAAACCAATCTTAAAGTGCTAATGCTAGTGCAAAATAGTGCAAAGAAAGCAGGAGAGCAATTAATCCAATACATCAAGATTCCTGTTATGTTTTATACAAACAAATAAACAAATTCACACAGCGAAGATATCTCTACCCTTCTTTAAAGTGCTAATGCAAAGACATAGAAGGTTGATATCTATACCCTTCTTTAAAGTGCTGATGCAAAGACATAAGAGGTTAACCAATATAAAAACCACTAATAAAAAATTGATAAACAGCAACGAAATTACTATATGATTCTCCAAATACAAGTGCAGTAAAGTGCGATAGGCTGCTGATTTGAAACTGGAAAATACTTTAGCCATACTAAAGTGCTAGTGCAAAATCGTGCAAAATTGGCTATATACAAGGAAGACTAAGATAAAACAATCAGATTTCTATTATAGTTCCTATAGCCCTACTAGGTTAAAGTACATAAGCATCATATATAGTAGAGATACTATTCTAAAGTGCCAGTGCAAAAACATACATCGGTAATACGAGATGATTCATAAAATGCTGGTATAAAAAATATACAAGACCCGCCAATTCAATCAGCAAAAATTATTATTACAATTATTAAAGTGCTGCTGCAGTAAAGTGCAGTGCGGTGCAAAATAGCAGAATAAAGTGCAAAAAAGTACAATAGCAGCTAGAGTAAAACAGTAGTCAAATATCAATTTCCTTTTATAGATTCCAACTTCTCTAAATATTTCCAATTTCTTTCAAATCTTGTGATCGCACCCACCCTGCCTGCATAAGCTCTCTCGAAATTATATGTTCTTTTCATTTTATTGACCCATTTTAATTGACATGGGATTACCTCAGATTTCCAATTTTGTAAAATCATAGACCGTGCTACAATAGTAGAAATAAAAATAAATGCTTCTTCTGAGTTATTAAAGCTATTCCTATCTTTACAAATACCAAAAAGAGCCACTTCTGCTTCAGGTAATAATATTTTCCCAGTTACCAGTTCCATGTCAGCGAAAATCCCCTTCCAAAAAGATTCTAACTTTGGGCAGGAGAAAAAAATGTGATGCCAACCGCCCTGACCACTGGTTTTACATCTAAAGCATTTATTCTCATATTCAGGGAATATTCTCTGCAAGGTCTCCGGAGTATAATACACCATCCAACGGGAGAGAAAGGACATTCGTTTATAATTAGCTGCCCGGAGTGCTTTATTTCCTAGCTGACATATTACTTCCCAGTCTTTATCTGACAAAACGCACTGTGTCTTAAGGCTTATTTTATCTAGATGATTAAAAATAACCTGAGAAGGTCCTGAAGGGAGTAGCCTTTTATACCAGAATCATATACCCTTATGTTTTTCCCCGATATAAGGCTGATAACAAGGCATTAGGTGAAGTGTCAGAACCCCCTATCTCTTTTCTTATCAAATAAACCAGTTGTAAATAATCAAAAAACATAAGCCGCCTAGGATATGCTCTATCTACAACAGTTTGCCAGCTAATTACCTTATGTTGAGTAAATAAGTGTCTTATTTCACAAAATCCGGCTGATTCCCATTGTAGCAGGTGATTCAGAGATATCTTAAGTCCAATTTTACCACATTCTAGTAATTTCAAATACCTAGAACCATCTGAGCCACATTTTTTATATAAAAGCCGTAATCTTGAAGAGTATACAAGCAATGTCTTATATCTTGTTTTCTTAGGCAGCTTTGCAGTTTTTAAAAAGAAAAAAATTTGAGAGCCTGCTTCCTCTAGCATTTTATCTAAAAAGAAATTGTCTCTTGACTGTCTGGTTCTTAATAGTCCTGCCACTATATCGAAAAGGGCTGCTTCATAGTATGTTTTAAAATGGGGGAGAGCCAGCCCACCTTGGTTCACAGAAAGTTGTACAACCGAGAGCTTGACTCTTGGAGCATTTTTGTTCCAGATAAATCTTCTCATCATAGATTCAAGTTCATTGAAGAAAACCATATTGACTTTAATTGGAATATTACTAAATAAGAATAAAACCAAAGGGAGTATGTTCATCTTAATCAATGCGACTCTACCGATCAAAGTCAGGGGCAATAAATCCCATTGTTCCAGCATGCTCTTTATTTTGTTCTTCATCTTAATATAATTCAGCCGAAAAAGTTCTTGATACTCTATAGTCACGTAAATCCCTAGATATCTTATTGGATCCCGTTTTTCGGCTTGAGACTGAAGATGTGGTGGAAGAAAATCTAAATTAGAATTTAAAATAAGAACTTCAGTTTTTTTCTCATTGATCTTGTACCCCCCAATCTTCTCGTATTCCTTAAGCTCTTTCATGAGATGTAAAATATTTTCTTTTTCGGGGGCTAAATACAGAACAATATCGTCGGCGAACAATTTTAACTTTGACATCCCGACAATAGGGGGTATTATTGCATCATTGTTCCTTATTTTTATAACCAATGGCTCAATAAAAAAGGTAAAAAGCAGGGGAGATAAAGGGCAGCCTTGCCTAGTCCCATGATTTATTTTAATCTTCCCTGCTTGTCTGGAGTTAACTATAACCTGAGCTGATGCCCGCACATGTTCTTTTCAAAGAGGATTTTCCAAATGTATTTATTTATTAGAAGTTGAATCTACATTGCACTGTGTGTAAATGTTGCATTTCTTCAGAGCACAGGACGGGGATTCCAAAGTTTATAGCAGCTTCCTGAAACACATGTTTAGCTTCGGATCTGAGTGAAGGGTGGAGGTTATTCCTCAGTCTTGGGCCTTGCACTCCCAAGAGTCCTTGCTTGGATGAGCATTGATGAATCAAGTTGGCGACTGATCTATGTAGCTTGCAGCTACTGGACTTTTCTCATAAGGTTATGTGTAAGGTAGAGAGAACCTTGCATTTGATCACGGCTCAGAGCTGTCGACTTGGTAGCTGGGGGTACAGGTTCAAATCTGAGCGTCGGTGCAACATCCTGTGATTCTGGGCAAATCAACTAATCTTCCCGTGCCCATGGACAGCGCCTGGATACCCTCACGGGTAATGAGCCGCGCTATATAAATCTGCAAACTTAGCTTAACTAACTTTTACAGAAGTCCAGTGAAAAGCTTTCAGAGCAGGCTTGATGTGGTCCAGTTTATGAATAATAATAAGAAACATTCTGGCTGCCTTGTTAAATCATCTCTGTAATTTGCGAATAAGCGATTTAGAGAGGCCATTGAAGATGATGATGATGCAGTAGCACATTGCTAGTTCAACCTAATTAATTGATAACTGTTTGGTGAGGTGGGAGGGTTATACAGAGTGTGGAGACCGAGGGATGAGTCCTTAGACCACTGCATTGACATGTGGAGGGAAAGACAGTCAGGAATCATAGAGCATTGGGATTGTTGAAGGAGAGGCCCCAAGACCAGCCAGTCAGAGGGCAGCGAGGCAAGCTCCTACTGCACCCAGGAGCCCTCCTTCATCCAGGTGAGAATGTGGTGGACTTCGTTCACAAATTACACAAATTATATGCTGGACATTCGTTATTTCATTCCCTATGGAATCTGCAACATGAGTCCATGACCTTTGTGATGTGTGTTTTTTATTATTCTTTTTTATTGAGCAGAAATAGATACAAAATGATTTTAATTTAAGGAGGAAGCAGAGATTCGTAACAAAAGTGCAACATTACACGTCTATTCATTTATTGTATTCAAACACTTTTCTCAATGAATTAGAGTGCATTCAACAAAAAGTGCATTTATGGATGCAAAGTCCAATTTGCAAAGTGCAACAGGGCTCGAGATATCTTTACTTCAGCTCCTATAAAAATCCACAGGTATAGTAAACAAGAAAACGGTCGTTTAGTTATGAGATTTAAAACTCTGGTTAACTTTCAATATGCTCCAGATATTTGTGATGTGAGTGTTATTGTAGTTTTGTACATTTACTAAAGTCGAAACTAGCAGTCATATTTGTACTTAAGGTTTATTGTATATTGTAAGCACACTTATTGTCTGGCCGCATTTAATGAATGTACATAGCACTTTCCAAAACGCTCAACCTGCACCACCGATTTATCCTGGAAAACTTCATGCAGCTCAGTCACAAAAGGTACAAGTTAGTGGGGGATTCTCAAGGGTTGTATTTCCTATTCAAGGTCCGGTATAAATGTTTGAATGGTAAACTGACATTAAAATATAGGGTGCTCGGGGGCGTGGCTTGACGGGCGAAGATGGCGGTCGCAGCCTAGAGGAGCTCCCGCCGGCCCGGACATTATCCGTCTACTTCTCCTGGCCCCTGAACCCATTCCGCCATACCTTAGCGGGGCGAGTGTTGGCAGTGGCGCTGAGAGCCCTCCGGCGCCACGAGCGGCTTCCCTGGGTGACCCGGCGGGGCTGCGCGGCCGACGGAGACGTGCGGCCTGGTCTTTGCCGCCGAGACCGGGGCCTCAATTTTGGCGCAGCTGTGGGAGCTTTGCTGGGCCGGCGGACTACTCGGCTGGCGGGCTGGCCCTGGGTGGCGAAGGCTCCGAGGCGCTGTGGCTGGGTGCCGCACTCTCTCGCTGCACACCGGGACTGCGTTTGGAGTGCCTGGACGACGCAGAGGCCTACTTCACTGCCGGTAAGCCGGGGCCTAAATTTTCGCGCTCCCCGGGGTCGGCTGCAGCCCGGGCCGGCGCTGACTGCAGGAGGTGCCTGGGTGCCTCCGTGGCTGTAGAGACAGTGGCCGGCTGTCAGTGGTGCCGCCGGGCTGCCTTTGGAAGAGAACCCTTGGGCTATACCACGGATTGTAGTGCGGGACCGACCTGAGGCTGCCTGCAGGCTATTTTGATCCTCCTCCACGACGTTGTTGGCGTGGCCTGCAGTGGGGCTGTGGGGACACCCGGAGACCTGCGTAGGCCGCCGGATCCGGCGCGGTCTGCTGAGTGGCCCACAGAGTGGCCGAAGAGAGGGGTGAGAAGGAAGCGGACTGGCGACCGGCCTACATTGGTACATTGACACCGCCCGGGATTGGCTGGTGACCGATTCATCTCCGGTGGCCGTGGTGCCACGGACGGGCTCACTTGTTGGTGGAGGATCTCCCCAGCCCCCTTTTCAGACCCCTCCGATACTGCGGTCCTACAGCTACACACAGTCATGACCAGGGGAGGTGGTGGCCCGCCCAAGCAGGGGCCCATCGACAAATTCACAGGGCCCAGCAGAGGATCTGGAGCGTCCGGAGGTGGCGGTGGAACAGGACCAGATAACGCGGCGCTCATGGCGGCGATCACCCAGTCCAGGGATATGCTGGACGCGAAGATTGGTGCAGTGGGCGCAGATGTGACTCTGTTGCGCCAAGATCTGCGAAATGCCATGGAACGGATTAAGGAGACGGAGTCGAGGATCTCGGTGGTAGAGGATGATGTGGGAACCCTGAAACGCAAGATGGCTGCGATGGAGCACATCCAAAAGAACCTTGCGACCCGAGTGGAGGATGCTGAAGGTCGCGCACGTAGAAACAACCTACGCTTTGTTGGCTTTCCGGAGAGGTGTGAGAAGGACAATATGGAACTGTTTCTAACCCACTGGCTGGAGAGCTGGCTCCCCTCAGGGGCCCTTTCCAATTGCTTCATAATTGAACGTGCACATCGCGCCTTGACACAGCGACCGCCGGAGGGTGAGCGACCCAGAGCTGTAATCGCCAGACTGTTGAACTATCATGATAGGGAGGTTATCCTACGGGAGGCGAGGGCCAGAGACTCCATCATGTACGAAAATCGGAAGATCATGATCTTTCCCGACTATACCAAGTTGGTGCAGCAGCAGCGTCGTTCCTTTTTAGATGCCAAAGCCAAATTACGAGGTCTGAAAATTCAATACTCCCTGTTGTACCCGGCCCGCCTGCGGGTTGTATATCAGTCCCGGACTCACTTTTTCGATTCTCCTGAGGATGTCTTTAAGTGGACGGACGAGTCTGTGTCGATCAGGCCGCATGCCCAACCGGGTCTGAATCCTGGTGCCCCTGGAGGTTCGTCGCAGGAGCGGAGAGGTCAGCCGGTCCGGAGCGGACGACATCGGAGGTCCCGGTCGAGGAAGAGGTCCGCCTCCGCCGGCGCGACTCAGGATAGTGGAACTATTGCATCTGATCAATCCGAGGATAACTCTTGAGAGCCTAGGAAGGGCTACACTACTCGGCTGATGCAGTGAACTCGGACTGCCGGAGGGCCCACGGCCGGGCTTCGTCCCTGAGGAGTGCGGGTGCTGCCCGTGGTATTTGTTCTTGGGGATGGTTTAGCTGTAAATGGTGTTGCGGATAGAGGTTCAGGGGTGACTTGATGGGGGCCTCCAACCACCACACGTTGTGGGTGTTGGCTAGGGGAGGGGTGGGCTTTCCTGTTCCTAAGGGGTGTTGGGATCCATTGGTATGGTTGGTCTTGGGCCCTCTGTTTTGGGGGCTCAGTGTTCTATGAGGTATAGGGGTGGCGGGTGTTTGGGGCAGGGGATAGGGGAGGGACCTGTGGGACTGTGGATGGCTGGGAAGGGAGATCAGACTGGAGTTGTTACTGTTGATGTTGGGAGGGTCTGGGACGGGCGGGGGGGGAAAATGCACGTGCTGTTTACTTAGGTCCTAAAGAAAGTGCGGGGTGTGTGGGAGTGGCACAGGGGGCCTAATTGTTGGACCTCACTTGACTATGGCTGACACTACTCATGGACTCCCCGGAGAGTCCCTACGGATAATCACCTGGAATGTCAGGGGGATGCTTGATACAATTAAAAGGGGAGCTGTTTTGCGCTGGGGGAAGAGGGAATCTGCTGATGTGCTCTTGCTTCAAGAAACACACATGATGGGCTCTAAGGTACTTAGCTTGCAGAGGTTTGGCTATCATCAGGTCTTTCATGCTGGTTTCGTCAGGGGGTCCAGGGGTGTTGCTATTCTGATACACCGCAGAGTGGCCTACATTCATGAGAGGCAGTGGGCGGACCTGCAAGGCCGCTATATATTTGTCAAGGGTATGGTGGGTGCTGAGCCGGTGGTCTTTGGAAGTGTCTACGCCCCCCCCCACTGCAATGGGCCCTGTCCGAAAAGCTGTTCACGGTATGGGGTGATATCCCGGAGTCCCTGGCTGTGGTTGGGGGCGACTGGAATGAGGTGATGGACGTTTGTGTGGACCGTCAGAGGAGACAGGGGGTACTCGCTGGCTCTTTCCCAGGTTCCCCTACCCGATTGCAGGCTATGGTTGAGGGGTTGGGATGGGTGGATGTGTGGCGACATATGCACCCAGTAGCGCGCGAGTACACGTATGTTTCTGCGGTACATGGCTCGTTTTCGAGACTAGATTATGTGTTTGTGCCTGATGTCTGCCTGAGCAGGGTGCGTGACGCTGCGATCTTACCGAGAGGACTATCGGATCATTCCCCAGTATCAGTCAAGGTAGAACTCCTTAGGAAGCGGCAACCCTTCCGGTGGAGGATGTCCTCGTGGCATCTTCAGCAGCCCGGCTATGTCCAACATTTGCGGGAAGCCATCGCCCATTACTGGCGGGAAAATCTAGCGGACGGTATGGACGCAGCGGTAGTGTGGGAGGCTATGAAACCCACTGTAAGGGGGGTAGATATCGCGTGGTGTGCTGCGGCTCGCCGCAGACAGCGGGAGTCGACCACTACGGCTGCCACACTCGTGGAAGAGCTGGAGCGACGGAGTCGGGGAGGGGGGGACGAAGTAGCGACGCGGTTGCTTCTCCAAGCACAACAGTCCTATGCCTCTTTATTGATGGATGAGGCTAAGCAGGCGTGGCTGGCCACGCGGAGCAGAGTTTACCAATGGGGGGACAAGTCCTGTACCATGCTCCATAGGCTATGTCAGCGCAGTCTCCAACCGATCACACTGCCGGGCCTTACTGCAGAGGACGGAGTGGCGATTACGGACCCGGCTGAACTTGCAGCAAGCTTTGCCGATTATTTCAGGTCACAATATACCCCGCGAGACTGCCTCCACGTGGATGACGTGGCTAAATTCATAGACGACTTGCCGCCTCGGGCGGTATCCGACGAGGCCAGGAAGGCACTCGATGCTCCCCTTACAGCTGAGGAACTGGGGGAAGCACTGGGCCAACTAAATGTAGGGAAGGCGCCTGGACCGAATGGCTACCCCTGTGAATTTTTTAAGAAATTCCACCTCCTCCTGGGACCCCACTATCGATGCGCACTGGAGGTGGCACGTGAGCGGGGTAGGTTGCCTCCTGACTGGCGTCACGCTGAAATTGTGGTTTTTCAAAAGCCTGGTAGACCCCCTGACAGACATGACTCGTATCGCCCTATCTCGGTGCTCAATATAGAGGCTAAAATACTGGCAAAGGCACTAGCGAACCGCTTACTCCCATATGTGACGGACCTGGTCCATCCTGACCAAGCAGGCTTTATGCCTCATCGAGCGACACGGCACAACATCCGGCGCGCGCAGGCAGCGGTGGATGCCATGGGGTCCTCCGGGGAAGGAGCGGCTTTGCTACTGGCGGACATTCATAAGGCTTTTGATTCCGTTAGCTGGGCATACCTTTTTGCGCTCCTATCTCGTCTTAACCTGGGCCCAGTGTTTCTGTCATATATCTCACTGCTGTACACCGATCTTACGGCGTCCGTTCGGGTTGCTGGGGCCATATCGGAGACGTTTTCCATTGGACGGGGGACCCGTCAGGGGTGCCCGCTGTCCCCGTACCTGTTCGCCCTGGCCATGGAGCCCCTGGCCTCCTGGGTGCGCATTGACGCACAGATCAGGGGCTTTGTTTGGACTGAAACTCTGGTCGATAGAATTGCCTTGTATGCGGACGACGTCCTCTTCTTCCTCACTGACTTGAGTCGGTCCGGGCCCCGAGTCTTAGAAATTATGCGAATCTTTGGAGAGGTCTCGGGCCTTTATTTGAATTTAGGCAAGTCCACCCTTTGGGTGCTGGGAGGCGCGGTGGAGACTGACCCCTGGGCAACGGGCTTACAGCGGGCAACCGACGGTCTGAAATATTTGGGGGTGTTCCTCTCGGAATCCACACATACCACGTGGGACCGCAACGTCGTGCCCGTGTGGGAAAAGGTTCAAGCGGATATTAAAACTTGGTCCCGGATGCCCCTAACTATTTTTGGCAGATCCGCAATATTCAAGATGGTGGCCCTGCCGCGTCTATTGTACCAGTTGCAGAACTATCCCCATCCCCCCCAGTGGTTTCGGCAGGTTAACTCGGCGTTGAGTCGCTTCCTGTGGGCTGGGGGCGCGGTCAGGGTGGCACTATGGACGTGCTTCCTCTCCACGTACTGCGGTGGCTTAGCCACCCCTGATATGCTGTCTTATTACCAAGCCTCCCAGCTGCTGGTACTCAATGAGTGGTGGTATGGTGACAGAGGAGACCCGGCCTATGCCCTGGAACGCTCATTGATGGGCGATAGTACATTACACACGGTTCTTTATTCAGCCCGGCTGCGGCGGACATTGCCGTGCGTCACGAAAGTGGTCTTTGCCATGTGGCGGCAGGCATTACGTCGCATGGGTTGGTGGGGTAAACTGACTGCGGAAACGCCGCTGTGGCATAACGGACGACTCCCCGAGTTGTCTACGCTGCCGGGGTTCGATGGCTGGGATGCAATTGGGATTTCGACGCTGGGACATGTCATGTCCGGGACTACTCTTAAATCATTCCAGGAACTCAGTGCTGAGTTCTGTATGCCCCAAACCCAATTCTTCCGTTATTTACAATTTCGCCATGCACTCACACCCAGTATTGCCGATCTGGACTCGCTCCCAGACTTTAGTCCTGTCGAGGCAAAGGTATTCATGGGAGACCTTGGAGATAAGAAGGTCTCTCGCATCTAACAGACGTTTTTAACTCATTGCTCCTCTACCCTGCTTCCTCTGAAGGCGGCTTGGGAGGCTGACATCGGTCCCCTAGATGAAGATGACTGGAGGGAGGCCCTAGAATCCCCGCGGGGGACCGCAATAGCAATGCGGCTTAGATTGATCCAGTTCAAGTACCTTCATAGGTCTTATTATACCCGGGAGCGGCTTTGGAAGGCTGGACTGATTGGTTCGCCGGAATGTCTGCGGTGTGGCGCTGCTGTGGGTACGCTAATGCATACGGTGTGGTCATGTCCTAGACTGATTGGATTCTGGAGGGGTGTATGGAGTTGCCTATCTGAAGTTTTGGGATGGGACCTCCCACGCACTCACCGCTTAGGGCTACTCCACATACTCGAGGGAGTTGGTGGGAACTTATACAAACGCCACCTATTGCTCTTGGGGCTGGTAGTTGCCAAACGGGACCTAGCCCGAGCGTGGAAGGGAGACCGAGCCCCTCCCCTGTGTGTATGGAAGGCCGGCCTGGACTATTATATGGGGCTGGAGCGACCTGTGTTTGAGGCGAGAGGCTGCCCCCGTAAACACTTCAAGATCTGGAAGAGATGGGCGGACTATAGGGAGTTGCCTTTGGATCCCCCTGTGGAACATGAGGAAGAGGTATGAGTTGGGGTGCCTTGCGGGCCTGTGAACTGTGCCATGCCTGTCACACTACGAACGGATACAACTGAGTTTCTACTGCACGTGCATGGGGTTCGGGAGGGATAAGGGGCGGGTAGTGGGGCAGTTGGGCGTTGGTGGGGCAGGGGTAGGGGAGGGGGCTACTTTTATTGGTTTATTCTACTCTAAATTGGGTCAGCTATGACAATGTAAACTGTACTACAATGACTGGTGGAGCTCTCCAGATTGTGGGGAACCACTTCTTTCACTCTGCTCAGCTCAATCAAATAAAATAAAATTTTGTTGTGAAAAAAATATAGGGTGCTCTAATTCCAAAGGTTGCTTTGGTTTAAGTCGTTTCTGAGAAAATGAAAAAAGGAAAGTTAACGTTTGCAGCGTAGTTTATCAACAGGAATTATGAATGAAAAATCAAATATGTTTGGCGAAGAAGTTTTTTCTCTAGTCAGACATGCCACTTTCTTAAATTGCCATAACTAGCTCGTATAAACGTTTATATCTTAACAATAACATCAATTAACATATGTATGTCTATATACATTCATATAAAACGAATATATCCATCTTATATATGTCTTCACGGAAAAATACTTTGTTAAAGTAAAATGAAGGTACAATAATGTGTTTTGTATTTTTAAAATGCAAATTCCCCGAAACAATGTTATTGTTACAATCTAAAAACCTAAAAGCAATTTAAATTCACTAAAGTTAGCTAGCTGTACGACCACAAACCCCAGCACTGGTCATAGATGACATTACAAACTACATAATCTAAGCACCACTGGTGTCATTACATATCTGCTGGCATCATCAATGAAGCTGATGTACAGACAGAGACCCCAAAGCTCACTGGGCTCCACCTTATGCTGTGGCCTGCAACTATTGGGCTCAGGCTCTCAGCTCAGCACAACTCTCAGGGCCGGCTCTAGGCTCACGGAGGCCCTGAGCAGGGAGTGTAGGTAGGGGGCCCGAGGCCGCCAAATCCCTGCCAGGGGCCGCCACGCAAATATGTATCTAAGGATATACATTGGCGTGGCGGCCCCTGGGGTTTGGCGGCCCTGTGCAGGTGCACAGCTTGCACATGCCTTAGGCCGGCCCTGCAACTCTCACCCAAGGCTTCTAAACATGGCCTTCACGCAGGTCGCACCATCAGCGTCCCATCCTAGGAGCCAGCAGTTGACAGACCTGACCCATGGCAAATGTCTTCCGTTCCAGGGCCTGGTCACTGACCAGGTCCTGCGCACATCATCCACGAAGGTCCTGTGAACAGACGATACTGCAGATAATTGTGGATTTTGTTAATCAGCACCAACCCTCGTCACACGCATACATGCAAACACCCACCCCCCCTTCTGCTCACGATGGACCTCCTGTCCGGATGTTCTGGTGTTTCTCTTCCCACCAAATCCTCTCTTCTAATTCTGGGTGAGCCCGGCCAGGGTCCACTAGGCCAAAGCATTTTGTAATTATTTAGCATTTGGTGTACAGATGTGGCAGAGTACCTTGTATCCCAAATTAACAGTGGTCCCACTCTAGAGTAGGGGTAAACATCATTTCCCCCAGCAGAGCCTCTGATAGCACTGCCACAAGTTGCTTTAGGTGACTGAAAGTGTCTGGCCAATTAGGGCTGGCTTTCTGACATACTTTATTCCTGTTTGGGACCTCCAAGAAAAGCCTGGCAGTCCAGAACAAAATAACAAATAACAAGCGTTGGTAAATGCAGGGAAATATGCTACAGCCAATAGAAATGGAGGACAAGTAAGTGGCAAACACAGGAACCAATTAAAAGCCATGGAAGAGAGTGGGTGAGATGTTAGCCCCTCCTAAGTTTATGTTAAAAACAATAGATTTCACAAGCATAGCGCAAGCTCTGTGCAGGCTAAACCTAACAATGACCCCTACACCATTGGGAAACACAGGGTGCTTAGGCCATTAAGTTTTTGTTTTTCAAAAACAAACTTCCACATGGCGGCAGCCCCCTGTACACACAGAGAACTCCGGCTAACAGAGGTCTCTATGGGCCTTATTTACAAACCCATTGCGCCACTGGTGCTTCACTTTTAACAAGGGGAAAAGTGACGCACCGGTGGCGCAAGGGGCTTCTAAATAAGGCCCTAAATATGCAACGGAGTTCATGGCGCTGCTCCCACTACAGGCCACCAAATCCTAAATGACTCCTTTTGTCTTGAAGTGCAGAACCCCAGGATTAGTAAGCCCATAGTGCCCCACAGCTGTGGATTCTTGATGCTAAGGCGAGCTGCCCGTCATAGGAATAGTAGCTGGAAGAGCCAAGCTTTAGTCCTTTGAAGTAAAATTGGTCTTGTATTGTGTTGAACGATTGGGCATATTATCAAGAAAGGGCGATACATTATCGCTGCTTTTATCGGCGGGAAACTGCTGCTAAAGCGGCGATAATGGGCTTGATAATATGCCCTTGTGAATTCCGAGGGAAGCCCAGGTTCTGGTGTTAACCTGGGCTTCTATGTGAATTCATAAGGGCATATTATCAAGCTCATTATCGCCGCTTTAGCGGCAGTTTCCTGCCGATAAAAGCGGCGATAATGTATCGTCTTTTCTTGATAATATGGCCCTTTGTCCTTTAAAAGAGTTCAAAGTTCCTTGAGTATTTTAAGACCCCCACAAATCATTTTCATCTCTAGCCCCAATCATCACTGTCCCAATTTGTATATGAGCGTGTTTTATTACAAAGACCCTTCTGTGCTACAATGATATTGGCTTTGATGACCAGAAGATATCATTGATGACATCACTGGTGACATCGAAGGGCCCTGATATTCCCCACTACATACTTTGCACTGTGCTCAGTGCTGCTTCCTGCTGCTTGCCTGGCTCTGCACAGACAGTGCAGGCAAGTCTCAAGGTGGAAGGTGGGATTGGAACCATGGCTAGATTCACTAATTGTGTGATGCACAGCAGCCACATATGCTGCACTCTGTAGCACGAGGGGAAACTGCCGCTCAGGGCCATGCCTGCAAAGATTGACCAGCTGCTGGTGCCATCCCCTGAGCTGGCGTTCACACAGGGCTAGCTGCCTTGCACGACACAGCTTTCACCATGGGGCGTCTGCTACTGCCTAGCATAGGATTCTCACTGGAGGTATATACCCTTCCAGTACGAATTCCGATGCACAGACACACTCAGAAGAGAATGCATTGCATCTTGAGAAATGAACACATTTGCCTTTGGTTGTGCCTGTTCAGGAATCTTTTCAAACACGGTCTGGATATCTTCGTAGTTCAGGCTTTGTGTCAAAATGTGACTCTTTTGTACTGTGAAAGGTGAACTGTTCAGGTGCAAAGCTTCAAATGTGGTGGATAAACAGCAACAGTGAAAAGCATTAATGCATTTTTAAATTATTTATTGTAATATAAATGATTTTTATTTGTAACCTTTTTAAAAAATATATTGTCAATGAATTGTGATTTTATATTTTTATGTGCTTTTATGATATTCTGTATATCGAAATAAAGCTTTGATGATGATGATTGGTAAATATGGGGTCAAGAGTTTCTCTCTGTTTTCGTTTTTGGATATCTGTTTTTGTTTGTTTCCCACAGCCTTTGCTCATGACTGTTTTTCTCTTTGTCTTCCATAGAATGATGGCTTCCTTGCCTCTGATTGGATATGAAGCCTGTATCCTGCTCCTCTTCCACTTCGGAGTTGCATCCTCAGGTATAAAGTCTACACTCATCTTTGATTGGTTTTTCATACAGCGATGGCCCTTGGTACCATGGATGAGACAATAACCTTCACACTAGTGCTTGAAAAGGATATGAAGTAGTGTAGGTAGTTCCTATACCAGCGTATCTTTTGCTACTGAGAAGTTCTAGTACTCTGCCTTTGAAAAGAAGAAGTGCAGGCACCCAGTACCAACAAGTATGTGTCCATTTAAGGTTCTGTTGCACACAAAACCCCATTTTGGAAATGTGTCTCTCATTACATAACATTTACTACTAGCCGAGGTATGAGATAAAAGATCCTGCCCGACAGTAATTTCATGTGTTCCTCACCACTTGGGTGGTCTAGAACACAGCTGAGTGTACCGCTAACGCAACATTTTTCAGGGGATAGTGTGCCGGACCTCCAATGCCTTCCCAGGAGAGGAGTGTTTTCACAGAAATCACATCCTGACACATCCTGAAAGTGCTTAGGAAATCCTTCCTGCATCCCTTTAGGAAGAGGCTGATCTTACCCTTTTCCACTCCCAGCCTACTGACGCCATGAGATATCCCACCACGAGCGGTGGAAGCGGGCAAACATCATTTACACATGACAAACCAAGGAGCATTTGTGTGATCAGATAGTGTTTTATGCTGTCAACTAAGCAAAGGCCCCAAGAAATATCACTTGTAGGAGGATGTGGATGAACACCAGAAGCAAACTTTAGTGACTCTAGACCATGCTAAATCTACAGGCCTACTCTGGATTTTTAAACTGAGTCTCAAACATGACACCAAATATTGCACAAATCCTAACAGCAGAACACTCCACTTGTGCAATGCACTATCAAATGACTCAGACAATCACCCAATCAATCAATCAATATTTAGCTTTATTCGACCATAATATTCACAGTCATAAAAGCACATAACAAAATCAATAAAATTGAAGTTAAAAAAGAATGATTACAATACATAGATCAAGAGGAATGAAATGCAAAGCTCACATTTAAAAAGTTACATCAAATAGTATCCAACGGCATTTCAGGTCCAACTATTCCACCTAGAAAGGGTCCTCCAAGGCCTCAAATAACATGCTTTCCCTATGCCACAGGCCCCTTTTCAAGAACTTGGAGACCCTCCAAGCCACATCTTCATTCTCTAGTAATTGTAAGCGAACAAGAGCTGGGCGGCATTGCCTAAGGCCTTGCTGTCTTAGAAGAGGTAGTAACCATACTTTCCTTAATTCAAAAAACAACTTACAACAAGCATTGGAAATGCAATAGGTCTCGGATTTATTTGAGTTAGAGCTAATGGCATTGTAAATGGCAATGTCTTTTAGCCATGTGTTATGGAGTGTATGCATGTGGTGTGTAATGGAATTATGTGGTTTGGATTGGAATTGTTCACCCTGCACACTCACAAACTGTTCACCTTGCACACTCACAAACTGTTCACCCTGCACACTCACACACTGTTCACCCTGCACGCTCACACAATGTTCACCCTGCACGCTGACACACTGCTCACCCTACACGCTCACACACTGCTGACCCTATACGCTCACACAATGTTCACCTTGCACGCTCACAGACTGTTAACCCTGCACGCTCACACACTGCTCACCCTACACACTCACACACTGCACTCACACTGTGCACTCACAACTCTGCACTCGCACTATGCACTCTGCACACTCACTCTGCACACTCACTCTACACACTCACTCTGCACACTCACTCTGCACACTCACTCTGCACTCTGCACTCACTACTCTGCACTCACTACTCTGCACTCACTACTCTGCACTCACTACTCTGCACTCTGCACTCACTACTCTGCACTCACTACTCTGCACTCACTACTCTGCACTCACTACTCTGCACTCTGCACTCACTACTCTGCACTCACCACTCACACTCACCACTTTGCACTCACTACTCACTACTCTGCACTCACTACTCACTACTCTGCACTCACTACTCTGCACTCACTACTCACTACTCTGCACTCACGACTCACTACTCACTACTCTGCCCTCACTACTCACTACTCTGCACTCACTACTCTGCACTCACTACTCACTACTCTGGACTCACTACTCACTACTCTGCACTCACTACTCTGTACTCACTACTCACTACTCTGCACTCACTACTCACTACTCTGCACTCACTACTCACTACTCTGCCCTCACTACTCACTACTCTGCACTCACTACTCTGCACTCACTACTCTGCACTCATTACTCTGCACTCACTACTCTGCACTCACTACTCACTACTCACTACTCTGTACTCACTACTCACTACTCTGCACTCACTACTCACTACTCTGCACTCACTACTCTGCATTCACTACATACTACTCTGCACTCACTACTCTGCACTCACTACTCTGCACTCGCTACTCACTACTCTGCATTCACTACTCTGCACTCTGCACTCACTACTCTGCACTCACTACTCTGCACTCACTACTCTGCACTCACTACTCTGCACTCACCACTCACACTCACCACTTTGCACTCACTACTCACTACTCTGCACTCACTACTCACTACTCTGCACTCACTACTCTGCACTCACTACTCACTACTCTGCACTCACGACTCACTACTCACTACTCTGCCCTCACTACTCACTACTCTGCACTCACTACTCACTACTCACTACTCTGGACTCACTACTCACTACTCTGCACTCACTACTCTTCACTCACTACTCATTACTCTGCACTCACTACTCACTACTCTGCACTCACTACTCAATACTCACTACTCTGCCCTCACTACTCACTACTCTGCACTAACTACTCTGCACTCACTACTCTGCACTCATTACTCTGCACTCACTACTCTGCACTCACTACTCACTACTCTGTACTCACTACTCACTACTCTGCACTCACTACTCACTACTCTGCACTCACTACTCTGCATTCACTACATACTACTCTGCACTCACTACTCTGCACTCACTACTCTGCACTCACTACTCTGCACTCACTACTCACTACTCTGCATTCACTACTCACTACTCTGCACTCACTACTCTGCACTCACTACTCACTACTCTGCACTCACTACTCACTACTCTGCACTCACTACTCTGCACTCACTGCTCACTACTCTGCACTCACTACTCACTACTCTGCACTCACTACTCTGCACTCACTACTCACTACTCTGCACTCACTACTCTGCACTCACTACTCTGCACTCACTACTCACTACTCACTACTCTGCACTCACCACTCTGCACTCACCACTCTGCACTCACCACTCTGCACTCACTACTCAGTACTCTGCACTCACTACTCACTACTCTGCACTCACTATTCACTACTCTGCACTCACTACTCACTACTCACTACTCTGCACTCACCACTCTGCACTCACCACTCTGCACTCACTACTCTGCACTCACTACTCACTACTCTGCACTCACTACTCTGCACTCACTGCTCACTACTCTGCACTCACTACTCTGCACTCACTACTCTGCACTCACTACTCACTACTCTGCACTCACTACTCTGCATTCACTACTCACTACTCTGCACTCACTACTCTGCACTCACTACTCTGCACTCACTACTTTGCCCTCACTACTCTGCACTCACTACTCACTACTCACCACTCTGCACTCACCACTCTGCACTCACCATTCTGCACTCACTACTCACTACTCTGCACTCACTACTCACTACTCTGCACTCACTACTCACTACTCTGCACTCACTACTCACTACTCACTACTCTGCACTCACTACTCTGCACTCACTACTCTGCACTCACTACTCTGCATGCACTCACTACTCACTACTCTGCACTCACTACTCTGCACTCACTACTCACTACTCTGCACTCACTACTCTGCACTCACTACTCTGCACTCACTACTCTGCATGCACTCACTACTCACTACTCTGCACTCACTACTCTGCACTCACTACTCACTACTCTGCACTCACTACTCTGCATTCACTACTCACTACTCTGCACTCACTACTCTGCACTCACTACTCACTACTCACTACTCTGCACTCACTACTCTGCACTCACTACTCTGCACTCACTACTCTGCACTCACTACTCTGCACTCACTACTCACTACTCACTACTCTGCACTCACTGCTCGGCACTCACTGCTCTGCACTCACTACTCACTACTCTGCACTCACTACTCTGCACTCACTACTCACTACTCTGCACTCACTACTCTGCACTCACTACCCACTACTCACTACTCTGCACTCACTGCTCTGCACTCACTACTCACTACTCTGCACTCACTACTCACTACTCTGCACTCACTACTCTGCACTCACTACTCACTACTCTGCACTCACCACTCTGCACTCACTACTCTGCACTCACTACTCTGCACTCACTACTCACTACTCACTACTCTGCACTCACTGCTCGGCACTCACTGCTCTGCACTCACTACTCACTACTCTGCACTCACTACTCTGCACTCACTACTCACTACTCTGCACTCACTACTCTGCACTCACTACCCACTACTCACTACTCTGCACTCACTGCTCTGCACTCACTGCTCTGCACTCACTACTCACTACTCTGCACTCACTACTCACTACTCACTACTCTGCACTCACTACTCTGCACTCACTACTCTGCACTCACTACTCTGCACTCACTACTCTGCACTCACTACTCACTACTCACTACTCTGCACTCACTGCTCGGCACTCACTGCTCTGCACTCACTACTCACTACTCTGCACTCACTACTCTGCACTCACTACTCACTACTCTGCACTCACTACTCTGCACTCACTACCCACTACTCACTACTCTGCACTCACTGCTCTGCACTCACTGCTCTGCACTCACTACTCACTACTCTGCACTCACTACTCACTACTCTGCACTCACTACTCTGCACTCACCACTCACTACTCACAACTCTGCACTCACTACTCTGCACTCACTACTCTGCACTCACTACTCACTACTCACCACTCTGCACTCACCACTCTGCACTCACCACTCTGCACTCCCCACTCCCCACTCTGCACTCACCACTCACTACTCACTACTCTGCACTCACTACTCACTACTCACTACTCACTACTCTGCACTCACTACTCACCACTCTGCACTCACCACTCTGCACTCACCACTCACTACTCTGCACTCACTACTCACTACTCTGCACTCACTACTCACTACTCTGCACTCACTACTCACTACTCTGCACTCACTTCTCACTACTCACTACTCTGCACCCACTACTCACTACTCTGCACTCACTACTCACTACTCACTACTCTGCACTCACTACTCACTACTCTGCACTCACTACTCACTACTCTGCACTCACTACTCACTACTCTGCACTCACTACTCTGCACTCACTACTCTGCACTCACTACTCACGACTCTGCACTCACTACTCACTACTCTGCACTCACTACTCTGCACACACTACTCACTACTCTGCACTCACTACTCACTACTCTGCACTCACTACTCACTACTCTGACCTCACTACTCTGCACTCACTACTCACTACTCTGCACTCACTACTCTCCACTCACTACTCACTACTCACTACTCTGCACTCACTACTCTGCACTCACTACTCTGCACTCACTACTCACTACTCTGCACTCACTACTCACTACTCTGCACTCACTACTCTGCACTCACTACTCACTACTCTGCACTCACTACTCTGCACTCACTACTCACTACTCTGCACTCACTACTCACTACTCTGCACTCACTACTCACTACTCTGCACTCACTACTCTGCACTCACTGCTCTGCACTCACTGCTCTGCACTCACTACTCACTCGTCTGCACTCACTACTCTGCACTCACTACTCTGCACTCACTACTCACTACTCACTACTCACTACTCTGCACTCACTGCTCTGCACTCACTGCTCTGCACTCACTACTCACTACTCTGCACTCACTACTCTGCACTCACTACTCACTACTCTGCACTCACTACTCTGCACTCACTACTCACTACTCTGCACTTCCTACTCTGCACTCACTACTCACTACTCTGCACTCACTGCTCTGCACTCACTACTCTGCACTCACTGCTCTGCACTCACTGCTCTGCACTCACTACTCACTACTCTGCACTCACTACTCTGCACTCACTACTCACTACTCTGCACTCACTACTCTGCACTCACTACTCACTACTCTGCACTCACCACTCTGCACTCACCACTCACTACTCACTACTCTGCACTCACTACTCTGCACTCACTACTCACTACTCACTACTCTGCACTCACTACTCACTACTCTGCACTCACTACTCTGCACTCACTACTCTGCATTCATTACTCTGCATTCACCACTCTGCACTCCCCACTCTGCACTCACCACTCACCACTCTGCACTCACTACTCACTACTCACTACTCTGCACTCACTACTCACTACTCTGCACTCACTACTCACTATTCTGCACTCACTACTCTGCACTCACTACTCTGCACTCACTACTCTGCACTCACTACTCACTACTCACTACTCTGCACTCACTACTCACTACTCACTACTCTGCACTCACTACTCACTACTCTGCACTCACTATGCACTCACTACTCACTACTCTGCACTCACTACTCTGCACTCACTACTCACTACTCTACACTCACTACTCTGCACTCACTACTCACTAATCTGCACTCACTTACCACTACTCATCACTCACTACTCACTACTCTGCACTCACTACTCGCTACTCACTACTCTGCACTCACTACTCACTACTCTGCACTCACTACTCACTACTCACTACTCTGCACTCACTACTCTGCACTCACTACTCTGCACTCACTACTCTGCACTCACTACTCACTACTCTGCACTCACTACTCACTACTCTGCACTCACTACTCTGCACTCACTACTCTGCACTCACTACTCTGCACTCACTACTCACTACTCATTACTCACTACTCTGCACTCACTACTCATTACTCCTCTGCACTCACTACTCTGCACTCACTACTCACTACTATGCACTCACTACTCACTACTCACTACTCTGCACTCACTACTCACTACTTTGCACTCACTACTCTGCACTCACTACTCACTACTCACCACTCTGCACTCACCACTCTGCACTCACCACTCTGCACTCACCACTCTGCACTCACTACTCTGCACTCACTACTCACTACTCTGCACTCACTACTCACTACTCTGCACTCACTACTCACTACTCTGCACCCACTACTCACTACTCTGCACTCACTACTCTGCACTCACTACTCTGCACTCACTACTCACTACTCTGCACTCACTACTCTGCACTCACTACTCACTACTCTGCACTCACTACTCTGCATTCACTACTCACTACTCTGCACTCACTACTCTGCACTCACTACTCACTACTCTGCACTCACTACTCTGCACTCACTACTCTGCACTCACTACTCTGCACTCACTACTCACTACTCACTACTCTGCACTCACTGCTCGGCACGCACTGCTCTGCACTCACTACTCACTACTCTGCACTCACTACTCTGCACTCACTACTCACTACTCTGCACTCACTACTCACTACTCACTACTCTGCACTCACTGCTCTGCACTCACTACTCACTACTCTGCACTCACTACTCTGCACTCACTACTCTGCACTCACTACTCACTACTCTGCACTCACCACTCTGCACTCACCACTCTGCACTCACCACTCACTACTCACAACTCTGCACTCACTACTCTGCACTCACTACTCTGCACTCACTACTCACTACTCACCACTCTGCACTCACCACTCTGCACTCACCACTCTGCACTCCCCACTCTGCACTCCCCACTCACCACTCACTACTCTGCACTCACTACTCACTACTCACTACTCACTACTCTGCACTCACTACTCTGCACTCACACACTCACTACTCACTACTCTGCACTCATTACTCTGCGCTCACTACTCTGCACTCACTACTCTGCACTCACTACTCTGCACTCACTACTCACTACTCTGCACTCACTACTCTGCACTCACTACTCTGCTCTCACTACTCTGCACTCACTACTCTGCACTCACTGCTCTGCAGGGGCGTAACACAGGCTCACGCAGGCCCCGCGTTGTGGGGGGGGGGGCCACGCTCCAGGGGCCCCTCACTAAGCAAGCCTCCTGGTCATGTATTAATTAAATGGTGCGCAAATAAATTAAATGATGCGCACACACGTCGCACGCCTGGGCCGATGCTCTTCAATAATTAAATGCAGACATGCCAACCCTCCCGATTCAGGCGGGAGACTACCGATTCGAAGGCTAGTCTCCTGCCTCCTGATTCAAGCATCCAGAAACCCGATCCCTGATGATTCAGCACTAATTACAGAATGGCCTGCTTTGGCTGCTTAAAATGAAAAGTCGAGCTAAACTCAAGTGAAAGGTCAAAATGATGTCAGCTCTCCAGCCTTTGTTTTTCTCCCCAACTAGTTGTGAATTTAGCCTGAGCCCACCCAAAAGCTATTGATTTAGAAGTGAGCTTGGGCGGGCCCAGGGTTCAGGACTCCGGAAACAAATGTATTTTCCTGCCTCTGCTCCGTGTCCTACGCCCTGCGTAATAGTATTCTAGGCAGGCTTCAGCACTGCAGGCATGTCGAATGAGACTGGGATAACAATTGGCAATGGAAGACAGATAACAAGAGGCCAACAGACACCAAGTTACTAAAAAGTAAGCAACTTTTGACACACGTCATAATATTGCCCCAAAAATATAAACGTAGGAATCAAATACTTCAAAGTTCTTCATTTTATATGCATGCTTTCATTTTCCTGGATTAGGGGGATGCACCAAAATGTACAGAAATAATGTTTCTAATGTACAACAAAACCTAAACTGGTGCATGGTGGTCCACTCGAAGAAAACCTATAGGGGTTTATTTTACTATTACTCACCTCGAAAATATTTCTCAAGTAACAGAAATCCCTTCCCTACACTCTCACAAAACATGGAAGCGTTTTTTTGACACCCAATTTGTAAACTCGAGCAGCACAAAGACCATGCACAGACTCTTTCGTCCCCCTTTTTTAGAAAAAAAGATAATAAAACGTTCACCAGCCTCGTAAATTCCTGAAGCTTGCTAAGTTTTAAAACCTGTCAAGCTGTGAGATAATGTCACTTAAAGTGTCACTCATAAGGCAGTGCAACGTCACACGTGAAATGAGTGAAAACTTGACATCCATTCACTGTCCTCTGCTCTCTTCCATCCTCTTCCTGACACGGACCCCGGGCTGTGCCCCAGCTCTTTATCCCATATTCATCTCATACAACATATCTTGATTCCACTACACTTCCCAACTCCCAGTCAGGTTTCTGCTTCCTTTCCGTTTTCCACCTGGCACCAAATTCTGAAACCTGATCACCTCCTCTCCAATCACCTCTATATTTCTCCAATCACCTCTGTATTTCTGTATTTGTTGTGCACCCCCAATTCCCTATGTATATGGCGGTGTCTGGAAAGTATGTATATAGACTACACACATGTTGAGTGAGTGCGACTGAGATTCATGTTCATTGGCTCACTTGTAAATTTGAGTGATACATGAATTAATATGATGCACATGTATGTTTACTGCAGTGCTATCAGGTTACTTTGCAGTCTGGTCATGTCTGGTCAGTTACACTCACCCTCATCGGTTTGATGTGTGCAAACTTGCGAATGACGAGGAAACTCCTAGACATTAGACGCTTGAGGATTCATTCTCCTGGCCATTATGCCACTGGGAGTGCCTGACGAGGTGATCGCAAAACTTGATGGGGTCTTTGTCAATTGAGATGTAAATTTTTTGACTAAGTTTGTGTGATTATGGGTTGACATGAAGTTTGGGTAGCCTAGATAGCAAGGTTTTCCTTGGTATGCTGTGGAATGATTTTGACTGATTTGTTGTCTATTTTTATGTTCCTTTAGGTCAGTTGGTTAAGGGTGATCGAAGCATCCTGTCATTTGAGTGATTGTTGTGTGAATATCCAGTCATGTCTAGAATTTGGAATGTGGCCACTCATTCTTGCTGCAACACATTCAGTGTGGTGTGTAGATCCTATGGCTCCCTGATGATGCAGCGCGAGTTACAGAATGACCTGCTTCAGCTGCTTAAAATAACTTAAAGTCGAGCTAAACTCAAGTCAAAGCTCAAAATGAAGTCTGCTCTCCAGCCTTTGGTTTCCTCCCCAACTCCGGTAGTTGTGAATATAGCCTGAGCCTACCCAAAAGCTATACGTTTAGAAGTGAGCTCGGGCCAGCATCCCAGACTCCGGAAACAAATGTATTTTCCTGCCTCCGAGTCCTACGCCGTGCGTAATAGTATTTCTGGGCAGGCTTCAGCACTGCAGGCATCTCTCCTGAGGCTGAGAGTGAGGCTTGAAGTACTGCACTGCCGGTAACCTGTTCCTGTAGGCCAGTGCACGATATTATTCTCATGTTCCCTCTGCCTGCTATAGCGTGCTCCTGACACAGGTTAAATAAAGGTAAGAAAAATAAACATTTAGTGAAACCGAGAAATAGCCTGGGAGGAAAAATGTGTTTTAAACTCTGTTTTTGTTTGAACACTTTGTAAAGCTACCAACATTAAAATGTTGATTGCAATCTTCATTCACGCACACTTTAATCTCCCTCTCCAAGAATTGACTCCGACACAAAGCTTAATGCTTTGGCCTTCATTTTTGGAGAGGGAGATAGACGCATGTGACAGGAATGAACATTTTTGGCAGTATTACCTATTATTGGTGCACCTAAAAACAGAGTCTAAAACTCTATTTTTGTTAGCGCCAAAAATGAAATACTGATTTTCCCTATACTCATAATGTGGTGGTAGGGCCAGAGTTGCAGACTTAGAACTGCGAAACCAGGATCAAATCCTGGAGTTAGCTCATCATCCTGTGATTTTGGGCAAATAACTTAATCTACCTATAAACAATGAGTGTTGGCATTGCCTAATGTAATTGGTGCTCATGTAAAGCACTCCAGTACCTTCAGGTCATGTCTGCTATATGAAAAATGAACAACAAGGTAAAAACAAAGCATTAATATAAGTAAAGACACCTATTTAGTGGCTGATTTGTAAATTGTGGCTTCCCCGCTTAAATTGTTCTTGGGTAAATACTTTATTTCACTCAGACTTCTTTTTCTTCATTATAGATTATGAAAGCACTTTCAAATATGTGAGTTCAGAATACTGTTTATTGGGTAATATCCCAGACCCCTGTGTATAAACATTGAGCTCCAGGGGTATTTGGTGTAGGCGAGATGTGGAGAACGCGCCCAGTGGATGATTTCCTGATGACATCACAGTGTATACTTGCCCTCTGCCTCTTCCTCATATACAGACTCATCGCAGTTTACTGGTCATCTGGTGGGGTCTTGAGCGATAGGTTATGGCTGCAGCGGCGTGAGTAGACGTCGCACGAACTTGATGATGCCATTCTGTTCAGAGTAGACATACTATAAGTCAGTTTACAACTTGCACAAAGTGTTCGGATAAATATGGCCTCTCACTCCCGTGGCTCCCGATTGTATGTTTCTTAACCGCCGTGTGCACTGTGTGCCTGTTCCTCCAAACGGCAGGGGCAGTTATTAAGTGATTGAAAACTGGGAGGAGTGCTTTGGGACAGCTACCCATTCCATAACAACAAGTAGTGGACAGAGTACCCACATGGCATTTAGATGGCATCATGAAAGACTATGTGGACTGTTGAAAGGTGACAGTTGGATAAGAGACGTGAACACTATGGCATATATGTACGAAGCTCGTGTGCAGACCGTGTGCAATGTGGAAGGAGGGCAGAGGTGCGAGATTTGTCTTCACATATTTGAGATTTTGCAGAGCATGAACTATATCCACTGCAAGATTGGTGCAAAAAGATTTACACACAATATAGAGATCGAAACGAAAGTACTGATGATGTATAAATCAGACTGTTGCAAATAATAGAATGTGTTCTCATTATGACAATTTGCTAATGGTGGTGATAATGAAAAGAGCTTAAATTTTCAGTGGCCTTGTGTATTATTGAGACAAAATGCTAAGATTGCTACTGTTTGGCAAGGTCTTTCCCTGCTTTCTTGATTGCCTGTTTAAGCAGTCAGCCTTTGCACCGACCCTCTTCCAGTTCCAGTACTCTCCTTCCTCCATAAGGCACGGTCCCCTGGCTTCCTGTCTTTTTTGCTTTGTGAGTCTCTCCGGCCCCCTCTTATTTTGAATCATTCGCCCCTGATCAAGTGAGACCATCGTGGGAGTTTCCCCCTGAAAATTGTCCACTCTGTTGCACTTGTGTCAGATTCCTGTCACTTCCCAGATGGGTGTATCACACTTTCTCTGCAGGTGTTGTTGCAATGGGGCATGGGTATATCCGGAATATAAATTTACATTGTATCTTTGAGGAGAACTTATTGATTTTTCACTTGTCTCTTTCTGCTCCCTTGGTATCACTGCTATCTGTCTAGCTACCCCTTGTTGGGGAGCTTGATGTCTAATGTGATATGCTGGCAAGCAGGGTACACTTAACAGAGTAGGGATTCACCACTACAGTGCACTTTTAAGTGTACTTCTCTCTCTAGATGCCAGAAATGGACAACTGCACTCTAAAGAGGTAGTTGGTGTATGGATGAAGAGAAGTGCAATCTGGATTAGTATATATTGTAAATAATAGTGAAATTCTACTTGTAGGCAGTGTGTTCACAGAATTTGAAGCATGAGTATATGTCACGGAGATGCATGTGGGGGAATGTGAGCATAAAAATCGATTTCAAAAGTGCATCAGCAGATTTGAAAAAAGAACAATTGGTCTATCATACCATCACATCTGCAGGTTGTTTGTGCAGCAAAGGGTGGTATATGTGTACTTTGGGTCACTATATGAAAATAGGCCTCTCTCCTGAAATCTCAGAGCAGAATACATTAGAAAAGAACTGTAGCCGGTTTTGCCTTTGTTTGTTATGTTAGGAAGGTCATGGGTCATGTGGAGAAAGCAAGTGCATTCTCTGAAGAGGGAAGTTCAGATTTGATGATGAAAGAGTTGCCTGATTACAATTACCGCAGGAGCGCCCCAGTCATTGCTTGATAATGTGTGTATGAGGACTGGAGGGAGGACACTGACTGATACTGATTGTGTCTTCCGTGTGTACTGACTGGCGTGCTCATGTAAAGCCAGCCACGCTAATACTTTCGGGTCGCGTTCCTCCTGTATAAACATTAACACTTTTTGAAGTGCAGAGTGACTACTTCTCGAGATTTTGTCTACAAAAAGTGAACTATACGTTACGTTAATCATAACATTTCTTCTTGAATGCTGCTAGTTTGTGACCTGTTTAGTTGTTTGTTTAGTTGTTTGCAGTTTAAATAAAAAAAATCTGTGAGGTTCTCAGAATTGTATCTTGAAGTCGGTTATGAAGCACGGTGGTTATACTGAATAAGCAGCTACCATGTTGTTGTTATATGACATCCCTTTATTAATGTAATAACTGTACTTTCACAATTGCTTTATTAACCTTCTTACCTCTCATATTTGCTTGAAAATGCACCATTGACCCACTCTTTTTTTCAAAATTTCCTCGATGAGAGAACCGTCCAAACACAGCTTTATTTGTTCCGGCTCGCTCGCTCGCCAAGGTGCTCTTTCACAGAAGGTTTACGCCTCACCACTTTCAAATGTCACTAGGCACCATTGATTCAGTCGAGTTTTTATGGAATTGCAGGTTTAGGTTTGTCTTTCAAAGTTTCATGTTATTGTCCATTAATGTCAATTCTAATTCAGACCCTTCATAGTTATTCTTCAGTCAGAGGCAGTTCCTGATACAATAGGACCGCTCTTTGGCATTGTTCTGATTGCTGCCGTTCCTGAGACAATAGGATCGCTCCTTGGCATTGTTCTGATTGCTGCAGTTCCTGAGACAAAAGGATCGCTCCTCTGCATTGTTCTGATTGCTGCCTCAGTTAAATAATATGCTTTTTGAGGGTTTACCACTTTCTCATTAGAAGTTTGAGAAAGACAATATAGAGGCATTTCATTTAAATGTTGGAGGTTTTCAAATTAAAATATGCCAGATTTTTGGGCGGTGGGGCAAAGTGGTAGGTGGTGGGTTGGGCCACCGGGGGGGGCCCCCTCCATGTGTTTTGCAGGGGGGTCCCTCAAGTTTCGTTACGCCACTGCTGCTCTGCACTCACTGCTCTGCACTCACTACTCACTACTCTGCACTCACTACTCTGCACTCACTACTCTGCACTCACTACTCTGCACTCACTACTCACTACTCACTACTCACTGCTCTGCACTCACTGCTCTGCACTCACTGCTCTGCACTCACTACTCACTACTCTGCACTCACTACTCTGCACTCACTACTCTGCACTCACTACTCTGCACTCACTACTCACTACTCTGCACTCACTGCTCTGCACTCACTACTCTGCACTCACTGCTCTGCACTCACTGCTCAGCACTCACTACTCACTACTCTGCACTCACTACTCTGCACTCACTACTCACTACTCTGCACTCACTACTCTGCACTCACTACTCACTACTCACTACTCTGCACTCACTACTCTGCACTCACTACTCACTACTCTGCACTCACCACTCTGCACTCACCACTCACTACTCACTACTCACTACTCACTACTCTGCACTCACTACTCACTACTCTGCACTCACTACTCTGCACTCACTACTCTGCATTCATTACTCTGCACTCACCACTCTGCACTCCCCACTCTGCACTCACCACTCTGCACTCACCATTCTGCACTCACTACTCACTACTCACTACTCTGCACTCACTACTCACCACTCTGAACTCACTACTCTGCACTCACCACTCTGAACTCACCACTCTGCACTCACCACTCTGCACTCACCACTCTGCACTCACTACTCTGCACTCACTACTCACTACTCTGCACTCACCACTCACTACTCTGCACTCACTACTCACTACTCTGCACTCACTACTCACTACTCTGCACTCACTACTCTGCACTCACTACTCTGCACTCACTACTCTGCACTCACTACTTACTACTCTGCACTCACTACTCACTACTCACTACTCTGCACTCACTACTCACTACTCACTACTCTGCACTCACTACTCACTACTCTGCACTCACTACTCACTACTCTGCACTCACTACTCACTACTCTGCACTCACTACTCTGCACTCACTACTCTGCACTCACTACTCTGCACTCACTACTCACTACTCTGCACTCACTATGCACTCACTACTCACTACTCTGCACTCACTACTCACTACTCTGCACTCACTACTCACTACTCTGCACTCACTACTCTGCACTCACTACTCACTACTCTACACTCACTACTCTGCACTCACTACTCACTACTCAGCACTCACTACTCTGCACTCACTACTCTGCACTCACTACTCACTACTCATTACTCACTACTCATTACTCACTACTCTGCACTCACTACTCTGCACTCACTACTCTGCACTCACTACTCACTACTCTGCACTCACTACTCACGACTCTGCATTCACTACTCTGCACTCACTACTCACTACTCTGCACTCACTACTCTGCACTCACTACTCACTACTCTACACTCACTACTCTGCACTCACTACTCTGCACTCACTACTCACTACTCTGCATTCACTCACTCACTACTCACTACTCTGCACTCATTACTCTGCACTCACAACTCTGCACTCACTACTCTGCACTCACTACTCACTACTCTGCACTCACTACTCTGCACTCACTACTCACTACTCTGCACTCACTACTCTGCACTCACTACTCACTACTCTGCACTCACCACTCTGCACTCACCACTCTGCACTCACCACTCTGCACTCACTACTCTGCACTCACTACTCTGCACTCACTACTCACTACTCACTACTCTGCACTCACTACTCTGCACTCACTACTCTGCACTCACTACTTACTACTCTGCACTCACTACTCACTACTCCGCACTCACTACTCACCACTCTGCACTCACCACTCTGCACTCACCACTCACTCAAGTCCATGCAATTAGAGGACATAACATTCTGAACAAGCACCTACCTCTCAGTGCCCTCACTGCCTTGCGAAACTTCTCGATGCCGGCCAGGAAGAGAGCAGTGATCGGCGCACGGCGGGGACGCTGGCGCCGTGAGCGTGCGCGTGTCTGAATCCGCGCGTGGCCATCACTTGTCGCTCCCTCTCCCATTAGGATTGCTGGGCGCGTGCCCAGCTCTTGTCTCTTTTTGTCGGCTTTGGTGGCTGACATGATTACAATAGTTCTCTGCCGAGAACGCGCTTTGCGCGTCTCTAGGCCGAGACCTAAAAAAGAATAGGTGAATAGTGGACTGCTCTAAGTGGGAGACGCACAAACACGGGAGTAGAGGTTTTGACCAGTCATTCATCTTGGGTGTAGTCACTAGTCTGTATACAGTGCCTAGTCTAAATCTGGTCAGAAGCATTCTATCATATCCACTAGGGGCAAAGCTTAAGTAAGGTTCCATAGCCAGAGAAGTGAGCCTTAACTGATGTTGCATAACTGTCGGTTTAACGGCTTCATCGGCTACTCTTAATGATCCCAACATAGCAAGGCCCTCTTTCTTCAAAGTTTTCCTTGAGCCATAGAGCTATGGTTTGTATAATAATCTGGGTGACCAAGATCTATCATAAACCTGTGAACGGACCTAAGCCAGGGTATCTTGTGCGCCCCATCAAACCCAATACAATCGCGCAGGATATCTCAATTTAAATAGGTCTGTTCATTAACCCATATTCTGTGCCAAAGGAGGATAGGCTCCAGTTTAATGAGGTCCGTTAAGTACGGTAGGCCCAGCTCCCCATGACACACAAATGAGGATGTACAAGTGTAGTGTAGTTCCTATATTCCCAATAGGCTCTGCGCATTGGAATAACATAAACATAAACAATAGTTTAGACGTAGGACTTAGGTCGACTGGGTCTCTATTGAATATGTTAGACTTAATTATGAATGCCAGCTAGGTCAGAGGTCACTAGAAACTTTCTCGAATTCACAAGAAGGGATTAGTTTCTGACAACCGCATAAACATGACAACTTTGCTCCCTCAAGAGTAAGGAGTATATCTCCAGAGTCGCGGAAACAATAGATAGCTATTTTACTCAGTCAATCGTGCATCCTTAGTTTCACCAGAAGTGCAGAGAAACGCGTTTTCAATAAAAGAGGTTATTTATTGAACAGTCTTCTTTCTCATGCAAGAGAAGTGAATTGCTACAATCGCAATACTTGTCATAAAGTAAAGTGCGTACAGTAAAAGGAGTACTATAAAATAATACTGTAAAAGCATGGTATGGTTTCTAAGCCATACGGTGTTTAAAATGGATAAAATACATACAATGATAAAATAATGACTAAACGTACTCAACTGGTGCTTCTAAGATACGCCTACCCCGGTGTACCTAACCTAAGCCTAGTACATGGGAAGGAGTAAGTGAGATGTAGTTTGAGTTAAGATAGTTTCTGCCAAGAATCTAAATCAAGAATTCTCTTAGGGTCTAATCAGCTCCGTACCTTGGTTATAGAATGAAGGAGGTCTTGTATCTCTCTCTCAGGACTCGATCTCCCAGCAACCCGCAAGGGTGACAGGGAAACACTGGAGCTGGATTTCTCGGCAGGAGAAAAGACAGCTTCTCTCAGTGCGTCAGCAGGAGGGTCGGCTTCCTTCGGCACTTGCTACAGCAGGGCGTCGGGCAAGTAGATAGTCGATCTGCTCCAAACCACCGTGTGTTTTGCTAGGGCAGATGCTGGTATATTTATACCTGGAAGGTGCCGAGTTTGACGTAAGGTTGGACATAAGACGTCACTAAGAACTCGCAGTTCTTTCGGACTCCGGGAGTTCTAGGACAAATCAATACAGAAGCAGGGGGAAATCCCGGGCTGCTGGTTTATCTAAGAACACGTTGTGCTTTCTAGGAGTCTATGGGAGTAGCTTTGCCGTATTCGGACTGCATTGGCTATGTCTTAATATGGGTATGATTCTTATGCCTATATAAGGATATAATTTGATGTAACCACATAAGGGCATAAATCGGGAATATTTAACTAGAGTCCTAGATTCGTCTACAACACCAGGAGGAACTGAAAGAATATACCTGAGGAAAGCCTTTTCCACGGTTTGTAGAGGGAAAGAATTAACAAAACCCCTGACCCCGGCCCCATAAATCGCAGCGCATATACACTCAGGCCATCATGGATTTTGTTTGTTCTATGGCAAATTGTACTACAGTCTAATCTCCAATGCCTGCATAATTTCACTACAGTTAAAAATATATCAAATTCCTGTACTCCTGGGATCCATCACTGTGCAACTTTCAGTGGTCCTAGGAGATTTACCTGTCCATAAGGCACGAGGATCACCATGGATTATAGATCGATGAACACCGGCCTGCGGTGTCTTCAAAGTAGTGATAAATAGTGTTTATAGCTCAGATCATATGTACATCTTCTTCAATGCACTAACAAAGCGCTCATATACCTTTCGCTCTGTGATTACATTGTGGCGGTTCAGGAGGAAGTGCGGGCGTGGCTATTTCCTGCCCTCTCTGTGATTTGAGTGTGCAGTGTGGCATTGCGTAATGTCATTGCTATATTTGGCCTAATAAAAAACACTCCAGCTGTAATAGGACCCTGGCTTCACCTCCTGGTGCAGGGCGTGCTTTGCTTTATGGCAGGCATGGAGGGAGGGAGAGATGGTCTCGGCTGCAGCTCTGGCCTCGTACAGTGCCCCTGTTATTACTAGTGAGCGAGAGGCGCTGAGGTAGTGGTATTGGTATTGGTGGTGGTGGTATTTGTATTGGTATTAGTGGTATTTGTGGTATTTTTGGTAATTGTGGTGGTGGTATTGGTGGTGGTGGCATTCGTGGTGGAGATATTGGTAGTGCTGGTATTGGTGGTAGTGGCATTGGTGGGGGTAGTGGCATTGGTGGTGGTGGTATTGGTGGTGGTGGTATGGGTGGCTTTGGTGGTGATGGTGGTATTGATGGTGATGATGGTATTGGTGGTGGTGATATTGGTGGTGGTGGTATTGGTGGTGGCATTGGTGGGGGTGGTGGTGGTATTGATGGTATTGGTGGTATTGGTATTAGTGGTGATGGTATTGGTGCTGGTATTGGTGCTGGTATTGGTGCTGTTGTCATCTCCAGCCCATTCAAACACGAGTACTACATTTGCTAATCATTTCTAAATCTATTTTACTTGGGGGGTTGAAACAGACATGAGATAATGCTGGGTTAAAGTAATTGACAGCAGGCGCCCGGGTTACCGGGGTGGTTATGTTGCTTAAAAAAACACAAGCGTTTTCAGCTGAAGCAGCGCATGTCCGGCCTGCAGTACAAGAAACTCAATAAAGTGAATAGTGCTTACAGACTAAATAACAGGTCCCGTGCAACAACTGAATTAAAGGGGCAAGTCACCATGGGAGGTTACAAATGGAGACAAGGCCGTATTAAGGAGGGACTAACAAGCCTATTAACGAATCCGAAGGCAGCATTTACTAAAGGCAATGACGCAAGCCAATGAAAAATATGGGTGGAGAGTGGGCGTGGCTTCTCTCCGATACTCTACTACAGTGGTCTCGCAGAGTGAGCAGCCCTGCCATGCCCATGTGACTTACTCTTTTCTTGCCTATTGTCCAGCCTCGGCCCTGCTTGCCTATATTCCGGCGCATTGTCCTACACGCGGCCTCACTGCTACTCCTTTAACCCCTTGCCTGCGGGGCTAACTCCCCCGCTGTGCTCAGCTCGTCATGCAGCACGGTGGCGCTGTGCTCATGACGAGCTGAGCCCGTCACGGCTACACCTGTTTCTTTGGAACGCTCAGCACAGCGGGGGAATTAGCCCGGCGTGCGAGTGTTGCGGTCGTTATGACGAACTGAGCTCGTCATGAGCACATGGCCACCGTGGCTCATGACGAGCTGAGCTTGTCATGAGCATGGGAGGGGTTAAGGCATACATTGAAAGTCTGCATCCACCATGTTCCGTGTTAGAAAGGCGATCCCGGGGGAGGCAGAAGATGTCTGACTGACCACCCCTAGGTCCACCTCTCCGTCGAGAAGTAGCCGAGCGTTATCGAGAGGCCTCCTGGGTGAGGGTCCTCTCCTAGGATCGTACAGCAGAGTAACCACAACACTACAAACGGACACCACACAAGAGGTTAAGTTCTTAAGCTTTATCAGGGATAAAGGTTGCTGATTCTCAGCGGTATGTACAGGCAGATCGAGGGATCTGTAGAGTCTCGTAAAAGGGGTAGGGTAGCGGGACAGTCTCAATATGGGTGCAGGAAGGGATACCCTGCGCACAGCTCTCAATCCTCGAGCCGGGGGTTCCGAGAGGTCGAGCCGCGGCAGCGCCAGCAGGACTCGACAAGTGGTCTTTAACGGTGAGGAGGCCGCGGCAGCGCCAGCAGGCCTCGAGGTGGTTTCGGCGAAGATGGGCCGCGGCAGCGCCAGCAGGCTCTCAAGATGGATCGGCAAAGGTGGGCCGCGGCAGCGCCAGCAGGCTCTCAAGATGGTTTCAGCAAAGGTGGGCCGCGGCAGCGCCAGCAGGCTCCCAAGATGGTTCAGCAGAGATGGGCCGCGGCAGTGCCAGCAGGCTCTCAGGGTAGCTTCAGGTTACAGGAAAATTAGTTCTTCTGGTGTCCGCCGTGACAGCGTCAGCAGGGCTTTCCAGTCCAGGATACAACTGGCGTCCTACTCCGGGGCTGGCCCAGATATAGGACTGGGGTCCTTTGATGTCCGGACCCTCGCGCCTGTGGGCCAGAGGGGCCGGGATGATGGTGTCCAGACACCCAGCAGGGGGGTGGAGCCAGCGCCCAGGGAGGCCGGAGGGCGATCGATACCAGGCGTCCGGGGACGGCTGGAGGGCCATCGAAACTCCTCTTCCTCCGGGATCTGTCGAGTGGCCACTCGACCACCTGGGTGGATCCTGGTGCCTCGATGTCGGGGCTGCGCTGGGGCCTGGGCCGGGGCCGAGGCCACGTGTTCGTGACGTGGTGGGCCCAAGATGGAGTCGGGCGAGGCCTCGTGCTCAGGACGTGATGGGCCCAAGATGGAGCCAGGCCGGTAGTGGTGGTCCGGGATGGTAACCGGACCGGCAGTGTTGGGGCGTGCAGGGTCGGGCAAAAGGGGCCGCCCGAGGCTCGGTGGAGGGCCGATGTCCTTCTGGGCCCGCCATGCGGGAGGGGTAGGACCACGCCATGAGGCCGGGTCCAACACGCGTCCCCCCCAGCTGAAGGCAGGGGAGAATCACCCATCTTCTTGGGGGTTCTCCTCGCCGAGGCGGAAGAATCGGGACAGGCCGTCAGCATTGGCGTGGTCGTTGCCGGGGCGATGCTCCACAGTGAAGTCCATCCCCTGCGGGGAGATGGACCATCGCAACAGTTTCGGGTTTTCTCCCCGCATCTGCATCAACCACCGCAGGGGCCGGTGGTCGGTCTGGACCCGGAAGTGGGTGCCAAAGAGGTAGGGCCGGAGCTTCTTTAAGGCCCACACGACGGCGAAGGCTTCCCTCTCGATGGTGCTCCACCGTTGTTCTCTGGCCAGAAGCCGCCGGCTGATGAAGGCAACGGGAAGGTCGGCTCCCTCAGGGTTTGCTTGGGAGAGGACCGCCCCAATGCCATGCTCCGAGGCGTCGGTTTGGACCACAAACTCTCGGCTGTAATCGGGGGCTTGGAGCACCGGGGCGGTGCACATAACTGTCTTTAGTGTGTCGAAGGCAACCTGGCACTCGGGGGTCCAGCGTACCTTTTGGGGAAGTCTCTTGGATGTTAGTTCTGTGAGGGGCCCCACAATGCTTCCATAGTCCTTTATGAAGCACCGATAATATCCTGTGAGCCCCAGGAAGGCTCGGACGGCTGTTTGGGTGACCGGGGGCTCCCAGGCCCGGATGGCGTCAATCTTTGGCTGGAGAGGAGCCACCTGGCCGCTCCCCACTTGGTGTCCTAGATAGGTTACGGACCCCTGGCCTATCTGGCACTTGCTGGCCTTTATTGTCAGTCCGGCCCGTCGGAGGGCCGACAGGACCTCCCAGAGGTGGGTCAGGTGCTCATCCCAGTGGAGGCTGTACACCGCAATGTCGTCTAGATAGGCGGCTCTGAACTCCTCTAGTCCAGCCAGCACCCGATTCACGAGTCTCTGGAAGGTGGCCGAGGCGTTTCTCATGCCGAAGGGCATCACCTTGAAATGGTAGTGGCCATCAGGGGTCGAGAAGGCCGATCGCTCTTGTGCTCCAGGGGTGAGGCCGATCTGCCAATATCCAGCCATGAGGTCGAAGGTGCTGAGATACTTTGCGGCCCCCAGGCGATCGATCAGTTCATCCGCCCGGGGGATGGGATGTGCGTCGGTCCTGGTGACTGCATTCAGCCCCCGGTAGTCAACACAGAACCGGAGCTCCGGGAGTGTGCCGGGGGCGGCGGCTTTAGGGACCAGGACAACGGGACTGGCCCAGGGACTGTCGGAGGGTTCGACTACCCCCAGAGCTAGCATCTTGGCCACTTCGGATTGAATGCAGGCCCGAACTCGGTCGGGCACTCGGAAAGCTCGGTGTCTTACAGGCGGGCTGTCTCCGGTGTCCACATCGTGGACACACCACCGGGTGACTCCAGGAGTGAGGGAAAATAGATCTGCAAATTGCCCCAGCAGCTGTCGGCAGTCTTGGTGCTGTTCTGGGGTCAGTGTAGAGGAGAGCGTGACCCCTTCGATGGAGCCGTCTTTCTCGGTGGTGCTCATTAAATCTGGTAGTGGGTCGGAGTCATCTTCAGCTCCGTCATCGGTCGCTAGCAGCAGACTTAGTTCAGTGCGGGCAAAGTGCGGCTTGAGCCGGTTAGCGTGTAGAACCCGGAGGGGGTTTCTGGGGGACTCCATGTCCACTAGATAGGTGACGGGGCTCTTGCGCTCCACCACTTTGAAGGGCCCCGTCAATTTGTCCTGGAGGGCACAAGGTTCAACCGGGGACATGACCCAGACCTGCTGGCCCGGCTCGAATTCGATGGACGAGGCGTTCTGGTCATACCAGCGTTTCATCTCCTCCTGACTAGCCTCAAGGTTGGCCTCGGCAAGTTCCCGGAACTTCCGAGTCTGGTTGCGGAGTGTCAGGAGGTACTGTTAGACATCAGGTGGAGCACCTCGGACAGCCGTCTCCCAGCCTTCCTTGACCAGGTTGAGGGGGCCTCGGACCGGGTGCCCATACAATAGTTCGAAGGGGCTGAACCCCAGGGACTTCTGGGGTACCTCTCGATATGCAAACAGGAGGCAGGGCAGCAGTACATCCCATTTGCGTCGTAGCGGCTCCTCTAGGCCTTTGATCATTCCCTTCAGAGTTCTGTTAAACCGCTCCACAAGTCCATTTCCTTGGGGGTGATACGGGGTGGTGAACTTATATGTGACCCCGCACTGTTGCCACAGGGACCGCATATATTTGGATATAAAGTTTGTGCCCCGGTCACTCACGACCTCTCGGGGGAAGCCGACTCTTGAGAAGATCCCCATTAGCGCTCGGCCCACCACGGGGGCCGTGATGGTTCGGAGGGGGATGGCTTCAGGATAGCGGGTGGCATGGTCCACTAGAACGAGGATGAAGCGGTGCCCCTGAGAGGTGCGGGGGTCCAAGGGCCCCATGATGTCGATCCCTACTTGCTCGAAGGGGGTGGTGACCACGGGAAAGGGCTGGAGTGGAGCTTTGACTTTCCCCCCGCTCTTCCAGCTGGCTTGACAAGTCGGACAGGATCGGCAGTGATTATGCACATCGTTGCGCATTTTCGGCCAGTAGAAATGGGTCACCAGGCGGCTGTAAGTTTTGTCCTGCCCCAGGTGCCCGGCGAGGGGCACGTCATGTGCCAAGTTCAAGAGGAAGTCTCTGAATCGGAGGGGAACGACCAGCACCCGGCTGGCCCCTAGTTCGGCAATCTTCTGCTCGCTGTAGAGAAGGTCGTTGTCCCAATAGACCCAGTGGGACCCCGAGGAGTCTCCAGCGGCTTGAGTGGCTTGTTGTCGGATTCCCTCGAGGGAGGGACAGGTTTTCTGTTCCTGCTGGAATTGTTCGTGGGTGGGGCCACCTTCTTGGCGCCATTGAGCTAGTTCTGGAAGGTGGCCGAGCTCGGTGAGGTCTTCATGGCTGGGCCCCTGGGGGCCGGGTTCAGGGTCGGCGTCCTCGGGGACGGCGGCCGGTGGAGGTGCGGGCCACTCTGGTTCCTCGGTCGGGGCATCCTCCGTTGGGGCGGAGGCTCGGGCGGACATGGAGCGGGTGGTCGCACAGACCCACTCTGGAAGGCCTAGCATCCCCAGATGCTCTCTCCGCTCGACGCTGGCCCAGGGGGAACTTTCCAGGTCGTTCCCGAGGAGGCAGTCCACGGGGGCATCGTCCCAGACGGTCACCTTAAGCATACCCGACACCCCTCCCCATTCGAAGGGGATACGGGCCATCTGGCATAAACTCTCGGAGTTGTCCGCCGTCCGCACCGGGCACAGGACATTGGGGAGAATTTGTTCTGGGGTCACCAAGTGGCAGGGGACCGCCGTCACGCTGGCTCCAGTGTCACGGAGGGCTTCGGCCCGGCGTCCATTGATGGTGACCCATTGGCGGTATTTCTGTGTGTTGTCGGGGATCGGGTCTCGGGGGATCATGTCTCGATCACCCAGGCATGCTAAGATCATAGCGGCGGGCTCCCACTCGGCCTGCTCGGGGTCGTTGTCTTCTTCCTCGCCTCCTTCTGTACCCAGGACGGCGGCCGCGATCTGGCGGTTCGAGGGACCGGTGGTGCCGGGCCGCTGGTTCATCGGGCAGAGGGGGTCATTCGCATAATGACCCTGTCGCTGGCATCGGTGGCACGTAACATTCGGGCGGGGCCCCGGTCTTGCTGGGGGAACCCCCCTTCGGCCCAGGGATGGCGAAGTGGAGGTAGGGGAGGACCCCGTGGGGGCGTCTCGGCCCCTGTTCTGGCCCCCTCCGCCGCCTCGTGGTCGGTGGTTCCCCGGGGATCCCCGGCCGTAGTCTCCCCTCGGGCTCCGTGGGACTCGGGTGCTCACCCATCTATCCGCCTCGACAGCGAGTTTTCGGGGCTCAGTCAGTTTGCTGTCGAGGAGGTGCTGCCGGAGTTCGATGAAGCAGTTGTTGGAAAGATGTTCCCATATAATGAGGTCGACCAACTGCTGGTAGGTGGTGACCTGGCTGCCTTTGATCCACCCCTCGAAGGCTCTGCTGAAAAAGTTCACGTACTCCACCCAAGTGGTACCGGGGATTTTTTTACAGTCTCGGAATCGCTGCTGGTACATTTCGGGGGTGAGTCCGTAGCGAGTGAGGAGAGCGGTTTTCATGTGTTCGTAGGAGGTCATTTCGGCATCGGGAAGCTCTAGCAGAGCGTCCCTCCCTTCGTTGACGAACTTCCCCCACAGGCCGGCGCCCCAGTCCTTGAGGGGTACTCGATGGGCGGTCATGGCTACTTCATAGGCTTTGAACCACTGTTGGATGTCGTCGTTCTTGTAGTACTCTTTGACGACATCCTTGGGTATGTGCACCTTCGTGTCCACCGGCGGGGGTGAGGTCTTGCCCCCGGAGGTGCTGGTCTCGTTTGTCTTGGCCTTGAGTTCTAGTTCCTTTAAGCCGCGCTCATGCTCGAGCATGAGTCTCTTTTCCTCGAGGTCTCTTTGTCTTCGTTTCTCCTCCAGGTCTCCTTCTAGCCATAGTTGGTCAAGGGCTATTTTCCTTTCCGCCAGCTGCAGTTCTCCATCCAGCCGGATTCGGGCGAGCTCCAATTCGTGGAGCCGGTTCCTCTCTCGTTCTCGGGCGTCTTCGTGGGGGCCCGTGCCTGGATTGGCGGGTCTCTCCCCCACTGGGGTCGTGTCGGTCTCCGGGCTGCCGTCCGGGCCCGGGTTGTCCTCATTCTGGGATGGCGTGTCACCGGCATCCACCCATGCTTGTAGGGCCGATTTAAAGTCTTCCTTGGTGCTTAGGCCAGTGTTAGCAATGCCCAGGTCTTTGCAGAATTGTTTTAATTCCTTGTGACTGTAGTCTTCCATTTTCTCTTTCTGGAATTCCGTAGTCGGTCTCGTTTCTTGCGTAGTCATGGTCGCGGTGTGTTTTTCTTGGTAGTGAGTGAATCACTCTCTGTACGATCTGCGTCGGCTCGGATCCCGTCGCTTGCCACCACTGTTAGAAAGGCGATCCCGGGGGAGGCAGAAGATGTCTGACTGACCACCCCTAGGTCCACCTCTCCGTCGAGAAGTAGCCGAGCGTTATCGAGAGGCCTCTTGGGTGAGGGTCCTCTCCTAGGATCGTACAGCAGAGTAACCACAACACTACAAACGGACACCACACAAGAGGTTAAGTTCTTAAGCTTTATCAGGGATAAAGGTTGCTGATTCTCAGCGGTATGTACAGGCAGATCGAGGGATCTGTAGAGTCTCGTAAAAGGGGTAGGGTAGCGGGACAGTCTCAATATGGGTGCAGGAAGGGATACCCTGCGCACAGCTCTCAATCCTCGAGCCGGGGGTTCCGAGAGGTCGAGCCGCGGCAGCGCCAGCAGGACTCGACAAGCGGTCTTTAACGGTGAGGAGGCCGCGGCAGCGCCAGCAGGCCTCGAGGTGGTTTCGGCGAAGATGGGCCGCGGCAGCGCCAGCAGGCTCTCAAGATGGATCGGCAAAGGTGGGCCGCGGCAGCGCCAGCAGGCTCTCAAGATGGTTTCAGCAAAGGTGGGCCGCGGCAGCACCAGCAGGCTCCCAAGATGGTTCAGCAGAGATGGGCAGCGCCAGCAGGCTCTCAGGGTAGCTTCAGGTTACAGGAAAATTAGTTCTTCTGGTGTCGGCCGTGACAGCGTCAGCAGGTCTTTCCAGTCCAGGATACAACTGGCGTCCTACTCCGGGGCTGGCCCAGATATAGGACTGGGGTCCTTTGATGTCCGGACCCTCGCGCCTGTGGGCCAGAGGGGCCGGGATGATGGTGTCCAGACACCCAGCAGGGGGGTGGAGCCAGCGCCCAGGGAGGCCGGAGGGCGATCGATACCAGGCGTCCGGGGACGGCTGGAGGGCCATCGAAACTCCTCTTCCTCCGGGATCTGTCGAGTGGCCACTCGACCACCTGGGTGGATCCTGGTGCCTCGATGTCGGGGCTGCGCTGGGGCCTGGGCCGGGGCCGAGGCCACGTGTTCGTGACGTGGTGGGCCCAAGATGGAGTCGGGCGAGGCCTTGTGCTCAGGACGTGATGGGCCCAAGATGGAGCCAGGCCAGTAGTGGTGGTCCGGGATGGTAACCGAACCGGCAGTGTTGGGGCGTGCAGGGTCGGGCAAAAGGGGCCGCCCGAGGCTCGGTGGAGGGCCGATGTCCTTCTGGGCCCGCCATGGGGGAGGGGTAGGACCACGCCATGAGGCCGGGTCCAACATTCCGTCACTTGGTTTCCGGCTGGGGGCCACGCTCAGGCAGCATCTGTGAATAAAGCTTGGATTTACCACAATCCTGGTGTCAGCATCATAACTTCTCAACACTTAGCTATTGTCCAGGCCTGACAGTCACTGGAGCAGAGCGAGATGCACACAGGAATGACGTGTACTGGCAGAGAGGGGCGTGAGTTCCGGAGTATAAACCAAGATCTAACTCTGCCTTGGTGCTCAAATATTAGATATTATTAAAACACAATCGACGCTCAGCATTCTATCATTCAGGTGGCCATAAAAGGCTGACTGTGTCCCTTTGGAAGTGGAACCTGTGACCAGAAGGTGATGATCAGAGCTATTCCACCAGCCATTCACCGATTAGCTTTTCTACTAATGACTGTGTTAATCTTTTATTATAAACATTAAGCAAAAGCACAATAGTTATTTAACAAAAGAAAAATGTATTTTCATTAAAAAAATAAGTTTATCGCTGGATTTATTTTCTTTGTCCTCCCTTGTTTATTATACCTGTCCGAAGCTCCCTTGAGAGTTAAACTATTGGTAGGACGAAAAATTGGGCCATTAGGAAGAAAGTAACAGATCGCATCACATGTCCTGCATTCATGCAAAGGATGCTCCAAAGTGCACATTGCTGTAAGCGTGGTGCACTGAATGCCTTTTATCATTATGTTGTGTTACCTATGTTACGCCACATTCCTTCCCCTTATGTTACACTACGTTACGTTATGTTATCAGCCGTTTATTGAGTACTCAGTGACCCACACATCTCGTGGTATTAGAAGAGCTGAATCCACAGGTAGTTGGAAAACAAGCAGGCTTTAATTTTTTTCCCTGAAACCTAAGTGAAAAGTGGTGAGATTCAGTTCAGTTCAGTTAGTCTTTTTTTTTTTCGATTTCCCAACATCATTAAAGACATCATACATCAAAAGGATAAAAATTCACTCACATGTTTGTGACATTAAAAATTGCTTTATAAATACTTATTAATAAAACTTCAGAGTATATCACAATATTGTGAAAACCTGATAATAAAATTAAAATTTAGAGATAGATGATATCGAATAGTAAAGACCACAAGTTCAGACTACATAATGCTATCACAATTAGACCACGGTATTTAGCCCCTACTTAGTAAAGCAACAGTGCTGAAACGCTCTCCAAGTAAAAATATACATAAGTTAAGAGAATAGCAGAATAGTCAGGTACCACTAGACAATTTACTGCTGAGAAATGTTGGAAGAAAATAACTCAGCTATGGTGCCTTCATTATTTTCGCTCGTATGACCCACATCCATCTAAGGAATTTAGCTACTGCAATCACCAGGGACTCGTGTGTCGGATTTCAAAATTTGTAGTGCCTCCACACTAGACCTAGTACCCAGATTCAAGCAAATGGGTCTAAGCCAATTGTTCCTTGGTGGCCTATAAGCTGGGCAAGCAAACATAACGTGTGCTAGTGATTGTTTAAATGATGGGCTTGCAATACATTTGTCGTCATTCGAGGGGTGCTATTTACTAGTGAAAGATTTAACTGGGAGGGAGCCCACTCTAAACTGATGATACAGTTTCCTGTCGCAAGGTTGAGTGATGAGGTCCCAGTAGGTTTCATACGTGTACTCTTGTTTGAGTTCCAAGAATTCCCTCGTCAAGGTTGGCCTTGTTAAAGATGAAAAGCGCTTCGTCATAACCATATTCAAATAGGCTTCCTTGAACTCTTTCTTGGAAGGGAAAGGATTACCTACGGGGTCCTCCCAAAGGTTACTTAGCCCCATGTCCCATAAAGTGTGTTTTACCTTCGTTAACTAGGAGATCTTATATGATCAATCCGCTCCCCTAGTTTCAAGAAGTGCTTGGGCATACAGGGCCAATTCGGGGGTAACCCAGAGTCTTCTCCAGTACGTCACTGGTCTGAAGCAAGCTAGGTCCTCGGCTTATAGGCCTATAGTTGCCAGGTTTTGATCGGTCCCTCTTTTTAAAAATCGGGACAATTTCTGCTCCAGACTACGTTGATGGGATAGAAGCACCACTAGCTATGGCGTTGGCGAGGAGCTGAATATAGCTCACCCAGTTGTTCTCATCATATATAAATAAATCCGCCGATATACAATCTGGACCGGGAGCCCTGCCTTTCGGAAATTGTTTGAGTGCATGTTGAACCCCTAGCCTAGAAAAATACAAGGTGGCAATAGGGTTGGGCATATAAAATTGGTTAGTACTGGCTCCAGTGCCAGCAAACTGGGTCTCAAAGTGTGAGGTCCATAGCTCCGGTGCTACATAATTAACTGGAACTTGGTTAGATTTTTCACTGACCCATTTAACAAGCTGCCAAAAATTAGCTATGTTTTTTTCCTTTCTGGCCACAAGCAGGTCTTGCCAATGATTTTCGTCCCAGTCCCTTTTGGCTTGCAGCAAGGTTTGCTTATACCCGGCTCTCGCCTTTTTAATTTGGTCCATACTTTTTGTTCTAATGGCTTTAGATAGTGTCCTATATGCCTCTCTACAAGATTTGTTGTACCAAGTGGCAACCCTTGGACAGGGCTCTTTCCTACGTTTGGGTGTCTTTTGCGTAAAAAAGGTTTTCAGTTTGGAATAAAGGTCGTTATGAACCTGTGGGATAATAGAATTTATGGCCTTTTGGGTGTCACAATTGTGGAGGATAGCTATTGAACACTCAACCAGCCCCTTCATCTGTTCTAGGTGCCCTTCATTATCAACAGTCTTAGCCCATTTAACTCTCCTACAAGTGAGCTGAACATCCACTTTTGCCTTCGCGGTTTCCTGGTGGTTATGCTCAAGTAAACCAGATACCCGTAATGACAGTACAAGAGGGTTGTGGTCGCTTTCAGTCTGCTCCTGTACTACCATATCCAGTAGAGAGGACCAGAATTCTGTGTTTAGGAGAATGTAATCTATCCGGCTGCTTCTCAGCCTTTTGTTGAATGTATGTGAGCCCCGCCTATCAGAGTTAGACCTCCCATTCACAGCCCTTACTCCCCTTTCCAGACATAGCCCTTTTAGTCGTAATGCTGCCTCGGTCCATCTTTTGATGAGTGTGAGGTCAAGTAGTGGGATATACCATAGTATGTCCTCTTTATCACCGAGGTTGCAATCCTTGTTACCCAGGGACTCAAAAGAACAGTTGAAGTCCCCTGCGATGACCAAGTTACAGCGTCCTTTGTACTGATCTAAAAAATTATTTAAAAGTGCAACTGTACTTGAGCCTCTTCCCCCTGGCATTCCTCTAGCATAGACATTAATCACCAGGATGTCTGGTACTTTAGCCATACATAATCTTATGATCATGATATCCCTACTGCCTATCTGGAATTCCTCTACTGAGTAACCCGTTTGCTGTCTAACCCAGGTGGCAAGTCCCCCGGAAGGTCTACCCCTTGGTCCCCTTCGGGCAGGTTTAGAGAAATTTAGGAACCCAGGGTGATATATCTGTTCTAATGCCCAGGTTTCCTGGAATGTCCAAATGTCATGATCCTCAGTAAAGGTGGACCATTCTGCAGAAGATGTTTTGGAAAATAAACCTGCAAACAGACTACTGACAAATTTGGTTTGCAGTGCCCTAAAGTTAGAGTGTCTGACTCGGGAGTGACCAGAGTTTTATAGACAGGGATGTTGGCAGTGTTTTTACTGCTAGGTGTGCTGATAGTTAAGGGAAGCCCATCTACGGATGGTGCAAGCAGCTCAACTTCCCTCACAGCCCTACTCTTTTCCACCACAACTAGACCAAAATTCCCCATGTTGATGTTAATGCCACCCCCTTGTTTATACCCTGCCTGTTTAAAATTCCTGTGATGGGTTAGGTCCTCGTAGTTATAATTAATTAAGTCTGATCCATTCCCACGATAACCCCTATACCCTTGCCTAACTATGAGGGATGGGGAGCTATCTGATCCTAGTCAATCGACATCGTTTATAGAAGCAAAGATGTCATAACGATTACGTGTCAGTACTGAATAATTATATTGACCACGAGGTTGGGGTGCCACCTTCCACATGCTTCGCTCGCTAACCACAGTTGGTTGATAGAAAAAACCCAGGGGGAGGATATTGATGGCATCCTTCTCAATATGACAATTTCCAACCATGTCCGTGATATGCTGTACCAAGCCTGGAGACCCAAAGCTTGAAACCACCGGGCAAGGATTTGTGGGATTTGACGACCCAGGGTACTCTTCGAGCCATTTTAAAATCTGAAAAAAGATCTTGCTTAATGCCAGTTCTATTGGCCAATAGATATAAAGCCCTGTTCCTCAATGAGGACCAGTGTTCCTGTGAGGCTAAGGGTAACCCAGGGACATTGGGCAAAACGATTGTGTAAGGTGTCGCTTCCGGGCGTGGATGTAAGGATGTAGGGGCATGAAGATTATTGCTGACACATGGTTGGGGAGCCCTGGTACGGCTGTCACCCTCTGTTGGTGCTAGGGAAGGAGGATCAACACTTGACCTGGGTTGAGTGATTCGATTAGCCTCTGGAACTGCTACAGCTGTGGATGGTTGGGGTGGGCGATGCGCAGTGATTAAAGGTTGCCTATAGTCAGATATATTTGCCGTCTTTGAACCCAGCTCAACTCCCTGCCTCACACCAGGATTGACTGGCATATCGCTCGAAGTATTGTGCTCACTTCTTGCCAACCTTCCCTCTATCTGGATCAGTTTTTCTAATAACGGGTTGATCAAAGCTAGAATTTTGTTCTCAACCCGTCTAAGAAAAGCATTCTCCGTCAAGCAGGTAGGTATATCAGGTTCAACAGTGGTGGTAGGTGAAGTGCATATATTTTCACAGGTGTTATTAGGCTTTAAATTGCCTCCACATCCAATTTCGCCCACCTTCCGTTTGGCCGCTCTGGTGCCTGTTGATTGGCCTTTAAAGAACCACAAGCTTTCCTTTTGTTGATGGCGGTTCCCCGCTACATACCTGACTTGACTTCTGTCTCCTCGTTAGGACCATAGGGGTCTTTGGGGTGTTGACAACGCTTTCCCGACTAGAAGTTGGTATGTTCAAGTGGACTAGGGAGGTTTTTCTAGACTGTAGTGTTCCATCCTTTGTAACAGTATCTTCTAGAAGAGGTGGCAACATTGTACTACTGGATGGCTGTAAAAGTTCCAGAGACAGCCTATGTTCAGTGAGCTGGATCTCATGAATTAAAGCTGATTCAGCCCTGGAGAGAAAGGCGTCTACTGTCCCCACTACTCCTGAGCCCACACCCCCCTTACGCTTGTTCATTTTTAACCAACGACAAGATGACAACAACAGAAGGAGTAAATGAAGCTAAATCTACCAGGAACAGTGTTTACGAGCCACACGTTAGAGGGGTGGCCGAGCCCAGTCTCTTCCTGTCTCTGACGGGCTCAGACGGGCCCACCCTTGGTCCGGGCTTCGTCCGTGTGCGCCCCGCACCGCGCGGGGGGGGGGTGGCAGCGCTTTATGCGTGATGGCCACGCCTCCCCCTCAGTTGCGGTACAAAAGGGGGTGGTGATGGACGGAGCATCTGAATCAATCAAACACTCACACCCAGTCAAAAGATCTGGGTTTAAACCATCACCATTCTTTAGCCCACTCTGCCACCCCAGTTCAGACATGGCTATATGCAAATCAGTCTGACCCTGTGCCTCATGGGAACAGTCCAGCCCGAACTGCCAAGCCATGTCTTCCCTGGACCGGAAACAAGCTTCCGAGGACCAGTTTCTGGCATTCCAGCCGTCTTCAGCCCGGCTTGCTTGAATCCAGTGGCAAAGTGAGCAAGGGACTCACGTCTGAGCATACCCTGCCACACTTATGGCGGCCAAAAGCGGTACAAAAGGGGGTGGTGATGGACGGAGCATCTGACTCAATCAAACACTGAAACACCCAGTCAAAAGATCTGGGTTTAAACCATCACCGTTCTTTAGCCCAATCTGCCACCCCAGTTCAGACATGGCTATATGCAAATCATTCTGACCCTGTGCCTCATGGGAACAGTCCAGCCCGAACTGCCAAGCCATGTCTTCCCTGGACCGGAAACAAGCTTCCGAGGACCGGTTTCTAGCATTCCAGCCGTCTTCAGCCCGGCTTACTTGAATCCAGTGGCAAAGTGAGCAAGGGACTCACGTCTGAGCATACCCTGCCACACTTATGGCGGCCAAAAGCAGTACAAAAGGGGGTGGTGATGGACGGAGCATCTGAATCAATCAAACACTCACACCCAGTCAAAAGATCTGGGTTTAAACCATCACCGTTCTTTAGCCCACTTTGCCACCCCAGTTCAGACATGGCTATATGCAAATCAGTCTGACCCTGTGCCTCATGGGAACAGTCCAGCCCGAACTGCCAAGCCATGTCTTCCCTGGACCGGAAACATGCTTCCGAGGACCGGTTTCTGGCATTCCAGCCATCTTCAGCCCGGCTTGCTTGAATCCAGTGGCAAAGTGAGCAAGGGACTCACGTCTGAGCATACCCTGCCACACTTATGGCGGCCAAAAGCGGTACAAGAGGGGTTGGTGATGGACGGAGCATCTGAATCAATCAAACACTCACACCCAGCCAAAAGATCTGGGTTTAAACCATCACCGTTCTTTAGCTCACTCTGCCACCCCAGTTCAGACATGTCTATATGCAAATCAGTCTGACCCTGTGCCTCATGGGAACAGTCCAGCCCGAACTGCCAAGCCATGTCTTCCTTGGACCGGAAACAAGCTTCCGAGGACCGGTTTCTGGCATTCCACCCGTCTTCAGCCCGGCTTGCTTGAATCCAGTGGCAAAGTGAGCAAGGGACTCACGTCTGAGCATACCCTGCCACACTTATGGTGGACAAAAGCGGTACAAAAGGGGGTGGTGATGGACGGAGCATCTGAATCAATCAAACACTCACACCCAGTCAAAAGATCTGGGTTTAAACCACCACCGTTCTTTAGCCCACTCTGCCACCCCAGTTCAGACATGGCTATATGCAAATCAGTCTGACCCTGTGCCTCATGGGAAAAGTCCAGCCCGAACTGCCAAGCCATGTCTTCCCTGGACCGGAAATAAGCTCCCGAGGACCGGTTTCTGGCATTCCAGCCGTCTTCAGCCCGGCTTGCTTGAATCCAGTGGCAAAGTGAGCAAGAGTCTCACGTCTGAGCCTACCCTGCCACACATATGGCGGCCAAAAGCGGTACAAAAGGGGGTGGTGAAGGACGGAGCATCTGAATCAATCAAACACTCACACCCAGTCAAAAGATCTGGGTTTAAACCATCGCCGTTCTTTAGCCCACTCTGCCACCCCAGTTCAGACATGGCTATATGCAAATCAGTCTGACCCTGTGCCTCATGGGAACAGTCCAACCCGAACTGCCAAGCCATGTCTTCCCTGGACCGGAAACAAGCTTCCGAGGACCGGTTTCTGGCATTCCAGCCGTCTTCAGCCCAGCCAAAAGTGGTACAAAAGGGGGTGGTGATGGACGGAGCATCTGGCCGCCATACGTGTGGCAGGGTATGCTCAGACGTGAGTCCCTTGCTCACTTTGCCACTGGATTCAAGCAAGCCGGGCTGAAGATGGCTGGAATGCCAGAAACCGGTCCTCGGAAGCTTGTTTCCGGTCCAGGGAAGGCATGGCTTGGCAGTTCGGGCTGGACTGTTCCCATGAGGCACAGGGTCAGACTGATTTGCATATAGCCATGTCTGAACTGGGGTGGCAGAGTGGGCTAAAGAACGGTGATGGATTAAACCCAGATCTTTTGACTGGGTGTGAGTGTTTGATTGATTCAGATGCTCCGTCCATCACCACCCCCTTTTGTACCGCTTTTGGCCGCCTCAGTTGCGGCAGAGGTGGTGTTGCTTCCTGGGGGCTATAGTCCTCGCCCAGGGTGTTAGGGGCGGTGCAGGGGTGTGTAGCAGTGTGTACCGATGTCCCTGTGATCCTGGTCCCAACTGGGGTCTCTTACAAACTGTCAGGCGTCCCACTCGAGCATTGGACCCAAGGTAAGGCAGTAAGGAAAGTTTCCAAAATACTGTTCAGGGATTCCATAGCTGAGGCTCAAGAAATGAAAATCAAATCCCCCAAAGAGGATTTCCATAAGTGAAGAACCTTGAGGTGGAAGAGATCAGACAAGATAGGAAGTGGACATGACGCATCTGGAACGTAGAGAGCAAAAAAAGAGGTTCTGAGCCAAGGAGAAATGTATGACACAGATTCACAGAATTTTAAACAGAGTTAGCTTGTCGGGAAGAAGCTGTGAAGCTGAGACAGTAAAGATTTGGCTCCTGGCCCAGTGGTTAATTTGTAAAATAGAAAATACTGGGGTTCTCCTCAGGAGGCAGCGCTAACAGGGAATGTACTGGTGCAAACTGCCTCCTGACTAGAACCCTGGCTCTTATTAATCTGGAGAGGACTTGGCTTGATGGCTAGAGCTGCTGATTTCGGAGCTGGGGACCTGGGTGCGAGTCTCGGCGTGGCTCAACATCCTGTAATTCTGGGGAAAATCACATAAGTGTGTCCTTAAATGGTGCTATAAGCGCCGGTGTTGAGGAGTAGGTGCCGGTGCTGAGGATCGGAAAGCACCGGTTCAAATTAAGCACCAGGCCCGAGATAATTCTTATGAGGCCGCTGCAGCTTGCATCACCCCACTGTCAGTGCCAGCACTGCCAAGTACAAGTACCTGCCCTGCCTACCACCTAGCACACACCCACACACCTGCACGCTGATGATGGTTATTTTTTAGGTTTCGCCTGTCAAAAGCTGCGCAAGCAGCCTTTCGCGCAGGCGAAATCTTATGTTTAGAGTATGTGTTCTTAGGTCCCGCCCCTCTGTTCCATTGGCTAGCTCCATAAATGGAGGCTAGCCATTGGAACAGAGATCTCTCCGTCATGGCTGGACCAGATTCGTGGGCGTTCCCGACAATTTTTCGCATTTTGCCCACGTCATGCGGCTGTGGGCGTGTTTATTTTTATTTTTTTGGGGAGTTTTTTTTTTGGTCATTCCGCCAGAAGAAGTCGTCCTTGGTGAGTGCTTGCTGTCCTGTCTTCCCCGCCCCCCCTCCCGGTGTCCGTGTGCCCGTTACCGACCCCCCTGTCGCTGTCCATGTGTGCCCGTTACCCCCCCCCCCCCCCCCGCTGTCCGTGTGCCCGTTCCCACCCCCACTCCCGCTGTTCGTGTCTCCGACATTGTAAATGCTTGTTTGAAACCGGCCCACTGGTGACCCTTAGGTACCGGCCCATCGGCCAATGCCCGACTGCCCGCCATCCCAATACATGCTGTGCTGGCTTGCAGTGCTGTTGGTTATAAATCCAGGACACATACGACTTGCGAAGGGGTCGGGGGCGCGCCCTGCTGCTTTCTTCCTGTTACAAAGGGCTTCAGTGAAGATATCTTACATTGTAAAACAGAGGAACCCGGCACCCTTTAGCATTCCCTGGTTAAATTTGCTTTCCGCATCTGTTCGGTGTGCGTGGGTGTCATTGATCGAGGTCTGAACGGTTCAGACTGAACCTTTAAAGGCCAATCCTGCGCCTATGAGGGTCCCGCCCTCAGTCTTTAGTGGTTTGAGGATTACAGTCAGGCTTTACTTGAGTTTCGTGTACGTTTCGAAATTGCACCATACTTCCTTACATGTGAGTTCTTAAGTTCAGGGATTTTTGAAGGGTAGAAATGTATGCATTTACAGCAGCCAATCATTAGTGAAACAGTATCGTTTCAGAGCAGAAGTGGTGAAAAGGCTAACATTTAAACGTCATGTGGTAATACAACTAGTTTGGATGCACGGTGTGAGAACCAGGACAGTGCCTGTAGTCCAACCAAGTGCGTGCTGCTTCAAGACTGTGCAGATTAAATGAGCTTGCAGTGCTACATGCCACAAGCTGCTGTGAGGATGACGTCTATGAGAAAGCCGAATTTTGGGCTCCAAGTAACTGTCTATTTGTATTGTCTCCTAGTACATGCAGCAGCTGTAGTGGTTGTGCCAGGAAAAGAAACAGCTAGGACGTGGGCCCTCTTTTAAAGCTGCTCTGCTTGTTCCATAATGCTTGAAGTTCGCCCAGTAATCCTGCCAAGTCAAGGGGATAACACATTGCAATACCCGGCCGGGTCCCTTCAGCTGTGCGTCCTTGCTTAAATTCCCTTGGAAACACCCTGTGCCTTCAAGGCTTGCTATATATTAACCATGAAAACATCAATCATAATTTTGGGTAAATTTACCCATAGTGGTGGGAACATCCCCCTTAATTAACTACTCATTACACTGTGCCTGGTAAAGCCAGTGCCAGTTTGCCTGGAAACCACCAGTGACTGGCCTACCCCCCCCCCCCCCAGTATCTCATGTGAGACGATTTCCTACAAAATGATGCTGTATGTATGTAATGCTGTGTGTGTGTGATACTGTATGTGTATGGGATGCTGTGTGTGTGGGATGCTATATGTGTGATGCTGTGTGTGTGTAATGCTGTGTGTGTGATGTGTGTCTGTGTGATGCTGTGTGTGTATGATGCTGTGTGTATGTGATGCTGTGTGTATGTGTGTGGCTGTGTGTGTCTGTGGCTGTGTATATGTAGGGCTCTGTAGACAGGAGCGTGAGTGTGTGTGTGGGGGGCTCTGTGTGTGTGTGTGTATGCCTCTGTGTACATATAACTGTATATGTGTGTCAATGCAAATGCAATAGGTCTCGCATTGTTCATTGTCTAATGGACTACCTAAATATACCAGCCAACATTGACGACTTTGAAGAAGCTCTTACAATACTTGCCAAAAACTGTTACTGTAATTTTCAAAAACGGATACATCATACAAATACTTGAGTAATAAATAAGTACACAATACTTTACTTTAAGAGGAAAAAAAATACAAAATATAATATATATATGTACTTTCTTAAAATATGCTAAACATGTTTTATTGTATTTTCATTATTCTTTACTTTACTTTAATAAAAATAATTACTGATTATAATAATATATTTCCTTTAATAAAACATGTAAAACTTCTTATCTTGTCTTTTCATTATTATTTACAAACTACATAACATATATCACTGTGCTAACATAGTTTTAAAGGGTCTACAACAAATGCTCTCATGCTAGGTTCTCTTGCTAGTTCAGCTGTCTTATGCCTTCTGGGGGAGTGCTCAAAACTAACCATATCAACAACTTAAATGGGACTCCTGTCTCAGTAGTGAGACTCACAGCAAGCAGCAAGGACTGTGAATAAGGTTGGCACTTAGAGTCAATGTCAAAAGAAAGCATCTAACATGCCCTTTTCAAAAAACTGTTAAGTAAAGAAGCATAAATAATCTCCATTACAATGGATAAACAAACACTCAGCCAACAAAGTAATGCTTGCCTCAAGAGTATAGTTTCAAAAAGGGTAAAAGGGGAAAAATATCAATACACCCTTGTTACCTTAGCTTGACTGGTTGCTCTACTTTTCTATGTGTTGTCTTACATCGCTCGCTTCTTTCAATGCCATATGCCTTTCATGGCATTATCTTGCTTCACTGCGCTCTACTTTTTATTATGTGCCCATAATTTACTAATGTTGGTCTACTGTGATATATGACACCATCGTATAAGCTTGCATTGTGTGTATGTTGAACTCTGTGTGTAGGTGTACAGCTCTGTATGTATGGGGGGCTCTGTGTGGGGGGGCTCTGTGTGTGGGGAAGCTCTGTGTGTGTGTGTGTGTATGTGAGGGGGCTCTGTGTGTGTGGTAGTGTGTGTGTGCGACTGTGTGTGTGCTGGTGTGTATGTGTGTAATGCTGTGTGTGTGATGCTGTATGTGTGTAATAATGTGTGTGTGTACAATGCTGTGTGTGTGGGATACTATGTGTGATGCTGTATATGTGTAATACTGTGGGTGTGTGATGCTATGTGTGTGATGCTGTGTGTGTGTGTGTGGCAATTTGTGACTATGTGTGTCTATGGCTGTGTATGTGTGGGGCTATGTGTACAGGAGCTGAGTGATGCTGTGTGTGTGTGTGATGCTAGGTGTGTGTGTGATGCTAGGTGTGTGTGTGTGGCAAAATGTGGCTGTGTGTGTCTGTGGCTGTGTATGTGTGGAGCTATGTATACAAGAGCTGAGTGATGCTGTGTGTATGTGATGCTGTGTGTGTGTGTGTGACTGTGTGTGTCTGTATGGCTGTGTGTGTCTGTGGCTGTGTGTGTCTGTAGCTGTGTGTACGAGAGCTGTCAATGTGTGTAGGCGAGCTCAGTGTGTGTGTGTATAGCTCTGTGTACGTATGGCTGTGTGTGTGTGTAAGTGGAAATACAATAAATCTTGCATTTGCTAAACATAAAGCTATTTACTTGTAAATGACAACGCCATTTCTTTATCTATTTTCAAAAAAGAAACATACATAAAAAATGTGTCATTTACAATGCCAGTAGCTCTAACTTTGCCAAAGGCGAAACCATTGCATTGTAAATGCTTGTTTAATATACTTTGAATTCTTAAACACTCTGTTGATCTGCTCCTCTTAAAAGTTGACAGACAGCAACCCCATGGGGCAGACTCTCATAAACATATGCAGGTGTTAAAAAATAGGTCTGTGCCGAATTAAATTAAGCAGATGTCGGAAGGGGAAGAGTGAGTCTTAGCATACCTCTATAGAAAGAGGTAGATGACTCAGCAGATTAAATTTGGGCCTCCATCGTGTGTTTGGAACTAGGTTTGACTCCCAAACTTTTTATTGTGCTCTTAGATTCAGGAACGTTAGCCTAGAGTAATTAGCCCAGAACTGGGAGAACCATACAAAAAGGCTGGAACTAGTTACAAGATTTTTTTTTTTCTCCAGATTTTTTTTCCTGCCCGATGGAGTCCATCCATTTTTTTTTATCTCTTTTTCTGATATTGATATACTTTGGAAGGTTGTTGTTAGGTGGTGGATCAGCTGTTTCATCTGCAGAAGTGTAGAATTGGACACCAAGACTTCTAAGTAGTGCAGATAAAGGCTGGACATGGATGTTGCTCAAACACAGGGATAGAATTGAACCCTGTAGACCTCCAGAAGTGATTGGAGTAGGGATGAGGAAAGCTGACCCATCTTCATGTATTGTGTTCTGTTGATTACATTACTGGTCCTGTTAGGGCAAACTCCGTCCAGTGCGAAATTGGGGTGATTTGATAATTGATGGCAAAAGCTGCCAAAAAATCGAGTAAAATTAAACAGCAGACTCCGCAGCTCTACTTCTGAGGTTGTATGACATCACAACGCATGCTTTTACCACACATGCCATTACAACGCAATTTTTACAACGCAAGTCGTTACAACGACTTGCGTTGTGGGGCGCTGGATAGTGGAATAGTTAAATTTTCTATTCCAACTCCAGTCCCCGTGGATAGTAGGGAAGGTGTTGGATAGAAAATTAAACTATTCCCTATCCTACAGCTCCCTCCAGCGCAAGTCGTTGTAATGACTTGCGTTGTAATGGTTACGTTGTAATGGTAGTGCGTGGTAAAAGTTGCGTTGTTGTTGGGGCGTGGCTTGGAGGGCGTCGATGGCGGTCGCAGCTTAGAGGAGCTCCCGCCGGCCCGCACGTTATCCGACTGTTATCCTGGCCCCCGAGCCCCGCAAACTACCCTACCTGTGCTGGCAGTGTTCCGGGTGGCACCGAGACCTGTCCGGTGTGCCGCCCCGCTTCTTCAGCTGCTCCGGCGACCCGCACTTGCTGGCGACGAGGTGCGGCCTACTGCCCACGAGTAGAGCCGGGGCCTCGATTTTCGCGACCCGAGACCGTCGGCCGGCGGTTGAGCCGGTCGGGAGAACCCTCACCCAGCAGCATCGGCACCGGAACCCGCGGGGACCACTGAGAGTGCCTGAATCATCGGAGGCTACCCCTGGGGTGTTCCTGGGACGGTGTGGGGACGCCGCGGCCTGTGTGGACCCCGGGAGACCGGGGCCTCGAGTTTTGCGACCCCGGGCCGGTCCGTGTCTGTGCGACCGGGTGTCGCGGAAGTTGGCTCCTGGGGTCAGTGCGGCACCTGTTGTGAGCGGTGACCGCTGTCATCATCCAGGGGGACCCTGAAGGACTGGGTCGCGGATCGCCCCCTACTGCCCGGTGGCCTTGCAATCTCCTCGTGACGTGCGCTCTGAGGCGCGACTCCCCGGGCCTGTTCCCAGGATTGATTGGGGCCGGTGGGACGACGGAGGGAGTCCCCGCTGGATCCTGCCTCGGATACTGGGGCGCTGGAGTGTCCTTGCTGCCTGCCTGGCCCTGGAGACGCCGGGGCCTCGAGTTTGGTGGGCCTTAGCCGGATGGTGCTTTCCCTGGCTCCTGGACCGAGAGGTGGGCTCAGAACAGATAAAGTCCTAGCGATTTGCACGCCACGTCGGTCTTGGTTGGCCAGAGCTGGTGGTACCTGGAGGGACAAGCCTGCTGCCCGGATGGTGCGTGGAGGTCTCCTACGGATAGCCCGAGACGAACTGTGAGTGCCCCCCCCCCCCCCTCCTCTGCATTAGCCGCTGCTTTGTGACTCGGGTGGGGTGTGGAGTGGCCGGGCGGTCGACGGGGCTGGACGTCCCCGATTCCTGGAACCTTCCTCTGCGCGTCCCGGCTCATAGGTCCGGGGTAGGGTCCAGTCTGCGATCCTGGAAGCCCTTCCCTAGTGCCGTGACTATCCTGCCAGGCATTCCCGCTGGGGCTTGCTGCCTGGAGCTGGGCTGCGGTGTTGGCGTGCTGGGGGTGCTCACTGGAGACGGCATTTGAACCCCGACGGAGTTTCCCTGGCCCCCCTGAGTGGCCGTACCTGTTGCATTGCTGTCGACGAGGGGCCCCCCACTGGGGCGGTGTGGCCATTTTCCTTGCCGCTAACCATGACGAGAGGAGGGGGCGGCACTGGGTCCACCAAGCAAGGGACAATTGATAAATTCACGGGGCCCAGTGGAGGATCCGGGGCCTCCGGTGGTGGCCAGAACGCGGGCCCTGATAACGCGGCCCTGATGGCCGCCATTACGCAGTCCAGAGACATGCTTGATGCCAAGATTGGGGCCGTCGGCGCCGATGTCATGCTGCTGCGTCAAGATCTCCGCAATGCTGTGGCCCGCATCACCGAAACCGAGACTCGGATTACTGGAGTGGAGGACGATGTGGTGGCCCTGAAAAAGAAGGTGGAGGACATGGCCAGGATCCAAAAAGGGCTGGCGCTCCGTGTCGAGGATGCGGAGGGGAGGGCGCGAAGGAATAATCTGCGCTTTGTGGGCTTTCCGGAGGATTGTGAGAAGGGGTCCATGGATTCATTCTTGGCGCACTGGTTGGAGAGCTGGCTTCCCCCGGACGCTTTATCGCGCTGCTTTGTGGTGGAGCGTGCCCATAGAGCCTTGGCGCAGAAACCACCGGCGGGGGAGCGACCGCGTCCGGTCATCGCTAAGATCCTCAATTTTCATGACCGGGATGTGATCCTTAGGGAAGCAAGGGCGAAGGAGGACTTGTCGTTTGAGGGTCACAGGATAATGATCTTTCCGGACTATACCAGGCTGGTGCAGCAGCAGCGCCGATCCTTCCAGGATGCGAAAGCCAAGTTACGTGGACTGAAAATTCAGTATTCGCTGTTGTACCCTGCACGTCTGCGTGTTGTGTTTCATTCCAAGACCCACTTCTTTGACACCCCGGAGGCGGTTTTTCAATGGACAGATGAGACTGTCAGGATCCGTCCGAATGCCCAGCCGGGCCTGAACTCCGGAGCATCGCGTGGGTCGTCGCCGGAGAGGGGCGACTCTTCCAACGGGAGCAAGAGACGCCGGAAGTCCAGATCGCGACGACGCTCCCGATCCGGGGGTGACCTACTGGATGGTGCACAGTCAGATACTGCTCAGTCTGGGACTGGGACCTGAGGGGCGTAGGGCCCTCTCCTATCTCCTGCATGTCCTTCGTTTCTAGCCTGGGCTGGTGGCCATAGGGGTGACACTATTGATTGATGGGCTGGTGTGTGGTGTGGGGTGTTCTGGGTCGTGGCTGGTCCCACAGGGGATGGGCGTGATGTTTATAGTAGCTCTGTCCCGCTGCGCTTAAGCGGTGGGCCACATGTGAGTAATGGGGTTCGGGGTGCTGACCCATGGGCGGCCCATTCCTCCCATGTTCGAGGGGGGCCCAAAGGGGAGGTACTGTTAGTTGGGGAGTGTGGGGGGATCCATTGGCCTGGGGGACCTTGGGCGCTCTGTTTTGGGCCCGGGGCTCTTTATGCCGCGACAGGTACTTCACTGTTTCATGAGGTATAGGGGTGGGGGAGGGGGGATAGGCGGGGGTTTGGTAGTTGAGGGTGTTGTGTGGGTGTTCGGGTGGGGGGGGGTGCAGGGTGGTTGGATAGGGATGCACGTGATTTTTGCTGCTGTGGTTTTTGTACTACTGGGTGCTTGGGCTGGGTCCGGGGATTTCCAGATGCTCTCCCACCGAGACTATGGGTGATTCTCCAGGGGCGGCGCCTGTTAGTGGCTCCATGAGGATTCTTAGCTGGAATGTCAGGGGCATGCTGGACAAAATTAAAAGGGGGGCAGTGCTGCGCTGGGGTAAGAGGGACTCGGCAGATGTCATGTTGCTGCAAGAAACACATATGTTAGGAACGAAGGTGCTGAGTCTACAACGTTTTGGTTATACCCAGGTGTTCCATGCAGGTTTTACCAGGGGGTCGAGAGGGGCGGCTGTCCTCATCCATCGACGCTTATCTTATGTTCACGAGCGCCATTGGCTTGATCCCCAGGGTCGGTTTGTGTTTGTCAAGGGCATGATTGGTGTGGAACCTGTGGTGTTCGGCAGTGTGTATGCTCCCCCTCCCCTGCAGTGGTCTCTAGCGGAGCGCCTGTTTGAATTGTGGGCCGATATTCCGGACTGCCTAGCTGTCATAGGGGGTGACTGGAATGATGTGATGGATGTGAATCTAGACAGGCAGAGACTGCAAGTGGCCGCGGGGGCGCCTGCCCCTACTCGTCTGAGAGCTATGAGTGATGGGCTCGGTTGGGTGGATGCATGGCGACATCTGCATGCCAGGGCGCGTGAGTACACGTTTGTGTCGGCGGTGCATGGCTCCTTTTCCCGGTTAGACTGTGTGTTTGTATCCGGGGCCTTCCTCGATAGGGTGCAGCAGGCCGAGATCCAGCCCCGTGGATTGTCAGATCATTCCCCGGTCGCAGTGCGGATTGCACTATGTAAACCCCGTCAGCCGTTCCGTTGGCGGATGTCTTCGTGGCATCTCCAACGGGCGGAATATACGACCCACTTGCGCGGTGCGATAGCCCGATATTGGCGGGAGAATTTGACCGAAGGCATGGACAGTGTGACGGTCTGGGAGGCCATGAAACCCACGCTACGGGGCGTAGACATCGCCTGGTGTGCTGCCGCCCGTCGGGGGCGTCGGGAGGCCACTGTGGCGGCTGCGGCCGCGGTGAGAACTTTGGAGGGGCAGTGTGGTGACAATGCAGGGGATGTGGCGCTTAGGCTACTTCTCCAGGCGCAGCGTTCCTATGCTTCGATCCTGCTGGACGAGGCTCGTCAGGCCTGGCTGGCCACGCGCAGTAGGGTGTATCAGTGGGGTGACAAATCGTGCACCATGCTCCACCGCCTGTGTCAGCGAACTCTACAGCCGATCTCTCTGCCGGGCCTTACGGACAGGGAGGGGATTGCTATGACGGACCCTGCTGCGCTTGCGGCGAGTTTTGCCGACTATTATAGGGTACAATACGCTTCGCGTGATTGTCTCCCACCGGAGGCGATTGACAAATTCATAGCTGACCTACCCCCCCGGGCGTTATCGGATGAGGCCAGGACAGCCCTTGACCTTCCCCTGTCGGCGGAGGAACTGGGCGATGCGCTGGGACAGCTTAACACAGGCAAGGCGCCGGGACCGAGTGGCTTCCCTAGCGAATTTTACAAGAAATTTCATCTGCAGCTGGGACCGCACTATCGGAAGGCTTTGGAGGCGGCGCGAGAGGGTGGTTGCTTGCCGGTCGACTGGCGTCAGGCTGAAATAGTGGTGTTCCTGAAACCGGGTAGGCCCCCTGACAGGCACGAGTCGTATCGCCCGATTTCTCTTATTAATTTTGAGGCCAAATTATTGGCTAAGGCGTTGGCAAATCGCCTTCTCCCGTATGTGACGGATCTGGTCCACCCGGATCAGGCGGGATTTATGCCGGGCAGGGCGACAAGGCACAACATCAGACGGGCGCAGGTGGCGGTTAGTGCGATGGGGGCGACTGGGGAGCGGGCGGCGCTCTTACTGGCGGACATCGACAGAGCGTTTGATTCTGTCAGTTGGACATACCTCTTTGCTCTGTTGCCGCGCCTCAACTTAGGCCCAGTTTTTGTCTCGTACGTCCGACTGCTGTACACCGACATCACAGCCTCGGTGCGTGTCTCGGGCGCCATTTCGGAGAAATTCCCGATTGCTAGGGGGACCCGGCAGGGGTGCCCCCTGTCCCCGTATCTCTTTGCGCTAGCCATGGAGCCGCTGGCGGCCTGGGTGCGCATTGATGCACAGCTTCGTGGCTTTGTGTGGAGTGCGAGCCTCACGGACAGAATCGCACTGTATGCGGATGATGTTCTTTTCTTTTTGACAGACCTGGATCGTTCAGGACCGCGTATTTTGGAGATAATGCGTGTGTTTGGGGAAGTCTCGGGACTATACCTTAACCCACGCAAATCGACCCTCTGGTTGTTGGGGGGCCGGCGCGAGGTGTCTCCTTGGGCAGTGGATCTGCAGGTGGCGGTTGGTGGCCTGAAGTATCTCGGAGTCTTCCTGTCGGAGTCTGCCGCTGTTGCCTGGGAGCGTAACATACAACCGGTGTGGGACAGGGTTCAATCCGACGTTAAGACATGGTCACGCATGCCTCTGAACATCTATGGCAGATCTGCCATTTTTAAGATGGTGGCCCTCCCTAGACTACTTTACCAACTACAGAACCATCCATACAGAGTAGACCCGCAGTGGTTCCGGCGTGTGAACTCCCTATTAGGCCGGTTTTTGTGGGCTGGGGGTGCTTCTAGGGTGGCACTGCGGACCTGCTTTTTGTCCACGTACTGTGGAGGCCTCGCGACGTCAGACATATTGTCCTACTATCAAGCCTCTCATCTGCTGGTCTTGAATGAGTGGTGGTACGGGGGCCGCGACGACCCGGCGTATGCCCTGGAACATTTTCTGATGGGAGATGCCACGCTCCATACCCTCTTGTATTCAGCGGGGCGGCGGAAGTCGCTGCCACATGCGACACAAGTGGTCTTCCTGATTTGGAGGCAGGCACTACGTCGAATGGGTTGGTGGGGACGGCTGACGGCCGAAACTCCGCTGTGGCACAACGGGCGACTCCCGGCGCTGGCTTCTTTGCAAGGGTTTGGTGGCTGGGACTCCATAGGGATCTCGTCGCTTGGTCACGTACTTACCGGGACTTCCCTTAAGTCCTTTGAAGTGCTCAGCGGTGAGTTTGCGATGCCCAAGACCCAGTTTTTTAAGTACCTACAGCTTCGTCATGCGCTGGCGCCGAGCCTAGTGGAGCTGGACCAGCTTCCAGACTTCAGCCCCGTTGAGGCTAAGCTGTTCATGGGAGACCTTGGGGATAAAAAAGTCTCGAAAATCTACCAATCGTTGGTCACTCACTGCTCCTCTTCCCTGGTGTCGTTGAAGGCCGCTTGGGAGATGGATGTTGGACCGCTGGATGAGGATGACTGGAGAGAGGCGCTGGAATCCCCCCGGGGTGCGGCTATTGCAGTACGGTTGAGATTCATACAATTTAAATACCTACATCGGGCCTATTACACCAGGGAGAGACTGTGGAGGGCGGGCCTTATTGCTTCCCCAGATTGCCTGCGCTGTGGGGCCGAGAGGGGCACATTAGTGCATACTGTGTGGTCATGTGTGGGCCTGGTCCGGTTCTGGGGTGGGGTGTGGGACTGCCTGTCGGAGGTGCTGGGGTGGGAGCTACCTCGTACACCTAGGTTGGGTCTTCTTCATGTCCTAGATCAAGTGGGTGGTAACGCCTATAAGCGCCATCTCCTGCTGTTGGGCCTTGTTGTGGCCAAGAGAGACCTGGCGAGGGCCTGGAAGAGTGACCGTGCCCCCCCACTTGGCGCCTGGAAGGCGGGCTTAGACTTCCTCATGGGGCTGGAAAAGCCGGTGTTTGAGGCCAGGGGCTGCCCTAGGAAACATTACAAGATCTGGAAGCGGTGGGCGGACTACAGAGACCTGACATTAGATCCTCCCATTGTAACGGATGATGGTCTGTCTGATGATTGAAGCCTCGGGGCCCGGATAGCTCCAAGACACTTAGTGTGTTTTCTCTTGTCTTCTGCAGCTAACTGTGATCACGTGCATCGGGTTAGGGTGGGATAAGGGGTGGGTAGTTGGTACTGTTGGGATTGTGGGGGGGATACAGGGGCGGGTAGGGGTTAATCGAAAGTTTGAGCCATACGTATTTTCTACTGTACTTTGCATATTGTCGTGTTCCCCTGCTCTTGGGGTGCTGTACACTTGATCTGCTTGAACTTTTAATAAATACGGTTTTGAAAAAAAAAAAGTTGCGTTGTAAAGGATGTTCCCCACTTCTGAGCATCAGTAAGAAAGAAATGTGTTTCAAGATGTGAACACAGCTGCTTAGCAACAAGTTTCACCAAGAAATTTGCTATCGCAGGAAGAAAAGTGTTCATTTTATACTTAGAGAGAATTGATGGATCCAGAGGTGTCTTTTTCAGACGAGGTTTCACTAGTGCATGTTTAATTCTAAAATGACAATACCAGTTTAAGGAAAGGGTTGATGAAGCTTCCTATAGCTTCATGTGTGCAGGATGGACTTCAGTGAAAAATGTTCATTAATAAGTGGTCAAGAGGGGAGCCTGGTCTGTACCTGTCACCAGTGGTTCGAGATTCATCGCTGGATGGCTCTAGGAAGCCACACCGTGTTGTCTCTGGAGTCCTGGAAGAGGACAGCGCAGTGTTTTCACCAGAAGAAGCCTGAAGGATTTGATGGATGTTAACATCCACCCCAAGAGACCCCAACCAAGGGGAAGACCCCCAATTTCTTAAGCCCAACACGCCTATGATTTTGCAGCCGGCGTCTAAAATGGCCTCTGCTTCCGTGCAAGTCGATGGGGAAAATACATTCATCTGATTTCTTGTTAAATCTCCCTCTTTGCAGCTTGTAAATGTTGGAATGTAGGTGTTAGTGACCGTATCAATGAAAATGTGACCAGATAATTACTGAGGTGCTGGGAAGGTTTCATAAAAAAGGGAGATTGGAGGGGCCTGAAAGTTTCTTCACTACTTTGAAAGCGTATTTCTGTTGATTCTTCAGTCTCCCTGTCTCAGTGTCATTTTTTCCCTGTTCAGGTGGTGTTGAGTTGTCAGAACTTTGCCCTGGATGGCTACAGGCAGAGGCTCTTACTACTCTCCCACCCTCATTTACCATGGACGTCATTTAGGCATCGCCAGGGGTTGCACCAACGACCCCCAGCTTGCCCCTTGGGCCCCCTGGCACTGCTTTTGCGACCCCTGACCTCACAGGAGGCAAATTCAGTGCCAGGAACACAGTGGCAGCCCCTTCCTTATAGAAGTCGGTTGGGGCTCTACTTGCTTTGCTTTCTCTCAGTTTTTTAATTACACTAATAGTGAAGCATTATTTACAATTAGTGTAATAAAAAATGGAGTTCAATTAGCTGGAGTATGATGTTCCCCGGCAGTTGAGGTAAGTAAAAAAAAAATGCTTTGAAATGTATGTTGTGTCCGAGCTTGCAGGTGACTGTGAGTGTATGTAAGTGTGAGTATGTGTGAATGAAGTTGAAAGTCAAAGGACATGTGATGTCACTTCCACTACCCCCGGCATTTTGGCGAATTGACGTTCATGCCCTTTACGACCCCCCCACCCACCCCCCCATTGCCGGTCAGTAGACCAGGGTAAAAGAGGCACATCAGTATTTTAAGAGGAATATCTGAAGTTTCCACATGGACAAGAGCCAGATAGTGAGAAATGGGAAGGCCCTTGCAGTAGTCCTGGTCTGTAGGTGTGGACATTGAGAGCGTGCATAGGTGACATAGGATGGTAAATGGGACGTGCACTTGAAGATGGTCCACAAGGCCACTGGGCAGAAGTCTGGCAGGTGATTTACATCTACCTTAAGCACAGGGTGTCAATCTGTCATGGACCCCCCTTGTTTTTCTCTTGAATTAGGTGAACATACATTTCAAGAATGCTGTGGTTGAGCAGGAAAATCTTCTAGTCACAGCTAACGCCTAGTATGCTTGCTTTTGGGTTACCACTGGGCGTCTGTGTAGTGGGGACTCGAACCCAATGGAATCCCTGAATCACAATGTGCTTTTTTAAATTGACTGGGGAAATAATATGTTTGACAATTGTAAGTATTGTAACTAATATATGTTAATATTTCCCACTTTCTGTTACTCAATTTATTGACCTCAGTTTGGGAAGTTGGTCTTCCCAGGATTTGAATATGTGACCTTCAGAGCACCACCCTTTTCAGTCACATGGTTTTAACTCACTGAGCCACCCTGCTATGATGAAAGAAGGACTATGCTTAGAAAATAGTATTCAGTTTCAGCTCTTAACATTTGTTTCAAAATCCCCAATCAGATGGAGCACTGCTTTGCAAATGACCCCGACGAACTGCCTACCAGGAAGAATGCTGCCCAGTGTACAATTTTTTCACAATGGGATATTTCAGTGTGTAAGGGAGGAGCTTTATAACACACAAAATAAAGGGGGTTAGATGTACCTCTACTAAACTTCGTTCCTAACCCTCATCCACTAATAGTGGCATGCTTCATCAGTGGGCTTGCTGACAACATCCCCACGCAGACCAACGCCTGGGATGGAGCCTAAGGGAGGGGAAGACAATACAAATATAAAAGTCTGAGGAATCTTAAAATGCAGAGTCTAAGTATAATGATGATTAAAACTGCCGCGGGAATATCCCAATAGCATTTATTCTTGGATTTCCTGGCCAGGATTAAAAATACTCTACAGGACGGCGATGATAGGTAAAGTTATTATCCCTTATTGAAGTCTAAGAAGTAGAAAGGATCTGGCCCACTTCCCCTTGGACTGAAGGTGGTACTGGGGTCCAGGAAACCTACTGACAAGCAGCCTACATCCATTGCTGCTTTGCGCTCTAAGTGAATCTTCCAAGGTGGTAGGAGATTGCGTAACCGGTTTCAAGCTCGCTGTGCCACAGCACTCAAGCTACATGTCCCTGATGACGCCCAACGAGGAGTAAAACATCTGAGTTTGGATATTGGGCTACTTAGGGACTACATAACCTAGCACTTTAGGCTAGTGTGTCCCTTTTGAGATTGGCTTAGGCTGATTTGCAAATGGCTGGTCTTTGTCTGTGATGGCAATGAAGCTATACATAATGGGATGTGATCACAGTATCTAACTATGGTTTGAATTAGTTCAAGCAGTTGCCACGCATTGCTGTTTTGCTATTTATTTTTCCTACGTAGGAGGAACATGTATAGATGTGGGATCCAGACTCGTTGTGTCACAGACCTCCCTTCTCTGATGAGGCCCAACAAGACATAAACAAATAAGTGGTTGCTGTTGTTCCAGTTTAGAGGAGATGTAATATTGCAGCTTAGGTTTGAGTGTTCTTTTAAGAATGGATTACGGCAGATTTGCTCCTGCCTGGGTCTTCTCTGTGATGACAGAGACACATTAAATAGATTGTACTCAGAGCAATTTCCAGGCCTGCAGAACCAGACACAGCACACTAAATGAGGCATGCCAATTCTCACACAGCACATCACATGAGGCCTCCAGAACTAAAATCTAGATATGGCCTTCGGGATGTGTGCAATGCTGCAACTGAGGCCCTAAAATCTAAAGGCAATATGACAGGTGGACCCCAGTACGAGGCACAATATTTCTGCTCTTGAGAGCTCAGCACAATATTCCAAATGAGGTCTCATTAACCAGATACAACATGCTAGATGTGGTCTCTGGAAATGAGTAAAGTTTGTTTTCTGGCATTTGTAAATGTACCCCTGCAAGTAGTGTAACCGCTTAATGTTGCAGCTATGTTTAATCTATTCTGGGCCTGCATATCTGGGAGGTAGGTGCATGCATCGAGGTGGGGCGACCTTTAGGGAGGTGTGACCCGTCCAGCCGCAGCTTGTGCTGAGCTGAGGATGGAGGTGGCTGTGTTTGAAAATAACTTATGGGTTTAAAAGCCACCGGCTGCAGAGTTCTTTGTGTGTACAGTAATTTTCAGGCAACAATAAAAATGTCAGGATAACTCTAGTGATTAATATACCTGCTAGGGAGAGATCAAAGTTTTGTCTAGTGGCAGTTCTGACTCATCACAAAGAAGAGCAGAGTGTTAAAGGGCCTGCTGCAAAGAACGTGTACCATTCTGATCACAGAACTGCATTTTAACTTGATAGCTCAGTGGGTTACTGCTTTTCTCAGAGAGATCCTTTTGTTACTTGTAGTTCATAAATTACAATCATAACATAGCACTATGACCTAAGAAGTGTCACCAAAGAGCTGCATGCAAACTATATAGCATAGGTTAGAACACTATCTTTTTCCCAGTCTTTCATTATCCTAATGTTGCTTTGGGTAGAAATACATTGTTATTGTGTGAGAGAGGGGCTATGGAGAGATTAGGGGCACTGTTAGGGGCTTGTAGTGAGGAAATCCGTGGAGAAGGTGGTCGCAGAGGAGGAGGGGTGGGGGAGTGTAGAGCACCAAAAATATTGTGGCACCGGGTGCCACCAGTACTAAAGACAGCCCTGCGTGGAGGCTGTCACTATATATAGTAAAGCACACTTTTAGAATTAACTACCCTTCCACACTCTCCAAAAAAGCCAATAAACGTTTTAAACATAACTTGTTGAGGCTGCACCCGGAAACACCCTTTGCTGACACCTACTTCTCATCGGGTAAGGGAGCCCTGAATACTGATATCATCTTCCACACTGCACGCAGAGCCCAATGGAGAAAAGCGTTCATATCCCTACTCACCGTCTCCACCACCAGGAAAACAACTCATGGCCTAACTCTCTCCATCACACCTTCCCACCTCTTCCCTGGCAGGACTACCATTACTATCTACAATAACGGGATTGTCCTAATTCAATCTACGGACAAGAACCTGGAACTACTAGACAACCTGTTCCCCAAGTTTAAAGAGCACCTTTCCAAACTGAGGACCCCCACCAAAAAACACACCAGCACTATCACCCCTGACGTCGCAGCCCCCACCTACAACACCTCTACCCCCAGCACCCCAGTAAATGTCCCACCTATTGTTAACGCCCCACACTCCCCTAGGACCGTCACAAATATCCCCACCTCATATACTAGCCGCCCCTCTAACTTGACCCCTCGTTTCCCCACTCATACTCCCTCCATTCCCCTCCCCCTGACATAACAACTCCCACCCACTTCACGCCACCATCTGAACACACCACCGCTCGGAGTCTATCCACCCCCCCATCCCCCACGCGGTAGACCCCGCTCCCTCCCCAGCCCCCTCCCCACTCCCACCCACGAGACTCTCACACCTGACACAACAACTCTCACCCACAACACGCCACCATCTGAACACACCACCAGCCGGAATTTATCCACCCCCCCCTCCCATTCCACCCACGGCGGACATCTCTCCCGCCCTAGCTCCCTCCCCACTCCCACCCTCGACACTCTCACCCTCCCAACAAAAGATACAGAACATACCGTCTCCTCTACCTTAGCATCCCCCTCTCTCCTTCCTCCTATACTCAGCCCGCATTACCCTCCTGTCTCCCCCACTGTCTTCAGCCTCCACTCGCTCTTCTATTCACCGGCTCCGTCTCCCACTGACGTCACTACCTATGCCTCCCACCCACCGCCTATTTCACCTACCTCACCCACACCCCACACTTTGAAGGCCATCCCACTCATTAGCACCGCAGAACCTTCCATCAACGCGAGTATATCCCCCCCTTCGATACCCTGCCCGCTTTCCAGCTCACTACACAACCATTCGCCAATGGCTCTCACCACCAACGCCATCCCCAATACACCTCCTGACCTGACTTTATCCACCCTCCAACAACTCAAAGAGGATATTCTACAAATCAAAATAGATGTCCACGCAATCAAAGACCTTCTCTCATCACAGCCCAGTCTACCTCCCATCATCCCTCTACCCGACAAACGACGCACCCGCCCTACATACCCTCGCCTCCAACGACACCAGCGTTGGCCGACTATCCCCGTTCGCAATAACTCCCACCGCCCCCGTCGTGTCCTCAACACATTGTCGGACCGCGACCTTTGCTCTCTCCTAGGCTCTTATGGCCCAGGTCCGGTAAAACACATATCCAACACACACATCCCCATACCCACAATTCTTACAAACCCTCTGAGGCTCCCAACACTCAACAACAGAGGTTCCGTCCCTAACAACCTCAGAAAAGTTCCCCTCACTCTAGAAAGCTCGACCACCCTTCTCTATCCCAAACTCAAATTCATCCTACTCAACTGCAGATCTGCCCATAGACACTCCTCCGACATCGCTGACCTCGTCTCAGCTAGGGATCTGGACCTAGCCATTCTAACAGAAACCTGGCTTACTGAAGCCTCCACCCCGATTATGGACATACTAGTCCCCCCTAACTATCACATCATTAGGCTAGACAGGTCCTCAGACAAGACGGGCGGGGGAATTGCATGCATTTTTAGGAGCAACCTCTCCGTTACTAAAGTCACCTCCCCTTCCCTCTCCTCCTGTGAACTCCTCTGCCTCGACATCACCAGTGAGGGCAAACAAGTTTGTGCTTTACATCTCATCTATCACCCGCCTGGTGACAATCTCATATTCACCCAACAACTCATGGACTTGATCACCTCCAATGCCGGTCGGCAGACCACCCAAATCTACCTGGGTGACTTCAATCTCCATTGGAACGATCAGAAAGACACAGTGGTGAATAGTCTCAAAACTTTCCTCAATGCACTTGACCTCACCCAAATATGCGATAAACCAACACACGACAAAGGCGCGATACTTGACCTCATCATTGCCAAAGAGAATTCTACACAACTGGAGGCGATTCTACCATGCGACTGGTCAGATCACCACATTATCACCTTCTTTATCAATGAAAAAGTTAAACCCAGCCCGGCTCAACCAATCAAATCCAAAACATGGAAGAGGGACATGAAGAATCTTAACCCATCTACCCTGCCTCCCCACATCGGCAATCTCCTCCTTCCCCCTTCTGGTGGCTCGGATGTTCAATCACTGACTGACCACTACCTTGAATCTATGAATACAATAGTCAATGAAGTCGCCCCACTGCAACTGAAGAGAGTCTCCACCAAAACATCTAACCCCTGGTATGACGATAGTCTCAATGACGACAGGCGTACTATGCGAATGGCAGAGCGCACCTGGAGATCGGACCCTTCAGCACTGCACCTCAAAAGGCTTAAAAGCAAGAGAAATGCCTACTTCAGGAAAATAAAGCGCACAAAGTTGGACTTCTTCAGCCGTCAGTTGGACCAAGCAAAAAACAGGCCAAGAAAACTATTCGAACTAATCAAGACCCAAACAAAGACACAACCCCTACCATCAAACAGCACAACAAGCGACGCCCCACACTGTGAAGCCTTCGCTGCTTTCTTTAAGCTAAAGACTGACAACATAAGAAATGACCTCATCATGGATGTAAGCCGTTTCCCCAACCACACCAGAATGGCTAACACTCAACCTAAAAACAAGGCATCTTGGCTGTACTTCGATACCTACTCGGAAGAAACAATATACAAACTGCTCTGCACCTTGAAGCCCTCTAATCACCTCACAGACCCTCTACCTGCTAATGCTGTAAAAGACTTCATCCCTTTGCTCCTCCCTCTCTGGACCAAAATCATCAACAGCTCCCTGCAACAAGGCCTCATTCCAGACTCCCTCAAGGTGGGGCAAGTCACGCCTATTCTCAAGAAACCTACAGCTGATCCGTCCGACCTAAACAATTACCGGCCCATCACCAATATCTCCACCCTGGCCAAACTGCTGGAGAAATGTGTCCAACTCCAACTAACAAAACACATTGACCAATTTGACCTCCTCAACTCTCATCAATCAGGCTTCCGAGCGAAACATAGCACAGAAACAGCTATGACACACATAATTGATGACGCCCTCCAAATTCTTGATCGCAATGAGTCCTGCCTCCTCATCCTTCTCGACCTCTCGTCAGCATTTGACACGGTCAAACACGAGAACTTGCTGGAGCTGCTAAGCACTAGAATGGGTCTATCGGGAACAGTTCTCAAATGGTTTTCGTCCTTCCTTCACAACCGGTCTCAGAAGTTCAAGATCGACAATGTGCTATCTTCACCTGTGCCTGCAGATCTAGGCGTTCCACAAGGATCCTCCCTCTCCCCTACATTGTTCAACCTTGTCATGGAACCGCTTACTACCTTGCTACAAGCTTCCAGTGTCCAATTCCATATGTACGCCGACGTCACACAACTGTACCTAAAGCTTCAATCCCCGGATGATATCAAACATCTGAATTCCACGCTTATTAACACTCAAGCCTGGCTAGCCCATAACCACCTCAAACTAAATGCCCTGAAAACTGAGTTCCTACTCATCTCACCCCCGGCGAAAATTTCCACCACCCAAACATGGCTCAACAACCTAACAGCACTCAATGTCCAACCCACCATCGTGGACTCAGCGAAATTCCTAGGCATCACACTGGACGCCAAGCTCAACATGCAGCAGCACGTCAGCAAAGCTACAAAAGCAGCTAATTTCCAAATCAACACACTGAGGAAAATTAAACCCTTCCTCCCTGCTGAAGACTTCCAAACTGCTGTACAAGCGTTAGTCATCCCTCGAATAGACTACGGAATTGTGGCCCTCAGCGGACTCCCGCTATCCACAACAGCACCCTTAAGAGCCGCCCTGAACGCTGCTGCGAGACTCATCACTGGCTCAAGAAAACATTCGCACATATCCCCAGACTTAAAGTCCCTAAAATGGCTGCCTTTTGAAGCCAGAATACAGCTAAAAATTGCAGTTATGACACACGCTGCCGTGCACCACAATGCACCCAACTACCTCGCCCAAAAGTTGTCTATATCAGGAGGTTCGAGAACCAATAGAAGCTCAAAAAATCTACTCCTGAAACCGCGTAGATTCCGGAAAGAGAAAACTTACAAGCGCTCCTTCTCAGGAATGGCACCCAGGATTTGGAATGCGCTCCCTCCTGAAACCAGGCGTATCTCCTCCACTGCACTCTTCAAGAAAGAGGTGAAAAACATCCTTCTGGCCAAGATCTCCTGAACGTTATAGGTGCTGATCAGAGACCCTGCATTGCCTTGTGTCAATGCACACCTTGCCCTTTGGCACTATACCTCTACCTGATGGGGACACTACTACGCTACTTGCTTACTACCGACCAATACATGATACACGCTGAGCCACAGACTCACTCTCCCGATGCCCCCTCTCAATGCTCTCTCTATACTAAAATATTGGTATAAGCCTTCCACACACCCAAGGTGCACCTGAACACCTCTGTAGGGGGATCAATGGTCGTCTTATATTATTTGTCTAACTGATTGTATATTGATATGTTTTATAGATGTTATTATTATCCTATTATGTTTGTGACTACTACGTTTCTCCAATCACCTCTGCTTATTCCTACTGCCCCTACCCTGTCTTTGTGAAGCGCTCTGATATCTGTAAGGATCTTGTTCGCGCTATATAAAACTTTGAATAAATAAATAAATAAATAAATATAGCAACAATGAGGTGTGGTGTGTGAGGGCCAGATATATGCTCCGGTCAGGCTGTGGCAGCCTTCAGGTTGCTACTAGGAATGAGGGTTAGATACCACGTGGTTAAAGATAGGGGCAGGTACATTTTCTCTGTGGCATCTGGAAGGAGAGAGCTTAGATTTTTTTCGATGCCAACTGGTAGACCGGTAACAAGTTCAAAGCCTTTGCAGTCTGTCCAGCCAAAATTTATTTCCCTGGTTTGTTTTTTAGAATTGAAGGATCTATCCCCCAGATTCATCATCGGCCTCTTTTGCGAGTCCTTAATAGCGGTTATTAAGGAATCGCTATTAAAGACTCCAAAGGACATGTGTGTAACATACAACTTAGAAAAATGCACTAAAGGGCATTTTTCTAAGTTTTCTAAGTTTTCGCTATTTACCACGAAGTTACACTTCGCGGTGAATAGCGGCCCCATATTGCGAATTCGCAATTTTAAAAAGGTTCATGAATAGCATTTAAGGAATCTCTAATTGAGATTCCTTAATTGCGATTCATCGCTAATTTAGCGAGTTCTGTAATTGCGATTTTTGCATTTGGGATGATGAATCCCAAATGCAAAAATAGCGCTCGCAAAGGGCCGGATTCTCAGAATCTGGCCCTTTGCGAGCCTATTTTACTTTGATGAATCTGGCTTTAAATTCAGAGCTGGGTTTTAGGGGGAAGACTTCACCTAAGTGGGTCAGACTACATCCTCTATTGTAGGAACATTGACCTGGTTCCTTGGGACACTGCAATGCTGGGGAAATTAATTGGAGAGGAGAGGAGAGGTGTGGTGCAGCAGCCAGGGCAGCTGACTTCGGAGCATAGGGTTCACGGTTCTATCCCCGGCTCCAGCGGCAGCTCAGCTCAGCACCATGTAACTCTGGGCAATAGCTCACTTAATTTCCATGACAGCCCCCAGCGCCTTGAGACCCGTAAGGGTGAGTAGTTCGCGCTTTACAAATACGTATTTACAATTGAAACTGCCAGTTAGCCTGGCTGTCAGTCAAGAGCTCACAGATTTTTCAGATGAAGTCCCTTGTTGCAGGTGTAGAATAACCTTTGTTGTTCTGAACTTGCTACAGTTTGTTTAGAAGGGATTCAAATGCACTTGCACACTGGCTAGATCCAAAGAGCAAACAAGACAGTAGAAGGGCGGTAGTGGTTTGCACATGGAGCGAGACCCTGAAAAGGAAAGATTTACCCTGGGAGGCTGGGATGGTGGTGGAATATGTGACTACTGAGCAGGTTTGTGGCATTAAACTGGGCTCTACATCCATGGTGACTATCAATATTATCATAGTCTTAGTTGGAATAGGCAGAGGGTCCAGTCCTGTTGAATAGGTTGACGGCTGGGCCAATGGGCAGATGTCATGATTTCAGTCTTTTTGGCATTCGTTTTTAGGTGTGTCTTGGTCATCCACTCATCAATTGTTACTCAACAAGGTCCGAGGGAGTCAGCATCTGATTTAAAAGAGTGTTACGTTTTCAGGAGGATTTCTTTGAAATAAGCTGGTGGATGAGGGTGTGCTGGAGACCCAACTTCAGATGCAAGTCCAAGGGACCTTGGAATCCAGAGATTCAGAAGGGAGAGAAGGCAGTTGTGGCCTCGAAGGTGAAAGACTGAGGGAAGGAGGATACGTAGGGGGAGATTTATTCAGATGTTACGCCATGTTTGTGTCACAAAAGTGACACAAATCGGCGCAAAATCAGTGTTTTCTGATTCACTTTCCAGCTCCAAACTTGTTTTAGCGCCAAAAATAACCTGAAAGTAACGCAAAGCAGCACATAGTGTGCTTTGCATTACTTAGCGCCAATGGTGCGTACCATGGACAGAGCAACCACACAAGTTTCTGATGCTAAGCCCTATTTACCAAACAAAGTAGACAGGGTATAGCATCAGAAAACTGAACCCTTTTAAAGTAGGAGCACGGAAGGAGAAATGCTGTCATTTCTCCTTTCTTTTCCAACTTTGCATGTGTGCTGGACTGTACAACACACATAAAAAGTGGGAAAAAGGTTAAAGTCAGTCTATGCATGGCATTTTCTACTGGAAGAGTTCCCTTCCAGTGAAAAACCTTTGCTAGACTCACAGAGACATCCTTGCACCATGGCATAAAAGTGTCTCCGTGGCGCACAGCAGCTGCTTTCAGTGGCAAGGCTAGGGAGAGGAGAGTGCCTTATTTCAGTAAATTCGGTGCTCTCCTGATCTCTCCTTCTCACACAGCCTAACGCATCACTTACGGCTGCTGCACTGTGCTGCTTGCAAACTTAGTAAATCTGGGCCTTAGACTTTGATGGAGCGAGATAACAAGACTCTGAAAATTATGAAGATCTGTTAGAAAAGGAAGCAGAAAAAGAGTCTGAACAAGAAGTGATTCAAGATCAGGACGGTATTGAAAAGCAGATTGGAAGCTCTGGAAGAAGGAACGAAAATTCTGAAACTGGTGGATTGGAAGTAATTGAAGAAGTAGAAGAAGAAGACGAATTACCAAGTACCGGCTATAAGGATGATGTTCCTAACAGAGTGAAGCTGCAGAGTAAGGAAGTAGCTGAATCTAAAGTTGTTATCACAGACAGTGAAACAGATGAAAGTGATGATGAATCCAAAGTGAAAAGGTCAAGGAAAAGGGCTTGGAGAGTAGAGTGTAATCTAACTGAGCCAAAGAAGAAATTGTCAAGAAAAGGAGACAATTGGCCAGATGAAAATTTAAATCAGTGAACAGATCAAAGGAGCAAATTAATGAAATTTCAAGTCAGAAAGGAGAGTTTGATAAAAAAGATCAAGCAGAAAAGAAAATAGAAGTGATTAGCAGTAGAGCAAAGAGAGTGATAAAACCCAATCAGAAATACAAGTCCCCTGAGTGGACCTACATAATTATCCCACCAGTAGTGGAAGTGAACAGCAGTAGCCAGAAAGATTTAGATGACACAAGTGACAATGATTGATTTAGTTTTCACATTAAGTTGAAATTTGTATTTGGCATAAGGCTGAAAAAATTGTGTTAGGTGACACAAGGTCGAAGAAATTGTGTTAGCTGGGAAAACACATTGATGTAAGACGTAAGGTCGAAGAAAAGCTGTTAGAAAGTAGGATTTTCTTTTTTAAAAAATTTAAAAACAGGGGGGTGTATATTTAGTGATTTTTAAATTTTAGTTTTTTCTGAAAGGCTCTTGTTTCAAAGTAAAGATGCCTTATACTAATAACAATTCAAGATGCTCTATTTTGAGAAAATGTTGCAAAATGTATTTGTGTCATTTTATTAATTTTGGTCTGGTTAATTTTGGCTGTCATTTTTCCTTTTGGATTTGACAAGGAGTTGTACAAAGCTAATATGACAAGTAAAGATGTGTCTAAACAAGATAACCATAGCGCAGTAGGTAAAACTAACAGAGTTATTGAGCACAAACCAGAGATCCACCAAGATAGATCTGTTGGTGATTTTTCTAGTAATACCTTCTCAAGACTCTTATCTGAATATGTTAAGGTTATGGATGTGAAAGATTGTTATATTTGTGTGAAATTACCTACTTCTGTTTCGGAAGGGGTCACCTATAATATGCTTACTTATGGCATCACTTGTAGAGTAATAGCTAGTTTGTTTTATCGAACAGGTCGTTTAGAGTATTACTACTCTAATTTCGATGAGATTTTTGCTAATCTAAAAGTTGACAACAGCCTGAATAAACTGAAACATGCTAAACAGATGAGGGAATTTTTCATAGTAACTAATGAACTTACTTATGAGTATGCTTTTAGAAACAATTTAACATGTAAATTGAGGTCAGAAGAAAAATCTTTCTTAAACATGGTTGAAGAGAGAAGGCAATTTACAAGCGAAATGAGATGCTGAAACAAACCAAATCTAAGTTTTGGCAGATTGAGGATGAAAAGCTCAATGGTAGAAATGAGAATGTTGCTATTCACATAGACAAACCTGTTAGTGGAAAGCTTTGTATTAGGAGAGATAACACGCTATTTGACAATTACTTTGTAGGTGCTAGTCAATGTGAAGATACTTACCAAATTTTAGGGGGATGGGAATTCAAAGGTGGTAAAGATCCAATTTTTCCTGGAATTTATTTTGTGTGTGGGGACATAGCCTATTTTAATCTCCCTGACCACTGGTATGGGACCTGCTACATTGGTTTAGTTTTTCCAAAGATTTTTCATGTAGATAGAAATGCAAAAGGGTCATTTGAAATTGGCAAACATCTCAATAGGTTCAAAAGGGAAAGTTTTTCAGAAATTTTGGGTGACATCTTTGGTGCAGTAATACCTATGGTGGGTATAACCCTAAATGCAGTCAAAATCAGGAAAGTGTCAACAATTGTTGATAGATTGTCTACTGATACTGCTAGTGGATTTCAATTAGTTAATACAGAACTTCTTGCCATGAGATCAATGGTAATGCAGAACCGTCTTGCCCTTGACATTCTGTTAGCTAAAGAGGGAGGGGTCTGTGGAATTTTTCATGTCCAGCATTGCTGTACCTATATTCCAGATAAGAGCCAGAACATAGAGTTGTATATCAAAAATATTACAGAATTACATGCTGAGATAGAACCTATAGAAGATGAAGATTTTTCAGAACGTTTGAGCAAAAGATTTGCAGCAATCAAAAACTGGTTTCAAGAGATTGGTAGTTCAATTTTAGGCAAAATACTGTGTCCTTTATTAGTCATAGTCTTTGTGATACTTTTGTTAAAAATTAGTTGCATGTTACACAAGAGAAAGAAATATCTAAGGGAAAAGAAAAGAATTTACAAGCTCAGAAAAGAACAGGAAAAAGAAATAAAATTAGAAGAGTTTCGTAGAACCCAATATGAAAGTTTCAGACAAACAGCTGAGTCAAGAGTTTAGAAACACTAATATTGTGAATGTCCAAAACATGTTCAAGGGTTAAAATTTTTGCTAACATTTTGGGTGTAGTTTGGTGATTTTGAAATCACCAGATGAGGGAGTTGATGGTGCGAGATATAGAATAAAATTTTGTTCTGACTCGCAAAGTTAAACTTCCATAAAACCGTAACCGTATTAACAAGTATGAAATGAAAAGTATTAACCAACTTAGTTTTAAAATGCATTTACACAACACGAGGGACTAACTTATGTGCTCTATGTTGCATTTGCAAGTTTGTTGAAAAATAATAAACTAACCTTGTCTATTGTCTTTGTCAGTATTAAATGCGGCTGTTTAACTAATGGCATGTGCTTATTTATGTGCTTATGTTATGTCTTTTCCGTGGCAAAAGTTTGTGAAGGATTCCTTGCGGCCTATATGAAGAAGGTAGATATAAACGCTGCTTTGTGTGCACAGCTAGGTAACATAAATTAATGGGTTAATAATTAGCAAAGGGGGTGAGTAACAGAATGGGTCTCAATACTCTAATTAATTAATGTTTTGTGTTTGTTTGAAGTTGGTGTTTAGAATCCTGTCCAGAGAAGAGCCTTGCACATATTCAGAAGTGGAAACTTTTACCACATCGACAGTTGTCAGAGAAATACAGCTAAAATAAATGGTGCTAAACGTGCTCTTGGAGAGACAGATTCAAGGACAGGAAGCGGCAAGTTTGCCAAGTCAAGGAAGTCATGAACTGTATTCTAGAAATGTTTCATTATCGAGGAAGCTAAAAGTCATGAAAAAACAGTGGACAATAGAGCTTAAGAAAAGGCTCGATTTTGGTATGAAAAAGATGATGACATGTTGTGGTCTGACATGAGTCATCCAATGAAAACTCTGGATGGCAAAGAAATGTTTACAATTTAGTGGAGATTAGCTAGTTAGAAAGGTATAAAACCTGGCCCCATTGGCAGGAGGGCGCTTCTTGTTTTCCGATTCCTGAAGGGCATGACGTGCTGTTGGACTCTTTGGCGCACGTAAGGACATCAGTCTTTAATGACTATTCTTTTTAGGTGGCGCAAGATTTAAACAGGGAAATAGAATTTAGGAAATGAAAACTGTTATTCGCTTTTAATTCATGCCGACTGATTTACCTTTGAAATGTCAGTCTAATAAGTCATTACCTTAATAAAATGCTGCTTTAACTTTGCTAATAAATAAAGATTCTTATTTCAAAATGCTCTTTCTTTGAATAATAAAGTAAATAAAAATTAGATTTTGAAACGACAAGCTGGTCTTGTTTATTCATGTCTAGTTACCATTAGTTGATCCATTTGCCTTAGTGACTTAATTAAATGATAAATGTTTAAAACCATGGTAAGAAATGATAAACTGCAGTTGTATATAAATATGTAAATAGATTTATAGATAGTTCTGATTAATTAGGTCACATGATTCAGACGCTCAAAGATTGTCTCATTGGTTTATGGGCCTTGGTAAGTGATTCATGATTAATGGTGAGTATTGTGGAAATAGGTAGCGTTGGTGAGACAGTTTTTCATTAGGAGCGCTGGATCAACTTCCAGCTCTTTTTTTTCCAGAAAATGTTTGTCTAGTGAAACGGAGAGATTTTAATAAGCGAAGTCTGGGTTTCTCAGTTCAAAGATGATCCTGTTGAATTCTTTGGAAGGGCAGAGTGAATAGGTGACTCTGAAGGAGCCTTAGTTCTTACTGTCTTTCCCCATCATATCACTCACCATAATGAACCTTCACCACACCAACCTTATGGGGATACCTTATCCCAAACCACAGAGGACATGCTGCCTCTGGTTGTGACGTCAAATCTGAGATTGGCTTAGGCCCACGTGGAACCCAAGTGTTGTGTCTCTTGTCTAAAGCTGCGGCCTCCTACACATTCTGCCTTTTTGTCAGTATACATAGAAAAAAGATACAGCAATTGTCCCCCAAGCCCTTTTTAGTGCACTCATGTCCCTTCTTATTGCATTACACAAGACTGGCTTTAGCCTCCAGCTTTATCCTGGGTGCTCTTTAGCTCTTGCTGTCCTCTGTGAGTTATAACCAGTTTTAAATTGTTCGTTGAAGCACGGCACCTTTTATTTACTGCTCTTCCACACATCTACATTTTACTTTCTTCTTGCCAAGAAGAAGCCAGTTCCAAGCAATCTTTATTATGCCGAAGCCCCATACATGCTCCTAAATGCCATTTTTGTCTGTAGTAGATACCACAGCCACAGGATTGAGTCTGTCTGTAGGCATCTGATTGTCCATTAAAGATAATGGGGTAACCAAGTAACCCTCAGAACCTGGGTAGGTATGCTAAGGAAAAACAATGGTTCTGTTGGGAAACACGTATAATTGATGTACCGTACTAAATACATTTAAAAAAACAACTTAATTCAGAAGGTGAGTTCCTTTTTCATTATACTTTTTAGGTAGGCAAGTTAATATCTGGCTGTCCAAAACATAGAATAACAAATAAGCAAGTGATGAGTGATGCAATTAGTGACTGGTCGTGATCAGTGACAAAGTGCTGTACAAGAGTGACATGAATAACGCATATTTACAAATATGAACAGTATTTTACAAGTATGTCCACCGTGAAATGCATAAGCCCCAACAGGATATAATATTTCCTTGTTCTAGTTGAGGAGTTGCGTGGACAGATTGAGCTTACAACGTCAGGTACTATATGATGACTAATGTAATTTCTTTTAATGTATTTAGTACGGTACATCAATTATACGTGTTTCCCGACAGAAACATTGTCTGTCTGCTGTGGCACACATGCTCACTGGGTCCATCCCAAGAGTACCCATGAACATTTCAATCTCTCTTCTCCAGTCTATAAATTCAAGATCGTCCTACTCCCAAAGTCCCTCTCAACTTTATGAAACTGAATTGCCATCTGCAGCAGTCCTATGCGGCACTTGAATTCTTGTTTATTGGTCCAGTACTTTTAAATATTACTTGAAACAGATGACATAAATGTAGGATGTCTATCAAGGTCATTGCAGTTAGGAACAAATCATGTTTCATTTGCAATGGTCCAGGGCAGTTTTGCACTTAATGATAGGGGAAAAAACCATAGTTGAAATGTAATGTTGCAAATTAATTAACTCTGACTCATGGACCTCATTCTGTTAGCGACTTTCTAACTTTGTTTGACCTGAACTATCTTCTTTTACAGCTAAATTCTCAGTCATTGGTCCAGACCAACCAATCAGAGTATCCTTTGGATCAGACATAATACTGTGGTGCATGCTCTCGCCTGCGATGGATGCCTCCCATATGGAGATTCGCTGGTTCCGCTCCCAGTACTACTCGCCGGTGCACCTATACCGTGAGGGCAAAGATGAGAACGACCAGCAGCTCCTGGAATACCAGGGCAGGACAGAGCTCATCAAAGACGGCATCCAGAATGGAAGTGTGAGGTTGAGGATATCCAATGTACGCCTGTCTGATGAGGGGCAGTACAGGTGCTTCTTCGAAGAAAAACCCAATTATGAAGAAGCCATCCTGGATGTGAACATCATAGGTGAGAGCAAAGACAGAGCTGGAGTTGAAAAACACAGGCAGAAGAATAGGTTATCAGAAGTGTCAACAAAGATGCAGTTTTTAGTGTATCCACATAAAGTAAATCCAAGTAGAACTCTCCTAAATAGTAGTTTTGCTGGATATCTGTCATGGATCTCAGGAGAGCTTATTTTGAATCACAGGACAAAATAAACCTTATTTAGCACCAGTTCATACATATCCTTGTATATAAAATGTGAAATAAGAGCAACCTGTTTTTAATACATTATTTTATACTATAGTGTTCCCCTTTCTTAGCTTTGTAAATAACTTGTGTTCACCATTGAGTAATTGACGTGCTGCAGTTGCTGGAGACAACACAGAGCAAGGGGCTGGGCTTGCAGTCCTTATCAGCCACCAAGGCCTAATTATCTGTCTTATCTTAGGCTTTCACTCCTTCTGGCCTTTTTCTGTTACTTATGTCAGAATTTACTTGCTAATTTCCTCCCACACTCTCTTATTGAGATCTTTGTGCCACCTTCATCTTATTCTGCTGTCCATCTCTATTGATATATACCCGTTTGTTACTCAACTGCCCTACAATTTCTTCTAAGGTTACTCTCACCTCTTTAAATAGGTTCCGGCTCTCCGGTTCACTTCCACCTGGACCAGCAGCAAGATGGAGGTGTACGAGTCGTGTGTCTATCAACAGGCTTGTACCCGCAGCCTACAGTTCTCTGGAAGGAGGAGGACGGTCAGAATATTTCATCTGCTCCCAAAGTTCAGAAGAGGGAGAAAAGTGGGTTGTACAGCGTGGAAGATGCCGTAATCATCATGCAGCCGGCAGGCAAGAAGCTGGACTGTAGTATACAAACCTCAGCCCTGGACCAACCCAAGGTTGCAACTCTGTCAATAGGAGGTAAGTTCACAATGATGCACAACACGTACCTTCTGATGTGTTTCCTGTTGCCTACCCTAGCGCTAAAGTGAAGTTGATGATGAAAACTTGTTTTTATGTATTTTGTCATACCAAGGGTTTTGCCATCTCGAAGTGTTTTAAATAAGAAGCAGTATTCCCCAATTTAATATTTCAATGTAACTGTGCTTGATCAAAGACAGTCTATAATGTTGTTTCTTCAGAGACTTGCCACACATTTTTATTGGTAAGCTCTGATGGACCTATTGCCTCCCCATTGGTCTACCCATTGGCATGAGTGCAGCAACTGAAGACTGGGAGTCTGATTTACTATAAAGTCATGCATTGCACCAGACAACCTGCTGTACTGCAAGAAAGGGAAAGAGCAGGAATGTGCCATATCAACTAAGATATGGTGCATTTGTCCTCTCTTTTTGCTCGGCACACTGAGTGCTGCATAGCACCAATGCAGGCTCTTTTGCTTCATGGTGCAAGGGTGCCTATGTTACAGACAGGAGTGATTTTGTGCAGGACGGTAACCTTCCTGCACTAAAACAATGCTCAGAGCAATTCCTCTATCTATGTGCTCACACAGAAAGAGGAAATAACCAGGAGAAAGAAACATACTTCTCCCTGTTACGTCTCTTTTGGGATGGCGTAGCATTTTGATGCATTCCCAGGTTCACTATTCTCAGTAAATTTGGGAATGCACCAAAATCCATGGGTGGATGTGTGGGAACGCCCGCACGCCACCCATGAAATGCCTTCCCAACATAATGTAATCCAAAAGAGTGACTTGACCTGCGTGACTCTAGGTTTACAAAGCCTTGCAGAGCCATGGAAGGTGACTTTGCCTGGCTTAGTAAATCTGACATAAAGGGTTGCGTTCCCTTGCATTACCTTGCATGACACAAAGGCTGCACAAGCCCATAGTAAATCTGGACCCAGGTTTGCATTGTTCTTATCCCTAATTGTCTTTTGCTAGTGGTTAACAATTATTATGATGATTCCTGTTTAGAGGGAGTTTCTTAATTTGTTAGCATGATTATTTTGGATGAGAACAAAAGTGTAACATCCACCAACAAATATTGCTTTGAGTCAAATGCACATTGCAGTTTGGAACTGATCACTATCTTGAGGAATAATGACTCCATACATCAAACTCTTTCAATTTCCTGCCAGCCAAAGTACATCAAGAAGACACTATAGAATTGAGACCTCAAACTCACTGGTACATAAGATTGTATCAGCTTTCCATTTCAATCAGTACATTATACTTTTTGTCTTTTTTAACCAAAGTTATATTGCATGAACAAGACTTTTACCTGCTACATTAATCTCACTACTTAAGATTACTGATACGGGTGTTTAGCATATATTTATTTTGTTGATGATTTTATGTCATGTTGCCAGATGATGCTTCATAGTGCCATAGCAGCAAGGTGTTAAGTTAGATTGTGGCATGATATGATCTGACAATGGGTCTGCTAGGTAGGGTAGACCTGGTCTCAAAATCAAGTGGTTAATCACAATTTTGCCCTCATTGAGATGTTGTGGCAAAAACTACAAGGGTATTTCCAATACTGATTGTAGCGTCCAGCCCAGCCTGGGTACTCACCAGTGGCTATGTCACACACAGAGGTTTTCTTTTTTTAATTCTTTAAAAAAAAAATTTAACTTTATTTTTTGGCTTTTACACAGAAATGTAGCAACAATGGTACAATGCAGATTATGGAAACAATAGTGTCAGAGTTCACCTGTAGCAGACCAAGCATAACACAGTCACATATGGCAATGGAAGCAAGAAGTGAAATACAGTCAAATATTGAACATATACAATGCACAAAAGACCAAACAATACATTAGTTCAAAATGGAGGAAGATCTCACCATCCCCAGCTAGGAGGACCATGCCAAGCAGCAGGGAGGCAAGAATGTCCATAACCATGCCAAACAATACCCTCCCCCATACCTAAAAATGGACATCTAACCCACCCCCTCAGGTACTATGCCAGCAGCCGCCTGTGTGCCCTGTGTCACCTCATGCCTGACTATGTAGTCTCTGTATGGGCCCCATATGTCCACGGGCCTGGAAGAACTAGGAATTAAAGTGGAAAACTCCTCACAGTTGACATTGTAAAATGCCAAGCTTCGGAGCCAGGCTTGCAGAGTGGGGATTCTACTGCTACCCCACAGTAACGCCATCTCACGCTTGGCCAATAAAAACCCCTGAGGCCGCCAGTTTTCGAACCTTCCGAGTGAAGTTGGACACACAACCCAGCAGAGCAATCTCTGGAGTGGGCAGAAGCTGCATGGACAATACGTCCCCCAGTGTAGAGTGAACAAACGTCCAATACTGATGTATTTTAGGACACGTCCAGGCGAGGTGAGCGAAGTTGGCAAAGGGAGACAAGCACCTCTGGCAGTGGTGTGGCCTTCTGTTGTCCATTCTATGGGAGCGTGCAGGAGTGTGGTACATCCTGCGGAGGAACTTAAAATGGAGTAGTTTGTGTCTGCTGTTCAATGAGACCTCCCTGGTGGCCCTACAACACTGTTCCCACTGGTCGTCGGTAATAGGCTTACCCAAGTCTACTTCCCAGGCCGCCCGCACCTTAGTATCAGATATTGGCCGAATCGCACAACACTGTTTATACAATTTGGAAATCAAATGCGCACCATCAATGGAGGGGCTGGCTCAGGGGCAGAAGGAAAGGAAGGGAAAATGGCTCGAAAGGCGGAGCACACACAAGTCAGGACAAAGGTGTCCATAATGGTGCGCTCATTGAAGCGGGCTTCCTTATATATCGAAAATGCATGACCATCCGGGAATAAGTCTCCAAATGTACGGACGTGAAATTTCCCCAAGGTGCGTTGGACCAAGGTCTCCCCGTTATTGGGAGCAGAGAAGGGTTAGGCAAAGGCAATTCCGGAGAGTATAATGAATCAAATCCCAACAACCTGCGTAGCCTGTCCGAAAGCCCAACATGTGGTAGAGACCGTTTGAACATCTCGCGAGTCCCGGGGGAATCCCGTAGGTAGGAGAGTAACGAGCTGGCGCGGGAGTACCAAGTCTGCCTCTGGCTTTAAATATGGGACACGTGCATCCGAATGAACCCAAACATACACGTAGCAGCATTGTGCAATCAGGTAGTACAAATAAAAATCCGGGACCCCAAACCCTCCTCATACATATGGCAAAGTAAGAGTCTTCCAGCAGACTCAGGGCGACTTGTCCCCCCACACTAATCGTAAAAGTAGCATACGCAGTTGCATGAAAAAAGTCTTCATGAGAGGGATAGGGATGGTATTAAAAAGATAGAGGAACCGGGGTAGGACGACCATCTTAATTATAGCAATCCTAACTGCCATAGACAGCGGAAGACAAAGCCATTTCCCAATCTGTGATTCCAATGAGCTAATCGCTCTACCATAATTGAGTCTAATCATTGTAGCAGTGTCGAGATGTATATGAAATCCAAGGTACTTAACCGAGTCGCTACACCATTCCAGTGGGAATTCGCAAGGCCAGGCGGTGGTGCTAGCAGTAAGAGGGAAAATAATGGACTTGTGCCAGTTGATACTGAGCCCAGAAAACCTGCCAAACCTAATGATTTCCAAAATCAAGGGCTCTAAATTAATATGGGGCATCCTAACATAGAGGACAGTGTCATCCGCATACAATGAAATTAAAAGGGGGCCCGTGCAAAATTGAAGGCCAAGGTGTAAGTGGTTCTCCTGGAACTGTCGTACCAAAGGGTCCATGGCCAAAATAAAAAGGAGCGGGGATAAATGGCACCCTTGGCTGTCGGACTGGTATATAACAGAACCACCATGGAGACAAAGCAGTCCAGCATACCCATACAGCGCATGATAGATAGGAAAAAGGGCCATTCGAGGAAGTCAAACGCTTTTTCAGCATCCAGAAGTATAGCAGCGGCGGGCGTGGAGGGATCAATCCTATGCAACACAGTATATAAGGTCCTCTGGTGGATCTGTGGGGAACAAATCCCGACTGCACCGGCGAAATGATAGATTCCATCAATAATGACAATCTAATCACAATAACCTTGGCAAATATTTTATAGTCCAGGCTCAACAACGACAGTGGCCGGTAAGAGCCACACAGTTTAGGATCCTTCCCTGGTTTGGGCAGGAGAATGATTACCGCCTACCTGAACGTTAGGGGAAGGATACCGACCTCACTCAAGCGCCTTCCGCATAGACCTCCACCAACCGTGGAACCAAGATGTCCTTATATGCCTTATAAAAATCGGCCAAAAACCCGTCAAGACCGGGCGCTGAAGAGCCATGCAAGGCATTGATGGCCTCCACAATACTATCCGGAGTGATGAGGACTAACAGAAAGTCTTGCATGTAACGTTCTAAATACACCAGAGCGATCTCCGATAGGTAATCCCCCTGGCCACGCAGATCACCAGTGAGCCTGGAAGTATAGAGCGCTTTATAATAGGAACGAAAATGGCCGTAAATGTCCGGGGTAGAATATAGTGGAATATCATTAGGGCCAGTCATTTCCGTGATGTAAGCAGAGTCACGCGGGGGTCGCAGAGTATTGACCAACAATTTACCGGGACGCTCGCCCTCGCCATATCACCGCGCAACATGTTGCTTACTGAGGAACAACAGCTCCCTTTCTGCGGCCTCTCTAAACTCCAGTAGTAGTTCCAAACGCCTCGACTCCCCAGCCCCAGAAGGCGCAGCAAGAATATCACAGTCTAAAGCGGCGATGTCACCCTCAATACGATTCAAAGTGGAGCGGAGGTCACGTGTTTGGCAATGCATACTCCCCTAATATAAGCCTTAAAGCCCTCCCAGAGAACCGCCCACGTGTCCACCGACCCAGTGTTTATGTCGAAATAATTCTCAATCTCCAATCTGACCTCTTCATTAAAAACCGTATCTAACAATGCAAGGCCAGGGAATCGCCACTGCCTCTCATAATCCCCAGGTCTGGGAATATTGAACCGCAAGATCACTTGGGAGTGGTCCGAAAGTGTGCTGGGGAGGGTAAGGACCTCAGCCAACCAACCCGCCACCCCCGGGGAAACCGACCAATAGTCGATCCTGGTCCATGTGTTATGAAACCCTGAATAATGGGTGAAATCCGGAAGGTGCGCATGCAGTTGGAGCTCAACGTCCACTAAGGAAAACTGAACACATATGTCCCTGAGGGCTTGACGGGCATGGGGCTTAGTATCAGGGGAAGCAGAGGTGCTGTCCCTAATGGGGTCCAATAGGAGATTGAAATCACACCCCAATATCAAAAGCCCGGGATCGAGCGAAAGGAGCCGCACCTGCAAATCATGAAAAAAAGCCGGGGAGTCCACATTAGGGCCATAAATCCCAACCAAGGTAACCCTCTGTCCCATCAGCAAGCCGGTTACAATCAGGGTACGGCCATCGGGATCTTGGTACGTGTTATGTAGTGCAAACTGGAAACGTTTATGTATGAAAATGGCAACCCCTCTAGCATAGCGACTTTGATTGGAAAAAACCTATGAGCACCCCAACTTGCCCCCACCCGAGCCTGATATGATATAGACAAATGAGTCTCTTGCATGAACACAATATCGACCTTATGTCGTACAATATAATTGAGAACCTACCTAAGTTTTCTATTGTCATTTAGTCCTCTAACGTTCCATGTCATCAGTGAAAGCCCGGAAGGACTGTGCAAATTCCCTAGCTGAACTATTGAAATACTATCACTACAAACTCAATGCCATGCATGCATGATCCAAACCACATTGCAACCACTGAATCAAAAAATCTGCAAAGACCATTAGAACTGAGCCAACACTCCCCCCCCGCCCACCACCCAGCCTCTTACAAACCCCAAAGAGGCATGCCCCCAAATAGCTAACTAAGCGCATGTGCAAAGGAAATCTTAGCTTATCTGCAGGAGTAAATGAAGCACAATGCAAAGCTAGAACATTAGAAAAGAACACTACGGTATTCACCATAGGACATGGCAACGCCACGCCAGTCAGGCATCAGAGCAAATAACAACATTGCATGAAAGAGAACATGAATGAAAAAATAAGCTTAGCAGGACACATCAAAGAAACATGAAAAAATCAGTCAACCAGTCCCGGGTTGGGAGAAGAGCTCCACACTTGTCTGCGAGTCCCCCTGTGGCGGGGAAGCAGATCCCGGCACACTAGACGCCCCAGCATGATCTTTTTTATATTCCCGGCAAAAATCCTGCGCCTCAGTCGGAGTGTCAAACACACGAGACCTGCCATTTATGCCCACTTTGAGCCTCGCTGGGTACAGCATGCCATAACGGAGACCCACGTTTTTCAAAGTTGCCTTGACCCCCTGGAACTTGCGCCTCGCCTCCTGTACCGCGCTGGTGAAGTCAGGGAAGAAAGCCAGTTTGTACCCCTGCCACTGGATGTCTCCCACTCTGGACTCAACGACATCCAGCCGCCAATCATGCACCTGAATTTTAGTTCCCATATCAGCCAATTTCTTATCCAGGTCATCAAACCGGCCATCCAACGCCTTGAAACCAGCCCTCATTTCAGCTAACATGGCCGTGGCAAGGGAGGCAGGGCAATCAGCGTCCTGTGGGCCAGTGGCTTCCACAGATTGATCAGCGGGAGTATCCAACGCAGCACCCAGCGCTTTATCAAATTGCAGCTTACTCTGCTTAGGGTCTTTCTTCACCATCGTGTTGAAATCTAGCAGGAGGTCCAGACAGAAAGAGTTCAAGGCAGGGACCACTGCACAGACCGAGCTACGAAGGGGGTATCACCAAATTAGTGGAAAATACACAGCTAAGCCGCCAGGCAGTGCCTCTCACACCAGACCAAAATCGTGGAACGACAGGAATTGCAGTTGCAGTAGCAAATGAAAGGGAAAAGACGACTCCTAGGCACAATGAGGGACCAACCAAGTAGGCCCAGCGTGGAGGCCGTGCGAGATATGAGGGTGTTTGCGTGTGATCACAGCAGTCGCGGCCCCACAACGCAGGAAGCTGTAGAATGCACAGGTCCCGACGCAGGCACCCAATCTACCAAGGCGCCACCGGTGAGTATTGCAGCAAACCAGGAAACCAGGCCTGTGCCCAGCGTCAGTCCTTGCGCCAGCGCCGGGCCGTTGAAGCAGGCAGTGGTCCCAGCAATGTGAGGCGCCACCAACGATGCCCAAGTGGGGACCTCCCTGCAGAGGCCCAGGCCACAGAGTCACAGCAGGCCCTCGATTGGAACAGTAGCCGCAGGTGGGAGCCAGCACGCAGCAGCAGGGCTGGAATTCAGCACGAGGCAAGCAACGCGACCACCATCATGGACCCAAAAGCAGCCAGTGCCCCCAATAAGGCCCCAGACCAGAACGAAGCAGAGCCAACAACACTGGTAAGTTTTCCCCCCAGTGCTGGCCTCTACCCCACATCGGTCCCGGAGCACTCCTGGGGGGCTGCGGGGGGTAGCCAACATGCCCCGCCCCACCCCGATGCCGCCCCCGCTCCCCGCCGGTGCCCCAGGACTCCCTGCCAATCCGCCCCCGCTCCCCGCTGGACTCAGCACCACATGCCCCAGTCTCAGAACGCCCACTAGGCATCAACACCCCGCGAACGCACCAGAGACCACGGGGCCCGCTCGGAGGGGCGGCAGGGGAGGAGCGGCAGGGGAGGAGCGAGAAGCCCGCCGGCCGGACGTAAAAGAGCAAAAAGCAGCAAAAGGGAAGGTAACGGGCGCAGACTCACCACCCCAGCAGCGACACTCCGCAACTACGATGTATGCCGCAACGCCCCCTCAGCCTTCAGCTCCCGCTCGCATCGATGTATCTCCTGGGCATATGGCCCACCGCTCCGGGCGTCAAAGTGAGCTCCGCATAGTCCCGGGCACTGTAGGATGGTGTCCCGCTGCCAATACAAGCTCCTACATCGAGGTGATCGGAAGCTTTTAGGCCCGACCGGCGGAGCTTCAAGCGGATGCGGCCATCTTGGTCGCCTCCGTGGCCACGCCCCCTCACACACAGATTTTAAAATGACACGTCTTTATTCTTCTGCGTGTCACTTCGAATTCTAAACCAAGCTTTCATTGTATTTTGCTCTAACACCTATGTCACAGCTCTACGGAGTCCAGTAGGAACCAAAATGGTTCCATCATAAAAACTCATAAGAAACTACATCTCCTTCTCTGTTTAATAAAAACTTGCCATTTTTTTCTTTACAAATCAGAATATACACACACACATTTATATCTCTTAAATTATTCTTTTTGGTGCTTTAATTATACGACCTGATCTGGTTACTAGAAGCTGTTGTCTTAAGTATCAGAGATCTTCAAAGATGGTAAAGAAACAACAACAGTCATTAGTTTTTCAGACTCAGAATTTCGAGCACCACATTGATCAGGGGACTGATGAGTTAAATGCCAAAAAGGAGAAGAGTCCCTGGTTACAAACTTCCCAGGGCGCTGGGCAGTCACCATATATCCCTTGGTGGATACCACACCGAAGGTTTAAACATCATAGAGAGCATCAGACTTCCTTCATCGTATCTGCCGGGCGATCACAAGATCTCCTTTGAACATGAGGTCCTTTACTCGTCACCTCTTGTCTGCTTAGGCTTTCATTTTCATGCAAATGGTACTTTCACTAAGTTTTTGTTGGTTGGTCCATTGAGGTAAATTGATTGTCATTGCTCCCCCTAACATCAAAGTCACAGGACCTTCGCCGGTGGTCAAATGTGGTGTTGAATGACAGGCTTGTAGGGTATAATTCATTACAGTTTTCAAGTTGAGCCCTTCTAGAGTTGCACGCGGTACCACTTTCTTTACCGTAACCATAAAATGATCAACAAGTCAGTTGGCCTGCAGTCACAAAGATATACTCTTTTGATGCTTTATGACAGACTTCACAATGGCTGGAATGCCCCATACCACACAGATGTTATCCAGTTTCTCAATGACTCGTTCATGAGTAGTAGATGAATGATCTTCTATTAGTGGGAAGCAGGACTATCCATCCACATTTACTAGCAAATGATGTCAGTGATAAAATTGACCAAAGAAATCAATGGCTATTCTCTCTCAAGCATGCTTAGGGAGTTCTGACTTATTCAACATATGTTGAATCACGTTTGTAGAAAGGATGTTGCATAGATGACAGGCCTTGAGTTCCTTTTCGACTTGCTCATCTAGGTATGGGAACCAAACTCGATCTCAAAGAGTTTTCTTTGTGGAAACCATATTACAATGTCCTTCGTGAGCCACTTCTATCATTCTCTGTTGCAGACTCTCCGGAATTTGGATTCTCGATACTCGCAGTATGACTCCTTCTTGAGTTATGGACGGTTCATCTTTAACATTCTTGTATTTTTGATATTCACCCTCATTGGTGAGAGGTCCAGTGTGTCGGTTCCATGACTAATGTTAATTATATCTTTCAATTTCAGCATGTCACTATCATGACTTTTAGCTGTGATAATCTGGGCTAACAATATGGCAGCTGATGTATTTGTTTTGACAATGACATAGATAGTCTTGGATGGAGTACCTTAACCTTGTATAGGCACTCTGGAAAGGTAGTGAGCAGGATTCTGATCCTCTCCTGAACAATGTACAATGGCATAATTGTACTCTTGCAATCGCAATCCCCATCTTTCAATGCGAGGAGGCATCTTGGCTTTTGTACTGCCAAATATAGTCAGTAAAGCTTGATGATCAGTTACCAATGTAAAATAGTTTTCCTTACAGGAACACATGGAAGTGTTCACAAGCCCATTCCACAGCTAAACTCTCTTTCTCATAATGTGAGTAAGCCTATTCTGTCTGGGACAAACTTCTACTTGCATAAGCCAGAATATGCTTTGTGCTTTTGAATGTCCACTGTGCTGTACAAGGACAGCGCCTAACCTGACATGGCTAGCATCAACAACAACCTCTGTATGAAGTTTTGGATTATTGTAGGCCATTTCAGCTGCACTTTCAATGGCTTGTTTAATTTTCTTAACACTTCTTTGCTCATTCTTGCGACCACACAAATGAAACATTTTACTTTGTCAACTCTCATAATGGACCACTACCGTAGCAAATTCTCGTAAGGAACGTGAACAGTAACTGACCATACCAAGAAACATCTTGTGGGTGATCAGCATTTGATAGTGCTTTTTCTTTTGCGAGATCAGGTGTCATCGCCCCATCTGAAAAGATATGGGCAAAGAATTTCAACTTTGTCTTGTGGAGCTCACATTTGTCTGCATTTAATTTCAAAGCACCATCGGTAAGTAAAAGGCATACTTGTGTGAGACCTTTATCATGCTCCTGCTGTGTAGCTCCGAAAACCAATAGGTCCTCACTATATTTGAATGCATTAACAACCGGCTGTATGATACGTCTAATGACATCTTGGAAAAGTTCTGCACCCCAAAATCAAGTCTCTTGTAATGAAACAGACCAACATGTGTAGACATTGTTATAATGTGCCTGCAATATTCTTTCAGTTCCAACTGATGATAACCTTAATATAAATCAAGGTGAGAGAACACTTTTGCACCGTTTAACTGTGTTATCATTACAGCAATATGTGGAACTGGATGTCGTTCGCTTTCAATTACCTTGTTTGCCTTACGCATGTCAACCCATATGCATACAACTCCTTCACTGTCCTTTTTGGACACTACCACTGTGGGAGAAACCCATGTTGTCAGACCAGTAGAATGCTCAATAATGACATGCTTAAGTAACGATTGAAGTTTTTTCAACAGCTTCTTGTAAGTGGAAAGTAATTTGTCTATGTCTATAAGCAACAGAATGCGCATCTTTATTATTATTCAATTTCACTTTCATAGTCTTAAGCTTTCCTAACCCATGAAAAAATGAGGGGAATTGATTTACTATTTTGTCATAAACATTCATATTGTAATTCAAAGAAATCGGTCACATGTTTTTGAGGCCCCACTGTCAATGATAAAAGGTATCGAATATCCATTTATTTTTAATGTTATCTTTCGAGAATGTTTACATGACTGTGGTGCTTTAGCATGTTGAGTTGTATGTGATTGACATTTTTTTCACATGTGACGAGTCCAACATGCGCATGTTTCTCTGAGGCAGACATCGTCATGGCACAACTATCTTCTTCACTTTCACATGATATTGAGGCAGGTGAATATTGATGATTTAGATGCGATCAACTTTGTTCAGTGTTAACGTGCCTCAACTGATGTTACCGTTTGGCCTTGTGGGTACGCGTTGAACGTTGCTTCTGGAAGGTTCTGGTGGCCAATTTGTCTTCGCACCATGACGCACTTACTTTTCCTTCACTTTGCAAACTGTCACAAAATGGTTCTCCTTCCCACAGCCTTTACATATCTGTCCAATGGCAGGACATTTACCTTTGTGTGGAAATGAAAATCCACATCTGAAACACAACTTCTTTTTACATGTAGACATCACTTTATGTCCCAATGTCTATTGGTTTAGCTTACTTTTTACGCTCATGACCGACTCACTTGGAACACCTCTGACCTCCATGTCAGCAGCTTGTCTTTCAGCACAGTCTGCAGCCCTGGCAGTTATCAACACTACCTCTAGACTAATACTAAGACTTTCTCTCAGCATTCGTCGTCTGAATGATTCTGACAGGCATCCATCTATAACTCTAAGACGTATAGCTTCTTCATCATTGAATTAATTGTAGTTACATAATTTGATGAGTGTTTTGAGTTTCTCCACAAAGTCATCAATGGTTTCACCAACTCTTTGTCATTCTTGATTGAAAATATGTCTTTCGTAATCAACATTTGTTTCTGGATTAATCTTGCGATTCAACTTTTCTCCAGTCTGACGGTATGTGAATTCTTCATCAGTTCGCTGCATTTTCTTTATTACTTCTTTCACACCGTCACCAGCAAGATTTTCGAGATACCTCAAAATCTTTTTGTTATCAATCTCTTCAAGTGCATCAATAAAATCATCGAATGTCTCTAACCAAGCAGTCCATCTATCGCCAACATTTTTGCTTTGTGGCTGTATCGAAAGATAGTGGCGGTTTCAGGAATGCAGCAGAATTGTAGACCAATGTTGAACAAACTGAGGCAGGAGGTAGCATTCTCTCTGAAGCAACTTGATGATGGCTGTGAACCTTTCTGTGTAAACCATGTCTGAGACCTTGTGAGGTGTTGGTCGCGGGGTTGTTTTTGAGATTGATTGGAAGCGTAGTTACTTTCTTTGCTGTCATCTGAAAAAGGATTTCACTATTCTGAAATTCGCTCTCAGCTCTTCAATTTTCTGAAGACCTGTGAAGTTAGACAACCCCGGGCACGTCTCCTCTTTAAAGAATAAGGTGTCATTTACTTCTTTTCTTTGGAACTTCAGTTTGTAGTTTCTACCACCTGGTTGAATCTGCCTTCAGCATTAAACTCCGTATAATGTACAATTCCATCTTGTGTGGCAGCATAATAACTTTATGTAAGGCCTGACCAACAGGTTCTTGGCCAACGACTTGTAGATTCTTTGCACTGTTTTTGTAATCTTCAACTGCTTCACAGCATCTGGAGCTACACTTTGGCTCCACATGCATGAAGCGTTGATTACATACTTCGACAGAGACACACAGGGCAGGCCCAGCAGTCTGCCCGGACCACAGCAAGCTTTCTGGTAGAGCAGGGTCATTCATGAGGTTTCTTATCCCCTATCGCATTGCCAGAGGTACCGTCGACCCCAGCTTGGGTACCCACCAATGACTATACCACACAGGGAGCTTAATATTGCCCTTCTTTATTCTCCTCTGTGTAACTGCAAACTCAACATTCTAAACCAAGCTTTCAATGCATTCTACTCTAACACCTATGTTACACTTCTAGAGAGGCTGGTAGGAAATAAAATGGTTCCATCATACAAACTCATAAGACACTACACTGCTGAGATCTGTTTTACCCCAACAGCAAAATTCCAGAGGGATTATCAGTATTTGAGCTAAGAATGGGGACGTTCTCACAAATTTCAGTTTGTGTTTAATCCATTTCAAGCCTTTTCCCCACTCAAATCTTAGCAGCTGCTGAAATGTGTGCATGGGAAAATTAAACATGACTGTGGCTTAAGCGTGTGATTGATAAATCACTTTAGTGGCCAATTCAGAAAGTATGAGGATCTCAAAATGATAGCAGTGTGATTTTAAGGGTAATCTGGAATATCACAGTTGGAATGAGACTGTCCCATGCATGGTAAATGGATGTGTACCTCTGACCTAAGTGGCCCATGGTGTCCAATAATCTGGTGCATGGCTAGGCCTAACCCTGCCCTTTGGTAATTCGAGATCAAGAACCTATTCAGTGACTATGTAGGGCATACCAAGAGTGGCCTCAGTGTGGGAATAGGATGATTGTTTGTGCACTGGGTCTATTAAATAAAGCAGTGGTATCAGCACACTGTGTTTCGAAAATCTTTAGTGTGACCAGTCCTTTATCTTTGTGTCAGAGACAGCACAGTTTATTGACACCTCTTGTGTAAAGTACTACTGATATGTAAAACCTGTGTAAACAAGCATTGGCATAGCCAATAGCTCTCGCTTTTCGGACCTTATAAGTATTTAGATATGCAGCACAATATCCTTGGTGCAACAACATCAACCGTTGCATGGCTAAACACTTATAAGGTCCCCAAGGCGAGACCTATTGGCTATGCCAATGCTTGTTTTACCTGTGTCTTATTAAATATGGTTTGAATGTATTTGGAACTACACCAGTGTACCTCTTTGTAAAGAGGTCCAACACCTTTTGGCTATAGTTCACACTATATAAAACTGTTAAATAAATAAATCAGAACTAAAAATGGGTCCTGCGTGGAGTATTTGGACTGAAAAGGCTTGCATGTACGGTAGGAAAGCAGAATGCTTCCTCTTAAACTGTGAAAACTAAAGGGGCAAGTAGTTAGAAAACAAACCCTGCATGCACCCATAGTGTGGAAACTTAAAAACGTGTGTCAAGTGAAACCTGTATGCACTTAAAGGGCGAGAACTGGAAGGGAACAGATATAGAGCGTGGCTACTGAAAAGGGATGCACTTGAAGTGTGAACACTAAACAGGTATGCACTTAGGATGTGACGAGCAAAAGAAGTGCATTTAAGGGGTGACAATTACAAAGACATGCACTTCGCGTGTGACAACTGATAAAGCATGCACTTAGGGTGTGAAGTCTGAAAAGGCATAAACATGGTGTGTGACAAGTTAAAAGGCACGTGCGTAGGGTGTTACACCTAAAAAGGAATAAACTTGAAGTATGAATGCCTGGAGCAAAAAAAAAAGGTATGTCCATACAGTGTGACAGGTGAAAAGGAATCAACTATGCCAAGTGAAAAAGCACACACTGAGGGCATGCCCTTATGGTGTGACTCGTGAAAAGACAAGCATTTAAGAACTGAGGAGAGGAAAGGCATGCACGTAGCACGTGACACATGCAAAGGTGTGTACTAAAACTGACAACTGAAATGGCCTGCAGGTAGGGCGTGACAACTGAAAAGGCATGTGTGTAGGGTGTGACAACTGAAAAGGCATGCACGTAGGGTGTGACTGGTAAAAAATCCATGTACATAGCGTGTGACACGTGCACAGGTGTGTACTAAGACTGTGCGCTTAGGGCGGAAAGGTGTGCACTTGTGGCATGAAGGCTGGACAGGCATGATCTGTGCGTGTGAGAAGTAAAGAGCCATGAACATAAGGTGTATCAAGTTAAATTGGTTGTGCCTAGGGAATTACACTTAAAAGGCATCCACTTAGGGTGTGACAAGTGAAAAGATATGAACATAGGGTGTGACAAGTGAAAAGGCATTTATTGAGGAACGGACAACCGAAAAGGCATTTATTTAGGATGTGACAATCGAAAAGGCATGCACTTAGGCTAAGACAACTGGAGAGACAGGAGCGTAGGGTGTAACAAGCGAAACAAAGGCCCTTGGGGTGTAGAGACTTAAAAGAAAACTGTTAGGATGTGACAAGTGATAAACATTCATCTAGGAGTGATAAGTGAAAAAGCGTACACTCAGGGTGTGGCAAGTGAAAAGGCATGCACTTAGAGTGTGAAAACTGAAAAGACAAGCCCTTACTTAGGGAGAGACATACGAAAAGGCATGCATGTAGGGTGTGGCAATAGAAAAAGCATGCTCTTACGGTGACATGTGAAAAGGCATGCACTGAGGGTGACTAGGCATTCACTTAGGGTGCAATAAGGCGTGAACGTAGGATGCGACTAGTGAAACGAATCTGGAGGCACTTTGAGAACTCCCCCAGCGGAGGAGCATGCAAAACACAGTGTTGAGCGAAAACAAACCTGCTATGAGGCACACACGCCCACGCAACCGAGATATTTACTTTTCGAAGTTAAAGGCCAACACACTGACTAATCAAAGCAGCGTTTCACAACCGGTCAGCAGGAAATGAACACTCACCAAGACAGAAGGAGACCAAGGCTTGCTAACTGGAATTGTTTCAATAAAAATGACAGTCCTGTATAAACATGGACTCGGCACCCTGGGGGCCCAGATGTCACACACGTCAAATTCCTAAAAGAGGACTTCCACATGGCCAACAAAAAACGTTTTTATAATGTTATAGAAGCAAATATGCAGGGAGAAGAGTTAAAACACAGAGAAGGGGAAAACGTTGTGTTTAAAAGAAGCGCCTCGTGCTAAAACTTAAAACAAGCGAGAGGACACACAGGAGACACAGGAGACAACTCTTGCAGCTGGGCGGACTTGAGCCTTGACGAAATAAACAAGAGGGAGGGGTGGGGGAGTGCACATGCGCTAAGCAGCAGCTGGGTGCGCTGTAAGGGTGCCCGCGAGCGATAAGCCGTGACGAGACAGGAAAGCCAGATGGCACCTGTGCTCGTAACCGCGCACGTAACTGCACGCTAGAGGCCTCACAAAAAGCTGTGGTTGGCTTTTTGAAGCCCACTAACTAAAAGTCTCGCCAGAACAGCGCATGCACTGGCTCAGGCGAGAACTAAAAATGTATGGTAGTAGTGTGTGCTGTGTGGGTCTGGGTACTCTGGCCAATGGGTCTATTTTGGATACTCCTGGTTTAACATGATACAAGGTGGTGGATGAGGACAACTTCCTCAAACAGTGGATGTGTATTGCCTGCATTCATGTGGCTGGAGAGTGGAGATCCAAACACTGAAGTGAGGAAGATGGAGAGAGGGTTCCCTTCAACATTCATTTAGGTTCTTGTTAGCAGAAGGCTGTTGATTAGTTCTTCCTGAGCTCTGCCATTTGGCAGATGGTAGGTTTGAGGGCTGGGACTGCATTTTCTGTTGTTCAGGGTGCTGACGTTTCTTGACAGGTCTGCCTTTTTGTCAGTCTTTAATTACTGCTTCTTGAAGGCTGATGACAGCCTGGTGCAGCTATCTCACACTTCATTGTGCCCATGTTTAAATACTCCTGCTTGGAGCCATCGCATTGAAAAAAAGGCTGTGTCAGAAGAGTAGCCGAAAAATTATATTGACTTAGAACTACCACAAACCAGTTTTCAAACCTTAGACATCCTCTCTCCCAGATGTCTGAACAACCTGATAGAGAAACTAGAAACTGAAGGTCTGATTAGCTCCAAGACACCTGCCTGTCTGGTCAGAGAGGGAAAGAGAGTACCTGTACAGGAGGAGAGACTGTCCAGGAGAGAAGAAAAAAGCTGGGTTCCTGGGGTAAGCGTCACCCAGAATTTTCTTACTGCATTTGGAAGCAAAGCCATGTCTGTGTCATGACATGAGGGGTCTCCCAGTTCCACATGTGACTTAACACTCTGCCTATGGAAGTACGAATCGCGCGTATGTGCTGGAATAGGAGCTTGAAGTGGGCGCAGATTAAGTGTCCATACGCCCCAGAAATCCTGTTACTGCTTTGCGAGGCATTATCTCATGGAGGAACCTGGTGGGGACTAGAAAATTGGGGAGACATGGGGGCTCCAGATACTAAGGAACTTATATGAAGAAGGCACCGTGATTCCATTTCAGGACCTTCAGGAGAGATATGACTAACCCGGGGGTGACTTCCTGCTACACTCAGCGCTCACTGCGGCTATACGAAAGCACTGGGGGGAGGGGATGTCTAAACCGCAGTTGCCAATGGGGTACGAATATGTGGTGACGGCGGCAGGAACATTTGAGGCGGTCACATATCTATAGAGGCCTATGACCCAAGATGCGTTGCTCCTGCTGACGGCATTAAGACAAAAATGGAAGGCAGACCTTGGAGAGAAAATCCCAGAGAAAACTTGGGGAGAGCTAGTGGAGAGGGCATGGAAAAGCACCAGGAATGCCAGATTCCAGCTAGTAAACTTCTATATCCTACACAGAGCGTATCTTACCCCAGCAAAGATGAACAAATACTTTGAGACTCAATCGTTGGCCTGTCCGCATTGTAATAGGGAAGGTGCAGACTTTTGCCATATGTTCTGGAGCTGCCCACAGATGGGGAATTTCTAGGAGGAACTCACTGAAGTACTGACTGATGGAACTGGCAGGGAGATAGGGGTAACCCCGAAAGCCAGCCTGCTGCACTGGTCCCCCATACAGCAAAGAACAAAGTAACAAGCACGTTTTTGGACCTGGGCTTCTCACTAGCTAAGAGAGACATTGCTATGCACTGGAAGGCAAAAAAGGGCCGGGGTATAACTAGATGGCAGACGGAACTAGTTCAATGGGCAGATTGCACAGGGAGAGCCAGAATGCAGGCAGCGAAAAGAGCTAGGAATGAGAGAGCCGAGGAGACAGCAAGAGCGTGGGAGGCACTGGTGTTATCACTAAGGAACCTAGAGGATATGGAAACTGACAACCGGGAGGAGGAGGTCCCTGAGGCTTCAGGATAAAATGCGAATGTAAAAGCATAATACTGGGTTGGTCCCTAAGCTACTTAATGCAAGGCATGGGTAAACCGGAGGTGGAATTATGCTAGATGTACTGGTCCCGAGACATACAACATGCTGGGGGAGACATACCCTACTGCACTGAGCAGTCGCACATTGGGAAGTGGCACGCCTGGAGGGAGGGTTGGGAGGAGGTAAGCGGAGTAGAGTAACATGGGGTACTAAGTTTGCGAACTAAGTAGTTCAAAGTACGGAAGTTAGACATGTATGACACGGGGTAAATGCAAGAACTGGAGTGAGGGCTGATCCTGATTGGAGGGGCGCCTATCAGTCAAATGAGGCAGGCAGGGCATAGCGAACTGGCTATCGCCGCTGATTTAGCATTCTTATCAATGGATATGCTTGTAAAACCTAATAAAGTTTGTTTAAAAAACAAAAACAAAAAAAGAGGGGTCTCCTATTGCAGCCCCCTCAGTGGACCGTCAGATATCAAACTAAGAAATCATTCCATGCTCTGCGACACCCCTATACTACCTGAAGGCCTGGTGCTTCTTCTGCTGCCTGATCACACTCAGCAAATCTCAAAGAGGAAGTGATGTTGCCACCGAAGCAAAATCTGATACTGACCTGGAGAACATAATGGCATGAAGAAGCACAATTCCTGTTTAAACCAGGCCCAGAGATGTTACTACATTAACAAGCACAACCCCTATGTAACCCAGCCCGGAGGTTGCAGCTGCACAATGCACACTAATGGGATCTCGGTCTGGAGGCCACATCTGCCTGGATGAGTGCCTACAAAGCAGCCTTGCAGTGCTGCTCCATCACAGTGGTGGAAGTTCCAAGTGAAACAGCTGCCACAATCATGTGTCACCCAGAAGAGCTCCCATCAGCACCTACCAAGCAGGAAAATGTGAGCAGGTAACAGTGTCTGTACTATGAAATTCATGTTGGTCTAATACACAGTCCTGCCCTAGTTGCCTGCTGTTGGCCAACACTGCAGACTCCCCTTTAATGTTATTCAAAGTCATTGACTAAACCATGGCAGAGTTGCCAATTAATTTCATCCTTAAGTCCAGTGCAGGGGCCGCCCCGTATTCATTGTGAATTTGCGATAGCACTTCAGGCATAACAGCAATTGATGGGATGCTGTGTGTTATGATATATATGGCAAAACAGAATCCCATGTGGTACAATCTTCAGTTGGTGGAACCATACCAAGTGGAAGACACATTGAGATTTCAAACATTTTCTTGGGGTCGCGTATGGGGAAACACTGCTTAAAGCTGATTTGTTTTTTGTGCTATCCAAAACTGAATTTCCTCCTGTTTGGAGGGTACTTTACCCATAATGGCCTTAATAGTAACTGGTCTAATGACAGGTATAGCTAACTGTGGCTGCCGAGCTTGAACATTCCTTGCAGGGGCAGTTTTCAATATTCGCATAATATACTGCATTAGACGTCTTTACAGTCTAAGTGATTATGTAAACACATACTTTGTCAATATTTAAGGGTGCTATATTTGAAAACGGTGTGTATCCGGCTAAGGCTGGCCAGGATACAATTTGTGGTATGTGCGGGAGGGAGCCTTGGAACCGATTGTGATGTTCCTGATACATTTGTGGTATCTCTAAGTGTTCATAGGGCCTATATACCGCTGGAGCTTCTTCCTCAGTGTCTGTTTTGGATGTTTGGTTGTTAGCATCAACTCCAGGAAAGTTTACCTAGGAAAAGTAAACATTGCATTTGTAAGCTTTGTGTATCCCAATAACAGCTAACACCCCCCGTGATTGGCAAGCCCATGTAAATTTAAGTGTGCAGTTACTGCTTGTCTACAATTTACAGGAATGATGACTGCTACTGCTGTTTTTAAATCAATGGAATTCAAAGACATTTAACACTACAGTGGGGTGCTACTTTTAAAGGTTCATGCTTGAACAACACACAGACATAACAGGTGCTTCCTATTAAGCCGTGGAGGATAGATGCTTTTTACCTCGGACTTCTCCATGTAGAGAGAAGTAGGAGCCTTGGGTATACCCAAGAAAACCACTCAAGAGACCCATTAATAAATACCTGACCTAAAACGTTGATCACACCATGTTATACGGTTTCTACAAATACAGCATGACTTTGTATTAGACCAACACTGACTGCATAGTATAGAGACTTAAGGCCTGATTTGGATCTTGGCGGTACCCCCGTAGTCCCTATGTGCTGGAGGTTACAAGTACTTCATTGAGCTGACGGAGGCTCGCCCGCTGTATTTAGATGTGGCTGCTGGCTGGCAGTACTCCATCAAGCCGTCAGGTTTTCGCTGAGCCTATTTAAATAACACCTTTGTACTGGCGTTGTGCTGGCAGTGGATTCCTGATGGAAAGGTTCCCTAGTGGAGTGGAGACTGGTAAATACTACTGATCAATGTGTTAATACACATATATGTTGTGTTTGCTTCTAAAATATATGTAGATAATGTGTTATGCCCCTTTTTAGGTCAGGCATAGGCAGCGAGCATTAGCTGTCTGTAAGACCTGCGGTAATCAGTATAGGGAGTGTAATCCCGCTTGCTGCTTGCCATTGGTTACCTCCTGCATTGCTCTTATTTGCTGACTCCTAAATGGTTCCTGTATCCAATATGTCACTTCCGTTAAAGGCTGAGGAGCAGCGGCCAAGTACAGTTTCTCTACGCTATCAGGGCTTATCTGTTTGACAGAACTCATTTTCTTCTGCTGCCCTTCTTTGCACTACAAGCCCAGCTTGTAATTTCGGTGCCCCTGCGCTCGCTACCTAATCTCCCTGTGTGTTACCCACCCCCAACCCTACCTCCCGTTGCTGTCACCGCCTTTTACGAAAAACTAACGTTAAAGGCTGATTACATACAAAATGCATCTTAGAAGGGAAGTGTCCCAGATCTTAACACAAACTCAATTCATAATCCTGCAGCTGATAAATTAAAAGCGACACGGACGCGGTCACAAACTCCACCCATTGGAGAAGGTGATTGCATGGTGTTAAGGCAGACTCCTTTGTCCACGGTGGGGGCTTCGGCAGGTCTCTGCGCACGCAGCAACACTTGTGGGGATTTAAAACAGTTTTGGTGCAGCAGACTCAGAGTCTGCTTCCGTTTCCATCATTGCACCAACTGGCTTGGCATTTGTGATACATAACCCCAACTGCCAGGGGCCGCTTCCAGGAGCAGCACAAGGTTGTACTTGCAGCAGCTCAGGATGTCAGCAGGGGGTAAGGGTCACCTTGTATGTGCTAATACTCACCCAGCGCTTGCTATATGCGCTAGCAAAAAATTCTACCTTCATCTAACGGTGGCGGAGTCTTAAAAACTGTGAGTTTGCAGAAGCAAACAGAAAAGCGCATGCCTACGACCGCCCTGGCTTCGTATCATGATTGATGACCACCCTTTAACTACGTATTCCCAAGCGTATGGCGTTGCTGTCCATTATTATGGCATTATTTCTAGTACGGTACAGGAGGAAATGGTCCCAGTGGAACACAATTGAAAACAAACAATGATTTATAATAGCATTCGTTAAATTACTCAAAAAAACTTCCTGTTCAACATTGTTTAATCATATTGAACATATGTTGCACATATCTGAATAATTTATGCAGTGGTGCCCCAAGAAAAGAAAAAGGGGGGGGGTGCAGAAAAGTGCAGAAGTAAGGGTTTAGTGGAAAAAAGGAAGGGCAGTGACAATATATACATTTAAAAGTTTATCGACAAAGCCTGTCCAGCCTGACATAAGGCTACAAATAATTATACAAAGCCATTATGTTAAGTTTGGCACAGTGAAAAAAACACTGTTGTCCACATTGGCATAAAGGATAGAGCTGTCGACGTTTTGACCCAGTGGAAGAGTAGGGTGACCTAAATCCTTACAAGAGGGTCTTCATCAGGAATGTGGGGGCACCTGAGAAGTAATTAAAATATCCTTTAGAAGCTTAATTAAAGAAGATTTAATGCGATGCAACTCGCTGGAAGCATTTAAGACAAACAAGGGAAAAAATTATCATTGTCCATCTGTGGTGGGCAAATGGTCAGGATGGGCTGTGGGCTCCTACGGCAGAGGGACCTGGATGGCAATCTGTAGCAGAAGTTTACATGCCATCAGTATTACATGACAAAACAGGTGTGAACTTCACACTGCTTGTCTCTCGGGTATACACTCCATTAGTTAGTGAGACACTCACTTCGAAAGTCCTTTAAATAACTTAGGATCTCGTCAAGGGCGAGGCATGTAATTTAGTAACATAAAGTAGAAAAAAAGGTGGAGCTAGAGTGGTACTGTTATGAGGTAATGTAATATTAATCATGGGAAAATGCAATTGAAGGTGATAGTATAAAAAGTATAATATAACCGGAGGTGATAGTACTGGTGTATGGAGTTAATGTGGAGTATTAGTGCAGTGTTTGAAGCAATAGTTTAGTGATGTAGCTTCTAAGGCTTTGCTAGGAGTAGTTGCTCAAGGCATGATAGTCACAGTGTGGCGTGCATGGTAATCTGGTGTTGGGAGGTGGGTGTATAATTTGAGGGAGTAGTGTGATGGGGGATCTATATGTGTTGGTGTTGTGATGTGGTAGTGCAGTCGTGGAAATGGTAGTATAGTGCTGTGATGTTGAATTTAGTGGTGGTGGGCTGTGGTGGCACAGCAGGGAGTGGTGTCAGCAGGATGATGTGCAGTGCTACCAGTTGATATTATGGTGGTAGTGCACTTGTCTGTAAGTATGGTGGTAGTATGGTGGTGCTGTGGGCGTGAAAATATGGGGGTGATGGTTGGTAGTTCAGTATTAGTGGCGTTGTTGCAGGGTTAAATGTCCACTTCGGTAACCGGATTGGTCAATAGAAGTTGCTGCTGCATGGTTGTTCCTCCCATCAATGGTTCTTCCTGCATCATAGTAATTAAGACACTTTATTTTCTTTCTAGATGCCTTCTTCCCAAAGACCTCATCATGGATGGTGGCTTTTGCTTTCTTATCAACTATACTTATTTTTGCCACATTGGGTGTGTGCTGGTACATTAGGAAGCAACACAGAGAAAAAGGTAAGATTATTTGGGAAGTTATTGTGCAATTGAGTGAGTCTATGCGTTGTCACTGAAAAAAATAGGAATATGCATATGTACACACTATGCATACACGTCCTTGCTGGGCATGCCCAGCATTCCATCCACAAAGCTAAACAGGCTTCATTTAATAGAACTTTGATAGCTTGGCCTCAGTGAAAAGTGAGTCCTCAGAGATATAGTAAAAAATCAATGAATACAACAGTCCAAGAGGAAACTATTAATGTCAACACCAAGTTCATGTGATAAAATTTTTATGGGAAAAAGAATTCTACAATAACAATGTAGAAGGGTTTTGATTTATCTTTGTTATGACACATTGGTAGTTATTTGATAGACTCATCTACTAGGCTCTTATGTTAATGCCTAATTTTTATGGAGTTAGAACATCATAAAGTAGTCAAGATACAACCATAACTATCTTTCACAATTACAGTAGGCCATGTTGCACTTGTGACATTAATTTCTATTCTCACATATGTAAACCCTACGGATCTTAGAAAACTGTTTAAGATGTTGGAACAAATTATAGAAAAAGGGAAATGCCACCATAATATGATCCATATATAGCAACAAGGAAACTTTTATACATTAATTTAAAAAAGTGTTCTGAAGCTCCAAGCTTTAGATTCCAAACGTGTCCAGCCACCATGCACCTCTGTTCCTGTCTACACACAATTCCAACACTACCCATTAACTGGAGATTGAACACAGGTCAGCAGCTACCACAGTCTTCTGGAATCAAATAGTCCCTTGTATGGGGGTCGTGTTTCTTAACTTCTGCCCAAATAATAACCCTGTGCTCTTGCCCTTAGTTTCATACTGACCAATTCATAAAGCTTTTTCTGTGAATAGCTTTGCCTAACTTCTGAATTTCCTTTGTAAAGTATAGCACACTATGGCATTCAGAAACAAAAATGTTTTGACTAGGCCTATAGTTCTAACACAACTCTGAGATAAATGTATTTGTTTTAACTTTTTGTTTCCTTGCTACACATGCCTGTGCCCTCTAAAGGAGAAACTGCTTTCTCATTTCTGTTCTCATTTACTCCCTGTATTCCATCCTGACTGCTGCAGGTACACTCAGAGTATTATAACTTCCTCCAGGAGGGGGAAGATAGATTTTTGGGGATGTAAAGGATACTGCCTCTCTAACTCTTGAATACCACTCCAAAGATAAGCTATAACCATAGTGATGGATCACGGTTCAGATAAACTCACAAACCTCAAGTACGACGCCTCAATTGGGTTTTTATGACCCTCACACACCCTATTGGTGTCATGCTTCATAATTGAGAAGGCATTGTCTTCAGGTATTTAATCTGAGCTACTTCTGTAAAAAGGGATAAAAACAGAGGCTGAACATTTCAGAATGAAGTAGTCAGCCTTAGCCCCAAATATCTCTCTAGGGGAGTCATGGGAGAATATAAAACATAGAATAAGATGTAACACTGTCAATTCACATATGTGCTGCTAGACTAGCTGCAATCATATGCAATCAGTGGAAGCCATTATTTTTGGCTTCAAAGAATGAAAGGCTGGGCCAACAACCCCAGGACATAGTCATGTTTTAGGTTATACGATCAGTTCTGTGGCAACAAGTTCACTATGGTCTTCAAGGTTAATTGATTTCATATATTTACAACTGCATTCAAGTATTAAAGTATTTCTTGTCTAGAATGAGAGAACAATTCTAACTACAACCATCATAGAAGCCAGAAAGGACTTCTTAAAGTGTCAGTTGTGTGAATCTACTATAGATCTTAGATCCTTTGAACCGGTTGGATAGGTCGTCTCGCAACACTGACACTTCCTTTAGGAACTTTCTGCAGGATTAAAAAGATAGCTTCTAAGTATGCTTGTTACCTTTGGGCCTAGGAAATGTTGTACGGAACATGACTGGCTCCAAAAACACAAAACAAAACTGTAATATAAGAAGCAGATTCTTCAATAATTCACTTTTTATCTTATGTTAACCTTCACATGTTGTCAAGTAGACCACTGCAGCCCTACTAATAGTCTTATTTTTTTTTGTTCAAAACTTTTTATTGATTGTTTCCAAAAAACAAAAAAGAACATATAATAAGGACATAAGCAACATTGATGGATACAGCAGAATGAGGAGCCAGTACAGAACGGAAATAGGAACACAAAATCTGCAAGGGCGATAACAGTCAAGGGGGAGCAGGGTAAAATAAGAATGAGTAAAAAGGAATACAAAACCAGTGTATCATGTCATAAACATCCTATATGAAGCAACAACACAAGACGAGTGACCCACAGGAGGGCTCGAGCCGGAGGTAACTAGGCCTGCTGGATTAGTGTAGAAGGAGCAAGTGCATGTATACAGGGCAGTCTTAGAAGCTGGACTAATGGTCTTTTTGACAAGTCATTCACTTTATAGAAAACTGGAATAAGGCATATAGAATACTATTAAAGTATTAGTTGTAGAATTATAACTTATGTCAGAAATGTGTTATTTCCTCCTAGCCATCTTAAGCCATTTCATATACATTTTTTAAGTGAAAACCATTTTAATGAAAAATCACGATTTTGCTATGCATTGTGTTTCAATAAAAACTCATTTGGGTGATTTAAACGGTTTGCTGTTCAGTGAAACCAACCTTTATTTATATCCTTTATCTCTTATTTTGATTATATATCTCACCCCTGATTCTTGCCTAACCCCAGTCCTAAAGATGATCCTAAGTGTTACCCAGACTGTAATCTAACATTAATTCTATCCTATAATGTAAACCAAATTTGAACCTTGATGCTTACCTCTCTTTAAAACCCAAATCATCTTACATCTTATTTTATTGAACCTGTAGGCAATGACTGTAAAATGTATGTTGGACAATGAACAGCAATATGACACCGCTGAATTAATGGAAGAAACTGGAATTTCACCAGATTATTTTTATATATAAAGTGGTCTTGGGCAGCTATGTTTCGCATCATATCCTTGTTGGGTGTCCTGAAAGTTGTGACTAGCACTGTGTATTTAAATCCTTACTTCTAAACTATACTGTTATCGCTTCATGGGCCACAGGTAACAGAAATGTGTTCTGCATGTGATAAGTGCTTTCGGATAACCTTCAATTGTTCATTATTTTGCAGATGTTCTTTCTAAGCAACTCGGTGAGTCCATGCTTCAGAAAATGGGTGGGGAGGACAGGATGAATGTGGAAAGTGCCTCTGGTACTGCAGACCGAGACGAGATAGAACAACTGGTCAGGCACATGGGGACTGCGCGACTGAGCTTGGGGTCATGAGGATTGGCCCAATAATGTCCGCTTGTTGAAAACTGGGTCTTGAGGAGGGTGGATGCTATTAATGTTTAACGTTTGCGACTGGATCGGTGCAGAGATGAGGATTTGAAACAATGTTGATGGGTGCAAACTGTGGCCCAGGGTGATGTTGGGATGGCTCATTAAAATTTGGGAGATCTAGAGAGGAGCTAGAGTACACTGGATAAGGTGCAGTGCAGAGGTGGTTGGTGATGAGGGACTAAACCCCTGGCAAAAGGATCCGAGAAAAAATAATCATATTACAGTACGTTACCGTAAGATACCTATGTGTACTTGGTTTTATTAACCATTATAGAAGAAGTTAGTGAACCATTGTTTGTTTATGAGTACAATAAACTGGAAGGTAACTACAAATTCAATAATATACTCTTTAGTTTAGGTGCATAATTAGATATCTAGTCTGTGAAATAAGGGCCATATCCGCAGGGTTAGCAAACATGGGTAAAAAAATCTTTAACACAAACTTATTGCAGTTTATTGATTTTATACAGGCACAATTCACTGTCAGTATGTAACTAATAATATACAATTCAACATAGAACATTGCATTTCCAGAGTCAGAAAATGTTCAGTGTCATTCCCAATTGGTGTATTCAGTTCCTGCAATTTCTAACATTTCCCACCTCATCCCTCAGTCCCCCCCTTCACTCCCCCCACTCCCCACAACATGTAGCCGTCATCACCTAATTAGGGATTTATTCGTTCAGGGCAATGCGAATAGAGACCATCGAGTTAGCATGTAAAGCCTGAGGGAGGAATGCCTCTATCATTAGGAGGTAGTGTATAATCTGACATAGGGGCTATGTTGTGCCCACCCAGCACATGGGCAAGTCCATGCACCCTAGACCAGATAAAGAGGATTTTGTGCTAAAGGCATATAGACCCTTCACCAGGTAGCTTCTCTAGAACAGAATTGTGGTGCGTAGTTACTATTCACCCTCGTTCACTTCGCCTTGTGCCTGGAATGCCTCTAAAAATTATCTAACTCCAGTGATATGGATCTTTTGTGCAGCCCTCTATACTCTTCCTGGTGGATGGCCCCGCTCTCAGCCAAACCCCAGTGTGCCACCTCTTCTCGCCATCAGACGACAGAGGGAACCCGAAGGATGGGACTTACAATGCCTGGTCAACCGTCGTTTTGCTGACAATAGGGCCAAATCTACAAAATGAGATGTTACTGTAGAGCTTTAAGGTCTGGGATATAAGCCTAAGATACATTGTTCCAGTGTGCGCCATAGACTGACCAGTCAACTCCGGGAGTGTTGCCCCAACGCTAGTCCAATAAGCAGACGGCGAAGAACAGGGCCATTACATCTGCATGAGGTCTGCGATTGGCGCATGGCATCGTGAGCAGGTTGCGGAGGCCGGGGAGAACATCGTAATGATTTTGTGTGGAGTGAGATAGTTGCTGTGGAATAAATAGAACAGATGAATTTAAATTGAGAGTTATGGGAGGTCTTTTTGGGGTATTACAGGAGAAAGGTCCATTCTCTGTCAGTAATGTACCGGGTAAGATCTGCTTCCCATTTAGGGCCTCGTTTATTAGAGCAATATCTGTTTCCCTTCCTGCAGGAATGCAGGCAGTGAAAAAGGAAGTCTGCTCCCAACTGGCAGGAGCATGTTTAAATCTCCTGCAGGATAGGAGCAGACTTGACCTCCCTGTCCACACTGCTGCTTGCAGCGAAGCAATGTTGGCTTCTGCCTGGCAGGAGATTTAAAAATGCTCCTGCTGGGTGGGAACAAACATATGGTTCACAGAAAATACTTTGTCCCAGGGATGGGGTCCCCAGGGCAGGGTATTTGAGCCGGCCCGTGGGTTGCATCCCCAGAGCCTTTTAAGGCTCTCACAAGAATCTGTTGAACCCAACCATCCAGATGTACAAATATTTTTTCACCTTCATTTCTTACAAATTACTGAACAGACTTGCACTAAATCACAAAAGCACACTTTCTGGACCAAGATCTAGCTTCCTGGCAAATTTGGTGTAATTCTGTTCAGCAGTTTTTGTGGTAGCGCTGTCTAAAAACAGTCTATGGAAAATGCATGGGGAGTTTGCGTTTCGGGGATCCCTTTCTTTTTTTTGTTCTCTGCTTGACAAATCATCCCTAAGTGTTCCATGCACAAACGTGGCAAAAAAGAGCACTTTTTGGAAAGTCTTGGGGAGATTTGTAAAATGATGCCCATGTTATTAGCAAATCAACAAAGGCATTTCCTATGGAAACGTGACCGCCAATAGATAATAAAGCTCATGTCCTGCTAATTTGAATCGTGTACCTTAATGGATATATAATTAATTCATTACATTTTTATTCATGCAATTTGCATGTGCTCAAAAAGGTTTTTACTGCAGGACATAAGCCAGGCCTGATGCCTAACCCCGGCTGTCAACCTGTAGCCAATCATCCGCAGGTGACTAATCTCTTCTCTGAGAATGGGCTTGGGTCGGGCATAGCAGAAGTTTGGCCCAGGCCCATGCCATACATCAAACCCCCCCTGGGCAGCCCTCTCCAGATCTGAGTACTGAAATAGACATCAATTCAGGTTTTGAGGGGCTTTGGGACTGTGTTAGGTACGGTGGCACTAGCTATCTCTAACCTTTAGCCCCTTGATACCCACAAAGCACCTATTTAAAACCCAATTTCTCAACATCTGGTAAACAAATTTACAACAAATTAAAAAACACGCTTTCTGTGTAAAGTTCTAACTTTGTGTTAAATTTGATTTCTTGATGCATTAGTGCAAAATTTACAATGAAAGAGACAAAGTGGCCGAATTTTTGGGCACATTCGTTAAACAATGCCAAAGCCACTAGGAAATATATGTATTCACAGTGGATGTGGGATGTTTGCCTTACTCTAAGGATGGGTTGGAGGACATGTGAGCCAGATTTGAAACTTTTAGGGCTGCAGTAATTTTACTAGTGTAGGCTGTGAATAGCAATGAACATACTCTTTTGTGGGTGTGTTTTTGTATTGACATGTCCCTTCCTAAATCCCTCTTTAATTGTCCCAAAACCCCTTCCATTTAACAGTAGATATTCCCCATATTCCCACCACTTTCCCTGTCCCACCCACCGTTACTACTAAAGTTCTGTACCAAAATGTGCACAGAAACCGCACAGTAAATATAAGAGAGGCAGAGGTGGGGCTCTCTGGCCATAGGTTTGTGAACTGTATTTTGTAGTGCATAACTGGTACTACTGCAGCACTACCTTACATACTATGAAACATAATGTATGTATCTGGCCCATATTTTATTTTTACTTCTGTCTTTTTTCTCTTAAATATAAAAAATACAGAACTCAATGACACATAATATATTTTTGTTTTTCAGAGGTACTTACTGCAGAAGTTGGTGAGTTTTAAAAAAAATTGATACGTTACTAAATGTACTGCTCATGAAAGCTGCTTTTGATGTAACTTGGTACATGTTAGGACGGAAAAGTCCTCTGCATGGAAGAGATCTGCGTGCACCCCTGCCCTGAGTGCCATGCTGTACTGTTGTCTGCAATCTGCATCCCAAATGCTGATGTTTTGTCATAGGTGAACGTGGGTCTTGGGTGTGCGCCATGACTATGGACCATATGTATCAAGCTAATTAGCATTCGCAAAGGCCGAAATTCTGCAAATTTCGGCCTTTGCGAATGCTAATTACCTAAATGGTATGTATGTAACATGTTTGATGCAAAATAAGGAATCGCAAAATTTGATATTCCTTATTTTGCGATTGCACTTAAGGAATCGCAAACTTTGCGATTCCTTAAATGCAATGTATCAAAGAAAAAATATACAAAAAATGTCCATAAGGATTCGCAAATTACCACCAACTTCTAGTTGGTGGTAAGTTGCGAATTCTTTCAAAAAAGCTTTTTTTTTAAAAACCAAAGGTGCCATATGACGCTAATACATGCCCTTAGGGCATGTATGTGAGCCATATGCCCCCAAATGTCATTTTCAGGGGTGCAGCAGGGTGTTCTTGAGACACCCCTGCACCCTTGAAAAAATTCCTAATTTGCGATTAGCAAATTGCTAATCGCAAATTGCCCCTTCATTCCTATGGGCCTCCTGGCCCATAGAAATGAATGGGTAATTTGCGATTAGCAATTTGCTAATCGCAAATTAGGAATGGTAAGGAATCGCTATAAAAAAGCGATTTTGTACATACATACCGTTTTGCGAATTCTAAATAGCGATTCCTTAAAAATCGCTATTTGGAATTCGCAAAATGGAACTATGATACATATGGCCCATAGTCCTGTAACACGGATTGTGTTCTTTTGGAGTGGGAGGGGTGCCCAAACCGCTACTCTCATAGTAGTGGAAGGCTGCTGCCTTCACCAGGTGCTTGTGCTGCTCAGTGGTGGCAGCGCACTGTGTGTAGTGATCAGTAGTAATGAACAGGACCTTTTTAACCTGCGCCACTGTAGTAAGAACTACAGGATCACTCACATTTTTGAAAGTTCTGCTGATGTGGGCTTAACTCACCTTTGGCCAACTTCAGTTAGATGTGGGGTATTGTATAATGCTGAGGTAGTGAGTCTGTGCTGGATGTATGTGTGCCTGGGTAGGATCCAGTAGAGGGATAGAGTAGTACAGTGTAGTGCATGTGTGGATAATGGTAAACATCCTTTACAATGACTGTGTTACAGCACAGTAAATTACCCCGCATTCTTTACTCCACTAAAACTTTTACAACGCAGGGCTTTACACCGCAACCATTACAACGCATTCCACATTACAATACCCCAGTGGAGTTAGAATACTAAATTGCGTTGTAATGGATAATGCGTTGTAATGGAATGCTTTGTAAAGCCCTTAGTTGTAAAAGTTTTTGTGGAGTAAAAAATGTGGGGTAATGTACTGCGTTGTAAACATGTGCGGAGTAAAGAGACATATTCACATGTATTATCCATGAATTGTATGGAGTGTAGGTATGCCTGAAAGGACTACATTACATGAGAGATACCAGTCCGGACACGAAGAGTTCGGGCTGGTGGCCGCTCCTTTTGTAGTAGAGCGGTCATTCTCTGGAACTCACTCCCGGCGCATATTCGTGGCCTTAGTAACTATTTAGAATTCAGGAAGGCTATTAAGACGCTGCTTTTCCCTGCACCATAGTTCGAGTCCGCCCCATCTTCTTATGTCAGTCTTTTTGTTGGTCTTGGCGCCGGGACGCCCCTTTGCTGGGGCAGCTGTAGCGCTTTATACGTCACAGTAACATAACATAACATATAGTGATGTGCAGTGCTTGCGCAGGGACCCCGTGAAGGGTTGAAAAGTTGTGTAGCACACACATAGTGAGTGTTGGCATTGGTTGTGTTTTGAAATAACACAACCAGGTTAAAGATACAAAAGCTTCATTTCTGAACCATGTGCACATATTAGGTGTGTGTTTGCTAAATGCATGTATACATGTGAGGGCACACTACATAGAAGTATTAGTCCTGAACAGAAAGCATGCTATGAATGTACACTGAGTGCAAATGTACCTAAAATAGTACAGTGTATGGAAGGCCCTGGGTTCCATTTTGGGAAGCCCAGGCCTACCTGTGGAAGACATGAGGAGGAAAAAAATTAATCCAGACAGATTTGTGTATTGCTGCATTCCTGTGAGTGGGGTGGGTACACACTGGAGGGCAGGAGGGGACTACCTTTACATGTCAAAAGACTGCTCTTTGATTCAGTGATAAACACAAGGAAGGGCCTGGAACACATGTTAGGACGGTAGATGGGGCTGATAAGAAAATCATAAAGAGTAGGATTTACGGACTGGGATTAACCATTTGATGCACATATTACTGTGGCTGACATCCAGGTGTAAACTCTGGCACCTCTCATGAATTATGTTGTGGACAATTAGCTTCGGAGTTGTGTCTGTTGTGAAAGACCTCTTCATGAAGGAAGATGAAAGGAGAAGTACCCACTTCAAAAGAAGCAGAACCCCAACATAAAACTTCAAAGACCCAGAACCCAAATTACATTGGAGGCATATTTACAAGGGCATTGCGCCACCGGAGAATCATTTTTAACAACACTACTGTGGTGCAATGCCCTGCTCTATATATACATTGTGGCATTAAGCCACTTTGCATGGCTTAAAGCTACTGTGTACATATCATACCCTTTCATGTATGTATCTGCATGTGCGGGCATTCAGTGGGTCTTGCTGTGGGTGTTTCACCGCAACACCCATTGCTTTTTGATGCTGCCCCAGATGTACAAGGATTTGTAAATCTGAGAAAGCACCTAAAACTAACCCCACTGATAATCAGGCATTAGAGTGGTGCAACAAGGTTGAAATACTTTTCGTTTTTGCTCGTTTTATGTCTGCTGCATCCTGCAGCTCACATAAAAGAAGCACATCGCCTTAAATGCTTGCTTATGTGAGGGAAGGTGTCTCTTACTGCACATAAACAATCATCTCTGCAACACAGCCACCCTTTCACCATGGTGCAAGGGTGTCTGTGTTAGAGCAGGACAACTTTTTTTAGCACCAGGGCAAGGGGAAAACACAGGAGTGCACCGTATTCTTGTAAATCAGATGCATTTTTTAAATGACACCGCGCGATGCTGCTAAATTGCTTGCAGCGATGTGCTATTTCTTTGTAAATATCTCCCTTGGTGTCTGGAAAAGTACTATAAAAAGGGGATGTTAAGTTCCTAAAAATGTGTCATCTGTCAAGCAACCAGATGGGATGCGTGAGGAGAAGCACTGAAAGACTTCTGAAGACTTCTGCCTGTGACCAGAGCTGGGGCTAAGGCCTACTAGTCTCCCTGCTGGGTGGGAAGACATCAGCCAGGGGAACCAAGACCACCTGCCCCAGAACCGCCTGGAGCACCAGCACCTGCCTGCTTGCTAAGACCAGTGTGCTTTGTGAGGAATAGTAGAGCTTTGGAGGGAGGGAGGTCCAGTGGGGAGCCCTACTGTGAGAACTCCCTGTGCAAGGTGTGAGGATTCGGCTTTGTCCGGATCAGTCCATGACTCATGTGCAGAATTGTTTTCAGCGAACCCTGTATGCCAAGAGAGTGCCGCCCTAGACTGTGCCAAGTATCGAGTGCTGTCTGGAAGGTGCCAAGCCCACACAGCCTTGTGGTGGTGGCCCTATATGCCAGAGTGGGCCACCGGTGCCTTAATTGGGCAGGAGCATGAAACGCTTGTCCATCGTGTGTAGGGCTATCACACCAAAAAGTCTGCATGCGATAGTGAGCAACACGGAAATGCTATGTGCCAGAAGGGGCTGCCAGTATTGCTGTGGCCAACTGTTCGGGTCATGGCCTGGACGAAAAGATTATTGCTGTGACCTGCGGGTATAGTCCGCCAACTACACCTGACTGTTTCCCAGAGGGTTGCAGGATGCCATTGAGGACATTGCACCTTTGCCGGAGCTCCAGTGAGGAGCCAAAGAACTGCCTCCACATTCTACTAGAGGAAGAGCAACTTATCTTTTGTGTCCACCCAGTGGGATAGGGATTAGTTCTGATCACGGAAAACCAACCGGCAGCGCAGCTTGAGAGGAAGAGCCTGAGCCGCCGGGTGCTATTGCATTCATCACAGCCTAACTTCGCTGTACAGGATCCGAACGGGGGAGTGCCCGAGGAGAGGGTATTTGCTGCACCGATGAACACTGCCATACCGCTGGAGCAGTGGCGGCTGCTCGCATTGCTTGGTAGGGGGGGTGCGGAGGTGAAGGGAATATGAAAAAATTGAATAAAAAATAAATAATTACGATTGCACTTACTTGCTGCTCAGACAGCAGACGCCTTGTTCCTCTCGCCCGATCCTCTTCTCCCGGTGCACAATGGAGTGCGCCAGATGCCAATCCAGGTGCTTCTCTCATGCTGAGAAGCACTGGCATTAGTCTGAGCGACCTGGTTTGCAGCTCTGACAGTACCTCGGAGCCTGTTTTATTTCTCCAACCCGGCTGGGCAGCACAACAGCTGGGCTGGAGAAACCCAAGTGTGCATATTGGTTTGACCAACCTAAGACGTCTGGTCAAACTAACGTGCACACTTAAAAGTGCCCACCACTCATCCCCCTGCCATGCCTGTCACGAGAGGATTGCCTGTCTCCACTCCTCTGAAGACTCGCGCTGACGGTCTACGACATGAGGCAAAAATAAAATGATAATAAAATGCCTTAATTATCATTTTATTTTTCACCTTTTAGAAGGGGGGCAGCACTCCTCTGCCATTATGGAGGAGCTGCCCGTGCGCTGAAGTGGGTAAGACTGAAACCAGGCATTTGGGGCCATGGAAGACTTGCTTCTAAAGGTGCTGAGGCAGCATAAACATTTTTGACTGAATTCCTGAAGGATCAAAAGGAAACTCTTAAGTAAGGCCTAATCGTTTGTATTTTCTGATGCGCCCACCCATGAATGGGGAATAACCCTGAACATGTTACACTAAGGAGGGAGGGACAGGGATTTGCCTGACAACTACTAGAGCCCCGACCCGAAGGGGGATTGTTTTGTTGCTTCTGAATGTTGTGTTCCTTTGCATGTGTAGAGTTAGAAACAAAGTACTACTTTTTCAACACCACCCCCGACCCCCCAAGGGAGCTTCGACTGCTCGAGCACATCTACCACTGAGAGTCAAGTGCAGAAGGACTACTTGGTCCAGTTGAGCGGGATCCATAGTAGGTCAAGCCCCAGGATATCAGGAGTAAAAGGCCTCAACCACCACGGTTGGGTCCAGAAGCCCCTGCGTACCCTGTGGCCCTCTGAAAAGGGGTTCTGACAGTACATATTCCTTTTAACAAAATTAGTGGGAATTCAGAAAAATGTGCCTGAGCATATCCAAATAGCTTTTACAAAGTAGCATATCATCCCACCTGTCAGCTTGGCATATTGCCAACTATCAGAGTAAAATATGTTAACAGACATCAAAATATGTTATCTTCTGTATTGCCTTATTAGCATCTTGCATAACAAATTGGTTAACACTCTTTCCTAGGACCCTCAACTAATGGCCTCCTTGTTTGACTTTTACCCCTCCTAAAATGGAACTGTCAGAAGGAGACGGGGCCATGGTAAAGAAGAGGGCTGGTTACATTATTATTATTATTATTATTATTAATAATAATAATGATCATAATAATAAAATGATTTATATAGTGCCTGGTTACTTCTGACAAAGTGTCCCAGCGCTAGACGGAAAACTTGACCTGTAGAGCATACTGATAAAGAGGACAATCAAGCAGACCTAAATAGCCAGGTTTTTAGATTTTTACGATATGAAAATTTCATTTTTGCATGTCTGATTTGAAGAGTGAGAGAATTCCACAATTTGGCTGCTAAAAAGCTAAAGGAGTAAGCCCCAATGTGTGCTTTCTTTGCTGTTGGGATGAAGACCAGCAAGGCCCCTGCCGATCTTGGTTCTTTGCAGGAGAGTAGGGTTTAAAAAAGGGGTACAAATAGGGAGAACCCTTATTTGTAAAGACTCTGTAGCAGTAACACAGGGCTTTAAAGGAGAGTCTTTTCTGCAGAGGTAGCCAAAGCAATTTTGAAAGTGTAGAGCCCAAGGGAGCCCATCTTGGAAGATTTAGCAGCAAATGAGCTGCCTCATTCTGCACATATTGGAGTCTCATCAGCCGGACTCAGGCCCAGAACATTACAGTAGTCAAGCCTGGATGTAACCAAGGCCTGAACTACTGTCTTCCTGGCAAATTTGGGGTAAAGATCAATGATCTTTTTGAGAATTTGTAAGATCCCAAAGCACTTGCCCACCAACTCTCTAATCTGGATCTTAAAGGTGAGCTTAGCATCAAACCAAATGCCTAGGTTCTTGACCTTGGGCTTTGGAACAGGGAGAGGTAAGAGCGGATTTGGCCACCAGGCAGAGTGCCAAATCTGCTTGCCTAGGACAAGGATCGCTGTTTTTCCAGCATTTAGTTTGGGACAATTGAGCTCCATCCACTGGACGACCTCCGATAGACAGGTTCTTAGCAAAGCAGCCACAAGAACTTCCATTTGTAACAGGGTGATAGTCAGCTGCGTATCATTGGCGTATGATATTATGTTAAAGCCATAACACCCGATGATATCAGCCTTGGGCCGCATATACAGATTGAATAAAGTAGGGCTCATAGAAGAGCCCGGAGGCACCCCCTGCTGCAGTGAGAAGACCCAAGATTGAGAGGTCAGTGAAGGATAAGGTTTAGAAGAGGCTTATGTAAAATAAGAATCCACAATTTGTAGGTAAAAGTAGAGGTTTATTCCAAGAAAAGATCTCATCCACAGGTGAACATCCAGCCAGCAATAAAGTAAGATACAACTGCTTAGTCGTCAAATGATAACATTCCATCTGAGAATCCAGTGTCTCATGACATCAGCGCAGCTATGTCATGAGGCACAGACACACAGGACCAGGATGCCACACATCTCCCTTCTAATAACAACAAGACAATTATAAGAGAAAACAAAACAATGTTAAAACAATGATCACACAGTGACGTAGTCTTTTAAATATTTAGGAGAATGAGAAACCCTTGCAGACTTGCGAAGAAGTGAGGAGGACTCAACTCTAGGAGTTTGAGAATGACGACTGCAAGAAGCTTCCACAAGATCATTACTAACCACCACCACCCTGTTTAAATTCCATACTCGATGATCAGCAGTTTTGATGGCGTTCTTGAAAACTTTGATGACACGAATAGGCTTCTTAAAGGTAGCAGAAAGAGCCTTATTGTTTTTGCAGGGATTCTTAATAAGTACCCAATCCCCCACTTTAACAGGTGTGACCTTAACAGAATGTCTCTTATCAAACATCCTTTTTCTAGACTCAATTTTAGAAAGTTCACGCAACATCCACTCATCAGAGTCATCACGAGGAGGTGGTTGCAAGTCATTGACCCATGCTGGTACTACAAGGGTATTAGGAGTGCGTGATCTAAAAAGTTCAAAAGGAGTCTTTCCAGTAACGGCATGGGGAGATAACCTGTAAACCTTAACCTTCTTAAAGACATCTGTTCTCCAATCTGTACCAGCAGACTTAGCCATTCTAATAGTTTCCTTAAGGACACGGTTAAACCTCTCAACCATACCGTTGGTTTCTGGGTGGTAAAGGGAGGACCTTTTGTGTTTAATTCCTTGCTCTAACAGAAAATTCTCCATCTCTTTAGAGACTAATTGGGGACCATTATCTGTGAGGATGGTGTTAGGGATGCCCTCTCTAGCAAAAAGTTTAGTTAAAAAATCCACTACATGCCTAGTCTCGATACCACGAGTTATGGCAATTTCTGGCCATCTAGAAAAGAAATCAACCAGAACAAGAACATACCACTCACAACCTGCTGAAGTAATAGGCCCCAAAATATCTAAACCCACTTCTTTCCAGGGCGCATCCGGTCTGTCTCTAATCACCATGGGTTGGACTTTAGGTTTTACTACCTTCTCACTAAGAGCACAGTCAATGCAATCCCTAACTTTGCGCTCTACTTCCAAATCCATATTTGGCCACCAATACGAGCTCCTTAAAATTTCCTTAGTCTTAGAGATTCCTAAATGACCGATATGTGCTAAAGACATTAGCTCATCCCGAAGAGCTAGGGGTGGAACCAATCTAGTTCCTCTGAAAAGTAAGCCATCTTGTTCAGAAAGCTGATCCTTAACATGCCAAAATTTCTCGAGACCTTCACTACATTTAGGTTTAATCTTCCATCCTGTCATTAGAAGTTTAAGTACCTCTACCAGAGTCGAATCTTCCTGAACCATCTTCAACCACCTCTCTTTATTAACGACAGCCTCTTCCACAACACAAACCATCTCATCATCAACATCACAATCTTCCTCACCCTCAACCTCAGAACTGGGAACAAGGCGAGACAAAGCATCAGCTACTTTGTTCTCTACTCCAGGTAGATACTTTACACTAAAATCATAATCCTGTAACCCAACAACCCATTTTGTGATTCTACTAGACACCGCATCTATACCTTTTTTCTTTAAAATTTCACAAAGCGGCTTGTGATCTGTCCTGACCTCAAAATTGGTTCCCCACAATAAGTTTTTAAGCTTCTTGACTGACCAGTAAACAGCAAGAGCTTCACGCTCAATGACTGAGTAACGAGTTTCAGCTCCCTTCAAACTTCTTGACAAGAAAAGAATGACCCTCTCAATGCCTTCAAATTTCTGTATAAGCACCGCACCTAAACCTTTCAGGCTTGCATCAGTAATCAAAATAGATTTCTCAGAAGGATCAAAACTGCTCAATTTCGGAGCAGAGGCTAGCCTTTCTTTGATGACCTCAAACTCACGCTGACATTTCTCTCCCCAAATGAAGTCTACACCCTTCTTCAACAAATACCTCATATTAGTACACAAAGAGGCAAAGTCTTTCACAAATTTGTTATAATACTCAGTAAGTCCCAAAAAACTCATCAACTCTTCCTTGTTCTGCGGGGGAGACATCTTAGAAATTGTAGAGATCAGATTTTCCTTAGGCAAAATTCCTCCTTCTGTAATAGTGTGACCTAGATAATCAATGGAAGTTTTTCTAAACTTACATTTCTCAATCTTAACAGTCAAACCTGCATCACACAACCTTCCTAGAACAGCAAATAGCCTAAGATCATGTTGAGGATCATCTATGCCAAACACAAGAATATCGTCCTGATAGACTCTAACACCATGTAAACCTTTTAAGACCTTTTCTAATGCCCTCTGAAAAACCGATGCGGCTGACACTAAACCAAATGGTAGTCTAACGAACCTAAAAGTGCCATATGGTGTCACAAAAGAGGTTAAGTCTTTCGAGTCCTCTTCCAACCTAATCTGATGGTACGCGGACTTTAGATCAATGGTGCTGAAAATTCTAGCACCTTTAAGAAGCATAAGCATGTCCGCAATCTTGGGTAGAGGATAGTGATCAGTAACCACACACTTGTTGAGTTCTCTTAAATCAACACAGAGACGGAGAGAGTTGTCCGATTTCTTGGCTGCGACAATCGGGGCGACCCACTCCGTTCCCTCTACTGTCTCAATAATGCCTCCCTTGACCAGCGAATACCTCTTGTCCTTCTGCCCCCAAACAGTGTAAAAGCAGAGCTGTCTTCCTTTCAGCACTTAAACTAGATCCACATACCCTTGCATACCTTTCGAACACTTTACGCCATTTTTTCCATCTAATAGGTGGATCCCCAGGTGAAGACAAGAAGAAAGGGGGAGCAGTGACATTTTGCATTTTGTTGTTGAATAAAGAAAATTAGAGCACAAAATGAAAATAAGAAAAGAAGTATCTGTTATGTGTGCGTGTCACAGAAGCAGGACACACTATATTGTGTGTGTGTCACAGAAGCAGGACACACTACAATGTGTGTGTGTCACAGAAGCAGGACACACTATAATGTGTGTGTGTCACAGAAGCAGGACACACTACAATGTGTGTGTGTTACAGTGGCAGGACACATTACAATGTGTGTGTGTCACAGTGGCAGACCACACAACAGGGCTTTCCAGTGAGAGTGTCAAATATTAGAAAAGGAAAGAAAACAGTACCTTAATATTGTTGATATTGAGGGTGGTAAATATTGTAGATAATAAGAGAGTTCAGGGTAAAATAGAAGAATAGCGATGACTAGCGGTGTTCATAACGTGATTACCGCATAACGTGTATATTGTGAACTGGAAACCGAAGAGTTCTCCAAACAAAGATGGCGCCGACGTCTGCGTGACTCCCAGGGTGCCTTGCGGCACGTTTGCGTGTCTCCCGGCAGGCTTTGTGAAGAGTCGAGAAGCGAGGTGAAGCAAGATGCCCACGTTCCAAAGCTTCGAGAATCTGGCAATGGCGCTCTCCTGGCAAAGGCAGCTCGCGAGAACACTCGCTCGTGAAGGCGCTTGTAAAGACGTTGGCAGGTAGGAGAGTATTTCAAAAATTGCAGGTTGAGAAATTGAGTGCTATATGTAAAATACGCGCAAAAGTGTCTGAATTAGTAATTAAAAAGTCAATAAAGTTAACACCGCTAAGTTACACCATCAGAACTATGTAGGAAGAAAACAAAGTGGTTTGTTTTCTTGTTGAAATTTTAAGTTGGAATCTTCTTACCCTGAAAACGGAGGTAGAAGTCTCTTTCTCTTTTGAAGTCCAGTGTAAAGTTATTCAATTATGTTCCATGTTGAGAGTTGAATGTCACCAGGTATCTCGGGTTGTTTCAAGTATCCAGGAATTTTCAAAGAAACAAATCCTTTTAAAAAGGAACAAATGTTTTTTTTTTTTTTTTTTTTTTTTAAAAAAAATCTTGAGATAGGTGTTGAGATCTTATCTTCTTCATCCCACCCTCGTCGCCAAATGTAAAATAAGAATCCACAATTTGTAGGTAAAAGTAGAGGTTTATTCCAAGAAAAGATCTCATCCACAGGTGAACATCCAGCCAGCAATAAAGTAAGATACAACTGCTTAGTCGTCAAATGATAACATTCCATCTGAGAATCCAGTGTCTCATGACATCAGCGCAGCTATGTCATGAGGCACAGACACACAGGACCAGGATGCCACAGCTTTGCCAGGGAAAAACACCACATGCTGGTAAAACAAGCTATCAGGGACTGATACTGTGAAACTACTACAGTGGGTCATTTGTCTGCAGATCACTTATAGTGGATAGATAATTCTATCAGTAAGAATATCTGAGATTTGTTTTGGAGGTAGGACTGAAAGGGAACCTATTATGGGTAATGGTTTCTGTTTTTTATATGCATCAAATTTAGTTCTGGCTTCTATCTACATGGAATCTCTTGTTGGGAGCGGTGTGTTGGAGGGACCATTCCAGGCAGGAGTCCAGTCACTCTTGTGGTTAAAGAACAGATACAAATCACTATAATAATCATTCCGTGGATATGACAACTTCTCTAAAAAAAAACAGAAGAAGAATTTCATTAAATATTCTAATTTCTCTATTTATTTGCTTTGCTTTCAGATCTCAGAAGAACGATTATGAACCCAGGTAAATACCGCCCAATATCAAAAGATAAAATGTTTGTCATTGTGCTGAAGTATGTTCCACCTCCACAACCGCACAGAGCTTCAGAACTAAAATATGTTTATGTTACATTTTTGCTCTGATGTTAACATTCTCTTTTTCACTTATCAGGGATCAGATTCTATTTCTTATCCATAGATTTGTTTAGGTATTTTTCTTTTTTTAGATATTTCATAAAGTGCCAGCATGTCACCTTCCAGCCTCTTGACAGCTTGAAGAGAAAGGTGTGCTGATCCACAAGGTTTTCCCAGGAGCCGAACTCCTTCCTAATTTCAATTTTTTTTAATTGTTATGTGAACAGGTTTTCTTGGGTTCACTGGGCTTGCATTCTTGGTACAAGTACGTGGTATGTGTGGCCTGGTGGATGCGCCAACATGCATTAGCTTCCTACTATTTAGGACCAGCATGGAAGAAATGTCCAATCTTAAGAAATGACTTTACCATGGAATCCCCACCCTGCACATGGAAGGAGGTAAAAGGTTGACAGCTGAAGTAAATATACTATAATAGTTGATTAGAGAGCCACACAGCATGGCCCACGGATCCTATAGAATAGCATAATCTGTTTATTTCGCATAAGGGTGTCCTCTTGCGATGGTCCTTGACTTACTCCATGATAATGGTGATTCACTATGCATGTTCTTGTCCGCACCTCCCAGGGAAAATTGGTTGCCTTTGTGATGTGCAGCAAACCCAACCTTGGAGTTTCATTTGACTCAGAACTCTCCTTTGCCCCACTATTGAAAATGGTAGTGGAAAGCTTGCATGTGTGGCCATACAGCTGATCCCTGTTACGTCCCTTGTTGGGCATCGTCCACCTTATCACGTTTATCCATATCATCATATTCTCCTGACTGTATTGTCTACCGTAATGCACTCCAGAAGTCCATGTTCTAGCTTCAGACTGGACATAGCCATTATAATCATCTTTAATTTAAAGAAATATGAGCATCCCTCCAAAGCACATTCCTCCACGAACTGGTAAAACTGAAGTCAAAATGAACACTTTAAGAGACAGTTGGAATACATCACCAAGCACCTAACCACTTACCCAACCTCTTTCTATTCTTTGAATCTCACAAAACTAAAGCTCCACCAATGAGCAGATACTCACCGTTTCCAAATGACACTGAAACAAACTTGGTAAAAGAGAATTGTTTGTCAATGGTAAATGGTAATATTGAATTAGCTGCCCATTTTGCAGAGGTGTCTCCAAACCTAACAACTTCAAGAAACACTAATATAAAATACTTCTCAAAAGAGCAACCTGATTTAGATGAATCACCCTTGTCATAAATTGCCTTTGTGCTACTTCCAATTCGCTCTTCCTCTTCAGATAGCAACTTTGTGCTCTCATCTCCTAGAGCTTCACCAAACCAAGAAAGGCAAAAGGCCACCATGCCATAAATATTTGATGAACATTAGTTTATTGATATGTGAAAAAATGATGTTGGACTCTTCTTTTAACGTTTGAAACATTTGACCAATCTGCAGAACCTTTGTAGCACACTCTCAGATGCCAGACCTAGTAAATTTTGTTTCCCACAATTTTGGTGCAGGATAGATTCGATATGCGGATTAGATCTCAGGAGAACGTGGGTTTGGTGGTAGCGAACATGGAAGTGTACTGCTGTGTCTCTAGCATTCAACTCACAGTGGCATGGCTGTCTTGGAAACACAAGAAACGTGGCAAAGTAGAATGAATGTGGTTAGATGCCACATATTCACATTTGAATGGTCCATTTTGTCTGGTCATGTGCCGCTGCACACCCCACATGCCACTTAGGGTGGCTGCAGCTTCCGTTTTTGTGTTTTGATGCCTTCTTGGGTACCCAGTCGGCAGCACAGGGGATACTGTCTAGCTTGCAGCTCAGCTGTCTGCCTGATGTATTGTTGCATCCACAGTGGGCTTTGACTCCACCCAGAGTAGTAATGCCTCTCTCACTTCCTGCTCTTGACTCTTTGGTGTATCATTCTGCTTCCCAGTAAGTTCTATAGTTGGAATGTTTTATATCTGAAAAATATACTCAATGCTCAGGCTGCTAGTCATGTTCAATTCTTTATCTCCTGTATGCACGCCATACAGAACGCAATACTTTTTGCTACTTTTTTCCACAGCATTGGCAAGGTCAACAGGTAAAGCTTGTTAAACACCATTTGTGCATGCATCACCAATGAACAGCATTTATGAATACCTGTCTTTACTAGGATTATAGGTTGTTACTTTGTATGGCTGAACATTATGAGCCATTACTGTGGGACAAGTACATCGAGATAGGGAGAGCCTTTCCTCTGTATCAATAAAGGGAAGAATATTTTTAGAATATATTTGACTATATACACATCATTTACGAGCTTTGGCTTTTTGAAGCCAGACCTATTGGCGTTGCCAATGCTTGTTGTACTTAACCTTTGTGTAGCTTTTTGTTTTGTGTTGTTGTGTGCATTGTTTTGCACGTACCCATGGACATGTTTTTCTGTTGTGCATCTGTTCGATATAATGGGTACTCTTGGATAAATCTTGTGTGGTGGGGGCTTTTTTTGTGTAGAGGTTGAGGTTTGCTGGATTTGTGTTACACTTGGTGTTGATAGAGATGATGCTACTGATGACTGCGTATGTGAGGTTGAGTGTGCTGATGTTGTGTAATTTTGTAGTTGCCATTTGTTGTACCTTTTCTTGATTTGTAAACGGAGGGTGTGTCCTGTCCCTTTAAGCCTTGAGCTAGTGCTGTGACGTCATTTTCTTTGGAATAAATGGTGTAAGCAAATGCTATGCTCAGGCAATTCCACCAGTGACCATTATTATCTTGGTTAGAGATTGGGTGAAAGTGGGTAAACTTTGCTCATGGTGGGTTTTGCGTAGGAATGTACTTTCTACAACTAGACATGGATCAACTACAACAGCCCTATGTAACTGTACTTTATCTGTGTGGACATCCTGAACTCAATAATACCATTAACAGAAATGGAATGACAATGCCTTTTGGTTGGTAAGCAGACACAGCATCTTCTGTGACTGTTCTCCCATGTGTATTGCCGGTAGCCCACAGTTGACCTATCTGTCCATTGGAGGACTGTTGCATATTCCACAAACTGAGTTTGCACTTCATGAAAAGATAGTGAATAACATTTTGTTGAAGACATTGTTAAAAACCATAATCGCACGCACTATAAAAGTTTTGGACACTACGCAATTTGAACATTCAAACATTAATGTCTAGAAGAAAATTTACAATAACCATTTATTATTCTCTTGGATCCCTTTCTTTTTTAGCTTATGTGCTCCTAGATGAAGGAACAGCGAATCCCAGCCTCAGCATCAATCCGGACAGAAGATGTGTGAGGCATGCAGATGGCCAGCAGAGACCGGAGGATAGCCCAGCACGCTTTGACACAGAGACCTGTGTGCTGGGAGTGCAGAGGTTCACTCAAGGGAGGCACTACTGGAAGGTGGACGTGGGGGATGGTCGCGAGTGGGTTGTAGGGGTTTGCAGAGACTCTGTGCGAAAGAGTGGGGCATACCAGTTCTCTCCCCAGGAGGGCATCTGGTCAGTGGCACTGTTCGTGGATAATTATGTGGTTCTAGATTCTAAAGAGATTACTCTGTCTCAGACTGGTGACCTTCGACAGATTGGGGTATACCTCCAATGTGAAGCAGGAGAGCTCTCCTTCTACAACGCACACAGCATGGAACTTGTTCACACATTTTCCAAGTGCTCCTTCAATGGAGAGACAATTCGGCCCTTTTTTTGGCTTGGAAATACAGGGATAAAAATATCAATGTGCCACTGACCTTCGGGACTGACGTCAAAACTGATGTAAGTCGGAGTCTTGTCTACAAAGGTGACAGTGGCCATGCATCCGTGATTGGTGATGGATTGATGTATCCCTGACATGCCACTTAAGTTACCTCAGGTTACCAGACAGCTCAATGAACCACATCAAACAATCCCAGAAGCACTGAGCTTGGTTGTGGGAACAGCCAGGCATTCGTTGTCTTCCGTGCCCGATGTGGGCACACAAGAGGAGCATTTCAAATGGTGAAGAGTTCACCCTTGGAGTACCAGGGATTGTTGGTTTGACGTCAAACACAGACCCTGGTGTTATATCTGTAGGGTGGGCAGAACATGCGCAGTTTCACCACATGGAATTCCACAAAGTTACATAAAAACTCTGCGAGATTCTGTGGAGTTCCGCCAATGGGCAGAAAATATGCGTCGTGCTGCAATTTTGCACCAGTAGCACAAGCAGCGCTGAAAAATCAGAGCAAACGGCACCATGTGGTGCACAAGAGTGAGTGGCCATTCGAGTTCCTTTTTTTGCTGCTCAGGTAGAAAATCTATTTGACCAGCAGCAAATCAACACAAGAAGCAGCCCTCTGTCCACGATTGCCAGCGTTAGTAAATGGGTGCTGGGGGACGTCAAATCTTGCTCTCATTTCTGGAGCCTCATGGGAACAAAATTTCGCCATGCGGAAAATGGTGGAATTTGCCTGGAACTGTAACCTAATTGCGCCAAATCCGCAAGCAAATTGAATGAAAACTTCCCGCCCACCTTTAATGTCTAGCAAGACAGTCGCTGTCTTTATTCGTCTCAGTTAAATAGAGATTCAGCAGGAGTCGGTGGTACTTGACAGTCTGAGCTGCAGACTGTAAGCCGCTCATGCTCGGGAGCTCAGTTGCCCAGGGTTCCAACAAGCTGATGTGCACAGCAGCAAAGCCTATGGTAGTTTGTGTACACTGAAGACTTATTTCAATTTACTGACTAGAGCACAGAATCTCCCTTTTCATTACACGCATTTCCAGAAGAGCTTTATATTCCTGTAAATAATTTAAATCCCCTTCCAGATGTTGAAAGCACGTTTGTTTTAATTTTTTGATTCATAAAAAGTAGAGTAAATGGTGTCTACTGGCTAGGTTGTACTCCAGACTAAGCATTGTAGGATTCTGACAAAAAAACCTCATCTCCCTGTGCCTGAAATTGTTCTATGTATATGAAGTGTAGTTTACTATCATTATATTCAGTTCTTCTTCAATAATCTCCACCACTGATCATGAACATATGCTCTTTTTTTAAGTTCAAGTATGAACATATGCTCTAATCTACTGAATTCAATGTATGTATGTAGTTAGATGCATATAGCACAGATCATGCTAGCAAGGGGTGGAATGCTGTACAAGGTGGGGATCATAAAGTGCTCGGGGAAAGATAATGAAGGTTGGACATAGTAGGAGCAATACAAGCGAAGGAGCTGTGGGAGATCGAGGGGTGAGTTTCTAAAGAAGGTGAGGAGTGGGCGAAGCTGGCAGAGCTGGAGAGGAAGGGTCAACGGCACTGGTTCGTCACATTTAAGACTGACTCTCATCTAATTGTCTGGTGGTTGGAGGTGACACCATGACAAGGCTTTGCTAGAAGACTGCACCTTGAGCTTTGGATTTCTACTCATACAGCGTTCCACACCCTTGTGGAATAGCATTAAAAGGCCAGTCTTCTGGTCTTCTTCCTGTACTTCCTGTGTTCTGCTCCAGAGATGCTGCTGCTTGTTACTGGATTAAGTGGGTGTGCTTTGTTCACAAGTAGCTACATTGACACACACTGTTTCTTCAAATTCTCAGGGTAAAACAAATCTATGCAATTAAAGATGTTTACAGATTTTTGTATTTCTGTGTTTCTGTACACAATGTGAATTTCAAGAAGATGGTGTTATTGTAGGAATTGCACCAACTGAAATAGTGTTTACATTGTATTACTTCACATGCCATTGTAGCCTGTTGCCTCGTTTCCTCCGGTAAGCGTGGTATCCTTCGAATGCAGGTGCTCGCGCACCCTTGTGTGAACTCTAGAGTGCCATTATGTCAATTCCTTTCTTGTGTTCCGGCTCCAGCATTCGGTGTTCACCAGTTGACGCTTGAAGCCAGGCTGCGAGGACGCACGTGGGTGTCCTGCCTTCTCTACTCATGGACTCAATTTAATAAAGATCTTATTACCTACCCGGAGGCTCCTGACCTTGTCACTAGAGTAAGGTAGTGTTTTGACTGCAGGTTTATGTCATGAATCTGAGCAATAACACAGTGTTCCAGAACGTCTAGTAGTAACGACACCCTATGACACCCTACTGCCTGCTCACATACACACTCTGAAGAACAGGGTGAACATAGGGACTGAAAGGGAAGGTGCCAAACGATACGGCTCCTAGTGCGAAGAAGCGAATACACCCACAGCTTGAGTCACCCAATGGACAACTCAAGGCTAAAATAAAACAAGGATTCCTCAACTATACCTACACATATAGAAATAAAAACCCTGGAACCCCAGAGTACTTGACGGGGTTGGAAGCTCCGTCAACTCCAAAATGCAAGAAAAGAAAAAATAAATAACCAAAGAATTCAAGGGAAAGCTCCTTCAAGAAGACCAAGAGGTCCAATTCCCCTCACTAAAACCCTAAGGGCCATATGTATGAAGCAAATTTGCATTCGCAAACGCCCGAATTCGCAGAATTTCAGCGTTTGTGAATGAAAATTTGCAAAATGGTATGGCCAAAGCAGCCAGGTTCCACTTGAGCTACCTCTGGAAGCTGAAACCTTTCATCGATGCACCGGACTTAAAAATGGCAGTTCAAGCACTTGTCATCTCCAGACTGGAATACGGCTGTTCCACCCTCACAGGATTACCTAAAACCTCCTTACCGCCTCTAAAAGCCTGCCTCAACGCGGCTGCCAGACTACTCACAGGTACCAGGAAGTTTGACCACATCTCTCCTCACATGAAGGCGCTGAACTGGCTCCGCCTGGAAGCCAGAATCCAGTTGAAATTGGCCTGCACTATACACAAGGCTCTGTACACAAACTCCCCTGCTTCTTTGGCACAGAAACTAGTGATATCCGGGGGAAGCAGGAACACCAGAAACCTCCTGCTCCAACCTGCCACCTTTAAAAAAAAAAAAAGAACCTACAACAGGGCGTTCACCGGAGTAGCACCAAGAATTTGGAACTCTCTTCCACCCTCCATTAGGAAAATCCCTCTTCTAGCACGCTTCAAAAATGAGACCAATAAGACCTGCCCTCAACCATCCCATTGAGCGGGCCACTCCATGACTACCGCCTCCCTTATCACCAACTGCCCTCGACGAGAACATTTGGAACCTTGTTTTTGCTTCTGACTTTGACGATGACTGTAACCATATTTGTTGTTTTTGTTTGTCCCTGCACCTTACTCATTTTGTTTGTTCAACAATGTATACCTTGTAAAGCGCTCTGATACCCTCATGGGTCACGTTCGCGCTCTATAAAACACAAAAATAAAATAAAATAAAAAAATAAAATCTGGTGCAAAATAAGGAATCGCAAAATTTGCGATTCCTTATTTTGCAATTGCATTTAAGGAATCGCAAAATTTGCGATTCCTTAAATGCAATGTATGAAGCTAAAAAAAATTGCAAATTGTCCCTAAGGAATCGCAAATTACCACCAACTTCAAGTTGGTGGTAATTTGCGAAATCCTTGAAAAATTCCCATTTTCGCATTTTTCAAAGTGCCATGTGATGTACATATATGCCCTTAGGGCATGTATGTGCACCACATGTGCACCCATGCTTATTTAAGGGGTGCAACAGGGTGTCCTTTGGACACCACTGCACCCTTGAAATTATTCTCAATTTGCGATTTTCAAATTGCGAATTGCAAAATTGAGAATACCTTCCCATTCATTCCTATGGGCCTCCTGGCCCATAGAAATGAATGGGAAAGTATTCCTCAATTGCGATTCGCAATTTGTGAATCGCAATTAAGGAATACTAAGAATTCGTAAAAAAAAATGCTAATTTGTACATATATACCAATTTGCGATTCTGAAATAGCGATTTCTTAAAAATCGCTATTTCAGAATCGCAAATGGGTACCTTGATACATATGGCCCTAAATCTTTCTTCCTGAAGAACCTTAGAGACTAACAGCTAGATTCATCAAAGAAAATTCGGCTCGCAAAGGCCAGATTCTGAGAATCTGGCCCTTTGCGAGTGCAATTTTTGCATTTGGGATTCATCATCCCAAATGCAAAAATCGCTAATTGCGAAATCGCATATTTGCGAGGAATTGCATTTAAGGAATCTCTATTTGAGATTCCTTAAATGCAATTCATCAACCATTTTCAATTTGCGAATTCGCAATTTCTGGCCGCTATTTACCACGAAGTCAGACTTCGTGGTAAATAGCGAAAACTCAGAAAAATGCACTTTAGTGCATTTTTCTGAGTGGTATGTTACACACACACATGTCCTTTGGACATGTGTGTGCGCAACATCTGGCTACATTTGCCTTTCAGGGGTGCTACAGGGTGTCCTTTGGACACCCCTGGCACCCTTGAAATCGCATCCTTATTTGCGATTAGCAAATTGCTAATCGCAAATAAGGAATAACTCCCCATTCATTCCTATGGGCCTTTAGGCCTTTAGGCCCATAGGAATGCATGGGGAGTTATTCCTTATTTGCGATTAGCAATTTGCTAATCGCAAATAAGGAAGATGTAGGAATCGCAATATTTTTTGCAATTCCTACATGAATCCCGTTTTGCAAGTCCTTAATAGCGATTCCTTATGAATTGCTATTAAAGACTCAGAAAACGGGTCTTTGATGAATCTAGCTGTAAGCACCACACACAATCACAAAACAAGGAACTAAAGTACACACTCAAAAGATCACCACGGAATATTTGAGGCAAAACAGTAGAGAATGAGAAGGCAGAATAAGCTGGATAATGAAGGTAAGGCTACAGTTAAGGCCGGTTGGTGCAACAGCCAACAGGTAATGTGGGTAGGTAGTGAGGCTGGATGAAGCAGGTCAGGCAGTTAAAGCAGGGTAGTTAGGTTAGGCAGGATAAACGGCAAACCTGCTAGGTAAGGCTCACATCGTTCATGTAGCACAATGAGGCAAAAATGCAAAGCGTAAAAACAAGATGAATTTCCTGCTGTTAGGTGTACAGTCTTTTACTGAGTCTGCACTCTGCAAGTAGAGACTGAAAGTAGAACAGGTGCGCACTCCTTTTCAAAAAGTTCACAGAAATAGCAATACTCAAAGAGAAATGTCTTGGAACTACTTTACACCCCTCTCCTACCCTTGATGGATACAGAGACCAGTGCCCAGCCCCCCCCCCACATGTCTCTTCAATATTTTAGAGTTGGTTCACAGAGTGTTTTCTCAGCCCACGGACACCGCTCCCAGGGGTATATTTACAAGCAAAGTGACGGAGCGCGGCGTTAGGGCGGAAGGATGCTGAAGATGCTCCAAGTATGATGTGGATTTAACACGGTTGAAGAGGGTTTCCTCGGTTCACGAAGATGGTGAGGGGGGTTCTGTTTGCAGGGTCAACAACCCACAAAGACATCTTCTGTTTGGCCAAAGTCCAATTGCCACTGGACTTCCAGTTGCCATTGTCGCTGTCACAGGTCAATCCTTCCTGGATCAATAACTTTCTATCTGAGGGCCCCAGAAACTTGCCGACAGCACTCCTGGGCTCAGCAAACTCAGGTGCACCAGGCCTTGGTGCTGCACAGGGGCAGTGATAGCGGTTAGAATACTTTGAGCCATCAACTTGCCCCAGCAGGCTTCTTTGGCTGTTTTTTTCCTGTGCTCCGAACAGAAGGACAGTCAGCTGGCCTTTGGAGTCTCTTGGTTTGACTGGGCTCTGGAGACGACTTCTCCATGAGCGGTAGACAGCAGGCACAGTCCCTCTCTTCGCTGGCCAGTACGTGCAGTCATTGCCGGTGCATCCTATATTTGCTGGTCCCTCAGTGCAGCAGGACAGTGCTTCTTTGGTCCTACTTCCGAGTCGTTGAGATCTGAGTTCTGGGTGCCAGGGGTTCCCTGTTTATCATCAGAAATGGCCCTCCGAGTAGGATGTGGTTAGTAACCATTGGGCTACCATGTTCCCTCCCTCCTGATGACCACTTCCTGAGAAGTGTGGCATCTGGCTATCCCAGGATACACCATTCTGCCCACTCCCAAGATTGTGCGACCCCTCGGCACACAGAGCTCCTTAGCCCACACCCTGAGGTGTGGCTACCAAGGGGCAAATGTGTGATATAGGTGTCTTCACCGGGAAGGTCACAAGTAAAAACTCCACGGCACAGGGCCGTGAAGACAATATGCAATAGAAGGGGGTTCCCCAGGGCAAAATATTTATTCTCTTCTGTCCCCAGTGTCGGCCTGTCTGCCTAAACAATAGGGAGCCCCTCTTCCAAGTATTACCCTTTTGCCCTTCGAAGGCAGCTTCTCCTTCGAAGCTCACCTTTTGATCTAACACATGTATGGCTTCCTGGAGGAGGGAGGTAACACCTCTCTCCCATACAGGCCCCTATTGTGTCCTTTCCTGGGAGTTCACAAATTTCCCCAGGAGGGCAGAAAGCTGTCTGCAGGACAAACCCCTTGTACATAGGTAAACGGGCACTGAAAAGACTGGGAAGCCAAAGCGACAACTTCGAAAGTTGCACTTTGCCCACCAGTGACATTAAATTTGATGTAACCATTAAATCAGAGTTATGCACTGATTCTTTTGATAACAGACAGTAAAAAACCTTAGTAGTCCCATTCAGACATTAGCAGGGCTGGGATGCTATTCTGTAACTCTGTATTTGTCAATGAGGCTACCAGCCATTCCACAGTAAAACCAACAATTTCGGGTTTTTACTGTTGGCACATGTAAAAGTACATGATACACTTTTAGCATCCAGCACCCTACCCTGCCTTACGGCTTGTTAGGTCTGCCATAGGGGTGACTTACACAGATAAAAAGGGAGGTTTGGGCTTTGCCATTACTTTAAATCGCGAAGTCGAGTAAACTGCCCTTCAAGTTTGCAGTAGCAGACTGGAGTCATGTTTTACCTTGTCCTACTCAGGGTGGCACAACAAGTGCTGCAGTCCCTGGAGGAAAACTGTAACTTACTATGCCAAATGGGACAAGCCAATTAAAAATACACCATTTTAAGGGTCAGAGCTCATGCGCTGAATCTTGTTTAGCAGAGCTCAGTACATTTCAGAGTCATTACACCAGTACCCAGTAATCAAAATGGATGCACAAAGTTCGGGTAAACATGCAAAAAGCCTGTTTCCTTACAAAACCCATGTTCGTAAACCGTACATTCTGACCTTGTCTCTTGATCTACCAACCATCTCTATTCTTCCCTCGCAAGGGCAATTTTGTGCGTGAGTTCTGGATCAGGTCTTCTCTGTTATCATTTCAATTGACACAGGTTTTCCTCTAGTGCTGTGACTTCCCTGTCCCGTTCCTTCTTTTTCCCCGCATTGTGAGCAATTATATGACCCTAATTAGAGCCTTGTAGGTTTCCCACACATTAGCAGTGGATTGCACTGAATGGTCATTTTGTAATTCCCTGGTTTGCCAGTTGGTTAGGTCCCAGGAGTTAAGCCTTCATCCCTGCTGGGTCTGCAGCTCCAGACTAACTGTTGCATGAGGAGTAGTCAGATACCTTGCGCCACGTAGTGTGTAGCCCAAACCACCCTCTCTCCTGCCCCAGTGTGAACAAGTAGTCTGTAAGGGACATGAGCCCAGTTGAACTCACCATGTCGGAATATTGCCTAGTTGTGAGGTTTTCTCTTCCTCCGCAGGTCAACTAATCCTAGTGCCTCCACCCAGGTCTGTAATCGGGCATCTCTCTATGGTGCCCTCTTGCTTCAGGTGACCCTGTACTAGTCACCCAGCATTGTAAGGTTGAAACCCATCCTGATCCATAATATGGACATCAGAGGTAAGCGGGCTATCAAGTCCCCATCTGCCCCAGTACTTACAGCTGTAGTCTGGATGGAAGATACCAAGAAGGCAACGCTAGGAGCAACCCCACTTAGATTCCACTTAATAGCCACAAAGCAGCCCCGGGTCCATCCAAATATGTGTGATACTTAATGGCAGGGACTTAAGTGCCAGGATGCCAACCCCTTGCGTTCCCATAGTGAAACCTGAGTGTGCAAGCAGTAACATCCTTTTCCCAGAAATCCGCAGTGGTTTCCCCACTAGGTGTGTCTCCTGTAGCATGACTATGTTGGGGTTATGCCAATAGAGATAGTTTGAGACCACTCTGCTCTTCAACTTGCTCCCCTCTCTGTTGGCATTCCATAAGCATATGGAGAGCCCACCCCAGTGACCTTCACCCTGTCGCTTGGCAGCCATGGGAATCTCCTGGTGTGGGCATGTCTTGGGGTCTCTCACGTCTGTGCATGTGGAAGTGTCTCTCCAACGTGTCTGTGTTCCCGTGCCCCAATACAACCTCCCCCCTACATCCTCAAATTGTGGGATTAAAGCTACCCATTTCCTCCCTACCCACATTCAAGGTATCTGTTGCCTCCCCATTCTCCTTACCAAACCTTAACCTGAACCTCTAGGTTCCAGCTCTCCTTCCTTCACCTGGTGAAAGGAGCGTCTCTGAAATGGCAAGCGTCGTATGCTGTCACACAGTTCGTTCCTCCATCAGCACTGCCATGTCTAGCTAACATTTTCCTTCTGAGCAACACGTCCAATATCATATGAAGGAGGCTGTGGATCTTTTTTGCCTGTTCAGGTGTCTCTCGATGTCCGGCCACTGTGTCCCTGCTCTTCATGTTTCCCCCTCATCCTCTTGTCGTGCATCAATGTCCATCTGCATTGGAAATGTGAGTCCCTTCCCCCCCTCATCAGTTCTCCACCAGTCGCCAGCCTTCTAGGCACTCCCAAGCCTTCTCTGGGGTACAGAAAGACCAGAAGCATCCCTCTGCCATGCCCTTCAGGTGCGCGAGGAACATCATCATGTACTGCAGGGTCTGGATCCATAGTTCCCTCCTCACCTTACTGAAGGATCTATGCCATGCATGTCCTTCTTGAGTATAGTCTGGAAAGATCCTGATTTTTGATATGTAGGGGCTCAGCGTGCGAGCCGCCCTGAGGATTGCATCCAGGTCTCTGAAGTTCAGGATGCGGGCCAGGAGAGGTCTCATCTGGCCATCAGTTTTGGTAGGGTCCCAGGGGTCCTGTGCGCTCGTTCAACTACAAATTGAGTGGATATGTCCTCGGGTTCCAACGAGTGATGCACCAGGTATATTCCTTAAAGCGCACTACCTCTGCTTTTCCTCTTACCAGGCGTACGTTGTTTCACCTGGAATGGTCTTCTGTGTCCTCTGCCTATGTGTGAAGTCAGGTGGTTTTCTCCTTCAGATGACATACCTTGGCATGTAGGGTACAGATGGCGTCTGTGTGGTCTGTGAGAGTGGCCTTTACTATACATACGCTTTCAGAAATCTACCCCATAGCCGCGTAAATCAATGTGACATCCATGGCCACCGTGTCGATTTTAAGTTCAAGTGCTCAACTGGTCTTTTGGATGGCCAGGAGCAGTTCTCGGTGGGAGGAGTCACTCTCTTCACACTCTGGTTCTTGCCACCCCCAACTCCGCTGTCCCCCAACTGCAAATGGCGTACTTGTCCAGTTTATTTACATGTGCGGGCTTAATGGTATTGCCATGCTCCATCTTGCTGGTATGTGTGTGTGGGGAATCCCTCATGGACCCCCCTGATGTGCTCCTGCCAGGGCGGTGGTAATCTCTTAATGGTGGTCAGCTACGCACTGTCACTGGGTCCCACCTCACACGCCGCAGTACTCCCTTGGTGCCTTGTGGCAGCAGGCATCCACAAGATTTCTTCAGTGTTCCATCCTTAGGCCCCAATGGATGATTCTGGCTGGGGCGGCCCTTGGAGGCGGGCCGCTAATGCTCTGCCCAGATCTCATTGGGTGCTCTTTGCCTCACCAGTTTCTGCACCCTGTGATGGCAGACTCTTCCACGGGGGTCCCCCGTCATCTGGCTGCTTGGGACTGGCCCCACACCAAGCCTCTCCAGGCATCCTCTTAGGGGGCAGGGGGAAAGAAGGAGTCCTATACTCGGGCACCCAGGAATGGGCCTTGCACCAAGTCTCTCCAGGCGTCCTGGCCACAGGGGGCAGTGGGGAGGGATGGAGTCCTATGCCTAGGCGATGGATGACTCTCTGTTTCGGGGGCCGCCCTCGTGGGGTTGAGGGCACCCCCTCCATACCTGCCATGCCTTCATTTGCCTGTTCAGTCTATCGGCCCCAACTGCTGGCTGCGACAGCCGTAATCTTGCAGCCACAAGGCACTTCGGATCTGACCATGTCATGTGCTGCTGCACTCACCGCGTGACCACCGTACTCCCTGGGCGGTCTCTTCATCTTCCACCACTGAGTGTTACCATCCTGACACGGGGAGAACGTGGATATCTGGGGATACCAAGGTTTCTCGTCCGGAGCTCTGGATCCGTGCGTCAACCCCACCATGGCATCTAGGCCACACACTCCTTTTTGCACTGCCGGCCGCCTGCTCCCAAGATGACTCCACATGCCTGCAGGACCCACCCCAAAAGAACAGCTGCAGGTTACAGATGAGAGATAGCATTGCCGCCACCACCGGTCATGCCTCTGGGGTCATATTCCGAACCAGGTATGGGAACAATGCTTCGGAACGTGAGGTATTTTAACCTACCTAGATTTTTTGGCATTCTTCAAAATCTGGTATTTTGATGTTCATCTCTACGTGCAGCAGTGGTTAATTTGTAAAATAATAAGTGCTGGGGCTCTCGTCAGGAGGCAGCTTCTACCAGCCCATTTCTCCTGTTGCCGCCGCCTAAAACAGACGCCATGAAACCTTAGAAATTAGGAGAGGGTGTGGTTTATTGGCCAGAGCAGCCGACCTCGGAGCTGGGGAACCAGGTTTGAATCTCGGTGTCAGCTTTATCTTGTGTTTTCGGTGAATCACTTAATCTTCCTATGCCTCCTGAAAATGAATGTGTCCTTAGCTGTTGCTCACGCGCCCAGGTTGATGATTAAGTGCTGGTGCTGAGCACCAGAAACTACCGGCTCAAACTAAGCACTGACGTGCAGTATTGAATTACACCCAATGGGAACACTGCCCTGCACCTCCCCAGGGTAGTTAAAAAAAAATTGAACAGAAGTTTGCATATTTTTCTGGTAACAATCCAGTAGACAGAGTCCTATTATTATAAACTACATCTTCACCGGCAAAGGAAAATATGCTCACAGACACAAAGTTGATTTATTCAGCATTTTTCATTTCCCAGTTGTCAACACAAGGGTATGCCTTTTGGGGAGACAATATCAATTTAAAATGTATATGGGGAACTAAAGACTGGCAGGTTCAGGGACATAAAATTCTTCACGTTCCAGTCCAGAGGGATGGTTAATGTGGCTTTGGATACTAACGAATGTCAGGCATGTTTCTTAATATCACGAAGGGGAGTAATATAAGTAGGCCAGACCCATGGCATGTGCGGACACAACACTCAGGAGTGGTAACATCACCTGCCTCTCCTTTCTGATGACACAGGTTTACAGAATGTTTTGTTAGGTTCTTGAAAGCCATGTCACAAGTACTTTATGCTCTGTATGCAATATACAATGAAGTGTGGAAAGTTTCACAGCAGGAAGCTGCTGAGAGAATATGTGAAATTGTCAGAGAAAATTTAGAAAAAGCTCTAGCAGTGGTTGTCAATGGTATGATTACAATATCCAATAGGATATATTATCTGGGTAATATTGTATTGTCTGTTATTTGACATACAGAGTGAGAATGTCCTTTTTGCAACATGGGTAATCACAGCTTAGGTCTATCATGCTACTAAGCTGGACTCTACAGACGTTACGCACTGGTCAAGTTCCATGGAAACACCTAAATGCCACCAGTTTGTTTTTGTCATGCAACTTAACAAAAAAGACAGACCACCATGGTTAAAAAAGACGCAGCATACACTATGGTACACATAGAAAAGTTGGAAAATATTTCCATTTACTGTTGCAGAGGTACCAGCTGCAGACTGGATGATACACAGGTTTATTTCTCTGCTAATTTCAACTTTACATACTGCTTGCACCACCATCAAGTAGGCAAATATGAAGCTCTAGGGGAGGGGCTTAGACATTAATCCTACCTTTTACTTATCGTTGTACGAATGGTGCGACTGAGGTATTTCTTAGCGGTACTGACTGTGAAAATTCTTTACGCCATTCTCTAGATTACAGGCACGTGCAGCGCTTCCGAGGCAAACTTGTCATGTTATCTGAAAGGTTACCCAGCTGTGGCAATTCATCCAGCATTCAGATTGCTTTCCAATGGGAACTCTTTGATGTTGAATGATCAATGTTGCTACGGAAAGATTCTGGGTATACCATATCCAGTGATGGTTTCTGCAGTTGTTACCTGTTGTATACAAGTGTTGTTTTCACTTGCCCTTAAAGTTAGGGATGCAACAATTTGGCATTCAATGAAAAATTCTTATGGGAACTTTGATGCTTCGAGCAGACTGAAAGCATTATTGTTTCAGAAGGAAGTAGCCTTAACATCTGAATGAGCTATGTTTGATCTTCACGTTACAAGGTCTTCTTCTGAGATACAGTGGCTTCTTCACACGAATCTCGCACATCATTTTAGGGAGCTAGCGCACCACATTTTTAACATCTCAATTACTGCAGGGATAATGCACTTTTTAAAAACAATTGACTCCAGGTTGGTTAGTACCTTCCTGACGTTCTTTGTTATTCCATCTTCCTTTCACTTCGTGCTTGAAAGCATTTTTGGAGGCTTACCGCTTGTCCTGTTCCTGGTTGTCGGGACACTGGTTTTATTTAATTTGCTCTGCTCTTGAGAAAAAGGAAGGAGCAGTGCTGATGACAGAAACTCGATGGCTGGGAGACAAATGGCTTCCGAATCCACTTTTAAGGATTTTTGGAACATTCTGTGATGGGAAACGTACCCCACTTTGGGAATGTATTTTAATGTCAATAACTCATATTAAAACGTGTTTCCATTGGTTAAATTAAATAACGTAATAAGATGTAACCGGTTAGTGAAATGGGTAACAAATACAAAAAATTGGGATATGTTGCTCTTTCTGCCCACTGACCCAATTCACAGGTTGTTCCCACCCGCTGATTCTCCGCCCACAGTTTCCCTACTTTTTGTCCCTCACTTCGACCAATGGGTATATGGTGTTACATGTGAACCTCAGATGGCTCATGCTCCGTCGGGCCGTCGGAGAAGTATGTCAGCAATGAAAATGGAGTTGTCTGTATCACAGACATACTGACAGTCCACCCAAATCAGATGGGCCTACCTTCAGTTTGGAATAGATGCTACTCTGTTACTATTGCGACAGAATACATTCTCCGGCAAACTTTAAATCAGCCCTAAAGATTCTAACGTCAACCTCATACATGACACTAAGGTCCATCATGTGCTCCAACAGGTAGATCCTGATAACCACCCAAACCCTTTCACAAAAGGAGAAAATGTTGAGGTTAGAATCAAAAGAGGCTCAGCTAATGCCACATATGCCATTACAGCCCTAACCTCACACCACCAGTAGGGAGGGGGAAAGACTGAGATATTACTCAAAAAGAATGGGCACTCATCACCTAAGACAAGAGGATGTTATAAATTATAAAAGACAGTTGTTGCATAGAAAGGGCACAGAGTTCACCACATTCAGTTCACCAATCTTACTTTTCAGCCAAATGTAATTTATATTTATAGGAAATAACACCTTTGCTCCTAAAAGAGGCAACCGTGAACGTACCATTGTAGGAACCGAACAAAGATGTGTACTACACTTATTTCCCAGATACCAAATATTGAAATAACAAAATGACAACATTTGGTATATTAAATAAAACTTACATTAAGATACAACGTTCCAGTATCACTATGCTTCAAGATGTGACACCTCTGCTGCAATAGAAGGATTTATTGGCACCACTGAGTGTCAAAGATGTGTAGTTCCACATCCCCATTTAATAAATACCATAAATAGATGAGGCCTGTGGTACCAATTAAAGGTGCTGCAGTTTTTAATAAAGTCTACGCCAATGGCATTCAGAAAGTGCCTGTCGGGTTAGCTGCACTCTTGAAACAAGCACTGGCTAACCCAAGATGTCTAGTTATTTTAAAATGTAAGTGCTCCTCCACTGGCATGACTTTGTGTCTGGTTTTGGAGCACAATATTAAGTGAACGTGAAAATTAGTCAATGGTAGCAGGGGGATGAGTGAATGCATGATGCAGGGATGAATGAGTGCGTGAGAGACAGAGCGCAGGACTATGTGAGTTCATGCTTGAATGCTTGAGTAATGAGTGCAACATGGATGAACGACTGGCTGAAAGGGTGAGTTAGTTAGTGCATGGAAGGACATAGAGAAGTTACCTTTAAACAGCATTAGTGCTAACGTTAAAAAACTGTCAGGAAGTACCCATATTATACTGATTCAAAGTGTGGCACCATGGCTGGGCACATCGAAGTATGTGATTCCTTTAGTGAAAACATTTGCTGAAACGTTACTGAAAATGTGCTACTTAGTCAATATATGTGAGAGGCCATTGGAAAATGTAAATAAACTAAACACTGTGACCGTGTTTTTTATTAATAAGAACATAGGGGCATATTAGCAAGAACCTCGTTAAATTTATCGCCATTTTAGCGGCAGGAAACTGCCGCTAAAACGGCGATTATCGCCGTTTTAGCAGCAGTTTCCTGCCGCTAAAACGGCGATAATTTTAACGAGGTTCTTGCTAATATGCCCCATGATGTTTATCTAGCTGCATTTAGGTTAATTAGTATAACTAGGCCACAAACTGACATTACTGGGCACCAGCTTGGCTGCACTGACGTTCATTTTAAAGTTGCTGAAGAAAATGTGACTTCTACAATTGCTTGAAAAAGTTTCCTACATGCAAGTTTCTCTTCTGTGATTTTTGTTTTAAATAAATGAAATAGGATAAATTTTACAGTGTTGTTTTCTTGTACTGAATAAAATGTATTTAGTTGTGTGCCTTAGGAGAAAGCTATGTCGGGATGTTCTCATATGTTGTAATATTTAAGGGCTTTTGGCTAGCCCTGTTTAATTCTTCATTTGCTTCATACATTCACTATTGCTAAGTGTTGAAAAACTATCTCTCTATGAGCTAACTATTATTAAGCATGCACACTAGGTGTACCCAAATGTTACTTATTTCATGTAACATGTTTTTATGAAAAGTCTTTGAAGTTGGGTCTTCATAAAACCAGGGCTCGTGTGAATCAACAAAAAAATACATAAAGTACATAATGCTTTATTTGAGCCGCCTCTAGCCATTGGTTGTTTTGACTGAATCTCTTTCTATTAATGTTTGAAAGCTTCAATTGCAAGTCAGATCAGCTCAAATATGGGGTGATCGCTTATGATATTAGGTGTATTAGTCCAATCTGCTAGTGACTCCTACTATATCAATGTATGAGGTGCACTGTTCTCTCCTCTTGCCATGGCATACCACAGAAGTAGTAAACGCAAAGGAAAGCCATTAGAGATTCACAAGAAGACTGAAATAATTTATTAAGAGTCCATAGATTGTTGACTTTAAAGTTTAGTGTGATGTTATGGACATATGTGTCTTTTAGTAAGATGTATAGATGAGTAAGATGTTAATATGTAGCAACCCTTGTGCTCATCCGCTGAGGCAGAAGAGCTGTGAAAGATCAGAAATGGAAGTGTATGAGAGACAGAATATGGAGCAGGTATGTCTGGCAAGTCTTGGTGCTTAGGAAGATTGTGTTCTGCAAAAATACATCTCACAGACACAAAACAAGGACTGAACAGGGTCGGCTCCTCCGCAATGGCGGAGGAGCATCTCCCCACTGCCTGGCTCAGAGCCATCAAAGGAAAAATAAAAAAATGTTCTGGCATCATTTTAGTTTTCATTTGAGTCCAGCTTGTGCAGGGAGGGGTGGAGCGGGGCACAGGAGGAGAAGTGCTAGCTGCACTCCTTAATAAGTGCGCATATGTGTTTGGCTAGCTATTCAGGCCGACCAAAACACACATGCACACTCAGGTTTCTCCAGTTTAGGGGCAAACCGTGCGTCCCAATCCTCCCCCAGGGTGGGCAGAAAGTCTGTTGGTGCCATTTTAGAGTCAGGGCCTCCCTTGCCTGTTTTTGTTTTTAAAAAGTAATTACTGGTGTCCAGTGGGTTTTCTGTCCTCTTCATGAAGCATATCGGAGGTAAACCTACCAATTGCACCCCAGAGGGGCAGAAAGACTTTTGGTTCCTTTGTGGAGGAGCACATGCCCTTGTTCAGCTGGTTTGCTCCCTCTCCTAAACTAATTTCTGTTGCTTAGAGTGTGGACCCCTGTTTTGGGATTGCCCTCCTGCTGCTAACATACAGACATCCTAGGAAGGATGAGGAGCTTATGGGAGCACCAGGGGGTGGTTATTGGGTGAGGAGAAGCAGCACAATGAGCGACAATGAAGCCAACCACTGGTAAGTAACTGGCAGTCTCTTAGAGCATTGTAAGTTTTTAGATCGAGTCTACCAACCTGAGCAAGCTATCTGGTGCAAAAAACATATTGTGGGCTTCAACACTCCGATTCTTACCATTGATTTGCTGTTTTGTCACTTTCATTTTGTTGCTTTTTATTCAGTGGCTTTTCTTGTCCAAACTTGTGTTTGTCCCTCCCGCAGAGCATAGCCTCTTTACCATCCTATTGTTTATAGGCCTAGGCAGCGCTTACGTTGTGTCTTGGAGACAGGCAGTATTCAGGATAAGGGTATGAAGCTCCGCCCACTTTCCGCCCATCTTTTTAATTGGCTCCTGTCACTGCCCTTTGTAAATGGTGGCTTTTTATTGGTCAATAGGCTTAGTAGTCTCTCCTTAGTACCACCTTTTCTCTTCTTGTAATCTCCTATAAGGACACCCCCGTTACATGTGTTGTTACTCCCTATCTTTTAATTACAGCCTTCGAGCACAATTGTCTTAAATGGCTTTCTCCTGCCTGCAGTCACAACAGGCTCTCCTGCAATGCAATTATTTTTTTTGCAGCGCAGCACGCTGTGCTTGGACTTTAGCAATGGCAGCTGCGCAACTTTCCTTTTGTTGTCCGCGCTTTGCCCCAATTGCACATCCGCTCGACGTAGCGATGAATCACCTCAAAGGCTCGCTCTGACCATCCTGCCCACAGTGTGGTAGTACTGCTCTGCAGTAGTGGCTGGGACTGTGACACCAAGCCGTGCCATGACGTCACTGGCACAGTCAAACCTACTTTGGCTCGACTGTGCGCTAGCCTCGGTGCTGTCTAATGTGTTTGATGGCCTTCAGCACTGGATAAAATACAGTTACATGATGCTTTTACATGGCTTTCTTTGGATCTGTGTGAGTAATATTGATTGCCTCAAGTCCCCTTCACAACCTCATGAGTTCCATGTTTACACATCTGGCAATTAAAGCACAAAGACAGAGAGAAAGGGGATGCAGGAAACTGCTAGTGTGAAGGGCCATCAGCTCATTACGGAGGCTCTTCGCATGCACAAGGTACCGGAGCGAAGCCCCACATCTGCGCGTAGTGTGAGCGCCACACGGCCCGGCAGTGCCACTGAGGCCGGGCATTGGCAGCCTGGAGAGAGAAGATGCAGGCCTTGGTTCTTCCTGCTTACCATGGCAGTCCCGAGAAGCAGACCCTCGCTATCCCACAGCTCAAGCATACAGAGCAGGAAAGCAGTTATGTTACATGGTAATCCCCCGCACCCACTTGTGAGGTCCGAACACCAATGTGCCCTCAGCAAGGGGTGGTGTCAGCTCCTTTGCCAGCACGTGCACTTATGAGACATGCCAACCCTCCCGATTCAGGCGGGAGACTACCGATTTCAAAGCTAGTCTCCTGCCTCCGGATTCCTGAAAGCAAAAACCCGATTCCTCAGGGGTTTCAGCTGACAGGACTTGGTATTGTGTTCATTCTTCCAGCAATAGTCAAGAGTGGCGTTGCAGGGGCTCTAGAAGGGGTGAAAAACCAACAAAGCCTCATTAAAAAGCAAATTGTCTTTTAAAGACCTGTGAAGTACTTTGGGCGGCTGTTTGTGTGCCCAGGAAGCTGTCTCAGCCTGGGCTGCCACAGTGGGGTGGAGGGGGGCTATATGCACTGCCAGCAACCTGCCAGGCCAGTGCCCAACACTTGCATCACCCTCTCTCTACCTGCCATCGCGCTCCATGCTTCTTAAAGGTAAAAAAAAATGAGCATTTGCGTTTCAAATGTCCGATCCCGCAGCAGCACACTTCCAAAGCCCATACATGACAGTAACCCGATTCAAGGCCTCATTCTCCTGTTTTTTATTTTTTTATCTCCCACTTTGCTCTTCTAAAATGTTGGCATGTATGACTCATGTTTCAGTAGAAAAGTCACAAATCTTTTTCCAAGCCAACTACAGGGACAAGATGTGAAATATTTTAACAATAGCGCCACTGAAATTGTATCACTGTCACTGTTCATCCCATTCACATGGCTGCACCGCACCCCCTTTTTCCCACCCTCTGACCAATCCGCTCCTTCTCCCACTCACCGGACTCTGACCTGCGTGTTTCTTTTCTCACCCTTTCCTCACCTCCCACTCTCAGCTTTACTAGGTATTTTGTGATTTTTATGTGAAAAAACACAGCTGTATTGTATTACAACATTTATATAGCACTTACTAGCCCATGTGATGTGCTGAAGCTCTTGCCTAAATAGGTAGCACGCTGTACCGGGTAGGGTTGGAATTCCTTGTTTGATTATTAACTGCAGCAGGTTGTAATACATTTTGAAAGTGTTGACATATAACACACACATATGTTTACACCCAAACACAAATATCTACAAAGGCATATACTGCAGCTGCAATAGATCTGGCTTTAATTTACAGTGTGTCTTTAATTTACAAATACATCTAATCATATACATGTACAATAACAGTGTTTATGCTGTAGCACATTAAATGCTAATACGTTGTCTTTGCCAGTGCTGTTTTTTAACCTCCATCTCTGGATTCTTGCTAATGGTTACTATGGACACCTAGGACTCATCCACATAATCTTGTTTGGCTCTGGAATTTCTTGACATCCAAAAATGTACTTCCCCATCCCCATAGCTCACACTGTAAACGCACATCCCTCACACGCTCGTCACATTAATGCTGCAAAAAGCACTCAAGTGTAGTTTTATAAAAAAAACTATTAATTTTATATCCATTATGTTTATTTCAATATAGAGGCTTATTACCAATTAGTGGTGCCACTGATCTATTGAGGTAAAGATAGCATAAATAAAAGTAATAGAGTGAAGTGCACTGTTTAAACACATTTGCTTCTTGGCGCTTGGGCCCTAGTAGCCACGAAATACGATGGTGGTTGAGGTCTGCAGGCTAAAAGCTATAATACCATTGTGGGCTCCTAAACACTATGAAAAACGTCAGTAATAATTATCTCCAGGATCACCATTCTCTTCCTCAGCACTGGTGCAGCCCCACTTCAGCAGCAACTCAGCACTAACGCAGTACCACAACTAACAGTTCCAAGTCAACCCACATAATTCCACTCCAAACCATATACATCTACTCCACTACAGAAACACATAGACAAAACGCACTGTCATTTACAATACTAATAGCTCTAACTCTAGCAAATACGAGACCTATTGCAAATGCTTGTTTATTAGGCGGCCGTGCGCCCAGAAGAAGCCAGAGAGTGCTTATGAAGCAGGAGGGCAAGGTAGGAAACTCTGTCAGTGACAAAACTAAGATGCAAACTTTTGTTGGAAGAAATGGATTGTCAGATATTTCGCGGGCTAAAGGGGAGTTGTTTTCCTGGCAAAGATGTGATTGGAAAATGTTTTAGGGGTGGGGTCTTATTCTCCTCTCCCTTCCTACTCACCCAAAAAAACGGATTCCGTTTTATCGTCGTTCACGAGCCGCTGTTATGAGAGGTCGACCTTAGGCTCCTGCTCGGCCTCCCAGCATGCAACCAGCCATATAATCAAACAAGGCGCATTGTGGTATTTTATATTTATGTCATCCGGGGCTTTAAGTGGGCCTGTCTCCCCGGTGCCGAGCACCGGCAGTTTTTTAAAGGGGGCCTCGAAACGGGTCTCTATTGGGCTCTTTTTTGTGCCCTGGCACAGGCGGTCAGTTTTTCCCCGGACTGCAGTGACAGCAGGCACATCGATGTGCGCCTGCTCACACTGCTCACTTCTCACTAGTGGAGAAGTTACGGCAGGATGTCATGCCAGGAGAGGTTGTAGGGATAAGGGAAATCCTTTAAACAGAGTCATTTTTTCCCTGGAATTCTCTTCTCTTTTTGAACCACAGGAGCAGCAACATGATCGTGGTGTCACCAGGGCTTCTAGTGGAAGCTTTTCTCAATATTATATATAACAAGCAACTGTTGCTGCTTATTTATCTCATGCAACAAACAACCATTGACAAAGCCAATAGTCCTGACCTGTAGGTATGATGCTACTTGTTGTATCATATCTGGATGCAATGACAGAAACAGCAAAATACTAGTCGGATGGCACACTATGCTGAGCACAGAGTTTGAGCTTGTGTGTTTTAAGCCACGCACTTAATTACACTGACCACGCCCGTTTATGAGACCCCCAGTTTTTTCATCCCACTTAAAGACCTAATGTCGTCGATCCTTGTGAAGGTTTAGCTCTTTTTAAATGGGCTCTGTTAGTTGAGTATCCCATACCAAGATCGGCGGTAACCGAAGATAGAACATCTGTGCTCTAAGCGCTGACTGATGGTCGTGGGGAAGGACACCAGTGTGATGGGAAGCAACCGACTCATGCCTGCTATCTGAAGGAGGCGGCATGCTGGGGGTGCTGAGGTGTGAGCCTCACCGGAGCCTCCCAGGCCAGGGGAGAGTGCTCCTCTGTTGTTGTGGTGCGAGCTCCGGTCAGCAGCGGATAACCCAGGACACACCGCAGTAGCTTCCAGGCTGAGAGCCTCAGCATCAACCCGGCTCCCGGTACACAAGGGCGGTGAGGATTCTAGCTAATGGGACACGGCGAGCGATCCATTCATTACGGCTTCCGGGAATTGCAGTTTACACCGGCATAGACACAGAAGCCATCCCGGTGAAGCCTAAGAGAGGATTCAAAGAGGGAGAAGAGAGTTCAAGATGGTGACCATTAACTGTGATCACGGCCGCTGTGTCTGAAGTCCCTGGTTCACTCAGGCACTGTGCGGGAGACAACAAGGTCAGTGCTGGAGCCACCCGCTGCTTTCCCCCCCCCCCTCGCAGACCCCCGCGTTACTCCCGGTGAGGACAGAAGAGGAGAGCCGCCCCTCTTAACACCGGGAAGGTGAAACCGAAACTGAAGCAGAGCAGTGGGGCCACCATTTTAAGGAGAAAAAATATTAATAATAAAAAAATTAAATTAAAACCCGGCGCGAACTCCGGCACTAAGGAAGTTAAAAGATTGCACAAAAACACAAAACAAATGGCACAAGGTGGGAAGATCCGATAACAAGTCCTCAATATCCAAATCCAAGCCCTAGAGACCCGAGCCCCGCAGCAGGAGGAGGGACGGTTCTCTCTCAATGACCCAGGGATGCCGGGAGTCGGATTCGAAAAGAGCCGTTTTCTGAGGACGGCCGTCTCGGGCTGCCCTCCACCGGGCTGCCGTCCACCCCCGCCGGGCTCCCAGCGCCTCTGGCCTGCTGGCCAAGGAGCAGTCGGAGCCGGGCGCCCTGCAGCTGCTGCGCATCCAGGACATCAAGACGGAGAATGGCGCCCTGTCACCCCCACAGGCCGCCTCCCCGGCACTGCACCCCGTGCCCAAGATCAAGAGCCCGGACAGTAGTAGCAGCATGTCAAGCGGCAGCCCCTTGGGCCGCTCCCTCATCCTGCATGGCCCCGACCCCCACCAGCAGCAGCAGCACCCGCAGCACCATGGCCAGGGCTTCATCGTGGATAATATCATGAGCTCGCTGCGGGGCTCCCTGCAAGGGGCGGGGAGCGATCTCCTCGCCGCACCCAGGACTGGCATCCCTCCCTCCCTGTCCCTCAACTACTTGCCCGGATAGGCTCCCTCTACAGCTCGCCCTGCAGTCAGAACAGCAGCTCCAGCACAGGGAGCTACCACTGCAACATGCAGGTCATGAGCCTGTACTCGGGAGAGCGCTTCCTGACTTTGATTTCTGAACTATGTACCCCCCGGACTTCTCCTGGCACTCTAATCCATACTCACTGGGTCACCCTCATGGACTTCTTTATGTTTTTTCTTTTGTCCTGGCCGCCATTTTGTTGCTGTTCACGGCCGCTTTTCTCTGGACCCTGACCCGCCATCTTGTCCATTCCCTCGTCCTTTCCCCTTTTCCCCCTTGATGATCCTTAAATGTTTCTTCCTTTTTCTGATTTGCCTTTTCTCCATACCCTTGTATCCCTCCCACCCTCCCTTGGTGTTGTGACTGCGTCCCCCCTCCGACCCCACTTAATGGAACTCTGCTCTCCTGGTTTTTTGGGTCTTGACCTGAGAAAATCTACTATTTGTATATCTTTGTATATAGAGATAACTCTAATCACTAGTATATGCAGTAGACCTTTGTACTCTCTACCATTCCTATGTGACTCTTAGAGTATACCCATTTGAATCCCTTCCCTATGTATATAGAGATAATTCTAATCACTAGTATATGCAGTACACCTGTGTACTATCTACCATTCCTATGTGACTCTTACAGTATATCCATTCGTATCCCTTCCCTATGTTTATAGAGATAACTCTAATCACTAGTATATGCAGTAGAACTTTGTACTCTCTACCAATCCTATGTGACTCTTAGAGTATACCCGTTTGAATCCCTTCCCTATATATATTGAGATAACTCTAATCACTTGTATATGCAGTAGACCTTTGTACTCTCTACCATTCCTATGTGACTCTTAGAGTATATCCATTCGTATCCCTTCATTGAGTGCTCCTCCTTGTGTGACTATAACTTGTACATTTGCATTTTTTTTCTGTTTGTATCTTTTATGCAACGCACGTAATCCTGAGTCCTTATGTATCGCAACTGGTTCTTATGTAAAGCGCTCTGACACCTTCGGGTAATGTTCACGCTATATAAAATCGCATTAAATAAATGAAATAAAAGAAAGCTGCTCTTGCAATGCTGATGTCAAACATTTGATGAATATTATTCGTAATATTTAAAACCAAGCGCGATGACAATATACATTGCTCTTTCCTTCCTCGACAACTATTGAGAACGCTGCTATATTTACAGAATTATTTGCAAACTTGAAAAAACATTATCAATTTGCAATTGTTTTGGTCACGTCTTTTTTTTTTTTTTATTTCAAAATATTTTTATTGAAAATAAATTTTACATATCCATAGAAAAGACATTCTTAATACTTGTACTGGTCTTGCAAGATTGCGGCCTGGCGGGGCCTGAGAGAGGAAAAGGAAAAGAGAGAGAAAAAAGAGAGGAGGGGGGGGTGGTTATCGTTCCAGGTATGCGTCGAGAGCTTCCCACATATTCTCCTTGGCCGTATGATTTGCCGCCTTTTGCTTGGCGGTGATATTATCTGCCCCCCGGAGGAAGGTTACCCAGTTGAACCAGCGCTTGAAAGTGGCTTTGCTGGTGTCCTTCCAGTTACCCAGAATCGTTTTCACTGCAGCCGTTAGAAGTACATCGACCAGGTCTCGTACTTCTTTGGACTGGAGTTCTGTTGCTAGGAAGGCAGTGGCTGCCCCGGCTAGTCCTCTTTGTATCTTACTTCCCGTTATTGTGTCTATGACGTTGTAGACCTTGCCCCAGAAAGCTTTGACTTTGGTGCACTCGAATAGCATGTGAGATAGATCTCCCGTGGCCCTCTGGCAGTTCCAACATGTGTTATTATCACTGGCTCCAACCCTCTCTAGTTTCGCTGGTGTCCAGTGCAACCTGTGAAGTAGCCAATATTTGGTTTGTGCTAGCTGCGGTGTGATTTTGTTTTTGGACGCTGTCGTCCATAGTTTGGCTCTTTCTACTTCGTTCAGCTGTCTCTGTATGGTCTCCTCCCAGAATGCCAGCGTCTTGTTGTTTAGGGTTGTGGTGCGTGGTGTGATTAGCTTGTATATTTGTGCTGTTTGGTGGCCCGTCTTGTTTAAGTTTTGCGCGTATTGTATGATGGTGGGTGTTTGTTTCGTTAGTCCTGCTTTGGTGACAGCTGCTTTTATTTTGAGGAATTCGTAGAACTCCTTGTTAGGCAGGGAGGTTGTCTGCTGTAGTGCCGTGTAGGTGAGTGGGGTGTTCCCTGCCTCTAGTTGCGAAGGCGTAGTGATGCCTCTGCTTCGCCATACCTTGCTATCTAGTGTTTTCCCTTTGTATGTGACTTTGGTGTTATGCCACAGAGATTCCCATTTGGTGCCTTTGATACTCACTGCCATTTCCCTGTCTACTCTTAACAGCGCTATCTTTGTGTTGTGAATTATTGCGTTTCTGGCTTCTGGGTGCTTGTGGGCCGTGAGGGCCATAATTGGGTCTGCGCCACCCAGAATACACCTTTCCAGGTCCAGCCACACCGGCGTGTAGTCTGGTGCGGGGGCAATCCAGTGCAGACCCTGTTTGGCCAGGGAAGCCTGCTGAAAGGCTTTGTAGTTTGTGAGGTTCAGTCCGCCTTGTTCTTTTCTGAGTCTGAGTTTCGCTAGGCTCATTCTTGGTTTTTTCCCTCCCCAGAGGAACATGTTGATGCTTTTGTCTAGGCGTTTGTGGAATTCGGGTGTGAGTGTGAGAGGCAGCATGGAGAGCAGGTAGTTTAGCATGGGGGTGACCATCATCTTTATTGTTTCGATCCTACCCCACCAGCTTATGAATTTGGGGCCCCATGTGTCTAGCTTGGACTTAATTTCTTTTAGCATCGCTTCCTCGTTATGGTCCAGTGTCGCCCTTAAGTCCCTACCGAAGAGGAGGCCTAGGTATTTTAGGGGTTTTGTTTGCCATGCTAGGCCGGATGTACCCAGGACCGCCTTGGTGGTGTGGCAGTTCATCGGTTTGCACTCTGATTTCTCCCTATTGAGCTTATATCCTGAGACATGTGCATACTCCTCTATTGTTTGCACGAGTGCCTTAATTGACTGTTCTGGGTTGTTTGTGGTGATCAGGATATCGTCTGCGTATGCCGCTAACTTGAAAGCTTGCCCCTCTATCCGCACCCCCGTGATCCGGGCGTTTGACCTGATCATGTGGAGGAGTGGTTCCAGGGCGAGCAGGAATAGACCCGGTGATAGGGGGCAGCCTTGCCTTGTCCCTCTCTCTAGTATGAGTGTGTCTGATGTGGCTGCGTTAACTACTACTCGCGCCCGGGGGTTTTTGTACAGGGACATGACCATACCCCTGTACTTCTCTCCTAGTCCAAACTTGAGCATGCATTGGTTGAGGAAGGGCCATGAGACTCTGTCGAAGGCTTTTTCCGCATCCAATGCGATCATGACCGCCTTTTCCGCGCTGTTGGCCGTGCGGTTGATTAGGTGGCATAGCAATCTGGTGTTATCCTGCGATAGTCTGTTTTCCAGGTAGCCCACCTGAGATTTGTGTATGAGAGCGGGGAGAAGTGCATTTAGTCTGGCAGCCATGACTTTTGCGTAGATTTTGCAGTCCACGTTAATTAGAGAGATTGTTCTATAGTTGTGAGGGAATTGGGGGTCCTTCCCTTCTTTGGGGATGACAATAATGTTTGCCTCCGCCATTGAGTCTGTCATATTGCCGTTTTCTGCACATGCTCGGAATACTCTGACAAGTGTGTCCTTGAGTAGCGGTTGGAATTGTTTATAGAAGGTGGCTGTGAAGCCATCCGGTCCTGGGGCCTTGTTAGGTTTTAGTGAGTCTATGGCCATCCCAACCTCCGCTTTCGTTATGTTTCGGTCTAGGGCCTCTCTTTGTTCGTCGCTTATACTGGGTAGGTCCAGACTCTCCAGCAGGCTTGCCCCGCCGTCCGCATCTAGCGATGTGTCCGCTGTGTATAGTTCTTTGTAGAACTTCCTGAATGTTTCGAGGATATGTTTATTCGCTGTGTGTGTTTTGTTGTCTGCGTCTGTCATTGTGGCTATGCAGTGCTGCCTTTGCTTGGCTTTCAGGTAGCCTGCTAAGGCCTTCCCTGCTTTATTGGCCGAGCATAAGTTTATGGATTTATATTTGTTGATCCACGTGGATGCTCTCTCGCTTAGGATTCTGTTTAGCTCATATTTTTTCTTTGTTAGCGTTGTGGGTGTGTTCCTATCTGTTAGGTTGGCCGTGTGGTTCCTCTCTAACCCCTTGATCTGCTCCTCCAGGTCCTTAATTTTCTTGTTTCTGCTCCTGTTCATGCGTGCCTTGATGTTTATGAGTTTCCCTCTTATTGTTGCTTTAAGCGCATCCCATAGTGTCGCTGCCCCTGTGTCAGCTGTATCGTTAAATTGGAGGTATTCTTTGATCGCTTCTTCTATTTCGGTAATGTTGGCAGGGTTTTCGAGTATGTCGCTGTTAAGGCGCCATCTCCTGCTCAGTGTTTCGTTATGCTTGCCACTCAGGGAGAGGGATATGTGTGCGTGGTCTGAAATTGTGATGGGTCCTATTTCCGTCGTATCAGTCAGGTGTGTGTGTGTGTTGGACATGAGTATGTAGTCTATCCTGCTGTATGAGTTGTGCGGGTGCGAGTAGAAAGTGTATTCTCTGGCACTCGGGTATTGTAGCCGCCATGGGTCCGCTAGTGAGAGTTTGGCGCATAGGTTTTTAAGTATATTCTGTTCTTGTGAGGCATGACTAGGTCTATGTGGGTGTCTGTCTGTGGCGTTGTCCATCGCCTGGTTCATGTCCCCTGCCACGATTAGTAGTTCGCCCAGTGGGACCTTGCTAAGTTCAGTTTCTAGATCCTCCCAAAAGTTTTTGTCCCCTGTGTTTGGCCCGTATATATTGGCTATGTGTACCCTCTCATCGCCTCTGTTGATTGATGTGATCAGCCTCCTTCCCATGGTGTCTGTTGTGTTTTCGTTAACCTGGAACTTCCCTTTCTTACTGATTAGAGTGATGACCCCTCCCTTTTTGTTGACTGCCGGTGAACACAGTACTTCGCTTATCCAGCTGGCTTTCATCCTGTTTGCGTCCTCTGCGGACACTCTAGTTTCTTGCAGGACGTATATGTCTGCCTTCAGTTTGTATAGGTAGTCTAGTGTTTTCCGTCGTTTGACGGGGTGGTTTAGCCCTTTGACGTTAAGTGACACTATCTTTATGTCTGAGGCTATCTGTGCCTGGCTACTATTGTCGGGAGCCATCATGGTGTGCTGATTGTGTCGCTATGCCTACGTGCACCAGTTGTGTATCGCCCCTTTGCTCTATTCTTGCTTGGTGGCAGCCACCACACATAGGTCCCCCCCTGGGGTGTTGGATGGGATGGGGTGATGTATGTGGGTATAGAAAAGAGGAGAGAGAAGAGAAAGAAAGAAGTGTACATCCGCCAGGCTCTGATTGTCCATGCCGCAGGGCCTCCCCCCCGACCCCCTCCCCCCCTCCACCCCCCCTCCCCCCTCCCCCCTGTCAACGTACTGTAAACGTGCGACAGCAACGGTTCCCGCCCTCCGCTTCCCCGGTTCCTTAAAAAGTCAGAAGTGTCCCCGCCCCCTCCTTGCCCCCGTGCTGCGCTTTTAGGCAAAGGATATGGTTGACAGATGTCCAAACCCCTGTTATTCTCTCTGTGTGGTTGTCCATGTTCCGCTGGGTTTAACAGGGTAGGGGAGTTCAGTGTCTCTACACATGTCTAAAATCACATTGTTGAGGTAGTTCTGTTCTCCGGTGCTTTTCGTCCTTTCCTTGAGGTAGTTGTTGTTCGCCTTCCGCTTTGCAGTGTCATTTGCCGCCGTGTCATTTGCCGCCCGCTGCCCCCTTCTCTTCCGTCTCTGAGCTATCTGATGACGCTCTTCTTTTTGCTGTACCTGGCGTTGTTTGTTCCATCTCCTCCAGCTCTGGCTTCCTGAGGTATCTGCGTAGTTCCGCTGGGTCATCGAACATACGTGTGTCCTGCCCGTCTGTTATCCTCATTCTTGCTGGGCCGACAAAGCTGAACGTTATCTTTGCTCTCTTCATAGTGTCTCTCAGCGCAAGGAAACCTTTCCGTGCTTCCACTGTGCTCCTTGAGAGGTCTTGGGTAAAGATTATCTTCTTTCCTTTCCAGATGGGGGTTTGCCCTCTTCGGGCAAAAGTGAAGATTGCATCAGTGTGGCTCGACCTAAGGGGTTTGCAGATGATCGTTCTAGGCCCTTTCATGTGCGGTTGTTTTGTGGCCGGGATCCTGTATGCCTTGTCGATCTCCAAGGCTCTTTCGAATTTTATGCCTGTCAGCTTGGGTATCAGTGTTTCGAGCATTGCTGCGCATGAGCCCAAACCTTCTTCCTCATCTTCTGGTATGCCTAGAATCCTGATGTTCCCCCTTCGGTTTTTGTCCTCTTGCTCTGCGAGCCTTTTCTGCAACTCACTGGAGACTTTGGAGATATAGCAGATGTCTTTGTCCATGATGCCTGACTTGTCTTCTATGTCGCTGATCCTTCTTTCTGTCTCCGCTACTCTGCTTGCCGTTTTGTTCTGGTCTGCTCGTATGGCTGTGAGCTCTAGCTGGACATTGTCCATTGAGATCTTTGTGGCCTTTGCTAGGTCGTTGGCTTCCGTTATTTTTTTTACGAGTTGGTCCATCGCAGACTCTGTGCCTTGCAGATTTTTCATTTTGATCGGAGATTCCAGGTCCTTCCTAATTTTTTTATTATCGCCGTTCATTGTCTCCAGGCCTCTTCTTTCTTGGTGTATGGACAGTCTCTCTTTCTTCTGCAGGTTATATTGTGCTTCTTTTGGTGGGGTGGTTTTGGCAGTCGCAACCGTGTCCGCTTTTGCCTCGCTGCCAAAAGTGAACCTGCTTGGCCACCTTATAGACCTTGTCCTGGTTTTCCCGGACGCCAGGGCTACCACTCTGGGTCAGGTGCTGGACCCTGGTTTGGTCTAGCGTTCCCACCTCTTTGTCGCCGCTCGTTTGGCTGTGCCTCCCCTGTGTTTCGCTCACTTCACTGTGCCAACCCTGCTTCTCCCCTAGGGTGTGGCTGGGTATGTTCCGTTCTGGGGGCTGCGTAGATGCGGTCAGGTGCTGGGTCGCTCTCTGGCTCGTTATCGCACTGTGGCTGAGAGGCACCGAGGGTAATTGGGCCCTTGTTCCTGCTGTCCCTGTCGATTGTTTTGCAGCCTTGTTGTGCCCTCCTTTTCTCCCCACTGTGGAGTTGCCTGTTGTGCTGTTGTAATGCTCCTCCTTTCAAAGATGGCCGCCACTATGTTCGCCTTCTTGTGTGGCCTTGGTTCTGCCTATTTTGGAGGCTGATGTACAGCGCGTGTACAGCGCGTGCATTTACATTTACAGCGGGCTCCCCGAGTGTCAGTGGGTTGCACCACCTTGCAACGATGCTAGCGTAGCTTACTTGCAAGTCTGCACCCCCGATCTCCGTGTTGTTGTGTGCCTGCGCTATTATTTGGACCGCCCCTCTCAAGATGGCCGCCGCCTTTCTCGCCTTCCTCGCCTCCTCTTCAGGACAGCCACGCTTTGCTCGCTGGCCGCCCCTCTGGTACACCCTGGCATCCACGAGGCCCTTGTGGGGGAGTGACAGTGATGCTGCGCTTCTCTCCTTCCTTCGCTTGCTCACCGTGCTGTGCCTGTCGCCCCTCCCAAGATGGCCGCCACCGTTGGATTCCGTTTCTTTTTCTCTGAGGCCGTCTGCCTCCACGTTGCTGGGACGTGAGCTTAGCCCGGCGCTGCTTCGCTTGTGCCTCCGGGGGGGGTTGTTGCTCGTTGCTCGTACTGGTGGCTCTTCCCCTCCGAGCACTGGTGCCCCGCTCTCCCGCCTCACCTTACTGCCGCTCCGCTGCACCTCCCTCTCTGGAGGGACGCTTGCTCCGCTGACCCGCTCTTGTGCTGCCGCGCGGCCGCTTTTCTTCCTGGTGCGGGAGCCGGGGGGTGGGGGGGGTCACCTGCTGAGTTGCTGCCTCACCACCGTGTTTTGCTTCTTGTTGTGCATCAGGGTGAAGTAAGATGGCCGCCACCGTTCTGCCTTTGCGCTCCTCTGTATCCCCTCTGTACGCTCGCAACCTCCTTGCTCTTCGGTGCCTCCGTGGGCGCCTCCGCTACACCTCGCTCCTTTGCCGTGCCACCACGTGTGCCCCCACCGGGAGTGACTTGCGGTCTTCTCCGTGCTGTGGCGCCGTCTTGCCCTTTTTTTTTTTTTTTTTTATTGCCCCGCCATCTTGGGCTCTCACTGCCTTCGCTCCTTCGAAAAAGGCTTTTTTAGTGCCTTTATCCTTGTGTCACTCACTTCAGCTCCTCAGCTCCGCTGCACCGCACATTCCCTCACACTACCGTCTGTTCCGTGTGTGGGACCGAGGGCTATCGCTGGTTGTCTCGCCGTTCTTCTCCCCGGGGTCGCGGAGCTCTCGAACTTAGGCGACTGCCTTCGTTGCCATCCAAGCCACGCCCCCGTTTTGGTCACGTCTTTGGCGAGAAAGACGCTCGCTCGAAGCATGAGCGGCGTGGACCTTCACTTTCAAACACGTTGAGCTATCTACTTGGCATTCCCAATTAATCCACTGGGTGGCGATGGTGTCCCTTAGACTACACACAGAGAATTGCTGCAGAACAGATATTGTGGAACATATCCCGTTCAAACTATTTTCCATTTTGACATTTTCTGCACTCACTTCACAATTATGACTCGTTATGCTGTGGTTGGCTTCTCAGTGATAAGTCGGGAGTCATCTGCATGCCATCGATTTTAAGGAGTAAATGTGCAACAAGCTGATTTGATAGGTATTCTGTTTTAACTGTAATACCAACACCACCACACTTTCTCTAGCAACTTGTAGAGTGATATTGAATTCTTACGGATGTAGTAAGGCGCGATGGACCGTGATGAAAGTGTTGTAAAAGAAACTGTCATTTAGAGCTTAAGGTTTACATTTAAGAACGGTGTTGTAACTAGGAACATGTGTTCACCCAACCCTCTCCCGGTTTTCCCCCCTCCTCTATGTTCATTGATGGTATCTCCCACATCACAGCTAGGGCGCTCACTGTGGAATGTTGACACAGTGACCCGAGCAATGTATTTGACAAGCTGACGGCAGTCTGTGAAGTTACTCATGAAATTAAAGAACTTCAGCTTAAGTTATTTGTGTCACTCCTTACTACATTTTCCTGGCGACGAGGGTGGGATGAAACTGAGCCAGGGACAGTGACTGCCGTTTCCCTGGACTTGTGAAGTGCTTGTCAACGAGAAGAATATCGAAGGAGCCTGTGATCCAAGCTCATCTGGAGGGTCACCGCTATGAAGGAGGACGTGGGAGCAGAGAAAATAAACAAGTAAGGTGTCTCTGCAGCGTTGCCCCGGCATATTTCAGTCCTTTTGATTATGCCCGCGTGATCAGGCTTAGCTCGGGTGCCTCATCGGGCATCGGATGATTTATGGTGACCATGTCACGAGCGTAAGGCGAAGTTAGACTGCGGGGGTCATAGGTTTATTCCCACTCTCGGGTGTCTAATCGGACATCGTGACCCCTGTCCTTGCTGAGGGAATCTGTGTCACAGCTGTGGGAAGGAGCGCTGCCGACCAGTCGCGCAATCAGCGTGAGGGCAACGAGACGACCGGCGGATCAAAGGCAAATTTGACAATAAAAAAAAAAAAAGAAGAAAGCTTAAGGGGGACCATCAGATATCCACTCGCTTCCAGCCTCAAGACGAGCGGAATATTCTACTCACGGCCCCTTTCCCAGCGCGCTCAGAAAAAAAAAAAACGCTCTAGCGTTACGCTGAAGCAGTAAACCAGCTACCGGTTAATGACTGACGGCGCTCCCGCTTTTGGGCTGAATTCAAGCTGCGTACTCACCGCTTGTCCTCCTGAAAGCGTAGAATACTCGGTTCTGTGGACACACACTGAAACTCGGTGTGAACGTCATATAGACTGTCCGGATCGTCGTTTCCTTGAGGGGCAGGTTCAGGAAGTCATAGCCCAGCCGGCAGTGAACATTCCTTTCACAGGAACAATGCTGAGGTAAACCCTCAGCACAGGAAGTTCCCGCCAGCCAAGGGAAAGCAGCAGTGCAATTGGAGAGTTACAGTACACCGGTAGAGGCAGAAAGTGGACTGAACAAACATGGGTTCAATGTGAATGTATTGCAGCTCTTATGAATAGTGTCTCACACTAAGGAACATAAGCAAAGTAAATAGAGGCAGAGGCTTACCCTTGCATGGGGGTTCACCTCAGTGGTAAAAGCAAGAGTGTTAAGTTTATGGTAGTAGTTCCAGTGGGAAATAAATTTAGCAATAAATAGTGAAGTTTTATGGCCATGGCAGGAGCAGGAATGAGCCAACCACCCCCCTTCCTTAATGAGTTAGGTGAACCAGTCATTCCCTGGAGAAGGTGGGAAGGAATATTTAAATCCTACCTTATAGCTATTGGAGGTAGTAACTACACTAACATACGCAAACAACATATATTGCTACACAATTTAGGTACACATGGAAGGAAAATATATGAGGACATTACAGGAAGATTGATAGAGGATGAGGAAGAGGTGGTGGAGGAAGGTGTCAACGTTTATGAAAGCACTCTGAGAGAATTAGCAGCTCATTTTAAGGAGAAAATAAACGTAGTGATGGAAAGGCATAAGTTCTTCAAGAGAGTTCAAAAGAGGGAGGAGAAGGTGAGCAATTATATAGCAGTGCTAAGAGGGTTGTCAGCCACATGTGAGTTTGGTCAGCTCACAGATTCTTTAATAAGAGACCAGCTGGTGAGGTGCACCAATGAGACAAAGATACAAGAGGAATTACTTACAAAAAACCCCAATCTAGAGGAGGCAATAAACATAGCTAAGGGCCTAGAACATACAGCACGCTGCATGAGGGAAATGAAGATTTCAGAGGGCTCTAACAGAGAGAGGGCTGAGGGAAAATCTAGTACAGAGAGTGAGACAGTCTGCAAAGTAGGGGAAAAGGGTAAAGAGATCACGCGCAGCAAGCCCAGTTCGTCAGTGTGTTATAAATGCGGAAGTCCCAACCACTTAGCCAATAACTGGAAATGTCCGGCAAGGAATGTACAGTGCCGGAAGTGCAACCGGTGGGGCCATTTTTCCAAAGTGTGTAAGGCTCCGGGGAAGGCAGTACATGTCATTGAGGAGACATCCCAGGAAGAGGAAAGGGAAAAATCTTATGTTTTTCAAGTGGGGGATGAGGACAACAATGATGATGTGTATCCAAAATGTGATGTTTTACTTGATGGGGTCAAGTTTTGTATGTATGCAGATTCATGCTCCCCATATACACTAGTAGATAAGAAAGTGTTTGATGACAAATTTGCCAACCACCCTGTAAAATTGCTAACTCCTGATATCAGTCCCAAGGGTTACAACGAAGGGAAGATTCCCCTGGAGGGCATGGCGATCATGAGGATTTCTTTTAAGGATAGGCACACTGTCGGGAAGATATATGTCTCCACAAGAGGTTCGACCCTATTGAGCTGGAGACATCAGAAGCAGTTGGGGATTATCCTTGATCCAAACAATAGAGAACAGGTCTTGTTGATTGAACCAGAAGGAATATCAGAGGACCTCACCAATGAGTTCAGAGAAGTGTTCAGTGATAGATTGGGGGTATTCAGGAACTACATGCACAAAATAGTGTTAAGGGAGGGGGCAGTGCCAGTAGTGCATAAGACCAGGTCTATACCTTTGCGAATGAGGGAGCCCCTTCAGCAGGAACTTAAGAGACTAATCAGTGAAGGGGTCATCACAGAAATTGAGAGTTCTGCATGGCTTGTACCAATTGTCATCATGGCCAAAGATAAAGGGAACAGCATAAGACTCTGTGTAGACTTAAGAGACTTGAATGCAAACATCCTAGTGGACAGGTTTCCTCTTCCCAGGATAGGAGAGATGTTAAGCACCATAAAGGGGGCCAAGTATTTCAGTGTGCTGGATCTATCATCGGCCTATTATCAAATCAAACTCCACCCAGACTCCCAGATCCTGACTGCATTCACCACCCCATTTGGAAATTTCAAGTTTCAGAGAATGCCATTTGGATTGGCATCAGCCGCGGCTGCCTTCCAAAGGGTTATGCAGCATGCATTGAAAGACTGCAGGAACACCGTCTGCTTCCAAGACGACATACTCATCTATGGAAGTGGTGAAGAAGAACACAACGAAATGGCTAGAAGAGTTTTGGAAAAATTGAAAGAGGTAGGCTTCACCACTAAACCCTCCAAATGCAAACTGGGAGTAAGCTCAGTAGATTACCTGGGACACACATTATCTGAAGACGGCATCAAGCCGAAACATGACTTAGTGAGGGCTGTGGAGGATGCTCCAACTCCCAAGAGCAAGGACGACATATTGTCTTTTCTAGGCCTTGCGGAGTATATGGCCAAATTTATCAAAGACTTTGCGATGGTTTCACAGCCGTTGAGAGACCTCATAAAGAAGGACAGTGTGTTTGAATGGAGTAAGGAACAAGAGATGTCCATGAAAAGTATCAAGAAAGCCATCATCGAAGCTCCGTATATAGGGAAGTTTGATCCCAATGGTGTAACCATCATCTCCACAGATGCGAGCAACAAAGGCATTGGAGCAACCCTGGCACAGAAAGAAGGCAGCAAGATAAATGTGATAGCTTTCGCATCTAGAACCCTCACCTCGTCAGAGAAGAATTACTCAACCATAGAGAAGGAGGCTCTAGCGGTGTACTGGGCCGTACGCCACTACAAATTTTTCATTTGGGGCACCCCGTTTGAAGTGCAGACGGACCACAAACCTTTGGTCTCCCTGTTCACCAAAAAGGACATGGAAAGCATGACACCTAGGATAGCCAAATGGGCAGTGGGCCTACAAGCCTATAACTTCACTGTATCTTACATTCCGGGGCAACAAAACAGAGTTGCAGACTTCCTGTCGAGAGCACCTACAGAGGGAGAAGAAGAAGAAGAGGAGAAGGGTAGCTCGATCCTGGAGGTACGAATAGCAGCGGTAGAAAAAGAGTCCTGGGAAACACAAATGGAACTAGATGAAGTTTTGAAGAAGGTGAGGAGGTATATCTTGGCAGGTTGGCCAAAGAAATGCAAGGAGGTAGAGTCAGAGATCCAGCCATTTTGGAATGTGAGAGAGGAGCTATCGGTGGAAGGGGATCTCGTACTTAAATCAGGAAGATTAGTCCCTCCAGAAGCCCTAAGAAACCAGGTAGCGGAACTGGCACACGAAGGACATCTTGGGAGAAGCTTGTGCAAGGCCCGACTACGTGCAGACTACTGGTTTCCTACAATGGACAGAGAGATGGAGGACAAGGTGCGTGATTGTTACGCATGCGCCTTGAGCGATAAAACTAAAGTCACGAGAAAAGCACCACTGGCACCAGTGGAAGTTCCAGAAGTGCCCTGGAGCAAGTTAGGATTTGACATCGCAGGTCCCATCCATGGCAGAGGACCACAAGACTGTTATTTATTGGTCCTAGTAGACTACTTCTCTAGTTGGATAACCTGCAAGTCAGTCCACAGCGTGAGCACAAAGGTGATAGTAGAGTTCCTTAAAGAGGTGTTCTCGCTAGAAGGCATACCCTCAACTCTGGTCACCGACAACGGCGTCCAACTGGTCTCAGAAGAGATGAAGGATTTCCTTAAAGACTGCTCTGTGAATCACATTCGTACGCCACTGTATTGTCCCAAAGCCAACGGAAAGGTGGAGAGAGTCAACCGGATGTTGAAGGAATGCATACAGTTGGCTAACCGAGCAGGAGAGAACATGGAGGAAGCCATAAGGGACATGCTGTGGGCATATCACACCACGCCAAAATCCACCACTGGAAGCACACCTTTTGAGCTACTGAGAGGAAGAAAAGCAGGCACCAAACTCACTCCAGGATGGATGGAGAGAAAACAGACAACGGAAATCGAGCATGGAGAAGTCAAGAGAAAGATAGAAGCCAGCCAACGTAAGTACAAGGAATGGTACGACAAGAAGTGGGGAGTGAAGGAGAGAAAATTCCAGGAAGGTCAAGGTGTCTATGTAAAGAAACCGGAGAGACTATGGAGAGGTGGCAACAAGTTCTATGCCCCCAAGACCATCTGCAGGCCCAATAGAAACTCGGTGGTCCTGGAAGATGGGAGGTTGTGGAGCCATGATCGTGTGGTTGCGGAAGAAGGGAGAGAACAGAGGACAGGAATGAGAAGGGCAGGAAGTGACGAAGTCAGAGAAAACATAAGACAAGACAGAAGGAGTGGTAGACTCAGATCATCTCCCCATTGGCACAAACAGTACACAATGAGATAGACACACATGCAGGTTCATACTTTTCCCCACATGTATGTATTGTTTAAATACCATTTCTTTCAATTTCCCTTAAGGGGGATGATGTGTTGTAACTAGGAACATGTGTTCACCCAACCCTCTCCCGGTTTTCCCCCCTCCTCTATGTTCATTGATGGTATCTCCCACATCACAGCTAGGGCGCTCACTGTGGAATGTTGACACAGTGACCCGAGCAATGTATTTGACAAGCTGACGGCAGTCTGTGAAGTTACTCATGAAATTAAAGAACTTCAGCTTAAGTTATTTGTGTCACTCCTTACTACAAACGGCTCAATAATCTGAGCAACAAAAGCAGCCCCCGTTCGCCTTTACCACCTGCACGTTCACTGTAAAGCGCTCTGATAACTTTGGGTAATGTTCGCGCTACATAAAATAGTATTAAATAAAATACATAAAATGTGCAGTGCTCTTCCCGGGAGTACACTGTAGCCTGCAGTGGCTAGCAGACGGACGCCAAACTTCCCGGGGCTGCCGCTGCCCCCTCCCTCCCGCTGGCCTCTATCAGAAGAGACGACAACACCACACTGGGTAACTGCGCGAACAGAGTGAATATTTAGAGGAAGGCACGTCTCGTCTTTCTTTGTTAAGGAACAGGACACTTTTCAATACGTTTACATTTCAGATGTCTTCCATCATGCTGTGCTCCAGACACACCCTTTGTGTAGTGAGGCCCCTCACAGCAGGGCTGTCTCCAGCCTTGAGCACCCACAACAGAGGCACAGAGAGGTGTGAGGGGTCCGAGCTGGAGGGTGATTAAGAGAGACAAAGGCTTGGCCTCACCTGCAGGGTCCCTTTCAACCTGCAGCTCCACACCTACTCACCCATAGCATCTACAACAAGCATTAATGCACTATTTTTCGCCTATATGATTAATAATAAGGTGTTTTTCAGTGTATGTTGTAGCGTGCTGGTTAGTTGTAGACTATAAGTTAAAGAAAGTCTGTTAAAGTGTTATGACTTGTTTATGTACAAAAAGGCAATATATTGTGCTGTTACTAGTGGTATATTGGGGGTAAGTAATAGCAACATTTTAAAAATGAAATGAAAGAGGGAAATAATAAAATAAATTGATGTAATAGCAATATTATGTGTTTAGAGGAGTTCTGACAACTTTTGAGCCCGGTACCACTGCACCTGCAGCACCATTTAAAATATGACCCTAGTGCCTGCAAGGTCACTATCTACACTTGTAACTGCTTATTTAGTAGTTAAATATAGTAATATTTGGTGTTTAGAGGAGTTCTTACAGCTTTTGGCCCCGGTGCTACTGCACCTGCAGCACCATTGAAATCATGGCCCTAGTGCTTGCTAGATAGCTGCACCTGTGACTGCCTGTTTTGCAGGAAAAGTCAGCAATATTCTGCGTATAGTGGGGTCCCTAGAGCTTCTGACCCCGGTGCCACTGTACCTGCTGCACCATTCCAATCAAGTCCATTTTAACTGCAAGATAACTGCAATTGTGTCTGCCAATATAGTAGTAAAATATAGCAATATTAGGTGTTTCGAGGAGGTCATGACACATTTTTGGCCTTGTGCCAGTGCTCCTGCTGCACCATTCAAATCATGCCCTGTTTTCTGCAAGGTAACTGCACTTGTGACTGCCTGTTTAGTAGTAAAATATAGCAATATTACGTGGTTATTGGGGTGCCTAGAGCTTTTGGTCCTGGTACTATTGCATCTGCTGCATCCTTCAAATCATGACTCTATTACCTACCTATTTTACTAATAAACAAGACAGTCACAAGCGCATTTATCGAATGCACTTGTGACAGTCTTGTTTAGTAGTAAAATGTAGCAATATTACGTGGTTATTGAGGTGCCTAGAGCTTTTGGTCCTGGTACTACTGCACCTGCTGCATCACTCAAATCATGACCCTATTACCTGCCTATTTTACTAATAAACAAGACAGTCACAAGCGCATTTATCAAATGCACTTGTGACAGTCTTGTATAGTAGCAAAATGTAGCAATAATCTGGATTTAGTAGGGTCCCTAGAGCTTTTTCCCCCAGAACCAATGCATGTGCTGCACCATTCAAATAAAGTGCATTTTAACTGCAAGTTTACTGCAAATGTGAGTGCCTGTTTAGTAGTCACATATAGCAATACTGCAGTTGGTTGTTAGGCTCCATGAGGGAAATTATGCCAGAGTCCGGTGGGGGAGCGAAGGCCAATCAACAGAGAGGGTGTCAGTTAGCAGAGGGGTCCGCCAGGGGTGTGTTATGGCCCCGACATTGTTCTCCCTCTTTATAAATGGGGTGGTAGACTATTTGAGGGAGGACACTGCCGATGCCCCACTCCTGGCCGGGGAAAAAACACCAACCCTACTCTTTGCAGACGACACCCTCCTGATGTCCAAAACCCTATCTGGTTTAGAGAAGCTGCTTGACCGCTTTAGTCAGTTTTGCGAAGAGCGAGGGCTAACAGTGAACACAACAAAAACTAAGCTGATGGTCTTATCTACCAAAAAAAAAGCCAGGAAGGTTCAACTTACCGTAGATGGGTCCGTGCTAGAGGTGGTGGAAGAGTTTGACTATTTGAGGGTTAGGCTATGTAACAACATGAAATGGCACTCCCACTTAGCGAAGATGCTCTTAAACCTGAAAAGGGTCTCAGGAGCTATCCTGAGAGACCAGCGAGCGACCACTAGTAGGCCAATAGCATCGGCCCTTGTGGTCTATGAGGGGAAGGCACTGGCCTCGGCGGTTTATGGCTCTGAATTGTGGGGAGATGAAAACACGAGAGATCTGGTGACAGCTGAGAATACATTTGTGAGAGACTTAGTGTCACTCCCCCTCTCAACCCCTCTGAAACCCCTGTATAATGATATGGGTAAACGCTCAATCGCAGATATAGTACGCCTTCGCCCACTGCTATTTTGGGTGCGCCTGAGAAGGACCCCAGATTTAGAAATCTATGCTAGGGTTTTGGATGAGCTGATTAAATTGAATGTGGCAAACAAGATAAAATGGCTAAATTCTTTGAAACAGTTAGTTGTGAAGTTAGGAATGGTAGAATTTTGGAATTCTCAGACGCCACCTCATAAACAAATTGTTAAGAAAATTTATTGGGAGTGGGTTGAGTCTGAGGAATCAAAAAGCACAAAGTGGGGCCAACTAACTTAATCAATTCCTTGAAAATAAGCCATTGAGGAAGTCAGAGCCTTTTTTGGATTATATCCAAATCCCGAGAGATAGATCCCTCTTCCTGAAGATGAGGTATGGTATACTCCCCCTCAAAAAGTTCACAGAGGGGTGGAAAGGAATGAGGGACCACGATCTTACTTGCCCAGGGTGCCCATGCAAGAGGGAAACTCTGACCCATTTTCTGTTTGCTTGTAAAGCTTATAAACTCCCTAGAGCAAGATGGTTAAAACCTGTGTGTAGGGAGATGGGAGTCAGAGATTTCAGGATCTCTTTGCGTATTATCCTATCGGACACTACATCGTTGTTTATTGTTTGCGGGATTGCAACGTTTTTGGCTAGTGCCTGGTTCACACGGACCAGGCTGATAAGTAACATTAATAACCATATCCCCGTACCTATATAGATGGATTTTAGAATGATTGTACCTTGTCTGTAACTACCATTTTTTTATTGTACATAGATTTTAGCCTTTTTAAATGATGGCGGATGTAATACTTGTGTACATTGGTTTTATGTATATAAATGTTTGTACTTTTATGATATGTAATATATCGAATAAAGTATTACTACTACTACATATAGCAATATTATGTGTTTAGAGGAGTTCTGACAACTTTTGAACCCAATACTACTGCACCTGCTGCATCATTCAAATCATAACCATGTTGTCTGGAAGGTAACTGCACTTGCGGTTGCCTGTTTAAGAACAAACTATAGCAATATTAGGTGTTTAGTGGGGTGCCTGAACCTTTTGGTCCTGGTGTCACTGCACCTGCTGCACTATTGAAATCCTGACCCTAGTGTCTGAAAGATAACTGCACTTATGACTGCCTCTTTAGTTGTAAAATATAGCAATATCAGGTGTATAGAGGAGTTCTGACAACTTTTGGGCCCAGTGCCACTGCACCTGCTGCACTATTCAAATCATTACCCTAGTGCCTGAAAGATAACTGCACTTGTGACATGCCTGTTTAGTTGTAAAATATAGCAAACATCGGTGTTTAGTAGGGTGTGTGACACCGATCCTGCTGCACTATTAAATTCCTGACCCTAGTGCTTGCTAGATAACTGCACTTGTGGCTTCCTGTTAAGTTGTAAAATCCAGCAATATTAGGTGTTTAGAGCCTGGTGCCTCTGCACCTGCTGCACTATTCAAATAATGACCCTGTTGCCTGCTAGATAACTGCACTTGTGACTGCCTGTTTAGTAGTAAAATATAGCATTGCTCTTATATATTGACTATATTTTTTACATGAAATGTTTATTTCAACATTTAGAATTTGATCATAATGACCAAATTGATTAAGTTGAAAAATTAGATCATATAATGTCTACCAAGTGCAAAGAGAGGCACCATTCAAATAATTACCCCAGCGCCTGAAAAAAAACTGCACTTATGACTGCCTGTTTAGTTGTAAAATATAGCAATATTAGGTGTTTATAGGATTTCTGGCAACTTATGGGCCCATTGCCACTGCATCTGCCGCACCATTCAAATCATGACCCTGTTGTCTTCAAGGTACCTGCATTTGTGACTGCCTGCATGGTAGTGAAATATAGCAATATTGAGTGTTTATTGGGGTGTCTAGACCTTTTGATCCTGGTACTACTGCTCCTGCAGCACCATTCAAATCATGACCCTATTGCCTGCTAGGTAAATGCACTTTTGCCTGTCTTGTTTAGTAGCAAAAATTAGCAATAATATGTGTTGAGTGGGGTCCCTAGAGCTTTTGTCCCCAGATCCGCTGCCCCTTTCAAATCAAGTCCCTTTTAACTGCAAGGTAACTGCAATTGTGACTGCCTGTTTAATAGTCAAATATAGTAATATTATGAGTTTCGAGGACTTCTGACAACTTTTGGGCCCAGTGCCACTGCACCTGCTGCACTATTCAAATCATTACCCTAGTGCCTGAAAGATAACTGCACTTGTGACATGCCTGTTTAGTTGTAAAATATAGCAAACATCGGTGTTTAGTAGGGTGTGTGACACCGATCCTGCTGCACTATTAAATTCCTGACCCTAGTGCTTGCTAGATAACTGCACTTGTGGCTTCCTGTTAAGTTGTAAAATCCAGCAATATTAGGTGTTTAGAGCCTGGTGCCTCTGCACCTGCTGCACTATTCAAATAATGACCCTGTTGCCTGCTAGATAACTGCACTTGTGACTGCCTGTTTAGTAGTAAAATATAGCATTGCTCTTATATATTGACTATATTTTTTACATGAAATGTTTATTTCAACATTTAGAATTTGATCATAATGACCAAATTGATTAAGTTGAAAAATTAGATCATATAATGTCTACCAAGTGCAAAGAGAGGCACTGAGACATGAACAGGAAATGCCACAATTGTTCTAAGGCTAAAGCATCTGCTTTACATAATTAATTCAGTAAATGCATTAGGTTTCACTTATGTGATTAATAATAAGCTGTTTTTGCTGTAGGTTGTAGTTTGCTGAGTAGTTGTACACTATTAGTTACAGAAAGTCAGTTAAATTGTTATGACTTATTTATGTACAAAAAGGCAATATATTGTGCTTTTACTACTGGTATAATGCTGGTAAGTAACAGCAAAAGTTTGAAAAATGAAACGAAAGAGGGAAATAATAGAATGATTTGATGTATTAGCAATATTTTGTGTTTAGAGGAGTTATGACAACTTTTGGTCTCTGTGCCACTGCACTTGCAGCACCATTGAAATCATAGCCCTAGTGCCTGCTAGATAACTGCACTGTTTTCTAGTAACATTTAGCAATATTCTGTTTTTAGGGGGTCCCTAGAGCTTTTAGCCCCGGTGCCAGTTCACCAGCTGCACCATTCCAATTAAGCCCATTTTAAATGCTAGATAACTGCAATCTTGTCTGCCTGTATAGTAGTAAAAGAATAGAAATATTAGAGGAGTTGTGACAACTTTTTGGCCCAGTGCCACTGCACGTGCTGCACCATTCAAATAATTACCCCAGTGACTGAAAAAAAACTGCACTTATGACTGCCTGTTTAGTTGTAAAATATAGCAATATTAGGTTTTTATAGGATTTCTGGCAACTTATGGGCCCAGTCCACTGCATCTGCCACACCATTCAAATCATGACCCTGTTGTCTTCAAGGTACCTGCATTTGTGACTGCCTGCATGGTAGTGAAATATAGCAATATTGAGTGTTTATTGGGGTGTCTAGACCTTTTGATCCTGGTACTACTGCACCTGCAGCACCATTGAAATCATGACCCTATTGCCTGCTAGGTAAATGCACTTGTGCCTGTCTTGTTTAGTAGCAAAAATTAGCAATAATATGGGTTGAGTGGGGACCCTAGAGCTTTTGGCCCCAGATCCGCTGCCCCTTTCAAATCAAGTCCCTTTTAACTGAAAGGTAACTGCAATTGTGACTGCCTGTTTAATAGTCAAATATAGCAATATTATGAGTTTCGAGGACTTCTGACAACTTTTGGGCCCGATGCTACAGGCACCTGATGCACTATTCAAATCATGAACCTTGTGTCTGGGAGGTATTTGCACTTGTGGTTGCCTTTTTAAGAATACAATATAGAGGTGGGCTATAGGCACTCTGCAAGTTTGGGGTGGCGGGAGGTTCCGATACCGCCATGCAGGGAGGCAGGCAGGGGGCTGAAGTTGACTACAACAAAGAGGGTGGGACTCCAGTCACTGAGGCCGTCCGGTGCATTTTATACCCAAAGCACTACAAAACAGACAACATTCTCTGATAACAAGGAGGGGGGAAGGAAGTTTAGTTCAGGCAGGATTGACAGCAGACGTAAAACCGGCGATAATCCATTTAGTAATACTGATAAGGTGACCATGGTAGATTGCAGGGTTGTGTGGACGATGGACACTGAGCGGAGCACTGTAATGCGCAGGGACTGCCCCTTGAAAATGCAGATTATCATCTCAAGCAACTATGGGGTCAACAGCTAAACAAGGACTTAAATTGTTGTCCTTGAATGTGAACAGACTGGGGGACAAGATAAAGAGGGGAGTAGTGCTCCAAATCATAAAACGATATTCCCCTGGCGTGATTTTGCTACAAGAGACATATTTACTAGGGAATGCATGTAAGATGGGGGTTCAAACTCATGGCACACTCCGCATTTGATTCAGGATCAAGGGGTGTGGGTACACTGATGTGGAAAACTTTTCAAATGACGATCGACCGCACATGGACTGATATCTTGGCAACCTTCTTCTTGACCTACCAGAGGGAAGGCTAATGGTCGGGCGACTTTAACTCAATTGTTTCAGACTCTTGAGATTGGTGGCCCCGAGAGATTTGCCACCTGGTAGTAAACAATTTCACAATTTTTAGGGAGCAATGGGCCTAGTGGACACATGGAGGATGCTCCACCAATGGAACAACAGTATACATTCTACTCGGGTGCTCGTCGAAACATGTCTAGAATAGATTATATCATAACACCGGCAGATCAGATGAATTGCATTAGAGAAGTGAACCACCTCGCCAGTGGTTTTTCAGATAATTCGCCCATCTGGTGCCGGTTGGATGTGGGAGAACCCACAATTGGTAGGACGGCTCTGGTCAACCCGTGGTAGGCTTAAGGTCCCCCACATACAAGAGAGACTTAAACGTGACTCAGAACTCTATTTTCAGGTGAACGAAGGTTCGGTAGATTCAGCTCGGACACTGTGGGATGCCTACAAGGTCGTTATTCTTGGCACCGCCATAGCTCAAATCACGTGGTCTAAAAAAGAGATGCAGGCAGAAGTAGTGCGTTTAGCAGCAGACATATTGCAGCTGGAAGGAAACCTCAGATCCGAGAACTCTGATGAGGTGAGGCACGCTCTAAAGTTGAAAGCAAAAGAGTACACCGACTTGGCCACTGACGCGGGCAAGCCACATTACAGAGCAACACTCAGCAGAATCTACGACGTCGGGGACAAGATTGGGAAATTGCTGGCCTGGCTAGATCGTAGGGACCATGCAAATAGAGTTGTTGTGGAACTAGTGGTTGAGTCTGATGCGAGACTGATTTGAGACTCACCGAACCGCAGGCAATCGCAGATTAGCCACTATTATCAAGACACCTATGCGTCCCAGATGCCAGACACAGAAGAGGAGGAATACTACTTTTGAGGGATATCTTCCTGCTGACGCTCACTGACGAAGAGCGATCGGACCTGGACTCAGACCTGAACAGCTGGGGCGTCCGCAGGGGGGGGCAAGGAGGGGTCTTGCCCTCCCGCCCCCAGATCGCCGGTCCATCCGCTGAGGGCCATACTGGTGTCAGTCAGTCAAATACTTTATTCGATAAATTAATATCATAAAAAGACATAGTACAATACAAACGATTAATTACACAGAAACAACATCATAGACAAAAAAGTTCATTATGTCAGTGTAAGTATTATATACAATATAAATAGGTCTAAAAAGTGTGATAAAAAATTGCAGGGACTGTAGTCCTATAATAAAATCATGAAGTAAAAAACGGGCAATCTAATTCATAAGATATCTGCAGGGATAAGTGTGGCCTTGGCAATCTTGTTCCTTATCCGAGTAGCAGCGACTAAAAAATTGGCAACATGAAATATTATTCGTGGGGTATTTAATTGTTGTAAATACAGGAGGGCTGGCCTAACCTGTATAAAACCCACCTCCCTCAGAATTGGGAACAAGAATGTCTTTCTGATTTCTAGGTAATGTTCACAGAACATAATAAAATGTAAAGTGTCCTGGTTCGAGAAATCATCACATTGACATGGATCTGCCCGCTCTGGGGGGCACCAGTTTTTAAAACAACCTAAGGAAAAATGATTCAAATTAAAACGAAATCTTGTTAGAAGATGCCGATGGAAAGGGTGATTCACTATGGTGAGATAAGGTTCAGGGCCTGGGGAGCTAATTAGGGCATAATTAATTCTAACAGTTGGTTTCATCAACTCTGCCTCCTCCCGCTCTAAAGAGAGTAAGTTCATCATAGCATTTTTGGTCAGTCCAATGTCCTTCCTCAGTATGGAATCTGGAGACAAAAAGAGTTCAGGACGTCCCATTTTATGAAAACCCGATTTTATATAGACCAACCAAGGAATTTTATTAGACTTATCCAGCTTCAAGCAGTCTAACAGTATGTTGTGGTTCAAGGTAATTTCTTGGTTCAACCAGGTTTTCAACCAACATATTAGCGGGCTATTTTGATTTGGTCTGATACGTATCCTAGCCCCAGCTCACTATGAATAGAAAATGTTGGAGAAGACTGGGGGACAGTCAGAACTGATCTAAGGAATTTATTCTCAATAATCTGGATTTTAACTTGGGGCGAATAACCCCATATCTGAGAACCATATGTGGCTACTGCTAGGCATTTAGCTTTATAAACCTTAATAAGGGCTTCTATCGGCCTAGCCCCTAGCTTTTTTGAGAAGCCCATAAGTGCGGATGCGGTTCTAGCGAAAGCCATACAGCGGCTATTTTTTTCTGGGCCCCAGTTACCACCTTCGTCGAAGAGAACTCCCAAATATGGGAATGTGGGAACCCTACGGACTACTTCCCCACAGCAGTGGAAGGTTTTGACCTTTGAATCTCTACGTGCCTTTCCTGTATTCATAACTTGGGACTTTTTTGTATTCATTTTCAGGTCTAATTCCTCCATAAATCTTCCAAAAGCATTTAACAGTTTTTGCAAACCCACCCCTGTGCGGGCCAAGAGGACGGCATCATCCGCGTAAAGGAGAACTGGAATAACCAGTTCCCCAATACGCGGTACATCATGTGACACGTCCTCCAGAGCAGGCTCCAGGGCGTTAATGTATAGTGTAAACAGGAGGGGGGTCAGAATGCACCCCTGTCTGACCCCCCTCTCTGACCTAAAATGAGTTGTACATCGCCCCAAACTGGTGTTTACGTGGATGGTGCAGCCAGGTGGCAGCCGCAGCACAGGCATCCGGCCGCCATTATTTTTTTGTAACACTGGCACTCCAGCAACCCAGTAACACACTGGGCTGCAGGAGTGCGATGTTGCCAAAAATAATGCCGCCCTGCCCGCGAGCTGCGTGTGTACTGGTACCGGTGCCAAATTTGCTGTGGTGCAACTGAAATCAGTTTTTAAATGTGTCTATAGATAAGATTTTTAGTTCACTTTTGGACAGGCCCAGGCCAAGTATAATTCATAAAAAATATAAGCACGTTTTATCATGTGATGTGCCCCACAAAGCTTGCAATCTAGCAGAGCTACTTACGCAAGGATCTCGAGTGCTGCAGACATTCGCTACACAAAGTAGCCTTGCTCGTCATGCATTTTGATGCTACGTCCAGCGAGGAATGCTTTCTTGCAGCCCTGTCTCTTTAAGTTCACCAACTGGGAACAACTGATTTACTAACCAAAAATGTTCACACAGTAATTGGGTGCAGCACCTGTCAGTAGCCGGTCAAGGTGGGGAGGGGAGAGAGGGCCCAGAAGACGCTGTGGAGACCTCCACGGGGTTGCAAATGCATTATGGCTGCCACCTCCAGACCCCTCTTTGACTTTCTTCTGCTGCCCGAAAGGTAAGTTTAAAGAAATAGAGCGATAATTTGTTTGACAGCTGGAGACGGGGTGATGGGAGGTTTCAGTCACTCATCACTGAAACTATGTTGATGTTCTTGCTTTTGGAGTTGATTTACACCTTTTAGATACAAAATGTTGCTTAAATTAGCAGTCAGATTTCGGCATGTTTTGCTTATTTTTGGTATCCTCAAAGTGTTGGTATGATAAATTGTTTATTTAATTGGGGAAGATGTCGATTTTTGTTAAAGTACATCTCAGGCTGTGTGAAATATTGGTACATAGAGGAATGCTCTGCAAGGTGCTTTATTAGGGATAAGGGTTTCAGTTAGTTATGCGAAACTTGATAGGAGGCGCATTTTGTGTTTGTGATCCAACTCCGTCTAGAAGTTGGTTTAGTACCTGTGGTGAGTGTGAAGTGAGCTAGCCCCCATTTCATGAACAGAAATAGGATTGTCATCTCGCATTGGGGGGTGGGGGGAAGGCGGGCAGTATAGAATCACTTCATTGAAAGCTCTTTATGGCGGCATATTTGTGGGGTTTCCCTCTTTTCTGTGTGTGCTTTGGGGGTTATTTCTGAGGAGCACCTCTTTGGGGAGTTGCAGCTAAAGCCACTTGTGTGGCTATGTCTCTGGGAGTACTGTGCTGGTATTAAGTACCCCATGGCACAGCATTGTTATTTTACCTTTTTTGCAGGGGTCGATATTAATGTTGTTTGGAAGAAATAAGTATTGGTATGAGGCTCACCCATTATGTGGGTCTTTGTTTGGGTGAACTGCAGAGCTTTGGTGACATTGTGGTGGTTGGGTACTGTCTGCGAATATACATTTTTCAGGGCAGTATCAGTCATATGTATAGCATGATCAGATGACTCTCACCAGGGCGCAACATTTCCAGCTTTGATTTTCTATACCAGTGCGTTCTGGGAGCTGTAGTCTAGGTTAATTTTATTTCAACCAATTGATCGAACACCCAACAGCTAATAAGGTCAAATCAAAACCCGTGTCTGAAAAAGTAATTCTCCCGTAACTTGCAGGCATCTTGTCGCCTTAATTATTTAGCACCAAAAGGCCGTGTCTCAGAAAGCAAGAACTTTTCCTTGGTGTATTTGAGGGATGCAGTTCTTTTGAAGAAGTGTCTGCAAAGCGCTATGCTTCTGTTGGGACCTGTGTGAGGTGTCACTATTTTGAATAAAGTATAACCTCAAGCTCCATAGGGGCATTGTTGGTGTGAAATGCAGCTCTTTAGGCAGGAATGGGTGTGGGGTCTATGCATGTGTGTGTATGCAATGGTGTCAACATGGGGTGTGCATATTTGAAGCGACTTCTCTTGGGCTGCTAACTGGAGAAGTATCTTTTTGGGATCAAACTAATTGGCTTATCATTAAAGGATGAAAAAGAGCAATGAAATCAGCACAGACCAACTTTAAATTTGAAGAAAGTTCATGATATTATTGAGACAAGTCAAGAAAAACCTCAAAGTAATTCTCCACCCCTTTAGTTTTTAGACTAATAGAATTGTCAATGAAAAACGAATGCATCATACCATTACCATCTACTATGCAATAACCTAGCCTGTATTTGACTTTCTCACCACTTTACCTAGTTCTTTGGGTTCTAGGCCATATCCACTTTGCATTGGCATATTGGTCTCCTCTTAGGCCTACAAGACACCTTCTTCACACTGATCTTTTAGTACTTTCTCAAATTTACCAGTATCGGGCCAGCACTGCCATATCTCAGTGATTCCAGGTTATATTATGTCTGACCCGGACCCTCTAGACAAATTAAGAGGTAGAATGTTCACTTGACTGGTTACCCCACCCCCTTTTTCTTAAAACTAGAAGCAACTATATTCGCCTATCTCCACCTTTTGGTCATCTCTCATCAGCCCCCAGCAAGTCTTACTTGATATGATTTATTGCTTCCGGCCCTGTCTCTTTAGCAGATTACTTTTCTCCTAAATGTGTCTGTTAGCCCTGGGCATCTGTGTCCTAGCTTTAGCAACAACAGAAAGAGCTGAGGCTACCTCATAACCCCCCCCCCCATCTACAGTACTTTTTTTACTCTCACCACATCATCTTTTTATTAAGTGACCTCAAAACACAGTTTCTTCTCTAGAATGGGCTACGCCCCTGAATAATGTAAAATATGGCCTCAAGCTCGTCCTCCATTTTCTTGCCCCCCTACTCCTAGGTGAATGTAACTCCTAAGTCTGTCAGAACTCCATCCCACCAAACTCATGAACTCCATTCTGTCCATCCTTATTGTTTGCCTTTTGGTGTCTGCCTCTGTTTTAAAGAGGTGTGCATCAGAGGACATGTAGCCCTTCCTCTCCCGTGTTCAATGACTTGCAGAGTACACCTAAAACCTACCCATTTATCAGTCCACTGCTTTCCTGGTTCAGTTTACCTGCACCTGGCTAAGATAACGTTGTTAATATATTTTAGCCATCAGCGTTTGCTTCAATGTTCTAGTGAAAGGCAGTTTGATAAAATCTCACTATTTAAATGTGCAGCTAGATTGCTTAATGCTGCTATCTACAGGAGGAGGTGGGGCAGTTTTATATGATGCTCCAGATACTTCCAGGCTACCTCATCATGCAGAATGAAAAATTGACATCTGTACCAGACACATTAAAAAGGTCTTTTATTCAACCTGTATAGACGAAACATTGGCTACTGTCTTTATTTCTGCCCACAGGTCACGTAGAGGCTTTATAGACAGTCAACATTTCAGCCAATGGTCTTTTCCTGTGGCCTAATCTTAAAGAAAGCCTGAAAATCACTCCATGGGTTTGCTGAAAGTGAATCCTGCTAGAAGATCTTTCCATGTGAACATGGAACTAAAAGTAATGCGGAGGTAGTGAATGTCCTTTACAGAGCCTCATAAGGCTCAATAGTCATAATGAAAGATTTAAGTATGTATTGAAGCAGAAGCAAGTTTAATCCAGTAACAGCAAAATAAAGCTATTTTTTTACTTTAAAGTTAGGAGTCTCCCGTCTGAATCGGGTCTATTGGCATGTTTGATAGAACATCACCGAAAGGCACTGGTAATAACTATAGTTTTCAATGGGGAATATAAACGGCTTTTCCAATGCTTGTTCGTATTATTCACAAGAGGTCTTTCAGGCCTGCAAAGTATCACGCAACAGGCGTGACTCTAACGCATTTCAGTGCGGTGTTCCGCATCACCGCACTGAAATGCATTGAAATGCCACTGTACTACTCTCACTCTACTGTACCATGCTCCAGCGCTGAAACTTGCTACGCCAAGCCCTGCTGGCTGCATGAAATTCACACCTGCGGCATGGCTGTCACTAGTTACAGCCCAGGCCTGATGTCACACCCCTCCCCTGCCGAGGCACTAGTCCTGTGTGCCCAATACCGAGACACCCAGGCAGGACCTGCTGCCCTCATCAGTGGTTGAGTGGTAGTGTACTAGTGGCTGTGGCGTCACGGGGGCCGGGGATGTCATGTGACCTTACATCCTGGCTGGTCCTGGAAGTGAGGTCCAACCGGATTCAGGCAGCGGGAATTTGTGGAGACGTGTTGCGTGCGAGCGGGGAGGCGCGTGGAGAGTGCAGCCCAGCACCATGACAAGATAGTACTCTGCCGAGCAGGCCTCATGGACAGAGTCGGGCCCGAGGAGAGGTCGAGACACAGCAGAGGGAGTGTAAGTGAGAGGGGCTGCCGATTGCACCACCCACCCCCACTGCCTTTCCTAAACCATTCCGGCAGCTGTAGTGTTAGCACACGACACCAGCAGCCCCTCAAAATCAATCATGCTCTGCGACTGTGGGTGGGCCCGGCTGTAGGTAAAGTCCGAACTTGCGGGCAGCAGCTACCAGCACATGTGTTTGTGGAGGCTCCTACAAGAAATAAGTGCCTGGAGTGATGTTTGTACTGACTCCGTCACCGTGCTCAGTAAAAAAAATGTTTAGTGCGCTATCACGCTCATTCATGCTGCCACCTTATATGTCTGCTGTACCGTTTTCATCGCGTTCCTCACAGAGTCCATAGTCACATGGCACTAACTCGCTTTTGGGTAAGTGCCACTGCTGGTCACCAAACTTTACTTTCTCGCTTGCAGCACCGGCCCAAGCGGTCTGCTGTCTGTCTTTGGTTTCAGTGACGCTGAAGTGTGACAGGGACTTAAGCAGACCCAAACGTAGTCAAACTGGTGAGGGATGACTGTTAAGTGGGAACTCATTATCAGACATGTTTTGTTTGCGTGCCTATAGTGCCACGTTTGCCCTTAATACCTGCAAGGTCTTCCTCATATTTCTTGGCAGTGGTGATGAAGCAGCCAGTACATTTGTAGTGTAATCATACCATTTCACTGATTGTTCAACTTTCACACACATTAAAAAATACCATGTCTAATTCTTTCATTTATTTTGTGCCTAAGCATTTGTGAAATACCAGTTTCGCCAGGCTCGCAAAGAAGTAAGTGCCTGAGACTAAGTGACCTTATACTCTCCTAGTTGCACTTGCTATGCTATAAATTCCACAATGGCAACAGTTCAAAGGAGCGCACAGAAAATTTAGGAAAGGTAAGTCCATACAGTTTGGTTGGTGCTCAAGGTAGATCAGAGCCGGTTACCACGACTCCAAATGAAGCCACCAAGGTGGTTCGACCACAATTGCAAATGTTCCACCAAGCACTCCACTTATTAAATACAGTCCACAAATTGTATTTTCTGTTTTTCTTCAATTTTCTTTTCTTTATTCTTTGTCCTTCTTCTTCCAAAATACCACTTTCAAAACAGCCAACACGTGTTTCGTCTTAGTCAGTCTTTGACAAATAGACTTCTTCAGGGCAGTAAGTAATTACAATAATCGTTGTTTTAACCTTAATTCGATTACCAATATTTACAACAAGCTCTTGCAATGATCAAAATCATTGCGTTTAAAAAACAGTGCACAAAGTATAAACATATCAGAAAGACCCTAGTGCCAAGAGAGAAACGAGAATCACCGTAATGTAATATGATATAGTTGCCAAGTGGGCAGGACCAAAGTAGAAATCCCAAAGTTGAAGGTGTAGCCAGTCAACTAAAATGTATGACCTACCCCTACGAGGTCCAATTCTACTTCTATGTAATAGGTCCGCTCCACAATACTTCAACATCAATATATAACTAAAAGGAAAAACGACCCCAATCAAAAACTACTCTCTTAAATCAAGGTTATGTGTACACCCTGCTTAATATACTAACTCTATATGCCTCCTGTGGCTCACCTTGTTTCCAATATGTGATGTCCTGTAGCATGATTTCTTAGTTCCCAGTAATGCAAATCAAAGTATCTAATCGTCGGGCACGTTTCTCTAAAACAAAGGAGTGAGATGAATATACCCCTCATATTACTCATCACCAAGTTCCATTCTTATTCTCGGTCATATTAAACTAATCGAATTCGTTACCTGTATAGTGTTTTCCACTCGGGTGCCCCACTGTACGTGTTAATCGCGATCCAAATTGCTGTAAAATATAAATATAGCCAGACTCAGTATTCTTTTCCCTCGTAATTGGGATTACACTCCCATCCAAGTGCTGCTTACCGCATATCAGGCATGGACCTCCATAATTAAATTAGCGAGCTACATCGTCGCCATCTTGTAATGGCTTTATATAGTCTAGAACTTCTTGCGTCATCTTAACCTAGTATTTCAACAGAACTAAATTCGCCGATTAATATACATTAACCGGGGACATTTACCATCCGCTCTTGAAATCTTTAATATCCCAAAGTCGTATTACAATAGGCACAAGAGGATATATATAGAGTATATATCGGCGAACTTCAGTATCGCCATTTTGAATTGGGCTGATTCGCCCGTCCGTCTCGGTCAAATATCCTAGTACCATGGTTATTTATCACGAGTTGCTCCACCTATTATCACATATCTCAAGCATTCCTAAAACTTGCTATATTGGTATTTATTTTTACAATTAAATCTCCAGCCATTTTAAATTGGGCAGTCTCCCCAAGTTCCTAAATTGCCACAATATGTCAACAAACCTTATTACTGTTTGTTTTCTTTAGTATTCCCATTTATTATTTATATTTCTAACGATTTAAGGTGCAATCATTATGGATTGGGCAATCTCATCAGCCCCTAGATTATTCGACCTGCTTCCCACAATATGTCAACAAACTTTATTACTGTTTGCTTGTATCAACATTCGCAGTTATTATTAGTCTTTAACGTTGTGTCTCATTTCACCTGCGGCTTCTGCAATAATTAAAACCACGCTAGTCTCGAGTGCTTATGTATTAGTATTGTAACCCAAATATCATAGCAGTGAAACCTCCTTAGATAATTAACTAGGCATCATTACTTTCTCTTATCACCCCAAACGTCACAGAGTGTAGAAAACAGATTGGGGTGCTTTTCCTCGACTATTATCTCTAATTAAAATATATTACTGTCAACCAGTTTATAGAGAGAAGGATAGGAAAAAGGGTACAGGCAGAATACACGGAGGGTAAGGACGAGGTCATAGTATTAACAAAAGAACACAGCAGTCTAATTATAACCTCATAACATCTGTACATGCTCAATCAGTAGTTATCAGAATCTTGTAGCATATAGGATACATTTCACTCTTGTCCCAAATAAAATTCCAGTTCATATTTAGACCCTGCTCCACAGCCTTCAGCTTCATAAGCCACATTACTTCTCTGCGTCGTAATTGTAGCAGTCTATTACCTCCCCTGGGGTCTCTTTTAACATGATCTATGCCATGATAGCTAAATATATGTCTCTCTTTTTCTTCATTATTCCTTACCATATGAGAAGCTACAGGGTAGCGAGTATCTCCCGTTTTCAGAGCTCTAAAGTGCTCCACCATCCTTTCTTTCAGCTTCCTAATAGTGCTTCCAACATATATCTTTTTACATGTACACACTAATACATAAACCACATACGTGGTATCACAATTAATGAATTCATCAATATAATGTTCTCCGGTGTTATTATAGTTAAAAATCTTAACTTTCTTCTTCACCCACCTACAAGAGCTACACTTGCCACATTTGTGGAATCCCCTTGTTCTGGCCGTAAGCCAATCAGGTTCTGTTACCTTTATAGGGTAGCTCGGGCTTACGAAGTTAGATAGAGTACGACCTTTCCTAAATGTCACTCCAGGTGTATTACCTATGAAGGGAAACAAATCCTTATCCATTCGTAGCAAGTGCCAGTGTCTTTTCAAAATGTTAAATAAGTGTGCACTATCAGAACTAAAATTTGTAATCAGCCTTAATCTTGTATTCCCTGTAGTTTCGTTACACGGTTTTCTGTCCAATGTTTTACTTCTCTTCAGTTTCTTAGCCCTTTCCATGGCTTCCCCTACTACTTTACTCTGATAACCTCGCTTGATAAATCTTCTTGACAAGTCTAGGAGGTTAATTTCAAAGCCTCTATCGTTTGTACAGTTACGCCTCGCCCTAACCATTTCACCATAAGGAATGGTGTTCTTCTGACTATTAGGGTGACAACTCCTAGCATGCAGTACAGCATTACAGCTAGTTGGTTTCCTATACATACGACTGCACAGTTTTCTATTTTCAATAAATAGTTCAATATCTAAGAAAGTGATGCTAGTGGTATCATAATGAGTAGTAAATTTCAAGTTCAGTCTATTGTCATTGATATAATCAAAAAACTCATTAAGTTCATCTACTGAACCTGTCCAAATTAACAGACAATCGTCTATATATCTTCCCCAGTAATGGATATATTGTATCCACTTTTCCCCAGATGGGCCCCAGATTCGCTCCGCCTCGAACCACCCCATAAAGAGGTTCGCAAAGGACGGAGCAAATCTGGAACCGATCGCGGTACCAAGAGGCTGTCTGAACCACTGTCCATCAAAGAGAACGACGTTGTTATATAAAACCATTTCTTTCATCCTAAGGACCATCTGTGTGTGATCGTAAAATTCTGCCGGTCTTCTACTAAAAAAAAAAGTCAAGTGCACTTATCCCCAAATCATGATCAATATTCGTATATAATGACACTACGTCTAACGTTACAAGTATCATTCTTTCATCCCATACCAGATGTTGCATCAAATTAAGCACATGCTTGGTGTCTTCAATAAAAGATGGTAGGTTACGAACATGCATCTGTAAAAACGTGTCTACGTATTGAGATAGGCGCTCAGTTGGCCCTCCAATCCATGAAATTATTGGCCTACCAGGGGGATTATCTCTACATTTGTGCATTTTGGGCAATGTATAAATGCATGGTGCCTTTGGAGTTGTAACCTGTAAATATACATATTCATCATGATCCAGGAGCGCTAAGTCATACCAGATCTTAAGCTGGTCATTAATATTCTTTGTCAGAGGTACCAAAGGATTCCTAGGTAGTTTCTCATAATATTTAGCATCATTTAACTGTGAAAGTACCTCCCTTTTATAATCACTAGTATTGAGGATTACTACGTTCCCACCTTTGTCAGCTCTACGTATGGTTATCTCTAAATTACGTGTTAACTCTCTCAGTGCTAACCTTTCTCCAGTTGTTAAATTATCATTATACAATCTGAATTTTTCATGACGCTTCCGATCAATTACTTTATCTATATCTAGATTAACCGCTTTATAAAAAGCCTCTATTGTACTTCCAGATGTAATTTTAGGCGTCCATTTGGATTTCTCCTTCAACCCACTCCCCTCACTCAGGAATCTATCCGATTCTAGATCATCCAATAGCTTAGTTATAGTAATCGGATCTTCTTCTTTTTCAGAAATGGAGAGCAGTAATTGAGTCTCTTTCAGTTCTTGTATGGTAAGGTTACTCACTGGTTTTATTCTTTCATGTTTTTTCTTTTCTGGTACATTTGCAAAGAACTTTTTTAATTTTAGTTTCCTGACAAATCTGAATAGGTCTATTTTCGTCATATACCAATCAGAGACAGCCGTGGGGCAAAAACCCATGCCCTTACTCAGTAAACTCCTCATATCATCAGTTAGCTCTATGGAGGACAGATTCACAATTTCAATCTCTTCAGTACCCATTGCACCACTTTCAACTAAGGTTTCCATGATCTGAGTCTCATCCCTACTCTTCCTCCCTGACCTACTCCTGCCTCTCCCCCCTCTCCTGGTTTTTTACATTTACATCCCTGTTCCTTTCTGAGTCCCTGTTCCCACGCCTCAGTCTGCGCACCTCTTCTAAAAAAGTTGTCTCTGGTGTTGGGAGAACTAGGGGTTCAGGAGTATCTTCATTTTCACTACTTGATACATTACAAGACCCAGGTTCAGTTTCACTAGTGGATGGGGTGCTACTCTTTTGTTTACCAGTGGGTACCTTGTTAATCAGATAATCAAATCGTTTAGTGAAAGTGTATACGCGGCCAGAGCAATAGTCTCTTTCGTCGCGCTTTAACTTTCTTGCCTTTCTTTGTTTAATGTCAATTTGTAACTCATTCAATATTTCATCTAGTATATTGTAATTTTTGATAGTTGCTTCAGGAAGGTTTGTTTCTTTAATCTCATCTTCCACTTTAGAGATCTCAATCAACAACTTTGCAATTTTCCTTCCAGCATTTTCTATCAAAATACCAATAAGGTTTCTAGAATTTGTATTCAATTCTTTTTCCCATGATAAATATAAATCGGGTCCAAGATCTTCATACGTCGGTATGATTTGTGATCTGAGCCCGCGGGGAATTCTTTTCAGCTTCAACTACTGCTTCAAGGTCGCCGCATCCCACCATTTATTGAGTTCAGTACGTTTTAGTGATTCTAGTTTAACAAACTTGGCTCTTAGGCCTTCTTTACTGGTCTGTTTAGAAGGTCTCATGGCGGTCCCTATTGATCCGCCTGAGACTAAGTTTTCAAAAAGTTGCTCAGCTTCTTTATCCCTATTCATACTCCTATGCGGCTGCTCCTAAACCAAAACAATAAATTCCACAATGGCAACAGTTCAAAGGAGCGCACAGCAAATTTAGGAAAGGTAAGTCCATACAGTTTGGTTGGTGCTCAAGGTAGATCAGAGCCGGTTACCACGACTCCAAATGAAACCACCAAGGTGGTTCGACCACAATTGCAAATGTTCCACCAAGCACTCCACTTATTAAACACAGTCCACAAATTGTATTTCATGTTTTTCTTCAATTTTCTTTTCTTTATTCTTTGTCCTTCTTCTTCCAAAATACCACTTTCAAAACAGCCAACACGTGTTTCGTCTTAGTCAGTCTTTGACAAATAGACTTCTTCAGGGCTGTAAGTAATTACAATAATCGTTGTTTTAACCTTAATTCGATTACCAATATTTACAACAAGCTCTTGCAATGATCAAAATCATTGCGTTTAAAAACCACCAAAATCACAGTGCACAAAGTATAAACATATCAGAAAGACCCTAGTGCCAAGAGAGAAACGAGAATCACCGTAATGTAATATGATATAGTTGCCAAGTGGGAAGGACCAAAGTAGAAATCCCAAAGTTGAAGGTGTAGCCAGTCAACTAACATGTATGACCTACCCCTACGAGGTTCAATTCTACTTCTATGTAATATGTCCGCTCCACAAACTTCAACATCAATTTATAACTAAAAGGAAAAACGACCCCAATCAAAAACTACTCTCTTAAATCAAGGTTATGTGTACACCCTGCTTAATATACTAACTCTATATGCCTCCTGTGGCTCACCTTATTTCCAATATGTGATGTCCTGTAGCACGATTTCTTAGTTCCCAGTAATGCAAATCAAAGTATCTAATCGTCGGGCACGTTTCTCTAAAACAAAGGAGTGAGATGAATATACCCCTCATATCACTCATCACCAAGTTCCATTCTTATTCTCGGTCATAATAAACTAATCGAATTCGTTACCTGTATAGTGTTTTCCACTCGGGTGCCCCACTGTAAGTGTTAATCGCGGTCCAAATTTCTGTAAAATATAAATATAGCCAGACTCAGTATTCTTTTCCCTCGTAATTGGGATTACACTCCCATCCAAGTGCTGCTTACCGCATATCAGGCATGGACCTCCATAATTAAATTTGCGTGCTACATCGTCGCCATCTTGTAATGGCTTTATATAGTCTACAACTTCTTGCGCCATCTTAACCTAGCATTTCAACAGAACTAAATTCGCCGATTAATATACATTAACCGGGGACATTTACCATCCGCTCTTGAAATCTTCAATATCCCAAAGTCGTATTACAATAGGCACAAGAGGATATATATAGAGTATATATCGGCGAACTTCAGTATCACCATTTTGAATTGGGCTGATTCGCCCGTCCGTCTAGGTCAAATATCCTAGTACCATGGTTAATTATCACGGGTTGCTCCACCTATTATCACATATCTCAAGCACTCCTAAAACTTGCTATATCTGTATTTATTTTTACAATTAAATCTCCAGCCATTTTAAATTGGGCAGTCTCCCCAAGTTCCTAAATTGCCACAATATGTCAACAAACCTTATTACTGTTTGTTTTCTTTAGTATTCTCATTTATTATTTATATTTCTAACGATTTAAGGTGCAATCATTATGGATTGGGCAATCTCATCAACCCCTAGATTATTCGACCTGCTTCCCACAATATGTCAACAAACTTTATTACTGTTTGCTTGTATCAATATTCGCAGTTATTATTAGTCTCTAACGTTGTGTCTCATTTCACCTGCGGCTTCTGCAATAATTAAAACCACGCTAGTCTCGAGTGCTTATGTATTAGTATTGTAACCCAAATAACATAGCAGTGAAACCTCCTTAGATAATTAACTAGGCATCATTACTTTCTCTTATCACCCCAAACGTCACAGAGTGTAGAAAACAGATTGGGGTGCTTTTCCTCTCCTATTATCTCTAATTCAAATATATTACTGTCAACCAGTTTATAGAGAGAAGGATAGGAAAAAGGGTACAGGCAGAATGCACGGAGGGTAAGGACGAGGTCATAGTATAAACAAAAGAACACAGCAGTCTCCTTATAACCTCATAACATCTGTACATGCTCAATCAGTAGTTATCAGAATCTTGTAGCCTATAGGGTACATTTCACTCTTGTCCCAAATAAAATTCCAGTTCATGGTCAATATTTAGACCCTGCTCCACAGCCTTCAGCTTCATAAGCCACATTACTTCTCTGCGTCGTAATTGTAGCAGTCTATTTGAATTGAATTTACAGCAATTTATATAGCGCACTTATACCATGCGGTTTCATGGCGCTAGGAGGACGCTTAGCCAGAGGTGGGTGGTAAGTGAAGCAAGATGCTAGGATGGAAAAGCACGGGAGAAAAGAAAAGTCTTAAGTGCTCTACGAAAATCAGAATAGGAGGGGATAGATCTATTACCTCCCCTGGGGGTCTCTTTTAACATGATCTATGCCATGATAGCTAAATATATGTCTCTCTTTTTCTTCATAATTCCTTACCATATGAGAAGCTACAGGGTAGCGAGTATCTCCCGTTTTCAGAGCTCTAGTGTTCCACCATCCTTTCTTTCAGCTTCCTAATAGTGCTTCCAACATATATCTTTTTACATGTACACACTAATACATAAACTACATACGTGGTATCACAATTAATGAATTCATCAATAACATGTTCTCCGGTGTTATTATAGTTAAAAGTCTTAACTTTCTTCTTCGCCCACCTACAAGAGCTACACTTGCCACATTTGTGGAATCCCCTTGTTCTAGCCGTAAGCCAACGATTATTGTAATTACTTACAGCCCTGAAGAAGTCTATTTGTCAAAGACTGACTTAGACGAAACACGTGTTGGCTGTTTTGAAAGTGGTATTTTGGAAGAAGAAGGACAAAGAATAAAGAAAAGAAAATTGAAGAGAAACAGAAAATACAATTTGCGGACTGTGTTTAATAAGTGGAGTGCTTGGTAGAACATTTGCAATTGCTATGCTATAAACTTTGCTTTTTAGGCTAGGGTGCATTCATGAATGATCAGATCAATGCATCATCTTCTGAGCAACTACAGTGCTTGCCTTCAGTTACTGAGAACTGCATTCACGCAGTCGGTCTCCAGTTAGTGCCCTTCCATTTCTGGTGCTTTGCAGCAGTTTTAAGATCTTCTTAGTGTTTCACGTTGCTCAAATGGGTGTCATTTCTGATATTTATATGTTTCCCTTGTCTTCATTGCTTGATTTTGTTCGCAAGAAAGTGTCACTCATAGTTGTTGAAATGTCACTCATAATTACACTGAAATTATGAAAATGTTGCACATAACAATCTGAAACCTTGGCAGCTATGACGTTTCCACAACAGACCACTTTGTGGTCGAGGCATATTAAGGAAATCGAGTAAGGACTGCTAAACCTGAACCTTCGGTAAACAATCACAGTCGCCAATACATTTTGAGTCTTTTAAGCAACCATAATACGGCGATCTCATTTTGTGGTGATATTTGTTTTACTGATCGAAAAATAATTAAATGTTTTCTCAATTCTACTAGTGTTTTCTCATTGAAAATAGTAATTACTTCAGATGTGTATGTAACAATATTCACGATGCATATTTTAGCTGTATCGCTTATTATTTACATGCCGTCGATTATTGTCTTTCTTTTAAGTACTACACAGTCAAAAATGGGCTAGCATTCGCGCCAAGAATTTTCAATTCTATTAAGGACACGGAGGCGAGGATTATGCTTCTCATTTCTTTACTGCAATAAACACAGCAGCCAATGAAAATGAAGATTTTCATAAATAACAGTGAAACAACTACACTTCCCATGATAACACATGAGTATAGGCACGCCCCCATAGTCCATAAGAACCCCTTGCGTGCTCCCATCATCCTCTTTCTTTGAGGCGAACTCAGTCCAACAAAAAACTTGAACAATGAATAACTCCTCCAACGTGGAGGAAACCAGGTTTCAGGCCAAACGTCCTGTTGTCCTTCGTCGCTCAATCAGATTTCTTATCTGATCCTGAAAGAAAAGAAACATACGACCGTAATCACTGCATAATTGGGTGGGTAAGCTTATATACTGTAAGACTAAGCCGGGTGGGATAATCCTCGCCTCCGTGTCCTTAATAGAATTGAAAATTCTTGGCGCGAATGCTAGCAAATTTTTGATTCTATTACAGGACCGGAGGCTTCAGATTATGCTAGTTTAACGCTCACTGAAAACCACAGAAGTAATATTTCCCACCGGCTTGTAATAAAACGTCTTAAACGTTGATTCTGAAGACCAATCTGCACATTTCATGATATCTTGGATACTAGATCCCAAACCATAGGCCTTCGACGCCATAGCGCCTCTCACTGAATGAGCACCAAAAATCTGTGTGTCAATACCCGCTTCCTTCATTATGAAGCGAAGCCATCTGGCAATTGTGGCTGCTGCCACAGGTCTAAACGGTTTCTGCACCGCAATCAATAACTGTGAACAACCTTGCGGCCTATAGGCCTTTGTACAATCCTCGTAAGCCTTCAAACATTTCACAACACATACTTTGTCATTATCTGGAAATGCATTATAATCAATGTGTCTAGACATTGTCTTGGTTCGACCAGTAATAGTAAAAGAAACCCCTTCCGGGGTAAACACTCTACCTGTAACGTCGAGTGCTCTCACGTCCGACGACCTCCGACATGCTGACAAGCAAAGTAACATGGCCAATTTAGCAGATAATTGCTTCCTAGACAGCAGTGCATTATCTGGCCATCTATTGAACAATGAAAGAACCAATGAAACATCCCATAAACCTGTGTATTTCGGTTTCGGTGGGTTAGCCACCCTAATTCCCTTTAACAGTTTACACACCATCGGGTGCATGCCCACAGGTTTACCGTCTATTTGGGCATGCCCTGCAGAGATGGCGGAACGGAAATTGTTAACCGAACGATAGGCTAGGCCACTAGCCGCCTTGTTTGCCAAAAAGTTTAACACTTGGGGTAGCTCTGCCCCCACGGGATCCACCTGTCTTCCCACGCACCAATCCACCCAGTTCTTCCAGGCTGCGGAATAACGCTTTCTGGTAGATGGTGCCCATGCCTGCTTGATGAAATTGGAAGTTTCGCTCGAAACTCCTGGCATATGCCACTGTTCCCTGAAAGCCTCCATGCCATCAGGGACAGTCTGCCCTCCAGCAGCAGAGGATGCTGCTCCTGACGAGGACCCTGCAACAACCACTCTGAATCCGGTAACAACCGTGGACGATCGCAGCTCCACTGCAACATTTTGGGGAACCATGCTTGAGATGTCCACCACGGTGTCACCATGACCACTTCCGCCCGCTGTCTGATCACGTGCGTCATTGCCCGGGGGATCAGCAAGAACGGGGGAAAAGCATACTGGATCCCCTGCGACCAATCCTGGAGAAAAGCATCGGTCGCAGTTGCCATCGGATCCGGCCTCCAGCTGAAAAACCTGGGAATCTGATAGGTCAGCCTGGAGGCGAAGAGGTCCGTCCGAAACGGACCCCAGATCGCCTGTAACCATTGGAAGACTTGGGGAAGCAGCTTCCAGTCGCTGTAATCCCTGAGATGCCTCGAATTCCAATCCGCCACTTGGTTGGATTGTCCCGGGATGTACTCCGCTATCACGGAGATCTGATTCTGGAGGCAGTAATGCCAGAAATCCTTGGCCATTTGAACAAGTAGGGACGATCTCGTGCCGCCCAACTTGTTGATGTATCTCACTGCGGACACATTGTCCAGTCGCAGTAGGGTACAGCATGATGTCCGCCTCGGGGATAACGTTCGAATCGCAAACGAACCTGCTAGAAGTTCTAAGCAATTTATGTGCAGCTCTAGCTCTTGCGTTGACCATCTGCCGCCTGTGGAGATATCTCCGCAGCGCGCGCCCCAGCCCCATCTGCTGGCGTCTGATTCGATTACTACCTCTGGTTGGGATCCGAAAATCGCCCTGCCGTTCCATGCCTCCACATGTCCGAGCCACCACTGCAACTCGGTTCGGACCTCCTACGACAGAGGGATTGAGTCCGTGTACGACAGACCTCTCTGAAGATGTCTGATCTTCAGGCGTTGAAGGGCCCTGTAATGAAGAGGGCCCGGGAATATCGCTTGGATGGACGATGCCAATACACCCACTACTCTGGCAATCGCCCTGAGTGTAACCGTCTGTTTGTCCAGTAACGTCCGAATTTCCTTCTTCAGGTCTCTCAACTTTGCTTGCGGAAGGCACAGTTGCGCTTTCTGGGAATCTATCGTGAACCCTAAGACATCTATCACTTGTGTCGGTACCATCACCGACTTCCCCTGATTTATCACAAACCCCAAGCTCCGAAGCAGCGATATCGTTGTGTTCAATTGCTGTTGGAGCGTGGACTGATCCTGAGCTAGAATCAGTATGTCGTCCAGATAAATAATCAGCCGGACGCCTCTCTCCCTGAGGTAAGCCACCACTGGTTTCATTACTTTGGTGAAACACCAGGGAGCTGAGGAGAGCCCGAAAGGAAGAGCCGAATATTCGTACCACTGGTCGTGCCATAGGAACTGCAGGAACCTGCGGTGTGGAGGAAAAATCGGAATGGACAGGTAAGCGTCCTTGAGGTCCAATCGGACCATCCAATCGTTTTCCTGCAACAGATCCGCTAACAGATGAATACCTTCCATTTTGAAATGGTTGTAAGTAAGGTACTGGTTGAAGTCTCTCAGGTTGAGCACCAACCTGTTTCCGCCTCCTTTCTTCTGGACAATGAAGACGTTGCTGCAGAAACCGCGAGGGGCTTTTGTGCATCGTGTGATCGCGTGTTTCTGCAGCAAGCTTGTAATCTCTTCTCCTATAAAAATCTGATCTTGTCGGGAAAAATGGAGAACAGTGGGGGGATACACCTGCGTCGGATGGGAATAGAAGTCCAGGTGAAAACCCTGTACAGTCTGTAGAACCCAAGCATCCTGAGTCAAAGCCTGCCACTGCGTGAGGCAGTGCTGTGTACGACCCCCCAGAGGAAACTGAGATAAATCTGAGACTCTCACCTGTTTTTTGCTGGGACTTGAAGTTAGCTCTGTTTCCCGACTGGAAACGTCCTCTGTTGAAGCCTCTGCGGGACGGGTAGAAGGTCCCACCTCGAGTGGAGTCCCAGTCTCCTCTACCGCGACCAAAATCGCCTCTCTGGGAGCCTTGCTGGTAGCCCCGGCCTGACGAGCGGCCCCGCCTCGCCCGGCCCTATTGAAAACACCCTGATGAAGGGCACGCTTGATTCCGCTCTGGGCTTTGTCCAAAGCCGTGAAAGTTCCTACATATTTGGATACGTCTTTGACAAATCTGTCACCAAACAAATGACCATCCGCCAGGGGGCCTGGTTCTGCCTCAGCCAGCTCCGCTAGATTACTGTCCATTCGAAGGAGCAAGGACCTGCGTCTCTCAGCAGAAATTGCGCAATTAGCGTTTCCTATGAGGCAAATTGCACGTTGAGTCCAACCAGCTAATATGTCCGGATCGACGGGCGTCGCACCTTCCTTGGCCTTTTGAGCCATTTCGAGTATCTTTGCCAAGGGGCCCACAACGTCTAACATCTTGTCTTGGCATCCTCGCCAAGCTCGATCGAGACCACGTTTGGGGTCCTTGGAGAACTTCTTTAGGAATGTCAGCATGCTGGCATCTATTTCCGGTGTCTCAGCTACATTGTCTGGCACTTCTGGACGGGGACATTCAGATTTTAATCGATTACGGACTTCTCTAGAGAAGCTCTTTCTTAAGTTTTCATGCAGGTACTCAGACACCGCCGGGGGCGGAATCCAGTCCGAGGACCGGGGGTGCACAATGTCTGATGGATCAAATGTGAAAGGTGTATTAATCTTGCCCTCTGTGGCTTTAGGAGCCACTTTAGCCTTTTTGGGAGGAGGGGGTTCCTCCGATGTGTCGGTATCAGTATCCGTGTTGGTAGTTGTAGTGTCGGTATCTACCTGAATTGGGCGTTTCCCTTTCGCCTTACCACCTGAATAAGCGTGGTCCGCTGCGCCTGAAGGGGGCAGAGAGGCCAGAGATTGCGAATGCGGCCACTGATCCTGTGGCTGAGAAGCAGCGGATGTGGAAGGGACTTGTTCCTTTCTTTTCTTAGGTTTGTCGTACCCATGCCTCTTGGCAAAGCCTTCTAACTGTTTCCTAATGGGCCGAAGGGCTACCGCAAGTGCTTGCTGCACTGTTTGAGGAACTTTTGTTTCCATGGCCTTGTTAACTGAAGCCTGGACCGAAGCATCTAAGGCTTCCACAATGTTGTCCTCTAAAACAGCCTCCTGCTGATTCTCACCAACTTCCTCCTCGCCACCATAGTATTCCCCAGGGTCCTGAGCCCACTCTTCCATCTTCCTGCTTATACTAGCACTTCAGGGACAGACTTAGCTGTGTCCTACACAGGAGGGATAATGGGGGGGGTCAGCCCACTGCACACAGACACTCACGTAACTTTTCCCAAACCCCCTCAGCAATGCTGTATTCAATTAGGTCAGAGACCTGGCCAACAAAGTTCTTGGAGCGTGTGCTCACTCCTAAGGCCTTTTATTTTACAACCTTCAGTCTAATCTCAAAGGCGATCTGCCAGGGAGCCTGCCGGTGTGTGGGACGCGTGAAAATGCGTCTTCCGTACGCTAGGGGAGCGCGCCGAGGCGCGCCGCCCAAACGCGACCAAATCCAACCAAAAAGAAGCCCAATTTGGTCAGCGTTCGGGCGCGCGCGTCGGCCGTGAGCCACCCGGCCTGTACGCGAGGGGCGTACTAGGGAAGCCTCAACGCGCGCGCAGCGCTGCCGGTAGCGGGCTCGTCTGAGGAAAGCGACCGGCTCCCTGCCGGTCAAAGACCGCAAAGTGAAGCGCTCGAAGCGCGCGGGGGTAACAGTCGTCGGAAGCCGGCGTGCGGCAGGCGACGCCGGTCCCGAGGCCCTGAGCGCGCCAGAAGCGCGAGCAGCAATATAAAATGGACCAAGTGCACGTAAGCCACAATTTTCAAGGAATTAACGATATAACTACTCTGAACACCACAGTGCCATCAATAAACAATACCATAAGGGTATATTCATCGTTCAAATAGCGATATAGCAAACAAACAACAACCCCATGCTACAGCAAAGTAAAGGGGACAGAAATAGGTGCACTTAACTCTTGCTGTGAGCAGCAAAGAAAGAGGATGATGGGAGCACGCAAGGTGTTCTTATGGACTATGGGGGCGTGCCTATACTCATGTGTTATCATGGGAAGTGTAGTTGTTTCACTGTTATTTATGAAAATCTTCATTTTCATTGGTTGCTGTGTTTATTGCAGTAAAGAAATGAGAAGTGTAATAATGTAATAATCTTCAAAGACAAAATATGCTCTTCGGGACTTGTGACTGTTCTTGAAGTAAAAACAAAATCATGTCCACTACGCATGTAGATTTCTTTACAACAAGAAGCATAATCTGAAGCCTCCGGTCCTGTAATAGAAATAGCAATCTCATACATTGCGGACGTATTCTTTGGATTCCTTTCCTATAGTAACTTTAAGAATTCCAAGATGGCCACCACGTTGGTCGTGGATTAGTGGGCGGTCTTCGTGCTGCGTCTGAGGTTCTCGCTCGTGCTCTTGTTTACACTCGGACGGCGGCAGTAGAGCTGAGCTATCAGTGCCTGGTTCGCCGTTTCTCTTGAGCCGACAGTGGAGGAGCTCTGTTTGCCATGGCTTCCGCCGCTATCCCGGACCCCTTGCACAGCCTGCAGGAGGAGGCTTCCTGCCCAGTCTGCCTGGACCCCTTCCGGGACCCTGTGTCGGTGGAGTGCGGCCACAGCTTCTGCCGGTCCTGCATCAACCAGACCTGGCGGGGCCTGCATTGTAACTTCCCGTGCCCGCAGTGCCGCAGGGTGTCCCGCTGGAAGAAACTGCGGCCGAACCGACACCTCGCTAACATGTCCGAGCTCGTGGACCAGCTGGCGCGGCTGCAGACTGGCCGCTGCTCCAAGCACCACGAACCGCTGCGGCTCTACTGCCAACAGGACCAGCGGGCTCTCTGCCTGGTGTGCCGAGAGTCCTGGGAACACCGGGCGCACACCGTGGTGCCCGTGGAGGAAAGTACCGAGGAGTACAAGGTAAGAGGAGTTCTAGTTGGTTTATTTTTATGCAGCGCAAACTGGACCCGAAGAAACTGGAGCGCGTTACAAGAGTACCAGTTGCATGATATAATATGGTCGCGTTAATAATTGCTAAGCGCGGGGTGATTGCGTGATTTGTAAGTAATCACAGAATGATGTGTCGATGCTAAGGCCCTAAGCTGGCTCCCCAGTTCCAGAGTTGTTAGGCTCTGGCCGTAAGACCGCATCCTCACTTTGTTTCGTATAGTTTCATCCAAGGACGGTCTTCTGTGTGATCCAGACTTGATCCCTTAACTCGAATGTTTCACGCCAAGTTAGCTCAATTGTGTGATCTTTGGCAAATCTCTCGTTGCGGAAGTAGTGATTACAGGTCTAACACTCAAGAAGTACCCTACAAGTTACACCACATTGCCCTTGCGACCGTCGTCTAGATATAATTCCAGAACAACTTGAAGAATACCAGAATAACACAACATATTTGAAGTAGTATAATTATTTTTTAAGTGATGTATTGCCGAAAAAACCGACTAAAATACCAGATTGGCTGGATAATAAGTATATGCAATGGACGCGATTCCCGTTCCCACACTGCTTGCTGTCGGTTATTTTTTTCTGCAGACAACCCCAGCCCTCCTATTTTGGTGTTTGAACATTTTGCATTTTTGTGTACTTTAGTGTATCGCCGTAATTGGGCTGTGTATGACCAGACGTGGGTCACTATGTCACTTGAACCAGCCTATAGTAGTTTCAACCTAACTAGGGTGAAACCGATCGTCGTTATCTTGTGTTCCAGTTCAAGAAGGACTTGGCTTGGGAATTTGAACTGGACTGTTCCCATTGGAGCAGTGCCAAGACTGATTTGCATAGTTGGGTGCAAACTGAGGTGGCATGGTGTGCCAAGAAACAATGGATTGGAATGTGGCCTGAGTAATTACCAGTGGCTGGGATTAATTCAAGCATTCCATCCATCATTTTTTAGGTCCCAGCTGTGGAGGGACATGGTCTTTCACTTGCCAGATATATGGTATGCACCAAATAGCTTAGGACCTGCCCACTGCTGAGCATTCATTGGTTTCATTGTCACTCTTCTTTGCTGCCTTCTAATTAGCTAGCGCATGCTGGCATTGCTTCCTCTTGTTTCAACTGGAGCATGTACCAAGTACAGATTATTTCATCTTGATTGGTGGCCTTCTCGCTAATGATGCTGTGGTTTGAGAAACCACTTCTATTTTGTTTTTCTTATTCCCTGACGTCCTTGTCAAACCTTTTGTCATTTGTAGCTGTGTTGTTACTATGCCACACGCACATCCCTTTTCTCCTCCGAAATGGATATTTGTCACAACAGTTATCTGCTTTTATTGTGACAACAGATGTTATCTGCTTCCAAATGTATTTTCACTAAGACATGAGTGCAGTTGCAGTTTGAACCCAGCTATATGCAAATCAATCTTGGGCCCGCTTCAACAAGGAAAAAGTCCAGCCAGGATTGCCTTAATGAAAGCAACTGCACTCATGCATTAATAAAAATATTTATATAAAAAAAGGTGGACCAAAGGGGTTGTAGGGGAGAAGGTTGGGTTAAGTAAAGGGGGATATGCAGGGTCAGGGAATCAAAGGGGTGGGGGGGATGGGTGGGAGAGAAGCACACAGAGTAGATGGCAAGATGGAGCATGATGGTAGGATGCAGTGGGAGAAGTACATAGGAGGGAGGGCAAGCACAAGGAGGTGGATATTTTCGGAGAAGATCAGTACCTGGCTGACTCAAAGCTCACTAAGTATATGTACTGGACAAAATAGTTATTTCAGAAACAGCTTAAAAGCTATCTAGGTAAGAACTAAACAAGCGGTGTTCTATGTGATCAACTCATTTCTGCATCTAAGGATACCAGCACCACTGAATTCTTCTGAAAGTGTTCTAAATAGAGTACCTTTGGTCTTCATTTTACGAATAAAAGAGGAAGGTGGATGTACAGGTGTCAGCTTAGGTATACTTAGTCTCTCAAATGACTCTTGAAAAAATCACAGTATATTCTTCATTTGGCATTTTCTACCCTTCCAGATAGCTAACTTCTCAAATGTGGTAACAGGCAGGGGCACAGCTTATGTAGTGGGGGGAGTGGGGTTAGCTGCTCAGAATGACACTTGTGTAATACATGTCACAGACGGGAAACATCCTTTACAACGAAACTTTTACGACGCAGTGCTTTTACAACGAAAACCATTACAACGCATTGCGCTGGGGGGCGCTCTAGGATAGGGAATAGATTTAATTTACTATCCAACACCTTCCCTAGTGTCCACGGGGACTGGAGTTGAAATAGTAAATTAAACTATTCACTATCCAGCACCCCAAAGCGCCATGCATTGTAAAGGTTTGCGTTGTAAAAACTGCGTTGTAACAGCATGCGTGGTAAAAGCATGCGTTGTAACGTCATACATCCGTCGCAGACTACATCTGTCCTCTCCGCTACCAACCACTGTTTTTCTGGCGCGTCACTTCCAAAGATTTGGTGGTCAGAGATGGTCTTTTTATAGCCAGAGCACTGGAGTTACCAAAAAGATAGCTTTTCATTGGCGGAGGCTAATTTACTAGATAACGGAGCAGTAGATAAACTAGTCATGTTGTTTGCAGTTGCCCATACATATTGTGGTGATTTGTTCTTTTTTCATTTTAGGTCAGCCTTGTAAGTCGATTGACGCCTTTACGAAAAGAAGTGGAAGACATTCAGCAATGTAAAGTAGATGAGGAGAAGAAAACGGAAGAACTGCAGGTAAGTGGCAGTGGTGAATAAGTATTAGTACATGAATGAGAGACTCTTGGTATTCTGTTAATTTCTGGTGTACAATACATTTGTTGACAGTACATTTTACTTTACCACATGCCCCTGAATCCGACTTGTTGTCTAGTGCACATGCCAACTTGCTCTTGGCTAGTGTAACGTAGGCTTATGCATAGTGCAGATAATATTGAGCTATTACAAATAGTTTTCTTCCATTGCATGACACTCTTTTTCCAGCCAGGTTGAGATACTAATCTCCCTTCATTTGGTAGAGATTTGATTTATGGAGCAGAACTTAATTTAGAGACAGTTGCTGAATCCACATATGAAGTTGTCTTAAATTCACCTCAAGCTAACTGAATTCCTAACTGAAACATGGACTACTTCAGAATCACTGGTGCAGCTGGGTTTTGCATGCCCAGATGGCTACAAAATATTCCATAAGCCAAGGACTACTGGGGGGGGGGATAATATATAAGGAAAAATTGAATTTTGTACCCCTACAAATAGATGAGATTCAGGGGATTGAACGACTGGGCTTCTCATTACAGGAGGCTAAGGGCAGCTTGCTTACAGGGGTGCTCTGCTATAGACCCCGAGGGCGGATACCCGATTTCAAGATCTTTTCAGCTCCTTTATTGACAAGAGTATTACTCATGCACATTTAATGGTAGTGGGAGATTTTAATCTTTGGGACAATGGCAGCCTAGACAACCACTTGAGGGACCTAAGACAAACTTGTGAGAACCTCGGCCTGTGTCAAATGGTAACCCAATCAACGCATCTAGGAGGCCATACTCTAGATCTCTTGTTCGCAAAGCAAGCTAAAACTGAGGTAGTGGATGTTTTGCCCCAAAATTGGACGGACCACTCGTTAATCCACTTTGCTATCACGCTCTCTAGTCTAGAGACCACCAGCAATTTTCCATTGAGCTTCCACAAGGGAAGAGTATGGCCCAAGCTGATGAAAGATAAGACTCTACTGCCTCTCCAGGGCCGGATGTCCTTTACCCCCTCATCTTCTGTAGGTGAAAACTATTAGACCTACTGTAAGATCATGGCGGATGCCCTTGATACAGTGGTGCCAATAAAGCGCTTAAAAAACAGGAGGAAAATTTCTGCCCCCTGGTTTAACAACAAATTAAAACAGCTACGGGTAACATGTAACAAGCATTTACAATGCCATGGTCTCAGCATTATGAAAGGTAGAGCTATTGGCATTGCTCATGACATTTTTTTTCATTTTTTTTTTAAACATAAATAAATGGTATTGTCATTTACAATGGCAATAGGTGAGCATTAGAGAGTTCTAGAGTGTATTCGCGGACACAGAGCCGCACACACAGACAGAGCCGCGCACACAGACAGAGCCGCGCACACAGACAGAGAGAGAGACACACTCACACTCACACTCACACAGAGCCACAGCCACTCACACACACACAGAGCCACTCACACACACACAGAGCCACACACACACACACAGAGCCACTCACACACACAGAGCCACTCACACACACAGAGCCACTCACACACACAGAGCCACTCACACACACATAGCCACTCACACACACATAGCCACTCACACACATAGCCACTCACACACACACACAGCCACTCACACACACACACAGCCACTCACACACACAGCCACTCACACACACACAGCCACTCACACACACACACAGCCACTCACACACACACACACACAGAGCCACACACACACAGCCACACACACACACAGAGCCACACACACACACACACACAGCCACTCGCACACACAGAGCCACTCACACACACACACACACAGCCACTCGCACACACAGAGCCACTCAGACACACACACAGAGCCACTCACACACAGAGCCACTCACACACACACAGCCACTCACACACACACACACAGCCACACACACACAGCCACACACACACACAGAGCCACACACACACACAGAGCCACACACACACACACACACACAGCCACTCGCACACACAGAGCCACTCACACACACACACACAGCCACTCGCACACACAGAGCCACTCAGACACACACACAGAGCCACTCAGACACACACACAGAGCCACTCACACACAGAGCCACTCACACACACAGACAGAGCCACTCACACACACAGACAGAGCCACTCACACACACAGACAGAGCCACTCACAGTGCTGCTCACTTTTCAGCAATATCGTCCAACATACCCTGCCTTTACCTATCATTTGTATCACAGGAATGCTCACAACAATTTACAACTCCTCTCAATTTTCAAAAAGGTACAGCTTTCTACTTTTGAATAAAAGGTCTGTGGCAAAGAAAGCGCCCACCCTGAATCAGAATGACGACTCCCTTTGATGCATCACAGCAAAACCAGTCCTGTCCTTTTCTGAGAATCACAGGCATATCACACTCCTTGGCATTACCACCCTCTGCAGAATCAAGGAAAAAGCTTGTAGCAGCACATTTTTAAGTGAAACAATAAGGGAACCCTGGGCTCTCTAGAGAAGGCATGTTTGGCGTCTCTGACTCTTAGGTGCCAATTGTATGGGGGAACTACTGATTGTGTCCGAGAAAAGGCCTGGTGATCAGATATGGTGGACTACCAAATGAGAGAAAAGTAGAGCATCAACACACTCATTTGAAGGTCTAATGTTGGACTGAGATGACGATCCCACCAGCAAATGTTGCGTTATCTATTTTTCCTATGGGAGATCTTGCTGTTTTCTTATGTTATCTCTGAAACCAATAAAATATGTTAAAAAAATGAGTGAACTGATATACACAACTTGCATGAATGATCCCAACCAGTGAGGCTTTACGATGTCCCATTAGTACTCTGTAATTGAGATTTCAATTTATGAAGCAGTTTTCCAGCTGTACGTATTGCTATACATACATATGGTCAATCCATTTAGTTATATCATCTCTATTCCGAAGGCAACATACACACATGGGGGAAAAAGCATGGGCACCTGGCTCGGGGGGGGCTGGAACCCTGCAGCGAGGGGCTGGCTGGCTTCAGGACAAGGCGAGTGCCGCGGACCAGCCTAGGGGACTGAGATCCTGGGTCCGAGGACTCACTGACGCTCCCTGCAGCGGCCGGCACTTGTAGGGGGAGGGACGAGCAGCTGGGAGCGGGGTGGGGTCACCGGGCGGCGATAGCAGGGGCGGAAAAGAACAGACAACAGCAGAGGGCAAGGCTGCCCTTAACTACAAAGTACTACTAAGCAGGCTAAATAAAGTGAAAAACGGGCACAGACTACTACAAAACAGAAAACTACAAAAATACTACTAAAAACAGGCTATATATGGTGAAAGCGGGCACAGAATAAGGGTTATAGAGCACAATCTACCAGACACAGTGCGGCAGGATCAGGAGACCAGCGGGCTCAGGAAGGGCTTGAACCCTGCAGCGAGGGGCTGGCAGGCTTCAGGACGAGGCGAGTGCCGCGGGTTAAGTGGGTTAAGTATAAAGAGGTCAACCCACCAGCACACAGCTACAAAAGGAGAACAGGTGACTGTGTTTTTGACCAGATGGAATCAAATTCAGTGGCATTCACTGCTGGTATAAACGTGATCCTGGGTAGCATGCGTGATGGGATTAAATGGCAGACAATGTAATAATATTGCCATTAAAAATGTATGCATCCTCATTCAATTACAACTCAATGTTAATAGTACCCCTCTCAATGGTACATATTCTGACCTCGGAAGAAAGAAAAGATTAAATTGGCACTTCACTGCGGTTGATGTTTATTTCACGAGGTTATCTTAGATGCTTGAAAAAGCATGGAAAGCTTGTAGATTCACATCTTTAAAAGCCAGATAAGTGCAAACATTTACTGACAATGTGGCAGAATATGAGAATCCTTTGCAAGGCTGACAAGGAGACACGGACAGCGGGGGCGGGAAAGGAGACACTGACAGCGGGGGGGAGCGGGAAAGGAGACACTGACAGCGGGGGGGGGAGCGGGAAAGGAGACGCGGACAGCGGAGGGGGGGGTGGCCGGAAAGGAGACACGGACAACGGGGGGGCGGAGGGGAAGGAGACACGGACAGCGGGGGGGGGCCGGAAAGGAGACACAGACAACGGGGGGGGCGGGAAAGGAGACACGGACAGCGGGGGGGGGGGGCGGAAAGGAGACACGGACAACGGGGGGGGGCGGGAAAGGAGACACGGACAGCGGCACACACACATCATACATAAAGAGAGATGCCACAAGCCCGTGATCAGAGACAGATGAGGCGAGCCTCCGCCATGAAGGTTTCAGTCTAAGGCTCGTTTTTTTCCCTCTACCATGCGCTCATATTAAAAGCGTGCATCTTTAGAGCACGCTACTTACCCGCTAGCACCCACGTGGTGCCTACTTTACTTCACCTCAGCTGTGCGCCCATCCTGGCTGCAAAGAAAGGCCCCTCAGCAAAACGCCCGGGTTGCAATCTCGGCTCAGCAGCGGGCCGTCGCCGCGGTGACGTGGGCAGCTTGAGTCGCGGGAGGAGGGCGGGAACAAACACGGACAGCGGGAGGGGGGCGGGAAAAAGACACGGCGGGGAAGAATACAACGGCCGACCTAATCAGCGGGAGGAGGGCGGAAACAGAGACGGACAGCGGGAGGGGGGCGGGAAAAAGACAGCGGGAAACGAGGACAGCAGCCTACCTCATCTTAAGGAGACTTAAAATGGCGGCCACAAGCTTTTGAAATTTTTCGGAATTGGGGGCGTGGTTTTGCTGTGCTGAGTGACGGACGACGTCACTGTCTAAAGAACAGCAAAACTTACGCCCCCAAATCCGAAAAGGACGGGGCTACATCGGAGTGACGGATCTCTCCTCCAATGGCTGGCCTCCGTTTAGGAAGCCAGCCAATGAAGGAGAGACAGGGCAGGGAGGCGGGACCTTCTGCGCTACTAAGATTCATTAAATCTCCGGCCTAAGACTGCGCAAGCGCAGCCTTTTAGGCCTTCGACCTAAAAAGGCAGAGAGGAAATGGAGGAGGGCATATTTGGATTCGGATAGGAAAGCCCTGAAACTAGTACAGACCCATTATAAGGAAGCTATTGGCAAGGCTAAAGCCGATTTTTATGCCAACTCTATTCTGCAAGCCCCTAACAGTACCAAGTTATAGGAAGAACAGGAGGAAACCCATAAACCACGTTGGGATGGGTATGTTGTGTAAACAAAAAACAATTCCCAACAGGTATTATTGAGAGACAATTTCAATTATGTATGCTTAAAGACATTACTGAGAACAGAGACAAGGAGTCAAATTGGATTTTGGACCTAGGTCTGTTATCGCATTCACTGCTGACTGACCCCGCCAGATGAGCCTCCGCCTTCTGTGCCCGTAAATCTTCAGACGCTGCCCAACTACGTGAGCAGACCCAGGACCTCACCGCGACCAGCTACCGGCGCACAGTTCCCCCGAATGCCACAAGCCACGCATCCCTGCTTGGCTTCCTCACTGTACTTATCGACAACCCCGTCCTGATGACGATCCCGACCAAAGGGGATCGAAACGCCGTCGACCACACAGCTTGAATTAAAAGACGCATATGACACATTCAGCTCTTACAAGAAACTAACCCTTTTCAAGTGACTGTAACTTGTACTGTAATTGAAGCTGTAATTGATGTATACAATATACTCTATGCGCCACCAAATGCTGTTTTTTAAGCACTTGCACTTTTTTAGTTCACTTTAAACTGTATATAGCACCTTGCACCAAGTGCCACTGGGTTGTCACAAGATCTAATCTTTACAGTGCTGTTCCAAACTGTAAATGTACATCTAATACCCCTTGTCCTTGGTGAATAATACCACCTTTCTTCAAAATCCAATTTGACTCCTTGTCTCTGTTCTCAGTAATGTCTTTAAGCATACATAATTGAAATTGTCTCTCAATATTACCTAACAGTACCAAAGCACTTTTTGATATCGTCCAGAACCTATCTAGTCCAGCATTTGCTAGTAATAAGGTAATAGCTTCACAGAAGCTATGTGATGATATCGCTGACTTTTTTGAAGAGAAAATAACTAAAATTGTTGGGAATTTGCAATTTGACGATGTGGTTGGCTCAGCTGAGAAGCCTGCCTCTGAATCTCAAACAACCACCATATTGGATATTTTCCACTCTCCTACAGAGGACTCTTTTAACCAGCTGGCTCAAAGTGTGGCCTCAGGTTCCCCGTTAGATCCTTTCCCGCATAAAATCTGGAAAACCCTTGGGGAAGAAACTCTACCATAGCTATGGAAGATCTGCTGCCAGTCATTGGAGGAAGGGGTGGTACCAGAGGCTTGGAATCAAGCTAATATAACTCCACTTCTTAAAAAAACCTCCCTGGACCCCTCCGACCCAGCGAGTTTTCGACCTATATCCTTACTGCCCTACCCAGTTAAAATCCTTGAAAAGGTAGTTAGTAAAAGTCTATCTTGCTATCTAGAGGACAATTTACTTCTGGACAGGGATCAGTTTGGCTTCCGCCCGGGACATGGGACTGAGACCGCACTGGTCACGGGAATGGATAACCTACGAATGCGTGCTGACAACGGGGCCTCATCTGTCCTGGTACTATTGGATATGTCAGCCGCATTTGATACGGTTAACCGTGCAGTGTTGGTTGAGAGACTGGAAGACATAGGGGTAAAAGGATAGGCTTTAAAATGGTTACGATCCTACTTGTCAGGAATACAGCAGGCGGTATCCCCATCGCCATTTACCTCTGCTATGTCCCCAGTACTCCATGGGGTTCCACAGGGCTCAGCAATAAGCCAGATTCTCTTTAATATTTATCTACGCCCTCTACTTCCCATCATCAAATCTTTTGGGATAGATCTCATCAACTATGCAGATGACACTCAATTGATACTCTCACTGGAGGGGAAAAGAGCGATATCCATTGATACCCTCCAGGAGTGTATGTGTCAAACTGCAGGTTGGTTTAAGAGAAATACCTTACAATTTAATGAGGGAAAAACTGAGGTACTATACTGCCCCACCACGAGAATGTCACGCCACTTACCGTTACAGTTTAAGCTCACTCCTGAGGGTGACGCTTTGGCCTCGGCTAAAGTGGTGCGCAATCTGGGAGTTATGGTAGACGAAAACCTCCAAATGGATACACAGGCCAATAAAACTGCCAGCAACTGCCTCTCCTTGCTCCCCACTTTACGGAAAATCCTTCCCCTACTCCCAGAAGACACTCGCCCCCTTATAGTGAAGAGTATAATATTGAGTAGATTGGACTACTGCAACTCCCTGTACTTGGGAGCCCCACAATATATTGTACAGGGGTTGCAGAGAGTTCAATCGATGGCAGCAAAACTGGCCCTAAATACACAACGTAGATCCTCTACGACGCTGGCCCTAAGAGATCTTCATTGGTTGCCCATCAGGGAGAGAAACCGCTTTAAATCCCTCTGCATTGTATATAAGGCAGTACATGGTCAGGGCCCAGTTCCTCTACAGAAAAGAATCACCTGGTATAATCCTATAAGGCAGCTCCGGTCTTCTCACTCCAGCTTGATAACTACCACCAGATTTAAGAGGTCTCGGAATGGTGGTAGAGCCTTTGGAGTGATGGCCTCCCGTATATGGAATGAATTGCCACTAATGCTTAGACAGGCTAGCTCGTTGATTGGCTTTAGGAAGAGCCTGAAAACCTGGCTCTTCCCAAGCAATGGGCTTTAAACATATCTTTTAAACAGCTGACTCTGATTTCTCCTTTTTCAGGCCTCTCTCTGGTCCAAGCGCCAGGATACCCGTAGGGTGACAGTTTTGCGCTATATAAGCCTCTAATACAATACAAGCTGACTCAAAAGTGGCCCAAACCCATAAGACCAAAACAGCCCTCCTCTCCAATGAACAGGGTCCTATCTTTTGCATCTGCCACCTAAACAGAATATAACTGTATGTTTGCGCCACTGAACCGATAGAATATCTGCTGGTATTTTGCAAACCCTGTATTTTGTAATTCAGAAGCCCTGATGATGGATTGCTCATAGAAGTGTAAAACTGCTTACAAGTGTTATCGGGGCCAGTGGATATTGCCATACTCTGCTTGAGTACTGCCCGTTTGCCACTGGATTTCATACACGAAAAATCCTTTTGGTGAACGTGTGCTCTATATATACTCACTAACATAACATCTCTGTTAGAAATGGGAGTCTCTGATTGGCAGTGGTATGCACCCTGTCCAAGTAGGGACCCTTCCATCTAGTCCGGGTAAGGCAGTTACACGTCCAGATAACCCGTGCTCACCCCCTTAGTAGCTTGGCACAAGCAGTCTGGTTTATCTCTGAGGCAATGTGTAAAGCATTTGTACAAAACACACCGAGTAACACAGTGAAAACACTAGAAATGGACACCACACCAGTTTAGAAAAAAAACAATCTTTATATAAGCAAAACAAGACCAAAACGACAAAATGCATAAATATATCCCTTTTAAAAGGTTTAAATAAGTTCAGTTCATAGAAAACTATGATGCATCACTTTTGGTGCAAAGAACCCTAGATGCATCAAAAACCCTAGATGCATCAAAAACCAAGATCAAAAGAGGTATAGGGGAGTTGATTTGTCTGTTCCTTACTGCTATGCAGGGGAGGTGATGCGTCCGTTTCTTACTGTGATGGGGGGGGGGGGTAATGCCTCAAAATTCAACTACGCAACCTCTGTTCCTTACCTGCGGGTCTTCATTGACATAGATTTTCCTCACAGAAAATCCAGGCGCTGCGGTTCGATGCAGCAAACCAGCTGCTGAATCGATTTCCACAGCTGCAGACAGGAGATGCAACGGTTCTTCTTGTTGCACACCAGGGCCTGCGTCGGAGTCAGGGCCTGCGTCGGAGTCAGGGCTGTGGTCTCGGATTTTGGAGTTGTTTAAAACTGCACTCGCAGACATTGCAATGGCAGGGCTGAGACAAGTTTACAGGGCTACTCTCGTTGAGTGGCACAACCCGTGCTGCAGTTCCACTAATAGCATTTGATTTACAGGCCCTGGGCACACACAGTGCACTTTGCGAGAGACTTGCTAGTCAATCAAATATGCAAATCCTGGATACCCCCATCTTTTTTTATAATTTTTTTTTTATAAATCTTTTTATTATTGAAAAAACAAGAAAAACCAATGGCAGATGCCTTACATCATGGAATAAGCAACAATTATACAAACATATGGCGAGTATTAGACGGCAAAATCCCCAAGGTCAAAGCTGAATCTCAAGATGGAAGTGGCGTGCGGCCGTATGAAATACAATAAATATCAGTCCAACCTTATCGACATTATTCGCGAGTCCACCACCCATAGGAACAGGATTTTAAAAATACGGCAATTTCGAGTGGCAGGAAAGTGTAACACAATAGAACAATGGGCAAAACAACGACCGCTACCAGCTTGCAGCAATTAAAGGCAATACATTGTAGAAGATCTCGTAAACACAACCACCCCTAGGACCCGTCCACCCACCAAATAGGATAACCCCTCAGAAAGGCACCTAATATCAGGATATGCATCGGATTTTGAACATAAAAACGAAAACAAATACAAAACAATAAACCCATACCCCCCACCCTGCACCCCTGCATATGGCTGTCGCCTAACCCCAACTAGCAGTGTGCCTGTCGCCCCAACTAACTAAGTTCTAAATATAGAAAATGGGGGAGAGCATTTCCGTACGGGCTCCTGGTCCCCTATCCCCCCCGCCAGTAACAAGCAACCCCAGCGATGAAAACACTATTCTATCCAAAAAATTTAGAAAAAGCAAATCAGGGGAGCTGTAATACACCGCCCAACCCCCTGTGAGTCCAACAGTACCAAATCCCACATCCATTAAGGCCATAGTATGATACCCAGTCAATCGAGCTCAGCCTTGGCCCTTCCGATCTATCATGCGATCCCCTCCCGGTGGGACCACCGCGTCCACAGGAGAATCAGAGTGCGAAAAGGGTCCAAAAAATTTCAGTCGAATCTCCCACAGGCAGCAGTGATGTTAAGCGTAACAATACGTTCGAAGCACCAGGTTCCCGATTCCCCCAATGCACTGACCAAGGGCTTCGGCGTCTCTTGTCGCACGGGGTCCTCATCCGGAGTCAAAATGGTCATCATGGGAATCTTAGCTGGGTGCAGTTCTTGCATTGGAGCAGGGTCCGGTCGCACAAGCCCCGTCTCAGATAGGCCCGCAATCATTTTGTGAACCAAGGCATCCACATGTGAATGAAGTGCCCCAATGGCTGCCAATACTGTCTTCAGCGACGGGTCACGCTCCGTCCGGTCCATCTCTCCTCGCTCATTACCAACCATATTCACTTCCCCCAGAGAGCCCAGTCTCTCCGGGGGAACAGACAAGAGCGGGACGGACGGCGTCGGAGGGCGACTAATCGTTCTCCGCTGTAGCGATCTGTACTCCGCTTCTGCAAGCGAAGACCCCGACACACCGAATCCCGGCGGCGGCAAACCGGGTCCACGGGACAGGGACCTCCGCCCACAGCCGCAGTCGTGCCACGTCACCTCTCCCTCAATGTTAGTCAATCAGAAAGATCGCCGTCAAAATCGGGCAAAAACGACCTCCACTGCTATAGACCGGACCCTGCCTGATTCCCACGGCCGATGTTGTTCAACTGCAACCCGGCTGGGCCAGTACTTGAGGCCCCGGCTCTCCAGCTGAACTAGGCCGCAAACTTTAACTCGACGTAACTCCGTCTACCAAGCCGGTTAAGTTCTCGGGATTTCATCCTCGGACTGTACACCGGTTCATCCACACGGAGGTCTGGCGCAAAAACAGGATCATCTGGCAGGAGACAGAGGTCGGCGGAGCCGGGAGCCTAAGCAGCCATATTGTTTGCTAGCGTAGCTCCTCCCCCCTGGATCCCCAATCTTAATCGCCATTTACACAGCGAGCATGTGCACTATAACACTGATTAACAATGATAAAGTGCCCAGAGTCCTAAAGCCAACAAAGACAGGGTCAAAAAAATTTGAGGCAAAAAGTTTGGAGATAAACCTGCAAAAAAGGGTCAGGTCCAACAATCTCACTATATTGTGGATAGATTCAAATCGTTTTGTGCTTAACATGGCTGATAATCTCTTACCCCGCCAACTCAAGTTTCTTCAGCTCTTGCTGCTCTGTGCACCTTACTTATGTTATCTGAGCAACAAAGACTGTCCATTGCATTTCAACCATGTCCATCCTCTGGCGTCTGTAGTTTCTGATTTTTGCCAGTGTCTACATTCTTTTTCTTTATTGAACACATGTTATTGTTTTATAATGCTTAAGACAAGTCAGAACCACACTGAAAGGGCATTGATTGCAGTAGAGGCAGCATCGCAGAAATAAATTTCAACATAATCATCATGTTGGCGACATGGTTTACAAGTATACAGTGCAAGTAAATCAAATACCATTGGTCAGCGAACTGAAATACTTTGAGTTCCATAATTTCTGATGTTTGCTGGGACATCCCCTTTATTTATTTGTACATTTCATTTTTCGCTCTGCAGCAGTAGTCCTAAACTCGAGTCCGTAGATAACTGAAGAGGAGTAAGATCTGGCTTCCCCCAGAATCTGGCGATTTTCCTGCTTGCCACTAGGTAGCCAATGGCAGTCAATATACTCTGGAGGATGAGAATTCAACCACCCATCCATGACTCACAGCAGTACCACCGTAGTGTCTAAAGTGGTTTGTAAATGTAGTAGATGTGTAATGGTGGTGTGTATTTTCTGCCACTAGGCACAGATAACCGGGTAGGGTCAAATAATGTGATAGAAGGTCCTCCTCATGTCACTACAACGGGTACCCTCAGCATTTGGGCCATCCCATTTTCAAAAGGCTCTCAGTGCTGTATTATATTATGTGGAAATTGAATTGTATCATTCTGGGGTTGGATGGAATAGTGTGCGAGCATCCATCCGGGCTTCCCGCCACATCCTCCTCTGGGGTTGGGTGGAATAGTGTGCAAGCATCCATCCGGGCTTCCCGCCACATCCTCCTCCCAAGCGCAGCATAACGTCCGCTCAAACTGGCATATCTGCGCATCTCTCCATATCCTCTCAGCCAGGTGTTCTATTTCTAAAGTGAAAAGGACGGCTGGACATGGGACAGCCCTGCTGAGTGCCCCATTCAATAGGGAAGGGAGAAGAGAGCACCCTATGAACCCGCACTCTCGATCTTGGAGAATCATACAGGGCCTTCAACAAAGCAAGGAATCTCTTTCCGATATTCATTCCGCATAATATGAACCGCAAGGTCCAGTGGATGGTGTTGAAGTCCTTTTTGTAATCTATTAATAATAAAGGTGCCGGGACTACATGTCCTCAAGGATTTTTGCCAGAAGCTTACTCTCTATGTTCGGAATGGAGATAAGGCTGTATAAGGCACAATTCCCTAGATTTTAAACAACAGTGGTACCTAGAACAAGGATTCATTTCTTAAATGAATATAGACTCAATAGCAACTATATTTTGGGGACATGTCCAGCCGGACAGAGGTCTTATTTTTACTTGATCAATAATATTAGACAGTTTTAACAAAACAATACATAAAGTGGGACACAGGCCTGTGTCCTAGTTAGCAATATACAAACCTTAATCCTTGTTCTAGGGACCACTGTTGTTTAAAATATTGATTCCCGAGGTACCTGGTCGACTTCTCTGGACCCCCATGTTGTTTTGAAACGCACAATTCCCTAGAGGCATGTTAGGTTTCAGGATTAAGTGTCACCAAGGAAAATCTTTGAAAAGGCATAAGATGTGTGGCACGAGGAGGGATGAGAATCTTTTATAGTATTTTATGGGGGGAAGTCGTTAACGCTCTCCCCTTCCGGTAAGACTCCAGGCGCTATCACAACTTGGAATTAATCTAGGGTTAGGGGCTTGTCCAATTCCTCCTGGTCAGTCTGTGAGCACAAGGCGCTCGTAATCGTCCTACACAATGCAGCTGGAATGGCACACCGCAGAGGAGGGAACAGCAATGATAGAGGTTCCTGTAGTAGTATGCAAATACTGCTACGATATCTACAGATTTAAAGACCAGTTGGCCAGCCAGCACCCTTATGGTGGGAATCAATCGTGAACCCACCTCCCTCTGGGAGAGCCAGAAGAGCATCTTACCTGCCTTATTGCCCTGTTCATATAATCTATACTCTGAGAGGGCGCGGCGGCGCTGGCTGTATTGAGGCATTTCTCTCAGGATCTTGACTGTCTTCCAGTTGTTGTATTATCGCTGCTGTCTGAGCCCCCACTGCAGAGTACTCCTGGTTGAGAATCTGTTGATCGGCAATCTCTTACTCTCTACTTTTTTCTCTGCCAAGCATCATGGCGAACGCCCTACCCTGATCCTCACCTGTGGGAGGTTCCTAATCTCCCACAGGTTAGGTCATGGACTGCAGATTGAACGCAAAGTAATCTCTTATTACGCCTTGGTGGAAATCCACAAGGGGCTTCTTTTTGAGCCACCAGTCGTTTATATGCCTCACACCTACAACTATTTGGACCAAGCACTGGGGGAGAATCTTCACCCGCACGCTGTTTGAGAGGCTACTCAAGAGGATAGGGGACCCTGTACGATCATCTAAGGAGCACGAGGACACAAAGAATTACTCCAGTCTGGGGCTACATTTATGGGGAGCTGAGTAATACATGAAGCTCTGTTTGCGCAGGTGCCACTTTAGCCACACATTCTCAAAGTCCAGCGATGTTTCCTTTTCACTCCATATCTGCGTCTTATCAGTTAGGACCGCTGAGGTTGTGTCTAGGGACTTAACAAATACAGGAATAAAGTCTCCTCCATGAATCATCCTGGAGCAACTCCTATGACTGCACTATCAACTTGCTGCTTATCTGCATAGGTGGTAAGTATACGCTACACAGAACCCATGGGGCTCCCTCTATCCTTCCCTCCAACCATACATTGTTGCCTTGGTGGTCGAGGTGGGTAGAAGTAATGACCAGGGGAAGAACTTGTGTAGGAGTATTGCCACCGCCCTAGCGTCTCTATTAAAACCAGATTGCCTGAGGAGTGAGCATTTAGTGCCCAGCAAATGGATTTGCTGGACAAGAGGATCTCCAGGTAGAGTTTCTTCTGTTACCCAGGCCTCAAAAAAATCATTAAAATGTTTCTAGACCTGCAGGTCTAATAACTTCAATAATCTACCTCGTCCATAAACTGATCTCATTATGTTATTCTAGGCAAATATTTTATTTTGGATTCGCCGCCTTCTTGATTATCACATATGTGAGCACCCTCCTATATGTGAGTTCAGCAGTCCTGCTGTGCAAAAAAATTAGGTTGGATTTACTAGACTAAACGTTTGCTCCATGCATAATAAGAATCTAGCCCACCTATGGGGTATACTTGACCCCTGACTTGCCTCTTAGTTCACTAATAACATTGCCGTACAAGCAGGGGAAGGGATATTTCTCAGTTCATCTTCAAAAACTCACCATCAATAAATATATTACTAAAGTATGAGGTGGTGCGATTTCATTTTCAGACAGGGCATTTCCATCGAAATGGTCAAAAACGTTGCATTAACATGCAGCTTTACTTATAAAATTATATAATGTATAAACCCTAAACTGTTGAAATTGGGGTTCAGCACACATATTTATCATTTGCACACTTAGGGGGTCATTAGGATCGCGGACGGACTTGCGTCCGTCCGCGACCCCAGAGCAGGAGGGAACCTCCGCATGGCATGCGGAGTTCCCTCCTGTGCAATTAGGATGTGACCGCAAGGGTTGCGGTCACATCCTCTATTTTTAACATTGCGGCGGGTGGAGCTTCAAGCTGCACCCGCCGCAATGTTAAAAATGCACGCATTGCATTTGCATGCAGTAAGAGGCAGGCACCGCGCGGTGCCTGCCGCTTTCTGCATGCAAATGCAGGGGGGTACCATAGGTACCCCCCATGTGCACCCCCCACCCCCCCTTCACCAAGGGGGCCCGCAACGGGCCCCCGCAGTGAAGTTCCGTATGTTTTTCCACGGCGGAAAACCCGCCGCGGAAAGGCATACTTTACAGGCCATCCTAATATGGTGGACGGTGTCTGACAGACACCATCACCATATTAGAGCTTTTCCGCCGCGGTTGTAAGCCAGCCGCAGCGGAAAAGCTGCGGACGGAAACCAGGACCCACCAGCCATCCTAATGTGGCGGTGGGTCTTTGGTCAGTCCGCTGCGGTTTTCCGCATCCTCTGGGCCGGCGGTGCCTTCCGCCGGCCCCGAGGATGCGGAAAAACCGCGATCCTAATCGACCCCTTAGTGTTCCGATTGGTTTTCCTAATAAAATATTTTGTTTCATCACACAGAATTACAAAACAAGGGCTTCTATAACTACTGAAATGTATTTTGAAATGTTTGTACGGTTCACTTTTAAGCTATTTAAATGTGTGTTGGAAGAAAACATGACCTCTTACAGCCTTTCATTTCAAACTTTTTATACACCACGTTTGTCAGACAGTTCACTTTACAAAAGATCTCGGCTGGCGAAATCAGCACGCGTGCGCTGCTCTCCTCATACGAGGGCTTCTTGGAATCGGTACGATTCCAGAAGCTCACTTTCTGCTCCGCCCGTGTTTTGCATTGGTGCACGTTGTAGGAGAGTAGGGTCTGCTTTCCTATGGTCACCTCATTTTTTACTTTTTGCTTCACTGGTTTTCGACTTAATGTGGCTGTGGGCCTGCTAATCAGACCCACAGCCCGGCTGTTCGCTCTCTAAATTTCACACCATATCCTTTAGGTACATCACCAATTGGGATTTGGGTCACTCTTGTGAGTCCCTGTACAGTGTACTATAGGTACCCAGGGCATAGGTACACCCAAGGCCTACCAGGGGCTGTAGCATATCTTTTGCCACCCCTGGCTGGCCATCCAAACTGACACAACTGGCTGATCACTCAGCTGGGGCAAAGTCGTGTAATGACCCCTTGCTTAGGTGTAGTATTCCTATACCTACCATTATATATCGACACATGCACCTATAAGTCACTCCTATGGCAGGCCTTAACAATCCTGAGGGCAGAGTGCTTGGTTTTATGTGAGATGGTGCTCTAGCATGAGCTGAGCCTGTCTGCAGCTTTCGGAACCATGTCCTTATAGCTGTTCTAAGACACAGCCATACCATATACTCTTAAGTGCATTATAATCCTCGCGGTTATTGCTAACTTTGGTTTAGCTTTATCAAAACATGTCGTGTAAGGTGTCATACGCTTTGGAATACTACCCCCTCGCCAGTTCTGGGGATGGGGGTAGCATTCCACCCTTCTAGAGTGAGAAGACATGTTGTTCCTACTAATCCCGGTTAAAGTTAACCAGAGCCTCTGCATCACAAAATGGATGCTGCTGCCACAGACACAAGTCTGACCTCCTGCTGCTGGGAGTCCTTCCAGCGAGGGATGCTTGGACAATAGGTTTTCTGTCTTGGGAGGTGCTAGCACCACCCCAGACAGGCTATAGTGTATTGGGGCAGGGAGGGCTGAATGAAATGAGACACTGCCTGGGGCACACAAGGTGTTCCATGCTTAGCCCAGTTCAAACCGGTGCTGGGGCACTCCAGCCCCAGCTCTGGCGTGAAACTGGACAAAGGGAAAGGGGTGTAACCACCCCCTTCCTGGGTCCCACCCATAGGAGGGACCTAGCAGGTAATCCAGCCCCTAAATTTGGTATATAGGTAGGAGCTGAGTCCCAAGACTTAAGATTTTATCCTGACTGAAACTTGAAACGAAACTTTGGACCTTCAACATTCTACTTGACATAGAAGACTGAAGAATCTCCCTTGTGGTCAGAGTGACCACCCTGTGCAAGCAGGCACCATCAAGCGATCAACGGTTTGCTTTGTCGACGCTCCTGCCCGAGCACAGAGCCTGACAAGACCCGGACTTCAAGACTTCCAACAGCCCGATCCACAGTCACAGCAGAGCTGAGACCCATGGAGCCGACGAGAGACGTGGGACCGGCCATCTTGGAAAGCCAGCGAATTGCTTTCTGTGCAACTTCTGAGGCACCCTCGAAGTTGTGCGTTGGGGATTGAGAAGCCCCAGCCCCGAGCACCAACTGCACCGAAGATCAGCCCTCCACACTCCACGAGTTCTGCGTGGGGCCCTTCTGCATTTTCCTGCTCGAGGCGTCTGTCTGGTCACTTGCCCGTTGGCTAGGGGCCTCTGTGACGACGAACCCTTTGATTTACACCGCTGGTCTGGTTGCTCCAGACTGGCCCCTGCTTAGCTGAAAAGGAGAAGCCCATCAGACCTTGCTGGTCTGATCAAGAAGCCATCTTCGATTCCTGCGTGGGTTGCCTTTGCCAAGGCTTGTTGACTCCAATCCGGAAGCCGACAGCGAGAGACTTCGTGGGACAGTCCGTATCCAGCTCCTGGTCGTCGTCGACACCTGGTCCACGTGGCTGCAGAGACCAGCTTCACGACATCACCTGATTGCTTCACGACATCGCCTGGTTCCTTCCTGGTCACTGGCTAGTGACCAAGACTCTGTCCTCTCTGCTTTCAGGTACTCTTCATCCTCGATCCACCCGGACACTTCTCTCCTGGTCGCCTGCAGCATCTTTCTCCAAGGCTCCATAGTAATCAGCGACCAAACCCGACACACTTTGACACCTATGCACCCGCTTCCTGTGGGTGAGGTAACGCGAGTATTTCGGTACTCCTGTGGGCATTGACTATCCTAGTGACCTAGTTTCAAGTAGCTTTTCCTTAGTCCATCCGGAAGTGTCCTAAAATAATTCGTTTCCAATTCTTTCGTTCCCATTCTCACTCTATGGTAACTTGCGTGCGTGTAAAGACACTGCATGCGCATCCCGTGGGCCTCCTGCTCCCTATCCTTTGGTAGTACAGCGTAGCCCCAGCGATTCTCCAGACCCTAGGCCTATCCTTTGTTCGTGACATGGTTCTTATACCACTATTTTAGTATATGGTTCGAAGTGCCCCTAGGGCATTACTGTATTTTGTGCAACTTATTGTATTATAATTGAGTATCTTTTTATGTGCTTGTGCCTCTTACCTCCTAAGGAGTTCAGAGGATTGTGTTAGAAATAAATACATATATATTTTGATATACAACCTGTGTGGTGTCCTTTCACTTGGTATTAAAAGGTTTACATATGGTAAAACAGCTGGCTTCACATGCCCTCTTGAGTTTAGCCTAAGACTGCTTTGTCCATGCTACCACTAGGATAGCTGGTCTATAAGGTTGCTTTACAACCATCACCATAAGGGTTGTTTGGACTGGTGCAAGGTGCTCACTAGAATAGTGAACATCGTATACCAGGCCAACTTCTCACATGCGTCATTTTGCGTTACCAGTTATGCAAACCTGGGTGTAATGATGCCTAGGAGGGTTCCTGGTTACCACCCTGTCCCCTTTGGTCCCGCCCACCGGGATTGCATCATTTACTGGCGGCGGGAGACAGTGTCTCCTAATAAGCCGTACGCACTTTTTTCTTATCATTCGGCTTTGGCAAAGGCAGCAGCGTGTTTAATTTTGCATTGCTCTTTCACTTAAAGTGAAAGTGCGATGCAATTATAAACAAACGGCTGCCTTTGCCAAAGCTGAGATCTTGTTTGAGTTGCTACGACCTAACCATATAGAGCCAGTGCTTTACTTGATGTATCGACTGCTGGGTTAGGAACATATATTTACATTTATCATGGGTAGATTTCACGCCTCTTGCACATTCCCCTGCATTCTCTTCTTGCTAGATCAATAGAAGGCCTTTAAAGATGCAGTACTTTTGGAGGCTGTCTGTGTTGTGCAAGCGACAAATGCAGTGGTTTTCCCAGGTCTCTGGGGCACCTTTTGAGAATCAGCAGGTTCTGCACCGTTGAAGAGCCCAGTGCCCTGCAAATTATGTCCGCCCGGAATCAGGCGAGTTGCCAGCTCCGTGCTCAGATTGGACTTTTATTGCACTTTGGACGTCTTAGTTCTCAAAATAGCGGTTCGTAATATGTAACAGTTGAGCTGCCCACCTGGGGTTTTAGAATCTGCAAACTCATTGGGAAGGCACTTCTTTTATTGAATTGTGCAAAAAGAAGAGGTTTTAAACAAAAACGGGTATCTGCAGTGTGGTGCATGGTGACTTTTGTTTGGGAAAGCAAGCTTGGTGACGACAACCGATGTCTGCAGCAGTGCTAATATTTTTGGTTTTGGGTGCGTGCAGTGTTGTAGGTACAATCGGCGGAGCAAGCTCCTGTGTTGTCAGTCTAGTGCCTGCGTTTGCTGGCTAAAGCCACGTGTTGCTCCCTCCCAGGCGGTTTGCCCTGTGCATTTGTCGTAGAGAAGTGGCCATTTGCCGTCTCGCTGGTTGCTTTGACGCACTCTCCCTGGAGCCATTTTCTCCTGCTTTACTGCACTGCCTCTCGCGGGCCTTTCGCGCATGTGTAAATCATTCTTACTTAGCTCAAGCGACTGAATATTGGGCTCCAGCCTGGGGGTAGGTCTGCCTAAGGGATCTGGGGTGGGTGGCATCTCACCTGGGACCTAGAGGGGCTTCTCGTTCCTTGCTTAATTGTGTGCCTAGCAAATAAAAAATCCCCCTCCCTCTTCATTGCAAAATGGAAATAGATGACACAGGTGCTGGCAATTTCCTTTCATCTCCTCGCGAACACATTCTACACCGTCTTGAGCTTTGTCTGAACATCTTCGGTAATTTTGCTCCATGGTGTATGTTCAAAACTATTTTTAATCTGGTTACTGTTGTTGGACTTTGTATGCAGCTGTTCCGAGTCTGGTCGTAGTGCATTGAAAAACTAGCATTGAAAATGCAATAGTTCTCGCCTTTGATTAGGTTAAAACCATTTGCTTTGCTAATAGTATTGTATTGCAAAGCAAATGGCTTTAACTTAATCAATGGCGCGACCTATTGCATTTTTAATGCATGTTTATTAAATTATGCTCATCGCATGATATTTGCAAGGCTAGAATTCTATTCATATAGGGCATATTTTGCAAAGTTAAGTCCAGTATGCCGTATCTGTAAGACAAAATAAGTGGGGCGCTTTTACGGACCAACTCCAACAAGCCCATCAGTCTGCAAGTTCTCCCTCCCCCCCCACCCCCCCTCCTTCCCTTCCCCAACCCATCCCTGGGACAGTCATTGATACCACCTCCGAACCCTCACCCCTCAAAATCCCCTATATTCCTGCCAGGCATCCCCACACCGCTCCCATTTCTTAGAGTACCCCCTTCTCTGATAGACCACTTTCTCTGCCCACTGGCACCAATCGAGGCCCGACTTCCAATCACTCAGTCCTACCCCATGCTCTGGCTATATCAAGTTTTGCCATATCTTCATTTTTGGACCAATCTTCGTGTCCCATTACAGCCAGCAGCAGCCACTTGGCACACAGTGGGACGGTAACCGATGGCACTCGTGACATTACCTCAACAATCGCTACCCAGTATTCTTGTATTTTGGGGCACGTCCAGAAAAGAATGTGAAAATAGCTTCCCTCCTGACCGCAGCCTCTCAAGCAATCAGAATTAATTGACCCCCCCCCATTTTTGCCAATCAAGTGCGTGAATAATTAGAGCGATGTAAGATCTGAAACTGAATCAGGCTGAACTTAGCTCGGATGACTATCTCTCGTAGGCCTCCACTCAATCCTCAGGGTCTCCCATATCCTCCCTCCAGGTCTCCCTCAACCACACTTATGGGTCTGGGGAATTGTTAATCAACTGACGTTATATAACCGAGATCTTCCGCTACGGGATGTCTTCTGTAAGGAGACGGTCCTCCAGCGGTTAGGACTCAGGGAGTTGTTCCCCCCTCTAGCAAAAGCCTCAGTGGTGCGTGCCCAAGTTGTAAGTATTTAAATCTGTTTCTCTCAACTGGAAGTCTCTTTGCAAGGTCTCGAACAAGACATAGGCCTGACCCTGCTACACATCCCCCCCGGGTGCTCCACTCCAATGAGTTCGGAGCCGGAGAACTCCCTAAGACCCCCTCCTCCCGTAGGCCCTAAATATAGCTTTACCTGATAAATATGGCTTGCCATTGATTAGATTTGTCCTGATACTTCAAAACTGCCCCCGTTTAATCCTGTCTAGCAGTCCTTTGAAGTTCCATGGCAAAACCTTAACTTGTGAGAACATTGCAAGGGAAGTCTCTGGGTTGTAAGTGTAAAGTGCCGATTCTATAAGCCCAATAAGACATTGTGCCCAGAAAACAAAGAAAAGTGTAAAACAAACAAAAAAAGAGGCAAGACCGAAATCTCTCTTTGAATAAGGCACTGTTTGCATTGCCTAGAAGGCAGAAGGCTCTCTGCAACCATCCTGACAATGTTGAGTGAGATGAGGTCGCCAGTTTGTTAGGCTTCATCTGCCATATCAAGGATTTTTGTCACCGGGCACAAGTATATCTAGTATGTATCCTGGCATGCCCTCCGGGTGCGATATTTCTTAGGGTTCTTAATAAAGTTGGTTATAGACTTGGCAATTTTGCGATCTATTTCCGGGGTAAGAGCTACCTTCCCCTCAAAAGACTGCCTGGGGCATTCTGCATTTACCTGGCTCATACCTACTTATCTAAGAAATTTCTATTTCATGCATCTCAATATTGGGTCACAGTAGCTACCCATTAAGCAGATTTAGGATTATATATATCTTCCGGGTCAAGCATGTCTTCTGGCTCCTTAGGGGCTTCTGTGTCCTCTGAATCCTCCTCAGGGGTATTCTCCTGTTCTTCCCTCATGTCTTTTAAGTGGTTTAATTGCATTTTGTGGAATGCTTGATGGCATCTGCGGGGAGTGGTAATTGAGTTCTGTACTTTCTTAGCTTAGCAACCAATTTACTTGTCCCCTGGGCTACCGCGATCCTGAGCGGCTTTCCTTCCTCCTCCTTCAGGGGGTTCACATTGTTCTTTGCCATCAGCATATTTACCTGTATTTGCCAGCTTTGCCTTCCCAGAGGCTGTAGGGCAGTGGAAACTGTCTTCTCTAAAGAAATGTCTATAATAAATAAATCCAGGATTTGTAAAATGCGGCAAATCACCCATGAGGGTCTCAAGATGCTGAATTGTAGGCAGAGGGAGATGAAGTGATTTGCCCAGAATCACAAGATGTTGATGCAGAGAATCAAACTAGATTCCCACCGGCTCCAAAGTCTGCAGCTCGGGCAGTTATGCCACATTCTCTCCCATGACTATTGCACCTATGAAGCCCTTAGCAAGAGTAAGGAGGATCTGTCCTACTTGCTGTCCTTCACCTCTTAAACTATACTATAGAGATGCACAACAGTCCATGTGCTCTCTGCTCCTCTGGTGATGCCAATGGTGAACTGGGTAGGAGGCATGGCTGAGGCCTTATGTAAGCAGAACCTCTGGCACACAGAGTGGTCTATTGCCACCTTTTCTCCCCGGGGCCACGCCTCTGTTTTACTGCACGATCTACTCCCTAGGCTTACCGCATTCGGTGCGTCCACAGCAGCTAGTAGGCTCTCAGGCTCCGAGGATGACGTGAAATGCTTGCTCTATCAAGAACAGAATCCTGCCTGCCTGTTTCAGTTTATTAACACTAAAACACTGCTCAACATAGAGCACTCAGTCACATTTTGTCTGCTGACATGCTCTGTTTCAGCTGACCAAAAATAACAACGCCATACAATTTCCATGAGACTCAATAATAACAAGCATTTGCAATGCAATAGGTTTCGCATTTGCGAGAGTTAAATCTATTGGTTATTGGTATCTGTTTTGATATTTCACATATACATAAAAGGCATTGCCATTTACAATACCAATAACTTAAACTCTTGTAAATGTGTGACCTATTTTACTCAGCTGCCATTGTCCCGGGCGGCTTGGAAAGTGAAAGCACACATGGCGTGCTGAATGTTGCAGAAAAGCATGTTGTGCCTGCGGTAGGAGAAACTCATTAAAGAAAATAGTGCTTACAGACTAAATAAGACATACCGTGTAACAACAGAAGTAAAAGGGCCAGTCCTCATGGGAGGTTAAAAATGGAGGCAATGCAGTACTAAGGAGGGACTAAGAAGCCTATTAATGAATCAGGAGCCAGCATTTACAAAGGATAATGACACAAGCCAATGAAAAATATGGGAGGAGTGTGGGCAGAGCTTCAAGTCCATACTCGAATACAGCATGCCTCTCAGAGCAGCGCATGCGCTGCCCGGACTTGACCTAAAAAAAAAGAAGGTCGTGGAGCAGGCAATAATTTGACAGGAAATGGAAAATAATCTGTAGAGGAACAGGACAGGGGCCACGCTCAGTAGCACTTGTCAGAACACATTAAAAACTTAACGATATACTTCTGTTGAACAATAGCATGGCAACGATCCTATGAGGCTATTTAAGAGATGTCTTAAAGTCTTACAGTTTACCTGTGAAACACCAAAAATTCAGAACATTCAACCATAGCTCACTGAAGTTGACACATATTCATAACATAAGAGAATAGCCATTTACATTAGAGAGGGCAAATTTTGACTAGCTGAATACACTTTATGTTCTAAATTCCGATGTCAATTTTTCATAGTATTGGCGCGAGGCCTTGCATAAATCCATTTGGTCTCCTCGAAAATAATGCTTTTAAAATTATGTTAACTGAAGGAGTACTTGTTCATATATCCTTCATGTTATATTCTACCATTAATTTGTATTATAAGTAGTTTGTGCTAGAACCAGCATGTACATCGTCCAGCATTTACAGCCACGTGCCTTTTGTGTAAATAGGTACACGAAAATTGTACACACTGTTTCTACATCGAAGTTTAAGTACATAAAAGCTCTGCAGGGAAAATAAATGATTTTCCCATATTCGATTTTCAATTGGTACCAAAAAAAAACACGCAAAACTGTCTGGCAGACTATATCAAGCAGCCATGAATCCGGCGTGGCAATGCTCTTTCAGAAAACGCTGGCACATAAATATGTGGACGTCTGCCTGTATTTGACTTTCAGGAACAGAAAATGAAAACAATATCGTGTCGTGATGGAGAACAGCTTCTCCGCCCTGCTCTGCTTGGTGCATGCCAGTAAAATATTTTTAAAGAACGCCTTATGCGTGAAAATGCTAATTCCTTCTGTTTACGTTTGCCTGTCAAGGGCAGGCTCCTCTCCAGGAGAATGAAATTACAATTCGCAGTGAATAAAAAGAGCGCAAGCGGCTAAATGGGCATGGCCCTGGTACGCATCTAGACTGTGACTGTACCGTAATGAAACCTACGACTCTTTTGTTCAGTGGGTAAGGATAAATTCAAATGCTAATCCTCTGAGGTTCTTTTGTCGTTATTAAAGTGAGTGTCAAGCTCAGCGCAGTATTTTTTCTATTCTGTTCTTTCCTTAAACTACTCTCGGCCCAGGCCAGGACTACTTCCCTAGACCACTTTTCATGGCGTCTTGGTTTAATCCTTATCATGTCTGTGGCACAAAATGGCCGCCTTTCATTTATTGACCAAGGCCCGGCCGCCCCCCTGCCTTTTACTGCTCCTAGCCTCTCATGCAAAGTGCTAATACAGTGCGGGGCGGGATGAACGACAGAACAAGGCAGCTGCAAATGAAAATCACCCCAGGGAAGGTTACAACGAGATAAAGTTTTCGACAATAAGATTCCAGAGACTGCTGACTGGGGGTAAAGCTCAATATTTTAGTCTCTGTACAAATTTGCTTCAATCTTATACAACTCCCATGCAGCCGCGTCCACAGCTGCACGCTGTAAACAACAAACACATCTATTTCCGTCAGTCCTGCTGATGCTACGAGAAAAGTGCCGGAGCATAAGACATGCACAGATGCGGAGTCTCACCTGAGCCTGGCACTGCCCTCCGTTTGGCCCCGCTAACTTAATATCGTTATTACGCAGCTATGGGTCTCCTGGCAGAGAGCTGGCTCTGGGCAGAAAGCCTCCTTTCCAGCTCATCTGACAACTCCAATCCTAGAAGCATCCAGGGCCCAATTAAGAAGACACATCTTATCAAGGAGCTTATTTTGCATAACAGAATACAAATGAAGAATAAAAATTTAATGTTTAATAACTTAGTACAAAGAGGGCTGTTGATATAGAAAGCCCGGGATTTGTATGGGCGCTGTCAGGCTCGTGATAAAACTGTTATATAGGAACACTTGGCAAACAAGTCAGGTCCCGGGCCGTGCTGTGATTGGCTGACGTCACGGGGGTGTCCCGGGCCGGCAGCCAATGACAGCGCGGCCCGGGAATGATGTCACGGGGGTGTCCCGGGCCGGCAGCCATTCACAGCGCGGCCCAGGACAAAGGGGCGGGGCTTAAAAAACACCGCGAAACGCCCCCCGAATCGCGTTTTCAAGAGAAACCGTGATTGACAGCCTCTGTCTCCCAATGGCTAGCCTCCATTTATGAAGCTAGCCAATGGTAGACAGAGGCTGAACCAAAGTACATATGTAGGATCATGAGGTTTCGCCATGGGCGGAGCAACTGCGTACGGAGTTGCAACGCCCAGGGCGAAACCTAAAAACACTTATCAGGCTGCTGAGCAGCGACGAAAGAGGGCATGCCTTTCGTATATTGTCTTGTATAGTAAAGGGACAACTTTGCACAACTACATTTCATTTCTCATGTTTTTAGGTACAGTGAGATATAGTGATTTTTGCCCGGAATAACCATGTTTAACCAAGTTGCGAGGGAGGATTCCAACCATGGTCCCATGATTTTAAAGTTGCCAGCTCTAACCGCTAGGCCACATGTCCTTCTTACTTGTTTAGTTTTTCCCAAAACCCCAGACCATGTTGTTGATCATAGCTGCGTTCTTGTCCAGGCAGTGAAATAGATTAATGTATTTAACTAGGATAGACTGGTCAGTTGTTCATAGAGGTGAAAGGTAGTGAGGACCGCTTAATTGCGTTCTCACCAGAGTTCTTCCAGAGCTCTCGAACTACAGGTTTTTAGAGAAAATCAACACTGTGTTCTTGATGATCCAGGAAATACTGTGTTAATGATGTTTGTAGCCACAGGCCATTTCTCAAATGCTTTGCCGCCACATACTGTAGCTTGGGATCAAGCATTTCTTGAGCCATGAACTGGTTTTACTGCCCTTTGCCCCCTGATATCTGCATTCTCATACCCACCTGCCCTCTAATTATTTTTCATTGCAATTTCATTTATTATTGTAATAATGTCTAGACAAATTTCTCTTATCCTGCTGCACCTCAGAATAGTATGGGCGCCCAACGTCCTCCTAATTGTCCTTTAAATTAGGTCAGCGATTTAAATAAAAAAAAAAAAGATGTAAGGACACATTCAGGGCAGTTCAGTCAACTTTTTCATCGAACATTTCCCAACTTTTAGGCCTTACCTTACAATATGTCATGCTTCTCATGCATTACACTGGCCCGTAGAACTCCTATTTCTATTGAATGCAGTGGTATTCTTTTACCAATGAATGCTTTCTGTTAAAAGCAGTGGCATTCTATAGCCGCTACAGGTTTTCTATTCAATGCATTGGCCATCTAGAGCCATGGCTGGCAGACTTTCTTTTGAATAGTGGCCATTTGAGCCTTGGACAGGCAGTCATATAGAAATTTAAAGTCCTTAACCTCAACCCAGAGTAATCTAGCCTGAAAAGAACATAAAACCACCATGCAAGTAAAGTAAGCAACAACCCTAAAGCATTCCATGAAGAAATAATATAGGGTCTGTGTGCACAAAAGCATAATGAAAGAAGTTAAATTAATAAAGAACTCAGATTTTAGAGTGTGTGTTTGTGGTACTGTGATACTCTAACTCCTAACTTCATTTTGCTTGTCTCTTACAGAATAAAGTTCGAACTGAAAGACAGAAATTAACATCTGAATTCGCGAGCCTGCGGCAGGCTGTGAATTTCCAGGAGCGCGCTGTTTTAAGCAGACTAGAAGAGGTGGATAAGACCATTGAGATGGCATTTAAAGCAACAATAGCAAAACTGGATAATAAACTATCATCACTGAATAAACTTATAATGGAGATTGAGCAAAATGGTCTTCGGCAAGCAGTTGGATTACTTCAGGTATGGAATTATGAGCTCAACTTTTGGTGCTGTTTTTTTAGGTTATGCCTGCACATAGCTTGCGCTGTGCTTGTGAAATCTTTTGTATTAAATATATCTTAAAAGTGGCTTACATTCCGCCCTCTTGCTTTCTGTGCTTGTCACTTATAATTCCTCCATTTCTATTGGCTGTAGCACACTGTTTCCTGTGTCCTCGTGTTATTCCTCTCGTTATTCCTCTCATGTGTTTCTCCTAAGTTTCCTAGCGCCAAAGTACTGTTTCTATCCGCTTTTTTGGAACTATTTTTGAAAAAACGTTTTCAATTGCACAGCATGCATTTGGAGCATCCATTACAGCACCTGGCTGCATGCATTTCAACCTCTGAATTCTCCCCGGTCTCATACAAACTGCATGTGCCTTGTCAGTTTACTCTCATTAGCTTTGTTGCGGTGACAGCCTGACTTTAATATAGCCGCCTCTTGGAACGTTGCCTTTTTAGGTTGAGCCTAAGCAGCGCATTTATCCTCAATAGGGTCTTTAAGCACTCCCCATCTATTGCCATTCGTTATTTATTGTGCTTGTCTTAAATCCTTACTTTTTATTGGTACATTTTTGTACCAAAAAAGGTTTTGTTTGTTATTGTTAATGGTAGGATATGCGCGTGGGGCCTTTTTCTCCTCACTGCCATCTCTGCTCTGTACATCTGTGTTAGTGTCGTCAACACAAAGGAGCAGAAGCGGGGCACTCCGAAGAATGCATACTTATCACCCACACACACACTGTACGATGCACAAAGCCACAATTACATGAAGGGCTGCTGTTTCACGTTTGATTTCTACTGATAGGACCCCACATGGCAATGGGGCTTAGCTTATAAGCAAAGGTCACCTTTTCAATGCTTGCTCTGTTTAAAACACTTTCGGTGCTCGTTGTCGGCTTAACATCCTGTCATTCTGGACACATCATGTAATCTTCCCGTGCCTTAAAAAGAAAATGAGTGTGACGGTGTGCAGTGTAACTGGTGCTCATGTATAGCGCTCCAGTACCTTCAGGTCGAGTTAGCACTGTACAAAACTGAAAAAAGAAAGATTTGCTGATGTTCCTCTGGTCTGCTTCATTCTATAAGCCCCATTGAACGTGAAAGCTACTTTCTTTTGCTTTTAGCAGTGAGTGCAAGTGTTTTCTTCCCCTTGCTCTAGCGTATGCTGCTTCCCACTTAGCGCACCCATCCCCATGTGTCTACCTGGTTGCTTTCCCAACCCTGTCACGTGGTTCATGTGGCCATTGTCGTTTTCCCTATGTTAGCATAGCCCGTTCCAGACTGTCTTCCGCTTTGCGCACGTTACTATACAAACTTATTTTGCTTTGTGCCACACTGTAACTTTCACATAGAAAATGCTGTTGTTTTTGCGTTCTGTTCTTTCCTGGGATTTAGTCTGAACATTGCAGACAAGGTCAAACAACAATGCCCCATGTTATTCTGTTCTGATCAGCCTTTAGCATCCAGACAAAACATGTAGATGCAGCTGTTGTTTGGGAACATGTACTTTTGTCGTATAGGTATACACGGGTGGGTAACACATACACTTGGAAAGGGATCTTTCTAGAGAAGGGAAGGTGACAGCACCTGTGATGTGGATCTTCCATCTATAGACTGAGGTACCGAGTCTGCTGCTGACACCCAGAGGTCTTCTGATATATAATCATTTTGCTTCTGTGGAAGGGGATGGAGGTTAGGCTACACTGGCTTATAATGACAGCACCTTTTATGTTGTACGGACTTCTTGCTATGCTAACCGTATTTGTGTTAGGCATTTTTAGGTCGAGCCTGTCCCATTCCGCAGGAATGGATAGGATCGAATTCAAGTGCTTGATCCGACTCGTGAAACCACTGGCGTTTCTTCACAGTGCATGTGAGGTCACGTGGCCACAAAAGCGGGTCACGTGACCACACAAGCACGCGCATCTCCCTAATCCGCCTCCCACGGCCGTCCTTTCTGCCCACCAGCACTTCAGTTCCGTCCCTCCTCCCCCGAGCAGAGACACCCATCTGGCTTTCCTCTCATGCACGCACATCGCTCGCGATCACTTTCACCGCGCGCACCACTCGCAGACTCACTTCCTGCGTGTCCGACTCTTCCAGGTGCAAATATCACAATCCTATTCGATGCTCCTTATAAACATTCCATGATATGCCGTCTAGCGTTTCCTTTCATTTCTCCTCCCCCTCCCCAGCCCGTAGCAGCACTCCTCCCACACCAGCACCTCCCCCCTCCCACACCAGCGCCTCCCCTCTCTCTCCCCGCAAACACCTATCTATGCCTGTCCCTGTCTTACTGTCCCCTTGCTAGAGAGTCTTTACTTCTTTTCAGGATCTGCGTGTCCGACTCTTCCAGGTGCAAATATCACAATCCTATTCGATGCTCCTTATAAACATTCCATGATGTGCCGTCTTGCATAGCATGCAAACACTACATCAGTGCATTTAAAAATACATTTGTAGAATTATAAATATGATGAAAACATTGTAGTCACGGGATAATGACTTCTCCGGTATTTACTTAACAGACGAGCCCAGGCTTCCGAGGAAGGGCTGGGCTCACCACTGCTCCCGCGGGGGAGCGTCTCCCCAGGCAAAGAACAGTCCCTTCTGGCCGGGATACACCGAGAGCAGACAGGGCCGCGGCGGGCGAGCGGCCATTCACCCCGCGGACCTTAAACACGCCCATCAATCCACCGGAGACGAGCAGAGGCAGCCCCGACACTGAAAGAGTGCCGCCATGCACACAGTGCAGACAGACACGCACGCACGCACCCAGCAGATAAGACATAGCACCACACGCAGCCGATAGACCCCACACATGGCAAACAGACACACACACACACACACACACCCCCCACAGCAGACAGACACACAGGAGAGATACAGACGCAGGCATATAGCAACAAGCATTGGCATAGCCAATAGGTCTTGCTTGTGGGACCTTACAAGGATATTGTGCTGCAAAACAAAATACTTATAACTAAATACTTATAAGGTCCCACAAGCGAGACCTATTGGCTATGCCAATGCTTGTTCTCCTTGTTGTGGCACATATACCGCAGATTAGAGCACAATAGTTAAAATAAACATTTTAAACTTTTCTCGTGTCTCTGGCAGATCTTGTTGTGAACTAGTACGAGAGTGAGAACAAAAGGGTTTGTTCTGCAACCGCGATTCCTGAGAGGGTCAGGAGTTTTGTGTTCTGGGGTCTCTTATCACTTGTTCCTCTGTGAGTGAGCAGGAGTGCAAGTGAGACACTGTAGCTAGTCTGTGTACCCATGACCCTCTGGTTCATGGGTACACGGATGGTAGGATGACTCTGTCCCTACCTACTAAGGTTCCATGATCCCAAGCATAGGACTGTGACTCCGCAGAATCCCTGCAATAACCCCTGGATGATTTAATAATAAAAATCTCTGCCAATGAGTCCCTTCTCACTGTGCACATCAATCTCATTTTACTTGTTCCTCCCAACTTCCTCACACAGTGGGCCCCTGCCTCTAGTGCTGCACTATTTACTCTCGCACTGCACTCCCGCCTCTAGTGCTGCATATTCCATTATAACGCTGCATAACTGCTCACCAAGCAAAACCTTACAACAACAAAAAATATTAATCAGATAGGCGAAAACTAGTGCATTTACCAATGGTTGTTCCTTCTGGTTTCCTTTGGGGGCACTGACCGAAGAGCTTATTTCAAATGTTGTGCAGTATTTTCAAGTATGGTATTCAGGTGTAAAAGTATGACTCTCACTATGGCACATTATTTTAGGTTAAGAAGACCTTTTTGATGTTAAGGGAGAGCAGGCATGCCTAAGGTACACAAGACTGGGCCAGCATTGAGAGTCGGTCTCCTCACAGACCTCCAAAGAGGAATAGGAGGAGATCAAGCTACGGGCCCCAAAAGCATCTAAGCTAAATACACACCTTTGGCAACGGATCAGACTCTTACATTCGAGGGCCAGGCACCGACATCTGTACCCCAAAAGCGTACCCAGGCAGAGGCAGAGCCCTGCTTCAGAGGGAATCTAGCATTGAGCCCTGTGCCATTAAATGGTTTTGAGGCACGACTTCTGTCAACATAGTGCCCGAAGTACTGGCCACCCATCTTTGATGCCAATGGTTACATCAAAACTGGCTTCAAATCTGACCCCAATATCGAACACCATTTAAGTCTTTATCACACAGCAGATGCCAGGGGTCCTCGACTCTGTGCAAAATATTGTCCTCCTCCACCCTTTCATCAGGAGGATCTTCTCAAAGCCATCCACAGCCAAGCCTCCACACACATCTTTCCGCACCCCACAGAAGCCCAAGTTAGCATACGAGGAAGAGCTAGCTTTCAAAACATCCAGGCTTCTCTCTGATATGGTTACAAATAGGGGCTCAGGTCCTCTACCTACTGTTGCAGGGTTTCTGTACTCACACAGAACTGTGCACAGAGGAGTGGAACCTCGGCAAATTAGGATGTCCCAAAACTTACCTTAGCAACCAACTCACCCCTTACCGAGCTAGCTACAGTGTCTCATTGGACATATCAAACACCCAATGTTTAGACAAACCAGAACATGAACTTACAGTACCTCAGGGTACGTGGGACTCATGAACACTCTTTCGTTATATTATCATTACAAACCAGAACATGGAGTAAAGAAGACACATGTGCATTTGAAATGTTTATTTACTAATGCCGTCTTCTCAGGCGCAGTATCTTTGATAATACAAGTATACTTATTATCAGTAGCAAAATTATCAGCATAGTTACTAAGACATAAAAAGCGAATGGTGACAGCATGTTAACATGCTGTAATGAATAAGAGTTAACAACACTTATATCTCACCCTCCCTAACACATATATTATATTATTATCTAAGAAGGTCTCTTTGGGTTGTTTTAGGGCGGGCCCATACCTTAGTGTCCTAGCATGAAGGGATCACATCAGCATACACCAGCTCTCTCTGCATGTGCACCGCATCAAGTGTGTTAACAATTCTCGTGCAAAGCAATATCAATCCCGCCTCAAGCCCAAGTTGGCAAAGGCTGCACTTGTGTTATGACTATGAAGGCGTGGAGATCAGACCTCATAACAATTCCATATCGTGTTGCTCCTGAAACTTCAGCACTCTCCGTGCAGACATGTTTTATTAAACAAAGCAGATATCAGAGCAATAACATATTATTCTCACATTCACCACGGCAAACTACTAGGTTGAAAGCTAAGTCAACAAATAAGGGTCGTGTGCAGAAGTTGCAAGAAAGGAAAAATGGCGTTTAAATCTCAAACGTACCTATGCTAACTTAACACGATATAGGGATATATAGGAGCTATACAACACCCCCCCATGATCCGAGAACGGACTAAATAAGATAACAGAAGTGCCATCACATGAGAGCAGAATCCAATTATAAACGAGCATGAATAAAAATTCAATTTATAAAAACTAATGCTAAAAAATAGCCCACAAGTATACTGTGGCTCAAGCCAATAGGCAAGCAAAAAATAAAATGTCTCGACCAAAAGTCAAGAAAATCAACGAAATGCCATCAATCAGCATGCCAATTTGAGGCAGTGTCTATGATAAGACTGTATATGAAAAGTAAGCTGCAACAGCCTCCAGGAGAAAGTCACTGTCCTCATCCGAAAACAGTTCAGCCATCCAATTTAAAAGATGAAAGGAACATACGTGATCTTCCAGCACCGGATCCTCTATAACCATCAGAGGACAGCTCGGTGGGTTTTCAAGAAAACTTCGTTCCAAGAAACTTTGCGCTGCTGACAACACATCCCAGGGACCCATTAGTCCATGTGCCACCGCCAAGGCCATAATCCTTTCGTCAGAACAAACCAACTCGTGAGCAATGATAGGACTCATCAGTTGATCAAAATCGACGTCAGCAGATATTGGTCCGCAGAGACACAAATCAATGGCCCAAAGGAAATCACAGGTCAGGCAGCGAAATACAGGCTGGACACAGGTGAAATAGGAGAACCGAAAAGATAATCCAAACGCCGTGCTTAGAGTCGCTAACGGCAGTGTGCCATAGTAATCAAGCATGCGGTTGCGAAACCGCGTCAGTAGTAGCTGTGCGTGGTCTTGCACAGGAAGGGCATCCATATTTAAAAAGGCAGAAAACCACCAATGCGCCAGCCGCTAATGCAAGCAAAAACGGGAACCCTCCAAATAAGGAAGAAAAAATAGAATGGAAGAAGGCAGGGATGACTCCAAAAATCTTCTCAAAGGAAGTCACGAGACCACCGCTAACAACTTTAAAAAAATGTGCTAGGCCCGTTGTGGAGGATGCGTTAAAGATAGAACGGACCATGGCTCCGAAATGCAAAGGCAAATCAGTGTTTAAAAGAGCCTGAACCTCCGTACGGGTGTTAGCAATGTGAAGCACGAAAGTTTCACGGGCCGAGCTCAAGGCCACCTCTTTCTGGGACAATAGAGCTCTTATTCTAGCCATGCCGCTGAATTCTGCTCCCAAGGTCGGTATCTGTGGCCAAATGGAAGACTCCCTATGTTCACGTGTGGGAGGATAAAGAACATTTCTGCAGCAAATAACTCGCTCACTAACCGTTACTATGAAAGCTATACCTTTAATTAAACCACAGCAGTTTTCATTATTGAGCATTAAATAACTACCATTCTCTAACAATTTAAACGTGGGGATGATAGCAGGAACTGGCGTGCCCTGTAAAACGCAAGCCATATTCGGTCGGTCCTTGTTACATGAACCATGTAATTGTATGTGTCTGCACATTAAAGAATGATCTGGCGTCTCAGTACACTCATCCCCCGTTAGATAAACCTCTTGTTCATCCTTAAAACATCTGTATGTGTATGGGAGTGACCAGACCTCATGAAGAAAACCGCTACCTAAGGGTTCAAAACGACCTATTGGCACATATTTCATACAATTTGAAAACTTATATAAAGCAAAAGGCAGTGTTATTAAACCGTGGATAAGCCACGTAGCATCAGTGGTCTCTGCCACAGAAAAAGGTAAAGATTCCAATCTTTCAATATGGAGCATAGAAAAGGAAGCATCACGCATTGAAAGCAAGCGTTGTTTGTCTGTCAAATTAAACGGTGCAAATAAAGAGGAAACGTTCATGTATCCCCAGGGAACTTTACCCATTTTTAGAGTCTGTAGTGTCCATGCAAACTGCATGATTGAACGTAATTGATTTTGACCATGGTATAATACAGACACTTCATCATGCACAATATCAACAACAGACGACACAATATTATCTAATGTGTAAATTCTAGAGGAAAGCACGTTAATGCTATTGTCAACAACTGCAAGAACTTTCTCAAGATTTGCCTGATCAATAGCCCTAAGGCGTGAAGCAGCCTCAATTTGTGAGAGTTTCCAAATTTCATTGTAAACACCATATAACCAGCGTTTCGACCTGCCACTAGCTGGGCCCTTAATGAAATCATTCAAATCCACGTCTGCATTCAGTTTGGAAAGGTGATACTTAACCGCAGGTAAAGTTGAATGTTTCAGCCAAGCTTGACACAACTTGCCAACAGAGTAAGAGGTGACAGTATGACTCAAATCAAAACGGGGATCAGATCTAACAGCCTTAAAACCGTCAGTTATATTTAAAAATCTCTTTTGGCAAGAATCAGCACTACGGTGCCAAAGCAGCCAACCCTTGGGATTCATACTGGAAATGTTAAAGGAGGAATTCAGAAGCAGAGCCTGTATATCTCTAATGGACAATTTAGTAAAATTACTCCAATTCTCATATTCCTCCAACTCCGGGAAAGACGGGGTGTTTAACCTTTTAGATGTAGCCAATCCAAAGCACGTGGTCTGGGAAATGGTTTCATTTAAAAACCACATATGATTTGGGATGAGACATGCACGGTGTAAAGCCTCAGTGCCTTGTACCTGCCAGGTCCTTGAGCCCCAAACTGATTTAAGGTCTATGGTATTCTTCCATAACTCATACCCTCCAGTAACTAATTGATCCAGGAAGGCCTTTGAATATAACAATTTTGTATTTGTAAGTCGAACCTTGGACAGTGGCTGTTTGTGAAATTTAAAATAAAAGGACTCGGGATTGGACTGATTAAAGTCAGTGAAATAAGTATACTTTTTAAGAAACGTTTCTGAACTCCCTTGTGTTGGAGCTGGGCAATGTTCCCACTGAGTAAAATTAACCGCATCCCTTCGGGAAGATGTCTTGTGTAAGAAGTGATTGCCATAATGTTGGTAACAGAACAATTCACCATAATTAGCAGATTCTAAATATAAATCCTCAGCATCAAAAGCAGCATAATATTTCAAATCAGAAAACAAACTTTCCACAGCATTAACATCCCAATCATCAGAACGAATGTTTTGTTTCACCACATCCCCCATATTAACTCTCAGTACATTAGGAACATTAACGACTTCCGTTGGACCATGAATCTGAAAACGAACAGCATCCCACGCGATTCCATCCAGAACAGGCCACGCTGTGATGTTAACCAAAGTCAAGTCTCTTTTTAATCTGTGTGTAGAATGTGAAGAGGAAAGTGGGGCCAAAGTTCCATTCAAATGAGTAATGCAAGTTCTCTCCTCGACATAGTGTCCATTCATAATCCGAAAAAAATAAAACACAAAACCAATTGACATAAAAAGGTAAACTGAAAAAAGGACCAGCCAAATGTATATCCAAGGAGGTATCAAAAAATGTTTTTTAAACAGGCTAGCATATAATGCAATTTTAGAGGGTTTTTTCGAGGCAAGGGAAGCAGAGTCAAATGAAAATCTGGATTCCGTGGCTAAACGAGCTTGCAGGTCAGGCATGGACAAATCAGTGGGGTACGTATAGTCTGTCTCATCAAGGTTAGTTCCTGGTAAATTATTCAATAATGGACTGGAAACAGCAGGTAATTCGATGGCCACCTCAGGTTCATTATTAGAAGCAGTGGGCATAATTGAATTTCTCACAATGGAAGGACAGGAAACAGCCGGTGTCATGCTAAGAAGAATCGGCCACTCTGTGTATCTTGACATTGTCAATAGAAATAAACCTGTTTTCCTTACGACCTGGAAGTGGTGGTAAAATGACTGTTCTTGTGCCCTTCACTCCAAGCACTGGGACCGGAGCTCGATAGGAGGGACCAAACTCTTTCTTGTTGTCGATCTTCTCTCGAACCAGTTCTCCAACTTGGGGTAGCCAGCCAACTACCGGGATCTGCAACGCATCATCCGATGTGGAGGGCAAATGTTCCTTTGCAAGAGTGTCTCTCGTCTTTTGTAGATTCTGTAAAACATTGCAATGTTCATCTGCGTCAAAGGAAGTGGCGCGAACCACCGAGTCTAGACCGTCAAGGTCAGGGACGAACATCTTGATGCCAAAGAGCATTTCGTATGGGGTCCGCCCACCCAGAGACCTTCTAGGGAGATTATTAAGAGCACGCTGCACGCCATAGAGGTGAGCCAGCCAGTTTCTGCCAGTGCCTATAACCCGGGCTGTCAAAGATTGCTTTAAATCACGGTTCATTCGTTCAACTACACTATTACCCTCGGGTCTGTAGGGTGACGAAAACTTGACTTGGACCCCCATCGAAGTCATGGCATCCTTATACGCCTTAGAGGCGAAAGCCGGACCCTGATCCGAATGGAAGGTACCACAGGCAAAAATCCCTATAAAGATACGCAAATCTCTGATGACAGTCCGGGAATCAGCGCTGCGATGTGGCCATACCCAAACAAAGCGTGTGCATGAGTCAACTGCTACTAAGATGTATTTATACGCAGTATCAGATGAAAATGGACCGCAGTGATCCAAATAAACACAGCCTAGTGGTTTATTAGAAATGTACAACTGAGTCTGAGGCGGACGCGTAGCAGTAGAAGGTTTAATCTGCTGGCATATGTCACAAAGAAGGACATAATCACGCGTCTGTTTGTACAGTCCCCGCCACCAGAAACGTTGTTGTAGTTGCGTTACAGTGGCTGAGACGCCCGCATGCGCAGACGCCACACCTTCATGAGCCGCTGTAATCAAGCCTGTTCTGCGATCCGTGTTGGGAATCAGCCGTTCCCCAACATCAGGAATTGTCACAAAAGGAACCTTTTCGGGACTTAAGTGGTATTTATACTTCGAAGGGAATCCCGAAGGATGTTTACTTCCCTTCTCAGAGGCAGCAACCGCTGCCAAGATGTCGCTATCAATCTTGGTTTTAGACCTAGTAACTGCTGCAACTAAGTATGTAGATACTGCTGATTTCGCCGCTTCATCAGCAAGCGAGTTGCCAAGAGCGTGTACTCCCACGCGCTGATGACCGAGAGTATGAATCACATAAACGAGAGGCAATATAGCCTTAAGCTCTGCCACTCGAACCCAGATCATTTTATGTTTTATTGTGCTACCCTTGGAATCATGAAAATCATTTTGAATCCAAAAGAACAAGTTTTCATTGTAAGACTGGACACAGTAGTAAGAATCACTTACGATTAGAGTAGTAACACTTGCATCCGCGTACTCCAAAGCTAGTAATAGAGCACGAAGCTCTGCCAATTGTGCGGTGCAATCGCCCAGGGGCAACGTGTGTACCTCCCTGGATATGAACTCATCATTCAACATAGCACCGACCACAATGGCGCATGCGGAAACGTAGGCATGTTTAGAGCCATGCGCAACCTGCGCCGACCCATCAGTGTAAATGATGCAATGGAAGTCCTCCAAAGGTCGCATCGCCAGAGGAGCAGGATGAACGAATTCATACTGCAAGTACTCCTGCGACCGTAAGGAAGCGTCAAAAATAAACATGACATCCGAGGATGACAATGACGCAGCCCACTGAATCCACCGAGGGTGCAAAGCTTTTGAATTTGGTACACTCGCTTTCGTGACTGCCTCCAAATGAGGACAGGGTGTTACCACAAGCATGCGTTTTCCCTGTGACAGAGCACGTTCTTTCAGAATTGCCATCTGCACAGCAGTTAAAACTTTTTCCACAGTGGGAAACCGCATTTCAGCCGAAGTGTACAAGTGAGACTTGTAAGCGATAGGTACTGTGTCACCTTCATTAAAAGTGAGGTATGTGAAACCCACCGTCCCAGGAATTATTCTTATTACCAGGTTGGTGTGGTTATCACGAGTCAGTAAATATTTAGAAGCGAGCAGATCAGCCTGCAAGGATTGCAAAATGGCTGAATGCTCAGGCAGCCAGCATGATTTTGAGAAAGTTGGTTGTATCAAAGCATACAAAGGCTTGATACGCTGGGCATATTCCGGAATGTAAGTTCTGCCGAAATTCAAAAAGCCCAGTAAAGACTGTAATTTTTTCAGTGTTGTTGGAGCGCGTAATTGTGCGCACTTCTCCAAGAAGTGAGGAGCCAAACCTCTACCTTCATTGTTGAGCTCATAGCCCAAAAACAACACTGTATGTTCAGCAATGTGCGATTTTGCAAAGTTGAATTTGTAACCCATGTCTGCGAAGTTGCAAACAAGAGAATTTACACGACACAGATGCTCCCAAATATCGTCGTCAGTGAGATATATGTCATCCACATACGAAAAAGCATCAGGGTCGAGTGCCTCCAGAATAGAGACAATTCGAGCGGTAAATACACCAGGACTATTCTTGTAGCCCATTGGAAGACGCCGGAATTGCTTTTGGACTCCAGCGCTTGTAAAACTGGTCCATTGGGAGCTAAAGCTGTCCAATCTGTGGGCATAAAAACCATTGGATATGTCAAGCGTTGTCTTGAAACGCTTACGCACGAGACTATCCACTAGGGCAGAGCCGTGGGTATTCTGTACTGCACAGTTACGGCAATGCGAGTTCAAATGCCGGTAATCCAAAACCAAACGATATGATCCGTCAGGTTTATTCACAGTAAAAAGGGGATTATTCATCGGTGACACACACGTTTCAATAACTCCCTGATATTCCAATTGTTCAAGGATTTCCGCGACGGAAGATTTTGCTTCACGCCGAATGGGATATTGAGGTTGAGGCTGCGGCTGAGACCGCAACGGAATTTCGTGGCAAGGCGACAATTTATCCCAACCACATTGGTTACGGTACAGAGCCGGCGCGAGAGCCCGAGCCCACTCTTCTGCAAAATGCTGCGCATGCTCTTTCGAGACAGTGTTCGCGAAACTGGGTAGGATTACCTCCTCCCCTCGCGGCGCCGCGAGCACAAAAGGTGGGGGCCAGTCAGCCTCCGAAAGTAAAATATCATATGTAGAAGACAGATTCTCCCAAAATACACCTTTAACGGTACGCTGTATGTCACCTTCAATTAACAGGACAATTTCATATAGTCTTTCAGGGGGAGCAAGTCTCGTATCCGCTGTTTCTATCACAACGTAGACATCAGTCGCTGTCACCCTCAGTAGTGGACGCAGCGCCTCTCTGACTATGGTTATCTCCGCCGCGCTGTCCAGCAAGGTCAGAGCCCACGTCAGATTCCGAAGCCGCGTTCTCACTATCTGTGGCATATCGATGCGCTGTTAAGGCTGCGACTTTCTTTTTCGCAAACTGCGGACGCCTAGGCGTAGAATCCTCCTGCTTCACTGCGCCGTCCGTCTGGCGGGACTGACCACGTCCTTGTTGGCCACCACGTCCACGTCCACCCCCTCCTCCTCCACCGGTCTTCGGGGCCGATGTGTCCTGAAAGGAACGAGGAGAGCGTTGATCAGAACCCTGAAAACGATCAGGTGATTTAATCATCGCGCGGTCGCGCAAATCATAAACTTTTTCGGATGGCGCAGGAGCTAGTATTGCAGGAAAAGTTCCCTGAGTCTGCATTGTCTGCTTCCCCTGTATCTGTTTTTTAGGCCAATTTTGTTTCTTGGACTTTGGCTGGGCATCTGTCACTGCAGATTGCCCCTGTGGTTGTTTTTTCTCCTTCACTGGAAAATATTTCAGACCTCTACTTGTGCGGCCAATCGTTTTATAAGCGGCCACCACAATCTTTGCTAACTGGCGGGGTTTGTCGGCATCGGGCAGAGCAGCCAAAGCATTCGACACCTGAAAGTTAACTGCATCTCCTTTAACATTGGAGAGAATGAGATCACTTACAATCTCAAAAGAACCACACAGGCGCATACCCAATTCAACCGCTGCCTCTGGACCGTGATCATTCTGAACACGTCGAACGATTTCAGGCAGGGCAGTCATAGACGGGGTGCCGAAGCACCTTGTATAAACTGCCGCAAATGTTTTTCCCCAGCTGTCACAGTCAGCAAGTTCAGGAGTTATATCCTTCGGGAGAGTAATCGTCAACATTCTATGTTTATCAGCAGGAGTAGAATTCGGAAAAACCGCCTCCAGTTGATCAAACTTCTCCGCTAGCCAGAATGGGAAGTCATCGTTGTCAACAGGACGCGCACCAAAAACCGAATTTACCATCACTGGATTGAGACGCATTCCGCCTCGTTCCATGGGAGCGGCCGCACCCCCCTGGGGACCACCAGGAAGATGTCGACCGATGTATTGCACTAAAGCACGAATCACGGAAATGGAAACTACATGTAGCCTGCGAATTTCTGCCAGGGTACAAGCCCCGTGATTCGGGTGCGGGGTAAAGCCACCCAATGCAGGCCAATTCGTACCTGGAATCGAGAGTGGACCTAACCTCGCACGGGACAAAGAGTGGGGGAGGGCGCCATCAAACCAAACTCGATGCTGCCAATGATCAATAGGTATTTCCAATGCCCTGTATGGCGTATATTCAGCCGGGACATCCGAGGCGGTGTAGGAGTGGTACAAACCAGAATTAGCGTCCACAGCCGGAAACGTAACCCAAGAGTAAAACAACTCGTAAGGAAACGCCGGATCTGCACTTACCACGAAAATCACAGCCATCCCATCTACTGGGACCTGGTACGTCTGAAGATGGTTGCGTACCGCAACGCGACTATGCTGCGCAATAGCCACCGCTGCCGCCATTACAGAATTGGAAACAAGAAAACACAAAGAATACTTTGTAGCACAACTGGGTAGTAATTCAAAGAAACCGTTTAAGTAAGAATCAAGCTTGAATATAGACCTATTTGAAAAAATAGGTAGGTTTCACCAACACCCCGTTTTCCGGAAACGGATGTGAAGGGGTTAAGGCTTGAACGATAAACTACTCGAGTGTCATGATATAAGACCACCGAAACCGTTGGGCGCCATGTTGCAGGGTTTCTGTACTCACACAGAACTGTGCACAGAGGAGTGGAACCTCGGCAAATTAGGATGTCCCAAAACTTACCTTAGCAACCAACTCACCCCTTACCGAGCTAGCTACAGTGTCTCATTGGACATATCAAACACCCAATGTTTAGACAAACCAGAACATGAACTTACAGTACCTCAGGGTACGTGGGACTCATGAACACTCTTTCGTTATATTATCATTACAAACCAGAACATGGAGTAAAGAAGACACATGTGCATTTGAAATGTTTATTTACTAATGCCGTCTTCTCAGGCGCAGTATCTTTGATAATACAAGTATACTTATTATCAGTAGCAAAATTATCAGCATAGTTACTAAGACATAAAAAGCGAATGGTGACAGCATGTTAACATGCTGTAATGAATAAGAGTTAACAACACTTATATCTCACCCTCCCTAACACATATATTATATTATTATCTAAGAAGGTCTCTTTGGGTTGTTTTAGGGCGGGCCCATACCTTAGTGTCCTAGCATGAAGGGATCACATCAGCATACACCAGCTCTCTCTGCATGTGCACCGCATCAAGTGTGTTAACAATTCTCGTGCAAAGCAATATCAATCCCGCCTCAAGCCCAAGTTGGCAAAGGCTGCACTTGTGTTATGACTATGAAGGCGTGGAGATCAGACCTCATAACAATTCCATATCGTGTTGCTCCTGAAACTTCAGCACTCTCCGTGCAGACATGTTTTATTAAACAAAGCAGATATCAGAGCAATAACATATTATTCTCACATTCACCACGGCAAACTACTAGGTTGAAAGCTAAGTCAACAAATAAGGGTCGTGTGCAGAAGTTGCAAGAAAGGAAAAATGGCGTTTAAATCTCAAACGTACCTATGCTAACTTAACACGATATAGGGATATATAGGAGCTATACAACACTACTTACTCCAAGGCACTCGTCTCCTCCACACCCTTGCACACTGCCAGAGTGATGGCCTGCAGTTGCTATGTTGGAAGGTAGCCTTCCTTGTGGCAGTCACTGCCCTCCGATTAGTGAGTTGCAAGCTATATTATAGAGGAACCATTCATCTAGGTCTGTGGGTATCGGGTCGTTCTTGGGCCAGATTTGCTGCTATGATGCTCTTTTCTCAATATGTTCTTTTTCTGTTTTTGTTTTGCGGCTCAAGATTGTGTCCACCACTTTGGAACAGTAAATTAAGTTTAAAAAAAATGGTGGCAGCGTCATGACACACGTACACATGTATCATCACAGACCCATCACAACACTTGGATTAATGTGTCATAGCAAACATGCACAAATGCTTCAGCACCACATGTGTCGTTACACATAGAGACCATCTTGAAATAGGTATTATTTTCATACTGGTCCCAGGAAGTTTTGGTGCATTCGTTAGCTTGGCTATTTTAAGAATTGTCCTATAGCCCTTGCCAGTACTTGTGTGCGAAGGTTTTAAGTGTAAGATCACATTTTGTTGCTTTACCTCAAACTGAGTTGTTACTTTACTGCGGCCCTGTTCCCATTTCTGCGTTGTCACAATTTTTTCAACCCCTCTGCCTTCTCCCACATTATTATTTTGCCCCTTCCATGTTGTTGATTTGCCCTGTCCCCTCTGCCAGAAAAAAATCTCTTTGATGTGGGCAGTGCAGGTCATATAAATGCATTTTTGGTCTAACTTTTAGCCATATTGCATGACGAAGCAATAGCTCTCGCGTATCCGAGACCTATTGGCTTTGTCAATGCTTGTTTACTATATTGTGTTGTATAGTGCAAACCCCACCCAGTCAATAGAGCGCTGTATTAGGCTTTGAAATAAGTTTAAATAACTCAATGTGGTGCTCTTACTGAGCAGTAAGAGAGCATGGTAATTGGCGTTGGAAACAGTTGGAGGGATGACATTAGGGAATAGAGAGTACCCATTGAGTCCGCCAATGCAAAGATGTAAAAAGACTAGTGGAAGAAACCTATTGTGAATCAGTTTCAGAGCGTTGACAAATAAAAGTACGATAAGCATTACATTGAATTGTTTCTGGGTGCTGTTAACAGTCACATCCAGCAAGATGTCAGCTATGCATTGTCAAATACACACAAGTGGTAAACAAGAGTGTCTAATAAGTGGTAAATTAGGTAAAGATAGATATGTGATTGACTTTATCATGAAAGCTGGCCATCACCAACCGTGCGCTTAAGTAAGGCATGCACATAGAAAAAAATTAACTCTTTCCTGATTGGGTGCTTGGACTAGGGCTAAGATTGGCTGTAAGGTCCTGGTCTCCTTTTGGTTCTAGATTTTAGGGCTAATGTTGTGATTGGATAGCGTTGGGGCTAGGGTTCCCATTGGCTGAAGGGGCCACCTGATTACAAGGGCTATGAAAAAGGCCAGCTTAGGGCGTCGGGCTAAGGGTGGAGAGGACATGGGTAGTTGCCTGTTAGAGCCTGTTATGGGCGGAGAGGACAAGGGCAGTTGCCTGTTAGAGACTGGTATGGACTAGGGCCAGAAATGCTGCCCTTTTTCCTATTTAGAAATACCCAAAACTCCTTTTTACTCATCCAAAAGTCTTTCACTCTTTTATCCCTCCACTATCCTTTTCAATCGAAATTAACAGACTAACATGTTCACTTCTCAAATTCCATATTAAACTATACTAATATACTACCCAAATAACAGAATAACATATCCACTACTCAAATGACTTCATATGGTTTTTTTTTCTATACTAATTTTCAACAGTAATCCTTTATGGGTTCTGGAGTGGCGTGCTACTCGCCAGAAAAGCGCTTCAACACCCATCAGGGGTAACAAGTGCTATATGAATGCAAATCTTTCTTCCCCTTTTATCCCTCCGCTATCCTTCCCACTCCAAATAACTGACCAATATCCACCACTGAAATTACTTCATATTTCACCATATTAATTCACCACTAATCCTTTGTAGGCTTCCTGAATAGCGTGCGTCAACAAGCGCTATATAAATACAAACCTTTGTCCTCCTCTATGCTTCTGCTATCATTCCAAATCCAAATAACTGACTAACCTATCCACCACTTAAAATGTACTTGCATGTTTCACTATACTAATCCTGTATAGGTCCCGGAGTAGCGTGCTACTAGCCGAAAAAGTGCTTCGCCGCCTCGTCAGGGGTAGTAAGCGCTATATAAATGCAATTACAATACAATACAGGAAGAGAACAAAGCAGTCACCTGAATAAAGTTTTTTTAGACTATATTTAAAGCATAAAAAGAAAGGGTGTTCCAGACAAGTATTGGAAAAGCATTCGAGATTGTTGAACGAGTTTCTGAAAATGATCTGGTGATTTTATTTTTTTAACCATATATTATTGGCTTTTAAGCAATAGCAACATATATGCTCTTCTGAGGCTCGTATCTAGCGACCAGCATACATAAAATGCCATTTACATTCTCCTTTACATTTCCTTCAACATTCCCTTTGAAACAAAACTAAACCCCCCTCCCCCCTTGAGTTGTGCTTATGTAAACAGCTAAGTGTTTCTACGTCCTACTGGGTTCTCGTGTATCAGTCTCTCAGATTACGTGCGCTATACCCTCTGATGTCGTTAGGCTGAACGTCCCTCCTGCCCATCCTCTCTTTCTGGCTCTGCCACTCTCAGAGTGCTCGCTCCACTATTGCTGTCCTGCTCCTTTGTCACCAACTCGCACACTAGGCTTTCCCATGCTCTAGCCCACTCCATTTTGCCTATTCCCGTCTGGCCTCTCTGAGTAACAATCTGCCTTCTGCTCCTGCCCATCTCTCAAGCTCTTTTTTTCCATAAGATAATCCATGGCCCTCCCAGCGCTTTCCAATTCCTGGCTATCTTCCTCTTGGCCAGAACATAAGCATGGTCCTGAAACTGAAATTTATCTGGTGATGGTGCACTACATCTTAATGTGGGCTGCAGGTCGATCTTTTGTCTTTGTGCAGCTAGTTTTTTGATTATTCAGAAATGGATAACATTGGAGTGAGGAAGCCATGAGTTTTGAGGTGCAAAGCTTTATAGGTCAGGCAGTCCGTTCTAGCATCAATGAGTAGCCATATAGGGAAAGGAGGAGCTCTCACATCAGCATGTAGGGCAGCTGTAAGTAGCGCCAGTCTATGAAGAAGAGTGGCTCACTGGTTAGCGAAGGCAGACCCTGAAGCAGAGGTCAGACCAGGGTTCAATTCCCGACGCGGCAGGGTCTTGAGCCCAAATGTCCACGGACTCGATAATTCTCGCTTCGGTGCCTACTCGAATCACGGGTTCACACTCTGCAACTCTGGGCAATAGCTTGCTTAATCTCCACTACGGCCCCCCGCGGCGGGATGCCTGGCTTTCACCATGGGGATGCCCAGTACGGGTTATCTCACAGGGAAAAAGCTAGGACGGGTTCCCAAAACAAGCGCCTTGAGACCTTGTGGTGATAAGGCTCTATATAAGAACCTTTGACATTTGAGATTTTAAGGAACGCTGGTGAAGTAAGGAGGGCTGAGTCGTTATCAATTTGGGAAATTTCCAAAGCTTCTACTCTGAAGTCAGGATGCTCCTTGAGGTGAATGTTTTCATGCAGGAGAAATACAAGAAATCTAGCAGTGTTAAGGTTTGGAGTAACGCCACTATTCTTAAAGCTATGGCACATGTTGTCTCTACTCACTAGACCACATCTAATCTCAAGTAATCATAAGGACTCTATATTTGCATTACTAATTATCGTGATGTATGTCAGAATTACTGGCACTGGGTACAACAAGGAAGGTGTTTTACTATAAACAGTGCTTTATTTCCAGAATATCATGCATAGTTTAAGAAAGTAGTTCCAACGGCAGTGTTAATTGTTCTTTGTTTCTTTATTGCAGAATGTTGTGGACACTCTCACCAGGTAACATATTTTGCTTTCTATTTGGTGCTTGCAAAGTGAAAAATTATTGCTTTTGCCTATTTAATGTTTAACATTTCAGTCCGTTTTTTCAATGCAAAAAAGTATGTAATTGAATAATTTCTGTAGTGGTGCAAAGTTCTAATTGAATTTTCTGCGGGCTCCTTTTTCATATGAAATTGAGTAATTCACAAACCCAGTCTTATTTGGTCATTATCGGCAACTGAACATGTCTCTGCTCCTTCAAGAGTGGAGCTAGAATGATTATGACTAGAAGCGGATTGGCTCATCGGGCAAAAGGCTGCATTTATAGGGGACACCTAAAAAAAAATATGTGGGAAAGGCTGTGAATTTATATTCTTCTCTTAATTTAATAGCAAATATATTTAAACTTGATATGTTTAAGGACTTGGTTGCCACCATGGGCTGTTTCATTTGTTGTACGAGATCTGACAAAATGTCCTGGATTCCTGGCAAGATTCTTGGTAAACTTTCCACTAGACGACACGTTTTTCTTTGGGATATGGAACATGAACAATCCTGATGCAGGGGGTTAGAAAACCTAATGCAATTGCTAGGTTTTCTAGATTGTTGTAGGTTTTCTAGATTGTTGTAGAACACAATTCAGTTTTCTAAACCACGACACTAAGGACTCAACCAAACTGCTTCAGAATAGCAGTTGAGTACAACAATCCCATAACCTACTGAGCATTAGTGGAGGGAGATGTGTATTAGAAAGTACAATGTTAGTTGGTGGATCCTCATTCAGTCAGAAATTCTACACTCTGACCACAAAATAATTGATGTAATTTAAGATCAAACCCCAATTAAAAGGTAAGTGCCAGCCGTTAGTCTCAGTGCTGTTGGTATAACAGTGAAAATTGGCAAACACCAGAACACCTAACTTGCACAGGAAAACATGATAGATCAGTACTCGGCACAGCAAAGGGAGGAAAGTAGTTCATAGTCGGAGCTGGTGGCAGCAGGTGCCCACCAGTCATTGAACAAATGATGACAGTTCTGCAAAGGCATTTCAAAGTTTGATGTTGATACTAGATTTAACCCCTTCCATGATGATGACGGCCCCCGGCCGTCTTGAATCACGGTGGGTGTGTGCTGATGACGGCTGGGGGCCATCTTGAACCCGCCCACTGTTTAAAAGTGCCTCACAGGCGCAGAATCGCGGCCGCGCCCAAGGGGTTAAAGATTGTCACACTGCCCATATAGGTGATTCTCTTTCGAGCAGACTGAAGAAAGGAAATGGAGGGTGTTAAAATTAGGATTCTGGTTGGCAGAGGTATGCACACTATCCAAGAAGGAGTCAAAACCCTAGTCAGTGCAAGTCAGATACACACCATAAATTAACCTGTGCTCACCATCTGGTAGCTTGGCACAGAGCAGACGGGCTCAACTTAAGAGGCAGTGTGTAAAGTATTTGTGCAACAATAACTCAAGGAAAGCACCATCAAAAAGTCTCCACACCAGTTTAGAAAATTAGATTGTGAATAAAAGACATAAACAACAAAAATCCAATAAGTAGCATAGGATGCGTCCGTTCCACTAGAGCAAGCACCTGGATCCACATCCAATGCAATAGGCATAGGAGCAGAGGGCGAGACTTTGATGACCTCAAAACAGGGGGGCAAGCCAGCATGCCCTTGGAGATCACTTTGGGGGAGTTCTTCACAGGACTAGTAGTGTTTGATTTGGTGGGGTCAGAGACTTAATACATATACCCAGGTGAACCTATGAAGTGGGGGAAACTTCGAAGAAAGCTTTGAAGTGCACACAGGTTCTCCTTTCCTGCCTTGCCTCCAGACTCACTTCAAGGGGGTATGCAGCCTTTTGTGTGAGGGCCGGGCTCAGTCTATTCAGGTGTGAGTAAGGCAGTGCTCCGCTCCACCTCAGTCAACCCAGTTAATGACCCGTTAGGTCACACCTAAGCTGCCTTTGTGTGTGGCTGTCTAAAGAGAATGCACAAGGCCCTGCTGTCACCCACCCCAGGCTTGTATTGGAGATCGGCAGCAGGCCCACAGGGCTAAGAGCAGAAACATGCCATCTTTCTAAAATTCAGGTTGGTAACAGTGCCAACAAGGGATTCGATCAAAAACAATTTAACAGTTTTAAATACCTTAGACATCTTAACTCAATTGAAGGTTATACACTGCGTTAAGAGAATTTAATTCAGAATGCAAGTGTTTTTATATTTAAATTCAATGATATGGGGTTTCAAAATCTCGAAATATATATTGGAGTCCTTTAGCAGGATACCCAGTGTTTAAAGAAAAACATTATTTGCCTTTGAAAGAGGCTCTAACCTCAAATACTGACTGGTCCAAGCATATGTTGAACCTGCACCACCAACAATTAAACACATTTTCCAACTCACACCTGTTGTTGGTCATTTCAAATGCAATTACTGTGTAGTTTGCAACCAAAACAGTAAAAAAGAAATTCAACATAAATGGATCAGCAGTCCAATACTTCTCGGATTGCAACACAAGTAATGTCATTTACTGTATTGAATGCCCCTGTAGCCTTCCATATATAGGCAAAACACCTAAACCAGTGCGGCAACGCACCCATCACCAGTCTCTGATAGATGCTGAGTTGAGCTTGTCCCCTTGTTTGGACATTACACACAATTCACATGCCCTGAAAAATACATAACACAGTGGATGATAGATATTGTTAAACCCACAGTTAGGTCTCCAAGTATTAATTGCATACTTACAATCCAAGAAAATTGCTGGATCTGCAGTTACCTATCTGATCTCGATTATAGCAAAAGTAAAGAAAAAAACCCATCTATTTCTTTACTTTTACTATAATCGCGGCACTCGCGATTTACTTTTTAACATTAAAAGTGAAGCGCGGGTGCCGCGATTATAGCAAAAGTAAAGAAATAGATATTTTTTTCCAATTTCTTTACTTTTTCTATAATCGTTGGCACCCGCGCTTTATTTTTAATGTTTAAAGTAAAGTGCAGGTGCAACAATTATAGCAAAAGTAAAGACATGGACAGGGCAGAGCGAGTGGGCGCGCGGCTGCAAAAGTGAAGGCTGCTGCAGCGTCCACACACTTAATGGCCCGTAAAAGACAGATGTCGGCTGCGCTCGTGCACGCGTGCGTGAACGCAAGCGCTAGGCCAGCCATGGCAGCATTTTTTTGAAACCCTAAAAATCTTGCCAGGCTAGCGCATGCGCTGTGTCAGGCGAGACCTAAAAAGAGACCAAAAGCTTGGGATGTTAGTGACCATATTTCATGTCAGTGGTTCAACGTTCCATGGCCAAGAATCCAGTGGCTGAAGAAGTCTGAACCATAGCCCCTTAGCATTTGTCTTTAAAACAATATGTTCACCATGAATGGCACGAACACCATTACACGTTAAACGTTGATATCCATACCCATTGTAATATTTTTCCACTCCTTGCTACCTTTCTGTTCTCCATATTGGCAATTGGGTACATATTTATAATCTCAACATATTTTTGAATTCCAGAATTCTACATGAGTCCGTTGTAACTATTAAGACCATTTCCTGTTGCAGATGCATACAATGCATGTGCAGACATAAACATACTGTGACAGAGTTTGTAATTGGAGATCAGATTTAGTTTAAAATGTATGCAAGAGGCACATACATTCCTTTAATTTCCCGCTGTGAAATGAGTAAACAATCTCACAAATATCTACTTCTCATGGATAGATCTGCCAGTGGATTCCTCACCTTGTGAATATTCCCTTGCGTCAGCAACATTCGGAAATTCTTTTTGTAGCTTCGCGCCAACGTGGATGACGTCACAGAGGCATGGTATCGCACGCGACTCTGCTGACGTCACCCACTCCATAATAGGCCCACGCCAGTGTGATGACATCAGTTCCCTTTTTTCCGCGTCGTCGACGCTAACGGTTTTCGAGTGATCCTCTGTAGCATTTAGTAACTTTGTTACTGTTTGTTCTTTTCGGTGTCTTATTGCTTCTTTGTCTCCTGTCGATGTCCACGAAGAAGACCGGATTCAAGCCGTGCGGAGAATGCGGCAAGATGATGATTACGGATCCGCATGAGTACTGCGTTTGGTGTTTGAGTTCGGACCATGACGTCGAAGAATGTTCTTTCTTGTAGGAAGATGAATCCCAAGGCACTTCGTGAGAGGGAGGCAAAGCTCCTTGTTGCCAAGTTGAAGGACAAGAAGAGATCAAGGTCACGGACTCGACGGTCGAGGTCTCGTTCGAGGTCGCACTCGAGGTGGTCTTCGACACATGCTTCAAGGTCTAAGAAGAAGCACAAGAAGAGAAGTCATGAGTCTCGTCATCACTCTGGGACCGAAGTCGCAGGTGAAGTTGCTTCGCAAGGATGTGGTGACTCCGACTCCAGAGGTTCAAGACTCCGATGGTGTGGCTTCGCCTGCGGATTCGCCCGTTCATTCACCGAAACAGTTATCGAATCCTTCTCCGGCTCCATCTCATTCACCTGTCCAGGAGGGTGAAGGAGAAGGAGAAGAAGAAGAAGTAGAAGAAGAAGAAGAAGAAGAAGTAGGAGAAGAGAAGGCTCAGTTGCCTGCAGGTTCGTCGACCCCGGTGCACCAGCCTGAGGTAGAGGTTGCAGTAGAGAAGACTCTGCTCCCTCGAGAGCAACCTATGGGCTCTTATCCAGCATTTCCAGCTCCAGGTCAGGACCCTACTCAGTTCCTGAATGCTATGTATGGAGTGTATTCCAGGGCTACGTACCCCTCTGGTGCACCGGTTGGTCCCACGGGTCCATTGGCATACAGTCTAGTGTTTATAAGGAAGGCTTCAGATTTGTTGAATATAACATTACCTACTGCAGAGTTTAAGTCCAATATACTAAAAGAGGTCCTTCATTCACCTTCCTCTGTTGTCAAGCCTATGCTCCCTTTCAATGATGCTTTGGCGGAGCCTATATCTGAGGTTTGGAAAAGACCCCTAACCGCTCCTGCTGTTTCGAGGGCTGTTGCGAGAAGGCACAGGGTGGCGCCTGGTGACCTGGACTTCTTATCCACGCACCCCTTACCAGAGAGCTTGGTTGTGCAGGCTGCCTGCTTGAAAAAATCTGCAGGTGTTTTTCGACAGGTTCCTGGGGATAAGGAATCGAAGAAGCAGGACCAGGCTGCAAAAAAAGTCTTTTCCTCGGCAAGTATGGCGCTCAAATCAACAAATGCTACTTGTCTAATGGGACGCTATATCCATGCATTGATGGATTCAGTCAAACAGCTGGTTCCAAAGCTTCCTGAGGAGGATAGGAAGGACTTTCAGGAGGTTATTGCTGACACTCAGGCTGCTGCTAGGCAGGTCATTCAGAGGGGGCTGGACACTGCTGACTCTGTGGCAAGAGTGATGGGATCTTCAGTGGCCACCAGGAGAGCTGCATGGGTGAAGTCCTCCGAATTCTCTGCGGATGTACAGGCTGCCTTGATGGATTTGCCCTTTGATGGGTCTGGTTTATTTGGAAAAAAGGCAGACGCCGGTTTAACGGTCGTTCCAGTCTTAAAGGTCCTTCGTCTGCTTGGTCTGATGGCTTCCTGCATTCTGCTGGTCAACCATGCACGCTGGCACATGAGGGCACTCCAGTGGTGCCTCCGCAGGCAGTGGTATCAACACAACGGAGATCTCAGGGAGTCGATCAGGATCTCCAGAGAAACTGCAGCGGATCTGTCTTGGTGGAGCGTGGAGGGCAATCTGTCTCAAGGAAAGCCCTTCCAACTTCCTCCATCGGTGGCCACAGTAATAACGGATGCATCCACTCTAGGGTCAGGTGCTCATCTGGGGGATCTGGAGATCAAGGGTCTTTGGTCTCCAGGGAAAGGTTACTTCACATCAACCTTCCGGAATTGCGGGCGATACGTCTGGCGCTCAAGTCCTTCCTTCCCTTCCCTTCCCTTCGCGGTCGGTCAGTTCAGGTCCTGACGGACAACACCACCGCGATGTGGTATGTCAACAAGCAGGGAGGAGTAGGGTCGCAGTGTCTCTGCAGAGAGGCTCTGCGTCTCTGGTCCTGGGTTCAGGATCTTCAGATTTGTCTGATGGCAAATCATCTGGCCGGGGTTCTGAACGAGCATGCAGACGGTCTCAATCGGCCGTTCTCAGCCGACCTCGAGTGGAGGCTTCATCCAGAGGTAGTTTGTCACGTCTTTCGGACATGGGGGACTCCTCAGGTGGACCTGTTCGCTACTCACGAGAATGCTCACTGCCTGTCATTCTGCAGCCTCCAGTTTCCGATGCAGGGGGCCTTGGGGGGACGCGTTTCAGATGAGTTGGGACTCGCAACTCCTTTACGCGTTTCCTCCCATACCCTTGATTCCTCGGGTTCTGAGGAAGATACGCCAAGACTGGACCCAAGTCATATTGATCGCCCCGGATTGGCCAAGAAGGATGTGGTACACAGATCTTCTCCACCTCTCCTTGTGCCTGCCGCTCCGTCTCCCTCTCAGGGCTGATATCCTCTCTCAGATGGAGGGGCAGGTTCTACACCCCCACCTCCAGACCTTACACCTTCATGCCTGGAGATTGAACGGGGCAACCTGAATTCCTTTTCTCTTCCACATGATGTGGTGGATGTCATTTTTTCGGCCAGGCGTGACTCCACCAAGTCAATCTATTCATACAGATGGTCTAAATGGGTTACTTGGTGTGGGGAGAAGACTATTGACCCCTTGAAGGCTTGTTTATCTGATATACTACAGTTTGCTCTTTTTCTAGCTCCGCAAGGGTTTGCTGTGGCTACAGTCAAAGGTTATCTTTCGGCTTTATCGGCATTTCTTTGTCTGCCGGACCAGCCTTCGTTATTTAAATCTCCAGTTGTTTTAAGATTTCTGAAGGGCCTTTCAAATAAATTTCCTCTTACTCCTTTTATTGTGCCTCAATGGGATTTGAGTCTGGTGCTTACTTTTCTAATGGGTTCCCCTTTCGAACCTTTACATAGTTGTCCCTTGAGGTTGTTGTCTTTTTTTAAGACGGTTTTCCTAGTTGCAATTACCTAGGCAAGAAGGGTAAGTGAGCTTCAAGCTCTTAGTTCAAAGCCCCCATTCTTGTCCATTCATGCTGAACGAATGGTTCTTAGGACCAGGGCTGCTTTTCTGCCCGAGGTGGTAACTCCCTTCCATCTAGGACAGTCCATTACCCTACCTACCTTCTATCCTCCCCCTCACCCTTCCAAGGAGGAGGAGAGACTTCACTGTCTGGACCTCAAGAGGGCAGTGAGCTTTTATCTTGATAGATCAAAAGACTATCGAGTGGATGACCAGCTCTTCGTTGGATTTGCTGGCTGCAGAAAAGGAAGAGCTGTGCACAAGCGCACTCTCTCAAGATGGATTATACTTTGCATCAAGATCTGCTATGCCCTGTCTGGTAAGGAACCTCCAGAGGGTATAAGATCTCACTCTACTAGAGCAAAGTCTTCTACATCTGCTTTGTCTAGAGGTGTTCCTGTAGAGGATATTTGTAGGGCAGCAACTTGGGCTTCCCTCGAGGTGAGGCGGGATGGCCACTTTGCGCGTTCTGTCCTCCAGGATTTTCTGGTATAGGAGAGTGGACACCCTCCTCCGGGAGTGGAGACTGCTGTGGGATTCTATTCACAAGGTGAGGAATCCACTGGCAGATGTATCCATCAGAAGAACAAGTTACTTACCGTCGGTAACGCTTTTTCTGGTGGATACAGTATCTGCCTGTGGATTCCTCACTGACCCACCCGCCTCCCAGTTGTCCACTCTTCTATACTTCAGTTACTGTAATGTTAATATATTTATTGGCAAAGGAAAAGTTTTATTTCAATTGCTTTTCTGCATTGGTTTCACACTGTGCGTTATCTTGACATTTGTGTACTGTGTATACTGTGTATATATCTACTGTTGTTGGTCCGTCCGTGTGCCTCGAAGGCACGGAAAAAAGGGCAGAACTGATGTCATCACGCCGGCGTGGGCCTATTATGGAGTCGGTGACGTCAGCGGAGTCGCGCACGATGCCGTGCCTCTGTGACGTCGTCCACGTCGGCGCGAGCGATGCCGTGCCTCTGTGACGTTGTCCACGTCGGCGCGAAGCTACAAAAAGAATTTCCGAATGTTGCTGATGCAAGGGGATATTCACAAGGTGAGGAAACCGCAAGCAGATACTGTATCCACCAGAAAAAGCGTTACCGAAGGTAAGTAACTTGTTCTTCTGAGCTCCAATGAGGTGCAATCAATAATTACTATAAAAAAATAATGCATCATTTGATAGAGATTTCTAGTTGCAGATTCCTTACCATAGAATTTCCCCCTGACGTTAGTCTGGATCCTAGATTTTTCTCTCGCAGTACCCATGTATGCCATTGGGGAGCCTCATTTGGCTCCGCCTCTGGCGTTGTGCGTGCCTGATACAACATTGCAGGTCCTATATAGGCGATACTCCTGCGTGCCTGAATCACTTCTTTTCTTTCGGTGCCAGCCATCGCTGATCTAAAGTAGAGCTACCCCTGGGTCACATTTCAACTGGCCTTTTTTTTGACTTTTGTCAAAGAGTTTTTGAGTTTCCACACTGTTGGTGCGTAGGGGATGTTGTCAAGCAAGACCAGATTCAAGCCCTGCAGATCATGTCATCAGATGATGTCCGTGACGGATCCCCACCTCATATGCATGTGGTGTTTAGTGCCTGACCACGACTCAAAATTGTGCTGAGTGCTGGGCTGTGCATCCCAAAGCTTTGAGGGAGCAGTCTTTAAAGCTCCTGAGCTCGGCTACGTGTCGCTCCCATTGTCGGCCGAGAGGAAAGTACCAAGAATTAAATCCTTATTAATATCCTGCAGGGTACCTGGTCAAAACCCAGCATGGGGGCTCCTGTCAACAGGACAATTGCCCATCCCCATTGACCTGCTCCAAATGACCCAGTGTTCCTGAGGCAACACCCCACTCCTGAGAATCTCTTATGTCCCTGTGTGCATTCCCTTCAGTACCGCTGGATAGGAAATCCAAAGGGTGGACTAACTTGGGAAGATGTTTTATTCCTTCACTCTAGCATAGCGGTCCCTGAACTTTGCATGCCTTTTGGGCTGTTATTCCCATACTCTATGGGACACTGTTGCGCTAGTGCTACCACAGGTTCCAGGGTAGGCCCGGTCCATTCTCTCACAAGCTTTTGTTGATGGGAAAGACACAGCGAAGTTCATGATCAGACATGGGCTGGAACCTGAAAAAAGCAAGCGCTGACCCATATCCACCCCCAAACTACCCGCCTATTTCCCTGCTGCCGGTTTTCTCAAATTCTAGAGAAGCATGTTCACTCTCATATCGCTCAGTTCATGACCTCCCAAAATGTTTTGCATCCCACCCAATCTGGCTTCAGAACAGGTTTCTCCACAGACACCACTTTGTTAGGAGTTACGGAAAACATACGCCGCCACCTGCATACTGGAGACACCGTGGCTCTTATCCTATTGGATTTAAGCGCTGCATTTGATACAGTGTCTAATACTGTTTTAATCAATACTCTGTTTTTTGGGCATCTGTGGCTCAGCTCTCAACTGGCTCACTTCATTTCTCACTAATCGCACTGTTCAGGTTTTTTCCCTTACAGCCTGTTCAGAAAGTCATTCTTTCACCCATGGGGTGCCACAGGGCTCCATACATAGCCCTTACTTTTTAATTCGTATGTAAGACCCCTAGCTGACACACACAAATGGCTCTAATCAAAATAGCATCATGGATGCACCAAAACTATCTTAAATTAAATGCAGTGAAAACCGAGGTGCTCGTATTTGGAAAAAACTAAGATCGGTGGGGCCCTCAACACTGGCCTTGTGAAATGGGTGCTCTCCGCCCCCCCCCCTCATGCTCGAAACCTGGGCATCATCATTGATGATTCGCTTAGCATGCACTCTCAAGCAGTAAAAGTAACGGCTACGTGTTTCGACATTATCAAATGGCTAAAATAAAACTGCTGGATGTGAGTCCACTCAGAAAACCGTGGTCAATGCCCTGATCACGTCAAGGCTGGATTTCGGAAATGTGCTCTATTATTATTATTATTATTATTAATGGAGTTTTGTTAAGCGCATTCTACCCGGAGGCCTCGTAGCGCTATATTGTTTGAGTCATGAGAAGTCACAGAGCCAGATTAGGTGAAAAGAAGCGTTTTCAGTTCCTTACGGAACTTCAATAGATTAGGCTCGCCACGGAGGGTGTCAGGCAGGGAGTTCCAGGCTTTCGCGGCATTCCAGGAGAAGGAGCGTCCACCCCATCTTGCCCGTTTAGTTCTGTTAACAGTAGCCAGGAAAGCTGAGCTGGATCTCAGGCTTCGTTTAGGGAGATAAGGGTTTGCAAGAGAGCAAACCATGGCTGGGCCAGTTTTCCACATGGCTTTGTGCATAATGCACATGGATTTGAACACAACTCTGGCCTTGATGGGCAGCCAGTGCAGTTTCTTTAATGCAGCTGTGCCTGAATCTCGTCGGCCTAGGTTTAGGAGAAGGCGAGCCGCTGCATTCTGTGTAGTCTGCAGTTTTCTGGTGGTAGAGATAGGGGCTCCTAAGTATAATGAGTTTCCGTAGTCCAAACGGGACAGGATAATGGCTTGCACCATAATTCTTCGTGCCTGGAAGGGAAGAAGAGGCAGCACCTTCCTGAGCATCCGCATCAGGCGGAAGCAGGTGGCGGATAGGGTAGTAGCTTGTTGCTTAAAATCCAACTTTGAATCCAACCACATGCCCAAACTCTTTATTTGGGTCTTGGGTTGGGGTGGGGTCCCCATACTGGGGGGCCAATCGAGCGTAAGGCTCGGAGTTGGTGAGTTGGGCTCAAACAAAGTCGTAACCCGCAGGCTGCAAGTGGTACAGAATTCTGCAGCCAGGTTGCTGTGCGGGGTCCCAAGAGCCACATCCATTTCTCCACATCTACAAATCTAGCACTGGCCCAGGGTGGAAAACAGAGTCAAATTCAAAGCCCTGAGCTTCATGCATAAAATCAAAGCTGGAAACGCCCCGCAATACCTTCAATCCTTGGTCTGTCCCTATTTCCCCTCTCAAAACCTATGTTCCTCCACGCAAGGGAAATGAATCGTTCCCAAAATCAAACTTTCCCGGATGGGCGGAAGGTCGTTTTCCTATCTGCGCCCCTCACTGAGGACTGCACTGCCTACAGCACTACGCAATGAGACTGACTATATTCAATTTCGCAAATCCTTGAAGACATGGCTTTTAGACAACTAACCGGCTACTATAATTCCATCTACACCTCGGATCTGCAGTTGCGCCGGGAAACCCTTTTTGGGTAGCTGCTGCGCATTATAAATTCAAATAATAATAATAATAATTGAAAGCATTTCTTCTCCCTCTTAAACGGAAGGTAAGGCAGGTGTTCTCGAACAACACCACAGCCATGTGGTACTGCAACAAACAGGTGGGGTGGGGTTGTGGACAGTTTGTCAGTAGGCTATGAGCCTTTGGACATGGCTGGAACATCAGGGCATTTCCTTTTGTGGTTAATCACCTGGCGGGCTCTCTCTGAACACCAGAGCGGACGAACACCACTCCCAATGCCTGGTCGATCACAAATGACAGATCCATCCGGAGGTGGTGCAAGGTCTCTTTCAGCAGTGGGGAAAGCCTAGGTTGGATCTATTTGCCTCTGCAGAAAATGGGAATGGAGCTCTGGCCTCCTGTATGCCTTTCTGTCCATTCCACTTCTGCTCAGAGTTCTCAAAAAGATCAAGAACGACCGGACCCAAGTAATCCTTGTGGCTCCGGGTGGGCACGAAGAGTCTAGTATCCCAAGCTGTTGAGCATGACTATCGATCCTCCGATCAGATCTTTGGAAGGGTCTTCTGTCGCAGCAGCAGGGGAGGATTCTCCACCTGAACCTGTTTGGTTCCGTGGAGATTGAGCGGCGGCAGTGGACAGCCTCTGACCTTCCTGTCCGAAGTTTGTAAAGTTATCTTGCCAGCCAGGTGTCCCCCAACTAACACTGTGTATGCCTGTCATTGGAACAAGTCTGTGGCATGGTGTACAGCTAAGTATGTTGACTCAGTCACTGACCCTCTTTCTGTGGTTTTCTTGTTCATACTGTCTTTGGCCCAGCAGAGTTCTGCTTTGGGCACTGTAGGAAGGTAGGAATCTTCTGCTTGGTTTCCCTCACTTTTTTGCCTAGTGCTAAGCTGTTCTTGACTAGGCAGACTCTGATTCTGCTAATCAGGACCCTAGTCTCTCTATCTCCCTTAAATTGTTGTGGTCAGTATTTAGGTACATCCCAGATTGGATACTGGGGTATCCTTATCAGTCACTAGTATATGGTACTGAGGTACCCAGGGCATAGGTACCCCAGAGGTCCCGCGTGAGCTTAAGCATGTATTATGCCACCTGTGGGAGACCATTCAAACTGTAATTACAAGCCTGCCATTGCAGCCTGTGTAAGCTGGTGCTAGCACCACTTATGAATGATATAGGTTTCCTATATCTAGGGCCACTGCGCTTAAAACTATGTCACTCCTATAGCAGGCCTTTGCAATCCTGAAGGGAGGGTGATTGGTTCAAAGTGTGAGGGTGCCTGCATGAGCGGGACACCCCTACAACCTATGGAGTCCATTCTCCCGGGTTGTAAGTGAAGCATCCATATACCATATAGAGGGGCACCGCGTAATTTCGCGATGACCATCTCGATATTGGCTGCAACCAAAGCTATCATGTTTGGTACCAAACATGTTGGAATCCTACCCCCACCCCGTGAACGGTGTGGGAGTATGATTCCAAGCACTGGAAGAGCCCTCCGTTCTCGGTGCCAGTCTTCTTAACCCGTACAGCACAACATGGCTGCTAACGACCAGAGACACGATCCTTCCTTCCTTCCTTCCTTCCTTCCTGCTGCTGAGCCAAGCTCGAACAAGGGAAGGCAGTGCAATAGGTATCCTGTCACAGGGAGATGTGACCACCACCTCTCAGACAGGATTGGGGCCGGGTGGGTGCGCTTGCCAACGCCACTCTGTTTGCATGAGAGGCACATTTGGTGTCCTCCGTGCATTGTCCAGTTCAAACCAGCTCTGGGAGCCTTTGGTTCTCGCTCTGACGTGAAACTGGACAAGGGAGTATCCTCCCCACTGTCCAGTCCCTCCAGCGAGGGACCCATGAATCGCCCCAACCCTTTCTTTAGGGTACTTAAGGGATCACATGGGTGTAGGTCCCTAGATTCGTCGTGGGACACAATTTAATTCAGACACCACTTCAGCTTCTGCCGTCTGGGTGCTCTGTACTTCGCTGGACTTCTTTTGGACTCAAGTTCATCTCCCTTCCAGTCTGCTGCTTCGTCTGTGCCTGTGCACCATACAGGATCCTTCCAAGGCCTGTGGGCATCAAAGACACCTGAAGAAATCTCCCATGAAGTGAAGGAGTCACTTCCCTGCATTCGCAGGCACTGCAACTAAGCTGACCGGTTGGCTGATCCGGAGCTCCTACGGACTCCGAAAGGCTCTGCAACACAGGTGGTGGTACTCCACTGCTCTCAAGGCCTGCCCTGCCACCAGATTTGAGGCCAGTATCCCTCGTGGGAGCCGCAGCAACCGAACCCATGTGCACCACGTCATCTTGCCATTGTAAACGCTTGTTGGCTCCCTTCCTGAGATCTTTGGGCTCCAAGTAGCCCCAACCTCAAGCATCTCCAGTGACCAAAGTCTTCGTCCACATCGCATAGTATGCACCGTGGCCTGCAACGTTTGGTGAAGTGCTTGAGGTCCTCTTGTGACTCCAGTGCCTTAGGTCTGTCGGTCTTTTTGAGGGTAACCTTTGTTTCTTTCGGGCTCCCCTGATTGCTTGGGCCTGCCCTGACTCACCTTCTTGTGGTGAGTCCCCTGGACCTTGCTGGTCCCAACATTGCACCTTCTTCGATTTCTACGTTGTTTGCAGTTGCCAAGGCTTGTTGGTGCTCACACCGGACACGGAAGATCGCCTCCCACCCACCCCCTCAGCTCTCATGCACAGCTCCGGGTCTTCCTCTGCGTTGCCTGGTCCTCACAGCTGCTGAGTCAAGTTCACCGTCCATTCTCCTTCAACTCCTGACATCGGTGGGCATTTGTCTTCTAGATCTCCTGGTCACTACTGAGTGACAAAGACTCTGTCCCCTCTGCTTGGTACCTCTCGTCCTGAATCTACCTACGGATTCCACTGGACACTTTCTCCTTCTCCAGCAGCTGCACTTTCCTGCCGTCCACCATTGGGTTCAACTGCAGTTTTCAACACCACTTCACATCTATGCACTCTGCGTATCAACGGGTGGGGTGGCTCTCCATTCTTCCGTCTTCGTAGGGGTTTCTTCGGGGGCTAGTGGAAATGGTCCTTAATCTTAAAATTCCAACCACGACTTGCACGTTCATTTGTATGGAGAACTCCTAAATCACCATATGGGTTGTCTGGACTGGTGTAGGGTGTCCACTTACATAAGTGTACATCATATACCAGGCCAACCTCTCACAGGCACCCTCAAATGTTATCTGGTATCTCTGCATTTTTTAGATTGCCTGATCAACCATCCTAATTTAAACCTATTGTTAGTAGGTTCCTCAAGGGCCATACACATGTTTCCTCCATCCCCTCTCATCATGCCCCAGTGGGATTTGTATTTGATTCTAACCTTAATGTGCACTCCATTTGAGTCGCTCCACAATTGGCTTCTCTAGCTTCTTGCATTAAAAACAGGCTCTCTTGTGGTCAGTGCCTCTTCCCGCTGGCTGAGTGAGCTGCAGTCGTCATCTAAGCCGCCCTACCTTTCCATCCTGATAAATTGGTGCTCCGCACTAGGGTCTCCCTTTATGCCAAAAGTGGTTACACCCGTCCATGTAGGCCAATCCATCACATTGCTTACTTTTTACATGCCCAGCATCCTTTTAAGGAAGAGGAGAGACTTCACTGCATGGACCCAAAGAGTGTGTTGGTGTTCTATCACTACTGCTTATGCGGGTGCTAAGGAAAATGGGGCAGTGCAGAAGAGAGCCATCTCCAGCTGGGTTGTTCTCTGTATCAAAATGTGCTACGCATTAGCTAGAAAACAAAACCCAAAGGGTCTGTGCGCTCATCCTACCAGAGCGACCGCTGCAACCACTGCATTAGCACGCGGAGTTAAAGTCTTGCCCATCTGTGAGGCAGCAACATGGGCCTCCTTGCACACGTTCACCAAACACTACTGACGGTATACTCGGGTCTGACAGGACAAGTACTTTGACCGTTCAGTCCTGCAGAACTTCCTAGTATGATTTTGGTTCACAGACCCACCTCCGGGGCTGGTATAGCTTGGGTATCTATTCCGCGGTAAGGAGTCTGAAGCTAGCAGGTGAACAAGTTACTTACCTTCTGTCACGCCGTATATGGTAGAGACATATTCTATTGGACCAAGGGTTAGATTATAAAATACTGGCTTTCACAGATAGAGGGGGACGTGATTCCCAAAAGGGATAGACATGGGTCTTCGTATGTGCCAAGATCAGCTTTTGGATGTCTCCGCCCCGATGACTAAGATTTTTGTTTTGGTGGAGGAGGCACATGGGATTAAAGTGAATGTAGATACAGACTAGTTGCAACAGTGGGCAATTTGCCTGTTGGTCAGCACAAATACTGCTTTGTCAGTGGAATGTAGAAAGCACATAAGCTGGTTGATTTGGCCAACAATGAGGATGGGTCATCTTGAAAGGTCTTCTCTTTGAGGACAACTTTATTAAGTCAATGTCTAAATTTGTGGGGTCATATTCTTCAATACAAAAGTCCCAGAGAGATATTAAGAGGGTCTTCAGTGATCATGTTTTTGGTTGGGCCGGGAGATCAAGGGGTCGATTTCCCAGCCAGGGACGGGGAATTACAAGATCTTCTCTTTCCTGGGGATTTGGCACCTCACAAGGGCAAGGACCCTGGGAATCCTCTAGTTTGTACCCTCAAAGGCAGCGCAGGTCCTTTGGATTCAGAGGACCAGGCAAGGTTAGGACTTGCTTCTTTTCCAGTAACGTTGGGTGGCAGACTAGGCCAATGGTATCGCAATTGGTTCCAGGTAACAAGGTATCCTTTGGATTTGGAAATGGTGCAGGGTTATCGCATTAAATTCATAGCGGAACCAGTTCAAAGTTGGGTCCCTGGTGTTGTACAATTCGGTGTAGAACAAGCAAAGGTTGTGGACAATGAGGTACTGGAATTCGGAGAGAGAGGTGAAATTTTGTAAGTATGCGAAGAACAAAGGAGTTTTGTAAGCAATATCTGCTTGGTAGAGAAGGAAGACAATGGGATGAGACTGGTAATAAATTGATAAAGTCTCAGCGATTTGTTAGTGTATCATCACTTCAAGATGGACGGTGTGCACATGTTGAGGGACAGTCTGCAAACGAGAGATTGGTTGGCTCCATAGATTTGAAGAACACATATCTGACAGTTCTGGTTTGGGAACCACACCAGAAGTATCTCATGTTTAAGTGGGGCAGGAAGACGTGGAAATTTGTGCATCTTCCTTCGGCCCTGTGGTGTTTTACAAACATTTTGCTACCTGTAATGTCATTACCGAGAGAGAAAGAGGTGTGAGGTTGATTAAATTATGTAGACAACATTTTGATTATGGATCAGAGCAAATTACGTGTTCCAGAATACACAGGGATGACAATCCATTTGTTGAAAACTTTGAGTTTTGTGGTCAACGGGGAGAAATCTTGTTTGAATCAAAAAGTGACTCAATTTTTGTCTACAATACAGGCTATTTTTACTGGTCCTTTTGAAGTGTTGTCCTTTACAGACGTTAAAGGTAATGCGTCTGAGCGGTAGATGGAGGTATTCACAGGAGGCTGTTCAAACGGAAGAGGCAACGGAGGAACTGAGATAACAGTTGATGAACATGGAAGCTTAGAATGGGAGAGCGATTTTTGGAGAGAACCTGAAATTAGTAATAGTCATAAATAATATTAGCATGCACACAGCAGTTGCGATTAAATGTTTACACAGACCATCAGGTAAGAAAAAGCGAGGCTCAGTTCTCACTGAGAGAGAGGGACTATTCCATCATCAGTTAGTTAAAAACAGCAATGAGAGAGTATCTACTATTCGCTGCGATGGGCCAGGTGATGGCAAGATTAAGCAGTCTGGTCTCTTGGCGCTAGAGCTTTTTCCCTTACTGCTTCCATGAATTGAACAAACCAGCACGCTAGTTAGTTGTACATCTCCACCTTCGAAACATGCCTTCACAGCTTGTCTGCAGGTTCTTATCCTCTTATGTACAAAGAGAGGCTTTAACCCGTTTCTTACTTCGAACGTTCAGCGCCAGTGCTGAACGTTGGAAGAAGCGGGTGCGGCTGCGTCGGCCGTTGGACGTGCGCAGCACCAGGGAGGTAGCTCGCGCGACGTCCAACGGCAGCAGCGAACGGGTTAATAGCTGTTCCCGTTCAGCCTGTAAATTTGCCCATAAACATAGTAGGTGTAATACACTTTCTTTGGCATCCTCACATAGGCGGCATAATGTCGGACCCTGAAGTCACTTCCACGGGGGAAGGTGCGGTGAAGACGGTAAAATACCCAATCGCAAATGGAGATATTTTTCTTTCCGCTTTCTCTGAAGCCCGTGCCTAAATATGGTTGTGGAGAGGATTTATCGTAACTGTACCACAAACCATCCGTGGGCTCTTTCTGTGAGTGTCGCCTTATCTTCTAGTAGTGATAGCCTTTCACTGTTTTATTAACAATTTGTTTAAAACAATGAAATGACCCTGAAGCGGTCCAGAGTTCCTCGAGTCCCAGACGATCTATTGATGCTGTCAAATAAGTCCTTGCTGCACACTCCCTCTTTAGATTTATCTCCCTCCATAAGTGTGAGTTCAGTGTGCCTGCTTCAGATTTTTTTTGTCCTATACCAAGTCTTTGCATAAGCTCCTTTACGGGCTATTTCTTGACTTTGCATGCCGAATTCTAACCTTAGCTGGGCTGGCGAGGCGTACTTTGGTAGACTGAATATTATTCTGGCAGCTCTTGGAACAGTTCTGTCCAAATTCGGTGCATCTCTTCCCCTCGGACACTCACCCCCATAACAGATTGCTGGGATGAGTTTTGCTTTCCAGACTTGTAGCAGTGGGATAAGGCTAGGACCGGCCGTTTTCTGTTTTATCGATTTTATGGCAACCACAATCGCTTTGCCTCTTCTTTTGATTGCTTCCTTTTGTAAATTAAAAGTCCTCTTGTTATCCATGATCACACCTAGATACTTAGATCGGTCAGCTACTTCGATTGGGGTGCCTACCATATGCCAGCAGTGTTTCGAGGTTTCCTTCTTTGGATGTATCCTCATAACCTTCGTTTTGTCATGGTTAATGGATAATCCGTTCGATGTTGAATAATGACTAGTTGTGTCCAATAAGCGTTGGAGGGCGATGGGGGGTCTGGCTGACAAGTACAAGATCGTCTGCGTACAAGAGGTTGGAAAGTGAAAGCCCACCCAACTTAGGCGGATGAGAATTGCAAATATCCAGTTCTGACGAAAGGTCTGCCATAAATAAGTTGAAGTGCGTGGGTGCCAATACGCACCCCTGTTTAAGCCCCATAGTTGTTGGGATTTTCCTGGACAAGTACTTCCCATCCCCTGACTTTATTTGGACCCACGTGTTTGTGTGAAGGAGTATTAACTGATTTAGGAGAGCAGATGGTATTTTCATTTCAGTAAGTTTGTGCCAGAGTTTACTTATGTCGATCCTGTTGAAAGCTGACGTTGCATTGCAGTGTCATAATCTCAAGCCCTGTGAGTGGTGTGGTGGTTCTGAACTTTTCCTGTTTGCAAAGGCAGGACAGTCAATATACAATGGTCCAACAACTTTCCCCTCACATATAGTTTCTCCTGAAAGTTTATTTTTATTTTTCTCATTTAGATATTCCCATTTCTTCTGGCTGTTTTAGTGAGATTTAAGACCACAAAGCTACAGCCATTCTCTTTTAATTTTTTCTGTAAATCGCAGGATGGACTCTGACACTTGTGCTGTTATTCATTGGTGGCTTTTAACATTACTTTCATGTGAAACCTGTGTAGGCTTAGGATGTACAGATGACTTTCAAATACCTGGGATGGTTGCTTAGAATGTGCAAACACAATATATTAAACAGCTAAGAAGAGATTTTATATCCACTCTTTCATAGGGCCCAGACATCATGCTTCTCATTCATCACCCCTCTCTCCACCCCAAAAACAATATTGCTTAGGCAAAAGTGCAGCTTGCCTTTGTAAAGAACTATTATTTAAATTAGCTGCAAGACGTTGACTATCCTGGTGGTCCAAGCTGTACAAAGATACATGAACAGTACCAACATTGTCAAATCGAAAAGGAATTTCTTTATTTATATATAAAGGAATGTAACCAATAAAAGAGGCGTTCTAAGTAGCTTTAACCATAATCTAGGTCTATCCGTGTGTTCCATATATGGTAGTCATATATGATAATCCAAATGAACAGTGCCTAAGATTCCAGTGGCACTGTCACCTTCTCACCTTTGCCTTCTACTTTGCTTGTGTCTCTTTCAGTCATCCCATAGCTCTGCTTATTGTACATATTTGTTCCTCTCCCTGCTTCCATTTACAAAGACGTTCTCCCTTTCATCTTTGCTCCATGTTTTCCCATGTTACTTTCCCTCCGCACTTCTCCAGGCATTTTCTTTCTCACCATCTCTCCTCCCCTGGCACCTCTCTACCACTCTAACATCTTGCATGTTCTCGTTACCTTCTACCTTTCCTGCCCACCCTGTGCCTGTCTCCCTTGCCCATGTCCTAATCTGTCATTATGCCTCTACCCATCACTCCTTGTCTACCCCTTCACATTGCTCTTGGCTAACCTTTCTATGGTTTTACTCCTGCTCTACCTGGTTTTGCCCCTTCTATATATATTACTGCTTGGAGAGTCTGCTCTGTTTTAGATCCCCTCGCTAACCCTTCTGCTTTATAACCATGCTCTTTTAGCTCACTCTATTTTCGGGCTGCTTATAAAACTGATATTCACAAGGGCAATAAAGTTAACGCTTGTATCGAGCATACACACAGAACCACTAGAACATATGCACACATAGCAAGGAAAAAATTGTTCTGGAACCTATTGACTTTGCAAATGCTTGACTTAGTGATATCCGGTGAGGTCATAAGTGGACTATAGTGAGAGAATTGCTGGTGTTTTTTAGATGGCTTTTGGGCGCTTCAATGTATTATGTATTGCTAAGTTGGTGTCATATTAGGTGCATATTTAAATTGCTAATTATTAAGTTCATTGGCAAATTATGTAGACATTCTATTCTACTACTTTCTCTATATTGTGGTAAATTCTGTAATATTTATGGGTAAGGCTAGTGCTGATCTTTCAAGTTCACTATGGGTACAGAATCCAATTGAGACCTGCTCATGGTTCCTTCTATTGTTTTCTTCTGAATAACTGCTTTACATATCTGTAGATTTGGCAGTGTTCACAGGTCCTAGAACTGTAGGCGGAAGACCATGAGCCATATTTTACAATTCCCCTGGACTCCTAAGCTGTTATGTTCAATGATTTCTCTTTTGCATGTGTTATTTGTAGTAACAGGCCATGTTTCTTCATACTAGGGACAAAGATCCTCTTTTTCAACAGCCAGAACCCGTTCAAGCTAAACAGAAAAATAATCCGCAAGTGGGAAAGAAAAAAAAGGAATCTCCAAACCACCAGATGACCAATTTTAGAGGTAAAAGAACATTTTGTAAATTGTGTACCAAAATTGAAATAAAACAAATTTCTATTTCATATGTTGGGTTAAAGATTCATTGATTGGGTTTATACACTTGTATATTGTAATTCTTTTCGGCAAAAATACCAGAATTACCTTTAAGCTTTGTTTACACAAAATTAAAAATAAAATCTTCATTAAAAAGTGTGAAATGGCAAATACGGTTGTTTATGTCTGGATGAGAGGCACTCCCAGAAACACAATTACATGGTCATTATTAGTTGGGAAAATCATAACTTCATTTTATTTTGCTGTTTTTGCAGTGGTAACATTTTGTCGAGTGGCATGACATTGTACACGCCTCTTAAATCCGCTGCATGGCACAGTACATTCCAGGGAACCAGGATCCTAAATGGGCTTCCAACATGAATGAGCTGCTTTTAAATGAGCATCCCCATGAACTCTCCACATGACACTGGACATCATCCTAAGACTAGCTGTATGACAATAGCATTTGTCAGAAACCATGTTTCATAATATTGTTCTCCCCACCCCCATTAGAAAGCTGGATTAATTTAAGCATTCGCAATGTGTCCGCTTCATTTTTCATTCCACTCATCCGTCGACATAAGTTGTCCGATGTTCTTTCTTGCTGTTGTCTCCAATTTTTGCAGCCATTATGCCTCCTCTTTTCTTGAAGTGCTATTCCTGTGGGTGAACAAATTATGCCACAGACGTGTGTGCATATAATCTGCTTCCAGTCTTCTCACTCTGCAGGGGAGTGTGAATTATACTCCAAAATGTCTAAAGAGATATTAAAAGATTGTGAAAACACCAGGCTGGGTCCAAAGCTGGCAGCATATGTCTAATTGCCACTTGCCTCTGTCAGATATGCGCATGTCTTGTATGACCTGGCTTAATTAGTTGCTCCCCATGTTCCAGATGACCTCAAGGGTAATTTTTCAGAGTTGTTGGGGAACAGTCAAGATGACCCCCGACAAATTATCAAATTGGGGCTGGACACTGCTGACTGGGTGGTTTGGGTCAAGAAGTCAACAGTTGCCACGTGACATCATACTTGGTTTCACATGTCCAGCTTTTCTTTGGCCAAGCTGGCCACCCTTATGGGACCTCCTTCTTGATGGCGCCTGCCTCCTTGACGATAACGCTGACTCAGCCTGGTACAGGTTCAAGGTCAGCAGTGACTGTTCTATCCCTTGGACTGCAACATCCGTCTCAAGTGACTACTGGCACTTTTGCCACTTACAAGGCTCTCTGAGCGGGCTTCCATTTTCACCAGAGAGAGTGAAGCAATGCCAGCAAAAGCAGACCCAAACCTCCCCAATCTGGCAATATAGGGGACGAGGTAAAGCTAGAATACTTGGGTCCCAGCACTATGGTATCTCCTCCTCTTCCCCAGCACAAACAGAAAAACAGCTCTTTTATGCTCCTATCAGAGTATCGGGAGCCTATGGGAGTTTAGGTATCCACCTTTTTGTGGGCCTGGAAGGCCATTAAATAAGAACAGTAGGTCCTTCACTTCATGGAGAAGTTAAATACTACCATTCCTTCGGCCTTCTTTCCCATTCCCATCCTGACCTTGTTGCTTGCTCGTAGACCATCTCACCATCTTACAACAGAATGTCGCAGCCCCGCTCTTAAAAAGAACAGTGGAGCATATGCCAGAACTGAAAATTGGGCAGGGTAGTTGAACTCAATAATTCCTTGTTCCGAAGAAAGATAATGGTCTGTTCCCAATTCTAGAATTAAGGACCCTGAACGTTTTGCTCAGGAAGGGGAAGTTTGCAATGTTTTTTAACAACACATATAAATGTACAAAATGAGTACAAAACAAGATGCAGACCATATCACCCTGGAGTAACAAAGCATACATGCATGGTGATTGAGCCCAGGATGTCACTCTCAGAAATTGGCAGCTTCTTCTGCAGTGCCAGGATTTCAGCCTGTGCCCCAACTCCTCCAGCCTGCCCTGGACTCCTCCACATGTAGCCAGGTCGTATCTGCACTATGCATCTGTCCACTTTGTTGTGAATGAGAGCTTTTGAATTTGTAGGTCCCAGTCCAAATACATCCCTGCCTGTCCAAGATCCTATCAAACTTCTCGGCTCAACCCCTAATGAAATGACTTTTGGCCCCCATACAGGTGTCCATCCCAGCAATCTACCGGGTCTTGGTTGGTAGGATAGGCGATTATTTATTTTAAATTTTTTGCATGGATAGTCAGTTGAAAGTTTCTGCGCAGTACTCTCATGGAACCACAGACTGCTTCATCCTCCTCCAGTGACAAAGCTGGATCCCCAGCTCCAGGATGCTTCAGGGCTCGAAAAACCATAAAAGTTGAACTAAACGTACATCTCCTCGACCTAACTGAAATGCACTTGACAAGTTGACTCTGAAAGCTGAGCAAATGTGACAAGTTAACAAGATTTAAAAGCATTTTTATTGCTCATTCAGTTTGCGAGCAATAAAGATGCCTTTAAATCTTGCTTTCTAGTTACATTTGCTCTGCTTTCAGAGGCAGAGGTCAAGTGTCAGTTTGTCTTCCTACTCTCCAGAAAGGGCGAGTAGGACCTTAAAATAGCTTATTGAACCTGACTCGCAAATGCAAGTGGATTTCTGGAGCCCTGCAAGATGCTTCTAACCTTCATTCAGACAGAGGAGTTTGATGAGTCAGTCAGCTTGTGCAGGCAGGTACAATTACCAGCTTCCGTGCATCAGAGTACCTGTGTGGGAACAGAGTAGAGTTCTTTTTGGTATTTTTCATCTACTACTTAGCCTTCTCCGCTTCCAGTCCTGTTCTTGGTGTTGACATCAATGTTATGCAACATGCAAGTTTGTGGGTCTGGTTGTCTTTCGTCTCTGGTCAGAGGTCCAGCTGTGCTGAGTCCTTTGGCGCCGTAAGGTCTTTGCATGTCCAAGCTCAAGTGATTTAAAAGGCTGCATGCACCCCCCCCCCCCCCCCCACACACACACACACACCCCCTTTAAGGGGCCTGTCTTCCAATCTCACAGGTGACAGGCAGTAGAAGTAGATCTGTGTGAAATCTGAGGCTCCTCCCTGAAACACAATCATATATAGTATAGAGCAGTTAGGGGAACAGCCTTATCCTTATTTCCCCGCAATACATCGTGCAATTGTTTGTGACTTACACTCAAAATTTACATCAGTAGCGAGTTAATTTGAAAGCTTTCAAAAGATTACACCAGTAATGCTCAAAAACTGAGCTGCCCTTGTTTAGACCATTTGCATTGATTTTCTTCCCATTGAATAAATGGGTTTGGTGACCTGACCACTGTTCTTGGATTTCAGTGGGTACCAGACTGAAAACATACATCTCTGCGTTCTGGCATACCAGTCTTGCTAGTTTGTTGATGGTTCACTTCTGGTGTGGCCTAGCCTTTTCCATTCACACTTTCTTATCTACTCGCGGACGTCCAAAGAAAATGGGTATTAGTCCCCTTCTCCCCTGCTAGGATTGCAGATCCTTTTAAGGTCCTGCAAAGAGAATCTGCCCTTCTGCAGCTGCATGTTTGGTTGTCACCTGCAGCTAAGAAAAAGAGTACAGATAAGTTATACACCATAAATGAATCGTGCTTTTAGGAAATCTGTTGTTTCTCAGTACATTACATCAAAATACCAGCTAGCAGAGAAAAAGGACAGGCAGTATGCTAAAAAGTGCACCTGGTAATTCTTCTACTCTAATTCTACTTGTGCTTCCTCTTAATCAAGGTATCTAGATTCTCGTCATATGCCAAGAAAGCATATGCATGATAGATTTCCTCATTCTCCAATGAGATCTTCCCACTCAGATGATGGGAACATTAATTCCGCCTATTCTCCAGCATTCTTAACTAGCTCTCCTTGACGTTCCTCCTAGTGGACATTAAGATCGCCTTTTATTTTTGCCAGAGGATCAATAAAATTAAACATCCCTCTGGAAACTCATCAGATGCAAGTTTCTAAATCATGGCAGTGCTTCAACCCAGAGAGATTCCCAAACCAATGTGACTGCTAGTGCCTCGCTTGCTTGATTGGGCAGCGAAGTTCCTGATAGTGGCTGTGGTCAGGTCTGCAACACCTCACTTACTAAATAAATACAAGCTACCATGAGAAGCACCCTGAGATCCTAAAGTCAGAACAAAAGCCGTTCTCTCATCAGTAAGACCTGCTTCAGCCGCTGAATCATGGGCACCAGCTTACAGGAAGAGTAAAGAAATGGATATAGTGGGCAAGAAAATGCGCTGTATTGTTGCCATGGACAGTGTATTTGCCCGCCTATACTATGACTGGGAAATATAAGATAAGCAGAGGGGTTTTTCTTGAGTCTTGCCTAGACACAACATTTTGAGGAGGTGGTTTAAAAAGGCTGCCTGGTTTCTAGCCAGATTACCAGCACAACCACCTGAGCTACAGTTATGAAAGTAGTCCACAGAGTTCTTTCTCGTTGCACCTTACAACTCTCAAACCAGATCCGTAATTCAAAATATGCAATCTGCTTTTCTCAAGTTCTTCCCAATTTGGTCAGCATACTGAGAGATGTTGAGAATAAAGAATTAAGCAACCCTGATGGCGATAGGACAGGAGGAAAAGAAGAAATTCTTGAAATGACAGTACAGACCATGGGATATCAACAAAGGGTTTACTCCCCTCATCGTTCTTAGCGGCAGTATGAGCACCGTTCGAAGGGCCATAGATATTCTTACCAACAGAGACAATAAAACCTGGAACACATTCTTCTGATTCTTCAGGACAACCTTCCTCGAACAGTCTTCAATGACTCCTCTTACCCCAGTTCCTTACCTTCTCCTTTATGCCCTGGATTGGAAGTGGTAAGGAGGTGGGTGCTAAACTTCCGCATTTAGAAAAGTTGCAAAACTTTCAGACAAGTGGGTGTTGATTGTTGAGATGGTTACTCACTGTGCTTCGAGGAATCTTACATCTAAGACGCCAAAGCCAGATTTGAAATTCCATCCAGCCTATCTGTTTAAGGAGACCACGTTGTCATTGCGACAGCGAGTTATAGAATCAGTCATTTCTCCCCTTAGAGGGAAGGCATATACTAAATATGCTTTGCAGCTCAAAACAGCAGCCCGAAAAAGCCATCTAGACCCATCTTAGATCTGCGATTAGCCAGCAAGTTGATCAGAAGAGAGCTTCTCCATGCTTGCATAACCTCTTATCTTTCCTCTACGGCATGGGGTGTCTGCGTGCTGTGGAACTACTGGAAGCTTACTTCCATATTCCAGTCAGGTACAGGTACTTGTTTGGGATAGCTGTTAGTATGTATAATTGAAAAGAGTGGACTTGGGAGTCTCTGAGATCCTGTGTTCTATAGTTGGTCACTGTGAAAGCTGCCTAGAGACTTCTAATGGCTGAGATGGCCATGCACTGTGTGAGTGTATTGATACTTGTGTAGGTGAATGGTTGGGTGGGAAACAGCCACAAAACAACACAAGGGGACTGTGTGGTCATTAATTTTAAAAATCCTCAGGCCGTATGCAGTCTAATAAGCCAGAAACGCAGTCCCCCAGAACCCCACACCGAGATTAGGGCCCTCACACTGAACTATTTTTACTCCCACTGCTATATACCAGATAGGGCCAATACCATCTTAGATCCTGGTAGGTGGCCACATGAACATCAGAATACTGGCCATAGGTATCTCTCTTTTAGACCCTTTCTCTATAACATAGCCCTAACAAACAGATTTGGGTTTTCTGGAAGAAGTGGATTGACAAGTAGTGCTAATGGGAACTGGTCAGGGAACGAGAACCTATAGGTCTCTTGGAGAACTAGAGGGGCTCTGTAGCGGTCAACCAAGCCAGTCCACCAACCCCGGGGAGGGACAAATCCAATGGACCTGGATATATCAACACAACAGGTGACCGGTGGAGCAGTAGGGTCACGGGAAGAGCTCCCTGGACCACTAGCCTCCATAATCCCCGATCCCTAAACATCATTGTCACAAGGGCAGAACAACCCATCAGAACATTTGGTAACCCCCCTCGGCCCTAATACAGGGTACCTAAACCCCGGACATCCACTCTTTTGATGTTTCTATTGACTAGCATAACACGGGGAGTAAGCTGAGGGTCCGATCTTGGAACGTTGCTGGTCTTAAAAGCAAAGTCTCTTGCTCTGATTGGGGGCTTTTTGTGGACCAATATGATATCTGCATGTTCCAGGAAACATGGGCACGGGAAGACTCAGTAAGGGTGGGATTTGCATCATTTACCATTCCAGCCACCTCGAGGAGTAGGGGTAGACCGTCCAGGGTCAATGTATCTAGGTTGGCTCACACCTGGGCTGTAAAGCTAATCAGCTGAACTCCTCCTCTAATGACATCCAAGCTGAAACTGTCTTTCATTAACCTCTATTCTTGACCTGCAAGTCTGAGCAATGGATCCCTGACTTTCGACCAATTGAATCTTTTTATTCCTACTGTCCCCCCAAATATGTGGTTGATTGTTGGGGGAGATTTTAATTGTCAATTCGAGCCTTTTGCCGATATTACTGACTATCTCTAGTGAGGAAGATTCGCAATGGTTAATCCCCGATCCACAAATTCCACCAATTAAGGCCTGGTCCCCGCTTGCACTTCAGATCAACGTGATCACAATGACCCATTCCCTGACCACCTCTCAGGTGTACTCTCCTACATTGTCAGGGAAGGGAGGACAGAGAATAGGTAAGAGGGATGGCCCAGTACCAAAACTCAAGGGGGAAAATATGAAAAAGAAACATAAAAAAAGAGACGATTTTCCAAACGTAAAGTGTAAAAATTGCATTTTTCCCGGATTCTGGAAAGCCAGAGTGATGCCCACTTAATAACAGAGAAGGGTGGCCCGAAAACTCCTTCGGTAGATGGCAACTTAAGGGAATCCATTATAGTATCCACAGTATCGACCGGGAGTTTGGGGGACTCGGGTCCGGAAGTACCTTCTTTAACCCGGTCACTGCAGTCCCCACAAGGAACCCAGCCCCCCACTAAGGATATGTTGGACTCATTGGGTGGAGAAAAGCATATGGATCACGGGGTCTCCTCGCTACACATAGGGTCTGGGGCAATTGACTCTATTGATTCCAGGGAGGTTGGTGCAGAGGAGGGAGGGCCCCAAGCACCAATTACATCGCAGGTTGGGCCAAATAGAACCCTCGGAGGGACTTTATTCCCGTCTGTTGGATTCTCCGAGGCCCCAATACCCAATATAGTCCCTTACCCGAATATCCAACAACACGGTGGGACGCAAGTTGCCTGTTCCTCGGATAGGGTTCCCTTATGGATTCCTTGGAGAGATGCCCCACAGAATATTGGCGGGGCATACCCTGGCTTATCTCCCATGGTGGATTTTACTTGGCTATTTGATACTGAATCCATCCCAGTAAATAGGTTTCATTCTCAATTTATTCTCAGAATTAGAGCCACTAAAGTTGATAACTACTAAGGATATTTTAAATGTGATGATTTATTCACATGACATTGTCCCGTACTCCAGGGCCACTTTTTGTTCACCGATACTGGCTAATTTGGTGTCGGAGAACTGTGAGGCTTTTTTGAAACGAGGGCTTAATGTAACACCTGTTAATGAATTTGATGAAAATCAAATTGCGGGCCCCAAAAGCCAAAACCTGAAAGTCTTGAAGGCTACTTATTCAGTGGCACTAGACGCGTTGGGCCCCGAATTAGAGTTTTCTGCGGTCAATCCTAAAGATATAGTAGTTTCCGTGGATTGGAGGGGGCGTCTAATAAATGTTGTACCCATCGTAGTAGCTGCCCCACAGACCCCAGACATAGAAGATGAATTTGCCCAGTGGAGCTGGGTTGCAAGAGCCCTGAATAACACACATGTGAATGCAGTAAGGAGTGCTCCAGTGAGGTAGCCAGGGTGGGCTGCTTGTGTCCTGGAATATGGCTGGTCTGGGATTTAAGGAAACAAAATTAAATTCCTTAAAAAGTATTAATCCCATAATTATATGTCTACAAGAAACGTGGTCTTGTAAAGAGTTTGAATGTGATGGCTTCTTTGTATATTCATGTTACGCAAAGCGATCGGAAAGGGGACATGCCAGCGGGGGGGTATCTATTCTGCTTAAAAACTCCATCAATTGGAACCAGAAGGTTTACTTTCACCCCTCAAACCTCTGTATATGTTTAAAGTTGGCATGTTTGAGAGATTCTGACACGCCCTCCTCCGTTCTTGTGGCAAACTTGTACATCCCGCCTGGGAAAAATTTTGATCATCTTGTGCCCGTATTTTTCTCTTTCATTCAGGAAATAGCTACTAGGGAAGATTGCCCCCTAGTGATAGTAGTGGGGGACTTAAATGCTAAAATTTCAAATTCTGCCACTGAGATTTATGCCAATACTGATAAAGAGGAAATCTGGCACATTCCTGAGATCATATTACCAAATAAAGTAAAGACAGACAAGCGGGGTTTCTCTTACTTGATAGCATCAGAAGTTCGGATCTTGTTATCTTAAATGGGAGAGTGCCTGGCGATAAAACAGCCCATTTTACCTTTCATTCTCAACATACCCAGAGCCTTTTAGACTATGTGATTGTTTCCTACCAAATGTTCGGGGCTTGTGATAACTTTTTTGTTAGCCCGTCAGTATGGAGCGACCACTGTATAGTGGGTATGTCAGTGGCTTTTGATCTACTCACCCTGGACTCAGGGAATGCCGGTCCGGGCTTGGCCACTTTTAATAAAGGAAATGGTCGATCCTTTTGGACGCAAAAAAATACTGTTGATGTAGGCTCTATCGTGAAGATGGTGTATGTCGAAAAGGAAGGTACTACTCACTCCAATATCATATCCTTTTTTGAGGCGCAAATGAAGAAGATCTGTAATTTTAAGCTCCACATCTTCTGAACCATCACGTATAAACAAGATAGGTCTCATATGTTAATTTTAAAACAAGCAATTAACCATCTTGTTCGAAAACAGCACATACATTATCTCCTTGGTCGACAGCAGGAAATTAATCGCCTTAAGCGAGTGAGAAGTCGCCTCATGCTCAGCGAAAAAAGAAAGGAGCTTGATGCGAAGTGGATAGGGCTGAGGGAAGCTGCAAGGGCCAAGGACTCGAGAAAATATTGGCACTTGATCGCTGAATACTGTGATTCAAGGCAGAGAGCTACTCGGATACCGATTCCCTAAAAGGAATGGGTGGATTACATCTCCCTATTATATAGTAATAATAGTCCAGTTTCTCCTGTGTTGCCTGAGGAGGTTAAACCTGCATCCGCTGTCTTTACTGAATTTGGTCCTCCACTAGGAAAGGAATTGATAAAGTACATAAAGATCGCTAGAACTTCCGGCGCACAAGGGACCCCAATTGCACTAATCAACAAGCATTGAAAATGCAATAGGTCTCGCATTAGGAAAGTTTTATTTTTTTTATTTATGTGTTGGTTTTGAAAATAGCAAAATTAATACCTTTGTCAGGTGGATGTGGTGGTGGATGTGGTGGTGAATGCGATGGTGGTGGATGCGATGGTGGTGGATGTGGTGGTGGATGCGATGGTGGTGGATGTGGCGGTGGATGTGATGGTGGATGTGATGGTGGATGCGGTGGATGTCACGGTGGATGTGATGGTGGATGTGGCGGTGGATGTGGCGGTGGATGTCATGGTGGATGTGATGGTGGATGTGGTGGTGGTGGATGCGGTGGTGGATGTAGTGGTGGTGGATGCGGTGGTGGATGTAGTGGTGGTGGATGCGGTGGTGGATGTAGTGGTGGTGGATGTGGTGGTGGTGGATGTGGCGGTGGTGGATGTGGCGGTGGATGTGGTGGTGGTGGATGTGGCGGTGGATGTAGTGGTGGTGGATGCGGTGGTGGATGCGGTGGTGGATGTAGTGGTGGTGGATGTGGTGGATGTGGCGGTGGATGTGGTGGTGGTGGATGTGGTGGTGGATGTAGTGGTGGTGGATGTAGTGGTGGTGGATGTAGTGGTGGTGGATGTGGTGGTGGATGTGCCGGTGGATGTGGTGGTGGATGTGGTGGTGGATGTGGTGGTGGTGGTGGATGTGGTGGATGTGGTGGTGGTGGATGTGGTGGTGGTGGATGTAGTGGTGGTGGATGTAGTAGTGGTGGTGGATGTGGTGGTGGTGGATGTGGCGGTGGATGTGGTGGTGGTGGATGTGGTGGCGGTGGATGTGGCGGTGGATGTGGTGGTGGATGTAGTGGTGGTGGATGTAGTGGTGGTGGATGCGGTGGTGGATGTGGTGGTGGTGGATGTGGTGGTGGTGGATGTGGCGGTGGTGGATGTGGCGGTGGATGTGGTGGTGGTGGATGTGGCGGTGGATGTGGCGGTGGATGTGGTGGTGGTGGATGTAGTGGTGGTGGATGTGGCGGTGGTGGATGTGGTGGCGGTGGATGTGGCGGTGGTGGTGGTGGATGTGGCGGTGGATGTAGTGGTGGTGGATGCGGTGGTGGATGTAGTGGTGGTGGATGCGGTGGTGGATGTAGTGGTGGTGGATGTAGCGGTGGTGGATGTAGTGGTGGTGGATGTGGTGGTGGTGGATGTGGCGGTGGATGTGGCGGTGGATGTGGTGGTGGTGGATGTGGCGGTGGATGTGGTGGCGGTGGATGTGGATGTGGTGGCGGTGGATGTGGTGGTGGTGGATGTGGTGGTGGTGGATGTGGTGGTGGTGGATGTGGTGGTGGATGTGGTGGTGGTGGTGGTGGATGTGGTGGTGGTGATGTGGTGGTGGTGGATGTGGTGGTGGTGGATGTGGCGGTGGATGCGGTGGTGGATGCGGTGGTGGATGCGGTGGTGTAAGTGATGGGGAGATTACTAGTGAGCGCATTCCAATGCTGTTTCCATATGCTTCATGTCCCCAACATTAATACTACAAGGCAGGCAAATAGTAGTTACTTAATGCAAGCATTCTAAGCATTCTGATTAGATGAGTCAAGCTCAGGATGCCAGCAAGATATTGCATCACATAAAAAATGTATCTCACATCTTCCATGATCTGCAGGTTGTGATATTGAATCTCAGTAAGACTTATTTAGGCGTTCATGCTTCTGAGGTTGGGAAATTCAGTACAAATAAAATGATAACAGTAGAACCTGTGATTGATAGAACTTAGAAACGGCAAAACTATGATAAGAAGTGTTATAAAGCCTGTGATTGATAGAACTTAGAAACGACAAAACTATGATAAGAAGTGAACATGCAGCGGATTTTAAAAAAAAAAAAAGAAAAGGAGACACGGCCGGCCAGCCGTGAAACTGAAAGCACGGCCGGCCGTGAAAAAGCCTTTGATGCAGCAGGGGGTAATTAGGGGAGGAGAATGGCTGGGCTGAGGCAGAGCGCCAAGCCTTTGATGCAGCAGGGGGCGGAGCGGGAAGAGCTGCTGGCGGCACTAAGCTGACGATTTGATGCTGTGCATGCGCATTTTAACTAATTGCGCTTGCGCATTGAGTTAAAAGTGCACATGCACTTCATCAAATCGCCAGTGAATCGCCAGTGTAGGTAAGCTTTGTTTAAGCCCCCATAGTCTCGCTCTGCTCAATGCGCATGCGCATTGACAGGCGAGACCTAAAAAGGAGCCAGAAGCATAGGGTGATTTTCTAGAGCCACTTTTTAAATACTGCTTCTTTATGAATAAAATCCCCCCCTCTTGGAAGGGGAGCATTATAGTCCACCTATATAAAAAAGGACTAAAAACGGTGCCGACTAGTTTTAGGCAGATCGCTCTCCTGGATGCCTCCAGCAAATTATTTGCAAAAAGCATATTATGCCACTTACAATAATGGGTCTATGATCAGGACATCCTTCCGCCGGAACAAGCCGGTTTTAGAAAGAACCATGGCACCGTAGATAATATAGCGGTTGTTCAGACAATTGTGGAGAAATGTTTTCTCCCGAGGGATGCCAGTTTATACAGCTTTTATTGATTTCTCCACGGCGTTTGACCAGGTGGACCGCCAGACCCTGTGGAGAAAACTTGTTTTACTCGGCATTCCAAGAGATGATTTATCTCTTGGGTCTGATCATGGAATTGCATACTGACACCTGGTGCCAGGTTCTAATGGGAGGTTCGCGGGGGTTAACATGCAAAATTAGAACGCACAATGGGCTTAAGCAGGGTTGTTTATTAGCACCACTTTTATTTTCACTGTACATCGTTGACCTCCCTGGCGCTTTGAACTTGGCGGGAGGGGATGCCCCCAAAATTGGTCGAATGTCAGTTGGGTCTCTATTGTATGCAGACGATGTTGCAATATTCGATTTAACACCTATTGGCCTGCAACGCCGTCTGGAGGTTTTATACAAATATGCAGAGGTCCATTTTAAAAATTTAACATTGCAAAAAGTAAGATCCTGGTTTTTCGTAAGAAGGGGCTCAGAATAAAGAAATGTTTAAGATGGATGCTTGGTTCTGAAAAAATGGAATTGGTTGATTCATATGTATATCTAGGTAAAGTTTTTTCCAAAACAGGTCGAGACTTGGAACACATTAAACATTGCGTTAGTAAAGCTGTCTCCCAGGCAAGTGCATTAAATAGATTTCATAAAACCTGTGGTAGACGCCATGTCTTATCTGTTTTTAAGGTCAAAATCCCACCCTCAATATATGCTGCCGAGGTGGTGGACATGAATCATTGGCATATGTTTGATAAGGTAGAAGGACGAATTATGCGCCAAATCTGTAATTTAAATTCTCTGGCTGCCCCACATGTTTTGCGCCTCGAATTTGGATTAGCCTCATCCTTTATTCTAGCCCAGGCAGCAGTTCTTAGGTGGGGTAACTCTCTCTTCCTGGGGGAAGAGGGTACTCTTAGGGCTGCTTTGAGAATAGAAATCTTTTGCAATCTAAAAGCACAATCCACGTTTTTTAGGTCCTTCTTATGTGCAATTGACAGTTTTGGTCTTAGTTTAACTCCCGCCTCTCCAATGCCTAAATCTGGTTTGAAACTGTTTTAAAGAAATTTAGATCTCCTATCAGTTTAGCTAGAGACATTACTTTAAGTAAATCCAGGCCCAGTAACGTGGCGGTCAGTGGGAGTACATTGGGGAATAAACTACAGCCTTATTTAACTTGGAATATCCCTCATGGGATTAGAAGGCTGATACTCCTACTGAGATTCAATCTGCTCCCGTTAAGAGACGTAACTGGGATCTGGGATAAAACACCTAGAGAGAAGAGAATTTGTGAACTGTGTCAGTTGCAAATCCAAGATCTTAACCATGTCTTATTTGTATGTCCAAAACTGCAAAGTGCCAGGCGAGTGTTTTTAAAACCAGTATTTATTAAATGTAATATTCACTCTGCTCAGGATGCACGTTCTCTGGTTTTGTCACCCCTGAATGAAATGGTTTGTTTTAAAATATACCAATTTTTTAGAACGTTTTTGCTTATTTATTAGAATTTTGTCTAATAGTAGTACTCTGGTTTCGACTTAATATCAACTGGTTGGCTATTTAATTGTCTCTGTATTCATTGCATCATTTGCACATTAGTTAGTATGTATATAAGACATTTTATTGGCCGGTTATGTGATTGTTTTACGTAGTATAGCATTATTTGCACACTTCACATTACGTTTGATATCATGTTATAGTAATGTATAAGGAAGGAATTTTGTACTGTATGCAATGTTTGTCTTGTTAAATTGTTAATGTGTTTTTGTGGACCTCCGCAGGAGTTCCAAAACAAAATAAATAAATTGGGAATTGGGTGCCACGATCGCACAGTATCGGACACACCGGGGTATCCAACATTTAATAGAACAGGCAAAGCCTCTCTCCGGGATTACATCCTAGTGGAGACTAGGTTATGGCACAGGGTTCTTAACTACGCTGCCCTTCCGTGACATGATAGCTATCACAATGATTTGTCCATGGGACTGAAGATGCCGGACCTTGGAATTGCCTTGGGCAGCAGTATTCCCACCCCACCCCCCACCCCCCAATAGACTAGTACTCTCCAAAAACAGGAGAAAAAAAAATGGGGGGTAATTCAGCAGTCTCCTGAAAAGCTGACCGCACTATAAACAGCAATTGTTCCAGTACTATCAGAATTAGGAGAAGCTGCCGCAGTGGCGGGTAATTCAGTATCTATTAACAAAGTTGCAGATTTGCATGCAGGCCTGGTATCTGAACTGGCTGATTTAATTTACCCAAAGATACACTCCTAGGTGAAAAAACGGATCACTCTATCTTGGTTTAATGATAATTGCCGAAGGATGAAACAGGCTTTGTTAGAGGCCCTTAAAGCTAAAGATAAGTTAATAACCAAACATATGCAGGTGTTGTATAAAGAGACCACCGACTAGCAAAACAGAACTGGGAATTAAACAGATGGGACACCTTAAAAACCGCCCTATCTAACAAAGATATGAAGGAAATCTGGTCTATAGTTAGCATGGGCACTAGTGAAGGCAAGTAAGCAATAAAACCAAACCTAGCAGCAGAAGCATGGGATGTACACTTCCAGGTGCTATATACCATGAAGGAAGCACCCAACCTTTATGATGACACGCCCACAATTCCACCAAGGGCCTTATATGACGAAGCCGAAGAGATCACCCTGCTCGAAGTTTTAAATACAATAAATAAGCTTCACTCCAGCAAAACACCGGGATTGGATAAGCTTCCGGGGGACCTTTTCCGGGAAGAACCAAAAATATGGGGACCTTACCTATGGGTTTTATTTAATGCCATCATGAAAGGTATGCAGACCTTTGAAACCTGGGCAGGGTTAGAAATTGTCCTAGTTTTCAAATGGGCTCACCACTTCTGCCTGCAAACTACAGACCAATCAGTTTGATCGATGTCACGCAAAAACTGTTTGCACAGGTACTTCTTGATCCTCTCCAGGGGTGGATGGAAGAACACGTAATATTGAGCCCATATCAAGCCGAATTCAGAAAGATTTCTTCCACCGTCAATCAAATATAAAGACTCAACTCATGTTTTGGAAAACCGTGAGAATGGACTGTGGCAGCCTCTATTTAATCTTTGTGGATCTGAAAACGGCCTTTGATTTGGTGCCCAGAAAGTTTTTTTTGGGGGGGGGGTACTTAGACATGGGGATCCCCCACTACCTTCTAAGCATGCTCATGAGATTGCACAAAGGTAATTTTGCCCAAGTAAGGTGTGGGAAAGGTGAACTACCATCCCGATTTCCAGTTGAGAGAGGAGGAAGTCAGGGGTGTGTGCTCACACCTACCCTGTTTTGCTTCTTTGGGAACTCATCGGTTGCCCAAATTACTGAAGTAAAGGACAATGACTCCCCTAAGCTAGCAAGTACAAAGGTCCCAGCAATATTTGCGGATGACACCCATCTAATGTCAAAATCGCCAATGGGCATCCAGAGGGTTTTAGATAGCTTGGTTGTCTTCTGTAACAGGGGGCTGGAGATAAACACCCTGAAGCCCTAATTTATGGTCTTCAACCAAGCCAAAACATCCCTCTCCAACCCTTGTCTAGATGGCATCATGCTGGAGATGGTGTCTGTATTTGAATATTTGGGGATCATCCTGACAGAAAATATGGAGTGGGAGCCACAAATATTCAAAGCTATGTGTTAAAACAAAGAATGATGCGTAGTCATGTCTTGTAGTTACAGGTAGTAGTTTTATTCTTCTCAGTGGTCGAAGTGGGGAAAAAAAAGTAGGGGAACTGTGGGCGGAGACTCAGGAGGCGGGAATAAGCAGAGGATTGGATTAGTGGGCGGAGTCGGAGGTGTGGATAGAGGGTTTGTAATTCTGTGAGAGCATCATATAATATGCCCATATTTTCAACAAACACCAGGGAGGTTAATAAACGGTTAAAACCGGCATATCTCCTCTGTTCAATGTCACTCCTCGTTGAGTCTTTGGACGTTTCCATGAAATGTTTACTAAGTGCTTTGTAGTTATTCCAAACAACTCTCACAGATCTTTCACTTGAGGGCCGATTTTGCAGCATTGCTGCAAAACTAAACCCCAGTTAAAAAAAGTCTCCCATGCAACACCTACCGCAACACCTCCCTTGCACATAGTAAGGCAATGCAGCAGTTTGCGCTGCATTGCACTACTCCATATGTATGAAGCCGTTCAAAGACATGCAAAGTGGCTTTACGTGGCTTTTCAAATATGGCTTGGAGCTTTGCATTGTGCATGTAGCACTTTGCAAGGTGCAAGCATGACGCAAGGCCCTTGAAAACATGCTCCTTAGTTTGGTGTGCATGCAAATCCTGCATTGCCAATCCCTGGTGAGTTGCGTTAGTACTACTGGGACAATGCCTATGGAGGCACCAATGTGTGAGGTGGACTGGCCTCAATGCTCCTGTGACCTCAGGGACAAAGTCCTTGACGCTCTAGGGTGTGCTGCTATGTAGGCCTGCCCGCAAGACTGAAGGTGAACTTCAGTATGGATTGTGGTGGCCAGTGTTCAGACAACACTGGCCACCGGTAGGCTTCACTTGCTGGTGCTAAGAAACCAGGGCTTCTATGGTCTAGCGGGGCCTTCTAAGGACAATCATGGAATGTGCTCCCTCAGGAGTGGTCTGATGGACTAGGCATGAAGGCTGACCAGGTTCCCCAATTCCAAATTCGGTAGCTCTGGCCATAGTGCCACATCCTATCCCCCCGAACACCCTTCTGCCCCACTGAGTGAAACTCGCACTGTCTTCAGCTACAACCCAATCATGCCACATTATAAACAGCTGGATGTGACTCATTTGAAATTATGCCCTGCCTGAACAAAAGTAACAACATTCTGGAAAAAGCAAACACTCATAGGGAATGCAGGATTATGTAAAGCATGCACAATCTAAGCAGGAACGACATGTTACCTTAATGCTTTTACTCTGATTGTTCAGAAATCAATGAGTATTTTTTGTCTCAAACATTGAGGACATGAATATAGGTCTCCTCTTGTACACATGTGCTAAGCAGGGCTCAGAAGACAAAGGAACTCTTCTAGAGAATCTGATCTGACTCACGGAAACCCACAAGGACTCCTTCATATTCATGTCAGCCAGCTAGCTGCTCAAACATAGTATAGCACATGTGCAAAGAAGAATGAGTGTGAGTAAGTAAATGTGGGTGCGAATGATTGAGTGCCTGAATGTAACTGAGCATGAGTGAAAGAGTGTATGTGGATGAAAGTGTGAGAAAGTGAGGGAGAATGAGTCCCGTAAAGTAAGTGAAACTGTAAGTTAGAATGAGGTAATCAGAGTAGGAATAAGTGAGACTGAGTGAGAGTGATAATGTGATACTGAATGTTGAAGAGTGAGGGCATGTGAGCAATTTTGAGTAAAAGGGAAAGTGAGTGAGAATGAATAATGGGGGTAGTGAGCCTGAGTGAGATATCATGTGAGCAAGCATGACAAAACACAGTCCTTGGCAAAGTGGAGGTAAATATTTACTTATGGGAGAAACATAATGTGAAAAAAAAAGGGGTCAACTCCTGGGGAGCATCAGGCTTTGTTGTCTTCGCACAATAATGGCTTTTGAGAGAATTTGTGTAAAAATGGGGTGTTCAAAACAACATGCAGTATTTGCTCCTTTAGTTTTTTTTCTAAATTATCTTGGGAGTAGCAACACCGAGACTGCAAATAAAGGCACCATTACTCGCTTGGTACGCTCTAGTTCAGCTCTAGCATTACGCTACACTACTCTCAAGCATCACCAGCCATGGTGAGAAAGGGTATTGTGCAAAACAGACACAGTTAAATAGTTTATACATTTTACTGTTCCATTGGCATAACACTCAGGAAAAGAAAACCTGTTGCAGTACTTTATTGATCCTTCAATTTAAAGTATTGTGCTGCTAGTTGCAGATGGGCAAATTGTGTTAAAGGCACAGTTTCGAAGGGGTAAATAAATGCCTATTTACTTTAATATCAGCTACTTCTTTGGATCTTTGGATCTCTTGAAAACTGGACCTAGAGAGCTTGATATTCACATATACTGAACACATTGGTGGCACTGTGAATGGAAATGCGGGGCATGAACTGCACATCTTGTTAGCATTTAAAAGGCAAGAACAAAATCTAGCCGAGAGGGAAAACACTGAAAGCCAAAATTATGCTGCTCGTTTAGCTTCTCAGTTTGAATGTAATTGCAAATGTAAAATAACTTATCTTGGTAGTTCTATGAAAACAGCAGAAATATAAATTTGATGTGTGTGTAGACTTAAATCTCTATTTGCATCCCACCTACCTTTAAGTACACATCTCAGCACACCCATCAAATCACTTAAAGCTTTGCCACCGAGGTCACAGAGCACCAGCCTAAAATATACATGAAAAGCTCTAACTCTCTTTCAAACCACCCTGCAAGCCAGGTTTTTTTGATGTGGCCTCCTTTGACTAAGCGGGGCGTTGAGGAGTAAGCCGCACCTAATAACAAAACATCTATGTTCATCAGACTCTAAGTGGCCCAAGGATCTCTCTAGTTACCCAGCCCATTAGACACAGGGGTGGTCAAGGGCGGGGACACCAAAGTCCCCGAATGTGACCATTGTATTGGTCACAGTGGGGGCAGGCAAGTAGCTTCCTCACTAAATGAGGTGTGAATCACGGCAGCAGCAGGGCCATCAGAGGTAGCAGGTTTCACGCTATGCTAAGACTGATGGCCCTTTAAGTGTAACTTTGCAGGCCCCTAGACACAGAGGAGAAGGGGAGGAGGTCGGGTGCACTGCAGAGGCCTTCCTCGATGTGCACGGTGCACCACACAGGCTGAAAAAGAAAGTTGTCATTTTAAATTAGGGCTATTCCTGCAGTCCTGGTAGCCGTGCCCTTCCGATCCCGCCTACTTCTAACACTGGGCGAAGGGCGTACTCCCCAAACCAAAGGAGGAACCGGTCAAGGACAGACTCCGGCAGCTGCACTCACTCACCCTCCCACCCCCGATGCCCCCCACCTTCTCTTACTGCTGCCATGATCAGGTACACTCGTAGCTCCATATAATGCTATTTTTAGACTACAGTGGGCTCTTCTAAACGCTAGAAAGGCTGGTGGTGGGTCTTTTCACACGCGCATCTGAACCTTTTGCAGGAGCATGGCTGATGAGCCTTCAGGATGTCTCCTCATGCACCCACTTTAGGAGGGGACGCGCGATTTTTCGAAGCTAGAAATGCTATTTTACATTTCTGAACATTAAGTTAATGCCCCTGTTTAAAGCACGCTGGACTTTGTGAAAGTTTGAATTCCCGGGTTGCTCGTTACATCTTGTTGCTCATTTAAACAGCTGAATAAATCCCTTAGAGCACGAGGTCATGTTTTTCCAAAGTGTCATTGCTTCCAAGCGCTCTGCTCAGTGGACCAATGTATCCGGTTCACTTTACACAATTTAGGTGGAGTGAAACCCGGTTCACGTCCACACACAATATATTAAAAGCAAACACACGTGCGATATGTGGTGCTAGCTCCTGCTGTGTCTCCGTGTAGTATGCCCGTCACCATCAAGTACTACGATTGCCCAATTTCAAGGTACTGAATCCAGAGACCTCAGCAGGATGATAGATAGGGTAGGCCCTGTCTGAATTCGAACCGGAGCCTTGCAGGCGATAGATGCTCGCTGTACGCATTCGCATGCTGCTTTCTCACGGATTCCCTGCCATGCGAAGAACTCCTGATGTACCATAAAGGTTCCCTTTCTCACATGTCCAGTTGTGAGCAGTGTTGCCCGGCTTTCTTTATAGAATGATGATGGGAAGGGGAGGAGGTCGGGCGCACTGCAGAGGCCTTCCTCGATGTGCACGGTGCACCTCACAGGCTGAAAAATAAAGTTGGCATTTTAAAATAGGGTTATTCCTGCAGTCCCGGTACGCTTATTTAAAACCAAGAAGTAGGGGAACGGACTAACATAATTTTTAAAAGTAGGGGCACGCCGTGCCCTTCCGATCCCGCCCACTTCTAACACTGAAGTTACATCACAGGTTCTTAGTTACAGGAAGATGTTCTGATCCATCAAAGTGCCCCACCTTGAGCATCCTCCTCGCTGCTCAGCCCTTCCACACCAACTGATTCTCTCTTACATACAAACCCACTCAACATTCTATATGACATCATCATAGGCTGCGCAGCAAGGCAGAGAACCACTGTAGGGAGAGTGCATTGGGTAATTAGTACATCACAACACATCTCCCCTTATAATGAAAGGACTGAAGGTGATAAGATACACATGTCAGGAAAGGAGGATGCATTAATAACAATACATATAACACATCTGTCCCCCCTGATAATGATCATATACACAAAAATGAATAGAGATAGTAAAACACACCTTTGACAGAAAAGGAGGATGCATTACCAAAACATTATAACACATCCTTCTCCCTGATAATGATCATGGACAACAAAGAATGCAAGACAAGAAGATACATTCTTAAACTACACACTGCTGTTACAAATCCAACTCACCACACAGAGTACCCATTGCGCCACAACTAAGGCACAAGACTGCAGCAAAACAGGGATCTACAACCCTCAATTGCACAAACTAATGGCAGGACAGGTCTACCTCCAAGAAAAGGAGTCAGACTTCACCCATACCAAGACAGAGCACTTAATCCCAACACTCCAGAAACTGATATGGGTATCTTTAAACCCAAAGTAAGTCTAGGGTATCCTTTAACCCAAAACACACTCAAAATATTCCATAGGTAACTATAAACCCAAAACAATCAGATAATGAGTATCTAAAACCCAAGTCAAACATATTATGGGGTTCTTTAGACCCAAGGCAAACATATTATGGGTTTCTTTAACCCAAGGCAAACATATTTTGGGTATCTCTAAACCCAAGGCAAACATATTATGGGCATCTCTAAACCCAAGGCAAATATATTATGGGCATCTCTAAACCCAAGGCAAACATATTGTGGGTATCTCTAAACCCAAGGCAAACATATTATGGGTTTCTTTAAACCCAAGACAAACATATTATGGGTATCTCTAAACCATGACACTCTCGCAACAAACTATGGGTATCCTTAAACCCATGACAATCCAGGGTATCCTTGAAATTCAGAAAAACTTCGGAAAAACTAGCACAGGTGGGCACAGCCATGACACTCACACAACATATGACAATCCAGGGTACCACACCGTCATTACAAAAGGGGAAACAATAAAAGTATGACTAACCCTTAAAATCAATTCAAAACATACTCGGGGTAATTCACATCACCTCTCCCCAAGCAACAAGAAAACATCACAATAGCCAGTGTAGTATAAATAACAAATTACACTATACGTTCAAATAGCAATAAACAAGAATACAGAGAAAGTTGTAAACCCCAAGAGCAATGTGTAGAATATTCTTGACTTTTCGCGCAGTGTAATGTTAAAAGCTGGATTCTTGGCTAAATAAATCTTCTGCCATACTGTCTGGTAAAATTCCTTTGCTGTAAGCACATCCCCCCACATGTTAGAAACATCTGAGTAAAATTACACCCCTTAAGTTATACCAAGAAAATGTTAGAAATAAAAGCAAATGGTTTGAGAATCTTATAAGACATTATGAACTTCCCTTTAGTGAGCGATTTCTCACTCGATCCTTCATCCCTCAGGAACATGCTTGATGTAGGAAAAAATTCAATTGAAACACACAAACGTCATATTTCATCTTGGCAGTAGATGGCAGCACAACACTGGGCAGAAAATGGGGAAAAATCATGACGACAGCTATGAACATTTTCATGCTGAGACCCACAGCTGTAAAATTGTAGACACAACCTTCCGATAAAATAATGCACAAATGCGATGCTAAAGAATATCCTTCTAAGAGCGCCACAAACTTGTGTTGAAATGCAGCTCAGCTGAGCTGATCTGTGTAATTATTTCCTTAAAGTAGCCCAGACTGCCGGGGGAATTGCAAAAAACCTGCTGGGTCTATAGCACAGATGTATAAGGTGCAAGCCAGGAGTGCGACAATGTATGGGGCTGAATTATCGGGTCACTGTTAAAGTAATGTGAGTAAAGTAGAGAAAAGCTTCATGAGGCAGATTTTGGGTTTCCCCTCCAGTACCCCCCTAATCCCGTTACGACTTGATATAGGAATTAGACAACTCTTATCCCCAATTGGTCTAAGACCCCTAACTTTTTGGTGCAGATTTTGGTGACTGCGGAACTGGCAGTCCATTGATCAGAATTAAGAGCTATTGAGTTTCCGGGTGTCGAAAAAATCCCTTTGTTTGCATACGTAAAGGAAGAATGCAGTAGGCTGGGAAAACCAAGTCTTTATAGTAATCCAGAGGACGCGTGTCTTGCAATGTCATGATCTGAATTGGTAAAAACCTATTGAATGAACAAACTTGCAGCCATCCAAAGGAGTTTGACCTTAGAACACTTGACAGCCAAATTTCTGATAACGAAAGACGAGTATATAATAGACCCCTTCCTGGATGATATCCAACCATCCCTGGCAAGGAAATTATATGTCCAGTTCAAATGTGGTACCCTGCCGCCCGTGTCTTTTCCTGTAAATGGTCAAAAACTGCCTTGTCAAAAACTGCCTTGCAAGGGTGCCTAAGCTGCAACTGTGAGGAAGAGTCAGACCTCCATGTTTTCTTTTTTTGCCCTGACTACCAACCAGCAAGGCAGCGCTGACTTATCCAGCTGTGCAGGAAAGGTGCCGGGCCACACCCATCCTAATATGGCAGACAGTGCCTGCTAGTAATGCACATACAACGCACATGCACTTTGATGAGGCCATTGGATTTGGACATGTCATTGTAAATGTAAATGTAAATGTATTTCGATTTATATAGCGCACGATTCACCCAGGGGTCTCAAGGCGCTTGCTTAGGGAACCCGTCCTGGTATTCCCCTGTGAGAGATACCCCGGCAGGGTATTCACAAGGTGAAAGCCAGGCATCCCGCCGCGAGGGGCCGTAGTGGAGATTAAGCAAGCTATTGCCCAGAGTCGCAGAGTGTGACCCCGTGAGTCGAGTAGGCACCGGAGCGAGAATTGTCGAGTCCGTGGAATTTTTGAGCCCGAGACCTGCCGAGGCGGGGAATTGAACCCTGGTCCACGGCTTATCTCAGCTTCCGGGTCTGCCGCCTCTAACCACTGAGCCACACTTCTCCATGTAGATTATTTTTATTGAATATTAAGGTGATGCATATGCACTTTCCTGAATGATGGATTCCTTTTTTTAATAATTTTATACTCTAATGAAATGTATTGTACTGTACATACACTTTTATGGTCTTATTGACCGAAATAAAGTTTTTCTGAACTGATTATAGCACTCCTATACCTAAGTGTCCCTTGCAGTTGGAGACCTTTTATCTCTGTCCCCTGAACTTGATCGCCTTGGAAGCCTAATGGTCCGTAATAGAAGTGCTTTGAAAACAATTGCATTCTATGAAATCCGCAATTGATAAATTATATTGAACATGCATAGTGGTTTGAAACAATGTGACCATTTTGTGTTGCACATACTGACTATTAAACTTATGTTTTCTATTATATCTAGTGTCCTTTACCTTGGACCAGAAAACTGCAAGTCCACAGCTCGTCATCGCCCGAGATCGTAGAAGCGTGAACTATATAGAGACCCCACAAAGCCTCCCCAACAACCCAGAGCGATTTAATGCAAAGCCTTGTGTCTTGGGATCTCGTGGGTTCACTACGGGGAGACATTACTGGGAAGTGAATGTTGGTGGCGGCATCTACTGGACGGTGGGAGTGGCCAGACAGTCTATCAGACGAAAAGGTCCTTTTAGAATTACACCCCTTGAGGGCATCTGGGCTGTGGGGCTGCTAGGTTTGTATGTTGATCAGTACTGGGCGTTCACGTCCCCGGATACTGCACTGGCTGTTAGTGAAAACCCTCAACGGATCGGGGTGTATCTGGATTATGAACAGGATCGGCTGTCCTTTTACAATGCAGACAGCATGGAGCATCTGTTCACCTTCACTTGCAACTTTGACGGGATGGTTTTGCCTTTCTTTTGTGTTGGTGCTTTAGGAACTGAGATTAAGCTGTGACCCCCTTGCCTGTAAAATGTTGCTGAGGTTATAGTTGCCAATAATATTCAACTAGTTTTAAGTTTTAATCCAAAGTATGTTTATGCTTCTAAATGTTTTTTATGAATGATTTGAACGCTATGCACATTTCTTTATCCGAAAAAGTGAACTGAAAAACCTTCTGCTGTCACTCAACAAGGGTAACTTGGTTAATATTATTGTTTTTCACCAATTGTATACCACACAATTAAGTTCTTATAAGTTACTGTTGTAGGCACAAAAGGGCATGTTCCAGGGCATGCAGGTGGTGGTCTAAATATGCATCCTGTGACCTCCTTTGTACATTCTGTAAACTAAGCTAGAGAACATTTTTAGCCAGAGAATATTTTTTCATTATAAACAAATGAGATACTGATGTACATTTCGAAGAGTTATAAAAAGACCCAAAGTGTTTGGCCCCTATTTGCGCAATTCCTGTAAAAATATGCATGCTTTGAATGGGCCTGTTACTGAGTTAAGCTGCTAGTGTTGATGGTGACAGTCTCATCCCGCTGCAGGGTTTCAGCCAGGAGGCTGGGTCACCTTTGGCTACTTGTTTGTTGGAGTATATGTTCAGCATCAGGGTTGACTGCGGTGCACAGCACAAACTTATGTTGCCTGCTCCCGCTCATGCAGATCTGCTTTTGGTCGCATCTGGACTACTTGTTCCAGAACGTCCAGTATTCCTAATGCTCCCAAGAGCATTGACCGGTACAAGAGTTTGCACTGGGTTCGAAGGGTCTGAGAAGGCAAAAGCAGGGAGCAGGGGATCACTTAATGACTGTATTTGCATTGTGTGCCATGCTACTTGACTGGTATGTACCACAAGCTCCCTAGATGAGACGGCCATCTGCTGTGCACACTACATGGCCGGTGTAAGAACAAAAGTGTCTTCTTGCTAAAATCTGCAGAGATTTAAAAAGCGGGTGAGCAGTTTTGGAATTTTGAGACCACTTTTATTACAGGACTTATGTAATGTAAAGGTGCAGTTTACAGATGGATCTCATAAAACCCTTTCGGTGGCTTTCACCAAAGGAGATGTTTGTTGCATTAAAGCAGGTGTGGATGAACTTCATTGCTTACAGGCACAAGCTAGGAGAGGTGAACTGTCCTGTTGGGGTCCAAATATAGAATATTTTCCTTTTTTGATTTCAAATATTTTATTCGTTTTTCTGAATGAACCACACAAGAAACTGTAGGATATGAAAAACTGTTGGTGATAAGCGTGGTTTACAATTCAGTTGATAATGAAGTTATACCTGAACAACGCTTGGAGCAAAAAAGAAAAGGTTCAGATAATACCTGAGCCTACCTAGTGTACAACCAATATGTGAAAGTAAATGTACTTAACTCCTAGGAATGTCTTCCGTTTTCTAAAATAAAAAATTGTATATCTAACTTTTTTGTGATTGTTAGTCAATAGCACCTGAAGTGTCAAGCTCTGCTTCATTCATTGATTTAAATGGATTCTAAGGTAGCATTTAATCTGTAAGTTTGGAATCAGTTATGTCTAATTTAGATTTCAGAAAGGTGGCTCATGAATCATGCACCTTATTTTCTTAAATGTTGAAGGAGCTGCTGAGGGCATTTTAGGATTCTAAAATGTGCTTATGTTGCATTCGTTCTGTGCTACTCATGTGTACACCCTAACCCAAGGGATTGCAGAGGGACATCTCCCTGGATATTCACCTGTGAGAGAGCCAGAGATGAATGCATGGGCTGGTGGAGGGAATGCAGAAACATTTAAGTTGAAAAACCTAGACTGTAAAACTATTGCCTACATGGTTTTGGTAGGAGAATGTTTATTTTTCTACTGAACAGAGTCAGTAAATATGGATGAAGGGAAGGGTTGTGCTCCAGGTATAAAACACAAAATCAAACGGAAGAAGAGTTAATAGCAGAATGCCCTTTCAAAAGAAAATAGAACCTGTGTGATGGGGCCCCTGAAGTTGGGACGGTATGGCAGGAAAGGCACACAAACATGTAAAAATGCATGAGTATTTTTAGATCCACTTATAACATGTGGGACCAGCTACACCTAGACAACAACGCACACAACAGCAAAGAGCTCTTCAACATCAACATCCAATACCAGCTCCAACACCGACCTCCCACCTTATTAAGACTGTGTGACTCACTGGCCACCTTCTTCCACCGCAGATCTCAGAAATTCAAGACTGCTTCAACGCCTGGACCGCCCCGAAAACCACCGAGACCTCCACCCCCAAGACCACCATCCCCACCAGCCTCCTGCTCGCCTGGACCAACATCACCACCACGATCTTAAACTCCATCAACTCCGGATCTCCGTTAGACCCATGCCCACACCACATCTACAACAAAGCCAGCACAGCCATCGCACCATACCTCTGGAAAATCATCAACATCTTTGAGACAGCAACCTTCCCGTAGAGCTGGAAACAAGCCGAGATCAACGCCTTACTCAAAACCCAAGGCGGACCTCAAGATCCTCTGGCCCATCTGCCTGCTCCCATTCCCGGCGAAGGTCATCGAGAAGACCGCGAACAAACAACTGACCCACTACCTTGAGGAGAACCGTACCCTGGAACCTTCCCAATACGGTTTCCGCAGCAACCACAGGACCGACCCTGCCCTCATCGCCGCCACCAATGACATCAAGACCCTGCTAGACAACGGAGAAACAGCGGCCCTCATCCTTCTGGACCTGTCAGCCGCCTTCGACACAGTCTGCCACCGCACACTATAAACACGCCTCCACGATGCCGGGATCCAAGAGAAGGGCCTGGACTGGACCACCTCCTTCCTCTCCGGCAGAACACAGAACGTCCGCCTCCCCCGCCCCTTCTGCTCCGAAGCCACCGAGATAATCTGCGGCTTAGCCCAACGCTGTTCAAAATTTACATGGCACCACTTGCGCATGTCGCCCGACTGCTTGACCTCAACATCCTCTCCTACGCCAATGACACCCAGTTGATCTTCTTCCTCACCAAAGACCCCCACACCACCAAAACCAACCTCCACCAAGGAATGAAGGCTGTCGCCGAATGGATGAGGAGCAGCCGACTGAAGCTGAACTCTGACAAAATGGAGGTCCTCAACCTCGGATCCACCCCCTCTGCTTGGTATGATTCCTGGTGGCCGACCACACTGGGAACAGCCCTAACTCCCACCAGCCACGCACGCAACCTAGGGATCATCCTCAACTCCACCTTGTCCATAACTAAACAGGTCAACGCTGTCTCTTCCTCAGGCTTCAACATACTCCGCATGCTTCGTAGGACCTACAAGTGGATCCCCACCGTAATGAGAAGAACGGTCACCCAGGCCCTTGTCAGCAGCAGATTGGACTACGGAAATGCCCTCTACGCAAGAGCCTCGGCCAAACTCCTGAGACAACTGCAACACATCCAGACGCCTCTGCACACCTGATCCTTGACATCCCTCGCCACAGCCACGTCACACCCCACCTGAGAGACCTGCACTGACTCCCTGTCAACAAGAGGATAACCTTCAAGCTTCTCACCCACGCACACAAGGCACTCAACAACACCGGACCAGCATACTTCAACAGACTACTCAGCTTCTACACCCCCACCCGCCAGCTCCGCTCCGCCGACCTAACCCTCGCCACAGTCTCCCGCATCCTGTAGTACTGGAAAAATATCCTAAGGGCCACACTTACTAATAGCCCAACCACTATTACCAAATAACCAGTCAGTTGGCAGTGAAAAAAAGGCAATCGTTTATTAACAAAAAAGGGCTCTGCGCAGAGGAGCCCACTCGTCCACACCCAATCAGTGCACCGAGAAGACTGACGATTTACACATAAGACAAATGCTTTATACCCTAGTTACATTACATGAAATAACCATATTTGGCAACCTACCAATAGGTCCAAGATCTCAAGGAAGAACCAAATATGGCACACACAGCCTGCTCTGAAGTCTGTTTCTGCTATTACGGGGAAGGTCAGAAAGGGTAACTCCCTTTCGTCTCGGTACATGGGAGTAACAGCCTGGCGCTGGCAAGAATGTGCTTATCACCTCTAAAGCCAGATGCGACCTTGGGCCTTAGAGCAGAGAGAACGTCTTGCAACTCAACTAATTGGGGCCTGCTCGGTAACAGGAAAACAACACGTGATCACTACCCAGGCCCAAGTCGATAAATACAAAATGGCGTTAGTGTGGTTTCTCTAGCTACTGTGCAACTTAACCTATATGTAAGAAACAAAAGCTACTTTCCGTTACGAACATCAAATGATACATAAACTATGAAATACGTGTATGTAGCTACATCATGCTAACAATTATCATGTTAGCAATTCCGGCAAAAGGAATTCTGTTCCACAGAACCGCCCTTTTAGCGTGATGTAGTTAAATCAATCCTCAAAGATACCCTCATCTATCTGCATCAAATCTTGAATTTCCTGTTGCACCATCTGAGATTTTTCTTTTGTTGAGGGTGACGGTGCCAGGGCAGAGGATACTCTCCTGGCACAATAGGAACAGGCAGGCCCACAATGTATACATAAGCAGCATGTGCAAATAATACCCGCTATACCCACCAATACCATTAGGATCTTCCATCCCCAGGCTGTCAATAGGCCCCAAAACCAGCCGGTAAGGGACCATCCTCCTGTATCAGTATGTATTTCTGCTGCCAATCAGTGCAACTTCTGAATGGCTAAATGGACAGAGGGGGCGGAGTCAGGGATGTATACGCAACAGGAGCTGCCGATGATGCGGCAAGCTCCTCCTCGATCTGCTAGTATGACGTCTAACACCATACGATTTTGAAGAGAGACGAGTCTCGTAGCCTAAAGCTCTACAGTCAGATTCGTCAATATACCAGCAGTGGTATTAATGACTCTTTCCACCACTCTGGATAATCGCCTCACCTCCTTACTAGTTTATTATAGGTCCCCAAATAGGAAACACTCTTTTTACTACATCAACGAAATGCTGCTCTGGGGTATCAGTTTGATCTACTTCAGACATGTCCAAATCTCTTTTATCACGTTTTATTAGGGTCCTTTGTCTATCTAACTGATGATCCTTATGAAAATCAGAGGGAGCTATATATACAGGTTGATACAAGAAGGATAAATAACAACGGCCCATCCACCCCCGAGGAAGCCAAGTATAGGCATTTTCTCCGCAGACAAAATAAACATTCGGGTGTTATCAATGGTGGACTACTAAAGGTACGTAATCGAAAGGTGTAATTGCACCCACTGTTTCCTACAGAGATATGTCCTGTTCCCTGTACACAAAACTCAGAAGTGCTATTTAATATGGGCACAGGGATTGGCTTGTCGTTGGTAACATTTCGATCTTGAAAATGTTGGAAATACTGGGTGAAATTAAATTCAGCAAAATCCAGTATCTCCGTTTTCAACCATGTAACATTCTCAGTCGGTATACATATTCATGCAAGCCTTGGGGTCTAGAGACCCTTCTCTATTATTTCCCTGTGGGTCAAAACCTTGATGTATTTCTATATAATTCAGAATCATGTCATAATCCCTCTCGGTATATCGAGAGGTATCTACAGTGTAATGTAAGTACATCATACTTAATAATTTGAACCAGGCTTCACAGCTTCCTAAATAGGATTATGGCAATGAGATAAAGAGATCATATCGATGCATTACAGAGGGTAATAGACTTAAACCCAACAATTTGTCGTATTGGTAGCACTGTGAGCCTGATGCAACATTTCTACAAATACATTCTTAACATAGGTCTGACGATGTCTTTCTTTGTGTGAGCTAACATAAAGAAATGGTGCTCTATTGGCGGGGTAGGGGGTCCCTATCATAGTATGCATGGGGTGATGAAATTCCAAATATAAAAACACGCTCATTATTATGGTAAACAACATTGCAACGGTTATCACGAAAGCAACCTTCACTCTGGTTGTCCATGATGAAAACATAGGTACATAAATGGGCAAATATCGAGGAGCAAGGGGACGCTCCTAAGGAATAAATCGACCAAAGGGATACATTCTAGCTAGTGTCCAAACTATTCTAAAAAGGTGCAGTCCGTCCTGCGAGAGGGAGCTTCTTTCCTGTGTCCGTCTAGAGTCTCACAGGCAGGCTTCTATCGTTCATCAAAAGAATGAATCCTTTCGTCGGTTATCTTCTCTAATTACAACCTAGGCCCCGTTTCTTTACTTCTCAGTCCTTCTTTCTGAACAGAGCAACACAAAGTTCCAGCTCTCAACTGGTTCAGTCCGTTGTCTTGCTCAGTACCCCCTAACTTCTCTAGCAAACCCTTGTTATTAAAGTCTTTCCCTATCTCCTGCAATTGTTGGGGGTACCGTGTCGATTTCTGGGCCGTAGGTTGTATCGAGCCTGACCTGGCAATTCCTGATCGTTAAACAAAACAGATGAGGAAGCATCCGAGGTGCCAAATTTTCCATGTACTTCTCGTTCAACAACTGGAGCAACAGATTCTGAGGCCAATTCCGCACTTGGTGACGCGGCCTCTCTCGTGCCCTCGGCTCCTCTTTCTTGCCCTTTAATTTCCTGGGTGTCGGAAAAGGAACCACGCAAGGAGCTCATTCACTTTCCTGGGTCAATATTCCTTCTGAATTCGGGCGATCAAAAGGAAGGGGAAGAGGCACCTTTTTTACATGAGCAACATGGATCCAGTGCTTCCGTCCAGTCACCTTCACTGCTGTTCGGGTGGCCAATAAAACTTGCACCGGTTCCGTCCACCTGGGCTCAAGGCTTGATTTTCGCTGATAATTCTTTACCATTACCCACTGGCCGAGCTCCAAACGATGTCCCGAACCCTCCGGCAGGGCCTGCAATACATCAGGTACCTGTTGGTGGATAGAACGAAGGTCTTTAGTCGATGCATACAAATAATCTGTCATTATTGGATAATCTATTCCTCTAAAACGTCTCGGACGAGGAACACCCCATACATTAGCTGGTCGTCCGAAAATAACCTCATACGGGGACAGACCTAAACAGGAATAGGGGATCATGCGTAAGGACATTGAAGCCAGAGGCAACGTGTCGGCTACCGCAACCCGGTACTCTCCTGAATTTTAGCCATCTTTAACTTCAGAATCCCATTATGTTTTTCAACTAATCCGGCGGACTGAGGGTGTCGAGCAGCATGAAATTTCTGTTTTATGTGTAATCCATTACAGATATGCCTGATAAGATCAGCATTAAAATGGGTCCTGTTGTCCGACCATATGACCCGAGGGACCCCATATCTAGAGTAATATTCTTTGATTAGAACTTTAGCAGTTGCTAATGCAGTATTTTCCTTGGTAGGGTAAGCTCCTACCCGCTTACTGAACACACAGACCACTACCAGGACATACTTCAGGTTATTCACTCTCTCCAGTTGGATATAATCCATTTGGAGCACCTTGAAAGGTAAAGAGGGTGGTGCAAAATTCCCCACTAAGAACAGGTTCTCTTCCTCCAGGAATATGTCATAGACCAAACATACAGTGTTGAACCAAATGAGTGGCAGTTTTAGAAGTATTGGGATTATTCCAAACTGGTTCCAATAATTGACAAATTCCCTTCGCTCCTATTGTCGCAGGGATTCCGTTCTCCTACAGAACTGTGCATAGAGACTTTGAACCTCAGCAAGTTAGGGTGTGCCAAAACTCACCTTAGTTCCCCAAAATCCCCTACCAGACTAGCTACAGTGTCTCATTGGTTATTACAAACTCCCAATGCTTAGACAAACCAGAACATGGACTTAGTACACCTCAGGTAACGTGGAACACATGAACACTCTTTCATTATACAATCATTTCAATCCAGAACAAGGAGTAAATGAGGACGCGTGCACATTTGAAATGTTTATTTTCTAATGCAGTGTTCTCAAACGCAGTATCTTAGATAATACAAGCAAACATATTATTAGTATCAAAGTAATCAGCATAGTTACGAGTCCATAGAATACAAAAGGTGAAAGCATGTTAAAATGCTAAAACGAATAGGGTTAAACAACACCTGATCATCCTCCCTAGCTAGTATATTATATCTAAGAAGGTCTCTTTGGGTTTTAGCAGGGAGGGCCCATACCTCAGATCCTAGTGGTAAGGGATCACATCATCTTCACCAGCTGTCTGCATGCGAAGCACCATCAAGTGTGTGTGTATGCTCTGTGCAAAGCAATATAAAACGCGCCTAAAGCCTGAATTTGGCCGGAGCCGCATGTATGTAATGTTTAGGAAGGTGCGAAGATCAGAACTCACAACAACTGTGTCGAGATATCCTTGAAGGCTTCAGCACTCACTGTACAGACACGGCTCACTAAGCAAAAGCTGATATCAAAGTAACAACATATTCGTGTGTGAATCAAAACACTCTACTAGTGCAGAAGCAGCAGAAAAGTAAAATGGCGTTTAAACTCCTAATAAGCGCATGCTAACTTAACACAGCATATAGGCAAAGCATATCTATATGACACCCCCCATGATCCGAGCACGGATAAGAAAAGATAAGATAAGGGGCAAATTTTTGAAATGCAGAGTTCAAGAACGATAGTTCAAATTTGAGGAAGTGAGAAAAAAATATTTTTCGTCACCCAAAAAAACAAAATCTCACCATCATGACAATTTAGCGTTCAACTTGATCAAAGTCAATAGGTCTGGGACATGAAAAGTTATTCAAAATTTGAAAAAAATTATAACGAAAAAAGTGCAATGTCAACAAAGGCCTCGATTGGTCTCAGCCCAGGACTGAACATGCAAAATAAGCAGCAACAGCTTCCAAAAGGAAGTCACTGTTATCATCTGAAAATAATTCAGCCATCCAATTCAATAGCGGGAAAGAACATTCATGCTCTTCAATTACTGGAGCCTCTAGCACCATCAGAGGACAACTCGGTGGGTTTTCAATGAAGCTGTGTGCCAAGAAATCTTGTGCCACTGCGAATATATTCCAACGACCCAGTACTCCATGCATCGCTGCCAAGGCCATAAACCCTCTGTCAGAACAAAGCAACCCCTGAGCAACTAAGGGACTCATGAGATGATTAAAATCCACGTCAGGAGACACCGTATTGCAGAGACACAAATCCAGGGCCCAGTCGAAATCGCAACTCGGGCAATTGAAGACAGGCTGGACACATGTGAAGTAGGAAAATCGAAATGATAATCCATATGCTGCACTTAAGGTGGCGAGCGGCAGTGTGCCATAGTATTCAAGCATCCTGTTGCGAAACAGTGCCAGCAGTGACAGTTCCTCTTGGAACACAGGATGTGCATCCATTTTTAATAAAACAAAATAGCACCAGAATGCCCGGAGCCAGCGCCAGAAAAATGGGAAATCCACCAAAGAGGCTGGAAAAGATCGAATGGAAGAAAGCAGGAATGACTCCAAGTATCTTTTCAAATGAAGTCACAAGACCACTGCTAACCACTTTAAAAAAATGTGCCAGCCCCGATGTGGAGGATGCGTTAAAGATTGTATGAATCAGTTCACTGAAATGTAACGGTAGGTCAGTATTTAATAAAGCTTGCACCTCTGTGCGGGTGTTAGCTACGTGAAGGACAAATGTTTCACGGGCTGAAGTCAGGGCAACTTCTTTATGTGACAATAGGGCACTTATTCGACTCATTCCATTGAACTCTGCCTTCAAGGTTGGAATTCTCGGCCAGATGGAAACATCCAAGTTCCCATGCGGGGGTGGATACAAAACATTTTTACAGCAAACCACCCGTTCACTGACTGTAACCACATAAGCAATGCCTTTTATTAACCCACAGCAATCCTCATTATTTAAAAGTAAATAACTGCCGTTTGCCAGTAATGTGAACGTGGGGATGATTGCGGGAACGGGGGTACCTTTCAAAACACAGGCTAAATTAGGCTGTTCTTGATTACAAGAGCCGTGTAATTGAATATGTCTACACATTAATGAGTGATCTGGTGTTTCTGTGCACTCTTCACCTTTGAGATAAGCTTCCTTTCCTTTCCTAAGGTATCTGTATGTAAAAGGACGCGACCAGGCTTCATGAAGCTAGGAACTACCAAGAGGCTCGTATCTACCAATGGCAAAATACTTCATACAATTTGTAAATTTAAAAAGAGCAAACGGTAAAGTTATTAATCCGTGGATAAGCCACGTTGCAGCAGTGGCCTCTGCCACAGAGAATGGTAAAGATTCCAATCGTTCAATGTGTAACGTGGAAAAAGATGCATCTCTCATTGAAAGCAAACGCTGCTTGTCAGTTAAATTAAACGGGGCAAAGAGAGAGGAGACATTCATGTAATTCCAAGGCACTTTACCGGCCTTAAGCGTCTGTAGGGTCCACGCAAACTGCATAATGGAACGCAATTGATTTTGACCATGGTATAATACAGACACTTCATCTTGCACAATATCAACAACAGATGACACAATGTTATCTAATGTGTAAATACGGGAAGAAAGCGTGTTAATGCTATTATCCACATCAGCAAGCACCTTTTCTAAATTAGCTTGATCAATAGCCCTAAGGCGGGTAGCCGCTTCAATCTGTGATGTTTTCCAGATTTCATTATAAACCGCATATATCCATCTTTTAGATCTACCTCTAGCCGGGCCTTTTAAGAAATCATTCAAATCAACATCGTCTGTCAGTTTAAATAAATGCCGTTTAACTGACGCCAAGGTAGAATGTTTGAGCCAATTCTGACATAATTTGCCTACTGAATAAGTAGTGACAGAATGGTCATTCTCAAAACGGGGATCGACCCTGACCTGTGTAAAGCCATCAGCTAAACCCAGAAATCCATGTTGGTACGAGTCAGCACTTCTGTGCCACAGCAGCCAACCTTTGGAGTCCAAACTGGATATGTTAAAGGACGAATTTCGCATTAGAGTTTGCAACTCCCTGATCGAAAATTTTGTAGTATTACCCCAACCTGAATATTCTTCCAAATCAATGAAGGAAGGAGTATTTAATTTTTTAGAAGTAGCCAATCCAAAGCATGTTGTCTGTGAAATAGTAGAATTCAAAAACAACATATGATTCGGGATGAGACATGAACGGTGCAAAGCCTCAGTGCCTTGTACCTGCCAACTTTTAGAACCCCAAACAGATTTAAGGTCAACTGTTTCCTTCCACAACTCGTAGCCTCCAACAGCTAACTGGTCTAGAAAGGACTTCGAGTACAATAATTTAGTATCGGTAAGTCTAACCTTGGACATGGTCTTTTTTTGTCATTTTAAAATAAAATGAAGCGGGATTGGACTGATTAAAGTCAGGAAAATAAGTGTACTTTTTCAAAAAGGTACTCGAACTGCCTTGTAAAGGAGCTGGGCAATGCTCCCACTGTGTATAATTTACAGCACTCCTTCTGGAATTAGTTTTATGTAGGTAGTGGTTGCCAAAATGTTGGAAACAAAATAAATCACCATAATTGGCAGATTCTAAATACAAATCTTCAGCATCAAAAGCAGCATAATATTTCAAACCAGAAAACAAAGCCTCTACGGCCTGAACATCCCAATCATCAGAACGTATGTTTTGTTTAACTACACCCCCCATGTTAACTCTAAGCACATTAGGGACATTTATAACCTCAGTGGGGCCATGGATTTGAAATTTAACAGCATCCCATACTATCCCATCCAGGACAGGCCAAGCAGTGATGTTGACAAAAGCCAAGTCTCTCTTCAGTCTGTGGGCAGAATGTGACGAGGAAAGGGGTGCCAATGTTCCATTGAGATGTCGAATGCTTGTTTTCTCTTCGACATAGTGTCCATTGACGATTCGGAAAAAATAAAACACAAAACCAATTGACATAAAAAGGTAAATTGAAAAATGCACCAGCCAAATATATGTTCAAGGGGGGAATCAAAAAATGTTTTTTTTAAATAAACTTGTATAGACTGCAATCCGTGAGGGCTTTCCTGATGTGTGTGAAACAGTGTCAAATGAAAATCTGGATTCTGTGGCCAAACGAGTTTGCAAATCAGGCATCGATAAGTCAGTTGGGTAAGAGTAGTCAGTTTCATCAAGTTGAGTACCAGGCAATGTACTCAAAAAAGGACTAGAAATTGCAGGCATCTCGATGGCCACCTCCGGCTCAGGAATAGAAGCGGTGGCCAACACAGAATTCCTCACCATCGAAGGACAGGAGACTGCCGGTGTCATACTAAGAAGAATAAGTAGGCTTTCCTGTTTTCAGTTTCTATTTTTGGTAAATTCTGGTGGTGTTTTTTCAGTGTTTTCCAGTGATTTCAATACCTCAAAAAAACAGTGCTTTTCAGTGATTACTCATTTTCGCGCCATAAAAAACAACTGAAACGGTGTTTTACTGGTGTTTATGGAACATTTTGTTTTTATTATTGCTTGCTTTCTTCATTGATGCATGGCATATATAAACAATGTACGTACAGTGTATATGACCTCCAAATAAGTTTTTACAAGTCGAATTTATTGTAGTAGACCATACAATATTTCTTCAGTGATTCTTTGGTCATTCGCGCTCTCTCTTTCCTTCCCATGTACACTTTTATTTGTGAAAAGGCCCTCTCGACACTGGCACTTAAGACTGGCAACGCTAAAACAGCCAGTACACAATTGGCCAACTCTGGCCACTGACATAGCTTTCCATGCCATAACTGGTTTGCTTTTTCAGCAATCACATTTTCTAGCCTAGTATACTGGGGTCATTTCTCGTTTAATCCGTATGCTGAACATTTTCATATAAGCAGATTCAGATCCATGCACAAAAATTATGAGAATTAATTAGTAAACTGTTCTGATGCACTTAAATGCCAACAGAGGCATTACAAAGAAGCTAATTACCCCGAGTATAATTTGCTCAATAAGTCTCTCAAAGATGTTGTTTTCGACGAGTGCAAATATATGAAGCTAGTTTTTTAGAGTGGATTGCGGAGAAAGACAGACCAACATTTAAATAAAGTGTTTTTGCTAAAGATCTCCTGTCTATATTTTATGTTCAGATGGTGCTTTGCAAATATGCTTTCTATCTTTCAAAAGGTTAGACCATCTTACATCAAAGCGTATCACAGTGGGAAATGGCTGTTTATGAATTAGATGTATCACTTAAATTGCTCTTTCTTCTAAAGGTTGTGCACTGCATATTCCAGTATTTACTATGATGTGCTCCAAGTAAAACTTGCAAGAAAACTATAAAACTGTGAGATTCAAAGTGCATTATAACATCTGGACCCAAATGCGAAAGACAGCTGCTGGAACTTAATGTTGTAAAATACAAACATTAAACAACTTCAATGGTTGTGCTTTAATGCCCTTTGCAGGGGCTCTACGAAAGGGTGCAAGAGCAACAAAGCCTCATTAAGTAAATGGTCTTTTTAAAGACCTGTGAATGAATCGGGAGCGGCCGCATCCAAACAAACGGTGCTTGTAATCTAGCCGTGTAAGTCAAATTTACCTATGTAATGGCTTTATGTACCGGGAACAAAAAGTCCTGATGGTGTTTTCATAGTAACATATGGTGACACCGGCCTCCATTACATACTGCTGCTAACAGGGCCGGTCCTAGGATATGTGGTGCCCCGGGCAGAATAGGAACATGTGGGGCCCCTAAGCAGAGACCACGCGGAATCGGATTGGGCCGGCTAAAGAAAGCTTTTTTTATAATTAAAATTAAACCAAACTGCACACCCTCGACTGGGTGTTGTCAATGGTTGTTAGCTGTTTAAGCTAAATGAGCAACTACAATAAATGATTTTCCTTTCACCTTGTTGCGTTGACCAATAAGTAGCTCTTTCACACACATTTGCATAGAATCACAACTGGAATGCAGGACCATTGCTCTTTGTGCTCTGCAGAGAGGCCATATTTTGAATGATCATATAATCTGAACACCTTTTTGACCCACAGACAGGCATAATGTGAAAGTTGTACTGCCTTCATCCTCAACTCCGAAGTGCTCAATGTAGCCTGTTATAAACACCTGGAGGCGACAGTACAAAGGGTGCATCATCCAAGAGTAATATGCTGTGAAATGAAATACAGAAACACACATGCTGAAAATAGCTAGCACTCTTGAGGAAAGCAAGATTAATTAAAACAAGTGAAATATAAACAGGAACAAAATCACTGCATTGTTTTACCCTAACATCAGGACCACTGGAATTATGTGGCAGGGTGAGTAAATTATGCGGCATGAAAATGCAAATTATGCGGCATAATCCGGCACATTTTGAAATAGTATTACCTCATTTTTTTTGCCATTTTTAAATTTGGTAACACTGTTTGGGAACCGGTTGCACCCCATTAGTACCAATTTAACACCCAAATTTAGCAGTGAGAAATAGGAAGTTGACTATTCCAACATACTGACCTGACAGCAGGGCTTTAAGTGGGATGAAAAAACTAGGGGGGTCTTTCAAAGGGGCATGGCTAATGTAGTTAAGGGAGTGGCTTAAAAACATGTACGCTATATAAATCTGTACTTAGCATAGTGCGCCGCCCAACTGGTATTTTGTTGCTTCTGTCATTGCCTCCAGATAAATAATATAACAAGTAAAATGACACCTATAACATGCCAGTACTATTGGCTTTGTCAGTGATTATCAGTTGCATACGATAAATAAGCAACATCTATGGCTTCCTTGTATATAATATCGAAAATGCTCCAGTTCTGACATGATGAGACTGTGAAAGAACTATAACGAGTGTTGTTGAAGTTGCATTAAAGGCAGCAGAGAGTTGTGCTGCTGCAGAGTTAAGATTTGTGTTTTCACTCTGATGGTAACTGCAAAAATGGAGAGCGGCCCGTCTCATCACCTGCTTTTCTGAACTTTCATTTGTTTTGCAGACACTAGATTAATGTTTTTGCAGGAAAAGTTAAGGCCCCTTTTCAATGTCCATATTATTTAATACCAGGTCTAAGACTCGAGTAACCCAGCAGACTTTAAACTCTGCTCCATCCACTTTTGCATGCTGATACTGCTCTTCTGCATGCACCTCTTGTCTCGTTGCCATACTCACACCTATCCGCTCCGTACCCCTGTTATTCACTCCCTGCTCCCTTTCCACTTGTCTTAGGTGAGGAGTTTCCATTGTGATATGCCGCCATTCTTGTGCTCTGCGCCCAGCAGGATATTCTGCCTTTCATTCATACAGGGGGCAGGGCGCACTTCCCAGGCAAGGGCACTTCAATTAACTTTCTAATCACTGTCATCGACATGCAGATGCAGCCATTAGGCCCACAGAGACAGGACTGCAGGGGAGAGTGATGAAAAAAGAAGAAATGTAATCTCTTAGGGAGCCCCCTGGGCCTCTGAACTCTGGAGTCCTTAAAGGCACGAGGCCCCAAGGCTGCCAGCAGGCGCGGGGGCCCTGGGCAGCTGCCCATGCCTAGCGCCGGCCCTGGCTGCTCACATGTAGAAGGTGATCTGTCTCTTTTCTTGTTTGAATACAATGGGCATGTGGGGATTCTGAAAACTGCACAGCAGTGACTGTGGGTTCAATCGACACAATTAAGGCCTGCAGTACGTGGGAAATGGCTGCATTTTCCTCATCTCTTGCAGTACTAATATAGGTTAGTATGGAATGAAGAATCACAAAGGCAATTGGTAACTCGGCTCTGATTCCCATTCTATTTAAAACCGCTAAAGACACATGTATGAAAACTGCTCACTAGCCACGAGTATAATTGTGTTTTTACTCTGTAGTTAGTTCCTGGAGGATGGACGTCACCATACCAATTGTTACAGTGAAAGCATGCTTCTATGCAATTTTCCAGCATCTAATATTCACTGTGGTCCTTGCTCACGGGCCTACAACAATGGAAACAGCAGAGCGAGCAGCCATAACAAGGCGGGTCAGGCGGGGGTGGATAGAGCAATCGCACGGATAACTGGGCCTGGTGTTGCTCTGGCCCTTGCTCACTGGCCTCATTAATCAATACTGGCACATTTAAAAACGCACGAAAGAAACTTGTACATGCCGCCTCTTCCCTCGGTGCTCACCCCCTCGTTAGTCAGGCAGGCGGCCTGGTGTTGGTCTGACCCGTGCTCACGGACCGCATTAAGCAACTCCTCTCCCCAATGTTACAGAGTGTAAAAAATAACAATAGCACAGGTAACCACGCTTAGTGTGGTTTGTCTGAGACCACAATGAGAGTCTGCAGCGGAGCCGAGAGACAGGCCCACAGGGGGGAGGAGGGGTTGAAACAGGCACGCTCACTGTACCTGTATGTCCAAGGAGGCTCTGCGCTGATCGAAATGAGAGGTATGTCTCCCCCAATTTAATGGAGGTGACGCACATTCCGAGTTGCTTTCATTCTCGGCCCTAAATTGCAGTTTGGTCTGCAATGCTGTAGCTCCATCAAGTGGCCAAGTGGTGCAACAGCAATGAAAATCAGTGACACTCGGTTTAAACAGTGTCCGCTGATTTTCATTCGGTAGTGTAGTTTCGAGCAGAATCGGTTTAAACCGAAATCCGGACAGCCTAAGAATAGGCCACTCTGTGTATCTTAACATTGTCAATGGAGATATACCTGTTTTCCTTACGACCTGGAAGTGGTGGTAAAATGACTGTTCTTGTGCCCTTCACACCAAGCACAGGAACTGGAGCTCCGTAAGAGGGACCAAATTCTTTCTTGTTTTCGATCTTCTCCCGAACTAATTCTCCGACTTGGAGTAGCCAGCCAACTACCGGGATCTGCAATGCATCATCCGAAGTGGAGGGCAAATGTTCCCTTGCAAGACTGTCTCTTGTCTTTTGTAGAGTCTGTAAAACATTGCAATGTTTATCTACGTCAAAGGAGGTAGCATCAGCCACCGAGTCTAGACCGTCAAGGTCCGGTACATACATCTTGATACCAAAGAGCATTTCGTATGGGGTCCGCCCACCCAGAGACCTTCTACGGAGATTATTAAGAGCACCCTGCACGCCATTGAGATGGGCTAGCCAGCTCCTGCCAGTGCCTATAACTCGAGCTGTCAATGATTGCTTTAAGTCACGGTTCATTCGTTCCACTACACTGTTGCCCTCAGGCCTGTATGGAGCCGAAAACTTGACTTGGACCCCCAACGAAGCCATGGCATCCTTATACGCCTTAGAGGCGAAAGCAGGAACCTGATCCGAATGGAAGGTACCACAGGCAAATTCCCTACAAAGACACGCAAATCTCCTATGACAGTCCGTGAATCAGCGCTGCGGTGCGGCCACACCCATACAAAGCGTGTGCATGAATCAACTGCGACTAAGACGTGCTTATATGCAGTATCAGAAGAAAAAGGACCGCAGTGATCTAAATAAACACAACCTAGTGCTTTATTAGAAATGAACAACTTTGTTTGGGGCGGATACGCAGCAGTTGAAAGCTTAATCTGCTGGCAAATGTCACATTGAAGGACATAATCGCACGTCTGTTTGTACAGTCCCCGCCACCAAAAACGCTGTTGTAATTGAGACACACTGGCAGAAACGCCCGCATGCGCAGACGCAACTCCTTCATGGGCCGCTGTGATCAATGTATTTCTGCGATCCGAGTTGGGAATCCATCTCTCCCCAACGTCAGGTATTTTGACATAAGGAACCTTATCGGGACTTAAGTGGTATGAGTACTTCGAAGGGAACCCCTTAGGATATTTGCATCCCTTCTCAGTCGCAGCAACAGCTGCCAAGATATCATCATCAATCTTATTTGTTGTATATGATGCAATGGAAATCCTCCAAAGACCGCATAGCCAAAGGTGCAGGATGAACAAATTCATATTGCAAAAACTCTTGCGACCGCAAGCAGGCATCAAAAATAAATGTGACATCCGGAGATGTCAATGATGCTGCCCATTGTATCCACCGAGGGTGCAAAGCTTTAGAATTAGGTACAGTGGCTTTCGTAACTGTCTCCAAAGCAGGACGCGGGGTAACAACCAACATGCACTTTCCCTGTGATAGAGCGCGTTCCTTAAGAATCGCCATCTGTATAGCCGTCAAAACTTTCTCCACAGTGGAAAATCGCATTTCAGCCGAAGTGTACACGTGTGACTTGTAGGCAATAGGTACTGTGTCTCCTTCGTTAAAAGTAAGGCAAGTGAAACCCACCGCCCATGGGACGATTCTTATCACCAGGTTGGTGTGGTTATCACGAGTCAGTAAGTATTTAGAAGCGAGCAGATCAGCCTGCAAAGATTACAGAATTGCGGAGTGCTCCGGCAGCCAGCATGATTTGGTAAAAGTAGGTTGTATCAAAGCATTCAAAGGCTTGATACGCTGGGCATATTCAGGAATGTATGTTCTCCCGAAGTTCAAAAATCCCAGCAAAGACTGTAATTTTTTCAGAGTTCTCGGAGCGCGTAGTTGTGCGCATTTCTCCAAGAAGTGAGGAGCCAATCCTCGACCTTCATTGTTGAGCTCGTAGCCCAGGAACAACACTGTGTACTCTGCAATATGCGATTTTGCAAAGTTGAATTTGTAACCGAAGTCTGCAAAGCTACAAATTAAGCGGTCAACTCGACACAGATGCTCCCAAAGTTCGTCGTCTGTCCGATAAATGTCATCCACATACGAGCAAGCATCTATTCTTATAGCCCATCGGTAAACGTTTAAACTGTTTTTGGACGCCGCCGCATGTAAAACTGGTCCATTGGGAACTTAGACCATCCAATGGTGGGCTTAAAAACCGTTGGATATGTCAAGCGTGGTTTTAAACCGCTTACGCACAAGACTATCCACCAAGGCAGAGCTGTGTGTATTCTGTACTGCACAGGAACGGCAATGCAAGTTTAAATGCCGGTAATCCAATACCAAACGATATGAACCGTCAGGCTTGGTCACAGTAAAAAGAGGGTTATTCATTGGTGACACATACGTTTCAATCACACCTTGATATTCCAATTGTTCAAGGATTTCCGCAACGGAAGCCTTAGCTTCACGTCTGATGGGATATTGAGGTTGAGGCTATGGCTGTGACCGCAAAGGAATCTCGTGGTGTGGGGGGAATTTATCCCAACCACAGTGTGTACGGGATAGAGCCGGCGCAAGGGCTCTAGCCCACTCTTCTGCAAAATTCAGCGCATGCTCCTTCGAGACTGTGTGCGCGAAACTAGGGAGGATTACCTCTTCCCCTCTTGGAGCTGCGAGAACAAAAGGTGGGGGCCAGTCAGCCTCCGCTAACAAAATGTCATAGGTAGTTGTAAGATTTTCCCAAAATACCCCTTTTATGGTACGCTGTATGTCACCTTCAATTAATAAGACTATTTCGTAAAGTCTGTCAGGGGGAGCAACTCTAGTGTCAGCTGTTTCCACAACAACATAACGGTCAGTCGATGTCACCTTCAGTAGTGGACGCAGGGCCTCTCGCACTATGGTGATCTCTGCCGCGCTGTCCAGCTCAGAGCCCATGTCTGATTCCGAAGCTGCGTTCTCACTATCTGTGGCATATCTCGCTGATAAAGCGGCGACATTCTTCTTTTGAAACTGGGGTCTCTTCGATGTAGAATCGGCCTGCTTGCCTTTACCGCCTTTTGGGCGGGGCTGGTCGCGTCCCTGCTGGCCACCCGACCCCTGTCGCCTCCTCCACCACCGGTCGTTGAGGCCGATGACTCCTGAAAAGAACGAGGAGAGCGTTGATCAGAAACCTGAAAACGATCAGGTGATTTTATCGTTGCGCGATCGCGCAAGTCATAAACACGTTCTGTGGGCGCAGGCAAAGGAGATGCAGGACGAGACTCCTGTCTCTGTTGTTGTTGCTTACCCTGTTTTTGCTTTTTCGGCCAATTTGGTTTTTTGGTCTTGGGCTGTTTGTCAGTTTCTGACTTTTGCCCTTGGGGTTGTTTTTTCTCTTTTGTAGAAAAAGGCTTGAGACCCCTACTATTGCGGCCCACGGTTTTATAAGCTGCCACAATAATGTGTGCTAACTGTCGGGGTTTCTCGACCTCGGGTATCGCCTGCAAAGCATTGGCTACCTGAAAGTTCACCGCATCCCCCTTGACATTAGCAAGTATGAGATCGTAAACTACATCAAAGGAGCCACAAAGGCGTATACCCAATTCAACAGCAGCCTCAGGTCCGTGCTCATCCTGAACACGCTTAAGGACCGTTGGCAAAACAGTCATAGACGGTGTGCGGTAACACCTCGCATAGACTGCTGCAAATGTTCTACCCCAGGTCTCACAGTCTTTCGGCATGCTAATAGTCAGAAACCTGTGTTTCTCACCAGGAGTCGTGTTAGGAAATACTGCTTCCAGCTGGTCAAACTTTTCGGCAAGCAAGAAAGGAAAATCATCCCTATCCTGGGGGCGCTTGCCCATCACAGCGTTGACCGTCACGGGACTGAGCTTCATACCACCCTGTCCAGCAGGAAGCGCCGCAGCTCCTGGGGCCCCGCCCGGGAGATTATGGGTTATGTATTGCACTAACGACCTAATTACGCTAATTGCGACTACATGTAGTCTTAGTTCAACAACGGTACATGCGCCGTGTTGAGGATGAGGTGTAAATCCAGCCAAAACAGGCCAATTTGCGCCTGGAATGGAAAAAGGACCTAACCTCGGAGCTGTCAAAGAGTGGGGGAGGGCGCCATCAAACCAAACGCGGTGCTGCCAAGCATCAGTAGGAACTTCCTGTGCCCTGTACGGAGTATATTCCAATGGCACAGCAGTGGCAATGTACGCATGGAACATACCAGTATTTGCGTCCACAGCTGGGAAGGTCACCCATGAGTAAAATATTTCGTAAGGGTAAGCTACCTCTGCACTCACCACCATAATCACGGCCATGCCATCCACAGGAACATTATATTGCTGCAAATGATTGCGCACCGCAATACGACTATGCTGCGGAATGTTCACCGCGGCCATAATGACACAGAAAGAAAGAGGTACAATGTAAACTTAGTAGCACAACTGGGTAGCATTTCAAGGAAAACCATTTACAAACATTCAAGCTTGAAAATACCTATTTAAAAAATAGGTAGGTTTGTCCGACACCACCATCATCCGGAAACAATAGTGGAGGGCTTAAGGACTGAATGATGTACTACTCAAGTGTCATGTAATAAGACCACCGTTGGGCGCCATGTCGCAGGGATTCCGTTCTCCTACAGAACTGTGCATAGAGACTTGGAACCTCAGCAAGTTAGGGTGTGCCAAAACTCACCTTAGTATCCAAAATCCCCTACCAGACTAACTACAGTGTCTCATTGGTTATTACAAACTCCCAATGCTTAGACAAACCAGAACATGGACTTAGTACACCTCAGGTAACGTGGAACACATGAACACTCTTTCGTTATACAATCATTTCAATCCAGAACAAGGAGTAAATGAGGACGCGTGCACATTTGAAATGTTTATTTTCTAATGCAGTGTTCTCAAACGGGGTATCTTAGATAATACAAGCAAACATATTATAAGTATCAAAGTAATCAGCATAGTTACGAGTCCATAGAATACAAAAGATGAAAGCATGTTAAAATGCTAAAACGAATAGGGTTAAACAACACCTGATTCTCACCCTCCCTAGCTAGTATATTATATTATATTATATCTAAGAAGTACTCTTTGGGTTTTAGCAGGGCGGGCCCATACCTCAGATCCTAGTGGTAAGGGATCACATCATCTTCCACCAACTCTCTGCATGCGAAGCACCATCAAGTGTGTGTGTATGCTCTGTGCAAAGCAATATAAAACGCGCCTAAAGCCTGAATTTGGCCACAGCTGCATGTATGTTATGTCTAGGAAGGTGCGAAGATCAGACCTCACAACAACTGTGTCGAGATATCCTTGAAGGCTTCAGCACTCACTGTACAGACACGGCTCACTAAGCAAAAGCTGATATCAGAGTAACAACATATTATTTGTGTGTGAATCAAAACACTCTACTAGGCTCAAAGCTACAATAACAGTAATGTGTTGTGTGCAGAAGCAGCAGAAAGGTAAAATGGCGTTTAAACTCCTAACAAGCGCATGCTAACTTAACACAGCATATAGGCAAAGCATATCTATATGACACTATATGTGCAGTAATGATCCAAAAAAGGGTAAGTTTGAGCACTGCTCTTTAATACCTATGTAATGTAGTTCACTGTGCTCCAAGGTTAACTCCCTACTCAGGAGTAGAGTATCCAAACAAAAAAAGCAAGACTCTATTCGGCTTGTCTCCGTGGGCACAAGTATGTGCTGGCACTCCAGCAATGCATTCAATACAAAATCGTATATCCTTTCAAAGAATTTAGTTTTTATTTTCAGTTCAAATAGTATTCCATGATGTTAATTCACATCGTTATGAATTTTTTTTTTATGATTTCACATCAAGATAATTTTCTTATTCATCTCATGGAGTAGCCTCCCAATGCATTTCGGCGCGATGGCGCCTTTATCAAGGGATCTGTAAATCAGAAATAAATGTCATTAGTACTACCCTCTTTTCGCCACCCAAAACGTGCTATTTAAAAAAAATTCCTCGAGGTTTAACTAGTAACCTGTGTGTAATAATACATTTGCCCCATTGATACAGTTCAATTCAAATCGGATAACATGTTAAACGTAACTGTTACATATTAGACTGTTCAAGAGAAAAGAAACAAATTAAAATCGCCAATGCGCGGGTTTATTCCACGTTACTGAGCTCTCAATCCTGAACGGGTTGTTGCGCTTATACCGCGGCTCGGGGGGCGGGTTTTGTGCAGTGGTTAAACTGAAACTCACAAGAACTTGGAAAAATGCGGTGTGCCCGGTTGTAATAATACCGCCATCCCGTTATGCAGATACATGGGTTTGAAATCCCAACCTGGTTAAATGTTTGGTATCGCTCAGTTACAAGCTCTCGCTTACCGCTGATTAAAGCTGAATGACGCGCTCTGGCTACCGCTCCGATGAACTCCGTTTCGTTACCGCGGAGTTCTGGGCGGGAAACTATATACGAAAATGTCAAGAAGACAGGGCTATGGCCAACGCCTATGCGCGGAGGATGTTGGGACATGTATTCCTTAAAAAATTAAAGGGCAAGTCACACAAATTCGAAAAACCGGATCAAAACACAGCAAGCAGTTCATAAATTACATTCATTGTATATCACGAACAGATCATATATAGCATAAAAGTTCCACTCTTTCATTAAGCCCCCCTGGTTTTAAAGAATGCAAACGATAAATCCATTGATTTTCTCTCTTTAGAAGTTGCGTTTTGTTGTTGATTCCTTCGTGTCTCTCCACAATTTCCAAAATACACGCTCTCAGTTGGGTGATATTATGCTTGGCTTCCATAAAATGTGTGGCCACTGTAGATTTGAGCATTTTGGTCCTGATGTTACCAGGACCAAAATGCTCAAATCTCCTCTAGTCACTTCTCCGGCGCGTTTCCCGGCTCCGCGTCGTGCTCTCCCCTCAGGCGTCACAGAGGGAGGGTACTAGCGTGGGCCGGCCTCTTCGGATTTCCGCCCCTTCCTCCACCGCTCAGCCTTCTCCAGCTTCCGCGTTTCAGCCTCCCTATGTCCTGCTACTCTGCCGATCAAGATCGGGCCCTCCCCGCGGATTCTCCTCAGCGCGGGGGCCAGTATTCCAGAATCAAGGACCTAGCAGTAAGGACGTCAGTCCACGGCTGTAGCCAGGTAAGGACCTTTGTAATAACTTCTGGCCACCAGGGGTCTTGGGGACAGCAGCGGTGAAGTTCTAAATCCCTCTATACACTACCTCTGGTGTCGGCTCAGGTTGGGTCACAGAGGAAGATGGGGGGAACCGGACAGTCTCTTCCACAGTCAGCTGTTTCCCTGTTGCGCTCCTGGGCTAGCGGCTTACAGAGCGTCACCAGAAATTTTGGTACAGTTCTCCCAGGACACTAACGGGTTTCAGAGAGCTAGAATGGGGGAATGATGACAGGCTTAGTCAATAGGTTGAGGGGGCACGTCAGCCAGTAGAGCAGCCGGCCCAAAGGTCGATCTACCTCCTATCAGGGCGCTTCCCTCCCCTCACTATCGCTTTGCTCCTCACCAGATTCTACCCCAGCTCTCAGGTCATTCTAAAATGGCTGCCCTGGTTCTGGCCCTTTTATAGGCTGGGCTCTGGCTACCAGAACTGGCTAGAAGATTCTAGAACTTCCCTATGTAGTTCTATGGGTCAGTCTTCTGAAGTAAATGATGTGGCAGTTACAAGCCACCATTTTGTGTGTCTTATGTATTCAGTCACAAAGGCACTTCCATAAAGGGCGCAAGGGCCTCAGAAAACCATAGGGACCAAGCAGCACCTAGCCCCCCTGGACAACACCAAAAATTTTCAGTGGACATAAAAAAAAATGAAAAGTACTAGGAGACAAAAAGGGACAAAATAAATAAATAATAGGAGGGACCACCCAAAGGGCCTACAGGTCTAACAAATACATTTTGGCATGCATCTTTTTTAACAAATCCAATCCCAATAAATTTTCCCCAGATTGCGACGTCAACAAAAATGGAGATTCTACTGTAACTGGACCGATCGTAAATGAGGGTGGCTTCGAAATGGGGCTTACCACTGGAATACCTGGAAAATCCAACTGAAACATTATTATGCCCGGTCAGAACAGCCCCTGAGACCAATGAACGAGCGATCGAACTATTCATTGAACCCATGTCCACCAAAAAGTTTTCAGAAATTCCCATTATTTGTCCTGTAACATAAGGCCCCTTCTGGTCAACGGGTACTGACACTTGACCCCTTCTCTGTCTGTGGCTGTCCTATGCACAAAAATATCTATCTGATTAATCCATTCCATAATCTTCGTTGTAATACTGCCTCCCATTAGGATTATCAAAATAATTCCCTCTGGATTCACCTCGTATCACTTCATGTCGCCAGGATCATCAATGCCACCCCGTCCTCTGCTTCTACCTCTGCCTCTCGCTGCTCCGTTCTGTGCTAAAAGGAAAGGACACTGAGCTCGCCAGTGCCCTTCCTGTTTACAATAAGGACACTGATTCTGACCCAAAGGAACAGCGCGTCCTGTCCCTGCTCCTCCTGAAACAAACCCCCTCACTCCTCCTGAGCTCCTTCCACATCCCCATGCCACTTGTTGTAATAATACACGAGTTTTAAGATCCTTAGTCGTTTTATCGGATTTGTCTTTACTCTCATTCTCCTTATGCTCATAATATTGAGCCATACCTAATATGACTGAAGGAGTAGAGGTGGTCCAAGTACTTTCTGCAGCCTGGAGCCGTGCTGATATTTCCGGCAACAAGTTAGTCACAGAAAGGATTAACCCCTTCCACGCTCATGACGAGCTGGGCTCGTCATGAGGTAGCCTCCTCGCACGCTCATGACGAGCCCAGCTCGTCATGAAACATGGGAATGATCAAATCCCAGCACAGGAGGGGAAAATGCATAGCATCGATCTGGTTAACAAACAATCTTATTCCCCCTTCTACCGATAAATCCTGTCCACTGAAATCAATAAACACGCCTTCCAATCGAGTAAAGAAGTCTGATACACTTTCATCCTTTTTCTGTTCACAGGCAGTCAATTTATCCCAATCCACCTTCCGGGGTGGGATTAAGGTGTGCATATATGTAATTATTCGGCCCGGAAGGGCCAAAATCTCAGCTCTAGGTTTATCTCCAGGTTTCCTTTCCCCATCCCAGACTTTAAATTGCTCCCACGTTCCCCCTAACTCGTTAGCGTGAGGTTGGTCATGTACCTGGCGCCACACATCAACTGGAACCAACAGTCCAAAAAAGAATTCTATATCAGCCAAAGTCATCACAGCTGAAGAAGCCGCTTCAGTGAGCTCTTTGTAATAGGCGGTGGGATTTTTACGCGGGTCAGGTAAATGAGACTTTAAGGAAAGGACCTCACTTCTCTTCCAAGGAGTATATACCCACTGTTCTTGGAAACGGGTTTCAACACGGGCCTGGATGACCTGGTTGGCATTATCTTTAAGTTCCGGAATTTCGGGATGGTAAATGGGATGGACTTCTCGCATGGGATGCTGAGAATCCCATGTTGGACATTTTGTAAATAATCTTAGCCGATATCGCATAATGGTGATCAGGTTCCCATATACATGTTCCTGTCCTAGCTCAAACTTATGGGCCCAGTCCACTATATCATATAGGACCTGCGGAGCCCTCCCATCCTCAAAACATTGCTCCCATAAAGAAATCAGCCGATTAGCCATAGTTTCTAGCGCATATTGCTGCATAACCGGTTCGTAATCCTTCATAGTTCCCCCAAATATCCTCAATAGTGTAAATAGCATTCCGTACCCACTGGGACGCCTGATCTATCACCATTTGCTTTTCCTTGCATCCTACAACAGCACGTGTATATAATCGTCGAACGCCCCCTATCCCGGGAGCATGGGAGGGGGTTGAATCTATCCTGGCAGGAGTTGAGGTGGCTGACTTGGAAGGCCAAGCCACAGAAGACGAAGGAGAGTTCAATGTCATTGGGGATATGACAGGGGTCAATGAGTCGTCTGTCAATAAAGTAGCCATTGTAGAGGAAGGAGTAAAAACGGTCCCCGTCGCCATAGCAGTGGCAGGGGTCACAGGGGCCGTCGATAACACGACAGGTGCACCGGGGGCACTGGCCAGAGGTATCGCAGGATACACCCAGGGGGTGGAGGATGCGTATCTAATAAGTCCTCCATTTCATCCTCCGCCTCAGGTCGAGCTATGTAACTTTTATCGGCCTGTAATCGAAACTGTCTATCTAAACATTCTATCTTTTTCTCAGTTTGTTCTTTATCATATGCTATAGCCTTTTGAGTGATGGTGTGACCGTTCTGTATTTTTAATAATTTCTCTTCCCTAATACGGCGACGTTTTGCCTCTTTTTGCCATAATCGCAAGGAATCAAACATTCCCTGCCGACTTCGTTTAGAGAACAAACGATCCTGTAAATACTGTATTTTCTTTTCATCAAAAGACCCAGTTACGGGCCATTGTAATTCTTCATTATCCTTGGTATATTTGTGCCATAAATTGCTAAATAAAATGGGCGTAATGTTTTACATACATATCAAAATTTGGACTGCCTTCCGGTGGGGCAGGCTGGCTTTCATCTAATCGTGTATATTTCCGCCGACAACAACATCCAAAACATATTTTACTAAAACACGACATTTTTAAGTGATCACTCTTCACACCTCATCACAAACAATCAGAACATGGCCATGTTTCATTCACCCTCAATCTTCGTCGACTTCACACCCACCATATACACAAGTTTAAGCACACAACCTTGCACATACAAAAGGAAAACATTTTTCTTTTTCAATTCTCAATCGATATGAAGCTACCAAAGAACGGAGCCCGTTGACTCCCGTTCATAGAGAAGTTGTGAACCTCTAGCCACCGGACCAAACAGAAACCAAGAAAACAGGCAGTCCGGAGACTACCAAGAGGTCATCAGACATGAATTAACCACAGACCGGCCTACAGACAATCCCGCGATCTTCCTGGTTCACCTTCAGGACTATTCTGACTGAGCCCGCTACCTTAGCGCCGCTTAAGATGTGTCCAGAAGTCACCCAGGTACAACCACGGGCTTTTCCGAGGGCAGTCCGGCCGGGTGTGCACAAACAAAAATGCCACACCAAGGCGTCTGATTGTAACCTCTATAATTCACCATACAAGTCCGCGGAGCCTCTGCCCGTGCAGCCTCAATGCTGCCCCGTCAGATCTCCAAAACTCCTCATGGTACGCCGACCACCAAACCACGAATTTCAGTTAACTGTTTCCAAAAATCGCTCAATGGCACAATCCATAAACAACAAACTAATACACTTACCTGGTGCACTCAGGTAGGATTGCGAGTTCTCCACTGCCCACTCCTGAAGATCAACTTGGATCAGTTCCTGGGTTACACCAGTAGGACTCCGGCGAGGGGTCACTAGCAGCTGGGGGCTCTCTGATCGCGAGAGTGGAGTTCAGCAAAAATCGTTAGTCAGTCCACCCCCTCGACCAGAGTACTCCCCCTAATGTCCTTATTTCACCCCGTATTACAGGAGGACGACTCCACACGCGGTGTCCCGGCGGAGTCACCAACTGTAGTTCTGGAAAAATATCCGAAGGGCCACACTTACCAATAGCCCAACCACTATTACCAAATAACCAATCAGTTGGCAGTGAAGAAAAGGCAATCGTTTATTAACAAAAAAGGGCTCTGCGCAGAGGAGCCCCCTCGTCCACACCCAATCAGTGCGCCGAGAAGACTGACGATTTACACATAAGACAAATGCTTTACACCCTAGTAACATTACCTGAAATAACCATATATGGCAACCTACCAATAGGTCTGAGATCTCAAGGAAGAACCATATATGGCACACAAAGCCTGCTCTGAAGTCTGTTTCTGCTATTATGGGGAAGGTCAGAAAGGGTAACTCCCTTTCCTCTCGGTACATGGGAGTAGCAGCCCGGCGCCGGCAAGAATGTGCTTATCACCTCTAAAGACAGATGCGACCTTGGGCCTTAAAGCAGAGAGAACATCATGAATTCAGCTGTCGTGCAACTCAACTAATTGGGGCTTGTTTGGTAACAGGAAAACAACACGTGATTACTACCCAGGCCCGAGTCGACAAATATAAAATGGGGTTAGTATGGTTTCTCAAACTACTATGCAACTTAACCTATATGTAAGAAACAAAAGCTACTTTCCGTTACTAACATCAAATGATACATAAACTATGAATATACGTGTATGCAGCTACATCATGCTAACAATTATCATGTTAGCAATTCCGGCAAAAGGAATTCTGTTCCACAATCCAAAGAGCGACCTCCGATGGCAGATCGTTCTCCCACATCGCTGCCAAGACCTGGAACACCTTCCCCACCCATCTACAGCAGATCCAAGACCTGCTGGCCTTCAGAAGACTCCTCAAGACCTGGCTCTTCGAGCAGTAGCAGTGGGTCCCTTGCTCACTAAGCCACTGGAGTCAAGCTATCCTGGCTGAAGACGGCTGATAGCCAGAAACCGGTCCTAGGATGCTTGATTCCGGTCCAGGGAAGACATGGCTTGGCAGTTCGGGCTGGACTGTTCCCATGATGCACAGGGTCAAGCCTGATTTGCATATGGCCATGTCTGAACTGGGGTGGCTTGGTGAGCAAAATAACGATGGATTAAACCCAGATCTGTGACTGGGGGTGAATGTTTTGCCATTGTGCAACATTCCGTCCATCATCTTGTGTGTTTTGCTGTTCACCCTATGTGGTAAGGGTGTGCCCAGATGTGGGTCCCTTGCTCACTAAGCCTCCTGGCTGAAGACGGCTGATAGCCAGAAACCGGTCCTCGGATGCTTGATTCAGGTCCAGGAAAGACATGGCTTGGCAGTTCAGTCTGGACTGTTCCCATGAGGCACAGGGTCAAGACTGATTTGCATATGGCCATGTCTGAACTGGGGTGGCTTGGTGAGCAAAATAACGATGGATTAAACCCAGATCTGTGACTGGGAGTGAATGTTTTGCCATTGTGCAACATTCCGTCCATCTTGTGTGTTTTGCTCTTCGACCAGTAGCAGCATCCCTCCCTTTCCCCCAGCGCCTTGAGACCCTCATGGGTAGGTAGTGCGCTATACAAATGTTATGATTGATTGATTGATTGATGTATAGGTGGGGTGCAAAATTTCAATAAACATATATATTTTTTAATTGTTGCCAGTTTAAGGTTTTAAAAATAGGTGAAAAATCCAGCAGATATAGGCATTGTTTTTTGTTTTTTAAAGCTGTAGGTTTTGCATCCTAAATCACCCGGAGAAAATTATTTGTGTTGGAAAAATTGTGCAAAGATAACAAACTTTTACCACGTCTACTTTTATACTCCTAAGGAATATGCTCTAATATTTTTTTAAACCCTTTACTTGAAACTTAGTGTGTTCTACTAATATACAAATATTTGAGATTTGGAAGTAGAAACATATAAGGGGCCCTGACTAAAATCAAAGGATAAATAGTTTCAAGATGTACGGTGTGGACTCGAGGTAGGTGTGCTGCTTTTATACTAAAGTCAACATGTCTGTGTAGATTTCATGTCTAGGCAGAGTGATCCCCTATTTAATGAGAAGGACTGTAATATTAGTAGCATGTGTGGCTGTCAATACACATACTCTTGCCGTCTAGTGTTGCGCTTGGACTTTTCCAACTTGTTTTTATTTGAAGAAAGTGTTCGACTCACGACGTCTTATGGCTCAACCTCTGGTAAGTAATTTTCATGGTCATCGGATCCTTATTTTTTTTTTAGATTTTTCATCTCTGCCCTCTGGCTTGGGCACATCCATCAATGTTTGTCCTCGACATACCAATTCAAGGCTTTTAGGCTCGATGAAGCAAGTATCGTTGCCTAAAACGAATCCAAAGACTCCTCGTCACTCAACGCCTTTTACCCGCATTGGAGTATGGGCCGGGAGGTGTGATGAAGCAGACCTGATTCTGAATAGACCCTCAGTGTAACGCCAAATACCCGCATAATGATTAAGTATGGGCGAATTTTGCAAATTTGCGGTCCACAAATTTGCGCGAAATCACAAAAAAATCTGCGAGTTCGAGAAAATAATTGCGGACTTGCACAAATAGACTATTTCTGGTCAATCAGTAAGTTCTAGCTCGTTGGGTAAATGTATAGTGCTTTTCCTGCACTACAGCTGCGTAAAGTGCCAGAAGAGTTGTCTCCAGTGACCATGTGTGTGTAACTTTGCCATCGCGCCAAAGGGCGCCGGGGTCCCTTGAGTGAGCTGTCCATAATGCAGTAGATGAAACACTAATGGTCTGGCTCCAGGGGTGGGTGGGGTGGGGGGTGTTCCTTGCTGGAATGATGATAGAGCCGTGTGGGGGACAGTCCCACATACCCACTGTTTCCTATTTTTCCTTGGTTATGGGGGGGCAATCACTCGAATATTTTCCACCTTTAGGGACCAACGTGCATCAAGGAGCTGTGACCGTCCTGACCTGGTCAGAACCGGTCGCTCCACCTCGCTCCTGAGCCGCCTGGTGTTCGTGGCTGCCTGGTGTCCACATTGCTCCCTCCTGGGCTGCCTGGTATCGTTGTGCTCATTGCTGCGCCTGCTATTGCAAATAAATTGTTTTGATTTGCCTATTTCGTCATATAATATTGTGCTCATTGCTGCGCCTGCCATTGCAAATAAGTTGTTTTGATTTGCCCATTTCATTACATAATATTGCTCCGCTTTGCCTGGTATCGCCGCTTTGGGTGTCTGTGCCAGGTTGTGCCCCCCGATCCCGTCCTGCATTGTTTTCGTGCCATTTGTTGTGCCTCTCCTGCTCCCCCACGGCCCCTCCCCCGTAGCCCTCCGGCATCCCCAGACCGCGCAACCCCGCTTCCGCCTCCCAGCTGCTCCTCCCTCGCTCCGCCCGCTCCACGATCCATTTATGACAGATGCACGCAAGCGCAGCGTTCACGCGCAGTGGTCGTGCCCCATGCGCGCCGAAGGTGCGCCAAAGGTAAGCCCGTCTACGCCCGTCCGCGCCTGGACCGCGCCCAATGCCAGACCCCCTGGCCCCCGCCAAACCAACTCCTCCCGCCTAACTTACGACGCCGCACCCCCTCTCTGCACTCAACACCGGCCGACTCCACAATTGCCACCAAACCACCCCAGGACGCACCCATGGACCCTTCACCTGCCAATCCTGCAAGTTCTGCTGCATCAAGACCTACACTACGCCCACTAACGCCAAACAGAGCTCCGACAATATCCACCTGAAATGCATCCTGCTCAACACCCGCTCGGTCCACAGACACGCCATTGAACTATGGAACCTACTGGACACCACAACGCCGGACGTCGCCTTTCTTACAGAAACCTGGATGAATACCGCATCAGCGCCCGACATCGCCATAGCCATCCCGGACGGCTACAAGATCATCCGAAAGGACCGCATCAACCGAACAGGAGGAGGCATCGCCATCGTCCACAAGAACACCATCCGCATCACGACCAGCTCCGACGACACCTTCACTGCCGCCGAACACCTCCACTTCCAGATACACACCGACCCCAAGACCACACTAAGAGGCACCCTCATCTACAGACCACCAGGACCCCGCACACAATTCAGCGAAGAGATCACTGACTTTATCAGCCCACACGCCCTCCCCTCCGAGGACTACATTCTCCTAGGGGACCTCAACTTCCACCTGGAAAAGAATAACGACAGCAACACCACCACCCTGCTGGACAACCTCGCCAATGTCGGACTCATACAACTGGTAAACACCCCCACCCACCACGCCGGACACACGCTCGACCCAATCTTCTCCTCCAGCAAACATATCTCCTTCATTCACGCCACAGGACTCCACTGGATGGACCACAGCTGCATCCACTTCAACTTCAGAAAGACCACAATCCACCACCACCCACAACAAGTCCCACGCAGAAACTGGAACAAAATTACCACCGACCAGCTCACCACATCGCTAAACTAAAACCTTCCCACCAAACCATCGGACCCAAACCAAGCAGCCATCAATCTCGCACAATGGATCACCCACTGCGCCGACGAATTAGCACCCTTGAAAAACCATCACAACAAACCAGGTAGCAAAAAAGCCTCCTGGTTCAATGACGACCTCAAGAACTCCAAAAAGAACTGCCGCACCCTCGAGAAAGCCTGGCGAAAAAACCCAACCACAGACAACATGACCGCCCTCAAGGACGCCACCCGCAAACACCACCAGCTGATCCGATCCACCAAGAAATTAGCAATCAAGGATCGACTCGACAACAACGCCCAAAACAGCAAGGAACTCTTCAGCATCGTCAAAGAGCTAACCAATCCCAGCGCCGGCTCTAACGACATCACTCCCTCTCAAGACCTCTGCAACTCTCTAGCCTCATTCTTCCACAGCAAAATCGCTGACATACATAACAGCTTTGGCGACCAGTCTACCCCCCTCACCACCACCGAATTGAAGCCCCCCACCACCACCCTTGGCGCCTGGGACCCAATCAGCACTGAAGACACCATCCGCTTGATGAACTCCATACACTCCGAATCACCAACCGACCCATTGCCCCCACCACATTTTCAACAAGGCCGACTCCATCATCGCATCTCCGAGATATCATCAACTGCTCCCTCAACACCGCTATCTTCCCAGAAAGCTGGAAACATGCCGAACTCAGTGCTCTACTGAAGAAACCCACAGCAGACCCGACTGAACTTAAGAACTACCGCCCCATCTCGCTCCTCCCTTTCCCTGCCAAGGTCATAGAGAAGACCGTCAATAATCAGCTCGCAGCCTTCCTCGAATCTAACGGCTCCCTCGACCCCTCACAGTCCGGCTTCCGAGCCAAACACAGCACCGAGACCGCCCTCATCGCAGCTACAGACGACATCCGAACACTTCTCGACAACGGGGAAACAGCTGCCCTCATCCTCCTGGACCTCTCCGCAGCGTTTGACACGGTCTGTCATAGCACCCTTGTACAACGCCTCAGAAACGTCGGGATACAAGGAAAAGCACTGGACTGGATCATCTCGTTTCTCGCTGGAAGAACCCAGAGAGTCCGCCTCCCCCCTTTCAGGTCAGAGGCCACCGAAGTCATCTGCGGCGTACCACAAGAATCATCGCTCAGCCCCACCCTCTTCAACGTATACATGAGCCCCCTCGCATCCATCGCACGCCAGCACAACCTCAACATCATCTCCTACGACGACACCCAGCTGATCCTCTCCCTCACCAAAGACCCAAACACCGCTAAAACTAACCTACACGAAGGGATGAAAGACGTTGCAGAGTGGATGAAGAACAGCCGCTTAAAACTGAATTCTGACAAGACGGAAGTCCTCATCCTAGGATCATCCCCCTCCGCATGGGACGACTCATGGTGGCCACCGGCCCTGGGCAGCGCACCCAAACCAACGGACCATGCTCGCAACCTGGGATTCATTCTAGACTCCTCCCTCTCGATGACCAGACAAGTCAACGCCGTCTCATCATCATGCTTTAACATCTTACGTATGCTCAGAAAGATCTTCCGCTGGATCCCCACCGAAACAAGAAAGACGGTCACCCAAACTCTTGTCACAAGCCGACTGGATTACGGAAACACCCTCTACGCCGGAACCACAGCCAAATTACAGAATAAACTCCAACGCATTCAGAACGCCTCCGCCCGACTCATCCTAGACATACCCCGCCACAATCACATATCCGGTCACCTGAGAGACCTTCACTGGCTCCCAGTCAACAAGAGAATAATGTTCCGTCTCATCACCCACGCACACAAAGCCCTCCACGACCTGGGACCCAAATACCTCAACACGCGCCTGACCTTTTACACCCCCACCCACCAACTACGATCGTCCAATCAAGCCCTCACCACGATTCCACGCATCCGAAGAGCCACCATGGGAGGAAGATCCTTCTCCTACTTAGCGGCCAAAACCTGGAACTCTCTCCCCTCCCACGTCCGCCTTACACAGAACCACCTCTCCTTCAGAAAACAACTCAAAACTTGGCTATTTGATAAGTAGCAACCCCCCCCCCTCAAGCACCTTGAGACCCTCTGGGTGAGTAGTGCGCTATACAAATTTTTGACTTGACTTGACTTGAACAGCATCCCCTGCCCTCTCCTTCAGAACCCGAATCCTGTCCGTGAGCTGATACAAGTGTGCCTCTGTTTCTCAAGCATGAGGCTGCAGTGTAGCAATTGTCTGTTCTGCAGCCCGAACGTTGTCTGCCAGCTTACGGTGATAAGCGTGCAATAGCGTGAGGTCATGCGCTACAGTGTCTGTTTTGCATTCCAGAGAGACCAAGGATTTTTCCATATCTGTCAGGACAATATCCAATTTGTCATCAAGGGACTCGGGGCCTCTGGGATTCCTCGAAAGATACGCCGATTCTGCTGATGGACCACATGGGCGGGTGCGAAGGTGCTCCATGTGTTCCTGTGCATAGGTGACCATTTGGAACCAAAATGGAAGAGCCATAGGAGTAAAATCAATTCCACAGAGAAAGTGGGCCTGCTTGTGGGTGTCTAGAAGTACACCACAGCACTGCAGCATGAGCTGCCCTGTCCTCATGTCTGAAGGTAAGGCAGTCTATAGCGATCGTGTGGGTTGCCTATCCAGCGTGGAAGGGTGATGATAATGGGGTCTCGCAGAGGCCCCTAGTGTGATTGCCCAAGGCCAATAATGAGGTACATTCAATCCAGTGGTAGGCAGAGCCCACTTGCACTCACTGTTGGCCCCTGGTGTGTAGTGCAGCACGTGCAGCCCTACAAAGTGTAGGCCACCGCAGTAGTATAGTCACTCCACAGTCACAAGAGGTTATCTTGGTCATCCGGATCACTGCAAGGCTGTAACAGAACTGTGTAAAGGCAGATCTAGGCATTGCCCCATCCAGACTTGAATGTGAGCTGTTAAAGTGGTACTGCCAAATTGTCTATGAGCGGTGAAAATCTATGTGGACATCCTGGCAGTTGACAAGGGAGATCCAGTAACTGGGAGGAGAGGAAGGGAGGTTGAGGATGGAGGGCCGTCCCAGCTCACCGCATATTGCTTGGGGGGGCTTGTGTAAGAGGGCAGTACCTCCCACTTCGCAGGGCAAGCACCGGTTCTGCAGCTCTCTATTGGGATTGCGTCTCACTCCAGCACCCTCAAAATCAATACTGGCTAGGATACTGTCCACAGTGCCAGGCAGAGGGGTTTTAGGGGAGTAAGTAAAAGCTTGAAGCAGCGCAGCTGTCAAGCGGCTACTGGCATCAGCAGCTTCGCCAGCCCTGACTGGAGCAAAGCCACGTTTATGTCACATGAGGGTAAAGGGCGGTAAGACTGCACACCGCTAGTGTGTGGGGTGGGGCCAAACGGGCGGGGCTTCTGGGCGAGTTCACATGCCTCTTCTGCTTATAAAAGGTCAGAGAGCAGCAGATGAGGAGAAAGTATCTCCTGGTCACAGGAACTGGATGGGGATTGCGCTTGTGCAAAGGCCCCCATCAAGCATCACAGCTAATTTTCGACGGTAGATATGGGGAGAAAGCACACCTGCCCAGCCTCGACAAAGCTCACGATTTTTTGGGCTGATTAATGTGTTACTTAATTTGAGCTTCAACTCGGCCACCTGCTTTATTTATATCTGTAAGTGCTTCCTGTTGAGGTTTAATTTTGTGACAGGAGCTTCGTGCCAGAATGAATCCTGCCCTGCATATTTCCCCTAGAAGAGGCCACCGATTTGTGCGATACCTCTACTCAACTGTACTTTCTACTGGCTAATCATTAAGTGCTACCTCGTTGGGTAAATGTATAGTGCTTTTCTTACACTGCAGCTGCGTAAAGGGCCAGAAGATTTGCCTCCAGTGACCATCTGTGCCTGTAACTTTGGTCCCTTGAGTGAGCTGGTCTTAAAAAAAAAAAATAATAATCCGCCAGCGAGCAAATTTGTGAATTTTTCGTCAATTTCGCAAGATTCACGGATCGCGAAATTGCCGAAAATCCACAAATTTCGCGAGCGGAACGGATTTTTGGCCCATGCTTAATAATGATCACCAGGGCAATTTGTGTCCCTCCCCTGAAAATAGGGAATAGGACTATGCAGGATGTGAATAGTTAAAGTTAAAAAAGACTTTGAGATCAGCAAGCTCGACACCTTGCCCACAATATGGTGATTACCGCAGAGCTCATGATATCGGAATGGAAGGAGATTATCTGTGCAAAGGAAGATGATTATGGTACCAAGAATGCAGGTAGTCTGCACTAAATCTCCACCACAGACTCTGACGTTTACACTGGAGTAGCGGAGCTGAAAGTCAACCGTATATCTGCTTCCAAGAGGAATCCAACATTGAACCAGAGAAGAAATCTGGTCTGAAGACAAGACCACGCCAAGGGACGTGAGTACACTTGCCCCTAAACGCAAGCCACAGCTGGAGGACTTGCCAGAGCTATGCCCTCGAGCGTTTCAGCCTAACAACCCAGTTCGACACGCAGGTGTTGATGTTCAACAACCAAGTGTATCTGGTCTAAACCAAGACAGGGCTTAGGAGCTGAGACAGGACGAAGCACCCCTCGACCATGATCATGCTCTTAGCCATAATACCAACTACGATTTTGAGCCATCAAAGACTTCCACTCGCCTTGTTTCAGCCAAGCAGCAGTGGCACCAAAAACCTTGTGCCGCACACGTCCTAAGAACTGGTGTTGAAAGTGAAATCAGCAAGCACCCCTCAAAGACGCCCTGGAGCCGAAAGTAAAGCATCGAAACATATTGGCGAGGAAGAAGAGGAGAGTCATATCCTCGAAACTACAACATGTCCTCAAGAAAGGTCAAAGAGGAAGCTGGGGTTTGAAGAACCATTGATGCAGACACCGAAGAAAAAGGCAATTGTTCATGAAGGCACCGGTCCACCACTATTAACATTACCACACACCTCTCCAGTACGCTTGTTACCATTGTACACTCCTACACATTCCAATTCAGTGGGTGTAGGTCCCTATTTAACAGTGGAAAATTTTGGGGGATCATCAGACTATACACTTTGCCCTGATTACCCCAGGGACGATTACGATGTAAACCCACAGGATGATGCAAATTTACAGCTGGTTCCCACTAATCCATCTCCAATTGTTATTACCATAGTGTCATTCAGAGAGCTGTGCATACCAAAAAGTGAATATGCATGTAACTACTGAAGAAGAGGACTTACTCCTAGGTAGAGAGGAAGTGCAAACCATCAAAATCAAATCCAGTGTACATTAGAGCTCACCCTCCCCTAATTCGTTTGTGATGTCTGCTGCAATGAAAAACGCTGCTACACTGACTTAGGAGATGCCCCTTCACCTAATGAAGAGAGTAAAAAAATTGATGCTGCGAGGAAAAGAGTTGCAGTAGGTGAGTCCAATCACTGGCAGATTGCTAACTCCCTGGGTCTACTTTCGAGAACAGAACAGAGTGATAACGGAGCAGAGTGGGGTGAAATGGAGAATCTCAAACATCTTCCAGACCAATATAAAAAGAGAGGAGAGGATCTAGTTAATCTCATATTCAATGCAACCATCAGGTGTGCGCTGGATGCAGCAGACACCGCCGCCTGCGGAATCGCCCTAGCTGTTATTTAGCAGAAGCATTCATGGGTACGCATTTCAGGTTTTGAACCAGAGGTGCAACAGCACTTGCTTAGTTTTTGTTTTGATGGTGAACATTTATGCTACGTACAAGTCGATAAAATGTTGTAAAAATCAAAAGGAGGACATTTGAACAGCTAAAGCAATGGGTGCACTACAAACTTGTATACCAGACTAGTCCTCTCTTAAATAGTAAGGTAGGGTAGACAGTAACCATCCATCTACGATCAGGATCAAGCCTATCGGAGACAACATGCCTACCATCAACAGGGAGGTTGAGATTATGGAAAGGGTTCATATGGAGGCAATGGAGCTAGAGGGAAAGGTAGTAAAAGCTTTTTGAAAAGGCCTAAAAGGGTAATATACTCGACCCTTTGGTCCTCCTTTTGAGATGTTACATTCATGTCCGCTTCAGTATCTTTCATGGAAAGTTGTTCGTAGAATAGCTATTACCTCATTTAGAAATACAAGTGCTCACCCTGCAAGAGCCTTTCTTCCAAATACATCAGGGTAGTCCTTAGGACTAATCCAAAATATTTACCTAAAATAGTGTCTTCACTTACATCACATTAAACTATTAAACTACCGGTTTTCTTTCCTGATCCAAACTCAACATCTAGTGTGCGAAGCACTCTCTCTGCTAAAGAGCGTCATTATACAACATTCATAGAACTGTGGGCCTGATTTTGATCTCGACAGACTGTTTATCCCGCCACAGCTGTGACTGATATCCTGTCCACCGAAATATAAATCCTGGTATATCCTATGTTGTCCTGGAGTAACCAAACTGTTGAAATCTACATTAGGCCCTTACTCTGTCAATAAACACTATTGTTTGTATTTTTCACCATCCCCAGAAATGGTTAGGTAATATCTAATGCAGGTATTGCTAGGAGGATAATTAAATGTATCTAAACATGTTGCATCCAAAAGGACATTACCAGTCCCATCAAAACTGCATTCCACTAGGAAAACAAACTATGGCTTTTTTGGGTACCATTCCTATAGCTGACATCTGTAAGACAGCTACATGGTAAACTCCACACACATTTACCAAAACACTAGTATGGATGTCCTTGCACGCCACCAAGCACACGTTGGACAAGCAGTGTTTAGTCTCTGTTTCAGAGTGGGGCCTCATTTCCTGAGCAGTCGCCAGGAGAGGTGAGGAGTACTCCCACATAGAGCTGGGTGAGTACAAAATTTGTTTTGACAATGATTGTTAATGCTCAACTTGAGCTAATTGAATGGACAGTATTGGCATCATTTTAAAATTTGGAAATAGAGACTTGGCAACAGGTCCACTAAGTGTTAAAGGTCAGAGGAGTAAAGATTGGTTCAATGTTTTGTATATTGTTTTGTAGGAATGAAATCGGAGTTCTTGCATGACTTGCTTACCTGATGGGAGCCGCAGGACATGGTAGGATGTATCGTATCAAACATTTAATTTGCTAATATTACAATTCAATTATTTTTGCAGTAGCGTGACTTTTGGTCCTGACGAAAGCTTGGATAGAAATATCCAATTAGCAGAAACATGTAGACCTGCCACTTCACCGCACATTAAAGTTATTTTTTCAAACTGTTTGCGCTCTGTTTTTAGATTTGCCACTAGGATAGTGCTCAATAAAGATTTAGAAATGTCCTAGTAGCCAATTTTAATATTTGCACTTTTTCTTTTCACTTTATGCACTGCAAATCTTCAGCACCACAGATCAAAACTAGCACGTGGCTGTACCAATCACTGGGGTACTAAACAAGCTGAGTTTTGATATCATTCTGGTTGGCAGCACGAATGGTGCAACCAACTCCAAAATCCCAGATGACGATGGGTAGCCACGTTTGTGGGCTGATGGGATTCTTTTCTACTTAATGCTTGTTCCATTTCTTCTGACCTGTACATTTGTGTCTCTGTTAAACTTAGTCTCATGATTTGTAGACCGGTTAGTTTTCTGTTGTTTTGTTAGTTGTAATTTGGGGATCAAACATTACCTGGTCTTTAAATAATTTCCCTTAGACCCTTTGCTAAAAGTTTTTTGTATGTAACTCTGAAAAAGCGGGTGGACTTACATTCCCAATTATACCCAGCGTATCAAGCTGCATTATGCCTTGATACAACCTACTTTTACCAAATCTTGCTGGCTTCCTGAGCATTCAGCTATACTGCATTCTTTGCAGGCTGATCTTGAATCTAAGTTCTTGCTAACACGTGACAACCACACAAACCTGGTAAAAATAATTCTGCCAGGGGCAGTGGGTTTTATGTACTTGATGTTAAATGAAGGAGTCACAGTCCCTATTGCTTACAAGTCACACTTGTACACTTCGGCTGAAATGTGATTTTCTAATGTCGAAAAAGTTTTGGCTGTAGTGCAGATGGTGATTCTAAAAGAGAGAGCGCTGTCGCAGGGAAAACGAATGTTGGTTGTTACCCCGTATCCTGCCCTTTAGGCAGTGACGAAAGCCAGTGTACCTAATTTGAAAGCTTTGCATCCTTGTTGGATACAGTGGGCCATTTCACTGACATCTCCTTATGTCACGTTTATTTTTGATCTCTCATTGCAGACTCTGGGGTTCTTACAGTATGAGTTTGTTCATCCTTTGTCTTTGCGCCCGCTTGAGGATTACCATTGTACCATTTATATTGACGGTTCGGTGCAACAGCTGACGGGGTCTAAACATGCTTATTCAGTGGCCTGCGCAATAGTGGTTGGTACCATTGTGGATGGAGAGGTCAGGTCCGATGTTTTGCATACACAGATATTAGGGGACTGTAGCGCCCAATTGACTGAGCTACATGCTTTGGTGCTTGCACTGGAGTATGCTGATCCTTGTGGGACTACTTTGATTGTAAGTGATTCTTACTACTGTGTTCAGTCTTTCAACAACAGTTTATTCTATTTGGACTCAAAATGAATATAGTGAGTCCAAAGGTAGTACAATTAAACACAAAATGCTTTGGGTTAAAGTTGCAAAACTTAAAGAGCGTCTGCCTCTAGTAAATGTAATTCATACTCTTGGTCACCAGTGTGTAGGAGTACACGCTGTTGGCAATTGTCTTACTGATGAAGCAGCTCAGACAACAGTGGCATCGTATGTAGTGGCAGCAGTTACACGTTCCAAAAGTAAGATTGATGATGACATCTTGGCAGCTATTGCCGCAACGGAGAAGGAAAGTGATTACCCTAGAGGTTTCCCTTCAAAATACTCTTATAATTTAAGTCCTGATAAAGTTCCCTATGTGAGAATTAACGACATTGGTGACAGATTGATTCCCAACGAGGACCGCAGGTCCTCTCTGATAACAGCAGCTCACAAGGGCATGGCCTCGACACATGCCAGCGTTTCTGCGACTGTCTCTATCTTGCAACAACGTTACTGGTGGCGTGGATTGTACAAACAGACTCGCGATTATGTCCTTACTTGTGATATTTGCTAGCAGATTAAACCTTCGACTGCTGCGCGTCCACCACAAACACAGTTGTACATATCTAATAAACCACTTCGGTGCGTTTATTTAGATCACTGCGGTCCTTTCTCCTCTGATACTGCGTACAAGTTTATCTTAGTTACAGTGGATTCATGCGCACGCTTTCTATGGGTCTGGCCACATCCCAGCGCTGATGCTCACACTGTCATCAGGGATATGCGTGTCTTTGTGGGAATTTTTGCATGTGGTACCCTTCATTCTGACCAAGGCCCGGCGTTCGCCTCTAGGGCGTACAAATAAGCCATGTGGTCTTTCGGGGTCCGAGTCAAATTTAAGTGCTCTTTGGCATGGGGATTTTTGTACCAGACCTTGAGGGTCTGGACATTGCGGCGTCTGCTGCACCCTTTGACGTGTGTGGTTGTTCTGCTGTGTTGCAGAGCCTGAAGGAGACTCGTGGCAGTCTTGCAGAGGAGCACTTGCCCTCCGCGTCTGGTGCTGCGTTGCGGATCCCGGTGGTTGGCTGGCTGCCATGGGTTGGAGACCTGGTCCGGGAGGGGGTGGAGAGCTAGAGGGAGTTCCGCCCCTCTTGTCGTGCACCGGTACCGGTTCCTGTGCATGGCGTGCAAGGTACAAGAACGGTTGTTTTGCCTCCACTTCCTGGTCGCAAGGAAAACAGGTACATCTCTATTGACAATGTCAAGCTACAACGATTGGCGGATTCTTCTTAGTATGGCTCCAGCGGTCTCTTGTCCAGCAATGCTGAGAAATTCTGTTTTGGCCCCAGTTACCAACATCACGCCTGACGTTGCCATTGAGATGACTACAGTTACTAATCCTTTTTTGAATCCAACGGCTACTGATCCCACTGGAGATACCGAGTATACCTATCCCACAGATTTATCATTGCCCAATGTGCAGACAACTGCTCTTAGCCAATCCTGCTTCTCATTTGACTCTGACTCTGCGACATCAAAAGCCCCATCAAAGGTTTCTATTTTTGTGGTTTGGTTTAAAAAACATTTTTTGATTCCACCTTGGACTTACATTTGGCTGGTACTTTTATCAATTTTTTTGTTCATGTTGATTGGAATTGTAGTAATGTTTTTTCGACTTGTTAATGGACATTATCTTAAAGAAAGATCTTCAGTCTGATTATTCAATGAAACATTGGCACCCCACTCTTCATCACACATAATGAAAAGCGACCAGACTTTTGTAAACATCACAGCCTGGCCTGTGTTAGATGGGATTGTGTGAGAGGCTGTCAGATTTCAAATACATGGCCCAACACAAGTGATAAATGTCCCCAATGTACTTTGTGTGTCAATGGGCGATGTAGTTAAACAAAATATACGCTCTGAGGATTGGGATGTACATGCCAAAGAGACCCTTTTTTCTGATTTAAAATATTATGCTGCATTTGATGCTGAATATTTATATTTAGATTCTGCTAACTATGCAGACCTATTCTGCTATCAGCACTATGGCAATCATTTCCTGCACAAGGCAAATACGTTTAGAAATTTTGTAAATTTCACACAATGGGAACATTGCCCGGTTCCAGTTGAGGGCAGTTCCAAGACGTTCTTGAAAAAGTTTGCATATTTTACTGACTTTGATCGTTCTAATCCTGACTGATTTTATTTTAAAATCTCTGCTAAGTTGTCTTCCAAAGTTACACAAAATTGAGCTGTGGAAAGATACAATTGATCTTAAATCTGTTTGGGGTTCCAAAAGCTGGAAGGTACAAGGCACAGAAGCTTTGCATTGTGCATATCTTATTCCGAACCATATGTTGTTTTTGAACTCACCTATTTCACGAACTACTTGCTTTGGATTGGCTATGTCTAAGAAACTGAAAGCTCCTTCCATTTCTGATTTGGGAGCTTACCCTAAATGGTACAATCATACTAATATGTCCCTTGACGAATTACAGGCCCTAGTCACAAATTCGTCTTTTAATTTTTCTAGTTTGGATCCTGAAGGTTGGTTAATATGGCAAAAAAATTCAGATTCATGCCAACATCGTTTTCTGGGTCTGGCCTCGGGCTACGCACAGGTTAGAGCGGACCCCTGCTTTGAAACTGATCATTCTGTTACTACCTTTTTAGTAGGCAAATTATGGCAGAACTGGCTTAAACACTCCAATTTAGCGCCAGTTAAACATCATTTATCACAAATAACTGACTATGTTGATTTTTTTTTAAATTAATTTTTTTGTTTTAACTTTGCAATAGTGACAGACCATTGACACTAATACATCTGTTTCATATTATCACTCATAGTGACCTTTGCAGTGACCAAAATAGTAAATGCAAGGATTCATTACATTTCTTGCTCTCTCTCTCTAACCCTCCGCATTTCTAAGTCCACCGATGGGGATACACATATTTCACCTCTGTATAAATTCCATTTAGCCCATTTCTTATCCCATTTCTTTGGACACCCACGTGCAATAAATACTTCTTTCTCGGCCACCATACATTTATCCAATTCCCTACTCTATATTGCAACACCCGGCAGCCTGGCGCTCCCCCATTCCCTAGCTAATTCTCTCTTAAATAAAGTGAATCCTAACGTTGCAAACTGTTGTTCCGTCTTCGTAAGGTCCGTAGCATCCCATATGTTTAAGAAGCCCAGTCGTGGCGTCAGCGTGACTGTCTTACCAAGAGCAGACCGCAAATGTAGCACAATCCTATCCCATCTGTTTTGCACCATAGGACAGTCCCAAATCATATGTTAAAAACTAGCTGACTGCCCACATCCCTTAAAACACAGGTCATCCGGCCTAGACCCGATTCTCACCAGAGTGATTCCAGTCAAATATGAACGATGCAGTATACGGAGCTGTATAAGGCGATACCTAAGTGTGATGGCAGCCTCTCTCGGAGACATCAATGCTTGCCTCCAGTCCTCCTCCTCCATTGGTCCTAGTTCTCTTTCCCATTTCTCTCTGAGCTGTATAAAGGTATCTGGCATGTTGTTACTGAGCTTTCTATATGTGAGGGAGATTGCCTTGGCCTGCAATTGTCCGTCTAATAGACGATCTTCCAAAGTGGAGTATTCTGGTATATCCCTACAGCTAGGAAACGCTGCCATTAAGGCGTGCCTGATTTGTAGGTATGGAATAGCTTCGCCTGGAGCCAACTGGTAGACGATGTTGATTTGAATGACTTTGTTAAAGGCACTGTAGGAGGCAGGTCCAAGAGATGGATATATGCTATTTACAACGAAGTTTGGAAATTGTCTCAAGGTGAAGCAGCGTCTAGATTAAGAGCTGTTGATCAAGCGAATCTAGAAAATGTACTTGCTGTTGTAGATAATAGTATTAATACTCTTTCTTCCAGAATTTACACATTAGATAATATTGTTTCATCTGTTGTTGATATTGTACAAGATGAAGTGTCTGTTTTGTATCATGGTCAAAATCAATTACGATCTGTTATGCAATTTGCTTGGACTTTACAAAGTCTGGAAACTGGGACTACATGAATACATCCTCTATTTTTAATGTTTAATTTGACTGGGAAACAGTTCATGTCAATGAAAGATGCTGCATATTCATTATTGCATATTGAAAAATTGGAACCTTTACCATTTTCTGTTGCCAAATCAAATTCTGCTGTATGGCTTATATATGGGTTGATAACCCTCCCTTTTCTCTTGTTTAAGTTCACTTTCTGTATGAAACATTTTGCCTTGGGCAGATATGAACCATTAGGCAGCACCTATCTCCATGAAGTTTGGTCCCTTCCATTCACATATAGATGCCTGAGGAACGGGAGAGAGTTTTATTTAAATGGTGAAGAATGCACTTCAAAAAAACGATCGAGGAAGTGTAGAGGCAGTGGTGATAGAATCACCCTCCTAAATTGTATACATAACCAATGAGATTCTATCAATGTGAAGGGAGTGAATAATTTATTGGTTTTTCAATTATTGGTGAAGGTCTTATATCTAAAGGTGGTGGAAAAGGCTCTCTTGCAAATGGCAAAGGGGGAGCACTATGTGCTTTTAAAATACCCCTCACACACTAAGAATTCCTTAGTGTCATGCTTCATCATAGGGGTCTTCCCGTCCCTCTACGGGGCGAGGTGTGCTACGACCTACGAACTACGCGGGAGCACTTAATTTTTGACAATAGGCTATGTGTGATGTGTAGGACAGTGAAAAGTGATTAGGATAAAGTGTAGGGACCTATATAAGTGAAAGGTAAAAAAATAAAATTTAAAATTCCCTGGCTAGTAGAAAAAAATTTATTTAATGACTTCTCTGGCTGGGAACAGGAAAAAAGGGGGAGGGTGGTACACAAGGCACTATAGGACCTGTTTCCACTATCATTGTAATATGATTTCTTCCTTTGTGTTTTATGGAATTGTAACAATGCTGATCGTATTATTTCTAATCGTATGCCTGCTTATGTTAGCCAAAATACTGCATCTTAGAGCACGTCGTTAAAATAAACATTTGTAACTTTACCGTGTCTCTAGTTACTCACGTTGTGGACTGGTATGAGAATAATAACGAAAGAGTGTTCTTGATTCCCCCCATGCCTGAGAGTACCCTTAGTTGTATGTTCTGGTTTGTCTAATCATTGGTAGCTTCGCACTAGGACGGAGAGCTAATGAGACACTGATGCTAGTCGGATAGGGGTTCTGGGTACTAAGGTGAGTTTTTGGCCCACCGCAATTCACTGAGGTCCTGGTTTCCTGTGCATAAGCAGAATCCCTGCAACAATCCATTTTTCTTTTTCAGTTGTTCCAAATAAAACTTTAGTATTATGGAACCTTTGATAATCTGTTTGTGAGCAGATGTTCGAAGTAGAGAAACTTAATAATCATAATGGTTCCCACCATCAATGTTAGAAATTGGATATGTAAAAGGGATTATTCCTTAATATTAATACATACTATGGTATTTCTGCAAACTTGCAAGATATCCAAACGCTTATTAAAGAGAGATGCAAATATCTTAAACATTAAAAACACAATGCACGTGTGCAGGTGACCTTTCTGCTTTATTACCTTTAAAGAAAATAGCAAATTGTTAAAAATTAAAAACAGTAATAAATAGAAGTGGTTTTAAAAATGTATTCTTTTTTAAGTTTAAAAATTAAGTGTGCAATTTCCACAGTCATATCATATATAGAGCAGCAACTGTACTGCCACTTTAAGATGAGCAAGAGCCACCATAATAGCAGGATTCAGCACTATTACCAATCCTCCCTCAATTTTTTGTACTCCGAGGAAGACAAACTTAAAGCTGGAAAGGCATGAGCCAGTAGTGAAGGTCTCTGAACATTGGCTCATGCTTTTCAGCCTAAGGTTTTGTGCAAGGCCACTTTTTGGTTTTGCGTCATTCAACTAGTTGTGTGCGTGCCTTCTGTTTTTCTGTTAAAATCTACCTCTTAGGATTAGGTTCCGTCTGAGACCAGGTTTCTTCTGGTGGGAATGGTTATTTCTTGCAAACAGAAATATGGTTTCTCATAATGGAGAAAATCTGAGGGGAACTCTTTGCTAAGCCATCGCTGGGCTATTTCTAATATCTTTTCTGAGACTTCACAAAACAGAAAGGCAGCTAATGTGGCAAAGGAGAAAGTGGAATCTCTACTACTTCAGTCATTGCTAGCCATCCCCTCTTCACCTCGCTGTGGTCCCTTAGGGACTTTGGTGCATTTTTTTTGCCCTCACCATCATAATTCCAACGTTGAGGAGACCTCGGTGTTGAGTGCTTCCTCATAGTGAATTTCTGAAATTTGTGCTACATTGGCATTGATGCGTCTCGGGCATTGACTACTTTCTAGACGGTGACGCCCTCTTAATGCTGGAATATTCTGTGTACTTGCCTATAACTCTCCTCAGGGTGCCAAATGTGATACAAAAGACAATTTTCTGTGCCATGCACTAATGATCCAATAGGTTATGTTTATTTAGAAAGTTAAGGGTTGAGCTTGCTTTATAAAATACAAAGCTGCTTTAAAAAAAAAAAAAGAATTATAAAATGTTTTTATTGCTTTTCATAGTAATAAAATCACATACATTTGCAATCGACAGTTCTACATATTCCATAGTACATAGTCATCCGGGAAAGGCATCAGTTACAATCGGGGTACATTCAAGTGTCGCTCTCCAGTGCGTTGCAATTGATGGGGAAATGCATAGGTCACCCCTGTAGGTGTTCCACTTACCCCACTTTCTGTCACATTCCTTGGGACATCCTCAAGCTTTGAACACCTCTCTTTCTGCTATCATGCATTTGTCGTATTCTCTGACCCATACTCTGAGTGAAGGTCTGTCTGCCACCCCCCACCTCCTCGCTATCTCACGCTTAACCAGAGTGTATCCCAGCGTAGTAAATTGTTCTATGTCTTTTAGGTCAGTCTGTTCCCACATATTGAGGAGTCCTAGCCTAAGTGTAAGGGTGAGTTCCTTCCCCAGGGCTTCCAGACTGTGGCCCATGCCCTCCCCCCCGCCCCCACAGAGGTCTCACCCCCGGGCAGTTTCATATCATGTGATAAAAAGTTGCATCCTGTTGGCAGCCCGAAGGCAAAGTGGACTCGTCCTGGAGCCTATCCTTGCTAGGGTAAGTCCAGTTAGATAAGATCTATGTAAACTTTTGAGTTGAATAAGTTGGTAACGAAGGGTAATGGGGGACGTCAGGGCCCCCTACCAGTCTTCGTCGTCCATGGGCCCTAGGTCTGCCTGCCACTTCTCTCGAAGTTTATGGAATGTATGGGGTAGATTGTTGCATAGTTTCTTGTATGTTAATGATATGGCTTTGGTGAGCAACGGTCCGTCAAGAAGCTTGTCCTCCAGGGGGGGCGAATCTGGGATGTCTGTCATGTCAGGGAGGGTAGTGGTGAGGGCGTGTCTGATATGTAGGTATCTAAACACCTCCCCTTGGGCCATGCCACATTTCTTTCGTAAGTCCCTGAATTTAAGAAGTGCTCCTTTCTTCACCAAGTCTCCTATAGTAGAGAATGCAATGATATCCCATTTATAGAACCCGGGATGTAGACCCAAATGTCCCAGTCTTTGGGTAAACCACAGTGGTGTAGCTTTGGTGCGTATCTTTGCCCAGCCTAAATGAGAGTTTGCCTGGTGCCATATTGCCACTGTGTGGGCCGTGGGACTGAAATATTTTCCTTTCCGAACCTTAGAGTACAGTGCCCCCAGGTATCCCGCTCTTCCCATTTGGTACTTGTCCGACATGTAAGCTGGATCAATCGGGGATCGATAGATCCAATGATTCACTACCATAAGCTGCAATGCCCAATAATAAAGTCGAAGGTCCGGGAGAGCGATGCCTCCATCCCTTGGTTAACTTGTTCATGACTATACGAAGGGATCCGCCATCCCATAGTAGTGTCCGGATTTCACACTCCACCCCTGAGAAGTATGCATCTGGGACCCTGTGAGGACAGTTCTGGAGGATATAAAGGAATCGTGGAAGGGCCAGCATCTTGAAAAGGGCCGCTCGACCCACCAGGGGCAGAGATCGCCAGTGTTTAACATCATCATGCAGTCAAGTCAGAGGGGCAGCAAGATTGCAATCATAGAAGAGTTGGGGGTCCGGGGTTATAAAAATCCACAAGTAGCGAAAGCCCTCCGTGGTGACCGCCACCATGCAGCCCGGGGGGAGCCGGGGAACCTGGCCATTGAGGACGAACAGTATCAATGTATTCCAATTCATGGCATAGCCGGAGTATTTCCCAGAGTTTGTGAATATATTTAACACTCCCATGTAGGGATCTGTAAGGGGAGGCGAGATAGAGTAAAATGTCACCGGCATGTAGCGATATTTGATCTTCATGCCCCCCGCCCACTTCAGCCCTTCTCACCATGACGTCTCGTCTGACCCAGGAGGCCAGTGGCTCCAGAATCAAAGAGAAAATTTGGGAGGAGAGAGGACAGCCCTGTCTAGTGCCCCTTTTTATTGGGGAAATTTGGGATGTATAATTATTTACTCAAACCTGCCCCCGGATATCTGTATACAACAGTCTCACCCAGCCCATACATTTCGGACCAAAGCCCATATGCCTCAAAACTCCGAATAAATATGGCCATTCGATAGAATCGAATGCCATTGAGGCATCCAGGGATAGTACCACTGCGTCTTCTTCAATAAACTCTTGGCGCGCGAGCACACTGTGGAGACATCTAATATTGAGCGCCAGGTTTCTCCACGGCATAAAGCCAGATTGATCTGGGTGGACTAACAATGAGATGACCGTGACTCGGCGTAAGGCTAGTACTATCGCTAGGATCTTTGCTTCCTCGTTAATCAAAGAGATGGGGCGGTTGGAGCTGCAATTGTCAACGGGTTTCCCCAGCTTTCGGATCATGATGATGGATGCTAGTTGCTGGTCCTCCAGTAGGAACCCCTTCTCATAGCTCATGTTTAATATGGCCCGCAAATGCGGTGCCACCTGGGTGGCTACCACTTTTAGGAATTCTATTGGGATCCCGTTAGGCCCCATCGCCTTTCCCAACTGAATTTTACTCATGACCTGTTGGATTTCGAGGTCTATCAGATCCTCGTCTAATGCTTCTCTATCGCTATCAGAGAGTGCCGGTAGGTCACTATCTGCAAGAAGTTAGCAGGAATCCTCCATGGTGGATGGGGTGTAAATTTGTTCAATGTGGTCCGCAAACTCATCGGCGATGTCTTTCGGGTGTGTGATCTGCGACCAGTCTCCAACAGTCAAACTGGGCATCCATCACTCACCTTGGTCCCTCTTCTCCAGCCACGCCAATAGTTCACCAGCTCTTTCCCACAATTCGTACAGTCTATGTGTAGTGTTGAGGAGTTTGTCCTTCATCCGTTTTCTAACCAAGATCATCTATTCCTCCTGCTTAAGCATCAGGCGTTGCCTGACGTCCTCCGAGGGGGCATGAATATTTTCGTCTTCTAATTGCTGGAGTTCGCCCTCCATGTGGACTAAGTGTTGCTGCCTTTTTTGGGTATACCCTACCTTAAGGACCTAGGCTTGACTTTCACCACTACATTAAAGGCTTCCCATACTGTCTGCGCCGAATCTTCTTATCCCACATTTTCTTTAAAGTAGTTACTGGTTTCTTCCAGTAGTTCCTCTTTGATATCAGGGATCGTCAGTAACCAGGGGCTAAGACTTAATGTAGCACGCTGCTGGCACTCAAAATGTGTGAGTTCCACTCTCACTGGGGAGTGGTCTGAGATGCCTCTCGTAGGGCGCGGAGATTGTGAAAATGTCAAATGGATACCGAATGTGTTGGGAAATAATCAATGTGGGAGGAACTTGTGTGGGCATTGGAGCAATAAGTATACTGAATTCCGAATGGCTGTAGTGAACGCCACACATCAGCGAGACCCATGGCCGTGGTGAGCTCTTCCATATATGTATGGCGTCGGGACACTGACCGGGGTGGATACCGATCCCTCCGATCGTCCATAGTCATATTAATGTCCCCTCCCATTATCAGTGTGCCCATGGGAAGGTCAGCCAATATCTTCCCAATATCTTCACCAGTGCTTCTCTACCCAGTGCCGGAGGAAGGTACACCAAAACCACATTAAGCACTCTGCCCTCCCACTGTGCCTCGGCTACTGCAAACCGGCCTCGTGGGTCCATGTGTGCGTCAATGTGAGTGCTGTGTTCTTTTTTACTAGAATACCCGTCCCACGGGATCCCGAAGTATAGTCAGCCTGATTACGGCTATCTTTCATTTAAGGTGACTGTCCATGGTAGATGTGAAATACGACATTAATTGACCTGTGGCTTGTAAACACAAACAATCAAAACTCCCAAACCCACCACCCCAAACTGCCCTCCCACCCCCTTCCGTGACAGTAGATTTAGAACTACCCACCCCCCAACTAGGCAGAGTGCCTCTTTTCCTTGCCCGCCCCAGAGTACTCGTGGGTGTTGGCTGGCAGCTCCCCCTCCCTCGCCTTAGGCGGGATCGATCGTGTCACTCAATTTAGTATCTGAGGCCTGCATTTCTGCCTCACCCATGTCCCTTCTCAACCCCGCGGAGCACTACTATATAAGTGCAGAAGTTTAAGTCTATTATCCGGCCTGTGATGCCCCGCAATCAGGAGAAGCGTTTAGAAGTCCCCCCTATTTCTCCAACCCCAAATGGTCACTTACCTGCAAACAGTACATGTCTGTCCCAATCTGGGGATCAATCTGTTCCACTGTGTGTTGACTCTCCCTTTTCAGCCCGGGATAGGCCTTCTTCCTGCTCCGTCCCCTGAGTTGAGAGGTCGGAGTCCACCATTCCGACCCCTAGGTGGACCCCAAACTCTTCTCCAACCGTCCAGCCAGTTCCAGGCATCCTCCAGTGAGGAGAAGAACTATGTCTTCCCCCTCAGATTCTACCCGCAGCTTCGCCCGAAACAGCATGACATATTTCACTTCACGATCTCAGAGTTCTTTTTTCACTGCCAATAAACTGCGCCGTTGGGCTTTGACCTTTGCCGTAAAGTATGGGAAGAATGTGACCACATTCATGTCTATTTTGAGTGGAGGATTGGCTCTTGCCATCTGCAAGACTATGTCTCGGTCTCTGTAGTTAAAGACACAGGCGAAGAGCGGATGTGGGGGGGCCCCCCGGCTTAGGGCGCCCCCTAGGGACCCGATGGGCTCTTTCAATAGAAAAATAGCTCTCAAGCCTTCTGGGCTGTAGGTGTTACGTGATCTGATCTTCAACGTAGAGGTCTGCTGCAGGCCCCCCTGCGCGTTCCCGCACACCTAAGATGCGTATGTTGTTTCTCCGTGCCCATCCTTCATAGTCATACAGCTGTTTTGCCATCACTGCTTGCTGATCTTGCAGTTCGCTGACTTGTTTTTAGAGTTGGGATGTGTCCGTCTGTAGTGCAGCCGTCGTGTCCCCCAGGTCTTTGACTTTGTCGTCCATTTTTCGAAAGTCGGCACGGAGTAGGGACACTTCCATGTTAACACAATCAATGTGGGCTTCCAAGGAGGTACGCACTCCCGAGATAGCTTCTATGATGTCGTGGAGTGTGAGATCTGATTGGGAATATGGGCTGCTTCTTTTATCCTGAGCTTCTATCTGCACTTTGTCTTGCTCGTCTCCTGCCCAATTCCATGCAAATTTGCCAGTTTATTTTGGACAGACGCCTTGGGTCCTTTGCCACTCATCACTTTCGAGTCGTCGAACCGGGAATATATTCCACTATCCGAGGCCGGCCCCGGTAGTCTCTGCCGCCGGCCCAGTGGAAAAGACCGTCCCACCTGCCACCTGTCTGGTTTCCCAAGGACCGGCCTCCAGAGACTGTCAGGGGTGGTTGGTGGCGTATTGCTGCACCTGCACCCTGGCGTCTGATACCTTTGGAGGCTAGCAGGGTCGTGAGTCACGGCAAAGTCGGGTAGGGCCCTGCAGTCTCTTCGGCGTGGAGCCGGGCCTCAATGTGTTAGGAGAGGCCGAGGTTCCCGATCCTCTTTATCACCACCCCAGCTAGGCCGTATCCCCGGCAGCAGGTAGTCAGTGGGGGCGTCCCCCCGCCAAGGGCACCCGGTCCAGCCCACGGCTTCACTCATCCGATGGGGTGGCAGTCTTGTGATGCTCACCAGTGCTTCTCCTGTCTCGCGCTTGTAGGCCCAGAGAAGGGGGGGTTCCCCAGGGCCCCTCAGCAACTGTCCCCCCAATGTTGCGTATTATCCGGCCCACAGCAACGCTGCCATCAGGCAATCCGAGTCTTCAATGGATCAATCAATCAATCAATCAATCATTATTTGTAAAGCGCGCTACATACCCGTGAGGGTCTCCAGGCGCTGGGGGGGGAGGGAGGAGGGGGGCAGCTACTGATCGAAAAGCCAGGTCTTGAGAAGTCTTCTGACGGCCAGCAGGTCCTGGGTCTGACGTAGGTTGGTAGGGAGAATGTTCAAGGTCTTGGCGGCGAGGTAGGAGAAGTATCTGCCGCTGGCGATGGTTTTCTGGATGCGTAGAAATGTGGCGAGGGCGAGGTTGGCAGAGCGGAGGCTGCGGGTGGGGGTGTGGAAGCTGAGTCGGTTGTTGAGGTATGATGGTCTGGCGTTGTGTAGGGCTTTGTGTGCGTGGATCCTGTTGTTGACGGTGAGCCAATGGTGGCCTCTCAGGTGGGGTGTGATGTGGCTGCGTTGGGGACGTCGAGGATCAGTCGTGTTGAGGCGTTCTGGATGCGTTGCAGCCGTCTCAGGAGCTTGGTTGTTGTTCCTGCATAGAGGGCGTTCCCGTCGTCCAGTCTGCTGGTGACCAGGGCCTGGGTGACGGTTTTGCTTGTGTCGGGAGGATCCATTTGAAGATCCTGCGGAGCATTCGTAGGGTGTTAAAGCAGGAAGCGGAGACGGCATTGACCTGCATGGTCATGGAGAGGGCGGAGTCGAGGATGACCCCCAGGTTGGGTGCGTGGTTGGTGGGTTCTGGGGCCGTTCCTAGCGATGTTGGCCACCAGGAGTCATCCCAGGCTGAGGGGGTGGGGCCGATGATGAGGACCTCCGTCTTGTCTGAATTCAGCTTCATACTGAACACACGGAAGATGCCACAGGTCTTTGCACGATCCAGAAACACTTAGGAACCTACAAAGTATTCCACAAGAAGAACTGTAGTTTTATGTATTGAATTCAGCTTCAGCCTGCTGTCCTTCATCCATTCGGCGACAGCCTTCATTCCTCTTGAGAGGTTGGCTTTGGCGGTGTGGGGGTCTTCGGTGAGGGATATGATCAACTGGGTGTCATTGGCATAGGAGATGATGTTGAGGCTATGCTGTCGTGCGACGTGGGCGAGTGGTGCCATGTAGATATTGAACAGCGTTGGGCTGAGTGATGATCCCTGTGGAACACCGCAAATGATCTCGTGGTCTTGGAGCGGAAGGGTGGGAGGCGGACACTCTGGGTTCTGCCGGAGAGGAAGGACGTGGTCCAGGCCAGGGCCTTCTCTTGGATTCGGGCGTCATGGAGGCATGCTGTTAGGGTGCGGTGGCAGACCGTGTCGAAGGCTGCTGATCGGTCCAGAAGGATAAAGGCGGTTGTTTCTCCTTTGTCCATAAGGATCCTGATGTCGTCGGTGGCGGCAATGAGGTTGGTCTCGGTGCTGTGGTTGCTGCGGAAGGCGGACTGGGATGGGTCCAGGATGTTGTTGTCTTCAAGGTAGCGGGTCAGCTGTCTGTTGACGATCTTCTCCATGACTTTCGCCGGGAAGGGGAGCAAGGAGATGGGCCGGAAGTTCTTGTGGTTGTTGGGGTCTGCCTTGGGTTTCTTCAGTAGGGCGTTAATCTTGGCGTGCTTCCAGCTCTTTGGGAAGGTTGCTGTCTCGAAGGAGATGTTGATTGTTTTCCGGAGATGGGGTGCGATGGCTGTGCTGGCTTTGTTGAAAATGTGGTGAGGGCATGGGTCAGATGGAGATCCGGAGTGGATGGAGTTCATGGTCTTGATGGTGTCTTCGTAGCTGACGTTGGACCAGGCAATCAGGCGACTGGTGCGGGTGGTGGTCGCGGGGGTGGTGGTCTCGGCGGTGGATGTGGGGGTGGTGGTGTTGAAGCTGTCGCGGATGTTGGTGATCTTGCTGTGAAAAAAGGTGGCCAGTGAGTTGCACAGGTCTTGTGATGGTGGAATGTCGTTGGTGTTGGAGATGGGGTTGGAGAGTTCTTTCACGATGTTGAAGAGCTCTTTGCTGTTGTTTGCGTTGCAGTCTAGGTGGTCTTTGAAGGTGGTCCTCTTGGCGGTCCGGATGAGTTGGTGGTGTCTGTGGGTGGCGTTCTTGTGGGCTGTGTAGCTGTCTGGTGTTCGGTCACGGAGCCAGCTCTTCTCCAGCTTCCGACAGGTGCGCTTGGAGGTCCGGAGGTCTTCAGTGAACCATGCGGCTTTCTTGTTGGTGTGATTAGTGGCGGAGGTCTTGGGAGGGGCGAGGGTGTCGGCGCAGTCGTTGATCCACTGTTTGAGGTTGATGGCGGCGGTGTCGGGGTCAGTGGGGTCAGCGGGTGGTCCCAGGGCGAGGGCTGTTGTCAGTTGGTCCTCGGTGACCTTGCCCCAGCAGCGGCGTGGCATCTGTTGGGTGCGGTGGTGTGTGGTGGGTTTCCTGAAGGTGAAGTGGACGCATCTGTGGTCTGTCCAGTGGGGTTCGGTGGTGTGGCTGAAGGAGACGTGGGGACTTGCGGAGAAGATGGGATCCAGTTTGTGTCCAGCGGCGTGTGTGGGTGTTGTCACGAGCTGTTTGAGTCCGAGGTTGGCGAGGTTGTCGATCAGGGCGGTGGAGTTGATGTTGTTGTTCTTGAGGTGGAAGTTCAAGTCCCTGAGGAGGATGTAGTCCGTGGAGGCGAGGGCATGGGTGCTGATGAGGTCGGCGATGGAGTCGCTGAACTGTGGCCGGGGTCCGGGTGGTCTGTAGACGAGTGTTCCTCTGAGGGTGGTGTTGGGGTCGGTGTGGATCTGGAAGTGCACGTCGGGGGTGATTGAGTCTAGGAGGTCCCAGAGTTCGATGGTGTGCTTGCGAGCAGAGCGGGTGTTGAGGAGGATGCAGCGGAGGTGGTTGGGTTCTCTGGTTGATGGTTTGGCGGGACGGATGCTGGTGAAGCTACAGTTCCGGCAGGTGAAGGGTCCTTGGGTGCGCTTCGGGGTGGCGCGGTAGCAGGGGTGAACTCGTCCGGGGTTGAGTGCATGGAGGGTGCTGGAGTCGTAGTGCGGTCTGGTGTTGTGGCGGCTTCGAGGTCCAGGCGTTCTGGCACTGGGCGCGGACGGGCGCAGACGGGCTTGCCTTTGGCGCGCCCGCTGCGCGGCCGCACCGCGGCCTCCATAAGAAGGGGAGGTGGGAGCAGCTGTGAGGGGGGGAGGGAGCCAATGGGGGCAGGGGAGCGGGGCCGCAGAGACGCAGCGGCGGGAACGGGTGGGAGGAGAAAAACAAGCCTAAGGTAAGGCAACAGGCGAACTGAAAAGCAGAAAAACAGAGGCAATACGGTCACAAATGCAAGCGGTCACCGGGGCACAATACAGGTGGTCACAGAAGGATACTGGGGGCACAAAACAAGTGGCAACAACAAACAACAACAAACCTAAGGCCCGCTAGCCACCAGTGATGAGGCGCAGGTGGGAGCCTGCGGGTGGAGACGGGCCTCGAACACCCACAGGACGAGTCAGCAGCGGGGGCACAGGAACACAGGCGCAGTCAGGTGGATCTGCGCGGCTTGGGGAGCGACCTGCCTGTAGACAGGGTCAAGGATCGCTGGATGTGGGGATCTTCTCAGGGCCTGAGCTAGGCTCCTGCCGGGGCCTCGATTTTTCCCACGGCCCGATTTCTTGAGCGCTGCACAATTGCCGCAAACTCACAGCCTCTTCTCTGCCCGGAGCCCACACGTCAGTGGCCAGTCCACCCCCTCTTCAATTGCGCTCCAGTCGGTCCGCAGGAGTTACCGAGAGCCTGCAATGGGCACAGGGGTTCTGGAGCTCACCCACCAAATTACGCTGTTGTCGCCATCTTACATCTCCGGACCGCCGCAGTCGCTGCTATTTCTCCGCGTTTCTGTGCACCTGTGGGCTACTCCGCTCAGTTTTCCAGGTCCAATAAGTGCAGGAACCTAAATACCCTGTAAATCCAGGGTCAGCACACGGTTTAGATCAGGATAACTGCAGGATTTGTGGCGAGGGTTAAGGAGCCTCGCTAGAGAGCCACCATTTGCCTCCGCTGCTAGCCACGCCCCCTCTGGTCTACAAACCTGATTTTGATTGTGTGTATAGAGGCCTACTCTGGACAAAATTAAATAAGTGCACATGACTGGTAAATCTCTAGAGGGCCATTAAATCTTTCCACATGGTTACCTGGATCAGGATAAAGCTGGACATTTCCATCTCTTAAAAGAAATATTTGTTAATGAAGGAGTCAAGCAAAGGGTTCATACTTGCAGCTCTACTCTTTAGCCTATACACTGCTGACATTTATTTATTTATTTTTTATTCATTTGTAGAGCGCATGGTTACACCAACGGTGTGTCCCCGCACTGAGACATATCCAGATGAAAGTGACTGCTATTCTTACGTGGCTCTTACGCTGTCCCCTCCTCAGTTTTTGAGAACAGCCATGTCTTCAGCTGTCTGCGGAATTAACTTTCGCTGGGTTCTATTCTAATGGTGATTGGCAGGGTGTTCCAGATTGTGGCTGCTAAGTACCTGAAAGAGCAAGCCGCCATACGGGCTTTGAATATTCTTGGGACATTCATTAAAACCATGTCCATGGATCTCAGATTTCGTCCTGGGGTATATTTAGTCAGCAGTGGTTGCAGGTATCTAGGGCCTTTGTGTGAGAGGATGCGATGGCAATAGCACAATGCCTTGAACATGGCTCTTTTCTCCATTGGTAGCCAGTGTAAGGTGGTCAGGGCTTTCTTAGTATTAGTTCTTCTTGGAAGGCTGAGGACCAGGTGTGCTGCAGCATTTTGTACCCTTTGTAGTTTAGCGAGGCCTTTTTTGGAAGCACCTAAATACAGTACATTACCATTATCTGATTGTGAGGTGATTACTGAATGTACTATGGTTTTCCTGGCTTTGGATGGTAATAGATCTATGATTTTCCTCAGGGTTTTCATAGCACCATAGCACTTCCCCTGTAGCTTCCGGATCTGATGGTCAAATGACAGTTTGGAGTCGAACAAGATTCAGAGATTTTTCACCTCTGATTTTGGGTGCAGGACTTAGCCCAGTACTTCTGGCCACCAAGCAGATGACCAGATGGTAGGTGTCTTACCCACCACCAGTACCTCCGTCTTATTCCCATTTAGCTTGAGGCAGTGGTTTGACATCCAGTCAGCCACCTCCTCTAGACATTTGGCAAAGCGGGTCGCTGCCTGAGCTTTGTTTTGGGATAACATTACAATTAGCTGCGTGTCGTCTGCGTAGGACACTATTGACACCACATGTTTCTCTACACATTCTGCTAGTGGTCCCACATACAGATAGAATAGGGTGGGACTCAAAATGTATCCCTGTGGGACCCCTTGGGGCAGAGGGTAGCTATCAGACAGATGCGTCCGTTGGGCAACTTGGAAGCTCCGTTCAGCTAGAAACTAAGTCAACCACTTCAGAGCGTTGTTCCTGATGCCGCAGGCCTCAAGTCTCTGAAGTAGCAGTAGATGCGAAACGGTGTCAAACGCTGCGCTGAGATCCAGCTGGATCCGCGTGGCTGTTTGTACCTCATCAACATGTTTTCCTAGTCTTCCTTAGTTCATCATTGTTCCAAGGTGCTGTTACCCTTGGCCTTCTAGAGATTCTTGCGCTTCAGGGTGCTACCTAATCTAGCGCATCAGTGATCCACGTCTCTATCTGGTCATTGGCTATGTTAATATCTTTGTCCATCGTTGGCTTATGCTCCTCAAGGGCTCGCGTAAATGAGGTGGCGTTAAATTTATTCCACTTTCTGGTGGATATTGCCTCCCTGTGATATTGCGTCTTCCTCCTCTGAGATGGCACAGTTAATGGGACCAAATAGTGATCTGACCACTGAACTGACCATGGTGCTCCTATTTCTATCTCAAAAACAACAGTTGATGGACAGAATGCAGAACAATGTCATACATTCACCCCAGTACAGAGATCTGGGACTAAATCCATCGTTTTTTTGCCCTCCACACCACCCCAGTTCAGACATGGCCATATGAAAATCAGCCTTGACCCTGTGCCTCATGGGATTAGTCCGGCCCGAACTGCCAAGCCATGTCTTTCCTGGACCGGAATCAAGCATCCTAGGACCGGTTTCTGGCTATCCGCCGTCTTCAGCCAGGATAGCTTGACTCCAGTGGTGTGGAGAGCATGGGACTCACGTCTGAGCATACCCATCCCACTCGGGGTGACAAATGCAAAAACAACAGTTGATGGACAGAGTGCAGAACAATGTTATACATCCACCACAGTACAGAGATCTGGGCCTAAATCCATCGTTTTTTTGCACTCCACACCACCCCAGTTCAGACATGGCCATATGGAAATCAGCCTTGACCCTGTGCCTCATGGGAATAGTCCAGCCCGAACTGCCAAGCCATGTCTTTCCTGGACCGGAATCAAGCATCCTAGGACCAGTTTCTGGCTATCAGCCGTCTTCAGCCAGGATAGCTTGACTCCAGTGGTGTGGAGAGCATGGGACTCACGTCTGAGCATACCCACACCACTGGAGTCAAGCTATCCTGGCTGAAGACGGCTGATAGCCAGAAACCGGTCCTAGGATGCTTGATTCCCGTCCAGGAAAGACATGGCTTGGCAGTTCGGGCTGGACTGTTCCCATGAGGCACAGGGTCAAGGCTGATTTGCATATGGCCATGTCGGAACTGGGGTGGTGTGGAGTGCAAAAAAAGATGGATTTAGGCCCAGATCTCTATACTGGGGTGGATGTATGACATTGTTCTGCATTCTGTCCATCAACTGTTGTTTTTGCCTATTTCTATCTCAGCGCAATTTGTATAGATAGGGTCTAAAATATGGCATCCTTGATGAGTTTGAGAATCCTCTTTTTGCGTCAGATTTAGTGAGAGAAGATCCTTACAGATTGCACTTATTTCTTGTTTTGTGTATCATCAAAGTGTATATTTAGGTCCCCCAATACCAAACATTTGCTGTATCTCAGTGCTGGATATACTACCTTGTCTTCCAGACTTGTCACAAACTTTGTTATTTGGCCGGGGGGGGGGGTGGGGGGGGGGGGGGGCGGTAGATAAGGAATCCGGCTAAGGTGTTCTCTTCTGCCATTGACAGCGTAAAGAAGAGTGCCTCACAGTTATCTAGGCCAGTTTGTTGGACCTCACATTTCATCTCGTCTTTATGGATTATGGCAATCCCCCCTTCTCTTTGGCCTATCCTGTCTTGCCTGACTAGGCGATAGCCATTTGGGATGGCATCTATCACATCAGGTGTTGAGTGCTCATTAAGCCATGTTTCAGTCAGAAATAAAGCGTCCAGAGATTTTTCACTAAGTAGATCGTGTATCTCATGCTTGTGTTTAGCCATGGACCTGCAATTTAGTAGTGCCATCTGTATTTTTGACTCCCTAGCGAAATGTGTTCTGCAGGTGAATCTTACATGGCAGTACCTGCATGTTCGTGCCATGTTATCTACATGTATTTTATGTCTGCATGTAGTACTTTATTTAGGTTTAATAGTGCTTCTTTAGAGTAAATCCAGTACTTGTATAGCGCATGAATCACCCCCGAAGGGGTATCTTGGCGCTGGGGGCCAATGGGAAGATTAAGCGAGCTATTGCCCAGAGACGCATGGTGCGGGGCAGACCCCTGTCGCCGGAGCCGGGGATCGAACTGTCATCCCCAGCATCCAGCTTCAGTCGGCCTGGCCGCGGTGCCACACCTCTCCCCAAGTAGAGTACTTAATCCTCTCTAAAGTCCCCTCAGAGCCAGGTGTTTTCGAGTGCTAGACACTTATGCACTGATGCGTTTGGTTGCCTGAAGTCAGGAAATATATATTTTAAAAATCTCGCTGCAATTGTAAATTTTAAATCTCTTGTCACTCACAGTTTTATTAATTTTCACGCTTCTCATGCCGCCCTCCTGGTGCCACACAGGGACCCAGCTACGCACAGGGAAGTCTGCGCTCGATAGTACAGCCTGCCCACCCCGGTCCGACACGGCAATTAGAGCCGTTTAGCGTAGGGCGGACAGGTAAGAGCCAGACACTTGCGCTTGTATTAGCGGTGAGCGTTCTAGTCTTCCCTCAGGAAGGGCTATTTAGCCCTGCCCCTATTCTGAGCGTGCAGCGGTCGCGTGCAGTGGGGCGCTTCAGGACGCGCCTAAGACAAGCCGAAGAGAAGCCCGTCTGCGCCCGTCCGCGACAGGACGGGGCTAGGGGCTATGGCCTTTACCCTAAGGGATTCGGATTCCAATGGGAAACATGTCATCATGTACTCGGCCCAGGCACTAAAAGATCTGCAGCCTGCACCTGTGGTAGGCTGTGCTCAGGGCTCTTGACCATGTCCTGAAGGCCCTTTTTCTTGCATTCACTGTCGCTTTCAGGCATCCCTTACCCTTCCTATCACTGGTAGCAATACTGGGGAAACTCTAGCACCTATTGGGTTAAAAAGCTTTCTCCTAAACATCCGCTCCCTACCTAAACACCACCTTGAATTCTGGGACTTGGTAAACACTGTAAAACCAGACATTTGCTTCCTTACGGAAACTTGGTTGAAGCCCCATACACTTCCCGCCATTATGCTGGGGGTCCCTATGGGATACAAGATTCTCAAACTTGACTGCCCTATTAAAACGGGAGGCGGTATTGCTGTGGTATATAAAGAGGGTCTGAAGGTCTCCTTACTTGAACAGAGAAGTTGTTCTATGATGGAGATTATGATCTTTAAGATCAGCTCCACTTCAAAGATTCATTGGAAGGGAGCACTAGTTTACCGCCCCCCGGGGCAGAGTGCGGGCTTTTCACTGTCCTTAATGGAATTACTGGCTCCACACTTGAAAGCTAAGGAAGATTTTATTCTTCTTGGAGACTTCAACATCCATGTCGATCTCCCTAGTCATCCAGATACGGTATCCCTGCTGTCCGACCTCTCTATGCTAGGGCTAGAAATACAGAACAGTGGCCCTACGCATATAGGCGGACATACCCTGGACTTAATTTTCTCTAATTGTCCTAAAATTAAATGTTGGTTAGCGACTCCATTGTGTTGGTCAGACCATTCTATGGTCGAATTCACTCTTCTAGGCCTTGACATGCCTCACCAAAAACTCCTCCCTGCCGTATGGCGTAGACAGTGGCATAAAGTAACAGAGGGTATGGAAGGAACCTACCATCTTAGATATAGATAATGTAGAGTCTGGCCTAATTAAGTTCAACAAAGTCCTCCTAGAGGCGGTTGATCTACTGGCTCCCTTGAAGCTACATAAACAGTATCCCACATCCAAACAAGAGGTGTGGTATACTGAAGAGCTTAGAGTGGAGAAGCAGGGGTGTAGAAACATCGAAAAAAACTGGAGGAAATCTCACACGGTAGACAACAAGAAAATGTATTCTGAGGCTTTGGCCACCTATCATAAAAACATAAAGTTGGCCAGGAGGAATTGTCTTACCTTACAGCTGGCTGAAGCTGGCAACTCTTCCAGAGAACTTTATAAGATCGTACAGTCCTTTGTAAAACCTGTGGCCTGCGAGAGCCCTGATGACTTTTCCCAAGCTCTGTGTGATGATATCTCCTTGTTTTTAGAGAATAAAATAGAATTAATCTATGAAAAAATCACAAAGGCCGCGAATCTCAGGAGCAATGCCGCCAGTTCCCCCTCTATGTCATGTACGCATAAAAGTACCCTACTCACTTCATTTCTGGAAGTAAGTCCATCTGATGTCACCTCTTTGTTTAGTCAAATTAAAACAGGATCCCCTACGGACTCTCTGCCTGCGAAAATGGTTGCTTCTTTAGGTAATTTGCTACTATCTGGTGTTCAAATTGTGATCAATCTTTCCCTCAAGGAAGGGCAAGTACCTCAAGAATGGAAGAAAGCGATAGTGAACCCTATTCGGATGAACGCGGCCCTACTATGGTCAGACCTTTACAATCTCCGCCCTATCTCCCTTCTGCCTTATTTAAGCAAGATCACCGAGAAGCATGTGAATACCCACCTGTCTAATTTCATCGAGGCAGCGGGAGTTCTGGGTTCAGACCTAATCACAGCACCGAATCAGCCCTCCTCTCCGTGACCGATAACATCAGGATGGCACAGGATAGAGGGGGCTCTATGATTCTGGTGCTGTTGGATTTGTCCATTGCCTTTGACACGATATCACATGATATACTTCTTGGTCGTTTGCAGAAGGTGGGGGTAGGCGGTTTGGCTCTGTCCTGGCTTGAGAGTTTTCTCTCGGGCCGCTCACAAAGTGTCCGATTGGGCTCCCATCATTCCATCTCTAGGGAGCTCACCAAGGGGGTCCCTCAAGCCTCATGCTTAAGCCCCACACTCTTTAATGTGTATGTGGCCCCCTTGGCTGACATTGTGAGAGAATATGGGTTCACTCCAGTATCATATGCTGATGATACTCAGCTTTTGTTTCCTTTCCAGACTCTTACACCGGCAATCAAACACGCATTTGCCGCAGGTATGAGAGCAGTGTCCGATTGGATGGCCTCCAATTGCCTACAATGTAATATGGGCAAAACTGAGGTCATGCTTTTTGGGGAGGCCCCTCTCCTGTGGTCACCTGAACGGTGGCCATTGGACTTAGGACCAGCCCCCTGCCCTAAGCAGGTAGTGAAAAACTTAGGGGTACGGCTTGACCAGTCGTTGCTACTTAAGGAGCACATAAATCAGGTAACTGGAGCCTGTCTTAGGGTCATCGGACTCCTGAGGCGCGTATTCCCGTTTCTGGCCGACAGCTATAGGAAAACGCTGGTCCAGACGCTTGTGGTTAACAGACTAGATTACTGCAACGGGCTTCTTATATCTGCCAATGAAGAGCAGCTTAGCAGACTGCATGTGGCCCAGAATACCACGGCCAGACTGGTTCTTAATGCTCCCGCCTGGTCCCCTTCACGCCCCCTTCTGGACAAACTCCATTGGCTACCCATTCGTCAGCGGGTCAAGTTTAAAGTTTGTTGCATAATTCATAAATGCCTGTTTGGCTCAGGTCCCAAATATTTGGTAGAAAAGTTCAATCTTTATAAACCTGTTCGTTCCCTGCGTTCTAGTAACCAATTGCTGCTCCAGGTCCCACGTGTCAAGAGGGTAAAGCAGGGTGGTCAACATTGACCTACAAGGGTCCCACTCTGTGGAATACGTTGCACCTCACCCTGGGGCAAAATACTAATCTGCAAGCCTTCAGGAAGTCTTTAAAGACACACCTGTTTCTGACAGCGTAATTTTGCATCTTTCATGATTTTGGTCTGGCTTTCTGGAAGAACACAAGCGCGGAGATACCCCTTCGGGGGTCGAGTCCTGCGCTATATAAGCAAATAAATAAATAAATAAAATAGGGGTGATTGTGGCGGAAGGAGCGCCTCTGCCTGTTAGACCGGAAATGACACGCTCTGCTCCTCCCTTCACGCAAATGGCACACAGCTGGGGTGGACCGGGGCGGGCAGGCTAATCCGGTGAGTGTAACAATTCCCCGCCGTACATTGTGCTTAGAGTAAAGGAGCTAGTGTATTTAAGAACATTTTAAAACCAAGTTAAAAAACAAATATTTCACGGCCATTGGCGCACACTCACCTCGAGTGTCTCAGCGCATCCGATCTCACCTCGGCCTTTAGTAGGCAATCAGGCTGAAGGAGCGCCTCTGCCTGCTAGATCGGAAATCACACGCTCTGCTCCGCCCTCCACACAAACGCAACACATCCGGGGTGGACCGGGGCGGGCAGGCTAATGCGGTGAGTGTAGCAATTCCCCGCCGTACGTTGTGCAACAAAAGCTTAGTGTAAAGAAGCTAGTGCATTTAAGAACATTTAAAAACCAAGTTAACATACAAATATTTCACGGAGATTAGTGCAGTCTCACCTCGAATGATGTAATTTATAAGGTTCCTGCATCCCCCTCCCCCATTTAGGTAACAACTTATTCAGCAAGATTATCTTATGTGCAATGTTCCCTCTAATTTATTTGTTTGGTGAGCGGTAATGCAGTTTCTTTGTGCACACTATTCTGAGATGTGTGCGTAAATGGAATTACCATGACCCATTTTGCTAGCGGGCCTGCTACCTTTGAGGGGTTAGGTGAAAGAACAGTTTAATTATTTATACTAACAACATTATGATTTTAAATGTTATTATTCATGTGTTGTCTAAAGGCAAACACGTAGTAGTGAAATTTCGGAGAGGGTGTGGTGCAGCTCATGTAAAAATTAAGTCTTGCCAGTCCAACAAAAGATCCAGAGAGGAGTTTTGTTAAATTTAAAATGTTCCTTTCCTAATTCACTGCAGCTTATTCCCTCCCAGGCTTCTTTATGCCAATATCCCCAGAGTGCAGGTTCAACTTCTCATGGTCTTCACTGAATAACCCTCTACACTGCCTACCAAGTACTATGGATATGCCCTGAGCCCCTGATGAAATGCTGATTGCATGAAACGCGTTGGGAAGGACATTTACTTGGAGCATGGCACATCTGCTGTTTCGAATTGCTTTCCTCCATCAAATAAAAGGCTGAAGTTACGTACCTGTGTGTGGTCCTCCCTCAGCAGGCAACTGCTGTTTTGGGATATATATTAATAAAGTCAATCTTACCTGTTCTCTTGGGCTCCTGCTTCTTTTCTTTTGGAGGAAGGCTTTCGTTTACATAATTTGTGTCTGCCAGTGACACAATTCAGGAGCCCCGCCACGCTTGGGATCTGGACAACTGCTGGCTTCCGCCTCACGGCATTTACACTTTCCCGGGAGGGATAATCCAGTTCCCGCTTTGCCAACAGGGGACCCGGCGCAGTGAGGTATTTTACCTCGATTAGGACATTGTGCGGCTAGCATACTTGATCCCTGCACATTGGTTCCCATGGGTGCGAGGCTGTGGCGTCATTGGGGAGCATTTGGACGGACTTGTTAATATGACGGCAGGGGATGGCTCTATCATCGTGTACTGCTGTGTGACTGCGGCGTGGATTTTCTACACATCCTCCCCATTTCACGGACCCGAATTGCCGCTACTACATGGCCTTTTGGGAGTTGCAGTCCCTGAAGTTAAAGCGGACTGTAACAGGTGTGCCTCATTGTCAGGGGGAGGAGCGCATCATGCTAATCTTCTCATCAGAGGCAGCAGGAACAGAACACAGATGAGGGCTCCCGGTGTTGGGCACCGAAGAAGGCTCCACGCCGAAATGCATCTGCCGCAACTGGGACTGCCTGTTTATTAATAAAGTCCATCTTACCTGTTCTCTTGGGCTCCTGCTTCTTTTCTTTTGGAGGAAGGCTTTCGTTTATATATATATATATATATATATACACACACATATACATATACACGCACACACCCTACACTCTACACCCCCCCCCTGCCCTCCACTGGCACTGCTTCCTGCCTGCATGGACAATGGCCAAAGCTGGATTTCAGCGAACAAAGCCAGTTAGCCTGCCCTCCTTAACAAAGTTAGCCCAAGGAACATTTTGAAAATATAGTGTACCTTAAACCCAGTTTTGACAATTATTAACCAAAACACTCTATGCTTGCAAACATCACTTTAAAGGGCACTTTCATGTGCCCATTTTGGAGGGTTGTTATGGGCTGTGATAAAATAGGACAACAGTACAGCTTGGTTTATGGTCTTTTTATCTTACCAGAATACATACATACATTTAGACTCAATGCAGACTGGCGGGCAGCTCTCAGAATTTTCGTTCTCGGCCAAACTAGCAAACCATTTTTTATTTTAATTTAGACCACTAGCTGTAGGATAAACTTAGTGTCCTGATCCCCATAAATAAGTGGCAGCAGTGCACACTGGCCACCACCAACTAAGATTAGGTACTGCTGAAATGCCTCTAATTTCACTCACGTCATTAGATTCTGGGCCATATGTAGGTGGCCAAATACCGGTCGGTAACGTCCGATTTCGGCCGTTACCGACCGGTATTTTGATTTTCTGATGTAGGTGGCCAAAATATTACCGATTCTGTATATTTACCGAATCGGTAAATTTACCAAATCTGTAAATTACCGATTCGGTAAATGTACAGAATCGGTAATATGGGATGTAGGTGGCACTGAAAACAGTGCCATAGGCCCTTAGGAATTCGTTATTTACCATGAAATATTATGGCATGGTAAATAACGAATTCCTGTCTACATGCACATCTGTGCATGTACACCTGTGCCATGTGGCACACAGACATGCCCTAAGGGCATGTCTGTGTGTCACATGGCATACAAGCCAGAAACAGGGGTGCAACAGGGTGTCAAAGTGACACCCTGTCCCCCTTGTAAAATCGGTAATTTTACCGAATCGGTAATTACCGATTCGGTATTTGCTATTGAATCCTATGGGCTTCAAGGCCCATAGGAATCAATAGCAAATACCGATTCTGTAATTACCGAATCGGTAATTACCGATTCTTACCGATTCGGTAATTGTTAAAGAATAATTACCTATATTGCATTTACCGAATTGTAAATACCGAATCGGTAAAATTCGGTATTTACGATTCGGTAAATGCAATTTACCTACATATGGCCCTCTGTCTTTTACTTATTCTAAATATTTTGTTTTCTTTCAGTCTTCTCGCTAACACTGTAAAGAATTCAAACAGACCCCTGGTCTTTTAGTCGTTGGCTCACTCATGCTCGGATTACAATAGGGCAGCTAATGCAGCTTCATGTGCAAATTATCATTTGTTACGGAAAATGGTTTGTAGCTTTGGTGCACTGTGTGGCATAAACCTTTAGTTTCTGCCCTGGAAACACTTTCACAAATTAGGGGTTACAGTGCAAAACAATACCTTGTACACCTAAGTTCAAGTTCAAGTTCAAGCATTTATAAAGCGCACTACTCACCCAGAGGGTCTCAAGGCGCTGGAGGGAGGGGTTTACTGTTTATCGAAAAGCCATGTTTTCAGTTCTTTTCTGAAGGAGATGTGATTCTGAGTAAGGCGGAGGTGGGTGGGGAGTGAGTTCCAGGTCTTGGCAGCCAGGAAGGAGAAGGATCTGCCACCCATGGTGGTTTTTCGGATGCGCGGGACTGCGGCGAGGGCTTGATTGGATGATCTTAGTTGGCAGGTGGGATAGTAGAAGGACAGTCGGGTGTTGAGACATTCGGGTCCTAGATTATAGAGGGCCTTGTGTGCGTGGGTAAGAAGGCGGAAGGTAATTCTTTTGTTGACGGGAAGCCAGTGGAGGTTTTTTAAGTGACCGGTGATGTGCTCTTGGCGCGGGATGTCTAATATGAGTCTCGCTGATGTGTTTTGGATGCGCTGGAGCTTTTTCTGCAATTTTGTTGTAATTCCGGCGTAGAGTGTGTTGCCATAGTCCAGTCGACTCGTGACCAGTGCATGGGTGACAGTCTTTCTTGTTTCGAGGGGGATCCAGCGGAAGATCTTTTTGAGGATGCGAAGGACGTTGAAGCAGGAGGACGATACGGCGTTGACTTGTCTGGACATTGAGAGGGAGGAGTCTAGGATGAAGCCAAGGTTACGTGCATGGTCTTTGGGTGTGGGCGCAGATCCCAAAGCGGAAGGCCACCAGTAGTCGTCCCAAGCTGAGGGGGTGGATCCGAGGATGAGTACCTCCGTTTTGTCTGAGTTGAGTTTTAAGCGGCTCTGTTTCATCCATTCGGCTACTTCTTTCATACCTTCTTGAAGGTTGTTTTTGGCGGTGTTGGGGTCTTTGGTGAGGGAAAGGATTAGCTGGGTGTCGTCGGCGTAGGAGATGATGTTGAGGTTGTGTTGACGTGCGATGGAGGTGAGGGGACTCATGTAGACGTTGAAGAGGGTGGGACTGAGTGAGGAGCCTTGAGGTACACCGCAGATGACTTTGGTGGGTTCTGAGTAGAAAGGGGGGAGTTGGACTCTCTGGGTTCTCCCGGCTAGGAACGAGATGATCCAGTCCAAGGCTTTTCATTGTATGCCGATGTTGTTGAGGCGTTGTATGAGGGTGTTGTGACAGACAGTGTCGAAGGCGGCGGAGAGGTCGAGTAGAATGAGGGCCACTGTTTCACCGTTGTCCAGGAGTGTTTGGATGTCGTCGGTCGCCGCAATGAGGGCGGTTTCTGTGCTGTGTTTGGCTCGAAAGCCGTTCTGTGAGGGATCAAGGGAGTTGTTGGATTCAAGGAAGGCTGCGAGTTGGCTGTTGACGGCTTTTTCGATGACTTTGGCCGGGAAGTGGAGGAGGGAAATGGGTCGGTAGTTTTTCAGTTCTGAGGGGTCTGCTGTTGGTTTTTTCAGAAGGGCGCTGAGTTCGGCGTGTTTCCAAATTTCTGGAAAGGTGGCGGAGTTGAAGGAGCAGTTGATGACATCGCGGAGTTGGGGGGCGATGATGGAGTCAGCTTTGTTGAAGATGTAGTGGGGACAGGGGTCAGAAGGTGAGCCAGAGTGGATTGAGTTCATGAGGCGAATGGTGTCTTCAATGGTGATTGGGTTCCAGGAGTTGAGGTGGTTAGTTGGAGGGGTGGGATCTGAAGGGGGTGTGGTGAGTTGGTCATTGGGAGTATTCTTGAAGCTGTTGTGGATGTCGGCAATTTTGTTGTAGAAGAAGGAGGATAGCGCATCGCAGAGGTCTTGGGAGTTAGTGATGTCGTTGGATGCTGCGGGAGGGTTGGTGAATTCTTTGACGATATTGAAGAGTTCCTTGCTGTTATGAGAATTGTTGTCGAGACGGTCCTTAAATGCTGATTTCTTGGCGGATCGAATCAGTTGGTGGTGTTTGCGGGTGGCTGTCTTGAGGGAGGCCATGTTGTCTGAGGTTGGTTCTTTTCTCCAATTCTTCTCCAGGGTGCGGCATGTCTTCTTGGATTTTATAAGGTCATCATTGAACCAGGGAGCTTTTTTGCTGGATGATTTCGACTGGTGTTTTTTCAGGGGTGCTAGTTCGTCCGCACTGTGGGTAATCCATTGCCTGAGGTTGGTGGCCGCTAGGTCTGGGTCCGTTGCTAGGGTGGGAGTGTTTTGGCTGAGTGATGTGAGGAGTTGGTCGGTGGTGATTTTGTTCCATTTTCTTCGGGGAATGGGTTGTGGACGGTTGTGGGTCAGGGTTGTTTTGTAGCTGAAGTGAACACAGCTGTGATCCGTCCAGTGGAGAGCTGTAGTGTGATCGAAGGAGATGTGCTTGCTGGAGGTGAAGATAGGGTCGAGCGTGTGACCGGCTATGTGAGTGGGGGTGTCAACAAGTTGTTTGAGTCCGAGATTAGACAGGTTGTCCAGAAGGGTGGTGGTGTTGCTGTCGAGTATGTTTTCAAGGTGGTAGTTGAGGTCTCCTAGAAGAATGTAGTTCTCGGAGGCGAGGGCGTGCGGGCTGACGAAGTCAGTGATGTCGTCGCTGAATTGAGATCGGGTGCCTGGGGGCCTGTAAATGAGGGTTCCTCTAAGTGTGGTCCTGGGGTCGGTGTGGATCTGAAAGTGGAGGTGTTCGGCGGTTGCAAGATTGTCGTCAGAGCTGGATGTAATTTTGATGGTGTTTCTATGGACGATGGCGATGCCCCCTCCAGTTTGATCGGTGCGGTCTTTTCGAATGATCTTGTAAGTGTCCGGTATGGCTATGGCGATGTCGGGGGCGGAAGATGCATTCATCCATGTTTCAGTGAGGAAGGGGATGTCAGGTGACGCAGTGTCGATTAGGTCCCAGAGTTCGGTTGCATGTTTGTGGACCGAGCGGGTGTTCAGTAGGATGCAATTCAAGACGTTGGGTTCGGAGCTGTGTGTGGAGGAGGTGTGTTTGGTGAGGGTCCTGGAGCAGTTGAACTTACAGGAGAGGCAGGAGAATGGGCCGTGGGTACGTCCTGGGGTAGCTTCGAAGCAGAGTGGGGTGCGTCCGGCGTTGAGGGCGAGGAGAGTAGCGGCATCATAAGTTACTCTGGGGGGTTGGGAGCGGCATGGAGCAGGGGGACGGGCGCTGGGCGCGGTCCGGGCGCGGACGGGCTTACCTTTGACGCACCTTCGGCGCGTCCGCAGCGCGTGGACGCTGCGCGTTGGGACATCTGACATAAATGGAGAGTGGAGGGGGCGGAGCGTGGGGGGGCAGCTGGGAGGTGTGAGCGAGGTGGAGGGAGGGCTCTGGTCAACTAGTAAAATGGCCGCAGCAACAACAACAAACAAGGAGCAATGGGGCGCTATGAGGGCAAATAAGTAACAGGAACTGTCACAGTGGGAGCGGGTTCAAGCGCGGAGACAAAGCGCTATGCAAATAATGATTCAGTCTCGAGTAATGCCCAGCCACAACAATTACATGTAATGCACAGCGAAAAGAAAATACTATTACAGGTAATGCCCAGCAGGTTATGCACACAATCAACGCGCTGTGGAAATGATATAGCGAAGGTGCGCGCTAGCGGGAATGCAGAGGCAGAGATCGGCACTACGATACCACCAGTGATGCGTGAAGGAGGGAGCGAGGTGAGCAACCACTCGCTTTGGAGGCAAGATGGTCACAGCTCTCCGTGTGTTTGAGGACGACCTGTAGCTCTCGTGGGTGGGAGGGGCAGCTGGGAGGCGTGAGCGAGGTGGAGGGAGGGCTCTGGTCAACTAGTAAAATGGCCGCAGCAACAACAACAAACAAGGAGCAATGGGGCGCTATGAGGGCAAATAAGTAACAGGAACTGTCACAGTGGGAGCGGGTTCAAGCGCGGAGACAAAGCGCTATGCAAATAATGATTCAGTCTCGAGTAATGCCCAGCCACAACAATTACATGCAATGCACAGCGAAAAGAAAATACTATTACAGGTAATGCCCAGCAGGTTATGCACACAATCAACGCGCTGTGGAAATGATATAGCGAAGGTGCGCGCTAGCGGGAATGCAGAGGCAGAGATCGGCGCTACGATACCACCAGTGATGCGTGAAGGAGGGAGCGAGGTGAGCGACCACTCGCTTTGGAGGCAAGATGGTCACAGCTCTCCGTGTGTTTGAGGACGACCTGTAGCTCTCGTGGGTGGGAGGGGCAGCTGGGAGGCGTGAGCGAGGTGGAGGGAGGGCTCTGGTCAACTAGTAAAATGGCCGCAGCAACAACAACAAACAAGGAGCAATGGGGCGCTATGAGGGCAAATAAGTAACAGGAACTGTCACAGTGGGAGCGGGTTCAAGCGCGGAGACAAAGCGCTATGCAAATAATGATTCAGTCTCGAGTAATGCCCAGCCACAACAATTACATGTAATGCACAGCGAAAAGAAAATACTATTACAGGTAATGCCCAGCAGGTTATGCACACAATCAACGCGCTGTGGAAATGATATAGCGAAGGTGCGCGCTAGCGGGAATGCAGAGGCAGAGATCGGCGCTACGATACCACCAGTGATGCGTGAAGGAGGGAGCGAGGTGAGCGACCACTCGCTTTGGAGGCAAGATGGTCACAGCTCTCCGTGTGTTTGAGGACGACCTGTAGCTCTCGTGGGTGGGAGGGGCAGCTGGGAGGCGTGAGCGAGGTGGAGGGAGGGCTCTGGTCAACTAGTAAAATGGCCGCAGCAACAACAACAAACAAGGAGCAATGGGGCGCTATGAGGGCAAATAAGTAACAGGAACTGTCACAGTGGGAGCGGGTTCAAGCGCGGAGACAAAGCGCTATGCAAATAATGATTCAGTCTCGAGTAATGCCCAGCCACAACAATTACATGTAATGCACAGCGAAAAGAAAATACTATTACAGGTAATGCCCAGCAGGTTATGCACACAATCAACGCGCTGTGGAAATGATATAGCGAAGGTGCGCGCTAGCGGGAATGCAGAGGCAGAGATCGGCGCTACGATACCACCAGTGATGCGTGAAGGAGGGAGCGAGGTGAGCGACCACTCGCTTTGGAGGCAAGATGGTCACCTAAGTCTGGGTGAATTCATGTGCAATTTGCACTTATTCCGAGGAGCGAAACTCCTAATTGGGTGCAAATTGTACACCAGATACTTGCCACACCCCATGTAAATGGTAATTTTGGGTTCGAACATTTGCATCTGCATTAGCAGGAAGGTGTAATAATGTGTCCCTCGCTCATCTTCACTTTCCAACTTACTGTTTAGGTTTACTCACTATTTCACTTAGGCATAATCCAACTTGATATTGTCAGCTAACTATAACACCCAATATTTGCTGGGCAGTGGGCATTTATATTAAATGAGGAATTTGGTGTAGCATTCCAGTCTCACCCATTTAACAAAAATTACATTAAATAAGAACTGACACCTGCATGCTACCGATAGCATAACTCTTCAAAACGAAATCAGTCTCTGATCCGCAAAGGAAATGTTCGGAGTGTCCTAAAATGTAATAACAAACAATGCTGCAATGGCATACAAATACTTATGCATTTTCTTCAACGAAAACTTCCTCCCGAAGAATGAAGCAGGACCCAGAAGGGAACAGGTAAAGCAGCCTTTATTGTTCTGTAACAGTTCTAGTGGCGGCAGATGCATTTCGGCGTAATGTGCCTTCCTCAGTGCCCAACACCAACTGCAAACGCGATGACTCCGTTTCTCCTGCTGCCCTGAAGGTTATAGGCGTGGGTCCGCTCCTCCCCCAGTCAATGTCGCACACCTGTGGAAGTTCATCGGAATGGTCAAAACTACCACTCCCAGGATGCAACATGTTCATGACAACCCAGACCGGTGTAATGGGGGGAGTGTGGAGCTGGATCTCTGCTGCGGACCACAAGGCAGGACGCAATGACGGCCACAGCCATCTCCCAAAACAAAGTCTCTGATCTGCAAAGGAAATGTTCGGAGTGTCCTAAAATGTAATAACAAACAATGCTGCAATGGCATACAAATACTTATGCATTTTCTTCATCTCCAAGATTTTAGAAATAAACATGTCAATGAAGACACATGTGGAAATGTCCCACAAGAGCACTGAAAACTCTGTTAAATTCAGAACCTTTCTACTAAATCGGCTAAATAAAGTTTTCAGGTGATGAAGTAAAGTAGAATTCAATATTCTATAAGTCTAAAAAATGTGAATGATTTTTTTTTGCGGAGTCTAAAAAGTGCATGTTTTTAGTTTTATGGTTTTGTTTAGCAAACTCAAAGCATCAGAGCACTTCACAAAGACCGGCGAAAAGAAATTGAAATACACAATACTGACAAAAAGAAGGTCAACAATCGTCATGAGACGGGGAAGAAAATGTGTGTGTGTGTGTATGTATATATATATATATATATATATATATATATATATATATATTAATATATATATATATATATATATATATATATATATATATATATATATATATATATATTAACGAAAACTTCCTCCCAAAGAATGAAGCAGGACCCAGAGGGGAACAGGTAAAGCAGCCTTTATTGTTCTGTCAAAAAGAAGGTCAACAATCGTCATGAGACGGGGAAGAAAATGTGTGTGTGTGTGTGTATATGTATATATATATATATATATATATATATCCAGCACAACTTCCTCCACGTTCTTGAAAGGAATGCACCACACACTGGACTGTCCGAAAAACACTTATTTATTCACCATCTACGCCGAGTGCCAGCAAGCAGATAATCTTTTGTAGAAGTCTTAAATCCAAACCTGACACGTTTCAGCTGTCACAGCAGCCTTGTTCACAGGTAACTTTCACGGGATTTTGCATTTCCTGCGTGATTACGCTAGCATTTTGAAGACTACCGGTCTCCAATGTAGTCTTCAAATACTTCAGTTCCCACAATGCAATGTAACCATTATCGCACATTCAGTCTAATTCTTGAAACTTGCAGTTCATTTTCCCATCATCTAAGTCTTATTGGGGACATTGCAGTTATATTTAAAGTTCACCGAGTGTGGTTACATATGATGGGAAAATGAACTGCAAGTTTCAAGAATTAGACTGAATGTGCGATAATGGTTACATTGCATTGTGGGAACTGAAGTATTTGAAGACTACATTGGAGACCGGTAGTCTTCAAAATGCTAGCGTAATCACGCAGGAAATGCAAAATCCCGTGAAAGTTACCTGTGAACAAGGCTGCTGTGACAGCTGAAACGCGTCAGGTTTGGATTTAAGACTTCTACAAAAGATTATCTGCTTGCTGGCACTCGGCGTAGATGGTGAATAAATAAGGGTTTTTCGGACAGTCCAGTGTTTATTTATTTATTTATTTATTTATGGGTTTGTTACGCGCCGGCCTCACACCCGAAGGTGTATCTCCGCGCGGTGCTGCGATGTGGACAGGTGGAGAAGCCTCCTCCTAGAATAGTACAGTTTTGAGGCGCTTCCTGAAAGCTGGGTGACTGGGGCACTCTCTGAGGGAGAGGGGGAGACAGTTCCATAGACGTGGACCCATGATGGAGAGGGCGCGGCCTCCCTGTCTGGTCTTATAATGTCTGGGAACCTGCAACAGCTGTTGGTTGGTAGACCTGAGGATACGAGACGGACGATGGAAGACAAATTTATCCGCCAGGTAATGGGGTCCCAGATTGTGAAGACTCTTGTGTATCACACAGCAGATCTTAAATTCTACCCGTTTCCGGATAGGAAGCCAGTGAAGGGCTTTGAGGAGGGGGAGGGAAGGAGTTCTAGGGGGGGAGTTGGTCACCAGCCGTGCTGCGGTGTTCTGCACCACCTGTAGTTTGTTGAGCACTCCCTCACTGGCCGCTAAGAGTAGGCCATTACAGTAGTCCAGGCGGCTCAAAACGAGGGCCTGGACCAAGGTCTTCCGGGTGTCATCGGGTAGAAGGGGGAACACCTTCCGAAGGAGGCCAATGACGTGGAAGCATGAACCCGCCGTAGTGCCGGCATGGTGAGAAAGGGTGAGGTCCTGGTCTAGACGAACCCCCAGGTTTTTGACCACCTGTTTAGGGAGCGGGGCATGTCCCAGGCTTGAAGGCCACCAGTCTGGGGTCCAGAGGATTTTCGCCTCCCCAAATAACATGACCTCAGACTTTCCCACGTTGCACTGTAGAAAATTCTTGGCCATCCAGCTGGCAATTGCAGTCATGCCGTTGGAGAATGCTTGTCTTATCTCCGGGGTAAAGGTTTTAAAAGTGAACAGCAGCTGCGTGTCGTCAGCGTAGGAGATAGGCATAAACCCAAAGGACCTAATCATGTTGGCCAGAGAGGAGACATATACGTTAAACAACGTAGGGCTAAGGCAGGAGCCCTGCGGGACTCCTCTGATGATGTTGGCCGAGGCGGAAGTAAAGGAGCCCGTGTTCACCTTCTGGGTCCGCTCTGAGAGAAAGCTGGTGAACCACGCCAGGGCAGATCTGTCAATGCCTATCTCCTTTAATCTGGAGAGGAGAATGTCGTGGGATATGGTGTCGAATGCTGCGGACAAGTCCAACAGCACCAACAGTGTATGGTGCATTCCTTTCAAGAACGTGGAGGAAGTTGTGCTGGATGTTTAGGGGATGCTCCGTACCCCTGCACCACCTGCCCTGTGAGGTTGAGGCTCCTTAAACGGTGAAACCCCGTATATAAGAACTCCCTCCTACCGCCAAGTCTTTGCAAAGGTTGAGTCCGCACTGGTAGTAACACCTTACAAGGGTGGGGAGAGGATGCCTATGATGAAACATGACACAATATTGTGTGTGAGGCATCCTCTTCCATTAAGCTTGGTCTTCTGGGTCTAATAGGACCCTGCGTGACCTGCAGCATGTAATATCTGTACCCAACCATGGTTTTCTTACTTTTTATGTTGGTAAAGGCAACCGACTTCTTTCATGTGACTTCTGCCTGCCTCCCTCCCTCCTTGTACTCTGGATGTTGTGTTACAACCAGAGTTGTGGACTTCGAAGCAGTAAACTCAACCTTCTGTGATTCTGGGCAAATCACTTAATCTCCCCATGCCTATTAACAATTAATAGTGACCTTGTGTAATGTTACTGGTGCACATGTAAATTCCCCCACCGCTTTCGGGTTGTATTGGTGCTGTATAAAAACTGCAGAAAAATGCACAAAGAGGTAAAGGGAAATCTGTAACATAAAGAAAGTCAAATAGATACGTATTTGCTGCCTGATTGATACAAAGTGACACCTGGAAACCTGAGTAAATCTTGGCTTCCCAGCTTAAATTGTGTGATCTCAGGCAAATATTTTATTTTAGCAGAACTCTTTTTTTTTCAAATATGTGAGTTCAAAAAAATAGTTGTACAAAAACCTATGTTTGATTTAATAGACTATAATATTGCTCTATTATTGCTCTATAATAATTTGGGCCACATACAGGGCCCAATTCACAGAACTAATTTAAGACAAAATCCTAAACTTACTACTTTTGCTATTCACAGAAGTTAGGATTTTGTCTTAAGTTTGTCTTAAGACAGACTTAAGACAGACTTAAGTTAGGATTTTGTCTTAAGTCTGTCTTAAGTCTGTTTTAAGACAAACTTAAGACAAAATCCTAACTTCTGTGAATAGCAAAAGTAGTAAGTTTAGGATTTTGTCTTAAGTTAGTTCTGTGAATCGGGCCCAGAGAGTTTACATGAAAATTGTCTCGCCTCTTAGTTCACTAATGGTTTATGTTTAAAGTACTTCGTAATATGATCTGTTCATGTCAAAGCTTCTGCATGTTAAAGAAATAAACTTTGAGTTTTGAAGAAATTTTATCATATTTCGGTGATGTTTGGTGTAGAGATTACTAGTTAAATATTTTCAGGGCGCTTCATTGCACGGCCTCTCGCTGTGAATTTGTTAACTTGCCGACCTGTACAGAACTTTGGGATTTAAGGACATATCCCAATTTTTTTTAAAACTATGTTGAAATGGAAATCTCACAGTAGTGTGCAGTAAAATCGAAAGAAATCAGCAACTTTTGACAGTTCTCTGTGCATACAGTGAGGAATCTTGCAGCTGCCTTTTCCAAAAATGTCATTAAAGTTTTGTACTGGTGGGCAAGCTAACAAATTAACGGGAATACCCATGCAAGAGCACATCACTGAAAATATTTCAACGCATCAATTTACGATTGTGAATGGGTGATCTCCATCGTGTTTGGCAGCATTTGTCTGTGTTCTGATCTGTTGGCAATAAACGTTAAATGCTAAACACAATAGAGATCACCTCATACACAGATGAAAATGATTGCTTTTCAGGTTTAATTAGCCTGTTTTGTTTTTGTTTCTCCTCTGCCCGATTACTCCCTTCAGACCTTAAAGTTCTCACCTTTCGCGCTACAGTGTGCCCCCCTGCGCGGAGATTGATTGCCCTGTGCGCGCCCGCCCGCCCAGGCGCACATCTTAGAGGGAACAGTGCATGTGTATTGAAAGATTTCACCCAGGTCGTGCTGCAGAGTACTCTTAGGCAGTGGCATAATGAAACCATAGGGGGGGGGGGCACCATTGTAAGACACTGAGGGCCCTCTGTCATACCCATGACCAGGCATTCGCCACATGCCCTACAGTTGTATTTTATCTCTGCAGCCAGGGCAGCAGAACTATAGTGCATTCGAAGGAATTGCTGTGATAGCTTAGAAAAGAAAATATGCACCTTTGTCGGATTCACAAAAGAAGGGTCCAAAGAATAAATTCAGACTTGAAAGTCGCAGACAAATGGATACAGAGAGAAAAATTCTGAATGCTAGTATTACAGCAAATGTATCCTCCAATCCATCAAGGGGACTGGCTCTGTTTCATAGATCTTCAAGATGCGTACTTTCACATCCTGATAGGCAGACAGCACTACAAATTCCCGTGGTTTGTAGTAGGACACACCCATTTCCAATACAAAGTACATTCCTTTGGCCTAAAATCAGACCCAAGAACTTTCTCAATGTGCATGGCAGTGGTCGCTGCACATCTAAGGAAACTTAGAATATTCGTATACCTGTATCTAGAAAACTGGCTTATAAAGACATCAATGCACCAACATTCACCGGAAATGAATTCATCACCAATTCAGTCTCTACATTACCTAAGAGCAACTATCAATAATATAAAGGCAAAAGTTTATCCTTTGAAAAAGAGACTTTTATGAAATGTCAATCTCTTCTGGGCTCAGTGCCACCCAGCATATTTCTGACGCCCCACTTCAAGAGTTTGGAATATGAGGGGGGTCAATACTCAGGCAATTGCGAAGACCAGACACCCTTTCCCTTAAAGCGAGATAGTCTCTCAAATTGTGGTGCCAATCAAAAAATCTCCTGCAAGGAATTCCCTTTTTCTGGAGGTTCCTTTACAAAGAATAGTTCCCAATGCCTCTTTGTCAGGTTGGGGAGCGCACCAGGATCACCTTCAACTACAAGGATCATGATCCATGAAAGAGTTGATTCACCATAGTAATCTTCTGCAGTTATGAGCTGTTCATGTGGCCCAAAGTCCTTTTGGTCAGCCTTCAAGACTAGGGCCTAGATGTAGGTAATTTCATTTGACCACTTCTTAAATACCGAATTTTACCGATTCGGTATTTAAGAAGTGGTAAAATAGAGGGGGGGGGATGTAGGTATTACAGAATCGGTAAAATACCGAATCGTTAAGATTCGGTATTTACCGATTCTGTAAATTCTGATTCGGTAATGCCCATTGATTCCTATGGGCATTGAAGCCCATAGGAATCACCTATGGGCATTGAAGCCCATAGGAATCAATGGGCATTACCGAATCGGTATTTACCGATTCGGTAAATACCGATTCCAGCAAGGGTGTAGGGGGTGTCACTTGACACCCTCTAGCACCCCAAATACAGGCATGTGTGCCATGTGGCACACAGACATGCCCTAAGGGCATGTCTGTCTGTCACATGGCATAGGTGTGCATGCACACATGTGCATGCACACCTGGATTCGGTATTTTACCACCCAATTGGATTGGGTTGTAAAATACCGAATCTGAAAGGCCTTTGGGACTCAGAAGAATCCCACCTACATCTAGAAGTTACCGAATCGGTAAAATACCGATTCGGTATTTTACCAAATCGGTAAATTTACAGATTCGGTAAAATTGGCCCCCTACATCCCAATTACCCATTTACAGGCCGGTAACGGCCGAAATCGGCCGTTACCGGCCAGTAAATGGCCACCTACATCTGGCCCTTGATCCCTCCTTGTTCAGACAACCAACACAACAATGATGTACTATCTTAACAAGCTAGGATGGACAAAGTCCAGAATATTATCGCTAGAAGCCCAAACAATATGGCATTGGTTGCTAGCCAGGAAGTTAAAGATCACTGCAACTCATCTACCAGGCATCCAGAATACACCTGCGGATTCCCTAAGCAGGGTCTTCAGGAAAGTCATGAATCGGTGCTTAATGACATGGGGCCCGATGTAGGTGGCCATTTACCGGACGGTAACGGCCGATTTCGGCCGTTACTTACCGGTAAATGGGTTTTTGTGATGTAGGGGGCCAATTTTACCGATTCGGTAAAATTACCGAATCGGTAAATTTACCGAATCGGTAAAATACCGAATCGGTATTTTTACCGATTCGGTAAATTCTAGATGTAGGTGGGACTCTTCTGAGTCCCAAAGACATTACAGATTCGGTATTTTACCACCCAATCCAATTGGGTGGTAAAATACCGAATCCAGGTGTGCGTGCACATGTGTGCATGCACACCTATGCCATGTGACAGACAGACATGCCCTAAGGGCATGTCTGTATGCCACATGGCACACAGGCCTGTATTTGGGGTGCTAGAGGGTGTCAGAGTGACACCCCCTGCACCCTTGCTGAAATCGGTATTTACCGAATCGGTAAATACCGATTCGGTATTGCCCATTGATTCCTATGGGCTTCAAGGCCCATAGGAATCAATGGGCAATACCGAATCGGTATTTACCGATTCGGTAAATACCGATTTTTACAGATTCGGTAATTCAATTTTCCGAATTTACCTAAATCTCCCTCCTTCTATTTTACCGATTGATAAATACCGAATCGGTAAAATTCGGTATTTATGAGTCGGTAAAATAGAATTACCTACATCTGGCCCTTAGTCCTTCAAAACGTTATCTGCATCTGTGGTATTTCTATGGTAGATCTATTTGCAACAGCAGAAAACAAAAAAATTAGCCAGACTTCACCTTCAGGTTTTACCAACAGTAGGTCATGTCCTATGGATCAACTGGTCTTGCATCTTTCTTTATGCTTTTCCACAGATAACTCTGATTCCAGCTATAGTCATCAAACTCTCTTACTCGAACATCAGAGTGATATTGATAGCTTTGGAATGGCCTCAACATTGGTGGTTCACAGATCTCCTACACGTGTCCGAATGACTAAACATGAGATGGTTGTGCAGACCAGACCTTCTTTTGAAGTTTGGAATCTAGATAGTTGATCTCAACATTTTCTCTTTTAGTTTGGCAGCACAGCTCCTGAACTCGTACAATATGGACATTTGAATGTACAGCAAGATGGACATTCTAAAAGAAGCACAATCCCCATCTACAAGGACATTTTGTTCTTTCAAATAAGAGACATTTTTACCTGGTGTTCTAACAAGAACATTAATCCAACCACTTCCCAAGAGGAAGTTTTAATACCATACTTACTTCATTTGGTTAAATCTGGATTACAATTTTCTTCTATTTTTAAAGTCCATTTGGCAGCTATCACTGCCTACAGAAAATGGCCTTCACAAACTTTTTTCTTCTTTCCAAAGTCCCAGTTATTAAGGACTTCTTAGATGGCATCAAGAAAGACTTTCCTCCAATACGCCGTCCTTCTCCACCTTGGGAGTTGAACATTGTTTTTTAATGTCTGATGGCAGTACTTTCAAACCTATACATAAATCCTCATTAAAGCATATTTCTTGCGTTTTTCCGGTTGCTATCACATCAGCACTTAGGGTTAGTGAGGTTCAAGCTTTATATTCCAATGAACCACACACAACCTTTCATAGCTAAAAAGGAGTTCAGAGAACTCGTTCAAAATAGTTTTTTTTTTTCTCTATTTCTTTATTCAAAAATCGACATATTTATAAAGGAAAGTAAAAATGTTATTTCAACCCGTTTATTATTATTTTTTTTAATTGTCTTTATTGCATTTTACAAGAGAAAAACAAAGAAATAACAAACAGCAAGATGGGTTAATGAGTCCCCTTCCCCACCCGCCCATAACAGCCGTTGGCATTCGCATGTACACCGCTAGTGCGTAATGTTCAATAATGAGAGAGAGTATACACAGCCGTTCAGCCAACATCCTAAATTCGGGCAGGCGGCGTATCTTCACAGCTATTAAACAGTTTGTCTCTAAGAAGCATTTCACAGATCAGCCTGCACAGTACAAAGTTAGCCCTCTGAGTTCCGTCCCCCCCGCTCCCGACAGGAAACACTCCCATAATCTATTCATGTGCGGATTCAACAGTACCCTCCCAGCTCAACAAATAAGTGTGGTACAATCCCCAGAAATTCTTGGGCCTACTAGTAGGGGGCTGCAGCTCACTGTAGTTTTCTGACTGTGTGCAGCAATAAAGCATGTCATGCGCCCAGCGATTCAGAGTAGGCAGCGGGCCCCTCATCCAGCAGCAGGCCAAGACTCGGCAGGCCATCAGCAGACCCATGTCCACTAGGCGTCTAATTGCTTTAGGCAGTTCCTTAGTGTACCCTAGCAAGGCTAGTAAGGGGCTGGGCGCAATGTCTACCTCCGTAAGCTTGCTCATGTCTGCAAATATCTTCTCCCAAAAGTCCCAAACCCCGGGGCACTGCCAAGCAAGATGCAAAAAATCTGCCTCTGGGGCGCTGCATCTCTCGCAGCGGGCAGAGTCCCTCAACCCATATCTGCAAAGTCGTGTCGGTGTGTAATATACTCGGTTTAAAAATTTGAAGTGGATCAGCCGATGTCGGCCATTAAGGGAAACTTTCTTAGTGATATTGCAGCAGTATCGCCACGTGTCGTCGTCCAATACAGTGTCCAAGTCAGTCTGCCATGACAGTCGTGCCTTAGTGTAGGGGTATCGTGTGTCTGTCTGCGTCAGTCTGTATAAACTGGACAGTAGCTTCTTGGGCGATGTGGTTTTGATTACATGTGTCAGCTCAGGGACCTCCGGCGGCTCCGCCATGTCGTTACCCAGTAGGTCGCCCAGGGCACTGCGCACTCTGTGGAATTGGAATCGGGTCAGTAGAGGGGCATTTCACCGTCTCCCAGCGCCTGCTCCCAGGTTTTAGCTACTCCGTCAGTGAACAGATTGCCAGCCGTATGTATATTCAGCTTATGTAGGGCAGCAATTACTCCCTTTTCCACGAGCGGAGGCAGCCATCTGGCCAAGTCCACCGGCATAATCGATGAGTACAGAAGTGCACCATTGTGCATCTGTAACAGGCTGTGCCATGCATGATTAGTGGCTGTCAATGAGTCTAAGTCGTTCTGCGATCCAGTGGCCGGAAAATCGTGTGAGGGAGTGCCTCAGGCTCAGCAAAGAGGGTCTCCATGCACACATGTGGGATTTTGCGGTCTCCATGGAGCCACATGTGCAGATGTGACGCATGGGCTACGCGGTAATATGCCTCAAAGTCAGGGGTGCCAAGACCCCCATGGAGTACGGCATGGTAAGCGTCGTCCATCGGACGCGGGGTTGTCCGCCCGCCCAGGCCAGCTTAACCAGTTGTTGCTGCAGCCTTGCGAAGAACGATCTGGGAAGAACAATTGGCAGGGTCGCAAACAGGAACAAAAAACAGGGGAGCACAACCATCTTCATTATGGAAATGCGCCCCATTAATGACAACGGAAGCTTGCTCCAATTTACAACATCGTCCTCCAGTTTGCTAAAGGCCATGCCGTGGTTGGCTCTAAAGAGGATTTCTGCATCAGTATGCAGCTGTATCCCCAAATAGCGGACTGTGTCTGTGGTCCATTGAAGGGGATATTCCATCGCCGCTGGTTGTGTAATGGGGGTGAGTGGAAAGGCCAACGACTTGGTCCAGTTAACCTTCAGGGCAGAGAGCGCCCCAAAGCGGACCACTTCTCTAAGGACTAAAGTTAGATTGGAGTCAGGGTCACGCACGTATAGCAGGGTATCATCTGCGTACATTGAGACTATGATCTTGTGTCCCGGGAATCCTATGCCCTCGTTCCCGTGGTATTCTCGCAGGGTGCATGCCAGCAGCTCCGCCACTAGGGCATAAAAGAGAGGCGAGAGAGGCGAGAGAGGGCATCCCTGCCTTGTCCCTCTGCTAATAGGAAAAGAGTCTGTAACCAAGTCTCCCATGCGTAGCCGTGCCCTCGGTTCATGGTATAGTGCCCCTAGCATTTGAAGGAACGGCTGCCCCAGGCCCATACGCTGCAGTACTGTGCGCATGAAGGGCCACTCCACAGAGTCAAAGGCCTTCTCCATATGGAGGAAGACGGCCAGAGCTTTCCTGCCAGGCCTCACATGTTGGATCACCCCCAAAACCGTTCTAATGTTGTAGACCAGGTTTCTGCTAGGAATAAAACTAGCCTGATCCGGGGCCACCAAGCTGCCAGCAAGGAGCGCCAACCGGGTGGCCAGCACCTTACAAAGAGTTTGGTGTCAACATTTAAAAGCGACAAGGGTCGATATGAATTGCACTCATTATGAGGTTTCCCTGGCTTCAAGATGGTAACCAGAAGCGCCTCCCTCATTGATTGCGGCATACTGCCCTCTACGCAAATGTCGTCAAATAGTGTCGAGAGGTGCGGGAGCAGTTGGTCCTTAAATGTTTTATAGAAGGAGGCAGTGAGTCCATCAGCACCCGGGGCACTGCCCAATCTCATTCCTGCCAGGGCGTCTAGTATTTCATCCTTGTCTATAGGTTGCATGAGGAATTCCCTGTCAGAGTCGGGTAGGACGGGGAGGGCAATGTGACCCAGGTAGTCCTGTATTTCCTCTTCCATATCGCCAGTTTTAGAGGAGTAGAGGTCGGATTAATACCTTCTAAAGATCTCGGCTATATCTCCCTCGTCTGTGGCCGGTTCTCCCTCTGGGGAGTTAACTACCGTGACGGGCTGGCGCCGTCGCGCTCCCCTCATGAGGTTTGCCAGTACCGCACTCGGCCGCTCACCCTCACCATATACTCTAGCAGTGGAGTACTTGCTCATGTGTTTTACCTCCCTGTCTGCTTCATCATGGTACTCCGCAAGAAGGGATTTAATCTCCTCCCCCACAGAGTCATCCGCTGGGCCACATTGCCTGCGCTCCAACTGACCCAGTTGTTTCTCCAGGTCCGTCAGTCTATTCCGTATGGATTTAAGTATGCCCGAGTGTTTTGACATCGCAACACCGCGGATATAGACCTTGAAGGCTTTCCATACTACCTGGAAGCTGTCTACCGATCCCACGTTGTGCTCGAAAAACGTATCTATGGCCTCAGCAAGCTCTCCTCTAAACACCGGGTCAAGTAGGGAATTAGGCGGGAATCGCCACGTGAATGGCGGTACAGATCTACCTGGAATATTCAATTCCAGCAAGACAGGTGAGTGATCGGACAATGTTCTAGGCAAAACCCTACAGTCCTTCACCCGGCCCATGTGGGAGGAGGAAGCAAGCAAGTAGTCGATCCTGGTATGGATGTTATGATATGCAGAGTAGTGAGTGTAACCGCCCCGATGTGGATTACGCGACCGCCATACATCTTCCAAACCCAGGCGAGTCAACGCGCCGCGGAGCTCTAGTTCAGCGAGAGTAGGCCTGCGAGCAGGGCCGGCAGACCGGTCCAGGGTCGGATCCAGAACCAGGTGAAGATCGCCTCCCCATAGGAGCAGGTTCCTCTGGTCAACCCGCCCGACTTTAGCCGCAAGGGTTTTCTAAAATTCCGACGAATCAAAGTTGGGCCGTAGGTTTCACCACTGTGACTTCCACAGCAGGGCCGCTACATCTGGATATCACGTATCTACCGTCAGTGTGCGTCTCCAGGGTCTGAATCTGTAGTTTAGATTTAGGGTTCACCCATGTTAGAACTCCCCTGGAACTAGTGGTAAACCCCGCTACCGAGATATTACCCTCGTGCCCTCTACTTCTAAGCATGTGACTGTGTGTAGGGAGATGCGTCTCCTGGAGCAGGGCTATATCTACGCGTTGGCGCTGCAGGTAGCTGAGGACCTTTCGGACCTTGCGGTGGTCATTGAGACCACGAACATTCCAAGTGATGGCTGTTAGCCTAGGCGTGTGCATACCTCCCTTTCCAGTGTCAGTGTCTGTCATCGCGCACTACGATTGTGAACAGGTGTAGCCGTTTGGCAGCAGCATAAGCAAAGGATATAAACTGCAACAACAGGCCGGGCAAGGCATCTAAAGACATGAAACAAACTCCCCCCATTGTGAACAGAACAAACCGTGGATGTGGGAACTCCAGTACATAAGGAAAGTCTCTTCCCCCAACCTCCTCCCCTCCCGCCCCTCGACGACCACCCCCAACTTGGCCTCGAGCTACCCCCAGAACCCCCCCTAACTCCCTCCCACAGCAGACCTACCCCAATTTGGCCTAGCATGTGAATGTCTCCCTCCCCGTGGATTCCCAAAAAAGAAACTCAAGTAATCCCAAAGGGGGATCTAGTGTGCTCACAGCGCAGGGGCCGAGGTTGCCAGGTGTATCAATCCCACCTACGTCAGATTCTTACGCATACAGCCCCCCACCGCCAATACCAAGTGGTAACGTTCCCACGAAAGTCATCAGGGGATCAGGCAGTTGTGACACTTAAACTTCAAGTTGGTGCTCTCACCGCTAAGAAGGTCCCAGATATAGTTCAGTAAACAATCCATGACCGCCGCTACCTACCAGCAGCAGCCCATCGAGCGTAAACAGTTTACCCGCGGCAGCAATAGAAGAGAAAAACAAAACAGTCTCACCAGCAGGTCCAATCGTCCGGGTTTCCACAGACCCACCTTCAGAAGCTCGGATACCACGCACTCAGGTGCGTAGTTGGGCCTCACAGTGGGGACACTATCCCGGTCAATAACTAGGGAGCAAGCGAGCTGGCGGATCTCTGTGTTTAGTGTAGCTCCCGGTGCATGTAGAGCAATTAGTCCTGTTTGTTCAGCTGGCTACTGGTTTCCTCCCCATCGTTCTGGCTCCTGGGGCTGCCTCTGCCTTCCTTTGTCCACACTTTCAATGCCTTGTGGAGGTCCTTCGGGTCCGTAAAGATGTGCGAGGTGCCCTGTCGGTTGATCCTCAATTTTGCTGGGTACAGCATGGCGTAGTCCAGTCCGAGATCTCGGAGCTGCCTCTAGTAAGGAGCAAAGTGCCTGCGTTCATCTTGCACCTTCGCGGTGAAATCTGGGTATAAAGAGATGTCGGACCCCTCATATTGCAGTGTCTTCTTTTCTCGTGCAATTCGGAGGGCTGTGTCTCTGTCTCTGTAATTCAGCAGCTTGGCAATGATGGGCCTCGGGGGAGCCCCCGGCTTCGGTCGCGGGCCCAGGGATCTGTGCGCTCTCTCCACTATGAACATTGGGGAAAAAGCGTCGGCACCCAGAAGCGTGGCCAACAGCTTCTCAATGAAGAGCTCCATCTTTCCCGTCTGGGTGGTCTCCGAAACTCTCGTGATGCGTATGTTCCATCTTCGAGAGCGGGCCTCCAAGTCCTCCGACTTCTCTTGAATCACTTGCATGCTGCTTCCGAACTTTGTCCTGTTCCGTTTGGGCTTCCTCCACCTCCAGTATTCGTCGTTCAGCCATGTCCAGGCGCTCCGCATGTTTGTCTACTCTTTCGGACATGCGGTCCATTCTATAGGAGAGCGCATCTATCTTAGATCCCAAGGAGGCCATGCTGTCCTGTGGGCCTTTTTCCATCGTCACCAATAGGGCCTTAATGTCTGTGTAAAACGTGCTTTCCGCCCCCCTAGGCTGTGGAGCAGGCTCCATTTCTGGCGCCTCTGGGGCCTTGGTGCGGAGCTGTTCATAGGGCAATTTCGTTTGGGTTTTGTCCCCCTTACCCATGCTGCTTCCGTTGCGCTGGGCAGCTCCAGTCAGGATCAGCCAGGGCGCTGGGATGGTATCTCTTGTGCCCTTCCAGCAACCAGCTGTTGGGTTTGCCACTCTCCTCGCAGTCTTCGTGTGATCAGGCCCACTCAGGCCCAGGGGTGTACAGCCCGTCCACCTCTCCAGGGCCGTCAGCGCCGCAGTCGTGAAGATCTAAAGCGCTCCCCAGCCGCAACCCCAGGACGTCGCCATGGCTCTCCGCCAAAAATTCACTTGGGCGGGCAGCTCTCACCACCCGAGTTTGGAATATGCGACCGTGACCCCAGTTGCACAGCAGGAATACCTTGAAGGATGGTGCTCCTCCGGAAAAAATCCCACGACTAATGGCTCCGGGGTCCGTGCAGTAGCTGCCAGTAGGTTACGCTGCCATATGTCTCATACTAGCACCACAGTGCAGGTGTAGAACGACCTGCAGTGCCAAGAAGGGTGCCACGTGTCTTCTCTAGGCAGGGGGGCGGCTGTGGGAGCTCTAGGCACACTGGACCTAGGGCCGCTTAACACAATGCCAGGTACAAGCACATGTAGCATCAAATAGGGCTCCCTAGTGTTATGAGGCAGCGCCGCATGGGCAGATAGGTCCGGGCCGCCTCCTTCCCCCGTCGTGTCGCAGGTGCCCGCTCTCCTCCAGTCACCTCCGTCTCAGCGGGCCAAGTTCAGCGCGGCCGCCGCACGTCCGTGCACGCACACCGGGCCGCGCGCAAAATCCAGGCCGTGGAAGAGGGGCCCTGCGCGTCGGCGCTCTCACTCTCGCCGTGCGGAGCCCTGCGGGTCGCTGCGCAGTCTACCCTGCTTTTAGCCGGTTGTGGTGGGCTGCAATGGTGTTGGCGAGCCTTGGTGTCTCCTTCAGACTTCGCGGGGTCAGGATCATTTCAGGATTGCAGTGGCGATGGCACGGAGCTCCGAGATTAGGGGTCTGCCATCAACGCTGGCAAGCTCCGCCCCCACCTCGTTCGAAATTGTTACTTAAAGTTATTTCAGATTTTCCAGTGGAGCATGCAGGCCCTAGGTTATGCCCCTGGCCTGTAGGATTACATAAATAGAACTCTCTGGCAGCCGATAGTACCAAGTGTGCTGTTATCTTTGGGATGTCTCGTGAACATAGTTGGCAGACAGTTGAACTGACTGTCGCAAGAAGTGCTGTTCTATTTACCTGGGATTGTGGATGGACGACCTGGGAAGGGGGCATCAATTATACTTGTCAGTATTAGAATCTAAATTAAATGACCTCACTGCATTGGTTTGTTAGGTTCTATGGATCCCCTTGCTGTGTGCCACTGCAGCAAAGTTAATTCCTTAACTTACTTATGGACAGCCGGGAAACCTATTGCACTGGCTTAATGTAACCCAGTTTGTGCCATATTTCAGCTGCCACAATAGTCTTGAGGCTCAACTCCATTGGTCGATCGGTCAACAAGTAATTCAAGATTAATGTAAACAACAGGACGAATATGCATCCTTCGACTCCAATGCTCCGCTTCCAACTGTTCAGCCCCTCCCTTCCCCCAACATTTCCTCCCCGTGGAAACCATCACACACATTCTACATACTGGAATAAAAGAACTCAAAACATAATTCGCCTTATAACTTAACATAAAATATTTTCTGTAAAACATAGGGAAATACCCAATGCAAATTAAATTTGCAACAAAAATAATAAATACTCAAATATAAATATACATGAACATATTGGAAATGTACATAATAACAAAAATAAATCTCATCTCAGAATACATTCCTGCAATTTGTTTGGCAAGTTCCTTCTCCTAGTGGACACTACGCTCCATGCTTTCTTTCTTTGCTTCCTGACTTGCCACGATCTTACCTCCATCACTCCTGCGACAATTTTTTCTCCTTCAACATCATGGGCTATTGCAACCTTATGCTTGTTCCATCACCGGCGTAGCAAGGGGGGGGGGGGGGTGCGGGAGGAGTTGTCTGCCCTGGGCGGCATGAGTTTTGGGGCGGCGGCCTTCCCCCTCTCTTACTGCCGTCTCGGGCGGCCAACGGGCTAGCTACAACACTGTGTTCCATGACTTGCCATCTTCCAGTTTCACAACGCTTCTCCTTACCTCCACCACCTTCTTAGGTGCTGAGAACTTGGAGTCATCCTTGGGCACAATTCTTGGAATCTTGATTCTCACATAATCTCCTATAACTACCTTAGACTCACTTCCATGCTTACCACATATCTGTCCTAAGCTTGACGCTTTTCCTACCAACATCATCCATCTTGTGCTTGGAAATAGTTTGTGGCAATACCAGAGTATGTCCAAACCAAGTGGATGGGACCCTCTACTTGATCAGTCAACACCAGGTTATTACAGTCCCGAAAAGAACTGTGTATTCCGTGGAAGGTTGAAAGGCCATCACCATATATACAAAGACTGACTGTTTTTCTATAATTGCTACACTCTGATTTATCCCCTGTGCCCTTTATTGTATTGAATATAATTGGCTTTCTTTTTAAAGAAATTAACCAATATACCGTTTATGCTCACATTATCTCTTCACTGTTTTCCTTGGTTCGGTTTTGATTTTCCTTAAACTTGGGGTCTATTTATTTCTCTCTTTTCCTTTTGAAAAGAAAATTCTCATCACTCATAAGGTGTGTTTTTTGATAAATACCTTGCGACAATATAACTGTTTCAAAATAAAACTCGGTTCGGCTGAATCAAATTAACCTAGAAATATTGGCTGGTGCTCTATATTTTTCTTCTAACTAAATATTTGTGATGATTGAACTAAGAATGTTGGCATAAAGTCAAGACGGAATTTTCTGTGCTACTGTGAATTGTTCTCTGAAATGAGTTCCATGTGAACACTTGTTCCAAGGATTATCAAACAGTTGTGAGGCTTTGGCAGCTCCGGGAACACATACACTTCAGAAACTTGGGGCCAATGTTTCTCTCGTGGAGCCTGTAACTGTCGATTCATTAGGATGATCGGACTCTCTACTGCTATGACAGTCTAAAGGTCCACGATCTGTTAACTAAGTGCCAACCTTGTTTTGCTATTTTCAAATTTTTGTGTTGGGTTCCAAAGACCCGTTATCGTCGTTTCCACTATGGTATTTAATCTAGGTTGGGAGAAAAAATATACGTCTGGCGTCAGCAGGACATTGACCTGCCCGGAATTGGGAAGGGCAAGGGTAAGCCCAAGGGCGGGGTTGTGGGATGATGAGCTGGTCTTTATCTCCTTTGTAGGAGTGACCACTGCGCCTCTCACCAGGCCTGGTCACCCCCTTGCTCCTCCTGCCACCTCCTGCTCCTGCCTGCCAGCCTTGCCGCCTTGCCGCCTTTTTTCGCCGCAGACGCCCCCCTGTCCCCCCGAGCGGCCCAGCCTCAGCAGAGCCGCCCGCTCGCCAGTTTCCCGCCGCAGCTCGCCACAGGCCCCGCCCACCACCGGCCCATTGGCCGAGCCGCTCCCGCCGCCCAGCTGACCCGCCCTCTCGTCCCCCTTCTTAAGGGGATAGCAAGGAGTGCTCGGGAGTGACCACTGCGCCTCTCACCAGGCCTGGTCACCCCCTTGCTCCTCCTGCCGCCTCCTGCTCCTGCCTGCCAGCCTTGCCGCCTTTTTTCGCCGCAGACGCCCCCCTGTCCCCCCGAGCGGCCCAGCCTCAGCAGAGCCGCCCGCTCGCCAGTTTCCCGCCACAGCTCGCCACAGGCCCCGCCCACCACCGGCCCATTGGCCGAGCCGCTCCCGCCGCCCAGATGACGCCCCCAGAGCGACCGCGCAGCGGACGCGCGCAGCGGGAGCACCGATTGAGCGCCGAAGGTGCGCCAAAGGTAAGCCCGTCTACGCCCGTCCGTGCCTGGACCGCGCCCAGCGCCAGGACCCCTGGCCCCCGCAGACCCCAGCCCACCCGCCGGACGTACGACGCCGCCACCCTCAACGCCACCCTCAACGCACTCAACGCCGGACGAATCCCAGGATGCTACCGAGCCACCCCGAGACGCACCCACGGACCCTTCTGCTGCAACGTCTGCAAGTTCACCTGCATCCGGACCAGCAATACTCCTGCACCAACCAAGACCAAGACGAGCAACAGCAGCAGCCACCTGAAATGCATCCTGCTCAACACCCGCTCCATCCACAGACACGCCATCGAGCTCTGGAACCTGCTCGACACAACCTCACCAGACGTCGCCTTCCTCACGGAAACCTGGATGAACGCCTCTTCAGCACCCGACATCTCCATCGCCATCCCAGACGGCTACAAGGTCATCTGAAGGGACCGCATCAACCAGACCGGAGAAGGCATCGCCATCATCCACAGGAACACCATCCGCATCACGACCAACACCGACGACACCCGAGCACCCGCCGAGCACCTGCACTTCCAGGTCCACATCAACCCCAAGACCACCCTCAGAGGCACCCTCATCTACAGACCCCCGGGACCACGCACACAATTCAGCGAAGACATCGCCGACTTTATCAGCCCGCACGCCCTCCTCTCCGCCGACTACATCCTCCTCGGGGACCTCAACTTCCACCTGGAGAACAACAACGACCGCAACACCACCACCCTGCTGGACAACCTCGCCAACCTCGGACTCAAGCAACTGGTTAACACCCCCACCCACTACGCCGGATACACACTCGACCCCGTCTTCTCATCCTGCAAGGACATCGCCTTCAGCCACGCCACCGGACTCAACTGGACGGACCACAGCTGCGTCCACTTCAGCTTCAGAAGGACCACGATCCACCACCACCAGCAACAGGCTGCACGCAGAAGCTGGAACAAGATCACAGCCGACCAGCTCACGACTTCCCTGAGCAAGAACCCACCCACCAGTGCAACGAACCCAAGCCAGGCGGCCACCAACCTCGCGAAGTGGATCAGCAACTGCGCAGACGACCTCGCCCCTCTGAAGACCCCGCCGAGCAGACCCAGTAGCAAGAAAGCCCCATGGTTCACCGACGAACTCAAGAGCTCCAAGAAGAACTGCCGAGCCCTCGAGAGAACTTGGCGCAGAGACCCTACACCGGACAACATGACTCCCCTCAAGCTCGCCACCCGAAAACACCACCAACTCATCCACGCCACCAAGAAAACCGCATTCAAGGAACGACTGGACAACAACGCACACAACAGCAAGGAACTCTTCAACATCGTTAAAGAGCTCTCCAACCCCAACACCGGAAACAACGACATCCCCCCTTCGCAAGACCTCTGCAACTCCCTCGCCTCCTACTTCCACAACAAGATCGCGGACATACACAACAGCTTCAGCACTCAACCGACGCACGCCACGACTGAACCACCGCCCCCCACCACCACCCTCCGCGCCTGGACCCCGATCAGCACCGAAGACACCGTCCGCACGATGAACTCCATCCACTCCGGATCTCCTACCGACCCCTGCCCTCACCACATCTTCAACAAGGCCGACGCTGTCATCGCACCCCACCTGCGGGACATCATCAACACCTCCTTCGACACCGCTACCTTCCCGGAGAGCTGGAAGCACGCCGAACTCAGCGCTCTACTAAAGAAACCATCAGCCGACCCCACCGACCTCAAGAACTACCGCCCCATCTCGCTGCTCCCGTTCCCTGCTAAAGTCGCCGAGAAGACCGTCAACAAGCATCTGGCCGCCTTCCTCGAGACAAACGGATCCCTCGACCCCTCGCAGTCCGGCTTCCGGGCCAACCACAGCACCGAGATCGCAGCCACCGATGACATCCGAGCACTGCTTGACAGCGGAGAAACAGCAGCCCTCATCCTCCTAGACCTCTCCGCGGCCTTCGACACTGTCTGCCACCGTACACTAGTGCAGCGACTCAGCAACGTCGGAATCCAGGAGAAGGCACTGGAGTGGATCATCTCCTTCCTCGCCGGAAGGACACAGAGAGTCCGCCTTCCCCCGTTCAGATCTGAAGCCAGCGAAGTCATCTGCGGCGTTCCTCAAGGCTCCTCGCTCAGTCCAACCTTCTTCAACGTCTACATGAGCCCCCTCGCCGACATCGCACGCCAGCACAACCTCAACATCATCTCCTACGCCGACGACACCCAGCTGATTCTCTCCCTCTCCAACGACCCCGCCACCGCCAGAGCCAACCTTCACGAAGGGATGAAAGAGGTATCCGAATGGATGAAGAACAGCCGCCTGAAACTGAACTCGGACAAGACGGAAGTCCTCATCCTGGGATCCTCACCCTCCGCCTGGGACGACTCCTGGTGGCCCCCCGCCCTAGGCAGCGCACCCAAACCAACAGACCACGCACGCAACCTAGGCTTCATCCTGGACTCCTCCCTCTCCATGACCAGACAAGTCAACGCCGTCTCCTCGTCGTGCTTCAACATCCTGTGCATGCTACATAAGATCTTCCGGTGGATCCCCACCGAGACCAGGAAGACGGTCACCCAGGCCCTCGTCACCAGCCGTCTGGACTACGGCAACTCCATCTACGCCGGAACCACCGCCAAGCTCCAGAAGAAACTCCAGCGGATCCAGAACGCCTCAGCACGTCTCATCCTGGACATCCCCCGTCGCAGCCACATCTCCGGACACCTGAGAGACCTGCACTGGCTCCCGGTCAACAAGAGAATCACCTTCCGACTCCTCACCCACGCACACAAAGCCCTACACAACCAAGGCCCAGGATACCTCAACAGCCGCCTCAACTTCTACGCTCCCAAACGCCAGCTTCGATCGACCGGCCACGCCCTTGCCGCCGTCCCCCGCATCCGAAGAGCCACCACAGGGGGACGGTCCTTCTCCTACCTCGCCGCCAAGACATGGAACTCCCTCCGTCCCGACCCACCTCCGCCTGACCCAGGACCACCTCGCCTTCAGGAAGCAACTCAAGACCTGGCTGTTCGAGCAGTAGCGGACCCCCCTCCCCCAGCGCCTTGAGACCCTCCGGGTGAGTAGTGCGCTATATAAATGCTTTGATTGATTGATTGATTGATTATAGGAGTCATTTTTTCTTTTTTTGCTGGCTCTTTCTTTCAAAAGGAAAAAAAGGGAGGAAAAAAGAGGTGGGGGACAAAAAGCTTTTCTCTTTAAAGTAGATTCTCTGGGTGGGTGGGGCAGTTGGGCCTCGGGCTGATATGGCATGGGACCCTATTGTTAAATAAAACCTAGGGGTATGGGCCCTAGAAGTAATGGGCACAGCACTGGGGGGTAGTGCAGCTCACTACCATGGGATCTAGGAGTGGGTGCTTGGGTTGGTCAGGGGAAAGTGGGGTGGAGAAAGGGTTTCCTTTTTTAGGTCAACCCTAGAGCAGCGCATGCGGTGCTTGCTCGACTTTTAGTAAAGGGGTAAAAAAAAGTGCTACCAGATGCTGCCCAGGCCGGCCTAGAGCTTGAGTGCATGTGCGTGGGCGCGCGCTTTGCGTGCCTCTCTCCGTGCTTCAATTCCCTCCCCCACCACAGATCTCCACTTTCGCATGCGCGCACACTCCCGTTCGCGGTCGCAAGTCTTGTTTTTATCAATTTTTGCACATGCACTGGGAGTGCATCAGTGCATGTGTCTGCAGTCTCCTTCAGCCCTGCACTCCTCCTGGTCTCCAACTCGGCGTTGTTTTGATTCACGCCGATCCTTCTCCTGCTGTCTATTGCATTTTGACCCGCACTCAACAGCTGCCCCCTTCGCCCCTCCTTTCTTCTTTAAAATCTGTCTGTCCTCTGACCTTGATTACTATCTGCTTGCCAAGGTGCGTTAAAGGATTCTTTGTGATTTTGCTTCACTGGCAGGAGCGTGTGCAAAACAGAGCTGCTTTTCTGGCCGGAGTAAGGGTGTGAGCACATAACATTGCTCCCAACCTAAGTTCGGTTTGTGCATCTTGTCACATGCTCCCACGTACAGCAAGCTTACATTAAATGCGGTGGTATAGGGTGTGAGTATGTTGCAGAAGAGTTTCAGAGTACTGATTCAGAACCTTCTTGCATTTAAGCCTCCATGTTCATTTCATGGTTTTGCCACACTGTTGTAATTTACCTCTATTGTGGTATCTCCCGTCACCCCTCCCATTTCCACCCAAATGGTATGTCCCTTCACCCACTGTGAAGGCAATGTTAGAACATTGGCATATTGACCTCCTGTGAGAGTTCTGGCAAGCCGGGGGCACTGTTAGTTTATTCTGTTAAGTAATACATTATTACTTCTTCAACTGCTTGGACCCTATTTACAACACACACTTTGTGTCTTGTGGCTGTAAAAACGAATACAGTTCTATTTCAAGACAGGAGTCTTAATCATGACCAAACTTGTTTACTGAAAAACTCTTGCAAAACAATGATAAAAGAAAAACAAAATGGCCACTAAGCATACCCATTATAATCCAGCTATCTCCTACTAGGCATCCATTTTGTATGACATCATAGTGAGTCTGCATGACATCAGAGTTCTTGCTATAAATAGCCAAGAGAGACTTCACGCTTCCTCTTTTATGAAGCTCTATTTGATATTAGGTGCAGCTTTTTCTCTATGGTTAATGTTATTACAAACACTTTATGAAACATTCTTTATTGTATATTTAGTTAACACCATCAAAAACGTTATATTTGTGCTGATTTAGGCTCTCAAGTTTATTTGTTCTGTCACAGATTGTATGATTTTGAACTCTTTATATTGGGATTATTGTCTTCAAGGTTCAGTGTGGCGTGTGCAGAGGTGTGGCATGAGCAGTCAGAAACTCTGGGTGAAAGTTGGGCCCACATTGATTTCTTACTAGCAGAATCGACGTTCAACTTTAACATTTTCCGTGAAACATCTAATTTTGTAGTTGAACCTCAGAACCCAACTTGTAATGGGCATGATTTTCCCCACCTCTAGTCTTACTGATACCACCGTGTCTGCAGGGGCGTAGCTAGAGCTTCTGGCACCCGGGGCTATCCCTCAGATTGCCGCCCCTGGCCGATAGCGGGAGGGGGAGAGAGGGGTCTGGGAAAAAAGGGTATATTTGCTCCGGAGCCCCCAATGAAGTCAACCGTGTAGCTTGGCTCTATCGCGCCAAAAACCTCCAGCTTGTTATTGATATATAGAAGTTAATTTCTCACAAGGCCTAGTGACTTAGCGAAATCCCACACTGCTTTTGTGTTCTGACATTCTTGGCATGCTTTACGTCATAACGTTTGACATACTCCATTACTCCACCCCGTTATCATGTATTTTTAACCTCATTCCTCATCACCACATTCAGTACCTTCCAGTCTGGGTTGCGATCCCTAGCTATGTGCGTGCCCATCCATTTCTGGTGCTTTCCAGCCGTTTTAAGATCTTCTTATAGTTTTGTGTTGCTCAAATTGGTCTAATTTATTATTTTTTTATACGTTTCCATAATCTTTATTGCTTGATTTTGCTCACGCGGAAGAGTCACTCACAGTTGTTGAAATGTCACTCATAATACACTGAAATTCTAAAAATGTCACACACAGCAATCTGAAACCTAGGCAGCTATGCATAATGATGCTATTTATTTCAAAAGACATATTGAGCAGTTAAATAAAAAACAATTAGTTGATTACAGCACTGCGCACAGCGCCACCAGCTATATTAACCTGAGGCTGAAAGTAAGTTGCATGGCTAGTCTAAGCAATTACATTACAATACAATGAGGCATGATGGGGGGTCAAGCCTCAGGAGAAGAGGCTGACTGAGGAACACATAGGCTAGATATCTATGCTGTATTATTTCAAAAAGACAATTTGAGACACGGTAAGATCCATTCTCAGCCAGACTGCCTCTTTGCATCCGGCTGTATCCCTAGCTGGGAATAACCCCCACAATCATGCTCTACGCTACAAGTTGTAGGAATACACATCACCCTTATTAGCAGGCAGTATATTTTAATTGTGTGTGGTCCAGAGAGGCAAAAACGCAGGATTTTAAACGTACCACTGTGGTTGGTTTTATTAAAAAGAATGTATTTCTACCCCACCTAACCCTGTTAGCAACATTGGGATAATGAAAACCTGGTGGAAAAATTAATTTCTAGCCTATACCATGCAGTTTAGATGCAGCTCATTGATTGTGTTTCATATGTATATATGTTATATTAGGATTGTAACAAACTTCAAGTAACAAAAGGATCTCTGTGACAAGAGTAGTAACCCCCTGAGCTTGCCACATAAAATGCAGTGTAGTGATCTGTCTGGCACATGTTCTGTGCAGCAGGTACATTAACCATCTGCGCTACTTGATGATGGGTGAAACAGCCACTAGACAAAACGCTTATCTGGCTTTAGCAGGAATATTATTCCCGAGGGTTATCTTGACATTTAAATTGCTTCCTGAGCAAAGAGAAAGGAGAACATGAACCATGGTAGCTTCTGACTTGCAGATGGAGCTCGAGAAGAAAAGTAAGCGCTCCAGCACTGCATCGCTTACTGTAATATACAAAGCACACAGACTTCTCCACTGCCTGATGTAAAAGTAAAATGAAATACAGTCAGGAGAGGGAAACCTGGCGCACGCTATGTGCACCGGGCACCTGCCCCACAACAGCATAAACAAACAATACTGTTGATATTTAAAGAAAAGCCAAATCATTGCTACCTTGGCTGTTGAAGCAAAAACAACTATAGGGAAAAGGAGGGAGGCCCTGCGCTTGTCGACGAGGGAAGCCTGCAGCAATCTTCGCAGAAAGTTCAAAGTTTAACAACTTTGAGCGGCCTGATGCCCAGGGCTGCCCTGAAATGTCCTGGTGTTGAGGTTAGTGGGCACAGTGAAGCTCGGCTGGCGGCAGCATTTCCTGGGGGCCCAAGTCTGTTGGAACTTGGCAGGATACTGAAAACGCATCTGCAGCATGCGCTGAGTGCAGACCCTGCAGCGTAGCGAGTCTGCCCACATGCACACTCAGACGGCAGGCAAAAAATATGCATCCTCGGGTAGAAGGCCTCAGACACACACTTTCCCATACTTTTATGCATGTCGCAAATCACTGCACCTTCTCACCCCCGGGGATACGTCGCCGCTGCGGCACCCGTGTGTTCACAGCACAGCACAGCACAGTACAGTCCCCCCCTCCCAAGGCAATCCAGGCCCGTACGGGCAGCCAGGCAGGCAGCACAGTACTGATCCAGAGCCGCTGCACCACCAGCCGGTAGTGCGGCTTTTAACAGTAGGCTGGATTTCAGTGCTAGTAATTTGCCACGATCTTCCAGGCGCTAAGACGCACACAGGTACTGACGCCAGATCCCTGGGGCCCCACTACGGCATGTCCCTTAGCCTCACTCACCTCACTGGCTAGGTAGCGGCACTGCCTCCGCACCCGCTCCGGATCTCCCACCGCAGAGCAGGATGCCTCACCAGGGTCTGACTCTGCAGCCATCCGCTTCCATCTCGCTGGCCCCATCATCGCAATGAACACACAGTTAGGCCTCCCGGCCTCGGCAACTCGATCACTGGCTGCAGAGGGGCAACGCCGTCGTCTCAGCCGCACCCAGCCAATCCACACTGTTTCCCGCCTGAAACGCATTACGTGAGGGCCGCAGCGGACTGCGCCCGTCTCGCGTTTTTTGCACAAGTAACAGCCGCAAGTGTGTGTGGGGGTGCACTGTACATCGCAGGGGCGTAGCTAGAGCTTCTGGCGCCCGGGGCTATCCCTCAGATTGCCGCCCCTGGCCGATAGCGGGAGGGGGAGAGAGGGGCTTGGGAAAAAAGGGTATATTTGCTCCGGAGCCCCCAATGAAGTCAACCGTGTAGCTTGGCTCTATCGCGCCAAAAACCTCCAGCTTGTTATTGATATATAGAAGTTAATTTCTCACAAGGCCTAGTGACTTAGCGAAATCCCACACTGCTTTTGTGTTCTGACATTCTTGGCATGCTTTACGTCATAACGTTTGACATACTCCATTACTCCACCCCGTTATCATGTATTTTTAACCTCATTCCTCATCACCACATTCAGTACCTTCCAGTCTGGGTTGCGATCCCTAGCTATGTGCGTGCCCATCCATTTCTGGTGCTTTCCAGCCGTTTTAAGATCTTCTTATAGTTTTGTGTTGCTCAAATTGGTCTAATTTATTATTTTTATAAGTTTCCATAATCTTTATTGCTTGATTTTGCTCACGCGGAAGAGTCACTCACAGTTGTTGAAATGTCACTCATAATACACTGAAATTCTAAAAATGTCACACACAGCAATCTGAAACCTAGGCAGCTATGCATAATGATGCTATTTATTTCAAAAGACATATTGAGCAGTTAAATAAAAAACAATTAGTTGATTACAGCACTGCGCACAGCGCCACCAGCTATATTAACCTGAGGCTGAAAGTAAGTTGCATGGCTAGTCTAAGCAATTACATTACAATACAATGAGGCATGATGGGGGGTCAAGCCTCAGGAGAAGAGGCTGACTGAGGAACACATAGGCTAGATATCTATGCTGTATTATTTCAAAAAGACAATTTGAGACACGGTAAGATCCATTCTCAGCCAGACTGCCTCTTTGCATCCGGCTGTATCCCTAGCTGGGAATAACCCCCACAATCATGCTCTACGCTACAAGTTGTAGGAATACACATCACCCTTATTAGCAGGCAGTATATTTTAATTGTGTGTGGTCCAGAGAGGCAAAAACGCAGGATTTTAAACGTACCACTGTGGTTGGTTTTATTAAAAAGAATGTATTTCTACCCCACCTAACCCTGTTAGCAACATTGGGATAATGAAAACCTGGTGGAAAAATTAATTTCTAGCCTATACCATGCAGTTTAGATGCAGCTCATTGATTGTGTTTCATATGTATATATGTTATATTAGGATTGTAACAAACTTCAAGTAACAAAAGGATCTCTGTGACAAGAGTAGTAACCCCCTGAGCTTGCCACATAAAATGCAGTGTAGTGATCTGTCTGGCACATGTTCTGTGCAGCAGGTACATTAACCATCTGCGCTACTTGATGATGGGTGAAACAGCCACTAGACAAAACGCTTATCTGGCTTTAGCAGGAATATTATTCCCGAGGGTTATCTTGACATTTAAATTGCTTCCTGAGCAAAGAGAAAGGAGAACATGAACCATGGTAGCTTCTGACTTGCAGATGGAGCTCGAGAAGAAAAGTAAGCGCTCCAGCACTGCATCGCTTACTGTAATATACAAAGCACACAGACTTCTCCACTGCCTGATGTAAAAGTAAAATGAAATACAGTCAGGAGAGGGAAACCTGGCGCACGCTATGTGCACCGGGCACCTGCCCCACAACAGCATAAACAAACAATACTGTTGATATTTAAAGAAAAGCCAAATCATTGCTACCTTGGCTGTTGAAGCAAAAACAACTATAGGGAAAAGGAGGGAGGCCCTGCGCTTGTCGACGAGGGAAGCCTGCAGCAATCTTCGCAGAAAGTTCAAAGTTTAACAACTTTGAGCGGCCTGATGCCCAGGGCTGCCCTGAAATGTCCTGGTGTTGAGGTTAGTGGGCACAGTGAAGCTCGGCTGGCGGCAGCATTTCCTGGGGGCCCAAGTCTGTTGGAACTTGGCAGGATACTGAAAATGCATCTGCAGCATGCGCTGAGTGCAGACCCTGCAGCGTAGCGAGTCTGCCCACATGCACACTCAGACGGCAGGCAAAAAATATGCATCCTCGGGTAGAAGGCCTCAGACACACACTTTCCCATACTTTTATGCATGTCGCAAATCACTGCACCTTCTCACCCCCGGGGATACGTCGCCGCTGCGGCACCCGTGTGTTCACAGCACAGCACAGCACAGTACAGTCCCCCCCCTCCCAAGGCAATCCAGGCCCGTACGGGCAGCCAGGCAGGCAGCACAGTACTGATCCAGAGCCGCTGCACCACCAGCCGGTAGTGCGGCTTTTAACAGTAGGCTGGATTTCAGTGCTAGTAATTTGCCACGATCTTCCAGGCGCTAAGACGCACACAGGTACTGACGCCAGATCCCTGGGGCCCCACTACGGCATGTCCCTTAGCCTCACTCACCTCACTGGCTAGGTAGCGGCACTGCCTCCGCACCCGCTCCGGATCTCCCACCGCAGAGCAGGATGCCTCACCAGGGTCTGACTCTGCAGCCATCCGCTTCCATCTCGCTGGCCCCATCATCGCAATGAACACACAGTTAGGCCTCCCGGCCTCGGCAACTCGATCACTGGCTGCAGAGGGGCAACGCCGTCGTCTCAGCCGCACCCAGCCAATCCACACTGTTTCCCGCCTGAAACGCATTACGTGAGGGCCGCAGCGGACTGCGCCCGTCTCGCGTTTTTTGCACAAGTAACAGCCGCAAGTGTGTGTGGGGGTGCACTGTACATCGGTCACTGTAGGGGCACTGATGACCCATGACGGCGGCCTTTATAATTTATTTGGGGACACTGACAGTCTGTCAGTGTCCCCAAATAAATTATAAAGGCCGTCATCATGGGTCATTAGTGCCACGTGGCAGCCGCCCTGAAAATAGTGCCGCCTGGGGCGGACCGCCCCCCTCACCCCCCCCTAGCTACGCGGGTGGTACATCGGTCACTGTAGGGGCACTGATGACCCATGACGGCGGCCTTTATAATTTATTTGGGGACACTGACAGTCTGTCAGTGTCCCCAAATAAATTATAAAGGCCGTCATCATGGGTCATTAGTGCCACGTGGCAGCCGCCCTGAAAATAGTGCCGCCTGGGGCGGACCGCCCCCCTCGCCTCCCCCTAGCTACGCGGGTGCGTGTCTGTAACTCTGACGCTGGAGAAATCCTTCCTGTTAGGTATCATTTTAGGACCCTATTGTAAGTTTCCAGATTCATGCCCTTATATAGGTATAAATCACCATATCCTTATATAGGAATAGAAATCATAACCATATTTAGGCATAGCGCATGCAGCCCAAATACGGCAGGGCTACTTCCACTAGTTCTGAAAATCCACAACGATTTTTTGGAAAAACCCGCCTTCAGCAGTCAGGGACTTCCCCTTGCTTGAATATGGATTTGTCCAAGAACTCATGGAGTTTTCAAAGAACTGAGACTCTTTGATGACGTTATTATGTCCAACGTACGTCAAACCCGGCACCTTCAAGGTATAAATATGCCCACACTTGCCCAAGCAAACACACAGTGGTTTGGAGCAGTTCGACTATCTACTTGCCTGATGCGCCCTGCTACAGCAAGTACCGAAGGAAGCCGACCCTCCAGCAGACGCACTGAGAGATACCCTGTCTTTTCTACTGCCGAGAAATCCAGCTCCAGTGTTTCCAAGCTACCCTTGCGGGTTGTTGGGAAATCGAGTCCCGAGTCCAGCCTTCTCCATTCTAAACTAAGGTACAGAGCTGATTAGACCCGTAGAGAAATCTTGGGCAGATTCTTGGCAAAAGAATACTACATTTATGCTACACCTCACTTACTTCTTCCCTCGTACTAAGTTTAAGTTAGGTACACCGGGGTAGGCGTATTTTAGAAGCACCAGTTGAGTACTTTTAGCCTCTGTTATTTATGTATGTATTTATCTATGGTTTAGGAGGAACCATACCATGCTCTTACAGTATTATTTTATCCTTCCCTTTATACTGTATGCATTGTATTTTATAAACAGTTTCACGATTGTAGCAGTTCATTTCTTATGCTTGAGAAAGAAGACAGTTCAATAAATCCGTTTATTGAACACGCCCGTCTATCTATTTCTCTGCCACTCTGGTGAAACGAAGTATGCACAATTGACTGAGTGAAATATCTATCTATTGTTTCCACGACTCTGAAGATACGTTTTATCTTGGGGAAACAAAGTTGCCATGTTTATGCGGTTGTCAGAGACTAAACCCTTCTTGTGAATTCGAGAAAGTTTCTAGTGACCTCTGAGCTAGCTGGCACACACAATTAAGTCTAGTATATTCGATAGAGACCTAGTCGACCTCAGTCCTACGTCTAATCTATAGGATATATTATTCCAATACGCAGAGCTTATTTGGAATATAGAACTACACTACATGGCGCCCAATGTTTGGTAAGGCACTCATTTTTATCCCGTAAAAACACCAATAGACGTCTGGAATGGGTTAAAAGATAAAATATACGCCTTAAACTGAGTAGGATGAAAAATCCTAAGTATTAGTTTTTGGTTTCGTTCAACGTTGAAGGATACAGTTTTCCAAAATATTGTCCACCTTATCTTTCTTTCCTTGAAACTTGCTCTGCAAAAACTTTCATTAAACAATGTCGAATAACGACAACAACGCAACCGGTGGAGCTGCAGCAACCCAACCGGGTTTAGACGTTACAGGGTTTAATGAAGACGACGCGGATGCTATACACATCCCGGCAAATGTAAGAAAAATTATAACTTACAAACTCATAAATAATGGAGTATCATCGAGAGGTGGTAAGGTAATGTTTGTAATAGAGGCACATGAATATCGTCAGACAGAGGTATTCTATTCATGGATTGTCTTTCCACAAGCAAATCCAATAACACATGACTTCCACTACTATAAAATGGAGGAACATCCAGTGGAATACGTTCCTTTCGAGGATGTTAAAATTCCACTAACTTACCAAGAGCATCAGCTCTGGTTTAAAGGCGCCCTACAACATCAAAATCACATTACCAGGCTTGGTCCACTAGGTAGACCAAGAGCTACATGGCCGGTACTAGCCAGCTATGCACCACATCCTAACATTGAAAGAATGTCAGATGTAGAACTGTTAGCTCAGCTAAAACAATTAATTAAAATACATAGACAATTGGTACAATATGTCATGCGGACTTTAACAGTCCAACCTACTATAAGAATTCCACAGCACACCCCTCATCAGGGAAACACAAACAAAATCACACCACAGACTATAAGTCAGTAATCGGTAAGTTGCCTGCAAAAAGGGAACAAATTCCATTCTGGTTAGCCCAGAAAATTATTCAAATAGAGGCAGTATTTCCCGATAGTACACCTCATGAGAAACACAGGATTCTAATAATCTGTTTACCAATGGGGATTGCACCACACATAGGGGACTGTGACACCTGGGGTACAGTCTTTGCTTCAATATACACAAAAACACATGGTGTCTCGTCTATGGGGGTAATACCAGACTTTCTGAGACAGATTAAAAATGAATACGGTCCGGAACCATCCTTGAATCTAGGTATGAAATTACTGAAAGATTTCAAACAGGTCTCAGCTATCTTATTAGCTAACGTTAAAGGTGAAGCAGCATCTGTGGCAATCCGCCAAAAATTAAAAGAACTTGATATTACTGAGCAACTGTATGAACTTGCCAGAATTATTGAAAAATCCTATGAGGAACTAGGAAGAGATCGTTTGGGAGGGAAACCTGTAAAGCCTGAACTAACAGAAAATCCTGAAAAAGTTTTTTATCAAAAACAATCTAACTACTCCTAACGAGAAATGGGAAAATAGTAGATAGTCACTTCCTAAAGAGAAGCGCTCTCAGTCCAGAGGTAGATCTCCTCAAAAGGAGCACTCTGAAAAGAGATATAACCTTAGAAATAGGGATAACATAAGAAAACCTGATAGATATCAAGATACTGATACACGATCCTCTCGTACCTTTCAGACTTCCTCACAGAAATCTGAAAGAAGAGGACGGTCAGAACAAAAAGAAGAACGTGTGAAGTCCAAATACGAACAACACATTCCAAAAAATAAGAAAACTCAATTCTCCAAAAAGAAGGTAGGGAGTATTAAAATCAGATATGCCGAGGATCTTGAGGACACAACTCAAGAACGGGGAGTGGGCCCAGACAACGCTGGACAGCACAGCAGAGGTCACCATAGCTCGAAGGATCCTTAAAGATCATCTGGACACAGTGGATCTGAATGAATGCATTCAGGTTGAAACTGCCAGGGTTAGTGTACCCCATACGTTATTTGAAGTAACACTCCGAATAGAAGGGGACATAACTAGAAAAATAAAAGCACTCTTTTCGGAAAAACTATCTAAGGGTTATGACATCCTTCTGACTGAAAAAGACTGGCCACCTGAATTTGTCAGGGAGTTCCCACATGGCGAAGAGATAATTATGTCAGCCTTCTCTAATCATATTCCTATTCATAAGAAATACACCTATGCCAGAAATTGGACTGTGGCCCAGGCTCCAGCATTATACAAAAATCATGTGGGATGGGATGAGGATACTCCTCACCATATAATCCAGTTGAAAAATCAACCTACTGCTCAGAGGCAGTATACAGTAAAGCAGGAAGCTAAAAAACAAGTCAGGGAGATCCTAGATCAACTTGAATACCAAGAGGTGATTGAAACATGCACCTCGTCAATGAACAATCCTTTGTTTCCTGTCTCCAAAACCAGACAATACATTTCATCTAGTTTTGGATTACAGACATTTAAACTCTTGTTGCAAAACTTTTGCAGTACAAAATGCACACAGTGCAGCACTGATGAATAATATAGTTCGAAAGAAATACAAAACTACTTTAGATATTTCAAACGGTTTCTTCTGTCAAAACATTGCACCAGAAAGCAAGTACTTGAACGCTTTCTCAATAATAGGGACACATCGACACTTCTGTCGTCTCCCCCAGGGATTCAAGAACAGTCCTGGATTATTTTCAGCCTGAGTAACAGAGTTACTACAAACGTATGATGATGAGGCATTATCTTATCTCGATGACATCTACCTTACAGATGATGATTTGGACAGGCACTTCAACAGGGTGAACACCATAATACTTGGGTTCGCCTCAGAAGGGTATAAATTCAACTTTAAAAAGTCCAGAATTGCAAACCTCAACGTCCTATTCTTAGGATACAAACTTTCAAGTGAAGGCAAAAGCCTGGTAGCAAACCTTTTAGAAAAATGTGCGCTGCTCCAAACTCCAAAAACGCTGAAAAACGTACAGTCAATTCTAGGATTCCTAAACTTCGGAAGAACTTACATTCTGAATTACGCAGAAAGGGTTAAACCTCTCTAGAAACTAATCAAACCTGATTTCAAACCAACTAATTGGACTCAAAAACACACAGAAATTTTGCGTTCAGTTCAAACAGACATGTTGGCAACAACACACTTACAAACACGCGACAATGTACGCAACCTTGTAATCCGAATCATCCCAGGGAGATGCGGATTCACATACCTAACCTTTAATGAAGGTGAAAAGGTACAAATAGCTTACAAATCACACTTGTACACACAAGCTGAAATGACATTCACTTCAACAGAAAAAATTCTGACAGCAGTTCAGACTGCTGTAGCAAAGGAGAGAGCCCTCACACAGGGTAAACGTATTAAAATTGTTACACCTGTACCTGCCTTAGAGGCAGTGGCAAAGGCAAGCATTCCAAATACAAAAGCTCTACATCCAAGATGGATACAATGGGTCAATTCTCTTGCTGCAACAGACGTTGAATATGTTTTTGACCCTTACTTGAAGACACAAGAATTTCTCCAATACGAACAAGGATGTCCTCTGCCTACTAAAATTCTACCTCTAGAACATTACGGCTGAATAATATATACAGACGGATCAGCACAGCCCGCAATTGGGGGTAAACAAACCTATAGTGCTGCGTGCGCGATTGTTAAAGTTCGCTGGCACAATGGTAAATTCAGACCTATGGTCACAAAAACTCAATCTCTCGGAGACTGTACAGCTCAGTGAGCTGAACTACAGGCATTCAAGATGGCGCTTGAAAATACAGATCACGAATTCCCCACACTCATAGTGTGCGATTTGTATAACTGCGTCAGGAATTACAATTAATATCTGCAGGGTTCAAAATGTTTTTAGGAACACAAAAATTGGCACAATCAAGCATTAAAAGCTTTGGGAACAAGTAGTTCTTTTGCAGAAAGAACTACAAAAGACTCACGTGATCCATACACTGAGTCATCAGCGTGATGGCGTTTACGTTGCAGGGAATTCATTGTCTGATGAAGTCGCGAAGGCAGCTGTGAAAACGGCTTTGGTAGCTACAATCAATCGTTCGAAAACAACGATAGACGGTGAAACCATGCTCGCTGTCAATGCCGCGTTACCTCTAAATTATCCACTCGAGTATACATACATAATTGATGCAAACTCTGTTCCTTTTGCTCGAATCTCTGGACTGGGGGATAGGGTAATTCCAAACAGGAACAAGAGAGGTGCTCTCATTTTTAAAGCACATATGGGAGAGGGTCTGATACATCAAGGGATCTCTAAATCTCTACTAGAATTAGAAGAGATGTACTGGTGGCCAGGGATGAAAGCTCACGTATACGAATTCAGAATTCATTGCGATGACTGTTACAAATACCAGAGCTTTGAACACCACCAGATTCCTGACTACAGCGTAGCCAGCCCAGTACAGACACCACTGTTAGACAGCATAAGGCTATCTACATGCGGACGTCCGAATGGACTGAAGCAGTCCGACAAATATTAATACAGATTCATTTGGATGTGGCCTCAGTGCTCAGCTGACGCCCGAACTGTTATAAAAGATTTGCGAGTCTTTATCGGCACGTACGCAATCGGCACACTACATTCTGACGAGGGTCCTGCGTTTAGCTCTAATTTAATTTAATTTAATTTAATAGCGATTTCTAAAGCGCCTGGTGACCCAAGGGTATCCCCGCGCTGTGAATTTGCAATCCTGTTGAGGGGAAAGGGGGGGGGAGAGGTGCTCGTATGGGGACACTATTTAGGGAAGAGGTGTGTTTTAAGTTTCTTGCGGAAAGCCAGGTAGTCAGGTTCTAGTCTGAGGGTCCGTGGAAGGGCGTTCCATCCGGCAGCCGCCTGTACGGAGAATTGCCGTCCTCCTGTGCGGGTCTTTTTAAATCTAGGTATGTTGGCCAGGTTCTCATTCTGAGATCGAAGAGATCTGGTTGTTGTGTAGGGGGTAATAATTTTTCTGAGAATCTCGGGGCCAGTACCGTTGATCAGTTTATGTGTTGTGCACATCGCTTTGAATTGCACTCTTTGGCGCACAGGGAGCCAGTGCAGAGCTTTGAGGGCCGGCTTGGCAGACACTCTGGAGGGGAGGTTGGTGAGCAGGCGTGCCGCTGCGTTCTGTGTCCGCTGAAGTTTTGTTAGGGTGGCCTCAGGGGCTCCTAGGTAGACCATATTACTGTAGTCCAGGCGGGACAATACCAGTCCCTGGATGAGTAGTTTCCTAGAGTTGGGTGGCAGTAGGGGGAGGATCTTGCGGGTTGTGCGTAGGAGCCCGAAGCAGGTGCCTGAAGTTTTCGTTGCCTGTGTCTTCATGGACAACTCTGGTTCGAGCCACACGCCGAGTGTTTTAATTTCGCGTTTTGGTGGTGGAATTTCCCCGAATACGTCAGGCCAGAGTGCTGGGGGGATGGTCTTCCATTGTTTCCCTAGGAGCATGACCTCCGTCTTTGACCCATTGAGTTTTAATGATGAATTATTCATCCAGTTATGAATTCCTGTAAGACAGTTGGCCAGATTTTCTGGGTGGTCTATCAGTTGGGACAGGGAGACGACCAGCTGAGTGTCGTCGGCATAACTTACTATTTTTATATTAAATGGTGTCACCACGTCCTCAAGGGGGGCCATATACGCGTTGAAAAGCGTCGGACTCAGGGAGGAGCCCTGAGGGACACCGCTTGTGAGAGGAAGGATGGCTGAGTGGTGATTGTTGTCCCATACTTGGAATGTGCGCCCTGTCAGGAATGACTCCATCCAACTGTGTGCCGTCCCGGTTAGTCCTGCATCCGCCAGTCTATGAAGAAGGACACGATGGTTGACTGTGTCGAAGGCTGCGCTTAGATCCAGGAGGATCACTGCCACTGATCCTCCTGAATCCAGTATGCGCCTTGCTTCTTCAATGACGGCGAGGAGTGCGGTGTCTGTCCCATGGCCCGGGCGAAATCCAGTTTGGGATTGCCTAAGTATTTTGTTAGTCTCAAAGAACTGAGATAACTGAGCATTTACCAGTTTCTCAGCTACTTTGCTGATACCCGGGAGCAGAGATATTGGTCGATAATTCGCCAAGTCTGCTGGATCTAGCTGGGGTTTTTTTTGAAGTGCTTTTACAACAGCACTCTTCCAGCTATCAGGGACAGATCCGTGAGCGAGCGAACTGTTGATAAGTTCTGTGACGGTGGGTACGATGACCGAGGCTACGGTTTTAAGGAACCTGATCGGTGCTGGGTCCAGAGGTGAACCGCTTTTCATTTTCATCAGTGTTCTTTCCACTTCTAAGCAAGTTACTGGCCGAAATGTCGGCAGAGCGGGGCGCGGATTGCTTTTGGCCTGGTCGAGGGATAGTCGGCTTTCCATGTGACTGGTGGGGTCGGGGGGTGGGAGAGATGCCAGGATTCTTATGATTTTATCGTTGAAGTAGTTAGCTAGTTCGTTGCTACGGTCAACTTTAGGGGTGGTGGAGGTGGTAGAATTGGGGACTTTAAGCAGTTCCTTAACAATTAAGAAGGATTCCATGGCTGAATTGGATGATTCTTGTATCCTTGTATCATAGTGTGAGGCTTTGGCTTTTCTGATGGCCTCTTTGTAAAGTCTGACTGTGATCTGGTAAGCCTTTTTGTTGGCGTGCTGCCAGTTTCTTCTCCAAAGCCGTTCGGCTTTTTTACAATTTTTACGGAGTATTCGGAGATCCGTAGTATACCATGGGGCTGACCCAGGTGTACCGTTTTTGTTTTCCCTAGTTCTAATTGGGAGTACCGAGTCCAGGGAGGAGGTAATCCATTCTCTGTATTGTTTGTCGGCAGTCGCCGGGTCTTCCGCGTGTGCCGGGGTCGTCCTTTCTAGGGTTTTGGCCCATTTTTCCGTGGGGAGTCTAGACCAGGTCCTGTCTCGGCTATAGGTGGGTGGAGTTTGGAGTTTCCTGAAAATTCCAGGAAGTTGGCAGGAGACTAAAAAGTGGTCTGTCCAGGGCAGGGGAAGAGCCTCCTTCGGTAGTATTAATGGCGCACTAGTGAAAACAGGGTCCAATAAATGACCCTTGATATGGGTGGCTCCGGAGTTGAGTAGGCGGATGTCAAGTGCCGCCAGATCTAATATCAGATCGTTGGCTACAGGGTCTGCTGGGTCTTCAAGATGAATGTTCAGGTCACCTACTATCATAAAATTTGACAGGGAGTGAGCCTGAGTTGTGACTGTATCTAGGAGGGAACCAATGAAGGAACCTGGGAGGCCAGGAGGGCGGTACACAAGTATTCCCGTAAGGGAGTTGGTTGGGTTTATTTTAATGGTAAAGTGGAGACTTTCTGAGTCCAAAATCTGTGCGTCACTGGTTTTACAGTGGAGATGGTCTCGGTGGATGATGGCGACACCACCGCCTCTTCCTAAACTGCGGGGGAGGGACTGAATCAGGTATCCCGGTGGAGTTGCTAGTGCCATATCTGATTGTGAGTGTGGGGCAAGCCACGTTTCCGTAAGAAAGAGGATATCTATCTCCAGGTCTTCTATGAGGTGGTTCACCTGTGTCGCGTGTTTAGGGAGTGAGCGACAATTTAGTGAGGCGAGGTTGAGGGCGGCGGGTTTGTGAGGTTTTGTAGGTAGTGTGAGCTGGGCTGGCTTACATAGTGGGCAGCGAGTGAAAGGTCCGTTTAGATCATGCAAGTAATCGCAGGAAGTGGATGAGGGTCTGAGACTTAGTAGCTCTCGACGTGAGTAGCTTACCTTTGTGTAGGATGTTTTAGGCAGGGGATCTGGCCCTAGGCCCGGTCGTGCGCGGACGGGCGCAGGCGGGCTTGCCTTAGGTGCGCCTTCGGCGCGCAAACGGCGCTCCCGCTGCGCTCGTCCGCTGCGCTGGTATGGCCGGCACATTTGTAGTCCTTGATGGTGGGCGTGGCCTCGCAGTGGGCGTGGCTTAAGCCTTGGGCGTTCCCTGTCTCAGCGCGGACCGCTGTCTCAGGGATGAGGAAGGAGGGCTGTGTCAGCGCGTGGTGTGAGCGCTTAAACAGGTGAGCTCCTTGTTTTAAAAATACAGTTTATACAGAGTGACAAGTTTTAAAATTCAATTTTCGTGAACACAGTCCTCCGGCTTCCGCCTCAGAGGATAATTACAAATAATGAAGGGCGCTTCGTTCTCAAGCGTTTTTGTAGTCCTTGATGGTGGGCGTGGCCTCGCAGTGGGCATGGCTTAAGCCTTGGGCGTTCCCTGTCTCAGCGCGGACCGCTGTCTCAGGGATGAGGAAGGAGGGCTGTGTCAGCGCGTGGTGTGAGCGCTTAAACAGGTGAGCTCCTTGTTTTAAAAATACAGTTTATACAGAGTGACAAGTTTTAAAATTCAATTTTTGTGAACACAGTCCTCCGGCTTCCGCCTCAGAGGATAATTACAAATAATGAAGGGCGCTTCGTTCTCAAGCGTTTTTGTAGTCCTTGATGGTGGGCGTGGCCTCGCAGTGGGCGTGGCTTAAGCCTTGGGCGTTCCCTGTTTCAGCGCGGACCGCTGTCTCAGGGATGAGGAAGGAGGGCTGTGTCAGCGCGTGGTGTGAGCGCTTAAACAGGTGAGCTCCTTGTTTTAAAAATACAGTTTATACAGAGTGACAAGTTTTAAAATTCAATTTTCGTGAACACAGTCCTCCGGCTTCCGCCTCAGAGGATAATTACAAATAATGAAGGGCGCTTCGTTCTCAAGCGTTTTTGTAGTCCTTGATGGTGGGCGTGGCCTCGCAGTGGGCGTGGCTTAAGCCTTGGGCGTTCCCTGTCTCAGCGCGGACCGCTGTCTCAGGGATGAGGAAGGAGGGCTGTGTCAGCGCGTGGTGTGAGCGCTTAAACAGGTGAGCTCCTTGTTTTAAAAATACAGTTTATACAGAGTGACAAGTTTTAAAATTCAATTTTCGTGAACACAGTCCTCCGGCTTCCGCCTCAGAGGATAATTACAAATAATGAAGGGCGCTTCGTTCTCAAGCGTTTTTGTAGTCCTTGATGGTGGGCGTGGCTTAAGCCTTGGGCGTTCCCTGTCTCAGCGCGGACCGCTGTCTCAGGGATGAGGAAGGAGGGCTGTGTCAGCGCGTGGTGTGAGCGCTTAAACAGGTGAGCTCCTTGTTTTAAAAATACAGTTTATACAGAGTGACAAGTTTTAAAATTCAATTTTCGTGAACACAGTCCTCCGGCTTCCGCCTCAGAGGATAATTACAAATAATGAAGGGCGCTTCGTTCTCAAGCGTTTTTGTAGTCCTTGATGGTGGGCGTGGCCTCGCAGTGGGCGTGGCTTAAGCCTTGGGCGTTCCCTGTCTCAGCGCGGACCGCTGTCTCAGGGATGAGGAAGGAGGGCTGTGTCAGCGCGTGGTGTGAGCGCTTAAACAGGTGAGCTCCTTGTTTTAAAAATACAGTTTATACAGAGTGACAAGTTTTAAAATTCAATTTTCGTGAACACAGTCCTCCGGCTTCCGCCTCAGAGGATAATTACAAATAATGAAGGGCGCTTCGTTCTCAAGCGTTTTTGTAGTCCTTGATGGTGGGCGTGGCCTCGCAGTGGGCGTGGCTTAAGCCTTGGGCGTTCCCTGTCTCAGCGCGGACCGCTGTCTCAGGGATGAGGAAGGAGGGCTGTGTCAGCGCGTGGTGTGAGCGCTTAAACAGGTGAGCTCCTTGTTTTAAAAATACAGTTTATACAGAGTGACAAGTTTTAAAATTCAATTTTCGTGAACACAGTCGGCTTATAAGGAGGCCATGGCCAGCTTTGGCGTTGCATTGCGATTTTTGAGTACATTCCATCCTGAGGGAAATTCGGTTGTGGAGATAAAAAAACGTGACATAAAGCAATCTATAACAGCTAGGGTATTAGGTTCGGGTGATGGGTGGGTCAAACATCTAATAAATGTCCAACGTAGTCTTAATAACCTGCCAAGAAATTCTCTGGGTGGAATCACTCCATATGAAATCCTTTTTGGTACTAGAATGTTGGTTGAAGACCTCAATCGTCCCACTTCAGTGGTGGAACAAAAAACCCTTTGATATCAAAGATCGTTTGACTGTTTTACAAATCAATTTTTATGGATAGGGCCAGATTGGCTCGGGAGGAGCAAGAATTGAATAAACCTACCATCAGATCACATTATCTGCTGCTGAGTTCCCCTTCCCTTGAGCCCTATCTCAAAACTGTAACTAAGCCCTTCCATAGACATTTGTTAATAAAATTTAGATTTAATTTAATCCATTATTCCCTAGCCAGTTACCCGTCCTGGAGTAAACCAGAAGAGGGCCCTCCGTGCAAATGTGATGATTTTTCCCACCAGGACACTATGCATTTTATCATGTTTTGCAGTTTATATTCGGATGCTAGGAAAAAATATCTGGTCCCAATTTTAAGAGAGGCCGGCTTTGTTCAAGTTAGGCCGGCTCTAGTTTACTTAATGTCCTTGGGCAGTACTACCATCATATTTGGAGTAGCCAGCTTTTTGGTGGCGGCTCACAGAACGAAAACATATTTGGTGGCATTGGGGGACCTTACCTAGCTTTTTGAGCTGCACCTCAATTATTATTTTTCTGTATTGCCTTTGTGTCCTAGTGTTGTATATAATGCTCTTACTTGGTCGTTGTAAATCTATGTAACCTGTAAATCTGTAAATTTGTATATAAATGTTTTAAAGTCTTTTATGATTTTTAACAAATCGAATAAAGTGAACTTGACTGACTGTTTTACAGGACTTAATGAAACAAGAAGATGTCTAAGCAATACCAGCGAAAAGCCAAAGACCACTGAATAAAAACCACCTGTCCCAGCAAGAACTGTCTGGATTCCAAAGACTGGGGATCTGGTCAGGGAGAAAATAGCGGTTAAGAAGGAATTTGGGCCTTCTTACAGAAAACCAGTACCTGTACTAGCAATCTACGGATCAAGAACAGTGCTGCTGCCGCCCCTTGCTGAAAAAATGACAATGTCAAATGTCAATTGACCTGGTAAAACCACACCATGTGGCCAATAATAAGTAGTAGGCCCAGTGGACTCCCAAGATGTAGCAGACGACCAAATCTTGCTACTATCCAAGAGGTTCAAACTGAAAGACTCATCACCTTTGAAGATTCTAAAGTGAGAAAAGAAGGACTATGCAATAAAGCCATGGAACTTGTGCCTCTTGAAACCCAAATAACAGTTCGTCAAGAAACTCCCGTCTACAATGATGTAGCATCTGACTATACTAACATGTCAAGGGAACAAGCAACACCAGCGATTCCAAATAATCCGGAAGCGATACCAACAATTAACTGAACTGCCTCTGGCTATTTTATAACTTCGATAACTTTTCTGAGGATCCTAGTGAACCTGAAAGTACGCCAGCAAACAAATCTTTCAAGGAAAAAAAAAAGGTACTTGGTCAAGAGCTTACAAATACATATCTGGTTTCACCTTGGGTTGAACTTTGGATTGTGTTAGGTGTACTCCTGCTATGGCTCATTCTTGTGTTAAGTTTGGAAAAGCTGATAGGTGGAAAGCACATTAAAATGGAAACAGCAAGTTAGAACATCAACTTGCTCCTGAAGCCACAAAAATCATCTCATCGTGAACAATCAGACCTGTCATCAGTGAACCTCACAACGATCCCACTACCAGGTGGAATAGCATGGGATGCAATTGATTATGAAATTTATGGCCCTGTTGAGCTGCTAAAGATATCTCATCAATTTAAGGTTTCCTTGAGTGATTTCGTCTCACTAGCACATTTTCTGATGATTGGGACTTTGAGACTGTTAATAACATGATGGCAGACTTAGAAATGTCAGCAAAATTGACAAAACATGAATACTTAGAAGGTTCATCAAATTATGAAGAAATGTATTGTTTTAATCATTTTGTCCATCATTACTTGCATAAATCTGCAAACCCTAGAAATGTTTTAACGTATAATCAATGGGAACATTGTGCAACTCCTCCAAAAGGTAGTTCTAAAACATTTCTTAGAAAATTTCCATATTTCACAGCCTTTAATGTTACAAACCCAGAAAGTTTTTACTTTAAAAATGTGAATAAGACAGGCATGAAAAGTATGTTGACAAATACTAAACACATTTATTCTGCTGCCTTTTATGCTTAATTGTCCACCTTAGGCTTTGACTTTTGGAAAGACAACATTGAGACAAAAACTGTTTGGGTCACAAAAGACTGGCAGGGACAAGGTTTAGAAGCATTGTTCAGAGCCTGCATCATCCCAGAACAAATGAAGTTCCTAAATGACACTGTTCAACAGACATCTTGTCTTGGCATTGCTAAGTTGAAGTTGAAGTTGAAGTTGAAAAGTTCTTGATAGAGCGCACTGTGACCAAGCGGCTTCCTGGCGCTGGAGTTTAAACAGAGAAGTACAGAAATCTGCCAGAAATAGAATCAGCAGGAGTACGCTTGGGAAAACAGGAAAGTCTTGAGCGCCTTACGAAACTGTGAGTAGACTGGAGTGGATCTAATGGACAAGGGAAGGCTATTCCAACAACGGGGATCTAGTACAGAGAATCTGGTGCCTCCAGTTTTGGCCCTACGGAAGCGAGGGACATTGAGGAGGGCCTGATTATAGGAGCGGAGGGTACGGCTGGGGGTGTAGGGATTAATTAGAGAATTGATGAAAGCCGGAGCAGTGCGGGCAGAGGCCATGAAGGCCAGACATCCCATCTTGAAAAGGGATCTCTGGTGGATGGGAAGCCAATGGAGGGATTTCAAAATGGGAGTGATGTGGTGAAACTTAGGAAGGTGGAGGATGAGGCCTGATTCTGAATAGCCTGAATACTAAAGGACTATTAGATTTGATCTTCGCGATCTTTTCTATAAAAAAATCATTAAGGGACGAGCAAAGAGCTTGGGAAGGAACAAGATTGGGGTTGACGGGGAGGAGCTACGCTCGTAACCAAGAAGGCCGCATAAGCTCCCGGCTCCGCTGACCTCCGCCAGAGGCTCATGAATCCTGACTCCCATCCTGATTTCCCGCCGGACTCCTGTGCAGGTGAACTGCGCCTGACCGAAAGGTGCAATCCCGGAATTTCTAGCTGCTCGGACGACAAAGATATGTCGTGTGCCATTCTTGGCCTACCCCAGATTTGAAGCCGGGGCCTCGAGCTCTAACCCGGCCGGGTTGGAGTTGAACAACATCGGCCGCGGACCGTGGGCGGTTCCGGTCTCCCGAAGTGGCGTTTTTCATCTCCCGTTATGGATGGTGATTTGGTGACAGCTCTACCCAGCAACTACGGTGGCCTATTGTACCGACTATTTGTTCGGGGTTCCGCTGCCCGGAGGCCACGTTGGGCTCCCGGGGTTTTCTGGGCTCGGTTCCTCGTGGGCGGCGACGGTACTGCTAACGTGCTTTGGACGTGTTAACAGTGGTTTCTACATTGCTTCTGCTCTGTGCCCCGGAGAAGTCGACCTCCGAGGCTCGGACACCTGCCCGGTCGCTCATTGAGGGGAGATGGAGCGGGCTGAAACTGCACCGTCGCTACGCACTGTAATGGCCGCCATTTTGGAGCTCCACACGCGATTCACCGCCACCTTCCAGGAGATGATCATAACTGTTGATCATGTGGGCTTGGGACCGGATTCCGGCCCTTTGTTCCTGGAGAGCCGAGATACTTCTTCCGCGGAGAACGCCTTGATTGTTACCGAGGACCCTGTGCAGAATATCGACACGGAAATCTACTGTGACCCTAAGATGACGGCGATCGAGCCCGCAAGAACTGGACGTTTATTTAGCCCTATATCGACCCCGCCCGAGATGGATGTGACTGTCTTCGTAAGCCATTGTGACTTCTCCAAAGTCTGTCGGACTACACTTTTGCCTCTTTTTGTGAGTGATCAAAACCGCTTTGCTGATTTATCGCTGGTGGGCAGTGGACTTGCTTTGACTTTTGGACTCTGTGGCCGTCTATCCTGTTTTCCCTCCTTTCGAATTGATCTTGACACTCTATTATTTTCTATTAATCTTGTTGTGATGGCGGTCCGGATGGCCAGAGCCTGCGTGGAGAAACGCAGCGACCTATTTGTACTGGACGGGGTCATCGTGATGGATCGTGAGGGTTTGGGCTGAACTTGATTGGACTTTGCTGCACTGTTTCTTTTGTCTTTGCTGGGTGGTATCTGTGGGAGCGAGGGCCAGATGTGAATCTGATTGTCTGATTATTAGTCTGATATGCTCGGGACGGGATTGCTGCCTCTGTGGTGCCGGGGGTCGGGCGGGATGGTCCTTTTTCTGTTTGCGGCTCCCCTACGGACTGTCTCTTGATTTGCTAAAATTTGCTTAACACTACGGTAGGGGGTGTCTGCTTTTGGCGGGGGGATGGGAGTCCGGGAGCTTGTATCGTTTTGCAACATTCTCCTCCTCCAACTTTTTCCCTTCCTTGGGGCGTAGTTTAGGGGGCGACAGGCACGCTGCTAGTGGGGTTAGGTCGTAGCCATCTGCAGGGGTGTAGGGTGGGGGGTTGTGGGGGGTTTATTATTTTTCCTTTGTTATTTTCTATGACCATTCTATTTCCCTTTTCCCTTCTTCACAAGAGATGTGGCGTATTTTCCTGATTTTTGCCTAAACGTATCTGGGTGTCATATGTCTGCCTCGTATATCCTGTACTCCTGGTGGGCGGGTGCTGTGGGGGGGGGGGTGCCTGCGGTCATTGCTATTTAATTGTTTTGTTTCTGCTTTCCGCTGGTATTGATTTCTTTGCTGATTCTAACTGTACGGTATTTCTTCGCTTCACTTGCCCGTCCACAGCTGTGTTGTATTCGTTTATGACACCCGATATGTATATTTCTCCTCTTGTGTTATAATAATAAAAAGATTTAAAAAAAAAAAAAAAGATTGGGGTTGACCCTATCAGAAGCAACTAAGTTGCGGACTATGGAGAAAATCTCCTTAGACTTGTTGGCTGATAGTGTAATTTTCTCCGAAAAGTATGTGGTTTTGGCTGAGAAGACGGCCCTTTTATAGTTAGCTAAAAGCAGCTTATATTTGACCCGCAAAAGGGGGCAGTAATTTCGCCTCCAATGGCGTTCAGAACGCCTAAGGTCCAATTAAAGGGTCTTCAGCTCGCCAGTAAACCACTTATGGGCATCATGAGGGCGACAGGCCTTGACTTTCCTGAGAGGGGCAACCAAATCACATGATGAAGACAGCCAAGTATTCACGGCGTCTGCTTGACAGTCAATGGAAAGCTCGGAGGGAGCAGGAGAGGAGGAGGCAAGGGAAGCACAGAGAGAGTTAAAATCGACCCGATTCCAGTTTTGCTAAGATAAAAGATTTAAACAAACCGTGCATACCTAAACCCACAACTGATAGTAATTTAACTTCAGATGAGGAGGTAGACGTAAATTATATTTTACAACAGAACAGAACAAATCCTGAATGGAAAAAATGGTTAATCTGGCCGACAGACACGAATAACTGTCAAAATAGATTCCTGAACAAGACACAAGGGTTCACAGTAACTCGGCCCGATCCAAGATATATCCAGGGATAATAACAACTTACAGTGTAGGAAAACTGTGCCTTGAATGGCTACAAAAATCCACACTTCCAGAAATAAAACAACACTTACCTTTGCTTAAAGATGGCGTTGATTTACGAGAATTCTTACTAGGACCTCGTAATCCATGCCATAAACGTTTCATATTCGCCGGTGTATACGCTGCTTACAATGAAGCTTGAAAGTCACGCAAAAGGAAACAGCTGAAAGAATACGAGAAATTGATCGTATTAACCTAGAGAAATCACTCTCTGTAGTTGACAATGGGTTAACAACTCTGTCGTCCAGAATTTATTCTTTGGACAGCATTGTATCCTCTGCCATAGACATAATGGAACAGGACTTGCTAATGTTACAACATGGCCAGTCTCAATTACGTTCTATAATGCTGTTAGGCTGGACGTTGCAAACCCTTCGTTCTGAACGTTACAGTAGATGGCATCCTATGGATATGACTATATCCTGAATTAACCAGAACAATGAGTATGTTCTTGTGGCTTTTGAGAGTAAAGCATGCTGGTACCTATTTAAATTCCTTAGGAAATAAAGCACTAAAGGCTCCTGTTCAGCAGAACTTTGGACCAAAATTCAGTTTATCAAGTACGGCAGCAAGATAATTCCAATTTACCCTGTCAAAGGCTTTTGTTGCATCAAGCGTCATGGCCACCAGTGGAAGAGTAAAGTTGGAAGAAAAATAAATCGCGCCTATCAGGTTGTGCATGAGATCAAAAAGATTTCTGCCTTTTAAAAACCCCTTCTGGTCAGTATGCAGCAGATCTCCTGCAACTGCTCCTAACCTGTCGGCCAAAATCCTAGTGAAAACCTTATAGTCAGAATTAAGGAGTGAGATGGGTCTATACAACCCACAGTTGGTAGAGGATTTACCTGGTTTCAGAATCAAAGTGATGTTTGCTTCTCCCCACGAAGTGGGTGGTTTAACCCCATCTACTAGAATCTTATTAACATGTATGGTCATTGATGGAATTATGACTTCACCTAAGAATTTATAGACTTCGGCCGGAAGGCCGTCCGGCCCAGCCACCTTTCCAGCTTTACAAGCGGAAAGTGCCTTCCTTACTTCCTGCTGCGAGATTTCCAGAACTGTGTGATGGACCGAGTTTAACTAATCTCTCGCAATAGTTTTATCAATGCTGTTATCTTCATCATATAATTACTTAAAATAAGTATGGAAGGCGTCTCCTATCTCATCTTCATTACTTGTTAGTGTATTAGAATCTGCAACATATATTTCCTTGATCAGGTTGCGCAACCTGTCAGATTTAGCCTTCCATGCTAGTAGTCTATCAGCCCCCTCGCAGTATTCAAAATGAGCAAGCCTGCTCACCTCCCACCTACTGGAGATTCTAGCCTGAACTGTGCTATCCAGAAGCGCTTTCAGAGATTCCAATTTAGTAATTAATATTTGAATTTGCTCTTGATCTGTCTCTTTCATAATCCTTTTTTCGACCTTTTTCATGTGACACTCTGTATGTGAAATTTCCTCCCTATATTTCCTGTTTTTATACAAGATCCTATTTGTGACGAAAGCCCTCAGAAAGGATTTTAGAGTGTCCCAGACCACAATGACATCAGCAGAACCAATGTTGATGTCTAAGAAAGATTTAGTCTTCTGGGACAGATAACTAATTTCCTCTTTATCTAAAAGGATTGTACGGTCGAACAACCAAACCCTTTGCTGAACTTTCCCACCAAGATCCCAATCCATCCAGACGGCCGTATGATCCGAAAGGTGGGGGGTCAAATAGCCTATATCTATGATGTTGCTTCTTAAATCATTGCTGATTAGAATATAATCAATCCTGGATTTGTGTCTATATTTTTTGTTATAGAAGGACACTCCCAATTGGGTGCCCGACCTCTCCCTCCAGATATCGATTAGCACATTTTGCCTCATCATTGTTTTCAAAAAGGCTCTAGATTTAGACGGGATGTTAGCTCTGTTATTTGGGGATTTATCCCATAGTGGATTCAAAACTATATTAAAATCCCCTGCAAAAATTGTCCTATCTGGAAGCCCCAGCACATTTAAAAAAAATTGTTTTTAAGGTTGAAGGATCATCCTGATTAGGACCATAGTAACCAACTACAGTAATAGGGGTACTCACCACAGAAATCGTTGCTATAACCCATCTACCACTTGAATCTGTCTTTACATCCAGAATGCTAACATTAGCTTGCCTTTTAATTAGTATAGCGACCCCCCTAACATTAGCCGATTGACCAGAACAGAGACAGTGTTCCACCCACCTAAGCTTCGACATATTTCAGTAATTTATTTTTTGATAAGGTGGGTGTCCTGCAAGATAATTATATGTGCGGGTGAATCTTTCAAATATTGTAAGATTTTTTCTCTCCTGTTCTTAACTCGGAGGCCATTTACGTTCCGTGATAAACATTGGAGCGTTCTCATGGAGGATTAGGGAGACCACAATTTGAACTTACCGCATCCTGCAAGGAATCTGCACCTGACCAAAAGCGGTGAAAAAAGAATATAATAGGACAAAAAGGCGTATGAGAATTACTTTTTTCTTTTTTACCCCTCTGCCCCCTCACCCGTGCTAACTCCACCACCCCCCAACCTTGCCCCTCCCCCCTTGGAGAACCCAACCCCCATTTACCTGGAGAGTCCAGGTTCTGCCTGCCAGTAAACCCTGCTCTGCCTTATTTTTACTTTTAGTGTATGATAGTGCTGGTGCTGGGTGCATAAATATATTTAAAAAATATAGTTAACTCATGTGTACCTAGTGTGTACCAAATATTTTTTAAAAGGCTAAATGTTCAAACATATGCCCAATAATGCATCTACTGGTCCAGTACTTAACCAAATTGTTATTGTACCTCACCCAAGTTCTAGCAGATAAACTACGAAAACTGCATAGTTTATCGTTGTGTAGAAAAGATTATTGTAAACTCTCTAGAAGTTCATCTGCCTCCTGCACTGTTCGCGCATTGTGCATCTTCTTATTAAACATGATCCTCAATTGGGTTGGGAATTTAAGTTGGACAACAGCCCCCAACTTCTTAAAGTCTTCCATTCTCTTCCCCAGCTCCCATTGGCAATCGAGAGTGACACGTGAAGGCAGCTTCATCTTTTCTAAGTAAGGAAATATCATCTTTAGCCGCTCCCAGGTCTGTTTTATGTTCTTCCACCGAATTTTCTAAGACCCCGGTCCTGGAGTTTAGAATGTCAAGCTTTTTCTCCAGGGACTCACAAAAACATCTGATGTCTCCCTGGTTTGCCTCCGAGATTGCGAATCCCATTTAATGTCAGATGCCATTGTGAGGATTAATGATTCTAACGGAGTACCTGAGGGAGATTTATCGCTCAAAGCCACCCCTACTCCCGCATTTGCATCCACTGACTCAGCTGCTCCCCCATAGACAGCAGCAACAACTGTATCTCCACCTGTTGGAAGAATAGTTAAGGCCATGATCCCGTTAGTTTCAGAGACTCCTGGTACATCTGACTCATTCAACTGAAGGGGCTGCCCAACCTTAAGTTCAACCTGCAGCTCAACAAGTGCCACTGATAAATTGGAAGAACTTGAAGGCAGGCCAGAAGTAGGCAAAGTGTCTGAGCTGACGTTAGGCTGAGGGCAAGACCTAGGCAGGGGCAAGAGATTCTCTGTTGCCATATTGAAGAAAGAGTGAGACTGCTTCCCCAAATCAGGCTGAACACCGCTTACCCTGAGAGCTTCCCCCTGTTTTACCACATCCAAAACTTGAGGCAAAACCTTAAAGTATGACCTCAGCGAGGGGGTTACTTTAACTTTAGTATCCAAAGGAGGGCCTTTCTTCCTTGTATTTTTGGGGAATTTTCCCTTATATACTCGATAGGGGAAAGGGCTTTCGTCAGTATTTTCCGCTGGCTTCACCTCGAATAGCTCTTTATTTTCAGGAGGTGCTTTTGTAATATCTTTTAAAGCACCGCCCTCCCTGGATACTTGTAGCTCAGGCTCTTGTACTCTCCCATGTTTGTTATGTTTTTCAAATTTCGCCTTTGATTTTGTTTTTGTTGTTTTTTGTAGTCTGCCTATTTTGCCCAATTTACTTACTTCGAACTCGCCCTCAACCTCAGCCTCCGCCTGCTTTACCTCCTTCCCCTTATTGCTGTTTTTCGTGGGGACAGAGACAGAGGTAGAAGTCCCCTTTTGTCTCAAACAGTATGCTGCAGTATGGGAACCTGGGGGCTTTCCCAGTAGAGGACTTTCGATGCTGCCTTCGCCACCCTCAGCCCGGCGTTCTTGCACTCCCAGTACGATTGCTGCCACCCTTGTTTTGTCTCCCCCAGCCAAACTTTCGGCAGAAGCGCTACTTTCGCATCTCGCCTCCGCTTCTGCCTCTAGCGTGAATGCGGCAGCTCCCGCCGCCTTCCAGGTGCTGACTCCGCCTCCCTCGCTCCCGGAAACACCTCGAGAGAGGCTGCCGTGGAGCAGCTGATGCGCTGCCAATCTCCAGCCCCTCCTTAGCTCTGAGGCAGCGACGAGGCAGCGTGAAGATCAACCAAAGCGCCAACACACATCCCCAACTTCTTCGCCAGGTACAAAGATTACTACTAGAAATGTAATCTAAAGCACTGCCATAGCCTCATGGGCAATATTCAGTTTAAGGTGCTACCGTCCTGGGGGCACCACAGCCCCTAAGGTGTTCAGAAAGTTTTTTGCAGTGGTAGCCACCCATCTAAGTGGAATCCACGTTTTCTATTACTTGGACAACTGGCTGATCAGGAGTGCAAACAAACGGCAAAGATTGGCTCAGACCCAAGCTTTTGCACTATTTAGGGTCAAAATGGTACAGTCCCGCCTGCAGCCTTTTCATGTTAAGCCCTTTTCTAGGAGCAGTTTTCACCAGAAGATCTTATCCCAGTGCAGCAGGGGTCCTAGCCTTCTAGTCGTTACAGACTCTTTTGCAGCCAGATAATGGTCAGGAAAGTCATGCGCCTCCTGGGCATGATATAGTAACGGCAAATGAGCAACCCAATATACCCTTGAGGGTTTGGGCAAAGGATATGGTAGGGTAAAAATACCTTCAAGGGGTTTTGTTATTGTACAATTCACATAGAATTTCAAACAGTATTTGAGGTCCTTATATGTATAAGACCAATGGTGCAAAGCAACAATCTCAAATATTCATGAAATTTATATAGGTCACTGCAAGTGATCCAAAATAGAAGAGAGGGAGAAGGTGTGTATGAAAAAAGTTTGTATTTAATACTCCAGAAATAAATTGTTTTTAAAAAAGGGTCCAGAAATATAACAATGTTATAGGAGAAAATGATTCAGGAATAACAATCAAACAAAAACTCTCTATAACAATTGTAAGAGCTTGTCCGCTTCTTCACAGTTGATCAATTAATTAAACAGACAAAGCGTATATGTCGACGTTTCGGTCTCTAATCTTAAGTTGAAGAAACCATCCTCAGGACATATAAATCATATCTGGAAAACCCTGAAAAGACAGAGTTGTAATTAAAAAACAATCTCAATCGCCTATACTGGGATAAAAATAATTTTTACTACTCTTCTATACATATCACACCATACCTCTCTATATTTAAAGACAATCATTCGACGTCTAACTGAGTTCAAATGTACATTGAGCCAGCAATTTATACATCTGTTTAAGTTTTGTTACAGAACTTTGTTTCACAATACATCTAAATTTCAGGAAATTATACATTTATCACAACTTTACATCATAAACTAGGCGTGTCTATCATGACACTACTATGTATATTGACCCTCTTTAAATATTCATAACCATTGTGTTTGCATGATGTATTTGTCTTACTGAAGCACGCGCCTACTTAGAGTTCTACTCGGAAAGGCTTTTAATTTAATCACACAAATTTTAAATAAGAATTCCTAAAATATGCAAATGGTATAGTCTTGATCACATACTCTATGTATTTATTTGCATAACATTCTAACAACCCTAAAGGCGAAGAAAAAGTTGGTATTATGCAATGGGAGCGTTTACGTGTCCTTACACTCTATTTACTTCAAGTTTTACAATCCGCTTACTAAATGCGACGGTTTACAAATCACGAAATCTACCCAGGATCTATATATACCTGATAAGATGACATCTTGTAGCCTCCAAATGCACTTTATTGGTGATTAAAAAAAACGATCGATAATGCCCTGCGTAAGAATTAGAACAACTCGATTAGCACTGTTAGAGTTTCAATAGTGCTGGGGTTGAAGGTTAACTTAAATGAGATCATACCTCCTATATAGTGAGTGGCATATACAATCTTCCGCTTGAATGTATTTCGGTTGGTTCAGCTCAAAGAACTCTCGAAGTTTAATGCGGATGGTTATAAATTGTTGATCTGTATGAAAAGATGCCTGTATCAATGCTACATCTAATATATGGACGACAAGTTTTAAAAAAAAATGCTTAATGTATCATTACCTACTGCGCAAATTGATGTCGCACAGAGTCTTCCCCTTTACTTTAATTCTTTATGGAAGACGAGAGATCTGTGAATTAAAAGCAACAGAAATCTATGAAATATTTTGTTGCAGCGTACCTATTGCTTGGTATAGCCAGGGCTAATTTCAAGTTCTCACCTGCATGAAGAGCTCAATGGATCGTCAGCGTGGCCGCATGCACCCAAAATGAAGCAAGGATTAGTGCAGTCAAGTACTGTGTTTATAAAGTCTGTCGTTTGGAGATCGAAACAGGACTAACGTTGTTTTATGCATATGTCGCTCACATAGATAGAACAAATTCAGCCGCCATCTTTGAGTTGGCAAATTATTGTGGCTTACTTAGGAATTGAATTTTAATCAGCAGTATGATGAAGTGAACTGCTATATTACAGTAACATTTCCTATATTTTACCTTAAATAAAATATCTTATCGTTTTTCAGTGTTGAGGTAAAATGGGAGATTACCTGCTAAATTGTACAAATTCTAAACTTATATCTTTATTTTTGTTTACAATCGCCTCTCATTTATGAGAAAAGTGCAAAGGGGCCAATATTGTGCTCTCGTCTAGTCTCTCTATCAGGGTATAGTCATTGTGAAAATTTCACAATATATCTAAACTATTTCAAATCGTAACTTTATTAATCTTGTTCGGTCAACTAAGATACTACTCACATTTATCCCTAATGTGTGTTGCATCATTGATGTTCTAAGCATATTGCATAGTATTTACATCAGTTTGAACAGACACAAGTGTGGCATTATCTCGATTATTAATGATTACACTACGGTATATAGCCAAATTCATGCAGTTATTAGAGCATACATTGACATACAAATTCAAGGCAAATTTGACAAAATAGAGGCTCAGTTTACGTTAAACCCATAAGTCACAATTTATAAATCATCTAAGGTTTAATATTCAGAATTTCAAAAGTGAACATTATCCTTAGCTTATTGATGTTATCATAGCATAGAAATGTGCATGATCACAAAAGTCATATATGTTAAACTGCCTTTATAAAAAACGGACAATATACATAGTTACATTGTTATATTCCTGAGTTCTATACAATGTCCATTAACTGCATTAACGGTTTAGGCAAGTATGGATATCTGAACAAGCAGCTTCAATAACAACACCAGTTGTTTATTACATACAGGCTAAGGTGTGCCATTCAGATGCACTGTTAAGACCCTTTTCAATCGTGTTGGCATTACAGATATATTTGCCTTCCCTTAGGGTAAGGATCCGATCCACATTTTGTTGACGTTTAGTTGGTTTAATTACATCGATGACCCACCAAGTCATTTGATTGAAAGTGTGTCCTAATCTGGTGAAGTGTTCTACAAGAGGTGCATTTTCAGTTTTGCATCTAATGCGAGACTGATGTTGTAATATCCTCTTTTTTATAAGCTGAATGGTTTTGCCGATATAGTGTAAATCACACGGACATTTTATACAATAAATGACATTGGCGGTGTTACAGTTTGAAAAGGACCTGAGTGTTATATTTACATCATTGATGGTACACGTTTTGACTGTATCGGTAGTTTGGCATGCTTGACAGTTACTGCACTTGAAGTGTCCAATAATGGGGATAAGTTGTCTCATATTATCTACCACATTATGATTTTTCTTGTTATCATATGCATGGACTAATCGGTCCTGCAAATTTGTACCTCTTTTAAATGCAAAAAGTGGTTTTTGAGTGAACTCTGGGTTCGATGACAACAGATTCCATTGTTTTAGTATAATCCGTTTAACAGCATTGGAGTGCGTTCCAAATGTTGTCTCACAGACTAAATTGTCTTTTTTGGGGCGTTCCTTAACTGTCAGTAAATGTTCTCTTTGATTGTACCAAGCCCTTTTCATTGATCTTTTTAAGAGCTTGGATGGGTAACCTCTTGCTTTAAGTTTTTCTTTGAGTTTTTTTAGCTTCAAAGAAATAGTCAGTTTTCAAAGTGCAATTTCTGCGGAGACGCATAAATTGGCCAAAAGGTAACCCATCCTTTAGGCCCTGAGGGTGGTGACTTTGATATTTCAAGAGAGTATTACGAGAAGTTGGCTTGGTATATAGACTTGTGTATAAATGATTGGAAATATCATTCTTGATGGAAATATCTAAGAAATTGATTTCATGGTTGCTATACTCCAAAGTGAATTTCAAATGTTGGCTTCTAGTATTCAGCCAAACATGAAAATCTTGTAGATCAGATTCAGTGCCATGCCAGAGCATTAATACATCATCGATGTATCTCAACCACCTTCGGATGTTATTATTGAAGGGGTTGGATACATCGTGGATATGTTGGGTCTCAAAATGGGAGACATAAATGTTGGCTATATCCGGAGCATAGACTGCTCCCATGGCCACTCCATTTAATTGTTGGAAAAACGTGTTATCATATAGAATTTTTTTTCACATAATGAAATGCGAACACATTCAACTATAAATTCTGTGGGAACCACATGTGGTCTAGGGCGATCATCCAAAAAGATTTTAAGAATAGTCAATACTTCTTGTTGGGGTATAGAGGTATAGAGACTTTCTATATCCATGGTGACAAGTATATCATTCATGGGGTCAAACTCAAAGTTTTCCACTGCATTTATGCCTGCCATTGTGTCACTGATATATGATGGTTGTTCAGTGGCAAATGGTCTAATGAAGTAATCCGCATACTGGGCCAGAGGCTTTAGGATAGAATTGCATCCCGAAACAATCGGTCTACCAGGGGGATTTATAAGGTCCTTATGCACCTTAGGCAATAGATAGATGGCTGGCACTGTAGGTGTTTTATTAATTAGGAAGGATGCCTCTTTTTCATTTAACCATCCTCCGTCCAAACCTTGTTTGCTCAGTGTGCTTATTTCTTTTAGTAATCGTGAAGTGGGGTTAGTTGGTAGCTCCCTATAGTTCGTCTTATTAGATAGCTGTTTCATCATTTCAGTGTTATATTTGAAAATGCTATCCACATAGAGGTTGACAATCTTTTTAAGAAAAGGATACAGTACAAATCCAATTTTCCCCAAGAACATCAAAAGGCTCTACGTGACCTTCAATCTTTGGAAGGTACCGTAATAAAACCCGCTGATAAAGGGGGTGGCATTGTCTTATGGGGATGTGACAAATATAACACTGAAATGATGAAACAGCTATCTAATAAGACGAACTATAGGTAGCTACCAACTAACCCCACTTCACGATTACTAAAAGAAATAAGCACACTGAGCAAACAAGGTTTGGACGGAGGATGGTTAAATGAAAAAGAGGCATCCTTCCTAATTAATAAAACACCTACAGTGCCAGCCATCTATCTATTGCCTAAGGTGCATAAGGACCTTATAAATCCCCCTGGTAGACCGATTGTTTCGGGATGCAATTCTATCCTAAAGCCTCTGGCCCAGTATGCGGATTACTTCATTAGACCATTTGCCACTGAACAACCATCATATATCCGTGACACAATGGCAGTCATAAATGCAGTGGAAAACTTTGAGTTTGACCCCATGAATGATATACTTGTCACCATGGATATAGAAAGTCTCTATACCTCTATACCCCAGCAAGAAGTATTGACTATTCTTAAAATCCTTTTGGATGATCGCCCTAGACCACATGTGGTTCCCACAGAATTTATAGTTGAATGTGTTCGCATTTCATTATGTGAATTTTTTTTTCTATATGATAACACGTTTTTCCAACAATTAAATGGAGTGGCCATGGGAGCAGTCTATGCTCCGGATATAGCCAACATTTATGTCTCCCATTTTGAGACCCAACATATCCACGATGTATCCAACCCCTTCAATAATAACATCCGAAGATGGTTGAGATACATCGATGATGTATTAATGATCTGGCATGGCACTGAATCTGATCTACAAGATTTTCATGTTTGGCTGAATACTAGAAGCCAACATTTGAAATTCACTCTGGAGTATAGCAACCATGAAATCAATTTCTTAGATATTTCCATCAAGAATGATATTTCCAATCATTTATACACAAGTCTATATACCAAGCCAACTTCTCGTAATACTCTCTTGAAATATCAAAGTCACCACCCTCAGGCCCTAAAGGATGGGTTACCTTTGAGCCAATTTCTGCGTCTCCGCAGAAATTGCACTTTGAAAACTGACTATTTCTTTGAAGCTAAAAAACTCAAAGAAAAACTTAAAGCAAGAGGTCACCCATCCAAGCTCTTAAAAAGATCAATGAAATGGGCTTGGTACAATCAAAGAGAACATTTACTGACAGTAAAGGAACGCCCCAAAAAAGACAATTTAGTCTGTGTGACAACATTTGGAACGCACTCCAATGCTGTTAAACGGATTATACTAAAACAATGGAATCTGTTGTCATCGATCCCAGAGTTCACTCAAAAACCACTTTTTGCATTTAAAAGAGGTACAAATTTGCAGGACCGATTAGTCCATGAATATGATAACAAGAAAGATCATAATGTGGTAGATAATATAAGACAACTTATCCCCATTATTGGACACTTCAAGTGCAGTAACTGTCAAGCATGCCAAACTACAGATACAGTCAAAACGTGTACCATCAATGATGTAAATATAACACTCAGGTCCTTTTCAAACTGTAACACCACAAATATCATTTATTGTATAAAATGTCCGTGTGATTTACACTATATCGGCAAAACCATTCAGCTTATAAAAAAGAGGATATTACAACATCAGTCTCGTATTAGATGCAAAACTGAAAATGCACCTCTTGTAGAACACTTCACCAGATTAGGACACACTTTCAATCAAATGACTTGGTGGGTCATCGATGTAATTAAACCAACTAAACGTCAACAAAATGTGGATCGGATCCTTACCCTAAGGGAAGGCAAATATATCTGTAATGCCAACACGATTGAAAAGGGTCTTAACAGTGCATCTGAATGGCACACCTTAGCCTGTATGTAATAAACAACTGGTGTTGTTATTGAAGCTGCTTGTTCAGATATCCATACTTGCCTAAACCGTTAATGCAGTTAATGGACATTGTATAGAACTCAGGAATATAACAATGTAACTATGTATATTGTCCGTTTTTTATAAAGGCAGTTTAACATATATGACTTTTGTGATCATGCACATTTCTATGCTATGATAACATCAATAAGCTAAGGATAATGTTCACTTTTGAAATTCTGAATATTAAACCTTAGATGATTTATAAATTGTGACTTATGGGTTTAACGTAAACTGAGCCTCTATTTTGTCAAATTTGCCTTGAATTTGTATGTCAATGTATGCTCTAATAACTGCATGAATTTGGCTATATACCGTAGTGTAATCATTAATAATCGAGATAATGCCACACTTGTGTCTGTTCAAACTGATGTAAATACTATGCAATATGCTTAGAACATCAATGATGCAACACACATTAGGGATAAATGTGAGTAGTATCTTAGTTGACCGAACAAGATTAATAAAGTTACGATTTGAAATAGTTTAGATATATTGTGAAATTTTCACGATGACTATACCCTGATAGAGAGACTAGACGAGAGCACAATATTGGCCCCTTTGCACTTGCTCATAAATGAGAGGCGATTATAAACAAAAATAAAGATATAAGTTTAGAATTTGTACAATTTAGCAGGTAATCTCCCATTTACCTCAACACTGAAAAACGATAAGATATTTTATTTAAGGTAAAATATAGGAAATGTTACTGTAATATAGCAGTTCACTTCGTCATACTGCTGATTAAAATTCATTATCTAAGTAAGCCACAATAATTTGCCAACTCAAAGATGGCGGCTGAATTTGTTCTATCTATGTGAGCGACATATGCATAAAACAACGTTAGTCCTGTTTCGATCTCCAAACGACAGACTTTATAAACACAGTACTTGGCTGCACTAATCCTTGCTGCATTTTGGGTGCATGCGGCCACGCTGACGATCCATTGAGCTCTTCATGCAGGTAAGAACTTGAAATTAGCCCTGGCTATACCAAGCAATAGGTACGCTGCAACAAAATATTTCATAGATTTCTGTTGCTTTTAATTCACAGATCTCTCGTCTTCCATAAAGAATTAAAGTAAAGGGGAAGACTCTGTGCGACATCAATTTGCGCAGTAGGTAATGATACATTAAGCATTTAAAAAAAAACTTGTCGTCCATATATTAGATGTAGCATTGATACAGGCATCTTTTCATACAGATCAACAATTTATAACCATCCGCATTAAACTGCGAGAGTTCTTTGAGCTGAACCAACCGAAATACCGACGTTCTGCTGTTCTCATTGTTTTCCCTCTGAGGCGGAAAGCCGGAGGTTCTTTGTGCTTTCTTGCACCTTTAAATGTGATTGAGGTAATAATCGCGTTTTGTTTTAAAACCTGTACTATATTTTAACTGTGCGCTTTTAATCACCCGCCCCCCACCTCAAGGCGAGATTACTTCGCCGAGGCTTATTTTCTCTGCCTCCCACTACGCTGCTGTTACCAGGCGCTGGGAAGCCTTCAGCATAACTTTAGGCGCCATCTTGGACAGGGAAGGCTGGCCGGATAGCTCTGCGCCCCTCCCGCCCTCATCAGTCATGAATATAAACAACAGATCCGCCCGACCGCGCAGCGGGCGGACGCAGCGGGCGCACCAAAGGCAAGCCCGTCTGCGCCCGTCCGCGCCTGGAACGGGCCCAGGGCCACCCCCCCTGGTTCCCATCCGCTACCCCCACGAGGCCACTACTCCGCCACCCAGCTCAGACAGTTACGCCCCCTGATACATCAGGCTTGTCTTATATCTATCATATTCCATACTCTTTTTTTTAATCTTCTTCTCAAATATTTCTCAAATTTTCACACGATATGTACGTGTAACCGCGCCGCATTGAATTGTGGTAAATGTAGTAACTGACAGAAAACTTAAGCGTCACATTGAGTGGGTGCGAGGGCGGGAGATTTAAACAGAAGAGCCCCATTGGACGGATAGAATGATTGGTTAAATAGGAGGGGGATTATGGGAAAGAGACTAACGGGAAGGCAAACGGTGGAGGACAGATGGTTTTAAACAACGCATGGCAGGTAGGAACTAAGGAGAACGTTAGTGAATCAATGACTGAGGGTGAGAGGGAGCGAGGAGGGGTAGTGGACTCATGTGTTTGAATAGATCGGAGGAGGGGGAGTTAAGATGGGAGATAGGTTCTTGGGACTCCACGAACTAGATTACGAACAGAAACAGGATAATTGCAGATTGAAGCGCTAATGATGAAAGTTGTATATAAACGCCACGTTGTTTAAAGTAAGAGAAGCAGGAAGGTTTATTGGAAGCTTTAAGTCTCGAACGGGGTGAGGGGTTGTGTTTAAAAAAAAGTGACATTTGAGAAATGAGGATGTTTTTATGCATAGGGAAGTAAGGACAATGAAGATTGTTTGTCAATTCAGTTATGCATGTAATTACCGCGCTAGGCCTGCTGAAATATAAAAGGTGTGACTGTTGTGTAACAAAGGTATTATTTGGTTAACAAGCAAGTTTGCACGTAACATAAAAACGCATTTGTGATTGTGATTATTTATTTTGTTCACAGTGACCCCCGAAGAAGGGCGTTGAGCCCGAAATGCATTGGGTACTTCTTTTTTAAAAAATAAATGCTGCCTGAAATGAATTTATGCTTCAGTTCTGTTTATTTAAGAAGTCTGGATAGACGCAGAGTGAACAGTAAAAACTCGGAAATGGCATAGACACGCAGCATGTGGACTCGTGTGAAAATTTGAGAAATATTTGAGAAGAAGATTAAAAAAAAGAGTATGGAATATGATGGATTATTCGAGCATGGTTGAACAAACAAATATATTGTCAGCAGTGCGATTGTTTGAGGCATTATCCAGCCTCACTACAGCGATGTTCATAATTCCAGTGCCGACAGGGCATGGCACTTTATACAATCAGCACGCAAATCTAGATAAAGAGGCTAAAATTTGGAAAATGAGGAATATTAGGTGTGCATCCTGCTCCCTTTTACAGTGCAGTTTGTCTTATATCTAATCCTCTCTCCCTTCTTACAAGTCCGGTCATACATTGCCCAGGTTGTAAAGCTTCGATACCTGTCATTCACAAACTACCATCCTGCACTAAGCATAATCCAGGGGAACTGTACACTATCGCTCTTACCAATGTCCGCTCACTAGGCAAACACTGCCAGGACATTCATGAGCTGATTACTGACTATAAAATAGACTTACTGTTCATGACAGAAACCTGGATGGATCACGCATCCGATCCCGATCTAGTGATCGCTGTCCCCAATGGGTTCACCATACACAGATTGGACAGACAGCTAAAGAAAAAAGGTGGTGGCATTGCCATAATTGCTCGTGATACCTTCTCGGTAAGGACAAGAACTATCACCCGATCTTCCTGTGAGGCCCTAGAATATAAAATCAAGTTGTCCCCATCCTACACTTTCAAGGGGATCCTCCTCTATCGTCCTCCGGGGCCCAGGAACGATTTTATCCTTGACTTCAGGTCAACAGTGGAAGAATCTGCTCTTGATAATTCTCTCACAATATTAGGAGATTTTAATTTTCATTTCGATCTACCAGACAACCCTGATACCGCTACTCTCTTAGCAGATATGTCCACCTTTGGTCTTCATCCCCTGGTTCATTCCTCCACGCATGAAGGCGGCCATACCTTGGATGGCATCTTCACAAACGTGGGGGGCCTGCAAGTTACTCAAATATTTCCCCTCACCTGGACCGATCACCATCTCATCATGGCATCTCTATCAGCGCATGATTTACCTACCAGTAAACGGTGCCCCAATCCCCGTCAACCTTACTTGGCTTGGGATGATATAGATACCTCAAGGCTGGAAACCCTTCTGGCTGATACCATCCCGACGCTCTCACCCGATCCTAATATTTCTACTTCCCAATTATACAATTGGCTGAGCTCCGCAGCCACAGAATTGGTCCAAGTTAAGCAACGGTCTCGTAACAGACCTGCTCCTTCGGCCCCATGGTATTCAGAGGCACTACGCACTCAAAAGCAACAGTGTAGGAATAGAGAGAGGCACTGGCGGAAAGATTATGCAGAGGAAGCTAAATCTAAGTAAAAAGAGTCAGTGACCAAATATAAAACTTTAATCTCCGAAGCTAAGAGGAAATATTACTGTGAAAGAATAGAATTAGCTAAAAATTCCAATAAATTACTTTATGAGACCACCAAACAGTTAGCTGGTTTATCCGCTGATCTGACACCTCCCCCCTCCCAAGCCCTCTGCGATGATCTGTCTAACTTTTTCTTCAGCAAAGTTGAAAACATTTATCGGGTGTTCGCCAACAACATCAATGTCCTCCCGAAACCCCCGACCCCCCATCATGGCCCCACCTTCCTCCAGTTCATAGAGGTCACCTGTGAGCAGATACATAATATCTCATCTTCTATAAAATCGGGCTCAGCCCTAGACCCATGTCCTCTGAAGGTCCTGCGCCCAATTATGGAAGCGGTTCTTCCGGCCATGACCACAATCTGCAATTCTATGTTTGACACAGGTATCTACCCAGAGATTTTAAAAAAGACCCTCATAAAACCTCTCCTCAAAAAACCCAACTTGGACAGGGAAGAACTTAAAAGTTACCGCCCAATTGCCAGTCTCCCACTCTTGGCGAAAATAGTTGAGAAAATCATGAACTCTCAATTATCTTCCTTTATCGAGGAACACAAACTCCTGGACAAATCACAGTTCGGCTTCCGCCAATTCCACGGAACAGAGACCGCCCTGGTTAAAGCGGCGGATGACATCAGAGCCATCCGGGATGGGGGAGGAACGGCAGTTTTGATTCTGTTGGACCTTTCGGCGGCCTTCGACACGGTCGACCATGTCACCTTGGTCGACCGTGTCGAAAGCTTGGGCGTTCGATGTAATGCCAAGAGACTGCTCGCCTCTTTTCTTGCAAATAGGTCCCAGGTCGTGACTGTTGGATCTTTCAAATCATCCCCCTTGTCACTGCCATGCGGAGTTCCTCAAGGCTCATCCCTGAGTCCGACACTATTTAACATTTATGTGTCGGACCTTGCCCAAGTCATCCGGGCACATGGGATGAGCCTCACATCTTACGCCGATGACACCCAGTTGGTACTCGCCGTAAAGAATGATGGGCCTAAAATCGCCAGCAATTTCAATCAAGGCATGTCGGCAATTGGGAGTTGGATGGCCTCAAACTGCCTGAAATTGAACTCCGATAAATCGGAAGTTGTCATTTTCGGCAACTTATCCCCGGCGTGGTCATCCATCTGGTGGCCGTCATCTATGGGCCAGCCCCCGGACCCAATCTGTAAGGTGAGGAACCTGGGAGTCATGTTTGACAATCGCCTGACCTTTCTACCACACGCAAATTAGATCTCCTCTTCAGCCTTCCATAAATTACGGCTTATTACATTTTTTTTACCTTTTTTACCTGAGACCGCTGGCAAAACATTGGTGAGCTCCCTGGTTTTGTCTACTTTAGACTATTGTAATGCCCTGTTCTTATGTGCCCAAGAGAGAGTGTTACAGAAAATGCAGGCTATTCAAAATGCTGATGCTAGGCTTCTAGGACGTATTCCCAAATACCAATCGGTGTCACCCATCATAAAACAGCTCCACTGGTTACCTGTACGAATGAGAATAAAATTCAAGTCTCTCTGCCTGGTATACAAGGCTCTACATAATGCCGGACCTGCATTCTTCACCCAAAACCTCATCCCCTACCGTCCTTCCAGAACGTTACGGTCAGCTAGCTCACATGATCTGGTGGTACCACGTACCAAATCGGTCTCATGGGGAGATAGAAAATTCCTTGTAGCTGCACCAAAACTCTGGAATACCCTGCCACATTCAATTAAAACGAGTACTTCCCTTTTGTCTTTCCGTAAGCAGCTTAAGACCTGGCTTTTTAATCAATGAACCTCCAGCCCCCCTGTTGGTTGAACACTGCAGTAACTCAGCGCCGAGATGCCCAAGGGCCTTCGTTCGCGCTTTACAAGTGTTGAAATATAAATAAATACATTCAAGCGGAAGATTGTATATGCCACTCACTATATAGGAGGCATGATCTCATTTAAGTTAACCTTCAACCCCAGCCCTATTGAAACTCTAACAGTGCTAATCGAGTTGTTCTAATTCTTACGCAGGGCATTATCGATCGCTTTTTTTAATCACCAATAAAGTGCATTTGGAGGCTACAAGATTTCATCTTATCAGGTATATATAGATCCTGGGTAGATTTAGTGATTTGTAAACCGTCGCATTTAGTAAGTGGATTGTAAAACTTGAAGTAAATGGAGTGTAAGGACACGTAAACGCTCCCATTGCATAATACCAACTTTTTCTTCGCCTTTAGGGTTGTTAGAATGTTATGCAAATAAATACATAGAGTATGTGATCAAGACTATACCATTTGCATATTGTAGGAATTCTTATTTAAAAATTTGTGTGATTAAATTAAAAGCCTTTCCGAGTAGAACTCTAAGTAGGCGAGTGCTTCAGTAAGACAAATACATCATGCAAACACAATGGTTATGAATATTTAAAGAGGGTCAATATACATAGTAGTGTCATGATAGACACGCCTAGTTTATGATGTAAAGTTGTGATAAATGTATAATTTTCTGAAATTTAGATGTATTGTGAAACAAAGTTCTGTAACAAAACTTAAACAGGTGTATAAATTGCTGGCTCAATGTACATTTGAACTCAGTTAGACGTCGAATGATTGTCTTTAAATATAGAGAAGTATGGTGTGATATGTATAGAATTCAAAATTATTTTTATCCCAGTATAGGCGATTGAGATTGTTTTTTAATTACAACTCTGTCTTTTCTGGGTTTTCCAGATATGATTTATATGTCCTGAGGATGGTCTCTACAACTCAAGATTAGAGACCGAAACGTCGACATATACGCTTTGTCTGTTTAATTAATTAATCAACTATGAAGAAGCGGACAAGCGCTTACAATTGTTATAGAGAGTTTTTGTTTGATTGTTATTCCTGAATCATTTTCTCCTATAACATTGTTATATTTCTGGACCCTTTTTTAAAAACAATTTATTTCTGGAGTATTAAATACGAACTTTTTTCATACACACCTTCTCCCTCTCTTCTATTTTGGATCACTTGCAGTGACCTATATAAATTGCATGAATATTTGAGATTGTTGCTTTGCACCATTGGTCTTATACATATAAGGACCTCAAATACTGTTTGAAATTCTATGTGAATTGTACAATAACAAAACCCCTTGAAGGTATTTTTACCCTACCATATCCTGGGCATGATGGCCTCCTCAATTGCCATAGATCGTCATGCCAGGTGTTTTCCAATATATCTTTTAATTTAGGATTGAGTACTTATATTTTTATTCATGGTCTTTCTTTTTTTTCCTTCTTTTTCTTAACAGTTTATTTTGGTGCTCTGGACAGCTAGAGTTCATCTCTGGCAGATGAATCCAAAGAATATAATAAAATGGGGACTTAATCCACTGAAGCCTTCGGAAAGAGACTCTCTAGATTACACTCAAGATACATGAAATGTATATAGCCTGAAGAATATGTATAGACTTGTAAAATTATATATCAAAGAATATATTATTGTCCAAAATTCATTAAAGCCAAATAGTTTATCAAATTAAAAGTATGAGATTTTTGAGTGCTGTTTGTAAAGTAATGGTACCTCGTATTGTTTAGTGATTTTTGCTCTACCATTAGATGAAAAATTAAACACTTTTGTTCACTTATAAGTTAAAACTAAAATGACTAATCTGGTAATTTTATTTTTGTTTTGTGTTCTATTTGATTTCTTTTTTACAGCCATGAAGAAGCAGCGAATGTAGATGCCGCGAAGCACATGTTGGCTGTACTGTAGTATTAATGCAGTGGTTAAAGTCTGTTGGACACAACATCAATTTCATACAATTACATTTGGAGTTATTTCATTGTAGATTGGCATTCAATTTATTGTTGGAATATATTGTGAATTTATTTATAATATCCCTTTTAATTTAAAATGAACTCTGTAAAATGGCATGAATAAATCTAATGCAGAATTTAAGTGGATTTATTTATTTTGACTATCCACCAATTATAACATCTATTGCTACAGTGCCTAATTACATCTAGCTTAGATCTGTCCAGGGACATTTTGCATGACACCTTTAGACAGCTCTGGAATGGAGTCTTTTCCGTCATGGATTGGTCATGAAGAGTGAAGCACAGAGAAGGTTCCGGTTTCCAAGGCGGACTCGGTCATGCAACAATTCCAAAGTATATATGAACGGATTGCTTAACCAACAGGTCTGGAGAAACTGATACATGACCACACAACCCACACTGAATGAATGAATGAATGAATTGAGAATTTATATGGGCGCAACTTAACCTGAAGGCATCAAGGCGCATCAGATGGAAAAAAGAACACAGCTGAGTGGTCGGAGGCAAGTGAAGGAAGCCGATATTACAGGTAGGATTCTGAAAATAGCCAGGTTTTTAGATTCTTCCGGAAAAGGGCAAGGGATGGCTGGCCCTTAAGGTCAGCGGGAAGAGTGTTCCATAGCTTGGGGGCGAGGGAGAAAAAGGCTCTCCCTCCCCATCTGGCCTTAAGGATCCGGGGGGTCGCCAGAAGATTTTTATGAGCCGATCTCAGGGCCCTACCCGGGTGTAAAAGGACACGAGAGATCCAATGTCCTCAGCACCCAGGCCGTGTAAGGCACGGTACGTCAGAACCAGAACCTTGAAATTAATTCTGGCCTGGATTGGTAACCAGTGAAGAGTTTTTCTGATTTCTGTAACAGAAACACGCCTAGGGGCATTCACCACAAACCTGGCTGCAGCATTCTGGATGAACTGGAGGCGTTGAATAAGCTTTTTGCAAATGCCAAGATATAGGGCATTGCAATAGTCCAGGCGAGGTGAAATGAGGGCTACTACTACCTGTTTCCGAGCCTCAGGGGAGAGGAAGTGTACTAATTTCCTAAGGATCCTTAAAACCCCACAACAGGTCGAAACAGTTTTATTCACTTGTTTATGAAACGCCAGAGTGGTATCAAAGGTGACCCCCAGATTTCTGGTGGACAGGGACTGCTTGGGACAAGTTCCAAGGGAGGGAGGCCACCAATCATCCGACCATAGATCTTGTTTGCCACCAAAGATGAAAATCTCGTTTTTTCCCCGTTAAGCTTGAGGAAGTTTGAGGACATCCAACCTGCCACGGCTTCCATGCATTTCTTAAAATTAAGGCCCGTGGACTACACAGAGTGAGATAGGGAGACCATTATCTGGGTGTCATCGGCATATGATAGGACTTCCAATCCATAAGATCTGACAAGCCTTGCAAGTGGGGCCACTTAAATGTTGAACAGAGTAGGGCTCAAGGATGAGCCCTGCGGGACCCCACAATGCAGTGGCTTGGCAGAGGAAAGGAAGTCACCTAGTTTGACCTGTTGGGCACGATGGTTAAGGAAGGATGTCAGAAGACTGAGAGCCGGACCTTCCACTCCCATCTCACCGAGCCGCCTAGATAAGATGGATGGAGACAGGGTGTCAAAAGCGGCTGTAAGGTCGAGCAGGATCAGGATGGTAGAATGACCTCTGTCGACCTTAGCGCGGATGTTGTTGACCAGCACTGTAAGGGCAGACTCGGTGCTGTGCGCTTTTCGAAAGCCATGCTGTGAAGAATCAAGCAGGCTAGCATTGTCAAGAAAGGCGCTGAGGTGGTGGTTAAGGTGGGCCTCAAGCATTTTATCTGGGGCAGGGAGGAGGGATATGGGGCGAAAGTTTTTAAGAGTACCAGGATCCAAAGTTGGCTTTTTTAGTAAAGGTTTTACAATAGCCAGCTTCCATGAAGCAGGGAAGACGGCATTAGAAATTGCCATATTCATTACCTCCAGGTAAGGGTGAAGGAGGACTTCCCTGCAGTCTTTCAATATTTTGAGAGGGCAGGGGTCCAAAGCGGAACCTGATTTAAGTTTGTCAAGGAGAGCATTCAAGCCTTCATGGGATAGGGGGGGAAAATTGGACAAGCGTCCTAGGGATACCAAGGTCGGAACAGGGTGGGGCAGTTGATCCGACGGCAGGACAGAGTCATGAATAGAGTTGAGGGCTTCTAAAGCAGAGTGAATATCCACGATCTTGGTGTGAAAAAATTTGGATATCCGGTCACAGAGTTCTTGGGAAGGGACAGTGGGGTCAGGAGAAGGGGTGAGAGAAAGAGAGTCCACGATTTTAAAAAGATCTCCTGGTGAGCTGAGGGAAGTGGTCAAGTCAGTGAAATAGGTTTGTTTAGCCACTAGAATAGCGGCCTTATAGCCTGTTATAAGACTTTTGTGTTTGATCCTTTCATCAGGGTCAAGATGAGCTCTCCAGAGTCTTTCTTGTCTCCTACATTCCTGCCTACGTAATCTAAGGGAGTCAGAAAACCAGGGGGCTGATGGGCATTTCCTGGCGCAGTAATGGAGTTTGACAGGGGCAAGAGAATTAACTGCTTTTGAAATGGTGTTAATAAGCTTCTGCGCTGCAGTATCCGTATCAGCCTTGGAAGAGGAGAAGAAATTAGCGATGAAGGGGCTAAGAGTTCCGTTGTTAAGGCCTCTATAGTTCCTTTTGTGAATCCAGGGGTTATGTTCCTTTGGAGACAAATCTTGTTGCCCGGGATCGAACTCGAAAGGGACGGCCTTATGATCAGACCATGAGAGGGAGATGGGAATACCTACTTCCTATCTAGGGTCATTTGTGAAGACCCCGTCCAACGTGTGGCCTGCTGAGTGGGTGGGGTATCTCACTTTTTGTAGAAGCCCACAAGAATGCTAGGGAATCCACAAGCGATATAGTATCAGGCGAGTTGGAACTTTCTAAATGAAAGTTGAAGTCCCCAAGAATAGAGAAATTGGGCTGATAAATGTAGGGTTCAAGGACTTCCAGGAGATTGGCAGAAAAGGCCGACCTGGGGCCAGGGGGTCTGTAAATTAAAACACCCGTGAAGGACACAGTGGGAGAGGGGCTAAGGGTAAAATGAAGGGCCTGGAAGGAGTTTTGAGGGGAGGGGAGGCATTCAATGCGGCAACTAGACGAGGTTTTATGCAGTATGCCGATGCCCCCACCTTTCCTGCCGACTATATCCAGTCTCACAAGGGCGTAGCCATCCGGAATGGCATCAATTAGGTCAGGACCGGCTGAGTCAGAGCCCCAGGTCTCTGTAACAAAGACCCACGAGGGCATTCTGTCAGAGACGAAGTCACTAAAAGCGATATTATTTTTCACCAAGGAGCGGGCATTTATAAAAAGAGCCGTGTCTCCGGAGTGGAGAGAAGGGGTGTGCGTCTCAGCGGGAAGCGTAGCGACCGGGGGTGTGGGAGAGGAGGTGTGTTGCATCCTACTAAAACACTGACAGTTACATCCCTTATGCAGATCCTCCGGCCGATGTTTAAAGTGACAGGATAACCTCGGAGGGCGAAGTGCTCTCAAGGTGTTGAATGAATATGATGTGTATATAGTAGGGGAGAGACAGAAATCAGCAGTAGGACAGCCCCCTGGCGCCTCCTTGGCGCTGACGGGCGCAGACGGGCAGGACTCTGGCACGACTCCGGCACGTCCGCTGCGCTGAGTCATGGTCTTTCCCTTTTAAAGAGAACTAGAGCGCTTCACGGCGCCAATTCTAACCCAATATGGCCGCTAAGAATCAGAGCGCCCTGCCGAGACCGAACAGCCAATTAGTCGGCTGAAGAGTGGGTCGGGCAGCGAGGCGCAGGGGAAAGGTAGGACAAATTTAAAAGGTTAGCAGTCAAGCAAATGAATGTGAACTTATTAAAAACGAGTGAGCACAACAAACCAGCTTTGCAATCAAGCCAGTGAGGAAAATGAATGAAATTTAAAAACGAGCAGGCACAACAGACCTCCCGGCTTCCGCATCAGGAGGGATTCGAGCACAAAGTGGTAATACGCTCTGTGCGCAGAGGGAGCCCTTTTAGAGAGAACTAGAGCGCGTCACGGCGCCAATTCTAACCCAATATGGCCGCTAAGAATCAGAGCGCCCTGCCGAGACCGAACAGCCAATTAGTCGGCTGAAGAGTGGGTCGGGCAGCGAGGCGCAGGGGAAAGGTAGGGCAAATTTAAAAGCTTAGCAGTCAAGCAAATGAATGTGAATTTATTAAAAACGAGTGAGCACAACAAACCAGCTTTGCAATCAAGCCAGTGAGGAAAATGAATGAAATTTAAAAACGAGCAGGCACAACAGACCTCCTGGCTTCCGCCTCAGGAGGGCTTCGAGCACAAAGTGGTAATACGCGCTGTGCGAAGAGGGAGCCCTTTTAAAGAGAACTAGAGCGCGTCACGGCACCAATTCTAACCCAATATGGCCGCTAAGAATTAGAGCACCCTGCCGAGACCGAACAGCCAATTAGTCGGCTGAAGAGTGGGTCGGGCAGCGAGGCGCAGGGGAAAGGTAGGACAAATTTAAAAGCTTAGCAGTCAAGCAAATGAATGTGAATTTATTGAAAACGAGTGAGCACAACAAACCAGCGTTGCAATCAAGTCAGTTAGGAAAATGAATGAAATTTAAAAACGAGCAGGCACAACAGACCTCCTGGCTTCCGCCTCAGAAGGGTTTCGAGCACAAAGTGGTAATACGCGCTGTGCGAAGAGGGAGCCCTTTGAAAGAGAACTAGAGCGCGTCACGGCGCCAATTCTAACCCAATATGGCCGTTAAGAATCAGAGCGCCCTGCCGAGACCGAACAGCCAATTAGTCGGCTGAAGAGTGGGTCGGGCAGCGAGGCGCAGGGGAAAGGAATGACAAATTTAAAAGCTTAGCAGTCAAGCAAATGAATGTGAATTTATTAAAAACGAGTGAGCACAACAAACCAGCTTTGCAATCAAGCCAGTGAGGAAAATGAATGAAATTTAAAGACGAGCAGGCACAACAGACCTCCTGGCTTCCGCCTCAGGAGGGTTTCGAGCACAAAGTGGTAATACGCGCTGTGCGAAGAGGGAGCCCTTTTAAAGAGAACTAGAGCGCGTCACGGCGCCAATTCTAACCCAATATGGCCGCTAAGAATCAGAGCACCCTGCCGAGACCGAACAGCCAATTAGTCGGCTGAAGAGTGGGTCGGGCAGCGAGGCGCAGGGGAAAGGTAGGACAAATTTAAAAGCTTAGCAGTCAAGCAAATAATTGTGAATTTATTAAAAACGAGTGAGCACAACAAACCAGCTTTGCAATCAAGCCAGTGAGGAAAATGAATGAAATTTAAAAACGAGCAGGCACAACAGACCTCCTGGCTTCCGCCTCAGGAGGGTTTCGAGCACAAAGTGGTAATACACGCTGTGCGAAGAGGGAGCCCTTTTAAAGAGAACTAGAGCGCGTCACGGCGCCAATTCTAACCCAATATGGCCGCTAAGAATCAGAGCGCCCTGCCGAGACCGAACAGCCAATTAGTCGGCTGAAGAGTGGGTCGGGCAGCGAGGCGCAGGGGAAAGGTAGGACAAATTTAAAAGCTTAGCAGTCAAGCAAATGAATGTGAATATTAAAAACGAGTGAGCACAACAAACCAGCTTTGCAATCAAGCCAGTGAGGAAAATGAATGAAATTTAAAAACGAGCAGGCACAACAGACCTCCCGGCTTCCGCCTCAGGAGGGATTCGAGCACAAAGTGGTAACACTCAGTAACTCTCCTCTATATAACCAGCTAAAAATTGCAACACAGCCAACCAGTACCCACACACCAGTATATGCCAATACACCTATCATCTTGCATCCAAACACACAATAATACACAATCACACATTCTTTTATACACTTAAAACATAATTAAGTATTTACTCATACACATCACATTGCAGGCTTACTCAATAAGAGGTGAAAGACCCACTCTCATTTTGCCACACAGCCACAAATGTACACTAACACAGTGATTTAAAATTTGGAATTCCCTCAGTCGATTTTACCAATGTTATTTCAAATGAATATGTGATGTTAGAGATATGAAGCAGGGATTACTGTACAAAATGCGTTATGGTAAGCCTCTGTATCCTAAGTGCACCCGGAATTGTGAATGCAGAACCTGTCTCACATCTATGCCAACATTTGACGGGCACCGAGTACTTCCTTTAACTGCATATAATAGGGGTAGACCGCAAGTCCTCACAGATGAGGCCCTGAGCACCAATGTCGGCATGCAACAGTTAGTTGTGCATAGTACAGAGTGACGACTGTCCAGTCCCTGCAATCCTTTCTTTATGATCGTCTAACAATCACAGTGACCCGCCTTTGATTGTCTGAGTTAGACGAGAGACCAATGGTCTCAAGTTGTACACTGCAAGAGTAGGATGCAGGGCCTGTACAACCCCTCTGGAGCCTGGCCTCTAAAGTCTGTGAAAGTTACACCCAGTGGTGGTGTTAAAAGCACCTCCATAGCACTCATGCCCTGAAAAATGGCATTTTGCTGCAAATGTTTTTTTTTTAGCTGTGTAACCAAACCTGGTTCGTTGAATCTATGCTGGAAAGCTTCACTTGGCCCTGTGGATCCAGACACTAAATCTGAGGATCCTGTGACAAAAAATTTTCTGTTTTAATTTTAAACATAGGGTACAACCCCCATACGCAAACAGAAATCGACAGCATATCACTCTGTATATAAGCATTTGTTTTCACTATAGATATGTACCTATCTTTGTGTATTACTGTGTATACACATGTAAAATAATTATGTTGTTGAGAGAAAAAAAAATAATAATAAATAAATAAAATTAATCTTTGGTCTACATGTACATACTTCCATTGTGCATCTATGTACCTTCATGTACTTGGATCTGTGTGTCCGTTATTTTCCTCCTGAAAAGCATATCCAATGCACTACCCTATTTCTCATTCTGTGCCGCTATCAATATCTTTAATCTACATATACTTACCTCCTTTATGTATCTACATACTTTCAATGTACTTATGGATCTATATATTTATCACTTTCTTCTAATTTAGCATTTCCAATGCACTACCCTTTTTCTCAGCCTATACTTCGCTCAATATATCTTCTAGCCCAACCTTCTGTCTCATCTCAAACTTCTTTCTACTACTCTTTCCAATGCACTACCCTATCTCTCATCCTATACATCCATCAATATATCCTCTACATCCACTCTCTCATTTACCCCACACTCCATATCACTACCATGATCGCCAAAATAACCCTTTCTAGACTCCCTCCTACTCTACCCCTCCTTGCATCATCTGACACCTCTTTGTACTATACCGATCCCCTAAAACAAACCTTTCTAAACTCTTCCCTCTGACTCCTCTTCTCCAAAACTCCTTTTACTCATCCAAAAGCCTCCTCCTACTGCTAAAACCTAGAATAAATCTTCACTCTTTTACCCCTCCACTACCATTTTCAATCAAAATTAACAGACTAACATGTTCACTTCTCAAATTCCATATTCAACTATACTAATTCACCACGAATCCTTTATTGGGTCCAGAGTAGCATCAGGGTTACAAGTGCTATATAAATGCAAACCTTTTTCCTTTCCTACCCCTTCCCAGCCCTTCTCAATCCAAATAACTGACTAACATATCCACCACTACAATTACTCTCACGTTTCACTATTCTAATTCAACATTAATCCTGATGGTTTCCAGAGTAGCGTGCTACTTGCGCTTTAAAACCCCATCAGGGGTAGCAAGCGCTATATAAGTACAAACCTCTTTCTCTCTTCTATCGCCACCTACCCTTCTCTACCCAAATAACTGAATAACATATCCACTACTCAAATTGCTTCATATTTTACTATACTAAGTTGCAACGCTAATCCTTTATAAGTTCCAGAGTGGCATGCTACTCGCCAGAAAAGCACTTCAACACCCATCAGGGGTAACAAGTGCTATATGAATGCAAACCTTTCTTCCCCTTTTATCCCTCAGCTACCCTTCTCACTCCAAATAACTGACTGACTGACTACTTCATATTTCACCATATTCATTCACCACTAATCCTTTATGGGCTTCCTGAATAGCGTGCGCCAACAAGCACTATATAAATACAAACCTTTTTCCTCCTCCCGGAGTAGGGCGAAACTCACCGAAAAAGCGCTTTGACGCCTCGTCAGGGATAGTAAGCGCTATATAAATGCAATTACAATACAATATGGGGCTTGGGGTCAGGGTGTGCTCATCCTGTCTCCTTAGGTGCCGTTTACATTTTTTCCAGAGCCTCAGCAGCCTTAAATCATTTTTCAAAAATGACTGAACTAAACTGAAAGAAAAAACACAACAACCCTTAGTAAAGTCTACCTTTGCGCCACATTTGGTGTAGTTCGGTTCAGCCATTTTCTTCTGCATTGAGAAGTGAATAATCCTATGAGAATTAAAATGAAAAATGGCACTTTTGGTCCCAGCTTGTTAGGCATGCATTAGGCCTAACCACAAATGACCCAATGTGGGTGAACTTTTTTTTGTTAGAAAGTTTCGGGCAGATAGGGTACTAGATTGGTATAAACTTAGAAAATGATACGTTCGAAATGATCAACAGGGGACGGGATCTCAGAGAGTCTCTCTTTCCTAATTTGATTCATGTTTTATCTTGCTCTTTTTTATACATTGAATGTGGCAATGGCATACATGGTTCACAAAACATTATACTGTATGCATTAGCAGATTTTGGACTTTAAAATATTTTTTTGTAGCTGTTTATTTCTTAAATGTATACAGCACATTTCAGCTTATCCATATTTCTTCAGGCTATTTCCACTTAATTAATACAAAAGTCCACATAGCTTCGAAGAATGAGAAACTGGCCACGTGATAGAAAACCCAGTACTTTCACATTTTTAGTAACAAGATCAACATTTTCTGATGAAAAGGTGAATAATGCTGCATCAGGCCCCTGGACGTATGTGGCGATGAAGGACACAATTATGGCAGAGTGTGCAGTCCGAAAAATCAAATTGGGCGATGAAAGGCAAATTATGCACCCCAGTCTGAAATAATATTAGCTATATATTTTAACATTTTAATCACACATTGATGCAACCTGTTTCCATTTTGTTATAACTACGTGGATTACCTAAGAAATAAAAGCTGCACAAATTCAGAAGATCCAATTTTAAGAAAAATAAACAGTTGATCTTTTTGACACTTTTCTTCCTTTCACCCTGAGTTACAAACGGTGTAAAACATGCTGTTGAATTCAACAGAAAACAAATGTACATTTCTTGTCATAAAATCATGTATAGGTAGGTAGTAGATTATAAGGCATGTGCAGCAAATACTTATTTACACAGAACATGTTGCGGCTGCCCAATCATGTTTTCCACTGGCTCGGCCATAATGAAATGAAAATTGCATTTGTAGAGCGCGATGGCTACCCTGATGCGTCCCAGTGCTATAGACGGAACGTGTATATGGAAACAGGTCGAGTGTTATGTTATGTTATGTTAAATTATACTTTTTAAGCGCGCTAACACCCGAGGGTTTCTTGGCGCTGGCTGAAGGGACATGTAGGTGAAAACAGAAAGAGTTATTCAGAAAGAGTGAACAGAAAAGTTTTAAGGAGTTTCCTGAACTGAAAAAGGGAATTGCTGGATTTGATGGTCAGGGGAAGGGAATTCCAGAGTTTAGGGGCAAGAAAAGCAAATCGACGACCTCCAAATTTATTAAGTTTAAATTTGGGGCTAACAACCAAGTGAAGGGAGGCTGCGCGGAGGGATGTGCTGGTTGATACAAAGTGACCAAGGATTTTAGAAGGACAGGAGCAATGAAGGGATTTCAATACCATGCAGCCCATCTTGAAGGCTGCTCTCTCCTTCACTGGCAGCTGATGAAGCTTGCGGAGCAAAAGCTTCGCAGATTGCCACCTAGGGATCTTAAATATGAGGCGGGCTGCCTGGTTTTGTACGACCTGGAGGCGGTGCAAGAGGAATTGCGGAAGTGCATGATAGAGGGAATTAGAAAAGTCGAGGCGCGATATGACAAGGGACATGACGACCTGACACAAAGCCGCATGTGGAAGTAGGTGCCTGATCTTCCGGATTTTTCGGAGTTGGAACATACACGAAGAAATCGTGGCACCCACTTGAGCTTTGAGTGACAATTTGGCGTCGATCGTCACCCCCAAACTCCTAACGGCCTTGAGTGGTGTAGGGGGGGACCCAGGTCGGGGGACCAGAACTGCGGACCCCAATATGCGGCACTGGAGCCAGGGAGGAGTAGCTCAGTCTTTCCAGGGTTAAGTTTTAACTGGTTCAGATTCATCCATTGATGGATATGAGTCATAACGGCGTGGAAGTTGTTAGTTGCCTGAGGAGAATCGAGTGGAAAGACAAGCTGCAGATCATCAGCATAATTGAAGACGGTAACGTCCCAATTATGGAGGGAGTGGATTAAAGGGCGAAGATAAAGATTAAATAATAACGGGGAAAGTGAAGAACCTTGGGGGACACCGCAAGTGATGGGGGATTTTGATGCAGTGAAGGGACCAAGGCGTACAGCTTGTGAGTGTGAAGAATTAGTTAAAAAGGAAAGTTTTTAGAAGTTTGCGAAAAGACAGCAAAGTGGGTTCTGCTCGTAGCAGGAAAGGAAGCGAGTTCTACAACTTGGATGTGTTAAAGGAAAAGGAGCGGCCTCCACATCTCGCTCTTTTGACTTTCGGGACGAGGGCGCGATGGGCTGTAGTTGATCGGAGCTGTCTGGGAGGCTGATAGGGGGAGATCAGTGATTGACAGATATCTGGGCCGGTATTCCAGAGTGTTCTATGAGCAGTGCACAGGGCCTTGAACTGAATTGACAGGGAACCAGTGGAGATTTTTCAATCCAGGTTTGGAGGAGAGTCGGTGTGGAATTTGAAGAAGGGTACTGGCAGCACAGTTTTGGATAATCTGGAGTTTGTGGACAGTGGATTGAGGGGCCCCCAGATATAAGGATTTCCCGTAGTCTAAGTGGGACTTGATGAGGCCCTGGACCATAATTTGTCTCGCTTGGAATGGGAGCAGGGGAAGGATTTTGCGTAATAGTCTGAGTAGGCCATAACAGGAGGCGGATAGCATCACTGCTTGGTGGTTGAAGTTGAGCGATTGGTCCAGCCAAATGCCCAGACTTTTTATTTTACTTTTTGGGGGTGGGGAGGTGGGGGAGGGTCCGAGGCAGGTGGGCCACAATAGGTTGGAGTTGAGTGGGGAGGGGGGGGGGGAGTCTCCCAGAAACATCAGCTCTGTTTTTTCTCTGTTTAGTTTTAGGATAATAAGGTATCTTTCATTCAAAAGACGGTAATTGCATTTACATTTGTAGTTATTATGCACAGATTTAAGAGTTTGGCATCACAGCTTCAGATCACTAACCTCTGGGGAGGACGGTGGAGTGTTAGGAACTCTGAGTGGATGTGGGTGGGTAAGGCACGGAGTCTGACCAGAATCATAAAGCAGCAGTTGAGCTAGAATTTGGCTTACAGTAAGGGAGTGTTAGCTACCAAGATGGGAGTTGAATGTATTGAAAAGGGAAGTATAAGGACACTTGCCGTAAAACCTGCCAGAGTTGCAGAATTCCAGGTGTACTTCTGGAAAATCTATACCCATATATTTTGCCAGATAAAATGCAGGCACAAGTGCAAATGCTCTAGCTATGCTTTTTCATGGTAAAACTAATTCTCTCTAAATTAACCGGTTTCACTCATAATGGATTTACTCCTGTCCTGGGCAGGAGTAAAAAACACACTGACATTTTTCAGGTTGGGTTGAGGTTGTAGCTAAGTTGCCGATAAACCACAAATGTGCGAGTCTTCGGATGTTCCTAAACGCAAAGGGCATTACCAACCAATAACACTCACTGCCCTCCCCTGCTCCCAGATGTACTCACATGAAAAACATTTTGTAACCAAATCTATTTCAAAGGGTAAAATCAACTTTTACGAATTAGAAAAAAGGGTTTGTACATATAAATAATCCATGTGTAATTCATATCTGTATACACAAATAGCTTCTAGGCTCAAATCCCTGGTGCAGGTCAAACTTTTACAGCTTTTGATTGGTTTGACGTCAATAAGGAGTAGAGCCGTGGAAATCAAACATATATTAGATTCCGAATCCATGAAAACATATGGGAAGGTGCCACCTTTATCAGTCCCATTCTGCCACTGAGCAGATCATCAAAGCTCCACTGTTTTTGCCTTTACTGTAGTCACCTGGATTTAGGAAAGGCTTGACCGTCTTGGTGAACTTGCTAGAGAGAGTACACAGCTTAGATCTGCTTTCAACACAGTAGAATGAGACTGTCTCACCTGTGTAATCAACAAAGACCCCCACCTTGTTCATATTTGCACCCACCGTGAGTTGGGCATTTTTCTCCAGAGAGATGCTTTTATATTTATCATTATATAAAGACAGTCCCCAGCGTCTTGTACTAATTATGCCATTTTCATCTTCCTCAAGAACCCCCAAACTCCAACCCGTCTTGGTGTTCACGTCTACCTCCCAGTAGTGTTTTCCACTTGTGAATCCCTCACTTCCTAACACAATCATATTTGTGTCAAAATTCTCTGGGTTGTTGGGTGGTGCTTGCTCTTCGTCACCAGGACGAGGACTCACTCTCTTAAGGTCTTCATACACAGTAAAGCGGTCCGAGGCAGTGTTGAGATCCAAAGTGACATCATCTGGAGAAAGAGAGAGCATTAGGAGTTCAAACCAGAGGTGAACTAGCTTTTTTCAATATCCGTAAAAGAGAAAACACTGCTAAATTAACTTACAATAGACATGAAGGCATCTCTGACCCTCCACTGCAAGTACAGTAGGGTGGTGCAGGCAAAACATATCTCATAGAAGTGGGCATGGATACCCAGGAGTAACTTTATAAACTAAGACAATTGGTAGTCGATTACAAAGTAATAGGTGCAAAGCTTTGTGAAGAGGAATTTAATTTAGGCAACTACAAGTAGCAAAGTAGAAATTGATCAGACAGGTTGGTATGGACTGATACATTTGTAGTGTGCTTTTTATGGGAACCCATATTTTTCACCGACTGCCTGCAAATGATGTGAAGAAAAAACATTAGAACACGAGACTCAATAATATACATTTTTCAAAGATGTGTGCTGCATCTGATTTATTCCACAGCTTGTCATCTGCTCATTCGGACAGCAGGCACTCACAAAAAAAGAGTTAAATAGTTACGACATGCAGAAACTACTGTCATGCAACGAGTTCTCCAACGAAGAGAGGGCAAAATCTTGTAGATACTGTGAGGCTTTTCCCGTATGAGTTCTATATATCATAGAGTAACCTGGGCTTTTTGCAGCTTGTACACATAATTTTGATTACACTTTTTATATAGTCTTCAATGGAGTTTACTACTTAGGCCAATAATCGTTTTCTATGTAAGATGTTCATTACAACCTTTGTCCCTAAAAATCATTATTTTGCCTGCCTTGTTAAACAGGGTTGGTATCTGACAAGAGATAGTCCCCTTCAATCAGATGTTTGGATTGGTGGATCCAAGAGTGAGGCAAGTCATAATGTGATGCGAGTTGGAAAAACAGAAGTGCCTAACTATAGCCTATGTGCAATTGCATAAGTGCTTGACTTGAGATCTAAAGGTATTCAATGTTTGTGTTTTCTCAAGAGGTTTAGTCAGATGTTGCTGGATTCACTGACTTTGATAGTAGATATGCTTAGTGATAAATGAGATTTGGCAAGGGGAAGCGTAAGAAATTGGGTCATTAGTTGAGAAGGGTGAGAGCCCCACTCAAATAATAAACACATTCCTTTCCAAGGTGAATCACAAAAGGTCCTAAATAAACCTGTGCTTAATCCTTTGGTAGTTTGGCCAAAATGGTCAGCCTTAACTCACAAGCAATGTGTAAAGTATTTATGCTTCACTCGAACAGTAATAAACTGTAAACACAACACAAGAAAAATCCCACACCAATTTAGACAAATAATCAAAGAAATAATAATTTAAAGCTACAACAACAAAAATTGAATCAGTGGAAACAAAGACATGCAATTTTAAAGATTTTAATGAAAATAGTGCCAAAAAGCACAAAGTGACAACAGTGGTTATCTGATTATACTGGACCAGGAGAAAGTCACAACTTCAAGCCGACCGCAGTGGATAGTTGGCCAGGCACAGGGACTAAGGGGCATATTATCAAACACGGCGATAAAATTATCACTGCTTTAGCAGCAGAAAATTGCAGCTAAAGCGGCAATAATGGGCTTATCGCCGCTTTAGCGGTCGTTTTCTGCCGCTAAAGTGGCAATAATTTTAACGCCCGTCCTTGACAATATGCCCCTAAATTAGGCCCACTGAACTAGAGTAGTGTAAATCCTTGTTACATAGCAATGTGGAGTCCCGTGTCGAGGATGCGCAGCAGAGCCGATACGAGGTCCTGGGTGGAGATGCACTGCACAGCAGCAATTACGGGGAGCTGAGCACCTGCGATGCGCAGTCCTGCATCAATATCGATGCTGTAGATGAGGGGCTTGTGATGCAAAGTCCTGCATTGGGGATGCATCACACAGCAGTCCCAATGCAGAATTTTGCAAATTGATATGCCGTGCTGCATCAGTTCTGCTGGGACCACAGATGAACTGGCAAAGCATCTTCATGCCCACGTCCAAGGGTCCAGGACTTAGATGGCACAACTTTGGAGGGCAGGACTCACAGAGTCCTGGTGCTGGGTACAAGGCTGTCAAAGACTGTTCTGTCCCTGATGCTCTGATCAGAAGGCCAGCCAACTAGCACTTGGAGTCATTCTGGTGGCCCTGGGTTCAAGATACAGGTCCAGCTCTTCTTTCTCAGGCAGGAGGTCAGCAAAGCATGACAGCAGAGTGGCAGTCTTTCTTGCAGCAAAGCAGTCATTCTTCTGGGTCTTCCAGGGGTCAGGATGTGTACTGAAATGTGGGTTCTGAGGATGCAATATTTATGTCTGATGTACACTTTGATGTAGTCATTTCTAAAGAATTCTCTTTTAAGTCCTTGAAGTTTACTACCTCCCCTGGCCTGTCTCCAAGTTGGCTGCAGTAACAATGCAGTGGTGAAAAGTGATTTGTGTGAAGGCAGGGCACAGCCTATTCAGTTGCAAGAGGGGCTGTGCCCTGCGCCGCCACTCCATCCTGCAAATTGATGGCAAATCCAGGCACACCTAATCCATCTATTGTGTAGCTATGTGGGTGGATTAAACAAAGTCCAAATGTCAATTGGATACAGTCATGTTACCCAGTAACAGGCTGCAGACACCAAACAGTTAGGGCAGTAAAATCTCAACTTTCTAAAAGTGGAATTTTCAAAATTATAATTAAAAAAATGACTTTACCATTAAAGAGGATTTTTAATTACAATTTCTCAGACACCAAAATGACATTCCTATCTGCTCCCAATTGAACGTTATTACTTCTTAAATGTAATTAGTTAACACAATGTTATCCTATGGGAGAGGTAGGCCTCACAGTAGTGGAAAAAGAATTTAAGAGTTTTTCACTACCCGGATAAAACTTAAACGTACAAGTCCAACTTTTAAAATCTCTTGTACCCTGTCCTGTGTGCTGTATAGGGTCTATCCAAGGGGTGGCATCGGTGTATTAAAAAGGAAGGATTGGGTCTGCCATAAGGTTTATCTTGCCAGGTCGAAATGGCAGCTTAAACTGCCCAAACAAACTGCAATGGCAGGCCTTAGACATGTTTAATGGCTACTTAAGTGGGCGATGCAATAACTGCTGCAGGGCCACTGGTAGTATTTAATTTACAGGACCTCGGTATAAGTTGTTCCACTTTACTAGGTACTTACAAGTAAATGAAATGAGGCAATCGGGTGTAAGACGATTTTCACCATGTTTAAAGGAGAGAGCACAAGCATCAAGCACTGGTTAGCAATGGTAAAATGCAGAGTCCTAAAAAGCCAACAAAAACGGGTTCAGAAAACAGGTGGGTGAAGTTTGGGGATGACCCTGCTAAAAGGGCCGAGTCCAACACAGTGCGACATTAGAAGTTTTTAAAGAATACTATGGATTATGTTAATTACTATGTAAGCATCTGTTCTAGGAATGTATAGTTGTAGATTCACAATCTTTGCCTACTCCTGCCATCTAGTGTTGGGTCCGGATGTTTGCAAATTCTTTTTCTTCTAAGAAGTCTTTTCCAGTCACAAGGTAAGGGGACTCCTCCTTTCAGTGATAATGCGCATGGGCATTGACTCCACTGTTAGATTGCTTTCCCGCAAGAGGGTGAGAATGGAGTAAATAAGTGTAGTATAGAGATAACCATGCGTGTATAATATGAATAATAATATAACTGCCACAACCCTAACTGTCCGGGGAGGAAGGAGGGCGCATGTGAATCTACAGCTCTACATGCCAAGAACAGATGCCTACAAGGTAAGTAACATAATCTGTTTGAGGCATGTGTGCTGTAGATACACATGCTTTGCAAAGACGGTATAGCAGTACTCTCCCAAAGCGATGGCTAACCAGTATGCATTGCAGTTGTTTGAAAAAGTGTTCTTAGGGCTGCATGTCATACATTAGCTTGTTGACGTGCTAATACATCCACACGATAGTGTTTAGTAAATGTGTCTGGTGTAGATCATGTAACTGCTTTACAAATGTCAGCTAAAGGAATGTTACCTAAAAAGGCCATGGATGCTCCTATTTTACGTGTAGAATGTGCTCTAAGAGGTATAGACAAAAGCATTTTGGCTTTGATATAACATGTTTGAATACATAGAACAATCCGTCTACAAATACCAGATTTAGAGATAGGTTTCCCTTTATTAGGGGGAGCAAAGGCAACACAAAGTTGTTTTGCGAAAACAAAAATTCTTCTATCAATATAATACAATGAAGCTCTTTTGACATCCAATGTCTCTTTCTGCTACAGAATCAGGTTGAGGAAAGAACACAGGTAACTCAACCGGTGGGTTAATATGAAAGGCAGAAACTAGTTTTTAAAGGAACTTTGGCTTAGGGTGAATAACTACTTTGTCTCGATGGAGTTAAAAACATGGTTTTTATAGGGCTAATGCCTGAATCTAACTAATATGACTCAGTGAAGTGATAGCAATCAAGAAAGCAACCTTCCAAGAAAGTAATTGCAGTGGGCAATTGTGTAGCGGTTCAAAAGGTGACCCATATTTCTTGTTAGAACAATATTAAGGTTACGTGCAGCTGCAGGTGGAATTAGTAGTGATAGCACTCTTTCAAGGCCTTACAAAAAGGCTTTAACTACTGGCACCTTGAAGCAAGACAAGTGTTGTCTGTTTTGAGGATATGCAGCTACTGTTGCAAGGTATAGTCTTATAGGTGTGTATGCAAGGCCTGCTCTTTGTAGATGCAACAGATAACAAATAATTTGTTGTATAAAAGCCTCCTCTGGTTTCATTGTTAGGTTATTACACTACATAACAAACCTTTCCCACTTTGCAGCGTAGCATTCTTTAGATGTAGGTTTTCATACTTCTTTAAGAATTGACATGCAATCTGATGATAGATTTAGGTATCCAAACTCTATGACTTCAGGAGCCAAATTGCTAGGTTAAGTTGCTTGGGATTTGGAAGTCTGATTTTTTCCATGGTTCTGAGAGAAAAGGTTTGATGTGAGGTAAAGCTTTAGGTGTGGAACTACTGTAAGTTCTAGAAGTGTGCTGAACCATCGTTGATGAGCTCATATGGAAGCTATCAAAATGAGGGTGAGAAATGATTGCCTGAGCTTACGAACCAGAAATTAAAGAAGAGAGAGAGACGGAAAAGCATAAGCAAATATCCCTGAGGAGTTCATCCATAGGGCACTGCCTTTTGATAGCAGGTCTGGGAACCTAGAGGAAAAGTTTGGGCATTTTGAGTTCTGAGCTGTTGCAAACAGATCAATTTAACACCCGTTTGTGGAAGTATGGGAGGAGGACTTGGGGGAGGAGTTCCCACTCGGAGACTTGTTGCTGCATCCTGCTGAGGAGGTTGGATTGACGTTGGTGCAAACACCCTCGCCCCGCTCAAGTCACCCTTTAACAGCCACACCAGCAAGAAAGCCACCTGGTTCACTGAAGACCTCCAGGCCTCCAAACGAACATGCCGAAAATTGGAGAAGAACTGGCTCCGTGAACTATCACCGGACAGCTACACAGCCCACAAGAACGCCACCCGCAGACACCATCAACTCATCAGAGCCGCCAAGAGGGCCTCCTTCAAGGACCGCCTAGATAACAACGCACACAACAGCAAGGAGCTCTTCAACATCGTGAAGGAACTCTCAAACACCAACAACATCCCGCCTTCGCAAGACCTGTGCGACTCACTGGCCACCTTCTTCCACCGCAAGATCGCCGACATCTACGACAGCTTCAGCTCCACGACCACCCTGACAACCACCACCCCCACAACCACCAACCGCCTGCTATCCTGGACCAGCATCAACGACGAGGACAACAGCAAGATCATGAACACCATTCACTCCGGATCACCATTAGACACATGCCCTCACCACATCTTCAACAAAGCCAGCACAGCCATCGCACCCCATCTCCGGAGAGTAATCAACATCTACTTCGAGACAGCAACCTTCCCGGAGAGCTGGAAGCACGCCGAGATCAACGCCTTACTCAAAAAACCTAAGGCGGACCCCAAGGACCTCAAGAACTTCTGACCCATCTCCCTGCTTCCGTTACCGGCGAAGGTCACCAAGAAAATCGTCAACAAACAACTGACCCACTACCTCGAGGAGAACAACATGACATCAGGACCCTGTTTGACAACGGAGAAACAGCTGCCCTCATCCTCCTGGATCTGTCAGCCACCTTCAACACGGTCTGCCACAACACACTGTGAACACGCTTACACAACGCGGGAATCCAAGAGAAGGGCCTGGACTGACCACATCGTTCCTCTCTCTGGCAGAACCCAGAGCGTCCGCCTCCCCCCTTCCGCTCCAAGGCCACCGACAACATTTGCGCCGTATCCCAGGGCTCTTCCCTCAGCTTAACGCTATTCAACATCTACATGGGACCCCTCGCCCACGTCTCCCTGAGCACGACCTCAACATCACGGGGAACATCCTTTTCAACGCAACTTTTACCACGCAGTGCCTTTACGACGCAACTATTACAACGCATGTCATTACAACGCATAGCACTGGGGGGCGCTCTAGGATAGGGAATAGATTTAATTTACTATTCAACACCTTCCCTACTATCCACGGGGACTGGAGTTATAATAGTAAATTAAACTATTCACTATCCAGCACCCCTTAACACTATGCGTTGTAACAGCATGCGTTGTAAAAACTGCGATGTAAAGGCATGCGTGGTAAAAGCATGCGTTGTAATGTCATACATCCCCTATGCCGACGACCCCCAGTTGATCATCTCCCTCACTAAAAACCCTCACACCGCCAAAACCAACCTCCACCAAGGAAAGAAGGACGTCGCTGAATGGATGAAGAACAGCCGACTGAAGCTGAACTCAGACAAGACGGTGGTCCTCATCCTCGGCCCCACCCCCTCAGCCTGGGAAGACTTCTGGTGGCCGACAACACTGGGAACAGCACTGACACCGACTGACCACGCACGCAACCTAGGGGTCATCCTCGACGCCACCCTCTCCATGACTATGCAGGTCGACGCCGTCTCCTCATCCTGCCTCAACACCCTCCGAATGCTCCGCAGGATCTTCAAGTGGATCCCCATCGAAACGAGAAAAACAGTCACCCAGGCCCTCGTCACCAGCAGGCTGGACTACGGAAACGCATCTACGCAGGAACGTCGGCCAAGCTCCTGAGACAGCTGCAACGCATCCAGAACACCTCGGCACGCCTTGTCCTCGACAACCCCCGCCGCAGCCACATCATCCCCCACCTGAGAGACCTACACTGGCTCCCCGTCAAGAAGAGGGTAACCTTCAAGCTCCTCCTCCATGCACACAAAGCTCTCCACAACACCGGCCCAGCATACCTCAACAGACGACTCAGCTTCTATACCCCATACCCGCCAGCCTCGCCCAAGCCACAGTCCCTCGCATCCGAAGAACGACCGCCGGCGGCAGATCCTTCTCCCACCTCGCCACCAAGACCTGGAACACCCTCCCCACCAACCTACGGCAGACCCAAGAACTACTGGCCTTCAGAAGACTCAAGACCTGGCTCTTCGATCAGTAGCAGCACCCCTTACCCCCCCGCGCTTTGAGACCCTAACTGGTATGTAGTGCGCTTTATAAGTGTCTGGATTGATTGATTGATTGGCAAATTAGTTGTCCGTCCCTGGACAACTAATGTTCTGCTCGCAGTTGGATTTTGTGATGTATTGCCCAATGCCGAATGGTCTGAGAGGCGAGATAACTTTAGAGAGTGTGTGTCCCTCTGTTTTTGTATATAGTACATAGTTGTCATATTGTCCGTCCGGAGTAGGACAAGTTTCCGCATCAGGTGAGGCAGAATGCTTTTAGTGCTAGGTTAGCAGCTAGATGTTCAAGGTAGTTAATGTGGAGACTCTTGTGTTTGGTGTCACATAGACCCTGATGTTAGATGTTGTAGATGGGCACCCCACCATGTAAGGGATGCGTCCGCTGTGAGCACGATCTGTGGAATAGAGTCGATAAAACACTGCCTTTTTTATAAACTTTGTGTGTTCCGTCACTGCAGAGAGCGATTGGTGCGGCTGTCTTCTAACACTAGATCTTTTAATTGACCCAGTGATTGATTCCATTGATGTGCTAAGCATTCCTGTAGAGGGCACATGTTTTTGATCTTGCATGAGGTACTATGGCAATTCATGATGCCATCATACCTAAAAGTTGCATGACATTTCTCACTGTTAGATAATGATTGCTTTGGGATTGTAGTAGCAGTGTTTGCAAATTGTGAATCCTGGTTGAATTGGGATAGGCTAAACCTGCTTGAGTGTTGAGCATGGCTCCTAGAAAAGGTTGCAGTTGCACGGGTTGGAGATGGGATTTTTGTGCACTGACTGTAAATCCCAATTGATGAAGAAGATTTATTGTAATTTGAGTGTACTGTAAACACTTGAGATGTGTGTTGGCTTTGATGAGCCAATCGCCTAGATCTGGGAAGACATTCATTTGTTGTCTTCTTAGAAGGGCTGCTATTACTGCTAGACATTTGGTAAACACTCTGGGTGCAGTAGTTAATCCAAATGGGAGTACTTTGAATTGATAGTGCTACCACAAATTTGAGGACTTAGCGACATGCTGGGTGAATAGGGATGTGAAAGTATGGGCCCTTTAAGTCTAGTGTTGACAAAGTCGTCCTGCTGTAATAGGGGAAGCACCTGTTGAAGTGTGACCATATGGAAGTGTTGTGATAGTATGTATAAGTTTAGAGGTCGAAGATCTAAGATTGGTCATAGAGCACTGTCCTTTTTTGGGATTAGGAAGTAAAGTGAGCAAACCCTTGTCCCTTGGTGTTGTATTTTAACTGGTTCTATAGCTCCCTTTATTAGAAGTGCTTGTACTTCCTGTTTGAGCAGTTGTTGGTGCTCTAGAGAGAGTTTGTGAGTATGAGGTGGAATATTGGGAGGATTGCTGGTGAGCTCTAGGCAATAATCATGTTGGATACTGTCCAACACCAATTTGTCTGATGTTATTGATTGCCAAATCGGAAGAAATTGATGCAGTCTTCCCCCGGCAGGTGTATGATGATCGATGGGATTTGTTGTGAAGTCACTGCTTGTTGGGAGAGAGAGAGGTGCCTTTTGGTGTCTCTCTCTGCCTTTAAATGAGCCTCCCCTATGAAATAAGCGGCGAAAGGAGCCTCTGTTAGGGGTGACTGTAGTGCTCCCATGGATTTTGCCACTTCAGAGTCTTTTTCAATTTTTCAAGTGCTTCATCCAGTTTTGGGCCAAAAAGATATTCCTTGTCAAATGGAGCATTAATTATTGTTTGCTGTACTTCTGGCTTAAACCCAAAGATTCATAACTATTTGTGTCTTCTGAGGAGAATACTGGTGTTAACTCTTCTGGCTGCAATATCAGCAGCATCTAATGCACACCTAATAGAAGAATTGGAAATTAGTTTCCCCACCTGCACTAGCTCCTGCCCTCTATTTCTATTCTCCTCTGGGGGATATTGGAATAAGTCTTCCATTTCGTCCCTGTTGTAGCCAGCCAAAAGACATTGAGTATTAGCTATGCACCAATGGTTGGCTGATTGTGCAGCCACTCTTTTGCCCGAGGCATCTATCAACTTGAACTCCTTGTCGGGCAGTGGCGCATCACCTGAAGTATGTGAATTTGCTCTTTTATGAGCATTGGACACAAGTAAGAAATCTAAATAAGCTGTCCCTTAAAAAAAAAATTGGGTCAGATGGCGGGGGTTTATATATTTTTTTTATCAACCATGGGTTTTATTAGGCGTGCCCTCAATGGATCTTTAAAAGTGTCTTTAGCATGCCTCGCCATACCTTTCAACACAGGTAACAACTATGTTGTCTAATGTGTGTTCCCTAATGTTTCGATTAAGAAATCTTTTTACAAAGATGCCTTGTGTAACGTGACTCCATGGTATGTGGCTGCACTGGCAATTAAGTCCTGATATGAAGTGTTGTCATCAGGAGGGGAAGATTTAGCAGGGTATAGATCTGGGTCAGTGTCTGTAGGCGGTTCTATATTATAATCATTTCATGTGTCTGTTGGTAGCGGTTGTCCATACGTGCCATCCCCAGCTCCTCCATCAGGATCTGCACAACAAGAGCCCTGGTGTGTGATGTCTAGAGGGTCTGATGGTGGTATAATAGGTACTGGTGAAGATGGTGGCGCAGTATGAGGAATGGGGTGAAGAGGTCTAGTAGCCATGTGCTTCTTGTTAAGAGGGATTTTATACCCATGTCCATTTTGCTTTTGGAGGATGGTACCACTGGCTTAGCTGTAATATGTCCAGTGTCTGGATATATATAGATTTTCTTTGTTTTGGATCCAGCTTTTGTTGCATTTGATGTTTTCAGTATTTACTACAGAGGTTTTTGAGAAGCATTTTTCCGTTTCGGCGCTGAGCTGGATTTGTCCCTTTTGTCTTTCAAAACCAATCTTTTAGGTGACAAAGGTTTGGTATCTTGACTCGAGCCGGAAGGCTTGATGTTCGCTTTTGGTATCGAACCGGAGGGCAGGGTGTTGGAAGCAGAATATCGGTGCCTACCATGGCCGAATGACAGTGGTGGCCGAAAGTCTTATGTTTAGTGGAAGCGGGTTTTGTGGGCAAAGGGGCTTTGGTACTCACGGCACCATGACTGCCTGGAAAATCATGGGACTCCAGTTTTATCTCCAGCTCAGAGTCAGAGTTTGAGTCTTGGATGGAGAAGTCCTCATCTTCTTCCGCAATGGATGCTTCCATCTCTGCCAGTTCGATATCTTCTCCAAAGATATCAAGGGGTGTCTTCGAATCTTTAACGCTGCATTTCCTTCCGTCGAGCCAGACAGTCTCAGAGGGTCTTTTTCAAGCAAAATGACGAAGGCTGGCGTCACAGTCTTTTTCCTTGTGCTAAGGAGACAGGCACAGGTTACAGACTTTGTGAAGATTGGTGTGCGGATATTTGGAGTATTACCAAGGGCAGAATTGAAATGGAGTCCGTTCCATTGATAGATTACTCAGTGATGTTTGTTTGAGTAGAAGTGAATAAATGGGCCAGGCCAGAAGGCCTTGGTAGGAGTTTTCTCAATCCAACTAGGAAATGTTTTCGACAGGCAGCGGATGGGAAACACGTTTGAAACAATACCGAGGCGGGTATAGTGAGTTGCGAACAGAAGGGATCACAACGAAAGGTCTTGAACCAGAGCACAGCAAACCTCGTTCAAACCTGATGGTGGAAAGAAACAATTTAACGATGGAGTCGATGCCTATGTGCTTCATCACCAAAAGGAGGGGTCACATTACCTCATAACTGGAAAAGACTTCTTTGAAGATATTGAACTTGCAGATATACAGTCCCAACCGTAGATGGCAGGAGTATGCAAAACATGTCTATCTACAGCTCACATGTCTCAAACATATCTTCTTTAACAAAACACAAAATATAAAGCACTCAGTGGTGATCACATAGTGCAAATAGTACCACAAAAGTGAGGTGATGAGGATGTTCAGCCACAAATGACCAAAGTAACACTTAGTAAGTAGGGAGCAAAAAAATCATTTTTATCTACAAAACACTCAGGGTATTATATGGGCTATGCATAGCCTTTTTTGTGCCATTAATGCTCTTGCTTTTGCTCCGGTGGAGTACTAGGTTCTTGGATTACAAGTTGTCCTTTTGAGTACGAAAAGCAACTTCAGTTCCAATTCAGTGATTAAATATGCTAGTTTAATGAAACAAGGCAGATCTTTGGCCCGGGTTGCTTGACTCAATTGAGTTTATGGAGGAAAATTTAGGAAAATTGCTCTGCTCAGTAGATGGTCATGGAAATGAGAGGAAGGAATGATCTATTCTTGGCCAAAGGGTAGGTTGATGCAGATACACAGAAGTGCAGACTAGTGATTGTTTTTGTGTTTGTTACCAGAAAGGCTTAAGGTATGTGATACGTGTTCTGAGAAAGATGCAGAAACCATCTGTGCCTTGGTTCTCCAAAGATCAGTAGGAGGGAACGAAATCTTTAGGAATACTGCAGAAGAAGCGGAGACAGAGTCCTTCTGCTCCCAAACTAGACTGTTGTAGGGCAGCTAGAACACTACAGAAGAAAAATCTTCAATGCTAAGGTAACACATTTACAATCTTATCAACATGCTAACAACCACCCTACACAGCTTTTTGAATTGGTCTTAGCTGGTAATAATCTCCCAGACAGATTCAATAATCATGTTGTTATATTGGAAGAATCCACTGAGCAATTGCGGTCTAAAATGCCACTTTGTTTTCAGACTAGGTTGCAGCACGGAAACTGCCTTGCTACAGGTCATGGACACAATCATTGATTTTGGCAGGTCGTAAGTTTTTGTTCTTGTTGACTTATCTGCTGCATTTGATATAGTGACTCCCCTGATGCTCACTGAGACCATTAAGGAATGGATGGGCATGGGGTGTGTGGCTAAGTTGCTCCAGGGATGATGCCCGCATCCTGACCTCACCGCAGCATACATGTGCTCCTTTCCACATGAGGCAAATAAGTAACTCCCCTGACCCTTCAGGAACCATGGTAGCTGCTTGATCAGGATCGATGTGGCCTGCTTGGACCACGCTGCCACTGCCTAGGGAGAAGTTGAAGGCCCAGACCGCCTCGGAGGCCCCTCAGCAACTGGGGCCGCAGGCGACCCTTTGGCCGTGGTAGCAGATTCCCTGCTGGGCCCTACTCTCCCCCTCACCACGACTGACTGCTGAGGAGCCGCCTGTGTCCCGTGTGGCGACCGGGTCACGCCCCGCTGCTGCGGCCTAAGGCGGGCCTGACCCTACACCGCAGTTTCCTGGTGACTGCTCCTGGAGGACATGGAGAGACCCGGCCGAGAGGAGCAGAGACGAACATTTCCTGAGGCTCCGGGCTGGCAGCTCGGCTTCGCCGCCTACTGGGGAGTTTGCGGCTGGACAAGAAGCCTGCAGACTGGGGCCATGCGGCACCCCCACTTCCCCGGACATGGGTGGTGATTGTCGCCGGAAGGCCTGGGTGGGAGCCCTACAGTGAACGGGTACAGAGGGGGGGCAGGAGACCTGGCTGCCCCCATGACCTTTGCTCTCCTCTTGTTGTCCTGACGGGTGCCTATCCTTCTTGTTACACCTTCCCCCCCCACATACTGCACAGATGCTGGCCTCTCCTTCCCCTCTGATCAGCGGTGGCAAACGTGCAGATCGGTGAGACCCGATTGGCGCTCATGTCGCACAAGTTACTAACCTTTGGTAACGATATATCAGTTATAAACATTAGTAGTTATAGATTCGTTACCTTAGAGTTACCATCAGGCGTCAGACTGGATCCAGAAAGTTTTCGGCAGCAGTACCCCTGTGCGTTGGAAGGTGGCGTTGTGTGGCTCCGCGTCCGTCGTAGGCGTCGTGGTCGCCGGGATGATGTTGCGGCAGCGCACTGCCCTCGCCGCCGACATCAGTTCTGTACACAACTTTGCGCGCCAGGAATGCAGAGCCATGCAAAATACTGACCACTGGTGCCTTGAAACTAGGCCCCTGAAAGGGATGACCTTAACCCTAGAACAGGCCAAAGAAGCCGTCTCTCCAGATTTGGCTGTCCAGGCAGTAATGCTTGGTAAACGTGTGCAGCGAGGCCCACATAGCTGCCTGACAGATGTTATGTTATGTTATGTTATTTATTATTTGTTAAGCGCACATACGCCCGAGGGCTTCTTGGCGCTGGTGAGAGAATCAAACATAACAGTACATAAAAGACATATAATCACTATTTACAATAGGCCTGAGAAAAAAGAAAAGTTTTAAATGCCTTCCTGAAGGCAAGGAGGTCCCTACTGTGTCGCAGAGTCAAAGGGAGGGAGTTCCACAATGAAGCAGCTAAAAATTGAAAACTGCTGCCTCCCTGTCGTTTCTTTTTGAAACGAGGGACCTCAAGTAGGTCTTTGTGGGCTGATCTCAAGCTGCGTAAGGGTTTATATTTGTTCAGCAATTGTCTAAGGAACATAGGACCCTTACCCTCCAAAGCCTTGAACACAATGCAGCCCACCTTGAATGTAGCTCTCTGTTCCACAGGCAGCCAGTGCAAGGTCTCTAGTCCGTGTCTAATCGATTCCCACTTCGGGACTTTGCAAATAAGTCTCGCAGCTTGATTTTGCAAGTATTGCAATCTTTTGAGTTGGCCAATAGGCGCCCCCAGATAAAGGCCATTTGAGAAGTCGATGTGAGACAGGACTAGAGCACTAACTGCCTGAATTAAGGTCATGCAAGGTTACTCCCCGTCCCAAATCAGTAGTGGCTGCCGTCGCCCTTGTAGAATGGGCGCGCAGCTCAACCGGAGGCTCCTTTTTAGCCAAAGAATAACAAGCCTTTATGCACAGAATGACCCACTGAGAGATAGTCCACTTGTGCATGGCCCAACCTTTCTTGGCGCCAATGTAGCCAACAAAGAGTTGGTCATTGTTGGACCTGTCAGCCATAGGGTGGTCTTCCCCTACCCTTTTTGCCCTTTAGCCTCCCATTTTTACCTTACCTTTTGTTGGACTTAGGACTCTGGGCGCCTCACCACTGCTAAACAGTGCTGAGGTGCAGGTGCTCTCCCCTAAAACCTTGTGAGGCTGGCATATCTGCCACAAGCCACTGCTACCGCAGTAAGGTTTAATCCTCCATAGGATAACATTGGGAACCTCCCCTTATGGGATAACTTCTGACAGGGACCTAATACGTCTGTCATGTTTGGTCTTGTTGGACTCGGGGCTGGGAACCCTTTCCAATGATATATAGGGTTTGGGCATTACTGCGCTAGGGATCCCACTTTTATAAATGGGACCTTTTCCTGTCTACACTTAGATTAGGCTCTGCAGACTCCCCCCTCCCCTCTGCATACTGATAGCCTGCCTGGGTTGGGAGGTGTGAGTGGTGATTCACACCTTCTTCCCTGGGATGAGCTGTGATGGGCTGCCCACTGTAGCCTTAACGGCCTATCTCTCGTCACTGTGACAGCTAGGTCAGGGAAGGCAGGGAACATACCAGAACTCCCTGGACTCTTCCAGAAGCCCCTGCCCCCAGACCCTTCCAGAGACTTCCACCACTTTCTAGTCCCTGGACTGTAGAATATATAAGGGAGGGTCCTGGCCTCACATTCTTGTTACACCCTGGACTAAGAAGAAACTCTGCTGGAGTACAGACTGCTGCGCTAGGAGGATTGCCACTCTGCTGGATCTGCCTGTTCCTAGGAACTGCTGCCCTGTGGTGCTTGAGCTGCCCTACTGCCTGCTGATCTGGCCCTGCCAAGATGAGACTGGAAATAACATCCCAGGAGTGTCTCCACAACATCCAGAAGGACTTCCTCTGCGCTTCTGAACAACCTCTGCACCCTGAACCCTGTCTCTGCAGCACTGGGTGTGGGAGACCACTTCTTACACCCCTAAATCATTGCAGCTGTTGGAAGACACTGACTGTGTTGCATAGCGCTGTGGGGGACTTGAAGCGCTATGCCCCTGTGATTATCATTGCCGCCTGGGGCTCTTGAGGATTACAGAAGCGCTGTGTGGCCGTCATCTGCACGTTGTTGGAAGCAGCGCTGTTTATGCCACCTCGCCGCCGCAGGCCTGAACTGAGGGAACCCTTTGAAGCGGCTCCTCAGATCACCCCCCCAGAGCCCTGTGCGCGAGTGCATCACAGACGGGACTGCCGCTGCTCTGGGACCTTATTGCGCTGGGAGGGCTTCATTTGTACTGAGTAGCGCTGTGGCCAAGAGCACTGTGTGGCCGTGTACCGTCGAAGGAGGCTCTGTCTAGGTACATACTCCGCCGCTGACCGGGATTGCGGGGATATTTAAATTTGCCTCCTGTAATCACCACCGTGGCCTGGGAGCTTCGGGAGCCCTGGGCGCGTCATCCCAAGCATCAGGAGACGCCGCGCTGGGATTGGTGCGAAGTCAACCCCAGGCCGCGCTGGGATTGGTTGCCGGAGTCCCGTAGCGTCATCGGCCTGCCGCTCCCTCATTGGACTAGCTTCGAGGACTACCCCAGCTTTGACCGGGCCAGGAAGAGTTACACCGACGGCTGGAGAGTGTCCCGGAGGAAAGGAGAGCTCCCCCGATGGTGTCCGGCTCACCCCCCAACCGCAGGTAATGGACAGCGTGTAGCGTTAAGCTGCTGTGTGGAGGAGTTTGGCGGGAGTGAGTGGTAGGCGGCGGGGACGGCCCTCCTGTCTAACGAGTGCCAGTGACTGCCCTAAAGTGAATAGCGGGGCTGCTGGGGACTGTTGGGAGGGCGGCCTTTGTTTTCAACACGGTCCGGCCGGGGGACCCTGTACTACTTTGCCACGAGCCTGCCGAGGATCACGGCAGCGCCTGCTAAACCCTCCGTGCCCCGCATTCCCGCATGCTGTTGTCATCACGGCTGGGAAGACGGCGTTAGGGGGACCGCGGGCCCTGTAATACCAAAAACGGCACCACGCATTGATCCAGAGTGACAGGTGCCCATACCCCCAAACAACATCCAACCAAAAGGGAAGAGTGCATAGTCTATGGACCTTAAGGGACATTTACCACCTCGTATTAGTGGCCAACTCCTTAGAGACTTTTCTTGTGGAAAACGTCCTACTGTGCAGGGAATGTGCTGACTATTCTTGAACCTGGCACAATTTCTAGAGGAGGATAAATGTACCTTCTTGATGTGAAACTGGATTTATCTGATTGTTGATTTTGGCCTGGACATTGGATTTACCTGCTTTTGGTTTCCGCACAATTTTTAGATAAAGATAATCTTATTTTTATATAAAACTTGTGTGGTGTTCCTTTTGTGGGTGTTTTTACTGTGTTACTGTTGTTGCACAAATACTTTACACATTGCCTCTGAAGTTACGCCTTTGCTGCTCTGCGCCAAGCTACCAGGTCGGAAGCGGTGGTCCCTTCTTGGACTAGGGTGCATACCCCTGCCAACTAGAGACCCCGGTTCTAACAGTCATCCACCCGGAACTGTTGAGTGCGGTTCAGGTAGACTGAGAACGCACGTTTTGGATCCAGACAGTGGAGCCTTTCTTCCTCTTTTGAGGGATGTGGAAAGAAAGTGGGCAAAGTGATGGCCTGTCCGATGTGAAAGGCAGTGACAACCTTTGGAAGATGGACGAGTCCTTAGAACAACTTTGTCCGGATGGACAGAGAGAAAGGGAGGTTTAGACGAAAGAGCCTGGACTTCACTCACTCTTCTGGCAGAGGCGATGGCAACCAGGAAAGCAGTCCTTAAAGTGAGAAGATGAAGAGGACAGTTGTGAAGTGTCTCAAAGGGAGCACACATCAGATATGTCAGAACCAGGTTCAAGTCCCACTGTGGCATTATGAAAGGAACAGGAGGGAAAAGAAGCGTAATGCCTTTTAAGAATCTACTTACGACTTTTAAAGGGAAGGCTGATCTGGAAGCCGTAAAAAGGCTGAAATGGCCGAGAGATAGCCCTTGATAGTGCCCAGAGCAGAGCCCTGCTGGGCCAAATAAAGTAGGAATAGAAGGACCTCTGAAAGAGGGGCAAAAAGGCGTTCCACAGCCTTAGCTGTGCACCGTACCACAAACTTATTCCACCTGCAGGTGTATACCTTCTTAGTGGAGGGTAGGTTCGGGTGGAGGACAGTCCCCTGGTGCTGCGCCAGAAGATACTCACAAAGAGGCAGTCGAATCGGGGGAGCGAGGGCCATGCTGAGTAGCTTGGGATACCATACTCTTCGAGTCCAGTCCAGAGCTACAAGAATGACTTGGGCCAGGTGGCGCTTGATCTTAAGCACTCTGGATAGAAGTGGCATAGTCGCACAAGTTACTTACTTGTGTAATGAAATATCTGTAAGAGACATTAGTTAGTGATAGATTCCTTCCCTTAGAATATCCCCAGGCATCAGACTGGATCCGGAAAGTTTTTTCGTCCACAGTACCCCTGCACGTCGGTAGGCATCATCGTACAGCTTTGCGTACGTCTCTGGCATTGTAGTCGCTGAGATGACATCGCGGAAGCTACTTAGACGCGCCCAGCGTCAGTTCTGTACACGACTTTCCGTGCCAGGAACACAGAGCCTTGCAAGATACTGGCCAAAGAAGCCGTCTCTCCGTACTTGACTGTCAAGGCAATAATGCTTAGTAAAAGTGTGCAGCGAGGCCCACATGGCTGCCTGACAGATGTCTTGCAGGGAGACACCACGTCCCAATGCAGTAGTAGCTGCTGTCGCCCTGGTAGAATGTGCACGCAACACCACCGGAAGTTCCTTTTTAGCCAGAGAATAGCAGGCTTTGATACACAAGACGACCCAGTGAGAGATAGTCCTCTTGTGTACAGCCCAGTCTTACTTGGTACCCACGTAGCTAACAAAGAGCTGGTCATCCACCAGGAACTGTTGGGTGCGATTTAAGTAAAACGAAAACGCACTTTTTGGGTCCAGACAGTGGAGCCTCTTTTTTCTCTGGAAGGGTGCGGAGGCGGAAAGAAAGTGGGCAAGGTGATAGTCTTCCCAATGTGAAAAGCAGTGACAACTTTTGACAAGAAGGAAGGACGAGTGTGAAGCACAACCTTGTCCGGATGGACCGACAGAAAAGGAGGCTTACAAGAAAGAGCCTGGAGCTCACTCACACACCTAGTGGAGGCGATGGCAACCAGGAAAGCAGACTTCAAAGTCAACAAATGAAGAGGACAGTTGTGGAGCGTCTCAAAAGGAGTGCACATCAAAAAAGTAAGTATCAGATTCAAGTCCCACTGCGGCATCACAATCAGAATAGGAGGGAAAAGGTGAGTAATGCCTTTGAGAAATCTATTAACAATAGGGGACTTGAAAAGAGAGGGCTGATCAGGAAGCCTGAGAAAGGCCAATATTACAGAAAGGTAGCCCTTGATAGTGCCCAGAGCAGAGCCTTGCCGGGCTAAAGAAAGAAGGAACAAAGGGACCTCGGAAAGAGGGACAGGAAGGCGATCCACAGCCTTTGCTGTGCACCATGCCACAAATTTGTTCCACCTGCAGGCGTATACCGATTTAGTGGAGGGACGCCTGGCTGCCAGAATGACATCACAGACTTCAGGAGGCAAGTCAAACTGAATCAACTGTCGGTGCTCAATATCCACACATGTAGGTGGAGGCTAGACAGGTTTGGGTGGAGGACTGTCCCCTGCTGCTAAAGAAGATCCTCCCGAAGAGGCAGTCAGATCGGGGGATCCACGCTCATACTGCGTAGCTCGGGATACCAAACTCCTCGAGCCCAGTCCGGTGCCACAAGAATGACTTGGGCCAGGTCACGCCTGATCTTCTTCAGCACTCTGGGCAGAAGTGGCATAGGCGGAAAGGCGTACAATAGACCGCAGCTGCACTCGTAACGAAAAGCGTCGCCGAGCGAGTGCCGCCTTGGAAATTCCAATGCATAGAACAGCTGACATTGCGCGTTGGCAAATAGATTTAACCAAGGCTCTCCCCACTGTCGAAAGAGACCTTGCACCACCTCCGAGTGAAGACGCCATTCGTTATCCATCAGGCACCGGCAGCTAAGTTTGTCCGCCCTGGCGTTCAAAGAACATCCCAGGTGTTGAACCATCAATGAAATGCCTTGACGTTCCAGCCAAGTCCAGAGGCGCAGAGCCTCCTGACATAGGGTTTGTTGCAATACCACATGGCGATGGTGTTGTCTGTGAACACCTGCAGCACCTTCCCCTTGACAGAGGTAAGGAATGACTTCAGTGCAAGTAGGATCGCCCGAAGCTCCAGAAGGTTGATATGGAGCCTGCACTCTGCCGGAGACCAGAGGCCTCTGATCTCCGCCTCTCCCATGTAGCTGCCCCATCCCAGGAGGGACGAATCCATCACCACTGTGTGCTCCGGTTGGGGAAGGGAGAGGGATCAGGCGATGACCCAGTGCTGATTTGTGAGCCACTACTGCAATTGATGTCTAGTGCCCTCCAAGATCTGGATGTAGTCGGACAGGTTCGCCTGATGCTGCGCCCACTGGAACTTCAGGTCCCACTGCAGAGCCCGCATATGCCATCTGGCATGGTTGGTGAACAGGATGTAGGAGGCCATGAGGCCCAGCAGCCTCAATGTCGCCCTGACCGAAACCCGTGACAAGGGCTGAAAGATCAGAATCATAGCACGAATGTTCCGGACTCGCTGTTCGGGAGGATAGACCCGAAACTGCGCTGTGTCCTGAACCGCTGTGATGAAGAGGAGCTTTTGAGAGGGACTCATGTGCAACTTCGGCACGTTTATGGAGAACCCCAGCAAATGCAGGAGGTCCGCCGTAGTCTCGAGGTGGTAAAGGTCTGCCTGGGGTGAGCCCGCCTTCAACCGCCAGTCGTCGAGATATGGGAAGAATGAAACCCCTGATCTGCGCAGATGAGCTGCGACCACCGCCATCACTTGTAAGGCAGAAGAATAGCACGGTGAACTGAAAATGCTCCTGCCCTACCATGAATCACAGGTATTGCCGGTGGGCCAGCAGGATGGTGATGTGAAAATAAGCATCATGCAGGTCCAACGCTACCAACCAGTCTTGCGGGTCGAGGGCAGATAAGACCTGAGCAAGTGTGAGCATATTGAACTTCTCCTTTCGGAGGAGGCGATTGACATCCTGAAGGTCCGAGATAGGAAGCAGGCCTTTGTCCTTCTTTGAAAGCAAGAAGTAGTGGGAGTAACAACCACAACCTACTTCTGGTGTCGGAACGCGCTCTATGACCCCCTTGGCCAAGAGGGCCGTAACATCCTGCTGGAGAAGTGTCAAGTGATCCCCTGACATGCGGAGGTACTGTGGTGGCATGGCTGGAGAGGTAGTCTCGAAGGGGAGGGAGTTGCCCCTTTGGGCAAGTTGCAGAACCCACTTTTCTGATGTGATGGTGCACCAGTGGTAGAGGTGATAGCGAATCCTGGCACCCACTGGCGTCTGATGGGCCTGTAACACCAGACTAGGAAGGTTTAGAGTCTGAGCTGCAGGGGGGGAGGGTGGTGGACCGAACCGCACGCTGGCCCCATGACCCGCCTCCGCGGGTCCCACGTCCACGGCTGCGATGAGACTGTTGCTGTGCAGGCCTGTGACTCTGAAACAAATGTGCTTGGGTGCCCCTTCCTTGGCCACGAAAGGAGCAAAAAGGCCCAGCGAGTCAGCAGTGTCAAGACCACAACGGATGGTGAACTTGGCTGTGTCTCTCCCCTCAGCAATAGCTTTTGAAAGTAGTGTCCGAGCCTTCACTGGACACTGAGGCAGCACTTGTGCAACTGTATCCCACAGAGAATGGGAAAAACAGCCCAAGAGACATGCGGTGTTCACAGAAAGCACGCCTGAACTGGCAGAAGAGAGGTGAGCTGTGAGGTGCTGGGAGAGGAAACGGGTCACCTGGGGCCGCCCGGGGCCAAGCGATGTCATCAGGCCACGTTCTTGTCCACAGGAGCCCCTGTGTTGTGCCTGGACCAGGTGCCCAAAAGAACGTGTGAGAGTACATTGTGGTAAAGGGCAGCAGCGGCTCCGTAGAAGCAGAAGCTAGCCGATGCACCATTCTCAGGAGGTTAGTCCTGATGGCCACAGTAGGGAGCTCAAGGTGGAGAGCCTCGGCAACCCTTCGTACCATCATAGAATGTGATCCACCCTCCTCCGTAGCCATGGTAGAAGGAGTCAAGTCAAGTCAAGTCAAAGAATTTATATAGCGCACTACATACCCAGAGGGTCTCAAGGCGCTTAGGGACGGGAGGAGGATTACTTGTCAAATATCCACGTTTTAAGTTGCTTTCTGAATGCTAGGTGGTTCTGGGTAAGGCGAAGGTAAGTGGGGAGTGAGTTCCATGTTTTAGCAGCCAGGTATGAGAAGGACCTGCCTCCCATGGTGGTCTTGTTGATGCGAGGTATAGTGGCGAGGGCTTGGTTGGAGGAACGTAGTTGGCGGGAGGGGGTGTAGAAGGACAGACGTGAGTTGAGGCATTCTGGTCCGATGTCGTAGAGTGATTTGTGTGCGTGGGTTAGCAGTCGGAAAGTGATCCTCTTATTGACGGGTAGCCAGTGGAGGTCTTTCAGGTGACCAGAGATGTGTTCGTTGCGTGGGATGTCTAATATGATCCTGGCTGAGGCGTTCTGGATTCGTTGGAGTTTCTTCTGGAGTTTAGCGGTAGTACCTGCGTATAGGGTGTTTCCGTAGTCCAGTCGGCTCGTGACCAGAGCATGGGTGACTGTTTTTCTGGTTTCGGTGGGGATCCAGCGAAATGTTTTTTTGAGCATGCGAAGAATGTTGAAGCAGGATGAGGATACGGCATTGACTTGTCTGTTCATTGAAAGTGAAGAATCCAGGATAACGCCTAGGTTCCGTGCGTGGTCTGTTGGGATGGGTGGTTTTCCAAGGGCTTCCGGCCACCAAGAGTCGTCCCATGCGGAGGGGGATGTACCTAAGATGAGGACTTCTGTTTTATCTGAGTTCAGTTTCAGACGGCTGTGTTTCATCCATTCGGCAACTTATTTCATTCCTTCGTGAAGGTTAGTTTTGGCGGTGCTGGGGTCATTGGTGAGAGAAAGGATCAGTTGAGTGTCATCCGCGTAAGAGATGATGTTGAGGTTGTGTTGGCGGGCGATGGCCGCGAGGGGGCTCATGTATACGTTGAAGAGGGTAGGACTGAGTGAGGACCCTTGGGGTACGCCACAGATGACTTCGGTGGCCTCGGACTTGAATGGTGGAAGGTGGACTTTCTGGGTTCTTCCGGTGAGGAACGAGGTGATCCATTCAAGTGCTTTTCCTTGGATTCCGATGTTTCTGAGGCGTTGTAAAAGGGTGGAGTGGCAGACTGTGTCGAAGGCTGCAGAGAGGTCAAGGAGGATGAGGGCGACTGTGTCTCCATTGTCCAGTAGAGTTCGAATGTCGTCTGTTGCTGCGATGAGGGCGGTCTCAGTGCTGTGTTTAGCTCGGAAGCCAGACTGTGAGGAGTCGAGGGATTTGTTGGTTTCGAGGAAGGCGGCGAGCTGGTTGTTGACAGCTTTCTCGATTACTTTGGCCGGGAATGGAAGGAGCGAAATGGGGCGGTAGTTTTTGAGTTCGGTGGGGTCCGCTGTGGGTTTTTTCAGAAGGGCGGTGAGTTCAGCGTGTTTCCAGCTTTCCGGGAAGGTGGTGGAGTTGAAGGAGCAGTTGATGACGTCTCGGAGGTGCGGTGCTATGACGGAGTCTGCTTTGTTGAAGATGTGATGGGGGCATGGGTCAGTTGGGGATCCTGAGTGGATGGAGTTCATTAGACGGATGGTGTCTTCAGTGGAGATTGGGTTCCAGTCATTTAGGATGTTCAATGGGGGTGAAGGTCCTGCAGAAGGATGGGTGGGTTGGTCTCCGGGTTGGTTGTCGAAGCTGTTGTGGATGTCCGCAATTTTGTTGTGGAAGAATGAGGCTAGGGAGTCGCAGAGGACTTGAGAGGGGGTGATGTCGTTGGAGTTGGCCGAGGGATTGGTAAATTCCTTGACGATGTTGAAAAGTTCCTTGCTGTTGTGGGCGTTGTTGTCGAGTCGATCCTTGAATGCTATTTTCTTGGCCTTTCGGATTAGTTGGTGGTGTATGCGAGTGGCGTTTTTGAAGGCGTCCTTGGTGCTAGTGGTTGGGTCTTTTTTCCAGGCCTTTTCATGGGAGCGGCAGAGTTTTTTGGACTTCTTAAGATCATCGTTGAACTATGAGGCCTTCTTGCTGCCAGGTTTGCTTTGACGTTTTTTCAGTGGTGCTAAGGTGTCGGCGGTGTTAGATAACCATAGGGTGAAGTTGGCGGCGGCTTGGTTTGGGTTAGAAGAGTGGGCTGGGGTGTTTAGAAGGAGCGATGAGGAGATCTGGTCGATGGTGATTTTGTTCCAGTTTCTTTGCAGAGTTGGTTGGAGGTGGTTGATAGGTTTTGGCTTGTTGTAGGTGAAGTGAACGCAGCTGTGGTCAGTCCAGAGGAGATCCGTAGTGTGGCTGAAGGAGACATGATTGCTGGAGGTGAAGATAGGGTCGAGTGTGTGACCTGCGATGTGGGTGGGGGAAGTGACCAGTTGTTTAAGTCCGAGGTTGGCGAGGTTGTCCAAGAGGGTGGTGGTGTTGCGGTCGTTGATCTTTTCAAGGTGAAAGTTGAAGTCTCCCAGAAGGATGTAGTCTTTGGAGGGGAGCGCGTGTGGGGTGATGAAGTCCGTGATGTCTTCACTGAATTTTGCGCGGGGTCCTGGTGGTCTGTAGAGGAGGGTGCCTCTGAGTGTGGTCTTGGGGTCGATGTGGATCTGGAAGTGAAGGTGTTCGGAGTTGGCGAGGTTGGCGTCCGAGCTGGTTGAGATGCGGATTGATTTTTTATGGACGATAGCGATTCCTCCTCCTGTGTGGCCGGTACGGTCCTTGCGTATGATCTTATAATCTTCTGGGATGGCAATGGTGATGTCTGGGGCGGAGGAGGCGTTCATCCATGTTTCTGTTAGGAAGGCGACGTCTGGAGTGATGGTGTCTAGTAGATTCCATAGGTCAATGGCGTGCCTGTGGACCGATCGGGTGTTGAGAAGGATGCATTGTAGGTGATTGGGGTCGGGACTCTGTGGAGTGGTCGAAGCGGAGATGATGTCGGTTCCGCTGAATTTGCAGGAGTAGCATGAGAAAGGTCCATGGGTGTGTCCAGGAGCGGCTTGGACGCAGTTGGGGGCGCGGCCGTGGTTAAGGGCTAGGAGGGTGGTGGCATCGTAGGTAATGCGGGAGGGCTGGGCAGCGCGAGGGGCAGGGGGTCTGGCGCTGGGCGCGGTCCAGGCGCGGACGGGCGAAGACGGGCTTACCTTTGGCGCACCTTCGGCGCGGATGGAGCGCGGTCGCTGCGCGTGAACGCTGCGCGCGGGAGCTACTGTCATAAATGGAAGGTGGAGGGGGAGGGGCGAGGGCGTCTCAGCTGGGAGGCGGGGCGGGCACACGAGGACGACGACAACAACAAACAAAATGGAGGCGGAGGGGGAGCACAGCGGAGCGCTAGAGGCAAACGCGCTGATAACGTCTGGAAAGCAGTCACAAATACACAGAGCGCAAATGAGGCAAAGCGCTAATATGGCACACAGCAGGCGAAATGAAATGGCAAAATTCGAGCCTATGAACAGAGCGCTAATGAAGTTCACAATTCAGGCAAATAAACAGAGCGCAGATGAAGCAAAGCGCTAATATAGTACACAGCAGGCGAAATGAAATGGCTAATTCAGGCAAACGAAGCAATGCAGCGCTAAGATACCAGATGTCTGCAGGGACACTGGGAGCGACCCCTCAGCCCGTGAGAGAGGAGCGAGTCACCAGGAGTCAGTGTGCCAGGTTTCGAAGCCTAACTCTGGTCACCTGCATCCCCCGGATCCTCCTCCAAGTCCGGGTCTGACTCGCATTGGGCTACAAGAGGGTCTTCAGACCCCTCCCAGTCCTCCCCGTCCTCCATAGCCTGTGGAACAGGTGGAACATACGGAGGTGGGTGGACAAAGGGAAAGAAATTCCCAAACAGCGTCGGAATCGGCATCGGTAGACCCCCTTCCGGACTTCTGCGGCCGGCGACGTCGGTGGAGGTCATAAAGGGCCAACCGGCATGGACAGGAATCCAGACCTGGATCCATGGTGGTCCCTCAGAATCGACGCTAGAATCGTTGATGACGTTGGGCCAGAGCTGGTGACATCAAACAACAAGGACCCCCAGCCGCGCACGCGCAGCCGGACGGTCCGCAGACACATGCCATGGCTGACAGGAACTCCTGCAGCTGGGCCGGAGTCGCCGATGGACCCGGAAAGGGCGGGTAGGCCATCGGCAACTGCATAGGCTCCATTGGAACCACAGGGGCAGCGCCAGCTGCACCCTTAGCCGCATCGCGCAACTGGGGAAGGCGACGACGATTCAGAGTCGTCGTGGTAGCACCCCAGGCAGTAGAGACACTCACTGTGCGGGTCCGTCACCGACATCGTCCGGGGACAGGCCGCACAGGACTTAAAACCGGGCATCCCTAGATACCTGTAGATTGATATATACTACAAAACGGAGACAAAAAGTCCCCCAAAACTCTGTCACGAAATGACTTGGGGTACCGCTCTCTACGGAACAGACGTCAACTTGCATGGGCACGTTTAAGTAGCTCCAGCGATGTCATCTCGCTGACTACGACGGCAGCGACGTACACGGAGCCGTAGGATGATGCCTATCAACGCGCAGAGGTACTGCTGATGAAGTCTGACACCTGGGGATATTCTAAGATAAGGAATCTATCACTAACATGTCTCTTTCAGATGGAGAGGTGTATAGTAGACCGCAAGTCCACTCGTGACGAAAAGCGTCGCCTAGCAAGTGCCGCCTTGAAAATTCCAACGCGCAGAACTGATGACATTGTGTGTTCTCTTCGGTGGCAAATAGATCTAACCAAGGCTCTCCCCACTGCTGAAAGAGACCTTCCGCCACGTCCGACTTCAGACGCCATTCGTGACCCATCATGCACCGGTGGCTGAGTTTGTCCGCCCTGGCGTTCAGAGAACCTGCCAGGTGGTGAACCACCAGGGAAACGCCTGGTGTTCCAGCCAAGTCCAGAGATGCAGAACCTCCTGACATAGGGTCCACGACCCACCCCGCCCTGTTTGTTGCAGTACCATATGGCGGTGGTGTTGTCCGTGAACACCGGCACCACTCTTCCCCCAACAGAGGGAAGGAATGCCTTCAGTGCAAGCCGGATTCCCCAAAGCTCCAGAAGGTTGATGTGGAGCCTGGACTCTGCCGGAGACCAGAGTCCTCTGATCTCTGCCTCTCCCATGTGGCTGACCCATCCCAGGATGGAAGCGTCCGTCACAACTGTATGCTCCGGATAAGGAATGGATCTGCTCTTGACCCAATCGCGATTCGTGAGCCACCACTGCAATTCGGGCAGTGCCCTCTGAGATCTGGAAGTGATTGGACAGGTTGCACTGATGCTGCGCCCACTGGAACTTCAGGTCCCACTGCAGAGCCCGCATATGCAATCTGGCATGATCCACTAGCAGGATGCAGGAGGCCATCAGACCCAGGAGCCGGAGGGTCATCCTGACTGAACCCTGAGATAGAGGCTGAAAGATCGGAATCATAGCCTAAATATCCCAGACTCGCTGCTCCGAGTCCAGAACCGCTACGATGAAGAGCAACTTCTGGGAAGGAATCGGGTTCGACTTAGGCACATTGATGGAGAACTCAACAAATGCAGGAGGTCAGCCGTAGTCTGGAGGTGGGAGACGACTGCCTGGGGTGACCCCGTCTTCAACAACCAGTTGTCGAGATAGGGGAAGATTGGAACCCCTGATCTGCGCAGATGAGCTGCGACCACCGCCATCACTTTCGTGATCACCTGAGGGGCGCTGGTAAGGCCGAAGGGGAGCATGGTAAACTGAAAGTGTTTGTGGCCTACTGCAGGTAACGCCGGTGGGCCGGCAGGACGGGGATGTGGAAATATGCGTCCTGCAAGTCCAACGCTACCATCCAGTATTCATGGTCGAGGGCAGACAAAACCTTAGCTAGCGTAAACATCTTGAACTTTTCCTTCCGGAGGAAGCGGTTGACGTTCCTGAAGTCCAAAATAAGACGCAGGCTCTTGTCCTTCTTGGAAACCGGTGAAAGTAGTGGGAATAACAACCACAACCTACTTCTGGCCCAGGAATGCGCTCGGTGGTCCCCTTGGCCAAGAGGGCTTTGACTTCCTGCTGAAGAAGCGCAAGATGGTCCCCCGACATGCGATGTTATTGAGGTTACATGGCCCGAGGGGAAGTCTAGAAGGGGAGGGAGTAGCCCCTTCGGACTATTTGCAGCATCCACTTCTCTGAGGTGATGTTGCGCCAGTGGGGGAGATGATGGCGTATACTGCAGTCCACTGGCGTCTGATGGGCCTGAAAGTTCGGACTAGGAAGACTTGGACGTGAATGCTGCGGGGGTGGAGGTGGACTGACCCGCCCGCTGGCCCCCAGAACCGCCTTGGCGGTTCCCACATGCGCGGCAGCGCTGAGGATGTTGTTGCGTAGGCCTATGAGTCTGAAATGAATGTGTTGGGGCACCCCTTACGTAGCCACGAAAGGAGCAAAAAGCAGAAGGTGGATGAGGGTGAGAGGCTGACAGGCCCAAGGACTTGGCCTTAGCCTGTGAGTCCTTAAAGCGCTCCAATGCACTGTCTGCCTTATTGCCAAAAATGCAAATGCCATCAAAGGGCTTGTAAATCAGTGTGTTCTGGACATCCCCTTAGAAGCCAGTTGTCCTCAGCCAGGCTGTGCCTCCGTGGTGGAAATTGCCCTGCCCAGCTAGTCGGCGGTATCAAGCCCACAACGAATGGTGAACTTAGCTCTGTCTTTCCCAGCTGTTATAGCTTGGGAGAGTACTGTGCGGGGCTCCTCCGGATAGTTGGGTAGCACCTGCACAACCGTGTCCCACAGAGAGCAGGAATAAGGGCCCAAGAGGCATGCAGTGTTCACCGACCGCAGCCCTAAGCTGGCAGATGAAAATAGCTTCTTGCCAAGCTGCTCCAGCTCCTTGGATTCCCTATCCGGAGGTGCGGAAGGGAATGCGCTCTGTGAAGCAGAGGCTTGGACGACCAAGCTCTCGGGAGTGGGGTGTTGGGAGAGAAAGAGGGGGTCGCCTGGAGCCGGGCGATGGCTTCGGGCCACGCTCCTGTCCACAGGAGCCCCTGTGTTGGGCCTGGACCAAGTGCCTAAAAGAACGTTGGAAAGTGCGTCATTAAAAGGCAGCAGGGGCTCCAAAGAGGTTACGGCAGGCTGAAGCACTTCTGTCAGTAGGTTAGTCGTGACAGCCACTGTAGGGAAATCGAGGTGGAGGGCCTCGGCCAGCCCGAACTGCCAAGCCATATCTTCCCTGGACCGGAATAAAGCATCCTGATGTGAGACTGGGGGTGAATGTTTTGCCAATGTGCAACAGTCCGTCCATCATTTTGTGTGTTTTGCTGTTCACCCTATGTGGGAAGGGTATGCCCAGGCGTGGGTCCCGTGCTCACTACGCCACTGGAGTCAAGCTATCCTGGCTGATGACGGCTGATAGCCAGAAACCGGTCCTAGGATGCTGGATTCCGGTCCAGGGAGGACATGGCTTGGCAGTTCGGGTGGACTGTTCACATGAGGCGCAGGGTCAAGACTGATTTGCATATGGCCATGTCTGAACTGGGGTGGCGTGGTGAGCAAAATAACGATGGATTAAACCCAGATTTGTGACTGGGTGTGAATGTTTTGCCAATGTGCAAAATTCCGTCCATCATCTTGTGTGTTTTGCTGCCCACAAAGTCTTCGGGGCCATGGCCCAGCAGTCAGGGCACGACTTGGAGTCGTGGTCGCACCCCAGGCAGTACAGACACATGCGGTGTGGGTTCGTCACCGACATCTTGCAGTGACAGTTCCCACAATTCTTAAAGGCGGGCATTCCTACGACACCAGGAGTTGATCGACTCCAAAGAATTGAGACAAAAGGCCTTGAAAAAACTCAGTCAAAAAGTGACTGGGGGTACTCGCTCTTCCTGGATCTGTTCTTGCTGGCGCGGAAAAAGAAAGAACTGACGTCAGCGGGCGAGTGCACTGTCTAAGTCGCTGTCGCAACGTCATCCCGGTGACCACAACGCCAACAACGGACGCGGAGCCGCACGACGCCACCTTCCAGGGGTACTGCTGACGAAAACGTTCCGGATCCAGTCTGACGCCTGGGGGTAATTCTAAGGAAAGCAATCTATCACTACATGTTTCTTTCAGTTATTGTCCGCATCATGGCTGGGGGGAGACCCAATCAGTATCTTGATTAGTCGTAGGCTGTGGAAGGGGCTGTTATGATGCCTACATAAGGAGCAGCATGGCGCGTCCTTCTTGACCTCCGGGTGGTGTATTTTAACACCCGCTCCTTAGTGAAGCACCAGATTGAGGTCTTTTATCTCCTGGAATCCCAGTCCCCGGAAATTCTGTTGTTAACGGAAACATGGCTCATTGACGAGTCATCTGCAGACATACTTGTGGCCATTCCCAACCAATACTATATCCTATAAACTAATAGGACTACTATATTCAAGAAAGACCACTGCTTTGTCAAAGTGACCTCTTTAGAGCTTCCCTCTGTGGAGAATCTAGTCATCCACTGGGAATACTTGTCCTTTACTTGTGTTAGGTTACATAGACCCCCCAACTACATGCAAGACTTCTCTCAGGCCCTTGCTGAATCCCTGGCATCACTAATCGTTGATAATGCTAACGTTCTTATAGTTTGAGACTTCAACTACTTTGCCAATGTGGCAGAAGGGGGGCAGCAAGCCAAGGATTTGATGGCTGTCCTGAGTGACTTAAATCTGGAACAATTAGTGAACTGTCTAACTTACATTAAAGGGCATATCTTGAATCAGATATGGACCACCAAATTCCCTGTGAGGAATTTGAGCATAGCCCAATGTGGCTGGTCTGATCATCATCTGCAGTGACTCTGCCTAGGCGAAACAGTCCCCCTACCGGCCCCACTATTTGTAAACAAGACTGAGGCAATTAAGAATAGTATTCCCCCTGCCCACCACTTAATAACCCATCAGTGGGCGAGGGGAATAGTCAAATGATTACTTGTTTTCCCAACCCAATGTAAGAGGACCTAGTCCACCTATTGACAAAAGTAAAGTCAGGCACACCAAATGAGATCTGTCCCCTGAAGGTCCTAAAAGCAGTTTGTGTTCGGTTTCCTGACATAATACTGTCATTCTTCAATCAATCTATTAATTCGGGGACAGTGCCGAGGTCTTTTAAAAAAGCAAGTATTGCACCAATCATAAAGAAAGCTGCAGCCGATCCCACGGATATGAAAAATTTCCAGCCAATCTCGCTTTTACCTTATCTTGCAAAACTACTAGAGGCTCACACAGCCCACCATCTATGCTCATTTATTGAAGAGTCAGACTTCTTGGACACAGCACAAGCGGGATTTCAACTGGCACACTCTACAGAAGCAGTGATCATGTCTGGAGTCAATGACATGCGTAAAGATGTAGACAATGGCAATACCCAAGTCTTAGTATTATTGGACCTGTCTGCGGCATTTGACACGGTCGACCATCTCATTCTGGCCGACCGGGTTAGGGCCGCAGGTTTTCAGGACTCAGCACTGAACTGGCTTATCTCCTTTCTGAGGGATAGATCCCAATCAGTCAGGCATCCCCCTTTCTGTTCTACAGAGGTGCAATTGAATTGTGGTGTTCCCCAAGGCTCTCCACTCCTTGGGTCTCCCCACCTTTTCAACATCTATATCCACCCCTTGATTAACGCCCTCAAAAATAAAGAAATCAACATTTTTAGCTATGCCGAAGACATGCAACTGCTATTCATGAATAATGAAAGCCCCAAGTCTTGACAGCTATTTCAGGATACTATGCTGTTCATCCGGGATTGGATGAACAGCTACCATCTGAAGTTGAACCCCGATAAAACGGAGATAATTATCCCAAAAAGTAAGATAAATTATTGGACCCCATCGTTCTGGCCTAGCAAGATGCCCCCGCACCCAAAAAAGTTGTAAAAAAACATGGGAGTTATTATCAATGAGGAACTTTCCTCTAAGCAGCAGGTAGGAGCTGTGTTTCTGCCAGCTACGACTCATAAACAAGATTCCTTACTAGTTACATAGGGTTTGAGGATCAAAGCATTGATACCTGCACTAGTCCTAACATCCCTAATTGTCAAATGCAGAAAGGTGCAAAGGGGCTTGAGGCACAATCCCCTATACCTCAAATAATTGGGGAGCCAGTCGTCACCCAACCGTCTTTCCCAAAACAAAAGCAAACAAAATTAGCCCAGCACACTTAAAAAGAAGAGTCGATGTTAAGTTGTCATGTTAAACTTCATCCTTTATTTTTCTGTTTTTTTAAAAACAGTCAAAGTCTTAGGAAAGGGATATATTTTAAGCTCCAAGTAATATTCAATGTTGAATTTGTGTCAGAGGCCGAATATAGTCCTGGCAGCAAGTTCATCCACAGTAGAGGCAGCGCATATTACTTGGGGCTTCAATTATATCCCATTCCTAAGGCTTTGACTGTTTTCAAATTAACTGGTTAAAACACATTTGCAATAATCCTATGAAAGCGCATCAAATACATACAGCAAGCCCTGAAGAAGTCAGTTTGTGGACGAAATGCGTTGGCGGTTGCAAAACGTTTTTAAAAAACAGAAAGATAAAGGATGAAGTTTAACATGATAACGTTTCATCGACTCTTCTTTCAAAAATATTTGCATTTCAAGACTGTTTACTGTTTGACCTTTTAAAGATTCCTTACTAGGGGGGCTCTGATCCAAGTAATTATAGCTTTAGTCATGTCTAGAATTGACAACGCCAACTCGGTCTACCTGGGTCTTCCCAAAATCCTCCTACGCAGGCTCCAGCTGATTCAAAATCAGGTCGCTCGGCTGATATACATCCTGCCCAAACATAGCAACATCTCCCAGCAGACTATGGACCTTCATTGGCTGCCAGTCGTACAGAGAAGAATGTTTAAAGCTTGTTGCATGGTTTTTAAGTCCCTCTACCTTGTGAAGTACCGGAACACAAAATACTGCCCTACTAGAGCACTAAGATCTAGTCACATTCACTTTTTGGCGATCCCCTCTTGGAAAAAACAAAGGATCGCATGGCATAGGTTCGCCATTAAATCCCCTCGAGTATGGCACAGCCTGCCCCTAGACCTTAGGTCCACTTCTGATCTTGTTACATTTAGGAAATGCTTTTCAGACAGGCTTATCAATAAGTGGGAATGAAGTCCGATTAGTTACCTAGCGCCAAGAGACCGTCCGGTGAACGGGCGCCTTATAAATGGACAGTAACAGAACAACATGGTCGGCCGTTCCCTGCATTGTGACTATTGGGCGGCCTTGGGACAGTTGCGGGGGTGAACTTCCTCACCTCAACACCCGGGCTGTGTTAGTGGTGGGACTACCTAGTGCCTGCTCCCCCCTTTTAGCCGCCATCCTTGATACCACTCTGCTGGCCAACTGCTCTCTGGGACGGGCCCCCTTCTGCATGCCCACAAAGCACCGCCTTGGCCGCACGAGCCACATGACACTTTAGGTCCCACTCTTGCTGATCCAGAGAGTGCCAGCACCTTCACAGTCCATCGGACGGATCCATTTCACAGCCGTTGCTTAGCCAACATTGACTGCTTTCTCTACAGTCACCTTTGCTTCTCAGGCCCCCATGTGTACTGCTGCTGTCGAGCCATGGGTCACAGAGACCCCAAACAACGGAGACCAACATCTGAGCCCTCCAAGACCATGGACCACTCAGGGACATCATCAGGCAGCGAAGAACCCTGCAATCTTATGCGCCCCTTAGACTCACTGGAGGGCGCTGCAGCGATCATGGCGGAGTTGCTGGAAGGTTTCGTTGCCATGGAAACCCGCCTCAACGCCCTGGTATCTTGCCACACGTGTATGGGGGCGCGCCTGGAGTGGCACGGACATTGCCTGGATGCGGTAGAAAAACGCATGTCTGGGGTCGGGATCAATGAAAACACCATGGCATGCCTCCTGGAGAAAACTGAGTACCTTTTAAAAGCAGTGTCTATTAAGAACGAAGACTTGGAGGCTAGATCGCGATGTAATAACATACACATAAAGGGCATTGCGGATACAACTAATATGGGTCCCCCTGAGCTGTTGGTTGAGTCTCTGCTCACCCTTTTCTTTTGGATTCAGAATCGTCTACTTCCACCTTCGTCATAGAGAGGGCACAATCTCTCTCGACCTATAATCGCACAACTCCGCAACTACAAGGACCGAGATGCTGTGCTGCAGCTAGCCCGTGAAAAAACACCTCTGCTGCATCAAAACACTACTGTCTCCATCAACCCTGACTAGCTATCCAAGAGGCCAGGCGAAAGTTAATCGGCGCCAAGGCAATGCTCCACAAAAACGGCTATATCTGACGAGGCTCTGAGTCATGGTAAACAACAAAGTCAGATTCTTTTACACCCCGGCAGAAGTCATAACCTTCTGCAAGTGGTTAACCTTTGCAAACCTACGCTGCCCACGAGCACACCTCTCCTGACTTGAACATACCCCCCAATGCAACCCTGGCTGAGGTCCAGTCGACCCACACTGTCGAAGCTGGACACTCTTTCCTCCTCTTTGTTTTTCCCTTAGCCTCCATTAGCTTTTTGCCTGCGTAGCCTCTACTTATTTGAAACTTATGTCACATGTTTCAGAATGGGCATTGATCCCTATGGCATTCCTCAACCTCACAGGGGTACTCAGACTACCATGTTGGGTTCTGAGTTTACTCTGTGTGAATGGAGGGTATTGGATTTACATGAATGGTGTTTTCTATCTTTTCCCTTGTTTCTCTATCTATCGCTGGTTATAGGCCTGACCTCAAACATTGAGTTCTCTTTCACTGACCCTGTACCTCCACTGATGTTCAGCAGACTAAATGGAGTGCTGTGTTTTTCGGAATGTTGACTTCACACATCTGACTTGGAATATAGGAGGTCTCAGCAACCCCCGTAAGAATAAACTATCATAATCATATTTAAATCATCACACCATAGTTGTGGCCTTTCCACAGGAAACACACATCCCTTCCCAGCCGTCACCCACTATCGCTGCCACCTGGGGAATCCACTGATATTTTTCAAACTACAGCTTCTACTCCTGAAGCATTTGCATACATCTCCTTTCATCATCACACAACTAAAACTGACTCGCAAGTTCGCTATGTTTTAGTCACATAAACTCTCCTAGGGAGAAAGGTCCTGCTCCTCAAAGTATAAGCCCCCAAAGTTAGCGGCCCGCCTTCTTTCATGACCTCTGTGCTTTTAACCCATTTTAAATCAGACATGTTCATACTGGGGGTGACCTAAACCACGCAATTGACCCCCAGATAGACAGTACCAGCAACTGCCCAAGTGGCAAACACCCATGTATTACGAGCCCTCCGAGTTGTACTGGATGACAATTCTCCCTTGGATGCTTGGTGAACCCCATACCCTGACACCGCTAGCCACACCTTCTATTCCGACCCCCCCACCCGATCTGGACCTGGTTGGACTTCTGGTTCCTCTCCAAACATGCTATCCCCTAGATGCAAGATATTAGGGTACTCTTCTGCACGCTGTCGGATCATGCCCCTATCCGGTTGACACTTGTGATACCTTTTCATGGGGGCTCACCGCCATGAAAAGGAGGGTAGTGAGGAAACTTATAATATGCTTGCTGGTGCTGCAGCTGCACTGCCAGCATTTTGTGGCCTTCAATCACTGCGCCACAGGATTAATGATCCTGGCGATGGCACTGGTCCTGTGGTGGTCCCTCCACCAAAGTTGTAATATGAAGTGTAGACACCAAACTTGTAATTAGGCCCAAGACTGGATGACTGGCCAGGATTATTAACTCACTTGATCAAGAAGAAGTTTTTCCTCATCACATCTCCCCTGTCTAACTTACAGTTCAATCTTGGATTGGGTCAATTAATGTCCTTGACTCTGATAGAGTGAAAATTCATATCCTATCTGGGGTAACTATTAGGGGTTCAATATAATCATGTGTAGTCCATACCTGAATATTATCCATTGAGTAGAGATGCTTGATTTCAGAGAAAGTTGAACCAATAACGCATACTGGTGAAAACTAACTCTGTCTAATTTGAAGTTTGGCAAGTGGTATGTAGAAATGTAGTGAAAACATATAAACTGATGTAACATACCCACATAGAGCGTTAGTGATGTGATGCACTGATACACTGAATATATCTGAATGCTTATTAGGCTAATTATGTACGTGAAATCATATGGTTATCGGATGTGCTGATTGAACGTTAATTAGTTCGTAAACCTATTGCTATGCATAATGTAGTACACTTATTATGTTAGCCTAAGTCGTAGGCCTGAAGCAGCAGCACATTCAAAAAGTTCTTGTTTCTGTAACTGAAGATTCGATTCTTTTGTGAATTCATCATAATTACTTTATTGCGACTATTACAGCCATAAAAGCACATTAAAACAAACAATAATACATTTCCCATAACTATGTACAGTAGAATCTCATGGTGGAGTTGGCATATGTAAGGATGCATAAATTTCATTAATTGTTGGGCGCAAAGACCATTTCAAATAAGAATTGGTTTTAAGAATATAATTTAGGATAAAAACTTTAAGAATGTTATTAAACATATCATATAATTCTTTAAAATGCTCCAGAATAATTACCGAAAATTTGAGCAGTCACATTAGCTAAATACTAATTTTCAACAAGTACCTTCGTTTAAGCCACATAGCTAGGAGAAATTTAGAGATTACAACCACATACACAGGGTCTGTATCTGATTTTAAGATCCTGTAGAATACATGGAAATCCCTAATACCAAAATGTCTGCACAATTGTATGACCCATTTAGACCTAGCCTGTTTGTATTCCAGGCAGAAGAACAGTACGTTGATTTCTGTTTCCTCCGCCACTAGGCATCCAGGGCAGAGATAACAAGCTTCGCCTAACCACTTATTAGTTGTTGCAAAAAGTAGAAGGGTGTTGTATCTAAATTGGAGAAACAACCTCCTTGTTAATGCAGGCTGTATTACATCTAGGACCTGTTCGAATTGATAATGTGATTTAAAATCCAAAAACCCATGTGTCAAGCTTGTTACTCTGGTCGCCTGGATTAAACCAGTCAATTTAAAATCTCTTAATGCTTTAGTTAAGGTTTTTTTGGGGGTAGCTGGGCAGGACTCTTCCAGGGTGACCCATAAGTCGAAAAGAATCCCTCACAAAAGACAACCACAGTATACTACCCACAGCCCCCGGTGACGATAGTAATACCTTGAGTTCCTCCCTATAGTGTCTCAACCTGGGTGTACTCCATAACCGTCGCCAATAAAGCAACGGTCGGCTAGAGATTAAGTCCACCATTGGGAGGATACCCAGATCCATCCTGAGGGGTACCAGGGGAGTATTTATTGGCAGAGCCATAATGCGTCTAATAAACTTATTTTCAGTGAGGGTCAACGCATTTGTTGGGCTATGCCCCCAAAGTTCAGCCCCATAGAGAGAAGCCGACCGCGCTTGTACTTTATATTTTTCTAGCTGTGGGCTTAAAGCCTTAAAAGAACAGCTCTTCTGGACTTTCGATAATCCCCTATTGCATGGGTAAGCTTCAAATTAGCCTTAGCAATTTGGGGGTCCCAGCTCATCTTATCATTCAGAGTAAGGCCCAAATATTCAAAGATATGGACTCGCTCAAGCGCGATTCCGTCCATTATTGGGTGCGGGTAGGTTGTCGGTTTGGCATTAAAGACCATGTATTTTGTTTTGTTGATATTAACTAAAGTTTCCTCCTTTTACAGAACTGGCTGAATTCCTTTTGAACTCACTGCATCCCCATAGGTGACTTCGAGAGGAGCAGGGTATCATCCGCAAACATTAATGCAGGAAATTTGCGAGATTATATTTTCGGGGAATCCAAATCCTTCACGGCAAGTATATCTTCCATTAAGCCGTTCAGGAAGAGTGAAAAGAGGGTCGGCGCGAGCCACAGCCCTGCCTCACCCCCTTATCAACAGGGAAGGGGGCTGTCAATCGACTGTCTTTACCATATCTCACTCTGGCATACGTGCCCTTGTGGCGGCGTTTGAGTTGAAAAACAAAGATAAGGTGGTACCCCCATGGCCAGTAGGATGCTCCATAACTGCTCATGGTCAACCATGTCAAACGCGGATTTCAAATCCACGAAGGTAAGATAAAGACTCCCACCTTCCAAAACCACGTGCTTCCAGTATATCAGCTGCAGCCCAAACAGCTGATCTACGGTTGAAATCTTGGCTCTAAAGCCAGCTTGCAGCGGGGTTAGTATATCACGGTCTTCCATCCACACCTGTATTCTCCCTAATAATACCCCCTCAAAAAGTTTTTGGGAAACATCAATAAGGCTGATTGGCCTATAGTTAGATGGTTCAATCGGGGATCCTTTTTTATAAATTGGAACAATCTCAGCACCAGCCCACGTGGGGGGTGCTGGAAGGCCATACAAGATTGCATTAAATAATAATAATTATAAGTAAGGAGCCTAGACTTCCTGTTCCCTTTTAAACAAATCGCCCGGGATTCTATCCAATCCTTGAGGCTTTATTGAATTGCAACTTAGCTAAAGCAGATGTCATGTCTCCCATGGTACATGGAGGTGTTTCACATAAAGATTCAAGATTAAAATTGCGTTCTGGGGTCTTGCTCGCACTTATGTCAACGTGGGAATTGGAGTATAACTCCTTGTAGTATCACTGCCAGGTGTCCTCATCAATGTTTGGATCAAGGGTGGTTCTACCTCCTGCTATCCATGAATGAACCAGATTCCAAAAGCTTCTGCTATCCTTTGAATCCAAAGCCTTCTTGATCTCCTGCCATCTGTCTGTTTCCCACTCAGACTTGGCGCTTGTAATTATTTTCTTATAGGCAGTCCTGGCTTCCTTATTACAAAGGCTATCAGCCCTTTTTAGTGAGGTCAACAAAACTTGTTTTGCTTCCTTACAGGATTTCGAGTACCAGGATCTTTTGTCACCACCAGATTTGTGTTTAATGGGACCACTGTTAAAAAAGAAATCCGCCACAACCACAACCATTTCTTGGTGTATTTTGCCTAGGTCACTATCAAAACCAGGCTTGGTTGAATTTCCTGCAACAACCCTTGCTCTCTCTGGCAAAGGTATGATGGCTGTATACAATTTTGACATTATTTCCGCCGATTGATTTATCTTAGACCATCTAATCCGTCTCCTCCATTCACAACAACCAGGTTATTTTGGTACGGCTCCTCAGGGACTCTACCGACACTGAAAATCTAACTCTATAACTAAGGGGTGTGGTCACTTTCACTACGTTCTTCTACTGAGAAGTCCACCACAGGATGTATGACGTTACAACGCATACTTTTACAACGCCTACCTTTACCACGCAATTTTTACAACGCAGGATCCATTACAACGAAGTACCATTACAACGCATGTTTTTACAACGCAGATACCTTTACAACGCATACCATTACAACGTAAGTATTGGTAAGTATATAATATTTTTTTAAATGTAAATTAATTAAAATTAATATAATTTAATTTAATTTATTTTAATTTAAATTTCATTTTCCTTTATTTTTACCCTGTACCCCTGTACCCCAAAACCCAAACCTAGCCCTGAACCCTAAAAATACCCCTTTACCCAAAAACCAAAACCTAGCCCTGAACCCTAAAAATACCCCTTTACCCAAAAACCCAAACCTAGCCCTGAACCCTAAAAATACCCCTTTACCCAAAAACCCAAACCTAGCCCTGAACCCTAAAAATACCCCTTTAACCAAAAACACAAACCTATAATATTTTGAATTAAATTATATACTTACCAATACTTACGTTGTAATGGTATGCGTTGTAAAGGTATCTGCGTTGTAAAAACATGCGTTGTAATGGTACTTCGTTGTAATGGATCATGCGTTGTAAAAATTGCGTGGTAAAGGTAGGTCGTTGTAAAAGTTGCGTGGTAAAGGTTGTATACCTCCACCACATTATGCCAAATCTCTACACTAGTCAAGATATAATCAATGACCGTGGCCTGCCCAAGCCTCTTGAAGGTCGGACGCCCAGGATTATCGCCAGGGAACCGACCATTACAAGCCCTTAGAGAAAAAGTCAGAGTTAGCAAAGTTAACTGCAGAACTAAAGGAGTCCAGCGCCTGGTGGGATACATATTAGGTGCCGGAATCGACCAAGTAGCGTCCTCCACACTAGTGATTGGTTGTATAATTCCATTAAGCGGTTCAAAATGGCAATTAAAATTAAAAGGTATAGCTTCCCTGCCAATAAGTTCAGGAGGTTTAGCAAGCAATCTATCGTTAGTGATATCCCACCATACTGAACTGGTCGAGAATAAATATTAATAATGGCCAGTTTCGGTAGCTTCTTGTATGACAGGAGGATACATGTGATGTCTGGGGAGTGTATCTCCACTTGTTTGTTTTTACAACATAGATGGGAGGCGACCCATATGAATAGCCCCCCCGACGGTCTACCCTTTGGACCTTTCACTACACCCTCACAGTATGCTACGAAGCCTACCCTATATTGTGGCTCTACCGTCCAAGTTTCCTGGAACAAGCATATCTCGTGAGAATCAATGTATTCCCCCCAATCCGGTTGATCTAGTTTGGAGGCGAGGCCTGCAATATTCCAAGATAAAATTCTAGAGGCACAAGAAATCAATTGTGTACTCGACCTGCCGCTTCCCTCCAATAAGGGTCTGTCAGCCCTCCCAGGGCTACAAATTCCAGTGGAGGTCGGCACAGATTCTATTGGGCGATGCTCATCTTTACCACTACCATGATTGCTTATGTTTGGGGCAATAGCATTCTCCAGTTCCCCCTCCTTATTGATCCCCACTCCATCGCATGATCTTAAGTATTGATCTGGGTCCCCACTCCCTGCTGCCCCTGAAATAACATATTCCTCCGGAGTTGTATCCTGGTGGATGTCAATAGGTGTCAGTCAATCCACTCTAGATCCAGATCCAATGGGGAACATCCTTTACAACGCAACTTTTACCACGCACTACCATTACAACGCAACCATTACAACGCAAGTCATTACAACGACTTGCGCTGGAGGGCGCTGTAGGATAGGGAATAGTTTAATTTTCTATCCAACACCTTCCCTACTATCCACGGGGACTGGAGTTGGAATAGAAAATTAAACTATTCCACTATCCAGCGCCCCACAACGCAAGTCATTGTAACGACTTTCGTTGTAAAAATTGCATTGTAATGGCATGCGTGGTAAAAGCATGCGTTGTGATGTCATACAACCGATCCAATACACTAAATCTATTGCTAAGAGGTACAGCTGGCAGTTGCTCACCATTCTCCCTATTTGCCCTGGCAGTCATCATGACTGACCGGGCCATTCTACACGTAGAGGACTCGTGGTTGCCCAGGTTGGGCGTGGAATCTGGAGGGATGTAAAAATAGCTTAGGGCCCTGGCCTGAATAGAAGATCGTGGGTTTATTTGGAGCCCCAACATACATGCTCCACGGCCTTCGGATCTTTGAAATTAATGACAATGCAATCTCCTGCTATATTTTTTAATCTACAGCCTACCCAACTCACACTTCTTACAAATAAAATTTTAGACTGTACCTCTCGCGGGAGTGGTCTATTACTATACAACCAATGTATTGTCTTATTTTTTAATTGCTCATAAGATTAGAGTTTACCATGTTCCAGTTCTGGGGCGCCAGTCAGAACAGTAACATAGGGAGAACACTCAGGGGTGAGGTCTAGATAATGGTATACATTTTTTGCCTCGTTTCCAATAGGATTCCTCCTTGGAACTGGACCAGCTATCTGGGATCGACCCTGTGGTTCCCCGTGGGTCCTACGGCTATCACCCTGTGTCTCTAAGGGCACTAAATTTCCCCCACTCGTTATTTCTGGCCTTTGCTTATCGGAATCCTTTGTTCGGCCTACCGGACCCAAGGATGGTGTAACATTAGTACCTGGGCATACCACAAGCTCCCCTCCTCCCACCTTCACCAACTCATTACCTTGGCTACAACTCGCTATTTTATTCTTAATACCTCCCACAACAGAAATTAATGGGGATTAAAACTTCTTGAGCCTATTCACGAGTAGCAGAAGTCTTGTTAGAAAGGGCTCCAAAGACAATGTCATAAGAGCACCTATTTTTGACCAATAGTCATCGTCAGTCTGTGGCAGTCCAATAGCAGTTTCAGCCATGCTCACTCTGTTTACTGCAGACGATGTTTGCTCGGGGGCCTCAGTGGTTGGAGGGTCTGCCTTTGGGCTCTCCCCCGGATTACTTAGCTTGGAGACTTTAGGCTTCTTCCCCTTCTGTTGTGCCCCTCCTCGTTTCCTCTTTAGAATAGCCCCCGGCACATTTTCCTTATCTTGTGTGGGCTCTTTATGAACTTCTGCGACACACATAACTGTGTTCTTGGGCAGGTTTAGCAATGCGCCACTTGGCAATAACGTAGGGTGTAAGGAATCTCAATATTAGCTGGTACTACAGCTTGCTGCAAACTTGGGCTCTGGGTCTGGAAACCAGGAGAGGGAAGGGACTGGAGGTTTCTCTCAGGTGACCGTGCATTCATTATCCCCCCCTATGATGACCGCTAAGAAAATACAGGGTCCATAGAGAGTCTGCGCTCAGTGATGGCTATCTCATGGGCTAACACAGATGTAGCCCTCGTAATAAACTGGTCGAGAGTTCCCGCGACATAGCCAGGTCCGGCTACTTTCCTCCCTCGTCCCTCACGAGTTGCCATTTCATAGACCAGTTTAATGAAAGTCAAAATATAACCAAATACTTAATCAAATATCCACTTACTGGGGGTGTGAGAAGTTGGCCTGATGTATGATGTCCACAGTTCTGTGGGTACCCTGTATCAGTCCAAACAATCCCTTATGGTGGTGGTTGTAAGTCAACCTTATAGACAAGCTATCCTAGGGGTAGCATGGACTAAGCAGCCTTAAAGGCTTAACTCAAGAGGACATGTGAAGCCAGCTGTTTTACCATATGCAATCCTGTAATATCAAATGAAAGGACACCACACAAGTTATATATTATAAAAATATATGTATTTATTCTCAGAATAATCCACACTACTCTTTATGAGCAATGAAGCACAAGCATTTAAACAAAAGCACAATATAACATATACAAGTTGCACGTTTATGGATGAGGCCGGTGGCCACTCAAACCATATATCAGAAAAGTGGTATAACAATCACTAATCGATCGGGGGTAAGTCCTAGGGCCTTGGGAATCGCTGGGACTACACTGGACTAACAGCAGTTAGGACGGGAGTAGCCCGCGGGATTCGGGTGCAGTGCTGAAACACACGCATGCGCCAATGCAAAGTCAATGGTGCGTAAAAGTTATCGTTTTACAGTTTTAAGAGTCTTCCGACTGGACTAGAAGGACAAAACTTTAGACTTAGACACTAGAGGTGTGAACCACTACAGGAGCACCGGTGTTCAAGAGTTACCTCCCCGCCTCTGCCTAATCATCTGTTGGTCCCTTAGCGCTTGGACGCCCCCGGGCATCAATCGCGCTCTATAAATCCACTTACAATTACAATTACAATCAGGTCGATGTCGTGTAGATTCTATCCGCTGCCACGTGGTCTCTGGGGCACCGAGGATGTCCTCGAGTGAATCACGCAGGCTCTCGCTGTCAGCGGTGTCGGCTTCAAGATCGGAGTCAACAGGCCTTGGCAAAGGCAACCCACGCAGGATTCGAAGATGGCTTAACACTCGGACCAGCAAGGTCTGAGCTAGTGCTCCTTTTCAGGGGAGCGAGGGCCAGTCCGGAGCAACCAGACCAGCTGTGTAAATTCAAGGGTTCTTCGGTTCTGGGGCCACTAGCCAACGGCCAAGTGACCGGACCAACGCGTCGAGCAGGAAAATGCAAAAGGGCCCCACGCAGCACTCGTCGAGTGTGGAGGGGTGAGCTTCGGTGCAAAAGCTGCTCGGGGCTGGAGCTTCTCAAACTCCAATGCACAGCTTCGAGGGAGCCTCGGATGCTGCACGGTCAGCGCTTCGTTGTTCCTCCAAGATGGCCGCTCCCACGCTTCAGGTCGCCTCCACGAGTCTCAGCTTTGCATAGACTGTGGATCGGGCTTTTAGAAGGCAGGCACGCTGGGTCTTGTCGATCTCTGTCGCTCGAGTTCCGGCGGGAACTGCAACAAAGCAAACGTCGAGGTGCTGGATGGTGCCTGTTTGCACAGGGTGGTCACTCCTTGACCACAAGGGAGATTCTTCAGTCTTCCACGTCGAGTGGGATGTCGAAGGGTCCAGAGTTTCGTTTCATAAGTTTCAGTCAGGATAATCTGATGTGCATTGGCACTGCTCCCACCTATATTCCAAATCTGGGGGCTGGATTACCTGCTAGGTCACTCCTATGGGGGGGACCCAGGAAGGGGGTGGTTACACCCCTTTCCTTTGTTCGGCTTCCCGCCAGGACTGGGACTGGAGAGTCCCAGAACCGGTTTGGCTGGCATTTGCCCGGGGACACCTTGTGCAGCCCAGGCAGTGTCTAGTTTCTTTCAACCCTCCCTGCTACAATCCACTATCTCCTGTCTGGGGTGGTGTGACACCTCCCTGTGACAGGAGATCCTTTGATCAAGCCTCCTCTGTCGAGTTTCGGTCAGCATCAGGAGGCCAGACCCGTGTCTGTGGCAGCAGCATCCATTTTGTGATGCTGGGGCTCTGGTTAGGATTAACCGTGTTTTCAGTAAAGTAACATGTCTACTCACTCTAGAAGGGTGGAATGCTACCCCCGTCGCCAGAACTGGCGAGGGGGTAGTATTCCAAAGTGTATGACACCAAACACGACATGTTTTGATAAAGCCAAACCAAAGTTAGCAATAACCGCGAGGATTATAATGCACTTAAGAGTATATGGTATGGCAGTATCACTAGAACAGCTATAAGGAAATGGTTCCGAAAGCTGCAGACAGGCTCAGCTCATGCTAGAGCACCACCTCACATAAAACCAAGCACTCTGCCTCCAGGATTGTTAAGGCCTGCCATAGGAGTGACGGATAGGTATATATGTGTCCAGATATAGGTTTAGACATAGGTATACTATATCTAAGCAAGGGGTGATTACACCACCTTGCCCCAGCTGTGTGAACAGCCAGTGGTGTCGATTTAAGTACCAGCCAGGGGTGGCAAAAGATATGCTGCAGCCCCTGGTAGGCCTTGGATGCACCTATGCCCTGAGCACCTATAGTGCATGGTACAGGGGCTGACAATGTAAATTAATTAAAATTAATATAATTTAATTTAATTTATTTTAATTTAAATTTCATTTTCCTTTATTTTTACCCTGTACCCCTGTACCCCAAAACCCAAACCTAGCCCTGAACCCTAAAAATACCCCTTTACCCAAAAACCAAAACCTAGCCCTGAACCCTAAAAATACCCCTTTACCCAAAAACCCAAACCTAGCCCTGAACCCTAAAAATACCCCTTTACCCAAAAACCCAAACCTAGCCCTGAACCCTAAAAATACCCCTTTAACCAAAAACACAAACCTATAATATTTTGAATTAAATTATATACTTACCAATACTTACGTTGTAATGGTATGCGTTGTAAAGGTATCTGCGTTGTAAAAACATGCGTTGTAATGGTACTTCGTTGTAATGGATCATGCGTTGTAAAAATTGCGTGGTAAAGGTAGGTCGTTGTAAAAGTTGCGTGGTAAAGGTTGTATACCTCCACCACATTATGCCAAATCTCTACACTAGTCAAGATATAATCAATGACCGTGGCCTGCCCAAGCCTCTTGAAGGTCGGACGCCCAGGATTATCGCCAGGGAACCGACCATTACAAGCCCTTAGAGAAAAAGTCAGAGTTAGCAAAGTTAACTGCAGAACTAAAGGAGTCCAGCGCCTGGTGGGATACATATTAGGTGCCGGAATCGACCAAGTAGCGTCCTCCACACTAGTGATTGGTTGTATAATTCCATTAAGCGGTTCAAAATGGCAATTAAAATTAAAAGGTATAGCTTCCCTGCCAATAAGTTCAGGAGGTTTAGCAAGCAATCTATCGTTAGTGATATCCCACCATACTGAACTGGTCGAGAATAAATATTAATAATGGCCAGTTTCGGTAGCTTCTTGTATGACAGGAGGATACATGTGATGTCTGGGGAGTGTATCTCCACTTGTTTGTTTTTACAACATAGATGGGAGGCGACCCATATGAATAGCCCCCCCGACGGTCTACCCTTTGGACCTTTCACTACACCCTCACAGTATGCTACGAAGCCTACCCTATATTGTGGCTCTACCGTCCAAGTTTCCTGGAACAAGCATATCTCGTGAGAATCAATGTATTCCCCCCAATCCGGTTGATCTAGTTTGGAGGCGAGGCCTGCAATATTCCAAGATAAAATTCTAGAGGCACAAGAAATCAATTGTGTACTCGACCTGCCGCTTCCCTCCAATAAGGGTCTGTCAGCCCTCCCAGGGCTACAAATTCCAGTGGAGGTCGGCACAGATTCTATTGGGCGATGCTCATCTTTACCACTACCATGATTGCTTATGTTTGGGGCAATAGCATTCTCCAGTTCCCCCTCCTTATTGATCCCCACTCCATCGCATGATCTTAAGTATTGATCTGGGTCCCCACTCCCTGCTGCCCCTGAAATAACATATTCCTCCGGAGTTGTATCCTGGTGGATGTCAATAGGTGTCAGTCAATCCACTCTAGATCCAGATCCAATGGGGAACATCCTTTACAACGCAACTTTTACCACGCACTACCATTACAACGCAACCATTACAACGCAAGTCATTACAACGACTTGCGCTGGAGGGCGCTGTAGGATAGGGAATAGTTTAATTTTCTATCCAACACCTTCCCTACTATCCACGGGGACTGGAGTTGGAATAGAAAATTAAACTATTCCACTATCCAGCGCCCCACAACGCAAGTCATTGTAACGACTTTCGTTGTAAAAATTGCATTGTAATGGCATGCGTGGTAAAAGCATGCGTTGTGATGTCATACAACCGATCCAATACACTAAATCTATTGCTAAGAGGTACAGCTGGCAGTTGCTCACCATTCTCCCTATTTGCCCTGGCAGTCATCATGACTGACCGGGCCATTCTACACGTAGAGGACTCGTGGTTGCCCAGGTTGGGCGTGGAATCTGGAGGGATGTAAAAATAGCTTAGGGCCCTGGCCTGAATAGAAGATCGTGGGTTTATTTGGAGCCCCAACATACATGCTCCACGGCCTTCGGATCTTTGAAATTAATGACAATGCAATCTCCTGCTATATTTTTTAATCTACAGCCTACCCAACTCACACTTCTTACAAATAAAATTTTAGACTGTACCTCTCGCGGGAGTGGTCTATTACTATACAACCAATGTATTGTCTTATTTTTTAATTGCTCATAAGATTAGAGTTTACCATGTTCCAGTTCTGGGGCGCCAGTCAGAACAGTAACATAGGGAGAACACTCAGGGGTGAGGTCTAGATAATGGTATACATTTTTTGCCTCGTTTCCAATAGGATTCCTCCTTGGAACTGGACCAGCTATCTGGGATCGACCCTGTGGTTCCCCGTGGGTCCTACGGCTATCACCCTGTGTCTCTAAGGGCACTAAATTTCCCCCACTCGTTATTTCTGGCCTTTGCTTATCGGAATCCTTTGTTCGGCCTACCGGACCCAAGGATGGTGTAACATTAGTACCTGGGCATACCACAAGCTCCCCTCCTCCCACCTTCACCAACTCATTACCTTGGCTACAACTCGCTATTTTATTCTTAATACCTCCCACAACAGAAATTAATGGGGATTAAAACTTCTTGAGCCTATTCACGAGTAGCAGAAGTCTTGTTAGAAAGGGCTCCAAAGACAATGTCATAAGAGCACCTATTTTTGACCAATAGTCATCGTCAGTCTGTGGCAGTCCAATAGCAGTTTCAGCCATGCTCACTCTGTTTACTGCAGACGATGTTTGCTCGGGGGCCTCAGTGGTTGGAGGGTCTGCCTTTGGGCTCTCCCCCGGATTACTTAGCTTGGAGACTTTAGGCTTCTTCCCCTTCTGTTGTGCCCCTCCTCGTTTCCTCTTTAGAATAGCCCCCGGCACATTTTCCTTATCTTGTGTGGGCTCTTTATGAACTTCTGCGACACACATAACTGTGTTCTTGGGCAGGTTTAGCAATGCGCCACTTGGCAATAACGTAGGGTGTAAGGAATCTCAATATTAGCTGGTACTACAGCTTGCTGCAAACTTGGGCTCTGGGTCTGGAAACCAGGAGAGGGAAGGGACTGGAGGTTTCTCTCAGGTGACCGTGCATTCATTATCCCCCCCTATGATGACCGCTAAGAAAATACAGGGTCCATAGAGAGTCTGCGCTCAGTGATGGCTATCTCATGGGCTAACACAGATGTAGCCCTCGTAATAAACTGGTCGAGAGTTCCCGCGACATAGCCAGGTCCGGCTACTTTCCTCCCTCGTCCCTCACGAGTTGCCATTTCATAGACCAGTTTAATGAAAGTCAAAATATAACCAAATACTTAATCAAATATCCACTTACTGGGGGTGTGAGAAGTTGGCCTGATGTATGATGTCCACAGTTCTGTGGGTACCCTGTATCAGTCCAAACAATCCCTTATGGTGGTGGTTGTAAGTCAACCTTATAGACAAGCTATCCTAGGGGTAGCATGGACTAAGCAGCCTTAAAGGCTTAACTCAAGAGGACATGTGAAGCCAGCTGTTTTACCATATGCAATCCTGTAATATCAAATGAAAGGACACCACACAAGTTATATATTATAAAAATATATGTATTTATTCTCAGAATAATCCACACTACTCTTTATGAGCAATGAAGCACAAGCATTTAAACAAAAGCACAATATAACATATACAAGTTGCACGTTTATGGATGAGGCCGGTGGCCACTCAAACCATATATCAGAAAAGTGGTATAACAATCACTAATCGATCGGGGGTAAGTCCTAGGGCCTTGGGAATCGCTGGGACTACACTGGACTAACAGCAGTTAGGACGGGAGTAGCCCGCGGGATTCGGGTGCAGTGCTGAAACACACGCATGCGCCAATGCAAAGTCAATGGTGCGTAAAAGTTATCGTTTTACAGTTTTAAGAGTCTTCCGACTGGACTAGAAGGACAAAACTTTAGACTTAGACACTAGAGGTGTGAACCACTACAGGAGCACCGGTGTTCAAGAGTTACCTCCCCGCCTCTGCCTAATCATCTGTTGGTCCCTTAGCGCTTGGACGCCCCCGGGCATCAATCGCGCTCTATAAATCCACTTACAATTACAATTACAATCAGGTCGATGTCGTGTAGATTCTATCCGCTGCCACGTGGTCTCTGGGGCACCGAGGATGTCCTCGAGTGAATCACGCAGGCTCTCGCTGTCAGCGGTGTCGGCTTCAAGATCGGAGTCAACAGGCCTTGGCAAAGGCAACCCACGCAGGATTCGAAGATGGCTTAACACTCGGACCAGCAAGGTCTGAGCTAGTGCTCCTTTTCAGGGGAGCGAGGGCCAGTCCGGAGCAACCAGACCAGCTGTGTAAATTCAAGGGTTCTTCGGTTCTGGGGCCACTAGCCAACGGCCAAGTGACCGGACCAACGCGTCGAGCAGGAAAATGCAAAAGGGCCCCACGCAGCACTCGTCGAGTGTGGAGGGGTGAGCTTCGGTGCAAAAGCTGCTCGGGGCTGGAGCTTCTCAAACTCCAATGCACAGCTTCGAGGGAGCCTCGGATGCTGCACGGTCAGCGCTTCGTTGTTCCTCCAAGATGGCCGCTCCCACGCTTCAGGTCGCCTCCACGAGTCTCAGCTTTGCATAGACTGTGGATCGGGCTTTTAGAAGGCAGGCACGCTGGGTCTTGTCGATCTCTGTCGCTCGAGTTCCGGCGGGAACTGCAACAAAGCAAACGTCGAGGTGCTGGATGGTGCCTGTTTGCACAGGGTGGTCACTCCTTGACCACAAGGGAGATTCTTCAGTCTTCCACGTCGAGTGGGATGTCGAAGGGTCCAGAGTTTCGTTTCATAAGTTTCAGTCAGTATAATCTGATGTGCATTGGCACTGCTCCCACCTATATTCCAAATCTGGGGGCTGGATTACCTGCTAGGTCACTCCTATGGGGGGGACCCAGGAAGGGGGTGGTTACACCCCTTTCCTTTGTTCGGCTTCCCGCCAGGACTGGGACTGGAGAGTCCCAGAACCGGTTTGGCTGGCATTTGCCCGGGGACACCTTGTGCAGCCCAGGCAGTGTCTAGTTTCTTTCAACCCTCCCTGCTACAATCCACTATCTCCTGTCTGGGGTGGTGTGACACCTCCCTGTGACAGGAGATCCTTTGATCAAGCCTCCTCTGTCGAGTTTCGGTCAGCATCAGGAGGCCAGACCCGTGTCTGTGGCAGCAGCATCCATTTTGTGATGCTGGGGCTCTGGTTAGGATTAACCGTGTTTTCAGTAAAGTAACATGTCTACTCACTCTAGAAGGGTGGAATGCTACCCCCGTCGCCAGAACTGGCGAGGGGGTAGTATTCCAAAGTGTATGACACCAAACACGACATGTTTTGATAAAGCCAAACCAAAGTTAGCAATAACCGCGAGGATTATAATGCACTTAAGAGTATATGGTATGGCAGTATCACTAGAACAGCTATAAGGAAATGGTTCCGAAAGCTGCAGACAGGCTCAGCTCATGCTAGAGCACCACCTCACATAAAACCAAGCACTCTGCCTCCAGGATTGTTAAGGCCTGCCATAGGAGTGACGGATAGGTATATATGTGTCCAGATATAGGTTTAGACATAGGTATACTATATCTAAGCAAGGGGTGATTACACCACCTTGCCCCAGCTGTGTGAACAGCCAGTGGTGTCGATTTAAGTACCAGCCAGGGGTGGCAAAAGATATGCTGCAGCCCCTGGTAGGCCTTGGATGCACCTATGCCCTGAGCACCTATAGTGCATGGTACAGGGGCTGACAAGGTGTCCAGTACCAAATTGGTTATGTACCTATAGTACATGTCTGTGAATTTAGAGAAAGAACAGCAGGCTGTGAGTCTGAATAGCAGGCCCACAGCCACATTAAGTCGAAAACCAGTGAAGCAAAAAGCAAAAATTGGGGTGACCATAGGATAGCAGACCCTACTCTCCTACAGGGGGGATGAGGCGGCCGTTGATATTGGAGGTCTTAGAGAAGGAGCCCAGCCCAGCTTCTCTCGGTCTCAAACGGGCCCGCCCTTGGACCGGGCTTCGCCCGGCACGTGTCCCGCGCCGCGGGGGTGTGATGCGGTTCTTATCACTCCTCGTGTCGCGGTCTCAGCGTCACTGGGTGCGCAGGGTGCTCGGGCTTGTGGGGGATATAGTCCCTTGCAGTGCTGTTCCCCTCACGGCGAAGGTTAACTGATGGAAGAGGTGCCTGGGACGCCGTTTCCCTCACGGCAGCAAATGGCAGGTGGGTGCGAGTGGCCGTTCCTCTCACGGCAGCTATGCGTCCAAAAAGTAAGATTCTTTTGTGAATTTTATAAAGCTGTTTCTTTCTCACGTTTTGCATTGCAGGTAGACAAGTGTTTGTTAGCGAAGAGTAGCAACTTTGTTTCTTTAGCTAGCTGTGGAATGAAGAAAGTTACAGTTAGCACGGCCTGGAATCAATAAGGTTAGCCGCGGCCTGTTTAGGTAAGGGCAGAGGGACTGGGTGGGGATGTGGTGGGGTGAGCGGGGGAATTTTGACTGACAATCACAAGGGAAAATTGAAAAAATAATTCATTTTCCCTCGTCGTCGTCTGTCGAAATCTCCCTACGCCCTGCCCCACCCTGCCCCACCTCTCATACCTGCATGGGTCATGGCTGAGGGAGGTGCTTTCACACAGAAGCAGAAGAAGGTATCAAGGATGAGTTGTTGCAAAGGGACTACTAGGGTTGTTAGTGTATGGTACTGTTTTGCCTTTACTGTTTACACCTTAGGGGGGAGGGAAGTGTCAGGGCGTTGTACTGTGTTTGGTGGGGCCAGTACTGAGAATTTTGCGGTGTGATAGAATGCGTGGTCGTAGTGTGCGATGAAAAAGTCTTTTGCATGCGTGTGAATGCGGAGTCCGATGTAATGGTTTGCATGGTGAATGTGTGCGATGTAATGGTGTGTGAGATGTGAGGAATGCGATGTAATGGTGTGCGTTGTGTTTGTTTGTGTTGAATCGTCATACATCCTTCACAGCACCATATGAATGGGCGACATTCGCTACAGAAGATATAAATCAATACAATACAACTACCTGACTTTTGTCAAATTTCTGGTGCTGCCAAGGATGATTGCACCTCTCTCATGCCTGGAAAACACACATTGTACATTATCCCCCAGTAAAAGCAGCACTAAATGGTGCAGAACTCTTATCTATGGAGCCACAAACATGACCATGTTTCACCTGTATTCCGAATTGTCCATTGGAGCTAGAGTTGTTCACAAAATAGCCTGCCTCACTTTTCCACTCCGCAACATATGACATTAAAGCTGGCAGACTCAGATCCTCATGCAGTGTTGATACAACACTTCTCAAATCTAAACAGGAACACACAACAAATCAATCCTTTTCGACAAGTGCTAAAAGAGTCCCCAGCTCCCTGACCCAGGGTCTACACTCCACTACCTCACTGCCTATATTTAATATGAAAAAGGAAATTCTTCTTTTCCAAAGATATTTTTAATCGACTCATTCTCGTATGATCACTTACATGATCCCTCTTAGGTTCCTTGTCAAGACTCTATCCTGACTTTTAATCCTTACTACAAACTGGCTTATCTTTGCTGCACAATTATCTTTAATTTTTTGTGATTTTTCCACACCACTGTGTCCTATCTCAGGTTAACATTGTTCACCCCAACTTTCCTAAGACCACTGAGGTGTTCACCCTGTTTCAGGTCTTTCTTTCCTCTCAAACATAACAGCACTAACTTACACCTTTTTCAATTTGTATTTTCCTCTCAGTGCTTTTGAGAATTCATCTCGCCCTTTCTTGCTGCACTTGGTTCACTCTCTCTTGCTATTCATTGTTCGTATTGTTATCTTTGGTTTGGTTTGTTTTCATGTAATTATTCTCTTATCAGTTCCTATGTAAAGCTTACATAACTTGGTTTTATTTGTATATAACCTACTTATGTGAAGCATTCAGGTAGTGTCAATGCTGTATAAAAATGTGATAAAAAATAAAGACATGATATAGTTCAGAGTCAGCAATTGATTTAGCAAAGGACCTCTCCTAGCCGAAGAAAGAGCCTCTTTAGATGAGGTTGAAGGAAGTGGAGTTCAAGGAAGTTACACTAATGGAGCATACACTGCAACTCTAAAACGGTTGCTCATTTATTGTATGATTGCTGAAAACGCTAAAAGGAAAATGCTACTTACCAGTATGCATCTGTTCTTGGCATGTAGAGCTGCAGAGTTGTACACTTAGCATTAGATCGCCACCTGGTGTTGGGCTCGGATAATTGCAGGTTGTTGTCTTCTTGGAAGAAGTCTTTGTAGTCACGAGATAGGTGACTCCTCCCTTGGACAATACTGCACATGGGCATCGGCTCCATCCTTAGATTGTTTATCGCCATGATGGGAAATGATGGAGTTAGTATAAGTAAAGAAAAAAGGATGTCCTTGCGTGTGCATCTAAGTAAGATGAAAACTGGAACGGATACAAGTCCTGGGAAGGCGGGAGGGCGTGTACAACTCTGCAGCTCTACATGCCAAGAGCAGATGCATACTGGTAAGTAGCATTTTCCATTCGAGGCATATGAGCTGCAGATTGTACATTTAGCATCGATTGTGCAGCAGTGTCTCCCCTAGCGGTGGTCGCTTGTATTCGTTGCAGTGGTTTGAAAGAGAGTTTCAAGGACAGCCTGGCCTACTGCAGCTTGTTGCTTGGCTTGCACATCAACACAATAGTGTTTAGTGAAGGTGTGTGGTGTAGACCATGTTGCTGCCTTGCATATGTCCTCTAGGGGAATGTTTCCTAAGAAAGCCATTGAGGCTCCTAGTTTGCGAGTGGAGTGCGCTCTAGGAGGAACTGTTAATGTACGTTTAGCTTTTAGATAGCATATTTGTATACACTTTACAATCCACCTTGCAATCCCACCTTTAGAGATGGGGTTGCCTTTGTGTGGAGGAGAGAAAGATACAAACAGTTGTTTTGTTTTTCTAAAGGATTTAGTTCTATCTGTATAGTATAGAAGAGCTCTTTTGACATCTAGTGTGTGTAAAGCCCTTTCCGCTACAGAGTCTGGGTTTTGGAAAAACACAGGTAACACTACGGATTGATTTAAGTGAAAAGGAGTGATGACCTTTGGAAGAAATTTTAGATTAGATCTAAGTACCACTTTGTTGGGATGTATTTGAAAAAATAGTTCTTGTATAGTGAAAGCTTGTATCTCACTTACTCTTCTAAGAGAGGTAATAGCAACAAGGAAAGCTGTTTTCCATGTTAGGAATTGCAGTTCACATTTGTGTAGAGGCTCGAAAGGGGGTCCCATGAGTCTTGTAAGGACAATGTTCAGATTCCACACAGTCGAAGGTGGCAACCTGGGTGGAATTATTCTTTTTAATCCTTCCAGGAATGCTTTGATTGCAGGTACTCTGAAGAGAGACAGATGTTGTCTGTTTTGTAAATACGCTGCAATTGCTGCAAGGTGCAGGCGTATGGAAGAATATGCCAAATTAGACCTTTGTAGATGTAAAAGGTAATAAATGATATTTTGGATGGAAACATCCAGGGGATCAATTTGGTTATTTTTGCAATATATAGCGAATCAATTCCATTTAGCGGCATAACACGCTCTGGTAGTGGGTTTCCTAGCCTCTTTAATGATGTTCATACAGTCTGGTGGTAGGTTTAGATAACTAAACTTTAAGACTTCAGGAGCCAGATCGCCAAATTCAGTTGTTTTGGGTCTGGGTGTCTGATTTTTCCATGGTTCTGTGTTAACAGGGAGGGAGTGAGCTGTAACTTTTGTTCCAAGTCTATTTTATTTTATGACGTAATTCCCCGGATCGGGGCGTATAGACACAGCGGTAAGCCTACAACCTCGTATCGAGGCCGGCCGTGTATGGAATAACAATTAGATCATAAGTCTCATATATGAAAACAGGCTAACACAGCGCCTTGCCTACAACCCTCGTGGGGCCGGCCGCGTGGGTTAACATCAGCTGTCGTAACTACCCAATGCATACAGGGCCCAAGCACCGGGCCATTGGGGATAGGTAAACGGGCAACTAGCCCAATACTTCTGAACGTCCCAACTGGGGGCAACAGGTCCATGAGAAGTCTAGAGATAGAGAAAGAAGGAAAAAGGTGTGGAAAAAGGGTAGGAAGCGAGAGACAGGGAGAGTGTTGTGTGGACAGGGTGTGCATGCTATTCGATGGGAGGGGGGGGATGTCAGCTAGCTAGAGGCAGAAAAAGATGAGAGTTTTCCCTCTTAAACCCAGAAAGGACCGGGAAATATCACAATCAAAAAAGAAATTCCTTTCTGCGTAATATGATTTCAGAGCATAAATATTGCTTGTGAACAATAACATTTATTCTAAACAATTTTATCCCGCCTCATCCTATATTGTATTTAAACCACAACAGAACATCAAATGTATCTAAAGAATTTTTATTAAAAAAAAGTTTATCTTCATATACTTAGTATAGACACTTCATCACAAAAATAAGAAATCATATAATATATATCTAAACAGCAATGTGCATATTTTTACTAGACATGATACATGATTCGTAGTACATAAAACATATTCAGTTAAAAACAGTTTGTCGACGCGTTTCGGTGCTTCGATGTTTGGAACACCTTCCTCAGGACTAAGTTAAAACATCTTCTTTATTTGTAGCAATGCTACTTCGCGGTACCAGTTTAAATCCGGGGCTTGAAGTAATAGTAGGTACTCCCCTTTACTCAGCTGTGTCGTCAGAGAATATGATAGTTTGTGCAGGACCCTCAGAATCAATAAGTGCACTTCGTTTTACTTCATATTTTATTGTTTCCGTTTATTTATTTCGGTCCGTCCTAGTCCTTTATTCCTTCTGGACTTGCATCAAACACCGGTAACCAGGGAGACCGGGCAGGCGTAGCGTTCGTCTTTGGCAAAGACGTTGCTGATCACCTCAAATTAATGAAGAGGGAAGATCTTCGTGCAAGTCCAGAAGGAATAAAGGACTAGGACGGACCGAAATAAATAAACGGAAACAATAAAATATGAAGTAATATGAAGTAAAACGAAGTGCACTTATTGATTCTGAGGGTCCTGCACAAACTATCATATTCTCTGACGACACAGCTGAGTAAAGGGGAGTACCTACTATTACTTCAAGCCCCGGATTTAAACTGGTACCGCGAAGTAGCATTGCTACAAATAAAGAAGATGTTTTAACTTAGTCCTGAGGAAGGTGTTCCAAACATCGAAGCACCGAAACGCGTCGACAAACTGTTTTTAACTGAATATGTTTTATGTACTACGAATCATGTATCATGTCTAGTAAAAATATGCACATTGCTGTTTAGATATATATTATATGATTTCTTATTTTTGTGATGAAGTGTCTATACTAAGTATATGAAGATAAACTTTTTTTTAATAAAAATTCTTTAGATACATTTGATGTTCTGTTGTGGTTTAAATACAATATAGGATGAGGCGGGATAAAATTGTTTAGAATAAATGTTATTGTTCACAAGCAATATTTATGCTCTGAAATCATATTACGCAGAAAGGAATTTCTTTTTTGATTGAGCTAGCTAGAGGCAGCCTCAACCGCTCTCGCATCTTGCAGGGCGTCTATGGAAGCAGTTTACTGGGGTCTGCGGTAGTGACAGCATCTTCAAAAAGGTGCAGAGTCCGGAGTCTAGTGGGCATGTGTCGCGCATGTTCTATTGAGCAAAGGTAACGTACTAAGGGCTTCCAGACCGCCCCCAAAGCGCGTGTCGCACGCTTGTATTCGCGCTGTGAGGAGCTCCATCGCTAAAACGTGCCAGAGCCGCACAAACCAGGAGGCTATGGGAGGCGCTTCGGTCCTTTTCCAGTACAGGGCTATAAGCTGCTTGGCCCAGCATTTGGAGCGTCAAAATCCAGTCGCTGCGGGGGAGTGCCTTGTGATCGGGAGGTCTAATGCCAAGTAGTATTGTGCTTACTGCTTCAGGCAAAGGGAACCCCAACACCCCTCTAATGTGACTGAGGACCTCCTTCCAAAAGACAGTTAAGAGCGGGCATGCCCACCATATGTGCACGAAATCCCCTATTGCAGTCGGCCATCTCCAGCACAGTGGGGAAACAGTGGGGAACATCTTGTGCAACCGCAGAGTTGCCATTGGCGCTGGTATGGATGCCATTGGCGCTGGTATGGATGGGTGGATACAAGCGGCTGATGCTGCAAGATGGGATAGATCTGGGTAATTCACTTTTTTAGTCCCCCAAGCGAGCGCGCCATCTTTTCAAAAGGGGTGAACGCTCGCGTTGCTGCTCGACTCATTTCCTCATTAGAAACCCAGTGGCGCAGCTGAGCATACTGTAGCCGTGCCTCCGGCGGCAGTCGGAACTCCTCCCGGCATTGGTCAAAAGATTTGAGTGTGCCCCCTTCAAAGAGATCGCATATCACCCGGCAGTCTCCTTGCGTCCATTTCTCGAATGCTCGAGATTGATGAGCCGGCGGAAATTGCGGGTTTGCTGCTATGGGAGTGTGTGGGGACGGGAACGAGGTGAGCCCTTTGGACACCACAATGTTGTCCCAAATGTCTAGTACCGTCTTCGTGGGTACCGCCATGTACGCGCTCTTAGAGCGGGCTGTCCGATGAAGCCACGGCAGGTCCCAGATAGTGCCTCCCGTTACCGCCCGGTCCATATGTAACCATCCTTTTTTACTCTCTCGCACCTCCCACTCTACCACAAAACGGAGGTGTGCAGCCCAATAGTAGTGCACTAAGTTGGCGCAAGCTAAGCCCCCTCTGTCCCGTGTAGCCATACGGATCTTCTGTGAAAAACGGGATCGCTTACCGCCGCACACAAAAGACGTGAGCTCGCGTTGCAGTCCCAGTATGCAGTGAAGCGGGATTGGGGTGGGAAGGCATTGGAACACGTATAAGATTTTGGGAAGGATCGACATTTTACCAGCATTGAGCCGGCCTAACCACGAAAGCATCAGAGGCTTCCACCTTCGTAGGTCCTCTAGAGCCGTTTTTCGGCACTCCCGCCACTTCACTGATGGCCAGGCGTCCAAAGAGGGAGTCAGGGTGAGGCCCAAGTATCGAATATGGCGCTCAGCCCGCTGATTGGGCACGGCTTCCTTCAGAAAAGGGATCTCCTCCGCCGGGATGGTGAGGTTGAGAGCCCAGGACTTATCATGGTTGATCTTGAGGCCAGAGGCCCTCTCATATAAGCAAAGCACTCTATGGATGGCCGGAAGAAACTCCCGCGGGCGCGTAAGAGTGAGAATCAGATTGTCTGCGAACAACGCTACCTTGTTGTCCCGTCCCCCATGTACTATTCCGTGGATGTCCGGCTCGTGGCGTATCATCTCCGCAAGGGGTTCCACTGCGAGGGCAAACAATAGGGGCGAGAGGGGACACCCGTGCCTAGTGCCCCTGTGTATCGCTAGCGGTGGTGTTAAGCTGCCGTTGACCCCGATTCTGGCCTGTGGCCCTATATATGGGGCCATAATTCTTGTGATCATCTTCGGGCACAGACCGAATTTGTGGAGTATCGCCCTAAGGAAGGTCCAGTCCACCCGATCGAACGCCTTCTCAGCGTCCAGGGACAGAAGGCAAGCCGGGATTTTCCAGTGGTGCACCTTCCCCACGAGGTGTGCGAGCTTACGTACGTTATCTGCTCCCTGTCGGTCTCGGATGAACCCAGCCTGATCAGGGTCCACAAGCCCCGGCATATACAGATCTATACGTTTGGCAAGGAGTTTGGTATATATTTTAAGATCCGTATTCAATTAGGCAATAGGGCGAATAGAAGCACACATCGTGGGGTCTTTCCCAGGTTTCGGGATCAGTGCAATTCTCGCCATACCCATGTCAGGGGACGGCCCTATGTCATCAGTAAAGGAGTTGAACAGCCTTGGGAGATAGGGTCGAAGCTGGGTCTGGAATGTGCGATAGAAAGATAGGGGTAGGCCATCCGGTCCTGGCATTTTCCCCAAGGGAAGATCTTTTATTGCCGCCGTGACCTCTTCTTCAGTAATGGAGCCTTCCAGTTCCGCCGCACTCCCCGAAGGCAGTGGCGTCCCCTCGTATCCGCCCAGGACAGCCGCAATCGCGTCCGCCGAGGCGGGCTCCCTCCCGTACAAGGTGGTATAGTAATCCACAAAAGCGACCTGCTTAGCCTTCTCCGAGACAACTCTCGACCCGTCTGGTAGTTGGACACTAATTATGTGGGCCTTGACCCCACGTGCCCTCAACCTCCCCGCCAGCAGTTGTCCTACCTTATCTCCTCCCTCAAAGTACTTTTGCTTCAGTGCTAGCAAAGAGTGTTCCGCCTTATTGGTGCGTAAAAGCCGAAGCTGCCCCCTGAGGTTGGCTAATCTTCTCCTAGATTCTAGTGACGAGCGTTCCTGGTCTTGCCCCTCGGCTTTCTTGATGTCCCCCGCCAGATCAGCTTCCAATTTGCAAGCTGCACGCCTCCGAGCAATTGCCAGGGAAGTGATGTGTCCCCGGATCTTGGCTTTGAAGGCGTCCCATACCACCGGGAAAGACACCTCCCGGGTGTCGTTAGAAGCAAAATAGGAGTCTATGGCCTACCGGATGCTATCAACATCTGCTGCATCCCGAAGGACGCTCGGCGGCAAAAACCAACGTGTCTCTCGGGTGGGGCGCGCGGCCGGGTCCTGGAGGAGCAGCTCAACATGAGCGTGATCCGACAGAGCTATGTCCGAGATGGAGGCTCCCAACGAGTCCCGTATCATTTCTAGCGACATAAATAGAAAATCTATGCGGAGTAGGACCTGTGGGCGTGCAAGTAAAATGAGTAATCTCTCAGTTCCGGGCAGTGGTAACGCCACACGTCAATTAACCCCAAGTCCGCAATCTGCTTGCGCAGCGTAAAGGGCATCGCCCGGTGCCATTGAAGGCGGCATCGCTACGGTCCATGTCCGGGTCCCAGACTAAATTGAGGTCCCCTCCCAATATCTCTGTATCTCTCTGTAGCAGGTGTGTTTCCTGAAGGAATATAATGTCGGGCTGTTGCTGGAGAAGGTAACGCCATACCTGCTGGCGCTCATTAGGGGAATTCAAACCCTTGACATTGAATGTCAAGACCTTCAGGGGCCTAGGGATGTTCACGGCCATAGCGCGCAGCAATCGAGGTCCGCCCACGGTCCCCACTCCCGCCAGTGTGAGGGGGAAGGTACAGAGGCAACCCCTTCCCACCCCGGGGACTGCAGCCGCCCTGTCTCCACCCCGCCACACACAGAAACGGGAATAAGAGAAAGAAGGAAGGTCTGAAGGAAGATAAAGCAGGAAAGGAGGAGAGGAGGAGAAAAGGGAAGAAGAGATTCGATAGGCGGCCTAACAGGCCTCGTAACTACCAAGGCCAACAAAGGCCAACAGGGCCAAGTTGGACTGTCCCAGTCACCGGGCATCCTCTACCCAAGGGTTTGGACGCACCCAGGAATGTCACTTCCTATGGAACAGTATGGGGGGGGGGGAACCCACAGGAAATACAAGAGACAGCAACCCCGGTACCCCAGCTGCCCGATCTGGAGTCGGGGGTGCTATGCAGTTACACAGGTTAGGGTAGAAGGGCGTTGTTCATCATGTGGCCTTCCGGAGTGGTTCATGCAGGGTGACCAAGTCGATCCTCCTGCTCTTCCGGACTCCCTGCACGAGTGGTGTGAGTAGGGAGCCTTCTTCTGCGTCGTGTAATGCTGCACCTTCATGCGTAGGGAAGAACAGTGGGCTGCAAAGGGCACAGAGTATACGCTCAACAAGGGTGTCAGAGTCGCATCCTGTAGCAGTGATGCATGTCATATGTCGAGATGGTTCAAGAAGTAACATCTCATACAGCGGGCAGGTAGATTATCTCAGTTGGATGGGATGTAAGCGCCACTTATCGCCGTCGGGACCGGGGGGCAGGGGTGACGTCCACAGCGGCAAAAGCCGTGAAGACAGTACTTCTCATTGGGCGCTAAGTCATGGGGTTGACGGGCGCGACCCCGGTCCTTCACGGTCACCTTCAAGAGAACGGATATGCGCTATAATGTCTTGCTTGGTCTGCGAGGAAGATCTCTCATCTACCGGGAAGAGCTGCGTCGGCGCGGAACCGTGGTCCAGTCTGGGCGGGCTGGGATCCTCTCTTGGTGCCTCGGTCGAGAAGGGCTGCTCGCCGGCGACTCCGACAGTTTAAGCAGCTGCGCCGCCTCACGGTAGGACCGTATGACACTGCGTTTGCCCTCCCAGTGGAAGATGAGGGCGAAGGTGTGGCCCCACTGGTAGGAGATGTTGAGGGCCCGCAGCTTCTCCGTCACCGGTCGAAAAGCCCTCCATCTGCACAGGGTGTTGGGGGCCAGATCCTGGAAGATTTGGATCCTGTGGCCTTCATAGGTGAGGTCTGGCTTGTCCTTCGCTGCTTTCAGAATGGCCTCCTTCTCAGTGAAGTAGTGCACTCTTGTCAGGATGTCCGGGAGTAGGCCCGTTCGTCCCGCGGGCCCGAAGACCCGATGGGCACGGTCCAAAGTCGGGGGAGAGGCATCTTCATCCCCCCAGACCTCGTGGAGGAGCTGCGCCACATAGGCCATGATGTCTTTTCCCTCTGCTTCAAGTGGAACACCCCGTATGCAGAGGTTGTTCCGGCGACTTCTGTTTTCAAAGTCTTCCTGCTTGACCTCAAGCTCGATGTTCTGTTCCTCCAGCACCGCTAATCTCTGCCAGAGCTGCTCTCGATCTTCCGTGCGCGCGTCAACAATTTTCTCGAGCCCATCGACCCTATCGCCCAGCTCAGTGACCTCCTTTCGTAGTTCTTTAACGCATGAATGCACCTCAGAGCGTAGGGAACCTATCTCCGACTTGAGCTCGGTCATGAAGGAGGCCATAGGCCTGGGTCACCGGCGGTGAATCCTCGGGGATCTGGGAGGAACTCTCAGTCGGTGCCGTCGCTCCTGCCTTGCCCCACATGGCCACCACCGAGGTGTTCTTGGATGTCGCCACCGAGTCCGCTCTGCCCCCCCCCCCCCGGATCGCGTCATCGCCAGGTCTGCGGCCAAGGTCCGTCAGCGCGTCCTGCGCGATAGGGTCCGGGTGTTGCACAACAAGCCCAGGGAATCAAAAGGGGAGGGGGGTTCCGCCCTAAGCCGTGCTTCCTGCCCCTCCGGCGGTGCCCCCAAGCTGCGGTCCCAATGTGGCGAGCGACAGCAAGGTACAAACCACCCAACCTGCTGACCCGACCAGGTCCCCCAGGCGGTGACATCACAGGCAGCGAGGACGAGGGCTCTCCGGACCTCCCCCGATCAGCTATGGCGGATGTTCCAGGGACCCACAATCGCAGCACAGCCACCAGTTAGAGCCCGGCGGCCCAAGGCAGTGCCCAAACTGCTGTTCAAGGGGGTAAAGGGGCAGGAATTCAGGGGGCAGAAATGTATGAAGGCCAAGACCCCAAAACACCAATCAGAGCACAGTGTCCCACATCGCTTCAATGTCCACCAGTCTGTGCCTGCGGTCAGGGTGGGTCTCACCTCCCCCGCCAAGGGCCCTGGACCGCTCCACGCCTCTCCCCAGGAAGCCTGGAGCAGCCTGCCTCTCCCCACCACACACCTCGCCTCCGGCGCTGTCCCAGGCCCTACTCCCAGGACCTCAACACTGTCAAAGCAAGCCCTCGCGCACACTCTGGTCAGTCAGGGCCCGACTGCCAACTCTGTTGCAAGGGGGGGGGTCCCCAGACCTCGGAGTGCAGTGCTGTGTCACGCTCCGCTTCTATCTCCCACGCCACGTCTGTAAGTAGAGTGAAGTCCACCACCGTCAAGGGCCCGGAGCCTCTCCCGGGGGACGGGGGGGCTGGGGGTGCGCAGGAGTTCACCGCCCCTCTCCCCTCACCTCCGCACCGGTCCCCAGGGCTCACAGCCGCCTCAGCTCACCTCCGTCTCAGCGCTACCTCCTCCGGGCGCCCTCCTTGCAGCCTGGGCCCGAGGTTACGCTCCGCAGCAGGGTGGTCTCCTCACCTCTGGCGCCTCCGCTCCAGTGAAGGGCGCAAGATGGTAGCCGCTACCATCCGCCGGGGTGCCGGTTTGTAAAGGCAGCAGTCCACTCGTCCTCACCCCAGTCCCCAGGCAGGCTCGCCGCTGCCTCGATGTCCTCTCGCCAGCTCCCCCGGGGTCCACTTTTCAGGCCCGATGGTGCGTTTCGGAGCAGGGCAGCCCCCTCGTCTCAGGCGCCTCAGCTCCGGTGGGGGATGCAAAATGGCGGCCGCCTCTGTTCGCCGGGACGCCGGTGAAGAGGGCAGCACTCCTCTCGACCTCGCCTCACCTCAGTCTCCAGGCAGGCCACCAACAGTCCGGTCGGGAGCCTCTGCCACCCAGGGCGTCTCAGGGGGAGTTCGCAGCACCGGGCCCGTTCACCCGTCCAGCCCCGAGGCCTCCGCGGGCCGAGGCGTCTGTGGGCCACGCCGGGCCTCGTGACTTGCTCCCAGGCTCCCGGCACCGTCGGGCTCCCCGGAGCTCACTCCGGCAACTCCACACCCCGGTGCCCGCCTCTTCTCGCCTGGCCGCCAGCCGGGATCCGCAGGCAACTCGCAGCCAGGTCTAGGGCGCGAGGGCCCGCCGCCACTAAGCAAGTCAAAATGGCGGGCTCAGGCGCTCACCGGGGCTCCACCGAGCGCTACCAGCTCTCCGTGCAGGGCAAACAGTCGTTCTCTGCACTCCGTGTGAACCCCCACCGTCCAGGGATCCCAACCTCTTAAGGGGACACTGCTCAGCCCCCAAACTCCGCCAAAGATTGCCTACACAAGCAGCAGGGCACCGGAGCTCTCTAGAGCCACGTCTCAGCTCATCGCCTCCGAAAGCCACGTCCCGAGCTGTAACTTTTGATGTGGAGAACCATAGAGAGATCCAGCAGTGTGGTGAACCACGGTTGGCGTGCCCATGTGGGAGCTACCAGGATGAGTTTGAGAGACTGTTGTCTGAGCTTGCGCACTACTAATGGAATCAGTGGGAGAGGCAGAAAAGCGTATGCAAATCTGCCTGACCAGTTCACCCATATCGCATTGCCCTCTGACAATGGGTGTGGAAACCTGGCGGCGAAGGCTGGGCATTTTGCATTTTCGTGGGTGGCAAACAGATCTGTGTGTGGATAACCCCACCTTTGGAAGAATGGCTGAAGAACTTGTGGATGTAGTTCCCCTTCGTGAATCTGTTGTGACTGTCGACTTAACAGATCTGCTATCTGATTGTGAACTCCTGGAAGGTGTTCTGCCAACAGATGTATATTTTGAGGAATGGCCCATCTCCAAATGTTCTGTGCGAGCTGGGACATTTGCAGAGAGTGTCCCCCCCCCCTGTTTTTGTATATAGTACATGGCTGTCATATTGTCCGTCCGGATTAAGACAGCTTTGTTTTGTACTTGTAGTTGAAAAGTCTTGAGTGCTAAGAATATGGCTAGCAGCTCTAGATGGTTGATATGGAACAGTTTTTGTTGATTGTTCCATTGACCTTGAGTTGTATAATGTAAGAGATGGGCTTCCCATCCTGTGAGAGATGCGTCTGTTGTGAGCACTAATTGTGGAACAGGTTCGAGGAACGTCCGCCCCTTTGTCAAGTTTTTGGTGTTCCACCGCTGCAGAGAGCGATGCGTGCGGCTGTCCACCAACACCAGGTCTGTTAGTTGACCTTGAGCCTGGTTCCACTGTTGTGCTAGGCACTCTTGTAACGGGCGCATTTGCAATCTTGCGTGTAGTACTACGAAGATGCAAGATGCCATCATGCCTATTAGTCTCATGAACACTATGGCTTGCAGAGATTGTTGTTGTTGGAAGACTGTGACTAAGGCTTGAATGCTCTTTATCCTTGCTGGACTGGGATACGCTAGAGCTGTAGATGTGTCTATTGTAGCCCCTAGATACTGGTGTACATGAGAAGGCTGCAGGTGCGACTTGGTGTAGTTGATTGTGAACCCCACGTTGTGCAACGTTTGAATTGTTTGATGTGTGTTGGACACATTGATTGAATGACGTGGCTTTTATGAGCCAATCGTCTAGATAAGGGAAGACATGTATCTGCTGCCTTCTGAGATGTGTTGCTACTACTGCTAAGCACTTTGTGAACACGCGTGGTGCTGTTGTTACCCCAAATGGAAGGACTTTGAACTGATAGTGTTGTCCTTGTATTACAAACCGTAGGTACTTTCTGTGAGAAGGGTGTATAGGAATGTGAAAGTAGGCGTCCTTTAGATCTAGTGTTGAAAGAAAATCGCCTCGTTGCAGTAGTGGAAGCACTTGTTGCAGAGTGATCATATGAAAATGAACTGATTGTATGTACTGATTGAGGGGCCTGAGATCGAGAATTGGTCTTAGTGTCCCGTCCTTTTTGGGCATTAGAAAATACAGCGAGTAAACCCCTGTTCCCTGTTCTTCTAAAGGAACTAATTGAATGGCATTCTTTTGTAGAAGTGACAGAACTTCTTGTGGGAGCAGAGTCAGGTGGTCTGTAGACATTGGACGCTGCCTGGGAGGTATGTGTGGAGGGGTTGCTGTAAGTTCTAGGCAGTAGCCATGTTGGATAATCTGTTTCACCCACTTGTCTGTTGTAATGGAGTTCCAGACAGGCAGGAACTGTGTTAATCTGCCCCCTACAGGACTGGAATGCTGTTGGGGGAGCAGAGGGAAGTCACTGTTTTGTGGCGGAAGAGGATTGATTGCTGTTGTTACTGACCTCTTCCTTTGTTATTATTGCCTTTGTATCCTCCTCTAAAATATCCCTTGTTAGAGGATGCTTGTGTGTGAGATTTGAAAGATGTAGTAGTTTCTGCTCCAGTTTGTTTGGAGCCTCCTCTGTAGAAGGAGCGAAGAAAGGAACCTCTAGCTGGTGTGGACTGTAAGGCTCCCATAGACTTGGCGGTGTCCGTATCTTTTTTTTCATCTTTTCAAGTGCAGTGTCTACTTCTGGGCCAAATAACTGGTTCTGATTAAATGGTTGGTTTAAGATGGTAGTTTGCACTTCCTGTTTAAACCCGGAAATGCGTAGCCACGCATGTCTCCTAAGTATAACACTGGTATTTACAGCTCTAGATTCGGTGTCTGCCGCATCTAGGGCACATTTTATTGAGGCATTTGAAATCAACTTGCCTTCCTGTATGAGGTCAGTTGCCTGAGCTTTATATTGATCTGGTAGGTGCTCAAGTAGTTTTTCTAATTGATCATAATGAGCCCTATCGTAACTAGAGAGGAGGGCTTGTGTATTAGCTATACGCCATATGTTAGTGGCTTGTGCAGCTATTCTTTTTCCTGACGCATTAATTACTTTGGATTCTTTGTCAGGTGGGGGTGCTTCGCCAGAAGTTTGAGAATTTCCCCTTTTCCTAGCATTAGACACAGCTAACGAGTCTAATGGTAGGTGTTCTTTAATATAGACTGGGTCTGTGGGTGCAGGCCTATATTTTTTCTCAATTCTGGGGTTCAAATTTTAGTGCGTACGGGGTCTTTAAATACCTCTGGAGCATGTTTGATGACCCCATTAATCATGGGAAGAATTTGAACAGACCGTTGAGACTGTTCAAAGGTATCTAAGAGAAAATCCTCCTCAGCCTCATCAGAATGCATAGTGACTTTATGATATGCAGCAGCTCTGTTTAACAAATGACCAAAACCAATGTTATCCTCTGGAGGGGAAGGTTTTGAAGGATATAACTGCGGGTCAGAAATATCAGGTGCATTTTGTGGGTTTGGCAAGTCCCATATAACGTCATCCACGGAGTATGGGAAAGGCTCCTCTATATCATCCCCTCCACCCAGACTATATTCGTCATCATCATGTTGAGGTGAATGTGATGATAAAGGTGAAGAATGTGCAGGAGAGATTTGAGGTGATATGTGAAGAGGAACAGGAGAAGAAGGAGGAGGAGGAGGTATAGGAAAGCAAAAATGCATAGGGGATGTTGCACAGTCCTTTTTCTTGGCAGGAACCACAGGTGTGGGTGGTGCATCTGCTGGTCTCTTTTTGTGAGGTGTAGCTTCTACATGGCCTGTTTTTGGGTCGATGTAGATCTTCTTTTGTCGAGGATCTGGCAAGAAAAGCTCCTCCTACTGTACAACCTTCTTGGGCGTCGATTTTTTCGGTTCCAGCTGAGGTTGTTTTGTGTGTTTAACCTTGGGAGGTGCTATAACGTCCTTAGGCGTAGTTTTCGGTGCCGAATGTTTTGTTTTCGGCTTGGTAGGCAGGTTCGAAGGCTCGGGCACATTGGAATCAGGCCTTCGTTGTGGAAGCTGGTGTCGTCGGCTTTGAAGTGTCGGACGATGGCTTCACACTTTTATGTTTAGAAGTGGACGGCTTCGGAGCCGGTACTTCTTTCGGTTTCGGTGCTGGTACTTCTTTAGGCTTCGGTGCCAAGAGGTCTTTCGGTTTCGGTGCCGAGCCACCCTTTGGTATCAGTGCCGAGCTATCTTTGGGTTTCGGTGCCGATGGAAGAGGTGGAATCGGCATGTGCGGCTTGCTCGGTGCCGAGGCACTAGAAGGCTGGACCCTGGGACTCCTGATATGTCTGCTTCTGCTTCCAGTGACGATCTGTTACGCGACTTGGTGTCCTTCAGACCCCCTATGCTCCTGTGCCATCATCGGCTCCCCCCGGAGGCCCTATGTCAGGCGCGGGTATGTCCCTCGTGTAAAACTTCTTTTAATTTCTTTACACAGGCTGCTAGGAAATTTGCTTCCCCTACCCTTGGTCAGCCCGGTTTTCAACCCAAACAGGGTTTCTTGATCAATGCGCGGTCTCTGATCAAACATAGTATAGACTAGTATAGACTGTAAGTATGAGGCAACCCAACTGGGTCTTTGTTACCGAGACATGGGCCTCTGACTCTTCTGGTCATGATCTCCTTTTGGCTATTCCGGAAGGATATGCATTCCAGAGGCTGGATAGAGTGCGACGCAGAGGAGGTGGATTGGCTATTCTTTTTAAGTCCACACTCTCATGCACTGTAAAACCTCTATCGGTACCCTCTGACCCATTTGAGGCCTTATACTTTTGTATTGTGAGTGCCCCCTCGAGTTCCTTCACTGGAATTCTGGTCTACAGACCTCCAGGATCCAGAACCAACTTCTGCTCGGAGCTTTTTAGAATCTTGGAACCTTACTTTGGTAGATCCCATTTCACTATCCTGGGTGATATGAATTTTCATCTAGAGGATCTGGCATCTAAAGACACTTCCTCCCTGGTCAATTCCCTGGAGGCATGTGCCTTTGTCCAAAGGGTACTCCATCCAACACACAAGGCTGGTCACACCTTGGATGGGATATTTTCCAATGATTCTAGACTAACAGTCGGCATGCCTTTGCCGATAGTTTGGTCTGATCATTTAGCAGTTCCACTGTCCTTGGACATCCCTTGTCAGGAAGTTAACTCGGGCATCAATAAGAAATGTCTTAAAAGAAGCTTCAGGAATTTTACGAATGAGGCGTTGGCCCCTTTTATTCAAAATACTAACACTACATCCCAGCGGATGGTGAATGAGGCGGCACAAGAACTCGCTGACTCCATCACCAAAGCAGTAGATGAGTTAGCCCCTTCCTCACTCAAATATGTGGCGCGACGTAAACCGACAGCTCCCTGGTTTACGGAAGCACTGAGGCTTCTCAGACAAAAATGCAGAAGAAAGGAACGAGGTTGGCGCAAATCCTGGGATCCTAAAGATCGAGAAGTGTACAAGGGCCTGCTACGAGAATATAAAAGTAGAGTCATTAAGGAGAAACAGGATTATTTTACCAACTTGACCTGTTCTCTTATATCATCTAAAGAGCTCTTTAAGATCGTGGACTCCCTATGCTCTCTCCAGGCACCCGACTCTGTGGTTGCATCACAGGAGCTATGTAACAACATCTCGGATTTCTTTTATCAAAAAATTGATGACATCTATCTTGCTCTACAATCACAGAGGAACTCTCTGAGTGAGGATGACTCCTCTCGAGTTAAACATCTGGAAGTCTGGGATGTGGATGTTCCCCAGGCCCTTATCCGTTTTCCTGCGCTTTCTTTGGAGGGACTTAATCGCCTCCTAGATAAAACGAAATCAGCTTCTCCTCTGGATCCGGTTCCTTTGAAGATACTAAAGGACTGTAGGGATATCATTCTTCCTCCGATGCTGGAAATAATGAATGGAGCTATGGATCAAGGCATTTTTCCGGTGGCATGGAAGAGGGCTATTGTAAAACCTCTTCTTAAAAAGCCCACCCTGGATCCTGGTCTATTGAAGAACTTTAGACCAATATCTCTTTTGCCGGCTCCTGCTAAGATGTTGGAGGCCCATCTGAATTGTCATCTTTCCAACTTCCTGGACACCTCAGGGTTTCTGGATGGGTCCCAACATGGCTTCAGAAAGCTTCACAGCACGGAGTCTGCTTTGACTAAGGTCGCAGATAACATCCGCCAGAAAGTAGATCTGGGACAAACTACCGTGCTAGTATTGCTGGACCTTACAGCAGCATTCGATACCCTGTCTCCCTGTACTTTAACATCTAGGTTAAGGGAGGCAGGGGTAGCAGTACCGGCCCTTAGTCTCCTGAATTCTTTTCTACAGCAGCGAGAGCAGCGTGTGATGCTTGGAGACTACCTCTCCCCTGCTAAGTCTTTGCAATGTGGGGTGCCACAGGGGTCGGCATTGAGTCCGACCCTGTTTAATATCTACGTTGCCCCCCTTGCAAGACTAGTAAAATCTCAGGGGATGGAGGTAGTGTCATATGCTGACGACACGCAGATTATGGTGTCCCTGACCCACTCTGTGAATGTCACCGCGTCCAGCTTTAGGTCCTGCATGCAACTTGTTGCAGAGTGGATGATTTTCAACTCCCTTAAGTTGAATGGTGACAAAACTGAGGTCCTGGTCTTTGGCAAGGACCAGGGCATGTGGTCAGGTGAGTGGTGGCCTTCATCTTTAGGTATCTGCCCCACTCCCACACAATCTGCTAGGAACCTAGGCGTCATCTTTGACACCCGGCTCTCCATGGAACTTCAGGTCAACAGGACGGTGGCCACCTGTTGGGGTGTCATCAGGATTCTGAAAATAATCGTTTACTATCTTTCCCCACAGGCCCGTAAGCAGGTTGTGATCGCTCTTGTTGGCTCAAGGCTTGATTATTGTAATTCACTCTATTTTTTTTTTTTTTTGTAAAACAATTTTTATTGCAGAGTTCAAGTCAAGCATTACAGTTATTTCGTAAGTTGGCACATGCGGGATCTCAATGTCTCACAATCACGTCAACAAAATGGTACACATCAACATTACCCACAGTTCGGGGGCTGGGTGAAAAGTGTCTCACCTAGTGCTTCCCCTCTACCACTGCTCGATGGCGTGTCCAGTGATCCACCGCTGTCTGCTTTTAACTTTCCTGTCCTCTCCCCATCACCCCTCCCCTTCCAGCATCCGGTCAGTTCGAACTGTTAGCCCAATGTCAATGGGATGCTGCAATCCCCCTCCCCCCTTCCCTTCCCCTTGCCCTCCCCCCTCCCACGGTGGTCCATGGCGTCCCGTGTCCGGTGTGTCGCATGCCAGAGCGCGTTGGTGATCTGCGGAGATTGGAAATGTCTAAGGAGTGTGTGTGTCCATGGTGGGAGCTGTGGTAGGTATTGCCACCCTAGGTTCCCCAGGGTCCTCTGCCTCTTCCTCCTCCTCGCTCTCCAGTGTACTATCTCTAAGTGCCTGGACTAGTGTTTCCCACGCTAGTGCCGCCTCCTGGGCCTTCTCGTCAGGCCCCCGTCGAGCCAGTTGATACCTGATCGTGCTCTCTGCTGCCGCCCATTTCTGGAACTCAGTTAGCCATTTCCTATGTGTCGGTGCCACCTTCGCTTTCCACCCCCTAGTGAGCTCCCTCTTCGCTAGGAGTAGGCCCATATCTATAAATTTACTTGTCAGTTTATTCTTACGTGTGTGGGGAAACCAGTGTAGGAGTGTAGTCGCACTATCGTAGTGTAGCTCCCTGTCAGTAACCGCGTTCAAGGTGTCGCCCACCTCCCTCCAGAAGTCCTGTAGGTGCGGGCAGTCCCTTAGCATGTGTAGTAAGTCTGCTTTCAACAGTGTGCATCTAGGACACGCTGCGTCCTCCGCACCAAAGTATCGCGCTATTTTGTGCGGGGTGAGGTAAGCTCTGTGAAGGATATAGAGCTGTATTAATTGGAACCGGGCGTTCCTGGTACTCTTCCTGGGCCTCTGAACCAACTGGGCCCACGCCGTATCCGGGATCTCCCTCTGCAGGTCTGTCTCCCATTGGGTCTTTAAGCGCGTAAGGGGTCGCAAGGTGCTCCCGAGTATTCTGGAGTGCAGGCACGTGACTGCCTTCACTGTCCCTGCGGCCATCATGACATACTGACACGGCGGCGACGTCACAGGTTCACACAGTCCCTCGCCCCAGTGCACTTGGATCCCTCGTACCACAGCTGCGTGAAGTAGATAGTCCCCTCTCGGAAGGTCGTATTGTTCCTGCAAGGATTGATACGGCGTAAGCACCCCGTCAGTGAAGAGGTCTCCTACCATCTGCAGGCCTGCCTCCTCCCAGGTCCGGAGGTTCGACCAGTCGCCGCCATGCGGCAGCGCCGTGAGCATACCCAGTGGAATTTCGGGCGCATACGGGTGTCCGGGGCCAGCGCGCTTTTGCACGCGGTTCCAGCAGAGCCGCAATGTCCGTTCTTCCTGAGACAAGTCTCTGAGTGCTAACCGCTGTTGCAGGGTGATGTATGCCAGCACATGGCGGGGGGTGCCAGTGTCCCTCTCCTGCTCCGGGCCCCGGTACACTCTTGCCACTTCCTGCGTGAGGAATTGCAGCTGGGCGGCCAAATAATAAAACTCGAAATCAGGGACCGCAAGTCCGCCCTCGTTCTTCGGGCGGGTCAGGGTTGCCAAGGCTATTCTCCGCCTGCCAGTTCCCCACAAAAAGGACACCACTTGGGATTTTAGTCGTCGAAATACGGTAGTTGGTATCCACACCGGCAGGGTTCGAAAGAAGTACAATAAGCGCGGCAGGGCGATCATTTTAAGCAGCGAGACACGGCCTGCCATAGACAAGGGGAGGGTGGCCCAGAAGAGCATGTTACCCTGCAGCTTTCGGATGCAACGGTTTATATTGCCTTCTAACAGGTCCGTGGGGTCGTGGTAAATATATACCCCTAGGTAGGGCATACAATCCGGCTCCCAGCGGGGCTCGGGACGGGTCCTGGGGCACCTCTCCGCCTTCCGGAGAGGAAAGAGGCAAGTCTTCGCCCAGTTCACCTTCAGGCCCGATACATCCCCGAAGCGTGCCAGCAGGTCTACCGCCCCTTCCACTGCCTCCTCGGCGTTCTCCAAGAACAGGAGGAGGTCATCTGCATATAATGATATGTGATGACGAGTCCCGTCCACCTCCAGCCCTTGGTAGGAGTCACCGTTCCTAGCTAGCGCCGCCAGAGGTTCCACCGCGAGGGCGAACAGTAAGGGAGAGAGTGCACACCCTTGTCTAGTACCCCTATGCACTGCATATCTATCTGACACCAACGCTCCCACTCGCACCCGAGCGCCCGCCGATGCATACAGCACTTCCGTCCACCGCACATACTCGTCCCCAATGCCAAATCTTCTCAGCACCCTATATAAGTAGTCCCATTCCAGGCTGTCGAAGGCTTTCTCTATGTCAACCGCCATCGCTACCGGGGCTCTGGCGGTCGGTGGAGGGTCCGCCACTAGCCTCAGCAACCTACGAATGTTATGGGACGTATTTCTAGTGGGGATAAAGCCCGACTGATCCTTGTGGATCAAGTCTTGCATATGGGCCATCAGCCTGGTGGCCAATATAGTGCTCAAGATTTTATAATCTGTCGTGAGCATCGACAGCGGCCTGTACGATGCCGGGTCAGAGCTGGTCCTATGCGGCTTTAACAAGGGGATCATGAGCGCCTCACGCATCGAACTGGGCAGTTCCCCCCTCTCCTTTGCCTCATTGTATACGATTCGGAGCCGTGGGGCTAGGATATCAACATATTTTCCATAGAATTCGACGGGCAGGCCGTCCACTCCCGGTGTTTTCCTGCGTGCCATTTTCTTAATGGCTCCCCTAATTTCCGCCAGGTCAATTGGGGCCCCGAGGGCTTCCGCTTGGTCTGGGTCCAAGCGTGGTAAGTGTATCTCAGATAACAAGGTCTCCAACACAACAGGCCGGGCTACCGGACCCCCCGCATACAGTCGCTCGTAGTATGCTTTAAAGCATCGTAAAACGTCCGGCTGGGTGCTACATGCGGGGCCATTCGCATCGGTCAGGGATAATATTGGGGCAGCACCCCTATTGGGGTTTGCTAACCAGGCCAGGAGCGTCCCCGTCTTATCTCCCTCAGCGAGTGCCTTGGTTAAGTATGTTTTGTGATCAAAACAACGAAGGCGCTCCACTTCCACCGCCATCGCTTCCCGCGCTGAGCATAGTCTATCTTGCATAACAGGGTGGTTGGGCCGTTGCTTCTCCACCTCCCGCAAGGCTTGCTCGGCCTTGTCCACATCGTCGACCAGCGTTCGCCGTACGCCCGCGAACTTCCCTATACAATGCCCCCTCACCACCACCTTGAGTGCGTCCCATTCCATTGCCCTGGAAGATGCAGTCCCCTCATTTTCGGCAAAGTATTGGGATATTCTACCTTCCAATGCTCCGCTGAACGGCGGATCGTCTAACGTGTCCGGATGAAGCCGCCACGTTGGAATCGGCGAAACTTCGTTCATCCAGGCAAATGAAAGGAGTAGGGGGTTGTGGTCCGAGATCGTGCGTGCTAGGTATTCGGTTCGGGCTACCATTGGCAACACCGACTGGGAGCATAAGAACGCGTCTATGCGAACGTGGAGGTCGTGCATACCCGAATAGAAGGAATAATCCCTATCAGTTGGGTGTTGGGCGCGCCATGCATCCGTCAGGTCCCACAACCCCTGCCAGTTTGATCTGTGTTTTGCCAGCCTGTGAACTGGGGATGCGTGTAGAGGTGGGTGTGATCTATCGAGGGCAGCGTCCGCCACTGAGTTGAAGTCCCCTCCCAGTAGTACTGATCCCGTTAAATAAGAGGCTAACTGTTTGGTCAGTCTGTTGAAGTACGATGCCTGCTCCACGTTTGGCGCATAGGCGCTGCAAAGTGTCAACTGACGGCCCCGGAGCAAGCCCTCAACTGCCACATATCTCCCTTCGGGGTCCACTGTGTGCCTGGTAACTTGAAAGGGGATCCCCGCTCGGATCCAAATAAGTGTCCCCCTGGCAAATGCTGAGTACGTGGTGTGGAATAGGTGACCCCTCCATCTCCTCTGCAATGCGGTGCCCTCCTTTTTAGTTAAATGGGTCTCCTGTAGGAAGGCAATGTGTATCCCTCTGCGGACCAGGTAGGCGTGTACCTTGTGTCTCTTAGTCATGGAATTTAGTCCCCGCACATTCCAGGACACACACTTCAACGAGCCCATATCAGCCATCACCCCAGTCAGCGCAAATTAAATCAATAAACGTACACTGTCGGACACCAGACACATTTTCACCACCCCCCATTCCCATCTCCCCACCCAACTTCCCAACCCCAATTGTACCTCGAGTCCCCCCAACTACTCCAGGTCCCCCCTCCCCCAGAACAGGACTCAACTGAGAAGTAGAGACACCCATCCAAACAAGTGAGCAAACGCGCTCACGTAAACTTGTAGTCCGTAGTAATCACCACGGAGGCCTTATGGGCCCTGTGGTGCGTGAGCTGGCTACCGAACCTTTCAAGCCTCGTTCCCACGCCCCTCCGCCCCACAATAGTCAATGCAACTCATAAAAGAAGAGTCTCACATTAGTCTGTTCCAATGGTGTTGGGGGGGGCGCCGCCTTCAGGCCCTCTGCCCACCGAAGCCGCGGACAGCTGTCAGGGTTCAACGATTTCCCCCGAAGTCTGGGGGGTGACCTTCGGGCCCCTAGCCCCCTCCAGCCCCGAGAAGTCAGTGTCTGATCCCGTGGCCAGGGCCTCTGAGGCAGGTTCTCTTGCCGATCGGACCGGCGCCGTTCCTGACACCTCCTTAACCGCTTGCAGCGCTGCTCTCCGTTCTTCATCTGTTTGCGATGTCGAAGGCTTCTTGGATCCTCGGTTGCGCCCCCGGAGTCTTCGCGATCGCCTGGTCGCATGGTTCTGGCGCTCCTCCTCAGCTCGGAATCGAGCCCCATTTGTGCCCGCCTTGTAGGTGTCCCACCAGGCCCAGGCGTCCGCCGGAGTTTCAAAGAATAATGCCTTGTCATCCACTATCACTCGCAGTTTGGCCGGGAACAGCAGGGAGTATTGCAGTCCCTCGGTGCGTAGCTCCTTTTTGATAGAGAGGAAGGAGGCTCGCTGCTTCTGGGTTTCAAATGTATAGTCCGGGAATAGTGTGACGGCACTATTGTCCACCTGGAATGGGCCCGCTTCCCTGGCCCGCTGAAGGAGCCAGTCCCTGTCCTTATAGTGGAGCAATCTGATGACCACTGGGCGCGGCGGGAGACCCTGGCGCGGAGGTCGAGAAGGGACGCGGTGCGCCCGCTCCAGCGTGAAGAAGGGGGAGAGGCCCTCTGGGGCAACCACAGTTTGGAACCAGTCGGTTAGGTAGCCCACCATGTCCGTGCCTTCTTTTTTCTCCGGCAGGCCAACCAGGCGGACGTTGTTCCGCCGACTGCGGTTTTCAGCGTCTTCCGCTCTCCTCTCTAGGGCCTGTATCCGCTCCATCGCTTCCGCGAGTCGTCCCTCCATTGATTTGTGGGCCGGTACGACCTCTTGTAAAGTAGCTTCTGTGGCCTTGACCCGGTCCTGTAGTTTTGCATGATCTGCGCGCAGGTGACCCAGCCCCGTCGCTACCTGACCAATATCGTGTTGCAGGGCCTCCTTCGTGGCAGCAATGGCGTCCAGTATCCGGTCCTGCATCAGTTGGAGCTCCGTGGGGGGCTGCGGGGAGTCGTCTGGTGGTTCTGTAGCTGGGCTCCCGTCCCCCTTGGGTCCTCTAGGCTTTCCCATCTCGCACCTACCTGCAAATCAGGGCCCTCAGGGTGATCCGGCGTCAACAACGTCTCCCGCAATAGTTCGTCGCCAGCCCCAAGGTGGACTCGCTACCAGCCGTCGTCAGCCGGGACTCCGGGGACCGCGTAGCGGAGATCGAAAATGGTGCCAGTGATCTGCTAGGGCTTGTCAGCTTCCCCCGGTAACCGTGCGCCAGGGGTCCGCACCGGGGTCCACCTTCCGATCACGTCCTCCAGGCAGTGCTTTCTGGAGCTCACCTCAGCGTGTCGTAGCGCCGACGATCCGAAGTCCCCCTCCACGCAGGAAGCACAGCTTGGGGCTAGAGGCGGGGTAGAAAGAGTAGGACGTGCAGTGCCCCAGCAGGTGTACTCCACCCTCCGGTCCCGGTTCTCCGTTTCCACGACCCACGGGTCCAGAGCCGGTTCTGCGCTCCACCTGATCCCTTGCAGAGACAGTGTCACCCTTCACATGCGGTCCGGGCCGGGCAGCCGCCCAATCAGGTCGCAGGCTCCGTCGTGGGCAGTAAAGGGCGCCCCCCAGACGAGGTTGGACGTTCTCTGGGCAACCCCCGCTTTGATGTCCATGGAAGGCCTCCCCAAAGCAGGCCCGTCACGTCACGGCCGCCTACGGGAGGACTGCGCCGTTGCAGGACTTGGCAGCACCCCCAGGGATCGCAGGCCTCAAAGCCGGGGCCTAAAGTGAGCCCCTTGCGGTTGTGGGCGGAGCCCCGCCAGATCTTCACTCCCGGTCGGGCCTCACACTGACCTCAGGGTCCGCCGATGCTCTGGATGGCCGCCGCCGCTCCCCACAGGTCCAGCACTGCACAGCACTCCACGCTGTGGTTTCAGGACCTCAGGGGCGGGTTGGTCACTATTCCGCAGCGGCTGCGAGGTAGGGAGCCGCCATCTTGTCCCCAGCCGTCCCGGGCATTCCGCGCCCTGAAGCGCCCGCTATGCTTGCTTTTGCGGCGCGCCGCCCCAACAGGAACAGACCTAGAAGTCGGCTCCGGGATCGACCCGATTTCCACGGGGATCCCGGGTCTGAAGCAGGATTATAGGCGGAGTACGGGCTGAGGGTCGGGAGCCTCGCTAGGCTGCGACCGTTTCCATCGGCTGCTAGCCACGCCCCCATTGTAATTCACTCTATGCCGGGGCCAACAAGGGCCTTTTGCAGCGCCTGCAGGTTGTGCAGAATGCAGTGGCGCGATTTGTCTTGGCCCTGCCGTGGCTGTCCTCTGCGACCTTGGCAAGGAAGAATCTCCATTGGCTCCCTATCCCCTCCAGAGTCTCGTTTAAACTTCTCTGCCTGACCTACAGTGCCCTGATGGCAGGCCCGGCGGATGCTCTGGGATCCCTGCTCACTAGGTATGTCCTGAACAGATGTTTGCGCTTTCTAGAGCTAAACCAACTGGTAGTCCCACGCGCTAAGAAGGCTAGATGGGGGAGCAAGGCCTTCTCCATTCTGGCTCCCCAATTATGGAACTCACTTCCCCTGGAGATCAAATTACAGCCTTCACTTGATCTCTTTAGGAAAGCCTTGAAAACTTGGTGTTTCATTAAAGCCTATCAGTAAGCTCCTGTCTCTGGTTGCCCTCAGCTAATATTTGAGTTAGGCAACCTTGACGCCCATTGGGCATAGTTGCCCGTAGACAAATCCCTCATTCATTCATTCATTCATTTTCTTCAGAGCCGGGCTCGAAGGCGGGGCTTTCGAAGCGGGTGTTCGGTCTCGACTGGGCCCTGCGGGCAGAGTTCTGACCTTTGCCTTCGGCTTGGGAACTGTGTGTGGTGCAGGAGCAGTAGTACTCACTCGCTGACCCAATGGAATGGAGTCATCTGAGTCATCTGCCTCTGATACGATCTGGAGATCAAGTGAATCTTCTTCTGGAATGAGAGGAACCTCTTCATCGAAGATATCTTCTGGTTCCGGAGCTGATCTCCTCATTTCGTGTCGACGGGCCCTCCGATCCCGGATGTTTTTCTTCGATCGGAAGGATGCACAAGCTGTGCAGGTCAATTCGTCGTCTTCTGGCGATAGACTGAGGTTGCAGACCTCGTGGTGATCGCTCTGTGGAAACTTTGCTCGACATACCGGGCATCTTTTGAACTGAGTTCTTTCCATGAGGTGTAGGCCACACGGCTTAGATAGGCCCAACGGCCCGCGTCGATGACCGGAATCGAACTGATGGCGTTGAAATTATTGTAGTCGATGTCGAAGGTAGTTTTTTGAAGTTTGAGGAAGTTTTGCGCTTTGAGGTGCTTGAAAAGTGTTTTTCTAGCCGGAGCGGAGAAACTTTAATCCAAACCCAGTGGCATAAAAAAACAATCTAAGGATGGAGCCGATGCCCATGTGCAGTATTGTCCAAGGGAGGAGTCACCTATCTTGTGACTACAAAGACTTCTTCCAAGAAGACAACAACCTGCAATCATCCGAGCCCAACACCAGGTGGCAATCTAATGCTAAGTGTACAATCTGAGCTCATATGCCTCGAACACCTTTTTTGCTGCATCAATTCTACCATACTAAGGCCCTAATTAAGACGTTGATTGGAGTTGCCTCCGACCGACATCCATGAGGTTTAGAAACCGACTGATCTTGGGTCGGCAGTCTGAAACCGTAATTACAATACCATTTCCCTATGGGAGCTTGTGCAGCTGTCAGAAACCGGCCGCAGCACAAGTTCCCATAGAGAAATGGAAGTCACTGTAAATCTCTGCACCGTGTGGCAGGCACCTGACGGTATCAAACAAAAGAAGGGGACTAGGGGCGCTTATAGGTCCAGCATACATGCCCCTGGGTCCCCTGCCCGGCAGAGTCGAACTGATGGAGTGAGGGTAGGTCGACCGGCTAATGAGCCGCTGCTTAACCGATGTTAGGTATACTTTAACGTCCCCTCTACCAGCATTTGATGCTGCTGGTGATCAGCCCAAACTGGGGCGGTCTAAAAACCAGGTACCTCACTGTTAGTTTTTTCGTGTGTTTGGTCTACTCCAGATACCAATTAAGGAAACCAACCACTGTGTAGATAGTTTTCTATTTACTTTTGGTCCTGAAGAATTGCCAATTGATCCTGCGACAACCTAGGCAACAAACATCTTGACCTCTAAACTTTAGCTAATACTGAACATAACATCAGTAGAGTGCCACTATTGTTTTTATCTGAGATTAGTGGACTCAATGCATAAAATAAATTTTGAGTACCACTATATCCCATTTTAGTATTTTCACCTCGACTTTACACCCACACTTTTTACACTCACCTACACCACAAGGCCCTATACCTGCAACGCACCATGCGGGATTGGGAATAAAAGATCACCGATAAAGAGCCCCTCATAGGGTGCCAATCAAGCATTGCAGTGCTGGACTGAGGAGGAGCCCTATGATGAAGCATGGCACCCAGCCGGGTGTGTGAGGGCCCTAGTTCCTAATGTGGGAGAGTCCTCCTCCCCTTTTAGGACATTAACCTATACCGACCAGTAATCTTCTTTCTACATTTTCTAGGAACTGCATACCTTTTTTTGTTAAACATGCACCTGATGGTGCCTGCCACACGGTGCAGTGATTTACAGGGATGCACCATAGGTACCCTCACGGCCCCAAACCAAGGCCACTGAAGAAGGGGGCCCTGCTAGGGGCCCGCAATGTCACTTTCCGACAGGCTTTCCATGTCGGAAATGCTCAACACGGAAATCCGACATCATAATCCTGATGGTGGAAATGCTGTCTGTATGGGTTTATGGTGGCGGAATGGCCGTCCGGTTTGTATTCCGCCCACCGTAATCGAAATACGCCGGTTGGAATTGAAACCAAGGATCTTGGTCGGAAAGCCTCCGATCCTGCGGTCAGAGGCTTTCCGACCAACATCCTAATTAGGGCCTAAATACTTAATTGTCATATAAACAGAAACTGCTTTCTGTGTTCACTAATTGTTATCCCCCACAACCATTACTGAGACACCCTGAAACACCGGTAACTACTTTCAGTGGACTCTGCATCGCATAGGTCTTCCTGCTACGACTTGCACATCTGACATGCTGTTTTTCACTATTCTAAACCTACACTTGAAATCTGCTAATGTCAACTCTCATGCTGGAGTTGCTCAACCAGGTGTATGCCTAGGCTGGCAAAAATCTAGTTATATTCATCAATACATTTGAAATGACGTGGTGATTACAGGTAATTGTAGGAATTATAATTATTGTAGTATGTGATGTCAACAAGCACATTGGAAAATAAGAGAAAAGGTTAGTAATTTATGAAGGGGTAATTGGACTTTGGAGATGAGTATACATATCCTTTTCAGGTACCGTCATAGGTGGTGCTCCTTCTCCACTCTGAAAACAAATATAAAAAGGTCTCAGAGAAGACGAAACCATTTTATTGTGCATCAATTTTAAACTAAAGTATGTCTACATAAATGTGATTTAACAGAGCATGACTTACCAATTTCATCCTTAAGCTTCCCTAAAAAAACAAAAGGAAACGGTAATAAATATTTTAATACATTTCATTTTAAATGACCTAGGGCTGGTTTTGAGTATGCTTATTAGCCTTTTCATAATTGTATTGTCATAAAATAAATCTGCTATGTTTGCAGTTGGCCAATTGTTAGAACCGGCTTTAAGGCTACAGCAATTACAAGCTGCTATCCACATCTGTAAAAAAGGTTAAAACAATTTAGAATTGGGGTCTAATCGATGGCTATCCACTGAAAGTCAAAGAAATCCTATGGCTTATAAATGAATTAAAGAACATTTTAGAGTGAAGATGACCTTTAAGCCAAGGAGAAAGATAAAGAACAATTCATAAGAGTATACTTATGTAGTTGCATTGTGCTTATATTGGTAGTCAAGTTTAATGAACTTTTTTAATTAAATAGGTAAGCAAAGACAACACAGGGTATTGATTCCAATGGTATCAGGTATGGCATAGCTTAAAGAACAGACATTAGGAATAAAACTGAAGATAATGAGCTGGTAATAACTGAAAAGTATAAATGCAGGTCAGACGTCTGCTATAATCTACCGCCAAGAATCTTCTTTTGCAATATTGCCATAAACACGATATTCAATGTATAATGTATAGTCTGTTTTTTTTTAAACATATGTTATCCTCTGTATGGATACTTTTCTGTCCTGTGAAAACAAATAATTCCGATACCCGACACTTTAGAAACACATTAAAAACTAAAACTGTGAAAAAGTTGTGAAAATTATGGTTTCAGGAATGTTTTTTTTGAATAATGAAAAAGTAAAGATTATTATTGTACATGTACTATTTAACGGTTTAATAATTTAGACATTGCTTAGTTAGAGTTGTTTTAAAGATTAAATGTAAGCTTTGAGTAGTAGTTAGGGTGCATGTTAGTGCTGTTTATGGTTAGGAATGCGATTAGGGTAAGTGTTTGAGATAGGATTAGGGGTTTGTTAAAGTGAGGGTTATAGTAAGCGATATCATTCGCTCTAGTAGTTTTTGCAATGGTTTCTTTATTCCTGTGAAAACAATGTAAAAAGTATTTTCTCCATCATGCATGGATTTGTTCTCAGAGACATCTCTGCTAATGTCATATGTGGTAAGTAATACAGTGAGTCTCGTAATAGTGATTTGGGTTGACACTCCTGTGTCCACCCAAGCCAGTATCAAGAGCCAACTTAGAATGTGGGCCTCAAACATCCTTCTTCTGGGCTCAGTTAAATGAATACCATCAGCAGTAATAATTGTTATTTGATGTTCTACCAAGCTACCAGGCTATCACAGCAAGAAACTGAAACACATGAACAACAACAATCTTTAATGTTTTGTTAGGGTCTCTACTAAAGGGTGGTTTTGCTGTTGATATATATGGTTTGCTAATGCAGCGCTGTCCCATAAGACTGAACAATTTAAAAAATAGTATAACTTACGTATATGGTCTTGAAGAGCAGCTGTAAAGAGAAAAGAAACATTTTATTACCAAGTTCCCACACATGGAATTATATTCTCCTTGATTTATAATTAGTTTATAAATATTGAACGTTTAAAAAATGCTTAAGACGCAGCTGTTCTATTTATAATGTGGCAGTTGATTGGATTTTAATATAGTGGTGATCAGCAGAGGACTTTTTTCTGGCAATCGTACACTCTGTAAAAACTAAAAATAAATAAAATACACATTCAGATAATCATATATATCCCTGTGCTGAAAACACACCATCAAATCCACACAACAATATCTACGTGATAGTAAAGGTTAATAAGCTTATAGCACAATCGTGTGTCCCAAAACAAAATCACCGCACATTTAAAACTTTTCCATATGAATGTGAAGTTCCTCATTTTCTTTCTCCTACTTTCCCAAACGTCTGACAAGAAAGTTGTTAAAACAGGCAGCCTCAAGGAAAATATTTTTATCTAGGAAGTATAAATCTGTTCCCCAAGTTGAGTTCACGAGTAAGCATCAATTTATATACCCTCAGAATTACCCATTCGTATAGGTAAGTGTGCAAGTTGTGCAATCTAGTTCCCCACACAAGTATTTATTTAAAGGGGCCATGCGGTGAATGACATCACAATATGAATCAAAACACAAGCAGACATCTTCAAACAGAGGACAATTCTGGAATGCTTCTGGTTGGTCATTGTTGGTAATGCAGGGAGGGGTAAAAAGAAGATACATTTTCAATGGATCACACATGTTCTCTGGAACACTTTTATTGCTCTCTGCAGATAATACTAACAACGCTTCCCCTACCATTATAGGAATCTGGCCGCCCAAGCTCTGACTGCACCCAGATTCATGACTCTTTCAACTCTCATTGTGCTTAAATCTCAGGGCCCTTTATTGACCCAACACCCCGTGAACAGACAGAAGGCAATGTACAGGAGTGGTTTGTAGTGGTTGTAAGTCAACAGGTGCTCGTTAACCATCAGAAATGAATAAATACACAAATAAATGTAACTGTCCATTTGCAGCACCTCAAGTTGTTGAAGAGGCTGTGAAGTAGGAGGACCCAGTGAGTCGCTTACAGGGTTTGCAGATGGCTCTCGAACCCTTTAATCTGTTCCGCATTTTTTTTCAATGTACAGATAGGTATTTTCTACGCTCGGTTCCAGAGAACTACTTTATATACCTCCCAGAAAGTGAGGACGGACTCGACAGAGCCCTTGTTTTAAGCAAAGTGTTGCTATGTGTCAACTTGTATCTCTCTGGTCACATCTGCATCCCTCAGATCCCAGGCGTCCACCAAAACCCAGAGGGGGGTATAGTCCGAAGGTCCCAGTGGTAAATATTCTGCCCTGGGTACCACACCTATTTACACTGGCAGAGCACAAACTTAGTCGAGCCCAGAACAGAACCAATGTGTCTAAGAAATGATAGAGTAACCTCTCACACCGGGGTGGCAGTGTCGTCAAAGATCAGAGAACCCCAACGCAGCGCAAACCGCGCCAAGAGCGTGTCTGAGGTCTGTACTGCTGTCTGCCTAGCACAATTAAAGTCGGTACCAGAACATCCCTTAAGTTCCCTCCTACAATGTGCACAGAGGTGGAGGCCTCCAAAGGTATGTCGCCCACCTTGTCCAGAGTGGGAGCTTGCAGTCTGGGGGGCACATAAACATGTACTAGGTTAACATCCATCCTTCCCACAGCACTTGAACCCCAACGTACGTTGGGATCAATCCACATACGGGTAACCTGAAACGGCAGGGACTTCCGTATCAATACAGCCACCCCCATGGGACCCAGAAGTAAATACTGCAACTTCCAATATGGTGTCTGCGCACCCTACTAAAGAATGGGCAAGGAGTCCCTCTCAGATGTGTTTCTTGGAGCAGGGCCAAATTGAGTTTAAGTCTACATATGCACTGTGTCACTAATCCCCACTTTACCTTTCATCCCAGGCCATTGACATTCCAGGGCAATATAGAAAAGGGTGTCCCTCCCAAGGGCTTATCCTGCATCGTGGAGGTCATTATGTCAGCAACCTGATAGATGCCAGCGCTCTCGGACAGCACGCTACACTACTATTACTGTTGCTCCCAACAAAAAATACAACAAAAACAAACCTAAACATGTAACCCCCCCCACCAGTCTTTGTGAGCATCTGCCCCCTGCAAACCAAGCATAACTACTTGCAGACAAATACCAAGAGGTCTGTCGTCCGCCCACCCTCCCACTATCACACTACAACATTAACTTATATTCCTCAATCGCATTCCTAGCACTCCCTACACATACCAAACAGGGAGGGGTCCCCACAGCAAGCCGCAAGCACAGACAAAACATTGTTTTCATTAGCCCATAACATAGCACCCCCAGGGTCCCTACCGGTCCCCCGCAAAACCAAAAAGTCCACAAGATCACTGGTTTCTCTGTGCAACAGGTCAGGGTTAGATGCTGCTCCATCAGAGTCATGACCCAGAACGTCCTACGTTGTCTGCCGGGCTGACGGATCATTGACCCCAGCAAAGAAGTTTGGCTGCCCCCGAAGAAGAATCTCTTTCTCGGAGTCCTTCGACCTCTAGCCCCCAATTCAGCCACCACAATCACATCTTGCAGGTCTAGCCCCACCTCTCTCAGACCTGGCTCTCCTTCTCCGTATCTAGGACCAATGTTTTGGCCTGGTCCCCATCCCTCCACAGCCAGCAGTCTCAAGTAGATGTGCCAGAGAAGGTGGAGGCTGTGGTCTCTCCTCAAAGTAGCGCCAGGCATCCTCAGGTGTTAGGAAGAAATGGGACTTGTCCTTGAACAAGACTTTCAGTTTGGCAGGGAAAAGCAACATGTACTAAAGCTGCAACAACAGCAACCTGGTATCAAATGCCTTCCTCTGCTTCTACACCTCCCTAGAATAATCTGGGAACAACATAATGGTGAATGTATCATACCTAATCACCCCTTTCTGTCATACCTCTCTAAGAATCACATCCTGAAAGTTTAAGAAGCTTGCAGTTATCAGAAGCGTGGTGCACAGGGTGGCTGCTGACCCGAGAGAGCTCTGTGCGCACGTTCAATAAAGCAGTGTGGAGAAGATATCCGCTGTGAAGGTGTAACAGATCTTCTTCTGCCCCAGAACGGTAACCATATTGGTCCCCTCGTCCCCTTCTGGGAATCCCATCAGTCTCAAATTATTGCACTGTGTCTGGTTTTCAGCATCATCTACCTTCCAAGCCAGGTCCTCGGTGATCACCTTCATCTCCGCCAGGTCTTTTCCAAGGAAATGTGTTGTTTCTTCAAGTTCAGACACCCTATCCTCTGCAGCTGTCACACAATCCACAACAATGTAAATATCTTGCCTTAAAAGTGATACCTCAGACTGGACTTCACAAATCCTGGCTTTTAGGGCTGTCCTACAGGTTTGAATCACCACTAAAAGGGCTACATTATCAGGCAATGGGGGGAGGGCAGAGTGGGAGAGTAGAGTCATCCGGGGGAGGTTCATCCGCCTTCATATATCTGTCAATCTTGCCGTGTCGGGATCCTTATTTTTTGCCACTTTGAAAAACAATGTAAGTGGCTTACCATAGCCTCAGATGTCGCGGCTGCACACACCAGCAGGGGATGACATGGGAGGGAGGCTGCCCCTGGGATTTTACTTCCAGAGCAATATTGCCTAGTTTGCACTGAGTCTTTGAATTCGCAAACCTCCTGCACTGGGGGGCGTAAGGGGCACTGAATCTCTGCCTAACAGGTATTGGCACCCCCAGACATTTTTCTGTGATAGGCACTTTGTACAATAGAGAAGGGGAACCAGGCCAGCACCATGTCACCATGCAGTGCAATCGCCCCCCCCCCAGCAAGCTTTCCTCTGTGACCCAATTCAGATATGCACCCCATGGGTGGAGGAAGAGAGGAGAGGAGGAAGGGGTGCTGTCCATTCCAAGCAAAGTTCTATTGACTGGGAGCACAGGGAAAGGAAAGTGGGGGAGTCAGCAAACAAAAGGGGGGGCAGAATGTCTCCCACTCTATCGCAGCAGCTCCAATGCAATGAACACAAGATTCAGCCTGCAATCCGTCTTTAACTTTCCTGAATGCACCAAGTCATGTAGGGCCCACTATCCCTAGCCACCAACACAGCTCCAGCATCACACCTCCCATACCTCACCGGGTCAGACTCCCAGTGATCCTTGTGCCACCATCCCCCACTTCTTGTGCGCTCTTCAGTAACGAAGGTAGCGCAGTGCAAAGTAAGTCTCCTGGGGTCCAACAACACATTGCCTCTTTAGTGGCACATAAAGCATGTCTGGGCACACCCCATTTCTCTGCCTGCAAACCACACCTCTCTCCGCTCTCAGTCTAACACGGATCAGTGCACTACCAGCCAGCAAGGCCTGGGAGAGGGCCACATTCCAGGCGCAGCAGGCTCTTCCCCCCAGGATATGGAACAGGTGGATGGGGGGGTTGGGCCTCACCGCTCATTCCAGGTCGGGTTCTTCATTGACACCTGTCATCTGTGGGCCTACAGGATGCTTCTTCCCCTCCGTCAGTAGCAGTCGTGGCTCCAATGCCGCACCATTTGCAGCATGCCATACAGGCCCCAGAGAGAGCCGCAGCGAACATGCCCCACTTCGTGGCCAACTTTAGTAGTGGAGCCGGCAGTGCAGGGTCTACCTCCTCCCAGTCTCACATAGCGTTTGCCAGGCCTGCCTCTCCCTGCAGAGTCTACCTCACCAGACAGCGCAGCCTGGCCCCGGACCAGCATCACACGGCACTCTGGGAGACACTATATTGCGTCGTCACAAACAGCTAGGGGCGGGGTCAAGCAGAGCATCACAGATCAGGTGTGAAACCTTTAGAACCCAAGGGCACACACCAGGAGAGTCAGGATGCTTCACTGCTAGTCCCATCTGGGCCAGAGATTGTCAGTCGCCACCCTGCGACCATAGGCCAGCTTCCCGGCAGAGGCTGCAGTTTAGCAGGCAGCCGCTGCATTCTTCCCAGGACAGCAAAACTCATCCCAGGGAGTGTCCCCAGCATCCCAAAGCACAGTACAATATTTTAGCCGGACCAATGGGCACCAGGTGGCAGGATTCGTGCAGGATTTTGTGTACCTCAATACTCCACGCAGTGACCGGTTGAAGTTAAATGGTAGGTCCCGTTGACAATCCCAAAGTTGGTCCCCCAGCAGAACTTTGTCAAAGTCGAAGCCTTGGGCTAAGTTAAGAAGTTCAAGCACGAATTGGCCTTTCTCGCCATTCTCAATCTCCAGAGAAGCCACAAGAGTGTCAACATGCCACCCAGTCTCACTCTTGAACTCCCGATGAGCTGATTTGAATCCTGAACACGATGCACCCTGAATTACCGGTTCAGTCAGTAACATCGTAGTAAGTTGAGGCCTTCAGGGAGGCCATGCTGCACATCATTGGCACTCTACCAGCTCTCTCTGACACACTTCTCGGCCCCAAGGATATGCAGTGGCCTCCAGTTGTGTTTTCAATGGCGGGTTCACCCTGGATAACGTCTGTGCCCCTTGTGCCTGGTTCAGGTTCTGCACTGGCTTTGGTGCTCACTTCGGTTTGGCGCTGCAATCTCCATTATTCCCTTTGACATCGACACCCGCTCAAAGGCGACGGAGGAAGGAACGCAACCCATAGTTGTCTCCGACTCAAATTTAAACTTGTCTCGGCCGAGGCCGCACTCCGAACCCACTGGAGCACATTCCGTTGGAAACCCACATGATGCTGACATTTTGCTTTACAGCGCATTTCCCTCAATATGATGAGAACAAGCGATTCAAAAAACGTCAAGATGCCTGTGCTCGAATACCTCATCAGGTCTCCAAATCTGCCAAAGCCTAAAGCCACTGATGCCACCACAAACTTTTCACCCCTTTTGGGCTGAGCCCACAGCTCTCAGGCACGATCCCCAGGCCATCAGGGAAAATGCACAGCTCAGTCCCCCACACCAGCAACCTCAACTGAAAAAGCACTTTAGTGTATTCTTTCAGACACACTACCACCTTGTAAGAGGCGGGATCTGATATTTCTCCAGGGATGCCAAAACACTACTTCAGACAGATGGTTCCTCCAAATTGTCCAACGGGGGGGATATGTCCTCCTATTTCTTTCACCTACATCAGGATGGCTGACCACTTGACCATTTTGCACTTTGAAGCGCAGGCTCTTGTGGCAAAAGAGGCCATCAAGGAGATTCCAGAACTGGAAGCAGGAACAGGATGTTACTCCTGCTACTTCATTTTATGAAGAAGGATGGAGGTCTCCATCCTATTTTAGATTTCTGCCCTATCAATACCTTTCTGTGAAAGGACAAATTCAAGATGCTCACATTGGTCCATGTTCTGTCTGCCTGTATCCCAGAGGCTGGATGGTAGGGATGGATGTGCAGGACTCCTATTTCCATATCCCCATCCTGCAGGTCAACAGTCAGCATCTGCGGTTCACAGTGAGTCTGGAGCATTTCTAGTTTGTAGTACTCCTTTTGGGCTCACCAGTGTCCCTCTGCTGTTCACAAATTTGAGGTCAGTGGTCTCAGCACATCTTCGGAGGTTGGGTGTTCCAGTCTTCTCCTACCACTGACTGTTAAAGGTGGGTCAACCCCAGGCAGTCCACCTCCAGATAACAGCAAATGTCCTAACATTGTTAGGGTTCACTATCAATGTGAGGAAGTCACAATTGACTTCTTTGAAAATGTTCTCATTCATCAGAGCCATCCTGGATATGGTGCAGTTCCATGTCTTCCCACCGGAACTGAGAGTCCAGGATATTCAGGCTATGATGCCAATATTTAAGCCTCTGGCCTGGATCTCAGTGAGGATTGCTTTGAGTTGGCTCAGATTCCTGGCCTCTTGCACCCTACTGATCAGATGACACAAAGGCACATGCACTTTCTGCAGTAGGATCTGTCAAAGTGAGTAAAGCACCAAGGGAACCATTCAGATTCCAGCCAGATTTTGGAGGAGACTACAAACGATCTGCAGTATAAGCAACATTCCAAACTACAAGCCCCATAAAGCATAGGAAAAATAAATGAACAGGATCAAGTACTCAGCCATGACCTTGGAAACGTAAGTTCTCTAGTGAGCTTGTAGCATAGGTCTCCAATGCCTCGATATCAGCTGCGAGCTGATACTCATACGATACTGTTTATGCTTTGCATTATGGGACATGTGCTCCTGGAGTACAAATAAGTGTCAACCCTTGTGCCACTTCTCACACTTCTGATGTCTAAAAATTAGACTCTAATGTTAGACAGAATCTCCATGGGACAAGAGGCCAGGGTATGACCCCTCCCGCACCCTCTCCTCCCGAAGGAAATGCGCTTCCTGGGAAGCGTGCGCTGAGGGGTGCTCGAGTGCTGACATGCTTAGGCGTCCCACAGAGAGCTGCGCACTTAGTGACAAAGCAGTGGATCGCACCCACGCAAACACCGAATTACTGACTACTGACCCTTAACCAACCCTCCACCTCGACCACATTCTTAGCCACATTCTCAGTCACAACCACAACTGGGAGTGAGTAAGCTATTACAGAGGGAGACTGGAAATTGTGGTGTACATAGGAGGAGCGTGCATAAACAAACAAGCAAGTCAGTACGGCTAACCAGAAATCAGGGGCAAGCCCTTACCTCCACAGCATATCAGACTCCGGAGAGCTACGGAGGGGGACCATTAGGCAAATCTCCACCAGAGGGCTCACAAGCTGCAACAAAGGAGGTGAGAGGGAGAGTGACCTGATTCAGCTGCACTAAACCCCACTCTATTATCCCCCCCCCCAACTAACTGCGGGCTGGTCGCGGTTACTGCCATTGCCTGACCCTAAAATGGTGGCCACCAGAAGGCATTATCACCAGTGAAAGCACCGACATTCCGCCCAAGCAGTAGCAGACAAGCGCCTGGGACACCATTGCTACTAATCTCTCCTGCCACACCGCCTGTGACACGCAATACCACCTTTTGGGTGCCTCGCACACCGGAAGGCACAGTGAGGTTTCGCTTGTTTCCTTCCTCTGCCAGTATACTTAACTGAGGGACGCCTTACCATAAACATCAGGGCCATGCTTCAGTGCTGCATTCTGTGGTGTCACCTCAGGGGAAAGGAGGAGGAGCCAGGATCCAACTTGGCTGTTCAGATCCTCTGTTCCGCTGAAGCCCCGCTTTCATCAACTAAGTGAGGCGCTTAATTCCCCACCTAAACAACTGTTTCAACCATCTCTGACATCAGATGGTTGGGAGCATCTGACGCTGTGGCCGCCGTTCTAACCCGTCGTAGCAACACAAGGTTACTGGCGAAAATCTCACCCGGCGTTTTAACCTCAAGATGGCGCCTGAGAAGTAACGGACCTGCTATTTGAATGACTCGAAGCAGATCCATGGGAACTTTTACCGAACTACCTACCCCCTACCCCTCCCCGCTCTACTCCTCTCCACTTTCCTGCTACTGACCTCTGCACTCACTTGTCCTGGCTCTAGTCCCCACCCTGTTTACCTGTGAATGTTCCCTCATTAGTTGAGATCTAGCTATTTTGTCTGATGCCCGATGGAGCCACCTGGTTTAGCTATAGGGGAAACAGGTCGGGGATTCCCTCCTTGGACGTCACCTACCCAGTCGGTCTTTAGCCAGACTTTCTTCCGTCTCTCCTGTCGTCTTTTCCCGCATCCTCCCTCTGTTTATGTCTCTCCTTCTCTCCTCTCTCGGTGTATTGAGACTGAACTATTTTGTCTGATGCCCGATGGAGCTACCTGGTTTAGCTATAGGGGAGATGGACCGTGGACTCCCTCCTTGGTCGTCACCTACCCAGTCGGCCTTTAGACAGATTTCATTACATCTCTCCTTGTTGTCTTCCCCTATCCTCCCTTTCTCACCTTCCATGTCCCCTCCCCTCTACGCTCCATTTATTTTGCCCTCCATGTTCTTTAAATGTTTCCCATTGAGACCTAGCTATTTGGCCAAAGCCTGGTGGAGATACCCGATAGCTATAGAGGAGATGGGTTTTGGGACTTCCCCCTCGACCGTCACCTACCCAGCCGGACTTTGGGAAGACGTTCCTTTGTCTTTCTGCCCTATCTCCCTTCCACCCCTTTACCCTTACTACCTTCTCCTCTACACTTCACGTATCTCTTTTTCTATGCTCTTGTAATTGTTTGTCCAGCAACTGATGTAAATTGGAACTGATGTAATATTGTAATTTTGTGGAACCTCGTGTAAAGCGCTCCGATACCTCCGAGTCTAGCCAGCGCTATATAAAACTCTCAAAATAAATAAAATGAACACTTTTCAGTTCACAGGGGGTGCTACTAAACAACTCCTTATGTGAAAATGAGAACAAAACCAAGGCAAGACACACAATGTGATTTAATTTGTGGCACTCTGTCGCAGACCCCTGAGCAAGTGACCACATGTAAATTTCACTCTGTGATGTAAATGTTATTTCACACCTGGTACTTACACTAAATAAGTTTAATTTGGGTGCTCTTTATTTGAACATACCTGAATATGGAGTTTATTATATGACCTGGCCAGGATCACACATTGTGGCCAAGTGGGGAGCCCGAATAATTCTGCAGGGTCCTCAGTGGATAATGCTCTTACCCTCGACCACTTACCTCATTCTCTTTGTGGTTGTGTAGCAATAGACTGTGCCCCACATACATTTCTGCCAAACTTTGGCAAATGCACTACACTGGGGAGCTCTAGACAAGGCAAACAATGGCTGTGTGTATTAAATATTTATCATATTATTTTGTATGTACCTAATGACACGTTTAAAGTGTCCAGGCCTTTAGTAGGTGACATTGTGATATGCTTTTTTAGCATTCTGAAGAGTACACAACGTGCACATGGGATCTGGCAGCCGCTTCCGGGGCCTAGAGACAGGTAAACTCCTTGGACAGTGCTGTGCGTCGGTGTGTGCTGTGATTTCTACATACAGTGTGCACCTTCCACTTAATGTGGGTGCAATAATCAATACCTCTGATGAGTCTGCTGCTCTTTTGTCGACTGAAACAAACAGAGATTCAGTCGGACATCCCAGGCATGCCAGACATGCAGCGAATGGTCAACGCTCTTGTGGTGCATACACAAGGAGTGTCTGCACAGACCAAACAAGACCACCATCACATATACAACCAACACAGCCTGAGCAGGACATGTAGATTGTGCCAGACATGCAGTATGCGGGGAGTGTGCTATTTATGACGTGGTCAGCTTCAAACAGGGCCAGGGTTGGGAGAGGCCCCCTCAGTTATTAACTCCTTCCGTGCTCATGACGAGCTCTGCTCGTCATGAGGCACGGTTGAGCTACGCTCATGACGAGCTGAGCTCGTCATGACCATTGGAACGTTCGCACGCGGGTAAAATTTTCTCGCTGTGCTGAACGTTCGAAAACGGGTGTGGTCATGACGAGCCACAGCACCGCCGTGCAGCGTGACGAGCTGAGCTCGTCACAAGCATGGCGGCGCCACGCGCGGCCCCCTCCCTCGCACAGCAGGTGAAAAAGCCCCACAGCGAAGGGGTTAAACAAGCCACAGACAGCAGGAGGGGAGTGGGGGAAACAGATGACGGGGAAAGTAACACGAGGGAGCAGCAACTCCTTGGACAGTGGTGTGCGTCGGTGTGTGCTGTGATTTCTACATACAGTGTGCACCTTCCACTTAATGTGGGTGCAATAATCAATACCTCTGATGAGTCTGCTGCTCTTTTGTCGACTGAAACAAACAGAGATTCAGTCGGACATGCCAGGCATGCCAGACATGCAGCGAATGGTCAACGCTCTTGTGGTGCATACACAAGGAGTGTCTGCACAGACCAAACAAGACCACCATCACAAATACAACCAAATACAACCAACACAGCCTGAGCAGGACATGTAGATTGTGCCAGACATGCAGTATGCGGGGAGTGTGCTATTTATGACGTGGTCAGCTTCAAACAGGGCCAGGGTTGGGAGAGGCCCCCTCAGTTATTAACTCCTTCCGTGCTCATGACGAGCTCTGCTCGTCATGAGGCACGGTTGAGCTACGCTCATGACGAGCTGAGCTCGTCATGACCATTGGAACGTTCGCACGCGGGTAAAATTTTCTCGCTGTGCTGAACGTTCGAAAACGGGTGTGGTCATGACGAGCCACAGCACCGCCGTGCAGCGTGACGAGCTGAGCTCGTCACAAGCATGGCGGCGCCACGCGCGGCCCCCTCCCCCGCACAGCAGGTGAAAAAGCCCCACAGCGAAGGGGTTAAACAAGCCACAGACAGCAGGAGGGGAGTGGGGGAAACAGATGACGGGGAAAGAAACACGAGGGAGCAGCAACAGCAGAAAAAGGACAGAGGTGACGGTGAGGGACTACAGAGACATGCACTCTGTAAGAGTCATGTCCAAAAGTAAAAGAAAAAAAAGTGCCTGAAGGAGACCGTGGCCAGTGGAAGGACACTTGCCACAGGACGTTGAACTTGGTCCATAGTCCAGAGCAGGGACAAGTGGCGAAACCCAAGAGAAAGCGGAGGAGAGGAGGAGGCTCTGACCAATTAGAAGCAAGGAAACAAGTAACTTAGGAGCCAACCAATTGTAAGTGAAGGTAAGAAATAGGTGGGCTTTAAGCCCGTAATAAGCATTTTTTTATTTACAAGAGCTTTTGCAACCACAGTGCAAATGCTGTGCAGGCAAAAATAAAAACACTAGCCTAAGCCAAATCATTTTCAGCAACAAATTAATAAATTGCATTAGTAGGTTAGTGCAAATTTAGTGCACAATTGCCCAGCACCCTTTAGTACCCCGACTTCCTTCTTACAAGTTGGCAAGCAGACATCTTGAGCACAAGAAATACATTCTTTAAAAGGTTTTGTTGCTTCATTTCTCCTGCAGCTAAACAGTGCTGTTCAGTAATGAAAATGAATGAATTACCTTTGTAGCTGTACCGTGCCCCTTTGATCAACCTACCTACGGCCGCTTTCTGCTGTTTGAAGAGATAAACAACCAGCACTATCAAACAGATCCACATGAGTGCAAAGGATACCCCGATGAGAGGGCAAGAAATGCCACAGCGGGAGACTCTATGGAAAAATGTTTCTGCAAGAAAAAAAATACCAATAAACTTTTGCAAATATCGATTTAAATAGTCACAGAATCAAAATCTAATGTCTTGAAGACACAATGATCTATGATACAAGCCTTATTTAAATTAACTATTTCATTTAACCTACCGCTCCTTAACAGTATTAATAATACTATATAGGATCAATGTCCAAATTAAAATTATATATCAAGTTACCGAGGAGTTCCATGACCATCTAGAGCAGAGGTCTTCAAACTTTTGTTGGCTGAGCCCCCCATCTAAACCTTTTTACACGTCGAGTCCTCCCCTCGCCCCCCACCACCACCTGACAAATAAGTTCTGGAAGCTGGTACTCTGCATCATTGATGGCCCTTCCCTCCTGCAGAGCCCAGGTCGTAAGGGCATATAATATTAAATAAAGAACTCCACTTCCAGTCTTGAGCAGTGCCTGGAAACGGGAGTGCTCACAAAATTTTGTAATATCTTTTTTGCAGTTTTATCTAGCGCAAACATGACCCAAAGGTATTGGAGCGTTTTACAGGACCATCTTTTACATTACACAAGCACACATTCATTTTTTGTAAACACAGGGCGATAAAGTGATTTTCCCAGAATCACAGGATGTTGAGCAGACACCAAGAATTGAACCTGGTTTCCCAGCTCCACAGTCATCAGCTCTGGCTGTTGCGCCACATCCTTGCCTTAGACATGACATCAGAACAAGCATTGGCAAAGCCAATAGGTGTCAGCAATCAGATAGCTATAGGCGATGGCAATATAAGTGCATTTGTGTATGGCTCAAGGGCTGTTTTTATTGATATACACAAATGTATTACCACTGATTTCTGAGACCTATTGGCTTTGCCAGTGCTTGTTTTATAAACAGCAAACGTGTCGGGAGTTGTTCTCACTAAAGGCAGGTCCCTTTTGGAGGGGGAAGGAATGGCCTTTTCAGCACAGAGATGTGAGGGCTCAAAGACACAGGTGTCTGTGTCTTTGAGCCCTCACACATGCACATCGGTGCATGTGTGTGAAGCCCACACATGCACAGATAGATTATCACAATCCCTCAGCAGAGCAAAGCCCTCGGAGGAGCCAAGGCAAACTCCCACTCTGGCACAGAGTGCCAGGCTATGTTACAAATTGGCTGGGCACGGGGTTATTGGCATATTAAGTTTTGTCACAAGAGGCAAATGGGAAGAGAGCGCCCAGACTGAGCGAGGGGGAGCAGGTTAGAAACAGAAAAGTGAAGGAGAGACCCTAACAAAAAGCAAAAGGATGCAGCGTGGGCCTAGCGTGGGCTGGCTGGACAGGAATTTGGAAGGAATTCAAGACTGAGGAAATAAACAGCAGGCTAAACTGTAGACATATTTTTGCAGTTGACGTTAAAAGATAGATGACAACCTAATGGGTGTGAGTGGTGTATCAGGGGAGAAGAGATGGGCTAGTTTGACCATGTTAGGATGTAGTTACGTCAGTTTTGAATGTACATCTAAACCGAAGGATATTGTGTTTGTGCACTCAACTTGCTTCTGAAACATAGGCCTTTTTCACAAACAGCTAATGTTTCTGTAGTTGTTCTCTGTCAGTGTGAACTTCCGAGTGAGAACCCAGGCCTGCATGTGAACATCATGCTGCTCAGTGTCGGTATACTGCGCATTTGAAGCAACTCTTTGACCCTGATGACTGGTGGGAATTTGGTTAAAACAAATATTCCCAGAATTCCCCTTCTTTGTGCGCCTGTGTCCCTCGTGTCCCTCTTTGCTTTAGGCATTTGGGTAGTCACTGAAGCTAAAATATAAGCATGGTCAGTTCTGTGTTTTTATTTAACGCTGACCTCTATGGACAAACTAATATGCTGGATTCCCAGCTGCCTCAAGTTGTTCCCCCAACATCGTCCAGGTGTCATGCAGGGTTGATGGTGCAGAGCTCTGCCCCCTTGGACTCCTGCAAGAGGGCAGCAAAGATTTGTTTGTCCACCACAGTTGGCGACTCGGTGCACAAAACATTTTTGACAGCTGTAATGAATCTAGCAGCTTTAGAATATTTTGATTGTATTGTAGTGCATTTATATAGCGCTTACTACTGAGGCGTTGAAGCGCTTTTCTTCACACCTTAAGTAGCCCATAAGGGGCTCCTAAAATATGGGCACATGCATTGATCTGTTCCGGAGACATATGGTGCATAGTGTACATGAAATACGTGTATCTAATTTCTGTCCTACCCTATGAAAGAGGTTTTAGGGTAGGAGAGGCACACGAAGGTAATAGCCAGCTAGGCTGTTGAGGCAGGAGTAACAGCAAATGTGCCCCAGGCTCCATTAACTTGAGGTTCATTAAAAAAAAAAAAATACCCCAGCAGTAAGCACCCACATAGAATTCTGACACCTCCGCCGCCCCTGTGAATAAATATATCTGATCCGACGTCAGTATTAAATAAGGAGAGCAGTGGATTTCCAAGACTCGCATTTGCTGTTTCCTTGTAAAAACTAATACGCACAATGGCTCTGCATCCGAAGTCCGCCTTGCCGTCAAACGTAAGGAATAGGCAGAGTGGGGGCCCAGGGGGTACTGGAACCAGAAAACAAACTGCCTCTGTAACCAGTTTACAATTGTATGTAAATATGCACATGGTCTTTAAAGACCTGTGAAAAACTCGGGCGTGCCGGAGATGACTCCAGACACTGCCCAGACGAGCCCCCAGCAGCTCCAGCTGCAGCAGCAGCAGCCCGGCTGAGACACACGACGGCGGGGGCTGAAGCCCTTTCAGCCTTAATAGGCGTTGCGCGTCTGGAAGCAACAATGATAGGTGAAGTGGTAGGGTGGAGTGCGTGCCCCCTCTGAGGGGATGCTGCACCCCCCCACGGGAGCGCGCCCCACAGTTTGAAGACCTATGATCTAGAGGAACAAGGCTACAGGCGGAGTTCTTTAGTAAGATCATGGAACTCCAAGGTTACTTGCACTATCCTTTTAACATATGGCAAAGGCTATTTTATTCCTAATAACATGTGGTCAAACTATCACACTTCAAACAAATCACTTAAATTCTTTGTGTCTTGCTCTTTCATATGAAAGAGATGGTATGCTAGCAGACATGAAGAATAAAAAGACTCTGTGCCAGATTTACATCTTGGCGGTAAAGATACTCCGTCACATCGGCAAGTATCCTTAACGCCAAGGTAATGGTCTGCCTGTTCAATTTATATGCGAACAGACGATTGGTGTGACCATATTGATGAAGCAATGCTTCAAACTTTAACAAGCACTGGTAAATGTGATATGTTTCGTCTATGTGATTATGAATAATTTTTGTTGTTTTAGCTTAGTGAGCAGGTGTAAAACTGATAACATAAACTAATATTTGAACGGGGGTACTTGACTGCCAGAAGGTATAGGTGTGACATGCAAAAGGTGTGCATGCTTACTGTTGGACAGTGGGTTATTAACAGTGACAAATATGCATCTGCCACTGGCAATAGGGTCACTAACAGTCCAGGGCTCCAAAATGGTTCTCAGAAAATTATTCCCATGCTTAATCCTTGGTAGCTTGGCTGCGAGTAGGCCGGCTTTACTTCAGAGACAGGTATGTAAAGCATTTAAAAATACCAATTCAGTAAATAATTAAGCCACAACACTAATTAAAAAAATAACACCAATTAATAAAAATAGGAAACATTGTTATGTTTAAAATTACACCAAAACAAAATAAATCCACTGTAGGGAACCAGAGATATGAATTTTTTTAAATTAAACACTTTCTAGTGCTTAGAAACCAATAGTGCCACTTCTGGACATTCGGTCCCCTCTGACTGGGACAAAGTCAAAGATTGAGGCCGACCGCAATGGAGTCCTGGTCAGATGCACTAAGCAGGAGGCCCCGGTCAAGATTTTGCCTTCACACTTAGAAACTTTTCTGGAGAATTTCTCACCAGACGTTTTGCAGCCTCCTCCAGCAAGCTGGTTTCAGTGAGGGTTTGCCGGATTGCCTTTCTGTAGGAGTTTGGTCACCCTCTGTTCACCAAACGTTCCCACACTTCTGGAACTTTCTCCTGAAGTTCTTCTTTAGGGTACAAAGTGTCCAAAGCACAATACAAAGGTCTGGAATCTCCAAGATAGCTCTTGAAAGGTTGGGACCACAATTCCCAAAATGCACTTAGCCAACACCATTACAAGTCCACTGGATACACTCCAGGAAGGGGACTCTTGGTGGAGTTGATGCAGGAAGCCCACTCTTTGTTCCTCTTGGAGCATGGTACATCCAAAGGGCTGTAGTTCAAGGTAATGCAGCAGGCGCAGTCAGTCAGAATGCTCAGCCTGATGGTGCAAATCAAGTTTTCAGCTAGGCAATCCTTCTTCTCTCAGTTTCAAGCAGCAGAGCTGTGTGGCACTGCCCTCCCCAAATACCTATTCAGTGTTCTCTGGGTCAAGCAGGAGGGCACTCCTGTCCAATGAGGTGCCGGGCAACACCCCAGAGCATGACTATTTCCTCCAAAGTGTTTCACAATGGTCTCCCATAAAGCACTCTTCTTCCAAAATTCAATATGCCTGAACTCTTAGCAGAGAGGCAAGAGATAGCTAAACCAACCTCCATGATGGCTCATCTCTAGTCTCCCTTCCTTGGCATCTGCACCTTCCTTCCTTAAACCTGCCATCTGGCTGGGTTCAAAGGGTAGGGATGTAGGTGGATTTGGCTTCTTTTGCCTGTCCCCTCCTCATTTTGAAAAACATTGTTTACAACGCCTCCCCCTTGCTCTGGTATTCCTATGTGGCAGAACAGTATCCTCCCAGAATGGCTCTTTAACACCAGGGGCTTCTGATCACCTCATCAAAGCAGCCTGGCTAATCCACTTAACTGACCAATCAGGACAGATTACTGGAAGGCTGAAATGTGTCTTACATACAAGAAAGTCTTACAACTTTTTGCTTGTAAATTGTAGGATGAAATCAACAATAGCATAGTGTTGGATTTATCAATACCATTCTAGGAAGTCCTTGAATGCCATTTTATTAGGGGCAGGTTTTTGATCATTGGGACCAACAAAGGGGTTGCTTATAGTAGCTAAAACACCTCTGGCACCGCTCAGCATTTCTACCCCTCTATAATCTATCTGAGTACTATCTCTTCAATCCTCTGGGCCCACCACCATACTGGGTACAGCAGCCTCTGTTGGTGCAGATGAAATGGGTGCATTCTTGGAGAGCCACTGCACTGGGCTGATTCTTTCCTCAACTAGGCCGATTTCAGCGTTGATGGCTCCTATAACCGCTGTCAAGTAATTAGTGATTGAGAAGGTAGTAGGCGCTGCAGAAAGTTCGTCTGCTTTAACCAAATTATCTTTCTTTTTGCCAATATGGAAAAATGCAAAAATATACATAACGTACTGGCCTACCTTGACAGAATTCTGGCGAAGATCTTAAAAGCCAAACCAGATCAGGTCAAGAGGGGGGCTCAACCCAGCCTTCTCCAGCCTCTGACAGGTGCAGATGGGCTCTTCACCCAGGTGAGTCCCGTTCTACAGGCTCACTGAAGTGCTCTTAAGTGCATCATAATGGTCCCTGCCCTTCAAGGCAGAAGGGAAGCTGGAAGGTGTGTCCAGGGCCTAAACAGAATATTAGAGTTTCATATGCCTGGGGCTTCCTGAAGCATCTTCAAGTGCAGCAGGATGGTCCTCGCGCCTCTAGGCAAAGGGGGAGCTAGTAGATGTAGTCCAGGGCCCAAACAAAAGACTAGTGGGTTCCCTGTCTCACAGCTTCCACTATTCAAGATACTCCATTCCAATCACTAATACACACTCTGCTACAACTACAAATATGCTGCATCACAGACCTTCCAAGATACAAACCAGTTTCGCACTAACACTTACACTGAAGCTGGACTTTTCTTGTTCCTTTGACCATCAAGCATCACCTTGGCATTTAATACATATTTCACAGTTCCCTGACTGTCCCTCACCTATTCACATCGTAGATTCCCAAAGTGTACTCATTATGCTTCGAATATTATAATTTTGAACCTGGTGACTCTAACTTCTCCACGCTTGGACCAGCTCAACTTACACATTTCCTGTCCTAATTCAGCTTCGACTTTTATCCTATTATTTAACATTTTTACTAATAGTTTGTCGGTCAGTGAACAGATTACCGACCACCTCATCACAACTCGCTCACATCGGCATATTTATCCATGTCAGCTCTGCATCGATTCACTTCCACGTACCTCTCTAACTACTCCCGATTTACTCTCATCTCCTACCTAACAGCGCTGCTACTGCATTCCATCCACCCTAGGTCTGACGACCAGCTAATTCAAGGAGGCTTGTTTTATCAACATCAAGAAGGTGAGCAGCAGAGTCAGTGCTGCTGTATCCAGAGCCTGGCACCTGCAACTTAAACACAGATTTTACAGCAGGCATATTATCCCAGAGGGATATTTCAGCAACTCAAGGGTAAATTAAATGTGGTTGATCTGTGCAAGCCCTCGTGACAGCAGCGTAAATTACACACTGTGACATTTTGATGTGCAATATGTGCAGAAACACTTTCACATTATGATAAAACCCTGTGTGCTTAATCATCACCTCAGAACTGTCTGATAGTGATGGCACTGAATCAACTTGCTAAGAATGGAAAGGGGCGACCGCTCGGTCCCCCCGAACGTATGGATGGGGGCCCGAACCTCCCGGGAAGCCAATTTTGGGCGGGGTGGGCGTGGCCCGGCTGGTATGCCCAAAGCGGCGTAGCCGGGGCGCGCCTTCCCCCGCCCGAGAGGGGTTGTCCTAGACACCTCGAAGGAAGACCACGCCCAGTAGGTGTATCGGGGACGGGTACACGCCCTCCCGCAGAAGGATAAAGGAGCGGGAATCCAGAAGATCGTCCTCTTGTTCCTCGGATCGGAAGGCTGCACCCACTCGTTGCTCGTGAGCCCTCGACGGAACAAGCAGCAATTTTGAACGTGGTAATCCTGTTTTTTCTCTTTCAGTTCGACACGGATTTCAGGACCTCGTGGATCGACTAAAGGCGGAGGACTCGAAACCATGCCTAGCAAGCAAGCAGGAAAGGGTTCCGAGATGGAGAAGGTGTTACGCCTGTTGTCGAACCGGATGGCTTGTATGGACCGAAAGCTCGGTCAAGTCCAATCGCTCGGTAGAGGTTTGGCGGAGGTAAAGAAACAATTGGCTGCAATGAACGACCCAGGTCAGCCGAAAAAGGTAATAGGCCCGGCCTTGCCGGGAGTGGTTCCCGGGTTAAGAGGGAAGCGGGTCAAAGAAAGGGCAGTCTCGGGGGGGGGGGGTCCCGGCACCGGAGGTGCCGACCATCGTCCCCCTAGTACCGGCTGGTAACCCGGTTCAGGAACCAGTTTTAGGCCAGCTTATCCCAGTGGTGATCACCTCGACCGAGGATGATGATATGCCCCCAGAATTGGCCGCACAGTTGACCGCATGGCTTAAAACAAAGGTGGGGGGCACGGCGACCCCGGGAGATCCGGCCGAAGAGGCCAGAGTGTTAATGAAGCAGTTGCGGCAATCGAGAGATGTCGCGAAGGCGAGTGTTCCTCTTGTTCCCCCACAGGTGGCGCCAGGAGTACCAGCAGCTGGTCAAGAGAAGGCGGCGGCAACAATAGCCGACCCGGGTAAGCTCGCATTGCCAATGGTGGGGGAGGGCTCGATACCCTCAAGGCGGGAAAAGGTTGCACAGCACGTTCCCTTGGCCACGAAAGAGTTGATATGGGGAGACAAGTATGTCAACATGTTTTCTTTGTTAACGGACCATCGTGAGATGGAGTATGCTAAAACGCAGAAAGATTTGTGGCACCCTAGTGTATGGCGCGCCAAGATGGCCGAGTTCAGGGTGGAAGAGACGGTGACGAACTGGGTTAAGGCCTTCTCTATATTTACCGCAGTTATGGGGGAACGTAAACCTGATGTTATGACTGAGTTGGTTTGCTATCAGAATCGCATTATGGATTTTTATTCAATGTATGAGGGGGAAGAATGGAAAGGCTATGACATGAAGTTCCGTAAAGCAAAGGAATATGATGCTTCTCTGTCTTGGGATTGTTTGGACTCGGTGTCATGGCACAAGCAACTCCTGCCAGGGGCGACAGGTACGTCCTCGCCAGGCGGGAGCGGGTCCGGAGTTGTCCGCCAAAAGCCCGGGGTGCCCTTTCGAGCAGGAACAGGTGGGGGCTATAAGCCTAGAATTGGCGGGAAGGGCGGACAAGGAGGGGTCTGTTGGGGCTTCAATCGAGGCAATTGTAACAGACCGCAGGGGACATGCAAGTTTAAGCATGTGTGTGCCGGCTGTGGGAATTCCTCACACCCGGAAAGTGCATGTAGATCAAAAAATGGCGGGACGGGTGGAAAAGGAGGACCTAAGCAGGAGTGAGGTGGACCTTTGTAACCGATTGCCAACACCCGTTGATCTCATGGTTATGATTCCGTGGTTAAACAAATACCCTGATCATGTGTCCGCTGGGGTGTTAAGGAAGGGATTCTTACATGGCTTCCACATCCCGGTGGGGGAAGTTCGGGGGAATTCCTTTTGTAGAAACCAGTTATCGGTACGGCACAACCCAAGCGTGGCAGAAAAGAAAATAGCAAAAGAAGTCAGTTTCGGACGAGTGGCTGGCCTCTTTTCCTGCCCGCCGGTGGCCGATTTCATATGTTCCCCGTTAGGGGTTGTCCCGAAGAAAGATCCGGGGGAGTTTAGACTCATACATAACCTTTCTGCTCCCAGGGGTTCCTCGGTGAATGATGCCATAGACCCAGAAGTTTGTTCGGTACGATACGCATCGTTCGACGATGCCGTGGCCATATTGAACCACCTAGGCCCTGGGGCGCTGATGGCGAAATGTGATATCGAATCAGCATTCCGGTTGCTTCCGGTGCACCCGCAGGATCAGCGCCTGCTAGGCTTTGCATTTCAGGGTAATTATTACATGGATAAATGCATGCCCATGGGTTGTTCCATTTCATGTGCATATTTTGAGATGTTTAGCTGTTTTTTGGAATGGGCATTTACAGAGGCCACAGGGCATAGACATGTTATGCATTATCTGGATGATTTTCTGTTTTTTGGGGGCAGCCGGTGATATGAATTGCGCACAGGCGCTGTATGATTTCTGCATCCTCATGAATGAATTCGGTGTCCCATTGGCACCAGGTAAGACGGTCGGACCATCTACTTCACTGGAGTTTCTGGGTATTGAGCTCGATTCTGTGGAGGGGTGTTTCCGACTACCAGTAGACAAAGTGACCAAGTTCCGGGCTTCCTTGATGCAATGCCTGGGTGTGAAGAAAGTGACCCTGCACCAGTTACAACAAACAGTGGGTCAGCTTAATTTTGCCTTAAGAGTGATTCCTATGGCCCGCCCGTTTTCGCGCTCTATCGCGCAGGCTATGGGTGGTCTCAAAGAGGCTCACCACCGTACGAGACTGTCTGGAGAGGTTCGCCAGGATATGCGTATTTGGTTGGCATTTCTGGCGGACTTCAACGGTCGAGTCGTCTGGAGCTCCCCGCCAGAGTCTTCGGAGGAATTAGGTCTATGGACCGACTCGGCAGGGAGCGTGGGTTTTGGCGCCATCTTAGGTGATCGGTGGTCGGCACAGACATGGCCAACATGGTGGCACTCCAACGGCCTCACAGGTAACATTGGGTTCCTGGAGTTATTCCCCATCTGGGTTGCTCTGATGACATGGGCTGACGACTTCAGGGGTCGCTCAGTGGTGTTTTGGTCTGACAATATGACTGTCGTAGATTGCATTAACCAACAGGCAGCACGCTGCAAAATGATTTTGAGATTGTTGAAAGAGATTGTGCTGCTGTGCATGAGATTGAGTGTACTGTTCAGGGCGAAACATGTGCCAGGTGTACTGAATCATGCGGCTGATGCACTCTCTCGTTCACATATGCAGGCATTCAGGGGTTATCTGCCCACAGCAGACCTAGAGGCAGCACCATTCCCAGAAGCAATGTGGCTAATCGGTGCCTCGGATTACAAGACCTCGTGGCAGCGAGTCTAGCCCCCAGGACAAGGAAAGCATACGAAGGAGCGTTTCGTTCCTATTGCACATATTTGGGTCCTGTAGGGAGTCTGCATTGGGGTCAGGAGGAATCCTTCCTGGGGTACCTGGTTGCACTACACAGGGAGGGCCGATCAGTGGCAACGGCCGGTAGGCATAGGGCGGCCATTTCCTTCATGGCCCAGGTACATGGCATAAAAGATCCTACAGGTTCTTTTTTGGTGAAGAAAGCCCTTCGCGGCTGGCAGCGCCTTGAGGGTTGCAAAAGAGATACGAGGCACCCGATTGGCTTAGACAGACTGTCTCTGCTTTTGGCAAAGCTGGACGAGACGTGTTCCTCCCATTACGAAGCAGTTCTGTTCCGGGCAGCGTTCACATTGGCATTTCATGGGGCCATGAGGGTGAGCGAGCTTGTCGCAAGGAACAAGAGAGAGTTGGAGGGAGGTTTGTGCAGGGATCACATCCAGATAAGGGGTGATTCGATGGTAATCATGATAGCCAGGTCCAAGACCGACCAGGGGGCTATGGGAGATAGTGTGGTCGTACAGCGCAAGCGTGGGTCCCCCGTCTGCCCGTTGAAGTGTGTGGAAGACTATTTGGCGCTAAGAGCGGCCGCTTGGGGGGGAGCTTGCTCAGACACAAGGATGGCACCCCACTGACGAGATTTCAGTTTCAGAGGGTGCTGGCACTGGCAATCGCTGACGCGGGCATGGACCCGTGCGATTTTGGGACCCACTCCTTTAGGATAGGGGCTGCTACAGAGGCTACAGCCAGGGGTCAGAGTGCCGAGGAAGTGAAACAATTGGGCCGTTGGTCCTCGAATTGCTTCAAGAGGTATGTGCGATTGCACATGTTGTAAGTGATCAATTGACATGCACTCACGTTTTCTGTCTTTTGTTTACTTTGCAGTTTCGCGGGCCTGCCATGCAGGGCGGAATTGGAGGTCGACCCTACATCAGGAGACCAGCGGTCAGAGATCACCGACTGGGGAGAGGATGGTATGGGTCGTGGGCCACTCATACGTGAGGCGCGCCGGTGACGTATTCATGGAAGGTGATGCGATTTACGCACCTGGGGAATACGGGTTCAGAGTGGCTTTCCATGGGAAAGGTGGGCTCGTTTTTGACAAATTTGAGTCATTTTTCGAGGGACTTTTAGGGCGGCATAGGTCACCGCCATCTATAGTCATAGTACACCTGGGTGGCAACGATTTGGTGACACTGGGTAGACGAGTGTTGCTAGAACGAATCTTGTCGGCTATTAGCTGGTTGGCTAAAAGAGTCCCGGGGTGCACGATTGCCTGGTCCCACATGATTCCTAGAAGGAAGTGGCAGGGGGGGCTTTCGGTGTCAGCTCTGAACCATTCAGTTAAACGGGTCAACAATAAGATTAATAGACTGTTCCGTTCTGCACAGTTGCATGTCATTCCTCATGGGTGTATCTGGGGTGATCATATGTATCTGAACGATGGGGTTCACCTGTCCAGGGAGGGGAATGATTTACTAATAGGAGATTTTGTTGCATGGCTGAGAAGTTTGAGGAAGCATGACCTATAGGAGGAGTTGGGGGGACCGGATAGTCGGTCAACTATCCGGCCTGTGGCGGTAAGGTCATGATCGGTGAGCAGGAATTTAAAGGTCCCTAGAGTGGGGCGCCACCCACAATGGATGGGAGCGCCCGGGGGAAGACGGCCATTGGCCCCTTCCACGGGGAGGCGGCACCCACTAAGGATGGGGCGCCTAGGGGGAGATGGCCATGGGCCCCTCCCAGGGGGGGAGGCGGTTAAATGCCCCTCCTGACTAATTTCCCGGGGGCCGGATATCCGCGACGGCGGATAGAGAGTGTGGGGTTGGGGGGGAGAGTCCACGCTGTCCTTCCTACAGAGACCTCATACGGGAACTCGGACGACCCTTAAGATGGCGTCGAGTAGAAAGGGGGCCCCCACCACGACAAGGGAAGTTACAGTTGGCAATGAGGGTAGAGCCCTCTGCGCATGCGCCGCTCACACGGTGAGGGCGGGAGTTTGGTAGTAGGGATCTGACACCGGTTAAGACCTTGCCGTTGGCCCTTAATGCTAGGATGTACAATTTGAATTAGAGTGTATGCATTTTCAGGATGTTAGCCAAAAGTACATGACTGCATCGAAATGTAATAAATGTCAAATTGTACATAATGCATAATGATGAAACTTTTATTTAATGTTTTAAATTTTGTTTCATATTTTAATAAATACGGCCGGGAGGGTGACTCCCTCCCGTCTTCCAAAAGTTCAACTATTGTCCGACTTCCCATCCTTGGGGATGTGTGTTGGGAGGGGGTGGCGGGCATCCCGGCCATATGGAAAGGGGCGACCGCTCGGTCCCCCCGAACGTATGGATGGGGGCCCGAACCTCCCGGGAAGCCAATTTTGGGCGGGGTGGGCGTGGCCCGGCTGGTATGCCCAAAGCGGCGTAGCCGGGGCACGCCTTCCCCCGCCCGAGAGGGGTTGTCCTAGACACCTCGAAGGAAGACCACGCCCAGTAGGTGTATCGGGGACGGGTACACGCCCTCCCGCAGAAGGATAAAGGAGCGGGAATCCAGAAGATCGTCCTCTTGTTCCTCGGATCGGAAGGCTGCACCCACTCGTTGCTCGTGAGCCCTCGACGGAACAAGCAGCAATTTTGACCCACCCACCAGCCCCTGATAGCAAATGTTTGGAGAAAATACAGTTTTCTGAGTGATGAAAGTAGAGGCCTTTCCTTTTCCTTGGTAGAGTGAATAAAGGAATATTGAGAAATGTAAATATGGTTTGCATTGGAGAAATTTCTTCTTGCAGGAATGATCAGTAATAACAGTAAGATGATGTGGAATTTTTTCTTTTTAGTAGGTAAACAACTGTCGTATTTATTTGTCGGGCGGTAAGGTCATGATCGGTGAGCAGGAATTTAAAGGTCCCTAGAGTGGGGCGCCACCCACAATGGATGGGAGCGCCTGGGGGAAGACGGCCATTGGCCCCTTCCACGGGGAGGCGGCACCCACTAAGGATGGGGCGCCTAGGGGGAGATGGCCATGGGCCCCTCCCAGGGGGGAGGCGGTTAAATGCCCCTCCTGACTAATTTCCCGGGGGCCGGATATCCGCGACGGCGGATAGAGAGTGTGGGGTTGGGGGGGGGAGAGTCCACGCTGTCCTTCCTACAGAGACCTCATACGGGAACTCGGACGACCCTTAAGATGGCGTCGAGTAGAAAGGGGGCCCCCACCACGACAAGGGAAGTTACAGTTGGCAATGAGGGTAGAGCCCTCTGCGCATGCGCCGCTCACACGGTGAGGGCGGGAGTTTGGTAGTAGGGATCTGACACCGGTTAAGACCTTGCCGTTGGCCCTTAATGCTAGGATGTACAATTTGAATTAGAGTGTATGCATTTTCAGGATGTTAGCCAAAAGTACATGACTGCATCGAAATGTAATAAATGTCAAATTGTACATAATGCATAATGATGAAACTTTTATTTAATGTTTTAAATTTTGTTTCATATTTTAATAAATACGGCCGGGAGGGTGACTCCCTCCCGTCTTCCAAAAGTTCAACTATTGTCCGACTTCCCATCCTTGGGGATGTGTGTTGGGAGGGGGTGGCGGGCATCCCGGCCATAAGGTATATTTTTGCAAATCTAGCACAGACAATCTGGACCTGATTCCCAAAGTTTTGTTGTGTCTTACTCCTGCCTTAGATGAAAGTAACTCCTGAATAACCGAGCTTAATTCAAAAAGCATTTTCTATGAGTAGTTGGGTCTTACTGTAGCCTCACTACTTTTAAACAGTGGGATCCACAATTCTGTTACTCATGTCTTACTCTTAGATATTCATAAGGCAGAATGCTCAGAAAATACTGTGAATCATGTACAATTTACATTTAAGACAGGAATAATACACAAGTGCTCCTAGAAAAAGCTTTGCGAGTTGGCACCTCCTTGTTCATGACCTATGCATTTGTGGCATACACTTACCAGCTATGTAAAGCGTGGCCTCCTTGTCCTGGCTTCCGTTGTGGGCTCGGAGCAGGCAGGATACCTTCTTGTTTGAGCTCACGATGAAGGAGGATTCGACCTTCAACAGTCCATTTTCATCTGGGTTGATCTTCTCCGAGGCTGCTGATAGGTTTTTCCCGCCATCATCCTGCCACAGCAGTTCAGGTGCCAGATCCCATCTCTCTGATGTGCACGTGATCTTTATGCCTCTGTCCTGATATCCCTCTATGTGCATGTGGGGGTCAGACCCAACATCTGGGAAAGACAAAGCAATCATGTGAAACAAGATCAGTGTCGGCGACTTGAACATATATTATTTTAATTCTGGTGTCTTTCTCATGTTGTAAGAGCATGAACTACTTTACAGACCTAGGGTGTTATGGTTTGTATACTCATAACGGGACAGGGAATGAAGAGATGCGACATAGATGGGCTCCACTGCCCTGCTTTCTGTTGGAGGACAGTGATGTGGTGTTCTAGTGTTTCTCAGGTCTCGGCTGGGACTCGGAAGCACCCACACACTTTGTAGCACCTTCTGGCCAGGCGTGGCTAGAAGGCTATAAATAAAAGGACGGAGGTCGCTCGAGGCTTCCGGTCCACACCAGCAGTCTAAGTGTGTGGTCTCCTTTATTGTAGTGTGTCCCTTCATTTGTGTGTGCGAGCCCTGAGCACAGAGTCCTCCCTTACCTCCCTTACACTGGCGACGAGGGTGGTGAAGAGCATCGTGGAACCCGACAAGGGAGTGAGGACGCCTTGCCGGTGTCGTTGCGGACATTGCGTGGGCCGCCGAGGTGGTGAGTCGGCCGACCGGTGCAGTGGGACCCGCAGTGACACATGCCGGAAAGCAGCGTGGATATGGCTGCGTGAGGGACCAGCGAGAGTGAGGCCCAGGACGGACGAAGAAACGGCTCGCTGCGAGCCGTGCAAAGGAAAGGGCCGACCGCCGCGCTGCCTGGTGCGCGCATTCGCAGTGAGCGCGAGGCAGCCCCAACGCCGAGGACGCGAGGAGAGGCCCTCACAGCGCGGGAAGCGGTGATTGAGCAGAGGGGTGTGAAAGATCCCCGTGATCGAGTGCAGCTAGTGGATGTTTGCTGGGTAGACGGTGGGGGCGAGTGTGCCCACAATCAAGCACTGACGCAACCAAGTGAAAAAAAAAACCGACAGGAGAAAAGACCGAGCATAAAAGACATTGTGAGCAAGGCAGAAGTGTGACAGACCGCGGAGCACGTCATTCAACAAGCCCTGGTAGTGATCAGTGTAAGGTGGAACAGTATTAGCAGCCGACAGCCCGGGCAACCCCAACGATGTCGACTGTTCCAACCACAGCAGCTACAGGGGGAGCACAGCGAGCGGCCGCCCCAGCACAGGTGGCCGGACCAGCTGGACAGCAAGCAGTGCAAGCGGTAGGACCAGTGGTCCAACAGTCGCCACACTCACAGATTAACCCCATACCGCCGTTCAGTGCTCTGATTGACCCGGGGACGGCAGCACCAAGGTGGGCCATATGGCTAAGCCGTTTGAACAATTACTTCACGGCAACAAAAGAAAAGGACAATGAGGTAAAAAGGTCCCTGTTGCTACATTTTGGGGGTGATGAACTATACAAATTATTCATACACTTGCCGAACACTGGAATAGCGACTGACTATGACGCTGCTGTACAAGCGTTAAATGCAAACTTTGACCCACAATTGAATCCACATTATGAGCGTTTCAAATTCAGGCAGTCACGACAAAGGGAAGGAGAAACGATGGATGCCTTCCACGCCCGTTTGAGGGAACTAATAAGCACCTGCCCCGACGATGATCAAACAAAAGAGGTGACGGCGCAGTTGATTCAAGGGTGCAGGAATAAACATCTACGGACGCTAATGTTAGGACAGCCCCGAATTACACTGGATGAAATATTAATGTTGGCCAGGTCACACGAGTTGTCAGATGCGCGAGCCACGGCGATGGAAGCGGCCATCAACCCAACAGCAAACACGGAGGTCACAGTAAAGACAGAAAGAGTAGATGCAATGCGGACCAGTAGCCGTGGAGGATGAGGAAGATGGCCGACCAGGACACTGCGCCGCACGCCATGCGGTTTCTGTGGATATGAGGAACACAACCAAGATGGCTGCCCAGCACGTGGCAAGGCGTGCACCAAATGCGGTGGACCAAACCATTTTGTCAGTGTCTGCAGGAGTGGGGCGAAAGGAAATTTCAGAGGACAAAGCGCAGCAGGGCGGAGAATGCCAACCAAAGCAGTCAGACAACTTGCCCTAGATGACACGCATGATACACACCCGTCAAAAGGAAGCCGGACACAGTCCCGCTACCCACAGCGGTTAGATGATTTGTCAACCGAGGATGAAGAAGAATGCTACTACGTCTCGTTTGTGAGTGAACTCAAGAGAAGGCGGAGACCGCAACCAAAGTGTCAGATTCAAATTGACGGATCAACAGTAACAGGAGTTATAGATACCGGAGCCACGATCAATGTGATGGGCATTCAGCACTACAAAGCGCTGAAACCAAGACCACAGCTGGTACCGTCGAAAGCTCGTATCTTAACATACGGTAGTAAGACACCGCTACCGTTGCGAGGGAAAATGACTGTACAAGTTAGAGCCGAAGATCAAGAACTGACGACCACTTTTCATGTGATTGACAAAGAGGCCGACTTGCTGGTAGGAAGTCACACCGCAGAAGACCTCAAGCTAATTGCTTTTGCGAATGCAGTCAAAGCGTTGCACACAGAGGAAATTCTCCAAATGTTTCCATCGCTGTTCCAAGGGCCAGGAACCATCAAAAGACCACCAGTCAAACTGCAGATCGACAAAGCTATACAACCCATAGCATTAAGGCATCGGATAATTCCGTTCCATCTCCGATCAGCAGTCGAATTGGAGCTGAGGAAGCTGGAGGAGCAGGGAGTGATAGAGAAAGTTACGGGACCGACACCATGGGTTTCTCCGATGGTGATTGCCAAGAAGCCCCGACAGCCAGGCAAAATACGTATATGCATTGACACGCGGATGCCCAATAAAGCGATCAAAAGGGAAAGGCATCTCACGCCCACAGTAGATGATATATTAACGGACTTAAACGGAGCACAATGGTTCTCCAAATTGGATCTAAACGCGGGATACCACCAACTAAAGCTGGCTGAAGAGAGTCGCTACATCATGACGTTTTCAAAGCACTTGGGCCTGAGAAGGTATAAGAGGTTAAACTTTGGCATAACCTCAGCAGCGGAAATTTTTCAAAATGCAATTAAGGAGATCTTATCAGGGCTGAATGGAGTACTAAACGTCAGTGACGACATACTCATCCACGCAAAGACTAGTGAAAAACACCATCGGAGGCTAAAGGCCACGCTTCAGAGGTTGGCTGAGTTTGGAGTCACGCTACACAAAGAGAAATGCCAGTTTTTCAAGCAGTCCATAGAGTTCTTTGGGTACGTCTTTGACTCAGAGGGAGTAAAGGTAGACCCCCGGAAGTCATCAGCCATAAAGTGTGCATCGGCCCCAACGACCGCGTCAGAAGTGAGAAGCTTTATGGGGGTGGCGCAGTATTGTGTGATTTATCCCGCAGCTGGCCACCATAGCGGAACCACTGAGGAACTTGACAAAAAAGGAAAACCCCTGGCGGTGGTCCAAGATAGAAGAGGAGGCGTTCGACAAAGTGAAGGCGGCATTGTTGGACAGTACAACGATGGCATACTTTGACACGACAAGACAGACGGAGATACTCGTAGATGCCAGCCCTGTAGGTCTAGGCGCACTGCTAATGCAGGAATCGGAACCAGGAGTGTGGGTTCCCCTAGCATTTGCGAGTAAGGCCCTTACAGCAACGGAGGCCAGGTATTCACAGATAGAGAGAGAGGCCTTAGCAGTGAAATGGGCCTGCAACCATTTTCACCTATACATCACCGGCCAGCCATTCCGGATGGTCACCGATCATCAGCCGCTGATACCGTTGTTTAAGGGGACAGCGCCACACCCGCCGCCTCGCATTGAGAGATGGGCCATTCAGATCCAACACTATCAAATGGAACTAGTCTACAGACCTGGGGCAAAGAATCCGGCGGATTTCTTGTCACGACATCCTCCCGCAGAAGCAAGTATGGTACAGGATCAAGAAGTGAAGACTGAGGAGTTCGTAGACATGATTTCCCAACTGTCGTGTCCCCAAGCGTTAGCGGGCGATGACATTGTAGCCCAGTATGCCATGGACACAGTAGTGACAAGAGTCAAGGCAGCGATAGAAGCTGGGTCCTGGGAGAACTTTTTACGCAATGTCAGTGATTGTAATGAAACAGACCGTGTGCATCTATCACAATTCTGGAAAGTACACAATGAACTCAGTAGAGCGAGTAATGGACTCATCCTTCGAGGATCACGAGTAGTAATTCCCGTCACTCTACAAGACCAAGCAACCTTGCTAGCCCATGAAGGACACCAGGGAACGAGAAGGATGAAGGCCCGCATGAGGGAAAAGGTGTGGTTTCCCAACATGGAGGAGAAAGTCGATAATGTTGTGAGGAACTGCCGAGCATGCCAGCTAACCAGTTTGCCAGATACCCCAGCACCCATTATTACAGAGGAACCCTCTCCATCACCCTGGACCTGGGTCAGTTTAGACTTTAATAGTGTGGGCACACAAATTGTGTGCACATCCCAGCGTGTGGGCACTCCCTCTGGTTCGTCAAGTATGAATAGACTCCTCTCGGTTTACAAACTTGTTTTAATTATGTTCCATATTGAATTTCATGAATATAGATTCTTTTCATCACATTCATTTAAGTTTTCAATGATTCAAATCAATACTGCTCCAATGCATTTCGGGCGGAATGCCCTTTCTCAAGGAGCTCTGAAAATAAGAACGATCATCATTTGCATCATAGATCATCAAGAAATGACAATTCATAGATTTTGTTAAATTTTGACATTACAAAGTAATCAGGGTCAACATTATTAGAGTAATGGTGAATTAAAACGAAACCGTAGTGATGCTATTAATGTGCTCAATAGCGTGTGAGATTGGTACAAAAAGGGGGGGTTTGCATAATGGAAGTTTAGACTTTGGCAGTTTTCCTGATGGGAGAGTGACAGTGGTACTGATAGACAGTTACACCAAATACCCCGTGGTTGAAGTTGCCTCGTCCACCAGTTTCGTGAATGTGCAGCCGATCCTCAGTAAGACTTTTGCAATGTTTGGGATTCCCCAGGTGATTAAAACAGACAATGGGCCACCATTTCAAGGAAGCGAATTCAAAGAATTCTTACAAAGTCTAGGGGTGAAACACCATCGTATTACGCCCCAATGGCCTCAAGCCAATGGTGAGGCAGAAAGGATTATGAGGACTGTCAATAAAACACTGAGGATAGCGGTGGTAGCAGGGACAGACCCAGAAATAGCTCTTCAGCACTTCCTACGGGAGTATCGGAGCACCCCACACAGTACCACTCAAAAATCCCCGTGGTCACTGATGTTTGCAGGTCCACGGCGGGACCTGTTACCAATGGCGGAAAATTGGACGCCCGAACCATATGTGCCGGCAGCCGCTCAAAAGAGGAGGAGGAAGACCAATGAGCGGGCGAGCAAGAGGAGGCGGGCACGCGAAAGGGAGCTGGTCCCAGGAGATGCCGTGCTGATACGAACGCGTAGGCCTGGAGGAAAATTCCGTACCCCATATGAAGTCGAGCCATGGACAATCAAAACTAAGAAAGGCACTGCTGTGACGGTACAAAAGAATGGGGAAGAGGTAACCAGAAATACATCATGGTTCAAACGCATCCCATCCGTGCCCGAAACCCCGACAATTAGCGAAGAGTCAACCACTGCAGCTGCTGATCAGACTGAAGATGCCAGTGGCCCAAATATGGATGACAGCTCTGTCATCCCACCGCCATCTCCGATGATGAGAGAACCTGAGCCATCAGCAGCCAGGGGACGATGTTTTCACAATCTCCGGCCGAACCGCAGGCCGAGCCAGAGACTGGCAGACTTTGCTTGTTGACCACTCAAGAGACAAAAGGGGAGGCAGAAAAAAAATATATACCAAATTGGGAAGGGATGTGGCGTTCTAGTGTTTCGCGGGTCTCGGCTGGGACCCGGAAGCACCCACACACTTTGTAGCACCTTCTGGCCAGGCGTGGCCAGAAGGCTATAAATAAAAGGACGGAGGTCGCTCGAGGCTTCCGGTCCACACCAGCAGCCTAAGTGTGTGGTCTCCTTTATTGTAGTGTGTCCCTTCATTTGTGGGTGCGAGCCCTGAGCACAGAGTCCCTCCTTACCTCCCTTACAAGTTACTGTGGCAGAAGAGCTGAGAGGACCTTTTCCTGTATGTAGGGAACATGCTGAATGTAGAAGCTTGCTTGCACCACCCTGCCGTCTGATTCGTTACTTGTGTGTACGGAAGATACACACAAGAGATTGGTGACAAGCTGGTCTATATTGAACCACTATGTTGAAAGGACGACTTCCTTGGAGTGTATCGTATTACAGATGGACGAAACGTTGTACTACTGCCGACAACGCACCATCATCCACTACGAGAGGCAAGGATTAGGACTCATTTGTGCCATTTCCTCCGACGGGGTAAGGAAGTGCGGTATGTTGTGGCTGTGCATCATTCAAACCTGAGGGCCGCCAGTTGGATTCTTCGTTTCTTGCCAGCTATGTGCAGGGACCAGCAGCAGAACTTCATCAGGTCACACTGCATGACAAACGTGGGGGACATTTTGAAGGCATTGTCAGATCCTGACGCGGCGCACAGCTGAAAGAGCTTTCAATGCTTGTGTTCGTTTTATTTACAAATTACTCTTTTTGGGACATTGTAATACAGGAAACAGGTGAGGGTTTTTACCCATACATTCCTTCAGATTAGTTTATTGAAGCAAAGCTTATGGATATTGTCTAATAAGACTGTGGGAACATCTTACCATGGAACAGTGGAACCAGTGAGACTGTCGTACTGTTGTGATTACAAGTGTCCCCTCCAGGACACCGTACGCCCTGTGCCTATGTCACCAGCTGTCTCTGGAATGTTGACAGATGACAGCTGGTGGCAGGCTTGGCAGGACGAGCGCTCCGCTCCGCTCCCCGGAGCGCGTGTGTTGGTGTACCTTAATAAAGAAGCCTAATACAATTAATGGTTGTCAGCGGATTCTTAATAAAGTTGGCGATGAGGACACCAACACAAGAACCCACGCACCACGGCTTGAAGAAAAAAAAGAAACGTGAGTGAAAAGCAGGGGAAAAGAAAGATAACTTGAGAAAAATATACGAAGAAATACAAAGTATTTAAGTAAAACAGCAGTGAGAACGAGTAAGGATAACCTGGAATGAATAAAAGTTAAGAAAAAACAAATGTGAGTCAGAGCAGAAAACAATATTCAAAATAAGTTGAAAGCACTTGTGACGCTAACGAACGGAGATTACTGAGGCAAATATTCTGTTTATGTTCTGTGAGCCTGAGGAGAGACGATTGCCGGTTGCATCAATCTGCCGTTGATAGTACGTCAAAGAACTGTCAGGTAACAGCTGAGCGCGCGTCTCCTCAGCAGTGCGCCTCAAGCTGACTGGAAAGCGCGTCTACGTCACGCGCAGGCAGCCATTTTAAAGGTGGTAAATAAACGCATTGAAAGGGGGATTCAGTACCAGCGAAGGAAACGAAGGTGTAAGAATAATAAAAGAAACACGACAAACATAATAAAAATAATTTACAGTATAGAAGAGGCATTACCACGGCTGAAATTGCGATTTGTATAACAATCTTACTACAAATATAGGAAAAAGCAGTGCAACACTGCCACCTGCACGAATAAAACGAAATTTACTTTGAGAAAAGGAAGAAAATACAGGGGCATAGTCAGTGTGTGTTAAGGAATATATAAATAGAAAACTCATGGCATCAGGGTATTTATGGAACTTGACACCACCTCAAGCATTCCTCCCAGGAAAAGGTGAACCTGAAGTAAAATGGGAGGAATGGAGAGAATATTTCTTAAACTACATCTCTAACTTTGAGGATGATGATGAATTCAAAGCAGAGAAAAAGTATAAAATACTACTACACCGTCTGGGAGCAGGAGGAATTAAAGTGTTCAAGAGTATTTTTTATTTTTTTTTGAGAGCCTTTATTTACACTTCAAGTAAATACAAGTATGGGCCTACAACCACCCCGGCCGGCCGCTAATAAGTCGTAAGTATAGCAAAGCAATGCAGAAAAATACAGCAGCCCGAAAATCGGGTTCTAAGAAGTGTCCAGGATATAAATTGTATTCAAGCGTACTGTGCAAGAGTCAGGATTTGAAAAGGTTCATTTTACAGTAAAGAAAAACTCAGAATCGATGCCATACGGTCATACATGGTCCTACAATAGCAAGCATGAAGCAGGAAATCCGCAAATAGTGCAAATACGTTTGAAGCATTGGGGGTGAGGCATACGAGTCAGGATAAATGCAAAAACAAACACGTGTCGTAGCAAAACTGCACCCCACCCCTCAAAACGAAACATACTGTAGGAAACATGAAAAACGACGACACCAAAAAAGGAAGAAAGACAAAGGGCCATAGAAACAAAGAAAGGACAAATTAACAAACCCCATCCCCCTACCCCCCCACCCAGCACCCCTGCAGAAGGCTACGGCCTATCCCCCCCCCCCCCCAGCAGCGTGCCTGTCGCCCTAATAAGAGACCCGAAATATAGAAGAGAGAGAAAGAAGAAAAAGAGGAAAAATGTGGGGAAGGGCCATCGATCTGGCCGCCCGCCCCCCCCCACCACCGCGCACAGTAAACATCCTAAAAGCAAGATCAGAATAGCCATGGAAAACAGGAATCACCGATAACACAATCAATAACATCCCCGCTGAGTGTCCCCCAAATCACCGTCAGCCAACAATAAGTTCCACTTAGACCCAGATGGTCTCACCCCTGGCCTTTCCTATCAGTAGTACCAACACACGTCCACTTATCAATCGGCATACAGAGCAGCGAGGAGGGTCCGAGTGATCCGGGCGGACCGGGCAGCGTTGTTACTCCGTGGGACTTCAGCCACCAAAACTCAGCCGGATATGTATGGCGGAGATCCGTCAGTGTCAGTATCGACCCCGAAAACGTCCTCCAGTCCGAACACAGTCTCACCAGCCAGGGAAAGAGAGTCAGACCATCCGGCAAGCGCTGAAACGCCGCCGGGGCAGCCCAAACCATAGATCGATGTTGGTTCCCCAGCCGCCGAATAGATAAGTGCCCCAACGAGTCACTCATATGTACAACAGATCTGTCCAGAGCGATCTCATTAACCGGGTCTTCCAGCGTCACCACGAACATATGCGTAGCTGAAGCACTCATCATTGACGCAGAGGCGGGCATATCGGCGCTTCCTTGAGATCGAACTACGCCCGTGTGGAACGGTGGGACAACAATGGCGGCCATCCTTCTTCCCAAATCCCGGGCGTCTCGGATCAGGGTCGGATGCAGGGTTAACGCAGCCAGTATATCTCTGGGCGTGGGCTCTGTCTCATGTCACCCTACCCCAGGACTCTCCCGCACAGCAGCTTCTCTGCCAGGATGTGGCCTGCGTAAGTGGGTGCCATCCGCCATCTTAGTTGATCCGGCCTTGTCCTTCTCCACTTCACCTCGGGACCAGGCCCCACACCGGGGCACAACAGGAGTCACCACGAGGACCCCGAAAGTCAAGGCAGGCTTCCCAGCAAAGGGCCACCAAAAGGCTAAACAAAACCTCCGCCTGGCCTAGCAGATCTCCGGTGCCTTCCGGCCGACTCCACACCTCCACCAGAGGCCGCAGTTGTCTCAGTCGCGGCCGGCAACTCTCCTCACTCGACACCCCGGTCCCAGCTCCGTGAAGGCCGCAAAACAGTCGGGGACATTTCCACGGGTCTGCCGCACGTAAAAGCCTCAGGAGCAAACGGTCAGTGAAAGTTATCCTTCGCCTACATAAATATGCCGTTACGGCTCAGGATAGTTGCCAGGATGTATGCGCGGGGTGAGAAGGCTCACGGAGCCGAGCGTCTATGCGGCCATATCGGTCGCCAGCTTGGCTCCTCCCCGTGTTCAAGAGTATTATTAAAAAGACTAGGGGAGAAGGAGAAAAGGACGTGTTCGAGAATGCTATTGATGACCTGAACACCTACTACAAACCAACAGTATGTATAGAATACAAGGCAAAGAGGAGTCAATTGATGACTATGTCGCGGCATTAAAAAACGTAGCAATAAACTGCAGTTTTGGGGACTTGCACGATGAATTAATAAGGGACCAAATTGTAATGCAGGGTTCCAACAGCAACATCCAGGACAACTTGTGGGCAAAGGGAGAATATCCCCTACAGAACATAATAGACATCGCAAAGAAAGCGGAACTAACAGGAAGGTGCGCCAAGGCAGTAATTGCAGAAAACAGTGAAAAGCAAGCAGGTGGAACAGTAAATAAAGTGACTGATGTTAAGAAAAACTACAAGACAGGCCAGACTTTCAGCAGCTACAAACCAGTGCGAGAAAGAGCACACAACAGTGACAGACGGCGCCGTTTCAGATGTGGGAGCACAAATCACATGGCAGATGATAGAAGATGCCCAGCACATGGTGCAAAGTGCACAAATTGCGGACTTATTGGACACTTCCAAAAAGTATGCTACAGACGGGGTGCGAGCAAAATAAAAATGGTAGAATGTGAGGAACCTGACAGTCGAGAGACAACTGAGGACGAAGAAGAAGATCTGTTTACACTTAGTATCGAGGATGAATGCGTGAAGAGTGTAGTAAACGAAAAGAGAACAAGAACCAGAAACCCAGTATGTGAGATGACAATTGGAGGAATTGAAATCAGCATCGTAGCGGACTCTGGATCTCCGTATACAATTGTTAACAATGAGGTGTGGAAAGAGAAGTTTGAAGAGCACTTAGGTAAACATCTAGACAAAGCAGACATCAAAATTAAGACATTCAATAATGACCCAATCGAAGTCTGCGGATTTAGGAAATTGAAATCTGCCTTCAAGGGAAGAGAAGCGGTTTGCAAACTCTATGTGTCAGCAGTAGGACCGTCTGTTTTGGGCTGGATGGACCAAGGGGATCTAGGAATAAAACTTGACCCCACCAAGGCGGATCCAGTTCTAATAGTGGATGACAATGAGAGTTACAGTAAAGTCTTACTGGAAAAATTCCCAGGAGTCTTCAATGGCAAAATAGGGGCACTAAAAGGATATGCACACAAAATTGTTCTAAAGAAGGATGCAGTACCTGTGATGCACAAAGTACGCAACTTGCCATTTTCAGTAAAGGAAGATGTGAAGGAACAACTTGACAAACTGCTCATGGAGGGTGTTATTGAACAGGTGGAAGCATCTGAATGGGTTGCACCTTTAGTCGTAGCGAAACGGGCAAATGGCAGTTTAAGATTGTGCATCGACCTACGTGACCTAAACAGAAACATAGTAGTAGAACAGTATCCGTTGGCAAGAATCAACGAAATGCTAGCCAGAACAAAAGGTGTGAGGTGGTTCTCAACAATAGATTTGAAGGCCGCCTATCACCAGGTACGGAGAGTAAGAATTTGACCACATTTGTGACGCCTTTTGGGTGCTATCGCTTCAACAGAGTTCCTTTTGGCAAGGCATCAGGCGCTGCCAAGTTTCAAAGACTGATGCAGAACATCTTTGCAGACCATCCAGACTGGCTAATGTTCCAGGACGATATCCTCATCATGGGAAAGACTCGTAAAGAACACGACAATAAGGTACATCAAGTTCTGGAAACACTAGCTGCAAAGGGTTTGACGGCGGAGCACAAGAAATGCAAGTTCGCATGTCGCAAGGTGAATTATCTGGGGCATGAAATATTGGGAGAAGGTATAAGTCCCAAAAAGGAACTGTTGGAAGCCATCAATGATGCACCTGAACCAAAAAACAGAGAGGAACTGAGGTCCTTCCTAGGATTAATTGAATTTTAAGCGAAGTTCATAAAGAACTTTTCACACAAGACCTACCCACTGAGGCAACTGATAAAGGAAAGGAACAAGTACATTTGGAGTGATGAGTGTCAGAATACTTTCGCAGAGCTGAAGAAAGATTTATGTTCAACTGTTCCATTACAAGGTTTTGATCCCAGACTTCAGAATGTAATAACTACGGACGCTAGCTGCAAAGGTTTAGGAGCTGTACTACCACAGAGAGAGGTTAATGGAAAGGAGTGTACTATTGCCTTTGCCTCACGCTCCTTGACCCCGAGTGAGGAAACATTTTCGGTCATAGAACGGGAGGCATTGGAGTGCATATGGGCGCTGGAACACTTTGGACAGTTTGTCTGGGGTGGCAGGGTTATTCTTCGTAGCGACCACAAACCTTTGACAAAAGTATTCACTACTAAAGGATTGTACAATGCGTCACCTAGGTTGGCGCGATTGTCCATGAAATTGCTGGAATACAATTATGCTGTGGAATATGTACCTGGGGTAAGGAATGTTGTGGCAGACTTTTTAAGTCGCAATCCATTGCCTGGACGTGAAATGTGTAATGATAATGATGAAGAGAGTGTTGCAAGCATAAAGGAAGAACTAGAGGGAATTTCACTCAAAGAGTGGAATGTTGAACAAGACAATGACAAGACTTTGTGTGAGGTAGTTGAAATGGTAAAAAAGGGTTGGGGTTTTAAGAGTATCTTAACAGAGAAGATAAAACCCTTCTGGGAAGTAAGAGATGAATTATCCATTGAAGATGGGTTGTTGTTAAGGGGGAGAAAAGTAGTACCACCCACGACACTAAAATAATAATAATAAAACATTTATAAAGCGCCTGGCTGCACAAAACTGTGTATCCCCGCGCTGACTGCTAGTACAATACAGAGTTCCAGAGGAGCGGTGGTAATAGAGGTTTAGAGAGGGTTGTATGTTTGGGAACAGATAGGTTTTCAATTTTGTCTTAAATCTCAGTTCGGAAGGCTCCATCCGCAATTGGAGCGGGAGTGCATTCCAGAGTTTCGAGGCTAAGTACCTGAAGGATTTTCCTCCCATTTTAGCTCGAATGATGCGGGGGAGTTTGAAAAGCATCGTGCCAGATGACCTTAAATTCCTAATCGGACAATGTATAGTAAGGAGATTTTTTAAATACTCATGACCTTTGTTCTGAGCAATGCGATGGGCATAACAAAGGGTCTTAAATGTAATCCTCACCCTAACTGGAAGCCAGTGGAGTCCGGATAGGGCCGCTCTAGCAGAAGTTCTTTTTGGGCATCCTAGCACCAGTCGTGCGGCAGCATTCTGCACGCATTGTAGTTGATGTAGGCCCTTCTGACTGAGCCCAATCAGGAGGGCATTCCCGTAGTCTAAATGGGGTGTCACCAGTGCATGGACTATGGTCTTCCTGGCTTCAGTAGGCAGAAGATCCAACACCTTTCGGAGAACTTTTAAAATGCCAAAGCATCCTCCCGTTTCTTTGTTAACTTGGGTCTTACCAGAGAGGTCTGAGTCCAGCATAACGCTTAGGTTTCTGACCGCCTCTACTGGGGTGGGCAAATTCCCCAGTTCACTGGGCCACCATGCATGAGACCACGCAGACGTAGCTCTCCTGACCACCAGTAGTTCGGTCTTATCGCCATTCAGACGAAGGCAGTTGTTGTTCATCCAGGCCGCTACTGCTGACATACATTCTGAGAAATTGGTGGCATATTCTCTTCTGTCTGGCGTTAGCTTGAACACCAGCTGGGTGTCGTCAGCATAGCTTACAATGCCCACCCCGAAAACCTCTACAATGCGTGCCAGGGGTTCCATATAGATGTTAAATAAAGTGGGGCTTAAGCTTGAGCCCTGTGGAACCCCATGGCTCATCTTCCGAGGAGATGATCTAAAGGGTGGGCAGTGCAGCTGGAAACTTCTGTCGGTCAGGAAGGAGCGTAGCCAAGCCAGCGCTGGGCCCCTTACTCCCATGTCCGAGAGACGAGACAGCAGCGTTGAGTGCAGCACGGTGTCAAATGCTGCACTAAGGTCCAAGAGGACTAACGCCACCGTCTCGCCCTCGTCCACTATCTGCCGGATGCATTCAGTCGAATATAGAACTGCTGACTCAGTCGAGTAGCCTGATCTAAATCCTGACTGGGAGGGATGGAGAAGAGCTTCTTTCTCCAAATGCTCCATAAGCTGTTTATTGGCAATTTTTTCTATGATTTTAGCACAGAAAGGGAGAAGGGAAATTGGTCGAAGATTTTGGAATTGAGATATGTGAATGTTGGGCTTTTTCTTTAGTGGCATGACTTGAGCAGTTTTCCATGCTTCTGGAACATAACAATCCTCAAAGGATAGTGTGATCATTTGACTGATGTGATCGATTAATGTATTTTCCATAACTCCCTTGCACCGGTCGGGTGGACATGCGTCGGTGGGGGAGCCGGATTGTATGCCAGTTATGATTTCCAGCAAATCATGTTTGCCCGGTGTTTGAAAACCAGTAAATAGGGATTTGTGAGTTTGGATAGGGCTTGTATCCAAGTTGGTATTTAAGGGAGTTGTGTTGTTTACAAAAGTGGCATATATTTTATCCACCTTCTCACACTAAGAAGAAGGATGCTGAACATTTGCCACGAGGGGCATTTAGGAATAGCAAAAACCAAGAACAGGGTAAAGAACAGTCACTGGTGGCCAGGGGTAAGGATGGAGGTTGAAAGGGTTGTTAGGGACTGTCCCTCGTGTTTAAACTCTGACAAAACACAAGTGACCCTTAGACTGCCATTGCAACCCATTTCCTGCCCATCCATGCCATGGGAGAGAGTAGGGATAGACATCATGGGACCGGTTGGGGACAATGGGGAACAAGTTTACATGGTTGTCCTCATTGATCACTTCTCCAAGTGGCCAGAAGTCAAATTCTTAACCCAACGCGACGCGGTCAATGTGGTGAAATTTATTGACAAAGTTTTCACAAGGGAAGGCCTTCCTAAAACCATAGTCAGTGACAATGGTCCACAGTTCACCTCAGACACCTTTAAAAGTTATATTCTAAGAAACAAAGTTTGTCACAAATCAACATCTGTGTACCACCCCGCCGGCAATGGGGCGGTGGAGAGGTTTAACAGAGTCATAAAATGGACAATTTAGTTGGCTAGTAACAACAACAAGAAATGGAGGCAGGAGGTTTGCAAAACAGTGTGGGCATATCGCATCACACCGTGCATTACTACTGGCCACAGCCCATTTGAACTGATGCGAGGTAGGACACCTTTGTGCAAAGATAATGTAGGATGGGCCAAGGCAGCAAAAATAGTTAACTGGTCTACCGAGCAAGTTGAGGAGAAGTTTAAATTGGTACAAGCTAACTGCAAGAAAAGGTACGACAAGAAACATGGATTCAAACCAGTTACCCTGGAGGTTGGGGACGTGGTGAGGGTGAAGAAAAGTGGACATGTAGGCAAGGGCAGCAACAGATACACAGAGCTACGGGCAGTGCGGGAGGTGTATTGCAATTCAGCCTTACTCAGTGATGGTAAGGTGTGGCATTTCTCTGCCCTGTCACCGTGCAAAAACAAAACAGAGAGACCAGAGGGTGTTGCCCGAGAACAGACACAAGGCTTAGACAGAGCAAGTTTGGAATGGTCAGATGAAGAGGCTGCCATAGAACCTCATGCACCCGACACCACCGGGTTACCTAATCTTGAAGTGGGCAGTACCTTTTCTAATCAAAGTGAGCCGGGTAGGACAGATGCCAGCAGGATAAGTAGGAGGTTACCATCCCTGCAGGTTACTTACCGTGCATTTAATCTAGCCACCAGTAGAACAGGAAGGAGAATATTACCACCCATTAAGTTGTCAGATCATGTTTGTGACTAGCATTGAAATGTACATTTAAACACAGACTGTGACCTGTTTAATGCGCAGCTCTCCGTTGTATTTTCTCTCCTACTCTTTTAACCTTTCCATCTTTGTCTTCTTCTATCTACCTTCTTTCCCTTTCCCCCTTTTCCCATGTTCTTTTTTCTTTCTCTTCCTCACCCTGTTTCTTTTCTTTCCTACAGGAGGAGGATGTGTTGTGATTACAAGTGTCCCCTCCAGGACACCGTACGCCCTGTGTCTACGTCACCAGCTGTCTCTGGAATGTTGACAGATGACAGCTGGTGGCAGGCTTGGCAGGTTGAGCGCTCCGCTCCCCGGAACGCGTGTGTTGGTGTACCTTAATAAAGAAGCCTAATACAATTAATGGTTGTCAGCGGATTCTTAATACGTACGTTCTTGTTATATTTAGATTGTGAGATTATTACAATGGTGCAGGAACATTTTACCATCAGCCCGCCACAGGCATTTTGGGTAGTTAGAACATCCTTCCATGAAATGGGTGGAATGGAAAGAGTATTTTGTAAATTACAGTTCTGCAAATGAAAAAACTAATAGGATGTCATCTGACCAGAAGAAAAGAATCCTTCTGCACTCCTTGGGTCTTGTAGGGCTGAAAATGTTTAGTCGCAAGCAGAAGTCTACTGTGAACGGGAATGTTACAGTCTTTGTGGCTGCACTGCAGGATTTAAATAAATACTTTGCGCCTAAAGTATGAATAGACATGAAGAGATTAAAATTTTTTCAGCGAAGTGGAATCTGGCGATGACTATGTGACAGATTTAAAGAAGCTGGCCATTGACTAAGTGTGGTGCTATTCATGATGACTTGATAAGGGATCAATTAGTAATGCATGACAGTAACCCAGCTATCCAAGAATAATCATGGGTTTATGTTTACAGATTTATAGAGCACATGGCTGCCCAAAGGCTTCCCAGCGCTGAGGAGAAGGTGCTGTAAGGGAAAAAAGGAGTTAACAGGGAAGAGCCATGTTTTTAATCTTTTCCTAAAAATGAGTTAATCTCCTAACAGGCACATTTCTTTGGGTGAGGAGTTCCACAGACTGGGAACAAGGTTTGAAAAAGATCTACTTCTCCATCTAGATCTCTTTATGGTTGTCGTCTTCATGAGTAGATCTGAGGATTGAAAAACACACTCTCTTGCAGGGCTGGAGGGATATTTATAGACCAAGCCTAAGTATTATCCCCCGTAGGAATCAACAAACAACTACAAACTTAGGGGTCTACTTGGGGATTCACCAGTAATCCTCTGCTCGTAATCACCTTATCAATAGTACAAGGGTACGATAACAATAACACTAACAAACCAGAACACAAGATGTGAAGAACCAGTAACGTGAGTCACCCCTGGTATAGGATTCCCATCAACAGTCTTGTGATGATCAATATTATCATTTGGTAGTCCTTATCGGGTATTGTGTCTCTAGATCATTGAGACCGGCATACCCCGATAACCAGATACGGGGTAGCGACCCACAATCACTCGGTACTACCACATGATGTTAATATGATGGGAAGTGCAGTGTAAACAAAAGTAAGTGGTGGTCTTAAAAAAGGATAGGGAACTCAACCAAGGATACTTTAATGATTGTTGGCCCCTTCCTTAATAAAAACAAGAACAGTATAATATCGTCATCGCAGTCCACACAAATAGCTGCGAGGAGACGAACATGTTTCAGCCACTAAAGGTTAACTCCTTCGGCTTTCGTCAGGGTCTCTGTTCTATAATAATACTACTGCTAAATGTGATCAAAGTGTGAAAAACTATGAAAAAAACAAACAAGTGAAAAACAGTAAAGGATATAATGTTCCTTCGACTGTATCAACTCCTCTCTTCGGCACCTGGTTGAATATGTACTGTTTAGAGGGGACAAACGTACAGGAAGGTAACAATCAACTACACTGGTCTGTAGAAAACATAATAAATTGTTTCACAAAAGTAAATCAGCTTGCTTACTCACCCAGCATGTCCGGGGAGTGGACCTCACCTCTTCCTGGACCTGGCTCAGGATATATGAGACCCCGCTCTACAATAACAGAAACCGACTGCGTAAAATACAAAGACCAGAAGACTAGACATTAAGCTACTCTGGCGATGTATATTTCTACGTAATCCAAGGTCTTCTGTAAATGGAGCTAATTAACACCCATCAAAAGGTTCACAAACCACCCTCTCTCCACCTCCCTGTCAACTACCGGCTAAACTAATAGTGGTTTACAAAACTACTTACATACAGCATATATCTGGCACAATAACAAAAACCTTAGTGTAAGGCTAGTAACACAGGTAATCCTACCTGTCCGTCGGTATCTCGGGCCGTGACTGAGTCAGGGGGAGGCGCAGTCACCAGTAAGCTCTAACTACTTCACTGTTCGACTGTGCAGCACACAACCAATCGATACCGGTGGGGGAGGGGCTGGCCCAATCGCCGCCTACCCAGAGGTCGCTTGCCATGTCTCCCATGGTGTTTCATCTGCCGCTTACCTCAGTAGTAGTGCCCACTGATGGTATCCGGACTTGGTACTCGCCCAGTACTTGGCAGTGCCCTGTCACACACTCATTGCCGGCCTCGCGCTCGTACTCTCGCGAGCCTTGCCGGTGTAGTACTACAGAATGACGTCACGTCATTCATGATTGTAGTTTTTTGAAACAGACTTCCGCATTGCTATTTAGACCGTGGCAAAGCGCAATGACGTCACGTCATTCATGATTGTAGTTTTTTGAAACAGACTTCCGCATTGCTATTTAGACCGTGGCAAAGCGCAATGAATCACAGAAGCGCAATGCTATGTCCAGCAGGTGTAGTGCCGCGATAGAAACACACATGCCCACTCTAAAAGGTTGCTCAAACCAAAACCGGATACCAACCATTTATACCGGGATAGGACGGGGAATATTAGTCAAATAACGGACCCCAATAATTAATAAGGTCAGTTAGCAGTATCCAACTTCCTGGGTAACAAGGCTCACTTTCATATGTACCAGAAATCGCTGGATGTACCGCCAAAACTCCCTGCCATAAGGGCATCGCGGGGAATGGATATGCCTCAAAACAAAGACAAAGTGCAATTAGGCCAACCAATAAGTGGTAGGCTAAAGGTGATAAATGGCCACCGGCCAACTAGTGTATTTCCCTCGAAGGAAGAATACTGTTGTGTACAAGGTCAAATCATGATATGCTCTGTCAAGGGTATGACCCACGCATAACCCTATACTCATACATAGAATTACAGAGAGCTCAGGACAAGGCGAACCACGGAATGTCATCGTTCAACCCTTGTCTGTCTGTCCCCAATCTGAACACCCACTTTTGTTCCCGAATGAAAAGATACCTAGACACATCACTCACATGTGGTGGAATGTGTGGTTTCTCCAGAACATGCCATTTAAAGTCTGTCTCGGCATGATTACATGTGATAAAGTGCTTGGTAAGTTTAGAGATATCTTTCTTGCAGCGGAAAGTGCTTTTATGTTCCTGCATCCTCACGCGCACCTTTCTCGTGGTCATGCCCACGTATCGTTCATTGCACGTGCAAGTGATGAGGTAGATCAAGTTGGTGCTGTTGCAGTTTGTAAACTGCCGCAGCTCCCATGGCTTATCTGTACCAATGTCCACACTCGTGATTTTGGTTGTTAGAGGGCAAATAGAGCAACCTCCACAAGGATGGTGCCCCACCACCGGAGGGAGATCCCATAGCGTGCCTACCTCTCTCCTAGGTGTGGCTTTGGGTCGAGTGTGTACCAAACGATCCCTCAGATTAGTTGAGCGTTTGAAGGCGAAAAGTGGGAAGGGAATTTTTTCTTTACCACTGTTCAGAATTTTCCAGTGCTTTTTAATCACTTTCTGAACATAATTCGATTTAGTGTTGAATGTGCTCACTAAGGTAAGACGATCCAATGGTGGTTTCTCTATACGTGGTTCCAAAAGGGCAGTACGATGATTATTTGCTGCTCGTTTGTATGAGCGTTGGACCAATTTTTTAGGGTAGTGCCTCTCTCTCAACTGTTTAGAAAGATCCTCTGCATGGCGTTTGAAAGTTTCTGGGGTAGAACAGTTCCGATGGACTCGAAGAAACTGTCCAAAGGGCAGATTATCCCTCAGTGACTTAGGGTGTTGACTTTCGTACAGGAGCAGGGAATTCCTTGCCATTGGCTTTTTGTACAGTTCACTCTCCAACCCCCTCGAGGTGCTGTAAATCGAGAGATCCAAAAATGGGAGTCTATCTTTACTCATTTCCATCGTGAACCGGAGATAGTTGTTCTTACTGTTAAGCCATTAGTGAAACTGTATGACCGATTCACTAGTCCCTCTCCACACCATCAGGATGTCGTCAATATATCTTTTCCACCAAATAATGGATGGAAAGAAGGGGTTGGTGGGATGCAAAACTGTGGTCTGTTCAAATTGATGGACATATAAATTCGCCAGCGAAGGGGCAAAAATACTGCCCATGCTGGTCCCAGAGACTTGGTGGTATATCTGGTCCTCGTACATGAAGAAGTTTTCCTTCATGGCTATGGTAGCCAAAGCCATGATAAACGGTACTGGAGTGATGGAGTCCAGTTCCGATTCTCCCAGGATGGACCTGATGGTATCCAGGGTCGCATCCTGGGGAATGGAGGTATACAGGGACTCAACGTCCAGAGAGACGAGATAATCCGTCTCTCGATCAAAGACTATCTCGGGAATCACTCTTAGGACATCAGTAGTGTCCTTGAGAAACGTAGGCATAGTGCTGACCAAGGGTTTGAGAAAGTAGTCAGCAAACGCTGAAAGCGGTTCAAGAAGTGAGCCCTGGCCTGAAATTATGGGCCTCCCTGGAGGCGGTCTCTGTGGTTTGTGCACCTGCGGTAAGGTGTAAAAATAAGGCATAATAGGATGTTTGGCCTGCAGGAATAATGCCTCTGCGGGGGTAATCCAGCATTCCTTCTCGTGTGACTCCGAGTTCCTGCATGGGGGCCTGTTGTGTCCTCCCATTGGACCTGAGGTTGTCCTTGTGCCGGTCTTCTTTTGCCCCGTGACCGTCTGGGGCCACGCGCTAAAAAAGGCTGGCTATTGAAGCTTTGAAAACCCGGAAAAGGGCCCATCGGTGGCGCAAAATTCCCTGGATAACCCCAGGGTCCTGGTGGCCACCACGATTGGCCGGGCATATTGTACTGGCCCCTATAGGTCTGTGATCTACCTGTGTTACTAGCCTTACACTAAGGTTTTTGTTGTGCCAGATATATGCTGTATATAAGTAGTTTTGTAAACCACTATTAGTTTAGCCGGTAGTTGACAGGGAGGTGGAGAGAGGGTGGTTTGTGAACCTTTTGATGGGTGTTAATTAGCTCCATTTACAGAAGACCTTGGATTACGTAGAAATATACATCGCCAGAGTAGCTTAATGTCTGGTCTTCTGGTCTTTGTATTTTACGCAGTCGGTTTCTGTTATTGTAGAGCGGGGTCTCATATATCCGGAGCCAGGTCCAGGAAGAGGTGAGGTCCACTCCCCGGACATGCTGGGTGAGTAAGCAAGCTGATTTACTTTTGTGAAACAATTTATTATGTTTTCTACAGACCAGTGTAGTTGATTGTGACCTTCCTGTACGTTTGTCCCCTCTAAACAGTACATATTCAACCAGGTGCCGAAGAGAGGAGTTGATACAGTCGAAGGAACATTATATCCTTTACTGTTTTTCACTTGTGTGTTTTTTTCATAGTTTTTCACACTTTGATCACATTTAAGCAGTAGTATTATTATAGAACAGAGACCCTGACGAAAGCCGAAGGAGTTAACCTTTAGTGGCTGAAACATGTTGGTCTCCTCGCAGCTATTTGTGTGGACTGCGATGACGATATTATACTGTTCTTGTTTTTATTAAGGAAGGGGCCAACAATCATTAAAGCATCCTTGGTTGAGTTCCCTATCCTTTTTTAAGACCACCACTTACTTTTGTTTACACTGCACTTCCCATCATATTAACATCATGTGGTAGTACCGAGTGATTGTGGGTCGCTACCCCGTATCTGGTTATCGGGGTATGCCGGTCTCAATGATCTAGAGACACAATACCCGATAAGGACTACCAAATGATAATATTGATCATCACAAGACTGTTGATGGGAATCCTATACCAGGGGTGACTCACGTTACTGGTTCTTCACATCTTGTGTTCTGGTTTGTTAGTGTTATTGTTATCGTACCCTTGTACTATTGATAAGGTGATTACGAGCAGAGGATTACTGGTGAATCCCCAAGTAGACCCCTAAGTTTGTAGTTGTTTGTTGATTCCTACGGGGGATAATACTTAGGCTTGGTCTATAAATATCCCTCCAGCCCTGCAAGAGAGTGTGTTTTTCAGTGTTTAGAGCAGCGTGCAGCTGCGGGCTATTATGGACTGATCTAAATAATAGTGATCATTTCATTTCTATTGTTAAGAAGTGGGTAATATATTGACTTTTTGTCTTGAGGTTTCTTACACCTTTCTGTCCTTTCCACTGTATAGCTATAATGGCTGAACGCCATGGTTTGGCTTATGATGACTCCATGTATCATTCCATCTTAGATAACATGCCGAGTATTTTAGAAACACTACCCACACCTACAGTACATGCAACAGATGACTGGACTAAAGTGCTCGCCTTGAAAAAGTCGCACTCTCGGACTCAGACTCATGGGATCATCATGGCAGAGTACATGAGAGCCAGTTGCGCACCTCCCGGGCTTATAGTAACCAATGCTCCACGATTATTTCTAAGCGACAAACCATTCCTGAAAGATTGGTCAATGATCGCTTGGCGCTGCACCCGTGACTGGCTAATTCTGATTATCAGCACAGCCAAACGGGTAGCAGACGCTATTTTAGTAGAAATACAGGTCCTGGAGGGCAAAATTAAGGCCACCATTAGTGCCACTTTAAAAAAAAACAAAGACGAATCAGATAAAGCCAACAACGAATTTGCTGATTCGATACTTCAGACTAAACTTGAGAAGTTCAAGAAAGACCTGGCCAAGTTTAATTTGGAAACTGTTTATCCCTATACCAGCGACAATTACAAAGCTCCTGATTTCAACAAGCGAGGGAGAATGTATGGATCCAATTATTCAGGATCAAGCTCAGAGACAGGAAGCGATTCAGAGGCCAGCAATCAACCTTCCAACGCCGGTAACAATCGAGGCAGAGGAGGTAGATCACAGAACTATAGGGGCCAGTACAATATGCCCGGCCAATCGTGGTGGCCACCAGGACCCTGGGGTTATCCAGGGAATTTTGCGCCACCGATGGGCCCTTTTCCGGGTTTTCAAAGCTTCAATAGCCAGCCTTTTTTAGCGCGTGGCCCCAGACGGTCACGGGGCAAAAGAAGACCGGCACAAGGACAACCTCAGGTCCAATGGGAGGACACAACAGGCCCCCATGCAGGAACTCGGAGTCACACGAGAAGGAATGCTCAAGAACAGTAAATAAACTGAAGCAGAGCTTGGTGGTCAATCTCAGTCCAAGAACTTTAACAGACATAGAGGAAGCTGTGCTGAACAAGGGCTTAGGCTTCGTGACTACTGATGAGGGCAATCCATTTGTCCTACAAATGGAACTAGCACAGTTTTTCCGCAAACTGAGGCTCCATTATTTCTTTAAAAACAAGAACTCTGAGGAATCAGAGGAGGAGAAGGATACTAATACAGGTTTGAGGAACAAATCCACTTTTTCACCTCCCTCACATGCCATACCCACTCAAGTACTTACTTTCGAACTGGCTGTCAAGAATGATATAGATCTCATACAGTATAGTTCTAGATCACGGTACAATAATCTCACTACTGCAGAGAGACAGGGTCTGAAAACATTGACCCAAGATGGTACTATAATTGTGAAGCCCGCTGATAAAGGGGGCTCCATTGTGGTCCAAAATGTAGAAACTTACAGGGCAGAGTGTCTCCGCCAGTTGAGCAACAGCGATGCCTACCGTCCACTGACTATTGATCCTACTCCCAGACTGACGAGTGACATTAAAGTCCTGGTTGAAGAAGCCTTAGCAGAAGGCTGGATTACCCCCGCAGAGGCATTATTCCTGCAGGCCAAACATCCTATTATGCCTTATTTTTACACCTTACCGAAGGTGCACAAACCACAGAGACCGCCTCCAGGGAGGCCCATAATTTCAGGCCAGGGCTCACTTCTTGAACCGCTTTCAGCGTTTGCTGACTACTTTCTCAAACCCTTGGTCAGCACGATGCCTACGTTTCTCAAGGACACTACTGATGTCCTAAGAGTGATTCCCAAGATAGTCTTTGATCGAGAGACGGATTATCTCGTCTCTCTGGACGTTGAGTCCCTGTATACCTCCATTCCCCAGGATGCGACCCTGGATACCATCAGGTCCATCCTGGGAGAATCGGAACTGGACTCCATCACTCCAGTACCGTTTATCATGGCTTTGGCTACCATAGCCATGAAGGAAAACTTCTTCATGTACGAGGACCAGATATACCACCAAGTCTCTGGGACCAGCATGGGCAGTATTTTTGCCCCTTCGCTGGCGAATTTATATGTCCATCAATTTGAACAGACCACAGTTTTGCATCCCACCAACCCCTTCTTTCCATCCATTATTTGGTGGAAAAGATATATTGACGACATCCTGATGGTGTGGAGAGGGACTAGTGAATCGGTCATACAGTTTCACCAATGGCTTAACAGTAAGAACAACTATCTCCGGTTCACGATGGAAATGAGTAAAGATAGACTCCCATTTTTGGATCTCTCGATTTACAGCACCTCGAGGGGGTTGGAGAGTGAACTGTACAAAAAGCCAATGGCAAGGAATTCCCTGCTCCTGTACGAAAGTCAACACCCTAAGTCACTGAGGGATAATCTGCCCTTTGGACAGTTTCTTCGAGTCCATGTGAACTGTTCTACCCCAGAAACTTTCAAACGCCATGCAGAGGATCTTTCTAAACAGTTGAGAGAGAGGCACTACGCTAAAAAATTGGTCCAACGCTCATACAAACGAGCAGCAAATAATCATCGTGCTGCCCTTTTGGAACCACGTATAGAGAAACCACCATTGGATCGTCTTACCTTAGTGAGCACATTCAACACTAAATCGAATTATGTTCAGAAAGTGATTAAAAAGCACTGGAAAATTCTGAACAGTGGTAAAGAAAAAATTCCCTTCCCACTTTTCGCCTTCAAACGCTCAACTAATCTGAGGGATCTTTGGTACACACTCGACCCAAAGCCACACCTAGGAGAGAGGTAGGCACGCTATGGGATCTCCCTCCGGTGGTGGGGCACCATCCTTGTGGAGGTTGCTCTATTTGCCCTCTAACAACCAAAATCACGAGTGTGGACATTAGTACAGATAAGCCATGGGAGCTGCGGCAGTTTACAAACTGCAACAGCACCAACTTGATCTACCTCATCACTTGCACGTGCAATGAACGATACGTGGGCATGACCACGAGAAAGGTGCGCGTGAGGATGCAGGAACATAAAAGCACTTTCCGCTGCAAGAAAGATATCTCTAAACTTACCAAGCACTTTATCACATGTAATCATGCCGAGACAGACTTTAAATGGCATGTTCTGGAGAAACCACACATTCCACCACATGTGAGTGATGTGTCTAGGTATCTTTTCATTCGGGAACAAAAGTGGGTGTTCAGATTGGGGACAGACAGACAAGGGTTGAACGATGACATTCCGTGGTTCGCCTTGTCCTGAGCTCTCTGTAATTCTATGTATGAGTATAGGGTTATGCGTGGGTCATACCCTTGACAGAGCATATCATGATTTGACCTTGTACACAACAGTATTCTTCCTTCGAGGGAAATACACTAGTTGGCCGGTGGCCATTTATCACCTTTAGCCTACCACTTATTGGTTGGCCTAATTGCACTTTGTCTTTGTTTTGAGGCATATCCATTCCCCGCGATGCCCTTATGGCAGGGAGTTTTGGCGGTACATCCAGCGATTTCTGGTACATATGAAAGTGAGCCTTGTTACCCAGGAAGTTGGATACTGCTAACTGACCTTATTAATTATTGGGGTCCGTTATTTGACTAATATTCCCCGTCCTATCCCGGTATAAATGGTTGGTATCCGGTTTTGGTTTGAGCAACCTTTTAGAGTGGGCATGTGTGTTTCTATCGCGGCACTACACCTGCTGGACATAGCATTGCGCTTCTGTGATTCATTGCGCTTTGCCACGGTCTAAATAGCAATGCGGAAGTCTGTTTCAAAAAACTACAATCATGAATGACGTGACGTCATTGCGCTTTGCCACGGTCTAAATAGCAATGCGGAAGTCTGTTTCAAAAAACTACAATCATGAATGACGTGACGTCATTCTGTAGTCCTACACCGGCAAGGCTCGCGAGAGTACGAGCGCGAGGCCGGCAATGAGTGTGTGACAGGGCACTGCCAAGTACTGGGCGAGTACCAAGTCCGGATACCATCAGTGGGCACTACTACTGAGGTAAGCGGCAGATGAAACACCATGGGAGACATGGCAAGCGACCTCTGGGTAGGCGGCGATCGGGCCAGCCCCTCCCCCACCGGTATCGATTGGTTGTGTGCTGCACAGTCGAACAGTGAAGTAGTTAGAGCTTACTGGTGACTGCGCCTCCCCCTGACTCAGTCACGGCCCGAGATACCGACGGACAGGTAGGATTACCTGTGTTACTAGCCTTACACTAAGGTTTTTGTTATTGTGCCAGATATATGCTGTATATAAGTAGTTTTGTAAACCACTATTAGTTTAGCCGGTAGTTGACAGGGAGGTGGAGAGAGGGTGGTTTGTGAACCTTTTGATGGGTGTTAATTAGCTCCATTTACAGAAGACCTTGGATTACGTAGAAATATACATCGCCAGCGTAGCTTAATGTATGGTCTTCTGGTCTTTGTATTTTACGCAGTCGGTTTCTGTTATTGTAGAGCGGGGTCTCATATATCCTGAGCCAGGTCCAGGAAGAGGTGAGGTCCACTCCCCGGACATGCTGGGTGAGTAAGCAAGCTGATTTACTTTTGTGAAACAATTTATTATGTTTTCTACAGACCAGTGTAGTTGATTGTGACGTTTGTCCCCTCTAAACAGTACATATTCAACCAGGTGCCGAAGAGAGGAGTTGATACAGTCGAAGGAACATTATATCCTTTACTGTTTTTCACTTGTGTGTTTTTTTCATAGTTTTTCACACTTTGATCACATTTAAGCAGTAGTATTATTATAGAACAGAGACCCTGACGAAAGCCGAAGGAGTTAACCTTTAGTGGCTGAAACATGTTGGTCTCCTCGCAGCTATTTGTGTGGACTGCGATGACGAGATTATACTGTTCTTGTTTTTATTAAGGAAGGGGCCAACAATCATTAAAGTATCCTTGGTTGAGTTCCCTATCCTTTTTTAAGACCACCACTTACTTTTGTTTACACTGCACTTCCCATCATATTAACATCATGTGGTAGTACCGAGTGATTGTGGGTCGCTACCCCGTATCTGGTTATCGGGGTATGCCGGTCTCAATGATCAAGAGACACAATACCCGATAAGGACTACCAAATGATAATATTGATCATCACAAGACTGTTGATGGGAATCCTATACCAGGGGTGACTCACGTTACTGGTTCTTCACATCTTGTGTTCTGGTTTGTTAGTGTTATTGTTATCGTACCCTTGTACTATTGATAAGGTGATTACGAGCAGAGGATTACTGGTGAATCCCCAAGTAGACCCCTAAGTTTGTAGTTGTTTGTAGATCTGAGGATTAGCAATTAGCGAATCGCAAATAAGGAAGCGATTTCAAGGGTGCCAGGGTGTCCAAAGGACACCCTGTAGCACCCCTGAAATGGTAATTTACACTAGTGTTGCGCACACACATGTCCAAAGGACATGTGTGTGTGTAACATACAACTTAGAAAAATGCACTAAAGTGCATTTTTCTGAGTTTTCGCTATTTACTACGAAGTCAGACTTCGCGGTAAATAGCGGCCCGAGATTGCGAATTCGGAATTCTAAAATGGTTCATAAATTGCATTTAAGGAATCTCAAATTGAGATTCATTAAATGCAATTCCTCGCAATTTAGCGATTTCAAAATTTGCGATTTTTGCATTTGGGATAATGAATCCCAAATGCAAAAAAAGCGCTCGCAAAGGGCCAGTTTCTCAGAATCTGGCCCTTTGCGAGCCGATTTTGGCTTCATGAATCTGGCTGAAAATCTTATGAATCATGCGGAGTATCCCAAACAGGTGGCTGACAGTTTTTGGGCTTGTATTTTCATCAAAAGATTGTGGTCTAGCCACATTCCCGGGTTTTTATGGAATTCGTAGGAATAGTGGGACTGCCTAGTTCTGAAGGATAGCTAATGGTGTCTCTGGGCACATAATTATTTCCCAGGAACATCAGTTCTGTTTTGTCTCCATTCAATTTTAGGCTGCACCTGGTCATCCATTCTGCTACTTTTTTCATGCAGTGGGCCATTTGGTTGTAACTGGACCGAGGGCCCTCCGTCACCGACAATACCAGTTGGGTATCATCTGAGTATGATACGATGGATGGACCAAATTTCTGCTATATATTTGCCAAAGGTTGCGTGTATAGGTTGAATAATGTGGGACTCCGGGCGGATCTCTGTGGGACTCCACATGACACCTGTAGGACTTCTGAAAGATGCTCGCCTTCCATTATCCGGAAGAGCCTATCTTCTAAGAATGAGGACAGCCAGTTTAGGGCACGATTTCTAATGCCTGCCTCCTTCAGCCTGAGGATCATAGTGTTATGATCAATAGTGTCAAAAGCCACACTAAGATCAAGTAACAGGAATGTGGCTACACCCCCTGGTCAAGGATTCCCTCGAGTTCCTCTGTCACCACCAGCAGGGCAAACTCTGCGCTATTTTGTGGTCTGAAACCCATTTGGGTGTGGTGCAACACCTCATTTTCTTCCAGAAACTGGGACAAGGTATGGTTGACATGCTTTTCCACTATTTTTCCTAACAGGGGTAATAGTGAAATTGTACCGTAAATCCCTGGGTCTGAAGGGTCTATAAGAAGTTTCTTTAGTAGTGGTTGAACTATGGTGTGTTTCCAATTTGTGGGGGGGTGTAGGGGGGAGCCTGATTTAATATCCCGCAAGATCATGGTCGTGGATTCCCAACTTAAAACCGGGAAATGATCTTAGATTGGCCTTTAGCCATTCCCAGAGGGTCATAGATTCCTGTTGGGGCATCTGTGTTGTCTATATCAGTGCTCCCTTGCATGGAGTTTTAGAGCTTTTCCACCTTTTCTTTTTTTTAAAGTTCACAACCTTGTCGCATCTCTCTTTTGAGGATGGTTGAGAGGAAGTCTCCTGTTCGGTGGAGGTTAGGGATTGAATAACCTTAAAAAGTTCCTAGAAGAGATGATGGCTAAGTTGATTTTTTTCTCGAAGTACTTGGCTTAGGCTTGTTTGATTTTGTTGTGGTAGTGTCTGACTGCCTTCTTATATTGACTTTTGGTAGCGGGATCATATGTTTTCCTCCAGTTTCATTTGATTTTTTAAAAATGTTTTTTTCAGTGAGGCTAGGTGTGGGTTGAACCATGCAGATTTTTTCCTTGGTCAGTTGCTTCTTGGCCTGTCTTTCTGAATACACTGTTCTGCCACTAGGTTGAACCATAGTGGTCCTAGACTAATATAACTTGAAACTCAAACAACTTTTTCATAGTTATACTTGTTTTGGCTCAAGATCAAAGGCACACATAGAGAATATAAAGGCCACTTCCAAAAAAGGCGGATAACTCGAATTTAATCATTCAACCGTTGAGTTGTATTGTAGAAACATACTTTGGTTATTTCTGATATACAATGTTATATCCACACGGTTATTACCAGAGAGAAGGAGATACATGCCACACAAACCTAGCTTTTCTAACACTGGTCTACGACCCCCATCTACCTTCACTCCACCAGCCCAGCTCATGTCACATAGGGTTCTAGCATACGAGCAGGTGGTTATGAGGGATGTCAACATACTACTCAGAGAAAGACACTATGTCAAGTATAACACCTCAAAATCGGAACGGCAGGCTCTCAACACACAAGAACAATACTGACATCGTACAGAATTCCGCCGACAAGGGTGGGGGGGGGGGGGGGGGGGCTATTGTGATTCAGGCCCGGGAGGACTATAAGGCTGAGATACTTACCCAGCTTGGAGAAGAGGACAATTATTGCAAGTTAAGGGTAGATCCTACCCGGGACAGCACCAAAAACATCAGGCAGGTGACAGAGAAGGGTAGGAACGAGGGATTTTTGACTAAACATGAATATGTGTACCTCAATAATGAACAACCTAGGATGCCTACAATATATACACTTCCCAAGGTACACAAGAGAATGAATAACCCACCCGGGAGACCCATCATCTTGGGATGTGGTTCAATCTTAGAACCTCTTTGTAAATACATTGATGTTTTCATCAAACCTATTACCGAAGTGACAACTGCTTACTTACGTGACACCATGCAAGCCATACAATTGGTAGATGAACGCCCTTTCAACCCTACAGAGAATATTCTAGTGATAATGGACATAACGTCACTTTATACAAGCATCCCCAACTTGCAGCACTCGACACCATCAAAATAGCCCTAGATAAACGACCCAGACCATGGCAAGTCCCAACTGAATTTTTAATTCAACTTCTTGAAATCGCCATGACGAAGAATTTTTTCCATTTTGAGGGTGATTATTATGTACAGACGAAAGTCGTAGCAATGGGGGCTAGTTTCGCCCCAGATCTGGCCATTATTTATATGGATAGATATGAACATACTCATATCTTCAGCAAAACTAACCCCTACAGAGACCAGGTCTCATTATGGCGTCGCTATATAGAACGACATTCTAATGATATGGAGGGGTGATGTACAACAACTGATAGACTTCCATATTTGGTTGAACAATCAATCACAAGACATCCAGTTCTCTCTGGAATCTAACAGAACCAATATCAATTTCCTTGACATATCTATAAAGGAGGAAGGGAGGAAACTCCACACTACCCTCTACAGGAAACCCAGTGAGAGGAATACTCTCTTGCGCTACACAAGTCACCATCCTCGTAACCTTAGGGACAATTTACCTTTTAGCCAGTTCCTAAAGTTACATAGGAATTGCAGCAAAAAGGATGATTTCTTTCACAAATCGGCGGACCTGATGGAACGCCTTAGGGAGAGAGAATATGCTAGAAGTCTACTTAAAAAAGCACAGAAGCGTGCCTGGTTCTGTCATTGTGAGTTCCTCCTGGAACCGAAATCTCAGAATCGATGCACTTAGGAGAGGATTGTCTGCGCCATCACATTGTGCACAAAAAGCAGTGATGTCAAGAAGAATGTTAACCGCCTTTGGCATCTGGTGGCGGACGAGATTGGTGTTGTTGACCCAATGCATGCTTTTCAAAAAAGGCAAAAATGTGAGGGACTATGTAGTAAAATCACTACTACCCAAAAAACCTAGGGATAACCAAACAACCCTATGGAATATCCCGACTATCCTGGGTCATTACAAGTGTGGGACATGTAAGGCCTGCCCTCTGATCAAGGAAGTCAAGAACTGCACTTACAACACTTATACTCACACTATGAGGCAGCACACAAATTGCAATTCATCTAGGGTCATCGACGCCATAATATGCCCCTGTGACTTCCTATATATGGGACAAACAATACAGAAAGTGAAATGCCGCATCCTACAGCATTGCAGCAGGATAAGGTGCGCCACTCAGGGCGTTCCTTTGGTGGAGCACTTCACTACCTTTGGGCACTCGGCTGAGAGCCTTAGGTGGTGGGTGATAGAAAAAGTACAGGCCAATCCACGGGGTGGCAACTTTGCTAACATAATGAATGTCCGTGAATGTAAATGGATCCACATTTTTTACACTGTAAATAGGGGTCTTAACGAACACGAGTAAATCTCGAGACAGATAGGCACCTTGAATAATGGCTAGTCCATTGTTTTATTTCAAGTCACGGGCCCACCATGTGAGCTCTATGTAGGCTTCCTTTTGACCCTCAGCATGACAGGCAATATAAGTACGTGCCATGTAACCATGGGATATAACCAGAGACTTGTGCGTATGTTCTCCGTTATATCTAGCTTGACTGCACTTTGTTTTGTATTATATATCATTGTCCTTCATTTGTAGTTTGTCCTTATATATAATGTGCACACATATGCATTAAGAAAAGACTGTATGCTATGTAACGGGTTAAGTTTAAGTTTAAAATATTTATTGAGCGCAACATACACCTAGACGGTTTCTTGGCGCTAGCGTAGGGGAACAACCCACTGAGCGGGGACAGTCACTGAAACAGTGGCTGGAAGCTAAACAATAACCTAGGGAAGAGCCTGAGGAAATAAAAAGGTCTTCAAAGCTTTACGGAAGGCGGAATAATCAGTGAGGGACCTAAGGTAAAAAGGGAGCGAGTTCCAGAACAAGGGGGCAAGAGTGGAAAATTTCGAGCCACCCTGTTTCTTTCTCCGATAGCGGGGCACCGCTAGGAGAAGTTGGGTGGAGGAACGGAGGTCTCTGCCCGGGACATAAGCCTTGATGGCCGATGATATGAACAGGGGGGCCAGGCCAGTCCTGGCCTGGAACACCATGCAGCCTAGTTTAAACAAGGCACGTTCCCGCACCGGAAGCCAGTGAAGAGTTCTTAGGAGGGGGGAGGAGTGATGGAATTTAGGGAGACCAAAGGCAAGACGAGCAGCCTGGTTTTGCACTAATTGCAATTTACGGAGGCTGTACTGAGGGATGCCATTATACAGAATGTTCCCGTAGTCCAGGCGGGACAGGACCAGTGCGGACATAATTAACTTGAGTGCCGGAAAGGAGAAGAAGCGAGAGATGGAACGAATAGTGCGAAGAGTGAGAAAGCAGGAAGAAACCACGGAACCAATCTGGGAGTGCATAGTGAGTTGATTATTGAGCTTAATACCAAGAGTCTTAACCGAGGAAACCGGGGTAGGAGAAGGACCAAACGAGGGGGGCCAGAAAAGTGAATTCCAGGGACTGGAACAACCACCCGTCACCACAAGTTCCGTTTTATCGGGATTGAGTTTCAGGTGGTTGAGGTTCATCCAGTCCCTGATGAAAGATAGAGTAGATTGGAAATTAGAGATAGAATCAGGTGTGGGAGAGAGATTAAAGATAAGCTGGAGGTCATCGGCATAATTAAATACCGAGACCTCCAGGTGCTGTAAAGAAAAGATAAGCGGAGCAATGTAAAGATTAACAAGCATTGGAAATGCAATAGGTCTCGCACCATTAGAGTTAGTGCTTTTAGAATTGTTTATGGTTTTTTTTTGTAAATGTTTAGCATTTTTGTTTCCTGTAGCCAATGCTAAAGTATTACAAATAAAAAAAGCCATAAACATTTCTAAAAGCTCTAACTGAAATGGTCTGAGAACTATTGCACTGGGTGAGGGTGAGGGTGAGTGAGGGTGAGGGTGAGTGAGGGTGAGTGAGGGTGAGTGAGGGTGAGGGAGTGAGGGTGAGGGAGTGAGGGTGAGGGAGTGAGGGTGAGGGAGTGAGGGAGTGAGGGTGAGGGAGTGAGGGTGAGGGAGTGAGGGTGAGGGAGTGAGTGTGAGGGAGTGAGGGTGAGGGAGTGAGGGTGAGGGAGTGAGGGTGAGGGGGTGAGGGTGAGGGAGTGAGGGTGAGGGAGTGAGGGTGAGGGAGTGAGGGTGAGTGAGGGTGAGTGAGGGTGAGTGAGGGTGAGTGAGGGTGAGTGAGGGTGAGTGAGGGGTTGAGGGTTCATAGTCCTGGGAGGAGAATCACATTAAAGCAATTGTAAAAATTTATTTGGTCCTGACAATCTGTATTGGCGACTTTACACGTCATAACGTAATTTGAGGATGCATTTATCTTGTATTGCCATACGCATTTTCTGTGATAATGCACTGAGATTAAAAAAGTATAAAACCTAGGCGGCTACCTCCATGTGACCTCTACCAAGGTCACAAGGACGTCATCCGTTCTCCAGCACAGGGCCGCGCTTTGAAGCATTAGGGAAAGTGACCGCGAAAGGCAGCCAACTTCCAGCCACGTGAACGTCCCAAAAAAAAGACCGCAGAAATGAATTGCAGACTGTAGGTGTTCTGTAATTGGCAGGCACTGCTGCAGTTTATCAGCCGATACCGGATTCAAAGTAACTTAATAGCAAGTGTGTATCAAGTCATTCAATAAAGGCATTAATCTGTGTCATCGGGGCCACTCTGCTTTATGAAAAAGCATATTTATTGTGTTCTGAATTCTAGGCGAATTTGTAAGAATGGGGAGCCTGGTGGCAGGCTGTCACAGAATACCTCTTTGCAATGATTTCTCCGCTCGGCTCCTGCCTTGCACTTGTTGGGACAGCGTGATTGACGGGTCTAAATCGTCTCGCCTCCTGTGGCTTTACTAAAGAGTGGAAAGTTGAACACTTCTTACCTAGTAGGTTTTTGTCCAATTTAAACAGATTATTGTGCGGGAGATTGCGCTGGCAGGAGGCTGTGATTTGAGTGGGGCCTTTAGTGTATTTGTCACATCTAATGTCCTTATGAGATGCAGGCGGCGCGGTTTCCGATGATGGATCGTGCGGCTGCATTTGGGAATGACGGCCACATTTGCTGATTAGTGGATTGATTTTTCTAAAAGCCAGGTATTGTTACTTCACCTCTTCTATTGGGTTTGAGTCACGCAGGCAGACTTTGTGAGATTTACTCCTATGAATTTAGCAGTGCCGCCCAGACTTTGCTTCAAACACGTAAAAAATGGTGAAACGCAAGTACTTTGAAGTGTTATGTTCAAACTAGGGCGCTCCTTCAATTTCAGCAAAGGAACCATGCTCACTAGACAAACAAGCTCAGGTAGCACTCACACATGAGGGAGATCGTCAATGGAGAGGAAAGGGGGAAGCGAGAGGGTGAAAGATGGGACGACAGGTTTAGAGGCAGCAACTACAGCAGAGCATCAAAGGGCTGGGCGAGAAGGGAGGGGGGAATGAGCGGGGGCGGAGCAGGGAGAGCGGGCTTTGTAATGTAATTGACACGGCCGGCCGGTCGTGAAACTGAAAGCATGGCCGGCCGGCCGTGAAAGCCTTTGATGCGGCAGGGGAAATGCGAGACGGCGGGGAGGGGGCGGAGCGGGTAAACAAAGACGGACGTGCACGCGCTTTTAAGCTCAATGCGCATGCGCATTGAGCTTAAAAGTCTCGGGCACTGCAAGGAATCGCCACGATTCCTTGCAGTGTGGATAAAGAGTGGATAAGTCCCAATACTCTCGCTTGCTCGATGCGCATGCGCATCGACAGGCGAGACCTAAAAAGTAAAGGAGAGAGAGAGGAACCCTGGGGAACACCGCACTGGACCTGGCAGGGGGTAGCTGAAAACTCCCCAAGATGGACTGCCTGGGTCCGGTCCCTCAGAAAGGACGAGAGCCAGATGAGGGCTGATCCTCCTATGCCCGCCGCCCTGACACGGGAGAGCAAGATGGAATGGTCCACCGTGTCAAAGGCGGCGGACAAATCAAGAAGGACCAGCGCCTGAGGTCTACCGGAGTCCATGCCCTCTCTGAGGGTGTCTGATACTGACACCACCACTGACTCAGTCGAGTGCCTTGGCCGAAAACCCGCCTGGCAAGGGGCCAACCTCCCATTCTCCTCGGCGAAGGCGCTGAGTGCAGATGTCACATGCCGCTCCTGCACCTTCGCCAAGAAAGGGAGAAGGGAGATGGGGCGATAGTTAGCCATCACAGAGGGGTCAGCTCCCGGCTTCTTCAGGATGGGAACAATGGACGCGGCTTTTAACGATGGAGTAACAACCCCACGGGCTAGCGAATCGTTAAGGAAGCCCAGGGGAGGCGACGGGCAGACCGTGTAAATCTGCCGTAGAATATGAGCCGGACATATGTCAGATGGGGAGCCGGACTTGATTTTCGGGAGGAGGGACAGAAAAAGTTCCTCAGAGAGTGGAGGAAAGGAATTGAGAGTGGCTGGGGACGGGTGAAAAGTGGGATCAACATATGAGGGAGAAGGGGGAGGGATATTAGATTTAATTGTCGCGATTTTATCGACAAAATACCGGTTCAATGAATCGCAGAGTTTCTGGGAGGGGGGGGGCTTAAGTGTGGTCCGGTCCGAGAACGCCAAATCATGGGTGATGGTAAAGATCTCCTTTGGTTGGTTCTCGGCCGCTAGGATTTTCGCCGAGAAATACACTTTCTTGGCCTCAATGATTTTTTGTTTATAGGTCCCCAGGAGGTGAACGTAGTGGGTCCTGGTATTCGGGGAATAATCCAGTCTCCACTTGCGTTCAGCCCTTCGGACGGTGAGCTTCAAATCCTTCAGCTCGGTGTTAAACCACCGATTGGCGTCTTTAGGGCGCCTTATCGAGGTACGCCGGAGGGGAGCTAGGCGATCGCTTCCCTCCGTGAGCCACGAGTCAATGGCTGAGGCTTGGGCTGCGGAATCGAGTCCTGATATGGGGGGAAGAGAGGCCAGGAGTGTGGCCGAAAGCTCGGGCAGGTCGACCTTGCCCCAGTTGCGGGCCCAAGAGTTTTTAATGTGCGCAGGGGACTTAGTTACTAAAAGACTAAAGGAGAATGAAATGATAAAGTGGTCGGACCAGGTACAGGGGGCAACAACCAGCGAGGAGAGGGTGCAGTTAAGAGACCAGACCTGGTCGAGGATGTGCCCGTGAATGTGAGTAGGAGAGTGGACAAAAGAAACAAAGTTAAGGGAAAGAAGGGTTTCTGAAAATTCCTTGGATGACACGCACTCCTTAGGGTCCGAAGGCCAATAATTAAAATCCCCAAGGACTAAAACCGAGGCATAGTTGACCGACAGGGTGCCAAGTAAATCTTGAAAGGCCGGGAGAAAAGAGGGAGTCAAATGAGGAGGGCGGTAAACAAGCACTATCGCCAGGTGGGGGGAAAGGGAGGAAGAGCGGACCACCAAATAGTCGATTCCGGCCAGGGGGGGGGAAGGAAGGCCTTGAAACAGAAGATCTGAGCGGGCGATAAGAGCAACGCCTCCACCCGCTTTCCCGCCAGGGCGGTCGGCGCGGATGGCATAATAAGTCGAGGGGAGGGTAGCCAGAAGGGAAGGGAGGGAGGCTTCAGTAAACCATGTTTCTGTAAGCAGTAGAAGGTCAGGTTTAACAGTATCTAAAAGAGTGAAAAGCTCAAGGTGATGTTTGACAGCAGATCTAGTGTTGAGTAGTATGATGGATAATGAGGAGGGATAAGAATCGCCGGTAATGAGTGGGGCGGGAGAGGGCAATGACACATGAGGGGGCGGGCAGCCAGATGGACAGGCGTGACAGCGTGAGTTACAGCCCAGCAAAGCAATCTGCTGAATAGTGCAGGGATCAAGGGACCAATGACCCCGCAGTCGGAGCAAAGTCGCGGCAGAATACTGGAAGCGAGAGCCAGAGGTAGTGGCCCCTAGCCCCGGTCTGCCGCGGACGGGCGCAGACGGGCTTAACTCTGGCGCAACTCCGGCGCGCCTACGTCGCGCCTGCTGCGCTCGTCCGCTGCGCTGACACATAATGGACGGCTATATAGGTGGTGGCACGTAGGGGGAGGGGTCAGGAGGGCGGGGTGGACGACGTAAGGATTTTAAAAATACACAGGTAGCCGGTCCCCGCTTGTAATCAGCGGGCCGGTGGTAGCAAGAGCAGTGAAGCGAGGCTGCTAGCAGTCAGCAGCACGAGTAAAATAGTCTTTTTAAAAGCACAAATGAAATCCCCACGCTCAGCGCGAAGCCCTCAGCCCTCTGCCACCGGGCTTTAGAATGTTTTGTCCTATTTGTGTTTTATCAGTGCATTGTATTTTTGTATATTTATAGATTTGTGGTGATTCTGTTATGTTTAAATTTCAATTGTTCCTTACTACGCATAGCCTTGACACTGACTTTTTATATATTTATACTCCTCATATTGCCCGTTTGCCCGGGGAACCCAGTCTCAGTTTCATCATAATGTGGCTGTTTTATTTACTCCCACGGAAAGCCTTCAACCCAACCATCACATATTTACATGCAAATTCCCTGACGTTATTTTTAGTCTTTCTACTCTGTTATTCCAGTCACGCCATTCACGCTTTCATTTAAATGCGGTTTAGACCGACGCTCGTTCTCTGCCACAGCGAGCGTGATTAATGCAGCACGCTGTCAGGACACGATTTACGGAGCAACCATCAAGCATATACGAGGCAACTTTGCACGGCCCGGGGCCCCACTCATACTTTGCACGGCCCGGGGCCCCACTCATTAGTCTCTCGAGGTTTTCCTTTATGGCCACGTTTTCATTGGTATTGAATTCCGGCCACCCCTTCTTTTTTGTGTTACAGATACACGAAGCAATTGTTGCTAGAATCATTGCATTGCCTTAAACTTTCCAGACCCCCTCGCTGCCCCAACACACAGCGGGTGAGTCTGCTTTGTTCATCATGGTACACCGTTATTAATGTGCCTTTACCTATGCCTTAACGCATCACCACATTATTAATTTCATTGTTTTATCATTTTCATTGTTTTATGTTTGTTCTTAGTGTTGGGAATGGCTTTCCCCTTCCAAGATGTTTTCACTGGAATAATTACTTTTTACCGGCCTTGAAGCCTTTGGTACTCACCTGACTCAGTTTTGGTGAGCATGCATTTAAACATATTGAGGCACATTTATTTATTTAAGCACTTACTATGATTCACCCGATCTGGCCACTGCATTTACAATATCAAGGTTATTTGCAGATACCCCCCAACCCGGTCCTGAGGAAGACCCGCCGCTGAGGATCTTAATTACCCTTTTGCAACAGGGTCGAAACGTCGACGTCCCCGAATAGGCCTACACCCTACATCTGCCCCCTACAACTGATGCACAGATAATGTTTTCACTGTGAAGAATAACAGTCCAATGAACATATTGTATGCAACTGTGTATATGTGGGTAGGCCTGATTGTTTCTTAACACCTTGGCTGCTAGGGAGATTTTCCTGCTGTGCTGAAGACCATTATTTACCATTGTTAATGACGAGCTCAGCTCGTCATCAGCACACGAGCAGTGTACTGCATGACATGAGCATGGAAGGGGTTAAGGGAGACCTTCACAACTCATGTTGGCTCCCTTCGTATTTCTTGTAAATATTTAAAGGATCCCCCATACTACTACCATTGCTTTTTCTTTTCCATTTATCCTCTCACCTGAGCACTACCTTTTTCACGTATCTCCTTCTCTCTGGTAATAACCGTGTAGATATAACATTGTATATCAGAAATAACCAAAGTATGTTTCTACAATATAACTCAATGGTTGAATGATTAAATTCGAGTTATCAGCCTTTTTTGGAAGTGGCCTTTATATTCTCTATGTGTGCCTTTGATCTCATGTGCCAAAACAAGTATAACTATGAAAAAGTTGTTTGAGTTTCAAGTTACATTAGTCTAGGACCACTGTTTTTCTGTACTAAATGATACACAGGTCCTTTTGACTCTATAGGGTTACCCCATTTATGATAATGGCACTAGGTTGAACCAATCAGTCCATATCATATCTGCCTCCTCAGTATTTCCTGTCAGGTACGGGATCTAGACTGCCAAGGCGCTAACTAAACCATCTGGTATGATTCTTGGCCAATTTCTACCTGCCTTAATGGAGTTGTGAACTGTGTACAGAGTTTGGATTTTGGCTAGTGTAAGAGGAATAAAAAAGTGGTCTGACCACAGAACAGGCAAAGGAGTCTCTACCTTTATTTTAGGTTCATTGGAGAAAAATGCATCCAAGATGTGCCCTTTTTGGTGTAGGTTAAAGTCACCTAATACAGTCATGGACCCTTTGATGGCAGTAGTAGTTGCTATGAAATCATGCAGAAACTACGCGGCCTGTAAACAAGAGTGCCAGAGAAGGTACAGGTGAGAGATAATTTGATACTAAATTGTGTTAATTATGGTCAGGGGTGCGGTCATACAGCTGTACTCATCTTTATAGATGAGGGCCACCCCCCTCCTATCTTTCCCACCCTATCTTGTCTTCTAATCGCATATCATGGTGGAAGAGCTAGGACTAGGTCAAGTGTGGAGCAGCCTTTCAACCAGTTTTCTGTTATCCTCCTCCTCAATTACAAAACTTAACCTCTATTTTGTGACCAGGGAGAGATCTGCTGTTTATAAGCCCTATTTTCCACTGTGCGGTTTCTGCTGGTCTAGGTGACTGCATTTTTTTCTGTGGTACCCTTACTTACAGTGGCCTTGCAATGGCAGCAAATGGTCTTCTTGCCAATTAAGCTACCTGCCGCAAAGATGTGAGCACAATGAGGGGCAACTATAGGCCTCAACAGTAATAGCTATTTAGCATTATATTTTATGTGCCTGGGGGGTCCTGGAGTGAAATGGACAGGGTTCCTGGGCCATGGCCCCGTCTGGACGCGGATGGCTTGCCTTTGGCGCGCCAGTAGCACGTCCATGCCACAGGCGCCATAAATAGGCATTTTCAGTAGATAAACTAGAGAGCAAACTTTCTCCCTCTAGTTACACGAGGACAGGGTCCACTCAATGGTTTTTCTCGCCAGCCCCAACCTGGACGGTTAATGTGGATTCTCCCCTTGAAGACGTGCTGGCAATAGTACACAAAGTGGAAATCTCAGGAAGATGCGCCACGGAATTAAAACAATCTGATACGGAGCCTGATTGTGTTTGTAAAGTGACAGACTGTAAAGATCAGGAAATTTGTTTCAAGGAGAAACGTGGGGGTACAGATAGGAGGTGCTACTGTTGTGACAGCAAAGAACATTTAGCGTATAGTAAAACATGTCCAATGCTTAAGCCTAAGTGCAGCAGTTGTGGCATCATTGACATTATGCACAGTTGTGTAGGAAGAAAATGAACAGTGTGAAATGCATCTACGAAGGTAAAAGCTCTGAGAGTGATGCAGAGGACGAAACTACAAAGTTGGACAGCATTATGAGTTAGCAGAAGTTTGTTCTGAACATTAATGAAAGTAGTGTCCAAGGCAGCCTGAGTGCAATATGACAATATGATGTCTTCACATCAGGATATATGCTGATTGAGGTTCATCCTTCACCATTGTCAATGAGGATGTATGGAATAACACATTAGTGGAGAAAAATGGAACAAACTTAACACTATTTGATAATAATCCTGAGAGCTACACTGGAGAAAGAATTGATATGCTGGGGTTCAGGAGATTGTCCTTTTACTTTAAGGACAGGCATGCGAGAGGTAAGCTGTATGTGGCAAAAAGAGGACCATGTGTCCTGGGATGGCAGGATCAAGGTAACTTACACACTCTCCTGGATCTGAACAGTGCAGAGAAGGTGTTAGTGATGGACACCGGGAACTTTGTGGGAAATTAAATGGAAAAAAAGTTTCCTAAAGTGTTTGACAAACATTTGGGGATGCTGGAAGGTTTTAAGCACAATATTGTGCTTAAAAGTGATGCCACCACTGAGAAGGTTTTAATTTGTTAATACAATAAGTGCCGGGCCTCTTGTCAGGAGGCCACTGCAGTTTGCACCACGCATTGTCCCTGCCATGCTGCCAATTATAGTAGTAACGTAACTACTAACCATTACACTCCCACAAGTGTGACAATTCAGATTATTTCAGGCCCCCAAAGCTATAATAATGGCTTGGGCGGCAGTAATAGCCATTGTTAATGTATGTTGAATTAACAATTAACTGTTATTGTAGTCATCTCTAAATTTACCAGACAGTGTCACCTTGTGGCAGACTGTCCCAAACGCCAGTGTTGACATTTAAGTGCTGGTGCCGAGCACCGGAAACCACAAGTTCAAATTATGCACAGTTCCTAAGGTACACAATCTGAGGATGATACCAATGATGGTATGAAGAGGTGGGCTCTAAGGAACTGGACAAGCTGTGGAAATGGATGTAACTGTACCGGTAGAGAGTGCGGACATGGATCTCTCCAGTGGTGCGGACATGGATCTCTCCAGTGGTGATGGCTCACCGTAGTAAGAGCAAGATCCGCCTCTGTGGATTCGCGACACCTGAACAATAATTTTGTCATCAATCGCTTTCTGTACAAAAAATCAGAGATGGTGTTGTGTTTGAAGGGGGCTACATGGTTCTCGATAATAGATCTCTTGGCTGCGTACCATCAGATCTCTCTCATGCCTATGTCCAGGAAGCTCACAGCATTCATCACACCCTTTTGGGGTTTCTAATTTAAACAAATGCCATTTGGCCTGGCATCGGCAGGGCCGTTTTCCAGCGCCATATGCACAAGTTATTTTGGGAGCGAGAGTGGGGTGATATTCTTTCAGGACAATATATTGGTATTTGGGAAGAACAGAACGAGGAACTATGAGAGATTGCAGAAGGTGTTAAGCAACACTGGAGAGTAAAGGGTTGACTGTAGAGTTGAACAAGTACAAGTTTGCAGAGATGAGTGTGACTTACATAGGGCACGTGATAGGTAAAGGTGGGTGTCAAACCTTCAATGATAAATGCTATTAAGGGGGCCCCAGCGCCTGCAAACAACCATGAAGTAAGGTTTTTTAGGGATGGCCGAGTCCTTGGCAAAATTTAGCTGTAATTTTGCAGATAAAATGTACAACATTAGACAATTGCTAAAAAAACACGTGAAATTTCTGTGGGACTCGCGTGTGAAGCAGAGTTCCAAAGGACAAGTATGACTTGGAAATAGTGCCTACTTTAGATAGTTTTGAACCGCAGTTGGATTGTTTCCTGACTACTGATGAAAGTAATACGGGGTTCAGAGCTGTACTATTACAGAGTGATGCCAAGGATAATGAAAGCATTATTCTCTTTGCGCCAGATCCCTATCACCTGCTGAAGAGAAGTATCCCGTTATTGAAAAGGAGGCGCTAGTGTGTGCTTGGTCACAAAGAACATTTCGTGCCTTTGTTTGACTTACCGCTATATGTATCAAGCTATTTAGCATTCGCAAAGGCCGAAATTCGCCGAATTTCGGCCTTTGCGAATGCTAAATAGACAAATGGAATGTATCAAACAAGTTTGATGCAAAATAAGGATTAGCAAAATGTGCTAATCCTTATTTTGCGATTGCACTTAAGGAATTGCAAATTTTGCGATTCCTTAAATGCAATGTATCAAACAAATATTATGGAAAAAATGCCATTAAGGATTAGCAAATTACCACCAACTTCTAGTTGGTGGTAATTTGCGAATTCTTATCAAAAAGCTTTTTTGAAAAAAACCAAAGGTGCCATATGACGCCCATACATGCCCTTAGGGCATGTATGTGCGCCATATGCCCCCAAATGTCTTTTTCAGGGGTGCAGCAGGGTGTTCTTGAGACACCCCTGCACCCTTGGAAAAATCCCTAATTTGCGATCAGCAAATTGCTAATTGCAAATTGCACTTTCATTCCTATGGGCCTCCTGGCCCATGGAAATGAAGGGGTAATTTGCGAATGACAATTTGCTAATCTCAAATTAGGAATGCTAAGGAATCGCTATTGGAAAGCGATTTTGTACATACATACCGTTTTGCATTTCCTAAATAGCGATTCCTTAAAATTCGCTATTTAGGAAATGCAAAATGGTTTGTTGATACATATAGCGGTTAGTGCGGTAACCATTCAGAGTGATCACAAGCCCTTGGTTAAGTTACTGACCACAGAGGGGAGAGTTACGGCTTCTACCAGGATTGCAAGATTGTCAATGCGGATGAAGGATTTCATCTTTCGCATAGTGTATGCTCCTGGCAAGGTCAAATTGGTGGTAGATTGTTTATACAGGATGCCTTGTCCTTTAGAAAAGTGTAAAGCTGATCCTTGGAATGACTTTAAGTTTGCATTACCACACAATTCTGTTTCACCAGCTATCAACAAGGAGGTTTGGGAGAAGGAACAAAAGGAGGATGCTATTTTGTAGTTAATTTTGAAATATATGTCTGAGGGATGGCCCAAGAAAGAGCAACTGACAAAAGGTTGTAGGCCTTTTGGGGAAGTTTGGTAGGAATGTCCATTGACAGAGAGTTGTACTTTAGAGGAACTAAAATTATTCCTCCTTGTGGATTGCATGAGGTGATTTTAAATCGCTGGCATGGAGGACATTTCGGAATTGTGAGGACCAAATCGGCTGTCAAAGATTTATTTTGGTGGCTACAAGTTGACAAGGCGGTGGAAAGATTTGTAAGAACTTGCGGAAGTTGCTCCTCTGCTGACAAAGCTTGTGTACTGTAAGACCACCCACGAGTAAGTGTTTTATTCCTAATCAACCTTGAGAACTTGTGGCAGTGGATTTGTTGGGTCCTGTTTGAGAGTTACATGATTATGTGATTGTGTTAACGGATATTTTCTCTAAATGGCCCATTGTATATGTCGTGGAGAAAGCTGATACTGCCACGGTTTTTGCATTTTTGGATAGGATATTTTGTTCGGAAGGGAGCCCTGCTGTACTGTTGAGTGATAATAGCATGCACTTTGTTTCTAACATAGCAATGACATATTTTGAGAAGGTTGGTGTGAGGCACAAGACGACATATCTTTATGCCCCTGGTGGGAATGGTACAGTGGAAAGATTTAACCGAGTGATCAAGGGGGTTATTTGGAGTGCAGTTGGTAAACAACGAGATTGTCCAATTACAGTATGGAAGGCTGTGTGGGCATTTAGAGTGACTGTGAATGATTCTACAGGGGTGTCCCCAATTGTGGTAATGAGAGGAAGGAGGCCCAGATGTAAGCACGCTCAGGCATGGTTGTGTTACAGTGGAGTAGAACAATGGTCACCAAGCTTGCTAAGGAAAAAATGGAAGAGACATGTTAAGAGTAAATCTAACTACAATATTGCCCATAGTGTCAAACCTGTTGTTGCAATAGTTGGAGATTGGTTACAGGTGAGAAAACTCAATAGGGTGTCACAGGGTGGAAGCCAATTTTTTGCTCCAGAACAAGTGGTAGAAACTTTCCATAATGTTGTCAGACTCAAAAGTGGAAAAGTATGGAACCTCAAGCTTGTAGCTTTGGGTTCGAAGGATCAGTGGAAGGACTGTGATGGTGAGGTGGTGAGTGAAAGTAAGGATTCCCTTTGGTTGGAAGATATGGTTAATTTTATAAGTGAACAGTTTACATCACTACTGGGTTGGATTGCTGACGCCTCTTGTACGTCCAGTGTGATTTGGGAGGAGTGCTCTAGGTCCTTCACCCGTAGTTCCTTCACCCTTAGGATGAAGGACCTAAGGGTGATGCGCATAACTGCAGACTGTTGAATCAAACTGTGAGAAGAGGGAATTACCTGGATGGTTGAAGGATTATGTATTAGGTTAAAGTTACTGGAGTAATTCTCTTTCAATCAAAATGCTATAGTTATCGATATTTTTCTCTCTCTTTCTGTTTTGTTTTCCTTTAGTTTTTAAAAAAGTATTTGGGACAAGGGGCTATGGGTTAAGATGTATTGCTTTTATTGCTAAAATGTCAAGGGGGGTCTGGTATGGTTTGTATACTCACAAGGGGTCATGCAATGTAGAGTGGTGACATAGATATGTTCCACTGCCCAGCATTCTGTTGGAGGGCAATTACTGTGCCAGAGGAGCTGAGCAGACCTGTTTCCTGTATGTAGGGAGCTTGCTAAATAAAGAAGTTTGTTTGCACCTCCCTGCCGTCTGATTCGTCACTTGAGTGGAAGGAATGTAGGGCCATATGTATGAAACTTTGGTTTTGCGGTTCGCAAAACGCTATGTATGTAGGATTTGCAAATAATTTTGCGAATCCTACATATTCCTTAATTGCGAATCGCAAATTGCAATTCGCAATTAAGGAATACCTCCTCATCCATTCCTATGGGTCTAGAGGCCCATAGGAATGAATGGGAAGACATTCTCAATTTACGATTCTCAATTAGAGAGTCGCAAATTGAGAATGCAATTTCAAGGGTGCCAGTGTGTCAAAAGGACACCCTGTTGCACCCCTGAAATATACATGTGTGCACATGTGGCCCACATAAATGCCCTAAGGGCATGTATGTGCACCACATGGCACTTTGAAAAATGCAAAAAAAGTGCACTTTTCAAAAAAATCGCAAATTACCACCAACTTGAAGTTGGTGGTAATTTGCGATTCCTTATGGCCAAATTGCACTTTTTCTGTGCTTCTTACATTGCATTTAAGGAATAGCAACTTGCGATTCCTTAAATGCAATCGCAAAATAAGGAATCGCAAATTTTGCGATTCCTTATTTTGCAAGGCAGTTTTGCTTTCATACATACCACTGAGCCAAATTGCAATCGCAAATGCCGAAATTCTGCGAATTTCGGCGTTTGCGATCGCAATTTTGAATTGTGAGAAGTCAAAACCGGATTAAAGAGTATGTTCACTCCGATGGGTTTTGTAATCTACATATAGGGGTGGATAACTGGTGTCCCTAGCCTCTTCTCACACAAAAAAAGCTCTACGTTTTCAAGCAGTGTTTCAACAAGTAAAGAAGGTCCAGGCGTAAACACACTGAAAAGCCGACCACGGTCCAACTCCAGAGGGTAAATGTAGGTGGAAGGAGGCAAGGGCACCTGAGGCCTGGCTGGAGAGCAGCCTTCTCTTGATGGGACAGGACTATTAGGACATTGCTGTGTTATTTCCAGCGCTGCCAGTTCTTGCTGACCTGACTTCATCAACCATTTATGAACCCCCTGAAATCCCACCTGAACACACACACCACACTGTACACAACTTGATGAACTTATCACTTGAACTCTAATTTAGTTGCACGTGCAGCCGTATATATTGTAACTATTTGGTACACAGTCTTTCACAAGAGAGAAATATTCCTGGCCGAAGCGTTACATCAATACTACTGGCAATAAATGTGAAGCGGAACGAGAGAGAAACCTTACCTGAGCGAGAGAACGAGATGCAGAGAAGGAGGAAAACCAGGCACAGGGACCGGGGGCACACAGCCATCCTATCAGAAGGAGGTCCGGGGAGACTTCCGCTCCTCTTCGCTTCACGAACGGACTCCAACAAGCACACTTCACCCTGAATAGAGAAGAGCGGGACATGTGAGGGACCTGATGCACATCTGTACAGACACCAACCACACTGAGGATTTTCCTATGTGTCACCACAGGGTGTTAAGAGCAGATGTGCTCTGGGAGCCACATCTTCAGCTGCAGAACCAAGAGACCTCGGATCTAGTCTTGGCTTGCTTTTCCGATCCAACTGGGCAATCATGGTCAGATCACTTTATTTTCCTGTGGCTCATTTCCATGATCACGCACAATCTGTAGTACTGTAGGAGAGTAGGGTCTGCTATCCTATGGTCACCCCAAATTTTTGCTTTTTGCTTCACTGGTTTTCGACTACTGAGGCTGTGGGCCTGCTGATCAGACCCCCAGCCTGCTGTTCTCTCACTAAATTAATGACACATGTGCTATAGGCACATACCAATTGGAAATGGACTCCTTGTCAGCCCCTGTAGAATGCACTATAGGTGCACAGGGCATAGGAGCCACTAAGGCCTACCAGGGGCTGCAGCATATCTTTTGCCACCCCTGGCTGGTTCTTAAATTGACACAACTGGCTGATCACTCAGCTGGGGTAAGGTGGTGTACACACCCCTTGCTTAGATATAGTATACCTATGTCTAAACCTATATCTGGACACATGTAAACCTGTGAGCCACTCCTATAGTCAGGCCTCACCAATCCTGGAGGCTGGGTGCATGGTTTTATGTGAGATGGAGCTCTAGCATGAGCTGAGCCTGTCTGCAGCCGTCGGGAACAAATCCCTAAGCTGTTTCAGGATAATGCCATACCATATACTATTAAGTGCCTTATAATCCTCGCGGTTATTTAGCAACTTTGGTTTGGCTTTATCAAAACATGTCGTGTAAGGTGTCATACGCTTTGGAATACCATCCCCTCGCCAGTTCTGGCGACGGGGATGGCATTCCACCCCTCTAGAGGGGTAAGACATGTTCCTTTACTAAATGCGGTTAATTTCTCCAAAGACCTTAAGATCCACAAAATGGATGCCTCTGCCACAGACAAATGTCTGGACCCCTGCAGTTGACCGAAACTCAGCAGATGGGGCCTGGACAAAGGGTTTCCTGTCACAGGAGGGTGTCACCACCCTCCAGACAGGAGATAGTGGATTGTAGCAGGGAGGTTTGAAAGAAACCAGACACTGCCTGGGGCGCACAAGGCTGCCCCTTGCATAATCCGGCCAAACCGGTTCTGGGGCACTCCAGCCCTCGTGCCAGGGCGGCCTGGATCAAAGGAAGGGGGTGTATCCACCCACTTCCTGGGTCCCACCCATAGGAGGGGACCTAGCAGGTAATCACGCCCCCCAGATTGGAATAAGAGTGGGAGCAGTGCCAATGCACATCAGATTTCCTGGAAGAAACATTTGAAACGCAATTCTGGACCCTTCGCCCTCCATCTCATCGTGGAAGCCCGAAGAATCTCCCTTGTGGTCAAGGAGTGACCACCCTGCAGCAGCAGGCACCATCCAGCCCTCGACGTCTACTTAGTTGCAGTTCCCGCCGGAACTCGAGCGACTGAGATCGACGAGATCAAGCTTGCCTGCCTTCCAACAGCCCGATCCACAGTCCCTGCAGAGCTGAGACCCGTGGAGGCGACCGGAAGCGTGGGGCACGCCATCTTGAATTGACCACGAGACGCTGACTGTGCAGCCCACGAGTGACCCTCGAAGCTGTGCACCGGGGTTTGAGAAGCCCCCACCCTGAGCTACTCCTGAGCCGAAGTTCAGCCCTCCACACTCGACGAGTGCTGCGTGGGGCCCTTTGGCTCTATTTGGCTCAACGCGTTGGCCCGGTCACTTGCCAGCTGGCTAGTGGTCCCTGTGCCGACGAACTACCTAAGAAGACTCGTGAATCTGGTTGCTCCAGATCCACACCAGCTCCCCTGAAAAGGAGCCCCGACTCTGACCTTCCTGGTCCGAGTGAGAAGCAATCTTCCGATCCTGCGTGGATTGCTCTTACCAAGGCTTGTTTGCTCCAAACTTGAAGCCGACTGCACCGACGGTGAGAGCCTGCGTGGGACAGATCGTGACCTGCTCCTGGACGTCGCAGATGCCCCAGAGCCCACGTGACAGCGGAGAGAAGCTCCTCGACGACCACCTGATTGCGCCCGACATTGCCTGGTTCCGTCCTGGTTCCACCCTGGTCACTGCTGAGTGACCCAGACTCTGTCCCCTCTGCTTTCAGGTACTCTACAACTTGAGTCCACCCTTGGACTCCACCGGACACTTCATCTTTAACCCGCCTGCAGCCCTTTCAGCTTCAAGCACCAAGAGCCTGCGTGTCAAAACCCGACGCCACTTCGACCCTGTGCACCCACTTCCTGTGGGTGAGGTAACTTTGCTCCGCCGGTGTTCCCACACTGGTGCACACCTCTAGGGTCTGTGTGTTAAGTTTTGTTCCTCTAGGTTCAGCGGAAGTGTCCTTAAACTTTAACTCTATGACTTTTACGCACCATTGGTTAACATTGGTGCATGCGTGCGCTTTCCGCACATCTCCCGAATCCCGAGGGCCATTCCCGACTTCAGCATTGCTTGTCCTGACTGCTCCCAGCGATTCCCTAGGCCCTAGGCCTAACCACTGTTCGAGTGGCCTCTCTTATACCACTTGTTTAGTATATGGTTTGAGTGGCCACCCGCCCTCATCCATAATTGTGCAACTTGTATGTTTAAACAGTGCTTTTGATTTAACGCTTGTGCCCCTTTATTCATAAAGAATACTGGGGATTGTTTTTAGTAATAAACACATATATTTTTATAATATATACTTGTGTGGTGTCCTTTCATTTGGTATTACAGGATTGTAGGTGGTAAAACAGCTCGCTTAACACGACCTCTTAAGTTAAGCCTTTAGGCTGCTTAGTCCATGCTACCCCTAGGATAGCTTGTCTAATAAGGTTGACTTACAACCAGACACCATAAGGGATTGTTTGGTCAGGTAGTAGGTGGTTCCAGAATTGGAAACATCCCCTACCAGGCCAACTTCTCACATTGGTGAGCAGCGGTGCGGATTTGAGCTTGCTGTTGTTTTACCATTGCAATCTTTATATCAAATTGAAAGATCACATCAAGTACCTCTAGGTACATATAAAATCAAAAGCTTAGCATATTAAGTTCTACTGAACTTAGTAGTTGTAGGTTGAAGGGATTAGCACACCCTGACTACAACTAACTAGCAAGGTACAGTAGGAAAACACTTAGTGTAGGTAAGTGCACCACTTACACCTCACTAGTAACCATGTCTGACACAGGAAAAGCCTCAGGGTCTGCTCCTGTGACAGTTGACCCTACCCAGGCAACTTTTGGATATGACAAACTAACCCGCAGAGACTTGATTGCCTTGTGCAAAGCAAGAGGGTTAAAAAGGGGCAGAAGCCCCACCTGCCTAATCCTGGTAGAAATCCTAGAACAGGATGACTTAGAGAAGGCTAAAGCAGCTTCCCTAGACACAGGAAATGGAGGGAACCCCCCTGTAGTTGATCCCCCTGAAGAGGAGGATGATGATGACTTGGATGAGGACTCAGATGTTGAGGACTTAGAAGTACAGGATCAGGGTAGCCAGGTTCCAGTTGGTAGGCTTAGCCAGGCCAACTTGGACCTACTGGGGAATGGAGAGGGCCAGCACCTCCCCAGAACCCAACATGTGATTCTCCCAGGCAACAGAAGAATGAGATCTCCCTCAGGGGACTCTCATATTTCTAGTGCCTCCAGAGAATCAGAGAGAGGCATGAGTGCTTCTCAGAAAGCTGAGCATAGGGCTAGAATGAGGGCTGTCAGACTCCAGATAGAGAGAGAGGAGGTAGCCCTGAGTCAAGCTAAGCTTACCTTAGCTCAAGCTAAACTTGCCTTGGCAAGAGAGCAGAAATTAAGTGGCTTAGATGTCACTGGTGGCAGCAATTTTCCAAGAGAAAAAGACAGGGCCTATGACAATAGAAACCTGACTAAAATTGTGGCCCCCTTCAAAGAAGGGGATGACATCCACAAATGGATGACTGCTCTTGAGAGAGCCTGCATGGTACAGCAGGTTCCTGAGGAACAGTGGGCTGCAATTTTGTGGTACTCCTTTTCTGAGAAAGGGAGGGACAGGCTCCTCACAGTTAGACCTGAGGATGCCAAAAACTACTCTGTTTTGAAGAGTGCTCTCATTGAAGGGTATGGCCTAACCACTGAGCAATACAGGTTGTTGTTCAGAGACACCCAGAAAGCACAGACTCAAGACTGGACTGATTTCGTTGAGTGTGCCACTAAGGCTTTGGAGGGTTGGTTGCAGGGAAGTAAAGTTTCAGACTATACAGGATTGTACAATCTTATGATGAGAGAACAGATCCTTAATAACTGCACAAACCAGCTGTTGCATCAATACCTTATTGACTCTGATCTGACCTCTCCCCAAGAATTGGGAAAGAAGGCAGACAAATGGGTCAGAACAAGGATTAAGCAGAAACCCCAGAACCAAGGTGGTGACCAGAAGAAAACAGACCAGAAGGGTGGTAATCAGAATCAGAAAGATAAAGAAAAAGACCAGAAGTCTTCAGGCCCCCAAACTAATAGTAAGGAGGGTGGTTCCCAAAATGGTAACAAGAAGAAGAAGAACAAAGGTCCAAAGACACCTTGGTGTAATACCTGCAAATCAGTTTCACACTGGGGCAGTGAGTGCACCAAGGCAAATCCAGTTCCCACCACTACAGCTCCTAAAGCAACTGCAACCCCAAGTACAGTAAGCAGTGGTGGAACACAGTCCAAGGGTGTAGCTGGGTTGACCCTGGGTATTGAAGTAGGATCTGGCCTAGTCAGAGTCCCTACACAGGCAGTTCTCCTGTATGATGTGGACATTGAGTTGCCCACTGCAGTAAGCCCCACTAACCTGGGCAAATACAGGCAGACTCCCTTAATTAATGAGAAACTGGCTCAAGCATACAGGGACACATGTGCCAGTGTCACCATGGTGACACCTGACTTTGTGGACCCTGGACAGATTGTACTAGGAGAGAGCTACCTAGTAACCAACGCCAGCAACTCCACTACCTCCCATAGTGTGGCAGTTGTGAACTTCTCCTGGGGAGGGGTTGATGGCCTAAAGAAAGTTGTGGTGAGTGCAGACCTACCAGTAGACTGTCTGTTAGGCAATGACCTTGAAAGCTCAGCATGGTCAGAAGTGGAGTACAGGACTCATGCAGAAATGCTAGGGATTTCAGAGCATGTCCTTGCCATGACAAGGGCTCAGGCTAAGAAGTGCCTTCCTGAACCAGTGGTGGATCTTGAAACAATAGACCAGCCACAACCCAAGAGAAGGAGCAAGAGAGGAAAGGCCCAGCCTTCCACCTTGCCCCAGGTTGAGGATCAAGTTTCAGAGGAAACTGATTCTGCAGTCCAAGAGGAGACTGTCTCTGAGGAGCTTGGACCTGACCAGGTTGAGTTTCTGGGGACAGGGGGACCCTCAAGGGCAGACCTGAGGCAGGCTCAATTAGATTGCCCTTCCCTTGAACCCCTCAGACAGCAGGCTGCTGCTGAGGCTGCTGGGGATGCCAAAGGTACCCATACTGTGTATTGGGATGAGGGACTCCTTTACTCAGAGGCTAGAGACCCCAAGCCTGGCATGACCAGGAGGTTGGTCATACCTCTGCAGTTTAGGGGATTCCTTCTTACCTTGGCCCATGATATTCCCCTTGCAGGACACTTAGGCCAGAACAAGACGTGGGACAGGCTTGTTCCACACTTTCACTGGCCTCACATGTCAGAGGATGTCAAGGAGTTTTGTCGCTCCTGTGTCACTTGCCAAGCCAGTGGTAAGTCAGGTGGCACAACAAAGGCCCCCCTTATACCACTACCTGTGGTGGGGGTCCCCTTTGAGAGAGTTGGAATTGATATTGTGGGTCCAATGGACCCCCAAACAGCATCTGGGAACAGATTCATACTGGTGGTAGTGGATCATGCCACCAGGTATCCAGAGGCTATTCCCCTAAGGACCACCACAGCACCTGTGGTGGCAAAAGCCCTCATTGCAGTTTTCTCAAGAGTGGGCTTTCCTAAGGAGGTACTATCAGATAGAGGGACGAATTTTATGTCCAGCTATCTGAAAGCAATGTGGAAGGAATGTGGAGTAAACTATAAGTTTACCACCCCATATCATCCACAATGCAATGGGCTTGTGGAGAGATTTAACAAGACCCTTAAAGGCATGATAAAAGGATTACCAGAGAAGCTCAGGCGGAAATGGGACATTCTTTTACCCTGCCTGCTCTTTGCTTACAGAGAGGTCCCACAGAAGGGGGTTGGCTACAGCCCTTTTGAACTTTTGTTTGGCCACCCTGTGAGAGGTCCATTGTGTTTGGTGAAGGAAGGATGGGAGTTACCTCTCAAAAAGCCCAAACTAGACATAGTGGACTATGTACTTGGTCTCCGCTCCAGGATGGCTGAGTACATGGAAAGAGCATCCAAAAACCTGGAGGCCAGCCAAGAATTACAGAAAGCTTGGCATGACCAAAAGGCTGTGCTGGTAGAGTTCCAACCAGGACAGAAGGTATGGGTACTGGAGCCAGTGGCTCCAGCAGCACTCCAAGACAAATGGAGTGGACCCTATCCTATTATTGAGAAGAAGGGGGAAGTCACCTACTTGGTAGACTTTGGAACACCCAGGAGCCCTCACAGGGTAATCCATGTGAATCGCTTGAAAGCATTTGTGGACAGGGAGGACATGAGCTTGCTCATGGCCACAGATGGGGAACAGGAGGAAGAGAGTGACCCTCTCCCAGACCTGCTTTCTCAGAACCCTGATGATGGTTCAGTTGATGGAGTAGCCTTGGCAGGCAGCCTCACTGACCAGCAACAGAGGGACTGCAGACAAGTTTTGCAGGCTCACAGGCAAATGTTTTCACTCACACCCAGCCAGACTGACTGGTGTACCCATGTTGTGGACACTGGTGACAGTCTGCCTGTCAAGAATAAGATCTACAGGCAACCTGATCATGTCAGGGATTGCATCAAGGCTGAGGTGCAAAAGATGTTGGAGCTTGGAGTGATTGAGCCATCAGAGAGCCCATGGGCCAGCCCAGTAGTCCTGGTGCCAAAACCTCATACCCAAGATGGAAAGAGAGAAATGAGGTTTTGCGTGGATTACAGGGGTCTCAATGCTGTCACTAGGACAGATGCTCACCCCATTCCAAGAGCAGATGAGCTCATTGACAGATTGGCTTCTGCCAAGTTTCTGAGCACATTTGATCTGACAGCTGGCTACTGGCAAATCAGACTAGCTGAGGAGTCAAAAGCCAAAACAGCATTCTCTACCCCTAGTGGACATTATCAGTTTGTGGTAATGCCCTTTGGTTTGAAGAATGCACCTGCCACTTTCCAAAGGTTGGTGAACCAAGTCCTTACTGGGTTGGATGACTTTTGTGCAGCTTATCTAGATGATATTGCTGTCTTTAGCTCCACCTGGGAGGATCACCTGATCCACCTGAAGAAAGTTTTGGAGGCCCTGCAAAAGGCAGGCCTAACTATCAAGGCCACAAAGTGCCAGATAGGGCAGAGTAAGGTTGTATACCTGGGCCACCTAGTAGGTGGAGGCCAGGTTCAGCCACTGGAAAGCAAAATCCAGGCCATACAGGACTGGGCTCCTCCAGTTACCCAGACACAAGTCAGAGCCTTCTTGGGCCTGACTGGGTATTACAGAAAGTTTGTGAAAAAGTATGGGTCTATAGTGACACCATTAAATGACTTGACATCCAAGAAGATGCCAAAAAAGGTTCAGTGGACAGTTAGCTGTCAGAAGGCATTTGAAGACCTGAAGAAGGCCATGTGCTCTGCACCTATCCTAAAGAGTCCTGACTACTCCAAACAGTTCATTGTTCAGACAGATGCTTCTGAGTTGGGGGTGGGAGCTGTGCTCTCACAACTTAATCAAGATGGTCAAGACCAGCCTATTGCTTTCATTAGCAGGAGGCTGACTCCCAGAGAGAAACGTTGGTCAGCCATTGAGAGGGAGGCCTTTGCTGTGGTTTGGGCATTAAAGAAGTTGAGGTCCTACTTGTTTGGAACTCACTTCCTGGTGCAGACAGACCATAAGCCCCTCTTATGGCTTAATCAGATGAAGGGTGAAAATCCCAAACTGCTCAGGTGGTCCATTTCCCTACAGGGGATGGACTTTACAGTGGAGCACCGCCCAGGGACTGACCATGGTAATGCAGATGGTCTCTCCAGGTACTTCCACTTAGAACATGAAGACTTATCTGGTCAAGGTTAGTTTAATGTCCCTGCGTTTGGGGGGGGGTTGTGTAGGAGAGTAGGGTCTGCTATCCTATGGTCACCCCAAATTTTTGCTTTTTGCTTCACTGGTTTTCGACTACTGAGGCTGTGGGCCTGCTGATCAGACCCCCAGCCTGCTGTTCTCTCACTAAATTAATGACACATGTGCTATAGGCACATACCAATTGGAAATGGACTCCTTGTCAGCCCCTGTAGAATGCACTATAGGTGCACAGGGCATAGGAGCCACTAAGGCCTACCAGGGGCTGCAGCATATCTTTTGCCACCCCTGGCTGGTTCTTAAATTGACACAACTGGCTGATCACTCAGCTGGGGTAAGGTGGTGTACACACCCCTCCCCTTGCTTAGATATAGTATACCTATGTCTAAACCTATATCTGGACACATGTAAACCTGTGAGCCACTCCTATAGTCAGGCCTCACCAATCCTGGAGGCTGGGTGCATGGTTTTATGTGAGATGGAGCTCTAGCATGAGCTGAGCCTGTCTGCAGCCGTCGGGAACAAATCCCTAAGCTGTTTCAGGATAATGCCATACCATATACTATTAAGTGCCTTATAATCCTCGCGGTTATTTAGCAACTTTGGTTTGGCTTTATCAAAACATGTCGTGTAAGGTGTCATACGCTTTGGAATACCATCCCCTCGCCAGTTCTGGCGACGGGGATGGCATTCCACCCCTCTAGAGGGGTAAGACATGTTCCTTTACTAAATGCGGTTAATTTCTCCAAAGACCTTAAGATCCACAAAATGGATGCCTCTGCCACAGACAAATGTCTGGACCCCTGCAGTTGACCGAAACTCAGCAGATGGGGCCTGGACAAAGGGTTTCCTGTCACAGGAGGGTGTCACCACCCTCCAGACAGGAGATAGTGGATTGTAGCAGGGAGGTTTGAAAGAAACCAGACACTGCCTGGGGCGCACAAGGCTGCCCCTTGCATAATCCGGCCAAACCGGTTCTGGGGCACTCCAGCCCTCGTGCCAGGGCGGCCTGGATCAAAGGAAGGGGGTGTATCCACCCACTTCCTGGGTCCCACCCATAGGAGGGGACCTAGCAGGTAATCACGCCCCCCAGATTGGAATAAGAGTGGGAGCAGTGCCAATGCACATCAGATTTCCTGGAAGAAACATTTGAAACGCAATTCTGGACCCTTCGCCCTCCATCTCATCGTGGAAGCCCGAAGAATCTCCCTTGTGGTCAAGGAGTGACCACCCTGCAGCAGCAGGCACCATCCAGCCCTCGACGTCTACTTAGTTGCAGTTCCCGCCGGAACTCGAGCGACTGAGATCGACGAGATCAAGCTTGCCTGCCTTCCAACAGCCCGATCCACAGTCCCTGCAGAGCTGAGACCCGTGGAGGCGACCGGAAGCGTGGGGCACGCCATCTTGAATTGACCACGAGACGCTGACTGTGCAGCCCACGAGTGACCCTCGAAGCTGTGCACCGGGGTTTGAGAAGCCCCCACCCTGAGCTACTCCTGAGCCGAAGTTCAGCCCTCCACACTCGACGAGTGCTGCGTGGGGCCCTTTGGCTCTATTTGGCTCAACGCGTTGGCCCGGTCACTTGCCAGCTGGCTAGTGGTCCCTGTGCCGACGAACTACCTAAGAAGACTCGTGAATCTGGTTGCTCCAGATCCACACCAGCTCCCCTGAAAAGGAGCCCCGACTCTGACCTTCCTGGTCCGAGTGAGAAGCAATCTTCCGATCCTGCGTGGATTGCTCTTACCAAGGCTTGTTTGCTCCAAACTTGAAGCCGACTGCACCGACGGTGAGAGCCTGCGTGGGACAGATCGTGACCTGCTCCTGGACGTCGCAGATGCCCCAGAGCCCACGTGACAGCGGAGAGAAGCTCCTCGACGACCACCTGATTGCGCCCGACATTGCCTGGTTCCGTCCTGGTTCCACCCTGGTCACTGCTGAGTGACCCAGACTCTGTCCCCTCTGCTTTCAGGTACTCTACAACTTGAGTCCACCCTTGGACTCCACCGGACACTTCATCTTTAACCCGCCTGCAGCCCTTTCAGCTTCAAGCACCAAGAGCCTGCGTGTCAAAACCCGACGCCACTTCGACCCTGTGCACCCACTTCCTGTGGGTGAGGTAACTTTGCTCCGCCGGTGTTCCCACACTGGTGCACACCTCTAGGGTCTGTGTGTTAAGTTTTGTTCCTCTAGGTTCAGCGGAAGTGTCCTTAAACTTTAACTCTATGACTTTTACGCACCATTGGTTAACATTGGTGCATGCGTGCGCTTTTCGCACATCTCCCGAATCCCGAGGGCCATTCCCGACTTCAGCATTGCTTGTCCTGACTGCTCCCAGCGATTCCCTAGGCCCTAGGCCTAACCACTGTTCGAGTGGCCTCTCTTATACCACTTGTTTAGTATATGGTTTGAGTGGCCACCCGCCCTCATCCATAATTGTGCAACTTGTATGTTTAAAGAGTGCTTTTGATTTAACGCTTGTGCCCCTTTATTCATAAAGAATACTGGGGATTGTTTTTAGTAATAAACACATATATTTTTATAATATATACTTGTGTGGTGTCCTTTCATTTGGTATTACAGGATTGTAGGTGGTAAAACAGCTCGCTTAACACGACCTCTTAAGTTAAGCCTTTAGGCTGCTTAGTCCATGCTACCCCTAGGATAGCTTGTCTAATAAGGTTGACTTACAACCAGACACCATAAGGGATTGTTTGGTCAGGTAGTAGGTGGTTCCAGAATTGGAAACATCCCCTACCAGGCCAACTTCTCACAAGTACTTAGTAACCTGCTGACCTGCGCTACATATGTCCTCCTGGTTTCTTCTCTCCACGGTGAGTGTTGCCATCTCACTGCATGTAACAGCACTTCATGCTCTTTCATGTGACAACCTACTGTGTTCTGGGAGTTGTAGTCGTACTGGGTTTCCACTAAGTCGTTTGGACTGATTCATCCAATAACAATTATTTGTACCAGAAAAGGATTAGGAACCTGGTGATTTTACAACATAAAACAAGGTGGCAAACCCTGTCCCCTGTGAAATCTACATACCAGCAGAGTTAGACTTTCAGAACACCGGACATGTGTGGGACGTAGAGACCCCATACACAGAGGGCATTGCTCGGGCATACATATCTGCTTTGCTCTAAGCTGGTTAAAGAGCCTTCTTAATGCCCCGAACAGCTTCTCGCCTTTGGAAGTGCTTGGCCGAGGTTTTAGCTTTTCTCCGCGGTGTTTAATTTACAATGTCCAATCTCATCATGAACACCACATTCCAGTCTTGGGTTCTGATTTAACACTTTAATGCTGCATTCTGGGATTTGTAGTTTCGGAATAATACCCCAGATAATTATTTGTAAAAGGAAACCTCAGAACTGGAACCTCGTGGCCGTCGTGAAAGGGCGTCTTTTAGGATCCTTCTTCCCTCAGCAAAAGGCCATATATGTACTCGCAGGTGAATAATGCGCTCTTCACAGTGTAGGGCTGATTTTCTTATATGTCAGTGATTCCAAATATAAACAAATCACATCACAACGTGCGCACACGAACAAAATACATAGGTCACCTTGTGTTAAAGATACAGATGCGATAAAGTGTTCTATGTAAAGTGCCTCAATGCTGCCCCAATAGCCAATGGAGAAAATAAAAATAGTGCAAAAGATGGAGCCACTGAATTATGTGACGCTTTGTGGATCCGGCACTCTACTTAGTAAATGAACGGAAATGACAAGAAAAACACTAACAGGCATTTTCCTTCCTAGCTCCATGATGGAACTCTATGTCGGAATAAATCTGACAAAATTTTGCATTTCAGAAGGACTTAAAAACAAACTTTACCTCCCTCATAGTCTATCTCTTTGAAATCCCTTCATTATACAAACCTGCTCTTTTCTGTAATGGTACCAGACTAATTCTTATCTATAAAGCACTCTGCTGTCCTGTGGCTAGGTCCAGACTACAGAAATACATTATATAAATAAATGCATTTGGAGATTAAAAGTAAATACATTTTTTTAAGTTTTTCCGATTGTGGGAGATGAAAAGCACAGAAAACAGATTCAAATCTTACCCAGCTTCTGGTCACAGTAGTTTGTAAATACACAAAGTGATGACACACTCAGGAGCCAGACTGACATCTGCCAATGTGTTGAATTATCTCAAGTAATCAACTCCTATTAATTTTAGTCACAAGTGGATGGAACTCTGCGTAGGACCTGCAGGGTAAGTCATTAGTAAAAATCTTTCAACGCAGACACTCAGGACCACTTGCTATTCCAGCCTTCAGAGCTGCTTGAGTGAGAAACCCCTACATAGTCACATATAAGGCAACAGTTATGACCTAGTCAAGCCAGGCAGACCCAATGATGTCAGTGGGTACAGTCCAGTGAAGAAGGCCACATATTCAAGAATTTACAAACAACACTGACCATTACTTGATGCACTGATCCTGAGTATATTTCTTATTTCGTTTCAATTGTCTGTCAGGTCAGTCGAATAAGGTGGAGAGATGTTCCAGGAATAGGCTGTTGTCAATCAATATGTTATCACAAAAAGGAATCAGTATCCACTGAGTGGATGTCTGTACATGCATACATCTGCCAGAAGACAGATCAAGGGGTCAAAGGCAAGATCCGCTTTGGTCATCTCGCCTTAGCGCTGCTCTACGAAGTATTCTTTTGGGGTTCTAGACACATCTGCTAATCTATCTGGAATGTATTTCCAATGGAAACAGAGTTTATAGACATTTTCTGGTAATATCCACACCACCCGTTTCTTATCATCTTCTTTCAACTTTGTCCTATCAGATTCTACATTTTTGAATAAACACATTACTGGCTATGGCGGGTAATACCCCAGTACACAGCATTCAGCAGTAATGGAGGTGCATCCCCTGCTCCAGAAGCTTCCCACTTTCCTGCCCCCCAGCTGTCCAGCCCTCCCCCTCACACTACTTATCGCGGCCGCTGCGCAGTGAAGGGAGCAATCTCACTGACCTTGTAAGTGAACTGCTTCCCCTCCCACGCAGCTCCGCCGGTAGCTGCTGCCCCTGACCCTTGCTGGTCTGTGTTCGAGGCCCTCCTCCACCCGCAGGCACCCGCCAGTGGGGAATTTCTTTGCTCTGCCGCCGCTCTGCCCTCTGTCTCTCTGCCTTTCTTCCTTTCTTTCTGCTTTTCTCACTTTTTTACACAGTTTTTCACTTTTCTTCTCTCTTCCTCTTTTTTGCACCTTTTTCCCCCTAAGTGTCCCTGCTCGTCCCCCATTCAGTGCCAATTCCCGCCTCCCAGCTGTTCAGCCCTCACACTACTTATGGCAGCCGACGCGGTCAGTGGACATGGGCAGCGGGCGCGCACATCCGCACCTGGCCTGCACCTAGCGCCATGGACCCTTGTTCTCGGACCATCCACCACTATGACACAAACACCCTCCACGTCCTCAACACTGGACGTTGCATCGCCTGCCATCGCCGATGGACACCCAAGGCTCTTTTGCCTGGAGGAACTGCAGCCGTACCTTCACCTCCCACTGCACACCAGCCCCACCCACCGCACGGCCGACAAACAGCGGACCCGGCCCCCTTAGCTGCATCCTGCTCAACACACGTTCCCTCCACAAACATTCTGTGGCGATCTAGGACCTGCTCGATTCAGTCAACCCAGACATTGCCATCCTCACAGAAACCTTGGGGAAGCCCACATTCGCCCCAGACATCGCCACCACCATCCAGGATGGCTACACGATCATCCACAAGGACCGCATGAACAAACCAGGGGGAGGCATCGCCATCGTACACAAAAGCATCCTCCGCCTCACCACCCACGCAGACGACCTCTCGACAAACATGGAGCACCTTAACTTCCGGGTCCAGACCAACCCGAACACTACCCTCCGTAGCACCCTGTAGGAAAGTGCCCCTTTTTGCATGGTTACCCCCCACTTTTTGCCATACACATGATGCACTTTGACTTGGTGTGCCCTGGGTCCCTGCCAATCAGGTTCCCAGGGCCTGTGTTCTTTCCCAAAGCTGAACATCTGTTCCCGACAATAGCCACATCTCTGGCCACAGCCCTTCAAAAAGGTACCATGGGTACCAAGGGCACTGTGACCAGGGAAGGCCTCTAAGGGCTGCAGCCCCTAGTGTGCCACCTTTAGGGGCCCTGTACCTTAACACCCACACACTGCCATTGCAGGCTTGCATATTTTGGTACAGAGAAAGTTAAGAGTCGACCTGGCACAAATCCTGGTGTGCCATGCCACCAATCCACTGCCTGTGGCCTATGTAAGCCAGAGGGAGAGGTGTGGCGCCGCGGCCAGGGCGACTGACGCTGGAATCTGGGGATCAGGGTTCGATCCCCGGCTCCGGCGGCAGGTTAGCCCAGCACCATGTGACTCTGGGCAATAGCTTGCTTAATCTTCCCGACGGCCCCCAGCGCCTAGAGACCCTTACGGGTGATTGTGCACTTTACAAATGTGGATTATTATTATTATATTATTATTACCCTCTAGCAGGGTGCACTAGACCACAGGTGAGAGTACAGTTGCATGAGCATTGTACCCCAACAGAATCCAAGTCCATTCTTTGACATTGTAAGTGTAGTAAAGCCATAAAGTGTTTATGGTCTGGAAGTTGGTCATTACGAACTCCACAGCTCCATAATTGCTTCCCTGAAAATTAGGAAGTTTGGTATCAAACTTCTCACCGCAGTGTGGGACTGAATGTAGAATGCACACAGAGGGCATCTTAGAGATGCCCCCTGAAAAACGACCAGCCCTGTTGTGGTTCCTGAATGTCTGCCTGCCATTTGCCAACACCAGACAGGTTTCTGGACCCCTGGGTAGAGAGCCTCTGCTCTCTGGGTCCGAAACAAAGCCCATCCTGGGCAGAGGTGTCATGCCTTCTCCCCTAGGATAACCAAAAAAGGGGACTAAAATGATGTGGCGGAATAGATACAACAACAATTTATAAAGCTGATGGAGACCTGAATGAATCCATCAGTGAGAAGTTATTCTCTTGAAGACCAATTATCTTATTTATAGACACACTCACACTGGGCTACAAGTCCGATGTATATATCTATACATCCAATTTTTTAAATGTATATTTGTATCAAGCAAACAACCAACATTTACATACAATACATGAAAATATTTATACAATCAATACACTTATGTATCGGAAAACAGGATCCTTACTGCCCTAATATTAGTACGGTTGCGAATGACAATTTTGTACACAAACAACTACAATGCGCAACTCATATCGATAAAGATCGCCCTCATGTCAACACCTCTTAGGGTACTTATACATTTCACCCTGTTCATACTATTTACTGGGGTTGTGAATTTTCTTTATATATGGATCAAAGTAGTACGGGCTTCTTCCTATGCAAGGTCGAAGCGTTTCAGCCCATTTCGCCTGGTCCTCATCAGGACTGGGGGCTAAAGGAAACCTCGCCAGTAGGACTGCTTCTATGCAGATATAGATAGCTCGGGACTCAGCCAAGCGGATCACAATGGTTTTCTAATCAGCATATATAGTTGACGAATGATGTACAAATTATCGTAAATCGTCGCTCGGTTCATCCATTAAGTGGCTGGACACTCTTCTACCGGGTAAGTACTCTGAGAAAGTCTCTAAGCGGACCTTCTACTAACGAGATCTCTGTCTCTGCTAAGTCGTGACGCCGAACGATTAGTTAGGATGGGCTGGGTCCACGAAGGGAAAGCTTCAAAGGCCTGCTGCCTTTGTAAGCTGTCCCTGCCTTTGCTGCCCCCAGCAACTGGCTCCCACCGGTTCTGGCTCCCTCTTTGGGTGGGAGAATCGGCAGGAAAACCGAGTTAGGAGGAGAGGTGTTCTTACCTTTGCCAACCCCACCCCTCAGGTAGGGGAGGCGAGGTGAAGCACACAGCTTAATCCTCTCCATCTTGGAGATGAGGGAACCCAGCCAATTAGGAAGAGGATCATGCCCCTCTCCCAAACGAGGGTGGCATAATAGGGTAAACGCCCCTAAATGTAGTTCTTAGGTGCGACCATGACCTTGCCTCCTCAGATTCGGGGAAGAAAGAAGGGCCGAAGAGCCATGCTGGCCCAGGAAGAAGAGGACACCAACTGCTTTGGCTATAGCACTACCGGCCTGTCCCGACTCCGACCCGACTACAGCGGGTACCCCGGCGTGTCCAGTAGCCAGCAGCCCTCAGAGAGCGGAGGACCTGCTCTGCGTCAACATACAGACTCTGTCTCCCATGAGTACCGTATTTGCTCAACAGAGACTCCAAGACCAGAACCCAGATCCAGGCGGCTCAGCGATTCTGCACCACTCTGCACCCGACACCCATGGCCGAGTTCAAGTGACACAATACCACGAGGTGGTCTCCCCAGCGATCCTGAACTGGGATCTGCTTATCTCCGATCACCCTTAAGCCGACGCCTGCAGCCTCAACCTGAAGGATGCCCCCCGACTGCGCCCGGAGCTATTAAGAAGACCAGATGCCAAAAGACACCCTGCACCCGATGCCCCACAGCCTTGGGTGGCCCAAACTATGGTGTCGAGGCATCTCCCAAGAACTGGAGATCGCCATTAAAATCCACAGCGTCCCCGACGCCTCCTTGGCACTCTGCACCCGGCCGCCCCGTGCCGCTGGTGGGGCAGCTCCTGTGCTGAGTGTTGGCCTCTGCAGTGTTGATCCTAACCCCAGGAGCTTTGCTCCCACAGCCCAGTGGCCAGCTCGCAAGCAGCCTCTAACCGAAGACCCCCTTACCCCTATTAGCTAACATTGGGCCCCTGCACCCAGCCACCCCAGTGCCGCTGGTGGTGGGATTTGGTGCCTAACTGAACCTTGGTCCTAAACCCCAAAATTCACTCTCTCCTGCTTGGTTCTACAAAATAAAACATAAGTATACTTTTTATACTTACCTAATTGGTCTAGATTCTGTCTCTGAATGTGTATAATCAGTCCTAAATTGAGTGAATACAATAAATGCTTAACACACCATCCTGATAAGCCGAACTGCTCGCCCATACTACCACAAAGAGAGCTGTTAGTACTCGTCTAATTTAGCCTCTGCTATACCTCTGGGGACTCCCTGGACTCTGTGCACACTATACCTTACTTTGGTATAGTATAAACAGAGCCAGCATCCTACACACCCTCATCTACAGACCCCCCCGTACCCTGCCCACCATCCAACTATTCCATCATCAACTTCTTCGCACCCCATGCTCTCGCCTCCACCGACTACATCCTCCCCGGCGAGCTCAACTTTCACCTGGACAGCTCCAACGACAAAGACACCTCATCCCTGCTGGAGAACCTTGCCACCATCTAACTTAAACAACTGATCACCTACCAAACCGACTCAGCAGGACACACGCTCGACCCCATCTTCTCCACCAGCGACATCACCTCCTTCAGCCACACCACCAAGCTCCAGTGGAAAGACCACCGCTGCGTCCACTTCACCAAACCCATCGTACACCACCACTCCCACCGCTACCCTTGCAGGAGTTGGAACAAGGCCACCGAAGAACAGCTCACCACCTCTCTCAGCAAGACCCCTCCACTGACATCCACAGATGCCAACACTTCAGCTCGCAACCTCCACCGAGGGATCTTCGACTCCGCTGACACTCTGGCTCCTCCGGAAAAAGCACCAAGCAAGTAACACTCCAAGAAAGCCAGCTGGTTCTCTCCCACCCTTAATGAGTCCAGACGCACCTGTAAACAGCTTGAGAAGAGGTGTAGGAGCAGCAGACCACGGAAGACCACTCAGCCTTCAAGATCGCTGTCACCGTACACCACCACCTCATCAGAACAACGCAAAAAGTGGCCCTCCAAGAAAGGATCAAACGCTCAGGCACTCAAAAGTAAAGAACTTTTCGCGGTGATCAAATAACAGCCCAGACCCAGCACAGAGACAGCAGACATCCCCCCTCCCAAAACCTCAGCAACAACCTCAGCACCTACTTCCACCACAAGATCAAGGAGATATACGACAGCTTTGACAGCCTCGAAACCCAAGGCCCTCCCACCCCACCCGCAACCACCGCACCCTACGACGCCGAACCCAAACAGAACCTACTCAGCTGGACTCCCCTCACTGCAGATGACACCCTCAAGATCATAAAGAGCATCCACTCCAGAGCACCCTCGAATCTCTGCCCGCCTCACATCTTCAACAGAGCAGGCACAACCATCGCCCTCGAACTCTGTCGCACCATTAAGTGCTCCATCAACTGTGCCATCTTCCTGGAAGACTGGAAACACACAGAGATCAACCCCTTGCTGAAGAAACCCTCTGCCTTCCCGACGGACCTCAAGAACTTTAGACCCATCTCTATTCTCCTTCCCAGCCAAGGTCATCAAGAAGGCCATCAACACCCAACTTTCCGAATTCATCGAAGCAAACCACATCCTAAACGTCTCCCAATCCTATTTCCGTAGTAACCACAGCACCAAGACCACCCTCCTCACTGCCACAGACGACTTCAGCGCCCTTCTCGACCGAAGCAAAACTGCAGCCCTCATCCTCCTGAACCTTTAGGCCGCCGTCAATACCGTTTCTCACCGCTCCTATGCACAAGACTCCACGACGCCAGTGATCCAGCGCTCTGATTGAAAAACTGTCTCACCAACGCTACCTATCACCTCAATACTCACCATTAATCATGAAACACACTTAAAAGGCCCATAACACCAATGAGACAATTATTGAGCGACTGAATCATGTGGTCAGATTAATAAAGACTACTCATAAATTATTTACACTATTATATACATCTGCAGATTAACTGTTTTCACTATGGTTTTTAAACATTTATTATTTATTAATCCGGCCACTAAAGGCGATTGGATCAACTGATGGAAACTAGATCGTGAATAAACAAGACCAGCTTGTCTTTTCAAAACTAATTTTATTAAATTTTATTCTTCATAAAGTAAAATAGCATTAAAGGTTTAAAGTCTTTATTTTATAAGCAATTTAGAAAGCAGCATTTTATTAAGACATTGAAATAATAAAGTGACATTATCAAGGCAAGTTCTGAAACATGAAATATTAGCAGAATAGCAGTTTCCATTCCCTAAACCCTATTTCCCTGTCTATTTCTCACTCCACCTAGAAAGGAAAAATCATTTAAAGTCTGCTGTCCTTACGTGCGCCAAAAGTCCAACAGCATGTCACGTCATTCAGGAATTGGGAAGCAAGAGTTTTTGCCCTGCTCATGATGTCAGGTTTTATACCTTTCTTTGTATCTAAACTTTCTACATTTTACATTCTTTTAATGAAATCCAGGCTTCTCATTGGCTGAGCCATGTCAGTCCACAATTAGGTCACCTCCGATTTTTGACCAAGTCCAGGCTTCACATAAGCCCTATTGTTCTTTACTTCCACATCCTTTGGCTTCCTCAAGAAAGATACGTTTTCCTCGGGTTCAGAACATTAATTCCTAATCTTGGCAGACACTTTAAGTTTCTGTCCTTGAGCCTTCTCTCCAGGAGCACGTTTAACTCGACCAAAGACTTGTTTTTCCATTTAATGATGACTGTGCAGCAAAAATCTCCACAACTGCGCATGTGTGAAGACTTCACTCTGGTCAAGTTTTCACGTCTGCAGCTCTGTCAGCCATTTTCTAAACCACCTTTAGGCCTCACTTTGGAAACTATTATTAAACAAACACAAGACATCAATTAATTAAAGAATTGAGACCCCTTCTGTTACCCACCCCCTTGACTAATTAATCCTGTTAATTATGTTACCTAGCACAAGCACAGACAAGCAGCTTTATATTGACCTCTCCCTTGGGATTCATACGAACTCCATTTGCTTTTATCACAGAAAGGACATAACATAAGCACATAAAAAAGCACATGCCATTAGTTAAACAGCCGCATTTAATACTGACAAAGACAATAGACAAAGTTAATATATTATTTTTCTTTGCGTTTGCGACATAAAGCACATTAGTTTACCCCGTGTATATCGATGAATGTAATCTTAAACTAAGTTGATTAGTAATTTTCACCACAAGCTTATTAGTTTTTATTATAATTATGGGAGATTAACTTCACAAGTTAGAACAAAATTTTGTTCTTCACCTTGCTTCATCACCAGCATCCGCAACAAAGCCCTGGAATGGATCCGCTCCTTCCTCACCGGCAGAACACAGAGTCCATTCTTCTCGGAACCCACAGAGATCGGCAGCGGAGTGCTTCAGGTCTTCTTCCTGAGTCGTACTCTTTTCAACATCTACATGATCCCTCTGGAAGCTATAGTCAGGAACCACAGACACCCAGCGGATTCTCTCCCTCATCAAATAACCCAGTCCCCAAGAACAACTTTCATGACGGGATGAAGGCTGTCGCAACCTGGATGAAGAACAGCAGCCTCAAACTCAACTTAGAGAAGATCGGGAACCTCATTATGGGCTCCACCCCCTCTGCCTGGACCGACTTCTGATGGCCCGCAGCACTTGGAACCCACCAACCCCCCACAGAGACCACACATGGAACCTCAGCATCATCCTGGACTCCTCGCTCATTCTGAGCCACCAGATCAACGCCTGCTCCGAAAGATCGTCAAGTGGATCCCCACAGAGACCAGACATTTGGTCACCCACGCACAAATCAGCAGCGGAATCGACTACAGCAACGCACTCTATGCCACCATCACCCAGAAGCTTCTCAAGAAACTTCAGAACAGAATGCCTCCGCCAAACTCTTCCTCAACATCCCCTGCCACAGACACATCACCAGGCACCTGAGAGACCTCCACAGGCTCCCAGTAAACAAAAGAATAACCTTCAAGCTCCTCACACACGCCTACAAAATCCTACACAATGAGGGACCTTTGTACCTCAATCATCACCTCGCATTCCATGTACTCACCAGAGACCTCCGCCTCACTCTGGCTACCGTCCCCATATATCCGCAAGACCACAGGGGAAACAAATCTTCTTCTACTTCACAGCTAAGACCTGGAACACCCTGCCTCTCCACCTCAGGGAATCACAGTTACTGCCTCAATTCAGGAAGGGCCTCAAGACCTGGCTCTTCGACTGCACCACAGCGCCTTTGTCAGACCAGCAGTTCCCCCACCCCCCAGTGCCTTGAGACCCTTATGGGTGAGTAGTCACGCCTTACAAGACACCTGATTGATTGATTCATTCATTCATCACAGAGACCTGGCTCAAACCCTTATCAGCTCCTGACATCCCCCTGTCAATCCCTGCAGGTTACAAGATCACTCAACAGGACCACCTTGACAAGCCAGGAGGAGGACTTGCTATCATCACAAGGAATCCATCCAATGCACATCTACAGAGAACACCACCCTATTCATGCAACAGTTGCACGTTAAGCTGCAAATCTCCAAAACTTCACACTGAACGGAACCCTCACCTACTAACCACCCGGACTAACCTCATCAATGTTAACTTTGTCGCTCCACTCACCATCGAGTCCAGAGCCTAAATTCTCCACAAGACTGCAGCAACCCCTGCTCCACAGCACTCCTCAATAACTTGAGCAACATGGGACTCACCCAGCTGGTCTCAGAATCAACACACACGCAGGGCACCCACTGGACCACAACTTCACCACAAGCTAAAGCATCAAATATAGATGCACCACACCGCTCACTAGGACTGGGCACACCATCATCTACTTCCAAATCAACATAGCCCAAGTCAATACCCCACCAGGTTCAGCATTCCAAGATGCAGCTGAGGCAAATTCACAGAAGCAAACCGACGCCCTGAGCACTGATCACCCTAACCCCACATACAACCTTGACATGGACATTAAAAAACGTTAACAACTGGATCAAAAACTACGCAGACTCCTTCACACCCATCAAACCCAACAAGCACAGTAGATCACACAAGCAGGCCAGCTGGTACACAGAAAACCTCTGAGACACCAAACAACACTTTAAACAGCTAGAAAGGAAATAGAGACAGACATAGCACCACCAACAGAACTACCTACAAAGCTGCACTAATAGGTTATCACCGGCAAATAAGGGACACCAGGAAAAAAGCACTAGTAGACAGATTTGAAGGAATCTGCAACAGCTACAGGGAGAACTTCTCGATCATCAAAGATTTCCCTTCACCTCAGGGGTGTGGAATTTAATAAAATATCTACTTGTCCATGGGGCAGGTTGTTTCATAAATCTTCGTGTCTTGTAACCAAATCCACTTGTCCCTTTTGTGCCATGTAATGCAGCGACAAATTGTAGCAGCAATCTCATTATATGAGAGCTCTGATGTAGCCTCTCTGATTATGCCAGGGTTCATACCATAGTAGGGTTTGAATACTAGCAATTCACCTATGTTGTCACGTTTCCACAGATCTACATACTGGGGCTGAAGTTAGAGATAAGCAATAGTTCCAGGGTTGGGATGCCCTTTTGAGTCTGTGAAAACCTACCAGCTTGCATGTTTTAAGAGTTTTTACCAATTCTTCTCTAATCTTTTCACATACTATGAAAGGTTAGAAATGTAATACTGACATCTGTAGACGTAAATTTCTTCGAGGGTTGGGAAAAAAGTGGTTGGAGGGAAAGTGAACTTGCAAACACTCAGATTTTCGCATGAGCAATTCTACACATGCATAGTTGCTCATGCTAAAATGTGGTTTACAAATATTTTTTAGGAGTACGACTTCTTGCCCTACCTCTGTAAATTCTTGTGAATTCACGAAAGCCATATATCTGCATGTAATGCAAGGACATATACCATGGTGCACTTTTGAGACTTTCTTTTTTAATTGGGCCCCTAATTAGGTCTGGCGTTAACCATGACCTTTTGTTTTATGAAAATTATTTCTCTCTCTCTCTGTCTATCGTCTGGATTCACTGTGAGTGACAGCATTCTGCTCTTTCACAAGGAGCATATCGGCACACAAAGTTGTTTTATACAGTATCAGGAACTACTTTGGCAATGGGCACTTTTTAGGACCATCACTAGACTGAAGATCCCGACTAACCCAGCACTCATAGTAGCCCGGCTTTGTGTGAGTCACTAGCCTCGTCCTTTAGGAATAGGGTAGAAGGGATTTTCTCTTCCTTTTCCAAAACCCAAGGAGAGGCGGTGGTAGTAACCACCAGTACTGATGTAAAGTCAAGGAAGCTACAAGACGGATTAGATCGGTTTAGTCCTTTACAGTACACAGAGGTCCTAAACTTACTGTGTACGGTTCGGTCTGGATCTCCTAATGATCCATGCCCGGCTGCAGTTCTTAAGATCTGACCCAAGGTCATTGCATCCACACTTACACCCGTGTTTAATATGATTATGGATATGGGTGAGTACCCTAGGAAGTGGAAATTCGCTTCGATACTCCCCCTTATAACAAAAACCCAGTTTGGATGCAAAGGATCCTAACAGCTACAGACCAATATCACGTCCTCCGTTTCCGGCTAAGATACTAGAGCAGGTTATTAACCAACAACTTAGCACATTCTTACAGAAGACTAATGCCCTGGACCCTATGCAATTTGGGTTTCGTGCAGGTCAAAGCACGGAGTTGGCCCTTATCAAGGCCACTGAAGAGGTCAGAGCAGTTGTGGACCAGGGAGGGGTTGCTGTGCTGATTCTGTTGGATCTGTTGGCAGCCTTCGACACGGTCCATCATGGAGTGTTGATGGACCAGTTGTCGGGGGCAGGGCTGGAGGGCTCGGCTTGGAGTCTCCTGAAGTCCTTCCTGACCAACAGAATACAGACAGTTGATCTGGGGTTGGATAAATCAAAGCCTTTTGCCCTTTCCTGCGGAGTGCCGCAAGGGTCCTCCCTGAGCCCTATGCTCTTTAATATTTATGTCAGCCCACTGGCGGCCTTGATAAGATCCTTTGGCCTGCAACTTACATCGTATGCAGACGATACTCAAATTGTGTTATCCATACATCGAGGGTCTCAAGTGGATATAGCAGCGAGATGTCACGACTGTCTAAAGAACGTCAAAACACACAAGATGATGGACGGAATGTTGCACAATGGCAAAACATTTACCCCCAGTCACAGATCTGGGTTTAATCCATCGTTATTTTGCTCACCAAGCCACCCCAGTTCAGACATGGCCATATGCAAATCAGTCTTGACCCTGTGCCTCATGGGAACAGTCCAGACCGAACTGCCAAGCCATGTCTTCCCTGGACCGGAATCAAGCATCCTAGGACCAGTTTCTGGCTATCAGCCTTCATCAGCCAGGATAGCTTGACTCCAGTGGCTTAGTGAGCACGGGACCCACGTCTGGGCATACCCTTCCCACATAGGGTGAACAGCAAAACACACAAGATGATGGATGGAATGTTGCACAATGGCAAAACACTCACCCTCAGTCACAGATCTGGGTTTAATCCATCGTTATTTTGCTCACCAAGCCACCCCAGTTCAGACATGGCCATATGCAAATCAGTCTTGACCCTGTGCCACATGGGAACAGTCCAGACCGAACTGCCAAGCCATGTCTTTCCTGGACCGGAATCAAGCATCCTAGGACAGGTTTCTGGCTATCAGCCTTCATCAGCCAGGATAGCTTGACTCCAGTGGCTTAGTGAGCACGGGACCCACGTCTGGGCATACCCTTCTCACATAGGGTGAACAGCAAAACACACAAGATGATGGACGGAATGTTGCACAATGGCAAAACATTCACCCTCAGTCACAGATCTGTTCGCCCTATGTGGGAAGGGTATTGTAAACTTGCAGCCAACGGTTTGTTTTGTAGGGGATTTGTGCTGTAGGGGATTGGGCCTACTTGTCCCAAGGACAAAACACACATGAACAAAACACACATGAAAACTTGTTGCCCTTGACCCCAAACAATATGGCTCGGGCGTCTGGCTATATGAATTCCACATTCGTGCTACACCCTCAGCCACTTTCAACAACCTAGCTGCGTCCCAACAACTCTGTTACAACCTATCTAACTTCTTCCACAGCAGAATCGCAAACACCTACAGCAACTTCGCACACCAACCTAACCCCAGAGAAGTCATCGCTACCCTACCCCCCACCAACCAAGACGGTCACCTGACCAAATGAACAACTCTCACCAGAAACACCGCAGAAATCATACAAACCATCCGCTCAGGGGCCCTAACAGACCTATACCCCAACCACAACTTCAAATCTCAAACAACTTCTACACAGACTCCAGACCATCCAGAACACTGCTGCAAGACTCATACTCAACCCCTCAAGCCACACCCACATCATGCAACATCTCAGAAAGCTGCACTGGCTCCACTTGCACAAGCGCAGCTAATTCAGACTTCTTGTGCCCACATACAAAGCCCTCCACAACACAGGACAAAATACCTAACAGCCGCAAACACTTTCACCATCCAACCAGACATCTATGTTCTTGCTCACTTTCACACATTCCTAGCATCCGCAAAAGCAAAACGGGAGGTCGCTTTTTCTCCTACATCGCATCCAAGATATGGAAGTACTTCCCGCAACACAGTAGAGCCTACTCCTCACTTCTTGAGTTCTGCAAGAAGCTGAATACCTGGCTCTTTGTATAAGCACCCTGGGGACCACACACTTACACACCAGCCAAAGTGCCTAGATACCCTCTCAGGTGATTATTAAACTATACAAATCAACAAATCATCAACATAACATAACAATGTATATACATCACCCCTGCAGAAGGCCTATTGAGCCCGAAGGCAGGGTGGTGTATATTAAAAAGTGGAACATGTACTTATACATGTCCCAACAGAACCCTTGGCAAGTACTGAGTTACAGGCTGACACTTCAGCGCTGCTAAATTCTGAATGGGACTAATAAAGTTGGAATTGTAAGGTATCAAAAGAATCAGTGCATTAAATCAAATTTAATTGTTAAATCGAATTATTGTCAGTGGTGGGAAAACTGCTACTTTAGAAGTTGCTACTTTGGTTGCCCACAGTTTGAGTGCCTGTTTACGGTTTTACACAAAAACTATCCTAACCGACAACAACGACACGCCTAGAGGTTGAAGAGGTATAGATTGTGTCACCATTCGCAGGGGTGGAGCAATAAATGATTTTTCTACTTATCAAAATATTAGGAAGGGATTCTATGATTAAAGTGAAGTTAAAACTGCCTTGAGGATACCCTCTTAATTCTTAGTTCATTTATCCTGAGCTCCTTAGTTAGATTAAAAAGGCAATATTAGATGGTCTTGGGGTATTATCACCGTACCCTCTCTCCAAATGATATTGTCAACATATTTCGGCCAATCCTATTTTGCCACTATTGGTCGATGGCCTTCTTCAGGACTACGAGATCCCCACCTAATGTCACTTTCACTGTTGCTCAGTCATTCTAATTAGTGAACCAGGGGTGTGGAATTTAATAAAATATCTACTTGTCCTTGAGACAAGTTGCTTCTTCCTAAATCTACTTGTCCTGTAACAAAATCCCCTAGTCCCTTTTGTGCCATGTAATGCGGCGACAAATTATGGCAGCAATCTCATTGTATAAGAGCTCTGATAATAGCTTCTCTGATTATGCCAGGGCTCATACCATAGTAGGGTGTGAATACTAGCAAATCCCTTATGTTGCCACGTTTCCACAGATCTACATACAGGGGCTGAAGATAAGCAGTAGTTCCAGGGTTGGAATGCCCTTTTGAGTCAATGCAAACCAACTAACTTGCATGTTTTAAGGGTTTTCACCAACACTTCTCTAACCTTTTCCCATACTGAAAAAGGTTGGAAATTTACTCCTGACAGCGGCAGAGGTAAAACTTCTTCCAGGGTTGGGGAAAAAGTAGTGAGCAGAAAAGTGAACTTGCAAACACTCAGATTTTTGCACAAGCAAATCTACACTTGCATATCTGCTCATGCTAAAATGCAGTTCACAAATATTTTCCAGGCTTACTATTTCTTACCCTATTTCTGTAAATTCATGCAAATTCACGAAAGTCATTTATCTTTACTTAACACAAGGACATATACCGTGGGAACACATTTGAGACTTTCTTTAATAATTGGGCCCCTCATTAGGTCTGGCATTAACCATGACCTTTTGTGTTTTTATTAAAATTCTCTCTCTCTCTCTCTATTGGGTGGCTTCATGGCTAGTGATAGCATTCTGCACTTTCACAAGAAGCAGGTCGCCACACAAAGTAGTTTAGTTCAGTGCCAGAAACTACTGGGGAAGTGTGTGCTTTTTGAGACCAAAAACAATTTTTGCTTTTGCCAATGTTTGTTATAATGGTGAGGGCCTGGCAGCTCCCACACCAATAAGGTTTACAAAAACCATGCCAAAACACGTCTTGCACTGACAAAACCAAAAGGTTGACCACCAATTTCATACCTACTGGCTTTGCCAATGCTAGTTTATTTTTGTTTCTCATAATCTTATTGAAACTGGTTACACTGATTTTCCATTATGAATATTTTGGGGAAATACTAGTATACATCAACACATTTTACTAAATGATACTGCAAAGAAATGGTACTTAAGATTTTACAGTAGTTTAGCGAAATATATATTTTTTCTTGCTTCCACTTTTATGTGAAAATTTTATTTTGAAAGCAAAGAATCAACAATCTTGCTTTCAAGCTTCAGCAAATATTTGCATCTAAGGAGAGAGAATTCTGGGAGCTTTATTCATAGCCTCATATTGCTAAACTTTGAAAATGCATGCACATGTTTTTGTACTGGAACCACTGTCGGTAGTGCAGTCGAGCTTACAACATTTACTTAGAGCGCTCACCCTAATAATACTTTGCATTAATGAACCATAAATACGAGTTTGAACAGCATTAACACATGGACACAAATAATACCTTAACTTCAGACAATGGCCTTCCCTGACCATAATGTGGCACTGTAAACTGGCAGTCAAAGGGTCTGTGCTGCAGGGGGTTGAGCCTAAAATACACATGAAAACTTGTTGCCCTTGACACCAAACAATATGTCCTGGGTGTCAGGCTATAGGAATTCCACATCCCTGGTGAGCAGTAAATGGTTGCAAGTAGTACTGTACAGTGACCTCACTAATCTTTATTTCTGACGTTAATTGTTATCTATAAGACAAAAAACATCATCATCCATCATATAATTAGGGAGGGAAGATGTATGCTTTTACATGCCTACAAGTGCAGTTGGTAACAATGCATCCAAGTATTTCAAAAGAAAATACAGCTAAGACACTGCATTAACAATTGTGAGTTTTTTGGATAAGAACAAATCGAACATTGAAGTCATGGGTTTTCTTACCCAAATGTTTTTCTACATTTCCTATCTCTGGGTGGGTGCGGGATTGTCACCCTTTATTCACACACTGTGTAAAATCAATGTTATCCAATATGCCTTGTTCTTAGTTGATATACAAATCGTAGTAAAATCATAGCCCATATTGTGAATTGTACCTCCACAGATGTGGTACCTTCCCATAGTATCCAAAAATTGACTAGTCATGTCGTAGGTATCAGCCTCTCATTTACGTCCTCAATGGACCAACGCCTTCTGGGATATAGCTTCCAATGATAGCGGTGGCTTCCCTGCGTGCTAATTAGTACCGGCCGAGCAGGCCGTGTCAGAATGCGCTACGTAGTCACATGACTGGGCAACTAGAGCGTCAACCCAAACTGGAATAACACAGGTGGCGGCACTTCTGAGCCGCAGTGCATCTAGAACGCCTTACTATATTACCCAAAATGGTTAGATAATTAACCCGGTTCCAATGAGTAAATAGGTGCCGTGAAAATTGTCCTAATAGGATCCCTTCTTATCACAGTCAAGCTCTGGGCACCTTGCTCATCTTACTCTCCCCAGTGTAATCAGAACAGACTAAGGGGATGTGTCAGTACAACTAAACCCCTTGCTTGTGTCAAGGTCAGAAGCAGTCAGTGGTTTTAAACCATGTTCTGTGATAAACAATCTGTAAATAGAGTCTATATGTACCGATGTATGTATGGTTACATGAAACCACTGTGATAATGGTATAACTGGTGGGTCAGCTGAATCCCCTTATTTCCCTCATAGACTGTTTAGGTGATACCATGGAATATCATCATTCAATACCATATTATGGCTACCGAGCCTATATATCAAACGCTGTTCTCGTGGGTATGTAGCTCACTGGTAGCCACACCCCAGGGGTGGGCTACCAAGCTCTCGTGACCAAGAGAGGGGGTCTGCCATTTTAAGTGTGGCTAGAATAGAGCATTCTGGACTAGCTAGATGGAAGTTGTCATCAGGCGGAGGGGATCCTGGTAGTCCATTGGCTTGTGAATGCATCCTCCCCTAAGAGGACTCTGGGATAACTAGATGCTGCACTTCACAGGAAGCTGTAATCAGGCGGAGAAGATCATGGTAGCCCGGATGTATGACATTACAACGCATGCTATTACAACGCATGCCTTTACGACGCAAGTTTTACAACGCAACTTTTACAACGACTTGCGTTGGGGGGCACTGGATAGTGAATAGTTTAATTTACTATTCCAACTCCAGTCCCCGTGTATAGTAGGGAAGGTGTTGGAAACTATTCCCTATCCTAGAGCGCCCCCCAGCGCAATTAGTTGTAAAAGTTGTGTGTAATGGTTGCGTCGTAAAGGTACTTCGTTGTAACAGTTGCATTGTAAAGGGTGTTTACCTGGTAGCCCATTGGTTTGTGAACACGGCCTCCCCTAAGAGAACTTTCTAGGCAGAAAAGGGGAACTCTGACACTCAGATTTCTGTGGACTGGAGAAAAGGACCGAAGAAGGACTGCCCTGCTGCACCAAGGACCTGGCAAAGGAGAGGCTACACCAAAGTAGGACTGCACCTGTTGCACCTTGGACTAGTGAAGACAAGGACTCTGACTGCTGTGTCCTGCTCGTGGCAAATTCGTTCCCCGAGCCAAGACAGAAGCAGAGACTCCAAGAGTTAGTTGGCCTACATATAGTTTGCAGCATAGGGTCACAATTGCTGAAGAATCTACCTGGCGAGTTGTTAGGTTAAATCACCAGATCATCGCCCCAGTGCAGCTTAAGAGACCAGGACCTGATGCTGAAATGTTGCATCCGAGTCTGCAAGACCCAGCAGAGTTGTCAGAGTGTAGCTTGGTCACCAAGTAGAAGAGTCGTTAAAAGAAGGAACCAGCAGATTTTGCTGTGCCGGGCGACTGGAATTCTGCTGACCCCGAGGGTACTTTGAGTGACATTGACCAGTAAAATGTAAAACTGTAAATGTCGGAATTTGTAAAGCGCACCGCTACCTCCACCGGAGGTGTCCCGGCGCTGTCCGTATACCGCTTAGGAACCCTTCCTGGCTTCCCTGGGAAATGTCCACTCCTGGGCACCCCCCAGGTGAAGCCAGGCATCCCAGCGCTTTTGGGTCCGTTGTGGAGATTAAGCAAGCTATTGCCCAGAGTTGCAGAGTGGGACCCATGATTAGAATAGGCACCGAGGCGAGAATTATCAGGTCCAAGGAAATTGAGCCCAAGACCTGCCGAGACGGGAATTGAACCCTGGTCCCGGGCCAGACCTCTGCATCAGGGTCTGCCGCTCTAACCATTGAGCCACACTTCTCCACTCCCACCAGCAACAGCAGGAGCGGAAACCAAAAACAGCTAGGCCAACCCAACAACACCGACACCCCCCAAACCTCCACAGAACGCCCGGGAGGAGAAAAACGGGAGGGAAGGTATACAGAAAACCCGAAAGCCAAGGAAACGAGAGAGCAACCCCCGAGGACAGACCACCCCGGAACAAAAACCGGGGAGAAGAGCAACAGGAGGGGAAGCAAAAATGACCAAACCAAGAGTCCCAAACCAAAGACAAAAGGACCTGGAACAGAGGAACAGACAGAGGGAATGCTACACGAAGCAGCAAGACATCCCAGCGCAGGGCCATTCCAAGCACCAGCGCACAGTCCCAACAAAAGGACATGTCCCGTCGAAACGAGCACCAGACAGCACCAAACAGAGGACGGCAGGAAGCGGCCCAAGCCACCAAAAGAAGGCACAACTAGAGTACCATTCCATTAAAGAAAACCAACCGCCGTAACAGGGATGCCTCTCAAGACCCTCTGAAAGACAACAGAGAAGTCGCCGCCCAGACACAAGACAGGGAAGCCCGCAGGAACAGAGACACGTACCGGGACCCCCCAAGAAGGCCCAAACAACAACGAGCCCCCGGAGCGCCAGCCCGAACAACAGACAAGCCGGCCACCAAGGACCCCAACGGGGCCCCCAACCCAAGGACAGGCATCCAAGGACAACAAAAGGAGAGAGGGAAGCAGAAACGCACCCCCCACACCAGGTCGGGAGAGCAAAGCCACCAGACCAGGGGAGAGAGGAACCAGAGCCCCGTAACCAGCAAGAAAAAGGACCCAACGAGTCATCAGAAGAAACACCAAGGACACGAGGTGCACAAGAGCCCAAGGAACCACAGCCAAGGAGGCAACCACCATCCGCCGGACACAAAACCAACCCCGAGCCGGGGCAGGGCAGGAGGGAGACCCAGTAGGACCCGCTGCTAAAAAGAAGAACAAGCATTGGCATAGCCAATAGGTCTCGCTTGTGGGACCTTATAAGCACATCTTCCACCTCATTATTTTGCAGCCTAGGCACATGTTCCAATGCCGCCCAGCGAGTGGCGCTGTTTCCTCACATGAGGTAAAGAAGGAAGAGAAATGCACGGCCGTGAAAGTGGCTCTCGGGGGCGCATTCCTTTGAAGTGTCGGGTCTGATGCAATTATGCGAGGCAGGCTGGTTAGGAAGCAAATGGCAAGGGAGAGAGGCTGAGGCTTTGATGTGGGGAGTCACAAGTGAAGTGAATAATTAGGGGAGGAGAACTGGCAGGCTGATAGGCAGAAGGCTCAGGCAAGCTCGTGCACGAAGGAGCTTGCTGTCACGTGATTCACGTGAACTTAAAGAAAAACGCAGCGCAAGAAGCCCTTGGTTTCACGAGGATTTTCAGGACATGAATTCTCGCTCCGCTCGATGCGCTTGCGCACATCGATAGGTCGCGAGACCTAAAAATGGAGGATACCAGGTGACAAAGACCGTCAGGCGAAATCGTGTCCCCAGAAAGAGAGGAACACCCCGCATGGCAATGCCAAGCCACACGCAGTCCTGCCTCCACCCAGCCAATCAAAACGCCAGAAATCCAAAGGTCAAAGGTGACATAAGCCCCTCCCACCCACCGCCATGCCTGTTTTTTTTCTGCTCCGACGGCTGTCGGAACGCTGGTGCTCCCGGTTCCTGCCTCTGTTCCTGTTTGCTTCTGGATGGTTTGGCGGTGCCGTGAGTGTTTCTTTTGCATTTTAAATGCTTCTGTTTATGGTCTTTTCATCTTTTTATCGGCGCGGCCGCTCCGGTCCTCCGGCCGGCCACGCTCCTGTTCTGGGGTCAGGATGCTCCCCGTTCATGTGCTGGGCTGGGGCGGGGAGCCCTCCTGGTGTTCTGGCCCCAGGTCGTTCCGGCGCTGGTGCTTTAGTGCAGCGTCCGGCCCCTGCAGCCATGTTCTTCATATGTGGCTGTGGGTGGAGACTGCAGGGCTGCCCTTTTTTGTTTATTTTCTGATCTCACATACGAGATTGCTTTTTGGGGCAGTGTTTCCTGGAGGTTGCTGGGCACTTCCTTTATTGGTGTGTTGGGTGTTTTCCTGTGGGGTTTACTCCTTTGCTCGCCATGTTTGAGGGGACTTCCTCTCCAGTGCATCCACGGAGCTGTTGCTCATTGATATGTCATATGCCTCTGGTGTCACAGGCTATCATGTGCTGAGGGTTCAAGTCCTGCCTATGCTGTCAATGTGACTTGGGATGTTCATTTTCATGCTGTGCTTTGGAAGTTTGCATTCTCTTTATCCACGTAGCATCTTTTGCAGTTTTTCTTGGACTGTTTTGCGCTGTCTGCGCTGCTGGTGCATGCGGCTATGCCATCATCTCTTGTTGGTGGGATCGTGGACGTTTTTCCCTGTTGGGGTATACATTCGGGGATGGTCCATGAGATTTCTGGCGTTTTGATGCTGGGTCTTTCTCCCTGATTCATTTGCTCCGGCGGGGTTTATTCCCGTTTTTTACCGGCCATTTCGTGCTGTCCTGTTGGCTGTACTGGCTGCGGTGTGGCTTGGCATTGCCATGCGGGGTGTTCCTCTCTTTCTGGGGACACGATTTCGCCTGACGGTCTTTGTCACCTGGTATCCTCCATTTTTCTTCTTTTTTGCACCTTCTTCCTCTGTCTTCGGAGGCTTCTTCCCTGGAGGTCCGGGTTGGGCGGTTGGTGGATTCCGCTCTCAAGAGTTCGTATGCTGCTTCTCCTTTTTGGGGTGTGTGCTTGCTCTTTTTCGGTCTGTGCTTCGCAGGTTCTTTTCTTAGAGGTCCCTCTTTCCAGTCCCGGATGGTTGGGCCTTGTCCTCGGCTACCGGGGCGGCGGGGGCTTGTGAGATTTCTCTCTGGCCTGCGTTTTGGTGCTTTGCCATTCCCCTGGTGCCTTGGTCCTATGCCTGCATTTTTTGCTCTCCGTTTGGTTCCCTGCCTCTGCGGCGCCTGCTGCTGCTCCTGAGTGTCAGTCGGATATGTTGTGCCCAGGAGGAGTCTCCGTGGCCTGGTGGTTGCATCTCTTCCTCTTTAGGTTATGTGTTCCGCTCCTGGTGTTGACCTGCTTGTGGGTCACCTATCTCCTTTGGTGTCATTGCGATTTGGGGGCTCGGCTCCGTTGTTCCTGGCTCGTTGGTCCGGTCTGCTTTGAGAATGGTGGTTCCTGTTGGTCTTCATTCTTGGTTGCCGGTTTCCATTCCGGGCCGTCCCCCTTTTAGGCTGTTTTCACGGTCGCTTCGTTGTCCGTTGGCACTGTGATGCGTTCTGCCGTCTTCTTTGGCGTCGGCCTATTTTTTGTCGCTTCGCTCTGTGGCGCTGGTTTCGGTGACGGAGAGGGGCCGTGGGTCCTCTTTCTCTCTGTTCCGGGTCCTGGCTCCCGTTGGTCTTTCTGTTCAGTTCTGCCTCCCGGGGCTTTGGTCGGGTTGGTGCGGCTGTGTCCCTTTCGGTTGTGCCCCTTGCAGCCCGGTTTTCCCCTCTTCTTGGTGGGTGATTTTGGCTTCCCTGGGTGTGGGAGTTGCCTGTTTTTCTCGTTCCCCTCCATCCGGCTGCTCAGAGGTTTGCGGTGGTTGAGTTCTGTTTCCTGTTTTCAGGTGTTTCCTTTCAGTCTCTCTCATGCTCCTCTGGTTTTTTCCACGACGCTGGCTCCTGCTGTGGGGGTTTGCTGGCCTGGTTCCGGTTTCTGGGGTCGTATTGGGTCTGGCTGTTCCTCGTCTGGTTCCTGTTCGGGGGCGTCAGTTCCTCGGGACCGGTTTGGCGCTTTGCTGGGGGCTGTTTCTCAGTGCTCGCTTCAGCGGCTCGTATGCTTTCTGTTGAGCGTTGCTGGAGGGGGTTGACATGGCCCCTGCGCTAGGATGACACGCATTTCGTGAGGCGTTCCATATATCCGGATCTGTTCTCTGTCCTGTTGGATTTTCTGCGGATCCTACTGGGTCTCCCTCCTGCCCCGGCTCGGGGTTGGTTTTGTGTCCGGTGGATGGTGGTTGCCTCCTCTGCTGTGGTTCCTTGGGCTCTTGTGCACCTCGTGTCCTTGGTGTTTCTTCTGATGACTCGTTGGGTCCTTTTTCAAGCTGGTTACGGGGCTCTGATTCGTCTCTCCCCTGGTCTGGTGGCTTTGCTCTCCCGACCTGGTGTGGGGGGTGCATTTCTGCTTCCCTCTCTCCTCTTGTTGTCCTTGGATGCCTGTCCTTGGGTTGGGGGCCCCGTTGGGGTCCTTGGTGGCCGGCTTGTCTGTTGTTCGGGCTGGCGCTCCGGGGCCTCGTTGTTGTTTGGGCCTTCTTGGGGGGTCCCGGTACGTGTCTCTGTTCCTGCGGGCTTCCCTGTCTTGTGTCTGGGCGGCGACTTCTCTGTTGTCTTTCAGAAGGTCTTGAGAGGCATCCCTGTTACGGCGGTTGGTTTTCTTTAATGGAATGGTACTCTAGTTGTGCCTTCTTTTGGTGGCTTGGGCCGCTTCCTGCCGTCCTCTGTTTGGTGCTGTCTGGTGCTCGTTTCGACGGGGCATGTCCTTTTGTTGGGACATTGCGTGGGTGCTTGGGACTGTGCGCTGGTGCTTGGAATGGCCCTGCGCTGGGATGTCTTGCTGCTTCGTGTAGCATTCCCTCTGTCTGTTCCTCTGTTCCAGGTCCTTTTGCCTTTGGTTTGGGACTCTTGGTTTGGTCATTTTTGCTTCCCCTCCTGTTGCTCTTCTACCCCGGTTTTTGTTCCGGGGTGGTCTGTCCTCGGGGGTTGCTCTCTCGTTTCCTTGGCCTTCAGGTTTTCTGTATACCTTCCCTCCCGTTTTTCTCCTCCCGGGTGTTCTGAGGAGGTTTGGGGGGTGTCGGTGTTGTTGGGTTGGCCTAGCTGTTTTTGGTTTTTGCTCCTGCTGTTGCTGGTGGAAGTCGGTTTTGGCCAGCCGCCCTTGCCTCCGGCTCTGCTTCTGGGTCCGCAGCTGTCTTTGCCCTATCTTTGGTGCTTGCTTCTGACTGCTTGTCTCTTGAGCGGCTGTCTTTAGCGTCTTTGGGCTGTTCTTCTGTGGTGGCCTGTGGCATGTGTTGGTCGCGTTGGCCTTCCGCTCTTTGGAGCTGTGATGCACTTTGGGGCTCTTTTGTTTCCTGGTGCTCTTCTCTTGGTCGGAATCCATGCTGGGGTTCCTGTTTCTGTGCTGGTTTCTCCAGCTTGGGTTTGTTGTTGGGATTTTTCCCCTTCCGCTTTGACTGCTCGTTGACGGCGGTTTGTGCTTATCGGGGCCTTGGGGCTTCCTCGGTGGTTGTTGCCCTTTGGTGAGTCGGCTTCTTCGGAGCTTTTGCTTCGTTGTCCAGGCTCTCCAGTGCTCGTTTCTTCTTTGGGCCTTGCCTGCTGTTTTGCATGGTCTGCGGTTGCCCCTTTCATGTCCTTGTTAGTGGCGGACTTGTTGGGGTTGTCCACTGCGGTGGCTTTTTTGCTGGCCTTCTCTTCTGCTTGTCGGTTGGGTGTGTTAGGTGCCTTGCTCGTTTTGTTTCCTTCTTTGCAGTTTCTGCTGGTTTGGGTTGCTTTGCCGGTTAGATCGGGCTTTTCTGCCTGTTTCTTCGTGTTTTCTTTTGCGGCTGGAGGTGTTGCTTCCTGTTTTGCCTGCTGAGGGGGTTTCCCCTTCTTTGGGTGTTCGCGGGGCTCTTCTGTTTTGCCTCCAATGTTCACTACAGTCTTGGGTTTCTACTGCCCTGTTTGTCTCCTGTGGGTTCTGTGTCTGCTTCCTGTGCTGATGCGGCGGGGTCTCCATCCTGGTACTTTGTGGGGCGGCCTTTTGGCGGTCCCGTCACACTTTTGTGCGACATTCTCGGCTTGATGTTTTTCTTGCCTCTTCTGACGATTTCTGTTGGCGTCTTGTACGCTGCTGTTCGTTGATGCTTTATTGTTTAAAGTTTTGTACTTTTGCATGGATCCCTGGTGTCCTGCATTTTTTCTTCTTGGTTCTCTGCTTGTGAGTTCCTCACGTGGTAAGGACTGGGATGGGGAGGACCCATGAGGGGGTAATGTCTTATTACTTACCGGTAATCTTCAGTACCCCGATTAGGGTCCTCCCCGTCCCAGTCCTCTTCCCTCCCTCCCTCCCGCTGTGTTTGTGTCTGAGTCTTGTTGATAACAGGCATGGCGGTGGGTGGGAGGGGCTTATGTCACCTTCGACCTTTGGATTTCTGGCGTTTTGATTGGCTGGGTGGAGGCAGGACTGCCAGTGTGACAAGAAGCACCGAACCAGGAGAGTGGACGGAGGGCTAGCCCCAGGATGACCCCTGTTGACTGCACAGCTTCTTCAGCATCTTTGAGCTTCTTGAGCATCCTGTATCCCTTGCATCAAGAGCACGCCATATGAAGTCAATGGCAAGGAATCACTGACCCAGGAACTTGATTGAAGTCTGATTTTCTTGAGGAGGCTAACAGTTTCTTTGGACCTTGCTGGTCAACTTAACTGGCTCTCTGCGGGAGTTGGTCACCCAAAGTAACTCTAAGAAACTGCAATCAACTTACCAAGGTTTTTCTTGAAAAAGTTTGTGTCAAATTCATTGGATTTGCCAGCGCTTGTTCATGGTTAAGTAAAAAATCTGGAATTATTGTTTCTTGCAAACTCTATATTTCTACAACGGTGGATCTTTTTCGTTTTGGTGTCCATGAGTTCATAAAAATGCAATCTAATTTTATAAATTGGTGTTCGATTTCTTGAGAGTCATAGTTCCATTTTCTTTAATGTTTTGGTGCTGTTTAAATTCTTTACACTTGTTCATTTGGGTAAGCCAGCACCACATTTCTTCACAACCAGGAAGGCTACTAGCCTAGCTTTTAAAGCAGGTAAGGCCAATATATTATGACATTAGTTAACGGGAGGGGCAAGACAGTTGCCACCCAGGCTGCGATTAATAATACACTGCAGTTTTAAATAAGCGGCTTGAAAATGCTGGTGCCAGGGTCCTCATGGGCTTCCTGGATGCATTTACTCTCTCAAGATTTAGCAGTGGGCAAGTGAAAAATCTGAGGAGGGACCTAACTAAAGAGGAGCTCATGGAAGTAGTTAGGGAAATGCCTGGGAATAAAACACTGGGCACTGATGGCCTACCAGCTATTCTACCAGTTATACGCGGAACTGCTAGAGACCAGTGGAAACGCCTGAGGTCCATGTGTGAAGTGCTTAAAGTGATGTTTACCAAGACGGATCAGGATCCTGGGAAGATTGGTTCATATCACCCACTGTCCATGTTCAATGTTGATGTTAAGGTTTTGTCCGAACTTTTAGTTAACAGATAGCAGGGAGTGATCGGAGACACCCTCATGAACATTCGAAGACTAACCCACATCATGAACTCAGTACAGGGGTTAGATGCTGCAGCTGCTTTGGTTGCCTTTTGTCGCTACTGTTCGCTTCAGCAATGGAGCCACTAGCCATTCATTTGCATCAGGTCTTCCGTCAGTGGGGTATTAGGTGGGTAACGCAGAGCATGTCATCTCTTTTTATTCCAGCAACGCTCTTGTGCACCTGCAGCAGCCTGAAACATCTGTGCTACAGTTATTGACTGAGTTGACAGAGTTAGGCAGAGTCTCTGGCCTGCATGTGAATCGAGAAGTCACTGATGTTCCCCATAGCGGGATTAGTAGGCAAACCTGTGGGGCTACTGTCCAATGTGGGCCCTAGATTGGCTCTGATACTTGGGTATAAGGCGGCACATAAAGCTGAAAAGTAGCATTATAATATAGGTAGGGTGCTGGCGGGTCTGCAGGTCTTTGTTACCTTCCGAAACAAACAAACAAACATCAGTTAAGCGCAGGATTGCGATAGCAAAAATGGTGGTACTACCACTCTGCCTCTAGGTCTCTCAAAATACACAAGGCCCAATAGCAAGGAGCTCAATTACATTGCTTGACAGCCTGTTAATTGTCCTGATATGGGTGGGGAAGAGAAGTCGAGTTGGCTTGGGCATCCTGACTCTGTCTCGCTGATTGGAGTTGTATTATCTGACAGCTCGAACTTAGCCCAATTTAAACATGCGGCTAAAGGGTGTGTTGAAGATGACAGCTGAGAGTAATGGATTTTTGCGGGGGTCCTGGGAGTACAAGACCTGCTGATATGTTTAATGGTCTAAACATGAAAGGCCAAGCAATGTCCGTATTTGATATGATGGGAGCTAGCAATTAACAAAGTCATTTGAAGACCCCATTAGCTCCCGTTGTGGTAGTTGCAACCCTTTTTACACATTGCCTGGTATATGTTTTTGAGGGAGGGTGCAATAAAGGGAAAGACTTGTATCCGGGAGACAGTTGCATCCCATTCTAGACTCGGGGCTTGTGAGAGCTTTGGGGTGGGTCTGGCTCAGTTTTTGCAAGTTGCTAGGTTAACCAAGACAGCCAGAGACATCTGGACATGCTTCCCAGACACTACTGGAGGTTCTGCTGGATTTGGGATTCTCCCAGCGCCTCACACGGTGTTTAGACAGCGCATCAGAAACAGAAGTATTGTGGGATAAAATATTATGTCAAGAATATTGAGGACAAACATTTAATCAGATGTGGATTTAAGGATAGTAAATCTATACTTACCCATTTGCACTTACCTTCTCAATATTATTGACACGATATTCCATCCACACCATATTTCTGTTTCCAATATTCTGTCAGTGATCCCCTCGTATCCCGCCCACATGAGGCCTTTAAATAGGATAGACTTCGGGTAGAGGAAGGAACTCAGAGCCATTAACAGGAAGACAATGGAGAAGAACATGCAATGAAGCACGCGCGGGTGTCTGACAACGCTCATTCCAAACCAGCAAATTTCTAAGAGCTACACCACATAAATCCGTCACTCGTGTGACTAAGAAGAATTTACCCAGGCAGATCGGATTGGTGCCCAGATGTAGTGAGTGAGACGCGGACTTTCTGCATATGACCTGGAGCTGTGCCAATATAGTACCATGCTGGAGAAATGTGGCTCAGGGGTTAAGAGGGGTTTTATGTTTATGTGTATTGGCTTTGTATTGCGCACAAATACCCGGAGGTGTCTCGGCGCAGAGGATTGTCAATGGCAAATCATGCTGAAGCAGAAATTGGTCAAAGAGCCAGGTTTTCAGTTGTTTCCGGAAAATTAAAAGCGTCGGACTGGTCTTGATGATAAAAGGGAGGGTGTTCCAAAGCCTCGCAGTGGCTACTAGGAATCGTCTGTCTCCCCAAGCAACTGTTCTAGTGCGAGGAACAGGGAGAAGATAAGTGGATGCTGAACGAAGAGGCCTGATTGGAGTGTAGATCTTAAAAGCCTTTTTTAGAAATCGTGGTCCGGAATCATGAATGGCCTTGTAAGCGATACAGAGGGCTTTAAATTTTATGCGACTCCTGACTCGCAGCCAATGCAATTGACGTATGGCCGCAGAGACAGAGTGGTGCTTGGTGATGGAAAGTAATATTCTTGCCGCCGCATTTTGGACAAACTGCAGTTTGTCCAGAACCTGCTCCTGGGCATTCAGCAAGAGGGCGTTACAGTAATCCAATTTGGAAAATATTAAAGTGGTTATCAGAGTTTTTCCTGCCGAAGGAGGTAAGTAAGGAAGTATTTTTTTGATTTTTCTGAGAATAAAAAATGAGGACGAGATCACTGTATTGACATGATGGTGAAATGTTAATTTGGTGTCAAATATGACCCCAAGATTTCTGACCTTGGCAACCGGTACTGGCGAGGGGCCCAGATCAATTGGCCACCAGTTGTCTGACCATGCCGGAGACAAGTTGCCAAAGGTCATCTCCTCAGTCTTATCTGAGTTTAATTTTAAGAAGTTCATCGACATCCAGGAGCCTATGGCTAGCATACCCTCCTGGAATCTCGACGCAACTGCCACACCATCCTTATGGACAGTCATCTGCGTAGGTGGTTAAGCTCAGCCCATGCGATTTTATGACCCTTGCCAAGTCTGACACATAGATATTAAATAGTGTCGGACTTAGCGATGATCCCTGGGGCACTCCGCACGGCAAGGAGGAAGTGGGCGAGCATAATTTGCCCAATTTCACCGATTGAGTGCGGTTAGCCAGGAACGAGGCTAGTAGATCTCTGGCTTGGTTAACCACCAGTGTTGAGACACAGTCGATCAAGGTGGAGTGATCGACAGTGTCAAAGGCGGCGGAAAGATCTAACAATATGAGGGCCGCCGCCCTGCCATGATCTAAGATTGTTCTGATCTCGTCAGCCGCCTTTATCAGTGCCATTTCTGTCCCATGGCCTTGCCTAAACCCAAATTGGGTATCATCCAGCAGATGGTGTTGATTGATATAATCTGAGAGCTGGTGATTCATAAGGGATTCAAAGATCTTTGCTGGGAAAGGAAGGCAAGCTATGGGTCTATAATTGGCTAATTCTAAAGGGTCTGAGGATGTTTTTTTTAGCAGGGGTTTAATTACTACTTCTTTCCATATCTTCAGATACTCACCCGCGCGAAACATGGAGTTACAGATGTCCGTAAGTGGAAGGGTGATGGTCTCACAGAGCAGATTGAGTACCAAAGCTGGATAGGGGTCTAGAGGGGACCCTGAAGTGATGGTGGCTGCATATTTGCTGATGGTGTCAGCCGAAACTAGGTGAAAAAGGGAAAAAGTCGGGCCAGCCGATATAGGCACAGGTAGAGGGTCCGAACCTTGTGGGCGGGTTAATGAAGAGAATGCTGAGTATATATTGATAACCTTGTTGGCAAAATAATCCGCTAAGGAGTTACAAAGGTCTTGGGAAGGCTCAATGGCAGGAACTGAAGGAGGAGTAGATAAGATGTTAACTATTTGAAACAATTTCTTGGATGAATTATGTGCAAGCTCGATTTGAGATAGGTAGTAGGCACTTTTATGAGAGATTATAGAACGTTTATATATGGCTATGGCAGCCTTATAGCATTGTTTGTCCTGAGGGCTATAATGTTTACACCAATGCCTCTCGAGGTTCCTGCAGTGCTGCCTCTGCAGTCTGAGTTCCTCCGAAAACCATCTTGCGGACGGAGTGGATCGATTTGGAAAAATTAATTTAGTGGGGACTGCCATACTAAGGGCAGCCAGGAGCCAGTCCTGGTACCTGATGGCTGCCTGCGTGGGATATGAGGAAGCCTCATAAGGAGAGGTGCTGAGTATTTGGTTAAGCAGAGAAGGATCTAGATTTTTCCAGTCTTGAATACTTTGCGCAATTTGCGATTTAGACTGTGCTGGATTGGGGGTATGCGCTTTTATGCTAAATATGACTACTTCATGGTCTGACCAAGTTAGGGGCAGTACGTTAATCAGAGATATAGCCGAACTATTAGTAAACAACCCATCAAGGGTGTGACCTGCTTGATGAGTCAGGACTGAGACCAGTTGATATAGTCCCATCGCTGCCAGGTGGGTAGTAAGCTGGATCGTATCCCTGTCCAAGGGTACTTCATGGTCTGACCAAGTTAGGGGCAGTACGTTAATCAGAGATATAGCCGAACTATTAGTAAACAACCCATCAAGGGTGTGACCTGCTTGATGAGTCAGGACTGAGACCAGTTGATATAGTCCCATCGCTGCCAGGTCGGTAGTAAGCTGGATCGTATCCCTGTCCAAGGGGGATTCAAGATAGAAATTAAAATCTCCCAGGACAGTGTAATCCGATGATCCTGTGAAAGGTTCTATTATTTCGCCAAGATTTGAAAGAAAACGTTTACGTGAACCAGGGGGTCGGTAAAGGAGAGTACCCTTGAATGCTTGATTATTATTCAGTGAGATGGAAAACTTACGGGCCTCACAATCCAGACTAGAGATGGGTTCAGTTTTTATAGACTAACTAGCTTTATGAATTATGGCAAGTCCCCCGCCCTTACCTGAGGGCCTGTCTAGTTTGGACACACAGAAGCCCTCAGGAATGGCTGAGCGGAAGTCTGGTCCTGAAGCCGCATCCCCCCAGGTTTCCGTAATAAATAGAATATCCAGCTCTAGGCTTGTGGTTAGCTCCAAAATTTCCAAATTATGCTTGGGTAGAGAGCGTGCGTTTATCAGAGCAGCACGATAAAGAGACCGTAACTTTGGAAGGGGAGGCTGAATAAGCGGACGGGAGACAGGGACGGTGAAAGGACATGTGGAACAAGGAGTAAGTGAAGATGTGCAAAACGACACAAGGGGCAGAGGGGAACAACAGGATGGAGGGACACTTACTTTTATCTCCTTTAACTGGTCGGATGTGTAACAGATGCGTGGGACATGAGGAGATGAAGTGTTTCGCACAGAGGGAAAGGCCCTGGGCCCGGTCCCGGTGCGGACGGGCGCAGACGGGCTTGCCTTAAGCGTGCCTTTGGCGCGCTCTCGGCGCGCCCACTGCGCTTCCGTGAGGGCATGAGGTTTAAGTAGTTGAGGAGGCGAGCAGCTACACTGCTAACCTCTAAGGACCGGAAGTCAAGTATAACACTTCCCACTATGGCGGTCTATCCCTCCACAACAATCCGAATCATCGGTGGTGGAACGGGGATTGTGCCTGTACCAGCAAACACACAAGGTAATTTCGTAATCAAATTAAAATGTGCATAAAGGAATAGTGTAAAAATATAATACAAACAATTTAAAAACTGCTAGGAGCCCAGCATAAGTGAGCGTCCGTCGGCGGGTTTCGATTTAAAATTCAGTATCTAGTGGCAGGAGGCGCGCTAGTACCAGCATACATTGTCAATGAATTTTCGGCATGAAATGTCCCAAGAAATCCAGGGAGCTGGCTAAGTCAGGGGTTTCAGTAGCTGAGGAGGCGAGCAGCTAGACTGCTAACTTCTAAGGACCGGAAGTCAAGTATAACACTTCCCACTATGGCGGTCTATCCCTCCACAACAATCCGAATCATCGGTGGTGGAACGGGGATTGTGCCTGTACCAGCAAACACACAAGGTAATTTCGTAATCAAATTAAAATGTGCATAAAGGAATAGTGTAAAAATATAATACAAACAATTTAAAAACTGCTAGGAGCCCAGCATAAGTGAGCGTCCGTCGGCGGGTTTCGATTTAAAATTCAGTATCTAGTGGCAGGAGGCGCGCTAGTACCAGCATACATTGTCAATGAATTTTCGGCATGAAATGTCCCAAGAAATCCAGGGAGCTGGCTAAGTCAGGGGTTTCAGTAGCTGAGGAGGCGGGCAGCTAGACTGCTAACTTCTAAGGACCGGAAGTCAAGTATAACACTTCCCACTATGGCGGTCTATCCCTCCACAACAATCCGAATCATCGGTGGTGGAATGGGGATCGCGCCTGTACCAGCAAACACACAAGGTAATTTCGTAATCAAATTAAAATGTGCATAAAGGAATAGTGCAAAAATATAATACAAACAATTTAAAAACCGCTAGGAGCCCAGCATAAGTGAGCGTCCGTCGGCGAGTTTCGATTTAAAATTCAGTATCTAGTGGCAGGAGGCGCGCTAGTACCAGCATACATTTTCAATGAATATTCGGCATGAAATGTCCCAAGAAATCGGGTATTCAACTAAAGGATACGACACTGTCTCCTGAGTTTTACTCTATGCGTATTCCTTTTGTGAGATACTTCCTTAAGAACAATTTCTGAGCTCCTTGCTGAGCGGCAGGACATCTGGGCAGGAAGACGTTGAGTTCAGGCTTTTAAGAAGCAACTGGAGAAGGGCTATTTGTTCTATTTTTGGTCTGGTGCCAGCCACAACCGTTACACTTTAATACAATTAGTAATATAACATACATACAGAGGCGTTCTACCTGCTCTTTTAATCATTGCCGTTAATGTGTCATTCACATTTTTCTTCAGCCCACTACAGCTCACATCATGGGGCAGTGGCTCAGCCCACTTTAGCCATTGGCTAACTTCACTGAGAGTGACTGCATTCTTCCCTTTTTAGGTTTTGCTGGCAATGCGTACGAAGTACGCATGCGCTAGCAAAATCCTTATGTTTCTCTGTTTGGGTCGGATATCCGCCCCCTCCTCGCCCCGTCCTCCCATTGGCTAGCTCCATAAATGGAGGCTAGCCATTGGGAGCCGGATCTGTCCGTCAAAGGCCGGACCAGATTCGGGGGCGTTCCCGACATTTTTTCCCTCTCCGCCTCTGCGATGTCGTCATCGCGGCGGTGGGCGGAGTTTCGTTTTTTTTTTAATTTGGTTGTTTTTCCCATTACGCGGCTGACCGCCGCTGGAGGAAGTCGAGGTGAGTGTTTGTTAATGAATGTGCATCTTCGTCCAGGTCCCGGTCCCGCTCCCCCCCCCCCTCCGCCCGCAGCTCCTTCCGTCCTGCTCTTCCCCCCTCCCTCCGCCCGCAGTCCTTCTTCGTCCCGGTCCCGCTCCCCCCCTCCCCTCCGCCCGCAGCTCCTTCCGTCCTGCTCTTCCCCCCTCCCTCCGCCCGCAGTCCTTCTTCGTCCCGGTCCCGCTCCATACACCCTGATTGGCAGACAGATGAACTGGGCTCACTGGCCCAAAAACTGGGCTACCCCTGCTGCACCATAATGACCATCATAATTTGTTTGCCTTGCCGCCAACTCGCCAGCTACCACCACTAGGGAGACTGAATGAGGCACTCGACTACTGTACTTACTGCCTGTCTTCTCCAGCTGGACGCTGAATACTAGTTTAAAAATAAGCACTGTCAAAGCCAACTGTTCTAATCTTTGGAACCTACTGGATTTGCCCCAATGCTTTTTGACGATTCTGAACAGCCTCGATATGGCAAAGCTTTTGCCAATGCTCTTTGTATCTGCCAAAAAAAGAGAGAAAAGAAGGTGCAATGCAACAACTAAGACGCTGCTGGTGCTAGCTTCATTCTGTCGGCATGTGCATGAGTCACAGTGCATGCATGTGGCTACAGAATGATACAGGCAACATTTTGTTTGTGTGAATGATCTACTTTGACACTATAAGTGTGCAAATGCGCTTTTTGTGGAGGACCTGCAGCAATTTGCCTGGCTCTTCCAAAAATGTGAATTTAAAAAAAAAGTGCAGCAGGGAGTGGGTTGAGGTGAAGTATCAGGGTGTGACTAGGGAGCATAAGAGGGAGAGAGCGCAACATGAGCTGTAGGTGGAGAAGCACATGCGGGAGACAAGGGAAGGAGGGACAAACCCACACGGGTGACTGCAGCATCAACCATGGGGGCAGGGAGAGGTACATTTGCGTGAGGGAGCCAGCAGCAAAGAGGGTGAGAGCAAACAGAGAGTGGCGGCAGGTATTTGGCAGGGAGAGGGGAGGGAAAGACTACAGAGAGAGCTGGAAAACACATGCACTCTGATGGAGTGTTAAACCAAAAATAACAAGCATTTACAATGCAACGGTTTCGCCTTTGCAAAAGTTAGAGCTATTGGCATTGTAAATGACAACATTTTTATTTATGTGTTGGTTTTGAAAACAGATAAATAAATGGCATTGTCATTTACATTGCCAATAGCTTAATCTCTTGCAAACCCAAACCTACCCATTATCTACACACTCCCTCTCAGACTTCTTGCTGTGTACAACCCTTTTCACACTCCTCTTTTATCTGCACAATCCCTCTCTCTCTCACTCCTACATCATCATCTCTCTCCCCAGTCGGTCAACTTTGAAGTCCTTTTTACACCTGTTGGTTACCTATGCGGTCGGTTCATCTCTAACAACAGTGTATAACTTGCACAGGGGGCTCGTAGTGTGTGGAGGGCTCTGTGTGGGTGTGTGGGGGGCTCTGTGTGGGTGGCTCTGTGTGGGTGTGTGGAGGGCTCTGTGTGGGTGTGTGAAGGGCTCTGTGTGGGTGTGTGGGGGACTCTGTGTGGGTGTGTGGAGGGCTCTGTGTGGGTGTGTGGAGGGCTCTGTGTGGGTGTGTGGGGGGACTCTGTGTGGGGGGGCTCTGTGTGGGTGTGTGGGGGGGGCTGTGTGTGGGTGTGTGGAGGGCTCTGTCTGGGTGTGTGGGGAGGCTCGCAGTGTGTGTGAGGGCTCTGTGTGGGTGTGTGGGGGGGGCTCTGTGTGGGTGTGTGTGTGGGGGGCTCTGTGGGTGTGGGTGTGGGTGTGTGTGGCATTTGCGAGAGATTAAGCTATTGGCATTGTAAATGACAATGCAATTTATTTATCGTTTTCAAAAAGAAAACATAAATAAAAAATTGTCATTTACAATGCCAATAGCTCTAACTTTTCCAAAGGCAAAACCGTTGCATTGTAAATGCGTGTTTCATGGAGCATACCCATGCGCTTAGCAGTCCCCTTCAGTGCCAAAAACTACTTTGGTAATGTGTGCTTTACAAAGCAATTTTTTTTGCCTTTTAGCCTTTTTTTCTTTTTTTAGATTATTGAGGGTCCAGCAGCTTTCCCAAGAATAATGTATTGGAAAACACATAACAAAACAAGCATTCATAAAGTCACAGGGCCAAGAAACCGTTAGGTGTTAGTTGCGCTTTACAAGAACCTTTACATAACATAACATAACATGTCCTGTTAAACTCTACAGGTGATGTATACACAAAGCTAATATCGTGTCTAAGTCCGACGCGCACAAATGGCTGGGTTTAGGAGTAGAAGGTATCAAAATCATGTGTGACAAACCCTACTAAAGAAGTGGGCAACGGGCTTTCTCTGCTAAGTGTGGGCATTTGTATGCATTCTAAAACTCCTCTCCGACCACTTACCAGCACAGAAATGGTGGTGTGCTATTCAAATCCTTTAATTTACTCCTTACAAAGGCAGGAGTAAATCCGTAAGGAAGGTGTAAAGTAGAAGCAAACGTTTCCAGAATTCATGAGGGTGTATTTGTAAGGGTTTAAAATATTTTTCAGCAGAATCCGGATATAGCGGTGACTAGGAATTCAGAAGTAATTTCTGGACGTCGATCTGGAAACTTGTGACTGCTTCCTAGGTACACTTCCGAAAATGCTTGTGAATTACCTAAAATAGTAAATCTGCCCCCATGTGAAGGAATAACTGCGTTTGCAGATTTATGAACTGCTTTTTATAATTGGGCACTAGGAATCTGGCGGTGGTGCTTAGTGTGTTACTGCACCTGCTGCACAGATATGTCCTAATCTCCAGGTCACAGGTTCGACCCCAACCAAGGCGCATCTGCTGGCCACAGTTAGGATTAAAGCGACTGCTTCCGGGGTGTAGCTATAGTGTTTGTTACAGCTCATGTAATCAGAGCGTCGCAAGCCACTAACCACCGTGCCAAGTGAGTTTTATGCAATTAAGTATTATTTTTAGCATGTATGCATCTTATATTATAAAGGATTTAGAGAGTGCGCTAACAACCCGAGGTTTATTGGCGCTTGTATGTACTGTATGGATGTTTATGCTGCAAGAGCATAAAATGGGGTTGAGAAACAAATTCAGACTACTTCCGCACATTCAGTTGGGTGCCTAACTGTCTTTGCTGGGTGGAGATGGAAACCCATTTTTTGTTAGGTTAAACTGGAAGTGAACAACCATGTTCCAATCTCGGAGTTGGCTCAACATCCTGTGATTCTAGGCAACCCACAATCTCCGTGCTTAACAAGTGAATGTGACCTTAGGTACTAGGTAGTGAAGCTGGTGCTCATGTAAAGCCTTCAATACCTTCGCTATCACAAAACAAAAAAAAGGCGGGCTTTCAAGTCCATACCTGAAAATAGCATGCCTCGATGAGACAGCGCTGCCTAGGGGAGATCTAAAAACACATATGGGCTTGTTTCAGGCTAACAGCAGACTCTCTCAAAATCAAGGGATACTTAACCACTTGCAAATGACGCGACCAGCTACTGCCGCCGTGGCCGGCTACGAGAACTGCAACCAACTCTGCTGCGGGCAATTCTGTGGGTTTGGGTGTGCACTGTGCAGGGGACACCGGCTGCTTTTTTCGGCCTGTTTCATTTTTAGCGATGCAGTCTTTTATTGTGCGCGTACTGGCTTTACAGCGCTATACAACAACGGCTGCGCCTGTCCTCCACGCTCATTAACACTCGTTCTATCGACAGAATACCGTGCTTGCCCACTCCGGTCGCCGGCTGCAGGTGCATTAATCTGCCGATCTACCTTGCCAGCACACACCGCTCGCACGTCTATGGCAGGGTGAGAAGCCACTTACCCGATGACGGGCCAGATATTTGCCCCCTAACTCCGCCGAGGCCGCACCCACGGGCACCGTCAGATCCGGATTCGACTGCAGACAATCGACTTTAGATCTATGTCCAGTTTGAGGTGAGGCCAGTCCTGAGCAGGGCAGCAGCACAGCTCACCCAGGGAAGAAGCACAGCTCAGCTCACCCCGGGCTGCACCGGTCACCTTTCTTGTCCCCCTTTTCTTCCCGTGGGCTCTTTCGACAACGTTCGAAAAACAGAAAGCAATTGAAAGTGAAAGTACATCTCCAGCTTGTACAACGGGTTTGGCGAGAGGAGGAGTCAAGAGCTAGGTAGCCTGGGCAGGGGTTTGAGCTTTAAATAAACTAGTTGGAGTGAAGGCCCTAGTCGGCACATTGAAAACAAGCACTGGCAAAACCAATAGGTCTCGCTTTTGTGAGAGTTAGAACTATTTGTAAATGGCAATGTCTTTTGCCCATATGTTATGGTGTGGAGTGGATGTATGTGGAATTTTGTGTGTTGGACTGGAATTGTTAGTTGTGGGATTGTGTGGCATTTAATTGTGTGGTGTGGATTTGTGGAGTGGAATTATATAGATAGTAATTATGTGGTATTGAGTGTACTGGGATTATGTGGAGTGGGACTGTGTCATGGAGTGTAATTCTGTGGAATGGTATTTTGTGATGTGGTATGTAGTGGAGTTTAATTATGTGGTGTGCTGTTGAATTTTGTGACATGATGTGGAATGTTGTGGATTGGATGTATTTGATGTGTTGTCTAATTGTGTTGTTGAGTTGAATAATGTGGTTTGGTGTCGAATTATGTGGTGTGGAATGGAAATGTGTGGAGTTGAATTGTGTAGTGTGGAGCTATGTGGCATTGAATTAAATTATGCTATTTGGAATTCAATACAAATAGACTTTATTTGGTTAAATAATAACAATAAAGCACATATCAAATGATAAAAATACTAGTTCATTTGTACAATAAATAAAAATGAATAAAATACACAGTCCAAAATAAGAAAGGAACGTACAAGGAAGAATACTCCTGATTAGTATTATGTGGTATGGTGTGGAGTGTATTTATGTGGTTTGTTGGTATTTGACCTAGAGTGGTTTTTTGTGGGGTGTATTTATGTGGTATTGAAAAAAACATGAAGGTGACCATGTGTAAATGTAACTGGTTCTCTTATAAGTATTAGCAAATGCCACCTTTGTGAAGCCCATGAAGGCTTTACTCTTCTTTTAAAGCACTCTGGTTGGGCTTCTTGGGCCTGGAAGCAATCTCGATAGCTGCCTTGTCTTGACCTAAACAGATAAGTTGCCGCCCAGCTTTTGTAACCTTGCAAATGGCAAATGCATTGGGGGTCACAGCATCGGAAACTGGTCCTACCATCAAAATGATTATTGTTAATCAAAATTCAGAACACGTAGTGTCATGAAGTTGCGCAGCACACTAAACATGTACACATGACAGAACTACTATACACCAGCTTAACTTGGTCCTTATTTCATCAAATTTAGAAGGATGACATGCCAAGTTTAGGACATGAACCTGTGATCATTAGATGACACGCATGTGTCTGCAGCAGAAAAAAGCAGATCTTAGAGGGTTTTTTCAGCTGAAAAAGCACACATCCAAAAGTGTCTGGATGAAAAGTAATTTCAACGGAATGTGCTCGTGCCCTGCCTTAGACACGTGCCCACTTCCAGCCCAAAAAAACAGAATATCTGGCTGTTCAAAACTACAGCTAGCAGAAATCCTCCGGCACAGCTCAGTGACATTAGCACCTGCTGCCAAATACCAGTGCTTTTCACATCTTTAAATCTTGAGAATAGGAGGCAGAACAGCTCCACCTTTCATCCTTCCAAAAGTGACAAAATGAGTAAGGGTAGAAACAACACTAGCTTCTCATTATTTGTAGCGCCACAAAGACAACATCAAGTGTTCTACAGAAATTCATCTTATAAATATAATTAGAATTTGTATTTAAACATGTGTGTTATTCTAGAGGGGTCATCTTACGTTGCCGTTCAATGCGTAAAGTCCTTCATGATAACCATTGTGTGCTCATTAAGGTTTTTGGTCAGGGAGTGGATAAATATGACAGGTCAGCATTTTAGCTTTGTATCCTTTCCAATGTGTTGTTGGCACTCAAAATATCAGTAAACAATTGTAAGCAAAATCATATGAGTGCAGAATGTTTGTATACAATTATACAAAGACGACACAAGGTAGCAGGCACTGATCAAGCAGTTTCTTCAAACATGCAGGAATTGCCGAAATGTATCCGTTCTAATAAATATCTTAACACGTCTGATATAGCGTTTACTGCGCCACCCTTGCAATTTGGTGATGCTGGAAGGAGAAGGCGGCTGCAGCTGCTTGGGTATAAGAGGCGAAAACCAATGTTCGAGAGACCAACCCTAGTCATTAGTGCCTGGGGGGCACTGTAGAATCATGTGCACTGTATGAAGGGGGTTTTGGGGGATAATGGAGACCATAGAAAAGGAACTGGTAGCCCACAGAAAGAACAGGTCTCTGCCTCCTATGGGGTCACCTTCGAGTATGTAGCAAGAGGAGGCCGACACAAGATCATCCAAATGAATCAACCAAACTTCATACAGATGTTCAAAAACGTAAAATGAGATCTTACAGAAACACATACAGAAATGTAATTCAATTGTGTTTCGCAGCAAAGTGTACTCATCTATCATGCAGGTAATGGTTGTATGGGGAAATCAGAAACACAAAGGGTCCCGCACATGGACTGCTGTAATGGAAATAGCACCTCTAGAACTTATGCGAGGCTTAACATTTCCTACTTTGCTCAGTCGCTTTGAACGCATGTCAGCTCTAAGCCGCCTGACCACAAGGGGACACTTCAGTGTGACCATCTTTATGAAAGTGTAGGAAGATGGCTCTTTATGTAATATATAAAAAATCTGATATACCGTTTAAAGAGTCCAGGGGTTCCCTTATGAGTAGACAGGGGCTTGCTATGGCAATCGCAAAGCGTTCCGTTAGGGGGTAGTGTGGTCGAGCAGCCTTTGGCTTAACAAAGATGAATGCAAGACATTTGAAAATACACACAATGGTCAATTAAATGAGACACACAATTTAAAATGGATATCCACACCAATTTATAAAAATAGCAAGTCTATTTATATTTGTTTAGGCATCAGAGAGAAATTGTTCAGGTAAGTACGTTTTTACAGATAAATTATTTCCAGTTCAAAAAGTTGACACAGTGCCATTTCTGAGTTCTGCACTGTTATCCTATTTGAGGAAGAACAAGGTCTGCAAACAGGTATAGTACAGTGACTTACAATACCAATCTCCAGGAGTTAAGGTGAGTGGTGTACAAGACCGAAGGCAGCACCAGCAGTAGGCGGAAGGAGACAGTTCTCACCTAGGAAAGCAAGTTCCTAGGTTTGAAACCCAAAGATGATGCTGCCGAACAATACGCCATAGTGGTGATCACTTACGCCATACTTGGCAGAGATTTAGGGCTTCGTGTCAACACCAAGGATACCTGGACCCTAAGGACCCAGCATGGCTTACTCTCTTTGATTATGTATGTTACACGCTAGGAAGTAGAGTGAAATCTACACAAATAACTTCAACCTCCACCCTCCTGATTCTTGTCTGTCAGCACCAGCAGTAGACCACGAGAGGCACGAGAGCGGCGGGGTGCAGGGTGCAAAACAGCGTCAGGAGCCCAATGGTTTTCTATGGAGATTTGTCAGTGCAAAAAGAGGCTTCCTTCCTCTGGCTAGAAGACCAGTCTGGGTGAACCATTAGGGGAGCTCAGGCCATGTGATGCTCGGGACATAGGGACACCTTTGGTCCTCTGCTCCAGAGCCTGGGGCGGGGGATGCAGAGGTGGGTTTAGGCATTGGGTTTTCTTACAGGAAGCAGCTGTGGTAGAGGGGGCCTGTGTGCAGAGGCTGCAGGCGACATAGGAGGGTCCATGAGAGGTGAAACCCCAATGAACTCGAGGGCTGGGGGACCCGTTGACACCGTTGGCCCAATTCAACTCGAGCTGGGGGCGACAGGTGCAGTGGTGACTTCAGGTATCTGGTTTTGGTGGTTCCGGAGACCTCAGAGTCTCTCCTTCAGAGTTTCTGTGGGATGTAGGAGAACAGGTCCCCTATTCACAGGAGGTCTTGGGTTTGTCTCAAAGGCAGACAGTCCTCCCAAGTTTCTGGAGTCAACAGTTGCAGGACGAGTCGACTTTAGTGCATTTTTCGACGAGGTATGCAGACAGGCTGGCAGGGTTGGTACCAGGCCAGCTGCTTCTTCTCTCCTCTATGCTTTTGCGGCTCTTCGGTTTCCACTCTCTTCTTATGTCATCTGGATCTGCTACTCTGGTGCCAGAGGCTTTCCTAAATACTACATTTAGGGGCATTAGGAGAGGGTAGGGTAGTGGCTAATGGGCTACTGACTCCTGGGGTCACTAAGCCCCCTATATTACTATTTTCTGAGCGAAGTGTGCGTTACCCTGTCCCAGAACTCCCAAGTATGCCATCACAAAGATGGCTACTTCTCAAAATCGTTTCCAACTCACTGTAAACCACCTTAGGGGTAGTACAAGCCTAGAGGTGCATGCCTACTTGACTAGCTAATTTTCCTACCTGTCCAGGTGCCAAGGGGGCTCTGGACAAAGAGGGACGACTTCCTCTCCTGTGAGGGGAGCCAGATTCACATTCCAAAGACAGCAGCTCTTTGAAGCTTGACAACCTAAGGAGGCTTATCAGCAGCTCATCCCATGGGTGGGGGTGTCACACCCTCTTCCCGGACAGGCTCTTGTTCTGGGTATCCCGAGAGCAGAGGCCTTCATCCTAGGAGGTCAGAACAGTGCCTCGGGTGGCATGCTGGCAAAAAACAGTCAGTGAGCACAACACTACAGAGGCAGGTAGGTTTTCAGGAGGCACATCTAAGGTGCCCTCTGGGTGCATATATTGGTAAATCCAATACTGGGATCAGTGTGAGTTTACCAATACAAAATGTTTGATATCAAACATCCCTATCTTCAGTGAAGCCATCATGTAGCTGGGGAACTTGTTTTCACCAGTGTCGAGCACATGTTTTAAATGGCTTCTCTCTTCACTTATACAGACAGTAAAAGGACTGAACAGCACAGGGGCATAGCTGCTCATACACGTATGCCTTCACATGTAATATTCAGCACCCTGCCATAGGGCTGCCAGGCCTGCTGTAGGGGTGACGTATAAATATTACATGCAGTGTTAGGGGACACAGCAAACAGGGATGTGTGCTATGTCGTGTTTTCACTTTTGTCTGCACAAAGACACTCAGCTTGCAATGGCATTCTTGTATGTGCTTGATGAGGGATCGCTTAGGGTTGCTGTTAGAAATGGGGCTCTCTAGTTGGCAGTGGTATGAACCCTGTCCATGTAGGGACCCTTCCTTCTAGTCAGGATAAGGGTATTACACACCTAAAATAACCCCTGCTCGCCCCCTTGGTAGCTTTACACATTCATTCAGGCTTATCTCAGAGGGAATGTGTAAAGTATTTGTACTTAGCACACACAGTAACACAGTGAAAACACTACAAATGGACACCACACCAGTTTAGAAAAGTGAAGTATCTTTATCTAAACTTAACAAGAGCAAAATGACAAAAATCCAACATACAGAACTCAAAATATGACTTAAAAGCTATCGAGCAATTCTGTCCGCAAGAAAACTATGGATGCGTGATTTTTACACAAAATATCTAAAATCCTTCAAAACCCACAAGGCAAAACAGCCGCAGAGGAGGGAAGCGTCGGAAAACACAGGAATGCGTTAGTTCCCGAGTTCTAGGGGAGGTGATGCAACAGTTTTGCTGTACGTAGGAGAAGTAATGCGTCGAATCCGGATTGTATGGGGAAGTGATGCATCAATTAGAAGATGGTTCTGGTCTGCGTGTGCTGCGTCGGAAAAACTTGCCGCACATGTGCGATGCGTGGAAATCCGGAACGAACTGGTGGTTGATGCAGAGACAGGCAAACAGGCGCTGCGTCGATTTCTTCAGCCGCTGTCCAGCGTTTCGTCCTTTCCTTTAGCCACACAGCAGGGCCTGCAGCAAGACCTGCGTAGGGATACGTCAAAGGATTTTCTTTGTATTGCACAAGCTCTTGTCCTGCCTTGTCTTGGCTCCAGACAAACTCCAGTGGGGGCGAAGACCGCATTGTGAAAGGCCAAGCAATGTCCTATTCTGGTGCAGGTGACAGCTTCTCTCACCACTCTAGCTCAGGAAGGCCCATCAGTCTGGTGATGGCCTATCAGCATATGCAGGGCACACCTCCGTTCCCTTTGTGTGAGTGTCTGGAAGGATTGCACAAACAGCCCCTCTCAGTCTAAAACCAGGCTTTGATTCTACAAGCAGGCGGAGGCACACAAAAAAATGCCCACTTTCTAAAAATGGCTTTTTCAATCACACTATTTAAAAAACATCTTTGCTAAAAGATATGTTTTTAAACCCTGAGCACAGAAAGCCCAAACTCCAAATCTCTAACTGCTCCCAATTGAAAGTTACACTTGTAAGATGTTACCAGGCAGCTCCAATGAGAGTCTATTGGGGACCTATCCTTGCAATAGTGAAAAACACAGGGGTGAGACAGGGCTGTGTCCTAGCACCGACCCTGTTCTGCCTGTATGTCAACGGGGTAATCTCACACCTGGACGGCGTCCCTGACAATGACGCACCTAGGTTGGCTGGTAGGAGGGTGCCGGCGATTATGTTCGCAGACGACACCCTCCTACTTTCCAAATCTCCTATGGGGATACAGAGGATACTGGAGGGGTTTGGAGACTTTTGTCGGAACAGAGGCCTTGAGAGCAACACCGACAATACAAAATTCATGATTTTTAACCCGCCAGTGTCCACTTGCGCAAATCCATCTTTGGGCGATGTATGTCTGGAAAGGGTTACGACCTTCCAGCACCTGGGCGTTACAATTCATGAAAATCTGTCATGGGGTCCGCAAAAGGCAAAATCCCATATGAAACTTTCTCAGTTGTCAGGTGCCATTTCAAAGGTTTCCAACTCCTCAAGCTTTAGGCCAGTGAGTCCTGCTCTGGAGGTCTATAAGACGCAAGCAAGGGCAGCTGCTCTCTACCGGGGTGAGCTCTGGGGACACTGTGCTGCCCCTGAAATTACTAACCTTGAGTCTAAATTTATAAGGTGAATATTATCACTTCCCCAGAGTACACCATTAACACCACTGAGGTTAGACTTGGGACTGACGCCCATTGAAAATGAGCTAACAGTAAAGCCCCTAAGGTTCTGGCATAGATTATGGACCACACCAGATCTTTTAAACTACAGGGATGAACTTAAACAGATCCTCAGTTTTAATTGTGTAGGCAAAATCCCCTGGCTTGCGTTCATTAAGCGTGAACTTCTAAGTATTGGACTACAATCTATGTGGGAAGATCCAGAAAGGGCCTGTGGTCGGGTATCACGAAAAATGTTTACTAAAATTTACAAAGGGCATAAGCTGGAACTCCTAATTGCGGATCCGAATGCAGGTATCCTTACTAATTCCTTTTTAGAATTCAAAAATTCTTATTATTTCGAGGACTTCATGGATGTTGTCTTTCCAATTTTAGCGCCCAAACTTTTTATTCAATGGCGACATGGCACTTTACCCCTTAAGGCCATCACAAGTAAGTGGACGGCCTCTTTGAATAAGTCTTGCCCAGGCTGCAGCTGTGACTTAGAAGATGAGCTTCATGTTCTCTTCTTTTGTCCAGCATATACCAAACCCAGAAAATATTGGTTGATACCATTATGCAGAAATCTGGGCTTCAAACATTGTCTGAATGCTTTTAGAATTTTTAAAACAAGTTCATTGAGCCCTATCGTGTTTGCACTATCTAAATTTCTAGCTATGTGGTGCAAGCGGCGCAAATTAATGGATATTGATTGCTAGCTTTAATGGTGAGAAATGTGTGCTCTGAATTTGACATTATTTTTATTTCTTATTTTAACTAAAGGGTACTTTTGCCTGTACAAAAATATTGCCATGTCTATTTAAATGAATTTTAATTGTTACCTGTTCTATCCCATTCCCTTTTTTATACAACTTCCCCGACTCCCCTTTTTATTGTCTGTTTTATATATTGTATTCTTTTATGGCTAAATTGGTCAAAATAAAGATTTAAAAAAAAAAAAATAGTGAAAAACAAAACTGGTAGTATTTCACCATCAGGACATGTAAAACACAACAGTACATGTCCAACCTTTTACATAACCTGCACCTTACCCATTGGGGTACCTTGGGCCTACCTTATGGTTGCCTTACATGTAGTAAAAGGGAAGGTTAGAGCTTGGCAAGTAGAGGTTGACATGGCAGGTTGACATGGCAGTTTAAAACTGTCCTCATGAACACTGCAGTGGTAGGCTTGAGACAAGTTTGTAGGGCTACTCATGTCGGTGGCACACCCAGTGCTGCAGGCCCACTAGTAGCATTTGATTTACAGGTCCTGGGCACACATAGTGTACTTTACTAGGGACTTACCAGTAAATCAGATATGTCAATCATGTATAGTCTCAGCCCTCTTAAGCTCCTCATCTAGCTTTCTCAGTCTTTGGTCTCAAGCATGAATATTGCTCTTTTTCTTGCGAACCAATCTTTCCCACAATGTTTCCTTCTCATGGTTACTGTGCTCTTGGTATTCTGGCTGGGGATCCTCCCACTCAGATTCCTCCTCAGAGTAATCTGGGAGTGTTGCTTCCCAGCATGCTAATTCATAGCGAAACAGGACTACTTGAAAATCCTCCCTTCTGGACCTTTCCTTCACAGCCAGCCGCCTTTCTTAGCAGAAAACTTTTATCTCCTTCATTGTATAGATGTACAGTGTAGGAGAGTGGGGTCTGCAATCCTATGGCCACCCCAGATTTTTACTTTTTTTTGCTTCACTGGTTTACGACTTTCCCTGACTGTGGGCCTGCTAATCAGACCCACAACCTAGCTGTTCTCTCTCTAAATTGACAACCATGTACCTTAGGTGCATTTACCAATTGGTACTGGGCCACCTTATCAGTCCCTGTACAGTATACCTTAGGTATCCAGGGCCTAGGTGTACCCAGGGCCTACCAGGGGCTGAAGCATGTATTTTGCCACCCCTGGCTGGCCATCTAAACAGACACAACTGGCTGCACGACAGCTGGGGCAAGGTGGTGTAATCACCCTTTGCTTTAGATGTAGTTCCCTATATCTAAGCCTAAAATGGACACATATACTCCTATCAGTCACTCCTATGGAAGGCCTTATCAGTCCTGAAGGCAGAGTGCTTGGAATTATGTGAGATGGTGCTCTGGCATGAGCTGAGCCCGTTTGCAGCTTGCGGAACCAAGTCCTAATAGCTGTTCCATGATAACGCTATACCATAAACTCTTAAGTGCATTATAATCCTCGCGGTTAAATGCTAACTCTGGTATAACATTATCAAAACATGTTGAGTAAGGTGTCATACGAATTGGAATACTACCCCCTCGCCAATTCTGGCGACAGGGGTAGCATTCCACTCTTCTAGAGGGACACGACATGTATGTAACTGAGAACCCCGGTTAAAGTTAACTCGAGCCTTGGCATCACAAAATGGATGCTGCCACCACAGACACAAGTCTGACCTCCTGCTGCTGGGAGTCCTTCCAGCGCGGGAGGCTTGGACAAAGGGTTTCCTGCCTTGGGAGGTGCTAGCACCACCCCAGACAGGATTTTGTGTATTGGGTAGGGTAGGCTTGAAAGGAATGAGACATGCCCGGGGCACACAAGGTGTCCTGTGCATACACCGGTTCCAACCAGTTGCTGGGGCATCCCTGCCCCAGCTCTGGCGGGAAGCCGGACAAAGGATTGGGGGTGTAGCCACCCCCCTTCCTGGTCCCACCCAGGGGAGGGACCTAGTCAGTAGTGCAGCCCCCTTTAGCAGGATAAAGGTAGGAGCTGGTCCTATTCCAAAGCAGATTATCCTGAACATATTCTACAAGAAAAAACTCTGGACTTCGACGTTCTGCTCCCCAGAAGACTGAAGAATCTCCCTTGTGGGCAAGGAGTGTCCACCCTGCACAAGCAGGCACCATCAAGCGTCCAGCGGCTTCCCTTTGTCGTCTTCCCTCGAGGATCCAGACTTCAGAGCCCGACGAGACCCGGATTCCCAGACCTCTCTGACCTCAACCCACATCTGCAGCAAAGCTGAGACCCGTGGGTGCGACGAGACACGTGGGACCGGCCATCTTGGAAGAAACTGCACTTCGCTTCCAGCACGATTCGCGAGGTAAACTCGACCAAGTGCTTTGGGGACTGAGAAGCCCCAACACCGAGCAGCCCCTGCACCGAAGATCAGCCCTCCAGCATCCACGAGATCTGCGTGGGGCCCTTCTGCTTGGTTCCTGCTCGACGCGTTGTCTGGTCACTTGCCGGCTGGCTAGTGGCCTCCTAGACGACGAACTTTGAAATCTTTGCTGCTGGTCTGGTTGCTCCAGACTGGCCCTTGCTCCCTTCCAAAAGAGGGGCACCCCGGACTCTCCTAGGCCGCACCAGACGCTTTCTTCACTCACCGCGTGGGTTGCCTTTGCCAAGGCCTGTTGACGCCGATTCCGGATCCAACACCGCCTGCGTGGGACAGCTCGTGCCTCCATCCTGGTCGTCGAAGACACCTCCTGGTCCACGTGGCTGCAGAGTCAAGCGTCCACTCTTCACCTGAACACGACAACGACATCTGGTTCCTTCCTGGTTCCACTCCAGTCACTGGCTAGTGACTGTGAACATTGTCCGCTCTGCTTTCAGGTCTCCTTCTTCACCAATCCACCCTTGGATTGCACCGGACATCTTCCTCCTGGTCGCCTGCAGCATCTTTTCTTTCAGGCTCCATTGACTTCAACGCGAGAACCCGACGCACTTTGAACCCTATGCACCCGCGGCCCGTGGGTGAGGTAACAAGAGCATTTCGGTGCTCAAGGGTAGTTTAACTGTCCTAGTGTCCAGTTCCACAGTCGTTTTAGTCCTACCTAGTCAGGATTGTCCGTACTCACCTTTAACTTGAACTGTACTGTCCATAGACGTTGTTACGCATCTCGCGTGTGAGTTCACACTCTGCACACGCGTTCCGTGGGCCCCCTATTACTTACCTAGTGTTAGGGTAGCGTGGCCCCCACAATCCTACAGCCTCTGGACAGCTCCATTTCTTCTATTGACTTTCACATTCCACTTACTTAGTATATAGTTTGTCGTGCCCCTAGGGCACCATTGTGATTTCGTGCAACTTATCGTATTTTTCCTAAGAGATTGTGACGTGCTTAGCCCTCTGACCTCATAAAGAGTTCAGAGGTGTTGTTATTAATAAATATACTGTTTATTTTCATAACAACCTGTGTGGTGTCCTTTCATCTGGTATTCAAGGGGTTATATTGTGGTAAAACAGCTGGCTTCACATGCCAAAAGAGTTTAGCCTAAGACTGCTTTGTCCATGCTACCATTAGGATAGCTGGTCTATAAGGTTGACTTACAACCAATCACCATAAGGGTTGTTTGGACTGATACAAGGTGATCACTAGAACTAGTGAGCATCATATATCAGGCCAACTTCTCACATACAGGTGCCAGAAGTCAAGTTCCATTCTGTCATGGCCTCACAGGTGCATTAACTAACCACAGTTCCAAGTATCAACAACAAGACCCAGAAGGCAAACAAATTAAAAACAGTATGTGGTTGTGTAATAGTCTGCACCCAGTAGTAATGTACAGTGATCATTGTATGTCAAGTACAAACACAAGTCCTATCCTCACCGCTGACCACCAGTGTTAGAAATGGATGTCTCTTGTTGGCAGTGGTATGTACCCTGTACAAGTAGGGACCCTTGCTTCTAGTCAGGGTAAGGGAATTACAACCTAAGATAACCCCTGCTCACCTCGTTGGTAGCTTGGCACAAACAGTCAGGCTTATCTCAGAGGCAATGGGTAAAGTATTTGCACATATCACACACAGTAACACAGTAAAAACACAAAAAATGGACACCATACCAGTTTGGAAAAATAAAGTATCTTTATCTAAACCAAACAAGAACAAAAAAAATCCAACGTATACAGCTGAAAATATGAGTTTTAAAAGTTTTCAAGCAGTTTGTCTATAGAAAACTATGGATGCGTGATTTTTACACAAAGTACCTCAAATGCGCCAAAACCCAGAAGGCAAAACCAGTGCTGCAGGCCCACTAGTAGCATTTGATTTACAGGCCCTGGGCAAGCATAGTGATCTTTACTAGGGACTTACCAGTAAATCAGATATGTCTATCATGGATAACCAATCAGAATCACCATTGTTTCAAACAGCATATGCCCTTTAGCACTGATCAGCAGTGGTAAAGTGCCCAGATTCATAAAGCTAAAAAAACAGGGTCAGAAAAATAGGAAGCAAAATGTTTGGGGATAAACCTGCAAAAAGGGCTAGGTCCAACAGTGGCACCATTCGTGCTGCAGCCCTTTGGAACCCTCTTTAGTACCACAGGCCCTAGGTATCAGAGTTACCATTTACTAGGGACTTTCAGAGAGCGCTAAAGGTTTTCCCAATTGGGGGGAAAAATTGTACAATTTTGGAAAAGAGCTCTGGCAGTGGGAATCTGGTTAGCAGGAACCCAGTGCACTTTCAGTCAAAACTACATCATTTACCAGGCAAAAAGTTGGGGTGACCATGTCAAAAAGAGCTACTTTCCTACAGAAAGAGTGTAGCGGAAGGGTAACAAATGGAAAGCGACCCAAGATAACCGAATTGCATCCCCTTCCTTACCCTGTCATGTCACCTCTACAACTTTTAGAGCACAGCAACGGGTCCCATTTTCTCGCGTGCAGCAGACAACGGAAGGAAAGACTCCATTGCAGTGCACATGAATTTGCCTGCGTTGCTTGTCTTTGGCAATGGGCATTTACGGTATCCCGTCACCATAACTACGGTAATCGTAACTGGTAGAAATGAATGTCGTGGGGTTGACCCGTACATTTACACAGTGCTGAGTTGGCATGGGCTTCTTAGAAGTTTAAACGCCATTTTTCCTTTCCTGCTCTGATTTGCACACAACGCGCTCTTGCGCTAATGTTTAGAGAAACATTAAGTATTTCGCTTCGCATGAGCATAACTTGTTTTTCTGCATTTCTAGCCTGCTTCGATAGTTTAGTCTGTACAGTATCAGCCGAGACCGTCAAGGTTATCTTACACACTGAGGTTGTTGTTCTAAGTGATCAGCGCACGCTCTAGACATAACACATATGCAGCTGTGGCCAGGTCTGATTTTGGCGCGTTTAATAATGCACTGCGTAGGCATTTGAACATCCGAATGCTGAGAGCTCGTGGAGAAACTGATGTGATCCACTTCTGCTAATTACCAGAGGTATGGGGCCGCCTATGCAAGCCTACGAGACCTTCTATTATTTATAATATAACCTACTAGCAAGGCAGGGTGAAATCTAGGTGTATATTCAACCTGTTTCCATTTAGCATTATAACATGCTTTCTCCCTTTGTATTTTATGGAATAGTAACCATGCTGACAACCTTGCTTCTAATAATATGTTTACTCGTATTAGCTAAGGTGCTGCGCCTGAGATCACGGCGTTCGAAATAAACATTTCAAACTAGCTAGTGTCTCATTTACTCCTTGTTTTGGAATGGTATGAGAGTGTAACAAAAGAGTGTTCTTGTTGTCCACTTTACCTGAGGTCCCCTAAGTCGCATGTTCTGGGATGACTAATCATTGGTGTATTTTGCTATAGGACGAGAAACCAATGAGTCACTGATGCTGGTCTGGTAGGGGATTCTAGGCACTAAGGTGAGTTTTGGCACACCCTGATTCACTGAGGTCCTGGGTCTCTATGCACAGTTCTGTATAGGAACGGAATACCTGCTACATGGCGCCCAACGTTTGGTCGTATTTACAAGATGCTTGAGTAGTGCTCCTACCCCCCTCACTATTGTTTCCGGTTAACAGTGGTGACGGATAAACCTACCTATAGTTACATAGGTCTTTTCAAGCTTGAATCTATCAAAACGGTTTCTTTTGGATTACTACCCAGTTGTGCTACAAAGCTTTGTCTTGTACCACTTTCTTTCTGTGTCGAAATGGTCGACGTCGCTGTAGATATACCGCAGCATAGTCGCATTGCGGTACGCAATCATTTACAGACATATAATGTCCCGTTGGAAGGCATGGCAGTAATCATGGTTGTGAGTGCGAAAGTAGCTTACCCTTATGAGATGTTTTACTCGTGGGTGACTTTTCCTGCAATTAATGCGGCTTCCGGTGTGTTTCACACTTACACTCACACAGTCTTGCCTAATGATTATGTTCCATATCGGACACAGGAGGTTCCGATTAATGCTTGGCAGCATCGCGTTTGGTTTAATGGCGCCCTACCCCACTCTTTGTTTGCACCTAGATTAGGTCCTTTGTCCATTCCAGGTGCTACTTGGCCTGTTTTGGATGGATTTACACCGCATCCATCCTCAGGCAGGAGCGGTTCAGGTTGCTGATTTAAGGTGCCTACATATGGTTGCAGTTGCGGTCATTAGGGCCTTAGTACAATACATAAGTCGGAATCTCCAGGGCGGGGCCCCTGGGGCTGCGGCGCTTCCAGAGGGACCTGGCGGAATGAAGCTTAGTCCCGTGATGGTTAATGCAGTGATGGGCAAGTGTCCCCAAGATAAGGATGATATGCCTTTCTGGCTCGCCGAGAAGTTTGACCAACTGGAAGCAGTCTTTCCAAATACTACTCCTGTAGAAAAACACAGGATTCTCACAATTAGTTTACCCAAGGACTTGGTGCCTGAAGCCGGTGACTGCGAGTCATGGGGTAAGATCTTTGCGGCAGTATATACGAGGTGCTTCGGCACTCCGTCAATTACTGTCCTGCCGACGGTCATTAAACTTGTTCAAGATGAACATGGACCCGAGGCTGCGGTTGAATTGGGGATGAGGCTCTGCAGCACGTTTGACGTAGTTTCCGATCTCGTCCTTGCTAATGTCAAGGGAGATGCAGTAACCTTTCAGGTTTTTAATGCTTTGCAGGCTGTTCCCGATGCCGATAAACCCCGGCAGTTACCGAGAATTATTACGGTGGCTTATAAGACCGTGGGCCGTAATAGTTTTGTTGTCAAGCCGTTCTCTACTAAAGTGAAGAAACAAACACAGGCAGCTAAATCTGATTACACAGAGCAGCCTAAATCTCAGAAACAAAATTGGAATAAGAACAAAAAACAGGGTAAGCAACAACAGAAAAAGGAGTCACGTCCTGCATCACCCGTTCCTGCGTCTACTGAGCGCGCGTATGATTTGCGCGACCGCACTACGATTAAGTCACCTGATCGATTTCAGGTTTCTGATCAACGTTCTCCTCGTTCTTCACAGGACACATCGGCCTCATCTACCGGTGGTGGAGGAGGCGGCAGAGGCCAGGGTGGCCAGCAGAATAGCGACGAGCCCCGCCCGAAAGACGTAAAAGGCAAGCAGGACGATTCGACACCGAAAAGGCCCCAGTTTCAGAAAAAGAAAGTTGCCGCTTTAACAGTGAGATATGCCACAGATAGTGAGAACGCAGCTTCGGAATCTGACATGGGCTCTGACGCTGTTGGACAGCGCGGTGGAGATTACCATAATTCGCGAGACCCTGCGTCCACTACTGAAGGTGACAGCGACTGATCAATATGTTGTTTTGGAGACAGCTGACACTAGAGTTGCACCCCCTGACAGGCCTTTTGAGATTAAACTTTTAATTGAGGGAGACGTACAACGTACCATAAAAGGGGTATTTTGGGAAAATCTTACAACTACCTATGATATTTTGTTAGCGGAGGCTGACTGGCCCCCACCTTTTGTTCGCGCTGCTCCGAGAGGGGAGGAGGTAATCCTCCCTAGTTTCGCGAACACTGTGTCGAGGGAGCATGCGCTGACTTTTGCAGAAGAGTGGGCTAAGGCGCTAGCGCCGGCGTTGTACCGTACTCACTGTGGCTGGGATAAATTCTCCCCCCTCCACAAGATACCCTTACGGTCTATGCCACAGCCTCAACCTCAATATCCCATACGACGTGAGGCAAAAGCCTCCGTTGCGGAAATCCTTGACCAATTGGAATATCAAGGAGTGATTGAAACTTCTGTGTCTCAGATGAATAATCCACTTTTTACTGTGTCCAAGCCTGACGGTTCGTACCGGCATTTAGACTCACATTGCCGTATCTGTGCAGTACAGAATACCCACGGCTCTACTTTAGTCGATGGTCTTGTGCGAAAGAGGTTTAAAACCACACTTGACATATCCAGCGGTTTCTTTGCCCACAACTTGTCTGACTTGAGTTCCCAATGAACGAGTTTTACCTGTGGCGGCAAACAGCGCCAATACAATCGCTTACCTATGGGCAATAAAAACCGGGTGTGTTTGCTGCCCGTATAGTTTCTCTGTTAGAGAGATTCGATCCGGATGCGTGTTCATATGTGGATGACATTTATCTCACAGACGAGGAATTGTTGCCACATCTGAGCCGAGTCGACCACATAATTTGTTGTTTTTCCGGAATTCGGATACAAATTCAACTTTGCAAAGTCTCACATTGCAGAGTACACAGTGTTGTTGTTCCTGGGCTATGAGCTCAATAATGAAGGTAGAGGATTGGCTCCTCACTTCTTGGAGAATTGCGCTCAATTGCGCGCTCCGACAACTCTGAAGAAATTACAATCTTTGCTGGGTTTCCTGAATTTCGGGCGTACCTATATACCCGATTATGCCCAGCGTATCATACTTTGATACAACCTACTTTTACCAAATCGTGCTGGCTGCCAGAACATTCAGCCCTTTTGCAATCATTGCAGGCTGATCTTCTAGAATCTAAATTCTTGCTGACTCATGATAACCACACCAACCTGGTGATAAGAATCGTCCCTGGGGCGGTGGGTTTCACGTGCCTTACTTTTAATAAAGGTGACACAGTACCTATCACTTACAAGTCACACTTGTACACTTCGGCTGAATTGCGGTTTTCCGCTGTGGAAAAAGTTTTGACAGCAGTGCAAATGGCGATTCTGGTGGAACGTGCACTCTCGCAGGGAAAACGCATGATGGTCGTTACCCCGTATCCTGCCTTAGAGGCAGTCACGAAAGCCAGTGTACCAAATTCTAAAGCTTTGAACCCACGGTGGATACAATGGGCCACGTCTTTGACTTCTCCAGATGTCACCTTTATTTTTGATGCCTCCTTGCAGTCTCAGGAGTATTTACAGTATGAATTCGTTTATCCTGTTCCTTTGACTATGCGCCCATTGGAGGATTTCCATTATATCATTTACACTGACGGTTCTGCGCAAGTTGCGCATGGGTCAAAGCACGCGTATGTCTCAGCTTGCGCTATTGTGGTAGGTACAATGGTTGATGGAGAGTTCCAGTCCGATGAGGCAAACATTGGGGGACTGTACCTCACAATTGGCAGAGCTCCGTGCTCTTTTGCTTGCATTGGAGTACGCAGATCCTGGTGTGACTACTCTTATTATTATTATTTGGGCATTTGTAAAGCGCCTGGTGACGCCACTGGCGTGTCCCCGCGCTGTAGTAAGTGAGAAGTGGCCGCCCTCCCTCCCATTAAAGGCTACCTGCTGAAAAGGTGAGTCTTAAGCTTTTTCCTGAACAGGGTTTCAGATGGTTCAAGACGTAGTTCTGGAGGCAGAATATTCCAACATCTGGGAGCGAGATATCTAAAAGATCTCCCTCCCATACGGGCCTTCCTTACCCTGGGTACCATCAGCAGTCCGGTCTGAGAAGACCGTAACTTACGAGTAGGCTCGTAGTGGGTCACCAGATTCTGAAGCGGTTCGGGGGCTTTACCGCTCAAAATGCGATGGCATGTGGAGAGGGCTTTAAACTCAACCCTCTTCTCCATAGGAAGCCAGTGAAGGGCTTGAAGAGCAGGGATGGAGGGTGATCTCCTGGGAAGCCTGAGGACAAGCCGTGCCGCGGCATTCTGAAGCACTTGAAGGCGGCCCATGACCTTTTTCGTGGCCCCCAGATAGAGCAGATTCCCATAGTCAAGTCGCGAGGTGACCAGGGCGTGCACCAGCGTCCTTCGAGCAGAAATGGGAAGCAGATCTAAGACTTTCCTTAAGGCTCTTAGGACACCGAAGCACATCCCCGCCACCCGGCTAACCTGGGGACCAAAGGCCAGATCTCTGTCCAGCCACACGCCGAGGTTCCTGGCCTCCTGACAAGGAGCAGGGACCTCGCCCAGGCAGGGCGGCCACCACGCCGACGACCAAGCAGAAGGCCCTCCTCCCACCACGAGCACCTCGGTCTTGCTACCGTTCAGTTTTAAACAGTTTGCGGACATCCACCTTGCAAGATCTTGCATGCAATTCTTGAAGATGTCCGCTGCAAGACCGGGTGCACGCGATAGGGAGACGACCAACTGCGTGTCGTCGGCGTAGGACACCAGGCGGAGACCGTGTCTCTCCACGATGGCCGCTAGGGGGGAGACGTAGATATTAAATAGGGTTGGGCTCAGGGACGAACCCTGAGGCACGCCCTGACCCAACTCAATCTCCCTCAAATAGCATTCACCCAGCCTGACCTGGAAACACCTGTCAGACAGGAAGGACCTGATCCAGCCCAGCGCAGCGCCTGTAACCCCTCCTCCATTCAGACACTGTAGCAAGGTGGAATGTGCTACAGTGTCGAATGCTGCGCTTAGGTCAAGCAAGATCAGAGCCATGGTTTGGCCCTCATCCACGCCCTGTCGCAGTGCCTCAACCGCCACAAGAAGTGCCGATTCCGTCGAGTGACGGGGGAGGAAGCCAAATTGCGAGTCGTGGAGCAGCAAAGCCTCCTCCACGTACTGCATGAGTTGAATGTTGGCTATTTTTTCCGCCACTTTAGCCATATAGGGCAGGAGGGAGATAGGGCGAAGGTTGTCAAGTTTATCAAAATTAACATTGGCTTTTTTTCTGATGGGGTAGTACAATTGCTTGCTTCCAGGCTTTGGGGACACTCTGGGATTTAAAGGAGGTGTCTAGTAAGTGGCGGACATGGGGTTCAAGTATTTGCAGGCTACCCTTGAGTCGACTGGGAGTCGTCGGGTCTCTTGGGGAACCCGATTTTATCGACCCGCAAATACGGATTAGTTCTTCAGTCGAGGGGGTGGCGAAAGAGATAAGCTGTCGATCTCCTTTGGTTTTAGTAACCTCCCAGTGTGGGGGGCTGTTGTTGTTTGCCCGCTGAGGAAAGGAGTTATAGATGTTGGTAACTTTGTTAGCAAAGAATTCTGCAATACGGTCGCAGCCCTCCGCAGTGCAGAGTTTCGTGGGCATCACAGCGGGCTTCCCTATTGCAATGGATTTATAAATAGAGAAGAGTTCCTTGGTGGACTGTTCAGCTTCTGCAATCTTGGTGCAGAAGTACATTGATTTACCCTTTCTAAGCAGCTTATGGTAGTTACGCCTGCAGTCTATGTATTCTGCTTTGGAGGGAGTTGAATAGGCAATCCTTCATTGCCTCTCCGCCCGTTTGCAAGCTGCTTTAGCCACCCCCATGTCCTCATTGAACCAAGGAGCTGATCTCATAACTCTACCCCCCATTTTGGCCGCACCAAGTGGAGCCACCAGGTCCAGGGCCTCCGTGATGCGTTGGTCTAGGCTGGAATTAATTTCTTCCACCCCCACACCACCGGGATGATCCTTCGCAGTTAGCGCCTGATTAAAAAGAGCTTGGGAGACCGCCGCCCATCTTCGCCTAGGATGTTTGTCAGCGGGAGGGTCAGCCCGACCAGGTCCCTGTGTCCCAATGGTGAAAGGAATAAGATGGTGGTCAGACCATGGGATAGGGATGGGAGTCTGAGCGTCCACCTGGTTCCAATTTGCGAAAAGTGGATCAAGAAGGTGGCCCATCTTGTGGGTAGGGTGTTGTACCTTCTGTTCGAACTGCAGGCTTGCCATAGTCAGACAAAGATCACTTGCTGCCTTGTCCGTGGGGGTGTCTAGGTGTAAATTTAGATCGCCCAGGACTAGGTATTTATCCGTACTTAGTGCAGCTTCTGTGACGTCCTCCACTAGCTTTTCAATAAAGGCTGTAGAAGGGCCCGGGGGGCGGTAGATCAAAAGGCCTTTCAAGGTGAGGTTGCCATTTATCGAGATAGAGAAGGCACCAGCTTCACTACCCTCGATGTTCGTACGTTCCAGCTGACATTGGTAGTCCTGTTTAGCGACTATGGCTATGCCCCCCCCTCTCCCTTTTATTCTGTCCAGTCTTTGAAGACAGTAGCCCTCTGGGATTGCTTCGATAATTTCTGGCATGGAATCTTGATCTAACCATGTTTCCGTAAGGAAAAGTAGATCCCATTGCGACCCGCTGAGTAGATCGTGGATATCGAGGCAGTGCTTACGTAGGGAGCGTACGTTTAGCAGGCCACATATCAGAGAATGTTGGACACTAACTATAGCTTCCCCTGTGTAAAAGGCGAAGCTACAGTAGTTGCAGGCCACGTTGTTTCCTACCTCCATGCTATATAAGCAGGGTCCCGAATACTCATGACGGAGGAGAAGTAGATCCTCTCGACTCCAACTGATATGGGCTGAGGGAGGGCCAGGGGTTCTGGCCCTGGGCCGCAATCGGCCGCGGACGGGCGCAGACGGGCTTAACTCAGGCGCAACTCCGGCGCGCCTTCGTCGCGCCCGCTGCGCTCGTCCTCTGCGCTGCCGAGTAAACATCCGCCTTATATCCCCCCCAGCGTCCCAACAACTAGAGCGCTGCAGGTGGACTCCAGGAAGCAGCTGGCTCGGACCCTCCACGCCCTCTGCACAAACGGCGCGTTGTGAGTGACTCTTTTTACTGTGTACAATCTTACAGTGACAATCTGTTCTTTTGGACTCGAAATGAGTATCAAGATTCCAAGGGTAGCACAATAAAACATAAAATGATCTGGGTCCGAGTGGCGGAACTTAAAGAGCAGTTGCCACTCGCGTATGTAATTCATACTCTTGGTGATCAGCGTTTGGGAGTTCACGCTGTGGGCAATACTCTGGCAATACTCTGGCGGATGAAGCCGCTACATCAGCAGTATCGACAAGTCTGGTTGCAGCAGTTACACATTCCAAAAGTAAGATTGATCATGACATCTTGGCAGCTATTGCCGCTATTATGAAGGGAAGTAAAATTGCTGAACGATGTCCTTCGAAGTATACATATCACTCCAGAAAAGTTCCTTATGTGAAAATACCGGACGTTGGTGACAGATTGATTCCCAACGCGGACCGCAGGCCCTCGCTGATTACAGCTGCGCATGATGGTGTTGTGTCCGCGCTTGCGGGCGTTTTGGCTACTGTAACTCAGCTACAACTTCGCTTCTGGTGGCGGGGACTGTACAAACAGACGCGAGATTATGTCCTTCACTGTAACATTTGTCAGCAGATCAAGCCTTCGACTGCTGCGCGTCCGCCACAGACTCAGTTGTACATTTCTAATAGACCACTTGGGTGTGTTTATTTGGATCACTGCGGTCCTTTTTTCTTCTGATACTGCGTATATGTACATCTTAGTTGCAGTTGATTCTTGCACACGCTTTGTTTGGGTGTGGCCACACCGCAGCGCTGATTCATGGACTGTCATCAGAGACTTGCGTATCTTTGTGGGAATTTTTGCCTGTGGCACCTTCCATTCTGATCAGGGTCCAGCATTCGCCTCTAAGGCGTACAAGGATGCAATTAGGTCGTTGGGGGTACAAGTCAAATTTTCATCTCCATACCGGCCTGAGGGTAATAGTGTTGTGGAGCGAATGAACCGTGATTTAAAGCAGTCATTGACAGCCCGAGTTATAGGCACTGGCAGGATTTGGCTGGCCCATCTCGATGGCGTACAGCGTGCACTTAATAATCTCCCTAGGTCTCTGGGTGGGCGGACCCCATACGAAATGCTCTTTGGTATCAAAATGTTTGTCCCGGACCTTGAAGGTCTAGACCGCATGGCGGTCACTGCATCCTTTAACGTAGATGAACACTGTCATGTTTTGCAGAATCTACAAAAGACCAGAGACAGCCTAACAAAGGAACACATGCCCTCCACGTCTGATGCTGTGGAGTTGCAGATCCCGGTAGTTGGCTGGCTACCCCGAGTCGGAGAACTTGTCAGAGAGAAGATCGAGAACAAGAAAGAATTTGGCCCCTCATATCGAGCTCCAGTTCTTGTACTTGGTGTGCAGGGCACAAGAACAGTCATTTTACCTCCACTTCCAGGTCGTAAAGAAAAGAGGTACATCTCCATTGACAATGTCAAACTACACAGAGTAGCCGATTCTTCTTAGCATGGCACCTGCAGTCTCAGGTCTGTCACTGCAGAGGAATTCTCTTTTGGTTCCGGCTCCTAGGAACAGGCCTGGTGTTGCTATCGAGATGCCTGCAATATCAAGTCCTTTATTGACTAACATTCCTGATTCTATTATTGATGATCCTGAATATACGTATCCAGCTAAATTATCGATTGCTGATTTGCCAACAAGAGTGGCCAATGAGTCCAGATTTTCATTTGACACTAACTCTTCCACATCCAAGTCCCCTTCTAGACTTTCTGTTTTGGTGCATTTATTTAAAGAAAATGTTTTGATTGCCCCTTGGTCTTACATCTGGCTAGTCCTTTTTTCAATTTGTTTGTTCATGTCGATTGGATTTGTGGTGTATTTTGTCTGCCTTGTGAATGGCCACTATGTTGAGGAAATAACTGTGATTTGTCATACTAATGGAACTTTGGCTCCCCATTCTTCATCTCGCGTCCACAGATTCTGCAGAAATGTAGACTTTGTGAATATTACTGCTTGGGCTGTTTTAGATGGCATTGTGTGGGACGCAGTTAAATTTCAGATTCATGGTCCTACAGAGGTTATTAATGTCCCAAATGTTCTTAGGGTTTCCATGGGAGATGTGATTAAGCAAAATATTCATTCAGAGGATTGGGATGTTCATGCCATAGAGGCGTTATTTTCAGATTTGAAATACTATGCTGCCTTTGATGCTGAAGATTTATATTTGGATTCTGCTAATTATGGGGATTTGTACTGTTATCAGCACTTTGGCAATCACTACCTGCATAAGGCGAACACTAGAAGAAATGTAGTTAAATATACCCAATGGGAACATTGCCCCACCCCTGTAGAAGGCAGCTCTAGTACTCTTTTGAAGGGATTCACATATTTTACTGATTTCAATCAGTCTAATCAACACGCGTTTTATTTTAAGTTATCGGAAAAGTCCTCTTCTAAAGTTAGACTTACTCACACTAAGTTGTTATACTCCAAGTCCTTTCTTGATCAATTGGCAATAGGGGGCTATGAATTGTGTAAAGACACTATAGATCTAAAATCTGTTTGGGGTTCTAGAAGTTGGCAAGTGCAAGGCACTGAGGCTTTGCACCGTGCATGTCTCATCCCGAACCATATGTTGTTTTTGAATTCCAGCATTTCACAAACCACTTGCTTTGGATTGGCTACACCTAAAAAATTAAATATACCCTCATTTCCTGATCTGGGTGAATATCCGGGTTGGGATAATTTTATTGATTTGTCCATCCGAGAATTGCAGACAATGATGCTGAATTCTTCGTTTAACATTTCCAGCTTAAATCCCAGAGGTTGGTTGCTTTGGCACAGAAGTGTAACTTCATGTCAACGTCGATTTCTGGGTTTGTCTCTTGGCTATAAGCAAATTAGAGCAGATCCCAGGTATCTGAGTGACCATTCTGTCACGACTTACTCAGTAGGAAAGCTGTGTAAGAATTGGCTCAAACACTCCACTTTGGAATCTGTTAAGATGCATTTATCGAAGCTAACGGAGGATGTTGATCTGAATGACTTTGTAAAAGGTCCTGCAACCGTTAGAACCAAAAGATGGATTTATGCTGCTTACAATGAGCTTTGGAAAATGTCTCAGATCGAGGCTGCTTCCAGGTTAAGTGTTATAGATCAAGCTAATTTAGAAAAAGTGCTTGCAGTTGTAGACAATAGCATTAACACCCTTTCTTCCCGCATTTACACATTAGATAATATAGTTTCATCTGTGGTAGATATTGTGCAGGAAGATGTGTCTGTTTTATTTCATGGTCCGAATCAACTGCCTTCCATCATGCAGTTTGCGTGGACTTTGCAAACGGTAAAGGCAGGTCGAGTTCCTTGGGACTACATGAATACGTCTTCCTTGTTTGCGCCTTTTAATTTAACAGAGAAACAACAGTTTATGTCAGCGAAGGATGCAACATTTTCTATGTTACATATTGAAAAGTTAGAACCATTACCGTTCTCTGTAGCTGAATATAATTTTGCTGTGTGGCTCATTTATGGGTTGATTACGCTCCCTTTCCCGCTTTTCAAATTTGAAAGTTGCATGAAATATTATGCCATAGGCCGTTATGAACCTTTAGGCAGCGCTTATCTCCATGAAGTGTGGTCTATGCCGTTTACATACAGATGCCTGAGGGAGGGTAAAGAGGTTTTTTTGAATGGAGAAGATTAGAATATTCAAATTCATGGCTTTTGCAACCAGAACGCCCCAAATTTAGCATGTGTTTTAAAAGGTACACCTACACCTGCAATTACACCAACATTTACATTACTGGCAAACGGTAGTTATTTACTATTGAACAATGAGGACTGTTGTGGGATGGTTTCCGGCATTCCTTACATAGTTACTGTCACAGAAAGGGTGGTTTGTTGTAAAAATGTTCTATTCCCTCCTACACATGGGAAGCTGGATGTTTCCATCTGGCCATCGATTCCGACCTTGAAGGCAGAGTTCAACAAACTGAGTCGAATCAAAGCTCTATTGTCCCAGAAAGAAGTTGCCCTCACATCTGCTCGTGAAACATTTGTCCTTCACATAGCCAACACCCACACAGAAGTTCAAGCTTTATTGAATACGGATATGCCCTTGCATTTCGGGGAGTTAATTCATACTGTCTTTAATGCATCCTCGACCACTGGGCTGGCTCACTTTTTTAAAGTTGTTAGTAGTGGCCTTGTCACTTCCTTCCATCCTATTTTTGGTGTGTTCCCGGCATTTTTCCATTCTATTTTCTCGAGCCTGTTTGGTGGATTTCCCTTAATGCTTGCTCTGGTGGCTGGTGTGCTTCTGTTACTTTTTTTGATTAAGAATGGATGCACTTCCTGTGGCTCGCGACAATCAGTCCCGATTGTGGTTGCTGCGCAGCCGAATGCTTAATTTCTATGGAGCGCTGCCTCTCGCCACTTTGAGTGCGGCTTATGAATTATCATTTCGATTTTACTTTTTTACATGTATTCAGCCTGTCTTTCATTGCCTGAGCTGTGATTTCGACTGGGCCCTGGATTTGTGTCTCTGCAGTACGGTGGCCTTTGCAGCGATGCATGGAGTCTTGGGACGTTGGAATGTATTTACAGCGGCGCATGATTTCTTGGCACGCAGTTACATTAAAGTGAACCCGAGTTGTCCTCTGATGGTACTAAAGGCTCCGGTGATTGAAGAACATGTATGTTAATTTCCTTTACTGAATTGGATGGCTGACCTATTCTCGGATGAGAACAATGACTTCCTATTGGAGGCTATTGCAACGTATGGTGCATACACGCTGTTGGAGTGAGACTGTGTTATTTTCCACTTTCTTTCTCGACGATTGTCAAAATTTTGACAGTTGTATTTTTTTTCCCTCTTGCTTTTTGTAAAGGTCAATGAGATTTGATTTGTTTTTTTATATTTTTCCAAATTCGGAGTTTATTCCCGTTTTGAAGATTATGATAAATTTGAACTTGAATCTGACTCTTGAACTTGGACTCTGCTTTCCTGATTTGATCCCTTTAGCTTACACGTGCTCCGATCAAATGGGGGGTGTCGTGGGGTTGACCCGTACATTCACACAGTGCTAAGTTGGCATGGGCTTCTTAGAAGTTTAAACGCCATTTTTCCTTTCCTGCTCTGCTTTGCACACGACACGCTCTTGCGCTAATGTTTAGAGAAACATGAAGTATTTCGCTTAACATGAGAATAACTTGTTTTGCTGCATTTCTAGCCTGCTTCGATAGTTTAGTCTGTTCAGTATGAGCTGAGACCGTCAAGGTTATCTTACACACTGTGGTTGTTGTTCTAACAAGATACTCCTTGGAGTGGAAGCTGCGCGGTACAAATGTCATTTACATTACATTACATAACTGATCAGCGCACGTTCTAGACATAACACATATGCAGCTGTGGCCAGGTCTGATTTTGGCGCGTTTAATAATGCACTGCGTAGGCATGATTACACACACTTGGAGAACATCCGAATGCTGAGAGCTCGTGGAAAAACTGATGTGATCCACTTCTGCTAATTACCAGAGGTATGGGGCCGCCTATGCAAGCCTATGAGACCTTCTATTAGTTATAATATAACCTACTAGCAAGGGAGGGTGAAATCTAGGTGCATATTCAACCTGTTTCCATTTAGCATTATAACATGCTTGCTCCCTTTGTATTTTATGGAATAGTAATCATGCTGACAACCTTGCTTCTAATAATATGTTTACTCGTATTAGCTAAGGTGCTGCGCCTGTGATCACGGTGTTAGAAATAAACATTTCAAACAAGCTCGTGTCTCATTTACTCCTTGTTTTGGATTGGTATGAGAGAGTAACGAAAAAGTGTTCTTGTTGTCCACTTTACCTGAGGTCCCCTAAGTCGCATGTTCTGGGATGACTAATCATTGGTGTATTTTGCTATAGGACGAGAAACCAATGAGTCACTGATGCTGGTCTGGTAGGGGATTCTAGGCACTAAGGTGAGTTTTGGCACACCCTGATTCACTGAGGTCCTGGGTCTCTATGCACAGTTCTGTATAGGAACGGAATCCCTGCTACATGAAAGCCTTCAATATCCGCAGGTCTCATCCTCCCCTCAGATTGGATGGCTTGGATTTGAAACGCTAGTAGACTACACTGTATGGCCCAATGGGTTGGAAAGAGAAGCTTCTTTAAATGGTGGAGAATTTACCAGGGAGGTTTGTGGAATACCTAACCACGGTTCATAAAAACATAATAAAAACCTGATGCTGCCTCTGCTTGCCAAACTGGGGTGCCCTGTAACATAAGTGACATCTACATGCCATTACCAGCGGAAAGGCTTTTGATGAAGGCAAAGTCTGCAAATGGCTTCATAACTTAAGCAGGTCAGGCGAGGTAGGTACAATACCAAACTTCACCCCTAACCACATCCAGCATCGCATTCACACAGTATGTATAAAATATGGGAGTCTACAGCCACTGCTGTATCAAGGGAGATACATCACATGCATAGGCTTTGTGTCTTACATCAACATGAACATGTGCAGCACCTATATGCTAACCTCATCTAAGCAGCCAAAATAATCCATCGAACTTCATACAGATGTTAGAAACGTAAAATGAGATCTCACAAAAACACATACAGGAAGGAGTCTTAGCAAAACTTGTGATTCAATTGTGTTTTGCAGCAGAGTGTACCCATCCATCATGCAGGCAATGGTCGTATGGGGAAATCGGAAACACAAAGGGACTTTATCAGGGAGGTATGAGGAATACCTGACCACAGTTAATCAAAAAACATAACAAGAACCTGATGCTACCTCTGTAAGCAGAGTTTTTTTTTACTATCTTGTTTTTTGTTTCATGATGATGTCCATCTCCTCAGATTTGCACAGCAACACCCTCACCCACCAGAGTGAACTTCTAGCGGTCCGGTCTTCTAATACCTCACACCATAGGCAGGGTCACTGAATTATGCGGCAGGGCCAGGGGAACACGAAACTTTGCGGAAGGATTGACAAAATTATGCGAAAGAAAATGCAAATTAGGCTGCATAATATGTCACTTTTTAATTTTTACAGAAGGTAGTAATGTATGTTACCGAATTACTACAAGTTTAACATCCAAATACAGAAACAAGCAACTGAAAGTTGACCAGTTATTTGTTGTGAAGGGCCTTCTGCGATGCACCAGAACGTCCGCACGTTTTTACCAACGTTTGACCTGTTTAAACTAGAAACATTTTTTGGTTTGTTAAAATCTGCAGATTATGCAGTAGATGATGGATTATGTGGCAAATGCAGCATATCCATAATTTGGCAAAAAAAAGCCTCTGCTGCAGAATCGCATATTTCCAGTGTTCCTGACCATAGGGGTGAGAAACAATAAACGCAGAGGTAAAATATGTCCACACACACAGACTACTAGGTAGGCCCACACATTTTGGATGGACAGTCCTAACTGCCTCTATGCAAGACTATCTCTCCTTAAGGAGCCTGGCATGTCTTTCTGACAGATTAAAATATCTCTGTCAGTCTTTAACGGCGGATATTAAAAGCTCTTTCTGTTAGCTCAGGTTTATACTCACTGCGCACGTGAGCAGGTGACAATCCGATAAGGCTTATCTCATTTTACTGATAATATCCTGTCTTCTCAGAAGTCTAGACCCTACGGCCTGGAAGGGTTTCAATTAAAAGGCTCTGGGCCATATTATCAAGCCTGTGCGATAAAATTATCGCTGCTTTATCGACAGGAAACTGCCGCTAAAGTGGGGATAATGGGCTTGATAATATGCTCTATGGAATTCCAATCGAAGCCCATGTTAGATGTGAAGGACATCTAGCATGAGCTTCGATTGGAATTCCATAGAGCCTATTATCAATCCCATTATCGCCACTTTAGCGGCAGTTTCCTGCCGATAAAACAGCGATAATTTTATCGTCCAGGCTTGATAATATGGCCCTCTGTTCTCAGACAGAAGAAAGGGGGTGTGCAGCTTCGATTTAAATTCCAATTCAGTGACATTTTCCAGTGGCACACATTCCATTCCACACACACAATCAGATCGCAATCGCATTACTCCCAGTTCCCAAGGCCGGCCCAAGAAGACAGTCACACTCACACAGTGCTATAAAAAAGGAGAGCTTTAAAGACGTGTCAATCAAGGAACGATCTAATCATGATTTATTTCAGAGCTGGTGTTCGCTACATTATTTATGTGCGTTGCTGTTTGTCTTTCTACTCCTTGGGGGTCGGAATTGGTACTGATGGTAACTGCATATCCCAGATGGCACCTTCTATGGCCTTTGTAAATATAGGACCTAAATTTACAAACGTTACTAAGGATTCTGTATGGTCCTGTTATTTGCCATCTGTGTCCACTGGCGGACTCGGAGCGGAGGAGGTCCATGCGGTAAGTCGTGAGGGGGTGACACCATGAGTTACCCGCACCGGGTGACACCAACCCTAGTGACGCCACTGCCTCTGCTCACCACACTGTGACCTTGCTGCACAGCATAGCCCATTGTTGGTGAGGAGCAGCCTTTCCCTGTAATGTAGATGTCTCGCTTGGCGTAGGGTTGGAGTGGCTCCAATAAACACTGATGAGCGCCTCGGTGCGCGCTTCCCTCTGTAAGATGAGTGGAAGAGAGGACTTTAATTGCTGTTTTTTCTGTGGATAACCAGGGACTGTTGCTGCCCGAAGGCCTTGTATGGCGGGAGAGCAGTGAAAGCTGACGCGCTGTAGAGCCGGCTTATGATGCATTTAAGATGCCACAACAGGAAAGCAAAAAAATAGTCCCAGACACTAAGTGATAAGCACAAAAGTGATAGCAGTAGTTAGGTATTGCACCGTGGGAGGAAACAAATGAGCACAAGGCGGGACAAAAAGGAATAATTACACAGTAGCAACCAAGTCTTTTCAATCAGAGGAAGAAATACAAAGGCAATGGGTGGGCGGTAAGACAGCACATGTGCAGCCTGTAATAACATTTGCTCTCAAAGATGGGCGGGTGGGTAGTTTTCACTGTGGCCATGCAGGAGTAAACAGGACAACCAGCGCCTGCGAGCCCTCTAAAATAGTCTCATCCCAAATCTTGTGGAGGAACTTATGTGCTGCTCCCAGGGACAGCAGTTGCTACAATGTTGGCCACAGAAGACATACTTTGGTTTCATGTCCACTCTATTGTCCCTGTGCGGGAGACGTGGCCAGACACCTAGCATTTCCACACCAAGCTTCCTTCATTATTGCAAACCAATCTTTGATGATTCTACATACAGCACTAAAGAAGACCACGTCGTTTTTTGGTAGGTAGAAACTGTCACAAGTTTAGTAATCTTATTGGCACACAGGTAGGTTTAGCTTACGGGCAATCTGAGTGTTCTGCTGTGTTAACAATCTTATCATTGATACCCCATCCTAAATACCAAGCCAGAGCAACCGGGAATACAATTCTTTCCATAGTAAATCAACATCCAGTGCTTGCTGTTCTCTATTGGAGCTGCACAAGTAACAAACTGAGAGATTAAAACTCAACCCCCAGTTGTCAGGAAACCCACTGTCCTTTAGCGGATAAAGAGCTTACTGTTGCTTTCTTCTTAGGGACCCCCTTTGGCCCTAGGACATCGTTTGCAAGCCCAGCTCAATTTTGTGGGACGTATTGTACTTCTTGCGCTAGGATCTCCCTGCAACACCACTAAGACTCAGGGTGGCATACCACGGCCCTGAGTCCCCCCAGCTGTGTAGCTCTAGATGAGCCTGAATGGCTGCCATCCCTCTATTGCGCCTTTTAGTATCTGACCAATTGCATTCACAATGTAAAGTGTTTTGGTCTCTGCCTTGAACATTTTGCAGGAGCAAAGACGGCGACCATCAGCTTTGAGACCTCTTAAATAGCCCCATCCCAAATCTCATGGGGGCACCAAGGTGTGACTTCTGCGCTGTTCCGACGTGGCCAGCCTCCTTTTGTGTGTAACGGTGGGCAGGCAAATGTACTTCACAATTTCTGGGAGTACAGATAGGATTCATTTAAGGGCAATCCCAAAGTCATTTGATGATCATCCAGCTAATTAGATACATGGCCACAAGAATTATGCAGCAATGGAAAAACAGATAATGCAGCAAGAATAACTAAATCACATTTGAAGAAAAGCCAAATTATGCAGCACAAGGTGGATTATGGCAGTTTGGACTCAACTAAAGTTGCACAGAAAAATAATATGCCTGCTGCAAAGAAGTGTACCTTGCAGATCACAGAACTGTAATTTATTTGGAAAGCTCAGTGGATTAATGATTTTATCATACAGATCTGTTTGTTACTTGTAATTCCTAAATTGAAATTGTAATATAGCACAGTGTGCTATGACTTGCCATCAAAGAACTGCATGTAAACTGCATGATACCAGTTAGAAAGCTAAGATTTCTCCTGGCCTTTTGTCACACTGCCATCCTCTGTGCCTTCTCTCCCCGTCCAAAACTGTGCTCTCTGCTCTCCAGCAATGAACCAAAAAGCTCTCAAAAAGAGCCCTGATAGAGAAGCCTTGGATTTTGTTAAGACGTGGCAACAGTGGGATGAGAAACACCATTTGTTACCCACTGTTGCTACATCATATCTATGAAAAGAAATAGATTCAGAATCTGGTATTCATGATAGTGACTCTTACTGAGAGCCATACAGAGCAACAAGAATCGAACAAACACCTCGTGATTCTAGCATTTTCTTGGGTAGAGTCATAAGCCCAAATAATATTATAGCCTTCACTCAGTCAAACAGCACAGATATTTAAGGCCATTGTGTCCAATTGGTGAACCGTCAAACTGGTTTCACCAGAGTTGTCCCTAACTTGATGGTTCAAACTTGGCTTGAGTTCTTACGTTTGCTGATGTTTACAAACTGCCGCCAGGGTTTCAAAGGTGGCAGTCAGAGATATAAAATGTAATCACTTGGCTCTAATATGTATTTTTTCTGCTTTAGTTTCTCAGTGCAAAAAGAACAATTGATGTACAGTATGATAAACAATGTCAAACATTCACCCTAGTACAGAGATCTGGGCCTAAATCCATCGTTTTTTGGCACCCCATGCCATTTTAGTTTGAACACAGCCATATGCAAGTGAATCTTGATCCTGTTCCCCATGGGAACAGTCCACCCTGAACTCCCAGTCTATGGGACATGCCCTGGATCAGAAACATGCATTCTGGGACCTGTTTTGGGGGTTCACCCCTCATCAACCAGGCTAGCTAGACTCCAGTGGCATGGAGAGCATGGGATCGAGGTCTGGCCATACCTGTCCCACACGGGGTGAAAAATGCAAAAAGAACAATTGATGTACACTATGTTGAACAATGTCAAACATCCACCCCTGTACAGAGATCTGGGCATACATCCATCGTGTTTTTGCTCCCCATGCCATTCCAGTTTGAACCAAGGCATATGCAAATCTGTCTTGACTCTGTTCTCCATGGAAATAGTCTGGCCGAACTGCCCGGCAAGGTCCTCCCTGGACCAGAAACAAGCATTCCGGGACCATTTTCATTATTTCACCCCTCATCAGCCAGGCTAGCTTGACTCCAGTGGCATGGAGAGCACTGGACCTGGCATGCCCATCCAACTCGATAAGACAAATCAAAAAGAACAATTGATGGACAGAATATTGAACAATGTCAAACATTCACCCCAGTACAGAGATCTGGGCCTAAATCCCTCAGTTGTTTGCTCCCCATGCCATTCCAGTTTGAACCCAGCCATATGAAAATCAGTCTTGACCCTGTTGCCCCTGGGCACAGTCCATCCTGATTTGCCAGGCCAGGTCCTCCATGGACTGGAAACAAGCATCCTTGTACTAGTTTTGGGGTTTCACTTCTCATCAGCCAGGCTAGCTTGACTCCAGTGGCATGGAGAGCACAGGTCCCACATCTGGGTATATCCATCCCACCCAGGGTGACAAATGCAAAAAGAACAATTGATGGACAGAATGTTGAACAATGTTAAACATTCACCCCAGTACAGAGATCTGGGCCTAAATCCCTTGTTTTGTTGCTCCCCATGAAATTCCAGTTTGAAGCAAGCCATATGCAAATCAGTCTTGACCCTGTTCCCCAGGGGAACGGCCCAGCCTGAACTGCCTGGAGTGGGAACAAGCATCCTGGGACTGGTTTCAGGCTTTCACTGCTCATCAGCCAGGCTAGCTTGACACCAGTGGCATAAAGAGCATGGGACTCACATCTGGGAATACCCATTCCACTCGGGATGACAAAAGCAAAAAGAACAATTGATGGGCAGAATGTTGAACAATGTCAAAAAACCACCGAGTACAGAGATCTGGGTCTAAATCTATTATTTTTTTGCCTCCCCATGCCATTCCAGTTTGAACCCAGCCATATGCAAATCAGCTGCAGCCCATGCAGGTAAGAGGGGTAGGGCCAGATGGGGGAGGAGGAATTTCGACGGACGATGATGGGGGAAGATGAAATAAATAATACATTTTCCCTCATCGTCGTCTGTGGAAATCCCCCCCACCCGGCCCCACTGATCTTACTTGCGCGGGCCGCAGCTGATGCAAATCAGTCTTGACCCTGTTGCCCCTGGGAAAAGTCCAGCCTGAACTGCCTGGCCAGGTCCTCCCTGGACTAGAAAGAATCACCTTGGGACCGGTTTTGGGGTTTCACTCCTCATCAGCCAGGCTAGCTTGAGTCCAGTGGCATGGGGAGCACTGGACTCACGTCTGGGCATACCCCTCCCACTCAGAGTCACAAATGCAAAAACAATTGATGGACAGAACTTTGAACAATGTCAAACATTCACCCCAGTACAGAGATCTGGGTCTAAATCCATAATGTTTTTGCTCTTCATGCCAATCCAGTTCAAACCCAGCCATATGCAAATCCGTCTTGACCCTGTTCCCCATGGGAGAATCCAGCCCGAACTGCCAGGCCAAGTCCTCCCTGGACCAGAAACAAGTATCCTGGGACTGGTTTTGGGGTTTCACCCCTCATCAGCCAGGCTAGCTGGCTCGCTGTGCTATGTCTGCTTTTTTCTTTCCTGTTCTGACAGGAAAAACCCAAGGTACGTAATGCTCTAAGTTAGAAATTGGGCTTCTGTTTGGTTGAAGAATGCCCCCTGTCCAAGCAGGAACCACAGTACTAGTCAGCATAAGTCAACAACACACCCTAAATTAGCCTGATCTCACCCTCTCTTAGCTTTGCACAGGGCTGTAAGGCTAATTTAAGAAGAAAAGTGGAAGGATGTGTGCAAAACCTCAAACAGTTACACAGTGTGAACACCACAAAAAGTGACCACACCTAGTTAGAAAAATAGAGCTTAATACATTAAACAAAACAAGACCAAAAGAACAAAAATCCAAGAAGTGTAACCGGAGTTATGAATTAAAAATAAATAAACGGAATTGTAGTGCTTAGCAGCCAAGAGGGGCTTTCAGGCCAACTGCAATGGAGTGTGGGTCAGAAACAGAGACTAGCCTTGGCCCACAAAAAATGTACACTGAATACGTAGAGGACAATACGGGGAGCAGAGAAGGTGATGCGTCGTCGATCCTTACGATGGAGGCAATGCATCTGTTCCAAACTGCGCAAAGTCGAGGATGCACTGGGAATGGAGGTGATGCGTCGAGCAGTCGGCGAAGAGATGTACTCGATTATTGCAGCTGCAGCAATACGTTATTGTCGATGGAGATGCGCTGGTTGTCGAAGCAATGTACTCGATCCTCGCAGCTGCGGTGATACATCGGGCCCGGGACTGGGTTGGCACCACTTGACAGGGCAAGACTTGCAGCAAGCAAAGTCCAGGTGAGTTGAAGTCTTTGATGTCACTGAGACTTAGAACAGGGGGCAAGTCAATATGCGCCAGGAGTCACTCTGGGTTCAAGTGATGTGGGTCCATTCCTTCTCAGTCCGGCCAGAGGATAGCAGGCAGCAGTTCCATTCCTACTCAGTCCGGCCAGAGGATAGCAGGCAAAAGGGCAGCACAGCTGAAAAGCAATTCTTCCAGAGCAGCAATCCAGCAGAGTGGCAGTCCTTTAGCAGCACAGCAGTCCTACCTCCTGACAGAACTTCACAGGTCCAGTAGTGTACTGAGTTGATAGGGTCAGAGGTCCTATACTTATAACCAGTTGTGCCTTTGATGTGGAAGAGACTTCAAAGAAGAGTCTTTGAAGTGCAAAAAGGTCCTTTCTTCCTGCCCTGGCTTCAAGCTCACTAAAGGGGGGTATGCATCCCTTTGTGTGTGGACAGGACACATCCTATTTCTGTGCGTTGCTCCTCCCTCCCATCCACTCAGGAAGATGCATAAAGTCACCCCCAGATTTCCATTATGTGCAGCTGTCTAGAGGGAACACACAAGGTCCATCTGTCACTCAACCCAGCCAGTGATCAGAGGCAGCAAACACCAAATGGCTATCAGCAAGAAATGCCTAAATTTCTAAAAGTGGAATTTTCACAATAGTAACAACAAATCCAACTTTACCTTTAAAGAGAATTATTCATTACCATTCTATAGGTAGTAAACATGACAGATCTACCTTCTCCTTCTTCTACCTAGGAATTACAGCTTATTAAATGTAAAAAGGAATCACCAATGTTAACTTACGAGAGGGGTAGGCTTCTCAGTAGTTAAAAACAAGTTTGGGTGTTTTTCACTACCAGGACATGTATATTTTAAAAGTACATGTCCTACCTTTTGAATACAAAGCACCCTGCTCTATGGGCTACCTAGAGCCTACCTTAGGGATCACATATATGTGATAAAAGGGGGGTTTAAGGCTTGCCAAGGGGTTTTAAATGCCAAGTCGACATGGTCGCAGGTCCTCTCGTAAAGGTGATTTTGTAATTCCCAGATTTAAGTTGGTGAGAATGGGCGGTCGCTCGCTCTCCCACTTAGGCGCTAAGATTTGGAATACCCTGAGCACTGCTTTGACAACTGAAACTACCTATCTTAACTTTCGAAAAGGACTCAAGACATGGCTTTTTCGGCAATGATCTGCGTTTTGTTCTCTATTCTTTCTTTAAATGTGTCCCTTGGCGCCGGGAAACCCTCTGCGGGTAGCTGCGTGCCTTAAAAGTTAAATAAATAAATAAAAAATAGTGCACACTGCACACACAAGGTCTGTAATGACATGTTTAAGGGCCACTTGAGTGTGTGGCACAAGCAGTGCTGCAATCCCACTAGTAGTATTTAATTTATAAGCCCTAGGCGCATGTAGTGCGTTTTACAAGGGGCTTATAAGTAAATTAAATGTGCCAATTGTGGATATATCAATCAAAACATTTTTTGGGGAGAGGCCACATGCACTTTAGCACTTGTTAGCAGTGGTAAAGAGCTCAGAGTCCTACGGCTAACAAAAAGGAATCACCAAAGGCAATCAGGCAAACCACTTGGAGAAGACCAGCCCAAGGCTGTCCGGTCTAACACTCTAGAATAAAACTGCCAGTGCATCAGGGACATTGATACTTTGTTTTCCAATTGCAAACTTTTGTTTACAGAGAGGTGCGTTAGCCCTCTTGCCAACATTTTTGTTTTGTCAAAAACTGCTCCTGCTATGTTGACAACATCAATTGTATTGGAAAATCTCTCCAAACTGGCAGCTCCTGTAGATTTTTTAGATGGGACATCTACAAAATCTACTCAGCTTGCCCCTCACCAAAGAATGAAATCATCAAGGTGTAAAAGCACCAGTGGGAAATCCCAACACAAGCAACAGCCTAGCTACGGAGGAGGGACACAAAGGGCTTGAACGTGCTCTGCAAAATGGACCATCTGGGTCTCAGTGCTCTCAATATCTGTTTCCAAGGTGACATCCCTCCCGCCATGTCCTTCCACTCTCCCAACGGGAGAGGATTGTCCTGGGGGCTCCAGTTACAGGCATAATAGCATGGTGGGCAGGATAGAGAGCACCCCCCACACCCCCCTTGCTGACGGCAGACCGAGCGAGGCGGACGCCATGAATCCCCAAAATTCCAGGGAGGTGTTGGGAGAAATAATCAGCGAAAGGTGGGGTTCATGCGACAGATTGATGATAAATGATTCTCCCAGCCTGTGATTAGGGGGTGGCCTACGAGGGCGGGATACGAGCCCCGTGGGCAATTTATGTTACAAATACGCAAGCAGATTCATCTTGTGACAAACCCGATTAGACGGCAAGCTAGTTATGTGGATTGGCAGGCTGAAAGGCATTATTCAGAGTTGCTGGTTGCCTCCCCTGCCTGACAAGCCCACTATCGGCTAGGGAAACGAATCATCCCCCTCTCCCCCCCTAGGAAAAGAGAGGTAAACGCCACCGCTGCTTTTCCGGGATTGATCCTGTACCGGCAGGTGGGCCACGAGACAATAGGGCACAGACAGACGGAACATCGCCCCCCCAGGCTGAGTTCCGAGTGCAGTATTTTGTTTGCAGTTTATGCTTCCCTCGGGGTGAAGTTAGCACTCGGACAAAAAATGCCTCGTCGGGGCTCAGCAGTGCAGCGGTAAAAAACGATGGGTCTCGGAACTCCACGCTATGTTGGTGCAGGGAACGTAAAGAACGCCTGCTTTATACCAACAACTAACAAGAAGGTACAGTTTAAAGGCATGGAGTGGCTGAGCAGGTAAACTCTTTGGCACGAGGTAGGGCAAAACAAAACAAAAAGAAAATATATGTATATATATGGGTATCCAGTGTTTTAATGCCCTGATTAATTACTAGTAATCTTCATTATCAGTAGGGAATCTACCCCCTGCTGTGGTTCTGAAAAATATGGATCCGTAACAGTACCGGACTCGAGAATAAAAACTTCGTCGAAATAGGACGAATTTGGTATCAAAAGACCGGAAATGACGAGTACATCAAGCACATGTATTTTCAGTATATTCGAGTGACAATTTCACCTCGAAATCGTCATTTACCTTCTGAACCCTTAATTGCATGTTGCCCTTTTCATAGGCCTTAATCCAGTCGAATTTGATTCCACAAGGACACGTACTCCTTAATCGACTTCTTCCTGACCCCAGTACAAGTTAGAACCATTGCCCCAGGCCGAGCTCGTTAGGTCAGTTCCCTCCCAGTGACCAAGCAAGATAGTATCTAGGCCCAACCGGCCATAAAGCCATTTCAGCACGCACACCTGCCATATCTCGCTCACATCTTTCTTCTTTCCTTTTCCTCATTTATTTTATGGTGGGGAGGTGACCATTTTTTATTAGGGGTCCAGCGATATCTGATGAAATGTTGGGCCTTGCCGGATGATTTGTTATGGGCATCACAACGTGAAATATGTACATGTCATCATGACTCTGCTTTCTTTTGTAATCAGTAACCATAAATGAAATACCGCTCACCCAAGGAATGTTTTGCCAAAGGGCAAATGTTATGTATAAGAAGAGAAGCCTAACTTTGTGAAGGTGTGCAGTCTCCTGAATATACTGGCATTGTACTTCTAGGACCCTGTCACCTTGGTTGCAGCCAATAAACTAATCTTTGACTTCACCTAGAAGACTCTGAAGTTTCTGTGGGTCTGACTCAGGAGAACCCGAGGTCTTTGGTGTGTTGATCCCCTGGCACCGCTGGGTTACCGGTTCGGTACCGGTTCCTAAAAACCCAGTACCTCATTTGGCGCCCAGCGTTGGAGCGATTCCAGTGGTACCAATCAGCCTGAAGATCGTGAGGAGCTTCGTGTGAAAATTCCGGAGGAGGGCCCACCACCTCATCGACCCCTGCATGTCGACGTGGTCCGAAGGTCTTTACTGCGAGGTTCCCCGCTTCCCGACGGCTACAAGGACTGCTGCCCTGGCTATCGCACTGATGTTGGACCCTTGACATTTTCGGTAGAGCGAAACGCTGAGACGAGTCTTCTGGTGAAGCCATCGATAATTTTCAGTTAAGTATAAGTGGAGCGTCTCCTAGTCCTTAGTTGGACTTACTTTGTGATATCTTAGAGATACATAAAGGTTTTTATTGGTTCTTGCAAGTACCATAACCGAAGGATTCGTGTTTTCACGAGCAATATCGTAATCGATAACTCCTTTGAAGTTTTGGAACTAGACTAGAGAGAAAGGATGCCTAGTCTTAGACTCGGGAATTTGTTTTGTCTTGGTAATAATAATAGGGACTCCCGATTGGAGGACTCATGTCCGGGTCCTCCAGTTGGAACTCCGACTTACGAGCTATACGTTAAACATGGGGTAGGCCCCATCGTTTACAACGAGGTATGGATTAAATACACTAGGAAAGACGGTGTTTTAAAATGGCCCCAATATGGTAGCTTTGATTCTGAAATCTTAGACAACCTTGAAGTTAAACTCTTCAAAAAGAAAGCCCGGCCGGCGATGTTTGACTCTTTCCGCATATGGCGCAAAGAAGCCAAACAAAAAGAGATTAAATTAGCTAAGAAAAATAAGAGAGAAGAGGGACTTTCAGTAATACAAGCTGCCGTGCAGTTTAAAGATAATGAGGAAGAGCAGATAAATGAACAATTGCACAGGCAACGTAAAATGGCAATAGATAAATGTTATCCAGTTTTGCCGTCTCTTCAGCAAGGGACAGTAAAAGAGCGTGAAAAAGACCAATTAATGTCGCAATTGTTAACCTCGCCACCGCCCTATGCGCAGAATGCTACCGCACCCCCGCAACCTTTAGTTGCACAAGCTGCGCCTCTGGCTTTTCCACAGCACCCACCAGCTGTTCTTCAACTGGCTCCTACTTCTTCGGTGCAGCCTCCTCTAGGCCCACCGGCCAATTCTGTTGCTCCTGTGTTTTCTACGATCTTGCCTACTGTACTTTCTACAAATGCCCCTTCTATGATTATTCCTCATACCTCTTCTGTCATCTCTGCATCCGCTTTACCTCACCCCGTTCTTTCATCTGTTTGTTCTTCCGTTTCACCTTCCTTTCGGCAGAAAATGGCCAGTACTGTTACTAATCTTCTTTTACCACTTTTCGGGTCGCCTGCTACGACCCCTTACATAGGAAAAAGACAGTTGCGAAGTCAACTGCCCGATTATCAAGAGAGAGATTCCCTGAATAATTTAGCTCGGAAATGGGTCATGGACACTGCAAAGTATGATTTACAGTCTGTCATGGAAGTTTTCCATCAATGGGAAACAGCGACACAGAGATATGTGTTCGAACAGATGTGTGTTTTTCTTTGCGAAGATTTAGAAGACAATGATCAGGATTGCCTCCCACAAGAGATGTGTCGTATAAGGTTTCATTTTAGTCTGGGTATGATTGTAGGTCCCGATGTGGAAGAAGCAGTTGAAATGCTATTATCACATCGAAGTAAGGGGAGTAGTTCTGGGTCACCACCAGAATCTAGTGCATCTAGTAGGAAAAAGGCACGACAATACCCTATGAGAGAAGTACCCCCACAATGGAGAGAGGGTGACGCGACAGCTGTCCCACCTGTCCTGCCCCACTTTCACCGAGTATGGGTACATGTTCCATGGAAGCGAGCTGAAGTTTTAGCACTCAAACAAACACTACCAGATCCGCGTAAAAATCCTGCAGGGTACTATAAAGAATTGTCGCAAACTGCTGGATCATGCATTATGAATTTAGCCGATATCGATATGTTATTCGGGAACGTCGTTCCACAGCCTTTATGGGGAAAAATTCGTCATGAAGATCATGACCAGGAATTAGGTGACACGTGGGCTAATATTACTGTTGCAGATGCACGACAAGTTGGTGGTGCCAAGCCTGAGCCCCTGATAGCGGAATTACCTGGTAGGATAGTAGATTACATGAAGACAATAATGCCTGCGATACGTGTAAATTGGGATAAGTTATCTGCATGCAAGCAAAAGAAAGAAGAAACTGTGTCAGATTTCTTCACCAGATTTGAAGAAACATTCATTGACCACAGCGGTCAAGATATGACTACAGAAGGTGGTCAGAGATTGTTCGTCGATAAATTTGTGCACAATCTGCTTCCAGACTTGTGTAGAAAATTGAAAGATTCAGAAAGCTCTTGGGCAGTCTCATCTTCAGCCCAGATATTAGCTACCGCACAATACTATGAGAATAGAGACAAGGATGAGAAAGATAAAGTAGAGAAGAAAACTAGAGAACTCAAAACGAAGGTTTTGCTACAGCAAGCATATCCTCCACGTGGTGGTGGTAATAAAAATAATAATGGTCCGAATCACTACCGGACCACTTTTCAGCAACCGCAGAGAAACTTGCAGAGATTCGATTACAATGAAAACCGCGTAGGTCCCAATCAGTGTTTATACTGCAAACAAGAAGGTCATTACAAGTATGACTGTCCTGCCCTGCCGCAACGTACGAACGAGTTTTCTGGTATACGAGGTCGTGGTAGTCAGCAAGCGCCTAGAGGTAGAGGGCGTGGAAACACCCCTCAGGACGCACGTCCCCTTCCACCACAAAACTCTATGAACAGGTTTGACCAGCAAAATAACGTATCTGACAGGACAGCTCAATACTACGTCGATGAGTATTACACAGAAAATGAGCAGTGGGAGAATAACGATTGCTAGGACAGCCTTAGACGAAGAGAGGGAGTTGTTTCAGTTCCAGTAGATCAGAGTGGACCTTACGTTGAGGTGATTACATCGGGTGTGTCAGAACCTTTTCTGTTGGATACTGGTGCTACAAAGAGTTCTATTATGCACTCCAAACTCCCTGGCGCACCTTTGTCTGGCGAAATGAACGTTTCCGTAGGTTTTTCTGGCGCCCCGGTTAGAAATCCGATTTCTGACCCTTTATCTCTTTCTGTTGGTCCTTGTGAATTCGAAGCACCCCTTATTTTGACAACAGGTTGTGGTGAAAATTTGCTAGGATTAGATTTGCTAAAAAGATTGTATGCGACTTTGTACTGTTCTCCCTCAGGAGTACAACTGACTTTAGGTAAGAAAGTGGTTTCTCCCATGTATTTGTCGAGAAATACGCTTCCAACAGAATTGACACTTCTTCCAGATACTCTTTGGGCTACTGGTCCGAATGATGTGGGTCTTTTAGAAATTCCACCATACGTTGTAACATTGAAGTCGAATGTCAAAATGCCACGAATTCCCCAATACAGAATATCCAATGAGGGCGAAAAAGCTTTGCTAGCGATTGTTTACGAGTTGATTGAGAAAGACGTAATTGAAGAAACACGAGGCAATGTTTGCAATAGTCCTGTTCTGCCTGTTTTAAAACGAACTGACCCTTCTCAGCCACCTGTGTATAGATTCGTGATTGATCTTAGGGAAGTAAATAAGATAGTGGTGCCACAATTCCCAGTTGTCCCCGACATTACAACATTATTGACTATGATTCCAGCCTCCGCATCATGGTTTTCGGTGATTGACCTGAAGAATGCTTTCTTCAGTATCCCGATTGCTGAGGAGAGCAGGGATATTTTTTCCTTTAGTTTAGGTGGTCGCAGTTTCCGCTTTAAACGCGCTCCTCAAGGCTACTGTGAGAGCCCCTCAATATACAGTCAAGCTCTGAAAAGTCAGCTTGACGCAATGGTTTTGCCCAAAGGTTCCACTCTCGTACAGTATGTGGACGATTTGCTCATAGCCGCGGATACTGAGAAAATATGTAAACTGGCCACATTGGCACTACTGCGTCATCTATGTGATCTACATCACAAGGTGTCACTTTCCAAGCTCCAATATTGCCGACAAGAAGTGACCTACTTAGGTCATCTCTTATCGAAGGAGGGAAGGAAACTGACCCCAGAAAGAATTCAGGCAATAGCTAAATTGAATGTGCCAAGAACACAGAGAGAAGTACGCGCTTTCTTGGGCATTACATCGTACTGTAGACAGTGGATTCCAAATTTTTCGTTATTAGCCAAACCCTTATTGGCACTAACGTGTACAAATACACCCAATCCCATTCCTTGGTCCGACGAGTGTCAGAAAAGTTTTCTCGAATTACGCACAGCATTATGTTCGGCCCCTGTGTTAGGTAACCCCAACTACAGTAAGCCCTTCACATTATATGTCCACGAGAAGGAGGGCTGTGCATTGTCTGTGCTGACTCAGTTACACGGAGATAGACAACGGCCATGCGCCTATTTTTCGTCAACTTTGGATCCGGTAGCACGAGCTTTGCCAAGTTGTCTAAGGGCCACAGCAGCAGCAGCTGTTTATATTCGACAGTCTGCAGGCCTAGTAATGAATAATACACTAATCGTGATGGTCCCGCATGCAGTAGACACATTGTTAAATAGGACCAAGACACAGCACTTAACTAGTGCTCGACTGTCCAGTTACGAATTGACGCTACTAGCAAGCCATGTGCACATCAAAAGATGCAGTACCCTGAACATAGCCACATTGTTACCAATTGCTGAGGAATCAGATGCTTCAGAAAAGCACGATTGTTTCCTCAGGACGGAGGAGGAGACCAAAGGGAGAGTTGATCTATCCGACACTCCTCTCGCCGAATGTGATGGTACATTATGGGTGGATGGTTCATGCTTTAAACTCCCAAACGGTAACGTGACTACAGCGTATGCTGTCACAACTTTGCACACAATCGTTGAAACTGCGCGAATACCACATGGTTCGGCTCAAGCCGCCGAACTCGTGGCACTTACGAGAGCATGTGTGTTATCAAAAGGAATGAAAGTGACTGTCTATACCGACAGTCAGTATGCTTTTGGAGTGGCTCACAGTTTTGGACGATTGTGGAGAGAACGTGGGTTCCTGACTTCGCATGGAGCTAAGATTCAGCACGGTCAGTTGGTGAATGAGCTTCTTGAATCACTGACGTTGCCCCTGAAAGTAGCAGTTGTGAAATGTAGTGCACACAAGAAAGTGATCGATGATGTTGGTCGTGGAAATGCATTTGCTGATGAAACTGCTAAAGAAACGGCAAAGAATGTGATGAGCCGAATGTATGTTGCGAGCCCAGAAAGATGGACTGGCGATGTTGGAATATGTGAAGACACAATAGAGAGTGTGAAGTCCATCCAAGCTGAGGCCACGGAGAAAGAGTTAAGCATGTGGAAAGAAAGTACAGGGAGAATGGATGTAAATGGTTGTTGGATTGAATCGACAGAGCAACAAAGATGGTTGTTACCCGATGCGTATGTGCCTGCAGTGGTTACAATGGCTCATGGGATGGCCCATATCAGCGCGAAAGGGATTTGCGAGTTATTGGCCCCAGTGTGGAAGAATTCAGGGATCCCCAAGTGTGCAGAGAATGTTGTCAAGAATTGCATGGTATGTCTGAAACACAATCCTGGTAGGGGAACCCCAACTCCAGCTGGTCATTTCGCACCTCCTACGTATCCGTTCGAGGTTTTGCAGCTAGATTTCATACACATGGAGAGGTGCAACAACTTAAAATATGTGCTCGTGGTTGTTTGCGCCTTCTCAAGATGGGTAGAAGCCTATCCCCTAAGGGACAATACTGCCTTGTCCACAGCGAAAGCCCTTGTGAAAGAGTTCTTCCCCAGGTTCGGAATGCCTAGAATGGTCTGGTCGGACAACGGAAGTGAATTTGTGGGTTGTGTGATGAAACGAGTGTGTGAAGGGCTAGGCATTAGTCAGAAGTTCCACGCTGCAAATCACCCCCAATCAGCTGGATTAGTGGAATGTTACAATGGCACGCTTAAACTTAAATTGGCCAAAATCCAAGCGAGCACGGGTCTTAAATGGCCCGACGCTCTACCCTTAGCACTCCTATCCACCAGAATGACTGTGCATTCGCGAATGAAACTCAGCCCCTATGAAATAGTCTTTGGTCGGCCAGCCAACATATGGGGAGTGCCTAGGCCCACGAAGTTTAGCGAGCTGCAACACCCAATTTTGCTCGACTATCTGTATGAATTGACGGCTAAATTGCGTGTTTTATATCAACAGGTCCACAACACCTTGCCTCCGGTTTCCGAGACACCGGGTCACTCCATTGACCCCGGCACCTGGGTGTTGGTCAAGAATTTCCAGAGAACAAGAAACGACCAGCCCAGATGGACCGGACCTCACCTCGTCCTCTTGTCTACAAGGTCAACTATTAAGGTGGAGGGGAAGGCCAATTGGGTCCACGGGATCCATTGTAAGAAAATACCTTTCCCTCTGCCACATGACCAATGGGTCCGGACAGGAGGCACTGACTCAAAGCGCACAATTGATGAACGCGTAAAAGAAGCTAAACGTGATTGTGACAGTAAGAACATTTTTCAAGAAACTACGCCGCCATCAGAACAATTGAACTCTGTGGAACCTGAGCTACTATTTCCGGACCAGACAGCACCCGGGAAAAGACGCTATAATTTCCGACCGAGAAAAACAGACTAAAGGAAAAGTGATTTATTTTTGATCCGAGAGAAAAACCTGTGGACTAATAAAATAATGAATTTTTTCCTTCCAAAATGCTATTTTGAAAATGCAGATTCTCCCATCTAGGTAACTTGCTTATTTTTGTTTTTTTTGAACCGCCATCCGGGTTCCGCTGCTAGGGTCGCGGTTGACTAAAGACTTTTGGGTGCAGCTGACAACAATAGGTTGCTGGTTCCAGTTGGTCGAAGGGAGCCACCCTAGACTGACGGAAGCATCCCTTAGCAGAAACAACCTACCGCCGCGGGCAGCACCTTAGAGAGGATGGAGTTTCCTGATGTGGAGAGAACTGCCAGACAAATGAGCTTTAAGCAGAGACTTTTGAAAACAATGAGAAAGAAAATTTTTATAATGATGTGTATTTTTATGATATTTAGCGTAATGGTGTTTTTGATAAGCTATTTTTTATTCTCTTCTCATATGACATTCACGCCTACTACATCACCCATACCTCCCCCTACTGTTTCCTCTCATTCTTTCCACTCTTTGCCTGACCACGAATCAAATAGGAGATTAGAGTTCATTAATAACTCCTTCGTTCAGCTATTACACCAACACCAACTTGTAATGAACACAACCAACTGTTGGGTGTGTGGTCTCATGCCCCACACCACGGACAGAGGTATCCCCTATTTGGTCCTGCCATTTAGTCACAATGGGTCAGTATGGGCATATAGGACAATACTCATATATGCACGAGAAATCCAACCCCTACGTTCTGTAAAAGACAACCTCAAGACTAGCGCCCTAGTGAAGGGTATAGTTGACATGATCAAGGAAGTGACTTCTTACGAAGATACCCCCGACGATGAGATACTTGCATATGTAGGTTGGAATGTGACCGGATATGGCACTACACTAAGTGAGAAACAGCAAGCTAAGAGATCGTCCCCTATCTGGATCGTGCCCCATCAAGGGCACCTGTGTCTGCAAGGTATTGGTAGGAATTCCAGAGCTCAGCTAGGGAAGAGTGTCTGCACAGAAACGTATGTTTTTGGATCTCAGACTTCCCCCGCCTTTTTAGCCGCAAAGGGTACTTATTTCATCTGTCACGATAGAGCCTATACATGGTTGCCCCCTGACTTCTCGGGCTCATGTTTTGTTTCATTCCTGTTACCTCCCACCTACACAGCAGCGGCGGATTACCATCGGACAAGGACAGTCCGAGGTGTTTTGAGTAAAGAAGACACTGCGGGTCAAGAATTTGGTGACTTTGCAATGGGTATTCTGCCGTTCTGGGGAGCCATGGTTAACAGCAGAAACATAAGGCAATTGACAAGGGTAGTTGAATCCACTGTGATTGAGACTGCCGGTGCCCTTAGTAACCTGACTGCTGAGCTCCAGTCGGATCGACTGATGACCCTTCAGAACCGGGTCGCTTTAGATGTAATACTTGCGGACCGGGGTGGAGTATGCAAATTGATCCAGTCCAGTTGTTGCATTTTCATTCCAGATAATGCTCCAACAGTGTACGGGGCCATCTCCAAACTACATAAGATTTCCGAATCTATTCATGTGGATAACGGAGATTGGTCATTAATGGGATGGCTCTGGGAACTGATATCTGCCTGGGGATGGAAAATTCTGATGGTCATTGGGATGGTCTTAGCCATTCTTTTCCTGTTCTGTCTATGCATACAGTGTGCTCCTGCAATATGTGGCCTCTGTGCTACATCATGTGTAAGGAAGCCTGTGTCAAGACACGAACTCAGCACTAGAATGATGTTGCAGCAACACCTCAATGACTTTAGGAATATAGATCTGGACTCAGATTAACATAAGGATAGATTAATTGCCTATGTAAGGGCAAAAGGAGGGTCTGTGGTTCTGAAAAATATGGATCCGTAACAGTACCGGACTCGAGAATAAAAACTTCGTCGAAATAGGACGAATTTGGTATCAAAAGACCGGAAATGACGAGTACATCAAGCACATGTATTTTCAGTATATTCGAGTGACAATTTCACCTCGAAATCGTCATTTACCTTCTGAACCCTTAATTGCATGTTGCCCTTTTCATAGGCCTTAATCCAGTCGAATTTGATTCCACAAGGACACGTACTCCTTAATCGACTTCTTCCTGACCCCAGTACAAGTTAGAACCATTGCCCCAGGCCGAGCTCGTTAGGTCAGTTCCCTCCCAGTGACCAAGCAAGATAGTATCTAGGCCCAACCGGCCATAAAGCCATTTCAGCACGCACACCTGCCATATCTCGCTCACATCTTTCTTCTTTCCTTTTCCTCATTTATTTTATGGTGGGGAGGTGACCATTTTTTATTAGGGGTCCAGCGATATCTGATGAAATGTTGGGCCTTGCCGGATGATTTGTTATGGGCATCACAACGTGAAATATGTACATGTCATCATGACTCTGCTTTCTTTTGTAATCAGTAACCATAAATGAAATACCGCTCACCCAAGGAATGTTTTGCCAAAGGGCAAATGTTATGTATAAGAAGAGAAGCCTAACTTTGTGAAGGTGTGCAGTCTCCTGAATATACTGGCATTGTACTTCTAGGACCCTGTCACCTTGGTTGCAGCCAATAAACTAATCTTTGACTTCACCTAGAAGACTCTGAAGTTTCTGTGGGTCTGACTCAGGAGAACCCGAGGTCTTTGGTGTGTTGATCCCCTGGCACCGCTGGGTTACCGGTTCGGTACCGGTTCCTAAAAACCCAGTACCTCACTGCTTTCTAGTTATTTATTGATTAGTGGAGTATGCCAAAGCCAAAGGGCCTTTGACAAAATCCACACATCATCACCAAAAGAGCATTTCTGTTCATTGGCGGTATTCTTACCTGTACGAGGGCTTACAAAAGGGTGTTCTGAGGCCTGGGAACGGGCCCTGGAAGTCTGTTTCAACTAAACGCTTGGAAATGCAGTCGGTGGGAATGGCATTACACTTCCTCAAGGCAGATTCTTTCAGACTCAAGTAAGATGAAAATATAGTTTCCTGAATCCATCAACTCGTATTCATTGTAGAAGTCTTACCTTTTACGGAAAGGCCTATGGAAACAAACAAGCTGCATTCCTGTAGTGGCCGTATTGGGGAAGATAGACAGAGCTCACTTGAAAGTCAATAAACTCAGTAACTTTACTTCGGCAAGCTGTGCTTGCTCCCCTGCCCCCTGGCTGTGCTTGCTCCCCTGCCCCCTTGCTGTGCTTGCTCCCCTGCCCCCTGGATGTGCTTGCTCCCCTGCCCCCTGGCTGTGCTTGTTCCCCTGCCCCCTGGCTGTGCTTGCTCACCTGCTCCCTCGCTGTGCTTGCTTCCCTGCCCCCTCGCTGTTCTTGCTTCCCTGCCCCCTCACTGTGCTTGCTCTCCTGTGTGTGTGTTTGTGGCTCTGGGTGTGTGTATGTGGCTCTCGGTGTGTCTGTGGCTCTGGGTGTGTGTGTGTGGCTCTGGTGTGTGTGGCTCTGTGTGTGTGTGTGTGGCTCTGGGTGTGTGTGTGTGGCTCTGGGTGTGTGTGGCTCAGGGTGTGTGTGTGTGGCTCTGGGTGTGTGTGTGTGGCTCTGGGTGTGTGTGTGGCTCTGGGTGTGTGTGTGGCTCTGGGTGTGTGTGTGGCTCTGGGTGTGTGTGTGTGGGGCTCTGTGTGTGTGTGTGGGGGGGCTCTGTGTGTGTGTGGGGCTCTGTGTGTGTGACTCTGTATGTGTGGCTCTGCGTGTGTGGCTCTGTGTGTGTGGCTCTGTGTGTGTGGCTCTGTGTGTGTGGCTCTGTGTGTGTTTGTGTGTGTGTGTGTGGCTCTGTGTGGGTGGCTCTGTGTGGGTGGCTCTGTATGTGTGTGGGTGGCTTTGTGTGTGTGGCTCTGTGTGTGTGGCTCTGTGTGGGAGTAAATGCAATAGGTCATGCATTTGCGAGCTATTAAGCTATTGGCATTGTAAATGACAATGCCATTTATTTAACGATTAAGCTATTGGCAATGTAAATGACAATGCCATTTATTTAAGATTAAAAAAAAAAAAAAATGTCATGAGCAATGCCAATAGCTCTACCTTTAATAATGCCGAGACCATTGCATTGTAAATGCTTGTTTAAGGGAGGTGACAAATCAAAAGCCGGGAACTATGAACTAATAGCGGTTATTGACCACGAGGTGATGTACTGCACAGGCATTCCTGTGGAGCAGCCTATTTCTTGGGCCAACACAAACTCAATCATCCCAATCAACCAGACGGGGTTTACACAAAAAAGCAGGCCCTTGACAAACATCATGGCACTGTCACTACTGCTCGAATCCTCTAACATTTCTAATCTTCTTCTCTACCTCTGCTATATTGACTATAAAGCTGCATTTGACTGTGTCAACCGGAACAGGCTTTGGAGCAAACTAAAGAAGCATTGGCATAGCCAATAGGGCTCACTTTTGGGACCTTACAAGTATTTAGTTATGCAGCTAAATATCCTTGTTGCAACAACACCAACTGTTGCATGGATAAACACATATAAGGTCCCAAATGTGAGAACCATTGGCTATGCCAATGCTTGTTTATTTTGAGAGGGAGAGTACCAGCACTTCTCAGGAGAAATGCAATACTTTTAATCGGAGAGTACCGGCACTTCTCAGAAAGAAGCAGATACTCCGCTACAGAGTACCTGCACTTCTATTTTGCCATTTCAAGCACTGCCTACAGGTGTTATGAACCAAACTATGTCCAACTTCACCAATCCTGCTCAGAGCACGAGTTCTCCTGCAGCTTCTGAGCCCCAAGAACAGCGCTCACTCACGCCTATGGCTGTGCATTTCAGTATTACGCTAATACACCTCCCCCATGAGCAAAGGATAGAGCGGCTGAGATTCAACAGTCGGCCAGAGGAGTAGAAACCGCGCAGGAACCCAGAGCCATGATTTCAGACGGCAAACTTGTTGGAAGCAAGTACCATATTATCTTTACTGCGAATTTCATATTCACAGACATGCTGACCTGTAAAACAACCATCTGAAATCGAAATAAACCTCTTTTTCATGCTTATTCACACAAAATCTGAGAGATTTTTCTACACCTTAAGCCAATTTAGCGCGCCATCCTTTAACTCGCCACACCCGCCTCACCCAGGCTCGTAGTAAAGCTGCAGGGTAAACCACTGGACTCTGGAGTCTACAGAGAGGCGGACGTCTGACTGACAGTGAACCTCACGTCCTTCACCCGCCCCCTAGAATCGCTTAGCGCAAATGTTTCTTAATGAAAATGAAAAAGAAAAGAGATGAGATGCATTCCTGCTTTGGAGTTGCGAGAACTGGGCAGGCCCTGGGAGATTTTCGCTTTGGAAGCAGAAGGTTGTATTAGACAGGCACTCCTCTTTCCAAAGAGGCTGTCCAGAAGGCGTTCTGAAGGAAGCCCTCCTAGGACCCCCCAAAAAGACTTTTAGGCAGCCTGTGTTTAGACAACGGCTATCTCTGCTAAAACACCTGGCCGTGTTACACAGACCACACTTTCACTGGTAGAAAATTAATCCAACATTTGTTTGGACTGGTGGTGAGGCCTTGAAGCAGACAGACAAGACTGGACAAAGTATGCATCTTTTGTTTACAATCAAGGGAGACGGGGCCTACAGCCTGCGGTCTCTTGGGTGCAGGGAGTAAGGGTCAGAGCTGCCGACTTTGGAACTGGTGAACCAGGTTCCCGTGTCGGTGGTCGGCCCAACATCCTATGATTCTGGGCTAATCACTTACTCTCCCCTTGCATATCAAAAAATGATTGTATTATTGTGTAATGGAACTGGTGCTCATGTAAAGCACTCCAATACCTTCTTGTCGAGTACGCGATATATATTGCAAAAAAATAAAAAAATAAATGTAGTCAGCTTCCTATTTCATCACTGGAAACTAATTTCGTCTGTTGTGAGGTAAGCAGTGCAATTGCAGCTGGCAAGATGGCAAAGCGTGTAAATAGTGGTGTTGTCTGCAAGGCAAGACTTCGAATCCCACCAACTCAACCTTTCAAGGCCAGCAAACCAATGGTAAACTGGGTGATAGTAGCAACTGCTATTCAAGGATACTGCATGAAGCGCTATGTGAAATTTTTTTGCTATTATGCCGGGGCACAGTGTCAGGTTGTACTCCGCAGGATCTGATTGCAGCAAATATGTTCCACCTCCGGACCTCACCAACACACTGGGATATAAAATACACAGGGTGTTCGAGTGATCGGGCGAGGGAAGGAAAGGAAGGGAACCGCAGGGAAAGGGAAGCTGTAAAAGAAAGCACACCAGATTTAGTACATGCATATATATATGCTACTCTCAGTAAATTCTCTCTAGTGGTCTTTTCGCTATTCACCTGACTCAGGCTCTCAATGTCTCTTGCCTCTGCATAGATTGTGTATGAGCTCAGAGTTTCTCCTTTCCCTATAAGACAACACCAGATACACATTAATATCCCAGTCTGAACTAACCATAGAAATGTACTAAGTGTATGTATTCCTGCAAAAACGTACCCACAGTTATTTATAATCACACTTGGAATAAAGGTTCTCCATTTCGCACCCAAACTGTCAATAAATTCTTGACCCCTTCTCTCCCAAAGGTAAAGGCAACAATGCAATATGAACTTGCAACTAATCCAAGTGTTTATTCTAAACACGGTAAAATGTAGTGAGATTACCACTATCTTCCTCTTTTACTATTCTCCGTTTTATATTTACAGAACACGATCCTTTGCAGAACACTATCTCCAAACACGGTAAAGCGTAGTTGACTGTCACTACTGCTTTCCGCTTTGGGACTTATGATGCAAATGTCCTTCCAGAACACAATCTCCAAACACGGTAAAGCGTAGTTGACCGTCACTACTGCTTTCCGCTTTTGCACTTATGATGTCCAGCCAGCTATATTGTTCGTAAGGGTAGTGCGTGGAAGCCTCCACCGCACTCCGCTCTCACTCTCTCAGTTATCACAATACCGCATATAACTAAAACGCCTAGAAGCCTTTGGTATTCCGACTCCACATGGTGTCCAATGCTCGCTAGGCTTAAAGTCTTTCCTACTCCATCCTCGCTCTGCCGCAAGTGCTCAGAAATAGCACCCGCCGGCGTGATGGAGCGGAAACACGGAAGGAAACCAGACAACAGGGAAAAACAAGGAAACAAAACGCGCTAGCGAGTAGCTAAGCGCGGCGAGGGAAACAAACACAGTACCGTACTTCAGCGAGGAATAAGGAAGCCGTCTCACCGGACCATCATACGGACAAAAATGAACAACTAAACATCCAGGATCACGCACAACGTTCAACAGCCCCGCCCTCCTTTATATAGCGTGACGCGGCTAAGGCTTCTGGGAGCTGTAGTTCTATCAACAGTCAGGTAGGGGCGGCTGGTTAAATCCTGACACACAGATTCTTGTCTGCAATGTATGCATCACCAATGGATCACATTGATGCAAGTTAAATGGATGTTAATGGGAACTCCAGTGTAGGAAAGATACAGGTCTTTCGTACACTGATCTTGGAGTATGTACGGCATACAGAAAAATCATGCTTTCAGGATTAATTATGTTCTGACAACTTTGCCACAGGGGCAGCAGGGGAATGCGCGTGCGCGCCTCGCGTGACAGCAGGGGGGAGGAGGGGGGCCTGCATGATTCACTTGCGGGAGCCATAATTGCTACCATATTGCGCCGCTCGCTCCCGCAAGTGAATCGCCACACATGCACGTGTTGTCATTGAAGGCAATGGAACATGTGCACGTTTTTGGCTGAAAAGCTGAAGCCCTTGCTAAAGGTCTTTTTGCCTATGCAGAGCATGGGCGCTGCGTAGGTGAGACCTAAATACTGGTGCTCTTAAGAGCGATTAAAAATCTACACTCCAATATCTTGGTCGAAATTAAGCTGGTAAGCTGAGCCAACCTCTCTAGGGCCATTCAGATATTCTGTGACCTCAAACAGGAGGGTGTCTTTGCCTCCATTGTCTTTAATTTATTTCTGTCAGTCCTTCCTTCAGTCTTGTCTTCCATCAACTCTCAGGCCCCAACGCTTGGCTCCAGGGTTGGATTGGGATTAAAAATCGGCCCGGGGGGGGGGGGGAGGGAGGGGGCAAGATGGCGATGGAGTGAGACGTCTTCTAGAGTCCCTCCGGCGTCGAACTCAGCTTAGCGTTGTATAGCACCTGGAGCTGCGAGCTATCGGCGCCCCCACTGCCTGCTGTGACCCCCAAGGCGGGGGGGCTAGGTCCGGTGCCACGCACTCGTCTGGCGGGGGCTCACAGGCGGACTCCGACGCAACAGCGGTCTGCGGCCCTGCGATCCCCGGCCTCGAGTGGAGAGAGGGGCCGGGCTTCCTGCGCCGCGGAGGAGGAGAGCGGACGCTGGCGATGAGCCGCGCACAGGAGTGACTTCGACGCCCTCGACTTGCGACTCGCCCCTACCGGGGGTGTAGCATCGGGCTCTGAGGAGGGGCAGCCTCACCTAGAGACTCCAGTGCGGCCGGTAGGAGGTTGCCGAATGCGGAGGCCGGCGGGGGTCTGCGGGAACCGTGGCTGCTCTGCCTCCCCCCCGGTCCCTGATCTGATTTAATGGAAGGGGCTGCCTTGCCGTGGGATTCCCCCCGCGATACTGTCTGCGTGGGGAGTGCGCCCGGCGGTGCTTCCACGGCATCTGGTTTGTGCCTCGCCGAGGTGCTACGTCACTGCAAAAGCGCCGCCATTTACAAATCTGGACTACGTGCGCCTGTAGCCCTGGAGGTACGGAGAGGGGCTCTGCCTGGAGTTGATCGGCAGCGGGTACCGGACGGACCATCTGGGACCCGACTTGAGAAAGGACCTGATTAGCGCATGGCTACGGGACGGCGCCCGCACAAGTGAAGCTACTGCCTGCAATGGCGCGAGTCCTGGCAGAGACCGATTGAGGTGAGGAGTGAGCCCTAATCTCTGGAAGGTCTGGCTGGCGGGGAGCCCTGCGGAAACCGTCGCATTGGCTCTGCCAGTATTGGTGGAAGGGGACGAGCACCCGGCCTGAGGGAGTGGTGACTCGCGGCCTACGCCACGTGGCGCTCGCCGATCCTCGAGACGCTTGTGGCTGGCGGCGACGCCTGAGGCGGACTTTGGAAGGAGCAGGGCGCGCCTATTGGACACGGACCTGGGAGCCCCGCAGCCGCGGTAGTGTTCCGTCTGGTCCCTGGATCGGGCCGGCGGTTCTGGCAAGGAGCTGACACTATCTACAGGGGGCTTGCGACGTGTCCCCGCAGCGGGTCGGGGCCCTCCGCCACCGCTGCTGGGTGAGAGATTCCCCGACGCCACGATGTCCGCGGCGCAGCGTAAAGGGAAACCTGGCAAGGAAGCACCACAGAAAGGGACCCAACAGCCAGCGTCTCCTGGTCCCAGCGCGTCCCCCGGACCGACCGACGATGAGGCTCCCGCCACCAAGGCCTTTATGAAGGAACTCTTTGCCGCCATGAAGGAAGACATCTCAGAGCTCCGCTCTCAACTAGCCTCGGACCTCCGCGAGGTGCGACGGGATGTGGACGGCATTGGAGAACGAGTGGCTACCCTGGAGGATCACGGCCTCAGTGTGGCGAACGATGTGCATCAACTACAGCAAGACGTAATTAGGCTCACAGAGCAGAACCTGGATCTTCAGGCGCACGCGGAGGACTTGGAGAATCGTTCTCGCATCCGAGCAGTGCCATGGGACGGAGAAGCTGGTGACCTGCGGGGGTATGTGGAGGCGCTCTTCCTACAGGTTCTTGACGATGAGGGCGTGAGTGCCATCAGGATGGACAGGGTCCACAGGGTTGGCTTACCCAGATGCGGAGGGGGGCCTCCCCCCGATATTTTGGTGTGCGTCCACGACTTTCAACTGAAGGAGCGCATTCTCCGGAAGGCTCGGGAGCTCCCTTCTTTACAATTCCGTGACCATCGACCCCAACTGTTCCCGGACTTGGCGGCTTCAACTCTAAGCGACGAGAGTTCCGTCCTATAACCTCCTATCTCTGGGAACATTCTATATCTTATTCCTGGGGCCACCCCTTTCGCCTCAACTTCAGATGGCAGAATAGACTGGTGCAGGTCCGGTCTCTTCAGGCGGCCAGGGACATCTTCGGCCTTGACGATGCTCCCCTTCGAAGCAGAGGCGCCGGTCGCCATCTTGGCAGAGAGTGGGCCGAGACAGGAACTCGAGACGGCCTGATCGCACGACCAGCTTGCAGGAACGGGGAGCAGCGGTTGCCTCCGTCGCGTCTGTGACGGTGCCGTCGACGCAGGGCAGCTCTGGGGCGGCTTGAGCCTCACAGCGCAGTCTTATGGCGCCGGAGGGGCCCTTCGCCTTCAGGTACTGTGGGTAACTTGTACTTTTGGGAAGACACCACTGTCCGGCCCTCGGAGGGCACACACACTGGTGCCCCTTCCCCTACCGCGGGGGGCGTCTACATTGCCCTCTCGTGGGAGCTATTGTTACTTGTTTGTATCCTTACCTAGCTATGCAGGTTTTGGGTGGGGGGGATCCGGGATGGTATGTTGAGGGAGTGGGGAGGGGGGGGATGGGGGTGTTGGGGGGGTGGCGTTGGGGGGTGGTCGTGACCGGAATGCGTGGTTCGGTATGACTGTTGCTTTTGGTTTGATGCTCCTTTTGGGGATTGTTGGCGCGCGACTTGGTTATGGTGCCATCTCTGCTCCTTGTTCAGGTGCTGTAGTGCAGTTGCAGCTGTGGGTGGGACCTCTGGTACAGCCTGAGGATGGGCTCTGGGTGTTGCTCAGGGAGGTGGGATGGCAGCCTAACGTGAGGAGTGGTGGGGATGGAATACATGGGGAAGGGTCGAGCGTGGGAGAGGGGAGACGTGTTGGGGTTCGTCAACAAGGAGATAGCTGTGCGACTGGATTCACTGCTTTACGATGCCAGTTAGTATTGGAACTTGGAATGTGAAAGGTCTGAACTCCCCGCAGAAGCACCAGAAAATTTGGAAATACTTGATTGACCATCAACTAGATGTGGTGGGCCTCCAGGAGACTCACTTGGCACGCAGAGATGAGCTACGCCTTAAGCACAGGCATTTCCCCCTTATTTACAGATCCTCGGCCTCCTCTAAACACAGGGGGGTGGCCCTTTTGTTTCGTGCGTCCCTCCACTTCCAACCAATGGGGGTGAGCTGCGATAGGGAAGGCCGCTGGCTGATGGTCAAGGGGTTACTGAATGGTAGGCTCTGCACTTTTGTGGTAGTGTATGTCCCCAATGCGGGTCAAAATAGCTTTCTCCGAGATTTGCTGCGTAGGGTGGGGGACTTTGTGGAGGGGCACTTGTTTTTGCTTGGTGACTTTAATATGGTGTGGGACAGGGACCTGGATAGCTCTGGCGCTCAGATATCAGACGCCGGCCTGTTTTCTGCTGAGACACAGCGACTGGTGGATGAACTGGGCTTGATTGATGGCTGGCGCTCTCTGCATCCCCAATCTCGGGATTACACCTTCTTCTCTCATGTCCACCATTCCTATTCCCGCCTCGACCATGTCTTTTTGAGCCAGGCGCTGAGGGGAGATGTCCGTGACTCCAGCATTTTTCCATTGTCTGTGTCTGATCATAGCTTGCTGGTCCTTGGAATACACTGGACGGCGAAAGGTGACAACCTTCGCAAGTGGTACTTTCCAGCTGCGCTGATTCGGGACGACACCTCCTGCAGAGAACTACGGAAGGCCATTCGAGACTTCTTGTCCCTTAACCCCGTCTCGGACACGTCTATTTTCAACACTTGGGATGCTTGCAAGGCCTCGCTACGGGGCACTTGCCTGGCCCTCAATGCTCGCCTTAATAAGCTGAGGAGGGAAGAGCGGGAAGGGCTGGAGGCAGAACTCGCCACCTTGGAACGGGCGCACAAACTTCGCCCGTCTCGACTGACCCTTTGCCCCTTGACAGCGGTTAGGGGGAAATTAAGGGCGCACTACAATAATCGGGCGGAATTCACCCTCCTCAGGCTCCGGCACCTCTCGTACGCTCAGGGGAACAAGGTGGGCCGACATTTGGCCCGTCAACTTCGGGATAAGAGGGAGAGGGAATACATTGGAGGCATCCGAGGCCCGGCTGGTGACCTGCACCACCGAGATGAGGACAAGGCGGCCCTCTTTAGCCACTTTTATGCCGATCTCTACGCGGGGGATGCCCTCGATTCTGAGGATCAGGCAGGTTATCTGACAGAGCTCCCCATCCCCCAGGTCTCTGCAGAACGGAACGACTTCTTGGCCGCCCCCATCTCGAGAACGGAGGTGCTGGACGCCGTCAAAGCTCTGAAACCCCAGAAAGCGCCAGGTCCCGATGGCTACACCGCCCTTTTCTACCAGACCTTCGCATCGGAGGTGTGCGACTACTTGGTCTCCCTCTTTAATGAAATGGCGTCGACCGGGAGGACTTCGGGAACTATGGCGGAGGCGGTGATCTCTGTTATCCCTAACATTGGGAAAGACCCATCCAACTGCTCGTCATATCGACCGATAGCCCTTCTTAATATTAATGCTAAGCTATATTCCTCTATCCTTGCACGTAGGCTCCAGGACTTAATGCCGGTCCTTATCCATCTGGACCAATCAGGCTTTATCAAGGGCCGACAGACCCATGATATTATGAGACGTGTGGTCCACCTGATAGAAAAAGCCAATAGGTTCGGTATTCCGGCAGTGTTGGTCGTTCTTGACGCCGAGAAGGCCTTCGACCGCGTGGACTGGGGGTTTCTATTTCGCACCCTGACCGTCTTTGGCTTTTCGGATAAATTTATAACTATGATACGGGCAAATTACAGCGACCCCCGCTCTAGAGCGATGGTCAATGGACGCCTATCCAACTTCTTTTCGCACACTCGGGGTATCCGACAGGGCTGTCCCCTTTCCCCCTTACTCTTCGCGCTGAGCATTGAGCCGTTGGCGCTAGCAGTGAGGGAACATGAGGGGATCCAAGGTCTCCCCTTTACCGGTGAGCAACACAAAATCTCCCTGTTTGCGGATGACGTTTTGTTGTCCGTGGGGGACCCGGCGCACTCACTCCCGCATGTCCAAGCGGTCCTCTGTCGCTTCGAGGGGGTGGCCGGTTTCAAAGTCAACTTTGATAAATCGTATATCCTCAATCTCACACTCCCTCCGGCAGAGGTGGAGCGGGTACGACCGCTGACCACTCTGTCTTGGGCGACCACCTCTCTCCTTTACTTGGGAGTTCGGCTGATGCCTTCCATAGGGGGGTTGTTCTCTGCGACTACCCTCCACTGCTGGCTTCGGTGCGAGCAGACTTAGATCGTTGGAAGCCGAAGTACATCTCATGGCTGGGTAGAATCCACGCTCTGAAGATGGTCCTCCTCCCCAAATTTCTGTACCTCTTCCAGGCCCTTCCCATTCCGATAGATCTGGACTTCTTCCGGCGCCTTAAGACCTTGATGCTGCGCTTCACCTGGCAGGGGGGTCGGGCGCGTTTCTCCTTCGCTACTCTGCGGCGTCCGCGGAAGGAGGGGGGGTGGGTTTCCTCGATATGCACCTCTATTACAAGGCTGCGCAATTGCGAGTGTTGGTGGAATGGTCCCAACAACTCTCAGAAAAACACTGGCTGCACATGGACAGGAGTGTCGCGGGGAGGTCCATCTGGGATCTGGCTTGGAAACCTAAGGTGGACAGACCCAGGAACGCTTACATCAGTACGTCCACGAGCACGGTACTGAAAGTATGGGACACAGTCTCTGGCGATGATCGCTGGACTACGTTTCCCTCCCCATTTACACCGATACACTTTAATCCAGCTTTCCCACCGGCGCTGCAGGAGGGCCCCTTTCAACTGTGGAGGGAAGGGGGCTGTAGGGCCCTCACACACCTGTTTCACGGTTCTGCCCCACTCACCTTCGCTAATTGCATGAGGGGCTATGGCATCCCGGCCACGGAGCGATATCACCACCTCCAGCTTCTCCACTGGGCTACCTCCTCGGGGATAGGCGATGCGGCCACTAGACCCCTGTCCCCGTTTGAGGCCTTTATCCTCCGCACCAACACTATGAAAGGTGCTATCTCCTTCCTTTATAATCTGCTCCTTACCACTGCTGTGGGGCCTCGTCCCCGCTATATGGGGCACTGGGAGGAAATTCTTGGGAGAGATGTTACGGATGAGGAATGGTCGGGTCTTTGGCGTGACATTACGACGCACAACCACTCCATAGAACTCCGAGAAGCTCATCTCAAGATCCTCATGGATTGGTACTTATACCCATCCAAGTTACATCGCATATTTCCGGCCTCTTCGGACCGCTGTTGGAGGGGCTGTGGCCTCTTAGGTGACTTCCGCCACATCTGGTGGGACTGCCCGGTTATCCGCCCATATTGGGATGAGATTTTGTCCCATATCAAAGATATTCTTGGGTATCCGGTGGCTGACTCCATAGCTCACGTCCTGCTGGGACTACGGGACCCCGCTCTCGAACGGCAGACCAGAGCCGACAAACAAATCTTGTGGCTCTGCCTTGGAGCTGCCAAACTCACCCTAGCAGCAGCCTGGAAGGAACCAGAGGCCCCAGCAATATCCTTGTGGCACGCGAGACTGTGGAGACTATTGAGTATGGAACGAGTGGCGGACATCTTCCTAGGAGCCTTCAAGAACTCCCCTGGTCCCATTTCTCTCAAAAGGTCTGCCATCTGCTGTTTGTCCATCCACACTTCGCACGCTTCATCTCTTCCAGATATAACCATGGATGTATGATTGTTAGAATGCATGTGTACACTCGTCACCACCACCGGGGGGAGGGTAGGGAGGGGGCGGGGGGTTTAGTAATTATGTTAATTGTTGCGACGCCCTCACAGCATTTGGAGGCTGCAGCCTCTCCTGCACTGTATCAATCGCCTTCCTCCAGATGCCCTTCTTGGTGGAGCCCCCAATCCTCCGGATTCGGAGGAGGGAATGACTTTGATGGACATTAGAGACTGATCTTTCAAGTGCACTGTGGTACCTGTTATGCCGATTATACTGTGCTGTTTGCCCCTTCTATATTCCTTATGTGGGATGCGCTACAGGGCTGTCGCTTGTATTATTTTCTCTGTTCTTCAAAACAAATAAAAAAAGTGGCCCACATTTGCATATTGCCTTTCTGTAAAACACTGCTTTGGTGAAATTTTATTTGAAAAAGGGCCGGGGAAATGCAGGGATTAGTTTACACCTGTGAAACAGCTGAAAACAAGTAAGGCCACTTTTGCTCAGCCCCCTTGCCCCCGCTCAATATGTATATGGTAATGGGCTGGCCCAGCGAGAGAAAGGGAATGACACTCTGCTTCTCGATAAGAGGGAAGTAAAGGATGCCTATCTACCTCCAGAAAGGCCACTCGGGCACCCACTAGGCCGCTGGCGGCATCGAACAAAACAGAAACTGCCCAAATCGGCGTACCAGGCTGCTCAAAAAAGCAGCCCACTGCTGGGATTCTGGTGTCGGCCCATCGGGCATTTCCTGAGTGCCTGCGTTACCAATCTGACGCTGTTTGGCTCCATGCTTGTGACTTGGTGCTGATCAGCCAGACAAAGGTCAGGCTGCAACATCTCCTTAACGCCACCCAAGAATACTCTACAAAAAATGGATGACAATCAACTCCAAGAAAATCAAAACCATGAACCGTTCTAGAAAAACAAGCTGCAAAATCAGCTAGTTTCTCGACTCTACCAAAGCCGACATAGTCAGCGAATACAAATACCCTGGCTTTATATTTGATACAAGGGGAATTTCAAGCGCCAAAAAGAAGAGATAAAAAGAAAAGGGTTTGCAATGGCAGCAGGGCTAAAGGCTCTATTTAGAAATGTGACTGGGCTGCCCTGTAGCCCCATCTTAGAAATAGCATGGGCAAAAGTGGTGCCAAACCTGGCATACGGAAGCGAGTCCCTTTAGGGCAGGAACTCAAAAACCCTGGCCACAACCATTGTAAGAATCTACAGGGAACTCTTTTAGCTCCCCAAATACACCTCACCTGCCCTAATTAGGCTGGAATTTAGAGTAGTCAAACAATCAGTCGCCAGGCGTGCCACATTTACAAACATATGCTACAGGGTCAAGCCATCCAAAAAGAATACCATAAACCACAATGTCTGGCTGGAAATATCTAATCTCATCTCATTCAGCGACCAGAGAATACCTAAAAAGATCAACCAACCTGTTTGGACTTGCACCACATAAAACATGAAAATTAACACCATCCCTAGAAGACCGGGCATCCCTCAAGAAATGGGAGCATGCCTGGATGTTGTTACACCGCTACATCTCCCTAAAGCCGCAGTTACACCTGGGCGAGGCCTTTAGCAGCAGGGTAAAAGGTAAGTTCTTGAAGCACCGCCTAGGTATCCTTCCACCAAAAACACATGCGGCACCATGGCTGAGGGCAGAAGGAGATGTACCCTGCAGGCTGTGGGGTTACTCAAAGGAGGACACAATTCACGCCATCTGCCTCTGCAGGCCCACTCTAAGCCTTCGCCGCCATTGGCTGCAGCCCTCCTGTAATCATGCAAGGGTATGTTCCTGCAGACAAGTCATACTAGAATGCCTAAACTTTGGAGACCTGCAAGTAATCTCCCAAGTAGCAAAACACCTCCAGGGAGTTGACAGGCCTTTAAGGAAGGCACCCGATCAGTCACAACAGTACAAGGACAGTTCATTTTTCACGTCTGCTAAACTGCTCATTTGCAAATTGCACAAGAAGGATTTTAACGTTCCAGCCGACAGCCCAAGAAACCAGTTGTTTACATTTTTTCCTCTACCCGGCTAAAAAGTTTGTTATTCATGATTTTAAAAAGTCTTTTATTGAACACCTTTTTTTTAACCTAAAAACGTTTAGCATGTTCTGTATAAAAAAGATATTATGGTTATGTATTGCAGCCTGCTACCTTTGCAAAAAAACAAAATCCTTGTGTGTTTGTCATACCTGAGGCTGGCAGGCAAATGCTGGTGACCCAGGAACACATAGAAATTCTCTCCATAGTCAGTGACTGTAAGAGATTGGGTTATTGGTTGATTTGGGGGTCACCACTGTCAGGTTAAACAAAACAATTCACTAAATTAGCCTGTGCTTAACCCTCTGGTAGCTTGGCATAAAAGCAGTCAGGCTTTACTAAGAGGCAATGTGTAAAGTATTTATGCAGCACATGAACAGTAACAAAGTGAAAAAGCAATACAAAAAAAAATCTCAGACCGATTTAGAAAAATAGCGTAAATTGTAATACCTTATTTGACAGCAAAACGAAAATAATCCAATTGGTAACACTGGAGTTATGAATTTGTAAGTTTCACGGTAATAATTAGCACCTGAAATATCAAAGCGCCAACTGCGAACATCTACCTGCGTGAAACCGGGTCACAGTCGCAAAATATGTCTGACCGTGATGGAGCACGAGTTAGATAAAAGAAGTGGATTGGGCCTGGTCGGCGCTTACCTTCAGACTTAGAAGAAATTCTGAGACAAATGTTCTGAGAAGGTAACGTTCAGCGGGGCAAGGCTGCAGGCGGTATCTGAGTAGAGATCGTCATCGCTACAGGAGCCTCTGTACGAAGTCACAGTAAAGATTTCTACATTCGTACTTAGTCACTTTTTTGGAAGTAAAAAATCTCCAGCAGGACTAGGCTGGAGACTATAGCCACTGAGAGTTCCACAAGACCAGGTACCCCTTTGGCGAAGGGCTGCTGAACAGGATATGCTGTTGCTAAGAAGAACATAGTAGGAGCTGCTCCGAAGGAAGGCAGACGAGGGTTGCACCTTGAGAGGATAGACGAGCAGATTGATTCCTGTATTCTACAGTTTGTCAGAGCAGTTTTTAGCCAAACAATTTTCAGGTCCCAAGTTTTGGAGTTTGGCTATTGGGGATTCTTTTGCAGTACCACCAAACCAAGGGCCCAGGACTAGTGGAGCACCACTTCGGGGGTCAGGACTCACTCATGCTGGTCCAGGTGCAGGTCTAAGATGATCTGAGCCTTTCCATGTCCCTAAGGCTCTGATCAGGAGACCAGCTTACTAGCCCTTGGAGTCACTTTGCTAGTTCTGGCTTCAAGTGATGAAACAGGGCTCAAGCAGCAGGGCAGGACTTTGAGGGTTTAAAACAGGCTCTGGGCTGCAAAGTAGTCCTTCAGGTGCAGCAAAGCGGTCTTGTGGAGTACCCAGCAGCCAAAAATGCAAAACAATAGGCTGACATGAATGGGCAGAGATGACCCTCTATACCTGATACAATATGCAGGCGGGCTCAGATGATCCTTTTTAACATTAAAGTGTTAAATCCTGCTTGACAAAGAACCACCTCTTGTCACAGGCTAATATTAGCTGGCACTTGGGCAGGGCTCATTTGTTGTCTTCTCAGCCTGTCAGGCACCACTTCCAGTGGGAGTCTTTTGACATAGTACTTACAGTTATGCTAGATTTACATATATCATTTGGGGCAAAAGTAGGGAAACAAAATGGAAACCACTGTGTACATTCACTGTCTGGTTGCTGAAAGTTCAGCTTTGATATTCCCCCGGCTCTGTCTCTGAGTTTGTTGGGGGTACAGGGGTAGCCTAAAACTGTATTAGTGTTAGATGTGGGATGATGCCAGGATTACTACAGTACACTCCTAACACACACACCCAGCTCCTAGAGTCCAAGTTTAATGTTGGCAAAATCTTTTGCCATCTTGAAAATGTTAAAAGTAGATAGAGTTAGTCCTAGGAACATTTACACCATTGGTTATGGCATCCACAGGTGTCATTCCCAAACATAAGCTAATGTCAGGCATAATTGTGGCACCCTCAGGTCACTTCTGGATCAGTGGAAGAACAGTAGAGGAATCGACCTGCTGTCTGTGACATGAAGACTGGACCTGCTCTCTTTTTTGTAACTAGGACAAAGCAGTGGACACCCAGGGTCATAAGACAGACTACATGTTAAAGCTACAGGTACAAAATAAGCTATAAGAGGCCTTCCCAGTGGCAACTAGACCTGTAGTGGACCGTGTTGTTGCCTCTGTGAGTCTCTAAATGCTCACATAAGGTGCTAGAGGGCTTTAGAAGTGTACTCCTGTGATGTATTGTGACTTAAAGGACTGACGCAGAAGGTGAAATCTTTGACTAGGATGATCCTGGTTAGTGTATCTAGCCCGCACTCCATCACAGTGAGCACCAAATTGTGCCTAGCTCTTGTTATATCACAACAGTTGACTTTCATTGGTACTTTGTGTTTTGAGGTGCTATCTCTACTTAAAACTTTAAAAAACATACCTCTGGTTCCCCTTTGTGAATGTGCCAGTTTGCTGTCATCTTCTTAAATGAAAGTGTACTCATTTCATTTCATAAAGCTTTATTCGGAACATAAAAAACATGTCCATAAAAGCACAAACAGTTTCAAATCCAAACATTTCATTAATTAAAAATAAAGAAAACACATAATACATTTGTTATCCAGTGCAGGATGGAATAAATAATTAAAATAGTTAAAAACTCATACTTTTCCTAACACCAATGGCCTTGAGTAGAAAAGTAGCCGTAAAAAAGCAAATGTCCGGATGATGCAGGTTAAAAAGCAGTTTCATAGAGTCAGTAATTGTTCTTACTCCAAATCTTTTCAAGATGGGCTTTAAGAAGATTTTCCGTAATTCGCTATACAATTGGCAAGATAGGAGAACGTGCTTAGTGCTCTGTTCCGTGTTATTATCACAAGCACAAGGACCAGTAGGGCGTAATTTTACATTTGGGCACGCAACCAGATAATGTACAGTTCCCATCCTCATTCTGGTTAGTACAAACTGGTGTGAAGCTCTGGTCACCTGTGTCAGATAAGGATGAAATCCAATAAACTCATTCATGCTATTGTACAGCTTACAGGTAGATAGTTTTGATTCTTCCAAAGCACGCCTCTCTATACAAAAGTTCAAAAACATAATTTTCAGATTTGACTTGGAGATATCAGAGGCACAATACCGATCATTAATCACATTAAATCTAAAAACATTTTGAAAATTATCGATATTATATTTGATCCAGGGGATCTTCAGGTGCTGGTCCAAAGAAAGGCAATCCTCAATAATAGCTCTATTCAGTGAGGTGCCTTCATTCAGCCAAACAGAGCGCCACAATAATAAGGGTCTTAGCATAATTAAATCATTCAAAAAATGAGTCCCTGTTTCCTTATGAACCAAGATGTTGGAGGTAGATTTGGGTAAGCACAGGAGCCTTTTCAGAAAATTATTCTCCTCCACCTGGAGGCTCCCGGCTGGAGTCACACCCCAAACTCCTGTCCCGTACAGGGCCGCAGATAGACATCTGGATTGAAAAATTGTTAACATGTCCATAATGCGTCTATTCCCCAGCTTCTTGGCAAATACAAAAACCCTATTGGCACTCCTAATCATCTTAGTTTTTACCGATTTATGTTCAATATCCCAGCTGCCATTTTTAGAAAAATTGATCCCCAGATAGCAGAAGTTGTCAACTTTTAGGACCTGTTCGCCTTCAATATAATAATGAGAATTAACTTTCGTTTTAGCTCGACCTGGCCCACACTCCATCACATAGGTTTTTGACCTATTAATCACCAGTTTCCTATTTTTGATGAATAGCACAAACCTGTCCATCAAACGTTGGAGACCCAGGGGGGTCCTGGACAGTAACACAGCGTCGTCCGCATAGAGTAACACAGGGATGTTAAGGTTGTTAACTCTAGGAACGTCAGCCGTAACTGTCTGCAGGTCAGAGTCCACCTCATTTATGAAGAGTGTAAAAAGTAGGGGTGCTAAAACACACCCCTGTCTGATTCCTCTCCCGATCCTGAATTTACTCGTACATTCCCCATTAGGTCCATACCGAACACTGGAACTAAGTTTTTCATAAAGGCGGGCCAAAAAATAAACTATACCGTCGGGAGCTCCCATTTCAATCAGTTTAGCCCACAATATGGCATGGTCTACCATATCAAAAGCACTGCTTAAGTCAGCAAAGCATAGATATAGAGACCCTTTTTTAGCCTGGGTATATTTCCCGACTAAAAGATCTAAATTCAGGCACTGCTCAATTGTGCCACGTCCTTTTCTGAACCCAAACTGACAGTTAGTTAAAATCTCATTAGTCTCTGCCCATTCCTCTAATCTGACTAAAAGGACCCGACTCATAACTTTAACAGATGAGTCTAGTAGGGATATTGGTCGATAATTTTTTGCATCGCCCCGGTCTCCTTTCTTATAGATAGGGATAATTATTGATTCTGACCAAGTAGATGGTATTTTAGAGCTAACAGCTGCATTAAAGATCTTGACCAGCAGTGGGCCCCAGATCTCCGGGGCGGTCTTATAAACATCTATGGGTACCCCATCGGGTCCTTGGGCCTTCCCTCCCTTACTGGCTCTTATGCTGACCATTACCTCATCTAAGGTGATGTTTAAGGCAGCGATAGGCCAGCCTTTTTCATAAGAGGCTAGTCTATTACCGGAGTCAAATATGTTAGAAAAGTGTTGAATCCATGCCTCCATGCTCACATTTGATGTGAGCTCTGGCACCTTCTCGTCCTTGAGGAATGGGCTATTCACCGTAGACCAGAACAAAGTACAATCCCTTAGTTCTGCTGCTTGACTTAAATTGTCCCATGCTTCCTGCTGTAATTCAGACTTTCTGCATTTAAGGACCTGTTTAAAATCCTGCCTGAGTTTGATCACTAGACTCTTGTCTCTTGGTTTAGCTGCTAGAGCTTCTTTAAGATCTCTCCGGGCATTAGAACAAGCATGGTCAAACCACCCCCTATTTTGTCTATTCTTGTGCCCTACCTCTTTTGTAAACTTCTTACTGATAGTTAAATTAATTCTATCAAAGTGGTCAATACTGGCAACCACAATATCATCCTGTTCGAGAATAGCCGAAATTTCCATCAAACAACTATTGATGATAGAATCTGATGTTACAGTGGCTTTTTCTCCTTTCCACCTCAACCTAACGCCATTTGTCCTGTGGGGTTCAATATTAGCAATAATACCCATATCGGTTGGGGTGGCAGGTTTCCAGATCTTAGCTTCGGTAATTTAACAGTTATGGTCACTAAGCATTACGTCAACCACCTTGGGCTCGGAGCACATGGGGATTAGATTGGATGACATGCATATAAAATCTATTACAGTATTAGCCCCCCTCCCTTTGAAAGTCGGTATACTTTCTCCTAGATCATTCTTTGCATTTTCCATGATTTCCATGTCATAATCTACCAGAAAGTTATTCAGGGTTTCACCATACATGTGATGAGGAAAGTGAACCTCAGCATCCCCTGAATGATTATAAACACCACATAACTTCTGAGATGACAAGGGGCAAACTGAAACATTAAAATCCCCCACAAAAATAAATTCATAAACACCATTAAAATTTTCCACAAGATTACGCGCTGCTATATCTAAATCATTAATGGCTAAGTGCCTAGTGCCGTCAAATATATTATTGTAGAAATTAATCAAAAGTATATTTCTACCCGCTTCTTGTGATAGCCATAGGATTTGTGAGTGGACGCCCACTTTTACATACTTTTTCACAAAAATTGGTAATTTAACTGAAATCAAAACTAGCAGCCCTCCTTTCGATCTGCCATGGGATGAAGCCAAGGCAGGGAGCTCATAGGATGCAAAGCCATCACTGCCCTTAAAGTTTTTACACCATGTTTCCTGTAGGCAAATGATGTCAAATAAATCAATAAAATCTTTCCATCCCAGCATTTCCTCCTTGGCCGTCAGCCCTGCAATGTTCCAGCTAGCAATATAGCAAATTACCCTATCCCTATCATTGTTGGCAATAGGCATTCCATCAATGGATACGGACATGTTATCATCTGAGTTAAAAAGCTCTATGTTATACATTGAATTCTCCTCTACTTCCCCAACAGACATACAATCCACAATCAAATTATTATCCAGTTCAATTACGGGCGTAGTTGATTCTCCAGTATCATCTCTCACATGAACTGAATTAATCTTATGTCAGTCGTTTTGATCCAGTAAACTCAACGACTGGTACCTATTCTGGATTGGGACTTGATAAAACATCCCATTAACAGGTGACAAGGTACTATCACATACTGATGGAAAATTGGGGGCATGTGTTACAAATCTATTCCCACCAGGGACCGAGTTCGGCATATACATCGGCGGGATAGGTGTGCCATCCTGGGGACCGAAACAAAAGGTAGGTAACCCAGGTTTATTTACGATAGATTGATGGTTGTTATTATTCTTTGGCCCCTCCCCACTATTTACAGAGGGCAACCTGTTGAGATGGTTGTAAAAATATCCCAATGGCCTAGCAACGACATCTGTCTCGGACTGCGTGAGTGAGGCCGCTCTAAGTAGGACCGTTGCAACGTGTTGCGGATGTTTAAAGTTAATAATCACGCAGTCACCCCCACAGGTCTTTCTCGTGTTACCAATCCAATTGACTCTTCTGATAAAAATGATTTGATCAGAGTAGGCCACTGGATAACCACAGTGTCGATTTAGCCATGAGATTGCTTTATTTTTTAGGGAGTCCGCCGACTCTTGAGTATATGGGGCCTGAGTTATAGTCGGGACATTAGTTAGTACTACAACATAGGGTACACATTCAGGTGGAAGTTCTACGGGGCGCTTACTAATCCTTACCGGTGCCCTATTGGTCCTCTCTGTGGCAGCTGGTATAACTGACAGAGCTGGCCTCCGGGCAGTCTTCTCCCTACTTAAGGAAGATGATGATCCAGCAACCTGGTTTGGAGTAGCCTTCACTACACTAGTTGGCCCCGCTCCCTGCAGCTGAGATGGTTGACCCATAACCTGAGCTAATGGGCATGTCAATACAGGTAACTCTTTGGGTAGTTGTTTCCCAATAGTAGTAATGGCAGGGGAACTATTTGTGTTTTGTGGTAGCGCCCTCTCCTGTGTAGGTGCTAAGATTGGGCGCGTTGTATCTTTGATAATTGATAAACCTTTATCCAAAGTAACGGAATGTTGGTCCACCACATCCCTCAATCTCAAAACTTCCACACACAGACCCTCAATTTTAGCTAACAAGGGCTCTACAATCATTTTAAGTTTATTATCGATAGTGCTCACTAACAAGTCTATTTGGTCGGACTTGATAGAAACACTGCTAACTTTCAATAGTGCCCCTATGTCCTCAATGTTCTCCTTGTCAGTAATATCATTTTTATTTTTTCTGCCAGGATAATGATTTCCCCATTTGGGAGCTGTTTTCCTGCATGCTCTCATAAGTCTTGTGGCCCTGATGGACTGTTTAGGAGTACCTTCATAGGTCTCACTCTGATCATCTTCCACTACAGCCACATTATCGGGAGCCTCGATAGAGTCTATTTTGATACTAGTGTTATCAGACTCAGCTGCTGTGACAGTGTCATTAGTCGTATTGATAACAACAATATTGGGATCCAGAGGCACAACCAAAGTGGAATCTTGCATGGTACTTTTCCCTAACGATTTCCTCCTGTCAGTATTGATTCTATTGACTACTTTCAGTAAATAATTATCTGGAAGGGTGGATTGGATAGACATAATGGGAGGTAGTTCAGAAGACACAAACAGCAGATAAGATAATTAAAGAAAATCAAAGTTAAATCCTCAGTTTATGACTTGGCTGTACTCACAAGTGATGCTAAGGGGGGTGGCCCGTCCCGTCCCTGGTCGACCCCGGACGGCCACAGACGGCCCGCCCTCTGCCCGGGCTCAGCCCGGCGATGCCCACGCGCGTCCCGCGACGCGGAGGAAGCGCCCTGGTTTAATAGCGCCTCCGGGCACGCAGCGTCAGGAAGTGGCCGGAAGTGGCCGCTAAGCCCTCTGGGAGCTGTAGTCTCCAGCCGCCGCCAGCCGCGATGGAGTAGAGCGGCAGCGGCGAGACCACAGCGTCAGGGCCCCAGGAGCGAAGTGGCGTCCAGCAGGTAAGTCTCCCTTGGCCGGTGTGGTTTGGATGTTGCCGAGAATCACCCCCCGCTCCACCGAGGGAGCGCCCTGGTTTAATAGCGCCTCCGGGCGCGCAGCGTCAGGAAGTGGCCGGAAGTGGCCGCTAAGCCCTCTGGGAGCTGTAGTCTCCAGCCGCCGCCAGCCGCGATGGAGTAGAGCGGCAGCGGCGAGACCACAGCGTCAGGGCCCCAGGAGCGAAGTGGCGTCCAGCAGGTAAGTCTCCCTTGGCCGGTGTGGTTTGGATGTTGCCGAGAATCACCCCCCGCTCCACCGAGGGAGCGCCCTGGTTTAATAGCGCCTCCGGGCGCGCAGCGTCAGGAAGTGGCCGGAAGTGGCCGCTAAGCCCTCTGGGAGCTGTAGTCTCCAGCCGCCGCCAGCCACGATGGAGTAGAGCGGCAGCGGCGAGACCACAGCGTCAGGGCCCCAGGAGCGAAGTGGCGTCCAGCAGGTAAGTCTCCCTTGGCCGGTGTGGTTTGGATGTTGCCGAGAATCACCCCCCGCTCCACCGAGGGAGCGCCCTGGTTTAATAGCGCCTCCGGGCGCGCAGCGTCAGGAAGTGGCCGGAAGTGGCCGCTAAGCCCTCTGGGAGCTGTAGTCTCCAGCCGCCGCCAGCCGCGATGGAGTAGAGCGGCAGCGGCGAGACCACAGCGTCAGGGCCCCAGGAGCGAAGTGGCGTCCAGCAGGTAAGTCTCCCTTGGCCGGTGTGGTTTGGATGTTGCCGAGAATCACCCCCCGCTCCACCGAGGGAGCGCCCTGGTTTAATAGCGCCTCCGGGCGCGCAGCGTCAGGAAGTGGCCGGAAGTGGCCGCTAAGCCCTCTGGGAGCTGTAGTCTCCAGCCGCCGCCAGCCGCGATGGAGTAGAGCGGCAGCGGCGAGACCACAGCGTCAGGGCCCCAGGAGCGAAGTGGCGTCCAGCAGGTAAGTCTCCCTTGGCCGGTGTGGTTTGGATGTTGCCGAGAATCACCCCCCGCTCCACCGAGGGAGCGCCCTGGTTTAATAGCGCCTCCGGGCGCGCAGCGTCAGGAAGTGGCCGGAAGTGGCCGCTAAGCCCTCTGGGAGCTGTAGTCTCCAGCCGCCGCCAGCCGCGATGGAGTAGAGCGGCAGCGGCGAGACCACAGCGTCAGGGCCCCAGGAGCGAAGTGGCGTCCAGCAGGTAAGTCTCCCTTGGCCGGTGTGGTTTGGATGTTGCCGAGAATCACCCCCCGCTCCACCGAGGGAGCGCCCTGGTTTAATAGCGCCTCCGGGCGCGCAGCGTCAGGAAGTGGCCGGAAGTGGCCGCTAAGCCCTCTGGGAGCTGTAGTCTCCAGCCGCCGCCAGCCGCGATGGAGTAGAGCGGCAGCGGCGAGACCACAGCGTCAGGGCCCCAGGAGCGAAGTGGCGTCCAGCAGGTAAGTCTCCCTTGGCCGGTGTGGTTTGGATGCTGCCGAGAATCACCCCCTATTTATATTATATTATATTATTTACTCTATTTTCCTAACTATTGTTTTCCATTTCAATTTTATTACTGTTTTAGTACTGCACAAACAGTTTTCACATTGCTTCGAAGACAGCCTGTTTGCTATGTATCATAGCTGCCATGGGTTTGAGCTCTGATTAATTTACTGACTTAAGAGGTTCCCCTTACAAGGATTGTGGTTCCTACCTTAGGTGCGTACCTACCACCCCCAACTAATAACCCACTTTCTTACAGCTACCTTCAAACTGACCACACAATACACTTCAGAAAGTATGTTTGCAACAAGCCACAACTGAATGTTAGTGTACGTATTAGCCAGCCTTGCCATGCGCCACAGATCTGGGGATAAGCTAACACTTTGTAATGCTTGATCCCACATTAATGCACTGAAACGCAATGTAATACCAACCGGAGCTCCTCTTTCAGCTCCTCCTGTATTGCTAGGGGCAGCTCTCTCAGCGTGGTTGTGTAAAAATAAATACCAGCACTGTGCAAAGTGTGAGGCAGCTGCTTGGTGCTGAAGGTAAAGACTAGGAACAAGGAGAGGAGAGGTCAGAAGTAAAAAGTGCTGTATAACCACATTGTGATGAGTATGATAAAGGTGCAGGGTAGGTACAGTCCACGTGTGACACAACCTGCCTGACTGCATTTTTACATTTTTTAACTTTAAGGCCTCTTGTCTATCTCGCCACTTTCACAGCAGCAATCTAGTAGTGTCAGCTCACAGACATTGTGCTCAATTTGGGAATAAAGGTTCTCCCCTCTCTTTAACTTTTCACCCTGCAGGGTGCCTTTCAGTCTAATTAGAGGGTGAGGGGCTTCCCGAGTCATGATCTTCCAGATAAAACAGAGCCAGAGGTATCCATAACAACATCACCTGTCCTTGTTCCAAGGAGTCAATATGAAGGCAGTTGTAAGAAAGTGGGTGATTAGTTGGGGGGTGGTAGATACTTACCCCAGGTTGTAACTACAATTCTTGTCAGAATGAACCACTTAAGTCAGCTCGCAACCCTCTGGTAGCTATGGCACAGAACAGACAATCTTAACTTAGATACAATTTGCAAAGTATTTATGCAGTACTAAAACAGTAATAAAGTTGAAATGTTAAACAATAAAGATCCCAAAACAAATCAGAAAAAATCGAGTAAACTTTAATAACAAAATGACACCAAAATGCCAAATGTTTTTTAAAGTTGTAAATAGAAATTGCACCTAGAAGCACAAAGTGCCTTGACAGTCTATGGTCGCGATAGAGCAGGACCTAGGCATAATTTGATGCTGACCGCGATGGAGTGCAGGCCGGATACACTAACCAGTTTGTCCTGGTGAAAGATTTCACCTTCTAACATTAGTACATTAGGTAAACACAAGGAGATGATGGACGGAGAGCTGAAACTTTTCAGACACTCACCCCCAGTCACAGATCTGGGTTGAATGCATCATCCTTTTTTAGCTCACTTCGCCATCCCAGTTCAGACCCAGCTATATGCAAATCAGTCTTGACCCTGTGACTCATGGGAACAGTCCAGCCCGAACTGCCAAGCCAGGTCTTCCCTAAACCAGAAACAAGCATCCTGGGACCAGTTTTGGGGTGACACCCCTCATCAGCCAGGCTAGTTTGAATCCAATGGCAAAGTTAGCAAAGGACCCACGTCTGGGCATACCCTGCCAACTTAGGGCGAACAAAGCAAACACAAGGAGTTGATGGACAGAGTTAATTAGAAAGAAGACTTGTATATCCTTATCTGTCTTCTAATTTGATTATAATTTTTCTTTAGCTTCCAATCTTTAAGGTGAATCGGGAAACGAAAATCCTTAGTTTCCCCATGAATTTTATTTTGCATTTTTACAGAAGCGTGATCTGCAATTGTAAAAAAGAGAAGAAAAGAAGCCTGTACCAGTATACTTCTTTGAAATCTAAATTAGACAATTGTCTACATGCATTTGGATCTTATTTCAACAAAGCATGTGGGCATATGTGAGGACCAAGTCCTACGGAAGAGCGCCTACCTTAAGCGAAGGAAATCCGTCCTGTACTGTTGATATATTTCACCTCTTATTCATTCAAAAAGTACTAAGTATCCTTATGGTAGTTGCCTGAAAAAAGTATTTATTATGATGATTAGAAACACAATTTCTATATCATATATATATATATAAAATACTATTATATTATATTGTTTCTAAATGTTTAATTCCTTCCTCTTTAGGCACTCGAAGTGAAACCGCTCCATATAAACTAACCATAATGTTAATGACTCATATATCTCTCAGAGTCAAGAGACCTTACTTTCAAACAAATGCGTAATATGCACTCGTATGTATCCACTCACATTACAATGTTTCGAAATAATTCAAAACCTCCATTCTAGAGAAAGCGGATAAAAGAATACAAAAGGTCACTCGAGAAAGCACCCTGACAAAGAAAGGAAAACAGAAAAAAAAACAGGAAATACCCTTCATGGCGTTTATTACACAGTACACACAGAATAGTACCAACATTTTCAAAGTTCTGAGAAAACATTGGGGCTTACTAACTGAGGTACCCAATTTGAGAAACGTCATTAGTAACACGCCCAGAGTAACGTTTAGAAGAGGTAAAACGCTACGTAACATGTTATGTCCAAGTTATCCCTCAACCACCAGAAACACGACATGGTTACACACAAGGCCGAAAGGCTTTTTCACATGTGGGGGCTGTAATATCTGCCCCTTGGGTAAAAACAGAACCAAGAAATTCCAATATAACACCGACTGTGAGTACAAAATCAGACACTACATCAATTTTAACACGAGTTATGTGGTTTACCTAATTGGGTGTGAATGTGATAAAATCTATGTAGGCAGTACGGTACGACCCTTAAAACTGAGAATCCAAGAACATGTACGGGCAATGAAGAATTATGACCTTAAATATCCAATGGCGTACCACATGCGTGAACACCATCAAGACACCAAAAACATATGGTTTCAGGGTATTGACCATGTCCCCCCACATCCTCGAGGGGGAGATCGTGAACTTACTCTACGTAAGAGGGAGGCATCCTGGATATGTCGTCTGAGATGTCTTGCAAAGGGACATAATACAGAAGATGAGATGCATTTTCATCTGTAATAGTTGTTTACGTGTATAGTATGATATTGTTACTCTCAAATATATTGGTGCCCCTGTTTTTCCTATGTAAATTTGCATTAAGTTTCCCTAAAAACCCACTATTTTATGTAGGGGATATCGAATTATACCATTGCTTTTGGTTAAGCGACCCATAGCTTGTCATGTATATTATAATATGAACAAACACACCTTGGCTACCTTTATTTATCCTTGCAGCCCCTAATGGGAAACCTCTCTGTCTTAATCAATGAAGCCCTATGGGCTGTCTATTGCCCATAATGTCATAATACCGGGTTTAGAAAATTTGGAAATCACCATACGCTCGTTTTATATTTAGACCGCTTAGCAAACGATAAGAAATTTGCTCTGTAGTTCCTGTACAATATACATCCTTCCATATAAGTTTTGCACGATCCCCAATTGGGGTGGATGTTGCTGCCTAGAAACAAATGGGGAGCACAGACAAGTAGGTTGACTCCTAGTAAGAATACGAAGAGATATAATGTTAAAAGACTAAGAGGTATCTATCTACTTTCATGGAATTAAACAATTACAGAACTTTAATCATAAATGTAAAAATCAATCCTTTGGTACATTTTTTACATTAATATGAAATACAACATGGTATTTCCCCTTTGTTTCGTAGTACCGCAACATCTATACATATGTCCCTGGTACCCCACTGGTATGAAATTATAGTGTCAAGATGGCCGCTCTTTCGTCTCACAACGTCGTGGTGAACCACAGGCGTAGTAAAGTCTCGAACACGTGACCTTCGGCGTTACCTGTTAAACCTCAATCATGGCGGCACTCGCCAGAGGCAGTGGAGATGACGGCGTGCTAGGATAGCGGGACGCCGAAGGGTTGACACACCGGGATCAACATATTAGGTAACTTGAAAAACATTTTTCGGTTATGCGCAGTGGATGTGTAACATTTCACTAAACGATGGTATGCCTCATATTTAATGGCGGGACTCGATATTGCACGGATACTTGTTCCTTCGAGTTTTAATTGTCGCGTGCACAGATTTGCACCGGGGATATTTGGTCATTTCGGAATGTACATGGAGGTTTTGAATTATTTCGAAACATTGTAATGTGAGTGGATACATACGAGTGCATATTACGCATTTGTTTGAAAGTAAGGTCTCTTGACTCTGAGAGATATATGAGTCATTAACATTATGGTTAGTTTATATGGAGCGGTTTCACTTCGAGTGCCTAAAGAGGAAGGAATTAAACATTTAGAAACAATATAATATAATAGTATTTTATATATATATATATATATATATATGATATAGAAATTGTGTTTCTAATCATCATAATAAATACTTTTTTCAGGCAACTACCATAAGGACACTTAGTACTTTTTGAATGAATAAGAGGTGAAATATATCAACTGTACAGGACGGATTTCCTTCGCTTAAGGTAGGCGCTCTTCCGTAGGACTTGGTCCTCATATATGCCCACATGCTTTGTTGAAATAAGATCCAAATGCATGTAGACAATTGTCTAATTTAGATTTCAAAGAAGTATACTGGTACAGGCTTCTTTTCTTCTCTTTTTTACAATTGCAGATCACGCTTCTGTAAAAATACAAAATAAAATTCATGGGGAAACTAAGGATTTTCGTTTCCCGATTCACCTTAAAGATTGGAAGCTAAAGAAAAATTATAATCAAATTAGAAGACAGATAAGGATATACAAGTCTTCTTTCTAATTCATACTATCAAATATTGAAATTGGAAATCAACACGCCTCGACACACCTGTTGCGGTAGGGAACATTTTATGCTTTTATTTGATACACAATTTCATATAAAAAAAAATTCTGGTGTGTAATCAATCATTGGTGAATATTTGAGAGGTATTGGTAATAAGGCATTGGACGGAGAGGTACCCATTTGGGTTGGTGTTTGGGGTGTTTCGGTGTATTTGATGTCAAGGGAAAATAATATTAGCTAAATGCGTGTAGATTCCTGTGTGTCAAAACTCCCCATGAACCAGTTGGGCAGGAATACAACAGCAAAAATAACAATGGGAGATTGTACACATGATGAGTGCTTAGAAATGAACTAGATATCATGCATTTTGTAGATCGTCCTCACTGTTTGGAACAGCGACGAAACTGATGATGACAATATAATTTATCTTATGCAGTAATGACAGATGATATGTTTGATGTTCTCCACGGCTCTCACTAAATCTGTTGCTTTGAAAGACGTTAATGAGTGTGATTTAAAAAAAAAAAAATGGGCAAAAATGGTTTAAACAAACATTTGATAACTAATTCTATCACCCCAAAAAAAAAAAAATATATATATATAGTACTAAAAAGTCTTTGGCAAAACTTGATCAAATATCAAATATTGTATATATTGTATATATGTACGTTTTTACCATATGATGAGACTCATTGAATTTTATAGAATGGAGTATGGCTTTTTAATGTGGGCACTGTAATGTCATTTTTTATATGTAGTATGTTGTTTTGTCTGGCACTTATATTGTTATCTTTTGTATGTCTTTTAAATCCACAGCCCTGAAGAAGTTCTGGTTTCAGAACGAAACGCGTTGGCTGATGTATTGTCTTTAAAAGGATTATTAAATGAATATTGCAACTGTACATCACGACTCAGCGTCTATATATGAGGACATTTGAAAAGTTGAATAGTCTCTGTTAACCGGACGAGATCAACTTGTATAGCGGTGCCTTTCCATTCAGGACAAACACATCAATTTCTTTGATATTACAGCTTCAGTGCCAATCTCTTCTTTGTTGGTTTAAGAACCAGTGGAGAGGTAAGGGTGAAACCCTGGCCCAGTGGGCCCCTAAAAAGGCTCATTTTCACACGGTCATAAATCCATTCAAGGAGTAGGGGTAGGCAAACAATTCTGCTCCGCCAGCTGAGTTCACAGAGTTTTCCCTACTTCACGTTCTGCTTGGAATGTGGATTTCTGGTAAAACTCTGCCAACTGCCATGTGGCAGAGTTTTTTCTTGTGTACAGCTTGCCAATATTAAGTTGCAAAGCGAGAATTTGCTCCCCCTAGTGCAATTTTCGGGCACTAGAATATCTCAAGTCGAGACTTCTCAATGCAGGCGGTTGTGGCAAGTTGGGAGCCTTCATGTTGAGAAAGCTGCCACTCGAGTAGAAAATCTCTGCGCCGAAAGGAGCAGCACCCTTTGGTGTGCCTTTGGTGCCATTAACACTTATTTTACAGCGCGGAACAAGTTCCTGGTGCTAAAAATCAGCTTGAGCAGCATGGCATACTGAATTCTGCCCGCTTGTGGGAACATTTAGAGACTCAAGGAGTGTAAAGCAGAGGCCACAACAGGGTTCACCCCAGGTCATGTTGCCCCTAGTCTTGGAGTCCAGTTCTTTGTCCTAGTTATAGGAGGGAGAGCAGGTCTATTCTTCAGGGCTCTTCTCTGCTCACAGACAGCAGGCTGAGTCCTCTTCTTGACTGCCTGGAGGTGCCACATTCATGCCTGGCATGAGCTGATATTTGGGAATGACCACTGTGGACACCATAACCAATGAGTTATAGGTTCCAGGGACTAACTCTACCCACTTTGGGCATTTTCAAGAAGGTGAAAGTCTTAGTCAACACTAAACCTGGGCACTAAGGGCTGGGTGTGTATATGGGGAGTGTACTATGGTAAATCCATGTGTTCTCTCGCATCTCACACTAAAATCCATATTTAATATGTCCCTGTGCCCCCAACAAACTCAGATCCAGAAGTGTGGTCAGATCAAATCTGAGCTTTCAGCAACCTAACAGTGGATTTGCACAACATGTTGTGCAATAAGGGTTCCCTCCTTTGAAGTGTGCTCCAAATGCTATATGTAAACCTAGCAGAACTGTCAGACAGGCTGTGACCCTATTTTGTCAAAAGGAGCCCACTGTGATTGGTGACTGACTGGGAAGACAACAGAAGAGCTCTTCCCAAGGACCAGCTAACACCTGCCAGTGATAAGAGAGGCCTCTTTGAAGTGTGCCACAACGTCAAGTAGTATATGACATTCAAGCAGGACCTGATACTTTCATTTCAAATAGGATCCTCTGAGCCCCTCTGCATATTCTATCAGGTACAGAGGAGTCATCTCTGACCATTCAGGTCAGCTTGTTGTTGGCTTCTGGGAGCAGGTTCATACCTCATTCACAACCATTTAAATGCTAATTACTGGCTTGCTGAAATGGAAGAACAAAAAGCTGATTTAGCCTCCAGGGGCTTCAGGCAGGGCAAAGGTAACTTTCTAAAAGTTAACTTTCCATAACATTTAGAACAAATCTGACCACCATTAAATTGGATTTTTAACGATTAAAAATAGTGGTTTAGGGGGTGTGGCCAAGATGGCGTCTTGGTAGGACGCAGTTGTGTCGCTCCCCGCTCCCGTGCCTCATGGGAACAGTCCAGCCCGGACTGCCACGCCAGGCAGATCCCCGCGAGGTGCAGGCCTGGACACGACTCTTGGCGACCCCTGGGCTAGTAGGGGGACCACCATAAGCACCACGATTTGGGCCGCACCATCGGTCACACCAAGAGAGGGAATACATTGACTCTGGCAGCGGTAGGCCCTGGCCGTGCGCATTACGCAAGGCCCTGATTGTGTATGCCTGGGCGGGGCCCGCCAGCAGGGATCTCCGGATGCCTGAACTGTCGCCTGCACGTTCTGCACAGAGACCTCGCATTGCAGCACCATAAGCCTTGGACCCCTGAAGTGGCTTGACGGGAGGGGCCCCCAAGGCAGCTGTCGGCAGCCTCTCAAGGCTCGAGGGAGACGCACTCAACGGCCACTCAGCCACACCTGAGGTGAAGGCCTATCGACCCGTCCTTTGCAGCGGTCCTGCTGGGGTCACCGGATCGCTCAGATGCACGAGCAGCCTGGGCCTGGGGAGACCTGGATGAGCCCGCTTGCCTGTAAGCCCTGATACTGCTCCCTACATCATTACAAGAGCCCTGAGGACACTGGAGCCCAAGAACAGGACCTATCAGGAGGTGAGTGCGCCGATGAGGTGGGGGCAGAACAGAACCACAACAGAGGGGCCCCAGCAGTGGTTCGTGGGTAAAAATGAGGCACCCCCAGGAGATCTATTCGGGCACAAGGGGAGAGCCAACGAGGCAGAGAGACAAAATGGGGGGGCTGCGGCCTGGTAGGGACGGCGCAGGTAGCTCTCTATATCTCTCTGCATAAAGCCTTATCACCTACTGTGTCATCCACATCGCCCTCCACACCCACTCCAGGAGTCAATAACATAGCAGAGTGATAGTGGCCCCCAAAGGTAGGAAGGACAGATCAGTGAAAGACCTGCTGCTCAATTCGACGACTTCGCAAGTAGAGGGCCAATCCACAGCAAAGCACTTGGACCAGTCTGAGGGTGGAGAGGGCTTGGAGGCTCCCGTCAGTCGATCCTTTCTAGAATAGCTTTTCTCCTCCATGTCCACCATGAAATGCGAGCTGCTGGCGAATTAGAGAGATACGCCAGGAGAAAGAATCAACACCTTAGAAGAACATAAAACGGGGTGCGATGAGGAAATCAAGAGCCTCCAACAGGAAGTCCTCAAGCTGCAGGAGCAGAATCTGGACCTCCAAGCCCACACGGAGGACTTGGAGAACAGGTCCCGGTGGAACAACATCCGCATCTACGGCATTGCACAGGTTGAGGGGATGGTGACATCGAAGCTTTGGTGGCAGATCTCTTGTGCTCCATCCTGTGCGAATCCCCAGAATTTTCCATCAAAGTGGACCACACCCACTGAGTGGGCCCCAGGAACGCGGCCCTGCTCCCCCAGTGGACCTTTTGACCTGTGTACACAATTACCAGCTAAAAGAGCGGATCCTTCGCGAAGCCCGGCATAATGCAGATTTTATATACAAAGGCCTATACTGTACCAGGACTTGGCAGCCTCCACCTTACTTAAGCTCAAATAATTCCGACCGATCAAGTCTCACCCCTTCAGACTGATTGTTCACTTTAAGGGGGAGTTGAGACAAATCTGCTGTCTTTCTACAGCCTACAAACTCCTGGGCATTGAGGAACCCACAACGGACAAGCCGCAACAGAACAACCAAAATCGCAGACGCCGAGGTGGCCCTGGATGGACCACCATCAAGCCTCCCAGCCCATTGGCGTGCCCTGATTTGGACACTATGGCCAGAGAGCGGCGGGCGTTCCTTGAGTCCCTGACAGGAGCATCCTCTGAATGAAGATAGAGAAGCTCAAGAAGAGAGCTGACGGTCAGTCTTTAGCTCCGTTGCCCGTCGATGGAAATGCTCCAGACATTTGCATGGGTTTTGACTGGGGGGAGCCGGGAGCTGCATGCCACAGGTACCCATACTGTTTCTCCAAGGAGCTGCACACTCCGGACATTGACTGTTCGATGATCTTCGCCACACTTATGTTATTGTTAAGTTGGGGTTTTGTTACTTTTGTTTGGTGGGTACCCACCCCCCTCGGCACTTCTTTTGCTTTTCCCGAGTGTATGCAACCTTCGCCGAGCCAGACCTCCGTGTATACGACCCCACATGTCCCCGTTTGGGGTGGGCATAACCTAACACCCTGCACTAACAGCACAATATGCCCCCAACGCACGCATAGATGAGTGTTAAAATACTAATCCTGAATGTGAAAGAGCTTAACAACCTTACCAAGCTAAGGGCTAACCTGTCCTATCTGGAGAACTCCAAAGCACATATGTGTTTTGTTGGACTTTGGCCCTTAGGGCAGGTTCACCCCTAAACTTTTTGCTGGTAATGGTGATCTGGCAATGGTGATTTTTGGGATTCTGCGCACTTTCACTGTGTCCCAGTGGAAAGTGCGTGCGCACTCTGAGTGCATGTGCTGAGCTAGGCCTGCCCGCCCATAGGAATGCATGGGGAATGTATGTGTCCCTGGTAGTTCCTGATGCGTGGGGTGTACAGGCTTGAGTCTGGTATGTGTGAACTCGTGAGAGTGAATGCTGCGAGATGGTGTATGCAGCATGTATGTGTCTAGTAGGGAAGCGCCATTTCTAGACATGGCTGTACGTGTGCTGTGAGGGTGCTGGCGTGTGATTGGCTGGAGCTGGCTGGCATGCCAGGCTCCAGTAAGTCTGGATGGGTCTGCCCGGTGGTGAGTGGGAGATTTGCATGAGTAATGTGTGGGAGGAGTGTACCTGTGTCCTGGATGGGCTGGGTTTTCCCCACACAATGCTGGCTCCGCCCCCCTGTGGTGTGTCTAATGACCCAAGCCCTGCCAGTGAATAGAGAGGGTGGTTGAGGTAAACAGAGTACTCAAGAACCAGCTGCGACTGGTTCCGCCCCCACCCTACACCTTCAGACAAAGGGAAATACTGTATAAAAATGGGGCTGTGTCCCCACTGAAGTTGTTCTCTTCCAGGATCCTGAGGGGGCTGCTGCTGCTGCTGCTGGGCCAGAGGACCGCCACTTGGGGTGTCTCCCTGCCAGGAGACCCAGTGTGCTGGCTCTGGGCCCAGCCTTGCCCCCCCTACATTCCACAAGGAACTTTCCCTGTGATCCTGCCCTGCTGAGGGCACCTGGAAGCGCGGGGATTATTGCTAGCGCTAGGAGCGCTGTGGATTTCCCTCCGAGCGCCTGGGAGCGCTTCCCTTGATTTGCGGTGCTAGATTTGCCCCCTAGCGCTGAGAGCGCCCTATTTCCTGCCAGCGCCTCGGGGCGCTTTATTGTTTCAGCCGGTGCCCACCCGGCATTGCCCCGGTGATTTGCTGTTATTCTTAAACATCGAGGGAGCCCTCGGTTTATTGAGCCCCCGCCTAGAAGTGCCGGAGACGGGCCGCCGCGCTGCCGCGACGACCCGGAAGTGCTCCTGCCGGCCGGCCAATCCGAGCGCGGCCCGGCAGAAGTCCCGCCCCCACAGCCGCGACCCGGAAGTCAGGCAGGCCGGGGGCAGGACAGAGAAGCAACCGGAAGCAGACTGGAGGCCACCCCGCGCTCCGGTGAGGACGGAAGCCGGCGTCTTTTCTTGTCTCCCCTCCCAGGCTCCCTAAGCGAGGGAGAGCCCAGGAGAGGGAGGGAGAAGTGTGGAGGGAGCCCCCGAGGAGCGGGAGCTCCCGTGCAGAGCCGCCCGAAGCAGAGGAGCTGCAGCCGCCAGAGACCGGTGAGTGCCCGCCCCTCCCCTTCGGAGCGCGTCACTTGTGCTGTGAGACCCGGGGGGGCCTCAAGTGATTCCCGAGTCCCCAGGAGGGGGACTCCAACGAAGCCTGAGAGAGGCTCCAACGAGCGGGAGCTTTTCTGTGAGCCCGAGAGACTCTGGGGGCATTTTCTTGTGTCCTGAGCCCCCCGTGAGGGACTCCCAGACCCCGCAGTTGCTACCGAGCCCCGAGAGGCTCGTGGGCTCCCCCGTGAGGGACCCCCACAGCCCAGTGAGGCTGCATCTGTGCATTCAGAGCCCAGAGGGGCTGCATTGATTTACTTAGAGCCCTGAGAGGCTCAGGGGGCCAATTTATTTCTTGAGAGCCCAGCGAGGCTCCCACATTGGTCCCATTGTTGTTTTAGAGCCCTGAGAGGCTCTCCCTTGTTGCCCACATTGTTCTGGCCAGAGCCTGCGAGGCTCCAGCAGTGGCCCAACAGTGATTCAGCTGCCCAGCACTTCGTGGGCAGCTGCCACGTTTAGGACCCTGACACTGGACACAGGGCGTCCTAGCCCCAACAAGGCCAGGTGGCCTAGGGACAGTCACAGGTGGTGACTTACGTGAGTTTGGCGCAATTGTACTTTCTGCACCTCTGAATGTGTTTTTATGCGTCATGTTCACACCTCTGAATGAATGTTATGCATTGCATCATGTGTATGTTCTTACACCCCTACAGGTATTGTGATACATAGGTGGTTGTTTTCTCCCTATTACAGGTGGTGCTAGTGAGGTCCTGTTACCAGTAGTTACTGGTTGTGTGCTATTTTGTGCTAAAGTAAATTTATATTTTACCTTCTAAGTGCTATTTCTGAAAGTGCTACTTCTGATTCCTGACAGTGGCCCAGGTGGCCCTGTCTTGTACAATATCCCCTGTAAATTCTGCCCGTGCCCCTGGCACATTGTAAAGTGTGTGTTTTATCTAATGTGTTTTGGTGTAATACAAAGGCTATTTTTATATAACCTTGTGTGGAGTTTCCTTTGTGGTGGGCCTTTGGGTGTTGTTGCTGGGGTGCGTGCGCAAATACTTAACTTACATCGCCTCCAAGTTTAGCCTTGCTGCTCGCGCCACGTTACCTAGAGGGTGAGCGGGGGTTATCTTGGCGTGTAACTCCCTTGCCCTGACTTGGGTGTGGTGGTCTCTGACTGACTTTGGCGAAAGCCCTGGCCAGCCGGGGATCCCATTGCCAACATTGGCGGCAAGCGGTGAGGATAAGGATTTGTGTTTGCCTTGTACCTTAGTAGCAGCTGGCTGCACCACAAAACTCTGCATTTTAGATGACCACATTTGAGGGGATTGTTTTTGAAGTTTCATATTTTCTTCTCCTGAAGGTATCATTGTGCAATTGTGTCCAGTGCATTTGTCCCCTACCCTGCGCCCAGAGTCGGTACCTGTGTCACGTGTGGTCAGGTTGAGGAATCAGGGGTGGTAGAAACTGCCTTACCAGTCCGAGGGGAGGGTTGTGTGTGGATGAATGGTGTGTGGCACTAGGCAAGTGAGTAGGAGTTCTCTGGGATAGAGAGCTTGCTGATACCTTTGTGAATTGTGTACTCCTGTGTTAGCTCAGACCCCTAGGTTCCCTGTGTGATCTCTTCTTTTAGAACGTCTGCCAGAATGGAGCTGGTTTTTGATTTCAATGATCTAGCCACATACGGTGTGTGGGAGCTGAGAAAGTTCTGTGAAGAGAGAGGCATTGGGGGCGGATCAGTCAGGATGGTATGCACTTAGGAGATGCATGGTCAAATGGCAAGAGGATCAATGGGATCTTGAGCGCAGTGAGGAAAGGGCCCGGACTTCACACCAGGAGGGTGGTGGGTCTGTGGGGAGCCCTGAAGATTCAGAAGAGGAGGAAGAAGATGACAGCACCTGGACGCCAGTAGAGAGTAGAGACCCCATAGATAGGGAGTCCCTTGCTGGGTCCAGCGTAGGAGGCAGCGCCTCATCCCTTTCCCTGTCCCCAGAGGAGCTGGAAGATAGGAGGAGAGAAAGGGAGCACCAGCTGGCTTTAGAAAAGCTCAGGTTGGAGCATGCCCAGGCTATGGCGCAGCTGGAGCTTAGGAAGCAACAGCTAGAGACCGAGAGGGTCTTAGCGCAGGAAAGGATAGAGGAGGCTGAGAGGGCCTCCACCAGAGGCAAAGTAGCTCTGGAGGATAGACTATCCCCTGCGCGCAGTTTTAATTTTCTGGATTCCCCGGGGAGGGTTGAGTCCAGTGGTGGCAGCTATATAGAGCCCAGTGCAAGAAGTCCCACCCCCAGTTCCCACAGTCTGGTACCTGTTTCCCCAGAGGAGGAGTATAGGTTGAAGTTCAGGGACAGTAGGAAACTGTCTCACCAGTCTTGGGAGGAGTTTGCAGGGGACTGTCAGTGTGCACTGATTGAGTGGTTAGAGGTTCCCACGGGACCTGATTTTGACAAGCTGTTTGATCTTATTCTCAAGGAGCAGGTGCTCAGTTGTTGTTGGCCGGAGTTGCGGCAACACCTGTTGAGGTTGGAGACCTTTGATCCTTGGGAGCTGGCAAAGGAAGCAGACAGATTGGAAAGTGCTAGAGGTTCTCTAGAGTCATTAGGGAGTGACTCCAAAAGAAGTGGTTCAGGTATCTTCCAGCCCAGCGTGGTGGAAGAGGCTCAGTGTAGCCCAGCTAGGTCCCAGGATAGCGAGGAGGGTGTAGGGGCTCACTGCCTGGCTCAGTGGAGCAGGAGTGAGGGGGAGACCGAGGTTCCCCAGACGCCCGAAGCCCTACCTCAGGACTTGGATGGTTTCTGTAGGGAACACCAGGTTGGGGACCTAGGCTGTCCTGTTAGTCCATTTGAGGAAGATCTCCCAGTGAGTAGAGGACCTGGAGCGTCTGTAACCAGAGCTCCTGTGGTTCTAGAGGCTGGCAGTACCGCTCCGGTAGGGAGGGTACAGGAGTCCAGCGTGAGGAGTGATTGGGGGATGAGTTTCCCAGTGGATGCACCAGTGGATCAGGGACTAGCCAGTTGGGCTAGATCTTCTTGGGGGGACCCGGGTGGCGCCACTTCTGGTCTGGGGGATCGTCACGCACTGTCAGGTGGACAGGGGACGGGAGATCTGCGCCAGACAGACAGTCACACAACATATGTCTCATTTGTTAGCCTCAGGGGGATTGTGTGTGAGTCCCCAGAAGTCCTGGAGTGCCAGGCAATTGTTCCACCGAAGGTTTTAGACCAGAGGTTGGAAGGCCAGGTTCAGGATCAGCCTGACCTGAAGGGTAGGACGACTGTAACCAGTGTCCTGACCGGATCTTCTTCCAGAGGAACTTCTCCAGGTGGGAAAGGGCAGACCTCTGGAAGGGGGTGCAGAGGGTGGGAGAGCCCACCTCTGACCCCGGTGCAACCTGAGTGGATAAGCCCTGGGTTGGAATGGCGTTCTAGAGGTACCCCTCCCCGGAGGAGGAGGAACCCTAGAAGAAGAGGTAGGGGGAGGAGAGCCTTCCCCGAGACTCCTGGTCCGCCTGAGGTTGTAGGCCCTAGGCTGGAGAACCAGTGGCAGTCTAGTCCTGTCTTGCAGACAGGAAGAGTGGAGAATGGCTCCTATGTGCCAGGGGTTACTACCCCCCGCTCTGCGAATAGGCAAGGACCAGTGGCACCTGGGTGGCCCAGGGCCTGGTCCTGGCCGCGGACAGCTTGGGAGTACCAGTGGGGTAGCCCAGTTGGTCCAGACAGTGGTTTGAGATGGAATCCCATGGGTTCACCGTGGCGTAGAACAGGAGGGTGTCCCTGCAGTTGCGGGCCCGCGTCCGTGTTCTATCGCCCCAAGCAGGGAAGTCCATCACGGTGGTGATTGGTCTCCCCTGCGTTTTGGCTGGAAGGGGGTTATGTTGGACTTTGGCCCTTAGGGCAGGTTCACCCCTAAACTTTTTGCTGGTAATGGTGATCTGGCAATGGTGATTTTTGGGATTCTGCGCACTTTCACTGTGTCCCAGTGGAAAGTGCGTGCGCACTCTGAGTGCATGTGCTGAGCTAGGCCTGCCCGCCCATAGGAATGCATGGGGAATGTATGTGTCTCTGGTAGTTCCTGATGCGTGGGGTGTACAGGCTTGAGTCTGGTATGTGTGAACTCGTGAGAGTGAATGCTGCGAGATGGTGTATGCAGCATGTATGTGTCTAGTAGGGAAGCGCCATTTCTAGACATGGCTGTACGTGTGCTGTGAGGGTGCTGGCGTGTGATTGGCTGGAGCTGGCTGGCATGCCAGGCTCCAGGAAGTCTGGATGGGTCTGCCCGGTGGTGAGTGGGAGATTTGCATGAGTAATGTGTGGGAGGAGTGTACCTGTGTCCTGGATGGGCTGGGTTTTCCCCACACAATGCTGGCTCCGCCCCCCTGTGGTGTGTCTAATGACCCAAGCCCTGCCAGTGAATAGAGAGGGTGGTTGAGGTAAACAGAGTACTCAAGAACCAGCTGCGACTGGTTCCGCCCCCACCCTACACCTTCAGACAAAGGGAAATACTGTATAAAAATGGGGCTGTGTCCCCACTGAAGTTGTTCTCTTCCAGGATCCTGAGGGGGCTGCTGCTGCTGCTGCTGCTGGGCCAGAGGACCGCCACTTGGGGTGTCTCCCTGCCTGGAGACCCAGTGTGCTGGCTCTGGGCCCAGCCTTGCCCCCCCTACATTCCACAAGGAACTTTCCCTGTGATCCTACCCTGCTGAGGGCACCTGGAAGCGCGGGGATTATTGCTAGCACTAGGAGCGCTGTGGATTTCCCTCCGAGCGCCTGGGAGCGCTTCCCTTGATTTGCGGTGCTAGATTTGCCCCCTAGCGCTGAGAGCGCGCCCTCTTTCCTGCCAGCGCCTCGGGGCGCTTTATTGTTTCAGCCGGTGCCCACCCGGCATTGCCCCGGTGATTTGCTGTTATTCTTAAACTCGAGGGAGCCCTCGGTTTATTGAGCCCCCGCCTAGAAGTGCCGGAGACGGGCCGCCGCGCTGCCCGCGATGACACGGAAGTGCTCCTGCCGGCCGGCCAATCCGAGCGCGGCCCGGCAGAAGTCCCGCCCCCACAGCCGCGACCCGGAAGTCAGGCAGGCCGGGGGCAGGACAGAGAAGCAACCGGAAGCGGACGGGAGGCCACCCCGCGCTCCGGTGAGGACGGAAGCCGGCGTCTTTTCTTGTCTCCCCTCCCAGGCTCCCTAAGCGAGGGAGAGCCCAGGAGAGGGAGGGAGAAGTGTGGAGGGAGCCCCCGAGGAGCGGGAGCTCCCGTGCAGAGCCGCCCGAAGCAGAGGAGCTGCAGCCGCCAGAGACCGGTGAGTGCCCGCCCCTCCCCTTCGGAGCGCGTCACTTGTACTGAGAGGCCCGGGGGGGGCCTCAAGTGATTCCCGAGTCCCCAGGAGGGGGACTCCAACGAAGCCTGAGAGAGGCTCCAACGAGCGGGAGCTTTTCTGTGAGCCCGAGAGGCTCTGGGGGCATTTTCTTGTGTCCTGAGTCCCCCGTGAGGGACTCCCAGACCCCGCAGTTGCTACCGAGCCCCGAGAGGCTCGTGGGCTCCCCCGTGAGGGACCCCCACAGCCCAGTGAGGCTGCATCTGTGCATTCAGAGCCCAGAGGGGCTGCATTGATTTACTTAGAGCCCTGAGAGGCTCAGGGGGCCAATTTATTTCTTGAGAGCCCAGCGAGGCTCCCACATTGGTCCCATTGTTGTTTTAGAGCCCTGAGAGGCTCTCCCTTGTTGCCCACATTGTTCTGGCCAGAGCCTGCGAGGCTCCAGCATTGGCCCAACAGTGATTCAGCTGCCCAGCACTTCGTGGGCAGCTGCCACGTTTAGGACCCTGACACTGGACACAGGGCGTCCTAGCCCCAACAAGGCCAGGTGGCCTAGGGACAGTCACAGGTGGTGACTTACGTGAGTTTGGCGCAATTGTACTTTCTGCACCTCTGAATGTGTTTTTATGCGTCATGTGCCTTTACACCTCTGAATGAATGTTATGCATTGCATCATGTGTATGTTCTTACACCCCTACAGGTATTGTGATACATAGGTGGTTGTTTTCTCCCTAGTACAGGTGGTGCTAGTGAGGTCCTGTTACCAGTAGTTACTGGTTGTGTGCTATTTTGTGCTAAAGTAAATTTATATTTTACCTTCTAAGTGCTATTTCTGAAAGTGCTACTTCTGATTCCTGACAGTGGCCCAGGTGGCCCTGTCTTGTACAATATCCCCTGTAAATTCTGCCCGTGCCCCTGGCACATTGTAAAGTGTGTGTTTTATCTAACGTGTTTTGGTGTAATACAAAGGCTATTTTTATATAACCTTGTGTGGAGTTTCCTTTGTGGTGGGCCTTTGGGTGTTGTTGCTGGGGTGCGTGCGCAAATACTTAACTTACATCGACTCCAAGTTTAGCCTTGCTGCTCGCGCCACGTTACCTAGAGGGTGAGCGGGGGTTATCTTGGCGTGTAACTCCCTTGCCCTGACTTGGGTGTGGTGGTCTCTGACTGACTTTGGCGAAAGCCCTGGCCAGCCGGGGATCCCATTGCCAACATGTTTATTACAAGAGACCCACCTAGTATGCAGCAACATGCACAGATTGCGATCCAAAACCTTCCCACAGTAGTACTTCTCTTCTCTTCCCACTAAGAGGGCGGGGTTGCTATCCTCATATCTCACACTTTTCCGGGAGTGGTGGGGCAAAGGTATCAGAGATTAAGGGGAGACTTCTGGTTCTCCGTGAACATAGGAGCACACACACTCACCCTGGCCACTATCTATGCCCCTAACGAGCAGTAGCAGACCTAATATCCTCTCCGGACCGGCAAATACTTCTAGGGGGCAATTTTAACACAGTGTGTCACAGCCACTTGGACCGTTCGGCTCAGAGTCAGGCACAGACTGTGTCCCTATCAGATAGCGACTGACAGTGGTTACTAGACATGGGGTTAGTCGACATGTGATGTCACCTCCACCCTCATACCACTGACTACACTTTCTAGACAAAACACACAAGGTGATGGACGGAATGTTGCACATTGGCAAAACATTCACCCCAGTCACACATCTGGGTTTAATCCATCGTTATTTTGCTCTCAACGCCACCCCAGTTCAGACATGGCAATATGCAAATCCTTCTTGACCCTGTGCTTCATGGGAACAGTCCAGACCGTACTGCCAAGCCAGGTCTTCCCTAGACCGGAATCGAGCATCCTAGGATGGGTTTCTGATTATCAGCCGTCATCATCCAGGATAGCTTGACTCCAGTGGCGTAGTGAGCACGGGACCCAAGTCTGGGCATACCCTTCCCACATAGGGTGAACAGCAAAACACACAAGGTGATGGACGGAATGTTGCACATTGGCAAAACATTCACCCCCAGTCACAGATCTGGGTTTAATCCATTGTTATTTTGCTCACCACTCCTTTTGTCACCCTGAGTGGGACGGGTATGCTCAGACGTGAGTCCCGTGCTCTCAATGCCACTGGAATCAAGCTGTCCTGGCTGATGAGGGCTTAAAGCCCGAAACCGGTCCTAGGATGCTTGTTTTCAGTCCAGGGAGGACCTGGCTTGGCAGTTCGGGCTGGACTGTTCCCATGGGCCACAGGGTCAAGACTGATTTGCATATGGCTGGGTTCAAACTGGAATGGCATGGTGAGCAAAAAAACGATGGATTTAGGCCCAGATCTCTGTACTGGGGTGAATGTATGACATTGTCCTGCATCCTGTCCATCAACTGTTGTTTTTGCATTTACACTTTCTAGTCAGTCAGTAAAGCATTATTCGACACTTTGTCATAAAAGCATAATCCATTACATAAAACACCAAATAAAAACAGATAAAATAAGTAGTATCTCTCAATTATAAATCATCTGTATAAAAAGTTATAAAAACACCAAGGCTAAAATCAGTAATCACTCGTGAAATCCCAGCTTATAATGGCAATAGAAATGGAACAATCCAATGTTATTCATTTAAGGGCCATGATCATATATAAATTCATGCCCAGCCTAAATACTTGGCTACGGCGATGTTAAGTGGCAACCACGTTTCAGTGCAAATCAGTCTTAGAGCCTCATCACAATTTCTTGTTGCCCGGGTATCAGCATATAGGGGCCAGCCATATTTGCCTTGGAACGATATAGGCGGGGCAGGCAAATAGCAAGTGGGCCAAAGACTCAGGGCTTTCATTGCAACTGGGGCAAAGAGTATCCATTGATGCCTCCCACCTTGCAGAAAACAATTTGACAGGAAGCGTGTCTACTCTTAATTGAAACAGGAGCTTTCTATCTTGTTGCTTTGTGATAGCGTCCCAGTAAGGTTCTAATTTTTGGACTGGTTTAGTCATAAGGAATTGACCCGTCAATGTCAAAGGGTCACTATTCCTAAATGTATTGGCATCCACCCATCCCCAATATATTTCCTTCATTTGCTCTCTGGACGGGAACCGGGCGTCACCAGACCAATATTTAATAAAAGCGATCTAACCTGTTGTAACCAAGAAATCTTTTTAAAATGATCACAGCGTATCAGATCTTTGAAGCCCTCAGCATAATGTGCCAGTTCCGGGGTTGTCCAGATTCTCCGCCAGTACAACAGGGAGCATAGTCTAGCACTATCCGCTAGTGGCTTCTTCTTAAATCATGGAGCAGGGGCTTTACCGGGGTGCTTTGCGGGAGGTTCGCAATTTTTCGGAAGAAACTATTCTCCGCTACAGCCAGTTTAGACAGATTATTAAAACCCCAAAGTTCCACCCCATGTAGGCCTGCACTGACAACTTCCATGTTATAAATGGTCAGAGGAGGGCTCACTGGCTTAGTAAAAGATGCATTGAATTAAGATAATATGGTACCTGCTAACTGGCGATGTTTTAATGTGGCCATATACAAATGCTTACCCCAATACATGTTATCCTGAATAGGAATACCTAGGTATGTGAAATCTTTCACCTTCTCCAGGGGATGCTTGTTCAATAGCATTACTCCTCTGAGGATCTTTGCAGGTTGAATGTCCTATATTTCATTTTTGAGACATTTATCTCAAGACTTCGCGTGTGACAACATTCCTCAAAGAGTATTAGTGCTTGCTGTAAACTCTGAGTTTTTGCTATTAAGAGAGTATCATAGGCGAACATAAGAATTGGAATTCTTACTCCCGCCAATTTAGGTGCATACGTTGGGGTATCCTCCAAGAATTTTGCAATGCCATTTATAAAAATAGAAAACAAGGTTGGGGCCATAACGAAGCCTTGTCTCACCCCCCTGCCCACTTTAAATGCGGAGTAACCTGGCCCTGGCTTCCCCACCTCATTTTCGCATAGGTGTCCTCTTGGAGTCTAGCTACAAGAGATAGTAAATCATGGAGCATCTTTAAATCAGACAAAACTCTCCACAATTTATTTCGAGAAACGAGGTCCAATGCTGCCCTTAGATCTACAAAGGCAGCAAACAAGCTGCCTTTTTCCAAGACCACTGTTTTCCAATAAAGGAGAGTGAAGCGAAATGTCTGGTCAATGGTGCTTATGCCCGATGAAAGCCTGCTTGAAGAGGAGATAGAATGTCCTGCTCAATAAGCCAATCCTGAATTTGATCTAGTACAAGGTGACCCATGATCTTTTGTGTTGAGTCGATTAGACTTATGGGTCTATAATTCCCTGGATTGGACTTATCCCCCTTTTTAAATATTGGGATGATCACAGCACCTTTCCAGGACTCAGGAATCGGCGCACCCTTGGCAATTTCGTTCAGAAAGAAAGATGTAGCGGCTCAATGTAGTTCTATCATAGAGAAAGATATCGGCTGGGAAGCCATCAGGGCCTGACGCTTTGCCTCCCTGCAGGGTGCCCAATGCAATATCAACATCCGCTTTACTAAAGGCAGAACTGTCATAATAGACACATGGGGGGGTCAGATTGTTCCTCCTCATCATTACTGCACTCATATTGTGATTGAAAGTGCTTTACCCATTGATCTTGGCTTACATAATTGATTGGTTCTGCATGGGTCCCACCTCTGCCCAATTTTACTTCATCCCAGAATAGATTCTGATTTTTATTTCCACAGGCGCTTTTAAGTTCCTGCCACCTCTTTTCATCCCAGGATTTCTTTGCCACTTCCTGGGCTTTCTTATATTTCTGCCAAGCAGACCGAACCGAGGGCATGTCACCACACTTTATCGCTTTCCCCAGGGAGCTACAGGCCTCCTTACATTCCCTATTAAACCTGACACTTCCCTTCTTCAGGTTGGTACCCTTATTTTTGACAGTCTTAAAAGAGTAGGTGCGAAGTTGTCTAAAGAACTCCGCATGAAATCCAATAACCTCCTCGAACGAGGCCCTTAAGCAAAAGTTTATCAAAATCTGAAGTTGCATTAATTGCATTTACTGCCAACATCGCTAGGACTACAGGTTTTACTAGCAGGTTTGCCCATTTCAGACGCCTCATATTATTTGATGGAATTAAATCAAGGGTAATCAGATCCCCTTCAGGGTGGAATGTAACTTTGTCTGCTCTAATTTCGAAGACCACCGCTAGTTGGATATGATCACTTTCAATACGGTCAACAACACTCATATCCCTTAGTGTGTGCCATAGCTGACAATTAATTAATTAAAACATAATCTATACGGCTTTGACTAGTGCCATTATAAGTGGGTGCACCATCTCTGTCTGAGTTCTGCTGTTTGTGGCCCTCAAACCTTTCTCCATACAGAGAGAGTTCATCTGAATTACGGCTTCTGTCCATTTTTTTACTGGAGTTAGATCTAATTTCCGGATACCCCACAGCTCGTCTTCAGCATCATAAAAATTAGAGTTACAGTTTGGGTTCAAAAGTCAGGTTAAAATCACCTGCTAATATTACATCTATGTCCCTGGAATGCTGGTCAAGCAATGAGTCTAGGGCTACCAACACATCCAACTTCTTTCCCTTGGTACCTCTCGCATAGATGTTATACACATCGAGCTTTTTGCCCTCACCCCATGATAATCTAACTGCTAGTATGTCTTTATTATAAAACACTAAAACCTGCACCACAAAGCCAATATCTTGGCGGACACAGACTGATAGGCCACCTGATGGCCGGCCTTTTCCACCTGCGATTGCAGATACATAAAAGTTCAAATAACCTATCCAATAAATTGGTTCCATTACCCAAGTTTCCTAAAACAGACACACATCATACCCAGAAATGAAGGACTGCCATTCAGGGGAGCTAGTCTTAGAACCCAAGCCAGCTATATTCCATGACAGCAATGGATTGCCTTGTTTGTGAGGGAGTCCCCGCTTTCCCTTATATTCCTGCTAACATTTTTGGGGACATTAACCATAAAGATCCTTGGGGGCTAGTGTACCTCTCGTTCCGGGAGTGTACTTTGATCATAATGCCTTTGTATATTTGTGGGAAACCCTGCACCCGCTGATGTGTGCCTAATTTAATTCTGTAATATATCTGGTTTTAGGGTAGATGCATAAGTGGGACCACCCAATGGTATAGGTTCTTTTCTATGACGGTTTATTCCTCCACTGACTGCTAACTTGGGGGCTTATTAGGATAGCGGATTTTCCGCATCCTCTGGGCCGGCGGATGCCACCGCCGGCCCGGAGAATGCGGAAAATCCGCTGCGGACCCACCAAAGACCCACCGCCACATTAGGATGGCTGGTGCGTCCTGATTTCAGTCCGCTGCATTTCCGCCGCGGTTGGCTTGCAACCGCGGCGGAAAAGCTCTAATATGGTGACGGTGTCTCTCAGACACCGTCAGCCAGATTAGGATGGGATGTGAAGCATGCTTTTCCGCGGCGGCTTTTCCGCCGTGGAAAAGCATGTGTAACTTCACTGCGGGGGCCCGTTGCGGGCCCCCTAGGTGAAGGGAGGGTGGGGGGTGCACATGGGGGGTACCTATGGTACCCCCCTGCATTTGTATGCGGAAAGCGGCAGGCACCGCGCGGTGCCTGCCTCTTTCTGCATACAAATGCAACACCTGCATTTTTGATATTGCTGCGGGTGCAGCTTGAAGCCGCACCCGCCGCAATGTTAGAAATAGAGGATGTGACCGCCAGGGTGGCGGTCACATCCTAATCGCACAGGAGGGAACGCCGCAGCCCATGCGGATGTTCCCTCCTCCTCAGTGATCGCGGACGGACGCAAGTCCGTCCGCGATCATAATCGGCCCCTATATGTGGGACAGGAATCTTAGGCCGAGTACCCATAGAGGTTAAGGCAGTACGACCTCCTTGGCTAGGTCTTTGATTAAGTTGCTCCAACTGGTTTAGTCTGTGGATGCAACTTCCTGAACAGGGAGAAGACCTATGAGATAGAATATCAACCTTCGAAGATAGTTCTTCCAATTTCTGACGTATTAAACTTCCACTTTTAGCTCGGCTATAAGAGCTGGCAGAAACTGTAGTTCAACAATATTATGTGTTTGAGGTGGTAAGGGAGTGCCACATGTTATAACCACAGGATTGATTGTAGCCCATTCTACCCTATCATGCGCCTGCAAAATCTATAAGGGGTAAGAACCTGTTTGTGCAAACAACCCTTATCTTCTCTATCTCAAAGGGACCAGCCTTACTTTCCCGTATAACACTACCTTTCCCAACCTGACCTTCTTTTTGGGGCTCTAACGTGTCTCCCTTGCTCGTTTTATGGAACATTACAGGAATTGTTATCTGTTGAGCTATGGTGTTTTTAGCTACACGGGGGGGAACCTGGGGGTATATTATTCTGCACCCCTCCCACAGATCCACTGGTCCCATCCATGGTTTTTCTTTTCCCCATACTTGAGTTCAACCCTTATAAAGGTAGTATAACAGTCTTCGTTTCTCAATCAGTCAAATATGGGTGGGAGACCTGTAAAACAGCACAAAACTCCTTCCTTCAACTGGAGAAAAATAGAATGCTCCAATACCGTTTCAAGTTTCAAGTCTTAGGGAATTACAGAAGAACTCACCCAACTCGAGGATATAGTACCAACATTATTTACTGTTCACACTGCCTTCCAGATATCAGGTTGCAGAACCAAGAGCCCTGGCCCAGCCCAGCCTCCTCCAGTCGATGACGGGCAAGGACAGGCCCGCCCTTTGCCCGGGCTTTGCCCGGGCACTGACCGTGCACGTCCCGTGCTGCGGGAGCTGTGCAGCGCTTATGTGGCGGTGGCTGCAGGCGCTTAGGTGACGCCGTATCCTGCGGCGGCGGAAGGGCTGCTGGGGGTTGTAGTCCCTACCCCTTGCAGCAGCAAAGATGGTCTCTGTAGCCGTTGCCCTCACAGCGGTGCGAGTGACCCAGGAGCCGTTTCCCTCACCGCAGGCGGCAGAAACTGGTAGGCGCGTCCCGCGCTGCGGGAGTTGTGCAGCGCTTATGTGGCAGTGGCTGCAGGCGCTTAGGTGACGCTGTATCCCTGCGGCGGTGGGAGGGGGCTGCTAGGGTTTGTAGTCCCTAACCCTTGCAGCAGCGAAGATGGTCTCTGTAGCCGTTGCCTTCATGGCGGTGGGAGTGACCCAGGAGCCGTTTCCCTCACGGCAGGTGTCAGAAACTGGTAGGCGCGTCCCGTGCAGTGGGAGCTGTGCAGCGCTTATATGGTGGTGGCTGCAGGCGCTTAGGTGACGCTGTATCCCTGCGGCGGTGGGAGGGGGCTGCTGGGGGTTGTAGTCCCTACGCCTTGCAGCAGCGAATATGGTCTCTGTAGCCGTTGCCCTAACGGCGGTGCAAGTGACCCAGGAGCCGTTTCCCTCACGGCAGACGGCAGGCGTCAGAAACTGGTAGGCGCGTCCCCACAACAAGTGCAGAGGAATATAAACAAGAGGTCTAGGAAGGGAAACACATGGGGAAAACACATGAAGGAAAGGAGTCCATGCCAGACAATAAACATCCGAAAGGACGAAAAGCAGCTCCCAACCGCGAGGTTCCATCTTGCAAAATGACCCATCAAGGGAGAACACATGGGAGGAACCATCCAACGAAGGATAATAGACAACATCTAAACAAGAAACAAATGGAAGACGCCAACATAGACAAACTTGTCTGCGGTCTGTGCAGCAGCGTACTTCCTAATGCGATCCGGAAGTCATGTGTACGCATGGTGTGCAGGCGCCATAATTAACGCCTTAACCGCTGCTGGTTTTCCGCCGCGGTGCGGGCATCCTAAAGGGTGGGCGGGGCCGCGTCGGCCGTTGGACGTGCGCAGCACCAGGGAGGTAGCTCGCGCAACGGCCGATGGCAGCAGCGAACGGGTTAATGTCTGACGTGCTTGAAACAAAGTGTTTACCTATGCATAAGCTACACTTTCTATTCTCACGTCCATGGGACCTATGCCCAGTTAGACTACTTCCTGCATTCCCGGTCTCTTCTCTCTTTAACGCAGGACTCGATTATAGAACCACAAGCGCTATCTGACCATGCGGCTTTAACCACAACACTACTATTTCCTCCCAGCCCCCAGACATCATACTCCTGGAGGCAGAGGAATACACTCCTCCATCGCCCAGAAGTTGTAGCGCGCCTCACTAAGATGCTCGAGGACTTTCTAGCTTTGAACGACACCCAAGATACTTCCATGGTGACCTTGTGGGAAACACTTTAACTAGTGGCTAGGGGTTGACTTTATAGCAACGTCCTCAGCAGACAACAAGCTACGCAGTGAGAAAAGGGAGGAGCTTTTTAAGCATGTCTTAGACTTAGAAGGGATACACAAACGGACCGGGGCTCCTCAGGTATGGAGGCAGCTAAAACCAGCGCAACCTCAGCTGGCCAGTCTAGACCTAGATAGGGCTGAATACACTGCTCTTCACTTGAAACATATGTTTTATACAGGAGGGGACAGGTGTGGTTGCTTGTTGGCTGACAAATTGCACTCCCAGCGCCAGGCAGCGGTGGTCCAAATGATCTTCGATGCTGAGGGAGTTGAACTTATGCGAGAGGCGGATATATCCCGTCCATTTAAGGACTTTTATACAGAACTCTACTGTGCGCCGCAGCAAATACCAGAACAGAATTCCCCCGCATATTTTCAGGGCATAATGCATTCTTGCTTAACACTAGACCGGGCCTCTTCCCTAGACAGCCCGATCCGGATCAAAGAAGTTATCTCAGCTATAGCCGGGCTCAAGCTCCTTAAATCCCCAGTTCCGGACAGGTTCACGGCCATTTTGTATAAAACATTCTGCTCAATTCTAGCCCCTATACTGACCTGATTCTTTAACACTATCGGAGACACCTCCGAAATACCACCCAAAATGCTCCTGGAATCGGTAGCTGCAATGCCTAAACCCGGAAAAGATGGTAGGGACTGTGCCTCGTACATGCCTATATCTTTGCAAAACATCGACCTTAAAATCTTTACAGGGATCCTGGCAGACAGACTGGGACTGGTAATGCCGGGATTGATAGAGCAGGATCATGCTGGATTTGTTGCGACCAGACAATGCAGCGACAACACCAGGAGACTGCGTCGATGCCGAAAAGGCATTTGACAGGGTACCCTGGCCCTTTCTAGAGACCACTCTGGAGAGGTTTGGGATAGGGAGCCGTTGGTGGGTGTTCAGTGGATACAGTCACCCCCTCAGCCACTGTCCGGGTGAATGGCTATACGTCAGACCCTTTCCCGATCACTAGAGGCATGCAACAGGGCTCTCCGCTCTCCCCGCTGCTGTTTGCTCTCTATATGGAGCCCCTAGCACAGAGGGTCTGGGAGAACGAGCAGATCAGAGAGGTTCTTTCAGGGGAAAGAAACATACCATCAGCCTTTATGCGAACAATGTATTCGCCAAGCTAAAGACTCCTGAAGCATCAATTCCGGCCTTCCTTGCCAAACTTGAGATGTTATACTTTTTTTAAAATAGGGACCCCTAGACGTATAATGTCCTTGCTTGTCATAGGGAAAAATGATTATGTAGGAAAAAGCAGTACATAAGCAAATTGACAGTTTTTCAATTGGATTTTCTAATCAACAAAACAATATAAAGGAATAACAATCAGTCATATATAGAATTTCAAAAAATATCAACAGCAGAAAGAGTGATATATACCAAAATTAATATTTTTATTATTTTTTAATTTACTATTCAGTGCAAATATTTTTTAGGGTTGTCTTTAAAAGACAATAAAAAAATGTGAGATGTTTGCAGCTGCCTCGGGTTTCCAAGTCAATGTGTCCAAGTTGCAAGCTCTAGGGTTCTCCTTAAAGCCGTCAACTATCACCGCCTTTGAACAGGTGTGTTCGATTCCTTATTTAGGCATTAAACTATCAGTATCCACCTCCGAGACAGTTTCCTTAAATTACACCCATTTGTTGGCACAGATCCCTAGGGATTTGCGCCGCTGGCGGCTGTTTGGCCTTCCATTGCTGGGCCGAGTGGCAGCTCTTAAGATGAGCATACTCCCCAAAATCATATATCTTTTTCAGACTCTGCCTGTAGAACCTCACCCGGGCATGTTGAAACAACTTCAAAATAAGTTCTCTTCCTTTGTCTGGGCAGATAAGAAACCACGGATGAGCAGGGGCATGAGCTTTAGACCCCCCTGGGGAAGGCAGCCTGGGAATCTCCCACCTTGACCGCTATGATAAGGCTACGCAAATACGATCCTTGCTAGAATGGGCCCAACCGGAATCTGAGAAGCACTGGCTCTTCATAGAGCGTCCACTAGCTGGTCAGCCCTTATGAAAGATCCCCTTCCTCCATAGAGCCTGCAGGCCTCCAGGACAACAATGGATTACCAAAAATGCGGGCCACCTTAATAGCCTGGGATGCCACGGCTAAGCGCGGCGGTATTACTACATTCACATCGCCTCTCTCCCCCGTAACCAACAATCCCAACTTCACCCCGGGCCTTGATCAGGCAGCCTTTTGTCACTGGGACAAGGAAGGTCACAGATCAATAGGGCATTTCTTTGATGTTGAGGGCCCCATTCATTTCTAGGAATTTCTATTCGTCTTTGCAGTACCCAAAACTGAGTGGTACCACTATCAGCAGATACGCCACTGGGTAATTGTAAATTGATACTTGTATAGCGCACTACTCACCCGCAAGGGTCTCAAGGCGCTCGTGCAAATACCGCTGTGGAACCCATCCTGGCTTTCCCTGTGAGGTGTCCACTCCTGGGCACCCCCAAAGGGGAGGCCAGGCATCCTTAGCGTTGTGGGGGCCGTTGTGGAGATTAAGCAAGCTATTGCCCAGAGTTGCAGAGTGGGACTCCATGATTGGAATAGGCATCGAGGCGAGAATTATCAGATCCGTGGAATTTTTGAGCCCAAGACCCGCCAAGGCAGGGAATTGAACCCTGGTCCCGGGCTAGACCTCTGCATCAGGGTCTGCCGCTCTAACCAGTGAGCCACACTTCTCCTCTGTTGGAACCCCAGATACGCCAGGGAGCAGAGAGAAGGTTTACACTGTATGAGAGGTGGTTGCTCTCTATGCAGTTTAAAAAAAACAACTTATCACAGAACTTTATCACAGCCTACGCCCCCCAGAAGAACTGACCACATTTGCGGGCCAGAAACAGTGGGAAACAGAGCTGGAGCAGACACTGACTCAAAAAGAATGGGACAACATTCACTAGGGCCCGACACTCCGCATGCAATATCTCTAGCACAGAATCTGCCACAAAGATAATGACATACTGCATAGGTGCAACCCCAGCTGCTCCCCGAGCTGTTTGAGGGCATGTGGGGCTGAGGGTATACTGCTCCACTCATTATGGGATTGTCCCACTCTCACATTATACTGGAAACAGATTTTAGATGAGATCGACAACCACTTTGATACCAATATACTACGCTTCTCGGAATATGTCATACTGGGCGGCTCTGACAGACTCACATTTCCCCTCAGGAAAGGCAGATGGGAATAGCTTTAGGGGCAACACTACAGAATATACTGTCTCACTGGGGCACTGATAGAACCCCCACGCTGCAGGCGTGGCTGCACAGGTAGTGATATGTGCTTGGCATGGAGCGCATTTCTTTCTCACTCCAGAGGGATGGGCCTCTTATGCAGAACTGTGGCGCCCCTTTATTGCCCTGTTATGCTCTGAATTTCGCGAGCTCACCTGCCCCAGGTGTATGCGGCTGCTGTGACTTCCAGCGCTGTCACAGGATCTGGCCCAACCTCTGACACACTGACATATCCTACACCACATCCGGTTCCTTCTTCAGCGGCCCCTGAGGTGGGGGGGAGGAGGTAGGGCTGCGGGGAGGGGAGGCTAATTTTATTCCATGACTATTAATATTAAACTACACCCTGGTTCTGAAGACAAATTCCTTCCTTGCCAATAAATATCATTTTGTATAGCATCTGCGGAATTCTTATTGCTCTCTGAAGCATTGGTCTATACTTTGTATTCCTAGGTTCACTCTTTGCTGACAAAGTCACAAAATTCTCCCCACTGCAAAGTTGTGCCAAGATTCCCAATTTACAGACTGCACACTAGCAGAGATGGCTCCTCGCTCCTGCAAAGGGCTCCTGAGCTGTTTTTTTTCCTTAGATCTCTATTTAACACTTTGCAAAGTCTGCCATAAAAAAAAAAACAATGCAAAGATTGGAGTTGCCCACCTGCTATACTAAGATGACCTTGTGCTCCATAGCCAGACAAGGATTGGCATTCAGTGGCAACTATTCATCTTACATGCTTATACCACCAGGAACGAGCTGAAAAAACAATCGAACAAAAAATGTTACGGTTACATTCAGGCCTAAACCAATCTGACATGGCAGTTGGCCGCTCAATTGCACCTGACTTCATCAAAGCAACCGATACAAGTATTTGAGCGCTCATTTAGACTGTAAAGGATTATTAAAATCTCACTTTAGCCATTTTAACAGCAAGGGCTCCAGATTAATGTTTGCTCTTTCAGCTGTCACTCAGAACCTGCTAGAACCAAGACTTGACCCCCTTCTCCAAGTGTTGAAAGCAATGGTTATCCCCACATGTATTTACAGGAGTGAAATTACCCTATGCAGGGAGGCTACCATGACAGATAAACTTTTCACCAGAATTTACAAAGCGGTTCTCCGTATACCAAAGAGGGCATCACCAGCGCATCATAAAACAGAACTGCGCCAGAGGCAGCTGCTTTCTAAACTGCTGTCACAGGCTTCGGCCTGCACCGCAAGACTCCATGCGTGGCCTAATCTGGTGCGAATTAGAGGACGTGGGTCCAACGTTTACCTACAGGCAACACCTTGAAAACGAACTAAAATAATTTTCACTTACAAAGGTCTGGGGCAAGCCTCTCTCTCACCAGGTCTTCAAAAAACTTAACGGCAGGCACAGCAAAAACACTCTCCAAACAGCCGCGGGCCGTGGAGGGAGTTACGGTGGGGCAGGGAGGCGGGGAGGGGGAGGGGCAGGGTGGAGGGACCTAAAAACTGTCATATGGATAATTGCAGGTAAGTACACAATTTAATTATTAAAACGAATTTCGTAGCGCGCACTGCACTGCGAAATTCGTTTTAATAATTAAATTGTGTACTTACCTGCAATTATCCATATGACAGTTTTTAGGTCCCTCCACCCTGCCCCTCCCCCTCCCCGCCTCTCTGCCCCACCGTAACTCCCTCCACGGCCCGCGGCTGTCTCCAAACTGGAGGATATGGCGACACTGAGAAAGCGCTCCCACACATGGTACAGTATTCAACTCCTGCTCCTCCAGCAAGTAGCAGAACTAAATTTCTTGCACATAGCCCCTATGGATTAACCCCTTCGCTGTCAGGCCTCCCCACATGATATGCCTCTTTTTTGCTATTTTGGGTAGCTCCTGCCTAGAACCCATAACCTTTTGTGCACATAAGGTAGTCATGACAATTTGCATCACTTTTTTTCCAACATCCTGAGGATTCTAAAGAAACTCAGGGTTTGGGGATTCCCCTGGAGAAACTAAGAAATTAGCTAAAAACAGCACATTTTGTTTCTGGGGGGAAATTGGGAAAGAATGTGCTGCAGAAGAAATAATGTTTTTCCCTGCAAATGGTATCAACAAAGAGTTTTGTGTTGCCAAAATCACCGTCTTCCCAGCTTTCAGGACCAGGCAGGGTTTTGTCAGAAAACCAAAATTTTCTACACGTTTTTGGCATGTTATTGGGACATAGCCTATTTTTCCTATGTTTGTGCTTTCTACCTCCTTCCAGTTAGTGGTAGAAATCGGTGTGAAACAAATAATGGAAAGTTATACATTTCTGAAAAGTAGACACAATTCTCATTTCAGCAACAGGTCATTTGTGTGGATCCTTCAAACTTTTTCTATAGAAAGTAGAAGTTGAAATAAACAAATATTGTAATTGAGTTGAAAAAATCAGTCTTTCAGGTCTATGTTTTCACCTGTAACTTCTTCTAACTATGGCAGATTTTTTAAAGCAATGTAGAATTGTGTCCGCTGGATCCTTCTGGTTGCAGGGATATATAGGACTTGTAGGTTCACCAAGAACCCTATCAGCTCCGAGCCAAGAACTGAGCTGCACCTTGCAATGGTTTTTAATTGTGTACCAAGTATATATTTATTTATTTGGTATATAAAAAGTGAAAATAGGTAACAAGGAAACCTATATATTTCCAAAATAGGAACCAGATATGGAGTTTAGAAGCAGTGGCTATTAGCTCATCTCTGAATTTGTGGGTACCCATACTAACATGTGAATTAGAGGGCATTTTTCAAAATAACTTCTTTTTTACACACAGTCTACATTTGGAAGGCAGAATTGCATCAAAAGACAATTGGTATTAACCCTTGTTCTACTATTCTGGGTTCCACTAAGTCTCCTGATAAAAATGGTACCTCACTTGTGTGGGTAAGCCTAGTGCCCGTGACAGCAAACAGCCCAAAACTCAAGTGGCCACATCACATTTTCCCACTGAAACCTAATGTGCCTAGCTGTGAATTTTAGGCCGTAGCTCATCCGGCACCTAGGGTATCCTAGCAAACCTGGACATTATTAAAAATTAGACACCGAGAAAAATCTACGATGGGGTGACTTGTGTGGCTCTCTCTAGGTTCTATAAATCATATGTTATCTCTGTGCACTCATTAAAGTACAATGGTTCAAAAACGATTCTTCTTAGCGCTTTTCTTGTCGCACTGTGTCTGTCAGTGCCTTCAATAGTAAATCATAGTGTGATAAACTCCCCATGTTTCAAGTTGATTGAGCGCATTCTTTAGTGATTAGATTATCTCTCCAGGTTCTCTCACCCTGAATCCCTTGCAAGCCTCAAAAGTTGTCAAAAAACTAATTTTCCTCATATATTTCTGGGATGGAGAGTTTTGGAATCTGGGCGATCCACAAACTTCCACCTACCCAACATTTCCCCACGTCTCCTGATAAAATGGTACCTCACTTATAGGGGAAGACCTAGTTCCCGTTACAGGAAATGGGCCAAAATGCACCGTGGACACATCACATTTTTCCACTGAAAACGGACTGTTTTCTTGCAATGTGCCTAACTGTGGATTTTGGGCCTGGCTCCACCGGCACCAGGGGAAACCTAGAAAACCTATACATTTCTAAGATCGAGATACCCGGGGGAATCTAGTAAGGGGTGACTTGTGTAACAGGATTACACAACCTTCTCACCAGGCTCTGTTACCCAGAATCCCTTGCAAACCTCAAGATTTGTCTAAAACCCCCCTCCACATTTTCCCCATATTTCTGTGACGGAAAGGTCTAAAATCTGTGGGTTGCCATGAACTTCTACCCACCCGGCATTCCCCCAAGTCTTCTAATAATAATGGTACCTCACATATGTTGGTTGGCCGAGTGCCCCGGACAGGGAGGGCCCAAAACGCATTGTGGAGACTTCAAAGTTATCGATCACAAAACGACCGGGTTTTGCAAATGGGTCACTTGCGTTTTTGCTTCCTGGTTCAGTGGGCATCTAGAGAAACCTCTGAAAACTAGACAAGATGGGGAGTCCCAGAAGGTGTAGCTTGGATTGATCCCCCAACGTTTTCCCACCCAGAATCACCTACAAACCTCAAGTTTAGCTAAAGAAAATCTCATGTTCCTCACATTCCTGTGTGGGAAAGTTGTGGCATCACTGGTCCAACACAATTTTCCTACCACCCAGCATTTTCCTGAGTCTCCTGATAAAAATGGCACCTCACTTGTGTGGGTGGGCCTAGTGCCTACGACTGGCAAGGGTCCAAAACATATGGTGGAGACATCAAAGTGATCTATCACAAAACAACCTGGTTTTCCAAAGGGGGGCACATGCTTTTTTGGCCCGGGCTTGGCACCCATCTATGGAAACCTACCAAATCCATACATTTCTGACAACTTGACACCCAGGGGAGTACAGGGATGTGTGGCTTGCGTCGATCCCCCAACATTTTCTTACCCATGGATTCTGAGGCCTCTTCCTCTGCTGCTCCTCTTGATGCCCTGCGCCTGATGATTAATGAGGCAGTGGCTGCTGCTTTCCTGGCTAGGGACGCGGTTGGCCCTCCTCCCAAAGTCCCTCGTGGTTCTGGGGATCAGCTGGCTGTTCCTGATGAGGAGATGGGTCCTGATGAGGATGAGGGTGTCCGTGGGCGCTTTGTTCAGGGTGCTGAGCTCTCTGGCCTGTTCACCCATGTAAGGGCCAATTTGGGATTTTCTCATTCTGTTGCTGATGTTCTGGAGGATGACTTCTTTACGCAGTATGTCCAGCCTGCTGCTGACTCTTTTACTTTGCACGGGGCTGTGCGCAATGTGCTGGCTCACGAGTGGAAGGAGGTGGATAAGTCCGCCTTCCCTCGTCTCTTGTCCAGGCGTTACCCTCTGGAGGGTTTTGCTGATGAGTTCCCTCAGACTGTGAAGATCGACAATTTGATGGCTGGTCTTTCCTCTCAGGGTTTGGTTCTCTCGGATGACGCCCTTCCTGCGGACGCTGTGGATAAGCGTGTTGAGGGGGCGGTGAAGCGTTCTTATTCTGCTTCTAATTGTTCTGTCCGTGCGACTGCCTATTCTAACTACATGGTCCAGTCCCTCCTCATGGATTTTCAGTCCCTGTCCCTTCTGTTGCAGGACGGTGAGGATGCCACACCTCTTTTGTCTATGATGGAGTTGCAGGTGCGGTACTTGTCGGATCTTTCCTTTGACAATTTGGGGACGGCGGCGGCTGCTTCTGGTGCTTCCATCGCTGCACGACGTCATATCTGGATGCGTTCCTGGAAGGCTGAATCTTCCCAGAAGTCGGTCCTCCCTAAGCTGCCCTTTGGGGGTTCCAAGGTGTTCGGTCCTCAGCTGGAGGAGATGGTCAAGCAATCGGCAGAGAACCGCAAGCTTGTGACTCCGGTCCGCCCTCCTTCTCGGGGGTGTGGATTTGGCTACCGTCGCGCTTTTGGACCTCCTGCTCGGGGCGCTTCACAGCCCTTTCATGGCAGGGGTCATGGCCGGGGGGCCCCTGGAGGTGCCAAGTCCCGGGCCCCTGCCAGTGTTGCTGCCGCCGCTTCCTCCTCTTCCCAATGACTGTCTGCCTTTGTCAGTTGGTGGTCACCTCCAGTCCTTCCTGTTCCAGTGGTTGTCAGTTCCGGATTCCTGGGCGGTTCGGACTGTGTCAGAAGGTTGCCGGATAGAGTTTTCCTCTCCTCCTCCTCCGGTTTTTGTTCTGACTTCCTTGCCCCGTCTTCCTCTGCAACGGGAGGCGTTGCTAGCAGGTGTGCAGCTTCTGTTGGAGAAGAAGGCTGTTGTGGAGGTTCCTCCTCTGGAAAGGGGCGAGGGTTGCTATTCGATCCTCTTTTTGGTCTCCAACAAGGATACTTCGGATCTCCTGTTTTGGATCTAAAGCGGGTTCACTTTGTTCTCCATCGTCCATTCAAGATGGTGACTCTACAGTCCATCCTGCCTCTGGTGCTTCCTGGTGGCTTCCTGGCATCCCTGGATCTGATGGATGCGTATCTGCACGTCCCTGTCTATCCGGCGGACCAGCGGTTAATCCGGTTTTCTGTGGGTCCCCTTCACTACCAGTTCCGGGTGCTCCCATTTGGCCTTTCCTCGGCGCCCAGGATTTTCACCAAGCTCTTGGCCCCTCTGGTGGGTATTCTTTATTCAAGGGGACTACAGGTGTTTCCCTATCTGGATGACTGGTTGATTATCTCTCCTTCTTTTTCTCAGGCTCTGTTGGATGTGGACCAGGTGTGTCTTCTCCTGGGTTCTTTTGGGTTCCTCATCAACCAACGGAAGTCCTCCCTGGTACCCTCCCAGTCCCTGAAGTTACTGGTGGCTCTCTTCCGCATGGATCTGAGCATGGTGTTCCTCTCCCTGGAGCGCCAGTTGACTTTGTTTCATCACCTTTCTTGGCTTCTGTCCCAGTCCCGGGTGTTTGCCCGTCTCTGGTTACGGAGTCAGGGGGAGATGGCGTCCACTTTGCATCTCCTTCCTTGGGCCAGGCTGCATCTGTATTCCCTATTGCACCATGTTCTGTCGCACTGGGATCCTGCCTCCCTGGATTACGAGACTCTGATACCTATCTCTCCAGGGATTCGGGCAGATCTCCAGTGGTGGTTGTCCCCTCTGTCTCTCTCCAGGGGGTTCGATCTCCTTCCTCCTCGATCTGTGGTTGTGTTGTTACGGATGCCAGTGCCTTGGGTTGGGGTGCCGTACTGGGTGCCTCCACGGCTCAGGGTCGGTGGTCCGGTTTCGAGTCCTCGAACTGGAAAGAGTTGAGGGCGGTTTGGTTGGCTATTCTGTTGTTCGCTCCTTTCTTTCGGGGTCAGGCGGTCTCGGTGCAGACCGACAACCAGGTGGTTTGTGCTTACATCAATTGCCAAGGGGGCATGTGTCGGTCTCTGTTTTTCCTCTCCCGGAAGATCGGGCTTTGGGCCGAGTTGAATCTATTGTCTCTGACGGCAGTCTATCTTCCGGGGAAGGAGATTGGCCTGCGGACTCTTTGAGCAGGGTGTTCCCCTCCTCGGTGTCTCTGTGTCTGTCCCCAGATCTGTTCGTCCAGATTGTCCTCAGATTCCGCCGTCCTTGGCTGGATCTCTTTGCCTCTGAGGATATTGCCCTTCTTCCTCGGTTTTGCAGCCTCGTTCCCTCCCGGCTGGATTGGGCCACCGATGCTTTCTCGGTTCCATGGTCCCAGGGGCTGCTGTGTGCCTTCCCTCTGTTTGCCTTAATTCCGCGGGACCTCCGGAAGATTCGGTTGGATAGGGCGGAGGTTCTTTGGTTTCGTCAGTCTTGGTTTCCCCTTCTGCTGACCTTATCTGTTTGCCCACATTGGAGGTTTCCCCTGTGTCCCTCCCCTCTGCAGCCTCCTCTTCTCGGGATTGCCTCCCTGCGCCGCCTCCGGCTGGGGGTTTGGCACTTGAAAGGTTGAGTTTGCTGGGTCAGGGTTACTCTGTAGAGGTTGCGCAATGTCTCCAGCTGTCTCGGCGCCCTTCCACCTTGAAATCCTATGCCCGTCATTGGAAGAATTTCTCCTCCTGGTGTCTTGGGAGGGGTCTCTCTTCTGACTCCTGTGAGGCTGTACGGGTGTTGGACTTCTTGCAGGAGGGTTTCGTCTTGGGGCTTGCGGTTTCTTCCCTGCTGGCGCAGTGGGCTACCATTCTTGCCTTTCGGGGTTCCTCTGTGTCCTCTGTTTCCCCGTTGGCGGCTCGCCTTCTGAGGAGTTTTTTGCTTCAGCGTCCTGTTTCTCGCTCTCCTGTGCCTCCTTGGGATCTTCCCTTGGTTCTCCAGGCTTTGACGGGCCCCCCTTTCGGGCCTTTGGACTCCGTCGCCCTGAAGTACCTTTCTGCTTAGGTCCTTTTCCTGGTGGCCATTACTTCTGGGCGGAGGGTTGGTGAGATTGGGGCTTTGATGGTTTCTCCCCCCTTTTTGCGCTTTTGTGCTGACTAAGTCATTCTCCGTCCCAGTCAGTTTTTTGTGCCTAAGGTGTTGTCTTCCTTTCACTGTCAGGAGGATATTGTTCTTCCGGTCTTTTTTCCGGATCCTGCCTCTCCTGAGGAGGTGGTCCTCCATTCTTTGGATGTGCTGAGGGCTCTACGCATCTACTTGGAGCAGACCTCTAGTTTCTGTAAGGTTGATTCCTTGTTTGTCACCTTTGGCCTCTCTGGGATGGGTCTTCGTCCTTCTTTGTCCACCTTGTCCGGTTGCTGTGGCTTCTGCTTACGAGTCTGCCCACTGTCCTCTCCCTTCTTCTGTTCAGGGTAGGTCGACCAGGGGCGTTTCCTCCTCCTGGGCCATGTTCAAAGGGGCCTCCTTGCGGGACATTTGTAATGCTGCCACTTGGGCCACTCCCCATACTTTTGTTTCACATTATCGTCTTCATTTGCGGATGGCGGCCTCTGCTGCCTTTGGTGCTCATGTCCTGTCTGCGGTACATGGTTTGTGATATGTACTGATTTCTGTTGATTAAATGGACCTGTTTTTCTTGCACTTTTTGGTCTGTTTTTTCTTACAATCACCGTGTGCTTGGGTATGGGCTCACTGATAAGGAATGGGGCGGGGAGACTGGACGAGGAGGTAATGCCCGGTTACTCACCGGTAATACTCTTTACTCCGAGTCCTGGTCTCCCCGTCCCATTCCTGAGCCATTCCCTCCCTCCCTGGGTTGCATTGTTGCTTTGGGGTTATTGTTTTGCTTTCTGGGATTGTTTTCTTTGGTATTCTCAGGATGTTTCTTTCCGGCACTTCCCCCTTTATTGTCACGTGATAGTGACGCCATGTTGGGTGAAGTGCAGAAAGCTCAGCTAGGTTATAGGTTTCTGTGGAGCAGACTAGCTGCTCACTGTTAAGGAATGGGACGGGGAGACCAGGACTCGGTGTAATGAGTACCGGGCATTATTTACGGCCTTTTAATTACCTGATTCAGAGGCCTGCTACTGCACGTCATGCTGCTTGCTTCTTCCACTGACTGACTAACACAGTGCTGCGGCTGCGCAGTATGCTGGGACGGGTGAAAAATTGGGGGACTGATTCACATTGGTCTGAGTCCGACTCTGGACACTTGACGATTCAACACCAAGGAGGGACGGTGCGGATTAATAATGTAGTTCGTCTGGTCATTGGTAGAGCTACGCTGATTGATATAACGGATGTATGATGTTACAACGCATGCTATTACAACGCATGCCTTTACGAAGCAAGTTTTACAACGCAAGTCGTTACAACGACTTGCGTTGGAGGGCGCTGGATAGTGAATAGTTTAATTTACTATTCCAACTCCAGTCCCCGTGGATAGTAGGGAAGGTGTTGGAAACTATTCCCTATCCTAGAGCGCCCCCAGCGCAAGACGTTGTAAAAGTTGCGTTGTAATGGTTGCGTCGTAAAGGTACTTCTTTGTAAAAGTTGCGTTGTAAAGGATGTTCCCCGATATAACTGTTAAGCTCAGGCAGGGACCCAGGCAATTTATGATGACTTGTGTGTGCCTCGTGGTAAGGCGGGTTGCGTGGAATTTTAAAAAGATTAAGCTGCCCTACACAGAAGCAAGAGTTAAACAAAAGATTGTTCCCTCGTCGTGATCTTTATGATGCTCCAGCTAACTAGAGAGCTATCTACCTCTCATTTCCTACCATTCAACCATCGTACTTATAATGCTCACACTGTCTTAAGGGGCTATCTGCCTCTCGTACCCTATCATTCAACCAATATTAGGCAAAAACATTCATACCACAAGGATCCAGTGTTTTTTCCCAGTTTACCAAAGGTAGAGCTAAAATGAGGAACAGTATAACCAAAATATTTAACAAATATTACCCTGACAATGTATATTGCGTTTACAAAATTATTTATTAAAAATTGATCTTAAATTTCAAGAGAACAGTCAATGTGGGTATTGTTTGTCTTGCAATGTCCAACACTAATGTATCATCATAGCAACACAATAAAAAATGCAATTAAAAACAGTTTTGTATACATGTCCAGGCTCAAAAACCCGGAAAATAATTTTTCGTGTATCAACAATCAAAACACATTATTATGAAATATAGTTAAAAACACAGTTTTGTATATGTGTCCAAGTTAAAAACCAAACAAAAAGGATTTTTCGTGTGTCGACGCGTTCCAATGGTTACTGCCTTTTATGCTCCACCTTCCTCAGGACAAATGATTAAAAACATAGTATATTCTGCAAATAAAAATTAAAATACATATTTACTATTACATTCTGATATACGTTCCATCCACATTGCATACATCTTTTGATTTCTATACGCATTAGTTACATTGTCAGAGTTAAATACCCTATAAACATATTTACCCCTTGGTAATTTAAAGTCCTCAGTCTATTAACCTACTCACTTATCCATTAACATGGAATTCACACCACCTGTCATCCTGACATTCTCATTCTCACATTCTCTAACCCAGGTACCCCTATTGCTCAATTACTCGTACCTTAAAACAAAGGGTATATCATCCCTGCATGAAGTCTTGGGAATCCGTGAATTACTCAGTAGTCTTTTTCTGGAACAGAAATAGGGTGTTTATAATCCCTCCTTTTATTATATTAAATTGATCGTTGTTCCACATTAAAGTACTTCCCACTTACCCTGCTTGAATGATGCTAAACCTTACATTGTTTCTAGCATAGTTCCTTTTCTCATAAATGTTGTATGTATTCCCTGATATCAAATACAGAAACAGAAAAACACACTTTTAGAACTCCCTCTTCCAATTTTTACCTTCAACCCATATCTAATTGGAGGAAGAGTGGGCTCACCTGTCGCTCCGTGCTATCCTGCTCATAACACCAGATACTTTGTTTGCTGGTGACTGAAACTTGTCATCACCCTCCTCACTTTTGTAGGATTGCTCAATTATTCCGGGGTGGTGATTCTGAAAAGTGAAGACATAACTCTACTCAATTCACCTCCATATATGCAACAATCCACTTTATATATCTGCAGTTGTGATGACCTTTCTCTAATGATTGTACTTAAAAATCAGTCCCATATGTGGTTCACTATTATTGGGATTTTAGTCCTCGCAATTGTTCCATACGCGTTGCCTCTCATTTTTAAAAACAACTCTTGGTTAGACATGTAATTTTGTCAGAAATGAACCGATAGTACGCTGACTGTTGCTCTTTACATGAAGTCAGCTTTCTATCAGGGCTATTTATTTCCCTAAGCGCCCTCCCCTGTTTACCTCTATCGGAATCTCAAGATTCTTTAAGATGCCCCTGGTCAACATTACATTTTATCGCTTTGCATGTTTTTTACTTTTTTAGGTCTCGCCTAGACGAAAGCAAAAAGCGAAGCTTTTTGCTGTCTAGGGAGACTACTTATGTCGCCACTTTCCAGGGATTCCGGGGAATGTGGACAGCAGACTGTTACTGTTACGAGCGTCTCCTGCTGGAGATTCTACCTCGTGAGCGCGCACGTCGTCACTCACGCATGCGCACAAACAAAGGCATCCACACACTGCATATACACACACGCACCCCCCCTTAAACATACACACGCGCACACAGACAGACAGACGCACGCACAAACACACTCAAACAGACACACACACACGCGTACACCCCACCCCCACTCACCCCTCCTCTCACTCAACTTACCTGTTCTGGCGGTGCACGGCGGCGGCTCCTTCTCCCGGGAGGCGGTAGCGCTTTGCGGGGCTCTCTCACCACATGAGAGCCCCGCCTTCCCCATGCACCCGGCCGCTCTTCACCCGGTCCCCCATCTCGGGACCGGGACTCAATGCGGAGCCTTCGTGGCTCCTCGGGCAGCTCTCTCTGTCTCTCGGCGCGATGGGGCGGGACTTCCGGTTGGGGCCGCGCTGGCATTGGCCGGCTTCCCAACCGCTTCCGGGTCGTCGCGGGCAGCGCGGCGGCCCGGCACAGCCATGATGCGTATTGTGTTCGAGGCCTACCCTTAACATTTTTATTCCACCCGCATGATCACGCTTATGACAGACCAACACGGGCGATTTGCCCAATACCACATTTCCTTGCATACGGTATCAAATGAGTTATAACCACCACGGCTCACTACTTAAAACCCACGTCAGCGCCATTGAATAACCGTCCCCTCCTTCTCTCCCTGCGAACACTGATTCCTGTCGGACCAAACAATGTGAATATCACTCGTAACTATACATAAAAATGTCTTTTTTCTCAAATAATTGTCCTGAATGGAATGTTCTTTTGTGTTTTATGTGCCATGCTCATGTGCTACTATTTCAATCTTATTCTCCATATAAATGCTTATTTTAATTGTTACTGGTCCATGGTACTAAACACGAACTTTGTCACCTTGCATGTGCCCGCCGAATCAGACTTCAAGGAAAGGATGCCTCTCCCCCACCCGCCGCATCAGTCGTCAAAGGAATGCTCCCCGCCACAGCAATGCTTTTTTCACTGCCGGTTATACTAGGGCACATAGAGCCATCTCACCTCCCGATTACACTAACCACACAGGATAATGGGTACAATACAGTATGCAGACCGTAGAAATACTGACATGATCCTAGCCGTAACTTTTTAATTACACCCACATGATCACGCTTATGACAGTGTTAAGACCTTGAGGTTCATTATAGCAATACCTGCACAATAATACCAATCATTGCTTGATCTCACCAACACGGGGCGCTTTGCCCAATACCACATTTCCTTGCATACAGTATTAAGTGAGTTATAACCACCACAGCTCACTACTTAATACCCACGTCAGCGCCATTGAATAACCGTCCCCTCCTGCTCTCCCTGCGAACCCTGATTCCTGTCGGACCAAACAACGTGAATATCACTCTCGTAAGTAACTGCCTATGGGTTCATATTTCCTCTCGGTTTACATTTCCCTCCCCCTCGCGCTTTCTTTTCTCTCCCTCTCTCGGCCCTTTGATGCTTGTTATCCCACTCTTGCAGAGCGGCTTCCATTGTACTAAGGCCGATTTCAGCCACTACAGCAGACTCGTGGCAGCGGGGGCGACATAAAGTGCCTTCATTCAAGGCTTATGTATTCGCACAGCTGCTCCCGCTGCACAAAGGGGAGGGGGCAGGGAGAGCCGGGGCGGGTGAGCCACGCAGATAGCATAATGGCAGAACCCAGATCCTGCATAATCGCATGTGTGAGTGAGGCTTGCATAGACGCAGGCACTGATTGCGTACTTTGTGCTCTGAGTTATCTCGGTGACTACCATTCATCTATACATCCATCCGTGTATCCACTCACTCATCCATCCATCCATCTACTCACTGAGCCTTCCATCCATGCATCCATCCACTCACTGAGCTTTCCATCCATGCATCCATCCACTCACTGAGCCTTCCATCCATGCATCCATCCATCCACTCACTGTTCCATCCATCCATCCACTCACTGATCCATCCATCCATCCACTCACTGATCCATCCATGCATCCATCCATCCACTCACTGATCCATCCATCCATCCATCCACTCACTGATCCACTCACTGATCCATCCATCCATCCACTCATTGATCCATCCATGCATCCATCCACTCACTGATCCATCCATCCATCCACTCACAAATCCATCCATCCATCCACTCACTAATCCATCCATCCATCCATCCATCCACTCACTAATCCATCCATCCATCCATCCATCCACTCACTAATCCATCCATCCATCCATCCACTCACTAATCCATCCATCCATCCATCTATCCATCCATCCACTCACTAATCCATCCATCCACTCACTAATCCATCCATCCATCCATCCATCCACTCACTAATCCATCCATCCATCCATCCATCCATCCATCCACGGATCCATCCACTGAACGCCACAGCAACACTCTGCACCACTGAACGCAACAGCATCACTTGGCACCACTGAACACCACAGCATCGCTCAGCACCACTGAACGCCACAGCATCACTCTGTGCAACCATTCAATTCAACAACAACTGGTTCAAATATGTTCTCTCAATGTTTCAAGCTTTATTACAAATGTCACCAAAAAAATGTTAATATTTCACTTCTGTTCTTGGATGTTCGTCACAATAAAATACAATGAACATAATCTTGCCAAAAGTTATTTACAAAAGTTTAAGCTATTGCCATTATAAATTACAATAACTTTTATTTAAGTATTAATTATTTAAAAAAAATAAAAGCCATTGTTATTTGTAATATCAATACATCTAAGTTATGTAAATACAACACATATTGCATTACAAATGCTATAGATGTCACATTTGCGAAAGTTAAAACTATTGGCATTGTAAATGACAAAGCTATTAATTTCGCTATTTTCAAAACCAACACATAAATAAAAAAAATTTCATTTACAATACCAATAGCTCAAACTTTCCTAATGCGAGACCTATTGCATTGCAAATGCTTGTTTCTTTTTTACCCGCATCGTATTACTTAATGCAAGTCGCCTGATGTTGTAATCACCAAGTGTTCACTTCTTGCTCCCACCTACCAGTCTTATACAACAACAGGGTGTATAGAAATAAACCCTGATGGTGCTCTCAGTACTGTTACAGTAAGTTGTAACCCACTAGACTACTCGAGGGTCTACTAGCATATAGCATACATTGCAGTGTCATTTTTTAAAAACCTATTGTTGACGATGTAGCTAAGTGTGCTGGCCCATCCCTTAGTTTACTTATACATGCCCGCTCCTTAGCTTGCAGATATATTTGTCGTAGCCTGAGCGTCGCGACGGGGATACGGCAAAAGAATTTAGATGCTTGATTCCATCAGCGTTTTAAATGTATTCGCATACCACATGTGCCCGTGATTTCATCTACTACTTCCGGTGTGGCCCACTCCCAGAAGCAAATAATATTAAAGGTATAAATCAAGTCCAGTCCAATCAGTGACCCACTGCAATACTGAATGTATTCAGGCATGGATTTTTACAGCGTGACATCAGCTCTTCACCGGGAGAAATTGTGAAGCGCTTATATCGTGAAACACACATTGCCATCATGTAAATTGGCACTCAGGCCTGTCAATATACTTGGCCCTCGGAGATAAGTGCCGATGCTAAGCACCGGAAAGCACCGGCACAAATTAAGCACTACCTGGAAGAATACTGGGTGGTAGGAAATTTAGGTCAGCCCCGTGATCCACAACATTCCCACACTGAAATGTGAGGAAATGTGATTTGGTTTAGCTAAATTTGAGGTTTACAGGTGATTCTGGGTAAGAAAGCGTTGGGGCATCCACACAAGCCACACCTCCGTGGACTTGCCAGGGAGTCTAGTTCTCAGAAATTTGTGGATTTGGTAGGTCGGGGCCAAAAACGTAAGTGCCCCCTTGCAAAAAGAGGTTGTTTTGTTTTGGGTTTACCTTCGTTTTTGGTCCCAGGCTCGGCGGCCATCTAGGCAAAGTTAGACACCCAGGGAAGTCCAGGGAGATGTAGCTGGGTAGATCCCCAAACATTTTCTTACCCAGAATTCCCTTCTAACCTCAAATTTAGCTGAAAAGTCATATTTTCCTCACATTTCTGTGTGGGGAAAGTTGTGATATCACTGTCCCAGCACAAATTTACCACCACCCAGCGTTCCCCTCAGTCTCCCGATAAAAATGATACCTCACGTGTGGGTGCCCAAAGCAGAGTCAGCTTAAAAACGTATTTTTAAAAACTGCCCTTTTGGACTCACTTTGTGACTTTTTACCTAAATTTGAGATTTGCAGGGGATTCTGGGTGATAAAACAATGGAGATTCCATGCACATCACACCACCAGCCAAGCGCCATCCATGCAACCACCAGCACACTGCCAGCCAAGTGCCATCCACGCACTCTACCAGCCAAGCATCATCCACGCACACCACCAGCCAAGCACCATCCACGTACACCACCCGCCAAGAGCCATCCACACACATTGGAAGCCAAATGGCAGTCCCTGCACACTGAATGTATTCAGGACCACATTGTACCTGAAAATCTTGAAGCACTGCCTAATGTATTTAACATACAAAGTCAACAATTTCAACAAACTACACAATTTTCAATCACAATTTGTGGATCAAAAGTTTAAATAAAGTTTTGAAACAACTCCTCAATTTGTCACATAAATTATGTATTCAACATGTGTTTTAAGAAATTTACAAAAACAACATAATGACATCTTGGTCGATTCACAAATGACCTTTGGTTATAAACAAATAATACAATTTGTCAAAATGATGTGACGAAATCTTCATCTGCAAGTTACAAAGTTCCCATTGCCCAATGCATTTCAGGAGTGGACGTCCCTTCTTAAGGGGCCACTGTATAAATCAAACATATTATTGTCTACTGTCAATACACATCACTTATGAAGAAGTCCTACTTTTATACCAATCAGTGAAATAAGGATCATGTCCAACAACCTCAGACACCTGTATGAATGAATGAATGAATATTGATTTGTAGAGCGCGAACTTAGCCCAAGGGCATCAAGGCGCTAACTGCAGAGCAACAAGATGCGGTGAGAGGGGGGAACATGCTCAAACTGACGTATCCAAGAAAAGCCAGATCTTTAAGGCCTTACGAAAAAGAAGAATGGACTCCTGACTAGAAAGTGCTTCTGGGAGGGAATTCCACAATTTGGGCGGAGCCATAGAGAAGGCTCTGCCACCCCATGTGACCTTCTTAAACCTAGAAATGGTCAATAAGTTTTTGTCCGAGGACCGGAGGGGCCTGCTTGGAACATAGTGATGGACCATCGACTTGATGCCCTCTGAACCAGAGCCATAACAGGCTTCATGAGTCAGACATTGGATCTTGAAAAGAATCCTAAGGTCCATCGGCAGCCAGTGCAATAGCTTAATCGAGGCCTTAACTGAGTGATGTCTAGGAAGGTTCAGTACTAGCCTGGCCACAGCATTCTGCACCATCTGCAGGTGCCAAACAAGGCCTTTACCAATGCCCAAATACAGGGCATTACAATAGTCCAATCTGGACGTTACTAGGGCAGTGATGGCCCTGCTTGTGTGCTTTGAAGGAGAGGTAATGAGAGATTTTTCTGAGGATCCTAATGATCCCGAAGCAGGTGGAGACAGTCCTATCGACCTGGAGGTCAAGAGAGAGAGTTGTCCACAATCACCCCTAGGTTCTTCCCGTGAGATACTGGACATGGACAAACACCAAGTGTGTCCGGCCACCAGTCGCTGGTCCAGATATCCTGTTTACTCCCAAAAATCAAGACCTCTGTCTTCTCTCCATTCAATTTCAAAACATTCTCTGTATTCCAAGAGGAGACTGCCTCCATACAGCTCCTAAAATTGAGGGCAGAGTACTTTACACTATATGTTATAGAAACCTTTATTTGGGTGTCGTCCGCATAGGACAAGACCTCAAGCCCAAAAGATCTCACAACATTTGCAAGCAGAGCTACATGGATATTAAAAAGTGTTGGGCTCAAGGAGGAACCCTGAGGAACACCACACAGCGAAGGTTTAGGGGCTGAATAAAACTGGCCCATCTTCACCATCTGTGCTCGCTCACCAAGAAAGGAGGCCAGGAGCCCCAGAGCAGTGCCCCCGACACCCACCTCTCCAAGGCGAGCCACCAGCTGGTGAGAAGATAGAGTATCAAAAGCTGCAGTGAGGTCCAATAGCACAAAGAGAGTAGTATGGCCTGCATCCACCTAAGTCCGGATTTTGTTAAAGACAGGGCTGTCTCCATGATGTGGTGACTCCTAAAGCCATGCTGGGAGCCATCAAGAAGGTGGTGGTCTTTTAGGTATGTGCTAAGATGAAGATTTAGAGAGGCCTCCAAAATCTTGGCAGGGACGGAAAGCAGGGAAATCGGCCTGTAATTTTTCAATTACCCAGGATCCAAGGAGGGTTTCTTCAAAAGAGGCTTCACTACTGCTATCTTCCATAACGAGGGATACAGTCCCTCAGAGATGGCGGCGTTCATGACTTCAGTGAGGAGGGGAGTAATGATCTCCCAGCAGGTTTTTAACACCTTAAGGGGACAAGGATCTAAAGGGGAGCCCGAGTTAACACGATCCAGAAGCCTGTACGTCACCTCCAGGGACATAAGGGGGAAGGAAAGGAGCCTGGGAGTATCCTCCATGAGCAGAGTCTCACTAGGAGGGGCTGAAGTTTGCATTCCTGACCAGATACTGGAGTTAGCTGTTTCCAACAAGGCATAGATATCTGAGATTTTGGCTTGCAAGAAGTCCGATATTTTGTCACAGAGCTCCTGCGAAGCGTTAGAGGGATCAGTGACATGAGGGGAGATAAGAAAATTGATGACCTTAAAGAGATCCCAAGAAGTAGTGACACCCAACTGCACTGGTGATTTTGTATTATGCCACTCCCACCTGGTGCCGACAATCTAAACAACGTGGAAACTCCCCACCCGATCGGAAAATTCAAGTAACAGTCCTGTCACCCAACTCTAAGTGAAAGTGCCAATGGTGTACGCTCTGTATGTGTTACGCTAGCTAACACCGTATGAACATGCGATTCTTACCATAGAAACGATACTTGAAACGCCTACCCAACTGTGCACGCCATGATGGCGTTTTCTCCGATACTTCAACACTGCAACATGACCCAAAACAGGGAATAAACACCACCTGCTTACCCCGGTTTAAAGACCAATGTACACACCACATTCAAACGGTAACAACGTACCTGGCTAACAGTGTACCACTCGATCTTCGACCACTGTGCAGATGAAGACAACCCGCATCTCGATGAATCCAACACCGAACTCGATATCAACCTTGGAACCAAAGTAAACCTGAATGACGGACAACTCGGTGTTAGAATGCTCAGTGCATATGTCCTGAAATGGCGGCCAGCTTAACCTAGTCACTACCTGTATGGCATTCCTATGTATCTGCATATCTCACTGTGATGGTGGGTGTGCTGCAGGCTGGAAAATCAGGCAAGGAGGCCGGATATAGTGGGCTATGCCGGTATTTATTAAACACAAAGTCAAGGTCAAAAGCAAAAAGGGGTCCAAAGGAGAGTCCGGGTCCTTCTTCAGGGCTTGGGTCCGGGTCCTTTCTTCGGGGCTTGGGTCCGGGTCCTGTGGCGGTTCTGATGTCGGGGATGATCCTCGGAGGGCAATAAGAGAAACAAGGAACCGTTAGTCCTGGCGGGGACTCAGATGAGTGTGCAGTCACCGACACCCGGGTAGTGAGGAGAGGGAAGGGAAGACCGTGAGGAAGGGAGGTATCGGAAGGGGCGGTGGAGAAGCGAAGGATAGGGATGTAGCGAGAGCGTGTCAGATACGTACGTGAGGGGAGGAAGGGCTTTTTATACACGGAGGGTGCTTTACAAGTATCATACAGTGCAAATAATTATGTGGCTTGTGCCTAAGAGAGAGTTATTTACACAGTAATTACAACGAGCACCTAGCGTACTCTGAGGTTGGATTACGGGTACTCACACGGTCCGCCGCAACTCTCCAGTGAGTCGCGGCCGCTCTTCAGCCACCTCCTAGGGACTCCACCAATCTTCCGACCACACGTCTTCCTCGGGGTTCGCCTCTTCTCCGTCTTCTGCGCCAGTCCGAGTGTCCTGCCACGATGCTCCGACGGGGTTCTGGGCTTCGCGTTCGTTTTTCACTTGTTCTGCCGCTGCCTTAGGGGTGGGACTTCTGGGGTCAGAATGGAGTGCTTCCTGTCGCTGGCGACATCTGGTTGGTTCCTGCAATACAGAGAGGGGCGGGGGTCTCCTTGTCATGGTTGCTGTTCCGGGATTGTTTCCCGACACAGGAGAACGGCCGAAGGGGCTTCCACCTGGTACACCAAATAGCGGTATGTTTATAGGAGGGTCCAGTCCTGGCGGGGAAGATAGCGGGACCGGATCACATCCCCTTCCCCTTGCTGTCCTTCCTGTACGGGTTGGAGATGAGGGGTATCGGGATAGGAAATCAGCGTTGCCCTGCTCTGTTCCTTTCCGATGTTGTGTTCTGAAGTGGAAGGGTTGGAGGGACAGGAACCAGCGGAGGACCCGGTCGTTATGACCTTTATTCCGGGCCATCCACTCCAAAGGGGCGTGGTCTGTATAGATGGTGAAGTCTCGGCCCTCCAGGTAGTACCGTAGGCTTTCAACGGCCCATTTAATTGCAAGTGCTTCTTTTTCCACTATGGCGTAATTCTTTTCCTGGGGGAATAGTTTCCTGCTGAGGTAGAGGATAGGTCTTTCGTTCCCCAGGTCGTCTTTTTGGGATAGGACCGCCCCCAAACCCTGGTCAGAGGCATCAGTCTGTAAAATGAAGGGTAGGGAATAGTCGGGGCTTACCAGGACAGGGCTGGAGGTCAGGGCGCCCTTCAGGTCGGAAAAGGCCTGCCACAAGAAGGGAGTGAGGTTTTTCAGGGCAACTTCAGTTTGGGTAGATTTCTTCAGGAGGTCCGTAAGGGGAGCTGCTCTCTGGGAAAAGTTGGGAACAAACCTCCGATAATAGCCCAGGAGTCCGAGAAAGGCTCGGAGGTCCTTTTTTGTCTGTGGAAAGGGAAGGGACTGGATGGCTTCTGTCTTGGTTTTCTGGGGTCTTATCAGGTCTTCACCCAAAAGGAAACCCAAGTATTTGACGGTTTGTGCAGCAAGGGTGGTTTTGGCGTTCTGGGCTTCGCGTTCGTTTTTCACTTGTTCTGCCGCTGCCTTAGGGGTGGGACTTCTGGGGTCAGAATGGAGTGCTTCCTGTTGCTGGCGACATCTGGTTGGTTCCTGCAATACAGAGAGGGGCGGGGGTCTCCGTTTCATGGTTACTGTTCCGGGATTGTTTCCCGACACAGGAGAACGGCCGAAGGGGCTTACACCTGGTACACCAGATAGTGGTATGTTTATAGGAGGGTCCAGTCCTGGCGGGGAAGATAGCGGGACCGGATCACACTCACAAATCTGGCCTCACCTTGCAACTGATTATTCTAGATCGATCTGTTGGTAACTGGTGATCAAGCTGTTTCTAACAGTGAGTTATCACTCATATTGAAAACGTGCGTGCTAATGGTAATGATACTCTCATTCAAACCGGAAGTGAACGGCAAACAATGTAAGTTAATATTCACACGTGACATCCATGCGCTGCAAAAAAGGGGAAAGGAAATGTGAATCACACTTCCCTGCTTGAATGTCTAACAAAAACCTGCCACACATTAATGGATACACTCTGCCGTGCTCTTGAATTTTCACTAGTATGTTTTCTAAATAGATGAATGTATTTAATGCTTATTATTCACTAGTGTGTAAATTGATTGACCGACCCGTAATAACTGACCTAATTTCTAATATGAGTGATGTCACCCAAAATTCTTGTCAAATAGTCTGGTTTATGAGTCGCAGTTATGCTACCTGAAGGAACGATCTACTCGGACGTGAACTGTGTGCCAGTGCACACTAGGGTATTGTGCCTGATCCTCTTTATAGAAAGCAACTCATTTCCAATTTATCATTCAAACCACGTGGCATTAACGTATCAAATCTGTTGATCCAAAATGTCTCTCTTTGTAGTAACATCTTGTTAGGATCCAATGCAGTCTTAGGTGAAACAATTTCTAAGACTAAGAACCATAACTGCGTAATATTGTGTCATTTGATCTTTCCAATGAGCTGCTAGGTTGGAATTCATATTTTTGTTCTCGATGGAACTGTTGTGTTCTGAGATTCTTAACTTCACTTTACGTCCTGTTTTGCCAATGTAAAGGAGACCACATGGACATTTGATGCAATATACAACGTTTTTAGAATTGCAATATGCAGAATGCTTTAAATGCACCATTTCCCCCATCATAGGATTGGCAATGTTAATCCTGCAAATGGCAATATTACAATGAACACAATTATGGCATTTACTCATGCCCTTCGGGTTGCTCACCAAGGTGTTCTCAATTGCTGTTAATATGTTCTTAATGTTTCTGGTCTAAGTGTATGCGAATATGGGTCTCTGATTGAAAATTTGCCTGAAATCCAACTCAATCAATCAAAATTACTTTATTCGATTAACACAGAGTTCATTATAAAAGTTCACAAATCACAGATAAAAACAGTAAAAACAAAAACTTCATATTAGCAAGAAATCATTTTCCTAGTTCTCAGGGACGCAAATAAAAAGGAAGTGACACTAAAGCAGGTTAGAGGATCAGGCAGCATACGTAAAAAGTATAAGGCTGGGCGACATTGTCTAAAATTCAGCTTACGTAAAAAAAGAAATTAAAAACATTTGAATAAAATTTACAAAAGAACAAAGTGTGCAAATCAATTTGACGCGAGAGATCATCACAAGGGCAACAAGGGAGATCATTGATGGAATAAATACCTGCAGGGGAGCCCAGCATGCATGGATATAATTAAGGTGAAATCTTAACAGAATAAATCTGTACCGAGGAAATGTTACGTACTTCAGATAGGAGGATAACCCCTCATCCTGCAGTGAACCCTCCAGGTATTTCCTGATAGATGATTTGTTGTGATTTACATTCAATCTTGTATCATTGGTGAAGGCTAAGAAACAAGTTTTTTTAACTTTTTTCGAGACAGATAGACAGTTTCCAGGAAATTCAAATAAATTCCCTGCATCCTGGGTTTGTAGGATATTTTTTACATACATCAACCAACTAATATTTTCTATATCATCTAGGTCTAAACAGCCCGTAATTATTTGTTGGGTAAGGGACACAGTATCTATACATGATATTGAGTGCCAAAGAAGCATAGGAGCTGCTTTTATCGGGTTAGTTATATGGGAGATGTTTAGCTCAAGGAGTAATTTAAAAATGGAGAAGCTAATAGGATGGCTCATCATTGATTTCCAGAAACTATTCTCTATTATTTGTAACCCCTCTTAACATGACCCCACACTCTTGCACCGTATTCAGCTACTGAACTCAACTTGGACCCATAAACCTTCTTTAAAATGTCTGGATTTCTTGTTCCCAATTTTTTTTGAGAAGGAGCAAATGGCATTTGTACTCTTTTGAACCATAATCCCGTGGCTTACTACCATATTCGTCTACAATGCTCGATAGTCAAAAGGCACCCCTAGATAGGAAAATAGCTCTGTCTGAGCCACTTTACAATTAGAGATAAAAAAAAGGTGGGGGGATATTTCAGCTTTTTTCCTGCAATCAAAACAAATTACTTGGATTAATTTGTGTGAAGAGCCATACTTTTCATAAATTCTACATAATTATTTAACAGTTTCTGCAGCGTCTGACCCGTACGCACAATTAAAACTGCATCATCTGCAGACAATAAAATTGGGATGCGCATCTTGTTTATTCTGGGTACATCTATGGCTGATTCAAGGAGACGAGACTCCACCCCATTTGTATAGAGAGAAAACAGGAAAGGTGCAAGAACGGACCCTTGCCGAACGCCTCAAGTAACTGGGAACCATCTAGTGCACTCACGCAGTTTGCCATACCTTACACATGCTTATTTTATTTTATTTATTTATTTTAGTGTTTTATAGAGCGCGAACTTGACCCATTAGGGTATCAGAGCGCTTCACAGAGTCAAAGAGTCGTACAAGAGACATGGTATCACAATTGTATACTGTAAATTAGGGAGGGGGGTACTGAGTACAAGAGGGAAGGGAGTATATAAAAATAGTCAAAATTACAGATGCTGAGGAATGGGCACCGGTTTCTTGGTGGGGCGGGGTCGAAGGAGGGAGGCAATAGTCTCTGTGGTAGTTGTGGGACGGCTTTTGGCCGAGGAATTTACCCATGAGGAAGGATTAAGCCTCCTTTTTGAAGCGTGCAAGATGACGGCGGATGGGAAGGAGTTCAATATTCTTGGTGCAGCCCCAGCGAATGCCCGATTATACATTTTTTTTTTAAGCGTGCAGGCTGGAGTAGGAGGGCACGCGCAGATCGTGAGTTTCTGATTCCTCCGGATATCACAAGTTTCTGTGCAAGATACGCAGGGGAGTTTGAGTGTAGGGCTTTGTGCTTGATTTATGCCAGCTTAAGTTGTATTCTGGCCTCAAGAGGAAGCCTGTTCAGAGCTTTCAGATGAGGAGAGATGTGATCAAATTTCCTTGTGCCGGTAAGATGTCTGGTGGCTGCTTTGAGGTAGGCTTTTAAGGGTGCTAGGGAAATCTTGTGTAAACCATAGAGGGTGGGACAGTCATATTCCAGTCTAGAAATGACTAGTGTTGGACTGCAAGTTTTAGGTCGGGAGCGTCAAGGAAAGATTTCAGTTTCCATAGGTAGCTCAGGTGGAATCTGGCAGATTTGGCCATTGAGTTGATGTGGTCTCGCATATTTAAGTTGTAATCCAAGGTTATTCCCAGAGATTTGGTCGAGTCCACAATGGTCGGGGGGCAGTTTAAGGTAGTGATGGCTTTAATCCATGTCTGGGTCTCCGAGTTGGTTTTAGGTGGGAAAATTAGAAGGAACTCTGTTTTCTTTGCATTGAGTTTGAGTTGGTTGGAGGAGAGCCATTGGACAGTCAGCTTCAGGGCCTCATTCAGGGAGAGAATCTCCTCGAGAGATGAGATTTTTGTGTAGATCTGAGTGTCGTCGGCATACATATGGTAGGAGATATGTGCTGGGCGGAGGACTTTGGCAAGGGGGTTCTAGATAAAGGTTGAAAAGGGTGGGAGACAACGTTGATCCTTGAGGGACTCCAACCGTGACCAAGGAGGGAGCGGACAGGTTACCGTTGGTTAGGAATCCCTGAGATCGGTTTTGGAGGAAGGATCTAAACCAGTCAAGGACAGAGCCATTTAATCCCATCCTGAGTTTGAGGCGTTCAAGTAGCATCCCATGGTTAACCGTGTCGAAGGCCGAGGATGGATCTAGGAGGATTAGGAGACAGGTTTTGCCTTGGTCAAGGGCTTGTAGGGCATCATCGACGATGTGGAGCATGGTGGTTTCAGTGCTGTGCCCAGGTCGGAATCCGGATTGGCAGTCATCGAGTAGGTGGAAGTTGTTGATGTGGTGACTTAGCTGCAGTTGCACACACTTCTCCAGCACTTTAGCTAAGAGAGGAATGTTGGAAATAGGTCTGAAATTGTCTGGAGAGGCTGGATCCAGCGACGGCTTTTTCAGAATGGGGAGGACTTGGCACGCTTTGAGCGAGTCAGGGATTGATCCCTGCCAGAGAGAGGCATTAATTATCGCAGTCCAGCTAGGAATGATGGATTGGGCGGCGGCCGCAAGACAGTTTGAAGGGAGCGGGTCGTTGAAATGGTTGTTCGGGTTGAAGGTGGAAAGGATTTTGGCGACAGAGCCTTCGTCGTAGATGAGAAGTTGGTCCAGTGGGCTTGATTCTTAGGTGAGGACTGTAGAGGCAGTGGGGGAGGCGGCAGGTCTGGGGGCGGTAGAGAGAGAGTGAGGCAGAACTAAGTTCTTTACCTAAGGTTTTGATTTTGTTCGCAAAAAATGAGGAGAATTCCTCGGATGAGATTAGAGACTTGGGGTTTTCTTTCGGCGTTTTGGCCAATTTGTTCGATTGGAGTTTGACCAGCTCAAAGAGTTTGCAGGGTCTGTTCTGGGCATTCCCTCGTTCTGCTTCTTTTTTTGAGTTGAGGATGTTCTTCTTGTACGTATTTCTAGCCTGGAGGAGAAATTTTAGGTGAGCAGCCGAGGGGTGCTGTCTCCAGACTCTTTTGGCTTGTCGGAGGGATCCAGTGAACCATGGGTTTCTATCTTTGAGTTGAGTTCTTTTTAGTTTAAGAGGGGCTAGGTCATTCAGAATGTTTGACATAGTTGCAGAATAGTGATCATTGAGGTCACGGACCGATGTGATATGTGGGGGTGGGGGGGGGTCAGATTTGCAGCGGACCTCAAGTTCCTTGTGGTCCAGGTTCTTGATATCTCTGACCCAGCGTTTAGGAAGCACCGGTTGTGGTGTCCTTATCTTGTGGGTGCCAGGAATAAGGAAGGCAATGGCGTGGTGGTCAGACCGGTCACAGGGGTCTCTAGAGATAAGCTTGATGGTTGCTTCCTTAGAGATGATCCAGTCAAGAGTGGCCCCTTTCGAATGGGTTGGGAGTGAACAAGCTTAGGTCAGGGCTTGATCGGCCAGGAGGTCTTTAATGGCGTTGACATGAGGATCCTTGGGGTTGTTCCAGTGCAGGTTGAAATCGCCTAGGAAAATGTCTTTGGTGTTGGAGGAACTCTTTGCTGTGAGAATTTCCATGAGGTGGTCAGTGAAGGAAGCCTTCATGCCTGGGGGGCGGTAAAAGATGTGCAGGTTGTACAGTTGGGTGGTGTTACTGCAAATTGCGAGGGCTAGGTATTCGCAGGAATCGGTAGTATCCGCCAGAAGCGCCGTGACAAGAAGGTTAGAGCGATAGATGCAGGTGATGCCACCACTTTTCTTGCTATGTTGTCTGTCTAGCCTAGCAATGTTATGGTTGGGGGGACTAAGAGGTCCAGGCATGGGGATGAGGAATCACTAAGCCATGAGTCTGTTAGAATAGCTAAGTCCGAGTTATTGTTCAGGATGTGAAAATATGTGAATGGTCAACTGTAAAATAAGGAATGTTTGCCTGAAGCATAATATTTTGTATAAAAAGGGAAGGCTGGCTTTGTAAGGTTGAGCAGTCTCCTGAGAATATACACCGTGTTGTACTTCTAGGATACCTGTTACTGGCTCAGCCAATAAATTTGATCTTTGAAGTCACCAAGAAGACTCTGCGTTTCTGTAGTCTGAAACAGGAGAACTCAAAGTCTTTGGGTGTGTCCCCTGGCCCCGCTGGGTTCTGAAAAACCCAGGACTTCAACTCCAACGTGGGGCGATTTCAGCGGTACCGGTCCAAGCCAGAGGTTCGTGAGGAGCTTCGTGTGAAATTCTGGAGGAAGGCCAACCACTTCATCGACCCCTGTATGTTGTCGTGGTCCGAAAGTCTTTGCTGCGAGGTTCCCCGCTTTCCAACGGCTACGAAGGACTGCTGCCCTGACTATCACCCTGTTTTGGACCCTTGATGATTGGTAGAGCGAAACGATAGACGAGTCTTCTGGTGACCTCATCGATACCTCAGTTAAGTACAAGTGGAGCGTCTCCCAGTCCTTAGTTTGATTCTTAGTTTGGGTATCCCCTTGGGATCTTTGATTTGGAACTTGCAAGTGCCAAAGCCGAGGGACTATCGTATTCGATAATCCTTTGAAGTTTGAAGCTAGACTAGTGAGTGAAGATGCCTGGTCTTAGCAGACTTGGAAATTTGTTTTGTCTTGGTTGTAATAGGGATTCCCGATTGGAGGACTCGTGTCCGGTTCCTCCAATTGGAACTCCAACCTATGAACTTTATGTGAAGCATGGCGTGGGCCCAATCACATATAATGAAGTATGGATCCGATACACCAGGAAAGATGGTGTTCTAAAATGGCCCCAATATGGTAGCTTTGACACGGAGATTTTAGATAATCTAGAGGTTAGACTTTTTAAGAAGAAAGCCCGGCCGGCGATGTTCGACTCTTTCCGCCTATGGCGAAAGGAAGCCAAACAGAAAGAAATTAAATTAGCGAAGAGAAATAAGAGAGAAAGGGGTATCTCGATAATACAAGCTGCTACGCAGTTTAAAGATAACGAAGAAGAACAGGCAAGTGAGCAGTTGCACAGGCAACGTAAAATGGCGATTGATAAATGCTATCCAGTTTTGCCGCCTCTCCAGCAAGATGCAGCAAAAGAACTTGAAAAAGATCCTTTAATGGCACATTTATTAAGTTCGCCACCCCCTTATGCGCAAAGTGCTACAGCACCTCCGCAACCTTTAGTTGTGCAACCCCCGGTTGTTGTGCCTCAGGTTCTTCCACAGCCACCAGCTGCTCTTCAGTTGGCTCCTACTCCTCTGGTGCAGCCTCCTCAAGGACCGCCGACTTTGCCACCTGCTCCACCTGTGCTTCCTACGACTTTGCCTACTGTATTGACTACTTTTCCCAATATTCCTTCTGATACTGCCTCTGCGTCTGCCTTACCTCACTCTGTTTTTCCTCCTGTTCTTTTGTCGACTTCTCTTTCTGTTCGACAGAGAATGACTGATACTGTTGTTAACCTTCAATCTCCTTTCTTTGGGGCAGCAAGTATGACCCCGGTTTCAACACGCAAACAGTTGCGTAGTCAATTGCCTGATTCTAGAGATCAGGAGATATTAGATCATTTAGCGCATAAATGGGTTACCGACCCCACAAGATATGAGTTAGAGTCTGTTATGGATGTCTTCCGTCAATGAGAAGCACCGAAACAGAGATATGTTTTTGAGAAAATGTGTGCTTTTCTTTGTGAGGAATTGGAGGATAATGATTTGGAATCCAATCCGCCTGATTTGTGCCGTGTACGGTTCGAGTTTGCAAAAGGCACGATTGTGGGTCCCGATGTTGAGAAAGCAGTTGCGACATTGTTGTCGTTTAGGAGTGAGGCTATTTCTCAACAGTTGTTTGAGCCTGATCTTTCTGTTAAGAGGAAAGTGAAACAATATCCAATGAGAGAGGTTCCCCCAGTTTGGAGAGAAGGGGACCCAAATGCTAATCCGGCCATTCCGCCACACTTTCAGCGTGTTTGGGTACATGTTCCATGGAAAAGAGCCGAAGTATTGGCTCTTAAACAGACATTACCTGATCCCCGTAAAAACCCTGCAGGGTACTATAAGGAATTATCACAGACCGCAGACTCATGTATTATGAATCTAGTTGACATAGACATGTTGTTGGGAATGTTGTTCCGCAGCCTTTATTGGGATTGATCCGTCATACGGATCATGCGCAAGAATTAGGTGATTCATGGGTTAATATCGCTGCTGCAGATGGCCGACAAATTGGTGGTGCAAAACCCGAGCCTTTAGTTGCAGAACTCCCTGGTAGGATTGTTACGTACATGAAGACTTTAATGCCTGCTATGCAAGTGAATTGGGACAAATTGTCTGCGTGTAAGCAGAAGAAAGATGAAACAGTGTCAGATTTCTTTACCAGGTTTGAAGAGATGTTTATCGACCACAGTGGTCAAGATATGAGTACAGAAGGTGGTCAACGGTTGTTCGTTGACAAGTTTGTGCACAATTTGATTCCCGAGTTGTGTAAGAAATTGAAAGATTCAGAAAGTTCTTGTGCCGTTTCCTCTTCAGCACAGATATTGGCTACTGCACAGTACTACGAGGACAGGGATAAAGATGAGAAGGACAGAGCAGACAAGAAAACTAAAGAGTTAAAGACGAAGGTTCTTTTACAACAGGCGTATCCGCCTCGTGGTGGTCAGCGTGACTATCAGCAACATCAACAGTTTCAGAGGAACTCGCAAAGGTGCGAGTATCCTCAACAACGTGCTCTGGTAGGCGCCAATCAATGTTCATATTGTAAGGAAGAGGGTCATTTCAAGTATAGTTGCCCTATTTTGTTACAGCGTATGAATGGTGCTTCTGGTGCAAGAGGTCGAGGTGTTCAACAAGCTCCTAGAGGTAGGGGACGTGGAAATTTCCCCCAGAACGCGCGTCCCTTTCCTCCTCAAAATTCAATGAATAGCTTTGATCAGCAGAATAACGCATCTGGTAGGACGACTCAGTACTATGCTGATGACTACTATGCAGAAGATGAGAATATGGAAGGTAATGATTGCTAGGACAGCCATAGACAAAGAGAGGGAGTTGTTTCAGTTCCAGTAGATCAGAGTGGACCTTATGTTGAGGTGATTACATCAGGTGTGTCAGAGCCTTTTCTGTTTTGATACTGGTGCTACAAAGAGTTCTATTATGCACTCTAAACTCCCTGGCGCACCTTTGTCTGGTGAGATGAATGTTTCAGTAGGTTTTTCTGGCGCCCCGGTTAGGAAGCCGATTTCTAGTCCTATGTCCCTTTCTGTTGGACCTTGTGAATTCGAAGCACCCCTTATTCTGACGACAGGTTGTGGTGAGAACCTGTTAGGATTGGATCTGTTGAAAAGATTGTATGTGACATTGTATTGTTCTCCTTCGGGAGTACAACTTACACTAGGAAAGAAAGTGGTCTCCCCAATGTATTTGTCGAAGGATAAACTTCCGACAGAATTGTTGTTTCTTCCGGATATTCTTTGGGCTACTGGTCCTAATGATGTGGGTCTTTTGGAAATACCGCCATATGTTGTGACATTGAAAGCGAATGTTAAAATGCCACGCATCCCCCAATACAAGATTTCTAGTGAAGGTGAAAGAGCGTTGCTAGCGATCATTTATGATCTGATTGAAAAAGATGTAATTGAAGAGACAAGAGGTAACGTTTGCAATAGCCCTGTTCTGCCTTTTTTGAAGCGTACTGACCCTTCTCAGCCACCTGTTTACAGGTTTGTGATTGATCTTAGAGAGGTGAACAAAATCGTTGTGCCACAATTTCCAGTTGTTCCTGATATCACTGCCCTATTGACAATGATTCCGGCTTCCGCGACTTGGTTCTCGGTGATTGACTTGAAGAATGCTTTCTTCAGCATCCCGATTGCCGAGGAGAGCAGGGATATTTTCGGCTTCTGTTTAGGAGGTCGAAGCTTCCGGTTCAAACGCGCTCCTCAAGGCTACTGTGAAAGTCCATCGATATATAGTCAGGCCTTAAAAACACAGCTTGATACGATTGTTTTACCTGATGGCGCTACCCTTATTCAGTACGTCGACGATTTGCTAGTCGCTGCAGATACTGAGGAGATTTGTAAAGAAGCCACGTTGTCGTTGTTGCGTCATTTGTCTGATTTACATCACAAAGTGTCTCTATCGAAATTACAATACTGTCGACAAGAAGTGACCTACTTAGGTCATCTCTTATTGAAGGAGGGAAGGAAACTGACCCCAGAAAGAATTCAGGCAATTGCAAAATTGAGTGTGCCAGTGACACAGAGAGAAGTGCGTGCTTTCTTGGATATCACATCATATTGCAGACAATGGATACCGAATTTTTCCTTGCTGGCCAAACCTTTGGTAGCATTGACCTGTAAAGATACACCGAATCCCCTTCCGTGGTCTGAAGATTGTCAGAAAAGTTTTTCCGAATTGCGTGATGCATTGTGTTCGGCTCCTGTGTTGGGTACCCCCGACTACAGTAAGCCCTTTACACTGTATGTCCATGAGAAAGAAGGTTGTGCATTGTCAGTGTTGACACAGTCTTTCGGGGACAAGCAACGTCCATGTGCATATTTCTCATCGACTTTGGATCCAGTAGCTAAAGCGTTGCCGAGTTGTTTGAGAGCCACCGCGGCAGCAGCTGTTTCTATTCGACAGTCTGCTGGTTTGGTAATGAATAATACACTGATTGTAATGGTTCCACATGCAGTGGACACTTTGTTAAACAGGACCAAGACACAGCACTTAACTAGTGCTCGATTGTCAGGTTACGAGTTGACACTTTTAGCGAGTCATGTGCACATAAAGAGATGCAACACGTTGAATCCAGCTACGTTGTTGCCGATTGTAGCAGAGACAGATGTTTCTGAACAGCATGATTGTTTTCTCAGGACCGAAGAAGAAACAAAAGGGAGAGTAGATCTTAAGGACACTCCTCTTGTGAAGTGTGATGGCACCTTATGGGTGGATGGTTCATGCTTCAAGCTTCCGAATGGTGATACGACTGCGGCATATGCTGTTACGACTTTGCATACGATTGTTGAAGCTGCACGTATCCCACATAATTCAGCTCAAGCAGCAGAGTTGATTGCACTTACGAGAGCGTGTGTGTTATCAAAAGGAATAAAAGTGACCATATATACTGACAGCCAGTATGCGTTTGGTGTGGCTCATAGTTTTGGATGATTGTGGAAAGAGCGTGGGTTTCTGACTTCGCATGGAGCCAAGATTCAGCATGGTCAGTTGGTGAATGAGCTTCTCGAGTCACTTACTTTACCATTTCAAGTTGCGATTGTGAAATGTAGTGCACACAAGAAGGTTACTGATGATGTTGGTCGTGGCAATGCATTTGCGGACGAAGTCGCGAAAGAAACAGCAAGGGATGCGATGAGTCGAATGTATGTTACAGGTCCTGCAAGATGGGTTGGCGACTTGAAATGTGTGAAGATACAATAGAGAGTGTGAAGTCTATTCAAGCTGAAGCTACAGAGAAAGAGTTGAGTGTGTGGAGAGAGAGTACGGGTAAAATGGATGCAAATGGTTGTTGGGTTGAATTGTCAGAGCATCAACGATGGTTGTTACCCGATGCGTATGTGCTTGCAGTGGTTACAATGGCCCATGGAATGGCTCACATCAGTGTGAAAGGGATTTGTAAGTTGTTGGCTCCAGTATGGCAAAATGCTGGAATTCCTAAGTGTGCAGAAAATGTGGTCAAGAATTGCATGGTGTGCTTGAAATACAATCCTGGTAGGGGAACCCCAACTCCAGCTGGTCATTTTGCGCCTCCAACGTATCCGTTCGAGGCTTTGCAGCTAGATTTCATCCACATGGAAAGGTGCAACAATTTGAAATACGTACTCGTTGTTGTTTGTGCCTTTTCAAGATGGGTAGAAGCATATCCCCTGAAAGACAATACTGCCTTATCCACAGCTAAAGCCCTTGTCAAAGAATTTTTCCCTAGGTTCAGCTTGCCGAGAATGGTCTGGAGTGATAATGGGAGTGAATTTGTGGGTCGAGTGATGAAGAAAGTATGTGTAGAGCTAGGAATCCAGCAAAAATTTCACGCTGCAAATCACCCCCAATCAGCTGGACTAGTAGAGTGCTACAATGGCACTCTAAAACTCAAACTGGCCAAGATACAAGCAAGCTCTGGCCTAAAATGGCCCGATGCTTTACCATTAGCACTTCTATCGATAAGAATGACTGTGCATTCGCGAGTGGGACTTAGTCCTTACGAAATTGTGTTCGGCCGCCCGGCCAACATATGGGGAGTGCCGAGGCCGACAAAATTCAGTGACATTGAACACCCTGCACTGCTTGATTACTTGTATGATTTGACGGCTAAATTGCGTGTTTTACACCAACAGGTTCACAATACTCTGCCTCAGGTCTCTGAAGATCCAGGACACGCTATCGATCCTGGTTCGTGGGTGTTAGTCAAAAACTTCCAGCGGACAAAGAATGATCAGCCCCGTTGGACCGGCCCCCACCTAGTCCTTTGGTCAATGAGATCAGCCGTTCGAGTGGAAGGAAAGAAGAACTGGATCCACGGCGTACATTGTAAGAGGGTCCCTTTGCCTCTGCCGTACGACCGGTGGGTCCAGGAGGGTATTGCTGACTCTGAGACTGAGACTGTGCCTCGCTTTCTGCCTTTCAGCGATGCACGTGTAAAATGGTCCCGACTTTTTTAAAAGCGCTTTTAAAATCTACAAACCCAGTCGAACATTGCGGTCATCTAAGGCCCAACAGCTCCAAATTCCTCCAACAAAAAAGGTAACATGGGGAGACAGACGTTTTGTAGTGGCTGCATCTAAACTATGGAACCAGGTTCCTTCTCAGATCAAGGAACACACCTCGCTGTTTTCCTTTCGAAAACATCTTAAAACATGGCTCTTCAACCAGTAACATCTTCATAACCCTCGCAATCTGCAAACACTAGCGCCGAGACACCGTAAGGTATTTGTGCGCTTTAGAAATTAAAAAAAAAAAAAAAAAAAAAGGAACAAATTCTGAACGTGAAAGTGACAATCTTTTGCAAGAAGCTGTGCCACCGTCAATTCGATTGGACACTACAGAGCCTGAACTTTTGTTCCAGGACCAGACATTATCTGGAAAAAGCCGTTATAATCTGAGGCTGAGAACTATGGACAAATAAACTCCTTTTCTTTGCTATTTTTGAAAGTGCAGCTCTCTCATCTGAGAAACTTTTTTATTTTTGTTTTTCGAACCACCATCCGGGTTCAGCTGTAGGGTCGCGGGCGACAAGTCTTTGGAGTGCAAGCCGAAGACACAAGGTCGACGGTTCTGGTTGGTTCTTGGGCGTTTCCCTTGGACTGACAGGCGCATTCTTTAGCACGGAACACCCTACCTCCGCGAGCAGCAAGGTTAGAGGATGGAGTTTTTCGAGATGGAGAGACCTGCCAAAGAGATGAACGTTAAAGCCAAAATATGTATAATGATGACCAGAAAACGCTTTTTGATATTATGCATTTTCATGTTGTTTAGTGTAATGATGTTTTTAATAGGATATGTTTTATTCTCTTTTCGAGTGACATTTGCACCCACTACACAGCCCATGCCTCCTTCTACTGTTTCCTCACATTCTTTTCACCCTTTACCTGAACATGAGTCCGTTAGGAGATTAGAGTTCGTCAATAACTCCTTCGTTCAGCTTTTGCACCAACACCAATCAGTAGTGAACACGACTAACTGTTGGGTGTGTGGTCTTATGCCTCATACTACTGATAAAGGTATCCCTTATCTGGTCCTGCCTTTCAGCGATAATGGTTCTGTGTGGGCATACAGAACGATGTTCATCTATGCCCATGAAGTCCACCCCATACGTTCTGTAAAAGATAATCAAAAGAATAGTGCTCTAGTTAAGGGTATAGTAGATATGATTAGAGAAGCTACTTCCTATGAGACTATCCCGAGAGATGAGACACTAGCGTATATTGCATGGAACGTGACCGGATATGGAGTTACTCTGAATGAGAACCAGCGAGCAAAGAGATCCTCCCCGATTTGGATTGTACCCCATCAGGGTCACCTATGTCTGCAAGGTAATGGCAAGAATCCCAGAGCTCAGTTAAGGAAGAGTATCTACACTGAGACATATGTCTTTGCGTCCCAGACTTCCCCTTCGTTCCTAGCAGCTAAGGGTACCTATTTCATCTGTCATGATAGAGCATACACATGGTTGCCCCCTGACTTTTCGGCCACATGTTTTGTTTCGTTCCTGTTGCCTCCCACCTACACAGCTGCGGCAGATTACCACAAGACAAGGGTAGTTAGAGGCGTCTTCAGCAAGGAAGATACTGCAGGACAAGAATTTGGAGACTTCTTGAAGGGTTTTCTGCAGTTTTGGGGACCCATGGCTAACAGTAGGAACATAAGGCAATTAACGAGGGTGGTTGAATCCACCGTAGTTGAAACTGCCGGTGCCCTTAGTAACTTGACTGCTGAGCTCCAGTCGGATCGTCTTATGACTCTTCAGAACAGAGTTGCGTTAGATGTCATACTTGCAGACCGAGGTGGGGGTATGTAAAGTGATCCAATCCAGTTGCTGTGTTTTCATTCCAGATAACGCTCCAACGGTGTACCAGGCCATTTCCAAACTGCATAAGATCTCTGAATCTATTCATGTGGATAAAGGAGATTGGTCGTTGATGGGGTGGTTCTGGGAACTGTTATCCGCCTGGGGATGGAAGATTCTGATGGTCATTGGGATGATCTTAGCCATTCTTTTCCTGTTCTGTCTGTGCGTACAGTGTGCTCCTACTATATGTGGCCTCTGTGCTGCATCGTGTGTAAGGAAACCTGTATCGAGGGACGAGCTAAGTAATAGGATGATGCTACAGCAACATCTCAATGAGTTCATAAATATAGACCTGGACTCAGATTAGCGTGAGTGTAGGTTGATTGCCTATGTAAGGGCAAAAGGAGGGTCTGTGGTGCTGAAATTCTGCACCCGTGTCATAAAAGTCGTCGTATCATGACGATTTTGGTAACATCAGACCGAAAATGACGAGAGTAAGGTGTGCGAGTATTTTCGTCATATTTGAGTGGCGAGGTCACCATTAAATCAGGGATTCCATCCTGAACCCTCGGGTTCCATTTTGTGCATGGCAGCCATTTTGTGGTTGCCCTCACATAGGCCGATGACTAAGGCCGAAATGAGTCTTTTGGGACACGTACACCTTTGCTGACTTTTGTGTGCCCTGGGCAAGCTGACTCCACTGCCCGAAGCCAAACCTGTTCGGCCAGTTCCTCTCCCAGTGGCCGATCGAGATTAGGATCAAGGCACAACCTGCCATAAACCCTTCATCGCACACAACTATGTCTAATCTTACACACGCCTGTCTCTGTTTCGTTCTTTATGACCTGTTTTACGAGAGGAGGTGCCCGTTTTTATTAGGGGTCCGTCCGATATCTGATGAAAAATGTTGGGCCTTGCCGGGTAATTGATTGTGGGCTGAACAAACTGAAAATGAGCTTGTCATCATGATTCTGCTTTTCTTTGTCGTGAAAATATGTGAATGGTCAACTGTAAAATAAGGAATGTTTGCCTGAAGCATAATATTTTGTATAAAAAGGGAAGGCTGGCTTTGTAAGGTTGAGCAGTCTCCTGAGAATATACACCGTGTTGTACTTCTAGGATACCTGTTACTGGCTGCAGCCAATAAATTTTATCTTTGAAGTAGTCTGAAACAGGAGAACTCGAAGTCTTTGGGTGTGTCCCCTGGCACAGCTGGGTTCTGAAAAACCCAGTACTTCAAGGGAAGTGTTGTAGGAGAGGGCGAGGGCTAGGGTTTCCTCCTCCGAAAGGTGGCTAGGGTACTTACAAGAGCTAAGGTGCCTCAAGGATGTCGGTAGTGAGTGTATGGGGAGCTCTGTGATAGGAGGGGAAGTGGGATTCAGCTGTGTCTTGAGGCTAACGAAGGAGAGTTCGGCGAAGTGAAGGAGGTTTGTTAGATCCAGGTTGGAGAAGTGGATGCTCTGAATTATTTTGGTGGCTCTGGAGTGCAGAGTTTATCGATATCCATGTAAGGGGGGGCGTAGAAAGGTGCTGGGAGGGTTAGGATGGACTGTGTTAGGGGTCATAGGAGGGGTGGATTGTGTGTTAGCGGGGCTAGCTTGACCTGCATCAACAAAAGTTGTTGGAGGCGTACCTGTCTCAGAGTCCGAGTGGGGAGCTTGAAGGGAGGAGACCAAGGGTCTTGGGTCGATTGCGTTAGGGAGGCAGGTAGGAGGGCTGAGGGGGTTAGGGTGTGCTGTGTTGGAAACCGTGGATACTATTGGGAGAGATAGAAGGGAGGAGACCAAAGGTCTCGGGTGGTAGTGTTAGGAAGGCCGTTAGATGAGCTGGGGGGTTAGGAGGAATTGTGTTGGAGACCATTAGAGAGGTGGCTTGTGGGAAGTTAGTCATGCTAGGCAGGTGAGTCGGAGGATCGTCAGGACGGGTGTTGGTCATGCACATGGTTTCGGAGGCTGAGGCTTGGATCGATACAGTGCCGCTTTTGTAGAGGGTGATGGTGAGGTCAGCTCGCAGGGTTGCTGAGGGCGCATTTGTGAGCTTAGTGCCGTAAGATATGTTCCTGATTGAGCGTACATTGAGGAGGAGCCAAAAGGTATTGCGCCAAGAGGGGATTCTTCTGGAGTAGAAAACAAGTTCGTTTATGACAGTGCCGTTGTCCGCACTGAAACGCAGGTCAGAGATCAGCGACTCGGGAGGATTTTTCAGGGTCAGGTGTTTGAAGGCTTTTGTAGTGGTTTTTGAGAGTTTAGGGGGGTAAACCAGGGTGTATGAATTTGCCCCAGAGGCGGTCAGGCCAGGACCGACCTTGTTGGCTAGGGTTGGGCACACTCGGAGAGACCTGGGTCAGTAAACAGCAGAAGTCCTTATGACCGCGGTCATTAAGATGGTGAAATTTTTAGGAGATAAGAAATTTTCCGGGTTGGAAGTGAGAGTTACCAAGAAACAACAGTTCTTTTGTAGATTGTTACAACCAGTCGGTGCCACTTCAAGATGGCCGCTACCTGAGCGAGTAGGCCCTAGCTTGTAGTGCTGGTGCAGTCCTCTTTCTGTTGCTACTGTCTGAACAAGCCTGGCTGGGGTACAGCTAAGGGCCCTTATTTGTTTTTAAAGTACAGTCCTCTTTCTGTGGACATTATCAGGAGCTGCCATTTGGGAGGGTAGAAGGTCTGAAGGCAGTGTTAGGGGTAGTTTTGAGTACATGATGGCTGGAGGCAATAAAGCTGTTGTGCCATAGATCAACAACTGCAAGAACCTCAATATCAGACCCCACCTGTGTCTAGGCACCACTCCTTGAATTCAATTGTCTTATAAAGCCAATTATTTCCTGGTCTACCTCCATTTCCCTCATGATACTCCATAAATGGGAATGGGATACTGTTGTGGATATGAAAGCAGGAAACACGTTCAACTTCGGAAGAAGTTTATTCGTTAGGAGAAACCCCAAACGATCCTCTGCCAGACGCAGCTGGCTTAACTGTCACTGCTCAAGAAGAAGTGACCTCACCCATAGAACATTAAGTACCTCATAGGAAAACGCCATGCATCCAAACACGAGACGCTCTAATACAATATAACATATCTCTCCATCCTGCATTTCGATGAAAGAAAAAACCAACCTAAGAAAATAAAAGATCAAAATGAAATGAAAAAAGAAACAATTAACAAGTTAAAGAATCATTAAGCATAAAACATTTTTTTGTGTGAATCTAATAGCAGAGATTACTACAAGATTTCAAACAGTAGCAATATAATCCCTCAGGTACGCTGGTGCTCTTCTTTCCCCCGCCTCCCTCAAAACACGAGATGAACCAACTAACCCATCTCCTCCTCTTCCATCACCTCCTTCTCCAACCAACCCAACACGCACACCCCTCTCCAAACCACCAACACCACCAGCTTTCGTAAATTCTTCATCATCCATCAGCATCCAAGTAGAAGACCCAGATTAATCATTCTCCATCCCTAAATCCATCTTGGATTTACCACTTTTCCTTTGATACAAAGCAACACGCCTCAAATTCCAAGTCTGCCCATTCATTAACTTCACTCAATTTCCACCAACAGCTTTAACCTTATACGGCCCTCTGAACTTATGCAAAAAATTGCTGTTAATACCAGGTTTTACTTTGACCCAATAACCTACATTGATGAACAACTTTCCAGTTTTCCCTTCAGACATAGCATTTTGCATACGGTGAGAACCGGAGCTATCACGCATCCATAATGGAAGTAACTTTGTACCAGCTTTCCTTACCTGCATGATCTCAAAAGGACTTGCACCCAAACCACTGGTTAAAGTTGTTCTGTACGCCCACAACATTTCACTGACAGACGCAATCACCGACAGTCCAGAACTATATGCCAACTGCATTGTACCCTTCACCATTCTGTTTAAGCGTTCCACCAACCCATTTCCCTGTGGGTTGTATAAAGAACAACAGGAGTGTTTAACACCAACAGAATCTAAGAATACCGTCATCTCAGAAGAAGTTAACTGCGTGCCATTATCAGACAAAAGAACTGATGGAAATCCTTCTCTTTTGAACACCTCAGATAAAACTCCAATAGTAGCATTCGTAGTCACAGAACTCATAAAGGCTACTTCAATCCACTTGGATTTAACATCTACTAATACTAACGCATATTTCTGACTCTCTGGCAAAAACGCAAATGGACCAATAAATTGGTTCTTTTATCTCCATTTGGGGTTAACCTATCTCCTTGATCTTGCCACGTCTGGACAGCGTCGCCAAAATGTTGCGGATAGGAAAGCAGGAAACTCGTTCAACTTCGGAAAAGTTTATTCGTTAGGAGAAACCCCAAACGATCCCCTGCCAGATGCAGCTGGCTTAACTGTCACTGCTCTGGAAGTAGTGACCTCACCCATAGAACATTAAGTACCTCATAGGAAAACGTCATGCATCCAAACACGAGACGCTCTAATACAATATAACAGATACACAGTCAAAAGCTGTGCTAAGATCCATAAAGGCCAGATATAAATTGACTTGCTTAGCTTGGGTGTACTTCGCTATAAGTAGACTCAGGTTCAGACACTGATCTTGGGTGCCTCTACCTTTTCTAAAGACATATTATGCCGGGATCAGAATATTATTTGCCAGAGCCCATATCTCCAGTCTATTTAATAGCACTCTTCCCATAAGTATGGCCGTGCTATCAAGGAGGGAGATTGGTCTGTAGTTTCTGGGGTCTAGTTTATCCCCTTTTTTGTGTATTGAATTAAAACTGCTGTATGCCAGGATGCTGGAGGATCCTCTTTGGCTATGGCATTAAATATCTTGGTAAGTGGGGTCCCCACAGATCAGGGCAGTCTGTAAAAAAATCTATTGGGGTGCCATCTATACCCAGTGTCTTATTACTGAAGGATTGTGCCAAGGCTACACCTATATCTTTGCGATTAATAGTGAGAGGAATATTAGATGGGGGGACAGGCTCCTCGTCAACTGTGCCGGTACCCTCTCGCAAACCATTAAAAATCTTACAAAAGTGTTCCACCCATGAGTCTTCATCCAGATGTGTGTCCAAATTGGGGTCAGAATTAGAATTTTGAAATGGAGCATTGATCGATGACCAAAAGTCCCTTGCATTATTTGTAACTGAACCTGTCAGTAATTTTTCCCAAGCTTCTTCTTTTAATGTCTTTACTCTGTTCTTCCTGGCTGTAGAATAACTTAGCTGGGCCTGTTTCATAAGGGCAGGGTACACTCTTGAGTAACCAGCGAAGGTGGGAAAGTGCTTTAGTGCAATTATGATCAAACCATTTCGGTCCCAAGGTTTTGTGAGAGCCCCCACTCTTATAAAGGTTCTTTTTCACCTCTAGCAAAATAGCCTCAAAGACCTTACTAATAACCTGGGGGTCCTGATTTGGATCTAAGCATAATAATATTTCCTCCATTCTGCTAGACACGACCTGGGTAATTAGAACAGCCTTGTCAATACCCTCGCATTTGAGAGTTATCCCATTCTTCTTAGCTATGGTGGGTTTTATATGAGAAAAAATTAGGGCCATGAATACCTAACCATTTCAAAACCCATGTTTCAGCTAAAGGATCAGAAATTCAACATTCCAGTTGCTAAACGCTTCTCCCAATATAGCAGAAGTGATTATAAAATCATTTGATGAGCTATATATGGTAGAGCGAAAAGTTTCAAGCAGGGAGACAGTGGATTCCGACCAGGGGTTCATAATCTCCAGGACTTTTGTGATAATGAGCATTTTTAAGGCGTGCCATTTTGGTTATGTGAAAAGTCTACATGTCAGTCAGCCAATAGGCTTTATTGCGATAATCAAATCTTAAAAAGCAGTACATAGTATAAAAAAGTCTATATTATCCCCTACATCCTCATCAGATAAACCACATACAGAGGATGACGTAAGAGGGCAGTGGCGTACATTAAAATCGCCCACCCACAATACTGATGGATCTTTTTTGCAGGAACCAATTATTGTATTCATATTTTTCTCTACTAAGGCAACAACTTTATACATATCACCCCCACATAAATTATTCTAAGAATCAATCAGTAATAAGGTATCACCTTCTGGGCCTTTAAGATGTAACATATTATAATATTGACTTTCGTTAAAAGAATATAAAACTTCAAATCGCAGGGTGTTCTTTAAAAAGGTCACAATCCTACCCCTCGCCCTTCCAGCAGGTGAGGGAATTGCATGGGTACAGTATGACCTATAGCCATCTATATTAACAGGACCCACTTCCCAAGTCTCTTGCAGACATATTAAATCAAAAGTGGAGTAGCTGTGTTGTAAGCAAAATTGTAGAAGTTCAAGCAGAAACACTATATTCACTCTCACAGATGTCTGGGTTACCAATGCCATTAGATTGTTTCCAACCTCTCAGCTAGTGGGATAGATATATACAATGCAGTCACATCTATAGTACACAACATCCAATTATTCATGTCAACCTTAGGTAAATTCTGTAACTTTTTGAAAAAAAAGGTGGTGTCTTGTATATATATTTCTGCCAAGATTGTACGATAGGTTGGAAAAAATTATCTTTTTTTTGTTTTTTTCTGTTGTCAACCTGGGCGCCCTCCGGCTTCCTGCACTTGCTTAGGTTGCCCGACCAACCCCTTTATTGGGGTTAAGGTGTAATCATAGGACCGAGTACCTTTTCGCATAGAGGGCAAAACAGTCTCAAGTCTCGGCCCATACTGATAAGGGGTTGCCAGAGACTAATTAAGCTATTGCTGGAACCAACAAGATCAAGCCAAGCCATTGCAAATGCGGATTTAAGCCAGTCATCAGTTTTTGGGGGAGTGGGATCTTTCCATTTAATACATATCTCTCTACATGCCGGCAGAATCAGACATAACTGTAATCCTCTATGAGTCAATGCCAGATCCAAGGTACAGAGTCCATCATTGGCAAAGAAGACTAAGGATCCGTTGACCACACTGTTGACTTCAAACATTTTACACAGAAAGTCACCAATCCCCTTCCAGAACGATCCCAGTTCAGAACACTCATAGAAGATATGTATATCGTTGGCTTTAGAAGCCATACATCTGGGACATTTCGGCTCGGGGTTCGGGGCAAATTTCGCTATTTTAGCTGGAGTATAATAAATGCGATTGGCCACAAAAAAGTGTTTTTTCTTTAAGCTAGCTGATTTGGTGTACTTATAGAGAAGTTTTAAGGATGGTTCTAAGAGATCTCCTATATCAGATTCAAACAGGGATTGGTTCCAAACCGATGCCTGTGATGAGGTATCTAGATCGTCTGCTTCAACAAGTTTCCTATACCAAATAGAAACTTCTTTCTTCAACCTCTGCATCCCAATCTCCCCTGATACCCCCAGTGTCAGCCTCGAACCAGGATTTTAGTTGTAAAAACTTACATTTTGATATACCGGGGCCTATCCTGGCTCTCAATATTTCCCACGAGTGAATACCATTTGCGTCCCCCAAGTCCGACCATATTGAGACTCCTGCTCTCTTAATGGGGCCGGCCAAACCATCCTGAAGACAGAGTGGGGTCCCTAGGGAGTCGCATATGGGGGCACGGTCAGAATAGTAACCAATCCCACACCTAGTCCTTACTTTGAACCAAATTTCTAATGCATTCTTAAGAACCTTCAAACGCACTCTTTTAAAAAACTTAGGTGACCCAAACTTGTAAAGAAACCCCTCCGCGCTACCCCTACCTTCATTCATTGCCAATTCACTAAGCAACAATCTTCACGCTGTTACCGCTGGTTTAGACAAAAGCATCCGGGTAGCTTTGAATTGGAATGCAACCAAATACCAGCTGATGTCTGAGAGGGCCAACCCACCTTTGACTAGCCTGCGCCTCAGTTTCTTCCATGACAGCCTCACTCCCTTATCCCCCATACAAAGCTCCCAATCTTACTTTGAACTTTGGGGGACAGCATTAAACAAATAAGTCAACTTGGGGAGGATAATAATGTTTACTAGATTTACCTTCCCATAAATAGTTAAGGGGAGATTTCTCCACCTTACCAAAAGACGGTCTATTTCCTTAGTGACTTTTTTCAAGTTAATAAAGGGGATTTTCTCAAGATCTTTGACTATGCTAATGCCCAAGTATTTAAACTCTGTACTGGTTGGTCCCCTCCACTGATCAATATTACAGCACATCACCTCCGTCTTGGAGGAGTTGGCTAGATAACCAGAAATCAAGCCAAACTCCTCCAAGAGGGTCTCAACCTGTGACATTGTTACTTCTGGATTGCTGGTGTAAAGAAATATATTGTCAGCATATAAGGCTATTTTAGACAGATACTGCTGAGATTTAAAGGGAGGAATTAACTCATCTAACCTTATAGCCTGGGCCAATGGCTCTATGTACAGGTCAAATAACAGAGGTGAAATAGAGCACCCTTGCCTAGTTCCCCTATGAATTTCAAAGCTGGAAATGAGCGATCCATTTATCAGAATTTTTATTGATGCTCCCTGATAGCATTGTCTCATAGTTTGAATAAATACGGGGCCAAAGCCCATTACTTCCAATACCTCCCAGAGGTAGGTCCAACACACCCTGTCGAACGCCTTGGCGCCGTCTAAAGCGATTACCGCCAAGGGTTCTGATCTTACTATGGCCAGGTCTATATTGCCTATAGGCAACTGCGTCTGTTCCTGGATATAGCGTCCATTTATGAAGCTCTTTTGGTCGGTATTAATCAATCCGGAGACCAGTTTAGCCAATCTCCCTGATAAAATGCCCATAAAGATCTTATAGCCGGCATTCAGCAGGGAGATCGGACGATAAGAATCTGCTCTCAAAGGGTCTTTTTTGGGTTTAGGGATTAAGACAATAGTTGCTTCCCTCCAAGAGCTAGGGACAGTTTGTGGACTTCGTTTGGCAGGGCATCCATACCAGATGCTTTATTATTTTTAGATATCTTAATTTGAGTTTTTATCTCCTCCAACGAGATCGGGGAGTCTAGGAGATCTTTGCCGGCCTGTGTTAGGGAAGATAGTGATTTAGTGCTCAGCCATGCCCTTACATGTTGTTTTGAGTGGTTTAAGTTCTCTTTATAAAGATCTGAGAATAATGTGAGTAGGGATTCCTGTATATCCTCTATACAAGTAGATTTGTCTCCTTTGTTGTTTATCACTAACTCGCTTATGTTGTTTTTAGAGCGGTCAGTTCTGGCCTTCCATGCCAGCAATGCACCTGCTTTCTCCCCATACTCATAATTCTCCATATTCTTATTAAGCCATTGAGCCTTACACTTCTCATCTAACGTCCCTCTAAAATCTTGTCTAGCTTGCTCAAGATCCTCCTGTAATTTACCCAACCTTCCAGGTGGCCCTCCTGCCAACGAAAGGCATTCTTCTTCTAGCTGCTTAATATTTTCCTCTCTTAATTTTATATCCCAACCTTCAGCTCGATTTTTAGAGCATATAAGGCCGTGGAGCCGACCCCTCAGGTTAGCCTTAAAGGCATCCCAGACAACTCAAATGGTCGTAGAACTGATGTTTATATAAAAAAACTCTAAGGAAGATATTTTAATGTCCTGAATAATGTCTGGGTCGGCCAACTTTCCCCTATTAAGTGTTCATCTAGTTTGGGTCATATTTGTTGTTTTTTGGTATGAAAACAAAATTGGGGTATGATCCGAAAGATGGCTTGGGAGAATGGAAACTGCAAAAGTTGGATCCAGGAGATCCCTGCTCACTAACACATAATCAATCCTGGATGAATGATGGTATTTTTTACTATGAAACGTAAACCCAGCTAAGTCTCTCATCTTACCCATCCAAGCATCTACCAAATCCAGGTTGTGCATCAAATTCTTCATTGCACGACGTATACGATGTGCCCCTATATAATACCCTTGATTTGACCTGTCCTTAAGGGGATCTAGAGGGACATTGAAAACCCCCCCACAATCATTGGAGGGTTTTCCAGAATTAACTTAGACTGAAGTTTAGAAATATAGGATGCATCGTCCACTTTTGGACCATAAAAAGAAGCACATATTAGGTCAGTGCCTCCAAGATCCAACTGCGCGACTATCCACCTCCCGGTCTGATCTGTCTGTATTGATTTTTTAGAACACGTTAACCCCTGTTTGATCAGAATTGCAACTCCACTGCTTTTTATTGTTTGATCAGAAGAGTAATAACTTTTAACCCACGGCGTATCAGAGAACAGTTTTTTGGATTCCCCGGCAGTTAAGTGCGTTTCTTGTAGGAGGCAGACCTGTGCCTCGGAGAGCTCCAGGTATTTCATTATTAATCTTTGCCTCCTTCGGCATCTCAACTCGTTCACATTCCAGGAGGTAAAACTTGTATTTGTTTTACTACTACACCTGCCATGAGACTACAAATCCCTGACCCAGACCAATATGCCAGATTGATAAATACTTCAAGTGAGACAAGGTTTTTTAATTTTTTTCCTTTAGCTCCCCAGCCAGTGCACCCATTCCAGCCCTCCCCTCCTGTGCCCTATACTCCCGTAAGGAACCCTCCCTTCCGATAGGCAAAGCCTATGAGGTCGCACCCACCTCGGGCAAAATACTAAAACATTTAAGAAGAGAATGAAAAAGAATGGACGATCTAAGAGTCTATGGCAAGGGACTGCTTATGCTGTTACTCCCCCATATTAGCTCCTTCTCATATTTCACTTCCCTACTCTAATTATTGTCATGAATTCATCTATCTCTTCAGTTGTACAAAATTGATGCATCTGGTTATTAAACATGGCTCGTAACTGACCTGGAAACTTCAACTGTGCCTTGACTCCTAGACTTTTTAACTCCTATAGTCTACTCCCCAGTGCCCATTGCCTAGTTGCAGTTGTGTGGGATATATCAGATCTTATCTGGAAGGAGATTGATTCTTGCCCTGGGAGTGAGAAGGAGACTGAGCCCTCCTTTAGGCCTGCAGACAATATTTTCTCCTTAACGGAATAGGAGAGAAAATTAATCAAGATCTTCCTGGGTTTCTGTTGGCTGGGCTTCTTCCTAAAGGGATCTCGACGAACCCTTTGAATCTCCTGTACCAGATTTATATCTGGTGAATTTTTAAGAACCGTCCCCTGTAGCAGGGAATTAATGAATCCTTTAAGATCCATCCCCTCAAGATTCTCTGGAATGTTTAAAAGTCTCAGATTGTTTATCCAGGAATGATTCTCCAGCCTTTCTAGGTCTTCTCTTAACTCCTTATTCTGTGATGTCAATTTTGCCACATCCCTTGCGGCAGAGCTTATAGCTTTCATATTTACCGTGATTTCTGCCTCTATTTGGTCGGTTCTCGCCGCCACCTCCTCTAGTTTCTGAGCCAACACCTCGCATGATGATTTAATTGCTGCCTGGTTTGCCTCAGAGACCGAGAACCTACTGGCCAGCTCCGCCTGGTTCATCTCCGACACCTTAAATCAACTTAACATTTCCTCTTTCATGGCAATTAAGATGTCAGATAAAGAGCGAGACGCCAGTCCGATGTCTCAGATTCCCTATTTTCATAGGCTATAGCTATTCCCCCAGGGATTGATGGTTCCTTTACACTGTCTTGAGAGTGAAGAAGAACTTGAGGGTCTTGAACTTCAAGGACATTAAATCTACGCCATTGCCGAATGAGGGTCGGATGAGGTCAGAGACGGAGTTGCAGTAGGTTGCTTAGGTCCCCTCTGTTTACATCGCTGAAACGGAATCAAGAGAAAGGGTGGCCCTACGTCGCTTTCTGATATCTTAGACTTAAGTTTAGACTTAGGTTTAGGGGACCCCCTCCAACTCCTCGTGCGTACTTATCTTAGCTGCCGCTGTGGAGGACATAACTCTATGGTATGTTTTTAGGGAGGGGGTTATTTTTACTTTTGAAACAATTCTTTTCTTCACCCTACCCCTCCCTCTACTCTTTGAGGCCTCGCTCACCTTTAACTCTGCTTCTCCAGTCTTAACCCCACGCTTCTTCTGTTTAGCCTTTATATTGGTCTCAAGAATGGGGGGGGAGATGATTTTTAGAGGTCACAATAGGCTGAGTGATGTCAGAATTCTGTAGTGAATGGGCAACCCTAGCCCTGAGCGAGTAACGACCAAGTTTAGGGGAGAGAAACTCCCTTTTACCCCTTCTGCCCCTTTTGCCTCTTCAAAACCTCCCGCCCCATCCTCCATGCAGTGGGAGGAATCACCTACCCCCCTGCAACCGTATACAGAGAGGTCCACTCCGCTAGAGTCTTTATCAAAGGAATAAGCACCAGCTGGAACACCTACCGGCCAGTATGTTGGCCCTGGTACAGACTCACCGACCTCCAATGTCGCCTGCCTCTTCCTGCTATTGCCCTGCAGCTCCTTGCTCACTCACAGCAAGCTTGACGCTGGTGCTGATTCAACCAGCACAGCGCAGCCAGTGCTGCCTCTTTCCCCAGCAACTCTGAACCAGAAGCAGGCGGCGTCCCGGCGTCTCTTGAGCCGCGCTGCCTCCTCCCACCACCAATCCCTGAGCTCCCAGGGTGAAGCCAACGACTCGCCGGGGCCAGATCCGCTGCTAGTTTCCTGCATCGTCTGCTCTCCGCACCAACAGACACAGAGCGACGAGGGGAAAGAAGAACAACCTCTGCAAGGAAATCAGCCGCTTTCGGGGAAAGATAACCGCATCCCCAGACCTCAGACCACCATTCTTAGCGCCCCAGGTGAGACGCGACTGCGGCGGTTTAGCTGGCGGCCGCCATGTTCCTTGTCTCTCCGGTTGGAGAAAATGATCAACATATTTGCCAAGTGGCTCAAATAACGATCCCCAACCTCAAACAATTGGCCTGAATGGAGGACTTTTTGGATCTTTGTGAATTTTGGACAGCATATACAGTTTCAGACGTCTAGGAAAAGGTGCCTTTGTGTTTTCATTGATCCAGTGCATTTATTTTCCATTGCTTTTGTTAGAACTTTGATGGGAGTTTCCATGATTTCATTAGTTGGATCATAACTCAACTTGAAATAAGTGGACTCATCTGAAACATGGTCTGAAACCTTCCTGAGATAGAATGTCTGATCCATAATGACTAACGTGCCCCCTTTGTCTGCTTTTTGAAATGTGAGATTCTTGTTCTTAGCCAACATCTTTAACATGTGCTGCTAATGTTTAGATAAATGTGTGCGTTTATTGCCTGTATATTTTAATTCTTGTAAATCCTTTTTAACCAAAATCTCAAACGTGTCTAGTATTTTATGAGAAACAGCCAACATGAATGTAGTTTAGGTTTTGAATTCCGTATACATGGGTTCTTCCACCTCATTTCTCTCAAATATAACATTTTCAAAAAAATGCTGCAGTCTTAGTGATCTCATAAATTTGAATAACGCAATTTCTGATTCAAATAAATTGGTATTGTAAGTAGGTACAAATGAGGTACCTTTTTTTAAAACCTTCAATTGCTGTTCTGTGGTTTGGTGTGAAGAAATATTAATGACTACGGTTTATGACTCCATAGATTTTTTCGACCTCTGTCTCTTTTTTTTCCCTCTGCGTGTTTTTGACTTGCGCTGATTGGTTTTAGTTAGACTTGATCCAGAGGTTTCTCTAAATCCGAACTTCTGGCTAAAAAAGACGATGACGTTGCTTTGTCTCCAGTAACTTCTGTGCCTGTGTGTTCCCCAATCGCACCCCTTGAAGAAGATCCCTCCTTTAGTCCAGAATCTTTTGCAATAGGCAGAAGGGTGATTCCCATGCAATGACCCCTAGGGAAGTGTACCATTGGAAAGGGGAGAGTCTCTCTTTTCCAATGATACCTCTCCCATGTTTTACAGTGCTCAGCTGAGATAGCCCCACGAGCACCGAAGCAGTGAAACTGAAATAAGCTGATTGGCTCATTTCAGTTTCACTTTCATTTTGTATCATGTCAGCACATCATGCGCCCGGCCGTCACAACATGGAAAATAAAATGCCTCAGAAGGCTAGGGAAGCTGTTACCCAGCTCCCGAGGTTGAAAAACAAAAAAGAAAATCCCTCCGCTGTATATGGCAGAGGGATTTCTTGGTGGTGTGCCACATACGTAACGGTTACGTACTGGACACATATAAGGCCAGGTTACTAGCGTTAAGACTAGGTGAGTGGAACCTGCGAACACACTTTCCTGCATGGTGCTGCTCTGATCCCCACAATATAAGATGCCGTCTGTATGGCCAGGACAAATAAACTTTAATCCATATCCTATAACTATACACTTGCCCTGTTTTGCTCCAGTAAAGGAAAATCCTTCTCTGCACTGACTTCATTCGCCTAGGAGTTTGTACCTGCCAACAGGCAGTAATAGCCAGTCCAAATCCTGTGAACTCCTTATTGAACGTTCAAACTGTTAGGGTGCTGTGGATGACTGTGGTCGAACTGGACGATATTAATTCTGTCTGGGATGCACACAACCTGATATCAAGTGTGGCAGTTTAAGGACCTTTTCTATTTGTCTTGCGCATTTTTCTTTAAAATGTTAAAAACCTGTGAAACCTGATACTGCTTGTTTTACATCAGGATGGTCAGGGCTTGTAAAAATGTCTTGACACACGTTACATTTCAAAATTCCATTGCACATGGCACCGTGTACCTTAAACTGGCTTGGTATTGTCTTTGCTGCTACTGCAATTTTGCACATTGCATTTTAGCAACCAAATACGCTGCCAATCCTGTTCTTCTGTTTTAAGAATGGCTCAGCTTAATCTCTTTATGTTGAGCTCAGAGCTTGTTGTTCTTATAGGACATTTTACCTTTGCATGCTGAATGTTTTTAATCTACATGTCTCTTTGTTAAGGTTTTTATTAATCGTACAATAAATATTCTCTCAACTTTCCACAATCCTAGCTAAAATGTCAAGAGAGATAGATAACCTAGAACACATTGCATACATTTTCTTCTTAAACCACCCACATTGCATTATGTGCCTCTCTTTGCCCCCATAATGTTATATTCAATTGCCGCTTAATTCCAGTTGCCCAGTGTCTAATGTGGGAGGCAGGTGAATCTGTACCCGAGACAGAATCATACTCTTAACCTAACCCACGAGAAGGAGGGAGCTGCTTGGATGGGAGGGGGTGGGGGAAAGGGGCGGGGCTGGGGATATATAGGATAGAGGCCCAGCTCTACCTAGGGGCCGCATTACAGGAAAGGCGCATTTTAATTGTTTGCGCAGAGTGGACCTTTTTAGAGGTGCGCCCAGCTCAAACAATGAAAATACGGCCTATTATGATGAATGTGCCATACCAGGGCAGCCGCTGCCTCGTGCTGACCGGGGGGGCAGCACATTCAGGTACAAAATAGAGCAGCTGCTTTACAGCTGTTCTCTGTTTTCCCAGTGCGGGTGCTTAGAGATCCCCTTGTAGGTGGGTGTTTTCGGTGACTGCACCTGCCTGCAAGGGGATGTCTGGGGGGTCCATTGGACCTCTTTTCCCTACTCCAGAGGGCTGCTCTCAGGAGACGCAACCACAGTGCGCCTCACTGAGAGTGCGCCCCTGTGGCTTCTTTGCCTCTGTTCCCGGGTCTGTAATACAGTGTAGGCACAGAGACAAAGGTATTCCCTAATTTGCATGGGGCCATGCCCCCATGCAAATGAGTGCAAAAACAACAGTTGATGGACAGAATGCAGAACAATGTCATACATTCACCCCAGTACAACCATCTGGGCCTAAATCCATCGTTTTTTTGCACTCCACACCACCCCAGTTCAGACATGGCCATATGCAAATAAGCCTTGACCCTGTGCCTCATGGGAACAGTCCAACCCGAACTGCCAAGCCATGTCTTCCCTGGACTGGAATCAAGCATCCTAGGACCGGTTTCTGGCTATCAGCCGTCATCAGCCAGGATAGCTTGACTCCAGTGGTGTGGAGAGCACGGAACTCACGTCTGAGCATACCCGCCCCACTCGGGGTGACAAATGCAAAAACAACAGTTGATGGACAGAATGCAGAACAATGTCATACATTCACCCCAGTACAAAGATCTGGGCCTAAATCCATTGTTTTTTTGCACTCCACACCACCCAAGTTCAGACATGGCCATATGCAAATCAGCCTTGACCCTGTGCCTCATGGGAACAGTCCAGCCCGAACTGCCAAGCCATGTCTTCCCTAGACCGGAATCAAGCATCCTAGGACCGGTTTCTGGCTATCAGCCGTCACCTCATGATCGTCCGACGCGGGACAATCCATTCATGCTTTAATGTTGAGAATTAAATAAATAAACAAAAAAGATTCATTCAGACAGAATTAGCAGTCTAGTACACATTTTGTTGGATGTTCAGTCTATTTGTACAAGTTTGAGAGGGAACAAGATAGCAGTATTGGCAGTTGTTTAGTTACATACATGTTGCACACTAGGGCACCTTCTGTAATACACCCCCAAATTGTGCTTTGCCTGTACTCTATGTGTAATAGTCTATTCTTTTGAGTATTAAAGTACTTTTATTTCCTGAAACTCAAGCACTGGGTTGGAAATTTAGTTGCCGCGCAGGCAGCTTTGTGATTGCGGAGTCCTGAGCTCGAGTAACCCCACCCACCGGCTACCTCCCTGAGAAGCCAGTGACTGCTCGACCTTGCTACCATTGACAGTCAATTGTTCAAGGGGCCAGGATGGGGGGTGTTATCAGTGCATTCGGAATCAGCAATTCTGCTGTGTACTTGCACTTTCACTTTCCAGCTTTATTCGACTGTAGTTGAAGGAGAGCAGGGGCAGAAAGAGGTGACAGGAAAAGGTGACCGCGCTGCCTTGGTGTGAGCTGAGATGCTGCCCTGCTCCAGGTCTGGCCTCACCTCACAGTGGACAGATCTGCATTCGGAGCCGGTGTAACGATGTCCTTGGGTGTGGCTTAGGTGGAGTGAGGAGGTAAAGGCAACGCCCATCATAGGGTAAGTGGAGTGCTTTAAATGGGCTGGTACTGTTTAGGTCTCGTCTACGCAGCGCGCATGCGCTGCATAGGAGAGAGACCTGTAGCCATCGCCACAGCTTTGGGGGCAAAAACGTGCATGCCTTGCAATGCAAGGTGTGCACATCTTGGCGATTTCCTTGCGGGAGCGCGCAGCACCATATGGTGGCGCCATATGGTCGCACGCTCCTGCCAGGGAATCGCAAATGCCCCCTCCCCTGCTGCTCCGTGAGGCGTGCGCAGGATTCAAGTGAATGTATGGCCAGTTTTTTTGTCAACAGACTGGTATTGCTTTGACAGTACATAACGATTATGTCCCTCTTCGATGTCGGCAGTGTCCTTAGTTTCCCTTCCGCAGGATGTCATAGTCCGTCGCTGAGTTGGAGAACGGAGCTTGGAGCTCTCCTTCCTTGTGTGCACCCACCAAGCTGGGGCGAGAGCTAAGGTCAGCCGGCAGGGCCGTCGCACTTGTTGCCTGGTGAGTGAATCCACTGCTTCCAGTTCACGGTTTGTAGGTAGCAGGCACTCTGCTGGATGCCCCCTGCTCCGTTCTGTGTCGGAGCTGCCCCTTTCCAGTGTGTTGCTTTACATTTATTTTACAGCAGGGGACATGAGGTAGATCATCGGGCCCGCTGCATTTATGGGCTCCGGTGTTTTAAATCCTGCGCCTGGAGCTCATAGAGGGACCCTATATTCAAGAGTCTCTAGGTGATTGCGCCAGGTATTCCCAGCCGTCTGCGTTTCAGGGTCTCGCACTCTTGGTCAAAATGAAAAGCAGTGATTCTTTCAGAGAGAAGAATTGTCTTTAGAGATCAGTCAAAAAGTTGCATAATACTGGGATTGAAGCCTGTTTATTGGGAATAGCTCTACTTTTCTAGGTGCGAATGTAATATGTCGGGTTACAAGCTAAACTGCAACAGACTATATAAATATAGTTTTGTGATTACTAGCTTGCTGCTTCCCTACACATAGATAGTGCTTCATGAGAGACATCACTAAGGACTGTAATGTCAAGACTATCTTTGTCCAAATATTTCCGTCAACTTTGCTTCTACGAATTACACAGGCTACAATGGGGAGTTGTAAAGCATGGAATTACACATAAATATGATAGAACACAATTAATGACACAGTTGCGCTGCAACTGGTGCTTCGAGAAATGAGCAGTGGGCCCGGCCCTTGCTTTCACCACTTATTCTTGAAGATATGTGCATAAAATGGAGGTGTGACCTTCCTCTGTGCAATCTTTGCATCAGCACTTAATGTTAACTTCTGAACCGGGGCCTGAGCATCACAAGCTCCTGCGCATCAGCACATATTTACTAAATGAACCTCCGCAGTTTTAATACAAGGGGGCATGAGCATTAATGCAAGCAAAGCATTTGGGCCACCGTTATCTGATGGTGAAGCAAAAGACAAACACTAATTGAGGTGGAGTGGGCCCATTGGTACCACTGCACCAGCTGCACTGTTGATCGCTTCACCTCTGGCCCATGACCCCTTTACTTTACAGGCTAATCGATTATCAATAGAGATATTTAAGATCTAATGAATCCGATGCATTGACCTCATATCTCATCAACGAACCATTTGCATATTTATTTACATAGGTTTCTAGTTGTGCTCAAACTGGCCTATTTTGTTAATTGCGTGCCACATATTTTTTTTTTCAGTTTAAGAAAGTTTTTATTTTGTTTGAACAAAACACAATACAAAGTGATAAAATAGTACATAAGAACCAAATGAAATAAGACATGAGGTATATAAAAGCTATAAAATAACCGTTCAACGAGAGAATAAGCGATGAAGAGAAAGAGGAAAGAGTAAATAAAGAAGAGAAAGAGGAGAAGAGATAAGAATAAAGAAAGAAAAAGAAGAAGAAAAAGAGAAAATCATGTAGGAGAAGTAAGGAATAAAAGCAAGAGGATATAAAGGCCCAGCAATCAGACAGAAGAAGTGGATGAAAGATTGTTGGAAAAGGGGAGCCAGAGAAGGTCAGATTTAATTTTTGAGGAGACAGAAGAGGAAGAAGCAATAGCAATCCTATGCTCATCACATATGAAGTTCCACCAAGTAAGAACAGATAATTTGGAGTTATCCTTCCAACAGGATAAAATCACTTTGAACGCAATAGCAATGAAAAGATCGAGTAATCTAGCATTAGAAGGAACAATATCTATATCTACTGAATCAGAACCTAAAAACACATTCAAGAATGATAAGGGAACAGAACAATGAAACATGCGCACGCAAATATTCCAAACAGAATTCCAGAAGGCTAAAACAGAAGGGCACTCATATAATTGATGTTTAAGTGTACCTGTTTGTGAAGAACATGACCAACATAGAGTATTAGATAAGGGCGAAAATTTGGCAATACTAACAGGAGTGAGAATAGCTCTATGATAAATAAAAAATAGTGATTGAGTAATACGAGCAGCAACAGAAATCTTAAACAATTTGCACCATATACAATCCAACTCATCAACAGAAAAAGAAACAGACAAATCAGTTTCCCAAGCAAGCTCAGTAGCTGATTGAGGCCGATCAAGAACATTTGATAATAATATTTTATAGACAAGGGCAGCTTTAGGTTGATGTAGGGAAAACAAGGGATAAAGGGGAGTGGAAGGAGAAAAGGATGGTAAGGCATCAGATGTTGGAAAGGTTGATAAATGAGATGTTATAGCATTAGTAATAATTGTATATTTCTTGAAACAAAACATAGGTAAGTTGTACAAAACTTGCAGTTCAGGAAAAGAGATAATGGAATTATTGGTGAAAAAATGATGAACAAATACAATATCCTTTTCTTTCCAATACTTGTAATAGAAAGATTTGCCCTTATACTTGAGGAATTTGTTGTACCATACACTAGATGACAAAAAACACTGGAGTGGAGATAAATCTTTAGAGAATATATCATGCAATAGAGTTTGTGAGTGTTTTAACACTGGATGTTTAGTTAAAAACGAACAGTTGGACATAAAAACAGTATGTTGAAATGAAAAATCCTTTATCAATGAACATTCAAAAGCAATCCATTTGGGTATTGGGGCACCTATAAAATCAAATGCTAAAGAAAAGGATTGCTTAATTAGGAAGGCAGAGTGGTAAAGTTTAAAATTAGGGAAACAGACCCCACCTTCATTCTTAGGACGTATGAGCTTATGTAAGGCAATGCGAGGGTGTTTATTATTCCACCAAAAATTTAGAGCAAATGGAGTTTAAGCGAGTGAAATAAGAATTCGGAATTTTCATGGGGAGCATCGAAACAGTGTATAATACATGTGGCGTAATCATCATTTTAATGGTATCGAGTCTACCCCACCAGGATAAAAATAAGGGAGACCAAATTTGGAGGAGGGATTGAATTTTCGGAGTGAGGGATGCAAAAGGGATTGTGAGAGTGTCAATAAGGAAAGATGAAAACCAAATGCCAAGGTATTTAATTTTGGAGGGACACCACGCAAAATCAGTTGAATAAAAAATGTATTGATAGCAGTTAGAGTTTAAAGGTAAGACTTCCGTTTTAGATAAGTTAAATTTATATCCAGAGACAGAGGAATATAGAAGGACTTCGTTCAAAAAAGAGGGAAGCGACGTAACAGGATTAGCCATATAAACTAAGATATCATCCGCATATGCAGATAATTTAGTTTCCACAGAGGAAATTTTGAACCCAGTTATTGGGGGGTTAGAGCGGATTCAATCAAGGAAGGGCTCGAGGCAAAGTATAAACAATAACGGGGAGAGAGGGCATCCTTGTCTCGTCCCCCTAGATAAGGGAAAGAACCTAGTAAAATGGATTTTAACAAAAATACTGGCACGAGGGGCTGAGTAAAGGAGTTTAACCAAGGAAATAAAAGAGGGACCAAAACCAAACCATTGCAAAGAACGGAACATAAATTGCCAATTAATGCGGTCAAAGGCTTTCTCCGCATCCAGAGGCAAGGCAGCGAGAGGGGCTTTGAAGTGTTTACTATGAGAAATGACATTGGCAAACATACGGGCATTGTCAGCGGCAAGTCTGCCTTTGACAAATCCAACTTGGTCAGGTTTGATCAAAAGGGGGATAATAGAATCAAGACGGGAGGCGAGAATTTTAGCAAAAATGTTACAATCATATTTGATCAAGGAAATAGGACGATAGTTCTTACAGTGGGAATGATCCTTGTCTGGTTTGGGAATTATAATGATTAGGGCATCCAAGAAAGACCCCGAGGCCATAGCATCGGCAATGAATGAAATAAAAAGTTGAAGTAGCTTATGCACAAAAATGGCATGGAAGGCAGAGTAAAACTCAATTGGCAATCCGTCAGGTCCAGGCGCCTTTGATTTTTTCAAGGAGTTGATAGCCTGAAGGATCTCTTGAGAGGAAATATCTTTTTCTAATTGACCAAATTCATCAGGGAGTGCAGGAGGAGGGGGGAGACCTTCAAAAAAAGAAGATACATTTTGAGTGCTTGGGTGTGTATCATCAGTATAAAGAGTACGATAGTAGTTATGAAAGACTTCCGCAATATCTTCATCGGATGTGACTAGTTTGTTTGTAGAGTCATTTAGGATAGGGCCCACAGTTTTACGTTCAGATTTGATTTTTAGGTAGTTCGCCAGCATTTTACCAGCCTTATTCTGACCCCCATGGAATTTAGATTTAATTTTCAACAAAGTGTTACAGGCTTCAACTGTAGCAATTTTATTCAATTCAGATTTTGCTTTAATTAGATTATGGAGGGCATCAGCAGCTTTAGAAGAGAAATACGAGTGTTCCAGCTGTTTAATGTTCTTAAGTTGCTCCATATACTTAGTTCTATTAAGTTTCTTTTTTTTAGAGACATAGGAAATTTTAAAAGCCCGCAGGGCAGCTTTAAATGTATCCCAATTATTGGGAACCGAGGTATCAGTCGGGACATTAAAGGCGAAGAACTCAGTTATAAAATTCTGAACCTCTTTCATATAAACAGTATCAGACAAAAGGAATGTGTTGAATTTCCAGCGACTAAATTTAGAAGAGGTGAGGGTAAGGTCAAGGGCTGCATATACTGGGGCATGGTCCGAAATAAAGATAGAACCAATGTCGGATTGCTGAATTGTGGGAAGTAGAGACTTACTGACTAAAATATAATCAATCCTGGATCTAGTATGGTGGACATTCGAATAAAAAGTATACTCCTGGGTGTCAGGATTACAAGTTTTCCATACATCATACAGGGGGCGGGAGGAAATAGCCGATTGGAAACATTTATGAGTTTTGTCAGGATGAAATTTGCTTGAAGAGAGTCTGTCGGAAAAAGGATCCATCCATTGGTTAAAATCACCAGTAATCACAATATTAGGGCAGTCAATGGAGGAAATAAGAATTTTAATATCATTCCAAAATTTGGGGTCAGGGCGGACAGGACCATAAATATTCAATAAAACCATCGTTTTGTTTTGGATCACAACCTTAGCCATAACCCAGCGACCTTCGACATCTGCCTTAGAAGAGAGAATTTGGACACATAAACCTTTATGAAATAAAATTGCAACACCCCCCTTTTTGTTGACAGCAGGAGAATGCACGACTTGACAGACCCATTGTCTCTTGAGCTTAGAAGATTCTTTGTCCGTACAGTGGGTCTCTTGGAGAAAAACAACCTGTGAATTTAGCTTGGATAAATGGGACAATACCTTTTGACGCTTGACGGGGTGTCCAAGACCACGAACATTCCACGTGACAAAGTTACACATGGTGGAAGGTGAGGAAGGGGGGAAACACCTGGAGCCAACACACTGCAGGAGAACAGCTACAAAAAAAGACACAATAAACAAAAACATTACAGATACACATGATACCTAACAGATGTACATTAGCATGAATAAATATGCCCAAAAGCACTGAGAACAACAAAGCGAAAAACAGAAAACGAAGACCAGGAAATAGAGCATTAAAAAGAAAATGAAAGGGAATACAAAAGAAGGAAGAAAATAAGGGTTGGTAGAACAGGAAAAGGCAAGCTAGGAGGAAGAAAGGAAAGAGACAGAAGAAGGAAAAGGAATAAGTAGACAAATCAAGGCAAGAATGCCAGATCTGAGAGGAAAAAGAACACCAAGACATCGGGAGCGAGGAGACGCCGAAGGAAGCACAGAACCCACTGAGCACCAGGAGAGCACGAGACAAAATCAAGAAAAGCATGACATAGAGAGAGAAAACATATTGAGGCCAGAGCAATCACAATATCCCAACAGAGGGTGGCAAGATGAGGAGAAAAAAGAGAAGAAAAAGAAAGTCATCAAGTATTAACGTCCATGTTAGGTGAGGAGACACTTTGAAGATATTCGTGGAGCTTCTGAGGACCATCAAATGAGCGGGTACGGCCATTATGAGTGATTATGCAAAAACACGGGTGAAGGATTCCATATTGAATGTTCAGTTGCCTCATTTGAGGTCGAAGATTCAAAAATTCCTTGCGTCGGGCGTTCATTGCGTTTGACAGGTCCTGAGTGATAAAAATATTATGACCCGACCACAAGAGGCGACGTTTAAGTCTGGCAGCTTTGAGGACAGTCATTAACTCAGCTAACTCAAGGAATAGAAGGATAATACCACGAGGTTTAGATGAATTGGAAGTAAGACGTCCGAGACGATGGGCCCTCTGGATATTAAGGGGATGAGAAGCTGGTTGAAGATCTAAAAGTTCATGTAGGAATTTACGAATAAAAGACACCATGTCAGACCCCTCAAGATTCTCCGGAACCCCATAAATACGTAGATTGTTCCTATGATTACGATTTTCAAGGTCCTCTGTAAGTAACTTTAGCTGTTGAATTTCCTTTTCCAGCAGGGGTATCTTAGTAGAGACATCTTGAATATCACTGACAAGTTGCTCTAAACTCAAAACCTTGCCTTCCATAACGACAAATTCTCTCCTCAATCTGCTTGAGCTTCTCATTGGTGGCAGACATGAAGAGTTGGAGAACACGTACCTCCTCTAAGATGGAGTCCAAGATAGGGTTCTGGGAGGTGTGAATCGGAGAAGGTGGGTCATTTTTAAGGCGTTTAGGCTTGGTGCCTGTGTTCGATGACTTTATGCTGCCTGTGTCATGAGCCATTATTACAGCAGAGGGGCACACCAGGGAAGCAGGAAAAACGCTGGCTTCGAAGAAATATAACAAAACGCCACCAAGCACAGAAAGAGTGAGCAAAAAGTGAAAAGGAATACAGCAAAATACTTGCTCAAAATCACGGAAGAAGCAAGAGCCACAGCCCGTTCAAGTATGGCATAAGTGCGTAGGTAGCTCAGACTCCATAGTACGTTAGGGTGAGGAGATCCACAGAAAGCAAAAAAAATAGCATGGCAGCAAAGCGTTTATTGAAGTTGCTAGAAGGATGAGCCAGCAATGAAGCACCATATCATGTTACCAGAAAAAAAGAGACATAAAGCACATCCTCGCGCCAAAATTATAAAATGGCGGCCGTTTTTTCACAGAGGCATAATAGTTGTGGTAGGTGGAAGAGTAAGCCATGTAAAAGGCAGCCAGTAACGCAATTACGCAATACCTTGTTGGTGGTTGGCAAATTATGGGCAGCGTGTAGCTAGCAATGTCCCAAGGAGAACAACCGGAGGTGTCACGAACTTCTATGAGGGGACGCGGGCTCTGTGGCACAAAATGGGGGCCGCCCGCGTCCAGATGCAGCCGCTGGGAGTAAAAGCTTGTAGCGCCCTGAAATCGGCTTCAAAAACTCCGGGACTGTACACAATTGAAGCGGACCATGTTCCGCTGAAGGAGAACGTAAAAGTCCAGCCTCACAAGGGAGGTAGAAGAGGCTAGAATCACATCGGGAGCCCGCAACTCTCCGGAGCTTACGGGAGGTCCGCCATTCCACGACGGCGCGTAAACCACGCCCCCCCTGCGTGCCACATATTTGTTAGAAATCCATGCAACATGCTTCACACAAAGTATGTTTGTAATATATAATTGTGGACACTTATAGTTAGGAAATCCATGCAACATGCTTCACACACAGTATGTTTGTAATAAATAATTGTGGATCCGGGCAAATGATCTTGTAGCTTTAATCCTCAGGATGGAATTTACAAAAGTGCTGAAACAGACTTATCAATTATGCAAAACAGTTATGTTCGTGGGTCTGCGAAGGTACCGTTTTACTGGCAATGCACATCTATCCCCATGCAATTTAATCATAATTTATGCACATCATTAAAAGCACAGTGATGTGCGGGATTAGCATAGAATGGAGACGTGCGCCTCTATAGGAATGTTTTGGAATTTAGCTGTATCATTGTGCCGTTTAATCACTTTTGCGCTTTTGTATTCCAAGCACCACACCATTCATCCACATACCAAGAAAAACATAATAACTGTATTCAATTTCCCGTTGAGATCTGAAAAGTGCTGGTGAGAGGTGTCTGTTATGGTGACCAGCTGTGCCACCTTTTCCCCTTTTCAACCCCTCCCCAACCCTTCTCAATACAAACAAGCATTTGCAATTCAATAGGTCTCGCATTTAGGCGAGTTTCAGCTATCGACATTGCAAACAACAATGCCTTTTATTTTTGTTTTCGTTTTTAATACATAAAAAAAATGCATTATAATTTACAATGCAAATAGATTAAACTCGCGTAAATGCGAGACCTATTGCATTGCAAATGTGTGTTCATTTTGAGAGGGAGAGTATCTGCACTTCTCAAGAGAATTTTAATACTTTTAATTGGAGAGTACCGGCACTTCTCAGAAATGAGCAGGTATTCTGATACAGAGTACCTGCGTGCAGTTCTATTTTTCCATTTCAAGCACTGATGTAGGTGACTTCTCACCCCACCATAAACGTGTGAGCGGTGTGGCTTAATGCACCTGCAGCCGGGGACCCGACTGGGCAGGCACAGTATTCTGTGGAAGAACGAGTGTTATTGAGCGTGGAGGAGAGTAGCACCCGTTGTTGTATAACGGCGCAAGGCCACTATGCGCACCATAAGACGCATAGCGCTGCAACACAGTGCGCGCAGAGGCAAGGCATACTCAACGAGCATTAGCGGTTCAGTCCTGTAAGCTGAAACCTTTAGTTAGCTCTCCTGATTAACTGCATCGCATCCTCATTTTTTAACCGCTATCGTTTGCACAAGTTCTGAGATCTTTTAAAAACTATCTGTTTTAGTAATTGTACCTGATTGTATTTTTCGTTGCTGGGGAATTGTGCTGGGGGAAGGAGCTGTGTTGAATGCTCCGGGAGGAAACCATTCAGAGCGGGCAACGTGGTGCACATTTAGCACTCTAGTTGGAATGGCTTCCGCATTCGCCACATTTCAAAAAGGGCAGATGACGCGGCCGTGCAGCGGATGCGCGCAGGAGACGCGCCTAAGGCAAGCCCGTCTGCGCCAGTCTGCGCCTGACCGGGACCAGGGGCCAGCACCCCTGGTCCGTTTTCTACCGGTATGCCCCATTATACCACAGAACAGCTTCTCAGTCTTAGATCAAGGGCGTCCTATAAATGCAGCCACGTCATGACGTCATTAAACATGGGCGAAAAATGCCCCCACTGCCCGTTTGAATTTAATTATGAGCTCGGGCCTGTGCCACAGCTACTAGAACTCCGACACCTCCAGCTAATTTTAAATTGGGCACACTGAATTGTCGGGCAATGCCCAAGCATGCCACTGAACTTAGGATCCTGGTGGAAGAACGGGGTCTAGACGCTCTTTTTTTATCTGAAACATGGCTCACTAGTTCTTCTGACCCGGAGTTGGTCCAAATACTTCCTACCAGCTACCTGATCCAAAGACTTGATCGGCCACTGGGTCGTGGAGGAGGCCTAGCGATCATTTTTAAAGATAAAATTAAATGCCATATCACAGGCAGTCCAATCCTTGACTGCGAAACCCTTTCTTTCGCACTTAGCCTCTCCACGACTTGTACTTTCTCAGGTGTCCTAATATATCGGCCCCCACGAGCCATTGGGCATTTTAGTATAGACTTATTAGGAGTCATAGCCAAGTCAGCCACTTCGGCGCCCAATTTTTCCATACTGGGCGATCTTAACATCCATTTCAATGATTTATCGTCCGATGTTGCCGAGGAATTGGTTGACAGTTTGGCTGCTATGTCTCTCGTTCAAAAGTGGCACACCCAACTCACCACAAAGGCCATTTACTTGATCCGGTGTTTACGAACATTGACAATCTGGTTGTGGGTAAACCTATCCCTTTACCCTGGTCAGATCACCACCTGATTCCAATTTCATGGGTCCTCCCAGTTGGCATCCAGCCACTGGGTTCAGCAAAAAAATGGAGTCGGAACTGGTCCAAACTGTCCATTAAACCCTGGACACAAATTCTGGAAAACACCAGACCAGTATTCGACTGCGAACCAAATTTAGCTAACGATAAAGTTAACAGATGGCTCAAGTCTTCTTTAGATTTACTGGCCCCAGAAGAATGGCTGACAAAAAACAAGGCCTTAAGACCATCGCATGGTATTCCCCCCAGCTTAGGGCATTGAAACAAAGCTGCAAACGCTTGGAGAGAAGTTGGAGGAGAGATTTCTCCTCCGCCAAGAAAGTTGAGTACAGAGAAGCAATTGCAGCCTATAAATTAGAAATTAGAAGGGCTCAATCCTAGTACTATGATAACAACATCTGCTCAGCGTCCAACTCCCCCCGTGAGAATTTCAGGATCGCTAAATCTCTTCTGACCCCCCCTGCACCTCCCTTGGCTCCCTCCGATTCATTGGGACGGTGTAATAACCTGGCTAAATACTTTTTTAATAAAATTGACATGATTTATTCAACTTTCCCCCCTATTCCAGCAGGGCAGTGCTCTCCTCCCTTGGAGGCTCTGGCCCCAACTCCCAGGCCTTCGTTGGAGGTAATCCCGCCTCTGGATTTGAAATCTCTTACCGGCTATCTTTTACACCTTAAATCGGGGTCTCACCATCCTAGGACAAGGCAACGATACGCTGGCCCCTACTTTACGAGATCATAATAACATCTCACTCTCCTCTGGTTCTGTTCCCCTCCTTTGGAAGCAGGCTTAGGTCAGAGCCCTACATAAAAAATCCAGTCTGGACCCAGAAGCTTTTGCTAATTTTCGGCCAATCTCGCTTTTACCAGGGTTTTCCAAAATTTGTGAAAAGCATGTTAATGATGTCCTCTCCACATTTCTAGAGAAAAATAACAGTCTCCACTCATCTCAAACAGGGTTCCAACCCCAACAGGGCACGGAGACTGCCCTGCTGGTTGTGGTGGAGGAAACCAGGAAAATTTTGGATGCCGGGTGTTCTGTGGCAGTCGTCTTGCTCGACCTCGGTGCGGCATTCGACACAGTAAACCATCAATTACTGTTTGTAAGACTCAAACAGGTGGGAGTGTCTGGGACCGCACTTAGGTGGCTAGAGTCTTTTCTGGAAAATAGATCATTTCAGGTATTTGAGGGACGCCTTGCTGCATTTTGCTCTGACCTACCAGCCCACTTCTTGCGGAACCCGCTCCGCGGGTCCCGCTGCGTTTGGAGTGTTGCCTGCTGACTTTGCAAAGGGGACATCGAGGGAAGTACATTTGCCGGGGCTGCGAGCGAGTGCGCGCGCTCAACTGGGACTGCATATCCCAGGAGCGCCCGCCTGCCTGACCAGCTACACCTGGGCCGCTCTCCCCGACCCCTTTCACCGAGCTCTTATTAACTGCTCTCACAGAATTGGTGAGTGGGACGCCTTGCTGCATTTTGCTCTGACCTGCCAGGATTTTCGTGCTACCAGCCCACTTCTTGCGGAACCCGCTCCGCGGGTCCCGCTGCGTTTGGAGTGTTGCCTGCTGACTTTGCAAAGGGGACATCGAGGGAAGTACATTTGCCGGGGCTGCGAGCGAGTGCGCGCGCTCAACTGGGACTGCATATCCCAGGAGCGCCCGCCTGCCTGACCAGCTACACCTGGGCCGCTCTCCCCGACCCCTCCCCCCTTTCACCGAGCCCTTATTAACTGCTCTCACAGAATTGGTGAGTGGGACGCCTTGCTGCATTTTGCTCTGACCTGCCAGGATTTTCGTGCTACCAGCCCACTTCTTGCGGAACCCGCTCCGCGGGTCCCGCTGCGTTTGGAGTGTTGCCTGCTGACTTTGCAAAGGGGACATCGAGGGAAGTACATTTGCCGGGGCTGCGAGCGAGTGCGCGCGCTCAACTGGGACTGCATATCCCAGGAGCGCCCGCCTGCCTGACCAGCTACACCTGGGCCGCTCTCCCCGACCCCTCCCACCATTCCACCTACTTGTGCTCATATTCCATATAACGCTCCTTGCATCCCCGCTGCGCGGGAGCGCGCGGGAGCGCGCGGGAGCGCCGGGAGAAGCCCGGGACAAGGGCGGGACCGTCTGTGGCCGTCCGGGGCCGCAGGAGGCCGGGCGGGGCCACCCCCTTAATATCTACAGACTCGTGTTTGGATATAATTTATTTGTCAAGTGTTCACCAGGATCATCTAGTCACTTGAGGATAGCAGGGGGGTGTGCACTATGGCGAATACCTTAAATACCTCTGCCTTACAGACCTCCATGGGTGAGGCTGATACGGCGGTCATGGGGCCCCTAGACTTGTATTTTAAACGTCTGCCCCAAGATATCGATAGGGAGATTGCTCTGGCGGAAAGACGCGCCGGGCGAAGGCTATCGATCGAGCTGATGAAAAATCCCCTTGAAAAACACATAGGACAAAGTTTCCCTGCATTGGTCACCCCGCTATCTTCTACAGTACTGCCACTTACACAAGATACACTGTATGATATATCTGTATCTAATGAGCCACTGGGTACCTCTCCTGTAGACACAGTGGTTACCACCTTATCATCAGAGCATTTAAATGGTTCTAATATAGCACTAAGAGGGCAAAACGCCATACCAAAAGCAGGTGTTCAAGCACATGCTATTAAGCCCAAAACATGCTCAAAGAGGAAGAGGGCCACAACTATAAAAAAATCCTTAGTCCCAAATCCAGCAAGGAAGGTCAGGAAGCTGGCCATTAAAACACCCATAATTCATGTCCCAGCCGAAAATCCTAGTGGGGTAATAATGTTGGAGGAATTGGTTGTCCTAATAGACGCAGAAAACCCAATGATTCCGGCATCACCAGCAATAGAAATAAACCCCATTACCATAGCAGCCCCTGGGCAAATGAGGCTTTATCCAGAATATCTATTGGATCTGGAAAAACTAATACGCTCCCTCTTAAATCCCCTTGAGACTAGACTTGAGAAGTTAGCAAAACAATTAGATCATCTTGAGCAGGCTAGCTTAGATAACTTTTTTTCAGTAAAATCACTAATTAAGTCCCATAATAAATTGGGAGAGAATGGGCCAAAAAATAAGCTAGCCGAGCTGGATTTAGGTGTCACGGTGGCTGAATTGACTCCCCCAATAGTGAGTGGGGCACCTACTCAGCAGAAACAGGGACAGAACAAAAAAAATATAGCAGTACCCCTACCTCCTGTACACAATAGTTGCTCTGGGCGAACTAACACCAGCTGTATTAGCGCAACGGCCAAAAGTACTAAGGATGGCATTAAAAACTATGCCCCCATGGCTAATAAAAATAGTTCACTTTTACCAACTACTATGGACCGTGACCAGGGTACACTAATAGACACAGATAAAAATCTAGGTAAGAATGTTGATGGATTAAATGGGCCGCCTGTCTCTCAGATAGTAAACAGGGGCGGTTATGTAAGGAATGGTAACCCCACAGCCGGTGGAAATAATGCTAGTATGGCTGTGGGAAATAGTGCTCCCTCGAGTCTTGCTGCCCCAGAACGCTGCCTACCAAAATCATATGTTAACAAACCTTTAAATCGGATTCCCCCGGTTCAACTTACCCCTGATTCTTATCCATATGTGGCCATTCTCACCAACGTCCCACCCCTACCGGATGGTCAAAGGGAAACATATGATATGTTAAAAAATAAAGCCATGCATTGGCTGCGGGTCAATAGACCCCTGCCAGGAGATGTGGACGGCCTGATCATTGGGGTTAGAAGGGTCAATTGGATTGGGAACACTCTGAAAAAGCAGGGGGGTGAGTGTATTATAATTAACTTCCAAGACCCAAGGGTAGTAGGGTTAATCACGAAACCTGGATGGAATATTAGCATTGGTGGGATTGGCGTTGTGGATTTGACTTTTTTCTATCCTAGATCTGTGTCATCTTATCCGGGGGGGAATGAGTCACTGAGAACTAGTCTGCCTCCTTGGGTAGAGGTCAGCTCTTTCCCTGCCCCCTTCTCGCGTTCACATGATGGTTATAACCAGGTATATAACTTTGATGGTGGAGCAGGGTACATGAGATGGGGATGCTGACGGAATCCAGTTGAACTCTTTGACTCAGTTGTCCAAATGGACAGGGAAATTGTTGTGGAGTCAACTTTGTTACCTAAGGGGGATGCAATGTGTAATTTAGGAGAAGGGGTCCCAGATAGGGATTGTGGAAGTATGAGGGGGGGCAATAGGGTTTGCCAGGACGATTGGGGGGGTGATCCTGGTCCGCATTTCTGTTTTGGTACAAATGACGTCAATGTGGCCAAATGTGTAAATATTGCTATGGGAGAGGGCGGTGACTGTGAGATCTTGACTAATTCACCGGTCATGGTAGTTACCGAAAGGGGGACAGGCAAAGACGATACTACGGGGAGGTTTCTTTCATGGCACATAGCAGGTTTGGCCTCCAGATTGTTGTCTCAAGATTGGTTAGATTTTGTTAATGGGTTTGAAATGTGCCTATTTCAGGAAACATGGGCTTGTGATCCAATCTACCTGCCAGGTTATTTAAATTTTTGTATACCAGCAACTCGGGGTCCTAGGGGCAGGCCTGCGGGAGGCTTAACAGCCTGGGTCAAGCAGAATTCCCAAGTTAAAATAAAAGTTATTGATCTAGGCTGTAAGGATATACAATTACTGAGGTTTACACTAGGACAGGGCGGTGTGATAGATATCTATAACATTTATGCTAGGGGGATAAGTGCTGGGAATTCCCCCACCCTCGATGTTCTATCAACCTCCCTTGAATCCAACTCTCTTGGTAATAGAGTGGTTGTGGCAGGTGACCTGAATAGGACTTTCGAGCCTTTGGAAAATACTGAACATCCTATAGGCCAAGAGGAGGATGCTTTATGGGGCGTACCAACCCTAAACCTACCACCAGTGAAGCGCTGGACCAAGGATGTACTTTTGTTGAATTCGTTATGTCTGGAATATGGCTTGAGGGCCCTTAATGGCAGGACAAAAAGTGACCTAGGAGGAAATTGCTCATTCGACAATGGGCATAGTAAGAGTAGGATCGACTATGTCATTTGTAGTCTTGAGCTATGGTGTGGCCTGGGTGATATGGAGATAGTGGCGAGAATAGAAAGTGATCACAACCCACTCAGTGTTACCCACTCATGGTGGAGGGCTGCGCCTGTCCACCTAGTGTCAGGTAGCGAAATTGTACCTGTTATAGCAAACGATTCAAGAAGGGTGAAATGGCCAAATGTGTTGGCCAATTTAGCCACTATAGAGCACATTAATCTGGAGGTGGATAATGCTATTACAGCCATGGAATCAGTATACCCTGTAATACCGGGTTCCTCTTTAATAGCAGACATCCACGACGCATTCTTTCTTTTGATAAGACCGTATTTTATCAAATCTGTTAAGGCAAATAGAAATCCACCTATCAAACTGGCAAGGTGGTTCAACAAGCAGTGCAGGGCAACTAGATTGGAGTTGGGCAGGGCAATCAAAAGCAGGGATAAGGCTTTGATTAGCACTGCTAGGAAACAATATAAGGAGAATATTCGCAAGGCTAAGAAGCTGTGGGACGAGGAATATTGGGAGGAGTTACTTGAGGCCTCTGGACAAAAAGACTCAAGACTCTTTTGGAAAATTATGAAATGGGGCAGAGGTGGTACGCCAAACAACCCCGATAATAATGTTAACGAAGCTTCATGGGTTGAGTATTTCCAACCCCAGTATGCGGAGAATAGGGATATAATGGACATTGAACCAATCCCTGTGGTATTTTCCAAGGGAGACCTATTCTCAACTAAAGATGCAGAACTCGTAATTTCATTACTGCGGGGGGGGAAAGCTCCAGGGCTGGATGGAATTCCCTCAGACATCTTCAAGCATGATAAGGTTCGGTGGGCAAAATATGCGACTGTGCTCGGAAATGCCCTTGCAAAAGGGGCAAAAATCCCGGATGTCTGGAAGGGGGCAATTATAATTCCGATCTTTAAGAAAGGCGATCGGTCGCTACCGGCAAATTATAGACCCATAAGTTTGCTGGCCACTATCCAGAAAGTGGTGGGTAAGATGGTGGTCGACAAACTTATGTCCTGGGTAGATGAAAACAATGCCTTATCCCCCTACCAGGCAGGATTTAGACGTGCAACCAGCACGGTCGACCAAATCTTTCGCTTCACTATGCTACGGTGGGGGACTGTACTCCTTGGTGAAGGCAGCCTTTATGTAGCATTTGTAGATCTGAGGGCTGCCTTCGATCTGGTGCCCAGGAGCAAGCTGTGGGGTGTTTTGAGCAACATAGGGGTTCCACTCGAACTACTCACATTAATAATGCGTCTCCACGAAAGCAATTTCGCTAAAGTCCAGTGGGGAAGGAACGGGGAATCTTCCATCAATTTCCCCGTTGAGCGGGGGGTACGTCAGGGTTGTGCCATGGCACCCCTGCTGTTCTCCTTGTTCATCAATGGTATTGTCGATAGGATGTTGGATGCGAGGGTCGACACACCTTCGCTGGCGGGCATCAGGGTTCCGATCCTGATGTTCGCCGACGATACCCTGATTGTGTCCAAAACCCCGGTAGGACTCCAGCGAGCCTTGAATATATTCGATATGTTTTGTAAGGAACGGGGTCTTGAAGTCAATGTAAACAAAACTAAGCTGATGGTCTTTGGGCAAAAGCGTCATGTCCAACCTAGGGTATCTCTGAACAGTATTAGACTAGAGGTAGTAAATGTTTTTACTTACCTAGGGGTGGAGATATCAAGTAAACTTGGTTGGACAAGACATATTGAGAAGGCGGTTTTGAAACATCAGCAGATTTCGGGAGCGCTTCGAGTGGAACAAGCAAAATCTAAAACCAGGCCCATTAAACCTGTTCTCATGGTATACGACGCCAAAGCCTTGGGCGCAGCCCTTTACGGAGCTGAAGTCTGGGGCTTTGAGAGGTTTGATACGCTCCAAAGATCTGAGAACAGGTTTTTGAGAGGGATAACTAGTCTTCCCCAAAGTACCCCGCTAATACCACTAGGCCTGGATTTAGGAAGAAGATCGCTCAGTGATCGTGCCCGCTTAAGGCCTATCCTTTACTGGAGACGGTTGTGGACGACCCCAGAAATTAGACACTATGCCGAGGGGTTTTCTGCCCTAGTTAAATCAGATGTTTTCCATAAAATTACATGGCTAAAAAAGCTCAGGGATGTTCTTGCCGAGCTCGGCCTATCCAAACTGTGGGAAAATCCCTCTGGGGAAGTATTCCCTAGCAAAACAACTATAAAAGCTATATATTGGGATTACATTGACCAGAAGTTTTGGAGGAGTGCGACCCCAGAATCTATGGGGGGTAGGTTTATGGAAATTAAAACAAGACCTGCACTAGAACTGTATTGGGACACTTTAACGGTTCCATTAGACAGGAAATTATTTTTCCAGCTAAGGGCAGGTTCACTCCCCCTGAGGTCATTGACGTCTAACTGGGGATCCAATAGTAGTTCGCGTTGCCCGACATGTGGCGCCCCCAATGAAAGTATAGCACATTTTCTATTCCTGTGCGAGGCCTATGTAAATCCGAGAAAACTGTGGCTGGCACCTGTTTGCAGGAACCTTGGTGTCTTAAGTGGTGTCGAGGGGCTGAGAATTATTTGTTCCTCGACCGAATTGCCTATAGTAATAGGAACGGCAAAATACCTGGGGTGGGCCTGGTCCATAAGGCGGAGGTTCCTATCTCCGAATAGGCTTTGAATCTCGTTTTCTTGCTTATATGCTCGTATGAATTGCACTGCTAAATATTTTGAGGGAGATAATTATGAATTTTAGTTATAATATGTTGCTAAATGCACGTAATAAGTTTTGATTGTTTAACTTTGGTTATGGTCCACATTGTGGGCGATTCTGCTTTTTAACTTGCATTTAGCTCATGTACCTTATGAGAAAGCTTATATTAACTTTTTGGTGAATATTTTATGTGTCTATACTGTGTATTTTAATCTAGAAATCAAGTGTTAATGTATGTTTAGAGTTTTTTAAATGTGCAATTTTATATGTGTGTGCTTTTATGAGTGTATAACTCGAATAAAGCTTTTTCATCATCGTATTTGAGGAGAATGCTATATCTGATAGTATGCCATTGAGATGCGGGGTGCCTCAGGGCTCCTCCCTGAGCCCCACGCTCTTCAATGTATACATGTCTTCTCTTGCCGAAGTGGTTAGGCCCTCCGGCATTCAGATTGTCACCTATGCGGACGACACGCAGCTGATTGTGTCCCTCAATCAATCTGACAAAGCAGGCTCCAATTTGTCTGACTGTCTGGTGAGGGTGTCCAAATGGATGGAAGAATCTTTTTTGAAACTCAACGGTGCAAAAACTGAGTTGATTTTTCTAGGTAAACCTACTATCCTGGATGCCAACGTTTTTCTGGCCCAACTGCTTAGGGGAAATGCCTCCCCCGAAAGAACAGATAAAAAGTCTCGGTATCTGGCTAGACCAGAGCCTTAACTTCAAAGAGCAAACGAGCAAGGTTGCAGGTACCTGTTATGGTATCCTGAAGATGCTCAGAAAGATAATTCCTTTGCTGCCATTCAGAGCTAGAAGACTGATTATTCAAGCCCTGATTCTTTCTAGGATTGATTACGCCAATGTACTTTATTTAGGTACCCCAGGACCAACTATCAAAAGATTACAAACGGTTTAAAACTGTGCGCCATGCCTTCTTATGCAGACCCATAGTCGGGAATCTCCAGGCCGCTCTTGGCCTCTCTCCACTGGCTTCCAGTGGCTGAACGGATTCAGGTTAAGGCAATGTGTCTGGTCTACAGATCCCTCCGATCTCACGATCTATCATTCCCCCCTATCTTCCTAACAGAGCTCTGCGCTCGGAAAATAAGGGTCTTGCAGTTGTCCCTAGGTTAAACAAAGCTTGGAGTGGAGGTCGCCAGTTTACATATATTGCCGCCAAACGCTGGAACCAGCTGCCCTCTAACGTTCGCTTGGAAACCAATTTTATGTCTTTGCTGAAACTTCTAAAAACTTTCTTGTTTCGATGACCTCACCTATAGCTTAGTGAGTTATTTGACTCTAGCGCTGGGAGGCCTTCTGGTAGCCATGCGCTCTACAAAAGCTCTTTTATTTCATTTCATTTCATTTCTTAAAAAACTGCATTGTTAACAATTTAGCAGGCACAAGCAGTCGAGTGTCGCCTGTGCGCGCAAAGCCACATATTGTCCTTTCCTCAGTTGGTTGCAGTTCTCATAACTGGCTCGTGGGGGCAGTAGCTGGTGGCGTCATTTGTACATGGTGAAGTTATCCTTCAATTTCAAATATTCTTCCGGCATCTTTAATTAATCCCTCAAAGCACGTTTTTTGTTGTTGCAATTTCATATAGCGCAAGCACGAGAGGTATTGGAACGCTTTACACGAGCACCAGTTAAATTACTTGAGGCATGGATGCCCAGCCATCCGATTCAGGCGGGAGACTCCCGGTGTGTAGTAGCCACAATGGCTGTTTCCCGCTTGAAATTGCCTCTCCCTCAATAGGACCTAACTGGCAAATTCATTCTCCCGATTCTTTTTTTTAATCTCCTGCTTTCCTCTTCGATAATCTTGGAATGTATACATAACGTCACAATAATTTAATGAGCACGGAGATTACGTGATTTGCCTTGAATCACAGGATGTTGAGCCACTCCTTGTTTCGAACTTGGTTGTCCACTTCCTGTTTATTCCGACTGCCCAAGCACTCAAAGAAAAGGCCTGACGGGAGGGTGTGGTATGCTTTCTTTTGACCACCCTTTTGAATATTGTTTAAACAACTATTTTATTCCGTTATTCTTAATTAAAAAACAGCACCGCGGTTCTGTTGTGAAGACAAAATTCTAGTATCTGCGGAATTCCTATTGTTCTCTGTAGTATTGATGTATACTTTGTATCCATAGGTTTTCTCGTCACTCACAGAGTCACAAAACTCTGCCCACTGCAAAGCTGTGCAAAGATTCCCAACTTTACAGACTGCACACTAGCAGGAGAGGCTCCTCACTGCTGCAAAGAGCTGCTGGGCTGGGTTTTGTCTTCCATCTCAGTTTAACACTTTGTAAAGTTTGTACATTTTAAAAACCAATGCAAAGTTTGGAGTTGCTTAAATTTACAACTACACACAACCCTAGTTAAAATGTCAAGAGAGATAGATAACCTAGAACACATTGCATACATTTTCTTCTTGGGGCGGTGTTGGGGATATATAGGATAGAGGCCCAGCCCTACCTAGGGGCCGCATTACAGGAAAGGCGCATTTTCATTGTTTGCGCAGAGTGGACCTTTTTAGAGGTGCGCCCAGCGCAAACAATGAAAATACTTTTTGGAATCAGCATTTCTGCAGTTCTTTCTAAATAACGAGGAATATACCACATTTGCCACCTTTTGCTGCATAATTTGGCTTTTCTAGACACGTGATTTAGTTACTTTTGCTGCAATATTTGTTTACCAGTGCCACATAATTCTAGTCGCCCTGTTTCTAAATTAGCTGAAAGATCCTTAATGACCTTGGGCTCACTTCCAAAGTAATCCTGCCTGTACTCCCAGAAACCGCGAAGTACATTTTTTGTTTTTGAAGTTTTATGGAACTCGACCTGAACATACTGGAGCACTTTACAGGAGCACCAGTTACATTACACAAGGACGCATTGATTTTTGGTAGACACCGGGAGAGATTAAAAGACTTGCCCAAAACCTCAGGGTGTGTTGAGAGGGCGCCGACACTCGCAGCGGATTCCCCAGATCCAAAGTCAGCAGCTACGCCACATCCTTACATTTAGCTATCTACTGTTGTTATTATATTCAAAACGGAATCTGTTGGTCTTGCCGAGGGGATCCGCTGCAGACAACAAACAAATATAAAGCTAAAAACCCCTGTCCCAGCTGCCTCACTCCTGGCTCCGCAGCTGTCTCCGCCGCTCCACAAGCCGGTTTTACAGGCTGGGCATGTACTTTCACTTTCACTTTTCAGCTTTATTTGAATGTAGGTGAAGGTGAGCACGGGCAGAAAGAGGTGACAGGAAAAGGTGACTGCTGCCGCCCTGGTGTGAGCTGAGCTGCTGCCCTGCCCCAGGACTGGCCTCACCTCACAGTGGACAGATCTGCAGTCGAACGGTGTCCTTGGGTGTGGCCTAGGTGGAGCGAGGGGGTAAAGGCATCGCCCATCATAGGGTAAGTGGAGTGCTTTAAATGGGCCGGTACTGTCCAGGTACTGAGTACCGGCACTTTTTATTTTTAGAGGGAGAGTATCTGCACTTCTCAAGAGAGTTGTAATACTTTTCATTGGAGAGTACCGACTTCTCAGAAAACGTGCGAGTACCTGCGTGCAGTTCTATTTTTCCATTTCAAGCACTGAAGTAAGTGACTTCTCACCCCACCATAGACGCGCGAGCGGTCTTTGCTGGTAAAGTAGATCGGCGGCTTAATGCACCTGCAGCCGGCGACCCGACTGGGCAGGCACAGTATTCTGTGGAAGAACGAGTGTTATTGAGTGTGGAGGAGAGTAGCACCCGTCCGTTGTTGTATAACGGTGCAAGGCCAGTATGCGCACCATAAAACGCATAGCGCTGCAACACAGTGCGCGCAGATGAAATACTGCATTGCTAACAATGTAGAAGGCAGGAACAAGCAGTCGAGTGTCGCCTGTGCGCGCAAAGCCACATATTGTCCTTTCCACAGTCGGTTGCAGTTCTCATAACTGGCTCGTGGGGGCAGTAGCTGGTGGCGTCATTTGTACATGGTGAAGTTATCCTTGAATTTCAAATATTCTACCTGCAGCTTGAATTAATCCTTCAAAACAATTTTTTTTGTTACAATTGCATTTAGCGCAAGCACGAGAGGTTTTGGAACGCTTTACTTGAGGCATGGATGCCCATCTACCCGATTCAGGAGGGAGACTTCCGATGTGTAGTAGCCACAATGGCTTACTTGTGTCTGTCTCCCGCTTCAAATTGCCTCTCCCTCATTAGGACCTAACTGGGAAATTCATTCTCCCGATTCTTTTTTTAAATCTCCTGCTTTCCTCTTCGATGATCTTGGAATGTATACATAACGTCACAATAATTTAATGAGCACGGAGATTTCGTGATTTGCCTAGAATCACAGGATGTTGAGCCACTCCTTGTTTCGAACTTGGTTGCCCACTTCCTGTTTATTCCGACTGCCCAAGCACTCAAAGAAAAGGCCTGACGGAAGTGTGTGGTATGGTTTCTGTGGACCACCCTTTTGAATATTGTTTAAACAACTATTTTATTCCGTTATTCTTAATTAAAAAACAGCACCGCTGTTCTGTTGTGAAGACAACATTCTAGTATTTGCGGAATTCCTATTGTTCTCTGTAGTATTGATGCATACTTTGTATCCATAAGTTTTCTCGTCACTCACAGAGTCACAAAACTCTGCTCACTGCAAAGCTGTGCAAAGATTCCCAACTTTACAGACTGCACACTAGCAGGAGAGGCTCCTCACTGCTGCAAAGAGCTGCTGGGCTGGGTTTTGTCTTCCATCTCAGTTTAACACTTTGTAAAGTTTGTACATTTTAAAAACCAATGCAAAGTTTGGAGTTGCTTAAATTTACAACTACACACAACCCTAGTTAAAATGTCAAGAGAGATAGATAACCTAGAACACATTGCATACATTTTCTTCTTAAACCACCCACATTGCATTATGTGCCTCTCTTTGCCCCCATAATGTTATACTCAATTGCCGCTTAATTCCAGTTGCCCAGAGTCTAATGTGGGGGGCAGGTGGATCTGTACCCGAGACAGAATCATACTCGAGAAGGAGGTAGCTGCTTGGATGGGAGGGGGTGGGGGGAATGGGGCGGGGTTGGGGATATATAGGATAGAGGCCCAGCCCTACCTAGGGGCCGCATTACAGGAAAGGCGCATTTTCATTGTTTGCGCAGAGTGGACCTTTTTAGAGGTGCGCCCAGCGCAAACAATGAAAATACGGCCTTTTATGATGAATGTGCTACCCAGGGCAGCCGCTGCCTCGTGCTGTCCTGGGGGCAGCGCATTCAGGTACAAAATAGAGCGGCTGCTTTACAGCCCTTCTCTGTTTTCCCAGTGTGGGCGCTTTTTAAAGGGGATTAGAGATCCGCTTGTAGGTGGGTGTTGTCGGGGACTGCACCTGCCTGCAAGGGGATGTCTGGGGTGGTCCATAGGACCTCTTTTCCCTACTCCAGAGGGCTGCTCTCAGGAGACGCAACCACAGTGCGCCTCACTGAGAGTGCGCCCCTGTGGCTTCTTAGCCTCTGTTCCCGGGTCTGTAATACAGCATGGGCACAGAGACAAAGGCCTTCCCTAATTAGCATGGCGCCATGCCCCCATGCAAATGAGGGAACGCCCGCTGAAGATTGTGCTGGCGCTCATGTGCGCAAGTGCTATCGGTATTCCTGAAGAATGCACACAAGCGTCTACGGCCCCTTCTGTAATACCAAAGTACAGCAGGTGTCCAAAAAGTGGGCAGAAATGCCTGTTGCGTACTAGGGCACCTTCTGTAATACACCCCTCCAAATTGTGCTTTGCCTGTACTCTATGTGTACTATTCTTTTGAGTATTAAAGTACTTTTATTTCTTGAAACTCAAGCACTGGGTCGGAAATGTAGTTGCCGCGCAGGCAGCTGTGTGATTGCTGAGTCCTGAGCAAGAATAACCCCACCCACCGGCTACCTCCCTGAGAAGCCAGTGACTGCTCGACCTTGCTACCATTGACAGTCAATTGTTCAAGGGGACAAGGGGCCAGGATAGGGAGGGGGGGGGGGGATTAACAGTGCGTTTGGATCAGCGTTTATGCAGTACTTTCCAAATAAAGAGGAATATACCCCATTTGCCACCTTTACTGAATAATTTGGTTTTTCTTGACACGTGATTTAGTTATTCTTGCTGCATTATTTTTTTACCAGTGCCACATAATTCTAGTCGCCCTGTTTCTAAATTAGCTGAAAGATCCTTAATGACCTTGGGCTAGCTTCCAAAGTAATCCTGCCTGTACTCCAAGAAATCGTGAAGTAAATTTTTTTAGTTTTTTAAGTTTTATGGGTACTCGACCTGAAGGTATCGGAGCGCTTTACACGAGCACCAGTTACATTACACAAGGACGCATTGATTTTTGGTAGACACCGGGAGAGATTAACCCCTAGTATGCTTGTGATGGAACCGTTCCGTCACAAGCCTCGGGTGAGCTGTGCTTGTGACGCAACGGTTCCGTCATGGCCCGCTCGCCGCGCCTACGCGGCGCAAATTCCGCACCTGCGCTGAGCGTTCTATTGGGCGGGCGGGGCCGTGACGGAACCGTTCCGTCACAAGCACAGCTCACCCGAGGCTCGTGACGGAGCGGTTCCTTCACGAGCACGGGAGCCCCGCGCGGCCGCCCCGCCCCCTTAGCACTGCGGCAGAATAGCCACCACAGTGAAGGGGTTAAAAGACTTCCCCAAAATCACAGGGTGTGTTGAATGGGCGCCGACACTCGCACCGGATTCCCCAGCTCCAAAGTCGGCAGCTACGCCACATCCTAGCATTTAGCTATCTACTGTTATGAATTATATTCAAAACGGAATCTGATGGTCTTGCCAAGGGGATCCGCTGCATACAACAAACAAATCTAAGCTGCAAACCCCTGTCCCAGCTGCCTCACTCCTGGCTCCGCCGCGGTCTCCGCCGCTCCACGAGCCGGTTTTACAGGCTGGGCATGTACTTTCCTTTTCACTTTTCAGCTTTATTTGAATGTAGGTGAAGGTGAGCACGGGCAGAAAGAGGTGACAGGAAAAGGTGACGTCTGCCGCCCTGGTGTGAGCTGAGCTGCTGCCCTGCTCCAGGACTGGCCTCACCTCACAGTGGACAGATCTGCAGTCTAAGCCGGTGTAACGGTGTCCTTGGGTGTGGCCTAGGCGGAGAGAGGAGGTAAAGGCTTCGCCAATCATAGGGTATGTGGAATGCTTTAAATGGGTCGGTACTGTTCAGGTACTGAGTACCGGCACTTTTTATTTTTAGAGGGTGAGTATCTGCACTTCACAAGAGAGTTGTAATACTTTTAATTGGAGAGTGCGGGCACTTCGCAGAAACGAGCAGGTATTCTGATACAGAGTACCTGCGTGCAGTTCTATTTTTCCATTTCAAGCACTGACCTAAGTGACTTCTCACCCCACCATAAACGTGTGAGCGGTGTGTGTTGGCAAAGTAGATCGGCGGCTTAATGCACCTGCAACTGGCGGCCCAGCTGGGCAGGCACAGTATTTTTTTGTCGAAGAACGAGTTTTATTGAGCGTGGAGGAGAGTAGCACCCATTGTTGTATAGCGCTGCAAGGCCAGTACGCGCACCATAAAACGCAAAGCGCTGCAACACAGTGCGCATAGATAAAAGACTGCGGGGCATATTACCAAGGCAGGCAAAATGGAATTATCGCCGCTTTTGCGGCCGTTTTTGGCCGCAAAGCGATAATTTCATCGCCCTATTAGAAAGCTGTCGCTAATATTAGTTAGCGACAGCTTTTACGTGATAGCGAGCGGTGCGTACCCAACCTGTTAGCGACTTAAAGCAGTCACTAAAATTGCTATCGTCTATTATCAAGGCAGGCGTAGCGACAAAAAATTTACGCTATGTGCGAATATCGCTGAAAATGCTCAGACCAGTTCTTAGCCTGTATATCCAATGGGAGGTGGATATTCAGGCTAAGTCCCTATTAGCGATAATGCCTGAATATCACTGGATTTCCAGCGATATTCACGCATTTCGCCGCTATCGCCGGATATTTTATTGCTTTGGAGATAAACGTTGCTAATAGCACGCTATCTGTGCGATAAAATCCGGCGATGCGCGGCTATAAAAAAATGTCGCTAAGCTTATTTAGCGTTAAATATCGCTTGTTGTTGCTAATATGCCCCTGCATTGCTAACAATGTAGCAGGCAGGACAAAGCTGTCCAGTGTCGCCTGCGCGTGCAAACCCACATATTTTCCTTTCCACAGTCGGTTGCAGTTCTCATAACTGGCTCGTGGGGGCAGTAGATGGTTGCGTCATTTACACGTGGTGAAGTTACCCTTGAATTTCGAATATTCTTCCGGTAGCTTGAATTAATCCCTCTAAGCAGGTTTTTTGTTGTAGCAATGTCGTATGCGCGAGCACGAGAGGCATTGGAGCGCTTTACACGCGCAACAGTTAAATTACTTAAGGCCAGGCGCGGTGCGTCCATTGGGGCGTAGGGGCGAAGCCCCACTAAGCCCCATGGACCCACCACGTCCTCACTAGAAGCCAAACACAATTATTTTTAAAAATCGCGCTATCTGCCGGCCGGGAACCGGGAGACACCCGACCTTCCCGGAGTGCGCAAGGGGGGGGGGGGGGTTATGGATCGGGCTGCTGCAGCTGCGCAAGTGTATTTTTGGGCACAAACATGCCCGCGCATGCGCAGATCGTTTTCTTGTGAATTCCCCCTTAGAGAGAGGACCAGGGGGCGGGCCGCAGCCCCCGGGGTTACACAGGGCGACTGGGCGAGGAGTCATGGTGCCCCCCCAGCCAATCCTGGCGCAGGATTGGCTGGTCACTACATAGCCCGGTTACATAACCCCTGACGGATAGCACGGCCGACTTTGGTGCTGGGAAACCAGGTTCGAGCCTCTTATCGAACCATAAAAATGTATACATGACTTACTTTGGTGTTAAATAAATAGATATTTTAAAAAACAAATAAAAATGATGTTCCGACTAAGGTGTGAAATTGGTGTCGAATAAATACATGTTTTTAAAAACAATTAATATTAATCATGTATCATTGGTGCTGGAGTACAGGGTTCGAGACTGGTATTAAACACTGACAAGCTGTGTGCAAGTTATATGGTCATAAAATACATGAATGATGGATGCAGGATGGGTGGATGCATGAATGGATGCAGGATGAATGATGGGTGGATGAATGGATGGGTGGATGCATGAATGAATGATGGATGCATGAATGAATGATGGATGCAGGATGGGTGGATGGGTAGATGAATGAATGATGGATGCAGGATGGATGATGGGTGGATGGATGGGTGCATGAATGAATGATGGATGCAGGATGGGTGGATGGATGGATGATGGATGAATGATGGGTGGATGAATGGATGGGTGGATGCATGAATGAATGATGGATGCAGTATGGATGCAGGATGGGTGGATGAATGAATGATGGATGCAGGATGGATGCAGGGTGGATGGATGGGTGCATGAATGCATGATGGATGGATGGGTGGATGCAGGAATGGATGCAGGATGGATGATGGATGGGTGGGTGGATGGATGGATGGATGCATGAATGAATGAATGATGGATGCTGGATGGGTGGATGGATGGGTGGATGAATGAATGATGGATGCAGGATGGATGGATGGGTGCATGAATGAATGATGGGTGCATGAATGAATGATGGATGCAGGATGGGTGGATGGATGGGTGGATGGGTGGACACATGAATGGATGCAGGATGAATGATGGGTGGATGAATGGATGGGTGGATGCATGAATGAATGATGGATGCAGGATGGGTGGATGAATGAATGATGGATGCAGGATGGGTGCAGGGTGGATGGATGGGTGGATGAATGAATGATGGATGCTGGATGGATGGGTGCATGAATGAATGATGGGTGCATGAATGAATGATGGATGGATGGATGCAGGATGGGTGGATGGATGGGTGGATGGGTGGACACATGAATGGATGCAGGATGAATGATGGGTGGATGAATGGATGGGTGGATACATGAATGAATGATGGATGCAGGATGGGTGGATGAATGAATGATGGATGCAGGATGGATGCAGGGTGGATGGATGGGTGCATGAATGAATGATGGATGCAGGATGGATGGATGGGTGGATGCATGAATGGATGCAGGAATGGATGCAGGAATGGATGATGGATGGGTGGATGGATGGATGGGTGGGTGGATGGATGGATGCATGAATGAATGATGGATGGATGGATGGGTGGATGAATGAATGATGGATGCAGGATGGATGGGTGGATGGATGCATGAATGATGTATGGATGGATGCAAGGTGGTTCGGGCTCGCTCGCTGCGGTGCAATATGCAAATTAGTTTACGCCCACCACTTTCAAATGTCACCAGCCGCCCCTGCTTAAGGCATGGATATACATCTACTCGATTCAGGCGGGAGACTTCCGATGTGTAGTAGCCACAATGGCTTACTTGTGGCTGTCTCCCGCTTGAAATTGCCTCTCCCTCAATAGGACATAACTGTGAATCCATTCTCCCGATTCTTTTTTTAAATCTCCTGCTTTCCTCTTCGATAATCTTGGAATGTATACATAACGTCACAATAATTTAATGAGCACGGAGATTTCGTGATTTGCCTAGAATCACAGGATGTTGAGCCACTTCTAGTTTCTAACTTGGTTGTCCACATCCTGTTTATTCCGACTGCCCTACACTCAAATAAAAGGCCTGATGGAAGTGTGTGGCATATTTTCTGTTGACCACCTTTTTAAATATTATTTAAACAACGATTTAATCCGTTATTCTTAATTAAAAAACTGCACCTCGGTTCTGTTGTGAAGACAAAGTTATAGTATCTGCGGAATTCTTATTGTTCCCTGAAGCATTGGTGTATACTTTGTATCCATAGGTTCACTCTTCGCTCACAAAGTCACATAACTATGCCCCCTGCAACGGTCTGCAAACATCCCTATCTTTACTGACTGCACGTAAGCAGAAATGGTTCCATCCTCACTGCTGCAAAGGGCTGCTGAGCTGGGTTTTGTCTTTCATCTCTGTTAAAGGCTCGTAAAGTCTGAGAATGTAAAAATAAAAAACAATGTCAAGTTGGAATTTTTTTGTTGCAGTTTTATATGTAGCGCCAATTTACCGGAGGGTTTTGAAGCGCTTTACATGAGCACCAGTTAAATTACGTAAAGTCACATTCACTTTTTAAGCACGGAGATTGTGGGTTGCCTAGCATCACAGGATGTTGAGCCGACTTCGAGATTCGAACTTGGTTGTCCACTTCCTGTTTAACCTAACAGAAGAAATATTTTTTCATCACAGCCCAGCAAAGACAGCCTTTTGTTCGCCACCCAACTGAAACTGAATATATGCAACCTGAGTTTGTTTCTGACCTTTCTCAGTGCAAAGTTCTCTATTCCACCCAGGGATTTAAGTGAAACTGGTCTCACCGGTTCTGAGCACCAGCATGTTTTTAACGGGGGGCCTCAAAACGGGTCTGTATCGGGCGCTGTTTTGTGCCTGCTGTCACTGCAGTCAGTTTTTTCCGGACTGTAATAACAGCAGGCACATCATGTGCGCGTGCTCACACTGCTTTCCTCACTAGTGGAGAAGTTAGGGCATGAGGTCACGCCAGGTGAGCGTTTTAGGGGAAGGGCAATCTTTTAAAGAGAGTAATTTTCTCTCTGGATTTCCCTTCTCTTTTTGAAACTCAGGAGCAGCAACACTGTCCTGGTGTAACCAGGGCTCTAAGTGGAAGCGTTTTCAATATTATATACAACAAGTCATAGTTGCTGCTTATTCATCTAATGCAACTAAACCATTGACAAAGCCAATAGTCCTGACTTGTAGGTATGATGTTACTTGTTGTATTAAATCTAGATGCACTGACAAACAGGATACTACAAGTCTGGCGGTACACTGTGCTAAGAACAGATTTTTTTAGTTACATTACATTGGCCAAGCCCCTTCGAGAGACCCTCCAGTTTTTTCAACCCACTTAAAACCCTGATTCCACCCCATTTTATGCTCTTGCAACTCACAAACCCATACAGTACATACAAGCGCCAAGAAACCTGGGGGTGTTCGCGCTCTCTCAAAACCTTTTGTCATATAACATGCATACATGTTTCTATAATATTTACACAAAACGCACTTGCACTGCTATTAGTGGCTTGCGAAGGATGACAGGCTGCGTCTGCCCTTTGAATACATCACCATTAACACACAGGTTAGAAACATCCCTGAATCAGTTGCTTTAAACCACTGACGTGGGTTTTAAACTGTGGCCTGCAGGTCACTCCAATTATTTTGATGCTAATACATTAACCTGCAGATCCGCCTTGGTGGGACTGGGATCTGTGACCTGAGATTAGGACATATCTATGCAGCAGGTGCTGCAAAACACTGAGCAGCACCGCCAGATTCCTAGTGCCCAACTATTAAAAGCAGTTCTAAAATCTGCAAAACGCAGAGTTAGGCCTTCACATGGGTGCGGGTTTTCTCCGTTTTATTTTTTACATATTTACATACATTTTCGATAGTATTTCTAGGAAACAGTGCTAGTCACAAGTTTCCAGGCCTACTTCTAGAAATTCCTTGTCGCCCCTGTGCATAGGGGATTCTGCTAAAAAATGTCTTAAACCCTTATTTTTATTTATTTATTTACAAAATTTTATACAGCGCAAACATGATCCCAAGGGATATCAGAGCGCTTTATAATTGGAGGGATAGGAAGGTAACAGTTGCATTACATGTGTCAAATAGAAATACCAAAAAGAACACATATCAAATAGGACTCACAGAACAATCATGGTTACAAATATCAAGGGTCAACAAAGAATAAGATGAAAACTGGTATATTGCAAAATAGTAGTGGAGCAAATGATTCAAACCAACAAGAATAGCATCCAGCGCAGGGCTAAAAGGTGTAAGTCTAATGCATTAGAGCAGACGATCCATCACCTTATTAAGGTAAGAACTTGTTCATAAGGAATCTTTTTACTTTCAGTTTGAAAGCAACCTTGGAAGAGAATCTACGTTTTTCCGGTGGGAGAGAGTTCCAGATCTTCGGTCCAGAGCTGGAGAAAGCTCGGTGACACGTTCTCTTTTTGCGAAAGATCTGAGGTTTCAGGAGGAGAGAGTTAGCACTCCTAGAAGGTCTACCCACTCTGGATAGTTCCAGCTTTTGCTCTAGATAACGGGGGTTTGAAATGGAGGGCTTTGTTGGACAGACAGGCAATCTTTGGCTGTATTCTTGCTTCAAAGGGCAACCAATTTAGGGATTTTATGACTGGGGAGATGTGCACATTTCTGTTGGTACCCGTAACCAATCTGGCTGCCGTGTTCAATGAGGCCCTTAGTGGGGCCAATGCATATTTGAGGAGACCACAGAAAGTAGCACTGCCATAGTCTAGCCTCAGCAACACAAGCGCTTGGGCCACTTGCTTGAAGTCACCCCTACAATACCCTCTTGTTAATTCTGGACCCTTGATATTGGTAACCATTCATGTTCTGTGAGTCCTATTTGATATGTGTTTTCTTTTGAATTCCTATTTGACACATGTAATGCAACTATTACCTTCCTATCCCTCCAATTGTAAAGCGCTCTGATATCCCTCGGTATCATGATAACGTTTACTTCTAGTTTACACCTTGGGCACAGCTTTACTCCTGTCTTTGTAAGGAGTAAATGAAAGGATTTGAATAGCACACCAACATAAATACATGCCAACATTTTAGAAGCGGAGAGTATTTCCCCCATTGACTTCTTTGCAAATCGGGAGTCTCCCACCTGAATTGTGTCTATAGACATTTTTGCACCATTTCTGTGCTAGAAAGTGGTGGAGGGGAGTTTGAGAAGGCCCACAAATGTTAAAACCTATCAGAGAAATCCCGTCCTGGAAGGCCAGTTGGCCACAGCTTTAGTAGGATTTACTCCTGCACAATACTATACAATCCTGTGATAGTGCTGTGCGCGACTAATGCTTTTGGTACCTTGGACTCATAAACCCAGCCATTTTAAGCCATACTTAGGCACATCAATGGCTTTGTGTGTACATCACCTGAAGAGTTTAACAGGACATCTTTACTGGTATTTTTATTTATTATATTTTATTTATTTATTCTATTTAATGCAGTTTTATAAGTCGCAAACCTTACCCAAAGGTGTCAGAGCGCTTTACAAAAGAACCATGTAAGTTACAAAAGGTACACAAGATAGACTAAACACTCTAACAAGTTACATATATACAGTTACAGGTACATAAGATAGGCTGAACACGCTAAAAAGTTACATATACTTGCAGTTACAACGTTAACAAGTTGCATATTTATATTGTAAAAAATATAAAAGGTGTCAGCGTTAGGTTAGAACTGGAGTAAAAAACATATTTACAAAGTTGCCCTCAAATGAGTGCCAGGTAAATTACAAAAGTTACACAAGATAGATTAAACAAGCTAACAAATTACATATATACAGTTACAGGTACACAAGATAGGCTGATCATGCTAACAGGTTACATATATTTAGTTACAAATCTAACAGGTTGCATATTATATTGTAAAAATATGAAAAGTGACAGCGTTAGGTTGAGACAGGAGTAAAAGCTTGTGGAACAATAGAGACAGGGATTGAGGCAAAGAGAGATTGCACCTGTCCTTAGTTTGATAATTCTTGTATGGATGCAAAGGGTGCTAAGGACTAGAGATCCAATGCCCCTAAATCTCCTAAAATACAAAGTATCTCACAATATCATAAACCACATAAAGGTCCAGCACACTTAATTTCAATTCACATTTTTTTACACAAGGAATAGATCATATTCTAACATTTGTAGTTCATATTTCAAAAGACAACATAATCTGTAATTTAGCAGAGTTGTTCCTTTAAGTTCTTCATTAGTAACTTCTTTTATTCAGCATGAAACAAAGACCGTAGCCAATGCGTTTCATCCTCTCAGACTTCTTCAGGGCAAAAAACACATTGTCTGCAAATCTTCACTAGATTCCTTCACTTAAAAGATTTCCCTTTTTTAAGATCAGTATGTGCTTTAATCTTATATATCTTGTGAGGTATAGAGTCCTAGTCTATCCTGTATTATCGGGTACAAGCAGTGAACAGAAAACCCAGTTCAGGTCATACGTGTCCTCTAAATTATTTCATTGACACTTTCAGTCATCAGTCAGAAGGCAAAGTGGTGTGGAAACTTTTCGCTCAGTCACTCATGCTCACTTAGTCTCAGAGTGATACACAGAATAAACGATAGGGACATTTTCAATAAGTATTTATTGAGCAGTCGTTATTCTAGTGTAAAGTAGATGAGCTGCAACAACCACTATACAATAGTAGATATAAATGATTGGAAGCACTAAGAAAGTAAAAGGATGGTAGAGCTCTACCATTGTGGTAAAACAATTAATAGAGGCAGGTATATAAAATACATGACAGTAATACATGCGTACTCCGACCATGCGACCCTAACTTGATGTACCTAGGTGTACCTAGCTTGTATGTAGGTGTTAAGCCAAGAATGCCTCTTGGATAGAGTCAAACCCATTAACTGAAGTAAGAGACTGTGGGGCCCCATTCTGGTCTCGAGTTGAACACCCCACAAAGGATGTTAGACGTCTTGGAGCTGGAGTGTCTGCATGCAGGAACCTCAGCGTCTCGCGTCAGTGTGTCGGCAGGGAAGTCCTGATCTCCTCTGTCTGTCTTAGCAAGATGTGTTGTATATATACCCAAAGATCTCCCCAGGGGTTCTACCTTGCTGTGATACTTTGTTGGACTTAGGATGACATTGGAATGACATCGGGAATGAACTCTTTACATATATATTATACAGGAGTTGGTAGTCCTGCTGTTCTTCCAAGAATCCTTATGCATAATGTATGAGGCTTTTACAGGGAAAATCCCACGTTCTGTGTGCAATGTCGTATCTAGGTAAAAGATCAGTCCCTAAGAACTGTTATGTATGCAATGTAGGTAAGAATATAGGTGAAAGGTTATGCTGTTACCTGAGCTTAAATTAGGATACCTATATGGAATATTTTTGTTTAGCGTTTTAGGACCATAGTGTAATTTTCCCGATTCATGCCCTTATATAGGTATAAAATACCATATCCTTATATAGGCATAGAAATCATAACCATATTTAGACTTAGCTCATGCAGTCTTAATACGGCTTGACTACTTCCACCAGTTCCAAAAATCTAAAACGATTTCTTGGAAAAACCCACCTTCAGCAGTCAGGGACTTCCCCCTGCATGAATATTAAGTTAGCCAAGAAATCATGGAGTTTTCAGAGAATTAAGTCTCTGATGATGTTCTTACGTCCCATCTTACGTCAAACTCGGCACCTTCATGGTATGAATATGCCCACACTTGTCCAAACAAACACATGGTGTTTTGGAGCAGTTCGACTATCCACTTGCCCGACGCCCTGCTTCAGCAAGTGCCGAAGGAAGCCGACCCTCCAGCAGACGCACTGAGAGAGACGCTGTCTTTTCTCTTGCCGAGAAATCTAGCTCCAGTGTTTCCAGGCTACCCTTGCGGGTTGCTGGGAAATCGAGTCCTGTGAGAGAGAGATACAAGACCTCCTACATTCTAAACCAAGGTACGGAACTGATTAGACCCTAGAGAATTCTTGGGTTTGATTCTTGGCAAACCAATACTAAAACTAGGCTACACCTCACTTATTTCTTCCCTCGTACTAGACCTAGGTTAGGTACACCAGAGTAGGCGTATTTTAGAAGCACCAGTTGAGTACTTTTAGTCATTATTTATCACTGTATGTGCATTTTAGGTATCTTATGGCTTAGAAACCATATCATGCTTTTACAGTACTATTTTATAATACTCTTCGTATTATATACTCTGTACTTTACAGCCAGTATTATGATTTCAGCAATTCATTTCTTATGCTTGAGAAAGAAGACTGTTCAATAAATACCCTTTTATTGAAAAGGCTTGTCTCTCTATTTCTCTGCACTTCTGGTGAAACGTAGCATGCACGATTGACTGAGTGAAATAACTATCTATTCTTTCTACGACTCTAGAGATATATTTCGTATTCTTGGGGAACAAAGTTGTCATGTTTTAAGCGGTTGTCAAAAACTAATCCCTTCTTGTTTATTCGAGAAAGTTTCTAGTGACCTCTGAGATACCTGGCACGCACACAATTAACTTTAGTATATTCGGTAGAGACCTAGTTGACTTCAGTCCTACGTCTAAAATACAGGATACACTATTCCAATGCGCAGAGCCTATTGGGAATATAGGCCTAGATGCCTCAAACAAAAATCCGCTCGCAAAGGGGCAGAATCTCAGAATCTGCCCCTTTGCGACCGGTATTTTTGCATTTGGGATGCATCATCCCAAATGCAAAAATCGCAAATTGAGAATTAGCTAAATTTCGATTATTAACATTTAAGGAATCTCAAATTGAGATTCCTTAAATGCAATGCATGAAAGTTTTAAAAATAGCGAATTCGCTAATAGGGCACGCAAATTACCATGAAGTACAACTTTATGGTAATTTGCAAAGACTTTGAAAAATGCACTAAAGTGCATTTTTCAAAGTTTCATGTTGCGCACACACATGCCCTAAGGGCATGTGTGTGTGCAACATATGTGCACAGATCAATTTCAGGGGTGCAACAGGGTGTCCTTTGGACACCCCTACACCCTTGAAATCGCAATCTCGATTTGCGATTCGCTAATTGCGATTCGCAAATTGAGATTGTCTTCCCATTCATACCTATGGGCCTCTAGGCCCATAGAAATGAATGGGGAGGTATTCCTTAATTGCGACTCACAATTTGCGAGTCGCAATTAAGGAATTCTAAGAAATCGCTATTTTTTTTAGTGATTTCTTGATGCATTCCATTTTGCTATTCCTTAATAGCGAATCGGTATTTTTCGCTATTAAGGAATCGCAAAATGGGTTGTTGATGCATCTGGGGGATAGGAACTACACTACATGGCGCCCAACGTTTGGTAAGGCGACAATTTAGCGCTAGATACTAGAGTAACTCAGTCGGGCTTTTCACAAAGACCCCTTTTTCCCGTAAAATACTCCAATAGATGTCTGGAGTGGGTGAAAGGATAAAAAATCCGCTTTAAACTGAGTAGGAAAAAACAATCCTATGTATTAGTTTTTAGTTTTTTCAACGTTGAAGGATACAGTCTTCCAAAATATTGTGCACCTAATCTTTGTTTCCTTGAAACTTGCTCTGCACACTTTCGGTCAACAAAATGACGGAGAGTGAAGACGAAAGAGAGAGAGCTGCACTAGCAGCTCAGGCAGTTTTGGATGACACAAGTCTCCAACAAAATGACCCGGATGCTATACTCATCCCGGCAAATATAAGGAAAACCATTACTATAAAACGTATAGAAAATGGAATATCCCCAGGAGGTGGTAAAGTAATATTTGTTATAGAGGCCTATGAATATTGGCAGACAGACGTATTCTATTCATGGATTTTGCTCCCTGCAGCTAATGCAGCAACACATGAGTTCCACTACTATAAATTAGAGGAACCTCCAGCGGAATACGTTCCTTTCGAGGACGTTGAAATTCCACTAACTTACCAAGAGCATCAGCTCTGGTTTAATGGCGCCCTACAACATCAAAATCACATTACCAGGCTCGGTCCACTGGGTAGAACAGGAGCAACATGGCCGGTACTAGCCAGCTATACACCACATCCTGACATTGAAAGAATGACAGGTCCAGAACTGTTAGGTCAGCTGAAACAGTTAATTAAAATACATAGACTATTGGTTCAATTTGTCACGTGGACTTTAACAGTCCAACCAGCTGTAAGAATTCCACAGCATACCCCTCATCAGGGAAACACAAACAAAATAACACCACAGACTATACAGTCATTCATTGGTAAATTGCCCACAAAATGAGAACAAATTCCGTCCTGGTTAGCACAATAAATTACTCAAATAGAGGTAGTATTTCCTGATAGTACACCTCATGAGAAACACAGGATTCTAACAATCAGTTTACCAATGGGGATTGCACCACACTTAGAGGACTGCGACACTTGGGGTACAGTCTTTGCTTCAATCTACACAAAAACACATGGTGTCCTGTCTATGGCGGTAATACCAGACGTTCTAAGACAGATTCAAAATGAATACGGTCCAGAACTGGCCTTAAATCTGGGTATGAAATTACTGAAGGATTTCAAACAGGTCTCGGCTATACTATTAGCAAACATAAAAGGTGAAGCAGCATCAGTGGCTATCCGCCAAAAACGAAAGGAAACAGATATTACTGAGCAACCGTATGAGCTTGCCAGAATTATTGAAAAATCCTATGAAGAACTAGGTAAAGATAGTTTGGGTGGGAAACCTTTAAAACCCCAACTAACTGAAAATCCTGATAAAGTTTTTATCAAAAATAATCTCACTGCTCCTAAAAAGAAGTGGGAAAATACTAAACAAACGCTTACTAGAGAGAAGCGTTCACAATCCAGAGGAAGGTCTCCTCAGCAGGAGCCCTCCGAAAAAAAGTATAAACTAAGAAATAGGGATAATTTGAGAAAACCTGATAGATTTTCAAGATAATGATACACGTTCCTCTCGTACCTTTCAGACTTCCTCGCAGAAATCCGAAAGAAGAGGACGTTCAGAACAAAAAGAAGAGCGCGTGAAGTCCAAAGACGAACAGCACGTTCCAAAAAATAAGAAAAGCCTATTTCCAAAAAAGAAAGTAGCAAGTCTAAAGATCAGACATGCCGAGGATCTTGATGACACAACTCAAGAACGGGGAGTGGGCCCAAACAGTGCTAGACAGCGCAGCAGAGGTAACCATAGCTCGCAAGATCCTGAAGGATCATCTAGAGACAGTGGACTTGAATGAAAGCATCCAAGTTGAAACTGCAGATACCAGGGTTAGTGTACCCCATAAGTTATATGAAGTAACATTCTGGATGGAGGGGGACAAACCAAGAAAAATTGGAGCACCCTTTTGGGAGAAGCTCTCTAAGGGTTATGACATCCTACAAGCTGAACAAGACTGGCCACCTGATTTTTGTCAGGGAGTGCCCACATGGCGAAGAGATCATTATGCCAGCCTTCTCTAATCACATTCCTATTCATAAAAAATACACCTATACCAGAAAATGGGTTGTTGCCCAAGCTCCAGCATTATACAAAAATCATGTAGGATATGATGAGGATTCCCCTCACCATAAAATCCAGTTGAAAACTCAACCAACAATGCAAAGGCTATATCCTGTAAAACAGGAAGCTAAAAAACAGGTCAGGGAGATTTTAAATCAACTTGAATACCAAGGGGTGATTGAAACATGCACCTCATCAATGAACAATCCTTTGTTTCCTGTCTCCGAACCAGACAATTCATATCGTCTAGTTTTGGATTACAGACATCTAAATTCCTGTTGCAAAACATTTGCAGTACAAAACGCACATAGTGCAGCACCGATGAATAACATTGTGCGCAAAAAATATAAAACTACATTAGATATCTCAAATGGTTTCTTTTGTCAAAACATTGCACCGGAAAGCAGGTATTTGACCGCTTTCTCAATTATGGGGACATAGCGACATTTTTGCCGTCTTCCCCAGGGATTCAAGAATAGTCCAGGGTTATTTTCAGCCAGAGTAACGGAGTTACTACAAATGTACGATGATGGAGTGGTGTGGCTCACTGGTTAGAGGCGGCAGACCCGGAAGCAGAGAACGGCCCGGGACCAGGTTTCAATTCCTGACGCGGCAGGGTCGTGGACCAGGGTCAACGGACTCGATAATTCTCGCCTCCGTGCCTACTCTAACCAGGGATCACACTCGGCAACTCTGGGCATTAAGCTTGCCTCATCTCTACAACGACCCCCCACAGACGCAGGCGATGCCTGGCTTCACCTTGGAGATACCCAGAAGGGACCATCTCACAGGGAAAGCCAGGACGGGTTCCCCAGCGGTCTTCAGCGCCAGGACGCTTACGGGCAGCAGTGCGCTTTACAAATCCATTACATTTACATTTACACATTACATGAGGCATTGTTCTATGTCGATGACATCTATCTTTCAGATGATGATTTGGACGTGCACTTGAAAAGAGTGAACACCATAATACTTGGGTTTGCTTCTGAAGGGTACAAATTCAGGGGCATATTACCAACCAATAGAGATAATTTTTGTCTCTAACTTGTTTAGAGACATAACTTATCGCCGCAAATCGGCGATTTTTATCGCAGATAAACCTTGCTATTAGCAAGGTTTATCGCAAATGCGATAAAAAACGGCCGCAATGCATGAATATCGCTGAAAAGTCAGCGATATTCATGCATTATCGAGCAAATGCTCTTAGTCATTTTATCTACGCTTTCTTGGCTTTTAAAGCCAAAAAAGCGGAGATAAAGCCCTTGATAATATGCCCCTCAATTTTAAGAAATCACAAATTGCTCATCTCAACGTCCTATTTTTGGGATATCAAGTGAAGGCAAAAGCCTGGCAGCAAACTTTTTAGAGAAATGTGTGCTGCTCCAACCTCCTAAAACGCTGAAAAACTAACAGTCAATTCTAGGTTTCCTGAATTTTGGAAGAACTTATGTTCTAAACTACGCAGAAAGGGTACGATTTCAAACCTACAAATTGGACACAAAAACACACAGAAATTTTGCATTCAGTGCAAACAGACATGTTAGCAAAAACACAGTTACAAACACGCGACAACGTGTGTAACCTAGTGATCCGAATCATCCCAGGGAGATGCGGATTCACATACCTAACCTTTAACAAAGGTGAAACGGTACCAATAGCATACAAGTCACACTTGTACACACAAGCTGAAATGAAATTCACTTCAACAGAAAAGATACTGACAGCGGTTCAGACTGCTGTAGCAAAAGAAAGAGCCCTTGCACAGGGTAAACGCATAAAAATCGTTACACCTGTACCTGCCTTAGAGGCAGTGACAAAGGCAAGCATTCCAAATGCTAAAGCCTTATATCCGAGATGGATACAATGGGTTAACTCTCTTGCTGCAACAGACGTTGAATACGTTTTTGACCCGTATTTAAAAACACAAGAATTCCTACAATACGAATTAGAATGTCCTCTGCCGACTGAAATTCTGCCACTTGAACATTACGGCTGTATAATATATGCAGTCGGATCAGCACAACCCGCAATTGGGGGTAAACAAGCCTATAGTGCTGCGTGCGCGATTGTTAAAGGTCGCTGGCGCAAAGGTAAATTCAGACCTATTGGCACTAAAACTCAATCTCTCGGAGACTGTACAGCTCAGCGAGCTGAACTACAGGCTTTCAAGATGGTGCTTGAAAATACCGATTGCGAATTCCCCACACTGAAATTGTGCGATTCATATTACTGCGTCCAATTTTATAATGAATATCTGCAGAACTGGGTTCAAAATGGTTTCAAAGACGCTAAAGGTGGCTCAATTAAGCATAAACTGCTATGGGAACAAGTAGTTTTTGCAAAAAGAACTACAAAAGACTCACATGATTCATACACTGAGTCATCAGCGTGATGGCGTTCACGTTGCAGGGAATTCATTGGCTGATGAAGCCGCGAAGGCAGCTGTGCAAACGGCTTCCGTAGCTGCAATCACTCGTTCAAAAACGAAAATAGACAGCGAAATAATGCAAGCTGTCACTGCTTCAGTAAAAGACAGTGGTAAGACACTCCCGAAAGGCTTTCCAGTAAAGTACTCATATATAACTGATGCAAACACTGTTCCTTTTGCCCGAATCTCTGGAGTGGGGGATAGGGCAATCCCAAACATGGAACATAGGTTAGGACTAATCTTAGCAGCACATGAAGGGCTCGCCCCTGCACACGCAGGAATTTCCGCCATAGTATCATTGTTAAAACAGAGATACTGGTGGCCACACATGAGGAAACAAACTAGAAACTATGTGCTAGAATGTTAAATCTGCCAAAAAATAAAAGTTTCTGCAGTGAAACGGCCTGCGCAGACGCCCCTTCTAATTTCAGATAAACCATTAGCATTTGTTTACCTGGACCACTGTGGTCCCTTACAGAGGAATGGTAACTATAAATATATCATGGTCGCAGTAGATTCCTGTACAAGATTCATTTGGATGTTGCCCCAGCACTGGTATTATTATTATTATTGTGTCTTTTGTAAAGCGCGCAGCTACCCCAACGGGGTGTCCCGGCGCTAATTGATTTAACAGAAAGGTCTCTCAAAGCATAGAATTACAGGCGAAATAGGAAAGTTTTTAGAGCCCGACGGAATTCGGGTTCTGTCTTACTCATGCGCAAGTAAAGCGGCAGTTTGTTCCATCTTTGGGCAGCACGTAATTCAAAAGTTTTGCCTCCTGAACGAGCTTTTTTGAATGTGGGGGTAGCCAGTAAAGATTTGGTGTTAGAGCGAAGGGCTCTCGCATTGCAGTAGGGGCGGAGAATGGATCTAAGGTAGGCAGACCCGTTGCCCTGCGTGGTTCGATACGCTAGTGTCATTGCTTTAAACTCAATTCGTTTTCCCACGGGTAGCCAGTGCAATTCACGCAGATATGGGGAGATGTGCTGCTTGCGTGGGAGACCCCCAATCAGGCGAGCAGCGGTATTTTGTACCCTTTGGTGTTTGTGGCAAAGGCCAATGGATAAACCTAGGTAAAGTCCATTGGCATAGTCCAGATGAGAGATTATTAACGCATGGACTATCGTTTTCCTGTTAGCGGAGGGCAAATAATTTATGAGTTTTTTCAAGATTTTAATCTTAGAAAAACAGGCTGCCGAGACTGATTGGACCTGACACTCAAATGATAGCTGATGGTCCCACCGGACTCCGAGGTTTCTAACGGAGTCCTTGGGGGTAGGGGCTTGGCTCAGATCTTCCGGCCACCATAAATTCGAATTTAGTGGGGAAGGCTGGTTGAAAAAAATCACTTCAGTTTTATCTGCGTTCAATTTAAAAAAATTAAGATCCATCCATTTGGCGATCTCTCTGAGGCAGGTTTTGAGGGGTTCAAAAGTAAAAAGGAAGGGCTCCTCAAAAGTAAAAAGCAGCTGAATGTCGTCGGCATAAGACGTTGTTTTAATGTCTGACCGAGAAATCATATCAGCTAGAGGAGAAAAATACACATGAAATAAAAGGGGGCTTAATGAGGAGCCTTGGGGAACATCCCATTTCAATGGCCTAGCTGTGAAAGCAAAGGGGGGGGTGTGGACCTGTTGCCTACGGTTTGACAAAAACGAACTGATCCATTTAAGGACCTTACCCTGAATTTCTATAGCCCTCCGTCTTTCCAGTAGTATGGGATGAGAGACGGTGTCGAATGCTGCTGATAAATCCAGCAGCACCAACACCGCCCTAGAGCCCCGATCCAGTGTCCAACGGACTGAATCCGCCATCTCAATGAGGGCTGACTCTGTGCTATAGCCTCTACGAAAGCCATGTTGGGAGTCGTGAAAGAGACCATGGTCTTCAATGAAACCGGCAATTTGCTGGTGGGCTAATTTCTCCAGAATCTTGGCCGGAGCAGGTCGAAGTGATATCGGCCTATAGTTGGCCGGATTTTCTGGGTCCGCATTGCGCTTTTTTAGGATGGGGACTAAAAAGGCATGTTTCCATGCTTCCGGATAAACGCCTGTACGAAGAACGCTTTATATTGTTTTGCAGGCCAGGGGTCACCCGGGGATCCTGACCTGCATTTTAGTAATTCCCGAAGAGAAGAATGTTCCGGTATTTCTGTAAATTCTGAAAAAACTGGGCCTTGATAGTTGAATTCCATCTGTACCATAGGGGAATCATTACTGTCATTAATGGGAAAGGAAGCGTAAATCTGAGCAATCTTATCCTCATAGAATTCAGAGAGCTGAGTACAGAGTTCTTGGGACACAGGCTACTGTCTAATCAGAGCTTAGGGGTCTGTAAATGATCTGACAATTGAAAAGATTTCTCGTGGAGCATTACTGGCTTTATCAATCTTGTCAGCTAAAAAACCTCTGTTGTATTTGACAATCAGGTTCCGGTACTCTTTAAGAGCTTTACGGTAAACTAGTTTACTCTCCATAGAGTACCCAGATCTCCAGCGTCTTTCCAGGGTTTTACAAGCGGATTTCTGTTGTCGTAGTTCATCCGAATACCAGGGGGCTGCGGGTGATGCCCTAAAGGTTTTTATTGGTTTAAGAGGAGCCAGTGAATCAATTGCCTTGTTGACCCACTCATTGAGATTAGAAATACGAGAGTCCAGATCTTCGGCAGGGGTGGGACAACTATCTTTAAGATACTCCTCAAGAGAAGTCTGGGAAATATTACTCCAATTTCTGACTAGTTTCCTCGGGGCAGAGGAAGGTCTGTCAATACGAGTCAGGAGGATAGAAAAAGGTATAAGAAAATGGTCCGACCATATTACAGGTATAGGGTCATCAATCAAGATGTCAGAAAGGTTGGAGTAGATCAAATCCAGTGTGTGCCCAGCTCTGTGGGTGGAATGAACAACGAGCTGGGGAAGTTCACAAGCAGCCAGAGTAGATATAAAATGTGTGCTTATAGGACAGTCAGGATCCTCAACATGTAAGTTACAGTCCCCAAGGACCGTAAAGTTAGCATAGCGGGAGCATGATTGAGTTATGTAGTCTAATAGTGCCGGGAGATGACAAGGATTAGAATTAGGGGGACGATATAGCAGAAGGCTCGAGAATGAGACTGATGCTGAAAGTTTAATGCAAAAAGGAAGCCCTTCAATACTATCAATAGGGTCAAAGTGTTATAAAAGATTTGCGAGTCTTTATCGGCACATACGCAATCGGCACGCTACATTCTGACCAGGGTCCTGCGTTTAGCTCTCGAGCTTACAAGGAGGCCATGGCCAGCTTGGGCATTGTATTGCGGTTTTTCGAGTCCCTTCCATCCTGAGGGAAATGCAGTAGTGGGAAGAAAAAAAGTGACATAAAGCAATCTATAACAGCTAGGGTATTAGGTTCGGGTGACGGGTGGGTCAAACATCTAAATAGTGTCCAAAGAAGTCTTAATAATCTGCCAAGAAATTCTCTGGAGGGAATCACTCCATATGAATTATTATTTGGAACTAGAATGCTTATCCAGGACCTTGATTGTCGCACTTCAGTGGTGGAACAGAAACCCTGTGATATCAAAGACCGTTTGGCTGCTTTACAGGACTTAAATGAAACAAGAAGAAGTCTGAGTAACACAACACAAAGCCCAAGGACCACTGAAGAAAAACCACCTGTCCCAGCAAGGCCTGTCTGGGTTCCAAAGATTGGGGATCTAGTTAGGGAAAAGATTGCGGTAAAGAAGGAATTTGGGCCTTCTTATAGAAAAGCAGTACCTGTCTTAGCAATTCTTGGAACAAGATCATTGTTGCTACCGCCGCTTGCTGGAAAAAGGGAGAACAGAACAGTATCAATTGACCTGGTAAAACCACAGCATGTGGCTGATAATAAGTAGTAGGCCCAGTGGACTCCCAAGAAGTAGCAGATTACCAAATCTTGCTACAAATCAAGAGGTTCAAACTGAAAGACTTATCGCCTTTGATAAACCTACAGTGAGAAAAGAAGGACTAAGCAACAAAGCTATGGAACTCGTCCCTCTTGATACCCTAATATCAGTTCGTCAAGAAACTCCTGTCTACAATGATGTAGCATCTGACTATACAAACATGTCAAAGGAGGAAGCAACTCCAGTGATTTCGACAAATCCGGATGCGATACCAACTATTGACAGAACTGCCTCTGGCTATTTTATCAACTTCGATAACTTTTCTGAAGATCTCAGTGAACCAGAAACAACGCCAGCAAAACAACACTTCAAAGGAAAAATAACTGAAATCTTTTATCAACTTGAGAAAACATGTCTGGTTTCATCATGGGTTGAATTTTGTATTGTTTTGGGTGTACTTTTTCTCCTGCTCTGGCTCATTCTTGTTTTAAGTTTGGGACGAATGATAGATGGAAAATACAGTACAATGGACACAGCAAGTAAGAACATCAACTTGCTCCTGCAACCTTACAAATCATCTCATCATGAGCGAAGAGACCTGTCATCAGTGAACATCACAGCCGTTCCTATACCTGGTGGTATAGCATGGGACTCAACTGACTATGACATTTTGGGCCCGGTGAAAATGTTGAAAATTCCACACCCGTTCAAGGTTTCTCTAAGTGAGTTTGTTTCATCAAGCACCTTTTCAGATGATTGGGACTTTGAAACTGTTAATAATATGATGTCAGACTTAGAAATGTCAGCAAAATTTCAAAGACATGAACATTTAGAAGGTTCAACAAGTTATGAAGAACTGCATTGTTATAATCATTTTGGTCACCATTATTTGCACAAATCTGTAAATCCTAGAAATGTTTTTACTTATAATCAATGGGAACATTGTCCAATGCCGCCAAAAGGCAGCTCTAAAATATTTTATGACAAATTTCCAGACTTTACAGGTTTTAATGTCACAAACCCAGAAACGTTTTATTTAAAAAATGTGAATAAGACAGGGATGAAAACGATGTTTACCAGTACTGTAGTACTGAAAATTCTGCACTCGAGAATTAAACTTCATCATAGCATGACGAATTTAGTATCAAAAGACCGAGAATGACGAGTACACTATGTACAAGCATTTTCATCATATTCGAGTGACGATTTCACCTCGAAATCGTCATTATTGTTCTGAACCCTCGGCTTCCATTTTATGTACGGCAGCCATTTTGTGAGTTGCCCTTTACATAGGCTTATAATCCAGCCAAATTCGATTCCAAAAGGACACGTACACCTTAATTGACTTTCCTCTGACCTGTGCAAGTTGGAACCATTGCCCCAGGCGGAACCTGTTTGGTCAGTTCCTCTCCCAGTGGCCGAACGAGATAGCATCAAGGCTCAACAGGCCATAAAACCCTTTTCATCGCACACACACCCTGCCGAATCTTGCTCACACCTGTCCCTGCTCTTTTCTCTCTCACTTGCTTTATGATGGGGAAGTGCCCGTTTTATTAGGGGTCCACCGATATCTGATGGAAATACTGGGCCTTGCCGGGTAATTTATTGTGGGCTGGACGAAGTGAAATATGGGCCTGTCACCATGACTCTGCTTTTTCTTTGTAAACTAAGATATGTGAATAGTATACTGTAAATCCAAGAATGTTTGCCTGAAGCTGAATATTTTGTATAAAAAGAGAAGCCTGGCTTTGTGAATTCGAGCAGTCTCCTGAGAATATACTTCCCGTGTGTTGTACTTCTAGGACCTGTTACTTGGTTGCAGCCAATAAAATCGATCCTTGACTTCACCTAGAAGACTCTGAGTTTCTGTGGTCTGAATCAGGAAAGGACTCAAGGTCTTTGGGTGTGTTCCCTGACACCGCTGGGTTACCGGTTCGGTACCGGTTCTGAAAAACCCAGTACCTCAGCTGGCGCCCAACGCGGGGCGATACCAGCAGTACCAGTCCAGCCAGAGGTTCGTGAGGAGCTTCGTGTGAAAATTCTGGAGGACGGCCAACCCTTTCATCGACCCCTGCATGTCGACGTGGTCCGAAGGTCTTTGCTGCGAGGTTCCCCGCTTCCCGACGGCTACGAAGGACTGCTGCCCTGGCTATCGCCCTGATTTGGACCCTTGAACTTTGGTAGAGCGAAACGATAAGACGAGTCTTCTGGTGACGTCATCGATATCTCAGTTAAGTGTAAGTGGAGCGTCTCCCAGTCCTTAGTTGGTTCTTAGTCTTGGGTATCCTTTGGGATCTTTAATTTGGAACTTGCAAGTGCCAAAGCCGAAGGACTCGTGTATTCACGAGAAATATCGTAATCGATAATCCTTTGAAGTTTGGAGCTAGGCTAGAGAGCGAAGATGCCTGGTCTTAGACTTTGAAATTTGTTTTGTCTTGGTTGTAATAATAGGGACTCCCGATTGGAGGACTCGTGTCCGGTTCCTCCGATTGGAACTCCAACATATGAATTGTATGTGAAACATGGAGTAGGCCCCATGGTGTTTTAAAATGGCCCCAATATGGTAGCTTTGATACCGAAATCCTAGATAACCTTGAAGTTAAACTTTTTAAAAAGAAAGCCCGGCCGGCGATGTTTGACTCTTTCCGCCTATGGCGCAAGGAAGCCAAACAGAAGGAAATTAAATTAGCAAAGAAAAATAAGAGAGAAAGGGGTATTTCAATAATGCAAGCTGCTATGCAGTTTAAAGATAATGAAGAAGAACAGATGAGTGAGCAGTTGCACAGGCAACGTAAAATGATCATTGATAGATGCTATCCAGTTTTGCCGCCTCTTAAGCAAGATGCAGCAAAAGACCTTGGAAAAGATCCGTTAATGACGCATTTATTAAGTTCGCCACCCCCCTATGCGCAGAATGCTACAGCACCTCCGCAACCCTTAGTTGCGCAACCTGTGATTGCATTGCCTCCTGCTCCTCTACAGCAACCACCAGCTGTTCTTCAGCTGGCTCCTGCTCCTTCGGTGCAGCCTCCTCAAGGCCCACCGATCACATTTACTTTACCTGTGCTTTCTACGACTTTGCCTAGTGCACCTTCTACTTCTCCTGATGCTCCCTCTGCTATTGCCTCTACTTCTGCCTTATCTCACCCTGTTTTTCTGCCCGTTCTTCCGTCAGTTTCTCCTTCCGTTCGACAGAGAATGGCCAACACTGTTACTAATCTTCTCTCACCCTTCCTCGGGTCGCCTACTACGACCCCTAACACGGAACGAAGACAGTTGTGGAGTCAACTGCCTGACTATCGAGAGAGAGATTTACTGAATCGTTTAGCGCATAAATGGGTTATCGACGCTGTAAGGTATGATGTAGAGTCTGTCATGGAAGTCTTCCGTCAATGGGAAGCACCGAAGCAGAGATACGTTTTTGAACAAATGTGTGTTTTCCTCTGTGAGGATTTGGAAGACAACGATCTGGAATGCAACCCGCCCGAGTTGTGTCGTGTGCGGTTCGATTTCGCAGAGGGCATGATTGTAGGTCCCGATGTCGAGAGAGCAGTTGAGATATTGTTGTCGCATCGGAGTAAGGGGGGCACGTCTCGATCGCTATGTGAGCGTGGTACATCCGGTAGGAAAAAGGCGCGACAGTACCCCATGAGAGAGGTTCCCCCACAGTGGAGGGACGGGGACCTACAAGCTAACCCACCTATTCAGCCTCATTTCCAGCGTGTGTGGGTACATGTTCCATGGAAGCGAGCAGAAGTTTTAGACCTTAAACAGACATTACCTGATCCCCGTAAAAATCCCGCAGGGTATTGCAAAGAGTTGTCACAGACTGCTGGGTCATGTATCATGAATTTAGCCGATATCGATATGTTGTTTGGGAATGTTGTTCCAAAGCCTTTATGGGGTAAGATTCATCATACAGATCATGATCAGGAATTAGGTGACTCATGGGCTAATATTACTGCTGCAGATGCCCTACAAATTGGTGGTGCTAAACCTGAGCCTTTAGTAGCAGACCTCCCTGGCAGGATTATTAATTACATGAAAACTATAATGCCTGCCATGCGAGTAAATTGGGATAAATTGTCTGCGTGTAAACAGAAGAAAGATGAGACGGTGTCAGATTTCTTCACCAGGTTTGAAGAAACATTTGTCGACCACAGTTATGTTATGTTATATGGTTTCTTGTAACGCGCACTGCTAGTCAAGACTGTCCTGGCGCGGTGGTCAAGATATGAGCACAGAAGGTGGTCAGCGTATGTTCGTCGATAAATTTGTGCACAATCTGCTTCCAGAGTTGTGTAAAAAGTTAAAAGATTCAGAAAGTTCTTGGGCAGTTTCGTCTTCAGCACGGATATTGGCTACTGCACAATATTACGAAAATAGAGACAAAGACGAGAAAGATAGAGCAGAAAAGAAAACTAAGGAGCTGAAAACGAAGGTTTTGTTACTGCAAGCATATCCGCCACGTGGTGGTGGTGGTCAAAATAGTGGTGCTCAGAGTAACTATCAAAATAATTATCAGCAGCCTTAACAGTATCAGAGGAACTCGCAAAGAGTCAAGTATACTCAACCACGTTTCCCTGTAGGCCCCAGTCAGTGTTCATATTGCAAGGAAGAGGGTCATTTTAAGTATAGTTGCCCTATTCTGTTACAGCGCGCAAATGGTGGTTCAAACACAAGAGGTCAAGGTGCTCAGCAAGCGCCTAGAGGTAGAGGACGTGGAAACGTCCCCCAGAACGCACGTCCCCTTCCACCTCAAAATTCTATGAATAGGTTCGATCAGCAGAATAACGCATCTGGTAGGACAGCTCAGTACTACGCTGATGATTACTATACAGAAGATGAGTATTTGGAAGGTAATGATTGCTAGGACAGCCATAGACAAAGAGAGGGAGTTGTTTCAGTTCCAGTAGATCAGAGTGGGCCTTACGTTGAGGTGATTACATCAGGTGTGTCAGAACCTTTTCTGTTGGATACTGGTGCTACAAAGAGTTCTATTATGCACTCCAAACTCTCTGGCGCACCTTTGTCTGGCGAAATGAATGTTTCTGTAGGTTTTTCAGGCGCCCCGGTTAGGAACCCGATTTCTGACCCTTTGTCTCTTTCTGTTGGTCCTTGTGAATTAGAAGCACCCCTTATTCTGACAACAGGTTGTGGTGAAAACTTGTTAGGATTAGATCTGTTAAAAAGATTGTAAGCAACTTTGTACTGTTGTCCTTCAGGAGTACAACTTACTTTAGGTAAGAAAGTGGTTTCTCCAATGTATTTGTCAAGGGACAAACTTCCAACAGAATTGTCGTTTCTTCCAGATATTCTTTGGGCTACTGGTCCTAATGATGTAGGTCTTTTAGAAATACCACCATATGTTGTAACATTGAAAGCCAATGTTAAAATGCCACGAATTCCCCAATATAGAATTTCTAGTGAAGGTGAGAAAGCTTTGCTAGCGATCGTTTACGAACTAATCGAAAAAGATGTGATTGAAGAGACAAGAGGCAACGTTTGCAATAGTCCTGTTCTACCTGTTTTAAAACGAACTGATCCCTCTCAGCCACCTGTGTACAGATTTGTGATTGATCTCAGAGAGGTGAATAAAATAGTTGTGCCACAATTTCCAGTTGTCCCCGACATTACTACACTACTGACTATGATTCCAGCTTCTGCCACCTGGTTTTCGGTGATCGACTTGAAGAATGCTTTCTTCAGCATCCCGATTGCTGAGGAGAGCAGGGATATTTTTGCCTTCAGTTTAGGAGGACGCAGCTTCCGCTTTAAACGCGCTCCCCAGGGTTACTGTGAAAGCCCGTCAATATATAGTCACGCTCTAAAAACACAGCTTGATACGATTGTTTTACCTGAAGGTGCTACTCTTGTACAGTACGCTGATGATTTGCTCGTTGCTGCAGATACTGAGGAAATATGTAAGAAAGCCGCATTGTTATTGTTGCGTCATCTGTGTGATTTGCATCACAAGGTGTCACTTTCCAAATTACAATATTGTCGACAAGAAGTGACCTACTTAGGTCACCTCTTATCGAAGGAGGGAAGGAAACTGACCCCAGAAAGAATACAGGCAATAGCGAAATTGAGTGTGCCAAGAACACAGAGAGAAGTGTGTGCTTTCTTGGGCATTACATCGTACTGTAGACAGTGGATTCCAAATTTTTCGTTATTAGCCAAACCTTTGGTGGCATTAACGTGTAAAGACACACCCAATCCCGTTCCTTGGTCTGAAGAGTGTCAGAAAAGTTTTTCTGAATTGCGCACAGCATTATGTTTGGCTCCTGTGTTAGGTACCCCCAACTACAGTAAGCCCTTTACATTGTATGTCCATGAGAAGGAAGGATGTGCATTATCAGTGTTGACTCAATTGTTTGGAGGCAAACAACGTCCATGCGCGTATTTTTCATCGACTTTGGATCCAGTAGCTAGAGCATTGCCAAGTTGTTTAAGAGCCACAGCGGCAGCAGCTGTTTCTATTCGACAGTCTGCTGGTCTAGTAATGAATAATACACTAGTCATGATGGTCCCACATGCAGTAGACACGTTGTTAAATAGAACTAAGACACAGCACTTAACTAGTGCTCGATTGTCAGGTTACGAATTAACATTGTTAGCGAGTCATGTGCACATAAAAAGGTGCAACACTTTAAACCTAGCCACGTTGTTGCCAATTGTAGAGGAATTAGATGCTTCAGAACAGCATGATTGTTTTCTTAGAACAGAAGAAGAAACGAAAGGGAGAATAGATCTTAGGGACACTCCTCTTGCTGAATGTGATGGTACATTATGGGTGGATGGTTCATGCTTCAAGCTCCCGAATGGTGACACGACTGCAGCATATGCTGTCACGACTTTGCATACAATTGTTGAAGCTGCACGTATTCCACATAATTCAGCTCAGGCAGCGGAATTGATTGCACTCATGAGAGCATGTGTGTTGTCAAAAGGAATGAAAGTGACTGTCTATACCGACAGTCAGTATGCATTTGGAGTGGCTCACAGTTTTGGGCGATTGTGGAAAGAACATGGGTTTCTGACTTCGCATGGAGCTAAGATTCAGCATGGTCAGTTGGTGAATGAGCTTCTTGAATCACTGACCTTGCCTCTGCAAATGGCGGTTGTGAAATGTAGTGCTCACAAGAAGGTGACTGATGATGTTGGTCGTGGAAATGCATTTGCTGACGAAATCGCGAAAGATACTGCAAGGAATGTGATGAGCCGAATGTATGTTGCAGGCCCTGCAAGATGGGTTGGTGATGTTGGAATGTGTGAGACACGATAGAGAGTGTGAAGTCCATTCAAGCTGAGGCCACAGAGAAAGAGTTGAGCACGTGGAGAGAAAGTACGGGTAGAATGGACGTAAATGGTTGTTGGGTTGAATTGTCAGAGCATCAGAGATGGTTGTTACCCGATGCATATGTGCTTGCAGTGGTTACAATGGCTCATGGAATGGCTCATATCAGCGTGAAAGGGATTTGCAAGTTGTTGGCTCCAGTATGGCAAAATTCAGGAATTCCCAAGTGTGCAGAGAATGTGGTCAAGAATTGCATGGTGTGTCTGAAACACAATCCTGGTAGGGGAACCCCAACTCCAGCTGGTCGTTTTGCACCTCCTACGTATCCGTTCGAGGTTTTGCAGCTAGATTTCATCCACATGGAGAGGTGCAACAATTTAAAATACGTACTCGTTGTTGTTTGTGCCTTCTCAAGATGGGTGGAAGCCTATCCCCTAAAAGACAACACTGCCTTATCCACAGCTAAAGCCCTTGTGAAAGAGTTCTTCCCCAGATTTGGAATGCCTAGAATGGTCTGGAGTGATAATGGAAGTGAACTTGTGGGTCGAGTGATGAAGAGAGTATGTGAAGGGCTAGGCATTCAACAGAAGTTCCACGCTGCAAATCATCCCAATCAGCTGGATTAGTAGAATGTTATAATGGCACACTCAAGTTAAAACTGGCCAAAATTCAAGCGAGCACAGGTCTTAAATGGCCTGACGCTCTGCCCTTAGCACTCCTGGATACCAGAATGACTGTGCATTCACGAGTGAAACTTAGCCCCTATGAGATAGTCTTTGGCCGTCCGGCCAACATATGGGGAGTGCCAAGACCCACCAAGTTCAGCGAAATTGAAAACCCTGTTTTGCTTGATTATCTGTACGAATTGACGGCTAAATTGCGTGTTTTGCATCAACAGGTTCACGACACCCTGCCTCCGGTCTCTGAGACTCCAGGTCACGCTATCGACCCTGGATCCTGGGTCCTCGTCAAGAACTTCCAGAGAAACAAAAACGACCAGCCCAGGTGGACCGGACCGCACCTCGTCCTTCTTTCCACAAGATCAGCAGTTTGAGTGGAGGGGAAGGCGAACTGGATCCACGGGATCCATTGCAAATGGATCCCCTGCCTCTGTCATATGACCAGTGGGTCCAGGAGGGTGTCGCCGACTCAGAAACTGAAACTGTGCCACGTTTTCTGCCCTTCAGTGATGCACGAGTAAAAGGAACACGTACTGAACAAGAGAGCGATAAACTTTTGCAACCAGCTGTATCACCGTCAATTCCATTGGACACTACAGACCTGAACTCTTGTTCCAAGATAACACTATACCAGGAAAACAACGGTATAATTTGAGGCCGAGACCTATGGACAAATAAAATCCTTTTTCTTTCCCTGCCATTTTTTTGAAAAGCGCAGCTCTCCCATCTGAGAAACTTGCTTATTTTTGTTTTTTGAACCGCCATCCGGGTTCCGCTGCTAGGGCCGCGATTGCCCAAAGTCTTTGGGGTGCAGCTGACGACGTTAGGTCGGCAGTTCTGGTTGGTCTAAGGGAGTTGCCCTGGACTGACAGAAGCATTCCTTAGCAGAATCAACCTCCCATCGTGGGCAGCACTTTAGAGAGGATGGAGTTTTCCGAGATGGAGAGACCTGCCAAGAGAGTGAACTTTAAAACCAGGATCTGTAAAATAATGACAAGGAAAAGCTTTTTGATATTGTGCATTTTTATGTTATTCAGTATGATGATATTTTTAATAAGTTATGTTTTGTTCTCTTTTCGAGTAACATTTGCACCCACTACATCGCCTATACCTCCCCCTTCTACTGTTTCCTCACATTCTTTTCAACCCCTTCCTGAACACGAATCCGCTAGGAGATTAGAGTTTATTAATAACTCCTTTGTTCAGCTCTTGCACCAACACCAACTTGTAATGAACACGACTAACTGTTGGGTGTGCGGTTTTATGCCTCACACAACGGATAAAGGTATCCCTTATCTGGTCCTGCCATTTAGCCACAATGGTTCTGTGTGGGCATACAGAACAATGTTCATATATGCACGTGAAGTCCACCCCCTACGTTCTGTAAAAGACAATCCTAAGAATAGTGCTCTAGTTAAGGGTATAGTTGACATGATTAAGGAAGTTATTTCCTATGAAACTACCCCCGAAGATGAGACACTTGCCTATATAGGATGGAACGTGACCGGATATGGAGCTACTCTGCGTGAGAAACAGCAAGCTAAGATATCTTCCCCGATTTGGATTGTACCCCATCAGGGTCACCTGTGTCTGCAAGGTACTAGCAAGAATCCCAGAGCTCAGTTAGGGAAGAGTGTCTGTACCGAAACGTATGTTTTTGGATCTCAGACTTCCCCTGCGTTTTTAGCAGCTAAGGGTACCTATTTCATCTGCCATGATAGAGCCTATACATGGTTGCCCCCTGACTTTTCGGGCTCATGTTTTGTTTCGTTCCCGTTGCCTCCCACCTACACAGCAGCGGCAGATTACCACAAGACAAGGATAGTTAGAGGTGTCTTGAGTAAAGAAGACACTGCAGGACACGAATTTGGGGACTTCGCAAAGGGTTTTCTGCCGTTCTGGGGATCCATGGCTAACAGCAGGAACATAAGGCAATTGACAAGGGTGGTTGAGTCCACCGTGATAGAAACTGCTGGTGCCCTTAGTAACCTGACTGCTGAGCTCCAGTCGGATCGTCTTATGACCCTTCAGAACAGGGTCGCATTAGATGTCATACTTGCAGACCGAGGTGGGGTATGTAGATTGATCCAATCGAGTTGCTGTGTTTTCGTTCCAGATAACGCTCCAACAGTGTACCAGGCCATCTCCGAACTGCATAAGATTTCCAACTCTATTCATGTTGATAAAGGAGATTGGTCGTTAATGGGATGGTTCTGGGAACTGATATCCGCCTGGGGATGGAAAATTCTGATGGTCATTGGGATGGTCTTAGCCATTCTTTTCCTTTTCTGTCTGTGCGTACAGTGTGCTCCTGCAATATGTGGCCTCTGTGTTACATCATGTGTAAGGAAGCCTGTATCAAGAGACGAACTAAGTACTAGAATGATGTTACAGCAACATCTCAATGACTTTAGGAACATAGATCTGGACTCAGATTAGCATGAGGATAGATTAATTGCCTATGTAAGGGCAAAAGGAGGGATTGTAGTACTGAAAATTCTGCACTCGAGAATTAAACTTCATCATAGCATGACGAATTTAGTATCAAAAGACCGAGAATGACGAGTACACTATGTACAAGCATTTTCATCATATTCGAGTGACAATTTCACCTCAAAATCGTCAATATTGTTCTGAACCCTCGGCTTCCATTTTATGTACGGCAGCCATTTTGTGAGTTGCCCTTTACATAGGCTTATAATCCAGCCAAATTCGATTCCAAAAGGACATGTACACCTTAATTGACTTTCCTCTGACCTGTGCAAGTTGGAACCATTGCCCCAGGCGGAACTTGTTTGGTCAGTTCCTCTCCCAGTGGCCGAACGAGATAGCATCAAGGCTCAACATGCCATAAAACCCTTTTCATCGCACACACACCCTGCCGAATCTTGCTCACACCTGTCCCTGCTCTTTTCTCTCTCACTTGCTTTATGATGGGGAGGTGCCCGTTTTATTAGGGGTCCACCGATATCTGATGGAAATACTGGGCCTTGCCGGGTAATTTATTGTGGCCTGGACAAAGTGAAATATGGGCCTATCACCATGACTCTGCTTTTTCTTTGTAAACTAAGATATGTGAATAGTATACTGTAAATCCAAGAATGTTTGCCTGAAGCTTAATATTTTGTATAAAAAGAGAAGCCTGGCTTTGTGAATTCGAGCAGTCTCCTGAGAATATACTTCCCGTGTGTTTTACTTCTAGGACCTGTTACTTGGTTGCAGCCAATAAAATCGATCCTTGACTTCACCTAGAAGACTCTGAGTTTCTGTGGTCTGAATCAGGAAAGGACTCGAGGTCTTTGGGTGTGTTCCCTGACACCGCTGCGTTACCGGTTCGGTACCGGTTCTGAAAAACCCAGTACCTCAGTACTAAACAAATTTATTCTGCAAACTTTTATGCTCAACTGTCTACATTAGGGTAAAACTTTTGGAAAGACAACATTGAGACAAAAACTGTCTGGGGCACAAAAGAATGGCAGGTGCAAGGTTTAGAAGCCTTGTTCAGAGCCAGCATTATTCCAGAGCAAATAATATTTTTAAATGACACTGTTCAACAAACATCATGTCATGGCATAGCTAAGATATAGGATTTAAACAAACCGTCCATACCTAAGGCCACACCCGACAGTAATGGCACTGCAGATGAGGAGGTAGACGTAAAACAGATTTTAAAACACAACAGAACCAATCTTGATTGGAAACAATGGTTAATCTGGCCCATAGACACGAATAACTGTCAAGATAGATTCATGAACAAAACAGAAGGGTTCAAAATGAATAGGCCAGATCCAAGATACTCCCAGAGACAACATACAGGGATAGTCCTCACATACAGTGTAGGAAAACTATGCCTTGATTGGCTACAGAAATCCACACTTAGAAATTAAACAACACTTAGCTTTACTTAAAGAAGACGTTGACTTGCAAGACTTCTTACTCGGGCCTCGCAAACAACGACAAAAACGTTTCATATACGCCGGTATATACGCTGCGTACAACGAAGCTTGGAAAATCACACAAATGAAAACTGCAGAAAAAATACGAGAAATTGATCGTATTAATTTAGAGAAAGCACTCTCTGTAGTGGACAATGGGTTAACAACTCTGTCCTCCAGAATTTATTCTTTGGACAGCATTGTATCATCTGCCATTGACATAATAGAACAAGATTTGCTAATGTTACAACATGGACAGTCTCAATTACGTTCTATAATGCTGCTAGGCTGGACGCTGCAAAATCTCTGTTCCGGCTATGTGCCATGGCGTCTAATCAATACCACGTCATTGTTTACTGCCTTTAACCTTACAGATAAACAAATCTCTCAGGCACAAAGAGGAGCAGACTATACGGCGTTGAACATTGAAAAACTGGAAAGATTACTATTAACTGTTTCTGAGAAAAATGTCATTGAATGGATAATACATGGCACCATCTCAATACCAGTGACGATTTTCCAATTTCAGTATTGTCTATAGCATGTACCAGCAGGCCAGTATGAAAAGTTGGGTAAAGGATACATTAAGTCAACCAGGTCTTTACCATACACACACAAATGTTGGAGTAGGGGAAAGGAGGTATTTCTTTGTACAAAGAACGGTAAAAACTCACTAAGCGGTACAATTTAATGTGAAGGTATTAATTAACATGGCGCCTACGAAGGTTCTTTAAATAACCTTTCTTGCCACATGCACGGTACTCCAGCAGTCGTGATAGACCAATTTTTAGGCAGATTTCCAATGGGAGCTAGGTTATGCTCAATGATCAGAGCTGTTGTGGCATGTTGTCAGGAAGATCCTATCTGGTTGGTGTGTCAGCCAGGGTCGCTTGTTGTATGCAAGTATTGTATCCAAATAGTACTACAGACAGGGAGATGGCGTTATCGCCTTCACTGAATATCTCTTCTATACGAACTGATACTTTAAGCAGAATGAAAGCCATTCTTTTACAAAAAACTGTGCTACTGACCTCGTCTAGAGAAACGTATGATCTGCAAGTTGCAAGGACTTTGGCAGAGATACATGCCTTATTATCAACAAACTGCCCAGTGCATTTCTCAGAAATGTTAGGTCAAATCTTAAACATGTCTGACACCAGTGGCATCGCACATGTATTTAAGACGATCTTTTCGGGACTGTCAACACCATTTGAAGCAGTCCTCAGCATTTTTCCAAAAACTGGCAGATGGATAATTGCAGGTAAGTACACAATTTAATTATTAAAACGAATTTCGTAGCGCGCACTGCAACGCAAAATGCGATGCTGTGCGTGCTACGAAATTCGTTTTAATAATTAAATTGTGTACTTACCTGCAATTATCCATATGCCGGTTTTTAGGTCCCTCCACCCTGCCCCTCCCCCTCCCCGCCTCCCTGCCCCACCGTAACTCCCTCCACGGCCCGCGGCTGTCTACTGGATGAAGTAGTTCCACTTTCACCAACTATGGTAGACGGTTTCTTTGCCAGCTTAGATGATTTGATGTTTTCTCCCGACACCGAGAATAACTTTTGAAAGTGCACACAGCGTTCCATGAACTCTGAAATTCGGCCTTCGGTTTTTCAAAACAAACCCTCTAACTTGGGAACTCTATGATTCTACAATCTACATTTAAAAACTTTTTCTCTTCAGCCCGGAATAGACCCATTTCACTTGGCACAAAGTAATCTGCTTAAAGTAGAACTATTCTTAGAGAACAAGAAATTCATTTGATACTTCCTATAGACAAATATTTGGCATTTTCTCATGAAAACTTTAACAGTTTATATAATATGCTATGGAATGATCTCTACTTTTTTCTTCTGTAAATTTAGAGCCATTTCATGACTGTCATTTCATGTTTCATTTATATACCATTTTTTAATGACAGCGATTGCATGTAAAATGCGTACAAATACTCATGTATGTGTATAAACCATGTTTGATGCATTTCATGTATTTTTTGTGGGATTATGAACACATGCTTTAGTTATGTTTCTTATGCTTTTAGATTTAGTAATATTAGACATAATACGTGGAGTGGGTGTTGTATAGCGTTTTAGGACCATAGTGTAATTTTCCTGATTCATGCCCTTACATAGGTATAAAATACAGGATCCTTATATAGGCATAGAAGTCATAACCATATTTAGACTTAGCTCATGCAGTCCTAATACGGCTTGGCTACTTCCACCAGTTCTGAAAATCTACAACGATTTCTTGGAAAAACCTGCCTTCAACTGTCAGGGACTTCCCCCAGCATGAATATTAAGTTAGCCAAGAAATCATGGAGTTTTCAGAGAATTAAGTCTCTGATGACGTTCTTATGTCCAATCTTACGTCAAACTCTGCACCTTTAAGGTATAAATATGGCCACACTTGTCCAAAGAAACACACAGTGGTTTGGAGCAGTTCGGCTATCTACTTGCCCAACGCCCTGCTGCAGCAAGTGCCAGAGGAAGGAAGCCGACCCTTCAGCAGACGTACTGAGAAAGACGCTGTCTTTTCTCTTGCCGAGAAATCCAGCTCCAGTGTTTCCAGGCTATCCTTGCGGGTTGCTGGGAAATCGAGTCCTGTGAGAGAGAGATACAAGACCTCCTACATTCTAAACCAAGGTACGGAGATGATTAGACCCTAAGTGAATTCTTGGATTAGATTCTTGGCAAACCAATATTAAAACTAGGCTACACCTCTCTAACCTCTTCACTCGTACTAGACCTAGGTTAGGTACACCGGGGTAGGCGCATTTTGGAAGCACCAGTTGAGTACTGTTAGTCATTATTTATCACTGTATGTATTTTATGCATTTAGATATCTTATGGCTTAGAAACCATATCATGCTTTTACAGTACTATTTTATAATACTCTTCGTATTATATACTCTGTACTTTACTGCCTGTATTACGATTTCAGCAATTCATTTCTTATGCTTGAGAAAGAAGACTGTTCAAAAAATACCCTTTTATTGAAAACACCTGTCTCTCTATTTCTCTGCACCTCTGGTGAAACGAAGCATGCACGATTGACTGAGTGAAATAAGTATCTATTGTTTACGCAACTCTAGAGATATATTTCTTATTCTTGGGGATCAAAGTTGTCATGTTTTAAGCAGTTGTCAGAAACGAATCCCTTCTTGTTTATTCAAGAAAGTTTCTAGTGACCTCTGAGCTAGCTGGCACACACACAATTAAGTTTAGTATATTCGGTAGAGACCTAGTTGACCTCAGTCTTACGTCTAAACTACAGGATACACTATTCCAATGCGCAGAGCCTATTGGGAATATAGGAACTACACTACAATATAACACCCACTCCTAATCCGACTGGACGGCATAATTAAATTATAAACGTACTCGTAGGCTGACTAGGCAATGGTACGCAAATAACTACAGTAAAACAATAGTTTTGCTAAAAATGTAAAAAGAAATTCTAAAAACCTTTACAAAATGAAAAAGAAAGTTGTCACTCAAGCCATAGCCCATTAATATGTCTGTATGTATACTTCGAACTACTACAAGCGTCTGAAAGCCATGCATAATGCATTCAATTTGTTTTGGAGTTCCAATTATAGATTGTTTTAAAAAGGTAAAAATGTTTCCCTGCACATGACAAGCCAAATGTTTATGTGTCCTGGCTGGTAGACACAATATTACTGTTGCCTGCCTCCATAGAGGACGACCCCTGTAACACCTTACATATGATGTAAATCGAGCACAGATGATCTTCTGTACTGCCTCAGGCTGATGCTGGGGCAGCCTGTGTGCCATCCAAGGCCTGGGTGTCAGAGGAGGAGCCGGTATCCTTTCCTACAGGGGCCGAGACTACCTGTGGAGGCTCTAAGAAGGCCGCCATCAACATAGGGATACCCTGGGGAAACTGCAGAACGTGGGCCATTATCGGGTCTAGTAAAGCATCAAAGTCCGGTATGCACATGATGGGAGTGTTAGACAGAGATCCAACACTTCAAAGAACAGGCATCGGAGAACATATAAGATGCAGTCCATCCAGACTGGTTTAACTGACAAGAACCAAGAGGCACTTAGTTCTCATAGGCAAAGTGTGCCCAGATGTTGTACCATGCGATCACGGTATTTACGCTCCAGGAGAGCTTTTTCCATCTCCTTGGTGACTGGGATGTCCATTGCATAGCAGAAGCATTACAATCAGGATACCTGCTATCAGAAACAGGATCAGCGGAAGTCCTCCAAAAATGCTTCCGAGTACGGAGTGTATAAAGTTTGGTATAACTCCAAAGACCATCTGAAAGGTGCTTAATAGTCCCGAACCTATGGTCTTAAATAGGTGGAATATACCCGTCGTATCAGACATGTTAAAGATACGATTCACCATTTCTGCAAAATGAAAGAGGCAGTTTGTACGTATGAGTGCCTGTTTCTCGGCAGAGGACCTTGCAATCTGGAGATCAAAAGTCTCCCGAGCGGAGGTTAAGGGCATGGTCTTTTATAGAAGCATTTCTTTCAATCTGCTCAGAGCATCAAACCGTATTAAAGAAATATTCAATGAAGGCAAAGAGGCGCCTCCCTGATTGTGTGTGTCGATGGAAACAATCCTTGCATACAGCAAGTAATCCTGGAGTTAATTGTAACCAGATATGCCGTGCCCGGAAGCATTCCGCAACAACCTTAATCGTTCAGCATCAAGTTACTCCCATTTGAAAGTAGCCTGAACACTGGAGTAATCACGGCTGCTGGGGCACCCCTCAAGTGACAGGACAAGTTCACTACTGAACCATTTCAGACCCCATGCAGCATTATATCCTGGCATATAAGAGACCCACTTAAAGCGTTCTTACAGTTTGCACCGCTTAGAAACACTTCTAGATCCCCACACCTGCATCAAAATCTGTACGGTAATTCCCAAGATTCCTTGATGAATTCCCTACCCAATTCCTCATATCTGCCTGCCTGCTGTTGTTCTAGGCAATACTGAAACTGGAAAGTTGTGACTGGTAATGTTATATGGCCATGGATTAACCACTCTGCGCACGGTGATTCAGCCTCAGTGAAAGCTAACCTATCCAGTTTTTCAATACACAGCATTGTGTATTTTGCTCCTCTTTATGCCATTTTCATCTGGTTTTCTGTTAGATTGTATGCAGTAAACAAGGACGTATTGTTGATAAAACGCCAAGGCACGTAACCAGCATGCATTGAATGCAACGTCCAGCTCAACAATATAATAGAATGCAATTGTGATCGCCCGTGCTGTAGCATGGACCCATCTTGTTCTAGTACATCAATAGCAGAAGATACAATGTTGCCCAGTGAATAAATCCTGGAAGTTCAAGCAGTCATACCATTGTCAACTACTTCAAATGCTTTTTCTAAGTTTATCCATCTATTCTCTTAATCTCCCTGAGCTTCTTGTTGGGAGATTTTCCCAATTTCATTATAGACAGCACGATAGAAACTTTCTTGACTTGGCTTTCTGGGACCCTAAAAAAAAATCCCGTATGTCCACATCCTCTATAAGAAAGGAAAAGTGTTGTCTCACCTCTGTGAGTGATGAGGTTTTTAGCCAATCGAGGCATAACTTCCCAACACTGTATGATGTCACCACGCCCAGATGTTCTCATTGTACACAGCGTGGGTCTGGCCTGTTGATACTTAACCCTTCGGTTGTATCCCTGAATATTTCCTGACATCCATTAGTGTCTGTGAGCCAAACCAACCATCCCTTTCAATTGGGGTCTGAGATATTGTATTGCATAATGTCATCTAACGTAATCCCTTCTTGTGACGTAATGTTACGGTTTGTGGTAGTGTTGGAATCAGAGGTGTGTTCAAATCCTTGTTCTTGGCTATTCCAAGGCAGGAGTTCTTTGAAAGCAGGTTTATTCTCCATTGAATATCCCATCCATCCTGCCTTCCAGATCAGTTTCAACTGTTATAGTACAGTTAAGATCACAACACAGCAACCCCTCAATATACTACATTCTACTATGTCATGCATGGTAAGCATGCATTCTATTATGTCATGCAGAAGAATACCACCCACAGTTTCATTCAGAAATATAATCTGCTGTGGAATGAGGCATGCTCTAAATAGCGCTTCTGTTCCCTGGACTTGCCAGTCTTAGAACTCCAGACTGATTTTAAATCTATAGTGTCCTTCGATAAGTCGAAACCCTGTTCAGACAACTGGGCAATAAAAATGTTGATAGCAATACATGGTGTTAAAATCTGATTTGTCTTCCAACATTTCATTATTAGAAAATGGGGCAGAATGTTCAAAATCAGACTACACATTGTTTACAGTTTCATAATCCCAATCATCGGAAAATGTACTCGAGGTAATAATATAATTTAAGGAAACTTTAAATAAATGAGGTATTTTTAAAAGTTCGGTAGGACCAAATATATCATAGTCAATGTTCGATCTGGGGGTCTCCATTTGGCAAGGGTATTCACCTTTGTCCAAGTAGGAACCCTTACTTTTAAGTCAGGATAAGGGGATTACACTTAATAACCCCTGCTCACCCCCTTGGTAGCTTGGCACGAGGAGACAGGCTTATCTCAGAGGCAGTGTGTTAAGCATTTGTGAATATACACAGTAATACAGTGAAAACACTACAGATGGACACAACATAGGTTTTATAAAAATAAGTATTCTTTATATAGACTTAACACTAGACCACAAACGACAAAAATCCACAATGCTACACTCAAGATTGCTTAAAGATGATAAAATGTTGCTTAGTTCAAGTTGATGATAAATGCAACAAAGTTCTCAACAAAGTACCTGGATGCGTAACGCAAAGTAAACAAAAGCCTTGCAAAAGGGGAGATGCGTCGGTTCCGTGATCCGGGGGAAATGATGCGTCGTGTCTCAATGCTTGTGCAGAGTAGGGGATGCGTCGTGATCCTTCCCGGTGCTGGGTTGCTGCGGAGATTCTTGGCCTGCGGGCCCGTTGCGGTGCACAAGATGGCGCCTTGATGTGATGTGATGATCCGGTTGCGATGCAAGAAGATGGCGCCCTTGATGCAGCGATGTGATGACGATGCGTAGACGCCCTGGCAGCCTTGCGATGACTCTGTACTTTGGAGCCGCAACAGGCCCTGCGACAAGCTTCTCAGGTGATGCGATGCTGACTTTCTCGATGGCATCACGCTTCTCCCGTGATGCGACAGCAGGCAGCTTGGATGAACACATACTTCCAGGGAGATGCGGCAAAGGCTCATTTCTCTGGCGATGCAACGATTTCAGCTGTGGCGGCGACAAGCTTCCTCTCGATGCGTCGCACTTCCAGCTCCCAGCGACACCCAAATGTCTGGAGTTTAGAATTCCCTGCAAGGAATTCAAAGGGGAGCTGGAGATGAAGTCTTTTTTCCCTGAGACTTCAGCAGGAGGCAAGCACAGTTCAAGCCCTTGGAGAATATTCTGTAAATGATGAAAGGCCTTAAAAGTTCCTTGCTCCTTTCCTTGGCAATGAAGCAGCCGCTGCAGGCCAACCCAGCAAACAGCACACTGGCAGAGGGGCAGTAAAACTCCCGCAGCTTCCTTGGCAAAAGGTTTCTTGTTCCAGAAGTGATCTAATTTCTTGGGATCAGGGTCCCAATATTTATACCCCAAAATCCTTTGTTCTCTCAAGGCAGAGAGGCCTCTGCCTAGTCCAAACCAGTTACTGAGCACTCTGTTTACATGATTCTCTTCTTCCTTTCGCTGTGCAGGGCAGAGACATCAGCCGCCCCACAGGAGGTGGAGCCAGCACAGGGGAGGGAAGGCACAGCTCTGGAGCACTTTGTTAACAAGATTCCTTCTCTCGTTTCACAGTGCAGGGCAGAGACATCAGACAAGCCACAGGAGGTGGAGCCAGCATTGTAGAGGGAAGGCCCAGCCCTATTCAGGTCCCAGGTGCAACTCCTCCCTCCTATCTAGATGCAGATCTCTCCATTCACCACTGGGCTGCCCCAGCCGGTCTCCTGGAATCCCCCAGCCCTGTCACTCAGAAACCCAGACAAGGAATACACAATCTAGAAGAGGCAGGCCTGGACAGTTAGGCAAGAAAATACCTACTTTCTAAAAGTGGTATTTTCAAACGCAGGATATTATATCCAACTTTACTAAAAGATGCATTTTACCATTCTGAGTTCAGGCATACTAAATTAGAATTTCTACCATGTTCCCTGAGTCAGTTAGGATTATAAGAATGTAATAATCTAACTGCCCATTCTGGCCTATGGAGAACAGGTAGCTTTGCAATAGTGAAAAACAAAAATGGCTGTAATTCACTACTAGGACATGCTACAAACATCAGAGCATGTCCTACCTTATACTTACAATGCACCCTGCCCCTGGGCCTACCATAGGGGTGTCTAATATGAAGCAAAGGGAAGGTTTAGGGACTGGCAAGTAGGTACTCTTGGCCAAGTCAACATGGCAGTGCTAGACTGCACACAAGCCTTGCAATAGCAGGCCCGAGACACACTTTACAAGCTGCTTCTGTGGGTGGCACAACCAGTGCTGCAAGCCCACCAGCAGCATTTGATTTACAAGCCCTGGGAACACATGGTGCACTGTACTAGCGGCTGACAGGTAAATCAAATAACCCAATCATGGAATCACCAATTAGTACATTAATTAAACATAGGGAGCACTTGCACTGTGGCACTGATTAGCAGTGGCACAGTGCCCAAAGCATATAACCAGCAAAAACATATCAAAACAGAGGAGGCAACCCATCAAAAATGGAAGGAAGACTCACACCAATGATGCCAGGTCTAACAGTCAACCTTGTCCCACGCTATACCATCCGGTATAGGAACTGCTGTAATGTTCACTGATGACAAGTCTCTTTGTTCACGACGCGATGAAAGGTGAGGTTTCAGAATCAGATTCACTTTAGATGCCGCAGAGCTTTGTCAAAGATAAGTTCCATTGATAAGCAAGCTACAAACAGTCACTAAGCCTATTTAGAAAAGAAAGAAAAGTATCCCGGTGATTACCCAAAGTTCTAACCAAGGTGACACCAGGTATGTCTTTTTATGAAAGATGAAGAAGTCTTTGAGCTGGCATCGCTTCGGGGTCACTCGGATCCAATGAAAAGGTATCGAAGTCGATTGAATAGACAGATGCTGTTCAATCTATCTTTGGTAGTTCCACAGATTTTGTTGAACTTGCAGACGACTTTTGTTGAAGCATGTTGATGTAGACATCAGTATTTGGTCGAATAGAAATTTGTCGGCTTCATGAGGAACGAGTTGTTGCCTGGTCCATTATTCCTTGTTGGTAACTTTTCGAACGTGATGAGTCTTTCTTTTTGAACTTCCTGTATAGTAGCCAGAGGAGGACGTCTGCTACTCAGGAGTCCATGAGGCATACTACTCAGTATCGGCAACATTGTGTATTTTTATCAGATCAATGGAGACAAATCTCTTCTCCTTTCCGGCAAGAGGTGGCAGAAGTACAGTTCATGTTCCTTCAACGGCCAGGACAGGAACAGGCGTTCTATATGATGGTCCAAATTCTTTTTTGTCCGCTATTCTTTCTGTGACCAGATCCCAACTTTCAGGATCCAGGCAGGCCTTGCTGTGACTGATTTGACTTCCCCAGTGGAGGTCTGTTTTATCTGCACATTGCTTTGTAGTGCCCTGGATTCATTCAGATCCTGTAAAACGACCAAACTTTTATTGATGTCAAAAGGTTTTTCATTCGCCACTGTGCCTTCACAATCAAGATCAGGTACGCATTTTCTAGTACCAAACATGACCTCATAAGTAGTGACCCCCCCTAGAGAACTTCTTGGCATAATATTTAATGCTCTTTGTGCTCCATATAAGTGTTTGACCCAATCACCACCTAAACCTAGTACTCTAGCTGTTCTTTAAGTGCAGGTTTTTCCTCTCCACAACAGAATTTTCCTTGGGATGGCATGGAGAGGAGTACAGCAATGCTACATCTAAACCTCTCATGGCTTTCTTGTAAGCCCGAATGCTAAATGCGGGGGCCACGGTCAGAATGTAATGTGCCAATTGCGTATGTACCTATAAAGACTCGCAAATCTTTGATAACAGTTTGAGCGTCAGCCGAACACTGAGGCCATACCCATAGGAATCTAGAGCAGGAGTCCACGGCAACCATGATATACCTGTAAGCCCCACCTGTTTGTAAGGGGCCACAGTGGTCCAAATAAACACACGCAAGTCGTTTGTCTGATATTAGTAATGGTGTCTGCGCTGGACATGCAACGGTGGAGCCTTTCATCTGCTGACAGATGTCACATTTCAAGACATATTCTTGAGTTGGCTTCGTTAACCCTGGCCACCAATAACGTTGTTTCAGTAAAGAAATCCATATTTGGTAGTACTCAATCCCCAACTGCAGGAATCTGAGCAAATGGAACGTTGTTTGCATCTAACTTTTAGGAGTACTGGAGTGGAAAACCTTTCAGTAATGCTATGCTGTTTTTGCGTGAAGCAATGACAGCTACAATTGTGCTTCCGTCTACTCTTGTTTTTGAATGAGTGATTGCAGGTACGGAAGCAATGCGTACAGCTCCCTTCGCGGCTTCATCAGCCAATGAATTCCCCATCAACATGAACACCATCACGTTGATGACTCAGAGTGTGTTTCACGTGAGCTTTTGGTAGTTCGTTTTTCAACTCCATTACCTGTTACAATAGCATTTTATGCTTAATTGTGCCACCTTTTGGATGTTTGAACCCATTTTATTTCCAATAATCTAATTATATTTATTGTACGATTGTACACAGTAAGAGGAATCGCACAGGATTGGTGTGGGGTCAATCCGTATTTACCAGTGCCAGTAATAGAGCTTTTAATTCTGCCAGCTGCGCCCTGCAGACTCCAAGAGACTGTGTTCTTGTTTGGCTAGGATGGAACTTTCTGCCCTGCATACGACTTTTTACGATTGCGCATGCGGCACTGTATTGTTTACTTTCAATGGCAGGCTGAGCAGATCCGTCAGTGTAAATTATGTATTTATACTGATATAGAGGCATTATTTTATTCAGGAGATGATATTCTTGTTCATCTTGTAAAAATGCTTGTGTGTTTAGACTTGGGTCATACCGGTATTCGACGTTTGTTGCAGTGAGAGAATTATCCAATTGTATCCATCTCAGATGTAATGCTTTAGCGTTAGGAACGCTTGCCTTTGTTGCAGCCTCTAAGGCCGGTACCGGAGTCATGACAATTATTAGTTTCCCCTAAGCCAGTGCTCTTTCTCTCACTACAGCAGTCTGTAGCGCTGTCAGTATTTTTTCTGTTGATGCAAAACGCATCTCAGCGTTTGTGTATAAATGTGATTTGTATGCTGTTGGTACTGTCTCACCTTCATTATATGTCAGGTATGTGCACCCTGTTTGACCCGTGACTATACGGATCACTAGGTTGTGGACATTTACGCGTGTCTGTAAGTGTTTAGATGCTATCATGTCAGCTTGTAGGCAACGAAGGATATCTCTTTGTTCCTGTGTTCATTGCCTAACTGAAGAATCAGGTTTTATTTTATTAGGTTGTAGAAAGGTTTAACCCTTTCTGTGTAATCCAAAATGTATGTTCTGCCAAAATTTAGGAATCCCAGTATTGATTGTAAGTTTTTAATTGATTTTGTAGGTCGCAGTAGGGCGCCCTTTTCTAAAAAGTTAGCTGCCAATCTTTTCCCGTCACTTGAGAGCTCATGTCCTGAAAATAGGACATTGAGGTGGGCTAACTTTGATTTTATTAAGTTAAATTTGTAGCCCTCTGTGGCGAATCCAATAATTATGGTGTTCACAAGAAACAAGGGATTATTCATGGAAGAGGTGCAATTTGGTATTCAAATTGATCTAAGATCTCCCTGACCCGTTTTTTAGCTTCTTGCTTTATTGGATACTGCCTCTGGGGAGACTGAGTAGATTTTAATGTTATGTTATGTTATGTTATTTTTTATTTGTTAAGCGCACATACGCCCGAAGGCTTCTTGGTGCTGGAGAGAATCAAACATAACAATACATAAAAGACACAAATCACTGCTTACAATAAACCTGAGAAAAAAGAAATGTTTTAAATGTCTTCCTAAAGGTGAGGAGGTCCCTGCTGTGTCGCAGAGTCAGGGGGAGAGAGTTCCACAATGAGGCAGCTAAAAATTGGAAGCTGCTACCTCCCTGACGTTTCCTTTTAAAACGAGGAACCTCAAGTAGATCATACTGGGCAGATCTCAAGCTGCGGAGAGGTTGATATCTACGCAGCAATTGTCTAAGAAAGATAGGGCCCTTGCCCTCCAAAGCCTTAAACACAATACAGCCCACCTTGAACATTGCTCTCTGCTCCACAGGCAGCCAGTGCAAGGTCTCCAGTCCATGTCTAATCGATTCCCACTTCGGGACTTTGCAAATAAGTCTCGCTGCTTGATTTTGCAGATATTGCAATCTTTTCAACTGGCCGATTGGAGCCCCCAAATAGAGGCCATTTGAAAAATCGATGTGAGAGAGGACAAGAGCACTGACTGTTTGAATTAAGGCCAAACCTGTGAGGAGATGTGCTATTTTCTTGATCTTCCTCAGTTGGAAAAAACCAGTGGAAACCACTGTTCCAATTTGACTTTCCAAGGAAAGATCCTCACTGAGAGTCACTCCCAAGCTTTTAGTTGTACGGGATTTTTTAGGAGGCGAGCCCATGTCCGATGGCCAAAAACAAGGGTTCCAACTGATCTCACTCTTCCCAGGTAGAATGAGCTCAGTTTTTCCCGGATTTAGCTTAAGGTGATTTAGCGACATCCACCTTTGAATAAAGGACATGGTTGCTCGAAAATCCTCAGCCGCGTTGTCTGCGTTTAGGACAAAGACCAACTGCAGGTCATCTGCATAGTTGTACACATCAACATTAAACTGTTGTAGGGAGAACAAAAGAGGCCGCATATACAAATTAAATAATAAAGGGGACAAGGAAGATCCTTGGGGAACCCCACAGAAAGAGATATTTTTAGGGGCTGTAAAAGAACCCAGACGAACCGACTGGGTGCGTTCTGAAATAAAGGACCTGATCCAAGCCAGAGCCGAATCTCGAAGTCCGGCCTGTTCGACACGGTTGACCAAGATGGTATAGTCAACCGTGTCGAACGCGGCGGACAGATCTAATAACACCAAGGCCTGGTGCAGGTCCCCGTCAGCATTGGACCTCAAGGTGTTCTGAACGGCCAATATCACTGCCTCAGTGGAATAACCTGGCCGGAAGCCTGCCTGGTTAGATTGTAGATAACCAGAGGCTTCCACAAAACCTGACAGACAGTTAGTCACATGGGCCTCCAATATTTTAGATAGGTAAGGCAGTAACGATATTGGTCTGTAATTTGAGAGGTCGGAAGAGTCAATGCCGGGTTTCTTTTTTAGAGGGATCAGCAAGGCCTGTTTAAAACTAACCGGAACAGTCCCTGACATCAGGGAATTATTGAGCAAAGGAAGTAGGCTATTGGGAATTGCCCGACCAATCTCCCTCATTATTTGAGGAGGACAAACATCCTGAGGAGACCCAGACTTAACTCTAGTAAGCAAATCTGGGAGGATTTGGTCAGTGATTAAAGGAAAAGAATGCAAAGTAAGGGGGTTAAAAAAGGTATCATCTATCGGCGTGCAAACTGGAAGCCTAGATAGAGTATCCTTAATCAATGCTATCTTATCATAAAAATAGTCATTCAAAGAATTACATAGGGATTGTGAAGGGACAACTGGGGGAGAAGTTCTTTCATCATTGCACAACTCAGTCACAATCCTGAAAATTTCTTTCGACTTGTTAGTCGCATTAAGTATTTTAGAAGAGAAATAATCAGTTTTGTGAGTGTGCAGTGTTTTTTGGTAGGCTTTACGAATTAAACAATATGCAATCCTTGCATGAGGGCAGTAATTGATACGCCATGTCCTCTCATATTGCCTCACTTCAAGTTTTAATTTCCTCAACTCCGGTGTGTACCACCTATGTGCACCCGCACCGCGTGAGTTATCGAAGCGAGTGAGAGGGACACAGGCATTGATGGCCGAATTAAGCCATTCTTGAAGCCTACAATCAGTAGTCTCCACATCCAAGCTCTGTTCTGGCAAGGTAGACTTTAACAAATTTAAAAAAATTGAAATGTCCAAAGAGGACCATTTCCGAATCAGACTGGTAGCCTTCAGTTTAAATTGGGGGGCTTTCACAACACAAAAAGAGAAACTGATAATAAAATGATCAGACCAACTACATGGTTTAATATCAATAAAATCAATAGGTAGGTTCAATGACCAAATTTGATCTAGACTATGGCCCTTTTGATGAGTTTGAGTGTCTATATGTTGTATTAAATTCAGATCACTCAAAAGAACCTTCATTTCAGCTGCTAGGGGGTCTAATAGTATGTTATCAAACCAGAGATTAAAATCCCCGATCAAGAGTAATTTAGAATTATTAGTGGTCAGCATGGCCAGTTGCTCAGCAAAAATAGCAGGAAACATAGCCATATTTTGGGGCGGGCGGTATAACAAAACCACCACAAGTGTCCCATTAACAGTATCCAGTTTGGCAACAATATTCTCCACATTGGGTAAGTCCAAGGAGGAGAGTTGTCTAAGTTGATGTTTCTTGTTAGAAATAATGGCCACCCCGCCCCCAATTTTACCTGCCGGTCGTGACACAGACATAATGTAATACTCAGCAGGCAAGGCAGCCAAGATGTTCGGTAAAGAATCCGGTGTGAGCCATGTCTCGGTCAACAAAAGTAAGTCCGGTTTAAGATCAGATAGCAGCAAGAAAATGTCCATCTGATGTTTGGGCATAGAGCGAGTGTTTAAATAAACACATTTAAAATTGCAAATAGCACCATCCGTACTTTCCAGCACCGCATAATTAGAGCCAGGGTCCATAGCAATATTAATAGGATTAGTAATGCCTAAGCGGAATGTCCGTTTCACCGTGTTAAGGGGTACGGGGGGGCATGTGGTAATAGAGGGTCGCAACGCTAGCAGGTCAGCGGATGTATACACTACAGGTCCAACAAGGTCCTTAGCCCCTAGCCCCGGACGCTCGCGGACGAGCGCAGACGAGCTTGACTCTAGCGCGACTCCGGCGCGCCTCCGTCGCGCCCGCTGCGCTCGTCCGCTGCGCTCCCTCCAGCACATTACGTGGTATCACGTGGTGGATTGAATCTTCATCCCATCCAACATGGTTGCAATATAATGCAGGAGCGAGGGCTACTGCCCACTCCCGTGCATATTTGTATTTTTAATATTCCGGAACAGGGTCGGAGAAGGCTGGTAAAATTACTGTTAACCCCCTAGGGCAATCCATAACAAATGCTAGCAGCCAATCTTGTTCAGCTAAAATGATGTCAAAACAAACCTCAGGCTCTCCCAAAAGAGACCTTTAACTTTCCTGGGATTGTCCCCCTCCATTTGGAGTGTTATTTCACATAATCTATGTGGGTCGCTTACCCTAGTATCAGGCATTTCCACCGTAATATGATAATTCAAGTCCGCTGTCACCAGAAATTCCATCAGGTTCTGGCGAGCTATTGTTACTTTTACCGCACTGTCTAGCATCATCAGAGCCCATTCCCCGTTCAGTAGTTGAGTCCTCAGAATTCTGCACATGTCTGATCTTTAGACCTGCAACTTTCTTCTTTTTGAATTGAGGTTTTGATTTTGTTTTTTTTCTTTTTTAGAAGTGTAGTCTGGAGCGTCTTGCGTGTCTCTGGACTTTGTACACTCTTCTTGTTTCTCTGACCGTCCTTCCCTCTCTGAGTTTTTCACTGAACCCTGAAAGGAACAAGAGGAACATATATCAGTGTTCTGATACCTGTCAGGTTTTCTAATGTTGTCCCTATTCCTAAAATTTTACCTCCTTTCAGAGGGCTCCTGTGGAGGAGACCTACCACTGGATTGAAATCTATTTTCTTTTTTCTTTTGTTGTTTGTTATTTTCCCACTTCTTTTTTGAAGAAACAAGTGCCTGCTTGTGGGTGTCCTTTTTGGGACTACCCATCAGTTGAGGTTTTACTGCTTTTCCCCCCAAACTGTCTCTGCCTAACTCTGCATAAGCAGTTTTAAATATTTTGGGCAATTAATGTTCCTGTTGTAAAGGACTGAACTACCTCAGGAGTTGGAGTATTGCCATTGATGCTGCTTCCCCTTTAATATTTGCTAATATTATAGCTGATACCTGGGCATAATTACCAAGTAATTTCATCCCTAAGTTCAGAGCAGGTTCTGCTCCGTACTCATTCTGTATTTGTTTTAATACATCTGGTATTACTGCTAATGATGGGATTCCATAAGTTCTGGTATATACAGCAGCGAAGACTGTACCCCAAGAGGGACAATCCTCTATCTGGGAAGTTATCCCCATGGGCAAGCAGATTGTTAGCATTCTCTGTTTTTCAAATAGGCTGGTATTTGCAAATACCACTTCTAACTGTGTTATTTTTTGAGCTGCACAGAATGGCATTTGTTCATGCTTAGTGGGCATTTCATCCATCACTGCGTGTAATGTTTGTGGTGTGATTTTAGTTGTTAAAATGTGAGTCAGACCTGTTGGTGTAGCCATTGCTGGCTGAACTATGAGTGTCCTCATCACAAACTGTGTCATGTTTCTGTACAGTTTTATTAGTTCTTTATGATGTGTAAGTAAGTCTCCTGCTGGCATTGCTTCCATTTCAGGATTGGGGTGTATGCTGCTAGGACCGGCCATGTTGCTCCGTCTCTTAAGAGCGGGCCGAGTCTTACTCTGTTTCTTGTATGGGGGAAGGCGCCTTTAAAGCCGTATATGTGCTCCTGGTAAGTGAGCGGAACTTCAATGTCCTCATACAGACAATATTCGTTTGATATCTCATCTTCTGTGTAGCAGTGAAATGTCTTTGTTCTTGCATTTGCTACTGGGAATGCAACCCATGAATAGAATACCTCTGTTCTATATGATTCGTGTGCCTCAATCACAAAAGTCACTTGTCCAACCCTGGCTGTTAAACCATGTGCACCTAGTTTTATGGTGATGGCATTTCTAACATTTCCTGCAATCTGTATTGCATCTGCATCTTCCTCACCTCCGTGCTCAGACATTATTTTTAGTTTGAAGAGCTTTTCAAGGGAACTTAAGATAAGGGGTTTATGCACAATTATAGGAACAATGTGTCCTTCAAGCTTGATTAACCAAAAGCCGATAAATAGAATTTTGCCTACTCAGCTGTGGCAGATTTCTGTACCCTCCCACTCCAGACATCTCTGGGGTATTGTGAGTAGGGATTTCTGAGAAAAGCACGACTGAACTACTCAGATTTGACTGTGAAATAAGTATACAACCAACATTGGCAGCGCCATGTTGTGTAGTTCCTATATAACCTATACAGGATTTGCGTGTTTGGACAACGTACACTGTAGGATTGGTGTCAGACTGATTCTAAACACCCCCACCGGGTATCTTGGCCTTCGTACTAGCTAGCTCGCAGTGCCACTAGAAACTCCACTTACCAAGGAAGGAATAGTTCTTGGCAAACATCGAACATGACAACCCTGATCCCTCAGGACCGTGGAAACAGTGTACTACTTTTCGCTCAGTCACTCGTGCTTACTTAGGCTCAGAGAGCTATACAGAAAAAAACAATAGGGACGTTTTCAATAAGTATTTATTGAACAGTCGTATTCCTAGTGTAAAATAGATGAGCTGCAATAACCACTATACAAAGCAGATATAAATGATTAGAAGCACTGAGAAAGTAAAAGGGTGGTAAATCTCTCCCATTGTGGTAAAACAATGAATACAGGCAGGTATATATAATACATGACAGTAATAAATGCGTACTCCTACTATGCCATCCTAACTAGATGTACCTGTCAGGAACCAAGGACAGAAGCCACTGACCTGTTGATAACATCCAGTGGAGATGTTGGAGAGCAGATCGTTTCCCACCTCCCCTGTACACTGCCACACAGGGAGCAAAGGCGAATATATCACAGCCCTATGAGAAGTGTGTTGGGGAAAAGGGAAATGGGAGTATATAATAAACAACACTGGATGGGGAAGGCGTCAGTAGATTGTCACCAAACATCAATCTTGGTGTTGTGCCCTGGTTGCAAGAGAAGAGAGAAAAACATAAATACACCTCTATATGCAAGCTTTCCACTTAGTAATGAAATCTAGTGAACAATCAAACTTAACTCATATTCCCAGCATCCAGCAAGGCAGCAAGATGGAGATAAGGTCTGATCGCTATAAAGAGAACAAAGTCAAAGAATAAATCAATAGTACAGTGCTAACATGACCACAACAAGTACAGGAACTCTTTCAAAAGGTTAGGCACTGTATACAGAACAATTAGAAGAAAACAGTTCTTTAGAGAAAACAGCCCAAGCTCCAGTAATATTCCCGCACTTATCTGTAAGCAGACGATGGAGCTCTGTGTTACGTCACAGGAGCGGTGCGAAAAAGGGCAGGGCTCGGAAACAATCCACTTCCCACACAACCCCAAAGCCGGATAAAGAAGGCTTCCTTCATGAATCCGTAGGTTAAAAAGGGAAGGAGTCTGCAGAAGGCAAGGGCCGCCGTGAGGACAGAAGCCACAACAGCGTAGGAGCAGGGGAACAAATACCTGCTTCCTCCGTGAAGCCCCATGTGCCTAAGAAAAGAGGTCAGCGGAAGGCAGGAGCCGCCGGGAGGACAGAGGTTGCAAGCAGCTTACCAGCAGGAAGCAGAGGGAAGAAAGTGAGAATCCAGGTTTCAACCCGTAGGTTCAACAAACACCAAAGCAGATCCAAATCCAGGAACAGCAACGACAAGCACAGAGCAGCGATATGGACCGGCTATATGCTGCTGTCTCGCATCAGCTGATCTCCGCTGTCACTTCCTGCATGTGCCCTGAAGGATGCTGGGTAACGTAGTTCTTGCCCCATGCATCTCCTAGTCATGCCGCAATACCCTGATGAAAGTAGTATGTGCCTGTATTTACCTCTCACTCTGGCTAACATTGTGACAGTACCCCTTCACAGGCCGTCATCTCGGCGGTCTACCGGGTTTCGAAGGGAAATGTTCATGAAATCGCCTAAGCAGGCAAGGACAGTGAAGATTCTATACAGGCTCCCATGATCACTTGTCTGGGCCATAACCCTTCCAATCCACCAAGTAAAGGACCCGCCCCCTTACTAACTTGGAGTCTAAGATACATCTCACCACGTACTTGTCAGACCCTTCTACTTTCACAGGAAGTGGCTTATCTGGAAAACGGGTCTGGTGTTGACAGGGGCGAAGAAGGGAGACATGAAAGACAGGGTGGATCCGCCATGTAGTTGGCAGGCTTAAACACATGGCCACAGGATTTACTATTTTAGAGATGGCATAAGGGCCAATGTATTTGGGTATAAGCTTATTGACCCCTTTCAAATGTAGATGTTTGGTTGCCAACCACACCTTATCCCCCCCATGGTACCCAGGTTCTATGGAGCGTCTTGTGTCCTCATGCTGGTAGAGAGCCGGGCATCAATCTTCATTGAGGCGCACAAGGCTTTCCAGAAACGTGAAGTAAATTGAGACCCCCGGTCGGTTGTCAGCACTGCAGGCATCCCATGAAGCCGTATCACATTCTGTAAAAAAAAAATTAAGATGTGGGTAGCTTCTTCAGGAGTATGAAATGACCCATCTTTGTCAGATTGTCCACAACAACCAAAACCATGGTGTAACCCTTGCTGGGTGGCATTTCCACAATAAAGCCCTTTGAGACCGTGTGCCAGGAAGAAGGGGGGACAGGAAGAGGTAGGAGTAGTCCTACAGGCTTACTGTGACTGGGTTTCACTTGAGCACAAACAGCACAGTTCTTTACGTACTGCAGGATATCTAGACGGCGATTCAGACACCAATAATGATGTTTGACCAAAGCTATTTATTTCGGGCCCCCAAATGGCCCCCTGTGGTGGAATTGTGTGTTCAGGCCATCACTTATTTACATAAGGCTTCAGTGAGAAGCAATAGAGCTTGAGAACAATACAGCATATCCTTCCTTTTGATCCGGAGGTTCGGTTCTGTGAGTAACCATATTTGCTGATCCACTGATTCTACTGCAGTCTTGACGTCTTCCAGAAAGGCAGTGGAGGTGATAACCGCTTGTTCTGAGCTAGGAAACTCCACATGTTGAAGGATTATAGGTGGTTCTGCGTTTTCTTTTTCCGAGGGCTTATGGATCCTAGAGAGAACATTTGCCTTCCCGTTCTGAGGGCCTGGCCGATATCGTATCACAAAATCATAATCCATAAAGAAAACGGTCCAGCATAATTGATGTGGAGTAAGGGCCCGAGCCATCTTAAGGAACAACAAGTTTCAGTGATCCGTATACATTTTGATGGTATGGGCGGCTCCTAGCAGGTAATGTCTCCACTCCTCACAGGCTCTCTTGATCTCCAGCATCTCTTTATCTGTTATGCTGTAACTGCATTCGGTGGGGGTCAGTTTTCTTGAATAGTATGCCACAGGATGCAACTGTCCTGTGTCGGGGTGTCAATGGGATAGAACTCCCCCTAAATAGATTGCGAGGCACCGGTCTCCAACACGAATGGTTTCTGCACATCCGAAAAGTGCAGGATAGGGGCTTGTGTAAACCTCGCTTTTAAGTTCTGAAAGGCGGCTTCCACTTCTGTGTCCCAAAGGAACCGTGCTCCCGACTTCAGGATTCGTGATGGGTTGCACTAGGCAGGAGAAGTCCTTGATGAACCTCCTATAAAAATTGGAGAATCCCAGGAAGCTCTGCAACCCCTTCACAGTTGTTGGCACTTTCAACTCTTTGATGCCTAGCACCTTTTTATCATCCAATTGCAGCCCTTTTTTGATGATTACATATCCAAGGAATTCGATCTCGGGTACGTGAAACAAACATTTTTCCAGCTTGGCATAAAGGGAGTACTAGTGTAGGCGTTCAAACACGGCTCTTACGTGTCCAATGTGTTCTTCCATGTTAGCGGAGTAGATGAGGATGTCATCTAAATAAACCTTACAGAAGACTTTGAGGTACCCTCTCAACACATCATCCATAAAATACTGGAAGGTGGCGGGGGCATTACAAAGCCCAAACGGCATCCCTTGGTATTCGTATAGCCCAAATTTGTTCCGAAAGGCCGTCTTCCATTCATCTCCTCGTCTTACTCTTACCAAGGGATAGGCGCCACGGAGATACAGTTTGGTGAAGATGCTTGCCCCTTTTAACTGATCCAGTAATACGGCAATGAGAGGCAGTGGGTAGCGATTTTTCTCCGTGACCTGGTTGATCACCCTGTAATTAATACAGACCTGGAGATCTCGACTCCTTCTTGGGTATAAAGAAAAGCGACAAGGAGGCCGATGAAGACGATGGAATCCATTTCGGAGGTACTCCTTGAGGTACTCCTTTAGGTGTTGGGTCTCTGGCTCCTTAAGGGCATACACTCTGCTGCAAGGAATAGTGGCTCCAGGGAGCAGGTGTATCCTGCAATCGTATTCTGTATGAAGGGGTAGCTGGCTTGGTTGTTGTTTGTCAAACACTGCAAGATATTGTTCATACTCCTAAGGAATTGACACCACAGAACAAGACAGCTGTATTCCACACCCTGCTGCCAGATAGCTCGAATGAGTTGCTAGATTTTTCTGATAACAATCTGCTTTGTTCCTACAGTGATCGTGACAAAATGGAGAGTTCATTGTGACTGAGCGAGCGGACCATCACACATGTAGATCGTGTAAGGTCAGCCATGGCATACCCAATATAATGCAAAAATGGGGAGCATCGATCAGATTGAACTGGATTCTTTTGTAGTGTTTGCTTTTGAATTGCATAGCAAGGGGCTGTGTGTGGTATTTTGTGTGGGGCAATGTTCTTCCGCCTTAGCGGAGGAACCGCCACTGCTGCTGATGTCAGTATGTGAACGCAGAGAGTGACGGAACTGAATCCTGGTTGGTGCAGAGCATAATAGCGACTTATGTATCTATAGTGATATAAGGTTCCAGCATGTAACAGAAAGCAATGTGAATATATAAAATATTATTCTCAAATTGTATTAAACACTGTGTAAGATAGGCTGCCACACAATGATTCTGTGTATGCGATCAGGGCCATTGGAATTATGTGGCAGGGGAGCACCAAATTATGTGGTGGGGTTTACTGAATTAGGCAGCAAGAAAAGGCAAATTATGCAGTACTGTATAATGTGGCACATTGTTTGTTAGTATTACTTAACTATTTTGACATTTTTTCACATGGTAGTACTGTTTGGGCAAGATTTCACTTTATTAGTACCAATTTAACAGCCAAATATAGAAATAAGTTACTAAAATATGACCAATTACCATTTGCAAAGGGCTTCCACTGCGCATAACCACATCACCACGTTTTAGTAACTTTTGATCTGTTTGAGCTAGAAACAATTTTCTTTTATTATAATCTGCATATTACAATGCAGGTGGTTGATTATGTAGCAAACGCAGCAGTTCCATAACTAGATGAAAGGTGCTGCGGATACAGAATCACATAATTCCAGTGGCCTTGTATAGTATAAAACAAGGGCTGTCAAAGAATACACATTAGAAGTTGCTAACCAGACTGTACCAAGTGCATCATTGTTTTACAAATCCATTAAAAGGACACTTTTCAAAACTCAGCATCCTTACATTACCTCTGAAAAAGAATTCATTTTTGTTATCATGATGCTTCTAGGGACTAATTCAATTAAATCACTTTAGACCCCTTCGTTTAACTCTCATGCAGAGGTACCTCCAGGTCCCCTGGGATGTTTTTAACAAAAAGTATGGGAACAGTTTTTGTAAAATTAAAAGCACATGGGCACCTTAGTCCTTATGCACCCTGCCAACGTTTTCCTTTGTTTACATGCAGATGTCCTTGGGGTTTGTTGGTAATGGCCCAGGAGAAAGAGTAGAGGAGCGAAATATGTGTATAGCGTCAAAGAGATAGACCAGAGGAGGTGGTGCAATGTTGTATTTCATTTTTTCATTTATAAATGAGACAGCTTCCCCCATTCCTCAGAGAGCTGCCCTGAAAAAAGTGTTGTTTTTTTTTAAAAAGGCCATCACTACCATTAGTGCAGCAGGTGCATTGGCACTGGGACAATCGTGGGAGGGGCCACTGCACCCCAATAATGGGTGTGGGACTAGCACAAAAGGGTGAGAAGCCATTTGACTTGTTAGCATTGGGGTCAAGATTACAAGCAACCAGTGATGAGGGCAGACAGTCTGCTTTGGATCTTGGGCCTAGCAATAATGGCCAGTGGAATGGGCAGAGGAGTAGGCATCATTGATGCTGCAGGTGCAGTTGACACCAGGACCCAGTGGTGTGAGGGCCCAAGTAAACCCCTATTATGGCAGCTTTACCCATTCCTTTCTTGCATTAGGGCTCAGTGAACCATTGTTGTGCCAGTGTTGTTTTCGGCATCGGACCATTGGCACAATAGAGAGGATAATTGGAGAAGAGGAGACATCTTAGCATTAGGCTTCAGGGAGTTGGCAGAAAGGAGGATGGGAGAAGGATTTTAACAAGGGGCAGAGGATACTTCCCGCTTTGCAAGGCAGTTGGTCTCATTAGTGAAGCAAGCTATATGGCACTGGGGTCTAGGAGTGTAAAGGGTCCACTGCATCTTCAATTAAGACTGCCTTAAGACATGGGTAAAGCATTAGGGATGAGGTGGGCCACACCTCATCCCTAATGCTCATTTTTACTGAAAAGGGCATACGAGGGAAACATCCTTTACCACGCAACTTTTACCACGCAGTGCCTTTACAACGCAGGTTTTACAATGAAAACCATTACAACGCATTGCACTGGGGGGCGCTTTAGGATAGGGAATAGTTTTAATTTACTATTCAACACCTTCCCTACTATCCACGGGGACTGGAGTTGGAATAGTAAATTAAACTATTCACTATCCAGCACCCCCCAAAGCAATGTGTTGTAATGGCTTGCGTTGTAAAACTTGCGTTGTAACAGCATTCGTGGTAAAAGCATGCGTTGTAACAACGTACATCCGCATACGATCTGTTTCAAGAATACAGTGATGACCTGATGTGGTGGGAAAGGGGTGAAAGAGGCAGAGTGGACAGCCTGCGGTTCAGGGCCACAACCATCATTATTACAGAAGGCGAAGTTGCATTAGGACCCAAGAGCATGAGGAACTCAATTAATGGGAGTACTATTTTTTGTCTAGTTACATTTTTTATGTGTTTGCTCTTTTATACGTCTCACATTTAGTGTGAAGTATGAGCTACTGAAAAAGTGCCCCTGAAATTATCCCATTATCTCCACCCCTGTGCTCAGCCCTAACATTCCCTATTACCCCAGTCTTTGTAAAAGGTTTTAGTGGGGGGCTCAGAGCAAAATAGTTTGAAGACCTCTGCCTTAGAGGGAAGAGTGCCCACAAAATGTGGCACTCGAACAAAAAGACCCTAACGAAATTAATTACAGACCCCAAATACTCACATTGACTAGTAATACCAGCCGTTGCGTGTATATGCGTTGGCCTGGGACACCGCTTGCTGGTTCCCAGGAAGGGAAGAAAAGACCAAACGAACAAGACCTGAAGGGGTATCAGGCGCTATACCGAGTTGGCATCAGCAAGAACACAAAACACAAAGACAATAAGTGAAGTTACAACCTGTGGTAAAACATGAAAAAATAAAGAAGTATTGCGTCTCAGAGTTGCCATAGACTGCTCTAAGTAAAACATCATACAATAGCATGAACCATAATATGCGATGTGCCTCAAAGAATTTAACAGAGAGAGAAGGAAACAAGAAAAATCAACAGTTAATGCAGTTAGAGGAGCTATCTAGGACTAGAATAAAAATAAGGTAAAAAGATACAATGGAATCTCAGTGAAAAAACTTGGAGATTTTTGGTTATTGACAAAACACTCAAGCATGATCAACGAGTTTACGATTTATTCATTAGTAGCCTTTTGACCAGTTTTTCAAAGGAGGTGGTGGATGGATTGGATGTGATCTCGGATGGCAAGGAGTTCCAGATTCTCGGAGAAAGACCAGAGAACGCACAGTTGTATGATTTTTTATTTTTGAATTTTGGAGGTTTCAAGAGAAGGGTGGATGTACTTCTGAGGTTACGGCTGGTGCCTGATAGCTCAAGTTTATTTGCTAGGTAGTATGGGATATTATGGTGTAAGGCTTTATGAGTCAGACAAGCTGTATTGAGTCGGATTCTTGCTTCAATTGATAACCTTTTGCTGCAACAGTTCATGCGAAATGTAATCCAATTTCCTTAAACCTGTTAAAAGTCTGGCCGATGCATTCAAGGTAGCTCTGAGTGGGGCCAAGATGGCTTTGGGAAGTCCTGCTAGGGTCACCAGCCCATATTCCAATCTAGGGATGATGCATGATTGAACCGCCGGCCTGAGATCTTCAGGGGGTAGGAATGGTTTGATTTTATTCAGTATGTTGAGTTGGAGATTGCCACCCCTAGTAGTAGTACTGATATGTGCTTGCATGTTTAGGTGTTTATTCAAGGTGATACCTAAAGAGTCTGCAACATGAGGTGTGCAGTTCAGAGCAGTTAGGTGTTTAATCCATTCTAGAGTAGGAGCTGAATGATTAGGTGGGGTGATCAAAAGAAATTCCGTTTTAGCATATTTATCAGGACACAGTTCTGTATGGTAGGTCTTATTATAAGGAACACAGCACTCCATGTCAGCGAAGGATAAGTGAAGGAATCACACTGGTATGGGAGCCAAAATCATTGATGCAGAGGGAGAAGAGCAGTAAGCCTGCTTGTTAGTACTCGGTGTACTGTGAAAGTGTTATTTAATCAACAAATGGAATTGCCAGGCAAAAAACTCACCGCAAAAGTGAGTCTGTCAGCAGGAGTTGAGGACCGCAGGGGCTTAAGACTGTAGGCCCATGTGAGGTATGTAAATTATCTTTGTGGAAGTCGCCTGAATAAATTATGGATTAATCAAGAATCAAACTACGTGGACTAGAGCTGGTTGCTCAAGGACTAAGAGGTCTCCGGGCTGGCACAATCCTGGTTCAACCGTCATGCACTGAGAACCGGTGAAACATACAAATTAGCCTAATTGAAGTCGCCGCAATGACACATGGATTAATTTAAATACAAATTCAGGAATTAGAAGTGCGATGCATTGGCTGGTTGCGATCTCAGTGGTCACAGGGCTATCACTGACCTGGTATGACTTTAAGTAGCGGGCTCAGGGTAGAGCCTAGTTCCAAACGAATCAGGTACAGAACGCCGATGGGGAGAGAACAACAATTTAAAGGTGGTGTGTGGCTCACAGTGGGAACACTAGACTGCTGGCTGAGAGCCGGGCGGTAGTGTGCGCTGTGCCCCGGGAGGACTGATCAAGAGCCAGATCGAGATAAAAGTCCGATTAGGCATTTAAAAGGGGGAAGAGAACAAAAGCCATTGAAGGACCTATCCCTTAGGGGTTTACAATCTTTTTGGTGTATAAGATACAATAAGTGTGTATTGCCTTGTACATATGGAATAATACAAAACTTTGTGAAATTTGCACAACATGTGCAAATTAAAATCAGTATATACGAAATAGTAAAAAAAAATCAATTATAAATATGAAAACCTTCCCAGAAGATGAATCATATAGATATTACAAAAGTGAAAGAATTTCAAAGGCAGATGGAAATATATTTAGTATAGGGGGAACACAGAATGTCCACACAGCGAGTAATTAATTATTTGTGGGTGAACTACATGATGTGTAAATCCAGGAACAAGAAGTGGTTGAAGTGAAGATCACACTATTCCATTCGTCCAAAGTATTTAAACCATTGTCAACAGAAATTGCAACAGGAAATACAATAGCACACACATCGTAGGGTAGGAAAGATCGTCCTCACGTACTGGGAGGGTGTGTTGGTTGACCACTTAGCAGGTGAAATCGTTTTCAGTGAGGTTAAAGGCCCTAAAATGGGTAATCAGTGGGGACTTTTCCACTTGACACTTGATTCTGCTTTTATGCTGAATGATGCAGGCTTTGACCATCTGGGTTGTCTGCCCCATGTAGATCAGGTCGCAAGGGCAAAAGAAGGCATAGATTACATTGGTAGAGAGACAATTGTTCAATTGTCTCAAAGGGTAGGTGTTGGTACCAATTTAAAAAGTTTTAGCTTTTACATTTTGTGAATTTTGGCACTTAAAATGGCCAATTACTTGGGGTAAGCCTGATACTGGGGTGATAGACTGGTTGATTTTAGTTTTGAGTGTCCACATAATGGCAAGGGATAAGTGGTGCTCTCTCTTGTAAGAAAAGAATGGAGGTTCTGAAAAAATGGTGCCGAAAATACTCCAATTCTTCCATATTAAATTGCTGATTTTATTGCTGGTCGGGCAAAAGATGGACACAAAGGGTATCTATTTGTTCTTAGTTCGGTTGATGGCCTGGGCATGAGAAGTGTTTCTTTAGGCCAGGCCAATGCACGTTTAAGTGAGTGTGACACTTAGCATCTCAAGTAGTCTTGTGAATCTAACTTTTCTTTACTTACCACTGCCCCTCTGAAGTAATCCTTTTTCAACTTGCAATTCCTGCTGATACGCAGGAATTGTCCATAGGGTAATCAGTCTCTAAGGCCCCTTTGGTGGCTGTTGGTGTACAGAAGCAATGTGTTGCATTCTGTAGGTTTTTTAAATAGGGATGTTTGTATTTTGCGTTCATGGACTTGTAGTGAGAGGTCCAGGAAGGAGAGGTCCTTGCTTCTGGCTTAAAAGATACATTTGAGGTGCGAGTTGGTTAGTTTTGAGCCAGTTGACCAAAAGCCTGAGGGACTCCTCCTTGCCATTCCAACTGAGCAGGCTGTGACTGTCGTCTATATAGTGACTTCAGAATGAGATCTGGTTATGGAATGGATTGTTGTGTGAGCGTATTGTAATTTTATCCAGATTGTCAACACACAAAATAGCAACATTAGGGGCTAAACAGGCACCTATTGAAATTCCTGTCTTTTGAAGGTAAAAAGTATGTTTGTATAGGAAGTAGTTGTGTAGCAAGGCTATCTGTAACAGTTCCATGATTAAGTCAGTAGATATGCATGTGGGTTTTGGCCTACTGTCCAATAATTCCCCTATGACCTGCATGCCTTCTGTTTGAGGGATGTTGGTGTCTAATAACTCAATGTCTAATCCGCCCATGAGGTCTGAAACTGGGTCAAAGTGGTGTGGGTCACTGGTTAGAGGCGGCAGACCCTGGAGCAGAGGACGGCCCGGGACGAGGGTTCAATCCCCGACGTGGCAGGGTCTTGGACCAGGGTCAAAGGACTCGATAATTCTCGCCTCGGTGCCTACTCTAACTAGGGATCACACTCGGCAACTCTGAGCATTAGCTTGCCTCATCTCCACATCGGCCCCCCACATACGCCGGGGATGCCTGGTTTCACCTTGGAGATACCCAGTAGGGACCATCTCACAGGGAAAGCCAGGACGGGTTCCCCAGCGGTCTACAGCGCAGGGATACTCCTTCGGGAGTCGATTCTAGCACTTTAGAAACCCACAATCAATCAATCAATCAAAGTCTCTGTCTTCAATTTGGCAGATCGGGTCCGTACTGTCTCAAATCAATGGTACTTTAATTACAGAGTCTATGTATTTTCACAAAGGCTCAAGGGATGAGCCACTTCCAGAGCCAATGAGCCTACCGTGGGTGGGGTTCACATGGTCCTTGTGTATTTTGGGAAGGACTGGTAGTGAATGGGTGTGTGTTATTCAAGAATCAGTGCTCGTTTTTCATGATGATTCCTTGTTCCAAGGCCCTATTGGTGACAAAGGTGATTTGTGTTTGGATCTCAGGTAAGGGGTTCAAAGGTAACAGCAATAATGATTGGTGTTGGAAATTTCTCTAAAAATTTCCATTGATGTATATCAGAGTCCATAATTACTATTCCTCCACCCTTGTCGGCTGACTTAATAACCGAGTCCTGGTTCGTTTTTAAGGATTCCAGGGCTTTCTTTCTGCAAAGAGGTAAATTCTATGGAACATATTCAAAGCCCTGTTTCATTGCATGACCTCTTACAGAAGCAATCTTCAAAGGCTAGAATCTCAGGTGGCATGGTCGTGAAAGAGGGATGAAACATGGAGAGAGGCTAGAAAGGATACCAATGTTTGTTAGGGTTCCCAGGTATGTTAGTAACTAATTGTCGTAATATGATTTGTTTGAAATATGTGAGGAGATCCTCTTGTAGGACAAAAAAGTCACTGCATACTGTTGGGACAAAGGACATTCCTTTGCTCTGAAGGTTGACTTCTTGGGAGAACAGATTGTGTCACGGAAGTTTGAAGATCAGGATGTGTTGGTCCCAGGAGTATGGGCCGTAGTCTACTGTGGGTATCCCCATTGAAAGAACCTGATCATAATCATCTGCTGAGGTGTTGGAGGAATCTGAGAATGTGACTGCCTGGTGAAATTATTTCAACTCCCCACTGGTGCCCCCTGGGAGTGTGAGACGTAGTGTTATAGAATTCGTCAATATGCTTTTGCCTTTCTAAAGTATTTGATGTCTCTCTGTATATTGTTAATATTTTTATTTTGTTTGAGGGTGTTGAACTTGGCAATGGTGTTGTTTACTTTGTCTAGTAAGTGTTTTGCGTTTGTCAATGTATCGTTTTCTAAGATCTGTTTTTCTAGTTCTGCAATTTCTGCCAATTCTTTTTGGCTATGCTCGACAGCGGTGTTAATTCTCAAGACCATCCAATGCTAAGAGCAGCTTAAACTGCCGTAGAGCATGAAATATGTTGTACTCCACTTTAAAGCGGCTGTTTTACAGGTAATGTTTAATTTCTTATTTGTCAATGTGTATGGCTTTTAGAAGCACCTTACTGCCCAATGTGCATTCCACACATGGTTTTCTTATAGTTCTCTAGCTGGAATTTAGATCTTTGTTGTATTAAGGTGTGGAGGGTTTTTATCTCATTGATTTATGTTTTAGGGGGCAAGTTTGTTGATGTTGTTTGTGGTACTTTGTTAGAGTTTTTGTGGAGCTGTGACCAGTTGAGGATGATGACAACTTTCTTCTTCCTCTGAGAGTTAATGGGTAGAGTTATTTTTCAGTGGCTGGTTTATGGTTTTTGTTGGTTTAAGTTGAACCTCATTGGAAAGATATGGAGTACAGTTATAGAATGAGAATTAGTAGTGATAAGACCACTTAATACTCATTGGATCTTCAACATTAGTGCTGTGGTGGGAGAGGGGTGATTATAATGTCATGGGTGTGTTCTATTGTAACTCACAAAATTTGATAGAAGGCTACTTGCAATAAGTCTACCCACTGGTATAGCTCGGGGTAGCACTCCAACCCATCATTCTTATGTTCACCATACCACCTCAGTTTGGACTCAGCCATATGCAAATCAGTCTTGACCCTGTTCCCCATGTGAACAGTCCAGCCAGAATTGCCAAGACAGGTCCTTCTTAAACCGAAACACAAGCAGCCCAGTACCATATTGCCCCTATTATGGCCCATCAGCCAGGTACAGCTAGGTTACAGTGACACAGCGAGCACGGGACCCACGTGTGGGTATACCCATGCCACTTCAGGCCGTACATTAAACACACAAAAGGTGATGGGCTGCTGCTTGCAAGAAGACTAACCACTGGCGATAGCTCAGGGAAGCACCCCAAATCATTGTTCTTCTGCTCACCATGCCACCTTAGTTAGGACCCATCCATATTAAAATCAGTATTGACCCTGCTCCTCATGGGAACAGTCCACCTCTCACTGTCACCCTAAGTCCTCCCTGAGCAGGGACACAGGCAACCCAGGACCAGTTTTACCCTAGTTAAGGGCTCATATCATTTTGTACTGTAACAAAGCAGCCTGAAAAGCTGTGATTATCTTGCATGGGCAGTAAAGATGGATTGTTATGGCTGTTATGCCTCAGTTGTTTCTCTAACAAAGACCTTTGATATCTTCCATCCTTAAGTGTTGTACGACCTATTGGAAATTTTACCTCTGCAGATACTTGTATGTAGCTTTAGACTTCTTTGCCATCTCCAAGCACTACTTACAGCATGGATTTTCCGACAGATTCTTCTGGGCACACTGGCAGCTCCTAAACCTTTGTTGTTGCTAAATAATTCTCACTGTGGAAGGTTGGTTGGAATTCATTGTGCCTGGCAATTGCTTTATCAACCTTTGCAGATTGATGAGCAGTAACAATTGTTTCTGCCTAGGCAAGATGTGGTACTAAAAACCTGAATGCTGCAGAATAAGGTCCTGATTTAGATCTCGGGGGATGGGTTACTCCGTCACAACGGTGATGGATATCCCATCCTCCGAAATATAAATCCAATAAGATATAATGAGATTTATATTTCGGTAGTCCAGATGTTCATAACCATTTTAAATCTGGCCCTAAATTCTGATTCTGATCTACAGGTGACAGCACCTCTTGAATATGACACAATGTTTTGCAATTGTTAAGTGGGATCTAATTCTAATTACCCAGTTTTAAGTAGGGGGTGCAACAACTTTTACACACAGCGTTTAAAATATTGGTTAACAAATGACAGAAAAGTGAAATTTTTGTCTGTTATTTGCCACATGATGTTACATCTATCCACTGACCAGGAATCGGTGAGCACTAGACAAACGTTGAATAAGTATTAATGTGTAAAACCAGATAATGTTAAGAGGGTGAGCCTTCTTTTTTGCATCACTGTATCTGCACATTTACTCACAAATGTTTTAATACATCACCAATGTCTTTATGTTTTCTTTGTCTAAGACAATTGTAAATCCTTTTTGCTTTCTTCTCATTTTAGGACTAATTGGATTTCGGACACACATTCATTGCCACTTCTTGCAGCCCGAGCAGTCCAAGATAATGAAGAGTAAAAGCATGATGATGATGATCTACACTTTTCTATTCTTTCTCCCTGATGTTGCCTCATCACTTCAAGGTAAAACCACAGGCTGGGTATGATGGGTGTGTCAATGATTGAATGCAAAGTCTTCACATCAGTCCAATCTGGGTTTCTAAATTAATTATTTTGGGGTATGTTTATAAAAGGATTGTTTATTTTGGTTTTGCCTGAAATGGTGAAATCTATTGTATTTAATATATCTTAAAAGAGGCTTATGTCCCACCCTTACTTCTCATTTGTTGCTGTGCTTGCCACTTACTTTTCCTCTGTTTCTGTTGGTTATTGAATACTATTTCCTGTTCTTTTCTTGTGTGTTAACTTATCAGTTTCCCATGGCTAAAGTACTCCTATCCATCCACGTTGGTGGGTGGAACTTCTTCTTAGGTTTGCTGGCACAGCATTTACTGACGCCAGCAGGCATTTCAAGCCTGCTTGTTTATTTGAAGCTTTTGAGGCATTTAAAGCTGTTTCCGGGTTTTTCTCCGAGCTCTGGCCGTTCTGTGAACACATTCTACTTCTGAGAGTCACCTGGCCTGCGCCTCTGTCACAGTGGCGTCCATCTGCAGTATTGTCTTTATGCGCTCTTATGCACTTCATAATTCCACCAAGAGGCATGTGAAGATTGCCAGGCAATTAATTTAGTTAGCCTTCATCTGCCTGGGTTGCTATGGTGGCTAGTTTAACATTGTTGCGATGGTGCTGGACTAGAAAAACAAATCTGCCAGATCTGGCCTCTCCACACACATCATGTGGATCCAGGAGGCGTAGTCAATCACTCTGATAGAATGCAGTGTGTGCTTTGTAAAATTACATGAACAAGAACCACTGGGCCCAGCAAGCCTTACGTGGATTTGTGGTGTCTTCTGTAGTTTTCAAAACATACTACATTTCAATGGTCACTATGAGCTTCCATTCATGTTTTCTTTATTTTACCCCCTGCCTGGCCCACCCAGATATTATATTATTATAGATTCACACACAACAGTCCCAGTATTACTTCTTGTATCCGGTCTATGTAGCAAAGGTGATCCTCTCCAGTTCCCACAGCAGTCGCTGAGGAAGCATTCGACACCTGTGGTTCTGCCTCAGAGCCATTGACCACTTCACCAGGAGCTGAAGCATCCTAGGGAGGCTCTTAGTATGCCGTTTTCATCATGGGAATACACTGAGGACACCGATACACATGGGCCTTTAGGGAGTCAAGGAGTACGCCAATGTCCGTTGGCACAACCGATGGAAGAGTCAGACATAAGTCCAAAATGAATTCATGACGGCAAAACAGGTAGCGGAAAACAAGCAAGATGCAGTCAAATCAGACTGTTCTGAAAGATAGGAACCAAAGCTCGCTTAGCTCTCGAAGCCGAGGTGTGCCTAGATGGAGCACCATGCATTCACAACAACGCCGCACCCAGAGTGCTGTTTCCATTTCTCGATGAACTGAGCGTCTATTGTGGAGCATAAAAATTAAAATCAGGATGCCTGCCACAAGTAGCAAGACAAGTGGGAGCCCTCCAAAGATGCTTATGAATATGGATTGAATAAAAGATGGTATAACTTTGAAGATTGTCTGAAAAGTACTAACCAATCCAGAGCCGATACATTAAAAAAAATGCACTATTCCCCTCGTATCAGAAATGTTAACGATACAATGAACTAATTCCCCGAAATGCAACGGGAAGTTAGTATGGCACAGTGTCTGTATCTCAGATGAAGACCTTGCAGTCTGGAGATCAAACGTCTCTTGGGCTGAAGTTAGGACTACACCCCTCTATAAAAGCATGGCTTTCAACTTGCTCAGAGAATCAAATGTATGTTGGAAACATTTATCAAAGGCAATAGCTCTGCCTCCCTAACTGTGTGGGCCGGTGGAAACAATACTTGCTTACAACAGTCTGGAGATCAAATGTCTCTTGGGCTGAAGTTAGGACTACATCCCTCTATAAAAGCATGGCTTTCAACTTGCTCAGAGAATCAAATGTATGTTGGAAACATTTATCAAAGGCAATAGCTCTGCCTCCCTAACTGTGTGGGCCGGTGGAAACAATACTTGCTTACAACAAGTAATTATGGAATTAATCATCACTAGATATGCGATGCCCAGTTCTATCCCACAGCAACCTTGATCATTCAGCATCAAAGCGCTCCTATTCTAGAGTGGCCTGAATACCAGATGAATTATGGCAGCTGGAGAACCCTTCAGGTAACAGGACAAATTCGCTACTGAAGCATTACATTCTCCGTGAAGAGAAATGTCCTTGCAAACCGAGAACTCACCTAGAGCATTCTCATAGTCTGAACAGCTAAGAAATACTTCTGTGTCCTCATTCCTGCATCCATACCTGTATGGTAACTCCCAACGCTCGTGTACAGAACATTCCCCCAGCGCCTCATATCTGCTTACCTGGTGGTATTCAAGACAGTATTGAGATTGGAATGTCATGACTGTAATATAGCCATGGATTAACCATTGAGTGGAAGGTGACTCGGCTACAGTAAAAGGTAATTACTAGTCCAATTTTTCAATGTGCCGCATAGTATACTTTGCATCTCTTTGTGCCATTACCATCTATCTCTCACAGAGATTGTATGTGGAAAACAGATTTGTGCTGTTGATTCGTGCTGTTATGCCAGGGCACGTGGCCAGAATGTAATGTTTGCAACGTCCATCTTAGCAATACAATGGACCGCAGTTGTGATTGTCAATGTTGTAGGATAGACAAATCCTGTTCTAGGATGTCAATTGCTGATGACACAGTGCATACATTCTGGATGTTAATATGGTCATATTGTCATACCATTGTCAACCACAGCCAAAGACTTTTCTAGGTTAACCCTATCAATCTCACTTAGTCTCTCAGCAGCCTCCTATCGAGAGATTTTCCAAAGCTCGTTGTATACTTCATACAAGAAGCACTTTAGACATGGCTACTTGGGACCTTATTAAAAAATCCCTGGGATCCAAGTCATCTGTAAGAAGGAACAAGTGTTGTTTCACCTGAGATAATGTTGAGGGCTTTAGCCAGTCTACGCATAACTTTCCAACACTTTAGGATGTCACCACCCCAAGTGTTCTGATTGTTCATAGAGCTGATTAGGTCTGTTAATTCTAAATCTTTTGGTGTTCCCTTGAATCCAGACTGACACTTATTCGTGTCCACAGGCCAAACCAACCAACCCTTGCAATTGGGATCGGAATTGTAGGAACCATTGCGAATCATGGTGTCTGATGTATCCTCTCTGTATTGTGTAAAGTTATGCCAACCCTCAAAGCATGAAAATGAGGCAATTTGAGGTGTGTTCAAATCCTTTGCCTTGGCTAATCCAAGACAGGAAGTCTGTTGCACTGTTTTGTTCAGGAAAATCATTATGTGTGGTGTGCTGCATTTTTCGGCAAGCCAATAAATGTAGTTCATCTTTATTTGTCGGACGCTTGCCCATTAACGAATTAACCATAACGGGGCTGATAATCACACCACCAGTCCCTGTCGAGTGCGCGACAACACCTGGTGGAGCTGCCTGAAAAGCACGGTAAGGTAAGGTAATACTTTATCGTACAGTTAATTAAAACCATTACAAACTACATAGGAAAATTGCATTAATACTGTGATAAAATGTAACAAAAACTGCAATTAAAAAGTGCTGAGGCTAAAACTATTAAAAAACAGGCAGGATGTATGGTTGGCCCAAGGCTGAGTCACTTCTATCATACCATTGAAGAGCTTTGCTGGGTTTGGCTGATCTACTTTTCCCTTCTCAATAAATTTAATTATTGCAGTCCGTAATGTGCCTGGGTAACAAGAAATTGTCCTCCCCTTAAGCTTATTCTTTTTTTTTTTTAGCAATTAAGCCCGATGGGTTCCTAAATGTCAGCTGGGCCCTCATTATCATCCGATTGTTTTTGCTCTGAGGAGACGAGTGTTGCACTGGGTTCCGTCGCTGTCCTTCCTAATTCTTTGCTAATATGAGTGCCGTCCCTTCTTCATGCAAGTTGTGGTGCTTGCTTCTGCTCCACAGCCAGACCAGTTTTGCTTTTTCTATTTATTATTCTTTCTTTTTGTTAAGACGGGCATCTGCGACTTCAAGATATTTCACCAGTTGGCAGCTCAATTGGCCTTTGCCACCCGAGAAGCATGCCAGGACCACTTGCGTGCATGACCTTATTAGTTTTTTTATTGAATAATGGTCTCAGAAGGTTCCGACGATCTTGTAGCAGATCCTTGCAGATGGTAATAAAGTGTCAAATGTTTTCTTCGCTGTTGCCACGAAGGCGGCACTTTGCTGGTGTTGAGGGACGTAGCCAAGGGGCCATGTGATCCACAGAAGGCAGTAGTCCTAGGTGAAGTTTCAGAAACTTCTCTTTTGTTTTTTTGGTGAAGCTGGTCTGGAGATATGTTTGTGGCCTAAGTTTGCTGTAAGATTGTATAGTTAGACAGCCGTGTGGGGCTTTGTCCTGCAAGAGCGATACTTTTTTCACAATGTTATTTACTGCTTTTTTGAAACCCACCAAGGGCCCTTACAGATCCCATAGTTGACGCACACCCAGGTGTTTTATTGCGTCCTCCAGGAAAAGCCTTGCGGGGCAGTTTTCTTTAGTTTGCAGTTCCTTCCAAAGGAGAGCGTTCAGTGTATTTGCTTCTCCCCTGCTTATTTTGTACCAGCTTTTTAAATATACTCCTTTGCGTGCCAGCTCTTCCTTTGCAAGCCCAAATTGGAGTCTAATATGCGCGGGTGATGTATACCTCGGCATACCAAAGATCATACGCAATGCTGTTGTCACTGTGCCATCTACCATTTCAGAGTCCCTTCCTCTCATTGCTTTGCTTCCATAGGTGATAGCTGGAATCAGTTTTACCTGAATCACCTTTATTGGAGGAAGGAGATTTGGTCCAGTGATCTTATTTTTTAGGTTTTTTAGGGATACCACTGTCATTAGTCCTCTCTTTTTTATCTCCTCGCATTGTGGTTTAAAGCTGCCATTGGAGGCTAAAATGACCCCCAAATATCTGTATTTACTTGTGACATCCAGCTTCCTTGAGTCCAAGAACCAGTTGTTCGTTGATTTCTTTTTACGATTAGTGATGCACATGACTTTAGTTTTTTCTTGATTGATGCTGAGTTTGTTTGTTTTAGAATATTGCGAGGTGATGTCCAACAGTCGCTGTAGGTCTATCGGTGTCCGGCTGATCAGCACCAAATCATCCACGTAGAATGGTATACAACGTTTACAACGCAATTTTTACAACGCACTACCATTACAACGAAACTTTTACAATGCAAAATCCATTACAACGCATGCATTTACAACGCAGTCATTACAACGCATGACACTACAACGCACACCACTACAACGCATACCATTACAACGCAGTCATTACAACGCATACCATTACAATGCATAAATTACCATCCAACACTTACCCGACTGTTGCACCCCCTGGAGTTAGAATAGTAATTTTAACCCCTACACTATCCAACACTTACCTTATATGCAATGTAGTGTAATGCGTTGTAATGGTATGCGTTGTAAATGTACTATGCGTTGTAGTGGAATGCGTTGTAAAGATAGTTTTAAAGTATTCGTTGTAATGGTATGCGTTGTAATGGAGTGCGTTGTAATGGATGTTGCGGTGTAAAAAATGCGTTGTAAAGGTAGGCGTTGTAAAAGTATGCGTTGTAACGTCATACATCCACGTAGAATAGATTGGACAGCTGGGTGCCCCCTAACTTGGGTGCATGATAGTTACTTTCGTTCAGCAAGGTGAACAGTTCAGCCAGAAAAAGGTTGAATAGTGTTGGTGCAAGCACGCATCCTTGTTTTATTCCTGTACTTGTGGGGATCTTCCTGGATAAAAATTCCTCTGCACCTAGTTTGACACGGACCCAGGTATTACTGTGCAAGAGAATTTTTTGGTTCAACAGCAGCGGGGAAATGTTCATTTTCTTTAAATTTTTGCCACAGCATGTTTCTATGAACATGGTCAAAGGCAGAACTATAGTCAATGTAGTACAGGTATAAAGGTTGTTTTGCCATACGTGCTGCATCAATCAAAAGCGATAGGGCTAGTATGTTAGTGGTGGTCCCCATGTTTTTGCGAAAGCCGGTTTGATTGTGTGGTATTGCTGTTGTACCTTCCACCCAGGATGTTAGCTCCTGGAGTAAGAGGCCCGCGTAGTATTTTGCCTCATTATCATGTAAGGATATAAGGCGTTAGCTTCTTGGATCGTTCCTGTCTCCTTGTTTTTAAATTAGGGAGATAATTGCTTCTATCCAGGATCGTGGGATTGTTGAGGTCTGCAAGATTTTTTCAAACATTGGTTTGAAAACAACAGCCGCAACAATATTCCGGCTTTTGTTTAAACACGATTGGGGGAATGCCATTTGGACCTGCTGCACCCTCGCGTCTTCCTTTCGAGATTCTTTTACATTTCTGTGCATTTGTAATTGGGAGTTCCTCATCTTGTACAAGAGCTTCTTTATATTGAGATGTCTATGCTTTGAAGACGTTTTTTGAGTTGCTTGATTCTTTCCATGATTCATGGTCTTCATTCAGATGCGTGCCAAGGAAAGTTATCCAATGCCTCTTCAGTGGCATAGGATTCGATCCCCTTACTTCGCTCACTGATCAGACTGTTAATCTTTTGCCAGAACTGCGAGCCATGATTCGTTATGGTGTCGTATAGGAGTTTTCCCCAAAAGGCCTCGTCTGCTTCTTTTTTGAGTCGCCATGTCAGTTTCCTACGAGTACCTTTTAACTGTCTCAGCACTTGACATGCAATAGGATCTGTCCTTACTCTTCGGAGAATATGATTGATCTGGGTCTTTAAATTTTAGCTGTGTGTCTTTTCTAAAGTTATGATGGTTCTTGTGTTTCAGGTCTTCGACCAATCAGTGGTCCTTGCATTTTATTTGTTTCAGATTTGTCTTGTAAAGTTTTTGTGAACAACTCCCAACTCTCGATTAAGTCTGATGTTGCTAATAGTGCCTCTTTTAATGCTTGTTTTGCTTGAGATAGAAGACTTTGTGGGTCGTTAGTTTTGCACTTTATCCGCCTTTCATTTGTAGAATAGTCTGAGCCTAGTCTGGTGGCGGTGGGAGGGCCTAGTAATGATTGGACCTCGATCATGATTTCCTGAGGGAGGTGATCACTGTAGTCCATAGAGCCGATGTGGAAATCTCTTACCCTTTGGTACAGGCTGCGAGAGAGGAATGTAAAATCAATTGTGGAGCTAGCCTCATTGCTATGAAATGTAGCTACTTGGGGCGATCCCCTGAGAATCTACCATTGAGTGCTCAGAGGCCCAGCTCTTCTAGTTTTGCCAGGAGTCTCCTGGTTGTTTTCGAGCTTCTGCCTCCATAGGTGTTTTGATGGCTTGGCTTCCAGGCTAAGGGGTCCTCATCTTCGATAGTGTCTGAGGCTGGATTACTGAGTATATTTAAGTTAAAGTCCCTACTGATGACCAAGCTGCTGGTTTTCTCAGTTTTTATTAATTTTATGAGTTCTTCCTTCAGCTGCTGAGCTTCCTTGGTTTTGTCCTGAGGGTGTAGATAGAGGTTTTTTAGGGCTATGTCTTCTTTTTTGTTCTGCTCACGAGATGTCAATCGCAATGCTTGCATTGCATTCGGAGGGGCTAGCTTGTGAGCCAGGGGCACTACTGCAGCAATGGTTTTTAGAGCGCTGTATGTGGCAAGGCCTCCCTTCTTGTGGCCAAACAGTGAGCTCTGTGTTGGCGGCAGAAAGTTCAAATTATATCCCAACAGTTCTGGTGCAGTATCGGTCCAGGTTTCTTGCAGTCTAATGATGTCAAATTTTTGCAAGTAGATGTTTAGTTCCAAGTACGAGAGCTGGTCTCCTAGGCCGGTGATGTTCCAGGAGCACAAGTTGAAGACGTTAGGCGTGTTCCCTGTTTTAACTTTACTCTGTCATTGATTTTTTACTTTAACGGTAAGGGTCCTGGATAGCCAACTCCAGTTTTGCAAGGTTAGGCTGCAATTGGCAGATGGTCTCTTATTGAACTGTTCTCGATGGGCTACATTTTCGGGGGTTTTGCTCCGAGCCCGTCTTAGTACTGAGTTAGAATTGGGCTGCCCGTTCTCTTTCTTTTGCTGGTTGTCAAGGGTCAGAGGATCTGGATATCTTGGTTTTAAAAATGGTTGAAGTTTTATTCCCCAAGAATCGAACTTTACTTGTTCTTTTAGCAGTCTCTCAGGAAATTCTGCTGAGGCCCATACTGTTTTTGTTGCTTCTGCCCCTGAGTGTCCCGGCAGTTCTATAAATTCTATTGATTCCAGGTCACTAGAAGATATGTTTTTAAACCTATCGATAGTTTTCAATAGGCGTAATATATTTCCCCTATTTAGAGTATCCATTATGCCCCTTGATTTGTACTCCGGGTGGAAGACTATTGTGGCGGTGCCTATATATTACCTTATATTGTATTGGGCTATTGTGCACAATAATAGGGTCCTCTCCTAAGCCATGGCATTCCTCATTTACTTCTGCATGTCTTTGAGAGCTCATTTCTATCTTGTGCGTTAGTTCTAGTCCGGTAAGGCTTGCTGCAGGTACTGCCCGTTAAGGGCTCCCTCGAGTGTGTCCTTCTTCTTTTTTGTGGGGTGGTCTGATAATAGGCTTTCTTTCTTGAGGTGGTTTTCTTTTGGGTTTTTTCCTCCCTTCCTGGTTTCCAATTTCTTGTGAGTTGTGTTCCGTTTCTGTGTCGTCTCTCATCCCAGTCTGCCTATCTTGTGATGAGTCAGGTGTCGCTTTCACGCTAGTGTTGCCCTTGCCCCATGCTTTTGGCGTTTTTTTTCTTTTGATTTTGCCCTTCCTTTTCTGCTTTCTGTCTTGCTTTCCAGATTGAAAATGTTCCAGCGTGGTTTCTTTTTGCGAGTTTTCCCCCATTGGCACTGTGTTTATGATTAATGGCGGTTGGGTTCCTTCGTTTTGCTGGCTGCTGCTGAGCGATATCTTCTTTACATCTGTAATTTCCCTGATCGACTGTGGTTCTTGGGTCGTCTTTGGACTCTCCTGGGTTGGTGACTGAGTCCCTGCTAGCAGTGGCGTACTCATTTCACCTCTTGTCTTGGCAGAACCGGCTGATCGATTGTTTTTTTCGGCCTCCCTAATATCAGAGAGGAGATTGTCCATTGCCGTTGGGAGTGTTACCAATTTGTCCACAATTGTTATGCAGGACCAGTTAGGTTGTATGAGTTGGGTCTCTACTTGCACCCTTTTAACCAAGTTGTTCAACTCTGCTAACTTGCCGTCAATGTTCGCGACAAATATTGACTGGGAATTGAGGACAGAAAGTTGTAGATCCATCTTGTCTGACTGGTATTGGATGGCATTTACCGATAGTTGCATTGTGTGCAAAAGCGATGTCCAGATGTCTTCTTTTACTTTTGGTGTTTCCTTCCCAGAGTTTGCGGTAGTTGCACTGTTGGTTCCTCCTGGCCATTCCCCCATAATAGCCGCTGGGTAGGATGCTACCAATTCTTCCCACACCTCTGGGGTGAGATACAAGGTATCAGAATCAATGACCTGAAATGGTATTGGTGGTATATTAGTTGAAGTGAATGAGCTAGATGGATCAGTTTCAGTTTGTTTTGAGGCAACTCCTGGCTTGACTTGCTGCTGTTGTTTCTCAGGTTGTTGGTCATTTATTTGCGATGTATACTGTCCCTGCGCTCTGACTTCATGTGTAGTTACGGCATTTGGTTGCCTCACTTCTTCTGTGTCTGGCACTATTGCGGCTACCCTCGTTCTAAGTTATTGCATCGCCAGTCTGTCCTCTGGCATTGTCAGTGTGTATTTCCAGAGTGCCACTTCTATTTGCATTGATAACTCTCCGTGCTGCAATTGTTCGCTATTTTGCGCGTCGCCCTTACCCTGTGTGGTACCTGGGCCCCCAGGTTGCTGCTCCCTCTGGTCCATCTTGTCTCTCGGGGTTTTCGGATGGTCCTTGTCCACCCTTTACGAGTTCTAAGAAGTCCAAGGGTTCTTCATCTATATGAAGGTGAAGACCTGTGGGACTCCTCTTCCAATTTTCTGTTAGAATGGAGTTGGGACTTGAGGTCGCAACTTGGCCCTCTTTTCTGATCCCCTTTGTACCTTCATGCCCACAGCCATTTGGGTTTATCTTGGGACTTGAGTCTCCCAGCTCTATAACCCTGATCCTGCACAGTTTGATTCCATGAGGCCCTTCTTTCTGATCCCTTGGTCACCTCTTCTTTGCTTGCAAGTGCAGCCTCTTCCGCATTGTTCCTACCTTCTCTGAGGTCGGCTAGCTCCCTTTCTGACCCCTCTTGTGGTTCTTGCATCAGGGGAGTTACCTTGCTTGCCTTACTTGGTTGTAGTGGGATTGGCAGATCACTTGTGTTGTGACTATTTAGGCAGAGGGCAGAGCCGACGTCTTTGATAAATGAGAACTTTGTATAAATTTTAGGTTGAAAGCTGGATTTATTCACTGAGAATGCATTTTCGGTCCCTCTCGCCTTTATGTCTGCCGAACATTTGGGTCTAATGAGCAGGGGGGGGAAATTAAAGGAAGTTCTCCCTCCTCGTCTCCATTCCTTCCCTCCTTCGTCCCCTTGTCTTCGTTGCTGACCTTCATTAGGTCTTTCTTGAGGCTTCTCTTTTCTCTCCTCTTTCTTTTTGGGGGATTAGTTGGGGCCGTGTGGTTCCTTGACTTCCTCGACCTCATTACTTGGCTCTTTTTTCTTTTCCCCCTTTTTCCTCCCTTTATGGGCTGTTGTGCTCTTCCTCTTCTTTTTCCCTTGTCCTTAGCCTGCTCAGCTATGTTCCAATCTGTGCCAGTCTATACCAATCTGGCAATTTCAGGCGGTTTCGGGTCCGGTAAGCTGTAGTGGATGATGAAGACAGCAATGATGTGATAAGGCGAGAAGAGCAGAGGGAGTGTGATGGGAGGTATGAGATCACGGCAGGGTGAGGGAGATAATGGGACAAGGACCTCTTGGGTGCTATCTTAGCTTACTTGCTTGCTCTTGCTGCTTTGTTCGCTTGCCTTGGGGCTAGCCTGCCTCTGCAGTTCCCGTTAGAGACCTGCCGTTAGAGACTGCTCCTGCCTGTGCTGTCTGTACTGTCTGCTGTGGCTGTAGTCATGGTTGTGATTGTGGTAAAAGGGTAGTAGCGTAGAGAGGTTGTGCTTGGGACGGGGGTGTAAGGGGCTGAGTCCCAGGGCACGGAAGCACAGAGTGCTGTGTTATGTGCGGTATGTGCGGGAAACCAGCTCACGCCGTTGCAACACCTGCTCTTGCTCAGCTTGGCACAGACAAAGCACCTGCCCGCCTGCACCCCACTCTACCCCACAACTCTCTGCTTGACTTGGCATGGGGCCCCCCCGGGCACAGCTCAGCACCGCACACGACACGCGCCTTGAACAAGTTCCCTGGAGCTAGTGCCAGGGGGGCTACGTAGGCAAGAAATGGCAGTTGATCAAACGATTCCTGCACCCCTAGGGCTCACCCGGGGTTGCCTGGGGTTTGCTGGGGTCGCTGGGGTTGCCTAGCTGGCCTTCAGGGCTTGTGCCTGGTGCCTAGGCCCTGGTGAGAGACCTTGTCAAAACCAGCACTGGCCTTAACCACGGTGCTGTAAGTGCCTCTGGCTCCTAGCTACTGCTCCTGCACAGCACTGCGCAGCACTGCACTTGGTGCTCAGTAAGGCGTGGCAGGGCCTCCGCTCTCCTAGTAGGAGCTGCTGGGCAAGGTCTGCTATAACGCCCTCACAGTCTCCAGCCTCCTGCCTCCTACCTCCAGCGGCTCCTCAGCCACCTTGCGCTGCAACCTCGAGTACAGTCCTAAGCGCTCTCCCCTTCAGTTCACAGAGTTCGTTTTCCTGTGAATGGTTCACAGATCACAGGACTCGCTTATAGCCGACACTGCTGCAAACTGTTGCGTCCTTTACTGAGGCACTCCAGGTGCGGGTGCTGCTTGTCGGTGTAGTTCACGGTATCTCCGAGTTCCGGCTATCGACTGCCGGCTACTGCCTTGCTGCCGCCGCTGCTGCCGCTTCTGCTGCTTCTCGTGATGATTCCCGTGACCACAAAACCCGATTGAACCGAATCACCTCCTGGTTGACCTCACCTGAAAAGCACAAACGACACAAACTGTATAACAGCTCTAGGAACACGAATTAAGGCAGCATGCAACACCCGCAATTCATCGAGATTAGCATGTGTTAACCCACACGGGTACAGTGCATACCCAGCCAACACCAGCCATACGGTTCCTTCAATTGATAAAGGGCCTAAACGGGCAGGTGTAAATGAGTGAGCAAGGATGCCATTAAACCAAATACGTGTTGCCAAGCTGATAGCGGAACCTCTAGGGTCTGATATGGGCGATACGCGACTTCGCGTCCTAGTGGCAGCATACTCATGAAACAGATTATCATCCGCTTCAACTGCTGGTAAAGTCACCCAAGAATAAAGGACCTCAAACAGATATATAGGATCCTTTTCAACTACAAAAATTAGATCGACTCCAGTATCAGGGACCCCATAATTCCTTAAGTAGTCCCTGAGCAGGTTACGACTGTGTGCGGTAATCTCATGCCCCATCACAAAAGTAGGATGTACAACTTAACGTTTAGGCAGCACAACACGGGCTAATAATAGAGAGTAACCTTTTTTATTTAACTTCAAGCTTGAAAGAACCTATTAAAACGTCAATATAGGAGGTATTCCAGTCACTGCCACCTCTGGAGGCAGAAGTGAGGGTATCCTGGACAAGCAAAAGCACTACTCACGCGGCTTGCAGAAAAGAACCAAACATGGCGCCATGTTGCTGTGATTCTGCACATACACAGAACTATGCACACGAAAACAGGACCTCAGTGAATAGGTGGTGTACCAACCTACCACATCTATACCTAAAATCCCTTACTGACTAGCTATAGTGTCTCATTCGTTCTCCGTCTACAGCAAAGCTACCAAAGATTAGACAACCTAGAACACGTAACTCTATCTTGGGAATCACGGGAGCCAGACACTCTTTCGCTTTGCCACTCATACTTGTCCACAATTCGAGTAACCAGAGTCACAGTATAGTTTAAAATGTTTATTTCAACTAATGCGCTCTATGGTGCAGTACACGAGCCACTACTAGCAGCAGAATGCATAAACACAATATAGTCAGCATTGTTACTATTCCATAGAATACAAACGGGAATGTCATGTTATAGAAAACAATGGAAAAGGACGGAATGACCTAACCACCCTCCCAGTGACAAGAGATAGTTTATTATAAAACAGAAGACCTGTGGGCTTTGTCTGCAGACCCCCATACCTCAAGGCCTACATACAATGTTCACATCGCAGGACAAATATGGGTTTTCTCTCGGGAAAGGTGTCTCTCTGTGTGTGTGAAACAGCTTGTGTTTGCAATATTAAAGTACACGATTTCCAGAGGTGCAGCTGTGTGAAGCCTGTTATGTCTAGGTGCGAGGGACAAATCAGAACAAGGGACATTGTTGTTTAACCTTGAACATCATGTGTAAACTAAATATCAGAGCACAGCAAAGAACCTGCAAAGCAGACAGTTCTCATGTGTAAAAAGGGCACAGATAAGTATTGCAAAGTAGATGCTTGCAGTGTCGTGCGCAAAAGCAGGTTCATGGCAGCGAAGCTCATGCTAATTTAGCAATTGTCGAAAATGGACCTATAAGCTTTACTACAGCAGGGCAGATCCGTCAGTATAAATGATGTATTCATACTGGTCTAGAGACATTATTTCATTCAGGAGAAGATATTCTTGTTCGTACTGCAGGAAAACTTGTGTTTTTAATGTAGAATCAAATCTGTAGTCTACATCTTTTGCAGTGGGAGAATTAGCCCATTGTATCCAGCGTGGATGCAATACTTTGTGTTTTGCACGCTTGCTTTTGTAACAGCCTCTAAGGTTTGTATTAGGGTCACAACAATAATGCGTTTTCCCTGTGCTAGTGCTCTTTCTCTCACTACAGCAGTCTTTACTGCTTTAAATTTCTTTTTTGTTGATGCAATACGCATCTCTGCGTTTGTGTACAAATGGGATTTGTATGCAATTGATACCATATCACCTTCATTGAACGTGATAGAAGTAAACCCTGTTTGACCTGCGACTACATGGATCACCAGGTTCGTGGTATTTACACATGTGTGTAAGTGTTTGGAAAGTATTATGTCAGCTTGTGCGGAACGTAGAACGTCTGTATGTTCCTGGGTCCAATGATTTTTTGAAAAATTGGGTCTAATTAAGTCGTAAAATGGTCTTACCCTTTCTGCGTAATCCAAAATGTATGTTTTGCCAAAATTCGAAAATCCTAAAATTAATTGTAGTTTTTTCAGAGTTGTTGACGGTTGGAGCAGCGCACATTTTTCTAAAAAATTTGCTGACAGGCTTTTTCCTTCCCTTGATCACTCATATCCCAAAAATAGGATATTGATGTGTGCAATCTTTTATTTCTTTAAATCAAATTTGTAGCCCAGGTAAGCATAGCCAAGAATTAGGTTGTTCCCTGTGCTCAAGTGTGCCATTAATTCATTGTCCATTAGATAAATATCATCAACATAGGACAATGCCTCCTCATCAAATTTTTTGAAGTAGCTCTTTTACTCCTGCTGAGAACAGCTCAAATCTATTCTTATACCCTGGGGCAAATGACAAAAATGGTGCTGAGAGCTGAGGGAAGAGAATGCTGTCAAATAACTGCTTCCAGGTGCTATATTTTGGCAGAAAAATCCATTTGAGATATCTATTGTTGTTTTGTATTTCTTCCACGCAATGTTCTTCATTAGTTCAAGTTTGAGAGATTTGTATAGCGCACTACTCACCCAGAGGGTCTCAAGGCGCTTGAGGGAGGTGGATACTTTACTTATCGAATATCCAAGTTTTTAGTTGTTTTTTGAAGGAGAGGTGGTTCTGAGTAAGGCGGAGGTGGGTGGGGAGAGAGTTCCAGGTCCTGGCCGCTAAGTACGAGAAGGATCTTCCTCCCATGGTGGATCTATGGATGCGTGGGATTGTGGCGAGGGCTTGATTGGACGATCGTAAGTGGCGGGGGGGTGTAAAAGGACAAGCGAGTGTTGAGGCATTCGGGTCCTAAGTTGTAGAGGGCTTTGTGGGCGTGGGTGAGGAGACGGAACGTTATTCTCTTGTCGACGGGGAGCCAGTGGAGGTCTTTTAGGTGGCCGGAAATGTGAGCTTGGCGGGGGATGTCTAGAATGAGTCTGGCTGAAGCGTTTTGGATGCGTTGGAGTTTTTTCTGTAGTTTGGCTGTGGTTCCGGCGTAGAGGGTGTTTCCATAGTCCAGTCGGCTAGTGACCAGTGCATGCGTGACCGTCTTTCTAGTTTCGGTGGGAATCCAGCGGAAGGTTTTTTTGAGCATGCGTAGGGTGTTGAAGCAGGATGATGTGACGGCGTTGACTTGTCTGGTCATCGAGAGGGAGGAGTCCAGAATGAAACCCAGGTTCCGTGCGTGGTTCGTGGGGATGGGTGCTGTTCCCAAGGCCGGAGGCCACCATGAGTTGTCCCAGGCGGAAGGGGATGAGCCTAAGATGAGGACTTCAGTTTTGTCCGAGTTCAGTTTTAAACGGCTTTTCTTCATCCATTCAGCTACATCTTTCATTCCTTCGTGTAAGTTGGTTTTGGCGGTGTTTGGGTCTTTGGTGAGGGAGAGGATTAGTTGGGTGTCGTCTGCGTAGGAGATGATGTTGAGGTTGTGTTGGCGCGCGATGGCTGTGAGGGGACTCATGTATACGTTGAAGAGGGTGGAGCTGAGAGATGATCCTTGTGGTACGCCGCAGATGACTGGGGTGGCCTCTGATCTAAAAGGGGGGAGGCGGACTCTCTGGGTTCTTCCGGTGAGGAACGAGGTGATCCAGTCCAGTGCTTTTCCTTGTATTCTGACGTTGCTGAGGCGTTGTATGAGAGTGCTATGAAATACTGTGTCGAAGGCTGCAGATAGGTCGAGTAGTATGAGGGCAGCTGTTTCTCCGTTGTCCAGTAGGGTTCGAATGTCGTCTGTTGCTGCGATGAGGGCGGTCTCAGTGCTGTGTTTGGCTCTGAAGCCGGATTGTGAAGGGTCGAGGGATTTGTTGGATTCGAGGAAGGCGGCGAGCTGACTGTTGACTGCTTTCTCAATGACTTTGGCAGGGAATGGGAGGAGCGAGATGGGGCGGTAGTTCTTAAGTTCAGTGGGGTCTGCTGTGGGTTCCTTCAGAAGGGCGCTGAGTTCGGCATGTTTCCAGCTTTCCGGGAAGGTAGCGGAATCAAGGGAGCAGTTGATGATGTCTTTGAGGTGGGGTGCGATGGTGGAGTCTGCTTTGTTGAAGATGTGGTGGGGGCATGGGTCGGTTGGCGATCCTGAGTGGATGTAGTTCATCAAGCGGGTGGTGTCTTCAGTGGTGATTGGGTTCCAGGCGTAAAGGTTGTTGGAAGGGGGTTTTATTTCGGAGGGGGGGGGTGTTGACTGGTTTTCAAAGCTGTTATGTATGTCAGCGATTTTGTTGTGGAAGAATGAGGCTAGAGAGTCGCAGAGGTCTTGAGAGGGGGTGATGTCGTTGGTGCCGGCGGTGGGGTTGGTAAACTCTTTGACGATGTTGAAAAGTTCCTTGCTGTTGTGGGCGTTGTTGTCGAGTCGATCCTTGAATGCTGATTTCTTTGTGGATCGGATCAGTTGGTGGTGTTTGCGGGTAGCGTTCTTGAAGGTGGACAGGTTGTCAGGGGTTGGGTTTTTTCGCCAGGCTTTCTCTAGGGTGCGACAGGTGTTCTTGGATTTCTTAAGGTCTTCGTTGAACCATGGGGCTTTTTTGTGCCTTGCTTGATATGAGTGTTTTTCAAGGGTGCTAATTTGTCAACGCTGTGGGTGATCCATTGTGTGAGGTTGGCGGCTGCTTTGTTTGGGTCCATTGATTTGTCAGGAGGGTTTTGGTGAAGCGATGTGAAGAGCTGGTCGGTGGTAATTTTGTTCCAGTTTCTGCGGGGTAATGGTTGTGGGTGGTTGTGGGTTGTGGTCTTTTTGTAGTTGAAGTGAACGCAGCTGTGGTCCGTCCAGTGGAGAGTTGTGGTGTGATTGAAGGAGATATGTTTGCTGGAGGTGAAGATTGGGTCGAGCGTGTGCCCGGCCAAGTGGGTGGGAGTGTCAACAAGTTGTTTGAGTCCGAGGTTGGCGAGGTTGTCCATTAGGGAGGTGGTGTGGCTGTCGTTGTTCTTTTCCAGGTGGAAGTTGAGGTCTCCCAGTAGAATGTAGTCCTCGGAGGGGAGGGCGTGAGGGCTGATGAAGTCAGTGGTGTCTTCGCTGAATTGTGTGCGAGCTCCTGGTGGTCTGTAGATGAGGGTGCCTCTGAGTGTGGTCTTGGGGTCGATGTGGATCTGGAAGTGAAGGTGTTCGGCGGCTGTGAGGGTGTCATCAGAGTTGGTTGTGATGCGGATGGTGTTTTTATGGACGATGGCGATGCCTCCTCCTGTTTGGTTGATGCGGTCCTTTCGGATGATCTTGTAGCTGTCCGGGATGGCTATGGCGACGTCGGGAGCTGATGAAGCGTTCATCCAGGTATCTGTAAGGAAGGCGACGTCCGGCGATGTGGTGTCGAGTAGGTTCCAGAGGTCAATGGCATGTCTGTGGACCGATCGGGTGTTGAGCAGTAAGCATCTCAGGTGGTTAGTGTCGGATCTTTGTTTGGAGTTTGTGGATTTGGTGTGGGTCTTGATGCAGTCGAATTTGCAGGATTGGCAGGTGAAGGGTCCATGGGTGTGTCCTGGTGTGGCTTGGTAGCAGTTTGGTGGGCGGCCGGGGTTGAGGGCGGAGAGGGTAGCGGTGTCATACGTGATGCGGGTGGGGGGGATATTGCGGGGGCCAGGGGGTCTGGCGCTGGGCGCGGTCCAGGCGCGGACGGGCGTAGACGGGCTTACCTTTGGCGCACCTTCGGTGCGATCGCTGCGCGTGAATGCTGCGCGCAAAAGCATCTGTCATATGTGGGTGGCGGAGGGGGGCGGAGCGAGGGAGGAGCAGCTGGGAGGCGGGGGCGGGCTGGAGATGCTGGTTACAAGGCACAACAAACAAAATGGCGGTGAAAGCAAAACAGAGACTAGGCGAGATTGGGGCACAGAGAAGAAAGACGCTATGGGCAGTGGCACCGGCACAAACAGGTAACGATATTTAAATTACACGCAAAACAACCTGAGCGCTTCGATAGTCAGTGTTCACAGCTTTAAATGCAATCAGAGCAACAATGAGATAATGTGCTAAACTCAAATGCGGCAAAAGTCAGCAATAGCAGGCAAACAATGCAATAGAGCGCTACAATGCAATAGAGCGCTACGATACCCAGACACCAAGACCAAGATTATTGCAGGCAAGCAGTGCGAGGCGCAGTGACAATCAGGCAGGGAGCGTGGGGAGCGACCGCTTCTCACGAAGTAAGAGAAGTGCAGCACTGCCTGTAGTCTAAGACTAAATGGTATGAATTATTGGGTTTAATGATAGGAAACAAGGGATTATTCAAGGGAGAGGTAGAATTTTCTATTACACCCTGGTACTCAATTTGATCTAAGATCTCCCTGACTTGTTTCTTTGCGTCATGTTTTATTGGGTACGGTCTCTGGCGTTGAGGAGCTGATTTTGATGAGATTTCATGATGAGGTGACTCATCATTCCACCCTACATGATTGCGGTAAAGTGCTGAGGCTCGCGCTAATCCCCACTCCTGCATGTATGAATGTTTTACAGATTCTGAAACAAGATTGGAAAAAGCTGGTAAAATTAGCATTTCTCCCATCGGGCATTGCATTACGAACTCGGGTGGCCAAACTCTTTCAGCCAAAAGAATGTCGTAACCATGTGTCACGTTCTCTCAAAAGAGACCCTTTACTTTCCTAGGTATGTCCCCCTCTGTTAGGAGAGTTATGTTGTATAAACGATGTGGGATGCTTACCCTTGTATCAGGTGTTACCACCATGATATATTCATTCAGCGCTACTACCACCAGATAGTCCCGCAGGTTCCTGCAAGCTATTGTTACTTCTGCCGTACTGTCTCACATCATCAGAGCTCCGTCCCCATTCAGAAGCAAAGTCCACAGTAGCCTGGGTGTTTCTTATACTAAGTCCAGCTACCTTCTTTTTAAATTGAGGTTCTGAAGTGCGATGCTTCTCCCTTTCCAGCTTGACTCGCTCTTCTGATCTGTTCTCTGACAGTCCTCTCCTCTACGAGTGTTTGTCGGACGAACTCTGAAAGGAACAAGAGGAACGTGTATTAGTATCCTGACACCTGCCAGGCTTTCTAATTTTATCACGGTTTCCAAGATTATATCTCTTCTCAGAGGGTTCCTGTTGAGGAGATCCACACCGTGATCTTGGTGTATTTTGTTTATTATTTTTCTGTTTGATATCCCATTTCTTTTTAGAAGAATCAGGTGCTTGCTTAGAGTTATCCTTTTCAGATTTACCCTCAACCTATGGTTTCCCGCGACGCATAGGTATATTCGATAATCTTTGGAAGTTCTCGCTCCTGTTGTGCAGGAGTGCACTCTCTCAGGGGTTGGCATATAGCCACTGCTGCTGTCTCCTCTTTTATGTTGCCTAACATATTAGCTGATACTTGGGCAAAGTTGGCCATCAATTTCATCCCCAAGTCCAGGGCAGGATCTGCCCCATACTGATTCTGTATTTGTTTAAATACTTCAGGTATAACTGCGATGGAAGTGGTACCATGTGTCCTGGTATAGACATCTGTGAAGACTGTTCCCCAAGTGGTTCAGCCCTCTGGGGAGGGAGCCATCCCCATTGGCAAGCAAATGATCAATGTGATCAATATTCTGTGTTTTTCCTGGCAGCCCATATCAGGGAAAACTGCTTCAAGCTGTACTATTTTTTGTGCTATTCAAAATGGGATTTAATCCTGCTTGGTGGGAACTTTTCCCATAACTATGTTCAGCATTTGTGGACTGATATTGGGTGTATGCAATTGCACTTGTCCTGCTTGAGCAATCCGCGCAGGTTGAACTGTTAGTGTTCGCATTACGAACTGTGTAAGATTTCTACGAAGTTTTACTAAATCTACGTAAAGTGTACGTATTTCTTCTGCTGTCGAATACGCAATGTCTGGATGCGGTGTATATGCGGTGTATATGCAGCTAAAACCAGCCAGGTTGCTCCTTTTCTGCTGAGCGGACCGAGTCTCACATGTTCTGTGGTGTGGGGAAGGGCGCCTTCAAACCAGTGTATATGTTCATGGTAAGTTAAAGGGACTTCTATGTACACATATGGAAAATATTCGTCAGGTACATTGTCTTCAATGTAAGTGTGAAACAACTGTGTGCATGCATCTGGGGCATGGCTACGGCGCGACACGGAATGGCTGCCCTGTAAGGGAGCTCCGTGAGCCGGAATCATATACCGGGCGCATACCATCCTGATACACCTGACTGGGGCTCGTAATTGCTCCTGTGGGACCACGGAGAGCTCAGGCGCAACTTGTTGGCTTGCGGACAGACCGCCGCCGCGCCTGCACCCCGAAACTCCCGGTGAACCTGGCGGTCACGGCGATCCAAGATGGCGGCTTCGCGCATATCACAGTGAGAGCGCCTGGAGGAAGGGCCAGGCCTAGGCTGCAGAGAGCGGGGCGCCGGCAAGCGTGAACGGCGCCGCCTGACTGCCCAGTGGAGCTTGTCTGACTGTTGCTGCGGGGAGCCGATCCTACGCGAGCGGTGCTGGTCCGATACTGCTTTCGGGAGGAGCCCGGTCCGGAGCTCCGGAGGAGGCTGATCCAACGTGGGAGAGTGGCAGTTGACCGGAAGACCCCCGACCTAAGTTCTGATGCCCTGCGGTGGAGGAGCGGAGAAGAACAGTGCCTGCTGGTGAGTGGGGGCTTTGTGAGTGGTCGGGCCTGTGGGGGCTGGCTGAGCGGGACTCACGGGGTGCATGAAGTAACAAGTGCGACCTGCGGGGCCTATGTGGTGCGGCCTGGGTGGGTTTGGGCCGAAGCGAAGCCACTCGCGGTGCCCTGCTGGTCTGCGCGTTGTCTGGGGTCTCTGTGGAGCACGGCGCCCCTCGGGACCACTGTAGCCTGAGGGCGAGTGGGCGGCCGGAGCAGGTGTTCTGTGGGGGCCGTGGGCAGCGGGGGGGCGGTGAGGCGCAGCGCACACCACTGGTTGCGCGAAGTGGGGGACCAGAACCACTGATAGGCCTGCGGAACTGGTGACTGCTTACTGACCGACGCAGAGGGGAAGTGAAGAGATCGTCCTGTCTGGTGGTCGTGGCGTGCAGCGGGCGGCCGTTGACTCCGAGTGGTTGCTGTGCAGGTCGATATATTGCCAGGACCCCCTTGCTGATTTGACCGGCGTCGTCTGCCCTGACTGCGGAAGTGGAAGCGATGGGCAAGACTGAACCGAGACAGGCCAAGCTGGCGTTTGAGGCTAAGCGGCAGACGCGTCATGCGGAGGAATTGCAGGAGCAGGGTGCCACTGGAGGGACCTCCTCTACACAGGATGGGGCTGATGATGACACTCACACTATTCTGCTCGAACTGCGAGCTGGGTTGAAGACTATTGATAGCAAGATCGATGCCTTGGCCACTGGGTTGGACATTGTGAAAAAAAAGGTAGACAAGCATGAAAAGCGCCTAGATGTATTGGAAAACAGGGTCTCGGATGATCATGACTCGCAGGCTGAGGCGCGTACACAGCTATTACAAATGCAAAAGGTCCTAGAGGTAATAAGCGCGAAGAACGAGGACTTAGAAGCGCGCTCTAGACGCAATAATGTGCGTATCCTAGGCCTTTCGGAGACAACACCGATTAACAAGATGGAGACCTTCATTGATGGAATGCTCCGTGAACTCTTTGGACCTGCCCTATCCAACGTGATGATTGTGGCGAGAGCTCACAGGTCGCTGGGGCCCAAACCAATGCTCGGCGCGCCTCCGCGTCCAATAATAGCAAGGCTCCTTAACTATGCTGATCGTGACTTGATCCTTCGTGAGGCCAGGGCAAAGGCACCAGTGCAATACAAAGGTGACACCCCATCCTTTTTCCCAGATTACACCCCAATTGTTCAATCTGCGAGACGCAAATTTGTACCACTGAAAAAACTACTCCGTGAGGCAGCGGTGCCCTACGCCATGCTCTATCCCGCGAAACTGAAGGTGACTCATGAGGAACAAAATCATTTTTTCACTGATGCTAAATCGGCATTGATATTCACGAAACACATCTGCAAAGGCAGACCACGTGATCAACAACCAGCGCCGGAGCGGCAGGAGTCGGGCCTGGAAGATGCGGACTAGGTTACTACTGCATATGATGATGGTCCTCTCTTTCGGGCTGTGGTGCTGGGCGACTTCTTCATGCGTGATTACACCGCAGACCTGTGGCCGCGGAGCGGGGGGAGGAGGCAGGATGCGAGGCGCTGATGAACATTCGCAGCTCTCCCTGGTACTCAAGGGTGGTCTATGTACTCTCATAGTGTGACTGATACCGGAGTCCCCGGGGTTCAAACATGGGACCAATTCCGGCGACCGCACCGAGGTGCGGTTACACGCAGCTGTACCTCTTCCCCCGACGGGTATCACCCACGTAGTTGTAGCTTGGGGAGGGGCGGGGGAGGCTGATCTCGACCTGATTGGGAGGTTGGAGTGGGCGGTGGGCGGAGGGGGGGCGATTTGTTGAAGTTGATGATTGTATATTTTTCTTTTATCTTCCCACATATATCTCGAGCCTCAATGTATACAGTGATGTTGGTGTTGTGTAACATTTTGCCTTTCTGGTTCCCGGAGGGGGGCGCTGCAAAGACATCCCTATTGCCATCTACTACTGATGTCCCTTTCCTAACGTGATGTCTGCCGACTGTGCTTGCTGGACTTGGAATGTGCGAGGGCTCAACTCCCCCAAGAAGGGTCGCCAGGTAGCAGCTTACTTAACAATATATGACATACAGGTAGCACTGTTGCAGGAGACACATCTAGCCTCGAATGCGGTCCATGGGGCACTGGGCAGATGGGCGGGCTTCCAATTTGCCGCATCTTATTCCTCCTATGCGCGCGGGTTGTTGTTCCTAGTGAGAAGGGGGACTGATTTCAAGATGGTACACACGTATGCTGATGAGGAGGGCAGATGTGCGATGGTGTGTGGGACGCTCAATGGCGCGCTTCTAGTGTTTGTGAACATGTACGGTCCCATAGTAGATGACCCGAACTGCGCGGCCCGGATATGTGCACAGCTGCGTAGATGGCCGGAGGCACCTGTAGTATGGGGAGGCGATTTGAACATGTATCTCGATCCACAACTAGACAAATCCAATCCAGAAACACATCGCACCCCCAAGGTCGCCTCGAGCATATTGCGCGCTATGACAGAGTTTGGTCTGCATGATGTGTGGCGAGTGAGACATCCGGACAAACGGGAGGGCACGCATGCAACACCAATGCACGGCAGCTGGTCGAGACTGGACTACTGGCTAGTGGGGGACGACTTACTAGAGAGGGTGAGTGAGGTGGTAACTCTAGCTCGCACACTGTCGGATCACAATCCGGTGCGGCTGTCACTGAGGAGCCTGAGTGGAGTCCGTCGCCCTTTTATCTGGCGGCTGCGACCTGAGGCGCTTCTGGACCCCTTCTATGACAAAACCATAAGTGACGCAATAGTACAATATTTTGAGCTCAATACGGGCACGGTGGACCATGCAGCAACGTTATGGGAGGCCTTTAAGGTCACTATCAGAGGGACCTGTATAGGTACTTCAGTGGGCATTCTACGGGATATTCGGGCGAGACTACAGAGACTGGAGTCTGATCTCGGCGCCTTAGAGCATGATTTCGCCCGACGTCCGGATCTGGACACGCTAGCCAAAATAGCGGAACTGCTTGCGGAATATAATGAGCAGGCGGAGGCGGAAATCAAATATATGTCACGCAGACATGTCGCCAGGTGTTATGGTGAAGCGGGCTGTCCGGGAAGGACGCTCGCGTCCAAGATTAGAACGCGATTGGAGCAACACCGGATTGATCGTATAGTGGATGATGAGGGCGGTGAACACTACGCTCCAGAGGCCATAACGGAACAATTCCGTCGCTTTTACTCTGACCTATATGGCGAGCGTACTGCGCCATAACATGAGGAATTGGATACATATCATGATGGTATAGCATGTGCATAGCTGTCGGATGCACACCGCCAATACCTGTGTCTCCCTATCGACGAGCAGGATGTAAAGCAGGCAATAGCGGCACTAGTTTTACAAAAAATATGCTGATTTCCTGGCGCCGCGTCTTTTGGAAGTCTACGCAGCAGCGCATGAGATGGGGAGACTTCCTCCATCACTTCGTGAGGCACTCATCATCACACTTCTTAAAAAGGACAAGCCCCCGGAGCGGTGTGAATCATATCGCCCACAGTCCTTGATCAACTTGGATGCGAAGATCCTGGCGAAAATCATAGCCACTAAACTGCAGCCCCTAATGCATAGCCTGGTCCTACCGGACCAATCGGGCTTTATACCTGAGCGGTCTACGTCGCACAATCTTCGCACTCTCTTCTCCATGTTGCACGTGCTTGAGCCCTCGCTGGAGGCTGCGGCGGTACTACTCGACGCCGCTAAGCCGTTCGATTCGGTAGGATGGCGATACATGTATTATGTGCCGAACAGGATGGGGTTCCCCCCTCTGTTTCTCCAATGGATAACAGTTCTGTATACAGCGCCATCGGCCAGGGTGAGGGTTGGTGGCTTGAGCGTGGAGAAGCGTGGCTCAGTGGTTAGAGGCGGCAGACCCGGAAGCTGAGATCGACCGTGGACCAGGGTTCGATTCCCCGCCTCGGCGGGTCTCGGGCTCAAAATTCCACGGACTCGACAATTCTCGCTCTGGTGCCTACTCAACTCACGGGGTCACACTCTGCGACTCTGGGCAATAGCTTGCTTAATCTCCACTACGGCCCCTTGCGGCGGGATGCCTGGCTTTCACCTTGTGGACACCCTGCCGGGGTTTCTCACAGGGGAATACCAGGACGGGTTCCCTAAGCAAGCGCCGGGACGCTTACGGGCAGCTGTGCGCTTTACAAGTCCAGCACATTTACATTTACGTCTGAACCATTGATGATAGGGCGAGGCACCCGGCAGGGCTGCCCGCTATCGCCCCTGCTGTTTGCAGTTGTCCTGGAACCGCTCGCTTGTGTGATCCGTCAGAGGCATCCAGAGATGGCACTCAATTTTAATCACCGACCGGTCTCGATCTCCCTCTATGCAGACGACATGGTGCTTTATGTGCGCAAGCCGTCCCGATTTCTGCTCCAACTACTCAGAGAGCTTGTACGGTTTGGATGTCTGTCTGGTCTCCAGACAAACTGGGATAAGTCATTCATAATTCCGCTCACGGCAGGGACCAGATGCCCGGTTTTTGAGTATCCGTTCGTGTGGTCGGACGAACCGGTCAAGTTTCTGGGAGTTTGGGTGCACCGCGATCCGACGACAGTAGTGCGGGAAAACTACGGCAAAGCCTGAGTGAATCTTGAAAGTATGATTGAGAGTTGGCTATTGTTACCGCTGTCGTTGGCGGATCGCATAGCCCTCATCAAAATGGTGGTTTTGCCCCGCTTTCTATATTTATTTGTGAACATACCAATAGTACTGAACATAGCCTTCTTCAAGACACTGCGGGGACACCTGCTTCGCTTGGTCTGGGGTGGTAAGCACGCGAGAGTTAAATGGTCCACTCTCACACTGGGATATGAACGTGGCGGATTTGCGGTCCTAGATTTCTATGTCTATTACTTGAGCGCACAGGCTCAATACCTGTATTACTGGTGCAGACCCCATGCTTTCACACCTCATGTCGTGGTGGAACAAGAGGATGCGGCACCAGTCCCACTGCATAGCGTTGTCACACACAGTTCGAGGGGTGCTCCTAAGTCAGAGATAAATTCAGTTGACGCAACGATATCTGCATGGCAGCCTATAGGACGAATGGCGTGGAAGCTACCGCTTTACACGCCCGACCTGAGACTGGAGTGGCATGGATGGTTGTCGGTACCAGCAAGGGCCCATCAATGAGAGTGCTTAGAGAGGCGGGTATTACTCACCTCAAGGATGTATAGCCAGACGGTACCTTCCTAGATCAAGAGGACCTTGGACATGTTGTGAATCAGACACTTATGTTTAGATTCCCGGTACATAGACTGAGAGGGGCGGCTAGGGAGCACTACACTACCTTCCCGGAGGAGCCCCCAGCTTTGAGATCGCTACAGATGGTCCTCACAGTGTCCAATAACAAACACCTATTGTCAAAATTGTATGCGCTGATTAAGGAGGAATCGGAAGTAAATGTGGATGAAAGTAGGGCTAAATGGAATGAATGTCTTGGCGATGATATCTCGGATGTCAACTGGAAGCATGTATGCGGGTTGACTGGCATGCTCAGTATGAATGGTAATCTTAGGATTATACACTTTAAGTATTTACATCAAGCATACTACACGCCGGCATGATTATATAAATATGGCCTGCGTGACACGGCACGGTGTGAGAGATGCGGTCAAGATGACGCGGATTTTCTATACCTGGCCTGGAATTGTCAGCCGGTGGCTGCCTTTTGGGAGGCAGTAGTGAATTGCGTGAGTGAAATGGCCGGCGTGGATGTCCCCTGTACGCCACTGGTGTGCCTTTTGTGTTGTGTCCCCCACATTAAGGGCGCAGGTGGCAAACTGGTGAGATTGGCATTGCTCATGGCGGCTAGAAGAGTGGTGATCGCATGGGGGAAGGGTAGACGCCCATGTCCGAAGGATTGGCTGGCTGATTTGGTTTACTGCAGGGATAGTCTTAGTGTCTATGTGGAGGAATTGCCCGTCAGATCCAGACCAAGAGACATCTGGGAACCGCTGAGGACATACTTGCTGGCCCATTCTGATGAGAGCACAGATCAAACCGTTTTGGAGGTGGTGGAGACTGTGGGGGCGGGACCGGGATTGGGCCCCCCTAATGGTATACGGGAGTACTACTGTCAATATTTCAACACCGGAAGAACACATGAAACTTCCTCTATACTACTGATGAGGCAGGGTGAGATCGCAGACTGTTTTGAGTTTTTCTTTTCTTATTTAATTTGTTTTACTTGTTCTTCTTGTTTAGTGAGGGTATGCTGCAAATATCTCTAAAGAAGTCTGTACTTGCAGAACCCACTAGATAGCCGTGTTGTACCTCGCAGCATACTTTAGACTGAAATTGATTTGTATGTGGGAACGACACACGCAACTTAACAAATGTTTTATGTTATACTACATATGTGGATGTGTATTGATTGCTGTATGACATTTACCTTTGCAATTTCAATAAAGGAAAAAAAAACTGTGTGCATGCATCTGCAGGTGGGAATTTAACCCTAGAATAGAATATCGCTGTTCTGTATGACTCGTGTGCCTCAAACACAATGGACACGCTACCAACCATTGCCGGGAGGCCGTGTTGTAGTAATTTCATAGTAACTGCATGTCTGCAATTTTCTGTAATGTTTAGAACATCATCCTGTTCTTCCTCCTCAGTATTCGCTATGCCGGCTCCAATGACTGAAATTTTGAGAGGTAGGAAAGTAAAAGAGAGGTTTGTTGCACAGTGTGGGAAATGTTAATCCCTTACAAGCTTGAATATACCAATAACTAATACATAGGATATACCTACTCAGCTGAGGCAGATCTCCCCTCCCACTACGGATGTCTCCGGCTTAATGTGAGTAGGCTGTCTCTGAGAAAGTACAACTGAACTACAAAGACTGGTTCTGGGCACCCCCCTAATATGTCGGCATATAGACTAGCTAGCTCACAGTGCCAACAAAAGACACCCTAACCTTACCAGGGAGCGAATAGTTTCTGTCAACCACTGAACATGACATTCCTGACTCCTCACGGATTGTGGAAACAGAACAGTACTTTTCACTCAGTCTCTCTTGCACACTTTTTCTCAAAGAGATATACAGAATACACTGTGAGACATTTTCAATAAGTATTTAATGAACCAGCACAATTCTAGTATAAAACATATGTGCTGCAACAATCAGGAGACGGAAGCAAATGAAAATTATTACAAGCACCAAATTCGGTAATAGTAGGTAGAGTTATACCATGGTGCAACACCGTGAATATATGTAGGCATATAGGCAAAGCAGTAAACAAGCATACTCCTACAATGAGGGCCCTACCAATTACCTAAGTAGGGAGGGAATATGAAGGTGCTTATATATATCAGAGGTTCTAAGGGAGGAAGAGATAGATCTCTTTATTGGATTGGCAGCTCTCCCCCATTGCTACTGGTGTTTTTCTGGGCACAGAGATACTCCTTCGGGAGTGGATTCAAGCGCGTTATAAACCCGCAAATAAATAAATAAATAAATAGATAATGGTGCCAGACAAGGGTTCAGTGAAGAAGGAGACTGGGAAAAAAAATATGTTGAGTGAGAACTATTTGTAAGGATTCATATTTGAGGAGGGAAGAATCGGAATGAATTTCAGAGGAGAAGAGAAGATGCAGCCTTAAAGTAATTGTTTGACCTGAAATACACTCTTAGCAACACAATCTTTCTAAAGGTTAGGATTATTTATTATGCCATATGGAGGAATCTAGAAAAACTTGTAACAGCGAGAGAGTTTTAGTAAGAAATGGGTTAATGACGGCTAGGGAATGGGCAAGAATAGGTGACCAGATAGAGCATAAAAGACGAGGAAAATGAGCCAGCAAAGAAAAAGAGAAAGGAAGAATTAATGATTATTCCTATTTATGCCAAATAGTTAAGGGGGTTGCAGTGGGGGAACTAATGTGAGGCAGTACTAGTCTAAGTAAAAAGGAGGAATAATACTGTTGGAAATTTAACACCAGCCCTATCCTTAGGCGCACATAAAGAAGAAAGAGAAATACACGCTTTCTGTTTATTCCATAAACTGTCACCAAGGGAACTATTGAGGGGTTTGAAAACATTTCTAAGGAATTTTAACTGGTAATATGGACAAATAAAAATTAATGACTGGGAGCATCATCATTTTGATTGTATCCATCCTACCCCACAACAATAAACAGAAGGACGCCCATTTCTCAGACATGTGAAGAACTTTGCGAAGAACATCATCTAGATTAAGCTGTACAGTTTTTGTAACAGAAGAGGTATACTTGCTCCCTAGACAGACAATGTGGTTGGAGATCCATTTAAAATCATTATTTTGAAACATCTCTTTCACACAATATACATTTAAAGGAATAATGTCTGATTTCATAAAATGTAATTTATAACCAGATACATTAGCATAAATAGATAGGAGATACTGCAAAGGCAGGTATAGAAACTAGTGGATCCGAGACATAAAAATATGTCATCAGCATAGGGCATGAATTTAATTTCAATATTTATATAAAGAAATACATAAAACAGGGGGAATGACGTAAGGAATGAAGAAAAGGTTCCAAGCACAATAAAAACGTAGGGGTGAGAAAGAACAAACCTGCTGAGTGCCCCACTGAAGGGAAAAATAAGAGGATTGGGTACTATTAGCGAAAATAGAAGTAGTAGGAGAGGAATAAAGCAGACTGATAAATTTCAAAATCCCAGGACCGAAACCATGCCACTTAAGAGCCTGTATCATAAACTGCCAATTTAACCGATCAAAAGCTTTCTTCGCATCTAGAGTAATGGCAGCTATAGGAGAAGAGCGTTTAGATGCATGATGGATTGTGTCCAAAAAAGCTCTAGAATAAACAGCCATAGAGCTACCTTTAACTAACTCAGTTTGTTCAAGTCCGATCAAATCCGGGATAATCTGATTAATACGAAGAGCTAATATTGTTGCAAAAAGTTTACAATCCAAATTTATAAGGGAAATAGGTCGACAATTAACACATGCCGAGGGATCTATACCGTTCTTTAGAATCAAACAAAGCATTGCTTCTAAAAGGGTGCCACAAGCTTCATTATTGAGAATAAAGAATTGATAAAGAGAACAGTGGTGTGGGAGTAGAATATGCGAAAAGCATAAATAAAATTCAGCTGTAAAACCATCCGGGCCAGGGAGCTTATCCTTAGGTAATTGAACATGAGCTGACTTTAAATCCGATAGCAAAATATATCTTGAGATAAATGAGAACGAGGTGGAAGAGGGTCAAAGAAAGAATCAAAGGCAGCCACAGAAAGAGAGGATTCCAGTGTATACAGGATTTGATAAAAATCTGTGAAGCATTTTAAGATTTCATCGTCTTTAAAATGAATAATACCTTTATTATCAATGATATTAACTATTCTAGATTTTTGTGCTTTAACTTTCAAATAATTTTCCAGCCCTGTTCCACACACCATAATATTTCGAATTGAGCTTTCAATAATGCACCTGAAACGTCAATTTAGCCTGAACAAGCTGCTTAAGGATAGTGTCATTGGTAGAGGTATATTAGGCATGTTCAATTTGTTTAACAAAAGAAAATAAAGATGAGAATTCCCTAAGAAGCTGTTTCTTTTTAGCAGCAACATAATCAATAATAAACCCCCTTGCTGTAGCTTAAAAGCATCCCAAATAATATGAAAAGTTTGGGCTATCGTTATTGTGAAAAAAATCTTGTAGAAAAGTTTTAAATTGTTTTCACAAACGTAGGGTCCTTTAGTAAGTAAACACTGTTCCGATGTAAGATCCATATCAATTGAAACCGGTGCATGATCAGATATAAGTATAGATCCAATTTCAGCATGTGCTAAATTAGAAAGAAGTGGAGGTGTCAGAAAAATATATTCAATTCTGGACATTGGAACAAGAGTGCAAAGTGTGTGAAATGCATTGCCAGAAGTGTACATCGATGCCAATGGGGCCATAAATGTTATGGAGGGAAAAAAGAGGGCTGTTAATTGTAAGATGAAGGAGAAACCATCATCATTTTCCTCCTTTTCAATTGTTAAAGAAAGTGACTTGTGAAATAATGTAACTACCTCAATTTAATGCTGTTTACCTGGAGAACTGAATACCTGTCCAACCCAATGCCTCTTTAAGGAGTTCATATCTTTCTCAGTAAGGAATATTTCTTGCAATTTGACAATCTTAAATTGTAGCCTGGATAAATGTGCCAGCACTCTTTGTTTCTTTATGGGATTACGTAAACCATATACATTCCAAGACACAAAACGGATATTACCAACCATAACTAGAATAAGAAAACATAATATCATAGATAAGCAACTGTTAAATGATACATAATGCAGAAGAGAACCAGGTCATCAAAATACAAATAGAGCCAGGTCATAAAATGTAAGCTACATATAGTTAAATCAAAAGGAGAGACAGAATGTGTAGAACAAGCATTGGCATAGCCAATTGGTCTCGCCTTTGGGACCTTATAACTGTTTAGCTTTGGCACTAGTGTGAGTGACAGAGCGAGTATCACCACAGTACAGGCCCGCTCAGTCATACTATGCCCTTTACATGCAGCTGATGTTTTAGATAATAGTTTGTAGGCCATTGTGTAGATTTGGATTGAAATTTATAATTGCAAGTAAGAAAAGCAACTCTGTGACAAAAGCAGTAGTTTCCTGAGCTAGCCAATTAAAATACTGTTCTTTGATAACCATGATACACGTTTGTTGTAGCAGGCATGTTAACCCTCTGTGCAACTGGTGAGTCAAAAGTTGCACCGGACAACTCTGATCTCTCTGTAGGAGGAACATTATTATTCACCAATTTATCTTTAGCTTACCAACGGAATCAGTGAGTGCTAGGTAAATCATTCCTGCTGCTCAGCCTGATCGCTGTAGCTAGAGACTGTGGGGTCACTCGCTGCAGACAGGTGATCTGACAGCGTTGTGATGTGCTGGGGGCAAAACTGTCCCACCTTTCGCTGTAGATTATAGTATGGGTGAGAGGTGATGGCGTGGCACTCTTTTAGAGCTGTGCCCTATGCCTTTAGACACACAGCGCCCACTCTCAGTCTCACCATGACTTATATGGCCACCAGGGAATCCCCACGACTAGGTGAGAAGTGTGGAGAAGGCCATTTAATGTATTAATTCTGCGGGCGGCAGAAGCAATTCTTTGTTGTGACAGCAATTTGAAATCAAAACATCCTGCTGCCGCTCAGCCTGCACTGACCAGAAGTCTCTCTGTGACAGTGTGTACACTGTAGGGCTGGAGGACAAGAGTGCCATCCTGTAGGATGCATTTCTCTCTCACCCGAGCTGTCAGCTGAGCAGAGCGCACATGCATCAGCCCGCGCCGCCGCAACAGAGACCTGTACCTCTGGTGCCATGATTGAGGTGGCAGCAAAACTCCGCTAAGCACACACTGGGCCCAGCAGACAACTAATTTGAGGCACTAGAGTTAGCAATCTCCGACTGATGAAACACCGGCACTGAGACGCTAGAGCTGAAAAACAGTGTTTATTCCTTACAGTTTTATGCTGCATCACTTTGCATTAATCAGACTGCGCTAAGAATGTCTTTTCATGGAACACGATGTGGCACAACATGCTGCGGTGCCATACACAGTACAGCCATACTTCACACAGCCACACTTAGTTACTGCCTGCCGCTGGAAGCCTCTCCTGCTGCCTTGCCACGACTTTGGGCTACAGTTCTTCAACTCGAGGCTTCGCGCCCACTGACTGCAGGAAGCCGCTGATCTCGCGCTTCCTCTAAAAAGCAATTATGTAACACAAACACTCTGGTGCACTGCAGCGGCGCAAGCACTAGTGACTCATAGTCCCATCAGGTCAACAGAACCCCCCGCCCCCAATATCCCGCAAATAACACACAGACACCAGTGTTAGATTGGGAAAAAGTTGCTGCAGGTTTATTACATACAACGTTATGTAATCACTGTGGGTTATCTTACGGACGATCCAAGGGCAGGCTGCATTCTCGCCACCTGCCCGCCTGATGAGCCAAGCAGCACAGTGGCGAACCACCCATCTGCTGCGCCATTATGGTAATCACTCTACTCACGCCCCTTGCGGGGCGTATCTAGGCAAACCCCCGGTTGCACAGGCCCACAACCGCCCGAAGGACTACTGGGACGCCGACACGGGTTCCTGGACCTCCCATGAGGTTCGAGGTTAGGCTCTGGCACCCATATGTGCCCGCTGAAGTACAATGTTGCACCTCTCTGCTTCCGGATCGCCCTGTAACTCCGCCTGCAACGAAAAAGAACACATTAAAGCTCCCCCAGGTGCCCACCCCCCCAAACAGACACTCAGGGTAAGAGGTAGGGAGGGAAAATAGTGTCCCGATGCACGACGTCCGGAGCGGCAAAGAGGCAACTAAAATGGCGAGGGGGAGATATATACCCCCTTGCCTTGCCTGCCGCCCCGGACGCGCGTTACAGCCCACTAGGCTCCCCCTGCCCAGGGGAGGAGTGGAGGACCACAGGTAAGGGGGCAGGGGAAGCCCTCTGGGACTAAGGGGCCCGCCCTCCTGATGGCCACCGGGTGGCCTCGGGCAGCCGCATAGTCCCATCAGGTCAACAGAACCCCCCGCCCCCAACATCCCGCAAATAACACACAGACACCAGTGTTAGATTGGGAAAAAGTTGCTGCAGGTTTATTACATACAACGTTATGTAATCACTGTGGGTTATCTTACGGACGATCCAAGGGCAGGCTGCATTCTCGCCACCTGCCCGCCTGATGAGCCAAGCAGCACAGTGGCGAACCACCCATCTGCTGCGCCATTATGGTAATCACTCTATTCACGCCCCTTGCGGGGCGTATCTAGGCAAACCCCTGGTTGCACAGGCCCACAACCGCCCGAAGGACTACTGGGGCGCCGACACGGGTTCCTGGACCTCCCATGAGGTTCGAGGTTAGGCTCTGGCACCCCTATGTGCCCGCTGAAGTACAATGTTGCACCTCTCTGCTTCCGGATCGCCCTGTAACTCCGCCACAGCCCGGCTGGCGGCCACCGTCGCCGCCCGGGCCCCCCACCACTTCGCTACTTAGGGAAACCTGCAACCCTTGCTCTGCAGAGCTACTCGTCAGTCCCATAGGAACAAGTCAAACCGACAGGAGACAGTTGGACCCCTTCCACTTCAAAGTGACCTGATCCTGTCCTGAATCAACACATGCCTGACGAACCAAAGCCCCTTTGTACTAATCTGCAGAGTACCCCCGGGTCTAAATGCCTCTACAGGATTAGAGTAGACCGTCCCAGGTACTTGGGGTCAAACCCCCAGGTGAAGGATCAAGCGCTGAGGAGGGGCCCCCATTGCTGATAGCGCTTCCTGTAATCTGCACAATAGGAGATCCAGCGCACGCCACTGAGACCCAACCACACACCTACACAAAGCGTCAGCAGACTACACCTCGGTAAGTTTCAACTACTGCCGTGACGCGGTCACCCGAGTAATCAGTAAAAAGTGCCACTGATTAAACGCTTGAGCATCCATACTCAAAGAGTACAGGGGATCATTCTAGTTAGAATTACATATATTTTAAAATGACTAACTTGTGTGGAGTTTCTCAATTGGGGATCATGCTGGTGAAAATTGCCTCTATTTTATAATATATAGCTTGTGTGGGGTCACTACCTCTGCTATCACAGGATTGCAATTGTAAAACACTGGCTTCTTGCCCTCGAGTTAGCCCGGAGGCTGCTTAGTCCCTGCTATCTCAGGATAGCTTGTCTATGAGGTTGACTTACAACCGCCACTATAAGGAATTGCCAGATAAATACGAGGTGCCACCAGAATTGGAAACATCATACGTCAGGCCAGCTTCCCCCATTGGGAGGGGCTCCAAGAGAATCTATGGGTCACTCAAGTTTATGCACGAGGCTGTTCCGGCACAAGCCAGGGGAGCCCGACCACCTGTGATCATGTTCGTGAGGCCGAGTGTCAATTCCTGCTAGGACCCCACCGTGCAAAGCTACCACCCATCTGGGTGAAAACGAGCAACAAGGGGTGTTAGGTTCCCAGATTGATCAGCGTGCACCCCCGCAAACTAAGCGGGGAGAATTGTAAGGGCCCCTCGCCATTGAGCGCCACAGGAATAAGCCCTGACAACAAAACTGTAAATTGTATAATTTAAGGTGCCCAGGTAAAATTTCGCACAGCAATACACGTTACATAGGCTGATAAGAGCAATTCCAGTAGCTTATATACACAAACCACCCGCTGCACATGATGCTGTACTGCCTCCTACTAGCCCTATCAGGAGGATGTGAAGCGTCGCCTGCTGGAACATGTGCTTGGGATAAGCCGCTTGTATACATAACTAGACTTGGTGCATGACAGAAAGAGGATGCCCCAAAATACTGTAGTGATTATACTCGCTGCACGTAGGAACGTACAGCCTCCTACTAGCCCAAACAGGTGGATGGAAAATCGACGCCTGCTGGTGACATGAGCTTGGGGTAACATGCCACATTTAAACCATAACTGCCCTTAGTGCATGTCAAAAGGAGGAAGCGAGGAGCGACTCCCGCCATCGCTGAGTCTCCCTGGTACATCCGGCCCGAAGCAAAGGAATATATGCTATCCCGGCGGCTGTACATTAGAATGCATGGCTCAAGACCCGAAAAGTGTGATGCTGGGTCTTGAAATGGGCGGTGGAAAGGATGATTGGGTCTCCCACCTGCCACAATTAACTTCGTCTGGCAAATAGGGGCCAATAAGTCGCGACCTGCAGGAAATAGATGGCCTGTGAAACAATGACCAAGTCGATAAGACAGAGGCAGGCACTGCATCCCCTGTTGGGTGACCCATACAAATCCCCTCACGCTTAATTGCTGGAGTCCTAACCCGGGTAACCCTACCTTTTGTCCCAAAGTGACCCTCGGGGTGGAAGGACACCTGCCCTGGTTCGCTCAGTAGCCCCAGAAGTGCCGTCCTCAAACGATGTTAGAAAAATGGTCATGCATGTAACTTGTAGGAACTGGTGGACGTATGTGATGTGCCGTGCATGTGATGAACCATGGCCTGAAGTACGCATGCGAGATAGCTGTGCGCTGAATAGAGCAGGAGCCTGCCCAAGGAACTGCCCCTAGTTTAGTGACTTGGGGAGGACATACAACCCCCCTTCTGACTGACTTGGCACCGCCCAGCAGCGCCCACAACCCCACACAATTGCCAGTATGCTCAGGTGCCTTAGCCTGAAGACCCCTCAGGTGGCCCCCCAGGTATGTAGGGTGGACCCCTTGGTGGTTCCCGTAATTGAAACATAACCTTCTTATAAAAGGCCTGTCCCCCATCATCTGACAATATGAATTCAATGCGAAGGGACAAGGTCCCTCCATGCCACCAACCAGAGGCAAGCCTGTATATCCGTAAGGAGAAGCAGGTCGAACACAATATACTCATACGGAGTAGGGACAGGTAGAGACTCGATACCATCCAATGGTCATAACAATTGACTGCTGAACATTGTTTACTTAGCTTCCCCTCACCGCCTCCGCCTGAGTAGTCATGCCCACGCTGTTGTCTGGGAAGAGCCTTATATATAGAAATCAATTCTCCATGACTCAGGAGCCCTCCCAGGGTGTAAATGTTGTTTGAGAGACGCCAATACGACGTATTCTCCTTCTTCCTGTGTTTGGTACCTATTGTAACCACGCGCATAACTTCACTCTTAGAACACCCTGATAGCTATTTCTTAACACGTGTTTGGTACGGTACGGTGCACCATCGCCTACGACGTTTGCTACTTGATATTTCATGTCCCCAGCTCTTGCAGAAATATGCGGATACTAGCACTCAATACGCACTTGTAGCCTGCACGCCTGAAACCTGCCTCCTGAAAGCTCTGAATGCTACCCTTGCGTGTCTGCACAGGAGAACAGGTCTATATCTGCATCTAAGACGTGATCGCTTATGTTGTTCTCCTGTATCGGTCTGTTCATAATGAGGAGCGCTCATAACCGCATGCTGAAAAAGTCCGCGCTGTACGAAGGCATAAATGGCGTACAAGGATGTCCACTCCGTGGGATGAGAGAGGCAAGGCCTGTGCCAAAGTCGACCGCTTACGCACTGCACAAAGTCGCTGCTTACGCATGGAGGTCCCCTCACCACCATTTAGAAGGGTGCCTAGCCTGAACGCTGCCAAGCCATCTCTTACCCCCCACTAGTGTCGACGTTCGAGCCAGGAACATTTCAGGAGGGGTAATATATGGTCCTTATCCCTCTAGTCCTCCCTTCCCCATGCGAAGCTTGGGAGCAGCCGCACTGTACTGCTGTTACAAGGGCTCTAAGTGTAAGCCTTATCAACATTATGTACCTGTCAAGGATACTACTTATATACCTTGTGCAACAAGCCCCCTAAACCAAGCCAATGGTTTGACGTGTATGTGCGCTGCTACCTGTTGTATCCTGTATTCATGTGCAATGACCGGAAATAAAAACCACCCGGGCGGCGCACAATGCACCAGTTCGCTAGTGTGATTCATAAGCCGCGTCCCAAAACACGTTGACCTTCCCCTTATGCAGGAGCCTTCCACATGAAATCAGGAGCCATCTAGCTTCTCCCTAGTTCAGTGCCCTATGGGGAGCCGGGCTGTTCTGTTACTAAATTGGCGGTGAAGCCACAAGGCCACCGACTAATGAACCTCAATTATGCCCCAGGGAATTCTATGTTATAAGTGCTGTGCCATCAAGCCAGGTGCCCCATCTGATGTGTGGTTCCTTTAGCCCCTGCTGCCCTGCAATCCACGAATCGGACCCAGGTAGGCCTGGAAGTGGCAGCGGAATTCTGAGTGTGTTATGTCAGTGGAGACAGTCCTTGCACTGGCACTGAGGAGTGCCGAGAAGCACCGGGTAACTGAGCGCTCACCTCGCACCAGTTCCGTTACCCCAGGACACACCTACGTGCTGCTAGGCACCGGGATGACGAGTCAATTTCCCCGAATTTTATTTAATACAATTATGTATGGCGCGAACCTACCCGGAGGGGTAGCGTGGAGCGGCCCCGGGGCGCGACCCCTGGTCTCCCGCGCCAAAATTGGCGGACCTGTCCCCTAACTTGATGCCAACGTGGGGTTCCTATTCTATTCGTGTGCCAGGAATGTCAGGAATACCTGGGTGCAGGCCGTCCCCTTGCCTGTTCGGATGGACGCTTCCCCAGGTTTGCTACCTCTCAGGAACCGTGGGTGAGGCAGACGCTCTGGTTCCACGGAGGGGAAGCACTCACTAACAAAAGTTGTCAATGCGTTAAGGCACCTCCCATCCGCTACGCCGTGTGGGGAAAACGACCCTGCCCCCCAGCTGGTGGCCGAACATCTGCCTCAGAGAGGCCTGTGACCCCCGAGGCAGAAGCCCTAGCCTCTGAGCTACCGCTCCATGATGCAGGCATGGTGGGCCTCTAGCGCTGCAGGGAGGAGGAGGCTGTAAATTCTACGTGTTGAGGTGCGATGCACTTCCGAGCCACACAGCACTACCAGTGAGGCCTGACCCTCCGGAGGGGGCCACCATCTAGGCGCCCGGGCGGGCACGGCCGCGCAATGAACAATGACGACCCGCGCTACCTAAGCATTTAGCAAGCTACCTTATGCCACACAGCGTTGCAAGGCGGGGGGGGGGGGGGGGGGGGGGGGTCACCAATCGAACATGATGAGCATTACCTGGGCCGGGTCCCACTATAACGCTAAGGCGGGGAACTACAGCACGCTCCCTCGTGAGGATCTTGGCGCTGAATACCATATGTTTTGCTGTTACCCAACCCGATGGGACTTATTTTATCGACCTCAGAAGGATGTAAGACTGAATGACCCGCCGAGATTTGAACCTGTGCCACGAGGTCGAACACTGGCCCCTACAGTAGACGCATAAGCCCACTGAGCCACCAGGCCCGGCATGAAATCGTGCTCTAGATGTGTAGGCACAGGGGGGGTTGGTGGTATAACCAGGTCCACATATGTAGCGCCGAGGCCGACCCGGTTCCCAAATGAACAGTGCTGGTCGGTACTCTATGTCCTATCCCCGGGACACTAACCCTAGTCAACATCGCAGGTACCGAGGGACCCACCACATCCTGGAACTAACTCGTTGCCCGCCTATTGATAACCATGATCACCGCCTAAGCGGGACCTCTTGGTGGCTGGCTGCGGCGGGGAGGGGGTGAGGACTCATCTCCATCCCTGCATGCATCCTCGTGGTCTACCCCCCGAACACAGGCTGAGGAGGGCAGACACCACGAGGCCAGACCACCTCCCCCTGCCATCCCCGCGTCCCGCAACTATCTACAGAGTGAAACCACTCTCTAATCGTTGCGGCAGACGTGCCTACGATCCAGTGGGGGCAGAGCTAACCCGTATCCTCACGAGCAGAAGGCACTGTGCTGACATACTGCGCTGTAAGTATTCTCGGTGTTGCCTTCGTGCTGGGAGTCCAAGTTTGAAATATACGTTTGCCAAATAATCTTACATGAACAAAATCTTGGCCCAGATAAGAGTCCCTTTGCACAATTAAAATAACCCAAAGGACGTATTTATGTTTAATTGCACAGGATGTTGAGGCCACAGCAAGGCTCGAACCGGCCTCTCTTGTGCCAAAGTCCGCAGCTCTGGCCCTCAGGCCACACTCTCTCGAAGGAATCCGCTCCCACGGAAGCTGGATGGGCACAAATAAATTAACATCCCTTTTTACAATTTTTTTTTTTTTAGCATTTGGACATATTCTGGACAGGTGTCAGTACTTTGAGTCGCTGTAAACTTCAGACCCGCAAATCGAGTCCCGTGCGACTTTAACAGAGATAGCAAAAGTGGGCAATGTAAAGGGTTACACCAAAGCTAGTCAGACCTTCTGATCTATGACCCAGTGCTAACTGGATCCGGATCCTGCCCAACCAGTGCAGCTAGCCGGCACGGCTGGCCGCGCCAGGTACGAGCGCTACTCTCCTATCCCCAGGACCCACGGCCGAGGACCAGATCCCACCCCCCCGACACCGCGCCGCCAGGGGTGGGAATCCGAAATAAGGGTGGGGTGCAAGCTGCGCCCGCCAGGTGGAGGGCGCTCTCCCGCAGACCCCCCTACTGCACGCAGACTTAGACGCACGCATATAAACCGTACCCCAGTCCCAAGGATGGGGGGGTGCCAGGTTGAGGGGGTTCGGGGGTATCAGCGAGGTATGGTGCCGTACCCGGACACCGCGTCCCCGTGCTCTATTGCCACTCGGCCGCTGGTAGCCATGCTGCACTCTGCGTCTCAATACCGTGACGCAAGCCTCACAAGCGGGGGACTTCACTCTTGCGAGCAATCCAGGACCTAAAAGCCCCAGCTAAGGAGCTCACGATACTTGCAACCCCGGAGGCACTTGCCCCAGGCCATCTGCTGTGGCGCTCCACTGCCGCCCTGATGCCTGCATAACTGTGAAAAGGGGGATGGGGGCGAGCAAAGGGTGCCTGGTCTAGGCGACCCGGAGACGGGGGGCGGACTAAGGCGGATTCCCCGCACACATCGTTCCCTGGGAAAAGAAAATAGCCCCGACCACCTGAAGCTGGAAACCTTCCATCTTATACCCACACCTTATCATTAAGCAAGGCGTCACCCTGGTGAACCGGATGGAATGAACGACATGTTCTGTGTGGGAGGGGGGAAGGTTGGGTGCCGCCTAAGCTAACCACCCGACCCCCGCTGGGTAAACCGCTCGGGAACTCATGCTACGGCCCGGGATGGCGGGCAGGAGTAGCTTCTGATTCCCGTCCCCTCGGGCACCCACCCGCGCACAGTGATGAGCGGACAACGTTGAGAACCCCGTGGGTACATCTGGGACGGTGTAGCAAGAGCGGTTGTACAAAGTTCCCCTAGACTGAAGCCTGTAATAGAGTCTCTCTCTCAGAGGGGGTAGTGGAGGGAAAGGGGGTATGGGAAGCCAACAGGTCCCTTGTCGGAACTAAGAAACCTCATACAACTAATGGGCTGGATGACATGTCTCATTCAGCCCTTTGTGATGTTGTTTGCATCATCGGTTTCCTGCTCCTACGTCAAGCCGGCGCTGCAATGCTTGACGGGTAACAACGCGTGTTACTCTTTAACGGAGATCTTTTGTTCCTTGCCGTGATTTTCTGGCGTATGAGGTACATAGAAAAGTGAAGTAGTGAGCAAAATGTGAGTTTAAAAAAAGTTGGATAGTCCACTAAGAGACCTTTATTCGTGTGGCTAGCCACTTTGTTAAAAAGTGCAAAGAGGGGTATAGAGGCCCAAAATAACCATTAGTATGGCCTCATTTCAACCCTCAGACATGGTCAACATGTTTCATGCCCGAAGGCAATTCTTCAGGACCAGAAAGTGCTCATAAACTTATTGGGTGCCCTAAGGTGAGCACAGGAGTGTGGTTCATACAACCTGGTTGGTCTATGACTGGAGCTAGCCAGAAGTACTGCCACACATGTCGGCGCCATTCGTAACCTACCCCCACTCACTCAGGCGTGTAGGAAAACGCGAACCAGCCGGTCGTCGCTAAGGGAACTATCTCTAGCGCACGCCCCACCTGAACCAGCCGCGCAGATCGATACAGGTTTGGCAATGGTCTGACGGTGTGGGAACTTCCTTCGTACCCACCACCTCTACCAACCAGTTAGAACTGGAAGTTAGCTTCTTTAAGCTAATGCGTAAACTACGTCTCAGACACTTCTTTGACAATGTAGTACCAGAGCTTACACATCAAGAGAAAGATCAACTGATGGGACTACGTCCCCTGAGTACCTTCCAAGCACCAATAAGTCATAAGACATTAGACTTATTTGAAACACTGGTCAAACAAGACCTCAGTAAGATCAGATATGGTAAACCAAAAAAAAGGAACATGACACAAAAGGATCACGACACCTTGCTCAAACTAGCAGCCAACGATCAAACTATATTCACCAAAGCCGACAAGGGAGGAGCCATGGTGATTATGAACACTACCATGTATGACAATAAAGTGATGGAACACATCTCTGACACTAACACGTACTGTTTATTACATCAAAACCCAACGGGTGAATATTCGAAAATTCTACAGTCCATCATCAATGAAGCCCACAGCAAGGGAGTCATCACTGAAAGAACAAAAAACTTTTTAACAACTTCCAACCCTAGAAGCCCATCATTGCGAATGGTGTCGAAAATCCACAAAAACATCAGGGACCCACCAATGAGGCCAATCGTTAGCACACGAGGCAGTCTACATGAACCAATCGGACAACTGATTGATAAATACCTACAATCATCAGTGCAAGCCATGCAAACCTATATCAAGGATACCTCACAATTTCTACTAAAAATACAACAACTATCATTCAATCCAGAAGAAAAATTGATCTTATGCACAGCCGATGTATGCAGCCTATACACGAGCATTCCCCATGACATGGGGATTGAAGCCATGGAAGCAGCTCTCTTAAATACAGAACTGGACCAAGACCTACAGGTATTCCTAATGGAATTGATGTGTTTTATTTTACACCATAGCTACTTCAAAGTCAAAGAAAAATGGTACCAACAACTCACCGGGATGGCTATGGGTAATTCGGCCGCTCCCGTGTATGCGAATATTTTCATGCAGTGGTACGAAAAGCAACACATCCTGACAAAAACAGCCTGGACCAACAATCTGAAACTGATAATCAGATACATCGATGATTATTTCATCATTTGGAACAACTCAGAGGAATCATTACGTACTGAACTTATGAAGTTCAACGAAATTGACCCCCGAATTCAATTAACCTGGAACATCTCAGACATTTCAGTCAACTTTTTGGATGTAAAAATATCATTCACCCAACGCGGCTTCACAACAGAACTCTATGTCAAACCGACTGACAGAAACAATATGCTCTTACACTCAAGTTTCCATGAACCCAATTTGATAAGGAATTTGCCATTCTCACAGATGGCCAGAGTAAAAAGAATTACCTCTGACGACATAACCCTCAACGTAAGTTTGAATGAAGTGTCAAACAAATTCACCAACAGAGGGTATCCACAAACTCTAGTTGAAGCAACCAAAGCAAGGATCGCCTTCATGGACAGACAGGAGCTCTTAACGCCCAAAACAAAACCTGAGCAAACACGGACAGTGGTTGTTTCTAAATATTCAACTGCCAGTAACAAATACAAAAAAGCCATTCTCAAACATTGGACCATATTAAACATAGAACCAGATTTCAAAGAATCTTTCAGGCAACCACCCCTATTTGCGTTCACAAGGGCTAAGAACTTGGGAGAAATTTTGCAACACAAATCTATGAAGTCCACAACATTTCTTGGTACTAAACCTTGCCTCAACTGCGGCAATTGTAACAGCATAATTAAAGGCAACATCATTCACCACCCGATGAAAGGAAACGCAATAAAACTAAGAGTAAATGCCACCTGTGACACCAGTAATTTGATCTACGGGATAAAATGTCCCTGTGGTAAAATATACGTAGGAAAGACAGAACGACGCATTAAAGTGCGTCTCACGGAGCATAAGTCGAACATCCGACTCAAAAACTTGAAGTCAGCATTATCCTCGCATTATGTTGAAGAAAATCACAACGTTTCACAAATCAAATACATTGTCCTGGAAACTGTTCACAAAATGGAGGGTATAGACAATAATAAATATCTGCTAAGAAGAGAGAACTTTTGGATTCATAAATTGTCGACCCAAAAGCCGATGGGTCTCAATGAAAGAATTGAACTGTCCTGTTACCTTTAATGATTTGCTCCATGTACTGTAGCTTGTGATGATTGTGTGAGTTTACCACCTACTTTGACACTACCTCATTCCACATCCTCCTAATCCCCTCATTTTCACCCGTGTTCTTACAGCTTTGGCACCAGCCAAACATGATAGCCATAGATCACCCTTCTTACACCATCCCAGTTCGATCCTAGATTGTTGCACGCTTTCACACCAATATTTTTATTACTATTTCTTTCACCATTACTACTTTTGGCCTATATTGTGTTTTTACTCATCTCACCCATTAGAATATTTATAGCACACAATTCTGTCTTTTTTTACGCTCTTGTTTACATTTCATTCGATGTCACAACGGAATCCCATAGTCTTTCTATAGTGTTATCCACGGGTCACGTGATCGGACACTTTTAAAATATCCAAACGCGGGCAGCACCTTCTGCGCCGGCGTTTTTTGAAGACGATTAAACGAACCGCAACACTTTCGCATCTACTTTCAGGTTAGTTACGAATATTTATCAGCCCCGCCACCCAGAACACCACACCCCCACATCCCAGCAGCACGCTTTGACCGCGCTTTTTCATTTCTCCACAGAACCGATTCACTCTTCATGACAGGCATGTAAGTCACACGATACCTAACTACTGATTTTTTGTTTGCTTCCAAGTGTACCCACACGCATAATATTACGTTCACTGTTGCGTATTATTAGTTTTTGTTGACAGTCTATATGCATATGTACAGTATGAATTACGAGTAACTTCCACGTACAAGTAGACTGTTTATGTTTACCATGTTTATAACATTTAGCGATACTGTTAGGAACCATACTAACAGTTGATCATTTTATTGTTTCACAGTGTCTATTCCCTGACGAAGGGCATGATGTTAATGCCCGAAATGCATTGGACACGTTGTAAAGACATTGCCTAAGTGAAAATTGTATATTATGAACCTGGATATATAACAGTATATATTTTGCGACATTTAAGTCAAATAATGAAGTGAATTAAAAAGACATTTACAGACACTGATTGATTGGAAGTCTTTCCTTAAAGACAAGCATTTGTGTGCCTGCTAAGGGATGAAGCTAGAGAACCTCTAGTTTCACTTTCTTATGTGTACAGTACAGCTGTACCCATGACTGACTTTGTACAGTACTCACACATTCAGTGCCACGGCTGGTGCTGTGCTCTTCTAAGCTCTGTGTGTTATTGAGCACACGTGTGCAAATCTGTGTTTTAAAGCGGATAATTTTAGCAGCTGAGTTCAGATTCAGATCTGTGCTTGTGAAGGGGCGCAGCACTGCTGGCGTTGCAAAGGATGCAGTTTGCTGTGCTCTGCCCTTTCTCCTGGGCTCCAGAAACTCCTCACACCAGACATTTTACATGTGTGAGCCCGATGGTGGTTTATTAAATAGATTGTTGATGCTGGAATGTGTCAACAACTTGCGAGTAAGCCTGCCCTCACCTCGCACAATGTACAGTGGATCTAGGCTGGCATGGGTGCAGACTTATAAGTGTACATCTGCCAGTAGGGATGCACCATTCCCAAGAGAAAAACGCTAATTGTTGCTGTTTTAACAGTCTGCAAAGGCCCGTTTCTGGTGCTAAAGAGAACTGTAAACGAAATTGAATGCTTCCTCTGATATTTATAGGTTTCATTTTGCTTGCGAGAAAATGTCACTCAGTCGATGAATGTCACTGATAATTACACCAGAATTATGAAAATATCACACATAGCAATATGAAACCTTGGCAGCTGTGCTGCAGCCTGCCAGCACCCTCCGGGGACAGTACTCTGCAGTACCGGCTTCAACTGCAGCTTCCATTGCAGTTTATGTAACTGAAGATAGTCGGCGCCCCCTGCTCCCTGCTCAGCAGCATGTGACAGTTCACTAGCTCCCCTCCCCCAGATCACAGACAAAGCGCCTCGATGCCAGAAGGCCTTGGTGCCACGGGGGCCAGGATGTAAAAGGGCGAAGCCAGGGCCACGGGAGCGAGGGCCAAGGAGCGGTCAAAGTGCTCAGGAGAAAAATCTGAGTTCAGCATCCATCACTTACTCGGCCGGCCTTCGTGCTGCACGTCGCTTTAGCGTCAACATGTCAAGCACACAAACATCACCCATCGTGTATCGAAGTCGTGCAATTCATATTGTATTTTATTTAATAGACAACAATGTTGATTTCTGTTATTTTGAGCACCACGTGCAGGTTTACATGACAGCTCACTTGCCTTCTTAGTTCACTAATTTGTCACGTTTAACAAGAGACATCGGAACATCATCCATATTAATGCAATTACATAGAGAAACCTTTTTTTCCTTCATCTTTTTAAAGAAGCAACTACGGTTTCTTAAAGTGCCAGTGCTGCTTTAAAAACAAGATGTGTGGCTCTTGCCAAAGGGTCAGGCAGGGACACACGCAAACTCGGGTTCTAGCGCTGTTGCAGGTGGGGAACCGCGCTGCCGCGATCGCGCGCCTGACCCTCAAGCCATGCCCACTTTAGAGGCCACGCCCACTTCCCGGACCTATATAGTCGCGCTGACTCACTAGCGCGCCTAACAACCTGAAGCACTCCTGAGGCGGAAAGCCGGGAGATTCTGCTCGAGATTTTAAAATTGTGTTATTCATACTTTGTGTATTTTAAAGTATCTTGCACCTACTTTGAGCACCTTCTGACTTGGTTGCAGCGGGAGAAGCACTAGCACAGCGGATTCTAGAGCTGTTGCAGGTGGGGAACCGCGCTGCCGCCATTGCGCGCCTGACCCTCAAGCCACGCCCACTTTAGAGGCCACGCCCTGCCTCCATATCAATGTGCCCTCCCCGGACACGCAGCGGGCGAGCGCAGCCGAAGTCGCACTTAAGTCAAGCCCGTCTGCGCCCGTCCGCGATCGTACGCGGTCCAGGGCCACACTCTATGCCCAACAAAATGACCACATACGGTGGAGCAAACAGGAATTACTTACCCTACGATGCAATATTAATGAGTCCTGCAAGCATAATTTACGAGTGGAAGACCACACAGGCTGTGAACATTGTCATTTCTCCTATGATCTTGATAAGAATACGACCAGTACGGACTACACCATGCATTGCGGACTGCTTAATGTACGATCATTAAGGAAACACAAGTTAGACCTATATGATCTACTTATGGAGAAACAGTGGGATCTCGGGTTTCTAACAGAGACATGGTTAGATAATGATTCCACATTTGATGCCCTTGAGGCACTTCCAGCAGGGTATACAATACATAGACAGGACAGACCCATAGGCAGAGGAGGGGGTATTGCTATTGTGGTCCGGGAAAGCTTGCGATGCCAACTAGACAACTCTTCCATCCTGGACAGCGAGGCAGGGAGTTTCACTATTAAAGTGAATAATAGCTGCATGCTAAAGGGCATGCTAATCTACAGACCCCCAGGCCCTATAGCCAAGTTTGAGGAGAGTCTGGTTGAAGGCATTATGGAGACTGCACTATGCAAAGACACATTTTTGGTACTTGGAGACCTTAATTTACATCTTAATAACCCCTTAGACAGCGTTAGTAAGAATTTCAGCCAGGCATTAGGAGCCCTCCAACTGAATCAAATTGTTAGCGGTCCAACTCACCAGCTGGGTCACCTGCTGGATCCCATATTTGTCAACTGGGGGGAAGTAGAAGCTATGGCCCCTATACCCATCCCCTGGTCGGATCACTATTTAGTCCCTTTCACTATACGCATTCCTGGGAGTAGACCCCGCAGCTAACAGCACTGTATCATCTCAGGGGGAAATGGGCTCCTTTCTCCCAGCCCAAGTTCTGCGAGGCACTGACTAAAGGGGGGAGCCCCGGGGGGATGACGCTGACACGGCCAACACTAATCTCTGCAAACGCATTAATGAGGCATTGGATTGCGCAGCTCCTCTTCTAAAAGCCAAATTTGGGAGCCGTGTTCAAAAAACCGCCCCTTGGTTCAACGATGAATTAAGAGCCTCGAAAACCGCACTGAAGAGAACCGAAAGAGAATGGCGAAGGACTTTCTCCAAAGAAACCAGAATCGCCTACTTGACTGAGAGGCGACTTTACCATGGCCTAATTAGAAAGTCCAAAACAGCATATTATACGTCCAGAATCAGAGAAGCTGGTAATTCAGTGAAAGAGCTGTTTTCGCTCTACAAAACTCTTTCGAGCGGAAAATCAGCCACTGTCCCAGATGACTGCTCGTCCGAATCGTGCGACAAAATCGCAGACTTTTTTTCAGAAAAGATAGCCAAAATCTATTCGGCATTTCCAACGCAACCTATAACTGGGGCAGAATTTGTCGAAAGCCCAAGGGAATGGGTTGACAGATACAGAGTGACCAACTTTGTTACCCCGCCACCTGAAGATCTCTTAAAAATCTGTAGATCTGTGAGGTCAGGTTCTCCGCGGGACCCTACCACACCTAAACGTTTGGCAGATAGTCTGGGGGTATTGGAACCTTACATCAGACATCTATTAGATGTGTCTTTTAGCACCAAGTCCGTACCTAAAGATTGGAAAAAGGCGGTGGTTCTACCACTAAGGAAGAAATCTACTATTAGTTTTGAGAAACTAGAGAACCTCCGCCCAATTTCACTTCTACCCTTCCTGGCCAAAGTAGCCGAAAAAACGGTCAACTTGCAACTGATGGACTTCGTGGAAAAGGCTGCCTTATTGCACGACACTCAATTCGGTTTCCGTCCCCGCCACTCTACGGAGTCTGCGCTCTTAACAGCAGTGGAGTCCCTACGTCAGGGGGCAGATGAGGGCCATACCATGGCCCTCATCCTATTGGACCTGAGTGCAGCATTCGACACTGTAGCTCATGCCAACTTGCTACAGTGTCTGAATAACGGAGGAATATCTGAAGCGGCACTCCAATGGATCCAATCCTTCCTGACTGGGAGAAGTTTTCAAGTCCGCCAGGGCGATTACTACTCCAGAGACATTGGTTTGGGACAGGGCGTTCCCCAGGGATCGTCCCTGAGTCCAACCCTGTTTAATCTTTATGTCTCTCCAGTGGCTTCGATTGCCGTGAGTCATGGATTGAACATTGTGTCATATGCCGATGACACGCAGCTGGTTATCTCCCTCTCACGTGCCCCCGAACTTGCTATGGACAGTTTCAGGGTTTGCATGCAAGATCTTGCTACCTGGATGTCCACCAACTGCCTTAAATTAAACGGCAGCAAGACCGAGATGCTCGTGGTGGGGGGGGAGTCCATCTGTTTGGTCATCGGCGTGGTGGCCCCCATGCCTAGGTGAGGCTCCTGTGCCCTGTCAAGAAGTCAAAAACCTTGGTGTATGGCTTGACGCGGACCTATCTTTTGGACCCCAAATAGACCGAGTGGCAGGAGTCTGTTTCAGCGTTTTAAAAACCCTACGGAAGGTCCTTGTTCTCCTTCCTATGTCCGCCCGGAGAACGCTGGTACACGCCCTTGTGACATCGCGCCTTGACTATGGCAACCTATTGTACCTGGGAGCCACCTGTAAGGCAATTAACCGCCTCCAGGTATTACAGAATGCGGCAGCCCGCCTCATCTTGAAAACCCCAAAAAGATCGGATTCTAAAGCTGCCCTTCAGACCCTCCATTGGTTGCCAGTGAGAAGCAGAGTGCAATTTAAAGCCCTCTGTACCTGTCACCGTATTCTTGCTAGGAAAGCACCAATACCACTTCAGAACCTAGTCACCAAGTATGTACCATCACGCGCTCTGCGCTCCTCACACGGAGGCTTACTTAAGGTCCCTAGGGTAAAAAGATCCCGCATGGGCGGACGCTCTTTTCGCCATCTGGTAGCGAAAAGTTGGGACGCCCTGCCTCTTAATCTTCGCCTAGACCCTTCTGAATCCAGTTTCCGGAAGAACTTAAAAACATATTTATTTTCAAGATAATCTGGGCTCACTCCTTACTACTGCTTTGAGTTTTTCAGTAGTAGCGCGGGGACACGCTTTTAGCGTAACCATGCGCTTTATAAGCTTCCCTATATATAAAAGCACATTTTTATTTTATTTTCACAGGCGCGGCTGTCAATAAGTGGCGCTGCCTTCTGTAAGGGCTGACGGTCGGAATCAGTGTTTGATGTTCGCACCGGCGCTCATTTTTGGGGCTTCCTTATCAGACTTTACCTCACTGGTCACACCTCAGGGAGTGTCCTCGTTGGCTGCTTTCACAGATAACCCAGTTCGTTGAGAGTGAGTGGAGGCGCGCGCCGCACCTTGATAATGGTTGTTAAAAACGTTCCTCGGGCGTGAATTAATTGTTGCTGGTGACTTGGCTGCCTGGGCCTTTTGCAGCTTTGCTGTCTGCTGCTGGTGGCTGGTTCCTCTGGTGCATGACACACCTCCACTCCCGCCCGGTGCTCGGTGTGGTGGTACCAGACTGCATCCGGGCCTCGCGCTGCCTCTCACATCCCTTCTCTGGGTAATTAGCCGCTTCCACCGCTTCCCCCCTCTTTGTTCCCTGACACTGATTGCCTGTTTCCGCTCGGGAAACAGTAGGGTGTACAGCATATGCCAGTTGTGATCTCCTGCAGCACACAGAGACTCCCCGCTGGGACTCCTGGGCCTTAACATCTGCAAACAGCCACCCCGGCGTGGACCGGCCGCACCGCTGCCCCCGGGCACACCGCCCGGCGCGGGGACTCTCGTTAAGTAATCAAGACCATGATAAACCTGAGCCATTGTGACGGCAACAAACACAGTCGCCGATATCGACCCATGACGCGAAATGAGCCCTGCTCCACCTGCAGCCGCACCTCCAGGGGGTGGCGGACACCGTGGCATGGCATTGGGGAAAAAAACCCTTCTCTTAGAGCCAACCTCGCCCCAAGGAAACGTGACCCACTTAACTCCATAAATGCGTCTTTGCCAATGGGCAGGGATGAACTAGCGCTGCGAGGTGGCCTCCTGGTGATATGCCAGCTTTACGTATCAGCAAAAAAACAAGACCGATATCAGCACGGATATGAACACCGGAGAGGGAGGAGGAGGGGGGAGGGAGGGGAATCAAGTCCTTAAACATATTATGTGCCTTCTTTAAAACGCTTGGTACAAAGCCGACAATAGTTTTTTTCTCACAAGAAAAGAACAAGTCAGGTCCCGGGCCGGCAGCCAATCACAGCGCGGCCCGGGGAATGACGTCACGAAGGTGTCCCGGGCCGGCAGCCAATCACAGCGCGGCCCGGGACTTAAAAAAAGACCGAGAAACACCCCCGAATCGCGTTCCGACGGGGAAAGAGTGATTGACAGCCAATCTCTTCCAATGGCTAGCCTCCATTTATGGAGCTAGCCAATGGAAGAAGGGGCGGGTTCAAGTCCCCCATACTGTTCTAACATTAGATTTCGCCTGCGCAAAACGCTGCTTGCGCAGCTTTCGACAGGCGAAACCTAAAAAATATTGGCAATGACATCCATGCAAGGAATGAGTAGTTGTTTTCAAGCAGGGCCGACCAGCACGGTAGTGGTTCACCCCAGGACACAGAAAGGGGTTAGTGAGTCTGGACAACGCTGAAAACGAAGTGGTACAGTGAGAAGACACTGCAGTGTGGCAGTTCAGAATAAATGTCTTAATGAACATGCGGCACGCTGATTACAGTAAAAGTATATTTTTATTAGGCAGATTATACCTCTCTCCAGGATAGGCATCAAGAGCAGCAATTCCGTGGCCTGCCTCCGCTTACGTTCAACATGGATTTCCGGCCTGACTTTTTAATTGGTGTAGTTTTAGGTGCAAGTTAAACACATATTTGATTCACTCAGCCATGGGGGTGGGAGGCGAAGGGCGCATCGTCATTACTACTGTGCAGTTGGCCTAACGGCTAGGGCGCTCGACCTCGGACCTGGGGATTTGGGTTCGAGTCTCGGTAACGACGCGAAAAAACCTCCTGTGATTCTGGGCAAATCACTTAATCTCGCTGTGCCTAAAATGAAAGTGTGTCCTCATGTAACATAACTGGAAAATATGTAAAGCGCTCTGATACCTGATTCGGTTCGGGTCTAGTTCGCGCTATATAAAACTCTGCAAAACAAAACAAGAAGCAGCGAGCTGCACAAGATTGCGTCTTTCAGTGAGCAGACGTAGTTCGTATATGCATACAAGGACACTGACTTGTAACTAAATTTAACCGAGCCGTGCTCCAAACCTCCCAATCCTCACATGCAGGAATTGACAAAAGAAATGTGGGCGGCTGCAATACTTTGATGAGGCTGGGGCGGTTGCCGCACTGATTACAATTAAAATGTTACCTGCAGGCACGGAGCCTCCTGAAGCAGCCCGGCGCCCACCGTGGTTAGAGTTGACATTAGGTGCCGCGCTGATAGAGGGAATCACTCGAACCTGCATGAACAGCTGTTCACAGCAAGGAAATAGAACGAGGAATGCAGCTGCCACCCTGCGCGCCGCTGCTTGCTCCCGAGAGCAAAACGCTGTGGGAGTGAACATTAAAAAAGAGGTGGCACATGCACCCACCTTCAGCCATTTGTGTTTCATTGCTGAAAGACAGAAGCAAAAGCCAATCCAATGTGTGGGAGAAGTCAGACCCAGATTCGAGCCCTGAGAATCTAACAATTATGGCACCTTCTGTGCAAGTTAAAGAGATATTGAGTGACCCCACACTCCCAGACTTTACTATTATCACAGTAATTTCCTGGAATGTAGCAGGATTGTGCAGCAAACTTAATCTATCAGATTAGCTAAACTTTATAAGCAATTTTTCTATTGTTTGTTTACAAGACACGTGTGTTACTGAACCTTGTCATCTTAATGGCTTCAAAACGTATAACCTGCCGGCTGTTCCATCTAGTCACGGTAGGAATAGGGGCGGTCTTTGTACTTATGTATTGAACAAACAATCTTCTTTTGTAAAACTTAGGACCAATAGCTTTTTTTTGCCAAATTGTCAGTATAGATCTTCCTGGACCACGCAGGATATGTTTATTCAATTTTTATAATAATGCCTGTGGATTTGATATACTGGATATATTGCCCTCTCTGGAAAATGACCTGGATACCATTCTCCTACAGGGGCCTGGGGAGAAGTTAATGCTTTGGGTGGGGGATTTTAACCTCCAAATATGTAAATTGCCCTCTAAATCTATTTGTGGTCTGATCAACAAACATACCACCCATTTTCAACACTCAGAGTATGGTAGGAAGCTCAACAAGCTTATCTCAAAATATGATTTGGGCTTTTGCAATGAGCTTGGCAACATTCCTATTGAGGTTTCTTGTATCTTTAACGGCACCTTGGGTAAAAGTGTTATAGAGTTTTTACCTTTTCCAATTCCTTATTCATCTTATACTGGCAATTTTATCTTACATGATTACGCGTAAGTGATCACTATCCCCAGAGCCTAATGCTAAACTTTGGATCAGTAAATGAGCAGAGGGACTCCCCCGTACTTTTGCCGTGGAGAACTTAGAGCTCTCCCGATTAAATGGGTTTACATTACATTGGTCAATGGTCAACCCAACAGTCTTTTAAGAGAATGTCATTCAGAAGCATAAAAGTGCCTTTGATATATGTCTGGATATTTCAAAGGAGGCTTCCGTTATTACGGAATCCTTCGGACAAATAATCAGCACCATTAAGGTGGGGTTATCATCATGGAAGAAGGCAGGCTCAGAAAACAGGATGGGCTGGTTTGATCATGCTTGTAGTAAGACTCACAAAAAACGTATATCATTTTTTAGCTCACTCGCCACCCCAGTTCAGACATGGCCATATGCAAATCAGTCTGACCCTGTGCCATCTCTGTACTGGGGTGAATGTATGACATTGTTCTGCATTCTGTCCATCAACTGTTGTTTTTACATTAGTCACCCTGAATGGGACAGGTATGCCCCAACGTGGGTCCTGTGCACTCCATGCCACTGGAATCCAGCTATCCCGGCTGAAGAGGGGTGAAACCCCGAAACCAGTCCGAGGATGCTTGTTTCCAGTCCAGGGAGGACCTGGCTTGGCAGTTCGGGCTGGACTGTTCCCACGAGGCACAGGGTCAAGACTGATTTGCATATGGCTGGGTTCAAACTGGAATGACATGGTGAGCAAAAAACACGATGGATTTAGGCCCAGATCTCTGTACTGGGTTTAATGAATGACATTGTTCTGCATTCTGTCCATCAACTGTTGTTTTGCATTTGTCATCCCGAGGGGGATGGGTATGCCCAGACGTTAGTTCCGTGTTCTCCATGCCACTGGAATCCAGCTATGCAAGCTGAAGAGGGGTGAAACCCGGAAACCGGTCGTAGGATGCTTGTTTCCAGTCCAGGGAGGACCTTGCTTGGCAGTTTGGGCTGGAATGTTCCCACGAGGCACAGGGTCAAGACTGATTTGCGTATGGCTGGGTTCAAACTGGAATGGCATGGTGAGCAAAGAAACAATGGATTTAGGCCCAGATCTCTGTACTGGGGTGAATGTATGACATTGTTCTGCATTCTGTCCATCAACTGTTGTTTTTGCATTTGTTACCCAGAGTGGGACGGGTATGCCCAGACGTGGGTCCCGTGCTCTCCATGCCACTGGAATCCAGCTATTCTGGCTGAAGAAGGGCGAAACCCCGAAACCGGTCCTAGGATGCTTGTTTTCAGTCCAGGGAGGACCTGGCTTGGAAGTTCGGGCTGGACTGTTTCCACGAGGCATAGGGTCAAGACTGATTTGCATATGGCTGGGTTCAAACTGGAATGGCATGGTGAGCAAAAAATGATGGATTTAGGCCCAGATCTCTGTACTGGGGTAAATGTATGACATTGTTCTGCATTCTGTCCATCAACTGTTGTTTTTGCATTTGTCACCCCGAGTGGGACGGGTATGCCCAGACGTGGGTCCCGTGCTCTCTATGCCACTGGAATCCAGATATCCTGGCTGAAGAGGGGCGAAACTCCAAAACCTCTCCTACGAGGATTGTTTCCAGTTCAGGGAGGACCTGGCTTGGCAGTTTGGGCTGAACTGTTCCCACGAGGCACAGGGTCAAGACTGATTTGCATATGGCTGGGTTCAAATTGGAATGGCATGGTGAGCAAAAAACTATGGATTTAGTCCCAGATCTCTGTATTAGGGTGAATGTATGACATTGTTCTGTATTCTGTTCATCAACTGTTGTTTTTGCATTTGCGTCCCCGAGTGGGACGGGTATGCCCAGACGTGGATCCCGTGCTCTCCATGCCACTGGAATCCAGCTATCCTGGCTGAAGAGGGGTGAAACCCCAAAACCGATGCTAGAATGCTTGTTTCCAGTCCAGGGAGGACCTGGCTTGGCAGTTCGGGCTGGACTGTTCCCACGAGGCACAGGGTCAAGACTGATTTGCATATGGCCGAGTTAAAACTGGAATGGCATGGTGAGCAGAAAAACGATGGATTTAGGCCCAGATCTCTGTACTGGGTTTAATGAATGACATTGTTCTGCATTCTGTCCATCAACTGTTGTTTTGCATTTGTCATCCCGAGAGGGACGGGTATGCCCAGACGTTAGTTACGTGCTCTCCATGCCACTGGGATCCAGCTATCCAAGCTGAAGAGGGGTGAAACCCGGAAACCGGTCGTAGGATGCTTGTTTCCAGTCCAGGGAGGACCTGGCTTGGCAGTTTGGGCTGGAATGTTCCCACGAGGCACAGGGTCAAGACTGATTTGCGTATGGCTGGGTTCAAACTGGAATGGCATGGGTAGCAAAGAAACAATGGCTTTAGGCCCAGATATCTGTACTGGGGTGAATGTATGACATTGTTCTGCATTCTGTCCATCAACTGTTGTTTTTGCATTTGTTACCCAGAGTGGGACGGGTATGCCCAGACGTGGGTCCCGTGCTCTCCATGCCACTGGAATCCAGCTATTCTGGCTGAAGAAGGGTGAAACCCCGAAACCGGTCCTGGGATGCTTGTTTTCAGTCCAGGGAGGACCTGGCTTGGCAGTTCGGGCTGGACTGTTTCCACGAGGCACAGGGTCAAGACTGATTTACATATGGCTGGGTTCAAACTGGAATGGCATGGTGAGCAAAAAAGGATGGATTTAGGCCCAGATCTCTGTACTGGGGTAAATGTATGACATTGTTCTGCATTCTGTCCATCAACTGTTGTTTTTGCATTTGTGACCCTGAGTCGGACGGGTATGCCCAGACGTGGGTCCCGTGCTCTCTATGCCACTGGAATCCAGCTATCCTGGCTGAAGAGGGGCGAAACCCCAAAACCTCTCCTAGTATGATTGTTTCCAGTTCAGGGAGGACCTGGCTTGGCAGTTTGGGCTGAATTGCTCCCACGAGGCACAGGGTCAAGACTGATTTCCATATGGCTGGGTTCAAACTGGAATGGCATGGTGAGCAAAAAGCGATGGATTTAGGCCCAGATCTCTGTACTGGGGTAAATGTATGACATTGTTCTGCATTCTGTCCATCAACTGTTGTTTTTGCATTTGTCACCCCGAGTGGTGCGGGTATGCCCAGACGTGGGTCCCGTGCTCTCCATGCCACTGGAATCCAGCTATCCTGGCTGAAGAGGGGTGAAACCCCAAAACCGATGCTAGAATGCTTGTTTCCAGTTCAGGGAGGACCTGGCTTGGCAGTTCGGGCTGAACAGTTCCCAAGAGGCACAGGGTCAAGACTGATTTGCATATGACTGGGTTCAAACTGGAATGGCATGGTGAGCAAAAAAACTATGGATTTAGTCCCAGATCTCTGTATTAGGGTGAATGTATGACATTGTTCTGTATTCTGTTCATCAACTGTTGTTTTTGCATTTGCGTCCCCGAGTGGGACGGGTATGCCCAGACGTGGGTCCCGTCCTCTCCATGCCACTGGAATCCCGCTATCCTGGCTGAAGAGGGGTGAAACCCCAAAACCGATGCCAGAATGCATGTTTCCAGTCCAGGGAGGACCTGGCTTTGCAGTTCAGGCTGGACTGTTCCCACGAGGCACAGGGCCAAGACTGATTTGCATATGGCTGAGTTCAAACTGGAATGGCATGGTGAGCAGAAAAACGATGGATTTAGGCCCAGATCCCTGTACTGGGGTGAATGCATGACATTGTTCTGCATTCTGTGCATCAACTGTTGTTTTTGCATTTGTCACCCCGAGTGGGACGGGTATGCCCATACTTTGGTCCCGTGCTCTCCATTCCTCTGGAATCCAGATATCCTGGCTGAAGAGGGGTGAAAGCCCGAAACCGGTATTAGGATGCTTGTTTCCAGTCCAGGGAGGACCTGGCTTAGCAGTTCGGGCTGGACTGTTCCCATGAGGCACAGGGTCAAGACTTATTTGCATATGGCTGGGTGCAAACTGGAATGGCATGGTGAGCAAAAACATGATGGGTTTAAGCCCAGATCTCTGTACTGGGGTGAATGTTTGAAATTGTTCTGTATTCTGTCCATCAACTGCTGTTTTTGCACAAGTAAACCAAAGGCCAATTCCTGCCTTACGTTATGCGGACGCCGTAGTTCTCATGGTGCGCACTCCTCTAGCTCTACAACGAGTTCTTGACAGTTTTACTCTATTTATGGATAATCTAGGGCTTCAGATCAACACAAGTTAGACATTTATTATGAAAGTAGGCGGGGTGCAAAGTGTTGCAACATTCACTTAGACAATGAAACCTTACCTCAAACACGAACGTTTTCTTATTTGGGAAGTTTATTTGACAGCGCAGGTACATGGAAAAGTGCAATTGAATCCAGAAGACTGCAATTTTTAAGATACATTTCGGCACTGCACAATTTTGTCAGAAAATTGGGAAACATTCAAATAAAAGAAATGCCATCTGTCTACTATGCAAAATGTAGAACAATTGCAATGTATGGCTTGGATATTTGGGGATATGCAAACGTTGAATCATTGCAGGTGGTGGAAAATTTCTTTTTAACCCCTTAAGTGCTGCCGTCGGCCATTGGACGTTGCGAGCACTACCTCCGTAGTGCTGCGCACGTCCAACGGCCGACGCAGCCCCGCCCGTTTTGCGGAAGTGCCACACCGCCGCAAACGGGTTAAAATTTGTTTTAGCACTTCCCACTAGTTGTTCAAATCACGTATGTCACTCTGAACTGGGGACTAATTACCTAACAGACCTGTTGAGGATTCAACCAATTTTTTGCTATGGCACAAACTATGGACTTCAGAACATATTGGCTTGAATCGTGCCATAGCTAAGGATTGCTGCGACTCTGAAAGGGCCCCAAAGTTTCCTTGGTTAAAGTTTATGAAGAACTCCCTGACAGATATGGGCCGTCCCGAATTTTACGAGCAACCAGAATCCCTGTTAAATATTTCATGTAAAGCACTAAAAACAGAGTGTCTAAAGCATCTGGAGGATTTGCGACTATGTGTGGAACTGCCCAAACCATCTGTAAAACATAACCAAATGGTCCTGACCACCTTTGCTATACAACCATATCTTTTTAACGTTCTTAATTGTCAACATAGATTAGTTTTAAAACGTTTTAGACTAAATATTTTCCACCGCCTGATAGGTTTTCCAAATACCAATGATTGGTCAAACGATTTACAATGTTGCCCATGTGACAATGTTTCCAATCAATCAACCATACACATTGCACTTTTTTGTAAATTCTATACAGATTTGAGAAGATCCTTGTTAGAAATGGGGGTCTCTAGTTGGCAGGGGTAGGTACCACTGTCCAAATAGGGACCCTTGCTTCTAGTCAGGGTAAGGAGGAAACCCTCCGAGATAACCCCTGCTCACCCTCTAGGTAGCTTGGCACGAGCAGTCTAGGCTAACCAGAGGCAATGTGTAAAGTATTTGTACCAACACTCACAGTAACACAGTGAAAACACCACAAACTGGCTCCACAACAGTTTAGAAAAATAAAGGTATTTAATATAAACTACACAAGACCAAAACGACAAAAATCCAACATACACAGTTCAGGAATATGGTTTCAAAAGAATTCTTAAGGTTGCGATCAAATTCTTTAGGGTGCGATAAAATTCTTTAGGTTGCGATAAAATAATCCACAGTTACATGAAAAGTTCACAGTTGCGTCACGTTTAGCTCACAGTACCTTTAGTTGCGACAAAGTTCCAAAAGCAGAAGCTGGCGCGGTGGAAAACAAGCGATGCGTTGCTCCTGAGACCCTGGGGAGGCGTTTGTGACAGCCCCGCTGCAGCAGCGGGCGTGTTGCGACGAATCCGGTCTGTATGGGGAGGAAGGCCACTTGTATGGATTCCGGTGCGTAGGTTCCGTAGGAAGTTTGTTTTTGCAAAGGCACGATGCGACGATCCTTGGAGGTGCGGCGATCTCCAGGGCGACAATGCGCGGACCAGCGGTGATCTTCTCTCTCGCAGCTCCTCGATGCGTTGGCTTCGGCGATGACTCTCACACCACCTTGATGCGGTCCGCAAGCAGGCGGTGCGGCGATCTCACCCAGCGACGACAGGCTCTGCGACGACACTCGCAGCGATGTTAGATTTCCCGCACCGATTGGGTGCGTCCCGCAAACGAGGGATGTGACGGCTCTGACAGCGGCAACAGGCGCTGCGACGATCTTGACCTTCGTAGCGGCAGGAATTTCCTCGCACTATCGGGGATGCGCTCCGCAGCGAGCAATGCAATAACTTTTCTGTAGCAAAGTCTCTCAACCATAGTTTCCAGCTTCCCAACACAGGTACACCTGCCAGAGGCACCACACATGGGCCAAGTACTCCAGGGAAGACAGAACTCTCTCAGTAGAGCTCAGGGGAAGTTGGGGATGAAGTCCTTTTGTTCCTGGGACTTCAGAACAGGGGGGCAGCTCCGCTCAGGCCCTTGGAGATTCCTTCAAGCAAGGGGACACAACACTAAGCAAAGTCCTTCCCCTCTCCTTGGCAGCAAAGCAACAGCAGGGCAATCCAGCAGAGCAACAGCTGGACAATCTTCCTTCTTCAGTTTCAGCTTTCTCCTTGGCAGAGGTTTCTTCTTGATTCCAGGATGATCTAATTTTCTGTTGTCAGGGGTCCTGTACTTATACCCCTAAAAGTCTTTGTTCTCTTTGCGCAAGTGGGCCCTGAGCCCGGTCTGAACCAGTTCTGGGTGTTTCTTGAGCACTTTGTTTTCCTGGCTTCTCCTTTCCTTTCAGAGTGAGCGGCAGGGTCGTCAGCCGCCCAGCAGGAGGTGGAGCCAGCATTGTGGAAGGCAGGCACAGCACTATTCAGGCCCAGGTGCTATCTCCTCCCACCACTCAAGTTGCAAATGCAGTCATTCAGTCTAGGGCTGACTCACCCAGCCTTCTGGGGAATCCCCAGCCCCTGTCACTCTCAAACCAGACAGTCAATACACAAACAGGCCAATGCACACAGGAAGGTCAGACAAGAGAACAGCAACTTTCTAAAAGTGCTGTCCTCAAACACAGGATTCAAAAACAACCTTTCCTAAAAGATGTGTTATTAAATTCTAAGTTCAGGGATACTAGACTCTTATGTCCTATCTTGTTCCTATGGGAAGTAATGCTGGTAGCCACTGTAGCCAGCATCCCCCATGTTAACCTATGGAACAAGATAGCTTTACAATAGTGAAACACGAAAATGGCTGTAATTCACTACCAGAGCATGTCACCTGCACCAGTACATGCTCTACCTTTCACATACACTGCACCCTGCCCAGGGGGGTACCTTGGGCCTTTCATAGGGGTGACCAATGTGCACAAAAAGGGAAGGGCTAGGCCTGGTCAGTGGGGACACTGACCAGGAGGACATGGCAGTTCACAGACTGCACACAGGCACTGCGGTGGCAGGCCTGAGACACCATTTTAGGGCTACTCATGTGGGTGGCACAATCAGTGCTGCAGGCCCACTAGTAGCATTTGTCATCACCAACCCTGGCACACCCAGTGCACTTTACTAGGGACTGCTTGGTGATACAAAAATGCCAATCATGTATATCCAATCATAATAACAATTTACACAGAGAGCATATGCACTTTAGCACTGATCAGCAGTTGTAAAGTGCGCAAAGTCCTATTGCCAACAGCCACGGGTCAGGAAAAATAAGGGAGAAAGAAGCAAAAAGTTTGGGGATGACCCTGCAAGAAGGGCCAGTTCCAACAATCCTTTATTGTACTTTTCTTGAAATCATTACATTTTAAACAATGCAGCCCGGCATTTGTATATTTACAACTGCTCCCAAACCTCTACACGTGAGGTGTGATACTTGTAAGATTCCTTAGGGTGACTCAAGTAAAAAGAAAACCGATAAGAGCACTATGTTGATTCATGAATTCTTGGTTATAATGTGATCTGATTTTTACCCCTTTGACGTTAATGTATTTTATCTGTTGCACTTGCTTTTATGAAATTCTTTTTAACTTTTATGTTCTTTTTTTTGATACACTTCGTGTGAATCGAATAAGATACATTGAATTGAATTGACTACACCCGGTGCTTAATTTGTAAAATATGGAGTGCCAGGGCTAAAAGCAATTATTTAAGGAAAAAAATGGCTCCTGTGGAATAGATACTGAATAATGATTAAAGAAGGCCGTAAAATACGTATATAACAACAGGGTATGTGTGAGATATCAAAGAGAAAGAACTACCAATACACCTTCCTAGTTATTCAATAAGTTGTATTGAAAACTTTCAGTTGCAGTAAATAGTTCCATACATAGAGCAAAAAATTATTATTTACAGTTGTGTACAAATGTCCCCAGTGAAATTATGAACCAAACTAATAAGATAACGTGTGAAAAAAATGTGTACAAGGTTTCAACAATTTGCTGTTCATAAAAGCGACCACTTTCTTTCAATAAATTACATAACATTTATACAATCATAGAGTGCGGTGCTTAAAGGTTCGCTTTTCTTAGTTGTCGACGGCGTTTCGACCCTAGAAAGGGTATAGGGTCTCTTCAGGACATATGATATGTGACATCTGGGAAGAATAATGATATGTGTTTAGAAACTATTATAAGGGTGGAGTATATTGTTATAATATGTTGGATTGGTAATGATTTCTACCTGTTCTTTGTATCCACTAGAGTGACAGTGAAGTTGGTGCAAACCGTGTCTTGGTGAATTAAAAGCACTTACTAGGCAACTCAGCTTATTTATTTATTTATTTATTTTGGAATCTTGTATAGCGCACAGTTACCCTTAGGCATCCCGGCGCTCGTTCATGACTCAGGGAAATGGCACAGAAAAAGAAAATGGCACAGAGAAAGCAGAAGGAGAAAAAGAAAACAGGAGCCTATAATGAGATACATCATGCAGGAAATAAGTGGGTTTTAAGCAATTTTCGGAACTCGAAGATACCTGATTCTGTCCGTACGTTCAGGGGAAGCTCATTCCAACACTTGGCAACGTTCACCGAACATCTTCTACCCCCCGTTCTGGCTCTTTTCACTCTCGGCACTTGTAGCAAAGCTTTGTGGTCAGAGCGTAAAGCTCTAGTCGCTTTGTAGGGCATCACCATATTACCCAGAATGGGAGGACCCTTCCCATGCAGGATTTTATGTGCCATACAGAGAGATTTAAATGTTATCCTCTCCCTTATCGGAAGCCAATGCAATGCTTTCAGAGCCGGTTTTGCAGACTGTCTTCTAAGGATATTCATCAGCAGCCTAGCTGCTGCATTCTGCGCTCGTTGTAATTTATTAAGCGTGGCTTCCGGTGCGCCCAAAAAGAGCGCATTACCGTAGTCCAACCTAGAGACAATCAGCCCCTGGATGAGGAGTTTCCTGGACATTGGGGGGAGGAGAGGTAAAATCTTGCGAGCTGATCTGATCAGTGCAAAACAGACTCCCGCTGTTTTCTTTGCGTGGGTCTTGAAAGACAGATCTTGTTCAAGCCACACGCCCAGCCAGGCTTTTGATCTCCTTTTTTGGGTTAGGAGGATCACCCAGGCAACTCGGCCAACTGCCTATCGGCAAGGAAGGTCCCGTTTGTCCCAACAGCATCAGCTCTGTCTTAGAGCCGTTCAATTTTAATGCTGAATTGCCCATCCATGTGTGCACCCTGGACAGACAAGAGTGCAACACATCTGAGCAATCCACCAATTGGGAGAGGGCTACTACCAACTGGGTATCATCAGCATAGCTGATAATTTTAATACCCAGAGGGGCTACCACCTCCTCCAATGGGGCCATATAGATATTAAACAGTGTGGGGCTCAGGGAGGAGCCCTGAGGCACACCACACTGAAGGGGGATGGAGGCGGATTGTGCATTCCCTTCCCACACTTGATAGGTTCGTTGATGCAAAAACGAACCGAGCCACTTTAAGGCCATTCCAGTTAGGCCAGCCTCTGACAGTCGTTGGAGCAGCACCTGGTGGTTAACGGTGTCAAAAGCTGCACTAAGGTCCAGGAGGATCACTGCCACTGATCGTCCTGAATCCAAAATGCTCCTAGCCTCTTCAACGACTGCCAGAAGGGCAGTGTCTGTGCCATGGCCCGGCCTGAAACCCGTTTGGGAAATCCGCAACAAATTGTTGGATTCCAGGAATAGTGAGAGTTGTTTATTCACCAGTCTCTCCGCAATCTTACCAACCCCCGGCAACAGGGAGATCGGTCTGAAATTGGCCAGGTCTGATGGATCGAGATCAGGTTTTTTCAAAAGGGCCTTTACGACCGCCTTTTTCCAGCGCAAGGGAACTACTCCCTGCGCTAAGGAAGCGTTGATAAGATCTGTCACTGGTGTAGCAATAGTAGTTGCTACCTGCTTCAAGTATCGCATCGGAACGGGGTCCCTGGGTGAGCCACTTTTTATGGTCCCTAGTACCATGCTGACTTCGTCAACGGTCACTGGACCAAAGACATCAAGCTTCTTCTGTACCTCACCTCCCTGTTTACCTGTATGTGCTACCAAAACAGGCTGCGGTAAGGAGCTTATGATATTTTCCACTTTCATGTGGAAGTAGTTAGCCAATTCCTCACATTTCTTTCGGGGATTCTCATGGCTCAGTGATGGTTCTGGGATTTTCAAGAGGTCTCTAAATATCTTAAAAGACTCTCGCGAGGAGCTGGCTGCATTACCAATTCTCTCATCATAATACTTGGCTTTTGCATCCCGTAGGGCGACTTTATATCCTCTCATGGCAGCGCGATATTCATTCCGGTGTGCTTCTCCCCAGTCCTTTCTCCAAATCCTCTCAAGCTTTTTACAGCCTTTCCTGAGGGTTCTTAATGCCTGGGTGTACCAAGGGGCAGAGCCCACTCTCTTCTCCCTCTTTGGCATTCTCTTTTTTGGGAGAATAACATCCAAGGAGCTATTTAGCCACTTATTCAAATTCTCATCGGCGATTAGAGGGACCACCACCGGACGCGGGCACGTGGCATTTAAGTTAATAATCCAGCGCTCTAATGGTAACCTGGACCAAGCTCTATCCACCGAGAAAACTTTAGGAATCACCCCCTCCTTTGATTCGTACTGCCAGTTAAAAGGGACCAAGAAATGATCCGACCATGGTAGAGCCAGAGGGGTCAAGGAAACAGTCCGGTCCATATTTGAAAAGACCGGATCCAATAAATGACCCTTACAATGCGTGGCCCCTGAATTAATTAGATTAATGTCCAAAGCTTTCAGGTCGCCCTGCAGGTCCCCAGCAAGTGTATCCTCAGGGTCATCGAAATGGAGATTAAAGTCTCCTAATAGGAGAAAATTAGTTGTCAATGATGCCAGAGACGTTACAGTTTCCACCAATGAGCAGGGAAAAGTACCTGCCCCTCCCGGTGGGCGATATACCAAAAGGCCTGACATGGAGGTCGTGGCTGATATGCATAGTGAGAAATAACAACTCTCACACTCACGTACCCCCCCATCCTGGGCTCTACAGACCAGAGTGTCCCTATGGATTATCCCAATACCACCTCCTCTCCCCACAGGTCTATCTAGATGATAGATAAGATAGCCAGGGGGGAGTGCTTGCACCATATCTGGGCCCGAGGGGGATGTGGTCCAGGTTTCAGTTAAAAACAAGACATCCAAGTCATGATCTTGTATAAGGCAGTTAATTTCAGTTGAGTGACTGGGCAGGGATCTACAGTTCAGCAAAGCTGACTGTAGGACCTTGTTTCTCACAATTTCCAGGTCCTTCATGCTATACTTACAGGCTACAAAAAGAAACTCACTTGTGTGGGTAGCCTCGCAAGATCCATCCTCCGGGCGTAGTAATAGCAAATCGTTAGAAGTATATGTCCTCCTGATCCCAAGGCGAGGAGCCAGCGTATCTAGCCCTAAGCCCGTCTGGGCCCGGACGGGCACAGACGGGCTGAACTCTGGCGTAACTCCGGCGGACTGACGGCGGACCCGCTGCGCGCTAGCATGGCCGCCTTTTGAAGGAGGTCTAGCGTCCTTGTGACGACTAGACCGTGTAAGGGGAGGCGTCCCACTCACCCCCAAGATGGCCGCCAACGTCGACGTCACGAAGGCCAAGAAGAAAGGGCAAGGACCCGCCAAGAGCCGTGAAATTTGCTGGGTTCTATATAGGAAACAAAAATAAGTAGAGTCCTAGTTAGGACAGGTATGCACCACGGGGTACAGGGGCAGCGATAATAGGTACAGTAGTATTGAATGTACAACGATCAGTTCACTTACCCCTAGTAAGGGCGTGTATCTAGCAGATCTGCGTGGACGCACTAAAAACAGACCCCCACATGCATCAACCTATTTAGGAAGTGCAAACGGTGCGAATCGGTAAATTCGGCCGTTTGCACTTCCGAAATACGTTTTTGGGATGCATTAAACAATTCGCTATTTTTTGCATTTCTTAAAAATGCAAATGCAATTAAGGAATCGCATTTGTGCGATTCCTTAAATGCAATGCATCAATTTGTAAAAAATAGCGAATTTTGAAATTGGAAGTGCAAATTAACACGAGGTTGACCCTCGTGTTAATTTGCGAAAATTTTTAAAAAAGAAAAAAAAATGCATTTTTTAAACTTGCATGTTACAGACACACATGTCCTTAGGACATGTGTGTGTGAAACATGCACTTGAAAATACATTACAGGTGTGCAGGGGGGGTCCTTTGGACCCCCCTCTGCACCCTTGCAATGCATCAACAAATTGCGAGTGCAAAAAAAAAAAAATGCAAAACGGCATTGATTCCTATGGGCCTCTAGGCCCATAGGAATCAATGTAATACCATTCCTTAATTGCGATTCGCAATTAAGGAATCGCAATTTCCGAAAATTAAGAAATCCTAAAAACTTTTAGGATTTCTTGATGCATAGGATTTTGCATTTCCTAAATAGCGATTCCTTAATTTTCGCTATTTAAGAAATGCAAAATCCTACATTGATGCATGTGGGGGAGAGTGTCTAAAGCATCTGGAGGAATTGCGACTATGTGTGGAACTGCCCAAACCATCTGTGAAACATAACTAAATGGTCCTGACCACCTTTTCTATACAACCATATCTTTTTAACGTTCTTAATTGTCAACATAGATTCGTTTTAAAACGTTTTAGACTAAATATTTTCCACCGCCTGAGGTTTTGCAAATCCCAATGATTGGTCAAACGATTTACAATGTTGCCCATGTGACAATGTTTCCAATCAATCAACCATACACATTGCACTTTTTTATAAATTCTATACGGATTTGAGAAGATCCTTTATTGTACTTTTCTTGAAATCATTGCATTTTAAACAATGGAGCCCGGCATTTGTATATTTACAACTGCTCCCAAACCTCTACACGAGTGGTGTGATACTTGTAAGATTCCTTAGGATGACTCAAGTAAACAGAAAATCAATAAGAGCACTATGTTGATTCATGAATTCTTGGTTATAATGTGATCTGATTTTTACCCCTTTGACGTTAATGTATTTTATCTGTTGCACTTGCTTTTATGAAATTCTTTTTAACTTTTATGTACTTTTTTATGATATACTTCGTGTGAATCGAATAAGATACATTGAATTGAATTGACTACACCCGGTGCTTAATTTGTAAAATATGGAGTGCCAGGGCTAAAAGCAATTATTTAAGGAAAAACAATGGCTCCTGTGGAATAGGTACTGAATAATGATTAAAGAATGCCGTAAAATACGTATATAACAACAGGGTATGTGTGAGATATCAAAGAGAAAGAACTACCAATACACCTTTCTAGTTATTCAATAAGTTGTATTGAAAACTTTCAGTTGCAGTAAATAGTTCCATACATAGAGCAAAAAATTATTATTTACAGTTGTGTACAAGTGTCCCCAGTGAAATTATGAACCAAACTAATAAGATAACGTGTGAAAAAAATGTGTACAAGGTTTCAACAATTTGCTGTTCATAAAATCGACCACTTTCTTTCAATAAATTACATAACATTTATACAATCATAGAGTGCGGTGCTTAAAGGTTCGCTTTTCTTAGTTGTCGACGGCGTTTCGACCCTAGAAAGGGTATAGGGTCTCTTCAGGACATATGATATGTGACATCTGGGAAGAATAATGATATGTGTTTAGAAACTATTATAAGGGTGGAGTATATTGTTATAATATGTTGGATTGGTAATGATTTCTACCTGTTCTTTGTATCCACTAGAGTGACAGTGAAGTTGGTGCAAACCGTGTCTTGGTGAATTAAAAGCACTTACTAGGCAACTCAGCTTATTTATTTATTTATTTATTTTGGAATCTTGTATAGCGCACAGTTACCCTTAGGCATCCCGGCGCTCGTTCATGACTCAGGGAAATGGCACAGAAAAAGAAAATGGCACAGAGAAAGCAGAAGGAGAAAAAGAAAACAGGAGCCTATAATGAGATACATCATGCAGGAAATAAGTGGTTTTTTTTTTTTTTTAAAGTTTTATTTTTGTTGTTGCTGTCTCATGGTATACAGTAACGTACATTATATCCCCAATGCAGCGTCAACATTCCGCTGCCATAATCAGTAGAGCAACTTTTTAATATTTTACCCCCCCAACTTAAACTAGCTACTTTCAGGGTTAAGTCAATAATCAGCAATGTTCTAAATCAACAGTAGAATGTCTAAACGCAACTATCAGGTCTCGGGTCAAGTATACATTTCAGTATGGTCATCTGCGGGTAAGTGCCCATGGTCCCGTATCCTCTATCATCCCCACAGTCCATTCCCCCCTCCCCCTCTTCAATCCAGGCCCTCTTCATCCTCTGAGCTGTCCCCATCTCCTTCCTCGGGCAGGGGCTCACATAGGTCTCCCCTAAATTTGTTCCAGGGTGACCAAATCCCGTTCCATTTCCGAGGATTATGTCTCTGCTGATACACAGCCCGCTCAGTTAGCATAAGCACATCCATATTTCTGCACCATTGCGCCAGTGTCGGTGCTTCCTGTGCCCCCCAGTTCTTTGCGATGTCACGTTTCGCTAGCATTACCCCTATGACCACCCATCTCTTTGCCTGCAACGAAAGGTCCGTTGGGCCCCAGACATTCAGGAGACAGATCCTGGGATCTGGTGTAAATGGGTTCTGTAGTGTCTGGCCAATCGTGCGCGTGACTCGCCGCCAGTAATCCTGTATATGTGGACACGTCCATATAGTGTGGTATAGTGTGCCCTCCTCCCCGCATCTTCTCAGGCAGTGTGGGTGTTCTGCTCTATGTATTTTATACAGTGTCGTGCGGGTGTAGTAGACCCTGTGTAGCACTTTAAACTGGATCAGTCTGAATCGGGTGGAAATACCCGCCTCCCTGGGCGAAGCCAGGGCTGCGTTCCAGTCTGCCTCATCTAGGTCCCCTACCTCGTCCTCCCAGTACCCCTTTAGTTTCCCCAGGGGGTCCGGCAGGTTATTCATGAGTTTCCGATAAGTGAGGGAGGTTGCCCCGGCCTCCATGTAGTCTGTAAGCAGTCGGTCCTCCAACGGAGCCGACTCCGGAGGCGCCGTGCCAGGTTCTAGCACCGACAGGAGTGCGTGCCTGATTTGTATGTATCTATATGTTTCGGTCTCTGCAAGGTTGTATTGTTCTCTTAGTGTCGTGAAGGAGAGCACACCCTCCCTGGTCCATAGATCGCCCACCGTGGAGATCCCAATGGTGTCCCACTGGTCGAACCCCTTGGAGCTGCGCAGGTTACCGAGGGCCTTGGCGTCCCATAGTGGCGTGAGCCTGGTGATCACTCCCTCCCACCCCAGCCGTCTCTGAGCCCTGTGCCATAGGGCAACAGTGTGTTTGGTAGGCCCCTCTAGTTTCCTCACCATCCCTTTATTATAGAGCGGGGCTAGCAGAGTGGACAAGCCTAGTTGGTGTCTATCCGCCCTGAACGCTGGGTCGTCTTGCGGTGCGTGGATCCACTGGTTAATCACCTTGAGATGTGCCGCCCAGTAGTACAGTTCAAGGTTGGGGAGGGCTATCCCACCGCTATACCAGTCCCTGGTCAATTTCAACTGTGCGACCCGGGCCGGTTTGTCCCCCCACAGGAGAGTGGACAGTTGGGCCGAGACTTGACGGAAGAACGATACGGGAACCACCGCCGGCGTGTTTTCCAGAACATAGAGGAAGCGAGGGAGCGCCAGCATCTTAAAGAGTGCCGCTCTACCTAGCAGTGTTAGGGGGAGATTTTTCCAAAGGCGCACATCAGTCTTCAATTTGTCCAGTTGGGGCTTAAGATTCCGGTCAAGGAAGGTCGAGTGCTCCCTTGTAATCCATATCCCTAGGTATTTAAAGGTGACGCGTTCTACGAGTAGTTGGCAATCTGCGGGTAGTATTGGAAGGTCGCCTTTTACCATATATATCACTGATTTGGACCAATTGAGTTTATAACCCGAGGCCGTGCCGTGGCTTTCACACAGTGCCAGCAAGACCGGGATACCGGTCGTTAGGTCCGTGAGGTAGACGAGCATGTCGTCGGCGTATAGGGAAACCCTATCCTCGCCACCACCTTCCCAGTGTATACCTTTCAGCAGCTGGGTGGTCCTGAGGATCGTGGCCAAGGGTTCTAGCACCAAGGCAAACAGTAGTGGCGAGAGTGGGCACCCCTGTCTCGTACCCCTTGCCAACGGGAACTCTCTTGATATGTATCCGTTTGCGGTTACTCTAGCCATAGGTTCGGTGTACAACAGTCTGACCCACGATATGAACGTCGGGCCGATACCAATGTGTTCCAGGACAGCAAAGAGATAGCGCCACTCCACCATATCAAATGCCATTTTGGCATCAAGCGACAGTACCGCTGCCGCTTCCTCCAGCTGCGGGGCTCGGGCCAATACTCCATGCAGCCGTCGCAGGTTCAGCGCCGTGCTGCGGTGTGGCATAAAGCCCGATTGGTCCGGGTGTATAAGGTGCGCTAGATGGGGCAGTAGCCTGGTGGCCAACAGTTTCGCCAGGATTTTACTCTCGGCGTTAAGGAGGGAGATCGGGCGATATGATTCGCACTCCTCTGGGGGTTTGCCGGGCTTCGGTATTGCGACTATCGTGGCCGTGCGCTGATCAGGGGGGAGCCGTCCCCGTGCCCGGCACTCCTGAAACATATCGAGCAATGGTGCTGACAGTGTCTCGGACATGAGTTTGTACCATTCTATCGGCACACCATTGGGGCCCAGTGCTTTCCCGGGGTGTATTGCCGCTATGGCTGCCTGTAGTTCCTCCTCCGTCAGATCGGAGTCGAGCTCGTCCCGTTGGTCTGGGGAGAGAGTGCGGGTCGGCACTCCCACAAGGGAGTGTTCTACCATTTCCCGTGTGACCCCATATTCAGGGGAGTACACGGAGTGGAAGTGGTCAGCTAGGAGTTCCACTATTTGCGCCGGACTGGTGTGTACCTCACCTTGAGGGTCTCTCAGTTGTAATATCGCCCGCTGGCCACCCCGCGCCCTCTCCAACCACGCCAGAAGCTTCCCCGCCTTGTCGCCTATGTCGTATATCCTGCTCGCTGTCGCGGACATATTGTCCCGCACTCGGCGGCGCAGAAAGTCGGTGTGGCTCTGCTGGGCCAGTCGGAGTGCGTGTTGGGTGTCTCCAGTCGGGTTCCCCTCGTGGTCTCGTGTGGCCTTTTCCAGTTGTTCCTCTAGGTCTGTTAGTTCCTGACGTTGTGTGCGTCTGTGCTGTGCGACTACCGAGATCGCCTGTCCTCGGAGGACAGTCTTGTAGGCCTTCCACAGAATAGTGGGCGACTCCACGGACCCCACATTCTCTGCAAGGTAGGACCGTGTGCCCCTCCTCAAGGCCCTGGTGACGCCCGGTTCTTTAAGGTAACCCGGGTAAATCGGGTAAAGCCGTCTGCGGGATTGTCTCTGACTGAACAGAGTCAGTGTAAGTGGGGAGTGGTCAGAGATCCCTCTCGGCCTAATTTGGGAGTCAGCGAAAGTGAGGAGCCCCCCCCCCAACGTCAGGAAATAATCTATCCTTGACAGGCTGTCATGGACTGTTGAGTGGTATGTGTATTGTCTATCATCTGGGTGGAGTCGCCTCCACACATCCACTAGACCCTGTGCTTCCATGAAGTCATGCAGTTTGGAGGGCCCTGGTGTACGCATGCGCGTTGGGTGGCGGTCTAGGGAGTCTTGTGCCACCGCATTGAAATCTCCCCCCATAACAAGCTCCCCTTCAGGAAGATCTAACAGGAATTTCCCCAGTTCCGGGAAAGCTATGTTGTGTAGTGCTGGTGGGATGTAGACCGAGACCACGTTCAGTGGCTTCCCCTCCCACTGGCCGTGTATCGCTGCAAAGCGCCCCTGTGTGTCTGTCGCCGTTGATTGGGCTATGAACCCGGATGAGCGGTGAATCAATATCCCGGAGCCCCGGGACCCCTTTGTGAACCCAGAGTGTACTATCATGTTGTAGCCTCTCCTGTCTAGGGCCTTCGTGGCTGTGCCGGTGAGATGCGTTTCTTGTAATAGGACCAGGGCGGGGTGCAGCCTCTTTATACTCTGCAGTACCAGCCCACGTTTAATCTTGTCGCCCAGGCCCCTTACGTTCCAGGACATGAGGAGTAGCGGGGATGTATGCCCTACGTTAGTGTCCTCCCCCATCCTGTGTTGGTTTACGGCCTGTGACTTTATGCTCGGGGATGGCCAGGAGGCCTGTGCAGTGCCCCTGTGTGGTGCATTGTGACCATACCATCTTATACTCGTGTACCCCATCGTAGCTAACCTGACCCCGTGTAGAAACTAGGAACAAAAACCCCCTTCTACCCCCAACTCCCCCCCTCCCTGCCCCCCTGCTCAACGGACTCAGAACTGCCCGCCCCCCCAACTCAGCAGAGTGCCTGATCCCACCCCTTAACATAGTACTTGCTCGCTGGAGTGAAGGTTTCTCCGTGGTCAGCGGCCCCCATCTTCAGCTGCGGAGGCCTCTCCGCCCAGTGTCCAAGGCAGCGTTCCTGTTCATATCATGTTCCTGGCAGTCGGACCATGGCCGTGTCTTACTGATCCCCGTTTGCCTCGTCTTCCTGATGGTCGGATAAAGGGGAGTGCACCTCCAGATCTCCGTCGTTGGTTTGTGAGCCCTGTCGGAGGCCAGCTGGTCGGTGCTTGTTCTGTCTATGCGAGCGACGAGGGCCCGCCGCCCTCCAACCCTCCAGCCAATCTTGCACCGCCTCCGGTGATTCAAAAAACCAAGTCTTGTTGTCCGCTACGACCCGAAGCTTGGCCGGGAAGAGCATCGAGTATGGGAGTTCCCTGGCTCTGAGTTCTTTTTTGACCTCAAAGAAGGTCCGCCTTCTCCGCGCCACCTCGGCCGTGTAATCCGGGAAGAATGCCAGCGTCGCGTTCTGGATCTTGATAGGGGGTGAGTTCCTTGCTGCCTGTAGGATGGCATCCCGATCCCTGAAGTTGAAGAGCCTCGCTATGATCGGTCTGGGGTTAGTTCCTGTCTTGTGGCGTCCCCCCGGCACCCGGTGCGCCCTTTCCACTGTGAAAAAGGCGGAGAGTCCTTTGGGCTTCAGAGTGTCCGTGATCAACTTCTCGACATAGAGGTCCATTGCCCTCGTGTCTTCCGATTCCGGCACACCAATAATACGGATGTTGTTCCGTCTCGAGCGCCCCTCCTGGTCATCGAGCTTGTCTCGTAGTTCTCTGTTCTCCTTCGAGATGCGTTCCATACCAATCTGGAGTTCCGAGACGTCCTCGACCAGGGACTTGGTCACAACTTCCATATTGTTCACCTTCTCTGTCATTTTATGGAAGTCCGCCCTTATAAGTGTGATCTCGGCCGAGATCGATCCCACTGTGGCCTGTACCTGCGTGAGGGCCCGCATGACGTCGTCAATGGTCGCTTTCTTGCCCCCGGTCACTTCGGTCGTCTTGCTCGCCTGTGGTCTGGCGTCCTGCGAGGGGGAGGGGGAACCGGGTTTTTCATAGGCAAAGCGGTCCAGGCGTGATTGTGACGTTCCGCCTTTATGCCCCTTGCCAGCCATCCTGGGTTCGCCTGGGCCAAACTATCGTCCTCTGCCAGCCGCTGGGGGTCTACCCTGGGCTCCCGCTGTGGCTACGGGGGGAATGTGGCCCTCTTGAGGCGTCCCAATGAGTTTGCGGACGTGCCTGGTGCGTGGTGGCCGGCCGGGTCACTGACTCATCAATGGGGCACGCCGTCGAATGTCGCCGTTCCGCAGGACTCCCTCTGCTCCCCTCCGCCACCGCTTACAGCGACTCTGGCTCACCGGAGATTCCGTGTTCGGTCCCCTTATGGCGACGGGGGGGGGGGGGGGGGGGGCCCGGGTTGCACCCAGAGAAGTCTTTACGCTGCGAGGTGCCCTGTCGGTATCTCGGGCGGGGACTCCTTCGGGTCTGGTGCGCTTTGCCAGGCACTCTGATCGGCCAGGGGGGGGGATCGCCGTACTCACACGGTGGCAGCGCGGTTCCTCCGCATCCAGACTCTGCTCTCTGGCCGCTGCTACTGAAAATGGCGGCGTCAGCTTCCCCCGTCGTCGCTCCGGGCGCAGGAGCCCGCTTTCCTCGAGCGTCCCCCTCACCTCCGCTGAGCCTCCTGACAGGCCGATCGGCCCCCCTCGGTCCGGTAACTGATGCTGGAGGGCTCGGCCTCTGAGTACCCTGGCGTCCTCCGCGCTCGGTTGTTTCCGGCGGATGGCTGCCTGCCTCAAGCCGCTTCCGGTCGGCGTGTTGTTCACTGTGCCTCCCGGTCCGGCGGTCGCCCACAGGCCCGCTCGGGGCGCCAACAGTAACTGGTGTTCCTGACCTCGGATTGAGGTCCGGCGAATCCGAATCGCCGCCGCCTGGTCCTGGGCTTCGCTGCCTACCCGCCTGGGTAATTAGATTGCCGGATAAATGTTCGGATTACAACTGGGAGCCGCTTTCAACACGGAGCTCTCCTTCTAGGCTGCCGCCATCTTCGGCTGCTAGCCACGCCCCCGAAATAAGTGGGTTTTAAGCAATTTTCGGAACTGGAAGATACCTGATTCTGTCCGTACGTTCAGGGGAAGCTCATTCCAACACTTGGCAACGTTCACCGAAAATCTTCTACCCCCCGTTCTGGCTCTTTTCACTCTCGGCACTTGTAGCAAAGCTTTGTGGTCAGAGCGTAAAGCTCTAGTCGCTTTGTAGGGCATCACCATATTACCCAGAATGGGAGGACCCTTCCCATGCAGGATTTTATGTGCCATACAGAGAGATTTAAATGTTATCCTCTCCCTTATCGGAAGCCAATGCAATGCTTTCGGAGCCGGTTTTGCAGACTGTCTTCTAGGGATATTCATCAGCAGCCTAGCTGCTGCATTCTGCGCTCGTTGTAATTTATTAAGCGTGGCTTCCGGTGCGCCCAAAAAGAGCGCATTACCGTAGTCCAACCTAGAGACAATCAGCCCCTGGATGAGGAGTTTCCTGGACATTGGGGGGAGGAGAGGTAAAATCTTGCGAGCTGATCTGAGCAGTGCAAAACAGACTCCCGCTGTTTTCTTTGCGTGGGTCTTGAAAGACAGATCTTGTTCAAGCCACACGCCCAGCCAGGCTTTTGATCTCCTTTTTTGGGTCAGGAGGATCACCCAGGCAACTCGGCCAACTGCCTATCGGCAAGGAAGGTCCCGTTTGTCCCAACAGCATCAGCTCTGTCTTAGAGCCGTTCAATTTTAATGCTGAATTGCCCATCCATGTGTGCACCCTGGACAGACAAGAGTGCAACACATCTGAGCAATCCACCAATTGTGAGAGGGCTACTACCAACTGGGTATCATCAGCATAGCTGATAATTTTAATACCCAGAGGGGCTACCACCTCCTCCAATGGGGCCATATAGATATTAAACAGTGTGGGGCTCAGGGAGGAGCCCTGAGGCACACCACACTGAAGGGGGATGGAGGCGGATTGTGCATTCCCTTCCCACACTTGATAGGTTCGTTGATGCAAAAAACAAACCGAGCCACTTTAAGGCCATTCCAGTTAGGCCAGCCTCTGACAGTCGTTGGAGCAGCACCTGGTGGTTAACGGGGTCAAAAGCTGCACTAAGGTCCAGGAGGATCACTGCCACTGATCCTCCTGAATTCAAAATGCTCCTAGCCTCTTCAACGACTGCCAGAAGGGCAGTGTCTGTGCCATGGCCCGGCCTGAAACCCGTTTGGGAAATCCGCAACAAATTGTTGGATTCCAGGAATAGTGAGAGTTGTTTATTCACCAGTCTCTCCGCAATCTTACCAACCCCCGGCAACAGGGAGATCGGTCTGAAATTGTCCAGGTCTGATGAATCGAGACCAGGTTTTTTCAAAAGGGCCTTTACGACCGCCTTTTTTCAGCTCAAGGGAACTACTCCCTGCGCTAAGGAAGCGTTGATAAGATCTGTCACTGGTGTAGCAATAGTAGTTGCTACCTGCTTCAAGTATCGCATCGGAACGGGGTCCCTGGGTGAGCCACTTTTTATGGTCCCTAGTACCATGCTGACTTCGTCAACGGTCACTGGACCAAAGACATCAAGCTTCTTCTGTACCTCACCTCCCTGTTTACCTGTATGTGCTACCAAAACAGGCTGCGGTAAAGAGCTTATGATATTTTCCACTTTCATGTGGAAGTAGTTAGCCAATTCCTCACATTTCTTTCGGGGGTTCTCATGGCTCTGTGATGGTTCTGGGATTTTCAAGAGGTCTCAAGCTTTTTACAGCCTTTCCTGAGGGTTCCTAATGCCTGGGTGTACCAAGGGGCAGAGCCCACTCTCTTCTCCCTCTTTGGCATTCTCTTTTTTGGGAGAATAACATCCAAGGAGCTATTTAGCCACTTATTCAAATTCTCATCGGCGATTAGAGGGTCCACCACCGGACGCGGGCACGTGGCATTTAAGTTAATAATCCAGCTCTCTAATGGTAACCTGGACCAAGCTCTATCCACCGAGAAAACTTTAGGAATCACCCCCTCCTTTGATTCGTACTGCCAGTTAAAAGGGACCAAGAAATGATCCGACCATGGTAGAGCCAGAGGGGTCAAGGACACAGTCCGGTCCATATTTGAAAAGACCGGATCCAATAAATGACCCTTACAATGCGTGGCCCCTGAATTAATTAGATTAATGTCCAAAGCTTTCAGGTCGCCCTGCAGGTCCCCAGCAAGTGTATCCTCAGGGTCATCGAAATGGAGATTAAAGTCTCCTAATAGGAGAAAATTAGTTGTCGATGATGCCAGAGACGTTACAGTTTCCACCAATGAGCAGGGAAAAGTACCTGCCCCTCCCGGTGGGCGATATACCAAAAGGCCTGACATGGAGGTCGTGGCTGATATGCATAGTGAGAAATAACAACTCACACACTCACGTACCCCCCTATCCTGGGCTCTACAGACCAGAGTGTCCCTATGGATTATCCCAATACCACCTCCTCTCCCCACAGGTCTATCTAGATGATAGATAAGATAGCCAGGGGGGAGTGCTTGCACCATATCTGGGCCCGAGGTGGATGTGGTCCAGGTTTCAGTTAAAAACAAGACATCCAAGTCATGATCTTGTATAAGGCAGTTAATTTCAGTTGAGTGACTGGGCAGGGATCTACAGTTCAGCAAAGCTGACTGTAGGACCTTGTTTCTCACAATTCCCAGCTCCTTCATGCTATACTTACAGGCTACAAAAGGAAACTCACTTGTGTGGGTAGCCTCGCAAGATCCATCCTCCGGGGGTAGTAATAGCAAATCGTTAGAAGTATATGTCCTCCTGATCCCAAGGCGAGGAGCCAGCGTATCTAGCCCTAAGCCCGTCTGGGCCCGGACGGGCACAGACGGGCTGAACTCTGGCGTAACTCCAGCGGACTGACGGCGGACCCGCTGCGCGTGCCCGCTGCGCGTTAGCATGGCGGCCTTTTGAAGGAGGTCTAGCGTCCTTGTGACGACTAGACCGTGTAAGCGGAGGCGTCCCACTCACCCCCAAGATGGCCGCCAACGTCGACGTCACGAAGGCCAAGAAGAAAGGGCAAGGACCCGCCAAGAGCGGTGGTTTTTGCTGGGTTCTATATAGGAAACAAAAATAAGTAGAGTCCTAGTTAGGACAGGTATGCACCACGGGGTACAGGGGCAGCGATAATAGGTACAGTAGTATTGAATGTACAACGATCAGTTCACTTACCCCTAGTAAGGGCGTGTATCTAGCAGATCTGCGTGGAAGCACTAAAAACAGACCCCCACATGCATCAACCTATTTAGGAAGTGCAAATGGTGCGAATCGGTAAATTCGGTCGTTTGCACTTCCTAAATACGTTTTTGGGATGCATTAAACAATTCGCTATTTTTTGCATTTCTTAAAAATGCAAATGCAATTAAGGAATCGCATTTGTGCGATTCCTTAAATGCAATGCATCAATTTGTAAAAAATAGCGAATTTTGAAATTGGAAGTGCAAATTAACACGAGGTTGACCCTCGTGTTAATTTGCGAAAATTTTTAAAAAAGAAAAAAAATGCATTTTTTAAACTTGCATGTTACAGACACACATGTCCTTAGGACATGTGTGTGTGAAACATGCACTTGAAAATACATTACAGGGGTGCAGGGGGGGTCCTTTGGACCCCCTCTGCACCCTTGCAATGTATCAACAAATTGCGAGTGCAAAAAAAAAAAAAATGCAAAACGGCATTGATTCCTATGGGCCTCTAGGCCCATAGGAATCAATGTAATGCCATTCCTTAATTGTGATTCGCAATTAAGGAATCGCAATTTCCGAAAATTAAGAAATCCTAAAAACTTTTAGGATTTCTTGATGCATAGAATTTTGCATTTCCTAAATAGCGATTCCTTAATTTTCGCTATTTAAGAAATGCTAAATCCTACATTGATGCATGTGGGGGAGAGTGTCTAAAGCATCTGGAGGAATTGCGACTATGTGTGGAACTGCCCAAACCATCTGTGAAACATAACTAAATGGTCCTGACCACCATTTCTATACAACCATATCTTTTTAACGTTCTTAATTGTCAACATAGATTCGTTTTAAAACGTTTTAGACTAAATATTTTCCACCGCCTGAGGTTTTGCAAATCCCAATGATTGGTCAAACGATTTACAATGTTGCCCATGTGACAATGTTTCCAATCAATCAACCATACACATTGCACTTTTTTATAAATTCTATACGGATTTGAGAAGATCCTTTATTGTACTTTTCTTGAAATCATTGCATTTTAAACAATGGAGCCCGGCATTTGTATATTTACAACTGCTCCCAAACCTCTACACGAGTGGTGTGATACTTGTAAGATTCCTTAGGATGACTCAAGTAAACAGAAAATCAATAAGAGCACTATGTTGATTCATGAATTCTTGGTTATAATGTGATCTGATTTGTACCCCTTTGACGTTAATGTATTTTATCTGTTGCACTTGCTTTTATGAAATTCTTTTTAACTTTTGTGTACTCTTTTATGATACACTTCGTGTGAATCGAATAAAGATACATTGAATTGAATTGACTACACCCGGTGCTTAATTTGTCAAATATGGAGTGCCAGGGCTAAAAGCAAAGCAGCAACTGCCACGTTTAACTTTCTAGCACTCTGAAGCCACATAGCCTTTTTTTGGGACCTATGTTGTTGCACTGTCCTGGAGAGTAAAACCTAGCAGTTGCTGCTTGTTTGATTTTTGATAGGCAAGTTAGTTTATTTAATAGCAAATAGTTTGCAACTTCATGTTTTACAAATTAAGCAGTGCTGTGGTGTACCGTGTACCTGCCTCAAAGCTGAGCCCCACCACTCTCTCGAGCACTGTCATAGCTCCTGGAGTGCCCTGCATCTAAGACTGAGCTTGTCTGCTGGGCTAACCCTAAGGTTCGCCTTCTGCAACCTCTTGTGCTGCATTCCCTGATTTGCCAGTACCTTGCATGGAAGGATGTACTGGCGTTTGCTTGGGCTAGTGTTGAGCCCTGGCACAGGCACATATAGCCGGTTGGAAAGCAGAAAGACCCGGAGGTCTGGCTGCAGGGCTCTCCCTCTGGTCTCTGCACATAACCTTCTGAGCAGTCTGTACTCGCCTTTACATGAAGATACATAAGGAGGCGCACACAGGTGCTGCTCTTGTTTATATTGGCAACAGATGTCTTTGTGCAGCCCAGTGAAAAATTGACACTTATAATGCAATATTTCAGAATTAGATGGAAAAGGTGTTATGAAGGGGTGGTATGTGTTGTAAAATTACAAACGCTACAGATAAATAGAAGAGGCGCTATTTGTAAGTATGCATACAGCAGGCATCAGCAGAAGTAATATCTTTACTAAATGGGAAGCATGCTGAGAAAATTCTGTGGTTATGCTTTTATTGTTGTCAATGTACTTTTGTTTTAATAACAGCGTTATATTTCTTGCATCTATATTGTGTCCATGTGCATCCTCAGATAGATATGTGTTCAATACTACATTTTATGTCGGTCTATTTACTTTATTCGAAACAAAAGGGGATGATGGACAGAGCGTTTGAGCAAATCAAACACTCACCCCCAGTCAACTGATCTGGGTTTAATCCATCACCATTCTTTAGCTCACTCAGCCACCTGGCTCAAAGTCTGCTCCAACAGACCATCACAGGGACACGCCGAGGATGACACCCCTAAAAGAGCATTAGAATCACAAAGGTAAATTTATATCTCACACAATGAATTTATGGACCTGGTCAAAGCAAGCAGGCCTGCCTGCAGCCCTTCTGACCCCTGTCCGCCACAAACTTTCAAGACAATTATTTTAACAACCTCTGTTGCCATTCCAATAAGAAGAATTATCAACGATTCCTTAACTACTTGAATATTTCCAGAAGAATTCAAAAAGTCATACATACGCCCTTTACTGAAGAAAACAAAATTGGACCCGCTGAACCCTGACAACTACAGACCCATTACAAATGGACCTTTCCTGGGAAAACTGATAGAAAGAGCAGCGTTCGCCCAGATGTCACAATTCATTGAAGAGAATATTGTCAAGACTACATCTACAACATTCACAGTTGATCTGTGCAATAAGACTGCAGAAAGAACATAAAATACCTGCCTGTTTCTGCGCTCCAGTTGTAGTATTGCTACCAGATTCCTCTTCTGACTGCTTTCACAATCATGCAATTCTCCTTGGATCCCACTTCTACATTGCTCCGACTTTAGCAAAATGGGGAATTTAATGATAGCAATGCGACAATAGTTTAATTTTCATAAATATTTGCAGCAGAGTGAGGGCGTCCTCTAAAACAATGTCAGCATATCGGCAGGCAAGAGGAACGTTTGGCTGCACAGATCTCAGGAAGTCACTAGCTGCAATCGTCCTGACATCACAATGTGGCAAACCTACTGCTAAGGACACAGGGTACAACATTCACTAATATGGGCAAGTATGATCATAGACCATCCAAACTCATTTAACTTAAATTCAATCAATCAATCAATCAATCAGGACATTTATAGAGCGCACTACTCACCCGTAGGGTCTCAAGGCGCTGGGTGGGGGGGGGGGTGCCGTTACTGCTCGAACAGCCAGGTCTTGAGCTTCTTCCTGAAGGAGAGGTGGTCTTGGGTCAGGCGCAGGTCGGTCGGGAGTGAGTTCCAGGTCTTGGCGGCCAGGTAGGAGAAGGACCTTCCTCCTGTTGTCGCTCTTCGGATGCGGGGGACGGCGGCGAGGGCGTGGTTGGTTGATCTGAGGAGGCGCTTGGGAGTGTAGAAGTTGATCCGGTTGTTGAGGTAGCTCGGGCCTTGGTCGTGTAGGGCTTTGTGCGCGTGGGTGAGGAGACGGAAGGTGATTCTCTTGTTGATCGGGAGCCAGTGCAGATCTCTCAGGTGTCCGGAGATGTGGCTGCGTCGGGGGATGTCGAGGATGAGTCTGGCCGAGGCGTTCTGGATCCGCTGGAGTCTCTTCTGGAGCTTGGCGGTGGTTCCGGCGTAGAGGGCGTTGCCGTAGTCCAGTCGGCTGGTGACGAGGGCCTGGGTGACAGTCTGCCTCGTCTCGGTGGGGATCCACCGGAAGATCTTACGTAGCATGCGCAGGATGTTGAAGCAAGACGAGGAGACGGCGTTTACTTGTCTGGTCATGGAGAGGGAGGAGTCCAGGATGAAGCCCAGGTTGCGTGCGTGGTCCGTCGGTTTGGGTGCGGTGCCCAGGGCGGGGGGCCACCAGGAGTCGTCCCAGGCGGAGGGCGAGGATCCCAGGATGAGGACCTCCGTCTTGTCCGAGTTCAGTTTCAGGCGGCTGGTCGTCATCCATTCGGCTACATCTCTCATCCCTTCGTGCAGGTTGGCTCTGGCGGTTGCGGGGTCGTTGGTCAGGGAGAGGATCAGCTGGGTGTCGTCGGCGTAGGAGATTATGTTGAGGTTGTGTTGGCGTGCGATGGCCGCAAGGGGGCTCATGTAGACGTTGAAGAGGGTGGGGCTCAGTGAGGATCCTTGAGGGACGCCGCAGATGACTTTGGTGGCCTCTGACTTGTACGGTGGTAGGCGGACTCTCTGTGTTCTTCCGTCGAGGAAGGAGGTGATCCATTCCAGTGCCTTGTCCTGGATTCCGATGTTGCCGAGGCGCTGTACTAGGGTGCGGTGGCAGACAATGTCGAAAGCCGCGGAGAGGTCCAGGAGGATGAGGGCCGCTGTTTCTCCGTTGTCCATCAGAGTTCGAAGGTCATCGGTGGCAGCGATGAGGGCGGTCTCGGTGCTGTGGTTCGCTCGGAAGCCCGACTGTGAGGGGTCGAGGGATCCATTCGTCTCGAGGAAGGCGGCCAGCTGTTTGTTGACGGTCTTCTCGATGACTTTGGCCGGGAACGGGAGGAGCGAGATGGGACGGTAGTTCTTGAGGTCGGTGGGGTCTGCTGTGGGTTTCTTGAGAAGAGCGCTGAGTTCGGCGTGCTTCCAGCTCTCAGGGAAGGTGGCGGTGTCGAAGGAGGTGTTGATGATGTCCCGCAGGTGGGGTGCGATGACAGCGTCGGCCTTGTTGAAGACGTGGTGAGGGCAGGGGTCAGTCGGAGATCCGGAATGGATGGAGTTCATTGTGCGGATGGTGTCTTCGGTGCTGATCGGAGTCCAGGTGCGGAGGGAGGTGGTGGGTGGCGTTGTTGCGGTTGTGGCTTGCGTTGGTTGGTTGTTGAAGCTGTTGTGTATGTCCGTGATCTTGTTGTGGAAGTAGGACGCGAGGGAGTTGCAGAGGTCTTGCGACGGGGTGATGTCATTGTTTCCGGCGTTGGGGTTGGAGAGCTCTTTCACGATGTTGAAGAGTTCCTTGCAGTTGTGTGCGTTGTTGTCCAGTCGGTCCTTGTATGTATTTTTCTTGGTGGCGCGGATCAGTTGGTGGTGTTTCCGGGTGGCGAGCTTGAGGGTGGTCATGTTGTCCGTAGTTGGTTCCCTTCTCCAGACTTTCTCGAGGGCTCGACAGTTCTTCTTGGAGCTCTTGAGTTCGTCGGTGAACCATGGTGTTTTTCTGCTGCAGGGTCTGCTGGGTGGGGTTCTCAGAGGGGCGAGTTCGTCCGCGCAGTTGTTGATCCACTTCGTGAGGTTGTCGGCGGCCTGGCTGGGGTTCGCTGAGCTGGCGAGAGGGTGCAGGCTCAGGGAAGCGGTGAGCTGGTCGGCTGTGATCTTGTTCCAGCTTCTTCGGGCAACCTGTTGCTGGTGGTGGTGGATCGTCGTTCTTCTGAAGGTGAAGTGGACGCAGCTGTGGTCCGTCCAGTGGAGTCCTGTTGCGTGGCTGAAGGTGACGTCTTTGCTGGATGAGAAGACGGCGTCGAGTGTGTGTCCGGCGAGGTGGGTGGGGGTGGACACCAGCTGCTTGAGTCCGAGGTTGGCGAGGTTGTCGAGCAGGCCGATGGTGCTGCGGTCGCTGTTGTTCTCCAGGTGGAAGTTGAGGTCCCCCAGGAGGATGTAGTCGGCGGAGGGGAGGGCATGCGGGCTGACGAAGTCGGCGATGTCCTCGCTGAATCGTGTGCGTGGCCCCGGGGGTCGGTAGATCAGGGTGCCTCTGAGGGTGGTGTTCGGGTTGGTGTGGACCTGGAAGTGCAGGTGTTCAGCGGTGGTTAGGGTGTCGTCGGTGTTGGTCGTGATGCGGATGGTGTCTCTGTGGATGATGGCGATGCCTCCTCCCGTCTGGTTGGCGGTGCTGTCCCTCCGGATGATCTTGTAGCCCTCTGGGATGGCGATGGCGATGTCGGGGGCTGAGGAGGCGTTCATCCAGGTCTCGGTGAGGAAGGCAACGTCAGGGGCGGTGGTGTCGAGGAGGTTCCAGAGTTCTACGGCGTGTCTGTGGACGGAGCGGGTGTTGAGCAGGATGCACTTGAGGTGGTTGCTGCTGGTGTTCGGCTTGGCGGGTGCAGGGAAGGTCCGGATGCAGGTGAACTTGCAGGCGTGGCAGCTGAAGGGTCCGTGGGTGTGCTTCGGGGCGGCTCGATGACATCCTGGGATGCGGCTGGTGTTGAGTGCGGTGAGATCCGCGGCGGTGTAGGTTCGTCGGGTCGGCTTCCGTCGGTGGGGACCAGGGGTCCTGGCGCTGGTCGCGATCCGGTCGCGGGCGGGCGCAGACGGGCTTACCTTTGGCGCGCCTTCGGCGCACAATCGGCGCGCCCGCTGCGCGTCACCGCTGCGCGTTCGCACGGTCGCCATTTAAGGCGAAGTGCGTGGGTGGGCGGAGCAGCTGGGAGGCGGGAGCGGGGAGGGAACACAAGGAAAAAAGGGGCGGGGTCGGCGGTGGTGGCGGGAAGCGGGGGGCGGCGAGGGAGGCGGGAAACAGGACAGAGGACGGTCACAAACTAAGAAACAAGCACAAATTACAGTAGAAATACGTTTAACACGGGCAAAAGCTAATAAAGATAAAACAAGCACAAATTACGGTAAAAAACGCTTGACACGGGCAGAAACTGAGAAAAAAACAAGCACAAATGGATGACAAAACAGAGCAGGGCGAGCGCCAGCAGGGTAAGCCGGCAGCGAGGCAGGCAGCGAGGCAGAGGGCACAGAGAAGGGGCACACGCAGCAGCTGGTGGCCGTGCGGCGCGGGGGTGCTTAACTTCAATTCAATTATTCTTTATATCGATCACACTGATCATAAAAGACAGTGGCAAGAAATACAATATGCTTGTAAAAGATAACAAGATAAGAACCAATTTAAAAAAGATAAACAACGTTGCAGGTACGACACTTGTCATTTAACAATAGCATAAAAAGTAGTTACAGTGCGAAATCGTAAAATTAGTAAACGTTTCTAATTGAAAAGCTGGTAGTAAAACCATTGTGGGCATTGTCTACATCAAATGCACATAGATGTACAGATTATTTGATTATATATATTAGGCCTCAACAATAAAGGAAAATGGTAATACGCCAGCCTTTGGAACAAGAGAAGGAAGATAGTATGGATCTAAGTGACATACCTATCAAATACATTGATCCCTACTAATGCTGTGTTACTATAATTAGCCATTGCCACAGTTAATCTGTTCATGATTGCTTCTATGTTATAGACTAAAGGGAGCCCCCTGATGAAAATTGACCAGTCGTGGCAGCGGAAAATTCGGCTTACTGAGTGTTGCTACTTATCGTAGATGCCAGCTCCTTTAAAGAATTTGTACACATTCGCCACATGCAACATAAGAATTTTCTATAACTATCACATAGGGCTCATTGGTATTAGCCTTCAAGATTATTAATGCCATAACACATGACCTTGTACCCAAATTAATACATAAAGGTTTTAGCCATTTGTCCCGTGGAGCCTTATAAGCAGGACATGCGAAAAAGTTATGTGGAACTGTGACCCGGAAGTGTGTTGACCAGGAATTGGTAGAAAAGTCTCCTGCCGTTGGGCTTGGTTTTAACATACCAAAAATTTTCGTTCATGAGACTTGGCTTATACTCCATGAAGATACCAGTCAGTGAGATGTTCTCAATGGTGCGTATGCTATTTGTTTTGACCAGAGATCAATAAACCTACTTTAAATCTTTTTTTGAAGGGAACCGGTGGCCGGCTGGATCTTCCCATAGTTGGCTCAAGCCCATATTAACCGGTATACACTTCACCTTTTAAAGCCAGATTGTCTTACAGGAGGTGTTGGCGTCTCTAACATCCATTAACGCTTTGGCCTAGTGTGATAGCATTCTGGCACAGATTATGGTCTACCCCAGAGCTATCGGTCTAAACCTTTGCTACCCCGTCCAGACGGTTGCATCCCAAGTCAAAGTAAAGGAGCTTTAATGGAGTATTTTGTGAGAGACCAGTGAGGCCTCTCACAAATTTGTTCTGGGCTATGACTAACGGTGTCAAGTTGTCAAACCCCCAGAGTTAAGCACTGTATAGCGTGGAGGCTCTAACTTTAGTGTTATAGATCTTTAATACTGGGCCTAACGGCTTGGTTTACAAGGACTTATTTTGTTTCAATAGAGCTCCTGCCAGTTGATAATGTTTGAGAGCCCTAAGCTCGATCTGAGGTTTGCAGCTTAATTTTCTGCCTAGGCTGACCCCTAAATAGGTGAAGACGTCAGTTTGTTCTATTTGCTCCATGTTCATGTGGTCCCTACCCTTTACAGCTCCATGAATTTTGTTTCATTCCATTTATCATCAGGTCTTGGTCTTTGCAGAAGTCTTCAAAGTGCGTCAGCGCTCTCTGCAGCCCTACTTGAGTTTTAGAGATGACAAATTAGGCTGGAACTGGGCATCTGAAAACAATCATTGGGCAGAATGATGACTTTTCTAATGTTATGTTATGTTAATTGTACTTATAAAGCGCACTGTTACCCTGGGGTGTCCTGGCGCTAAGTACTGATTACCTGGTGAGCAATAGCCGGTTAAAGAGAGAAAACCCATGTTTTCAGATCCTTGCGAAAGGAGGCAAGGTTTGGCGTATTTCTAAGATGGAAGGGAAGTTTATTCCAGGCTTTGAAGGCGCAGTAGAGAAAACTTCTACCTCCCCAATTCATTTTCTTGAAGGTGGAGATTTGGACTAGTTTAGATCCGGAGGAATGCAGAATTCTACCAGGAACATACCATGTGAGCCTAGATTGAAGAAACTCCGGGCCAACCCCATTAACAGCCTTAAAGACAACACATAGTGCCTTTAAGCGCGATCTAAGTGGGACTGGGAGCCAATGCAGTTTCTTGAGTTCTCCTTTAATCGAAACAAACCTAGGGGTTCCCATCAGCATTCTTGCTGCTGCATTTAGGACCAATTGCAACTTGTTCATATGTTGTTTCTGAACATTGAGATAGAGACCGTTGCAATAGTCCAGACGCGAGATAATGAGAGCAGTGATGACCGTCCTTAGGTTATCTGCTGAGAGAAGAAATTTGATTTTTTTAATAATTCTAAGGACCACGAAGCATGCTGAGGTTAACTGATTGACTTGGTCCCCCATGGAAAGTTTGTTGTCCACCAGAACTCCCAAATTCTTAGCTTTCTGTGATAGTATTGGGCAAGATCCCAGGTCCTCCGGCCACCAGTCAGGAGTCCAGATTCGGGGATTATTTCCAAATTTCAACACCTCAGTTTTGGCTGAGTTGATTATTAAGCAATTGGACGACATCCAGGTAGAAATCGTGCTCATACAGTCGTGGAACCTCGCCCCTGCCTCCCTTTCCACTCCCTCCATCAGCTACGACACAATTTGTGTGTCATCAGCATAGGAGGTCATTTTTTGAGTGGGACAAGTTGATCACAGGCATTCAGAAGCCAATTATTATAAGTGGTGGTAGCCTCCTCCACATCCTGCGGGATCTGGTATATGGAGTTTTCTAAGACATTTTCCAATTTCTCCACATTCAGATTACCCCAGGATCTAGTTCTGATCTCGTTAGGTTTTGACTGACCAGACGAGAGGGCCAAAGGGCAAGTAAGTACCAACTTAACCATACAGTGTTCCGACCATGAAATCGGCAGGACAGAGATCTCATCTATATCCTTACTGTTAGAAAAGATCCTATCTAGAGTGTGCCCCTTTTCATGAGTCCGCACATTTACTCTTTGTGTCAGACCACCAACGCCCATGATTTGATTAAGCCTTGAGGTATCAGCATCATTGGTGTTTTCAAGGGGAAAATTAAAATCCCCCATCACCGAGAGCGATTCTGAACACAATCCTTCTTCCAGAAGCGTGCCTAGTGAATCCAAAAGGCCACCTTTGGGCCCTGGGGGACTTTATATAAGCAACCCTTTAAAGCAGTGGTTCCCAAACTTTTGACTCCTGAGGACCCCCATTGAGTTACCGCTGGAAGCTGGGGACCTCCAAGCAAGTTGTATGATTAAAATTTCAAATATTAAAACAGAAATTCGAAAAAAAACACGTGTGCACACAAAACAAATACTCAAAGTACTAAGGATTTTGGGGCCAGATGTACGACCATTTCATTTAGAGCCTCGCAATTGGCGACACATTGCGAGTGGCAAATTCCAAGTCGCTAAATGAAATGTACAACAGTGTGTTTAAAACTGTTTGGGATTGCGAGGCTCATTAATATTAAATGAGCCACTCACAATTTGCGAGCCCATTGGGAATGCCAGCCCTCCCAGGGATGGTGGCCTGCTGGGCTCAGCAGACCACCATGTTTGGGACTGCTTTTAAAGAAAGCAGTTTTAAAAAAAAAATGCAGACCGTTTTCCATGCATTTAAAAAAAAATGAAACGTTTTTGTATAATTTTCTAAGGGCAGGCAGTGGTCCCTGGGACCACTGCCTGCCCTTAAAAAATTATTTTGCATGCATTTGCAAAGGGGAACGGGTCCCCTGGGGACCCCTTCCCATTTGCGAATGCATTACCATCTACTTGAAGTAGGTGGTAATTGCGAGTGTTTTGTGACCGCAGTTGCAGTCGCAAAACATTTGTACATGGTTTTGAGACTCGCTATTTGGAAGGGAATGCCTCTTCCAAATAGCAAGTTGCAAAACCTATTTAGCGAGTCACCAAAAAACTGCGACTTGCGAAATAGGCTATGTACATGGCCCAATAGACTTTTGCATGCGCAAACCGGTTTGTGAACCCGTTTGCGCAAATAAAAACGGGTCGTACATCTGGCCCTTGGTATTTTATATTGAAGGAATAGCCCCTCTGTCACATGTATTTCATTTGTTTTACAGCATCTCCCATACCATTGTAGGATGTCAGCACTTTACATCACACACATATAGAGACAATGAATCATACTTGGAAATCAGTGTATAGAAAATGTTACATCAGGTAAAGGGGACTACAAGGTGTAGTATTCACATGTCATTCATACTGGTAGGTATTTTTAAAGAGTGCTTGGTCTGGAAAAGCACAAACTCAGGAATCAGAACATAACACAGTGGCTAGCAGTGACTTTAACATTAAAAATGTATTTCCACCCAAAGAATTTTTTTGCAGCATAAGGATAATGAATGACTGGGAAAAAACATAAGTTACTAACTGGTACCATGCAGTTTGCAAGCAACTCTTTGATGACAGTTTATAGGTCTCGCTGCTAGATCACGATTGCCACTTATGAAGTGCACACTAACAAAAGAATCTCTGTTGCAAAAGCAGTAACCACAGGCCTATGCACATAAAATACTGCTTTTTAAAATGCATGTTACACGTTATTTGCAGTAGGCATATTAACCCTCTGTGCTATATTAGTTAAGTCAAACAAACATGCCACTGAACAAAACTCTCATCTCTCTCCAGCAGGTACATCAATCACTGGCATCATCTTGACACTTTTATTGTTGCTCGAAAGCTGCTAATTATACAAGAAATGTTGCTGTGCTTTTAAATCTTCTGCCTACAGACCCCCTGGGAATGTGTCACAGACCCCTGGGGTTCCGCGGACCCCAGTTTGGGAAAAGCTAAGGCCTCACACGCCCGGTTGGAAACCAAAGGACTGGATGATACTTGCCAGGGGTGCCACATAGATGTTAAAAAGCGCAGGTCTCGAAGCCGAGCCTTGTGTCCCTCCGCAGGGGAGTGAAAAAGGTTCAGAGATGTTCCCATCTAAATCCACCGTCTATACTCTATCAGATAAGAAGGAATGTAACAATTTCCAGGCAACACCCCTCACTCCAATATCCGAAAGCCTATTCAAAAGAACCTTGTGGTGAACTGTATCAAAGGCCGCGGATAGGTCAAGGAGGATTAAGATGGCATTTCCTCCCCTATCCACGGCTTCTCTGATTTCCTCGGTTGATTTAATTAACGCAAGTTCCGTGTTGTGAAAGGCTCTAAACCCATATTGTGATGGGTCCAAGGAGTTATTGACAGATGAAATTACTTATTTGAACATTCATCTCTTTCTCCAGAATTTTGGCCGGTAAGGGGAGCCTGGAAATGGGACAGTAGCTATTCACGTCCTTAGGGTCAAGGGATTGCTTCTTTAGGAGAGGAAGCACCAAGGTCTTCTTCCAGTTTTTAGGAAAGATACCTCCCCGTAGGACTGCATTAAGCTAAGGTGTAAGACCCCTCCCAATAATTTCCGGTACTTTTTTGGCAATACCAGCAGGGGAAGGATCGTTGGGGGCCCCCGATTTTATTTTGTGCAAAGATTTAACCAGATCTGATTTATTAATAGGTGGGAAGTGTTCCAGTACTTCTGCCGAAGTGCCTAGGCTTCCTTGATCTAAAGGATTGATCTCAGTCAGAGTGTCATTAATCCTACCTGTGAGTGAGATAAAAATTATTTCTACTTTGGATTTGAAGAACCTAGCTAATTTGTTACAGAATTCTGCATCTCCCTGATTCTTCGGAGTGGAGGGATTAGCTAGTTTAGAGATTGTTCTAAACAATTCTTTGGAATTGGACTCAGCCATATTAATTTGTAATGAAAAATACTCTCTTTTAGCCTCCAAAAGTTATTGCTTGTACCTGGAGATACACAGTCTGTAGATCTCCCTTTCAGTATTGTCATATGATTTCCTCCAGGTCCTGTCTGTGTATTTGCAGACCAGTTTCTTGGCCCTAAGCTCCTCCATATACCAGGGGGCAGTAGGGGATGTCCGTTTGGGAACCCATTTTTTGAGGGGGACAAGTTGATCACAGGCATTCAGTAGCCAATTATTATAAGTGGTGGTGGCCTCCTCCACATCCTGCGGGTTCTGGTATATGGAGTTTTCTAAGACATTTTCCAATTTCTCCACATTCAGATTACCCCAGGATCTAGTTCTTATCTCTTTAGGTTTTGACTGACCAGACGAGAGGGCCAAAGGGCAAGTAAGTACAAACTTAACCATACAGTGATCCGACCATGAAATCGGCAGGACAGAGATCTCATCTATATCCTTACTGTTAGAAAAGATCCCAGCTAGAGTGTTCCCCTTTTCATGAGTCGGCACATTTAGTCTTTTTGTCAGACCACCAACGCCCATGATTTGATTAAGCCTTGAGGTATCAGCATCATTGGTGTTTTCAAGGGGGAAATTAAAATCCCCCATCACCGAGAGGGATTCTGAACACAATCCTTCTTGCAGAAGCATGCCTAGTGAATCCAAAAAGCCACCTTTCGGCCCTGGGGGACGGTATATAAGCAGCCCTCTAGGTCTGTACAGGCGAGCATGAATTTCAAAAGCTAAGGCCTTACATGCCCAGTTGGAGGCTGCGGTCGCCTTAAGGGAGAGTGTTTCATGATGGATAATAGAAACCCCTCCCCCTCTGGTTAGGCCGGTTCAAAGTATGGAAAAAGAATCCTGAGGGTGTTGCTTTCACCAAATAAGGCCCTGAGCTGCTATCCATCCAGGTCTCAGTGATAAAAGCGATTTTGATCTTATGCTCCTCCAGTAGGAGCGCACATTCCAAGCTGTGTTTCACTAGAGATCTGGCATTGAGCAATATACAATTCAGCGGATCCCTAAGGCCATATGCCCTTGTATTTAGATTATCCTGAGAGATCTTACCATTACTAATTGGCAGGTTAAGAATGGTCGGAAGGGGCAGCTGACAGCAAGTGCACTATAAAGTTGCTTCCCCAGTCAAAAGACAGCCTAGTGCATTGTGATAGCCTACTACCAAAGTTAAGTTCGTGTAAGACCCTACTAGAGTAATGTAGTCCACCAACAATGCCACAACCAGGGGGACGGGCCCTGCGCCCGGCCAGAGCGCGAACGGGCGCAGACGGGCTTGCCTTTGGCGTGCCCGCTGCGCGCACGCAACATCGAGCATGCTAATTAGGCTCCTCCAGTGAAGACTAGCCTGCTAACCTGTACCCGGGAGACCGAGACCGGAAGTGAGTCTCTCGTTAGGTCAGACCGGGTCAGGAGCAGTGCGGCATATTAAAAATGAGCTGTCACAAGCTGAGGTCATCAAAGGAGGGCAGCAAAGCGCAACATTTATGGACCAAACTGAACACAAAACGATGGCTAGCGGGGCACGGCTATTTGTCAAGTGGGCTAAAGACCCTAGGCCTGAGCAAAGTCTCGGACCTACACGTAAGCCAAAATGAGTTCAAGAGGCTAGCAAAAATAAGTGCGAAAAAGCTCTCCTCAAAGGAAGACAGGGCAACTCTTGCAGCTAGAAAACATGGTTGGTTGACTGTCAAGTCATATGATCAGCTGATACCTCAGAGTTATTTAACTTTCCCATTCAGCGCACGCACCAAGCTTTGCTTTTTAAGACTATGAATGGGGGTGATGCACTTGACTTGCCATCTTCCCAAATGGAAAAGAGATCATGCCCCAGAACCATGTCAGCTTTGAGGCCATCATAGGGAAGACTTAATCCATGTACTGTGCCTGTGTCCTAGCCTCTTGCAGGAAATAAGGATTCTCCTATGGAGGGGCTGGAACAACAATGCGGTTAGATCTTGCAGAGCTGCAGTATTGGCCTGTTTTGATCCCCGGAATACCAATCTGCGCTGCGCACTGGTGAGGTTCATGGACCGCGCAGTAAAAAATAAGAGGAGGGGATCTGTCGATCGCCACTTCGGCCAGAGTGGCAGACTGCTGGCTCTTCTCAACAGCTGAACATCTTTTTTTGCAGGGCAGCCAGACACACGAAAAACTGTCGGAAATACCAAAATATAACGACTATCGGAGGGGGATTCTCGCATAGGCTGGTTAATTTTGGGACTTAAAAGCCACCTTAATCAGCATCACAAATGCCACAAAGGGATCATCATCATAAGATTTGTGGGCAGCGCACCTACAACAGAGATCTGTCAAGTGGGAGGTTGGGTGCTTTTAACAACAGGAACCAGGGTTCTTTTGAATGAATCTAATAAGTGTTATATTTTTATCTTTTGTACTTTGCATAGGTTTTTTTTAAAATCATGCAATAAAGTTTATTAGATGACAAGAGAGTCATTAGTGAACATGAGTATCAGTACCTTTCCACTTGCAAGGGAGGGAGGGTCTGTTGGATGGGTGGAAAATAATTGACAACCCAATTTAGTAATAATAAAAATAGTGTTGTGGCCATAACACACCCTTGGCGGATCCCTTTTGATAGCGGGAACCAATTTGTGGTGTTGCCCTATGGGCCCCATCGCACTTCAGCGTAGTTGGCCTCGTGAAGTCTCACAACCACAGATCTAATGGCATCCCTAAATCTTTTAAAACTGCCCATAATTTCTTACGAGGGACCATATCAAATGCGGACTTAAGGTCCACAAAGACAGCATAAATGGTGCCTCCTGCTATCGTTACAACACGCCAATTTGTTAAAATGAAACGGAAAACCTGATCTATGGTGCTTACATGTAATGGGATTAGTATATCGCTTTCTGCGATCCAGATCTGTATTCTACTCAGCACTATCCTTGCCATGATCTTTTGAATTGATTCAATTAAACTAATTGGCCTGTAGTTGCTGGGGCTGGATCGATCCCCCTTTTTATGGATGGGTAGGCGCACCACGCCAGCATTCCGGTATTGAGGCTCCACTAGCTATTGCGTTTTCTAACTGCTGTATATATTTTAGCCAAATATCGCTATCATATAGAAACAGATCTGCCGGAATACAGTCTGGGCCCGGGACTCTTCCTCCTAGCACGGCTTTCAAAGCCGATTCGACCTCCCCTATGTCGAAGAACCAGACCGAATCAGATTTGGGGATTTGGAACTGATCTTCTATACCCCTTCAAATTTGGCTGAAAATTGCGCCTCAAAATATGAGACCCACAAATCTGGTGCTACATGGTTTTGTTGAATTGGCCCTTGCCCACATCTATACCATTTAACTAGATGCCAGAACTTTTGCAGATTTTTCTCTTTGCTAGCCTGGTAGAGATCTTGCCTTCATTGCACATCCCATTCTTTGTTGGCTTAAAGTTGAATAGCTCCATAACTCTTTCGCGCGTGTTTGATTTTACACATCTCTTTGGTTTTTATTGCTATGGACAGTTTCTTATAGGCTTCTCTGCATGATTTGTTGTACCAGTTGGCATGCTTGGATGTTGCCCTGCTGCATTGTCTGTGAGGTTTTACAAAATGGGTCTTTATTATGGCAAATAAGTCGTCTTGAGGGTAATGAACTCGTTTATTTTGTCCTGTGCGGTGGCAGTTTGGAGATCAGCTAAGGTGCTAACAACAGCTGCCCTTATTTGTGCGAGCATACAGTCGTCCAAGATTCTGTCCCATTTGACCCGCCTCATATCATGTCAAATCTGGGCATCTACTGTTGTGCACTGTGTTACCTGAGGCTGAGCCATTGCAAAATGTGGGGCCAGCATCTTTAAGATGAGGGGATTATGGTCACTTTCGACTCTCTCACGTACCTTCATATCGGTAAGGAACCACCAATGTTTTAAGTTAATAAGGAAGTAGTCAATACGACTCTTCTCTGGCAGTTACAATATGTGTCGGAGCCTGATCTGTCTAAGGTAGTTCTCCCATTCACTGCCCTGATGCCCCACTCCATACATATTGCTTTTAGTTGAAGGGCTGCCTTTGTCCATTTCCTGATCGGGGCAGCTCTAATGAGGGAATGTTCCATTGAGCATCGCCTTCTGCACTGATATTACTATATTCTTGATCGAGGAGCTCAAAAGGGGAATTAAAGTTGCCTGCTATTACAAGGTTGCATGATCCTCTGTGGCTGTCCAGGAAGCGGTCTAGTAGGGAGACTGTAGTGGACAGCCTACCACCAATGAGACCTCTCGCATACACGTTGAGTACCATTAAGTATGGTTGGTAATTTGATTGTAAGTAAATGACCACTATATCGGGACTATCAATATGCATTTCCTAAATCTTGTTGCAAGAACGCTGCCTAATCCAGGTGGTGTGCACTCCTAACGGTCTGCCTTTCTGACCACCAGTTGCAGGTTTGAAAAATTTAAGATGACCTGGGCGGTAGATTGGGTTAATTGGTCATGTTTGGAGAATGCAAATATCCTGGGCTTAGATTAATTCTTGCCAGTCCATGATGATGTTTCGGATTGCAAGCCCGCGATATTCGAGGAAACTTATGCCAGCTGGGCGGGTTCCTGCGACTTGGGGGGACAGGGTAGTTCATCAAGGATGATTCCCTTAGATCCGGAGAACATGGTGGTCATTACCGGATCGAGTCTACTGCTAGGGGGGGAAGATGACGACAGCCTGTGGCAACGCCACCCAGCTGTGCAACTTCTTTTGGTTGAAGTAGAAGGGAGCATTCCGTAGACTTCAACCTATATTGTGTAGGCCCTCACTGCAGATTTAAACAGATTGCAAGTGCTTGGTTTGTTCTGTGAGTGTAGTGGGTTGTACTTCATCCTAATTTTGGTTTAGTGCAGATGTGAAGTCCTAATTTCGAAAGCCACTAGATTATCAATGAAATTGGTACTGGCCAATGTAAGACACACGTGATCTAAGTTAGAGCCAGTTATAGAGTGTCTTTTGGCTAGGAGCATATCTTCCCTAATAATTGATCTACATTTTCTCACATAGCCATTGTGTGCATTTGTTGATTAAGGATTGCTCGTATTCTTTAATTAAGCTAGAGGTAGGTTTAGGGACATTAGTTTCTTGTTACTTGTTACTTGGGTGTTCCTCCTGTGGCGTTAATCCCTATAGAAGGATTGGGTTTGAAGCCGTAGGATAATCAACTCGGGCTTCCCTGCACTGGAATCCTAAACCATGCAGCCTATCATGATTATAAAGGAATAGTGAGGGAATGTCAGTTGGACCTTGTTTTGACAAGTGTCGAACTCTATTATGTAAACGGCGGTCCGCAAAGTTAGTGTTTGGAGTCCTACTATTCAGATCTGTACTGTCAGTGTGCTGTTCTCTGGTTTTGGGATGCTGGAACATAGTTGGTCTTTCTTCTGCATTGGGTATGTGTTGTATCAAAGATTTTAAGGAGAGTCAATTAATCTGCCAATCATTCCCTTAAATGTGCTCCGTTAGTTTACTAGTCTGGACCTTTAGGTCCACAAACTGACAATTAAACTGATCCGGACACAGGTTCTTACACCTGTTAGGAGAGGCTGGAGCGTATACCGTGTCACCTATCCCGACTGTAGACTGTTGGGCCATGGCTTCATCGTTCTGATCCATTTACGGGGTGAATCTATTAGTGCACACTGGTACGTACTCAGATTGACTTGAGCTGTATATATTATAACTAGATGGTGGCGAATGGATCCTCACTATGTGGGATAGGTTGTCATGGTTGCTCACTGGGGGCCCCTTAGCTGGTGGTCATCTAAACATTACTGGGATAATAATACTCCACTAGGGGTAGTGAGACTGGGGGACAATTGCCTATCAGTATATCGAGGGTCAGGGCCCAAGGTGGCTGCTAGTAAATCTTCGCATTCGCTAATCAAGTTATCAATGCGGCCCAACACAATTGCTGCTTTTATGCTTTGGTGGCTTGGTCGACTTTTTAGCCTTCTTACTCTTCCCGGCTGGTCCTCTCCCCATGACTTCCATGGCTTTCCTTTTTCCCATACCTCGCTACCACAGGTAGGTAACTGACACTTTATACTAGGCCAGATCCATTGGTATGTGGGTTGAATCATGGGGAGAAGGTGGGGCTGCTTGAACAGCAGCACTATGTAGGGTACCAAGAAACAGCTCGCCCCTACAGAAGCAATGAGAAGCAAAAAATACTGCTATGGGCACACTAAAGGGCGAGTGCATTAAAGCAACGGAAAGGATAACAGTTTTGAATATGAACGATTCAGACTATCAAAGTATCAATTGACCTGGACGTGACAAAGAGTTACTCAATGACAAGCCTTAGGAGGCCGTAGCTATCTCCAGTTTTGAGGACTTCCGTAGGTAAGGCCGTAGGCCTGCAAAAGTCAAAACAAGAAAGAGACAGTACCTTGCAAGGGTTCGTAACTTCTTGGCTCAGCCACCAAAGGCAAGGGGGGTGGCCCTGCCCTGCCTCTTCCTGGCGATGACTGGCTAGGATGGGCCCGCCCTTTGCCCAGGCTGTGGCCCCACGCGGCCTTGCGCGTCCCACGCTGCAGGGTTGAGGCAGCGCTTTATGTGCAGGTGGTGACGCCTCCTCCTTGCTGACAGCTGCAGGCAGGTGTGAGCGTTGCAGCCAGGGACAAAAAGTCCTCCCCGGGGTGTTGTTGGGCGTAGGTTGGACGGGTGGGCTTGGTGAGCGGCAGCAGTGATTCCCTCCTGCTCTGGGACAACAGTCCCACCAGTGCGTGCCAAACACAAGTGACTTTCCCCTCACTGCTCACTGCTCCAAAAGTGCATCCCTAATTGCTTAACTAAAGCGGTGGACAAGAAGCATTTGAAAGCTCCATGGGAATCTCTTAGACACACCATGTAATTCAGGGAACCTGGAGGTCAGGTTCATAATATTGGAAATTCAAAAAAGCTTGACCTTGATAATAAAATTGATAATCTAGCAAATAGGATGGGCTTCTCTGTGAACTACAGGTCCTTAGTCAAACACAAAATGTATTTGTATGACTTTTTGGAAGAGCATCAGCCAGATATGGTCTTCCTTACCGAGACTGAACGAGTCACCTCTGGACCTACTATAGGCCATCCCGTTAGGCTTTGTCAATAGAAGTCTAGATAGACAAAGACAGGGGGGAATCACAATCATTTTTGATTAATAAAAAAGCCTTCAATACAGTGTACTTTCTCCAGGCTCAGCAGAGAGGGAAGTGAAGCAGCCTTATTTGCTCTGGCTCTGACCGTTAATTGTATGATCTTTATCGCCCCCTGGGATCCGCCTCCCATTTTGTTGCAAAGCTAGAGGATGCCTTGTCCCCACTGGCAGTTCGATATTCTAATTTTACGGTGGGTGGAGATATGAATTTACATTTCTATGACACGACTTGCCTCGCTGCTTATACTGTGGTTTCAGACTTGAAAGGTTTGCAGCTTTGTTAACATCTAACGTCCCCTACATACAGTTCGGGGCATACACTGGATCCTGTCTTTTCAACTAGCCTATGCAACTCTCATGGTCTGACCAATTTGCCATTCCTTTTTTGTTCCCTTATGAGAATACGCATAAAAGTCTTGCATTAGTTTCAACAGTGCAGGCTTGGCGATGGGCCAAAGTTACTCCTGCTTTTTGTGGCATCTTAGCTAATAGACGCCCTAGTTTGGGTGAATGTCCCGATTATAGAAAGTGCACAAAGGTAATTGGATTAATGGGATACTAGATCAAATTGCTCCCTTAGAAAATCAAACCTTTAATAGACAGCAAGCATTGGATGGCTTGTTTAATGAGGACTTATTAGTTCTAAAAAGAAGTGCAAATGACTGGAGTGCCTCTGGTGTAGAGAGTATGACTGACCACCGCCTGTAAAAGGGACTAAAAGGCGGGAATAAAAACCTATCATTGCTGCATTAAAAATTCTTGCAGTGATTACTACACCAATAGCATTCAGGCGACCCAGAAATCTCCTCGTGAATTATTCACTCTGTTGAAGTCACTATCATCTTTAGCTGCAGTCTCAGCTACAACCACTCCAACAGAAGTAGGATGTAATGTTTTGGTGCAGTTCTTCCTGGAAAAGGTACGTAATATATACAACTCCTTCCCTGCTGGAGCAAGAGACACCCACTTCTCAAACGTCTGGTTCAATTGGTCGGAGTTGCTCAGTTTCAGGTCCATCGATATAAACAACTGACTGCAATATATGCTTCAGTCATTCTGGAAAGAGGACTGGGGATGATCCAACCAGTTTTAGGTGAATTGATCAACAAATCCAAGGCCTCTGGCCTGGTAAGTGGAGATGGAAGCAAGCAATGGTGGTTCCACCTCTAAAAAAAGTTTCTGGATCCCACTATGCCAGAATATTTTTGTCCCGTTTTGTTACTGACATTATTCTCCAAGATCACAGAGAAAGCTGTCAACAAGCAGCTGTCAAGCTTTATAGAGATCCATGACCTATTACACAGTAGCCAATCTGGATTTCGCCCCTCATACAGCACAGAGCCAACCTGACTGCTGGGGACAGTGAATTGCCAGATCTTGGATGCAGGCAAATCTGTTGTATTGTTCTTGTTGGGTCTCAGTTCCAAATTTTACATGGTGTCCCACAATATCTTGTTAGAAAGATTCTGGAAATGCGGGGTAGGACATAAAGCATTGCAATGGGTTGCTTCTTTTTTGTAAGGGCGCACCTTTCAGGTGTTACAGAAGCCCCATCAGTCGAAGGTGCTCCCACAGAAGCAAGTGGTCCACAGGGCTCCTCTCTAAGTCCAACCTGGTTCAGTGTATATGTGCAACCATTGGCGCATGTAATTGAGAGCTGTGGGAACACAATGGTTTCATGTGCAGATGATGCACAGTTCCTCATTACGCATTCAAAAAGTTCCACACATATACACTTCCCTATGCCTTTGCTTAGCAGAGGTGGCTAAATTGATCGGCTCATTGTCTAAGCTCAACCTTGGAAAGAGGATGTTCTTACCTTGTGCAATCATGCAAACATCTGGATAACTGTATGGTGGCCTAAGGAGCTGGGTCCGGCTCCCAACTCTAAACCCAAGGTCAAGAATCTCGACATTTGGGGGGTCGAAAAACTGTCTTTTGACAACCAAATTTCTGCAGTGGCAGGGAAATGCTTCCGAACTCTTAAAATGATGAGGAAACTTCTGTGCTTCCTGCCTGATGCAGTAAGAAGTAGTTCAGGCCTTGATAGTGTCAAGACTGGACTACTGCAATGTCCTATATTTTAGAGTAGGCATAATCAACTGACTACAAAGAGTGCAGAATTCTGCAGCCCGGTTCAGACTGAATTTGCCTAAGTGTGAGTCATTGGAGGCTGTGCTCAAGCAGCTCTATTGGCTCCCTGTGAGAAAGAGATCCTAATTCAGCCTTGTGCTACTGTTATAAAGCCCTGAATAACAAAGGTCCACGGTATATGCAACCGTTAATCAGACCTGATGTACCGCCAAGGAACCTTAGAGGTACAAAAGGGGGTGGTGATGGACGGAGCATCTGAAACAATCAAACATTCACACCCAGTCAACAGATCTGGGTTTAATCCATCACCGTTCTTTAGCCCACTCTGCCACCCCAGTTCAGACATGTCCATATGCATATCATTCTGACCCTGTGCCTCATGGGAACAGTCCAGCCCGAACTTCCGAGCCATGCCTTCCCTGGACCGGAAACAAGCTTCCTAGGACCGGTTTCTGCCATTACAGCCGTCTTCAGCCCAGCTTGCTTGAATCCAGTGGCAAAGTGAGCAAGGGACTCACGTCTGAGCATACCCTGCCAACTTATGGTGAGCAAAGCGGTACAAAAGGGGGTGCTGATGGACGGAGCATCTGAACCAATCAAACACTCACACCCAGTCAACAGATCTGGGTTTATTCCATCACCGTTCTTTAGCCCACTCTGCCACCCCAGTTCAGACATGGCCATATCAGTGTGAGCCTGTGCCTCATGGGAACAGTCCAGCCCGAACTGCCAAGTAAGGAACCTTAGATCAGCAGGGGAGATGCCGGCAACTGTTCTCAGATTTCAAAAAGTATGCATGGGTGGGATTTTGTTTGATTACCTGCCTCTTCAATTATGGAATATTCTGCCTTAGTAGTTTGTCAGGACCAGACGGAAGACTTGTTTAGGAAAAAACGTAAAACCTGTTTATTTAGCTCAGGATGTATGGAGTTTGCTAACTGCATTGAGGGTCGTGGACACTTGTACCTAGCGCTGGGACACTTCAAATGAGGTAGCAATGCGCTTTATAAAACGCATTATTCACTGCAACATATGAAATTACATATTTGATAACTACGCTGTGCATTGCGGGGGCACGATTTATAGTTACTTTAGGGCACGAATTATAGTTACTTGAGATAACTATAGCTGTTAAATTTCAATGGTTTTGTTAGTTTAAAACAGTATGCTTTAACTGTCATTTTCACCCAACTATAATGTCCCTTTAAACTTTGCAATTTTTCAGTGAACATAGGTAAATAGCAAGGTTGAAGTTCCCTCCTATATTATCATCAGATGGTATAGCAATATAAATATTCTAGTCCTCTTTGATGAAGCCTCGGTCATCACGTATGGCCTATATCTGTTTATAATCATGATGTGGGCTGTGTGCGTGTACTCTATAATATGTAAATATTTTATGTTGTTTTATTTTAGGGTTATGGTACTTAAAAAGGATTATAAGAGTTTTTAGTGTTTAGGGATAAGTGGTTTTAAGAGGTAGTAAGGGGTTTGTATGGTTTGTGGTGGGTAGTTTCTAGGGGTAAGGAGTTTTAGTGTTAGGAGTAGATGGTGTACAGGAGTAGTAAGGAGATTTTAGGTTGTAGGTACCAGGAGTGGGTAGTGTATGGGGGTTGCAAGGAGTTTTTAAAATTCTGAGGTTGGTAATGCATAAGGGTAATAAGTCTTTTTAGGGTTCAGAGGTGAGTAGTTTCATGGGGTAGTGGGGAGTATTTAGGGTATAAGGGTGGGCAGATAGATGTTTTCAGGGTTCAGGGTGGGTAATTTTAAGCAGTAGTAAAAGGTTTTTGTGCTTCAAGTGTGGGTAGTTTTTAAGGGATACTAAGACATTTATAGAGATTGACCATGGGTATAGAAGGTTACAATATAATTTAAACAAAAGGAATATATATATGAAGAAGAAACTTTATTGTTCGATTAATTAAAATCTTTACAATAGAAAAACACTCCAAAAAAGTTATCAAAAGAGATTCAGTAAGACAAAAGTTAAAATATTTGACGGTGCAATATTACACAAAGCCAAATGTCCCATTTTTGAGTTTTCAGGATTTTCCTAACAGCATGTGTTTTCTGTAAAAATATGTGCCAAGAAGCGCTGAATAACTTTGTTACTAAAAAGGAGCTATTCCATTAAAACACAGTAAAAGGGATGGGCAAGTCCAGTGGAGTCCAAATGTCCAATTCATGCACTTTAAGGCTCTATAGAAAAGGAGAATAGTCTCTGCATAGAGATAGAGACTCTAGTGTCTAGACGAAACTCGGGGCCATGAAGTGAAGTAGGCAGCCAGTAAACCACACAGGGCCGCTAACAAGTTGGGCCAGAGAAGAGGTTGTGACTGACTGCATTTATGAGTGGGAAGTGGCCCTAGTGAAATAAGATGAAGATTTGGTTATTGGCACTCCCACCGCATTAACCTTTTTGCCGTTCTTGTGCCGAAACCGGAAATTGAGCATCAACTTCTCTGGATTCATATATAACATTGATATAGAAAATATGTTAAAAGGGTGAGAAAAAAAAGCATGAGAGCTCCAGATAGTGCAACAATTACAAAAATTCAAGAGAAACATCCAGAACAAAGAAAAGTCATGGATAGAGAGATAAAGTTGAAATACCTCACCGTATTCATTCGGAGAGGGAGAATGGTCTGAAAAATATTTAGCCAATCTAGTTTGGCATCCTTGTCCCACTGATGACATTATGCAAAAAAAAATGGATTTGAACCTTGTGGAAGGTGATCTCCAAGTTCCACTCTGAGTTGTATACCTCGCAATGAAACAGTGCGTCCACTCAAATGTGTGAATTTATTCAGAACACCGCACTAGGCAGGCTAGAACATAAAGACTGTCAGTTAAATCAGCGCATCACAATTGAGAAAATTACAAACGTTTTCTGCAGCATGCCTAGTAGTAATGTAGTGATGGGCTACCCAGAGCGTTTTATAAAGAATATACTTACATTTTAATTTGTACATTTAATTGAACTCTGAAAAGTTTGAAAAATAGAAATTCTCCCTCATCCATGAGAGAGGCTCTGTTAATCACATTATTAAAACTAAGCAAGCCACAAGACCAATGTGAATCATGTCACTAATTAACTTTAATCAATACTGACATCTATATTATGTGCCGTTGCAGTTGATCCCCTAACCTGTATGCTCCGGCAACATTATTGCAGCAGAGAGTTTGGTTTCAAATCGGGTCAGCTCCTCATATCACTTTATGGAGATGGTGTGTACTCTTTGTTAGGAACCCCGAAAGCAACCTCTACCCAAATATAAAATAATTCATTACATTTGAATGCCTCTTTGGTTAAAACATATATTGGAGTAAGTCTCTCATACAACCACTCACCCTTAACATATGTATACAGGCACTTGAAGTCCGATTGAAATGGTGTACTGAATTAGTCAACTACCTAGGCCCTTATTACGATGTCGAGTGGGACCCGCCTAACCTAACGATGTGACCACTTAGAAAAGCTTTTGAAGGTTGAAATTTTGTGAGAGACTATAAAAGGAACATTACCTAACTTAAGTACTTCAGTAGTTATATAGACCAAAACATAGGATCTTCAGCAGTTAGACCATAAACATTAATTAAAAACATAATAGAATCATACATTTAAATTTTAACTATGACATATCTACCTTCTGAATCAGATGATTTACTTAAAATTTGACAATGTAGTCTTTTAGCAAAAAGATTAGCAACACCATTTTTTCTACCTTTAGCAGGAGAAGAGACAATAGTATCAACCCACTTTTTTTCATATAATGTAATATTTTATATATATGTGTTTCCTGAATAAAGCAAATATCTGCTTTACAACTACCTAAATAATCTAAAATCTTTGTACATTTCACCGGATGTCTCAAACCCTTCACATTTAAAGAGGTTATTTTAACATCATGAACATTAGCCATAAGAAAAACAAAAGAGAGTAAAAAGAAATAAGATTTAAGAAGAGGAGAGAAAGTTGAAGAAAAATATAGAAAATAGTAGTTCTAGAACACTGTAGAAGGAAAAAGAGGGAAAAGAAAAGAGACAAACAAACATAAAAAAGACAACCACAAATAAACATTAATAACAGATTTGAAACGTACATGCGCTTTACAAGCATGAACGATCAGTTGGAGCTCAGCGTGAAGAGAGCAGTAAAATTTGTCCAAAATATATGTTGTCACAATATTCAAGTAGCAGAATCATGCATATGCATAGAATACTGTGAGTGTTGTTCAAGGAATAACTTTAAATCTTCTGGACGTTGAAAGGGGAGAGGAGGTGGTCTGTCGGCTAGACTGCTGACTTTGGTGTTGGAAACTAGGGTTCGAGCTTTGGGGTTGCGTCCACAACCTGTGATTCTGTGCAAATCACTTAATCTCCGCATGTCTGAATTTGTAACGTAACCGGTGCTCATGTAAAGTGCTCAAATACCTTTGGGTATAAACTTCTCAATTGAGGACGAATGTCAGAGAATTCTTTGCAAATCTCAACAGTCTCTTTAGCAAAGTCTTGGTGAATGAAGATGTTATTGCCATTAACCATTAAGGATGGTATTTCTTGTGCTGCTTTTCTTATCAAGACCAAATGATGGTGACGTAGAACCTTAAAAATCATTTGTCTTGGCTTGGTGTGACAAGGATTACGAAGGGATGAAATCCTATGCGCTTTATCAATTTCAAATTTCTCCGGAAATGTAATGTTTAACAGACCAGGCATCAAATTCTCCAGATAGAGTCTGCAATTAGAGCCTTCAGCATCCTCTGATAGATCAAAAATACGCAAATTGTATTGCCTATTATGATTTTCCATATCCACGAGAAGAGTAGACATAGGAGAAATTTTTGCCACAAGTGGTGCAAAAGCATCAATTTTAACTATGTTATCTTGTATTTTAATGGAGTTATCTGAAACTTTCATTGACATACTAGCCATATCTTTACGTAGGCTTTTAATCTCTGACGCAATGGTATCAGTGTTGGTACGTAATGCATGAAGCTCGTCAAGAATTAATGCCAATGAGGGCTCACTAGATTCCACCACTTTAGAATTTACAGGAGGAGGAGAAATGTGTTGTTTCCTTTTATTATTAGGATTCTTCGCATTTTTATTGTCCATTGTCGTATAATAAAAAAGAGTGTAGCAAATAAATGCAAAGTACAGTGAAATAATGTGCCTGTAGAGAAAATACTGCAAGGAAAAAGCTGGTGCAGCAGCTAAAACAGACTGTGGGTCTGGCTAGGCCAAAGCCAGGCCCTTTCCTGAATACTAGCCCCCCCTGATAGGAACTCTGGGCAGTACCTTAAGGCAGAGAAGGCAGCAGAACCAGAAGGAAGAAAAACACCTCTTCCGACGTCTGAAACAACAGGGAAAGTCACCACAGCATCAGGTAAGTCATCAGAAGACTGTAGGGTTTATTTCAAGTGAATTCTGACAGGTATAGATGAGTTAGTCGACGGAAAACGGGCCCCCTCGACATGGAGCTCACAATGCGGTGGCCATCTTGTTTTCGCGCGTCTCACCAAATTTATCATGTTATCTTAATAAACGAAGAATCACCAGCCCGTCAATTAGGAATAACTCAAGCCCATGAAGGTCTTTAAGGGCGAAGGGGCTACGCCCATACACCTTTTGGACATTAAGAGTGTTTGTTGGGCTGAGCAAAGGCCAGCCTGACAGACACTCTTCATTTTCAGGTGAGGCAGGCTGGAGCTAGACATGTGCTAAATGTGCAGGCTCCTGGCTGTCTGAGCTGAACTTTGCTGGGCTGAGGAGGTCATAGCTCCTGTGGGAATGACCTCCTCAACTCAGCAAAGGTCCTTGATGACCTCCAACTCATGTCAAATGACAAGGGGGAGTGTCAGTGCTAGCCTCGTACCTGGGTGCTTCAGTTTTAAGCCCTGAAGTTCCCAGGGCTGAGTGGCTATCACTGACACTTCATCACAGATTGGGGTGGGGTCAGCCGTCTCTCTGACCCCATTCTACTCTGTGACGAGGTTGAGGCTGCTTCCTCACCTCACCTTGGGTCAGCCAATGAGGGAAGGCAGCAGTCCCAACCTTCCTGGCAACTGCTGCGTCACTCATCATTCGTGGTATGTCAATCCACAAATTGGCTTTTTCTGATTTGAGGAAAACCATGAAGTTGAAGAACTATCCCTACAGACAATATGAGGATTTTAGGTCGAACCATGCAAAATACACCTAAGTGAAAGTAAACCAGTGAAACTGCTGACATTATTAATAGGTTCTCAGTGGTATATACTCAGAAAGGACTGTAAACTGCTGCACAAAAAAGGGCTTGAGGGACGTAACAGAGACTGGTGAAATAAAGTTTAGTTATCTGCACGGCTGTAGGTATAACCAATGTATTCAGTTAATGACAATTAACTCTGTTATTTGTTGCGCCGTCATTTCAAGTTAATTCCCCCAGACAAGTTGGCAGGTATACCACCCAAAATAAGTTCACTGGTCTGCCACTTGTCACTCTGCGAAAGGCTGAATTAGTAGAGGGGCTTCCTATAAAGAAATGTTTGGTGTCCTTTAAATGCTATATAAATCTCTTGAACCCCATATGTTAGGCAGACCAGATATGTTTAACTAACAATGTAGTAAGGGGTGCATTTGTGGTATTTGATTTGATGATGGGACATAGAGCAGTTTTGGTGTGGAACCCTCATTTCTCTAGCCAATCGCTATCATGTATTTCCCCAGGCTGCTGTGGTGAAGTGATAATTCCATCACTCTGGCAGGTGGAGAGCTTGCCATCCAAACTCTAACTCATGCCAAAAGTGTTGGGATATTGTGAAGGATTGCAAACCAGAAGCTATATACAATAAAATATGGAAGGAGAAAAATTAATCTACATCGATCTTGCATCTATCTTATATGGCGTGTACTTAGTAAGGATTGTAGTCTCAGTTTAACTTGCAGAAGATTCAGCCAAATATAACTCACCCTAAGAAAAGTTGATACTAGCACAGGTCCATCAGCCTGTGCACTTTATAAGGGACACCAGGAGGAATAATATGTAGCATATTTGAGCATAGTGCCCCAATTTACACTTTGTTTATTTCAAGCTGCATGTTTCTTTGCTTATTATTCTATATATTTTCTCTTTTTCTTTCTCAGTGAAATTTTCGGTCATTGGACTGGACCTGCCCCTGGTCATCCCTCCTGGAGATGATGCTGTGTTACCATGTCACCTGTCACCCCAGATCAATGCACAAGAGATGACTATAAGATGGTTTAAAGACAAATACCAGGACCTAGTCCACTTGTACCAGGATGGAGAGGACCGGTTTGAAAACCAGATGGCAGAGTACAAAAGCAGAACAACCCTTATTAAAGATGGCATCATTGCTGGCAACGTGTCCGTGATAATACACAGCGTTCGACCTTCTGATAGTGGCCTGTACACATGTTTCTTTGAAACAGGATCCTTCTATGAAGAGGCAGTAATTGAACTAAAGGTGGCAGGTCAGTCACATGTACATTTTATTCTGAATATATCATTATGATCACCCGGTTTAATCATATTCAGCATCTCAGGAACTTTTTAGATTGGTGAGCATACAAGGAAGAAAAATGGCCCTTATAAAATGAGTGGCAATGCTTTTTTAGCCTAGTCATAACGCAGATTTTGAGACTGGGGGCTCGATTTAGATGTCAGAGTATGGTAATTACTCCACCAGGGCGATAAAATAAAATAGTCTGTCTCCCTGATGGAGTAACAATGCTCTGAATCAAGAGATTTTCGCTGGTCCAGCAGGGGAAATAACCTTTACAACACAGTCAATACATCGCACTACCTTTACATAGCAGTCATTACATCGCAACATCCTTTACATCGCATGTCACTACAACGCAAGTCATTACAATGCATGTCACAAAACGCAGGCATTACTTGGCAAGTCATTACAACGCATACCATTACAACGCATAGTACCCTTACACTATCTGACACTTACCCTACTGTTGCACTCACTGGAGTTAGAATAGTAATTTTTACCCCGACACTATCCAACATTTACCCTACTGTTGCACTACCTGGAGTTAGAATAGTAATTATTACCCCTCTACTATCCAACACTTGCTTTAAATGTAATGTAATGATGTGCATTGTAATGGTATGCATTGTAAAGGTATAATGCGATGTAATGGAATGCGTTGTAAAGGTAGTTTCTGAAAATGCGATGTAATGGCATGCTATGTAAAAGAATGCGTTGTAAAGGATGTTGTGATGTAAAAACTGCATTGTAAAGGCATGCATTGTAAATGTATGCATTGTAACATCATACAATCGTCCAGCAGACATCTCTTAACCTTGACACAAACCGCCCATCATGGAGGTTCCTGTTGATGTATTAAAGGTTTGACTCACGATGTGCTCAGCTGTAGGACTGGTTGTTATGTGACCTGGAAGTGACCAAACTATGAGCAGATTTCCGTTTAAAGCTCAACAACGAATATTGAATTCATGGACTGTCCATTGAGATGACCAGGAACATTCTGTTTGTTGTGCTTGTGCGAAAGCATCAATCTACAAGAACATTTCATGTTCAGACCCAGGGTTTATTAACTGTCATGTTGGCACATCAATGACGGGCTCTATAAACCTGGAGTCCTGTCCTTGTGACAGAAAAACCTTCATAAATAAATCTGAGGTGAAAACTGGAGCTTCCTCCCATGGTGTGAGGGTCAATTCAATGTTTTTCATTTGCACATAGTTAGGTAAGATGCAAGTCTGTCATTTTCCTCTATACTTTAGCGTGAAATGTGTTCTTGTTGCCGTTTTTGACACATTTAACAAGTGAACAGCAGCTACTAGTGTTCTCTTGTTGTCATGTGCTTGAGGTTAATTTTTACTGTGAATGGGGTATTTCAAAGTAAGATTTTATCACAAATGTTGCATTATTTCACAAAGTGCCATACTATTGGGTATTTCACGTAACAAGGTGGAAGTGAAATCCTCAAAATTACGCAAGTTACACCGCTGTGATTTAAATTTTGCCCAGGACTTAATATCCAGTGTTGTTTATATACACAAACAATTAATTACAAGATGCTTTATAAAATGAAAATTATTCATGGGGCTTGAATAATTTTGATGTTTAACAGAGACTACATAATTCCTGAGAAAATGTTGTTGTCTGTGCCCTAATCTGAAGAGCTGTGTTTGCTGCAGTAGCCACTGCTTTTACTGTAGCTTTTGCAGCTGCTGTAATGACAGCTGTTTTTGATTCTGTAGTTCTGCTTTGAATGAACCTCAATGTCAGAGGAGCACTAGGGCCGCATTTATATCAGGGTGATTTTGGAGAGCCCACTCGCCAATGCATAAACACAATGTAGAATGTATAACTGCTCCAACCAACACTGAAAAACACTTGCTGCATCCTCTCTGTATGTGCTATCACAGGTGCATCAAATACATTTTTAATTTACCTAACCTTAACTCATACCCGGTACTTAATACATGGTATAGGATGAGACAATTGCCACTGTAGAGTTGTTTTGGACTGAACCCAACAGCAAGACAAAAAGCAAACATTTTCAGCATTAGACTTAGCCTTCCATGATCCATTAGTGAATTTTTGATGGTTCAGTTAACTGTTTTCAGAGATAACGAAGACACCAGGGTGGCTTGGTACCTAATTCGCGTAGTCGAGTTACGCAAAGTTCTGCGAAACAGTAAAAAATCTCCATGAGCACGCGAAATTCCGCAAACATGTGGAATTGCTTGTCCCGCCTGCTCGCAATGTGTTTTTGCGTGCTCGTGGGAAAATATCTCGCTAACTTGCCCATGCGGCTACTAATGGGCGCAGTCATCTTGTTTTTCACTTGTCCTGCCCGTTCGCAATGCTTATTTCCTGTTCCGGGTCGCGTATTGCGTGCTCCGGCCCGTTCACGATGAGCATTGCCTGTTTGGAAATGCGTATTACATGTTCGCAAAGCTTTTTGCATGCTCGGGGGAAAATATCACGCGAACTTGCCGAAGCAGTCACGATGGGCGCGGCCATCTTGTTTTTCACTCTATTGCTATGGTTCTGGGCCTGCTTTTCTATCCTCTCTCTATCTTTGCAATCCTTTGTTTCTGCACTTTTTTTTCATCCCTTTTATTGATTATCTATCTCTATTTTCCTGATTCTATATTTTGAGTTTTCTTCTACTTTTTGTGACTTTTCCTACTACTTTTCACTCTTTTTCTATAACTTGCTCTTTTTATTTCTTTTACTTGCTTTTGTAATTCCTCCCTTTTCTTTTCCACCCCCTGAGTCCCAGAACCATGGCCAAGGGAAAGGGAGAGGCCAAGGGCAAGGCTGCTCGCTGCCGCAGCCGTGACCACCTTCCTTCCAGAAGGTGACGCCCACATGGGGTGCAGCCAAGGGCCTTATTCAGCGAGGCGGAGGGGGCCGCACTTGTTTTTTTTGTCCAGTTCCACCTCCCCTTAACCCTGACAGTAGGCGGCAGGCCTGGGTCTGGGTATGGGCTCCGGGAGCATTGCCAGTGGTGGGGATAGGTACGCCGGGCAGTGTTTCGGTTCTCTGGTGTTCGGAGCACCGCTAGCCAGTGGTCCAATGTCTTAGACCACGAGCAGGACATGCTGGACCTGCTAGGAGTGGAGGTCCCGGGGCTTGGTGAGTAGCTATTTAATATTTACTACTTTGTGTTCTTCTGCTCTGTGTTATATATTGTGAATATATTTTGTTTCTGAACAGCAAGAATGCTCCTGCTTACATTGCAGGTAAATTACGTTTAAAAATCTTCTATGATTGTTATGAAACAGGTGCTTGGCGATACTAATCATACTTGTTTGCAACTTTGCGCTCGCTTAGCATGATTCTGTAAGAGTTTACTTTAGAGAACTTAAGTTAGGTAATGCTACAGAGACTCTAGTCCTTCCTTTGTCCTCCTGCCACTAAGAAGAGATATTGGTGGATTGATAGGTTTAGTTACTTATTGGTATTAGTTGGTCATTTTTTAGTGGTCTGTGTGGTAATAGGCTTATCGCTAACAGAAAATCAGCAGGAACCAACGAACAATTTAGTGTATTCAAAAAATTTATGCATGTGTTCTCCATCTATCCATTTTTGAGGACTTAAATAAATGGAAATACAGACTTAGTGAACATCTGGAATAGGTGGGTTAGGTCAGATGGTACTTAGGCTTAGTTAGTATTCTGGAATCGGAATGGAACACTTGATTAGTGTTCATAAACAATAACTAGACGGACCATGAATTCTACAATACTACTGGTCGATCAGATAGGTCAATTTCTATTGCTATTCTTGTTTCCAAAAATGTTTTTGGAGCGTTTTTTAGAATATTTTATTGCTTTCACACCAATCATTAATGTTTGTCTCTTACTTTAATAAATCTTATATGATCAGCAGCACCCAGGGGCAAGAAGACGGGGTCAGAGTCGGCGGGGGCAGGACATGATGTCTCCCAGGGCCAGGACCGCTCCTCTGCCGAGGGCTCTGCTGCTTGCCCCAGTGGTTAATATTAATAATTATATTTCCCTATCTTTTACTGCACCTTATTTTTTCCGAACTATTATTTAGGTTTCCTAATTCTATTTTTTACAAAATCTTCTTCAATCTAGATTATCTGTTTCTAAATTATTGTTATCCCTGCCTCTAACTGCCTCTGCTATGACTCTCTGTACTACTACTATTAGTTTGTCTGTAGCTAGGCTTACCCAGTTGGCCACTCTTTATTTCAAAGGTTTTAAATAAACCTCAGATTCACCAATAGCTCTAGCCACTGAGTCCAGTCCTTTGGGTTGTCCTCTTCTAGTCTTCTTAATCTTGAGTCTTTTTGCCAATTCCCACCAACAAAATGCCCAACCAGATATTTTACAATTTTTTGATAGGATAGTACATACTACTACTGTTCTACAGAACTATGCACAAGAAAATAGGACGTTGGTGATGGTAGGCTGGACATTCCTCACATCTCAGTCAGAACCCACAATCCCCTGACCGACTAGCTATAGTGTCTCATTAGCTCCCCGAACCCCCCCTGAAGATAGCCAATGATTAGACAACCCAGTACAAAACACTCCTGACCGATCAGAGTCGCGGAAGCAATGCACTCCCTTTCACTCACTCGTGTAAGTCCACACCAAATACCACAGAGTCTATGTAAGTTCAAAAGGTTTATTTTCAACTAACAAGCTCTGTACATTGTTCTATAATGCAGTATACGAGCCAGCACCAACAGCAAAATGCATAAGATTAAGACAATAAACATTGTTACAACTACAAGTCCATAGAAGACTAAAGATCTCTGAGCGAATTCCGGGGGACCACTCACCTTAGAACCTAGAAGTACTTTTTACATCATAAGCTCTGCAAAGCTCTGGTTCGTAGAAGGGAATCTTCCGCCTGTTATGAGAAAAATGGTGCGCATTAGTATATGCAAGCATTTTTCAGTCATACCAAAAAGTGTAGCATGTTATGGCTAAGCAATACGGACTGACCAGAACTCCATAACAAAGTGGCTTGTTTTTCGACCTTGTACGCAGCGCTCAAACAGTAGCAGCATGAGATCATGTGAGCTCAACGGCGTCTTACACAACAAGCTGCGAGGTAACGTGCGCCAAAGACACGAAGCTCAAATGGTTGCATGGCTGAAGCTAACTTAGCAAAGAGTAGACTAGAATGACCCTAGGGACCATATAACATTAACACTACTAGTGTTTACTACTCTACTCTAGTACCCGATTTGTACTAGTGATGTTTATTGTATAAGTATTTTTTAACTTTTTTTTCAATCTTGCTAGTGAAAAAGAATAAATAGTGGGAGGTGTTTATGGCATCTAAAAAATGTGTAATGATTTTTCTAGCCATACTACCGACCACCAGTGCCGGGGCCAGCGGCGATGGCGACGTGGCCATTTCGGAAGAAGCAAGAGATGCAGCACCTGCAGGAGCTACAGGGGGTGAACCAGCAGCAGGGACGAGCGGTGGTAAGGTGTATTCCTTACTTATTGACATTACACTCGATGCAAGGGTGTACACTGTACTGTTGAGATTTAGTAAGTAAGAAGTTGTTGTGAACAACGGTTGAAGAAGACACTCTTTACTTAGCATTAGCAACAGCATTAGCGGCGGGAGTTGAGTAACCAATGTCTCCTCTATCTGACTTCAACTCAACTGTGAAAGTTTTATGGAGAAGACTAAAAGTCAGATCAGATGACCTTGATGGATGTGTTGAACGAAAAGGGAAAGAAGTTTGGAAGGAGGAAGGACGGGTGAGATGTAATATGACTAGCAGAGAAGGATACATGGGAAGCATGCATAGGTGGCTGATAGGAATCAGATGCATGGGTAGTTGAAGGATGGGTGGAAGGTAAAAGAAAAGATGCCTTCCTGGGTGGGTGAAACTGTATGGGTGAATAGCAAAAATCCTCAGTGGTGTTTGGGTCAAACTCAAAGCCAAGGCAAGCAAGGAAGGACACATGGGTGGTGGTTTAAAAGAAAGAATGAATGTTTGTTGTTGGTGAAACAAACTAAGGTTTGTTAAGAGATTTAGAGGAATGATAGACTTTTACTTTGAATGGATGGATGCCTGGATGGTAGTCATCATAGATAGCATAGGTGGAGACTGTCACTGGATGAAGAGTCTTAGTTTGAAGAGAACATAAAAGAAACCGCACCAGAGTAGCAAAGCCGAGGAGAATATAAGTTGTATTTTCATTATACTCCCTTGACTCACAGTATTTTTCAAGCACAGTATATATATATTGTGCATGTATGTAGTTATCAAGCGCCTTCCTCCAACTCCGAGGACCACTCCCTACTGATGTTAATTTATTTTCGACTGTGTCAGCCAGCCTGCCATGGGTGGCTGTCGGCTGGTTACACAATGAATCAAAACAAAGTACCTCATGTCGTCCCATATGTAAGCAATGATAATGGATCAGATATCATCTGCCTTTTAGTAGTAGTCAGGGCAGGGTGAAAGTGAAATTGAGCAGTTGCCCTTGATATAACAGAGTATGGCCAGTGCCACCCATAATAGAAAAATCTGAGCTTCCCCACCTGCAGACAATAGTAAATAAAACTAACGTGAGTCTGTGTCATGACTCAAGTATGTTTGTCTTGGGTGCAAGCTGACTGTGCTGGCATGCCGGCTACAGCAAGGTTATATAATTTTGCTAAACAAGATAGAAGATGACTGGTGTACTATGTACTTGAGTTCATAGTGCTAGTATAATGCCTGAAACTCCCACAAATGTTAGAGGCCGAGGAAGTGGGAGGATAGATACATACCACAAATGTTATGTACTGTGCTTGCTAGTGCTACTATGCCATTATAAGTTGAATTAATTTTGTGTTACTGTTTTGCTAAGAGTATTGGTTACAACAATAGTATTTTTTTCTTTCTTGATATAGCTCCTCCTTCCCAAGCAAAACCAACCGGGAAGGAGTTGTCAGCCATGGCTCGGCGCCGGAAGCTGGAGGCCATCTGCAAAGAATACCGGCGGCTGGTGGTTCTGGTGGTGGAGGAGGAGGCAGCAGCAGCTGCAGCCTTCTCCAATGCCCCAGGCCCCAGCCAGGCCCCTCGAGGCTGGGGCCCGGGGCATTGGAGGAGGCTGCAGTGGTATGGCGCCACGGTCATGCAGCCGCCCGCTGCCACACTCCAACATCCAAAAAACGGAAACAGGGGAACCCTACTCACTTGGAGCCTGGGTGTAACAATTAAGAACAAAAACAGCGGCACCTGTGGAATCATACAAAGAGATTCTTAATAGTAATAACGCACAAGGGCAATATCGGGGGTGGACTGGGTGCCGAACAGAGAAACTCTCTATACACGTTTCTGTTATGATATTTCATTACCATCTTTATATAGACATTTTAGAGAAAACTTTTTACATTATACATACATGTTTACACATACATAAACAAGTGCTGTTTGTGTCCCAGTGAATTGAACCATAGAACCTACGCTACTATTAGTGACAATACTGTGGCATATACAGAAAACACTGACCTCCAGCCACCTAACACAAACCGATTCCTCGCTCTCACGTGCTAGGAGCGCCATCGTGCGCCAGCCGGTAAGCGATACAATTGTAATTTTCCGATCTTAGCTTAGCACGTCCCAACGGAGAGGGCCACAAATTCTTTGTTTATTTCATTAGTTCCTCGCATCTCCTGCAGCATCAACTGTTAAGATAGAGCCTTGGGGTTGGCTCGTATTGCACCCGTACCTGTAACCTTCACCTTCACGTGGGGTAAGTGTGCTGCATAACATTTTAGCAGTCTTCCATTTCCTCACTTACAAGGTGAATGCCTCAAATCATTATTGTATGTGATTATTCCACAGCTCCCGGCCGGGACCCCTGTGAGTCCTTCTTTTCACTTTATTGTCACGGTGCCACTACTTCTAGTTATTGCAGGGCAGGCCCCCTTCAGGTATTTATTCAGATTATACACGCTACCTGACAATTCTGTTTCTTTTAAATCGCTCTCCAAATCAGATGCCGATGGCCCCCACCTAAAACACACCTACCATTATTCCCTACAGGTGTCCCCACATTGTTTAGTCCTGAGGAGACCCTACAACCTTTAAGGGTCGAAACGTCGTCGACAATATAAAGAGGCAGACCTTACAACAATAGTTCCCAATTGTTCAAACTGTTGTTGACATCATTGTATATACTCTTCTTGTCGCCTTTTCTTTGATGAAATGAATACAAAATAGAAACCGTTTTCTGTATATGCCACAGTATTGTCACTAATAGTAGCGTAAGTTCTGTGGTTCAATTCACTGGGACACAAACGGCACTTGTTTATGTATGTGTAAATTTGTATGTTTAATGTAAAAAGTTTTTTCTGATATGTCTATATAAAGATGGTAATGAAATATCATAACAGAAACGTGTAAAGAGAGTTTCTCTGTTTGGCACCCAGTCCACCCCCTAATATCGTTATTGTGTGTTATTACTATTAAGAATCTCTTTGTATGATTCCACAGGAGGCGCTGTTTTTCTTCACACTTCAACATCCAGCACTGCTGCCCCCGTGGATGCAACTGCAGGGCATATGCGCGCTGAATGCTCCTCCTTCCTCCGAAATGCGCGTCTAGAGGAGCAGGCAGAGGAGCTAAAGAAGGAGATCAAGGTCCCGGAGAAGGACATCAGAAGAGCCCGCCGATAACTTTGGGACCCTGTTGGATTGCCCCTTTTTTACTCCTTTTTTTTGGCGGATGGGAATTGGGGGTTGGGGTTTATTGACATTTTGGACATTGTTTGGACATTCTCGCTTTGGACATTGGTTGGGGTTAGGGAGAGGGGTGGGTCGGGTGTTGTGGGATTTTTTTACATAGCTTATTTTTGTTAGGGTATTAAATTATACTTATAGTTAAACATAACATACGTTGTTAATGTTGTTTTGGGGGATACTATTTTACGTCACATGGTTTCCTTGCTGCTGCAGGGCCGCAGCCAGTGTTTGATTTAAATATTCTGCCAGTTTTGTAACACGCAAACAGATAGATGTGGTACCCCTCAATGAATGACTTGTCCTGCTAGTACTGTCAGTCTCTCCTCCTAGTCCAATATGTTATACCTCCCCCAAACTTCTTATCTCACCTGTGATTGATGTTTAAGTTAGGCACAGCGATGGCTGCATGGCAATGATGGTTTGGTTTCCCAAGAGAATGGAGATTCCATGGTTGTGGTGGTAGTAGAAGACACTGGCAGTAGCATTTTCAAAAAATTAAAATGAGACTGTCAGTCTCCTGGGAGAGACTCTGGGAGGAGTAGTAGAACGAGGTAAATAAAACATAATGGTGGCGGGGATAGCCTAGTACAAGTTACAAACTGTAGTTGTGTTGAGTCACTCGACTAGGGCTACACTCAACACAAGCGTAACCTTTAGTGCTGTGTAGTAGGATGACAAATCTAATCGATGCTGGCAATTGATGATGGATTAGGTTACTTTGGGAAAAAAAGTACCTCGCAAATATACTGATCATGGGTGAAGCAGAAGAAGATCCTCGCTCTGCCTTGAAATTGAATTAGTGTTGCTTTTGCCACATCCGCCCCAGCAAGTGTGTGATCAATTATTGGTATACATTTAATTTAGTCACACCTCAATAAATCACACAGCCCGGGGGAAGAGGGTTAGGGTTTGATGAATGGCTGGGAAGGGGGGGTTTGGGGAAAGGTTTGACAAAGAAAAACAGTTCGCATGGACAAACAACAAAACACAATCTTGGCAGACGACCATATCCATAAATCTGTTAAGGAGGAAGAAAGGAAATGATTGCATGATGATTGTAACTTGATGGTTAATGATAAGTAGTACTTACTAACTACTACTAGACAATTAGACAGTACAGGGCAGCAGTATATTATGCAATTTGGCTTGCCTGTCTGCCCTCAGAGAGACTCGAATTACATACAGTTTATGTTCTGTTATACCAGGTTTACTTTAAAAGATGAGTACTAGTGCTGTGCACACAAATAAAATATTTTGGTTCTTATGTCAGAACCAGATAAGTTAGGCAAAGTTCAAGTAAATGAGGTCGAGATCCAGCGATGTTAAATCCTTAATTTATAGTTCAATCTTGATCAGTACATATGAAAATACAACTAGCCGATACGTGTTTCGTCACACCGTGTGAAAGATATGACTCTTCAGGGCTGTCGGATTTCTGAGGTAGGGTACTGGCGCGCAGGTCTGGTGAAAGTCTCAAACCGGCTGTGCAGCGAGGAGAGGTGAAACAAGTCAGTATGGAGCGAAGAATCCCGCTGAGCGGTGAATGCCAGTGAGCGGGAAGCTTAAAGGAGTGGTACGTCCGGAGTAAGAAGTCCACGATATATTATCTTGGTTCCTGTCCTTTATCCAAACCCTATCATTTCTCACCTCTTACTTTTAAAGATAGCAAAGAAGGGATGGATGAATTATAAGCAGAAAGCAAAGATAACAACAACAACGTACAGTCGCAATGATTGAAGATAAAAAATGAATCAAAGTATTCAAAAGATGATGAATGTTGATACTGTATGTTATCCTGATCAAAATGTGGAGTTGCATCTCGGCATTGCTCTTGGTCCTCCCTTCCATCCATCAATCTTAGGTTACACCACTGCCTGCCTGGCGGATGGGGATTGGTAAGGTAAGTGTTTTTCCCATTATAACACAGGGTAAGGGCTGGCCTGTAATTGTAGATGGAAAAACAAAAGGGATATTGAAAAATCAAGGAGAAAAAAAATCATACATTACGGTGGAGTGCAACTAGAACACTTTCAGTGACGGCATGGATACAACATGTCTACTCTGTTTCCAGCAGTAACCTACAACAACAACAGGACAGAGCAGGCCCACGGGGCCCGTGACCCATCCTCCATTCAGCGTACATTTTTTGACAGAGGCAGACAAAGCTCATATACAGCAACATAGCATTTTACAAATTAAGTGACTAAACCAATGCACCGCTGTCAGTCATACCACTACACTCGACTCCACCACTACACAGACATGTAGGTCTGCTGTGGTGGTTGTTGACTTGTTTTCCATTTATGCCACTCATGAAACGCCCTGACTTATTCCATCAATCATCTCTGATCCTATTGAGGGACTGCAAAGATATTATGTCACTGTGGTCATCATCATGGTGTTGTCCAACTCAGTGTGAAGTGTTCAGAGTGAGTCCACATTCCATATTCAAAATGTAATGGACCAGCCTGCGGTAGAAGTACAATTTTGTTATTAAAAACAAGAAGGGAAACATTGACTTCAGTTACTTTTAGTGTGTAGATTAAATATTAGTACACAATGAATTCACTTCATACACAACAAACAATAACACAAATCACTCAGTCAGCGTCCTTTTTTTTTAAAAATAAATTTTATTGGCAGGAGTTGACAACACAAACAATGCATACATGGCAATAATACATCAGACAGAATGAAGAGAAGAGAAGAAAAAAACATATTCAAGTTCATTACAATATAGAAAAGGAAGAGATGACCCAAAAAAAAAACGAATCACTGACAGGCACATTACCCATAGGCATGAATGAAGAGCAAATAAACTAATCCTGTAATTACTGTTTCTCTGACAATTAATTAATCCAATCTTCTACCGGTGCCCAAATCCTAGATGCTGTCTCCCTCCTCCTTCTACCCTTTAAAGAAAAAAATGACATTTCAAGCCTATGAATAGCTAATAATCTAGCTCGCCAGTTCATGAAAGTAGGAGCTTCAGGGGACAGCCATTGAGAAGTTATACAAAGCCGGATCTGGGACATGGCTATAAACAAAAAGGCTAATATGTATCGTGAATTCACTTCTTCATTAATCCCCTCATCCACTCCAAATATCACCAGCTTTGGTGACAGACTACAATTAATCTTCAGCGTGGAATTAATAAAGCGCTCGACGTCTGCCAGAAAACCAGAAAGAGATGGGCAAGTATAAAACATATGAATGGAGTCAGCCGCATACAGACCACACCTTGCACAAGAGTCCCCCTTTCTACTGCCCCATTTTGAAATCTTGGGAGGCGTATAATATAGGTCTAACATTGCCATAAAGCGTTGAGTTCTAAGAGTCCTAGAAATCAAAACATCACTGGCAAATTCCAAAACTGGTGTTAAATCCGTGCCCGTCTTCCCAAACTTGCCATCCCACTTGACACCTTGTGCTAATAGATTATCAGGAAGAATGGATAATAGATATTGATACAACACACCTATTTTACTTCTTTTTTGGATTAGTTCTATAACTGGAAGTTTACCTAATAAAGAAGGTGTGCCCCTTAAACATTTATGTATGAAACTTTGTATCTGAAGATATTTGAAAAAATCCCGTGGCAAAAACTTGAACTTATCCTTTAGAGCGACGTAAGAGAGAAGTTGACCATCCCTAACTAAATCCCCTATAGCCCGAGCCCCAAGCGCTTGCCATCTGATCATCGTTTGATCCTGGAATATACCAGGCAAAAGCCGAACACCTTTAAAGGGTGTAAAAATATTCAAGTTGGGAATACATAGCTTCCGCCTGATTTTTCGCCAAATAACAAACATAGCCATTATGACCTTGAATCGCGTTCTCTTATAGTAACTTGGTTCTATTACTTCCAATAAAATGCCCTTGACCTCACCGCCAAGACTAATCTCAAAAATAGTTGGCCGATTACATAGAGGCACAACTGCCTTATCTCCAAGCAATGGTACGCCCAGCATCTGTACCATAGCTGCCCAATAATAAAGTAAAAGATTTGGTACTGACCAACCACCTCGAGCCCGGGGAAGGCACATAAACTTAGCAGCGCGACGTTACCGCCTATATCCCCACAACAATCTATTACAAATCCTATCTGCCTTACTAAGACTGCTTTGTGTTAATTTTAAGGGTATCGTCCTAAACAAATATAAAAACTTCGGAAGGACAACCATTTTAAGAACACTACTTCGGCCATATAGAGAAATATAAAGGTGGTCTAATCGCTCTAATTTGATATCAACTGTCTCCACCACCATGAGAATGTTTAAGTCCGGAATAGCTTCTACTTTGGCAGTTATGCATACCCCAAGATATATAGCTTCTATAACAACTGGGGCATCAGAAATTGGCATATCGGGTGTCTGAATTACTTGGGTTTTGGCTACATTTAATTTATACCCTGACACTACTCCGAAACACTCGGCCAAGGTTTTAAGTGCATTAAATGCAGAAGAAACGTCTGATGTTAAAACGACTATATCGTCTGCGTACGCTATAGTGCAGTACATCGTTCCGCCAGCCCTTATTAGCATTATGTCCTGGTTACCCTCTATCTTACTTAAAAAAGGATCAATATAAAGGGCAAATAATAGGGGTGAACACGGACACCCTTGCAGTGTGCCCCTACTTATAGCAAAGGAACTGGTCTGTTTTCCAGAAATACGGAGTGCAGCTTTTGGGAAAGAATACAATGCCCGAATTGCTTGAATAAATCCAATACTGAATCCCTTCCACTGAAGCACGGCCCACAAGAACCCCCAGGAGACCCGGTCGAACACCTTCTCGGTGTCCAACAGGATCACCCCGAGGGGAGAGGCCGTGACCTGTGCCCAATCCAAAAGAGCTATAACCCGTCTGACGTGGTCTACGTGTCACGCCCGGGGATAAAGCCATGTTGGCGTAGCGAGACCAGAGGAGTAATCACTTGAGCTAATCTGACTGCCAAGATTTTAGAATACATTTTTGAGTCGCTGTTTATTAACGATATGGTTAGGAAAGGAGAGGGTAAAAACTCCGGCATACCTTTCTTCCTAAACAGGACTATAGTAGTGTCTTTCCAAGATTCAGGGACAATACCCTTCTGTGCGGCTCTAAGCACATTAAGCAAATCTATCCGAATCTCTCCCAGAAATGCCTTAAAGAACTCAAGAGGCACAGCACCTGGACCACAAGCTTTGCCATTTGCTAAGGACTTCACCGCGAGTTCTACCTCATCCCATTGAATAGGAGTTGATAACAATTCACTCTGCTCTTGAGACAACTTAGCGTTGTCAATTCCCAATAGAAAGTCCTCGACTTCCTTCTCAATAGAAGGGCTCGAGATATCCTCTCTATACAAATTAGTGTAATAATTTAGGAACACACCATTTACACCCTCCTGTGTATCGTGAAATATCCCCATATGATCTTGGATTTTTACAACACGACTCTGTACACTTTGCTGCTGGAGTCTCTTGGAGAGGACCCTACCAGAATTCCCCCCAAACTCATACATCTTTGTACGATATGGAAGATATTTTGTGGCAAGGTCCTGTCCAAAAAACTCCAGAAGTCTGGCTTTCATAATTGCAATTTCCTGTTGACAAGATTCAATATTAAGGCCATGCTTGATTTTACCAGCGAGTTCTATTTCAGCATCTCTTAACTCCTTCACACGGCTCTTAATCATCTCTTGCTCTGCCTTCCACTTATGGGAGGAAAAGCTTTTAGTTTCTCCCCGCAGCCCTGCTTTCAGGGTGTCCCAAACAATCCGATCAGAGGCAGTACCCCTATTAATGTTTAAAAATTCAACTAACCACTCCCTAATATGAGTACAATAGGCCTTGTCTACCAACAATTTTCTTTCAAACGTCCACTCACGTGGAGGTTTTCTAATCCGTGGCCATGCACATTCTGCTATCAATGGATTATGGTCCGATAAGATCCGCGGGGGAGAAAAAATAGAAGAAGCAGCTGCCACCTGCTCTGAAATAAAAACATAATCTAACCTAACATATTTATTATGAGGAGCCGAATAATAAGTGTATCCATCATCTAATTTATTATGTAAGAAGCATAAGTCTATAATTCCATGCTCCTGAAGTAAGGTCTGAAGTGCTTTGAAAACTTTCGGCTTCCTGCCACCGTAGTTGACAATATTTGCAAAATCAAAGTCACTTGAAATGTTGATATTTATATCCCCACATAACAAGAGTGGGCTAGGCCACAGAGCTAACTCAACATTTAAAAACTGAAACACCTCGGGATCATCAACATTAGAACCATTGACAGTTCATACCGTTAATAATCTATCATTAATTAGAAATTCAGCAATAACCCACCTCCCCATTCGATCTTCCCGGATCCTTTTGCAGACACCTACCCCCCGCTTCATAAGAATAGACACCCCTCTTATCATAGATGATTGCTTAGAACAAGCTATAAGATCAAACCCCGGTATCTTCAAACAATCCCGCCTTTCCCAATGTATGTGTGTCTCCTAAATACATAGAATATCAAGATACATGGTCTGTACTATTTTAGAGAATAACGCCGGTTTCTTTGCATCGTTGAGACCACACACATTCCAAGTGCCTATAGCAAGTTTATCCTGCCCCATCTAACCAAACAAGCCAAAACCTACTTTGTAATTCTCCCTTTTTTTCAACCATTACCTTACAACTAAATATATAATCATTTTGATCAGAGCACATTGCCATTTCTGCAAAAACTTTCGTAAACCTGCTACTCTTTACCATCGTTCCCTTTAGGCCGCACGCGCGCACCTTCCCTGACGTCAGCGCGCACCACCTGACGTGGAGCGCACACACAGGACGTCGCAAGAGAGTCGCGCCGCCTGTCGCTTTTAAAAAGCGAGCGGCGCGAACATGAGGCACTTTTCCAGTCGTGGCGGCAGAGCGGGCGTGAGGAGTTGCAGGTAAGGAGGCGGGGGCTGGGGCTGGTGGGGATTGTGGTGATTATGGCGCTTGCGGGGAGGCTGTGTGGGAGCGGTGGTGGGAGCGGGGCAGACTGCGACCTTTTGTTTAAATATTGCTGACAATCAGAGCCCCTCCACGGGCTCCGATTAACAGCAATACTTAAACAGAATGCCATAGTCTGCCCCGCGCTTTCCTAACAAAAGCAGAGACACTTTCCAGACACAGCGTGTGCTAAAGTACACGCTGTGTTTTGAAACTGCCTACACTTTTGTTAGAAAAGCGCGGGGCAGACTGTGGCATTCTGTTTAAGTATTGCTGTTAATCGGAGCCCGTGGAGGGGCTCTGATTGTCAGCAATATTTAAACAAAAGGCCACAGCAGTTGGGGAAACAAGCGGAACAGGAGGCAAGAGGGCAGAATGGCACAAAAACGAGTGGGACAGAACATAAAGGCACTAAAAACGAGTGGGACACAGGACATAAAGGCACAAAAAAACGAGTGGGACACAGGACATAAAGGCACAAAAAACAAGTGGGGCAGAGGCAGAAAAAGTGGGACCGAGGGCATAAAGACACAAAAACCAGTGCGACAAAGGGCATAAAGGCACAACAACGAGTGCAGAAGGGCACCAAAAATGAGTGGGACAGAGGGCAGAAGGGCACCAAAAACGAGTGGGGCAGATGCCAGAAGGGCAACAAAAACGAGTGGGGCAGAGTGCAGAAGGGCACCAAAAACGAGTGGGGCAGAGTCCAGAATGGTACCAAAAACGAGTGGGGCAGAGGCCAGAAGGGCACCAAAAACGAGTGGGACAGAGTGCAGAAGGGCACCGAAAACGAGTGGGACAGAGGGCAGAAGGGCATCAAAAACGAGTGGGACAGATTGCAGAAGGGCACCAAAAACGCGTGGGGCAGAGGCCAGAAGGGTACCAAAAATGAGTGGGGCAGAGGCCAGAAGGGTACCAAAAACGAGTGGGACAGAGTGCAGGAGGGCACCAAAATCGAGTGGGACAGAGGGCAGAAGAGCATCAAAAAGGAGTGGGACAGAGTGCAGAAGGGCACCAAAAACGAGTGGGACAGAGGGCAGAAGGGCACCAAAAACGGGTGGGGCAGAGGCCAGAAGGGTACCAAAAAACGAGTGGGGCAGAGGCCAGAAGGGTACCAAAAATGAGTGGGGCAGAGTGCAGAAGGGCACCAAAAACGAGTGGGGCAGAGTGCAGAAGGGCACCAAAAACGAGTGGGGCAGAGGCCAGAAGGGTACCAAAAACGAGTGGGGCAGAGTGCAGAAGGGCACCAAAATCGAGTGGGGCAGAGGGCAGAAGGGTACCAAAAACGAGTGGGGCAGAGGGCAGAAGGGCACCAAAAACAAGTGGGACAGAGGGCAGAAGGGCACCAAAAACGAGTGGGACAAAGGAAGGAAAGACCTGGCAGAGAGAGCAAGGGGACAGCGAGGGTAACAGAGGGAAGAAAAAAAGGGCAGGGAATTTCGTGCTGTCTGAGTGCTCACTTTCCACAAGCCCTTGCGTACCAATAAATAATACACAGCTGTATGCATACATGTCCATGGCAATAGATCTAATTCAGGCTGTCCCCCTCTTGAAATTGCCTCTGCTTCAAAAGGCGTTTTTAAAAAGAAATTTAAGTTGTACAAATTGCTTGGGGGTCCCCGGCTTCCAAACAGGAATGGATGAGGCACTGTGTGATCTTAGGCAGTTATTTTATTTCACAGTGCTTCCTTTTTCCTTCATTTGACAGCAGCTTTGAATCCACAATTTCAGTATGTGTACAGAACAAAATCATGTCACTCCTTAGGGTATCCATTTTTGGAATTATGAGTCTGCCATTTTTTTACATGACGTTTGTTGCATCAATTACATGCCAATATCATGCGCCTCAGGCTGGACCAAGGTTTTCGATTGCTTATGTGACATTTTCATAATGTCAATGTACTTATGATTAGCATTCGATGGCTAAGGGTGACATTTTCTTGTGAACAAAATCAAAGCAATGAAGATGAGGGGAATATGTAAAAATCTCTGCAAGTAAAACAAGATTGAAGGTTATTCCTCTTGATGCAGGTTTTTAAATTTAAGGCTGCGCTTTTACAAATGTTTTATTTACTGTTCAAAAACACCCTTAAGTTATTACAATCAAAAGCTGTTACTCTTCCGCTCTGGTGGTCTGTCGCAGGTTTTCTGCCATTGCAATGAAAGGAAATGCAGCTGTTTGGTAGTTAATGGGTTAGTGTTCTATATTAGGATTTAAAGTTATAAACTGCAAGTAACAAAATGAGCTTTCTGACAGAAGCACTAATGCACTGACCTAGTTACATTACATGTGATTTTTGATCTGCATGGTTCACCAGCTTTTCATCAGGCATTTTAACCTCCTCGGCTACTTAATGAGTCAACTTCCAGTAGGCAAAACTTAGATCTCTCTGCAGCAGATCCATCATTCTTCAGTTATCTTGACATATTTATGGTTGCCTGAAAATTGCTTGAACGTAGTCAATCATATTTTTTGCGCGCCACTGCAGCATCTTCAGGTGGGATCTTTTGATGGATTGTGTGCTTCTCAGCCATCCTGTGGGTTACCTTGTTCACCCACCTCAACGATTTGCACAGTTTGTATTTTGTGTTACACCTTCTGTGATGCCGCTTTCCCCTGGGATTCAGATTTATAGACCAGTTTAAGATAATGGATGCTAATAATGGAACACATGGGCACACCCCTGTTTGTCCTACGCTGGAATCCCAGGTAATTATTTGGTCATTTTTCGTCTTAGGCCTCTTGAGCAGTCCCATGCATAGTTTGTAATTCTTCGGGCGTTTGCTGACTTACTTGTCTTCACTTGTAGGTTTCCAGTCTGTAAGGTATTTGGATTACAGTGGTCAGGTGCGAGTACCACAAAGACAAGGTAATTATGTTTACGTTCCTCATTGGTTTGGGGGTTGCTGGGTAAATAGATTCACAATCTGCACCCCTATTTCTTTTGCAGGTTCATGAGACCGTACTACAAAGACAATTGCACAGGCAGACGTGAGTACAGGCAGAAGAGGTAATTGTTGGGTTGAGTTAAACTGTGGACCGGTCCCATGCATAGTTTGTAATTCTTCGGGCGTTTGCTGACTTACTTGTCTTCACTTGTAGGTTTCCAGTCTGTAAGGTATTTGGATTACAGTGGTCAGGTGCGAGTACCACAAAGACAAGGTAATTCTGTTTACGTTCCTCGTTGAGTTGGGGGTTGCTGGGTAAATAGATTCACAATCTGCACCCCTATTTCTTTTGCAGGTTCGTGAGGCCGTACTACAAAGACAATTGCACAGGCAGACGAGGTAATTGTTGGGTTGAGTTAAACTGTGGTGCATCTTGAACATTGTAGTACCATATATACTTACCCATGTTTTCTTCTGTTGCAGGTTTCGCAGCCAGAAGCCCATACATTTAAACAGGCGCACGTGAGTGCAAGCAGAAGAGGTAATTGTTGGGTTGAGTTAAACTGTGGTGCATCTTGAACATTGTAGTACCATATATACTTACCCATGTTTTCTTCTGTTGCAGGTTTCGCAGCCAGAACCCCATACATTTAAACAGGCACACGTGAGTGCAAGCAGAAGAGGTAATTGTTGGGTTGAGTTAAAATGTGGTGCATCTTGAACATTGTAGTACCATATATACTAACCCATGTTTTCTTCTGTTGCAGGTTTCACAGCCAGGACCCATACATTCAAACAGGCGGACGTGAGTGCAAGCAGAAGAGGTAATTGTTGGGGGAGTTAAACTGTGGTGCATCTTGAACATTGTAGTACCATATATACTTACCCATGTTTTCTTCTGTTGCAGGTTTCACAGCCAGAACCCCATACATTTAAAGAGGCGCACGTGAGTGCAAGCAGAAGAGGTAATTGTTGGGTTGAGTTAAACTGTGGTGCATCTTGAACATTGTAGTACCATATATACTTACCTATGTTTTCTTCTGTTGCAGGTTTCGTAGCCAGAACCCCATACATTTAAACAGGTGCACGTGAGTGCAAGCAGAAGAGGTAATTGTTGGGTTGAGTTAAACTGTGGTGCATCTTGAACATTGTAGTACCATATATACTTACCCATGTTTTCTTCAGTTGCAGGTTTCACAGCCAGAAGCTCATACATTTAAATGGGCGCACGTGAGTGCAAGCATAAGAGGTAATTGTTGGGTTGAGGTAAGCTGTGGTGCATCTTGAACATTGTAGTACCATATATACTTACCCATGTTTTCTTTTGTTGCAGGTTTCACAGCCAGAACCCCATACATTTAAACAGGCGGACGTAAGTGCAAGCAGTAGAGGTAATTGTTGGGTTGAGTTAACCTGTGGTGCATCTTGTACATTGTAGTATAACAGATTGCATTCATGAGCTAGGCGTCAACGTAAGCCATGTTTCCTTATTTTGCAGGCTCTGTGGGACAGCAGGCTCAAACCGGCGGGTACGGAAATGTTCAAGCGCAAAGCTGTAACTTCGGGAGAGTGCAGTGCTTCACCACAAAAGAAGAAATGTTGCCTTGTATTCAAGGAAGAGTGGATGAAGGAAATTGTGGAGGCTGAGACGCAGAAGTCACGAAGCAAGGTTCGCATGCAACTCGGGGACCTATTTCAATACAGTCCAGACGTGGGCTTGATTTGCAAAGCATGTGCCGAAGCCAAGCTTGTTGGCGACTTTTCCACTGGGAAGAAATGGAGTGATGGCTGGAAACTGGACTACATGAAACGCCATCTACTTAGCAAAGTACACGAGTCTGCCATGGTGATATTGAGAAACAGAAGTGCTGCTGCCCGGTTTGGTTTTGGAGTGCGGGCAATGCTGACAGAAACTGACACTGACAAAGCAAATGGAATGGAAGTAGTTGAACGCCAAAGATCTATGCCTGAGGAGATAAAGATTCTCATCAACAACGTGTTGCCGGCAGTCAAGATGAGCACTTCAATTTTATCTGTACAAGACATCCATGACCACCTAGTTTTGTATGTGAAGATACCAGAGAGCTGGAGGAGCAAGAACTATGCCTTTGAGTTCCTTGAGGCCATCAATAGCGTGATACACTGTGAAGCTATGACAGAACTTCGGCAAGCTTTGTATCACACCTTGATAATTGATGAGAGCACAGATATTTCTATTACAAAAATGCTCATCCTGTACTTCAAGTTCCGACCTGTAACCTCAACTGCGCACAAAACGCAGTTTGGGGGCATAGTGAAGCTGACTAGCTGTAATGCTGAGGCTATCACTACTGCCGTGAAAGAATTCTACACTGCCAATGAACTGGACCTCATGAAAATGGTCATGTTCACATCTGATGGTGCGTCTGTGATGCTGGGGAAGAATAATGGTGTTGCTACTCACCTTAAACAATCCATTCCTCATCTAGTTGAGCAGCATTGTGTCGCCCATCGAGAAGATTTGGGAGTTGATGATGCCTGGAAGAGGGTTCCAATGATTAAAGAGATGGAGACATTATTGAGGACTGTCTACACTGTGTTCTCCAGATCTCCTGCAAGGAAGTCCAAGCTGGATGAAATTGCATCGGTCACTGAATGTGAAGTTGTCTCTTTTCGACCACTGAATGAAGTCCGGTGGCTTTCAAGGCATTTTGCTGTTGGTGCACTAATTCGTAATTATGAGACTGTTCTTAAGTACTTTGAGAATGAGAAAGTTGAGAATGATCCAATTGCTAAATATTGTTATAAAAAGCTATCGGACTCCAACTACCATATTTCCCTTGCAGTACTTAATGACATTCTGGGTGAATTTGCATCTTTGTGCAAACTATTCCAAAAAAGTTCTTTAACTACTGTTGAAGCTGTACAGCATGCAAGAGCAAAGACTGGCCAAATTAAGCAACAGTATTTGGGGGACACTGTCTTTTGGAGCAACAATGTAAGAGAGCTGATGATGTTGTACAAGGAAAGGCAAGAGATTGACAGTGGGCCTATTTTGTCTTTTGTTTCCCTTCTTTGTGAGCACATGCAAAAAAGGTTCCCTGAAGGTGAGCTAAAAGAATGGGCAAGTTTTGAGATCCAGGCAATAGCCACACAATCGCATTTTGATTTTGGGACTGAGAATATTGAAAGACTTGTTGTAAAGTATAAAAATGTCTTGGCCCTGGGTGATTGTGAAACACCAGAAGATGTTGTTCGACAGTACAGAGACTATAAATAGGTGGTGGCGGAACATGTTAAGGGTGGGTTATTTACCACCTTTCAAGACATGGTGACTTTCACTGTATGCATTGCTGCTCAGTATAGTGTGGTGTCTCAGCTTGTTGATGTCTGCGCAACATTTCAAGCATCTAGTGCAGACTGTGAACGAACATTCAGCCTCATGAATACTATCAAGAGCAAATTGAGGAATATACTAGAGCAGAAGCATTTGGACATGCTGATGAGGACAAAGGCCTGCCTCCTGAATGGGAAAGTTGACCTAGACCGAGTTTATCAGCACTGGAAAAATGGCAAGGATCGCCGTGAGAAGCAACCCTGTCACCCATCTAGTGATGCCACTTGACGTGTCTGAACAGCCCTCTCCCTTCTTGTGTATATGTGATATTGTATAGGCTCGCAACATTTCCCCACCCAATGAACTGTGCTCCAGTTAAGAATATTTATAAAAATCTTATGATGGTACCATTGAAGTCTTGTGCTTTTCTAAACTTGAAGTGTACTTGCCAGTGTAACCAATTCATGTAGTGTACTTGCCAGTGTAACCAATTCATGTCATGGCGTGCTTATCCAATTTGCAAACTGCCCTTAAGACCCTTATTGTGGCGCTGTATGTGTGAAAATGCACTATCTTTTCACTTTTTAAAGTAAACTTTTTGAGTGCCATTTGGCGCCGCAGACACGCGCGGTTTGGTTCCTGGCGCACATAGCCATGGTTGCAGCGCACAGAGACCCTCCACTGCTGCACACAGGAAAAAAATTAGAGGGAACATTGCTCCTTACCCCTGCCTTAAACCCCCCACCAGCACCAACCCCACCTACCCCTCCCCCACCACCCAAATGGCCCTGCCCCATCTTCAGCCCCTCTTCCCATACAACACCCCTAAGTGGCAACAGGACTAAGTCCTTGTGATGGACAAAGCTGGTAACCCACTCCCACACGGGTTACCTCTCCCCATATCTTGCAGTAGAAGAGGAAGGGCAAGGGACAAGAGCACTAATTAGACACAATAAAGAGAGATACTTATTTGACGTAATGAGAGTAAGGAAAAAATTCCCCTAAAAATGAACGCAGGTAGACATATAAATTATTTCTCCCAATTTACATCTAGCGCTTGTCTCTTCGTCCTCCTACTCCTCTTCAAAAACAGAAAAAAACAAAAAATACCCAAAAATGGTCCCTCCTTTTTAAACCTTTAAACCTTTACAGCGCAGAAAGAAATGCCTTAGCCTGTATTTCAGACAAAAAAACCTTAGTCTGCCCTTTCAAGATTATCTTCAACTTTGATGGAAAAAGTAGAAAGGCCTGTGCACCTTTCGCCTGAAAGGGAGCATTCAGCTGGCGGAGCTGCCACCTCCGCTCCACTATAGCAGGACAAAAATCGGGGCGGACAAAAAAATCGCAGCCCTTGCCTCGCCTTTTCCTATCTGGCCTAGCTAACTCATATACTTTTTCTCGGGTAAGAAATTGTTGAGACATATCAGTATTGCACTGGGCTTGTCCCTAGTCTTTTGCCGCTGTTTAAAAGGAAAGCAATGAGCACGAAGGACCTCAACCTGCCAATCCCACTGCAGGGTTTCCGGGAATGCCTCTTGAAAAAGTTCAACCACAAATTTTCTTACATCAGCCCCTTCAAGGCCCTCCGGAACCCCTAAAATTGTAAGGTTGTTCCTTCTCAGCCTATTTTCTAAATACGTTAGTTTCCATAATATGTCTTCCTTCTGTGCCCCAATCAAATCAGTTGTATTCCTCTGGGTAGCTACAGCATCTTTGAGGTTAGAAATCCTTTCCTCTGCTTCCCCAACTCAGGTTGCTATTTCCGTGCAAGTTTTTGTTAGTCTCCGGATGGAGTTCTGAACTCTGCGACAGACTCCCTGAGTACGGGCATTCTCTTGACGAGCCTCCTCCCGATGCGCAATGATTGTTTGATAAATGAGTGATAGCGTAATCTCAGAGGGAGGCAGCTCGGATTCCTGAGACTGTGTTGTAATTATCCCTACCGACCTGCCGTCCTCTAAATCCGAGTCATCGATTAAGGAGTTATCCCTGGGCGGAGAACCAAGCCCCCCGAACCCTCTCTCCTAGGATTCCGTATCTTCTGACCATTCCTCTTTTGAACTGTCTGGGGAAGCCGAGGACCCAACCCACTAATCAGGACGCTATTCTGCCGCCAGTCACCATTATCACTGCCGTCATCAGTCCACTCAGGATCTATCTCCTCTTCGTCACAAGATGACCCAGTATTCTATGAAACAGAAAAAAACTTTTCACCTTCAAGCTCTTTACAGAGCTGATTAGTTATGCCTGATGCTAGGCTAATTGCATCCCTTGACTTATTACCAGTTGCGCCGGCCGGCGCTTCACTTCCTGGCTGAACTACGTTTCCCACAATGCAGTTCACAGGATCACTCAACTTTACACTGGAGTCTATTCCTTCTGCATTTTGCACCAGATAATCCTCTGTGATCCCCTGCCCAGGAGCCACAGGTATTTTCTCGATTTTGTCCTGTACAGGGGGGGCGCTACTATTATTGCCAATATTGTCAGTACATATAGATAAAGCCATCATTGTTCCCCCTCCTGTAGCCGTCTCTGAAACATTTACCGTAGCCACGGTAACTTGAGGTACTAAGCCAGCGCCTCTAGTCTTTGAATTTAACTGATTAAATAGAGCAGGTACCTTCTTTGCGCCTCCTTTTGGATTACGGACTACTCATGTGCTTGTCGTCTTCTCTGCACTCCGATCAGTTCGTACGGCGCTTGCAGCTTCAGTATGAGTCTCCCGATCGTTCCCGGAACCTCCAGCGGCAGCTGCCGCGGAGCGTGCTTGTGACGCGAGTGCAGCCTTGGAGATGACTTTCGGCGCCATATCGCATCCGGGAAACATCCTTTGCAACGAAACTTTTACAACGCAGGTTTTGCAACGAAAACTATTACAATGCATTGCGCTGGGGGGCACTCTAGGATAGGGAATAGATTTAATTTACTATCCAACACCTTCCCTAGTGTCCACGGGGACTGGAGTTGGAATAGTAAATTGAACTATTCACTATCCAGCACCCCAAAGCGCTATGCGTTGTAAAGGTTTGCGTTGTAATACTTGCGTTGTAACAGCATGCGTGGTAAAAGCATGCGTTGTAACATCATACATACACCGCATCTGCCGGTATGGGAGATTGAGACCAAGCGCCACGCAGCACAGTGAAGCACACAATTGACGCCAGCAGTATTGGTGCCTGTTAGCAAAGCAGTAAGTCTGAGCATACCGGTAACACCAAAAAGCAAGAATACGATTTACCGCATTTCCACACGGGAGACACGGCACCAGAGAAACCATCGGGGAAGGTTAAAACAGCTGGGGTAAGGTTCCGTGGGAGAGGGAGAGAGCACCAGCTTACTCAGCCAAGCGAGTGGCCACCATCTTGCCTCACTCAGTCAGCGTCCAATGCATGCCATCATTCATTACCTGTTCCTTCTCATCTTAAGTTAAGGGGCAGTCTGTCCCGGCTCGGAAAGGATGATAGCTATAGTAGTCATCATGTTCCACTGCTTTTGAGGGGAGTCAACGAGGCAACATTTTCTTTTTTCTTCTATTCTACATCCAATCATCATTTGGCTTGAGGGAAATGGATTTAGGGCGAGTCAGGAGGATCGAGGAGCAGGTTTCAGAGGAGTGGACGTCAGTGAAATGCAGACAGCTGCAACTCCAATATGGCAATAAAAAGACTAGAAGATGGTGGTGATGGATTTGTTGTGATTCGAAGTTTCGAACCAGAAAGACAGAAACACTCAAATAAAAGTAAATAAGGGAGGAAGAAAGTAGGAAGTTCAAGCTTAGTTGTCAGAGAAGTATAGCTCATCCTCAAACTCTGGGGATTAACCAGAAGTAGGTAATCATCATCTAACATACTACTTCCGTTACCTAAGTTGGTGTCCTCATCTTCCTTCGTTGATTCATGTATTGTGTAATTCAGTGGTATAAAGTTCTGATTCATTTTTATCATGGTTAACCTCTCCACGTTATTGGGGAAAAGACTGGTCCTTTTCACTGATACAATGGCACCAGCAGCACTGAAAACACATTCAGAAGAGACACTTGCCACAGGGCAAGCCAGATATTTTATCTCCAGCCTGCTGAGCACTAGCCATTGGTTCCTTTTCCCATACCAATACCGCAATGAGTTTTGATCAATGTAGACCTCTGTTTGGTCATCAAGATAGGCCTGGACCGTCTGCTCAAGGTTCAGGGGTGCTACAGGTTGTTTGACGTATTTTGTCTTTGCATCAGCACTGGACCTAGCAAGCCCTTGATGTAAATACCAATCCTGTGCCGATTTTACTGGGGCTGATGATTCGGTTCTTGCTGTTGTTGTCGATAGTGTTGGTGACCGCTCTGAGCCAAACGCACTGCCCTCAGGCTCTGAAGTGGAACTTGACACCGGATGCCCTGCTGCAGTACTTGTTGTGGGTTTGAATAGCAGGCCTTTAATTGCCAGCCGTTCAATGTCCATTCTGACAAAGGAATTCATGTCTTACTGTTCAGTGCCAATTTGTACCGTGTAATGTTTTTCTGACACAATCTTAGTTTGCATCCTTGTATTTTCACCTAAGCGGTGGGAAAAGCTCTCCACCAACTCATATGCTTCTTTTTTTCTTCCACACCTATGTACGCTTCAGACACCTTCTTCAGCTGTTGCAGTAGCATGTGCAACAATAGGATAGCTTCGCCCACAGTACAGTCCTCCTTGCTGACTTCATGTGTGAAGACCTCGAAAGGAAGAAGCATCTCTGTCAGGCATTTAACTAGGCACCATTGGTCCATCTGAAGGGTCATGTCTTTCAAAGTAGCATCCCCTCTTTGCATGAAATATTCATTGATTGGTCTGTATTGCTCAGACGGTCAAGCATGTAATAAGTTGAGTTCCACCGTGTTGCCACCTCCTGGATGAGTGCTTTGACTGGTATTATATGTTCACATTGAATGATCCTCAACTGCTTCCGGGCTTTAAAAGAATGGCTCAAATGTGTGTATATTCTTCGGTAGGTGGTTAGTAAGTTGTTGATTTTGGCTTCTTTTTTCAGAAAGTCTTGAACAATAATGTTAATGCAGTGCGTCAAACATAGGACCCCGAAATAGGCACCATCCTCCATGGCCTAAAGTACATTACTGTGGTACAAAAGGGGTGGTGTTGGACGGAGCATCTGAAACAATCAAACACTCACACCCAGTCAACAGATCTGGGTTTAATCAATCACTGTTCTTTAGCCCACTCTGCCACCCCAGTTCAGACATGGCCATATGCAAATCAGTCTGACCCTGTGCCTCATGGGAACAGTCCAGCCCGAACTGCCAAGCCATGCCTTCCCTGGACCGGAAACAAGCTTCCGAGGACCGGTTTCTGGTATTTCAGCCGTCTTCAGCCCAGCTTGCTTGAATCCAGTCGCAAAGTGAGCAAGGGACTCACGTCTGAGCATACCCTGCCAACGTATGGCACCACTTTGTTCGTCATAAGTTGGCAGGGTATGCTCAGACGTGAGCAAGCTGGGCTGAAGACGGCTGAAATGCCAGAAACCGGTCCTCGGAAGCTTAAGTACATGTATTTAAGACAGTTTTTTTGGGACTGTTAGCACCCTTTGAAGCAGTCCTGGGAATATTTCCAAACTTCGTGTTTGGCGGACTGCCCTCATTTTGGGACTCGCAGCAGGGATACTATTTTTGCTCCTTCTGCTCTGATATGGCAAGCCAAATCACCAGCGATACCCAGTTCACCATGGAGAGCACTCTTCAGGCGATGAAGTGTCGTGAGCGCATAGTCCAAATTTTGGGATTAACTCGTTTAAGAGAATTAAATACCACATGGTTTATGTTATTCAGACCAATCTGGCAAGATTGCATCTTACCTCTTCTACGATGCCTGCTATGTGGAGAAGAATGCAAGCTAGACATCTGTCTGACTCTCCCATCAGTCATGCCAACGGATGTTGATACTTTGCTTGAACCAGTAACGGCCCATGCACTGTGTTGTCACCAGTGGCTACCGATTCTGATGACGGCATTCATTGAGATCTCACAGATGCAAAATGCTGACGGTGAGGTACGAGAGGAAAGCCGCACACGGGTACCATCCAATTCGAACATTGCTAATGCGACCAACGCTGACTGCGATGCTTCACGTCTATGTGCGATTGATCTTCTTAACGAGGTAATCCAACTTTCACCTACAATGGAAGATGAATTCTTTTCAGACTTAGAATATTTTATGTTTTCTACAAACAATAACACTGACTGGAGAAGTGTGGCTCAGGGGTTAGAGGCAGCAGACCCAGAAGCTGAGATCGGTCCTGGACCAGGGTTCAATTCCCCACCTCGGCGGGGTCTTGGGCTAAAAATTCCACGGACTCGATAATTCTCGCCCCGGTGCCTCCTCGACTCACGGGTTCACACTCTGCGACTCTGGGCAATAGCTTGCTTAATCTCCACAACGGCCCCTCGCGGCGGGATGCCTGACTTTCACCTTGTGGATACCCTGCTATCTCACAGGGGAATACCAGGAAGGGTTCCCTAAGCAAGCGCCGGGAAACCCACTGCGGGTAGCTGTGCGCTATATAAGCTCAACTACATTTACATTTACATTTACTCACTGACTTTTCATTTGGCACGCAGTGTTCTGAGAGACTCTGAATTCGACCTTCATTTTTTCAAAACAAGTTTCTAACTTTGGGACTCTATTTTTTCTATGATCAAACTTTTGTTTTTCCAAATCTGTATTTTTTTCATTTTTTGGCACAAAGTAATATGCTTAAATTAGAACTATTCATAGAGAACTAGAATTCTTTGATAACTTCCAAGAGACAATATTTGACCTTGTCCATAATCAAACAGTTTATTTAATCTGCCATGGAATGGTCTCAACTTTTTCTTCTGTAATTAACCCCTTCCATGCGGGGCATATTCCCCCGCTGTGCTGGGGGCGGTGGGGGCGCGCACAGCGCCCCGGTGCTCATGACGAGCTCTGCTCGTCATGAGGCACGGCGCTCTGGTGTTCGTGACGAGCTGAGCTCGTCATGACCACACCCGTTCCCGTGGAGCGCTCAGCACAGCAGGGGAATTATCCCCACATGTGAGCGTTCCACGGCTCATGACAATCACCGGAGTACCGTGCCTCATGATGAGCTGAGCTCGTCATGAGCATGGAATGGGTTAATAGCCATTTCATAAATGTATTTTCGTGATTCATTCGGATAGCATTTTCAAATGTCTTCTATGTGCTTTGAATGAAATATTGCTTTAAATGCATACAGCACATATGCTTTTCATGTACAACCAGTACCAATGCATTTTTATGTATTTTGGGTGGGTTTTAACACATCATGTTTAGATATGTTTTTATGTGCTTAGGACTTAGTAATGTCGTACATAAGAAAGTGGAGTGGGTGTTGTGTGGCGTTTTAAGTTCAGAGTAAATTTTCCCTATTCATGCCCTTATATAGGTACAATTCACATTTCCCTAATATCGGCATAGAAATAAATCCCTTATTTAGGCATAGCCCATGCTACCCAAATACAGGCATGGCTACTTCCACCCGTACCAAACGTCACAACGATTTCTTGGAAAACCAGCTTAAGCAGTCAGGGACTTCCCCTTGTTTGAATATTGATTTCTCCAAGAACTCAGTCAGTTTTACAATGAACAACTATTCCCAAGGGGTTCATTATGATGTTCTTTACGTCAAACTATGGCATTCCTAAACACCTTTAAGGTATAAATATACCTTCACTTGCTACAGCAAACTACAGTGGTTCTGAGCAGTTCGATGACCTACTTGTCCGACGCAGCTTGCTACAGCAAGTGCCGAAGGAAGCCGACTCTCCAACTGACACACTGATCAAGAGGCTGCCCTTTTCCTACCGAGAATCCAGCTCCAGTGTTTCCAAGCTCCCATTGCAGGGTGTTGGGAAATCAAGTCCCGAGGCATCCTTCATTCTACCTAAGGTATGGAACTGATTAGAACCTAGAGAAACCTTTGGTAGATTCTTGGCAAAAACAACTAAACCTATTCTACACAATACTTACTTCTTCCCTCGTACTAGACTTAGGTTAGGTACATTGGGGTAGGCGTATTTTAGAAGCACCAGTTGAGTATATTTAGTCAATGTATTTATGTATGTATTTTTATATGGCTTAGAAAGCATACAATGCTCTGACAGTATTATTTTATGATACTATTCTAGCTGGACGCATTATACTTTGCAGTCTGTATAACGATTGTAGCAGTTCACCTCTCTTGCATGAGAAAGAAGACTGTTCAATAAACCCTTTTATTGAAAATGCCCGTCTCTCTATCTCTCTGCAACTCTATAGAAACGAAGCATGTACGATTGACTGAGTGAAATACTCATCTATTGTTTCCGCGACTCTGAGAGATATATTTCTTATTCTTGGGAAACAAAGTTGTCATGTTTATGCGGTTGTCAGAAACTAATCCCTTCTTGTGTATTTGAGAACGTTTCTAGTGACCTCTGAGTTAGCTGGCACACACACAATTAAGTTTAGTATATTCAAGAAAGACCTAGTAGACTTCAGTCCCACGTCAAATCTATAGGATATATTATTCCAATGCACAGAGCCTATTGGCAATATAGGAACTACACTACAGTTCCTTTCAGTCAAATTTATAATAACTATGCCAGCCATTGAAAGCTCTGTGCTGTCCATTATTCAGTGATCAAAAAGAGGTAGGCTTTTTAGGTTTTAATAACACTAGTTAGGATACAATTTACATCACTAACATGACACCAGACGGCCTCTGACAGAATGATGATATCGTAGGAAATCACATTTAATGGTATGAGACCTGGATCAGAGAAAAGCCCCAAAAGTCATCTAACACTGTAGCATCATGTGAAACTTAGTGACAGAAATGGGTGACCTTTGTGCACTGTAACCAGTTTTACCTTTGTTAACACTTCACTATCGGCTAAGATTTTACTGTACAATTGAACGTCAAGAAGAATGTGTTTCAGAACACTACACAGCTTTCATGCAGTTTTTTAAAATATATATTTTGCAGAAACTTGTCTCCAAATACCTCCAAATGCCATGATATCTGCACAGTAGACGTATCCATTTCCTTCTGGGCTTTGTTTATGCTGGACAGAAGATGTCTCATTTCATTCACCAACAGAGAACACGTAATACATACAACATTACTTTATATAAGCACCAGTTACATTACACAAGTACACATTCATTTTTAGGTCAAACCTAGACAATGAGACATGTATATACTTTGTGAGCTTAGAGGCTGCCTATTGCTTTTTATTTGTTTCTTCGAATGTCTTTCAAAAGGCTTGCTTGCAAGTGGTTAATCTTCCCCTATTGCGCCAACATCACCCAAAGGTATTGGAGTGCTTTACATTAGCACTAGTTACTTATTTTGTGCATTTATATAGCGCCAACACCGCCTGAAGGTATTGGAGCGCTTTACATTAGTACTAATTAATTTTTTGGGGAGGTTTTATATAGCTCAAACACCACCAGTTTTTGGTGGACTTTACATTGGCACTCGTGATTTGACACAAGGACACATTCATTTTTGTAGGCACAGTGAGATTAAGTGATTTGCCCACGATATTAGGCTGACGTTGAAACTCAAACCCAGTTTCTTAGCTCCATCGTTATTTTATTAGTGTTATGCCATGAAATGTGCTGAATACACATAAAGCTTCAGGCACCCGCATTAATTGTTCATGTTACAGAAGGAGAACTAATTGCAAATCAAATACACCCATTAATTGATATTTTTATTGCTATGTTTTTGTGAATTTGATTGGTTTGTGATACTGGGGTGTAGTGCTGCTCTGGCTCATTAATGCCCATACAATGTCCTCGTACATTTTCTCATTCTCTCACTTTTCACACCCGGATGGGCTCGAGTTTGGTTTAAGTTACCAGTCGAGGAAAAGGATTGTCATCCATAAGATGTTTCCCATGAGCAATCAAAGCTCCTCTGACTAGGAGTCAGTCTCAATCTCTGGAGCATCAGAAGAACTTCATGAGTCAGGAATTTCTTCAGTTTGTGTTCATGGCAAGTACAGCATGATGTTTACAAAATAAGATGTTTGCAGCCTGAAAGGTACAACTTGGTTAATACCGTAAGATCTCTGAGGTTCTGCGAGGTGTAGTACAGGGTTTCCAACTAGTGAGCTCTGCAACTCTGCCAGGTGTCATTTGCTAGTAACATGAATGTTTCTACAGCCGTGTCAGGTGTTGTATGTTAGTGATACCCTGAGACTACCACAGCACAGATATTCAGAATGGAGATTATACTACCTTGGATATATTTAGACCTAACAGTAGGCTCTTAGTACTACAAACTCACTGCTGCCCCAACATGGACCAGAGAGCTCAGAACGCCCAGTATTTGCAACTCAAGCTAATAACATATAGCCTTTATAGCCTAAGATCAGTGAAGCCCTGTTAGGAGCTGTATTTTATGAATGCCCTGACACCTCTCTGCACTCTGACAGCTATGATGAAATATTAATATTCTGATATATCTAGAGGCTGGGCACACCCTGAGATTTACAAATGCCTGCTAGTTACAGAGATATTCAGACGAGACTCTACAGCTATAGTGAGGGGTGTATACTATGAGTTCTACACAACTCATAAAGGTACTGTTTGGGGATATACCCTGAGAATGATACAGTTGTGCTTACACTGCAATGTGTCTGCACCCATGCCATGCACTGGGAATGTGACACTGGCCTCTGCAGTTTAGCCTATAGCAGTTGGGTGATGAAGAGGTGTTGAACTATCAATCTGTTTTGACACTAATCATTTAAGAGAATGGGGTGCAATCCTCACTATGAGACACATCACAGATGACACGTTTCAATGGCACACATAATCCTTCTTTTAATGAGGATATTTTACATGCAAGGAGACTGAAAACACGTAAACCTGGAGCAAATCGAGCACAAGTGGGCTCTAGGAAAAGCGATTTCCACTAATACTGCAGCACAAAGCACAACTAATTCTGCTGTGTTGACCCCTACCTATAGTTATACCTTTTCTTAGCTGTTGTTGGTTCCCTTAGTTAAGACTTTGCTGAGCTTACAGTTGCTTGCATGAACCAGGAAAGCCTCACTGTCCAGTGCTTCAAAGGGCAGGGTTCAGGCTGACAGGTGTGAGTACTTCAGGTAACCTCAGAGAACAGACTTCTAGGAGTTTGCTGGCCTGCTGAGCACCATCAAGCCACCAGAAATCACTGAAACGATGCTCCAATCAGGGCCGGCTCCAGGCTCATGGTGGCCCTGTGCAGGGAGCGTAGGTGGGGGCCCCGGAAGAGGGGGTCCGGATGGGGCGGAGCTCAGGAAGGTGTTTCATAATTAAAGCATCTCTTTAGAATACATGCTGCTTTAGGAAGACCACCTTATTCATTTCGTCTTCCGTCTTTAGGGGATTTCTTTCTTAGCATTTTTGCTTTTGGTTTAAATGAAGTATACATAGATAAATATGTTGGCTCTAGCAACAGCAAGTGCACAGTATGCCATGTTATATGTATTTTTATATAGCTAGGGCAACTAGTAGCTGAAGGCAGGGTGTGTGAGAAAAGGCTTCTGGCTTATGTTTATATGCCAAATTAGAGGAAATAGTGAATTGTGATTGCTGGATTGTTAGCCGACCTATGTATGTGTTTGTTTTACTTGGCTGGACTGTTGGCCCCAAGCCCATCCCATTAATTCAACACCTGTCCCACTACCGTCCCACCATTGCACAGGCGCCACCAGATGAGTTTTCAGTGTTAAAGGCGGTATTCAATAATACGTTGATCCTATAATCTATAAAATTGTAGAGTGCTGCTAGGAAAGCATTTCGCCTTCATGCCTAAGAAAGACATTTCACAATTGCCGTTCTCCTTTTGTAGAGGTACTTTGCCACAAGAGACACCTTTGTTGTTAATTGAGGCACACCACATTAAAAGTGAGACTGGCATGAAAGGCATATGATTATGATTACCTTTGACTTTATTCGCGCAAATAACCACTCCACGCATCAGTTAGCGTAAAAGGCCATTTATTAGGACAGGCATGACGTTCAACAATAAACATAACCTCGTTAACTTGAACAATCCCCCCAACATCCTGCCATTCACTCCATCATCCACTCACGTGTTCCACCAGCCACTCCCAATTCACACCATGACCTCTTTGCATCTCATTCACTTTCCCCTTTCACTTTCCAACTCCTCCGTCATCTCCATCCATCACACTCCCGTCTACCACTCCCCCCATCCTGCACCTGTAACCCCCTCCCTGAAAGGGTGATTCTGCCCGTCATGGACTTCCCACCCCTCCCAGTTCCCGTCAGCACCCCTATCCCGCCATCCTGTCCTAAACTGGCACGTTGCCTAACATGACAACTTCCACAAAAACGCCCACGGCACCCCTTTTTAATGTAGGGTGGGTGGGTGGTACAATTCACTTCTCTCCCTGAGGCACCGGGGACAGAAAGAGGAAGTCCTTCCCCTTCCTGTCCCCTTAAATCCGCCTCCTAACCCCTCCCACCCCTGACCTAAACCCCCTAACTACTTCCTGCCTGTCCTGCTATCGCGCGAACTCCCCGGGGAAAAGACTGGTCTGCCGACCTGCTTTCCCCCGGGGGCCGCATCGCGCAAATAACCACTCCACGCATCAGTTAGCGTAAAAGGCCATTTATTAGGACAGGCATGACGTTCAACAATAAACATAACCTCGTTAACTTGAACAATCCCCCCAACATCCTGCCATTCACTCCATCATCCACTCACGTGTTCCACCAGCCACTCCCAATTCACACCATGACCTCTTTGCATCTCATTCACTTTCCCCTTTCACTTTCCAACTCCTCCGTCATCTCCATCCATCACACTCCCGTCTACCACTCCCCCCATCCTGCACCTGTAACCCCCTCCCTGAAAGGGTGATTCTGCCCGTCATGGACTTCCCACCCCTCCCAGTTCCCGCCACCCAGGGAACCCCCGGAGGGCGGTTACCTGCCCCACCACACGTGCACCTTTCGAACTCATACTCTCGGGCACCAGATAGATTCATTCCACAAATGGCTAATCAAGTCGCGCAACTCCATTAGGTAGAAGGCATTCCCCATGTGAGAAAGGTGCACGCCGTCGTCCCGGAAAAGAAGTGGCTGCTCCAGCTGAAGCCCGACATGAGCCAGCACGTGGATCCCTTTATCTGCACAAAAGAGTCTCATAGCCCTGTTCAGTTTCCTGCGTGCCCGTTCGACTGCCGCAGGCTTGAGCGCACCCCTCCAGATCCGTCGTGGAACAAACTCGGTCCACACAATACAGGCGCCAGCCAGATTGCGTTTCATCGCATCCAAATCCCTCTGCATCAAATGCAAAAGTGACACCCCCGACTGCTTCACTAAGTCATTCTCCCCCAAATGGATGATGAGCATGTCCGGGCAGCCCAGCTGCGCCACTTTCTTTGTGAGCCATGGTAGCAATTCTCCCCAGCGCATTCCGCTCTTACCCCACCATTGAACTTCATGATGGCTGCTCCTCAGGCCCAGGTTACGGCCGTACACCCGCCTGGCAGCATACTTCTCCCCCCAGTGCACGAAAGAGTGCCCAACGACCCAGGTGACCGTCTTGGCCCCCGGCCCACGAACACAACCTACGAAGAGAAAGAGATTAGTACCTCAGCAGCACAAGAGAAACAACAACAAAAAACAGTGCAGCCGGCCAAGCAGCACGCCCCACCCTCTATTTACGCACATAGCGCTCGCAGCAACGCGACCTCCACCGACCAATCCTCCGGATCTCCTCCCATGACCAACCCAAACCCGCCGCAGCCGTGGCCGCCCCGATTCGAAACGAGTGCGTGCCAAAACGCGCCGGGTCCCTGCCCAACTTCCGCAAAGCCATCCGCAAAACCGCCAACAACTGAGAGGACGTCAATCGCTTTCGCGACACATGCACAAAAATCTCCCCTTCCAAGTTCCGTACTCGACCACAAAATGCCAACCACTCACGCACCGGGCACACACCCTCATACCCGCTCTCCGACAACCACACCCATTTGCCCCGACCCAACTGGTCTGTCTTTGAACGTCCCAACCATATACCCAAACGAACCCCATCCACACGCACGTCCGCAAACACTCGGCCCGGCGCCCCCCGCGACCCCAGCAACTCTGACACCCGAAATGCACCAAAAAACATCCAAATCATGCATAAACGAAAGAGCGCCACCTCTTCCCCGTCATAACAACAGAAATGCAACTCCCTCAAAACCTGCACCAATAAATCAAACGTGACCGCCTCCCGTGGCAATTCCCCCCCACCCATCTCCGCCCTCACCCGACCCCAACCTTTTAACATTCGGCTCAGCAGATCCGCCCTAGCCGGATCAAAACCCAAATACACCATGCTGTAGAAAGATACGCCCGCCAACTTGCCAGCAATCGTCGTCTGCGACAGCCCTTTATCCATGCAATCCAACACAAAGCGCACCACCCCCCGCTCACACTCTTCCTTGGACAATCGTCCCACTCCCAGCTCTCCCCCCACCAAGGACCCAAACTCAGCCCACGCCAACCTGTACGCCCGCCTAGTGGACCCCGCTATCGACCTCTCAACCAACCCAACCACTCCCACTCCCCCCAGGCCCAGATACCCTCCGGCACCTTGGTCTTGCAAGCTTCCGCTCCCGGCGCCAGCTCCCTGAAGCGCTGCCACTGCGAACGAGATAACGCATCCGCAATTTCGTTACTCACTCCAGGCACATGTTGCGCGCGGAACAGCACATTGTAACGCAGACACAGCAGCATGAAACTTCGCAGCAAGCGCAGCACCCGCAGGTCCCTTGCCTTTTGATTGTTCACCAAGTCCACCACAGTCATGTTGTCCACATGAAACAACACTGACCTGTTCCTGAACTCCGGGCCCCACACCAGCAAAGCAACCAACAAGGGGAAGAACTCCAAAAACGCAATGCTCCTGCCCTGCCGCAGCCAATGAGCCGGCCACTGCTCTGCACACCAGCGGCCGTCCCAGAAAATTCCGAAACCGGCAGCACCCGCCGCGTCAGAGTAGAGCTGAATCTGCCACACCATCCGGTCACGCGCAAAATCCAAGGACACACCATTGAAGTCCTCCAGGAAAACCAGCCACACTCGCAAGTCCGACCGGACCCCCAGCGTGATCCTGATCCTGTGATGCGGGAGGGCCGCCCCCGACATGGCCACGCCGAGCCGCCTGCAAAACGTCCTTCCTGCCCTCACCACCCGGCACGCAAAGGTCAACAACCCCAACAGTCGCTGCACAGACCTCAACTCCAGCTTCTGAACCTCGATCGCACTCCTCAAAGCCTCCTGCATCTCCCCCACCTTCCGTACCGGGAGCCGCGCCTGCCAAGCCACCGAATCCAACTCAATCCCGAGAAAAGTCAGGCAACAACTAGGCCCTTCAGTCTTCTCCGGTGCCAAAGGCACCCCAAAATCCTGTGTTAACAACTGAAACTGCCGCAAGGCCGCGCCACAAGCGCCAGAGTGACCCGCGCCCACAAACAGAAAGTCATCCAAATAGTGAGACACCAGCCGGTGTCCACTGCGGTCCACAAAGGCCCACTGCAAAAAGGAGCTGAAAGTCTCGAAAAGCGCGCAGGAAATCGCACAACCCATCGGGAGAACCATGTCCACGAAGATGGACCCGTCAAACTGCATACCCAACAGTGAAAAATCCGCGGGGTGAATGGGGAGGAGGCGAAAGGCCGACTTGATGTCACATTTGGCCAACTCCGCCCCCTTCCCACAGGACCTTACCAAGCCTATGGCATCATCCACCGACGCATACAGTACTCTTGAGTCCTCTTCAGCAATGAAATCATTCACCGACCCTCCCTCAGGCCAAGACAAGTGATGAATCAATCGAAACTCGCCAGGTTCTTTCTTGGGCACCACTCCAAGAGGTGAGACAATGAGATCCGACATCGGCCAATCCGCAAAAGGACCTGCAATCCTGCCCTCCGAAACCTCCTTCTCCAATTTACGAGCCACTACCTCCGGCAACTCCTTGGCTGACCGCAAGTTCTCAGCCCAACGTCTCTCCCTCGGCCCCTGATAACCAATCCGAAAACCTTCCATGAAGCCCCAGTATAAACGCAGCGCCGCTTCCTTATCAGGGTACCGGGAGAGCCATGGACACATGGCCTCCAACCTAACCGGAGTATGGGCCCTTCGGCCCAGGCTGACCCCTACCCTTGGCAAGCTTCCACTGCTCTGACGGCGAAGCCAACGTGAGGCACTGTGTAACTGCATGCCGCCCCCCGCACTTTGAACACTCATGCTTGAACTTACAGGAGGGGCGGTTGCAGAAACCCTTATTAAAACCCCAACAGGCCCCTGAAGACACTGGCTTGTACTGTTGTCCTGCAGCCCCGGACCACACTGCCTGGTTTCCCGAACCTCCTGAACTCCCTTGGCTACCCGCCCCAGACTGGGCGGGGCGCGACTGAAAAGACCGATAAGTCACCGGAAGACCGCTAGCCGTATGAGTGGAAGCCGCCGCCTGCGTCGAAGACATCCATTGAATCCAAAGCTCCTGGTCCACCTCCCCCCATGGCTTGTCCGGATTGACGCTGATCCTGGCCCTAAACTCCTCGTCGTAGCTCAGCCAAGCAAAACCCCCGAAATGCAGCTGCGCCTTCCTAATCACGTCCATATACTTGAACAGAGCAATCGCCCGGTCACCATGCTTCTCGCAATATATACTCGCGTAAATCAAGAAAGCCGACGTCCAATTCTCCATCGTAACCGGCACCCTCGGCCGCCTGGTCAACTCCCATTCCTCCTCCTTAGACCCTTCCTTCGCCTGAATCTCCCTATGTAGCAGTTTAAAAACATCCACATACTCATGCCTCCAAATTTTCCCTCTCGTTTTCTCTGACAGATGCGATCCCAGGGGCACGGCCAAACCCATATAAGGCAACTTCTTGGGGAGCTTCCCCACTCCATCATCTTTGCCCCCCAAATCCTCCACCTTGTCGGTTTGTGCACTGGCCGTCGTGACCTGCTTCCCCCCGGCAGCCGCCACCGGCTCCTCCCCAACATAGGCCCCCGTCCTCACAGACCCATCCCCCACCCCCACCGACCGGCAGGGTTTCTTCCTCCCTCCTTTCCCCCCATCAGTCCATGCGTTCCACCAAGAGCCCTCACCTGATAAGGTTGCAGGAGCGTCCGTCTCCCGTCGCCGTGCGTCCGCCGGCTTCATGGTCCCCTTGGTGGCCCGACTGGCGCCATCTCGTGCCTCATGGGAAACACCTACCGTGGCGGATGCCACCTTAGCCCTGTCCACACACTCCGACTCGCGCAACTCACCCTCTTCCAACTCATCCTCCTCATCCCCATAGTCCAACCACTCATCCTGAACATCCAGCGGCACCACTTCCGTCACCACTCTCTTGGCACCCTTCCCTTTCACACCAGGCATAAACTCGCATTCCAGCATCGATGGTGCCCGCTCCCTCGATGGAGGGCAGGCCGCCGCGGACCCCCCTGCTGCTTCGTCCCGGCGTTTGGAGGCCGTTTTGCGCCCCGCCGGCCCACCCCGGCCTCTGCCAGCTGACCCCGCTGGCTTGTCTCCCCCCCCCCCGAGCCGTATGCGCTCGGGGAGGCCCCGGTGCCAACAGGTCTCTGATCCGTCAAGGCAGTCCCTGAACCTTCCACCCAGACCCACTGCCCGCGCTGCCCGGGGGATCCCCTGCCTCCACCTCCAGACGCCCCCCTGCCACGCGCAGGCGCCAGGACCCCATCGCCCTTGAGCGCCCCACCCGCCTTCGCCTCACTGACCTCCTGCAAACGCTGCCACTCCTGCTCATACTCGGCAATGATGCGCCGCTGATCGCGGGCCCTCTCCTCCTCGGACATGTGCACCCACCTGTCATAGATGGACGACCGACCAGGCACCCCCAGGCCTCCCCCCCCGGGCACGGGTGCCGCAGCACCCTTTGCCCCAGTCTGCTGCTGCGCCTTCAACGGGCCTTTGCCCTTGGAACCCTGCTGTTTGACAACCCCCTTACGGCCCCCCGAAAGGTCGACCGGCTGATCCAGGACGGAGAACTCCTCCTCCCCCCCAGACTCCTCACCAGACAGCGTGAGTGCGAAATCCTCACCAGCCGCCACCTCCCACTCACCCAGGTCCTCCCCCCCGCTACCCTCACTACTCTCATCGTACCCCACCAGCTGGCCCACACTCCCCGACCCCCCGGCACGGGACGCCAGCGGAGTCCCGTCCGCCCCGCCCGCCCCACCAGGAACCGCATCCTTGGCCTCGATCTTGGCCGGGAGGCTCAGATGCCGTCCCCCTTTCTTGGGTGCCTCCTGCTGTTTCTTGCCCTTAGATCTCCTAGGCGCGCCCCCCCGAGCCCCAGCGGGCTCGTCCAGGCATGCAGCGACAACCGCAGCCACCCCCGCCGACGCTGACCGGGGCGTGCGGGTCATTCCGACCCAAGCCTGTTCCAAGACACCAGGCTGGAGGAGGTCTGTCCTCCCCGCCCGGCCAAGCACGAGCAGGGCAGCCCTCACCGCCTCCGCATCAGGCGTTGCCATGCTTCAGCTATAGTTTACAGACCTTCCTCGAGATGAGTGAGGTTCGGCACCCTAAATTCCAGCCCGTCCGCGAGATGCGTGAGGTTTGGCACCCCGCGAGATGCGTGAGCTTTCGCCCCGCCGCGCACCGCACCGAGATAACAAGGGGTCACGCTCCGCAAATCAACTAAAATGGCAAGCCACCTAACTAAACTCAACTCAACCTGCCTAACACGTCGCTCTGGGGCACCAGAAGACGACCTAAGCAGTAACTCACACACCGCCTACCTAAGAGCTCCCTACAATTCACTTCTCTCCCTGAGGCACCGGGGACAGAAAGAGGAAGTCCTTCCCCTTCCTGTCCCCTTAAATCCGCCTCCTAACCCCTCCCACCCCTGACCTAAACCCCCTAACTACTTCCTGCCTGTCCTGCTATCGCGCGAACTCCCCGGGGAAAAGACTGGTCTGCCGACCTGCTTTCCCCCGGGGGCCGCATTCCCCGTGTGATTTCAAAAGGTCGTACTTGGGCCTCATGAGTCGGCCGGGCGGGCCTGCCATGCCATGACGCGAAATTGGGCAAAGGGCTGCCTAGTAGTTAGTTTACAAGCAGCACGTCGAGCACCACCACACTCGTGCTTGTACATAAATTAAGTAAGTGCCACAAATGTCAAAAACAAATAATCCAGTCCAGACAATGAAATATAATCAATGAAATGAATCTTTCAGTACATGACGTTTGTACATAACATGATCATTCTGCCCTTACCCGCCAGGTCACAGGACAGGTGCGCAGCGTACACAGTACAGTACTTGTTTAATCTGAGGCTGCGCTGCTCAGCTCAGGCTCACTCTCAGCTTACTCCGATCCGACGGACAGACGACGACCACCGACCACCACAGAATGCTGTTATTTTGCAGCTGAGCCAGAGACTAATAGACAAAAGCCACACAAGTTACGCACACGTGCCGGGAAGCAGCCAGGTTAGGTTGAGAGTCTGCGTGCGCGCTGCCGCGCCGCAGATCACCTTGGCTTCCGGCGTCTGTCTGTGCCAGCCCGCCGGGTGATGACAGTCAACTCAGCCTGGTCATGAATCATCTTAAGTAACACCCTGGTGCCCCTGCTGCCCAATCAGGAGGTCGGTGGTGCGGAGCCAGAGAGGAGGCCAGGGAAGTGAAAGGGGGGGGAATGGGGGGGTGACAGGGCTTGCGGAAGTGACAGTAAAAAACTGAAACTAAAAGCCGCTGGGGTCGGAGGCCGCCAAATCCTGCCAGGGGCCGCCAGTGCCACGAATATGTGTATGATTCGATCCTCATTGTGGCGGCCCCTGGGGTTTGGCGGCCCTGTGCAGGTGCACCCTTTGCACATGCCTTGGGCCGGCCCTGCTCCAATGAATACATGCTAGTAGGGGATGAAGCCCAGTTCTGCTGCAAGGATTTGGAGTATGACGAACCCCGACTTCAGCTTTCTGGATGACAATGAACATCCTGTAACCAGCAACACTATGAAGATGTTTGGCACACAGCCCTGACTTCCTACATTATGCTGTGAGTCAACGAGGTCTGGAAATATTAGTGTTATAGTCAGATGCTGGCTTGTGTGCACTTTTCAACCAGATCTGGGCCTGTAGCCCTGAGCTATTCCTGCACTACAGTGATAAGCTCAGATAAACAGGTATGTGGGTGAACGCCTCACACGCGAACCAGCAGTAACATGACAACCTGATCCGACCACCAGCCAGCAGTGGGACCGACAGTGAAGTTATTGAGGGGGGGGTGAGTTCCACCCCGAACACTCCTCCTAAAAATACGGTCTTGACCCTAACAATTCTCTGATGTAGTATTGTCACTGGTTTTCTCTGATCTCACTCTTTATCTGTTAATGATTATTCCATGACATGATTGCTTTTATGCCGGCTCATAACCATTTTCATTGACCTTGTCTCATGGTCTGCTCATGGTTTCTAGCCCCATATACCATTAACTAATACTGTACTCTGCTACTACTATACCAACTAAGATGAATATCACTATGGTCCAATATGAGGCAGAAGTTTTTAAAAATCCTTCTGTTTATTTAACCATCATAGAAATTAACACAAATTTTTATGAATTTACTTTGACGTATGCGATATTTACTGTAGATCCCTTAATATTATCATACTGCATGATGCATATTTGTCTTCATTATCAATCATTCATATTAAGTTTACACGTCTTTATATACTGATTTAAAAACATAACTTGGTTTGACAAAACATTAGTTATTTCATTTAAGTATCTTCCTACGAGATCACGCTATTAACAAAGCATGATACATATGGACCCTGATGAAGATTGGTACCTTATCAAGGATCTTTTCATTCATTCTTATAACTTTTTCTTTATGATGGGAAATTTGTACCGCAAATGTTGGAAAAAGGAGTTAATACCACAGTACCACTCTCTCTCTCTCTCTCTTTCTCTCTCTCTCTATATTACCTACTGGCGGTCGCCAGTTAAACTCCGTAATCATACATTACTACTCCCCACCCTGCCCCTCCACCTCCCCTCGTCACCCCCCTACAGGAACTCCTACTGCCGACCGCGGCCTGGTGGCCAAGTAGCCCACCAGGTACCTCCAGTAAGCGCCACGGAGCTGCATTTCAGACTGTTGTATAAAGGGGCGTGGCCTCATTACACCTCTCTGCAATGCAGCTCCCTGGTGCACACTGGAGGTTCCTGGTGGGCTAGTTGGCCCCCAGGGCCCCCCAGTATTCAAGGGGAATTAGTTCCCCCTCTGCAAACGTGCCGGGGGGCGCGTTTGCAGAGTTCGGCAATTCCTCACCTCAAGCACCGCCCCCTCCCTGCACCACTCTGCAAACGCGCCCCCTGGCACGTTTGCAGAGGGGGTAAGTAATTCCCCTTGAATACTGGGGGTCCCTGTAGGCCAACTAGCCCACCAGGTACCTCCAGTAGGCGCCACGGAGCTGCATTGCAGAGAGTTGTAAAAAGGGCATGGCCTCATTACACCTCTCTGCACTGCAGCCCCCTGGCTCATACTGGAGGTTCCTGTTGGACTAGTTGGCCCCCAGGTACCCCCAGTATGCAAGGGGAATTAGTCCCCCCTCTGAAAACGCGCCAGGGGGCTGCCTTGCAGAGACGTGTAAAGAGGCCACGCCCCTTTTTACACCTCTCTGCAAGGCAGCCCCCTGGTGCATACTGGAGGTTCCTGACCCCAGGCCTGCTGAGGGGGTCCCACAAGGACCCCCAAGGCCCCCCCAAAACCCTGCCGATCCCCAAAAAGGAATTAAGGCGCCACTCTGCAAACGCGCCCCCTGGCGCATTTGCAGAGGGGGAAATAATTCCCCTTGAAAACTGGGGTCCCTGGGGGCCAAGTAGCCCACCAGGAACCTCCAGTATGCGCCAGGGGGCTGCCTTGCAGAGACGTGTAAAGAGGCCATGCCCCTATTTACACCTCTCTGCAACGCATCCCCCTGGCGCATACTGGAGGTTCCTGGTGTGCTAGTTGGCCCCCGGGGACCCTCAGTATTCAAGGGGAATAAGTTCCCCCTCTACAAACATGCCAGGGAGCGCGTTTGCAGAGTGGGGCAATCCGTCACCTCAAGCCCCGCCCCCTCCCTGCACCACTCTGCAAACGCACCCCCTTGAATACTGGGGGTCCCTGGGGGCCAACTAGCCCACCAGGTGCCTCCAGTAAGCACCACGGAGCTGCGTTGCAGAGTGTTGTAAAAAGGGGCGTGGCCTCATTACACCTCTCTGCAATGCAGCCCCCTGGCTCATACTGGTGGTTCCTGGTGGGCTAGTTGGCCCTCAGGGACCCCCAGTATGCAAGGGGAATTAGTTCCCCCTCTGCAAACGCACCAGGAGGCTGCCTTGCAGAGACGTGTAAAGAGGCCATGCCCCTTTTTACACCTCTCTGCAAGGCAGCCCCCTGGCGCATACTGGAGGTTCCTGACCCCACGCCTGCTGAGGGGGTCCCACAAGGACCCCCAAGGCCCCCCCAAAACCCTGCTGATCCCCAAAAAAGAATTAAGGCACCACTCTGCAAACGCGCCCCCTGGCGCATTTGCATAGGGGGAAATAATTCCCCTTGAAAACTGGGGTCCCGGGGGGCCAAGTAGCCCACCAGGAACCTCCAGTATGCACCAGGGGGCTGCCTTGCAGAGACGTGTAAAGAGGCCATGCCCCTTTTTACACCTCTCTGCAACGCATCCCCCTGGCGCATACTGGAGGTTCCTGGTGGGCTAGTTGGCCCCCAGGGATCCCCAGTATTCAAGGGGAATTAGTTCCCCCTCTGCAAATGCACCAGGGGGCTGCCTTGCAGAGATGTGTGAAGAGGCCATGCCCCTTTTTACACCTCTCAGTAACGCAGCCCCCTGGCGCATACTGGAGGTTCCTGGTGTGCTAGTTGGCCCCCGGGGACCCTCAGTATTCAAGGGGAATAAGTTCCCCCTCTACAAACATGCCAGGGAGCGCGTTTGCAGAGTGGTGCAATCCGTCACCTCAAGCCCCGCCCCTTCCCTGCACCACTCTGCAAACGCACCCCCTTGAATACTGGGTGTCCCTGGGGGCCAACTAGCCCACCAGGTGCCTCCAGTAAGCACCACGGAGCTGCGTTGCAGAGTGTTGTAAAAAGGGGCGTGGCCTCATTACACCTCTCTGCAATGCAGCCCCCTGGCTCATACTGGTGGTTCCTGGTGGGCTAGTTGGCCCTCAGGGACCCACAGTATGCAAGGGGAATTAGTTCCCCCTCTGCAAACGCACCAGGGGGCTGCCTTGCAGAGACGTGTAAAGAGGCCATGCCCCTTTTTATATATCTCTGCAAGGCAGCCCCCTGGTGCATACTGGAGATTCCTGACCCCCTAGGCCTGCTCAGGGGGTCCCACAAGGACCACAGAAGCCCCCCCAATTTTTTTCGGGTAAAAAAATCCTGGGATACGCGTAGGGTACGCGTACCCTGCCGATCCCCCAAAACAATATTAAGGCACCACTCTGCAAACGCGCCCCCTGGCACATTTGCAGAGGGGGAAATAATTCCCCTTGAATAATGGGGGCCCCTGGGGGCCAAGTAGCCCACCAGGAACCTCCAGTTTATGCCAAGGGCGCTGCCTTGCAGAGACGTGTAAAGAGCCCACGTCCCTTTTTACACCTCCCTGCAACGCAGCCCCCTGGCGCATACTGGAGGTTCCTGGTGGGCTAGTTGGCCCCCAGGGACCCCCAGTATGCAAGGGGAATTAGATTCCTCTCTGCAAATGCGCCAGGGGGCTGCGTTGCAGAGAGGTGTAATGAGGCCACGTCCCTTTTTACACCACTCTGCAACGCAGCCCCCTGGTGTATACTGGAGGTTCCTGGTGGACTAATTGGCCCCCAGGGACCCCCAGTATGCAAGGAGACTTAATCCCCCAACTTAGAACGCGCTACGGGGTGCATTTGCACAGTGGTGAAGGTAGGGGGCGGGGCTTGAGGTGATATGTGTGCAAACATGCCCTGTGGCGTGTTTTAAGTTGGGGAATTAATTTCTCTTCAATCCAGAGGTCTCCTAGGGGCCAACTAGTCCAACAGGTACCACCAGTAAGCGCCAAAAAGCTGCGATGCAGAGTGTTGTAAAAAGGGGGCGTGCCCTCTGAACACCTCTCTGCAACGCAGCTCCCTGGCGCATACTAGAGGTACCTGGTGGGCTAGTTGGCTCACAGGGGACCTCAGGATTGAAGAGGAATTAATTTCCCAACCTAAAACACGCCACAGGGCGTGTTTGCACACATGTCACCTCAGGCCCTGCCCCTTCCTTCACTATTGAGCACAATATTCCTATAAAATCAGCGGAACTACGAATTCCGTTTTACTCACCTGTTATCTCGAGAGATGTCAGTGCTGCCACTTTGAGCTCAGTACAGACCCTGAAAAGTAAATCTAAGCATACTTTCCAGTAACTTGTATTTCCTTCCATAGACTAACATTGACTGGTTTCACTTGGAAATACTTCTAAGTGTGGAGTTTTCAAACTTTAAAAAATTCCTTTAAAATCAGTCGAACTACAAATTCTGTTTTACTCACCTGTTATCACGAGAGACCTCAGTGCTCATCTTTTAGCTCACTACTGTCCCTGAAAAGTAATTTTAACCGTACTTACCAGTAAATTTAATTTCCTTCCACAGGATATAATTGGCTGCTATATAAAATATATATAAATTAAATAAATATATAAAATTAAAAAAAAAATATTACAATTTCAAAATTTTAAAAACATTTTCTTTTCAATTTAAATATGTAATGTAATTTAAAAAATAAAATATCTAAAAGAAATACTTTAAAACAATGTAGTAAATCAGTACAAAAAAATAACAATTAATACATTTAAAAATTATCATTTACAAAACCTTTGAAATTCACTGAAAAAAACCATAGGTTTCAGCCACGTTATAGTTAGGAATCAGCATTCAAAAACCTTAGAAATTCACTGAAAAAACCATAGGTTTCCCACATGTTTTAGTTAGCTGGACATTTCACTCATACAAAACCATTGACATTCCCCCGTTATAGTTAGTTCAGCTAACTATAACTTGCGCGCCCGCAATGCACTGCTGATGACGTCACATATTACATCACTCATGACATGGTCAGTGACATCACTCATGACATCACTGATGACATCTCGAATGATATCCCTGATGACATCACTGATGACATCATCCAGTGAATGTGTGTCTTTCTGAAAAATAAATATTTTTTATATATGTATATCTAACGGTCGATGGTAGAATAAATGGGTAAATAGGTGTCTAAATGGATGTTTTTTTGTAAAAATTATTGCATAACTGACTTAATAAGTGTATCTGAGGGAATACATGTATTAGCGAGTAATGTTTAAATATGTAAATATCTGTATCAATGTCTCACTTTCTCTATAAGTGGCTGCATGGGTTGGTGCGTAGCTACATGAGTGACTATATGGGTTATTAGTTATTAGTATTTTCTACTGAGGAGACTGTAGTAAATGAGGAAATTAGGAAACTTCATAACAAATAAGTCTCCCAAGATGGCCACTAGAGACAAAAGAGCCCAAATGCACCACAAATATCATCCAGATGGAGCCCAAATATAGCCCAATTACAGCCGGTCCCAAAGCGCTAACAGTCTTACTTATGACAAAAGTATGGCACACCTGGAATCATCTTGATTGGAATAAAGTGGTAGCACTTAAAACATTTAATTTGCAAAGAAACAAAATGAGGGGGTTTATGTTGCCATAGAAATTATGATTAGTGCTGCAGAAAGACAAATTAGGGCACATTTTGACTTCTCAAATCCACTTCTATCTCATTAAAAAATGCTGACATGCAGACTGAAACATGCACTTTGAATACTAGCAGCAGACTTCCCTGGTGAGCAGTAGCTTTACTACAGTGATCTAATGAGCAACTAGAGTGCTAACATTCAGAATTTATGGTGAATGTGTGACATATCTGAATACCTTCTTGATGGAATCAAAGTAAAAAACTGAAAGCAATTCCTACTGAGGAGACTACAGTAAATGAGGAAATTAGGAAACTTCATTACAAATAAATCTCCCAAGATGGCCACCAGAGACAAAAGAGCCCAAATGTAGCACAAATATCACCCAGATGTAGCCCACATGTAACCCAATGACAAAAGTGTGCAAAAAACTTTGGGCCATATTATCAAGAACAGGCGATAAAATTATACATAAAATTAACCATAGCAGCCCAGGTTCTGGTGTTAACCTGGGCTGCTATGGGAATTCATGAGGGCATATTATCAAGCCCATTATCGCCGTTTTAGCTGCAGTTTCCTGCCGATAAAGCGGCGATAATTTTATCGCCTGTTCTTGATAATATGCCTCTTTATTTTTTGTGTTTTTGCAGTTTTGTATAGTGCAGACTTGTCAGGTAATGGAGTGCTTTACATGAACATTGGTTGCATCACACAAGAACAAATTCCTTTAGGTTTAAGACATGGGGAGATTAAGTGATTTGCCCCGAATCACAGATTGTCGAGCTGAATAAAAAACTCCAACCTGGTTCCCCAGTTGCAAAGTCTGCAGCTCTGGAAGTAACACCACATCCTCTCCCCTGAGTGCAACATTTAATCAAGTGATCAACTGGACAAAAAAACAAAAAACATAAAGAAAACAAATAATTTAAAAGTGCTTTGTCGTTATTTGAAAACTCAGAAAATATGTCCTCATTTTAGTTTTTTAGAGCACTAACCATAATTTTGATGCAAATCAGACCCTCATATGTAATTTCTAAAGGAAATGTTCTAGGCATTACAGTTTTGATTACATCACGATGACGTCAGGCGTTCCACACTTTTGTAATAAATATAGAATGTTAGCAATCTAGTTGTTCATTAGGATACTTTTGAGAGGCAGAGGCCAGGGGTACGGAGTCTGAAAATTTAAGGCAGGTAGGAGGGTGCAGAGGCAACAATTTGACCACACAGGGCAGGCAGGAAGGGCGGTGGCAGCACAACAGACTATGGAGGGCAGTGGAAACGGGGGAAGGGGCAACAAACCAACAAAACAGGAATGGCAAGAGAGGCTGAGGCAATATAATAGACCATTGTGGGCAGATGGAAGAGGCAGTGGCAGTACAACCATACATGCAAACAGACCCGATTCAGCCAGGAAACGTCCAATGTTTTTAAGCCCAAATGGGCTTTATTTGATCTGTCTCCTGTCTACAATCTCCTCTTTTTCAATGTAAGTCAAAGGGGAAAATCAATACCCCATTTTTTTTTCAAAATCTCCCTCTTACCAAGTTCAAAATGTTAGCAAGTATGGTACAATGGATCATGGAAGGTAGGAGGAATTGGTGCAGGCACATGGACTCGGATAACAGAGAACAGGAGGGACATAGAGAGGTACACCAAACTGACCTGACAGGGCAGGCATCAGGGTTTGAAGCAGCACAAAACACCACACAGGGCATGCGGGACAGGAATGCAGCACAACAATCCATAGAAAGCAATAGGGAGGGGACGACCATGCACATGGACAACAGAGAACAGAGGGGAAAGAAGCAATGGTAGCTAGCTGACCATAATGGACAGACAAGAGAGAACGCTGCAGCATAACAGACCATAAAGGGCAGGAGGGACGGATCAGGGGCATTACAATAGAACAGACAAGCTAGGAGGGAGGGAATAGGGGTCTTCATATTGAAACAGAGGGCTGGGGGCAAGAGGGTAGGACAGGAGCAGCAAGATGACCATGGAGGTCAGGCAGGATGGGCACTAGAAGCAAGACACATCATGGAGAGCAACAGTGAGACTATAATGGCATACACACAGACCATGGAGGGAAGGTGGGAGGGGGAAATGGGTAGCGAGCTGACCACACAGGAAAGGTGGGAGGGGCCGTGGTAGCACAGAAGACCATGCATGGCAAGCGGGAGGGTTAGTGGCAGCACAAGGGCTATGATGGGCAAGAAGGAGGGTGCTGGGGCATGTGCAAAGGACCATGGAGGAACGAAGGGAGGGTCAGGACCTGGGCACAGACAAGAGAGTTCAGGGGAAGGGGCCTCACAACAGACCATGCGGAGCAGGCAGGAGGAGCAGTTGCAGCACAACAGACCAGGGAGGGCAGAAGGGTGTGGAAGTAAAATGGACCGTGGAGGACAGGAGGAAGGGGATCGGGCATGGAATTCGGACAGGCAGGGTGGAGGTGGCAGGGACAGGTTACAGTCATCTGACAATGCTAGGCAGGTGGGAGGGGAGTGGCAGCTCAACAGAACACTCAGAGTAGATAGGAGTGGCAGGTCCATGGAACATGGTGGGCAAAAAGGATGGAGCAGGGGCATGCACACAGACATTGGAGGGCAGGGGGAAAGAGAATAGGGGCAGCAAGCTAAGCACAGTGGCTAAGCAGAAGGTCAATGATGGGGCATAGCATTGGGCAATGGAGGGCAGGAGGAGTGGACTGGTACATCATGCTAAATGGAGGGCAGTGGCAGCACATCAGACCATGCATGGCAGGAAGGAGGAGGCTAGTCCATGGATTCAGACTACAGAGGATAGGGAGGAGGTGGATGGGGCAGCAAGCTAACAGTTCAGGGAAGGCGGGAAGGCCAGTGGCAGAACAATGGCCACACAGGGCTGTAATAAGGGAGCAGGGACATGGACTTGGACAATGGATGGCTAGGAGGAGGGAAGGCAGGAGCAGCAAGCTTGGGTTGGGTCTGCACAATGCCAGACCCTGCTTCCAACCCCCCACTGTCTTTTGTGATATGCATCTTACTTAACATTAAAAAAACTAGAAATTTGCTGAAAAAAGAAAGATTACAGGGACGGTATAGTTAGACTCAGATTTCACTCATACACAACCAGTGAAATTCAGCAGTTATAGTTACCTGAGCTAACTATAACTTACACCCCCAAAATGTACTGCTAATGACCTCAGATATTACATCATTCATGACATGGTCAGTTACGTCACTCATGACATCACTCATGACATCTCAAATGAGCTGTGAATGGAATGGAACTATAATCGCTAGAACTGTATTTAGGGATAGTGTGTGTATATTAACACCCCTTTTTTTCTTTTCTTTCGTCTAAGAACCATTATAATACGCAACATGCCCAGAATAATATGGCTGATAGCCTTTCACTTTAAAGTAATGTATAGTCCATTGTTTCTGTTGATGTTTGCAATCCTAAGTATGTTTATTATGAATAAGTCACGTTGACGAACATACAGGTATGGCGGTCACGGGACAAGATATGCTGAAATGACATTGTGTGCATATTAACACTTGTTTTCTTTTCTTTATTGTATCCATTCCTGAATTTTCACATCATGACCAGGCCAATATGGTCACCAGCTTTTTGGATTAAAGTAATGTGTAGTCCTTTGTTAATGTTGGCAGCTTTAGGCATTTGTACATTTAAATAAGGATGCTACAATGACGTCTTGTATTGTTTTCAAGGTTTGGATAAGCCGAAACGCGTGGATCACATACTTTGCAGATTAAATACTTCCAAACTACAACCTGAGTGCTGATTCCTTCCTTGTAAGAGTGAGAGAAGATTAAATACATATAAGAAAAATTCACTGAAATTATAGTTAGAAATTAGCATTTAAAAAAACCTCAGAAATTCACTGAAAAAACCACAGGTTTCATGGACGTCATAGTTAGTTGGACATTTCACTCGTACAAAACAAGAGAAATTCAGCCATTATAGTTAGTTGTGCTAACTGTAACTCACGCCCCCGCAATGCACTGCTGATGACATCACATATTACATCACTCATGACATGGTCAGTGACATCACTGATGACATCACTGATGACATCTCAAATGACATCACTGATGAAATCATCCACGTGATCACCTGATGCACCTCCTCACACCCTAAAATACAGACTGTGACTCTCTTCGCTTTCGAGCTGAATGGTCGCTCCCCAGTGTCTCTGACGACACCTGGTATCGTAGTGCTGCGCTTTGTATCAGAAGTGCCTCGTTATTATTGCCTGCTGTCTGCCCTGCTTGCCGCTTTTGCCCTGTATGCATTTTGTTAAATTGCCATTGTAACTTTTCAGTGTTTGCGCATTATCCCCAAGCGCTCGGCTGTGCTCACCCCTCCGCTGCCATTTTGAGTGTTGTTGTTGTCCTAGTAAGCCCGCCCCGCCTCCCAGCTGAGCCGCCCTCCCACAGACTACTTACAGCGCTCCATTCCCTCGAAGCGCTGTGACTCTCTTCGCTTTCGAGCTGAATGGTCGCTCCCCAGTGTCTCTGACGACACCTGGTATCGTAGTGCTGCGCTTTGTATCAGAAGTGCCTCGTTATTATTGCCTGCTGTCTGCCCTGCTTGCCGCTTTTGCCCTGTATGCATTTTGTTAAATTGCCATTGTAACTTTTCAGTGTTTGCGCATTATCCCCAAGCGCTTGGCTGTGCTCACCCCTCCGCTGCCATTTTGAGTGTTGTTGTTGTCCTAGTAAGCCCGCCCCGCCTCCCAGCTGAGCCGCCCTCGCCCCTCCCCCTCCACTATCCATATATGACAGTTGTTCCCACGCGCAGCGTTTACGCGCAGCGATCGCGCCCCAGTTGCTCCGAAGGTGCGCCAAAGGTAAGCCCGTCTGCGCCCGTCCGCGCCTGGACTGCGACTAGCGCCAGACCCCCTGCTCAATGCCGCTCCCAACCCCCCAGAGTAACTTATGATGCCGCTACTCTCCTCACCTTCAACACAGGACGCACCCCACTATGCTGCATAGCTACCCCAGGACGTACCCACAGCCCATTCTCCTGCCTCTCCTGTAAGTTCAACTGCCTCAGGACCCTCACCAAACACACTTCCTCCACACTCGGCTCCGAACCCAACGACTTGAAATGCATCCTACTGAACACCCGCTCGGTCCACAGACACGCAACCGAACTCTGGGACCTAATCGACACTGTGTCACCTGACATCGCCTTCCTCACTGAAACTTGGATGAATGCATCTTCTGCCCCCGACATCGCCATAGCCATAACGGACACTTACAAGATCATCCGTAAGGACCGCACCACTAAAAAAACTGGAGGAGGAATCGCCATCGTCCATAGAAACACCATCAAAATTACAACCAGCTCTGACGACAATCTTGCAACCGCCGAAGACCTCCACTTTCAGATCCACACCGACCCCAGGACCACACTTAGAGGAACGCTCATTTACAGGCCCCCAGGCACCCGATCCCAATTCAGCGACGAGACCTCAACTACCACCTTGACAACATTCTCGACAACAACACCACCACCCTCCTAGACAACCTGTCCAATCTCGGACTCAAACAACTGGTCAACACCCCCACTCACACAGCCGGACACACGCTCGACCCTATCTTCACCTCCAGCAAGCACATCTCCTTCGATCACACTACAGCACTCCATTGGACGGATCACAGCTGTGTTCACTTCAGCTACAAAACAACCCTGACCCACAACCGTCCACAGCCCATTCCCCGAAGAAATTGGAACAAAATCACCACCGACCAACTCCTCACATCCCTCCGCCAAAACATCCCCACCCTAACAACGGACCCAGACCAAGCGGCCACATACCTCAGGAAATGGATTACACACAGTGCAGACGTACTAGCACCCCTTAAAAAACACCAGTTGAAATCACTCAGCAAAAAGGCTCCCTGGTTCAATGATGACCTTAAAAATTCCAAGAAGACATGCCGCACCCTGGAGAAGAACTGGAGAAAAGAACCAACCTCAGACAACATGACCTCCCTCAAGACAGCCACCCGCAAACACCATCAACTGATTAGATCCGCCAAGAAATCGGCTTTTAAGGACCGTCTCGACAATAACTCTCATAACAGCAAGGAACTCTTCAATATCGTCAAAGAATTCACCAACCCCCCCGCAGCATCCAACGACATCACTAACTCCCAAGACCTCTGCAATGCACTATCCTCCTTCTTCTACAACAAAATTGCCGACATCCACAACAGCTTCAAGAACACTCCCAATGACCAACTCACCCCACCCCCCTCTGATCCCACCCCTCCAACTAACTACCTCAATTCCTGGAACCCAATCAACATTGAAGAAACCATTCGCCTCATGAACTCAATCCACTCTGGCTCACCTTCTGACCCCTGCCCCCACTACATCTTCAACAAAGCTGACTCAATCATCGCTCCCCAACTCCGCGATGTCATCAACTGCTCCTTCAGCTCAGCCACCTTTCCAGAAATATGGAAACACGCCGAACTCAGCGCCCTTCTGAAAAAACCAACAGCAGACCCATCAGAACTGAAAAACTACCGACCCATTTCCCTCCTCCCTTTCCCGGCCAAAGTCATCGAGAAAGCCGTCAATAGCCAACTCGCAGCCTTCCTTGAATCCAACAACTCCCTGGACCCCTCACAGAACGGAGCCAAACACAGCACCGAGACCGCCCTCATTGCGGCGACCGACGACATCCGAACACTCCTGGACAACGGTGAAACAGTGGCCCTCATTCTTCTCGACCTCTCCGCCGCCTTCGACACTGTCTGTCACAACACCCTCATACAACGCCTCAACAACATCGGCATACAAGGAAAAGCCTTGGACTGGATCATCTCGTTCCTAGCCGGGAGAACAAAGAGAGTCCGACTCCCCCCTTTCTACTCAGAGCCCACCGAAGTCATCTGCGGCGTACCTCAAGGATCCTCTCTCAGTCCCACCCTCTTCAACGTCTACATGAGTCCCCTCGCCCCCATCGCACGTCGACACAACCTCAACATCATCTCCTACGCCGACGACACCCAACTGATACTTTCCCTCACCAAAGACCCCAGCACCGCCAAGGACAACCTTCACGAAGGTATGAAAGAAGTAGCCGAATGGATGAAACAGAGCCGCTTAAAACTCAACTCAGACAAAACTGAGGTGCTCATCCTTGGATCCTCCCCCTCAGCCTGGGACGACTCTTGGTGGCCTTCCGCTCTGGGATCAGCGCCCACACCCACTGACCATGCACGTAACCTTGGCTTCATTCTAGACTCCTCACTCTCAATGTCCAGACAAGTCAACGCCGTATCGTCGTCCTGCTTCAACGTCCTTCGCATTCTCAAAAAAATCTTCCGCTGGATCCCCCTCGAAACAAGAAAGACTGTCACCCATGCACTGGTCACGAGTCGACTGGACTATGGCAACACTCTCTACGCCGGAATCACAACAAAATTGCAGAAAAAGCTCCAGCGCATCCAAAACGCATCAGCGAGACTCATATTAGACATCCCACGCCGAGAGCACATCACAGGTCACTTAAAAAACCTCCACTGGCTTCCCGTCCACAAAAGAATTACTTTTCGCCTTCTTACCCACGCACACAAGGCCCTTTATAATCTAGGACCAGAATGCCTCAACTCCCGACTGTCCTTCTACTATCCCACCCGCCATCTAAGATCATCCATTCAAGCCCTCGCCGCAGTCCCGCGCATCCGAAAAACCACCATGGGTGGCAGATCCTTCTCCTTCCTGGCTGCCAAGACCTGGAACTCACTCCCCACCCACCTCCGCCTTACTCAGAATCACATCTCCTTCAGAAAAGAACTGAAAACTTGGCTATTCGATAAACAATAAACCCCTCCCTCTAGCGCCTTGAGACCCTCTGGGTGAGTAGTGCGCTTTATAAATGCCTGAACTTGAACTTGAACTTGAACTACCATTCTCGAAACCATAGACACACCAATACTAGTACAGCTACAATATTCTGTGCACTATGCACACAGACCTCTAACCAGCTACATACTATTGATACGCTCTTCTAAATACCCAGTTACTACCTCTGCAGTCTACGAATCCTTCTGTCTGTCCCATGACTTCTCCATTCACCCATCCAGCACTATCTACGTATCCTATCACTCCATCAATGCCTAAGCACTTATAAATTCAGCACACACTTTCTTTGCAACACTGAAATTACTCCAGTTATTAGTCGTATACTTAAGGAATTGCGTAGTAACTAACACCAGTGCAGGTACAATTTTTGTACACTATACATGCACACCTCTACAAACTATTGACACACTCTTCTAATTACCTAGTTAGTACTGATCCAGCGCCCCTATAGAAATTCTGTCTCAACAACGCTACCCAACACCAGATACTCACCATTAATCATAAATCACTTACAAGGCCCATTAACCGACGAGACAGATTTTGGGCAGCTGAATCATGTGACCTAATTAAACAGAACCTATTCACAAGCTATTTACATATTTATATACATGACCATGGTTTTTATGCATATAACGTTTTAATTAACTCACTTAGGTAAATGGATCAACTAATGGTAACAAGACCATCAATAAACAAGACCAGCTTGTTATTTCAGAATCTTATTTTATTAGCTTTATTCAAGAAAGTGCATTTTATTAAATTCTTTATTAGCAATTTTAGCAGCTTTTATTGAGGAATAGCACATTAGACTGAAAATTCAAGGTAAAATCAGTAAACATGATTTAAGTAAAATAAACAGTTTTCATCACCTAAAATCTATTTTCCCTGTCTAAAACTCACTTCATCTAAGAAAACAGTCAATAACCCTATTGATCCTTACGTGCTCCTACAAGTCCTTCAGCACGGCACGCCTTACAGGAACCGGAAAGCGAAAAACGCCCTCCCTCCAAAGTGGTCAGTTTTTATACCTTTTCTGACTAGCTAAAGTATCTTTATCACACATTCTTTCTTAGAATCCAAACTTCTAATTGGCTGAGCCATGTCAATCCACCATTAGGTCATATACTCCTGACCAAGTCCGGGGCCTCATCATAGCCCTTATTGTTCTTAGTTTCTCCATCCTTTTTGCTTCCTCAAAAAAGATACATTCTCCGTGCACAAAACTTTTCACTTCCTAATCTTGGAAATGCCACCAAGAACACAATCGACTCAACCACATTTGCTTCTGCATTAAACGTTGTCAGTTCAGCAAAATGCTCTTTCATCTGCGCATGAGTAAAGGCTTCACTCTGGTCAAGTTTCATATTCTGTAACACTGCCAGCCATTTTCTTAGGCCCATTCGCAAAACGAATGTATAAACAAACACAAAACATTAATTATTGGAAGAATTAGAATTCATTCTGTTACCCACCCCACTTTGCTAATTATTTTTTTTTATGTTCAAAATGATTTTATTGAAACAATATGCAAACAGAAGAATTAGACAAATACAGTACAAAAGAAAAATTCCTATAAGCGTAAATGATGAAATTGCGAACATAAAATGCAATAATCCAAGGAGGAAGAAGAGGAGAATAAGGGAGGGAAGGGACGGGGTAGGTAACATATCAAAAAAAAAAAACGTAAAATACAACAAAACAGGGTCACATTTAATTTGGATTATAAAGGCCTGTAATAGAAGGGAAATTAAATATCAAAATACAGAATAGAACTTGAGGACATAGCAGTATATAAACCATTAATCATTGCATAACATACGAATCAATAGGAGACCAAAAAGATTGAAATGACTGTGAATTGTGAACAACGCCTTTAAGAGACAACTGTGCTCCTTTTCTAGTAAAGATAATCCACGACCACCAGGCATGAACTGAAAGAGAAGAAGCATCTTTCCAACAAAAAGTAATGGATTTTAAAGCAGCTGTAATTAAGAAATTAAATAACTTTGCGTCTGACTCATTAAGAGGCTGTGAAAGGGCAACTGATTTACATATTAACATGGCATAAGAAATATCATCTTGTACTGGTAAAATTTGTGAAATGACAATCCAAACCTCTGACCAAAATTTTAAAATAACTGGGCATTCATATAACATATGACGAAGTGATCCTAAACTAGAAGAGCAGTGCCAACAAACATCAGATGGTAACAATTTCGCATGGCATAATCGAAATGGGGTCCATAGGGCATTAAATAAAATAAAAGCATTAGTTTGATACAGAGACACTGGAAGCGAACCAGAAATACTGTTAAGCCATATTGAAGACCATGTATCCTCTGATAGGGAAATGGACAGTTCAGTATTCCAAAAAGAGGATATTGTACTAACATTGGAGCCCTGAAAGGAAGTAAATTTTTTATAAAATACCGAGACAGCTTTGGGGGATGATGTAACAGCTGTAAGGTAAATAAAGAGGTCATTAGTGGTGGAAGAAGGAATACCATTGGGAAAAGAGTCCAAAATTGAATTACATAAGGATTGGTATTTTATAAAATCAGAAGCTGGGATATCAAATTTCAACTGTAGTTGCTCAAATGGAATAAAAGCAGTTCCACAAAAGACATCTTTAAGATAAAAAATTCCTTTTGAAATCCATGAGGACCAGAAGTTAATGTTCCTATTTAGTTTAAGTAAAGCACTGTGCCATAAAGACAAGTGGACTGTGGATAGCAAGGGCAATTCAAAATTAGAATCTAAATCATTAATTATTAATCTAGAGGATTTGATGATAGAGGACTTATGAATAACCTTGGATGTAGAAGACATAGACAGCAAAGAGGGCAAAGCAAAGGGACTAACAATTGAAGATTCAATATCAAGCCAAATTGGAGGTTTGACCATATGAGAGGTTGTGAACCATAAGGAGCTTTGCTTTAAAATAAAAGCTTTATGGTAGAGGTAAAAGTCCGGAATAGCAAAGCCAGCCTGGGACTTAGGGAGTTTTAACTTCTTATAAGCAATACGAGGAACGTTATTAGACCAAAGGAATTTAGATAACAGTTTGTCAATATCTTTATAAAATTGGAGAGGAAACTGAGTGGGAATCATGGCCAATGAATAGAAAATTTTTGGTGCAATATTCATTTTTATAGCCTCCATTCGTCCCCACCAGGTGAGGAAAAGGGGAGACCATTTGGACGTTTTGCTCTTAATATATTCAAGTATATAATCACAATTTAGTTTGAATGTGGCAGGCAACGAGGAAGCAAATAGGATACCTAAGTATTTCAGCTTACTGTTCTGCCAAAGAATACCAGTGTTTGGTAGCATATCCGGGGTACAATAAGCATTCAAGGGAAAAAATTCTGTTTTACTCACATTTAACTTATAACCAGAAACCACCGAATATTTTTCAATAATGTCTAATAGGGAGGGAACAGAAGAAAGCGGATGACTAATGAACAATAAAACATCATCAGCATAGGCCAAAGTTTTAAGCATAACATTATTTATCGTAATCCCTTGAATATTATCACAGCATCGGATATAATTAAGAAAAGGCTCAATACCAATTAAAAACAATAGTGGAGAAAGGGGACAACCCTGTCTAGTACCTCTAAAAAGGGAAAATTGAGTGGACATTTGACCATTAATAAACAAACGAGCAGTAGGGGCAAAATAGAGAGCAGAAATCATACGAATAAAAGGAGCCCCAAAATTAAAGGACAATAAAGTTTTAAATAAAAACTGCCAATGAATTTTATCAAAAGCTTTTTCTGCGTCCAAAGCCATCACTCCCGCAGGGGAAGCAAGATATGGACTCTGTTCAATAACATGTAAGAGGGATCTAGTATTGTTAGCCGAATACCTATTTTTCATAAAACCAGATTGATCTGGATGAATGATGGAATGAAGAATGGGAGCTAATCTATTGGCAAGAATTTTGGCATATAGCTTACAATCCTGGTTTATTAAGGAAATAGGACGATAATTAGCAACTAGGGTAGGATCCTTATCAGGCTATGGGCAGAACAATGATTAAAGCGTCTGTAAAGGAACCTGACATAGTGCCAGAGGAACCAAAATGGGAAAAAAGTGAACTTAAATAAGGTAAAAGGTAAGCCTGAAATTCTTTATAAAATTCAGCAGGGATACCATCTGGGCCTGGGGATTTATTTTTGGGAAGTGATTTGATAGCAAGTAGGATTTCATCACAAGTTATCGGAGAATCTAAACTTAATCTATCTGACGGAGAGACTTGAGGTAAATTGCAGTGATTTAAAAAGGAATCAATTAAAGAGTCATCACAGGGTACTGGTTTACTATATAAATGAGAATAAAAATCTAAAAATTCTTGCACAATTTCATTATGGGAAATAGCAACTCGACCAGTAGGACCACTTATCGATGTTATTTGAGTTTTGTCCCTCTTAATACGTAAATAGTTTGCAAGACGTTTTCCAGATCTATTGGTATTAAAGCGAAATTTAGCATTAGAGTTTGTAAGTTGGATTCCAGCTCTCGTACTAAGTATAGTATTAAATTCATAGCAAAGCTTCTGCAGTGTAGATTTATATTGAAGGTCATGAGAAGAAATAAATAAACGTTCATATTTAGCAATTTGTTTTTCCAAATGATTAACATTAGAGTTAAATTGTTTATTTTCATGTGCCATAATAGAAATAGTGGTTACTGCAAACACAACAATGATGGACAGAATGTGGATCAATGTCACACATTCACCCCAGTCAAAAGATCTGGGCCCAAATCCATCGTTTTTCCACTCCACACCACCCTGGGTTAGACAATGGCGATATGCAAATCAGCGCTGACTCTGTGCCCCATGGAAACAGTCCAGTCCGAACTACAAAAGTCATGTCCTTCCCAGAACGGAAACAAGCATCCGAGGACCGGCCCGGTTTCGAGGTAACACCTCTCATCAGCCCGGCTAGCTTGCCTCCAGTGGTGTGGAGTGCCTGGGACTCACGTCTGAGCATCCCCAGTACACTTAGAGCGGTTACTGCAAACACAACAATGATGGACAGAATGTGGATCAATGTCACACATTCACCCCAGTCAAAAGATCTGGGCCCAAATCCATCGTTTTTCCACTCCACACCACCCTGGGTTAGACAATGGCGATATGCAAATCAGCGCTGACTCTGTGCCCCATGGGAACAGTCCAGTCCAAACTACAAAAGTCATGTCCTTCCCAGAACGGAAACAAGCATCCGAGGACCGGCCCGGTTTCGAGGTAACACCTCTCATCAGCCCGGCTAGCTTGCCTCCAGTGGTGTGGAGTGCCTGGGACTCACGTCTGAGCATCCCCAGTACACTTAGAGCGGTTACTGCAAACACAACAATGATGGACAGAATGTGGATCAATGTCACACATTCACCCCAGTCAAAAGATCTGGGCCCAAATCCATCGTTTTCCAACTCCACACCACCCTGGGTTAGATAATGGCGATATGCAAATCAGCGCTGACTCTGTGCCCCATGGGAACAGTCCAGTCCGAACTACAAAAGTCATGTCCTTCCCAGAACGGAAACAAGCATCCGAGGACCGGCCCGGTTTCGAGGTAACACCTCTCATCAGCCCGGCTAGCTTGCCTCCAGTGGTGTGGAGTGCCTGGGACTCACGTCTGAGCATCCCCAGTACACTTAGAGCGGTTACTGCAAACACAACAATGATGGACAGAATGTGGATCAATGTCACACATTCACCCCAGTCAAAAGATCTGGGCCCAAATCCATCGTTTTTCCACTCCACACCACCCTGGGTTAGACAATGGCGATATGCAAATCAACGCTGACTCTGTGCCCCATGGGAACAGTCCAGTCCGAACTACAAAAGTCATGTCCTTCCCAGAACGGAAACAAGCATCCGAGGACCGGCCCGGTTTCGAGGTAACACCTCTCATCAGCCCGGCTAGCTTGCCTCCAGTGGTGTGGAGTGCCTGGGACTCACGTCTGAGCATCCCCAGTACACTTAGAGCGGTTACTGCAAACACAACAATGATGGACAGAATGTGGATCAATGTCACACATTCACCCCAGTCAAAAGATCTGGGCCCAAATCCATCGTTTTTCCACTCCACACCACCCTGGGTTAGACAATGGCGATATGCAAATCAGCGCTGACTCTGTGCCCCATGGGAACAGTCCAGTCCGAACTACAAAAGTCATGTCCTTCCCAGAACGGAAACAAGCATTCGAGGACCGGCCCGGTTTCGAGGTAACACCTCTCATCAGCCCGGCTAGCTTGCCTCCAGTGGTGTGGAGTGCCTGGGACTCACGTCTGAGCATCCCCAGTACACTTAGAGCGGTTACTGCAAACACAACAATGATGGACAGAATGTGGATCAATGTCACACATTCACCCCAGTCAAAAGATCTGGGCCCAAATCCATCGTTTTTCCACTCCACACTACCCTGGGTTAGACAATGGCGATATGCAAATCAGCGCTGACTCTGTGCCCCATGGGAACAGTCCAGTCCAAACTACAAAAGTCATGTCCTTCCCAGAACGGAAACAAGCATCCGAGGACCGGCCCGGTTTCGAGGTAACACCTCTCATCAGCCCGGCTAGCTTGCCTCCAGTGGTGTGGAGTGCCTGGGACTCACGTCTGAGCATCCCCAGTACACTTAGAGCGGTTACTGCAAACACAACAATGATGGACAGAATGTGGATCAATGTCACACATTCACCCCAGTCAAAAGATCTGGGCCCAAATCCATCGTTTTCCAACTCCACACCACCCTGGGTTAGACAATGGCGATATGCAAATCAGCGCTGACTCTGTGCCCCATGGGAACAGTCCAGTCCGAACTACAAAAGTCATGTCCTTCCCAGAACGGAAACAAGCATCCGAGGACCGGCCCGGTTTCGAGGTAACACCTCTCATCAGCCCGGCTAGCTTGCCTCCAGTGGTGTGGAGTGCCTGGGACTCACGTCTGAGCATCCCCAGTACACTTAGAGCGGTTACTGCAAACACAACAATGATGGACAGAATGTGGATCAATGTCACACATTCACCCCAGTCAAAAGATCTGGGCCCAAATCCATCGTTTTTCCACTCCACACCACCCTGGGTTAGACAATGGCGATATGCAAATCAACGCTGACTCTGTGCCCCATGGGAACAGTCCAGTCCGAACTACAAAAGTCATGTCCTTCCCAGAACGGAAACAAGCATCCGAGGACCGGCCCGGTTTCGAGGTAACACCTCTCATCAGCCCGGCTAGCTTGCCTCCAGTGGTGTGGAGTGCCTGGGACTCACGTCTGAGCATCCCCAGTACACTTAGAGCGGTTACTGCAAACACAACAATGATGGACAGAATGTGGATCAATGTCACACATTCACCCCAGTCAAAAGATCTGGGCCCAAATCCATCGTTTTTCCACTCCACACCACCCTGGGTTAGACAATGGCGATATGCAAATCAGCGCTGACTCTGTGCCCCATGGGAACAGTCCAGTCCGAACTACAAAAGTCATGTCCTTCCCAGAACGGAAACAAGCATTCGAGGACCGGCCCGGTTTCGAGGTAACACCTCTCATCAGCCCGGCTAGCTTGCCTCCAGTGGTGTGGAGTGCCTGGGACTCACGTCTGAGCATCCCCAGTACACTTAGAGCGGTTACTGCAAACACAACAATGATGGAAAGAATGTGGATCAATGTCACACATTCACCCCAGTCAAAAGATCTGGGCCCAAATCCATCGTTTTTCCACTCCACACCACCCTGGGTTAGACAATGGCGATATGCAAATCAGCGCTGACTCTGTGCCCCATGGGAACAGTCCAGTCCGAACTACAAAAGTCATGTCCTTCCCAGAACGGAAACAAGCATCCGAGGACCGGCCCGGTTTCGAGGTAACACCTCTCATCAGCCCGGCTAGCTTGCCTCCAGTGGTGTGGAGTGCCTGGGACTCACGTCTGAGCATCCCCAGTACACTTAGAGCGGTTACTGCAAACACAACAATGATGGACAGAATGTGGATCAATGTCACACATTCACCCCAGTCAAAAGATCTGGGCCCAAATCCATCGTTTTTCCACTCCACACCACCCTGGGTTAGACAATGGTGATATGCAAATCAGCGCTGACTCTGTGCCCCATGGGAACAGTCCAGTCCGAACTACAAAAGTCATGTCCTTCCCAGAACGGAAACAAGCATCCGAGGACCGGCCCGGTTTCGAGGTAACACCTCTCATCAGCCCGGCTAGCTTGCCTCCAGTGGTGTGGAGTGCCTGGGACTCACGTCTGAGCATCCCCAGTACACTTAGAGCGGTTACTGCAAACACAACAATGATGGACAGAATGTGGATCAATGTCACACATTCACCCCAGTCAAAAGATCTGGGCCCAAATCCATCGTTTTTCCACTCCACACCACCCTGGGTTAGACAATGGCGATATGCAAATCAGCGCTGACTCTGTGCCCCATGGGAACAGTCCAGTCCGAACTACAAAAGTCATGTCCTTCCCAGAACGGAATCAAGCATCCGAGGACCGGCCCGGTTTCGAGGTAACACCTCTCATCAGCCCGGCTAGCTTGCCTCCAGTGGTGTGGAGTGCCTGGGACTCACGTCTGAGCATCCCCAGTACACTTAGAGCGGTTACTGCAAACACAACAATGATGGACAGAATGTGGATCAATGTCACACATTCACCCCAGTCAAAAGATCTGGGCCCAAATCCATCGTTTTTCCACTCCACACCACCCTGGGTTAGACAATGGCGATATGCAAATCAGCGCTGACTCTGTGCCCCATGGGAACAGTCCAGTCCGAACTACAAAAGTCATGTCCTTCCCAGAACGGAAACAAGCATCCGAGGACCGGCCCGGTTTCGAGGTAACACCTCTCATCAGCCCGGCTAGCTTGCCTCCAGTGGTGTGGAGTGCCTGGGACTCACGTCTGAGCATCCCCAGTACACTTAGAGCGGTTACTGCAAACACAACAATGATGGACAGAATGTGGATCAATGTCACACATTCACCCCAGTCAAAAGATCTGGGCCCAAATCCATCGTTTTTCCACTCCACACCACCCTGGGTTAGACAATGGCGATATGCAAATCAGCGCTGACTCTGTGCCCCATGGGAACAGTCCAGTCCGAACTACAAAAGTCATGTCCTTCCCAGAACGGAAACAAGCATCCGAGGACCGGCCCGGTTTCGAGGTAACACCTCTCATCAGCCCGGCTAGCTTGCCTCCAGTGGTGTGGAGTGCCTGGGACTCACGTCTGAGCATCCCCAGTACACTTAGAGCGGTTACTGCAAACACAACAATGATGGACAGAATGTGGATCAATGTCACACATTCACCCCAGTCAAAAGATCTGGGCCCAAATCCATCGTTTTTCCACTCCACACCACCCTGGGTTAGACAATGGCGATATGCAAATCAGCGCTGACTCTGTGCCCCATGGGAACAGTCCAGTCCAAACTACAAAAGTCATGTCCTTCCCAGAACGGAAACAAGCATCCGAGGACCGGCCCGGTTTCGAGGTAACACCTCTCATCAGCCCGGCTAGCTTGCCTCCAGTGGTGTGGAGTGCCTGGGACTCACGTCTGAGCATCCCCAGTACACTTAGAGCGGTTACTGCAAACACAACAATGATGGACAGAATGTGGATCAATGTCACACATTCACCCCAGTCAAAAGATCTGGGCCCAAATCCATCGTTTTTCCACTCCACACCACCCTGGGTTAGACAATGGCGATATGCAAATCAGCGCTGACTCTGTGCCCCATGGGAACAGTCCAGTCCGAACTACAAAAGTCATGTCTTTCCCAGAACGGAAACAAGCATCCGAGGACCGGCCCGGTTTCGAGGTAACACCTCTCATCAGCCCGGCTAGCTTGCCTCCAGTGGTGTGGAGTGCCTGGGACTCACGTCTGAGCATCCCCAGTACACTTAGAGCGGTTACTGCAAACACAACAATGATGGACAGAATGTGGATCAATGTCACACATTCACCCCAGTCAAAAGATCTGGGCCCAAATCCATAGTTTTTCCACTCCACACCACCCTGGGTTAGACAATGGCGATATGCAAATCAGCGCTGACTCTGTGCCCCATGGGAACAGTCCAGTCCGAACTACAAAAGTCATGTCCTTCCCAGAACGGAAACAAGCATCCGAGGACCGGCCCGGTTTCGAGGTAACACCTCTCATCAGCCCGGCTAGCTTGCCTCCAGTGGTGTGGAGTGCCTGGGACTCACGTCTGAGCATCCCCAGTACACTTAGAGCGGTTACTGCAAACACAACAATGATGGACAGAATGTGGATCAATGTCACACATTCACCCCAGTCAAAAGATCTGGGCCCAAATCCATCGTTTTTCCACTCCACACCACCCTGGGTTAGACAATGGCGATATGCAAATCAGCGCTGACTCTGTGCCCCATGGGCACAAAAGTCATGTCCTTCCCAGAACGGAAACAAGCATCCTAAACCGGTCCCAGGATGCTTGTTTCCGGTCCAGGGAAGACATGGCTTGGCAGTTCGGGCTGGACTGTTCCCATGAGGCACAGGGTCAGACTGATTTGCATATGGCCATGTCTGAACTGGGGTGGCTGAGTGGGCTAAAGAATGGTGATGGATTAAACCCAGATCAGTTGACTGGGGGTGAGTGTTTGATTTGCTCAAACGCTCCGTCCATCATCCCCTTTTGTATCGCTTTGTTCTCCCTAAGTTGGCAGGGTATGCTCAGACGTGAGTCCCTTGCTCACTTGGCCACTGGATTCAAGATAGCCTGGCTGATGAGGATTATGAATCCGAAACCGGTCCCAGGGTGCTTGTTTCCGGTCCAGGGAAGACATGGCTTGGCAGTTCGGGCTGGACTGTTCCCATGAGGCACAGGGTCAGACTGATTTGCATATGGCCATGTCTGAACTGGGGTGGCTGAGTGGGCTAAAGAATGGTGATGGATTAAACCCAGATCAGTTGACTGGGGGTGAGTGTTTGATTTGCTCAAACGCTCCGTCCATCATCCCCTTTTGTATCGCTTTGTTCTCCCTAAGTTGGCAGGGTATGCTCAGACGTGAGTCCCTTGCTCACTTGGCCACTGGATTCAAGATAGCCTGGCTGATGAGGATTATGAATCCGAAACCGGTCCCAGGATGCTTGTTTCCGGTCCAGGGAAGACATGGCTTGGCAGTTCGGGCTGGACTGTTCCCATGAGGCACAGGGTCAGACTGATTTGCATATGGCCATGTCTGCACTGGGGTGGCTGAGTGGGCTAAAGAATGGTGATGGATTAAACCCAGATCAGTTGACTGGGGGTGAGTGTTTGATTTGCTCAAACGCTCCGTCCATCATCCCCTTTTGTATCGCTTTGTTCTCCCTAAGTTGGCAGGGTATGCTCAGACGTGAGTCCCTTGCTCACTTGGCCACTGGATTCAAGATAGCCTGGCTGATGAGGATTATGAATCCGAAACCGGTCCCAGGATGCTTGTTTCCGGTTCAGGGAAGACATGGCTTGGCAGTTCGGGCTGGACTGTTCCCATGAGGCACAGGGTCAGACTGATTTGCATATGGCCATGTCTGAACTGGGGTGGCTGAGTGGGCTAAAGAATGGTGATGGATTAAACCCAGATCAGTTGACTGGGGGTGAGTGTTTGATTTGCTCAAACGCTCCGTCCATCATCCCCTTTTGTATCGCTTTGTTCTCCCTAAGTTGGCAGGGTATGCTCAGACGTGAGTCCCTTGCTCACTTGGCCACTGGATTCAAGATAGCCTGGCTGATGAGGATTATGAATCCGAAACCGGTCCCAGGATGCTTGTTTCCGGTCCAGGGAAGACATGGCTTGGCAGTTCGGGCTGGACTGTTCCCATGAGGCACAGGGTCAGACTGATTTGCATATGGCCATGTCTGAACTGGGGTGGCTGAGTGGGCTAAAGAATGGTGATGGATTAAACCCAGATCAGTTGACTGGGGGTGAGTGTTTGATTTGCTCAATCGCTCCGTCCATCATCCCCTTTTGTATCGCTTTATAATAGAAATAGTGGCACCCCTAATGTAGGACTTAAAAGCATCCCACCTATTCACAATAGAGGTTGAGCCTTCCGGGTTGAATAAAAAATAATCTTGAATAGTTTGTAATAGTTTATATTTATGTTTATCATTAAGAACTATATTTGTGTTCATACGCCATCTATTTTGCTTAGTAAAAGTAGAAGAAATATTTAACACAAAGGAAATCAATGCATGGTCAATATTACTTATAACAGGGTTGGTGGCTGCTTGAAGTAAAGAGGGTGAAAGCAAAAAATAATCAATCCTTGAATGAGAATTATGGGGATTAGAGAAAAAAGAAAACCATTTCTCCGTAGGAAAGTGTAACCTCCAAATATCAGCCAATTTGGTTGTGTGAAGGAAAGATTTAAAGGCATGAAACACTTTAGTAGGACGGAATTTTGTAGTGGAAAGCCGATCCAATAACGGATCAACAATAACATTAAAATCCCCCCCAACAATCAAAGGAACCTGCCCCAACTTCAGTACCTCAGAAGTTAAAGCAACCCAGAAAGAAGGGTCGTCAGCCGTAGGACCATAAACATTAAGCAAACAGAAGACTGAGTCAAGAATTTTAACCTTAACCACTATAAATCTTCCTTCTGAGTCTGAAAACTTGCTAAGAATCTGACAATGTAACCGTTTTGCAAAGAGAATTGCAACCCCATTTTTCCTACCTAGTGCAGGAGAGGAGACAATATTATCCACCCACTTTTTCTTCATATATTGCAAAATTTTATCATCAACATGCGTTTCTTGAATAAAACAAATGTCAGCTTTACGCACACCCAGGTAATCCAAGATCTTAGTGCGTTTTACCGGATGTCGCAAACCCTTAACATTAAGAGAAACAATTTTAACATTATGAATATTAGCCATTATACATTAAGAGGAGAATACAAAAGAATGACACAGAAAAAGAGGAAAGGAGAAACAGCCATGGAAAAAGAGCGACTCTATGCAGAGAGTGAGAAAAGGAAAGACACAATAGGAAGGAAGCATAAAAGGAAAGGAGAGAAAAGAAACGACAAACAAACAACATAGATATAGAGTGCGAAACGCACACACGCCTTACAAGCATGACCGGAACCGCTGGAGCCCAATATAAAGAAATGTCATGAATGTGTCAGAAGGTGTCAGAAGAAAGCCCAAGGAAAAGAAAAAATCTAAATCAAGCAGCAGAGTCATCCGTATCCATTGAAGGTTGAGACTGTTGGGTCAAAAAATTTCGCAAATCTTCTGGGCGCTGAAATGACTTTGAGAAATTGTCCTTCCATATTCTCATCGTGGAGGGGTCGAAGAGGCCATATTTGTAGCCAAGGCTGCGCAATTGAGGGCGAAGAGCAGAAAAGTCTTTGCGAATCAATACAGTTTCTTTGGCGAAATCCTGATGAATAAATATTTTATGCCCATTTACCATCAAAGAAGGAATCTCTCTAGCAGCCTTCCTAATAAGAACCAAATGATGGTGTCGAAGGACCTTAAAAATCATTTGTCGTGGCTTGGAGTTGCGAGGATTCCTATGCGAGGGAATTCTATGAGCCTTATCAATTTCAAAAGATTCAGTGAATTTTAATTGCAGAAGACCTGGCAATAAATTCTCTAGATATAGTCTACAATTATTCCCCTCAACCTCTTCCGGTAAATTAAAAATGCGAAGATTATATTGCCTATTACGATTTTCCAAGTCCAACAAGGACGAACATAAAGGCGATATTTTGGTCATAAGAGGAGTAAATGAGTCAAGTTTGGCTTTATTATCTTGTATTTTGATGGAGTTATCTGAAATTTTCATTGACAGGCTAGCCATTTCTCTACGCACATTTTTTACCTCAGATGCAATAGTGTCTGTGTTGACACGAAGTGCTTGAATTTCCTCCAATATTAAGGACAAAGAAGGTTCAGAAGACTCAACTGCTTTAGACTTGGCAGGAGGAGGGGAAACTTGTTGCTGCCTCCTTTTATTATTAATATTATTTTTAGTTTCCATTTTGCAAGCAAAAGATGTGAAAAGCGCCAATAAATAAGCAAAATAAAGCAAAAGCAATAAATTGCTGTGGCAATATAGGAAAAAGTACAGGTGCAGCAGCTATAATGGGCTGGGGGAGTGGCTAGGCCAAAGCCAGGCCCTTTCCTGAATGAACACTCCGCCCCCTGTGACAGAAGCCTGGCTGTACCTTACTTCAGAATGAGGAGCTGGAACCAGGCGACGAAAGAAACCACTTCTACTGCGTCAAAACGGCCAGAAAATGCTCCACAGCGAAGGTAGGTGACCAGGAGTACCAGCGACCTCTTTAAATCAAGTTGCTGACACAAACTTCATCGTAAATGACTGAAAACGGGCCGTTTTCGCGCGGAGACTCTCACGCGGCGGCCCTCTTGAATCGCGCGTTCGCGCGTCTCACTTTGCTAATTATTAACCCATTAATCTATGTTACCTAGCTGAAGCATATGAAGCAGCAAACAGAATTCTTTTTCAAACTTGTGCCACATAAAGACGAAAAGACATAACATGAGCACACACACATAAGCACATGCCATTAATCAAACAGCCGCATTTAATACTGACAAGGACAATAGACAAGGTTAATTCATTATTTTTCACACACTTGCAGTTGCAACATAGAGCACATATGTTAATCCCTTATGTCATGTATGCGTTTTGATCTAAGTTGATTTAGTACATATCACTCCATGCTGATTAATACGATTATATTATGGGAATTTAACTTTGCGAGTCGAAACAAATATGTTTCTGAATCTCGCTCCATCAACTCCCTCATCTGGTGATTTCAAAATCACCAAACTACACCTAATAAATTTAGCTAAATTTTACTCCATGAACAAGTTTTGATTTACACTGTATAGGTATTTCTAAAGTCTTGTCTCAGCTGTTTGTCTGCAACTTTCATATTGAGTTCTACGAAACTCTTCCAGGTCTATCTCTCTCTCCTGTTCCTTTCTAAGCTTAACAATCCTTTTCTTTTCCCTTAGGTACTTCTTTCTCTTGTGTAACATGCAACTGCTTTTCAACAACAGTATCACAAAGACTATAACTAATAAGGGTGTTAGAATGTTGCCTAGAATTGAACTACCTATCTATTGAAACCAGGTTTTGATTGCTGCAATTCTTTTGCTCAAACGTTCTGAAAAATCTTCCTCTGCTAAGGGTACAATTTCTGAATGGATCTCTGAAATGTTGTTGATATACATCTCAATACTCCGACTCTTATCTGGGATATAGGTACAGCAGTGTTGGACATGTAAAATGCCACAAACTCCTCCCTCTTTTGCTAGCAGAATGTCTAGCGCAAGACGATTCTGCATTACCATGGACCTTATAGCAATAAGCTCAGTATCCACTAATTGGAAACCACTGGCTGTATCAGTTGACAATCTGTCAACAATTGTGGACAATTTTCTAATCTTTACTGCATTCAGGGTTATACCTACTAAAGGTATTACTGCTTCAAAAATATCTCCCAAAATTTCTGAAAAACTTTCTCTTTTAAATCTGCTCAGATGACTGTTAATCTCAAATGAACCCTCTGTATTTCTGTCAACATGAAAAAAATTTGGAAAAACCAATCCATTAAAACATGTCCCATACCAGTGGTCTGGGAGGTTGTAATAAGTTTGTCCTCACATACAAAATAAATTCCAGGAAAAATTGGATCCTTGCCACCTTTGAATCCCCAACCCCCCATGATCTGATAAGTGTTCTCACATTGACTGGCACCCACAAAGTAATTGTCAAACAGCGTATTATCTCTTCTGATGCAAAAATTTTCACTAACAGGTTTATCTATGTGAATTGCAACATTTTCAAAAGATTTGCCATTTAGCTTTTCATCCTCTATTTGCCAAAATCTTGATTTGATTTGTTTAAGCATTTCATTTCTCTTATAAATTGCTCTTCTCTCTTCAACTAAATTCAGGAAAGACTTTTCTTCAGCTCTCAACTTACAAGTTAAATTGTTTTTAAAAGCATACTCATAGGTAAGCTCATTAGTTACAACGAAAAATTCCCTCATCTGTTTAGCTTGTTTATGCTTATTTAAGCTTTTGTCAATTTTCAAATTTGCAAAGATTTCGTCATGGTTCGAATAGTAATATTCTAAACGACCAGTCTGATAAAATAAGCTGGCTATCACACTGCAGGTTATGCCATAAGTAAGAGGTAGCATATTGTATGTCACTCCCTCTGAAACAGAAGCAGGCAATTTTACGCAAATATAACAATCTTTGACTTCCATAACTTTAACATACTCTGCTAGAAGTCTTGAAAAAGTATTGCTAGAAAAATCACCAACAGATCTATCTTGATGGATCTCTGGTCTGTGATCAATAACTCTGTTAGTTTTGCTTGTAGCACCATGATTATCTTGTTTAGCCATAGCTTTGCTTGTCATGTTAGCTTTATACGTCTCCTTATCAATCCCAAAAGGGAAAATGACAGCTAAAATTAACCAAAGCAAAATTATTAGAATCACACAAATAGAAGACATTTTACAACATCTCCTCAGAATGGAACATCTAGAATTGGTATTAGTATAAGTATAAGGCATCTTTACTCTGATAACAAAAGCCTTACAAAAGAAACAAAAATCAAAAATCTAAAAATTACTAAATATACCCCCCCTTTTTTACTTTTTTTTTAAAATAAAACCCTACTTTCTAACAGCTTTTCTTCGACTTTGCGTCTTACAACGATGTGTTTTTCCAGCTAACACAATTTCTTCGACCTTGTGTCACCTAACATATTTTCTTCAGCCTTATGCCAAAAACAAAAACCTCAAATTTTACAGAAATATTTCAATCATTGTCACTATTGTCATCTATTTCTTCCTGACTACTGCTGTTCACCTCCACCACAGGTGGGATGATTATATAAGTCCACTCAGGGGACTTGTACTTCTGGTTCGGTTTTACAACTCTTTTTGCCCTACTACTAATGACTTCTATTTTCTTTCCTGATTCATCTGCTTCACTTTTCTTTTCAGAGTCACCTTTTTGACTGGACACCTCATTCACTTGTTCTTTTGATCTGTTCACCAATTTGAATTTTAAGCCTTCATTTTCTCTTGGCCAATTATCACCTTTTGTTGGTAATTTCTTCTTTGGCTCAGTCACATTACATTCTGCTCTCCAAGCTCTTTTTCAGAATTTTCTTATTACAGAGTCTTCATCACTTTCTTCAGATTCTGTATCTGAAACTTCAAATCTGAATTTAGGATCTACTTTCCTCGGCAGATTCTCTCTGTTAGGAACATTATCCTTATAGCTGGTACTTGGTAACTCGTCTTCTTCTTGAATTACTTCTAACTTCCAGTTTCAGAATTTCCGTTCCTGCTTTCGGAGCTTCTATTCTGCTTTTCAATACTCTCCTGATCATCGATTGCTTCTTGTTCAGACTCTTTTTCCACTTCTTTTTCTAGCAGATCTTCATCATTTTCAGAGTCTACTATCACAACCTCTAAATCTTTTTTATTCAGTGCTTCATTCGCAGTTGAATTTTCCAGATGTCAACTTTCTTGTCGATCTTCAGAATCTGGATTTCTCTCAGGTTCTTCTTCAGAATCTGAATCTGCTGTAGTGTCACCTTCGTCAGGATTTTCAGGTGGTGGCACACGAATTGTGTGACTTGCATGAATCCACCTTTTCAAACCCTTGCACTTTACTGCATTTGTTGTGACAAGAATCACCTGTCTTGCCTTTTGCTACCTGGGTACTAGACAGTTTCTTCTTCGGTGAACTTTTGTCCTTACCCAATCTCCTGGTAACAGATCATGTGCTTGCTCTTTGTCTCTTGTTATCACTTCAGTTCCCACCTGATGGAACACAGAAGTCACAACGTCAGAAAGGTTCCTGCAGTACTCCAAAATGACGCTATCATTTATACTCATTAATTTCCCTACAGGTACAAATGCTTGTCTCATGACTCTGCCCATGACAATATCATGTGGACTTATACCTGTCTTTTTATCAGGAGTACTTCTTAGAGACATCAAAACAAGTGGAAGTGCATCTGTTCACTTCATTCCTGTAGCTAGACACATTTTACCAATCCTGTTCTTAATTGTGCCATTTACTTGCTCAACAACACCGGATGCTTCTGGTCTATAGGCACAGTGCAACTTTTGTTTTATGTTCAATGCCTCACAAACCATTTGTAACAATCTGTTTTCAAAATGTGTTCCACAATCAGTTTCCACAGTCACCGGAAAACCGTACCTTGGTATGATCTCCCTTAAAAGTAATTTTGCAACAGTAACTGAATCATTGTGACATGTAGGGAACGCTTCAACCCATCTTGAAAACAAACAGATTATCACGAGGACATATCTCAACTTATTATGGGGTGGCATATCAATGAAATCCATTTGCAACCTGGTAAAAAGGACCACCCTGGTTCCCATGCTCACAACTGTTTTTCTGTTAGGGTTCATTTGCTGGCAGATTAAACATCTCTGTCAAAAAGATTCTGCAATTATTCTGAATTTTGGATTAAACCAAGTTTGTCTGAATAGCCTTATCATGGAATCTCTTCTAATATGTCCTTGACCATGATACATTCTGGCCATGTCAGCAATCATGCTATTTGGTAAAACTGGTCTGTCATTTTTGTATACCCAAATCCCATCTTCTTATCGCTGTCTACAATCTGCTTTTAACCAAGTGTCATTTTCCTCATCACTTGCCTCATCTTGTAAATCTTTTACTCCTTGCCATGTCTCAACTACAGATGTTAGCATAAGTGAACTCAGAACATGTTCATTATCTTTTTCCCGATTGATTGCAAAATTGTTTTTCGCGCAATATTTTGCGATTTCATCTGCATAGGCATTTCCTTTTGTAATATAATCTTCACCCTTTTTATGAGCTGCACATTTCACAACAGCAATTTTCTCTGGTAATTGAATGCCATCAATTAATCTTTTGATCAAATTAGCATTTCCGATTGGCGTTCACGCAGAAGTTAAATACCCTCTTTGAGACCAGAGCTGACCATAATCATGGACAACTCCATATCCATACTGACTGTCAGTCACTATGGTGATTTTTAACTCCTTTGCTCTTTCACAAGCACGAATCAAAGCAATCAATTCTGCTACTTGAGCTGAACGAATTCCTTCGAGACATGATGCTTCAACCACATTTGCAACCATACAGACTGAATATGCTGCTCTCAGAAAACCCTCATCCGTTCTCAGACAAGAACCATCAACAAAGTAAAGGGAGAGGTGTGGCGCCGCGGCCAGGGCGACTGACGCTGGAATCTGGGGATCAGGGTTCGATCCCCGGCTCCGGCGGCAGGTTAGCCCAGCACCATGTGACTCTGGGCAATAGCTTGCTTAATCTTCCCGACGGCCCCCAGCGCCTAGAGACCCTAACGGGTGATTGTGCGCTTTACAAATGTGGATTATTATTATTATTATTATAAACAAAATCTGACTCAGGCAAAGGAACATCTTTAATGTCCTGCCTAGGCTTGGTGCAATATTCTAAAACATCCAAGCACTCATGATCTATGTCATTTTCGTTTCTGATTTCTGTTACAGGACCATCAGGCAATAATGTGGAAGGATTTAAATTCACACACCTTTCTATTGAGACGTTATCTGATCCCAGAATAACCTTTTCGTATTTGGTAAGCCTGTTACTTGTCAAATGCTGTGTTTTACTTCTTGTAAGAAGAATTTCATCAGAATGGGGTACATAGACTTTTACAGGAAATCCCATTATGATTCCCTCACTTTGCTCAAGGCACACACTTGTTGCAGCTACTGCTTTTAAACAGCCTGGTAATGCTTTTGCAACAGGGTCAAGAACTGCTGAGAAGTATGCTATTGGCTTTCTCAGTTTGCCATATCTCTGTATCAGAACTGACAATGCACATCCTTCTCTTTCACTGCAATACAGTTCAAAATCTTTTTCATAATCTGGCATGCCCAAAGCAGGTGCTTCACACAAGCTTCTTTTTAATTTTTCAAAAGCTTCCATCTCAATTTCTGTCAAAACAATTGGGTCTTTTATGTCTGCTTCTGTTAGTCTCTGCAATGGTTTTGCAATTACTGAAAATCCATTAATCCATTGGCGACAATAGCCAACCATTCCTAGAAACATTCTGACCTGTCTCTGTGTCTTTGGAGGTTGCATTCCCTGAATCATTTTTATTCTCTCAATTGTCACCTGTCTGATTCCTTTTGCAATTCTGTGGCAAAGATATTTCACTTCTTGTTTGCAAAACTGTAATTTTGCAGGAGACACTTTATGTCCCTCATCTGCCAAATGATTTAACAGTGTAATGGTATCTGTCACACAGTTATCTCGTATTTCTGCAGCTACTAGCAAGTCATCTATGTATTGCACCAATGTTGACTTACCAGGTAAATCTAGATTCTCCAAGGATTTCTTTAACAACTGATTAAAGATAGATGGACTCTCTGTATACCCTTGTGGGATATGACACCATGCTAAGATGCGATCCTGGAACCTGAACGCAAAAATTTGCTGGCTATTTGGATGCAATGGAACAGTAAAGAACGCATTGCAAAGATCAATGACTGTATACCATTCTGCATCATGCGGAATCTGATAAAGAATTACCGCTGGATTTGGAACAACTGGGCAACATGGAACAACTATTTGGTTAACTTTTCTCAGGTCTTGAACTATCCTGTACGTTCCATTTAGCTTTTTGATACCCATAATCGGTGAATTACAAGGACTGCTTTCAAATTCTTTCAGTACACCTTGTTTTATAAATTTGTCAATTACAGGTATGACACCCTCAATTGTTTCTGCCTTCATTTTATACTGAGGAATGTTTGGAAAATCTATTCCTTGTTTCACTGTAATTTTAACTGGGTCAACATTTTTCATTAAGCCCATTTCATTTCCTGTCAAATCCCAAATTTCAGCTTTAACTGTCTTTTTTAATTCTTCTGGAAGCATATCTTTATCAAATGCAGGAAATAATTTGCTTTCCTCGGCTTCAACCATTAACATTGTTAATCTGTAAAGCCCATCTTCTTCAAGTGTTTGAAGCTCAATACCCTCCGGTGAGCAATATATTTTGCAGTTCATCCTACACAATATGTCCCTTCCTAGCAGGTTTACAGGACTGCTGTTACAAACTACAAATCTATGCTTGTCTTTGAATTTCCCAATTTCGACCTTAACAGGCTCTGTTAAATCTGTTTTAATCTGTTGATTAGCTACGCCAACTACTTGGATTGAGTCCCCAGAGAGAGGCAGGTTTTCTATTTCCACTGATCTAACAGTAGAACGGGTAGCACCAGTGTCCACAAGAAAAGTGATTTCTACATCATTCACTTTACCATTTACAAATGGACTGGACTGATCTACCTCAAGAGTGGCTCCAAGCACACACTCTTCCCCCTCTCTCAGGCACCGTCATAGGTAATCCTCAGAATCACTTCCTCCATTTTCTGTCATCAAAAATTGTTGAGAAACATTTGGCACATTCACTCTTTGCGGTCTGTTTACCTGATCACCTCCGCAGAATCCCGTTTCCGAATTGAACCTCTGCACATTCACACAATTTGGAAGTGGCGGTTGTGGAATCTGACTCTGCTGATTCACTTCCTGTCGCTGTAGCTGTTGCTGCAGATTTATTTAATTTAACTGTCGCTGTAGCTGTTGCTGCAGATTTACATCATTCTGCATCTGTGGATTCAATGATGCATTTTTTAAATTTCTGGGTGGATTTTTACATTCACGCTTCCAGTGTCCAATTTCGCCGCAATTAAGACAAGGGAGCTTTTGTTTCAATACTTCAATATTAACATTACATTTTGGTTTATTATAATTTCCCTTAAACTTTCCTTGATTTTGATTCTGATTAGCATTAACGTTTTTATTTTCCAAATTTGCAATTTGCTGTTCAGCTATCTTTACCTGTGCCCACATTGCCTTTTCTTTTAGCTTCTTTTGCTTGGCATCTATCTCATCACTACAGTATTTAGCCTTTCTCAAAATGTCATCAACTGAGAGTGATTGCCAACCTACAATCCTGTTTCTAATCATTTCTCCAATTTCAGGTCTCAAACCATAAACAAATCTGTATATGAAGTGGCTCATGTCCTTTTCACTTAATTTTTCAGAGCCACTGTATTGTTTAAATACCAATAATAATCTTTCATAAAATGAATGTACTGACTCTTTTGGCTCTTGATTTGTTCTGTCAATTTTAACCCAATCAACTTCTTTTGGGGGAATCTTGTTTTTCAACCAATAAATTACTTTATCATACAGACCCATAACTTCTGATGATGGAGCACCTGTTATAGCATCTCGAGCAGGTTCCACTTTTGGCCAACTTACAGAAACTTTGCATTCTGTCCAATGATCTGATGGGACAACTATGTCAAAAAATCCACCGAGATCAATCCACAGAACTTTTGAGACTTTTATAAATCTATCCACCTGTCGATACCATTCCACTGGCTTGTCTCTCAGCCGAGGAAAATCATTTGTGAACAATATGATGCCCTGTCTTGACCAAGGAACATGCACATATCCACCTCCTGCTATTTCCCTCATTGGATACTGATTTGCCACCATACCCCTTTCTCTCCTTTCTTCCTCTCTTTTCTTTGTCCATTTCACTCTCCATTTGCTCAAATCTCCTAATCTTTTTATATACCAATCAAATCTTTTATATGCAATATTCTTCCCATTGAATTAAAATTCTCAATGTCTCTTTCAGTAAAATTTAATCTGTAGTGTTTTCCCAAATTCTTCTGTTTGCTCAAATCAACTTCTAATTCAGCAGCTAATTCTTCCAATTGATCAAATTTATTTTTCTTTTCCATTGTACACTTTTACAAATAAATAATAATTCATCATCTTGATAATGCTTTAAATTGTCAGGTCCAATTGTGCCAATGATTAATTCCTCCAAATCTGCTTTTAATCTGGCAAAATCAAATTTTGGGGATGTTACATTTGATTTCTCAACACTCTTTTCTGGCGTTTCAGCATCAGATTCTGCACCAATTGGTGTTCTACATAATGAACCTTGATTAAAAGTTAAATCAGGCATCATTGTTTTTTCTCGATGTATTTCAGTTAAATCAGAGTAACATTTTTCAGCCACTTTCTGAATTTCTGCATTTAATGGAATAGTTAAACCTGGATGTCTAATTTCTCCTTGATCAAATACTGGTTGAACAGGACCAATCGTTACTGGAACTGTTACAGCTTCCATGCCTTTAGTCAAATGTCGTATTAATTCTTCTTTTGCTCGTAAATATTCTGAATTATTTTGAATTTCCTCACATCCTTCTGTTCTTTTTAGATTTCTAGAAGTCTCTTTTCTCAAATCTGGGGTTTCAGGAAAACTTCTATTTTCACCATACATGCTAGAGTTAGTTCTCGTTTCTACTCTTTCAGGAGTTTCTGTATTATTCGGGTATAATCTGGGTGATTCCTCATTAAGTGGTGGTGCACTTGGAGTGATTCCTGGAGAAACCATCAGGGTAGACCATGTACAAGCTGGTTTAAAAGGAGTCGTTTTCTGATTTGAAATATAAATTTCTTCTAAAACTGGATCTTCTAATTCACTTTCTTCAATATTATTTTTCTTTTGGGTATTCTTTCGACCTGGTATTTCAGTAACCATCTCTCTTACTATGTACAAACCATCACACATGTCTGCACGTCTCCATCTACGCATTCTATCTTCATGCGTTTCTCGATTAATGTCTGTTTTTGGACCTTTTATTATACCTCTGGTCTCCCGTTCAAGTTCAAACATCTCATCCTCCCATTCAACTAAAGCCTCAAATTGTGTAGGTCTAGGCTTCGGCACAAGAGCCATCATTTTTTCTCTCAAATTTTTCAAAATCCTCATATTAAAGGATCCGTCTTCCGGCCATGCTAGTACACCATAATGTTTGGTATAATCCATCCAATTATCAAACCAAAGGCAAGTATGATAACCATATTCACCTTCCATATAGGCTGCAGGTGTTTTGTACTTATGAAGTAACTTTCCACCTCGCGTTTCAATCAGGTGTAAATATATTTTTCAATTTCTGAAGCCATGTAAGCCTCTTATCTTCTTTTTTGTAGAAATAACTCATGTTTTCAATCAAATCCGCTTAATTCTAAATGATCGTAAACGTTTCCTGGTTGTTCCGCAAAACTAGCCAATCCGTGCGCGAAACTCACCAACAAGCCAATCAGGTTAAGCCACGTCACCACCTTGCTCAACCAATAGAATTGCCGCTTTCAGAAAGAGCCAATCAACTAACAGCTCGTCTGAGTCACGTGAACCAATCAGCGCGCTAGCTGTGACATATGTTAGCCAATCACAGCGCGAACCCTGTGACGTACACAGCCGCTGCAGCTTCTCGTCTCTCGCTCCTAGAGCTCACCCCTCCTTCACAAAATATTTTCACAGCGCCATTTTAAACAAAACTTTTCAATGAATTTCAATTAATAACGACAGAAAAACAAACCATTTGTCTGTTTCGCTAAAATAAAGTGATAGCTTATACAATCATTCAAGTATTCTTTTGCGTGAAATAGACAACGCTATTTTCATAGAATATTCAATTGTTGATAAAGTATGGCTACTCTACCCTTCTAACAGGTAATAACAAACTCGTTTCCATCTGAATGCACATTAAGTAACAATTCAAAGTTTGACTCGAACGGAATTACAAAATAATTTACACACTTTCAAACGGAAAGTTTCACTATCCATACATACATGAAATCTTGGTAGGACTTTAACCAACCATAGAAATCCTCATTCGCCAGTAAGAATAGACGATGCTTCCTTACCCTTCACACAAGCTCAGATAAATTCTATTACTCTTTTTGCAGTGAGTTTTAAAACAGGCTCCAAGTCCCTATACTCGAAAGCTACGATTTCATAGACAATCCTCACTATACATTCTACCTAGCACACCTATAAATCCCTAAACTTGTGCTGTACGTCCACAACACTAGTGATATATGACAATACCACTATTTTGAAACAGAACAAATGCACTGTGTAACTTTACTTGTCACACTACTCATATGCCGGCATAACTAGGAATTTTCACACTGCTGGAAAAAACCTTTCGACAACATATAACAGCTTGACAAACTTAACATGTTTTAGTCATAGATCCTATGTAATTACCATGTAACATGTCAGTTACCATAGTAACCGTAACTCTGCTACCAGAGAATTGATCCAGCGCCCCTATAGAAATTCTGTCTCAACAACGCTACCCAACACCAGATACTCACCATTAATCATAAATCACTTACAAGGCCCATTAACCAACGAGACAGATTTTGGGCAGCTAAATCATGTGACCTAATTAAACAGAACCTATTCACAAGCTATTTACATATTTATATACATGACCATGGTTTTTATGCATATAACGTTTTAATGAACTCACTCGGGTAAATGGATCAACTAATGGTAACAAGACCATCAATAAACAAGACCAGCTTGTTATTTCAGAATCTTATTTTATTAGCTTTATTCAAGAATGTGCATTTTATTAAATTCTTTATTAGCAATTTTAGCAGCTTTTATTGAGGAATAGCACATTAGACTGAAAATTCAAGGTAAAATCAGTAAACATGATTTAAGTAAAATAAACAGTTTTCATCACCTAAAATCTATTTTCCCTGTCTAAAACTCACTTCATCTATGAAAACAGTCAATAACCCTATTGATCCTTACGTGCTCCTACAAGTCCTTCAGCACGGCACGCCTTACAGGATCCGGAAAGCGAGAAACGCCCTCCCTCCAAAGGGATCAGTTTTTATACCTTTTCTGACTAGCTAAAGTATCTTTATCACACATTCTTTCTGAGAATCCGAACTTCTAATTGGCTGAGCCATGTCAATCCACCATTAGGTCATATACTCCTGACCAAGTCCGGGGCCTCATCAGAGCCCTTATTGTTCTTAGTTTCTCCATCCTTTTTGCTTCCTCAAAAAAGATACATTCTCCGTGCACAAAACATTTCACTTCCTAATCTTGGCAGGCCATACTGCTTCCTGTCCTTGGAAATGTCACCAAGAACACAATCGACTCAACCACATTTGCTTCTGCATTAAACGTTGTCAGTTCAGCAAAATGCTCTTTCATCTGCGCATGAGTAAAGGCTTCACTCTGGTCAAGTTTCATATTCTGTAACACTGCCAGCCATTTTCTTAGGCCCATTCGCAAAACTAATGTATAAACAAACACAAAACATCAATTAATGGAAGAATTAGAATTCATTCTGTTACCCACCCCCCCTTGCTAATTATTAACCCATTAATCTATGTTACCTAGCTGAAGCATATGAAGCAGCAAACAGAATTATTTTTCAAACTTGTGCCACATAAAGACGAAAATACATAACATGAGCACACACACATAAGCACATGCCATTAATCAAACAGCCGCATTTAATACCGACAAGGACAATAGACAAGGTTAATTCATTATTTTTCACACACTTGCAGTTGCAACATAGAGCACATATGTTAATCCCTTATGTCATGTATGCGTTTTAATCTAAGTTGATTTAGTACATAACAGTCCATGTTGATTAATACGATTATATTATGGGAATTTAAATTTGCAATGCGATACAAATATCTTTCTGAATCTCGCTCCATCAGTACCTATGCAGTCTACAAATCCTTCTGTCTGTCCCATGCATTTCTCCAATCACCCGTCCAGCACTATCTAATTATCCTATTACACCACCAATACCTAAGCACTTATAAATTCACTGTACACTCTGTTTATAATACTGTAATTATTCTAGTTACTAGTCATGAACTTGGCCTAGCTACTAACACAAGTACAGCTATAATATTTTGTGCACTATCCAAGCAGACCTCTAACTATCTACATACTATTGATACACACAGTTAGTCCTCATGCAGTGTAGGAATCGTCCGGTCTGTCCCATGCACTTCTTTAATCACTAATCTACCACTATCTACTTATCCTATCACTCCAATACTTAAGCACTTATAAATTAAGTTTTCATTCTGTTTGCAGCACTGTCATCATTCTAGTTAGTTACTAGTGGTATTCTTATAAAATGACCTAGGCACCAACACAAGTACACATAACATATTCTGTGCATTATCCTGACAAATCTCTAAGCAGATACATACTATTGGTCCACTCCATTAAATACTGAAGTAGTACCCATGCAGCGTAGGATACCCCCTGTCAGTCTCATGCAATTCTTCAATCACCCATCCAGCACTATGTTCTTATTGTATCAGTCTGCCAATACCTAAGCACTTATGGGGCAGATTTACAAGCCCCCTGCGCCACCAGTACGTCACTTTTTGTAACGTAGTGATGGCGCTAGGCACTCTTTCATATTTACAAGGAGAGGAAAAGCCACCCTGCATGGTTTTTCCTCTCCTTTGAAATACGACCCCTTCATACACAGAGCTTTGCGTTGAAGGGGCGTTCCATAGGTGTTGCTGTGGGTGTTCCCACGCAACACCCATAGAACAAGACACATCTCCAGATTTATGAGAAATTGTAAATCTGGAGATGTGTGTGAAGGCTGTGCCATCCTAGAGTTGGTGTAGCAAGGTGCAACAAGAAGAATTGTTTGCATTTCTCCTCATTTTTTCCTCTTTTAATGCATAATGCATTCCACAGCATACATTGAAAGAGGAAAATGCCTTTATTGATTGTTTTTGTGCAGGAAGGTGTCCCTTCCTGCACAAAAACAATCTCCGAACGACACAGACATCCTTGCACCATGGTGCTAGGGTGCCTGTGTCACCGCATGGCTGCAGTTTGTGCAGCCGTGCAGAGGGAAGCACAGAGTTGCAACATATTCATGTACATATGTCACATCCCTGTGCTTCGGAAGTGCCACAGTGCAGTGCAGCTAAAGAGCTTGCAGTGTCACACTGCAGTACTTCCTCATAAATCTTCACCTATAAATTCACCATACACTACTAATGCATTCTTTCAGTCAATCATGCTATATACATATATTCAACCACACTTTCACACATTACCTTCCAATTATAGTTCTTTCTTCAACCAGATAATGTAGTTCTGATAAGAGCTTTTTTTTAAAAACATTTTTTGGAACAATTTTGTATTTTTTTGGTTGTTTTTCAAAAAATGAACAAATAAAACAGGAAACTTTTGGAATTACTTATCATTCCCCCAAAAAATTAACAGTTGCTTGTTGATGATTTTATCAGTGACCTTCGCCAGGAACGGGAGCAGGGAGATGGGTCGGAAGTTCTTGAGGTCCTTGGGGTTCGCCTTGGGTTTCTTGAGTAAGGCGTTGATCTCGGCGTGCTTCCAGCTTTCTGGGAAGGTTGCTGTCTTGAAGGAGATGTTGATTACTTTCTGGAGATGGGGTGCGATGGCTGTGCTGGCTTTGTTGAAGATGTGATGCGGGCATGGGTCTAACGGTGATCCGGAGTGGATGGTGTTCATGATCTCGCTTTGTCCTCGTCGTTGGTGCTGGTCCAAGAGAGCAGGTGGTTGGTGCAGGTGGTGGTCATCGGGGTGGTGGCTGTCGGAGCGGTCGTGGCATTGAAGCTGTCGTGAATGTTGGCGATCTTCCGGTGGAAGAAGGTAGCCAGCGAGTCGCACAGGTCTTGCGAGGGTGGGATGTCGTTGGTGTTGGAGCTGGGGTTGGAGAGTTCCTTCACGATTTTGAAGAGCTCTTTGCTGTTGTGTGCACTTTTCAGGTCAGGTCCTATCTTGAAGTTTGGGAGTGATTCGTCAAGCGGGGGCTGAGATAAAAGGGGGTCCCAAAACGTGTTTTCCCCATGTTAATTTTCATAGGAAATTTTGCGGCGAGCTACAGCGCGAACTGCTGAACGAAATTACCCCAAATTTGGCAGAAAGGTAGAGCTTGGTTTAGAAAGCAACCTTTTTTTTAATGGTGTAAAAACGTTCAGTGGTTTTTAAGTATATCAAAAAATAAGAGTCAAAAATCTATTTACCATAGGAAACTTTGTGCAAGGCTACAGCTGAAACTACTGAACGGAATTACCCCAAATTTGGCACACAGATAGTGCGTGGGTCAGAAAGCAACATTTTTTTAAATGGTGCAAATCTGTTTAGTAGTTGCTGAGAAATTAGAAAAAAAAAGGTTCAATATCTGGGCAGAGCCTAAGTCCTGTGCACGAGCTTCACTGTGATTGGATGCCAGCACTCCAAACCAGAGAGTGCTGGCAGCCATCTTGTGGCTCGGTAGAAGCAAGTCACTAGAAAACAGAGAATCAACGGTAGAGAACAAGAGAAGGGGGCAGAGTAGAAACACTCTGACGCCCTAGGCCTGGTCAGGGGGTCCCAGAAGGACCCTCAGGGCCCTACAAAAAATAAATTAATTAAATAAAAAATCTGCGTAATTTGCGCTGGGGTTGCAGGTTCCCGTGTTTTATTTTAATGAGACCCAGGGGTGGGTAGGTCCAGGGAGCATTTCTTAAAAAATAATAGCTGGGGCTGGCTGGGGCTGTGGGTGCCCGCTGGGGTCCCCGCACTCTCAGGGCTTCACTCATGTTGGGAGGGGGGTTGCGCAGCCCCCCCCGGAGCTCTCCATCTGCTTATAACTTTGGCGTCATTTGACGATTCTTTATGAAATTTTCCAAAAAGTTACTCTTTTTTGATCAGCTCCTATCTTAAAAGTATAGGGGTGATTAGTCGGGGGCTGAGAAAAAAGGGGGGGTGAAAACGTGTTTTCTCAATGAATTTTCCATAGGAAACTTTAGACAAGGCTACAGGTCAAACTACTGATTGGAATTACGACAAATTTTGAGGGGGGAAAGGTCTTGGTCCAGAAAGTGCGGTTTTGTTGAAATGGTGTAAATCCGTTCAGTAGATTTTGAGATATTAAAGGGAAAAAATATATATATATATTTGGTCAGTGCCTTACTCCCGAGCACAAGCTTGCCTCTGATTGGCTGCTAATTCTTCAAAGCAGGAAGGGTCCTCTGATTAGATGCTAACACTTGAAACCAGGAGGTGTTAGCAGCCATCTTGTGCCTCTCATCGAGTTAAAATATAAAAGAAAGGTTCCAGGGGCAATTTGATATAGTGGAACTCTGTGTAATGATGATTTGGAAGCAGTGAAGGTTTAAGATTTATTAACAATAAAGATACAGGTGTGCGCCAGGCAGCACAACTTCCACTTCAGGGCACTAGTAGGAAGATAACCCTTTTACGGTCCCTGTGCCCAACATCACCACTTTGCAGCTATGCCTTTAGAAGCCAGTTTGTCGTCTTGCAGCTGTCTACCTTTGCGAACTACTATGCTGCCGTGCCTGTACCTCTGGGAGCTACTACGCTGCTGTTCCTTTGGGAGCGGACGGCTCGTAGTTCTGCCTCTGTGAGTTGAGCGGACAGGCCGCAGTTGTCCCTCTGCAAGCCTGGGTATGAACTGTTCATAAGTCACACTATATGAGCATTGAAAAGCCATTTTGTGATTCAGTCCGTCAGCTGGCATCTGTCCGATGCATTTCTGAAAACATACCAGTGCTCTGTCTGTGAGAGATACCCCTTTCACGCTGCCTATCCCCACATCAGCAGGTAACGCACCCTCTTCCCACATCACCAGCATACCATCAACAACCTTCTTGGGCCCGCAAGTCTCCCGCTGCGAACCACTTGTGGGTTTGCAGCTCTTCCGGTGTGACTTCTCGGGTCCGCACTTTTATGAGCCAGCCCTCCGGCTTGCAGGTCTCTGCGAAGAGAAGCAATGGAGGCAATGATGATGCAGGTCAGACACCCAACACTACTCTGACATCCCCCAGCAGCAGCTCTTTTTCCGCCACCCCCGCTCACCCCCCAAAAACAAATGTGACAAGAACATTTTTAAATGTGGAGCCTAACAAATCGGCTGACAGTTTTAATAAAAAAGATGCTTGTGAGGTTGGACAAATAAGAATCTTAGGGCCATATGTATCAAGCAAATTTGCATTCGCGAATTTCGGCATTTGTGAATGTAATTTTGCCAAATGGTATGTATTAAGGCAAAATAAGGAATAGCACATTTTGCGATTCCTTATTTTGCGTTGTAAGAAGCACCAAAAAAGTGCAATTTGGCCTTAAGGAACCGCAAATTACCACCAACTTCAAGTTGGTGGTAATTTGCGATTTCTTTAAAAAATGCACTTTTTTGCATTTTTCAAAGTGCAATGTGAAGCACATACATACCCTTAAGGCATGTATGTGCGCCACATGTGCACCCATCCTTATTTCAGGGGTGCATCAGGGTGTCCTTTTGACACCCCTGCACCCTTGAAATTATTCTGAATTTGCGATTCTCAAATTGCGAATCGCAAATTGAGAATAACTTCCCATTCATTCCAATCGGCCTCCAGGCACATAGAAATGAATGGGAAAGTATTCCTTAATTGCGATTCGCAATTTGCTAATTGCAATTAAGGAATATGTAGGATTCGCAAAATTTATTGCAAATCCTACATACATAGCATTTTGCGATTCTCAAGTAGCGATTCGCAAAAAATCGCTATTTGAGAATGACTTCTTGATACATATGGCCCTATGTCATGTATGGATTTACATATAAAACATTTTATTAAAGGAAAAAAACAACAAATAAAATTATGTGTGTAAAATATTTTCTTAAAAGACACGAACAATGGGGCGTGGCCATCCAGGCAACATGGCGAACGTGACTCTCTAGAGCTCTGTCTGTAGGGCCCTGATTTATCCTACAATTCTCCTGTGAGAGTGGTTTCAGCTCACCTATACCGGGCGGAGCAGATTGGCACTGACAGAGGAGTCCGCCGGTGTGCGAAACGCCGCAATCTGCAGTGGAGGGGAATCGGCTGCGGGACTGCGGAGGCGTTGAGGAGCTAAAAACGGCGCAAAACCCGGCCGGGGCCTAGACAGGCAGGAAGGCCCCCGACTTAGGCGCTGAGGTGGAGGCGAAGTGAGCCGGGCCTGATCGGCGCTACAGACTTTTGTGCAGGCCGGCGGGGTGCAGCGGCGGCCCTGGAGTGAGCGGCCAGGTGCCCTGAGGCACCAAGGGAGATCGAGAGGGTGGGCGCGAGGCGAGGCCCTGAAGCGACTGGATCTGCGGTGCCGGGAGCGGAGGAAGGTGCGCCGCTCTTGACCAGCGCTGTGGCGAGGTGAGGAAACCCCACTCTACGCGCCCGCAGGAGGACCCCGCAACACGAGAGAGAGGCGGAGGTGGGATTTCGACCACCGGCGGTCCCTGAACGTTGGCAGCAGCAGGGAGGAAAGCAGGGAGGCAGGCTGCAGCGTGCCCACCCTGGCATCAGTCCGCACCGCGGGCTTGCAACAAGGCTGCGGGAGACGGCGGTGAATAAGCGGACCCCTGTGGTGCACTGCGGAGGTCCAGTGGCGGACAATAGGGGCGAGGCTTGGCCCTGGTGAACGGCCACTGTGGAGACGCTGCGGGTGCCTGCTGCCGGCCGGTGAGTCACTGGGGAATTGGACATTGCGAGCCGGCTGTCTAACGGCTGCGGGGGCACTGGACGTTGAAGCCGGAGCCAAGGGGCACAGCGAGGGCGCTAGACATTGAAGCCGGAGCCAGGGGACACAGCAGGATGGAGGAGGTCGGGGCCGCGAGACGTAGAGGGTGCAGCGAGCTGTAGACTATACTCTTCGGGCGCCATTTTGCCCTGGGCGCCATTTTGCACACTCGCATGATAAGAGGCCCCTGACCCTGGACCACATCAGTCGTTCCCCCTGTTGCGGACACCACTAGGCGCCAAGGCTGCGCCAGCAGCACGGAATTGGGGGGAGAGGGGTGGAACCCCCCGTACTACTGAAGCAGGGGTCCACATAGTAGAGCGTTGATGCACACACCTACATTCCATGCTGCGGAGGGGCGCATACTGAGGGATTGGAGTCGAACTGTGTGGCGAGCGGCCCCTAAAGACCCAGACAGAAGCGCCTGATGGCGGAGGCCTACCGCAGCTAATCCCCATTTGGCCAGCGCGCAACCTTATCTGGTGGAACAAACCTGATCCCCCTGCAGTCATAACTAGCATTCAAGCTGGCCAGGGAACACTTGGGGAAAGGTTGCTGCCTGCACTCACTGGCCCTGACGGCAGGGGCTCCAGTAGGAGTCTAGGAGTAGGACTGAGCGGTGAATTGTCCTTGGGTGGCGGCTTCCGGGGGCCCATCTCGGCTGATGCCCTCCTAGTTGGCGCGGAGTGTCGATTGGTTGATTGGTGGGAACAAGAGCCCCCCCGTACCTCCTGATATCGCTCCTGGACCCGCAGCCAGACGTGTTGATGCCCACGGCGCAGAAAATTGTAATGGGCTGGCTTCGGGACAAAACACAGACGAAGCAGCAGGACGTGAGCGGTCCGACCTCCCGCAGGAGCAGAGACGGATGGCCATGGAACCCGCTGCTGCTCTAGCGGCCAAAATGGACACTGTTCTAGCAGTGGTGGAACGCATCGGGACAACCCTGGAGCAAACTAAGTCATCTTTAGAAGTGTGGATCGATAAAGTCACATCTGACTTCATGCTGCTGCATGCGGACCACCGTAAACTGTCGGAGTCAGTCACGAAGCAACGCCAAGCGGTCCAGGAACTGCAACCTGTGGTGCACAGTCATACCTCAGCCCTAAAAGACCTGATTGATAGAGTCCATGCACTAGAGGACCACGCGGAGGAAGCAGAAGGGCGCTCTTGGCGCAACAATGTCCGAGCGGTAGGTCTGCCAGAAGGGGAAGAAGGGAGGGACCCTGAAGGATATACAGCGACCTGGCTGCGGGCACTCTTACCGGTTGGAGCACTGTCCCCGCACTTCGTGGTGGAAAGGGCGCATAGGGTGCTAGCGCAAGCCCGGAGGCCAGGAGCTCGGCCCGGCCCGTTTCTCTTCAAGCTCCTCAACTACAGAGCCCGGGATACGGTACTCAGAGAAACTCGGCAGATGAGTGACCTTCAGGTGGGCAACAACCGCGTGATGTTTTTCCCGGACTACACAGCAACAGTACAAAGGAGACGTGGCTCATACATGGCAGTGAAGAAGCAGCTGCGGGACCTGGAACTGCCCTATTCATTGTTGTTCCCCTCCCGACTGCGAGTGGTCTCCAAAGAGGGCACTCGCTTCTTTGAGGCTCCGTCGGAAGTCTGGGACTGGCTGGAGGAGACCGGGCAGTGGACGGGGACGCGACCGACGGGCCCTAAGGACGGCGGTTGGCAAGAGAAGCGCTCCAGGAGGCGAAGGAGGAAGAGAGGGGCCAGGCGAGGAGCGGGACTGGGACAGGCGGAGCTCAGCCCAGAGAAGATGCGGCAGGAGTGGCAGGAGGCGCTTGAGGCGGTCGCGATGTTGGGAGCGGTGAATGTACATGGAGGCACGGATCACAGGCAGCAGAGTGAGATCGGCGCTAGCGGATCGTCCTCGCCGTCCACTGTAATGTCGGAGGACACTACGCTGCCTGTGGTGACACCCCAGACAGCGGACTACATAATGTAACTGATGGCGGACCTGAGATAAACTGATGTATGGCCTGTGTTCAATGCAAGGTCCACTGTATTCCCGAGCGGATGGCACCAATCGGGACATTGCGCTCTGCACTGGCCGCACAGTCCCTTGTAACTGGCCTGAATTTCTCTTTCATCTTTTCAAGCGGTCGCCTAAGGACAAGGCATCGTCACGCTTTCTGGATCTGGGGATGGTAACAGCGGTGCGGCTCCTCACAAGGAAATGGAAGGCGAGTGACTCGCCCAGCGTGCAGGCGTGGAATCTGTCCCTACTGTCGTGGGCCCGAGCAGAATGGACTGCCATTCGGAGAGAGGAAACAGTGGGGCTCCGCAGGGAGCCCATGGTGGAGCACTGGGAGCGCATGCTTAACGCACTGCAGGCGGCAGGGGCTAACACAGCGGAGGGTGCGGAGGGGGGCCTAGCAGGTATGTTGGGTGGAAGCGAGCGGCACCACTGACACACAGGCTGGTGCACAACATGTGATTGCGGGTGACTAGGAATGGAGGCACACGCACATGATTAGGGGGTGAGGAGGGACGGTAGGAAAGAAAAGGGGGACAAATAACAAATAAGGGAGGGGGAGGCGGGCCTTGGGAATGGGAATGGGGGGAGCGATTTGTACTGTATCCTGGTGACAATGCCACATTTTGCTATTCTTGTTTTCTTGTAAATGTTCTGTTTGCAATTGAGTTACATATGTAAGACTTATCTCTACGCGCAGAAATGGGATGCACGGACTCTTATATACTGTGGACATGTCCGAGCGCCCAAGACTCAATTACATGTTATTCTGGTGTGAGTATTGTGGTGCCTTATTGGCATGCCGTGCTGCCAGTGAATTGGCAGATAGGCACAGTTGAAGAATTGCCTAGATGATGATGGTGCACCCAATGTAATGTTCAAATTTAAAAATGCCAATAAACAGATTTGACAAAACAAATTAAAAGAAACGAACAATAAATAAAACTATGTACAGCCATGGGTGTCATCCCTCGACACTTTTTGAATCACAGCCTGCAAGACAAAAAGAAAAATAAGATGGTGCATTATGCGTCCAGAAAAGGAGAGAGAAAGAGAGGAAGAGTGAGATACAAGGAAAATAGAAAGAGAGAAACAGTGTGAGAGAGAGGAAGACAAAGAGCTAGAGGAAGACAGAAAGACAGAGTAAGACAGCGAGGAAGACAGAGAGAGTGAGAGAGAGAAAGAGAGAGATACAAGGAAAGAGAAAGAGAGAAACAGTATGAGAGAGAAGAGACAGAGAGAGAGAAAGAGAGGAGGAGAGAGAGAGAAAGAGTAAAAGAGAAGAAGAAAGAAAGAGTGAAACTGTGAGAAAGAGGAAGAGAAAGAGAGGAAGAGAGAGGGAGTATGAGTGAGAGAGAGGAAGAGAGAGAAAGAGTGAGAGAGAGGAAGAGAGAAAGATTAAGAAAGAAAGAAACTAAGAGTGAGATACAAGGAAGAGAGAAAGAAACAGTGTGAGATGGAGGAAAAAAGAGAAAAACAGTGTGGGAGAGAGGAAGAGAGAGAGAGAGGAAGTGAGAGAAAGAAAGAATGAGAGAGAGAGAGGAAGAGACAGAGAAAGAAAGAAACTGTGAGAGAAAGAGTAAGGAAGAGATGAAGAGGGAGTGTTGATACTGGAGAAAATCTTCGCAGCTCACCTTTGTGTCACCGGTGTGTCTCCTACCATGTGCCGGAACATGGTGCACTGTCAAGTTTAGTTATCTGAAAGATAGTATAGATTTAGTTATTGCAGAGTACATGTAACTGCACACGCGTAATTCTCTGTTTCAAGGAAGAGAGAAAGAAAGAAACAGTGTGATAGAGAGGAAGAGAGGGAGAGAAAGCGTGGGAGTGAGGAAGAGATAGGGACAAAAGTGATAGAGAAAGAGTGAGATAGAGGAAGATAGACAAAGAGAGAGAGTGAGAGAGAGAGGAGGAGAAAAAGTGAACGAAAAAGAGAGAAAGAGTAAGATACAAGAAAGATAGAAAGAGAGATAGGAAGAGAGATAGGAAGAGAGAGAAAGAGTGAAGGAGAGGGAAGAAGAGTGAGAGAGAGGAAGAGAGAAAGAAAGAATTAGAGAGAGAGTAAGAGAAAGAGAAAGAGAGAAAGTGTGAGAGAGAGAAAGGAAAAGATGGAGAGGGAGTGTTGGCACTGGAGAAAATCTTCACAGCTCACCTTTGTGCTACCGGTGTTATTTCAACCACGTGCCGGGAGATAGTGCAGCCCTCAAGTTTAGTTATCTGAAAGATAGTGTAGAATTAGTAATTGCAGAGTACATACAACTGTACACACGTAATTCTCTGTTTCGCTAATATGCAATGAGGCTTATGCACCCCATCCACTCCCACTGCTCGGAGGTGTCTGTGCTCTCTTTATCGCCCAGACTGCTGCCCACTATCCACTCTCACCGGCCAGAGGTGACTGCCTGCTGCTGCGTAAAGAAGTCTCTCTGCTTACCTTGTGCCACCGGCATGTGTTTAAGAGGGTCCACCACATGTCAAAGCAACTATGTTGTGCGTTCAGGATGGCCACGCATCATCGCAGATTTTTCGCACGTTCAGCTTTGATGGTGTTGGGGGGTGAACATCGATTTGTGACTCACAGCCTGTTAGATAAAAAGCAGGATAAGACTGTGCGTCATCGTCCATCAAAGGAGAGAGGAAGAGAGAGAGAAAGAAAGAAAGAGTGAGCAAAAGACCGAGAGAAACAGCGAGAGTGAGAGAAAGAGAGAGAGAAAAAGAAAGAAAGTGAAAAGAAGACAGAGAGAAAGAGTGAGAAAGACAAAGAGAGAGAGAGAGAAAGAGTGAGAGAGGAAGAGAGAGAAAGAGTGTGAGAAAGAGGAACAGAGAAACAGAGGAAGAGTGAGAGAGAGATAGAGAGAAAGGAAGAGAGAGTGAAAGTGACAAACAGAGTAAGAGGAAGAGTGAGATAGAAAGAGTGTGAGGGAGAGAAAGGAAGAGATGAGGAGGGACACTGAGTGCCCACACTTTGTACACAACCATCACAGCTTACCTTTACGCCACCGCTCTGTCTCCAACCCTGTGCCGCGGCGTAGTGGAATTCTCAAGCTCCCACATCTGAAAGATAGTATAGAATTAGTAATGCAAGAGCAGGGTTGGATTAGGATTCAAAATTGGCCTGGGAACAATAAAAAGAAAGTGGGCCACATTTGCATATTGTCTTTGCTCAAAACACTGCTTTGGCAACATTTTATTTAAAAAAAGGGGGTGGGGAGATACAAAAAATGCACAGATTCGTTTACACTGGTGACTTAAAAGAAAGTGAAGCCACTTCTGCTCAGGACCCCTGCCCTGCTAGGTATGCATACATTAATGGGTGGCCCTGCGAGTAAAAGAAAGTGATACTTCTGCCTGTTGTTAAGCGTGAGGTAATGACTCCCATCTGCCTCCAGAAAGGCCATTCAGACATCCACTGGGCCGCTGGCTGTATCCAAACAACAGCGATGATGCCCAAATCTGCCCCCAGACTGGTCCAAAAAGCAGCCCACAGTTGGAACTTAGCACCGGCCCCTCGGGCTTTGCACCAGTGCTTGCGTTACCAATCCGACACTGTACAAGGTAGCTGAGTTCTTCAAAAAGAAGATTCTGAAAATCCATGCAAATTTTCCAGTCCCCAGTGTCGGTTCTGGAGATTCCAGGATTCAATCAGGCGATGGTGAGGACAGGGAGGCCTTAGAACAACCTGCCCCCAGTTGTTTAGCCAGATTCTCCCCCCTACCTGAGTTTAAGATTAAGACCCTATTAGCTGCTACCATCTTGGGCTCCCTGGACTATCCATGTCCGCCTAGGGTCTTATGCATCCCTGTCCCAGACCCCATGGCTGAGGCTATGAAGAAGATTTGCCGAGGACCTCATAGCTGTGGCTATGGAGAAGATCTATTCGGAAATCCTGGAGACTGGCATGTACCCACAGGGCTGGAAGAAGGCAGCATTCATCCTTGTAGTAGAAACCCGAATGGTGACTCCAATGATTTGAAAGAATTGTGACCAATCTCTTTGTTGCCTGCTCCTGCAAAGATCTTGGAGAAGTAAATAAACCATAAACTAGCTTAAAATCTCCTTGATCAAGAACTCCTGGACCTTTCCCACAATGGTTCCAGGAATTATCAGAGCACTGAATCGTTGCTTATCGCTACTACGGATTCTGTTTGCAGGCAAGTGGATCAGGGAGGTGCTGCTATCCTGGTTTTGCTAGACCTGTCAGCAACCTTTGATTCCATATCTCTATTGTTGGTGGGGCAAATACTGTGGAAGGCCAAGCTAGAAGGGGTAGCCCTTAAGTTTTTGGAGTCCCTTCTTTGTGATATAACAATCACAGTTAGTTGTGGCAAATTTAGAGTGGCACTGCTTTCAACTGCTGTGTGGTGTCCCACAAGGGTCATCCCTAACCCCTACCCTATTTAACTTGTATGTCGCTCCCTTGCGAAACTCGTACTCTCTTTTGGTTTCCAGGAATCATCCTATGTGGATGACACTCAGATCATCATTTCCATCTCTGATGACTGGGAAAAGGTAGCAGATAGGTTTAGGGCTAGTATGTGGGAAATCAGCAGGTGAATGAGTGAGAACTGGCAAAAAATGAATGGGGAGAAAAGCAAGATAGTGGTGTTTCAAGTGGACAGTTCAATCTGAATTGAGCACTGGTGGCCAGACACTTGTGGGACTTTACCCATTCCAGTAGTGACGGCCAAAAACCTGGTTGTATTGTTTGATAACACCTTAACTTTTGACATCCAAGTTAATAAAAGCGTTCGCTCCTGGTTTTGGATGATCAGAATTTTGAAGAAAATAATGCCCTTTCTTCCAGAAGAACTTTGGGATTCAGTAGATATTAGTCTTATCACCTCCCGTCTAGACTACTGCAATGCCCTGTATTTAAACATCAACCAGCGTTCATTAAATAAGATTCAAATCATCCAAAATGCTGCTGCATGCCTGACTTTGCGAGTACCCACACACTCCTCGGTCAGGGCAGGTTTGAAACATCTTCATTGGCTGCCTATAAAGAAATGGGTGTCCTTTAAAGCAATCTTTTTGACACATAAAGCCCTAAAGGATCAAGCTATCTTAGGATCACCCTGAATTGGTCCATTCCTAGCAGACCTTTGATATCAGCAGGATGCCAAGAGGTAGTTGTGTAGGAAAGCTGGGTGGGGGGGAACGTGCTTTTACAGTGGAGGATGTATAAGTTGTGGAATTCCCTACCTGAACAGATGCCTTCGTCATATAGACTTTGTTGCGAGACCAAGAAACAAGTGTCCGTATCCTTCTCTGCAATGCTTCTATATGTCTGTTTTGGAAGGCTGGGATGATGCCCGATCTCCTGAGTCTGTGTCAAGCAAAAAACCTTCTCTATTCCCATAATCTCTTCTGTTATTCATTGCATTTATTTTTGTTCTTTTGTTTTTCTTTTCTCCTGCAGTGAGCGCTTATCTACGTCTTATCATCCTCACAATGTCATGTCTGAATCAACTGTCCTCACATTCTCTGCAAAATATTGATCAGTTGCTTTGCCCAAATTATCAATGAATTCCATATTTTTAAGGTACCAATAATCTGTACACCACTCCTCTCTCCGGTTTCATTTTCCCCGCTTCTAAGCTCTACCCATGTTGGGGAGGGGTTTGTATTCCCCCAGGTCCCTAGGAAATGCCTGTGTGAAAACTATGCATCGGGAAATAGTTGATTCTTAACAAGCTGCTAACACATATTGCATTTTGGGCTCCCCATATGTCAGTGAGGCTCACGGCCTCCGGGAACTGTGACAGTGGAAGGTGCTTATGATGTTGACAGTGTAACATGATCTCACAGGTGTGTTAAGAAAAGCAGCCTCTAAATCCAAAATGCACATGGCGTGTTTTTGGTGACTAAAAACAATTATCAACCGTCCCTCAAGAAAGCAGATTTATTGATAGCAGAATCCTGTACAAGGACCCTCTATGATAAGTATTTGAAAATAATCACTGAAGCTATGCAACGTATTAAAATTTCACCTTTTTCCAAATTCATTTTCGATCTCATTTTACCCGAAGGTCAATTTGTAAGAATCCATGACTTTTAGGGCTCGCCTAGCGTTGCAGCGTGAATGCGCTGCCATCGCTTTGCCCGGCATGCAGTATACACTATAGTGTGGAAGCTTTGTGGAAGCTCCGTCCACTCTCCGGCCCATCTTCTTCGTTGGCTTAGGCTATAAATGCTCCCTTCCGATTGGTTTTACGCTTGTTAGTCCCTCCCCATGACAGCCATGTCAGTCATTTGTATCCTTCCATGGCTACTGGCCCCTTTACTGCACAGACTACTTTCTTTCCCTCCCTCCCTACCTCCCTCCTGCAGTCCATGACTTCTTGGAGCCCCCTTCCCCCCTCCTGCACACGCCCGGCCTTGCTCTTCCGCACTCTTGTTTTTAATGCAATATGTCTTGCGTAAATGCGTGTACTATTGCATTGCCAATGCTTGTTTATATCGTGAGCCCCTGCTTTCATGTTTTCCTCATTTTCTCAGGCGGCCTCCCACCCATGTGCTGTCACCTGACCCACTTGTTCATGCCGTGTTGTCAAAGCCCCCTGCCCGGCTGCCGTCCTCCGCCCTTCTCGCGTGCCGTCGGGCGGTGTTGGGCCTCTGCAGGGCACCACCAAGGTCTGCCGCTTTCCTCTGATTGCAATCTCTCTAGACTGCCTCAGGAGAGTAAAATAAACAAAGCAGCGTGAGGCCCTGGTGTTAGGGCTGGCACCGGCTGCGGCTATCTACCGCAGGGCTGAGCCACTGGCTGCAGCTGCCCAGAGATGCTTCTTGATTCAACCGGTGCCTGACCATAGCCCCTGTGCCTCACGGCAGGCGGCGGTAGCCTCTTTCATTGGGCACCTCGGTGGGAGGGCAGGCAAGGCCCGGCAGTGTGTCCGTTAGCTACAGATGTTTGTAAATTGGGAGCATTCTAAGGGGCTGCACCTGCAGGAATCCTCTCTGCAGGGGGCATGCTTGTGCGGATAGTTATGTAAATAAACTTGATATTCTATTCTTTAATCTGGTTGGTTCACATTTATAAAGTGCAGGCACATATTCGAACTTATTGCTACTAGAAGATAGTGACTTTGAGTGGCGTTTTTTAAAAACTTTAGTCTGTCACGAGCGGCCGTGGCTCGGCTTCCCTTTTCTCCTCCCTACCAGGCCGTTTCCATTAGATCAGTAGCTACCTCCTTCACCCCCCTCCTCCTTTCTTGCTGGAGTATGCCCCTCTGCTCTTCAACATGAAAGTTGGCCCTCTAAGAAGAAGACAACTCTGCTCCTCCTAAATGAAGAGACTACAGGCAGCTTGTGCACCTCGAAAGAAGATGCATGTCCTAATGAGTGAAAAGTGTGGGCGGAGAATATGTAAAAAAAAACTAATTGCACGAGACACACAGACCCTTCCCCCAACATACAATAAGCCTTTGTTCCTCCCTGACCATTAAATCAACTGCCTTCTCTTATTATAGAAAGTATGTCTCTAGAGCAGGTAGAATGAAAGCAGTGTAGAGCGGAGTTTGGTCAATAGTATGTATACTTGGATATTCAGCCAGTGCAGTAAAGTATGATTTATTATGAAGGAACTCTAGACCTAGCATGACCAGGTGTCCCCATTTTGCCAGGACGGTCCCGGTTTTTAACTAGCTGTCCCAGCAGATTTCAAGAAATTTAGCTCATGTCCCGGTTTTTAGAGAGGGTCGAAAGAAAATGGTGAGAGGTGTTTTCTATATTTTACAAAGCAGGGATAGTTAGCAGTTGTTTCAAGAAAGCAATTTAATTAACAGCCATGCTTCTGGATTTAAAAATTGCATTTTTATTATGTTATTACTGCCTGTTCTGTAATCAGTGGTGTAGCTAGGAGGGGACGGGGGAGGGGGGGCGGTCCGCGGCCCCAGGCGGCAATATTTTTGAGGCGGCCGCGGCACTGGAGGCCCGTTGCGCCCGCGGCCGCCTTTATAATTTATTTGGGAACGAACACTGTTCCCAAATAAATTATAAAGGGGGCCGCAACGGGCATCCAGTGCCACTGCCGCCCGTGGCCCAGTCAGTAAAGCCGCGCTGCTTGGACTCGAGTGGGGTGCGTGCATGCATGCATCTGACCCCCGTCCCAGCCTCCACTCCAGGGCCGGCCCGTCAATTTTGTTGTAGCCTCTCTGAGCCAGGCTGTCTATTAAATATGGTGCGCGACGCACGGCGCATATGCAGATGTCTCCGCCAGTGCGTGTCTTCTGGGTGGGGCCACCATATCACTTGTCATGCGCATTGAGCAGAAGCGCAATTAAAAGTGCGCGTGAGCGTGCTGCAACGAGACGAGTGAGGTGAGCCGAGGCATCCCACCAAGAGTGACTATTGTCTGCGAAAGAGACAGTCACTGTGCGGCGTCCCTGGCCCGGCCATGAATTATTACTAGCCCCTGCTGCCTGGCTAGCAAGCCTTGCCCTATCTTCGGCTGCAAGCACATGCCTGCCTCTGAAGCTGCAGCAGGCCGCTCAGGCCTCAGGTGAGTCTGTGTGTTCATTTTCAGTTTACCTGTTTATTCCTGTCAGGATTGTGTTATTTGGCAATGCTAATGGGCTGTTAATAGGAAGCTGTAGTATCCTGGTGTGGGCCTAGGAAGCAGACACTGTAGGACACACGTGTACTCTTGGTGGCGGGTATCTAGCCTGACCACGCCCAGAGCCCTGGGCCTTTTATTGACTGCTTAGCGTGTCCAACGCTCACGTTGGGCTGAACCAAGGTCCCCTCACGCTCGAGGGGTAAACTAAGAGGAACAGTGGGAGGGCGCGTGTGCTGCAGTGGTATACTCCATTGTCAGCGACACTACATTCCTCCATTACCTAGGGATAAAACAAACTGGGATACAATGGCACACAAAAGTCTCTTCATAGTCAATAGAGGAGCTGTGATAACCATAACAGGCTGCATTTAACAAAGTTCGCCAACTGTCTCTGGTGCAGCCTCTGAAATTTTCTGAGAGAAACATAACATGTGGGGTATAAATCAGAACAGTCTTACTTTATTCTCGGAGGGGTCAGCCATCTCGGTCAGTTCACCGCCAGCACTGGGCCACAAAGTCTCGATACCTCTGGGAAGGTTTTGGGCACGGACGTAGACTGTATCTTGTTTGGCTTCGCCCTTCCGCCGTAGTCGGGGATTGGTCTTCTGATTCTCTCTCGTTGACGCTGGGGTCTTCTGCTGGTCTCTCTGGCTCTTTCTCGCTCGGGGTGATGTCACCGGCTTGGCTTATCAGGGTGTCTGTTCCAGTCGGCTCTGACGGTCTGCGCTGGGGGGTCAGCTGCCAGTCGTCCGGTTCCAAGTCCTCACCTCTTTCGGGTGTTTTTTGGAAAAACGAAATGTTCCTTGTTACTACTTCTCCGTTCCTGACAGCAGTGACCATTGTCCCGTTTACTTCCATTACCCTCCAGGGGTCAAGCTCAAAGGGTAGACGGAACTTTCCGCCAGGATGGCGATCCTTTACCAGAACCCTGTCCCCAACTTGGATCGGGCTGTCCGCTGCCTTCCGTCTTCGGGACGCTTCCTGGTTGTTCTTGGCGCGCTGTTCCATGGACCGGTTCCTGGGGGTTGGGCTAGCTCCCACGAGGGGTGGTGTGGTATGGTGTCAGCAATAGCCCGGTTGAAAGAGAGTCGGCTTGGGGAGACTCCTGTGGTGCAATGTGGGGTCAGGCGATACTCTCGGAGAAACTGGTAGATGGCCAGCTCCAGACAGTGGCCGTCGGCTATTGCGATTTGGATTGTTTTGTTTAAAGTTCTCATTAGCCTTTCGACCTCTCCGTTGGCTTGGGTCCACCTTGGTGTTATCCGTCTGTGTTTGATGCTATGGCTCTGCAGATATTCTGTAAACTCGCTGCCATTGAACGGGGGTCCATTGTCAGTGCGGACTTCCTCCATGAGCCCATGGGTGGCGATGATTTTCTCGAACTTAGGGATCACCTCAGACGCCGCTGTTGATGTCACAATTTCCACTTCGGGGTAGCGAGAGAAGTCGTCTACCACAACGAGCATGTACTTGCCCCCGGGGAGACTGCCGAAGTCTGCGCTTACTCATACCCACGGGGACGTTGGCCCTTCTTCGGTGATCACGGGTGCTGGAGGGTTTGGTAGGCTCGTCGCTAGGCACACTGGGCAGCTTTGAACTACATCCTCGACGGCTTTGTCGAGTCCTGGGAACCATAACTTGCTTCGGAGTCTGTTTTTAGACTTGACGATCCCCTGGTGTGACCCGTGGGCCAATAATGCAGCTTGCTGGGCGAGGCTGTTGGGCAATACAAGGCGAGGGCCTCTCAGGAGGCATCCTTCGGCTGAGATGGATAGCTCGTGCCTGACCTGATACAGGGCCTTCAGGACAGCTTGGGCGTCTGGAGTGCGGAAAGATGCCGGGCTTTGCAGCGCCTTCCAGTCGCCAGATTCTAGGGCGTGGATTTCCATCTGGAGGCAGTCGTCATCTTTGGTGGCTCTCGCCACTTCATCCAGGGACATCGGCCGTGGTCTTGACCGTTCGACGATCAGCCGGACGTATTCTTCTGTGGCTGCTGCTTCGGCTGCCTCAGCATCGGTGACTGGACGGGCGTGCCTCGATAGGTAATCCGCAGGGTTCCGTGTGCCGGGCCGGTACTCCACTGTAAACTGGAACTCCTGCAACTGTAGCACCCACTTTTCGATTCTCGGAGGTGGGCGAGAGGATGAGCCTTGGAAGAGTGGTATGAGGGGCTTGTGATCGGTGATCACTGAGAAGGGATGTCCATAGAGGTATATATGGAAATGGCGGCACCCCCATAGAATGGCGATGGCCTCTCTCTCAATTTGTGAATAGCGTTGTTCGGTAGGCGTCAGTGTACGGCTGGCGTAAGCCACCGGGGCCCACTCTCCGCACGCCTGTTGTTGTGACAGGACGGCCCCGAGGCCTGTGGGGCTGGCATCCACTAGCAGTTGCGATTCGTATTGCGGGTTGAAATAGGCCAGGGTGGTGTCCGCTGACAGGGCTGCCTTAGTCTTTGTAAATGACTCTTGTTGTTCCGGGCCCCACGTCCAGGTGGCATTTGACTTTGTGAGGTCGCGGAGGGGCCCTGTCAGGTCTGACAGATCCTTAATGAACCGCCCGCAGTATGTCACCATACCTAGGAAGCTGCGGACAGTCGTTACAGATGTGGGGGCTGGCGCGTCGTGGATGTCCTTGACTTTCTCTGGGTCAGGCCCCACTCCTTGATCGGAGAACTTGTATCCAAAGAAGCTGATGTCTTTGCGTAGAAATTCACATTTGTCCCTGTGGAGAGTTAGTCCTCTCTCTTTTAGCCGGTTGAATACTGCTTGGAGGCGTCTGATGTGTTCATCTAAGGTCGGGGCGTGTACCAGAATATCATCGCTCACGTTGAGCACTCCGTCGAGGCCTTGTAGGACGTTGTGAATGATGTTTTGAAAAACTTCGGCTGCACTTGATATGCCGAAGTTAAGTCTCGTGTATCTCCACAGGCCTGCGTGAGTGGAGAAGGTCGTGATCGGGCGTGAGTCCGGGTGAAGAGGAATCTGATGGTACCCCGACCTCAGGTCCATCTTGGAGAACCACTTGGACCCTGCGAGCTCCCCAATGATGTCGTCAATGGTCGGCGTCAGGTGACGTTCTCTCTTAATTGCTAGGTTGGGGAGGCACATATCCACGCATATTCTTACTGCCTCAGGCTGCTTTGGCTTTTTGGCAACCACAATGGGGGATACCCATGGTGTGGGTCCAGTCACACGTTCAATAATGCCGGCTTGTTCAAGCATCCTCAACTCGGCTTTGACTTTGGGCCGGAGGTGAAAAGCGATCCGTCTGTGCCGGAGGGCTACTGGGGCCACCGACTGGTCAATGTGGAGTCGGACGGGGGGCCCTCTTAAGCATCCGATGCCCTCGAACAGCGAGGAGTGTTCCGAAACCAGATGGTCCAAACCTTGGGCTTGTACTGTCAGGGCAAAGTGTATGAGCCCGAGCTCTCGTGCTGTTCTGCAACCAAGAAGGAATCCTGACCCTTCTTGGGATACGTAGATCTTTGCCTGTAGCTGCGTTGAGTCGTGGGACACAGCCGTCCGGAATACTCCGCACAGGCGCAGCGGGCGCCGGGTTCCGTAGGCGAACACTTGCACTCTTGTGGGGTGGAGTGTGGGAGCATTTTCGAGGCACTGGTATACGCTGGCGGCCATGAGGTTTATCGTCGCGCCTGTGTCGATGAGGGCTCTGACTGCTTGGCCATGCACTTGGACGGTGCACATTGGTTCGGTCGAAGATGTGGCTGCTAGAGTATTGAGCATGCGCACCACGTGGACGGATGTGGCGTCTTCTTCATCGTCGTCCATGTCGCTGCTGTTTGACGTGTTCGGTAACGGTGCCATCTGTCGCACCCTCCTGGGTGGAGCACCTTGCTTCCTCCTTTGCGACGATAGGCAGACGCTCGCAAAGTGATTGGCTTTGCCGCACGCGCTGCAGATTTTGCCTTGGGCTGGGCAGGCGCCTTTATGGGGGGTGGTACCTCCGCACCACATGCATGCTTGATCGTTGGTGGATTGGGCCTGCTTCGGCCGCCCTTTCGTGGGAGGCCTCGTCCGGTTGTCTGCAGGTTGCGACTTGATGGCGCACACGGGTTCCGTCTTGACCGTGACCGCTGGTTTTGGTTCCATGTGGGCAGCACGGGCCTTGGAAAGTTCTTTAGACCGCCCCAGGGCTAGGATGTCGCGCATGGACATGGCGTCCGTTTCTAGCACCCTCTCACGCAGTTTCAGGGAGGCGCACCCCTGAATGAATTGGGCGCGAATTTCATCCTCCACATCCGGGAGAGTGCACGTTCTGGCTAACTTCTTGAGCCGAGCGTAGAACACATCTACGGACTCCTCAGGGAGTTGGCGCGCTTGACGGAGTAGGAAGCGTTCGTAATCCGCGCTGGCGAACGGCTCAAAATACTTTGTGATGGCGTCCCGCAGGGTGTTGTACGTGTGAGGCGGGTCTCCCTCCGTAATGTCTTTGGAAATGTCGTGGATTGCCTCACCCCCTAGGTGTAGCAGCATGGCGCGCCGTCGTGCTACAGCGATATCCGCTGCGATGAAGTAGTTTTCAAGCCGCTCCACCCACTTCCTCCACCTGGCCGCCTGAGAAGGGGGGGTTCCGGTGACAACAAACGGTTCCAAAGGCGGTACGTTGGCCATGATGGACGAAACCCAGCAGGGGAGGCTAGCAGGGGGGGCTGCAGGCAGTCGCAGTAGGCACTAGCAGCTACCAGACGAGAACCTGGCACAGTAGATGGCTTGCCGGTACAGAGGAGGACTCGTAGACTCCTTTCCGCGAGATGCGTGAGGTTCGGCAGGGTTAGATGACACGCGCAATGCGTGGTGAACGGCAGGTAGGCCGCGTAGCGCGTCCGACACGCGGCGCGGGGCGCACACAGCGCATGCGCGGGCCTACTGGAGAGTCGCCGGGACCGGGCCTGGGGACGTGGCTTTGGGGCCGGAGGCTGCGGGTTGGCGGGCAGACACCCTGAGGTACCTGGCTGTGGCGCTCCGGGCCACGTAGCAGTGAAGGACCGTGGACGGCTTGAGAGGCGGGGCGAAGGCGCTCCGGGCACCGGCAGGCAGCACGGATGGCAGCAGCAGGCAGGCTGGCGGCGACGCCGAGGTGAGCCACGGCGGGCTGTCGGCGGCACAGGGGGTCGCCGGGGAGCGCGCCACTTGTGCTGCTGGAGCAGAGGTGTGGGCGGTGGCGGGAGGGCACGCAGTGGGCCGGACAAACAACCACCTCGTCGCCAGTGTAGTATCCTGGTGTGGGCCTAGGAAGCAGACACTGTAGGACACACGTGTACTCTTGGTGGCGGGTATCTAGCCTGACCACGCCCAGAGCCCTGGGCCTTTTATTGACTGCTTAGCGTGTCCAACGCTCACGTTGGGCTGAACCAAGGTCCCCTCACGCTCGAGGGGTAAACTAAGAGGAACAGTGGGAGGGGGCGTGTGCTGCAGTGGTATACTCCATTGTCAGCGACACTACAGAAGCTACAGGCACTGATTAATGCCGCTCAATTATCTCCAATCACGGCGGAAATGTTTCAGGGATCCGCTTCCGTTGACGGGCCCTCTAAGGTGAGTGCCGATCAATTTCAGTGTATTTGCCTCAAAACCTTTTACTGTTTACATTGTAACCTCGCCAGGATGGTAGGCTGGGACTTACTCAGACTTTCAGGTGACCTATCCGGGGACAGGAAGGGGCTTTCTTCTTTTCAAGACTAGAAAATGGAGCAGGCTCGATGGCGTCAGCTCTTTGTGCCTGTGTGTTGACCGGCCTTCATTTAACCAGAGCTGTGCAAGGTTGCAAAGCTTGCTTTTTATTTTAACTTTCGCAAAGGTGTATAGAAAACTGTGCAACTTTATGTCACAATTGAAACCTTTTTCAAAACGACTCAAATAGAAAGAAATCCTGCGCAAAAGGTTTAACTTGCAGAGAGGAATGCCACGTGCCTTTCCTAGCTTGGCTGGGTGCAGTTAGGCAGTTATCACACAAATTGCGGTTAAAATTATTTTGGAACTTACAAAAAACTTTGTACGGGCAAAAGCAAATAGGGAAACTTCACAGAGCAACAACTTTGATAAAGTTCACCAGTATAAAGCAAACTTTCCTTACCTCTACATAGACCCCCATTTCATTTCAACCACACAGCCCTGCACAGGACATGGGCTCATGAACCGGGTCTGGTGGCTTAGTGGACTAATGCATCCACTCTACAGGCCTGTGTCAAATCATGGCGGGTGCAATCAGCCTTTCATCCTTCTGAGGTTGATAAAATGAGTATTATTGAGTTGGGTAACAACAAACACTGTTATTCAGTGCCAGCATCATGCCCATGTGGGTGAACGTGTGCTTTACAAATAAACATGCTATGTTTTATGAACTGACTGGCATTGCATCCTAAGAACTTCTCTTCTGAGCAGTGCTGTCACTGCCTGTCTTGAGCTAAGGCGGGTTTGCTGAAAAGTGCTGGTCCTGTTCAGATAAACTTTATGTTATATACTGATCTGTATTATGTATAACATGTATCCAATGATGTTTATATAGGGTTTGCCGTCCAGATAGTGGCTTCTTGACACCAGGTTTTATTCTATCTCCTAAACTTGAGATGGTCCATGGGTGCCTGATTGGTGTGGACCAAAGAGTTACACAGTTTCGAGGAACGGTTGCCTAAGCGCTTATTCATAATAGGCAACAGATTTCATATAAATACCAATCAATAGCAGTATATTAATGCGCATTTGCGCTTGTGATGTGTACATATGTATGTGTATAAGTAAGGAGAAAGGGTATTTAAGTATATATCAATGGGCATCTATGTTAGTGGAAGAATATATAGATCTATGTTATGACAGTGTAACTTAATGTGGCTAAATTAAATATGCTACTGGGGAGAATGTATACTAATACATGGATGCCCCCCACTCCCATTTTATACCACAGAACAAATGTCAGATTTTATGTTATTGCCATAGAGCAACCCATCTAATGTGGAAAAAACACTATTCTGCCTCAGAGATTATTTTCTTCTATGTCTTTAGAGTATACTATCTCTGCTGATGCTCACAAGGACTATTCAGTGTGCTGGCATCTCACTGTACGGATTTAATCCACTATTCTCCTCTTAAATTTTTATTATAAATAAATGTATTTGTTTATAACTACTAAACAAGTCATACATAAAGTATGCAAAGGGTAACGTGTTTTATTTACTACCAATTTTGAGTTAGGGAATAGTCCTCATGATACACTTGAGGCTTTGCTTCTTGTATATAACGTTCCCTCCCATCCAGAACATTGCTGACAAATAAGGGATTACATGTTGCCCATAGATAGATCGATAGTTAGATAGATATATTGCGTTTGCTTGTTGTTTTCTTTCATGAAATTGAAAAGCTTTCTATTAACTAATAGATACAGAAGCTAAAATAAAGCCAGTTAATTGGGGGGACCATGATATTTGGTCAATTAATGTCAGCTGTAGATGATGGATCCCCAAACAGTGTCATGTAGGTGCATGTTTGTATTGTGCTGTGGGGATTACCAGGTATTCGTCCCCAGATAGATCATGCAGTCAGTGTTTTCTCCCTTGTACTGCCGGTCACCAGTGTATTCATCTGTGTAGCCTTGGACCGTGTCATGTATGTGCATGTAACTTGCATGATCGAGGTAACTATTAGCGGCGATACTACGTGTCTCTTGGACCTCTTTCAAGTGCTCGCCATCCTTTTTCCCAGCCACCCCCCCCTCCTCAGGGGCGGCAATCTGAGGGATAGCCCCGGGCGCCCCAAGATCTAGCTACGCCTCTGTCTGTAATTCTCTGCCGAGGAGCGCTCTCATCGCTTGAAGTAACATTGTAGTCCTTCTTCTATTTTTGTTAAATGTCCCCGTTTTTGGCTTTAAAATTTAAAATTCTGGTCACCCTATCTAGACCTCCCCCCACCCCACACACACACCCCAACATGCTTGCACCTCAGTGAGGAGTGCTCCAGTCTGTAGACCCTTGCTATTTTAGAGAGCACTTCAAGCCCGTGGGCTGGGTCTCAGACCTAGTAGCATTTAAAGCAGGACATTGAAGCTGAGCCATTTTCGGTTTCTGTAGTTATGTCCTCAACTTCACAGACAACAACACAGATGGTTTTTTGAACAATAAATGTAAAAATGTTAAGGTAAACAATGTTGTCTGTGTATATTGTGTATGCTTTACTTCATCTTGCATTGTGTTTATGGTATTTTTTTTCCAGGCAGTATATTACTCCTGTTAAATGCATTCGTTAAACTGAGTCGCATCTATGTGTTAATAACGGTCACAACGAACATGTATCTGAAGGCAGTGCAAATTTCTTTCAGAAGGTCAAAGGGTTTTTCAGAATACTTCTCCCTGGAGTGGAGGCTGACAGAGGCCGCAATATCGACACATATAAAAACCTCTCAACTGACTTAGACACATTTTTTTTTCTAATTTCTAGACATTTATTGTCTGTCTGGAGTTGGTATACCAGGAAAGAGTAGATAGAGCCTTTGTAATTCCCTGTAAAGAGAGCGGTTTGTTGGAGGGAGTTAATCATATTGGGGCCTAGCACTTTATTAAAATTCTGCACAGCTTGGTATAGAGGAATTCCCTTATTTTCTCGTCCTATTTTAACCTCTTTTTAAAATTTCAAACGCACCTTAAAAAGCACTTGCACTTTTTGCGGCCCAACATTGTATCTTTGCACTAAAATATGGAGCCTATGTTTAGAATTCCATATTAACATGCATATTTAGATTGGTTACTTGACAGATTGTTTTTACTAACGCTCATTTCTTTTTGATCTCCGAGGGCACTTTGTGAGGATGCATTTATGTGTCTTTTATATATTGTGTACTTTTATGATCTTGAAGATCGAAATAAAGTTATTACGAACGAATACTTGCTCATAAAATCCTTGGCCTCTGCAAAGTGCACAGAGCAGTGGTCACCAATTCCAGTTACAGTTGTGATTTTGTGCAAATGTGTGGGTAGGTGTAGTAAGGAGGCAGGGGAGCAGCGAGCATGCTGTGAGGGTGAACAACCTTTACCACGCAACTTTTACAACGACCTACCATTACCACGCAATTTTTACAACGCAGAATCCATTACAACGAAGTACCATTACAACGCATGTATTTACAACGCAGGTACCTTTACAACGCATACCATTACAACGTAAGTATTGGTAAGTATATCATTTTATTAAAAATATTATAAGTTTGGGTTTTTGGGTAAAGGGGTATTTTTAAGGTTTAGGGTCAGTTTTGGGTAAAGGGGTATTTTTAGGGTTTAGGGTCAGTTTTGGGTTTTTGGGTAAAGGGGTATTTTTAGGGTTTAGGGTCAGTTTTGGGTTTTTGGGTAAAAGGGTATTTTTAGGGTTTAGGGTCAGTTTTGGGGTTTTGGGTAAAGGGGTATTTTTAGGGTTTAGGGTCAGTTTTGGGTTTTTGGGTAAAGGGGTATTTTTAGGGTTCAGGGTCAGTTTTGGGTTTTTGGGTAAAGGGGTATTTTTAGGGTTCAGGGTCAGTTTGGGGTTTTTGGGTAAAGGGGTATTTTTAGGGTTTAGGGTCAGTTTGGGGTTTTTGGGTAAAGGGGTATTTTTAGGATTCAGGGTCAGTTTTGGGTTTTTGGGTAAAGGGGTATTTTTAGGGTTCAGGGTCAGTTTTGGGTTTTTGGGTAAAGGGGTATTTTTAGGGTTCAGGGTCAGTTTTGGGTTTTTGGGTAAAGGGATATTTTTAGGGTTCAGGGTCAGTTTTGGGTTTTTGGGTAAAGGGGTATTTTTAGGGTTCAGTGTCAGTTTTGGGTTTTTGGGTAAAGGGGTATTTTTAGGGTTTAGGGTCAGTTTTGGGTTTTTGGGTAAAGGGGTATTTTTAGGGTTCAGGGTCAGTTTTGGGTTTTTGGGTAAAGGGGTACAGGGTAAAAATTAAGTACAATTAAATTTAAATTACATTAAAATAAATTGATTAAATTAAATTAAATTAAATTAAATTAAATTAATTAAATTAAATTAAATTATATTAATTTTAATTAATTTACATTAAAAAAAATATTATAAACTTACCAATACTTACGTTGTAATTGTATGCGTTGTAAAGGTATCTGCGTTGTAAATACATGCGTTGTAATTGGTACTTCGTTGTAATGGATCCTGCATTGTAAAAATTGCGTGGTAATGGTAGTCGTTGTAAAAGTATGCGTTGTAACGTCATACATCCGCTGTGAGACACACCAAGTAAGAGCAGTCTACACCACGTAGTCTACCACAGTAGGATGACTCTGGACATTTTTGTTTGTGTTTAAGCCACATCGTAATTATGCAGGCCCCGCCCATTTTAGGGACCCCCACATACATTTTCCATCTCACTTAAAGCCCTGCATAGGCCTTTTGCCGTTCCAGTGTAGACTGGTCACACAGAGAGGATGGGGCTTCAACCTGTTGATGGAGGCTGCCTACCACCATACTTCCCAGAGGTGAGACTCCAGCCTGCCCACCAACAGCAGAGAAGGCTACCGCCTTCCCACACCCGTACTTCTTCCCTGAGGTGAGGATTCAGCCTTCCCTCCAACTGAAAAGAGGACACTATCCTACCATCCGACAGAGAATAAGGCATTAGCTTGTCTACTACCCCTGTTCTACTTCTGAGTTAAGGCTACAGTCTGCATTCTCCCACACTCTGTCCTTAAAGTGTGATGGGAAAAGAAAGTGAAATTTCTCCACTATTGTGACACGATGTCACAGAGGGGAAGATTGTGGCAACCCTTTTTTTGGAAACACAAGCAGCAAAGTTAATGAACACAATACAAGAAAGCACATCATGAATAAACATGGAAGTTTGGAGTGCCAAAAACGTTCCACTGGTTAACATATCAGGCATTTAGTAGTACATTAATTCATTGAGAGACCATTTATCATCCCTTGTATAAATAATCCTCACTGAGAGAGCACTTCCTCTTTGTCTGCGCTTCCATCCAATGATAGATAATAGTCCCAGTGAACAACAAGCACTGAGCAAAAACACAGCAACTATTGATTTTGTTCTCCTGAAAAATATTCACCCAGGATTATGCACCTGTGCATCTAGAAAGTTTTTATTGAACTGCATGTAAGAAAGTTACCAAAGTGAAAGAGAGACATATGGTGTTATAATCTTCGCCTCAGTGTCTTTAATAAAATTTAAACTTGAGAAGAGCTTCGCGCGCAACCGTGATGGCCGCGTGAGCACAGGGCTCCCGGACCTTCGCTACCTCCGTCACTTATCCTGAATCCTATCCTGGCTACGACAACGGGTCGTTGATGGCGCAACCCAGCTGCACTAATAGTCGTTTTCAGAATCGGGTTTGGACTTTGGGAGCCGAAGTTACGGGCTCCTGAACTTTTGTGGCCTGCTCCTCGGCGCTGCCCCGGGCTCGATTACTTTGCCAGCCGGGCAGTAATCGAACAACATCGGCCTGCCTGAACCCACTTCTGCTCTGGCATTGACTTTCGGTTTCGATTTTGGCCTTGAGACCTCCCTGACTTGGTTTGTTTCGATTTGCCCTAGGCGCACTCTACTTCGTTATTTTCATTCGAGTACTGTGCTGGCCTGTCACGGTTCGTTGTGTGGCGAGTTGTGCCCACCCTATCTCACGAACCCTTTTGGGCGCTTCGATCGTAGCCATTTTTACTAGGTCTCAGGCTCCCCTCCGGGGTGCTGTACCCAAGATGGCCACCAAGCCCGAGGTCGAGAAGCGCAAGACCAAGCCGGCTCTCCGTGGGAGTTCCATACAGTCTAACGTTATGGACAGATATACTCTTCCCAAGGGTTCTCCTGGGGGAACGAATAAACCCCCGGGAGACACCGGAGAGGATTCCTTGACGGGCGATGACTTGACGCTGCGAGACGTCATGGGCGCCATTGCTGGCATGAAGACCTCACTTGGCCAACAATACGAAGCCCTGGCTCACAAACTGGACACAGTTGCCATCGATGTCACTTTGATCAGGGCAGATTTGGCCAAGACCAATGAAAAGGTCAAGTCTCTTGATTTGAAGACCTCCAGTCTCACCACTGACGTCTCCGATTTACAGATGGAGGTTTGCAACCTGCGATCCTCACACGATTTTTTCTCTCGTCGTCTGGAGGATTTTGAAAGTCGGGCACGACGAAACAACATTTGTGTGGTTGGTGTCCCGGAAAAATCCGAAAATTCAACGATTGACCTGCTTGTGGAGGACCTTATCGTGAACCACCTCGCGCCCAAGGGCCTTAGTAAATTCTTTGTGGTGGAACGGGCTCACAGGATACCGGGAGGAAAGCCCAAGCAGGGGGCCATCCCGCGGCCCATAATTGCTAGGATCTTTAATTTTCGAGATAGGGACGCAATCCTGCAGGCGTCGCACCTGGGTGGCCCCACAGCCTTTGAAAACACTACAGTGAGTTTTTACCCCGACTTCACCCAGCAGGTACAGAAACAACGGCTGGGGTTCCAAGGGGTGAAAAGAAGGTTGAGAGACAGGGACATGAAGTATGCTATGCTCTTCCCGGCTCGGCTGCGTGTGGTGTACGAGGATCGGACATTCTTTTTCGACCACCCTGAGGCTACAAGTGACTGCTTGACACGCTGCCCAGGCAACAGGAACACTCTGAACATTCCGAAGGGGCTGGGGGCAGCCCGTTGGAGCAGGAATAGGGAGCGAGCTCGGCTCCTGGATCTACGCATGGGCATTTCAGCTGTGGTTTGATGCTCTGCAAACTTGTTGGATACTAGATTGTTACTCAGGGGTGTGGGCGGGGGGCGTGAGTCTTTCCTCCTCTAGGGTTCTTTTCGTAGATTAGTTGTATGTTAGGGCGCCAGGCACACTGCAAGTTGGGGTGGCTTTTGAGTCTAACACAGGGGTGCAGGGTGGTGGGTTCGATTTTGGGTGTTTGTTGGGGGGTGGACGGGGAAGTTATTGTTATCTTGTTTCTTTCAAGGCAATGTACTGATGGACTCCTGGATTACTGTGTCGCGTCTGTCGTGGGGTGGGGACAGAGTTTGTTTCTGGGATGGGGGGTTGGTATTTTAGTCAGGAACTCCCTCCCTCTGGAGGTTGACGATGTTATTCTTGATGATAGGGGGCGATATGCTGCCATTGTTGGACGCTGGGAAGTGAGGGTCATCACACTGCTCTCTGTTTATGTTCCGCCTGGCCTACAGACCACTACCTTTGCCGACTTGGGAAAGGTGATCCTGGGGTTCCTGGAAGGCCACCTGGTGGTGGGTGGTGATTTTAATTCGGTGGTGTCCGGGATGTGTGACCGCCACCCTCCTAGGGAAATTGCGAAGTCTCAATCCTGGTTGGGCGGCCTCCTGGATACTCCTCGGATTGATAGATTGCTGGAGACTGCTCCATCTGGGGCAGTTGCAATACACGTTTCATTCCGGTGCCCATGGTAGTCTCTCGAGACTAGATTATGTATTGAAGCCTGCCTCACAGGCCTCTATTAGGGATATCAAACATCTGGCCAGGGGTATTTCGGACCACTCCCCATTGTGGTTAGTCATGGATACAAAGCTGTGAACAGTGGGACGGGTGGCCCCGATCAACCCCTGGTATCTCCGTGACCCTAAGATGCGGGCGGAATTGATCAAATCGCTGGATCACTACTTCACGGAGAATGTGGGCTCTGTATCCTCCTCGGTCTCACTGTGGGAAGCGTCATTCGGGGCCAGGCACTCTCTTTAATCAGTAGTGTCAAGAGATGTAAGCATGAGGCGGTTGTCCGACTTGAAAATGAAATAACTGATTTGGAGAGAGAATTGGAATTGGGGGTCACCCAAGACAGGCTGCACCTCCTTAGTCTTAAACAACTTGATTATAGGGCACTGGTTACTGACGCTGCAAAACTCATGAGCAGCAAGGACGTCTGTATGATAAGGCGGGGAAAAAAAAATAACAAAAAAAAAAAATCTAGGGGATCAGGAGGGGAGGCAAGATGGCCGACGCTGGATTGCTGTGAGCAGTCACACTCATCCCCTCTCCAGCCTTAAGGATTTCAGACGCATGATTTCAAGATGCTGAATACCCTGAATGGTGCCTGAATTGACATTGTATGCTGGCTCTAAGCTTCCTGGCATATCTGGTACGAGGCCTGCCATAAAATACGTTCAGAGGTGTTTTCTGGTTATCACCTGGCTCAAGAAAGGTGCTAGGGGCCTGATGAGCGCGTTCGGGCTCAAGAAGAAACAGCAGGCACAGCAGGCGCAAGCGATTAGGATGCCCGCAAGGACTCCAAAGCAAGAAAGGGAGAAAGAAAAAACGATGTCGGGAGGAGTATCTGTGGGCACCGAGGATTTGAACAAACCCCCTCGCAACCCTGGTGCCATCCCAAAGACAGGAATTCCAGCTGGGGGGAAAAAGAAAACAGAACAGAAATCCAAACGGGGCAGGATAATACCGCAGCACAACGAGCGGCGATTTCTAGTAAAGCGGGGAGAAACGGAGAAAAACAGAAAGGCAAAGAGTCGACGATGCGACAGCCTACCGTTACAGAGGCCTTTTCGCCGAAATTACCCTCGCAGAACACAGAGGATACTGCAGGCAGCAGAGGCAGACGAGACAGCGGCATCAGCGGAGCTGGTAAAGGCGGCGAGAAGCAGGATCTTCGGGAGTGCGTCCTCGAGGACGCCGTGGACGCAGAGGCTGAGGTTGCTAGGCAACGCCGCAGACCCGATCCGGTGAGTGAGCCTGAGCATGATTCAATCACGGAGATTCCCGCTACAGTCCCGACAGAGCAAGCAAATCAGGCACCACGGCCAGAAGGTAGAGACATCGACCCTGCTCCCACTGTGAAATGCAGAGCTAAAACTGGTGAGGGCTCGGGGCAGGGTGAGTTTGAATTTGGTAACGCTGACATGTTGGGGGCCCTGATGCTAGTAGAAAAGGAAATGAATCTAACAAAGGGAGAGGGGGAGTCTTCTAAAACATGGGGAAGTACCCTTAGCTTCACAAGTAAAGATGGAGTGGGTGAGGGAGCGGAAAAGGCTGAAGGAGGCTCTGCTGAAGGAGACTGTTTTTATTCCCTTAATGAGGAATCGGAGCTAGAGCAAACAAGTGCTGGGAGCGCAGAGGAGTCCTCTGGCTCTGGCTCTGAGTCCAGCACAGATAAAGATACTACTCAGAAAAAGAAATCGCTAAAGTTATCCAGGCAGCTGTCGGGGGGTTTTGAGGGGGCCCAAAGAAGATTAGTCTGGGACTACTCAGCAACCTCACAGTCGTACCGGGAGGAGGATGGCAATAATCCAGAAATCCCACCTGGGGGTACAACGCAACAGATTCCTGTAGAGCTCTTGTTTAATACTCTTAAACAAATGCAAACGGAGGCCAGGGCTGAAAGCCGGAGAGCAAGGCAGGATGCCAAAAAAATCCCGAATACAATGAGAAAAATGAATAAATTATATGATGAACTGGCAGAAAGGGTAACGGAAGTGGAAGAACGGACAGGCAAGTTGGAAGATGACATGGGGGATTTCAAGACCTTTAAGACGGACCAGGAAAAACTTGCAGAAGATTTCCAATGGAAACTGGAAGATTTTGAAAATCGTCAGCGAAGGAATAACATTAGACTCTTGGGTGTGGCAGAGGGGATTGAAGGGCAGGACACGAGGCGATTTGTAGTGAATATGCTGAAGGGGGCTTTCCCAGAGTCAGAATGGCAATGGGAGAAAGAGATCCAACGGGCACACAGATATCCCTTCACAGTGAAGCAGGGAGTAAGAAAGGATGGGCAGGGCTCCTTTCCCAGAGCAATCCTAGTAAATGTGGGGAATTTCTTGCTAAGGGAGGAAATTATCGCTAAGGCTAGACCTGATAGTAAGAGAACATTTGAAGGTACTTCATTCTTCGCTAGGCCTGATTTTTGCCATGTAACGGTAGAGAGAAGGTGGAGGCTTAGACAGCTGATCGCACCATTACAGGCATTAGGGTCAGAAGCATATCTTCTCTTCCCTGCTAAGTTGAAAGTGGTGACAAAAGGGAAAATAAGAATGTTTAATTCAGAAATTAAAGCGCAGCAGTTTCTTGAAGAATTGAAAAACAGGAAAGGGGGCTAAAAATGCTAAAAATACTGCATATGGTGGATTGAAACTAATGCATAGAATTGCTTGATGAAAAGGGTTGATTCAGGGAGTATTTCAGCTTGTGATTATATAGGCTGAGGGGGGATGCGATTGACGCAATTCAAAAGCGGCCACACATAGGTCATTTTTGACCTATTTGCCAGTAAAGGGGGGAGGGTGGTAGTGGGAGGGGAGGGAGGTGAGGGGTGGAGGGGTGGTGGGGGGGGGGAAAGGCACAAATCTCTGGTATTCATTGTTTGATTCAGCACATTGTTACATGGTGTAGGTTTAGAGGTATATGGTACACAAAAATAGTAGGTTTTCGCATAAGAAATTTGTGGCATTACGATGACATGTAAGATTGTTTCTATTAATATTTGTGGACTCAATTGTGTTAGCAAAAGATTGAGAGTGGTGGCCTTGTTAAAATCTTTAAAGCTGGATTTGGTATGTCTACAAGAGACACACATAGAAGGAACAAGAGCATATCTATTGGAACAACTTGGATTTAAAGTTTTAGCAAACACTAAACAAGGGACAAAAACAAGAGGAGTTGCAGTGTTGGGCAGAAATAGTGATATAGTAGTAAGAAGAAAGAAAGAGGATCAATGGGGGAGGTGGGTGATTCTGGAAATTTGTTTTAAAGGGGAGATTTTAACATTGGTAACAATCTATGGCTCTACTGAGGATGATCCAGATGTCCTACAATACTTGGATATTGAACTGGCTCAATGGCCAGAGCCTATTGTATGTTGCGGGGATTTAAACATTCATGTGCCAGATAGCTCTTTCTTGCAGACAGGAGGAAAGTATGGGGGGAGGAAAATGAAAGTGTATAAGGCTTTGGTAGATTTGGTGTTACATAACTCTTTGGTGGACCCATGGGTTAAGCTGCACCCACAATTAGATGGCAGTACATTTTTTTCAGCCCCACATAGAACTCTGGTCAGGTTAGATTATTTTTTAATTTCTAGATCATTAATGCAGGGCTCGCAAATGGAGAAGCAGCCTCGGATAGTGTCAGATCATAGCCTGTTGATATTAACTTTGAAAATTGGGCAGGAACAAAATATCAGAACACAGTGGACTTTTGAAAGAGCTTTATTAAAAGACCCCGCCTATAAAGAATATATGGAGGAATGGATTAAATTCTTTTGGGAGATTAATAGAGAAACTGCACCACCAGGTGTTGTGTGGGATGCTTTTAAGGCTGGGATACGGGGGGAGACTACAAGTTTTGTTTTAGCAAGGCAGAAGAAAGAGAAAGCAAGACTGGAGGAAGTAAGATTGAAGTTGATAAAAGAGGAAGAAGATTTGGCCTCTGCTATATTACAGAATCGCCCGTTAGAAATACACTTATTTAAAATTATAGCTCTAAAAGCGGAAGCCTTAGAAGGTATTGCCGAGAAAGCTGCAAAGAATTACCTGACTAAAAAAGAGAATGCATATGAATTGAGTGAAAGGGTAGGGCACATTTTGGCTGTGCGCACTAGACAGAGATTGGCTACATTAGATATTAAAGAGATTAAGGACCAGCAGGGTAATGTGGTAAGAGAGGCTGACTTAGTTAGAGAAGTATTTAGGAATTACTACACCGCCCTGTATACTCCCGAGAAGGAAAGAAATATTGATGATATTGCAAGATATCTTAGAGAAATTGCTCCCCCTAATTTGTCTGAGGAAGGAAGTGAAGTTTTAGAAGCCGTACTACATTTGGATGAATTTAATGTTGCATTGAGCAGTTTACCAGCGGGTAAGGCAGCAGGACCGGATCAGATTCCTGTAGAGTTTTATAAAGTATTTAAAGGCTCACTGATGGTTGATATGTTTAACATCATGGTTATGGCACAAAAAGGGAGTCGATCCCCCAATCATGGGGGGGCGGATATTATTGTAATTTTGAAAAAGGGGAAGGATCCAAAAGCCACGGGGTCTTATAGGCCGATAACATTGATGAACGCTGATGTTAAAGTATATTCCAAAATATTAGCCACAAGATTGTCAGGGATTATTGAGAATTTGGTAAGTCCAGCACAACATGGATTTATTCCCGGTAAAGGGACAACGCAGCATATTAGGACGGTTGTTAACATGTTTGATGCGGCAGGTGTCCTGGGAGACCCTATGGCAGCGTTATTTTTAGATGCTGAAAAGGCATTCGATAGGGTCTCCTGGGATTACTTATGGCAGACTATGAGGTGGTGCGGTATTGGAGAAGGATTTATTAGGGCTATACAGGCGTTATATAATGAACCTACGGCTAAAATTAGAGTTAACAGAGGGTACTCGGCAGCTGTTAAAATTGGGAGGGGGACGAGGCAAGGGTGCCCCTCATCCCCATTGTTGTTTGCACTGTATCTAGAGCCACTCCTGCGTAGGCTCGAACTCAACCTACTTATCTCTCCCATGAGGGTGAGTGGATGTGTGGTTAAAACACTTGCCTACGCCGATGACGTGGCAATACTTACCCCAGCTCCTCTTTTGTCAATCAGAGAGGTGGAAGTCGAAGCTGAGTTGTTTGGACAAGTCTCCGGATATAGTCTTAATAGATCAAAGACGCAGATTGTCGAAAATGCCCACTCTAGCTGCAATGACTCACGGGTGGTTACCATTGCAGTCTATTTAGGGGTGGCTATTTCATCAGATCTAGATAAAGTTGTTGAAAATAATATCTCCCCCCTAATATCAAGGGTAAAGTCTGATTTGGAAAGACTGAATAACCTACACCTTTCCTTGGTAGGTACTACTAATATTATTAAAATGTTAATCCTCCCCAAGTTTCTTTATTTATTTAGATCTATCCCACTTTTTTTAAAATTAAATGGTTCAATTCATTAGAGATTATTTTGAATAGATTTATCTGGGCGCAGGGTAAGACCAGGAGGGCTTACAGATTTATGTCTTTACCGAGAGAGAGAGGGGGGTGGGGGGTACCTGATTTTAGAATGTATTATTTTGCCGCTGCCCTACAATATATGCAGGGGTAAATAGGGGGGGTGGTAATGAGCAAAAAGTGACAACTATGTCTACAGAAGTCTACGCGGCTGTTTTAGGAGAGGAAGCAGAAAACTGCTTCTTAAACTGCACGGAATATGGGTACTATAAGAGGACCAGATTTAAAACACTTAATGCAGCAGTTAGGATTTGGAATGCTTTTCTAAAAAACACAGGTCTTGGAAGATTTAATAGATATACCAGGCTATATAAGAATAGGTCATTCCCGGCGGCAGTCTTCGCTGATGGTACAATGGCTAGATGGGCTGAAAGGGGAATAGTACAGATCGGTGATTTGAGGGATACGGAAGGGATAGCACAGTTTGCAGACCTTACGGCGAAATATGGTATCGATAGGAGGTCGTTTTTTAAACAACTGCAGGTCAGGAGCTTTTTGAGTATTAAACAAGGAGGGCCTGCAGGGTATCAAAGAAACGAAATTATGGAGAAAATACAGGTATCTGCGGATTGCACAATCAGATCTTTGTATGCATGTCTGTTGAAATGGAAAGCAGATGATATGGAAAGGTATTGTAACAAATGGGTAGATAAATTGAGCATTCCGAATGAAATATTCCAGGAGTCACTTGAATTGGCCCGTACGGTATTGTGCTCTGCTCCCCTTCAATCCCAGCATTATAAAACTCTGTACTTATTATATTTTACCCCTGCGAGAATAGCCAAATGGGGAGGTACTATTGGTATCACCTGCCCGAGGTGTAACTCCCTGGAGGCAGATATTGTGCATGTATTTGCTACTTGCCCCCAATTGCACACCCTGATTAGAAATATAGAACGCTTTTTAGATGGATCATTGGATATTCAAATAACTCTAACCCCCTCATTGTTGTTGTTGGGGATAGGCCCAGATGGGGGAAATACGCAGAGAGAATTTATCTTTGTGGCCGCTGCAGTATATAGATTGACCATAGCCAGGGCATGGCTCGATAGAAGCCCACCTGCTATGCAAAACTGTCTGGCTAACTTATTAGCGGCTTATAATCTGGAGAAACCTATATATGCTCGGAAAGGTGTGAGGGGTAAGATGCGAGGATTGAGAATTTGGGAACCTATATCTAGGTGGAAAGATAGTATGGGTCCGCACTAAGATTATTATTGTAATGCAGAGCTAAAAGTTGTACTGTATACATATAATATAATGATTTACTTCTTTATTTTGTAACTTATGATCGATATGAAATGTTTAAATGTACAATGTGCACAGTTTGGAAAAATAAAAAGATATTTAAAAAAAAAAAAAAAAAAAAATCTAAACTTCCTGTCACCATAGTGGAAATTTTTTATATTCTGTTGTAGGAACGTGGGCTCATTTATGACTTGTTAAAAGTCTATCGGCAATATACCAGGAAACTTGGGCAATAGACTTAAAATAATTAATTTTAAAAGTTGACTCCTTAGACCAGTCTGCTGCTTTCTTAGTAGCCTCTGAGCATCCTAAAGAGATACAAACCTTAAATGTCATTGTCCCTCCTAGACAAAGTGCTCCAAAAGACATAGGGAGCTATTCCAGCCTTCCCCATAATCCATTTCACTCGTCTGGCCAAGGTAGAGGAAATGAAAGGGAGTAAAGACTTTGTTTTATATAGATATTTAACAGTTGTGAAGTTGGGAGCATGAGGAGGACCTGTCTGGAATATGGTATGGATCTTGAACCCAATGGCAGAGATAATATCCCTTCAGGTGGCTTTCAAACAGGGTTACATATGAGATGCTTTTTTAATTTAAATAATCACTTCACCCAAAGAAAACATAACTAAAAAACATTGCCATTTGCAATGTCAATAGCTCCAACTCCAACAAATGAGAGACTGATTGCATTGCAAATGCTTGTTATTCACAGTCTGAAGATATCTTACCAGTTTCCCAGTTACAATAACATCATTTCATTCCAATTGTATTGAAAGACCTTTGGCTCGACAATGGTTTCCTGCACGAAGAATGGAAAATATTGTGGCAAATAAATCAGGAATAAATAGAGGATACCTAGGTTCCTATTACAAATGGAGAAAATTAAGGAAGTCAGGGGAATACAACAAATGGGTCATGTGAGGCCTGGGACTAAAACGTGTGACATGTTTTACAGTAGAACTTGATAACAGAGTCGGGTAGTTTAACGTGTGAAAAAATCACATTTAAGCGGGGTTGGGACCATGTGCAGCTTACTAATGCACAACATGGAATTACTGCACTTCTTCATCTGATAATACCATCTCAGTACACATTGTCATGTGCCCAGCAACCATGACATGAGTAACCTTTTTAAGTACTGCGGCCCAATCTTCTTACAGAGGAGTAGGAAGCTCAAAGCTAACCTTCCATATACTTTTTGTTTTTATTTCCAGCTCTGGGCTCCGAGCCACACATCTATCTGGACAATTCACAAAATGGAGGAATCGCAGTTGTGTGTGAATCTTCAGGATGGTTTCCTGAGCCAGAAGCACTGTGGATAGATGAAGATGGGAATAACATGTCCTCATCCACCGAAGTGAAGGTTATGGATGACAGCCTCCAGTTTCACGTTAAGGCGACTTATATCTTCAAAGGTCATCCCAGCACATTGTCCTGCTGGATAGGAAACCACTTACTGAGTGAGCGGAAACAGGCAGCAGTCCATATAACAGGTGAGATGTGTTTATTTTGGAGTAGTCACAACCCTAACATTTCAGCCAGAAACAATTATTAGATTACTAATGATAGTACAAAGATGTGATGGTCGGGTGGTTAACCTAGAGCCAAAGAGACTCAATTGTGATATATGTTCAGGCCATATTGCCTGAACATCAAGGTAAAAAGACAGACAGACACATGTTCCACAAATACATCTGTTATAATTAAAACATCTAGGTGTGAAAAGTACATATTTACAGCAGTGTGGGGTGAGAGGGGTAGAACTTTGCTTAATTAATTGAACTCTGAAAGAGAAGACTGCCGCCGCTTTCAGCTGGCAGAGCTCCAGAGAAGCCGGTGTAGAGGATGAAAAGACTGGGATTAAATGGCCACTAGAAGATTGAGGCTAGCCGATTTTAGGGTCAGGGATGTGATGGAGTGAGTGGTGATGTTATTGATCTGCCCTGTATGCCACAAGCAAGATTTCTATATTCGTCAGACAGTCCTAGTAGATCTCAATGGTGGATGGAAATTCGAGTGGGGGAGGGGTTAGGCGAGCCACAAAAGCCCACACGCGCACACACACACACGCACAAACACAACCACACACACACACACACACACACACACACACACACGTTCTAGGATATGTGGGGCCTCGGGAAGAATAGAAACATGCGAGGCCCCTATAATTCGCATAATTTTTAACCTCACAGGAAGTGACATTATAGGAAATAATATCAATTGGCCATTATTTATATGGCATTGATGACGCTGCTTTGCAAGAAGCTACTTACCTAGTTTGGATATAAGTAACATGGTTAAAATAGCATTAATAATCCTAATAAAATACGTACATAGATATTAAATTGCTATTAAGTAGATTAAATTAAGTTGAAATCTAGTTTAAATGAATTAAACTTGGTTTTTGCTCTATTGAATGGGATGAATGAAAATGATATGCTAACCAGTCATTCTGATTCTGGCACTAAGAGATGTCCAAAAGAGAGGTGCAAACTTTACTAATGTGGAGTAAAGACAGTTTTGAGTGTATTTCCAAAAGACTGGAGTTACACCATAGCTCAAGAGGGTGATAGTTCCAGTCCTGCACAACTAGAAAGGAGAAGGATCTGCCTCCAATCAGGGCCATCTAAATTTTTGGATGGCACAGGAGTTTGGTTGGCACAGAGTATGGGGTTCTGGACTGAACGTAAGGAGTGCTGTAAAAAGAAAGATCCTTTTTAACGCAGGGCAAAATGGCATATGGATAGTGCCTTGCAGATAGAGGGTTTTGAACCAACAACCCAGCAGACAGCATAAAGATGAGAAGAAATGGCATAACGATGCAGCCATCTCAGATGAATGATTTGAAGGCTCCTGAATGGAAGAAGGCAGAAGCCCAAGAAAAAGGGCATTTACTTAATCTAGTGAAAAGATAATTCACTGTACAACAGCCTTATGGTAGTGAGAGGGCAGAAAAGGAATGAGTTTCTATTTCTTATGGATGTAGGCAAGGCGTGTGGATGAAAAATGGTTATTATATTCTGAAAACAAGAGAAAATGCTGGAAAATGGAATCAAGATTTTTTTTGCTGACTCTGCCCATGTTGGTGGTTGACTCACTTCCACCAGCCACCAAATAGAACACCATATGGTATGAGATCCTTTAAAAATGAGAGCCCTTGATTTGTCACTACAAGGTTTTAATGGATTTGTCTTCATTCACAAATCAACTGCTAGCATGCACATACAAACATATGTTTCGGCGGAGACTTGATTGCCACTGAGAGAAATCATGTTCGGGTATCAATATGTGCAAGATATCAGCAAGAAACCAGAAGTATAACCCAATAACTGACATACACCTAAAAACAGCCAGGAGTATTGGTTTTATCAATGGTTGTTAGCTGTTTAAGCTAAATTAGTAACAACAATAAATTATTTTACTTTAACGTTGTTGTTTTGACCAATAAGAAGCTACTGCACACATTTGCATAGAATCACAACTAGAATGTAGGACCATTGCTCTTTGTGCTCTGCAGAGAGGCCATATTTTGAATGATCATGTAATCTGAAAACTTTTTTGACCGACAGACAGGCACAGTATGAAATTTGTACTGCCTGCAGCCTCAACTCCAAAGTGCTCAACTGTAGCCTGTTATAAACACCTGGAGGCGACTCAGCACAAAAGAAGCATCATCCAAGAGTAATCTGCAGTGAAATGAAATACAGAAACACACATGCTGGAAATAGCACTCTTGGGGAATGCAATATTAGGTAAAGCATGGGAAATATAAACAGGAACAAAATACTGCCATGGATTACCCTAACATCAGGACTGATAGAAATATGTGGCAGGAGAGGGCTAAATTATGTGGCAACAAGAAAAGGCAACGTATGCGGCATAATGTGGCACATTTTAAAACAGTGTTACTCATTTTTTGCCATTTTTAAACTTGGTAACATTGGGCATTGGTTGCACCCATTAGTACCAATTTAACGCCCAAATTTAGCAGTGGGAACAGAAAGTTGACTATTCCAGCTTTTTAAAGGGCCTTCCCACGTGCAGCAAGACGTGTTGCTGCATTTTTCCGAACCGTTTGAGATAGAAAGCAATTTTGTTGATAAAATCTGTAGATTTTGAAGCAGATGATGGATTATATGGCAAATGCATAATTATGCAGAAATCGCTGCCATCGACAATCGGATAATTCCTGTGGCACTGCCTAACATGCAGCATCAGACAGGGACAGCAAATAGGCTGTGTACCAAAATAAAAGGGGCTAAAAATGTGTCCCATGTTTGCAAACTAGGGTAGTTTTCAACTTGTAAAGACACGCAGTCTAAGTTTCTTGTAAGGTACAGAAGACTGCACTGATTTGTATTTGCTGCAGGCAATGCTTTAATATTATAAAAATCAACAGTAAAAACTGGCTCACCTGGTTAACAACTAGCCAGAAAAAATGGTCTACATACTGACCTGACAGCGGGGCTTTAAGTGGGATGAAAAAACTGGGGGTGGGGTGGTCTTTTAAAGGGGCATGGCTGGTGTAATTAGGAGCATGGTTTGAAAACATGTTCGCTATGTAAATCTGTGCATAGCATAGCGTGCCGACCAACTTGTATTTTGCTGCTTCATTCATTGCCTCCAGATAAATAATACGACAAGTAATATTACACCTACAACAAGCCAGGACAATTGGCTTTGTCAGTGGTTATTAGTTTCATAAGATGAATAAGCAACATCTACAGCTTCCTTGTATATAATATTGAATTTGCTCCAGTTCTGACATGATGAGACTGAAAGAACTATAACGAGTCTTGTTATAGTTACAATAAAGGGAGCGAAGGGTGGCACTGCTGCAGAGTTAAGATTTTTTTTTCACTCTGAGGTTGAGGGTTAAAAAGGGAGAGTGGGCCCGTCTCATTACCTGCTTTTTAGGTCTCGCCTATGCAGCTTGCATGCTCTGCGAGGCAAAAAGGCCTTTTGGGATCGCTTTGGCTTTTCAGCCAAGCACATGCATGCGTTCCATTGTCTTCAATGGCAACGCGTGCACGTCAGGAGATTCACTAGCGGGAGCGAGCGCCGCCATATGGCAGCAATTATCGCTCCCGCAAGTGAATCTCGCAGCCCCGCTCCTCCCCCCTGCTGTCGAGCGCGCCTCCCCCTGCACAGCCCTGACGGCTTTCCTGTTGAGGAGCAATGCCTCGTCATAGGTAATTAGCGCTAAATAGAGTTTTTTTTCAAAAGGCTAGTTCCTGTGTGCCGTATAAAAGGCCGCGCCCTGGTGAGGTGTTTGGCCTGTGAACACTTTCTTGCGCAATGTCATGCCCACGGTTAAATCACTTTCTTATCTCACGCTGCCTGCGGACAAAATACAACTCCTACAGTTGCGCGTCCAGCTGCAGGAGGGGAAGGGGCATAGGCACAGCCCCACGGACAAGCCAATGCAGAGATCCAACTTCCTGTCTACTGACAGCCCCCTGTTCATTTCATTTCCCTGAATCTATATTGCTTCACCGGAGGCCCTGTACAATTGACGCGACCTTCCCACAGCTCAGAAGTCCATTTGTCAGCTATCCATAATCACGTAGTGCCTCCCGGTTTTATCTTTCAATTCTGGTAATTGTATCCGCAGATAAGAGCCATCCCTTGTTTCTAAAGCGCTTGAACGCTGTTGGGTAACGTCCGCGCTATATAAAAATGACTAAATAAATGTTGCTGCATGTTACACTTTTCTTTTAATTGGGTTATGAATGGGTGAATTAATTCCTTTTAGTTAACGCCTCAGGTCGGCGACGGCGAATGCGATCATTAGCATGTGTTCAATAATGGTCAGTGTTTAACCCACCTCCATTGGCCCTTGCTGGCCCGCATCGCGCGCGTGTTTACACAGCTCACATATCAGACCAAGCGCCATAAAGGGTCCGGCCCTCCCCCAAGCCTCCTGTCACCCATTAGTTGAAAGTACACCGGGTGGGAGGGGCACAGTTCTGAAAAGCAACCCCCCAGCTAAGTAGGCAGTCAGAGCAGACAGCTTGCCAAGGCGTTCCTGCCTGCCTCCGGCTGCAGGAGGTAAGTACAGTCGGGATATTTTTTCTTTGCTTAAAGTTAATGTTACATGCATTTTTTAGAACCAGCAGCCCCAACAAACTGGTGGGACTTCGGGGTGAAAGAACGGGGCCAGAATGGGGTGACCCTGCTCATTATGCCTGCTGGCCTCCCGGTGTGGAGAAATAGATCATGGTGCCTATGGAATGTGTACCACAGGTGTTGTTACTATAGATTTTCATGTCACTGGGATACCTTGTTTCCTCTTAACGCCATAAATTTAGCAGATCGGTGCCCTATGGATGCTGTGGTTTAGTTTCCGCCCAATTAAAGACAGTTGACTAATACAACTGAACGCAATGATTTGCATAAGGAATGCGCAGGACTCGAAAAACAATGCCCAGAAGCACATTCATCCTAAAAAGCACAGTGACTGTCTGTGTTTTACTCAGATATGCTTCTGTTTTATCACTGCGCGCATCCTTATTGTCTGTCTGATCTGCCTACATATGGAGCCATTCTCCTGTTTACCATTACACCGTGCTGTCTGGTGGATGTAATATGCAGCTAGGCCCCTGTTTATTCTGAACATGTATTGTACGGTGTGCGGTTCTGAGTTGTGTAATCAATACCCATTAGTATTCGCTTACCACACCAGGGTATTGTGTGATCTGTGTCATATGCAGTCATATCTATCACTTCGGAGGTATTGAAGTGCGTGTGTAAAACAGGCATCTCCCTGTTCATCCCTGCACATGTATGTTCGGTACATTTATACAGCAGACGCTTTGCTTTTGCTGAAGTTCGTGCTTCAATTAAATATTTGAATGAATGTTTTAAATAACACACGCACTTGGGAGGCAGAAACACTAGAAGGAAGTGAGACTACAGCCGGATATATATTGTGTGGCACAGGAACTTCAAACGTGCTAATTCTGTTTGTGCTGGGGCCAAAGATGCAACAAAGCAGCATGGCACTGTAATGTCTTCAGTAATGGCGTGGGCTGGAGGGGGCTTCTCAGCACGTTTTAGGCATACCATCTCAGGCATAACCAGTTGTAAAAGTGCCCCCTGATGCTGCAGGCCAAAGGGGACATATGCAAACACTTAAACACACACAACTCCTGCCAGGATGTAATATATGGCTCTTTGTCGAGTGGGCCCTCGTGAACTTGGTCTTGCTAAAATGCGTCACTGATGTACAGCACAAACCATAGAACATTCCTTTGTTTATAGAAAGATTAGAAATCTCTGGCGCTTTTCCCTGTTGCATTTTGAACGGCGCCGAATGCCAATGCGAGTGTCCGGTGTTGTTTTGTCAACATGAAGAGGCCCGCCTGTTTACATTCCAATCTGACGCCATGTCATTGGCACATGAAGAAGGCGTGCTTACACACACAGAGCATCCTAAGAGGACACGTGGAAAAACACAGGAACGTGAAGCTGTCACTAATCATAAACCGGTAATAGTAAAATAGATTGCCGTTAAAAAGTTCATTTTTGAGGCAGAGATAACCACCGTATCCTGAATGACACGAACAGCTCTGTAGATGTGTTGCATACGTCCTACTCACAGATCTGAAGATACGTTTGGCAGGAAAGAGGGTTGTTGCTCCCCCGGGTTGGTGAAGGAGAATGTTGACTTGATCATTTTCATGCATGAAGTGTTTTAAATTGCCTCTACTTTCCCTTTAAGTCGGACAGACACACAAGGAAAACCTGAGTAAATGCCCAGTTTCTTATAGAGCTGTAACAAGTACCAGTTAGCCAGCTGTTTCGTTTCATGCAGGGGAGCGCAGAAGTTATTGACTCTCCCCCAGCCCTACTCTTTACTGATTTGCCAACTGTGCTGTTACAGTTCTGCTAGGCCAAAATGCAGGCACTATCACCAAAATAAAACACACGTTTGACCGTTTGCCTCACTGGCAGGCGGAGGCTCTTTGCTATTCCCCTTTGCAGGTTCCTTAGTGTTAGACCTGGCACCATTTGCGTGAGTCTCCCTTCCATTTTTGCTGTTGCCTCACTGGTGTTAGATGATTTGGGCCCTGTGCCACTGCTGTCCAGTGCCACAATGCAAGTGCTACCTATTGTAAATTTATGTATTGATTAGTGGTTCCATGTTTGAATTTGAATTTGAAAATTATTTATATTGCGCGACTAAAACCCTAAGGTGTCAAGGCGCCTAGCAAAATAGATCGAAAAGGCAGATCACAACTACAGATATGCGTGCACAAAAAGACGGGTCTTCAGGGCCTTTCTGAATAGCTGCAGGGTGGGAAGGGACCTTAATTCCATAGGGAGAGTATTCCACCACTTGGGTGCCAAATTGGAAAAGGCTTTGCCACCCCATCTGGTTCTTCGGATACGCGGGACTGATAGAAGGAATCTGTTTGAGGAACGTAAGTTCCTACAAGGGCTGTAACGGGACAAAATAGATCCAATTCCAGTAGAGCTACTTTTTGCTAAGGCCCTATAGATCAGGCACATGGTTTTAAATAGGATACGATCCTCTATAGGAAGCCAGTGAAGCCGTTTTCTGGCCGAGGTAGCCGAAGTGCGCCGGGGTAAATCCAAAGCAAACCTAGCCGCTGCATTCTGGACTACCTGCAAGCGCTGCAGCAGACTTTTATTCAGTCCTGCATAAAGCGCATTGCAGTAGTCCAGGCGAGAGCCAATGAGGGCAACTGCCAGTTGTTTCCTAGCCTGCTGTGTAAGATAGTGCCTGATCTTCCTCAGTATGCGAATGATGCCCCAACAGGTAGAGATAGTCCTATTTACCTGTTGACACATACTGAGGGTGGGATTGATCACAACCCCGAGGTTTTTGGCAGACGAAGCAAGGGCAGGACAGGCTCCCAGTGAGTCTGGCCACCAATCGGCTGACCATACCTCCTCCTTTCCTCCAAACACCATCACCTCAGTCTTCTCCCCATTCAGTTTCAATGAATTGTGAATCATCCATTGTCCGACTGCCTCCATACAAGATCTAAAATTGGAGGCAGTCGAAATAACTGAATGGGAGACAGAGACGAGGATCTGTGTGTCATCCGTTTGTTTGGCATGTTTGGCTATTTGGTTTACTTGTCAGACCCTAGTACAGTGCACTGAGTGTGCCTAGGGCGTGTAATCCAAATGCTGCTGGTGGGCCTGCAGCACTGGTTGTGCCACCCACAGAAGCAGCCTTGTAAAGTGTGTCTAAGATCTGCCATTGCAGAGCCTACGTGCATTCTGGTACTGTCATGCTGACTAGGCAAGTGCACCCACTTGCCAGTCCCTAAACCTTCCCTTTTCTTCATATCAGTCACCCCTATGGTAGGCCCAAGGGCAGGGTTTATTGTCCGTATAAGGTAGGACAAGCCTTGGTGTGTGTGTGGCATGTCCTAATAGTGAATTACAGCCATTTTCGTTTTTCACTGTTGCAAGGCTACCTGTTCTCCATAGGCCAGAATGGGCTGTTAGATTATTACATGCTTATAATCCTAACAGACTCAGAGAACATGGTAGAAATTCGAGTTTAGTATGCCTAAACTCAGAATGATAAAGTACATCTTTAAGTGAAGTTTGTTTTAACATTCTGTGTATGCAAATACCACTTTTAGAAAGTAGGTATTTTCTTGTCTTACCTTTCAAACCTGCCTCTGCTAGGTTGTGTATCCCTTTGTCTGGTTTTGTGAGTGACAGGGCTGGGGGATTCCAAGAGACAGGATGAGTCACCCAGTGGTGAATAGAGAGATCGGCATCTAGATTGGAGGGAGGAGTTGCACCTGAACCTTGAATAGGGCTGGGCCTGCCTTCCACAATGCTGGCTCCACCTCCTGGGGTGCGGCTGATGTTTCTGCCCTGCACTCTTAAAGAAGAGAAGGAGTCCTGTAAACAAAGTACTCCAGGACTGTCTGTACTTGCCTTCCACAATGCTGGCCCCACCTCCTGTGGAGCGTCTAATGTGCCTGCCCTGCACTGTGAAAGGAAAGGAGAAGTCTGGTAAACAGAGTGCTTCAGAACTGGTTTGGACTGGGCAAAGGCCCCTCTCCCCTCAGAGAACAAAGGATTTTGGGGTATAAATATTGGGACCCTGATCCCATGAAATTAGATCACTTTTGCACTACAAGAAGAAACCTTTACTGAGGAGAGGAACCTGAAGAAACTGAGGAGAGACTATTCCAAAGCTGAAGTGCTGCTTGGGGGATTGGCCTGCAGTGGTTGCCTTACTGCCAAAGGAAGGAGAAAGGAACTTTGTGTACTTTGCTTTCAACTTTTGAAGGATCTCCAAGGGCTTGGACAAAAGCTTGCCTCCTGCTGAAGTCTCAGGGACAACAGACTTCAACCCCCAGCTCTCCAGAGTTCTTTGGAAGTGCCTGCTGCTGTTTTGGGCCTTCTGAGGAACTGCGTGTCGCAAGGAGCTTGAAGCGCTACTCAACGAGAAGAAGCGTGTCGCCGTCGCTGGGCCTGCCGTCACAACTCCGAAGGAGGGTGTCGCCGCTGGAACTGTCGCACTGCACCGCATCGGAGGAAAGCGTGCTGCAACGAAGAGGAAGCGTGTCGCCATGGCTACTGCTGCCGTCGCAACTCTGAAGGAGGGTGTCACCGCTGTAGCTGTCGCATTGCACCGCATCAAGAGAAGAATCTCGCAACGAGGTCGGAGCGTGTCGCTGTCGCTGTGCCTGCCGTTGCAACTCCGAAAGAGGGTGTCACCGCTGGAACTGTCGCACTGCACCACATCGAAGAAGAGCACCTCGCATCCCCGAAAAGCGCGTCACCGTCGGAGCTGCTGCCGTCGTATATTGTATGTCGCCGCTGTAGTTGTCACATCGTGCGGAATCTTCACGCATCGTGGGAGAAGAGGGTCGCCGCTGGAGCTGTTGCCGTCGCATCGCAAGGGTGTTGCCGATGCAGTCCACGCATCAAACCGAGAACTTCTCGCATCCCCGAGGAGCGTGCCGCATCTGGAAGATCTACACGTCTTTATTTCTTTGCACCTGAACTTTGCCGCATTTCCCTCGCTGCGACATTACTTGTCGTGGAAGCGCAACGCAACCTAAGGTACATTGACGCAAAGTGTCGCATCTAAGAACTGAACTGAACTAAGCTTAAATCTACCATCTTAAAGTAATAGTATTGTGTATTTTTGTCGTTTATGGTCTTGTGGTAACTCTATATAAAGCATACTTATTTTTTATATAAAACCTGTTTGGTGTCCATTTGTAGTGTTGTCACTGGGTTACTGTATGTGGTCACAAATGCTTAACACACAACGCCTCTGAGATAAGCCTGACTGCTCGTGCCAAGCTACCAAGGGGGTGAGCAGGGGTTATTTTAGGAGTGTAATATCCTTATCCTGACTAGAGGTGTGGGTCCGTATTTGTCACAAGTACCTACCTGTGCCAACTAGAGACCCCCAAATCTAACACTCAGCTGTTATGCCGACGTGCCGGCTTGTTGTTGGAGTTACTTATCAGGACCCAAAAGTGAGACCTATTGGCTATGCCAATGCTTGTTAGAACTTTCATTCATTGTGCAGACACTGGATCAATGTTTTTGCAGGCAAAGTTAAGGACATGAATATAGGGCCCCTTTTCAATATCCATTTTAATTTACTACCGGGTCTAAGACTTGAATGACCCACCTCATTAACCCCACCTCTATCCATTTTTACATGCTGATTTTGCTCCTCAGCGTGCACCTCTTGTCTCACTGCCATACTCACACCTATCTTATCCCCTCCACTTTATTCTGTTTGTCTTGCCCCTTTTACTCGCGTCTCTGCTCCCTTTCCACTTGTTCTAGGTGAGCAGTTTTCATTGTGATGCGTGTCATTCTATCTTGTGCTTTGTGCCCTGCAGGATATTCCGCTTTTCATTCATACAGGGGCAGGGCCACTTCACAGGCAAGGGCACTTAAATTACCTGTCTGATTTCTGTCATCAACATGCAGATGCAGCCATTAGGCCCATAGAGATGGGCCAGCAGGGGAGATTGATATAAAAAAAATGTCAACTCTTAGGGGGCCCCCTGTACCTCAAAACTCTGGAGTTTTAAAGGCGTGAGGCTGCATCTGCCCACGCTTATTGAAAACAACAAAGGAGTGCTTATGTGTAACTTAAAACCCAAATACTAAAGCAAAATAAAGTGACAGTTTATTCCCAGACCCATACCTGGGTCAGGTAGTACTACGTTTTAGCATGTCTGATCCTAATAGTCAGGAGGCGACCACCCTGTGGATAGGGAAGACTGTATCCAACAAGGTGAGGCAAGCAGCCTTTTGTTTAGAAGGACCCTCACCACTAGTTGGTGACATGCTTCATCATTGGGTCCCCGCTGGGGTGACCGAATGCCGCCCCAGCGTGCTACAACGCCTGAGTTACAGCGGAGCGGGTTTGGTGGTGAGTGTACTAGTGATTAAACTCAAATATGTGTGCAAGATGAGTGAGTGCAAAGTTAAAAAATACGAGGTTAGAACCCAAACAAAATGTTTAATGCGGGCCAACCCGTATTAAGGTTAAAAACGTGAAGGTCGGACAACAAATGGTACTATATTAGGAGACCTGTGTCCTTAATTGCAATAACTGGTCAACATGTTTCTGCTGTCAAAAAAGCGGGATCGCGCAGCATTCGTCAGGACCACACCTAAATGGCACTCCGGGGGTATGTACGCGCTAAGGTACACCCTCCTGTGAGGCACTTAATGTGAAAAGTACAAAAATTAAATGGTAAAAGAGAAATTACTCACGGATATTAACCGTGCCGGCACACTGTAGAGTACAGTAGCCTAGAGGTACCTGTAAAAGGAAGAAAAAAGGAACAAACTGACACTTAGAATACAAACAACAATGAAGCATGTAATCAAACTCAGTCACATGTTTTGTGGCAACACCAAGGCTCATTCATGCCCCCGTGTCATTGAAACCATAGTGTGATTAAAAGGTCCTAATCCCCCTTTAGTGAGGAAAATGTTAGTGCCTATGCTAAAATAGTTATCAAGCGTAGGCAGGGGAAACATGCGTTCCCTAAGATGTAGAAAAAGAGATTATGTCTGCATCTACAGTTTTACACCAATTAGGCAGTTAGACGAACCCTGCTGGTATCCAGCCATATATTCATGCTGGGTAAGGCAAGGAAACCATAATGTGAATTAGAAAGACTCGCGAAAAATACAAATAAGGACCTCAGTGAGGTAAAACAGCAGTGGCCGATTTAGTAAATAATGCTGATTTTATCAATACGGCAGGGTGAGTTAACGGTTTCAATTCCGCCTGGTAAATGCGATGGAACTCCCGTGCCAAATATAATAAATACGGCAGATATTGTCAACACGGTAGGATTAATTATGCCGAACTAGAACAAATGTCCATTCAGCATAGTGAGTTATTCCGGACCTGGAGGAGGCACTTACAAATCATTAGAAAATCGTAGACTTCCTGGGTCAGGACGGCTTTAGGCAATGTTCATGCCGCGTCCTCTGAAATTAAATCAGGACGGAGGTAGTCACTGCACAATATTTTCAAAAAGCCGATGTATCAAAAATCAGTAGCGGAACTACTGCACACGCAGGCCTGGTACTTACTTCAACGCCTGCGACTCCCCGCCCAGCACCTACATTCAGGGACCGCCGTCTGCCCGAAGAGTAAGTCAGCAATGGAGCCGGGCTGTTTACATCTTCCCTACAGCGGGTCACGTGACCGGCGTACGTCGACGCCGGTGACGTTGGGCCCACCGCGAGGGAATCAACAGAATTTAAAGGGGCAGTGTTGAAATACATGATTGTAGGGTCCGAGACCCCGTGTCCCCACCACAAAAGCCCATCGTAATTAAGTTGTCAATATAGTGTGAGAATAATAAGACAAGCAACATTATTCAAATGGGCAAATTAGGAGACAATATTACAGTATACCCAGTTCAAGGCTTAGCGTGTTTGTTGAGCACAATAATCAGAGACAAAAAAAAAATATTTTCCCAACAATTTTGCCATAATACATCACTGATTAAGTTAAATAGTATCCATTAACCAAGCCAGGATATATCTTCTGGAAACACCCTCCACAAACTGATGGGGTCAGAATATTTTTTTTAATTGCCTGTATTGTGTAGGAGTGAGTGTATCACGTAAGGGTGATTTGCAAAAGGTGATAGCAAATCACCAATATACACTAAAACAAGAAAAATAATGGCAATTGATGGATGTACATAAACAAATCTACTGCCAGAACTCAATGAACCCCTTAGTTTTTCACTCGGGAGGAAAAAGGATCAAACACAACCACCACAGTATCAGTTTGAGCGAAAGGGTTTCTTTTGGGAAAACTAAGAACTCCGCTAAGGGGTTGCGGGTGGTAACAAATCCCCTTTCTCATGATGAATCTGCAAACCATCAAAATGTTGAACAGTCAGTTCCGTCTCAATACTGATCCCCACGGGATATCATCATTTAAGCCAGACTTATTGGTTGATAAGCGATAAATCCATCGCTGTTCTTTTTCAAACAACTTGGCTTCCGATCCCGGTGGCACTTGTTCTAAAACAGTCCAGCGCATATCATTAGGAGTATGTTGCTTCTCCAAAAAATGGGTAGTCATCTTAGTTGTTGTTTTTCGGCAACGAATGTTGCTGCGATGCTCGCCTATTCTTAGTTTGATGCGTCTGGACGTCATGCCAAAGTACTGTAAGCCACAAGAGCACGATATTAGATAAATGACATTGGCTGTGTTACAATTCGTGTGTCCACGTTGTTCCCAGACTTGGCCATTTGAAAGATTTGTGTTCTGGTGTGGGTAGTAAGATGGCATATACTACAATTCCCACAGGGGAAGTGTCCAGTAACTGCTGGCAAGCCCCAAACGTTGAGCACTGTTGACCCTGAATTTGAGGAAGTCAGGTCCCTGGGGCGAGTGTGGACCAAAGAGTCTTTTAGGCTAGTGGCTCTTTTATACGAGAACAGTGGTTTCTCCCACTTGTGTCTGTTGCTAGTTAGTATCTTCCAATGTTTGGAGATGCTCCTACTGACCGCATTGGATAGTGGGTTATATGTTGTCACGCAAGTAAGTGGGACTTCTGTGCTTTGTGTCCTTGGACTAACATCAAGGAGAGTCTCTCTCTGTTGGTTTCTTGCTCTCCTCTGACTGTTGTTAATTATTCTCTGCGGATACCCCCTGTATTGCAGTTTCGTTGTTAGTTCCTTTGATTGTTGTTTATAATCAGGTAAATTACTGCAATTCCGGCGCAGCCTTAAAAACTGGCCGTAGGGAAGGTTCTCCCGCAGGGCCCTGGGATGATAACTTGTAAAGTGTAACAAGTTATTTTTAGCTGTGGGCTTTACAAAAGTCTTAGTCTCCAGGTGGGTATCTCGTCTATTGATGGTTACATCCAGGAATGTGATGGTATCAGAGGAGTATTCATGCGTGAATTTCAAATGCTGGTCACAAGTATTAAGCCACGTAAAAAAATCCAATAATGGATGCTCTCCCCCTATCCATATCATCAACACATCATCAATATAGCGTTGCCAAAAGATGATGTTGGCAGCGAAAGGGTTCGTAGGGCCAAGGATGTTCTTGACCTCAAAATTGTAAACATACAAACCTGCCACCGAAGGGGCAAAAGTGCTGCCCATTGAAGTGCCTGTGGCCTGAAGATAGATTTTCCCTTCATATTCAAAATAATTCTTCTTGAGGGCCACAGTAGCACATTCTACCACAAAGGAACGTGATGTTTCAAAATCCCAAGATGTGTTATCCAATGCCTCCTGTACAATTTTGATGGTATCATCCTGTGGAATACAGGTATAAAGGCTCTCAATGTCCATTGTGACAAGAAGACAAGGCTCATTAGGCAGGGTGATGGTACTCAGCATAGCAAGAAGGCTCTCGTATCCTTAAGATACGTACTGGTAGACTCAATGATGGGTCTCAGGAAAAAGTCACAATATTTGGAAAGTGGTTCCAAAATGGAACCAATTCCTGAGACAATTGGGCGCCCTGGTGGAGGCAATAAATTTTTATGAGTCTTAGGCAGTATGTAAAAGTAAGGTACTTTCCTGTCTGTTGTCATTAAGAAGTCTGCCTCCTTTTTGGAAATGTAACCATCTCTCTCTGCCGTGGAAACCAGGTCACAAATTTCATCATGTAGACTAGAGGTTGGATCGTCTGCGAGTGGGATATAATTAGTGGTGTTGCTTAGTAGGCGATTGCACTCTCTGTCATAGTCCACCTTATTCTGAATGACAACCCCTCCCCCTTTATCTGCACTCTTTATGATGATGTCCTTATTTTGCTTTAAAGACTGAATTGCTTGAAATTCCGCTGTTGTCAAGTTTTTGAAAGGAGTAGGTTCCTGTAACTGTTCTACCTCCAGAAAAACTGCCTGTTCAAATGCCAGGATCTCTGGTGGAACCATATTAGGAGGGGGAGTGAAAGTCGACTTTAATCTGAAGTCAGTGTCGCTCTTGATGACCTGGCTGAGATCATTTTCCCTACTTTCAAAAAAACTCTTCAATTGTAACTTTCTGAAGAATTCGCTCAGTTCGCAATGTAATTTAAACCGATCCAATTTGGGAGTTGGAATGAAGCCCAATCCTTTTTCCAGGACATCTTCCTCAGCCTTGTTGAGACTGTAGGACGAGAGGTTGGTAATTAGGGTTTCGCACTGCTTGGGCCCGGTCTCTGCTCCCCTGACCTGCTCCGGGTGTTGTCCCCCGTTGTTTCCGGTTGTTCCCAATGTACCTGCACGTTGCCCTTCTGCCTGCCCCTGCCCCTTCTGCCTCTGTCTAAAAAAGGAAGAGGGTAGGGTGGTTGGTTGAACTGGGGTTGTGGAATGAAAGGAGCATTCCAGCCCATCAGAGGATGGAAAGGAGGTTGGAAGGCATTCTGGTGATAAGGTACCATCCCATGTTGTGGATAGGGTGATTGCCAACCTTGGAATGGGTATTGTGGTTGGTGTTGTTGTCCCCGTCCTCTACCGCGGCCTCTCCCTCTTCCTCTTTTGACCACACTTTCAGTACTAGAACCACTGGTGTCGGAATCCACCGAGGTGTCGGAATTGTGTCCTGATGTCGGTGTGGGTATGTAGTCCGGGCATGAGTAGGGGTAGACCTTGGCGTAGGACCAACGTTTTAGGTCCTTTTGTAATTTTTGGGACTTTGACTGGGCTAAGTTTTCTTTGAACTCATTTTGTTCCTTATTCAGTTCTTCAAGCCTTTTCTTATATCCAGTGATAGTTGTTTTTATATGGGCTTCCGTAATTTGAATATCAATAAGCAGAGCTTCTGATAGGCGCAGTGCGGTCTTAATGATTAGGATGCCCCAATCCCTGGTGCAGGGCCATGCAATTTGAGCCCATTCCTTTCGGAACAGAGCGTCATCAAGGAATATCCTTGGGGCATTGGTGACTAAAAGCCCTTTTGGTGCTGCATTGTTGTTAAGATATTCCTTGATCATGGTACCATGAAGGATGGCCCTAATCCGGCTGCGTTTAAATTCCCCTAATTTCTCCCAATCCCCTGTTTGGGATATAGCGTGTGCTAGGAGAGGATCAGAAAAGAGGGTGTTGTCACTGAGTAGAGCTTCTACCTCTTCTTTAGAAAAGGAGAGGCCCTGGTCCTCTATGATAGATATTTTGTATTATTGGTCGTGAGTCTCAAAGGAAAAGGAAAGTGAAAAAAGCTCTCACAGCTGTGCGCTGCTCTTCAATCTTTAAATATCAACGAGAGAGGTAGGGCTCGAGTCAACAATCCTGTGCCCCATAAGGTTTATTGAAAACAACAAAGGAGTGCTTATGTGTAACTTAAAACCCAAATACTAAAGCAAAATAAAGTGACAGTTTATTCCCGGACCCCTACCTGGGTCAGGTAGTACTACGTTTTAGCATGTCTGATCCTAATAGTCAGGAGGCGACCACCCTGTGGATAGGGAAGACTGTATCCAACAAGGTGAGGCAAGCAGCCTTTTGTTTAGAAGGACCCTCACTTACCACTAGTTGGTGACATGCTTCATTATTGGGTCCCCGCTGGGGTGACCGAATGCCGCCCCAGCGTGCTACAACGCCTGAGTTACAGCGGAGCGGGTTTGGTGGTGAGTGTACTAGTGATTAAACTCAAATATGTGTGCAAGATGAGTGAGTGCAAAGTTAAAAAATACGAGGTTAGAACCCAAACAAAATATTTAATGTGGGCCAACCCGTATTAAGGTTAAAAACGTGAAGGTCGGACAACAAATGGTACTATATTAGGAGACCTGTGTCCTTTTTTGCAATAACTGGTCAACATGTTTCTGCTGTCAAAAAAGCGGGATCGCGCAGCATTCGTCAGGACCACACCTAAATGGCACTCCGGGGGTATGTATGCGCTAAGGTACACTCTCCCGTGAGGCACTTAATGTGAAAAGTACAAAAATTAAATGGTAAAAGAGAAATTACTCACGGATATTAACCGTGCCGGCACACTGTAGAGTACAGTAGCCTAGAGGTATCAGAGGAGTATTCTGACACTTAGAATACAAACAACAATGAAGCATGTAATCAAACTCAGTCACATGTTTTGTGGCAACACCAAGGCTCATTCATGCCCCCGTGTCATTGAAACCATAGTGTGATTAAAAGGTCCTAATCCCCCTTTAGTGAGGAAAATGTTAGTGCCTATGCCAAAATAGTTATCAAGCGTAGGCAGGGGAAAAATGCGTTCCCTAAGATGTAGAAAAAGAGATTATGTCTGCATCTACAGTTTAACACCAATTAGGCAGTTAGACGAACCCTGCTGGTATCCAGCCATATAATCATGCTGGGTAAGGCAAGGAAACCATAATGTGAATTAGAAAGACTCGCGAAAAATACAAATAAGGACCTCAGTGAGGTAAAACAGCAGTGGCCGATTTAGTAAATAATGCTGATTTTATCAATACGGCAGGGTGAGTTAAGGGTTTCAATTCCGCCTGGTAAATGCGATGGAAGTCCCGTGCCAAATATAATGAATACGGCAGATATTGTCAACACGGTAGGATTAATTATGCCGAACTAGAACAAATGTCCATTCAGCATAGTGAGTTATTCCGGACCTGGAGGAGGCACTTACAAATCATTAGAAAATCGTAGACTTCCTGGGTCAGGACGGCTTTGGGCAATGTTCACGCCGCGTCCTCTGAAATTAAATCAGGATGGAGGTAGTCACTGCACAATATTTTCGAAAAGCCGATGTATCAAAAATCAGTAGCGGAACTACTGCACACGCAGGCCTGGTACTTACTTCAACGCCTGCGACTCCCCGCCCAGCACCTACATTCAGGGACCGCCGTCTGCCCGAAGAGTAAGTCAGCAATGGAGCCGGGCTGTTTACATCTTCCCTACAGCGGGTCACGTGACCGGCGTACGTCGACGCCGGTGACGTTGGGCCCACCGCGAGGGAATCAACAGAATTTAAAGGGGCAGTGTTGAAATACATGAATGTAGGGTTCGAGACCCCGTGTCCCCACCACAAAAGCCCATCGTAATTAAGTTGTCAATATAGTGTGAGAATAATAAGACAAGCGACATTATTCAAATGGTCAAATTAGGAGACAATATTACAGTATACCCAGTTCAAGGCTTAGCGTGTTTGTTGAGCACAATAATCAGAGACAAAAAAATATATATATTTTCCCAACAATTTTGCCATAGTACATCACTGATTAAGTTAAATAGTATCCATTAACCAAGCCAGGATATAACTTCTGGAAACACCCTCCACAAACTGATGGGGTCAGAATATTTTTTTTAATTGCCTGTGCCTGCCCACGCTGCCCATGCCTAGCGCTGGGCCTGCACACACACACACCCATTCACAGCACAAACTCAGAAATACAAATATATTCATACATAAACACAAGAACGCTTGCACCAAACATTAACAAAAGAACACTTATCGGACTGCAGTGCTGTCTCCTCTCCTTGGCTGATCTTGTTATGGGTCAGCCAATGAGAGGAGGTGGTGGTTCCTATCTCGTCACAGAGTGGGATGGGGTCAGTGAGACTGCTCTAAGGTGCAGAATTTTGGGGAATCTCGAACACCAAATGCCTGATTATTAAGGAAAACAACTTTCTGAGATCTCTTTTTAGCCTCCCACAGTAAATAAGTAAGTAAGTAATAATTTATTGTTTGGTTAATAATAACCTTTACAATTTCCATTTGAAAAATGAGTAGCAGCATAATTCATGATTAAGCATTGGAAGAGCATTTCATAAAACCTTCATTCGTCGTGTAAAAATAGTTTGTGCAGTAATCTGTAATTAATATCAGATACCGTAAATTGGCAAAGTCTTTTAACTATACTTTATACAGACGACTTTCCAAAAGATTTTCTGATACTGTTGCTTAAGGTGTCTAAAAAAGAATTAAAAAGGAGATAGGGATCTCAGAAACTTACCAGTTAAAAATAAAAAACAAAAAAGAAATCAATATTTGGGTCTCTGTTAGGCGACAACTGTACGATGTTCGGTTGGTTTAAAAACAGCAGCAGTGGTGTGATACTAATGAGTGTTGTGCTCCAGCATCTATCTTCTGAATGGCTGTAAACCTGGATATATGATGCTCACTGGAAGGTGGGGCTGAAAGAGTCTTTTGGTCATGATGATAGTGATTGCTGGTCACTTGCCCCGAGAGATTTTTTCCCTGCCACTTCCTTAAACTGTACAAATTGACACAGTAGCTGTACGTCTCCACCTCTGAGGCATGCCTTCACTGCTTGTCTGCAGGATCTTATCCCCCTGCTTAAAAAGATGCACTTCATTAGCTGCTGCCGTTTGACATCTAGTTCTCTGCAAATACATAGTAAGTGTAATACACTCTCATCGACTTCCCTGCACAAGCGGCATGTATTCTGAGCCGGAGACCCTTTCCAAGGAGGAAGGTGTGCCAAGGATGGTAGAATGCCCATACGAAAATGAAGGTATTTTTCTTTCTTTCTCCTGTTGAATCCTGCGCCTAGATAAGATTGCAGAGAAGACTTAACATAGCTATGCACAACGAACCATCTGTGGGCCCTTTCTGTAAGTGCCGCCTTATCTTCTACTAAGGATAGTCTTTTCACAGTCTTGTTTAAAAGTTTTTTAAAACATTGATGCGTCCCTGAGGCCACCCAGAGATCCACAAATCCCAGATGGTCTTCTGATACTATCAAGTAGCTCATAGCTGCGGATTCCTTCTTTGAGTGAATTTCATTCCATAGATGGGTGTTCAGAGTTCCTGCTTCGGCCTTTCTAATCTTGTGCCAGCACTTGACGTAGGCTCCTTTGCGGGTGATTTCTTGGGTCTGCAGGCTGAATTCCAGCCTTATTTGGGCTGGCGAGACATACTTGGGTAGATTGTAAATCATCCCAGCCGCTCTTGAGACCGTTCTGTCTAAAATGGCCACGTCTCTTCCCCTCAGGCACTCGCTCCCATAAGTTATAGCTGGAATGCACTTTGCTTGACAGACCTGTAGCAGTGGAATAAGCCTTGGGCGGACAGTGTTGTGTTTAATGGATTTTAAAGCTGCCGTAATGGATAAGCCTCTTCTTTTGATGGCTTCTTTTTGTGTATTAAATGTGCCTTTATTACCTTTTATCACTTCCAAGTACTTATATTCTTCAACTACTTCTATGGTTGTGCCAGCCAGATTCTAGCGATAATTAGAGGTTGTCTTTTTTGGATATAATCGCATTACCTTCATTTTATCATAGTTGATGCTTAGACCATTGGTTGTTGAGTATCTACTGGTTGTGTCTAGTAGGTGTTGAAGACCGATGGGGGTTCGGATAATCAGCGCGAGGTCATCTGTGTACAGCAGGTTGGAAAGTGGCAGCCCTCCCATCCTTTGTGCATGTGAATTAAAACAGTCCAGTTCTGTTGATAGGTCAGCCATATGCAAGTTGAAGAGCATTGGGGCCAGCACACACTCTTGTTTAAGCCCCATGGTTGGTGGAATTTTTTGGACAGGAAATTTCCATCTCCTAACTTTACTTGGACCCACGCATTGGTATATAAAACTATTAACTGGTTTAGAAGGGCTGATGGTATTTTCCTCACTTCAAGTTTGTGCCAAAGTTTGGTCCTGTCAATTTTATCGAAGGCTGATGAATAGTCAATAAAACACAGAAAGAGAGGGTATTTTGCTGATTTGGTGCCATTTGCTAGTAGGGACAGGGCGAGCATGTTTGTTGTTGTTCCCATGCCCTTGCAAAACCAGTTTGATTGATGGGGATTATTGATTTTTCTTTTGTCCAAGCGGTGAGGTCATCCAGAAGGAGGCCAGCATAGTATTTGGCCTCGATGTCAATTAAAGCTACAAGCCTATACCTATTTGCTATGTTCTTGTCCCCATTCTTGTATATTGGGGATATAATAGACCCTCTCCAGGAGTCCGGGGTATTGTCTCCTCCCGATATATGTGCGAACAGCAGTAGTAATGGGGTTCCCAGTATTCCATATCTTTTTTGAATGGCATTGGCGGAATCCCGTTAGGGCCCGGTGCGCCCTCCAGGAATTGCCTTTGGCTATCCTGCCCTTGATCTGATGAGTTGTAAATGTAGGATGCTCGTTTGCTGGGACAGTTGGATTGGTAAGATTTGCCACAGAGATGTAACGGGAGCTCTGCTTCAGTGGGGAATTAAAATGAAGCAGCAGGTGTGAGGCCCAAGCTACCTCTGTTAGGTGTGAGTTAATTCCTTGTATGTTTGGGTTGTTCAGACTGTTTATTGTGCGCCAGTATCTTGCGCTATTATTTGACTTGGAGTCATACAAAAGTCTAGCCGACAGATTTTCATCTGATTCTCTTTTTGCCTGCCAGATTGCTTTTTTCTTCTTGCTTTTAATTGTGTTAGCTCTTTTTTTTTTTTTTAAATGTTTTTATTGTTGCGTCAAGAAGAATTATCGTGTATCAGCATATCATTGTCGGTGTCGCATCAACATTCAGCCACATCCGACCATTAGTGCAACAAGTTTTTTTCCTTTTTTTAAACTTAACATCCAACTGTAAGGCCTTAGATTGGTAACTTAATAGCATTAAAAACATGAATTACTATATTCCAATGTAGCAGCATATTGAGTAAGGCCTAGTATCTCACAGGATGTACGAGGTCAGTTCACATCATTTGTACACTGAAGTCACAGGACCCTTCTGACCAATGTGCGGTCCCCTCCGGCCTTCCACACCTACTCTACATCTTCCTCCTCATCTGAGCTATCTATATCCTCTTCCTCAGGTAGCGGATCACAAAGTTCCCCCCTATATGTGTTCCATGGCAACCATAGTTTGTTCCATTTACGTGGGTTGGCTCTTTGTTGATACACCGCACGTTCCATCACCATGAGCATGTCCATATTTCTGCACCATTGCGCTGAAGTAGGTGTTTCCGGAGCCCCCCATTTCTGCGCTATGTCCCGCTTCGCTAAAATCATTCCAATAATTACCCATTGTCGCCCCTGTGGAGTCAGGTTGTTCGGGCCCCATACATTCAGCAGACAAACTCTAGGATCAGGAGTGATGGGGAGTCGCAAGGTTTGGGCGACAGTGCGCATCACTCGCCTCCAGTACTCTACCATGTTAGGACAGGACCACAGGGTATGAAATAGTGTGCCTTCTTCCCCGCAACCTCTCAAACAGTAAGGGTGGTCCGCCCTCTGAATTTTATGGAGGGTAGTGCGTGTGTAATATACCCGGTGCAGTATTTTAAATTGTATTAGTCGGAATCTCGCTGAGATTCCAGCTTCTCTAGGCGACGCCAGTGCAGCATTCCAATTCGCCTCATCCAATTCCCCGAGCTCATCCTCCCATTTGCGTCTCAGTGTCTGTAATGGGTCAGGCAGATTGTTCACTAGCTTGCGGTACGTGAGGGAGGTGGCGCTAGCCTCCATGTAGTCGGTCGGTCTTCTAAAGGAGCTGACTCTGGGACCTGTGTTCCTGGTGAGATTGCAGCCATTAATGTGTGTCGTATCTGTATGTACCGGTATGTTTCAGTAACACTCAGCTCATACTGCTCTCTCAGGGTCTCGAACAAAATTACCCCATCTCTCGTCCACATGTCACCCACCGTGGAGATCCCGATGTTATCCCATTGGGTAAAGCCCTTGCTGTTATGTAGATTCCCCAGGGCTTTGGAGTCCCATAGGGGTGTAAGCCGTGTGATCACACCCTCCCAGTGTAGTCGTCTTTGAGCTTTGTGCCATAGAGTAACAGTGTGTTTAGTCGGGCCAACCAATTTCGCAGTTACACCTTTATTGTAAAGTGGGGCTAAAAGGGTAGTAGTGCCCAGCTGTCGCCGGTCCGCCAGATACACCGGGTCGTTCTGAGAAGCATGCATCCATTGGTTAATCACCTTGAGGTGAGCCGCCCAATAGTATAACTCTAAATTCGGGAGCACAATTCCTCCACTGTACCAGTCTCTAACTAACTTCGCTGTGCGACCCTAGCCGGTCGGTCCCCCCACAAGAGGCCTGACAACTGTCCCAATATCTGTTTAAAAAAGGAGGGTGGGACCATTTCCGGTGTATTTTCCAATACGTAGAGGAAACGGGGCAGCGCCATCATCTTAAAAAGCACCGCCCGTCCCAACAGCGTCAGCGGAAGGGACTTCCAGTGCCTGACATCCGCCTTAAGTCTATCGAGCAGCGGTTTCAGATTCATGTCTTGGAAGGTCCCGGGTTCTCGTGTGATTTGGATTCCCAAATATTTGAAGGAGATGGCCTCCAGTAGCAGAGGACAATCCTCACTCAATTGCGGCGGATTCCCATGCAGCATGTAGAGTACCGACTTTGTCCAATTAATTTTATATCCTGAGGCTGCACCGTGTCGCTCACACAATGCCAACAACACAGGAATCCCCTCCGCCGGATCGGTTAGGTATATTAACATATCGTCAGCGTACAAGGACACTCTGTCCTCCCAATCATCCTCCCAGGCTATTCCTCGCAGTAGCCTGGTGGTTCTAATGACCGTGGCTAACGGCTCCAGCACTAAAGCGAACAACAATGGCGATAGCGGACAGCCCTGTCTCGTGCCCCTCGCCACCAGAACATCCCTCGAGACATGGCCATTTGCTGTTACTCGCGCCACAGGAGTGTTGTACAATAGCCCAATCCATGCGATAAATTTCGGGCCAAATCCCATATGCCGTAGGACCGCAAAGAGGTACTGCCATTCCACCAAGTCAAACGCCATTTTAGCGTCCAACGAGAGGATTGCTGCGTGTTCCCTCAACAACGGGGCTCTGGCTAGCACTCCATGCAGACGTCTGAGATTCATCGCCGTACTTCTATGAGGCATGAACCCCGACTGGTCTGGGTGAATTAGTTGGGCAAGGTGGGGCAATAGTCTATTGGCTAATAATTTCGCTAAGATTTTACTCTCAGCATTGAGGAGGGAAATCGGCCGGTAGGATCCGCAATCCTCCGGTGGCTTGCCAGGCTTCGGGATTGCCACAATAGTCGCCATGCGCTGGTCAGGTGGTAGCCGTCCCTTTTCCAGGCATTCCACGAACATATTAAGCAGGGGTGCAGCCAGTGTCTCCGACATGGTCTTGTACCACTCAATCAGTATTCCATTAGGGCCTAGGGCCTTTCCCGGGTGCAACGCTGCGATAGCCGACTGCAACTCTTCAGTCGTCAAGTCAGCTTCAAGTTCTTCCACCCCGTCTTGCGACAGTGTGGGAGTGGGCACTCCTAAAAGAGCCGTCTCTGCCATTTCCTGCGTAACTTCTATTTCAGGGGTATACACTGTTTGATAGTGATCAGCCAGTAGGTCGACTATCAGAGCAGGGCGAGTTTGCACCACCCCCTTCGAATCCTTTAGTCGTAGGATCGACCTTTGCCCCTCTCGTTTCTTCTCCAGCCACGCTAAAAGTTTGCTGGCCTTATCCCCGATCTCGTATACCCTATTCGCCGTTGCCGCCAAATTGACTCCCTCTCTGCGGCGTAGAAGATCGGTATGACGTTGCTGACACAGCTGGAGCGCATGCAGCGTATCCACGTTCGGGTCAGCCAGGTGTACTTCATTGGCCCTAGCGAGTTCGTCCTCTACATTCAGTAGGTCCTGTTTCTGGGTGCGCTTATGCCGTGTTATAGTGGATATTGCATGACCCCTGAGAACCGTTTTATAGGCCTCCCATAGGACTGAAGGGAATGATACCGAACCCTCGTTCTCCGCGAGGTAGCATCTGGTTGCTTTTTTAAGTGCTTTGGTCACCTGGGGCACCTTAAGATATCCCGGATAGATCGGGTAAATGCGTTGTTGGGATCGCTCCGGGTTGGAGAGAGTCAGCGTCAATGGGGAATGGTCCGAGATTCCTCTCGGCTCAATCCGCACCTCGTCTATAGTGAAGAGTCCATGGCCCAACGCCAGAAAATAATCGATCCTGGAGAGGCTAGCATGAACCGCTGAATGATAGGTGTATTGTTGGGCTGTTGGATGAAAACTTCTCCACAGGTCTATCAAACCCTGTGCTTCTAGGAAGTCAGTCAGTCGGGATGGTCCGGGTGCCTGAGGTCGCAGCGGGAATCTATCTAAGGTAGTGTGTACCGTTGCGTTGAAGTCGCCTCCCACTATGAGATCTCCTTCTAGGAGTCCTAACAAAAACGTCCCCAGTTCCGGGAGTACAGTCGAATGCAAAGCCGGCGGGATATATACCGAGACCACATTTAGCGGTCTCCCTTCCCACTGTCCAAGTGCCGCCGCAAATCGCCCCTGAGTGTCTATCTTCGTGGATTGAAGTATGTACCTGGAGGACCGGTGCATCAGTATCCCTGTACCACGGGACCCCCTAGTGAATTCCGAGTGGGCAATCATACGGTAGCCTTTTCTGTCTAGTGCATGTACTGCCGAGCCTGCCAAGTGTGTTTCTTGCAGCAGGACCAGGGCCGGGTTGAATCTCCTTATGTGTTGTAAGACTATGCCTCTTTTGACCTTATCCCCTAGTCCCCTCACATTCCAAGATAAGAGATGTAAAGGTGGCGCTGGTCCCAACCCAAGGTCTGCCCCCCCTAAGTCAGTCCGCGTGTTATGTGCCATAATGTGTACGGTAAAGGGTGACTACGTGCCACAGTGAACATGATCTAGTAAAATGCCCGTGTCTCGCCATGCTGCATACATGTACCTGCCCAACCAATCTAGGCCTATAAAACTACCCGTTAAATACAAAACCTCCCAACCCTCAACACCCCCCTCCCTGCCCCCCTGCTAAACGGATGTGGAACTGCCCGCCCCCCCAACATAACAGAGTGCCTACCCCAAACCCAAAACACAGTACTTGTTCGCTGGGGTGAAGGACTCTCCGGAGTCAGCGGCCCCCCATCACATCCTCGGAGGACCTCTGCCCAGTGTCCTTGGAGGCCCACCCGGCCAGAATCACTTTCGGCTCATCATTACAATTACGGGAAGTCATTGTCCTTCGTTTTCTTCACGGTCCGGAACTTCGCTCAGTGGGGAATGCTGTCCCCCGTCTTCACCGGATACTTGGGAGCTCGATCTCGTACCATTATTGCGGTGTCTGTTCGGTCTATTGGAGCGGCGAGGCAGGCCCGTTGTTCTCCATCCCTCCAGCCAGTCATGCGCCGCCTCCGGGGTATCAAAAATCCAGGTTTTATTGTCCGCCACTATTCTCAGTTTAGCTGGAAAGAGCATTGCATAGGGGATTTCTCTCGCTCGGAGTTCCTTTTTAACCTCAAAGAATGTTCTTCTCCTGCGGGCGACCTCAGCCGTGTAATCTGGGAAGAACGCCAATGTTGAGTTTTGAACTTTACTCGGGGGTGAGTTTCTCGCCGCCTGTAAGATCGCATCCCTATCCCTGAAATTAAAAAGTCGGGCAATGATCGGTCTCGGGGATGCTCCCGTTTTAGGGCGAGCCCCAGGGACTCGGTGAGCTCGTTCCACTGAAAAAAATGCTGAAAGACCCTTGGGTTTAAGTTCCTGTTGGATCAGGCCCTCCACATATAGGTCCATAGCTCTAGCGTCTTCCGATTCAGGAACCCCTAGTATGCGGATGTTGTTCCGTCTTGAGCGTCCCTCCTGCTCGTCCAGCTTGTCACGCAGGTCCCTATTTTCTTTCGAGATCCGCTCCATATTAATTTGCAGTTCCGAGACGTCTTCCACTAGAGACTTTGTGACCACCTCCATCGAGTTTACTCTTTCGGACATTTTGTGGAAGTCCGCTCGTATTAGCGTAATTTCCGTTGATATCGACCCCTCTGTCACCTGGACCTGTGTCAAGGCCCGCATCACGTCCTCCAGCGTCGCCTTCTTCCCCCCCGCTGCGTCGGCCGTTTTGTTCGCCTGCAGTTTCGCTTCCGTCGGGGAGGATAACGTTTTATCAAAGGCATATTTTTCGAGCCTTGACTGCGTGTTGCCGCCCTTCGTTCCCTTACCCGCCATTCCGGCCATCGTCGTGGCGGTGTATCGCTGAGGAGTAGGTGCCAGGAACAACGTGCGTAGGGTGCCGGGGCCAACCGCAAGTATTCCGGCGTCGGCACACGGAGTTCCAGGGAGTATCGATGCGAGTGGACCCAGCCGTTGGTTAGATCCTCCAACGTCACCCTCGCTCACTCCGCCCTGCAGGCCAGAATGATGGAGGGTCGCGCGGTTCGGGCCGGCAGTTCTTATGGCCCGCCTGGGAGTCGGAGCAGGTGGTTCACGGCAAGGGGTCTTGGGTCGCCCTCTTTCCCAGACGCTGCTCACCCCGTGTCCCCGTCACGTTGCTGATGGTCGGCAGGGCTCTCGATAGGAAAGTGGCCCCAGTCGGGATCACTCCGGCCGCCGCAGGAGTGTGCCCAATGTCTGCTGCTGCCAAAGTCTCTCTGATGTCACACTCCGCGGCGACCACTCCAGCGATTCCGCCCACTCCCCGGTCGGGTGAGCCAAATGGGGTAATGGCACCACCCCCTCGCGGTGGTGTACAATGCAAGGCGCGGGGCACGGGGCTTTGAACTACTGTGCCTCCGCCGGGACCCCCTCTGTTCGTAATGGCGAATGGGTCGGAGTGGCGTCTTGGCGGACCCTCTCGCCAGGCGCTCCGAGGTCTGAACGGGGACTCCCGCGGCCCCCACGCTACAGTTCGGGCACCTCACCGAAGCAGGCGCCGCCCTCTCTTTCCTCTGCTCCGATCCGCCGGCGGGTCCGGCTCCAAGATGGTGGGTCCGTACTCGGACGCGGCTGGTCCGTCTGTCTCTGGGGGCGCGGTCCGGGGCGCTCCCCGGCTCAGATCTGGTCGCAGCAGACACCAGACGGTCCCGGGTCACAGGCACCTGCAGTCCGACTCCTTCAACGATCTATGCACACCTCTCGCCCTCAGAGCTGCATCGTCAGCGGTAGCTTCCGGATCCTCGAAGCCCGGTCCGCAGCACTTCCTGTCGGGTCCCTGAGGCAATCCGCCTCCCGGCTTCAATTTCGCTCTGTGGCCTGAACACGTTGCGTGTCAAGCGCCACTTACCATGGTCGGATTTTCGTTTTAGTTGCTGCCGGGTGTGCCTCCCGGTCCCGGGCCTCAGTGCCTACCCGCAGGGTAGCGTTTAATCATCGGATAGTTAATCGGATTTGCGAGGAGGCCGCTTCAGCCTCGGAGCTCGCCTTCTAAGCCGCCACCATCGTCGGCTGCTAGCCACGCCCCCGTGTTAGCTCCTTTTGAATAAAAGGATCTTGTCCTGTATGCTGAAGTCTGAGTAGTACTTTATTTATTGCTTTCTTGAGCTTTTAAAGGTTGGGAACTTTGGAGATAGAAAGTGGTTCTCTTGATGGTCTGATGAACTATTGGACGTTAGAGCTTGCTGTGTGCTTTTCTCCTAGTGTTTTGATGAATGATTCCCAGCGTGTTATCACATCTGAGTTAGCCTCTTCCCAATTTTCTAATAGTGACTTTGCTGAAGCCTGCAGTTCTTCTGGGTGGTTGGTTTTGCATTTGATCCCCCAGGCATTGTCTGTGTGTATGGACTCTGGGTCCTTAACAGGCTGTTCTGGTTATGGTCTAGATATTCTTATAGACGTTTCCCGTGGCAGATGATCACTTTGATCCTGAGTCCCTACCTGGAAGCCTGCAATCTTGCTGAAAAGTCGTAGTTACAAAGGTATAATCTATTAGCGTACTTTTGGTTGTGCTATGGAATGTTGCCACCGGGGGCTGTTCTCCCGGGAAGCACCCATTTACTGCTACAAAGCTTAGATGTTCCAGTCCTTTACAAGGTTACTGGCGAGTGCTAATTGTTGCTTCCTGTTACTCTGCTCATGTTCCAGGCCTTATGTTGGTCCTCCAATAGCTTGTCCCTCCTTTATGGCCCAAATAGGTGCATAGGTCCAACAGTAGGTTGGACGTTGGTTCCTCTGAAATCATTCTGGTTATTTCTGATCCCACCATTTTATCTCCTTTGATTTTGTCACATGGATGTATATAGATGTTTAGGAGTAATATTTGTTTTTTTAGTGTTGATATCTTGTATGTTCACTCTGAGTGCTTTAATTGCATTGCTGAAGTTGTGATGGGGTCAACATCTTTAGTTACCGTTATGGTCCTTATTGATGAGAATAATGTCAAACCGCTCTTTAGGTGCCCGAAATTGGAGCTTTTTACTGCTGGAGTGAGATGGGGGTTTGAAACCTAGAAGATGAAAGGGTTCTTCTAACCATGTCTCTTGTAGTAGGATGAGGTAAAAGCCTTGTAGGTAGTCCAGATGATTTCTATCTGATGTTTTATTACCCAAACCATTTATATTCCAAGAGCAGATTTGTAGGTGATGATCGCTTGGTGGTAGTTGTTTTGTTTTGAGTCAAGCGCCCTCACCAGGTCCAGTCTTCCGATAATTGCTCAGTACTGATCTTTTCGTTCCGTTGGTCGTGCGTCCATGCTGCGGGTGCCTTCAAGAACAGATTGTGGCTGCTTGCCTGGTGATGCGGTAAGTGGATTTACCGGCTCTCTTTTGTTTTGTATCAGTAGGTCTGGGTAGCTCGGATTTTGATAGAGGAGTAGTTTGATTCCCCATGCCTTTAATTGAAGCTCTTCGTCCAGAATCCTCCTTGCTGTTTCTTCTGTAGACCAGGTTGTCTTTGTAACTTCTCTGCGTGAGATTTCCTTGATGTTTTTTTTATTCTATTCTTTCAAGATCGTGTGAGCTTATATCTGCCAAGCTCCTGATTGATTGAAATAATTGTAAGATATTCCCTCTGTTGAGAATGGTGCACAGACATAATATCGACTCCAAAATATCGTTTGGACAGAATATCGAGTCAAAAATATCGTTTTGACAAAATATCGACAGGACAGAATATAGACAGCCAAAATATCGTTTTTAAGGTAAGTGAAGTAATATCGACTGTAAATAATATAGAAAGTGAAAATATGTAAGTATATAATATAGATAGTAAAAAAAATCGTTTTTATTTTTAGGGTTCAGGGTCAGTTTTGGGTTTTTGGGTAAAGGGGTATTTTTAGGGTTCAGGGTCAGTTTTGGGTTTTTGGGTAAAGGGGTATTTTTAGGGTTCAGGGTCAGTTTTCCGTTTTTGGGTAAAGGGGTATTTTTAGGGTTCAGGGTCAGTTTTCAGTTTTTGGGTAAAGGGGTATTTTTAGGGTTTAGGGTCAGTTTTCAGTTTTTGGGTAAAGGGGTATTTTTAGGGTTCAGGGTCAGTTTTGGGTTTTTGGGTAAAGGGGTATTTTTAGGGTTCAGGGTTAGTTTTCAGTTTTTGGGTATTATTTTATTATATTTTGTTACTGTATATATATGTTTTAATAAATATGAAAAAAAAAAATATTTATTTAACCCCTTCGACGCTGATGACGAGCTGGGCTCGTCATGAGGTAGCCTCCTGGCACGCTGATGACGAGCCCAGCTCGTCACGTAACATGCGGTTTTAAAAATCTCAGCGTACGAGCGGAATTCCGCCCGCACGCATGCGGTTAACTTTCATTAATTATTTAATTATTATAAGTTATTTTAAGTAATTTTAAGTATATTTTAGTAATTAATTATTAATATTAATTTAATTTAACACTTTTTTTAGTAAATACGATATTTTTTACAACTATATTTTTGTAAACGATATTTTTAACTCGATATTTTTGTACTTACCTGTTTGTAGATAGAAACTCGATATTTTGACTGTCGATATTTTGTCATGATATTTTTGATGGTCGATATTCTGTCCCTCGATATTATTTCAGTGATCCGTTGAGAATATCTCCACAACCTGTAGACTTGTATTCTGTTATAAACAGGATAGAGCAGTTTTTGAGTTGTGGCTGATTAGTGGTTGGGAGTTTTGCCTGGTTGGCTGCATCCTCTTGAAGGTGGGGGATGGAAAAGTCCACCTGAGCTTTGGCATCTTCCCTGGTGGTCATGATTGTTTTGCTTGGGGTGTCTGGCTCTGCATGTCTGTTCATGGTAGAAATCGCTGGCATTCTGGTACTTGGGTTCTTCACACTTTCTTCTCTTGCTTTTATAGATAACTCCAGCAGAACGTCCACTGCCATTTATGGCTTGGGGGTCTGGTCCCCCTGAGATGGAGGTTGCCAAATAGCTTGCTTTGTTTTCTCCTTCTCGAGAAAGTGCTTCCATAATAACGCTGGCAGCTGGGCTTTTTGTCCCAAATCTTGCGCTACCTGTTTGAAGCACTCCCACATCACCACTCTACTTCAACACAGGACTAAAATGGGTGGGGCATCTAGCGATGTTAAAACCACTTTTGTATTGGGTGAGGCTTTGGTCTACTCCAGAGCTCCACCACTATAGGCTGTCAGTATAGGTTCTACGCTACAGTATTGTACACCTGTATTGTACAAAGTATTGTACACCTGTTTAAGTTTGTCAAATCTCTTTTCAGCGACCTAGGTATGAGTATCTTTTGCAGTAACCCCTCCACGATGGGGCCGGCACCAAGCATACAGTCAAAGCCACATTCTGGGTACAAAAACAATAATTTCCATCTTAAAGCAAAATCAGGGGGCCTGACTGAAGCAGTCTTAGCCCATAAAGTCTCCCCAGCAAACAAAGTGTACTTAGATCAGATTGAGCCCCCTATGGCGCACACACATTATATAAAATTTAGACTGGGAACACTGTTAACTAAAAAATGTAAGCATAGATGGAAGTCCCACCAACACATCCTAGTACCTTGTGACTTTTGTAATTATGCTTGTGAGGATGTTGAACACATCCTGTTCTTCTGTTCAAAGTACGCTGGGCCCAGGTGGAGATGGATCAACCCGCTGTGTAATCTGTGGGGGGCAGGGTTAGATTGGGATTAACAATCGGCCTGGGCACACTAAAACAAAGTGGCCGTTTTTTTTGGGTTTTTTTTGCAGAGTTTTATATAGCGCGAACTAGACCTGAACCGAATCGGGTATCAGAGCGCTTTACATAGCACCAGTTACGTTACATGAGAACACACATTCATTTTAGGCACGGGGAGATTAAGTGATTTGCCCAGAATCACAGGAGGTTTGGCGTCGTTACCGAGACTCGAACCCAGATCCCCAGGTCCGCAAAACACTGCTTCAGCAAAGCTTTATAAAAGAAAGGGGGGTGTCTCTGACAGAGGCATGTTTTCCTAACTTTTCTTAGATTTTAAAAATACACGGATTAGTTCACACTGGTGAAACACACCTGAAAACAAGTGAGGCCACTTCTGCTCAGGCCCCCCGCCCCCGCTCAATATGCATACATTATTGGGCCGGCCCAGAGAGAGAAAGGGAGTGACACTTCTGCTTGTTGATAAAAGGGAGGTAATCAACGCGCATCTTCCTCCAGAAAGGCCACTTATGCACCCACTGAGCCACTGGCGGCCTCCCAACAACACAGCCATCGCCCAAATCGGACCCAGGCTGCCCAAAAAAGCAGCCCACAGCTGGAACTCGGATACCGGCCCCTCGGCCATTTCCCGAGTGCCTGCCTTACCAATCCGACCCTGGTGGGGTGTGAGATCATATCAGGCAGCCTACAATATATGAGATCAGATACAAGACAGGTTGTGGCTTTTGGAATTAGCCGATTCCTTTACATCGTGTGGTTACATAGAGAAAAGGAGGGTCAGTTTTTTAAAAAGCACATATACCTTTGCCTGTACCTGGGCAATCCAAACAAACATGCTGTAAGGGACTTTCATGGTTGTGCTGCCCAGAATAATGTAACATATCTCTTTTTAACCAGTATTACGATTGCTGTTAAATGTATTTTTATTTATTTTTAACCGTCTCTATGTGACCTGTTTTTTCATATTCTGGTTTATTGTGTATGGGGGCATCCTCCTTCACCTACTCCATCTGATCGTTTTTAGGTCGAGCCTACAGCGCTTGCACAGTCTGTTGTCTGTACTTAATGGGGTCTGACTCCTCCCATGCTTTAGATAGGCTTTTGTTTGTGTCCTTTAAAAATCGCAGCCTGCAAATGGCTAATGGTGGGTGCATGTCCCACCTTTCCTTGCAAGTTCACTCTCATGGAGTATTGCCACGGGAGCGAACAGGGACACCACACTGCTTGCATGCCTTTATCTTTTCAATATATCTTTTTTTAGTGCCCCTGATGTCTGGCTAGGAGTGATGTTTGCACTGTGGGAAATACATTCATCTTTCTACAACCTGTGAGAGTGAGCAATAGATATTTCTGTAGCGCCGGTTCTGACATTAGTATGGCCACGTAGCGCTATTGGAAGCAGGGTTCCTTCACTGCCTGGGCTAGAGGATTAGATCACAGGCCTGGCGAGTCTAAATTCTAGTTCACTATATTGGATTATCGACAGTGCGGTTATTTATAATCAGCTACTTTTGTGTGTATGTTTGTCGCACATGTGTTATAGCGCTTAGTAGTGTATGGTGTATGTATCAGACTCCAATGTTCTAAAACGAGAGGTGGGCCTCGTGTGTCAGCACAGGGTCGGGGCAAGCATGGAAACAGATATTCTAAGAGAAAGGAACAAGCACTTTGAGCATCCGTGTCCCATCCTGAGATCTGCGACTCACGAGCGTCCCTGACAAGGATCTGTCACTGCAGCACTGCCCCTCAGTCCAGGACCCAGGAGACCTGGTGGTAATTGGACACACCAATAACTGGATGGGGAAACACAAAGAGGCCCTAATGTTTTGAGAAAGGGGGGTGGGAGGGGAGCCAAGAGTCACTCCTGCCCAATGCGTTTACAAACATCCCTCCTGCAGTCTGCCAACCTGGAGGATTCTCACTCCTATCTCACGCTGCTGCCTCGCTATCCACCATGCTGGCAGTCCATTCAGAGGTTCTCTGCCTTGTCTTTTTGCTACGACCTGGGAGCCCTTTACAGGTATGGGGGCGCGAGAGCTACGCCAGGTGGACTGCCATGGCTGATGCCCCCGGGATCCGGAGACACTGCATTCTACTTTTACCAGCCCCTGCCTTTGACTATGGATCTGCAAACACCCCTTTTACCCCCCCCTCTCTGTGTTTAATTTTTACTCCCCAGTCCGTATCAGAGACTTTTTGTCCCTCTGACTCTTGACTCGCCAGCCATTTTGTTGTTGACTATCGAAGATCCCTCGAACCTGGACCCACCATCTTGTTTTACTTTTGTCACTCCCCTCTCCCCTCCGCTCCCACTCCGGTGATCCTCAACGTTTATCCCCCTCCCTCTGGTCTACCTTTACTCCATCCTCTCCCTCCTAGCTCCCTCCTATCCTCTCTCCCGCTTCCATAACATTACTGTTGTCACTTTTTTCCTCTCTCCCCCCTTCTTAATTCTCGTCCACCATCCCTATTAATTCCACGCTAGTCTCGCTCCCAATTACTATACCCTGAACTCATCCTTCTCGTCGCTATGTTTTCTTTTCACTTGAGGTAACGTCTTTCTCTTTCTGCCTGCTCTACCTATACCCCCCCCCAGGTCTCCCCCTCCCTCTCCCTTTTATCTGTCTAGCCTTACCCTGATTCCCCCTTCCCCCTCTCTGCCGCCCATAATCTTTGGATTAACTTTGAAATGTGCTTGTTAAATGGAGAAATGATGATTGTTGTAACTTGTCGTTTCTCACAATGTAAAGCGCTCTGATACCTTCGGGTCCAGCCAGCACTATATAAAACTCAATAAATAAATAAATAAATAAATGAATAAATAAATAGGATAGCAGGTGAAGGGAGCCTTCACCCCCTGTCCCATGAGGCCTCTCCTCCGGTGTGTGGCATTCCTAGACATTTGAGCATTCTGTGATTTTTTTACCTTAAGCTATGAACTTATAGCTCGTTTCAAATCCAGGCATTCCCAGCGTGCGTGGCAGTCACTGGCAAAGTGCAAGGTCTATAAGCCATACTGTGCACCTGGTATCACCGCTCCCTCTGCGGTCATCTCCCACCTCGGTCGCTCGAGGCAGATCATGTGAGCATCAAAACAGGAACACAACATTGTGAAAAACAGGGCTTTAAGGGGGCCGGGTCTTAAAGGCAGGTGCTGAGACGGGTCCCTATCCGGCTCCCCATTTTTACCCTCAGGCAAGGCTTTAAGTGGGATAAAAAAACTGGGGGATCTCAAAGGGGCGTATTCGATGTAATTAAGGGCGTGGCTTAAAAACAAGTAAGGTAAAAATATGTGCTTAACATAGTGTGCAACCCGACTTGTACTTTTCTGCTTCTGTCATTGCACCCTGACATATGATACAGCAAGTAACATCATACCTACAACAAGTCAGGAGTATTGGCTTTGTCAATGGTTGTTTGTTGCATAAGATGAAAAAGCCACTACTATGGCTTGTTGTATATAATATTGAAAACGCTTCCACTTAAATCCCTGGTGACACCACGACAATGTTGTGGCTCCTGCGTTTCAAAAAGAGAAGTGCACAAAACAGAGCCCGATAGGGTCCTGTTTCGAGGACCCCTTTTAAAAACTGCCGGCCCACTTAAACCCCTGTCCTCAGGTTGGAAAAAATAGTGTACATCAGCAATAGTATCATCCGTCACTGCTTTTGATGTAAGTTCAAAAAGACTCATTTTTCAGTTTTATACAGCGCAAACTTGGAGTGCTTCACATGAGCAGTGGTGGCCGGTAAGTTTTGGGGGGAGGGGGCGGACGGAACACACACACACACGCTCACATACACATAACACTCACAACTAGGCGCACACACACACACACACACACACACACACACACAAACACATTCATTCACAACACTCTTTCCCAAACATTCATACATGCACGCACCAAACAATGTAAAAAGAAAATAAATCACCCTTACCTTCAGCCAGCTCTGCTCTGCCTCGTACGTTCCAGGAGGCTTGGGACTGCTGCCTTCCCTCATTGGCCGACGTAAGGTCAGCCAATGAGGGAAGGCAGCAGTCCTATTGTTATCACAGAGTGGGATGGGGTCAGGGAGACTGACCCCACCCCACTCTGTGATGAAGTGTCACTGATTGACACTCGACCCTGGGCACTTCAGGGCTTAAATCTGAGCGCCCAGGTGCGAGACAATCAGTGATGCCATTCCTCGTCACTGAGGGGAGGGCCTCATCAACCTTTGATGAGCTGAGAAAGTCACGCCCAATGGAGCTGTGACTTTCTCAGCCCAGCAAAGTTCAGTTCAGGCAGCCAGGAGCCAGTGCTAAATGCTCATGTGTGTCTCCTGGCTGCTTAAACTGAAAGTGAGTAGTGTCTGTCAGGCTGACTTTTGTTCAGCCTGACAGACACTGTTCCTAGGGGAAAAAGGGTGCGGGCGGGGCTCTTCCGCCCAAATGGACCAGCCGCGTCTGCACATGAGCACCAGTAATAATAATGATCTTTATTTAGATATAAAACATATCTTTAAAAGAATTTACAGATTCACAGCCTGACCGAATATTAGAATAAAAACTTCTAGGAATAACAACACAAGTGTAGATATAAAGGCACAATCCATTAACAAACATTATAAAAACAAGAATTTTATCTCGTAGTGTATTTTAAAATCACAAAAATTGAAACAAGACGCCAGCTTGCATGAGTATAACCAAATTGTATCTAACATTGCTGAGAATAAAAAGGGCACTTTAGCATGGTCTCCTTAGGTTAAAGATGTGATATGCTCGCAGGATACATTTTGTAAATTTTATATTTAGCACTGTGTTTTCCGGGTTCAAAGCTGCCATGATGGCTTGCCTGCAGGACCGAACACCCAGCCTATTCCATTCTGATTTTAATCCAGACCTGCGTTCAATGTTAAGGGCTGGGCAAAGGCAGCTTACATGCAACATGGTTTCCGCTGTTTCCCCACACCCTCTACAAGAGAGATCTTCCGATGTACGTCGCCAAGATGGTAAACCCTGCAAGAAACGCCAGTCACCCAGTCTGATGGCAATAAAGCCGCGTTTTAGGTGTAATGGATATGTGCTGGCCAGATAGCAGGCTGGGACCGGGTGTCTGTAGGAATTTATCGTGACCCAGGCGTGGCTACGTTTCAGAAAGAGTGCTTTGTCAGTGAGACGAGAAGTCATTCTCACACATTTTTTTATAGCTTTTTTAAATGCTATCTGGCCTGGGTTTAGGGCCCACAAATCGCTTGCTGACATTTGGTTAATGGCGTCTGTAAGAAGCCGTCCGTACAAACCCCCCGGGTGAGCACCAGTTACATCACACATTCATGCTTTGAATCGCAGGATGTTGAGTAGACGTCAGGTTCGAACCTGCTTTCTCAGTGTGAAAGTCTGCAGCTCTAGCCATTAGGCCACATCCTTTCCCATGAATACGGAAGCATTTTCAATATAATATACAGCGAATTCATAGTTGATGCCCATGCATCTTATGCAAGTTACAACCATTGGCAAAGCCAATAGTGCTGGCTTGTGGTAGGCGTAATGTTACTTGTGTTATATATCCTGATGAATGAACAGAAGCAGCAAAATACCAGTGGAGAGGCACACTTTGCTAAGTACAGATTTTTAGCATAAATGTGTTTTCGCTCCTATGAGAGACCCCCGTTTTTTTTTATCCCACTTAAAGCTTAAAGACAAGGGAAGCCTTATCTGCGACTTCAGCCAGAGGGAGGTATGCAAAGCAGCTCTTTGGTTAACACTCCATTCCTTTCAAGGGGAAGAGGGAGGAGGCGCTGGCGCTTGCTCATGAGGTGCCTGGCAATACCGCGTTAATGCCCTGAGTATCCCAACCTTTGCCGGCACTTCTAACCCACCCATCCCTGAGGCTGCCTTTAACTACACAAAACATACTCAGTATTACAGAGCCTATACATGACCTTCCATGAAACCAAAATCAGTCCAGGCGAAAATGTTCAGACCTGCTGCTCACTGCAGCGTGCCGTGACTAGAATGGGGCCATGGGGTCAAGGGCCTCTTGCAGGCCATCCTGCTCTAACACCAGCCCTCCCTGTATTGCAGCCCACCACAACATTGTCATAGTGGCCAAACGTCCTGGTGGGTCTGTGCCCATGCCACAAGTTCATCCAAGCCTAGAGGCGGCAGGTTCTACACCCCTGGAAGTCTCCTGAGGAGACTCATCCCTAGAGGTGACCCAGTTCTTATCCCCATGCCAATACCTTGAGCCATTCAGCCCAAGCGGTAACAGTCTCTTGCTCTCAAGCGTCAATCATAAACCAAACCACTCAGCGCCACAGGTGATGGGTCCTGCAAATCTGTGTTGGGGTTGCCACCTGAATGGCTCATTTTTACCGGCCTGGAAAAAACAGTGAAATCTGGTATTTTTAACCTTCTGAAACATAAATCTACGCGAGAAAACACATAAAGGGATCAGGTGGAAGGTATGTGAAATGTATATCGTTTCAGGATGATTATTAGTGCAAAAAGAGGAACAATCAGCATGTTAAAAAAATAAGAATCTGGATTGTTTTTCACACATATTATTTTTCCTTACAGGTATTCAGCTGTTTCAGCACAGCTAAGTGTAAACAAATAACCTGTATTTGTTTCTAAGAAAATAAGCGACTTTATGTGTGTTAATCTCTGGATTTCAGGTCATTGACTATATATACTCATACGCATCCCAGTGCCAAAGCTGTGAGCCTATGCGGCCCCAAATGTGGTCGGCTCTTCGTGCGGCAAGCCACGGTGGCGCGCTGCCACAGACTATTTTTAGTCAGGCTTTCAGTGACAGCTGACACACAGCATAGGCGTGACAATGCATTTCAGTGTGGAAATGCAGAGTACCACACTGAAATGTGTTTATCAGCCTTCAAGTTGGCAACTCATTCCACACTTTTACAGGGGCCTGTGAGCCACCTAAATACCGTTCAATTGTCCATGCCGCTCCTGAAAGCGCACTTTAGCCCCGCCAGACCGCAAGGAAGCCGGAAAACCAAACCCAAGGTGAAACAACCAAATAGCTCTTGTGAATGGAGAAGCGACCCAAAACCAAAGTACACAACCCTCCTGCAGCCCTGTATAAACCTACGGGGAGACCCAAAGATGACTGCAGATCTCACTCCACAATAATTCAAGATGAGGAAGCCTCCCAGCCCAAAGTCGACAGCTCTGACCGTTACACCACACCATCTCCCCTATTTTAGTCGCCTGCAGCAGCAACACATGCCTCAAGGCTGGGGAGAAAAGTCCCCTCAGAAAACCCCATGCTGATGTGACGCTCCCATCAAATCACACAGGGTGACAGCCTAACTGCCCGGCCTGAGCCAAGAGTCAGAGTAGGGTGCCCCTATGTCCCAATGGTGGTGGCAAGTCCCAAGCCACGGTGGCGTACTGCCACAAACTCCTTTTAGTCAGGCTTTCAGTGACAACTAACAACACAGCATAGGCGTGACAATGCATTTCAGTGTGGTAATGCGGAGTACCACACTGAAATGCGTTAGTCTAACGCCTGATGCGTGATACTTTGCATGACTGTCAGCGCGCCATCCTGTCCACCCCAAAAGTGACACCAGTCCAGCACCACACCAGGCAGAGGCGACCATGCGACCTGCCCAGGATCATTGGGTGCGGCAGACGCCGTGACCGGAAACCGAAACATCAGCCTTCAAGTTGGCATCTCATTCAGCACTTTTACAGGGGCCTGCGAGCCACCTAAATACCGTTCAATTGTCCCGCCGCTCCTGAAAGCGCACATTAGCCCCGCCAGACCGCAAGGAAGCCGGAAAACCAAACCCAAGGTTAAACAACCAAATAGGTAATGTGAATGGAGAAGCAACCCAAAACCAAAGTACACAACCCTCCTGATGCCCTGTATAAACCAACGAGGAGACCCAAAGATGACTGCAGATCTCATTCCACAATATTTCAAGATGTCGATGCCTCCCAGCCCAAAGTCGACAGCTCTTACCATAACGCCACATCATCTCCCCTTTTATAGTCGCCTGCAGCAGCAAAACATGCCTCAAGGCTGGGGAGAAAAGTCCCCTCAGAAAACCCCACGCTGATGTGACGCTCCCACCAAATTGCACAGGGTGACTGGTCTAACTCTGCCCGGCGTGAGCCAAGAGTCACTGTAGGGTGCCCCTATGTCCCAATGGTGGTGGCTAGTCCCAATTGTGGAGGCAAGCCCCAATCGCGAGGATGTTGGGTACATCTACGAACAGACATGATTGATATGATCCTCAAATTATTCCTATGGGCGCTCTAAAGTGCTACAAGCAGAAGAGAAGAGGCTGCAGTACAAAATTCCTATTCTAAACTGCAGATGCTGCATAAGTGCCTACAGCTTGACCATTATAATACATAAGCAGTGGCCTTTGGCCGTATAATTCCCAAGGAGAGTGTTAAACCCATAATTGACATTAACAGATCCGAGAACCGAACAACGCTCTGACGCGGTGCCTCACACGGGCACCGCCAACATGATCAGCTCCCTTGGGGAGCAGAAGCAAGAATGCGCCCATGTCCCCTGCCCAACCCTAACTCACCGGGCTCCGGCGCAGGGGACTTCTCGGTTCGGGCAGCGGCCCCCGCGGGACTCCTCTCTCAGGGGGGTGGCGCCCCCCTACACCCGGTCCCCCATCTCGGGACCGTGATTTAGGGTAGGGAGCTTTCGAGGCTCCCGGTCAACTCCTTTCCCGGGGCTCCCTCCTGGTAATGGGAGCCCCGCAACGAACGCTCTCGCTACGTCCGGTTTCCCCCGGCCCAGCCGCAGGCCCTGCCACGTCGCAACCACTTTTGCCTGACTTCCGGGCGGCCGCGGCTGGGCAGCAGCAGCAGCGTTCTCGGGCTGAAAGTGAGGGGTAGGCTCCCTCCTTGTAAAAATAAATGTAGTATACGGGGTGGGCATTCGCTAGGAATTTCAAATCGACAACGAAGACGCAGGGTGGGCACCAGAACACAAAAATAACCAAATAGGGTGGGCACCCGCAAGGCACCAGAGAAGGGGGAATCCCTACGAGGGGGATTCCCTCAGCCCGGCTGCAGCTCAACGCTGCTCAGCCCTCAGGCTCTCCCTGGCTGGGGGAAGCAAATCAAAAAGCGCACTCAGTCTGAAAATAGAGCTCAGGAAGGCTGAAGCAAGCCGTGGCAAAAGTAAAAAGGTAGCAATCGGTCCAAGAAGTCCGGGGGATCAAAGATGGAGCAAAATAACTCCCAGCAAGACAAATCCTCAAGCATCCAGTGGCAGGGCAGGGCCCAGGGAGGCAAGCCTTCCCCTGGGCCCCAGCGGCAGCACACCCCTGGTAGTTTCAAGTCAAGGAACAATAATATTTACTTGGGGTCACAGCCTCTTATTTATACAGCTAAGTCCCTTTGTGACACAACAGAAGGCTAGGAGAGAACCAGAAACAACTGGTTCAGGAGCACTTGAGCACTTTGTTTTGCTCAGCTCCTCTCCTCTATTCACAGGACAGGCCAGGGACATCAGACTCACCACAGGGGGTGGAGCCAGCATTGTGGAGGGGAGGCCCAGCCCTATTCAGGTCCCAGGTGCAACTCCTCCCTCCCATCTACATACAGATCTCCCTATTCACCACCGGGCAGACCCATCCTGGCTCCTGGAGCCAAGCACACCAGCCAGCCCCTGTCAATCACAAGCCAGACATACAATTCACATCAGGCAGGCAGACACTTCTAAGAAAGTTGCTTTCTTAGCAGGATCTGTGAGGGCGCGTAGGTCGCTGCAGTACCACACACATTTATAGACATTGTCTTAGACTTGAATTGACTATTACAGCATATAGAAGCAGTAGGGTAATAATTACTCACTGGTGATTGACACCTTATGATAGGTGTTAGTTAAGATATATGGGAAACGGTTGTTTCTACATAACATGGGGGCAGGTCTTTTGTTGTTGAAATAGTATGGAGTGGGGGCGACCTGTTCATATCCCTTTATTCCCCCTAGGGCTAGAGTATACAGCCTGATTCATCATTCTCCCGTTTTGCGAGCCCCTAATAGCGATTCATAAGGAATCGCTATTAAGGACTTGCAAAACGGGATTCATGTAGAAATTGCATGAAGAAATGCGATTCCTACTCATTCCTTATTTGCGATTAGCTAATTGCTAATCGCAAATAAGGAATAACTCCCCATTCATTCCTATGGGCTAAAAGGCCAATAGGAATGAATGGGGAGTATTCCTTATTTGCGATTAGCAATTAGCTAATCGCAAATAAGATAGCGATTTAAAGGGTGCCAGGGGTGTCCAAAGGACACCCTGTAGAACCCCTTAAATGGAAATTGAAACAGGTGTTGCGCACACACATGTCCAAAGGACATGTGTGTGTGCAACATGCAACTTAGAAAAATGCTTTTAAAAGCATTTTTGTAAGTTTTCGCTATTTACCACGAGGTTTGACCTCGCGGTAAATAGCGGGCCGAAATTGCGAATTCGCAATTTTTAAATGGATGATGAATTGCATTTAAGGAATCTCAAATAGAGATTCCTTAAATGTAATTCTTCGCAAAATAGCAAAATCGCTATTACCGATTTTTGCATTTGGGATGATGAATCCCAAATGCAAAAATAGCGCTCGCAAAGGGCCAGATTCTCAGAATCTGGCCCTTTGCGAGCCGATTTCGGCTTGATGAATCAGGCTGATAGAGTACAGCAGCTTAGCCGCGAGAGCCTCAGGTTCTTCTTTAAAGGGTCCCAACAGGGACCTCCTGTAGGGGAGGAGCACTCTCCTCACTCCTGACTTTTTAAACTTAGTCTCTTGGCCGTCCTTTTTTTTAATAATTGCATGCGATTAAACAATATGGCCAACTTTTGCCTAGCGTTTACTGATGATCTCATTGCATCTATACTATCAGGACCCTCCCTATTACCTGATACACCGTTGGGAGGCACAACATCGGCCCGAGATGAATGGGAAAAACTATCCACACGGACACGGAAGCGGCAGATCAGGATAGCTCTTCATGGAGCTCTAATGACTGAGTATCTAAGAGCAGGGGCAGCACCAGCCAGTTTACTGGTTAGGTTGGAACCCAAGATATTTCTGGAGGATAAGCGGTTCCGGGTGGACTGGAGCTACATAGCCAATAAGTGCACCTGGGACTGGCTTATCCTGATAATCAATACAGCTAAAAGACTGAGTGAAGAACTACTCAAAGAAATACTAGATCTCGAGACAAGTATCAAAAATGACACCACAATAATAGATGCTAAGGAACAACTATTAAAATTACAGCAAGATCTAGGAGAATACCAAGACTATATGGTCAACCAGAAAATCAAGGGTTTGAAATGCAATTTGGACAGATTTAGCCATGAGTGGACCTTTCCGTATACAGAAGACCAGTATTACCAACAATCCGTTGATCATAGTTCAGGGCCACAGTATGCGAGGGGAGGGCGACAACAAGATAAAAGGACGCCTCACAACTGGGAGTTTGAAAATACAAGCAGTGAGGATGATGAACACACTGCCCCACAACCACCGGGTAACACACGAGTAAGATTTAATCCCCAGGAGAGTACAGATTAGGACCTGGGAGCTCTTTTCCGTGCTTTTTTAGGGCAACACCCCTCAAATCAAAGGGGCATCAGCCACAGAGGCAGAGGCAGGGGACGAGCATGCCAGAACCTCAACTCAACCTGGCAAATTTACTCTCCCCGAATCACCCAAAGTCGGGGCCAAGCACCACTATAGATCCATGTAGTGATATAGTGGTGAACCTGTCTAATTACGTACTGACGGAAAATGAAAACAGATTTCTTAACAAGGGTCTTGGCTATGTACCAACACCCAAGCATGACAGCTTTCAGTTCATGGGCGAATTCAACGGCCTAATGAGAAGGATTAAACTTAAAAAGTTTTTTGCAGGCAAGGAGATTACCCCTACTGCCCCCTTTTCCTCCAATTTACGACGACCCTCCAACTTTACACCTCTCAATCACCAAGTGGGCCCTGAAGTCACTGTGTTTGAGCATAAAGTACTCATGGATGTGATGGACTTAGAACAAAACAGAATGTAACAGCACACAGTAATATGACTAAAGCAGACTGGATGGCCATTAAATCCTTGCAGGGCAACACCTCCATCACCATCAAACCGGCCGACAAGGGCAGGGCGGTAGTGGTGATGAACACCACAGATTATGAGACCGAGATCCATCTACTGTTCGGAGAAAGACAAAATTACAGACCCTTAACTAAGGATCCTACTAAAGAACTTCAAAACATCATATCCTCGATGGTTTTGGAGGCCAGAGAAAATAAATGGTTGACAGCTAAAGAGGCTGAGTACTTGATAAATCCTTCCCCGAGGGTCCCGGCATTCTATATAGTGCCTAAAATTCACAACGCCCAGCGTCCACTGCCGGGGAGACCTATAGTGTCGGACATCCAATCCATATTGGAACCTTTGTCACAATTCTCGGATTTCTTCCATAGAGAATGTGTGGTTACACAACCGTCCTACGTCCAGGATACCACAGATATTTTGAGACAGTTAGAAAATGTGATGTATGATCCAGCACAACAATTTTTAGTGACTATTGACATCGAATCACTGTACACTAACATCCCCCAGGAGGCCACGCTGGTGGCAGCAGCCCGCTCCCTGGGGGAATGTGAGTGGCCTTACGACACTGCACAGACGTTTGTGCTGCAATGCATTGAGATTGCGCTAATGCGCAATTTCTTTGCGTACAAAGAGCAGCTCTACCTGCAAACATCGGGGACCTCGATGGGGGCTACTTTTGCCCCCAGCCTGGCCTGCAAATATGTGGGCCAGTTTGAAGCAAATTTCATACATCATACATCCAATCTCTTCCAGGGGAACATTTTCCTCTGGAAGTGATACATTGATGACATCCTGTGCATCTGGACGGGACCAGAAGATGACTTAAATAGGTTCCTGACTTGGATTAACAGTTTGGATAGATGTCTGAAGTTCACTTGGAATGTGGATCGTTATAAAGCTACATATCTGGACCTGGATATATTGGCAGAGGATAATGGACTAACTACATCAGTTCACCAGAAACCAACAGACAAAAATTCACTGCTGCACTACAGGTCCCATCACCCGAGGGCACTCAGGGACAATCTCCCGGTAGGACAATTTTTACGCTACCAACGCAACTGTTCTTCCATTGACGGCTACCTGGAACAAACTGAGGTCTTAGCATCAAAATTGATTACCAGAGCATAGCCCCGGAAAGTTATTAAGCAAGCACGTAAATGGGCACTCAATACCCCTAGGGAAGCCTTAGTGGAAAGAAACAGCAAAGAACAGGAGGAATGTATACTTGTGGTTACCACTTTCGGTCCATGTTCAACTAAAATTCGACAGATTATCAGGAAACACTGGCACTTGTTGTGTACAACATCTATGAAAATGCCACAGCCCAGATTTGCTTTTAAGCGTTCCACCAATTTGAAAGATCGGCTGGTGCACACTCGACCACCGATGGAAATGAAGGACTCTGGAATCCCCCCAGGACATCACCCCTGTGGAAGTTGCACGGTATGTGGCTTGCCCATCAGAACGAAGACAGTCACCCTGTCCAGTGGCAAAATATGGCATCTCAATAAGTTTAGCAATTGTAATACTAATAATGTCATCTACAGAATCACTTGTCCATGTGAGAAACACAAAAAATCATGGGGGAAGGATCACTGGTCCTGCATAACCAAGGTTTGCAGGTCGATGTGTGGTGTCTCTCAAATAAAAGACCCTCATGCACGTGTAGGCATAGTTGTCGTAGCGGTATATGTTGTCTCCCCGCTCTTGCATACACGTGTGTGCATAATCATAGGGTCAGTATTCATGCAACCTTCGTCAGGAGGTGTTAACCATTCGTTAAGAACAGTAGTGATCGTGAATAAGGGTAGTGTGTGATTGGGAGGAGGGATTAAAATACCCGGACAGCCAGGTATAAACTTTAATGTGTCTGGATTCGGGTAGCCCAAACGGGAAGAGAATGCTGATGTGCAGCTATGGAATTATTAGGTATTCGAGCGCACTGTAAAGGTGAGTTTTTAAAATACGGTCGACATGTTTCTGCTTTGATCGCCTCTATAGGTCAGTGAGCTTTCTTCAGGACCAGTGCAAATAGGTGAAGTGGTGAAAATGAATAAAGGAAATAGGTAAAATTGTGACCTGTTTCTTCAGTTGGAGTGAGGTCGCATTGTACCTGTAGAAAAATAAATAAACACACATACATATGGGGGGGGGAGGTTGGGAGACACACAGTTTTGTACAAATTGTACATACATCAAAATCAAGTGGATTTTGAAACCAATAAAACAACTAAAAAATGGCAATACTTTACACATGACCACACTCATATGGGGTGTCAACTCTCTCATACTCATGCTTCTATGGTGATATCATGCTTGAGGAATAAGACGTAGGTGATTGGTTGAATATGGTGTGCTGAGACATAGTAATCGGATTATGTTGTTAGTACCTATGACTGTCTGACTGTATTAAAAAGTAGCACATGCACATGTGAAAATAGATCTCGGTTAGTGTGACTTGCGAGACACCTCTTAGTGACGCTAAAACTTCTCTAGGTGATTCAGATATAGATTGAATTTCAAAGTGTTAACAAGGTGTCGGTTGTGTCATTTCTATCACGAGTTAGGTGTCCAGTACCCAATCGGTATAATCCATGGGTGTTCTAACATGGAACGGTAACGTGATTTGAGCTGTTGGTTATTTAAGATGGGTGCAAACGATTAATTATTTATGCCGGGGAGAGCCTTCGTGGTAATTGACGTAATATGGATGGGTGTGTTGCGGGACATACCTCATGAAGTATAAAGTTTAACTTCTTGGGGCAGATGGCAAATGGAAAAGGAGCCTTGCTGCAGGAAATAAGGGGGGGAGAGGTGATTAAATGTAAGCAGTACTTGCGGTTGTGTCGAACTTCATTTTTGGGACGACACTCGAAGACGCTACCTTCGGCTTTCTCTCTTCACCCGCAGCATGTGCTGAAGCTGCCTAAGCTGACCCGGATATGCTCTGGGTGTGTTTCCGTGACTATTTAGCTGTAATTCATGGAAAGCGAGGAAATCCTGACGCTTGGAATTACTATAATTAAGTGCGATGTAAATCTTTTTTTGTCTTTATTTTGTAAGAAGGTGCGGTTAAATTAAATTAATAGTAAAATTGACAGAGGCAACATTGTGTCCATTGGGGTAGTGTCTGTCAAATAATGGGTGTATTTACAGGGTATGACGGTGTAGGATGGAAGAATCTGTTAGAAACAAGATTCTATTAATCACATTCATCACATTGAATTATCAATGTGGTTGGTGAGGAAGGCTGTGCCGAAAATGGTGTATTTAGCTCACTCCTATTATTCATTTTATAGAATCCTACAGAGGTCGACAATGCAGTGATGGTCGTAGTATACAGGTAGATGGTTATCTGTTAAGGCTCAACCATGGAATGTTATCATTTAAACCTGCAGTGTCAGTTTTGAGTCTGTGTATCCAACGTTGTTCTTTTTCAAAAAGAATCTTGGCTGCATTTCTGTCTTTAGTATCTAAGGTCTCTAAGATGACCCATTGGAGGTCTCCAGGAGTATGGCTCATTTCCAAATAATGGCTTGACATTTTTGTAGTGATTTTCTTGCAGTTGATATTGCTGCGATGCTCGCAGAGTCTCTGCTTTGCTTTTCTACATGTCATGCCTATGTACCGCATTTGGCACGGGCATGTGATCATGTAGATTATGTGGCTGGTATTGCAGTTAGTATGTCTTTTTATCGTACATTTCAAGTCTGGGAGTAATTGAAGTTCTTTTGTAGGTTTTGTGACGCTACAAACTGAACAGGAACCGCAGGGAAAGTGTCCTGTTACTGGTGGATGATACCACAAGCCAGTCTGTTCTTTATGTTTTTTAGGGGGAGGTCTGGTGTGGACCAGGAGGTCTCTCAAGTTGCGGCTTCTTCTGTTTGCAAACCTTGGTTTTGGCCAGGTAAGTAAGTTAGATGTAAGGATTCTCCAATTCTTATTGATGATCTTCTTTATTTGATTGGTTACTGGGCTATAAGTAGTAACGCAGGTAATGACATCTTCTTGTGTCTGTTTTTGTGATGTTTCTAGGAGGGCCTCTCTTGATTGGTTACGTGCCCGTTTTTTACAGTTGTTGATGACTTTTCTCGGGTATTCACGGATTGTTAATTTTTCACATAGGTCGTTGGCCTGTTTTCTGTAATCAGAAGTTTTGCTGCAGTTCCTCCTCAATCTGAGGAACTGGCTGTATGGGAGATTTTCCCTCAGGGGGCGTGGGTGGAAACTTTTGAAAGAGAGGAGGCTGTTTTTTGCTGTTGGTTTGAAGAAGGTTCTGGTGTGAAGGGTATTATTCTCTGCAAAGATGGTTATGTCCAAGAAGTCCAGATTCTCACTATTGGCAGTGTATGTGAATTTTAGGCATTCATCCTGGGAGTTTATCCAGGAATTAAATTCTTCCAGGCTGGTAGCATCTCCATCCCATATTAGCAAGATGTCGTCGATGTACCTTTTCCAAAAAAGGATACGGCTTTGGTAGGGATTGTTCTTATTTTGGATATAGGTACTCTCAAAAGTGCTGACGTAAAGCCCCGCCACGCTGGGGGCAAATGTGCTTCCCATCGATGTTCCGTGGCATTGTAGATAGAGTGTGTCTTTATATTGGAAGTAATTCTCCATTAGGGCTAGTCTGCAACACTCTAGGACGAAATGTCGGGGAGTCCTGTATGGCCAGTCTGTATTGAATAAGATGGTTTCTAGTGTGTCCAGAGTCTTCTGCTGTGGCAGGCTAGTATATAGACTCTCGTCGTCTAGACCTATTAACAGCATTGTTTCTCGTGAGTATTCAATGTCCTGTAGTTTGTTCAAGAGGTCTCGGGTGTCCTTCAGGAATGTCGGTGTGTTTTGAACCAGAGGTCTTAAGTATTGGTCTGCAAATTGAGAAAGTGGTTCAAGGACTGAATGTATCCCTGAGACAATCGGTCTTCCAGGGGGTGGTGTTATCCCTTTGTGGGTTTTGGGGAGAGAGTAGAAGTAAGGGGTATTTGGAGATTTTGTTTCCAAATAGTCCGCCTCCTTTTTGGATACCCAGCTGTTGGTTTCTGCTTCTTCTACCATCATGGCTATGGTCCTATGTAGTTGTGCAGTAGGGTCTGTAGTGAGTACTTTGTAAAATTTGTTGTCTGCCAGGAGGTCCATACATTGTTTGTCATAACCAGTTGCGTTAGTAGGACAATTCCTCCGCCTTTGTCTGCTGTTTTTATGATGGTTTCTCCGTCATTTTTTAATTCTGTGAGGGCCTGCTGTTCTGCTCTTGTTATGTTATGGAATGGTTTTTGTGATTGTTGACTCAGCAGATCTACTTCCTTCATAAGGGCCTGTTCGAAGGTGGAAATTTCGATGGGTACTTGAGAATTGAGTAGACAGAATGTAGATTTGTTCCTCAGTGAGGTGTCGCCCTCTGGTGCTTGTGGTTGTTGGTCCTTGAAGAAAGCTTTTAGCTTTAATGTCCGGCAAAACTCGGCGAGCTCGCACTTAGTTTTGAAAAGGTCCAATTTTGGGGTGGGGACATACCCTAGGCCTTTGTTCAATACTTTTTCTTGGTCGTCGGTAAGGGTCTTGTTGGTGAGGTTTACAATCAGGTTGTTGTGCCCGACCCGGTTTTGGCCCTGGTCAGACTCCTTGTTTGGACTTGCCTGGTTTGATCGGACCAAGTTACTCCTCTTCTCCTTGTCCGTTGTGTTGATTGGCCATTCCCTAAAAAAGGAATCTCTTGTTGGTAACTGTGGTCTATTTGTTGTTGCATCTGGTGGTTCATGTGGGGTGGCATTTGGAAGTAAGGGTTAGTCCAGCCTTGAAAATGCGGGTTGAAAGGATGAAATTGCATCCCTTGTGTGTTTGTCTGAAAATAGGGAGGACGCCAGGAAGTCCGACCTCGGCGATTACCTCTTCTGTTTTGGTAATTTCCTCTGCCTCGGTTAGGAAGTTCATCTCCACTTTGGTCTGAGCTGTCATTAGATGATACACTATTGGAGTCATGGTTAGATGCGTTATCATTTGGTTTATACTCCTTGCTACTGTAGGGATGTATACGCTCTAGCGAGAATCTCTTAAGTTCTTTTGCCAGTTTTTGCAACTTTGTGTGTGTGAGGTATTCCTGGCTATCTTTCATCTCTTTGTTTATTTCATCTAGGCGATTCTTATAGATGGTGATATTGACCATGTTGTTCAATTTTGTCTCTAGTATTTCAATCTTGACAGTTAGTTCGTCCGTCAACCTGGTTGCTGTTTTTATGATTAGGACAAAGTAGTAATGTGAGAAACACTACATAGGCCTCACCACAAGAAAGATTAAAACACGAATTCAAGAGCATTTGAGTACCCTAAGATTAGGTAAACTCACTACAAAACTGGTGCAACATTTCATTACTCATAAACACCAACCCAGGGATTTATGGTGGGTGGTATTGGAAAGAGTGATGGGTGACCTATTCAACATGGAGAGTAGATTGTTTAAAAAAGAGGCTCGTTGGATTTTTCAAGAAGGCCCTGACCGTAATGGGCTGAACGACGTTATAGAGTGGAATAGGATATCCTCACTATAAGCCACTAAAACTTTCTTGTGAGCATATGTATGTCAGTAATCCTGGTTATGACTAACAACATTCCAGGCTGAGGGATACCAGATAACTCACCGGTAATATAGAGTATGCCCATAGTGAACAAAATGGCAGTTGGTCTTGTTGATTGATTGCTGCATATAATAAAGGAAGTAGATCCATCCATTACTGATGGATCTAGTTGTAGAAATCCACAGCAGTGATCTATCTATGTTGTAAATATATGTAGGGTCCTCACATAGTGGGGTTTTATCTCTGGGAACAGAGATACCTGCATTGGCCATGAGAGTATTCGGGCACGTGTGAGTTGCATTACAACTTTACTGTTCCGTTGTATGCAATTTTAATTTAGGCTTGCAAAAATTATTTTCTTGTTTTAGAGCTATCCTTTCTTAGATGAGATTGTTTGTGGCAGAAAGTGTAATCGAGTGAGGCTCAAACCCAGGCTTGTACCGGGAATCGAGCTCCACTGCAAGATGGCCGCGGCATGTACCGCGGTCACGCCCCCTTTCATGGCAGGACTTACAAACAGGAAATGGGCGTGGCCAAAAACGCCATAGCAGCGAGGCAAGCCGGCAGCCACATAAAATCAAAGCGGTTGCGAAAGCAGACACACAGGGGGTGAGCGGAGGCCATTTCCTGGGGGCAGGTCTTTTGTTGTTGAAATAGTATAGAGTGGGGGGCGCCCTGTTCATATCCCTTTATTCCCCCTAGGACTCCTAATTGTTTAGAGGCAGACACTGCACACAGAAATGCCAACTTCTAAAAGTGGCACTTCTTCACTAGACATAATAAATCTGCGCACACCATCGCGCAGCATTTAATCTCACGAGTTTGCACATACCAAACTCACCCCTGCGCTCCTCTCACATCAGGAATTACCATAGACACTCATGTCCCCCATGCATTCCTATGGGAGGGCAGGCCAATCTCACCACACGCAGTCAGAGAGCTCACGCACTTTACACTGGGCCACAGTGCTAAAGTGCGCAGAAGCCACAAATCACTACCATCAGGTCACATTAAAAGGCAAAAAGTTCAGGGGTGAACCTGCCAAAAGGGCCAAGTCCAACAGCGAGGCATGGCACGCTGTTGGAAAATAAAAAAAGAACGATTTACAAGCTAATTTCAGTGGAATTGATAAATGTATAAAGTTCTGTAATTGTTTGGAGCATTGTGGGAGTTAAGAGAGCTGCATACACACCGCTTACCTCCTACCATTGAAGGAGCCAATGCAGTCTCTGCTCCTTGTCCCGGTACGTGAAAAAAAGGCGAGCCGTGCAGAAAGAAAGGTGCGTGCTGCCTTTGTTGAACTGAAAGCGCACTGAAAATAAACAAAATAAGTGCCTGCCATTGCTCAAGCACGAGCGCCACTGCTGAAGTGCGAGTGCGTAGCTGGTGGAAATAAAACATGATTAATTCAAATACAAGGGAGCCTGCTGTGAGGAAAAAAAGCTGTGGACGATATTGTTTGTATTGTGCCCATGTTAGGAGTGGCGTGCGGTGCTTTACAAAAGCGGGTTCCAGCTGTGAAGAAAAAAAGGGGCGGCCGCCATTGTTTGTATTGCGCTTTGCTGTGCATTTTTGTTACAGTTGTAATGTTTGTGTAGATGTTAATGCGCAACATGGCACGCTGTCAAAAGTAATAAATGACAAAAAAGTTAATTTATGTGAGATTCATAAATGCATGCCATGGTGCGCTGTTGGAAAATAAAAAAAGATATGATTTACAAGCTAATTTAAGTGAAATATGTAATTGCATAAAGTACTGAAATTTACAAACAAGCGCCTGCTAATAAAAAATGCATTCCTTATTTTCAAAGGTTATAATGGCTGAAATACCCCTAGTTCAAAGCAGTTGAGTTCCCAGAGGCTGTAAGTAGAAATGGAAGGGCAATGTACCGCAAGTTACCTCCTCTCCGAGTGTTTAATTGCAACAACATACAAGCTGTCACCATTAAGCACACAGCTGTGTGTTTATTTTTGCATTGCGCTTTCACTTTAAGTAAAAGCGTGATGCAAAAAATTAACACGCTGCTCCCATGGCGAAAAAGCACCCAGAGTGTGCCAGGATCCCGCTGTCCTCCCCGTGACCCTCTGCACCTTTGAGCTCCGTGCCTGCCCGGGGTAAACATGATCTGTCCCTCCACGCCTCCAAAGATAAGAAATATCGTCACGATAGCCGGCAAGCAGACAATCCAGTACAGATGGGCCGAATGAAAACGAGACAGGTCGTTAACAAATAAGCCTAATTTCCAATCAGAGGCCAGCGATTTGCATAAAGGATGATGCCAGCCAATGGGATTGATGGGCGGGACTTCAAGTCCCCTTCTGAAATCCCCTTGATCACAAGAAGTCTCACAGAGCGAGCAGCATGCATGCGCTGCAACACTAGACGAGACCTAAAAACTAAAATGCCTGCCTCTGCTCTACTCGCTGCGTGCCTGGACACGTGGGGAACCAAGAGGATGGCAGTGGGTGGGGGTGGGGGCAGGTATAAGTACCTGGCCCCAGCCCATTGCGCATCGGATATGATGCCGCAGAGGAGCCGGACATTGATGTGAATGGTGCGTGGAGATGTTCCTGAATGTGGCACTAAGGTGGCCACCCTCTTACAGGGGCACACTGCGTGCACCGTGGGCAGCTGCAGAATCCTCACATTGACTGCCCTATGTTCTGCCCTTTCCTCTTCCTGTCAGGCAGTGCACACAAACGAGTTGAGTCTGCGTCACTCGCTAAAACCAGTCTGAATTGACAACATGGCAGATAAAGAACAAAAGTCAGGAATAAAGCTTACTAAAGTAGAACTACCTACCAAATCCAATTAAACTAAAACCGGACACCTCAGCGTCACTAAGCGCCATCCTTAAGAAGCTAAAGGAAGTCCACGACTTGGCAAAATCAACCAAGCTGAACACTGATGCCATGCAAACCGACATTAGTACGATGAGGGATGAGATCACTTAATAACTTTAGAATTGCAGGAACAGAGAACAGAATATGAAACATGGAGGATTGTGAAACATCTCACGTCAAAGAACTCTCCTGGGTGATGTCCATTACACTCTCACTTCAAAAAGTAGTTTCCGCGCTTGAATATTGAAACAGTCGAGGCAATCTGAGGATTTTTGTGAATCCGGACGGTTCTGGAGGGAACATAACGATTGTATAAGTTGTTTGGGAATACTGGGTTATGAAAACGACTGGTATGTTAAGAAGCAATCTAAACTAGAAAGAGCACACAGTTTCAAGCCTCCCATTGCCCCAAAAGAAATCTCCGAGACCCATAGTGCGCAAACTACTTAGATCCCTACATATTGATGCTATACTTCAATACATGATGAAAGATAATCTTATCCTTTGGGAGGGTAAGAAAATCTATGTCTCACAGGACAACTCCAAAGCTACTGTGGATCTATATAAAAGGGTTTTTGGCTGGACACCTTCACTTCTCATTTGCAGGTCTGTCACATTTCAAGGTCTCCAGCAATGGTAATTTTCGCCTTTTCCATGCTGACACTGAACTTTAAAAGTTTTAGATGAAGTTGATGAAGTTGAAAGGGACACTGATTCCGAAAGACCTCTCCCCATTGACTGTCTTTGTGGCGATGTTCCAGCATCTTGAAGGAGTGGTAATGTCTGTATATCTAATTTTCCTCCTAGTGATAACTAATGTGATGCCTAATTTTTCACTCTGTTGATGTCCAATTAGTTGTGTCATACCTTACTGTATGCCTTTTGGGTAAGCTGTGATCCGCAGCATATATAGTATGCCTATGTTTATTTGTCTCTGAACTATTTCTGTTCATCATACAATGTGCATTATCCACTTTATACATATACCACAACTTATCATCGATTTGTCGTTATCACAGTATATCTCCTATCATTAGTATGTTTCTTTAATGGTTTAAAGTGGTTTGTATTCTTTTTGTAATTTTCTTTTTATGAGTTTTCTGGAAGTATTTGATATGCTTCAGTGAAGATTTCTCAATTTTTATCTACTAATATAAGATTCTTGATAATATGTATATTGGATAACGGCTTAATTATTTTATTTTTGCGGCTATGTTTACAAACATGATTCACTGTAGGAGCCTTATCGCCTTCTTTCTTCACGTCACTGAATGGTTGGGAGGATGAGTGCTTTCCTCTCTTATATCATTCCTTATATTTCTTTTGACTTACTTCTATGTTTTTATATTTGTTTTTTCTTCATTAACTCCTGAATCAAGAACTTTCACTGTATTTTTGTATTCAGTACATTTAATTCATATCTATATCATTCTTGTTTCTGCAAAAAATGTAATGTCTCTTATGCATGTAATGGATATTCTTACATGGCTAACAATTCTTCTGTAAACAGTGGCTTGAACTGTATATAATTCAAAACAAAGGCCTTACATCGCCCAGTGAAATGACACAAAATATATATCTGAAATGTGGTACAGTCCTATTACAAGAATGCAAAATTGGACAAAAAAGAAGCTCTGTCCCTGCATTCTAATCGGGTGGGTGATGTACTCTGTTCTCCCTCTGATGGCAAGAAAAATGGAGTGATAATTTAACTAGCTTAAAAAATCGAACATATCTGTTTTATCCTCTATTACTGATTTCAAAGTTGCTAATTTCACAACTACATAACTAATGTATATGCACCTAATCGTGAAAAGCCAGATTTCTGGTCTAACCTTGCTAAAAGTTTGAATGTTATTCCAGATAGTGTAAGAATTGTTCTGGGTATAGACTTTAGTTTACCTATGGACTGCAATTTAGACGGATCCTCCCAATGCAAATAGTGTCCTTCTAAGTCACATAAGAAGATGATCAATCTCTGTCAAAGGTATCAACTTAAAGATGCTTGGAGATCAACACCTGGATACACTAGACTATACATTTTCCTCTCCATCACACAATTCGTACTCCAGGATAGACTATATTTGGATCTCAGGGAATTATTTGCAGTCTTTAAATGGCAATTCCGTACAACCTAGACACATCTCGGATCACTCCTGCATAACATTATCTCTTTCATGGAGTGCTCACCTAGAACGCAAAATTAATGGCAACTAAACAACAAAATTTGACAGGACTAAGCTTATTTAAATAAACTACAAGGTGATCTTGATATTGTTTTTACAAGAAAAGTTAATTAATGACACCTCTCCCTTAATTCGGTGGGAAGCCTTGAAAGCAACTATTAGGGGATCCTTAATTAACATAAGGCCATAAATGAACAAAAGAGCTAATGACTCCCTACTCACCTTGGAAAAGGTAAGTAAACTGCTAGAACATCAAAATAGATAATCCAAATATCCAAATAACTTTAATGCTCTGAATAATAAGAAATACAAATTCAATAAGATTTTAAGTATTAGAGCGGGTATGTTACTTGATAAACAAGAAGAATTAAATTATGTGAAGCTAATATAGCTAAAAAGTTGGACTCTTTCTTGATATTTAAACAAACCAAACATATTTTCCCTGCAATCAAACACAAGAAAGGTAATACACATCTAAAATACAGATCTAACATTGGATAGAAGTAGAGACACTCAAATCTTTCTACCAAAAGTTATATCATAATACAAACCCAGTGGACCCCAACATTGTTTCAAATTTGTAAACAACCTTGTATAGTGTAGTTCCTATATTCCAAATAGGCTCTGCGTATTGGAATAACATAAACAGCAGTTTAGACGTAAGACTGAGGTCATCTAGGTCTCTACTGACTATGTTAGACTTAATTAGGTTTGCCAGCTAGCTCAGAGGTCACTAGAAACTTTCTCGAATGTTCAGGAAGGAGTTAACTTTCCTGATTAGACAAGAAGGCATTAGTTTCTGACAACCGCATAAACATGAAACTTTGCTCCCTCAGAATAAAGAGTATATCTCTAGAGCCGTGTGAAAACAATAGACAACTATTTCACTCAGTCAATCGTGCCTGCTTAATTTCACCAGAGTGCAGAGAAATAGAGAGACGGGCGTTTTCAATAAAAAGTGTTATTTATTGAGCAGTCTTCTTTCTCATGCAAGGGAAATGAATTGCCACAATTGCAATACTTATCATGAAGTAAAATGCGTACAGTAAAAGGAGTATTATGAAATAATACTGTAAAAGCATTGATATGGTTTCTGAGCCATATGATACTTTAAAATGGATAAAATATATTCATACATAAAAACATTGACTAACGTACTCAACTGGTGCTTCTAAGATACGCCACCCCGGTGTACCTGACCTAAGCCTAATACGTGGGAAGGAGTAAGTAAGTTGCAGTTTAAGTTAAGTTGGTTTTTGCCAAGAATCTGAATCAAGAATTCTCTCAAGGTTTTAATCAGCTCCGTACCTGGGTTCTAGAATGAAGGAGGTCTTGTATCTCTCTCTCGGGACTCGATCTCCCAGCAAACTGCAAGGGTGAATGGAAACACCGGAGCTGGAATTTCTCGGCTGGAGAAAAGACAGCGTCTCTCTCAGTGTGTCAAATGGGAGGGTCGGCTTCCTTCGGCACTCGCATCAGCTGGGCGTCGGGCAAGTAGATAGCCGCTCTGCTCCAAACCACAGTGTGTTTGCTTAAGGCAGCGTTGGTATATTTATACCTGAAAGGTGCCGAGTTTGACGTAAGGTTGGACATAAGACGTCACTAAGAACTAACAGTTCTTTCTGGACTCCAGGAGTTCTTGTTCAAATCAAAACAAAAGCAGGGCAATTTCCCAGGCTGCTGGAAGCTTGGTTTATTTAAAGAACGCGTTGTACTTTCTAGGAGTCTATGGGAGTAGTCTTGCCGTATTTGGACTGCATTGGCTATTACTAAATATGGACATGATTCTTATGCCTTTATAAGGATATGTTTTGTTATAACCACATAGGGGCATGAATCGGGGATATCTAATTAGGGTCCTAGATAGATTCACAACACCCACTCCACGTATTAATGTCCATCATTACTAAATACTAAGTAATACTAAACATATAACGATGCATGTGTTTTCCAACCCACCCCAAAATACATAAATTGCATTTGAAATGGTGTATGGTATATACACGAAAATGAGTATTTATACTGTACGTTTTTCAAGCAGTGTTATCATTCAGGAAATGCATATATAAGTATTGGTTGAATGTATTGCGAAAATTACATTTATGAAATGGCTCTTAATACAGAAAAGAAGGTTGAGACCATTTCATCACATATTTATACAATACTGTACATGTGCTAGAGGCTGAGGTAAAATATTGTCTCTAGTGTCTCTAAAAATAGAAGCTCTGTTCTCTAAGAATAGTTCTACTTTAAGCAGAGTACCATGTGCCAGAAAAAAATAAATATTTTGGAAGTGGAAAAATAATTTCGCTTTCAGGGGAAAAAATAGTTCCAAATGTTTTCAGTAGTGTTGTTTATCAAAAACTGAAGGCCGAATTCAAGTTCAGGGAACGCTGTGTGCTCGTTGTTTTAAAAGTTATTCTCGTTGTTAGGAGAGAACATCAAATCAGACAGGCTTGCGAAAAATTGGTCTACAACAGTAGGTGAGAGTTCGACCAAGTTCGAAAAAGCTGAAATTGTGCATATGTGAGAATGATTGCTATCATCGATGTCTGGATCAGCAATGCTCACAGAAGGTTGTACCTGTGTGGTGCTGCTTTCATCTCGTACTTCACCGCCACCTAATCGTAATGGTGAATTCTCAACAAATGCCGTCATCAGAATAGGTAGCCGCTGGGGACAACACGTTGCATGAGCCGTTACCGAACCAAGCAAAGTATCGATATCCATAGATACTGCTGATGGTAGTGTAAGACAGACGTCCAACACGCATTCTTCTCCGCATAGCAGACATCGAAGCACAGGTAAGATGCAATCTTGCCAGATTGGTCTGAATGAAAGAAACCAGGTTGTCTTCAGATCTCTTAGCCGGGCTAATCCGAGGACTGTAGTGATTCGGTCTCGGTAGCGTATTGCTTGGATCGTTTCTTCCATCGTAGCTGGAGTTTTGTCTGTGGCTTGGCTTGCCATATCGGAGCAGAAGGATCAAAAATAAAATTCCTGCTATGAGTCCCAAAAGAAGAGGCAGGCCATTGAATAAAGAATGCACAAAATTCGGGAAAATGCCCAGAACTGTTTCAAAGGGTGCTAACAGTCCCAAAAAAATTGTCTTAATTACATGTGCGATGCCACTGGTATCAGACATGTTTAAAATTTGACCTAACATTTCTACGAAACGCACGGGGCAATTTGTTGATAATAGGGTATGTATCTCTGCCGCTGTCCTTGCAACTTGCAGATCATACGTCTCTTTGGACGAGGTTAAAGGCACATTTGTCTGTAAAAAAATAGACTTCATTCTGATTAAAGTATCAATTCGAATAGAAGAGATATTCAAAGAAGTCCATATTGCCGCCTACATGTCTGGATTGCTGTTTGGATACAATACTTGCATACAGCAAACGACCCTGGACGTAACGGTTACGAAATAGGCTTTTCCTGGCACCATGCCACAACAGCTGTGGTCACTTATTAGAACGTAGCTGCCGTTGGAAAGCTGTCTGAAAAATGGCTCTATCTGTGTTGCAGGAGTGCCATGCAGGTGACATGAAAGGTTATTTGATGAACCTTCGCAGGCTCCATGCAAGTTAATACCTTGACACAGAAGTGTTCCGCTTAGTGATTTTTTACAATTGTTACCACTAAGAAATACCTCCTTTTTCCCTTCACTATAACATTTGTGTGTATAAGGTAAATTCCAGGTTGACTTGATGTATCCTTTACCCAACCTTTCATACAGGCCTGCTGGTATATATTTTTGGCAATACTTAAACTGGAAAGTTGTTATCGGAATTGTAATTGTTCCGTGTATTATCCATTCAATGACAGGTCTCTCTGACATTGTCAATGGTAATCTCTCAAGTTTTTCAATGCTCAGAACCGTATAGTCGGCTCCTTTTTGTGCCAAACTGATTTGTTTATCAGTAAGGTTAAATATAGAAAATAATGACGTTGTGTTGATTAGACGCCATGGCACGTAGCCTGAACGCAAGTTTTGTAACGTCCAGCCTAGCTGTACAATAGAACGTAATTGGGACTGACCATGTTGTAACATTAACAAGTCCTGCTCTATTATATCAATAGCAGATAATACAATGCTGTCCAGTGAATATATTCTGGAGGACAGAGTCGTTAACCCATTGTCTACTACAGAAAGTGATTTTTCTAAATTAATACGATCAATTTCTCGTATTTTTTCAGCATTTTCAATTTGCGTTACTTTCCAAGCTTCGTTGTAAGCAGCGTATATACCGGAATATATGGAATATTTTTTACGCTGTTTGCGAGGTACCAGTATGAAATCTCGCAAGTCAGCACCTTCTTTAAGTAAAGTCAAGTGTTGCTTAATTTCAGCCAGTGTGGATTTTTGTAACCACTCGAGGCATAGTTTCCCTACACTGTATGTTGTAACTATCCCTGGATGTTGTCTCTGGGAATATCTTGGGTGTGGCCTGGTCTGTTTGAACCCCTGTATTTTGTTCAGGAATCTATCTTGACAGTTATTTGTGTCTGTGGGTCAGATCAACCATTTTTTACAATCAGGATTTGTTCTGTTTTAGTGTAAAATATGGGATACGTCTATCTCCACATCTGTAGTGCTATTACTATCAGGTATGGGCTTTGGAATAGACGGTTTGTTTAAGTCTTTTATCTTGGCTAAACCAAGACAGGTTGTTTGCTGAATGGTGTCATTCAGGAATATTATCTGTTCTGGGATCATACAGGCTCTAAATAATGCTTCTAGACCTTGTACCTGCCAGTCTTTTGTACCCCAGATGGTTTTTGTTTCAATGTTGTTTTTCCAAAATTCAAAACCTAATGTAACCATTTTTTCATAAAATGTTTCCGAGTAAATCAATTTAGTATTTGTCAACATTGTTTTCATTCCTGTCTTATTTAACATTTTAAAATAAAACGTTTCTGGATCAGTGTTGTTAAACCCTGAGAAGTATGGAAATTTCTCATAAAATGTTTTCGAGCTGCCTTTTGGCGGTGTTGGACAATGTTCCCATTGGTTATAAGTAAAAACATTTCTAGGATTAGCAGATTCATGCAAATATTGATGACCATAATGATTATAACAATATATTTCTTCATAGTTTGCTGAACCCTGCAAATAATCTTGTTCTGTGAATTTTGCTGACATTACTAAATCTGACATCATATTATTAATATTTTCAAAGTCCCAATAATCAGAGAAAGTACTTGGTTTTACAAAGACACTTAATGAAACCTTGAACTGATGTGAATATTTCAGGAGCACAATCGGGCCATAGATTTCATAATCCGTTTTGTCCCATGCTACCCCACCGGGTATTGGATTGGCTGTGATGTTCACTGATGACAGTTCTCTTTTCTCGATGTGAGATGATTTGTGTGGCTTTAGGACAAAGTTGATGTTCTGACTTGCTGTGTCCTTTGTACTATATTTTCCATCAATAAATCTACCCAAACATAAAATCATGATGAGCCAAAGTAGGAGGGAAAGTACACCTAACACAATCCAAGATTCAATCCATGGTGAAATCAGATATGTTTCTTTGAGTTGTTGAAAGAGTTCAGTTATTTTCTGTTTGAAAGTTTTTGTTGCTGGCGTTTCTTCATGCTCACTTGGATCATCAGAAAAGTCATTGAAATTGATGAAGTAGCCAGATGCAGTTCTTTCAATTGTTGGAATTGCTTCCGGATTTCCTTTAGTCTTTGAATCTTCTTTTGTTACATTAGTATAGTCTGAAGCTACATCATTATAGACAGGTGTTTCTTGACGAACTGTTGCAATTTGGGTTTCAAGAGGCACAAGTTCCATGGCTTTGTTGCATAGTCCTTTTTTATTTACTGCAGGTTTATCAAAAGTGATTAGTCTCTCAGTTTGAACCTCTTGGATTGTAGCAAGGTTTGGTCTTCTGCTACTTGTTGGGAGTCCACTGGGCCTACTACTTATTATTGGCCACATGATTGTGGTTTTACCTTGTCGATTGATACAACTCTGTTCTCCTTTTTACCAGCAAGGGGCGGTAGTACTACTGATCTTGTTCAGCTGACAGCTAAGACAGGTACTGCTTTTCTGTAAGAAGGCCCAAAAATCCTTCTTCACCGTGATCTTCTCTCTGACTAGATCCCCAATGTTTGGAATCCAGACAGGTCTTGCTGGGACAGGTGGTTTTTCTTCAGTGGCTGTTGGCTTTAACTTTGTGTTACTTTGACTTCTTCTTGTTTCATTTAAGTCCTGTAAAACAGCCAAACGATCTTTGATTTCAAAGGCTTTTTCTTTCACCACTGAAGTCTGACAATCGTAAGTCCTGGATTTTCATTCTAGTGCCGAACAATAGTTCGTATTGAGTGATATCTTTTAGAGACTTTCTTGGCAGATTGTTAAGACTACGTTGGACACTTGTTAGATGTTTGACCCACCCATCACCCGAACCTAATACCCTTTCCGTTATAGATTGCTTTATGTCATGGTTTTTTTTTTCCACTACCGCATTTCCCTCAGGATGGAAGGGAGAAGAGTACCGCAATGCAATGCCCATGCTGGCCAGGGCCTCTTTGTAAGCTCGAGAGCTAAACGCAGGACCCTGGTCAGAATGTAGCATGCCAATTGCGTATGTGCCGATAAAGACTCGCAAATCTTTTATAACAGTTCTGGCATCAGCTGAGCGCTGGAGCCACATCCAAATGAATCTTGTGCAGGAATCCACTGCGACCATGATATATTTATAGTTGCCATCCCTTTCTAAGGGACCACAGTGGTCCAGGTAAACACATGCTAATGGTTTATCTGAGATTAGAAGGGGCATCTGTGCTGGTCGTTTCACTGTTGATACTTTCATTCTTTGGCATATTTCACATTCTAGAACATAGTTTCTAGTCTGTTTCCTCATGCGCGGCCAACCAATATCTCTGTTTTAATAATGATACTGTGTCGGAAACACCAGCATGTGCAGAAGCGAGCCCTTCGTGTGCCGCTAAAATTAGTCCTAACCTGTGTTCCATGTTTGGAATTACCCTATCCCCCACTCCAGGGATTCGAGCAAAAGGAAAATTATTCGCATCAGTTATGTATGAGTACTTTACTGGAAAGCCTTTCGGGAGTGTTTTTCTATCATATTTTACTGAAGCACTGACAGCTTGCATTATATTGCTGTCTATTTTTGTTTTTGACCGGGTGATAGCAGCTACGGAAGCCGTTTGCACAGCTGCCTTCGCGGCTTCATCAGCCAATGAATTCCCCGCAACGTGAACGCCATCACGTTGATGACTCAGTGTATGTATCACGTGAGTCTTTCATAGTTCTTTCTGCAAAAGAACTACTTGTTCCCAAAGTTTTTTATGCTTTATTGTGGCACCTGTGTCATCCTTGTAACCGTTTTGAATCCAGGTCTGCATGCTCTTATTGTAAGACTGGACGCAGTAATGCGAATCTACACTATTAGTGTCGGGAATTCGCGATCGGCATTTTCAAGCGCCATCTTTAAAGATCTTATTTCAGCTCGCTGAGCTGTACAGTTTCTGAGTGATTCAGTTTTGGTGATTATCGGCCTGAATTTACCAAAGCGCCAGCGACATTTAACAATAGAGCACGCTGTATTGTAGGATTTTTTATCCACGTCGTAGTGTTGTGCAAATCTATCCGTGTAGATTACACAGGTATACTGCTGTAGAGGCAGAATTTTGATTGGCAGAGGATATTCGTGTTCGTATTCCAGATTTTCTAGTTTTTTCATTTTCTGATCAAATGCGTGTTTCACGTCTTCTGCAGCAAGAGAATTTTCCCATTGTATCCATTTTGGATCTAATGCCACAGCATTCGGATTGCGTGGTCTTGTTACTTTCTCAAGGGCTGATTCTGCTGTTAATACAGATATGTTTCTCCCTTGGACTAGGGCTCTTTCTTTTGCTACAGCAGTTTGAACCGTTGTTAGAATTTTTTCAGTAGAACTGAATTTCATTTCTGCTTGTGTGTACAAGTGTGATTTTAATTTTTTTTAATTTAATTTTTTAATTTTTTTTAATTTTTCAAAAACCTTTATTTCACGCAATTACATTGTACACGGCGTGTAGCCTACAACCCTGGGGCCGGCAGCAGTTGTTCAATAATCACATTAGAGCACATCGGGTACTTATCACACAGCCATTCAGCCGACATCCCGGGGGCTCGGCGGCGATCAAAGTCAATCGTATTCAAGATAGTTTCCCATAGAGGCGGTAGTTCCTCGGCAGTAGAGACGCCGTGTCCCCACAGGTAAATGCACGTCCTCCTGTATACAAACAGTGTGCTTGCCATGCCCGACAGATCGCAGGGCAAATATCACTACCAAATGTGAGCGCAACAACTAAGTCCTACCCCAAACACCCCCCCACCCACAACATGCCAGCAGTACGCTACCCACTCTACATCACAGCTAATTGATTTCTAACATCCCTCCATAGGGGGGGGAGAGCGGGTGATCCTCACTCCACAAGACCCAAGCCACCCTCCCCTTTCCACTGAGCCTCATACAACATCTCCCGCAAAGATCACTTGACACTGTTAGTAGCGCTGTATACTGCACCCCCGGACACCCAGTCGCCTCCTATCGCCCCTGTCCCAACTAATGCTTACTCCGAGTCCTCCCCATTCCCTGAGCTAGTCCCCCCAGTGTGTGCCCCTAATGCAGCGATCTCCTCGGTGCTTCCCCCCTGTTCCGGCTCCTCCTCTACTTCACTGGTGTGAACATATGCCCTATACAGACTCCAGAAGTTCTTAGGTCGACTTGTAGGCGGCAGCAATTCACTGTACGTTTCAGATTGAGTACAGCAGTACAGCATGTCCCTGGCCCATCTCTTTTTTGTAGGCAGCGGACCCCTCATCCAGCAAATAGATACCACGCGCCCGGCTATCAGCAAAGCCATGTCAGCCAGTCGTCGCAATGCCACCGGCAGGGGCTTCGAGTACCCCAGCAGTGCCAGGGCTGGGTCCGCTGTTATCTCCACTTCCAATATCTGACTGAGTTCAGCGAAGACTTCCCCCCAGAATTTGCTGACACCAGGGCAGCTCCAGGCCATGTGGAAAAAATCAGCCACTGGCGCGTGACAGCGATCGCATTCCGCCGTCCGCCGCAGCCCATATCTGTGCAGTCTCTCTGGGGTGTTGTAGACACAATGCAAGTATTTAAAATGCACCAGTCTGTGTCTCCCATTCAGTGACAGTCTCCTAGTGCTAGTGCAGCAATATTGCCACATCCCGTCATCTATCTGCATGTGGAGATCGTGTTCCCAGTCCGTTCTGGCCTTGGAATATAGAATCTGTTTATGCCGTACTCCCAGTTTGTTGAGGTTCATAACCAGTTTGCGTGGGGATACCGTCTTTATCACATATGTAAGTTCCGGAACCTCCGGTGGTTCCGCCATGTCCGGGCCCAAGAGGTCCTGCAACGCGCTCCGGACTCTATGATACTGGAAACGCACCAAGAGCGTAGACGCCGTCTGCGGAGGGGGGATTTGCTCCCAGGTCTTCACCTCCCCATCAACAAATAGGTCCTCAAGCTTCGTAATTCCCAGCTTGTTAAGCGCGCTCGTGACCCCTTTCTCTTTCAATAGTGGCAACCACACCGCCCATTCAATTCGCATTTGTGGGGAATATAGCAGTTCGCAGCCTTGCGCACGCATCAACTCATGCCAAGCATGGTTAGTAGTCTTGATGGAGTCCAGGCTGCCTATGTTGCGAACAGCCGGTAAGCAGACTGTGGCCGGCAATTGGAAAGGTTCTGCAAACAGACGTTCCAGGATGACATGTGGGATGTTTTTCTTACCATGTATCCATGTGTGCAGATGTGCTGCCTGCGCCACCCTGTAATATCTCTCCAAATCCGGGGCGCCTAGACCCCCCATCTCGTATGGTAGAGTCAAAATTTTCCACTGGATTCTAGTTTGCTCCCCCCCCCCAAGCCAGTTTGATGAGTACCTGTGTCGGCTGTTTGAAAAAGACCTTTGAGAGGATAACCGGGATATTGGAGGACAGAAACAGGAACCGAGGCAAAATCACCATTTTCATGATGGCAATTCTGCCCATTAACGACAGAGGGAGCCTGCACCACCTCTCGACGTCATCCACCAGCTTGGAAAAGGCCACCCCGTAATTCTCCCGTACCAGTACCTCTGGGTCCGTGTGTAAGTGTATCCCCAAATACCGAACCGGGTCAGTAGACCATTGCAATGGGAATTCCATCTCAAACGGCTCAGTGACTGGCGTCAGCGGAAACGCGACCGATTTGATCCAGTTGACCTTCAGACCTGAGAGGGCACCAAATCGTACCACCTCTCTAAGCACTGATTTGAGATTCGTTTCCGGATCTCGGACGTATAGCAGTGTGTCGTCTGCGTAAGTGGAGATGCCTATTTTGTACGTCGGGAAGTTGATGCCCTCCAGACTATGGTATTCCCAGAAAGCACATGCCAAAGGTTCCGCAACCAGTGCATATAATAGGGGTGAGAGGGGGCAACCCTGCCTGGTTCCCCTGCTTATGTCAAAGGCGTCAGTGACCGCATCTCCTATTCGTAGCCTGGCTGTGGGCTTGTAATACAAGGCTCCCAGCATTTGCAGGAATGGCTCACCTAGCCCTAGTTTCCGCAACACTCTGATCATGAAGGGCCATTCCACAGAATCAAAAGCCTTCTCCATATCAAGGAAAATGGCTATAGCTTTATTCTCTTGTCTCACATGCTGCATGGTGCCCAGTACCGTACGGATATTATACGTGAGATTCCGATCTGGGACAAAGCCGGCCTGCTCCGGCGCCACCAGGTCCGGTGTAAGCAGAGCAAGACGCGTGGCCAACACCTTCGCATATAGTTTGGCATCGACGTTAATTAGGGAGAGCGGTCTATAGGAGCCGCAAGAAATGGGGGGCTTCCCTGGTTTCAAAATCGTAATCAGCAACGCTTCGCTCATGGAGGCCGACATGCAACCCTCCTCGCAGATGTCATCAAATAGTGAGATCAGGTGTGGCATTAGTTTGTCTATGAACGCTTTGTAAAAGCTAACCGTGAGGCCATCCGCCCCCGGGGCACTACCAGAGCGCATCCCACCCAGCGCCTCACGGATCTCATCTTCCTGAATTGGTGCCATCAAAAACTCCCTCTGTGCATTAGTCAGGAATGGCATTTTAATGTAGCTTAGGTAGTCATCGATTTCCTCTTCCAGCTGCGAAGATTTTGATTTATAGAGATCCGCATAGTAACCCCTAAACTCCTCTAGGATCTCCGATTCGTCAGTAAGTACCACTCCCTCGGTTGTTAGTAACTCATCAATCACCAAAGGTCGTCGTTCCTGACGCATTAGTCTAGCTAAAACTGAGCTTGGCCTCTCCCCTTCTCCATATGTCCGAGCCGTGGCATACTTGCCCACAGTTTGCACCTCCCTATCCGCCTCCTCATTATAGTCGGATATTAACGTGGTTATCTGTGCCGTAACATCGTCATGTGGGTTACTTTGCTGCCGCGCTTCCAGGTTCGCCAATTGTGTGTCGAGATGTTTTAATCTTTGTCTAATGGACTTAAGGACACTAGAATGTTTGGCCATGGCCATCCCTCTGATATAAACTTTGATTTTGTGCCACAAAGTCTGGAAACTATCCACTGATCCCAAGTTGGTTTCAAAGAAGGTATCAATATCATTTGCCAGTTCGCCTCTGAACACCTCATCTAAAAGAGAATAAGGGGGAAAACGCCAGGTAAACGGCGGGATTCGTTTGTTTGGTACTCCCAACATCAAAAGTATAGGGGAATGATCCGAGAGTGTACGCGGGAGCACCTCACAGCTCCGAACACAAGGGAGCGCCAAGTGTGAAATCAGGAAATAGTCTATTCTGGTATGTATGTATGTTGTGAACCGCCGAATAATGCGTGTATCCACCCTGTGTGGGGTGTCTGGTTCGCCAGACATCAGCAAGGCCAAAGCCAACCAGTTCCGCCTGCATGTGGGTGGCCGCCGCCGACTGCCGGCGGGGCGGACCGCTGGACCTGTCCAGGGCCGGATTGAACACAAAATTGAAGTCTCCCCCCCAAAGCATTTCAGAAGAAGTGTGTGATCTACAGCGTCTGGCCAGCGCCGCGTAGAACTCAGGATGGTCATAGTTGGGCCCATATACATTAATCACGATAATATTGTGTCCTTTACCAACGCATCTGGTGATCAGATAGCGACCTTCCGAGTCAGCCTCAATCAGTGTCAGCTTCAAGTGGGACCGTGGATTAACCCATGTGACCACCCCCCTAGAGTGTGTAGTGAAGCCCGCAGCCAAACTGTTACCCCCGAGTCCCTTAGCAGAAAGCATCTTACTCGTTGGGGTATGTGTGACTCCTGGATCAGTGCCAGGTCAATGTGGTGTCTATGTAAATAGTTTAGCACTTTCTTAAGTTTGCGGTGATCGTTTAGCCCCCTCACATTCCAAGTCAAGATCTTCAATCCATCAGGCACACCGTCCCCAGCCATCACATTCGCGCCAGCCATTCCAGACGTGCAGCGGAAGCGTTATCCAAAGGTGTCTCCCCAGTGCTGCAAACCAGGCTATGGGAGGCCATGTCAGTATCTATAGTTCTCCTGTATGTAAACATGGGCAGCTCTCTGCCTGGCTCAACTTGTCGACCCCCCCTTACAATACTACAACCTCCCGAAACAAACACCCCCCCCACCCACAGCAGACCACCCCCAACCTGGCCTGACAGGACCCGAACCCACCCACCAACTTACAACTCCCCACCTTCCCCTGATCACCTGAACCTATACTGTCTTCCATAAGAACCATTATAGCCAAAAGCGCTAGGGCAGAGGTGGCAAGCACAACCATACCACAGTGCATCAGCATTGTATATCCAACCGTTGCCCCAGCTCTACCGCCCTGTAGTAGTCTCTTAACGTGAGGTTTAAATCAATACTGTATGAGGATACTAAGGGCCTCGGCCTACATCACCCCCCATCCTCAGCACTCATATCATTAGTACAGTTCAGCCACCATTTGTAATTGTTGACACGCTAAAGTCGTGTCCTCCTGCAATCTTGCACACCTCCACATGCTATCCAAAACATATACAGTGAAACGATCTCACCCAGCGATCGTGTCGCTTCTCCACCACAGGACTCTCTGCTCCCACGTATCAGCATATCTCGGCTTCCAAGGGTCCCTGCAATGCGAGCCGCAAGAGCACCAACTCAGTCAATCAACCCACAAGTCAAACAGTTCGGAGCCCTGAGAGTGTCTCTTCCAGTTATTCCTGTTCGTCTAGGTGGCTGTTCTCATTCTGCTCCTCATTTTGACCTCTGGGACTACGCCTCTGCCCCTTGGACCATTCCTTCAAAGATTTCTGGAGTTCTCTCTGATCTGTTAAGAAGTGAGAGTGTCCTTGTCTATTTATCCGCAGTTTCGCCGGGTACATCATAGCATAGTCTAGGCCAAGTTCCCGGAGCTGCTTTGTGTATGGGGCGAATTGCAGCCGCTCCTCCTGTACTTTCGCAGTGAAATCAGGGTATAATGAGACATCCATGCCTTCGTATTGTAGTTTCCCTTTGTCCCTTGCAACCCTCGATGCTGTGTCCCGATCCCTGTAGTTCAATAGTTTCACTATTATCGGTCTCGGGAGCGCGCCCGGCGCGGTCGGGGTCCCAACGTGCGATGCGCTCTTTCAACTATAAACATCGGCGAAAAGACGTCCTCTCCCAACAGGCTGGTCAGGAGTTTCTCCACAAACAGTTCCATTTTCCCGGTTTGCGTTGTCTCTGCAATCCCCGTTATGCGTATGTTAGAGCGCCTCGAGTGGGCCTCCAAATCCTCCGACTTGTCCTGTATGACTTGGAGTAGTCTCGTGAACTGTTTGCGGTCTTTGTCCCATTCGGACTGTGCTTCTTCCACTTCTGTGAGACGTCTCTCTGACATGTCAATTCGCTCCGCATGTTTGTCTACACGCTCCGATATGCGATCCATTCGGTACGTCAGGGCATCGATTTTCGAGCCTATGGACGCCATGCTGTCTTGTAACCCTTTTTCCATCGTCACCAGCATGTCCTTAATGTCCGCATACAGTGAGCCCTCCTGCCCCCTGCTTGCCGGGACGGCGCAGGTACCTGCGTATCCGGCTCCTTGGGTCGTCGCTGTTCGAAAGTCAGCTTGGACTGGGGTCTGTCGTTCCTGCCCATGGTTATATGTCGGCGTCCAAGTCGTGCTGACTCCCAGCACGTGAGTAGCAACTGTTCTGACAACCGTGCTTCAGCCTCAAGGGCCGCTTAGCAGATCCCCGTGGCGAGGTGCAGCACCTCCGCTCCCTCACCTCGCAAGGCCAACCACCAGTGCTGATGGCTCGCACCGATCCGAACTATAGCGCACCCTGTTGTGTCCCAAGAAGAGCCGTGGCGCACCCCACGGTTGCAGACATCTAGATCTCGATGCCGTCACCCGCCGCCGTCTCACAGGCGTCGCATGGGCCAGTGCAGGAGAGTCCCGCCGTGATATCGTAAGGGTTTAGACAGCCGCAACTTGTTACCGCTCGCGCAACTCCGTGTCCATAGTTCCAATGTGGTCAGCCTCGAACGGCCTGAAAGCAAGCGCACCTCAGTTCCCTCTCTGGCCCCAGTGAGCTATCCCGTGCCTCCTTTCCAGACTCCTACTGCCTCCTGAGCGGGGTTCTCGGCGGGATTGTAGGGCGGCCAGGCTATTACAGAACACCGGTGCGAGCCTCAATGCAATCCGGCAGACTGTGCTTCCAGCCGTACGTGCCCCCTATCCAGTGTGTATATAGGCGAAATGTTGGGCTAGTTGGTAAATCCCTCCAAGATGGCGTCCGCACTCCAACACCCCTCAAAGCGCGCAGCGCACCCAATCCACATATTCGTGCCCACTGTGTCGTGATGGGTGTGCACGTGTTCAGCCTGAGGTGTGGGTCCCACAGGGCCTGCAGCGGATGCACCCACCTCCAGTCTGCCACTTCGCCACGAGGCGTGCTTAGAATTTCTCTCTCCACAGCACTTTGCCTCCGTGCGCTTCCCGCCACCCAGCGCTGGTCACATCAGGGGGATGGGGCGATTGTTTCAACACAGCTGCTCTCAATAGTGCAGAAGCAGTCCCGAGTGCAGTCCATCCGTGTGTCTAGGATAGTATTTGTGGACCAGGGGCAGGTTCCATTAATTACAGACACTTCCAGTTGTCAGCTGCTATTCCGCCGCCATGTCCATGAAAGGGGGCCATGCAAGTCTCCGAGTCCCCCTCCCTCCGTCTCCTTGCCTCAGCGCCGTCCGAGGAACCGACTCACATCAGGCACTGGCATGGACAGTTTCACATCCGTCTACTGCCGCTTTTCTCCGGGTTGCAGGCCAACCCCCGGTCCCTTCACAGCTCCGACCGTTACGGGGCCACCACTCCCCCGCCGGCCGCACGCAAGGGCACGTACAGTGGCACGCAGGCTAATTCAGTCCGCTGGTTCAGGCCTGGTCCGCAAGGAGACTCGCGGGTGTTTCGGTAGCTCCGCTCTCAGACGTTTTTCAGCAGGGTGCCTGTCGAGTGTCCCCCACCGTCACTGTAGCGTGTGCTGAGGCTTCAGGGGTATAATTCCTCAGTTATAGCAGGATTTTTAACAGGATTTTGTCGGCGATAGTGCGGAGCTCGGCCCCTACACGTCTTTCATCGGTGCCTGCAAGCTCCGCCCCCCGTGTACAAGTGTGAATTGTAAGCTATTGGTACCGTTTCTCCCTCATTAGAGGTCAGGTACGTGAATCCGCATCTTCCTGGGATGACTCGGATTACAAGGTTGCGTTCGTTTGCGCGTGTTTGCAGTTTTGTTTTAGTTAACATGTCTGTTTGTAATGATCTTAAAATTTCTGTGTGTTTCTGAGTCCAATTAATTTGTTTGAAATCAGGTTTAACCCTCTCTGCATAATTTAGAATGAATGTTCTTCCGAAATTCAGGAAACCTAGTATTGATTGTAAATTCTTCAGCGTTTTTGGTGCTTGGAGTACAGCACACTTCTCTAAGAAGTTGTCTGCTAGGCTTTTGCCTTCACTTGATAATTCATATCCTAAAAACAGGACAGTTAGATGAGCAATTCGTGACTTTTTAAAGTTGAATTTGTACCCTTCAGCTGCGAACCCAAGTATTATGGTGTTCACTCTTTACAAGTGTGTCTCCAGGTCATCATCTGTGAGATAGATGTCATCGATATAAGATAATGCCTCATCATCATATATTTGTAGTAACTCTGTTACCCTTGCTGAAAATAATCCTGGACTGTTCTTGAATCCCTGTGGGAGTCGACAGAATTGTTTATGCGACCCCATTGTTGAGAAAGCGGTCAAATACCTGCTTTCAGGTGCAATGTTTTGATCAAAAGAAGCCATTTTGCGCATGATGTTAATCATTAGTGCTGTACTGTGTGAGTTTTGTACTGCAAATGTTTTGCAACAGGAGTTTAAGTGTCTGTAGTCCAAAACTAGACAATATGAATCGTCTGGCTTGGAGACAGGAAACAAAGGATTGTTCATTTGTGAGGTGCATGTTTCAATCACCCCTGATATTCAAGTTGATCTAAGATCTCCCTGACTTGCTTTTTAGCTTCTTGCTTAACAGGATACTGCCTTTGTGCAGTAGGTTGATTTTTTAACTGGATTTTGTGGGGAGGAGAATCCTCATCCCATCCTACATGATTTTTGTATAATGCAGGAGCTTGGGCCACTGCCCATTTTCTTGCAAATGTGTATTTTTTATGAATTGGAATATGATTTGAGAAGGCAGGCATAATCATTTCTTCGCCATGAGGGCACTCCCTGACAAACTCTGGTGGCCAGTCTTTTTCAGCTAACAGGATATTATAGCCTTTAGATAAGTTATCCCAAAAGAGACCACTTATTTTCCTAGTTTTGTCCCCCTCTATACGCAATGTTATTTCATATAATTTATGGGGTTTGCTAACTCTGGTGTCTGCAGTTTCCACCTGAATGTATTCATTCGTGTCCACTGTCTCCAGAAGATTCATCAGGATCTTGCGAGCTATGGTTACTTCTGCTGCCCTGTCTAGCATTGTCTGGGCACACTCTCCGTTTTTCAGTTGTGTCCTCAGAATCCTCGGCATGTTTTATTTTAATACTGGTTACCTTCTTTTTTGTAAATTGTAATTTTTTACTTTGATGAGCAGGTTCCTTGTCTTTGGACTTGATGTGCTCTTCCTTGTGTTCTGACCGTCCTCTTCTTTCCGATTTCTGATTTTATTTGTAAATAGCATGTTGTATTTTTGTATATTCCTTTTAACCCATGTGCTTTTATGACTGTTTCAAGTCAAAGCTTTCTTTGACTTTGACTGACTTCTACTGGGTGGGTGGTGGAACTCTTTCCATGGTGGTCTTTCATGTTCGGAACATCAAGGCCAGTCATCCACTCTAGACTGAACCACAACCAATGCTGGCAGCATTACCTCCATGCATTGTCAGCACTGACGGCTAAGACAAAGGAGCTTCCACTGGTCAAGTATCCACCATTTGCCATAATTAAAATCAGTAATTACACCACCAGAAAGATGAAAAGGTTAATCTGCTATATTTTTTTATGGATTGATCTTCTTCACTGTCTCTAAATCAGCCACGAACATACTAAAACTGTGGTAGAAGAGGTTCTATGATTTCCACTTTCATATTAGGATGAGATGCTTCCATAAAGGCTTATAAAAAAACACTGCATAGCCTTGTTGGATTTCTGAGATGTAGTCAGAAGTGATAATTTATTTTCTTATTTTGCCCTCCGTTGTAGGAGAAAGATAAAACCTCAGCACTGTCTGTCCTCTGAGAATCTCATCATGAAGTTAATGGGGTGTCTATCTTGGTTTTCTTTCTCAGATGCTTTCTTCCAAAGAATATCTACATGTATTTTAAGTCGTCTTCTCACCTCAGCCTCCTTTACAGTGCTTGGGATTCTTCTGATTTCATTGCCTGTTTATCACTTCAATGAACAAAGTAAGTGCCAAATACTGTGAAATATATAGGTAAGACCATTTTTTCTACTTCTAATCGTTACCTGATTGTTGGCAGTTCTTGCATCGATTTTCATCACAGGTGTCTGGAAGTTATACATTCAATCATGAACTCTCGTTTTGGTAATTTCAATGCCTTCCATGCAGTGGTGACGGAACAATTTTCAGAGTGGGGGTGCTGCCATCAATGTTACATGACTGAGGTCATAGGGATTGTGAAAAATCAAAGCGTCACACGAATGGCAAGATTAGCAAATAAGCCACACCCATTCAGCAGGAGAGGGGTAAGGGTGTTGTATATTGCTGGTGGTGTCTTTTGGAGGATACTGTCACACATCTACCACTTCAATAGACAGCAGATTTTCCATTGAAATAACCACAACATTTTCACCCACATGAAGATTTACTGATAAACCATAGCACACAAACAACAATGCATGAAATGGGTTCCAGCAAATATTTATCATTTATCAACTGTCTGGAATTATTTTTGGGTCTATTAAAATCTTTGCTTTCGACACAGTTCAGAATTGCAAAAATTACAGAATTACATTTGTGCTTTCGTAACTGACAATATATTTCTAAATATTCTTAGAGTTCATTAACAGGTATTTAAATGTTGTTGTGTATTAGAAACAAAACTGACGTTCCACAGCCTTCTTATCACTCACAGGGATATAGAACTGGCACAACACTTTTTTGCCGCAGCAGTGTGCCACAAAAATCACCGCCGCGATACGGCAGATTCCAACGCTGTGTTTGCATTGTATTTACAATGCGGCGCATCATGGCGTTAGGAGGAAGCCGGGAATCGTAAAAACTAGTGTTGTAGCGTTAGGAAATTTTATGCTAATGCTGCAAATGTGATGTTCAGCCAATTAGCATTTAGAAAATAGACACTAGCCATCCTAGCGCCACTTTTGTGTACTTAGTGGAAAAAAACGAATTGCCGCTACATGAAAAACAAATGGCACACTTATCTGAAAAAACAATGGAGCAGCCAACAGTGAGCAGAATCCAGGACGACACCAGCAACCCCAGTACCAGCCAGAATCCCCGGGGAAGAGGAAGTGCAAATGTAGTGAGGAGGAGAATGAGATCTTGATCACAGAGGTGACGGAGCACCAACATGCGCTCTTCGTCCATTCCAAAATGTTATTGGGGAGGAAAAAGGCCATATGGCAGACCATTGTGGACAAGGTGAATAGCGTTGCTGAAGTCAAGAGGACACTGAGTGACTGCAAAAAGCACTGGCATGATTGCATGCCTATGACAAAGAAGAAACTGTCATCCAATCTCAAGGCAGCATTGCAGACCAGAGGTGGTAGCGCAGAGCCCCAAGAGGAGCTGGATCCCTTGGAGGAGCGGGTGCCAGATGCTGTCTCCGAAACGTCGGTGGCAGGAGCTGGGGGACAGGACAGTGCAGGCTATGACGAACTGCAAAAGCAACCTGGTAAGTTGCAAGGGGCAATGTGGGTAACTAGGTCATGTTGTGCAGTGCATGCAGCTATGTCCAAGCGCTCCATGGCACTCTCTGGAGGCCAAAGGGTAGTATTTGGGCTCATCTATGGTTAAATGAAACATAAATGGAATGCTCACTGCCCAGTTACACGTTGCACAGCTCAGTCCAGCTCTGTCACCTTTATCCCTTCCATTTGTGAAGTGCAGCACCAGTCCACATTCCCCTTTCCCTTCATATTGGCACTTGCAGTTGTATGTACCACATCTGTCACTAGAACTACAATTCCCAGAATACAAAGTTTTAAAAAAATGAGGCATATTTACAAGAAAATGACACAGCGCAGCACTGCAAGCCATCTTGCAAGGGTACCGGAATTGCCACGAGGCAGCCTATTCTGCTCCAGCGCAGAGGAAAACACAGGAATGCATTGTTTTGTTGTAAAGACGATGCATCCCTGCACTTTCCTAATGACAGAGCTCAGCGCAGCATAATATCTTGCATCACCATGCTGCACCATGTTTTGTAAATATGCACATCTGTCTCAACTGGGCCCATGCACACTAATCTAGCCTGCAAAACCATGGTATGGAATGGGTTTGTCCGAGGAGAAACAACACACCTGAGGGGTGGGGGATTTGTGAGGCACAGGAAGTATCTACACCTCTGGACATTTCAAGAGACATGTCTTAAGTAGCCTAGATTAAACTACATTACAAGCAGCTGTCCTGGCATTCAGGGTCAGAGCACCCAGGGTTCAGCTGCCGTGGTAGGGAACACCCGAGCTGCATCATATCAAAAATGCAGGGATGTGCTATATTTACAGGAATACTTGACCCCCCTGTGCTCACCCCTGCGCCGGTGCAAAAAGAACAGCTGTGAGCCAACGCAGGCACCCTTGCCCCATGGGGTGCTCTGCACGTTGAACTGCCACTCTGTCTGAAAGGGGAGACATTGAATTGCAAGGCAGTGAGAAGGTACATGTGTACTGCAAGGTACCCTCACAAATATACATGCACTGCTGTGTCTGACTGGGTCACACTAGTGTAGCAGCTGGTTAGGGATGACAGACAGCTGCTCATTGTGGTACTACATTCAGCATGCCATGTCGACATGGGTGAAGATGTAGTATGTGCCAGGAGGGAATCTGGACCAAAATTGTCCCACTGTGATACATGTACAAGTCAGACGATGTTATACAGGGAACTGTCAAGGGAATGGAAGAACTACTTAGTCACAACAAAGTATAGAAGCCTGGGAGGTCCAGGAAGGTCAGAAGCTGAGGTGGATGGGCCTAGTTGTCTTAGAAAAATCGGTAGTTACATGTCAGTATTCTCAGCACTACTACAATGTGGGGTGCTGCCTGGCCCATATTACTCTATACCAGCCTGCCATGGCAGTCCATTGGATATGGTCACACATAATGTAGGTGTTGTAGGCACATGAGAGTCAATATGTGATCTAGGTCCCATCACTGTGTGGCAGTAAGCCAACTACCAGGACCAAACTGGGAAAAGCCAAAGGAGGCATGTGCACATACAAGTGCATGGGTCTGATTAAAAAAATGTGGGACACCCTGCAAATAACCAGCTCTGATCATAATGAAATGGGTTGAACGTCGATGATTGTAATATGACTAGTATGACAGGGCCCATCCATACAGTGTTAATGAGAACAATGCTGAGATCCAGTCATCGGAAAGGGAAATACAGTGCAATTTGCAATGCATACCCTTGCGTAACAGGTCTCCTTTGCATCAATGAGGAACAGAAAGTGAAATGTATTGAACCATGATTGTCAACTGGATTACTCATGCCAGCATCTAAGAGACATCAGAAATAGCATCTCCATCTCATTTCAGAGGATAATCCCTCACCTCCTGGCCAGCACGAGGTCCCGTACTTCAGCGATGATGGGGATTACAACCTGAAAATCATTGACCAAGTCACCCTCCAAAAACTCCTGGACTCCATCAGGACACCATCTCCGGACACGGGGAGGGTCAACCACATCGTGGGGTCCCCATATCCCCTGCCTACCAATCAACAGGCTCCACCTGCCATCCCACTCAGGGTCCTGGACTCAGAGGACCCACAGATTGCTTTCCAAAGTCCTGTGCTAGAAGTCCAGCAGGAGATGGTAGAGCAGGAGCGGGCGGGAATGGAGACCGTGGAAGGGAGTCTGTGGGTCCTTCAGTCCAAATGGGGACAACACTGAGGCCATAAGAGGCACCTACTCTCTGCTCCATGGCCTCTAGCAGTCTTTGGCTGATATTGCTGGTGTCATGAGGCAGAGGCATGAATAAATGTCCTGCCAAAGTGGCACCAGCGAGGTGGCCAACCAGCTGGGTGCAATAAGAACCATCTTGGAGTCCATAGAGCAGAAGCAGGACTCTCACTTTACTGCCATGGATTCCTACCACCGTGATGCTGCTGTTTTGCACAACCAGCAGATCCTGCTCACCGCTGTGCTGCCTCATGTTTTGGCACAGATGAATGATGCTGCAGCACAGGATCCATCTTCTACTCCTGATGTGTGTGTGTGTGCCTCCTTCAGCTGCTGCACCTAAAACACCCCCCTCAGGGGAGATTCTTGCCCCTCTTGCACATGAAAAAGTGTCTGGTACAATTAATCGGTGCCACATACCCTGTTTCTGCTTTGCCCTGTGCTTATGAAAATACCAGTGAGAATCAGCTGCCACTCTCCTCATTTTGCTTTTGCCCTGTTCACCTTAACCAATTGTGGACTGTCAATGTGGCTTATCCTCCCTAATGACATTGCGGTCACCCTCCTCACTGAAGCACTCCTCTCATCCACCTGTCCCATTAAATATTCTCCCATGGACTCTGTCTGGACATCCACTGGCTCAAAACATCTTTTGGGGTTGGTGTCCTATGAACTGTACATGCCGCATAACTATTGCCACATGTAAATAAATTCACTAAGTACTACCTGTGGGTTGTCTGTCTGTTAGACTCTGGACCACGTTGACCACTGTGCATTCTGTGAGGCAAAGACACCAAATACTTGCCAAAGGGACTTGTGTTGTTTGGAGTCAAGGACAATGCCAGACAGTGAGAGTAAAACATATTTGGTTAACCCTATGGGGTTTTGACTAGCAAGTGGCTAATCAAGGTTGCGAGCATGAAGTTCAACAGGAGTCAATGTTAATGGTGAATGAAGTCACCCTACAGGTGCTGGGTAACCCATGGATACTAGCAAGCAAACAACATTAGGCTGACAAGTAAACAGGGCAACCATCAGTGTGTGAGTCCAAAACCTTCAATTTCGGCTACACAACATCCATCCAAAGCATGTCGTATGACGCACCTGCACAGAGAAATCATATGCAAATACATGTGTTTGCCTGTATACCATTTCCATCATGACTGCCATGTGCACTGCTCAACAATGTCTGTAGATAGATAATGTAAAGCCATGGCCAAACTGACAGATCCCTGTCCATAGGTAAAACACCTACACACACGTTGCCAAACACTGCTAGCAAAGACTAATGCATTTACATAACATTACCTACGCACACATGCTAACTCCAACACAGTAAATCATGATGTAGACCTGTTTATAGCATAAAATGACGTTTAATGTCAACAGAAAAATTTGAATTACTGAAACACCTAATCTAAACTAACTAGCTAATCTAACCTAACCTACTCTACCTTATCCTACATACTATCTAAAACTACCTTAACCTAGCTTACTGGGGGCGTGGTCAAGATGGCGGTGAGTGTGGATGCCTAATCGAGAGCTCCGTAACAGGCTGCTTTCAAAATCCTGGTGAACAATGCGTCATGCTTACTAACTGTCATTGTCATTGGGACAGGACACCACTGAACACCATGGTGCCCGTCCGGCAATTCACAGTTGGCCGCGCTGGTGCTCGGCCATGGGAGTAACGATCCGGAGAGGAGCGGCCTGGCAGAAGCTGCCTCGGCCCTGCGCACTTGGACCGGGAGCCACGGACGGGCCTGACGGGCCTGACGGACCTCAGGCCCCTGAGCTGACGGCAGACAGAGACGGAGTGGACCTCAGGGCTGCCTCTTTGCGTTAGGCGGCTGGATGAGTGGGCCGGTGGCCATTGGCTAATCGAGCACCGTGCATGGACTGTGCGCCCCCGTCTTTGAATCGCTGGTCAGGACTGCGGACTCTGGGTCTGTCGTATACACCGGCAAAGATTCCCGGTGGGGGTCTCTCACCCTCCCTTCTCTGCCTATGGCGGAGTGTACGCCATCTCTCCTGTGTTGAACGGGGGCTGTAACTGCGCTGGGAAGCCCACCCGGTGGTGCAGGGTCATGGCTGCCCGATCAGGAACTGTCGCAGAGTGGGACACTTACACCCATCCCGAACTCCCATTCTGCAAAGGGAGGCGTTGACCTGGGCTCGACAGTGTGTGGGAGAATGCACCTGTGTGGGCTTGTGAGGGTTGCTGGCCGGTGGCTGGACAAGGGTGGACATTGCATGTTTTCTGTTGGCCCCTGGCCTGATGCGGACTTCACTGTGGATCGTATGGCAACTGCACAAGGCGGCAGCAATGTCAGAGGACTAGGGGCTTACCCCCCCAGCTTCCTCCTCACTGGCATAGAGGAGTATGCCATCCAGACATAAATAGTAGGGTTGGTTCAGCACTGAAGCGGCCTCACAGTAGTCTATAGGCCAGGTCACAAAGCCCCACACAGAAGCAGGTTTCAAAACCGGAAAGCACTTGGAACATTGCCTTGGGTCTGGCTGCCACGATCACCGTATCCAGTAAGTTTAATCCGAGTGGCTACACCACCCCGAGGGCATAGCCTGCAACACTAGTATTCATCAACAGCGCAACGTACATGTACCCCACCCACATGCTGTCTGCATGCGCACCGAGGAGCACTTCCTTCTCTTCTGGATTCCCGACATAGAGGTTTATTGTCCTGGCCAGATATGGATCTGAGTATACCCCCACCGCTAACACCAGCGGAATTTCCACCTGGTCTCTTTCTCTTATGGCTAACAGCGCCAGCTGGCACTGACATTGTGACCTGAGCACCTCCACACTGTGGCCCCGTATTTAACCTGATATGCTCCCTACAACGGCACATGTATAGACAACTGGGTGGCGCGTCCTGTAAACACCTTCGACAAAGGCACGTTACCGACAGGCCGGGGTGGTTGGTCCCTCGCTCTCGCTGTCGCTGTAGGAACTGCAGATCCTGTACGGAGTATTCCAATTCCACACTCCAACATAATGGGTAAGCCCAGAGCAGAAAATCCACATACCCTACCGCGGGATGCGAAGAGCCTGACCTCTGTTACAGAGGAGGTCACACAGTTGACAAGGCCCTGGGACCCACGGACCACGCAGACCGTCCACACCAGTTCAATTACCTAATGGTGGCAGTTCTGGACATTAAATCCACCTTATGCCCTAAAATAGACACACCCTGTGGGGATATTGGTTAACTGCGAAAGGATCACGAGAAACTAAAAGGCCAAGTGGAAGAAACCAAATCGTTATTGACCTCCTTGTGGCCCACAGTGATTTTGATGTCTGAACAGGTCAGACCAGGTCAAATTACAAAAACAAAATGGAATATCTAAAAGGCAGGGTGGAGGACCAGGAGGGCTGAACCTGCAGGAATAACGTACACATCGTGGGACTCTCATAACGTGTTGAGTATCACAGCATGGAGCTCTACTTAGAGGCCTGGTTCTCCAAGGACATTCTTTTTTTTAATACATTTTTATTGAAGAAGACAAGAGAATTTACATGAATCAGGTGTCATACACAGAACACAATATATCAATAGGTGAGCAAGTATACAATGCATAAAAAGCAATTTACCGAAGGATGCAACTGCAGCAACGATACATGTATTAAAGTGGAGAGACGATCAGCAATCTGACAAAACAACAGCCTGCAAAGTTAGCCCACCCATGTTCCAGGATAATAAAGACCAAATTAGACACCCGACAAATAAGAAAATCGATACAGGATAAGCGACCCATCTCTTGTGAAAGAAGAAAGGAAAGAGAAAAAAAGGCCATAGAACTAAACGGAGGTAAAATAACAAACCCATCCCCATTCCCCACACCCTACACCTCTGCAATGGCTACGGCCCATCCCCACTAGCAGTGTGCCTGTCGCCCCAGAACTGGACCTAAAAGTAGGAAAAAAGAAAGTGGAGGAGGGAATATCAAACAGGCCCTCGGTCTCCCTTTCCCCCCGCCAGCAGTAACCCACCCCATACATCTCCAGGATAATAGAATGCAACAAGTAGAATCCAACGGGGGGGAAGCGTGTAAGAACCACCCCGCTCCCGCGCCATCATGAGGTACAAATCCCGTGTCAAATGAAGTCATTTTTCAAACCCATACGGTAAGAGTCAGCCCTGGCCGCTACGATTCTTAATGCGAGCCCTGTCCATTCGAACCGCCATCTCAACAGGAGTATCAAAATATAGAAAAGTTTCCAAGACAGCACGGAAGAAGTGATAACAGGATAGCCGTACACAAAATCCAAAAGTCAAACGAAGGTCACTGCCCACCAGAAATAGGTCGCCAGAGCGTTTTTGAACCATCTGGGAGAAAAAGGGCGAGGTATCAATCCGACAGTCACTGGAGAACTCACTGTGAAGTATAGGAATATCCACATCCATCTCGGGCGATATCGGCATAGGGCAGAATGCACCTCTGATAGTCTCGGGCTCGCTTGCTGCCGTCTCGGAGTCGAGAAAAAATACAAAGTCCGACTTCTGCGCAGGGTCCTCTGTAGCAGTCGGAGTTTGCTCCGCGGGTAAAGCATCTTGTTCCAGAACCAACAAAGGGTCGGAGTCTGGTCTCCGGCAGATGATATCAGCCGTTACAACCATCCTCCGGACGATGGCGGTGACTTGTGAATGGAGCTCCCCAATGGCGGCCATTATAGTATGCAGCGACGGTGCACATTCAACCCGCTCCATCGCCCTTCACGAAGCGACCGAGCAGGTCTCTGAACCCCGGAGGTCGACTACTCCGGGGCACCAGGCACAGGCAATGCCGATGACAACTGTGGGCACTTCCAAAAGCGCGATCTCAACACCGTCGCCGCCAGCGAGGAGCCAAGCCCAACGACCCCGGGAGCTCAACGGGGCCCCTGGGCAGCGGATCCCCGACCACAGCAATCGATACGTCAAGCCGCGGCAGTTGCGGGATAAAGCTGCCACCGAGCCACCATCAAAAACGGACAAGAAAAACTCCACTTCGGGAGACCGGAAGCCACCCACGCCCCGCAGCCGATGTTGTTCAACTCCAACCCGGCTGGGTTAGAACTCGAGGCCCCGGCTTCAACTCCGGGTTAGGCCGAGAATGGAGCACGGCGTATCTTCATTATTTGAGCAGCTAGAAATTCCGGGATTGCACCTTTAGAGTCAGGCACACTTCAGCTGCAAGGGAGTCCGGTGAGAAATCAGGATGATAGTCAGGATTGGTGAGCAACTGGCGGAGGTCGGCGTAGCCGGGAGCCTATGCGGCCATCTTGGTTGCTAGCGTAGATCCTCCTCCAAGGACATTCTTAAAGGCAAGTACTCCAAATTCTTCTTCATTGAACGGGCTTATAGAGTGCCGGGAGGCCCCCTCGGCCCGGCAATCCTCCAAGCCCGGTGGTTGCATGTCTGTTCAGCTATCTGGACAGGAATCATATCCTGCAGCTAACAAAAGCCCGTGTCAGACAGAAATTGCCATGATCCACATATACCCGGACCACACGTTGTCAGTGCAATGTCGCAGATCTTCTTACATGAATGTCAAATGGTGCCTGCGTAGTCATGAAACCCAATATGCGTTGCAATACCCCGCCACACTACTCATCCACCATAAAGACAGCACTACTCTTTGTCACTCCCCAGACAAGGCTTGGGTGGAGCAAAATGGGTTTGCCAGTGTCCCGCAATTATTACCGGTGGTTCCCCGCCGTCAATGGAATAACTCAACTTCATGCAGAAAACTTAATAAATCTCAGTTGCAACGCCCCACCAAGACTCAGGCGGCTGAGGGGATGGACCAGGCTGTCAGACAGGCAGAGCAACACAGTAACCCAAACTTGCCTTCTATATCAGAATCTGACACCAACATCACACCGGATCATGTGTGTCAGCTCACAGACTCCCAGCACTCGGCACTGTTGGGTGAGGGCCCAACAGTGATGCCGCAAACTGCAGGCGAACTTGGATGTCTCCCTCCCACTTCCTCCTGGGAACTTACGCAGTACTCGACGAAACTTTCACTGCTGCGGCTTGCCCCGGCGCGGGCCACTCTGAAGCGATGAACATTTGTTGGTACCACGCATACGACAAGCATGCACAGCTATGGCGGCCATCCTGCGAACATCTACGCAGCACTGCTACACCCCCACGTAGACGATAATTGGCTGATATAGCATTGTTATGATTCCCTTTTCTCTCTCTTTTTCAAAATTCATTTTCTGATATTCTTCATTCTTTCATTTGTTTGGTTATTCAATACTATGTCATTTTGCATTTCAGTGCAGATGACTTTGTAACTGGCCTGGGGTGGGGTGTTGTGTATGGAAAATGTTCCACATTGTCTGTCCATTCCACTCTGGCATACTCCATGCTAAAAATTATCAAAGCTACCTTGGCGTCACCTCAACTGCGCACAGTGCGGGGGGAGACTGGCGACTAATGACTGCATCACCTTCGCGGTTACATGCCTTTGCTAATTGTGGCTCTCTTTTAAAAAATAAAAAGCCAAAAAAATGCCAGACAATAATTATCTACTGCTTACTTGGAATGTCCGGGGATTAGCCGGCTGCACCAAGCGGCATAAGGTATATCAATACTTGCGCAGACACAAGATCTCACTGGCCCTGCTCCAGGAGATTCACCTCACTCAGCAAACGCTTTTGTCTCTGCGCAAGCACTGGGGAGGCACGTCAGTGGGGACTATATATTCGGGTTATACCAGGGGTACTTTGATATGGGTGGCATCCTGGACCCCACTGCAGTTACTACACACTGGGTAGATCCACAAGGTCTAGAGGGGCTCCTGGATGGCTCTCCAATCGCACTCATCTCTCTATATGCACTGAACTCCGGACAGGCTTCTTTCTTGCCGACCCTGACCCTGTCCTTATTAAGTGACCAGACAGATCCTACATACTGGGGTGGGGGGTGATTACAGCTGTGTGCAGGATCTATACTTAGATCAATCACGACCACCACTCCCAGAGGCTCAATCCTTAGGATTGGCATTACACATCGGAAACTGGGCTGGAGAAATGCAGCTATGTGAAGCCTGGCACAGTAAACACCCCACGGCATGCGTATACTCACATTACTCTCCGATGCTCGACTTGTACACTAGAATTGAAGCAATATTTTGCTCGCCGATTGCCTTATCCAGAGTATCCCGAGCAGAATACTTAGCACACACGCTGTTGTATCATAGTCCCCTGCAAACACATCGGGCCTGGGATACACGCAGAACTAATATTCCAACATGGCCTCTTCCCTTGGAGGCACTCTAGGATGCACCACTGCGCATCTCTATAAAGCAATCTATCAACACATATTTTCAAATCACAGCCGGCACAGCCACACACGATTGTATTGCGCGGCGTGGTTATTAAAGCTGCATATGGCTCCCTCATGACACTTTTGAACGCACTTCAGGACCAAGGGCCCGATTCACAGAACTAATTTACGACAAAAACTTACACTTATTACTCATGGTATTCACAGAATGCACTTATGACTGTCCTAAGTTTACGTTCGCACTCGGACAGTCGTAAGTGTATTCTGTGACCCGCATATTGCACCTGCACTGGCTAAGGCTCGATTGTCCTATAAAGAGACACACGACAAGTTATGTGCCTTAGATTACAAACAACATGCTGATGGCGATAAGGCAGGCAGGACACTGGTTTGGCAGCTAAAAAACGATTCCACACAACCTCCAATCACGGCCATACGTACATTAGAGTGACATTTTGTAAACACACAGGAACAGATTAATAATTCCTTCTACAAATACTATTCCTCCCTCTATAAAGCCCCAGTAACTAACACGTCACGGGACATTCAGTATTTCCTGGCACTTACTACCCTGCCACTGATAACACGACCTCAATACAAATCCCTCAAGGGTCCCATCTGAGGTGGAGATCACCGAAACAATAAAATTGTTGGCAAGAAATAAAGCACCAGGGGCGGATGGCTGGCCATCAAAGTTCTATATGACATATGCAGATTTAATTGCACCCCACCTCAGTGGCATTTCTCAAGAGGCGTTCAATCGTGGCACACTCCCTCCATCCCTCCGAGATGCAATATTGGTGGTGTTGCCTACATCAGGAATAGACCCACTATTAATGGGTCCATACCACCCTTTGTCATTATTGAACGCCGATTATAAGAATCTGGGTAAGATTCTAGCTGTTCAGTTGTCTGATACTGTGTAACTGCTAGTCCATAGCGATCAGAATGGGTTCATACCGGGGAGAAATACTGGCTTAAACTTGTGCCGACTTTTTAAATTATTAGAGTGGGCACGATCAGAGACGGAGACACCTTGGATCGCCACTTTGGATATTGAGAAAGCGTTCGATACTCTGGGATGGGAGGACCTATTAGCAGTCCTAACGAAACTCGGCTTGGGCCCTAATTTTCTCTGATGGATAAAGGTGCTGTATGCTAACCCGCAGGCCAGAGGTAAGACAGGACGCATCATCTCCCCCTCTTTCGCGATCGAGCGCGGCACAAGATAGGGGTGCCCTCTGTCAATCAAGACATTTATAGAGCGCACTACTCACCCGTAGGGGGGGAACATCACTTACAACGAATTTTTTACAACGCACTACCATTACATCGCAACCATTACAACGCAAACCATTACAACGCAATGCGCTGGGGGGCGCTCTAGGATAGGGAATGTATTTAATATACTATCCAACACCTTCCCTGCTATCCACGGGGACTGGAGTTGGAATAGTAAATTAAATAATTCACTATCCAGCGCCTAAAAGCATTATGCGTTGTAATGGTATGCGATGTAAAAACCGCGTTGTAAAGGCATGCGATGTAAAAGCATGCGTTGTAGTGACACCAATCCCCCGTAGGGTCTCAAGGCGCTAGGAGGGGGGGGGTGCCGTTACTGCTCGAACAGCCAGGTCTTGAGCTTCTTCCTGAAGGAGAGGTGGTCTTGGGTCAGGCGCAGGTCGGTTGGGAGGGAGTTCCAGGTCTTGGTGGCCAGGTAGGAGAAGGACCTTCCTCCTGTTGTCGCTCTTCGGATGCGGGGGACGGCGGCGAGGGCGTGGCTGGTTGATCTGAGGTGGCGCTTGGGAGCGTAGAAGTTGATTCGGTTGTTGAGGTAGCTCGGGCCTTGGTCGTGTAGGGCTTTGTGTGCGTGGGTGAGGAGGCGGAAGGTGATTCTTTTGTTGACGGGGAGCCAGTGCAGGTCTCTCAGATGTCCGGAGATGTGGCTGTTTCGTGGGATGTCGAGGATGAGTCTGGCTGAGGCGTTCTGGATCCGCTGGAGTCACTTCTGGAGCTTGGCGGTGGTTCCGGCGTAGAGGGCGTTGCCGTAGTCCAGTCGGCTGGTGACGAGGGCCTGGGTGACAGTCTTCCTGGTCTCGGTGGGGATCCACCAGAAGATCTTCCGTAGCATGCGCAGGATGTTGAAGCACGACGAGGAGACGGCGTTGACTTGTCTGGTCATGGAGAAGGAGGAGTCCAGGATGAAGCCCAGGTTGCGTGCGTGGTCCGTCGGTTTGGGTGCGGTGCCCAGGGCGGGGGGCCACCAGGAGTCGTCCCAGGCGGAGGGCGAGGATCCCAGGATGAGGACCTCCGTCTTGTCTGAGTTCAGTTTCAGGCGGCTGGTCGTCATCCACTCGGCTACATCTCTCATCCCTTCATGTAGGTTGGCTCTGGCGGCGGCGGGGTCGTTGGTCAGGGAGAGGATTAGCTGGGTGTCGTCGGCGTAGGAGATTATGTTGAGGTTGTGTTGGCGTGCGATGGCCGCGAGGAGGCTCATGTAGACGTTGAAGAGGGTGGGACTCAACGAGGATCCTTGAGGGACGCCGCAGATGACTTCGGTGGCCTCTGACTTGTACGGTGGTAGGCGGACTCTCTCTGTTCTTCCGTCGAGGAAGGAGGTGATCCATTCCAGTGCCTTCTCCTGGATTCCGATGTTGCCGAGGCGCTGCACTAGGGTGCGGTGGCAGACAGTGTCGAAGGCCGCGGAGAGGTCCAGGAGGATGAGGGCCGCTGTTTCTCCGTTGTCCATCATGGCTCGGATGTCATCGGTGGCAGCGATGAGGGCGGTCTCGGTGCTGTGGTTGGCTCGGAAGCCAGACTGTGAGGGGTCGAGGGAACCATTCGTCTCGAGGAAGGCGGCCAGCTGTTTGTTGACGGTCTTTTCGATGACTTTGGCCGGGAACGGGAGGAGCGAGATGGGACGGTAATTCTTGAGTTCGGTGGGGTCCGCTGTTGGTTTCTTGAGTAGAGCGCTGAGTTCTGCGTGCTTCCAGCTCTCCGGGAAGGTGGCGGTGTCGAAGGAGGTGTTGATAATGTCCCGCAGGTGGGGTGCGATGACAACGTCGGCCTTGTTGAAGACGTGGTGAGGGCAGGGGTCGGTCGGAGATCCGGAGTGGACGGAGTTCATTGTGCGGATGGTGTCTTCGGTGCTGATCGGAGTCCAGGCGCGGAGGGTGGTGGTGGGTGGCGTTGCTGCGGTTGTGGCGTGCGTCGGTTGGATGCTGAAGCTGTTGTGTATGTCCGCGATTTTGTTGTGGAAGTAGGAGGCGAGGGAGTTGCAGAGGTCTTGCGACGGGGTGATGTCGTTGATTCCGGCGTTGGGGTTGGAGAGCTCTTTCACGATGTTGAAGAGTTCCTTGCAGTTGTGTGCATTGTTGTCCAGCCGGTCCTTGTATGCATTTTTCTTGGTGGCGCGGATCAGTTGGTGGTGTTTCCGGGTGGCGAGCTTGAGGGTGTTCATGTTGTCCATTGTTGGTTCCCTTCTCCATACTTTCTCGAGGGCTCGGCAGTTCTTCTTGGAGCTCTTGAGTTCGTCGGTGAACCATGGGGCTTTCTTGCTGCTGGGTCTGCTGGGCGGGGTCCTCAGCGGGGCGAGTTCGTCCGCGCAGTTGCTGATCCACTTCGTGAGGTTGTCGGCGGCCTGGCTGGGGTTCGCTGAGCCGGCAGGAGGGTGCTGGCTCAGGGAGGCGGTGAGCTGGTCGGCTGTGATCTTGTTCCAGCTTCTTCGGGCAACCTGTTGCTGGTGGTGGTGGATCGTCGTTCTTTTGAAGGTGAAGTGGACGCAGCTGTGGTCCGTCCAGTGGAGTTCTGTAGCGTGGCTGAAGGCGATGTCTTTGCTGGATGAGAAGACGGCGTCGAGTGTGTGTCCGGCGAGGTGGGTGGGGGTGGACACCAGCTGCTTGAGTCCGAGGTTGGCGAGGTTGTCGAGCAGGGTGATGGAGTTACGGTCGCTGTTGTTCTCCAGGTGGAAGTTGAGGTCCCCCAGGAGGATGTAGTCGGCGGAGGGGAGGGCATGCGGGCTGATGAAGTCGGCGATGTCCTCGCTGAATCGTGTGCGTGGTCCCGGGGGTCGGTAGATCAGGGTGCCTCTGAGGGTGGTCTTCGGGTCGGTGTGGATCTGGAAGTGCAGGTGTTCGGCGGTGGTTAGGGTGTCGTCGGTGTTGGTCGTGATGCGGATGGTGTCTCTGTGGATGATGGCGATGCCTCCTCCCGTCTGGTTGGCGGTGCGGTCCCTCCGGGTGATCTTGTAGCCCTCTGGGATGGCGATGGCGATGTCGGGCGCTGAGGAGGCGTTCATCCAGGTCTCCGTGAGGAAGGCGATGTCAGGGGCTGTGGTGTCGAGAAGGTTCCAGAGTTCGATGGCGTGTCTGTGGACGGAGCGGGTGTTGAGCAGGATGCACTTGAGGTGGTTGCTGCTGGTGTTCGGCTTGGCGGGTGCTGGTGCCGAGTAGGTCCGGATGCAGGTGAACATGCAGGCGTGGCAGCTGAAGGGTCCGTGGGTGTGCTTCGGGGTGGCTCGGTGGCATCCCGGGATGCCGCCGGTGTTGAGTGCGATGAGTTCGGCGGCGTTGTAGGTTCGTCGGGTCGGCATTCGTCGGTGGGGGCCAGGGGTCCTGGCACTGGGCGCGGTCCAGGCGCGGACGGGCGCAGACGGGCTTACCTTTGGCGCGCCTTCGGCGCACAATCGGCGCGCCCGCTGCGCGTTCGCACGGTCGCCATATATGGCGAAGTGCGCGGGGGGGGCGGAGCAGCTGGGAGGCGGGAGCGGGGAGGGTACAGAAGGCAAAAAGGGGCGGGGTTAGCGGCGGTGGCGGGAAGCGGGGAGCGGGGAGGGAGAACGAAGGGGCCAAACAGACAAGCAAACAAGCAATACAGAAGGTAAAAGGCAGATACAAGGTACAGGCAACACTAAAAACAGTTCAGGATAACAATGACGACGGGGGCAGGTCAGGCGGTCACGGACCACGCTGCTAGAGGCAGGGGGCGTGGTCACGCGGCGGAGCTTGGCCAGCGAGGCAGAAGGCGGGGAAGACGCACGCAGCAGCTGGTGGCCGTGCGGCGCGGGGGTGTCCTAGAACTAGGTCACCCCCTCTGTCACCCATTATCTTCACGCTTGCCATGGAACCTTTAGCAGGCTGCTTCATTTCTGCGTTTTAGACTGTGGAATGCAGGCATATGCACAATGGCATACCATCTCCCTTTATGCGGACAACGTACTGGTATAATTGCAGGGCAAGAATGAAGTTCTGCAAGGACTAATTCAGGTGCTAGAAGAACACGCTTTTGTATCTGGCCTGAAAGTGAGCTGGTCTAAGTCAGTGGTGTTTCCAATGAAGCCCCTTTCAATGACACAGAGGCTAAATCTGACCACCACACCCCTCATGTGGGTCTTTGACTCTTTAAAATACTTAGGGGTCCAGTTTCACCATTCTCAGACATATGTAATAGACGGCAACTTAGGCAAAGTAACTGCCAGAGCTCGGGCTGCGCTTCCATTTTGGACCTGGCTCCCTTTATTCCCTATGGGATGTGTGGCTATCGCAAAGATTCTGCATCTCCCCAGACTCCTCTATCTTTTTTCTTCCATTCCCTACAAGCCTCCATGCAGATTTTTTCGAGAACTAGAGTCGCTCCTGGTGACACTGATCTGGGGTGGCGTCAGGGCTAGGGTAGCCCTTCTGAAATTATATCTCCCACTTTCGGAGGGTGGACTAGGAGCACCCAATTATGAACATTATTATTATGCAGCACAGCTCCAATGGGCAATAATATGGTTGGCGAGCAGCAATCTGGCGGAGCTAGACCCCTGGGCAGTGCAGCTCCGCAGACCTGCTTTACTAGAATGGTTATCTGGCACTAAAACAGCACTACAGCGGACACAGGGTAAATTGCTTATGTTGGCGGTCCAGCATTGCTGGACAAGGTATGCTCAGCCTGCCTGACAGCCCTCACCATACGCACCGGACCTCCCCCTTGAGCTGTTGCCTGGTTCCTACACCTGCCTTAAGAGATCAATGTTGGAGGCGTGGCACACTACTGGGCTAGATCTGTTCGTAGATTCAACCCTATGCGAGTTTGAACACCTGATCCGCGATTGTGGAGTGCCACCAGGCACCTTTCTGCTTCACGCAAAGCTAATGCAACAGCTCCACAAGGCATGGGGGAATGCACATATTGAGCCTATTATATCCCAGGTCTTACAAACATTACTAGATCATGGCCGTGGCAGAAAGGCTATCACTGCGTTGTATAGCTCCCTTAGACCCGATCCTACTCCCCTGTTGGCACCTCTGTGAAAATACTGGAACACCGTCTTGACAGCTAATAGCACCAACAAGCAGTGGGCACAGTGTATAGGCTAGCCCAAGTGTTTATCAAGTAATGTTAGACTGAAGTACACACAATTTAATTATCTCCACCACACCTACTTAACCTCGCACAGACTGGCTGGTATGTACTCTACCTCCTCGGACATATTCCCCAGGTACTTGACTGTGGATGCCACATGTTCCCACATGGTCTGGTCGTGCCCTCAATTAGGAGCATATTGGAATGCCATAGCTGAGATTCTAACGGAGGCGTTGGGCACCCTGGTGATGCCCCAGGCCCTGCACTTCGTGCTTGGTATCACAAAACCCAATGCGCGCCGGAAGGGACTTAACAAATTCCTGGATCTCGCGCTGGGACTGGCCAAGCGCAGACTGGCTATGTCCTGGAAGTCACCTACGGGACAGAGCAAGCATGTATGGCTTTGGACCTCCGTAGGTCACTGGCATTTGAACAGTTTAATCAGTTATCTAACACTATGTGGCACTCCACATCCATTAATCCCACACAGTGGCAGAGATTACTTAAATGCTGTAGAGTCCAAACTATACTCTGCCCTACTTGCTATTATGTTTACTTGATGCCCCTAACAATGTATCTGCTCTTTCTCATTCTTTTTATATATGCAAATTGTTATACATAATATTGTCAATGTGATGCAGTGGAATGACATTGTACTTTTTCTTTTTTCCTGAAAATTTATAAAAATAATCCCCAAAAAAAACTTAACCTAGCTTACTCTACACATTTAGCATGACATCATAAACATCATCCCCAACCCCCCTTATGACACGTCTTCACACAAGGACAGCAAAAACGACACCTAAACATCAACTATACACCTAGAATCCTATACAATCATATATTTTTGGGGTTCTTTTTGAAATTTGGTATTTTTCAGGGTTTTTTCATAACACATACATAACACAGCAATCCCCACCCCAAAAAAGTACCCTTACCCACTAAAATTATTCCCACCCCTACAAAACCCAGAAAACCACTACACATACACTATAACTACACTAACTAACCTAAACTGTTGTGTAGTTCCCACTAATTCATAGGGAAGGAGGGACTGCTTCCTGTACGTGTATTGTAGAATGTATTCATCAGCAATGGAATACGCTGGGGACAACAATACCCATGGTTCTTTAAGGGGTCCATCAGTACTTCATTGTCCAATGGCGCAACCAATTGTGATCTGAGGCATAGATGCAATATGCATTCATGGCTGCAATGCAGGCAATGGAATACAGGTTGTATGCAGTTAAGGCAAACATGCTTGAAGGACAAGAACCAGTGCTACTCTAGTACTCAAAGCCGAGGTGTGCCAAAGCAGTGTACCATGCGCTCACAGCATCGCACAATAAGCAGTTCTGTCTCCATTGTGTGCTGAACTAGGGCGTCTATTGCGGAGCAGAAAAATTTAAATCAGGATTCCGGCCACAAGTAGCAGGAAAACCGGAGGACCTACAAAAACGCTTCCCAACACGTGAGTGTATGAAAGATGGTATAACTCTGAAAATTGTCTGAAAGGTGCTAACTAGTCCAGAGCCAATTCTTTTGAAAAACTGCACTATTCCCTTCATATCAGACATATTAAAGATAGGGTGGACCAGCTTTCAAAATGCAGCAGAAAGTTAGTGTGGAGTAGTGTCTGTATCTCAGATGAGGACCTTGCAACCTGGATATCAAAAGTCTCTCTGGTTGAAGTTGAGGCCACATGTTTTTGAAACAGCATGGCTTTCAGTTTGCTCAGAGAATTAAGGCATAAGTTGGATACATTTATTGAATGCCAGAGCGTTGCCTCCCTTACTGTGCCGGCAGTTAGAAACAGTACTTGTGTGCAACAAATGACTATGGAATTAACCGTTGGCAGATAAGCGAAGCCCGGTTCCATTCCACAGCAATCTTGATCATTCAGCATCAAATAGCTCCCACTTGAGAGCAGCCTGAAGACCGGATGAATCACAACAGCCGGAGAACCCTTCAGATAACAGGTCAAGTTTACAACTGAAGCATTGCATGCCCCATGAATAGAAATCTCCTTGCAGACTAAGGACCCGCTTAAAGCATCCTCACACTCGGAACCACTGAAGAAAACTTCTTTGTCCCCATTACTGCATCTAACCGTGAATAGTAATTCCCAGTACTCATGCACATAACCTTCCCCTAGCGCTTCGTATCTGCCCACCGGTAGACAATATTGGAATTAGAAAGTCGTGACCGGTAGGGTGATGTAACCATGGATTATCCAGTCTGTGATGTTGTCTCAGCCATGGTGAAAGGTAATTGACCTTATTTTTCAATGTGAAATATGGTATACTTTGCATCTCTGTGCACCATTACTATCTGTCTTTCCTTTAAATCATATGCAGAAAACAGACTTGTAATATTGATGTAACATCATGGCACATGGCCAGACTGAATGCTTGCAAAGTCCATCTTAATATCACAATGGACTGGAGATGTGATTGTCATTTCTTGCTGTATTAAGTCAATCGCAAAAGATACTATGTTGCCCAGTGAATAAATTCTGGATGATATACCATTGTCAACCACAGCCTAAGCCTTTTCTGAGTTAACCCTATTGATTTTGTACAGTCTCTCAGCAGCTTCCTGCTGGGAAATTTCCACAGCTCGTTGTATATTCCATACATGAATCGCTTTTGGATTCTGGGGACCTAACAAGAAATCCCTGAGATCCATCTCATTAGAAAGGGAAAAGTGTTGCTTCACCTGAGAGAATGTTGAGGTTTTTAGCCAATCAAGGCACAACTTCCCAACACTATTTGATGTCACCACCCTTGAGCGGTTTGACTGTACATATTGCTGATCAGGCCTATGGATATTAAACCCTTTACTGTTACCCAGGAATCTTGATTGACACCCATTTGTGTCCACAGGCCAAACCAACCATCCCATCCAATTGGGGTCTGATGAATTAAAAGATCCTTTTCCTATCATGTGTATCCTCATCACTGTAGTGTGTGGATTGCTGCCAGTTCTCAAATAATGAGCATGTGGGAAAGTGAGGTGTGTTCAAGTCCTTCATCTTGGCTATTCTGCGACAGGAAGTTTGTTGCACTGTCTTTGGATGGCGGTTGCTGAGTGGATGGCAGTCGCTGAGTAGATGGCGGCTAATTGTCTACAACTGAATTCAAGTACATAGGAAATCCTTCTCTTGGGAAGAGATATCCACCATTGGGGCGAACATTGGTGGCCCTCTTCTCTGGGGCCACGCCCACAACCCAAGGTGGTGTTAAAATATCTAGGTGTCTGGATCAACAGTGCCTTTACCTTTGAAGCACAGGCAAAATCGGTGGTAGGTGTCAGCTTCGAACCGCTATGTGGGCTCAAACCTATCCTTGGATTTTTTTTATTCTCACACACACCAGGTTATCAATCAGTCTACCATCCTTTCGAGGCCAGACTACTGTCATATATTGTATCTAGGATCGAATAAGACGGTGACCAGAAGACTCCAGCTAGCCCAAAACGCTACAGCAAGGCTGCTATTCTCCCTTCCTAAGTTTTGCTTGGTCTCTAGCTCTATCCACAGACTGCATTGGCTCCCTGTGGATAAGCGAATCCATTTCAAGTCCCTGTGCATTGCACATAAAATCCTACCCTCTCAGGGGGCTTCCATTCTGTCCAGTTTGCTTCATCCTTACCTACCCTTGCATGCTCTGTGCTCAGCCAATCTCAACTTGGCGTGTGTGCCTTGTGTCAGAAGAACAAGAGCAGGAGGCCGCACTTTCCGCGCCAGAGCACCTGTTCTCTGGTATACTTTTCCTCTGTCTATCAGGAACATTCAGAACCACTGGGCTTTCAGGAAGGCCCTGAAGACCAGGTTGTTTTTGGTTTAATCATCGTCTATGATTTCACTGCTTGTCCTTTACACCAGCCTTTCTTGACTAGAGCAGCTGTACCTTGTTGCTGGGGCAGCCATGCGCTTACAAATATTTTAACATACCATGTGCAGGGAAGTGTTGAGAGAACTGACCATATCATGCTGTGGTACACAAAAATCAGCTGTGTGGCCTTGTGTCTGGAAGGATTTGTATGGGCCATGCACATAGCAATTGCACATACTGGCACCTGCATCAAGGAAGGGTTTTGCGATTCCTTAATTGCGATTATTAAGGAATATCAAATAAGGAATTGCAAAAGCCCATGCATGTAGGAATCGCTAACAAAATAGTGATTCCTAAACATTCCTTAATTGCGACTCACAAATTGCATGTTGCAATTAAGGAATGTCTTCCCATTCATTCCTATGTGCCTACAGGCCCATAGGAATGAATGGGAATTGCATGCGCATTTTGCGAGTACCAAATAGGTATGCAATTTCAAGGGTGCAAGGGTGCCAAATGTACACCATGTTGCACCCCTGAAAATTGTAATGTGCACCCATGTTGCGCACACACATGCTCTAAGGGCATGTGTGTGTGTAACATGTAATTTAGAAAAATGCACTTTAGTGAATTTTTCAAAGTTTTTGCAAATTACCGACTCGTAAATGGAGTGTGAGGCAGTGTGCGCCCACCACCCACCTATCTAAAAAGGCACACTTGAGCTAACAAGCTGACGAGCTCTGGTTGATGCACCTGCACTCAGCAAGTGGTACTGAGACCTGCGAAGACTTGGACAGCATTTCCAGCACCCCCCAAAAATATGTGATACTCTCTACTGAAGAAGAACAATTATCCTGAAACACGTGTCTAGAGATACACAGCACTGGCTCAACAACAAGGGTGAAAAACTTAAGCCTGACACCGAAGAAAGTATTATCATGCACTGCATTTATTATGATGTATCGGGGCAAACTGAGTGCTAGAGTGTGAGGCAGTGTGCACCCACCCCCCTCCTGCAAACCAGAATATGTTTGCCATTGCTATCCATCACAATATGTTTCTAGGTTGTGTGGTTACTTGAAGTTTGCTGATGGCAATGCATTGAGACATGAAGTTCACCTGCGATGTTTGAGTTTGAGTTTAAAAATATTTTTAAAGCGCGCGTACACCAAACGGTTTCATGGCGCTATTGTAGTACTACAAACCCAAAGAACGAAGAGAAACTAGGGGCCAGGGACCGTTATAAGAAGGAAATGCCTGGGTGAAGAGAAAAGTTTTAAGGGTTTTACGGAAAAGGGAGTACTGGGGGCAGGATCACAAGTGGGACGGGAGCGAGTTCCAAAATGCAGGAGCCACAGTAGAGAACTTGGAACCTTCCATTTTTTTCGCTTAAAGCAGGGGACAATGAGAAGTTGTTGGGAGGCTGAACGCAATTCTCTAGTCGGGGTGTAATTGTGGATTGCAGAGGTGATAAAAACAGGGGCAGAGCCCGACCGGGCATTAAAAATGATACAGCCCAGTTTGAAAAGGGCACGTTGCTGAACAGGGAGCCAGTGTAAAGATTTGAGGAGGGGAGTGACATGATGTGACTTGGGAAAGCTAAATACCAGGCGAGCTGCCTGGTTCTGGACCAACTGTAGCCGCCTCACGAGGTACGCTGGCATGCCACAATAAAGGGCATTGCCGTAGTCCAAGCGGGACGTCACCATGGCCAGAAGTATAAGTTTGAGGGCAGATGGGGTGAAGAACCTAGAGACTTTACGAATAGTCCGGAGGGAGAGAAAGGCTGAAGATACAACCGCACTGACTTGGGAGTGAAGAGAGAGTTGGTCATTGAATTTGAAACCAAGAGTTTTTACAGAGGAAACGGGAGTGGGTGAGGGACCTAAAGAAGGGGGCCAGAAGAGAAAAGACCATGGACTGGAGCAACCACCCGTCAACACCAATTCCGTTTTATCGGGATTGAGTTTCAGGTGGTTGTGGTTCATCCAGTCCTGAATGAAGGTCATAACAGAGTGAAAATTAAATATCGACGCAGAGGAAGGGGATAAAGAAAAAATAAGCTGGAGATCGTCGGCATAATTGTATACAGAGACCTCCATCTGCTGTAAAGCAAAAATAAGAGGGGCAATGTATAGATTGAATAACAATGGGGACAGTGAGGATCCTTGAGGGACCCCACACTGTACAGAGCGGAAGTCAGCTGAGTAGTCACCCAAGCGAACTGCTTGAGTGCGGCCACTCAGAAAGGAGGATAACCAGACCAAGGCCGACCCCCGATTCCCGCCGCCTCGACACGTGAAAGTAAGATGGTATGGTCCACCGTGTTGAAAGCGGCGGAAAGATCGAGAAGGACCAGGGCCTGGGTCTGATTAGTGTCCATGCCCTCTCGGAGAGTATCCAGGACAGATATAGCCACAGCTTCTGTCGAATGAGCAGGGCGGAAGCCAGCCTGCCTAAGGGCCAAGACACTATTCCTTTCCGCAAAGGCACTCAAGGTTCTCACAACATGACATTCCAGTACTTTGGCCAAATAAGGCAGGAGGGAGATAGGACGGTAGTTGGCTGAGACTGAAAGGTCAGCACCAGTTTTTTTTAGGATAGGTACAATAACTGCCGATTTGAGTGATGAAGTGACAACACCCTGGGAAAGTGAACTGTTCAGAAACATAAGAGGTGGTGAAGGACAAGAGGAATAAATCTGTCTCAAGATGTAAGTAGGACAAGGGTCCAAGGGGGAACCGGACTTGACCAAGGGAAGGAGGGACAGAAAGGAGTCAGCCGTGAGCAGGGGGATTGAGTCTAGACGTGCTGTAGCTGGGGGACAGGGGGGATTAGTGAAAGAAGGGGACGGGGGGGAATGTTGGCTCTGATCGTGCTGATTTTGTCCAGAGAAAAAGAATTCAGAGAATCACACAGGGATTGAGAAGGAGAGGGTTTCAAAGAGGCCCTATCAGAATAGGCTAGGTCGTGGATAATCTCAAAAATTTCTCTTGGCCGATTCTCGGCGAGTTGGATTTTAGATGAGAAATAGGCCTTCTTCGAATCCAGAATAGATTTCTTATATCGGGCCAAAAGGGTGATGTAGAGATTTCTCGAAATGGGGCAGTAGTCCCGCCGCCATAGGCGCTCCGCTTGTCGAAGCTCAAGTTTTTGAATCTTCAAGTCCTCTGAGAACCAACGATTTGCATCTTTGGACCGCTTGGACGATATGCGCTTAAGAGGGGCGACTGCGCCACAACCAGCTCGCAGCCAGCCATTGATGGATTCCGCTTGTCTAGAAGATGACAGTCCTGAAAGGTCCGGGCTAGACGCGGAAAGCGTGGCTGACAAGGCAGCTATGTCTACCCGGTTCCAAGATCGTGCATAGATGTTTTTAGCGAGGGGGGGTTTAGGGACTGACCGGAGGGAAACGAAAAAACGAATAAGAAAGTGATCAGACCATGGGCAAGGAGTGATGGAAAGTGATGTTACCGAGCAATCTCGGTACCAGATTTGGTCGAGGATATGGCCAAGACTGTGGGTGGGGGCGTGGACAGCAGAGGTGAAGTTAAAGGAACAGAGTGACTCTGAGAACTCCTTGGACACTGTACACTCAGCAGGATCGGAGGGCCAGAAATTAAAGTCCCCAAGAACCATTATGGCCGAGTGATTAACTGCCAGTGTAGCCATCAGGTCTTGAAACTTTGGAAGAAATAATTGCGGGGAAGAAGGGGGTCGGTAAATGAGGACGCACGTGAGAGGGGGAGTAAAGAAAAGTGAACGGGCCACCAAGCACTCTGATGATCCCAAAGGGGAGCAAACTATAGGTTGAAAGATAATATCTTTCCGGGCAATCAGAGCAACTCCTCCACCTGGATTGCCAGGAGGGCGATCAGCTCGGAGAGCATAGTACGATGGGGGGAGAATTGCCAGTAGGGAGGGAAGGGAACTGTCAGAGAACCAAGTCTCGGTGAGGAATAAAAGATCGGGTTTATGTAACTCCAATAACGTGAAGAGGTCGAGCTGGTGCTTGACTGCCGATCTAGTGTTAAGATACATCGTGGAAACAGCCGTTGGGGAAGGGCCGATGGGTGAAGGCAATGGTAGAGGACGTGAGTGGGCGAGAGGGGGAGGGGGAAGATTAGGTTTATGAAGGCCTAGCCTGATGAGTCGGGCTGAGACAGTGTCCTCTAGAGGCCACAAGCCTTGGTGGTCGGTCAAATGTGCAGATGAGTATTGAATGAAGGGAGCAGAGTGGCTAGCCCCTAGCCTCGGACGGCCGCGGACGGGCGCGGACGGGCTTTCCTTTGGTGCGCCTTCGGCGCGCCATCGTCGCGCCCGCTGCGCTCGTCCGCTGCGCTTCTGAGGAAAGCACATAATTTGTAGAGGGAAGGACAGGTGGGCGTGGCCTCCAAGGGGGCGTGGCCTGCGGCTGAAAGCGAGGCGCTGGGAAAGCGTTCCCCGCCTAGTAACGACAGCGCAGACTCCGCTGGTGACAAGCGTCAAGAGAGGGGGTGAGTGAGTCTTAAAAACACAATAAACAAAGTAACAGATTTTAAAAATAAGCTGCCTCCCGGCTTTCCGCCTCAGGAGAGTGGTACATACAAAAGGTGGCGCTCGTAGTCAGTGTCCCTTTTGAGTTGGTGGGCGGTGGGCGTGGCCTCCAAGGGGGCGTGGCCTGCGGCTGAAAGCGAGGCGCTGGGAAAGCGTTCCCCGCCTAGTAACAACAGCGCAGAGTCCGCTGGTGACAAGCGTCAAGAGAGGGGGTGAGTGAGTCTTAAAAACACAATAAACAAAGTAACAGATTTTAAAAATAAGCTGCCTCCCCGCTTTCCGCCTCAGGAAAGTGGTACATACAAAAGGTGGCGCTCGTAGTCAGCGTCCCTTTTGAGTTGGTTGGTGTGGCCTCCAAGGGGGCGTGGCCTGCGGCTGAAAGCGAGGCGCTGGGAAAGCGTTCCCCGCCTAGTAACAACAGCGCAGAGTCCGCTGGTGACAAGCGTCAAGAGAGGGGGTGAGTGAGTCTTAAAAACACAATAAACAAAGTAACAGATTTAAAAAATAAGCTGCCTCCCGGCTTTCCGCCTCAGGAGAGTGGTACATACAAAAGGTGGCGCTCGTAGTCAGCATCCCTTTTGAGTTGGTGGGCGTGGCCTCCAAGGGGGCGTGGCCTGCGGCTGAAAGCAAGGCGCTGGGAAAGCGTTCCACGCCTAGTAACAACAGTGCAGAGTCCGCTGGTGACAAGCGTCAAGAGAGGGGGTGAGTGAGTCTTAAAAACACAATAAACAAAGTAACAGATTTTAAAAATAAGCTGCCTCCCGGCTTTCCGCCTCAGGAGAGTGGTACATACACTTTGGAACTTCTAGTCACTTTGGAACACTATATCTTAGGGTGCATGGCATTTTGGCTGTATTGAACTTTATGTGATTTCAGAATCTCAATTGTTACGTATTCTGAATCTGGGTTCTGTGTCCTCAGATTCACACTAAGGGCCTAATTTATGAGGCCCCACCGGCACTTTTGCGCCACCGGAACATCACTTTTTTGATGTTCTGGTGGCGCAGTGTGCTACAGCATATTTACAAGACCACGTAAAGCCACTTTACATGGCTTTTCATGGCCTTATAAACATGTGCCCTTTTCACGCAGAAAACTGCGTTAAAGGGGCGTTCCATGGGAGGTGCTGTGGGTGTTTCCATGCAAGACCCATGGAACCTGACGCATTCCCAGATTTACGAGGCATTGTAAACCTAGGAATGTGTCATCGAGGAGAAATGTTTCCATTTCTCCTCATTTTTCCTTTTTCTATGTATACTGCATTCTGCAGCACATATAGAAAGAGGAAATTGTGTGTGAAGTGTGATTGATTTTGTGCAGGAAGGTATCCCTTCCTGCACAAAATCAATAATCCCCGTAAACACAAACACCTCTAAGGATGCCCAGGTTAGGGAACTAGAGGCTATGGGGGCTCAAGGGTAAGCTGGCCTCCGTCCTACTATATGCACACAAATTGGGTTACCAAAAATTATTTTCAATTACGTTATTGTATCCCTCTCAGCACTGCTCAGTAGGAGTGCTGGACATACACAAAAATGTAACAGGTTTTCCTCACACCCCATGAGGTGTTATGCTTCATCATAGGACAAACCTCGCTCTCCAAAAACCAGGTTTGATGGACAGTGGGCCTACACCTGGAAACGGGGAGGCACTTATAATTTAGAGTGGGCCCGTGATGACAGTGTTTTAAAAACCAATGTGGCATCCCAAATCCTATTTATTCACTGGACAAGACACTTGGTATCAAAGTTAAAATGTGGGGATAAGGAGAACTAGTACTCCATTACCACTATTACCGTCGTCAACATGTTTCTGCCTTATGGCTCAACTGAGTCCGCGGTATTCTTCAGGATGAACAAACAAGCTCCGAATTTGACAATTTTTGATTAAGAATTGCCTTGTTGGTTGGGTGACCTATGTCTACCTCTTACATGGAACACTTTACACATGAGAAAATCGTAAAAAAAAAAGCTTTTCTCTACTCTAAATTGTGTGACCAGCTCACAACCTTACCCCAACGTAGGGTCTTCCATGCCCCATGGTGATAGGGCTCCGGGACCCCTGTAGTTACACTAGGGATGGTAAGTTTTGAGGAGAATTCAAGTTTAACCAAATCACACATACTCTCATTCAGATATATCCAGGGAATAGCTTCATTCACTTATTCAATCTCTTACTGCCTCAAGGTGCGTCCCTCGCTGTAAATCTGCATGCGTCCACTCCTCCCTCCCGAGGATATTTGAGTGGAAGGGAGGATGTGTTCTTAAGCTGAATTCCATTTGTGGGACTGTGAGATGGACTGCACCTGTGGTGAAAACAGCTGTTTACTCCAGCCGGTGCGTTCGCATTGGAGACACCTGTGTATGTTTCCGTTGTCTCCAAGTGAGGCCTGCTTGGAGTGCGAGTATTGACGCAATGTCCCCGGCCGCCGCTTTCTCCCTTTGTCTTATGGAAGTTGTGGTTTCTGGGTGCAGGTCGGCATTTCAAAGTCACGTTTATTTGTCTCGAGCAGTGTCAAAAAGTGCCTGAAGGCACCCAATTTGTCCTGTTAGTTGTGTTTGGGGATATGCCCATTATAATTTATTATTATTATTCAGTCATTTAAAAAAAAAAAAAAGCTCTATAAGTCCTTTAGAAAGTCAATATACTGCTTAGACCAACCGAGCCCACTGAAAGCCATGGTGCTCAGTGAGAGCAAGGAGAGAAAAATAAAACAAAAATGATATCTTAGAATTCCAATTTGGATTGTTTTTGAAAAGGTCAAATTGTTCCCGACACATGGCGTGCCAAATGTTTATGTATCCTGTGTGGGAAACACAACATCGTTGTTGCTTGCTTTCGCAGACGACGGTCCCTGTAACACCTCTTGGATCAGGTCAATGGAGCAAAGGTGATCTTCTCCAGTTCCCACAGCGGCGGCTGAGGAAGTACTTAGTGTCTGTACACCTGTAGTAGAGCCGGCGTCCATTCCGACAGGAGCTGAAGCATTCCGTGGAGACTCTAAGAATTCCGACATCAACATTAGAATACACTGAGGACACTGCATTACATGGGCCTTTAATGGGTCCGGTAGTAGATCCACGTCCGGAGGCGTAATAAATGGAAGTGTTAGACATATATCCAACACGCATTCATATCCACAGAAGAAGCAGCGGAGCACAGACAAGACGCAGTCAACCCAGGCTGCTCTGAACGATAGGAACCAATGCTGGCTTATCTCTCGAAGCGGAGGTGTGCCCAGATCGAGTACCATGCGTTCACAGCATCGTCGCAGCAGGAGTGCATTTTCCATCTCTTTGGAAACTGGGACATCCATTGTGTAGCAGAAAATTTCAAATCAGGATACCCTCTGTAAGATGTCACCACCCCAGGTGTTCTTGTAGGTCAGGCTTATGGATACTATACTCTTTGGTGGTACCTGTGAATCGTGACTGACACCTGTTTGTGTCCATAGGCCAAACCAACCATCCCTTCCAATTGAAGTCTGATGAATTGTACAAGCTATCATGTAGTATGCCATCTAGGGTATTCTCACTACGTTGTGTATAGTTTTGCCATCCCTTAAAGTGTGAAAGTGAAGGAATCTGCGTTGTGTACAGGTCCTTTATCTTGGCTAACTCAAGACAGGAAGTTTATTGCACTGTGTTGTTCAGGAAGATAATGTGCTGTGGTACGAGAAAAGCTCTAAATAAGGCCTCAGTTCCCTGAACTTGCAATCCTTCGTACCCCAGACAGATTTTGCATTATAGTGTCCCTCCAAAAGACAAAACCCTGTAAAGACAGCTGGGACATAAAGGAAGCGGAATATATCTGTTTCATTTTAGTTAGCATAATTTGTTTTGCAGATGTAGGTGCAACCTTATAATAAGATTTTGTGTGTGAAGTGCTGAACCCAGAAAAAAAAGCAAACTTCTGTGCAAACGTTTGTGAACTACCTTTTGGTGGTGTTGGGCAATATTCCCATTGATGGTAAGTGAAAACATTACGTGGGACACTGGTTTTGTGTAAAACAATTATGACTGAAGTGTTTATAACAATAGAGGGTGTCGAAATCAGATGTATCCTCATCCAACACATTACTGGAAAATTCAGCAGATTGTTCTAAATCAGACAACATAGTATTTACAGTTTCAAAGTCCCAATCATCAGAGAAAGTACTAGAGATGATGATATCACTTAAAGAAATTTTAAATAAATGCAGTTCAGTGGGACCAAATACATCATACGCAACCCCCATACTATTCCCTCAGGAACCGCAACTGCTGTAATGTTCACTAAGGACAGGTCTCTCTATTCACGGTGTGACGATGCATGTGGTTTAAACACCAAGTTCACATATACTGCAAAGCTTTCCGGGAGATAGGAAAAAGACGGTTACAAAACCAATCCAAAGGACTAGGAAGAGTAGACCAACTGTAATCCAGAGCTGTAGCCATGGTGTAACAGAATAAGTCTTTTTCAGACAAATTTAGAAGTCACATATTTTCTGTTCATGGGAAACATTAGCTGGTGGTGACCCTGGTTCACTTGGATCCAGAGAAAAAGTATTGAAATCGATGAAGTTGCTAGAAGCAGTTCGATCTATCTTTTGTAGCTCAGCAGATTTTGCAGAACTGGTAGACGACTCATCTTGAGCCATATTCACATAGATGGCGGTATTAGGCTGAATTGAAATCTGTGTTTCATTTGTACTTTATTGCTGTTAAATAACAACAGCCAAAATTCCATTCCATTGTTGGTAACTCCTTCACGTTGGATAGTAGAATCTTCAAACATTATTAATCTTTCTGTCTGAACTTCCTGGATGGTAGTGAGAGGAGATCGATGGTTACCCAGGAACCCAGGAGACCTACTATTCAGAATCGGCCACATGGTATGGTTTGATCAGATCAATTAAAACAAATCTCTTTTCTTTTTTGCCGGCAAGAGGTGGAAGAAGTACTGTTCTAGTTCCTTTGACAGCCAGGACTGGTACAGATGCTCTGTAAGATGGCCCAAATTGTTTCTTGTCCACCATTTTTTCTCTGACCAGGTCCCCTTCCTTCGGAACCTAGGCTGGTCTGTCCGGAACAACTTTAACTTCCCCAGTGGCGGTGGGTTTTACTTGGACGTTGCTTTGTAAGGCCTGCAATTCATCTATTTCCTGTAAAGCAGCCAAACGATCATTAATGTCAAATTGTTTCTCATCCGCAACTGTACCGCCACAATCAAGGTTGGGTGCCCACATTCTAGTCCCAAACAGGACCTCATATGGGGTACAGCCCCCTAGGGAACCTTTGGCATGTTATTAAGTGCCCACTGGACCCCATATAGGTGATTGACCCAACTGCCACCGAGCCTAATACTCTTGCTGTTAAGGATTTCTTTAAGTCTTGTTTTTCCTCTCCACAATTGAATTTCCCACGGGATGATACAGAGAGGAGTACTGAGTACCACAAGACCACACCCAAACCTCCCATGGCTTCTTTGTACGCCTGTGAGCTAAACGCAGGGCCACGTTCAGAGTGTGTTGTGCCTATAGCGTATGTGCCAATAAAGACTCAACTCCTTTATAACAGTTTGAGCGTCAGATGAGGGCTGTGGCCAAACCCACAGGAATCTAGAGCATGAGTCCACTGCCACTAGGATATACCTGTAAGCCCCGTCAGAGTGTAAAGGGCCGCAGTGGTCCAAATAGACACATGCGAGTGGTCTGTCTGATATCAGTAATGGTGTTTGCTGTGGACGTGCTACAGTGGAACCCTTCATCTGCTGACAGATGTTGCCCTTAAGGACAAAGCCTTTGGTCTGTTTGGTAAGACCTGGCCACCAATAACGTTGTTTCAGTAACTAAACTGTTGCAGTAATGCCTGCGTGTGCTGAACCCAGACCCTCGTGAGCAGCTAGAATTAAAGCTAATCTGTGATCCATGTTTGGTATTATTCTATCCCACACTCCTGGAATTTGAGTATATGGAATATTTTGTGCATCTATTTTATAGAATCCCTTTATAATCGAGTTGGACCTTACCTTGCCTGCACCCAGGGGACACTTGTGAGAGTATGGCACTTGAACACAGTACTGGATTGCTTGCTCATTGTTTTCAATATTCCTCTCAGTGCTTGCTTTTATTTCTGTTTTTATAGAATCCCTTTATAATCAAGTAGGATCTTCCCTTGCATGCTGTGAGTCTCCTAACTCTCCGGTCCGCCGCGGGTGTTTACCGATTGAGCGGAGAGTCACAGTACTAGTTCTGCCTCTAGCTGGCCGCCATTTTAGGTTGCTGGCAGTCCAGCTCTTTTAAACTTCAGGGGGATCAGGTCTAAAACCAGATAGATACCAGGACGGGCAGCGGACACGCTGCTGGCGTGCCTAAGGCAAGCTTGTCTGCGCCTGTCTGTGACCATCCGCGCCTTGATAGGGCCTAGGGAAAGACACCCTCGTCCATTTAGGTCAGAACAAGAAACTCTGTACCTGAATAGAGAAGCCCTTCTAGGGTTCAACAAAGGTAAGAGGGAAAGCTGTATTAATATCGACTGCTCCCTGGTAACATCTAATTCACCGATAAAATGCCCCATGTTCGGCTTAAAAGTAATTGCTGAACCCAGTAAGCTCTCTTCTGAGATCAATCCTTACCTATAAAAAAGAGTTCCTCTTGCAATTAGCAAGAAAACTATGAATAAAACTCAGAAAAATAACACATTAATGGGACCCAGTACCAAAAGACTAAACGTGCTATCTTGTGTACTACTAAACACCAGAACCCTTACAAAACACAGTTTTGAGTTCCATTTATTCATGGAAACACACAGACCTGCACTAGCTTTTCTTACTGAAACCTGGGCTAACTCCACCTGCAAAATAGATATACAGCCACCTCTACCACATGGTTTTTATATCTATAGATGTGATAGGGAAGTGAAGCGTGGAGAAGGAATAGCAGTTATTGCTAGAGAAGATTTAGTGGTTAGCTGCCAACCATCGCTCTTCTCTCTTGGAGGTTTGTTATAGAGATTAACAAGCAACCCTCTTTTAAGGATATGGTCCTATATATACCACCCAGTGCCAGAAAAAAATTCCCTCAAGATATAGCTAGTCTCTTGGAGATTTTCATCTTAGAAAAAAACTGCACAGTGTTGGGGGATTTTAATTACCATCTTGAGGTGAACTCTGACCCTGATACTGCGGCACTTTTACAAACTTGCTCAGTGATAGGCTTAGATCAATTAGTAAGAGAACCAACACATCAGGCCGGTCACACCTTGGGTGGAATTTTTTACTAATAACCGCAACCTAATCAATGTAAAGACATCGCAAGTAGCATGTTCTGACCATAGAGCAGTCTTCTTTGAACTGTCTCTTCCGAGATCGAACTCAAATATAAAGAAATTATCATCTACTTTTCTTTCGCAAGCTTGGCGGAATGTGCAGTCAGACCATCTTAATGAAGTATTGGAGACTATAACCTGTGGTATCTTCCTATAAACATTGCCATTGCCTCCCAGCCCCCGTCACCGATTGGAATGCGCCGCTGTGACATCACTTGGAATGCCACAGCGGGTAACGTTCTAAGGTGAGCGCCGGGCGGAGGACAGGAACGGCAGGCAGACTGTTGCCTGTCAGCTGTGGCTGGGGTTTGTTCTTGGTGATTTAAGACTGTTGAATAAATCACTTGTCATAACATCGACCTGCGTCAGCCTCCTTATTGCGTTACTACACTGGCGACGAGGACAAAAAAGTAGAAGAACTGACCCTAACACGCGAAGAAAACAATGTGTGCCTGAAATCGGAAAGCTAAGCAGAAGAATCATGGTCCAAGGATAACCCTAAAGACTTTTAAACAGTGTGAAAGGATAACAGCTTTAAGAGAAGCCCCGCAGCTGGCAAAAAGAGACTGTGACGAAGATCGGACTATATACAGGCAAGTGTCTGAGCGTGTCTTTTGGTGCGTGGACACTTAGAGAGGAAAACTAATCAATGATGGTTGGATGCCGAAGACGTGGACAACGCGTGACTGTGAAAGGCAAGCGGAGCGGTGATAAGTGAATACGAGTGTTGACAGCAGCATAGAACTGTCACACACACTGCCTGTGAGGAGCTGCAAGAGTCAAATCAGAAGGTTGGAAAGAGTGGAGTGTTATCCGTCGAGGGAGATAAAGTTGGGTGAACTCTGGACTATGCATAAGTTAATTTTAAGAGAAGCGCCTGGCAGAGACTTTAAAGAGCGTGGGGCACTGCACGAAATCGAGCGTGAAAAAGCACACGAGCGCAACCTCATGAGGAAGTAATAAGAGGCGTAACTTATGGGAATTCACCCATCTTATGGGAATGTCCATCTTGCTCTGGCCCTGTACTTGCACCATAATTGTGGCCCCACCGCGTTTTGAGCGGAGTTTCTTACCTTCTTGCTGCCTGTTCGTGGCGCCTGGTCGCCATCTTGGGGGTGATTATTGAATATCGCGCCACTTGCCTGAGCGTTCCAGCGCTTCGCAGGAGTCCAGGTGAGCTCCTATTTAAAGCTCACACCAGTCGCGCAGCGGTGACGTGCAGCGGTAGCGCCTGACTCGCGCCTGAGTCAAGCCAGAGTCTGCCCATCTGCGCCCGTCCGCGCTAAGGACTCGCGGGTCGCGGCTGGACCCTGTGAGTCGCTGGCATGACTTATCGGTACTCTAGTCATGCTCTTTGTCAGATCAGACTTAATCTGCCTTTGTGCTCGCATGCGGCTCACCATCCCCTGTGTGGTCCCCATACCTGCCCATGTGGTTGGTGGGAACTATCGGCACCGTTGATGGCCCCTAGTCAGGTATTATTACATCGGAAGAAGGAACTCCCTCCTCCTAGTGCCATTAAACTCTGGCACCATAATGTCAGATCCCTCTCAAAACATCATCGAGATATTTTTGAGCTTATCTCGTTAGAAGGCCCTGATGTCTTCTTTATGACGGAGACCTGGCTAGGAGATGAGGATACGGCCATTATCAATCTGGCCCTCCCCCCGGGTCACGCAATTTATACTTTGAATCGTAAGGGGAGAGGGGGAGGCATAGCTGTGGCTTTTAAAACTTGCTATACCTGTATCTGGAAGCCTATGGACTTGGCTGGTGCCGAGTGTGCCCACTTTTCCATCAGCATTGGACAGACCCAAACACTGTCAGGTCTCTTGATATACCGCCCCCCAGGAAGTGACTGTGCTTTCAGGAAAGCTCTTCCTGAGCTGGTCAGCTCTCTGTCTTTGTTCTCTTCCAATATTACCATCATCGGCGATCTTAACATCCACTTTGATGCCATGGAGTCACCAATGGTTAGAGGTCTGCTGGACGATCTTGAAGCAGTACAACTACCCCAACTGATCCGTCATCCGACCCATGAGGGTGGTCATATTCTTGACCCGGTTTTTACAAACCTCCAATTGGCCGAGGTCTCCCCCCCCAGACCCATGGGTTGGAGCGACCACCACCTCATTGAGCTTTTTGTTACAATGGTAACACGTTCTACTGGGAAGCCCGATAAAACATCTTTCAGGCGACCCTGGAAAAAGCTCAAACTGGAGGACTTCCATCGTCTTTTGGCCATTACACCTCTGGTTCTCACGGATGACGTCGCAACGGGGTATAACGCCTTGTGCGCCTGGATCGTTCAGGCGCTCGATGTATTAATCCCGGCCAGCTGGAGTAGAAATCGATCTTCTCAGCCTAACCCCTGGTACTCGGAGGCACTTAGGCGGACTAAAGCCATCTGCCGTCGAGCCGAAAGAGCTTGGAGGAAGAACTACGACAAAGATCTAAAAGCATGCTACCTTGCTGTGGTAAAGATGTATCATAGAGCTGTCTGCCGGGCTCGAGCTGACTATTATGCTATGGAGTTCCAGGCGAGTGCCAATCCGTCCAAACTGGTTTTTAAAGTCTTGAAGGAGCTCACAGTGAACAGACTTCCAATTACGGAGATTTGTTCCCTTGCCCACTGTGAGTCGTTAGCCAGCTTCTTTGTGGAAAAAGTAAATGCCATCTATCGCTTTTTTCCCAAAGTTGATCCTGACAGTACGTCTTTTACATTGCGTACCTCACAGTGCCTGGCCTCGTTTCTCTTACCATCAGAACAGGAGTTTAGTCTCCTAGCGGCCAAGGTTAAGTCTGGTTCACCAGATGACCCTCTGAGACCAGCCCAGTTTTTGGACTCGGCGTCCTTTTGCCTTCCTCCTATTCGACATCTGGTGGATCAATCCCTCACTACCGGGTTAGTCCCCCCTAGTTGGAAGGCCGCCTGTGTCATGCCCATTATAAAGAAGCCGGGTTTGGATCCGCTGAAGCTGGAGAGCTATAGACCCATCTCCCTCCTTCCATGGGTGACAAAGATCACAGAGGCTCATGTGAATAACATCTTAACAAAACACCTGACCTCTGCACACCTATTGGATCCTACACAGAATGGTTTTAGACCTGGGCATAGTACAGAGACGGCACTCTTATATATGGTTGAACATCTCAGCTCTGTACTAGATGCAGGTCAAACGGCGGCACTGGTCCTATTAGACCTCAGTGCCGCCTTTGACACTGTATCCCATACCATTCTTATTCAAAGGCTTGGTGAGGCAGGCATATCTGGCAAGGCGCTGGATTGGTTCCAATCGTTCCTTTCGGAACGATCCTTTCAGGTAGTAGTGCCACCGTTCAGATCTAAGTCTCATGCCATCACCCAAGGAGTTCCGCAGGGATCGGCGTTGAGCCCCACTCTCTTCAACCTATATGTTCAACCTTTGGCGGCGGTTGCGAAGAGTTGGGGTCTCACAATGGTTTCATACGCCGATGATACCCAGTTGGCGGTGGTCCTCAATGGGGACTCTGACCCACTGGCATCAAACTTTGCGGATGGTCTGAGGGCTGTTGCTAGCTGGCTCACAGCCAATTGCTTACAGCTCAACGCCCTCAAAACCGAGGTGATGGTATTAGGGAAACATCCTGATCTGTGGGGTGCGAGTTGGTGGCCTAGCGAGCTGGGTCCCCCCCCAAAACCTGTCTCCGAACTAAAAAATCTTGGCGTTTGGTTAGACTCCAAACTAACCTTCGCATGTCATACTAAGAAGGTAGCATCCATGTGCTTCGGCATCCTGCGTGGTTTGAGGCCTATCCTCAAATTTTTTGATGCCCCCACACGCCAGATGGTGATTCAAGCTAGCGTTTTATCGAGGCTTGATTACGCTAGCTCGCTGTTTTTGGGCGCTAACCAGGCGGAGGTCCTGCGACTCCAACGGGTACAGAATGCGGCCGCCAGGGCTCTGGTGGGCCTGCCTCGCTTCTGTTCAGCCCGCAGCACAATTTATAAATTGCACTGGCTACCTGTAATCAGACGCATAGAGTTTAAGACCTTTTGTTGTGCGTTCAAAATTCTTAATACTGATACCCCTACCATCCTCCAACACCTCCTGACTCTGTACACTCCTTCACGCAGCCTTCGCTCTGCAGGTCAAAAGCTAGCACTTGTCCCACGCTTCCAAAAATGCAGATTAGGCGGTCGATCATTTACAGTGCTGGCTTCCAAGCTCTGGAATGCGCTTCCTGTCCACATTCGATCTTTAGAAGATCTTTTTATTTTCAGGAAAGCTGTTAAAACTTATCTTTTCCCCCTGCCCTATTAAAATTTCGCTACTCTTCTTTGCTCTTGTTAGTTATGTTACCTTCTCAGTTATAGCGCCGGGACGCCCCTTTGCTGGGGCAGCTGTGCGCTCTAAAAAATCGATTAACATAACATAACATAACCTGTGTAAGACGAAGAGGAAAGTGATTTCCTAGTGTAACAGCGCCATCTACTGGGCATGAGGAAAATAGGCCCGTGTTGTGTCTTTGCTGCATTGTGAACCATCCACAGATATTCTGGAATTTGAACTGGTTTTCTTGAGTGCGTAGTATTTACCGTATAAGACAGTAGGACATTTTTTTTTCCCTTTTCTTTGGATTATTTTCTAATCCAGCCTCTATTGGGTTACCATTCATGGTATGTCAGCACATATGTACACCAGTAACGTTAGAAAGGAAAGTTAACGTAGGTACATCTTGCAGAAAATAATGCACCCCCTGATGCATAGAAATGTGTACGAAGATCAGTTTACGTGAGACATAGAGAGCCAGGCTCATTTGGGACCTTATTGCACAGTATATTTTTGAAATAGTATTTGTTTTTATGCAAAACATTTCTATTAGTCTGTTAAGCGTGTAACTTTAAGTGTGTAGTAAAGCAAAGACAGAGGGGAAAATATGCAAAACGTAACGCCCCCACCTTTCTTTTTAGCTAGCCCAGGAGAACCCACCATACAGTGGAAGAAATGGAAGAAGGTTTTCCTAAACTATGCAGTTGTGTGTGGGCCCAATTTAGGATTGGAAAGGAAAGTAGCGTTATTGTCATACTATATGGGGGCGGAAGGGGAGGAAGTGTTGGAACACCTCCCAGAGTTGAGTGCACATGAAGCGAGAGGATTGAATGAATTTGAGATTAGCCTTAAAAAATTAGATCTACATTACCTTCCCAAAACTAGCACTATTATGGAACGGTACCATTTTGGCAAAAGAGGGCAGAAAGAAGGGGAATCAGTTGAGGATTTTGTATCAGATTTACGCAAACTGGCTGCCACATGCAAATTTGGAGGTGCGTGTGAGGAAAGAGTCAGAGACCAATTCGTATTAACATGCAGGACTGAGCGTGTGCGTGAGGAGTTGTGGTTAAAAGACGACCCATCACTAAGGGAGGTGCTCATTGTAACCAAGCAAGTAGAACACATAATGCAGTGTGTTAGCGAAATAAAACAAGACAAAGAAAACAAAGTCAGTGAAAGCAAGGTCAATGTGAGCGAAGTGGTGACAGAAAGTGAAGTTGTGTTGGCTGTGAAAGAGCAGAAGAATGTACTGAAAGAACAGAAGGAGAGCAAAGGAGGATGGAGCTTCAAGGGCAACTGCTATAGGTGCGGCAAGCAAGGACACATGGCGAATGACAGAGATTGTCCCACATTGAAATACACATGCAGTAAGTGTGGCAGGAAGGGTCATTTCAGTCAATACTGCAGGAGTGGTCAGGGGTACAAGAAGCAAGGGAAGGATAACACTGCACGGGTGTGTGATGAGATCGTCCTACTGGTGCAAAGCGGACAAATTGATAATCCGAAACACATGATAAAGGTTTAGGAGACAGGGTTGGAGGCTATGTTTGACTCATGTTCAAAGATAACAATTATTAATGCCAAAGAATTTGAGAGGGTGGCCAAAGGAAAGCTCAAGTTGAGCAAAATGGACGTCAGGCCAGGGGGCTATGGTGGTCAACCTATCAGCATGAAAGGGTATTTTTGGGGCACCGTAGGCTACAAAGACAGCCTGACAGTCTCTAAGGTTTACGTATCCCTAGTAGGAGACAACATACTGGGGTGGCAAGCGCAAAAAGAACTAGGAGTATACCTCAACCCAAACAAAACCCCTCAGATTCTGGTGCAAGAGGTAGGTGAGGCATTAGGAGGAATCGAGGAAGAGTTCAAGGAAGTGTTCAGCGGGGAACTAGGGTGTCTAAAAAACTATTCTCACAAAATAAAACTAAAGGAGCACGCTGTGCCAGTAGTGGCGAAAGTAAGAAACCTCCCCATAGCTATCCAAGAAGCAGTCAGGGCAGAACTGGAGAAACTATGCAACCAAGGAGTAATGAAACCGGTGGAGGCAACAGAGTGGCTGGCGCCGATCGTCGCAGCTAAGAAGAAAGATGGGTCTGTCCGTCTATGCATCGACCTCAGGGCACTGAACAAAGAAGTAGTGGTCGACAAATTCCCGCTGCCCAACATCATGCAGATGATGAGCCTGCTGGAAGGAGCGAAAGTATTCTCGACACTAGACCTAACATTGGCCTACTTCCAAATCAGGCTTCACGAAGTCTCACAGGAACTCACTGCGTTCGTCACACCAATGGGAGTCTTCAAATTCAAAAGAATGCCGTTCGGCCTGGTCTCGGCTGCAGCGGTATTCCAAAGACTCATGGGCAGCATTCTTCGAGGCATTCCTGGGGTATTGTGGTATCAAGACGATGTGCTGGTGTTTGGTGCGGACAGTGGACAACACGATGCAAGATTAAGACAGGTGCTGGCGAGATTCAGAGAACAGGGCCTTACTGTGAAAAGAGAAAAATGCAGGATTCAATGTAAAGAATTGGACTTCTTAGGACACAAAGTAACGCCAGGCGGCATACGACCCAAAGCAGAACTCCAGAATACTATAATCAGTTTGGTTCCGCCAAGGAGCAAGGAGGAAATAAAATTGTTTATGGGCATGCTGGAGTTCTACAGCAAGTTTGTGCAGAACTTCGCAGGCAGGACCTATGCCATTCGCCAGTTGCTCAAGAAAGACGTGGCATTCAGTTGGAATGAGCAGTGCCAAGAAGAATTTGAAGACGTGAGGAAAGCACTAGCGGAAGCCCCAAGCCTCCAAACGTTTGTACAAAACAGGAAGACGGTGGTGACAACAGATGCGAGTTCCAAAGGACTTGGGGCAGTCCTCACACAAGTAGGAGAGAGGGGTGAGGAAACCATAGTCTTCGCATCAAGATCTCTTAGGAAGTCCAAAGTCAATTACTCGGTAATTGAAAAGGAGGCTTTGGCGGTGCACTGGGCCATGAACAAGCTCCGGGACTTCGTCTGGGGAACAAAGTTCCACCTGAGAACTGATCACAAGCCCCTGGTCGAAGTGTTTAACAAGAAAGGGCTCGACCCGATCTCCAGTAGAATCAGACGCTGGGTTGTAAATCTACAGGAATATACGTTTAACGTTGAATATGTACCCGGGACAAGAAATCTCGCAGCAGACTGCCTCTCACGCCTTGTGGGAGAAACGAAAGAAGAGGAAGCAGTCGAAGGAAATTAACACGAGGAGGAAGAGTCACCAGCGGAAAAGGTGTGCGTGATTACACAAGGAGCCGTTGGGGAAGAAAGTTGGAAGGAGGCCCTTACAGCGGATAACCAGTTGATGGAAGTGTACACGAGGGTAAAAGAAAGTTGGAAGCACAAAGACAAACAGGACGTGACCCTACGCCCGTTCTGGATGGTCAGGAATGAATTGTCCGTCGTTGACGAATCCCTGTCCCGTGGCACAAGACTGATACCTCCCAAAAACCTGAGAGAGTACCTAGTAGATCTGGCCCATGAAGGACACTTGGGCATCACAAAAACTAAACAGAGGATGCGAGGAGACTATTGGTGGCCCAGCATGGACATTGAGATTGAGAGGAAAGTAAGGGACTGCATATCATGCACCGTCAGCGACAAGGTGTTGAAACAGCACACGCCTCCCATGCAATGTAGACCACCCCCGTCGAGGCCTTGGGAAGATGTGGCACTGGACATTGTGGGCCCGCTGAAGGGTGAAATCCGCACTCCCTATATTTTCGTGCTTGTAGGCCTATATTCTAGATGGCCAGAGGTGAAGATAGTGTCCAAGATCACCACCAAAGTGGTTATTGAGTTCTTACAGGAATTGTCCATCAGGGAAGGACTGCCCAGGAGCCTGTTGACAGATAATGGGGTGCAACTCTGCTCTAAAGAAATGAAAGACTTTCCTGAGCTTAATTGAACACAAGCGTTGCGCTTTGTATCATCCTGAGACCAACGGGATGGTCGAGCGGTTCAACAAGACCCTTAAGGAGAGCATCCAACTGGCAAGAATCAATGGGCTGAATTGGAAGGAGGAAGTGAGAAAGCGTCTAGAAGCTTACGACTGACGTCCCACCAGACAACCGGCGTCGCTCCTTTCGAACTACTCTGGGCAAGGAAACCCAACACTAAACTATCACCGGGGTGGATGGGATGGCACAAAGGGTGGACTGGACACTCACAAGAATTGCAGAGGGTGGACAGGGAACACAAAGCCATGTTAGACAGGAAAGACAGGAATGACAACCTGCACTCTGTAAGAGACGTAGGATTCAAAGTGGGAGACGCAGTGAAAATCAGGGCACCCACTGAGAGAGCAAGCTGGTCCGAGTTTACAAAACCCACGAGGATTGTCAAACTGTTTAAAAATGCCATAAAAACTCAAGAGGGGAAGATTTGGAATCTAGGAAGAGTAGTAAGATGTCACTTCCCTGAAGGGGACAAAGGCATAGAGGATAAACGTGTGGCCAATCCCCAGGATAAGGGCAACTCGTCCACGAAGGGGCGTCCTGGGGAATCCTACCCTACACGCAGAACCAGCCAAAGGGTGGTTAGTCGGCCTAACGACCTGGAGCAATATGTTACTGAGTAGACTTCTACACATGTTCAAATGTTTCTCCTATGCACTGGTTTCTTGTTTTGCGCAGGGAAGGGGGATGTGTGGTATCTTCCTATAACCATTGCCATTGCCTCCCAGCCCCCCGTCACCGCTTGGAACGCGCCGCTGTGACATCACTTGGAATGCCACAGCGGGTAACGTTCTAAGGTGAGCACCGGGCGGAGGACGGGAACGGCAGGCAGACTGTTGCCTGTCAGCTGTGGCTGGGGTTTGTTCTTGGTGATTTAAGACTGTTGAATAAATCACTTGTCATAACATCGACCTGCGTCAGCCTCCTTCTTGCGTTACTACACAACCCTAATTCTAGCAAATGATGTTGAGGTTGCAGCCAAACAATATAGTAAATGGCTGAAAGTTTTGTCAAATCAAGTAGCTCATGTCAAAATGGTTAAAATATTACGACAAAATCCTTCTGCCCCATGGTTCTCATTAGAACTTAGGAAATATAAGCAAAACTGTAGAAAACAGGAACAAAGATGAGGAACGTCTTACAAAGAGGAAGAGATGGAAAAATATAAACAACAAAGCATCATAATTTGCAAAAAAGATTGATGAAGCTAAACACTCAACTAAATAACTTTTTCGGACAATCACAGAACTAACTAATGACTGCAACAAAAAACCTTTGATGGCTAATCAATCTTTTTGTGATTCTCTGGCAAAGTTCTTTCTTGTAAAAGTAGACACTATTTAAAAAAAATAATTCTGATTCCAAACCAGCACCAACTATATTATCTGTCAATACGGTAAATCAGCCCTTCGAGCAAACCAAAATTTTCACAGAATGTACTGCCCCATCGAATGAGCACATTAGAAATCTATTGGAAACCTCTACTTCGGGTTCACAATATAACCCCTGCCCGCCAAATATACCTAAACTGGCAGCAGAAGTTATTGCGTCTAAACTAACGCCTATTCATCAAGCCATGTGTAAAACTGGCATCTTTGCAAAGATTTGGAAAAAAGAAGCCATGAATCCTCTTCTATAAAAAGCTTCACTTGATCATAATGACCTAACCAACTATCATCTAATTTCCCATCTTCCATTACCAGCCAAAATAGCCGAAAAATTCTTGAACGACCAGCTGGTAGCTTTGATTCTAACAAACTCCTGGACACTACCCAATTTGGCTTCTGAAAAGGTCACAGCGCAGATGCAGCTCTGCTCAAGGCAACCAAAGAGATCATGCAGGTTTTGGATCATGGAAAAGGGGCAGCCCTTGTCCTGTTTGATCTCTCGGCGGCCTTTGACACTGTCAGTCATGAATTACTATTAGGGCGGCTAGCAACCTGTGAGGTCATAAGTCTGGCTTGGAATTTTTTAAGATACTATTTAATGTATCGAGAGCAAGTTGTAAAGCTGGAGAATTTTGCTTCTCATGGATTTCCACTTCCATGTGGAGTCCCGCATGGATCTTCATAGAGCCCTACCCTGTTTAATATTTATGTCTCCCCATTAGAAAATTTGAAAAGAAGCTTTGATTTTTCCATTACATCCTATGCTGACGACACTGAAATTGTTGTCTCCAAAGGAAAAAATGATGCTGGCACAGGTCCTAAATTTCATGCCTGCATGTTGGCTGTCCACGATTGGATGGGCAGTATTTGCCTTAAACTGAACGCAGAAAAAAACAGAAGTTCTATTTTCGGACCACAATCATCTTTTTAGGGCACATCAGCCTGGCTAGCTATTATGGGCCCTATCCCCCTTCCAGTTGAAAAGGCTTGTAACCTGGGCGTGATCATTGATAATAAACTTAACTTCACAGATCAGGTAAATAAGCTCACTTCATCCACATTTAATACACTCAGAAAAATAAAAAGGGTTTTACCTTTTATACCTGCCAAACTGCAAAAGACATTAGTTACCTCTCTAATCCTATCTAAAATAGACTATTGTAACAGTCTGCTTCTGACTACTCACAAGTACAATATTAACACATTTCTGGTCCTGCAAAATGCTGCTGCAAGACTACTGTTAAAAATTCCAAAATTCTGCTCAGTATCTCAAGACCTAAACAATCTGAATTGGCTTCGAATTAAACAAAGAATTACCTTTATTTTTATTTATTTATTTATTTTGAACGTTTTATAGAGCGCGAACAAGATCCTGACGGATATCAGAGCGCTATACAACCATTAAAAATTACTTATACATGAAATATAAACATAACCACACATATGTACACAGCATATTGTAAAAGTTGCATAGTAAGATGTATCATCCAAATGTCTTGTGGTTGAGTGCGAGTGTGCATCTCGTCACAGTGTTTCCAAAGACCATATTCATGTGAATTTGGCCAAGAGGATGGATTTTACTTCCTTTTTAAAAGTGGTAGTGGATGGGTTAAGTCTGGTTTCTGGGTGTAAGGCATTCCATATTCTGGGCGCCATCCCAGAGAAGCATCTGTTATAAGTTTTTTTCTTGTGGAATTTTTGTGGTTTCAGTAGTAATTTTTCAGCATTTCTTGAAGATCTGGATCCACCCGAGATCGTCAATTTCTGTGCCAGGTAGCTTGGTGTCTTGTGATGCATGGCTCTGTGCGTCATGCATGCAATTTTCAGTTGACTTCTAGCCTCCAGGGATCGCAAATTCAGGGATTGTAGGTCCGGGGAGATGTGGCAGCTGCGTTTAGACCCAGTTATGAGTCTTGCTGCGGCGTTGATCGATGCCCTTAGTGGTGCAGTTGATGCTTTGGGTAGGCCACAGAGAGAGACTCATCCGTATTCCACTCAAGGAATAACCAGAGCCTGTACTGCTTGCTTGAAGTCATTGTGTGGTAAGAAGGGTTTCAGTTTCCTCAGTGTACTTATCTGGAAGTTTGCTCCCTTTGTGGCACTGCTGATATGTTTTTGCATGTTGAGGTTACTGTCTAAGGTTATTCCTAATGACTTAGCTGAGTCTACGACGGTGGGTTGAACATTGAGTGCCGTAATATGTTTGGTCCATTCTTGCATTTTGGGGATTTGGGCCGGAGGAGCTATTAGTAAGAATTCAGTCTTTAGGGCATTCAATTTGAGATGATTTTCTGCCAGCCAGATTTGGGTATTCCTAAGCACTGTATAAAGTCGTTTGATATCCTCCAGGGTGTGGATCTTGAGGTATAGTTGTGTGTCGTCTGCGTACATGTGATATTGCACGTTAGATGTTTGTAGCATTTCGGTGAGAGGTTCCAAGAAGAGATTAAACAATGTTGGGGATAATGCGGATCCTTGCGGGACTCCCAGAGATACTGGGGCGGGCTTGGACAGGGTATTGTTGACTTTGAATTGTTGTGTCCGGTTTGGAGAAATGAAGTGAACCAGCTTAGCACTGACCCAGATATGCCCATTCTGTGTTTCAGGAGGTCTAGCAGGTTCTCATGCTTAACCGTATCAAAGGCCGAGGAGAGGTCGAGTAGGATGAGTAAACATGATCTGTTTTGATCAAGTATTTGTAGCGCATCTTCAGTAATATGTGTCATGGCTGATTCTGTACTATGGCCTGTCCGGAAACCTGATTAGTGTTTCTTGAGAAGGTTAAAGTGATCAATATGTTTCGTTAGCTGAAGATGCACACATTTTTCCAGCAGCTTGGCTAAGGTAGGGATATTGAAGATGGGGTGGTAGTTGTTTAGGTCTGCTGGGTCTGCTGTGGGTTTCTTTAGAATGGGTGAAACCTGGCCTACTTTGAGGAAATCTGGGATGCACCCCTGTTGAAGTGAGCTGTTAATGATCTTGGACCATAGCGGTAGCAACAGTGGAGTAAGGTCTTTGACTGCGTTTGCCGGAAGCGGGTCAGAAAAGTGGTTAGCGAGGTTCAATGCACAGAGTACATTGCCTATGGCATCTTCAGAGTAGGAGGTAAATGATGACAAATCTGCATTATTTTTTGGGTTGGACTTTGAGGGCCTCTGGCATGACGCGGTTCGGGGCGACGGAGGAGTTTGTGCATTCATTCTTGTGTATAAGGTTAGATCCTTAAGGAGGTCGTTCCTGATGGTATCCGTCTTCATGGTGAAGAAGGTGGAGAATTCTTCACAATCTGGCTGCGGGCATTCTATACTTCGTGGACGATGAGTTGCCTCCTTGGATTGGGTTTTGATCAGTTCAAAGAGTTTTTGGGACGATTTCTTGCCTGGTCAAGTTGTAGGCTGAAAAAGTCGGCTTTGGTGCGCTTGATCTTTTGGTAATATGCGTTTCTCTTTGTTCTGAGAATCTTGAGGTGGTTGGCGGAAGGTATCGACCTCCAGGCACGTTCTGAAGTTCTGAGAGAACGCCTGTCCTCGTTGAGAGTACCGTTGTACCAAGGTTTTGAATCTTTCGAAGAGACTCTTTTTAGTTGTAGAGGTGCTACCTCGTTTATTATTGTTGTCATGGACGAGAGGTAGTGATCGGTGAGATCCTGTACTTTGGTAGATCCTGTGGGGGGCAGCAGTAAGTTGTGACACGAGGGAGGCAAGGTGTTAGGGTTGAGTTTTTTCAGGTCTCTTTTCCACACCTTTGGTCTTGTGGATTTTATACATAATACCTTTAAGGTATTATGCTTACTCTATAAAGCATTTAATGATTTTGGTCCTGACTCTCTGAACCAGAGCTTCAAACGATATCTCCATGTCAGAAATCTTCGGTCGGTAAATGCTACGTTATTACTACTTCCAAGATTTAAACAAGGACAATGGGGTGGAAAGAGCATCGAACTAGAAGCATCCAAAGCATGGAACATACTGCCTCTACATAAAAGCAGCACCTAGCCTCCTTGCTTTCAGGAAAGCTGTGATGACCTGGTTGTTATGTTATGTTTTGTCAGGCGGATTTGTAAAGCGCATGGCTGCCCTAGCAAAGGGACGTCCTGGCGCTGAAACCAGATTAGTACAGCTGAAGACACCAGAACAACTTATAACAAAGGGAACAAAAACGTTTTGATCGCTTTCCGGAAGGGCAAATAAAGCTGTAGACTCGAAAGTAGCTGCCGCCAGCACGTGCCCTTCTCACCCTAGAGACAACCACCAGGTTCTGTCCCATGGAACGGAGTTGACGGGAGGGAGTATAAAAAGAGTGCAGGTCAGACAGAATGCTGGGCAATGAGGAGTTGAGAATTTTAAAAGTGATGCAAAGGGCCTTGAATTCAATACGCCTAGCAACGGGCAGCCAATGAAGGCGGTGAATAGCATTATAAATAGAACAACGCCTTGGCAAGCCAAGGAGTGCTCGGGCAGCTGCATTCTGAACCCTTTAAAGTCTAACAATCTCGGTGTGATTGTGAGAAGTTGGCCTGGTATATGATGCTCACTAGTTCTAGTGATCACCTTGTACCATGCCAAGCAACCCTTATGATGATTGGTTGTAAGTCAACCTTATAGACCAGCTATCCTAGTAGCGTGGACAAAGCAGTCTTAGGCTAAACTCTGTAAAGGCATGTGAAGCAAGCTGTTTTACCATACACAATCCCCTTGAATACCAAATGAAAGGACACCACACAGATATATATTGAATATATATATATATTTATTTACTACAAATATCCCCTATACTCTTTATGACCACAGAAGCAAATGCGTTAAACCAAAACACAGTTTAAATACACAAAAGTTGCCCAATATGGATGAGCCCTAAGGGCCACTTAAACCAAATACTAAAATAGTGGTATAAGAACCACCAATGGGAAAGGAAGGAGGCCTAGGGCCTGGGGAATTGCTGGAGCTGTTCGGGACTAGCAGTGATGAAGTCGGGAAAGGCCCGCGGGACTCGGGTGCAGCGCTTAAAGCGCACGCATGCTCCAATGTTAAGTCAATGGTGCGTAAAAGTTACAAAGTTAGTGTTTAAGGAACCTTCCGATGGACCTACAAGGACAAAACTTCAGACCTAGGCACTAGAGGTGTATACCAGTGTGGGAACACCGGCGTTGCTGAGTTACCTCACCCATAGGAAGCGGGTGCACAGGTGCGAAGTTGTGTCGGGTTTTGTCACGCAGGTCGATGGCGCCTGGAGATGAAGATGCTGCAGGCGGGTCGTCGAGGAGCGTTCCGGTGGATCCAAGGGTGGATCTGAAGAGGTGAAGACCTGAAAGCCACGCAGGAATCGATGCAAGCTTCTCACTCGTACCAGCAAGGTCAGAGCGGGTGCTCCTTTTCAGGGGAGCAAGGGCCAGTCTGGAGCAACCAGACCAGCGGTTTAGATTGTAGATTTCGTCGCCAAGATGGCCACTAGCCGCGTGGCAAGTGACCGGGATGGTGCGTCGAGTTGCAAAGTGCAAAAGGGCCCCACGCAGATCGTGGAGATGCTGGGGGGGCTGATCTTCGGTGCAAATGCTGCTCGGTGGTGGGGCCTATCAAACCCCAAAGCACAGCATCGAGGGTGCCTCGGGTGCTGCGCAGTCAGCTTCTCGGGGGTCTTTCAAGATGGCCGGTCCCACGTCTCTCGGTGCCTCCACGGGTCTCTTCTTTTCAGGGACTGTGGACCGGGCTCTGAGATGTCTGGGAGTCTGGGTCTTGTCAGGCTCAGGGCTCGGGCTCCGGCGGGAGGTGGCGGCAAAGCAGACGTTGAGTTGCTGGTTGGTGCCTGTATTCACAGGGTGGTCACTCCTTGGCCACAAGGGAGATTCTCTTCAGTCTTCTGTGCAGCAGAATGTCGAAGTCCAGTTTTCTTCTTAGTTTCAAGTCGAGTTCAGGATGATCTGAAGTCTTGGGACACAGCTCCTACTCTTATTCCAAATTTAGGGGCCGGATTACCTGCTAGGTCCCTCCTCTGGGTGGGACCAGGAAGGGGGGCGGTTACACCCCATTTCCTTTGTCCAGCTTCGCGCCAAGACTGGGGCTGGAGAGCCCCAGCACCGGTTTGAACTGGCACATGCACAGGGACACCTTGTGTGCCCCAGGCATGTCTGATTCTATTCAGCCCTGTCCTACCCAATACACAAAATCCTGACTGGGGTGGTGCTAGCACCTCCCAAGGCAGGAAACCCTTTGTCCAAGCCTCCCTCGCTGGAAGGACTCCCAGCAGCAGGAGGTCAGACTTGTGTCTGTGGTGGCAGCATCCATTTTGTGATGCTAAGGCTCACGTTTAACTTTAACCGGGGTTCAGGTTAGGTACATGTCGTGTCCCTCTAAAAGGGTGGAATGCTACCCCCGTCGCCAGAACTGGCGAGGGGGTAGTATTCCAATTCGTATGACACCTTACTCGACATGTTTTGATAAAGCCAAACCAAAGATAGCATTTAACCGCGAGGTACATAATGCACTTAAGAGTATATGGTATGGCAGTATCATGGAACAGCTACAGAACTTGGTTCCGAAAGCTGCAGACAGGCTCAGCTCATGCCAGAGCACCATCTCACATATTTCCAAGCACTCTGCCTCCAGGATTGATGAGGCCTTCCATAGGAGTGGCTGATAGGAACATATGTGTCCATTTTAGGTTAGATATAGGCATACTATACCTAAGTAAGGGGTGATTACACCGACTTACCCCAGCTGAGTGATCAGCCAGTTGTGTCAAATATGGAGGCCAGGGGTGGCACAATACGTGCTGTAGCCCCTGGTAGGCCTTGGAAGCACCTATGCCCTGGGTACCTGGGGTACACTGTTACAGGGGCCAATAAGGTGAACCAGTTCCAATTTCGTAATGCACCTAATGTGCATTGGCATTAATTTAGAGAGAGAACAGCAGGCTGTGGGTCTGATTAGCAGGCCCACAGCCACATTAAGTCATAAACCAGTGAAGCCAAACGCAAAAAGCAAACATTTGGGGTGACCATAGGATAGCAGACCCTACTCTCCTACACCACCCCCCCCCCAAACGCAGGGACATTAGACTAACCTTGACCAGTTGTGTCTTCATGTTCTAAGTGGAAGTACCTGGAGAGACCATCTGCATTACCATGGTCAGTCCCTGGGCGGTGCTCCACTGTAAAGTCCATCCCCTATAGGGAAATGGACCACCTGAGCAGTTTGGGGTTTTCACCCTTCATCTGCTTAAGCCATATGAGGGGCTTATGGTCGGTCTGAATCTTGAAGTGAGTGCCAAACAAGTATGGTCTCAACTTCTTCAGGGCCCACACCACAGCAAAGGCCTCCCTCTCAATAGCTGACCAACGTTTCTCTCTGGGGGTCAGCCTTCTGCTAATAAAATCAATGGGCTGGTCTTGACCATCTACATTAAGTTGTGAAAGCACAGCTCCCACTCCCAACTCAGAAGCATCTGTTTGGAAAAGGAACTCTCTTGAGTAGTCAGGACTCTTCAGGATAGGTGCAGAGCACATGGCCTTCTTCAGGTCATCAAATGCCTTTTGACAGTTTACTGTCCACTGAACCTTTTTGGGCATCTTCTTGGATGTCAGATCATTAAGAGGAGTCACAATGGACCCATAGTTCTTAACAAACGTCCTGTAGTACCCAGTCAGGTCCAAGAAAGCTCTGACTTGAGTCTGGGTAGTTGGAGGGGACCAGTCCTTTATGGTCTGGATCTTACTCTCCAGTGGTTGAACTTAGCCTCCACCTAAAAGGTGGCCCAAGTATACAACTTTACTCTACCCTATCTGGCACTTGGTTGCCTTGATAGTGAGGCCTGCCTTTTGCAGAGCCTCTAGCACTTCCTTCAGGTGGACCAGGTGATCCTCCCAGGTGGAGCTGAAGACAGCAATATCATCCAGATATGCTGCGCAAAAGTCATCCAACCCAGTAAGGACTTGATTCACCAACCTTTGGAAGGTGGCAGGTGCATTTTTCAAACCAAAGGGCATCACCACAAATTGATAATGCCCACCTGGGGTAGAAAATGCAGTCTTGGCTTTAGACTACACAGCTAACCTGATTTGTCAGTAGCCAGCTGTCAAGTCAAATGTGCTCAAATACTTGGCAGAAGCCAATTTGTCTATGAGCTCATCTGCCCTTGGAATAGGGTGTGCATCTGTCATGGTGACAGCATTGAGTCCTCTGTAATCCACACAGAACCTCATCTCTCTCTTTCCATCTTTGGTGTGAGGTTTGGGGACCAGAACCACTGGGCTAGGCCAGGGGCTCTCTGAAGGCTCAATGACACCTAATTCCAGCATCTTTTGCACCTCAGTCTTGTTACAATCTCTGACATGGTCAGGTTGCCTGTAAATCTTGTTTTTCACAGAAGACTGTCACCAGTGTCCACCACATGGGTACACCAGTTAGTCTGACTGGGTGTCAGGGAGCACATATGTCTAAACGACTGCAAAACTTATCTACAGTCATTTTGCTGATGTTCAGTGAGGCTGCCATCTAAGGCCACACCATCAACTGAGCCATCCTCAGGGTTCTGAGTCAGCAGGTCTGGGAGAGGGTCACTCTCTTCCTCCTGCCCCTCATCTGTAGCCAGGAGCAAGCCCATGTCTGCCCTGTCAACATATGCTTTCAGCCTGTTAACATGGAGCACCCTGTGGGGGCTCCTGGGAGTTCCTAGGTCCACCAAGTAGGTAACCTCTCCCTTCTTTTCAATGATAGTATGGGGTCCAGACCATTTGTCTTGGAGTGCTGCTGGGGCCACTTGCTCCAACACCCATACTTTCTGTCCAGGCTGGTACTCAGTCAAGACAGCCTTTTGGTCATGCCAAGCTTTCTGTAATTCTTGGCTAGCCTCAAAGTTTTTGGATGCCTTCTCCATATACTCAGCCATCCTGGAGCGGAGACCAAGTACATAGTCCACTATGTCTTGCTTGGGCTTTTTGAGAGGTAACTCCCATCCTTCCCTCACCAAACACAGGGGTCCTCTTACAGGGTGCCCAAACAACAATTCAAAGGGGCTGAAGCCAACCCCCTTTTGTGGGACCTCTCTGTAAGCAAACAGAAGGCAGGGTAGAAGGATGTCCCATCTTCGCCTGAGCTTTTCTGGTAATCCTTTGATCATACCCTTTAGGGTCTTGTTAAATCTTTCAACAAGCCTATTGCATTGTGGATGATAGGGAGTGGTGAACTTGTAGTTGACACCACATTCCTTCCACATAGCTGTTAAGTATCCTGACATGAAGTTGGCACCTCTATCAGATACTACCTCCTTAGGAAACCCCACTCTGGAGAAAACTCCAAGTAATGCCCTGGCCACAACAGGAGCTGTTGTGGTCCTAAGTGGAATTGCCTCTGGGTACCTGGTGGCATGGTCCACCACCACCAGTATGAATCTGTGCCCAGATGCTGTAGGGGGATCCATTGGACCTACAATATCAATCTCCACTCTTTCAAATGGCACCCCCACCACAGGTAGTGGTATCAGGGGGGCCTTTGTGGTACCACCTGCTTTGCCACTGGCTTGGCAGGTTACACAGGAGCGACAAAACTCCTTGGTATCTTCAGACATGTGAGGCCAGTGAAAGTGAGAGACAAGCCTGTCCCACGTCTTATTCTGGCCTAGGTGTCCTGCTAAGGGAATATCATGGGCCAAGGTAAGAAGGAAGCCCCTGTAGTGTAGCTCCTATTTTCCCAATAGGCTCTGCGCTTTGGAATAGTACCTACAGCAGTAAAGGCCTAGGCCAGACGTTAACTAGGTCTACTACTGTCGATACTAGACTTAATTTTTGGGTTTGCCAGTTAAGCTCAGAGTTCGCTAGAAACTTTCTCGAATGTTCAAGGAAGGATTAACTCCCCTGATTAGACAAGAAGGGATTTAGTTTCTGACAACCATAGAACATGACAACTTTGCTCTCCCCTAATCAAGAGTCAATCTCAAGAGTCGTGTGAGCACAAGGCAATTATTTTACTCAGTCAGTACGTGCATTCTTAGTCTCATCAGAATGTAGAGAAAAGGAAGAGACGGGCGTGTTCAATAAAAGGTGTTATTTATTGATCAGTCTCTTTTCTCGTACAAGAGAAATGGATCGATATTATTGCAATACTTATAGTTAAGTAAAGTGCATACATTAAAAGCAATAGTATAAAATAATACTGTAAAAACATTGATATGGTTTCTGAGCCATATGATGTTTTAAAATGATTAAAATATATTTACATACACATATACATTTGACTAAACGTACTCAACTGGTGTTTCTAAATACGCCTACCCCGTGTACCTGACCTAAGTCTAATGCGTGGGCGGGAATAGAAAGTTACAGTTTAAGTTAAGTTTGTTTTTGCCAAGTGAATAACTAAAGAATTCTCTGTGAGGGGTTATTCAGTTCTGTACCTGGAATTTAGGATGAATGAGGAATGGTATCTCTTTCTCTGCTCTCGATATTCCAGGCTGCCTGCGAGGGCTGCCCAGAAGCGCCGGTGCTGGGTCTCTCGGCTTGAGATAGCAGCGCGTCTCTCAGCGCGTCAGGAAGGCGGGGCTGCTGCCAGCGGGGTCTGCTTCTGCTCTCGGCTTCGGCAAGTATGGCTGCTCCGTCTTGTCACCACGCGTGTGTTTGCATAGGGCAAGGTCGGCAATATTTATACCTTAAAGGTGCCGAGATTGACGTAAGGATGGACATAGGTACGTCAATAAAGATGTCATACGACTTGCTCGTTAGCACATTCTTTTGCAAAAGTTCTCTGTGAAATCAAAACAATGGCCGCACGGATTTTCCAGGTTGTCATAGGTTTGATTTGTTATGAGAACGTCGTATGCCTTATCAGGGGCTGGAGGAATGTCGCTTGTCTAATTAGATCTCAAGCGTTATGACCTAATCAGATAACACGTTCCTGTGCCGTAGTGTGACTGCGTCAGATAACGGTATCTGCATCATGGGGGTTTTCTTGCCTCATGGGCTGACTGTTAGTTAACTAGCTAGGTAGTTTAACCAGAATAGGGTCAGGAATAGGGGGATCGATTCAGAACCTATAGAAATACACGACACCCACTCCACGCTAACTATGGTCATATCTACTAATCTATGCATAGTATAACATAGTACAACATACTATAGAGTATAGTGTATACCTTACCACCCCAAAATACATAAATGCATTTCGAAATTTTCAAATATACTGAAAAATTGCAGTCATATATATTGTATGCACTTAAGCTATGAATTAAATGCAAAAGTAAACACGCATTGTAATGCATTATTGCTTTTTGGTATATGAGAAATACACATGAAATGGCTCTTAATATAGCTATACAGAAAGGAAAGTCGAGACCATTTCATCACATAATAAAATATTTGTGAACATACCAGCGGGCAGCTAAAGTCTATATAAAGTATCTAAAAATAGAAATCTTAGTTCTCTAGGAATAGTTTCTTACTTTAAGCAGAAGATCAGTGTCCCGGGGAAAAAATATATAGAAAAATATTTTATGGGCTTGCTGAAAAAAATTGCTGTCCGTGAACTGGATTGTAATTGTTCATGTGACTTTATTTTTTAAAAGTTGAAGGCCGAATTCAGGGAACGCCGTGTGCGAGTTTACTCAAAAGTCTCTATTTCTGTTCCGGAGAGAACATCATATCATTCAGGCTTTCGAAAAAACTGTCGACAGCTTCATGGGAAAGTTCCACTAAGTCGGAAATAGGGGTAACCATGCATTCATGCGCATGATTGTCTCCATTGACATTCTGATTTGCATTGCTGACAGAAGGTCGTACCTGTTCGATGTTGCTTTCATCTTGAACTTCACTACTCTTCAATCGTAGTGGTGAAGATTCCAGGAATGCCGTCATCAGAATTGGCAGCCTTTGAGGGCAGCACAGTGCGTGAACCTTGGTAGGAACCAACAGTGTATCTGCATCCATTGGCGCATCCGATTGTAGCGTCAGACAGGTGTCTAACACGCATTCTTCTCCGCATAGCAGACACCTTAGTACAGGTAAAACACACCTTTGCCACATTGGTCGAAATGATAGAAACCAAGTCATGTTTAGGTCTCTAAGCCGGGAGAGTCCCAGGATTTTTGATATCCGGTCCCGGTATCCAATGGCTAGGATCGTATCTTCCATTGTCGCGAGAGTTTGATCTGTGACATGGGTTGCCATAACGAAAAATAAGGACTAGGAATAGGATTCCTGCAATTAGTCCCAGGATCAGGGGAAGTCCGCCAAAAATCGAATGGACGAAATCTGGAAAAATACCCAGTATGGCATTGAATGGTGTTAATGCCATCGAAAATACTGTCTTAAATACCTTTGAGACCCCAGTGGTATCAGAAATATTTAAGATTTCGCTCAGGATTTCCGCGAAATGTACGGGGGAATTAGTCGATAATAATGTATGTATCTCTGCAGTCGTCCTTGCGACTTGTAGATCATATGTTTCTTTTGATGACGTGAGCCTTGTAGGCGTCTGTAGAAGCACTGTTTTCATTCTGCTTAAAGTATCTATTCGAATAGAAGTAATTTTCAAACCGGGCCATGCCCTTGCCTCCCTGTCTGGTAAGGAGCTGGGGAACAAAGAACGTCCACAGCACTTGACCTTCGCCGTCGTGGTGACGAGATAAGGAGTCCCGGGCATAAGACTACAACATCTGCGGTCTACAATAAGAATGTAACTCCCATTATAGAGTCTTTGAAAGAATGGTTCTATTTCAGTCGCAGGTGCGCCTTGCTGGTGACATGAAAGGTTGTATGAATTCCCTTCACAGGCTCCGTGCAAACTAATTCCGTTACACAGAAGCGTGCCGCTTAGTGACATAGCACAATTGTTGCCACTAAGAAACACTTTCTGTCCTTTATTACTGACACATGCATGTGAATAGGGCAGGTTCCAAGTTGTTTTAAGGTACCCCTTTCCCAATTTCTCGTACATGCCAGCCTGTATATATTTTTGGCAGTATTGAAACCTGAAGGTTGAGATTGGAATATTTATGATTCCGTGGATTATCCATTCACTGACAGGTCGTTCTGACATTGTCATTGGTAATCTTTCTAGTTTTTCAATGCTCAAGATTGTATAATCAGCACCCTTTTGCGCCATACCGATTTGTCTATCAGTAAGGTTAAAGATTTGGAATAGTGACGTTGTGTTGATTAAACCCCAAGGCACATAGCCTGAACGCAGATTTTGTAACGTCCAGCCAAGCTGTACAATGGAACGCAATTGTGACTGACCATGTTGTAATAACAGTAAGTCTTGCGATAATATATCGATTGCTGAAGACACAATGCTGTCCAAAGAAAAAATTCTGGAGGACAGAGTCATTAACCCATTGTCCACTACAGAAAGTGATTTTTCCAAATTGATACGGTCAATTTCCCGTATTCTTTCTGCTGTCTCAATTTGAGTAACCTTCCAGGCCTCATTGTATGCTGCATATACAGAGGCTGCTATGAAACGCTTTTGACGCTGTTTGCGTGGTCCCAGTATGAAATCACGCAAGTCAGCACCATCAGTAAGTAAAGTTAGGTGTTGCTTAATTTCAGGCAGTGTGGAAGACTGTAGCCATTGAAGGCATAATTTGCCCACACTGTAGGTTGTTATTATCCCTGGGTGATGTCTTTGGGGATATCTAGGGTCTGGCCTGGTCATTTTGAAACCCTGCGTTTTATTCAGGAATCTATCTTGACAGTTATTTGTATCTGTGGGCCAGATCAACCATTGTTTCCAATCAGGATGTGTTCTGTTTTGGTTTAATATATGGTTTACGTCTATCTCTTCATCTGTATCAGAGTTATTGCTAAACATTGTTGGCTTTGGAATAGACGGGTTATTTAAATCTTTGATTTTGGCTAAGCCAAGACAGGTGGTTTGTTGAACAGTGTCATTTAAAAATATCATTTGTTCTGGGATCATGCAGGCTCTAAACAAAGCTTCTATACCCTGTACTTGCCATTCTTTTGTACCCCAAACACTTTTCAAATCAACATTTTTGTCCCAATAATCAAATCCAAATGTATTCATTTTTTCAAAGAATGAATCTGAATATATCAATTTTGTGTTGGTTATCATGGTTTTCATCCCTGTCTTGTTTGACAATTTGTAATAAAATGTTTCAGCATTAGTTATGTTAAAACCTGAAAAATATGAATATCTGTCATAAACGGTTCTAGAGCTCCCTTTTGGAGGTGTAGCACAATGTTCCCATTGATTATAATTTAAAACATTTCTAGGTTGTGCAGATTTATGCAAGAAATGGTTACCATAATGGTTATAGCAATACATACTATCATAATTTGTAGAACCTTGCAAATAATCATGTTTTGTAAATTTAGCAGACATTACTAAGTCAGACATCATATTGTTTATACTTTCAAAGTCCCAATCATCAGCAAATGAGTTTGGTTTTGCAAAATCACTCAAGGAGATCTTGATTTGGTGTGGATATTTCAGGATCTCGACCGGACCATAAATTTCATAGTCAGTGTTGTCCCAGGCTACCCCACCAGGTATTGGAATTGCTGTGAAGTTGGCTGAAGAAAGTTCTGAAGAAAGTTCTCGTTTCTCGACGTGTGAAGATGTGTGTGGTTTGAGGACCAAGTTGATGTTCTGACTTGCTGTGTCCATTTTAGCATATTTTCCCTCAATGAAGCGTCCCAAGGTAAATACCATGATGAGCCAAAGTATGAGGATAAATGCACCAAAACCCACCCAAAATTCAATCCATGGAGTAACCAGATATGTTTCTTTCAGTTGTTTCAAAAGTTCCTTAGCTTTGTCTTTAAAGGATTTTGATGATGGCTGTGTCTTTTGTTCGCTGAAACCTTCAGAGGAATCATCGAAGTTGATGAAGTAACCAGATGCAGTTCTGTCAATTGTTCCAATTGGTTCAGGATTTTTGTTTCTTGCATTTTCACTTGGAACTTCATTGTAGATTGGTGTGTCTCTGCTAAATGTCTTTATTTGGGTTTTCAGAGGTCTGAGTTCTATTGCATTGTTGCATAGTCCTTGTTGTTCTTCTTTAGGCGTTTCGAATGTGATGAGCCTCTTTGTTAGGACCTCTGTACTGGTAGCAAACCTTGGTGTTCTGCTACTTATTGGGAGTCCACTTGGCCTACTGTTTGTTATCGGCCACATGTTGTGGTTTTACCAGGTCGATGGATACAACTCGGTTCTCCTTTTTTCCAGCAAGTGGCGGTAGTACAACTGATCTTGTCCCGTTGACAGACAAGACAGGAACTGCTTTTCTGTAAGAAGGCCCAAATTCCTTCTTTACCGCGATCTTCTCCCTGACTAGATCCCCGACTTTTGGAATCCAGACAGGTCTTGCTGGGACAGGTGGTGATTCTTCAGTGGTTGTTGGCTGTTGTTTCAACTGTATGTTGCTCAGGTCTTTTCTTGTTTTGTTTAAGTCCTGCAAAATAGCCAAACGGTCTTTGACATCAAAGGTTTTTTCTATTACCACTGAAGTCTGACTATCAAGGTCAGAGATCAACATCCTAGTTCCGAATAATAATTCGTACGGACTGAATCCCTTCAGAGAATTTCTTGGCAAGTTATTTAGACTACGTTGGACACTTATTAGATGTTTGACCCACCCAGCTCCCGAACCTAATGTCCTTTCCATTATAGATTGCTTTCTGCCTTGGTTTTTTCTTTACACCATCCCATACCCTCAGGAAGGAAGTGAGAAGATTCCCGCTGGGCTGTGCTCATTTGGCCATTCTTTCCCCCCCCAGGCTGGATTGCCTGAGAGAAAAAAAAAATGGTCGAACGTAGCATGCTCTTAGCGTATATGCCATTTAGACTCGCAAATCTTGTATAACAGTCCGGACGTCAGCCGAGTGCTGTGGATCTACATTATAAGTGGAACTAGCCTGTGTATGTTAATCGCAAGCCATTCTTTTTGTTGGTAATATTATCTGCCTTGATACGACGAGGTATTAAACTGCTTCTCTCCCCACTGCGATCTCTGTTGCAGTTTGGGCAGTTTTTTACAAACATGGTGTAGTGCAGGCTCATGCCTGGCCACCAGTACCGTGATTGTAATTCTTCCAGAGAATCTTTTAATTTAAGGTGTCTGAGACCCTCGCCCATGTGTGCGTCTGCGATTAACAAGTGTCTCCTGTCCATGTTTGGAATCACTCTATCCCCCACTCCAGGGATTCGAGCAAAAGGGACGGAGTTTGCATCGATTATGTATGTATAATTGAGTGGATAGTTGATCGGTAACGCTGAGCAGTCGCCTTTTGATGACGTTTTTACCGCCAGCTTTGTTTCACCGTCAATGTATTTTAATGTACGCTTTTTTCGATCTACGGGAGCCGATTTAGTGGCTGCCGCTGCGGCTGTTTCAGCCAATGAATTCCCTACAACGTGAACGCCATCACGTTGATGACTCAGTGAGTGAGTCACGTGAGTCTTTGGTAGTTCTTTCTTCAAAAGAGCTACTTGTTCCCAGAGAAGTCTCTGCTTTATTGGTGCATCTGTGTCATCTTTGTAACCGTTCTGAATCCATGTCTGCAAATCCTTGTTATATGCTTTGACGCAGAAATATGAATCTGACACTATAAGCGTCGGGAATTCGCGATCCGCATTATCTAGCGCCATTTTCAAAGCTATTATTTCAGTTTGTAGTTCTGAATTAGTTTCTACTGAGTGTGATTTTGTTAATAGAGGTTTTAATATACCTCCGCGCCACACTTCTTTTGTGATCTCACATGTGGGATTGTATGCATGTTCTCCCCAAACGGAGGGTTGAGCATGTCCGTCTGTATAGATTACACAGGCGTAATATCGTAGAGGCAGAATGTCGATTGGCAGAGGATACGTCTTTTCATATTTTAAATTTTTTAATTCTTCTAGTTCTGGATCAAAGTAGTAGTATACTTTGTCCGTTGTAATTGAATTCACCCATTGTATCCATTCTGGATCTAATGTTGTTGATGGTAAATTACACGGTGTTGTTAATGCCTCAAAGGCTGATTCTGCTGTTCTGACTGTGATATGTCTACCGTCAGCTATGTCTTTTTCTCTAGCTATTGCGGTTTGAACTGCATGAATGATTTTTTCTGTATTACTGAATTTCTGTTCAGCTTCTGTGTACATGTGTGATTTGAATGCAATTGGTACCTTTTCTCCTTCATTAGAAGTCAGGTATGTGAATCCGCATCTCCCTGGGATGACTCGGATCACAAGATTGCGTGTGTTATCACGTGTTTCTAATTTTGTTTTAATTAGCATGTCTGTTTGTAAGGATCTCAAAATTTCTGTGTGTGTTTGAGTCCAACTGGATCTTTTAAAGTCTGGTTTAATTAGATCGTAAAGGGGTTTGACCCTTTCTGCGTAATTTGCAATGTAAGTTCTTCCGAAATTTAGGAAGCCTAGAATTGACTGTAGGTTTTTTAGTGTTTTAGGAGCTTGGATTACGGCACATTTCTCTAGGAAATTGTCTGCCAGGCTTTTACCTTCACTTGATAACTCATATCCTAAGAATAGGACCGTCAGATGGGCAATTCTGGACTTTTTGAAGTTGAATTTGTAACCCTCTGCAGCGAACCCAAGTATTATGGTGTTCACTCTTTTCAAGTGAGTCTCCAAGTCATCATCTGTTAAGTAAATGTCATCGACATAAGATAATGCTTCATCATCATATAGTTGTAGTAATTCTGTTACTCTCGCTGAGAATACCCCCGGGCTGTTCTTGTACCCCTGGGCTAACCGACAGAATTGTTTTTGAGTGCCATTTACTGAGAATGCAGTTAAAGATCTGCTCTCTGGTGCTATGTTTTGACAAAAGAATCCATTGGAGATGTCCAAGGTTGTTTTGTATTTTTTGCGCACTATGTTATTCATTAGTGCAGCACTGTGTGAGTTTTGCACTGCAAAGGTTTTGCAACATGTGTTAAGGTGTCGGTAATCCAAAACTAGACGGTACGAATTGTCTGGTTTGGAGACCGGAAACAAAGGATTGTTCATTTGTGAGGTGCAAGTTTCAATCACCCCCTGGTATTCTAGCTGATCTAGTATTTCATTTACTTGTTTTTTTGCTTCTTGCTTAATTGGGTACTGCCTTTGTGCAGTTGGTTGTGATTTTAACTGGATTTTGTGAGGAGGAGAATCCTCATCCCATCCTACATGATTTTTATATAAAGCAGGTGCTAAGGCCACTGCCCACTTTCTAGCAAGTGTGTATTTTTTATGAATCGGTATTTGATTTGAGAAGGCAGGCATAATTACTTCTTCGCCATGAGGGCACTCTCTGACAAACTCTGGTGGCCAGTCTTTTTCAGCTAGAAGGATGTCATAGCCCTTGGAGAGGTTATCCCAAAATAGTCCCCTTATTTTCCTAGTCTTATCTCCCTCTATACGTAATGTTATCTCGTATATCTTGTGGGGCTTGCTAACTCTGGTGTCTGCAGTTTCCACTTGAAGGTATTCATTCGTGTCCACTGTCTCCAGATGATTCATAAGGACTTTGCGAGCTATGCTCACCTCTGCTGCGCTGTCTAGCATTGTCTGAGCCCACTCTCCGTTTTTCAGTTGTGTCCTCAGTATTCTCGGCATTGTTAACTACCTTGATACTGGCTACCTTCTTTTTTGGAAATTGTGATTTCTTTTTCAGTTGAGCAGGTTCCTTGTCTTTGGACTTGGCGTGCTCTTCTGATCGTCCTCTTCTTTCCGATTTCTGCGAGGAATTCTGAAAAGATTGAGAGGGACGTGTATCAATGTCTTGATATCTATCAGGTTTTTTAATATTATCCCTATTTCTAAGGTTATATCTATTCCCAGAGGGGTCACTCTGGGGTGACCTTTGTCTCGGGTTTGGAGATTTCTCTCTTCGCCTAGGAGACCTTCCTCTGGACTGGAATTTCTTTTCTTTAGGATTGGATTGTTTGTTCCCATCCCAGTTCTTTTTTGGTGAATTATTATTATTATTAAAAAACATTTTTTCTGGACTTGTAGTCAGTTGCGGTTTTACCGGTATTCCACCTAGACTATCTCTGCCTAGTTCTTCATAGGATTTTTCTATGATTCTGGCAATTTCAGCTGGTTGGTCTGCTATATCTGTCTCTTTTAACCTCTGGCGGATCGCCACGTTTGCTGCTTCACCCTTTATGTTGGCTAGTAATATAGCCGAAACCTGTTTGAAGTCTTTTAGTAATTTCATACCAAGAGTTAAAGCAGGTTCTGGACCGTATTCATCTTGAATTTGTTTAAGCACATCTGGTATTACCGAAATGGATGGAACACCGTGCGTTTTTGTATATATGGAAGCAAAGACTGTACCCCAAGTGTCACAGTCCTCAATGTGTGGTGCGATTCCCATTGGGAGACATATAGTCAGAATCCTGTGTTTTTCCAGCGGGGTGGTGTCAGGAAACACCGCCTCTATTTGGGTAATTTTCTGTGCCAACCAGAATGGTATCTGTTCCCGTTTAGCTGGAACTTTACCTAGGCAGGATTGGATGTTCTGTGGTGTAATTTTATTTGTGTTCCCATGGTGAGGGGTCAGCTGTGGAAGTTTAATCGCTGGCTGAATTGTTGAAGTCCGCATTACATACTGAACTAATTGTCTGTGAATTTTTAGTAGTTGTTTTAGCTGTATTAACAGCTCTGCTGCAGGCATTCTTTCGATGTCTGGATGTGGTGTGTATCCGGCTAAGACCGGCCACGTTGCTCCTGGTCTTCCTAAAGGACCGAGCCTTGTAATGTGATTGTTATGTATTAGGGCGCCATCAAATAAGAGCAAATGCTCTTGGAATTTGAGTGGTACTTCCACCTCCTCGAAAGGAGTGTACGTTTCAGGAGGTTCCTCTACTTTGTAATAGTGGAAGTACTTTGTTACAGCATTTGCTGCTGGAAAATGTATCCATGTATAGTATACCTCTGTCTGCCGATATTCGTGTGCCTCAATTACGAATATGACTGTGCCACCTCTAGGTGTCAGTCCATTTTCTATAAGTTTTAAGGTTATAGATCTCCTTTTAATGACCGGAATGAGTATTATATCCGCGTCGGCTGCTTGCATGGTAGCATCAGCATCTGCTATTTCAGTAGCTAATCTAATTGCCTCTCTTTCTCCATCACTGTCTCCCATTTTACTGACAGGATGGTATTATTTTTATTTGCAGATCAGGTTTCTTTATGGAAACAGAGATTAGATGCACAATATTCTGGAACTGTTTTATCCTTCAACGTTGACTAGACCAAAAACCATACATAGGAGTTCCCTCCTGCGAGGTTTTGGAGGATATAATAACCTTTCACCCACTCCAGACGTCTTTGGAGTATTTGGGAAAAGGGGTCTGAGTGAGAAAGCACGACTGAGTTACTCTAAATGTCTTACGTTAGTTTTATCGCCCTTTCCAAACACGTTGGGCGCCATGTAGTGTAGCTCCTATTTTCCCAATAGGCTCTGCGCATTGGAATAGTACCTACAGCAGTAAAGGCCTAGGCCAGACGTTAACTAGGTCTACTACTGTCGATACTAGACTTAATTTTTGGGTTTGCCAGCTAAGCTCAGAGTTCGCTAGAAACTTTCTCGAATGTTCAAGGAAGGATTAACTCCCCTGATTAGACAAGAAGGGATTTAGTTTCTGACAACCATAGAACATGACAACTTTGCTCTCCCCTAATCAAGAGTCAATCTCAAGAGTCGTGTGAGCACAAGGCAATTATTTTACTCAGTCAGTACGTGCATTCTTAGTCTCATCAGAATGTAGAGAAAAGGAAGAGACGGGCGTGTTCAATAAAAGGTGTTATTTATTGATCAGTCTGTTTTCTCGTACAAGAGAAATGGATCGATATTATTGCAATACTTATAGTTAAGTAAAGTGCATACATTAAAAGCAATAGTATAAAATAATACTGTAAAAACATTGATATGGTTTCTGAGCCATATGATGTTTTAAAATGATTAAAATATATTTACATACACATATACATTTGACTAAACGTACTCAACTGGTGTTTCTAAATACGCCTACCCCGTGTACCTGACCTAAGTCTAATGCGTGGGCGGGAATAGAAAGTTACAGTTTAAGTTAAGTTTGTTTTTGCCAAGTGAATAACTAAAGAATTCTCTGTGAGGGGTTATTCAGTTCTGTACCTGGAATTTAGGATGAATGAGGAATGGTATCTCTTTCTCTGCTCTCGATATTCCAGGCTGCCTGCGAGGGCTGCCCAGAAGCGCCGGTGCTGGGTCTCTCGGCTTGAGATAGCAGCGCGTCTCTCAGCGCGTCAGGAAGGCGGGGCTGCTGCCAGCGGGGTCTGCTTCTGCTCTCGGCTTCGGCAAGTATGGCTGCTCCGTCTTGTCACCACGCGTGTGTTTGCATAGGGCAAGGTCGGCAATATTTATACCGTAAAGGTGCCGAGATTGACGTAAGGATGGACATAGGTACGTCAATAAAGATGTCATACGACTTGCTCGTTAGCACATTCTTTTGCAAAAGTTCTCTGTGAAATCAAAACAATGGCCGCACGGATTTTCCAGGTTGTCATAGGTTTGATTTGTTATGAGAACGTCGTATGCCTTATCAGGGGCTGGAGGAATGTCGCTTGTCTAATTAGATCTCAAGCGTTATGACCTAATCAGATAACACGTTCCTGTGCCGTAGTGTGACTGCGTCAGATAACGGTATCTGCATCATGGGGGTTTTCTTGCCTCATGGGCTGACTGTTAGTTAACTAGCTAGGTAGTTTAACCAGAATAGGGTCAGGAATAGGGGGATCGATTCAGAACCTATAGAAATACACGACACCCCTAAATTGCAGAGGTATGACCAACCTCCTGGTTGTACCAGGCTTGGGATCTCTACCCTCTGAATAAAGGAGCCCATCATCCCAATATACTTTATGGGTACCTTGAGCATTCCCAGCAGCCTGCTGTCTGGGGGGTTCAAGAGAAGGACAGGTTAACTGAGCCTGCCCCAAGTCTGCCCTAGAAGGTCCCCCTGTCCCCAGAAACTCAACCTGATCAGGTTCAAGTTCTTCAGGGACAGTTCCTTCAGGGGTCTCAAGATCATCTTCCTGTGAAGGCTGATCCTCACTTGTAGGCAGTTGGAAAGGCACAGCCTTTACCCTCCTGTTCTTCTTCTTCTTGGAAGGTGCTTGGTCCATTGTTCCAGGATCCAAGACCTGAGGTTCAGAGAGGCACTTTTTGGCCTGTGACCTGGTCACAGCAAGGACATGTGATGATATCCCTAACATCTCTGCATGAGTCCTGTACTCAACTTCTGACCATAGAGAGCTCTCCAGGTCATTGCCCAACAAACATTCAACTGGGGGATCTGCACTAACCACAACTCTTTTTAGGCCAGTTACCCCTCCCCAGGAAAACTTAACAATTGCCACACTATGTGTAGTAGTGACATTGCTGGCATTGGTCACCAGGTAATTATCACCTGGGATGTATTGTCCAGGGTCCACAAAGCTGGGTGTCACCATGGTGACACTGGCACATGTGTCCCTGTATGCTTGAGCCACTTTTTCATTAATCAAAGGCGTCTGCCTGTACTTGCCCAGATTACTGAGACTGACAGTAGTGGACAAATCAATTTCCACATCACAAATCAGAACAGCCTGTGTAGGGGTTCTGACTAGGCCAGAATCTCCCTCAGTTCCCAAGGTGATACCTACTACCCCCTTAGTTTGTGGACCAACACTGCTGACTGTACTATTGGGTGCAGGTGCCTTAGGGGCTGCAGTGTTGGGGGCTCCACCCTTTTTACACTCACTGGTCCAGTGAGAGGTGTTTTCACAAGTACTACACCAGGGTTTTATTTGACCTTCTTTCTTCTTCTTCTTGGAAGTTTGGGACCCACCCTCAGTATTAGTTTGGGGCCCTGTTGAAGACTTCTGGTCTTTAGCTTTCTGCTCTCCACCCTTCTGGTCTGTTTTCTTTTGGTCACCACCCTGGTTCTGGTTCTGGTTCTTTTGCTTAACTCTGGTTCTAACCCATTTGTCTGCCCTCTTTCCCAATTCTTGGGGAGAGGTTAGATCTGAGTCAACCAAATGTTGATGCAACTGCTGGTTCTGACAGTTATTTAATATCTGTTCTCTCATAAGCAAATTGTACAATCCTTCATAGTCTGTAACCTTACTTCCCAGCAACCAGCCCTCCAGAGCCTTAGTGGCACATTCAACAAATTCAGACCAGTCCTGAGTCTGTGTCTTCTGGGTGTCTCTGAACATTAACCTGTACTGTTCAGTGGTTAAGCCTAACCCATCCATCAGAGCACTCTTCAGGACCAGGTAGTTTCTAGAATCCCCATCACTAACTGTGAGGAGTCTGTCTCGGCCTCTACCTTCAAAGGAGAGCCACAAGATTGCTGCCCACTGCTCCTGAGGGATCTGATGTACTCTGCAGGCTCTCTCAAGTGCAGTCATCCATTTGTGGATATCAACCCCAGCTTTGTAGGGGGGCACAATCTTACTCAGGTGTCTATTGTCATAGGACCTGTCTTTATCCTTAGGGATAGTGCTGCCACCGGTGGATCCTAATCCACTCTCTCTAGGCTGTCTTGCTCTAGCAAGCTTCTCTTTGGCCAGGGCAACTTCTAATTCTTGCTTCTGGATCCTAAGCTCAGCCTCTCTCATTTTGGCCTCATGTTCCCTTCTCTGAGGGCTAGTCAACTCCCTTCTGGAGTGACCATGAGAACCTCTAGAAGCTTGGGAGTTATTGGACTCACCTGAGTGATTCCTCCTCCTCCTTTGCTCCTGGTTAAGTCCACTTGGGGGTCTCAATGGGTTGGACCCACTTTCAGTCCCAAATAAGCTTAAGTTAGCCTGGTTAAGCCTGCTGACTAACACCTGGCTATGTCTACCATCATCAGAATCACTTCCTTCCTCCTCCTCTTCCTCTTCTTCCTCATCCTCAGGCTGAGTATCTCCAGTGACCTGGTTTTCCTCATCTATCTGGATGACAGGGACAGGGGTGTCAGTGTTATCATCTTCAGTGGGAGAGCCTCCATCTCCATTCCCTGAGGGGCCTGGTTTGGAGGTCTTTAGAGCTTCAGACTTTTCTAACAGCCCTCTGAGGTGACCTGCTGTAGAGGTAGGACCCGTTTTGATTCCTCTTAAGGAACACAGCTGCCTCAGTTCTTTAAAGTTGAATATAGCAAATTTGGATGGTGCCTTTGGAGGGTCACTCTAAACAGGGATAGGTCCAGTGGACCCCTCTGCTCCAGACATTGCTCTAGTGTGGGTGGATGTGTTGCAATCTACCTACACTGGTGTTTACCTACTAAACCTATCTAGTAGTTGTAGTCAGGGTGTGCTACTCCCTATCCTCTACAACTACTAAGTTCAGTAGAACTTAAGTATACTAGTGTTGTTTTAGTATACCTAACAGGTACCTGTATGATCTTTCAAATGATACTCTCAAAGATTGTAATGGTAAAACAACAGCAAGCTCAAATCCCAACCGCTGCTCACCAATGTGAGAAGTTGGCCTGGTATATGATGCTCACTAGTTCTAGTGATCACCTTGTACCATGCCAAGCAACCCTTATGATGATTGGTTGTAAGTCAACCTTATAGACCAGCTATCCTAGTAGCGTGGACAAAGCAGTCTTAGGCTAAACTCTGTAAAGGCATGTGAAGCAATCTGTTTTACCATACACAATCCCCTTGAATACCAAATGAAAGGACACCACACAGATATATATTGAAAATATATATATATTTATTTACTACAAATATCCCCTATACTCTTTATGAGCACAGAAGCAAATGCGTTAAAACAAAACACAGTTTAAATACACAAAAGTTGCACAATATGGATGAGCCCTAGGGGCCACTTAAACCATATACTAAAATAGTGGTATAAGAACCACCAATGGGAAAGCAAGGAGGCCTAGGGCCTGGGGAATCGCTGGAGCTGTTCGGGACTAGCAGCGATGAAGTCGGGAAAGGCCCGCGGGACTCGGGTGCAGCGCTTAAAGCGCAGCTATGCTCCAATGTTAAGTCAATGGTGCGTAAAAGTTACAAAGTTAGTGTTTAAGGAACCTTCCGATGGACCTAGAAGGACAGAACTTTAGACCTAGGCACTAGAGGTGTATACCAGTGTGGGAACACCGGCGTTGCTGAGTTACCTCACCCACAGGAAGCGGGTGCACAGGTGCGAAGTCATGTCGGGTTTTGTCACGCAGGTCGATGGCTCCTGGAGATGAAAATGCTGCAGGCGGGTCGTCGAGGAGCGTTCCGGTGGATCCAAGGGTGGATCTGAAGAGGTGAAGACCTGAAAGCAGAGGGGACAATGTTCACAGTCACTAGCCAGTGACTACCGTGGAACCAGGACGGAACCAGGCAATGTCGGGTGCAAACAGGTGAAAAGGCGAAGATTGTCTCTGTAGCCACGTGGACACGAAGAGGTCAAGGACGTCCAGGCGTTGGTCACAAGCTGTCCCACTAAGGCTCTAGCTGATGGCGGTGTCGGCTTCTTGATCGGAGCAAACAGGCCTTGGCTAATGCAAGCCACGCAGGAATCGATGCAAGCTTCTCACTCGGACCAGCAAGGTCAGAGCGGGTGCTCCTTTTCAGGGGAGCAAGGGCCATTCTGGAGCAACCAGACCAGTGGTTTAGATTGTAGATTTCGTCGCCAAGATGGCCACTAGCTGCGTGGCAAGTGACCGGGATGGTGCGTCGAGTGGCAAAGTGCAAAAGGGCCCCACGCAGATCGTGGAGATGCTGGGGGGCTGATCTTCGGTGCAAATGCTGCTCGGTGATGGGGCTTCTCAAACCCCAAAGCACAGCATCGAGGGTGCCTCGGGTCCTGCGCAGTCAGCTTCTCGGGGGTCTTTCAAGATGGCCGGTCCCACGTCTCTCGGTGCCTCCACGGGTCTTTTCTTTTCAGGGACTGTGGATCGGGCTCTGAGATGTCTGGGAGTCTGGGTCTTGTCAGGCTCTGGGCTCAGGCTCCGGCGGGAGGCGGCGGCAAAGCAGACGTTGAGTTGCTGGTTGGTGCCTGTATTCACAGGGTGGTCACTCCTTGGCCACAAGGGAGATTCTCTTCAGTCTTCTGTGCAGCAGAATGTCGAAGTCCAGTTTTCTTCTTAGTTTCAAGTCGAGTTCAGGATGATCTGAAGTCTTGGGACACAGCTCCTACTCTTATTCCAAATCTAGGGGCCGGATTACCTGCTAGGTCCCTCCTATGGGTGGGACCAGGAAGGGGGGCGGTTACACCCCCTTTCCTTTGTCCAGCTTGTCGCCAAGACTGGGGCTGGAGAGCCCCAGCACCGGTTTGAACTGGCATATGCACAGGGACACCTTGTGTGCCCCAGGCATGTCTGATTCTATTCAGCCCTCTCCTACCCAATACACAAAATCCTGTCTGGGGTGGTGCTAGCACCTCCCAAGGCAGGAAACCCTTTGTCCAAGCCTCCCTCGCTGGAAGGACTCCCAGCAGCAGGAGGTCAGACTTGTGTCTGTGGTGGCAGCATCCATTTTGTGATGCTAAGGCTCACGTTTAACTGTAACCGGGGTTCAGGTTAGGTACATGTCGTGTCCCTCTAGAAGGGTGGAATGCTACCCCTGTCGCCAGAACTGGCGAGGGGGTAGTATTCCAATTCGTATGACACCTTACTCGACATGTTTTGATAAAGCCAAACCAAAGATAGCATTTAACCGCGAGGTTCATAATGCACTTAAGAGTATATGGTATGGCAGTATCATGGAACAGCTAAAGGACTTGGTTCCGAAAGCTGCAGACAGGCTCAGCTCATGCCAGAGCACCATCTCACATATTTCCAAGCACTCTGCCTCCAGGATTGATGAGGCCTTCCATAGGAGTGGCTGATAGGAACATATGTGTCCATTTTAGTTTAGATATAGGCATACTATACCTAAGTAAGGGATGATTACACCGACTTACCCCAGCTGAGTGATCAGCCAGTTGTGTCAAATATGGAGGCCAGGCCAGAGGTGGCACAATACGTGCTGCAGCCCCTGGTAGGCCTTGGAAGCACCTATGCCCTGGGTACCTGGGGTACACTGTTACAGGGGCCATTAAGGTGAACCAGTTCCAATTTCGTAATGCACCTAATGTGCATTGGCATTAATTTAGAAAGAGAACAGCAGGCTGTGGGTCTGATTAGCAGGCCCACAGCCACATTAAGTCACAAACCAGTGAAGCAAAAAGCAAAAATTTGGGGTGACCATAGGATAGCAGACCCTACTCTCCTACAGTAATTAGCCCCGATGTAGAGGGAGTTAGCATAGTCCAGTCTGGACAAAATCAGAGCCTGGACAACAACCTGCCTGACTGAAGGATCAAAGAAGCCCAAAAGGAGTTTAAGCCCCCTCAGCAGCCCAAAGCACGTCCCAGCCACCTTCTTAGTTTGAGTTCTGTAGTTAAGGGCAGTATCCAGCCAGATCCCCAGGTTCTTTACTGCCTGTTTGGGGGCGGGTGCCACCCTCAAAGCGATGGGCCACCAGTGTTCACACCACAACTCTGGGTCTCTCCCCACCAACAGAACCTCGGACTTACTAGTGTTGAGTTATAAACAGTTGGCAGTCATCCACCCAGCGGCAGCCTCGAGATCGCTGCGGAACTTGCAGGCCTCTTGAGTAGTATCGTCAGTGAGAGTGACTACCAACTGGGTATCGTCTGCATACAACACTACCGTGAGCCCTCTGTTCTTAGCCACCGCTGCCAGTGGTTGCATATACAGATGGAACAGGGTGGGGCTCAAAGCCAAACCCTGAGGGACGTCCTGCTTGACAGCATAGACTCTAGATGAGAAAGGAGGGGCAATCAGCTGGAAAGTCCGCCTAGACAGAAAGGAGACGAACCAAGCCAGCGCGCCATCGGCTATTCCTGCCTCCTCAAAGTGCCTGAGCAAAGTCTGATGGGAGATCGTGTCGAACGTCGCACTGAGATCAAGCAATATCAGTGCCGACAAGCGACCGGCATCTAAAGCCCATCTCAGATGTTCGGTTACCGCCAGCAGAGCGGACTCCGTGCTGTGACCAGGACGGAATGCATTCTGCGATGGGTCTAGAAGATTATTAACCTCCAGGTATTCCGTCAGATTAGCCTTGATGTGGACCTCAGAGTTTTTCGAGACCCAGGGCAGGAGGGAAATGGGGCGGAAACTCTCCAACTTAGTGGCATCCAAATTACGTTTCTTTAATAAAGGAACCACTTTAGCATGTTTCCAAGTGCAAGGCACAGTCGCTGTGGAGAGAGAAAGGTTGATCACATGGCACACACCGGGGGGATGAGCACAGGTAGAATTCTCAATGCATATGCCGGCTTCAGGGGGTCAGACGGGGAACCAGACTTGACCTCCCTGCAGATCACTGAGAGCTTCTCCTGAGAGATGGCGGGGAGAGTAGTCAGCGAGCATAAAGTAGAGGACCAGGCCATGGGGACGGGAACTGATACAACCTGGGGAAAGAATTGGTAAATCTGCTCCACCTTCTCCACAAAGAAGAGGGCCAGGGCATCGCATTGATCATTAGTATAAGTATAAGTATAAACCGTTTTGTAACGCGCTCTGTTACTGGTGAGTATCCTGGCGCGGGGGAAAAAGACAGACCGGCAGAGAACAAGACATCGGGGGATCCTCCTAGACTGCACTCTTGAATAGGTGAGTTTTCAGGTGTTTTTTGAACGCAGCCACTGTCGGCGTGGAGCGTAGATGGAGAGGGAGGGCATTCCAAGCCCGAGCCACCACAACGGCCAGCGACTGGCCGCCCAGTCTGACACGTTTAAAACGGGGAAGGGACAGTTTAAACAGAGAGGCGGATCTCAGGGTGCGTGCCGGGATGTACCTTGTGAATCTCTTTCTCAAGTACGATGGGCCCTGGTCATGAATTGCACGAAACGCCAACACCAAAGATTTATACAGAATGCGTTGCGCTACGGGAAGCCAGTGAAGCGAGCACAGCTCAGTGCGAACGCTCTTCCACCTGGGGATGTTAAATAGTAGGCGTACAGCCGCATTCTGAATAATTTGGAGGCGTTTGACCAGGTATGCCGGAATGCCACTAAACAGTGCATTCGCGTAATCGAGGCGAGCCAGTATGAGCGCTCTGGCAACCGACTCTCTGGCCTCCCTAGGGAGCAAGGGGAAAAATTTGCGGAGCATTTTCAGAGTGGCAAAACAGGTGCCTGTAAGTTTTTTGATGTGATGCTCAGATCTGAGATCCTCCGTAAACCAAATACCCAGATTTTTTGCTGGTCTCCCCATTTCTGTTGGGCAAGGAATATTAGAAGGCCAAAGTGTGCTCTTAAATGAGGGGGGGAAGGAGCCATAAAAGAGCACTTCGGACTTGTCCTCATTGCACTTCAGCTGGGCCTGTGTTAGCCAGCGAAATACCGAGGACAGACACTGATGGACTGTAGACGTGTCCAGATTGTCGTCTGGCCAGGTAAACAACAATTGGGTGTCATCAGCATACCCTAAGATTTTAGCCCCAAACTGTTCAGCTAGGTATACCAAAGGTGTAATGTACACATTGAACAGTAAGGGGCTAAGTGTGGACCCCTGCGGGACCCCTGTAAGCAAAGGCTTTTGCTCAGAGGCATGCGGAGGCATCCAGACCTGCTGGGTCCTATCAGATAAAAAAGAGGACAGCCATTCCAGCACCACTCCCCTGATACCTATGGCAGACAGCCGACCGAGAAGGAGATCATAGGGGACAGTATCGAAAGCGGCAGAGAGGTCCAATAAAATTAGGACCGCTCTGCCACCTCCGTCTAGACATTCCCGAATTGCCTCGGTCATCTCCACCAGGGCCGTCTCGGTGCTATAAGCAGCCCTAAAGCCCGAATGGGCAGGGTGGAGGGCATTCGATGTTTCGACGAAGCTCTCCACTTGTTGAAGAACTACCTTCTCACAGATTTTTGTGAGAGCAGGTAGAAGGGAGATGGGTCGGTAGTTTCCCGGAACCGACACATCCAGTCCTGGTTTCTTCAGGAGTGGGAGGAGTTTGGCGTGTTTCCAAACCCGGGGAACTGCGCCTGCGGCCAGGGAGAGGTTCACCATCTGCGTGATCTCACTGCAGACTGTAACCGCCACCTCCGAGAGCACTCGGGCAGGGCACGGGTCGGCAGGAGAGCCCGATTTTAGGGACTGGAGAAGATGGAGAACATCCCCCTCCGCAACTTGTACGAAGGTGGTAAGTTGGTGCCCAGAAGATGAGGGAGAGGGTGAACAGGAGCCAGCTACAGAGCAGTCGGCAGGAAGTGCCTCTAAAAGGCCCTGCTGAATCTTCGCTATTTTAGTTATAAAAAAAGTGGACAACTCCTCGCACCATTGCGCAGAGGACGGGAGGGGCATAGCTTCCGCAACAGGGGACACAAAGCTTTTAACAATCGCAAAGATCTCTCTGCTGTTGTTATTGGCCTTGTTAATACGCCCGGCATAATAGTTACCTTTTGCATCCCTAATGGCTGCATAGTAGTCTTTTTGAGCAAGCCGTAGGGCGGACTTAGCCTCGGGGCTGTACTCTCTCCTCCATAAACGTTCTAATTTTTTGCAGCCCTGTTTCATCTCTCTTAGTTCAGGGGAAAACCAGGGTTGGGAGGGCGAGCGTCTGGCTCTAGTCAGCATAGTTTGCTTAGTAGAGGCAGTCGCCGCCTGCCGTATCCATTCATTAAACTCCCCAACTGCTTCGTCCAAACATCCCTTAGATTGTGGACGAGTGTTAGACAGGGCAAGTCTAAACGCGGGAAGGTTAATTTTTTGAAGATGGCATGTAGGGGACGGGGGGCTGGGCTCTGCCATCTCCCAGCTGAACCTGACCAAGTCATGGTCAGACCAGGATGTTTTTTCCACAAACACTGACTGGATGGGGAAGTTCGTGCACACCAAGTCAAGTAGATGGCCGCCCGCGTGCGTAGGACCAGAAACCCATTGTTCTAACTGGGCAAGCTCAAGAATTTCACCAAGCCTACGAGCTTCGGAGGAATCAGGGGCATCCATGTGGATATTTAGGTCACCGACCAAAAGAAATTTAGGAAAACCTAAGGCCCGTGGCACTAAATATTCCTCTAAGGAGTTCAGGAATTGGGTAGCCAAGCCCGGGGGCCTGTAAATCAAAGATCCACCTAAGGTAAAGTGGGGAGAGGTTTTAATGGAGAAGTGAAGAGCCTCACCCCCTAGACTCTCAGTCAGAGGCTCGGATTCGAAGCTCCATCCCTCCTTGAACACCACTGCTAGTCCACCCCCTCTACCCAGGGGGCGATCCACTCTAGCTATCTTAAACCCCCTGGGGACCGCAAGTTCAACACTAGGAGCGGAGGTACAAGTCAACCAAGTCTCCGTGAGGAACAGCAGCTCCAGTTGGCCGTCCGAAAGTAATTCAAAAATATCGGCCGCATGCTTAACCGCCGATCTTGCATTAATCAGTCCCGCCCTGATGTTGGTAGTGGTGGCGTTGCTGACTGGACGTGGGGGGGGGAAGGGTTGGGGCTGGAATGCACACGTAGCGCACCTGCCCAAAGCAGTGGCTAGGTTTGCACGTGCGCAAGGTAAGCCCTTACTGTGAGGGGCGAGTCTCAAAAGATCAGCACGCGAATATTGCCGCGTCGCTGAGCTTGTCAACACCAAAGGGGGCCGGGCAGGGTGACTGGCCCTGGGCCCGTCCAGGGCACGGACTGGCGCAGACTGGCACCCCTTTGGCACGGCTTCGGCACGGTGTCGGCGCTCCCGCTGCGCTCGACCGCTGCGCTTCAGAGTGACCATTTTATCCTTTCTGCCCCGCCCCCAGCTGGAACGCTAGCTCAGTTCGGCTCGGGGAGGCGGCTCTGTGATTTTGAAACTGACCCTGCCCTCCACACAATCGGCACAAGCCGCGATGGAACGGGGCAGGAGGTCCACAGATACGGTAAACTACTTCAAGTATTAAGAGCGTCTTAAGCATCAATTACTGTGCAATGAGGAGCGCGTTTAAAACAGATTAAGATTCGGTTTTTAAAATCAACACAATATACAATAATGATTCCAAGTGTGCAGAGGAGGAGCCCCTCGCAATCTGCACGAGCTCTGATGTCAATAAGACTGCCAAGGAGCTGCCACCACCTTGTAGGTCTCCGAGCCTTCAATCACGCTTGTATTTATCCTTTCTGCCCCGCCCCCAGCTGGAACGCTAGCTCCGTTCGGCTCGGGGAGGCGGCTCTGTGATTTTGAAACTGACCCTGCCCTCCACACAATCGGCACAAGCCGCGATGGAACGGGGCAGGGGGTCCACAGATACGGTAAACTACTTCAAGTATTAAGAGCGTCTTAAGCATCAATTACTGTGCAATGAGGAGTGCGTTTAAAACAGATTAAGATTCGGTTTTTAAAATCAACACAATATACAATAATGATTCCAAGTGTGCAGAGGAGGAGCCCCTCGCAATCTGCACGAGCTCTGATGTCAATAAGACTGCCAAGGAGCTGCCACCACCTTGTAGGATCATTAGATGACAACAGAGTGGCAGTCGAGACAATAGGTGATTGCAGAGCTTTCGGTATCGAAAAGATACTTTTCGATGGATTAGTGCTGCACTTGATCTCCTCCGCATAATAGATGGCCCGTTCTACTTGGATAGACCCATGATATTGCTTAATAGCTGCACAATACAGCTTTTTCAGATTTGGGTCATAGTTCCTTCTCCATGCTCTCTCCAGCCTCTGACACTCTTTGCGCAAGGAGGCGAGCTTGGTGTAATACCAGGGACTAGATCTGGTGCTACTACCTTTAGTCCATTTTACTGGGACGAGTTGATCAAGCGCATCAGAAATCCAGACCGACACAGATTTATCAGCCCAATCACAGTCAGCTTGGAGACAAGGTAGAGTAGAGAAGTGAAGCTCTTGAAGATGTACAGCATCAAGTTTGCCCCAAGGCCGCCTGACTACAGGCTTACGAGGCATCCTGCTCGCCAGTGCCACACCAGAGAGTGTCATCACTATGAGATAGTGGTCCGACCAATGCAAGGGGTGGGGGAGGTGGACCATCAGGAGGGCCAAGTTAATGAAAACAAGGTCCAGCAAGTGACCTGTAGAATGAGTAGGATCCAGCACCAGTTGACAAAGCAGGAAGACCTCCAGATCTGCCGGAAAACTGCCTATATCCACATCATGAGGATTATCGAGATGCAGATTCAAGTCCCCCAAAATGTTAAAGTTGGCAGCCATCATGGCTAGAGGCCCTATAACATCAATGAGAGCTGTTCTAAAATCTTTAGAGAGTCCCGGCGGGAAATAATTCAGCAAGCCTGACAAGGTGTAGTTGGCATTGAGCGAAATCCCAAAACGCGCTGCTTCACATCCTGCCAGAGAATCCCTCACAAATGAACACAGGTAGAGAGATTTAAAAATGACAGCAATGCCGCCCCGCCTGGACCCTCTATTAAGGATCTTGATACTAAATCCTGGAGGGAGAGCTAATCCAGGTTCTGCCGTACTATTATCAGATAAACAGTGTATGCGAGAAAAAAGAGCATCCGTGGCTTCGTCCAGCAAAAGATCATACATATCAGCATGATGTTTAACCAAAGACCGACAGTTCAAGCTGAGCAGTTTCACCATATGGCTGGGGTTGGTAGTGGAGCCAGGGGGGCATGAGTAGTAGGAGCGAGGAGCGCCCAGGAGGTGAACCTACAATACTGACAACAGAAGGGCCCCTCCGGCATGATACCCATGAGGTGGTTTCAATGGTGGACCCCCCTCGGATGTCAACGAGGTCTGCTGCAGAATAGACAAACCTTTCTTTGCAAGAACTGGCAGCATTTCTGGCACCTGGCGACGGCTGAGCGTGGACGGGCGCAGATGGGATTTGCTTTGGCGCGCTAAAGAGGCGCGCCTGCTGTGCGCTGACCAGGGCATCAGATGTAAATACCGGTATGACCCGGAAATGCGGCCAGTTCACGCCAACCCAGCTGACCCTGCAGGCACGTCCTCCGTTCAGGTTGTTCAGGACTTGGTAATTCTGGCAGGCCTGTGACAATCTGAGCTGGAACTGATTACCGCTTCTTCGCCTTTGGGTAGTAATGCGCTTTACAAATCCTGCTAACATAACGTAACATAGGAGTACTTAAGTGGAAAGCCTTTCAGAAAGGCAGAGCTGTTGTTACGCGTAGCATTGACAGCTACCATTATCTGTCTATATTCTTAGTGGTACAAGTGAATGCAGCAACGGAAGCAGCTCGCACTGTTGCCTTGGCGGCTTCATCAGCCAATGAATTCTCTTCAACATGCACAGCAACATGCTGATGACTGAACTTGTGAATTACGTGAGCCTGGGGCACATCTTTTTTCAGGTCTGCCACTTTTTCCCGAAGCAACTTGTGCTTTATCATGCAACCTTTGGAATCTCTAAACCCATTTTGTCCCCAATAGTGAAGATATCCGTCATAAGACGGGACAAAATAAAATGAATCGCACGCTAGGAATGTGGGGAATTCCCGCTCCGTATTTTTTAGGGCCAGTATCAGGGCTTTTAGGTCTGCCAGCTGTGCCATGCACTCTCCTTGAGAATGCGTCTGCGTATTGCTAGAACGGAACTTGCTGCCTTGCATACGTTCCTTTACAATCGCACTGGCTGCGCTGTTTTGCTGTTTACTTCCTATGGCTGGCTGGGCAGATCCGTCAGTGTAAATGATGTATTTGTACCGATCTATACGCATTATTTCATTGGGAGAGGATATTCCTGTTCGTACTGCAGGAATGCTTGTGTTTTTAATGTAGAGATGCAATGTGAGAATTAGCCCATTATATCCATTATGGATGTAATGCTTTAACATTTGGAACGCTTGCCTTAGTAACAGTCTATAAGGTTGGTACTGGAGTCACAACTATTATTTGTTTCCCCTGAGCTAGTGCTCTTTCTCTGACTACAGCGGTTTGTACTGCTGTCAGTATTTTTTCTGTGGATGCAAAGCGCATCTCAGCGTTTGTGTACAAATGAGATTTGTATGCAATGGGTACCGTTTCGCCTTCATTGAAGGTTAGATATGTGTATACTGATTGACCCACAACTATACGAATCACTAAATTTGTGGTATTCACACGTGTGTAAATGTTTAGAAGCTATCATGTCTGCTTGTAAGGAACTTAGAACATGTGTGTGTTCCTGTGTCCAATATCGAACTAAAAAATCAGGTCTAATTTAATCGTAAAAAGGTTTTACTTTTTCTGCGTAATCCAAATTGTATGTTCTGCCAAAATTTAAGAATTCCAAAATGGACTGTAAGATTTTCAGAATCTTTGGAGTTTGGAGCAGTATACATTTAACCCAAAAATTAGCTACTAGGCTTTCCCCTTCACTTGAAAGCTCATATCCTAAAAATAGAACTTTGAGGTGGGCAATTTTTGATTTTTTGAAGTTACATTTGTAGCCTTCAGAGGTGAACCCCAAGATGATGTTGTTCACTCTGGTCAAGTATTCCAATAACTTATCGTCAGATAAATATTATCTACGTAGGACAATGCCTCCTCTTCATAATTTTGAAGTAACTCTGACTCTCGCTGAGAACAACCGGGGCTAATTTATACCTTTGGGGCAGTCTATAAAATTGACGTTGAGAGCCTAGGACCAAGAATGCTGTCAAATATATGCGTCCAGGTGCTATATTCTGGCAATAAAATCCATTTAAGATATCTAGTGTAATTTTGTTTTTTTCCTGCACAGTCTTATTCATTAATGTGGCACTGTGTGCATTTTATACTGCACATGTTTTTGCGCATGTGTTGAAATGGCTGTAGTTTAAAACTAGATGGTATGAATTGTCAGATTTCATTACAGGAAACAAAGGATTATTCATAGAGAGGTGCAATTCTCAATCACACCTTGGTATTCAATTTGATCCAAGACCTCCCTGACTTTTTACTTTGCATCATGTTTTATTGGGTACTGTCTCTGTGGAGTTGGAGTCGTTTTTAATGGGATTTCATGCGGAGGTGACTGAGCATCTCACCCTATGTGATTGTGGCTGCAATTATGAATGATTAAGTGACTCTGGAATGAGGTCAGAGAAAGCTGGTAAAACTATATCTTCTCCCTTTGGGCACTCCATAACTATCTCAGGCGGCCAATCTCTTTCAGCTAAGAGAATGTCGTAACCGTATGTCAGGTTTTCCCAAAAAAAGACCTTTCACTTTCCTGGGTATGTTCCCCTCCATTTGGAGTGTAATTTTGTAACGAGGATGTAAGACGCTTACCCTTGCATCAGGTGTCTCCATTGTGATAGGTTCATTCATTGCTGCTGTCACCAGAAATTCCATCAGATTTTGGCGAGCTATGATTACTTCCACTGTGCTGTCTAGCATTGTCAGAGCACATTCCCCATTCAGAAGCAGAGTCCTCAGTAGCATGGACATCTCACATTTTAAATCCAGCTACTTTCTTCTTTTTAAACTGATGTTTAGTTTTTTGCTTTTCTTCTTTTTTTGGAAAATGTATTCTGAAGAGCTATGTGTGTCTCTTGGCTGTGCTCGCTCTTCTGATCTGAGTTCTGACCGTCATTCCCTCTATGAGTTTTATGATGAACCCTGAAAGGAACGAGAGGAATGTGTATCAGGGATTTCCTGTGCAAACGCCGAGCCCTTCCAGGGCATCTCTTACCCCACTGAGGAAGCCTGAGGAGACTGCTGCAGCCGCACCGCCTCGCCGGACCGGCTTGTAGCGCATTTAGGCTTGAGAAGGGGCGCTGACTTGGACTGACCGGCAGGGCTGCGAGCGACAGCGGTGGACTCCGAGGACCAGGAGTCCCCACGCGCCCTTAGTACAGCTGGGCTGCTCTCCCTGCCGGCCCCGCCCTCACCACCATCGTTAAATCAGCGCCACCACCTGGCCCCAGCGGATTTCCTGTGCAAACGCCGAGCCCTTCCACGGCATCTCTTACCCCACTGAGGAAGCCTGAGGAGACTGCTGCAGCCGCACCGCCTCGCCGGACCCGCTACGCGGGTCCCGCTTCGCGGCTTGTAGCGCTTTGAGGCTTGAGAAGGGGCGCTGACTTGGACTGACCGGCAGGGCTGCGAGCGACAGCGGTGGACTCCGAGGACCAGGAGTCCCCGCGCGCCCTTAGTACAGCTGGGCTGCTCTCCCTGCCGGCCCCGCCCTCTCGGTAGGCTATTGGACATTTATTTAGAGGACCTTCCGCTCCCGCTGCGCGGGAGCGCGCGGGAGGGCGCCGGGAGAAGCCCGGGACAAGGGCGGGACCGTCTGTGGCCGTCCGGGGCCGACAGCGGCCGGGCCGGGCTCACTCTCTTTGTTCTCTGTTTTAACAGATTGTAAGTTGGCCATTTTTGATTTTTGTTGCATTCCTCTGGGAGTTGACCTCTCGGCATAACTGTACTCTATCAATCTTAGCGCCTTTTTTCCTTTCTTGTTAGATATACTAGTGCTCCCCAATCCTGCCCCTTGCCTTATACGTCCTCACACGTCCTTAATGATGCCTTCCTCTGAGGTTACCCTAGTGCCGGCCACACAAGGGTCCCCCTTGCTTGGTCCTTTGGATAAATTTTTTGCCATAATTAAGACGGATGTAGACCGGGAGCTTACCTTGGCAGAGAAACGTGTGGGTCGACGTCTCTCCATCGAAAAATTAAAATTAAAACCTCTTCAGCCCCCGGATACATCCACTACAACTTTATCGTCCCCCATCGATCTTACTACACCAATAGATCCTGTTAACACTTCGCTATCCATAGAAGGTATTCCCCTCATTTTCCAGACCAGTCCTCCTGTACAGAAGGACATTATTACTATTTCCGACTCTACTGGTTCCCAGGTACTTGATAGCCAGATCATAGACTTGAGCACTCCTTTTGCGGAACCAGCTCTCCTTTATGATACAGGCATACCTTCTCCCGTATTTACCCCAATTGGACCTGACCACCATACCAAGAGTACTTCTGAGGGCCAGTTGCTAATATCATCACCAAGGGACTCCATTAAGAGCCCCAAAATCCCCTCTGTTAAAATCCCTTCTGGCTCCCCACCAAGGAAGCGAAGAAGGAAGCTTATAATTAAAAGGAGAACCGTTCCTCCCACTCAAGTCCCACATACTCCATCCACTATCCCGGATAAGGTAGGGACTGTAGATCCTGTGAAAGAGATGACCGCTAACTCAATCTCGGTACCCAGCTACGCAGGGTTACTGAATGACATTGACCGCCTCATTAAGGCGTTGATCCTCCCCCTCACTGAAAGGATCAAAAGATTAGGGGTGCAGGTCGATAAAATCTTACTAGAACATAACGGAACATCTTGCCCCAAATCGAACGCCCCGACAGACTTACCACTACACACTAAAGTATCTAACCCACCCAAGATGGCGACTGGTATCCCTAAGGCATACGCACCATCTATAGCTGGGCCATCGAAACCACCCAAGTATGGAGACCCCAATCTCAAAAATAGAAACAATAGTAATATCAATACCACTGTATTGGATAAATTCCCGCCCGCTGGAAAATCTCATACCACTACAAAGTCCCATTGTACGAATTTCAATAATAGTATTAATTCTAAAACCCCTCATACTGTAACAAATAAATCTAATAGAAGACCAACGAATACCGTTGATCTACCTCCCGAGTGCATAAACTATGTTATAGCACTTACAGGAGTTCCGCCCCTGCCAGAAGGTAATCCTGAACATCAGGCCAATTTAAAAAACAAGGTCATCTATTGGTTGAGGAGAAACAGACCTCTCCCGCCACACTTAAATGGCGATATCGTCTCGGCCAGGCGTTGTCATTGGGTAGGTACCAGACCCAAGGACATCGATGGAGATGTGATCTTAGTTAATTTCAAAGACCACAGATTGGTCACTTACATCAGTGACTGGTATCCTGGATCGGGAGAGGGGGGAATTTCATCTCACAACCTAAGTTATTTCTATCCCGAGGGTTTGCTGAGACAACCACCAGCCCGGTCAAAACTCTTTCACCCCGATAGTTATGGTCGATTAAAAGCCCCTTGTGGGCCTAACATCCCTGTTTTTCATAAACACCTAACGGGCCACAACACCACCTTTCCCTACCCTTTACACACCTCTGCTTTAACCTCGCATAGCTTAATTGCCCCATATGGCATGGACGCTGGGCGAACACCAAGGGGCCGGAATCATTATGATAATATCGATGATTTCTGGCTGCAGCCCAGTCAGGCACCCCCACCACTGAGAAATTTTCATAACTCCAGACGGCAATGGGGCGATCCAAATCATTACAACCCCAAAGATTTCTGGAATATACCCCTGTCAAACTTTTACCGGCCACTTTCAGGCTTAGATGACAATGAATGACTTCACAAACCGATTAATAAAGTTAAGCCTGCTGTAGGCCCGCGGTACAGACAGTGCGTATCGGCCCACTTCTTGTCATCTAGCCTGTCAAAAAAGCAGCCTAAGAGCCGACAGGGTATCTTGGTGGCGGGGATGGATTCTCTGGGTGAACCCTTGCTACCTGGCCCCACCCAATACTCGGCCCATTCGTCCATGCTCAATTGTTCCACTTCTAATCCTCCCATTCTTTCCCTTACCTGTATTACCCCAACTCAGCAAGCAGACTCATCCTGTGTGGAAGCGGGCTGCCCACGTGGGGGCATTAGCAACGTTCCCGTTTTTAATTCACTTCTTTCATGGAATGTTGCGGGGCTAGTAAGTAAAGTCCATAACAAAGCCTGGTTAGAGGTTATTCACTCTCACGACATCATTTGTCTCCAAGAAACTTGGTGTTGTGAAGAAGTCCACCTTCTGGGTTACCAAACTTTTTACACCTCGGCCACGCTGTCAGCTCAGGGTCATAACAGGGGGGCCTTTGTGTCTATGTCTCAACAACAGCAAATGTTAAGATCTACAAATGTATCTCTAATACCCACTTCCAAATCTTATCTTTTAAGTGGGGCATGTCAGAGAATATTGTACTGGTGAACTTTTACAATAATATGTCTGATATTGAATTGGAATCCACCATGTCACATATGTCACGTCTGATTTTGCATTCTGTGGATCGCCTTAAGGGGGCAAAAATAATTTGGGCAGGGGACTTTAATTGTACAATTTGCCCACAGTCTGATTCTCCTTTGTGTGGTCTTGCAGATCATGGTGAGGAAATTCCAACTCATTTTGTTCACTCAAAGAGGGGGACTCTGTTAAATACCTTTGCTTTTAACTTTGATCTTGGTTTTGCCAACCAGATTTGTTCCGCACCCGTGCAGTTTGAGCCAACCTTCTTTGGCAGAGGTTGCAACTCAACTATTGATTTTATATTGATAACCACTGCCAATCTTGGGTTCTTGACCTCGTGGATGGTTGGCAAGGATGTATTTAGCGACCATTACCCCCTTTCCATTGGCGTAAAAGTAAAAGAGCGAAATGTTAAAAATACTACCCATTGCATGTATCCATATAGGGTAGAACTATCTAAAACCAATGGTTATGTGGTGAAATGGGAGAAGATCGTCCCCAGCGTGTTTCTGAATAAGCTAATCGCCAACTCTTTAAAGGATGTTAATGTTTGCCTCGAGGAAGACGCGGACCCCGCTTCAGTTATGTCATCCTTTGCCAATATACAATTTCGGATCAAAAATTTGCTGACCCGAGCAGCTAACAATTACACACCACGAGAAGGGTGGTTTGATGGGAAGTGTACGACAGCTCTAAAAGCCCTTAAAAAAGTTTTGGCTACTAAACCGAGGGATCCCCACTTAATCCGCAGCGCTAGGAAAGCATATAAACGTGTTTTAAAAGAAAGAACCCTTGCCTTAAAAAAGCAAGCTTGGGCCACTTTAAGAGAGGCAGCCTCCCAGAAAAATACAACTAAATTTTGGAGATTGGTTAAATCTTTGTACCAACCAAATCATAGCGGAAATAAAATAGATCTGGCTATAACGGGCGACAGATGGCTCACACACTTCAGGCAATTATATAAGCATACAAAGCCTGCTGACGCTACCACCTCGATAGGGCTGACTTTAACGTCCACCCAAAATACAGAATTTAGGAGGTACATCCATCTTTCAGTCTGCTCTTTCCCGATTGATATTATTTTCTCAGTAGGTGAGGTGCAGGATGCAATTAGAGACAGTGCAGCAGGCAAAGCACCAGGGCCGGATTGTATCCCGGTAGACGTGTACAAAGCTGAACCACACTTCTGGGCCCCTCTGCTCACAAATGTGCTGAACAAGGGCAATCAAAAGGGGTTTATCGAAACTTGGTCGGAAGCAATAGTGGTCCCCATTTTTAAAAAGGGCAGGCGAGATGACCCAACCTGCTACAGGCCTATATCTTTATTGGATGGCCTTATGAAACTAGCAGGGAGGATTATTTTGAAGAGGCTCCAGGAGTGGGAGGAAGAGCACAATGTTGTTTCACACTTCCAATATGGATTTAGGAAGGGCATAGGGACTGCTGAGCAGTGTCTAAACCTGGCGCTTTTATGTGCGAAATACACTCAGGCTAGAGATGGGTCACTTTTTATAACTTTTGTTGATTTAAGTTGTGCTTTTGACTGCGTGGACCATATCTTTTTATGGTCAACATTGGCCGAGATGGGTATTGATGCACGCATAATTACCTTCATTAGAGAGTTGTATCACAACTGCGGGGCAAGAGTAAGATACGGTAAGCAGGGCGAAAGTACTGATAAATTTGTCCTGTCAAGAGGGGTTAGACAGGGGTGCATTTTGGCCCCAAGGCTTTTTACTTATTATATAAATTCAGTGGGCCATTACCTCTCCCTTTTTCAAAATTATTACCCTACCGTGAAAGGTTCACCGGCGCCAATTCTTTTGTACGCCGATGACGCGGCAATAATGTCCCGCACCCAAGTGGGACTGCAGAGGGCGGTGACTAAATTTGCAGGGTATATGCAGGATAGAGGACTGAAAGTGAACATTTCAAAAACATATACCATGCCATGCTCCAACAAGCGTAGGAGGGCGCCGTGTAATGTCTCCCTGGACAAACAGAATATAGCCACTGTAGATAAGTTCTGCTACTTGGGCATACTGTTTGACAGGCGATGCCGTTGGAAGCAGGCGATTGAAGCGAGGAAGCTGGCCTTCATTCGCACCATAGGCGCTTAACGCGCTTTTTCCAACAGAGTGGGAGGTAAACCCATTAAAGAGCTGGTGCAGATATACCGGGCGAAGTGTGTGTCCACAGCCACCTATGGGGCGGGACTTTGGGGCATTGAGAAGGATCAATCTTTGCAGGGCTGTGAGAATCAATTTATCAGTTATCTTCTAGGTGTTGCAAAAACCTCATCCTCATTTATGACGCACATAGAGACAGGAGTTAAACATCTGAGCGACATAATCAAGATGGCCCCAGTTCTCTTGTGGCACAAGGTATGGACCACAGGGGAAGCTAGTTTTAACAGGGACCTCTTGGAGGATTGCCTGGCCCTAGATGGGGTTGCAAGTTTCCGATGGCTGTCGTATGTAAAATCCTTACTTAATGAGCTGGGTCTCCCAGAATACTATGTAAATCCTAGAACCTTGGAGGGTATATCTAGATCAGCTCTCAAAAAAACATTAATCACCCATCTGGAAACTTTGAGATGGAACGCTGAAAAGAATAAACAAACCATCTTAAATTTTCAGGAAGTCACCCCTAATGAAGGCATGCAAATGTACCTGATTGTGGAGCCCAGCCCATATAACAGAATGCTTTTGTCCCGTCTTCGCCTTGGGACCTTCTTTCGCACGGTATCTGTACCGGAGATGAATTATTGGTCTACCTCTAAATTGCCCTGCACCTGTGATAATACCGCTTTGCAATCTAATTTGCATATAATGTTCTTTTGCACTTTCTATTCTTCCCCCAGAAAACTTTATTTAAAACCCCTTTTAAAACGGTGGGGTGTAAGAAATTGTAGGCCTGCCTTTCTTAGACTATCAAAACTTGAAGATGAGCATGTAATTTTTGCGGTATCTTGCTTTTTAAGATCTGTTATGTTGTTACGGAAAACCATGCGGTAAAACATTCTTGCCTGGGTCCTTCCATGTTCATCGTGTTAGACAGTACCAATTGCACTTTATATCACATTGTATTCGTATGAATTTTCCTTTTAACAATTTTGATTATTACAGCGGCTGTTTTTAACTGTTAATGTATACGTAAATGTATATTAATTTCTGACTATCCTTTGATGTATGTGTTGTGCTTTTGTGATTTTTTCTCATGAAAATCGAATAAAGCTTATATTATTATTATTATTATGTGTATCAGTATCCTGATACCTGTCAGGTTTCTTAATATTACCAGGGTTTCTAAGGTTATATTTCCTGTCAGAAGGTTCCTGTTGAGAAGACCCACTCCGTGATTATGATGTATTTTGCTTGTTTTTTATTTGTTTATTGTCCCATTTCTTTTTAGAAGAATTGGGTGCTTGCTTGGAGTTATGCTTTTTAGTATTTCCCATCAATTGTGATTTCACTGGTGTAAGCTCCTACATTCTCTCTTCCCAGTGAAATATAGGTATCTTCGATAATTTTTGGTAAGTCTCTCTCCTTTTGTGCAGGAGTGCATTCCCTCAGACGTTGACGTATAGCCACCGCTGCTGCCTCCCCTTTTATGTTAGCCAACATAATTGTTGTTACCTGGGCAAAATTGCCTATCAATTTCATCCCTAAGTCCATGCAGGTTCTGCCCCGTACTGTATTTGTTTCAATACTTCTGGTATTACTGCTATTGAGGGGGTACTGTGCGTTCTGGTATAAACGGCAGCGAAAACTGTACCCTAAGTGGTACAATCCTCTATTGGGGGAGCTATCCCCATGGGCAAGCAAATTGTCAGCATTCTTTGTTTCTCTTGTGGGCCTGTGAGGGGAAAGACTGCCTCAAGCTGTGCTATTTTTGTGTGCTATCCAGAATGGCATTTGCTCACATTTAGTGGGCATTCTTCCCATAATTGTATTCAGCATTTGTGTTTTTTTTGTTGTTGCGGTCCCTTGTAGCTGACCCACAGGAGTGACCCTTGAAGGTTGTAGTGTGTGTCTGCATGATGAACTGTATAAGATTTCTATATAGTTTTGTAATCCCTTTGTGAATTGGACGTAAGTCTGCTGCTGGCAACGTACTAAGTTGCTCTGTCTCTGCTGAGTGGACCGAGTCTCACTTTTTCTATGTTATGTGGGAGAGCACCTTTAAATCAATTTAAATGCTCTTGGTAAGAGAGCGGGACTTCTATGTCCTCGTATGGAGAATATACTTCAGGTGGAACATCTGGAGTGTAAGGATGAAATGTTTGTGATATTGCATCTGCAGGAGAGAATTTAACCCAAGAATAGAACACCTCTGTCCTGTATGCCTCCGTATGCCTGAATCACGAAGGTTACTGTCCCACTTAATGCTGAGACCCCAAAATCTGCTAATTCTAAAGTCAGTGCATTCCTGCAATTCTCTGAAATGTTAAGAGCACCTTCCTGCTCCCCTTCCAGTGCTGCATTTGTATATACTGCAGCAGCCCCAGCGCCCTTTTTGACAGACATTTTCCTTGAAGTTTTTATACGGAAAAGAGATTCAGGTTTTATGCACAATGTAGAGAACTTTAATCCTTCAAGCTTGAACTTGCCTGGGGGGCTGATCTTCGGTGCAAATGCTGCTCGGTGGTGGGGCTTCTCAAACCCCAAAGCACAGCATCGAGGGTGCCTCGGGTCCTGCGCAGTCAGCTTCTCGGGGGTCTTTCAAGATGGCCGGTCCCACGTCTCTCGGTGCCTCCACGGGTCTCTTCTTTTCAGGGACTGTGGATCAGGCTCTGAGATGTCTGGGAGTCTGGGTCTTGTCAGGCTCTGGGCTCGGGCTCCGGCGGGAGGCGGCGGCAAAGCAGACGTCGAGTTGCTGGTTGGTGCCTGTATTCACAGGGTGGTCACTCCTTGGCCACAAGGGAGATTCTCTTCAGTCTTCTGTGCAGCAGAATGTCGAAGTCCAGTTTTCTTCTTAGTTTCAAGTCGAGTTCAGGATGATCTGAAGTCTTGGGACACAGCTCCTACTCTTATTCCAAATCTAGGGGCCGGATTACCTGCTAGGTCCCTCCTCTGGGTGGGACCAGGAAGGGGGTCGGTTACACCCCCTTTCCTTTGTCCAGCTTGTCGCCAAGACTGGGGCTGGAGAGCCCCAGCACCGGTTTGAACTGGCATATGCACAGGGACACCTTGTGTGCCCCAGGCATGTCTGATTCTATTCAGCCCTCTCCTACCCAATACACAAAATCCTGTCTGGGGTGGTGCTAGCCTCTCCCAAGGCAGGAAACCCTTTTTCCAAGCCTCCCTCGCTGGAAGGACTCCCAGCAGCAGGAGGTCAGACTTGTATCTGTGGTGGCAGCATCCATTTTGTGATGCTAAGGCTCACGTTTAACTTTAACCGGGGTTCAGGTTAGGTACATGTTGTGTCCCTCTAGAAGGGTGGAATGCTACCCCTGTCGCCAGAACTGGCGAGGGGGTAGTATTCCAATTCGTATGACACCTTACTCGACATGTTTTGATAAAGCCAAACCAAAGATAGCATTTACCCGCGAAGTTCATAATGCACTTAAGAGTATATGGTATGGCAGGAACATGGAACAGCTAAAGGACTTGGTTCCGAAAGCTGCAGACAGGCTCAGCTCATGCCAGAGCACCATCTCACATATTTCCAAGCACTCTGCCTCCAGGATTGATGAGGCCTTCCATAGGAGTGGCTGATAGGAACATATGTGTCCATTTTAGGTTAGATATAGGCATACTATACCTAAGTAAGGGATGATTACACCGACTTACCCCAGCTGAGTGATCAGCCAGTTGTGTCAAATATGGAGGCCAGGCCAGGGGTGGCACAATACGTGCTGCAGCCCCTGGTAGGCCTTGGAAGCACCTATGCCCTGGGTACCTGGGGTACACTGTTACAGGGGCCAATAAGGTGAACCAGTTCCAATTTCGTAATGCACCTAATGTGCATTGGCATTAATTTAGAAAGAGAACAGCAGGCTGTGGGTCTGATTAGCAGGCCCACAGCCACATTAAGTCACAAACCAGTGAAGCAAAAAGCAAAAATTTGGGGTGACCATAGGATAGCAGACCCTACTCTCCTACAGTAATTAGCCCCGATGTAGAGGGAGTTAGCATAGTCCAGTCTGGACAAAATCAGAGCCTGGACAACAACCTGCCTGACTGAAGGATCAAAGAAGCCCAGAAGGAGTTTAATCCCCCTCAGCAGCCCAAAGCACGTCCCAGCCCCCTTCTTAGTTTGAGTTCTGTAGTTAAGGGCAGTATCCAGCCAGATCCCCAGGTTCTTTACTGCCTGTTTGGGGGCGGGTGCCACCCTCAAAGCGATGGGCCACCAGTGTTCACACCACAACTCTGGGTCTCTCTCCACCAACAGAACCTCGGACTTACTAGCGTTGAGTTGTAAACAGTTGGCAGTCATCCACCCAGCGGCAGCCTCGAGATCGCTGCGGAACTTGCAGGCCTCTTGAGTAGTATCGTCAGTGAGAGTGACTACCAACTGGGTATCGTCTGCATACAACACTACCGTGAGCCCTCTGTTCTTAGCCACCGCTGCCAGTGGTTGCATATACAGATGGAACAGGGTGGGGCTCAAAGCCAAACCCTGAGGGACGTCCTGCTTGACAGCATAGACTCTAGATGAGAAAGGAGGGGCAATCAGCTGGAAAGTCCGCCTAGACAGAAAGGAGACGAACCAAGCCAGCGCGCCATCGGCTATTCCTGCCTCCTCAAAGTGCCTGAGCAAAGTCTGATGGGAGATCGTGTCGAACGTCGCACTGAGATCAAGCAATATCAGTGCCGACAAGCGACCGGCATCTAAAGCCCATTCAGATGTTCCGTTACCGCCAGCAGAGCCGACTCCGTGCTGTGACCAGGACGGAATGCATTCTGCGATGGGTCTAGAAGATTATTAACCTCCAGGTATTCCGTCAGAGTAGCATTGATGTGGACCTCAGAGTTTTTCGAGACCCAGGGCAGGAGGGAAATCGGGTGGAAACTCTCCAACTTAGTGGCATCCAAATTACGTTTCTTTAATAAAGGAACCACTTTAGCATGTTTCCAAGTGCAAGGCACAGTCGCTGTGGAGAGAGAAAGGTTGATCACATGGCACACACCGGGGGGATGAGCACAGGTAGAATTCTCAATGCATATGCCGGCTTCAGGGGGTCAGACGGGGAACCAGACTTGACCTCCCTGCAGATCACTGAGAGCTTCTCCTGAGAGATGGCGGGGAGAGTAGTCAGCGAGCATAAAGTAGAGGACCAGGCCATGGGGACGGGAACTGATACAACCTGGGGAAAGAATTGGTAAATCTGCTCCACCTTCTCCACAAAGAAGCGGGCCAGGGCATCGCATTGATCATTAGATGACAACAGAGTGGCAGTCGAGACAATAGGTGATTGCAGAGCTTTTGGTATCGAAAAGATACTTTTCGATGGATTAGTGCTGCACTTGATCTCCTCCGCATAATAGATGGCCTGTTCTACGTGGATAGACCCATGATATTGCTTAATAGCTGCACAATACAGCTTTTTCAGATTTGGGTCATAGTTCCTTCTCCATGCTCTCTCCAGCCTCTGACACTCTTTGCGCAAGGAGGCGAGCTTGGTGTAATACCAGGGACTAGATCTGGTGCTACTACCTTTAGTCCATTTTACTGGGATGAGTTGATCAAGCGCATCAGAAATCCAGACCGACACAGATTTATCAGCCCAATCACAGTCAGCTTGGAGACAAGGTAGAGTAGAGAAGAGAAGCTCTTGAAGATGTACAGCATCAAGTTTGCCCCAAGGCCGCCTGACTACAGGCTTACGAGGCATCCTGCTCGCCAGTGCCACACCAGAGAGTGTCATCACTATGAGATAGTGGTCCGACCAATGCAAGGGGTGGGGGAGGTGGACCATCAGGAGGGCTAAGTTAATGAAAACAAGGTCCAGCAAGTGACCTGTAGAATGAGTAGGATCCAGCACCAGTTGACAAAGCAGGAAGACCTCCAGATCTACCGGAAAACTGCCTATATCCACATCATGAGGATTATCGAGATGCAGATTCAAGTCCCCCAAAATGTTAAAGTTGCCAGCCATCATGGCTAGAGGCCCTATAACATCAATGAGAGCTGTTCTAAAATCTTTAGAGAGTCCCGGCGGGAAATAATTCAGCAAGCCTGACAAGGTGTAGTTGGCATTGAGCGAAATCCCAAAACGCGCTGCTTCACATCCTGCCAGAGATTCCCTCACAAATGAACACAGGTAGAGAGATTTAAAAATGACAGCAATGCCGCCCCGCCTGGACCCTCTATTAAGGATCTTGATACTAAATCCTGGAGGGAGAGCTAATCCAGGTTCTGCCGTACTATTATCAGATAACCAGTTTATGCGAGAAAAAAGAGCATCCGTGGCTTCGTCCAGCAAAAGATCATACATATCAGCATGATGTTTAACCAAAGACCGACAGTTCAAGCTGAGCAGTTTCACCATATGGCTGGGGTTGGTAGTGGAGCCAGGGGGGCATGAGTAGTAGGAGCGAGGAGCGCCCAGGAGGTGAACCTACAATACTGACAACAGAAGGGCCCCTCCGGCATGATACCCATGAGGTGGTTTCAATGGTGGACCCCCCCTCGGATGTCAACGAGGTCTGCTGCAGAATAGACAAACCTTTCTTTGCAAGAACTGGCAGCATTTCTGGCGCCTGGCGACGGCTGAGCGTGGACGGGCGCAGATGGGATTGGCTTTGGCGCGCTAAAGAGACGCGCCTGCTGTGCGCTGACCAGGGCATCAGATGTAAATACCGGTATGACCCGGAAATGCGGCCAGTTCACGCCAACCCAGCTGACCCTGCAGGCACGTCCTCCGGTCAGGTTGTTCAGGACTTGGTAATTCTGGCAGGCCTGTGACAATCTGAGCTGGAACTGATTACCGCTTCTTCGCCTTTGGGTAGTAATGCGCTTTACAAATCCTGCTAACATAACGTAACATAGGAGTACTTAAGTGGAAAGCCTTTCAGAAAGGCAGAGCTGTTGTTACGCGTAGCATTGACAGCTACCATTATCTGTCTATATTCTTACTGGTACAAGTGAATGCAGCAACGGAAGCAGCTCGCACTGTTGCCTTGGCGGCTTCATCAGCCAATGAATTCTCTTCAACATGCACAGCAACATGCTGATGACTGAACTTGTGAATTACGTGAGCCTGGGGCACATCTTTTTTCAGGTCTGCCACTTTTTCCCGAAGCAACTTGTGCTTTATCATGCAACCTTTGGAATCTCTAAACCCATTTTGTCCCCAATAGTGAAGATATCCGTCATAAGACGGGACAAAATAAAATGAATCGCACGCTAGGAATGTGGGGAATTCCCGCTCCGTATTTTTTAGGGCCAGTATCAGGGCTTTTAGGTCTGCCAGCTGTGCCATGCACTCTCCTTGAGAATGCGTCTGCTTATTGCTAGAACGGAACTTGCCGCCTTGCATACGTTCCTTTACAATTGCACTGGCTGCGCTGTTTTGCTGTTTACTTCCTTTGGCTGGCTGGGCAGATCCGTCAGTGTAAATGATGTATTTGTACCGATCTATACGCATTATTTCATTGGGAGAGGATATTCCTGTTCGTACTGCAGGAATGCTTGTGTTTTTAATGTAGAGATGCAATGTGAGAATTAGCCCATTATATCCATTATGGATGTAATGCTTTAACATTTGGAATGCTTGCCTTAGTAACAGCCTATAAGGTTGGTACTGGAGTCACAACTATTATTTGTTTCCCCTGAGCTAGTGCTCTTTCTCTGACTACAGCGGTTTGTACTGCTGTCAGTATTTTTTCTGTGGATGCAAAGCGCATCTCAGCGTTTGTGTACAAATGAGATTTGTATGCAATGGGTACCGTTTCGCCTTCATTGAAGGTTAGATATGTGTATACTGATTGACCCACAACTATACGAATCACTAAATTTGTGGTATTCACACGTGTGTAAATGTTTAGAAGCTATCATGTCTGCTTGTAAGGAACGTAGAACATGTGTGTGTTCCTGTGTCCAATATCAAACTAAAAAATCAGGTCTAATTTAATCGTAAAAAGGTTTTACTTTTTCTGCGTAATCCAAATTGTATGTTCTGCCAAAATTTAAGAATTCCAAAATGGACTGTAAGATTTTCAGAATCTTTGGAGTTTGGAGCAGTATACATTTATCCCAAAAATTAGCTACCAGGCTTTCCCCTTCACTTGAAAGCTAATATCCTAAAAATAGAACTTTGAGGTGGGCAATTTTTGATTTTTTGAAGTTACATTTGTAGCCTTCAGAGGTGAACCCCAAGAAGATGTTGTTCACTCTGGTCAAGTATTCCAATAACTTATCGTCAGATAAATATTATCTACGTAGGACAATGCCTCCTCTTCTTAATTTTGAAGTAACTCTGACTCTCGCTGAGAACAACCGGGGCTAATTTATACCTTTGGGGCAGTCTATAATATTGACGTTGAGAGCCTAGGACCAAGAATGCTGTCAAATATATGCGTCCAGGTGCTATATTCTGGCAATAAAATCCATTTAAGATATCTAGTGTCATTTTGTTTTTTCCTGCACAGTCTTATTCATTAATGTGGCACTGTGTGCATTTTATACTGCACATGTTTTTGTGCATGTGTTGAAATGGCTGTAGTTTAAAACTAGATGGTATGAATTGTCAGATTTCATTACAGGAAACAAAGGATTATTCATAGAGAGGTGCAATTCTCAATCACACCTTGGTATTCAATTTGATCCAAGATCTTCCTGACTTCTTACTTTGCATCATGTTTTATTGGGTACTGTCTCTGTGGAGTTGGAGTCGTTTTTAATGGGATTTCATGCGGAGGTGACTGAGCATCTCACCCTACGTGATTGTGGCTGCAATTATGAATGATTAAGTGACTCTGGAATGAGGTCAGAGAAAGCTGGTAAAACTATATCTTCTCCCTTTGGGCACTCCATAACTATCTCAGGCGGCCAATCTCTTTCAGCTAAGAGAATGTCGTAACCGTATGTCAGGTTTTCCCAAAAAAAGACCTTTCACTTTCCTGGGTATGTTCCCCTCCATTTGGAGTGTAATTTTGTAACGAGGATGTAAGACGCTTACCCTTGCATCAGGTGTCTCCACTGTGATAGGTTCATTCATTGCTGCTGTCACCAGAAATTCCATCAGATTTTGGCGAGCTATGATTACTTCTGCTGTGCTGTCTAGCATTGTCAGAGCACATTCCCCATTCAGAAGCAGAGTCCTCAGTAGCATGGACATCTCACATTTTAAATCCAGCTACTTTCTTCTTTTTAAACTGATGTTTAGTTTTTTGCTTTTCTTCTTTTTTTTGATAATGTATTCTGAAGAGCTATGTGTGTCTCTTGGCTGTGCTCGCTCTTCTGATCTGAGTTCTGACCGTCATTCCCTCTATGAGTTTTATGATGAACCCTGAACGGAACGAGAGGAATGTGTATCAGTATCCTGATACCTGTCAGGTTTCTTAATATTACCAGGGTTTCTAAGGTTATATTTCCTGTCAGAAGGTTCCTGTTGAGAAGACCCACTCCGTGATTATGATGTATTTTGCTTGTTTTTTATTTGTTTATTGTCCCATTTCTTTTTAGAAGAATTGGGTGCTTGCTTGGAGTTATGCTTTTTAGTATTTCCCATCAATTGTGATTTCACTGGTGTAAGCTCCTACATTCTCTCTTCCCAGTGAAATATAGGTATCTTCGATAATTTTTGGTAAGTCTCTCTCCTGTTGTGCAGGAGTGCATTCCCTCAGACGTTGACGTATAGCCACCGCTGCTGCCTCCCCTTTTATGTTAGCCAACATAATTGTTGTTACCTGGGCAAAATTGCCTATCAATTTCATCCCTAAGTCCATGCAGGTTCTGCCCCGTACTGTATTTGTTTCAATACTTCTGGTATTACTGCTATTGAGGGGGTACTGTGCGTTCTGGTATAAACGGCAGCGAAAACTGTACCCTAAGTGGTACAATCCTCTATTGGGGGAGCTATCCCCATCGGCAAGCAAATTGTCAGCATTCTTTGTTTCTCTTGTGGGCCTGTGAGGGGAAAGACTGCCTCAAGCTGGGCTATTTTTGTGTGCTATCCAGAATGGCATTGCTCACATTTAGTGGGCATTCTTCCCATAATTGTATTCAGCATTTGTGTTTTTTTTGTTGTTGCGGTCCCTTGTAGCTGACCCACAGGAGTGACCCTTGAAGGTTGTAGTGTGTGTCTGCATGATGAACTGTATAAGATTTCTATATAGTTTTGTAATCCCTTTGTGAATTGGACGTAAGTCTGCTGCTGGCAACGTACTAAGTTGCTCTGTCTCTGCTGAGTGGACCGAGTCTCACTTTTTCTATGTTATGTGGGAGAGCACCTTTAAATCAATTTAAATGCTCTTGGTAAGAGAGCGGGACTTCTATGTCCTCGTATGGAGAATATACTTCAGGTGGAACATCTGGAGTGTAAGGATGAAATGTTTGTGATATTGCATCTGCAGGAGAGAATTTAACCTAAGACTAGAACACCTCTGTCCTGTATGCCTCCGTATGCCTGAATCACGAAGGTTACTGTCCCACTTAATGCTGAGACCCCAAAATCTGCTAATTTTAAAGTCAGTGCAGTCCTGCAATTCTCTGAAATGTTAAGAGCACCTTCCTGCTCCCCTTCCAGTGCTGCATTTGTATATACTGCAGCAGCCCCAGCGCCCTTTTTGACAGACATTTTCCTTGAAGTTTTTATACGGAAAAGAGATTCAGGTTTTATGCACAATGTAGAGAACTTTAATCCTTCAAGCTTGAACTTGCCTACAGCCAATACATAGGCTATCCATACTTAGCTGTGGCGTTTTTTTCCCTTTCCCACCCCAGACGTCTTTGGGTGTATGTGAGAAAGTACGACTGAACTCCGCCTTTTTTTTTTTACAGTTAAATAAGAACCAAACCACATAGGGCGCCAAGTCGTGTTGTTCCTACAAATAAATAGGATCTGCATTTTGTTTGGATAACATAAACTAAGGGCTTGGTGTCTGAATTGATTTCAGACATCCCAGCAGTATATGTTAGCCTGTAGACCAGCTAGCTCGCAGTGCCACCATAAACCCACTGCAACCCTTACCAAGGAGCAAATAGTTTTTTGCCAACCACTGAACATGAAAACTCTCAAACCTCTCAGGGATCGTGGAAACAGTGCAGTCATTTTCACTCAGTCACTGGTGCTTACTTATTCTCAGAGAGTTACACAGAACAAACGATGGGGCTGTTTTCAATAAGTCTTTATTCAACCACCCTCATTCTAGTCTGGTGAAATATATTTGCTACGGCAAACATTTGATTGACACATATGTATTAGATTACAAGCTCTAAAAGAGCATATAAAAGTTAGAATCCTACCATGATGCTAAAACAGTGAATGTATGCATGCATGCATACCCCTAAGTGGCTAAACCTACCTACGTTTACCTAAGTGTACCTAGCATGTATATGGGTGTGAAGTCAAGAATCCCCCTAGGAAAGAACCAGCCCCTTTACCTGATGGGAGAGAATGAAAAACCCTGCCTTTGGACTTGAGTAGTACACCCCGCAAGGGATGTCAGGCCACTTCATGCTGTACCTCAGCGTCTCATGTCAGCATGGAAGTTTCTCCCTGGTTTACCCAACAAAGATGTGGTGCTTATATACCCAAACGGTACACTCAGGGAATCTACATAAAATGGTACTGTAGGACTGTTGTTTAAGGATGACGATAGTGAGGACCCTTATGCAGAGTTATTATACAGAAGATGGTAATCCTGCTGTGATACTAAGAATTCTCATGCATAATAAATGAGGCTGGCTTTTCGAAGAAAACCTCACAACTAGGCAAAAAGACAGCGCCAAACCGTTATGGTAGAACAAATACAGGTAAAAGGTTGTGCATCTACCTAGGCCTATATTGGGGTACATTGGGGTTCATAACACTTTCTCTAGGACTTCCCAGGTCATGTCTACATCCTTATGACCTTGCTGAAGGTAGTGGCGCGTCAGTTTGATATTATTCTGTTTGCATCGCATCGTGTTTCTGTGTTCATTAATTCATACATTTATTTTGTGTGGTCATTCCCACATAGAATGAACCACACGGGACCCACATTAAGACTTACCAACAAAATGAAATCTGTGGTAGAGGAGGCCCTAACACAAGATTAGACCACTAAACATGAGGCTTAATTCCTTATTGCAGATAAACCACGAACCCCGAGTCTCTACACTATTCCAAAGATCCACAAAAACAGAATGCACCCACCGGGTAGACCAATAGTCTCAGACGAATAAACAGGACTTTGAAATGCCTACCGGCACCCAGAAACCACAACTCCCATGAGCCAACGGCAGAAAATGACAGCCAGGGATGTTGCGCCAATAATCGCATCCCAGACAGACCTCTAGTTTGGAGACACCGGTAACATATACAGGTGTCCCCAAAGCGAAAACACCAGCTCAAGTAAACAGTGCCGTTTCTGTCACCGGTGTGGTCCATCTCACACTCCTTGGAAAGGAGTTCAGCTTAAAAATGCATCCTCCATCCCACTCAATCATCGTCGGAGGGAGGAGCGGATGCATGCAGGTTTACCGCAAGGGACATACCTTGAGGCAGTAAGAGATTGAATGAGTGAAAGGAGCTATTCCTGAATGTATCTGAATAAAAGTATGTGTCATTTGGTTTAACTTGAATTATCCTCAAAACTTACTATCACTAGAGTGTGACTACAGGGGTCCCTGAGGCCTTCTTCCATGGGGCATGAAAGACCCTAATTTGGGGTAAGGTTGTGAGCTGGACTCACAATTTAGTAGAGAAAAGCTTTTTTATGATTTTCTCACGTGTCACAATATCACATCGGCATGCGTGTGATGCATGCTTACATATCATATAAGCGTTATTTATGTATCCCGTTCTTAAAAATGGTATCTAAGAAAATGATTTATGTATTTGTATCTATGAACCGTTTCATGTAAGAGGTAGGCATAGGTCACCCTACCAATGAGGCAATTATTAATACAAAATTGTCTAATTAGGAGCCCGTTTGTCGACAACGGTAATAGTGATGATGGGGTACTAGTTCCCCATATCCCCACTTTTTCATTTTAATACCAAGTATTTTGTCCAGTGAATTAATAGTATTTAGGATTCCACATTGGTTTTATTACACTGTCAACACGGGCCCACTCTAAATTAGATGTGCCTCCCTGTCTCCAGGTGTAGGCCCGCTCTCCATCAAACCAGGTTTTTGGAGAGTGAAGGTTATCCTATGATGAAGCATGACACCTGGTGGTGTGGGAAGACAACTGTTTTGTCCAGCACTCCTACTGAGGAGTTCTGAGAGGGATTCAGTTACATAATTGAAAATAATTCTTGGGTACCTCAAAAAGTGTAGTATGTAGCATTTGTATGTGTGAAATGAGGTCTCCTAATGGATTTTATTTTGGATGGAGTTTTTGATGTAGCATATGTAGACTGTAGGTTTGGGACTTTGTTCCCATGCACATACTATGTGGATCACTTCACAGTCATCAAACTAACAGTGGACTCTACAATCGTCCACAAGTATGAGACCGTACATATGGCTAGCTGTAGGAGAGACACACACACACAAAGTCATAGCACACTATCTACTTCACCACACCATGTTAACTGTGGTTGGCAATGAATGCCTAATTGCTACAGGTATTTGGCATGCACAGTATTTTGTTTGTACCAGATGTTGTCTTGCGCTGTTGGTTACACATAGCTACATATATTTTTTGTTTTATGTGGCAATTAGTAGCAGGTGTGATGTGAATGTTTTGATGTTTACTGTGACTATGAAATAAAAATTCATATGCACTGGTAGTACTCATTTGCTTATATATATATATATGTATATATATATATATATATATATATTATATATATATATATATATATATATATATATATATATATATATATATATACACACATATATATATATCAAAACAAACCCCTTTCAGGCATAGAGTGACGCATAAATTATGCAAAAAAGAAGGAGAGAACTCTGGGTAGTTCTCAAGTTTAGGTGGAAATCAGCTCCAGTTAGAGCACTCTCAACACCAGCGACACTCTAGATCTGCTCACCTCAAATGTCTGTTTTTCTATCAAAGTTTTTAAGCATAGGATTAGCACAGTGTTATCCACGCCGAGATAGAAAATGACAAAGTCTTTTGCCATTTAAACAGCAAAGTTTAGGTGGATGGGTCAGCTGGTTCGTGAAAAGCGTCAGCGAGGCGGAGAACCCTTAGGTACTTCGGGCAGGTTAACTCATTGAATTCCTCCGATAGAAGGTCCACTAGGGGTTGCCACGTGTCAAGGAACGTGTCTTGTGTCTGGGTGACGGTGGCCTGTATCCTTTCCATGCCTATAGTGTACCAAAGCCTGTGGAGCCACCCCATGTGTGTGGGTTTCCGTGTGGTGCCCCATAACGAACGAATGTGTTGTGTCGCTGCCCCCATCGCCAGCCCCATTTGTTTACCCCTGAGGGACTTGAGGGGAAAGGTGATTTTGTTGGATAGGCCTAGCAGTGTCTAAGCTGGGAAGCAAGGTATTTATCTATATCCCTTAGTACTTGCTCCCAAAATTCCTGCACTTCAGCGCACTCCCACAGTTTGTAGGTTAAAGTGCCTACGTGTCTGCAGCCCCTCCAGCACTGGGGATCACGACGGGGGTTACTTTGGTGAAGGCGTGCTGGCGTCAAGTGCCAGTAGTAAGCTACCTTCACCGCCGATTCTTTACTAGCTACGTTCCTCGCAGTGTGGTGAGCCCTATAATAGATATCTTGCCACTCTTTGTCGGTAAGGGATCGGACCAGTTCCCGTTCCCATCTTTTTTGACCAGCTGAACGTGAGTCGGGTAGCGGCAAGCATAGCATTTTATACAGATCCGTTATCGCCTGCATGTCTGTCTTCTTGGTGTGGAGCCACTTTTCAAAGGGTGTGAGGTGTCTACTGACCAGCGGTAACACGTCCCTGCCCGTGAGCCAGTGACGGATTTGAAAATATTGAAAGCGTGGGAGCCGTTGGATCGCATATGTCTCCTGCATGGTAGTTAGCGGCATAAATCCTTCCAGGTCAAACAGGTGTCCTGCCGACCTGCAGTCCAAAGACCTCCATTGCGGAAAGGAGCCCTGGACCGTGCCCGGCTCAAACGCCGGGATGTCGAACAAAGGCGTCATCAGTGAGGGATATGTAGTGAGACCTCTAGGCACGGCCACCTTGTCCCACACCTGCATAATAGTGTGCATTATAGGAGACTTTTTCATGTATGCTGGGCGATCTTGAAGCCTCAGGAAAGGGACTCTCCATAGTGGCATTTGGGCCATTGCCCGGTCCTGGAACAGCCACCTCTTTTCAGATTCGGGGCGATGCCATTCCAGTAGGTATCGGAGCTGCGTAGCCTGAAAGTATCTCTGTAGGTCTGGGACACCCAGTCCGCCGACCGATGTGGTCTGTCCGGTGAGGTCTCTACAAAGCCGTGGTCTTTTCCCAGCCCAGACAAACTGACGGATGGCGTCCTGAAGATTTTTGAGCAGTCCCAGTGGGAGCGTGACTGGCAGCGTCTGGAATAAGTACAGTACCCTCGGAAGCAAGGACATTTTCACCGCCGCCACGCGCCCCAACCACGATAGTGAGTGCTGGCGCCATTTCGCCAGGTCTCCTAGGAGCCGACCCAGGAGATCCGAGTAGTTCTGTTCCACTGTCTGCACAGTGCTGGGCGTCAGGGATATGCCCAGGTAGGGCACAGATAAACTGAAGGAAAGCCCCCCTAGGTTGCGAGGTAGCGTGCTAGACGCGCGGGCATTGCGCCCCAGCGGGAGTACCAAAGACTTCCCTATGTTCATTTTAAACCCGGAGACTTTACCGAACTCCTCCATTTCTTTCAAGAACGCTGGGATTGAGTTGATAGGGTCTTCCACCGCCACGAGGATGTCGTCCGCGTAGAGGCTTATGGTCTCCTCTTGCCCCCAAATTTGACTCCGGCAATCGCTGGGTTGTCCCTAACTTTCTTTGTGAACGGCTCGATGTAAAGAGCGAAAAGTAACGGGGAGAGTGGGCAACCTTGTCTTGTCCCACGTTGGATGTCGAATGGTTTAGAACATACCCCGTTAACCCAAATGACCGCTTGTGGGGCTTCGTAGCAGCCGGCAACCCAAGTACGGAAGCGTTCTCCCACCCCGAAGCGCGCCAGGGTGGAGTCCAGGTATCTCCAGTCGACACGGTCAAATGCCTTTTCTGCGTCGACGGAGACAAGGGCTGCGTCCGAGTCGTTGAAGTGGGTCTTGTCAATAACATGCAGCAGACGTTTTGTGTTGTCCGCACACTGCCTATTTGGGATAAAGCCCGCTTGGTCAGGTTCAATGACGCCTGGCAGGCAGGGGCCTAGCCTCGCGGCCAGTATGCCTGTAGATAGATGGACTGCATGGATAGAGACTTTTGAAGATTTCATAGGTGAAAAACATGATAACAAAATTATAAAGTTTCTGAGGAACATGGCTGGTGAAAGAGTGAAAGAAGCCATGAAAAAGATACCACAAGAAGGTGAAGTAACGTACAATCAAATCAAAACAGCCTTGAATACCAAGTTTAATCCAGTGCCAAATGTGCATTATGAAAGATATATATTAAGTCAAGAACACCAGAGCCCAGGTAAAACGATTGATGAGTTTGATAAGAGACTGGTTGTTCTGGTGAAGCACTGTAAATTCAATGAGTTTAATGATGAGGAAACTACTTGCCTCTGAGTAATCAATGGATGTCTGTCAGAATCCTTTCGACGACGAATGCTAAAGGAAACTCTGAACTTAGAACAAGTCCTCACAGCTGCTTGTGCTGAAGAGCAAGCTGATCTTCAAGCGACTGACATTGAGGTTGGAGGCACCCAAAATGTGTCAGTCATGAGCATGAAAAGGAAGCCAAAGTATAAGGCTGACGGACAATAGGCGATGTCTCCACAGAAAAAGAAAACTTGTTACAGATGTGGACTGTCATCTCCATACGAAAGTAAATGTCACGCCATTGGATAGATATGCATCAGCTATGGTAAAGCAGACCATTTTGTGACCATTTGTAAGGCGAGGAGAAAACTAGGTGCGTCACAGCATGAAGACAAAATGGCAGACCGAACGCTACCTCAGCGATGTTCCACGCACTCCCACAAGGACAACGGGTCTCACCAACTGAGGCAAATCATCACCAAACAAAGTCAATCATCATCTAAATCTTCGACAAAGAGTTCCTCAGTATCGGTTTCCAGTGAAAGTGGCAATGACAATTGTGTAATGTCATAGACATGCGGTACTAGTCGAATGGAAGAAGAAATTCAAATTGGAAAACAAAAACACATGAAAATGCACCAAAATCATTCAAACAGACCGAACGCTACCTCAGCGATGTTCCACGCACTCCCACAAGGACAAGGGGTCTCACCAACTGAGGCAAATCATCACCAAACAAAGTCAATCATAATCTAAATCTTCGACAAAGAGTTCCTCAGTATCGGTTTCCAGTGAAAGTGGCAATGACAATTGTGTAATGTCATAGACATGCGGTACTAGTCGAATGGAAGAAAAAATTCAAATTGAAGAAAAAAAGACATGAAAATGCACCAAAATCATTCAAACAGTGTCCGAAGACCACTCCAAAGAAAAATGGAAAGTTCGATATCATTCATAATTGACAGCGATGCATCAATAAATATCATGCCTGAGGAAAAGTATCAAGCATTATCTCCATTACCACAGCCTAGTCAAAAACTAAAGTATACACATGAGGTGCCTCAACGCTCTTAAAAAGTCAAGGTTCATGTGTAGCCACGATGACACATAAGAAAACTGTGGTACAAGCACCTATTCCTGTACCTCAAGGACCAGCTTCAAGTTCCTGTTTGATGAGTTTCAACACTGCTGCTGATATGGGACTGATATCAGTGAACTACAATATTAATGCTCATCATGAAATTGTAAGTCAATTCCCATCATTATTTCATGGATTAGGAAAACTCAAAAAAACGAAACTAAAGTTACATATAAAATAGAATTTGGTCCTGTTATTCAAAGACACAGACAAATTGCGTTTTACTTGCAAGGAGCTGTTGAAAAGGGACTTAATTTGTTGCTTAAACATGACATAATTGAACGCTACACTGGTACCACACCATGGGTTTCTCCCATTGTAGTAGTGCCTAAAAGAGACAGTGAAGGAGCCGTACGCATATGTGTTGAGATGCATCAGGCCAATAAGGCCAATAAGGAAATAGAGTGAGAGAGACATCCAGGTCCGTGCATTGCTGATATAACTCAATTGAATGGTGCGAAGTTCTTCCCCAGACTCAAATTAGATAAAGGATATCTGGCACAGGTTAATACAGTAGTAGGGATTTGCTTTGGCCTGCTGTGAATGCTCAGGGAATTCCTCCATTATCTGTCCTTCTCATCTGAGAAACTGGTACTACAAGCTCTGATAACATCTTGGCTTGACTATGGCACTGTACTATGCCTGGGCCTACCTGATTACTTGATCAGTAAGTTGCAGGTGGTCCAAAATGAAGCAGCCCGAACACTTCTCAGCTCATCTCTGAGAACTCCATTTTCCCATATCTGCATTGGCTTCCTATTAGGAAGAGGATTCTTTTCAAGACCTTGCTATTGATCCACAGTGCTCTGCATCGGTTGGGCGCAGGGTACCTGAGAGCAAGACATTTTTTGTGTGTTCCATGCAGGTGTCTGCGCTCAGCCATCCTTTGTTTGGCCAAAATCCCTCATATTCATAGGTCAAGAATGGGGGGTAGTTCCTTCTCAATTTTGGGATCGTCTCTCTGGAATAAACTCTCTTTGGAATTAAGATGCATCTCATCCTCCCCTGGTTCCAGAAGAAGTTAAAAACATGGCTTTTTTTTGCATGGTTGAAGTGGCTTTTCTCAGTTTCTTCCCACTGGTAGTGCAGAACGCCAGGGCACTTCTCGGAGTAGTAGTGCGCTTTAGAAATACCTTTTACATTACATCACCAATTGGAACTTGAAGAAAAATCCAGGTACATTACAACTGTTTCTTTGCATATTGGTTTGTTTCACTATAAGAGTTTGAGATTTGGTGTTGCAAAACCTTTCCAATACTTCATTTGACGTATTATATGGCCTGTAGTAAATGCATTTAACCATAGTGATGACATATTGATTTTCAGAGACACACGGAAAGAACATGGCAAAGCTCTCATTCAAGTATGTCGTTTGCCGAACAATGCAGGCTTATCTCTGAATGCTGACAAATGTAAATTCCGCAAGAAAGGTTTGAAATGTTTTGGCCATGTCTTTTTTGATGTGGGTATGAAACCTGATCCAGCTAAAGTGCAAGCATTGTCTACTGCAAATCCCCACAAGACATTTCTATGTTACAATCATTTCTTGGCATGGCCAGGTACTGTTCTAGAAGACTTTGCTACGGTCAGTGCACCGTTATGAGAACTAACGAAAAATAATGTGTCTTTTCATTGGTCTTGTGAATGTAAGAAGAGCTTCCAAAAAAATTAGGCAAGCTATTGAGAGTGGCACTGAAATGGCCTACTTTGATCCCAAACTTCATAAAGAGGTTGTAGTTGGCGCTAGCCCTGGTGGGTTAGGCGCAATCCTTGCACAGCCCAATAGACAGACATCCTGGCATAAGCCTGTCACACATAGAACGTGCTTACTCGCAATCTTTATGTGGGCAATAAAGGCGCTTTGTGCACTGCAGTCAAAGCTGCGTGAACTGAAGACAAACAACAACTTAATATGCAAGTATATGCCACGTGCAAGCTAACAAAATCAGTGGCATAGCAAGGGTTCCACCTTCTTCAGGACAGTTATAAACACACACCAGTCTGTAAATATAAAAATCCAAAATAAAAATACATCCGGAATTGCAGTTTTTATACATATATCACATTTTAAACTGAGCTGTTGCATTCTATTGCTATGCTGTTTGTGGTCCCACTTAGTAAATTATTAACAAGTGCTGTTCCACTTCCACACCAGTCATACATTCTAGTGAACCCCCTTCGTTTACGATTACTCGCTCATTCTCTCACTCTACGCATTCTAGTCTCTAAGTCGCATACCTTTATTTGCCCAATCCGTATCCTTCCATTAATTTAATTTTTTCTTTACTGTATTACACCCAGTTCCTGTGGGTTCAAGGGTTACTCTCTTTCTCCTATAAGTATATTTTGTACGGCTTATCAGCCGGAGAGTTGTGACAAAATGGACACAATAAAGACCTTTGGGTTTACCGAAGATCAATTTTCTAAAATCATTGGTAATTCTAAAAACACCAGTGCATCTATCATCACTGATAGTAATTCAGAAAAATGGAATACCTTCTGGAATTTAAAGAAAAAAGTAATACGTACTGAGCTACATTCCGAATTTTTTATAGAATATTGCAGGAAAGGCATCTATAGGTCTGCAGGTTAAGAATGAACCTGGACTGTTTGTGAAAAATGAAAAAATTATTGAACATTCGACTTTAATAGCCAATCGTTGTAGCAGGGATTGGATGCTTTTAATAATTGAAACAGCTCAAGAATATATTCTAATTGAAAAAAGAGATCTAGAAAAGATGGAAGCAGAACTTAAAAGTAGCTACAGTAATGCCTTGGAAGAGGCAAAGAAAAAACTTAAGGAGATAGCAGAAGATGTAGATGGTTACAGGGAATATCTGATAGGAAAAAAGAGCAACAAGTTGAGAAAAGATATAAATAGATACAGCACAAAACTAGTATACCCCTACACCCAAAATGAGTATTATGATACACCGGTCCAAGACATGAATCAAAAGAAAAATTGGTATCCTTATCGCCCTAGAGGACAAAGGAAAAATGTGAGCTTCTCAGATACGTCCTATGCCAGCACAGAATCTGAAGATGACAATCACATTGAAAATAGGAAAGGGAAAGATTCAAATTTAGGTCAAAAAACAGATCAGAGACCTTTTTTAGGGCAACACCAGCAGAGACAGAACCAAGGAACAAGAGGGAGAGGTCGGGGGAATTACCAACGACCAACTTCACAATTCAGACCACAGTAAATGAAAACACGAAGCCAGAAAACATGGGACTGAATCAGAAAGAAAAAGCACCAATTATAAATGTATCGAAAAAGGAGAACGTGTTAAGTTTAGGATTAGGATATGCACCCATCTCAAAACCCAATTCCTATGAAATCTTGTAAGACGTAAAAAGTATTTTTAGAAAAATCAGGCTAAAACAATATTTTTTAAATAAAAAGCCATTAGAGAAAAGAAACCACTCTGGTCTAAAACCCTTATCTACATGGACTCCTGCTCGCACCAAGTTAAATATAATGTAGAACTTTTTGAAAAAGCTGTAGAAAAAGACACAGAAGATCTTTTCAATGTCGAAACCAAAATATATAACAACAACGTAGCCAAAGAATGTAGAGATGCTCTAAATAATTTAGAAACATGTGAGAGCCTGACTATAAAACCCAGAGATAAAGGGGGCAGCATAGTGTTATTAGATACAGAAGATTATAATAAAAGAATGCTGTCTCTTTTAGCAGTTAAAGAACATTATAGAACTTCCTCACAGGAGGAATAGAAGAACCTACAAGTTAGTATTAAAAGCATTTTGGATTTAGCGAAGGAAGATGAGATAATTTGTACTGATGAATATGGATTTTTGTATAACCCCTATCCAGTGCTTCCCGCGATATATGGGTTACCAAAAGTCCATAAATGTCTGACCAATCCCCGTATGAGATCTATAGTCTCAAGTTTAAACTCACTAACTGAACCCTTAAGTATCTATGTCGATACATTTCTGAGACCTTTAGTATCTAAACAAAGATCGTATATTGAAGACACGACCGACATGATCAAAAAGGTAGAAGGTTTAAAATTTGATGGGTGCAAACAATGGTTAGTATCGCTGGATATCGAAGCGCTTTATACTAATATACCCCAGTCAGCTACAGTAGAAACAGTAAGAGAGCTCCTCAAGGATGAAAATGGTGATCTGTCGGAGCATTCATATTTAATTATTGAACTGACGGAAATAATATTGAAAAACAATATCTTTATATTTGAGGAGGACTTATATTGCCAGATCAAGGGTACCAGCATGGGGGCTACCTGTGCTCCCAGTCTGGCCTGCCTCTATGTTGGTACCTTTGAAGACAAGCACATATACAATGAAGCGGCACTGTTCTATGAAAACGTACCAATTGGTCATGTTTTATAGACAATATATTTTTCATTTGTTATGTTATGTTATCTTATCTTTTTGATTAAGCGCAACAGCTACCCCAGCAACGGGGCGTCCCGGCGCTAGAGAACCACAGGAACTGTACTAAAGAGGGCAAGGGAGGGAAGAGAGGGAATGCTAAGAAGAGGGGAACAGATGGGCCTTAATAGCCTTTCGGAAGGCGAACAGATTTTCCAAAGAGCGAATGTTCAATGGCAAGGAGTTCCAGAGCATAGCTCCCAAAACCCGAAAGGAACGACCACCAATTCGGCAGAACTTAGTATGGGGAACAGTCACTAGGTGTTGGCCTAGTGAGCGCAGGTTGCGCTGTGGCGCATAAGGTGTTAAGAGCGGGCGCAACAGTTCTGGACTTCCGGATTTAAGGATCTTGAATACCATGGTGAGGGTTTTGAATTGAATGCGAGATTCAATGGGCAGCCAGTGCAATTTTCGAATGGTAGATCTTACAGAACATCTGCGGGTGGAGACCCACCAAGGCTCTAGCCGCAGACTTCTGAACGCGTTGTAGCCGCGCTGTCTCCGCTTTATTGGCGCCCAAAAGAAGAACACTCGCATAGTCCAATCGGGAGAGGATTATGGATTGAACAATGAGTTGGCGGACTTTAGAGTAAAGAAAAACGAGTATCGAGCTAAGGCTCCTCAGCAGGCCCACGCAAGTAGCTGCCACTCTTTTTGTATGGGTCTGGAAACTAAGCGAGGAGTCCATCCAGACACCCAGATTTTTGACCAAGGATTTAGGTGGTGGGATGGTGCCCATCGAAGAGGGCCATCAGTGCTCATTCCAATAGCTGGTATTCTTCCCAAGGAGCAGCACCTCCGTTTTGCCTGCATTAAGCTGCAGGTAATTGTCCGTCATCCACTGGGCTACTGCAGCCAGGCCACCCCTAAATCTCGAGGCCGAGATAGAAGGGCCTTCGGTGAGAGTGATGACCAGCTGCGTGTCATCTGCATATGACACCAGCGTTAGGTCCCACTCTTTAGCCACAGCCGCAAGTGGCTGCACATAAAGATTAAAAAGGGATGGGCTAAGCGCAGAGCCCTGAGGGACTCCCTGGCCGATGGAATGGGACTGGGAAAGAAACGGGGGAGCTGACACCCGGAAGGATCTATCCTTCAAAAATGAGCGGAACCATTCCCGGGCAAGACCGGTGATCCCTATTGTCTCTGGACGATTTAACAGTATATTATGAGAGACCGTAACAAAGGCTGCGCTGAGATCTAACAAGATCAGCGCAGCACTCTGACCGGCATCAAGAATAGTCCGGAGGTGTTCGGTTGTGGACAGGAGGGCAGACTCAGTACTATGTCCTGGCCTGAACACATTTTGAGATGGGTCCAAGATGTTGTTTTGAGCCATATTGTGGTAAATAAAATATTACCCTGTCATAATTTCTATACATAAACAATGCATCATGCAGTAAATGAGAGGCAGAGTCCGTGGTATCCGAGTGAAAGGGCTTTATTCCAATAACTCGAGTTAAGGGAGAATCTGTTCCATCACCTCTAAGGTTCAGGAAGGGTCTTCTAAAACATTATTTTCTGATTACATATTTATACGTGCAATCTTGTACATAGGGTGAAACGTTCCAGGCAGAGCAAGAGAAAGAGAGATAAGAGCATGTGGGCGTGAATATGGGCGTGCATTAGAGGAGGAGTCATAGGTGGGTGGATACATGGAGGGGGTTGCATGGCAGTCTGGAATTTTGCCCTACTTGTGCGTGCAATTTGATCATGACGTGCAACTGACGTGTGACTGGGGGGAAAGCTGACATTCAGTCTAGTAAAGAGGCCTTTAGTGTCAGGGCGACCAGCACGTCTGGTATTATCTGATATCTTGAGTCCGGGGATGTTTTATCTGAAGCAAAGGTCGCTCATCACTAAAGAGCCAGAGAGGGCATATATTTCCTCGTGCATTGCATGGGGGCCGTGGGCTTTCTACGGATGCAAGCTCTGTAATTTACTTAAACGGAGACAGAAAGGCTAGGCCCTATCTCTGAAGACGGGTTCTGTTTACCTTCTTCACTGGGCAGGAATGTGATTCTGTACAACAAGCAGATAACTATTTTGCAAAACACTGTCTTGGGCCTCTTTCGGCTGAGCCAGAAGTATGCGAGGTCAGGGATACGTAACTGTAGCTCTCAGAGTGTCTGAGCCATGAAAAACCCTTAATTCAGAGACGGGCTCAGGCTGAACCACAAAACGGGTTCATCGTGATTTATTTAAAAGTGCACAATGCAAATACATGGGCCTTAAATGCTAACTTAATATTTCTTACATGGGAGACTTGATGACTGGTATCCTAATGCAGGACGTAAATGCAGAGGCCTTGTGATTCAGGCCACTTAAGGGAAAATGCATGGATGACATGCACATATATTAAACATAGGGTACACGCAGGGGACATATTGGTCATGTAAAATTTCATTTTCCTCATTCCCTCCTTGTCCCCTACGTTACCCTTCAGGACACATCTATATTCATGAGACCGTATAGTTGATCATACAGCATCATTTGTTCATCTTTGATCCTTTGTACACGTGGATGTGGTACACAGGCAGTCGCACACAGGCCGCAAATGGCCGGGCCACACTGCAGACAGAGACAACAGCCGAATATCATAAGCAGTATCATTCCTAGGAACGACAACACTTTCCATCCCCAAGCCGATATTACACCCCAGAGCCAACTGGACCAAGTCCATGTGCCTGGGTCTTGATGTATATCATGAGCAATCTTGTGGAGTCTTGTTATTGCTGCGTACACAGATGGCGCGTTATTAGGGATGAAAATGCAGCAACTAGAGCCGATCACTCTACAAGCCCCGCCCCTATCCGCCAGGATGACGTCAAGAACAAGGCGGTTCTGAAGAACAACAAGTCTCATGGCAGACTGCTCCTGGGTCAAATTCGCCAGAGCAGAGGCAGTCACATTCACTACTGCTTCCAGAGTTCTTGTTAACCTGCGTATCAGTTTACTGTTTTGGACGGGACCTATGAAGAAAAAGAATCCTTTGTTGAAATCTGTATATTGCTCCCAAGCTGTTTCAGTCTGATCTATCTCTGAGGAATCAGTCTCTCTCCTTTGTCTAACATGCTCTAGTCGCGAATCTCGATGATAATGGGATGGGGCTAGAAAGACGGGTGGCAGCAGGAACGCTATATAACATGTCCCACCCCAGTCTGGGGGCAGTTGTACATAGGCTGTCTGACCGCAAATGAAATAGGTATGGCGTGATGTTTTGAAAGAAGACTGTCCTTTATCGTTAAACTCTACTACAACTCTACACTCGCTGTGTCCCATATGTACTGAACCTTTCTTTCTAACACATAAATCACCTTTTACCGGTAGGACTGAAATAAATGGTGGACCTATATTTTGCATGGGCTGAGCGTTCAGCATTATAAAACTAACGGATGCATTTCCTTGCTCGTACTCTTCATTTTCTAGATCAGTTCCCTTCCTTTGGGGAAATCCGTCTTTGTCTGGAAAACATGCTTCATTCATTACTTTATTCAGGTTTCCATATATCCATTCATCTTGGTAAACTATGGACTTTTTGTCTAGTGAGGTCATTAAGGCAAACCATGCTCCGCACGAACCATTGTGGGAGAACGGTAAAGGGAAGAAGGGCAGAACTCCCTTCGTCTCTTGATAAGGTGGCAGTTGGCCACATACCCAGCAATCAGTCGCATTGCTGGTCTGATGAGAACGGTGTAACATTCGAATGAAAGTATTGTTACGCAGGGCAAGTCGATATGACAGTTCATGAGGTGGCAGATCACTGAATGTATGCTCTACGGTGTTGTTAAGGGAAGAGTGCATATGTGAGGCAAAAGGAGGAAAGAAAACATGTAGTATTAAACTAACACAGATTATAACGATGCACAGAAAAAATAGAATAATCAAAGAAACTATACATCTACTATGTAATAGCTTACAATATTTTTCTTTCATTATGCTCTTCTTATCATGGTCATATGTGATCTTATACATGTCAGAAATCTAGGCTAACCGATTCACCACCACGTGGACTTAAACAATTAAACCTCGTCTGACTTACTAGATCCTAACTTAGACCTATACTCTTGCTGTGGAGTCTTTTCTAGCAAAGGCGGCGCAAGCGGCGCAAAGTCTTTAATGTCTTTATTCTTTATCAAAGTTCCAGATTGTCCAAAGTATCGTTTACAGTGATGGGCGTGAAGCCATCCCTTGCGTCCTTCCACTTTGATCGCGGTCCTCGTGGTCAGTAACACCAACTTCGGCGTCTTCCAACGTGGCTCAAGGGGGCTTGATCGATCAAAATTCCGGACAAACACGAAATCTCCAGGGACTATGGCGTGTTCCTTGACCTGGGTGTTGTCAGGGAAGGCGGCAGCAACCTGTGAACGACAAGAGAGTAGTGCAGACATCAAGGAAGCCAGGTAATCTGTCAGCATGTTACTGTCAACATCAGTTATTTTCTTAGGCATAGGCGTACCCCACATATTTGGCGGTCTACCGAAAACTACTTCATACGGGGATAGGCCTGTTCTGGAATGAGCTACCATACGCATGTAAAAGAGGGCAACCGGCAGGGCTAGCATCCAATCCACGCCCTTGTCGGCACAAATCTTCGCTAGTTTTGTCTTAATTGTCTGATTATGTCTTTCTACAAGGCCTGCTGCTTCAGGGTGTCGTACACAATGGAACTTCCAATTATATCCTAACAGAAGAGACACTTGTTTCATTAATTCAGAGGAAAATGGCTGGCCATTGTCTGAGTAGATGACACGGGGCAATCCATATCTGGGGAAGAACTCACGCACCAATTGCCTGGCCGTTGTCACAGCAGTATAATCTGGAACTGGATACGCTTCTGTCCATCTAGTTAGTGCACACACAACTACCAAGACGTACTTGTAACCTCTACATCTGTCCATTTGGATGTAATCCATCTGGAGGACCTCAAAAGGGTGGTCAGGAGGATAAAATCCGCCTTGTTCCACCGGGATGCCTTTACCTGGATTGAACTGGCAACAGATCATACATGTTCGTACTTTCTGTTTCGCTGCTGCACGCAGGTGCTTGTTAAACCAGATATTCTGTAAACTGTCTATCATTGCCTTTTCTCCCAAGTGTGCTGGAATATGTGTTGTGTTTATGATTACTTGTACCATGGAATCTGGAAGAAACCATGTGCCTTTTCCCTTAGTCATCCAACCTTGGTCAGTCTGGATCCCTCCTTGTTCAGTCCATTTCTTTATTTCATCTGTAGTGGCATGTGTCTGTATGTCGAGTACATCTTGAGAAGGATCTCTGACTGTCATACTTTTTGTCAGTAATGGTACTTCTGTCCTTGTCGTGTCTGTTGGTGTCTGGGCTGTAAGTTTAGCAGTTCGGTCTGCCAGGTCATTACCCTGGGAAATGGTGTCTGTAACTTTGGTGTGAGCTTTGCATTTCAGGATAGCTATGGCTGTAGGTAAATGTATTGCTTCCAACAGGGCCTGAATAAGCGGGCCGTGCTGAATCTTGGCTCCATGAGAGGTCAAGAAACCTCTCTCCCTCCATAGTACTCCGAAATCATGAACTACGCCAAAAGCATATTGTGAATCGGTATAAATGTTCACTCTTAAGTGCTTAGCTCTTATGCAGGCTTGTGTCAGAGCGATGAGCTCTGCTGCTTGTGCTGACAGTGTGTCTATTCTTTGTGTCTCTATGACTTCAGTAGCAGTGGTCACGGCATATGCTGCTACTAACTCTCCTGCACTTGTTCTCATGCATGATCCGTCTACATAGAGTGTTAGGTCAGGGTCTGGAAGTGCAATATCTGTCAGGTCTTGTCTTGGTTTCGTCACTCTATTCATTATTTCCACACAGTCATGTGGTGGTGCATTTACTGTACTTGAGGGCAAAAGTGTAGCAGGGTTTAGAATATTACATCGTCTGATCTCTATGTGTGGCTGAAATAATGTCAGTTCATATCCTGTCAGTCTCGCTATAGTCAAATGTTGTGTCTGTGTCCTGTTTAAGAGAACTTCCACTGCATGTGGTACCTGTACTGTCAGAGGGTGTCCCAGCACTATCGAGTCACTTTGTCTTATGGCTAGGGCTGTTGCTGCAACCGATGTCAGGCACGCAGGCAGAGCCTGGGCCACTGGGTCTAGACTGGGTCTAGTGTACTAGAAAAATAAGCACAAGGCTTGTGTTTTCCTGCTTGATCTTGTGTGAGGACAGATAACGCTGTTCCATCCCGTTCAGTTACGAAAAGCATAAAAGGTTTACTGTAACTAGGAGTCGCTAGAACTGGCGCTTGACATAATGCTCTTTTTAATTCCTCAAATGCCAAGGTATGTTCTTGTGTCCAAGGGAGGACAGTTGAAGACGCTGCCTCCTGTGTTGTCAATTGTATGAGTGGTTTGCTAGATAGGCATACTGGGGAATCCATTGCCTACAGTATGAAGTGAGGCCAATGAAGGCCCGTACTTCCTTTTGTGTCTTGGGCTGTGAAAGGTTAGAAATGAGCTGTATACGGTCTGGTGTCAGCTGTCTACCATCCTTGGACAGCAAGTGTACACCACTTGCTGTTCACAGATCTGTAACTTTGAAGGGGACACTTTGTGCCCCTTGTCTGCCAGAAAGTGTAAAACTGCCGGTGATGCATTTTCGCAGTCTGGTTCTGATCGTGCTGTGATTAGGAGGTCGTCTATGTACTGGAGTAGTGCAGTGTTTGGAGGCATGCTAATACTGTCCAGCTGTCTTTTCAATGCCTGACTGTAAATGCTAGGACTCATTGCAAGAGCGAAAACTCCTGCCAATTATTCTGTTTACACTACGAGGGAAAAACTATTCATTTGCAAGCATGCCTTATCTGAAGCCAATGAAGCTTTCAGTGCTGGCTGTAAGGAAGAGCAACTTGACCCCCCCTTATATAAACAATTCTCCGCGGCTCATCAGGTTTTTTTTTTTTTCTACACTGCCTTCCCCTTTATCGTGATGTCACCCACAGGGCTGTTCCTCCACCCTTTCAAAACTCTGAGAGCTAAGAACAGCTGCCAAGTTACTGAAGAGAGAGCTTGGTCAAATTGCAAGCATTCTTTATCTGCATGCGAAGGAAGCCTGAGTCAGTTGGAGGACTGCCAACAACTGTCCGCGGAAAAGAATTGGAGTATGGCCAATAATAACAAGACAGGCACTGCTCGGCGCTCCAAGAGGGAAAAGGCCCTCGCTTCACAAAATATCTTTCCCTGGGAGTCATGCCACCTCAAGGTCGAAAAACACATTCTCTGTAATTCAAAACATATCTGTACCCAGGCCAGAGAGCAAACCAACATTTTCTAACTTAACTGAAGCAAATTCAAAACGTGATAAAAAGCATCCTAAAATCAGTAATTAATAAGGACATATTTTATTTCGTAACCTAGACACATGCTAGCATTTTAAAATAATTATATCATAAAATATTGTTACTAGCTGCAAAGGAAAAAAAGAAACAGAACAACATGACATGGAAACACATCACATTTTACTTTTTGAAAATAACATGTGAAACACCATAATTTTGCATCGCAGAACCAAGATTTTCATAATTAAGTGTGCAAGCTCTTCTATTCTAGCTATTAAAAGGGCCAGATTCATCATTTTTCAAAAAGCCATCTTTTCTAATTGAGTGTATTAACTGTCACACGCTATTCTAAAGGGCAGCTTGCATTGGGAAAAATATTAATGTATATTTTGTAGAACACATTTTAATTTAAAAAAAAAACACACAGTTGCATTACACTAATTAAAAGCACATTCTATGATGGGTCTGTTTTATATTTCCTTCTCAACCGTGAAAACATTAAAGCACCCTCCGTGCAAACCCTTATCTCAATCCGACTGGTTTATTTACAACTTACCGACCTCTGAGTCAAACACATTAAATCAAGTGTTCCAAGGCAAACCCACACAAATACACGGACGCATTTGAAATAGAATGTTAAATGAACACTTCTTTACTCTCCATGCAAGACGTTACCATTCAGTCAGCAAACTGACAAAGCACATAGGCATACCCAGCAACCAATGAAAAAGTTAAATCAAACCATCAATCAACTAAATACTCACTGACTTTTAGTGTCAGCTCACATAACCATGCATGTTAAACAGCATGTTAAAACAAATACTGCCTTCTCAATACAAGATATTAACTCTTTGGCAGCTGAAGCACAATCTTTCCCCAATGACTGCAGTACATGGGAAAGTCATGAACTCATCTCTCCACGTTATCACATAACACGTACGCACATCTTCAAAACGTTTTCTCCAAGCACTTGAAAGAGATCCAGCTCTCTCCTGCCTAACGTAATGATAACATGCTCTGCACAAACCATAACCACATGGCGCTATTCACAAGCCATATTCACAAGAAACTCAACAAGTTACAATAATGACATGCTCTTCATAAACCATATTTACAAGGAGCTATTTACAAGGAACTCCACAGCCTCTGATGCTGTCGGCTTCTTTCTACATACTCTATATGGTACAGGTGGTGGCGTTCGCGACCTACTGGGTGTTTCTGAGGGGGTCACTCTAGCTAGTTCTTCTGAGAGGACGGGGTAAATACCAGTAATGACGGCATTTCTTTCTCTGTCAGCCTGTTCTGTTTTGACCCGTTCCCCCTCCTCTCGCAGTTCTTTTTCTTTGGCTTTTTCCCCTGCTTGTTTAGTTCTCTCTGCTTTATTAAATTCTTTCTCTGTTCTCCTATGTGACTCTTTGCGCCATAACTCAATGGCATCTTTCTGAGAGGGTCTTGATTTCTTTTTCCATAGCGCTTCCTCTACTCTCATAAGGCGTCATAGCCCGTGCTTATTATACATAAAATAACCAGGTGTGTCTCTAGGCGGGATGTTAACTGACTCTTCTAATATACCTTTCCTGGTCCCTATTTGACGCAATTTCGAAAACAGTGGCATGTTGAAACCAACACAATGGAAATACAATACACATAGAATAGACTGAAACAATCAACAATCATTCACACTACAACACACTACAACATTAAAACACTAAAACAGATACAGTCTAACCTGAAACATGGAATAAAACATGTACTTGAAAACAGTTAACTTTATGCACTGGAATACAGTACAACCATACCGGTCCCAAAAATGAGACACGTCTTTACCGTGCCCACGTTTTACAGTGGACCCGTCTTTACCGTGCCCACGTTTTACCGTGGACCCGTCTTTACCGTGCCCACGTTTTACCGTGGACCCGTCTTTACCGTGCCCATGTTTTACCGTGGACCCGTCTTTACCGTGTCCGTGTGAACGGACACGTGTTTACCGTGTTCAAATAAATGAACCCGTCTTGAACTTTATGTGTTCCCCATAGTGGTACTCACCGGGAAGCAGAACTTGAAGGCCTCGGAAACTTGATACTTGATACCACGTCTACTTCTACTTCCACGCATGCGCCTCGGAACAGGTGGGCCTTCGGAACCTCGGACCTTGCTCTCTCACGGGTTGGGCTCTGGTTGGGATGATCCGCGATCCTCACCGCCTCGTGTGGACGCCTGGTCGCAGTCCGTCTCCTCCGTGGGCCTGAGGGAGTAAGCAGGAAGTCCCGCTGCGTGTACACTTTGAAGTCCGTCACGGCTGTAGAAGGGGGCAAAGGCTGGACCTACGTCTCCGGCGTGTGGGGAAAGGGATTAGTCCACTATTCGGGCGCCAGATTAATGTGGTAAATAAAATATTACCCTGTCATAATTTCTATACATAAACAATGCATCATGCAGTAAATGAGAGGCAGAGTCCGTGGTATCCGAGTGAAAGGGCTTTATTCCAATAACTCGAGTTAAGGGAGAATCTGTTCCATCACCTCTAAGGTTCAGGAAGGGTCTTCTAAAACATTATTTTCTGATTACATATTTATACGTGCAATCTTGTACATAGGGTGAAACGTTCCAGGCAGAGCAAGAGAAAGATATATAAGAGCATGTGGGCGTGAATATGGGCGTGCATTAGAGGAGGAGTCATAGGTGGGTGGATACATGGAGGGGGTTGCATGGCAGTCTGGAACTTTGCCCTACTTGTGCGTGCAATTTGATCATGACGTGCAACTGACGTGTGACTGGGGGGAAAGCTGACATTCAGTCTAGTAAAGAGGCCTTTAGTGTCAGGGCGACCAGCACGTCTGGTATTATCTGATATCTTGAGTCCGGGGATGTTTTATCTGAAGCAAAGGTCGCTCATCACTAAGAGCCAGAGAGGGCATATATTTCCTCGTGCATTGCATGGGGGCCGTGGGCTTTCTACGGATGCAAGCTCTGTAATTTACTTAAACGGAGACAGAAAGGCTAGGCCCTATCTCTGAAGACGGGTTCTGTTTACCTTCTTCACTGGGCAGGAATGTGATTCTGTACAACAAGCAGATAACTATTTTGCAAAACACTGTCTTGGGCCTCTTTCGGCTGAGCCAGAAGTATGCGAGGTCAGGGATACGTAACTGTAGCTCTCAGAGTGTCTGAGCCATGAAAAACCCTTAATTCAGAGACGGGCTCAGGCTGAACCACAAAACGGGTTCATCGTGATTTATTTAAAAGTGCACAATGCAAATACATGGGCCTTAAATGCTAACTTAATATTTCTTACATGGGAGACTTGATGACTGGTATCCTAATGCAGGACGTAAATGCAGAGGCCTTGTGATTCAGGCCACTTAAGGGAAAATGCATGGATGACATGCACATATATTAAACATAGGGTACACGCAGGGGACATATTGGTCATGTAAAATTTCATTTTCCTCAATATGGTGGGACAGCACATTGTTTACATGGGCCTCCGCAAGTTTAGACATCCATGGGAGCAGCAAGATGGGTCTGAAGTTTTCTAGTTTGGAGGGGTCTAAAGTGGGCTTTTTAATAATGGGGGAGACCCATGCTTGTTTCCAAGCAGTTGGAACCTCAGCCGAGGAAAAAGAAAGATTAAGTATATAGGCCAGGTGTGGAAAAGTAAATTTTGCCATGTTCTGTGTCCCTACGTGTCCTCCATCTTATGTTATGTGTGCATGATTAATATGCATATGCATCCCCCATGTTTGATTAAAGACGCAATTACAGTTGTGTCCATCCCTAGTATGCCAGTTCCCAGTTCTCGTGAATACTACGAATATCAGGCCTATGTAAAGTTACGTTGCCACGTTTCTCAGTGTGCACGTTATTTCATTGTAAAGTCCCCGTTTCTAGGCCTCAAAAGGGCCCGGACACCAGATTCAGCTCCTGTCTCCTGAACCCTCGCTGAGGAGCGATACAGCCCCCACCTGTATCCTCGACCCTTCACTTACTTCCTGCCTCACAGTGCCCGGCTCGGCCTGGCTCTGCCTGCTAGTCTGCCAAGAATATGTTATGATTCTAGTTATCAGTTCAGCCCTCCTTCTCTGCATTCCTAAGCTACTGAATCGCATCAATAGTTTCCGTCACAGTCTAGCCTTTACGTCTCCATGTAAGAGAAATACTGTATTAATGGTCATTTAATATTCTTCATCACGCACTACATGTAGAATAATGCATACACCAGTCTTAGAGTCTGTTAGCCTCTCCCCTCCTGACTTTTAGTTTATATCAACATGTTCTCTAAACATTAGATACTAGATAGGGTTTAGGTACATGTCGCCCTGACTCTCCAGACTTCAGTCTCTACTCCTAGCACAGAGTTCATAGCCCCCAGCTTCTCCTAGTAACACGTCATTGTCAGTTTGCGCGCACCATTAGGTTAGAGGTCCCGGCTCCTTAGGTAGCCCCCTCCATGTTTCCGCCCCATTTATGACATATTCTGTTACGTTTACATCACATGTCTATGTACACGCCTCTTGTTACACCTACTTTCACCCTTATCTTTCGCGACTGCTATTGACCACACCCACTGCTCCGCCTACTGTATTCATTGTAATGCAACTGTTTTAGTATATATGCTTGTGTATTGTTATTAAAGTTAGCGCGCTCATCCCAGATCCAGCCCCGGCAGCTGCCGGGCCACGCCGATCCTGATCCTGCCCCCGGCAGCGCTGCCATCCTATTCCTGTGCAGGTTGTCCTGTTCCTGTCCTTATGCTGTATTAAACCTGCAAACTCCTACTACCTCGAATCTTGACTCTTATTTATTGAGCTATCTGTTATTACTATGTCCCGTAAAACCTAGATCCGGTATTATTTATTTATATACCACATAATGGCGCCCGAATAGGGACTTGCCCTTTCCCCACGCGCCGGTGAAGCCACGCCGGCCCCCTGACCCTCTGCAGCCGTGACGGAACCATACCGTGCACGTGCAGATATTTCTGCTTCAAGTATCCCTCAGGCCCACGGAGGAGACGGAGGTGGCGGTCCAGCATCCAGACGAGGCGGTGGAGGAACGCGGCGAGTCCCGACCAGAGCCCAAGCCGAGAGTCCAAGGTCCGAGGTATCCGGAGGCCCACCCGTAACTGAAGTCCGAAGTTCGTCCGTCCGGCGTCGAAGCAGTCCAGTCCAGTCCGAGGCCTTCCGTTCTTGCTGCCCGGTGAGTACCGTTGCTGGGGTAGTATCTAGACAGGGTCAATCTAATTGTCTCTGGTCCGTGGGGTTTGGTGGTACACAGATCCCAAAACGAAGTGTCCACTCTGGTGGATGCGGGTCCTGACGTGTCTCTTTATGAGACCGGTAAGTTTCGTACTGTTTTAGCAGTGCATCTAGTTTCTGTTCTAGTCAGTTCTGTTCTCGAGAAAATTCATGTATTCTGTTCGAACTGTTATTTTAAATGTTCTTCATGTATTTTGATGTCGTGGTATGAATGTGGAGTAATTATCGTGTTCATTGTGTATTGTATTGTGTCTAGATTACAGTTCAGTCATGCCGTTATTTTCCAGACTACGTCAGTTAAAAACTAGAAAAGGTCTGTTAGAAGAAGCAGTTCCTGTCCCGCCTAGGGACAGTCCAGGTCATTTTATGTATCAGAAGCATGGCATAAGTGCCATATTATATCTAGATTTATGGGTAGAGTATACCAAACAGTTAGAAGAAAAGTATAGATGGCCCGTATCGGGTACATGGGATGCCGAGTGCATCATGCGAGTAGAAGAAGCATTATGGAAAAAGAAAGCTAGACAGTCACAGAAAGATGCCATCGAGTTATGGCGCAAAGAATCTCATAAAAGAACCGAAAAAGAAATCAGAAAGTCAGAATTAAGTAGAGAATCCTTAGAACGAGCCCAAGAAAGGGAATTAATCGAGATAGGTGAACGAGTTAAAACCGAACAGTTAGACAGACAGAGGAATGCCCTCATTAAGGGTATGTATCCTCTTCTTGCCGAGGGCTTGCCAAAAGCAACCCCGGAGGCATCCAGTAATTTTCCGCCACCATTAGTTCCGACCAAGCTACGTCACAAACCGACCGCAGCTGATATTTTTATTTCGTCCTATTTGGACGACACGGTTCCAGAATATGCAAATCCTGTTCCGCCAGTCCCTGTAAATAATGTAAATCCTGCTCCTCCAGACACCGGAGTACCTGCCACGGTACCCCCGGTTCAGCCCACATTACAATTTCCCACTCTGCCAGCACGAAGAGTATCAGTCGACGATTCCAGTATAGGGGCCGCAGGAGGAGGTCCTCCTTGTACCCCGCCACCACACCAACGTTTAACATTAGTCGAGTTACATGAATGTGCGTTACAGCGTACGCCCAAATATAAGTCCGTTGCAGATATCCGACGAGCCCTTACTGAATGCCGCTATGATCCAGTTGCAGGTGATGATAGTACAGTTATATATTCCATCCGTGTAAGACGGGTGACCGGGTATTTGGACACCCTACCAGATATGAAAGAAGATCTAGACAGAATATATCGTTTCATCCGTACAGGGGATGATCCAGAAAGTATTGGCGAAGCCATGTCTCAAAGGAAAGCTGAAATCCAGCTCATGATATTAAAGTTTCTGATTAATTGTTTAATAAGGGAACAAGATTATCCGACCAAAGATCCGGCCGAAATGAGAATCCTGACAAGGTGGAGTGATAATATAGCCGAGGGTAAACACAGAACTATCAGTAGTATAGAGAGTATGTACAAGAGAATTCGTAAAGAAATAATAAAGTTACATGAACAACGTAAAGCAGCACAAGTAAGCGAGAAAGTGAATGACTCTTCTACTGAAGAGGTAGAGGACGAGAATCCCGCCAGAATAGCGTATGTAGGAAAATCTAGATTTCCAGACCGACATTCACGTCTAGACTACAAGAAAACTGTTCATCTTCCAGCACCAGAACAAGGATCTCTAGAACAAGTATTTCAAGCTACCGATCACATTCTGAAATCACGAATCGGTTATAGTGAATTAAGTACTATGCATGAACAAGAACTAGCCCGATCAGCAGTCCGATGGATTACTGATTCTACCACTTTTCCAGATGAAATAGTGGCACAAATGTTTCTGAAATTGCCCCCAGCCGAGCAACGACTGGTGGGTATGTATATGATCCAGCACCTCATTACTCTGTATGAGGGTCAACATTCTGATCCAGGTCCGTTACACGATGTCCTGAACGAGTTACTCCAGTATAGATGGAAAGGTTTAGGTACCGATTTAATTAGTGTCATTCTAGAACAGCGTCACAAATATAGAACGTTTCTGAACCCGCATTTTGTTCATGTCTCACCCCCAGAAAGTAAACCGTTTTATATAGATAGACAGAATCCGTTACGAGAAGTACACCCAGTCAGGACAACAGATGGTGAAATGCAACGAGTGTTTGTTTACACTCCGATTACAAAGATGGAACTCTTAGAGATGAAGAAATTAATTCCCTGTCACGACAAAGATCCAGCAGGGTTCCACCGAGAATTAAAGGACATGCTCCGTATGGGAGAATACACTTATCCAGATATTATTAAGATGCTAAAGGTCCTGCTGCCCGCAGGGGTATACGAGAAACTCAAGGAAAAAGATTGGGAGGTGGGAGAGAAAAAGATCGATTGGGCAGTTCTAGAAGCCGAAGATAAGATACGAGTACCAGGTACCGGTCTTGGAGAGAAATGTAAAGAATTACCAGAACTGTTAATACAAGTTTTGCCCAGATTATTAGCAACTAAAAAGGAAGACTGGGATGCAATCTCAGCCTGTAAACAGAAACAAGACGAAGACACTAGTGATTTTTATTCTAGATTTGAAAAATGTTTTATTATAAACAGTGGCCTCAAGACAAGTAGTGAGTCATACCCTCATCTTTTTGTTACTAAATTAGTCGAGAATTCAAGTCCACAAGTTAAGAATCGAGTTTTGAAAGTCGAAAGTACATGGCAAGCTAGTACCCCGTCCCAGATGTTACAGATGCTCCAGTACCACCAGAATAGAATCAGAGAAGAGCAAGATCACGAGAGAAAACGTATGAAAGACACGAAAATGAAAGTACTAGTTGCACAATCTGTTCCACAAGACAGTCAGAAGAGGGGTCCGAATCAAGCCAGTCATCCTGCAGCTCCCGTTAAAGGGACCTGTAATTATTGTAAACAGCCAGGTCATTTCATAAACGAGTGTGCAGTTCTGAAACATAATATAGCCACTGGAAAAACTAAAGAAAGACCACGTCCGCCTAGACAAGAACAAGTTTCACAGATTTCTCAGCCACAGAATGCACAACAGACAGTTCCAGCACCGCAGCCTATTGCTGCAACACAGCATGTTACACAGCAGATGTACCAGTATGCACAGTCTGAGTATCCAGAGTATCAGCCATATTCATGAAACAGCCTAGAGAGGGAGGTAGGCTTGCCTCTCATCGAGATTCCTGTAGATCAAGAAGGTCCCTATGTTCATAGTCAGGTACTAGGGAAAGACAGAAAGTTTCTGATTGATACAGGGGCAAGTAGGACGACTATCAGTCACGCCGAAGTTCCAGGGGCTCCGCTCTCAGGCTCTTGAAATGTTTCCCTTGGATTTTCAGGAAAGCCTATTATAAACGAGATATCTAAGCCAGTTACTCTAGAAGTAGGTCCATTGTCCCGAACTACTGATCTGTTACTTACAAAGTCGTGTCCAGAAAATTTGTTAGGCATTAAGACACTGAAAGAATTAGGTGCAGTTATTTGCTGCTCCCCAGAGGGAATACGATTGTTCCTACGTGACTTCAAGGGTCACTATGTATTACGAGATTTTGATCCGAGATTGTCTAATGTTCCGCAGCATCTATGGGCGCAAGGTCCAACTGATGTAGGTTTCATGCAAATCACACCCCATCGTGTGACTCTCAAGCCAGGTGTAGTCCTGCCACGAATCAGACAGTACAGATTGCCACCTGAGGCTGTAGCAGTCTTATCCAAAATTATTGACGAGCTCATGGCTCAAGGAGTAGTTGTAGAAACTGACTCCAATGTATGTAATTCTCCGATCATTCCAGTCATGAAACGTACTGATCCAAATGCACCCCCAGTATATCGATTAGTGATTGACCTACGAGAACTCAATAAATGTATAATTCCCCAGTATCCAGTTGTCCCAGATATCTCTTCCCTATTGACAGCCATTGATTCCGAAGCCTCATTTTTTACAGTCATAGACCTCAAGAACGCATTTTTCAGTGTCCCCATTCATCCAGACAGCCAGTTTCTTTTCGGATTTTGTTTAAATGGAAGGAGCTATATGTTCACACGAGCTCCTCAAGGTTTCACAGAAAGTCCTAGTATTTACAGTCAAGCACTTAAAAGACAACTAGACAATATTCACATGCCAACAGACACTGCCCTGCTCCAGTATGTCGATGATCTACTGATCACAGCCCGTTCTGAACGTGCTTGCGAGCGAGCATCACTCACAGTCTTGTATTTTCTAGCCGAGATGGGGCACAAGGTGTCCCCTTCGAAGCTTCAATTCTGTGTCCAGCAAGTGATCTACTTAGGCCACTTACTGTCCAAGTGGGGTAGGCAGTTGACACCAGACCGTATCCAGTTAATAGCGAGTCTTCCTCAGCCCAAGACACAGAAGGAGGTACGTGCTTTTATCGGCCTTACTTCTTATTGCAGACAATGGATTCCTCAGTATGCATTTCTAGCTAAACCACTGATACAGTTAACGACACAGGAGGCAGCCGTATCGACTGTCCTCCCTTGGACATCTGAACATACACTTAGTTTCAATGAGTTAAAGAAAGCTTTATGCCAAGCTCCAGTTCTAGCTACACCGAACTACAGTAAGCCTTTTACACTTTTCGTCACAGAACGTGAAGGTACAGCATTATCTGTTCTCACACAAGATCAAGCAGGACAATACAAGCCCTGTGCTTATTTTTCGAGCACACTAGATCCTGTAGCCCAGGCTTTGCCTGCGTGCCTCAAGTCAGTTGCAGCCACAGCACTAGCTATCAGACAAAGTGATTCCATAGTATTAGGACATTCCTTGACAGTACAAGTCCCACACTCCGTGGAAGTTCTTTTAAACCGTACACAGACTCAACACTTGACAATTGCACGTTTAACAGGTTATGAATTGACACTGTTCCAGCCACACATAGAAATCAGACGCTGCAACGTTCTAAATCCTGCTACACTATTACCGTCAGTTAATTCAAATCCTGCCACACACGACTGTGTGGAAGTAGTTAACATTATGACCAAGCCAAGACAAGATCTGACAGACATCCCATTACCAGATCCCGACCTGACACTTTATGTGGATGGTTCATGTATGAGAACAAGTACAGGAGAACTAGTAGCCGCGTATGCAGTGACTACTGACACTGAAGTTATTGAAACACACCGTATTGACACCCTGTCTGCTCAAGCAGCAGAGCTAGTTGCTCTGACACAAGCCTGCATACACGCTAAGAACCTGAAAGTTAATGTTTACACAGATTCACGTTACGCATTTGGAGTCGTACACGACTTCGGAGTGCTCTGGCAGGAGAGAGGTTTCATGACTTCTCATGGAACCAAGATTCAGCATGGTCTCCTTATTCAAGCTCTGTTAGATGCCATACACTTACCGACATCTATTGCTATCATGAAGTGCAAAGCACATACGAAAGTTACTGACATTATTTCTCAAGGTAATGATGTAGCAGATCGCACAGCCAAGCTTACAGCACAGACTCCAGACATTTCAGTTAATCCGACACAGACACCTACTCCAGATCCGACTACATGCATGACAGTTAAGGACCCCACTCAAGATGTCATAGATATCCAGTTACATGCTACTCCCGATGAAATTAAGAAATGGTCCGAACAAGGAGGGGTCCAGACAGATCAGGGATGGGTAACGAAGGGTAGAGCCACATGGTTTCTCCCCGACTCTATGGTTCAAGTCATTATCAATACCGCACATAGTCCAGCACATTTAGGAGAAAAAGCTATGTTAGACAGTATCCAGAACATTTGGTTCAACAAGCATTTACGAGCTGCAGCCAAGCAGAAAGTCCGTACCTGTATGATATGTTGCCAGTTCAATCCAGGTAAAAGTGTCCCGGTGGAACAAGGTGGATTCCAGCCCCCTGACCACCCTTTTGAAGTCCTCCAGATGGATTATATTCAGATGGAGCGATGTCGAGGTTTCAAGTATGTCCTTGTAGTTGTATGCGCTTTGTCCAGATGGACAGAAGCATATCCAGTCCCAGATTACACAGCCGCGACCACTGCCAAGCAGTTGGTTCGTGAATTCTTCCCCCGTTATGGACTCCCTAGAGTCGTATATTCTGATAACGGCCAGCCATTCTCATCTGAGCTTATGAAACATGTTTCCCTTTTGTTAGGGTACCAGTGGAAGTTCCATTGTGTACGCCATCCTGAAGCAGCCGGTCTCGTAGAGAGACATAATCAGACCCTGAAAATCCGTATTGCCAAGATTTGTAAAGAGAAAGGTGTGGACTGGCTAGTAGCTCTGCCAGTCGCTTTGTTTTACATGCGCATGGTCGCACATTCCAGATCAGGTCTGTCCCCGTACAAGGTCGTATTCGGCCGCCCCCCTAATATGTGGGGTACACCTAGACCCCGAAGTATTACCGATGTTTCAAGTAATATGCTGACAGATTACCTAGCTTCCTTGATGTCTGCCCTACACTCTTGTCGTTCACAGGTTGCCGCCGCATTTCCAGACAATACCGAGGTGGCACCGCATGAAATCGTTCCCGGATGCATGGTTCTTGTCAGGAACTTTGATCGTTCAAGTCCGCTGGAGCCTCGCTGGAAGGAACCCCGACAGGTCCTCCTGGCCACCCGTACTGCCGTCAAGCTGGAAGGCAGGAAGGGCTGGGTCCATTTGTCTCATGTGAAAAGATTTTACGGACTGAAGCCTGTTTCTAAGAACATTTCCCAGGATTTGAAAGACTGCCAAAGTACTATTCTTAAGGACTGTCCCGCAAAAGACAATGATACTGAACCCTCCCTGTTAGAGAAAACTCCGCAACAGGAGTATAAGCAAAAATTAAGGTCTAGTAAAATAAGTCAGCCAGTTTGATTGTTTAAGTCCTCCCCTAGGTGAAACGGTTAGACCGGTTTCTGACATGTATAAAATAGACCCCCATAGTGAGAGAGTTAGTCAAAACTCAATCCGATGTATCGTTTTTCTAAGTTTCATATTGTTTTTCAGCCTTATGACTACCTGCACAGGTTATGCTTTTTATTTGTATTTTCCAGTTTCTCATGTAAATAAGTCTTCTATTGCTACAGTAGAGCACACGTTTAGTGATCTACCTCCTCATGAACTCTCATATCGTCTTGCTATGCGTAATAATTCCTTTATCCGCATGTTACATTATTCACACCAGACCAGCAATGCCACTAATTGTTGGGTGTGTGGTCGACTCCCCCCTTTCCAGACACCGAAGGGAGTTCTGCCACTCTTTCCTTATCCATTTTCACATAACGGTTCATGTGGAGCATGGTCCACGTTAACGTCATCCTCAACAGATATGTCCTTTCTTAACAGTACATGTTTTCCAGACAAGCAAGGTCTTCCCCACAGAACAGGGTTAGATCTAGAAAATGAAGTTTATAATGTAGGTAATTATTCTTCGAATTTCATGGTCCTGAATGTTCAGTCTGACACTACTCCAGACTTACCTGCTATGTCAGTATTACCAGTCAAAGGTGAATTATGTGTCCGAAAGAATGGTTCCGTACATGTAGGACATAGTGATTGTACTATTATTGTCAAGTATAGTGACAGTAGGAAATCTATTTTCAAAGCTTCACGTCATTCTTATTTTGTTTGTGGTCAGACCGCATATGTTCGTCTGCCCCTCGATTGGGAGGGAACCTGTTACATTGCATTCCTACTGCCACCAGTTTTTCTAGCCCCACCTGACTATCATAGGAATTCCCACCTAGTACATACTAGACACAAGAGAGACCTCCCGATTGTCGATTATACTGAAACTGCTCTAGAACAATATATAGATATCAATAAAGGTGTCTTCCCTTATTTAGGTACTGTCGTGAATAGTAAACTGATACGTAGATTAACCAGAACCCTTGAAGCAGTAGTGATTGAGACTACTTCTGCTCTAGGTAACTTAACCGAAGAGCAATCCTTTATGAGAATTGTCGTGCTCCAGAATCGTCTCGTCCTTGACGTCATACTGGCCGATAGGGGCGGGGCTTGTAGAGTCATCGGATCTAGTTGCTGCATTTTCATTCCTAATAACGCGCCGTCTGTTTATTCAGCTATAACCAGACTCCATAAAATTGCCCATATGTTACACCAAGATCCAGGCACCTGGACATTGTCTGGTTGGTTCTGGAATATAATTTCCGCCTGGGGATGGAAAGTATTGTCCTTTCTAGGTATTGCAGTAGCGATCATATTCAGTTGCTGCCTCTGTATACAATGTGGCCCTGCGATTTGTGGCATTTGTGCTACCTCTTGTATTCCTAGTCCCAAGTCCCGTTCTAGATCCCGTTCCAAGACAATTCGAGACGAGCAAATGATACTGTATGAAATGATAGATGGTATCATGAATATTGATGTTTCCTGATGGAAACGTAGTGACAAGGAGGGAATGTGGAAAAGTAAATTTTGCCATGTTCTGTGTCCCTTCGTGTCCTCCATCTTATGTTATGTGTGCATGATTATTATGCATATGCATCCCCCATGTTTGATTAAAGACGCAATTACAGTTGTGTCCATCCCTAGTATGCCAGTTCCCAGTTCTCGTGAATACTACGAATATCAGGCCTATGTAAAGTTACGTTGCCACGTTTCTCAGTGTGCACGTTATTTCATTGTAAAGTCCCCGTTTCTAGGCCTCAAAAGGGCCCGGACACCAGATTCAGCTCCTGTCTCCTGAACCCTCGCTGAGGAGCGATACAGCCCCCACCTGTATCCTCGACCCTTCACTTACTTCCTGCCTCACAGTGCCCGGCTCGGCCTGGCTCTGCCTGCTAGTCTGCCAAGAATATGTTATGATTCTAGTTATCAGTTCAGCCCTCCTTCTCTGCATTCCTAAGCTACTGAATCGCATCAATAGTTTCCGTCACAGTCTAGCCTTTACGTCTCCATGTAAGAGAAATACTGTATTAATGGTCATTTAATATTCTTCATCACGCACTACATGTAGAATAATGCATACACCAGTCTTAGAGTCTGTTAGCCTCTCCCCTCCTGACTTTTAGTTTATATCAACATGTTCTCTAAACATTAGATACTAGATAGGGTTTAGGTACATGTCGCCCTGACTCTCCAGACTTCAGTCTCTACTCCTAGCACAGAGTTCATAGCCCCCAGCTTCTCCTAGTAACACGTCATTGTCAGTTTGCGCGCACCATTAGGTTAGAGGTCCCGGCTCCTTAGGTAGCCCCCTCCATGTTTCCGCCCCATTTATGACATATTCTGTTACGTTTACATCACATGTCTATGTACACGCCTCTTGTTACACCTACTTTCACCCTTATCTTTCGCGACTGCTATTGACCACACCCACTGCTCCGCCTACTGTATTCATTGTAATGCAACTGTTTTAGTATATATGCTTGTGTATTGTTATTAAAGTTAGCGCGCTCATCCCAGATCCAGCCCCGGCAGCTGCCGGGCCACGCCGATCCTGATCCTGCCCCCGGCAGCGCTGCCATCCTATTCCTGTGCAGGTTGTCCTGTTCCTGTCCTTATGCTGTATTAAACCTGCAAACTCCTACTACCTCGAATCTTGACTCTTATTTATTGAGCTATCTGTTATTACTATGTCCCGTAAAACCTAGATCCGGTATTATTTATTTATATACCACACAGGGAAGGTATAAAAAATTCCAAAGATTCAAGAAATTGGGCCGGCCTCATGGAACGGAGAGGAGAATGAACTCATTGAATTTATAGAGTGCCTCAACTGTGGAGACCCTAACCTTAGGTTCACCTCAACTATGAGTTAAGAACAGTGTGACTTCTTGGATATTAAGATTAAAAAAAGAGGAGATGAACTATTGGTTGATTTATATGTAAAACCCACAGATCGAAACACGATGCTACACTATAATAGTGATCACCCAAAGTGCCAAAAGGATAATATTTCTTTTGGCCAATTTTTGCGTCTTTGCAGAAATTGCACTGATAGAAAAGACTTTGAAAGTCATGCAGAAAATCTGAAAGTGAAATTGAAAAATAGAGGTTACCCTAATCGAATAATAAAGCAGGAGTACAAAAGAGCAACATTTTACAATCGCGAGGCCCTATTCGAGGACAACATACGCGATAAACAGGCAATGGACAAAATAGTATTTGTATCCAATTACTCCCTAGTCAGCAACAAGCTAAAAAACATTATAAATAGAAAATGGAGCTATCTCCAAGATACAAATATGGTAAAAATTGAGAAAGCATTATTCTCCTACAGGAGAAACAGGACCATCATAAATAGGTTAGTGAAAACGTACAGGGAAAAAGGATTAATCCAACAGAGAAGCATTGATACTAACAGCAAAATAGTAGGTACCTATCCATGTAGTGCCTGTGTAAATTGTAAATCTATAATACCAGGCCAGAAAATAGAACTAAATGAAGGAACCCATATGCCCAAAGACATGTACAACTGTAAAACTAAGAATGTTGTATATTTGATTATATGTCCTTGTGGACGAGGATACGTAGGAGAGACCATGAGAGAAGTCCGAGTTAGGTTGAACGAACACAGGTCTGCTATCCGGACAAATAAATGCAATGCCCCCTTAACAGAACACTGGTCCCAATGTAAACGCAGTGGAAGACCTACGCTGGTGCGTTTTAGAAAAAACTGTTCTGTCCAAAAGAGGTGGCAAAGTTGAACAAAAAAGAAAAACACAAGACCAATTTATTATGTGTAAATTTAAAACTTACACACATGGCCTCAACAGCCGTGAAGAATGGGAGAGATTATACAGATAAATGGGCTTGTATTAGATAATAAATAAATGATTAACACAGAGGATCGCTAATAGTAAGGTATCTTATAAACATATATATGCAGAGGGTGAATTAATAGACAATTACACAATTAACAGATAATCGTATGATACATCACTCCCAGTGTATAGAGAGAAAAACATTGGATTATATCCCATTAACATATTAGGAACATCCATCTGAGAGATAGCAATGTATGCTGTCATAAATCCATACAGATAGGACACGTATACTTAAAAGTAATGTATATACACCTATTCAGATAACAAGAATCAATCTTCTATATGCCTTATTGATTGATAGTGTATAAGAAGTAAAAGGGAAGTCCTGTTGTTATTAGGTGTAATTGTTTCAACTCTACATTAATCTAACAAGAGGAGCCGGTCATGAGCATGTTAAACAAAGGGATAATGACAATAATATTGAGGTCATAGGCGTTTATAAACATCCAGACGAAAAATACTGGGGGGCGCATTGACTTCGTTTTTATCGTTATTAATAATGAACTGTCGAATTAGATGTAGTATAAACAGCATGATCTATAAACGGGCGATCAATACACAATAGGGTGCTTAAATGCCCATTTAACCCAATGGAGATTAGGTCAAACGGTAAACACAAAATAAACATAGATTATGTGCAATAACATCAATAGGAAATACATTTTGAGGTCAATATCGGACTCTATGGGGGGAGGAGCCAAGCTCGCGATCGTAATGGTCGCTCTGTAGCTCGGCTCCGTCAGCCTTCCGGCCTGACTCGCAAATCCTGCCATATATCCTGCCCCGGGACGATGCACTCGAGCAGAGATTGAAACGCAACGTGTTGCTCTTACTTACCGTCTGACCTGGAGGCTCCTACGTGCCGCGACTCCGAAGTTGTGCCCCCTGAGGAACCAGGGCCTCCGCGGTGATGAAGCCGGGGCCTCGCCTATTGGACCCAGCCTGGCATTGTTGTACGCGTCGGCCCCGGCCGAGAGCGTGAGCCGCTGGCGGGAGACCGTTGTGCGAACATTCCGGTGGTCCTGATCCGGACTTGCCTTGGCGGCCGTGGAGCTGGTGTGGGGCACGGTGCACCGAGGGCTGCTCGTGTGAAGGGTGCCCCCCTGCCGCGGCTCCGTCCATCCATCCTTGAGCCTCGCGCCCGGGATCTGCTCTTCGACCACGCCAAAGGTATTGCAGGCTGCAACCCGACTTTGGCGGCTCTCCTTTCTGCACCAAGGCTGCCATAGCGGGACCCCCTTGGTTTCTGTGGAGGTCCGCATCTGAGGCCCTGATCCGGGAGTCGTGGGAGGTGGTGACGAGCCTGACTCCACAAAATGGCGCCAATCGAGATAGACCGTGGATACCCTCCGGACGGCGGACCTGGACTACTGGACTGCACGGGGGCCTGGACATGTGTGCGCAAGCCTACAATCGGTGACGTTTTGGAAGCACTGCGGTCCTTGCATGCGGCCTTGACCCCCATTGCCTCTGGGGTATCGGTGCGGTCCGCCGCCATCTTAGAGGGCCGGTCTCTCACGGTCCCCTCTCGTTTCGGTGATGCTTCTGCCTCACCCCCCTCGGCCGCGCTGAGAACTACTGCCACTAGCCGTCGACAGGTATGCGAACGATTGGCTTCTGAACCTCCTGCGCTTCACTGTTTGGAGTTTGGGGGCCCGGATGTCGTTCTGGGGTCGGATCCTACTCGAGTATCCGAGAAACATGGTGGCTTGCTACATCTATTTGCCTTGATGAGGTCGTGTTTCTGCTCTGCAGGGGAACCCCCGCTTTCCCGAGCGGCGAGACTGAACTCCTGTCTTTTCCTGCCCCTGTTAACATTGTTGGGACACTTGCACTGTATACCCGGACTTTTGATCTTTTGCTTATGGATTGCCCTCCCTGGCCTACATCTTCATCGGACTATTTTTTGTTCGTGTGATTGCCTTGCACCGAATTGTTCGCTTCTCGCTGTCGTATGGTGGGAGTTGCATGTAGCTAAGGAAGGCCTGGGGTGAGATACATTGCTTCCGGTGGATTGCTGGTATACATATCCATGGCGCGCTTTCCCGTGTGCATAGTGCGGTGGGTGATCCCCTTGTACGTTTTATGATGCTCGAGTTGTATCGCTTTCGTCTACACGTATTACGATTGACTGGTTGGGCGGAGGGCTGAGGCCGACCATTTTGTTTTTACTTCTTCACTCCTCCCTCACATCTTTTTTGTCTTCTTATTCTTCTTTTTGTCTCCTTATTCTTTTTCTCTTTCGTGTTTCCTACATTTCGGGTTCGGGATTAGGGCGACAGGCACGCTGCTGGGGGGGTAGGCCGTAGCCTTCTGCAGGGGTGCTGGGTGGGATGGGTGGGATGGGTTTTCTTTCCCGGTTTATTTTCCTTTGTTCTATGGCCCTTTTGTATCCCTTTATAGGAGCGCCGCGGCTGTCCCTGCCTCCCGTGGTATTATAGGGATGGGGTCTGGATTGCTGCTTCTCTCCTTTTGTGGCTATGCTGCGTTTCAGTGCTGACTCCCATCCCTTCATTGTTGCTAATACTCCTGCTCTTTCTGTGTCCTTACTACGGGATGCTTGTCTCGGCGCGGCGCTCTTCTCTTTCAGTCTGTATTTTTCTTTTTCCCCCTTTTCTTTCCCCTCCCCTTCTCTTTCTCTCTCTCCCTAGGGTTAGTATGACGGGTTGGCTTTAGTGATGTTAGTGTTCCGGTTCCATCGTCCTATCTCTGCTGTGCTATTGGGTGGTAGAGGTGCACACGATGAGTCTACTTGTATGTTGATTTGAATTAACCGCATCTGCTTTCGTACTGATGTAGACTGTAGTGATAATTTTCCTCATTGCTGCCCCTTTAGTTTTCTTATGGCCAATAGTTTGCTCTGGGAACCTGGATTCATTTATACTGTATCCGAGCCTGTTATACTCCTTATTGTAATATTATAAAAATTAACCTTCCTTCTTCCTGTTTGTGGGCCGTCCAGATTCTCCCCCCCCCTTCCTTTTTCGAACTGTATTGACTGCATATTATCCTGATTGTATCTGTATATTTTTCTTCAGTATTTTTTGGATTGCTCTATTGTATTGTGGCCGGCCGGTCTGGTTGTAGGCCCAGATTTGTATTTCCTTTTTGTACAAATAAAGGTTTACAAAAAAAAATAAAAAAATATCGGACTCTATGTGTGCAATTATCACCATTCAAAGATGGCGCCTATGTAAGATTAAGTGAATAAAGATAAAAAAAAGTTCGAAAAGCGCGCAAGATAGTCACATGACCACGCTGAACATCTTAAAATGCCGGAACCGGCATGCAATTTCCTTTCCACAATCGAGAGAGTGAAGGTGAAATCGGGTCGCCATAAGAAAATACTCGAGGTAAGCCGCTAGTAAAGTATGGGCCAGCGGTAGATGCATGTGTAGCTCTGCACTGATCTTGAGGTCCAGTTTAATTTAAAACGTGTGTTTCGATATAGGTAAAATCGGAGGAATAGAGGGTCTAATAACACACACGAACTTACACGGCTTGCATAAAATGTAAATAGAAGCCAAACTGTGGGGTGCAATGCATGCGCATCGCTCCAATCATTGAGTAATAGAGGATGGGGCACAGGGACACCAGACACCGAGATGGTGCTGCAAGTAGGACGACAGTGGATGTTTTATTGAATGACCGGGTATTGATAATATCAGACACTGATATGGTGCCGTAAGTGCTACTATGGTGGATGTTTTATTTATTCACCGGGTATTGATAATACCAGTTAGAAATTTTAATCAGGCACTAATTGTATAAAATGGGGCCCGGGCTCAATGCAAGGTGCACCCGAGACCTTTAAACGATCCCTGCACAACAATGCATATAGTGTCATGAAATGTGTGGGATTAATAAGTAAAAGATAGAAAGCGACAAAAAACTGAATGCATACTTGGTGTTCCTTATAGATAAAAATGGATGATATGGATAATTGATAAAATCCAGGACAAGAGGAAGAGGTTTTAAAGATACATGACCCTATTCAGGCGCCTTGATGCCCTTGGGCTAGGTTGCGCGGTATAAGTCCTCATTCATTCATTCATTCATTCATTCTTTCTTTCATTCATTCATATTCCAATTGTGGAGCAACTAAGGTGAGCATACCTAGGAGGTGCGATAAATAACTTAACAAATGCAGAAGGGAGAAGGTTATCAATAGCACTCTGTACTTTCTGTCTACTTAGATAAGCAATAGCCGCTGTGTGTGAAATACAAGACGCATGAAAATTGAAATCACCATACAAAAACATGCAACTATTTAAGATGGTGAGTGATCCATTAAGTAGGCCCACACTAAAATAAACCAGAAAGAGGTAGTAAATTACTAAAAGAGATAAATATTTACTTTTCAGCTGCTGAACGTATAAATATTTAAACAACGAATGCAGCTATACCCACTCAAAGGCCAGGATATATTGAAAGGCATCCGGCTACATAAAGAAAACAGGTATGATGCATCCAGGGAGTCAGAACGAACTTGAAACCTAAAAACTGAAATATAGAGATCATAACTAGATGACTGTTTACATCCATAGGTGCTGGAAATTAATATAACCAGCAGTGCAACATGCGAATAAACGTGTCAGAATTAATGAAAGGATACGGATTAGGCCAAATAAACGCATGCAATTTAGAGACTAGAATGCGTAGAGTGAGAGAATGTGCGAGTAATTGTAAGCGAAGGGGGTTCACTAGAATGTATGACTGGTGTGGAAGTGGAACACCACATTTTAATAATTTACTAAGTGGGACCACAAACAGCATAGCAATAGAATGGAACAGCTCAGTTTAAAATGTGATAAATATATAAAAAATGCAATTCCGGATGTATTTTTATTTTGGATTTTTATATTTACAGATTGTTGTGTGTTTATAACTGTCCTGAAGAAGGTGGGGCTTATAGCTGAATCCACCGAAACGCGTCGACAAAACAAACCTTTGGAGGAGCTGATGTGTATGAACTGCGAAGTTTTTAATTACGCAGATGATACCCAGCTATTAGTTCGGCTGGATGACACCAAAGAGGCCCAGGAATCCGTGAGGAACCTGCTCAGCTTCACGGTCAACTGGATGACTAACAATCTGTTGAAAGTGAATGCTGACAAAACGGAGGTGTTGGTGATCAGTAACAAAGAGGACCCCTGGAGCGATCTGTATTGGCCTCCAGAATTAGGAACCACCCCGGCTCCTGGCTCTGTAGTAAAAAGCCTAGGACTAAGAATCGACACAGATCTCTCAATGGCCCCTCAAGTCTCTGCTGTCGTCGGTTCCTGCATTGGTGTGCTGAGGCAATTACGAAAATTAGTCCCTATCCTATCTGCCTCCACCTTGCAGTCAATCGTATCTGCCACAGTCATCTCAAGAATTGACTATGGCAATGCCTTGTATCTTGGCCTGCCACAGAAGCTGTTAAGGAAGCTGCAGGTAATACAGAATGATGCAGCCAGGCTGGTTCATTCTTTGCCCAGAAACTCGCACGCAACCCCCCTGCTTCAGAACTTGCACTGGCTCCCAGTGAAATTCCGAGTCCAGTTCAAATGTCTCTGTGTGGCTCACAAGGCACTTTTTGGGAAAGCCCCAGACTACATCAAAGAACGTTTGAAGAGGTATATTCCTGGGAGACCCTTGCGCTCTGGAAAAATTTCCAATCTGTTTCAACCTCGGTTCAAATTAAAAAGCAAAGGAGGGAGGGCCTTGTCTGTGCTTCTCCCACAATTGTGGAATGTTCTCCCGCCCACCTTGAAGGAGGAATCACAGCTTCTACCCTTCAGAAAGAAATTAAAAACTTATCTTTTTAGACAGGCCTTTATTACAGTCTAGGCGGTAGAATAGCTGAGGGTTTATGGGCATCAGTGTGTTATGTTCTTCTGTTAAGCGCTTAGAGACCGGCGGTGATAGGCGCTATATAAACACTTCTTAACATAACATAACATAACATATTTTAAAATCGTGTTATTGTTTATATAAACTGTTTGTGATAAAATTGTTGATTGGTATTAGGCACTGTATTAAGGATGAAATGTTTATGCCAAAGAACTTGTGAATTTTTAAATCTCTAAAAAATGTTTTTACATTTCTAGAAAATCCTTTTTAATAAAAACAATAGAATGTACATTTGGAATTAGTGATTCATTTTTTAACTTTTGCCTTTGTCGTTCTACTTATTTATGAGTATGAGGGAAGTGAAAGTTAGATTCAATGTGGTTTACATAGGAATTAGTTATCCATGGTGAGATTAGTAGAATTGTCCTAACAGATAAATATAAAACTACCTAGGGAACACTTTTTTCTTTACTGTATTACACCCAGTTCCTGTGGGTTCAAGGGTTACTCTTTTTCTCCTATAAGTATAGCAAGGGTTCCATCAGCCCTAATCTAAGCTAGAAACTAAATTGACCTCCCCTGTCCTTTGGGTGGGTATTCAAAGACACCAATTACAGCGGTGCAGTGGGCTCCTTGCACTTCTGAACCTCAGTGACACTGTATCCTATTCCCTAATCATTGTACATATCATCCCTCTCTCTTCGCTATCGTCATGAATCTCTTATCTCCTCCCGCACCTTTTCTAATCCCTAGCCACTTCCACTCAATCTCTCTCACTTGTCCTTATCTCGTTCCTCCCTTTTTAAAAGTTTTTGTCTTGTCTTTTTGCGCCTCTTTATCCTCCCTACTTTTCTTCCTCACTTTCCACTCTCCTCTACTTCTCCCTCATCCTGCCTCCTGCCTCCTATCTTCAGCCTACATCCTACCATTCTCTCTTCTTCAAAATCTCTAATCTCCCTTTCTACTCTCTCTCATGCTATCCTTTCCCTATCAAATCTAAATCTTGACTATGCTTCTCTCCTACTCATCTCATTCGTTATCTCTGACCTCCTTAATTGTCAATTTTGTCTATCTATCCCCTTTAAAAAAAAATTTTATTCAAGTTTTCTATTTGTTGCATTTGAAGAACACAAGTACAAAACAATCCCCCTCACCCACTCGGATGACATCTCTTACCCAGCAATCATGTGCAAAGCCACTCAACTACTATACTAATGAATTTCATTCCCTATTAACCCATTGGCCTGGTGTGTCTGGTGTAGCCCTGATAGTCTTCTAATTGTCCCTTTCAATCCCTTTCCCTCCCCTCTTATTACGCATCACCTTTTGTTTGTTCTGATCATCCTTCCATCCCGTTATCTCTCTTTTCTATGTTTCACACCACTTTCTATCTTTCTTTTCCTCAGCATTTCTTGCTTATTCACTTCTTCATTTTTACTATCTCATTCCCTTAGTTCATCCTTCCCATTCATGCCCCTTTTCTCTCTGCACTCAAATCTACCCATTTCCTCTGCGCCAAATATTGTTCTCTTCCATCTTTCTATTATTTATGTCCTTTCTATTATACCACTTTTTTATCCTGCATCTTTTCTTTCCAGTCCCATCTTTTCTCCTTTTCTCTACTCTGATATCTTTACTTTCATTCTGTAATGTGTCCATTTACTATAGCTGTGAATTTCCTGCCTCTATTCTCTCTACTTCATATCCCATTCTCACCTACCCTTCTATGTCACTCCTTTATTTCCTCTTCTATATCACTATTTCTTATTTGCCCACTCCTCCTCCCAACCTTATACGTTTCTATTACATTCCAAACTTTGGGTTTTCTTGATTTCTGTTGCCTTTTCACCTCATCTATCAACTTACACCCTGTCACCTTGTTCTCTTTTCTTTTCTACCTCATGACAAGCTCCCACACAAACCCAGTGAGCGAACATTTCTGATGAGCTCCCCAAGTCTAAGTACCCACTCTTCCGTGGCGAGGCCCAGGCTCTTGCACCTCCTGACCCCAGGATGCCAGCTTCCAACAATTGTAGGTATATGGGGCCTAGGTTACAAGCTCGCTCCTGTGGCAACAATGCATCTACAGGCACCCTCAGCATATGCCAGGCCTCAGAAGGTACCTCTACCTGAGAAAGTCACACTGCGGGCATATGCATTCCTGGCATTTCACGAGATGGAATATGTGAAAGGCAGTGTGTTGGAGTGCAAATTAGACTTCAAGACCCACGTACTGAGTTCCCCCCTTCACAGATTTGTAACTCCATCTAACTGTGCTAATGCCCCTTCACTGGGCCCTCCAGAGCCCAGTGCTGATGTCCCCATTCACTCTGAACTCTCCACAGTACTGATGTGCTTCTTCTCTGTGATCCCTGCAAGTCAATCCATAAGTCCTTCATACCTCTGCTCCTGGGCTGATATGCCCCTCACTGAGCCTCAGCCTTCCAAACTCTACCTCCAGTCCTGATATCCGCCCACTAGTGAGAGAAGACTAATTCTCTGAACTCTATTTCACATGGGTTGCGTGGCTATTCATTCTTATGACCCTAACAAAAGTGTACTGCTAAAAGTTACACCTTGAGGAACTGTTACCCAACTCACTGTTCCTCAGTCTATCGACCTCAGAAGGATAAAAGGCTTACCTTACATCCTGAGTCCAAAGTTCTCCTTAATCCAGCTCACTACTCCAAGAATAGAGCTCTCCCTAACCTCCACTCTGCAGGTCTTTGTGCTGCCACGAGGCAATGAAACTCTACCAATGACCACACACGTGTCCTCACCCTATCCCCTTTATGATGCCCTTGAGCATGACAGACTCCGAGGAGTAGAGGGAAGGTAGTGAATGAACGAGATGCTTCCAGCAGTGGGAGAAAGGGGTGAGGTGGAGGGGGGTGGGGGGCTGAGCTGATGGCACCTTCAGGAGAGAGGCTGGGGAACAGAGCCTCTGCAGTGGATTAGACGTACTAGGGGTGCTCTAAGCCTTTTCAGACCTACTCAAATATTGTCTTGTGGTCTTAAATACTGCACATCTGTCTTTATTTGCTCTTCAGTGATAGCAGCTAAAAGCAGGGCCAGGGCAGGAATCTGTAGTTCTTGACTGACATGGACTAAATTTCTGTTCTACTAGGCGAATGCTTTGGGAAACATGATTCAGCTTCCAAGCAAACCACACATTTTTTAACATTGACTGATCACACCTGCCGCCCCTTCCAAACGGAGATATGCAGCACAAACATATGTTTGAGCTGTGCTTTGCCAGCCCTAGCTGTCAACAGACGTGCAGGGCCCAGTCTGGATCAACAAGATCGCGGACATACACAACAGCTTCAGCACTCAACCGACGAACACCACGACCGAACCACCGCCCCCCCACCACCACCCTCCGCGCCTGGTCTCCGATCAGCACCGAAGACACCGTCCGCACGATGAACTCCATCCACTCCAGATCTCCGACCGACCCCTGCCCTCATCACGTCTTCAACAAGGCCGACGCTGTCATCGCACCCCACCTGCGGGACATCATCAACACATCTTTCGACACCGCTTCCTTCCCAGAGAGCTGGAAGCACGCCGAACTCAGCGCTCTACTCAAGAAGCCATCGGCTGACCCCACCGACCTCAAAAACTACCGCCCCATCTCGCTGCTCCCGTTTCCTGCAAAAGTCATCGAGAAGACCGTCAACAAGCAGTTGGCCGCCTTCCTCGAGAAGAACGGATCCCTCGACCCCTCGCAGTCTGGCTTCCGGGCCAACCACAGCACCGAGACCGCCCTGATCGCAGTCACCGATGACATCCGAGCGCTTCTCGACAACGGAGAAACAGCGGCCCTCATCCTCCTCGACCTCTCCGCGGCCTTCAACACTGTCTGCCATCGTACCCTAGTACAACGCCTCAGCAACGTCGGAGTCCAGGAGAAGGCACTGGAGTGGATCATCTCCTTCCTCGCCGGAAGGACACAGAGAGTCCGCCTCCCTCCGTTCAGATCTGAAGCCACCGAAGTCATCTGCGGCGTCCCTCAAGGCTCCTCGCTCAGTCCAACCCTCTTCAACATCTACATGAGCCCCCTCGCAGACATCGCACGCCAGCACAACCTCAACATCATCTCCTACGCCGACGACACCCAGCTGATCCTCTCCCTTACCAACGACCCCGCCACCGCCAGAGCCAACCTTCACGAAGGGATGAAAGAGGTAGCCGAATGGATGAAGAACAGCCGCCTGAAACTGAACTCAGATAAGACGGAAGTCCTCATCTTGGGATCCTCACCCGCCGCTTGGGACGACTCCTGGTGGCCCCCGCCCTAGGCAGCGCACCCAAACCAACAGACCACGCACGCAACCTGGGCTTCATCCTGGACTCCTCCCTCTCCATGACCAGACAAGTCAATGCCGTCTCCTCGTCGTGCTTTAACATCCTGCGCATGCTACGTAAGATCTTCCGGTGGATCCCCACCGAGACCAGGAAGACGGTCACCCAGGCCCTCGTCACCAGCCGTCTGGACTACGGCAACACCCTCTACACCGGAACCACCGCCAAACTCCAGAAGAGACTCCAGCGGATCCTGGACGCCTCAGCACGACTCATCCTGGACATCCCCCGCCGCAGCCACATCTCCGGACACCTGAGAGACCTGCACTGCCTCCCGGTCAACAAGAGAATCACCTTCCGGCTCCTCACCCACGCACACAAAGCCCTACACAACCAAGGCCCAGGATACCTCAACAGCCGCCTCAACTTCTACGCTCCCAAACGCCAGCTTCGATCGACCAGCCACGCCCTCGCCGCCGTCCCCCGCATCCGTAGAGCCACCACAGGGGGACGGTCCTTCTCCTACCTCGCTGCCAAGACATGGAACTCCCTCCCCACCCACCTCCGCCTGACCCAGGACCACCTCGCCTTCAGGAAGCAACTCAAGACCTGGCTGTTCGAGCAGTAGCAGATCCCCCTCCCCCAGCGCCTTGAGACCCACTGGGTAAGTAGTGCGCTATATAAATGCGATGATTGATTGATTGATTGACACCAAGTGCAGTGATCATTTTACATTGTAGTGTAGTTCCTATATTCCCAATAGGCTCTACGCATTGGAATAATATATCCTATAGATTAGACGTAGGACTGAGGTCAACTAGGTCACTATCGAATATATTAAACTTAATTGTGAGTGCCAGCTAGCTCAGAGGTCACTAGAAACTTTCTCGAATTCACAAGAAAGGATTAGTTTCTGACAACCGCATAATCCTGACAACTTTGTTTCCCAAGAATAAGAAATATATCTCTAGTTGCGGAAACAATAGATAAGTATTTCACTCAGTCAATCGTGCATGCTTCGTTTCGACAGAGTTGCAGAGAAATAGAGAGACGGGCGTTTTCAATAAAAAAGTTTTATTGAACAGTCTTCTTTCTCATGCAAGAGAAGTGAACGGCTACAATCGTTATGCAAACTGCAAAGTATAATACGTACAGCGAGAACAATATTATAAAATAATACTGTAAGAGCATTGTATGGTTTCTAAGCCATATAAAAATACATATATAAATACACAGGCTAAAATACTCAACTGGTGCTTCTACAATATGCCTACCCCAATGTACCTAACCTAAGTCTAGTACGTGGGAAGAAGTAAGTATTGCGAGCATAGGTTTTAGTTTTCTTTGCCAGAATCTACCAAAGGTTTCTCTAGGTTCTAATCAGCTCCATACCTTAGTTAGAATGAAGGAGGTCTGGTATCTCTGTCTTGGGAATCGTTTTCCCAACACCCCACAAGGGTAGCCAGAAACACTGGAGCTGGATTCCTGGCAGAAGAAGGGACAGCTTCCTGATCAATGCATCAGCTAGAGAGTCGGCTTCGTTGGGCACTTGCTGTAGCGAGCTGGGTCGGGTAGATAGTCGACCTGCTCCAAACCAACGTAGTTTGCTAGAGCAAGTGAAGGTATATTTATACCTTGAAGGTGTTTAGGAATGCGATAATTTGAGGTAAAGTCGGGCATAAGAACGTCATAATGAACCCCTTGGGAATAGTTGTTCATTGTAAAACTAACTGAGTTCTTGGAGAAATCAATATTCAAGCAAGGGGAAGTTCCCTGACTGCTTAAGCCGATTTTCCAAGAAATTGTTGTGACGTTTGGTACGGGTGGAAGTAGCCATGCCTGTATTTGTTTTGCATGGGCTATGCCTAAATAAGGGTTTGATTTCTATTCCTATATTAGGGCAATGTGAATTGTACCTATAAAAAGGCTTGAATCGGGAAAATTTGCTCGGAGCCTAAAATGCCACACAACACCCATTCCACTTTCTTATGTACAACATTACTAAGTTCTAAACACATTAAACATATCTAAACATGGGCCTAGATGTATCAAGCCTTTTGCGATTCGTTAAGGCCGAAATTCGCAGAATTTCGGCCTTAACGAATCGCAAACGGACATTTTGCATCTTTTGGGATGTATTAGAAATTAGCAAAATAAGGAATCGCAAAAAATTGCGATTCCTTATTTTGCTTAAGCATTTAAGGAATCGCAATTTTGCGATTCCTTAAATGCCATGTATGAAATTTTTTTACATTGCGAATTCGGGTTAAGGAATCGCAAATTAACACCAATTTGAGGTTTGTGTTAATTTGCGATATCCTTTCAAAAACCAAAATATGACAATTTTGAAGGTGGCATGTGACACACATACATGCCCTTAGGGCATGTATGTGTGCCATATGCACACACATGTAAGTTTCAGGGGTGCAGCAGGGTGTCCATGAGACACCCCTGCACCCTTGAAATAATTCTCAAATTGCGATTAGCAAATTGCGAATTCGCAATTTGAGAATTACTTCACAATCATTCCTAAGGGCCTCCTGGCCCATAGGAATGCATGGGAAATTATTCCTTATTTGCGAATTCGCAAAATGCGAATTCGCAAATAAAGATTAATAAGGAATCGCAAAAAAAAAGCGATTTTTTACATACATTCCGTTTTGCGAATCTTAAATAGCGATTCATTAAAAATCGCTATTTAAGATTCGCAAAATGGAATCTTGATACATCTAGGCCATGATGTGTTAAAAACCCACCCAAAATACATAAATAATGCATTGGTACTGGTTGTACACGAAAGGAGCATTTGTGCTGTACGCATTTAAAGCAATGTTTCATTCAAAGCATATAGATGACATTTGAAAATGCTATCCGATTGAATCAGGAAAATACATTTATGAAATGGCTCATAAATACAGAATAAAAAGTCGAGCCCATTCCATGGCAGAATATATAAACTGTTTGAATGTGGACACGGTCAAATATTGTCTCTGGAAGTTTTCAAAGAATTCTAGTTCTCTATGAATAGTTCTACTTTAAGCAGATTACTTTGTGCCAAAAAATGAAAAATACAAATTTGGAAAACAAAATAATCATAGAAAAAAATAGAGTTCCAAAGTTAGAAACTTGTTTTGAAAAATGAAGGTCGAATTCAGAGTCTCTCAGAACATTGTGTGCCAACTCAAAAGTCAGTATTATTGTTTATAGAAAACATCACATCTTCTAAGTGTGTAAAGAATTTGTTTACCATCGTAGGTGAAAGTTGTATTACCTCGTTAAGAAGATTAATTGCACATAGATGTGAAGCATCGCTGTCAGCGTTGGTCACATTAGCAATGTTCGAAGTAGATGGTACCTGTGCACCTGTTGCTCCTCGTACCTCACCGTCATCTGTGAGATCTCAATGAATGCCGTAATCAGAATTGGTAGCCCTTGGGGACAACACAGTGCATGAGCCGTCACTGGCCCAAGCAAAGTATCAACATTCGTTGGCATGACTAATGGGAGTGTCAGACAGATGTCTAGTATGCATTCTTCTCCACATAGCAGGCATCGTAGAACAGTTAAGATGCAATCTTGCCAAATTGGTTTGAAAGATTAAAACCATGTGGTATTTAATTTTCTTAAACGAGTTAATCCCAAAATTTGGATTATGCGCTCACAACACTTTATCGCCAGAAGAGTGTTCTCCAAGGTGAACTGGGTGTCGATGGTGAGTTGGCTTGCCCTATCGGAGCAGTAGGAGCAAAAATAGTATCCCTGCTACAAGTCCCAAAATAAGAGGCAGTCCGCCGAACACAGAGTGCACGAAGTTGGGAAATATGCCTAGGACTGCATGAAAAGGTACGAACAGTCCCGGAAAAACTGTCTTAAATACATGTACGGTACCACTCGTATCAGACATGTTTAAGATATGACCTAACATTTCTGAGAAATGTATAGGGCAATTTGTGGTTAAAAGGGAATGTATCTCTGCAGAAGTCCTTGCAACTTGCAGATCATACGTCTCTTTGGCCGAGGTCAGTGGAACAGTTTTTTGTAAAAGAATGGCTTTCATTCTGCTTAAAGTATCAATTTGTATAGAAAAGATGTTCAGTGAAGGCCAAGGTGAAGGTCTGTCTTGGTTTTTGGAAACAATACTTGCATACAGCAAGTGACCCTAGCTGACACAGTTGCGAGATAGGGTATTCCTGGCAACATGCCACAGCAGCTGTGATCATTCAACATAATGTAACTTCCATTAGAAAGTTGTCCAAAAAGTGGATCAATCACTGCAGCTGGTGAACCTTGCAGATTGCAGGATAAGTTGTTCGAGGAACCATCACAGGCCTGTGTAAATTAATACCCTGACAAAGGAGAGAACCGCTTAGTGCGTTTTCACAATTTGTACCACTAAGAAACACTTCTTTACCCCCACTCCAACATCTGTGTGTATAAGGTAAATCCCAGGATGTCTTGATGTATTCTTTACCCAACCTTTCATGTACGCCTGCAGGTATACGTTTTAAGCAATACTGAAAATGGAAAATTGTAACAGGCAGAGTGATTGTACCATGTATTATCCATTCTGTTGCTGGTTTCTCAGAAACGGTTAATGGCAATCTTTCCAGTTTTTCAGTGCTCAGTACCGTATAGTCTGCTCCCCTCTGTGCCAGTGTGACCTGTTTATCTGTGAGATTGAATTCAGACAACAGTGACGATTAGAGGCCAAGGCACATAGCCTGAATGTAAGTTTTGTAACGTCCAGGCCAATAGCATTATAGAAAGCAATTGCAACTGACCATGTTGCAACATGACCAAGTCCTGTTCCATTATGTCTATGGCAGAGGATACTATGCTGTCCTAAGAATATATTCTGGATGACAGAGTCGTTAACCCATTGTCATCTACAGAGAGAGATTTCTTTAAATTAATACGATCTTGATGGCGGACTGATCCCGCCAGTGCAGAGAGCGGCTGCTGAGGTCCGGCTGTGCTGACTATGGCTGGTAGCTGGTAGTGTTGCTAAATGACCGGGATTCAATCTAAATACCACTACTGACCAAACAGTGTAAGAGCTGAGGGGGTATCGCTGAAGCGAAGCGGCGGATTACCTGCTTCACGGCACTGCATCGGAAAGCCATCGGAAGGACGTGGAGGTGGAGCAGGGCTGAGCAGAGTGCAGCAGAGTGGAGCGGAGCTAGGTTGGAGCTGGGTGCGGCGGTTGAGGTCTCTCGAGAGCCGGGTGAGAGAGCTGCTCCGGTCTTTCAGACTACCGCACCTCACCCCTGTGGCCTCTAGGGGCTGGACGGCATTTGGTCGATTTAACCTGTCGGCTTACTGGAGGTTAGGCTCAGGCTTGCCAGGTTCTTCAACGGTAGCAGCGGATCCACCCGTAATGGCGCCAAAACCTCAGACGAGGAATGCACGATCTACAAAACAGACGGGGGTAAATCCTGTTGATAATGAAATGGCATCTACGATAGCGGCGACAGGGGCTATCACAGAGAGACCGGCAGCGCAAATTCCAGACGGCGGAAAGAAAATGGGCAAGCAGGAGAAACCCGGACTTAATGCCAGTAAGCCTCTTCTTCGTTTACCCCTTTGCATTAAAACTAACATGGTGCCTAATCTGCTGCCCGATAAAACCATATTAAATCTTACTGTTAATGACTCTACAATGCTATCGGAGGCTCCCGGCTCCCCGGGGTTACAGGGCAACATTCTTGCTAATCCAACAAATAGGGAGAATAATGTTGCAACCACTGCCTCTTATGATATGATGGGACTGAATACAATCTCCCTTAAAGGCTGTTCTCCCAGCATTGATACTCAGACTCAATTAGAAGTTCAACTAGAAACTGAGATTGATGATAATGCTAATCCTACTGCTAGTATCACACTACCTTTACTGACTTAATCTGCACCTGCGTCTGTATTGATAGAGACGACAGAAGGTGTATGCGATAACGAACTGATCGAAGGAGAAGTAACGGAGGTTGGCCAACTATCAGGTGAAGGAGGGGAGAATACTGGGGAAACAGAAGCGGCAGGGGAGACCGATCAGGTTGAACACTTGGAGGGATCTGATACGGACGAGAACTATAGCGATTTTCCTGACCCAGGTAATAGTACACCCTCGTGCCTAACTAAAGATAAAATCAACAGTGTAAGGAAAGGAAGAGGCAAAGTGAAGAACAAAGTAAAAAACATGGTAAATAAACCAAAGCCTACGACGGCAAAAGTGATAGCAGAGAATAGCCCCATAAGGAAATGGGTACAGGCTAAAGGTGGTGTTAAGTCTATGGCCCTAAGGCTCTCAGGGAACAGCCCTACCGAGACGGGCATTATACCAAGGGAAACAAACAGCCTTGGTGTTAAGACAACCCCTGTAATGAATTTGGTAGACGGATTGAACACCGCGACTGCTTCAATGAAAGAAACGAAGGATGTTTCTTTTCTCCCCTCTACTTCACAGATGGGAGCAACAGGGATCTCTCCCATACCAATTTCAGTATCTATATTATCCGGGTCAGCCCCAGCCGCAGTAGTAATAAAAGACACTGGCTCTACCTTAACAGGGGCAGGTAATGTCTACAGTATACCCTCCCTAACTTCCTCTCAAGATGTCACACCTATTGATTGGAACTTGCATGGGGAAGTTTCCTCGGCATTTCAGAGGATTCTGCAGCTGCTCAGTGAGCAAAAACAAGAAGCTAAATCTCACTACCAACAGATGCGGGAAGATAGTAGTAAGACTCAATCGTCGCTTCAGGAGATGTCATGTAAATTAGGGGTTATGTCTAAGGAGATGGAAGAGCTACAACAGAGGGTTGTTTTAACGGAAGAAAAGTCAACTTATTCTGAGACAGTAGTGAATAAATACGAGGCCCAGATCTCTCAAATGCAAATCAAACTCGAAGATTTACAAAATGGACAACGAAGACAGAATCTTCGAATTTTTGGCATAATGGAAGGGGCCGAAGGAGCCGATCCCAGAGCATACATTGTTCATTTATTCCAGAAGGCATTCCCTGAGCTATCAGACTGGGATTGGGACTCTCAAATACAACGAGCCCATCGGCTTCCTCTGATTCAAAGAAATAAGGGTAATCAATACCCGCGCCCCAATTGTGATTTGTATTGGTAACTTTCTACTTCGCCAAGCAATTTCATTAAAGGCAAGACCAAATACACCAGTCACTATTGATTCAACTACCTTTTTTGTCAGATCGGATTTAAGCAAACTAAGAGGCCGATTATGATGGCGGACGGACCTGAGTCCGTCCGCCACCATAGAGTAGGAGGGACCGTCCGCAGGGGCAGGGGCGGTCCCTCCGTGCAGATTAGGATGTGACCGCCAGGGTGGCAGTCACATCCTCTATCTTTAACATTGCGGCGGGTGCAGCTGCTAGCTGCACCCGCTGCAATGTTAAAAATGCATGCACGGCATTTGCGTGCACAAAGCGGCAGGCACCGCACGGTGCCTGCCGCTTTGGTCACGCAAGTGCAGGGGGGTACCATAGGTACCCCCAATGTGCACCCCCCTTCACCCAGGGGGCCCGCAATGGGCCCCCGAAGTGTAGGTCCGTATGCTTTTCCACGGCAGAAAAGCCGCCGTGGAAATGCATACTTTGTACTCCATCCTAATATGGCTGGTGGTGTCTGATAGACACCGCCAGCCATGTTAATGCTTTTCCGACCGCAGCGGAAAAGCGGCGGTCAGATTGCAAGACCCACCAGCCATCCTAATTTGGCGGTGGGTCTTTCAAGCATCCGCGGCGGTTTTCCCGCATCCTCCGGGCCGGCGGTGGTATCCGCCGGCCCGGAGGATGCGGGAAATCCGCAATTGTAATAGGCCCCTAACTATGGAGCGGCGATGGAAATTACGACAATACATTGACCCGATGGAGGAGCTGGGGGGTCAGGCTTTTTTACAAGAACCAGCCAAGTTAAAGGTTTTAAAGAATGGCCGGGTATATTACTTTTTGGAAGACCAGGAGGTTGAACATATTATGGGTAAATGGAAATGGGAGAAAAATGGACATTGAACTATCTTTTACCTATCTTATGAATAATGATGAATTTTGGAATTATTCTGGATACAGGTTGATCATGATTGGATTCTGATTGTTTGCTAGTTGAACTTGCAGTTAAATTTGAAAAATCTTTCTTTTTCTTTTTTTTTGTACAAGACACTGCAAGATATGATACGTAGCTATGAGTCTGTAGTAATGCATGTCCGGTTCCTCGGGGCCGCGACTCTGCGTTTGCTGCCACTTCAACGGCAGCTGGGTTAATAGGGGGACCTGTAGCTAGGAACAGAATGGGGAGGGGGTGGGACAGTGCTCCGCTAGGTAGGGGGTGGGGGGGTGGCATGATTCAGGGGGAAAAAGGCATCACAGGGACAAGTAATTTGCAAGTAATTTAATAATACTACGGTGTACCAAGGCTGATTTGTTTCGGTATATTGAAATCAAGGATATGAAAATGTATTATATCAAATGTATCAATTAAAGTGTTTGGTATGGAATGTGGCGGGTTTAAATAGTAGGACTAAAAGAAGTCTGGTGTTTGAGGAGCTTACAATGTATAATCCTCAGATTGCAGTAATAACTGAGACTCATGTTGCATACAAAAATAGAAAATTATTTAAACAACTTGGTTATGATACTTTGGTATGCACGGATTTCAATGCTTCAATTCGGGGGGTAGCAATTCTAAAACATAAACAGCTCAAGTTAGAAGTAAACAAAACACTGACGGATAAAGCCGGCAGGTGGGCGATTGTACAGTTAACAATCGAAGGCTGCAAATACACTATCTGCGGCATCTATGCGTCTAATTTAGATGAACCTACAATTATTGATCAAATCAATGTGGAGCTGCTTAGTTGGGAAGGGGAGTGTATCGTGCTAGGAGATTTTTATTGCATTATGGAGTATAATTTGGATACAACTAGAAGGGGATCATTCCAAAGAATGCGGAAGACTAGGGCTGCAATTCGGGATCTCGCAGCAATACATCAAATTAAGGACACTTGGAGATATTTATACCCTAACATAGCTGGCTATACTTATTATTCTGCCGCACACAAATTATGCTCACGCATAGATATGGTCTGGGTCTCAGATTCTATCCTTGAAACTAGCACTATGGTAATTTGCCCCAGAGTCACCTCGGACCACAACCCTATTCTTTTGACATTTGAGGTAAAGATTGAAAGACAAGCTCCTCGCTCTTTTTCATTCCCTAGATATTTATTCCTGGATGCTATCTTTTTAGATCAATTAAAAGAACATATAAAAGAATTCATAGATATAAATATTCATTCTGCCTCACCAAGGATAGTGTGGGATGCATGTAAAGCGAGCATTCGAGGATTTTCACAACAATATATCTGGCAACAAAATAAGGAACGTAGGCGCCAAAATGAGAAAATGATAGCCGATATACTTTATATTGAAAATATATTGCTTGAAGCTTTGCTAAAAGGGGATAGCCTGGAAGCATTAAACTTTAAATTAATTGAGTTAAAATCAGCTCTAAAAAATCTATTTAGGAAAAAAAGTATGATTAAACTAAAAAAATACCAATTAAGTCAATATGAAGGGGGTGAAAGGATAGGCAAAATCTTAGCGTATAAAGTGGCTGAAAATCGAGCTCAAATGGCTATTAAAGAAATGAAAGGGGCTAATAACCAAATATTCAAGGATCCTAAAGCAATTCTGCAGCAATTTGCTCAGTACTATCAAGAACTATACACACCCGAAAGCGAGGTTAGTAATGACAAGATCAAAAGATATTTACCTTTGAATAAAGTTATGACTATTGATATAGAACAAATGAATGATATGTATCAATCTAGGCAACAAAGACAATAAAAATAGGAAGGGACTGAGCTACAACATTGGTTTTTGCTAAAAAGAGTACAATTTTATTCAGAGTTATCAAAAACACATAATTTCATGTTACAAATTCAATATCAGCAATTAACAAATATAACACAATAAAATAGAAATTCAAAATATCATTAAAAAAGAGAAATCCAGTTGTGTATATTGATATACATAAAATAGAAACAAAATAAAAACAGAATGTGGCAAATTATATCTCTACGCGCGTTTCGGCGGACCAGCGCCTTCTTCTGGAGCAGCCACGATAATTTCTAAAAAGAAAATACCATATATAGAAAATTATATATAATAACATATAGATTCTTTAAGTTTTAGTTTTTCATACATGAAATTTCTAAATTCCAATGTTTTAACAGTAGTCTCAGTCTTTCCATTTTACATTAGGCATAACATTTTGACATTTCAACATTTTATAATATCGTTTCCTTGCTTAGCTTCACAGGCTGTCACAGAATTTGTTTTGCGTTTTGGGTATCGGGACATATATGGGAACCCAAAAATTGGCAGAGGCTGAAAGTTTATTCAGATGAAGCCATTCAATTCTAGCTCTATCGTATGGTCACAGGAGATGCTATATTATATAGGAGTAATGATGATTCCAAGGTTTAGAACTTAGAACCTTTGAAAATAAGAGAGATATAATCCAACATTCCTAATATAAATCCCTCAATTGCAAGTCACATATGTGAAGATAAAAGATTATACATAAGGGGCCTAAATTGATAGAGGTCATAAGTGAAAGGCTATGCTTTCCTACATATTCGACCATGAGAGGACCTGTACAGTTATTTAAATGCATATATTCAATGATTTAGGATCACTTACTTAAAACCTGGAATATAATATTTATAACACGAAGAATGAATCTGGTTCTTAAGCGAAAAATATATCCTCTCCTGATTTCTGAAGATAGTACTATAGATCAAAAGAAAACACAGGGGGGACAAGGTAATATTATGAATAGGTCCATGATTACTATTTCGAAATCAAGGTTTTAACAGAATTGGTGCATACCTATTTCGATTTCTGTCCAGGGATGGATTTCCAAATGAAGTTAATACTGTCAGCTGATTTCAGGTATAACTCTTTTTGGTTTTATGTTTCCTAAAAAATATGTATATAGGTAGAACTTTAGGTTATAGGAAATTATTCTGACTAAAGGTAGGTACAATACAAGTTTTCACGTTGTTATCTCAGGTCGATTAATTTACCTGAGATATGAAAAAGAGTTCCATTTAAACCCGCCGACCGGAAACAGTGTCGAAATCACAAGAACTTTTGTTCGCTTGATAGCAAAAATATAATCCTCCTGATGTGGGGATCTTGTTAAGGGTAATTTCCTGTATGTTAAAAGGAAATGATTCTCAATAAGCGTTTGTTTAGATTTTATGATTAATTTGCAACTAAATGAAATTTTGTTCATGGAATGACAAGTAAACAATGGTTACCTTTTTTGTTTAAGTTCCAATAGGGTTGGTTGTTGTTAGGTTAAAATAACTCCCTGTCTGCAAAATAAAAATATAAAGATAATATAATAAGCTTATGATTTTAAGTAGTAAGTCAGCGGTAGACATATTAAGCTACAGGTATCACGCTAAGTGATTATTTAGTCTTACCCAATCGAAATTAACAGGGCTCTTGGTTTCCGGCGGCGGGACGCGAGGTTTCCGTAGTCCTTACACGATCGATAGTGTGTGGATGCACTTGCGGTTACATTTTTATAATGCCGCTAATTGGAAGATTTGATGCAGCTGTGTTCCGTATAGAAAGAGAAAATGGACCAACTAGTCGGAACAACAAAGAGAGGACTAGGTTCTTACGGAAAGACGCATTGACTCTAACAGCGATGCTCCTCCGGCATGAAAATAAACGACGGCATGTGGAGTCAAAGGGATCTCTGGGCAACTGCATAGGAGCAAAAATAGAAGAGGGACTCCTTTTATATGGAAAAGACGGAGTCTAGTTAATGCTATCTATATGCTACAAATTAGCGCACTATATGTAGATTGTTAGAACCGGCAGTGCATAAACCGAAACCGGCGATATGAGGACAATAAAGTCATTACTTTTACAAAATGAAATGAAATGGAAACTGTGATCCTATTAAAGAATTAATTTGGAAAAAATTGAAAATTATATATGTATATTATTAATTTCACGCAACCTCATAGAGGCGCAGGGAACGAAGAATTTTTGACGGTTATCCATAAAGGATAAGATTCATATAATTTCCAACCTATAAAGTGGAGTAATAGGACGATAAATAATTAAAGCAGAAAAATGAATTGCAGTTTGTGTTTATAATGGGGCAGGAAGGACTGTGTTGAATTAACTCTGTTCTAGCATATAGCGTGTTCCCAAGGCAATTCACTATTCATTCCCTCACGGAAGGTATTAAAGACAAATATCCAAAACACCTCCCTTTTCTTTCGGATGGCGGATCCACCATTGGTGTCTGGGGTATGAATTTTTTCTAAGACTCTCCAGGTAAAGTCTTCTGCATTATGTCCTTTTTCCAAAAAGTGTTTCACCATTGGAGCAGCAAGTTTTTTAGTTCTAATCGCAGAGCGATGTTCATTCAGACGTGTCTGTATTGCGCGGGATGTTTCTCCTATGTATCCCAGGAGACAAGGGCATTGTATAAAGTAGATCAAATTTGAGGATTTACAATTCCACATTTCCTTTGCAACTGTTTTATGGCCATTGTGAGTGAATTCCTCTCCTCCTATGATATTGGTACAGGAGGAGCAAGAGGAACAAGGAAAAGTTCCTTTCACTGGGTTGCCTGATACAATCGACCTTTGGGCCAAATTTCGTCCAACCGTTGTGGTTTGGAAACGTGAATGAACGATATATTCCTTAATGTTTTTATTCCTTTTGTAGGCAAAAAGTGGCTTGGCTAATTTCTGTTCCAAGGTACAGTTGCTATTCAGAATGTGCCAATTCGAGTTTATTACTTGCTTAATTTTGGCATCAATGGTTGAATGTTTTGTTATACAGACCACTTGTTCATTAGTTTTTGCGGGTTTGGATTGAAGTAGGCAGTCACGGTCGTAGTAACGGGCACGCTTGTCGGAGTGTCTCACCAACCGGTGAGGATAACCTCTCTCGATAAATGTGCTTCTCATTAATAAGGCTTGTCTATCGAAATCTGCTAGACTTGTACAGTTTCGTCTGACTCTCAAAAATTGAGAGAATGGAATGGAGTCTTTTTGTGATCTGGGATGAAAGCTGCTGTAATGCAGCAAGGTATTCCTAGCTGTGGGTTTTATATGCAAATCAACTTTCAAAATGCCCACATCATTTATAATTTCAATGTCCAGAAACTCCACTCGTTCGCAACTAATGTGTGAAGTAAACCGAAGATTGGGGTCTGCCTCATTTATCCAAGAGATAAACTCATTCAGAGTCTCCCTCCCATCAGTCCAGACAAAGAAAATGTCATCTATGTATCTGGACCAATGGGAGACAGACTCGAAGAAGGGGGCCATTTCATTATGGATGTATTTTGCCTCAAATGCCGCCATGTATATATTTGCGATCGAAGGTGCCACCGACGCGCCCATACTTACGCCCTTAATTTGGCGGTAAGTATTAGATCCAAATTCAAAAAAATTGTCAGTTAGAACAATTTCCAGACATGCCAACAGGAATGTTTTAGGGCAAGAGATGTTATGCAGGTCAATGAACCAAGATGTAGTTTCCATTGCTTCAGTCAGTGGAATATTGCTATACAGGGACTCAACGTCCATCGTGACTAAGAGATCTCGTTGGAAGTTGAAGGCTAAACCTTCTGTCTTTTATATCATGTCACCAGTGTCTCGCACATATGATTTGATTTTGGATATAAACGGACGTAAATAGTTATCTATGTATTTGGATAGTGGCTCAGTGGCAGTGCCTATGGTTGAAACTATTGGGCGATAGGGTGGATCATTCGGATTTTTGTGAATCTTGGGAAGCCCGTATATACATGCAGTTTTACCTAAATTGTGATTTAAAAATTCAAATTCCTTAAGGTTAATGAAACCGTCTTCTAGAGCTGTTTTTGTCAAGGACCTAATTTTTTTAGATAAGTTCAGTGGGGAATGTGATTGAATAGGGGTGTAAAATAACTTGTCATCCAACATTTTTAACATGTTTAGTTCATATTGAACAGTATCAATGAGGACGATCACACCTCCCTTATCGCAACTCTTAATGGTTAGGTCTTTATTTGAGGAGATAGTTAGTAGAGCTTGGTGTTCTTCTTTGTCTATATTGTAGATGGGTTTAGGAATAAATCTCAATGCATGATCTAATTTTTTTAGGACTACCAACTCGAATGTAGCTACTTCTGGTCCTAGTTGTTCTAAGGAAGGACTGAAGGTTGACGGAAGACTTAAAGCTTTTATAGTGGTAGGTTCTTCGTCACCACGGCCTTCTGTTGAAAAAAACCTTTTTAAACGGACCTTCCGAAAAAAGGAAATAATATCACAATAAAGTTCAAAAAGATTGGGAGTGGAGTGAGGGACAAAAGACAGGCCTTTGGACAACAAAGCAGTACTGGGTATGTCTAAGTCAATTTTTGAAAGATTAAAAATAGGAATTACATTCCCTGCTTCCAATACTGCCTGTTTCTTGTTTCGCGTATGAATTGGGGTTCCTCCTGTTGTTGCTGATGGTGTTGGGGTTTGTAGTTCCCTCTCGGTTGTCCCTGAAAATGGACCCGGGGGCGTCCCCGTCCCATCCCTCTGTTCCCTAAAAAAGGCTGTCTACGTGCCCCTCTCCCTGAAGCTTGGTTGTAATTGGGTTCGGGTTCATAATAGCCATCGTTATCATTCTCAAAGTCGGAACTTTGTGAGAAAGTGTTTACCCGTTGTTGCTCATCACTGTTTTCTGCAGTAAAATGGTTCTGTTTATAAAAATCTGCTTTTAAATAGGGGTAAGTGTTTTCAATCGTGGCATACCGTTTGTCTTTTAGTAATTTGTCGTTCTTTCTTTTATCTAGATAGCTCGAGAATGATTCTAGTTCTTTGTTGCAATCTGCAATCTTTTTTATTGCATCCTCTATGTTTCCCATTTTTTTGATTTTGTCTTCGAGTTCATCGATATCTGATCTTACTTCTGCAGCTAACTCTTTTGCAGTTTCGACTATTAGCATCATAAGGTCCCTTGAGCACCTACTGGCAATTCTACTCCATTTATCCAAAAATGCCTTGTAGTGTACAAAGAGACCAGGGATATTTCTTATACGAAGACCCATTGGGATAATACCTAGACGTAGATATGCCAACATAAATTCGCCATGGGCTTCAATGCGAGTACGTTTTTTCTTTAGATCTAATAGTTTCTTGGTATCGTCATTGTGACGAGTGGATTCACTTTTTTGAATTTGGATCTAATACTTACCGCCAAATTAAGGGCGTAAGTATGGGCGCGTCGGTGGCACCTTCGATCGCAAATATATACATGGCGGCATTTGAGGCAAAATACATCCATAATGAAATGGCCCCCTTCTTCGAGTCTGTCTCCCATTGGTCCAGATACATAGATGACATTTTCTTTGTCTGGACTGATGGGAGGGAGACTCTGAATGAGTTTATCTCTTGGATAAATGAGGCAGACCCCAATCTTCGGTTTACTTCACACATTAGTTGCGAACGAGTGGAGTTTCTGGACATTGAAATTATAAATGATGTGGGCATTTTGAAAGTTGATTTGCATATAAAACCCACAGCTAGGAATACCTTGCTGCATTACAGCAGCTTTCATCCCAGATCACAAAAAGACTCCATTCCATTCTCTCAATTTTTGAGAGTCAGACGAAACTGTACAAGTCTAGCAGATTTCGATAGACAAGCCTTATTAATGAGAAGCAAATTTATCGAGAGAGGTTATCCTCACCGGTTGGTGAGACACTCCTACAAGCGTGCCCGTTACTACGACCGTGACTGCCTACTTCAATCCAAACCCGCAAAAACTAATGAACAAGTGGTCTGTATAACAAAACATTCAACCATTGATGCCAAAATTAAGCAAGTAATAAACTCGAATTGGCACATTCTGAATAGCAACTGTACCTTGGAACAGAAATTAGCCAAGCCACTTTTTGCCTACAAAAGGAATAAAAACATTAAGGAATATATCGTTCATTCATGTTTCCAAACCACAACGGTTGGACGAAATTTGGCCCAAAGGTCGATTGTATCAGGCAACCCAGTGAAAGGAACTTTTCCTTGTTCCTCTTGCTCCTCCTGTACCAATATCATAAGAGGAGAGGAATTCACTCACAATGGCCATAAAACAGTTGCAAAGGAAATGTGGAATTGTAAATCCTCAAATTTGATCTACTTTATACAATGCCCTTGTCTCCTGGGATACATAGGAGAAACATCCCGCGCAATACAGACACGTCTGAATGAACATCGCTCTGCGATTAGAACTAAAAAACTTGCTGCTCCAATGGTGAAACACTTTTTGGAAAAAGGACATAATGCAGAAGACTTTACCTGGAGAGTCTTAGAAAAAATTCATACCCCAGACACCAATGGTGGATCCGCCATCCGAAAGAAAAGGGAGGTGTTTTGGATATTTGTCTTTAATACCTTCCGTGAGGGAATGAATAGTGAATTGCCTTGGGAACACGCTATATGCTAGAACAGAGTTAATTCAACACAGTCCTTCCTGCCCCATTATAAACACAAACTGCAATTCATTTTTCTGCTTTAATTATTTATCGTCCTATTACTCCACTTTATAGGTTGGAAATTATATGAATCTTATCCTTTATGGATAACCGTCAAAAATTCTTCGTTCCCTGCGCCTCTATGAGGTTGCGTGAAATTAATAATATACATATATAATTTTCAATTTTTTCCAAATTAGTTCTTTAATAGGATCACAGTTTCCATTTCATTTCATTTTGTAAAAGTAATGACTTTATTGTCCTCATATCGCCGGTTTCGGTTTATGCACTGCCGGTTCTAACAATCTACATATAGTGCGCTAATTTGTAGCATATAGATAGCATTAACTAGACTCCGTCTTTTCCATATAAAAGGAGTCCCTCTTCTATTTTTGCTCCTATGCAGTTGCCCAGAGATCCCTTTGACTCCACATGCCGTCGTTTATTTTCATGCCGGAGGAGCATCGCTGTTAGAGTCAATGCGTCTTTCCGTAAGAACCTAGTCCTCTCTTTGTTGTTCCGACTAGTTGGTCCATTTTCTCTTTCTATACGGAACACAGCTGCATCAAATCTTCCAATTAGCGGCATTATAAAAATGTAACCTCAAGTGCATCCACACACTATCGATCGTGTAAGGACTACGGAAACCTCGCATCCCGCCGCCGGAAACCAAGAGCCCTGTTAATTTCGATTGGGTAAGACTAAATAATCACTTAGCGTGATACCTGTAGCTTAATATGTCTACCGCTGACTTACTACTTAAAATCATAAGCTTATTATATTATCTTTATATTTTTATTTTGCAGACAGGGAGTTATTTTAACCTAACAACAACCAACCCTATTGGAACTTAAACAAAAAAGGTAACCATTGTTTACTTGTCATTCCATGAACAAAATTTCATTTAGTTGCAAATTAATCATAAAATCTAAACAAACGCTTATTGAGAATCATTTCCTTTTAACATACAGGAAATTACCCTTAACAAGATCCCCACATCAGGAGGATTATATTTTTGCTATCAAGTGAACAAAAGTTCTTGTGATTTCGACACTGTTTCCGGTCGGCGGGTTTAAATGGAACTCTTTTTCATATCTCAGGTAAATTAATCGACCTGAGATAACAACGTGAAAACTTGTATTGTACCTACCTTTAGTCAGAATAATTTCCTATAACCTAAAGTTCTACCTATATACATATTTTTTAGGAAACATAAAACCAAAAAGAGTTATACCTGAAATCAGCTGACAGTATTAACTTCATTTGGAAATCCATCCCTGGACAGAAATCGAAATAGGTATGCACCAATTCTGTTAAAACCTTGATTTCGAAATAGTAATCATGGACCTATTCATAATATTACCTTGTCCCCCCTGTGTTTTCTTTTGATCTATAGTACTATCTTCAGAAATCAGGAGAGGATATATTTTTCGCTTAAGAACCAGATTCATTCTTCGTGTTATAAATATTATATTCCAGGTTTTAAGTAAGTGATCCTAAATCATTGGATATATGCATTTAAATAACTGTACAGGTCCTCTCATGGTCGAATATGTAGGAAAGCATAGCCTTTCACTTATGACCTCTATCAATTTAGGCCCCTTATGTATAATCTTTTATCTTCACATATGTGACTTGCAATTGAGGGATTTATATTAGGAATGTTGGATTATATCTCTCTTATTTTCAAAGGTTCTAAGTTCTAAACCTTGGAATCATCATTACTCCTATATAATATAGCATCTCCTGTGACCATATGATAGAGCTAGAATTGAATGGCTTCATCTGAATAAACTTTCAGCCTCTGCCAATTTTTGGGTTCCCATATATGTCCCGATACCCAAAACGCAAAACAAATTCTGTGACAGCCTGTGAAGCTAAGCAAGGAAACGATATTATAAAATGTTGAAATGTCAAAATGTTATGCCTAATGTAAAATGGAAAGACTGAGACTACTGTTAAAACATTGGAATTTAGAAATTTCATGTATGAAAAACTAAAACTTAAAGAATCTATATGTTATTATATATAATTTTCTATATATGGTATTTTCTTTTTAGAAATTATCGTGGCTGCTCCAGAAGAAGGCGCTGGTCCGCCGAAACGCGCGTAGAGATATAATTTGCCACATTCTGTTTTTATTTTGTTTCTATTTTATGTATATCAATATACACAACTGGATTTCTCTTTTTTAATGATATTTTGAATTTCTATTTTATTGTGTTATATTTGTTAATTGCTGATATTGAATTTGTAACATGAAATTATGTGTTTTTGATAACTCTGAATAAAATTGTACTCTTTTTAGCAAAAACCAATGTTGTAGCTCAGTCCCTTCCTATTTTTATTGTCTTTGTTGCCTAGATTGATACATATCATTCATTTGTTTTTCCCTGGTCTAGGAACTGCATTTCCGTGTATTCAGGGGGTCCTTGTTAAATATATGCTTATTGATATAGAACAATCAGATCAATTAACGTGGGATATTACACCGGCAGAAATCAGAATAGCTATTAATTCTTTGGCATCTGTTAAAGCTACGGGAGAAGATTCAATCCCTATAGAATTATTTAAAACCTGTGCGGAGGAATTGATACCATTATTAGCTCAGGTCATTCAAGCTATTGGGAATGGGGAGCAAGCGCCAAAGTCCTGGAACTCGACTCAAATCATCTTTTTTAAAGAAAGATAAGCCAGCTTATGAAAGAGGGTCTTTAGACCTATATCGCTTATAAATAGCGATGCTAAAATATTTGCAAAGATATTAGCAACTAGGCTGGCACCACTAATGTCACAAATGGTATCACCCCAACAACATGGTTTCATCCCTAAGAGGGACACTACGGCCCATATCAATATGGCCATTATGGCTTTTGATGTGGCACGGATCAAGCCAACCCCACTCGGTATGATTTTATTAGATGCAGAGAAAGCATTTGACCGAGTGGGGTGGGGCTTTTGTGGGCCACACTACAGGCTTTTGGTATAAAAGGCCAATTTCTGAAGTGGATTCAATCACTTTATGATGAGCCTATGGGTAAAATCTCCTATATGGGCAAATGCTCCTCTATCTTTCCGATCAAACGTGGGACAAGACAGGGGTGTCCTCTATCACCTCTGTTATTTGCCCTTATAATGGAACCATTCTTGATTGCATTGCAGAGTCAAGATCTGATCCGTCCTTTTGTAAACGGCGTAGACGCCTTTAAAATAACTGTCTACGCTGACGATGTTGCGGTTTACTCCACTAATGTTTTGGAAGCAATGAAGGGTATTATAATAGAGGCAGGGGAATTCGGCTTGGTCTCGGGATACAGACTTAATACTGGCAAGACCCAAATTGTTATGAACTATAAACCACCAAGCTCAGTGATGGGGGTAAGTGATGTAGCTACTTATTTGGGGGTTAAAATTTCTTCGGATATTAATTCAATATCTGCTTTAAATTACAAACCGTTACTAAAAGAAACTGTTACTTCATTTAAGAAATGGCACAAACTACCCTTAAGTATTATCGGCCGAATAAACCTGGCCAAAATGAAAATACTACCCAAATACATATATCTTTTTCGTTCTATCCCTTTACGGATAAATAATTCTTATTTTAATAGATTAGATGGTATTATTAGTAGTTTTATTTAAAGGGTACAAGAAAGCCCGCCGCGCTGTCACATTGCTTAAATTACCATTTAATCAAGGAGGATTAGGTTTACAGACTTTAAAGCTTATTATTGGTCTACTTTTTTGATTCGTTTTCAGAGTTTGATAATCCCTGATAAATGTTTATATTTTCATAAATTTGTGTTAGGGGAAGGCGCAAATATGTTCCTTTACAGGTTAAATGACCCTAATTATTTTAAATGCGTGAAATTTAAGATGGTACGAGACCTTGTTAATATTTGGCGCTCTATTGTGATTAAGTGTAAAACTTCTCTTTTTCATCATAGAACCCCATTGTGGTTCAACCCGGGTTTACCGGGAATCTTCATTACTCAGCAGGCTTAATATTGTCAGAATCTGGTATTAAAAAACTGGGAGATCTGTATGACCACAACGGGTTTTGTACATTTGAAAAGTTGAAGGCATGCTATAATCTCTCAGAGGGGGCCCGGTTTAAGTATTATCAAATTAGAGACTTTTTGGCACGGAAACTAGGGCTATCGAATGTTCTGGACCCTGATTTATGGAATTGTATTTATAGAGAAAATGATAAAGCTCGGATTAGCATTGGTTATTAAATATTTATTGATTATAGAAGTGATGACTCTACAAAATTAGCAGAGAAATGTAGTAAGAAGCTAGGAATTGATGTGGCCCCAAATGTAATTACTTTTTCTCTAAATAGCTTAAACCACTCTGTCCACTCTTCCAGTTTAAAGCTGCAGTTATTTAAAATCATATGTCAACTCTACTATACACCAGGCAGGATTCTTAAATGGGCAAATAATATTGGCATCAGCGAACGTACGAAATGCCCAAAGTGCAATTTAAGAGCAGCTGATATTACTCACATGTTTTTTACTTGTCCGCAATTAACTGAATTTTGGAAAGGTGTAACTAAAGTTATGTCTGAGAAATTAGCATTTCCGATAGTATTAACATCAGTTGACATGCTTGTGGGCAACTCTGGTGGCTACAGGTTTCATTGTGATTTATTGAATATTCTAATTTCATGCGCTAGATTAATAATAGCTAGGGTCTGGATCTAACATAACCCACCGACGGTCATGGAATGGTGGAGCCTTGTAAAGGAAATTTATAATATGGAATATGCTTTAGCTGCAACAAGGGGTCTTCAAACTAAACTGAAAGTGGAAAGGATTTGGGGACTGTTAATGTCATGATATTACTTTTATCATTTTCCGCTCTTGATGTTATAGGTACTTAATGCTTTATGAGTTTCGTTTGGCCTTGCTGAAGATATTGTATTGTATTAATTATGTTTTGATGCTTGTATGAAACTTTTTCTGTTTTTTTCCTTTTTCTTTTTTTTTTGATCTTCCTTTTTTCTCTTTTTCATTATGGGTTACTGTGTGCTTGTCCCTTTTGATGCAAATAAAAAATAAAAAATAAATTAATTAATACGATCAATTTCTCGTATTCGTTCTGCTGTCTCTGCTTGTGTAAACTTCCATGCTTCATTATAAGCAGCATAGATACCGGTGTATCTAAAAGGTTTATGACGCGGTTTAGTAGGTCCTTGTAAGAAGTCCCTCAGATCAACGCCATCTTTAGGTAAATATAAGTGTTGGTTTACTTCCTTTAATGCAGATTTTTATAGCCACTTAAGGCACAGTTTCCCTAGACTGTATGATGTTACTATTCCTGGATGCTGTCTCTGAACATATCTTGGATCTGGCCTAGTGAATTTGAAACCCTGGCTTTTGTTCAGGAATCTATCTTGACAGGTGTTTGTGTCTGTGTGCCAGATTAATCATTTTTTCCAATCAGGTTCTGTTCTGTTTTGAAGCAAAATAGTATGTACGTCAACCACCCCAACTGAAGTCTTGTTACTATCAGGTGTAGGTGTAGGTATGGACGGATTGTTTAACTATTTTATCTTGGCTAGTCCAAGACTTTTTTGTTATTTTTTATTATATTTAAAAAAAAAATACAGCATTTATTCCCCTAAATCCTCCCCCCAACCCTCCCCCCGTGCACAGGACAAGAAAAAAGCAAAAAATACAATCAAGTTTCGATTTTCTAGGACATTTCTATATCTCAGGTTACAATATTTCAGCCTAGCAAATTATAATTGGTAACCGAGAGCATCAATCAAAACAGCTGGAAAAGAAAAACCGTGAAAAGAGGATCAAATAAACATAACCCCATGGATACAGCGTGGTTAATATTCCTGATTTACATTGCACACCCGCCTGAAAACCCTATAGAAGTTCTGTGTTCCTGCCACCCTATTCTTACAGTCTGTTATTGGTTTCCAGATCTGAAGACCAAGGGATCTGCCCTTCTTCCCTTTTCTAGCATATAGTGCTTTTTCCATGTTGTATATATACAAGAGCCTGGCCAACCATTGCTGCATAGTGGGGGGGAGCTTATCTCGCCATGCCAAAGCTATGCATAGACGAAATACGGCCATAGCTACAAACAGAAAGTTCTCCAACTGTGGTTGCTCTCCAGTACCATCCAATCCCATTAATATTACTTCGGGTGTCATCGTTAACTTACAGTTCAGAGATCTATCTAAAAACCCTTCGATTTCTTTTATCAGGGGAGCCAGGTTGGGACATTCGCCAAACATGTGCACTATATCTCCCTCCTGGCTATCGCATCCTGGGCATGTTATCCCTTGTGTACCCCCCCACTGTGCGATTCTGGCTGGAGTATAGTATAGCTTATACAGGGTCTTATAGTGCTGGGCTTGCAATGAAGAAGAGCGGAGAACCTCCTGTCCCATCTGTAATGACTTCTCAAAGATCCCCTCCTTAATCCCTAACGCATCCATCCATTTTGCTTCAAATTTACCCAAGTCGTCTCCCCTGTGTGCTATAAGTTCGGCATAGAACCTTTTTATCGTGCAGACATGCCCCACCTCTATTACTTGTAGTATTATATTATCTCCAAATCCTGAAGGTCCTCCTCTCTTTCCAGCCAATAAGCTTCTTATCTGTAAATACTTAAAAAACATTCTTGTAGTGACCCCAAATTTTCTCTGAAAATTGGCGCACTCCTAACGGGCCTATCAGATCCCCCATTCTTTTTACTCCTAACCGTCCCCATTCCTTGAAAACAGTATCAGCAAAGATCTCTGGGGGTAATGTGGGGTCATTCCCTAACCTGGTATATGCATGATATCTACCCAGACAAAAACTCTTTTTAAACGCCTTCCACACCTTATAAGCTGCCTCCAGAGTCTTGAATCTGGTCCTCTTAAAGTAGCTCGGTTCAGTATATCTCAGGAACACATTCTGTGCCTCCTCGCCTAAAATTAAACTGAAAATCTCTAATGAACCGGTGTAGAATTCTACTTCCATCTCCGCCCCACCGATAAGGCCCGTTATTTGCTGCAGCACTGCTGCCCAATAATAGAGTCTCAAATCCGGTAGTGTCCACCCCCCTCTCTCTCTTGGTAATGCCATAAATTTTAGTGCCCTTCTTGTTTTACCCTGTGACCAAATAAACCGGTTTACTATGCGCTCTATTCTACTAAACAAAAGTGGGCTAAAAAATAGAGGGATAGTTCTAAATATATAGAGAAATTTCGACAGGAAATTCATTTTGATAAAATTTACCCTGCCTAGTATGGACATGTGCAAATTATGTACCCTATTCAAATCCTTCTTCGCTTTCGAAATGATAGGAGAAATATTTAAGTCCACCAGGTTACCCAGGTCAGCAGTGATAGTTATTCCACCCGTGAATCTGTGCATGTTGCGTATGTATTCTTTATAATTTGTGTCTTAGTTATATTTAGTGCATACCCCGCAACTCGCCCAAATTGCTCCGCCTCCTGCTCTATTTTACTAATAGCCTCTGCCGGTGAGGGTGTGATAATCGCGATATCATCCGCGTATGCTAGTACCTTAATCGGTCCCATTTTAGTGTCTAGCGGCCTAATTCGATAATTTAGCTCCAATTTCTTAATTAATGGGTCTATGTAAAGTGCAAAGAGCAGGGGTGAACACGGGCACCCCTGTCATGTGCCCCGTGTAATTCTAAATGGGATAGTGCGGCCTGTATTCACCCTAACACACGCTGCATATAATGATTGTATCGATTTTATAAGTCCTCCCCGATTCTCCCTTTCCTTAGCACTGCCCACAGAAATTCCCACGCCACACAGTCGAAGGCCTTTTCCGCATCTAATAGCATGGCTGCCATTGGTTTCTCCTCCACCCCTTGTACGTCAAATAGCGTGATCATCTTTCTAACATGCAATGTCGTTCCTCTAAGTGGGATAAATCCATGCTGGTTAATGCTTACTAGTTGCACTATTACCCTAGCAAGTCTGTTCGCTAATGTTTTAGAGAAGATTTTTAGGTCAGCATTAATGCATGAAATCGGGCGGTATGACCCGGGCTCTGCGGGGGGTTTCCCTTTTTTAAGGATTACGACGATATCTGCCCCTGCCCAGCTAGCTGGTATAGAGTGCCCTGCCTGTGCCTCCCTAAGTGTCCTGACTAACTCTGAGATGATTGATGCAAAAAACACTTTGTAAAATTCCCCTGGTATCAGGTCCGGCCCGGCAGCCTTGCCTGAAGGCAGACTGAGCATAGCCTCTTTAATTTCTTCTGCCTCTAAACAAGTCTCGAGAGAGTCCCTATCTACCTCCTGTAGGGCTTTGCTTGGTAGTTCTTGCAAATACCTCTGGATATCGGCAGGGTCCCTATCCTGCTCCTCCTCATAAAGTTTACTATAGAACTCCCTAAAGACCTCGAGGATTCCTTCCCTATCTGAAACCGTATTGCCTCCACTGTCTCTTATCTCTTTAATTTCACCTTTTGCCATCCTCTGTCTCGTGCGTGTTGCGAGTGCCCACCCTACCCTTTCACTATCTTCATAGCATTACTCTCTCTTAGCATTGTATATTTTAGCTGATTTTATTGCTATACTCTCTGCTGCATCCGCTGTAGCCACCATGGTCTCCATTAGATATTGTTCCAGCTCCCGCCCCTCTATGATGGCCTGTTCAAGTCTCTGCTCTGCTTTCAACAGATCACTGTTTACCTGATCTACCTTAGCTTTCTCCTTTTTCTGATTGGCTAGGCTAAAGCTCAGTGTCTCACCTCGCACCCCGGCTTTAAAAGTATCCCAATCATTTCCTGAATTAGTGCTCCCTCTGTTAATATCTCAAAAGCCCTTTATCCAAGCGTGCATGTGTGTAATATAGTCTATATCCATCAGAAGTTCTCTTTCAAATGTCCATGATTTAGCCTGTCTTTTAAGCCCACTACCCGTAATTGTCAATAATAGGGGGTTATGATCAGACAATATACGGGGTAGCCTTGCTATCATGAGGGTATTTGAAAGTAACCCGGAGGTAAAGAAGTAATCCAAACGGACGCACTTCCTATGGGGGGCCGAGTAGTGGATGGATGGATGGATGGATAGATTTTTATATAGCGCAATATCACCGCCAGGTCTCAAAGCGCTTTGCATTGGGAACCCGTCCTGGTTTTTCCCTGTGAGATAGCCCGTACTGGGTATCCACAAGGTGAAAGCCAGGCATCCCGCCGCGGGGGGCCGTAGTGGAGATTAAGCAAGCTATTGCCCAGAGTTGCAGAGTGTGAACCTGTGATTCGAGTAAGCACCGAAGCGAGAATTACCGAGTCCGTGGACATTTTGGGCTCAAGACCCTGCCGCGTCGGGAATTGAACCCTGGTCCCGGGTCTGATCTCAGCGTCCGGGTCAGCCTCCTCTAACCAGTGAGCCACACTTCTTTAGTAAGTAAAGCCATCCTCGCCCACTTTAAGCTCTTCCCAAACATCAATAAAGGCGTTGTTACTGGCCATATTTCGAATTGCTCTGCACACTCTTTTTTTCCTTCCTTGGTATAGTCCCCTATTATTCAGTCCCAAACCTGATACCCCGTTGATGTTGAAATCTCCTGCGAGGATCACTCTTGGTGCCCAGGTAGCTAGTTCTATATCCAAGAACTCAAATACTTCAGGGTCATCCTCTGTTGACCCATAGACGGACCCAAGTGTAATCCAGACTTCTCCAATCAGACACTCAATCAGGGCCCACCTACCCCAAGGATCTTCTAATTTCTTCCTAGTGCTAATGTTAAATAGTTTAGTTAGAATGGCCACTCCCCTGACCTTTGCCCCTTGTTTTGAATATGCCAACACGCGCAGTCCCAATTGTTCCAGCAAGAAAGGCTTGTTACCTTCTATGTGTGTCTCTTGTAAACATATAAATTCCGCCTGAGTGTTTTTATTTAGTAAAGCTACCTTTTGTCTTTTCAGCCTATCATTCAGCCCACATACCTTCATTGTTAACACCCTAACTTTTGAACTCATCATTAATCTTTATTGTTCCTGAACCTTTTAAGCCAGAGAGATAGAGTATATTTTTCCACCCTCAATTCCACCCTTGCTGCACGTACCATTGTCTTTGCCTTTAAGTTTTCGACTAGTTTTTGCCAAATCCAGCTGTTTAATCTAGCGAAAATTAACACATTAAACGTGAATGTAGCCCTTGTTTTCCTTACATGTATCCTGAGTTCCTTTTGCATAATTTCCTCGTTTTGGTATGTCCCAGTCCTTTTCCCTATATTCCGCCCTTTGCCCCTTCCCCCTCCCCCCCTCCCCTTGAGTCATCCTGGGTCCACCCCCACTCTCCCCCCTCCCTCCCCCCACCACTTCTTGAGGCATCCTGGGACCTGAGTCCCTAGGTGTGGGCGGCTAAGTGATCCGATCATCACTGCTCGCTCGATCGCCTGATTTATCAAAAGACTTTAAGTGTATATCAATTCAGATGGCTAGCCTTTCTCTTCCTATTTTCTTGGTTCCGAAAGTTCGTGCAGGTAGGCCTCTGCTTGGATCTCACTTGTAAAGTTCCTTATGGTTCCTTTATAAAGTACTCTTAAGCGTGCTGGGTTTAGCAGATGAACAGTTGCTCCAATCTTTTCAAATGGGGCAAAGAGTTGCCTCAACCTCCAGCCACGCTCGACCGTAGCGTGAGCAAAGTCCAGACGAACAAAGAACTTGTTCCCTTGATATTATTTTTTGCTTGTTGGTCGGGCCAGGTCATAAATTGCTTCTCGTAAAAGAAAGTTTCCAAAGCAGACCAAGATAGCTCTTGGATATTGGTTTTCTTTTAGAGGTCGCTTGGGGAGTGTGAGAGGAAAACGATGAGCGCGTTGCACTTCAGGATCCAATTCCCATGTTTGGAGTTCAGGCATGGTAGACTTCAGAAGGTTAATAATATATCCCTTCTGATCGCTTCCCTCTACACCTTCCTATTTTTATTGTCTTTGTTGCCTAGATTGATACATATCATTCATTTGTTTTTCCCTGGTCTAGGAACTGCATTTCCGTGTATTCAGGGGGTCCTTGTTAAATATATGCTTATTGATATAGAACAATCAGATCAATTAACGTGGGATATTACACCGGCAGAAATCAGAATAGCTATTAATTCTTTGGCATCTGTTAAAGCTACGGGAGAAGATTCAATCCCTATAGAATTATTTAAAACCTGTGCGGAGGAATTGATACCATTATTAGCTCAGGTCATTCAAGCTATTGGGAATGGGGAGCAAGCGCCAAAGTCCTGGAACTCGACTCAAATCATCTTTTTTAAAGAAAGATAAGCCAGCTTATGAAAGAGGGTCTTTAGACCTATATCGCTTATAAATAGCGATGCTAAAATATTTGCAAAGATATTAGCAACTAGGCTGGCACCACTAATGTCACAAATGGTATCACCCCAACAACATGGTTTCATCCCTAAGAGGGACACTACGGCCCATATCAATATGGCCATTATGGCTTTTGATGTGGCACGGATCAAGCCAACCCCACTCGGTATGATTTTATTAGATGCAGAGAAAGCATTTGACCGAGTGGGGTGGGGCTTTTGTGGGCCACACTACAGGCTTTTGGTATAAAAGGCCAATTTCTGAAGTGGATTCAATCACTTTATGATGAGCCTATGGGTAAAATCTCCTATATGGGCAAATGCTCCTCTATCTTTCCGATCAAACGTGGGACAAGACAGGGGTGTCCTCTATCACCTCTGTTATTTGCCCTTCTAATGGAACCATTCTTGATTGCATTGCAGAGTCAAGATCTGATCCGTCCTTTTGTAAACGGCGTAGACTCCTTTAAAATAACTGTCTACGCTGACGATGTTGCGGTTTACTCCACTAATGTTTTGGAAGCAATGAAGGGTATTATAATAGAGGCAGGGGAATTTGGCTTGGTCTCGGGATACAGACTTAATACTGGCAAGACCCAAATTGTTATGAACTATAAACCACCAAGCTCAGTGATGGGGGTAAGTGATGTAGCTACTTATTTGGGGGTTAAAATTTCTTCGGATATTAATTCAATATCTGCTTTAAATTACAAACCGTTACTAAAAGAAACTGTTACTTCATTTAAGAAATGGCACAAACTACCCTTAAGTATTATCGGCCGAATAAACCTGGCCAAAATGAAAATACTACCCAAATACATATATCTTTTTCGTTCTATCCCTTTACGGATAAATAATTCTTATTTTAATAGATTAGATGGTATTATTAGTAGTTTTATTTAAAGGGTACAAGAAAGCCCGCCGCGCTGTCACATTGCTTAAATTACCATTTAATCAAGGAGGATTAGGTTTACAGACTTTAAAGCTTATTATTGGTCTACTTTTTTGATTCGTTTTCAGAGTTTGATAATCCCTGATAAATGTTTATATTTTCATAAATTTGTGTTAGGGGAAGGCGCAAATATGTTCCTTTACAGGTTAAATGACCCTAATTATTTTAAATGCGTGAAATTTAAGATGGTACGAGACCTTGTTAATATTTGGCGCTCTATTGTGATTAAGTGTAAAACTTCTCTTTTTCATCATAGAACCCCATTGTGGTTCAACCCGGGTTTACCGGGAATCTTCCATTACTCAGCAGGCTTAATATTGTCAGAATCTGGTATTAAAAAACTGGGAGATCTGTATGACCACAACGGGTTTTGTACATTTGAAAAGTTGAAGGCATGCTATAATCTCTCAGAGGGGGCCCGGTTTAAGTATTATCAAATTAGAGACTTTTTGGCACGGAAACTAGGGCTATCGAATGTTCTGGACCCTGATTTATGGAATTGTATTTATAGAGAAAATGATAAAGCTCGGATTAGCATTGGTTATTAAATATTTATTGATTATAGAAGTGATGACTCTACAAAATTAGCAGAGAAATGTAGTAAGAAGCTAGGAATTGATGTGGCCCCAAATTTAATTACTTTTTCTCTAAATAGCTTAAACCACTCTGTCCACTCTTCCAGTTTAAAGCTGCAGTTATTTAAAATCATATGTCAACTCTACTATACACCAGGCAGGATTCTTAAATGGGCAAATAATATTGGCATCAGCGAACGTACGAAATGCCCAAAGTGCAATTTAAGAGCAGCTGATATTACTCACATGTTTTTTACTTGTCCGCAATTAACTGAATTTTGGAAAGGTGTAACTAAAGTTATGTCTGAGAAATTAGCATTTCCGATAGTATTAACATCAGTTGACATGCTTGTGGGCAACTCTGGTGGCTACAGGTTTCATTGTGATTTATTGAATATTCTAATTTCATGCGCTAGATTAATAATAGCTAGGGTCTGGATCTAACATAACCCACCGACGGTCATGGAATGGTGGAGCCTTGTAAAGGAAATTTATAATATGGAATATGCTTTAGCTGCAACAAGGGGTCTTCAAACTAAACTGAAAGTGGAAAGGATTTGGGGACTGTTAATGTCATGATATTACTTTTATCATTTTCCGCTCTTGATGTTATAGGTACTTAATGCTTTATGAGTTTCGTTTGGCCTTGCTGAAGATATTGTATTGTATTAATTATGTTTTGATGCTTGTATGAAACTTTTTCTGTTTTTTTCCTTTTTCTTTTTTTTTTGATCTTCCTTTTTTCTCTTTTTCATTATGGGTTACTGTGTGCTTGTCCCTTTTGATGCAAATAAAAAATAAAAAATAAATTAATTAATACGATCAATTTCTCGTATTCGTTCTGCTGTCTCTGCTTGTGTAAACTTCCATGCTTCATTATAAGCAGCATAGATACCGGTGTATCTAAAAGGTTTATGACGCGGTTTAGTAGGTCCTTGTAAGAAGTCCCTCAGATCAACGCCATCTTTAGGTAAATATAAGTGTTGGTTTACTTCCTTTAATGCAGATTTTTATAGCCACTCAAGGCACAGTTTCCCTAGACTGTATGATGTTACTATTCCTGGATGCTGTCTCTGAACATATCTTGGATCTGGCCTAGTGAATTTTAAACCCTGGCTTTTGTTCAGGAATCTATCTTGACAGGTGTTTGTGTCTGTGTGCCAGATTAATCATTTTTTCCAATCAGGTTCTGTTCTGTTTTGAAGCAAAATAGTATGTACGTCAACCACCCCAACTGAAGTCTTGTTACTATCAGGTGTAGGTGTAGGCATGGACGGATTGTTTAACTATTTTATCTTGGCTAGTCCAAGACTTTTTTGTTATTTTTTATTATATTTAAAAAAAAATTACAGCATTTATTCCCCTAAATCCTCCCCCCAACCCTCCCCCCGTGCACAGGACAAGAAAAAAGCAAAAAATACAATCAAGTTTCGATTTTCTAGGACATTTCTATATCTCAGGTTACAATATTTCAGCCTAGCAAATTATAATTGGTAACCGAGAGCATCAATCAAAACAGCTGGAAAAGAAAAACCGTGAAAAGAGGATCAAATAAACATAACCCCATGGATACAGCGTGGTTAATATTCCTGATTTACATTGCACACCCGCCTGAAAACCCTATAGAAGTTCTGTGTTCCTGCCACCCTATTCTTACAGTCTGTTATTGGTTTCCAGATCTGAAGACCAAGGGATCTGCCCTTCTTCCCTTTTCTAGCATATAGTGCTTTTTCCATGTTGTATATATACAAGAGCCTGGCCAACCATTGCTGCATAGTGGGGGGGAGCTTATCTCGCCATGCCAAAGCTATGCATAGACGAAATACGGCCATAGCTACAAACAGAAAGTTCTCCAACTGTGGTTGCTCTCCAGTACCATCCAATCCCATTAATATTACTTCGGGTGTCATCGTTAACTTACAGTTCAGAGATCTATCTAAAAACCCTTCGATTTCTTTTATCAGGGGAGCCAGGTTGGGACATTCGCCAAACATGTGCACTATATCTCCCTCCTGGCTATCGCATCCTGGGCATGTTATCCCTTGTGTACCCCCCCACTGTGCGATTCTGGCTGGAGTATAGTATAGCTTATACAGGGTCTTATAGTGCTGGGCTTGCAATGAAGAAGAGCGGAGAACCTCCTGTCCCATCTGTAATGACTTCTCAAAGATCCCCTCCTTAATCCCTAACGCATCCATCCATTTTGCTTCAAATTTACCCAAGTCGTCTCCCCTGTGTGCTATAAGTTCGGCATAGAACCTTTTTATCGTGCAGACATGCCCCACCTCTATTACTTGTAGTATTATATTATCTCCAAATCCTGAAGGTCCTCCTCTCTTTCCAGCCAATAAGCTTCTTATCTGTAAATACTTAAAAAACATTCTTGTAGTGACCCCAAATTTTCTCTGAAAATTGGCGCACTCCTAACGGGCCTATCAGATCCCCCATTCTTTTTACTCCTAACCGTCCCCATTCCTTGAAAACAGTATCAGCAAAGATCTCTGGGGGTAATGTGGGGTCATTCCCTAACCTGGTATATGCATGATATCTACCCAGACAAAAACTCTTTTTAAACGCCTTCCACACCTTATAAGCTGCCTCCAGAGTCTTGAATCTGGTCCTCTTAAAGTAGCTCGGTTCAGTATATCTCAGGAACACATTCTGTGCCTCCTCGCCTAAAATTAAACTGAAAATCTCTAATGAACCGGTGTAGAATTCTACTTCCATCTCCGCCCCACCGATAAGGCCCGTTATTTGCTGCAGCACTGCTGCCCAATAATAGAGTCTCAAATCCGGTAGTGTCCACCCCCCTCTCTCTCTTGGTAATGCCATACATTTTAGTGCCCTTCTTGTTTTACCCTGTGACCAAATAAACCGGTTTACTATGCGCTCTATTCTACTAAACAAAAGTGGGCTAAAAAATAGAGGGATAGTTCTAAATATATAGAGAAATTTCGACAGGAAATTCATTTTGATAAAATTTACCCTGCCTAGTATGGACATGTGCAAATTATGTACCCTATTCAAATCCTTCTTCGCTTTCGAAATGATAGGAGAAATATTTAAGTCCACCAGGTTACCCAGGTCAGCAGTGATAGTTATTCCACCCGTGAATCTGTGCATGTTGCGTATGTATTCTTTATAATTTGTGTCTTAGTTATATTTAGTGCATACCCCGCAACTCGCCCAAATTGCTCCGCCTCCTGCTCTATTTTACTAATAGCCTCTGCCGGTGAGGGTGTGATAATCGCGATATCATCCGCGTATGCTAGTACCTTAATCGGTCCCATTTTAGTGTCTAGCGGCCTAATTCGATAATTTAGCTCCAATTTCTTAATTAATGGGTCTATGTAAAGTGCAAAGAGCAGGGGTGAACACGGGCACCCCTGTCATGTGCCCCGTGTAATTCTAAATGGGATAGTGCGGCCTGTATTCACCCTAACACACGCTGCATATAATGATTGTATCGATTTTATAAGTCCTCCCCGATTCTCCCTTTCCTTAGCACTGCCCACAGAAATTCCCACGCCACACAGTCGAAGGCCTTTTCCGCATCTAATAGCATGGCTGCCATTGGTTTCTCCTCCACCCCTTGTACGTCAAATAGCGTGATCATCTTTCTAACATGCAATGTCGTTCCTCTAAGTGGGATAAATCCATGCTGGTTAATGCTTACTAGTTGCACTATTACCCTAGCAAGTCTGTTCGCTAATGTTTTAGAGAAGATTTTTAGGTCAGCATTAATGCATGAAATCGGGCGGTATGACCCGGGCTCTGCGGGGGGTTTCCCTTTTTTAAGGATTACGACGATATCTGCCCCTGCCCAGCTAGCTGGTATAGAGTGCCCTGCCTGTGCCTCCCTAAGTGTCCTGACTAACTCTGAGATGATTGATGCAAAAAACACTTTGTAAAATTCCCCTGGTATCAGGTCCGGCCCGGCAGCCTTGCCTGAAGGCAGACTGAGCATAGCCTCTTTAATTTCTTCTGCCTCTAAACAAGTCTCGAGAGAGTCCCTATCTACCTCCTGTAGGGCTTTGCTTGGTAGTTCTTGCAAATACCTCTGGATATCGGCAGGGTCCCTATCCTGCTCCTCCTCATAAAGTTTACTATAGAACTCCCTAAAGACCTCGAGGATTCCTTCCCTATCTGAAACCGTATTGCCTCCACTGTCTCTTATCTCTTTAATTTCACCTTTTGCCATCCTCTGTCTCGTGCGTGTTGCGAGTGCCCACCCTACCCTTTCACTATCTTCATAGCATTACTCTCTCTTAGCATTGTATATTTTAGCTGATTTTATTGCTATACTCTCTGCTGCATCCGCTGTAGCCACCATGGTCTCCATTAGATATTGTTCCAGCTCCCGCCCCTCTATGATGGCCTGTTCAAGTCTCTGCTCTGCTTTCAACAGATCACTGTTTACCTGATCTACCTTAGCTTTCTCCTTTTTCTGATTGGCTAGGCTAAAGCTCAGTGTCTCACCTCGCACCCCGGCTTTAAAAGTATCCCAATCATTTCCTGAATTAGTGCTCCCTCTGTTAATATCTCAAAAGCCCTTTATCCAAGCGTGCATGTGTGTAATATAGTCTATATCCATCAGAAGTTCTCTTTCAAATGTCCATGATTTAGCCTGTCTTTTAAGCCCACTACCCGTAATTGTCAATAATAGGGGGTTATGATCAGACAATATACGGGGTAGCCTTGCTATCATGAGGGTATTTGAAAGTAACCCGGAGGTAAAGAAGTAATCCAAACGGACGCACTTCCTATGGGGGGCCGAGTAGTGGATGGATGGATGGATGGATAGATTTTTATATAGCGCAATATCACCGCCAGGTCTCAAAGCGCTTTGCATTGGGAACCCGTCCTGGTTTTTCCCTGTGAGATAGCCCGTACTGGGTATCCACAAGGTGAAAGCCAGGCATCCCGCCGCGGGGGGCCGTAGTGGAGATTAAGCAAGCTATTGCCCAGAGTTGCAGAGTGTGAACCTGTGATTCGAGTAAGCACCGAAGCGAGAATTACCGAGTCCGTGGACATTTTGGGCTCAAGACCCTGCCGCGTCGGGAATTGAACCCTGGTCCCGGGTCTGATCTCAGCGTCCGGGTCAGCCTCCTCTAACCAGTGAGCCACACTTCTTTAGTAAGTAAAGCCATCCTCGCCCACTTTAAGCTCTTCCCAAACATCAATAAAGGCGTTGTTACTGGCCATATTTCGAATTGCTCTGCACACTCTTTTTTTCCTTCCTTGGTATAGTCCCCTATTATTCAGTCCCAAACCTGATACCCCGTTGATGTTGAAATCTCCTGCGAGGATCACTCTTGGTGCCCAGGTAGCTAGTTCTATATCCAAGAACTCAAATACTTCAGGGTCATACTCTGTTGACCCATAGACGGACCCAAGTGTAATCCAGACTTCTCCAATCAGACACTCAATCAGGGCCCACCTACCCCAAGGATCTTCTAATTTCTTCCTAGTGCTAATGTTAAATAGTTTAGTTAGAATGGCCACTCCCCTGACCTTTGCCCCTTGTTTTGAATATGCCAACACGCGCAGTCCCAATTGTTCCAGCAAGAAAGGCTTGTTACCTTCTATGTGTGTCTCTTGTAAACATATAAATTCCGCCTGAGTGTTTTTATTTAGTAAAGCTACCTTTTGTCTTTTCAGCCTATCATTCAGCCCACATACCTTCATTGTTAACACCCTAACTTTTGAACTCATCATTAATCTTTATTGTTCCTGAACCTTTTAAGCCAGAGAGATAGAGTATATTTTTCCACCCTCAATTCCACCCTTGCTGCACGTACCATTGTCTTTGCCTTTAAGTTTTCGACTAGTTTTTGCCAAATCCAGCTGTTTAATCTAGCGAAAATTAACACATTAAACGTGAATGTAGCCCTTGTTTTCCTTACATGTATCCTGAGTTCCTTTTGCATAATTTCCTCGTTTTGGTATGTCCCAGTCCTTTTCCCTATATTCCGCCCTTTGCCCCTTCCCCCTCCCCCCCTCCCCTTGAGTCATCCTGGGTCCACCCCCACTCTCCCCCCTCCCTCCCCCCACCACTTCTTGAGGCATCCTGGGACCTGAGTCCCTAGGTGTGGGCGGCTAAGTGATCCGATCATCACTGCTCGCTCGATCGCCTGATTTATCAAAAGACTTTAAGTGTATATCAATTCAGATGGCTAGCCTTTCTCTTCCTATTTTCTTGGTTCCGAAAGTTCGTGCAGGTAGGCCTCTGCTTGGATCTCACTTGTAAAGTTCCTTATGGTTCCTTTATAAAGTACTCTTAAGCGTGCTGGGTTTAGCAGATGAACAGTTGCTCCAATCTTTTCAAATGGGGCAAAGAGTTGCCTCAACCTCCAGCCACGCTCGACCGTAGCGTGAGCAAAGTCCAGACGAACAAAGAACTTGTTCCCTTGATATTATTTTTTGCTTGTTGGTCGGGCCAGGTCATAAATTGCTTCTCGTAAAAGAAAGTTTCCAAAGCAGACCAAGATAGCTCTTGGATATTGGTTTTCTTTTAGAGGTCGCTTGGGGAGTGTGAGAGGAAAACGATGAGCGCGTTGCACTTCAGGATCCAATTCCCATGTTTGGAGTTCAGGCATGGTAGACTTCAGAAGGTTAATAATATATCCCTTCTGATCGCTTCCCTCTACACCTTCTGCAATTCCCAAAAAGCAAAGGTTATTTCTCCTCCCCCGATTTTCAAGATCCTCCACCTTTGTCATTAAATCTTCGATGACGCCAGCTTGGACCTTTTCTCTACTTTGAAGTTTAATGACATCTGCTCCCAGATTTTTTGTGAGGCTCTCCACCGAGGCCATTCTGTCTACTATCTCAGTGCAGGTATTATCCACCTTCTGGATAGCGCCTTGGAGTTGTTAAATAGCATCGTGGTTCCTTTGGCTGTCGGTTTTAACATCTAAGTGAAGATGTCCAAGACAAGATGTTTGTTGAACAGTGTTATTTAAAAGCATTATTTGTCTGGGATGATGCAGGCTCTAAATAATGCTTCCAATCCCTACACCTGCCAGTCTTTTGTGCCCCAGACAGTTTTTGTCTCAACTTTGTCTTTCCAAAAGTCAAAACCTAATGTAGACAGCTGAGCATAAAAGGCTGTAGAATACATTTGTTTGGTATTTGTCAGTATACTTTTCATACCTGTTCTTTTAACATTTTTAAAGTAAAAATGATTCTGGATTTGAAACATTAACACCTGACAAGCATGAACATTTGTCATAAAATGTTTTTGAGCTACCCTTTGGTGGCATAGGACAATGTTCCCATTGGTTATAAGTTAATGCATTTCTAGGGTTTGCAGATTTATGCAAGAAATGATGACATTTGGGTTATAACAGTACATTTGTTCATAATCTGATGAACCTTCTAAGTATTCATGATTTGTAAATTTTGCAGACATTTCTAAGCCTGTCATCATACTATTAACAGTCTCGAAGTTCCAATCATCAGAAAAAGTACTAGATGAAACAAAATCACTCAATGAAATCTTGAATTGGTGTGGAATCTTCAACAGCTCCGCAGTACCAAAGATGTCATAATCAGTTCTGTCCCAAGCTATACCACCAGGTATAGGAACGGCTGTGATGTTCACTGATGACAAGTCTCGTTGTTCACAATGAGATGATTTGTGTGGCTTGAGGAGTAAGTTGATGTTCTTACTTGCTGTGTCCTTTTTAGCATATCTTCAATTCTTCAGCATTCCCGAAGTAAAAACAAGAGTCAACCAAAGTAGAAGAAAAAGTACACCCAACACAATCCATAGTTCAATCCATGGTGAAACCAAATAAGGCTTTTCCATGTGATGAAAAAGTTCTGTTGCTTGTTCTTTGAAAGTTCTTTTTACTGCCGTTGTTTCAGGCTCACTGGGATCCTCGGAAAACGTATCAAAGTTAATGAAATAGCCAGAGGCAGTTCTGTCAATTGTAGGGATTGCATCAGGATTCATTGAAATCGCTGGAACCACTTGATCACTTGTTACATTTGTATAGTCAGATGCTATGTCATTGTAGACAGGCGTTTCTTGACAAACTGTTATTTGGGTCTCAAGAGGTACAAGTTCCATGGCTTTGTTGCATAGTCCTTCATTTCGCATTGCAGATTCTTCAAAGGCGATGAGTCTCTCAGTTTGAACCTCTTGGATAGTAGCCAGATTCAGGCGTCTGCTACATCTTTGGAGTCCACTTGGCCTACTACTTATGGTCGGCCACATGATGTGGATTGACCAGGTCGATGGACACGAACCTGTTCTCGTTTTTACCAGCAAGGGGTGGAAGTATCACTGTTCTTGATTCGTGGGTGGCTAGGACAGGTACTGCTTGTCTGTAAGAAGGCCTACATTTCTTCTTGTCCGCGATCTTTTGTCTGACTAGATCTCCAATCTTTGGAATACAGACAGGCCTTGCTGGGACAGATGGTTTCTCTTCAGTGGTCGTTGGCTTCAGGAAAACATTACTTTGGCTTTTTCTTATTTCATTTAAGTCCTGCAGAACAGCCAAACGTTCTTTGTTATCAAAGGTGTTTTGTTCTTCCACTGAAGTGTGACAATCGAGGTCCTGTACAATCATTCTAGTTCCAAAAAAGATTTCATATGGAGTGATTCCCCCTAGAGAACTTCTTGGCAGATTGTTAAGACTACGTTGGACACCTATTAGATGTTTGACCCACCCGTCACCTGAGCCTAATACCCTAGGTGTTATAGATTGCTTTATGTCCCGTTTTTTTCTCTCTACTACCGAATTTCCCTCAGGATGGAATCGACTGGAGTACTGCAATGCAACGCCCAGATTGGCCATGGCCTCCTTGTAAGCTTTTGAGCTAAACGCAGGATCCTGGTCAGAATGAAGTGTGCTGACAGCGTATGTGCCGATAAAGACTCGCAAATCTTTTATAACAGTTAGTTTGTCAGCCGAGCGCTGATGCCACATCCAAATGAATCTTGTCTTAATATTTATGGGATTCCTTTTGTCCATAGGGACGTCTACATGTAGATAGTCTAATGCTGTCTAACAGTGGTGTCTGTACTGGGCTGGCTACACTTTAGTCCGGTATCTGGCGGCGTTCTCTGCTGCGATCTCTGTTGCAGTTATGGCAGTTAATTGCAAATGTGTGAATGTGACCATTCATCCCTGGCCACAAGTACGTCTCCTTTAATTCTAGTATAAATTTAGATATCCCCTGATGTATCAGACCCTCTCCCAAATGTGCTTTGTGTATCCAAGCTACTCTACGTTTCCTGTTTGGAATTACTCTATCCCCCACTCCAGGAATTCGAGCAAAAGGAACGGAGTTTGCATCAATTATGTATGAGTATTTGAGTGGATAGTTTTGAGGTAACGCTGCACTGCTGCCTTTGCTTGTGGCATTGACAGCTAGCATTATTTCGCCGTCTATTTTCGTTTTTGAACGAGTGATTGCAGCCATGGAAGCCGTTTGCACAGCTGTCTTTGCGGCTTCATCAGCCAATGAATTCCCTGTAATGTGAACGCCATCACGTTGATGACTCAGTGTATGTATCATGCGAGCCTTTTGTAGTTCTTGTCGTAACTGAACGACTTGTTCCCAAAGCAATTTATGCTTGATTGTGCCACCTTTTGCATCTTTGTAACCGTTTTGAATCCAGTTCTGCAAGTATTCATTGTAAGATTGGACGCAATAATAGGAGTCGCACACTATGAGTGTGGGGAATTCACGATCAGTATTTTCAAGCGTCATCTTGAATGCTGGTAGTTCAGCTCGCTGAGCTGTACAATCTCCTAGAGATTGAGTTTTAGTGACCATAGGTCGGAATTTGCCATCTCGCCAGCGACCTTTAACGATCGCACACGCAGCACTATAAGCTTGTTTACCCCCAATTGCGGGTTGTACTGATCCGTCAGTATAAATTATACAGTCATACTGCTCTAGAGGCAGAATCTCAGTAGGCAGAGGTCATTCTTGTTCGTATTATAGAAATTCTTGTGTTTTCAAATAGGGGTCAAAAACGTATTCAACCTCTGTTGCAGCAAGAGAATTAACCCATTGTACTCATCTCGGATGTAAAGCTTTTGCATTTGGAATGCTCGCTTTCGTCACTGCCTCTAAGATAGGTACAGGAGTAACGACCATTATGCGCTTACCCTGTGCGAGGGCTCTCTCTTTTGCTACTGCAGTTTGAACCGCTGTCAGAATTTTTTCTGTAGAAGTGAATTTCATTACTGCTTGTGTGTACAAGTGTGATTTGTAAGCTATGGGCACTTTTTCTCCTTCATTAAAGGTTAAGTACTTGAATTCGCAGCTTCCTAGAATGATTCGGATCACTAGGTTGTGTACATTTACGCGTGTTTGTAAATGTTTTGTCGCTAATATGTCTGTTTGGACCGAACGCAAAATTTCAGTGTGTTTAGAGTCCAATTAATAGTTTTGGAATCAGGTTTGATTAATTGGTAGAGAGGTTTAACCCTTTCTGCGTAATTTAGAATGTATGTTCCTCCGAAATTTAGGAAACCGATAATTGACTTTGAGAGTTTTTCAGCGTTTTTAGAGGTTGGAGCAGCGCACACTTTTCTAAAAAGTTGTCTGCCAGGCTTTTGCCTTCACTTGATAACTGGTATCCTAGAAAAAGGACGTTGAGGTGGGCAATTCTTGATTTTTTTAAATTGAATTTATACCCTTCAGAGGCGAATCCAAGTATAATGGTATTCACTCTGTTCAAGTGCCTGTCCAAGTCATCGTCTGTTAGATAGATGTCATCGACATATGATAATGTTGCATCATCATAGGTTACCCTTGCTGAAAATAACCCAGGACTATTCTTGAATCTCTGAGGGAGACGACAGAAGTGACGTTGTGTCCCCATAATTGAGAAATCGGTCAAATACCTACTTTCTGGTGTAATGTTTTGAGAGCAGAAACAGTTAGAAATATCTAATGTGGTTTTATATTTTTTACGCGCAATGTTATTCATTAATGCTGCACCGTGTGCATTTTGTACTGCAAAAATTTTGCAACAAGAGTTTAAATGGCTGTAATCCAATACTAGACAATATGTATTGTCTGGTTTGGAGACAGGAAACAAAGGATTGTTCATTGACGAGGTGCATGTTTCAATCACCCTTTGGTACTCAAGTTGATCTAATATCTCCCTAACCTGTTTTTTAGCTTCTTGCTTAACTGGATACTGCCGTTGCGCAGTTGGTTGAGTTTTCAATTGGATTTTATGGTGAGGAGAATCCTCATCCCATCCTACATGTGGGCACCCCCTGATAAATTCAGGTGGCCAGTCTTGTTCAGCTAGAAGAATGTCATAACCCTGAGAGAGTCGCTCCCAAAAGAGTGCTCTTATTTTTCTAGTTATGTCCCCCTCAATCCGTAGCGTTACTTCATATAACTTATGTGGGACACTTACCCTGGTATCTGCAGTTTCAGCTTGAATGTACTCATTCAAGTCCATGTCCCCAGATGATCCTTCAAGATCTTGTGATCTATGGTGACTTCTGCTGCGCTGTCCAACATTGTTTGAGCCCATTCCCCGTTCTTGAGTTGTGTCCTCAAGATCCTCGGCATGTCTGATTTTTAGACCTGCTACCTTCTTTTTTGTGAATTGAGTTTTCTTATTTTTTGGAACTTGTTGATCACCTTTGGACTTCACGCGTTCTTCCTTGTGTTCTGACCATCCTCTTCTTTCGGATTTTTGTGACAAAGCCTGAAAGGTACGAGAGGAACATGTATCAGTATCTTGATATCTATCAGGTTTTCTCAAATTATCCCTATTCCTGAGGTTATACCTCCTTTCAGAGGGCTCCTTTTGAGGAGACCTACCTCTGGATTGAGAACGCTTCTCTTTAGAAGTTTGTTTAGTGTTATCCTACTTCTTTTTAGGAGTAGTAGGAGTGTTTTTAATAAAGACCTTTTCAGGACTTTCAATCAGTTGGAGTTTCACTGGTTTACCACCCAGCCTGTCTCTACCTAGTTCTTCATAGGATTTTTCAATTATTCTGGCCAGTTCTTGTGATTGCTCATTTACATCAAATTCTCTTAACTTTTGGCAGATCGCCACGGATGCTGCTTCACCTTTAATATTAGCTAATATTATTGTTGAGACCTGTTTGAAATCTTTCAGTAATTTCATACCTAAATTTAGAGCAGTCTCTGCCCCGAATTCATTTTGAATCTGTTTCAGGACATCTGGTATTGCCGCCATAAATGGAACATCATGTGTTTTGGTGTAGATTGCAGCAAAGACTGTACCCCAAGTGTTGCAGTCCTCTAGGTGTGGTACGATCCCCATTGGTAAGCAGATTGTTGGGATTCTGTGTTTCTCAAGAGGGGTAGTATTAGGAAATACTGCCTCGATTTTAGTAATTTTTTGAGCTATCCAGAATGGAATTTGTTCCCGTTTTGTGGGTAATTTACCAACGACTGAATGTCAAGTCTGTGGTGTAATTTTATTTGTGTTCCCCTGGTAAGGGGTGTGTTGTGGAACACTTATAGGAGATTGGACTGCATGACATATTGAACCAATTGCCGATGGATTTTGATTAGTTGTTTTAGTTAAACTAATGTTATGTTATGTTAAAACCACACTTTTTGAGCGCACGGCTACCCGGAAAGGGTGTCCCGGCGCTTTAGCAAAGAGGCCTGAACAGAACCAAGAAGACCCAGAGGCGAATACACTAAAGGCGCGCAGGTTATGCAGAAAAAAGGACGGTCTTTAGCTCCTTCCTGAAGGCCAGAAGGTTGTTAGCCTTGCGAAGTGAAAGAGGGAGCTCATTCCAGCAGCGGGCTGCCATGAACTGAAAAGACCGGCCTCCCATCCGCACCCGTTTGATCACTGGCACCTCCACTTTCGCCAAATCAGCAGATCTCAATTTCCTCCGGGGAACGTAAAAAGCAATACGCTTCCTGAGGTAAGCAGGGCCCATAGAGTGGAGGGCTTTAAATGCCAGCGTGAGGATTTTAAACCTAATTCTGCAAGGCATTGATAACCAATGCAACCTACCACGCAGCAGAGAGGCACTAACTCTCCGCGGAAGGCCGAAGATTGCTCTGGCCGCTGAATTTTGGACAGTTTGTAATCTGGCCACCAGATATTTAGGTAGTCCGGCAAAAAGTGCGTTAGCATAATCTAAACGCGATCCCACAAGCGCTTGAACAATATTCTTGCGGTATTGTAGGGAGAGCAATGGGAGAAATTTCCTCACCATTTTGAGAATGCCGAAGCATTTCCCCGCTAGACCCGTGATGTGTGGACGAAAAGAGAGATCGTCGTCAAACACCACTCCCAGATTTTTTACTTGGGAGGATGGTTTCTCCGGGGGAAACAAGTCCGGGGGCCACCATGTCCTCCAACCAGGGTCAGGGGCACAGCCAAAAAAGAGCAGCTCGGACTTATCCGAGTTGCATTTCAGGCTCTGGTGCTGAAACCATGAAAAGACTGCACTCAAACAGTCTTTGATTCTGCCGCCGTCAAAAACCTCTCCCTTCCTGCAAGTAAACAGGAGCTGGGTGTCATCAGCGTATGAAATGACCCGGGCTCCAAATGCCTCCGCGACCTTCGCCAAAGGGGCCATGTAAATGTTAAAAATGGTGGGGCTCAGGATGGACCCTTGAGGCACCCCCACCTCTAGCGAAGGCATTTCCGCAGAGAACGGTGGAGCCCAGATCACCTGTCGACGGTCGGCTAAGAAGGATTGAAACCAATCCAGCACCGTCCCCCGCAGTCCTATCTCCCTGAGTCTTAAAAGGAGACCTGCGTGTGGGACGGTGTCGAATGCCGCCGACAGGTCCAGCAGGACCAACATAGCCTTTCCCCCATGATCAAGCGTCTCCCTGATGGCATCGGTCACCTCCACAAAAGCTGTCTCCGTGCTATAATTAGCACGGAAGCCATATTGGGAGTCATGCAGCAGTTTGTTATTCTCAATAAAGGTGGTAAGAGTATGCTGAACATGCTTCTCCGCCACCTTCGCCAGAGCAGGGAGGAGGGAGATTGGTCTATAGTTGGCCAGCTGCAAGGGGTCAAGCAGAGGTTTTTTGATCAACGGGAGAATGAGAGCATGCTTCCACTCTCTAGGGACCACTCCAGAACTCAGAGACATGTTAAGCAGGGGGTTCAGCAAGCAATTTACAGCTGAAGCCACATTGCTCAGGCATTTAGCCGGGCATGCATCCAAGGGGGATCCTGATTTTAGACGGGAAAGCAGCTCAAGTGAGGTTTCACATGAAAGCGGGGGGAACGCCGATAACGTGGGCCCGGCCTCTGCTTCAGCAGGAGACAAGAGCTTTTGATCGCTCCCCAAGGCCGCAACAGCCTTCAAAGGCTGCACCCTGCCAAAAGAATCCTGAATCTTTAAGATCTTAGCAACAAAAAAGTCAGCAAGCTGCCTGATCCACTCCTCCGTGTGGGAGTGTACACGGGCGCCAGCAGCAGGATCCACAAATTCCTTCACAATTCGGAATAGTTCCCGGCTCGTATTGTCAGCTTGGTCTATCCTACGCTCGAAGTAGATCTTTTTGGCTTCGGCAATCTGTTTATGGTATAGTTTTATAGCACCCCTGTACTTCAATTTCTCCACAAGATCGTACTTGCGCCGCCAGAGTCTTTCCGCCTTTTTGCAATCGTGGCGCATCTTCCGTAAAGTGGAGGTAAACCAAGGAGCAGAGTCCTGGCAAGGGGCCATCCTGGCTGGCTTCCGAGGGGCCAGCTCCTCAAATCTTGCCTGAAGCCAGTCTTGGACTAACAGCAGGTCGACTTCAAGGTTCCCTGTCATAGTACAAGGATGTAAACAGAGTGCGTCGGTGAGCATATCAGCTGTCACCAGGTGGAAAGCTCTTGATTGACGAGACCCCTCCTTGTGAGTTCTATGGCTAGTCTGACACTAAGATAGTAAAACAAAATTTATTAAGAAGTGATCAGTCCATAGAACCGGTAGAGGGAGGGACACCTTAATCGGCACCGTCGAAAAAATTAGGTCGAGCGTATGACCTTTGACATGGGTAGAACTATCAATGAAAGGAGCAAGCCCAAACATCTCGGTAATATCCCGTAGTTTGGACGCTTCAGCATCAGTTGTTGAATCCATATGCAGATTTAAGTCGCCCAGCAGCACACAATGCGCTGAGCGCATACAGGGTACTGACAGCGCCGCCTGCAAATCCTCAAAGAACGAGCCAATAGGCCCTCGAGGTCTGTAGACAAGAATCCCTGTGCAGGTATGTGAGGCCGTCAAATGGAGAATGAAACCAAGGGCTTCACAACCAGCAATGTTGTCCACAGGGAAAGAGGAACATTCCAAGGACTTGTCGACAACTAGGGCCACTCCGCCACCTCGGCCTACCAATCTGTCCTTCCTTAAAATAGAATAATTGGGGGGAAGGGCACTAGCAATGTCCGGTTCAGAGCCCGCCCCCAACCAAGTCTCTGTCAAAAAAAGACAGGAGATTTTAGAAAGCGCAAGAAGGTCCCAAATCTCCGCCGAATGACGCGGCAGAGATCTGGTATTCAGCAAGGCGCAGTGACATTCTAAGGGGAGAGAGGGCGTGATGCGGGGTGGTAAAGATACCGGACGCCATGTACACACAGAACATCCTTTGCCCAGCTGACGACCGCCAGGGAAAAGAATTTTGCAATCAAGCCCAACAGGGCGTAGTGCAAATAAAGCGGCAGCACTGTAGGCGATCATCCTAGATTGTCTACCCGTGATGCCAGAGTCCCGCCTCGCCCGCCTCCGAGACGCTGACGAGCGTATACGGGCAGGACTCTGGCACGACTCAGGCGCAGGGAAGGCGCACCGCTGCGCGTCACCGCTGCGCTGGTCCAGCGAGCTCTAAATAGCGTCGTCCCGGCGTCCCAGGTGACCTGGACGCTCAAAGATGGCGCTCGCACTACTCCCCTCTCAAAGATGGTGCTCAACCCAACCCAAACCCTCCCGGTAACCCGGATCCGCCCAACAGCGGTGGTGTTCACCAGATTTACAGTGCAGGTAAGGGCCAGAATGATTTAAGAGCAGGGAGGCAGGCTAAAAAATAGACGAGCAAAAACAAAAATAAACGAAGGTTTTAAAATATAGGAGCAAACAAGCGCGCGACCAGCGCGGTCCAAAGCGAGGCGCCAAGAGAGATCTTGGCCACAGGAACCCTAAGCAGGCTCACCTTGCAGCTGGCTCGCCCTAAATAGCGTCGTCCCGGCGTCCCAGGTGACCTGGACGCTCAAAGATGGCGCTCGCACTACTCCCCTCTCAAAGATGGCGCTCAACCCAACCCAAACCCTCCCGGTAACCCGGATCCGCCCAACAGCGGTGGTGTTCACCAGATTTACAGTGCAGGTAAGGGCCAGAATGATTTAAGAGCAGGGAGGCAGGCTAAAAAATAGACGAGCAAAAACAAAAATAAACGAAGGTTTTAAAATATAGGAGCAAACAAGCGCGCGACCAGCGCGGTCCAAAGCGAGGCGCCAAGAGAGATCTTGGCCACAGGAACCCTAAGCCTAATAATTCATCATCTGTCATTTCTTCAATGGCAGGATGTGGTGTAAAGCTGGCTAATTATATAATGTAAATAACAAGGACCCCCTGTGTAGAAAATCAATTCAAAATACAGGGAACTAGACAGTGTAGAAAACTTATTGGCATATTATTCAACACAATGGGAGGGAGAAGTGTAAATGTAATGTAAATGTATTGCAACTTATATAGCGCACGTATCACCCGAAGGCATCAAGGCGCTTGCTTAGGGAACCCGTCCTGGTATTCCCCAGTGAGATACCCCGGCAGGGTATCCACAAGGTGAAAGCCAGGCATCCCACCGCGAGGGGCCGTAGTGGAGATTAAGCAAGCTATTGCCCAGAGTCGCAGAGTGTGACCCTGTGAGTCGAGTAGGCACCGGAGCGAGAATTGTCGAGTCTGTGGAATTTTTTAGCCCGAGACCCGCCGAGGCGGGGAATCGAACCCTGGTCCACAGCCGATCTCAGCTTCCGGGTCTGCCGCCTCTAACCACTGAGCCACGCAGAAAAACAATAATAATAAGACACAATGATTATAAAAACCCATATCATTTAATAGGTATCATGATGATCACTTTAAAAACACTTAAAAAAAAACACATAAGTATAAATCAATAATGTTCAAAAAGTCAAAAACATTCATATGCAACATACAACAGATAAGTTAAAAATATATTATCACAGTGGCAATGTGTATTTATTCGACGCGCGTTTCGGCGTTTATGAGGAACGCCTTCTTCAGGAGCCACAAATATTATCTGAAAAACATATTAAAATTATATCAAAAAGATATCCACAAACATGCATCATAATTTTAATCAGTAGACCATGATTTTTAATCAACGGTCACATTCAAAATGATACATTCCAATATAGTACATTCCAATATACTAATCAAATCTGTAAATAGTTCATTTCCAAAAGAAATGCATAGTGTCTTAGTGCCAAATACTCCCTGCTTGTGCAACTGATGAATACAGCTGAGACAAGCTACAGACTAACATTTTTGTAACATTTGAGCAGCAAACAAGCCATCTTATGGGAAACCCATCCAAGACCCAAAGATGAGGACCAAGGTAGAGTTTAGGAAAAATAAGATACAAGCAGGGGGGGGGGGGGGAAAGGGAAGGATGGGGAAGGGCAAAGGAATTATTTATGGGGGTTCTTATTGGATTTCTAACAGCCATACTGGATAGTAAGCTCAAACTCAGGACCATGTTCTGTATAATTTTCAATGAAAAATGTGAATCAAAACCTGTAATGGTATTAACTTACTAATCTATTCAAAAATAATTAAGAACATTATTTTTAATGAAAAAAGGAAAAAAAGGGAAAAAAAGGAAGAAAACAATAGGATCTATCCTTTAAACTATCTATCTATTATATTTAGGATGGAATACATATCTCTGATATAGGCAGGGTCCAATAATATGTTTGCAAGTCCCAAATCAATATAGCGGACTGAAATGCTGTATAACCTGTGTTGCAACTAGTTCTTACCTAAATAGCTGATCGTCTAATCACCTCACAGTGCACCTTTGAAAATGGAACGCTAGTATATGCGTTTAACCAAGTTGCTCGACATTCTTAAGGGTTGTGTTTCAAACTACCGGATCTGTAAACTAGGAGAAAGGTGATATTCAGAGAAGATATATAATATACGGCATCCTGTAGTTACTATAATGTTTCAATCATCCAAAAAACAATGTCACAGGAGCATTCCGAGATGGTAGTTTCCATGCACAATATCTAAATGTAAAGCCATGGAATCACAATGCTTGCTAGCATTTCTCTAATGTGAGAATCTATTGTGATAGCAATAGACCAGTCGATAGACTTTAATCAAGGTGCCCGGTCCTAATACACACTAGCCAGATGTAAATGACAAGAAACGGATGTGAACCATTAGAGGGTTCGCTTTCACACCAACATTCCAGGGTGTTTTAAATGGGGCTACAAATGATGGTGGACCGGACCGGAGATCGTTGATCGTAACTGAGTCAAACAAAATCTAAACATTCTGTGTCGCTCACACCAAAGACTACCTAGTTCTCAAATAAAATACAAATATGAAACACTTAATAAACGAACAGATTGTCTTACCAGGAACAGAAAAAATAACTGTTGCTGTATTAGAGAGCGAGTTTGGAGTTTGCCGTCGTAGTCAAGCTCTACAAGATATGTCCCCACGTCACAGTTATGTTTCTGCAAATAAAGTAAACCCCAAATGAATGAAATGACAATCCAGTAGTAGCTCAACTCGGATAGTCTGGCATTAGCAGATCAACAATATAATCTTACCGAGAGCGGATTAGCTGTCGGTAGGAAACATTCTTGTGGTGACACAGGAGAAATTGAAGTTAGTCGTTACAGTGGACGCATGGAAAGGTATGTTCACACGCCACGTCAGTACTATTCAGGCCGAAGATAGGAAATAAAAAAGATGACAAAGTCCGATTAGTTTGTAAATAATCGGTATATTTCGTCGTATTAAACAGAGGGGGAGTCGATTTTAATTTTAATATTAAACCGGGAAAAGGGCCTCTTACCGCCGGGAAGTTATTCCGGTCCGTGTATAAAGTCCTCGGGAGCCGCGGAATGTTTCTCTGCTGGCGTCCCGCAGCCGTTGTAAAAATCAACTGACCCGAAGATTGGCCGCCCATCAGTTTATATACTATCCAATCAGATGGATGCAAGCAACGCTCCGACGTTCAGAGCAAAATCCAACCAGGTGGTCACTCTGCCGGCCAATGGATACGCTAATCCAATGAAAAAGCAGGGACGCCAAGTGGACGTACCTAATAGGAAATGTAGTTTTAAACTAAAAGGACGACTCTAGAGCCGAACTGCTTTCGGCAATAGAGGAGTGCGAGTTGACGCGATATGAAAAGAAATGACACGAGAAAACAATGCATGTCACATGAATGAGGATAATGCATATTATATGATGTAGAAAAAGAAGTTTACCAAAAATTATGAGGAATTTTAAAAATATCTAGCTTGAGATTAAAATTAATATTCAAAAATGTCCCACAATAACAAATACTGAACCGTGTAAATACATCGAATACAGTACATCAAGTACAATGCACCTTCAAAATTAAAATGGTAATACTCATTCTGGGGTGGAATCGTGAAAATGAGAAATAAATCAAATCTCGGTCAATCGCAGCCCAACAAAGGCGGACACCTTCGTGGGGACAAGGGAATGGACCCACAAAAGGATGTGACTGATAAAACCAAAGATATGGCATTCACTATCACGCCGTTACATCCTATACTAAAGGGGAAGCAGATACGTGGTGTCCGAAAATCGATCAAAAAGGCGTTCACTTATTAGGCCAAAAATAAACCAACTGATCGAAACTTAGTTTAAAATGGCCAATTGGAGCAAAGGAACGTATTTATTGTATGGCATTCTCCCAAGGAGTCTCACTATTCAATCCCCTTCTGTGCGTGTCCAGAACAAAAATCCAATAGACCTCTCTTTTTTTCCTGATGGAACAACCACCTTTATTGTCTGATATTCTTATCTTCTCTAAAATGCGCCACTGGAACTCATCCAATTTGTGGTTCTTGTCCAAAAAGTGTTTCACTAGGGGTGCATTCAATTTTTTTGTTTTTATTGCCGATCTATGCTCAGTTAGGCGCGTTTGAATTGACCTACAAGTTTCGCCAACGTAGCCTAGGCCACAAGGGCAATTGATGAAATAGACCACATTAGTGGTTTTACAATTCCATAGACCAGTTGTCTTGGCTGTAAAGCCATTGTGAGTGAATGTCTCACCACTTAGAATATTTTTGCACGATTTACAGGAGGAACAGGGAACTGTTCCTTTGACTGGAAGGCTCGTCGATAGAGATCGTTGCAACAAGTTGGTATCAGAGCGTTTGGGATTGAATTTGGAGTGAACCAACTTATCTTTAAGGTTTCTGTTTCTCCTATGAGCAAACAAGGGTTTTGGTAATGCAGATTCTGATGAGGGATTGCAATTCAAAATATGCCAATTGGCATTGATGATCTGCCTAACTCGTTCATTCATGGTTGAATGAGTAGTTACACAAACCAATTGGTTTTTCGCAGGTTGCTCTTTGGGGGTTAAGAGGGCATCTCGATCAAAAAAACGTGCCCGCTTGTAGGAATTCCTTACTAATCTGTGTGGGTATCCACGCTCCAAGAACTTATTGCGCATTATTGCTGCTTGTTTGTCATAATCAGACAGATTAGTACAGTTCCTACGAACTCTTAAAAACTGGGAGAAGGGAATGCTTTCACGCTGACACTTGGGATGGAAACTACTAAAATGTAGTAAAGTGTTGCGTGCTGTGGATTTTACAAATAGATCCACTTCTAGTTTGGTGTTGTTAGCTCTGATTAACAAATCCAAGAATTCTACCTGTTTCTCATTGTATTGAGCAGTAAATTTGAGATTTCTGTCAGTCAAATTAATCCACTCCAAAAACTCCAGAAGCGAGTCTTTCCCATTGGTCCAGATAAAAAAGATGTCATCTATGTATCTGGACCAATGGGAAATAGATTCGTAGAAGGGTGCCACCTCATTGTCTATGTATCTCTCCTCAAAACGGGACACATAGATATTAGCTATAGATGGAGCCACCGAAGCTCCCATACTTACTCCCCTCTGTTGACGATAGAGGTCCTCACCAAATTCAAAGACGTTTTCTGTTAAAACAATGAACAAACAGTCTATAAGAAATTTTTTGGGACATATGATTTGGTGTTTCTCTATGAACCAATCTGTAGCTCTAATAGCCTCATCCAATGGGATGTTGCTATAGAGAGATTCAATGTCCATGGTTACTAGTATATCTCTTCCTGGTACAATTTCAAGATTTTCCACTAGATTAATCATGTGACAGGTATCTTTTACATACGATTTGATCATTGGAATGTGAGGTCTTAAAAAATGGTCTACAAACTTGGAGAGGGGTTCTGTGGGAGTGCCAATAGTGGACACAATCGGTCTATATGGGGGATTATCAAGATTCTTGTGCATTTTAGGGAGTCCATAAATGCACGCAGTTTTATTTTTGTTGCTGTTCAAGAAATCATAATCTTTAGTGGTGATGTCACCATTCAATAGAGCATCATTGGTGAGTGTATTCATCTTTTTAATGATGTTATTGATGGGGTTCGAATTTATTTTTAAGTATGTAGAACTGTCATTGAGCAACCCCTCTCCAAGTTTGTAGACCATTTTTTAAGACCTCACATTCCAATGATCAAATCGTATGTAAAAGATACCTGTCACATGATTAATCTAGTGGAAAATCTTGAAATTGTACCAGGAAGAGATATACTAGTAACCATGGACATTGAATCTCTCTATAGCAACATCCCATTGGATGAGGCTATTAGAGCTACAGATTGGTTCATAGAGAAACACCAAATCATATGTCCAAAAAAATTTCTTATAGACTGTTTGTTCATTGTTTTAACAGAAAACATCTTTGAATTTGGTGAGGACCTCTATCGTCAACAGAGGGGAGTAAGTATGGGAGCTTCGGTGGCTCCATCTATAGCCAATATCTATGTGTCCCGTTTTGAGGAGAGATACATAGACAATGAGGTGGCACCCTTCTACGAATCTATTTCCCATTGGTCCAGATACATAGATGACATCTTTTTTATCTGGACCAATGGGAAAGACTCGCTTCTGGAGTTTTTGGAGTGGATTAATTTGACTGACAGTAATCTCAAATTTACTGCTCAATACAATGAGAAACAGGTAGAATTCTTGGATTTGTTAATCAGAGCTAACAACACCAAACTAGAAGTGGATCTATTTGTAAAATCCACAGCACGCAACACTTTACTACATTTTAGTAGTTTCCATCCCAAGTGTCAGCGTGAAAGCATTCCCTTCTCCCAGTTTTTAAGAGTTCGTAGGAACTGTACTAATCTGTCTGATTATGACAAACAAGCAGCAATAATGCGCAATAAGTTCTTGGAGCGTGGATACCCACACAGATTAGTAAGGAATTCCTACAAGCGGGCACGTTTTTTTGATCGAGATGCCCTCTTAACCCCCAAAGAGCAACCTGCGAAAAACCAATTGGTTTGTGTAACTACTCATTCAACCATGAATGAACGAGTTAGGCAGATCATCAATGCCAATTGGCATATTTTGAATTGCAATCCCTCATCAGAATCTGCATTACCAAAACCCTTGTTTGCTCATAGGAGAAACAGAAACCTTAAAGATAAGTTGGTTCACTCCAAATTCAATCCCAAACGCTCTGATACCAACTTGTTGCAACGATCTCTATCGACGAGCCTTCCAGTCAAAGGAACAGTTCCCTGTTCCTCCTGTAAATCGTGCAAAAATATTCTAAGTGGTGAGACATTCACTCACAATGGCTTTACAGCCAAGACAACTGGTCTATGGAATTGTAAAACCACTAATGTGGTCTATTTCATCAATTGCCCTTGTGGCCTAGGCTACGTTGGCGAAACTTGTAGGTCAATTCAAACGCGCCTAACTGAGCATAGATCGGCAATAAAAACAAAAAAATTGAATGCACCCCTAGTGAAACACTTTTTGGACAAGAACCACAAATTGGATGAGTTCCAGTGGCGCATTTTAGAGAAGATAAGAATATCAGACAATAAAGGTGGTTGTTCCATCAGGAAAAAAAGAGAGGTCTATTGGATTTTTGTTCTGGACACGCACAGAAGGGGATTGAATAGTGAGACTCCTTGGGAGAATGCCATACAATAAATACGTTCCTTTGCTCCAATTGGCCATTTTAAACTAAGTTTCGATCAGTTGGTTTATTTTTGGCCTAATAAGTGAACGCCTTTTTGATCGATTTTCGGACACCACGTATCTGCTTCCCCTTTAGTATAGGATGTAACGGCGTGATAGTGAATGCCATATCTTTGGTTTTATCAGTCACATCCTTTTGTGGGTCCATTCCCTTGTCCCCACGAAGGTGTCCGCCTTTGTTGGGCTGCGATTGACCGAGATTTGATTTATTTCTCATTTTCACGATTCCACCCCAGAATGAGTATTACCATTTTAATTTTGAAGGTGCATTGTACTTGATGTACTGTATTCGATGTATTTACACGGTTCAGTATTTGTTATTGTGGGACATTTTTGAATATTAATTTTAATCTCAAGCTAGATATTTTCAAAATTCCTCATAATTTTTGGTAAACTTCTTTTTCTACATCATATAATATGCATTATCCTCATTCATGTGACATGCATTGTTTTCTCGTGTCATTTCTTTTCATATCGCGTCAACTCGCACTCCTCTATTGCCGAAAGCAGTTCGGCTCTAGAGTCGTCCTTTTAGTTTAAAACTACATTTCCTATTAGGTACGTCCACTTGGCGTCCCTGCTTTTTCATTGGATTAGCGTATCCATTGGCCGGCAGGATGACCACCTGGTTGGATTTTGCTCTGAACGTCGGAGCGTTGCTTGCATCCATCTGATTGGATAGTATATAAACTGATGGGCGGCCAATCTTCGGGTCAGTTGATTTTTACAACGGCTGCGGGACGCCAGCAGAGAAACATTCCGCGGCTCCCGAGGACTTTATACACGGACCGGAATAACTTCCCGGCGGTAAGAGGCCCTTTTCCCGGTTTAATATTAAAATTAAAATCGACTCCCCCTCTGTTTAATACGACGAAATATACCGATTATTTACAAACTAATCGGACTTTGTCATCTTTTTTATTTCCTATCTTCGGCCTGAATAGTACTGACGTGGCGTGTGAACATACCTTTCCATGCGTCCACTGTAACGACTAACTTCAATTTCTCCTGTGTCACCACAAGAATGTTTCCTACCGACAGCTAATCCGCTCTCGGTAAGATTATATTGTTGATCTGCTAATGCCAGACTATCCGAGTTGAGCTACTACTGGATTGTCATTTCATTCATTTGGGGTTTACTTTATTTGCAGAAACATAACTGTGACGTGGGGACATATCTTGTAGAGCTTGACTACGACGGCAAACTCCAAACTCGCTCTCTAATACAGCAACAGTTATTTTTTCTGTTCCTGGTAAGACAATCTGTTCGTTTATTAAGTGTTTCATATTTGTATTTTATTTGAGAACTAGGTAGTCTTTGGTGTGAGCGACACAGAATGTTTAGATTTTGTTTGACTCAGTTACGATCAACGATCTCCGGTCCGGTCCACCATCATTTGTAGCCCCATTTAAAACACCCTGGAATGTTGGTGTGAAAGCGAACCCTCTAATGGTTCACATCCGTTTCTTGTCATTTACATCTGGCTAGTGTGTATTAGGACCGGGCACCTTGATTAAAGTCTATCGACTGGTCTATTGCTATCACAATAGATTCTCACATTAGAGAAATGCTAGCAAGCATTGTGATTCCATGGCTTTACATTTAGATATTGTGCATGGAAACTACCATCTCGGAATGCTCCTGTGACATTGTTTTTTGGATGATTGAAACATTATAGTAACTACAGGATGCCGTATATTATATATCTTCTCTGAATATCACCTTTCTCCTAGTTTACAGATCCGGTAGTTTGAAACACAACCCTTAAGAATGTCGAGCAACTTGGTTAAACGCATATACTAGCGTTCCATTTTCAAAGGTGCACTGTGAGGTGATTAGACGATCAGCTATTTAGGTAAGAACTAGTTGCAACACAGGTTATACAGCATTTCAGTCCGCTATATTGATTTGGGACTTGCAAACATATTATTGGACCCTGCCTATATCAGAGATATGTATTCCATCCTAAATATAATAGATAGATAGTTTAAAGGATAGATCCTATTGTTTTCTTCCTTTTTTTCCCTTTTTTTCCTTTTTTCATTAAAAATAATGTTCTTAATTATTTTTGAATAGATTAGTAAGTTAATACCATTACAGGTTTTGATTCACATTTTTCATTGAAAATTATACAGAACATGGTCCTGAGTTTGAGCTTACTATCCAGTATGGCTGTTAGAAATCCAATAAGAACCCCCATAAATAATTCCTTTGCCCTTCCCCATCCTTCCCTTCCCCCCCCCCCCCCTGCTTGTATCTTATTTTTCCTAAACTCTACCTTGGTCCTCATCTTTGGGTCTTGGATGGGTTTCCCATAAGATGGCTTGTTTGCTGCTCAAATGTTACAAAAATGTTAGTCTGTAGCTTGTCTCAGCTGTATTCATCAGTTGCACAAGCAGGGAGTATTTGGCACTAAGACACTCTGCATTTCTTTTGGAAATGAACTATTTACAGATTTGATTAGTATATTGGAATGTACTATATTGGAATGTATCATTTTGAATGTGACCGTTGATTAAAAATCATGGTCTACTGATTAAAATTATGATGCATGTTTGTGGATATCTTTTTGATATAATTTTAATATGTTTTTCAGATAATATTTGTGGCTCCTGAAGAAGGCGTTCCTCATAAACGCCGAAACGCGCGTCGAATAAATACACATTGCCACTGTGATAATATATTTTTAACTTATCTGTTGTATGTTGCATATGAATGTTTTTGACTTTTTGAACATTATTGATTTATACTTATGTGGTTTTTTTTAAGTGTTTTTAAAGTGATCATCATGATACCTATTAAATGATATGGGTTTTTATAATCATTGTGTCTTATTATTATTGTTTTTCTGCCACTTCTCCCTCCCATTGTGTTGAATAATATGCCAATAAGTTTTCTACACTGTAAAGCTGGCTAATACCGGCCATGTTGCTCCTGGTCTACCTAGTGGACCGAGCCTGGTAATGGGATTTATATGTTGTAGGGCGCCTTTAAACCAGAGCGCATGCTCTTGGTATGTTAATGGAATTTCTATATCCTCGAAAGGAATGTATTCCATTGGAGGTTCATCTTCTTTATAGAAGTGAAACACTTTAGTTACTGGATTTGCTTCAGGGAAGATAATCCATGAATAGAATACCTCTGTCTGATGATATTCATGTGCCTCTATCACAAAAAATACCCTACCACCTCTCGCTGATAGGCCATTTCTTATAAGTTTTATAGTGATGGCTTTCCTTAGATTTTCTGGGATGAATATAGCATCATCGTCGGTCTCTTGGAGACCTGTAAAGTTTAAAATTTGTATGGCTACATCTACTGCAGCTCCATTTGAGTTGTCCTCGTTTTCAGTCATTTTGTTGGCTGATAGTTTGTAGAGCAAGTTTCAAGGAAACAAAGATAAGGTGCACAATATTGTGGAACACTGTATCCTTCAACGTTGAACAAAACCAAAAACTAATACATAGGATTTTCGTCCTACTCAGTTATGGCGGATATTTTATCCTTTTACCCACTCCAGACGTCTATTGGAGTATTTTACGGGAAAAGGGGGTCTCTGAGAAAAGCACGACTGAGTTACTTTAGTATCTAGCTTTAAATTAGTGCCTTACCAAACGTTGGGCGCCATGTAGTGTAGTTCCTATAGTCCCAATAGGCTCTGCGCATTGGAATAATATATCCTATAGATTAGACATAGGACTGAGGTCAACTAGGTCTCTATCGAATATATTAAACTTAATTGTGAGTGCCAGCTAGCTCAGAGGTCACTAGAAACTTTCTTTAATTCACAAGAATGGATTCGTTTCTGACAACCCCATAAACCTGACAACTTTGTTTCCCAAGAATAGAAATATATCTCTAGAGTTGCGGAAACAATAGATAAGTATTTCACTCAGTCAATTGTGCATGCTTTGTTTCGACAGAGTTGCAGAGAAACGGGCATTTTCAATAAAAAGGTTTCATTGATCAGTCTTCTTTCTCATGCAAGAGAAGTGAACTGCTACAATCATTATGCAGACTGCAAAGTATAATGCGTACAGTGAGAACAATATTATAAATTAATACTGTAAGAGCATTGTATGGTTTCTAAGCCATATAAAAATACATATATAAATACAAAGACTAAAATACTCAACTGGTGCTTCTAAAATACACCTACCCCAATGTACCTAATCTAAGTCTAGAACGCGGGAGAAGTAATTATTGTGTAGCATAGGTTTTAGTTTTCTTTGACAAGAACCTACCAAAGGTTTCTTTAGGTTCTAATCAGCTTCATACCTTAGTTAGAATGAAGGAGGTCTGGTATCTCTGTCTCCGGAATCGATTTCCCAACACCCCGCAAGGGGAGCCGGAAACACTGGAACTGGATTCTTGGTAGGAGAAGGGACAGCTTCCTGATCATTGCGTCAACTGGAGAGGAATCGGCTTCCTTCTGCACCTGCTGTAGCGAGCTGCGTTGGGCAAGTAGATAGTCGAACTGCTCTGAACCACCGTAGTTTGCTAGAGCAAGTGAAGGTATATTTATACCTAGAAGGTGTTTAGGAATGCCATAGTTTGACGTAAAATCGGGAATAAGAACATCATAATGAACCCCTTGGCAATAGTTGTTCATTGTAAAACTAACTCAGTTCTTGGAGAAATCAAGATTCAAGCAAGGGGAAGTTCCCTGACTGCTTAAGCCGCTTTTCCAACAAATCGTTGTGATGCTTGGTACGGGTGGAAGTAGCCATGCCTGTATTTGGTTTGCATGGGCTATGCCTAAATAAGGGTTTGATTTCTATGCCTATATTAGGACAATGTGAATTGTACCTATATAAAGGCATGAATCGGGAAAATTCACTCGGAGCCTAAAATGCCACACAACAACATTAAGATGAAAATAGTTATTCAATATTAAATTAACAAAAATATATATTTTGTTTTAAAAAATCATATATTCAAAGAATTTACATTTCAATTAAGGGGGTCTATTAAACCCTTTGCAAAGTGTTTAAGTATATTTTCTATTTAAAAAAAATGCCAACTGACTTATTAATGGGAAGGAGACAAGTACAAATCTTTAAAAAGCAGCCCAATCAAAAACTAGGATCATAGTTTATATGGTATGTCTCTACGATGAGCAATACACTACTTTCATAGCACCTGTGGTGGGGCACATACAACAATCTGTTTTAGCAACCCACCCCCCTATGACCTCCTTCTCCATGGATTCCCTCACTACCACACTCCAACTTCATCTCTCAAGTGCCCCTCCCTCACACACCATTAATTTGTTGTATAGCACTACTCATACCAGTGTAGGGTTGCAGAGCACTTTACATCACACACATATATTATACAGAGACAATGAATCATATGTGTGTAATGTCAGTCTATAGAAAATGTTACATAAGACAATGAGGATTAAAGTATATAGCAATTACATGTCGTTGATACTAGTAGGCAGTATATTTTAAGAGTGAAAAGCACAAACTCAGGATTTAAAATGTACCCCAGTAGTTGGTGTTGTCCCGAGTGGTTGGGGTTAGCATTACTAATAAGACTCTATTCCCACCCAAGCAAACCCTTTTTAGCAAAAGTAGGATAAGGAAAGCCCGGAAAAAAACAAAGTTCTAACCTATACCATGCAGTTTTCAGCAGCTTTTTAATAACTATTCATAGGTCACTGTGCTATATTAGGATTGTGACTTATGAATTGCAAGCATCAAAAGGATTTCTGTGACAAAAGCAGTAACCTCTTGAGCTATCCACATAAATTCTGTGATTTGCATGGTGCACGTTCTTTTCAGCAGGCATATTAAACCTTTACACTACTTTATGATAAGTCAAAACTGACGCTATACTAAGATCCATCTCTCTCAAGCAGGAACATTAACCAACAGAGTTATCTTGACATTTTATTGTTACCTGAAAACTGCTGAACACACAGCACAACCCTAAAACCACACTTGCTCCATAGGCATCCTGAAATCCCTGTATTTGAATGCGCTCTCATGCGATCTCGTGCGATAATGAAAGAAAAATTGCCTCGATAAAAAATGTATTCGCCAAGTCTTTAAACAAAATAATCCAGTTCAACGTGTTTATTTTAGACTGCCTCGGACTGACCTTCTGAAATGCTCCATTCTTAAATTAAATAAAGCAGCAGCCCCTTTGTCTTTGGTGCATGTCCTGGGACTCCTGCAGCAGAGCTTGCCACACAAGAAAGAGGCATTTTCACACATGCCGAATGGGACAATAAAAGGACATTTCGTTTACGCCATGCAGCAGGTGTGAAAACCCCTGCCATATGGCGACAACACAATGTCCTTTTATTGTCTCTTTTGCTCCTGGAAGTGGCTAGGGCGCTGTCAGAACCAGTCTGGGTGCAGGGAGAGGAAAGGCTACCCATGCACGTTCGCAGCCTAAAGGGAACATAGGCAATAAGTGATCAGCATTGCCCATGACGGACATTGAGAAATAGTTGCCACCATGAGAGCTCTTTGTGTCCGAGCCTGGTTTCCTTATTTCGACAAAAAGGTTGATAAAGAATAAAGACTTGTCATATATCCAGCTGTCTTTCGTCTCCAGTTGTTCAGCACCCTTTGAACATCTCGGGGTTGCCACATCATGCTAGGGAGAGAATTGCTATTGATTTTTTTGGTCTTCTTGAAAATGGACATCATCTTCCAGTCATTGTTGATGAATACTCTTGTTTTCCATTGGTAGAAGACCATTTCTTACTCTACACATGAAAAGGTTATTAAAAAATTAGATGGCATCTTTGCAACATTCGGTGTACATGCAAACTTAAAATCTGACAACGGTTCACCTGTTAATAGTCAAGAATTCAAAGACTTTCTAAATCACCTCAAAATAAAGCATCAAAAAAGCCCTACTCTTTGGCCTCCGGCCAGTGACCTGGTTCATGAGTACTCTAAAGAAAGCTGTTCAGCGTGCTGCATTGGAGACACTCAACCTCAACGTTTTTTTTAACACTACTCTTCGAGCTTATTGTTTGACCCCTCATTCAACAACAGGGCAAAGCCCTGCAACTCTCATGTTTGGAAGAGCCATGATGACCAACCTGCCCCAATAGACCAACCTCAGAACCAATAATGAGGAAGACATTCATACTACGGACTTTGGACGCAAACAGAAGATGAAAATATATGGTGACAAAGTCATGTAAAGAGGAGATCGAGTGATTGTCAGACAACCTAGAAAAAGAAAGTCTGAAGCTCCATTTGAGGCTGAACCCTTTACTATCACTAACACCAAAAGACACATAACGACTATCCAATGTCCTGAATAACTCCTTACGAGAGATTTTCTCATTTTCGACATGTAGCCCATCAAACATTGACGTCAATGTAGAGACTGTGTCCAGAGAAATTGATGACTCTGTGGCTGCTGATGATTCCACCTCACCTCTGCAGATCACTGACACTTCAACTGCCAGATCCCGGTTTCCAAAAACCCGATCAGGACGTGTGATTTAGGCACCATGACGCCAAATTGAAGCTCATATATCTATGATCATCTATGTATTTATTCATGTATTTATTTATCTATCTATTTTGTAAAAGTGTTACTTTTTTATTTAACAATGCAGGAGATTTAGTGGCTTGTAAATAAAAGAAAGTTGGAACCCTTTTGGTTCTCACTGTATGCCGTAGGCCTGTTGGAGGGATGAGTTGAATGCAGGCTTAGATTGTGGAGTTCTGACTTTAAAGCAGCGGAATAAAGACGTATAAAATTAGTCTCCGTGTGTGGCATGGTTATTGGAGAGTACCTTGGCTGGTGGAACGCTACAAAGGGCAACCATTAAACTGAAAACGAAATGATACTAAATGGAAGGAATGCCTCCTCTGGTACCCTTTTTGTGCATTCCAGGTGAACTAATAACAAATTGGGAGGATTGGAAGGAAGGCTTTGAATCGTATGTGGTAGCCACTGGCTGTGCTATATTTACTACCTCACGCAAATTGGCAGTGCTAAAGCAGAAGGCTAACAGCTTCTAAAACATCTTCCACCAATGAAGAAGAGGAAATGGATGAATTTGAGAAAGCCGTGCAACAATTGGACCTAAACTATGGCAATAGAAGGCCGATTGGTGCGGAAAGAGTATGAGAGATTACTTCATACATAAAATGTAATCTTGGAAATAGGGCAGCGATGAAGGATGAAGTGTTGAAGGAGATGGCATCTGGCAATGCTGATAAGATAGCAAGCGTACAAAAGACCACATACAAAAATAGCTTTGAGAAAAAGCAAAATAAAGCAGGTAACCAGTCCAGTGATGGTCAGTTCAAGGGCATATTGTGTTTTAAAAGTGGAATGAAAGTTATTTAGCAACAAATATGTAAGAAATGGGGTTACCAAATCTCCAAGCGGGCAGGCCAAACTTCGAGGACATGTGAAGCACTCACGCAGTACCCAGAGACGACACACCAGGCACAGCACAAAAGAGGCAGGACACCAGTTTGAGTTGGAAAAAGATAAGTAGTTTAGTAGTGTTTCCAACCTGCAAGGCAAAATAAAATGCAAAACAGTAGTGTCACAAAAGGGCGCCAATTGGCGCCAGAGCCAAGTGTATAAAGGGGGGATTATTTACATGGGAAGTAAGGGCTGAGTCCATAAGTCCATGCTGAAAGGAAAAAGGATGGGATCAAAATAACATTAGATCTGGGGCCAATCTGGTGGGGCCAACTCAGACTCTCATCCTTATGGGAGGGCTGTAACTGCAAAATATCACATTAGCATAGATATACATCATGCACAATAACGCCAACCCACCCCCTGTAAAGGAAAAACTTCATGGCATTACAGCATATAATACCAGGCAGGAACACCTGTAATAAATCAGCGAAGCTTCCTCCACCATAAACCTGTGGGTATCAAACATCAGCCTAAAACGCATTTAACATGGGCATAAACCGGGGCCCGGAATAACACGTCAGGCCAGCATGGGGGCTCACCAGGCCCAAACCTGTAAGGAAAGGCACCTTCACCTGCCCTATGGGCACCAAAGCATACAAACACCCATCATGTGTAAAACAACAGTATACCTGGGCCTCAATAACCATAGTGTAGGCATAACATTAGCATAATCACATTAGCAGGGTAATCAGCCTACAATCAAAACTAGGCACAGAAGCGCACCACACCTGTAAAGGAAAAGTCACATTCACCTGCCCGGGGGCACAAAAGCCTTATCTATAAAATCACTTAGGCAGTACATAACAGTAGTGTCAATCATAGGCAGGGGCGCAGTAACCTAAGCACCCAGCATTGACATAAGCTGTGGCCGTGACTCAGGGGGCATCGATAATTCCTTGGGGGACCCTATGGGCTAGTTATCGGCCTCCTACAACTGGCACAGTCTACTGGGGCCACAGACTCCGCTGGGGGCCCAACGTTGCAGGTGCCCACTGCCTGACGGGGCACCTGGTAAGTAAGTCAGGTCCTCGGGGCGGGCACCGACCCTGTGCCCCGACTCCAGCCCACCAACCACCACGCAGCTGAGGCTTCACTCACCGGCTTCCCCAGGGCTCTTCTTTTGCTCAATGTGGGCGCAGGGCTCTCCTCTGCAGTAGGGGCCAGGCACCGACAATGTGCCTCGAGGCCCCTGCAGCACCCTCACGTCGGGGTGGAAGGAAGGAGGGGTTCGCGCTTCCTCGAGCGCCCCTCCCGGCGGTATCTTTCGACTTCTCCCGGGTCCCTCTGCCTTACGGGGACCCGGGAAACTCACTGGCCGTGTGGGTGCCTGGCGTCTTGCTTTACCCGGGCCCTTCTTCTTCACAGGGGCCCGGGGTGTCCAAACGGCGTCGGCGAGGCCACCGGGGACGAGCGCGGGGACTTGGCCCGCGAGGGGGAAGCCTGCCTGGCTTTCCTCCCTCCTCCTTCGGGTCGCTTCTTCCGTGCCGGCAGGGCTGGCACCGACAGTGTGCTCCGGTCCGCCTCCTCCACTGGCCCCTCACTCTGGGGCTCAGACCGGCGGGGTGGGCTCCCGCTCCGGTCACTCTCGCTTCGGGGCTCCCCCTCGACCACGGGGGTCCCGCACCGACTCTTCACCCGGCCTTCCTGGCCGACAACCAATCCGTGCGCGGCGTTGGCGGGGGCGGGCCGATGACACGGCCTGGCCCCTGTCACGTGATGGGGGACCTGACGGCCTCAGGGCCTAGCGCGGCCCTTTCCTCACATCGGCGGCCCTCTCCTGGCACCGGGGGCCGCCGCGACGATTCCCACAGCAGTGGGGGGTCCCTCAAGGCGGCGCCGGGCTGCGGCGGTGATCTTCGCCTATTCACAACCTGTGCAATCTTCCAGCCGCCCACAGTCTCCTCAGCGACAGTAAGGGGTAGGCTCCCTGTTTAATTAATTAATTATATGGCGGTATTCACAGCGCGCCGAAATGAGGGTAGGCTCCTCAGTAAATGGCGCTATTCTCGGAGCTCAGCTCCTCCTTCGGCCCACACAGCTTCCAGGGCCAACAGTACTCCGGTGGCCACAACAGTGCTAGGGCCCAGCGCTTCGGGGCCTCACAGCACTTCAGCCAGCAACAGTCAGGGGGCACAGTTCTTTAACAGGTCACAGTCCCTCAGGGGGTACAATCCTCCCCGGGCAGCTCCTCCCGACTCAGCACTTCCACAGGGGCCACAGCTTCACCCTGGGGGGGCAGACAGTCCCACACCCGCTCCTCAGGGGCACACTCCTCACCTCCTGGGCGCTTCTTCCTTGCAGCACTGGCGTAATTCCCGGTCCCCACAGTGTCAGGGACCTGGGTAGGGGCCCTCCCTTGTCAGGGGCCCAGGGGACGGTAGAGTAGAGGGTTTTAGGGGTGCAGGGCCCAGCTCACAGGCCCATGTGGCGGTAGCACCTTGTAGCAGGTCCCCTCTCTTTCTTGTCCCAGCGCTGACTGACTCTCTGGTGGCACATCCCCCTTACTTATACCCTCCTCCCAGGCAGTGCCAGAACCTTCTAGAATGTTGGCATAACTAGCCTAAACTGGCTCAAGGGGAGGGGGTGAGCACCCTGGGTGCCAGGCTTTCCCTCCAAATGCTAGGGGTAGCTGGGTAATAATAGCTAGACTGCTGACCTATGGCAGTACAGTGGCAAAACCCATGGCCATGGCATCCATTTTAAACACAGTACATTTTAGTCAGGTGCATTTTAAAAATGGGGAAATTTACAAGTGCTCACACCATTACATGACATTACCTTTTTAACAAGGTGTCTCACACCACTCATGGCCTATACAGGTTTAATCCCATGGGGGAGACATTTCAAATTGGAGGGGCAAAAGCGAAAAATTTGGGGGGAAAAGGCCAAGTCCAACATTCATGTATTTATTTATCTATCTATTTTGTAAAAGTGTTACTTTTTTATTTAACAATGCAGGAGATTTAGTGGCTTGTAAATAAAAGAAAGTTGGAACCCTTTTGGTTCTCACTGTATGCCGTAGGCCTGTTGGAGGGATGAGTTGAATGCAGGCTTAGATTGTGGAGTTCTGACTTTAACGCAGCGGAATAAAGACGTATAAAATTAGTCTCCGTGTGTGGCATGGTTATTGGAGAGTACCTTGGCTGGTAGAACGCTACAAAGGGCAACCATTAAACTGAAAACGAAATGAAACAAAATGGAAGGAATGCCTCCTCTGGTACCCTTTTTGTGCATTCCAGGTGAACTAATAACAAATTGGGAGGATTGGAAGGAAGGCTTTGAATCGTATGTGGTAGACACTGGCTGTGCTATATTTACTACCTCACGCAAATTGGCAGTGCTAAAGCAGAAGGCTGACAGCTTCTAAAACATCTTCCACCAATGAAGAAGAGGAAATGGATGAATTTGAGAAAGCCGTGCAACAATTGGACCTAAACTATGGCAATAGAAGGCCAATTGGTGCGGAAAGAGTATGAGAGATTACTTCATACATAAAATGTAATCTTGGAAATAGGGCAGCGATGAAGGATGAAGTGTTGAAGGAGATGGCATCTGGCAATGCTGATAAGATAGCAAGCGTACAAAAGACCACATACAAAAATAGCTTTGAGAAAAAGCAAAATAAAGCAGGTAACCAGTCCAGTGATGGTCAGTTCAAGGGCATATTGTGTTTTAAAAGTGGAATGAAAGTTATTTAGCAACAAATATGCAGGAAATGGCAGATAAAAGGCAATTTTTCAAGACTATGCAAATAAAAAATTGGAAATTTCCCTGCAAATTTCAGTTGCATAAGTTGGAATTGACGATACAGACGGCCTTCCTGAAGAGTCTTTATTACATATAAGTGAAGCGGAAACGCATACGAACAAAGACAATCTCGTTTGCACAATATTCATGGATGGTGTTGAAGTACAGGTTATGGCAGATTCTGGTGCCCGCTCCAACTTAATTGGGGAAGAACAGCTAAGTAAATTTCCCTATCCGGTTTTATACCTACTGGATATCAGGCTTGTAGCATATGGCAACAAACTTGTTGAATTGGTGGGATATTTTAAAAGAGGCTTTGGGATTCGTAGGTGTTACAACTCAATTGAAAATATACATTGCGAATGAAGGTTCTTGCTGGTTGGGTTGGCCACAACAAAGAGAACTGTTAATGAGCTTAGATCCAAATTATCCAGACCAAGTTTTAGGTGTAGACACAAATGTGAATGCCTTGTATAAAATCAAATGGGAGGAGAAATTCCTAGAGGCCTACAAGGAAGGATTAACCTTACTGAAGACTTTACGCACAAAATTGTACACACCTCCTATAAAGAGGGAGCCTCTGAGTACGGAACTGAGTAGGTTGTGTGATGAAAATAATTATTGGGAAAAAGTAAGTGTCGAAGTGGTTGGTTCCCATTGTCCTGGCCAAAAAGGTTAATGGGGATTTGCAAATGTGTTTGACCTCTGTGACTTGGAAGTGTTGATCTGGGTAGACAGACCCCCTTGCCTAATATAGGTGAGAAGTTGACAACAGTCAAGGGGGCAACCTGGGGGTCTAAGAGGGAGCTAATTGATGATCCCTAGATACACTAAACTCCTATAGAAGTGAGCAAGTGACTACGGTGCTAGATCAAACTGACTACCTATAGTAAAGAAGGAAATACAACCTCACAGTCATATGACGCACCGCGATTGTTTGAACAGACCCATACAGAGAAAGATAGGATTCCCATCAGCAGTGTGTAGATCAAATAATTATCATTTGGTCATCCTGATAGGGCTGGCGTGTCTCTTGATCAGTAAGACCATGCCATGCCTCAAACTCATCCGGGTCAAAACCCTCAATCGCCGTGATGACCATAGAACTATGATCTGAATGGGAACTGTGCAGTGCAAAAAGGAAAAAGGTGGTGTATATTAAAAAAGGATAGAGCAACAATAAGAACAAACTTTATTCAGCATTGTTCTCTCCCTTATTAAAACCAAGCAAGTAAAGCAGTTTAACCAAATAGCTGCATGTTACTAGGCCAACATGTTTCAACCAAACTGGACTAATTCCAAAGGCTTTCGTCAGGGCCACAGTTCTAAATACTTGCTACTGCATTATAAAGGTGCAACAAAAAGGATATAAGTGTGCAGATGAATATTAATTTTCCTCTGTATCAACTTGGTGTATCAGCCATCTGTGTGAAACAAACAATGCAACAAATGAGTCATATTGGAAGAAGTAAAACCATAACTAACCCCAGATCAGTGAGTTTGATATTCAAAAAAATTAATAAATCATACTCACCCGCATGGTACAGGGAGTATGCTTCACCTCCCCTGGAAACCTTGCTCAGGAATAGAAGGAGGTCCCGCTCTACAAAAGGTAAGGAGGGGGTGTTTGTGAAGAGGAGTGGGAAGACCAACTTGTACTGTCCTTGCCTCTACACCTATGTTCACCCCAGTTTAATCAAAACCTCTTTGAGGGCAGTAAAAAGTCTCAAAAAACAGGGACAGACCAGGTTAGCAAATCACCTGAGTGTCCAAAGTACCTCTTACATAATGACTGCCTGGTTTTAGTAGTAAATTTCCACCCCTTCGAGGAAGGAAGAGGAACTATGTCTAGTAGTCGAATGAGAATTTGAAACCGCTTAGTTCCATGGACTCACCTGTCCGTCGCGACCCCTTTGCGCTCGTCTGAGCTCAGTGGGAGGTGAGGTGCCATAGTGTGAGTCTAAACAAATAGTGAAGGGAACAGGAAGTGGGCGGAGCTGCACCAGCCGGTGTCAGAAGATAGCGCGCCGCTTTGTTCCTGTCAGCCCTCAGTAACAACGTTCCCATATTGTAATTAAATATCGATATTGTAAAAGCGAGGCCGGTATCAAGCTTACCAGGGTCGCCGGTCTAAGAGTAACAATCTCGGCCATTGTTCCTGTCATAGCGTAGTCCCGCGAGATGTGAAACCGGGACTACCATATGACGTCATCAGTGCCGTCTGTGTAGTTCGGAAGGCTGCCTCAGTCAGTGCAAGGTAAACGTTCGAAACAAGGAGCCCAAGCTCTCACGATACTCCCTCTAACATGCACCGACTTAGTAATAAACCGAACAGGAAAAAAGGATAAAGGAAATTACTCTTTATCTATCCTTGTAGTCTGTTGGTAACCAAATTTCAACTATTAAACCGGGACTCCAAATGCAAAATTAACTGGTATAATGGGTCATTCAGCTGACGTATATTGATACCCGTTTTATTATAGTCCACCATGGTCGCATCTGGGAGGTAGTGTATGTAGTACAGTCACCACCTGCAAGATCACGTGATACTCTCAAGTCCCTGGTAAATGGCTGAGGCTCACAACCAAAAAAGAACAAAACATCACATAGGCTTAGAATACGCCGATGTAATCGATGATCAAGTACGTTATAATTTTAACTCCATCAATATATCTAGGATAATATTGTGGTTCTCTGATAAACAGCCTCTCCTCATCATCACTATTGCAGCTAGAGAGGGGATCACCCTCCACTTGCCACGCGCGATATAATGCGTGGACACGTTAGATGACCAACCCAAATCAATGATTCTGAAGCAATGGGAACACCTGAAGAGTGAATCAGGAAGGCTAATTAGTTTAATTTAAAGCCACCCAGGGTATTTCGTCATTTAATCCACATGTGTCAGTAGACAATTTGAATATCCATTTCTGTTCTTTCTTAAATAAGAAATTCGATATGTCACTCACATGGGATGGAATGTAGGGTTTGTCCAGGACAGTCCAAATGAAGTCTGTCTCAGAATGGTTAAATTCCAAGAAGTGTTTGGTCAGCTTAGGCATAGTTATTTTTACATCTAAACAAGCTCTTGTGTTCTTGCATTCGAACTCGGACCTTTCGAGTCGTCATTCCCACATACTTCTTATCACATGGGCAAGTTATTTGATAAATCAAATTGGTGCTATTACAGTTCGTGAATTTTTTGAGTATCCATGGCCGATCCGTCCCAATGTCTAGTTCTAATGTACGTGATGTCTGAGGGCAGACCGAACAGGACCCACAAGGATGATGCCCTGTCACTGCTGGCAAATCCCAGAGGGTACCAACGGACCTTTTGGGAGTGTCTTTCGGACGGGTATGGACCAACCTATCCCGTAGGTTTGTAGCCTCTTAAAGGCAAACAAAGAAGGTTCAATTTTATCATTGCCCGCATTTAGAATTCTCCAGTGACGTTTTACAATGCTTTGTATGTGATTGGACCTTGTGTTGAATGTGCTCACAAAGGTAATACGTTCCAGAGGTGGTTTGGCTACTGGAATGTCAAGTAATGCAAGACGATTGTTATTAGTTGCTCGTTTCAGTGAACGTTTAACAAGCTGTTTGGGATAATGTCTTTGGATCACCTTTTGACTTAGAAGTTCTGCATGTTTAGAAAAAGTATCTTTCTCTGGGCAATTACGTCTTACTCTAAGAAATTGCCCATAAGGCAAATTGTCTCTAAGGGCTAAACGGGTGTCCGACCAAATTTTGGTTGATATACAAGTGATGGAGGCAGGTATTAGAGCCACAGTTACACCAGCTCTATTTAAAAAACAACAAGAGGAATCTAATAAAACCAACATCGCATTTAGGAGGCCTATTCTAGAAGAGAAGATTGATAAATTTAAAAAAGATCTTTCTAAATTCAAGTTTGAAACTGTATACCCATATACCAGCGATTCCTACAAAGCACCTGAATTCAGGAACAATGGGAAGAGGTATGGTTCCAACTATTCCGGTTCCAGCTCGGGATCTGAGAGTGATCCAGACCCTAATAATTTTCCACCACCTGTGATGAGGGGGAGAGGCCGTTCCCGTAGGTCCCAGAACTATAGGGATCCAAATCCAGGCCAGTTTCAAACATGGTGGCCACCAACACCCTGGGGACATATGGTACCTCCACAATACCCTTTCCCCGCAAATCCGGGTCCCTTTCCTGGATATCAGCTAAATTATGGTAATCAATCTTTTTTACCGTTTGGCCAAGGACGCCCCAGAGGCAAAAGAAGAAATGCACAGGCCCAAGTACATTGGGAGGATCCAACAGGGCCCCATGCAGGCACTCGGAGCCACACGAGGAGGACCTCAGCTCAGACAGAGAACGAGTAGCACCAAGTTTGGTGGTTAATTTGAGTCGCAAAATCCTAACTGAGCAGGAAGAAATTGTTCTTAATAAAGGGTTGGGATTTGTGATCACCACTTCTGGAGATCCCTTTCAGATTCATATCGAACTGGCTCAATTTTTCCGCAAATTGCGATTGCACTATTTCTTTCGGGACCAAAAAACTACAGAGGCAACCGCTATTGATGAGAACACTGGTCTCAAGAAGAAGTCAACTTTCCAACCATTTATTCATCAGGTACCTTCTCAGGTAGCGACATTTGAGCAGGCTGTGAAAGATGACATTCACAGGTTATTGAGTTCTCCGAAGAATGACTTAAAAAATCTATCCAAGGCAGAAAATCAAGCACTCCTAGCTCTTACACAGGACGGCTCAATTACAATCAAGCCTGCGGACAAAGGCGGCTCGATAGTAATTCAAGACACTGTAGACTATAGAGCTGAGTGTCTACGACAACTACATGTCGAGACATCATATGAGATACTCACTACAGATCCTAGAGAGAGACGGTCTTTAGAGATCGACACTCTGATAGAGGAAGCCTTGAGCGAAGGCTGGATTACGAACCACAAAGCCAAATTTTTGTCAACTGCTCACCCCACAATGCCTTACTTCTAAACTTTGCCTAAAGTGCATAAGGCCCAGAGACCACCTCCTGGCAGGCCTATAATATCTGGCCAAGGCTCTCTTCTTGAGCCATTATCAGCATTTGTGGACCATTTTCGTAGACCTATTGTTGAAAAAATGCCCACATATCTCAAGGACACAACTGATGTCTTAGGAGCCTTACCTGATATTGAGTACAATAAGGAGACAGACTACCTGGTCTCGTTTGACGGTGAGTCGTTATATACATCGATTCCTCAAGCCGAGACTTTAGACACCATCAGGGATATTCTAAGCCATACTGAACTGAACTCCATTACTCCAGTGTCCTTTATCATGTCCCTGGCTAAGTTAGCCATGAAAGACAATTTCTTTAGATTTGAGGACAATATCTTTCTCCAGATCTCTGGGACCAGTATGGGCAGCATTTTCGCCCCAAGTTTGGTGAATTTGTATGTCCATACTTTCGAACAGCAACACATCTTAACAACATCTAATCCCTTCCACCCTTACATCAAGTGGTGGAAGAGGTATATAGATGATATCCTGGTGATCTGGAGAGGTGACTACGAGTCCATTTGCTTGTTCCATCAATGGCTAAATATGCAGAACCAGTACCTACGCTTTACGGTAGAGCTCAACAAAGAAAGGATTTCCTTTTTGGATTTATCCATCTATGCCACCAACACGGGCCTTGAAAGTGAATTGTTCCGTAAGCCTATGGCCAGGAACTCCCTTTTACTGTATGGGAGTCAACATCCCAAAGCCCTTAGAGACAATTTGCCTTATGGGCAATTTCTTAGAGTAAGGCGTAATTGCTCAGAGAAAGATACTTTTTCTAAACATGCAGAACTTCTAAGTCAACAGTTGATCCAAAGACATTATCCCAAACAGCTTGTTAAACGTTCACTGAAACGAGCAACTAATAACAATCGTCTTGCATTACTTGACATTCCAGTAGCCAAACCACCTCTGGAACGTATTACCTTTGTGAGCACATTCAACACAAGGTCCAATCACATACAACGCATTGTAAAACGTCACTGGAGAATTCTAAATGCGGGCAATGATAAAATTGAACCTCCTTTGTTCGCCTTTAAGAGGGCTACAAACCTACGGGATAGGTTGGTCCATACCCGTCCGAAAGACACTCCCAAAAGGTCCGTTGGTACCCTCTGGGATTTGCCAGCAGTGACAGGGCATCATCCTTGTGGGTCCTGTTCGGTCTGCCCTCAGACATCACGTACATTAGAACTAGACATTGGGACGGTTCGACCATGGATACTCAATAAATTCACGAACTGTAATAGCACCAATTTGATTTATCAAATAACTTGCCCATGTGATAAGAAGTATGTGGGAATGACGACTCGAAAGGTCCGAGTTCGAATGCAAGAACACAAGAGCTTGTTTAGATGTAAAAAAAACTGTGTCTAAGCTGACCAAACACTTCTTGGAATTTAACCATTCTGAGACAGACTTCATTTGGACTGTCCTGGACAAACCCTACATTCCATCCCATGTGAGTGACATATCGAATTTCTTATTTAAGAAAGAACAGAAATGGATATTCAAATTGTCTACTGACACATGTGGATTAAATGACGAAATACCCTGGGTGGCTTTAAATTGAACTAATTAGCCTTCCTGATTCACTCTTCAGGTGTTCCCATTGCTTCAGAGTCATTGATTTGGGTTGGTCATCTAACGTGTCCACGCATTATATCGCGCGTGGCAAGTGGAGGGTGATCCCCTCTCTAGCTGCAATAGTGATGATGAGGAGAGGCTGTTTATCAGAGAACCACAATATTATCCTAGATATATTGATGGAGTTCAAATTATAACGTACTTGATCATCGATGACATCGGCGTATTCTAAGCCTATGTGATGTTTTGTTCTTTTTTGGTTGTGAGCCTCAGTCATTTACCAGGGACTTGAGAGTATCACGTGATCTTGCAGGTGGTGACTGTACTACATACAGTACCTCCCAGATGCAACCATGGTGGACTATAATAAAACGGGTATCAATATACGTCAGCTGAATGACCCGTTATACCAGTTAATTTTGCATTTGGAGTCCCGGTTTAATAGTTGAAATTTGGTTACCAGCAGACTACAAGGATAGATAAAGAGTAATTTCCTTTATCCTTTTTTCCTGTTCGGTTTATTACTAAGTCGGTGCACGTTAGAGGGAGTATCGTGAGAGCTTGGGCTCCTTGTTTCGAACGTTTACCTTGCACTGACTGAGGCAGCCTTCCGAACTACACAGACGGCACTGATGACGTCATATGGTAGTCCCGGTTTCACATCTCGCGGGACTACGCTATGACAGGAACAATGGCCGAGATTGTTATTCTTAGACCGGCGACCCTGGTAAGCTTGATACCGGCCTCGCTTTTACAATATCGATATTTAATTACAATATGGCAACATTGTTACTGAGGGTTGACAGGAACAAAGCGGCGCGCTATCTTCTGACACCGGCCGGTGCAGCTCCGGCCACTTCCTGTTCCCTTCACTATTTGTTTAGACTTACACTATGGCACCTTGCCTCCCACTGAGCTCAGACGAGCGCAAAGGGGTCGCGACGGACAGGTGAGTCCATGGAACTAAGCGGTTTCAAATTCTCATTCGACTACTAGACGTAGTTCCTCTTCCTTCCTCGAAGGGGTGGAAATTTACTACTAAAACCAGGCAGTCATTATGTAAGAGGTACTTTGGACACTCAGGTGGTTTGCTAACCTGGTCTGTCCCTGTTTTTTGAGACTTTTTACTGCCCTCCAAGAGGTTTTGATTAAACGGGGGTGAACATAGGTGTAGAGGCAAGGACAGTACAAGTTGGTTTTCCTACTCCTCTTCACAAACACCCCCTCCTTACCTTTTGTAGAGCGGGACCTCCTTCTATTCCTGAGCAAGGTTTCCAGGAGAGGTGAGGCATACTCCCTGTACAATGCGGGTGAGTATAATTTATAAATTATTTTGAATATCAAACTCACTGATCTGGGGTTAGTTATGGTTTTACTTCTTCCAATATGACTCATTTGTTGCATTGTTTGTTTCACACAGATGGCTGATACACCAAGTTGATACAGAGGAAAATTAATATTCATCTGCACACTTATATCCTTTTTGTTGCACCTTTATAATGCAGTAGCAAGTATTTAGAACTGTGGCCCTGACGAAAGCCTTTGGAATTAGTCCAGTTTGGTTGAAACATGTTGGCCTTGTAACATGCAGCTATTTGGTTAAACTGCTTTACTTGCTTGGTTTTAATAAGGAAGAGAACAATGCTGATTAAAGTTTGTTCTTATTGTTGCTCTATCCTTTTTTAATATACACCACTTTTTTCCTTTTTGCACTGCACAGTTCCCATTCAGATCATAGTTCTATGGTCATCACGGCGATTGAGGGTTTTGACCCGGATGAGTTTGAGGCATGGCATGGTCTTACTGATCAAGAGACACGCCAGCCCTATCAGGATGACCAAATGATAATTATTTGATCTACACACTGCTGATGGGAATCCTATCTTTCTCTGTATGGGTCTGTTCAAACAATCGCGGTGAGTCATATGACTGTGAGGTTGTATTTCCTTCTTTACTATAGGTAGTCAGTTTGATCTAGCACCTTAGTCACTTGCTCACTTTTAAAGGAGTTTAGTGTATCTAGGGATCATCAATTAGCTCCCTCTTAGACCCCCAGGTTGCTTTTTTGTGAGTACACTGTTTGTTTGGGGAGTTCATCCTGAGCTGGTCTTTAAATGATTTCCCTGTGACCCTTGGTTTTACCTTTTGTTATCTAACAGTCAAGGGGGAACAACTATACTCTAGAGTTGTTGTCCACATATCACTAAATTACATTACATCTGGAGTCTAGGAGGCCATTAACATTCTTAATTACACCTGAAGGGGTGCATCGGTTTGTCAGGATGCCATTAGCTTTCACATCTGCGTCAGAGGTTTTCCAAAGAGCAATTCAACTATTCCAGGACGTGCCTAACGTTACTTTTGAAGATGGTATCCTTGTCTTTGCCAAAGACAAGGAAACTCATGATAAAGTGTTGTGTAAAGAATAAACTATTTTGTTGCAAAATGGGTTAACTATCAAAAGGTAAAAATGCAAGATTTGTGTGAATGGAGTGAAAAACCTGGAGCATTGGTTGGATGAAAAGGGTGTATCGACAAAAATCAAATTGGTAAAAGCCATTCAATATGACCCATCCCCATTGAACAAAAAACAATTACAATCATTTGCTAAGGTAGCTAAATGTTATTACTGGTTCAAACCAGTGTTTGCTGATAAGACTGTGCACAGGAGGAACTACAATAGGTTTGAATGGTGTGTAGGGTGCATGAGTGAGTTTGCCCAACTAAAAAAGATACAGCATCTGCCAGCACTGATACTACTTGACAAGTGTGATAAGAGTGTGATTTACCCATGCCAAAGCAGTGTGGGTCAGGGTGCAGTGTTGACCCAATACAGAGAAGGAAGAGTAGTTACCATCACTTGCGCATCAAGAACAGAGTTGACATATTCCACTATTGAGCATGAAACATTGGCTTGTTGATGGGGTGTAGCTTATTTTTTAGTTTGTCCTATGCACAGATAGCATGAGCAAGGAATCTGCTAGAGTATCATGTTGGATGATCAATCAATCAATCAATCAATCAGGACATTTGTAGAGCGCACTACTTACCCGGAGGGTCTCAAGGCGCTTGGGGGAGGGGGGGGGGATGCTGCTACTGCTCGAACAGCCAGGTCTTGAGCTTCTTCCTGAAGGAGAGGTGGTCTTGGGTCAGGCGCAGGTCGGTCGGGAGGGAGTTCCAGGTCTTGGCGGCCAGGTAGGAGAAGGACCTTCCTCCTGTTGTCGCTCTTCGAACGCGGGGAACGGCGGCGAGGGCGTGACTGGCTGATCGGAGGTGGCGTTTGGGAGCGTAGAAGTTGATGCGGTTGTTGAGGTAGCTCGGGCCCTGATCGTGAAGGGCTTTGTGTGCGTGGGTGAGGAGACGGAAGGTGATTCTTTTGTTGACGGGGAGCCAATGGAGGTCTCTCAGATGTCCGGAGATGTGGCTGTGTCGTGGGATGTCGAGGATGAGTCTGGCTGAGGTGTTCTGGATCCGCTGGAGTCTCTTCTGGAGCTTGGCGGTGGTTCCGGCGTAGAGGGCGTTGCCGTAGTCCAGACGGCTGGTGACGAGGGCCTGGGTGACCGTCTTCCTGGTCTCGGTGGGGATCCACCGGAAGATCTTCCGTAGCATGCGCAGAATGTTGAAGCACGACGAGGATACGGCGTTGACTTGTCTGGTCATGGAGAGGGAGGAGTCCAGGATGAAGCCCAGGTTGCGTGCGTGGTCTGTCGGTTTGGGTGCGGTGCCCAGGGCGGGGGGCCACCAGGAGTCATCCCAGGCGGAGGGCGAGGAGCCCAGGATGAGGACTTCCGTCTTGTCTGAGTTCAGTTTCAGGCGGCTGGTCGTCATCCACTCGGCTACGTCTTTCATCCCTTCGTGAATGAGAATGTTAGAGTACTCTTACAAAATGGAATATGTCTCAAGGAAGAAAGTTTGTGTCAGCAGATTTTGTGTCAATATTGCCTGTAAGTAGTCAGGAGGGTGTGAAAAAGAAGAAGAGGAATGGATGGTGGCTTCTGTTGCTGATGTCAAGCAGTGAAGGACTATATGTTGTTACACTCGGTCATGAGATGCATGTCGAAGGGTTGACCAATGAAAAGTGAAGGTTTTCATCAGGCTGAGAACTATCATCAGATAAGACTAGAGATGTCAGTTGTTGATAACATGATGTTGAGAGGCGAAGTGTTGATGATGCCTGAAACATTAAGGGAGAGCATTCTGAGGTAGCACATGAGGGTCATATAAGGATGAGTGCAACCAAGCATTTTATAAGGGCAGAATACTGGTGGGCAGTTGAAAACCAAGACGTTTAGAGAAGCATAAGCAATTGTACACCATGTGCTTGGACTGACAAATCACAGAGGACTGTTGATTACCTGCCTGTTGCAACTGATAAGACGGATGCTTCTTGGAAAAAAATTGGGTTGTGATTTAAGGGCTTACATTGTTCTGGCAACAAGTTGCAAATATGCCACTGTGGCAGTGGATTACCATTCAGGTGGCCATAACTGAAATTTACCGATCAAGTAAATACACATGATGTCATCAGTTTTCCAGTGGGAGGTTTCAGTTGTACAGGCAGAATATGGGAAATATGGGGATGGAATTGGGAAGGAATACCCGAGATTGTTGTCATGGATAATGGGGTACAATTTGTTTCACAATATATGAACGACTTTTTCAAGACTAATGGGGTAGAACATATTCATTTGTTTATTACCCTCAAGAGAATGGTCGAGTTGAAATAACGCTCAAAGAGGGTCATGGAAAAGTGCTCTAAGCAAGTTAATGTTGTCAAATTAGACAACTCCTAATAGCGTAACAGAAAAGACATTTTGAAGCCATGAGGAGGGGTATACCAAGAATGCTGTTTTAAAAACGTGTGGCTAAATGCAAATGGTGTGATGAAGGAGACAAAAGGAGTGGTTACCTTTGTGTAATAGATTTTTTAGTTGGAAATTTGATGAATGTGAGAGGTGGACTAAGGGGAAGACGGGGTTGTTGTAATGCTCTGCTCCATTGCAGGTGAGGCAGATACACCCTAGTACTGTACTGTTGAATGATGGCAATGTGTGGAATTATAAAAAAAGTGACAACATTATAAACTTGTCTCACAGAAAATGTCAAACCAGGTCACAGAAAACGTAATGGTGTTTCACAACCTATTCCACAAAAGTTACAAGAACAATCACAAAATCCTACTGATAGGTTTGGTGATTACTAAATTGTACTAACTGTATTGAGTTGAGCATCTAATAGTTCCCACTTGTCACAATACAGTGAATGTTATGGCTAAAATATAGAATGTAGAAAATTTTCAAACATTGTCAGCATTTGGGGGCATATGTAGGTAAATCCATTTTTGCGATTCTGAAAATGCGATTTTCAGCGAATCACGCTTTCGGAATCGCAAAACGGATGTAGATAAAAAATCGCTATTTATTAGCGATTACCAAAAAATCGCAGAATCAAAGTGCAATTTCTCAAATAGCGATTCTTTATTAGCGAATTCGCTAATAAGGAATCGCAAAAACGGGAAAAAGCAATTCAGGTGCAGAATGATGACATCACAACCACGAAGTGTGACTGCCCATGCTGCACCTGATTGCCTGCACCTGTTCCTGAGTCAGTTGCTGCCTGAGAGACAGTGAGGAAGGAGTGTGGTTTTGTCTCTGCAACTAATACTAGCTGAAATGGAATCCCAGGGTGGGGACAAGCAGGCTGAGGAACCCAGCAGGAAGAGAAAGCAAAAGTTCTCAGAGAGGGAGCTTGAGGTATTGACTGAGGAGGTTGTGAGGGGCAACATGACCTCCTGTTTGGGAAAGCCTCACTCCTTGTTCCTGAGGGCAGGAAGAGAAAAAGATGGAGTGACATCCAAGAGAAGGTAAATACCATAGGCGTAACCCACCGTACCACCGAGGACTTAAGGAAGAGGTGGTATGACATGAGGCAGAGATCAAAGGAGAGGGTGGCCACCAGATTGGCAGAGGCAAATGTAACTGGAGGTGGGACCTCCACTGCACCAGATCCGATGCCTCTGGAGGAGTTGGTGAAGGGCACACTCATTCCTGAGGCAGTGGCGGGCGTGGCTGATCTTGACAGCTCCGACAACAGAAACACCAGAGAAGGTAAGATTCATGCCAATATCCCCAAAACATACCCATCCCACTCACACCCCAAAATACCCATGCATGAATAGGAATCCGGTCCATGTTTTGAGGGTCACCCAGAATTGCATTATGGGAAATGTAGTCCCATGCACTGAAACTTGGTCCTGTGACGCATACAAAGGGTACATAGGGAACAGTCATACTAGCAATGTGCAAAATAGACAAGTAGTCTTGTAATTAGTAGTATCAAGAACTTTATTGTCATGAAGAAAAAAAATGACACACAACTCATGTGTGCTATTTTTTTTCAGCTGGACCTACAACACAGGACACAGTGGCTGCAGTGGGGGAGACAGCAACAGATGAGGACAGGGCAGGAGAGGCAGTGTGCCACAAGGGACACACCAGCGCTGAATTGTTCCAGCACTAATACCAATGGCATCCAAGTCTACGGATGTTGAAGAGGACACACAGGCTGAAGAAACACAAAACCCAAGCATTAGCATGCAACATGAGATGGCACACTGCTGCCAGGACTTTGCCAGGGGCCTGGGGCAGGTGACACATACACTGCTGGAAATCCACCAACTTTATCTCAGGGACAAAAAAATAAAAAAGATCAACCGAGATGACAAGGACTACAAAGAAGGCAGAATTTACACCTTTGCCCACAAGTATGACAATGTAAAAATAGCAAGGGAGGCCAAGAGAGGTAGGGAAGAAACCTTAGAGCTAACTTCCGCCAGTAGCATCACTTCTCTGTCATCAGTCGCTAGTACAGTCTCTATAGACATTATTCCAGAGACCAATGAAGGGGAAGTAAGACCTACCACCAATAATTTTTTATTGGAAATGGAAAGACTGAGACTTGGTGCAAGACCAAAGGAACAAAGACTAGAAGGGGGGGCAGGAGGTGGCCGGAACGAAAACAGAGGAAGAGGTCAAAGTGGAGAGGCAGTGGCAGGGCGAACAAGGTCGAACAGGACAAAGAAGCAATGAGTATCATTGTTAACAACATGGTGGAAACTGAAAAAAGTATTGTTGTCAATCTTTCAGATAGGGCCCTTACTCCAGTGGAAATAACAGTTTTGAATAAGGGTTTGGGTTTTTGCCCTAATAATATGGGTGTAGATACTGACATTTTTGTGGATTTATTTAAATTCATACGTGTATTGAAACTAAAAGATCATTTTGTCAGAAACCCTACCACTGTGCCCACTGATTGTAATGTTGATACCATCTCTGCATATACAGCAACGGAAATAAAAGTCATTCAATCCATGATGTCAGTAGAACTTGATACATCTTTTGAAAGTGATGTGGTCTATGCAGAATTGGGTGTTGTGGACAAACTTACAGTTGATAGTGGCTTAAAACCCATGTCCAAATTCATCCCAGTAGGGGCGCATGCTAACATTGATATTTTCAGGCAGAAAGTCACACAAGGTTTATACCAACTCCTTGACCATCCGATCCGTCCTAGTGCACGCCGTCACAACCTCTCATTAGAAGAACGCATAGCCCTTAACAATCTCAAAACAGACAAAAATACAGTCATCCGCGAAGCGGACAAAGGGGGAAATGTAGTTTTGATGAGAAAAGTAGACTACCTCTCCGAAATTGAACGACAACTTTCCGACATCTCTTGCTATACCAGGATTCCTAGTAACCCCATTGCTGCCCTGAGTGCCCATATTAACATGCGACTCGTAGATTGGCGAGAAGAGGGACTAATCAGTTCTGAAGAATGCAGATACCTTATGGTGTCTGAGCCTACTTTTCCATGTATATTACATATTACCCAAAATACATAAGGGCCGCCCGATTATTTCAGGGGTTAACTCTCCAACTGAACGCCTTTCGGAATATGTTGATACTTACATTCAACCTTTTGTACAGAACCTCCCGTCCTATATCAAGGACACACAGGACATTCTAGCTAAATTTGAAGAATTGACATGGGCAGAAAATATGATCTTCGTGACACTAGATGTCACGAGCCTTTACACTTGCATTAAAAAGGAATTTGGCATCAGAGCACTTGAGTTCTATCTTGGACAGAGAGCTGCAGGCTTCATGGACCACAATGAGGTTCTTTTGGAGATGACCAATATCATCCTCTCCAAGAACTTCTTTTTACATGACTCTATGTGGTACCAACAGATCCAGGGCACGGCCATGGGCTCCAGATTTGCTCCAGCTTACGCCGGCCTCTTCATGGGCTGGTTCGAGCGGGAGCATGCCTGGAGCCGCCATGCTATAGAGTGGTCAGAGCATGTGATCTTCTGGGGCAGGTACATTGATGACGTTATCATGTTATGGAATGGACCTGTCCCAGTATTGCTGTCTTATTTTGAATATCTGAACAATAACCCCTACAACGTTAAGTTCACCATGGAGTATAGTGCTAAGGAAATCAATTTTCTTGATATCACATTCTTTGTGGAAAACAACAGGGTAAATAGTAAAACCTACAGGAAGGCTACTAGTTGCAATAGTACATTACATTTTACTAGCGCGCACCCCCGACATGTTGTTAATAACATCCCGTACGGGGAGATGATCAGGATGCGCCGAAATTGCAGCACCCCAGATGCATTCTCCGAAAATATCAAGGAGACCACAAATCGTTTTCACAATAGGGGCTATCCCCCTCAAGTACTGAATAAAGCACTGAAAAGAATCAACAATGTCCCTAGAGAGTCCACCCTCATTTCATCCAAAAGAAGCAAGGACAAATTTCCTGGTGTTGCACTTATTACTCCATACACAGATGAGAGTGCGAGAATCTATAATACCTTGCGCAAGCATTGGCATTTGCTCACTTCTATACCTAGTCTACAAGGAATCATACCAGCAAAACCCAAGATCACATACAAACGGAGCCCCAATTTAAGAAACATTCTCTGTCCCAGCTATATCACCCGAGAAAAAGGGGTGGATTGGCTCAGCAGCAAGCTAACAGGCTTTTACACTTGTAGAGGTTGCAATATGTGTGGTCTTGGTAAGGATAAAACCAAAGAGTTTTGTTTCAATACCACACATAGGTACAAAATCAATCATTACATAAATTGTAATACCCCCTATGTAGTGTATGTTCTGGGATGCCCATGTGATCAAATGTATGTGGGCAGTACAAAGAGGGCACTCAAAATCAGAATACAGGAACATGTCAGGGCACATAGGAATGGGGACTTTAAATATGCAATGACACATCATATGCTAGAAAAACATCTACCCAGTGATACTATCTGGTTCATGGGTATAGATCATATCCCAGTTAATCCTAGGGGAGGGGATAGATTATTAGCGCTACGCAAGAAGGAAGCGATGTGGATTTGCAGATTGAGGACACTGGAATTTGGCCATAATTTTGACGATGAGTTACATCACTTTTTGGCATAAGTTGACCAGATGTCCGAACTAGAAAGGCCTTCAATATGGATGTTTTAAATTTGTTGTTCTGTTATAATGAATTCCTTTCAGGCTGCAATGTTCCTGCTATACATGCTCCTTTTCATCTTCATGTAATATGTTCCATTGTTGTACTTTCTGCGTTTCGAACTATTACCAGCAATGGGGCACAATGTCAACACCTCGATTATATAATACAGATGTATTACATATAATGGATAGACGAGAATATGGATCATGTATTTTCTCAGTTGACTATGCTTTAACATAACCTTTTCCTTCTCTCTTGCACCTCCATGAAAATCTAGCCAGTTAATATGCCAGGTCCAGTTGGTTTGCGTTGTTCGTTCTGTCCCTGTCTTTTGCCTAGTTAGATTCCTTTTTCCTCTACGTAGATTGCTATTTACTCATTTATTATAACTATCGGTTTTTATTTTTTCCTCTTTCACTTTTTTCGTTAATATATGTGTCCTACTACTTAACATGCATAATTAGATTCTTTTCAGACTTGATAACGAAGGACATTTTTCGTTATATAGTGCCTATCTTACTTTGTCAACATATCGTTATATTTTCGTAGTTGGATGCTTTTTCTTTTTTCTTTTTACTATCATGGGTAGGATTTGGTTACCAATTACACGCTTGGACACCGCTTTAACATGGCCGCGATAGTTATATTTCAAGTCATTCATTCCATGCTTAATCCAGGTATGGAGACTTTTCCATCATGGCCGCCACGCTTCATGGCTTTAACGTGCGTCTTTTAACAATTACACGAACAGTTACATCTCGAATCAACAGGCATTTTTTCGTAATATATTTCTTTTATTTGTCCGCAATTGTTTTTGTCACTTTGGTAAATTTTATCGATTTTATTTTTACCACGGATAGAACTTTCTCCTCTCAGACGCCCTTATACTGCTCCAAGATGGCCGCCCCCTAGTAGACGCCCTTAGACTGTTTCAACATGGCTGCCACGTTATATATCCACAATAAACTATCTTATACACATGACTTATCGGGCTATTACGACTTTTATTACGTATACTTTTCCATCAAGCCTATAATTCCCTTTAGAAATTGAGTAATACCGATCCTTTGTTCACCTTGTATAGGCTTTGTTTGCAATTTTTGCTATTATACCCTCACTTCCTTACTCGGTTAAGATGGCGGCCGCGAAATGCCGACATCTCGGAGCTTGTCTGTCTTTATTCCCATGCAGGTGTATTCATTCACTCAATTAAGGCAGGTATATATACTAGTGCTGCCATGGCCTTTCACCATCAGGCGTTATTCAGACTGAGGGGACTCTACGTCTGGGCGGTTATTTCCCGCTTTTTCCAGCTTCTCCTAGGTGAGTGTTATTCGGTCTTTTTTGCTTTCCTGTATAAATCTCCTTTTTTCTATGTTTACCGCGCATTTTCCCCTTTGATTGTATCCCTTCATTCTTCTAACCTCTTATCTTCAGTTTCCTACATAAACCAAACGCTGGGTATTGATTTTTCTCCTCTGTGCATGTTGGTTTCATTATCTATAGGCTTGTCCTTATTTATGCTTTTCTCCTTAATGATCTCGCCACATTTCACCATGTTATCATGTTTTAACCTCATAGATTGGTGGCGTTTACAATAACTCCCCATGTCTTATGATCACTATTCATTCCATGGATATACTTTGCGTCGAGTGATTCTGTCTATCTCTATTCATTCTGTTACATGTTATATATAGCTAACTGCTATATTACTGTTTTGATGTGTTTTTTTAGAACTAAGGAGGAGGAATTATGAGAAACTACTTTTGATGTCAGGATCTCCGCTACAAGGGGCACTTGGTTATCCTTAGGTATATCCCACCACCTTATGTTATCCCTTTTGATTCAACTCAAATCATGCAACATAATTTTTAATAATAATTGCTGTTTTCTCTTTTCTCTTCATTTATTCAGATTGCAGTGCACATCGTATTGATGGTGCACCATATATTAATTTTTTCATGCTACTTGGATTTCAAAATATTTCCCCTATTAAGCTTTGATAGCCTATTATAGGTAAGCCGGGTCTACAACTCTTTATACCCTGGAATTGTTATCTCTCCACTGTACAGTAATTTCTCATTTAGTTGAAATATTGCATCTGTGAGAGGACCATTGGCTATCTTCGAGTGTGTTTTGTAAGGACTTCACACACCAGCTCCTGATTGTTCCTAATACATTTTTTGTTCATTCATTTTTTCTCTTTATAGTACGTTTGCCAAGACCCCGTATATATATGATACCTCATGATTGAATTGTCTCATGAACATCCACGTGGATACTTACTATTTAGTAAGTGTGACTTTTTCGCCTTTGTTCTGACTATCCATGTTGGTCTTCCGAATATGGATATTCTTGGACGATGTAATAGCTTGCCTGCATAGTTTGTTCTCTCCTCCTTTTGTTCTTAATTCCCCTTCTTTACTTATATGTTTTTTTCACTTATCTGTTTTCAGTATTGGAGTAGAGACTGACAGAGCGGACTGCAACCCAACTGGTTTTTATACCTTACCCTGGACATTTATTTAACTCTTGGTAGGTGCACTTCCCCTTTCTTGGGTTTTTTCTTTAGGTGCCAAGAGGGTCTTAGATTACTTGATTTCGCACCTTCTCATTACTTGTTAAGAAACGCTTGAAAATCCTGTTCTCATTTCTGTATAAACTGCATCTAGTAATGCATTATTTGTTGAAACTGTATATATTCTTTCTTCACTTAGGAATTTCAATTTGATTTATAAAAAAAGAGAATACGTCTTTTTTCATATGATGTTAACTTGGGGTACCGATTACTGGTCAATTCGAGGAATGTAGCAATTCAAAGTTGTTTGTCTTTATATGACATTCTCATAAGTGTTGATTCACTTTTTTAATGAATGTGACCACTGTATACTCGGCTGGGTTTTGCAATGTTCCATTTTTTAATTGTATGTTTATACCTTTTGTCTTTTGTAAACACAGCCCTGAAGAAGTCCCGGCTGGGACGAAACGCGTCGGCTGTCCTATTTTCTCTCTGTTGAAAAATAAATCATCCAAACAAAACGGACTTTTTGGACATTCATATTTGTGAAGTTGTTATAATTGAATTTGAAAACTTGTTCAATTTATGGTGCACCTGTGCTTTCATTTAACTCATGTTTTAGTTCTGTTTAGAACTGGCATTGTGTTGGCGGGTGTCGTATCGGTGTGCACATGATCCCCACCTAAGGGTTTAGACACGGGGAATTTTCTACAATATTGGCAATTTGTTTATCAGGTGCATTTGTATCAAGGTTCCGCCATCTACCATGTTTTAGAAGACACATACACTAGATCAACTGCAGGTTGTTGTCACTGGGTGAATTGGAACACCAGGGAGTCTGGACACAGATGGGCAATCCAGCAGGAGCACACTGACTCCACCTATTCCTGCTGAAAGGCGTAGGAGTGGGCGTCAGGCTAGAGCTGTGGATGACAACAGTGAGGCAAGTGCACAGGCTGAAGGAGGGGCATCAGGGCATGCACGCCAGAGGTGAAGGGGCGGCATGCATCTATGGCATGTTGTGAGGCAACACATGACATGAGGACTAAATAACTCACTATCATGATGGCACTGTGAGGACAATAACATGTGCTACCAAAATAGTTACAGTCACACTGAGTGACTGTTGAAATCCTACAGATAAGGGAATAAACCTATTTTCTTTACATCAACATTTGGCATTGTGGTCTTTTTCTCACTTAAAAGTAGTTCTGTGTGATGTCATCACGTCTCAGGCGCCCGGCAGCAGGCCCGGCTCCACCTGCACGTCTGCGTTGGGGAGCTGGATCCTCCTCATCTGATGTGTCTGCATCTGTCAGATCCACTGGGGTGCCCTTCTTGGTAGCGATGTTGTGTAGCATTGCGCAGGCCACCACAATCTTGCAACACGTCTCCGGGCTGTACTGTCGGGTAACTCCACTCTTATGGAGGCGCCAAAACGGCTTTTGAGGATTCCAAAGGTCCTCTCAATGGTGGCTCTTGTGGCTCTGTGGGCAGTGTTGTACCTCCGCTCAGTAGCTGTGGATGGATTGAGGTAGGGTGTGAGGATGTAGTCCCGCACAGCATATGCACTGTCTCCTGCAGGGATAAAGTATGTTGATGTTTAGTGAGATACTGCAAGTTCAGGCATTTCATACTACTGTTTGTGTGTGCCATACAATTACCTAGCAGGTATCCCTCTCCAAACTCGCCATTTGTGAGTCTGCGATGTAAACCACAGTGTCAAAAAATGAAGGAATCATGAGTGCTTCCTGGGAATTTTGCTACAATATCTGTGATTACATGTTTAGCATTGCAGACTACCTGGACGTTTAATGAATGGTATGATTTTCTGTTTCTGAAAACATACTCATTGTGTGATGGGGGGACAGTGCGACATGTGTTCCGTCTACGCAGCCAATCACGTGGGGGAATTGAGCAATTTGGTAATAATGTTGTTTTGTTTGGTCAAGTTCCTGCTGTGTGTCTGGGAATTTGATGTGGTGATGCATCCTCTGCATCATAGCATTGGGGAAAGCGTGAAAAAAGCGCAAAAGTGCACTCTGGGACACCCCTCCTACTGCGGCTATTACCCCCTGGAAATTCCCTGATGCTAGGAGGTGCAATGAGTACAACGTAACAAAATCACGGGGTGTCCCACTATACAAGTCCAAAAGATGAACTGAAGGACTTCTGTGTGTATGTCGTGTACAAACAAACATTAAAAGGACCTGTCATCTACCACTTAGGTATGGCAAAGGCAAAAGATAAGGTGGTTCTGATATGTCAAAGATGTTCCTACTAAAATAATTCACAGAGATACTCTTAATGTTATTCAAACAAGCAATGAGCACAACACCTGTATGTGTGTGGGAATGGTGTGGGCCCTGTATGTGGGGTGCTCCAGCATGGGTGTCAGCTCTTCTATCAGCTCCAGGATACTTTCTGGATGAAGCCTGTAGTGCACATGGATGTCCTCCTCAGTGCGTTGGAAGAGGGTGATGCGTGTCCTGTAGATCCTCTCCTGGCGTCTCCTTCTCTCTTCAGCCTCTCTGATACGCAGCCTCCTGGCTATTACATAAAGCCCAGCCATTGTGAGAAGCCACTGTGGCATTATGGGCCAGTTTAAATAGGTTGCACCTGATTACCACCTGGTCTGAGTTGGTGGTATTAGAGAAGTGCAAATTTGCGAATTTCGTAAAATCGCAATTTGCGATTTTGACCAACATAGCAAATTGCGAATTCGCATTTTGCGTGACAGTGTTTGTCATTTTCTCAAATATTGGGACGCAGATTGCGCATTCGCAATTTTATTTGCAGAATCCATGACCCGCTAAATTGGTAATCTCTAACTTTGCGAATAGCAATTTTGCATGGCACAATACTTACCTACATCGCATCACACACTTTTGCGATTGCAAACACCCTGGATTCTGAGAATCTCGGGGTTTCCAATTGCAAAACACTTACCTACATATGGCCATTAGTATGTAGAGCATTTCAAACGTTTACACCGTTATTCAATGTTGTTTAAGGAGGTTAATGTATTGCATCTATACATGTCATGTAATGTCAGCATGAGGGAGGATCCCGGGGTGGGGGGTCCAGATTATGTGGAGAAAAACAGTTGCTGGTTAAGTTGGCTGGTGGCTCCCCTTGGTGCGGGGAGTTTTACTAAATCTACTAAACTTACCTTGTGAGAGGTGTCCTTGAAGCAGCCTAGCTTTATTGACCTTGGGAACAAAAAGAAGATTAGCATTGGAGCAACGCAAAGCTCTTGAAGGTGCATAGAGTTTGAATTTCCTTCGAAGAAAACAAGAGCCAGTCTTGTGAACTGCCCTGAAAGGAATGTACAGAGACATAAACAGTTTTTTGAGAAGCCAGTGTAACTCAGCATGGGCCCATGATGAGGATGTGAATCTGGGTAAATTTAAGGCCAATTTGGCTGCCGCCATCTGAATACGCAACAGGCGCTTAAGTAAATAGGCAGGGGCGCCTAAATGGGGCATTACATAACCAAGTCTATTCAAAATTGTACTCTGAACCACATCAGCCTTGCCAGACTTGGGAGTTAAGGCCATATTCTGTGAAGCATTCGCATCAAAGCAAAACAGGTGGGAGAAGTCTCCTTAACATGACAAGGGTCACTTCATTGCGGACATTTGCCTACCTGCCAGCTACTGTGAACTTGCTTTTCACGGGCTCCTGCCACACGCCCAGAATTTTGCCGGCTCCTCCACTCTCCTGTCCTTGGCTCCTGCTCCTGCCCAGGTCCCCCCCCGCCGCCAGCGATGCTATTCCATCTCGTGTCGCGGCCGCTGAGAGGGGGGGGGACTACAGCCCCCAAGAGCCTTAGCGCCTCAGACTCGGACACCGCCTACAGCCTGCGCCCGGAGGTGCATAAGATCACCGGACTTCCTCGGCAGAGCGGGTCACTACATTGCGGACATTTGTCTACCTGTCAGCTACTGTGAACTTTTCACGGGCTCCTGCCACACGCCCAGAATTTTGCCGGCTCCTCCGCTCTCCTGTGGGAGGCAATCCTGCTCCTGCCCAGGTTTGCCCCCCCCGCCGCCAGCGACGCTATTCCATCTCGCGTCGCGGCCGCTGAGAGGGGGGACTACAGCCCCCAAGAGCCTTAGCGCCTCAGACTCGGATACCGCCTACAGCCTGCACCCGGAGGCGCATAAGATCACCGGACTTCCTCCGTGTCTGTGGCCGTCCGGGGCTGGACGAAGCAGGGCAGGGCCCCCCCCCCAAGCTCTGACCAAAGACACCATATTTGCTGGGAACAAGGTACTGTGGGGCTCTGAAGGGGGAAGGGGGGACAAAGACATTGTTCGTTGGTGTCATATCACTGCAGTTACAATTTGCTGAGTAGTGATTACCATCTGGAGTAATAAATGGGAAAGAGGAAGGCTACTGAGGGGGGCCTTTCCCAAGTGCAGGCAAAAAAGGGTAAAAAATCTAAAAAATCAGCTCTTGCGGCCACTAACTGTGCTCTTGTTAGAATCGAAAGCATTGTTTGGGACTGTGAGGAGGTTCTGACTGGGGGCCCAAATACGAATCTTGCTGGACCACTTGACCCTCTCTCTGATGTCTTACTTCTACATCGTAAAAAAGTGATCCCTGCTATCTTCAATAAAAAAGCTCCCTACATACCTCCGATTTGTGAAGTTCATAATCCCCTTGAAGGGCCATCAAACCTCCCGGCCCCTCAATCCAGCGAGAAAACATTACAAGAGCTTGGTCCTGAAGGGGAGGAGGATGAGTTATCTCACATCCTGGGTATCGACTGTTCTAATAGATTTGCAGTTCTGGAAGGCCTTTTGGGCGACCACGTTGAAGCCCCAACGGTTGGTACTATGGCTTTGGAGTTAACTCCTGCTGGGGGGGGGGTGGGGTTGTGCAAACTGTTCCGATTTAAACAGGTCATTAATGAAGAAATTAGAAAAATTAGAGAATGATCTGGATTTTATTAAAAACATCTTAAAGGGGGTTGTCGACACCCAGAAACTGGCCACGATTAATGACTGGCAAGCTAAAGCATCCTTACCTCCACCTAGGATTATTAAAAAGGGGTTAACTGCTCCCACTACACAACCACAAAAAGGGGAGGGCAGAGTGGGCGGGAGTCTAGTGCAGAAACATTCTAATGAAAATAGGGCAATAGGGCAACCCAAATCGAGTACCTATGCGGGAATGGTGAAATCCAGATCGGGAGAAGACATGGGCAGGGGTTCCAATTTAATCAAAGAAAGTACTACAGGAGGTATGAACGTAGGAACCAGGCAGGTTATTCCGCCTATCCATTATCCTCCCTTTAGATTCAACCCTTTAGTTGTCTATATGACGAAAGTTCCAAAGCTAGGCGCAAGTGTTATCAAAGAGGATAGGGAGGCGGTTCACAACAAAGCTATACACTGGCTGCGTCACGTGAGGGGGTGTCGTTCTATCATCAGAGAAGATATGGCCGTGGTGGAAAGAATGACCCTCCCCAGTTCTTTGACTGATTGTATTAAAATTGAGTTATACAATAGGGAAATTGCGGAGAATTTGCTGGCCTTTGAGTTCCGGTCTTGCCCTCCCAAACACTCAAAAATCCAAATTAGACACATGCCACTCTGGTCTCTTATTGGGGAGCAGGTCGACTCTGTGCTTAATAGTGTGGACTGACTACCTAGTAATAGCGTTGTTGTCCCGCCCCCCTTTATAGGATCACCTGCACCTGAGAGGATAGAGACCTTGCCACCTATAGTGCAGTTGACCCCAGGTTCCCAGGGTGATGCATCCTACGAACAAGCTATCCGGGGCACCTCTCTTGTGGAGAGTGGGACTGCTAAAGTAATCAAGCACCTTTCCTGGAATATTGCAGGCCTTGAGAAAAAGATGGCAATCCCAGAATGGAATGGTTTCATTTTCAAATACGACGTTTGCATGTTTCAGGAAACATGGAGCGTGACCCCCTTATACAAGTCAGGGTACAATACTTTTTTTATCTCAGCGACAAGCTCAGGTAAAGGCCGGCCAGCAGGTGGCCTTATTATTTGGGTTAATGTGGCACTGAATTGGTCCATTAAAATGAATGAGTCTGGTTCAGTAGACATTCTACATTTATCAATTAAAGGGTCCCAGAATAATTTTAAGGTGGAGCTTTTTAATGTGTATGCCCGAGGCACGCCGGGGGCCCAAATATCGGGCACTATCTCACTCCTAGACTCAGCCCTTGCAGGTATCCTGCAATGGGCTAAAGTGTTGGTGGGAGGAGACCTAAACACTACTTTTGAGCCCCTGAGTGAGGATGATTTTTTGGGAACCAGCGAGCAGGATGCAAAATATTCTATACCCCTGCTGTCCCTGCCCCCAATAAAAAAGTGGTCACCCAGGGCGATCCAAATTAACACCCTTACTACCGAGTATATTCTTCGTGCTCTAAATGGAAGAACACTATCTGACCCAGAAGGGGCTAATACCTACAATAGAATTGGTTGCCCATCGCGGATTGATTACTTACTACTGGATATGCTCTCGTGGGGGGACCTTGTGGATATAGAGATTAAGCAGTCACAGGATAGTTACCATAATCCTTTATGTATGGAAATTAGATGGGGAGCTGACGGAGATGCTCCTAAAGCCCCATTTTTGTCATCAAAAGAAGTAGTCCCTTCTAATTGCAATCGTAGACTTAAATGGAATAGGATTGCAAACCAAAAAGACATACTAGATTGTATTAAAGAAACGGTAGATCGAGGAAATATAGATCTTGAAACTCTTAATGCCTCCCCGGACATTAAACAGAGCTCCCAGGCAAGCAATCTTTACAGGGAAATGGTGGAGAAGTTGGGGTTGTTTTTCTCCGCAAATGTCTCAAAAAGTAAAAATAATAAAGGCTCAAAGCAGGGGAACCTATGGTATACCCCCGTATGTAGGACAAAGAGACAGGCAATATCCCTAGCACTACGGTCAAAAAATATGGAAGGAGTAAGAGAGGCTAGGAAGGACTACAACAGTATCTTAAGGGTGGCAAAACGGGAATGGGAGGAAGACCATTGGCAAAATTTAAAACTTGCAGCTCAAGCAAGAGACTCTTATAAGTTTTGGGACCTAATTAACATCTCCAGTAGGAAAGGCTCGGATCCCATTGCAAACCACATCACCGCTCAACAATGGCATGCCCATTTTTTGAGCTTATATTGTGATGATGGGGTTTTGGAGTTGGACCCAGAGCCTATAGCTGTGCCCTACCAGGAATCTAGCTTGGGAAGCCTTCCTGACCCAGACCCTTTCACCCCTAAAGAGGTTGAGCGAGCCATTAAAAACATGGCCCCAGGCAAGGCTGCCGGCCCGGATGGCCTGCCTGGTGACCTACTCTTACACGACCCAGTGACCTGGGCTGCATACATAAGTCTCTCGTTGAACCTAATTGCAGTCGTGGCAGATGGCCGAGGTGGTGACAATATATAAGAAGGGGGATAGAGAGGACCCTGCCAACTACAGGCCGATTAGTTTAATCGACGTGGTGCAGAAGGTAGTTGGCAGGGTCATTGTCTCCAGAATGGGAGCATGGCTGGAGGAAGGAAGTATTCTGTCACATTTCCAGGCAGGTTTTAGGCGGGGGTGGGTACGATGGACCAGGTTTTCAGATTCTTTGCGGTTTTCTGGAAATCTGTGTCCATCGGGAGGGGTTCCCTTTACCTGGCCTTTATTGACCTGAAAACCGCATTTGACCTGGTGCCCCGTAATAAATTATGGCAAGTGCTGCATGATATGGGTTTTCCGATCTACCTCCTGGAATTAATAATGAGACTTCACAAGGGCAATTATGCCAGGATTAGATGGGGGAGCCAGGGAGACCTGACGGAGAGGGTGACTGTGAATAGAGGGGTGCCCCAGGGCTGCGTGATGGCGCAGACCCTGTTCTCCCTGTTTGTGAATGGGGTGGTGGGCCATTTGAGGGAGGACCCGGCCGACGCCCCAGTCCTGGCGGGAGAAAAACCACCCACCCTTATCTTCGCAGATGATACCCTCCTGATTTCAAAGACACCAATGGGCCTCCAGAAACTTCTGGATAAATTCAGCTTGTTTTGTGTAGAGCGTGGCTTAACCATCAACACCTCCAAAACACAGCTGATGGCACTGTCCTCATCCAAAAAAGTAAAAAGGTTAAACATATCACTTAATGGGGCACCTCTGGAGGTTGTCGGGGCTTTCGACTATTTGGGCATAAGAATGAATAATAAAATGACCTGGAACTCCCATGTCTCGAAAATTCTCCTGAACCTCAAGAGAGTGGCAGGAGCTATTGCACAAGACCATCGAGGCTCGACCAGCAGACACATAGCCCCGGCCCTGGCAGTCTATGAAGGGAAGGCGTTGGCCTCAGCAGTCTATGGCTCTGAACCTTGGGGGTTTGAGAACATCCCGGAACTGGTTAGGGCAGAGAACACGTTTTTTTGAGATTTGGTCTCGCTCCCAGCCTCAACTCCTCTAAAACCACTTTTCCTTGATTTGGGCAGACGCTCAATCAAGGATATAGTCCGCCTGCGCCCTTTGTTGTCCTGGGTGCGCTTGCGAAGATCAACAGATCTAGTTAATTACGCTGCAGCATTTGATGAACTAATCAGCTTGGGCGGCTGTGGTAAGATTCGATGGCTGAGCAAGCTGAAGGAGTTGGTCATGTGGTTAGGATTGGGTGAGCTTTGGCTGACTCGGTCCCCCCCACCAAAAAGTGTTGTTAAGAAATTGTATTGGGACTGGGTTCTGAAGGAGGAACTAGAGGGACATAGGTGGGGACCTTTGACCGATTAATTTCTGAACAATAAGTCTGCCAGGAAGTTCGAACCATTTCTGGATTTTATCCAATCACCTGGCGACAGAACACTTTCCCTAAAATTCAGATATGGAAGCCTACCATTAAATTAATTTACTGGAAAGTGGAGACCTTCCCTCCCTGACCATACCTCATGTCCATGTTGCCCATGCCCCAAAGAGTCCTTAGCACATTTTATATAATTGCCTGTAGAGCCTTTAGGGGTGTAAGAAGATGGTGGCTTAGGCCAATTTGTAGGGAGCTTGGCTTCAGACAGCACCTTAACGCTCTGCGTATTCTTACAACAGATGTTTCATCATTGGCTTTGGTGTGTGGGGTCGCGAAATATTTGGGAAGAGCGTGGCAGATAAGATCTAAGCAGCTAAAGTTGATTTCAATTGAGGGTGCTAAATGATATCTCAGGTTAAATGTGTCTGACTATGCTGCTATTCTATTTCTAATGGTTTTACTGGTCCACCCATTTTTAACTGTATATATGTTTTTAATGCACATAAAATCTGTATCCTGTTTTGCATGAATTTTAAGGGTTGTTGGTACTTGAAATTGGTTTTTACTTTTATGATAAATGTTTTTTATCGAATAAAGTACTACAACAACATGTGCAACAAGTGAACTTTATTCGGTTTCAGCAGAAAACCATAAAAGTTAAAACATATAAAACATGAAACCCAATTAAATTAAAACACATGTTAAAAGAACAAGCCAATTACACAACCCCGCAATTTAATATATAAAACATCAGTACAATAATATCACAGAATAAGATGTGGGATGCAATAATAAACTTTCTAATTTGGTCAGAGTCATATTTGTGGGTGAAGGAGTAAGATGAACACATATTATAAACATAACCTGTTTAAATGAAAAGCAAACTCTAGTGTTAAAGCATGTTGAGGGTTATGTTAAGGAATGGGGAGGATTAGCTTATCTGACTGAGACTTATTTTAGAGCAAGAAACAGGTAAATACAGGTAGATACCATGCGTGGAAGATGCTCCTAGGGAGGGTCATTAAAAAACATAGAATTCCCTATGTGAGTGGTTTGTGAAGCGCCTGTTAGAGTCCTTTGCAGCACCTAATAGTAATTTTGTCTTTTGTGCAGTCTTGCAAAAGCTTGAGGTTCCTAACCATCTGGACCACCAATTTCAGTTTGACCATATTATTCATCCTTTTATTAATCAATAATGTTATCTATGTATTACATGCAATAAAGACATTACAGAGATTGCATCATAGCATTAATTACTTTCTTAAGTTTAATTGGCAACATATGTCCTTTTTTCTTCTAGGAAAACTTACAAAAACCCTTTCAGAAAAAAGTGGTGAGTTTTTATAAATTTATATTGTATTGTTGTAACGCACATCTAATCAAAAGGCAGCGTGGCACTCTACATGGTCAAAGACAACCATAAATCATTGAGTAAGAGGAGAGAAAGCTGGCTTGTGAAAGATTAATGCATTGGGATGTAATGTTCTTTAAGGAGGTGAGTCTTCAACTCTTCATAAATAGGAGGAGAGTTTGGGCCCTCCTGACCTATATAAGGATGTTGTCCCAGATCATGGGTATATAGATGTAAAAGTCTGCAGTCTTATTTTCTTTCTTTTTACACTTCTGGCTGTGGGTGTGCCAAGATCCACTAGAAAGTGCGGGCTTGTCTGCAAGATAAGAAGAGGTGCTCTTTTTGATACCTCCGCATAAATGATGCAGCTGGTTATGAAGATGGTGTGCACCAGCAAGGGGAACCAATGGAATTCCATCAGGATGGGGGTGATGTGATAATATTTCTTCAGGTCCTGGATGGGGTGCCAGTGCCACAGATCTGGGCATTGCAAAGAGGCAAGTGTACGAGGGACTGAATAACAGTTCTGAAGTTGCTTTCTAGGACCCAATGGTTTGACTTTCTGAGAAGAGACTTGGCACCAGGCAATCTTTCTTATTTATCAATATGTTTCATGAGGGTGAGCTTGGTATCCAGAGTGAATCTAGGTGACTTGGCATTCAGTGAAAGTTGGGATTTGAAGCTATCAAGGTTCATGTGGGGTCCAATCAGATGGGGTGCTCTCAGCATAAAAGTGTGGGAACCATGATAAGAATGTACTAACTATTGTTAGCAATCATGCAGGAAATGCTTCACATTGTAAGATTTTGGAGTTAAACACGGACTGCTTTTTCAAAGATCTTGCTAATGAATGGTAGGTAAGTGATCGGCGAGTAGATTGCGTGGTCATCAGGGTCTAGTGTAGGTTTCTTTAGTTTGGGAGGATCTAGCCTGTCTTGAGAGATTGTGGGAAGATGCCTTGACTGTGGGAGGCACTGACATTAGTAAGTAGAGGTAAAAGTTAATTGCCAGAGAGAGACAATGTTAAGACATCATCTTTATTAGAAGTAGCTTTGAGGGAGTGGAGTATGTCAGCCGGATCTGGGAAAGATAGGGCATTGAAGCCTGATCAATGCAGGATTCTACTGTAAGTGGTAGGTGTAAGAATAAAAGCAAGTTCGGTATTGTCAATGTGCTATCGGATTATCTGTATTTTTTCATGATAGAAGAGGTTGATGCATTTCACCTTTCTGTTGAGTGAGGAATAGGTGGGTTCTCCGGGGAGTTGATGCAGTATTTGATTGCCTTGAACAGTGTCCTTCTTCTGTTGGTGGCCTCTTTGATGGTTTTCGAATAGTACTTTTCTTTTGTTGATGTGATGAGCTGTGTGGGTCTGGAGCAGATAGACTTTGGTATTGTAAGGTCATGGGATGTTCTGGATTTCTTCCTTATCTCCAGTCTGCAGATGAATAATTTATTGGCAAAAAGGTCTTTAGAATGCCTGGGTCCTGAAGACTTTGGTGAAGTTGTTTAGAAGGGTGTTGATGTTGGATGTGGAGTGACAAATGACTTCAAGCATTAGGTTGTCTCCGTAGAAGTCTTTGAAGGTTTGGTCTTCTCTTTTGTGTTGACATTGGTTTGTTGGTAGGACACTAAGCATGAAGCTAGGGATTGCAAAGTGATTGGTTTAGTCCAGGGGTATGAGTGGTTTGCATTGGGTTGTTGGTGATGTTGAGAAGGAAAGGTTGAGAATATGGCTTTTGTAATGTGTGGGGTGTGTGACATGCTGTACGTTGAGTGTATTGATGAGGTTGAATAGGGTGTATCCTGTTTCTTTTTGGGCTTGTGGTGCCTTCAATGTTAAAGTCACCTAAGAGGGTGATGTAAGTATGTCAGATGCAAGAGGGTGCGTGGAGATCTGGGAATTCATCAATGAAGTCCTTGTTCTGCTTGGGAGGCCTGTACATGAGATGGTGTATTAATTGCAGCAAGGCCTCCCCTCTTCCTATGTGCACCGTCCACATGAAAGCTGTGTTCTATGCGGAGCAGGACATCTGGGATGTGCAAAAATGTGGGGGTGAACCATGTTTCTGTGATAAAGAAGGCGTCAAGTTTGTAATAGGTGATGATGTTTGCAAATTCTGGTGCATGGAGTACTGCTGAAGGAGCATTGCTATGCCTGAGTGGGAATGTGCGTTATGAAGTTTGAAGGTATGTAGTAGTTAGTGGGAAGTTTACAAAGTTGGATCTCTAGGAGTGCCTGAGTCATCTACATCTGGGTGTGATTGTGGGAATACACAGTATAGTTCTCTCGGGGACGCACATTATTTTATCTTACCTTGCAATTTTGGTGGATTATGCATTGCTACGAACCTCCCGATAGAGGTGGACATGCCTGGATATTCAATTCACACAGAACATGAATTTATTGAAACAGCAATCATTTCAAATGTATTTTTGATTGTTAATGTATCGCAGATGTCATAGAAAACTAGAGGCACTTGTGAATCTGTTGCAGCGCTAATCCAGAAATAATTTCTAAAACCATATCACCTTTCCCTGAAGTATCAAATCATACATCTACTCATCAGTGGGGCCCATAACACTGTGAGTTACTCGCAATACACTTTCATCCTACTTCATGGATCAGTGAAACTCAAAGGAGAGCTGCTGTATCATGTTGGAGTGTCTAAATCAAAAATAAATATTTATACTATTTACACCTGCAGTTTAAATGAGTTTTACCATGGGTTATTAACAAGACATTTTATTCAGACACACCAACCATTATGGTCGACGAATCTGCTAGTAAAAAATTAGGCGTAGGAAAATACAAGACCAGCTTAATTCTCCATTTATCTAATTTTATTAAAAGCAAAGTTCAGCATGTCTGACAGTTTATTCGCTTTAATTATTTCTTTATTCAAAGTAACTTTTAAAGAAAAGATTTTATTTCAAATAGTCATTTTTGTTTATTTTAAAGATTCAGAAAAGGCGTTATTATCTAGATTTCAGAACACATTTTTTTAGCAAAAGACAGATAGTTCCCAAAATTCATTTTCTACTAACTTCTCTAACTAATACCCTTATCTAAGGCTCAGTTCTCATTCAAAGAAAACAAACATTTATTCAAGAAAATCTTACATCTCAGGAAAATCAGCATTCCGTCAGCATCTTGGGAAGAAATCGAAGAGAAGCATAATTCTAAGTAAAGTCAGGGGTTTTTATACACTATTTCACTAACTTTATCTATCTAAATAGTAACTATCAACGCAAACTTGGTTTCTGATCGTACAAATTTGGGGTGGATGAGCATCACCTCATCATTTTAACATTCAATTCCATTATGTCAGCTAAAATTTAAAAGGTCCTTTGTTTAAGACAGTCTTTAGCCTAGTCACATCCTCCACTTGCAACTTTGTGTAGTTTTCTCATGTTCAGTAACAAAAACGTCCATCCCCTTGGCAGTCATCAGGACTTCCAGGGCCTACTGGCCTTGAACTATCTTCGTTCGTGCACAAGCAGCTCGCATTGAACTTGGACTTGGGCTGCGCATGCTCAGTTCATCATCTATTCGCAGTTAATAGAGCAGCCATATTTTCAATAGGCCGCACAGGCCAGAATGGGAACTATCATAGAAACAAACACAAAATAATGTTAAATATAGAACTATAGCCCTTCTGTTTACCTCCCCTCATACTAAGGTTTCCCTGTTAGTTATTACCTAGTAAATAAGCCACATAGATGCAATTTATACTCACTTATTCTTCGGTTTCTGCCACAAATACATGCACAAAAAGCACATTTATGCCGTTTTTGTTTATTATGAAGCTTTGCATTATTTCACATCACGACAACATTTATTAGTTAGTTTTATTTTCGCCATATAAGCAGATTAGTATTCCCACATGTATATGTGTGTGCATTCTTTACTATGTTGGTTAATATTTTCCAAACCACACAAATAATAAAGGTTACTTTTATGAGGAAATGATTTCACGAGTGGTATACAAAATTTTGTTTTTCCACCTCGCTCCTCTGATGATTTTATCACCAAATATCTCTCAAAAGTTTGCAAATTTTTAACAAAACATGTTTTGAGCTCTTCAGATTAGTATGATTTATACTTTTGTATCTTTTTCTTTAGTTTCTTTAAAGACCTTTTCTCGAAATTCCTCCATCTCCATATCACAATTTTCTCTTTCTCTTTCTTGGATTGCCTTCTTTATTGATTTTCTAACATTCCTTCTCTTCCCATATATGCAACATAATCTTATCATCAGAATCACAAATACTATTATTGTTACTAGTATTAGTATCTCACCTATAATTGAACTACCTATTTCTTGGAACCAATGTTTAACTGCTGAAAGACTTTTACCAAGTCGTTCAAGAACACCCTCAACCTCCAGTGGTTCAATTTCTTTGTGCAACTCTGTAATGTTTGTAATGTACTTTTCAATGTTTTGACTTTTATCTGGAATATAGGTGCAACAGTGTTGTACCTTCAAAATTCCACAAACTCCTTCTTCTTTTGCTAATATTATATCAAGAGCAAGACGATTTTGCATTACCATAGGTCTCATAGCTCTCATAGCAACCATTTCAGTATTTACCATTAAGAATCCACCTGCTGTGTCTGTTGACAAACGATCTACTATCGTTGATAATCTTCGAAATCTGTTTGCATTGAACGAAATTCCCACTGCTAGTATCAGTATTCCAAAAATATCTCCTATTATTTCTATTACACTCTCTCTTTTTCTACGACTTAAAGGTTTACCTATCTCATGTTTGTTTCCTTGCTGTGTGTTGTCCCTCCTGAGACGGAAGCCGGGAGGTTGTGTTGTGTACCTGCGTGACTGACCATAGAATTTGCTGTGTTCCTCTTTTAAATCGCCGCATTTTAGAATACTTAATTTGCACTCGCAGAGGAATACTGCACTTTGATTTTTGTTTCAACATTCCTCTCTGTAAAATCGCCGCATTTTAGATGACTTAATTTGCACTTTACTTCGAGGGAATTTCGCACTTGATTCTACCTACCCCAGATCAGGAAGTAGCTGACCCCGTGCCCCGCATTCGCTGCTGGTTCTCCCGGTGCTCGGCCGATTTTGGCGCTGAGTCACACGGACCCGGAGGACTGCGGCCGCCATCTTGGGGGAAGCTTGAAGATTACAGCGCTCTAGTCCACAGCACATAAAAGAGCCCCAAACCAAGCTCGTATCTTGCTGTGTGTTGTCCCTCCTGAGGCGGAAGCCGGGAGATTGTGTTGTGTACCTGCGTGTCTGACCATAGAATTTGCTGTGTTCCTCTTTTAAATCGCCGCATTTTAGAATACTTAATTTGCACTCTCAGAGGAATACTGCACTTTGATTTTTGTTTCAACATTCCTCTCTGTAAAATCGCCGCATTTTAGATGACTTAATTTGCACTTTACTTCGAGGGAATTTCGCACTTGATTCTACCTACCCCAGATCAGGCAGTAGCTGACCCCGTGCCCCGCATTCGCTGCTGGTTCTCCCGGTGCTCGGCCGATTTTGGCGCTGAGTCACACGGACCTGGAGCACTGCGGCCGCCATCTTGGGGGAAGCTTGAAGATTACAGCGCTCTAGTGCACAGCACATAAAAGAAACGGACATGCCTCCGCGTAGCGGGCGCGTGCAGCGGACGCGCCGGACCTGCGCCGGAGACGCGCCAGAGTCCTGCCCGTCTGCGCCCGTCCGTGCCTGTACGTCGCCCCTCGCCCAGGCACCAGAAGGAACTAAGAAAGGTACACACATGTACTCTACACACGATTTACTAGCTTTCAACTGTTTGAGAGATGGATGTACTAAATTCAACCTTTCACATAATAAAAGCTACCCTGCGTGTCCTTGTGGTTTTTCTCTACCAACACCCTCACTACCCCCGTCCTGCATCAAAGCCCCTCTGCAACATATTAGGCTAGGCCAACTGAATGTCAGGTCCTTGCAAAAGCACTACCAGGAAATCCACGACCTACTGTCTAACTACACCTTAGACATTTTATTTTTAACAGAAACGTGGCTGAAGGATGATATGGACTCAGTTGTTAACCTAGCTACCCCTAAGGGTTACGCAATGTATACCGTAAATAGACACACTAGGGGTGGCGGGATAGCGATGATGGCTAAATCCCATCTCACCTGAACCTTTATTAGGCTAGGAATCAAAGACTGCGAATGCGCCCGATATAATATCAAAATTAACTCCCAACTTACTCTTGCGGGTCTTTTGATCTATAGACCTCCGGGCGCTGATGCAAACTTCATAATCCCTCTCCTAGAGAATGCATGCTCCCTGGTTATCGAAACTGCTAATTTCTCTTATCATTGGGGACCTAAATATTCACTTTGACGCCACTACAGACAATAAGATTAATATCTTGATAGCTGAATTAGCCGCCTTACAGCTCTGTCAACTTGTGAGCGGGCCCACGCACAGTGGCCTGCACCTCCTAGACCCGATCTTTTCCAACCTTACCAATATGAATGTAAAATCACCCATTCCCATGACTTGGACAGATCACTATTTAGTGACTATGGAACTATCCACTGGAGGCGACTTATACACTAACCCTGCTCAACAGGTTAGGAAAAGACCATGGAAAAAGCTTCGTCTCGAGGAATTCCACGCCCTTCTCACAGCAAATCCCCCGATGTTTAGTGAGGATCCTAACTTAGGGTATGATAGTCTTTGCGACTGGATCAACAAAGCTTTAGATACGCTGATCCCAGCAAAATGGACCAAGCCACATTCCCATGAATCCAGCCCATGGTTTAACAACAAGCTTATTCTACAAAGAAAGGAGTTAAAAGTAGCAGAACGTAGATGGAGAAGGGACTATGATCCCACGTCCAAGACCCTGTATGTACAGCTGCAAAAAAGTTACCACCGCAATATATGTAGAACTAGAGCTGCATATTATGCTACTGAAATCCACAACAGCCAGAACGCCTCTAGAACTATCTTTAGAATTCTGAAAGAACTCAGTGCTAAAAAAAATGTAACTAACCCTAACACCTCTCCTGCACTATGTGATAACCTGGCCACCTTTTTTATGGACAAAATCAGGAAAATCTATAACTCCTTCCCGACCACATCCCTACCCACTTCCATAGCAGACCCCGACAGTCCCAAACTTTCCGTCATCCCGGCAATTAGTCATGAAAACTTTCTGACACTATGTAACAAAATTAAATCTGGCTCCCCTGCAGAACCCCTGAAACCTGAACTTTTCAGAGAAGCCGGCGAAACTATACTAGGCCCACTTAGAGACATTATCAACTCCTCTTTTCTCACGGCCAACATTCCCGCCACCTGGAAGCAAGCATGGGTCTCCCCTATTATAAAGAAACCCTCACTTGACCCTAACTTACCTGAAACCTTCAGGCCAATTTCTCTGCTTCCTTGGTCAGCCAAAGTGGCGGAAGCTCATGTTAACTCCACCTTGATCAACTTTCTGGTGTCTAATTCAATTCTAGACAGGTCTCAACATGGCTTCCGGGCTAGGCACAGCACGGAAACCGCCCTCCTGAGTGTTACTGAACATCTCCGGACTATACTTGACTCAGGAGGAATGGCAGCACTGATCCTTTTAGACCTCAGTGCTGCCTTCGATACGGTTTCCCACAAGGTGCTGCTGTCCAGACTAGAGGAAGTAGCGGTCGTTGGTTCAAGGCTTTCCTGTTAGACAGATCTTTTAGAGTCTCTATTCCACCGTATCTCTCCAAGGAATGTCCCGTTGAACAAGGAGTACCTCAGGGGTCCGCCCTCAGCCCCACCCTGTTCAATGTTTATGTCCTTCCTCTGGCAGAGGTAGCCAGAAAGCGCGGACTCTCACTGGTGTCCTACGCTGATGACAACCAGCTGGTGGTTGCACTAAAGACGAGAGCGGCCTGAGTGCGCTGAACTTTAAACAGACTCTCGCAGATATCACCAGCTGGATGTCATCAAACTATCTCCAACTTAATGCCGGCAAGACGGAGGTCTTGCTGCTAGGCAAAGATACAATGGCCTGGGGAAATGACTGGTGGCCCGAAACTATGGATCAACCACCTGTGCCCAAAAATATGGTAAAAAACCTAGGAGTATGGGTGAATTCTGCCTTGAACTTTACCCACCATACTAAAAAAGTGGCTGCTACATGTTTCGGAATTTTACGAAACCTAAGGCCCGTGCTAAAATATTTTGACCACCATACCCGCCAATTGGTGGTACAATCAGCAATTCTCTCGCGGTTAGACTACCCTAGCTCCTTGCTGTTGGGAACTAACGTAGCCGAGAAAGCCAGATTACAGCGAGTTCAAAATGCTGCGGCAAGAGCTCTGACGGGTCTTCCCCGGCACAAATCTGTCACCTCTACCCTCAAAAGTCTACATTGGCACCCTGTAGAAAAGAGGATCCAGTTCAAAACCTTATGCCTTGCTTTTAAAATTTTGAAACTTGCCTCCCCCCTATGCTATTTCCACTCCTCTCATCCTACGCTCCTCGACGCACTCTACGGTCGGAGGGAAAGAACCTGGCCACTGTTCCCCGCATTAAATTAAGTCGAATGGGCGGTCGCTCATTTAGATACCTAGCGGCCAAGCTTTGGAATGAATTCCCAGCCCAGATTCGTGAGATGAAGGATCTTTTATCCTTCAGAAAAGCCATTAAAACTCACCTCTTCGGTTAGCTATGTTGTGTTCACTTACAGTTTACATCTTCTGCAATCTCCTTTCAACAAAGGCAGCTAGCGCCGGGGCGCCCCTTGGCTGGGGCAGCCGTGCGCTATACAAACACCTATAACATAACATAACATAACATAACATAACATAACATAACATAACATAACATAACATAACATGTATTCCATTAGTACCCTTATCTACATGAAAGATTTTTGGAAAGACCAGACCCACGTAGCATGTCCCATACCAATGGTCCGGTAATCTATAGTAAGCTTTGTTCCCACAGATAAAATAAATACCAGGGAAAACTGGATCTTTTCCCACTTTAAATCCCCAACCCCCTAAAATTCTATAGTTGTCTTTACATTGACTCGCTCCCACAAAATAATTGTCATACACAGTGTTGTCTCTTCTTATACAAAATTTTCCTGACAATGGAGTATCTATATTTATAGCTACATTCACATTTCTGTCATCAATGTTTTCATCTTCAACTGTCAAATATTTTGATTTCTCATGTTTTACCTTTTCACTGCATTTATAAGCAATTCTTCTTTCTTCAACCTAATCTAAAAATGCTTTCTCCTCAACTCTCATTTTACATGTCAAATTATTTTTGAAGGCATACTCATGGTTCAACTCGTCTATTTCCAAAAAGTACTCTCCCATTGCTTTAGCGGGCTTCCTTCTATTCAGAGCACTATCAATTTTTAACTGAGCAAATACTTCATCTGAATTTGAATATTGGTACTCTAACTTCCCTGTTTGATAAAACAGTCTTGCAATCACACTACACGTGACACCACATGTAAGTGGACGGTGGTGATATGTCACCCCTCCTGAAACAGATGCAGGTAATTTTACACAAACATAATAATCGCTGGCATCCATAGTTTTAACATATTCAAATAACAATTTAGAAAATGTGTTCTTGGTAAAATCACTGATAGACCTATCCTGCTGCATTTCTGGTCTATATACATGCTGTTTATTAAACTTTGATTCTACATTCTGTCCATTTGAACTCACATTATGTTTCGACTTTACTAAGTTATCCTGGAAAGGAATGACAATAGCTAAGATTATCCATATCAGTATTAGTAATCCTGTACATATTAAACATGATCTACCCTATTTTCTAAAAATAGAACATTTGGTTTTATGATCATCACTAGACAAATTTTCTTTTTTTTTACACAGCGATTTTTCTATCAAGTTTTCTTCGACCTTTTGTCACCTAGAGGCTTTTGCCTTTTACTTACAATGTCCCTCCTACCAGGATTTCAGGTTTTATCTTTTACCTTATACTTTTGAGCAATTATCACTTTTCACTGTGATAAGTCCATTACTCACTTTACTCTTTTGACTTTTGGCAACTTAAGTTCTCTTGACTACTGTTTACTTCTTCAATAGGCGGTAGAACAATATAGGACCACTCAGGTGATTTATACTTCTGATTTGGCCTTCTCACTCTTTTTGGCCTTTGAACAACTTCTATTCTTTTTTCCCAATTACTCCTTTTGACTGGTTATTTCATTTACTTGATCTTCTAGTTTTCTTGCTTTGTTAACCAGTTTAAATCTCAATACATCAGTCTCTTTTGGCCAATTATCTCCTTTACAAATTCTTTTTGTCTTAGGTTCCATGGTGTTATGTTCCACTCTCCAAGCCCTTTTTCTTGAACTTTTTCTTAAAGGAGTTTCATCTGCACTGTCGTCAGTTTCACTTTCAGTCTCTTCGACATTTTCATTTATGACAAACTTTACAATGTCTTTTTCTTTTTCAAGTTCAGTTTTCTCTTCTGACAGTTCTTTCACTCTGTGAGGAACATCTCCATAGCTGGTACTTGGAATCTCATCCTTATCGTGAGTTATTTCCTCTTTTCCAGTGTCAGGATTTTCGTTCCTGCTTTCAGAGCTTTCTGACTGTTCTTCAGTATTTTCTTGACCACCAGTTTTATCTTTACCTTGCTCAGTGTCCTTACTGGTTTCAGTCTCTACCAATTATCGATCTTCAGATGGATCTTCAGAATTCGGTATTTCGACAGTTTCTTCGTCTCCTTCAGATGCAGAACTAGCCTCTGATACTTCCAGATGTCGACGTTCTTGTCGATCTTCAATATCTGGACTTCTCTCTTGCTCACCTTCAGAGTCAGAGTCAGTTGTGCTTTCACCTTCTTCGTTTAGATTCTCAGGTTCAGGCACATGGATGGTATGACTTGCATGCACCCATCTTTTCACTCCAGCACATTTAACTGTAGTGATGCTGACCAATATGACTTGTCTTGGTCTCTGCCAGCGAGGCACCAAACAGTTTCTTCTGCGATGCACTTTGATCCGTACCCAGTCTCCAGGGACTAGATCATGAGCTGGATTTTTGTCTTTCATGTTTGATTCAGTTCCCACCTGATGGAACACAGAAGTCACCTCGTCAGACAGGTTTTTGCTGTAATCCAGTATGCATCATTAATTGTCAACAATTTATCAACTGGTACAAACGCTTGTCTCATCACTCTGCCCATCAGAATCTCATGTGGACTCCATCCAGTCTTTTTGTCAGGGATGCTTCTCAATGTCATCAAATCAAGTGGTAAGGCGTCCGGCCACTTCAGTCCTGTTGCCAAACACATTTTTGCAATTCTATTTTTTATCGTTCCATTCACTTGTTCAACTACCCCTGAAGCCACAGGTCTGTAAGCACAATGCAGTTTCTGACGAATGTCCAGTTCTTCACAGATCATTTGCATTAGTTCATTCTGAAAATGGGGTCCACGATCGGTTTCAATCGTTACTGGAAATCCAAACCTTGGGATAGTTTCACGTAAAAGTAATTTTGCAACAGTTAGCCCATCATTTCTCCTCGTGGGGAAAGCCTCCACCCATCGAGAGAACAAACAAATGATCACCAGAACATATCTGAGTCGGTTACAAGGTGGTAGTTCAATAAAATCCATCTGCATTCGTGTAAATGGACCTCCCTCCCGTCCTATGGTTCCCAGACTCACAATTGTTTTTCTGTTTGGATTAAATTGCTGACATACCAGACATCTCTGGCACAGACTTTCAACAATCATCCTGAACTTTGGATTATACCACCTCAGTCTAAATAGACCAACCATGGCCTCTCTTCCAACATGAGCTTGACCATGATACACTCGGGCCATGTTTGAAATCATGCTGTCTGTCATTACTGGTCTTTCATCTTAGTAAACCCAGATTTCGTCTTCCTCTCTTTGTCTGCATCCTGCTTTTAATCAGATATTTTTCTCTTCCTCATTTGCTTCTTCCTGCATTTGCCTCACTTCCTGCCAAGTCTCAACTACTGTGGTTAGCATTAAAGAAATCGTAACATGCCCCTTTTCCCTGTCCCGATTGATGGATGCAAGACTCTTTGCACAGTATTTCGCAATTGAGTCTACATACCTGTTACCTCGGGTGATGTAATCATCCCCCCTTTTGTGAGCCGCACATTTCACCACAGCAATCTTATCAGGCAATTGAATTGCATTTATTAGCATTCTCACAAATTCAGCATTATGTATTGGGGATCCTGAAGAAGTCAAATAACCTCTTTGGGACCACAGTTGACCATAATCATGAACAACTCCGAATCCATACTGACTATCAGTCACTATGGTAACTTTAATCTCCTTTCCCAACTCACATGCTCAAATCAAAGCAATCAACTCCGCTACTTGAGCAGAACGAATTCCTTTCAGACAGGATGCTTCCAATACATCTGCCACCGTGCAAACTGCATATGCTGCACTCAGAACATCTTAATTTGTTCTCAGGCATGAACCATCAACAAACATTACGTAGTCTGATTCAGGCAATGGCTCATCTCTGATGTCTGGTCTTGGTTTAGTACAGTATTCAAGAACATCTAGGCACTTGTGATCAACCTCATTTTTTACTTTGGTTTCCATGGTATCAGGCAATAACGTAGAAGCATTGACATTTACACATCTAGAGATTGTTACATGTTTTGCTCCTAGAATTGTTTTTTCATATCTTGTCATCCTATTGTTGGTCAGATACTGTGTTTTTGCCCTAGTGAGGAGAATCTCCACAGAATGAGGTACATACACCCTCACAGGAAATCCCATCACTATTCCTTTACTCTGTTCTAGACTTACGCTTGTAGCTGCTACTGCTTTTAGACAACCTGGCAATGCCTTTGCAACTGGATTCGAAACAGCTGAGAAATATGCAATTGACTCTCATTTTTCCATGCCTCTGAATTAGTACAGACAATGCACATCCTTCTCCCTCACTGCAGTACAGTTCAAATTATTTTTCATAGTCAGGCACCCCTAAAGCTGGTGCTTGTTTTTAGCTGTTCAAATGCTTCCATCTCAGTTTTGGTCAGAACTATAGGGTCTCTGATATCTGCTCTTGTTAATCTCTGTAATGGTTTTGCTATCAGTGAAAATCCACTAATCCACTGTCTACAGTAACCTACCATTCCCATGAACATTCTTACTTGTCTTTGCGTTTTTGGTGGCTGTATTCCCTGTATCATTTTGATTCTTTCCACAGTAACTTGTCTGATTCCTTTGGCAATCGTATGACCTAAGTATTGCACTTCTTTCTGACAAAATTGTAATTTAGATGGAGACACTTTATGTCCCTACTCTGCTAAATGATTTAGCAATGCAATGGTATCTGTTACACATGCATCTTTTGTCTTTGATGCCACTAGGAGATCATCAATGTACTGAACCAATACAGATTTTCCAGGCATACTCAAATTTTCTAGTGATTTCTTTAGCAACTGATTAAAAACAGATGGACTTTCAGTGTACCCTTGAGGAATTCGGCACCATGCCAAAATACGAGCTCTGAATCAGAACGCGATAATTGGTTGGCTTTCTGGGTGCAATGGAACTGTAAAGAACGCATTACACAGATCGATCACAGTGTACCATTCTGCATCATGGGGAATTTGATATAAAATCACTGCTGGATTTGGTACAATTGGACAACATGGGACAACAATTTTATTAACCTTTCTAAGGTCCTGTACAATCCTAAATGTTCCATTCGGCTTTTTCAATCACATTATCGGTGAATTACAAGGACTACTCTCTATCTCTCTCAGTATGCCTTGCTCAATCATTTTGTTTATCACCGGTGTTATTCCTTCAATTATTTGTGCTGTCATTTTGTATTGGGGAATGTTCGAGTAATTCACACCTTCTTTTATGGAGGCTTTCACAGGATCTACATCTCTCATTAATCCTATATCTTCTCCTGTATAATCCCACACCTTTTCTTTCACTGCCTTTTTCAATTCATCAGGTATTGTCTCTCGATCAAACACAGGAAACAATTTATTTTGTTCTGCCTCAATCATGAGCATGGTCATTTTATACAAGCTATCTTCATCTGGAGTTTGCAGTTCTATGCCGTCTGGTGAACAGTATATGGCACAGTTCATTTTACACAAAATGTCTCATCCTAACAGATTTACGGGACTTGTGTCACATACCACAAATCGATGCATGTCTTTGAAATTTCCAATTTCTACTTCAACTGGTTGTGTTAAGGAGGTTTTAATACACCTACAACTTGGATATGCTCTCCCGAGAGAGGAAAATGTTGGACTTCCACTGATCTAACAGTAGAACGGGTAGCACCAGTGTCCACTAGGAAAGTTATTTCTACATCATTCACCATTCCGTTTACAAATGGACCAGACTGATCTACCTCAAGAGTGGCTCCAAGCACACACTCTTCTCCATCATCTACAGTACTTGATTGCCATCCTATCATACTATTCCTGATCATGTCTCCAACTTCTGGTCTCAACCCATACACAAATCTGTATACAAAATGACTCATGTCCTAGTTTCTCATATCCACTGTATTGCTTAAATACCAACAACAGTCTTTCATAAAATGAATGTACAGATTCTTTCGGCTCCTGTGTAGTTCTGTCTATTTTAACCCAATCAGTTTCTTGTGGTAGAATTTTATTTTTCAAAAATACTATTACTTGTACTTGTGCATTACTTCTGGTGATGGAGCACCTGTTACTTTGTCACGAGGATATTCTTCCCTCGGCCAATTTACAGATATTTTGCATACAGTCCATAAGTCTGCTGGCACAACTATATCAAATAATCCATCCAGATCAACCCATAATACTTTTGAAACTTTTACAAATCTGTCTATCTGTCGATACCGTTCTACTGGTTTCTCTCTCAATGTGGGAAAATCATTCGTAAATGATAGTATGTCCTGTCTACTCCAAGGAACATGTATATATGCTCCTCCTGGTATTTCTCATATAGAAAATTCATTTACTGTTTCTTTTTCTCTGACTGGGAACGCTAATGTAGATTTATCACTAGCCTCTTCTTTCTTCTTTGCCCATTTCACTCTCCACGTATTCACATCTCCCCATTTTCTTAGCTGCACAATTAATTCTTTTATTTGAGTTATTCTTCCAGCTGTATTCATATTTTCAATGTCCTTTTCTGAAAAGTCTACTCTAAACGTCTTCTGAAATGTTTTACATTTTGTGAAATCTACATTTATTTCACTGGCACATCCTTCCAGCTGATCATGTACAGATTTTGATTTCCAAGTAATACTTTTACACATGAACATCAGTTTGTCATCTTGGTAGGCTTTTAATCTGTCTGTTCCAAATGTTCCAATAATTAATTCTTCCATATCGACCTTTAATCTTGCAACATCTAATACTTTGGGTTCATTCTCCTTTAATTTCAAAGTTTTAAGCCAATCACTTAATTCTTGTTCCGACTGACCTATCGGGGTTTGCGTTAAATCTATTTTCTCAGTACTCTTTTCAGGTGTAGCAGAATCAGATTCTGCTCCGGTTGCATATTTATAGGGTGAACTCTGATTAAAAGTCAAATCAGGTGGATTTACATTACTTGCTCTTCTAATTTCTGACAAGTCTGGATAAATATTTTCTTTTACCTTTTGCAAACTTTGCTGCAAAGGGATTGTTAAACTTGGCTCTTTTATTCTTTGGTTTTCAAACACTGGGATTACAGGTCCTATCGTTACTGGGACTGTTACCACTTCTATATTTTTCGTAAGCTCTTGTATCTTTTCTGTCAATTTATTTGTAGATCGTATATACTCAGCAGTACTAGTTTGCTCCTCAACTCGTCTTTCTATTCTTTTTACACTTCCTCTTTCATCACTCTGTTTGGGAGTACCAGTAAGTCTCGTTTCTGTCATTGAGGTGTTTGGGTTATATCTCACTTCTACTCTTTCTGGTACATCTCTAAAATTTGAAAATTGCCTTGGGGTTTCATTAATTCTACCTTCTACTGGCGGAGCATTAGGTGTAGTCCATAATATGAAGGTGGTCTCCTATTTAATATCTCTTGCAGTACAGCATCCTCTGATTCACTATCACCATAACTTGTTTCCACATTTTTCTTCTTCTCTGTACATTTCCGCCCTTCATATTCATCCACCAGTCTAACTGGATACATGCCATCACACATTTCTGCATTTCTCCATCTACGCATTCTACTCTCATGTGTCTCTCCCCATAATACACGCAATCTACCTCTTGGTCTGATATGCCTTTCTGACCTTGCTTGTTCCATTTCATGCATCTCATCTTCCCACTCAACTAGAGCTTCAAATTGAGTCGGTCTAGGTCTTGGCTCAAGCTTCATCATTCTTTCTCTCAAATTTCGTAAAACTGCCACATTGAAAGATGCAACCTCTGGAAAAGCTAACACACCATCATTTCTGGTATACCTTGCCCAATTCTCTAACCAAACATGTATGGTAACCATATTTCAACAACATATAGGAACCAGGCGTTTTCGGTGGAGGAAGTAATTTTCCTTCTCTTGTTACTATCGCCTTATCCGTCACAAACACATTTTTCAATTTCTTAAATCATGAAGGTTTCTTCTTTTCCTCTTCGTAATAGTAATCCATTTTTCTGTAAATTCCCTTCCTTTCGAAAGATCGCGTACTTCTCTGTTGCTGTTCCGTAACACCAACCTATCACAGCGCGGTTTACACTAGCGTACCAATTAGAACAAGATACGTCTCCTTAGTGCTTAACCAATAGCTTCGCTGCTTTTCGTGATGCACCAATCAGCTCTTACTCTGTCTTGCTCACGAGGACCAACCCCTGCGCGACACTTTTGACGTCACCAGCGGTCCGGCTTCTGCAGCGCCGACTGACCCCTCCTTTACAAGGTTTATCGAGAAGCAGTATTTACAAGATATACAACTGGATCAGTTAGTAACTTACACAAAACAACTCCATTTGTCTGTTTCTCTAAAACAAAGTGATAGATTTTCATTCGTTCAAGTATTCTGTATAACTACTACAGAATTTTAGACTCGCCGATAAAGTAGCACAGCCCTCTACCTTACCCTTCTGTCAAACAATAACAAACCCGTTTCGCTAGGAATAAGACACATACAGAGACCTCAATGCTCCTTAGAGTCTAATCCAGAGTTTCAAAAGAACGCATATTGCTATTTCATTTACACACATTCACTATCTAAAAAGTAACTATCAACGCAAACTTTGTTTCTGATTGGACAAATTTGGGGTGGATGAGCATCACCTCATCATTTTAACATTCGATTCTGTTATGTCAGCTACAATTTAAAAGGTCCTTTTTTTAAGACAGTCTTTAGCCTAGACATATCCTCCACTTGCAACTTCGTGTATTTTTCTCACGTTCAGTAACTCAAACGTCCATCCTCTTGGCAGTCATCAGGACTTCCAGGGCATACTGACCTTGAACTATCTTCGTTCGTGCACAAGCAGCTCGCATTCAACTCGGACTTGGGCTGCGCATGCTCAGTTCATCATCTATTCGCAGTTAATAGAGCAGCCATATTTTCACTAGGCCTCACAGGCCAGAATGGGAACTACCATGGAAACAAACACAAAACAATGTTAAATATAGAACTATAGCCCTTCTGTTTACCTCCCCTCATACTAAGGTTTCCCTGTTAGTTATTACCTAGCAAATAAGCCACATAGATGTAATTTATACTCACTTATCCTTCAGTTTCTGCCACAAATACATGCACAAAAAGCACATTTATGCCCTTTTTGTTTATTATGAAGCTTTGCATTAATTCACATCACAACAACAACATTTATTAGTTAGTTTTATTTTCGCCATATAAGCAGATTAGAATTAGCACATGTATATGTGTGTGCATTCTATACTATGTTGGTTAATATTTTCCAAACCACACAATTAATAAAGGTTACTGTTAAGAGGAAATGATTTCACGAGTGGTATACTTCAAAATTTTGTTTTTCCACCTCACTCCATCAAATCCAGCGATATATAACAGCGTGACAAAGTGGGATGTTAAGAGACAAGAGCCAGGGCTGTCTTTGAAGTACTGCAACAGCTTAGCAAAGGAATACATATTGTTAAAGCATATTGAAATGTGACTCACTCTCTCTCCAGCCCTTTACTTCTGCGCTTGTCTCCTCCTGACCTGGAAATGCTCTCTGTGCTTGTTGAGAGGCAGCTTTGTGATGCCTGGGGTTAGCTGCTGGCTGGTCCCCCTTGATTTCCCTCAAGTGGGTTCCTCCCCACAGCTACTCATCCTTTAGTTTCCATTCTCTGTTGTTATAAGCGGTGGCTTGCCTGAGACATAATGGGACAAAGTAGGTCAGAACTGGGTGAAATTGGTGTATTGGACTGGCTGCTCTCGGCTCGGAGCCCAACTAAGGTCTACTGGAACAACAGGTATATCCAGACTAGGCAAGGACAGATTCCCCACACTCCACAGCTGCTGCTGTGGCGCATACCAGCAGCGACAGCCCTGCTGATGGCACATGATCTGGCCCCATGATGGGAGGGGGAGGTATCCGATTTGGTAATCTCTACAACGAAGGGTCTCTCCACTCCTTCCAGGACATGCAGGACATCTGTGAACTTGGAGCCAGTCTCTTTATGGGCTACAGTGTGCTGGTACCAGCAGGCAGAAATATATGGGTGGAGGGACAGGAGGAACGAGGACTCCATCTTGGGGTACAGTGCTTCCATGGGTTGGAGAGGAGGGCAATCATGGTGTTTACACTGCGCTGCAGGCTTGGAGTGCAGACCCTGTGCTTTCCAGTAAGCCCTGATGGGAGGACAGACTGGAACAGAACTAACCAGCAAACAGTGGGGTTAGCCCTGGAACAGGTGAAGCACAAATCACATAATGAACGCCTGAAATGTATTCAGTTTAATTACCTACATCATACATATCTCATACTTCACCGGCTACACAGGATGTTCACGGGGTGACGCTGGCCTGTCCGTGTTGCACCCACCCCAATGACACCTTTATACATATAGTGTGGGAGTGCCACCATTGGCCCGAGTGTGGGTACAGGTAATGGAGCACGTGTCTGCAGTGATTGATATACCACTGTTCTCTAATCGTCTGTGCCTGCTGGGGTAACAAAATTAACACAATGGACTGCCTACCGGGCGTTTTGGTATGCTGCCGAGCTGGGGGCTGATTTCGTTGATAGGGACCTGTGTGTGCTGAACGAAATTCGTTTTGTTTTGTTTATTTCGAAGCACACGCAGGTCTCCATCAACGAAATTAGCCCCCACCGCAGTGACATCAGCCCCAAGCTCGGGAGCATGCCAAAACGCCCGGTAGCCAGTCTGGCCCTGAAATGCACCAAGTACTATATGAAACTGGTTGACTTGGCTTTGGCTCTGTTTAACTGCTTGAATGCAATGGCTTGGAAAGCTGCGAAGCCACCCACAGTTGGTTATTGGCTCTGAGTGGTTCACAAGTGGGTGGTGGCTGATGCTGACGCTATGGCACTTGACCAACAGCTTAGAGTAGGTGAAGGAGCTGCCACACTACAAGGTACGTATGTACTCATACTGTTCGATAAATTGGACTCACCAACCCCATGTCTGCTCTGCCAGGTGGCATAGGCTTGTTAATGGCGCTGGTTGCGGTTCCACAGGGAAACTTATCACCTGTATCCCCCTGCTTTGCTGAGGGCATCCCATAAACTAATTTGCAAGCCCTGCTCCCTCCTACACCTCACCACCCTGGTGTTTATATCACATGTATTGTCTATATTGCAATGAAATGCCCATGCCTCCACAACCGCCTTTGTGGTACCAGTCAGATGTTTGTAATTATTTGTCATTGTTTCAGTTTTTTATATATTATTGGTTCCTCTTCTACTGCACACATTTTAATGGCTTGACTTGTATTGCTATGCTAGTTTATTAGCCCAACACATCGTTATTTATTGTACTCTATCCCTCCGTTGAGTTCAATGATGGTATAATATGGTATATACATGTTCCTGATGTGGACCACATTGTTGACACTCTGTTTGCCATATATGCGACCTGCTACTGTAATTTGTTAAAATGCCAGTAAAATAATATTTTTAAAAAACATCATGGCTCACTCAAGGAAGCTAGCCCTCTGGTAGCATATATTTTACAAGTGTGGGCAAATAGCGGGTGTTACTACTGGTCAAGTGAACTCATCATTATCCACTTTAGAAGGATGACAAATCAAAGTTGTGATCTACAGATCCTACCTGATGCCATCTCTGAGTGTCCGACTCACATTCAGAAAATGCTTTATTCGATTTTTAAAAAATCATAAAAGCAGAGAAATACAGAAAAGCAGTTCATTGAATATGTACACTTAAAAATACATTAAACTTAGAAAGAAGCAGACAATGTATACCTTTTCTTTTCCTCAGTATGCTTTTGAAAAAAAGTCATAATTCCAACGCAATACACATTACTCAATAATTGTAGAAATAAAAAACGCCGGACAGCATTGCCACCATGTACCCTGCTTTAGAAGGGGTATAATCCATCTGGCCCGTTCATTTACATAAAATTTATAAAAGAGAATCACGTGCAAAGTCATTTGGATTGATCAATTTTCGCACGGACAGAGACAGAGCTGTCTGGACCAGTCATTATTAGTTGGGAATGAAACCAAACAATGAAAGCAATCAAATCTGAACCTGGTCAAAATATATCTATCATAACCCCCTAAGCACCACACTAAATTAGGTTGAATGGAGGTACAGACCAGGTTAAGTTGATGCTGGATCACTTTTTTTTGTTAAACTCCAACCCTATTCTTAGAGTCTCAAAGTGGTTCAGACATACAGCTTTAAGCTCTTTTCTAGATATTGTATGCAAGGTATCCGGGTTAGCATAAAACTCAGGTCTACCCAAATCGTAAGATAATTTACTGATATAACTCAACCAGGGAATTTTTCTAGCCTGTTCCGAACCCATAGAATCTTTAATGATATTTCGATTTAACCCTAAGGTGGGTGCGGTCCAGACTCTATGCCATAGTAGCATAGGTTGCATTTTGATCACATCATTGATGTGACAAATCCCCAGTTCGCTATGACAGTTAAAAACAGATGCACTCTGAGGAACAGCTAATATAAATCTTTAAAAAGCATTTTCTACCACCTGTATTGGTGAAACGTTATAAAACCCCCCGATCCCTGCCCCATATGTGGCAATACTTCTGCACTTTGCCTGGTAGAGTTTCAATAAGATCTCCGGCGGCCTTCTGCCCATCTTTTACGCAAATATCATCACTGCCGCCGTCTACCTTTTAAATAAGAGGGCCCTACTCTTAACAGCAGAACCCCAAGAGCCTGTGTCCTCCAACAGGACGCCACGGTAAGAGAACGTTTTTGTCGGTTCAATTTTGCCATTCCCACCTGCAATAGTACAACGTTTATTCCTTCCCTTTCCACAAGACATCACAAATGTTTTTTTCTTAACATTGAGCCTCAGTCTCCTATTGTCCATGAAGTCAATGTAGGTGGCGAGGGCCCTCTGTAGGCCAAGCTGGGTTCTGGCCATTAAAACCGCGTTGTCCACGTAGAAGAAGGAGACAATCTGCTTGTTGTTAACTTGCGGGGAATCACTCGCATTTGCCACCAGTTCCTCCTCCAAGACGTTGGTATATAATGAGAAGAGGAAAGGGGCTAGTACGCAGCCTTGTCTCACTCCCTTCTTCACGCGGAAAGACATGATACACTCGCCCTTTAATCCATACCTCACCTTAGCTGAGGCCCCCACATATAATTGTCTCAGAAATAACACCAAAAAATGCTCGACCTTGAGTCCCTCTAAAATCTGCCATAACCGACTATGGTCAACGCAGTCAAAGGCAGCAGTAAGATCTACGAATACCGCAAATAAATTACCTGACTGGGCCTGGGTATATTTCCCATGTAAGTTTAAAACCTGCTCGACTGTACCCCTCCCCTCCCTAAACCCATATTGAACGGGACTTAAGATATTAATATCTTCAGCCCACTGTTGCAGTCTATGCAAGATGACCCTTCCTGCGATTTTCATGAATGAATCTAGGAGGGATATGGGTATTGTTATGGACTCCGACCAGGATTTAATAAAACTCTTAGCACAACTGGCTTCGAGGACTCGGGTTAACAATGGGGACCAAAGCTCAGACGTGCATTTATACAAATCTATCGGGGTCCCATCGGGGCCCGGGGCCTTTCCACCTTTACTCTCGTTTATGGCCACCAAAACTTCATCATGTGTGAAGTGGATGTTAATCGGCTAAAAATTAGTATACTCGCCCAGTGGTGCTGATTCGTTGGCTATTGTATTGTTATTGCCCCTGTTTCCATAAACCGTAGAAAAAAAGTCAACCCAGGAATTCTCACTAATTGCCACCTCAATCCTTGCTCCCTCGTTATTCGAGAAGAATGGGGCCTTTACTGCCTGCCAAAAATAAGAGCAATCCTTACGAAGAGATGCCGTGTAAAGGTTGTTCCAGGCCTTGTCTTTAATTTCTTTCTTGCGCTTATGCCTAGCAAGATAGTAGGCCTTCCTATACCCTCTGATTTCCTCATAATCCCTGTCTGTTTTGTGTAATGCAGCCTTTAACAAGGAATATGCCTTGGTACACATGGTATCGAACCAACCATTTTTCTTGTTTCTTGGCGCCTTGCAGGGAAGTGTCTGAGTTTTTTGTATCACGGCAGTAAATTGAGTAAAGGCGGTCAGCATGTCAGTGTGAAAGATCTCTTCTGGCAGACACTCAGTGATAGGGATTATGGCCTGTTACATTTGAATTCATTACCTCGGGATCTTTCTTAGCCCAGCGCAGTGAGTAACCATTCTGGTGATCCAACACACTACCTTGTGTCCAAGCCAAGCTCTCAACTACAGAGGGAGTACTCCTATGAGGAAATGAGATATTAATGCTTAGCGGATGATGATCGCTGAGCCCAGTAGGGTGGATAATGAATTTGTTAACCCACATTGCATATCGATTTGGAAGAATAATAAAATCTATCGAGGAGCTGAAGCCCCGACCAATAAACGTGGGGAACACAGCTTATTGGCAAAGCCAAGACCATGAGTAGCCAGAACTTCATTAAAACTTTCACCCCTAATCGAGTGTACAAAATGGGCTGCATGGCCATTGTCTTCTTCCTCAAAGTCCCCACACCCACAAGAAGGTGGGTGTGGGGACCCACCCCACCTTCACTAGTGTTAAAGTCCCCTCCCCAAATTATGATTATATCCTTCCCTTTTGATGCAATTAAATTACTTAAATCATCATTAAGATTTTTTTATATGTCAGTAAAGTTGCCCCTATTTGTGTTGTTATAAAAATTGATGACAGCTAACTCAGCTTGCATAGGAAAATGGATGATAACAATTTGATAATAGGTTTATGACTTTAAAGTTTTTATCTTCAGAACCCCCAGCATGTTCGAGATGTAGACACAGATCCCCCCTTTGTGTCTCCCATGTGCTGATCGCAGTGCAGGTATATGGAACATTTTAAAACCATCGATATGTAATTCATTAAGCAGCCTTGTCTCCTGCAGACACAGGATATCAAAGTTCTCAATGAAATCTATCCAAACTGGATTGTTGACCTTAGATTGGAGCCCAAAGATTTTCCAAAAGGCTGTTCTTACCTTCCCTTGGACATAATTTGATTGAAACCTTGACATCGGATCCCTCTCCCCCCGGCTTTGGCACCTGTTAATGTGCTCATGCTGCTTTTCAGATATTCCAGCTGTTACTATTTCATTGGGTGCCTCCTCGCTTAGAGGGGCATACAAGTCTGCCTCCTGTATTCCTGTTATGGGGAAATCTCCCACTATTTGTGAACCTATGCAAATATTTTGATTTGGGTGATTATGAATTAAAGAGGGCGGGTTAGCTGCTAAAGAACCCCCACACACTACCTTAGACTCATTTTTGAGTTGTTCCTCCAGGGGTACCATATGACATACTCTCTGGACTGCCTTAGGCTCCCTGCTAATTACCAACTTTTGATAAACGTTTGTGTCTATGAGTCAATCCACCTCCTCCAGGGAGTGTAAAGGCCCATACTTATTTGACACTTCTAAATTATAACTCCAATGGTTATTAGGATAAGTACCAGTAGAAAGATCAGTGTTTCTATCAAACATTTTAGGCCGATAATAGAATCCCAAGGGTAACACATTGATTCCCTCAACCATGAATCTATTAGAACCAGTTTGAGTTAGAATTTCTTGTACTAAAGCAGGGGAGCCTAGAGATAGAACTACGCAATCCCCTTTAAAAGTCTTTCTACTGTCCGACTCAATGAGCCATATTAACAACTAACATTTTATAGGGGCATGCAAGAATCCTACCTTAGAATTTAGAGTTCCAGGCTTTCAGTGGTCTCCCTCGGGTTACCTGTATCATACACGATTAGACTTCAGAAAGCAGACTTTGCAAGCGAATCTCTCACAAAGAAACTCTGTCTGAAATTGCTCAAATCACAAGCCATGGACAGCAAAAACAAGCCCTACATTATTCTCGGATATCAGTGATCTTACAGGTTCAAGCCTAAAAGATGTCCCTTGGGTTACAGATAAAATGTTGTTCTGACTAAAATTCTTCCCTTATCCCTTCCCTGTTACAGAGCGTTTACTTAAGAAAGATCTAACAATCAGGTAACAGAGACCTAACAGGGTTAAGACTGTAAAGATATCACACATGTTACATATATCTTACAAGCTTATGGATCTGACAGCAAAGTTTGTCCTCTGGTAACACAAACCTATGCTTCACGTAACATCAGTCTGATGGTCTTAGACACATGAAAGCAAACCTATCCTTGAGTGTACACAAACCATAACAAATACATTAGATTACATGGATGTTTCAGGCTTGACATTTAACAACACATCCATCTCTCAGCATATGAAATTCCAGTAAGGCTCACGCATGTTAACAATTGATCTGTTAGCCAGGTTAAAAAGATTATACATGCTCAGGTAACGGAGCTGTTCGATAGGTTGCCTTGATCTTGGCGGCCTGAATGGCTTACATATGAACTGTCACTGGGTTGCATAGATGCTATGTGTTTAGGCCTGTAACATCAGAACTCTCCTTCTCGCAATCAACTTTTTTATATGTACACTTAGTGGGAAGAAGAGTATTTTTAGGTTACTCAGATTTTACAGGCTGAGGCCTGTGACAGCAGAGCTATATCTGTGGGTGCTGGTTGAGGAAAACTTATAGTACTTAGGAGCATGTTGTATCTGATTACCTTGAGACTGAGTTGTGAGTGACAAGCTTTAAAATCAACTGTTGCCAAAACACACCAATAGATTTAAGCGTATTCTGTTGTGGGGGGACACGTTTTGGTTGACTTTAAAAGCTTGTCACCTACAACACATCTGCTGCCAAAACATACCAAGTAAAAACTGTAAAAGGAAAATGAAACTCGTTTCTAATGTTACTGTAGGGATATATATATGTAGGAACATATATAGCCACACCTTTAACATAATGCACTCTATCTCCTGGGAATAGGCAGACAACTTTAAGAGTTACTTACTTATAATAAGGCAGTGATGTGGCTCTGCAGCACATAGTGTGTGCAGAGCTCTTCTCGAGCAGAGAAGCTGCTTGTGCAGGGCTACAATGGCAGACCTGCAGACACACTTTTACTCGGGTCACCCAGGGTCGCACAATAAAGTGCTGCAACCCTGGTGACCCCTTTTATCACCCTTGCCCTGGCCACTGGTACCATCTACTAGGGACTTACAAGTAGTGATAGGTGCTTGCTTATTAGGTGTACCTATTCCCAGTTACGTTGAAGGGAAAACGCACTGGCACTTGGCAAGCCTTATGAGCAGGCCCCAGTGCACTTTCAGACATAAAAAGACAGCATCCTCAGCAAAAAGTGGGGGCATCCATGACAAAAAGGGCACTTTCTAACACCTTTTCCTGCTTCTTTTCCAGTCAAGCTATGCCTTTCCCTGTGTCTAACTGCTTCACATTTCTTTGTCTGGCTCCACTTGTGCTTGCTGGCTGGCCTCTGTCTCTTTGTAAGGCCCTCTCTGCTTGATGCTTTTCCTACCGCTCACTCTACTGCTCTGTGAGATTGCCGTCAGCCTGCATGCAGCCTGCATGCATTCTGCTCATTATCTGGCTCTTTATATGCCTCTCTAACACTCACTGCCCTAAAACCATATCTGCCTGTCACTCTCGCTCCCTCTATGTGCACTTTTCCTTGTCAATGTCTGCCCCTCATCCTCGCCTCTTTTTTTTGTGGTCTCTGTCAGCTACTGCTTCTACCTCTTCCTCTTTTTGTTTCTCTCTGTCTCTTTTCGGTTCTCCTCCTGTGCTACTTCCTGCCTTCCTCTCTGCTTTCTTCCTGTCTGTATGCTTTTTCAGTATCAGGCAGTATCCACTTCTGCCCTTTCCGTATGTTTTCCTGTCCGTCTTCCTGTCTGACTTTTCCTTGTGCCTGTTGGTACTTTTTGCTGCCTGTCTCCTTGTCGCTATCCTATGTTTACCTGGTTGTCGACTGCGCCTGCTGCTTTTTGTGTCTTTTTGCGATTCTCTCTGCCTGCTGTTCTTCCTGTCCTCAATATACTGTTATGCCTCAGCCAGTCACTATCCTTGTGTCTCCCTGTCTCCTCTTTCCTGTGTCTGCCTCTTTCCATGCATCTTCTGCTCTCCATGTCTGTCATCTCCCTTGTACATACATTTGGAAGAGGTGTGGCGCTGCGGCCAGGGTGACTGACTCCGGAATCTGGGGATCACGGTTCGATCACCAGCGCCGGCAGCAGATTAGCCCAGCACCATGTGACTCTGGGCAATAGCTTGCTTAATCTTCCCGACGGCCCCCAGCGCCTAGAGACCCTTACGGTGATTGTTCGCGCTTTACAAATGTGGATTATTATTTGTCTCCCTCCCTGTCTCTATCTCTCTCCCATTGACTGTTGATTCCCTGGCATGGATTTCTCCTCAACTCGCTGTATTCACAATGCCTATTTTATCTGTTTGACATATGTCGATTTCTCTTGCTTTTATCGTTGTAGGCCATTCTTCTCTCCTTCGATTTCTCTCCTCCACCTCATCCCCTCCTTGTATTCAGGTCGTGCCTATAGTCGCAGCGCACATGCCTGCTCACTTTGCGAGGCATGCAGTAATGCGGTATGGAGTGAAAGCTCAGTGGAAGCTCCGCCCACTCACCACCCATGTTTTTAATTGGCTCGTGTCGTTGTCTTTCATTAATGCAGCTTGATTGATTATGATGCTTGTTAGTCCCGCCTTATTAGGGCCATGTCGTCATTTGTATCCTTCCATGGCTACTGGCCCCTTTACTACGAGTGTTACATGGTATGTGTTATTTAAATTGTGAGCACTATTTTTCTTTAATAAGGTTCTCTTACTGACCATGCCTTCTCGCCCAGCCCTGCACACCCGATGTTCTTGTCTTTTCGCACCCCTGCCCCCCTTTGCAACACAATTGGTCTCGCGTAAATTTGAGTCCTATTGCATTGCAAATGCTTGTTGGACCTGTATCCTGGAAGCAGCATTCTAATTGGGGCGTTACCTAGAGATGCACTTTCACCTTGAATTAAAACTCTGCTAAAGGTGAATCATTTTAAAGTGTGCCTATTTTATGGCGATATAAGGTGTAGTTTGCAATATTTGGTTCCATTGTACACTGACAAAGGAGTCTTCTCATGAACGCGTTTGAACAGAGAACAGATTTGCACTTCGACATCTAATTAACAAGTATATTTCCATTTCTAACACATTTTATTTGACATATTTACATACAGAAAGGCATTATTTAGAAAAAAATACAACTTTTGAAAAAGCATTTTGAAGAAAACCGATGTCAGTGCTAGTTAATACCACCAAATACAGTGACACTTAATTGTACGGTGCTTGCTAGAGGACAAACGAGCGCTCCTCTGCCACTCACTTCACATAAAACAGGGAGGTTTAGACAAATTGGACACCAGCCAAAGAAACAGTTTTAAAAATGAGGGACTGTTTGAAAATATGGTTTAAGCCAAATCTATTTTTCTGAAAACGTTTTTTGCAAGGATTTTGCCAAACTTGAAAAACTGTGCAAAACTGACAATGTTCTCAAACTTCAAGAAGTTCAAAGTTTGCCAGATTTGCATAACTATGTAGGCGAAGTTTAAATGTGGAAACATGCATTGATTTCATATGAATATAGCCAGATCACAGACTCTGTTACAGCCAAATGTACTCCTCGGAATCCTGGCGATGCTCAAAGGGGTCCACCTCTCGATATCCCCACCTCTGACACTGGAGGCACAGAGTGTTGAGGCGATCAAGTGAGGGAAAGGAATTAGGCTAGGAACAGCTGGGAAAAGGACATCTGAAAATAGAAAACACATTGATTAATAAACATTATAACTTTCTACTACTCTGATATGATCTCACTAAAATGAGTAGTACCTGACCTGTCCGTAACACTTGCCAATGTTCCTCAAAAATTCTCTCTAATCAGAAATGATACTGCTCATCACTGTAAGAGGATAAACCTAAAACACTAAGCATACAATTAGCTCTTCAGTCAAACCATCCTTCATTCCTACAAAATCACCTCCCTTATACATACGTACCCTAATAGATGAATTCCCCTTATTTAGGTAAGGCAGGAGCAAGAAGAAGATAAAGAAAAATGGTCCAAATATCCTTGCTCCAGCAGCTCATTAAAGAATGTAGTGTAGCCACCAGTACTGTCTATGATGAAGCACCTTGATTCCTCCAGCTGATTTCAAAACAAAACACAAAAAGGAAATCCAGAAGTCTTAATGCCAGACCCCTAATCAGCAACCATAGTACAGGCTCTTCTAAGCGCACTCCCCCACAGTACCTCTTAATGCAGTGTCTCGATAATCAGCCTGAATTATCCTGATGCCTGCAACCACTCGATCCCGAGCAACCAGGAACTCCAACATCCCTCGGAGTCACTACCAGTAATTCGCAGCCTCCCACGAACACCTTGCCAGGTGATGCGTTCCGTGGGTGTGCCTCTAGCAGAAAGACTCCGGTTCGGAAAGTAACCACAAGTCGGAAGATAATGAGAGTCAGCTCCACTCCCCGCATGCGGCCAAAGAAAAAAGCAATCCTGCTGCCACCAGACTCCGGTATAAATCCTTACCGTGAGTTCGTAAAGAGAAAGACGGCCCGTTCTGCTCTCCCGCAGACGACCTCAACTGCAACAATCCGCTGCCAAAGTTTCTATCTCCGCTGCTGAATGGAATACAAAACCAGCAGCCGCGAGGAACTCCATTCCTCGTATTCTGAATTACGCATGTAGGTGAACGTGCGTGATTGCCTAAAGTACCCTGAGGCCCCTCCTGATCTGGGCTTCTAGGTAATGTAGTTTCTTTGGATATTTCCTCGATTTGGCCAGAGGTAGGCGCAAGTTGTTGGTTCCTGACAGACTCGGCCATAGTCAAAATGATGATGTAATATTTTTTCTTCATTTTTTTTTTAAAACGTTTCTACCTTGGTGAAGCTTTCAAAGTTCTGAAAAAGAAATCCCAGAGTTTTCAGAAATTATCGCATCTTCGCACTCTGATAGTGATAGAGCGCGCGAGGCCACCCGACCTACAGTTTTCGCCGTTTCCGGCTTCAGGGCCCATATACTTTTCAAATCACCATATACATCGATCAGGTGACTTCACGAGCTCTATCAAGTTAGGTGTGTGTGTTCCCTGCTACCAAATTTCGGTGCACCCGACTTACCATCCACCGATGCGAGTGCCTAATGACCACAATGAATCAGGGAGCTAGCTGTAAAAGAAAGGCAACAAAATACAAACCCAACCAATAACATTCAAAATACTGTTTAAATGACCACGGACAACTGGAAGTTTTTAAAATGTTTATCTAAAGTTCAATATTTTCTTGCATGAGGTACAATAAAACAAGGCAATCAATAACCAAGATAACGTAAATCACATAGGCAGAAAGAAATAATGACAGAGTAATCATCAAAGTATTAATAAAATGTAACGAGAAAAGATACTATGCAAGTCAGTATTATCTAAACAGGGATAGACTAAGTGTGTGTTACTGTAGAAGAGCTTATAATGAATAACACGCTTCACTTAAGGTGAAGGGGCCTTTGAACAATCTAGGCAACGAAGTTCTAGACCATATCAGAAAATGACACACTGCTATGCAAAATATAATTTCTAACAATTGAGAAGACATAGGAATAACTTTGCAAAATTATAAATGACTGTTCAATAGTTGCGGAAAGGCATGGAAATATAACATATGCAATGTTGAACTTTATTTAAGCAAAAGTTAGAAATTCAGAAGGTGCAAGAATTTCAAGAGGTTCAGAGTAATATTTACCTAGAAAAAAGGTGTGGAAACCAAACCCTGGCCACGGGTCAGTTAAGGACAGGAAACCCTCAAGGAAGGATACCCCTCAAAGGACAGCAGGTGCAGAATGGACACCCAGGACAGGACAGGATACCCTCGGAATAGGAATCAGGACAGGACCTTCAGGACAGGACAGCAAACCCTCAGGACAGGACCCTCTTCAGGACAGGACCGGAAACCCACAGTTCGGAAGCAACGCCTGCGCTCCACCCGCTCTGCAGCTATCGATCAAGACCCCGATTGGGTCAGCGAACTCCCAGCTAAGTGCTTCGCCAGCACTTTAAGGTTCAGTAGAACCTTAGTCTATGGTCAAATTCGGACAGAGTGCTCCGCAGCGCTCTGTATCTTCAGTCACCTATTGAGTGCGTTGGGTCAGTGACAGGTCAGCTAAACCAGACAAGTCGGACGGTTCACTAGGTGAACCCAGGGTAGATATACAGTTTGGGGACAGTGTACCACCCCCCAATGTTGCAAAGTGTCAGAATCCCTCAATTTCGATTGGTCCTAAGGTAGGGTTTGGGTAACACACCAATCACAATACGCGAATTGAAGCCTTCATGAACATATTTGGGTACCGCCTAGCAGATTTGGGGTTCCCATGAGCTAACAGTAGCGCAATATAACAATGTATCACATAAGGAGCCACATTCGCTGTTCTCGCAGGGCAGAGGTGACTTTCTCAGGAGCATCTCGCCCATCACTGCCAGCTGGCTATGTTCCATCAGCCAAGGTCCCTCGTGCTGCCGAATGTCGCACAGGCGCAGAAGGGACCTCCAATATGGCTCTCCTCTCACTCAGACCCCCATTTCCCGCGGTACATGAAAAGTAAGCGAAAACAAATTAATACATAATAATGTCATTATGAAAAACACATCACAGGGTTTGTACTTTTAACTCATCATCAAGAAATAAACTTAATTGCATTAAATGTTAGCTACATTGACACGGACACAAGAGCAGTGGCACGAGCTGTACCACATGATAAGCACAGCTATGAATTACGCATGCGCATAACTTTCCCTCCACTTCTGCAGACGCGTCATGACACGTGAGTGTGGCTGACGCATGCGCAGTAACTAAAATACAAGCGGCGGCCATTTTAGGGGACACGAGTAATTATTTTAGTAAAACACATGTGCAAGCTTCACGGTCTTTCTCCAAACTAAATATAAATGTTAGTAAAACATACACGGGTTACCTTGTTACACACAAATGAGGTTCTTGACTTCGGCAAGCCGCAAAATATGCAAAGCTTTGCTTCATCAATCCCCTCTTTGATGATATCTACTATCATCACAAATTATACTGGAACCAGATGCCAACTTTCTTTCACACTTTATAAAGTTCTATTTCTTCCAGCAACCGCTCTAACTTTTCTCTTTCAGTTTTAGCAGGGTGAGAAGTTTTCACCTTTTTGTATATCTGATCATTCACTTCCTCTAATTCAATCTCATCCACACTTCGTTTCACTCCTCTTGCATTAACCTCGTGCTTTTTGGTGCGCTTGCGGTATTTACAGCATAAGAAAATGGAAAGTATAATAAGACCTATAATACCAATTGGCATCAGAATTTTGAATAATAAGCTTTTACCTATGCTAGCAAGCCAATGACCTACATTTGAGAGACCATCTACCAGTCTCTTCCAGGCACTATCAACCTCGAGTGGTTTGAGTTCCTTTGCCAAATTAGTAATGTTTTTCACATATCTTTTGATCTGTACACTTTTATCCGGAATATAAGTGCAACAATGTTGCGCCTTCAACATCCGGCAGACTCCGCCCTCTTTCGCTAATAAGGTGTCAAGAGCAAGTCGATTTTGTAAAACCATTGATCTGATCGCAACCATTTCAGTATTGACCAGCAGAAATCCATGAGCTGTTTCAGTAGACAGCACATCTACTATAGTAGACAATTTGCAAATTCTGTGAGTATTCAGAACCACTCCCACTCCAGGTATCAGTGCACTGAAAATACTACCCATAATTTCACCTATACTTTCTCTTTTACTACGCACTAAGCCATTAGTATCTTCATTGCTTCCAGCTTTTCCATTCACATGGTATATTTTCGGGAAAACAATGCCAAAGTAGCAGCTCCCATACCAGTGATCCGGCAATTTGAAATAAGCCTTGTCCCCACAAATATAATAAATTCCAGGAAACACAGGCTCTGACCCATTTTTGAAACCCCAACCTCCAATTACCTTGTAATTATGTTCGCATTCACTGGAACCAATGAAAACATTGTTATAATAGCTAGTCTTCTCGCGGTGAAGACATAGCTTGCCTTTCTTTTCAAAATCCAGCAACAGAGCAGGACCCGCTCCACCAGATGAGGTGCCTTCCATGTTTTCTGCCCACTTTGGCTTTTTCTGACTTTCGTCATTAGCCTTCTTCTGAATTTTAATTCTCCTTTTCTCTGCCATGTTCAGGAACATCTTTTCCTGCTCACGCAAAGAACAAGTCAAGTTATCTCTGTGTGCGTCTGCTATGTCAATGTTCCCTATAGTCAGAAAGTAGTCTCCCATATATCTTATGGTGTCAGTTTTGGTATGTACAGGATTCAAGTTCCCACGTATAGGAAGTTCAGAAAAGATCACGTCATTGTTAGAGTAATAATACTGTAACGGTCCCCTTTTGTAAAATAAACTAGCTAAAATGCTACAGGAAATTCCATATGTTAATGGCAGATGATGGTATGTCACGCCTTCAGCCACCGAAGTAGGTAGCTTCATGCAGACATAGCAATCTTCAATTTCCATAGTTTCTACATAGTGTATTAACAAGTTTGCGAAAACATTCAAATGTGTCCTGTTTTTCATTCCATGGTAATGTAGTCCTTTCTCATCTGATGCTTCTAAGTCTCGTTTAGTTTGTCTCAATGCTCTCTCATGTCTTTCTACACTCTGTGTTGTCAGCTCCTCATTGTCAGTATTTACAACTTCAGTAGGGACAATGTTAGTATCTTTACTTACAGCAAAGGGAATGAAAATTGTTAATCCTATCCAGATAACTATCAGCACTACTACACTACATATACACACCTTGCAACACGTCTTAAAACGGCTGCAACTAGGACTACCATTCACTGTTGAATCAGACATTTTAGCTCAGTAGGAGTGTTCTCACCCCTCTTTTTTACTTTTTACACAACTAGCTTACTTTGTGCAAATTCACGGTGGCTCGTCTTCCTCTTCAGCTGAGTACTCTGGGACAGGTTCTCCGTCGCTCACGTCAGTTATATCAAGATCTTCAAGTTCTTCCAAAACCAGTGTCCATTCAGGAGACTTGTACTTTTTGTTTTGTCTTTTTATTCGCTCACTCCTTCTTTTGGAAGAGTCTTCTTCTTGCTCTGCTATTCGAGCACTTCTTCTTGCTTCTGCACGTTTTTCTTCCACTGTCTTTATCCTTAGTCTCAGTCTTTTTACAAACCTAGGCTCAAGGTTGTTTCTTTTCTTTAGTCTCTTAGTCGGTACTTGGACTTCACTTTCTTTTCTTCTTCTCTTGTTCTCTTTATCTTGTGGTAATTCTTCTCCACTTTCTTCTTCTACTTCCCTTATCTGACTAGTTCCAGGGCTAGCATCAAATTTTTCTGCCTGGTTGCTAATCTGGCCTTGTTCAGGAATATTTTGTTTTTGGCTTTCAATTGTCTCTGTTTCTGTTTCTGTTTCTGTTTCCTGAACCCGTTTTTCTAACCCTATCTGATCCTGTTCAAGCACTTCGATCTCTTGATTTTCTTCTGCTCGAACTATTACTCTATGTCTAGTCTGTCCCTTATCCACATCAGGAGTTAGCGGAGGAGTATCAAACACTTGCTCTGTATCCTGCACTTGTTCAGTATCGGGTACTTGTTCAGTCTTATTCACTTGATCTGTATCAATCACGTGCTCTGTCCCTGTCTGACCTTCTCCTTCCTCAGTTTTGATTTGAATCTCAAGTGGCTGAGGATCTTCGCCTGTGCCTTGCTTTTCCTGACTAGTCCACTCTCTACCTTCACTAAGTCGTTCTCTTGTTCTGATAGGATCTTCGGTCAGATCAATCATCGGTATCCATTCTTCTGGCCATATGCTTGGCAGCTCGTCTTCAGCTACTCCTGGCTCAGTTTCCTGGACCTCTTCAGCAGGCTGGTTTCTTGGCAGTTCGCAGTCAACTACTCCTGGGCCAACGTCTGCTGTTCCTGCAACCTGACTGGTGCTGGGCTGCTCGTTGTCAGTTGCTACTGGTCTGGTTCCTTCAGGGTCCTCTGCTGGTTGCCCTGGTTCTTCAAATCCTTTGTCTGGCAATACCTTCTGGGTGTGTCCAGCGTGGATCCACTGGGGAACACCTGCGACTTTCACTGCAGTGGTTGTCACCAGGATTACTTGGCGTTTCTTTCCCCACCTTGGTGCCAGACAGCTTGATCGAGTGTGCTTCTTTATTTTGACCCAGTCTCCTGGAACCAAGTTGTGGAGAGGAGTCGTTGGATTAAGGATGCCGTCGTCTCCAATCTGGCGAGAGATAGAACGCACTTGGTCACCCAATCTTCTGCAGTATTCAAGCACCAAATCATCAGTAATACTCAACAGTTTGCTTCCTGGCACCCATGCTTGTCTCATCACTCTTCCCATAATGATTTCATGGGGACTTAGGCCTGTCTTGCGGTCTGGAACACTTCTCAGTCCCATCAGGACCAGGGGCAGGGCCTTCACCCAGGTCATGCCAGTAGCATCTGTCAGTTTTGCTAGTCTGTTTTTGATAGTTCCATTTACTTGTTCCACTATTCCAGAAGCCTCTGGGTGGTATGCACAATGGAGTTTCTGCCTTATTCCAAAGGCCTTACAAAGTTCAGCCAGTATGTCATTCTGGAAATGTCCACCCTTATCTGATTCAATAATGCATGGTATTCCGAACCTAGGTATCAGTTCTTTTAGTAAACACTTCGCTACTGTCAGTGCGTCATTTTGAGGAGTAGGGTAAGCTTCTACCCATTTTGAAAATACGCAAACAATGACAAGGACATATCGTTTCCCTTCACAACGGGGCATGGTGATGAAATCAATCTGTATCTTTATAAAGGGACCCCCTGATCTCCCAATCTTGCTCAGCTCAACCATTGTCCTCTTGCCTGGGTTCATCTGTTGACATGACAGGCACCTCTGGCAGAGGGACTCTGCTACCTTCCTGAACTTTTTACTGTACCAAGTCTGTTGAAATACCAGAATCATGGCATCCCTACCAATGTGTGATCCTTCATGTATTAATCTTGCCATTGTGCCAAGCAAGTGTCGGGGTAACACAGGCATACCAGTTGGGCCCAAAATCACACCATCCACACGTCTCGGTCTACACCCATCCTCCTTCCATTTCTCTCTTTCTTGCCAAGGAGCCGACTCCTGCCACTCTCTCACCTCATCCCATGTAGGCACTTCCTCAAACACCTGAAGCTGGCAGCTGGTTCCTGGCCCCCCTCGTTTTGGATTTACAATATACCGATCTTTGGCACACCATTGAGCCACTCGATCAGCATAATCGTTCCCCAGTGATACTCTGTCCATGCTCCTTTGATGAGCAGTACATTTTACCACTGCCAGTTCTTTGGGTAACTGGATGGCCTCTAAAAGGTCATGAACAACTTTTGCATTCCGAATGGGAGTACCTGAGGAAGTCATGAATTCCCTCTGTAGCCATAATTGGCCAAAGTCATGCACAACGCCATAACAGTACTGACTGTCAGTATACACTGTTATGCGTAAGTCCTTCCCAATTTTGCAAGCCATTATCATGGCTATCAATTCGGCTACTTGTGCAGACTTGATGTTATATAGGTAACCTGCTTGTTCAATTTTTGTGAAAGACACTACTGCATAAGCAGCACTCAAGCCTCCTAATTCATGTCTTAGACAGGAACCATCCACAAATAGTTCTTTATCATGTTCAGGCAATGGTACTTCTTTTATGTCTGGGCGTGGCTTGGTACTGAACTCTGTCAGATCAATACAATCATGTTCATCATCATCCCCACCTTCCATTTCCAAGGGGTCGGGGAGTAAGGTGGCAGGGTTCAGAATACCGCACCTAACAATGCTCACATTTGCTGCACCCACAAGAATCCTCTCGTATTTAGTCAGCCGACTAGGGGTGAGATATTGTGTTTTAGTTCTGGTCAATAGAATTACCACTCCATGTGAAACATACACGGTCACAGGATGTCCCATGACAATGGACTCACTCTGCTCCAAACTTGCACAGGTAGCAGCTACTGCTTTCAGACAGCCTGGTAACCCAGCGGCTACTGGGTCCAGTGTGGCAGAGAAATAGGCCACAGGCCTTCTGGTCGTGCCATGTTCTTGAGTCAGGACAGACAATGCGCAATTATCGCGAGTGTCACAGAATAGTGCAAACTCTTTGGAATAATCTGGCATTCCCAACGCAGGGGCTGTACACAGACAGTTTTTCAATCTTGTGAAAGCCATTAGACTTTCATCGTCCCACTGTACAACATCTGGCATTCCTCTCGTGGTCATTTTTATCAAGGGCCTGGCTAAGGCTGCAAATCCCAGAATCCACTGCCTGCAGTACCCTAATACACCCAGGAACATTCTGACTTCTTTTTGAGTACGGGGCAACTGCATTTTTTGAATTATTCTCACTCTTTCTGAAGTGACTTTTCTGACACCCTTTTCTATCTGGTGTCCTAGATATTTCACTGATTTTGCACAGAACTGTAGTTTGTCAGGGGCCACTTTATGCCCTTTCTCACACAGGTGATTTAGGAGGGCAATGGTGTCAACTACACAGTCCCGGTGACTTTTAGACGCCAATAGAAGGTCGTCTATATACTGCACTAAGACAGAGTTCCCAGGTAAGGTCAAAGTCTCTAGACATTTCTTCAAGATCTGATTAAAGATAGAGGGACTCTCTGTATACCCTTGAGGGACCCTGTTCCAACAATACACGTGACCCTCGAAAGCAAATGAGAAAAGAAATTTGCTGTCGGGGTGCAGGGGTATCGAAAAGAATGCATGACACAAATCAATCACAGTGAACCACTCAGCATCCCAAGGAATCTGGTACAGAATTACTGCAGGGTTCGGGACAATAGGGCAGCAAGGAACTACAATTTTGTTAACCTTTCTCAGGTCCTGCACTACCCTATACTTGCCACTAGGCTTTTTGATGCCCATAATCGGTGAGTTGCATGGGCTGCTCATCACTTCCTGTATGATGTTTCCTTCCAATAATTTTTGTATTTCCAGAGTGACACCTGCTTTTACTTCAGCATTCATTCGGTAGGGCCTAGTGTTAGGATATACTGCATTGTCCTTGATGGCTATTTGTATGGGGTCCACATCTTTCATCAACCCCACATCCTTTCCAGTGAAATCCCACACCTCTGGTTTTACGGCTTCCTGTAGTTCTTGGGGCAAGTCCTGCAGGGTCAATCTTTTAATTTCTGAGTCAGGTCTAAGCAACAATAATTTATAAATGCCGTCTTCATCTGGGGTCTGTATTTCAACACCTTTTGGTGTGCAAAAGATGGTACAGTTCATTTTGCACAGCAAATCACGTCCCAGTAAATTTACTGGACTGGTGTCACAGACGACAAATCTATGCATCTGTTTAAAATTTCCAATTGAAATCTCCATTGGTTCGGTAACAGGAGTACTAATCAATTGATTAGATACACCTACTACTTGGATATTTTCTCCCGAGAGGGGTAGGTTTGGAACGTCCACTGTTCTTACAGTAGAACGGGTAGCGCCAGTGTCCAACAGAAAGGTGACATCATTTCCGTCAACCTTTCCTTCAATATATGGTCCAGACTGGTCCACCGGCAAGGAAGCGCCAAGTACGCACTCCTCGTCCTCCCCTCTCAGGCCCCGTCAGTCCTGATCATTACAAAGGAAGGTATCATTCAGCAGATACTGCGAAGTTGCTGTATTTCTGTTCTCCCCGCTTTCCCAAACCTCTATCTCTTCATTTTCTGCCTGTCTTCCCCTGTATACCTGTTTGGGTGCTCGAGGCACCTGAATTGTTTTTACCTGGGGTTGAGTCTTTCTTGGTCTTTCTTTCTGCGTCTGTGGAATTAAATCAGGAGTTTTCTCATTAACATCGACTAATTGGGGACACTCGTTTCGCCAGTGCCCAATTTCGCCGCACTGATGGCAGGGAAATTTTTTCATAGCCTCTTCCCTGCTAAATTTGGGCCGGGGCTTTCCTCCACCCCCTCCCCCAGGACTTTTGTTCTCAGCATTTTTAACCATGTTACTCAATTGTTTTTCCTGTTGTTCTGCGAGCTTCACCTGAGCCCACATAACCTTCTCCTTAAGGGCCTTTTTCTTTTCTGCCATCTCGTCCTCGCAGTACTTAGCGTACCGCAGGACCTCATCCATTTTCTTAGTATGCCAACAGATTTTATTATCTTTTATCCACTGACAAATTTCAGGTCTTAAACCATTTACAAACCTGTAAATAAAGTGCGTCATATCCTTCAGGTCGATGTTATCAATACCGCTGTATGTTTTAAATACCTGCAATAACCTCTCATAGAAGGAGTGCACTGTCTCGTCCCTTTCCTGTGTTGTTCTATCTATTTTTGTCCAATCAGTTTCCTTTGCGGGCACCTTTTCTTTCAAATGCTGAATTACCTGCTCATATTTTCGCATGACATCCTTTGATGGCTCCCCTGTTTCCTTGTTTCTGGGATACTCTTCACTGGGCCAATCTATGGCTATTTTACACTGGGTCCATAAATCTACTGGAACCACAATGTCGAAAAACCCATCCAGGTCTTTCCACAGACATTTCTGTACCTTCACGAACCTCTCCACCTGCCTGTACCAGTCAACTGGTTTCTCTCGTAATTTTGGAAAATCGTTCGTGAAGGACACAATATCCTGCCTAGACCAGGGGACATGCACATATTTTCCCCCTGGAACTTCGCGCATGGGGCATAACTGCTCAGGTTTTTCTACCTCTCTTAAAGCAAACTCGGGAGTCACTTGTCGGGAGCGAACCTCTTCCCTCTTCTTCGCCCACCTGCTTCTCCATTTTTCCACATCTCCCCATTTCTGCAGTACCCCCATTAATTCTTTAATCTGCAACTTCTTCCCTGCCACATTCAGGTGTTCTATATCTTTGTCTGAGAAGTCTGCTCTGTACGGTTTCTGTAAGGGCTTGGATTTTGAGATATCTACCCCCATACTAACTGCTGTTTCGGTCAGTTTTTCATGGAGCACTCTGGTGTTCCTTGTAAAGCTTTTACATATGAACGACAATTCTTCCTCAGAGTAGGTATTCAATCGATCCAACCCCACATTTCCTGCCATTAATTCTTCTATTTCAACCCTCAGCTTGTAGAGGTCTAAAGGCTTTGTTTGCGGAGTCTGCTTTTCTAATTCACGACTCCAACTCTCAATTTCATCCGGAGTTACCAGAGAGACATTCCTAGTACCTGTTGCTGTCTCTAATTTAATTTCTTTTGTATTAAAAGGGTTATACCTCTGCTGTATTCCCTTTCCAGTCTGTTTGTTTGGCAATTCCAAGAATGCAACTTCAGACTCGCACTCACTGGACTGATCATCTATGATGATTGGTTCCTGTCTCGGGGTTGCTATGACTGGGGTCATGACTGGAGTAATTGGATTTCCCTGACCATTTCCGTATAACGGGACCACCGGTCCAATAGTTACTGGAATAGTCAATGCCTCAGGACTGGTATTTATCTGAGAAATTTTCTGAATTATTTCTGTTCTTTGTCTAGCTAGAGCCTCTTGCTCCTTTTCCACTAGTACCCTTCTTAGAGTTGTGTCATGTAATATCTGTGGGGTCAATGGAGGAGTAAAACTCGGGGCAGTAGGATGCGTTTCACTTGGTCCTCCCCCATAATTTGGTTTCGGGAATAAAGTTCCAGTATTAAAGGACCTGCGCTCTTCCCTATATGGAGGTTGAACAAAAGGCAGTCCTGAATTCGAGGGTTTCTCTTCGCTTTCATACAAGGGTCTAGGAAAAAAATTTTTCGTACGTGAATAATTTTCTTCCTGACTTGCGGGCACTTTGGGATATATATCCCTTGTTTCCGTCAGTTCGGGTTTTTCAGGATAGGGCAATACTTGACCACCCCCTCCCAGTCCCAGGGACCTGTCTTCTTCCTTTAGGAAGTGGCGTCGGGGAACATCTCCTACACTGGAAGGTCGGGTTCCCTCATTGTAAGGTGGCGGACTTCTGGTACAGATGTCATCTATTAGTTCATCATCTGAATCCCCCAGGGCCCCCCAATGCTTACATTTTTCAGTGCTTTTCTCACCCGCTCCAATGTTATGACATGCCGGCATCATGGGAAACAGACCCTCAACAATCATGCTCTGCCTCCACTGTTTCATCCTTTTATCCCTGGATTCCTGTTTCTGCCTGGGGTACCACTTGGTCAAACCCTTGTCCATTCGGGGTCTTTCTCTTTCAAAAGCCTCAATCTCCCATTCCTCTAATGCCTCATACTGCGTTAGTCTCGGTCTGGGATGCAGTTCATTCATTCGGGTTCTTAAATTAAATAAGATCCTACCATTGAAAGTACCATCTAACGGAAAAGCCAATACTCCGTCATCTTTTGTGTACTTCACCCAATTCTCCAGCCACACACAGGTATTGTACCCTCGGTCAAACATCATGAATGAGGCGGGAGTATTGGGTGCTGGGACAAGAACACCTTCCCTAGATTTAATCGGTTTGTCCGTTTTAAAATAATTTTTCACCTTACTTACAAGGGACATTTTTCTCTTGGTTCCGTACATAATATCGTATCTGTTAGCCTTCCACTGATCCCTTTCAAACCCTAGATGCCTTGGATCAGGTCGCGTCTCTGTAGTCCGCGAGTGCCACATACGACTTCTGCGCTAACTTTGTTTACAAACTACCTCCAATCAGAACGCGCTTCAGAAAATTCGTGCAACCAATGGGTGCGCGACACAAAATAAGCTCCGCCAATGGGTGCGCGGCCCCTTCGTGAGACAGTTCCCACGCTCTGGCGCTCACCCCTCCTTTACAATTTTCAGCTCCGCTACCCGCCCGCTGCTTCTACCAATCCCAGCGCGGCACAGAGTGACGTCAGAGGCGCTTCGCGACTGACTCCCTCCCTTCACAAGGTAACGGAAACTTTCTTTCTTTTAAAGTGCTCAGTGCTTGGTTATTTTACAACAAATACACATTCGCCACAGTGCTCAAGTGTCTAGACAGAGTAAGAATTCTTTTACTGCAAGTAAACTACTTCCATTTACTTTTCACGCGCTGCGGGCAGATCTCTTCCGCCTACCCTTCACTCTAGCATCGGTGAACCTGTTATTCCCCTAAACTCATCCACTTCTTTCCGGGATATATTCCGAGTTTAAGGTTTCTCAGCGGACCCCTCTGCTTTCACGCTAGCTCCGAGGAACCTGCTACTCTTCCGATGTGACCCTTACTAGGTTACGCCACTATGGGAATTTTGCCAATGAACCCTGTTACTGTCATTTATTCACACATGTATTCAGAAAACCCTAGTTAGTGCTTCCCGGTTATCCTAACCTGCACCTAACTTTCCTCGAACCTGTGACCTCAGGACAATGGATTCTATTCACCACTTGCCCTTTCAATTCCCCGGGGAGTTCGGACAACACTTAACTAAACGGTTGACAATTGCATGGATTAGTACATATAACAATATAAGAACAAGAATAATAACAATACAGTAATTCATGAATTTCAGCAGCGTATTCACAAGAGAGTGATCAGTTCCCTCAGAACAGCCGCTCTTATAGCAGCATTAATACAATAGCAGCTTCCGAATTAACTAGTCCAACTAATCCCTGCCTTACTCTCAACTAGTCCCTAACCATCCTCTAGCTACCAGAAAACTGATAGAGCGCGCGAGGCCACCCGACCTACAGTTTTCGCCGTTTCCGGCTTCAGGGCCCATATACTTTTCAAATCACCATATACATCGATCAGGTGACTTCACGAGCTCTATCAAGTTAGGTGTGTGTGTTCCCTGCTACCAAATTTCGGTGCACCCGACTTACCATCCACCGATGCGAGTGCCTAATGACCACAATGAATCAGGGAGCTAGCTGTAAAAGAAAGGCAACAAAATACAAACCCAACCAATAACATTCAAAATACTGTTTAAATGACCACGGACAACTGGAAGTTTTTAAAATGTTTATCTAAAGTTCAATATTTTCTTGCATGAGGTACAATAAAACAAGGCAATCAATAACCAAGATAACGTAAATCACATAGGCAGAAAGAAATAATGACAGAGTAATCATCAAAGTATTAATAAAATGTAACGAGAAAAGATACTATGCAAGTCAGTATTATCTAAACAGGGATAGACTAAGTGTGTGTTACTGTAGAAGAGCTTATAATGAATAACACGCTTCACTTAAGGTGAAGGGGCCTTTGAACAATCTAGGCAACGAAGTTCTAGACCATATCAGAAAATGACACACTGCTATGCAAAATATAATTTCTAACAATTGAGAAGACATAGGAATAACTTTGCAAAATTATAAATGACTGTTCAATAGTTGCGGAAAGGCATGGAAATATAACATATGCAATGTTGAACTTTATTTAAGCAAAAGTTAGAAATTCAGAAGGTGCAAGAATTTCAAGAGGTTCAGAGTAATATTTACCTAGAAAAAAGGTGTGGAAACCAAACCCTGGCCACCGGTCAGTTAAGGACAGGAAACCCTCAAGGAAGGATACCCCTCAAAGGACAGCAGGTGCAGAATGGACACCCAGGACAGGACAGGATACCCTCGGAATAGGAATCAGGACAGGACCTTCAGGACAGGACAGCAAACCCTCAGGACAGGACCCTCTTCAGGACAGGACCGGAAACCCACAGTTCGGAAGCAACGCCTGCGCTCCACCCGCTCTGCAGCTATCGATCAAGACCCCGATTGGGTCAGCGAACTCCCAGCTAAGTGCTTCGCCAGCACTTTAAGGTTCAGTAGAACCTTAGTCTATGGTCAAATTCGGACAGAGTGCTCCGCAGCGCTCTGTATCTTCAGTCACCTATTGAGTGCGTTGGGTCAGTGACAGGTCAGCTAAACCAGACAAGTCGGACGGTTCACTAGGTGAACCCAGGGTAGATATACAGTTTGGGGACAGTGTACCACCCCCCAATGTTGCAAAGTGTCAGAATCCCTCAATTTCGATTGGTCCTAAGGTAGGGTTTGGGTAACACACCAATCACAATACGCGAATTGAAGCCTTCATTAACATATTTGGGTACCGCCTAGCAGATTTGGGGTTCCCATGAGCTAACAGTAGCGCAATATAACAATGTATCACATAAGGAGCCACATTCGCTGTTCTCGCAGGGCAGAGGTGACTTTCTCAGGAGCATCTCGCCCATCACTGCCAGCTGGCTATGTTCCATCAGCCAAGGTCCCTCGTGCTGCCGAATGTCGCACAGGCGCAGAAGGGACCTCCAATATGGCTCTCCTCTCACTCAGACCCCCATTTCCCGCGGTACATGAAAAGTAAGCGAAAACAAATTAATACATAATAATGTCATTATGAAAAACACATCACAGGGTTTGTACTTTTAACTCATCATCAAGAAATAAACTTAATTGCATTAAATGTTAGCTACATTGACACGGACACAAGAGCAGTGGCACGAGCTGTACCACATGATAAGCACAGCTATGAATTACGCATGCGCATAACTTTCCCTCCACTTCTGCAGACGCGTCATGACACGTGAGTGTGGCTGACGCATGCGCAGTAACTAAAATACAAGCGGCGGCCATTTTAGGGGACACGAGTAATTATTTTAGTAAAACACATGTGCAAGCTTCACGGTCTTTCTCCAAACTAAATATAAATGTTAGTAAAACATACACGGGTTACCTTGTTACACACAAATGAGGTTCTTGACTTCGGCAAGCCGCAAAATATGCAAAGCTTTGCTTCATCAATAGCACCAACCGCGACTATATTTGTCACCGGTGTGAATCAAAGACATTTTGGTGTTTATTGTTTCAGGGAAGCTGAATTCCTCAAGTAACTTTAATATTATGTAGCAATGCAATCGTATTATTTTGAACAACGAAATTATAGCTTTTCCTCCGCATAACAAAATGGCCAAACTGAAGGCTTTTTTAGGAAATTATATTGGTAGCATAAAAATAGGGTATTTCAATTTAACGAAAAACTCATTTATTAACATCCAAACCACAACTTCAAATTGATATTAGATGTGAATACTAACCGAATAAGTATTTATCCGCTAATAAAAATTCACAAATGCAAAAGGAGAAAAATGTCATCTAATAAAGTGGTAATTTTAATACTTAGATAAATGAAAGGTTCATTCTTCTGCCCTGGGTCTCGGTAGGCATTGATTCACTACGTTTTGTGATTCTGGGCAAGTCACTTACTCTCCTCGCGCCCAACAACAAAATAAATGCGTCCTTGTGTAATTTAACCGGCGCTCCAATACCTTTGCCTTGAGTTTGCACCACATAAAACTGTAAACAACTATATGAATAAAGAAATGTGTTGCGCCGTTTTGAGCCACGTAAATGCCCACGCAGAACCTTAACGCCTTAACCGCGGCGGGAATTCCGCAGCGGTCTGGCGATTGGCCGTTCACAGCACAGGGGAGGGATTAATAAATAAATCATTAATTTCCTGTCAGTGCTTATATACTAGGAAACTGCTCATATGTGTAGAGCAAGGCAGAGAGGGCTGGGGTAGAATCTGCAATATACTCACTCCGATTTAAAAAAAATACAAAATGCATTCTAATTAATATATTGAGGATAAGCTCTGTGATGTATCAGAAACAGGAGATCTACTTTTGCCTTCACTTTAAAAAAAAAAAAAAAACACTTTTTATTGAAGGATCACAATATAATCGCAGCACTCCGACCCCCGGAGGCACTGCAAACAAGTCATTCCATCAGCAATATCGATTCATAAACTATATAGTTACATGCCCCTCCCCAACAGCCCACCACCCCAGGACCCCCCCACCCCCACAACTCCCATCCCTTGCCTTCACTTTTAAAATTATTATCACCGTTTTCAAAGTGTTGTTAGTAAATGTATGGTATCCTAGTAAAGGAATGGCTTACTGCATTTTAAAAATCGGAATTAGCTGTCATTTTTAGGTCGAGCCTGAGCCAAGGTCCAAGTGCTGCTTGGGCGATCTGTTGTAGGTAAAGTACGGAGGAGAAGCTCGGCCCACTACCCACCCATTTTTTTCATTGACTTGTGTCTTTGTCCTTAGTAAATGCTGGCATCTGATTCCTTAATAGGCTTGTTAGTCCCTCATTAGTAAGGCCATGTTGTCATTTGTATCCTCCCATGGCTACTGGCCCCTTTACTTAGGTTCCTACACAGTAAGCACTATCAGCCTGATTCATCAAGCCGAAATCGGCTCGCAAAGGGCCAGATTCTGAGAATCTGGCCCTTTGCGAGCGCTATTTTTGCATTTGGGATTCATCATCCCAAATGCAAAAATCGGTAATAGCAATTTCGCTATTTTGCGAGGAATTACATTTAAGGAATCTCTATTCATCATCCATTTAAAAATTGCGAATTCGCAATTTCGGCCCGCTATTTACCGCGAGGTCAAACCTCGTGGTAAATAGCGAAAACTTAGAAAAATGCTTTTAAAAGCATTTTTCTAAGTTGCATGTTGCACACACACATGTCCTTTGGACATGTGTGTGCGCAACACCTGTTTCAATTTGCATTTAAGGGGTGCTACAGGGTGTCCTTTGGACACCGCTGGCACCCTTTAAATCGCTATCTTATTTGCGAGTAGCAAATTGCTAATCGCAAATAAGGAATATTTGCCTTTTGGCCCATAGGAATGAATGGAGAGTATTCCTTATTTGCGATTAGCAATTTGCTACTCGCAAATAAGGAACATGTAGGAATCGCAATATTTATTGCAATTCCTACATGAATCCCGTTTTGCAAGTCCTTAATAGCGATTCGTTATGAATCGCTATTAGGGGCTCGCAAAACGGGAGAATGATGAATCAGGCTGTATATTCTTTATTGAGCTTCTCCGACCTGAAGCAGGACGACGTGCTTTGTTTGCATTCAGCGCGCTGTGCGTGCTTTCACTTTCGAAGCTGCTAAGACACACGTGACTGCTTGTTATGCACGGGCGCATCTCTTGATCATGGCACCCGCTTAATTTAATATTCACGGGAGCCGCGCATGATCACGGCGCCCGCATCAACTTTTTACCCACATAGTTTTTCATGTAAATAAAAATGGCGTCCTGCCTCCTGGGAGGCTTGGCTTACAGGAGAGTTAAGAGGTCACCCCGATACTCGTGACAGGTTTTATTTCGTTCCGCCATCACCACCTTCTGCAGTAATGAGCACCAACCTCGAACCATGATGTACACTCTGCCTACGGCAGACCCGAGTACCAAAGTGAGGCTACCTTTGCCATGGGTACCATTTGCTTTCTGCAGTAGTACTGAGTACCAATCCAAAGCTGCTTTCTGACCATCTGTACCCTTTGCCAGCTGCAGTACCGAGCACAAAGGATTGGCTGCTCTGTGAACACACGCACCTTGTGCCTACTGCAGCACCTTGCACCAATGCACAGCTGCTCTCTTTCTAGGTGTATCTGTATATGATTCCCCCATGGACCCATGGTCCTGGGCAGTGAGCAGGACATTAACACCCAATTACATCTCGTAGTGCGAGAGAGTGTTTTTATCCTTCTATTCTCTAAACACACAAACTGTGGCTGGGGAAGAGCCCTCCGTGGGCAGCTCTTAGAAATTGCTTCAAAGTGCTAGCCGGTGTGCTTGTTCGCATGTTGTGGGTGTGAGCCGCTGCACCCGGGCAGGCTCCAGGCGTGCGCTACTTTGGCCATTTCTTGTATTTTTTTTCTTCTATGTTGCGGCTACCATAATGTCAGGGCCGGTTGTAGGATTTTCGGGGCCCCTGGCGAAGGGGAATGTGCGAGGTCCCTCTAATTTACTTAACTCAAACCTTCAGGGCTCCGAAAGCTGCTTCATGCAGACTCCTCCTGTGCAACAGCTCCCCTCTCTGCCACCTACAAGCACCTCTTTCACAGCTCATATCAGGCTGAAGCTGAGAGAATAGCTGGGGGGGCTGAGAGTTAAAACTGCAGACAGTAAAGTGCTGACTATGGTTCTCCCACAGTGTCTCTCAATGAGGAGGCCTAATTGCAGGACCCACCTGCATAATGAATCTCAGTGCAACTAGCACAAGATGAAGTGTCCCCTCCCCTAGGCCTCCCCACACCATCCCTGACAGGCCCAGGGAAGGGGCCCCCTTCTGTAAGCCCAATTGCAAACAGACACCTTTTTTCAATGGGATTGGCAGGGCCACAAGCGGTTTGGTGATGTGTTGCACTGGTGCAGGCCCATGCTGGTGGGCTGAGAGAGAGGCCCTGGGCAGCTGCCCATACAGCCCATGCCTAGAACTGGCCCTGCGCTCCCGGTTTTATGGTATTTATTTTTTTGCCATTTCCGTCTGTATTTATCCATATTTATTTTTTGGGCATTTTTTCTGTATTTATCCACATTTATTTTTGCCACAAGTAAAATGCGATGCTATAGCTAGTATTTTTCCACATTTATTTAAATTGACAATGCACACATGCGCTCACTTAAACTAGCGATTTGTGGCTTTGGCAGTGCTTTAAATGGTCTAGTACTGAGTAATTTGAAAAGGAGAGTACATGTGCTTCTCTGTTCTGCTATAAAAACACTTTAGGAAGAGTACAAGCACTTATCAGGAGCAAACATGTGCCAGCGTTTCTGTATTTCCATCTAAAGCCACCTGTCACAGGCACTTAACTCTAGCCCCTTCAGAGGAACCACGCCCCCTCCTCTTGGAAGGATGCCATCCTAAAACAAACACGGATTAAAAGTGTGCACAGTAAAAACCCAGTGCTGTACACCTGCACTTTCATTGTCCTGTCACTTCGTGTCTCTTGTCGACATGGTACCCAGACATGCAGTGTATCGCACAGCTCACACTGATGTAAATGGGGAACATCAGTGAGAGGGCACAGTACTTACAAAGTGGGGACTTTCTGTAAGGACCTCTGAGGGGTACTTGTGGCCACATATGCTTCCCCATTCAGGTGTTCCAGTTGGGGCGGGACAGACAAGCATGTACAGTTATGCCAATGAGCCAGTTATGTTCAGGGAATCAGGCATACACAGGAATTCAGCACTCGCCTTCGTCTCGCAAACTGAGTGAGATGTTAGGTTTCCTTTCTAAATGACCAACGTACTTTATTTCATGTACACCGAATAAGAAATCAATTAGTTTTAAGCCATGTGCCAGGATGCGCTGCTGCAGCACTGTGAATTTAAGTGCTTATTTATTTATAAAGTTTTATATAGTGCGAACAAGATCCCGAGGGATATCGAAGCGCTTTACAAAGGAAGGGAGGGAGGACATAAATCCGGTATTGACCACAAGTAAGAATATACAAAAGGAATAAACGCATATATCTCAGACAAATAATTTCCAGACAAATGACACATGGAGAATAGTACAATGAACAAGTATGTAACAGTCTAAGAAAGGGGGTATACAATGCGGAAAAAAAGAGCATAGTTATCATTGAGCTGTTTTAGCTTTCAGTTCTTGTTCATGAATGTGTAAAAAAGTAATCAATTTTCAGTAGTTTTGTAAGTACTGTCATTGTAAGCGACGGCAGTGGCAATGGGTGGTGCAAGCTGGGGTGACCTCCTGACAAGATCCCAGGCACGTATTTGTTTATGTGCAAATTAAACACTGGTCTTACCTCATTAATTTAACTCCCAACTCAGAGGCAGGCCCCTGGTATACTCCAACAGATTACCAGCTCCTTCAGGAATGGACGCTTCCAGGGAAACCTATGGCTCGTGAAGGTTTCCAAATAAAATCCAGGGGGGCTATGTCAATTTGCGACACAAGAAAATTGTACAGTACATAGATTTCCAATGTTTAACAACCCGTTCAGTAATTGGGGCATTTTAATTGCGCAGTGCAGTTGATCATCCAAATTAACTGTGGGCAGCAGGCTTAAGCTGCAGGAACCATTCTGCATTCCTGTAGGTTTCCTGGCTGGAAGAATTCCTATAACACATTGTAGCTATTAGGCACCGTCGGATTTCATAACCACATTTATATTAACTTTCAAATATGTGGTTAGTGACGATACATTTTCTTCTTTAATATACACTTAAAATGTTCGATTTTATTTGATGCGTGTAGATGAGAGGTGTTTGCAAACGGCAGTTAGTGCTATTAGCTGCCGAAAAAACGCTGAAACTCATTTTGTTTCTGCCAACATTTCAATTTAACCGAGGACAAGCAAAAAATAAAACGCAAGAGCGCTCAAGAAAGTGTTTTTATTTAGAACTTGTATAAATATACATGATGTCGTAGTAAACTGAGTGGCTGTTTGTTTAACTGAAGGGGGGCTGAGGGGGGGGGGGGGATTCACAGAGCAACAGGTGGGACGTATAGCCGCAGACAGCAAAGGCTTTCCACAATTTTGCAGAGTTATCTTTGGACAACTCAGAAGTTAAGACGCAGGCTGACCTTCGACACCTGCTTCCCTCAGTCCTGGGGCACATTACCACACATACCTCTCAGACTTATCCGAGCAGCTCACTTATGACAACAAAACACACAGATGAAAGTCAGCGTGCACGGCCGGCTTTAGCGCTGTTCGCGACCGGTGTTACAATTGGCGCCCCCCTTCCCATCCACGAATTTCGTCACTACCGCCTTCCAACAGTACCCCTCATATCCCCTTAGCCCCTCTATTATATGCATTTCATGTTTTATAGCGCTACTAATTCACTCATACTCAGGTCTGTTATCTGCATGGTGCACTGTCAGTCACACCTTTGCAGGAGGCACATTTTGGGGCCTGGGACAGGGAGTCAGGGGCGTTGGGAGAGGCTACGGCCTGGGGTGACAGAACAATTAAGCCTCATTAACAAGTAAATGGTCTGTGAAAAGACCTGTGAAGTACTCGGGTGCGGCTGTGTGTGTGTATGCGCCCAGGAAGGAATTTCAAGCAGCAGGAAGGGGGCATGGTGAGAACTCTGGATTCCAGCGCGGCAACATTTTCTCGTATTTTACCGTTTCTAAATATAAATACAGACAAAGGAAATATAGATTTCCGTCTGTATTTATATGTAAAAATCCGTAAAAACGGAAAACCGGGAGCCCTAATAATGTAGTAAAGTAACACTGCACAGTAATGTGTGTATCTCATTAGATAGACAGGGTTGCCGGCAGCAACGCAGAGGAGCATCAGGTGTGAGATGAACATACCGTCCAGTGTTTGCATACCAGAACCTTTTGTTTTTCCAATGGGTAAAATATAGAATGAGAATAAAACTATATTGGAAGAACAACATAAATGCAACATCTTGATTCAAAGTAAAAGGACTGGTGGAACTTTACACGTGTAAAATGGACGTGCAAAAGCATAAACTTTGCGAGGGTTCTAATTGCCTGTGTGGTAGACACGAAGCTGCAGCTTCAGTTTATGGCACTAATTGCCTGTGTGGTAGACACGGAACTGCAGCTTCAGTATAGGGCACTGATTGCCCGTGTGGTAGACGTGATGTTGCAGCTTCAGTTTAGGTCACTAATTGCCAGTGTGGTAGACACAGCGCTGAAGCTTCAGTTAAGGGCACTGATTGCCGATGTGGTAGACACGTCGCAGCAGCTTCCGTTTAGGGCACTGATTGCCGTGTGGTAGACACGTCACTGCAGCTTCAGTTTAGGGCACTGATTGCCGTGTTGTAGACACGGCGCTGCAGCTGCGGTTTAGGGCACTAATTGCCCTGTGGCAGACACAAAGCTGCAGCTTCAATTTAGGGCACAGATTGCCCTTGTGGTAGACATGTTGCTGCATCTTCAGTTCAGGGTACTGATTGCCGTGTGGTAGACACGTCACTGCAGCTTCAGTTTAGGGCACTGATTGCCGTGTTGTAGACACGGCGCTGCAGCTGCGGTTTAGGGCACTAATTGCCCTGTGGCAGACACAAAGCTCCAGCTTCAGTTAAGGGCACTGATTGCCCTTGTGGTAGACATGTTGCTGCATCTTCAGTTCAGGGCACTGATTGCCGTGTGGTAGACACGTCACTGCAGCTTCAGTTTAGGGCACTGATTGCCGTGTTGCAGACATGGCGCTGCAGCTGCGGTTTAGGCCACTAATTGCCCTGTGGCAGACACAAAGCTGCAGCTTCAGTTTAGGGCACTGATTGCCCTTGTGGTAGACATGTTGCTGCATCTTCAGTTCAGGGCACTGATTGCCGTGTGGTAGACACGTCACTGCAGCTTCAGTTTAGGGCACTGATTGCCGTGTTGTAGACACGGCGCTGCAGCAGCGGTTTAGGGCACTAATTGCCCTGTGACAGACACAAAGCTCCAGCTTCAGTTTAGGGCACTGATTGCCCTTGTGGTAGACATGTTGCTGCATGTTCAGTTCAGGGCACTGATTGCCCGTGTGGTAGACACGTCGCTGCAGCTTCAGTTTATGGCACTAATTGCCTGTGTGGTAGACACGGAACTGCAGCTTCAGTATAGGGCACTGATTGCCCATGTGGTAGACGTGATGTTGCAGCTTCAGTTTAGGTCACTAATTGCCAGTGTGGTAGACACAGCGCTGAAGCTTCAGTTTAGGGCACTGATTGCCGATGTGGTAGACACGTCGCAGCAGCTTCAGTTTAGGGCACTGATTGCCGTGTGGTAGACATGTCACTGCAGCTTCAGTTTAGGGCACTGATTGCCGTGTTGTAGACACGGCGCTGCAGCTGCGGTTTAGGGCACTAATTGCCCTGTGGCAGACACAAAGCTCCAGCTTCAGTTTAGGGCACTGATTGCCCTTGTGGTAGACATGTTGCTGCATCTTCAGTTCAGGGCACTGATTGCCGTGTGGTAGACACGTCACTGCAGCTTCAGTTTAGGGCACTGATTGCCGTGTTGTAGACACGGCGCTGCAGCTGCGGTTTAGGGCACTAATTGCCCTGTGGCAGACACAAAGCTGCAGCTTCAGTTTAGGGCACTGATTGCCCTTGTGGTAGACATGTTGCTGCATCTTCAGTTCAGGGCACTGATTGCCGTGTGGTAGACACGTCACTGCAGCTTCAGTTTAGGGCACTGATTGCCATGTTGTAGACACGGCGCTGCAGCAGCGGTTTAGGGCACTAATTGCCCTGTGACAGACACAAAGCTCCAGCTTCAGTTTAGGGCACTGATTGCCCTTGTGGTAGACATGTTGCTGCATGTTCAGTTCAGGGCACTGATTGCCCGTGTGGTAGACACGTCGCTGCAGCTTCAGTTTAGGGCACCGTTTACAGTTGTGCAAGTGCCCTGCCCTAGCCAACCAAAACGTTAATCCTCCTAGTGTCAGTAGGCAGCTGTCAAGGAAGGAAATAATTAAAACAATATTCTTTAAGGCACACATAATTTTTTGCAGCGCAACTCTGACGGCCCCTGGGTGAAAGAAAAGGACAGAATCTGCAGCACCTAAGGCAGTGACAGATGTAGAGGCACTGACACTCCCTATTCCTAAGGTGCTTTGTTAAAAGAACTGCTGTTTGAGGTTGCACCAGAATTCCAAACACCAAACATTTAGGAAAGCATTAGTGTCCATCTCTAAACAATCCTTGCTTTCGGATCTCAGCTTTGCTTCAGTTCCTAAGTAGCAATTCTATTGGGACGGTTGCTGTGCAAAGGGAGAGACTCCCCAGAAATGTATTGAAAAAATACCCGCCACGTAGGTTGCCTGGTTTGTGAAGAAACTCATTTGAGACTGTGAATCATTCTGATGGAATACTTTTTCCTGCAGATTCCTCGTCTACCAAATATCCCTCCAGGTGCCAGACTGGATCTGTAAATGGAAACGTTTTCCCCCAGCAATAACGGTCTACCACCACCACGTGCTGAGGATATGACAGCATTGAGATATATAATGCACCAACTGGTGTGCCGGTATTATTTCATGATTTCAAATTTGGAGCTCTTCTCAGTAGTTCACCAAAAAACTTCCTCAGCAAATCAATAATGAATGGATCATTTGTCTCCTCCTATGGTCTAGCCGTTTAAACCTTGGTGCATTTGCCAGAAAAGTTCACTCCACATGATGGTTGCATCTGGTGCACTGGCTTCCACGACGAGTCTTCCGCCTGCAACTCTTGTTTCTCGATGTGCCTTGAGGCCAACAGGAGGCCGAAGGCCAATCTATTTTTTCCCCAAGACCACAGGAATGCTCCCATTCCCCTTCTTTAGATAAGCATCCAGAAAGGGAACAATCCTTTCAGAGGTCTTTTCAAAGAAAGCTCAATAAATTCCAAAGCAAGGAGAAATTCTCTTCTTCCTCGAGAAAGCGGTCCGACTTTTTGGGACCATTCCGGCTCTCGATTGTCCCTATATCCCTATATGCTAGACTCTTCCTTGACTTCGAAACTGACTCCAGTACTGGAAGTGATGACACCTGACTTCCAAATACCATCTGCTAACGCTGCGCAGGTTATTTCATTTTGCATGTCGTCTCTAACATCATCTGTGCTGCTGCCCAAGGGCGGTCTGTTGTTGCAAGTTTAGTGACTCTGGTGGCTCCAGTCAAAGCAATCTGTGTTGTGGTCCTGTGTCTTCCAATGTAAATACTCCTTTACTCTCAGTATGAACATGTGTGTTATTGAACATGCAATAAGTGAGGAACTGTGATTCCATGTTTCTAGGCAGTCCTGTTCTGCAAATATGTCATGAAGTTATGATACGCTTTGGGCACATTAGATATGAGGACATCAACTTCACTGTCACACAATCGGACAACAAATATACACATAAGAGAAAAATATTCCATTCGGAGACGACAGGTTACTCGCGGGACGCGCACAGCAGCATATTTCACGAGGCGGTTTAAGGATTCATTGAAAATCCATACAAAAGGCCCGGAATACGTGTGTATTATTTAATCATACGGAGACGAGCAGATTACCCGTGGTATGCGAGCAGCAATACATTCACGAGGCGGCTTGAGGATCTATTGAAATCCCAAAAAAGGCCCGGAAAACGTATGCAGCTAGTAGACTAACACAGGAAAAGATATTACTGATTGTTTCTTGCAACTGCGTCGCAGATATATGGCTATGTGCTGCTGAATTGCGATTTTTACCGCGAGTACCTTGGATCCCAAATACACTCTGTGTAGATTACCTACTGAATAAACAATTCGTCTTACCTTGGAAAGGTATTCATAGTCTTTTTACTCTTGATTGGCTGAGTAGCTTCCCTGGTATTTATCACTAAGTGGAAGCCTTGTTCCAGATAGGAGTCAACTAACCTCCTTATTTTAGTGAATATCTCGACATTCGAGATCTTTTGGGAATACAGTATATACTTCCTGATGAAGACGGCGATATTCCAACTGTCCGTCGAAACGCGTTGAAATAAAATAGAGGGATAGTACTATTAATATTTGATTTAGGAATTGTGCATACCTCCCTGATTTTGTGTTTGAATCTGATTAGATGTATTGATGTTTTGATTCATTTCTGGTATATTTTCTGTGTTCCCAATTTTACTGTGATCTTAATTTGTTTTTATTAATTTTATGTATAAATAAACTGTGCTATCTGGAAATTACCGTTATTTCATAATTTTGTAGCTTATGCATTGCTCTTAGTCTATGTGGTTTGGGGAAAAAATATTTTTCTCTTATGTGTATATTTGTTGTCCGATTGTGTGACAGTGAAGTTGATGTCCTCATATCTAATGTGCCCAAAGGGAATTCTATTTTGACATAAAGTCGATTCTTGGCACCCTATCCCTTTGGTTTTGGGTCCCTCTCTCTTTTATTAGAGATGAAGTTATGATAACCAAGCTTACACAAAACACATTCATAATAATGAAATATGTCTATGATTGTTTAGTTTAGGAGTTATTCCTGGGATATCATAAACAGTATGCACATTATCTTTCAGATTCTATTATGTCCAATATTTGTCTGTTCCTAGTCAGCTATTTTATCCACTTGCTTTTAGGCATCTTTATTTCTTCTTAGTAGAAGGTTGCATGTTCTTAAACATACACAGGGCAGGTGAATGTTTGAGAATAACTATAGGGCGCATCTGAAAAAACAATGCAAATACAAATGGTTTTATAATACACTTTGAAACCATTTGTTTTGCATTGTTTATTTAGAAGCGTCAGCAGTTCCCCAGCAGCAAAACTGTCTCCAACGGCAATGAAACCAGCCCCCACCTGCCAGTACATCAAAACGCCCAGTAGCCAGTCTAGCCCTGAGGAGAGATTCCATTTTATATCATTTGTTTTTGATTTGCGTTAATATTTTGATGCCACTCAGACTTTGTTATCATTCATAAAGATTGTGAAGGGCGTATATGCAGAAAATGCTAAGTTATCAAACATTTCCATCGCCTAACTGACAAGCTTTGATATTTTCGAAAATAGGTGGTACTTTCCTAACATGGCGATTACAGTATGGATGTTTATGCCATGATGTTTTGTCTCATTTAGAATAAGGTGTCACTGAGCAGAAGATAAAAACTGACATAAGTGTTTGGGGATTTAAGCTTTATTTAGTTTTACAATCATGAGATAAATATGACACACATGCTTAGGAGCTTTGATCACAGTGACATATTTTGCATCTTACTAGTTCAGTCCGGTTATGTCTAGTGTCCAATCGTCATTTGAAATTATAAGATAAGATTGAGTGTTCAATACCCTATATAAACCCCAGGAATTGACCATTGACCAGGGCACAGATCCAGATGGCATAGCATCAAATTCCACCTTAACCTAACAAAGGGGCTCAGGCTGCACTGAATGGTGCCAGGGCGACGTTTGTCCGTGAATAAACACTATGTCAAAATTAACAGACAGACAACACATCTTATTTTCCGAGATATGCTCACCACCACTAAAACTCGAGAAATAGGCTTATTATTTATTGATATGCTAGAACTAGCATAGTGTCTAGAGATAACACAGTAAAGGTGCTAGGGCTACAAATTGTAATAATTATGTTTTCACTGTTCATGTAACGCTTAGCTACTTCTAATTTCATCCTGTATGTTGTTACTGTTAACGCAGGGTTTCTGGTCACTAGTTATCTTACCAGATCCCTAATCATGTCGACTGAATCGTTGGTACCTGTCATTGAGTAAAAGACAATCTACTACTAGGTTAGTCAATTAGGAACTTAGACCACTCTAAAGAACCACTTACCACTGGGAAAGTTTAAAAAGTTTTAATTCAAAGCCAAAAGTATCTGGAGATACAAACATCTCAGAATAAGATTCAAAAGGTATACAGGTATTAGTACAAAAAGATACTCTCTGAATATCCTTAAACGACAAAAGGAAATTATCAAAACTACTTCAAAGAGCATAAGCGTTGCAAGAATCGCTGTGAGTTGCAACCTGAGAGTCATTTACAGAAAAGAAAAATACAAGTTAGTCTGTCCCTACACTAGACTAAGTGACATCCCTACTTAACAAGATCTTTACCTAAAAAGGTGTCAGCAGTGGTGACTTCCAAAGAAGATCACACACGTCCCTTAGTCTTTGTCTCAAAATTGAAGTCTTTTCCGTTCTCTATCTGCCTACCCATCCGCTCTCTAAGGCTTCTCAGATCATCTGCCCTAACTCCTCCCCGAGGTGCTATCCCTAATACCAAATCACATTTCCAATAGGCACGCCCCTCGAGACGCCTCTCACGTGGTGCAGTTTTGAGCGGCAAATCCCGTCCTGGTGCTCCTCTGGACTCTTCATTAAAGTTGACCTTGCTTCCCAGGCTTCTCTCCGTCCAAGCGGTACCCCCTAAAATTCCTGAAGACTCCTACAGGCCTGTGCCTGGCACTTCTGAACAAGGGCCTATTCATTATTTCTGATTTAAGTTCCCCTTGCACCTGCAAACAGACACCCTCTCGGTAGGCCCCAAATTCCAGTCTCTATCATATCTTAGACCATAAAACATGTATAAGAATTCTCAGTTAGTACCTAGCACAACTTTCCCCTAACGAGCACATTTTAGATCAAAGAGAATGACTTGGTCTTTTCAGGCCTAATTGATTTACATAAAGCGGGTCTCTGCCCTCTAAAACATTTCCTTTCTTTGGTTTAAACAGTATTTTAACTAACACGTATTACTATAATATAATGCAACACATCTATATAAAACATATACTTCAATACTATGCCTAATAATACATTTGCACTTAAATAACATTAGAATCCACGTCACTAAAAGTGTAGCAGCATCTTTCGTTTCCTGTGAAATGCCATGTGGCCTACACATTTTCATGGTTTGCAGAATTACATTTCGTTTTCACTTATTCATCTAACGTGTGACTCCAACATCATTTTAACATTTCTACAACCTCTACATTAATTCTCCACTCTTATATATGCATCTATTCTAATTAAAACAAACGCTCTTATATTTTCACCATATAAATTGACACCCTTGTGCAATACAATTTAAACTAACACTACGTGCTTGTAAATATGGTGTACTTATACATTTTTTCAGATTTTGTGCTCTCTCAGTCCCCCCTTTGATGACTTTCAGGAGTCATCACCATCAAAACACCATCTCTAAAATGTAGGATCTTTCAGACTGGAGATGTTGCAATACCCCCTCGTTTCATTGTCTCTAGAGCCTTCAGACTCTTATATTGTGTATCCTGCATCGCAGTCAGTCTTTTCTCCTGTTCCCTCATGGATCTCTGCAACCTGTTTGCTCTATACCATTTTTACAGCCGTACCAATCCCCACAAAGTGATTACACAAATCACAAATATGATGATGGGTTTCAATAAGTACCAAACGATACCCTTTCCTAGGTTGGCAAACCAACCTCCAACATTACCCATTCCTTGGCCTACTTTTTCCCACACATTTATCTTTGTCAGATCCTCAATTTCATGATGAATCGCAGTAATATTTCGTATGTACTTCTCTAAAGGTTTTGAATTGTCTGGAATGTAAGTGCAACATTCCTGGACCTTCAAGGCCTTACAGACTCCGCCCTCTTTGGCTAACAGAACATCTAAAGCAAGTCGGTTCTGAAGAACCATTGCTCTTATCGATTGCATCTCTCCCTCCACCAGCATTAAGAATCTAGCAGTACTGGCAGATAACCTATCTACGACTGTAGCCAATCTTCTAATTTTGATGTCATTCAGTATCAATCCCAAGAGAGGGAATGCAGCACCAAATACATCCCCAACTACCTCTTCAGCACCTAGACCTCTCCTCCCTCTTGTTGGTATTCCTCTCTTTGTCGTGTCTAAATTCTCAACATGGTATATTTTGGGGAAGACAATTGCTAAATAACATGATCCGTACCAATTATCTGGTAGCTTCACATATGCATTTCTTCCACATACAAAATATACATTTGGAATCGCTTGCATCTCTTTCAAAAAATCTTTGGAGTAGTACTCCAATTGGAAAGCATGTTCACAACTGACTTGACCTACATACAGATTCTCATAATAGGAGTAACTCCTGTGAATGCACAGTTTCCCCCGTTTCTCCTTGTCTAAAGCATGTGGACCAAAGCTACCCTTTCTTTGATGTATCCTTTCTTCCTTCGTCCAATCTGTTTCCCACTGTCCTGAAGCTTTTAGAATCTTTTGCCTCCTGTATCTAGTATCCACCTGCCCTATAAACTTTTTCTCAATTTCTGACACTTGACAAGTCAGATTATTTCTTCGGGCATGTGAAGTATCTAACGTTTTCCATGGAATGAAAAATTTCTGTAACCTGTCTTCGCTCTTGTAATAGTCCCACTTATTCAGATGCTTATAATTTGGGACCTCTGGCAATGTCGAGTCAAAATTCGAGAAATAATACTCGAATCCCTCTCGTCCATAAAATATGCTCAACAACAAACTACATGTGATTCCATACGTCAATGGAAGATGATGGTATCTGATACCCTCATCCACAGAAGCTGGTAATTGCATACAAACGTAGCAATTCTTCGCCTCCATGACATCAATGTATTCGTAAAGCAATTTGGCATAAGCATTTGACCTAAAGTTCCCCTGTGATTCGTCAACATGTAATCTTTTGATCTCAGCATCTAGCAAAGCCTTTTCTTTCTCAGTGTTTTCTCCTTTTACCTCAGCAACAGTGATAGGCTTTTGTGTTGATGCTTTCTTTGTTTCTGATCTTGTCTTTGTTACGTTCTCATGTCCCACTATATATGATACAGTAACTACTAAAACTATAAGAAAAATCACTAACACTAAAAGTGTGCCTACTATGCATTTTGTCCTGCGGTTCGGGTTGCCAGTCTCCATGATCTCAAACAATGTAGCTCTGTTTATCGTTCTCAGCAAAGTCCCTTACTTCTTCTCAATGTCCTTTTTGCTTTGCACAAAGACTCTCTTCATTTGAACCACAATGTCTTTCTTTTAACCACTCTTGGAAGCTGACAATTCTCTCCCGCAAAAACAGTCATTAAGTTCTGTAACAATAGACAACCCTAGCCCTTCTCCATCCACTAAAAGGGAAGTCCCTAATTCTTTCTTCTTCCACTCGGCGCTAGGTTATCTTCCAATCAATATTTACAAAGTTCTTTACAAAGCCTTGTTAGCAATCTGAAACTATGCGTGGTCCCAGAAGTTCCACCACTAGCTCAAATATTTCCATACGGAGCAGGACTCCCTCCAGTATTGGACTCCTTGAACAGCAACACGGAAACTCAACGGTCTCAAATATCAATTTTCTTATTCCACTCAGGAGAGGAGGATAGACGATGTTGAGTGTCAGCAGTCTTTCGACCTCCAATCCTGGCAACAGGAATCTTATTTCCACTGTGATAATTGGGTCAGTTCTGGTCAGGGTCACTTCCCTCACCCTCCCAGCTCTGCGTCCCTCGGACATCTGCAGCGAGGTAGGTCCACTCAGGTGTAGAGTATCTTCTGCTAGGCACTCGTACTCTCCTTGATCTCCTTAGACCCTCCTGCTCTTGGTCCGATACACCTTCTTCCAGATCCGAATCTTCGGATATAGGAGCAAGAGTTTCTTCTCGAGCTAGCTTCAGGCTCGGCCTCCTTCTTCTTCCAGGCCAAGTAGCTGCCCCACTTCTTGTTCTCCTATTGCTTTCCCTCCTGCTCGGTTCCTGATCACTCTGTTCCTGATCTGTTTCCAAATCACATTCACAACTGCTCTCTCCTTCTGTTGCAGCTTCCGTTTCGCTACCGCCTTGCCCTTCTTCTTCTGGATCTGCAACGCTCCCAACTTCTTCAGACACCCTCTCAGCTTGACTGATCCCCTCTAATTGTTCACCGTCTTCAGCTGGATTCTCATCTGTGAGAGGAGCTGTTTCTTCCAGGGGTGCTGGAACTCTTCAGGTGTGGGAAGCGTGGATCCAATTCAGCAGGCCTCCACACTTGATAGCCGTATTCGTGGTCAGTATGACCTGAAAAGGTCCTCTCCAGCGCACGTCTAGGCAGTTTTTCCGGACGTGTTTCTTCACCAGCACCCACTCTCCTGGGCACAGGTCATGACACAACTCTCTTGAAGATGGGACCTCAGCAGCCTGCACCTGGAAGGACACAGAATGAATGGCGTCAGACAGTCCTTTGCAGTAATCCAGGATCAGGTCATCTGTAATGTTTAATAGTGTCGCAGTTGGTACAGAAGGAAGCCTCATTGCCCTCCCCATCAGCACCTCATGTGGAGAGAGACCTGTCCTCCGGTCGGGTGTGCTGCGCATGCTCATCAACACTAAAGGCAAAGCATCTGGCCAACTCAAGGAAGTTGAAGAACACACTTTGGCAATTCGACACTTCAGTGTCCCATTTATCTGCTCCACAATTCCTGAAGCCTCTGGTCGATAGCTACAGTGCAACTTCTGATCAATGTTCAATGCGGCACGAGCATCTTCACAATTTCACTGTTAAAATGTGTTCCTCGATCAGATTCCAGAAAGCCTGGCACCCCGTAGCGCGGGATCAATTCTCTAAGTAACAGTTTTGCTACGGTGAGTGTATCGCACCTACGTGTAGGGTATGCCTCGACCCACCTGGAAAATATGCATACGACCACCAACACATACCTAAGGCGATTGACCCTTGGCATTTCAATAAAATCCAATTGCATTCTGTTGAAAGGCCCCCCAGACCTCCCAATGTGACTCATGGTAACTGGTGTTCTTTTCCCTACATTCAGTTGCTGACATGTGACACATCTCCTACAAACTGCTTCTGCTGCAATCCTGAATTTTGGGCAATACCAAGTTTGCCTAAATACTCTCAGCATGGCATCCCTTCCTAAGTGTGTTGGACCATGTATTTGTCGTGCCATTGGATTCACTAATTCCTCCGGTAACACTGCTCTTCCATCTGCTGAAACCCAAAAATCCATTTCACTTCTCACACAACCTGCTACTTCCCAGGACTTTTTCTCTGACTCAGGTGCATTTTCTTGCATTTGTTTCAGATCTTCCCATGTATCTACGGTCTCTAACATCATCTGGACTTCTGTTTTTTCCTTCGCCCCGCCTACTTCCACCTCCGTGAAAGTATACCCTTGCTCCGCACAATAGCGGGCAACTTCATCAGCATATCTGTTTCCTTGTGACACAAAATCTGTATTTTTAGTGTGAGTTGTACACTTGACCACTGCAATTTCAGCTGGACCTTGCAATGCTTCTAACAGTTGTCGTACAAATTCCCCATTTCTGATTGGCGAACCAGAGGAGGTCATGTAACCCCTCTGAGACCACAATTGCCCGAAATCATGAACTACACCGAAACCATATTGGCTATCGGTATAGATGGTGACTCTCTTTTTGCTACCTGCTATACAGGCACGTGTCAATGCAATGATTTCTGCTACCTGTGCGGAGTGTACTCCTTCCAGGCAAGCGGCTTCCACAACTCCAGTAATGGTGCAAACAGCATAAGCTGCTCTCAACCGACCAGTATCGTCTCTTAAGCATGAGCCATCAACAAAGTAAATTTCATCAGGGTCGATCAATGGCTCATCCACAATATCTGGTCTGGGCTTCGTGCATAGTTCAGTCACATCTAGGCAATCGTGATCTTCACATTCTTCGCCTTCTATATCATTAGGAAGTGGCATCAATGTAGCAGGATTCAAGACCGAGCACCTCTTAAGGGTCACGTTCTCTGCAGCAAGAATAACTTGCTCATAACGCGTGAGCCTACTATTGGTCAAGTGCTGCGTCTTGGTCCTTGTCATTAACAATTCTACCGAATGCGGTACATACACCACTAATTGATGTCCCATAACAATGTTCTCACACCTCTCAATGCTGACACCTGTTGCAGCAACGGATTTGAGACATCCGGGCAACGCTGCGGCTACCGGATCTAATGTAGCCGAAAAATATGCAACTGGTCTACGGGCATTTCCGTGTACTTGCACCAACACTGATAACGCACATCCTTCTCTTTCACAGCAGTATAATGAAAAAATCCTCTCATAATCTGGCATTCCCAAAGCCGGAGCACGACACAAGTCCTCTCTCAGTTGTAGGAACGCCATTAGGCACTCGTTGTCCCATGGTACCGGATCACTCACCTCCTTGTGCGTCAGTTTCTGCAAAGGTTTTGCTTTCAGTGAAAAGTTAGCTATCCACTGTCGGCAGTAACCAACCATTCCTAAGAACATCCTAACTTCTCTCTGTGTCGTTGGCGCATTCATTTTCATGATGGCCTCTATCCTGTCTGGAGACACCTTGCGCTTCCCCTTCTCAATTCGGTGACCCAGATATTGTACTTCTGTCAGACAGTACTGTAATTTGTTCGGAGATACCTTATGTCCATTCTCAGCTAAACGATTCAGTAAAGCAATGGTGTCTTCCTTACAAGCTTCCTCTGTTTCTGACACAACAAGTAGGTCGTCTATGTACTGGACCAGAACCGAGTTCTGCGGCAGTACCAGACTTTCAAGGTTCTTCTTCAACAGCTGACTGAAGATCGAAGGGCTATCTGTGAACCCTTGTGGAATCCGACACCATGTTAAGGCGCGATCTTCCATTTTAAATATGAAAAGATACTGGCTGTCCGCATCTAATGGGATGGAAAAGAAGGCTTGACAAAGGTCTATCACTGTAAACCACTCAGCTTGGAATGGTATTTGAAACAGTATCACTGATGGATTCGGTACCACTGGACAAAATGAAATCACTATGTTGTTAATCTTTCGAAGGTCCTGAACTATTCTGAACTTCCCACTAGGTTTCTGCAAACCCATAATCGGGGAGTTACATGGACTACCCACGATTTCTTTCAGTATTCCCTGTTGAATCATTGAGTCAATCACAGGTTTTATTCCTGCAATCGTTTCCTGGGACAGTTTATACTGAGGCGTTCTTGGAAATTCAGCGTTCGGTTTTATCATGATCTTCACTGGTTCCACCCCTTTAATCAGTCCTATCTCTTCCCCAATAAAATCCCATACTTCAGCTGAGACAGCATCTCTTAGGTCCCAAGGAAGGTCTTCCACAGTCAGAGTAGGATACAGTTCTATACATGTTTTCTCATTGGCAATCTTAAAGGTAGCATCATCATCTGTGGTCTGTACCTCCACACCCTGAGGTGTGCAGTATATGGTGCAATTCAATTTGCACAACAAGTCCCTCCCTAACAGACATACAGGACTAGAATCACATACCACAAACTGATGTTCATTTGTGTAATTCCCTATTTTCACTGACACTGGTTCTGTCAAAGGACTAGTCATTCTTCTATTTGCGACTCCAACCACCTGAATTGTTTCCCCCGACATTGGTAGGTCAGGAACCACTGCTGATCTCAGAGTTGATCGAGTAGCTCCAGTATCCACCAAGAATGTCATCGGGCACCCTGCTACTTCTGCTTCAACAAATGGCCCTCTCTGATCTACTTCCAGAACTGCCCCGAGGGTACAGTCCTCTTCTTTGTTCACACGTTGACCGGTCATTGGGTCAATGTAATAACATTTTTCTTCTGCAATAAAAAGAGGCATTTGTTTATAGACTTTTCCCCCTGTCGCGATCTTTGGTGGCTGTGGAAACTGAGCTCGTGGAGCCGAAGTCCCCCCTTTGACCACCTTGCTTCCTGAGACTGTCGCCCTTTGAACTGGAACCTCCTGAACCTCCTGTTCTAATTCTAGTTCTCCACTTTCAGGGTTAAAGGGACACTCGCGTCTCCAATGTCCCACCTGGTGACACTGGTGGCACTTTGTCGTTTTCTTTAAAGTGGCAAAATCTATTCTAGGTCTCTGACTTTCTTCACTATCCTTGTTCTGACCATTCGACTTCCGTCCCATTGTCCCCGTTCCCTGTTTCTGCTGTCTGCCCTTTCCGGCTGACTGCATCTGTACCACCATCAGCTTCTCCTTCATTTTCTTTGTCTTGGAATCTATCTCATCGCTACAGTATCTGGCATACCTTAAAATTTCATCTAGTGGTTTGTTTTGCCAACAAATTAAATGTTGCTGAATCATCAAACAAATATCAGGTCTCAACCCCAAAACAAACTTTGACACAAACTGTCCTATATCTTTGGGATCCATTACATCGAGTCCACTGTATTGTTTGAATGTTTTCAACAACCTTTCATAGAACTCATGAACTGTCTCCTTTGGTTCTTGTCTTGTTCGGTCTATTTTTACCCAATCTATGTCCTGGGGTGGTACCTTATCTTTCAGCCAAGTTATTACCCTTTCATACTTTTGCATGACAATTTCAGACGGTCCATTTGTCTGAGCATCCCTCACTGGTTCAGTAGTTGGCCATTCAACGCTAGTCTTGCACGATGTCCACAAGTCAGATGGGACCACAATGTCAAACAAAGTGTTCAAATCAATCCACAATACTTTCGATATCTTTACAAACCTTTCTACCTGCTTATACCACTCTACTGGATTGTCCCTTAACTTCGGAAATGAGTTGGTAAATGCAGCTAAATCTCCTCTACTCCAGGGTACATGTACATAATTCCCATTTGATATTTCTCTCAAAGGGAATGCCTCCATCTGCATCAACCTTCCCTCAGGAGACGTCCCATTCACACACCGCCTAACAGTTCCCCTTTTGGACCATCTCTCCTCCCATTTGTCCAGATCCCTCCATGCTCTTATTCCTGCTATTAGTTCCCTTATGTGTGTCTTTAACCCTGTAGTTCTTTTCTCATCTAAGTCTTGATCTGAGTATTGTAACCTATGGTTACTCTGTAGGGTCTTTGATCTGGACAAATCTACCATGTACCTGTCTGCCAGTTCAGACAGTTTCTCATGAGTCGCTCTCGCCTTCCGAGTAACATCCTTTGCTATGAACAGCAGCTCATCTTGCTCGTATAACTCAATCCTTTCTAATGGCAACGTACCATCTATAATCTCATCCAAATCAGATTTCAAACTGGTGACATCAAGTCTTTTCGCCTTTATTGTAGCTTTCAGTACGCTAGCTCTAGGGGGTCCATTCACATCTTTCCCATCCCAGCTCCGAGTCCTACGTCTGGGCTCAGGTGAGTTATGTGGAGTCCTCCCATGCTCCCACCCCTCCAGGTCCCATGCTGTTCCGTCCTCTCTGGGTGGATGATGAAACACTCCATTGTGCCTCATAGTCCCACCTTCCCCTTCATGCCTGAATTCTCTGGGTTCATGGTAAGACATTCCATTACTCCCCCTTTCTTCACAATTGGTCTGTGACCTCTGATCACCCGATGTATGGCAAGATCTTTCATTGTTCCCCCTATTCCAGTGTTGCACATTCTCCCCTGGCGCGTGATGAGTGCACCTAAACCTATCTCTGTATGCTAGTACCATTTGGTCTCCACCCTTTTCAAAGAGCCGAGACATCTCTTCACACTCCATGCTTCTACCTTCTCGCTCCTGCTGGTCCCTCCCATCATTAGGACGTATTACTCCTCTGTTCTCCTGGCTTTGACCCTCACGTCCCTGACTGCTTTCGCTAGCCCCGCAGTGAGATACTGTCCCATTGCCTCGATTTCCCCACTCAGCTTCTGCTCTTGACCTATTGTTCTGCGTTTCTGCAGACCCATCCCATTCTCTCAAGTCGACTCTTAACTCTTTAAAGGATTTCGGACGTGGTCCCCTTAGGTCCATTGGTCCTCTTTGACCCCCCTGCTCTGTTGCGGGACTCACTGTCGGTTCGAATGGGGTGTTCCACGTTACCGGTCCTGGCAATTGCTTCCAGGCATTGGTCGTGTTATGCCTCCTTTCCATCTCAACCCTTTCTCTGTCCAACCGTATCTGTTCTTCCTCTCTCCCATTCTCTGGGTTGTAAATCGATACTATGGGTCCTATGGTAACGGGTACTTGGAGAGCATCTGGCAATCTACAAGGTTCCGCCCTCTCTGCGGTTGGCGTTTTCTGTACCACAAACCTTCCGACTACACTCTGTGCTGTACTAGGTTGAGGTGTCTCCCCACCTTTGATAGGTGTCCATTCCGATGTAGGAAGTGGTACATACCCCTCTATGGCAGCCCCATCTTCCCTTGCGAGTCCTCTACTTTCTATCTCCCCAACTCTCGGAGGCGGTCTATCTATCAATAATCTATTTATTACGTTGTCCTCCGATTCGCTCTCCTCATCTTCTTCCATGAGTGTCTTTTCACCTGCCACCTCTCTCACTGTGTACAACTTATCCACCTCAATAGCCTGTACCCTCCACCTCTTGGCGTCCTCATCCCATTTGGAATCTCTCACTGCTCTTACCGATCGCGTCAGCCTTTCTTGACGCCTATTGAGATTCCTATCGTGCGCCGCCCTAATCCATGCGTTAAGGGCCTCAAACTGGGTTGGTCTAGGCGGAGGTTTCAATGCAGACATGGTTGCTTTTAACCGATGTAACACCTCTAATTTAAACGTCCCATACTTTGGGAACGACATTTCCTCATTCTCTTCCGTAAGCTTGTTCCAAACTCCAATCCATAATATCGTATGCAGCCCAACATTCGCTGCCATATAATGAGCCGGTGTACCCTCTGGCGGTGCCTCTTGCCCGTAAAAAGACTCTCTCCTTTTTCTCTTAAAAATATCCTTCAAACATTTAAAACACTTCATTTTCAATCTACTAGTTTCTGTTTTCTCCGGTTTGTTTACTTCCTGATGACAATCCACCAATCTCAGCTCGGTTCTTGCCAACTGGCCTATCAGAACGCGACTTCTCACTGACGTCGCACCAGCCGCCCAATCCCGTCGCGGCTCTTGCCGACGTCACACCAACCGTCCTATCGCGTCGCGGCTCTTCACTATCCACCCTATCTCAGCGCGGCTCTTGCCGACGTCACTCGTCCCCCTTCGCAGCAGTTCCCCTCCTTTTTCAGCTCGTCTCCGCGTTTATGCATGCGTCCCATTCATACTTCGAAAAATGATTACTTCCGTCCAAGCGATCACTTTTCTTTGACTGTACGCCCACAGTCAATCTGTAATTGTCACCTTAACTGGCGAAATGTCTTTCCGTTTATGTCCAGACAATCGCCTTCTCTGATAGGTTACTTACACACAGTAACTTTCGACCAGCGTCCGTTACTCACACACTCACTCTTGCACTCCCCCTATCTCGGTTCTGCGGCGGTCAATGGTACCTCATGACCTCCGTACTATGGTTGGCAATTACTCTGAGTGTTCGATACACCCGGACCACTTAAGCTCTACCTTGAACTTAAGATTTTTACCAGGTTGCGCGCGCTCACAACCTTCTCACAATCACGCTACAGGCATTCAACTCCGCAAGACATTACAATACAAATACAACACAAAACACCGCAATCTGTTCACGCATGACCCTTGTTATACTCACTCTCCTCCGATACTGCTGCTTTTCTCGCACCGTCAGCACCTTCTTCGGCACGCGATTCTTCCGCTGCTCATCTCTCGATGTCTAGCACTAGGGGCCTTGGGGTAAGCTAACCTAGCCTAGATTACCTTCCTCAAGAAGATAACCATCCTAAACTGCTACCAACTGTTAACGCAGGGTTTCTGGTCACTAGTTATCTTACCAGATCCCTTATCATGTCGACTGAATCGTTGGTACCTGTCATTGAGTAAAAGACAATCTACTACTAGGTTAGTCAATTAGGAACTTAGACCACTCTAAAGAACCACTTACCACTGGGAAAGTTTAAAAAGTTTTAATTCAAAGCCAAAAGTATCTGGAGATACAAACATCTCAGAATAAGATTCAAAAGGTATACAGGTATTAGTACAAAAAGATACTCTCTGAATATCCTTAAACGACAAAAGGAAATTATCAAAACTACTTCAAAGAGCATAAGCGTTGCAAGAATCGCTGTGAGTTGCAACCTGAGAGTCATTTACAGAAAAGAAAAATACAAGTTAGTCTGTCCCTACACTAGACTAAGTGACATCCCTACTTAACAAGATCTTTACCTAAAAAGGTGTCAGCAGTGGTGACTTCCAAAGAAGATCACACACGTCCCTTAGTCTTTGTCTCAAAATTGAAGTCTTTTCCGTTCTCTATCTGCCTACCCATCCGCCCTCTAAGGCTTCTCAGATCATCTGCCCTAACTCCTCCCCAGGGTGCTATCCCTAATACCAAATCACATTTCCAATAGGCACGCCCCTTGAGACGCCTCTCACGTGGTGCAGTTTTGAGCGGCAAATCCCGTCCTGGTGCTCCTCTGGACTCTTCATTAAAGTTGACCTTGCTTCCCAGGCTTCTCTCCGTCCAAGCGGTACCCCCTAAAATTCCTGAAGACTCCTACAGGCCTGTGCCTGGCACTTCTGAACAAGGGCCTATTCATTATTTCTGATTTAAGTTCCCCTTGCACCTGCAAACTGACACCCTCTCGGTAGGCCCCATATTCCAGTCTCTATCATATCTTAGACCATAAAACATGTATAAGAATTCTCAGTTAGTACCTAGCACAACTTTCCCCTAACGAGCACATTTTAGATCAAAGAGAATGACTTGGTCTTTTCAGGCCTAATTGATTTACATAAAGCGGGTCTCTGCCCTCTAAAACATTTCCTTTCTTTGGTTTAAACAGTATTTTAACTAATACGTATTACTATAATATAATGCAATACATCTATATAAAACATATACTTCAATACTATGCCTAATAATACATTTGCACTTAAATGACATTAGAATCCACGTCACTAAAAGTGTAGCAGCATCTTTCGTTTCCTGTGAAATGCCATGTGGCCTACACATTTTCATGGTTTGCAGAATTACATTTCGTTTTCACTTATTCATCTAACGTGTGACTCCAACATCATTTTAACATTTCTACAACCTCTACATTAATTCTCCACTCTTATATATGCATCTATTCTAATTAAAACAAACACTCTTATATTTTCACCATATAAATTGACACCCTTGTGCAATACAATTTAAACTAACACTACGTGCTTGTAAATATGGTGTACTTATACATTTTTTCAGATTTTGTGCTCTCTCATTACCATGCAATATTGCACTAGATCAGGATTTGTAAAAGAACTGATCTTAAAATAAATTTGTCAAAATGCATTATTCTGTTTCTAGTGATCCTTGAGTGTGTAACTCACTGATAAAAGATTGTTTGGATTACCACTACGTTCCTTAACCGTCTATAAGGACTATTAGTAACCTAGAAAACATCTCCCTCTCAGGAGGGTAGTGTGGGGCTGCAGCTCAAATGTTTTTTCTTGCTCATCGTGGTGCATTGAACTAAGTCCTTGCACTTGCAGGTTAGAAATCCACCATCTGTAGATCTGACATTTAGAACCCAAGACTCTGAACATCTGCATCAATACAGGTCCAACGTCAGAAGAAGCTGAGATATTCCAAGGTTCCACACACTTCTGACCATTACTCCATCACTTATTACTGTGACACCTTTACCAGTGCCACCATAGTGCTGGATTCAACAGAGTGTCCTCCCTTTAAGTTGGCTAACATTATCCAAGTGGCTAATTTCAAATTTCAATGATGAGCCTCTGTGATGATCCTTTGTGTGAACCGTCCAAGGTCTCAGAGATTTGTATGCATGGAGGAACATTGGTTCTGACCCCTATGACCTGACATTGATTGCCCAGGGCTAGAGATGCATGGAGGATAATGAGTAAATGGCGTCCACTTCCCACCTCCTTACAATTCAGATGCTGACCTCTACTTGGACAACAACATGTAAGTGATCTTGACACATCTCCAACAGGGGATATCTCTTAGCACTGTGGACCAATGCCCATTGTCGTTTCCCTATGTTAGCATGAGCACGTTGCAGATTATTCTCTGCTTTTTGCACATTACCTTACAGACATATTTTGCTTTGAGACACACTCTACTTTCACACAGAACCTCCTGTTGTTTTCACATTCTGTTCTTTCTGGGAATTTGTCTGCACACCGTAGACAAGGTCAAACAACAATGCCTCTTGTTATTTTGTTCTGGTCAGGCATTAGCATCCAGACAAAACACACCAATGCAGCTGTTGTTTGGTAACACGTACTTTGTCATAAAGCTATGCACAGAATAGGTAACACACACTTGAAGAGGGATCTTTCCATTGAAGAGATTGTGACAGCACCTGAGATGTAGAACTTTCATCTGTGCATGCTAAGGTACGGGTTCTGCTGCCAACACCTGGAGATCTTTTGATATATAATCACTTTGCTTCTGTAGATGGGGAGGGGGTTTGGCTATCCTTTTTTATATAATGACAGCTCCTTTTATGATTTACTTACTATGTATATGTAAGTATGACTATGCTGACCGTATTTTTGTTAGGCATCTTCTTACTTATTGTGGCACGCATACTGCATACTAGAGCATAACAGTTAAAATAAACATTTTAAACTTTTCTCGTGTCTCTGTCAGATCTTATTGTGGACTAGTACAAGTGTGAGATCGAAAGGGTGTGTCCTGCAACCGTGATTCCTGAGAGGGTCTGGAGTGTTGTGTTCGGGGGTTTCTAATCACTTGTTCCTCAGTGAGTGAGTAAGAGAACAAGTGAGACACTAGTCAGTCAGTTCCGGGCTCATGGGTACTCAGGTGGTAGAATTGACTCAGTCCATGCCTACTAAGGTTCCATGATCCCAAGCATAGTTTTGTGACTCTGCAGATTCCCTGCAACATCGTGCCGCCAACGTTTGGTCTGGTACTTATTCACGGGACCACTGAGTAGCGCTTGTGCTTGTCTACAATACCCTCACACTGTTTCCGGGAGACGTCCGTGGTGGGAGGGCTTTGCCTCCTCAGTTTGTAGAGATTACTTACTGCTGTAGGTTTTTCAAGCTTGGATTTTAAACGTTTTTTGTCCCATTTTAGCGCTACCGTTTAAATCCATTTGTTCTGCTTAATGGCTTAGCCGGCTGCGATTCCAGCTCATTGCTGCACAGCGGTTACTCAAAATTTGTTGCAGCATGGAATCCCCAATGCTGGGTCTCTAGTTGTTTTTGTAGTCGAGGTGACTCCTGCGAACCGTTTCAAAGTGTTTTACTCCTGGGATATGTTTCCCGCTGTGGATGCAAATTAGAATTCTTTTCATGCTTACATTGTCGCTGAAGTTCCGGCGGCTTTTAGACCCTATGCGGTAATCGAAATTCCTCTTACAGCCTGGGAGCACTAGATTTGGTTTAATGGTGCCCTACCCCATCCTATTGCTAGTGTTTGTATAGGCCCTTGACGAGGCCATCTGGCCTCTGTTGGCCGGTTTTACTCCATACCCACATTATGCCAAAGCTACTGGGGTGGACGTATGTTTGTTGTATGCTCAGGTTATTCTCCTTTATAGACACCTGATCCAATTTGTTGTCCATACTTTCTTTTGCGCTTCCTCCTGGGGCTGCACCACCTGTGCAGCCTGCACATGGTGGGGTCTTGTTATTAGTCCTGTTATTATTAATTCAGTCATGAGCAAACATCCTCAAAATCATGAGGACTTTCCCTTTTGGATTGCTCCGAAAATTGACCAGATTGATGCTGTTTTTCCTTTTACAGGTCCTGTGGAGAAACAAAGGATCATTACTGTGCTTGCCTAGTGATCTTATTCCACCCTTAGCCGACTGCAACTCCTGCGGACGGTGTTTCCCTCAATGTATACGCTCTGCTATGGCACCCCCTCCATGAGCGTTCTTCCGAGTGCTATCAAACAGGTACTGAACAAACATGGGATGAACACCAGAGGTATAACGATGGACCCTTCTTAATGCCAGCACCTGACTACCTTTCTCCCCGAAATAATAAATGGCCCTTAAATGACTAAAGGGAATTGTGTGCACACTGACTGGCACCCATCGTTACTGTGCCTATTCCATAGGGAATCCAAATACAAGTCAAACAACCGCAAAGGTGCACCACAAAGAACAAGAAATAGATTCAAATGACATTGATGAAAAAAAAAAAAAAAAAGGAATTTTTTTCTCCACAGAGATGTTGATAATCTTCAAGTAATCTTTATTTTCAATTTTTCAATACAACGTACAGCCGACGCGTTTCGTCCCAAGCTGGGACTTCTTCAGGGCTTTTATAGATGTGGTCTGTCCCTTTTAGAGCGAAATGTGCAGAAAGCAAAGAGTCCGGAGAACGTCTTCCCAGACTCAATATCCCATTGTGCAAGCTGGTATATATGTTTTTATTATTTTTTCATCCAGTTTGAAACAGACAGGGTTGAACCTCCAGGAATAAAAGGAAAGGAGAGACGAGATCAGATTCAATAACTTACAAGGTGACGGAGAGACTAGGGAGCCCTGACGCTTAAAAGTGCGGCCAATGAATTAAGACAACTTACTATATACTTTTTAACTCAATGGGGACAAGGATTTGCAGGGTTCCTAAATATTAGAAAAGGTTGATCTCACAACTTAATATGTGTATAGCTCATTTTCACGTTCTGTAGTATTTATCGGAGTGCCAAGGGACAAAAGGTCCTGTCAGTCCCTGGGAAGAGGATGTGGGCACTGTATTAAGTAGGCCGTTCGTATTAAAACAGCCGGCGCCCATCCACAAAGCCTTCGTCCCGCCGCAGCGTCCTTACGGGTGTTTCGGCGGGACGTGTCCTTGAGGCGAGGATGTGATTATACCTCCCTTTTCGCAATTGGTCCCTGATGAGGCTAAGCATGCTTATACTTATGAATGGGTACTTTGGCCCCTGCAATATACCGCAATCAGGCTGGTTGGGATAAGGATACTCCTTTCAGTTTGTTTAGCCTTGAACGTGCTAAACTTGGATTAATCACCCTGCAGCCTGCAGCCTCAAGTCTCCCTGCCTACCTCTCGCGGAACCCGCTCCGCGGGTCCCGCATCGCTGGAGTGTTTCTTTTGCCGCCTGGAGCCTAGAAGGGACAGCAGAGGGAAGTTTTCAACGGGGCTGCGAGCGAGCGCGCCAGCTCTCTGAGGGACTTCATCTCCCAGGAGTGAGCGCCAGCCCGGAGCAGCATCACCTGGGCCGCTCTCCCCGACCCCTCCCACCCTTCCACCGAGCACTCATTAGCAGCATCTGCTGGAACAGAGAGTGGGACGCCTTTCAGTTTGTTTAGCCTTGAATGTGCTAAACTTGGATTAATCACCCTGCAGCCTGCAGCCTCAAGTCTCCCTGCCTACCTCTCGCGGAACCCGCTCCGCGGGTCCCGCATCGCTGGAGTGTTTCTTTTGCCGCCTGGAGCCTAGAAGGGACAGCAGAGGGAAGTTTTCAACGGGGCTGCGAGCGAGCGCGCCAGCTCTCTGAGGGACTTCATCTCCCAGGAGTGAGCGCCAGCCCGGAGCAGCATCACCTGGGCCGCTCTCCCCGACCCCTCCCACCCTTCCACCGAGCACTCATTAGCAGCATCTGCTGGAACAGAGAGTGGGACGCCTTTCAGTTTGTTTAGCCTTGAACGTGCTAAACTTGGATTAATCACCCTGCAGCCTGCAGCCTCAAGTCTCCCTGCCTACCTCTCGCGGAACCCGCTCCGCGGGTCCCGCATCGCTGGAGTGTTTCTTTTGCCGCCTGGAGCCTAGAAGGGACAGCAGAGGGAAGTTTTCAACGGGGCTGCGAGCGAGCGCGCCAGCTCTCTGAGGGACTGCATCTCCCAGGAGTGAGCGCCAGCCCGGAGCAGCATCACCTGGGCCGCTCTCCCCGACCCCTCCCACCCTTCCACCGAGCACTCATTAGCAGCATCTGCTGGAACAGAGAGTGGGACGCCTTTCAGTTTGTTTAGCCTTGAACGTGCTAAACTTGGATTAATCACCCTGCAGCCTGCAGCCTCAAGTCTCCCTGCCTACCTCTCGCGGAACCCGCTCCGCGGGTCCCGCATCGCTGGAGTGTTTCTTTTGCCGCCTGGAGCCTAGAAGGGACAGCAGAGGGAAGTTTTCAACGGGGCTGCGAGCGAGCGCGCCAGCTCTCTGAGGGACTTCATCTCCCAGGAGTGAGCGCCAGCCCGGAGCAGCATCACCTGGGCCGCTCTCCCCGACCCCTCCCACCCTTCCACCGAGCACTCATTAGCAGCATCTGCTGGAACAGAGAGTGGGACGCCTTTCAGTTTGTTTAGCCTTGAACGTGCTAAACTTGGATTAATCACCCTGCAGCCTGCAGCCTCAAGTCTCCCTGCCTACCTCTCGCGGAACCCGCTCCGCGGGTCCCGCATCGCTGGAGTGTTTCTTTTGCCGCCTGGAGCCTAGAAGGGACAGCAGAGGGAAGTTTTCAACGGGGCTGCGAGCGAGCGCGCCAGCTCTCTGAGGGACTTCATCTCCCAGGAGTGAGCGCCAGCCCGGAGCAGCATCACCTGGGCCGCTCTCCCCGACCCCTCCCACCCCTTCCACCTCTTGTGTGCAAGCCCTATATTAATTGACTACGCTCCCGCAGCGCGGGAGAGCGCGCGGGAGAAGCCCGGGACAAGGGCGGGACCGTCTGTGGCCGTCCGGGGCCGCTGGAGGCCGGGCTGGGCCACCCCTCTTACCAGCGTCTCATATCTACTATCACCAGTAAGTGACATTGAATACCCGAGTTTGTTTGAGATTAATATGGCATCGTCTACAATTACACACTCTGTCAACAGCCACTTGGTAACTCCGACCGTAGAGTCTGGCTCATTGGCAATTGGCCCCTTAGATAAATTCTTTTTTAATCGCTCAATGACAATAGATAAAGAATTAACCCTGGCAGAGAAGCGCGCGGAGCGCAGATTATCAATTGAAATACTTAAGAACTCAACGGATAAGTTTCCTAATCTAGCTTATCCCACCCTGGTAACCCCTTTATCATCAGTAACCCTCCCAGGTACAACCGAACACTCTGAGGTCCAGGTTGGAGAAGTTAACAAGTGTGTTGCGATAGATTCAAATAATCTATGTGGTAGTAAATCGCAACTAACTCTACACCCCGATTCCGGCCCCCAGGTCATATTGGCCCATTCTAAAACTGGGTCCAAAAGGAAATGGACATCTTCGGTAAAAAAATGTAAAAAGGCGGTTAAACCCCCACAAAAATTTAGGAAGATAAATAAACCTGTGAATATTGGAAAGGTTGTTACCCAAGAAGTTCAAAGTCCAGAAAGTGTTTCACCCACGATTCTTGTATCTCTGGATTGCCAAGACAAAGTGGATAATTCCTGTTCTGTCTCTAATGTACCCTGTAAGGAAAATGTTTTACCCGTTGTAAATGTATTGCCAGATTTGGAAAAATTGTTTAGACTATTACTTACCCCTATAGAGGATAGAATTGCCAAGCTTGTCGATAGGTTAAATCATTTCGAACAGATAACATTAGACAATTTCTATTCTACCAAATCTTTGATTAAAGCAAATAGGGTGGAAGCGAATACAAATCTTCAGGCTGTTAATAACCCTGTTATCCAGGATAAGGGAAGAAACCCCAGAAATAGCTCTCCTTTACACTCAAAGCAAAGTAAATCTACAACAAAAGCTATTGCAAAAACTCTAGATAGAGTAGAGAGAGCGGCCGCTGGTCTTGAACCATCTCAGTCGACCATAATACATCTTACACAGCCCACAACACCCCAGACACAAAATCCATCGGTTGCTGTGAACGCTGAGGCTATATTGTGTCACCAAGTGGGTAAAGTACCAACACCTGTAAAAGTGACTACTAATATACAGATAGCTCCAAACATCATGGGGGGAGGGAATAGGGCTAACATATGCCCGTCGGCAAGTAAAATTTTAGTGTCGTCCCAACCAAACAACAAACAACAGGCACAGAAGCCTGCCCCCCAACATGTCCCCCAAGTTCCCAAATCCATCCCACCGCCCTTGGCAAAGCCGCCCCATAGAAAACCCCCTATTAATCTCACCCCAGACTCCTTCCCCTATGTGGCAGTTCTCATCAATGTACCACCACTATCCCCAGGACAGAGAGAAACATTCCAGATGCTTAAAAATAAGACCATGCACTGGTTAAAGGAAAATCGTCCTCTGCCTGGTGATGTCGATGGGCTAATAATAGGGGCAAGGAGAATAGATTGGATGGGATATACACCAAAAACCTTGGGGGGGGATTGCATTGTGCTTAATTTTCAAGATCCAAGGGTGGTGGGATGGATAACTAGGCAGGGATGGGGAACAAATAAGGGTGGTATCGGTATTGTGGACCTCACCTTTTTTTACCCCCGACCCACAAGTGTAACGACTAGTTTACTCAATGAACCCTTAATCCCCCCTACTGTATCATGGCCAATCAACCCTTTACCATCTCGTCCTGTTGGTCACCATTACACCTTAAATACATATTACAATCCCTATGTAGGATGGCAGGACCCGGGATGGGGATATTGACAAACCGGTACAGAAAGTGTGGGTAGGATTATTAATGAATTAAAAGGGTCATATGATGTATATGGTAACACAATTGTTACAAACCAATCGGTCAATAATATTGAGACGGGGGGTTTGCCTAAAGAAGGTGGTCTTAGACTGGGAACCTCAAGTGCAAATGTTATGATAACACACCCAGTAATAGTAGACTCGACTGTCGATTCAATAAACGACCCAGAAGGGCTGACTAGTTCTATGGATAGTCCAATGCTAGCCCGAGTATTTCCATCTACTAATGCTCGTGATGGGACAAATGTTGGTATTGGTACGCTTGTATCTTGGAATGTTGCCGGGTTGGCTAGTAAGTTGGATTCCCAATCCTGGGTGAATTTTATAAGTGGTTTTGACATTTGTTGTTTCCAAGAAACCTGGGCTTGTGATCCCCTTTTTTGCCTAGGTTACCTGAATTATTGTATACCAGCTTCAAAAGGGGGAAGAGGGCGGCCGAAGGGAGGCCTAACTGTTTGGGTTAGACAGGACCTGCATATCAACATCAAAATGCTGGACCTGGGAGATAGTGATTTGCAAGCACTAAGGATCACCACAGTTAAGGGCCAACCGATAGATTTGTATAATGTCTATGCGAGAGGCAACAATGTGACCAATTCACCCACTATTGAGTTGTTGTCTGCTGCCATAGAGGCTAACTCCCGGGAAAGTACAATGATAATTGTCGGGGACCTAAACAGGACATTTGAACCTTTGGACTGTACAAATGACCACCTGGAGAGTGAAGAGGACAATCTCTGGGGAGTACCATCTTTATGTTTAAAACCTGTGAAACGATGGACAAAAGAGATCTTATTATTAAATGGAATTTGTATGGAACATGGTTTAAGAGCACTGAATGGGAGAACACCGGGGGACAAGGAGGGCAGCAACACTTTTGACAATGGTATCAATAGGAGCCGAATTGACTACATTTTGTGTAGTCTTCAGTTGTGGAATGGGGTTGTTGATATGGTTGTAAGGCCCCGGGTTGAAAGTGATCACAACCCCCTATGTGTGACCCATAGGTGGTGGAATATCTGTTCAGGAAATACTATAGAGACATACGACGAAACCCCTGTAATGAGTAACGATGAGCATAGGTTAAAATGGCCCAAGGTATTAGCTAATGAGGCCACTTTGACCTACATTAGCAACGAGGTTGATAGTGCAATTTCCGCGATGGATGCTGCGGTTCCAGTGGTTCCAGGGAACAGTTGCATCACCGAAATCCACAATAAGTTATTCTCCCTCCTGAGACCATGCTTTTATATTAAAAAAAGGAAAGGGAAAAAAGCTAAGGAAGTGGGTAGGTGGTTCGACAATCACTGTAGAACAGCACGGTTAGAACTGGGACAAGCCATAAGGAATAGGGACCGCGCTGCAGTGATAAAGAATAGGAAGCTGTACAAACTAGCCATTTATCGTGCTAAAAAGAAATGGGACGAAGCCCATTGGGCTGAATTAAAAGAGGCCTCTGATAACAAAGACTCAACGCTATTCTGGAAAATCATAAAGTGGGGTAGTGGAGCAGGTCCTGCGAAGCCAGATAATAACATAGCAGAGGAAGCTTGGGTTGACTATTTTAAACCACAGTACGCGAAAGGTGATTATCCCGTGGCAGCTGATAGTATAATATCGGTTTATGCAACCGATAATCTATTCTCTCTCAGAGAAGCAGAAATTGCCATTTGTTCCGCGAAAAGTGGGAGGGCACCAGGTCCAGATGGTATTCCCCCCGATATTTTCAAGCACGACGTAAGAAGGTGGGCGAGATATACCCTCCTTGTAGCAAATGCCCTAGCGAAGGGGGCTGTGGTCCCAGAGATCTGGAAGGGTGCAACAATTATCCCAATCCACAAAAAGGGCGATCGCTCACTGCCTGCTAATTATAGGCCCATAAGCTTAATTGCCACCATGCAGAAAGTAGTTGGTAGAATGGTAACAAACCAGCTAATGGACTGGGTAGAAAATAACAACGCCCTCTCTCCATACCAAGCGGGATTCAGGCGATCTACCAGTACTATCGATCAGGTCTTCCGCTTCACTATACTGCGGTGGAAGACCGTTGTACTGGGAAGGGGCTGCCTGTACGTCGCGTTTGTCGACCTGCGGGCGGCGTTCGATCTAGTCCCCCGGTACAAGCTATGGTCGGTTCTTCAAAAGCTGGGGATTCCTGCCGATCTACTAACATTGATCATTTAATTTAATTTAATTTAATTTAATTTAATTGTGGGTTTATATAGCGCTAGGAATCGACTCCCGGAGGAGTATCTCCACGCTTCGACCGCTGGGGAACCCGTCCTGGCTCACCCTGAGAGATGGTCCCTGATGGGTATCTCTAAGGTGCGACCAAGCATCCCCGGCGGTCTGGGGGGGCCGTTGTGAAGATGAGGCAAGCTGATGCCCAGAGTTGCCGAGTGTGGTTTCTGACTAGAGTAGGCACCGAGGCGAGAATTATCGAGTCCGCTGACCCTGGTCCACGACCCTGCCGCGTCGGGAATCGAACCCTGGTCCCGGGCCGTTCTCTGCTTACGGTCTGCTGTCTCTAACCAGTGAGCCACACTTCTCCACATGCGATTGCACGAATCCAACTTCGCCAGAGTCCAGTGGGGCGGAAGTGGGGAGACAACAGCGGATTTCCCTGTGGAAAGGGGAGTCCGACAAGGCTGTTCCATGGCCCCTCTACTTTTTTCGTTATTTATTAACGGTATCGTCGAGAGAATGTTGAAGGCTAGTGTGGATGCCCCATCGTTAGCGGACATCAGGGTCCCGATCCTGATGTTCGCTGACGACACTCTTATTTTGTCCAAGACCCCCATGGGGCTCCAACGTGCATTAAACATTTTCGAGGTTTTCTGTCTGGAGCATGGGCTAGAGGCTAATGTGGGAAAAACAAAATTAATGGCCTTTTCCACAGGACGCAGGAGTTACCCTAAGGTAACCTTAAATAGCAGTAGGCTAGATACCGTTACTGAATTTACGTATTTGGGTGTACAGATCGCTGAGGGTGCTGGCTGGACGCATCATGTGGACAAAGTGGTCCTAAAGCACAAGCAGCTTTCAGGTGCTCTAAGGGGAGAACACCACAGATCCAAAACAAAGCCCATAAAGCCAGTAACAACAGTGTATGATGCGAAGGTCCTGGGTGCCACTCTATATGGTGCGGAGCTATGGGCCTGGGATAACCTTGTGGCTCTCCAGATTTCCGAGAATAAGTTCATGCGAGGGATAACAGGACTCCCACAGAGCACCCCTCTAATCCCATTGTTTATGGAGCTGGGTAGACGTACCATTGTAGACAGAGCCCGATTGCGACCAGTCCTCTACTGGAGACGCCTTTGGACGACTCCAGAAATAAGACAATATGCTGAGGGTTTTCTATGGATTATCAGGGAAGATATCTTCCACAAGATAAAATGGTTAAAACATCTAAAGACCATGCTAGTAAATCTAGGATTTTCAAATCTTTGGAATAATCCTGAGGGGGAAATCTTCCCTAGTAAAGAAGCCCTCAAAAAACAATACTGGGACTGGGTGGGTGGAAAGATGCTGAAAGATACTAGGGCTGATTCTATGTCTGGCCGCTATCTGGAGACAAAAATTCTTCCAGTCCTAGAAAATTACTGGGATAATATTACGGTACCATTGGACAGGAAACTTGTCTTCCAGCTTAGATCAGGTTCAATCCCCCTAAATAAACTGACATCTGGTTGGCACAGACCCACTAATAACTTATGCCCAGCATGTGAAAATGCCGAGGAGAGTATAGGTCATTTCCTCTTCGTATGCAAAGCTTATGTAAATCCAAGGAGAAAATGGCTCTCGCCGGTATGCAAAAACCTGGGGACACGTGACAGTGCAGTGGCTCTAAGAATCCTATGTACAACAAACCAGGATTCAATAGTCATAGGGGTAGCCAAATACCTGGGTTGGGCTTGGGCAATTAGACGACGGTCCTTGGGGGGTAGTAGGTAATCAGGCATTCTTTTTAATAATGTTTTATGTAATATCACTGTTATAAATGGTTTTTATAATGTAAATGTAGTATAAGCTGTACGTCATGTTTAATGAATTTTTTATTCTGTAATTATGTATTATTGTGTAATTATCTTGGTTTTATGTGCTTTTATGAGAATTGTCTCGAATAAAGCTTATACAAACATATTTATTTGTATCTTCAAAAAAAAAAAAAAAAAAAAGATACTGCTTTATATGTTGTTCCCTTACGGTCTACTCCTCAGCCACAGTCTCAATATCTGATCAAACATGACGCTAAAGAGTCAAAGAGATTCTTACTCAATTAGCGTATCACACCTCTGTATGCTTTCATACACCCATCCTTTTCTACTTCCTCCTGGCTTCCGGAACACATCGTGCTGTTACGCGCTTTACAATCTGATTTGCTCACCATGCAATACATACAGACTAGGTTGAATACTACCAATTTGGTCATTCGGATTTTGCCTGGGGCAATCGCCTTCACCTATTTTACGTTTAATGACGGTGACACTGTACCAATTGCATATAAATTGCACCTGTATACTCCTGCAGAACTGTGTTTCTCTTCAACTGAAACAAGTTTGACTGTTGTGCAGATGGCTATTTGAAAGGAATAGCTATGAAAAAGGGGGAGAAGGAGGAATAAGAGACTAGGTCGCCCTCCAAAATCTTAGTACATAAGTTGGAATCCAAATTATTGGGTCCCGAGACCTAGCTCTAGTGTAGGAACCTGAATGAGTAGATCAGTGTAACCTCACAAGAAAGAAACATTTCTTTCTAGTGTCCCCTCACTCCTCACCGGGGTTGCCCCACAGTGACATGCTTCATCATTGGGGCCATCCCAGTTCTCTACGAAAAGGGGCGTGCTGCGACTCACGAACTACGCAGGAGCACTTACAAGTGAAAGACTATGGGGCTCATTAGGATCGCGGACGGACTCAAGTCCAGGGGGGAACGTCCGCATGGGCAGCGGGGTTCCCTCCGTGAAGATTAGGATGTGACCGCCAGGGTGGCGGTCACATCCTCTATCTTTAACATTGCGGCGGGTGCAGTTTCAAGCAGCACCCGCCGCAATGTTAAAAATGCATACATTGCATTTGTATGCAGAAAGCGGCAGGCACCGCGCATACAAATGCAGGGGGGTACTATAGGTACCCCCCATGTGCACCCCCCAGCCCCCCTTCACCTAGGGGGCCCGCAACGGGCCCCTGCAGTGAAGTTCCACATGCTTTTCCACGGCGGAAAACCTGCCACGGAAAAGCATCTTTTAAAGCCCTTCCTAATATGGTGGACGGTGTCTGAGAGACACCGCCACCATATTAGAGCTTTTCCGCCGCGGTTGTAAGCCAACCGCGGCGGAAAAGCTGCGGACGGAAACCAGGACCCACCAGCCATCCTAATGTGGCGGTGGGTCTTTGGTGGGTCCGCTGCGGTTTTTCCGCATCCTCTGGGCCGGCGGTGGCTTCCGCCGGCCCGGAGGATGCGGAAAAACTGCAATCATAATAGGCCCCTATGTGTGGTGCAAAAAAGTGGTAGAGTGGATGTGGGTGAATTCAAAATACCGTGCTTAGTAGGCCTCAACAAATTTATTATGTTCCTAGGCAGGAGGGGGTATCGCCCTAGTGATAGATAGGCGCTTTAAATGTAATATCATACCAACTGAAGATATTCAGGGAGCCGAAGCGCTGGGTTTCTGCTTATCACTATCACCAGCCCAATCTTGCGCCGGACTGTTGGTCTATAGACCTCCAGGTCCTATGGGACCTTTCCATGAGGGCCTTTCCTCAGTGATGTCGTCACTGTGTGTACAGTTTAAACACTGTATACTCCTTGGCGACTTCAACATCCACTTTGACAAAGTGGATGCGGCAGATACGATCAAAATCTTAGACTCCACGGAGCCATTGGGCTTACTACCTTACCTGATATCCCCTACACACAACAAAGGACATACGTTGGACCAAATTTTTTCCACTGCCCTTATTAGAGTCTCCCCTCCTTTACCAGTACTGTGGACTGATCACTTGCTGGTGTCCTTTGGCATTTTGCATAAATCTAGGGCCACTATTAGGGACAAAGGACATCTATCCCAGCTCCCGCGTGCCTTCCATAAAGTGTCCCCGGACATGATCGACCAATACTTGATTAATCATCCGTGTCATCTGTCAGGCGTTGTGGAGACTGATGTTAATCTCTTTCAGAGTTGGCTTACGTGCTGTTTGGAGGAGTTGGCGCCACCCGAAGGTTCCTTTAGGGCCTCGTCCCGCGCTTCCGCTCCTTGGTTCACTCCAGCCCTTAACTCCAGCCGCAGGCTCTGTAAGAAAGCTAAGAGAGCATGGAGAGTTAGCTATCTGGAGCCTCTGAAGGAAGCGTATAAGAGTAGGATCAAGGCCTACCACAGGGAAATTTATATAGAGAAAAAAGCCTACTTTGCCAGAAGGATTGAGGAGGCCAGCAACACCAGTAAAGAAGTTTTCCTGGTAGTGAAGGAATTTACCTCCCCGGCCGCCATCACACCTAAAAGTTCATTCTCGGAACCTTGGGTGGTCCAACTGGCTAGCTTCTTCTCCAATAAGATCATCAGCATCCAGGATACTTTTCCTGTGGTGGCGAGAGTGGGTCCGCTCGATCAAGCATTGGGTTCTCCTAAGGTGGTCGCAGGTCAGCCCACTTTGAAGACTTTTCCCCCGGTCGAGCTACAATCCTCTCTGGAAATCTTGTCCAAATTGAGATCCGGCTCTCCGTGCGATCCATGCCCTGCTAAGTTTTTAGCTAAAATTGCTCATGTTATTAATCCCACTGTCCATCAGATCCTAAATAGCTCTTTGGAAACCGGAGCCGTACCTCAAGTATGGAAACGGGCGATGGTTCTCCCTCTCTTGAAGAAGCCGTCCTTGGACCCCAGTAACCATACCAATTATAGGCCTATTTTGCTACTACCGGCCCTGGCCAAGGTAACGGAAAAGCATGTGCACTCAGTCCTGGCCAATTTCGTGGAATTCAATGGGATTTTGCATTATACCCAGTCCGGTTTTAGGGCTAACATGAGCACTGAGTCGGCATTGTTGTTGGAGGTGTCAGAAGCCATCAAGGAAGTCCTAGACAGTGGCGGGAAAGCAGTTCTGGTATTATTAGATCTTTCGGCGGCGTTTGACACCGTTCCCCATGACCGTCTCCTTGCGAGACTCTGGGAGATCGGGGTTCGGGGAACGGTGTTTAGATGGTTTGAGTCATTTCTCTCTAACCGACATCAGACAGTCTGGGCTCCTCCGTACTCTGCCGCAGTGCCGCCTCTTGAGGTGGGAGTTCCTCAGGGGTCAATTTTGAGCCCCACCCTTTTTAATATCTATATGGCCCCCCTCGCGGCACTGGCAGAGTCGTTTGGAGCCCAGATTATATCGTACGCCGACGATACCCAGCTTCTCTTCACGTGCAGTAAGAATATGGACTTTGATGGTGAGAGCATTAAGAACTGCTTGGGCGCAATATTCACCTGGTTTCAACTTAACCAGTTGAAATGCAACTCCGACAAATCCGAGCTCCTTTTCTTTGGATGTCCCCCTGATCCTGGATGGAGGACCTGGTGGCCTGCAGGCATGTTTCCCCCTGCCACCGACTCCAAGGTAGCCAAGAACCTGGGTATCAGGATGGACAACTGCCTTTCACTGAAATCTCAGATTCTTGGCCTGGTGGGTCAGTGTTTTGGAATACTCAAAATGCTGAGTAAATTCCTTCCCCTTCTATCTATAGCCCACAGAAAAACAACAGTGCAAGCCCTGATTGGATCGAGGTTGGACTACGGGAACATTCTCTACCTCGGCCTGCCTGAATATCTTTTGTCTCGGCTTCAGGTGGTGCAGAATGCGGCGGCCCGGGCAATTTTTGGCCTTGGTCGCCGTTCTCATGCCACTGGCCTCCTGGAGTCCCTGCACTGGCTTCCAATCAGGAAACGCGTTAAGTTTAAGGCCCTCACCATGGCGTTTAAAGCTCTGCATGGCATTGGGGCTGTCTATCTGCAGAAGAGAGTTGTCTTTCACCAACCAACCAGAGCCTTACGTTCGGCTGCCTTGTCACTGGCGAGGATACCTGTGATCAGGCGCGCACGGACTGGGGGCCGTTCCTTTCAACATCTAGCGTCTCATGCCTGGAACGATCTGCCGCTTGCTCTGAGAAAGAGCGAGAATTTGGCATCTTTTAGGAAAGATCTTAAAACGTGGCTGTTCGGCCTTTAATCTGCCCCTCGCTGGATGAGTTAGCTGTGTTCGATCTGTCAGCGCCGGGACACTCTGCCTGAGTAGCTGAGCGCTTAATAAAACCTATGATAACATAACATAACATAACATAACATAACATTAACAAAATAATGTTAAAGAGTACTCCCAAATGTGATTTTAGGTCTAGAGGAGGGAGAAAAAACCAACAATAAAGTGCAAATACCTCTATTCTGACCTGTATGATTCTGTACAGTGAGTAAATCACAAGATATTATACAGTGGACATTGAAAGTAGGAAAAAGTTTTTTATTTTATTTAGTCATATTCATCTTTACTTTTCCAATTTACTTTTTTGTTTTTTCATATTTTATACATATATTCTTGTGTGAACAGATTAAATCATCATTTCTTAGAGAACCCCATGTCATAAATATAAAAACATCTCTCTCATTCCATCATGCACACTACTACAATCGCTACCTAGACTATTGACAACACTAAGACTATTGAATACAACAAAGATTTGACATGAAAACATTAGACAAAAAAAGAAGAATCGCTGAGGGTCCCCTATAAGTATGTACAGCATCAAATTTTACATTTCCTTTTTCATTAGTTGTTTTAACATTTTCTGATCATTTCCATTTTTCTTATTTCTATTTATTTTTATATTCTTTTTGGCTTTTTATGTAGGGGTCTCAGATGCGTACGGCCTACGTACGTTTCGGTGATTTAGAATTTCTTTGTTCACCTTCCTCAGGGCCAACAAAAGAATAAACAAACAAAACACTTTGTACACTCAGATTAAAACCAGGGGGTTCTTTGGTATCCAGAAAAAAGACACATCAAGTTTAGAATTAATTACAATACTACTCTGTGTGACCACTGCAAAACATTTATAAAGATTTTTTTTTATTTTTTATTTATTTGTGCCATAGTGTCATAGCCAAGCTAGATCTACGATGCCCGTGCTACTTTAATTTGGAACACAGCAGGTGAAAAGGTAGAAAGCAACCCCGATGTTTGGTAGATATTTATGAGAAAAGGTGTATGGAAGAAAGTTTCAATTTAGCCCTCCACCAGATGGAAAACAAAGAAACAGACCTAGTTGTTAGAGATCATACACCCATGCTGTAGCATTGTGTCATTTATAGTAGAATAAGTCCGTATTCATTATAAGGGCACAGAGCAAAAAAACTGCAAAACTGAGAGAATACCTTTATAAGGCTACAAAGGTGGGTACTTCTACAATCTTTTTATACACTTCCCAGATATGCAGTGTAGATAGCTACCTACAGATAGAAGGCAATAACAAGATTTAAAAAGATTTTTCATATATAATTGCCGGGAGAGAGGAAACTATTAAGTCAAGTGACAATATTACCTACTTAGGTCTAGTCGTCCTTAGAAAGAGGGATAGTGCTCTAGAGGGTTTTCATAAGGAATTTTCACGATTGCTCCAATTGGAAGAATCCTACCATTGACAATCTGCAATATTGAATATAAACTCAATGTATCTTTAAAAGGGGCATCAGAAACTCTGTTGGTAGCAGATATTTTTATACATAATACTCTACCTTGTTTAATTTGTGATGGTAAGGCTACTCCGTTACGGGCCAAATATCAATCAATTTCAAATGGATGATTCTTCTCCTTACATTCTCCACCTTTTCTGTGTGGGCAAAGCACAATTGAGACTAACTTGTGGGGATTTTTTACACCATTAATCATTAACGCTATGCTGTGCATCAGTGTATTACATAGTTTTTCAATATGTTGCGCCTTTTAATACTATTAATGCGAGATGCATTGCGATGTTAAGTATAGCTATATGTGCCGATATATGTCACGTTTTAGGGCTCTGTTACAAAACGGACGGGGAGAATTTAAATAGTGCCACTCTTTTGTGCACTGCTAGCAGGCCGTGACTTTAACTAAGTGCTGTCTGTATAACGAGTTCATTGATTTCAGTCATGCTGACAAAGCTACAAAAAATGTTGAGAAAGCTACAAAAAATGTCGAACTACAATCGCTGGAATATTGACATGAACAAATGTTGTAGTATTCGGAGCTATTTATTCAAAAGCACTTAAAAATATCATTAAACAGGGCGCGCCCTTGTGCTAACGGTCGCGATATGAGGGTTTTTACTCTAAAATAAGCAGCGTCCGTGAGGGCACAATCATTATTTTGTGTCAGGGAACAATAACGTGAAGTATGCAGCTTTCTGTCACAACGCGCCCATAAATTACCGGTCACGCTGTTGAAGTTGTGGTCCGAGCAAAAACCGCAGTCATGCAGGCACAATCATTTTTTGTATGTGTCAGAGGACACTAGCGTACATTTATCCAAGCAAACATATAAACGCTCGCATGTGCCAAAGGTGTCTTACCAAGTTTAGAGTTTGTTAGCGCGTTCACAGGGATTCTTCCGAGTCGTTTGGATGCCTCCATGTGTGCGGCTTTTAGTAGGCTTATTTTATATTACTTGCGTAATTGCGTTTGACCATACGTACGTGAAATTGATTGTAACAGACGTACGAACAACATAGTAGAAGGACTGTTTAAGCAAATGTCTACTAAGGACATTGAGATAGGACTAATGTGGTATTATTAAGTTTCTAGTTGCAAGATGGCGTTTAACGGCCAGCCGTTTCGAGAAAAAACATTTTTGATTTGTTAAAAGTCCGTCCTACGTTTATCTATGTGGTAATTGCACAGAGTCAGACAGACACTATTTTGATAGGAGATAATTTTATCTCCTAGTCCCAAGATTATTTGGAATGGGAGTAAGCCATAGATGCCTATTATGCAGTTCTTAATTATGTGTCTAGGCTGTCCCTATCCAAGAAATTTCCTCATTGTGTCCATATCTAACTGTATCTAAATTAAAAATCCAATATGTTTCCCGCTGTTTCCTCAGTTTGGTCATATCTTTACCAGGGATGGCAACTAGAAACTTAATAATACCACATTAGTCCTATCTCAATGTCCTTAGTAGACATTTGCTTAAACAGTCCTTCTACTATGTTGTTCGTACGTCTGTTACAATCAATTTCACGTACGTATGGTCAAACGCAATTACGCAAGTAATATAAAATAAGCCTACTAAAAGCCGCACACATGGAGGCATCCAAACGACTTGGAAGAATCCCTGTGAACGCGCTAACAAACTCTAAACTTGGTAAGACACCTTTGGCACATGCGAGCGTTTATATGTTTGCTTGGATAAATGTACGCTAGTGTCCTCTGACACATACAAAAAATGATTGTGCCTGCATGACTGCGGTTTTTGCTCGGACCACAACTTCAACAGCGTGACCGGTAATTTATGGGCGCGTTGTGACAGAAAGCTGCATACTTCACGTTATTGTTCCCTGACACAAAATAATGATTGTGCCCTCACGGACGCTGCTTATTTTAGAGTAAAAACCCTCATATCGCGACCGTTAGCACAAGGGCGCGCCCTGTTTAATGATATTTTTAAGTGCTTTTGAATAAATAGCTCCGAATACTACAACATTTGTTCATGTCAATATTCCAGCGATTGTAGTTCGACATTTTTTGTAGCTTTCTCAACATTTTTTGTAGCTTTGTCAGCATGACTGAAATCAATGAACTCGTTATACAGACAGCACTTAGTTAAAGTCACGGCCTGCTAGCAGTGCACAAAAGAGTGGCACTATTTAAATTCTCCCCGTCCGTTTTGTAACAGAGCCCTAAAACGTGACATATATCGGCACATATAGCTATACTTAAAATCGCAATGCATCTCGCATTAATAGTATTAAAAGGCGCAACATATTGAAAAACTATGTAATACACTGATGCACAGCATAGCGTTAATGATTAATGGTGTAAAAAATCCCCACAAGTTAGTCTCAATTGTGCTTTGCCCACACAGAAAAGGTGGAGAATGTAAGGAGAAGAATCATCCATTTGAAATTGATTGATATTTGGCCCGTAACGGAGTAGCCTTACCTTCACAAATTAAACAAGGTAGAGTATTATGTATAAAAATATCTGCTACCAACAGAGTTTCTGATGCCCCTTTTAAAGATACATTGAGTTTATATTCAACATTGCAGATTGTCAATGGTAGGATTCTTCCAATTGGAGCAATCGTGAAAATTCCTTATGAAAACCCTCTAGAGCACTATCCCTCTTTCTAAGGACGACTACACCTAAGTAGGTAATATTGTCACTTGACTTAATAGTTTCCTCTCTCCCGGCAATTATATATGAAAAATCTTTTTAAATCTTGTTATTGCCTTCTATCTGTAGGTAGCTATCTACACTGCATATCTGGGAAGTGTATAAAAAGATTGTAGAAGTACCCACCTTTGTAGCCTTATAAAGGTATTCTCTCAGTTTTGCAGTTTTTTTACTCTGTGCCCTTATAATGAATACGAACTTATTCTACTATAAATGACACAATGCTACAGCATGGGTGTATGATCTCTAACAACTAGGTCTGTTTCTTTGTTTTCCATCTGGTGGAGGGCTAAATTGAAACTTTCTTCCATACACCTTTTCTCATAAATATCTACCAAACATCGGGGTTGCTTTCTACCTTTTCACCTGCTGTGTTCCAAATTAAAGTAGCACGGGCATCGTAGATCTAGCTTGGCTACGACACTATGGCACAAATAAATTAAAAATAATTTTTTTTCTTTATAAATGTTTTGCAGTGGTCACACAGAGTAGTATTGTAATTAATTCTAAACTTGATGTGTCTTTTTTCTAGATACCAAAGAACCCCCAGGTTTTAATCTGAGTGTACAAAGTGTTTTGTTTGTTTATTCTTTTGTTGGCCCTGAGGAAGGTGAACAAAGAAATTCTAAATCACCGAAACGTACGTAGGCCGTACGCATCTGAGACCCCTACATAAAAAGCCAAAAGGAATATAAAAATAAATAGAAATAAGAAAAATGGAAATGATCAGAAAATGTTAAAACAACTAATTAAAAAGTATGCTGTACATACTTATAGGGGACCCTCAGCGATTCTTCTTTCTTTGTCTAATGTTTTCATGTCAAATCTTTGTTGTATTCAATAGTCTTAGTGTTGTCAATAGTCTAGGTAGCGATTGTAGTAGTGTGCATGATGGAATGAGAGAGATGTTTTTATATTTATGACATGGGGTTCTCTAAGAAATGATGATTTAATCTGTTCACACAAGAATATATGTATAAAATATGAAAAAACAAAAAAGTAAATTGGAAAAGTAAAGATGAATATGACTAAATAAAATAAAAAACTTTTTCCTACTTTCAATGTCCACTGTATAATATCTTGTGATTTACTCACTGTACAGAATCATACAGGTCAGAATAGAGGTATTTGCACTTTATCCTAGGCAGGTACATTAAAAGTGGTGTGAATATCACTGTAAATCAACCTTTAATTAGGATTGGTTCAGTGAAAGTAAGACGGTCAACATGTTTCATGCTACCCCTAGCATTTCTTCAGGACCATGCCGGGACCAACCCTGCATTCGCCACTCCTTTGTCCCTGGTTTGGGAGTGATTAATTAAAATAATACACCAGATGAAGGCATGCATTGACACTGGAGATACATATGTTTTAACCGAATTTTGATGCTGTAAAGAGAAAGCACATCATTTGGTGGCATTCATCCCCTCCCTATGGAAGGGTCACATAGTATTCTTTCATGCCGCACATGTCCGATACTATAGTGGATGATTGCACCTTATTGGTGCGTGCAGGCTGTCATTCCAAGTGTTGGTCATTTAAAATGTACTGGGTGATTCGTGAATTCACACATAATAACAAGACAGGACTTAATGTGACCAAAACGCTAGACACGTAGAACACATAGTAAGTACACAGATAGTGAAAAACTCTCGATATTTACTTAGTATTGTGCTAAAAAACACCTCATGGTCTCTCAGGGGGATCAATTCCACCTATTGGACTCACTGCTGGTGGTCCGAGAAAGGAAAGAAAAGATCGATAATTGTCAGTTTTCCAAACAGGAATCAAAACCTGTTAAGATGCCTAAACCGGTGTTTCATGATTCCGTTTAGAAAAGATTACTTACTTCCAGACTGGTGAAAGTGCTCGGTAATACCTAATTGTAGCCTCTCCGGGACCACATCTTACCCGTCTACTGCTCCGGTGAAGTTTAAATGAAGACAAACTTCCGGGTTCTTTTCCAAAAACCACTAGACCAACGCGCTAGGCGTTCGTAGCGGCCATATTGGGTGTATGCTTCCCGGTGGAACAATAAAGGATATTGAAGTTTTTTACCGGTTCTGATCGGGCCAGTTTTGCTTATAAAAATCATGGACTACACGATGGATAGTTCAACGGGATGACATAAGAAAATATTTACCAAACGAGTATATCGTATTGAGGGCATCATTGAATACCAAAATTGAAAAAAATAAAATTGAGAAAATTAACCAAATAACTCACATTGTATTGTTTTAAAACATGGTTGTGAGCTGGGCAGTTGTTAATAAACAGAGTATATTGACATAAAAATTTTATAATTACGGAAGAAAAGGATTACAGGTGACAGATCGTCTTAGGATAGTCAGCTTAGTTCAGGTGATGTAGTATGACAGCGTTTAGCAAAGTGCTGTTAGTAAATTCACAGTAGGTGCTGCCGCTAGAATACTGACCTCATATGACCTTCTCCAATGATACACTTATAATGCACTAAGGTCGGTGTGCTTTCACATGAGTACCAAATACTGCCAATATTTTCAGGTGCCAAAAAGGGTTCAGCAGCTAAATGTACCCAAACACCCCCACTGTATAAAGGGTGGAATTAGTTCCTGAAGGCGCCCCACGGAATGTCATCATTAAGTCCTTGGGTGTCAGTGTGAAGTTTAAACACCCATCGTTGTTTGCGCTCGTGAAGTATTCTTTCTTGATTTTCTTTGGTTTTTACAACTTCCAGCACTACCCATGTCATGTCATTTGGTGTATGGTTCTTTTCAATGAAGTGGTTCGTCATGCGAGTCGTTGTTCGTTTACATCGGATGTTGCTCTTATGTTCAACTATACGGGTGCTGATCTTGCGTGTAGTCATTCCAATGTAGTGTAAGTTACAACTACAAGTGATCATGTACACTACTCCACTGGTGTTACAATTAGACATCTGCTTTAGCTGCCATATGACATTGTTGTTAAAAGTAACAGTCTTTGTGGTTAATGTTAAATGGCACACACTACAGTTATTACAAGGGTAATGGCCCATCGGTAGAGATTGGAGTCTGGTGATGGTATTGGTCGGTTTCGGGCGTGTGTGGACCAAATGGTCTCTCAAGTTCATTCCCCGATGATGACTGAACATAGGGGTCGGTATGTTGAGATCTCCACTATTGACAATCGGCCAATGTTTCCCATTGTTGTAGGCTCGATGAAAGATGGAGTTTTTCACTCCTCCTTGGTTCATACCCAATCCCTTGGGGACTACATTGCCCAGCAGGCCGAATTGAGGGCTCTCCTTTTAACACTCGAAAATGCTGATCCTGAATTACTCACCCTTGTTATATGTGATTCTTTCTATTGTGTACAGTTCTTCAATGACAATTGGTTTTTTGGGAGACAAAATGATTTTCAGGATTCTAAAGGTAGCACAACAAAGCATAAACCGCTTTAGGTTCGAGTGGCCGCTCTTAAAGAACGCATGCCACTTACACACGTTGTACATACATTGGGCCATCAACATGTGGGAGCGCGCTCTGTTTGAAATACAATGGCCAACGAAGCAACCAAATCTGCAGTTGCCAGAGTTAAAATAGCCGCAGTTACATGTTCTATTACTAAAATTGATGATAAAATTTTGGTGGCCATCACTACAACAAGGGATTGTACTCCCTTCCCTCAGGTTTCCTTCTCTGTATACTTATCAGTTAACTACCGACAAAGTTCCTTTCGTGTCTATTCTTGGCATTAGTGATTGTCTGATTCCCAACCTTGACCGCAGACAATCTTTAATAGTGGCTGGTCATGAAGGTATTGCTTCTGTACATGCAGATGTGACTGCCACTGATTTTCTTTTACAGCAACGCTATTGGTGGCATGGTTTATTGCAGCAGACTCAACGAAATGTCCTTTGTTATGACATCTGTCAACAAATTAGAGTTCTACTGTGCTGCGACCATTTTAGACATACCTTTTTTTTCTAATCAGCCACTTGGCTGCATTTATCTTGATCATTGCGGTCATCTTATATCCAATAATGCTTTCAAATAAAAAATGTTTGCAGTAGATTCTTGCACTAGGTCCTCTGGGTCTAGCCACAGCGCTCGGCTGACCCTCGCACTGTTATAAAAGATTTGCATGTCTTTTGTCAGAACTTATGCCTGTGGCTCTTTCCATTCAGACCAGGGTCCGGCTTTCGCCTCTAAGGCATACCGTGATTTGATGACGGCAATTGGAGTGCAAGTGCATTTCTTATCTTCATATAGGCCTGAGGGCAATTCTGTTGTGAATCAGATGGACCGTGACTTAAGCAATCTTTAACAGCAAGGGTATTAGGTATGAATCGTGGCTGGTTAGCTCAACTTTATGGGTTTCAACATGCTCTTAATAACCTTCTAAGACAATATCTGGGTGGGTGGACCTTGTACGAAATGCTCTTTGGCATTAAGATGTTGGCTCCAGACCTTGATGGTCTAGACGTTGTGGCGGCTGCTGCAACCTTTGACGTAGATAATCACCGTGCTGTTTTACAGGATCTACAAAAATGTTGAGACGCCCTGGCTAAAACCCATTTGCCTTTGCCTCATCCTTCTGATGCAGTGTCTCTGATTCCTGTTTCTGGCTGGCTTCCTAAAGTTGGAGATCTGGTTTGTGAAAAGGTGATGATCAAGAAAGAATCTGGTCCCTCCTACTGTGCTCCTGTTCCAGTACTTTGTCTTCAGGGTACCCGAACTGTGATTTTACCTCCACTCCCAGGTTATAAAAACAATAGCTTTGTTTCCATTGAACATGTCAAGTTACACTATTTGGCCAATACTCAATAGTATGCCTTGGGATGTCCCAAGAAGGGATATTCCTTAGAGCCTGCTAGCTCTGTTACTTCTAATTCTCCACATTGCTGGAGGGGGATGTCGAGTCTTCAGTTGACCTGGGACCTGTTTTACCTTCTTCACACTCCTCAGTGGAACTCGATTGTTCTGATCCACCACTCGAGGCCCCTTCGGGAGTGCAAGTCTCGGGTCTAGATCCAGAATCTTAGCCTCTGATATTGCAGCTCAGTTATTCTGGTTACTATATCGTTCAAGATAATTTTTCTTCAGACAGTTCTTCATTGTCTTCTGTTTTAACCCCACCACCAGCGCGGATTTGTGTTTTTATCTTATGGTTAAAACGCACTTATCTGGTTCCACTTTGGATATATTTCTGGATTGCATTTTCCATGGTATTTTTGTTCATGTGGATCGGAATTGTGACAGTTTTTTTCCTTTTGATTAATGGCCACTACCTCCCAGAACGTTCTGCTGCAAAACCTGTCAACTGGGTGTTGGCCCCACATTCCTCCTCGCATGAAATGAAAAGAGACCAGTCCCTTGTTAACATCTCAGCAGTCCCAGTCACTGATGGAATTATATGGGATAAAGTACCATTCAATGTATTCGGTCCTACCGAGACTGCAGATACCATGTGTATTTTGTGTTTCCATGGGTGATGTGATTGTGCCCGGGTTACAATCGGTTACAATGTCTTCTGAATTGCAATATTATACTGGCTTTGACACTGAGAATTTATATTTAAATTCTGCTAACTATGCCGACTTAATCTGTTATTAACATTATGGGCACCATTTTTTTTTCTTAGAACTAATGCACAGCTTCCCTAATTGCATTATAGTCAATGGGAACTTTGCCCATATCAGAGTAGTTCCAATACACAAAAGATGAAGTACACATCATACTATTTTAAATTGGTTTCCATTTTTTTCAAAAAATTATATACTTACTCAGACTAAGTTAATCTATGTGTCCAGTTATATTGCTAACCTAACCCTGAGCGGATACGATTATGGGAAGGACAAATTTGAATTGAAATCCATATGGGGCATTAAATTATGGGACAGAATCCTTGTTCTGTGCATGTCTTATTCCTGAGACACGGACTACACACTATTCTGAACGCTTTGGTTCTGCTTATCACCTCATTTCTGTCGTCATTGTGGTACTACTATCCTGACCAACAGGAGGGTGTCATATGTCCCGTGCAGGACCATTGTCATTATCCCTTTGTGCTAGAGCAAAAGGAGTTAGGTCCTGGGTCGTGCAGGGGGCTGGACCATTAATTATAATATAAACATACAATTTGACCCCCACACCTGTGCTTGGAACTCGTTATTTAGAGAAAAACAATAATCAGGACAATTTCTGATTATGTAGGCTTATTTATTTTAGCCCTTGCTTTTTTTCAAAAGTATTTCAAATTTAAGAGTTTTGATATGTACAAGAAAAACACTACACAAATAGTCATAAACCAAAAATTTTGACAATTCCACATTCTTTTACAAATACACAAAGTCATACAATACAAAACATTTTTTTGCACGTTATTTACAGTGATAATGTATCTTCAGGTGGTGAAAAAACAACAAAAATTATTTATACTAATAACACATATCAATCATGAAACAATACAGTGATTCTAATGAGAAAAAGATTTTTTACAAGAAGGCGAATGGATATAAATAAATTAATATTATATCGCAATCATTTCTTCGTATTTTTTAAGAGGGGCCTTCTTACTGCCGACGCGTTTCAACCGGTTAATTAAATCAACACGGTCTCATCAGGGCGTTTTCACTTTGTTCCTTGATCTGAAGGAATTTTGTGCAAAAAAAGGAAAAAAGAGAAAAACGTCTTATTCGTGTTCTATTCTTTCAAGACCATTTGCCTGTTTCTAAAGTGTGTCTGACACTAGTATACCTTATGCACGAGTGTAGCTGGATCCTGCCGGTTCAGCAGCTCCCTTTTCCTATTTTATGTTGATTCCTATGTAAAAAGAGTAGTATTTCAGTAAAGCGTTTGGTGCCTGGAAGGTGCCTGTACTGATGTTTTAACACATATCAGTTTCCTACCTGTGGGCAGGTCCGTGTGTCCTTGATCGGAAGTCCTATTGTTCTTAAAATCTTTTAGTCTGAGTCCAGTGTGGTTATTAGTGTGCGCGCCTGGGCGCCCCTACATAAAAGGAGAGCATAGTTTTGTACTTCTGTGCAAAATCTAGTGCTGTCATACTTTTTAATGAAAAGGGGGAATTTTAAAGTACCTTGTGGGGAGAGCGAGCGGCCCTCGCTCAGCGAGTATTTCTACTTTTCAGATGCCCACACCGTTCAGCTTCAATCTGCTGAATAAAAAAGCGGGGCTCATTACTACATGTTTCTGCTCGCATAGCTTTTCAGAAAAACGCGGTTGGTTCTTACCTTTTGGTAAAACAAAGAATGAATCAAAGTCCAAGGATCTCACAGCGCTCTGTGCTTCTCTGTGCAGCTAGCGTTTTGCAACAGCCTCCATGTTGCTGTGGGCGTTGCATATAGGTTTGGTCACATGACCCGAGGATTCTGGGACATGTAGTTTTTGCATGACTTTTGAGGGAATGCATTTATGAGGGATATCCACCACCCACATTACTCGCGCAGAGCACCATTTCATCGTTAATCTTGCTTGTCAGACTGGTGTGACGCAAAACATGAATCGCAAGAAAAAACAGTTACAGTCTAGAGACCTCCGACAATGTATTAAGCCCACTTTGTGTGCTATTGAATTTCAATATCAAGTATGCTTCTTTAGTAAGGAGCATTTTCTCAATGTCAGGCGGGCACCTGCTTTGGTTGATGCTATATAGCACTGTCCATTTAAACTCTGTTTCGCGGTGGTTAGTCTCTGTAAAATGCTGGACCATGGGTGCATTTGCCACTTTATTTTTCAGTCTTGATCTGTGCTGGGTGATGCGAGTGTTTACTTGTTGGCAAGTCTTGCCTATATAAATTTTGTCACAGGGACATACAATCGCATACACCACATTGCGAGACCGACAATTGGTAAATCCGACATTTTTCCATTTGATGTTATGGTGGGTGAAATCGCTGCCTGGAGGACTTGGAATGCCCATTTCCCAGGCCTATATTCGCCTACAAAAAGAACCAAAGTATAGGCCAACAACTGGTTCGCGCAGATGTGCGAATACAAAAACCCAAGAGTGACCTGTTGGCGCAATGGGGTCTGAAACCAATCATTGGCCATCATAGATGTGGCAATTGTGTTTCATGTGACACAACGGTAGAAGGCAGCGATGGCAAATGCACCCATGGTCCAGCATTTTACAGAGACTAACCACCGCGAAACAGAGTTTAAATGGACAGTGCTATATAGCATCAACCAAAGCAGGTGCCCGCCTGACATTGAGAAAATGCTCCTTACTAAAGAAGCATACTTGATATTGAAATTCAATAGCACACAAAGTGGGCTTAATACATTGTCGGAGGTCTCTAGACTGTAACTGTTTTTTCTTGCGATTCATGTTTTGCGTCACACCAGTCTGACAAGCAAGATTAACGATGAAATGGTGCTCTGCGCGAGTAATGTGGGTGGTGGATATCCCTCATAAATGCATTCCCTCAAAAGTCATGCAAAAACTACATGTCCCAGAATCCTCGGGTCATGTGACCAAACCTATATGCAACGCCCACAGCAACATGGAGGCTGTTGCAAAACGCTAGCTGCACAGAGAAGCACAGAGCGCTGTGAGATCCTTGGACTTTGATTCATTCTTTGTTTTACCAAAAGGTAAGAACCAACCGCGTTTTTCTGAAAAGCTATGCGAGCAGAAACATGTAGTAATGAGCCCCGCTTTTTTATTCAGCAGATTGAAGCTGAACGGTGTGGGCATCTGAAAAGTAGAAATACTCGCTGAGCGAGGGCCGCTCGCTCTCCCCACAAGGTACTTTAAAATTCCCCCTTTTCATTAAAAAGTATGACAGCACTAGATTTTGCACAGAAGTACAAAACTATGCTCTCCTTTTATGTAGGGGCGCCCAGGCGCGCACACTAATAACCACACTGGACTCAGACTAAAAGATTTTAAGAACAATAGGACTTCCGATCAAGGACACACGGACCTGCCCACAGGTAGGAAACTGATATGTGTTAAAACATCAGTACAGGCACCTTCCAGGCACCAAACGCTTTACTGAAATACTACTCTTTTTACATAGGAATCAACATAAAATAGGAAAAGGGAGCTGCTGAACCGGCAGGATCCAGCTACACTCGTGCATAAGGTATACTAGTGTCACAGACACACTTTAGAAACAGGCAAATGGTCTTGAAAGAATAGAACACGAATAAGACGTTTTTCTCTTTTTTCCTTTTTTTGCACAAAATTCCTTCAGATCAAGGAACAAAGTGAAAACGCCCTGATGAGACCGTGTTGATTTAATTAACCGGTTGAAACGCGTCGCCAGTAAGAAGGCCCCTCTTAAAAAATACGAAGAAATGATTGCGATATAATATTAATTTATTTATATCCATTCGCCTTCTTGTAAAAAATCTTTTTCTCATTAGAATCACTGTATTGTTTCATGATTGATATGTGTTATTAGTATAAATAATTTTTGTTGTTTTTTCACCACCTGAAGATACATTATCACTGTAAATAACGTGCAAAAAAATGTTTTGTATTGTATGACTTTGTGTATTTGTAAAAGAATGTGGAATTGTCAAAAATTTTGGTTTATGACTATTTGTGTAGTGTTTTTCTTGTACATATCAAAACTCTTAAATTTGAAATACTTTTGAAAAAAAGCAAGGGCTAAAATAAATAAGCCTACATAATCAGAAATTGTCCTGATTATTGTTTTTCTCTAAATAACGAGTTCCAAGCACAGGTGTGGGGGTCAAATTGTATGTTTATATTATTATCCCTTTGTTAGCATGAGCACGTTGCAGATTATCCTCTGCTTTGCGCACAATACTTTACAGAGGTATGTTGCTTTGAGCCATACTGTACTTTCACACAGATCCTGCTGTTCTTTTCGCAATCTGTTCTTTCTTGGGATTTAGTCAGCACACAGTAGACAAGGTCAAACAACAAAGGTCCTTGTCATTTTGTTCAGGTCAGGCATTAGCACTAGACAAAACACACCAATGCACCTGTTGTTTGGGAACACGTACTTTGTCATATAGCTATGCACAGAATAGGTAGCACACACTTGAAGAGGGACCTTTACAGGTAAGAGATTGTGACAGTATCTGAGAAGTAGAACTTTCATCTGTGCGAGCTAAGGCTCGGGGTCTGCTGCCAACACCCAGAGAACTTCTGATATATAATAATTTTGTTTCTGGAGAAGGAGAGGCGGTTAGGCTACCTTGTCTTATATGACAATTTTTATAATAATTTATGGACTAGTTACTATGCTGACCGTATTTGTGTTAGGCATCTTCTTACTTATTGTGCCATGTATACTTAATTCTAGAGCACAATAGTTAAATAAACATTTTAAACGTGTCTTGTGTCTCTGTCAGATCTTATTGTGGAATAGTACAAGTGTTAGAGTGAAAGGGTATGTCCTCAATAGCAATTCCTGAAAGGGCCGGGAGTGTTATGTTCTGGGCTGTCTAAATCACCTGTTCATCTGTGAGTGAGTAGGAGGACAAGTGAGACACTACAGCTCATCAGTTCCGGGCTCTTGGGTACTCAGGTGGTACGATGACTCTGTTCCTGCCTACTAAGGTTCTATGATCCCAAGCATAGTTCTGTGTCTCTGCAGAATCCCAGCAACAAGGAAGTCTCTTCATTCACCATGGTGGAATGAAAAGTAGTGAAGACATATACACTCACCTTGCCCATCACTGAGGCAAAGTGTAATGATTTGCCTGAGATACTGCAAACTTCCTCTGTGAATTCAGAAGTCTTACCACCTTTCACTGATGCACTCTTGTAGTCCATACTGGCAGTCTAGGAGAAGCCCATTTTAGGCTCAGTGTTAAAAACTGGGTGTTTGGTTGGCTGAGTTATTCACCCTGTCCAAGCAGGAACCACAATCCCAGTCAGGATAAGTCACAATACACCCTAAATTATTCTGTGCTCACCTTCTGGTAGCTTGGCATAGAGCAATCGAGCTTAACTTAAGAGGCAATGTGTAAAGTATTTGTGCATCTCTTCAAACAGTAACACAATGAAAACAGGACAAAAAGACCACACACCATGTTAGAAAAAAAAGTTTTATTTTATAAATAAAACAATACCAAAATGACAAAGTCCAACAAGTAGAAGTAGAGATAATAATTTCTTAATTAATAAATGCAAAATAACGCTTGGAAGCAATAAGAACCTAAATTGGTTATCTGGTTGTGCTAGACCGGGGCAAAGTCAAAAGTTTAGGTTTACCTCAATGGAGAGTTAGCCAGATACAGGGACCCACTTGGACCCGCTTAAACAAAGTACCTTGATCCAGAATGCATCATCGTGGACAAAGATACGAGATGCAGCCGAAGTGATGCATCAGTGTTGAGCCAAGCAGGAAGGAAGATGCATTGAGTTTCTCCACGCAACTGCAGCGGTTCAACCATTTCGAGTGCAGAGCGCATTTTCAGAATGCGATGCACGGCTACAGCTCCTACTGTAGGTGATGCGTCAATTCTGAGGGCGATGCGCTGGTTCCGATGGCAATGGCTCTGGTTGGAGAAGCACTTTATACTAAATTCCACGGGTCCAGGACTAGGTTGGCAGGCACCACTTGGCAGGGCAAGATTGCAGCAAGAAAAGTCCAGAAGCTGTAGCAGGATGAGTTGAAGTCTTTGATGTCCCTGAGACTTAGAACAGGAGGCATGCCAGCATCCCCTTGAAGTCAGTCTGGGATCACATGATGCAGGCCCAGTCCTTCTTACCAGGCAGGAGAACAGCAGGGAGCAGGACAGCTGAGCAATGCAAAAGCACAGCAAGACAGGAATCCAGCAGAGTGGCAGTTCTTCCAGCAGCAGAGTAGTTCTTTGTGGCAGAATGGCCACACGTCTAGAAGTGTACTGAGTTAGTGGTGCCTGAGGTCCAGTACTTACACCCACTTGTACCTTTGAAGTGGGGTAGACTTCAAGGAGAAACCTTTGATGTACACAGAGTCCCTACCCTTCCTGCCTTGGCTCCAGGCCCACTACAGGGTGGTATGCAGCCCTTTGTGTGTTGACAAGACACAGCCTATTCAGGTGTAAGTGAGGCAGTGCTTAGCTCTGCCTTCCTTATCAAGCCAGTTAATGTTACTTCACCACTAAGGCCTGTCATGACACACCTAAGCTCCCATTGTGTGTGGCTGTCTAGAGGGAGTGTACAAAGCCTAGCTGTCACCCATCCCAGAAGTGTATTCAGAGACAGGCAGGAGGCACAAAATGGCTAAAGTAAGAAAATGCCAAATTTTAAAGGTCAAACACCTGTAGGCGTTAATTAAGCCCAAAGGACCGGGGCCAGGTAGGGCTATTCAAAATTCAAAACACAAAACAATGAACCTGGCTCCGTACTACTGTACACTCCTACTACTCATGGAGTAACGAACAGATGGATATCTCAAGAAAGTCATTAAAGAAAGAGGGTATTCAGCTTCTAGAAGCTAAAAGACTACACGGAGAATCTGCATCTAAAAAAACGTGAGAAGTCATCAGCTGCATCGCATCACTCTTGGAATGGAGACCTATTTATCTTTTGTACCTGGAAATTTTGACAGATTCTTTTTAACGAGGTTAAGATTGGGTATTATACATTGGTTGATGACATTCCCAAGAATGAACGATTGGTCTTGTACCCTTTCACAGTGCCCCTGCGATAACATCTCTTCTCAATCGACCATGCACTTAGTCCTATTTTGTAAATTTTATCATGATCATAGGAAAGTTTGGATTATCCCCTTTCTAAGAACACTTGGGCTTAGGCAGTGCCGTGAAGCAATGCTCCAGCTGCAATTATTGGAGAACGAGCATACAGCGTGGAGGGTAGCTCAGTTCTTAAAAGCTACATTTTATATCAGGAAAAGTATGTTTTTTATGGCATAACATTGTAAAAATTAAATGTTTTAAGCTTCTATTTGTAAATAATATGTTGTGTTTTTAATTTTGTGCTTTTATGACTGTTTTATACAGCAGCTGAATAAACCTTTCTTTGACTTGAACAGTCTACTCTTATCTGTTTGAATGGAATTTTTATTAGACCATTCCTGTTTCTTATTAATTTAAAAATGTATCAAAACTATTTTTTTTAACTGAAAAAGAAACACAGGATTTCTCAAATTCACACATGAACTTACACATATGTACAATTCACAATGACATACACTTAAGGACTTAAGGACAAAAGTGGACTTACACACTGTGGGAAAATACAAAACTTACAACATGACAAAATCAACAAATTCATTCATACGTTAATCAGAGGCAAAACACATTTTTAGAACAATTTACATCATATACAAAAGCAATAATAAACATGAAAATAACCAATTTTATGAACCACGTGTGTTATTTCAACAACAGCGTCAAAAGAGGGTCTGAATAATATATCAATCCTTTATCCAATAATTTCCTTCAACACTTGCCATATTCAGAATTAACTAAAGAACTCCCAAAATGCCAATGCGTTTCAAGACCCAGGCAGATAGTACTGGGACTCTCATCAGAGCTTTATGTAAATGGACCGGATATTCTAAAAAAACTAAATAAATAAATGATGCAAACACAGCATCAACCCAAACTAACTCTCTCTCCTGTGCAAGTCACTACCTTAGTGAGTACCTGTTTTCTACAGTTGGAGCAGCCGCTCCAGCTCGTTTGCTCCAAGAGTTTTTGGCTTTTCTGCCACTGGACTAGTTTATGTTACTGCCTACGAGCCCTCCTTCACGCTCTACCAGTATAAATTCCTGAAACAAAGGAACCAAAGTATTGAATGTATCTTCTTCTACTCTCGACTTGCAACCCCGAGGAAAGCACCAAAAAGATATGTACCTTTACTGCATAGTGTGAACAGGACTTGGCTCGTTGGAGACTCTTTATTCTACAAATGGAAAAACAATATTGTCCTCATTTAGCAACCCGTGACCCTGCTCGCAGGCCATGCCACTAGCCAGACCGCACAGCACCACCAGTGCACCCGTGTCTCTTTCCCCTGCTGCTGCCACTAGTTTGCCGTTCCCCCGTGCCTCCTGTGCACTGTTTGCACCCGTGTGCCCCTCATTGGTAAACTACTGTCTGTATTTTTTGCATTGTCTGCATTTAGTATTGTCTGCATTTTTCCACGGTGGCTCCTGTTTTGCTTAATTTTCGCCCCCTTTTTTCATTCTGTACCCCGATCGCCGCCCCCGCCGCTGTATCCCTGTGTCCCCGCCCCCTCGCCCGCCCATTGGCCCCTCGCTCTTGCCTCTCAGCTGCTCCTCGCTCCCTCTTTCCCCTGATATGGCGGCCGCTGTGTCGCAGTGAGTGACCCGTGACCCTGCTCGCAGGTCAGGTCGCTCCGCACGCTGCACAGCACCACCAGTGTGCCCGTGTCTCTTTCCCCCGCTGCTGCCGCTAGTTCGCCGCTCCCCCGTGCCTCCTGTGCACTCTTTGCACCCTTGTGCCCCTTGCTGGTAAACTGTCAGTATTTTTCTTATTTATACTATTGTTTGCTTTTTTCCACAGTTGCACCTGTCTTGCTTATTTTTGCCCCCTTTTTTTATTCTGTACCCCACCCGATTGCCGTCCCCTCCGCTGCTTCCCTGCAGCCCCGTCCCCTCACCCACCCATTAGCCGCCCCGCTCCCGCCTTCCAGCTGTGCCTGCACCGCGCCCAGCGCCAGAAGCCCTGCTCCCCGCAGCCGCCACGACGCCAGACTCTGCTACAACACCAGCACCCTCCACTCACTCAACGCCGGTCGAGACCATGGCTGCTTCCAGCTGCCCCGAAGCACACCCATGGTCCTTTTCCTGCTGCAAATACAGCTTCACCTGCGACAGAGCAGCCAAACCACCAACAAGGACCGAACTCAACCACCTGCGCTGCATACTCCTGAACACCCGCTCCGCACGCACACACGTTGTTGAACTAGGGGACCTGCTCAACACATCTGCCCTAGATGTTGCCTTCCTGACAGAGATCTGGTGGAACGACTCCTCAGCACCCGACATCGCTATAGCCATCCCGGACGGCTACAAGATCTCCCGCAGAGACCTCACCAATGGAGTTAGAGGAGGAATCACCATCGTCCACTAATCCACCCTCAAGGTCTCCACCTACTCAGATGACACCCTCAACACCAGCAAAGCACCTGCACTTCTAGATTCACACAGATCACAACACCACCCTCAGAGGGTCCTTGATCTACAGACCCCCCGGACCCGGACCACAGTTCAGTGACTCCACTGCCCACCTCGTCAGCACTCACGCACTCACCTCCACGGATTACATCCTCCTCGGGGACCTGAACTTTCACCTCGGCCTCAGACAACTCGTCTCTTCACCCACCCACGCCGCCGGCAACACGCTTGACCCCATCTTCTCTGCAAGCCCCCACATCTCCTTCAACCACACCACAGAACTCCACTGGACCGACCACTGCTGCATCCACTTCACCTACAGGAAGCCCACCACCGCACCCAACAGATGCCCCAACGCTGCTGGAGCAAAGTCACCAAAGACCAGCTAACCACAACCCTCGCACAGAAGCAACCCACCCACCCCACAATCCCCGACACTGCCTCACGCAACCTCAGACAATGGATCGACGACGGCGCCAACACCCTCACCCCGCTCAAGAAACCCACCAATAGCTGCACCAGCAAGAAAGCCAACTGGGTCACCGAAGAACTCCAGGCGTCCAAACGAGCATGCTGGAAACTGGAGAAGAAATGGCGCCGCGAACGAACACCGGACAGCTACACGACCCACAAGACAGCCACCCGCAGACACCACCACCTCATCTGATCAGCCAAAAGATCTTCATTCAAAGACCACCTAGACAACAACGCACACGACAGCAAAGAGCTCTTCAACATAGTGAAGGAACTCTCCAACCCCAGCTCCAGCACCAACGACATCCCACCCTCACAAGACCTGTGCCACTCACTGGCCACCTTTTTCCAAAGCAAGATGGCCAACATCCACGACAGCTTCAACGTAACGACCACCCCAACAACAACAGATTCCATCCCCCCGCGTCCACTACCAGCACAAACCGCCTGCTCTCCTGGACCAACATCAGCGTCGATGACACCCGCATGATCATGAACTCCATCCACTCAGGATCACCATCAGACCCATGCCCACACCACATCTTCAACAAAGCCGACACAGCCATCACACCCCAACTCCGGAAAGTGATCAACTTCTCCTTTGAGACAGCAACCTTCCCGGAAAGCTGGAAGCACTCTGAGATCAATGCCCTACTCAAGAAGCCCAAGGCTGACCCCAGGGATCTCAAAAACTTCCGGTCCATCTACCTGCTCCCATTCCCGGTGAAGGTCATCGAGAAATTTTTTAACAAACAACTGACCCACTACCTCGAGGAGAACAACATCCTGGACCCATCCCAATCCGGGTTCCGAAGCAACCACAGCACAGAGACCGCTCTTATCGCCACCACCGACGACATCAGGACCCTGCTACACAACGGAGAAACAGCAGCCCTCATCCTCCTAGACCTATCAGCCGCCTTCGAAACGTTCTGCCACCGCACACTACAATTACGCCTCCACGAAGCCAGGATTCAAGAGAAGGCCCTGGACTGGACCACTTCCTTCCTCTCCGGCAGAACACAGAGCGTCCACCTCCCCCCTTCCACTCCGAAGCCACCAAGTTCGTCTGCGGCGTACCCCAGGGTTCATCCCTCAGCCCGACGCTGTTCAACATCTACATGGCTCCTCTCGCCCACGTCGCCCGACAACACGACCTCAACATAATCTCCTACGCTGACGACACCCAGCTGATCCTCTCCCTCACCAAAGACCCTGAGACCGCCAAGACCAAACTCCATGAAGGAATGAAGGCCGTTGCAGAATGGATGAGGAACAGCCGCCTGAAGCTGAACTCGGACAAGACGAAGGTCCTCATCCTCGAATCCAACCCCTCAGCCTGGGATGTCACCTGGTGGCTGACCACACTGGGAACAGCACCAACACCCACCGACCATGCACGCAACCTAGGAATCATCCTCGACTCCACCCTCTCCATGACTAAGCAGGTCAACACCGTCTCCTCCTCTTGCTTCAACACCCTCCGCATGCTCCGCAGGATCTACAAGTGGATCCCCACCGAAATGAGAAGAATGGTCACCCAGGCCCTCGTCAGTAGCAGGTTGGACTACGGAAGCGCACTCTACGCAGGAATTCTGGCCAAACTCCTGAGGCGGCTTTAATGCATCCAGAACGCCTCGGCACGTCTGATTCTCAACACCCCCTGCCGCAGCCACATCACTCCCCACCTGAGACACCTGCACTGGCTCCTCGTCAGCAAGAGGATCATCTTCAAACTCCTCACCCACGCACACAAGGCACTCCACAACACCGGACCAGCATACCTCAACAGACGACTCACCTTCTACATCCCCACCTGCCAGGTCCGCTCCGCCGGCCTCGCCCTCGCCACGGTCCCTCGCATCCAACGAGCGACCTCCGGCGCAGATCCTTCTCTTTCCTCGCCGCCAAGACCTGGAACACCCTCCCCACCCACCTGCGGCAGCCCTAAGACCTACTTACATTCAAAAGACTCCTCAAGACCTGGCTCTTCGAGCAGTAGTAGCACCCCCCACCTCCCCAGCGCCTTGAGACCCTCACGGGTAAATAGTGCGCTTTACAAATACTGTGATTAAATGATTGATATATCCAAAGAGAAAAATACATTAAGCACTTTAGAACACGATTAACGATCAAACTTACTTAACCCCGTCTTCACCAATTCGGAACTCTGAATGTAATGGGCTTTTCTTTTGCTCATATTCGGGCGTGCTTTCCCTTGTGGGTATTATCTATAAAAAGTGCAAACGTACGTGCATTGAAGCATACGGTTGTGTGTTCTTTAGTATTATGGTTTTTAACCAAATAAACACAAAGGCAAAATGGTGACTTACTTTTCGATCAAAAACTAGAAGGAATATTCAACTGATGCACCATGCTGATTGTGTCTTAACTCGGCATCTCGAACCAGAGCACTTCCTGTTTAGAGATCTAAATTCATGGGAAAAGGGGATTTGCCCAATCATAACGCTCTAAAGTTCCTCTTTTTGCACGAGGTCATGTTGAGGAAAGAAGCTTATCTTATTTTAAAATTCGAGAGTGCTTCCTCTGGATTGAATGGGATGACTGAATTATCCAGTGCAGTGTGCATACTACAGATCCCACAATGCAATTCATGACCTTGTGCAAAAAGAGGAACTTTAGAGCGTTATGATTGGGCGAATCCCCTTTTCCCATGAGTTCGCTTGTTAATCGTGTTCTAAAGTGCTTAATGGTGTTCCAAGCCTCTAGTGCTAAAAACACTTATGGCATACCCTGCCATAAGTGTGGCAGGGTATGCTCAGACGTGAGTCCCTTGCTCACTTTGCCACTGGATTCAAGCAAGCCGGGCTGAAGATGGCTGGAATGCCAGAAACCGGTCCTCGGAAGCTTGTTTCTGGTCCAGGGAAGACATGGCTTGGCAGTTCGGGCTGGACTGTTCCCATGAGGCACAGGGTCAGACTGATTTGCATATAGCCATGTTTGAACTGGGGTGGCAGAGTGGGCTAAAGAACGGTGATGGATTAAACCCAGATCTTTTGACTGGGTGTGAGTGTTTGATTGATTCAGATGCTCCGTCCATCACCACTCCCTTTTGTACCGCTTTTGGCCGCCATAAGTGTGGCAGGGTATGCTCAGACGTGAGTCCCTTGCTCACTTTGCCACTGGATTCAAGCAAGCCGGGCTGAAGACGGCTGGAATGCCAGAAACCGGTCCTTGGAAGCTTGTTTCCGGTCCAGGGAAGACATGGCTTGGCAGTTCGGGCTGGACTGTTCCCATGAGGCACAGGGTCAGACTGATTTGCATATAGCCATGTCTGAACTGGGGTGGCGGAGTGGGCTAAAGAACGGTGATGGATTAAACCCTGATCATATGACTGGGTGTGAGTGTTTGATTGATTCAGATGCTCCGTCCATCACCACCCCCTTTTGTACCATTTACAGGGACCCAGCAGTCGACGGACCAGGGATCGCGAAGGAGCTTCAAGCTGAAATGCAAGAAGAGGGCTAACAGAACACCGGTGGAGTGTAGGCCCACAATCTTCGGTGCAAAAGGTACTCGGGGCTTGGGCTACAAGTAATCCAAAGCACAACTTCAAGAGACGTCGAGAAGTCAATGCACTTCCAAATGTGCACGGTGTCCAGGAGTTCTGGTTCCACGTCACTCACGAGGGCTGCGGGTCTCAGCTTTGCTGGGGACTCGAGTCGGCCTCTGAGAAGTCTGGAAATCATCTTCCTGGGCTGAGAATACTTCGGAGTCCGGCGGGAGCTTTGTTGGTGCCTGCCAAGCAGGGGAGTGACTCCTTGACCCCAAGGGAGATTCTTCCATCCTCTAGTCTTGAGTAGAGCGGTGAAGTTCCAGGATTCAGTTTCGGAGTTTTAACCAGGTGTAATCTAAAGTCCTGTAGTCTTATACCCAAGGAAGGGGTTGGACATACTCTGGGGACCCACCTAGGGCAGGGTCTGGAAAGAGGGGTGGCTACACCCATTTCCTTTGTCCAGTTTCACGCCATAGCAGGGGCTATGCACAGGGACACCAAATGTGCCCTGAGCGCAGACTTCAAAGCACACCCAGCGTCAATACACTAAAGCCTGTCTGGGAGGTGGTTACACCTCCCTGTGACCAGAAACCTATTGTCCAGGCCTCCTCTGCCGGAGTTTCGGTCAGCAGCAGGAGGCCAGACTCCATTTTGTGATGCCAGGGCTCTTTAAAACTGGTACCGGCTATACCGGTGTGTACAAGTCTCTCCCTCTAGAAGTGTGAAATTCTACTCCCGCCGCCAGGAGTGGCGGGGGAGGGGGGGTTAGGATTCCAAACACGACATGTTTCCGTGCAGCCATTCCAAAGTTAGCATTTACCACGAGGTTATAAAGCTCTTAAGAGTATATGGTCTGGCTACATCACTGAACAGCCCCAGAGAATAGGTTTTGAAGGCTGCAGAGGGGCCCTACTCATGCATGAGCACCCTCAGACACAAAACCAAGCACCCTGCCTTCAGGACTATTAACTTTAAACTATAGGGGTTACGTCCGTTTCAGGGGCCCGGTAGGACGTACAATATATTTTCAAAAATAATTACCTGGCCACCAGTTTTGGTACTGCTAATTACTTATGCAGGTTTCAAAATACAATGCAACAAGTCAATGTACTTTACTCTCACAGTTGTATTAATTCAACTTAATTTGAAACATTCTTTCATTTTTTTGTGGTATAGAAAGAATACAGATTTCATTCATTAATGCATTCCTCATAAATAAATGTTGATACACACATGAAAAATCTAAACAATGCAAAACTTAAACATATCACCAATAAATTCAAATCATACAATTAATTCAAACAATTACACCAGTCGGTGATTTGAACAATGCCTGTCAGCGCTATAGCGATTATTATTGTACAGTACATTAGGCGCTTATAACAGGTCTACTGCGGGGACAGCTGTATCTGGAAGAAATTTGCTCTCGGGGTATATTTCATGTAGTGGCACCCTCTCTAGAGCATCAATTAATGTAGATCCCTCGCAGGCAAAATATTGGCGTGCCGACGCGTTTCCAATTCCCCTCTGCCTTAGGGGATTATCATCAGGGCTTAGACCACGGTGTAATCTTATCTTCTTTCCTGTGGATCGATCTCCTATTAATCTCTTCTTGGACACTGGGTTCTTCGTATTCACTTCCGATGACTCCCACCTTGTTTCCTTGTTGACGGTTTAGGTTAAACCAGAGTACTTCATCGGGGGCTTTACATTCCTCCTTGTGAATGTTGTAGTCCTTTGTCGGGGAATTTCTGGCTCTTCTTTTCGGATTTTGATTCCGTTTAGGCAATATTTTTCAAACTTCAATTGGCAAACGACATCTCTCCACAAGCGTTCATCGATGAACGCTTGTGGAGAGATAAAATATCCATAAAAGTCAGATGGAATTTGTGGGTGTAAGACTCTCTGTCAACAATGGTAAAATTGAAAGTACCTTATATAGGAAACCAACTTCTGGCAACATTACTTTGCATGCAACAAGTTCTCACCCCAAACACCTCATTGCTAGCATTCCATATGGAGAAATTTTCAGATTAAAATGTATTTGCAGCAATGAGGTGGATTTGATCAAATATCAGTCTGATCTGTTATGTTATGTTATGTTATGTGGGTATTTTATATAGCGCTCAGCTACTCCAAAGGATTGTCCCGGCGCTTTCAACCCACAGATCAGACACTAACACACAACACAACAGTAGAATGAACCGGAAAAAACAACAGAAAGCTAGAAACAAAACAACCAAGTCTTTAGACCCTTCCTAAAGGCAAGCAAATTGGCAGTGCTGCAGAGTAACAAGGGAAGGGTGTTCCAGAGCTGAGGCGCCAGATGTTTAAAAGAGCGTCCACCAGTCCGGGCCTTCTTCACCACAGGCACCACCGCAAGAGAGAGGGTTTCAGATCTGAGAGCCCTAGCAGGTTTATAGAAGGCCAACCTTTTCTGAATATAGGTAGCTCCAGTGGCATACAGTGCTTTGTGGGCCAACGTAAGGACCTTAAAAACAATCTGCTTCCGGACAGGAAGACAGTGCAAGGTAGTTAAAAGGTCAGAAGTGCTAGCACGACGGGGAAGACCATAAATAGCCCGGGCCGCCGAGTTCTGGACAACCTGAAGTCGTTGCAACAGATACTCGGGCAAACCCAGGTAGAGAACGTTCGAGTAATCTAGCCTCGATCCAATGAGGGCATGGACGGTAATCTTGCGATGGTCCAATGACAGCAGAGGAAGAAACCTCCGAAGCATCCTAAGCAGACCGAAGCAGACGCCCACAAGACAAGAACTTGGGCTTTCATAGTCAGCCCATTATCAATTTTAACCCCCAAGTTTTTCGCCACGTGGAGGAAGACACCGGAGGGAACATGTCGTGCGGCCACCATGCTTGCCAACTCGGGTCAGATTTACACCCGAAGAAAAGCACCTCAGATTTGCCCGGATTACACTTGAGACTGTTGCCCTGGAACCATTTAAAGACAGCTCCAAGACAACCATGAATCCTCTCTCCATCAAACTCAGCCCCCTTTGCACACGTAAAAAGGAGCTGAGTATCGTCGGCATAAGATATTATCTGGGCCCCAAAGGACTCAGCCAGCACCGCCAACGGGGTTAGAAAGATATTAAAAAGAGTCGGGCTCAGAACGGAGCCCTGCGGGACTCCGACCTCCAGAGGCGGCACTTCGGCTGAGTAGGGGGGGGCCCAGACCACCTGCCGGCGACCAGCCAGGTAAGATTGAAACCACCTCAACACCGTCCCTCTGGTATGTAGATTAAACGCCGGAGGGTATTCGCCAAAAATAATTGCAGATCTTCCCATTTCTACCTGATACAACCAGGAAGACGCTGGTCCAGGCGCTCGTCTTGAGTCGCCTGGACTATTGCAACGGCTTGCTCCTGTCTGCTAACGAGGGAGTCATGAACAGACTTCAGGTGGCTCAGAACACGGCTGCTCGCCTGGTTCTGAATGCTCCTCCCCGTACGCCTTCTAAACCTCTGCTGACTAAACTACATTGGCTATCTGTCAGACAGAGGGCCAAGTTTAAGGTATTCTGCATCATGCACAAAAGCCTGAATGGTATGGGCCCCGCATACTTGACCACCAAATTCATACCCTACACTCCCACTCGGACACTCAGATCAAGTGAACAAGGTCTTCTGTGTGTACCCAGAGCTAAGAAGGCCAGACATGGAGCTAAAACACTATCAATAGGTGGACCCTCTCTCTGGAATAGCCTCCCTATATACCTCAGGCTATGCGTAGACCACCTTCCTTTCAGGAAAATGCTGAAGACCTTTTTGTTTAAACAGTAAAATTAGAACAGCTTTAAAGACTTCTCCTCTTAATCCATTTGTAGAAGCCAAAGGCGCGGAGATACTCCTCAGGGAGTGAAGCCAGCGCAGTACAAACCTGCAAATAAATAAATAAATAAATAAATAAATAAGATGAAATAGAGAAGGCTAACGGTAGATCTAGAACAAGCCTTTTTGACCAACAAAACAAAGAAGCAAAAGATCCCGTATCACCAGCTGAGTATAAAATCATGAACCCCCCAGACTAATTACAACGTACAACAGGGAAGAGCGCAAAGTAAGATCTATTATCAACAAGCATTGGCCAATAGTGCTCACTGACAACATTCTCCGAGATAGATTGACTGATACCCCAGTCATTACATTCAGACAGGGAGCACTATGGGCACTGTCTTAGACAAAGTCTCACCAGAATTTAGAAAGGTTACTTCTTGGCTACAACCGGCCAAAGGGTTTAGAAAATGTACAACATGCAGAGCATGCAAGTTTGGCCGAAATATGACTGAATATTCTACCCCTTTTAGTAAAACTCCTTTTCCCATTCAAGGGTAATACAATTGTAAAACCGAGTATACTGTATATGTCCTGACGTGCATCTGTGGCCTTAACTACATTGATAGTACGAAGCTGCAGGTGCATGTCAGGATATTGCAGCATATAAGAGCCATTCTCGACAGCGATCCAGCGTATCCTGTGGCTAGACATTTTAAGCGAACTCATGCCAATAACATCAATTGCCTTTCTTATTATGTAATCAATGCTGATGCCAAATCTAGAAGAGGAGGTAATAGAGAACACCAGCTTAGGCAATTAGAGACCAAATTTATTCTAGAGTTCGATTGCAAATCGCCGAACAATTTAAATGCTACCAATGATATGTACAACTTTTTGTAGGTAGGAGAGAGATATTTGAAACTGATATGTACAAATGCCTTTTAACTGTATGATCAAGTATTTTGTAAATATAGATACATTTTTGATGTATCTCAATTTCCTTCCTTTCCCTCATGGTCTGATTTTAGTAGAATGAGATTCTATTTAATGCAAGTTAATACTTTTGTATATATCTTTTTAATAGTATTTTGTCCCTTGTTGAGATTTTACTGTTATCAATATATTGACTTTTAGATATTTTTTGCATTATTGAATTACTTTATCAGATCAATTCTGTACATAATTATATGTTGTCCATGTGAGCACTTTACATTTTGCACACTTTGCACCTATTTTGCACAAAAAAAGAAAAAAAGAAAAAAGCATGTCATACAAACACAGTTTAACACATGGCTATGTGAGGATTTATCCGGTGATATATCAACAAAGATGACTACATTGTGAATAACATATGATGGATTTATGCAATTATATATATATATATATATATGTCATACAATAAAAATTGCTTCTTTTCACATATTTATTTGTATTTTAATATATTTATGTGCTTAAATTAATATGACATGTTGTAATATCAAAATATGTTTGTCAATCAATCAATCAATCAATCAGGAGTTTGTTAAAGCGCGACTACTCACCCGTAAGGGTCTCAAGGCGCTAGGGGTGGGGGTGGGGTGCACGTTCCATTCCATCAAGGAGGGGGTCTGTCGAAGAGCCAGGTTTTGAGGTTTCTTGCAAAGATGGGGAGCGATGTTGTCTGTCTGAGGTGGAGCGGAAGCGCGTTCCATGCTTTGGCCGCGAGGAAGGAGAAGGAGCGGCCTCCCGATCTGGTCTTTCTGGTGCGGGGGACCACGGCGTAGGAGAGCTGGGGTGATAGTAGGGTCCTTTGGGGTGCTTGGAATTTGAGCCGGCTGTTCAGGTATGCTGGTCCGGTGCCGTGGAGGGCCTTGTGTGCGTGGGTGAGCATCTTAAAGGTGATTCTCGCCTCGACGGGGAGCCAGTGGAGTGTGCGGAGGTGCTGGGAGATGTGGCAGTGTTTTGGCAGGTTGAGGACCAGTCTTGCAGCGGCGTTCTGGATGTTCTGTAGCTTGCGGATGAGGTTTTTGTTTATTCCGGAGTAGAGTGCGTTGCCGTAGTCGAGTCTGCTGGTGACCAGGGCGTGAGTGACTGTCTTTCGGTGTTCGAGGGGGATCCATTTGAAGGTCTTACGAAGGAGGCGGAGGGTGTGGAAGCAGGAAGATGAGACAGAGTTGATCTGGCGGTGCATTTTGAGCTGTTTGTGGACTTAGTTACAACAGAAACAAGCAACTTGAATGTAGTCTGTCTTTTATACTCACGATCATGTGACCTGTGATGGTGATCAAGGGGTGTGTTCACTTTAGAGCTTAAAAATCAAGATGGAATGTACACATATTGCACGGGAACAAGGACTTTTTAGCTTGAAACGCGTTGTGTTGGGTCGATTCAATAAACTAGACTTTGCCTAGAGTACTGCGGGGTCTGTGCCTCCTTCTTCGCCGTACTGCCGCTGTGTGGGATTCGGAAGTGGCTGGAGCAGTCAAGTTTGGATATATCTATATATATATATATATATTCCGAATATTGTCGCTTTGGCAAAGAAACAATTCGCCAACAGTGACCAGCAACAAAGAGTCGACCCAGAAGTGCTGGTGCAAAAGGTGGTTTAATTACGTGAAGCCAGCGCTGCCGCCATGACGCGTTTCGCCTCCAGGGAGGCTTGATCACATGACAAACTACACACAGTTAGCAAAACATTTAAAGTGACAGTGCGATAAAATAAATCATAGGCATGGAAAAAATACTATGTAGTGGAACGCTACACTCGTGCAAATAATAAAAGAATGCCAAATATAGCAATTAATTTTTTCAATGAGAATAGCACAATCAATGAAATGATGTAAACCAATTTCATAGAAAAAGGAGCATATTTGCAGGGCAAGAAACAAAATGAAGAAACCAACAGAAGTATATACACGACAATTGATATTATCTATGTACACTATAGGTATTAACTCATTATCATGTTGTGCCCAAAAGCAAATAGCTCAGTATATGAATTAGCAGCGTTAATCCAAAGCCATATGACAATCGATATCAGAATAAAGCCCAAGTGGGCAAGTCACAATAAATGTCTAACAGACAAGGAAAGTGCATGAAGTGATAGTGAAAATATAGCATTAAAGTGCAAGCAATATAATTGAACATTACCTAATGTTAAAATCAGTACCAATATATTTACAAATTGAAAAGGAATAAATGTATCCATATATACAAATACAGAAATTTTGAAACAACTAATCTAGAACAACGAGTGTCACATTTATCCGGACAGGTCTTATGAGCAAACTCCACAATCCTATAGACAGGTATAAAGGTCCTCCCTGTCATTGAGACCATTGGGATTCTTGGTGTTGAGCTCCAAGATGTATCTCGTCTCGAGGAGACGGAGTTTGGCCTCACGGTCACCTCCTCTCCTCGATGGCTCAACACAATCAATTAGAAAGAATTGGAGTTTGTCAGGAATGCCTAGATGTTTCTCCTGAAAATGCCTGGCAACCGGATAGTTCTGATCGTGCCCAGTTATTGCACGTATGTGTTGGAGTATTTGTTTGTGGGCGGGCAGCTTAGTGCTGCCCACATATTGGAGCCCACACGGACACTCCAACACATAAATGGCGTACTCGGTTTTACAGTTGAGCCATTTAAGAATAGCAGTGGGATGTTGCTGAAAAGGACTTTGGAAATGGGTCCTGTTGGAACCATATCGACAGGCTTTACAATGTGGGCAAATCTTAAAGCCCTTCTTTAATGCCCCCCAGGTTGCAGAGATCTTGGGTTCCAGAGTATTACTGACCAAGGTTTTGGACATAGAGGGAGATTTTCTGAAGGTCAAAATAGGTTTGGTGTCTATTTTGTGGCCAATTACTGGGTCACTACGGACCAAGTTCCAATTATTATTTACGATTTTACGTAAAGCCCCATGTTGACGATTGAACGTCAAAATGAGTCGTGGAGAACTCATTTGTCCATCCCCTGTCACAGGAACCTCCAATTCTGTGTTCCTAGGTTTAGAGATCAATGCCTCTTGTCTGCTCACTGAATTGGAGCGCCTAATCGCTTTCATGATATTTTCCGACGAATAACCCCTGGCCAAGAAACGTATTTTACAAGCCTCCTGTGCAGCCGCACATTCGGCATCTGAGCTACAAATTCTCCTGATTCGGAGCATCTCCCCAAAAGGAATGCTCCGAATCAGGTGAGCTGGATGTTGGCTATTGGAGTGCAGGATAGTGTTGCCTGCACTTGGCTTCCGGTAGAGTCGTGTATTCAGGGTGGAATCCTTCACAAATATCTCCACATCCAAAAAGCAAATCGATTCAGAACTTAAATTTACAGTGAAATTAAGATTGACGTTGTTCAAATTAATCAAATCAACAAAGGCCCTGGCACTATCCTGATTACCTCTCCAAATAATAAAGACATCATCAATGTAACGCAAATATAAAGCAATGTTATTAGAACAAAATTCATGGTGCTGACAGGCGAGGACCTGCTCCTCCCTCAGCCCTACGTGCAAGCACGCGTAGCTGGGTGAGAAGCAGGCTCCCATCGCAACACCCCTTATCTGATGGTATATTGCGCCATTGAAAATGAAAAAGTTCTGCTCAAGGCACATTTTAGTCATATCGACTAGCATTCTGTTGTGTGCTGTTGGTTGAGGTAAATCCTTGTTGAGGTAATAGTCCAAGGCCTTGAGACCATCCCCATGCCTGATTGAAGTATAGAGGGATGAAACATCCAAAGTCATGAGCATCATGTTGTCTTCCCAGTCAAATTCCTAACATAAGATCTGAGATTCCTAACATGGTTCTGTAAAAAAAAGTCAATGTATTTAGAAAACATGTTCCAAAGAGCTATCTATTGCTGAGATGATAGGACGCCCTGGTGGTATGTCGCTGTCCTTATGAACTTTGGGAAGCAGGTGAAAGGAAGGGATCACAGGATGTTCTTTTTTGAGGTATTTGAACTCCTCGTGTGATAAAAGCCCTGCATGTATATGAAGCAGCAGAATTCCAGTAAGTCCAACAGAATTCAGACGATCCCGTAGTCCTTTTAGGTATTTATTTTGGCACAGCAAGCGATCGAGGATAACGCATTTCGAACAACCCTGGTATATATATATATATTCACTGAAAAAAACATAGGTTTTACATACATTATAGCTAGGAATTAGCATTTAAAAAACCTTTGAAATTCACTAAAAAAACAACATAGGTTTCAGGGACATTATAGTTAGTTGGACATTTGACTCATATAAAACCAGAGAAATTCGCCAGTTATAGTTAGTTGAGCTAACTAGAACTTGCGCGCCCGAAATGCACTGGTGATGACATCACATATTACATCACTCATGACATGGTCAGTGACATCACTGATGACATCACTGATGACATCTCAAATAACATCAACCAGTAAATGTGTGTTTCTGTAAAGTTTAAATATTTTTCATATATATCTATGCCAAGGTGTATTGAAGAATGAGTGGATTTACAAGTGCCTGAAGGAATTATTTAGTAGGTGCGTTACTGATGGTATAAGTGAGTGATTGAACGTGTCTTACTGAATGCATGGGTTAGTGACTAAAATGTGTGAAAGTCTGTATTAGTCTCTCAGTTGGTGTGTAAACGGCTGCATGGATTGGTGAGTAGCTACATGAGTGTCTATATAGGTTATTGAATTGTTGTCTGAGTATCTGTATGGGTGCCTGGGTGCCTGAGTGTCTGTCTGGGTGGGTGGGGGGTGCGTGTGACTCTGTGCATAGATGTCTGAGTGGGTGATTCACTGGTTCTATGGATTCAAAAGTGCATCTGGGGAGGGCTGCATGGGTGAGTTAGTGTGTGTATGGGTGTGTTTGGTGAGTGAATGAATCTCTCAGTGGTATATATGTGAGTAACTACATATGTTTTAAGGCAGTATATGTGATTGTTGGAGTATATAAATGACTATACCTGAGAGTAAGGTATTTGAAGAGTGGGTGTATAAATGAGTATCTGCTTGTGTCAGTGATTCTATCACACAGTAAGTATGTGTTAGTATCTGCCTACATAAGTGATGTGGTGTGTATATAAATAACTGAGTTGGTGTGTATAACTGTATACATGACTAAATGGGTATGTGATTGATTCTTTTCATGACTGACTAGGTGAATGAGTAACTCTGGATGAGTGGTGGAGTGTGACTGTATGTATAGGTAGATGAGTGCATATTATAGTACCGTATTGATGAGTAACTGTATGTATAAGTGACTGGATGTGTGTGTAGACCTAGGAAATAGTGGGTGGTATGTAGTATCTGGCATTGTTTGTGTATGGTTTCAAAAATAGTAGTCTGTATTTTGGGGTGGGTGTATCAAAGTTTATATTAGGGCATCAGTATGTGCATCAGATTATCACGTGCATGATGTCATCAGTGATGTCATCAGTGATAGTATTTGAGGTGTCATCAGTGATGTCACTGACCATGTCATGAATAATGTAATATGTGACATCATCACCAGTGCATTGCGGGTGCGCAAGTTATAGTTAGCTCAATTAACTATAACTGGCGAATTTCTCTGGTTTTATATTAGTTAAATGTCCAACTAACTATAACATCTCTGAAACCTTTGGTTTTTTAGCGAATTTCAAAGGTTTTTTAAAGGCTAATTCCTAACTATAACGTCTGTACAACCTATGTTTTTTTCAGTTAATTTCAATGTTAATTTCATATTTTAATATTTATAAAACCTATATTTTTTTATATTTTGGAACTCTATTATCCTTTTTTTTAACTTTGAAAATTATGTAATGTTTTATATCTTTAAAAAAAAATATGTATATCTTATTATTTTTTTGGGGAGAAAACTGGAGTCCCATACCGGTAGTGTACCAAGGTCCATCAGCACGCGAATCCTATCTGCCATATTGCTAAACTCGTAATGGATGCACATTTCGTATCCGACAGGTTTGTGGCAGCGCGTCCCGCGTAACATCATATACGTATGAGGTCGCGCCAGCTGCTACTTTGGTATGTGACGGGTACGCAGTACCAAGCTGCGCGTTACGTCATGTACTTATGGGGTCGCACACGCTGCGCGTTGCGTATGCGATGAGTTCATGCTGCCAGGCCCTGTGTTACGTCCTAAGCATATGGTGTCACACCGGGTACGCCATTCCCTCATTTTTAGGTTTCACCTAGTCAGCGCATGATTGTCTCAAATCTGAAATGCTGCATTCTCATTGGTTGCCAGCATAGTAGTCCCGCCTCCTTACTGCCATGATGTTATTTTTATCCTTTCATGGCTATCAGCCCCTTTACTTCAGCAACTCTTTTGTTCTCCTGCTCCCACTGTTCCCTCCCGAAGTCCGTGACTTCTTTGACCACTACCACCCCCACCCACTCATAAATACGAGTCCTATTGCATTTGTAAATGCTTTTTTTCATATGATTACCTGACCTGTCCGGACTCTCGCATGTGCGCAATGCTTTACATGCGCGACAAAAGTGTTACTCTGTAGTGCAGCGGCTGCTTCCGGCTCGGCACGCAGTGACTCAAACGACACTCGGCTGGCTGGCTGCAGGATGCAGGAGTATTTGCCTCACTTCTCTTCAGAGCGGGTGCTGAGGCCCTGTGAACGAGCCCCTGTATAACCGGACGTCCTTTTACACCAAACACTCGGCCCGACTGTGCAAACAGATGTTTAATGTCTCTCGCATGGGCCGAGGCCGCTGGTGATGGATAAGAGATCTGAAAAAGGTGGCTAGAGGGGTTAGTTTGGGCCCGGCTCTTGTGATAAGAGAGGTAAATAGGTCCAGTGAAAGGGGTCGTCTCTTCAAACAAGTGTTAGCTGCCATCTCTTATTTGGTCTTCAGTTAAAGGACATACCCCCACCTCTGAACACAATAACAAAGTTAACAGCCCCCTTATATTTATTTATGTAATATCTTATGTAGCATCGACTCCACCCTGCGGGGCTCCATGGCGCAGTACGACGCACTGTTGAAGACGGCCGGTCAACTATTTATTGACTGCTGTAAACACGCTCCAAATGCAGTTCAAATCAGTTTGGCTTTCTTTTAAGAAATGAGTCTTAAACTCTGACAGTGTGCTAGTTTTTTCATGTCTCAAAACTATATCTAAATAACTTTAAAGTGTATATGAGAGGATGCAATAATCTAAAATATTTTAAACACTTATATATCTCTAACTGTAATAAACTTCGCGTTGGTGCGGGCTCCTTGCACGCTGGGTGCGTGATTGCCATGTGACCTTAAAAAAAAGCATTTGATTAGTTCATACCATTTCCCATTGTAGCAGTTGGACAACGCCACCCATTTTTAGTCATTCTGTCCACAGCATCTGATGAGACACACCTCTTCTGGTTAGAGAGTTTTTTTGAAAATGTTTTGCTATGTACACATATCTTACACTACACACAACATGCAACCATCATCTTCATCAATATTCATGGTCTGTAAAGTAGCCTTCCACCTGTGATAGCTATGCACCTTAAAGTTACATAACCAAAGTTTTCCCCACTGCCAGATGTAACATGGTTGCATACGCTGTCCACAGCACAGTGTAATGTGGTAAGGCCCAGGGGCAGTATCATGCATTGATAATGAACACACGGACACAGATAGATAGTGGAAGTGGGTACGCGCATGTACACTCCACTACTTTTTTATTACCAGGGTCCCATATCCTGTGACGTCTGTGCTGGATGCGTGTGGGGTGAGTATAAACCATCCCTCAGAGAATGGTTGCTGCTAGCATCAACTACAACAGTAGTCATTGGATCGCACACAGTGATTCAATAATAAAAGGGTCAATAGTTTTTGCTGCAGTAAGGTAGTGACAGTAGATCTGAAATAATACACAAAAAGATTGTATCATAAAGGGTCCATCAGTTCTAGTGCACGTAGATAGCCACATCAAAAGCATTCAGAATGTGCAGTACCAGTCATGATGTGTGCTGCTGCAGGCGGACCGTACTAGGAGAAATGTCTTTTGCCTACAGGACTGCATCATCTGCAATAGCGACTCAATCTGATTTAAGCACACTGCTGTCTGCAGTGTAGGCCAGAGAGAGCGGTCAGCAAGGGCCCACAGCCACGTGGCATGACTTGAGAAACAACAGGAAGCATGTGCGGAGCCTGCCATGATGTGTATGGGTGGCACGGACAAAGCGCACTGGAGCAATGTCTTTTGCCTACAGGACTACGTCATCTACAATAGCGACTCGATCTGAATTGTGAACACTGCTGTCTGTAGTGTAAATTGAAGGCAGTAGTCAGCACAGACATACATGAATACTTTTTCGCACTTCCTCTTCACAAAATACAACAACATAAATTACAAAAAACTCAGCAATAAATAAATCAAAAAAATTCAAATTGCGATTTCTGCTGTCCACAGTGTAGACTGTTATTCAGTGTTCTTTTCCACTACCAAGAAGAATTTGGTCATTGTACTAAACCTATAACTCATCTAAAAAAAGTTCTTCAAGCAAGTATACTAAAAGGATATTGTGTATATTTCAATAGACGTTGTAGTTATTTGCCTACTGGAATTTTGTAATAAAACAATCACCACTCGATCTGATTTGTTAGCCCTGCTGACCACAGTGTAGGCCAGAGGCAGAGGTCTTAACGCCTACCAGCCACGTGCCATTTGATTCCGAAGCACAGAGTTGGTTGCACCTGAGGGGGGGGGGGGGGGTACACAGAAGTCATCACACACTTTAACTTCTGACATCCTCAATCATAGAATCAAGACCCCGTTTCACTGATCGGACCTGCTGTACGGCGGTGTACTCCACCGACTGCTATCAACCAAGCACAATAATCATGTGCAACAGTTAGGTACGGAAGCAGAGTCTGATGCACCTCATCGGAGGAAGTTGTGTAAAACCAAGCAACAAGTAATATCGGACATCGTCCATTGTGGGATCAAGACACCGTTCCACTGTTGGCACCTAGAGTTGGTTGCAACTGGTCAAAGGGAGTACCTTCATCTCCACTCTCAGATGCAGTTCTAAGTACGTCCATTGTGGGATCAAGACACCGTTCCACTGTAGGGACCTAGAGTTGGTTGCACCTGGTTGAAGGGAGTACCTTCATGTCCACTCTCAGATGCAGTTCAAGGGCCCCTGAGGATGTGGTGTAGTAGAACCAGCAGAAAGCGTCAATGGTTTTGGCAGAATCCTGTTGCCAGAGGAGTTGGCAGACAGAAAGGAAACCCGAGCACACGAAATGTAGTTGGCAAAACTTAAATTGAATGGGCAACTGGAGCTGGAAAGCAAAAAGCTGGCTCTGGAAGAGAGAAGAATCCAAATGGTTTCATCCATTGTGGGATCAACACACCGTTCCATGGTTGATACCTGTTGGACTACTGTGTTAGTAATATACAGAGCACTCCATGGTGCTGGGTCTCAGGTTGTTCACTGTGTGCCGTGTTGCGGTAGCCAGTGTTGATCTCAGGAGCCTTCCGAGCTCGCAGACCTCTGCCCAGGAGCTTTCACCAGCACGTGGTGGGCCCTCTTTCACATACGGCGGTGTCGAAAGGTGAACTGTGGGGCATATGTGCGTTGCAGCGGCCATTACGGTTTCTCTGTACCAGCAGGCTGAGAGCATCATTCACGCAGCCACCTTCACTCACGGCGTCAGCCTCGTGGCGGTGTAAGCTGCGCAGACCTGGCAGACACGTGCACCATTCCAAAAGAGAACCACACCCAGAGAAACGTGCCTTTTATTCATAACCCTACGCTAGCCATGCGTATGCTGAGCCAGCCCACTACGCTAAAGATTTGGGGGGAGGGGGCACCTACACGCTATGTTTTCGTAATCTTCCCTACTCACTGTACTATCATGGTTGCGTCCACTGTCCACTTCACTCTATAAACCATCAGTGTATCTTGACATGTCTGTGCTCTGCATACTCAAGTCTGTCCAGCACATGCCCTCAACACTTTGCATTGCATTCTTTTATAATCGAGAATCACTTGCCATCTCCCCGCATTCTGCATTGTGTGACACAGGTACCATGTCATGTTTGGTAGGTGTACATGGCTAGCCACGGTTCCCACAATACGTAGTGTCGTTGTGTCTGCTAGTTGTACATGTTGTTTGTCATGTTGTATGTGATTATTCCCACCCACACAAAGTAACTCCCAAATTTCAACTTGGCCTTCAATACCTACTTTGAAAACAGATTTCATTAAACTTAGCAAACTGAAAGAGCTTTTGTTTCAAACAGAAGTGTCCCTCACTTCTGCAAAAGAAATGTATCGACTGCAGATAGCACAAACTTCAAGTAAAATACAGTCCCTTTTAAATATGAACCTCCCATTACACGTTGTGAATTGTTAGACAAGGCTACAGGTCGGACAGGTGAACGGAATTACCCCAAATTTGGCAGGGGTAAGGTTTACAGTGCTCCTGCCCTCCCCTTACCTACTTTTTTAGCCCTTTTTTCCCCTTACTCGCTTCAACGGAATCACAAAATGGCTGCCAACACTTCCTAGTAGCAACTGCGCGCACCACTCGCAGCGAATAAGCAGCAAGCTCATGCTCGTAATGCCTCAGCCAATCAGATGGCAGAATTCCCAAATATTGATATCTGTAAATTTCGATATTTCTTCAAAACTACTGAACGGATATACACCAAATAAACAAATGCGTACTTTCTCGAGCAAGACCCTTCTCCCTGCCAAATTTGGGGTAGTTCCATTTACCTGTCCAACCTGTAGCCTTGTCTAAAGTTTCCTATGGAAATTAACATGGAGAAAACACGTTTTGGGACCCCCCTTTTTTCTCAGCCCCCCTTGATGAATCACCCAAACTTTCAACATAGGAGCTGATATGAACAAAGAATGAGTTTGCAAAATTTCAGGAAGATTCATCAAACGACACCAAAGTTATAAGCAAAACAAAGAATGCTCTTGCTATGGAAACTTGATCCTAACTATAACTACCTACTGGCGACTGCCAGTAGGTAATAGTGCGTACTCGAGTAGAATGTATTGGAGCACTCTACACAAGCACCACTATTTTACACAAGGTCAGACTATATTTTTTTGTTTTTAGACACGGGGTGAATAAATAATTTGTCCAAGATCACAGGTTTTTTGGCTGTTGCCGATTTAAACCTAGTTCCTCAGTCGGCAGCTCTAGTTCTAATGACACATCCTGTCCCCAACAGACCTGGGGGAAGGAGAAAACCAGAATCCACATAATCTGACGGCCCTCCTGGAGTATTCCTGTAGGTGTTACTCAGTCAGTATGTTAATGTAAATGTTATAAACCCGGGTGCCTCATTGTACCATATTCTCTTCCCGTGACTCAACATTAAACATGTGAAATCCCATGTGCTCTGTATTGCTGCAATTTCATTTATGGTTGTGTTTTTTAATATGTAATATAAGTGAATACATATCAAACAAGCATTTGCAATGCAATAGTGATGGAGCCAGATTCAGAAATGTATTCATTTCAGCTCGTGAAGTTACACTTCCATAATTAATTTAATATTATTAATTATGTTGCATGTGTGTTGTGAGAAAACTAATCCAACCTAGATTAAGAATTGCATTTTCATAAACATGTGGGAAACTAATATGTGTGCTCATAAACGTGCATTATGTTGCATTTTGCATGTGTGTGGAAATAATAAATTAATCCATGTCTATTGTCATGTCAAAACTAAATGTGGCTGTTTTATTAATGGCATGTGCTTATTTTCCATGTGCTCATGTTTATGTTCTTCTGTCCTAAATGTTGCACGAATCTGTTTGTTGCTTTGTTCTGCTTCTGCTAGGTAACTTAAATTAATGGGTTAATAATTAGCAAAGGTGGGTGGGTAACAGAACGAACTTTATTTCTTGCATTAATTATTCTTTTGTGTTTGTTTATACACTAGTTAACGAAAAAAAAAAGAGGTTTGAGGCCCAGTGCCTTTTTCCTAATGTGCAGTAGGCAAAAGTCCAGTGTGGAAAATTCTCTGCCAAGTTTTTTTACATGAAGAAAAGTAAACGTGATGAGCTGACTGTTCTTTTACTCAGCGTGGCCAAGGCCAGGAACCGGCAGAGAAGTGTGACAAGCTAAGGAAGTCGTGAACATTATTTAATAATTGTTGCAAATTGGAGGAAGCTTCATGACTCGAAAGTAAAGGACAATGGACTCTAAGAAAGAGACGGAACTGGGGTTCCGAGGAATGCAATGACATTATGGCCTGTCATTTGACAGCCAACTGGAACTCAGATCGAGCAAAAAGAATATAATTTTTCTTAGATTAGTTAGTTAGAAAGGTATTAAGGCCCCGATGTAGGTAAAATAGATTTACCGATTTTTTATTACCGAATTTTACCCATAGGAATGAATGGGGCATTACCGGTCGGTATTTACCGATTCGGTAAATACAGATATTGACAAGGGTGCAGGGGGTGTCACTTTGACACCCTCTAGCACCCCCAAAAAAGATTCGGGGGCCATGTGGCAGGCATACCTGCCCTAAGGGCAGGTCTGCCTGTCATATGGCACAGGTGTGCATGCACACATGTGCATGCACACCGGAATCGTTATTTCACCATCAAATATATTTGATGGTAAAATACAGATTCGGTAAGGGTTGTGGGACTCAGAAGAGTCCCACCTACATATCAAAATTACCGAATAGGTATAAATACCGATTCGGTATTTAACAGAATCGGTAAATTTACCGATCGGTAAATTTACCGATTCTGTGAAATATGTGGCCCTACATACCATTTACTGAATACCGGTCGGTAACGGCCGAAAATACAGATTTTCGGCCGTTACCAACCGACCTACATCGGGCCCAAAAACCCTTCCCCTGGTAGGAAGGGAAGCTGCTGCTTGCTGTTCTTTAGATGGACGTGACGTGCTGTCGGACTTCACTTGGAGCACGTAAGAGATACCTTTAGGACCTAAAATACTTTTTTTCCTTATTCTTTAATGGAGCGAGTGTAGCTAGGGACTTAGAATTTAGATGATGCCAAACTGCTATTTCCATTTGAATTATGCCTTTTGATTTATACTTGAAACTGTCATTAACTTTTTGCTAAAAACTTCAATGATGCTTAAATAAAAAGATTCTAATGCACCTTCTAAGAATGAATAGTTAATACATATTTTCTTTGAAAAACAAGCTGGTCTTGTTATTTTATGAGTTTAGGTTACCATTAGCAGATCTTTTCGCCACAGTGGCTTAATTAATCGTAGGGTTTATTAAAGTGTGATGAATTCATTTTATTGCAGTTGTATATAAATGTATATATTTTGTGAATAGGTTAATCATGTCACATGATTCAGTTGCTCAAAATATGTCATGTTAGTTTATGGGCCTTGTGAGTGATTTATGATTAATGGTGAGTATTGTGGAGTTGGGTAGTGTTGCTTATGGCATATTTTCTATAGGGCCGCTGGATCAATTTATCTGGTAGCAGAGATACGGTTGCTATGGTAACCAACATGCTACATGGTAGTTACATAGGATCGATGTCTAACATATGTTAAGTTTTGTTCGCCTATTACATGTAGTCGAAAGGGTTTTTCCTGCAGTGTGAAAAATACTAGTTGTACCGGTACAGAGTGGTGTAACATGAGTGAAGTTGCACAGTGCAATTGATCTGTTTCAGAATAGTGGTATTAATGTATATCACAAGTGTTGTGGCCGTACAACACGTGTTAGGGATATAGGTGTGCTAGATAGAATGCATATATAGTGAGGATTGTCTATGAAATCATAGCTTTGAGATAGGGACCAGGAGCCCGTTCTAAAACTCACTGCGAAAAGAGTAGTAGAATATATTCAAGCTTGTGTGAAGGGTAAAGCAACGTCGTTTATTTTGCTAGCGATTCAGGTTTTCTGTGGCTGGTTAGAGTCCTGCCAGGATTTCATGTATATGTGGTTAGGGGAAACTTTCACTTTCAAAAGTGCGTAAATGATTTTGTAATTCTGTTCGAGTCAAACTTTGAATTGCTACTTTATGTGCATTCAGAGCGAAATGAGTTTGTTATTACCTGTTTGAAGGGTAGAGTAAAAGTTTACTTTATCGACGAATGTATATTCTGTGAGAGTAGCGTCGTCTATTCCACGCAAAAGAATACTTGCATGACTGAAAAAATTGTCACTTTATTTTAGCAAAACAGACAAATGGTTTGTTCTTTTGTCGTTATTAATTGAGTTATATTGAAAATTCGTTTTTTAAATGGCGCTGTGAAAAGTTTTTGTGAAGGAGGGGTGAGCGCTGGGAGTGAGACACGAAAAGCTGCAGCGGCTGTGTACGTCACACGGTCCGTGCTGTGATTGGATAACATACGTCACAGCTTGTACACTGATTGGCTCTCATGACTTAGATGAGCTGTAAGCTGATTGGCTCTCTTGGAAAGTACCATTTCTATTGGTTGAGAAAAGTGGTGACGCGGCTCAAACCTGATTGGCTTGTTGGTGTGTTTCGTGCATGGATTGGCTAGTTTCGCGGAACATCCAGAAAATATTTACGATCAATTCAATTAAGCGAATTTGATTTAAAAATGAGTTATTTTTACAAGAAAGAAGAGAAAAAGCTTACATTGTTTCAAAGATTTAAAATTTTTATTTCACCCGATAAGAAAATTGAAACGCGAGGTGGAAAATTACTTCATAAATACAAAACACCTGCAGCTTATATGGAAGATGAATATGGTTATCATACTTGCCTATGGTTTGATGTTTGGATGCATTACACTAAAGACGATGGTATTTTAGCCTGGCCGGAAGATGGTTCATTTAACATGAGAATTTTGAAAAATTTAAGAGAAAGAATGACAGCTCTTGTTCCAAAGCCTAGACCGACACAATTTGAAGCATTAGTTGAATGGGAAGATGAGATGTTCCAACTTCAGCGAGAAGCAAATGGTTTAATAAGAACCCCTAAATCATCAATTTATAAACGAGAAACGCATGAGGATAGAATGCGTAGGTGGAGACAGGCAGACATGTGCGATGGTCTTTATGTAATAAAAGAGATGATTACTGAATTACCAGGTCAAAAGAATACCCAAAAGAAAAATAATGCTATTGCAGAAAGTGAAACGGAAGATGCAGTCTTAGAAGAAATCTATTTGACAATCTTTGGACAGAATGTAAAATTGCTGTGAGTTGGCCTAAGATAGAACCAACTCGAGACAAAGAAACAGGTGCTCCAGCATCAGAGGTAATGGATCTGTATGACAAAGTGATTTATTGGTTGAAAGAGAAAATTCCACCAAAAGAAGTTGATTGGGTAAAAATAGACAGAACAAATCAGGAACCAAAAGAATCAGTTCATTCATTCTATGAAAGATTGTTGTTGGTTTTCAAACAGTACAGTGGCTATGAAAAATTAAATGAAAAGGACATGAGCCACTTCATTTACAGATTTGTTTATGGTCCTAGACCTGAAATTGGAGAAATGATCAGAAATAATATTGTTGGATGGCAATCAAACTCAGTTGATGATATTTTGAGAAAAGCAAAATACTGCAGTGATGAATTAGAGGCCAAACAGAAGAAATTAAAAGAGAAAGCAATGTGGGCACAGGTGAAAATAGCAGAACATCAGATTGCAAGCTTAGAGAATAAGAATGTGAATTTTGTTCAGAATCAGAATCAGAATCAGGGTCAGGGAAAGTTTAAAAATAACTTTAACAAGCCAAAATTTAATGTTGACATAGAAGAATTAAAACATAAATTACCTTGTTTTAATTGCGGCGAAATTAGACACTGGAAGCGTGAGTGTAAAAACCCGCCCAGAAATTTTAAAAATGCATCATTAAATCCACAGATGCAGAATGATGTAGATCTGCAGCAACAGCTACAGCGACAGTTGAATAAATTGAGTCTTCAGCAACAGCTAGAGCGACAGTTAGTAAATCAGCAAAGTCAGATTCCACAGCCTCCTCTTCCAAACTGCGGGGGTGGTCAGAGATATAACTCAAACACAGGATTCAGCGGTGGTGATCAGGTAATAAGAACTCAAAGACCAAATGTGCAAAATGCATCTGGACAATTTTTGTTAACAGAAAACCAAGGGAGTGATTCTGATGATTACTTATGATGGTGCCTGAGAGAGGGGGAAGAGTGTGTACTTGGAGCCACTCTTGAGGTTGACCAGTCTGGTCCATATGTAAATGGTAAAGTGAATGATGTAGAAATCACTTTTCTTGTGGACACTGGTGCTACCCGTTCTACTGTTAGATCAGTGGAAATGAACACCTGCCTCTCTCTGGGGATACCATCCAAGTAGTTGGTGTAGCTAATCAGCAAATTAAAACAGATTTGACAGAACCTGTGAAAATAGAAATTGGCAAATTCAAAGACAAACACAGATTTGTAGTTTGCAATAGCAGTCCTGTAAACTTGCTGGGAAGAGACATCCTATGCAAGATGAACTGCAAAATATATTGCTCACCGGAGGGAATTGAGTTACAAACCATGGAGGAAGATGGCCTGTACAAATTAACAATGTTAATGGTTGAAGCAGAAGAAACAAAATTATTTCCTGTATTTGATAAAGAAAATTTGCCTGAAGAATTAAAAAGGACAGTCAAAGCTGAAATTTGGGATTTAACTGGAAATGAAATGGGTCTAATGCAACATGTTGATCCAATCAAAATTACAGTAAAACAGGGAATTGAGTTTCCAAACATTCCACAGTATAAAATGAAAGCTGAAACAATTGAGGGTGTCATTCCTGTAATTGAAAAATTCATAAAACAAGGTGTTTTAAAAGAAATTGAGAGCAGTCCTTGTAACTCACCGATTATGGGGATCAAAAAGTCAAACGGAACGTACAGAATTGTTCAGGATTTGAGAAAAGTTAACCAGATAGTTGTTCCTAGTTGTCCAGTTGTTCCAAACCCAGCAGTCATTCTTTACCAGATTCCGCATGATGCAGAATGGTATACTGTCATTGATCTTTGCAATGCGTTCTTTACTGTTCCATTGCATCCAGAGAGTCAGGAAATTTTTGCTTTCCGGTTCCAAAGTCGTACACTAGCATGGTGTCGAATTCCTCAAGGGTATACAGAGAGTCCCTCTATCTTTAATGAGTTGTTATAGAAATCTTTGGAAGATCTAGATTTACCTGGTAAGTCAACATTGGTCCAATATATTGACGACCTTCTCGTTGCAGCAAAAACAAGAGATAATTGTGTTACAGATACTATTACTCTTTTGAATCACTTGGCAGATGAGGGACATAAAGTGTCACCTGCAAAATTGCAATTTTGTAAGCAAGAAGTAAAATATCTTGGTCATAGAATTGCAAAAGGAATCAGACAAGTGACAATTGAGAGAATTAAAATGATTCAGGGAATGCAGCCTCCAAGAACACAAAGACAGGTCAGAATGTTTCTAGGAATGGTTGGCTATTGTAGTCAATGGATTAGTGGATTTTCAGTAATTGCAAAACCACTGCAGAGACTAACAAAATCAGACATAAAGGATCCAATTGTTCTTACAGAAATTGAAATGGAAGCATTTGAAAAACTTAAAAGAAGCTTGTGTGAAGCTCCAGCTCTGGGCATGCCAGACTATGAAAAAGATTTTGAGCTGTATTGCAGTGAAAGAGAAGGTTGTGCATTGTCTGTGTTAATACAGAGACATGGGAAACTGAGAAAACCTATTGCATACTTCTCAGCAGTCTTTGATCCAGTTGCAAAAGCATTACCAGGTTGCTTAAAAGCAGTTGCAGCAACTAGTGTGAGCCTTGAACAAAGTGAAGGAATCATAATGGGATTTCCTGTAAAAGTCTATGTTCCCCATTCAGTTGAAATTCTCCTAACTAGGAGCAAAACGCAACACTTAACAAGTAACAGATTGACTAAATATGAGAAAAGTATTCTGGGATCAGATAATGTTTCAATAGCAAGATGTGTGAATCTAAATCCTTCCACGTTGTTACCTGATGGTACTGTTACAGAAATCAGAAATGAAAACAATGTTGATCATGAATGCTTGGATGTTTTGGAATATTGTACCAAGCCAAGGCAAGACATTAAAGATGTACCATTGCCTGTTTCAGATCACATCTATTTTGTAGATGGTTCTTGTCTGAGAACAGAGGAAGGCTTTTTGAGAGCAGCCTACTCAGTCTGCACAGTTGCAGATGTTGTGGAAGCATCATGTCTTGAAGGAGTTCGTTCAGCTCAAGTAGCGGAACTGATTGCTTTAATTCTTGCATGTGAAAGAGCAATAAATTTGAGAATCACCATTATAACTGATAGCCAGTATGGGTATGGAGTTGTGCATGATTATGGACAGCTCTGGTCTCAGAGAGGCTATTTAACTTCAGCGGGTTCACCAATCAGAAATGCAAATTTGATTAAAAGACTAATTGATGGCATACAGTTGCCAGAGAAAATTGCAGTCGTAAAATGTGCAGCACATAAGAAAGGTGATGATTTCATTACAAAAGGAAATGCTTACGCAGACGAAATTGCAAAGTACTGTGCAAGAAACAATTTTGCACTTAATCGGGAGAGAAACAAGGAACATGGTTTGAATTCATTAATGCTAACATCGATAGTTGAAACATGGCAGGAAGTCAAAGATTTACAAGATGAAGCTGATGATGAGGAGAAAAACACATGGTTGAGAGCAGAATGTAGGCAGTGAGATGAGGATGGAGTTTGGACTTACAAAGATGGCAGAGTAGTTTTACCAAATTGCATGATTGCTGACATGGCCAGAATGTATCATGGTCCAGGACATATTGGAAGAGATTCGATGATAAGGCTTTTCAGGGAAACTTGGTTTAATACCAAGTTCAGAACAATTGCAGAATCTCTTTGTCAAAGGTGTTTAACTTGTCAACAAATGAACCCAAACAGGAAGACGGTTGTGGGAACGGGAACCATAGGACGGGAGGGTGGTCCATTCACCAGGTTACAGATGGATTTCATTGAAATGCCGAAACACAACAAACTGCACTATGTTTTGGTGTTTGTCTGTTTATTTTCAAGATGGGTTGAGGCATTTCCCACACGTCACAACGATGCAATTACTGTTGCAAAGTTGCTTTTAAGGGAGATTATACCAAGGTACGGTTTCCCTGTGACTGTGGAAAGTGATAGAGGAGGTCATTTTGAGAACAAATTGATGAAATTAATTTGTGAAGCCTTACACATTGAGCAGAAGTTACATTGTGCATACAGACCAGCATCTGGAGTTGTGGAGCAAATAAATGGAACGATCAAGAACAGAATAGCTAAGATGTGTCTAGCTACAGGTGTAAAGTGGACAGATGCTCTTCCACTTGTTTTGATGACTCTAAGAAGTACACCAGATAAAAGGACAGGTTTAAGTCCCCATGATATTCTCATGGGCAGAGTCATGAGGCAGGCATTTATACCAGTAGGAAAACTGTTAAGCATAAATGACAGTGCAATTTTAGAATATTGTAGAAAGCTATCTGATGTCGTGACTTCTGTGTCTAATCAGGTGGGAACTGAAGTACAGTCAAGAGACAAAGAGCAAGCACATGATCTGTCACCTGGTGATTGGGTGAGGACAAAAGTTCACCGAAGAAGAAACTGTCTGGTACCAAGGTGGCAGAAAGCGAGACAGGTGATTCTTATGACAACAAATGCGGTGAAGTGTAGAGGCATAAAGAGGTGGATTCATCCCAGTCATACCATTCGTGTGTCTACACCTGAAAACTCTGATGAAGAGAGTGATACAACAGCTGACTCAGATTCAGAAGAGGAACCTGAAAAGAATCCAGATTCTGAAGATCGACAGGGAGGTCGACATCTGGAGAATTCTTTTGAAAATGGAAACTTGAATGAAAAAGATCTGAAAATCATAGTTGTAGACTCTGAAAATGATGAAGATCTGCTAGAAAAAGAAACAGCAGAGGAATCTGTGCAAGCTCAAAATCAAGATCAGGAGAGTATCGAAAAGCAGAAAAGAAGCTCTGAAAGCAGGGACAAGAAATCCGAAACTGGGACGTTGAAGGTAATTGAAGAAAAGGAGGAGGACGAATTGCCACGTACCAGTTATAGAGATGATGTTCCTAACGGAGTGAGGCTGCCGAGTAGAGAAGAACCTGAGTCAAAAATTGAAATTTCTGACATTTCTGGAGAAGTGTGGCTCAATGGTTAGAGCGGCAGACCCTGATGCAGAGGTCTGGCCCGGGACCAGGGTTCAATTCCCGCCTCGGCGGCTCTTGGGCTAAAAAAAAAATTCCACGGACCTGATAATTCTCGCCTCGGTGCCTATTCCAATCATGGAGTCCCACTCTGCAACTCTGGGCAATAGCTTGTTTAATCTCCACAACAGCCCCCACAACGCTAAGGATGCCTGGCCTCCACCTTGGGGGTGCCCAGGAGTGGACACCTCACAGGGAAAGCCAGGATGGGTTCCACAGCGGTATTCGTACAAGCGCCTTGAGACCCTTGCGGGTGAGTAGTGCGCTATACAAGTATCAATTTACATTACATTACATTACAGTGATTCTGATGAGAGTGATGAAGATTCTCAAATAAGAAAATTCAGAAAAAGAGCTTGGAGAACAGAATCTAATGTGACTGAGCCAAAGAAGAAATTACCAAGAAAGGTGATAACTGGCCAAGTGAAAATGGAGGGCTAAAATTCAAGTTGATAAAGAAATCCAAGGAACAAGTAAATGAGATAACTAGTCAGAAAGATCCTGAAAAGAAAAGTGAGGAAGGAAAGAAAATAGAAGTTATCTCTAGAAAGACAAAAAGAACGCTAAAGCCTAATCAGAAATATAAGTCTCCTGAGTGGGCTTATATTATAATTCCACCTATAGTTGAGGTTAACAGTAGCAGTCAGGAAGAAGTTGAAGACAATAGTGACAATGATTGAGAAACTTACTTGTTAAAATATTTTGGTTTCCTTGTTTTTGGCATAAGGCTGAAGAAAATGTGTTAGTTGACACAAGGTCGAAGAAATTGTGTTAGCTGGAAAATAACTTGTGACACAAGGTCGAAGAAAAGCTGTTAGAGGGTTTTGAAAAAAAAAAATTTGAAAAAGGGGGGTGTTAAAATGTAGAAATTTTAGGTATTTTTGGAGATATTTTAAAATTTTGTTTTCTTTTTCTGTGACAAGGCTAGTGAAAATGCATTTTGTTTTGATGAATAGTACCTCAAGATGCTCCATTTTTAAGAAATGCTGTAAGATGACTCTGATATGTATGCTCCTATTAATTCTGCTCTGGTTAGTTTTAGCTGTCATCTTTCCTTTCGGGTTCGATAAGGAGATGTACAAGGTCAATATGACAAGCAAAGTATCAGTTAGTCAAGACAAACATAGTGCAACAGACAAAACTAACAAAGTTATTGATCACAGACCAGAAGCTCATCAGGATAGGTCTGTTAGTGATTTTTCTAGCAATACATTTTCAAGTCTTTTGGGAGAATATGTTAAGGTTATGGGAGTCAAAGATGGCTATATCTGTGTAAAGTTGCCTGCTTCTGTTTCAGAGGGAGTGACATACAATATGCTTCCTCTTACTTATGGCATAACCTGCAGTGTGATAGCTAGCTTATTTTATCAGACTGGTCGTTTAGAGTATTATTACTCTAATTACGATGAGATTTTTGCAAACCTGAAAATTGAGAAGGCTTTAAATAAACACAAACAAGCGAAACAGATGAGGGAATTCTTTATAGTGACTAACGAACTCACATATGAGTATGCTTACAGAAATAATCTAACCTGCAAATTGAGAGCTGAGGAAAAGTCTTTTCTGAATCTTGTTGAGGAGAGACGAGCAATTTATAAAAGGAATGAAATGGTCAAGCAGACCAAATCCAAGTTCTGGCAGAAGGAGGATGAAAAATTCAATGGCAAATCTTTTGACAATGTTGCAATTCATATAGACAAGCCAATTAGTGGCAAGCTTTGTATTAGAAGAGATAATACACTTTTTGATAATTATTTTGTGGGAGCTAGCAATTGTGAGGACACATATCAAATCATGGGGGGTTGGGGATTCAAAGGTTGTAGGGATCCAATTTTTCCTGGAATTAATTTTGTTTGTGGAGACAAAGCCTATTATAATCTCCCAGACCAGTGGTATGGGACATGTTTTGTTGGTCTTGTTTTCCCGAAAATATTTAATGTTGACAGAAATGCAGAGGGCTCATTTGAAATTAGTGATCATGTAAATAGGTACAAAAGAGAAAGTTTTACAGAAATTCTGGGAGACATTTTTGAGGCAGTGATACCTCTAGTGGGTATAACCTTAAATGCAGGAAGAATCAGAAAATTGTCTACAATAGTTGATAGATTATCAACTGACACAGCAGGTGGTTTCCAATTAGTGGATACCGAAGTCATTGCAATCAGATCGATGGTAATGCAAAACCGTCTTGCCCTGGACATACTCCTAGCAAAAGAGGGAGGAGTCTGTGGTATTTTACATTTCCAGCATTGATGTACATATATCCCTGATGAAAGTAGAAATATTGAAATGTACATTAAGAATATTACAGAGATGCACTCAGATATAATTCCCTTAGAAGAGGATGATTTTTCAGAACATCTTTCCAAAAGATTTCAGGCTATCAAGACCTGGTTTCAAGAGATTGGTAGTTCAATTCTTGGCAAGATTCTAACACCTTTATTTGTAATAATGTTTGTGATAATTTTGTTGAAGATCAGTTGCATGTTACACAAGAGAAAAAAGTATCTGAGGGAAAAGAAGAGGATTTATAAAATCAAAAAGGAACAAGAAAGAGAAATAGAGCTAGAGGAGTTTCGTAGAGCTCAATATGATAGTTGCAAACAGACTGCTGAGACAAGTCTTTAGAAATACTAACAGAGTGAAATCAAATCATGTTCATCTTAGATAAATTTTGTTAAAATTTTGGGTGTGGTGTGGTGATTTAGAAATCACCAGATGAGGGAGTTGATGGAGCGAGATTCAGAAATGTATTCATTTCAGCTCGTGAAGTTACACTTCCATAATTAATTTAATATTAATAATTATGTTGCATGTGTGTTGTGAGAAAACTAATCCAACCTAGATTAAGAATTGCATTTTCATAAACATGTCGGAAACTAATATGTGTGCTCATAAACGTGCATTATGTTGCATTTTGCATGTGTGTGGAAATAATAAATTAATCCATGTCTATTGTCATGTCAAAACTAAATGCGGCTGTTTTATTAATGGCATGTGCTTATTTTCCATGTGCTCATGTTTATGTTTTTCTGTCCTAAATGTTGCACGAATCTGTTTGTTGCTTTGTTCTGCTTCTGCTAGGTAACTTAAATTAATGGGTTAATAATTAGCAAAGGTGGGTGGGTAACAGAACGAACTTTATTTCTTGCATTAATTATTCTTTTGTGTTTGTTTATACACTAGTTAACGAAAAAAAAAAGAGGTTTGAGGCCTAGTGCCTTTTTCCTAATGTGCAGTTGGCAAAAATTCTGCTCGGAGAAAGCAAGAGTCCAGTGTGGAAAATTCTCTGCCAAGTTTTTTTACATGAAGAAAAGTAAATGGGATGAGCTGACTGTTCTTTTACTCAGCGTGGCCAAGGCCAGGAACCGGCAGAGAAGTGTGACAAGCTAAGGAAGTCGTGAACATGATTTAATAATTGTTGCAAATTGGAGGAAGCTTCATGACTCGAAAGTAAAGGACAATGGACTCTAAGAAAGAGACGGAACTGGGGTTCTGAGGAATGCAATGACATTATGGCCTGTCATTTGACAGCCAATTGGAACTCAGATCGAGCAAAAAGAATATAATTTTTCTTAGATTAGTTAGTTAGAAAGGTATAAAAACCCTTCCTCTGGTAGGAAGGGAAGCTGCTGCTTGCTGTTCTTTAGATGGACGTGACGTGCTGTCGGACTTCACTTGGAGCACGTAAGAGATCCCTTTAGGGCCTAAAAGACTTTTTTTCCTTATTCTTTAATGGAGCGAGTGTAGCTAGGGACTTAGAATTTAGATGATGCCAAACTGCTATTTCCATTTGAATTATGCCTTTTGATTTATACTTGAAACTGTCATTACCTTTTTGCTAAAAACTTCAATGATGCTTAAATAAAAAGATTCTAATGCACCTTCTAAGAATAAATAGTTAATAAATATTTTCTTTGAAAAACAAGCTGGTCTTGTTATTTCATGAGTTTAGGTTACCATTAGCAGATCTTTTCGCAACAGTGGCTTAATTAATCGTAGGGTTTATTAAAGTGTGATGAATTCATTTTACTGCAGTTGTATATAAATGTATATATTTTGTGAATAGGTTAATTAGGTCACATGATTCAGTTGCTCAAAATATGTCATGTTAGTTTATGGGCCATGTGAGTGATTTATGATTAATGGTGAGTATTGTGGAGTTGGGTAGTGTTGCTTATGGCATATTTTCCATAGGGCCGCTGGATCAATAGGTCCAGCATTTGCGAAAGTTTAAGCTATTGGCATTGTAAATGACCATGCCTTTTATTTATGTTTTGAAAAGCAACACGTAAATAAAAGGCATTGCCATTTACAATGCCAATAGCTCACTCTCACAACTACGAGACCTATTGCATTGCAAATGCTTGTTTATTGTTTTCAACGTTTTAAATTATCATGAAAACCATCATACAATCAATGAAATGGAAGGTTAACCCCTTACTGTTAGTCATGGGAGGTAATCAAGGGGTCAAAATCAACAAATATCTTCTGTGGCACGTTTAATTGAAATAGTGTCCCTGATAACTTCTTCCCTTAGTAGGGACAGCAACTCTGTCCTTCGCCTTAGCTGATACAGAGGGGATAGAAAAATAGAGTGCCATAATTTTTTTGCTGCACAGGGAGCCACAAACTCCTGATCCTCTTTGAAAGAGTTCAGATAAAGGAAGATTACTGATTCTTGGGTCCGGAAACTGTTGACGGTTTCATGGGGTTGGCAGACAAGCAGATAGGACTGCGGTATAGCTGATAGTAAAGCCAAAAGCCTCAACATAAGGCTTTACGTTTCTCCAACTTATGTCCATCCTTTTTTTTTCATTTCACTTTAATACACTGCCAATTTCCCTGACCTCTATCGATTGTCTACAGCAGGCCGCTGCGCCATTTGTGGCTCCCAGAGACTGTCTAAAATCACAGGGATGTTGGCATTCATAAACAGGATGTTTTTTTTTCAAACAGACAACATTTCTTGACTGAACCAGTGCTGCTTTAAAATTAAAAAAAGTGTCTGGTTTGTGAAAGCATCGAGGGGAGTAGGCAGATCTGTCCTGTAACATTTCCTACTTCCCCCGACACGTCTGAGTTCCTCAATTGATGCTGAAAATAGCTGCATACCTCCCACTGCCCTTTGTGAAAGAAACAAGGCGAGCTCACTTGCCTCTCCCAGCATAGTGCGACGTCAGACATTAGAACTCCCAAGAGACTCCACACTCTGTACTCCGTTCCAGTTCTTCGCTCCACCCTGCTCTTATGTGCTCGGAGGAGCATTAGACGCTCCCGCCGTTCCTCCTCCTCTGCCAGACGCCACCAAACAGATAGCCCGCACGGATGAAGAGGAAACTGAAGTCAGTGGGACTATTGGATTATCGGCACGGATGCTGGAGAATCGAGTAGCACAAGAGCTGCAATCACTGAAGAAAAACAAGCGGGCAGGACAGGTGAACACGCCGTGCGCCAGCCGTATGCATGTCTCTTAAACTAGCGCGCGGTGGGAGCGTGCAGTGGGAGCATGTGAGGCAGAGGAGACTCCTTGTGTGTGCACAGCGCCTGTCTGTGCGCGCACATGTTTTGTCCCCTTCGCGTACCAAACCGACAACAATAGTCTTGCCAAGGCGAAACAGCGCATGCAGCGGACAGCGCATGCAGCGCATGCGCTGGGCGAGACCTAAAAAGAATCCTGACAGGCATTAGAGTGAAATCTGGAATAGGTGTTGTGTTTCGGGAGTGGGTGGCAGAATGGGTCTTGGATTGACAGACCAGGGACAGGGGCCTACTGCTCGTAGGGCCTGGCAGCTGGTGGTGGTTGGACATGGGATGGCGAAGGAAACACATGCGGGCTGCCTGCTGCTGAGACCTTGCATCATGCAGAGTTTACATCGTCTCCTAAAGGACCCTGGGTGATGCTGTGTGTTGGGCTGGTTTCTATGGAAGCTGGGATACCGGCAATTGGGTGGGGTCTGCTAATGAACTCTGAAGAACTACTTCATGACACAGGGAGTAGGAAACGCAGTAGATGTAATGCTCCTCCTCCACTCTCTTCGATCCTGATTGTGGCCCAATCATAACGTATCGGCGAGGATGTAACAAGGTATTAGAATGGACTCATTAAAACAAAGTATATTCCAGTATAAACCAGGTCTGTACATTTTCACGCAACTGGTCATAATCAGGCATTTTTGGTTTTAACAAAAAACTAAGGCCCAGATGTAGGTAAATCTGATTTACCGACTCTAGAATACCGAATTTTACCGATTCGGTATTCTAGATTCGGTAAAGCAGATGTAGGTAAAAATTCGGTAATTTTTACCGAATCTGTATGATTCGGTAATTACCGAATCGGTATTTACCGATTCGGTAATTGCCATTGATTCCTATGGGCCTGTAGGCCCATAGGAATCAATGGCAATTACCGAATCGGTAAATACCGATTCGGTAAAATTACCGAATTGTCAAGGGTGACAGGGTGTCACTTTGACACCATGTTGCACCCTTGATTTTGACTTGTGTGCCATGTGACACACATACATGCCCTCAGGGCATGTCTGTGTGCCACATGGCACAGGTGTACATGCACAGATGTGCATGTACACTGGAATTCGTTATTTACCATTGAATAGTATTCCATGGTAAATAACGAATCGGTAAGGGCTTGGGGCACTGTTTTCTCCGCCACCTACATATTGATTTACCGATTCGGTAAATTTACAGAATTGGTATTTTACCGAATCGGTAACTTTACCGATTCGGTAAATATACTGACTCTGTAACTTTTAAGGCCCCTACATCCCCATTTCTAAATACCGGTCGGTAACGGCCGAAATCGGCCGTTACCGACCGGTATTTGCCGACCTACATCTGGCCCTAAAGCATTTAACATGATAGTGGAGATATCTGCGCCAGGAGGTACAGTGGGTGGTATGCTATTACAAGATTTTTAGTTGTGTGCTAAAACCTGAATTATAACAAGGTCTGCAGGAACAAGGGGCAGAAGTGGGTGTGAGGGGGGGGGGTATTGTTTGAGGATCAGTGGAGGGGGTGAATGGAAAAGACAGAAGTGAACTTGATACGTCTATGTGAGTTTTAGAAGTTTGTTTCTGACATTCATATTTATTTTTCTTTACTAGGTGAACTTTCAGGAGAACTTGGTAAGTTTTTTGTGAAAGAATGTAATGTTTTTCTCTTAGTAGCGTCCAAGGGAGGCCTGAGATTTGTAATAAGTGAGCATGTCATGTCAACATGAATCTAGTAGATTGCACTACTTTATAGATCAGACAAGGCTGGGTGATAACAAGTATTTCATTTAAAGGTATGTATCTGTATGTAAGTGGAGGATTTGGCTAGACCCTTTTGGCTGTATAAACATTTTTACAGTACTGCCAAGTTAGAGGTAAGCGCGAAATGTGTTGCATTTTGAGTTTGAGTCTATCATTGTTGCGGCATCACAGCGCTATTACAATAGAGGACGTGTAGACAACATTTGCTAGTGTGGCAAGAAAACTGCATGTTACTTGCAGGCAGATCTCTGCGCTCCTCAGGACTCTGACTGTGTGCGGGGCCAGAGAAAGACAGGTCACAAGGAGAGATTCCAAAAGGCGAGCCCTGGCTCAGACTCAGTGTGTCATGGAGGTTGTTGGGGTCTGCAAGCTGCCTTTAGAAATCAATTCCGGGGCAAGTACTGGTCCTGTGACAATAAAAACCAAACTCAAGTACAACAGTGATGCTGTTTTCTCCTGAGCACCGATGTCACAAGAAATTTCTCTTTTTTACACATTGCTATATGAAATGGGGACAATTCAGTTTTTATAAAACGTTGTCAACACTTAACTATCCTATTGGGATTCAACATTCAAACATGCAACCTTTCGTTCACACACAGGTCTCTGCAACAGGCACAGTAACCTACTGAGCTATCTTGCTATGACTAAACATGTACCCACAACGCAACCCCAGGCTGCTGGAACATTAACCGACCGACCTCTTTTACTAGGATTAGAACCTCTGACCTCCAGGTTAAACAAAGATCTCTCTATCAGGTGCTTAACTCACTGAGTCATATCAGTCTCCACTCAGGCTGACTTCCAGCATATTAGTAGGAAGATTTTTACATAGAAAATCAAAGAGCATTCCCATTTGAAGGTGTTTCAAAAAGTCCATAGAAGTTGTTTGCTTCTGAAACAAGTCCCAGCAGTAACACCACACGAGAAGGTCTCTTTAACCAGAGCTTCCAAGTATAACAGGTCTATGTGTGAGTAGATCATCCAGACAAAGTGTTTATATTGCATTCTGGGACTTGTAGTCTTCACATTAAAATGGGACAAACACGACTGCAAGCCTCAGAACGCAAAGCAAAATTACAGACTGGATAAGCTACTCATGCCATGGCCTGTTTTTTGCTGTCCCAAGCATTGGCATAGCCAATAGGTCTCGCCTTTGGGACCTTATAAGTGTTTAGCCATGCAACAGTTGATGTTGTTGGACCAAGGATATTGTGCTGCATAACTAAATACTTATAAGGTCCCAAAAGTGAGACCTATTGGCTATGCCAATGCTTGTTTATTCCTGTTATCTCTCATTATCATTGTTTTCCTGTCTTTCTATCTGTTCTGTCTGTTCCTCCCTCTTAGTCTTGATCAGCATCAAATCCTGAAGATGAAAATGAGTGCCACTGCCCACCTCCTGCAACCACATAAACAAATCACACACTGAGAAAAACTCTGAACACAACAAGCGCAAACATAATTTGCACCTCAGAGTTTGGACCCTTTTCCTGCTCCTTCCAATCCCTTCACCAATATATTACATTGCAGAAAATATTACTTTACGTCCTTGACTCTATATGTAGAAACCTATAGTTATGCTTCTACTTGTTTCTGGAAACAGAATGCATATTCATGAATATGCATTCTGTTTCCAGAAACAAGTAGAAGCATACTGCAGATGGCCAAAACCAGAATTTAAGATATTAGTCCCTCAGGTCAAAAGGATCAATTGTCATTCCATGCCACCGATATCACTACTCATGCCACCATTAGTACAACGAATGCCACCACCAACACCTCCACCTCCATCAATGCCACACTACCAATAACACTACCACAACCAAGCATTGGCAACACCAAAAGGGCTGGATTGAGTGTCCTGGTGTATTGAAACATCGTTTTTCATACCTCTGTTTACATTTGTTGCCACATTAATAACAGAACTGTTGGGTTTGCCAATGTTTATTCACTGTTACTCAACTGTCAGAGAACAGCACACGTGATCTTATCTTATTTTTTTGTCTCACATTAGGTTTGAACATACTTTTACAATAGTAAAATCTGGCTCTTGAAAAAGCTGGACCTGCTGGTGCATGTAAATATCCATTTGCCAACAGTTTGTTCTTCATTAATGCAGCGTAGTGGACAGAATCATTGAATCTATGTCATTTCACCTCAGCCTCTCTTTTAGACTCTATGGATGACTACTGTATAAGGGAGCAACGTTTACCTATCATTGTGGTGGTGAACAATGCCAGCTTAAAATGACCCTCTCTGTGTTTAACTATGTTGCCTAGAAAGTGTGTTTTTTAACACAATCTCAGCACGATATATAATAACTTCAGTTGACCTCCCCTTCTATGGGTAGACGTTCACTTATTAACTTCCTGAAAACCTCTACAGCTTCTGCGTATGGTATGTTTGTATTTGAAGGTTTCGCTGTCACTACTAAAACCAAAGCCCTTCAGTCTTCTTTCTCATGCTGATGACATCTTTGATAATGACTGTTACGGATTTCTTCTTGGTCCCCAATTGATCCGCATAGTTTCAAGGATACCACATTGTCTGCACGATACAATCTCTGGCTGCTACCGTCACCCTCTTCAACAGCCTCTAACCTGATACCGTAAATTGCTCCTGACCCACGGTTGGTACTTACGTCATACCAACAGTGTTGTTCTATGGCGCTAGAGAGCCCACGGCAAAATGGCTGCACTATAGTGCAGCTCTGTTGGCCGTGTTCCAAAATCCTACCATTATCCTACTACAAGAGCATCATCAAACGTTAATTGTGGCGACCTGCAATTGGAGCTGCCGTGTCTTCTAGACAGGCCCGGTTCTAGCGGGTGGGCCAGGCCTACCCAAACATGAGCCTGGCCCACCCAAACATGACCCTTGGCCCTCGTAGTGACATCAGGAAGGCCAACAGAAAATGGGCACTTTAATATAAAAGTTTCTCTGACGGTTGTTTTTCTTCTTCTTCTAGGAGTTGCATGATTTGGCCTGGGCTCTTTCTCACATGCACCCCCAATCACGCATCTCCTTTTAGAAAGGCGAGCTTGTAGTGTCAGCGCTCTAGCTGACGCACGTCGTGTGATGACGCGACGCGCCTCCGGCCATTTTGTGGATGCGCGCGCATCCTCATTCGAGAGGCGCGAGTGCCGGAGCCCGGACGTTTCACCGCTTGGCGCTCTCTGAAGTACCAAGTTAAATAAATAACGCCTTTACCTCACGCTGCATCCTGTCGTATTTGGGGAGCAAATAACTACATTACAATGGCGACGAGCTCAAGATGAGAAACGACAACAAAACGGAAAAAACCTAAAACGGACACGGCATGGATATAAAACAGAGAGCCTCGAACCCAGGCAGGAGCAGCAATCAAACAGCTCGACAGGCCTGTAAGTAACACGGCCAGACAGCGACAGAGGGATATCAGAGAGCGCGGCATAGCCCACATCCCCACAAAAGAGCCACACTGAGCACCGGGGAGGAAGTAAAAGGGCGCGCAAAGGGGTAGGCTGAAAAGGGCACCCCACAGCACAGCACAACAGGCAGGAGCACTGGCGACCTGAGGAAAGAGCGAAGGGGCAGAGACAGAAAGCCCCCAGCTGCAGTCTGAGAAGCAGGTGAAGAACGGTGCACCAGGCAGCCCCAGGGGCCACAGTGGGACTCCACCCCCGGGAAGGCGCGAAACCATGTGCGCACAGGCATCGTCCGCGACGGCGCCTGTACAATTCCTACCCAAGCCAGGGGAACCCCTTATGAGGTGGGAAGACTGGAGAGACTACATTGACAACTTCATTGAAGTTCTTGAGGATGAAAATGAGGAGAAATTTACCAGTAACAGGAAGAAACGAATATTGTTGCATAATCTAGGCCCGGAGGGGCTCAGGATTTTCAAAAACCTAGGCCCAAACAACGTGGGAGTACAGATGACGACGTATATGCTCACGAAATTGAAGAATTGAATGAACACTACTGACCTGCAGTTTGTGTCTCAATTGATAGATACAATTTTCAACAAAGGAAGCAGCAAGCGGGGGGAATCGGTGGAAGAATATGTGGCGGCATTGAGGAAGCTGGCGTCCACATGCAGATATGATACATTCCAGGATGAATTCATTAAGGATCAATTTGTAATGCACACCACAAGTACAGCCATGCAAGACAAGCTGTGGGCTATTGGGGATGCCACGCTAAAGGAAGTAATGGTGATTGTCAAGAAAGCGGAATTGGCGCGATGATGCGCGGAAGCGGCAAAAAGAGAGACGTTGGCCAGTCCGATGGTGAACAGGATAGAAGAAGAGGAGCCCCGGAGAGACAGTAAATTCAAAGGGACCACACCGAAGGGACCGAACAGGTGGCAAGGGAATCCAGGACCACCGGGAAAACAAATGGGAAACAACAAGAAAGCCTGCTATCGATGTGGAAGTTGGGCACACGAAGCCTACAACAGGAAATGTCCAGCGTTTCGCGCCAAATGCATGTTCTGTGGGATCGTAGGGCACTACGAGAAAGTGTGCCGCAGAAAGTCCGCCAGGAGCATGGTCAAATACATTGACCAAGGACAAGAGGACCCGGAGGAGAACAACCAAGAGGATGACACCATACTCTGCATCTATGACCAAGTGTTAAGTGTGGAAACCAAGAGATCAACCAAGCCGGTGCTGGACATAACGATTGGCGGAGTGCCAATAAGCATAGTGGCAGATACAGGTTCGCCCTACACCATAGTCCAGAGGGCGGTGTGGAATGACATATTTAAACCACATTTGGGCCCAGAACTTGAGCGACTGGACATCAGGCTCGTCACGTACAATGGAGATCGCATACCCATGGTAGGGTTCAGGCCGCTAAAGTTTGAATTCAAGGGACGCAGTGCCAACTGCAAACTGTACATATCTGAAAAAGGACCATCGGTGCTGGGATGGTTGGACCAGGGGGACCTGGGCATCAAACTGGACCCAGGAGCTAAAGTTCAGATATTGCTCACCGAACCTGAGGGTTGGCCGGACCTGGATAAGTGGAAGAGAGAGTACCCCAAGGTATTTGGAGGCACAGTGGGATTACTTGAAAAGTTTGCGCACAAAATTGTACTCAAGGCAGGAGCGGTGCCAGTGTCTCACAAGGTGAGAAATGTGCCCTCGCAGTGAGAGAGGCGGTGCAGGAAGAACTGCAAGAGTTGGAGAAAAAGGGCATTATCAAACCAATCACATGCGCTGAATGGTTGGCACCATTAGTAGTGGTAATGAAACCCAGCGGGAAGGTCAGGCTATGCGTAGACCTACGCAAACTAAATAAAAACATTGTAGTGGAGAAATTCCCCTTACCAAGGATCGAAGAGATGTTGGCAAAAACAAGAGGAATTAAGTGGTACTCCACCATTGACTTAACCTCAGCATACCACCAGATCGCGTTGCACCCGGAGAGTAGGAGGTTGACGTCATTCATCACCCCCTTCGGGTGTTACCAGTACCGTCTCATACCGTTCGGACTGGCATCGACGTCAGCGGTGTTTCAGAAATTGATGCACCAGCTGTTTAAGAATATGGACGGCATCCAGTACTTCCAGGATGATATCCTAGTGATGGGGCGAGACAGGTTGGACCACGATGCGAAACTAACCAAAGTATTGAGGGTGTTGGAAGAAAAAGGCCTAACTGCAGAGTGGGAAAAGTGCTGCCTAGGCATGGAATCAGTGACCTACTTAGGACACGAAATTGAAGTGCAAGGAATAAAATCCAAGACGGAGAATGTAAAGGCGATTTGTGGCGCACCACCACCCACCAGCAAGGAAGATGTCAGGTCCTTTTTAGGAATGGCAGAATACTATAGCAAATTCGTGCAGCATTTTGCAACAAAGACATACCACATGAGACAATTAATGAGAGAAAAGACAGTGTTCTGCTGGACGGAAGAGGCAGAAAGGGAGTTCGAAAGCATAAAGAAAGACGTCGTGGGAGCCATACCCCTGCAAGGATACGATCCCCAAGGAAATACTGTGCTCACGACAGACGCCAGCGATAAAGGATTGGGCGCTGTGTTAATGCAGGACCGAGGACAAGGAGTGATGGAGACATTGAGTTTCGCGTCTCGCACACTGAGTGACACGGAAAGAAAGTTCAGTGTCATTGAGAAGGAAATGTTGGCTGTAGTGTGGGCAATGACAAGGTTCCGACAATTTCTGTGGGGTACACGATTTCAGTTGAAGACGGATCATAAACCATTGGTGAAGGTACTTACCTCCAGTGGGCACGCCAGTGCCACCCCCAGGATTTCGAAAATGACTTTGAAGCTGCTGGAATTTAGATATGATGTTGAATATATTCCGGGCAGTCGGAACAAAGCGGCAGACTATTTGAGTAGGGCGGCAGCCATGGAACCCGGAGAAGAAGACAAAGTAGGCGGTGAGGAAATGGTAGCCCTGATGGATGACCAGGAGAAGGTCATTAGCAACCAGGAGTGGAAGGAAGCCTATAAAGAAGATCAGGACATGCGGGAGGTGAAAGAATGCATAGTAAACGGCTGGCCAGAAAAGAAACACCTTAGTGAAAATCTACGGAAGTACTACGAGGTCAGGGAAGAATTGTCAATGGACGATCAAGGAGTGTTCATATACAGGGGGGACAAGGTCATTCCCCCAGCAGGCATAGTCCCAAAACTATTGGCGATACTTCATGAAGGTCATTGGGGATTGGAAAGACAAAACTGCTGACTAAACAAGGATACTGGTGGCCAGGCATGGACCTGCAAGGGGAACGTCATGTCAGGGAATGCACACAGTGCCAAGGAGCGGACAAAACGCTCAAGCCACTAAGACCGGCACTGGGAAAATTTGACTCCCCGAAGAACCCGTGGGAAGAATTGTCCATCGATATCCTAGGCCCGATCTTGGACGGGCAAGGAACCCAAAAGTATGTGTGCGTCCTCATACACAGGTACTCGAAATGGCCCGAAGTGAAAGTGGAAGAAGTAATGGACACAGAGACAATTCTAAGGTTTCTGAGTGACACGTTTGTGAGAGAGGGCATTCCCAAATCCATCCTAAGCGACAACGGCCCTCAGTTTACCTCAGAAAAATGGACCAAATTCATGGAAAGGAATGGCATCCTCTCCAAACACACCTCGATTTATCACCCGGCAGGAAATGGACTAGTAGAACGCTTCAACCGAGTGGTGATGAGGTCTGTGCAAGCGGCGATAATGAATGACAAGGACTGGGAGAAAGAAATATGGCAAATGATATGGGCGTACAGAATCACCCCCACATGAACAGGGTATAGCCCCTTCCAAATTTTGAGGGGCCGGGACCCCTTCACGAAGGACAACCGAGCGTGGAAGAAGAAAACAATAACCAGCAAATGGTCCCCCGCAGTGGTTCAGGCGAACTTGGAGAAAGCACAAGCCGTCTACGCCAAATACTACAACATGCGAATGAATGTGAGGGACACTGGACTAGAGGAAGGTGAATGGGTGCGAGTTAAGTTGGCGGTAATGCTAAGGACAGGGGACAGCAAATATAGTAGACCCCTTCAGGTCAAGGAGGTGTATGACAGAGCCGCCTTGTTAAGCGATGGCAACGTATGGTCCCAGGACCGCATGGCGAGATGCAATAAAGTACTACAGTGGAGCCAAGGTGAGCTGGAGCCGGAAGGGGCGGTGGTGCCCAATGCAGGAAATGAACCATTCGACTTGGAGATGGACATGGGAAGAGGAGAAGTCAACGAGGAGCAAAGCAACAGAGGTAGCCCTGGGACGGAGAAGGAGATGAATACAAGGAGGTCAATGGAGAGCCCAGCTGCACTGAACAATAGAGAAGGTGGCGCAGAAACTCATGAGAGGGAAGCCACGACTACCCCGGTAAGACAGACCCGAAGGGGGAGAGCGGTGGTGAGACCATCCAGGTTCCAGGACTATGATATGAGCAGCGGACTGTAAGTTTCATGTTGTTCCATTGTTTGGAAAAAAGGGAGATATGTAGTGTCAGCGCTCTAGCTGACGCACGTCGCGTGATGACTCGACGCGCCTCTGGCCATTTTGTGGATGCGCGCGCTTCCTCATTCGAGAGGCGCGAGTGCCGGAGCCCGGACGTTTCACCGGCTCGGCGCTCTCTGAAGTACCGAGTTAAATAAATAACGCATTTACCTCACGCTGCATCCTGTCGTATTTGGGGAGCAAATAACTACATTACAGAGCTGTGTCCCCGCCCACTCATACAGGCAGAGTAGGAGCATGGCGAAGGGGACAAATCCTTTCTTAGGCACCAGGTAACCTTTGCTTGCTGCGTGGATATTTTCTTCTCTATTGATCCCTGGAGAAAAAGGGTGTGTTTTCCCTGATTCACCTTTCCTGACCCTTTTAGCTGCTTATAGATCGGGCTGTGACAGAGTTTCAATGGTAAGAGAATGTGGTTATTCCTTTATTTTATTTTTTTTACTCTGCAAAGGCCGCGCAAGATACATGCTTTGTGTATGCTTCGAGAATGTGTGGGTATTTGTTCATATTTTTAAAATCTGTGAGGGCCCAGCAAGACACATACTTCGTGTAAGCCAAGTATATTTAATTTAAATCGTTTGTATCGTTTTCATGACTGGTTCTGCCACGAATGCAAGACGGCAGTAAAAATGTACAGATAACTCTGGTGATTAATGATCCTGCTGGAGAGCAGTCCTTTTCTTGTTGGTAGTTTTGAAATGTCGATACACTGTAGTTTATCTGGAGAGCTCAGTGGGTTACTGCCTTTGTTACAGAGATCCTTTTGTTACTTGCAGTTCCGAAGTTACAATCCTAACAGGACAGTGACCTATGAACTGTCATCAAAGAGCTGCATACAAACCTGAACGGTATAATTAGTACTTTTTTTTTATTGTGTTGCGATATAGTTAGAATTTCCCCAGTCTTTCATTATTCCAGTGTTGCTATAAAAAGTTTGTTTGGGCAGATGTATATTTTAATCAGTAAAGTCAACCTGCCCTCAACACTGGGGTATGCTTTGAATCCTGTGTTTCTGCTTCTCCAGACCAAACCCCTCTTAAAACATACTGCCTACCAGTATGGATGGCATATGATTCCAACACTTGGTAATGCTAATTGGCTTATGTGAAATTCCCCATAAGCTGATTTACATATTTGCATGAACCTTTGTCTCTGCATAATGTGTGCATGATGTAAAGTACTGTGACACCCTACATTATGAGTAGCGCTATACAACAAATGAAATGCATATGAGAGAGGGGCTATGGAGAGATGAAGGACACTGTTGGAGGGTGGCAATTAGGGAATCAGAGGAGGAGGCCAGTAGGGGGAGAGGCTTCAGAGAGATGAAGGGCACTGGTGGAGGGTGGTAGTGAGGGAATCTGAGAAGGAGGTCATGAGGCAGGGACTATGGAGTGATGAGGGGCACTGGTGGAGGTTGGCAATGATGGAATCCGAGGAGGTGGAGGAGGGGGCTACTGAGAGATGAAGGGCACTGTTGGAGGGTGGTAGTAAAGGTATCTATGGAGAAAGAGGTCAGTGGTGGGGCACCAATTAAGACTTTTGCACCAGCGCTAAGGCCGGCCCTGTCATGGTCTTTCTGTTTTTGTTTATTTAATTAGCAGTCGGGTCATTAGGGCCACTGTGGAACATATTTTAAAGTATGTGCTAATTATATTTACTGTTATATTCAATGTTTTAAGTGTGAGGATGATTATACTAATGTTTTTTACCGGAAATAATGAAAATAGAGCCAGATGGTGGCTGATATGGGCCTGGGGCCCAAGGTCAGCTGTTAGATAAGGTGCACGGTAGAGTAGGGATGGTAGAAAATGGATACTCAGGCCCGAAAGGGAGTGTGCTGCAAAGTCCAGGGTCAGGTGAAGATTGTAATGAAGAGGCATTCTCTCTGAAGTCTGGCAACGAGGGAGGCTGAGTAGTGTACGTGCCTGATACTCCCACCTCAGAAATCTCCTCTTCCCTTCAAAGGAACCTTACATCGGTTGCATTTCAAAAAGAAAAATGAAACGTTTTTGTTTCATTTTTTCTGTTTGTGCTCTTAAAAAATATTTTCACATCCACTCACAAAGGTTAAGGGGTGCCTTGGTGACCCCTTCCTCTTTCCGAGTGACTTACCCCCTACCTGAAGTAGGTGGTAAACTGCAAGTGTTTTGCGACTCTAATTTCGATTGCAAAACAATGATACATACAAATGCTGCTCACTATTAGGAAGGGACACCCTTGGAATGCCCCTTCCTAATACCATCTTGCACAATAGTGTTTGTACAGACCAACACCCTTTGTGCGGTTGCAAACAGGCTGATTTCCCATTTGCAACTACAAAAAACGGTCGTAGATCTGGCCCTTAGTGGACTAAAAGGCAAGTCTTTTGTTATGTGCGCCCTACTTGTGGCTTAGATTTTTAGTGATAATGAGGAACTATTAGAGTAGACTAAATCATACAGAAAATGTGGTTTGTACACTGCACATATACAACACATATATTTGAAGGTGCCCTCTTATGTGATGATGAATAAAGGAGGCTCAGGGAAATAAAGGTTTGGCTTGAATCACACAATTTGGTCAAGCATGGAAGCCAGGATTGATCCCAGGTTTTCTAATTTCACATTGTGCAATTCAGCAACTAGATGGGTGACTCATTCTTCTGTTTTGCATTACAGATGCATGCTTTATCTTTCATAGTTTTAAAATTTTAGCACATGAGAAGAAGCTCACGGCAAACCTATGTATGGATGAGTTTGTAAGGGAGTTTTCAAAAATTAATAGAAGGTTGCCTCTTTGACTGGAACTGCTAGTTTTGAAATGGTCGGGGTGAAAACTGCTAGCAGTTTTCAAAAATACTCCTTTCTCTTTTTTCAAATATGTTACTGTTCTTCAAGAATTTGTATCTTTGAAAGTATATCGCAAAAGAATGACAAGAAAACAAAATGTTTCCAGGTACATTTGTCCAGAGAAATATGTGTTGGACAAATTACAACGAGTAAATAGCTAGCCTTTATAGTACAATGATGTCAAGGCTTTCGTGTGGTAATAGAGACTTCCTTAATCTTGAACTATTATAATATGCTTGGCATTCAAGTACTTGCATTAGAACCTGGCCTGCTGGAATTCGAGGGTTTGCAATTAGGTCCAGACATTGTTCTTACTTTCAAATAACTCTCCACATGCTCTGTATACACACAGAAGCAATCCGTTGTATCATGGTGACTGTTTGCAAGTAGATATGATGTAATCTAGGGCTTGTAGGCTACCTCAAGAAGCAACAAATTGACCCCGCAGTGCAGGGGTGGCTCCACCACTAGGGTGGAGGAGCGTCACCCCACTACTTTCTCGCAGTGCGAGAAACAGAAACAGAAAATGGTAATACCTTTCCGTTATTACCATGTTGTGTTTGTATTGCGAGTGGGCGGGCTGCTCTGCAAGCAGGGTAGGGGAGAAGAGGTGTGCCCACTCCTGAGTGCGCAAAGTCTGTTTGTTCCGCTATCTGGGGCCGCCCAAACCAGTCATGTGCACTCTGCCCTTCTCCATGCAGGCTGCAATGTAGCCTGCATGGAGAACATGTCCTCCACATAAGTCTTTGGCTGGGCAGCGTACCGACCAATTACAATGCTGCTTGCAGCATTGTGATTGGCTTAGAGGAGGGAGCCTGACTGCCTGCTTCCTGTTCCTGCTGGAGGCAGGAGAGCAGGAGCTGAGATCACTTGGGACCCGACCGACAGAAAAGTAAGTTCATATTTGTTTAATATTAATATTATTTACGTAACCCCCCTGCGCCCCCTGCGAGTCATGCCGGCCACGACTGCCGCAGTGACCCACCTGAATGCACCCTTGGCCCACCCAAATAAAAATTCCTGGAGCTGGGCAGGCTTTCAGATACATACAGAAATTGCTGCCCAACTCGCCAGAGATCCAGAGAATGAGAGTGTTTATGAAAAACGCATGAGGACACTTTTGAAGAGGCAGGACATGGATAATCCATAGAAGGTATTTATTAAGAATATAGGAACAGACCCCTGGGACACACCAGCTCCTCTCGTCAACTGTCCAGCTCCCACTGCATAACACCAGTGACAGAACTGACAGGTTGCTAGGAAGCATGAGTGTTCCAAGGCAATACATAAGTAAACATTGGTAAAAGAAACATAGAGAAGAATATAACACATCTTCCTTCTTTGAAAGAAAAGAAAAATAACTATGAACTTCAAGAACAAACGTAATCATCATATTTTTTCGGCATCACATGTGGACGTGCAGAATTACTACTGACAGGAAGAATCGACTTGTCGCTTGTACCTGAAATGGTTTCACCCGCACAAACTCCCTGCTGAGATTTAAGAAACGCAGTGAGCTCAGTGTTCGAACAAGGTGACATTTTCCTAGTATTCCACCAATTACCATCCGCACGTTTTACACTGTTACCTCTAACAAAAACAACTTCTTTTGGACAAGACCATTTTGAACTACTTTTTCAGGATCTGTCTCCCACATTCACACGCACAAACATCCCTTGGGAGAAAACACGTTTTGCTTTAACAATATTCTTATTATGGCGGTGGCAATAAGCCTTTTGATACCTTTCCACTCTCTCTTGTACCCCATTCAGATTCACATCATGTTTAATAGCTCTGTTCATCCACGCTAGTACTGCAACAGAACACGGTATTCTTCCTTTGAGTAGAGAAAATGGTATTTCTTTTGTAACCGAATGAGGAGTAGTGCGATAAGACCATAACACGTCCTTGACATGCTGCCTCCAAGACTCGCCATTCATACACGCCAATTGGACACACTCAACCAACACCCTGTTGAAGCGTTCTACAAGGCCATTACCCCTTGGATGATAAACAGGTGTTGTGGTGTGCTTGATACCCCATTTCACAAGGAAAGTCTTGAACTCTTCAGAGATAAATTGGGGCCCATTATCGGTGACTATCTCTGCTGGACACCCCTCCCTTCTGAAAATATCTTCACAAAAAGATATTACACTACCCGACTTTACTTCTTTAACGAATGCAACTTCAGGCCATTTAGAGAAATAATCAACCATGACTATGGCAAATTTCTCAGAAACATTCAACATGTCAAAAGGTCCACAAATGTCTATGGCCAGTTTATCCCACGGACCCTTAGGCAAAGGTGAAGAAACAATTGTGGTCTCCTGGGAAGAAGGTGTCTTGTCACTACAAGCACATGCAATACAGTTACGAACATAGCACTCAATCTGAATGTCCATGCCTGGCCACCAAAAACTCTCCCTACACCTCCTCTTCATTGCAGACATGCCTCCATGTCCCTCATGCAAAATGTTCAACAATCTTTCCCTAAGGCTCACCGGCACAACCAACCTGCTCCCTCTTCTGAGAAGATCATCCATAACATTCAATTTGGACCATATTAATTTGAAATACATTAAATCCTTGTGTGTACACCATCCACGCTCATCACTCAAACCAGCCATCACCTTGCTCAAGATCTTATCTCCAACCAGAGCACTTTTCCAATCCTCTTGACTAATGGCACTGCACACATCCTTAACCTCAGTCACCATCAATTCATCATCATCATCCTCCTGAATGTGATCCAAAGGCAGTCTTGAAACGCAATCAGCATTTACATTCTTCGCACCTGGGATGTACTTTATCTCAAAAATATACTCCTGCAGACGATAAAACCACTTAGCAATTCTTGGAGTGGCTTTACTTGCACCCCTCGTAGAGAAAAGATCCACCAAAGGTTTATGGTCAGTGCGCAACTGAAAAGAGGTTCCCCACACAAAGGAACGAAAATGTTGCACACCCCACCAGCATGCCAAAGCCTCTTTTTCCATAGTAGAGTAAGTGTGCTCCGCCCCCTTTAAGGTGCGGGAAGCAAAAGCAACCAATCTTTCGACTCCTTTGTGAATCTGAATTAAAATAGCACCCATACCACAATTACTGGCATCAGTGGAAATAACTGTGTGATCAAAGGGATCGAAAGGTTTCAAGGTGACAGCATTAGCTATACAACGTTTGATGGAATCAAAATTTTGTTGACAAACCTGGCACCCTTCTTCATAAGTTTCCTTAACTCATGTACTTTGTTGGAAAAATGATGCATACATTTCGAATAATACTCCGCGAGACCAAGAAACGATCTTAACTGGTCTCTATCCTTGGGAGCCGGTGCTTTCTCAATGGCTTCCACCAGATTTCGTTTAGGTTTGACTCCCTCATGCGATAGCGTGTGACCCAAATATTCAACCTGACCCACACCAAATTTGCATTTCTCCAATGCAATGGTAAGACCGTTCTCAGACAATCTCTTGAGGACCTTATCCAGATTGACTTCATGTTTTGATACATCACAACCCCAAACCAAAACGTCGTCCTGAAACACCACAACATTTTCCAAACCAGCCAAAACAGACTGCATGACCCTTTGGAAAACAGCGGAGGCTGATGCCAAACTGAAAGGCATGCGTACAAACTGGAAAGCACCCTCTGGAGTGATAAAAGATGTAATGTGCTTAGAATTCTCATGTAACAAAATATGGTGGTATGCATTGGATAAATCCAGAGTAGTAAAATGCGTACCCCCCTTTACAGTAGCTAACATCTCATTGATACGACGAAGGGGATGGCAATCTATCCAAATATTATTATTCACATCCCTCAGGTCAATACAGATCCTAATATTACCGTTGAATTTTCTGGCCAAAACAATCGGACTTAACCATTCTGATGCCTCAATAGGCTCTATTACACCCTCCTTACAAAGCCTGTGTAACTCATCTTTAAGTTTATCCCTCAAAATGATAGGAACGTTCCTAACCTTATGCACCTTGGGAACAACACCTTCCTTCAAAATCATTCTATGTTTAAATTTTCTCAGACAACCCAACTTTTCCTTGAATAATTCAGGAAACTTGTTGCACCATATAGAAGCATTACTCGGCGAGGTTGGTAATACTTGCTGAGGATGATTAGGATTTAACACAATATTGAGAGCTCTCTGCTCCTTCCAGCCCAAAAGAGATCTGCCCTTATCCACTACATATAACTTCGCTATGGTTCTTCTAGTCAAGAAAAACATTTCTGTTTCAATACACCTAATAACAGGTAACGTTTCACCACAATACCCTTCAGGAATGACATTGGTGGGTTGTAACTCTTCCAACCTACCACCCAAACCTTCCCAGATGAATTTGTCAATGATAGTGAACGGGGAACAGGAATCTGCCCAAACTTGTACTTCTTTATCTCTAATTTTGATATAACATTTGGGAGGGCAATACCCGTCTTGTTTGTCCTCCCCACACTTAAGTACTTGATTGGACTCAATAACCATAAGTTCCACACCATCGTCTTCACAATCACTATCACACAACATCTCATTTCTTGGAGAAGGATTGATTTGGTCAACTAAATTCACAGATCTGGAAGGGATAACAGAGCCAGAGCTTTTGCACCATCTTGCAAAGTGCCCCAGTTTTTTACATTTATGACACCTAGTTTTAATGGCTGGACAAAAATTACCATCTTGTTTGTTATCGGGAAACAATATATCTGATCCTTTTTTTAAACTCTTTTTTAAGATCTGCACAGCTTCATCATCTTGCACCGCTTTTTTGGGAATACTATTAAGCTCTTTGACATATCTAGAAGTGTTCTCCATTCTTTTGGCCAGCGACGAATTTCGTAGCGCGCCCTGCATTGCAAAATGCGATGCAGTGCGCGCTCTGAAATTCATTTTATTAATTACATTGTTTACTTACCTGCAATTATCCATATTCCGGTTTTTAGCACCCTCGACCCTGCCCTTCCCCCTCCCCGCCTTCCTGCCCCACCGTAACTCCCTCCACGGGCCGCGGCTGCAGACACCTAGTGGCAAAATAGCGGCCAACGATATCCAGTAATGACTGGGCCCGGCAGCACGTCTTGGCACCTGAGAACCGGACGTGGTGTGGATGATAACGGTGAGCAGTTCTGGCAGCTGCTGTCGTGGGAATCCTGTGAGACCTTCGGCCGGATGCCATCGAGTCCGCAAGGTGGAGGCGTACTGCTGCCGGGTGCCATTGCGGTGTCTGTATTCGGGCGATGTGAGTGGCCTGCCCATAGAGAACCTGTAACTGTGATGCATGATGGCCCAGAGGACTCGAGTACTGTGGAGCAGAGTGACTGAGGTTGTGGCGTGCGTCCAAGGCTGAGGTGAGATCCTGCGCGCGGCGGTCTGCCGGAGTCATGAGGACCTCCGATGCGGTGTAACTCGAGATATTGCCCTTGCAGTGGTGCTGAATACAGCCAGTATGTTGGGGTGCTCGGGCTGTGCCCTCTGTGAGGCCTGTGGCATCAGACTGTTCTGTGCCTACACGGTGACCCTTACAGCAAACGCCATGACCCTGGGAGACATGCATGCGATGGGCCATGCACCGGGGCCTTCGTAGCATCACTGGCCGCGCTGCAGACTGAGTGATGCCTGAGTGCTGCCCCTTAGGCCTCAATATTGTCTGACACCGGACTGTGAATGTAGGTGTTCTTGGCCCGGTTAGGCCCCAACTCTCTTGCACTGTGCTGCGTCATAGAGGTTCTGAGCACCTGGTGACAATTGTGCTGTCTGCACCCTTATTGGAAGATAAGCTCCGCATTGAGGCCTGTTGGGTCTATAGGCTTTGGAGGATTTCTGCTGCTCTGTCTTGCTGTAAACCAGTGAGGGGCTTCGGGGCTTGAGGGCTGGTTGAGCGCCATCTGGGAGTCTCCCCATCTCTGGCAGGAATAATTCCTCCTGGGTGATTGTCCTCTCCCATGTGGGAGAGCGACTGGGTTCAACATCAGGTGGACGCCCAGTGGAGGCCTCAACGATTTTTTGAGCAGGGGCCTGAGGCAATCACACCCTATCCACAGCGATGGGGAAAACAGATAAGCGACAATCCCGCCTCACATTTGAAGTCAGACACACATCCAGATCCCAACAGCAGGATTTATCAGACTCTGAGCCAGACTGCACTCACAGGGCACCTTGTCACTATAAACCACACTGCTGGCTATGCAACCAAGTTTCGAATGAATTGTCAGGAAGAGTGATACGCTGAATCGTCACATGGACAATATGGGTGCAGAACTAGACAAGTAAGCAACACAGATAACTTCTGTGGAGCAACGCATCTCAACTACTAAGGATGACTTACAATCAATCACAACTAAATGTTTGAACATGGAGAAAGTGCTGGCAGTGATCCAAGCAAAAAACGGAGAGTTAGGGACGTTTGCTGTGATCATATATGCATCTTTGCCAAAATTGGAACCATATAAGAAAGCACTAAGTCAGTTTGATACAACTGACTTTCTCACGTCTATTTCAACTACATCAGTTGCACTCGCAGGCGTTATTCACTGGGAAGTACGAGGTGGTCTAAGACTTCACCTAGTCACACCCAAAAATTGACATCCGGAAATTTAGGTTTAACTAAATGCCTTGTCGATAGACGCACTACTAACCAGGGAAAAATACACAGATGATATGAGGTGAGCAGACCAGAAAACTCTAAATCTAGACCGTTTCACAAAAAAACTGTCTTTGGGTCCTTTTTCAATTTCCCAAACTTTTTTATTTAAACACTAAGCAAAATCCAGATAGACTCTGTCGGACTCACACGTATCGCGATACACACTCGGCCGTTACTCGCGTAAACCTTACAGCTTTATCACTTACTTGGCTCACTACATTTTAGTCTTTACGTGACTCTTCATGAGAAATACCTTGCTGTAATTTGTGACTGGTTTCCCCTTTTAGGGTGAGCCTAAGCCAAAGCCAAAGCCTATGCTTTGCTCTAAGAGGCATACTGTATTGCTTCTGTGAAGTTATTAGACACCCACACACGCCCACCCCTTTTTCATTGGTTGCATGTTGTGCTTTTAAAAATAGTTTTGCTCCCTCCCTGGTGACTGCCCCTGCTTCGTGGATGCCTTCCCAAGTGGCCATATGTTTTGCATCAATGGACTACTTTTTCTTTCATCCTTTCCTCGCCGCTCACTTGCATTTTTTAACTTCCGGCTCCATATTTAAATTCCTTTCCCCCTCCTTTCTCCCACCCTGCTTTCACGTTACCCCACTCCCGCAGATGGCGCTGCCGCCAGTGTAGCGGCCTTTTTTTTTTTAAAGATCAATTCCTACCCAGTTGCACTCTAAAGGTATCTTCTGCAACAAATGTAACTGACGGAAACGATTGCAGCAGCGCCACCTTGAGCAGAGCGTGGAGGTAGAGCGGCATCGCCAGGGCTTCCCTGCAAGAATGACCAGCAGGGCAGGACAAGTTAGGTTTCTGTTTCTTCGCTGCGTGGCTGGATTACTATGTAAAATAGAGCGATATCGCTGTCCTACGTGCAGTGATTACATGCTTCATCGGGCACATACATATCACATAGATTAGCGCACGAAGGGGGGACCTGGGGAGAGCCTTGCGCATGCCAGTCTCTCCCCGGGTGTGTTCGCGCGGATCAATGGCCACGGCAAGTGAGGTGCTGATTGGTGAGGGCCAGGTGGGGGAATTAGGGCCAGCGCAGGGCAACGAAGCATTGCGCACTAGGGAGGCGGGCGGCGAGGTTCGTTTTTGTCCCACCCACCCTCCCCCTTTTTTCTTTAGGCCTTTTTGTTTTTCCAGTGCTTCCGTGCTGGTTTAGTTGGGTTTTTTATTTTGCCACTTTAAGAAAGGTTGTTTTTCTTTTTAGGCGGATTTTAGTGGGGGGTGGGCAGCCTGGAGCGGGTTGGTCCATCCTCAATAGGCAGTTGTGGGAAAGGAAGGGGTATACCTAAGAGTTAGGGGCTTCTGGTTTGGTTAGGGTTAACTTGGTGGGGTGTTTATTAGTGGGTAGGAATGATCTGTTAGGCTGAGAGCAGTTTGAATTAGTAATTAAATAAATAAATAAAGAAGTGGTTTGTTGTGTTGTTTATAACCTGTCTTAATAAAGTGGCCCCTCTTGCTGACTAAGAAGTTGTGGACAGTGACTTTATTGCGCGATGGGGCCTCTCCGCTTCCGGTCACAGTTATTTTACTGAACGCAAAACTTTCCTGCTGGATGATAAGTCATAGTGAATGGCAACAGTAAGTGTTTCGCTGGCGCGCCACTGCGCTGCTCTTCAAAGCCCTTTTATCTTGTTTTATGTCTATATGGCTAGCAGGGGCCGAGCTAAAGTTTCAACTGAGCTGTGTGTGCTGCTACTAAACTTTTATCCGGCGCTACTCTCTCGGACTGGGGTTTGTTTACCTCCTTAACTAGTGGCGAATAGTCACAGACCAGACTCGGGTCACGAGAGCCATGATAGTAAAAAGCCACAAATAGTTACATAAAACATGGCCATAAATAATTGAGTTAAATTCAACATACTGGCCATACAGTGTATAGGTAGAAACCACCACCAACATGTTACGAAGCAAAACTCAGCTAAATTCATGCTCTGTTTTGAACCAAAAATTATTAGAAAATTACGAAATGTTAATTTTAACGCAGTCATTTGACTCGTTATCCTGCCACTATCGCATGGTGCCACCGGGTTGGGAATACCACGTTAACACGGCTTTGCTTTCCCGCGATAGGCTGCGATATGCAAAGCTGTGTTAAGCTAAATTTGCAATGGTTATCACACGTTCTTGGGAATATCTCCCTTAGAGTCTTTCACGTTTGCACAATTAGATTCTTTGGTGATCACTGCAAAACATATTTTAGTTTTATTGCGGTCTATCGGATGTAGCTATGGTCTTTTTAAGTACTTCATTGGTCCTGGATGGTGATACAATGTCTCCCACAACATGACCATCTTCTCATGCAATGCATGTGAGTAGCACCGTGTGCACCTCCAATATTGAACAAAACTCTGATGTATGTACGTATTGAATTTACAGCCTTGAAAAAGACAAAACAAGTGTCAGCTGTCTTCCAATGGTTAAACACACAAGTGCAGCAATTATGGATCTTTGAACCTGCTGTAGTGCTTTGGGTGTATTTTCTACATTTGTGATCTGTGAAGAACACACATTTATATTGTACGCTATCATGGTGGCATAGTGTTTAGCCTGTAGAGCCCACATGACATAGAATCATCCCTATATACCCTGTGTATTTGGAGGTGCAGAAGATTGTATACCACTGTTTCCAATTCTTCTTTTGTAAGTAAGCAGAAAATATTTACCTCTCCCAAAGTGGCAATGGAATTTAAAAAAAAATATTTCTTTATTATCATTAAAGTAAGCAACAATCATAGTCAATATACGACAGGTGCACTGTATTACAAATATCAGCCTATAAATAGCAGCTCAGGTTACGGTCGACAGGCTCAAGAGCCTTGGGAAATGTCCAACCACCGAAGCAGGTCAGGAAACATGACTAGACAGGCAGCCTGTGTTACATTTCTGCACGAATCTAATAGTGCTGCACACAATGTTTGTCTGACCTATGCTGCTCTCTTTGCGATCTTGCACACTTGCACACCTTTGCACACCTTGATATGAATTATTAAACCGCTTGATACTTGCACGTTCCTCGCTATTATTTTATTTTTCGATTGCCTCATTTTATTCTACATTTTAAAACGCTCTGTTACCCTGCACATTAGCGCTTGCAGCGCTTGGCTGTCCTCTCCACGCCGTTTTTTACTCTCCCAGCCGACTAGGTGCTGGGGAGATACACGGCCGGACGCCATCTTGGGGGAACGGCAGGGGCAGCGCTCTAGTCGCTGGCTGCCTCCTGCCCTCCCGGTGCACATAAAACCGCCGGTGTTCGTAGCGGCGCTGATCTAATAGTGCTGCACACGATGTTTGTCTGACCTATGCTGCTCTCTTTGCGATCTTGCACACCTTTGCACACCTTGATATGAATTTTTAAACTGCTTGATACTTGCAAGTTCCTCGCTGGTATTTTATTTTTTGATTGCCTCATTTTATTCTACATTTTAAAACGCTCTGTTACCCTGCACATTAGCGCTTGCAGCGCTTGGCTGTCCTCTCCACGCCGTTTTTTACTCTCCCAGCCGACTAGGTGCTGGGGGGATACACGGCCGGACGCCATCTTGGGGTAACGACAGGGGCAGCGCTCTAGTCGCTGGCTGCCTCCTGCCCTCCCGGTGCACATAAAAACACCGGTGTACGTGGCGGCGCTGATCTAATAGTGCTGCACACGATGTTTGTCTGACCTATGCTGCTCTCTTTGCGATCTTGCACACTTGCACACCTTTGCACACCTTGATATGAATTTTTAAACTGCTTGATACTTGCACGTTCCTCGCTGGTATTTTATTTTTCGATTGCCTCATTTTATTCTACATTTTAAAACGCTCTGTTACCCTGCACATTAGCGCTTGCACCACTTGGCTGTCCTCTCCACGCCGTTTTTTACTCTCCCAGCCGACTAGATGCTGGGGAGATACACGGCCGGACGCCATCTTGGGGGAACGGCAGGGGCAGCGCTCTAGTCGCTGGCTGCCTCCTGCCCTCCTCAGCTGGCTATAATATGTGTATGCCTACCAGACGGCGCTGCGAGCGGGCGCAGCGGGCGCGCCGGCGGCGCACCGAAGGCACGCCAAAGGCGAGCCCGTCTGCGCACGTCATCGCCAGACCATCGCCTCTTGCCAAAACCCCTGGCTCTGGTCCCCTAGAGGCCCTACAGTATGACCGTGACACCTTACTAGCCCTTAACCGTGGACGAACCTGGGCTTCACCTTCCGGTCTTTTTGGACAAACGAGCCTCGAATGTAAGTCCTGCAACTTTGCCACCCTCATGCCTTGTTTGCCTGGCAATAAGCGGACTTATTTTAAACATGTTCCCATCTCTATTCTTCAACTAAATGTCAGTTCCCTTGTGAAACACTACCTAGATGTTCAGACGCTTATTCAGGATGAATCTCCTGACGTTCTTTTTATCTGTGAAACATGGTTGCGCGATGACTTGACTAGTGTGCCTAACCTCGCTATGCCTGCGGGGTATCTGTTTAGAGCTATAAACAGGGATGCCAGAGGTGGTGGGATTGCAGTCATCTACAAGGACCAATTTACCTGCTCCTTTAGCAAGGAAGCCATATGGGGTTATGAAAGTGCTCGCTTTAAAATCAGTCTCAGTCCCAATTTCACACTATCATGTCTCTACATCTATCGCCCCCCTGGGCCTGCATCCAAGTTTATAGAGTCGTTGATTGAGGTCACGAGTTCTCTGGTACTGAACTCGGCCAATTTCTCTATCCTGGGGGACCTAAATCTCCACTTCTCAGCTTCTTTTTTTTATCCTCAGGAAAATCAAAAAACTACTTCCCTTCTTACCTTCAGCTGCAGGAATGACATTGATTTCCACATTAATATTTTCGAAATTGGACTATTGCAACGCCCTCCTGCTAAATGCCCAACAGCAGGTTGTGGATAAACTGCAATTAGTCCAAAACGCAGCGGCTAGGGCACTTCTTTCCATCCCTAAATACCAATCTGTTTCAGCGGCCATACGTCAACTCCACTGGCTCAGAGTCAGAAGCCGCATAAAATTCAAGGCCCTCTGTATTGCATACAAGGCAATACATAACTCAGGCCCTCAATTTTTAATAAATGCCTTCAGGATTTACACCCCCAGCAGGTCTCTCCGTTCGGTATCACACTTTCTTCTTCCCCTTCCTCGCACCAGAACAGTTGCCTGGGGAGACAGACGCTTCCTGGTAGCTACGGCGAGACTATGGAACTCCCTTCCTCTCTGTATTAAAACCAGTCCAACCTTCTTAATTTTCCGAAAACAGTTGAAAACGTGGCTCTTTGATCAATAAATTTACTTCTCCTTTCTGTTAATTGTTTAAATCCTCTGCGCCGAGACACCCTCGGGTATTTGTGCGCATTACAAATTGAATAAACATAAACATAAACATAAACACTTTGACAATGTCCATGAACCCACTATTAAAAATCTTCTCGCAGACTTAGCGGCCTTTCAACTAGTCCCCTTAATTCAGGTTGCAACTCATACAGCGGGGCACACACTTGACCCCCTTTTTTCCAATATCTTAGAGTTCAGGACGGACCTACCCAAACCTATGGGCTGGACAGACCATCACCTAATCAAGGCCGCTATCACCATAACAGAACCTTTTAAAAAGGATGGGCCAGCTTGGAGACTTAAGAGTCTTTGGAACTTTTTCAACAACCTCTTATCTCCATTCTGAATCTTTCCTTTTCCTCGGCCAGTGTCCCCTTAGCTTGGAAGCAAGCTTGGGTCGCTCCCATCATTAAGAACACTACTCTTGACCCTTCCAAACTAGAGAACTTCGGGCCAATTTCCTTGCTGCCATGGGTCTCTAAGCTTGCGGAGGCCCACGTAAATAACACCCTGTCACACTTTATGCACCAGAAGAACATCCTGGACCCTTCACAGAATGGATTTAGGCCTGGCCACAGCACCGAATCCGCTCTTCTGACTACAACTGAACCCCTCCGGACTATCCTCGACGCCGGTCAAAGTGCTGCGCTGATTTTGCTTGATCTCAGCGCGGCCTTTGATACGGTGTCACACGACATCTTAGTAAATCGTCTGGAGAGGGCAGGTGTTACTGGACCTGCCTTGCTGTGGTTCTGCTCTTTCCTTAAGGACAGATCTTTTCGGGTCTCGGCACCTCCGTTTCTTTCCCAAGCCCATCACATCGGCCAGGGCGTCCCGCAGGGCTCTGCGCTCAGTCCGTCTCTCTTTAACCTTTATGTTCAGCCTCTGGCTGACGTGGCAAAGGAGTGGGGGCCTTAGGCTGGTATCTTACGCGGACGATACCCAGCTGGTCATCACCCTCGCTGAAGGCCCGTCTACTTCGGCCTCGAGATTTAAGGTCGGCATGGCCGCGGTAGCGTGCTGGATGACCAACAACTGCTTGCAGCTAAACGCCGGGCAAGACGGAGGTGCTGCTGGTTGGTAGGAACACTGCCCTCTGGAATGAGCATTGGTGGCCCTCCTCACTGGGTACCATGCCAGCATCCAAACCGCTTGTGAAAAACCTGGGAGTCTGGATGGACTCCTCCTTGAGCTTTCAGACCCACACCAAAAGAGTGGCAGCAACATGTGTGGGTCTGTTGAGGAGCCTCTCTCCGATACTCAAGTTCTTCGACTCCAAAGCTCGACAGCTTATCATCCAAGCCACAATTCTGTCACATTTAGATTATGCTAGCGTCCTACTCTTAGGCGCTAACAAGGCTGAGATAGCGCGCCTTCAGAGAGTTCAGAACTCGGCTGCAAGGACTCTGGTCGGCCTTCCTCGCAGGTGCCCGACCAGGGCTATCATCAGAAAGCTTCACTGGCTCCCTATGCAATCCCGAATTAAGTTTAAAACTTTCTGTATTGCGTACAAAATTTTAAAGCTTGGATGCCCAGATCTTCTACGGCCGCTTCTGATGCATTATGTGCCCCAGCGTAACCTTCGTTCGCTGGGACAATCCCTTGTGACGGTACCTCAGACTAAACTCTGCCGGAGTGGTGGCCGCTCCTTTCGGGTTCTAGGAGTCAAGCTCTGGAACTCTCTTCCTGTGCACATCCGTAGTCTAGACACCTTGTACGCCTTTCGGAAGGCTGTCAAGACCTTTTTGTTTCCTCCCCTGTAAAGCTCCCCCTTCAGTTCTTCTTTCATCCTTCCGTTCTAGCACCTTCTGATCACCAGCGCCGGGACGCCCCTTTGCCGGGGCAGCTGCTGCGCTTTAACAAATTAATAACATAACATAACATAACAAACGTTCTCATTTACCTGGGCGATAAACAGCATCTAATCAGGCGACCTAAGAGTAACCGAACTCCATATAATGAGAAACACAACCATAAACAATCCCCATACCCAATCCCACCCCCCACTTCCAATCCTTAAGCGTGGCTCAAAACAGGGACAAATAAAGCAGTGGGAACTATCTGGGGCCCTATCTCGATTTACTCATTCTGGATCGCCCGGGCTTAGACCAAGCACATTTTTGTGGCCAGGTGTTCTTCCTCCTAATTCCACAATTCACTCTCCTCCCGCCTCTCAACACATAACTGTACAACTGTACCGGACTTGTTCCCGCCATGGATTCCACGAATTTTTGGGTTGTAGCACTGCAGGCTAATAAATCAGTTTCCACCCTCTCATCCATACGGGACCCCCGCATATGTGCTTCTTCGGCGCCAGCCCATTCCATCATCTCCCTTCTTCAACCTGTTTTAGCGGGAGCCTTGACACTCATCCATTCTTTCACAATTTGGCGTTTGGGCACTAGAAGCCCCAGCATTGTAAAACACCTATTCAGCTTCTTCTTTGGGCTAGTAGGGAGGAGGCCTAGGATGCATTGTTTAATCATACACTGGATCACCCAAACTGTCGAGTATGGAATATTACCCAAGATTTCCTCCCAGTACCCCCTGGTGTCCGGGCGATGCCATACTATATGTGTGAAGACCACTACTGACACTCCACACCTGGCACAGCTCTGCGATCTGTCTTGATAACTCGCATGGAGTCTTTTGGGGGAGGGAATACGCCATTTGCACTATATAGTATTGGGTCAATTTAAAGCATGCACAAAGCACCACAGTGCAGACCCCCACATGTATTTTTTGACAATCTCTATGCATAGGGGGCTCCTCACAAACCCATTGGCAAGCATCTTCAATTCTGAGCGAGACATGTCTACTATACAATCTTAGTGCCCAAGTATAGACGTATTATGAATTTGTGGCCCCCTGCAATTGAAAGCATGGTCACTGGTGTCTTGGACGGATCTGGTACTTCTGGGAATGAGGGCCATCATTTTCTTACAATCTTTGCAATGTTGGCGTATTGTAGGAATTGTCCAGTCCCAAGTTCAAATGTCTCTACTGCGTTCTGCAATGTAATAAAAACGGCCCACTGAATACAGGTTCGAGAGCATATTACACCCTCCCTCATGCCACTTATCAGTTGCCATTGTACAAGCAATTTACGCGAAGTGTCAGATAATCCTTAGAGAATACAGCGCATGTCTGATCACCCTCCGAATTGTTCTCTCCCAGAGCCAGCCCATGAGGCACGTCAGGTGTGGAAAGGTATTGGGTAAGTCGCATAACCTCATCAAGAGGGTCCCAATTGATGGTACACATGCGTGGCATCAAACAGAATCCTCTCCCAGTTAGTCTCCACATTGAGCCAGTGTATGACATGCTGCACGTGGGCTGCCAAATAATACATTTCTAGGTCCGGAACCTCCATCCCCCCACTGTCCCATTCTCGTTGCAGGGTAAGTAAGCTAATCCTACACCGTTTTCTGGCCCAGAGGAGCTCTACTAATAGTTGGTCACATTCTCGGAAGACCTTGGGGGGGATCTCATACATGGCTTCCTGCATGGTATAAAAGCACTGAGGCAGGATGACCATTTTTAAAAGTTCGGTCTTCCCCATTAGGGGTAGTTTCAAAGTGTTCCAAAAAGCAATGGAGGGGTGAAGGCCCATGAGAACCCAGCAGAAATTCAGGTCATAATTCCCTTGTTCACCATGAGTAACGTGTATTCCAAGGTATTTAACTCTATCAGTCTTCCATGGTAAACCTGGTTCTGGTCGGCAAGCAATCTGCAAGACTTGCAAGCGATTTGGTAATTTTGAATGTAAACCCGAACAATAGGAGAACTCCTGGAGGACATTAAGCAGTGGCTCCGAAATGTCGGGCTGGCGTAAATAGACCAGAGCGTCATCAGCGTATAAGGAGACCACATTGGCCGTGGCTCCGACTTTTATCCCCAGACCAACTAACATTTGGAGAAGGCGGAATGCAAGCAGCAGCTTTATTACTAGAGCTAAGATCAGGGGTGACAGAGGGCACCCCTCTGCAGAAGGATTTCTAAGGACAGGTAGGGCCCTGTCTGCACCTTGCCGTCAGACCACCATACAGCAGCTTGACCCCAGGATACAATTTTGACCTAGGCCCATCCTGTTCCGGACCTGCCAGATGTATTTCCAGTGTACCAAGTCAAAAGCCTGCTTTATATTTAGCTGCAGGGTTTTAGGTTTAAATCTATAATAACTGATAAAACCCCACTGAAAGAGAAATAGCCCTCACCAGTGAATACATAAAAACACTGAAAAAACACCTGCACAACCACAAACTAAATGCCATTCAAAGAAAGGAAAATAGAGTGAAAGAGTCTTTTTTTCATCCTGAAGGGCCAATACAATGTAACTTTGTTATACAAGCTAGCAGTAAGAAAGACTGGGCTAACATTATTCTGCTTGAGTTTTGTTGTTTAGGGATGTCACTAAAATATTGTTTTGTTTTCCTTTTGCTTTTTTCAGTTTTGTGGTCTTTGGTCTAAAGATGCAGGGTTTAGAAGCTTGTTTAGGTCTTGTTTAATTATTTTATAAACTGTAAAGAATCAGGAAATATCAAAATCATATTTGATATTTTGGCTGTGTTTGATTCTTTCACTGATAGGTAAAATGGCTGTTTTCATAAGACTCTTTCCAAATATGTGTCATCACATTTACCCACAGAGAATGGGTAAACACCCTTAATACAATAGCCCACAATTTCTTGTGGGTCAGTATTGATAGTAGGTGAATTGCCAACACCTCAGGCTTTAAACATTCAATGAAAGGTCTAGTGAAGAAATTTCTTCCTCTGCTGCCAGTTAGCGCTAAGGAGACGGTGGTCAGAGCACTGATTTTGTCTCGCTTAGATTATGCTAACGCCTTGCTGATTGGCAGCCCAGCTTATTTGACCAGGAAACTTCAAGTGGTCCAAAATGCGGTCGCTAGACTGCTACTGGGATTGCCTCTTAAACAGAGTGTTCGTATTCATTTACGTACTCTGCGTTGGCTCCCAGTGGAGTCTCGCAATAAATTTAAAACGCTTTCCATTGCTCATCGTGCTCTGTATGGATGTATGACGTTACAACGCATACTTTTACCACGCATACCATTACAACGCGGTTTTTACCACGCATACCATTACAACGCATAGCGCTTTGGGGTGCTGGATAGTGAATAGTTTAATTTACTATTCCAACTCCAGTCCCCGTGGACACTAGGGAAGGTTATTGGATAGTAAATTAACCTATTCCCTATCCTAGAGCGCCCCCCAGCGCAATGCGTTGTAATGGTTTGTGTTGTAATGACCTCGTTGTACTGGTTTTGCGTGGTAAAAGTTTCGTTGTAAAGGTTGTATACCGCTCTGTATGGACTTGGTCCTAGCTATTTGCAGAAGCGATGTGACTTCTATAAACCTTCTCGACACCTGCGCTCATCGGATCAGTTGCTTATGCAGAATCCTCGGTTTAATCGCCAGAGGCTAGGCGGTAACTCCTTTGTCCGCAAAGCTGCCCTGGCCTGGAACCTATTACCGCTGGCTTTGAGGAGTATTCATGACCCATTGCTCTTTAAAAAAATTTTTAAAACGCTGCTTTTTTAAGCCTGACATCGGAGTGTAGATAAATTCTAACTTTCTGGAGTTAGCGCCGGGACACTTTTAGTAGCTGTGCGCTGTACAAATAAAATATAACATAACATAACATAACATAACATAGTGACAAGTATATGTATAAAGAGTGGTATCACCAAGCATCTGGGATAGTGGTGAACACATGACACCAGACTTTTGGAAAGCATGGAACGTAGTGTCACTTGGAATGCTCTGCAAAAAAGGTTCTTCCCAAGTTCAACAAATATTGGAGTGATATTGTTTGTATTTGCAGAGATTCTTTCAATCAAGTATGGGGTGGATCACTTGTCCTGCAAACCTGGATTCCTCAGGTATTCTATCCGTCCCTTGATAAAAGAACCCTCATGCACTCGAGTTTTTGGCGTAAATAGCGGTATATCTTGATTTTCCGCTAAAATGCTCGGGTGTCTGCATAATCACGGGGTTGCTTTGTATGCAGCCTCCACCAGGAGGTAGTCATCCAAGGTTATGTGCAGTAGTGTCCAGTGATAAGTGGAAGTGGTGCAATTTAAAATAACTCAAACATCCAGAAACTAGTTTTATTATTCCAGAGTTGGGTTAAGCTTGTTGAAAATATCTCTGGTATGCGTTTCGAGAATTTTAGGGTTCTCAACGCTACCTATTCTCGTGATCTAAAAGGTCGACATGTTTCAGCCCTTTTCGTCAGAATGATCAGTGGGCTTTCTTCAGGACCAGGTTGTGAAGGTGAGAAGGCGACGTATTAATCCCTTCTTTCTCTGAGTCTATCTTTGTGCCTAAAAAAACAAAAGTGTCACCTTGGGTGAGGGTAAAGGGAACTATCTTACATATTTTTTGTTATTGATTGCTACATTATATATCTATTCAGTTGTGCTATATCACATCAATCACTCTTCCCATTTCGAGTAACCACATACCCAAACTCTATTCGTTGGTGATTAGGTTAGTTTTCTTGTTTCTATCACAGATCTGACATATATCTTCTCTGTTTTTCTTCCCTCCCTTGGTCGTTTCTTTTGGGGGGTATTGTCTCACATTCAATGAGTTAAACTCGTCACACATTCAGGAGACCGTGTAGTTTTCTGTGCTTATTAGTCACGCATTCAAAGCGGGGCAACTACCTTACTTTTGTATCTCACTATCTGCCTTTATTATAGTACATTTCGATTATATTACCTCTTACTACGTTCTCACATGTTGTCCTCAAACCATTATGCTTAGTATGTGGTATCAGTGGTTTAACGTATATCACGCAATAGCTTCGACCTTGTGTTTTAAATTAGGTTTTGTTGTTTTTCTAAAAGATTTTTTGTTGTTTATTTCAAAGTACTAACAGGTCGCTTCGCATTTATTTAAACTCCTTTCAAAAGGCGCGTTTCGTTACATTCTGACCATTCATGCGCTCTCAGTCAGTTGTAAATCACGTACCTCTGCACGTGTTAGTACGTGCTTCCTCGGGTGTCCAGGGAGTCTGTGCGGGGGTCTTATTCTATATAAATCAAAAAGTGGGGCAGGAGTTGGTCAAGGTATTGAATATCAGTTACTTATCTGTTTGTAAGGGAGGTTGGCGTCTTCCTCGTGTTACCTGCCGATCCTCCGTATGCTGCTTGTGCTGACTCTGCTTTCCTGGACCCGGTAGGGTTGCCGGGTTACCAAGAGTCATTTAACTAGCTATTTCCATGTGTCGACAGTGAGGGAAGACTATCGCGTTAGTCTTTTCTCTCTGTGGACTTCGTTAGAGTTTTCTTAATTTTGAATATAGTTATGACCACGCGTGATTAGGATGCCTTGAGTGGGCCCTGTTTTCACGTATTTCTTTTAAAAGATTTTTACGAATACACAGTGTTTGCTCTTTGTCTGGGGCGGATTCTATAAATTCCCTCTGGGTTCTAGTTACGAGTCTCGATCTTCAGTGAGGACCCATTGAGAAAGGCAATTTGTTAGGATTTGTACCTTTTAATGTGGCTCTTGATTCTTCATAGCAAAGAGTCTTGTTTCTACAGGGTCTCTTGTTTAATGATGTAAAGTTTTGGGACATGGTATTAAAGGGTATGAAATCATATGTACCTTTAACAGGTTTGATGTATTCCCAATCTCTATCTGCTCATACTTGCCCATGGGACATTATCGTTCAGTCCTCGTGCGTCCGTGCCTAATCGGTGCACCCACCTCTGCTCTTTTTCAAAGAGGATGCGTTCCGCATTGTGGTCCTTGGTTTTCAGTGTCTCCAGAATTACCCACTGCAAATCATCAACTGTATGTCCCTTATCCAGATAGTGTGTTGCCATCTTTGTTGTTGTCTTCTTGCATTTGACGTTACTGCGATGTTCGCATATTCTCTGTTTCGCCTTTCGGCACGTCATTCCGATATAAATCATGCTGCAAGGACACGTAATCATGTAGATTACATGGCTGGTATTACAGTTCGTGTGCGTCCGCATGGTCCATTTGAAATTTGGTGATAACTGTAGCTCCTTTGTTGGTTTTGTAAGTGAGCAAACTGAGCAGGTGCCACAGGGAAAATGTCCTTTAGTTTGTGGTAAGTTCCACAGGGTGGTTTGACTTCGTGGACAAGAGGGTTTTGGTCTCGTGTGGACTAGTTGGTCTTTCAAATTTCCAGTTCGTTTATTGGCAAAGCGAGGTTTGGGCCAGGAAATGTTTGCAGAGGTGAGGATTCGCCAATGTTTATTTATGATTTTCTTCACCTGATTTGTGATTGGACTGTATGTAGTTACACACGTAAGTAGATCTTCCTGTGGAGTTTTTTCTGTGCTCTCCAGAAGGCCTTCTCGATTCTGATTTCGAGCTCTTTTCTTGCACTTGTTTATTACCCTCTCTGGATAGTCACGTACTCTGTACTAAGACTTTTTTTAAACCAATTGCAAAAAACAGTCTGTTGTCTTTTAACAGCTACCACCCTCGGCCACTAAGGGAAAATCTTCACTATAGCCAATTTTTAAGGCTTCGAAGGAATTGTAGCAAAATAGAAGATTATACATCACAAGCTAAAGACCTCTGCAACAAACTGAAAGCACGTGACTATCCAGAGAGGGTAATAAACAAGTGCAAGAAAAGAGCTCGAAATCAGAATCGAGAAGGCCTTCTGGAGAGCACAGAAGAAACTCCACAGGAAGATCTACTTACGTGTGTAACTACATACAGTCCAATCACAAATCAGGTGAAGAAAATCATAAATAAACATTGGCGAATCCTCACCTCTGCAAACATTTCCTGGCCCAAACCTCGCTTTGCAAATAAACGAACTGGAAATTTGAAAGACCAACTAGTCCACACGAGACCAAAACCCTCTTGTCCACGAAGTCAAACCACCCTGTGGAACTTACCACAAACTAAAGGACATTTTCCCTGTGGCACCTGCTCAGTTTGCTCACTTACAAAACCAACAAAGGAGCTACAGTTATCACCAAATTTCAAATGGACCATTCGGACGCACACGAACTGTAATACCAGCCATGTAATCTACATGATTACGTGTCCTTGCAGCATGATTTATATCGGAATGACGTGCCGAAAGGCGAAACAGAGAATATGCGAACATCGCAGTAACGTCAAATGCAAGAAGACAACAACAAAGATGGCAACACACTATCTGGATAAGGGACATACAGTTGATGATTTGCAGTGGGTAATTCTGGAGACACTGAAAACCAAGGACCACAATGCGGAACGCATCCTCTTTGAAAAAGAGCAGAGGTGGGTGCACCAATTAGGCACGGACGCACGAGGACTGAACGATAATGTCCCATGGGCAAGTATGAGCAGATAGAGATTGGGAATACATCAAACCTGTTAAAGGTACATATGATTTCATACCCTTTAATACCATGTCCCAAAACTTTACATCATTAAACAAGAGACCCTGTAGAAACAAGACTCTTTGCTATGAAGAATCAAGAGCCACATTAAAAGGTACAAATCCTAACAAATTGCCTTTCTCAATGGGTCCTCACTGAAGATCAAGACTCGTAACTAGAACCCAGAGGGAATTTATAGAATCCGCCCCAGACAAAGAGCAAACACTGTGTATTCGTAAAAATCTTTTAAAAGAAATACGTGAAAACAGGGCCCACTCAAGGCATCCTAATCACGCGTGGTCATAACTATATTCAAAATTAGGAAAACTCTAATGAAGTCCACAGAGAGAAAAGACTAACGCGATAGTCTTCCCTCACTGTCGACACATGGAAATAGCTAGTTAAATGACTCTCGGTAACCCGGCAACCCTACCGGGTCCAGGAAAGCAGAGTCAGCACAAGCAGCATACGGAGGATCGGCAGGTAACACGAGGAAGACGCCAACCTCCCTTACAAACAGGTAAGTAACTGATATTCACTAACTTGACCAACTCCTGCCCCACTTTTTGATTTATATAGAATAAGACCCCCGCACAGACTCCCTGGACACCCGAGGAAGCACGTACTAAGACGTGCAGAGGTACGTGATTTACAACTGACTGAGAGCGCATGAATGGTCAGAATGTAACGAAACGCGCCTTTTGAAAGGAGTTTAAATAAATGCGAAGCGACCTGTTAGTACTTTGAAATAAACAACAAAAAATCTTTTAGAAAAACAACAAAACCTAATTTAAAACACAAGGTCGAAGCTATTGCGTGATATACGTTAAACCACTGATACCACATACTAAGCATAATGGTTTGAGGGCAACATGTGAGAACGTAGTAAGAGGTAATATAATCGGAATGTACTATAATAAAGGCAGATAGTGAGATACAAAAGTAAGGTAGTTGCCCCGCTTTGAGTGCGTGACTAATAAGCACAGAAAACTACACGGTCTCCTGAATGTGTGACGAGTTTAACTCATTGAATGCGAGACAATACCCCCCAAAAGAAACGACCAAGGGAGGGAAGAAAAACAGAGAAGATATATGTCAGATCTGTGACAGAAACAAGAAAACTAACATAATCACCAACGAATAGAGTTTGGGTATGTGGTTACTCGAAATGGGAAGAGTGATTGATGTGATATGGCACAACTGAATAGATATATAATGTAGCAATCAATAACAAAAAATATGTAAGATAGTTCCCTTTACCCTCACCCAAGGTGACACTTTTGTTTTTTTAGGCACAAAGATAGACTCAGAGAAAGAAGGGATTAATACGTCGCCTTCTCACCTTCACAACTTGGTCCTGAAGAAAGCCCACTGATCATTCTGACGAAAAGGGCTGAAACATGTCGACCTTTTAGATCACGAGAATAGGTAGCGTTGAGAACCCTAAAATTCTCGAAACGCATACCAGAGATATTTTCAACAAGCTTAACCCAACTCTGGAATAATAAAACTAGTTTCTGGATGTTTGAGTTATTTTAAATTGCACCACTTCCACTTATCACTGGACACTTCTGCACATAACCTTGGATGACTACCTCCTGGTGGAGGCTGCATACAAAGCAACCCCGTGATTATGCAGACACCCGAGCATTTTAGCGGAGAATCAAGATATACCGCTATTTACGCCAAAAACTCGAGTGCATGAGGGTTCTTTTATCAAGGGACGGATAGAATACCTGAGGAATCCAGGTTTGCAGGACAAGTGATCCACCCCATACTTGATTGAAAGAATTGAACATAAGGAAAGTGGATGGATCAGAAATTTCCTTCTCCCCACCTCCATTGATTGAAGAATGTATTTGCAGAGATTCAGCAACATATATGAAAAAGTTGTGTGATGACCTGTCAAAATTGATACCCGAGCTGCAGTGATTCCCTATAGGAGATCCTTGCCACTTGTTAAATGGTATGCTGAAATCATCTTTACAATCTTCAGAGTTAATGAGGGATGCTATTGACTTTTTAGTCCATTCTGGTGCACTGTTTTCTTATGCACAGGAACTTAAACACAAACATTTATAATGTTGTGCTTTCTGTGGCATCAAAGAAGGAGTCATCCCAACTGTGTCCCTTAGCTGATCTGATGGTTCTCAGTCCAAGGGGCAAGGAATACTATATTATCCATGTGGGAACCATTTACAGAATTTATGCTGAGTGATGATGCCAAAGGCAAGAAATGTGAGGATCTTTGGTCGTATAAAGATAGTGATGTGAAAAAAGTGCACCCTACTGCATTATTAGATTTTACAGGAAAACATAACTGCTGTATTGCACATAATAAAAAAACTAGAGTCTGAAAAAACCCTTGTCTGCTAAGTGAAATAAAACATCTCCTTGAGAGTAGGCTGGCCGACACCTTTTGTGGCTTTGGTACTGCAACATGTTCCATGTTAGAGTGCTTGCCACTTGGTAAGCTAAGCAATGTTGGAGAGCAATTCAGGAATGTTTATTTTACAATGCATGAGAAATGGCTTGCAATGATGCATAGAAAAGGCACTTCACCACCAATGGCATTTGAAGTCAATGAAACCTCACTGTGGTACTCTGTACAAGTTCTAGATCCCTTCAGTAAAGGGTAATTTCCTACGTAGTTTCAAAAGTGCTGCTTCATTTTGGACTGCTTCAATAACTGAGGGCATACATGCCCAGCTCAATGCAAATGTTGCAGAACCTGCCCTGAGAATTGCAATCTTCAAGTGCGCCAGTATTGGCATAGAAAGCTATTTCAGTGGCCAGAGTTAACAAATTGTGTACTGGCTGTTTTGGCGTTGCCCGTCTCAAGTGCCAATCTTGAGAGGGCCTTTTCACAGCCTTTTCACAGAAGTTTACATAGGAAGGAAAGAGCGAGCGCCCATGATCAAAGACTCACTGGCAAAATATTGTATGGTGTACTACAGTAAGCTTAATTTGCAAAAATTCATTTGGACCTCATACACTATATGTACATTGTCTATATACCATGTTCTATCAGTGCCGAAAGCAAGCAATAATAAAAGCAAAACATTCCATAAACACCGGAAAAACACTTTTTCAGTTGTTTTTAGTGGCGTGAAAATGTGTCACCACTGATAACATCTTTTTTTAAGGTATTGAAATCACTTGAAAGCACTGGAAAAAACCCCACCAGAATTTACCAAAAATAGAAACTGAAAACAGAAAAGCCTAAATATAATCTAACACTAACCTAAGAGGACTTGTTTTGAGAGATAATAGAAGAGAAAAATTATCAGCATAGATGGTAACTACCATCACGTAGACATATTCATAGATGGATGGTTCAACAAAGACGTATAGGCTGCAGTTGACAGATTAGTCACATAGTAAAACAAATACTGCATTTAGAAGAGAAGATAATTATTTTTTTGCAAAGAATACCGCAATCCGGGTGATCATAAGAAAGACTAACAAAATCCTTGGGGGCACTAACAATACTGATATTGTTGAACCTCATAGAAATAAAGAGAGTATAATCTTTGTGTAAATAAAATAAGAATAACCAGCCATGCAGTCTATATTAATTATACAGTCTATATTAATAACTATGATAGCGAATGGCCTTTTCCCATGGGATCTCACTATTGAGTCCTCTTTTAAAGGTGTTCAGAGTGAAAATCCAATCGACTTCTCTTCCCTTTCTTATATCAGTGCTTTTGGGTTCCTGTGAAATTCCGATGTCCTGCAGTATTATCCATTTCAGGTCTTTGAAATATGTTAAAATCTAAAAAATGTTTTACCATTGGAGCTGCCACTTTAGAAGTTTTGATCGCTGAACGGTGTTCTGTAAAGCGTGTGGATATGGATCTGGATGTTTTGCCCTCATATCCCAATCCACATGGATATAAAGGCAGATAAATTATGTTTTTCGTTTTACAATTGACGATTCTTGTTGCCCTCAATGTGTGTCCATTGAGGGTTATACAGTCTGATTGTATTGCATGATCACATGCTTTACATTGGGTACATCTGTACATACGAACAACCAGAACATTGCCATCTATGGTTTTTGGGACAAAAGAGGAAAGATTTTTGAGCCGAGATCATGCTACAAAGTCTTTATTTTGATTACGACGGTGTGCAAACTTGGGTTTAGGTAGTTCGGACTTATTATCAGTTTCACTGTTCAGAATGTGCCATTGGAGCAGATAATTTGCCAGATCTTTTAATTCATCAGTAAATGGCGTGTGACACAGATCAGACGAAATTGAGTAGTTGTTTAGGTTTTTTAAGAAGATAGACTGTCATAAAGTTGTGCTCTTTTAAAAGCTTCCCTAACTAGACATGTCTTCTTCTTTGCAACCAACTGAAGATCATAATCTGAGAGATTGGTACAATTTCTGCGTATATGCAAGAATTGTCCAAAAGGAATACTTTGCTTTTGAGATCTAGGATGGTAGCTTTCGAAATGTAGTGAAGTATTTCCCGCACTAGGTTTGATTTATAGATCTACTTCTATGTAACCGGTGCTATGCCTAATATAGCTGTCAAGAAGCTCGACTTGTTCGCGACTCATGTGGCTAGTAAATCTCATGTTAGGATCACCTACATTAAGCCAAGATAAAAATTCCTGTAAGGATTCTTCAGAGTCGGTCCAAATGAAAAAAATATCATTGAGGTAACAAGACCAACTAAGGATGGATTCAGAAAAGGGTCTATTTCATTGTAGATGTGTAAGTCGTACAATTTTGCCATGTAAATATTAGCCACTGTGGGAGCCACAGAAGCACCCATACTGACGCCTATGGTCTGTTCGAAAACGCGATCTTTAAATCCAAATGCATTTTCTGAAAATACTATCTCCAAAGAGTCTAAGATAAATTTAGAGGGAGATTCGATGTGCTGTTCTTGAATAAACGAATATACCGCTGTAAGGGCTCAGTCTTGAGGGATATTACTGTAAAGAGATTCAATATCTAATGCGACTAAGATCTGCGTGTTAGTATTAAAAGGTGTATTTTCCACCATGTCAATCATTTCTCCAGTATCTTTAATTTGAGCTTTGATTTTAGGAATGTATGGCCATATTATACCGTTAATATATTGGAAAAAGGGTTCTCTAATGGAACCAATTGTGGGGACTATGAGGCGGAAAGGAGGATTTTCTACATTCTTATGTACTATGGGGATTCAATATATGCTGGCAATACAAGGATTTTTGTTATTCAGAGATTCAAATTCTTTATTACCGATATCTCCAGCTTGAAGAGCAAACGTTGGAACTTGTTTCATGGGTCTAGTTATTCTGGGCTTAGGGTCCAAATGTATCCTGGTGCAATATATAGGATCGTCTCGCAATAACAGCATTTTGCCTTCGTAGTCTTTGGTATCTAGGATCAGAATTCTTCCTCCTTTGTCGCAGTTTTTGACAGTGAATGATTTATCATTTTGGAGTGCAAACTAGGCCTGCTCTTGTACCAGATTGAGGTTGAATTGAGATCAGGGAACATATTTTGTGGCTTGCTGTCGCCGATTCAGGACAGAATGTTAAAAAACCAAAACTTCTGGACCTACCCAAACTAAGTAAGGCGTGAAGGTGGACAGTGGAGACACACCTGATAGATTTACATGGATCTTAGATGGTTGTTCTATTTCTGCATAGTATTTCGTCAGACATATTTTGCAAAAGAAGGCTAAGATTTCTTGATATAATTCAAATACATTTATTCTAGAGTGAGGTACAAATGATAACTCTTTAGATAACAGGGAGTTGATAGAACGGTCAATAATTGAAGATAGGGATTAGTTTTCCTGTATAGGTCATTTCGTTTCTCTAACATTTGGAAATTGTTTGGTTGGTATCTCATCTGTTAGAAATTGCCCATTTGCCTGGTAATTGTTCTGGTGGTAATTGCCCCTGTAGTTGGTCTGGTACTGTGATTTTTGACAGACCCTTCATGTACCACGCCTAGCTAAAAAAGCCTGTGCTCCTGACTGGTTTGTATCAAATGGATATCATCTTCCTGTTTGATCACATTGATGTGAACCTCCTTCATTATACGAATCAGAGGTATATGAAAAAGGCAGTACTTTCTTCTGTTGATTATTACTTTGGAAGTTGTTTATATCATTAAACTGACCCTTATTATATTAATGTTCTGGCAAATATGGATATGTTCTCTCTTGAATGAAATATCTGATATCCTTTTTTAATGTATCTGTTTTCCCCATAGCGAGGTAATCTGTGAACGATGCTAGTTCATTATCTACTTCCTCAAGTTTTTTCTTTGTATCTTCTAATGCGTTTTTTAAAATCTTGTCTTCTAATTCTGCTAGTACACTATTCAATGTTTGTATTAATTCTTTGGCTGTCTCTACTATTAGCAACATTAGGTCGCGAGAACAATGATTTGCTATCATGGTCAACTTTTCCAAAAATTGCCCAATATGAACAAAAAGTCCTCGGATGTTTCTTACTCTTAGGCCTTGGGGAATAGCTGTGGCCCATAAGTATTCCAACATAAAATCTCCATGTGCTTCTATCCTCTTAATTTTCTTTTTCAGGAAAATCGGTTTATTAAAGTCCTCATTGTTAGATGTATTAGTTTTACTTAGATTATCAAATTGGGTTTGTCTACGTACCAATTTAGCAAAGTCTTCATCTGTAAATCCAAAATGTTTTAAGGTTCTCATATTAAGTGGCCTCACTCAAGAATGACCAAAAATAAGAATGCAAGAAATTTTGTATAAAAGAAAAGATAATAGAAAAGGACAGTCTCACACAGACAGGCTGTGGGTAAATTGATGTAAAGAAATAGGGACCCCTTGAAAAAAGATCACAGTCTTGAGGGCAGGGAACAAAAGAACAATGTAATGAAAAAACCCTTGATGGCCTGTAAGTTTTTATAGAATCACAAAAAAAGGCCATGTGTGAGCAATCCATTTTTGGTATTCAAGGTAATTTTTTATTTTATTTTATAGATATATAGATATATATTTATAACATTGATCATTGTCTCATGATACAAAACAGGGATTGCAAAGTTAATCCCATATAGGGTATATTCAATTCAACGGTCAATTCAATATTTTGATCAACTATGAAAAACACCACAAAGAGTAACAAAATAAATTCATGGCAAAATCATAGGACTAAATAAATTCATGGCAATATCATAGGACTAACATCAATTTTACCACAATAATAACAAATAACCATAACTATACTCATAAATACATCTAAAACAATACCAGTCAAATACAAACATATAAGATATCATATAATACAAATAACACTGCTCGGCAGTTTGGGCTGGACTGTTCCCATGAGGCACAGGGTCAAGACTGATTTGCATATAGCTGTGTCTGAACTGGGGTGGCGAAGTGAACTTAAGAACAATAATGGATTCAACCCAAATCTGTGACTGGGGGTGAGTGTCTGAAAAGTTTCAGTGCTCCGTCCATCATCTCCTTGTGTTTGCTTTGTGTACCCTAAGTTTACAGTGTATGCCCAGACCTGGGTCCCTTGCTCATGTTGCCACTGGAGTCAAGCTAGCCTGGCTGATGGGGGCTGTTAGCCCGAAACCGGTACAACAATGCTTGTTTCCGGTCCAGGGAAGACATGGCTTGGCAGTTCGGGCTGGACTGTTCCCATGATTCACAGGGTCAAGACTGATTTGCATATTGCTGTGTCTGAACTGGGGTGGCGCAGTGAGCTAAAGAACGATGATGGATTCAACCCATATCTCTGACTGGGGGTGAGTGTCTGAAATGTTTCAGCGCTCCGTCCATCATCTACTTGTGTTTGCTTTACTCACAAAGGTGTTCAGAAAAATTCCTGCTGATCATGTCGAAATCTAATCAAAAAGCAGTGAATATTATTAGGGCAATGGCTATACACATGAAGGTAGATGGCATATCTAATACTCAGAAGCCTAAACATACATGAGCTTTCTCTGACAGCCCATCATAAATAGGCAGATAATGATTGTCTAGAAAGAAAGAGCTAATAATTTAAAAGTGGCATATGTTAAAGGGAAAGAAACACATTTTAATGTCAGAATTTGGGAATGACAGGGAAAAGAGGAAAGGCAAACAGAAGACATTTCAGATAATGACAGGTTAATATATTCCCCCACCCCACCCGTTAATCCCCACCCCTACAGCTGTGATTAAAAGAAATCTGGAGCTGATCGTTGGGAGCAGGGATGAGCCCTGGTCTGCGAACAGATCAATCTCTGGGGTCCCACTCCCAAACGTGCTGCATATCTTCTGAAAAACCTGAGGAGCTAGGAATAGATTCTGAGAGATAGGGGAGATATGACTCAGGGAATCTGCGGTCAAATATCCACCCTTCTTGTGTAGACTGTTGAGAGGGAGAAAATATGAGATTCACACATGAGAGACTTCTGACTGCCACTTCTCCCAGAGTTCTGTAATGAGTACACCCAATGATTTACATATACGTGTGTGGTGTGTTGTATGTCCTCAGTAATGCTGCCTTCTATTCTGCCTCTCTCTCGAAGGCATGAAGGGCTTTAAGAACTGCTGAAAGCAACTTTCTTGACTCCAAAGACTGGTTCCCAAACATTGCCCCTCTTATTCCCCCCATACACACACACACAACCTAGGATGCAGGCATCTGTGGCCAGAACAATTGGATTTGAAATATACAGAAGACGTTTCTTCTCCTGGTGGGTAGAAACCAACCTCCACTCAGGTTCTTAAGCAATGTCCTACCAGACAAGTTCTTACTGTCATAATATTGAGAGTCTGCATCTCACCAAACCAACACTGTCTGCCGATGCCATTGGGCCCAGTAAACATAATGACATCAAATATTATTGTGACCTTATGCAAATAAAGAAAGAGAGGAAGATCACAAGGATACAGACCCAATACACAAAAACATGGTTGAACTTCATCTGTCACCAAATCACTTTAAATCTTCACCTAGACAGTGCCCTGAGCATTTTTGAGTTCGCGACCCAAATGAAGTACATTAACTGACTAATCAACAATATGAAAAAACAATAATTCTCAACCTGAGCAAAACTAATATAAATATATAGATAACGTCCAATCAAAAAAAAGTACTATTGTACAGTCCAGTATTTTCCAAAATATTAATCTTCGTTATTTCTTCAAAAGTTGATATGCAGTATGTGACTGCATATCAACTTTTGAAGAAATAAAGAAGATTAATATTTTGGAAAATACTGGACTGTACAATAGTACTTTTTTTTATTGGACTTTATCTATATATTTATATTAGTTTTGCTCAGGTTGAGAATTATTGTTTTTTCATGGTAATAGCCATACTTTGTATGCCTGTTTGATTATAACTTTTGACAAGGGTTATATCTCCACCTTAGAGCACTAACTAGTGTATCTAATAGGTTGAATTTGATAGCTAAACACTATTTATTGCGCATATAATTCCCTCTTGTCAGCTCTTGTTCTAAATAATCAACAATATGAACTATACAAATAATTTTTAAATGTTTGATAACCAATTTTTATGTATTTTAAATTGTGAGTTTTAATTAACTGTGCAATAAATTTACTTACTTACTTACATTACATTGCAGATAAGGCGTAATCAACTTGGATTTTGCTTTGTTGATCTGAAACTCTAGAGATTTCTTGGCGAGATGCAATTTTATTGTACATCCACCAGGGGAGGGACAATTCATGAGGCAGTTATCCACGTATGGCTAGAGATCTGTTCTTTGGTTGTGAAGGATCAGGTGCATGCCTTCAGTGGGATGCTTGTGGAGAACAACCCCTTATATATTTGCCAATCGGAACTCCACCCAACTGGTCGGGTTTCATCTTCACATCACTGCTTAACTGTAGTGCGCTGTGCAGAATAAAAACAGTGCTGGCACGGAGGGAATGCTGCTTGCAATGACGGGCAGACATGGCAAGTTGGATTTAACGTTGCATGCCAGTGGACAGCCCCAGTTATACTGAGCCAAGGCATAATATGAAGAGTAAAGGCACTTAAGCCTATTACTGTGTTGGAGAGATTCCGAGTTTGGTGTCCTTTTCAGTCCTCCCAGCTCCAGCCGCTTGTGACAGTTGGAGCCTGAATAAGTCATGTGTCTCTTAATCTCTACAATGTTGGCTATTCTCTCCCCTATCCAAGTCTATGGCACACAATGCAAGCCATTATTTAGTTAAAATGTTTAGTTAAGTTCAAAGGAGGATATTGAGCCAACGTATTGCATAGGTAATGGTATCCATAGTGTCAAACCCAGTGCAGTGGGGTCTGGTGCTCATTAAAGAGTCCACGTCAGGTTTCCCAATCTGTAGACGACTGAGCATTCACCACTGGCCTGTGTTGTACTGTGGCTGTCAACTTCGCACAGTGTTTGAAACCTGCCTTAACATCTAGATAGAGGTTTTAGTAGTCCTCATATAATAGCTAGTTTTTATTTAATAGCACGTCACACCTACTGATGCATTGTAATAACGGGCCTTCCTAAATCCGAGTGGAGATTAATTTACAGACATCATAACTAAGTCTCAGATTGCATTGAAGCTCAACAAGCACTGCTCGCTCCACTGGTCAGTGGCAAAATAACCACAACTATTTTATCCATAGAGGAAAACAGTTTAACAAGCATTTCACGAACCACTTTGAACGGGACGTATGAAGTATAACTAAAGAAGCTTTTTCCATAAATAAGCCAGTACTAAAAGTTTATCTCCAGATGTCTCTGATCTAATTAGGACATGCATATGAGATGAGTAGTTACTTGATGGAATCTAAAATAATTTTAGCAAGTCGCTTCATCTCATGTTTAATGTCTTTAAAGTCTCTTGGCTTTTGCAGCTTAGAACAATCCAGGGTCTTGTAGTGTCTTTTTAAAAATTGGATACAGCCTCACTCAACCCAGTCTGGAACATATTTCAGCAGACACGGTAACACTAGTTCAAAAGTCTTCAAACATTTTTGTTTTAAGTCCCCTAAGGAAACTGTTTTGAAGAAGATCTTACCTTCAAAACTTTACGGAAAGGATTTGGAGAGAGGCAGAGTCAGGTTTAGGTCATAATGCACACTAAAGGGCATCATTAACGATGCCAGTCGGACTGACTGTCCGGCTCATGTGGCCCCGTTTCTATTCTGACAGCCGAGGCCGCGAAAGTAGCCACTCCGTATTATAATGCTGCCGCCCGAACTGCCGACCTCAGTGGTCGGAGTGTTTTCGGCATGGGCCGCGGCGGTCAGAATAGTCACCCCATTGGCCGCAGCAGTTTGCAGCGACGCTAGACCACTTCGGGACTGCTACCACGAAACACCACAACAGTGTCCATTGGATGCTGGAAAAAACTACACAGTCGGTGGCCATTGCCAGAGGGGACACGCCTACAATTCAAAGTATAAAACACCCCATCCCAAACCATGAACCTTTGCATTAGACAGTAGCACAGCGATACATACTATATTGTTTGTGAGAGAAGGCAGCCTTTACCACACTATCCCACATACTCCACATACATTTATTGCACTTCTTTCTTTGTCATTACTTGGTTTATTTCCATTTTCTGTTATCTTCAATGTCAGTCACTGAATTTATTTAACATGGCACCTGGTAAAAATCCCCATTTTTCTGATACCGAGTTGTCAGTGATGGTGGATGAAATTATTAGTGTAGAGCCACAATTGTTTGGAGCCCTAGTCCAACAAACTTCTATCGCTAGGAAGACTGAAAGGTGGGGCAGGATAGTCAACAAAGCGAGGGTTGTAGGTACCACCCCGAGTACAAAGGAGGACATCGGGTAGAGGTGGCACGACCTGAAGACAAAGGTGAAGAACCCAGTCTCCAGGCACCACTTTGCAGCCCAGAAGACTGGAAGTGGTCATTCTGGGCCACCATTAGAACTTACATCCTGGGAGGAGAAGGTGCATGCCATCCTGCATTCTGAGGGCTTGACCAGAATACCTGGGGGAGTGGAGTCTGGTAAGTAACACCTCACCAACTGTCACACACACATCATTGTTCTGTTTGCACACATCACAGCTCCTGCTATAATGTTGTCCATCAGCTTTTCCCATATGCAGTAATGAAAGTATCAGAGATGTCACTTACAATCAATAGCCCTGCACATAATATCACATGTATCTATCTCCATTACATCCCACATGTGGGAATGCTGTCTGTAAGTGCATTACCATGAAATCATCATCCCAGGACCCACAATATGTGTACATGTCTAAAAGTATGGTCCAGCACAACTACATTGTGCTAACCAGTATGTAGCACAAACCTGTTTTGCTAGTGTTGGTAAGTTGAAAAAGAAACCTCTACAACTACCATAAGGCCCTGTTGCTTGGACACTTAACAAGATTTACTTGTGCCATTTGCCCATACTCACTTTCAGCCATGTCTCAACTAAAGTTCACCTCACATGCAGGTAGCCATTGGTTAAGTGTGGGGTATAAGAGACTGAAATGTGTACATCTACCATGGGTCCTGTACATCTGACTCTGAACAAGAGGCACGAGTGTTGTTTATTTATTTATTTATTGATACCATTTATAGAGCGCACTAATACCAACCGGTGTCCTGGCGCTAAAGTGGTAGCTCCCTGGGTTATGATCTCTGATCTAACTCGAGAATAGCCACGTTTTTAGTGTTTTTCGAAATGCCAAAAGGTTGGTGCTTTGCTTTAAAGCTAAAGGAAGAGCATTCCAAGCCATCGCTGCCCCTCTCACAAAGCTTCGCCCCCCCCCAACGCACCTTCCTAATGCGGGCAATCTTGATCAGCCCCAAGTTAGCCGATCTTAATTATCTTTCCGGCGTATACCATTGGAAGAGCTTCTGGAGGAATTTTGGACCTATTCCATGGAGCGCTTTGTAAACAATGCATAGGGCCTTGAACCTGATCCGCTTCCGTACCGGGAGCCAATGCAGTTTGTCCAACTCCCTGGAAACGGAAGTGAATTTTGGCAGGCCAAGAATAAGACGGGCCGCCGCGTTTTGTAAAATCTGCAGCTTATTAAGCAGCCCCTGGTGAGCCTCAAGTAATAGACTGTTACAATAATCGAGGCGGGAGAGCACTAGGGCTGACACCACTGTCTTTCTGCTCCCTACTGGTAAAAAGGGAAGGATTTTCCTGATAGTTTTCAAGGTCCAATGGATGGATGATGAAAGCGCATTTACTTGGAGTTTATAGGAGAGTTGGTCGTCGATGATTACTCCTAAATTCTTCACCTTTATCACGGGGAAGTGGGGGATCCCATATCTTCCGGCCACCATTCAGGGCCCCAAAGATTGGTATTCTGCCCAAAAATTAGCACCTCAGTCTTAGAGGAGTTCAATTTTAAGCAGCTTTTTTCCATCCAGATGCTAACTGCTTTCATACAGTCTTGAAACCTAGCGGCAACGCCTAGATTTTTTCCCGGGAACAATGAAACCACAATCTGGGTATCATCGGCATACGATGTTAACTCGAACCCGTAGGATCGGATCACCGGGGCAAGAGAGGAAACATAAAGGTTAAATAGGGTGGGGCTTAGGGAGGATCCCTGAGGGACCCCCCCTGGAAGTTCGAAAGGTTTCGACTCGAAATTTGTCCATACTTACTTGTCAGCCATGTCTCAACTGAAGTTTACCTCACGAGCAAGTAATCATTGGTCAAATGTGGGGTACGAAAGATTGGAATGACTACATCTACTATGATGCCCTGCACTTCTGACTCTGAACAAGAGGCACCAGTGTTGTTTGCCCATACTCACTTGTCAGCCATGTCTCATCTGAAGTTCACCTTACACGCAGGTAGCCATTTGTCAAGTGTGGGGGACAAAAGATCAAAATGAGTATGATACCCCAAGGCTCATCCCTCTCCCCAACGCTGTTCAACATCTTCATGGCACCACTCGCCCACGTCGCCCGACTGCACGACCTCAACATCATCTCCTATGCCGACGACACCCAGCTGATCGTCTCCCTCACCAAAGACCCCCACACCGCCAGAACCAACCTCCACGAAGGAATGAAGGCTGTCGCCGAATGGATGAGGAACAGCCAACTGAAGCTGAACTCGGACAAGATGGAGGTCTTCATCCTCGGATCCACCCCCTCGGCCTGGGATGACTCCTGGTGGCCGACCGCACTGGGAACAGCCCCAACACCCATCGACCACACACACAACCTAGGGGTCATCCTCGACTCCACCCTCTCCATGAGTAAGCCGGTCAACGCCGTCTCTTCCTCATGCTTCAACACCTTCCACATGCTTCGCAGGATCTACAAGTAGATCCCCACCGAAACGAGAAGAACGGTCCCCTAGGCCCTCGTCAGCAGCAGACTGGATTACAGAAACACCCTCTACGCAGGAGCCTCGGCCAAACTTCTGAGACAGCTGCAATGCATCCAGAACTCCTCTGCACGCCTGATCCTCGACATCCCTCGCCACAGCCACATTATACCCCACCTGAGAGTCCTGCACTGGCTCCCCGTCAACAAGAGGATAACCTTCAAGCTCCTCACCCACGCACACACACAAGGCATTCCACAACACCGGACCAGCCTACCTCAACAGACGACTCAGCTTCTACACCCCCACCCTGCTCAGGTGGAGACTCACTTAGGAGATCATTTTCTATGTTGTTTTTAACACTGACATGGCGGATGCCTGACCTCACTAATGGGAAATGTTGAATCGCCGACTGGCGGCGGATTCAAACCATACAGTAGGGGGCTTCCTCCACTGTGGTCACTGCCATAGGCTAACTTTGTTTTTTGGGACTGCTGGAGTCAAAGGGCGGTGTCTGTCTACATAAAAGACCACCAATGTGGATGCCTGTTTGTTTTCGATATGGTTTTCAACACTGACACGACAGATGTCTGACCTCACTAATGGGACATGCCGAATCGTCATCCAATGGCTGATTTAAACCGCGCAGTAGGTGGATTCATCCATGGTGGTCACAGTCATAGACTAACGTTCGGAAATGCAACAGCCGTGGTCCAATGGCTGTGGCCGTCTACACAGAAGGAAGCCTATGTGGTGTAAAAGTATGTGCAGTTTGAAAAACTATTCACGTGCCTCCAGACACTGCTGCTTACACCACCTCCTCAACCTCAGCAGCTGTTTGCCATCTCTGGGAGTTGTCATGGCATGCTGTACAGGGAGCAGGGTCCCTGCCTTCACTCTAGAGGAGCTGGAGACCCTTTTAAATGAGGTTCTTCCCCAGTATCGCCAGCTTTGTGGCTCACCAGAGGAGCAGGTGAGTACTGCTAATATAGTCTGCAACAGTATCACCTATCCCATCCCATAGGCCACAATGTGGCTTAGAGTCCCAGACTAACATCATAATTTTGTAAGTCAGATTATGAGGGCCCTACATGGGACAATCATGTAATGGTTCATGTGTCACTGTACCATGTGGACTTCACATCACCATATTGATGAGTAATTAGTCCTAAATCCTATACCGGTTGCATGCACACATCTATTCATTTTGTTTTGGAAATTATCTTTATTTCCATTTCAAGACAAGAAGACAGTCATGATTATGTACAAATCATATAATCAGAGAGGGGAACGGCACGCACAATAGTCAACATAAATCCACATATGTTATATAAACTTTGTGCAAGTACTATCCTGCATACGTGGTCTCTTTTCACAGTTCCCTAGTCTTGCATTAATAGTATAACTCCCCACAAAAGTCCCCTCTCCCTTTCCCCTTGTAGCTTCCCACATCTACTTCTGCCCAGTGCTAACTATGATATAAGACTGATGTGACTGCTGATTAGACACACTGTTTGGGGGAGATATCTCCACTCAGCTCACCTATTTTCTAGAACCTCGATAGCATGAGTCACAATGGCCATCTTTTCCCCTTAAACATTGCCAAGATCCCTCCCAACCAGAATGGGAGACCTTCGGTGTGCTGCCTCCTCTCCCTTTGAAAGGGCAGCTAGTGTTTGAGTCATCATCCCCTAGGCAAGCAAATCATCGGGCAACCTATCGTCCCTCCTCATTTGCCGCATTTGTGCGTCTTCCGCCCCAGCCACTCTATTGTATCCTTTCTCCACTTCTGTATTGAAGGGGGGCCCCTGACTTGCCAAGCCCATTCCTCAGCACCAGTTAACAACTTCCTGGAGGCGTCTCAAAGAACTGGACCTTTCCCTCAAATTAGCTCATAATTTGGCTGCATACTGGAAACCATATTTGTGCTATGATCTGAGAGGTTTTTTGACCGGCACAACGTTTTTACGTAAGTCCTGGATCCTCAGTGTATAGTCTTGGAAGATAAGAATTTTGGTGTTTTCAAAATTCGGTGGGCTGTGAGCATGGGCATGCTGGAGGATCACTTCTCAGTCCCTGTAACTAAACAAGCGAGCTATAATAAATGGCCCGCTAGGGATGCACGGCCTGGGCATTGGAGCCAGATCTTGGTGTACCCTGTATATTGTAAAAAACTTTGAGAGTCTCTTGGGTTTAAGGACATTAAGTATCCAGTCTTCTAGAAATAGCCCCTCAGACTAAACCTCTGCTTGTGCCGTAAATCCTACAAGATGGATATTGTTTCGTAATGGACGCTCCTCTGCGTTTTCAATTCGCTCAACTATGTATGCTGCATTACTTTTGAGCTCTGCCACTATGGACCCGCCCTCAAATTGTAATGTTGCGAGGTCATCTTCAGCTCCAGCTACATGATCTGCCTCCTTCCCGAGGTCCATACAGAGGTTGTTAACATCTATGGCTATAGTGTCCATTTTGTCCTTTATCTCTCTCTTGATGGCCTGTATAGTAGCTAGGATTTCAACATTAGCTGACCCTTGAGCCACCTGGTCTTGTGTGGGGCATACATCCTGCATCTGCCCATGAGTTCCCGGACCTGGTACAATATATTAATCAATTTTGTTCAATTGTGATAGTTTCGAGTCCTTATCTTTACCTTTCACCATCATTTTTGGAAGCACGTATAGCCCTCACAAGGAATCCCAGCCAGACACTCTCCACTTGGCCTCCCAGACCATGACCATAAAGTGACTACACCACCACCTCCAGGTTCATCAGGCATCCACTGCAGACATCTTCCCCAGGAGCCAGCAGGGTTTTAGCTAGGAGGCAGGGCCCACTCCAAGGACCAAGGAAGTCCTCATGCAGGCAATGGGGCATTCACCAAGGGGGCACCCTTGTTAGTCGTCTAGTCCACACGGGATCCCCTAGTGTGTTGGTCCCACTCTTCCTAGTTCCTCTCCACACCCCTCCCAGCCAGGTCCCAGTGTCACAACAGGTGTCAGATAGGAGACACCCCCGCAGCACAAACTGCAGTTCCCACCAGGCCGCAATATTGTCCAGATATTCCCTGTCAGGCCCTGCCTCACCTTCGGGGAGTAAACTGTAAAAGGCACTACGAAGACTCCAATACCAAGGGGCAGCTCCAAGGGGATAACACTGCCGCCGCTCCTCAAGCCTCTTTGTTCTGTGCAGTCAGTCCAGCTGCTGCTTGTGGGGCACCTCCTATGCAAATTATTTCAAGGCCCTGCATGCTCACACCTGGCCAAGGAGACCAATTTGCCTCAGTATTATCTCCCGTTCAGGCCAGGAGTAGGCACTCTTCCTCCACTCCCAGCAGCTTCTACCCAACCTCCACACTCTGGCAATCACCACCACCAGCTCAGATCCATCCCACAGCTCCTGCCCCTCTCTTGTCAATGTGAGCTAAAAGGGAGGAGATAGCCCTGTCTCACTGATGCCTCCAATGGTCTGTAAATGCGCCTGCCCGAGGCCACCCTGTGGCCATCAGGAGGGCGGGCCCTTAGTCGCGGAGGGCTGCCCATGTCCAGTATATGGTCAAGCCACTCCTCCCCAGGGCGGGCGTTGCTCTGGGGATGTGGGCAGGTCAGGTGACGCGCGTCCGGGGCAGCAGGCAGGGAGAGGGGGGTATATCTCTCCCCCTCGCCATTGCTCAGGCCTCTTTGCCGCTCCGGACGTTGCGCGATCCACATCGGGGACACTCTTTTCCCTCCTTACCTCTTACCCAGAGTGTCAGCTTTGGGTAGGTGCTCATAAGGGAGTTTTTAATGTGTTCCTTTTTTTCGTTGCAGGCGGAGTTACAGGGCGATCTGGAAGCAGAGAGGTGCAACAATGTACTTCAGCGGGCACATAGGGGTGCCAGAGCTTAACCTGGAACCTCATGGGAGGTCCAGGAACTCGAGTCGGCGCCCCAGTAGTCCTTCGGGCGGTTGTGGGCCTGTGCAACCGGGGGTTTGCCTAGATACGCCCTGCAAGGGGCGTGTGTAGTTTTATTTACCATAATGGTGCAGCAGTTGGGTGGTTCGCCACTGTGCTGATTGGCTCAACAGGCGGGCAGGTGGCGAGAATGCAGCCTGCCCTTGGATCGTCCGTAAGATAACCCACCGTGATTACATAATGTTGTATGTAATAATAAACCTGCAGCAATTTTTCCCAATCTTAACACTTGTGTCTGTGTGTTATTTGCGGGATGTTGTATATGTTGGGGCGGGGGATCCGGTGGCCCTGAAGTGACTATCACTCGGTAGTCCCCCGGCCAATCTCAAAAACTGCCACTCTCTGTCATCGGGGTCCATGCGGGGTCCAACACACCTCCTTATCCACTGCTCTAGCTAGCCACCGCACAGGATGCCATCACCAGGAGTACACCTACACAGCCTCCTTCAGTCATGGAGGCTGGTTCAGTGTCCCACTCATCTGCACTGTAGGCTGCAATGCCACCTGGGCACTCTTTGTCTTATTTCTCTTGCTTTTTTGGCCTTGCGGCTGTCGCCTGAAGTTTTAAATCCCAGCCATGTTTGCTACCACTTCAATTTCAGTCCAATGGGTGCCATTGCTTTAGATCGGAGCTCAGGATTTGGAAAGAATATGAATTCCAAGGCGGGAGCACGTTTAATCGGCCACATTGCCAGGACACCCCCCTCCCCTCTCCCCCCCACATCTATACATGTATTCTTATTGTGTTGCCAATGATGAATTTGGTATTCAGTTCATGACAGATGTGCTAACAAATTTATAGGCCCTACAGCCTAACTTGTATATGTATCCTGTAAGTACCATGTGAGTATAATGTGAGATATGTGTACATTCCCACATATCACTCAACACACAGGAGGCCTCACCAAACTGTTGGTGGAGAAGTGTGGCTCAATGGTTAGAGCGGCAGACCCTGATGCAGAGGTCTAGCCCGGGACCAGGGTTCAATGCCCTGCCTTGGTGGGTCTTGGGCTCAAAAATTCCACGGACCTGTAATTCTCGCCTCGGTGCCTATTCCAATCATGGAGTCCCACTCTGCAACTCTGGGCAATAGCTTGCTTAATCTCCACAACGGCCCCCACAACGCTAAGGATGCCTGGCCTCCACCTTGGGGGTGCCCAGGAGTGGACACCTCACAGGGAAAGCCAGGATGGGTTCCACAGCGGTATTCGTACAAGCGCTATACAAGTATCAATTTACATTTCAGAGATACCAATTTTGAATTTGAATTTTTAAGGATTTATAGAGCGCACGTTCACTGTACAGTTTATTGGCGCTGGGGGGGATAAAGTGAGGGTATTGGAGTGCAGGATTTAGGAACTAAAAGCTTGCTGAGACAGGAAAGTCTTAAGAGCCTTGCGAAATTCCGTGTAGGAAGGGGATTGTCTGACTGAGGACGGGAGAGTGTTCCAAAAAGTGGGTGCCAAGACCGAGAATTTCAGGCCTCCCGACCTTGATTTCCTAAACCGGGGGATAGCCGGTAAGGATTTGGAAGATGAACGAAGGTCTCTGGATGGGCAATAGTTAGTAATCGCCGAGTTAATAAAAGCCGGAGCGGTGCCCGCCCTAGCCTGAAAAGTGAGGCACCCAAGTTTAAAAAGGGCCAGTTGTTTGATGGGGAGCCAGTGAAGGGAAAAAAGGAGCGGGGAGGAGTGATGGAATTTGGGTAGGCCATATACCAATCGGGCTGCCTGGTTCTGCACTAGCTGGAGACGTTGGAGTGCATAGGCAGGGGCACCGTTGTAGATGATGTTACCATAATCAATTTTGGCCATAACCATAGCCATTAGAATCAGTTTAAGTGCAGGAAGGGAAAAAAAAACGAGAAATTTTCCTAATAATACGCAAAGTAAAAAAACAGGAAGAAACGACAGAACTGATGAGTGGAGTGTGAGATGGTGATTGAGTGTAATTCCAAGAGTCTTAACAGAATCCGAAGGGGTAGGGGGGGCAAGGGAGGGGGGCCAGAAAGAAGGAGACCTAGGGTTTCCGCTGCCTCCAGTCAGAACAAGCTCTGTTTTATCCGGGTTGAGTTTAAGATGGTTCGCATTCATCCAATCCCGGATAAACAGCATAACGGACTGGAAGCTAGCGACATCAGGTGTAGGGGAGGAAAAATTAAAAATGAGTTGGAGGTCATCAGCATAGTTGTAGACTGTGACCTCCATTTGTTGTAAAGCAAAAATAAGGGGAAAGATATAAAGATTAAACAGAAGAGGGGAGAGAGAAGATCCCTGAGGGATACCACATTGCACTCTGTGGGGCGGGGCGGAAAATTCGGCCAGGTGAACGGCCTGGGTACGGTCAGACAGGAAAGAGCCCAACCAGGTCAGTATCGGACCCCCTATGCCCGCCGCCTTGACACGGGATAAAAGGATGACATGATCAACCGTGTCAAAAGCGGCGGACAGATCCAGAAGGACTAGGGCCTGGGGGGAGTTGGTGTCAAGTCCCTGTCTGAGTTGGTCCATGACCGAGATGACTACCTTCTCGGTGGAATGACGAGGCCGAAAGCCCGCCTGGCAGGGTGCAAGGTAGCTGGAAGCCTCGATAAAGGAGCTGAGCGTCTGAGTAACATGAGACTCGGCTACTTTTGCCAGGTACGGGAGGAGGGATATGGGGCGATAATTTGCCGGGGAAGCAGAGTCCGCCCCGGTTTTTTTTAGTATAGGGATAATGGTTGCAGTTTTGAAAGGGGTAGGGACATGGCCAACTGAAAAAGAATCGTTCAAAAGAGTAAGGGCAGGATAGGGGCAGTCAGAGAAGATCTGACAGAGGATGCGGGCCGGACAGATGTCGGCTGGGGAGCCAGACTTGACACGCCTAAGTAGGGGAAGTAGGGAATCTTTAGTCAAGGCAGGAATGTGAGAGATAGAAAAATGGTTGCCAACCGGCTGAGGGTCTATGAAATTGGGAGAAGGAGGAGGGATATTAGTTTTAATACAGGAAATTTTCTCAATGAAAAACTCGTTAAGCGAGTCACATAGGGTCTGGGAGGGGGGGATCTTGGGCTGGGTTCTCTCCGATGATGCCAATTCGTGGACAGTAGCAAAGATCTCGCGTGGTTGATTTTCTGCGGCTAGGATGCGGCCTGAGAAATATTCTGTCTTGGCTGCCAAGATGTCTTTTTTATATTCCCTGAGAATGGAAATGTAACATAACCTGCGGGTCTGGCAGTATGTTGTTCTCCATGCTCGTTCAGCCTGTCGTAGCTCCCGTTTCTTAGCCTTAAGATTAGGGCTAAACCACTTGTTGGCATTGTGGATACGATTGACGGAAATCCGTTTAAGGGGAGCCACTGGGTCGCAGGCTTTAGTGAGCCAGCGATCCAGAGTGGTAACCTGAGAGCATGGGGTTAGGGCCGATAGATCTGGGCAGGTAATAGTTAATGAGTTGCACAGAGATGGGATGCTAACTCGACTTCAGTTCCTAGCCCAGGAGTTCTTAGTAACGGGATGGGTTTTGGCGAGACTCAGGTCTAGCGAGAAAGCTAGCAGGGAGTGGTCAGACCATGAGCAAGGCGAAATGGTAGGGTGAGAAATTGGGATATTTAGGGTCCATATTTGATCAAGGGTATGACCTCGATTGTGGGTAGGGGCATGGACGTGCTGAGTAAAATTTAAGCTAAGAAGCATGTGGGTGAAATCTTTAGAGGTAGCATCCTCGTCGGGGTCCGAAGGCCAGTAGTTGAAATCTCCCAAGACGAGGACAGAGGCACTAATAATTGTCAGAGTAGCCAATAGATCTTGAGGGGCAGGGAGGAAACCAGGGGATTGTTGGGGTGGCCGATAAACTAATACACAGGAAAAATTAATCTTAAAAGAAGTACAGCGTACTACAAGGCTGTTGGTATTGTGGGTGAGACGAGTGGCTGCAAAAGGATTCCCTTACGGGCGATCAAGGCTACCCCTCCGCCGGCTCTGCCCTCCGACCGGTCGGCACGAAACATGCAATAATGAGGCGGAAGAGCCGCCAGAACGCTCGGTAGGGAGTCGGGGCGATACCAAGTTTCTGTAAGAAATAGCAAATCCGGGGAATTAGAGTCTAAAAGGTCAAAGAGTTCTGTTTGGTGCTTTACTGCAGACCGTGTATTCAGCAGGAGGGCTGTAGTGAGGGGGGGGGAGGACGCAGTGGGCGTAGGGGAGAAAATGTCAAGAGCGTGAATACGAGACAATGTTTCAGGATGTAGGGGCCAGTTTCTGCGGAGGGAGCGCAGATGTGAGGAGGAGTATGCATTGGGATGATCATAACGGAGTGCCCCTTGCCCCGGCCGGTCGCGGACGGGCGCAGACGGGCTTGAGGGCACATCGCGTTTTAATGGTGTGCACCCCCGAGCAGCTGGACCGCTAACTGCGGTCCAACCAGCCTTCAGACTACACCCAAAATGGCGCCCGCCCTCCACACAATCGGCACGAGCAGCCGTGGTGGACCGGGGCTGGGGAGGCCACACAAGAGGTAAGAGAGCACAGAATGTAATGTGTTTGAAAAACGCAGTTTACGAAAAGAAATTAGCAAACATTAAAAGAAAGTTCGGCGCCTGCATCTAAATCATGCAGGAGCGCCGCTTGTCATCAGTTAAAAGAAACAGTAGTAATCACTGCAGCCTCTCGCTGTCACAATGCCCCCAGTGAGGTACAGGAGCTGCCACCACCTGTTAGGCCCACAGCGAACCCTGTGAATGCTGCCGCTTTATGGTGTGCACCCCCGAGCAGATGGACCGCTAACTGCGGTCCAACCAGCCTTCAGACTACACCCAAAATGGCGCCCGCCCTCCACACAATCGGCACGAGCAGCCGTGGTGGACCGGGGCTGGGGAGGCCACACAAGAGGTAAGAGAGCACAGAATGTAATGTGTTTTAAAAACGCAGTTTACAAAAAGAAATTAGCAAACATTAAAAGAAAGTTCGGCGCCTGCATCTAAATCATGAAGGAGCGCCGCTTGTCATCAGTTAAAAGAAACAGTAGTAATCACTGCAGCCTCTCGCTGTCACAATGCCCCCAGTGAGGTGCAGGAGCTGCCACCACCTGTTAAGCCCACCAACACCTAATAGACCCTTCAGAATGACCCATAACCGTCATGTCATATATAAGATGGTCAAAAGATGTACAGTTCAATATTTAAAATGTGGGCATAAGATGGTCATGTGGGAACAGTATGCTAAGCCTGCAGAGAGCAAACAATAAGTTGTGGCGGGTATGGTCCATGGCCCAGGTTATAGCTGAGATAATGTGGTTTGTAGATCTGCTGATCCTAAGATGTGGCCTAAATTAGTGTCACAGAACCATGATTTGACCTAAATTAACCTAGTATTACTACAGTTGGTGTGGTGCATGATGAGATTCCCAAACCCAAGACTACTGTCCAGGGACCCATAATGTCACTGAGTGTCAATGCCTTATGATAAGCACCTCACTCCCACATGTCTGGGATTTTATTGTCCTATGAGTGATGCTAGAATTGTACAGGAACATTGCTCATGTGAAACATGTACACTGCAGACAGTTTGTTACATCTGCTGTGCAGTTCAGAAGTGCATCACCAAGTCATGTAAGAATCACAATTAGGCAGTATGTACAATGGTATGTTGAAGTCATCCCATATACACTGCAACATATGGCATATGGTGTGCCCCGTGTTGCCAGAACATCCCACACAAACACATGCAGACGTAGCATAATGTTCAAATGAGTATTGCCAGCCCTTTCACTGTGGGCCAAATCTTGGAATGCAGTCAATGCAATGGTAGAAGTGATGTCTTGGACTGTTTGAACCAAGTCATTTGTCCTGGCTGTTCTGGTGTCTGTCCATTGATGCACTAGTACTGTACACTTCAGAAGGACAAGATGGTATGCTGTGACACATGATAACTCATTTCAGCACACATGTTGTGTGGCCCAGGGCTATGTGATATTAGTGGGCTGGCCTAGTCAATATAGGCATAATCCTGATTGAGGGTAGTCCTCAGATGACTTCAGTGTGTAGTAATGATTTTTGTGGCACTCAGCATGTGCACCACATACATGTAGAGTATGCACATTTGATCAATAGATTTTCTATCTGCCTACAACCTCTGTGTCAACCAAGCAGATAACCAATATCTTGCATGTCTCTTCATCTTTTGCACCCATACACGTCAATGTGCATCAGAGGGTGTCCATTTGTAAGGCCATTGCCCGAAAGGTGCGGACCCTGAGGGTCGCTCTTTGGCACAGTGTTTGCTGCAGGAAAAGGCTGGAGGCACTGGATCCGTAAGATCACGGAGGTCCAGCTGGGGCTGTCCTACCAAGGAGGAAGGGGCACACGCCGGACCCTGACCCCCCTAATGGCCTGATGATGGCATACCCAGGCCTTGATGGGCAGTTGAGAATCCAACAGCAGCTAGGAGGAGGGGACTATTTGCCGGAGTTAACCATTATGCCTGACCATCCATATTTTGTTACAGACAGCTATTTCCCTTTCAAGCTTGAAGGTGACTCATGTCTCACGCAATGGGAGCATTGTTGCATGTGTAGGCCTGGTAGTAGGTGCATGGTGTTAACCATAGACAATTGTCCATGTTACAAGGTACTAAGCAAAGTCCAGTCAAAATTGAGTTTCCATTCCTAAACATCCACATGGATGCTTATCATCTCAGATAACCTACATAATATTTTGATGTCATGTTTGGCAGTGGTCCCAAAAAGGCTTGTTATCCTTGTGTCTGGAGTGATGCTTCCTCACTACTGTGTCTCATTTGATGGTAGAACACTTACTTGGCATGGCATACAATGCAGATACTGTGCACTACTTTCCCTCAGTAAGTAGGGAATGTACAGTATCATGAGATGGCTAACACCACTGGTGCCATGTGTATTGATGCTGGCATGTGTTCCTTTACATGTTGTACTGTCACATGTACAACTGTACCATACAAGATCTGAGGGTCTACAAGGTTTTCATTCAGATTTCATTACATTTGTATGTGTTGGCCAATGTGTACATGACAATAGTTTTCCGTGACGGGTTTACAAAGTAGGTGTAACCACATACAGGGGTATGTAGACATTGGTGGGTGAGTCACACATACCCAATCACATTGATGGATGTCATTAGCCAGGTTGAAAATGTAGAGCCAATGACACATGGTTGGAAGACTTCCAGTACTTTCTGGCAATTAGAGCTAGCATGCCACTGAGAAGGGTGTATTCATTTAGGTGTGATGCACACATGCACTTGTGGAGGGTCCTTCACTGGCTGGTGATATGCATCACGGAGTGACATGCTGACATGTTGGGGTGACATCTGTGTGTCAGCACTCTGTACCACATTGGTATATGAGTTTGCGAGATAAGGAAGGTACTGTGATTTCCCTTCCCCTTTGGACACGAGGAAGACATATTTATAGTCTGAATATTTCCTAAGCCCTATGTACCTTCAGTGTACTCATGGCATTGAAATTTGCAATGTTAAAAAGGTGAGTTCATATGAACCAATCTTGACTGGGGATGTTCTTAGGCAGACTCACGTACAATGGTTCTTTGTGCTGCAATCTCACACCACTTGGAGCCACATTGTCTCCAATCTTCTCTTCTTTACTACATGTAACACCTAGCTAAACTACTCATGTGCAGCTATCAACTGCATCATCTGGCAGTGGACAGATGTGAAAGTGTCACTTGGGAAGTGTGAACAGTGTGGAATGTTCACTTCCATGTCAACTGATTCTTGATAGTCACATATTGCTACTACCTATCTGTAGTAGGTGCCCAGCAGTTCTACATGCTGTGGGTTAGGGATGCTTGCCCATTTGCTGATTGCAGGGCCCTGTGTGGATAGTTAGTTATGCATTCCATGTGGACATCCCATTGGATTAAATTGGGTAACTATGGTATGCTACAAGGGCCTAGGCTGACAGTGATGATTTTTCCTGCTCCACACATGTTGGAGCCAATGTAGTAATCCTTTACATGTTGTGATATGTGCTATTGTGTAATGTGTTGTGTTATGATAAGTTTGCCAAATATGTTCACGCAATTGCGATGAACCTATTTCTACCCTTATTTCAGCATCAACTCAGGGCAGCCTGGAAGAAGACAGGGCCAAGACCATTGGGGAAGCAGCTGGACACAGTAGTTCCTGCCACCGCAGTGACACAGAGGGAATCAGTGGCTCAAAGGGTGATGGGGGTGCCAGCCATGGAGGAGCAACACAATGACTCCTCATCATTGTCATCATCCTCGAACTCCAGTGGCCACTCCCTGATTGTGGTGGCACACCTGGACCTGCTGCTGCAGCATCCACTTCCGCCATCCCCCGTTCCATCTCCATCCTCCCTGCTCCTTCCCAATCTGTTGTCGGGCACACTCCCCTAAGAAGAGGAGAGTCCCACCTGCCCCTGTCTCCCATGCTGCCTTGAGTGTGGAGGCAATTGACCATCTGAGGCAGGTTTCTGTGGGTGACACTGCAGTGCTGAATGCCATCCAGGTGCAAAGCCCACAGATAAATCAATCAATTAGAGTTTTGTAAAGCGTAGCTACTCACCAGTGAGGGTCTCAAGGCGGTGGGGGGAAGGCTGCAGATCCTTCTGGGCGCTGAGTTCATTCAAAGAGCCAGATTTTGAGGTCCTTCCTGAATTGGGACAGCGATAGGGATTGCCTGAGGCGCAGGGCATGGTGTTCCAGGTCTAGGCTGAGAGGTAGGAGAAGGATCTTCCTCTGGTTCTGGTCGTGTGGTTCCATGGGACAGTTGCCAGTGACAGTTGTGCGGAGCAGAGGGTTCTTTTGGGTGCGTGGAACAAGAGGCAGTGGTTCAGGTATGCTGGTCCAGCATTGTGGAGGGCCTTTTATGCATGGGTGAAGAAATGGTGTCATGCCTGGAAGGCATTCATGCTGACATGTCTGGCCTACAGAGATCTTTTCAGGCTCTGGCTTCTACAGTCATGGCAGCCTTCCAATAATTCCAGCTTTCCACCATACCTCCTGCTTATTCCCCATACACAACTCTTATTCCCATACATGCCCAAAGCACACACACATCAGCATGCATCCACCTCAACATCTGCATGCAGAACATGCAAGGACAAACATTACAAGAAAAAAGACAGCATAACCACTCACAAGGCACTCACCACCCTCACCACCACATCCATGTGACATAAACCCTGATACCACTCCCCCAGACCTAGCCACAGACACTACTGATATCAAACACCGAGACACCACCAGCCACAGCCACTACTGACATCACACACCCAGACACCACACCCACAACACCAGCCACTGACACATCACACATTTGCAAGAGACCAAACACACGCAGAGACATGCATAAACAGCATGCTTATCCACACCTCAGACCTCAAATCCCGCTAACTCCAACACCCAACACTTTGCCTTACCTCCTCCCCAGTATCCCAAAGAACATACCTCTTCCCTGCCAGCGCTCCCCAAAACCAAAAGGTCTTCTTTCTCACCCATACCCTTCCGCTTCCAAGTCCAACTCAAAAACACCTGCCCCTATGCCCACTAAACCCCTCTCTACCACACAAGGTCATAAAAAAAGAAAAGCCACTTGTCCAGAAACTGTCCCACCCCTCCCAAAACCCCCAAAACCTCTACACCACCCCAACCCAACCCAGAGTTTCAGCAAAAAACAAAACCTGTTCCCCACTCCCTATACCCATGACTACCATTCAAGTGTACCAAATACCCTGTATGATCAGACCCAGTCCTCCGAAACCTGAGCCCACCCCTCCCAAGGACCATCCATCCCAATCCCAAACCCAGCCCTCCCAATCCCAAACCCAGCCCTCCCAGGGACCATCCAAGGCCGCCCAATCCCAACCCCAACCCCATCCCACCCAAATAACATTGTAGAGGTGCCTGAACTGCCCACTAGATGCCACTTCTGGATTTTGGACTGGCCATTGGCCTTTGTTTTCAGACACCAATTTGTTGTCTAAAATAAAAGTTTGTTGGTTTTGTAGACCTTTGTCTTGCCATTGCTACTGACGCTAATTGTCGTTATTGGATAATTTGGGATGTGTGAGAACAGTTGTGTTTGTTTCACCATGATAGCAGATCCTTTTGCAGTGGTAAGTATATTTAAACCTTGGAACAAGTTCAATCAATTAATCAATCATAGCATTTGTATAGCGCACTACTCACCCAGAGGGGTCTCAAGGCGCTTGGGGGGGGGGTGTCTGCTACTGCTCGAAGAGCCAGGTCTTGAGTTGCTTCCTGAAGGAAAGCTGGTCCTGGGTCAGTCGGAGGTGGGTGGGGAGGGAGTTCCAAGTCTTGGCTGCCAGGTAGGAGAAGGATCTTCCTCCGGTGGTTGCTCTGCAGATGCGTGGGACTGCGGCGAGGGCGAGGCTGGTGGAGCGTAGCTGGCGGGTGGGAGTGTAGAAGGTCAGGCGGTTGTTGAGGCACCTGGGGCCCAGGTCGTAGAGAGCCTTGTGCGCGTGGGTGAGGAGTCTAAAGTGATTCTCTTACTGACGGGAAGCCAGTGCAGGTCTCTCAGGTGTCCGGAGATGTGGCTGTGTGGGGGGATGTCCAGGATGAGTCGTGCGGAGGCATTCTGGATTCGTTGGAGCCTTTTCTGCAGTTTGGCTGTGGTTCCGGCGTAGAGGGTGTTCCCGTAGTCCAGACGGCTGGTGACGAGTGCCTGGGTGACCGTCTTCCTGGTTTCGGTGGGGATCCACCGGAAGATCTTTCGAAGCATACGCAGGGTTTTGAAACATGACGACGAGATGGCGTTGACTTGTTTGGTCATCGAGAGGGAGGAGTCCAAGAAGTTATGGAGAAGTTATGGAGTTATGGAGTTACAGAGACCAACGGTCAATGTTCAATGGATGTATATGTATATGTGAGATGAGTTCCAGTTGGGTGGTATTTGCTTCAGTAAGTATTACAGCTTGCTATGGCCAATGTCTACATATTTTGGCTTGCAGTACCACTTGAGATGTAGGGTGGATATGTGTGTAATGTGTGCTAAGTAGGTACTTGTTTCTTTACACATGGGGGTAAAGTATTGTCAAACCTTATTGATACGTTGGATACACATGTAACCATTTTCTACACAGTTTTTACTATATATGTGACGACTGCTGTTGCTGTAGTATATTTTTTAAGGACTTGTACTTACTCATTAAACACATGAGCATGCCACTTTGTACCAATATTGGTTGTCCCTGATATACCCAATGTAACTGGTCCTGTGCATATGGAGACATAGAAGCAGGTGCAATATGGGCTGTAGCCTTGGCCCCTTGCCTTACAGAAGTCCCCATGGTTTAGGTAACTACATTCTAGTCTTTACAGTGTTGCCTTTAAATGTTTGGACCATGGTTTGTGGGAATCCCATTTACCTGACTTTCCTTTTTCATGTGGCTAGATGGGTGAAGGCCCTTTAGCAGTGAAGCTGTGTTTTATTTTCCTGAGACATCCATACTGATGTATGTCGATGTCCCAACAGCATCTAGCTTATGAGCAATATGAGGGTGTCACAGAAGATTATAGCTATGTTATTCGTGAGGAGGTGCTGTTTTGTGACACTGTTTATTGCACACATCATTACACCAGCTTCTTTTTTGTAATTTTGTAATACATTTTTTATTGAGCCATAAAAATAACACAGCATAGTACAATCAGCAAAGAAGAAGACGAAGAAAAAGGAATATGAGTAAGATGTAGATTGTACACAGGTTATTCATTAACGTTGGAAATGCAAACTTCACATGATTCCAAAAGAAAAAATGTCCCAATTCTTAACAAAAGAAGAGAGAAAAAAGATTGATATTAGGAGTTGTAATAAAAAAATAAAGAAAAACTAACATTATATAACAAATATATGACAGAAATTGAACCATTATAGGAGAACATATATAATAAAATAGAATGGCTATATCTCATTAGTACCATTGAAGACGAGTCCAGATCCTATTGAATTTGAGCCAGGAAAGAGGCCCTCTGGCTTTGGCCAAAGCCAATTCCATTTCATATACCTGTTGAAGCAATACCCAAACCTCGCTAATGCTCGGACGAACATTGTTTATCCAGACTCCAGCACTACACAATCAGGTGCATACTAAAATGGTAGTAGCTAGAAGTCTCTCGTACCTTGCATCATCGCACTTCATCCCTAAAAATATATCCTTTTCTGTGAGTTGAACATTTTGACCAAGAAATTGGGTAAGAATATTAGAAACCTCTGTCCAAAATCGGTTGAGCCCAGGACAGTCAATAAACATATGCCTTAGGTCAGCTGCAAAGAGTTGGCATTTCGGTCTGAATGACTTAGTGGATGATTGAGATACTGCCCACTTAGAAATAATCGCTTGTGTGTAATACAACATATAGATTGTCCGATGCTGTTGTAGTTTCAAATTGACACAAGTTACCCCCTATCCAGTACCTCCAATGACTCCTGTATTTCCTCGACCGTTATTTCAACCCTAAGAGTCCGAATTAGTTTTGTAGCTATCTGCATACCATCATCATTAGCTGCTGTTAAAATTCTGATAAGCCATGCCTATTGTGCCTTGGCTCGGGCTCATATATATTCCCAACAGTATCTTCAATGGGTTTGGCATGACTAATAGCTTCTGACCTCTAAAAAATTGTCCCTGATTTGTAAGTACTTGAAAAAAGTACTCTGCAATCGTCCAAACTCTCCATTTAATAGGATAAAAGAGAAGAGCCCATGTTCATCGTACTATTGTCCAATCTGATTGATGCCGCTACATTGCCACGCCCTCCCAATAGTGTCTTGAAATATAACGGACAGTATAGGGTTGCCCCATAACAACATATAATGGTTTAGGCAGAGAGTATTGCTAACAGATGTCCTGCCAATCTCTAGTAATATCTCTAACTACCTTGAACTTAACTCGCTTAAAGTAGTTCAGATCAGAGGTTTTGTAGAGCATGAACTCGGCAGATACACTGAAAGCTAAATGATAGGACAACGGCCTCGGGCCAGCCTCCGACCCATGCAACAGGCCCCAAATCCGTCCGAGAGAAACAGCCCAGTATTGGAGCTTGAAGTCTGGGAGCTTAAACCTCCGTGGCGTATAAGGTTATTTCATAAGCAGGAGAGCCCTCCTGGTGTGTCTAAGCCCAAAATAAAACTGCCTACAGCACTATCTAATCGCTTAAAAAAAAGACCAAGGTACCCGCAAAGGAATCGAACGATATACGTATAAGAATTTAAGCAATACATTAATTCTAATTATATTACATCTCCCATAGATACTGAGAGGAAGCCGATGCCAACTACGCACTTTAGCCAGGATTGTCTTGAGTAACTGCTCTTAATTCAAAGATACAATGTCATCGACCTCACTGCTTAGACAGACACCAAGATAAGTAGTTGTTTGTGTAGCCCCTAATGCAAGAGGCAGGTTGTCTGATTGAAAGTTTAAAATGGTCTGAGTCTTGGCTATGTTCAACTTGTAGCCAGAGAAGGAGCCAAATAACTCAGCCTGTCGCGTGATGTTAACTATTGCTCCACCTGGGTTAGCAGAAAATACTGCAATAATGTCTGCATACGCAGTAACTAAGTTCTAAGCCATTGAGACACACTGGGGGAATCCCTCCATTTTGTTGCAGATGCCTTATAAACAGCTCAATGTAAAGAGCGGAGATTAAGGGAGACAGTGTGCAGTCCTGCCTTGTCTCCCGTTGAACTGTGAAAAGGGCAGATCTAATGCCGTTCAGTTTAATTACTGGTACTGGTTTCTTATAAAGATTCTGCACAGAAGTAATAAACCGAGGCCAAGACCAAATGTTAGCATGCGCCAGAGAGCTTCCCAGGCAACTCTGTCAAACCCTTTTTCCGTGTCCAGCATGACCATCCTTATCTGTTTGTTGAGTTTGCCAGAGACATCAAAGGCCGATATTGCAGTATTAATGTGAGCCGTCGTATCTCTGCCAGTGACAAAGCATGCTGATGCTCCAAGACTCGCTTGTGGATAACAGCAGTGAGGCGTGAAGCCAAGATCTCAGTTTTGTTTTGGGCATTGGCATTAATTAAGGATATTGGTCGATAAGAGCCTCTGTCGTCAATTGGCTTCCCCTTCTTAGGAAACACAACAATATTAGTAATACTCCATGAAGTAGAAGCCTCGCCCCCGCTAGTAATATCCATGCACAACTGGGTAAAGACAGGTACAAGTATATCACAAACATTTTTATAAAATTCAAGCGGAATGTTATCTTCGCCGACAGCTTTGCCCAAGGGCAAAGATTTTATAGCACCCCCAACCTTGAGTGGTTCAATATATCTCTTTGTAACTCTATGGAGTCATAAGAGTCGAGTTGGGGCATGAGACTCTCCTGTAAATACTCAAGAAAGGTGCATTGATTATATGACGAAGACTCTGAATATGTTAGCGTAAAACAGTCTAAACTGCTCCACAATATCCTGCGGCTGAGTGAAAGACACACCTCCATCCCCTTTAATCGATTTGATATTAGACCGAGCCTTTTGATCTACGATTTGCATTGCCAGCAGGCGGCCCACCCTTTCTCCATATTCATACAGTAGACTTTTATACTTATGATAAGTGGTAACAATTTTATCCATTAGCCCTCTGTATATTTTAGACCAAGCTTTTAAAAGCTGGAGGTATATTGCCTCTGCGCCATTGGATCCCTTACACCGATTGCCCTAGCATGTTGATGTTCCAGGTCTAAGTACTCCATACGGTACTGTTCTGCCGTCGCAGTTGCCCACTTGCTTTGCGCTAGAACAAATTGAAGAGTCGCCACCCTAATAAAAGCTTTCAAACAGTTCCAGACTATTGAGATATTAGCAGTACCCAGATTATTATTTTAAAACTCCTTAAGTACCCCTCTAATATGAACCACATATTCAGGATTACTAAGTAGATGTTTGGGAAATGAAAAAGCCTGTGGCTCCTTTCCAACACCTAGTTGTTTCTGCAATGTTAACATTACTGTGTTATGATTGGATGTAATTTTGGGGCAAACTTCTATACGGGCATTTTCAAACAGTGCCCTCTTGATAAAAATCCTATCAATATAAGAATACTGTTTGTGCGGGGGAGAATAAAAAGTATACCCTGGAAGCATTGGAAAGAGTATACTCCAGGCATCATCAAGCTAATGCATATTCAATAATGCCAACAGAGCTGCCCTAGTCTTGCCCATTCTAGCCCGTGCTTTACTGTTAGTAGTGTCTAATTTGGTCTCCATAATACAGTGGAAGTCACCCATAATGATCAGATCCCTAACCCACCCCAATAATTCAGTACTTAAATAATCCAAGACATCCAGACAATCTGAGTTGGGGCCATATACCATACAGATCGTAACCTTACGTCCAGCTATCAACAACTGGACAATTGCCCACCTACCCTTGGTATCAGCCAATCTACGTAAAACATTACCTGCTAAATTCCTAGATTTCATTATAGCAACCCCGCGGATAGACACTGTTTGTGAGGTGCAGATTAATGTATCATACCCAAGTTGTCCTAACAGGGATCTATCATTATAGGCAAGATGAGTCTCAGTTAAACCAAGTAGATGTGGTTTGAATGCACGAAGTTCCTCACCAATTAATTGCCGTTTCCTAGCTTGATTCAACCCTGCAACATTCCAACACATGCACTTCAAGTCAGACATAGGGTTACATAATTTAATTTCAGCCATCTCCCACACGTTTCCCTGTTCAAGCTCCTTGTTTGTTGCACCTACATTTCCAAGTATTGGTTGGCTCTTTAAACCCCTCCCACGCCCACCCCCTCATACCCAAACCATCAGAAAGCATGCTGAAAATCCGTGCACCATCGAAGCCACCCCCCACCCAACACCGACTACACCCTCCCCCAGTGCCTACAGAAAGGAATCATCCCCTTGTCTTGCTATCGCTGAATGACAGCCAATGGAGAACACCCCCCCCCGTGACCAGCCGCCCCCTCCCCCACACAACCCATAAGTGTGCATAATGAAGTAAGAAGTGTGAGATCGTCAAAAGTGTAAGCAACGAGTGTAAAAAAAATACAGATTTGCAAGATATTTCAAAGAGAGTGCTTTTTAGGAGAAAAGAAGAAAAAAGGAAAAGCAACCCCAGTTTCATTTGAACACATCTGAGTCACAACACTCCCTAGCACACGTATGGTATAATATAGTTCATGTATATCAGTGTTTCCACCGGTTCTTGCAGGAAAAGTAGAGAAGACTTCTTGTTCTTGTAAATCAATTCCAAGTTTTATTCTTGATAACTGGAAGATGTTCACACAGCCAACACGTGTTTCGTCGTAATTGGAAATGTAACCCACGACTTTTTCAAGGCTATGTCCAGATCTGTATTTTCTTTAGTGTAATGCGGTGATAATTCCAACCCGCATATGGGTTCTACGGGGGACTTTGATTGTGTAGCCAGTAGGGGATTCAAAAGAATTTTTTTCTTTGCCTTCAAATGTGTTGCGGTGGCTTTCGCCTGTGATTCGCGCTTGGTTTTTTCTCTATCGGTCCCCCGTTCATTCGAAGCGTGTTTGCTCGAGTGAGACGAGCTGGTTCCTGAAGAAAGATTTGTGAGCAAACTAACTTAAATGGGTGAATTAACTGGCGGAGCTTCCATTGATCGTCCATTGTAGGTTTGCACAAATCTGAGTACACAAACATGGTTACTGAGTCTAGTTTAATTGGAGTAGAAGTACAGGCTTTTACATAGATTGCCTGACGCAACAGAAAGTTGCCCAGAAATAGCAGAATTGGGCGTGGATGTGATGGCTTGGATTGCTTCCCTTGTGTGATATTAAGAGGTAATCGATGAGCTTGCTGTACTTGCAAATCCATGTCCCAGTCTGCCAGATCTGTAAACGTCTGCTGAAATAAGTTGACTATGTATGCCCGTGCGTCAGAGCCTTCTCTCCTCTCTGGTGTGCTAAAAACACGTAGATTATGCCGCCGTTGGTGATAGAAATGCTATTTGATTCTCACAAGATTTAGCACATCTTGAAGTAGCGGTATTGACTTCTTCGACTGCTGCAACCTGTTCTTGCAGATCCGCGACGTCTGAGGACAGTGAGGCAACCTTGGTGGTAACATCCATTAGTGCTTGTTTGATCTCCTGGCTGTTAGCTTTAGCTTGAAGATAGTATTCCTGAGCCTCAGCTCTCTGAATGGATAGCGCCTGAAAAATTGTAGACAGAATGGGCACCTCATATTCAGGAGGCTGCGAGAGGCCGGCAGACGGCCCTTCCATACAGTTACTGGATGCTGTTGATATTGTGGGGGAAGGTGCTGGCCCAGGTACCTCAGAATCCCTCCCCCTGTTCCTTTCAGAACTGGCCGTCTGGACTGTTGATGAGGCCATAGAGTACATACACGGGTGTCGCCACAGATATCATAGGAGTCGTATGTGCAACAACCTCGACATTACCAGAGTTGCCAGAATTAGCAGAATTGGAGAGTCAGTGAAATAATGGTTTTAACCTCCCCCTTTGATGCCACCCATTTGCGCAGAGGACTGAAGCCAGAATCAGATTTTGTACTGCTCGGGGCGGAGTCCTAGGGTCGCCCAACTGTGGTAGTAAGTGGGAGCTTAGTGCCACCTCAGCCTTTTCCACCTTTAGCCCCTCTAGTGCTTTTGGAACTTTTTGTCTTTAGGCCTTTCTCTCCCACTGAGGAACATACTTTTAATGTATCTAATACCGGAGCATCATCAGTCTCACCATTCACACCAGCCGCAGACCCCATTTGGGCATCACCTTCAGTATCCAAGAGAACATTGACAGGATGTGTATGCATGAAGCCTATAGAGAGCTCTAGTACACGATTGCTGCTAGACATAGGCGATTGCATATGTAGTTGCACATGACATTCCCAGCCCGAAGTAATATTAATTTGAGAGTGAGAATCCACGTCACTGGACCTTACAGTGTTGGAGTTGTTCGCACAGAGCAATATGTGAGACTGTGTCAGCAAAGCAGGTTGAATGGCTGATGGTACGGGAGAACTACGATCACCAAGTTCTACACCACCTGGCTGCATTTATACAGCATGACTCTCTCCTTCTCCCTCTCACTCAGTGACCAAAAAGACTTCTTCAGTGTTACCTCAGTTTGCCACAGAGGGGCCACTCCCATGAGACATAAAAGCTGGTAGTGCTGTGTTCCCAGTAGGGCTGGCTATGGGATCTCTCCTATCACCCTGTCCATCATGTCCGTCATGTATTGAATTTATCAGGGCGGCGGCCATCTCAAGCCCTCGAATGCATATTTCGGAACCACAGGACTGGAGCAGCCCACCAGCCATGCCTGACCGCAGAATCAGTCTTCCCAGCTGGGATCGGTCAGCTGCTGCGCCAGGATACCTGGGCCTCCTTCAGCAAGAACTAAATTTGATGCTGCAGCCCCTGCTGATCCCACTGCTCCCGCTGCTCTATTTGAGACTCCAGAGGGGACACAGAGAGCTCGGAGTCACCAGTAACGTGGCTGCGAGTTGGAGCTGGTAGGAGACAGAGAGAGCCCAGCGTGGCTCCACTGCGCCGCTCTGCTCACCTGAAAACAGTTACGAGCAGCTGCTGAGCACAACTGCCACATCAAAGCGTCTTTACCGCCCAGACCTCTACCGCAGCTAACGCCGCCTATGGCGTCTCCGCTTGCTGCTCTCTATTTTCGCTGATCCGCCCGCCGGGTAAGTAAACAGCTGCCACACATTATCGCATCGAACTCTGCATTCCCCTCACACACAAGCACTAGCCATGGGGTAGAGGGGGAGCACCAGGGGAGGCCGTGTAGCAGGGGTCAGCAGGATGTGTCCACCCGATCGGACTCAATCCGGCATCTTCCTTTCCTTCCCTACAATGTCAGATTTATCATTACTAAGAACAAAAGGGGATAGGTCCATAAACACGTGGTGGGGGCTAGACCCTTTATAGAATATATAACACAAATTGCCCGAACCACAAAAGCTCCACAAGCTTATTAAGAGGGAAAAGATCAATTTATTGTGATCACCCTCGACATCCTACTTAGTGTCAAGGTTTTTTATCTTTTTCAAGTTATGACAAGCTATATGACAGAAAACAACAATACATTAAATATTTACACACCTATATATACTTTGTACATACATAAAAAACAAATTATTTACACAGTACAAAACGAAAATTTCTTGCATCAAACATTACAAAAAACTAAGAATACACCAAAAACGACATTAGAACAAACATTACAATCAATAAATGAGAAAAATAGGAAAAACCAATCCTAGGGGGAATTATAAGCAAATGAATGGCTCTTAAACAAATCAATATTGGACCAGCCGGTCCTAGTATCGTAAAGATGTCATTTTATTCCACCCTATGAAATTGCCGACGCGTTTCGAGATCAGGTACAGTGTGACTGATCTCTCATCAGGGCTATTTTATTCTTTGTATCTGCAAGATGCAAAGAAAATATTTTACTCATCACTCTCAAAACCGAACTTCTTTTAAGGCAATGTGCTGAGAAAGAAAATTGCTACATACCAAACTTGGTTGTAAGTAGAGCATAGCATTAAGGCGTAAAGGGTTTCAAACCACGTATTTGTTAACGTGGCCACGCAGGACAACCACCAAGAAATGTAAAGAAATTTTGTGCATTGGTAAATCAGCTCGTGGTTTCATTACTAGAGCGTCACCCAATGCTACATAAAGCATACCTTGCTATTGTCGACTGCCGCCAACCGGCGTTCTTATATGTAATCCACCACCATGAAGGTAGGCTCCTAAAACAATAGTGACAAATGTTTTAATGGTGGGGTGTTGATTACAATGTTCACATAGTGCATGCATTGTTGAAATACCAAAAAAGGTAGGAGTCATTTCACCTACCTTAATGATGTATTTCTATTCTCTTTTTAATTTTTGGAATTGTGCTCTCAATTAGCCGTCCTGTGTTAGCAAAAAAACGAAAAAGCGAGTGTAAGTGCTTGTAGTCAAAAGTATGAACATTAAAACAGGTTCTAAGCGTAAAATAGACCAAAAACATGTCCTGGCATTTACCTGCTTCAAAGTAACAGCACGCCGCTGGTGTGATCAAACTTTTCTCACAAGAAATGGCCGCGCAAGCACTTCCTGTATTTTAAGCCCACCTCCAAACAAGGGGGCATGATGGGACTTGTAGTGTCTTCAAACTTGCGCTACGAGAAAATTGTGTTTGGTATGAGAAGCGCATGTGAAATTAGAGCGCGCCTGTTACGTGGTGTCCTTCTCAATGAATAGAGGCAGAAAATCTATTTTTTAGCTATTTTAGTTACGCGCTGGGTTTGTAGTAAAAGAACTTCATAACTTTATTGGCAACTCGCATCTGAACACTAATATTAAAACGGGGCATTTCATTTAAATTTTATAAATGCTAATTTAAATAGCATTTATTCCACAGATACGGCGAGCACATTGAGGGTCATTGTATTCGTGTATTGCATGCACCCTTAGAAAAATAAACTTTAGTGACAAAGCATGTGGGGAGTCTGTAGGTGACGCTGCACACATTATTAAGATTGCATATATCTACCTGCCAGGCAGTGGCCACGCTTGTTTTTTGTACACAAGATGTATTACTGAAAAAGGACGTAAGGCTACAGATTAAGTCCAGGGATGTCTGACAGATGCCAATCCGCTATACTATGTATCTCTGCCGATTATATATGGGCTATTTCAGACAAGCTGTTAAGGCCTGTTTGAGTATTATTGTATTTCAAAATGAGATAAGCCTCTTTCTGTAGTAAGGCACGCTCAATATCGTGGCATTTTGTCATTGAATTCACAGTGAATAACACCGACCATTTAAATTCATGTTTATTATGGCCTTTATCACAGAAGTGCTCAACCAACGGAGCCGTCATTATTTTTTTCTTTATGCGTGATCGATGCTGGCTGATCCTTTGGTTTACTTGTTGGCTGGTCTTGCCTATGTAGATTAATGGGCACGGGCAAATTATTACGTAAACGACATTTTTCGTTTTGCAGTTGGAGAATTCTGTATGTCTCCACTTAGTTCCCTGGTGGGCAAATTCATTGCCCTCAATTGTGGTAGAACAAGCAACACAATTGCCGCACCTATGATGACCTTCCACGGGCTTTAGGTTCCATTGTGCCAAAAGATCACTTTTAGGTTTTGGAATGGTAATGTCAGCTCTAATCAATTGTTTGCCAATACTTCGATTTTTTCTATAAGCGAAGATGGGCCTAGGAAATGGACAATTCAAACCTTCTAGTAGATGCCAATTCTTTAAAATAGCTTGGCGCAACTTGTGGGTGTCGGGACAGAACGTTGTGACGCACTTCATTTTGTTCATCGGTGGGCATTGCTTAAGCTGCAGTAAGCATTCTCTCGGCGTGTATCTAGCACGTTTGAATGAGTGCTTCAGCAGCTTCTTAGGATAGCCCCTGTCCTGCATGTCATGGCAAAAAGATCTCGCATGTCTTTCATACTCAGCCACATCCGAACAATTACGCCTAATTCTGAGCAATTGCCCATAGGGCAGATTGGCAGTTTGGTATGTAGCAATTTTCTTTCTCAGCACATTGCCTTAAAAGAAGTTCGGTTTTGAGAGTGATGAGTAAAATATTTTCTTTGCATCTTGCAGATACAAAGAATAAAACAGCCCTGATGAGAGATCAGCGACACTGTACCTGATCTCGAAACGCGTCGGCACTTTCATAGGGTGGAATAAAATGTCATCTTTACGATACTAGGACCGGCTGGCCCAGTATTGATTTGTTTAAGAGCCATTCATTTGCTGATAATTCCCCCTAGGATTGGTGTTTCCTATTTTTCTCATTTTTTGATTGTAATGTTTGTTCTAATGTCGTTTTTGATGTATTCTTAGTTTTTTGTAATGTTTGATGCAAGAAATTTTCGTTTTGTACTGTGTAAATAATTTGTTTTTTATGTATGTACAAAGTATATATAGGTGTGTAAATATTTAATGTATTGTTGTTTTCTGTCATATAGCTTGTCATAACTTGAAAAAGATAAAAAACATTGACACTAAGTAGGATGTCGAGGGTGATCACAATAAATTGATCTTTTCCCTCTTAATAAGCTTGTGGAGATTTTGTGGTTCGGGCGATTTGTGTTATATAGATTTATCATTACAGCAGCTTCTGAGATTTCCACACATGTAGAGTTTGGGAGTGTGTGCCTGTACGTTGTCACTGACCTGGACATAGGGGTAATCATTCAGATGTGATGGGAACATATATTCTGTGATGGTGCGTACAGATATCCACAAAAAATGTCTGGACAAGGGATACAATTCACCTAGCCTTATCCACTGTGTTGTGGCTCCATGGGGTGTTTTTAGTGTCACACCCCCATGATTGATGTATCCTGTGGGAGAACTGTGAGAAGTTGGCCTGGTATATGATGTCCACTATTCTAGTGGGCACCCTGCACCAGTCCAAACAACCCTCATGGTGATTGGTTGTAAGTCAACCTTATAGACCAGCTATCCTAGAGGTAGCATGGACAAAGCAGTCTTAGGCTAAAAGTCAAGAGGGCATGTGTAGCCAGCTGTTTTACGAATACAATCCCTTGAATACCAAATGAAAGGACACCACACAAGATATATATCAAATATAGATGAATTTATTCTAAACACATACCAGAGGTCTAAGCACAATACAAGTTACTTAAATGGCATACGTTAAGTTGCACAAATACAGTTTTGGCCTAGGGGCCAAGCAAACCATATACTAAGAAAGTGGTATAAGTACCACGACAGAAATACAGACAAGGCCTAAGGCCTAGGTAATCGCTAGGGCTGCACTAAACAACCAGTAGTTAGGAAGTAGGAGGCCCACGGGAGGCGTGTGCAGTGTCTAAACACACACGTGAGTTCTCATAGACTTAGAATGGGAACGTAAAAGTTACAAAGTAGTTGATTCAGGACACTTACGGTTCAGCTAGGAGAAAACCCCTTAAAACTAGGACACTAGGATAGTCAATACCCACAGGAGCACTGGAGTACTCGTGTTACCTCACCCAGGAAAGCCTGGTGCATAGGTGCCAAATCGTGTCGGGTTTCCTCGGTGTTTCCTATGGAGAGCTGCAAAGAAGTGCTGCAGGCGACAGGGAGAGAAGTGTCCGGATGGATCCAAGGGTCGATCGGAGCTGTGAAGAACCTGAAAGCAGAGGGGACAGAGTCTGGGTCACTAGCCAGTGATCAGGATGGAACCAGGAAGGAACCAGGCGATGTCGAGTGCTTCAGGTGAAGAAGGTGACGTTTGTCTCCGCAGCCGCGTGGTCCAGGAGGCGTCGACGATGACCAGGAGCTGGATTCGAGCTGTCTCACAAAGGATCTGGATGTCTGCGGCGTCGGTATCCGGATTGGACCTAACAAGCCTTGGCAAACGCTGCCCACGAAGGAAGTGAAGATTCGCTTCAGGACAGACCAGCAAGGTCTGTGGTGCTTCTCCTTTTCAGGGAAGCTGGAGCAAGACTGGAGCAACCAGGCAAGCAAGGAGTTTCAGGATTTCGTCTTCAGAGGGCTCACTAGCCAGCGGGCTAGCAACCGGGAAGATGCGTTGAGCAGGAAAATGCAGAAGGGCCCCACGCAGAACTCGTGGAGTGTGGAGGGCTGATCTTTGATGCAGATAGTGCTCGGGTCTGGGGTATGTCAGTCCTCAATGCACAACTTCAAGGAGGCCTCAGGAGCTGCGCAGTTAGCAAAGAGCAAGATGGCAAGGGCGTCTGCTCCCACGTCTCTCGTGTCCACCACGGGTCTCAGCTTTGTTGCGGATGTGGGTTGAGGTCGGAGAAGTCTGGGAGTCTAGTTCCTGTGAAGCAGAGTCGTCGGGATCCTTCAGGAGCAGTGGCAAAGCAAACCGGCAATTCACTAGTTGGTGCCTGTTTGCACAGGGTGGTCACTCCTTGACCACAAGGGAGATTTCTTCTGTCTATCGTGTAGAACGTCGAAGGTCCAAGAGTACAGCAACAGAGTTTCTTCAAGGGTAATCTAAAGTCTCTAGACTCAGCTCCTACCTATATACTGATTTAAGGGGCTGGATTACCTACTAGGTCCCTCCTATGGGTGGGACCAGGGAAAGGGGTGGTAACACCCCTTTCCCTTGGTCCAGCTTCGCACCAGAGCTGGGGCTGGAGTGCCCCAGCAACTGGTTTGAACCGGGATATGCATGGAGCACCTTGTGTGCCCCAGGCAGTGTCTCATTTCTTTCAACCCATCCTGCCCCAATACACTAAGGCCTGTCTGGGGAGGTGCTAGCACCTCCCAAGGCAGGAAATCTATTGTCCAGGCCTCCCTCGCTGGAAGGGCTCCCAGCTGCAGGAGGTCAGACTCGTGTCTGTGGCAGCAGCATCCATTTTGTGATGCTGAGGCTTTGATTTACTTTAACCGGGTAAAGCTACAACTACATGTCTTTTCCCTCTAGAAGGGTGGAATGCTACCCCCATCGCCAGAACTGGCGTGAGGGTAGTATTCCAAAGTGTATGACACCTTACACAACATGTTTCGATAAAGCCAAACCAAAGTTAGCAATAACCGCAAGGATTATAATGCACTTAAAATTATATGGTATGGCTATATCATAGAAAAGCTATAAGGACATGGTTCCGAAAGCTGCAGATAGGCTCAGCTCATGCTAGAGCCCCATCTCACATAACACCAAGCACTCTGCCTCCATGATTGTCAAGGCCTGCCATAGGAGTGACTAATAGGTATATATGTGTCTATATGTAATGGTAGGTATAGGGATACTATACCTAAGCAAGGGGTGATTACACGACCTTGCCCCAGCTGAGTGATCAGCCAATTGTGTCAATGTGGATGGCCAGCCAGGGGTGGCATAATACATGTGGCAGCCCCTGGTAGGCCTTGGGTGCACCTATGCCCTGGGTACCTAAGGTACACTATACAGGGGCTCATAAGGTGACCCAATATCCAGGGTGCGTGGCTTCGGCGCATAGCAGAATGGCTGCCTGCTAAGGGAGCTCCGCACGCCGGAACATCTACTGGAGGATTATCATCCTTTTCCCCCCTGAGACATGCCGTGAAACCCCCTCCGGGTATGCATGAACGGACGGGGCACAGTGGGGTGAGGTCTGTGCTTTCCTAGCCCCGACACTACGCCTGTGGCGGCCGAGAAAGAAGTTGCGGGGCGTATTACAAAATGGAGCTGATCTCTTGGGCAGCTTCAGCGGTTTGAGGCGAGAAGGCCCGCTGGCTGTAACCGAGCAGTAGGCGGATTGGAGCTGCGACGAGCACATCCAGTGTCAACCCTAGCGATGAATGAGGAGTACAGATATCATCGGCAAGTGAGACGCTGGAGCCGGCGTGAACGATCTCCGGAGTAGGGGGTAGACGATCAACCCCCCGAAGCTGAGCTCGGCGTTGACCTGGTGCAGCAGATCGCCCAGAGAGGCCCAGAGACTGACGGAGACACAAGAGAGCTGAACAGAGAAGACCTGTGGTAGGTGTAGCGCCGCTGTGGGTCGGGCCTGGTAGGTCCGAGCGGTTGCGGGCTTCACGAGGTGCGGGCCCCTTAGGAGTGTTGGCGCCTTGTGGGGCCTGCGGGGCAGGGCTGAGCAGGGCTGCGACTTGCGCGGCGTGCCCAGGCAGGTTTAGTCGTGGCTGGTCTGTCCTCTGGCCCTCGGGGGGGTACTACTCGGCGGCCATCTCTCCCTTGATTTGCCTTAATATTAGGTGAGTGGAGGCGGAGGGCCACGAGAGGCCTCTTGGGGGCGGGGGTTGGAGAGAGCACCAACGGTTTGCTGGGCGCAGAGGAGAGTGTGCTAATTTGATCTGGACTGCTGTTGGTCATTAGCGCTGGGTGACCACAAGAAGCGGCCTTATTGAGCGGGGGTGCGCTCACGAGAGAGGAGATCGAAGGCGGCTGCAAAGAGGTTATTTGTGCTGGTGACCTGAGACTGAAATACCTGGAGTTAACCTGCAGCCGAGCACACCGGCGAAGGCATCGGCACATTTCAGTATGGGCAAACCGGAGCCGAAGCAAGCTAAGCTCCAGTTCAAAAATTTAAGAGTGACCTGCGCTGTGGAGGGAGCGGGTGATCGGAATGATGCTGGCACTGGCTCGGGACAGGCAGAGGGAGCGGATGATGATACCAGGTCCATCCTGTTAGAACTACGAGCAGGAATGAAGACCATAGATAGTAAAATAGACGCTCTGGCCACTGGGCTTGATATGGTGAAAAGAAAGGTTGATAAGCACGAGCACAGACTGATGTCCTTGAAAACCGGATGTCTGATGAACATGATGCGCAGGCGGAGGCGCACACACAATTGCTTCAGATGGAAAAGGTGCCAGAGGTAATTAGCACTAAGAACAAAGATTTAGAAGCGCGCTCAAGGCGCAACAACGTGCGCATTATTGGATTATCGGAGACCACACCTATAGGCAAGATGGAAACTTTTATAGCTGATCTGTTGCGTGAGCTTTTTGGACCCGTCCTATCTGCTGTGATGATTGTAGAGCGGGCGCATCGGTCTCTGGGGCCGCGGCCCAAACCGGGCGCACCACCGCTCCCAATTATTGCGAGGCTTCTGAACTATGCGGATAGGGACGCCATATTGAGAGAAGCTAGAGCCAAAGAACCAGTGATGTATAAAGGAGACAAACAACGTTTTTTCCGGACTACACTCATACAGTTCAAGCAGCGAGAAAAGAGTTTGTGCCAGTTAAAAGATTGTTGAGAGAGGCATCGATGCCTGAAGGCATGTAATACCCAGCTAAACTAAAAATAACTTATGAGGAGCAGACACATTTTTTTACTGACGCGAAGTCGGCACTAAAATTAACCAAACACATCTACAAAGGGAAACCGCGACAGAAATCGGTGGAAATAACGATGCTGGAATCGAACCTGGAGGAAACAGACTAAGCCTTAGTAGGCTAGAGCAGGAGTGTAGTGTGATAATGTGTAGTCATATTTATCTGTGGGGCAGAACGAGCTCGGCATATGTTGAGTTTATTACATGGGAGGTTGGGGAGGGGAGTTACAACTCTACCCAGTCTTAATGTGGAAAGATCCCCAGGGAGGCACATATTAAGCAATGCCTGTTAAGTTTGATTTGAGGCATGTTCGAGGGGAGAATTGTAGTTCCGGCAACCACACTGAGGTGTGGATACTCGTTGCTGAGCCTCTCCCCCAGTGGGTGTTCCCCACATGACACGATGGATGGTTCAGGATTTGTTGAGGAGGTGGGACAGGGTGGTATGTTCTCGACCTAATTGGGAGGTTTGAGTGGGAGGGGGGAGGGTGCAGATGATTGTGGGCAAAATGTAATTGTTTGTTTTGTTTTTTTGGTTTTCTTTTGTTTGATCTGGGTATATCAAAGGAACACATGTTTGAGAAGATTGGCATGTATGGCACTGATAGGGTTAATGCCCCTTCCAAAGATAAGACTGCTGCACTTGCTATTGTGGTTTATGCTCTTAGATGACTGGTAAATGTAGGTTATTAACCTGGAATGTTCGCGGCCTTAACTCCCCATAAAAGGTGAGGCAAGTAGTGGCGTATCTGAATAGACACATGGTTCATATCGTTCTGCTGCAGGAAACGCACCTGACCAAACACATCGAGCGAGCTGTGGCAAGCAGGTGGGCTGGTTTTACATGTGCTGCGTCCTACTCCTCTTACGCAAGAGGGGTGATGATTTTGATTAAGAAGGGGTAAGAGTTCCAACCACTATACACATACACAGATGAAGACGGGAGGTGTGCAATGGTGTGTGGGAAGCTGCATGGTACACTGATAATTATAATGAATATGTATGGACCAATTTTGGATGATCCGTCTTGTGTGGATCGCATGTGTGGAAAGCTACGAGACTGGCTGGAAGCCCCTATAATATGGGGAGGTGATTTAAATACATACCTAGATGCAGCGCTCGATAAGTCCAATCTCATGTTGCATCGGACCCCCAAGGTAGCCAAACATATTCTGCGAACTATGGAAGAGTTCGGATTGAGTGATGTGTGGCGAGTGCGACACCCGCAGACTAAGGAGGGCACACATGCGACGCCATCCTATGGTAGCTGGTCCCGCCTTGATTATTGGTTGGTTGGAAATGAGGTGATGGAATGGGTGGAAGACGTAGTGCCCCTGGCCCGGACACTATCCCGGTGCGATTGGATGTGGTATTCCCTGGGGGGGGGGGGGTAAAACGCCTGTTTACTTGGCGGCTGCGATCTGAGGCATTGCTTGATCCCATTTTTGAGACTACGGTTAGAGAAGCAATAGTGCAATATTTTGCGATAAACAAGGGGACAGTCGATGAGGCCTCTACGTTATGGGAGGCGTTTAAGGTCACCATTAGAGGGGTGTGTATTGGGACGACAGCGGGTATTTTAAAAGACATAAGGACCCAACTCGAGAATACAGAAAAAAGTTGCGTGACTTAGAGAGGGACTACTCGGCTGCGCCAGATATAGGTATACTAGCTCGGATACGGGAGCTGACCCTGCAGTACAATGACCTGGCGGAAAGGGAGATAAAGTATATGTCACGTAGGCACACAGCGAGGAGGTATGGCGAGGAAGGTAGGCCGGGGCGCACACTAGTGCTAAAAATTAAAGAGCGAATGGACCATCCCCCAGTGAACAGGATAGTTGATGACCGGGGAGGTGAACATCATGCAATGGTGGATATAGTAGAACAATTTCGGGAATTTTATTCGGAGCTTTATCAGACGCGAGATACAGCCTCCGAGCAGGAATTCGAGACGTACTTGGAAGATATAGCATGTGCATGGCTCTCTGATGTGCAAAGACAATACCTGTGTCTGCCTATTGATGAGCAGGACATTAAGATAGCGGTGGCGTCGATGGCTAATGGTAAAGCACCTGGCCCAGATGGGCTCACAGTGGAATTTTACAAAAAATACATCGATCTGCTTGCTCCGCAGCTCTTAAAAATGTATGCTGAGGCGTACGACTCAGGTATGTTATGAGAGAGGCACTGGTCATTACTCTGCTCAAAAAGGATAAGCCTCCAGACAGGATGTGAATCCTATCGTCCGTTGTCGCTCATTAACGTGGATGCCAAAATTCTGGCAAAACTTTTGGCCACTACTACAGGGGCTGATATTACCGGACCAAGCAGGTTTTTTACCTGACAGATCCACTTCACACAACCTTCAAACAATTTTTTCCATGTTTCATGTACTGGAACCCAGTCTGGGAGCGGCGGCGGTGTTACTAGATGCGGCCAAAGCATTCCACTCTGTGGAGTGGAACTATATGTATAGGGTGTTGAAGCGCATGGGGTTCCCACCCCTGTTTATACAATGAATTGTCGTCCTGTACACGGCGCCGACAGCAAGGGAGTGAGTGGGGGGGTCTCACTTCTGAGGCGTTTTACATCACAAGAGGCACCCGGGAGGGTTGCCCTCTGTCGCCGCTGTTGTTTGCGATAGTTCTGGAGCCCCTAGCATGTGCGATTCATCAACGACACAGGGAGGCTGCACTTAACTTTAACTATAGACCGGTGGCTATATCGCTATACGCGGATGACATAGTCCTCTTTGTTCGAGAGCCAACCAAGTATTTAACACAACTACTCCGTGAATACGTTCGATTCAGTTACCTGTCTGGTCTACATATCAACTGGGACAAATCGTACATAATCCCTCTCACACCCATAACCACTCAACCTCAATTAGAGTTCCCATTGGTGTGGTCCACAGACCCTGTTAAATATCTAGGTGTTTGGATACATCGTGACCCGGATGTGGTAATCAGGTAAAATTATGGAAGGGCGAGCTCGAAACTGGAGCATATGGTGGACACCTGGATTACACTGCCACTATCACTATCACTAGCAGATCGGATTGCTCTGATTAAAATGGTTGTCCTGCCTAGATTTTTGTATCTTTTTACGAATATTCCAATTGTGCTTTCCATGGAGTTCTTTAGGAATCTCCGTGGTCAGTTAATTCATCTGGCGCGGGGAGGTAAGACTGCACGAGTGCAGTGGACGACCCTGACGAAAGGTTATGAAAGGGAAGGTATTGCTGCTCCAGACTTCTATGTCTACTACCTAAGTGCACAAGCTCAATATGTGTTCTACTGGTATAGGCCGCACGCGTTCACGTCACATGTCGCAGTGGAGGAAGGCGATACAGCTCCAATCCCACTGCATAGTGTAATTACTCACCACTCTCGGGGTGTTCCAAGATCTGAGATCAACACAGTTGATGCTACGGTTTCAGCCTGGCAGAGGATAGGACGACTAGCAATAACATGGGGTAACAAACGCAGGCCTACGATCAAGGAATGGATGACGGACCTGATATACTGTCGAGATAATCTAACTACATATGCTGAAGAGTTACCGGTCGGTTCGAGACCAAAAGATACCTGGAAACCACTCAGGGTATATTTGTTGCATGAATCCACATAGGAGCTTAGACTGTAGATGTTGCTGGAGGGGGAGGACTACACACCTAGAAACGCTGCGGAGGTTATCTGATTGTATTTATATATTGCCGAAGGAATTTGTGTAATTTGAACTGTGTGTTCTTTGATGTAATAAGCTTGGTTAATTTTTAGTTTTATTCCTTTTCTTTTGGAATGGGGGTTGATTATTATTTTTGTACTGAAGGGTTAATGTATAATTTTGGAATGGACCTAGGTTGTCTTATTATTTAGAGACTGGCTGTTAGTACATCTGTTTCAACATAAGCGACGGACTGGATTTATTCTATGATTGTATTATGTATCCTTATATTTTAATTTTTTATTTGAGTTGTCATTTGTATATTTGTTGATTGTACGTTTGTATTTGAAATAGAATAAAAACTTTATAAAAATTTTTTTTTAAAAAGGTGACCCAATATCCAATCAGGTATGTACCTAAAGTACATGGTATCAATTTAGAGAAAGAACAGCTGGGCGGTGGTCTGATTAGCAGCCCCACAGCCACACTAGAGTAAAAAAAACAGAGTATCAGAGCAAAAAGTGGGGGTGACCATAGGAAGTAGACTCTACTCTCCTACAACAACGTTGGCTAGGAGTGCTTTCAGTCAGGTGATGTGCAGTGTGTGTAGATTTTCACCAGGGAAGTTTGACCTACCCACTCTGACACATACACAGGCTCACTGCCTTTTATGTTGTGGTGGACTTGTACAGTGTAAATTAATTTTGTGTTTTTAGTCTTCTTCACGGGAGGAGTTTGAGTGGGCTGACTGTACTGGGGGGGTCTCTCATGGAGGTGCGGCTGATGTACATGAGTGTGTGGCTTACAAGCATGTAAAGCTGTAAGAATATATTCCTACTTCTGACATTGCACAACATCAAGTTATATGATACAACAAGTTACATGTCATCTACAAGAAACCAGGACTATTGGATTTGCCAATGGTTGTTAGTTGCATTAGTTATTAGAGCAACAACTGTGACTTTATTTCTTCATATTATAACAATGCTTCTGTTCTGACCTGACAACACTGGGAATGGGGTATTACGAGTCTCCTTGCATTTTCATCTTTGGAGTGGATGGTGGTACTGCTGCAGAGTTGAATATATTTCGCACCCTGAGGGTGAGGGTAAATATGAAGAGTCTGGTGAGACCCGTCTCTGCCTAAGCTTTTTTGACCTGCCGGTGCTAACCACTGGCGGACCCCAGACCACTTCAAGATCTGCAACACAAATCTCACTACTTGCTCTATCCACTGTCCCTTCAGGCCCCTTCACGCTCTGCTTCTTATGAAATATGTATTGGCAAGACATCCCAGCGGGATGACTTGGAAACATGTTGCTCACACATCCCCACTCATACTGGGCAAGCTGCGCCCCTGCTTTTCCATGGCGGTGAATCGATTTGCTGAGGACTCCATGTACACGGGCAGGAGTGACACTTACCAGCAGTTGCGTCTACAATGGTGAGGATTTTCTGCGGCATTGAGGAGATACAGCAGCGGCAGGACGTGTGCAATCGGCTCCATGGCGCTACAGGATGTGAGGAGCTGTGTACAGATAGGTTTTGGCCTTCTTTCCCTCCCTTTCTGACAGGTCCAGTGAGATGGTTGGACTGCCATGGTCAGCTTATTAGGAAGGCGCATCGTAATTGGGTGGATGGTTTTTGTGGTGGTCTGCTCTTCGACAAGCTCTACTGGTCCTTTCCGACACCACTGCGGTCGAAATTTCCTGGTGGAGTCGGAGGGGTAACGGCAGTCTGATTTCTGTGTAGACGCAATCATTGTAATACAGCAGTCGGAACGACCACTTTCGACAAAACTGTGGCGGTCTTACTGTCATTGACATGACCGCGGAAGCCTGTCCGTCTGACAAATGACCGCCTAAATGTTAGACTTATAAATGCCTTAAACAAAAACAGGAACTGACCAAAATATTGCTCCCTATAATTGGAATGTGGTGATGCCCTCACAATCCTGAGCCCCAATGCAATTCACATTTCTAAGCTAGTGATAGCTACGACCCTAAGAAAAAGATCGCTTCCTTCGCTTCTTTAATCCTTTCCCCATCATGCTGCCCATCAAGCCTGTCTTGAAACAGGTTCTCTTTCTCTATAAGAAAAAAGATGTATCCAAAGTGTTACCCCTCTATGTGCAGCAAAAGTGACCTCAGCCCTAACACTTGCAAATAAAGGGAGCCCCCATGCCCCTTGTCTAAGTAGAACAGTGATAATTGTGATGTAGTGGGCCCCTCACACCCCTGGTCACTGTGACACTGCTCCTGGTTCACTAATAATACCTACAGCATTGCAAGTAGGACATCTCTGCCATGTTAAAAATATGGGTTCTCCATCTTATCACAATCCACATTCCCGCAATCGCTCTGTGGCCCCTTCAAAGGTGTCTCCTCCGCTTCAATATTCCACTCCCTTGTGCTGTTGCTCTGAAGCCAAAAGCAGCACAGACACAACAAGGGTGCATTGTGCCCTAATACAAACAAAAAAAAGTTGTAAATATTCCAGACTTGGGATTTAGTTGGCCCATCTCTACAGTGATCATCGGTGCTACCACACTTGCAGCACTAATAAGACCTAGAGCCCCGCAAAGCAAGCTGCCTACTCCGCCCACTACAATGGGCTGCCACACCCAGGCCTGAAGCCCAAAGCAAGCTATCTGCCCCTTTGTGTAAAAAAAAGGGAAAAAAAGCCCAAATGTCGCCCCCTATTGATTGGGCCTTGTTCATCTGCACACCGAGGGGTAATGTGGGCACTAATGATAGCAAATACAATCTCATGTAAACAGAGGTAAAAAAAAGACTGTCCTCATACTTTTGTTAAAGACACACAGTTGATGGACGGAATGCAGAACAAACCAAAACATTCACCCCAGACAAGAGATCTGGGTTAACCCTTCCCATGCTCGTGACGGAACTGTTCCGTCACGAGCCTCGGGTGGGCTGTGCTGGTGATGGAACGGTTCAGTCACGGCCCGCCGCCGACCCTGCGCGGCGCTGATTTTGCTCCTGCGTGGCGCGTTCTATTGAGCCGGCGGGGCCGTGACGGAACCGTTCCGTCACAAGCACAGCTCACCCGCGTGCCGTGACAGAGCGGTTCCGTCATGAGCACGTGACCGCCGCGCCGCCGCCCCACCCCCTTAGCGCTGCGGCGGAATAGCCGCCGCTGCGAAGGGGTTAAAATCCATCATTCTTTTGCTCACTATACCATCCCAGTTTAGACCTGGCCATATGTAAATCAGTCTTGACACTGTGCCTCATGGGAAGAAAACAATAGATTTAGGCCCAGATCTCTGTACTGGGGTGAATGTATGACATTGTTCTGCATTCTGTGCATCAATTTTCTTTTTGCATTGGTTACCCCGAGTTGGACAGGTATGCCCAGACATGGGTCCTGTGCTATCCATCCCACTGGAGTTAAGCTATCCTGGCTGATGAGGGGTGAAACCCTGAAACCGGTCCTAGGATGCTTGTTCCATTCCAGGAAGGACTTGGCCTGACCGTTCGGGCTGGACTGTTCCCATTGGGCGCAGGGTCAAGACTGATCTGCATATAGCTGGGTTCAATCTGGAATAGCATGGGGAGAATAGAACTTTGGATTTAGACCCAGATCTATGTACTGGGGTGAATGTATGACATTGTTCTGCATTCTGTCCATCAATTGTTCTTTTTGAGCTCATACTTTTGTTAACATGCGTACTCAAGGCCACATGCATCAACAGAAAAACTGGTCGCAAATGGGCAGATTCTCAGAATCTGCTCCTTAGCGACCAGTATTTTGGCATTTGGGATGCATCATCCCAAATGCAAAAATCATAATTTGAGGAATCGCAAAATTTGAGATGACTTTAATTGCGATTGCATTTAAGGAATTGCAAATTGCAATTCCTCAAATGGAATGCATTATCCCCCAAAGATTTGCGATTTCGCAAATACGAATCGCAAATTACCATGAATTCCAAGTTGATGGTAATTTTCGAAAACTTTGAAAAAGTCACTGAAGTGCATTTTTCAAAGTTCCCGGTTACACACACACACATGCCCTTGGGGCATGTGTGTTCGCAACGTGTTCAAATTACAATTTCAGGGGTGCAAAAGGGTGTCCTTTTGGCACCCTTGTACCCTTGAAATTGAATGCTCAATTTGCAAGTAACTATTGGGTACTCGCAAATAGCGCATGCAATTCCCATTCATTACTATGGGCCTGTAGGCGCATAGGAATGAATGGGAAGCCATTCCTTAATTGCGACTCACAATTTCCTACTGGCAATGAAGGAATGTGTAGGAATCACTATTTTTTTTGCGATTCCTACATGCATAGGCTTTTGCGATTCCATAAATGCGATTCCTTAATAATCGCAATTAAGGAATCGCAAAAGCTTACCTTGATGCATGTGCCTCTTGGAGGCATCTCTGGCTGAAATTGAAGGGGAGTGAGGGGTAAGGTCTACAGTGCAGTGAAGCCAAGGGAGGGACAGGGAGCAAACAAGCATTGGTAAATGCAATAGGTTTTCCCTATGTGATTAAGTTATTTCTTGTTGCAAGTTTTAGCTTGTTGGGCAGTTGGGCAATATAAGTTGCTGAAACTCCGTAAAAGTGTTTTGACGTGTTACGCCAAGAAACAGAATACACACTCTAAGATGGTCCTAGACTCCTGACCCAAGTTTCACACTTTTGAGCTCTATCCATGCAGTTATTATGGACTCTTACTTAGGCAGTGATATACTTAGTTCTCAGGACAGGATTTGCAGAGGTTTCACAAATCCCGTTGAAGGTGCCTATCTCTGGGACTGGAACAGCCAAGCATTAGTAGAACTGTGCATAGGGGTTGCACCAAAACTGCATGGACCCATTAGGTAAAGTGATTAAAATGATACGTTTTGCTAATCCCTGTAAATGAACTGAGCCGGGTGTTCAGAAATTTCTGACACGTGCTGGACTGGGTTAAGCGTGTAAAGCTTACTCTTAACCTACAGTAAATAAATTGTACACTTCTGCAATAAAAGACTGAGAACCTATACAGTGTTTAAAGAAAATTGAAGCGATTACTAAATATTCTGTACATCATGCAATATTTCTTGTCTGTCAATAATTAGCATGTCAGTGTATTTTAAAATTAGAAGCACTATAATCTAATCTCTACAATAGCCCTTAAGGAAATCATGATTATTTGTGACTAATATGCGACTAATTTTCTTTACTTTCAGTTTAGCTCTGATATTTTATCTACAAGCAGTCGAGGAAAATGCATTTCTGCCACCCCCATATTGTACAGAGTCTGACCATCTCCAGGATTTAGGTGAGGAAATACGTAGGCATCTAAACAACATTAGCTGCAGTCCTCGTGGCTGTTTGTCAGACTGATTAATTAATGAGCCTCCACCCTTCTACTACTAATAGCAGCCCACTGCTCCTTAGCCTGTTGAGGGGTGGGTGTCCCCAGTGCCCCATATGGCCGATCGAGTCATGCCCAAGGCTGGTAGGCAATCTCAAGGTGCGAGCCCCTTTGATGATCTAGCCAAATGGATTTTTTTGTAATTAAGGAAAGGCAGTGGTGGCTCCTTCATTGGGGCGTGGGGCCGTCGCCCTTTTGCTTTCTCGTAGTGCGAGAAGGCAGAAACATAAAATGGTCAAACTACCATTTTATGTTTCTGCTTCTCGCACTGCAAGAAAACAGAAGTGTCTGGAGTGCCTGGTTGGGGGAAGGCGGGTGGGCGGTCTTGCTTGTGGGCAGGGGGGAGTGACTTTGCCCACTGTTGTTGGTACTGACAGTTTGGTCGGCCCCCAACCCAGTCATGCACACTCTCCCTTTTTCTCTATGTAGGCTGCTGCATTCAGCCTACATAGAGATGTAGGCTGCTGCATTCAGCCTACATAGAGATGTAGGCTGCTGCATTCAGCCTACATAGAGATGTAGGCTGCTGCATTCAGCCTACGTAGAGATGTAGGCTGCTGCATGCAGCCTACATAGAGAAAATGGCCCGGCTGGGGCGCTCTCCGCTGCGCCTCACCAATCACAACGCTGCCATTGCAGCTTTCTGATTGGCTAAAGAGAGAAGGAGGAGGGGGGCTGCCTAAATCGTGCCAGGACTGGAGCAGCAGGAGCTGAGGCAGAGGCGTATGATGCAGGCGCACAAACCCACCTGCCCGTTTTGCCGGCCGCGACTGATTTTAACAGTGAAGATTGGAGGTGAGTTGGGGAGGCTGGGTGAAACTTGGAAAATGCAATTAATCTCCCTCGCCATCACTTCTAAAACCATGGCAAGCCTGGTTCCGTCCTCCCTGCTGCAAGCGGCACAGTGCAACATACCTCGCACTTCCTATTCAGCATGCGCCCTTAAGATAGACCTGAAGGCTATGCACCTGTTGCAGGGACCCACCTGTGTGTAATCTTATGTTACAGATTTAAATGCATCCGCTGTCAACTCAACCTTCCATCCTTCAGCAGTTGATGAAAAAGAAGCCATATTTAATTGAGTGATAACAACATCTAGCTACAGCGTTGTGTGGGGACTCGCAGGGCTGTATGTGTGTCTGAACATGCCAGCCTCAGTGTGCCGAACGCCTGCCTGGGAGTGTACTTGAATCTGTGGTCCATGCTCCGATGCGCAGTGCGCCTGCTCAGTGCTGTAATGAGAAGTCCGCGGGTCAAGGCACAACCATGTACCTGCTTGCTTTATGACTGTCTGTAAGTAACACGCAAGTCACTTGCGACACGCACTCCCAGGAGCAGAGGAGCTCCACATGGCATCATCTCAGCCCCTCGAGTGCATGCAGGCAGTCTACGGATCAGAGACACTCTTACTCTGGGGGGCGTGGCTTGGATGGCAAGGAGGCAGCAGACCTAAGTCCGGAGCTCCCGACCCCCAAGTCAAAAGAACGGCGAGCAGAAGAAGTGAAACGCTAAGAAACGTGACAACGGTCACAAGGAGAGGTGCATGAACGCAAGGGGCACCGCCAGAAGTGTTCAAGTCGGGCCGCGTCCACCGAAGAAGCGAAGAAAAGAGAAAAGGAAGCGGGCTGGAAAAGAAGAAAGGGGAAGCGCGCAAGATGGCGGAGAGATCTTAGAGAAGAAAGACTGAGACGCAAGGCCACCAAGCCACCAAGTAAGAGCGCCCGAAGACCGAAAGCGCAGAAGCCCAAGCCCCCGTAAAAGGGAAATAAAAATCCCCCTGGCGTTTGGCCCGCATGCAAGGAATCGAGCGACCTTAACCCCCAAGACGAGGAAAGACAACACACGGTGGCCATCTTGGGAGAGGAGCGAAGCTAAGGGGCGGCCATCTTAGTAAAACTACAAGGCGGGCTCATACACCCGAGCGAAATACAGAATCACTCAGAAACTGCTACGGGAGGCGTTAGTGAAAGGAAACTGCAGGTCGAGGAACGTGGTCGGCAAGGAGGCAGCAGACCTAAGACTGGGGAGCGCTAGAGGTCCTAGAGAAAGCGGAACGGAAGAGTGCAAAGTATCACTACCTCCCAAGTAAGAGCGCCCTAAGCAAGAAGCGCCCCCGCCAGCGATAGGCAAGCCGCCGATGCACAACAGGAACAAACGCTAACCTAACTAGAGACTAGAGACGAACAAACAAGTACACGGTACCCACCTTGGGGAGGCACAGAAGCAGGGGGGCGGCCATCTTAGGGAAGGCACAGAAGCAGGCACGCGGCCATCTTGGAGAAGCAACGGCACGGCGCGGAAGTGACGGGCCTCCGTGAGTGGAGACAGCAGCAACGCGCAACCAACCCAGCGCAAAGCTGCCGGCCAGAACGAGCTCACACCCACGTACCCCCCGTGCCCACCCCTGAAGCGAGTAAGCGGACCACAAGGTGCAACGAGCCCCCCTGCGAGAGGGTGGCCATCTTAAAACAGTGGACAGCAGCGGGCAGGCAGCAGTTTGGAACAACAGCGGGCACGAAGCTAGGTGCAAAAAAGGTGCAAAAGGGAACTGACAAACAGACGTACGCCAAGATAAGTAATTCGACCGGCGCACGCCATAAGCGCAAAAAGCAGCAGACCGAACCGAGGCAGGGTAGAAGGAACTGCGGTTTGCCCACTAGCCGCACAACAACAACAAGCCAGAGGCAGGCCGGACCCCCCCAGCAAGCAGCCAACCAGTCGACAGCCCCCAGTAGAAGCAGCAGAGCGGCAAGAAACAGAGACTGAAAGACTGAAAGAGTGCAAAGAAGGCAAGACGCAGGGGGGAGGGACACCGCAAGAGGCTGGCGGAGTCTAGGACCAAAACTAGAGTGGTCAAGTGGCCACCCAGATTCAGGGACAGCTCCCTAACAGCAACAAACATCCCGAGCAGCAAAGAAGAAAAGGGGCCAAAAAGGGCCGCCTCAAAACAACAACTAACAGAAGGGAGACCCCAGACGCACCAGGTCAGAAGAGGTTTCGATGCCATGGCAGGGAGAGAGGGCAAACAAGCCACAAACGAAATAAAAAAGAGCAAGAATGACACCCTTGCCTCACCGGCCAAGGAGCGTGGAAGCCAAGGCGACGGAACTATCACACTTGACACACTTCTGAGGAAGATAACGGAAGGAAACGAGCTAGCAAAGGCCACAAAAAAGACAGTGGACAGTATCCAGATGGAACTGATAGCAATCAGAGCAGAGCAGAGCAAAGCCAACGGCAGAATCGATGAGGCGGAGAAAAGGATAAGCCAGCTGGAGGACCACGCTAATGTGACTCACAAAGACCTGGGCTTGGTGATAAAGAGAACCACAGCACTACAAAAAGCCATGGAGGAGCAAGAGGACAGAAGCCGCAAAGGAAATATAAGACTATTGGGAGTGCCCGAAGAGGAAGAAGACACACCAGGGGCATGCGCCCTAATGCTGGAAACCTTGATCCCCAAACTTACTGGACTCAGCTTTGACAGACCGCTCGAAATCGTCAAAGCCTACCGCATACCAGCCAGGAAACAAGCGAACAGTAACGCTCCCAGACCAATAATATGCAAGCCGTTAAGAGACAATCACGCAGACGCGATCTTCACTGTGGCCAGGAAAGGCCGCCCAATGTTGATAAACGGGAAGAAGGTAACAATCACCCAAGATTTTTCCAGGCTAACAGTTGAAGTGAGGAAAGGCTTCCTAGCCCAGAGAGAGCACCTGCGCAAAAAGAACATTACTTTCACCTTTGCCGGCCCTTCCAAAATGCGGATAACAGACAGGCACGGGAGCAGAATCTTTGACGACCCCAACGACCTACACAGATACCTGCAAGACCCAGCTCCAGAAGAAATGGAGCTACCAAGCCCAGGAGCAAAGCGAAGAGCATCCTCAGACGAAACGAACGGAGGGGAGGAATGACGAAGGCGCAAAACGTACACGTATGGAACTCGAACTTAAACAAACTTAACTACCTCAGACAAACGCACACACAATCAACCGCAGCTACCTCAGCATCGCCACAACTACGGGAAGGAAGGAGAGGGGGAACAACAACAGCCATATCCTTTTTTCATTTTTTGTGTAATTTCCTTGCTCTCTCCCTCCCCTATAGACGGACTTTTTCGGGCGTATGCACAACTCAGCAATAGAGACTATGCAAGGACTTGGGGGGGAAGTGCGAGGACCCTTGCTGTCGCACACCCGATTTTCTACTGGCGGAGGGTGGGGGGGAGGGTGGGAGGGGGGCGGACAGAGGGGGAGGGCGGTACAGGTGGACAGGATGGCAGATGATACAGCAGGCAATTGTGTAACAAAAAATTCCCTTTTCCTTTCTCATTTTTCTTTTTCCATCCCCCACTATATCCTTTCCTCACCTTGCATCCCATACCGTACAGTCCAAGCCCCAGGGGGGGTCACAAGGTACACCACGAAACATGGACATACAGGCCAGCACCAAAACGGAAGGGAAACAGAAACACCAGCGATAGCACTGCACCACCGTGACAGACCCAACAAAAGCTAGCCTGACCACGAACCTGAAGGTGGTATCCATGAACGTTAAAGGCCTGAACCGTCCGGTCAAAAGCAGGAAAATATTAGAGCACCTGGCCAAGCTAAAGGGGGACATCTACACATTGCAAGAGACCAAACTCTCAGAGGAAGAAGCAAAGCTACTCAAAGCAAGATGGATAGGGGAAGTACTCTGCTCGCCGGCAAAAGGGAAGAAACGAGGAGTAATAACTATCCTGAGCAAGAGGGCCAACCTAACGATACAAAAAACAAACGCAGACGAAGACGGACGCATGCTAATAACAAGCGTCCAGAAAGGTAGCGACCGAATACACGTAGCCAACATCTACGGACCAAACTCTGAAGATAGACAATTCTGGCAGGAAGTGGACAGCAAACTATCCGACCTACCGCAAGAAGACCTCCTGCTCGTAGCAGGAGACATGAACAAGACGATGGATCAGGCCACAGACAGGCACCCAAACAGACCAAACCATGACTCCCACAACAACAACACCCTGAAAGACCTGTGCATCAAACAACACCTAGCAGACCCATGGAGGCTACAGCACCCAACGGCGCGCGAGTACACGTTCTACTCACACCCACACAACTCCTACAGTAGGATTGACTATATACTGATGTCCAACACACACACGAACCTAATAGAAGAAACGGAGATAGCTCCAATAACCATCTCAGACCATGCTCACATATCACTCACTCTGAGCGGCAAACACAACGAAAACCAAACGAGAAGATGGAGACTAAACGACGACATCCTGCAGAACAAGGAAAACGTGAAAGAAATTGACGAAGCAATAAAAGACTACCTCAAACACAATGATAATGTAATGGCAAGAACACACTCACCTTGCTCACAAAGAAGAAATACGAACTGAACAAGATTTTAAGCGAGAGAGCAGGCTCCTGGCTAACAAAATTCAAATCCGTGAACTTGTGCGCAGCAAACAAAGCAGGGAAACAGCTGGCATCCTACCTAAAGGCAAAACAAAGGCAGCACACAATCGCAGCGATAACAGACAAAACCAACAAGTCCCAAACAACGAACAAAGGAATACTAGAAGTCTTCAGACAGTTCTACCAAGAACTATACTCCGAGGATAAGAACCTGAGCAAAGACTCAGGACTCACCCTTCTCAATAACACCAATCTGCCAGAACTCAAAGAGGAGGAGAGGGTGTCGCTTGAAGCCGATATAACGGAAAAAGAAATTGAAGCAGCAATCAGCCAGCTAAAACAGAACAAAGCGCCAGGACCAGATGGATACTCCACCGTGTTCTACAAAACCTTCGGCCACCACATAAAAACGCTACTGGCAGAAACATACTCGGCCTGCATACAAAACGGCAAGATGACGGAGTCCATGAGCGAAGCCAACATCACAATAATCCCCAAGGAGGGGAAGGACCCACAGTACCCTCAGAACTACAGACCCATCTCGCTAATAAATGTCGACTGCAAAGTCTACGCAAAGATACTGGCCAACAGACTAAACAAAGTTCTACCAGACATCATCCACAGCTCACAAGTGGGATACATCAAAAGCAGGCTATTGCAAGACAATACAAGGCTACTATGCCATCTGATCAATCACACAACACAAAGCAGCGAACAGGCAGTCATGATAGCGCTAGACGCAGAGAAAGCTTTCGACAGAGTCTCGTGGCCGTTCCTAAGAAACTGCATGGGAAGATTCGGCCTGGGGGAGAAATACATAGCTATGGTGATGGCCCTCTACAACAAACCAAAAGCAAAAATAGTGGTGAACGGAAGTACATCCGAAACGCTCACACTAGGAAGAGGCACCAGACAAGGATGCCCCCTCTCTCCCGGCCTCTTCCTGCTGGCACTAGAACCCCTACTAGCCAGAATAAGAGACAACACGGAAATAACGGGCGTCAACGTCAAAGAGAAGACAGTTAAACTAGCGGCGTATGCGGATGACATCCTAATCACAACCACAAACCCATCTCCGTCAATAAAAGCGCTCATGGACACAATAGAAGAGTACGCGGAAGCCTCAGGGTACAAACTCAACAAAGACAAATCGGAGTGCAAACCAATGAACGTCCATACCACAAGAGAGGTCCTCGGGGAATCCGGCCTGGCATGGCAGACAAAACCACTCAAATACCTAGGACTGCACTTTGGAAGAGACCTAACATCCACGCTCCAGCACAATGAGGACCTAACGCTGAAAAAAATAAAAGAAAGACTAGAACTATGGTCGCCAAAATACATAAGCTGGTGGGGAAGGATAGAAACTATCAAAATGATGATAACGCCGGCGATAAACTACACGCTAACCATGCTACCACTCCCGATGACAGAAGCCTTCCACAAGAAACTGGACAAACTTATCAACATCTTCCTATGGAAAAACAAAAAACCCAGAATAAGCCTATATAAACTGAGACTAACCAAGGACCTTGGGGGCCTCAATCTGGCAAACTTCAAGACATACCAAACAGCCTGCCTGGCAAGGCAAGGTATAGCCTGTATAGACGACACCCAAACATACAAACCTGTCTGGCTAGAGGTAGAGGAGTCAATAGTTGTGTATGCATAAAAAATGCAGGTACATCCCCAGTGAGGCACTCATGGATCAAACAATGATTCAAACAGGCTTTTCAAATGTTCTGGTTTATTCAAACGAAGTTCATCGTGGATACTGTGATGATATTACTTCATATCAATCAAATGTTGTATCAAGTACATCTTTAGATAGGAATTGTCAGCGAGAACTACTCCGATGCATTTCGGGCAGAGCCCTTTATCAAGGAGTGCTGTAAGGAAGACAGGTAGAAATGAGGGTGAGGATGGTGGAATGAGGTGGGTGGGTAAGTTAAGTGCCGATCAATGAAAGTGATTAGTGACAGTTAAAAAAGGAAACGGAGTGCATATGGTGGTGCCTATATGTGAACGAAAGGTGTGTGCCCATAACGATAAATGGGAACGGGGTGGTTGACTAGAAAATACGGGAACGTGGGTAAGGAGAAAGACTTACTTCTAATCCGTAGTAACGCGACGCGCTACTCCAACGGTTCTAACGCATCACAGGGACGCTGCGGGAGAGTGAGGGAGGAAGGTGGGGGACATACCTGAGCTCCAGTACCTGAATCCAGCCGTGAGGGCAACGGCTTTTGCGGACAGTACTCTCTCCTTGCTGCTGTGGGACGGGTGCGTCCAGCGGCTCCATTTTCGCGCCGTGAGGGAAACGGCCACGTGAACTACAACCCCCAGGTGCCCCGGGACCCGCGTCGCACTTCCGACGCCACCACCTGCGACCGGAGGCGCTACAAAGCGCCGGAGCGGCAGGAGCTCCGTGTGGGGGACATACCTGAGCTCCAGTACCTGAATCCAGCCGTGAGGGCAACGGCTTTTGCGGACAGTACTCTCTCCTTGCTGCTGTGGGACGGGTGCGTCCAGCGGCTCCATTTTCGCGCCGTGAGGGAAACGGCCACGTGAACTACAACCCCCAGGTGCCCCGGGACCCGCGTCGCACTTCCGACGCCACCACCTGCGACCGGAGGCGCTACAAAGCGCCGGAGCGGCAGGAGCTCCGTGTGGGGGACATACCTGAGCTCCAGTACCTGAATCCAGCCGTGAGGGCAACGGCTTTTGCGGACAGTACTCTCTCCTTGCTGCTGTGGGACGGGTGCGTCCAGCGGCTCCATTTTCGCGCCGTGAGGGAAACGGCCACGTGAACTACAACCCCCAGGTGCCCCGGGACCCGCGTCGCACTTCCGACGCCACCACCTGCGACCGGAGGCGCTACAAAGCGCCGGAGCGGCAGGAGCTCCGTGTGGGGGACATACCTGAGCTCCAGTACCTGAATCCAGCCGTGAGGGCAACGGCTTTTGCGGACAGTACTCTCTCCTTGCTGCTGTGGGACGGGTGCGTCCAGCGGCTCCATTTTCGCGCCGTGAGGGAAACGGCCACGTGAACTACAACCCCCAGGTGCCCCGGGACCCGCGTCGCACTTCCGACGCCACCACCTGCGACCGGAGGCGCTACAAAGCGCCGGAGCGGCAGGAGCTCCGTGTGGGGGACATACCTGAGCTCCAGTACCTGAATCCAGCCGTGAGGGCAACGGCTTTTGCGGACAGTACTCTCTCCTTGCTGCTGTGGGACGGGTGCGTCCAGCGGCTCCATTTTCGCGCCGTGAGGGAAACGGCCACGTGAACTACAACCCCCAGGTGCCCCGGGACCCGCGTCGCACTTCCGACGCCACCACCTGCGACCGGAGGCGCTACAAAGCGCCGGAGCGGCAGGAGCTCCGTGTGGGGGACATACCTGAGCTCCAGTACCTGAATCCAGCCGTGAGGGCAACGGCTTTTGCGGACAGTACTCTCTCCTTGCTGCTGTGGGACGGGTGCGTCCAGCGGCTCCATTTTCGCGCCGTGAGGGAAACGGCCACGTGAACTACAACCCCCAGGTGCCCCGGGACCCGCGTCGCACTTCCGACGCCACCACCTGCGACCGGAGGCGCTACAAAGTACCAGAGCGCCTCCCGCCCCGCGGGACGCGCGCGGGCAGCGCCGGGAGAAGCCCGGGACAAGGGCGGGGCCGTCTGCGGCCGTCCGAGGCCGGAGGAGGCCGGGCTGGGCCCGAAAATTTGGCCTATTTGCTGCCCCCCATGTGGATTTACAGATTGGTAGGCACCTTGACTTTCAGTACTAATTTATTTTGACGGTTAAGTAAGTGCCTGATTATTGTTTCTGGTCTGTTACAATCATGCCTAGTGAAACTAGAAGTAAGGCAGCGGCGGGCGGGGCCAAGTTGATTGGCACACTTGACGATTTTATTGTCCGTACAAATACGCTGATAGATCAGGGAATAGTCCTAATGGAGAGGAGGGTGTCCCAGGATCTGGCGTTTGCAAAGAGGTCCTCTATGGGCCACATTGCGCAGGCTCGTACTCCAGGACGTGCCGCGGCCCAGACTACTTCTGAGCTGATTCATGTTGAGGTCCATAACAATATGATTACTCAACCCGAGCTTGGGGACTCTGTTCAAATTGATTCTCAGAAATTGCCACCTTCTGGTAATATTTTGATTTCCCCACAAATAGATACCCAGGCAGAAAAGACGATTGTTGATTTACAAGGGGCAAGGGAGGGAGCCATCCCAAAAAAAAGGCATATTCAACAAATTCCTAATCAAAATAAGACAACTGTGCCATCTGTACATAGAACAGGACTGGTACAAAGTACAGAACGATTAAGTGGAATTTCTGGAGAGGCCTCTGGGGAAGGAGTAGTCGGTCCACTAATAATGCCTATGACCATCATGGACTCTACCCTAGATGACACATTGGCGGATATATTTAATAACAGTTCGTCTTCAAATGGCACTGTTGCTAATTTAGACAGGGAAGATCTTAATAAAGAAAGGGAAGATCCCTTTATAATAACATTAAAAAACTTAATTAAAGCCCTGTTGTGTCCTTTGGAAATTAAGCTCCAGGCCATGGAATTACAATTAAAAGCAATGCACATGGATATAACAGCCATGTGCGCGACTATAATTAAAAATCCCATACAGCCAACCCTTCCTCAAACTAATTTACCAATAACTACAATAACTATAGCAGAAGCAACTAATCCTACTTTAAAAGTACCTGCACTAAAACCGTGTATTCCAATGATTAGTAAAAACTCTATTAAACCTACTCCAGCTGTAGAGGTAAATAAAAGTAAATCAGCTATTCCAACTAGTTCAGTCGAAAAACCCATCCAAGACAGACAGGAGAAACGTAGAGTGATTGATTTACCACCAGATGCCTGCCCATATGTAGTCATTTTAACGGGTGTCCCTGAACTAGCAACCCAAATGAAAGAATCATTCTGGGCACTTAAAAATAAAGTGTTTCACTGGTTGAATTCAAACCACCCCCTCCCACCTAACTTGCATAGTAACTTAAAGATGGTGGAGCGTGCTCCTTGGGTGGGGAAAAGTACAAAAAGACTACAAGGGGACTGTGTGGTGATAACCTTTGACAACCCGAGATCAGTGGAATATATTTGTGAAAGGTCTAAGGGTCAAAATGGGGCAAAAATTGTGGCAAGGCCGCTCTCTTTCTTTTACATGCCTGTGCAGCATATGGATAATAGATGGAGCTGGATGAGGGGCTCTAACTCTGCACAGGGAGGATGGGGAAACAAAACACGGAATGACTCAGTTCACAATGCTTGGGGGGAAGAGGTAAATGATGGTTGGTCCATAGTTAAACGAAGGAGAGGGGGAATAAACTATTCAGACCAGTACCGACATAATGAATGGAGGGACTTCCAACAAGCTCCGTTCCCTATTCCTTGTTTCAATCGATTCAGCAACTTGGAGGCTGTAGATTGACAGTCAGATATTCAGGTAGTAAAATCCCCTGTGTTTTTATCCACCCAAAGTAACCCATTGGATAGCCCCGGGCTGACTCTTCCACTTACTGTGACCCCAAGGCAGGAATCTGGAAAGAACTCAATACCTGCAAATGATGTATTAAATGTGGCCAATATCTTGGTAAATGAGGTCGAAAATTCCAAAGAAATGGATACCAGAAGTGTTGAAAGTACGCACCGGAAAAAAGATACATGTTCCTTAATGTTCTGGAACGTGGCAGGACTTAAAACAAAAATCACCAATCCGGACTGGGAGGGCGTGATAAAAGATATAGACATTATGGCCCTCCAGGAAACATGGGCCACTGACCAGATACATTTGAATGGTTATAGAACGTTTTGTACACCAGCGATTGGGGCTAGACATGGGAGACCAAAGGGTGGCCTGATAACGTACCTGTCGAATAGTTTAGTATATGAGAGGGTACGCTTTTATTGTAAGTGTGAGTTTTACCATAAATTAGCAATAGACACTAAAACTGGATTGCGTTTTGTAATTATAAACTTTTATAATAATATTCCAGTTAATATTTCACGTGACATTCTGAAAATGTTAGCGATTGACCTACAGTGTGAGTCTGACAGCAATGGAAAGGAGGTAATAATGTTGTGGGGGGGTGATTTTAACTGTCCATTATGTACAAAAGGTTCTAAAGGAATTTGTGGTATAATGTTGGAGCAGGATGTCAATTTACCACATTTTAAACACACAGAGACCGGGGATCTGTTGAACGAATTATTATTTGATCATGATCTGGGATTTGTTAATGAATTAACTGAGCAGTCAATACCCTTTCAACCAACTTTTATTGGGAGGGGAGCATCCACTACGATAGACTTTAGCCTCTGGTCTAATGGCTATGGTCGTAAACTGGTTAGTTATAAAATAATGGATGCACCACTCAGTGACCACCTACCGCAAAAAATTGAGATTGAGAACCTTTTCTTGGCCTCCTATAATGAGCAAATACAGGTTGTCCCAGACATTATATTAGGTAGACAGAATGGGTACACCCTCAAGTGGAGTAAGGTGGTACCTGAAGATTTTCTTAAAAAATTGTTAATTAGCTGCCCCGAAAATTTTGAGATCTGTCTAGATGAGGAGTCCGATAGTGAAAGTATATTAGTTAATTTTAATATTATTGCTTCCACTATCAAAGAGAACCTACTTTTAGTATCAAAAAATGGTTTAACGAAGGGTACAAGATGGTTTGATAGAACCTGTACTAAGGCTCTAACAGATCTTAAACATGCATTACATAAGGATCCGCGTGATGCTGTAGAGATAAGAACCCTAAGGAAGGATTATAATATGGCCCTAAAAAACAGAAGAGATGCAATTAAAAAAGGTGTATGGGAAGAACTTTGCACAGCCTCACAAACAAGGGATGCATCCGCCTTCTGGAGGGTGGTAAACGCCCCCCTACCATATGAAAATACCAAAGCACGGCTGGAAATTGCGATCAATGAGGATAGCTGGGTCACGCATTTTTCCACCTTGTATACGTCACTAGATGAGTTAGGAAATACTGGGGTAAACATAGAAGGCGAATCAGTTGAGGAGGAAAGTGAACTCAAAGTTACACTACCAGAGATTGTTGAAAGCCTGGGAGCGACCAAGGGCGGAAAAGCGGCGGGCCCAGATGGAATCCCGGCTGATTTGTACAAGTCAAATATCGAACTATGGGGCCCGATACTTGTACAACTTTTTAATGCAGCTCTTGTAAGGGGATTGAACCCTTCCTGGTTCACTTCAATAATTGTACCCATTTACAAGAAGGGAAACAGACAAGATTGTGCCTGCTATAGGCCAATTTCCCTTCTGGATTCGTCAATAAAGATCCTCGGCAGAGTGATTTTAGTTAAACTGCAAAACTGGGCGGAGGAGGCGGGGGTAATTAGTGATTTACAATTTGGATTTCAAAAAGGCATAGGAACAATAGAGCAGGGATTAAATTTGTTCCTGATTCAGCAGAAACATACTGTGATAAAAAGGGAGCGCCTATATTGTGCATTTGTTGATCTTACATCAGCTTTCGATTGTGTGTCCCATAGTAAATTATGGGACGTGATGTCACAATTGGGCGTGGAAAAGCCGATAATCCAATTCTTAAGGGACCTATATGCAGGAGCATCAGCTGTTGTACGTTTTGGCAATAAGGGGGAATGTACCAGATCTTTCGGAATAGGTCGTGGAGTGCGCCAGGGGTGCGTACTGGCGCCCTTCCTATTTCTTATCTATATAAATGGTCTGGAAAAGTGCCTGCTGCAAGAGTGTGTGGACATGCCTAAGATCGGAAAGAGATTTATTCCTACACTCTTGTACGCAGATGATGCTGTTTTGATGGCACGCACCCCCATTGCCTTACAAAAAATGTTAACATCCTTTAACCAGTTTATGCTTGATCTTAATTTAAAAATAAACTGTAGTAAGACTTTTTCAATGAACTGTGGCATGCGCACCAAAAAACAAATGAAAACAATGTACATAAATAATGCCCCCTTAGAAAGAACATCTACCTTCCCATATCTTGGAATTTTGTTTCACGAAACTGGTACATGGTCAAGTGCGGTGAAGGTACGAACGCTCTTGTTCTCTAAAACAATCATGGCATTAAAAAGTTTTACACGTAAATTGGGAATGAAACCAATCAGGGAAATTTTAACTGTGTACAATGCGACGTGTGTATCTGTGGCACTGTATGGAGCTGGCCTCTGGGGTTATACCAATATAAAGTCACTTCAGATAGCCGAAAATAAATTTTTAAAGAACATCCTATCACTTCCAGAGAGTACAGCGAACTCTATATGCCACGATGAGTTGGGGATGCCCTATATTACGGACACAATTAGAGTACAACCCGTCTTACTATGGCATAGAGTATGGACAGTGAACGAATGTGTATTAAATCGAGCTATAATACAGGATGTCTTAAAATTGGGGAGAGCAAATGTTGTTGAATGGCTAAATTACATCAAAACGTTTCTTAATGAAATAGACCGTTCACTTTATTACAATGATCCGCCTTCCATGGTAAATATTTCTAGAAAAGATCTGAAGATACTATGTATGGAATTCCTCAGAAATAGAAGACAGCTTGATGAATCGAATAAAAATACTGTCACTTCTCATCAATTAATTTTAATAAGTGACAAATTACAGCCATATTTAAGTTTATATATGCGCAATTTTGAGAGATTACTTTTGACACGTTTTAGAGCTAACATTGTTTTTAGATTATTTACCTTCCCTGTAATGAATTCATGGTCCAAAGAACTCCCTTTATGTCCCTGTGATGAAATATCTATGCAATCAAATATACATGTACTATTCTTTTGTAAATTCTATACGCTGCCTCGTAGAAAATTGATCGTCCCCATTTTAAAGGAAATGAATGTGAACAGATGTCGCCTAGCATATCTAGAACTGCAAAAAATGGACAATGTTTTTACTGTGGCTTCATTAATTGAGTATTTTAAACTGGTTTTTAAATTTAGGAAGTCGCTTCGCTTGAACGAACTGTAACAGTGTAAATACTATGTATTGTTTTAATATCCTCCTACATTGATGTAAATACTGTGAACTGTAAATGAAATATGACTGCTGTTGCTTTTATGGTTATACTTTTTAGCCGAATAAAGTACTTTTTGACTTTGACTTTGAGGGAGGAAGGTGAAGACGACTCAGGAAAATGGGAAATAGACGAAGGGCTACGAAAGTGTGACAAGAGTAGAAGGGGTGGCCATCTTGGAATGCTGTAAGGAAAGGAGACAAGGTGTAAGAAATGAGGTTCAAAGAAATGATAGTCGGAAACATGACGGAGCATAAAGAGGCAATGTACATCAAAAAAGTGTAACAGGCTACAAATAACAACTATATTCTGTGCGATCATTGAGACCGAAAGGTTTCTGTGTCTGCAAACGGAACATCCATTCGAGTTCTCTTTTGAGAAGCCGTTTGTTATTGTCCGTTCCCTCTCTTTTGATCACAATTTCAAGGACAATAAATTGCAATTGTGCAATGGTGTGGCGAGCTTCCTGGAAGTGCATGGCAATATTAGATTTCTCATGCTTCAAGCGTATGTTAGATTTATGCTCGTTCAAGCGTGTCTTGATTTTTCTTTCTGTCTTTCCGACGTACAGCTTGCCGCAAGGGCATTTCAAAGCATGCTTCATGCGTATGGTAGATTTATGCTCGTTCAAGCGTGTCTTGATTTTTCTTTCTGTCTTTCCGACGTACAGCTTGCCGCAAGGGCATTTCAAAGCATAGATCAGATTGGTCGAATCACATGTGGCGTTAACATGGAGTTTAATTGCATTACCCCTCATGGGGTGTCTGATGGTATTGCCTTTTATAATGCAATTACAATGATTGCAATTCAAGCATGGTTGGGTACCCCTGCATGGTTGATCGGTGAAGGTGGACCTTGACAATATTTCTTTAATGTTTTTATTTCTGGTGTAGGCAAACAGGGGGGGTTTTGAAACATTTCCCGAAAATCAGGTTCCATTTGAAGAATTTGCCAATGTTTAAGTATGATCTTTTTGTAGATCTGGCTTGCTGTGGAATATTTAGAAACAAGAACCATGCGTTGCTGTTCTTTGATGGGCGTTTTTGTGAGGCACTCCTGTCTGGTGATTTGCGCCACTCGTATTTGAGCCTCGGTGAGGATCTGTGTGGGGTAACCTCTGTCGAGGAAACTATCATACATTTCCTTGGTCCTGGTGATCATCATCTGTTCATCTGAGACTATGCGTTTGACACGCAGCATTTGAGAAAACGGCAAATGTCTTTTGAGTGATCCTTGGTGAAAACTTCCATAGTGTAATGTGTTGTTGCGGTCGGTTGTTTTTCTATGGAGGTCAGTAGTGAAGCCGTTTTTGGTAATTTTAATGTTGACATCAAGAAATGAGATTTCAGTGTCACTGATTTGCCATGTCAGTTTTATTCGTTCGTCCTTGGTATTGAGTTCATGGAGAGACTGGTTTAGAGATTCTTTGGAGTCCGTCCAGATTAGAAATAAGTCGTCAATGTATCTGACATACATTTTTATTTTGTCTTTGAAGCTGGTGTTGTCATATATATTCACCCCTTGATAGAGGTAGAGGAGGACATCCTGGGAGGCCTCAAGCCAATAGCCCTTCTAACAGCAAACAGACACCCCCAAAGGTCCAATCCAATACTGAAACACACGAGGGAAGCACTGATGAAAATAGACAGACGCATAATGCAGAAGTTGAAAGGCACAGCATGGGAATCTATCTGGTTCAATACAAAAGTAACTTACCAAGGGGCGACAATGCACAACGACATATGGATCGAGAAAGGAATCAGCCTCCCTAAACAGATGGAAACCAAGCAGGAACCGTTGACATTCCAAAACATACAGCAACTACACGATCTCCCAAACCAAGAGCTCTACAACTTCCTCAAGATCAAGACAGCTATAACGAAAGCGAACCTACACAGAGAGGAACCAAGTATCATCAAATATATGCGGACCCTCAACTCAGCAGGCCACCAAACTGCAAAGATCTACAAACTCCTGAGCCCCTCCATACTGTCGCAAAACAAGAAAATAACAAACACATGGGAAACACTCCTAGGCAGGCAACTAAATGAAAAAGAACGGGCAAAAATGTGGGGCTCAGCGACAACAAACAAAATCACCCCACAACTAGCGCAAACCAAATTCTGGCTCCTCCACAGGGCCTACTGGACACCCTCCAAGCTCCACAAGGTCGGCATTGTTGCAGAGTCGGGCATTTGCTGGAACTGCCAAAAAGAGGAAGGCACCCTCGAGCACCTCATCTTCAAATGCGTGAAAGTCAAGAAGTTCTGGACACAGATCAATACCTTCATAAACGACATGCTCAAAGCAGACCTAACAATCAGCTTTGTAAGCCTAGCAACAGAACACCTGACCGCAAACCTAAACAGCAGAGAGAGACCTACTAGACCTACTCCTCACAGCGGCCCTAAAAATAATCCTGACCAACTGGAAGAACACTGCCAAAGCAAACTTTAAAACGTGGATTAATTGGGCTTCCTGAGGGGAGCAGACAACATCACCGGCAACTTCTCTAAAGAGCACAACGCCAAAGTACACATGTGGGGCCCACTCGACGAGCATCTGAGGAAGACCCAGTAACCATAACCACAAGTGAGGCATCCTACAAGCATCTGAGGCAGAACCCCCCCCCCCCCCCCCTCCTCTTCTCTCTTCTTTTTCTCTCTTCTTCTCCTCCCCGCACCCGGGGGAAAAACGAAAGGAAAAGAGCGCGCATTCACAAATGGACTGTATATATAAAAAGAAAAAAACTGCCAATGTATATTCCACTTATATTTTTTTTATTATCAATAAAGAATTAAGAAATAAAAAAAAAATTAAAAAAAAGAGACACTCTTACTCTAAACACACACGTCAGGCACCCTCATAGACTCACTCACAGCAAAAGAATTCACGCCATACCGCAAAGCGGGGGTTCGTGTCTCGGCAGGAACGCTCAACATCCGGTGACTCTAGGCAAATCACTTAATCACCCTCTGCCATACAAAATGAATGTGTCCATCTGTAAAGCAACCGGTGTCGACCTTGGGTCGAGTTCGCGCTATATAAAACTAACAAGAAGAATAACCAGCCGCATTAGCTAGGTGACGGTCAGTCTGTGCCGACTTTCGATGAGGTATTGAAAGACGCCCCTAACAAGTGCCGTACGGTAAAGACTCGGCGTTACAGACCCCCCTGTCACTCCCCCTGGTGAAAGTAAGTAATTGGCCATCGTACTGGTAAGGTTTATATACTTGCAAGGTTAGTTAATTAATGGTGCCTTATAAGGGACTGTATAACTCTGTCTGCTAGCGTGGAAAGCTTTGTAATTAAAGTGGCACTAGTTTGGTTTCAATTGCGGTTTGATTTTTAAACATGATTGTATAGGTTGTTGAAAGAAATGTGTTTGACTTTATGAGTTATTTCGAGAGTCTGCGGGCTTCGTACTGCACTAAGGCTTACAGTGGTTTACTGCATTATTTATTTATTTATTTATTTAACATTTGTAAGGCGCATCGTATGATCCCCAGGGGATCTCTCGGCGCCTGGGCATGACACTAACAGGGACAAGGAGCAATGCAGATCTCTAAAACATCCAGGTTTTTAGGCTCTTTTTAAAATGTCCCAGAGAGGTACAGCGACGTATCTCTTCCGGCAACCTGTTCCAGTGAAAGGGGGCCAGATAGGAAAATACCCGCCCTCCCATTCTAGATTTATTAATCTTGCACGGCACTAACATGTTTTGATTACTTGACCTGAAGCGGCGACCGGGGACATAAGGTCTGGTCTTCTTCCTTAAATAGGCTGGCCCCAGGTCTCGAGTTGCCTTAAACACCAGTGTTAGAAGTTTGAAAACTGCTCTTTTTTGACGGGCAACCAATGTAGGGCTTGGAGCAAGGGTCGCGAGGGGGAACGTGTGGGTTTGTTCAAGACCATTCTTGCTGCAGTATTTTGCAGCACTTGGAGCCTCGTGAACAGTTTTTCCTTGGCTCCGACCAGTAGGGCATTACCATAGTCCAGCCTGCTTACAATAAGTGCCTATATACGGGTCTTTCTTGCACCCATGGGGATCCAAGGAAATACCTTTCTCAGCATCTTCAGGATTCCGAAGCAGGTGTCAGAAAGTGATTTTATGTGGTCTTTGAATGACAGATTCCTGACCTGCTTTGTAGGGGAAGGGGGTTCCCCCAGCTCTGTGGGCCACCAGTCCGGTATCCAAAGCTCCTCCGCCTTCCAAAACAGGACAATCTCCGTTTTATTAGCGTTCAGTTGGAGGAAATTGTCCCCCATCCATTCCGCTATGTTCAGCATACAGGTCCTGAACTTGGCTTTGGTGATAGCAGGGTCTGACTCCAAAGGAATGATCACCTGTGTGTTATCCGCATAAGAGATGGTATCAAAGCCATTTGCTCTTTTAATAGCGGACAAGGGGGCCACATATATGTTGACCAAAGTGGGGCTTAGGATGGACCCTTGAGGCACTCCCTTGTCAAGTGGAGTGATGGATGACACCAATGCATCTAGCTTAACATACTGTGATCTCTCTGTCAGGAAGCTCTGAACCCAGGCCAATGCTAGACCTCCGACACCTATATCCTGTAGTCTGCGAAGCAGGATGTTATGTGATATGATGTCGAAGGCCGCGGAGAGATCAAGAAGCATTAGCATGGTAGGGATCCCTTTATCTAAGGACATCCTAATGCTGTCCGTGACTTCAATTAGGGCCGCCTCCTTCCTGTGACCTGCACGAAATCCTAATTGGGCGGGATCCAGCAGTTGTTGTTTTTCTAGATAACCAGTGAGTTGTTGATTGATCCTCTTCTCCAAGACTTTCGAACAACAGGGGAGCAGAGATATCGGCCTATAATTTTTCATCTCTGCTGGGTCTGCAGAAGGTTTCTTTAGGAGAGGTTTAATCGAGGCTCTCTTCCAATTATTCAGGAAAGTAGCGGTATTCAGGGAGATGTTACAGACTGCCGAAAGTGAGGCAGCTAAGACCGTGGCTAAACCTGCCATAATGAAAGGAGGGGCGCAGTCTGACTCTGATCCTGACTTTGTTGCTGCAAGTGCCTCCCCTACTTGCTCCATAGTAATGGTGGCGAATGTATCAAGTTTAGGTTGTGAAGAATCTCTCGTCTGTGGAGTAAGCATCCTAGAGGTCTCTCCTCCTCCCAGCGAGTTGAATATATTATCTATTTTTTCTCTAAAATGTGTGGCCAACTTGTCACAGAGTTGTTGAGTGTGGGGAACCACAGCCCTGCTCACTATACGGTTGGTGAACTCTTTTAATATCTTGAAAAGTTCCTGTGACGAGTTCTTAGCCTCACTTATCCGCCGACTCAGATGTTCTCTTCTGGCCATTTTACATTGGCCTAGATAGGCTCTATGCGTCACGACATAGGCTGAATTATCGTTGAGGGATTTGGTTTTACTCCACTTTCTTTCCAGGCCCCTACACCTACCCCTCTCTGCTTTAAGCTCTTCCAAGTACCAAGGCGCAGGAGCCCATTTCCCTTTTACTCTTATTACTTTTAGAGGGGCGATACTGTTCAGGGCCTTTTTGACCTCTCTCTCCCATCTTTCCAAGGCCCTGTTGCTGTCTAGTTCCCCCTGCAACAAAGGGGGTGAAAAGGCGACCTTCGAAGACCTTCCTTAACTAGGGGCTTCATTGCACCATCTGGCTGGCTGAGAAAGAAACTTAAAGCCCAATGGTCGGTCCAGGTAAGCTCCTGGGGAGAGTTTACAGAGAGAAAAGGATCATTTGAGAAAATGGAATCTAGTGTGGCCTGCGATATGAGTAGGCTCACTCACTCTGGGAAAGAGCCCGGGCGATTCCATTGCCGACAAAAGGGACCTGGAGTCTGAACTCAAGGTGGCTTCAATATGATGGTTAAAGTCTAACTAAAATACTCTGATTGTAGTGTGTAAGGGGCAAGTGTTTCCAACAGAGTGGAGCAAAACAATTGCCTACTCTCTCCCGGGGGATGGTACACTACCGCTCCCCTCCACCCTTTCAGAGACTCTATCTGAAACACCATAAGCTCTATATATGAAGTTAGGACTGTGTCTAGTACTTTGATGTGGTGGGGGGCCCGGATTGCTTCTGCCAGCCCTCCTCCCCTCTTGGTTGTCCTGTCTAGTCTTGTTACTGTATAATCTTCAGGGAAGGCGACTGCTAGCACTGGGGTGGAGTGGCTGTGAAGCCAGGTTTCAGTCTGCATACATAAGTCTGTTTTTTCCTCCTCCAGGAGGTGCCATAGCTCCCCCGCATGTTTAGAGATTGACCTGGCATTAATATATAGCCCCTGGAGAGAGGCTATCAGTGATTGGTTACAAGCCTGAGGTTGCCCCCTCCTTGACTGGTTCAATCCCTGTACTCTGTATGGCTGGAGGGATTGAAGAATGTTTATAGGCCTTACATGGTCCCCTTTCCACCCACAGCCCATCCAGTGACCTTCCAGGGAAGCTGACCTAGCCCTATAGCATCTCTGCTCCAATCCCAGCAGTTGATCTCTTGAGTACCTGATTATGGATATCCTGTCAGGGCAAACGAGCAGCACTTCCTGGCAGCCGGCAGCGTCCAGGCGCGGATGGGCGCAGACGGGCTTGCCTTCGGGGCACTCCCACGCCCCTTCTCTTTATGCCCCCCGCCTGGATCGCTAGAACGCCAACAGCCAGCCGCCCTTATATGGCCGCTGCTACTGGCAAAATGCGGCGCTAAAGGCAGCCTCTCTCCACAACAAACGGCAAAATAACAGTTTTTAAAACGAAAGAAAGAAGACATTAAAATTCAAGTTGGGGAGAGTGAGGTGCTTTAAGGGAGAAATTCACAGCTCATGTCACCTGCCGTGAATGCCGGCGTGTCTGCCACCCACTCTGATATATGTGTAACTCTGCTGAAGTTGTAATATATGTAATGTCAGTTTTGTAGGTAACACACTCATCACCAATTTCTCATGCTTGCACACAGTGAATATCGGGACAGCAGTCCACCATTATTCTTGCTGAGTACATGATGTTGCGCACAGGCATAATGCTCTTAAACATGCTTGCCATTTAATGCCGCCCCGGCAAAATAAACAGTATATGTGGTGAGCAACCGTGGGGTGCTACCTCACCAAGGTATGTTTTCGATTGTTCTACAGAAGGGCTGTATATTCTGTTGCATCCTTAAGGCTAACTCTATACAGAAAATGGGACGAGGACGGAGCAAGTGAGTATGGCCACGGATAGGGTGACCAACCGTCCGTAAATTTCACGGACAGTCCGTAATTTCGGCCGTCTGTCCGTTGTCCGTGAAGGAATCTTTAACGGACGCCATTTGTCCGTCGTGGGGCACCGGTTGCCCCACCCTAAGGCTGGCACAGCTTGCACCCACCTCCCTTCTTCACTCCGATGCTGCACCAAAGCTCCTCAGATACTCAGCAGCATTGGAGCGGCACAGCGGGATGGCAACCCTCACACCTTCAGCCCTTGATGAGCTGTTAAGAGGTGCTTCAAAGGTGACTGAGAGGGAGGGGCTGCAGGTTCAGGAGCAGCGACATCTATTCACATGCAAACAGCCCTGAATGCGGCATGTTAGAGGGGGGCTCACACATTCCATTTCTACCCAGGGCCCCAAACATCCGAGACTCGGCCAGATTACACCCCTGATTACATCGAGGCAGCACGTGGTTCTCTTCACAGAGCGTAATTACTGTCACTAAATTGTAAGCAAACCTCGGTTCTTCAAACATGCAGAAGAAAATAAAGAAATGGCACAATCGCACCCACACTGATTAACAAAGTATGGAGGACAATCAGTTCAATCAGTTCTCTTAGAGTATCTCCTTTAAGTACTGTCCATCACAGTGGGGGATGGCATTTTGGACAGAGAGCCTGTCTTCTCGTTGTCTTGTGCAGGAGGGGGCGAGGAGCCCAATATGATACTAGAATACTGCATGCCCAACCCTGTGCCCACCCTGGTGGATCCTGTTCCCTCTCCTGTGATGGCTCCTGCCCTCCCCTCAGTGATGGCTCCTGTCCCCCCATGTGGTGGCTCCAGTCCACCCCCCGCCTGTGATGGCTCCTGTCCCCCCATGTTGTGGCTCCAGTCCACCCCCACCTGTGATGGCTCTTGTCCCCCCCCCTGTGGTGGATCCTGTCTCCGCCCTGGGTGGCATCTGTCCCAGTCCTGGACCGGCCCCTGCAGCGAGGGTGAAGTTCTTGATGGGCCTCTTCTCAAAAGGGCTCAGCTCAAAATTAATATGGAAAGGTCGGCGAGTAAGTAAGTGAAGGGATGGGTGAATGGCTGGATGAATTAGTGAAAGGGTGAATGGATGAATGAAAGATTGAATAAATGGATAATGAGATAGGATGGATGGATTGATGAGTGAGGGGAAGGATGGAGAGAAAATGTAAATAGCTGGATGATGGATGAGGGGAAAGATGGATGAGGGGAAGGATGATGGATGAGGAGAAGTATGGATGGATGGATGGAGGGGAAGGATGGATGGATGAGGGGAAGGATGGATGGATGGATGGATGGAGGGGAAGGATGGATGTATGAGGAGAAGGATGGATGGATGGATGAATGGATGGATGGATGGACGAGGGGAAGGATAAATGGATGGGATGGATGGATGGGTGAGGGGAAGGATGGATGATGGATGAAAGGAAGGACAGATGAGGGGAAGGATGGATGATGAGGGGAAGGATGGATGAGGAGAAGGATGGATGGATGGATGAGGGGAAGGATAAATGGATGGGATGGATGGATGGGTGAGGGGAAGGATGGATGATGGATGAAAGGAAGGATAGATGAGGGGAAGGATGGATGGATGAGGGGAAGGATGGATGGATGAGGGGAAGGATGGATGGATGAGGAGAAGGATGGATGGATGAGGGGATGGATGGATGAGGGGAAGGAAGGATGGATCGGTGAGGGGATGGATGGATGGATGGGTGAGGGGATGGATGGATGGATAAGGGGATTGATAGAGGGGAAGGATGGATGGATGGGTTGGTGAAAGGATGGATGGATGATGAGGGAAAAGGTTGGATGATGAGGGGAAGGATGGATGGATGGATGATGAGGGGATGGATGGATGATGAGGGGGTGGGTGAAAGGATGGATGATGAGGGGAAGGGTGGATGGATGGATGATGAGGGGAAGGGTGGATGGATGGATGATGAGGGGGTGGATGGATGGATGGATGATGAGGGAATGGATGGATGATGAGGGGGTGGGTGAAAGGATGGATGGATGATGAGGGGAAGGATGGATGATGAGTGGGTGGGTAGAAGGATGGATGGATGGATGATGAAGGAAAAGGATAGATGGATGATAAGGGAAAAGGATGGATGGATGATGAGGGGAAGGATGGATGGATGATGAGGGGAAGGATGGATGGATGGATGGATGATGGGTGGGTGAAAGGATGGATGGATGGAGAGTCGGTGGGTGAAAGGATGGATGGATGGATGATGAGTGGGTGGGTGAAAGGATGGATGGATGATGAGTGGGTGGGTGAAAGGATGGATGGATGGATGGATGAGTGGGTGGGTGGATAGTGGGTGGGTGAAAAGATTTATCAGTGGATTGGATGGTGGGTGGGTGAAAGAATGGATGAGTGGGTGGTGGGTGGGTGGATGATGGGTGGGTAGGTGGATGAGTGAAATGATGGATGGATTGATGGATTGATAAGTGCAAGGGTGAATGAATGGACGTATGAGTGAAAAGGTGGATGTAAGGATGGATGAGTGAGTGAAAGGGAGGGTAAATGGACAAAAGGATGAATAGATGTGTGAAAGAGTGAAATGATAGATGGATAAGTGATAGGGTCAATGGATGGATTCATGAGTGGATGAGTAGATGGATGGATGGGTGGGTGGGTGGATGGATGGATGGAAGGAAGGATGGCTAAGTGAAAGGGTCAATGGAGAGAGAAAGGGAGGATGGATGGATGACTAAAATAGTGGATGGGTGGAAGGATTAGTAAGTGAAAGGATGGCTGGATTGGTGAAAGGGTAAATGGCTGAATGGATGAGTGAATGGTGGATAGAATGAAGAGTGGATGGATAAGTGTACAGATGGATAGGGTGAAAGGGTGGATGGATGGATGGATAATGGAGGATGAGTGAAAGGATGGATGAGGAGATGGATGAAGGGATGGATGAGTGAAATGATAGATGGAAGGATACATGATGGATAGGTTTGCAAACGGTTGAATATGTTTGGAAATGGCTGGGCTTACTTATATACTATTGCGCGACCTCTGATGTGTCTGTAAAATGTACCTATTGTCCTGAAGTTTTGTCCTGAATTTTGACCTCCTGTCCTGAATTTGTGTCCTGAATTTTGACCCTTTGTCCTGATTTTTACACTCACCGTCCTGAATTTGCACCAATGCCAGTTGGTCACCCTAGCCACGGAGGTCTCATTCGATCTGCGTGCAGCAGCGGGGAATGCTTAAGCATTAAGCATGGTTTATTCTCTTCAGAGAAGTTATAGGTTACGTCTCTGGAAAGAGAGTGCGAACACCACCATAGCCTGACCAAAACTCCTGTGACTTAGGCTAGTCCTTCATTTGAAACAGTGATATGCGCTTTGTTGCCCTCATTTGTAGTAGACACACTTGGTGGTCACCTCTGTATCCAGGTACGTGGAAAATGATGAGATGAGAAGAAAGGGGGAGTGATGGATCGATAGTGGATGCGCGTTGTAGTGTCTATTTCGCGCTTGCTGCTACAGGCTGTTTTTAATGCTGCCCTGATTGCTTCTTTTAAAAAATTGCTTTGCTTTGAATCTTATTTTATGTTGTGCCTTACTTGTGGCTGATTTTGCTCTGTGCTCCCTCGTAACATCTACTTCCGCCCCTACCCCGGTCCACCACAGTCTTGCCTGATTGATGTGGAGGGTAGGCAGGGTGGCCAATCTACACTTCCAGCGCTGGGAGGGCGGAGTCAGGGGTCAGCGCGTCAGACATTTAAGGAGAGGTCTCTACCTGTTCGCTGTGGACGCGCGTTGTAGTGTCTATTTCGCACTAGCTGCTACAAGTTGTTTTTAATGCTGCCCTGATTGCTTCTTTTAAAAAATTGTTTTGCTTTAAATCTTATTTTATGTTGTGCCTTACTTGTGGCTGATTTTGGTCTGTGCTCCCTCGTAACATCTACTTCCGCCCCTACCCCAGTCTACTACGGGCTTGCCCGATTGATGTGGAGGGTAGGCAGGGCGGCCAATCTACACTTCCGGCGCTGGGAGGGTGGAGTCAGGGGACACCGCATCAGACATTTAAGGGAATGCATTTCCGTACACGCAGCGGTCGCGCGCAGTGGGCGCGCAGTGGGCGTGCCGCTGGCGCGCCAAAGGCAAGCTCGTCTGCGCCCGTCCACACCTGTGCCGCAACCAGGGCCAGGCATGCTGCTGGTGGCCCCCCGTCGCTTCGAACCTGCTGGTCAAGGTCCCAATTATTAGCTCCTAGGCCTGAGACCTGTTGTAGTAGCACTCAGTGCAACCCACCTCTGCTGCTCACCAATCACTTTGATTGCAAGGATTGCTCTTTTTCGCTCGCCCCTCTATTTGAAAGCCCTCGAGAAGGTGGCAGAGATGAGCCTCTTAGACATCTTTCGAGAGAGATTAAAGCTTGTCTCCTCAACTGCCATTTTCTCCCAAGACACGCGAGCGATATTTGGCTCTCCCTAACTTCACACTCCTGGGACCTGATGTTTTTGACCGAGACCTGGGTTAAAGATGCATCTAATCCGGATATCAGCCTGATGATTCCCCCAGATTACCACAATGTCTGGATTAGTCGTCCAGGCACAAAAATGGGAGGAGGGATCGCTGTAATATTGCGGCTTCACTGGAAGATAACTCCTAGGAAACTAGAAAACATTGGCCCTATTGAAGCCATGTACTTTAGTATTTCAGACACAACTCACCTGATTCTAGCGGGGGTATTGATATATAACCCCCCAGGCACACAGCCTTCTTACCTTACGGAGTTGATAGTGACCTTGGCAGATCTATCCTTGAGACATCCACATTTTACCATTCTGGGAGACTTTAACCTGCATGTGGATGACATCACTTGCTCGAAGGCTAGTTCTCGTGTGGAAACTCTGGCTGGTATGAACCTTGATCAGAGAATATATGGTCACTGTGCGGGCCATACCCTGGACCTTCTATTCACGAATTTGTCAGACCTAACCACTTCACCCCCTCTCCCCCTCACCTGGTCAGACCATTATTTAATTCCTTTTAATCTGACTATCCCTTCATCGCCGGCCATTTGTATGGAAGCTAAGAACCTTAGTAGAAAGTGGTATGAAGTTACCTGTGATGCCTTTGAACCCACTCTGGCTAATCTGAATTGGCAACCTTCGGGCGAACTGAATGCCGATGTCGCTAATTTTAACCTCCACCTTTCCTCGGCAATAGATGCGATTGCCCCCATGCAACCCCTCTCATCGGCCTGTGCTAAACCTTCAGCTCCATGGTTTGCTCCAGCTCTGCGCGAATAAAGAAGCAGCTGCAAGAACCTCGAGCGCCGTTGGAGACTCGCCTATGAACCTCTTGCTAAAGCCGTATATAGAGCTGCCATAAAAAGAATTCATAAACTCAAGCAGGCCACTATGAAAGAATACTTCGCTAATAAAATCAACACTGCAGACAATTCGGCCAAAACTCTATATCAGATTGTGAAGGATTTCACTAAATCAACAGCGCTTATTAGCTCGACGAAATGTAGCCAAGAACTCTGCGATGGCCTCTCTGATTTCTTTCACAATAAAATTATTGATATCTTCTTCTCTTTTAAACAGACTGAGGTGACTCGAGTGGGGAGTCCTATACAGCACACTACCTCTCCCTGTGATAAGATGTTTTGTGCCTTCAAAGCAATCTCACTGGATATTGCCCTGCTGAAAATACAGCGATGCAAATCAGGTTCGCCTCTAGACCCGGTTCCTGCCCAGGTGTTCACTACCCTTCCACCTGTCATTGTTGCCCCTTTAATCTCAATTTGGAACTCCTCCCTATCATTAGGCCGATTTCCTACAATATGGAAGCAGGCCATGCTGATCCCCATCATAAAAAAGGCTGAGGCTGTTCCGGCAGTATTCAGCAACTATCGCCCTATATCACTTCTCCCCAAACCAGCCAAGGTATTGGAAAAAGTTGTGCAAGAACAGCTGGCCGACTACATGGAGTCTAGAAAACTCCTCCATGACTCGCAATCCGGATTTAGATCCGGGTATAGTACGGAGACGGCTCTGCTGGAGGTAACCGAGACTATGCGGGAGAGCGTGGACAGAGGTGAGGTAGCCACGCTGGTGCTCCCAGATCTGTCCGCGGCTTTCAATACCGTCTCACATACCATCTTGCTGGATAGACTCCATAATGTAGGGATACGAGATACGCCCCTGGCCTGGATAAGATCATTCCTTACGGGTAGAACGCAACAGGTCTGGTGTCGACCCTTTCTCTCAAAAGATAAAAAAACCCTTAGCCGTGGAGTTCCTCAGGGGTCGGCACCTAGCCCCCTTTTTTTCAATGTTTATCTATCACCATTAGCGAGGGTAATAGAGGCCTGTGGGATCAGAGTGGTCTCCTATGCTGATGATACACAGCTAATATTTTCATTTAGAGATCACTCTCACAACGGCCTACCCAACTTCATATGTTGCATCTCTAACATTGTATCGTGGATGACCTGATAACACCCTGAAGCTGAACACTGAGAAAACTGAGGTGCTGTTCTTCAACCAAAAGGCCCCACTGCTATCTTCTGTGTGGTGGCCGTCCGAGCCTAACCCCCCTCCATCCCCCGTTAAATCTGCTTGGAATTTTGTCTTTTTAATTGATAACGAATTGTCATGCAAGGCCCAAATCCATAAAGTCACCTCTGCCTGCTTTGGCAAATTGCGCATGATTAAAAAGATCTTTCCTACTTACCCATAGATTCAAGGAGGACTATCGTGCATGCCCTCATTACCTCCCACCTGGACTATTCGAATAGCTTATACGTGGGAGCTCCAGCGTACCTTATTTATCGGTTGCAGATTGTTCAGAACGCTGCTGCTAGGCTGATATGTAACATTCCCTATCGCCACCCAATTACCCCGCATCTGAAGAACTTTCACTGGCTCCCAGTATCTTCCCGTGTCCAGTTCCAAGCCCTGGTCCTGTCTTTCAGGGCTCTGAATGGCAAGGGACCAGAGTATCTCAGACGGAGGCTGAAGCTGGTAAACTCATCACGAGCTCTCAGATCCAACCACCTCCGACTTCTGCTTCCCCCCGTTTCCATCGTTCAAGAAAAGGGGGTAGAGTTTTTGCGGTGGTCACAGCAAAGCTGTGGAACTCCCTTCCATTAAGTCTTCGGCTGATCCAATTGAAATCTCTGTTCAGGTGCAGCTGGAAGACATGGCTGTTTTCCAGCCACTAGTTCACCTATGGTCTCTGCTACATGCTGTCCACAGCGCCGGGACACCCCCATTGGGGGTAGCCGCGCGCTTAATAAATCTCAATATAATAATATAATAATAATAATAATAGTGGGCGAAGGAGAAGTAGAAGAAACGTGAAATGAATCGAGAACTGATATGGGAAGAAGCCATGACCCTGATGGGCGAAGAGCAAGTGGGAAGAGTCAGCTGTAAATTGTTTACGCACGCCTGTTTTTCTTTCCTTCAAGTTATTTGTAGTTTTAAGTTTTCAGTTTTAAATGCCCTGATCATCTGCACAGTTGTGTTAAGGGGCCTTAGCACTGGTGAATGCGCCCTCCCTCTTTGCCCTCTCTACTGCAGGTGCAGGGCATCTGTCTGCTTGGGGTGGCATGGACAAGAGGTAGTGACACAGCACCCTATGCTGGAAAGGAAGCAATTGCCCTACCTGAGGCATGCAGATATGCATAGCCAGGAATCACCTGGGTGACTGAGACGAACTAGCATAGCATAGCAGGAAGCTTGCAGAGAGGTGAATCCAGCCCCCTCTGACATGCATCACGTCTGAAGAACAATGAAGCAAATTTGCATTTTGGAATGGCTTTTACAGGGTTGCTGCAAGCTTTAAAATGATATCATATCTAAAGTATGCCTGGATCTGACAGAAGCCATGGGAAGCAGAGTCTGAGGGAAAACTGCATTAAAAACGGAGGGCTGAACAAACAGGAAGTGCAGTGCAGCCGAGGTGCAAACTGAAGAGCAAGAATACTAGAACGCTAACCTTTGTTGGTATCAAGAGAACAGCCTCATAAAGAAGTTTGTGAGTGAAAAGCAGTAATTGGCCCTTGGACACTGATAAGAGTGAACACACATGGAACAACAGGAAATAGTGCGCAACAGCCAATAGAATTGGAGGAAAAGTAAGTGGCAAGCACACAAACCCACAAAAAGTAAGGGCAGGAGGTAAGTCCTTTTAAGATTTAGATTAAACACAATACATTTCACAGGCGAAACCTAAAAAGAAACAGGCCTTCTCACCAGGGTGTCTGCTACCTGAAAGAACTGCACATTTATTCAACTGCTTAATCATCAAATGAAAAAGGCTGGTTAGTAGCCAGTATATGCTTTAAATGAGGGAGTCATTCTAACCTTCATTGTGTATTATTTTTGACAGGTAATGTAAGGGTGTTATCAACTGGGCTCTGCAATTCGTCCTTTCAATAGATACTCATACAAATCTTGGCACTAGGTGTGATCTGGTTTTACGTATTACTAAAATATATAATTTAAAACCCCTTGTTTTACCTTAATCATTTTGCTCTAGCCTTTAATTTTAAATTATGACCGAGATGTTCACAGTGCTTTCAGCCACAAGCTTGGATCTTATAGCTCTATAAATTCACAAATCACTTTTCAAACCTGCACTAACCGGCATTCACTTCTGTGACACTGTGGTTACACATACAAAGACACCGGCAGTAATCACATTAGCCAATTGAGATTTCATGACAAATAGCGCATTTCCCTAGATTAGTATAAATTGCATTTAGTTTCCATTTAGGGTGTGAGCTTTATAATATATGCACTTACTTTAACAAAATAAAAGAACAAAATAGAATTTCTTTAACTCTCCTACCACACTCACTCCCACCCCCACCGCCCTTAGGGCCCGATGTAGGTAATTCTTATTTACCACTTCTTAAATACTGAATTTTACCAATTCGGTATTTAAGAAGTGGTAAATATGAAGGGGGGAGATGTAGGTATTTCAGAATCTGTAAATACCGAATCGTTAAGATTCGGTATTTACCGATTCTGTAAATACCGAATCGGTATTGCCCATTGATTCCTATGGGCTTTGAAGCCCATAGGAATCAATGGGAAATACCGATTCTGTAATTACAGAATCGGTAAATTCCGATTTTAGCAAGGGTGCAGGGGGTGTCACTTTGACACCCTCTAGCACCCCAAGTACAGGCTTGTGTGCCATGTCTGTGTGTCACATGGCACAGGTGTGCATGCACACCTGGATTCGGCATTTTACCACCCAATTGGATTGGGTGGTAAAATACCGATTCTTAAAGCCCTGTGGCACTCTGACATGTGCCAGCTACATCTGCATTTACAGAATCGGTATTTTACCGAGTCTGTATTTACCGATTCGGTAATTTTACAGAATCGGTAAATACAGAATCGGTAAAATACCGATTCTGTAAATGCATGCCCTACATCTGAAAACCCTAATACCGGTCGGAAACGGCCAAAATCGGCCGTTTCCGATCGGTATTAGGGCTCCTACATCTGGCCCTTAGTCTCACATTTCCCATGCTTTTCATATGCAGTTCGAATGCTGCCTGTAAATGGAAACGCGACAATTAAACAAGGTCGCAATTTCAACCCATCTTGATTTACACGCTTTCGCAGAGGCATTTGCGCCCCCTTGGTAAAACAGCCAGGGACCCTCGTGAAGTGCGACTCACAGCACGAAGACCTCTGCACTATTTGAAAGTTTCCCCGACATGACGTAAGGTGCCTAAGTATTTACAATGAACAGATGCATTTTTGCATTTTAAACCCGGCCAAACAACATAGCCAATGTTCCTTACTTTTGAGTCAACTGGTATTTATCTGACCTGCGTAGATTTCAAGTTGTTCCTTTCGGGTACAAAGCTCTTAGCCAGTCATGACTATTTAGCCAGCAGCAAATGTCATGGTTTGATGGAACTACAAGTCCCAGAATACAAATTCATGTTTAAAAGGAGATGCTGGCTAAAGAATTCTAAATAACATAATATCCGGCTGTGCCTCGGACCCTGTTCTCCAGACATCATGCCGCTCTCCATTTTGTTGGTACTTTGTGCACCTCCATGATGAAATGGTAATCCATACTAATATAATAAAGAGAGAGCCCAAACCTTTGAGGCGGGTAATCTCAGGACCCACAGCACCAATCACAACACCCAATACAGCGTTGGAAAGGGCAGTTGCAGCAGAAGGACATAGGCTATGCAGACACCCACCATATACATTTAAAAGGTAAAAGAACCGTGCCAGCAAAGTAGTCCCTTGTGGGCTTGTCTGCGTTGTGCTGTGGGCGTGACATACGCTGGGGGGGTGTGGTACATTCCGCCCTTCATGCCATGTCTCATATTGTGTGCTAATCCCACCCTGCTCCCTTTAAATACCCCTGCACCCCATAATCATAACCCACCATTACTCCTTAAAATACCCCAACACCCTTAAACACTAACCCATCTTAACCCTATAAATATACCCTGTACCCCAAAACCCAAACCTATCCCTGAACCCTATAAATACCCCTGTACCTCAAAACCCAAACATACCCCTGAACGCTAAAAATACCCCTGTACCCCAAAACCCAAACCTAGCCCTGAACCCTAAAAATACCACTGTACCCCAAAACCCAAACCTACCCCTGAACCCTAAAATACCCCTGTCCCCCAAAACCCAAACCTAGCCCTGAACCCTTAAAATACCCCTGTACCCCAAAACCCAAACCTACCCCATAACCCTAAAAATAGCCCTGTACCCCAAAACCCAAACCTAGCCCTGAACCCTAAAAATACCCCTGTACCCCAAAACCTATACCTATCCCTAAACCCTAAAACTACCCCTGTACCCCATAATCCAAAATTATATCTGAACCCTTAAAATACCCAAACACCCCAAAACATATACCTCAGTACCCCAAAACATATACTTACCTTATCCAAACATTAAAAAAATATGCTTTTACCATTCATGCATTTATAATGAATTTCATTGTAAATGTATGCGTGGTAAAAGCATATAAAATGTAATGCCATGCGTTATAATGGCATTGCGGAGTCATGGTACTTTCGTAATGAAAGTACGTGGAGTGATGGTATGCGGAAAGAAAGTTGCGTAATAATGGGTGTTTACCCTCCCCCGGTAAGTACATTGAAGGCACGGCGGCCCACATCTCCAGCAACATACTGATATTTTTCACCACTCATTTGAAAAATGCACAGGTCTCTCTCATTGATTGCCAGCACCGACATATACTTTTAGACACACCTCCCGCCACAAGTTCTAGAATTGCGAACTTTAGAGCTGGGGAGCTACGTTCGAATCTCGGCATCAGCTCAACATCCTGTGATTCCAGGCAAATCGCTTTGTCTCCCCGTGCCTACCACAAATGAATGTGTTCTTCTGTAATGTAAATTGTACTCATGCCATGTTGTCGAGTTCGCGCTATATAATATTGCAAGGAAAAATAAAGTAGGGAAACTCGAGTTCACACACTACTGAACACCACTCTTAAGTGCATCAGCAGTGCACTGTGAATCGGAGCGTTTCACATGCCTGTCACAGATAAGAAATGCTATCAAAACGAAATCCTACAAAACAATATACTACTGGCCGGCAGCAATTCATAGCCGGACAACGTCGGGACGGGCTGCTAGTTATTTATATATACAAAAAATTTCAGTTGGTAATGTTTGTCTAGTGTTTTTGTCTTTTCCCATCTCCAAAGCTCACACAGTTACTAGTTAGTTAGTATAATATACTATTGTTAAAACTACGACGGAATTCAGATAATGCTTGAGTGCGTCATAGTTGAAAAGGTGAACTGTTGCTTTTATTGTACAACCACACCTACAAAGTCGCCGTAATGTTAAATGTGATAATGTCGACAAGTACGAAATTTTTGGCCATCAGCAAGTGCCATCCTTTGACATGTAATTTTACGATTAAAACTATAATTAAAAACATGAAAAAGGCTATCACACTTGATGGAAACATTTGGCAGCTGCCTGGATCTGCTTTTATATTTGTTATCATGATCAGTGACAAACATGGAGCTTAGACAGTAGGGTCTGTAAAGAATCATTGCTGCTGTGGTTGAAAAATACTGAGAAACACATTGTTTAGCAATAATATTGCTTTATTCAGTGTGGGAGTGGAGTAGTTGAAAAAATATTACCTGATTATTCTGGTAGAAATTACATTTTATTTCAATATCTGCAAGGATAATTAATTATTTAAGGCTGTTCTTTGGTTTATGCTTTCAGTTTTAATTAAGCAGTAGAGGTTGCTGCACAGACCGACAAAACAAGCATTTACAATGCAAAGGTTTCGCCTTTGGAAAAGTTTGAGCTATTGGCATTGTAAATGACAAAATTTGTATTTATGTGTTGGTTTTGAAAACAGATAAATAAATGGCATTGTCTTTTACATTGCTAATAGCTCTAACTTTTCCAAAGGCGAAACCGTTGCATTGTAAATGCTTGTTTGGTGTGATCCAGCAGAGGCCTATATGTGGTGAGAAAACGCCGAGAAGAGACACGTGCTCCCCTGGGCATTGCTGCGCACGCCGTGTCCTCCCCTGCGGCAGTCAGGCCGGCGCCCACATCATCCCACCAGCCTGACCGGTTCCTCCAGCGAGCCCAGCCCCCAGCACCACTCCTGGAGCCCAAGCACTTCCGCACTCACTGGGGGTGGGGGGCACAACGCTGGGCAGGTCCGTGCATGCCACAGCGACAGACGAGGGGCACCAACCCGGCCAGGCAGCTGCTCCGACAGAAGCAAGTGGTCCGGGTGGGACGATTGTCCTAAAACAGCCTGTGCCGCATCGATTCATGGCAAGGCGCCGGGCATGAAGCCCGGCAGACGGCATCTTTTATTCCAAAGCAACACACTTGAAACGGGCACTCCACTGCGGAGAAACTGTGAACCTGTGCATAGGAGGGCGGACGGCGCAGCGAGAACTGGGGGGGTGTGCGCTGCGCCAGAGCGCAGCAAGGGCGCACGGACCAGGATTATGTAGGGCCGGGCCCGAGAAACACAGAGACATCCCAGAGTCTTAGATGTAAGAAAAAGATCTCTTCACTTTCTAAGCCTTGTGTCGGACGAAATCATCATAACTGATGTTGTCATCATTCATGACGTAAGAAAAAACATCCATTTTAAAAAGGTTGACAAACCTGGGAAACGTGGATCCCATTTGGAGCATGGTTTCGGTCTGCGTCCTGCTCCCCGGGCTGCTGGGGGGCCCATTGCATGAGAACGGGTCATCGCTTCTAGGTCGGCCTAACCCCGGAAAGAACACACCGCTTCCCGGGGGCCGGGCACACAGACCTCCCCCCCCCGGGGGTTTATTGCACCGACCGTGATGGGTGAATGTAAAGTGATGGGATGTCGGGCGGCGCCATGGGACGGACGGATATTCAGTGTTCACCAGAGCCCTGCAAACCGGCCGCCATGCTTCTTCTTTCTTCCCCCCCGGGCTGCGGGGGCGGGCACTTCCGGCCGGCCGCGCTGGGATTGGCCGGCCGGCCAACCACTTCCGGGTCGCTGCGGGCAGCGCAGCGGCCCTTCTCCTTAGGTAGGCAGGCGGGGGCTGATTTTTACGGGCAAATGCCGGGTGGGCACCGGCTCTAGATAACCATCAATCGGGGCGGGAGTGGACACGGACGGCGGGAGGGGGCGGGAGTGGACACGGACGGCGGGAGGGGGCGGGAGTGGACACGGACGGCGGGAGGGGGCGGGAGAGGACACGGACGGCGGGAGGGGGCGGGAGAGGACACGGACGGCGGGAAACGTGCACAGGACAGCGAGGGGGGGGCGGAAATGGACAGCGCATCAGTGAAAGGGGAGGGAACGGGAAAAAATGTAACTCCGCCCTGGGAAAAAATCTCGGGAACGCCCCCGAATCTGGTCCGGCCTTGACGGACAGATCTCTGTTCCAATGGCTAGCCTCCATTTATGGAGCTAGCCAATGGGACAGGGGGGCGTATTCCATTCTCCTTACTGGAAATCAAGAGATTTCTCTGGAGGCGGAGCTAAGAGCTCCGCCCTCCAGCGAAACCTAAAAAGGGACCAACGAGAAAAAAGGGAAAATACAGGACACCTATGTTTCTATGTGTACCACAACCAGCCTACCTAATTCAACATGGCTGACGTGCTACAGAGGCCCGCAATAGTTATGCTTAAATTGCTACCTGAGCACACCTCTCCGGCTCTTGGATCAACACACTGTACATCCATTCGTTCAATCCCAGAAAAGATGGACTCGAAAGTAGTACATACTGCTTCTTCACCCTGGCTGACCGTAACTGGCCACAGATTAGAGAAACAACAAAACCAAAGACCAAGGTAGACAGCTGAGTGCCCAGCCACAGGCCAAACAATTCCAGGGCAGAAGATACAATGGCACCAAAGCGTTACAAGGATCTGAAAGGGCAGACATTAAAACAGGTAGCAGGTAAGGGAATTCTCCATTTTATGCAACTGGGAATAATCCTAATTAAAAAGAGGTTTATGCTACTAAAGGGTTCTATCTGGGACCTCTATACAAGTAAGGTCTGAGAAGAGGAAGGGGAATGAAGAGTGATGGGCATTAAGGCTTGCTTTCATGCTATCCTTTTGTCTCATTTTGTCTTTCATTTTAAGTAAGAAATTACAATTTTAAAATGCTCAGCATGAATTGCTTTGTAACACACGTTGGTAACTTTTCATGTTCATGTGTTTTTTGTCTTGTCCCACAGGAAATCTTCTAAAAGATAAAGGTGAGCTTTTTAGTAAAGAGATTACTGCAGTTCAGTATAAAGCCTTGCTCTTAGTATTTAGAAGGAAAAAAGCATGTGGAAAGAATATTTATATGAGTTATTTGCTTGTAGATTTAATTACAAGGAGACATTAACTCCGGTGTAACCATTGAGGTAAAGTAGTATAATAGGAAATGATTGGTTCAGTTTAGCAGATTTACGGACAGGACCACGAGTCTGAGCGATGTAGCTGTACCTGTTTACAGTTGCCATGTCATAGACATTGCTGCTCAATGCAACTTTGTATGAACAAGAAAGGGGAGGGTTGCATCTTGAGAGCATAGGGTATTGTAAGTTTCCATTTTGCCAGTGGGCAGGGATGGCCATGAAGAGATGCGGTCTAGAACAAGGCTTGCAACCGTGCATGGCTGCCCTCCTCACCACTCCAGCACTATGAGAACTGGAAGCAGTAATGTCTGACTGCGAGTAAATGGTCGACTGCGGGGGGCCTCGGCCACGGGATACCAGTTAGAACATAGGGACACCAAGATGAGGATGACCTTGAGAAGTGGTGAGAGCATCTCGGCCAAGGAGGTGGAGACTGCGATTATTAGACAACTTCCTAATAAAGCGCCAGGCCTCGACAGGGTACCAGGTGATCCCTTCCGTTCCCAGCCAAAGATCTGGGCTCCATACTTAACTGTACTATTTAATGCAGTCCTACTGGGGGCAAAGATACCTGACACATGGGCGGGGGCCGAAATTGTCCCCATTTTCAAGAAGGGGTCCCCTCTGGAGCCGTCAAATTATAGACCCATAAGTCTCCTGGACACTGCCCAGAAACTGATGGGCCGGATACTCCTGGATAGAATACTGGGATGGACTGAGGAACATGAAGTAATGACTACCCTTCAGGCTGGCTTTAGATCTGGGATTTCAACCATGGACCAACATTTCAGGCTGCAGGTCCTCTATTGGAAGACCATAAGTATCGAGGGTGGCAGCCTGTACTTGGTCTTCGTTGACTTGCGGGCCGCTTTCGACCTTGTGCCGAGGGAGAGTCTTTGGAGGGTCTTAAAAGACCTTGGCCTTCCTCTCTACCTTTTGGAGGTCCTGAAGCTGTTACATGAAGGGAACTATGCCCGGGTGAGGTTTGGGAAGAACGGGGAACTATCTGCACGTTTCCCAGTATCTAGAGGCGTACGCCAGGGCTGCGCCCTGGCTCCCACGCTCTTTAGTCTCTATATAAACGGTTTGGTGGGGGAACTAAATAGAGTCAGGGATAGCGACGCCCCTTGGTTGGCGTCAGGGCGGGTGCCTGCTCTGATGTTCGCAGACGACACCTTATTGTTGTCGCGAACATCAACAGGCATCCAGCGGGTTTTGGACGGGTTTGTTTCATTCTGCGCCTCGCGGGGACTTGAGATCAATTTAGAAAAAACAAAATGTATGATCTTTGGTCCCCCCGAAACGCACCCACCCTAGCCCTACGTTAAACGGTACCCCGCTCGAAAGGATGGGGGTTACCTTGACTGAGGATTTTGGTTGGGGCCCCCAGGTAGCCAAATCTACCCTAAAGCTCGCACAGATATCAGGGGGCATTGGTAAATTTCACCGAACAACGCATTTTAAGCCAGTCTCCCCAGTGCTTGAAATTTACAGTGCTCAAGCTACACCCGCTGTAACCTACGGTGCTGAACTTTGGGGACACTCAAGCATAACAAGCCTTCTCAGGGTTGAACGGGCCTTTATGAGAAATACGATTGGTCTACCCCAAAGTACCCCGCTCTTACCCTTGATATTCGACTTAGGCGTGGAGCCCATCTCTGAACTAGTAGCGGCCCGACCCCTCCTGTACTGGAGAAGGCTCTGGACAGTACCTGAGCTTGTGGACTACAGAGCTGAGTTTGTTGCTGTCTGGGGGTCGTTGAAGAGCAAGAAAATACCATGGCTGCTCCACATTAAATCTATTGCCTATCGAATAGGAATGCCCCAAATATGGGAGTCCCCGGCGGAGAGATGCCTAGTGCTGTGGAGAACTGAGCTGTTGGCCTGCCTGAGGCATTATAACCTAAGTTTGCTGCAACGCCTGCCAAGTATGGGCAGGATGTCCCTGGAATTTTTGCAGGTAAAACTAGTGCCCAGAAGGGAGGAATTCCTGGACCAAATCGAACCTCCCTTAGCAAGAAAACTATATACACAATTCAGGCACGGCTGCCTGCCACTTGGGTCACTGACCTGCAAATGGGCAGGTCAAGAGGAGGGAACTTGCCCAGTCTGCAATAATAGTAAAGAAGACATTGCCCATGTTTTGTTTTTCTGCCCCGCTTATAGCGCAATTCGGAGAGCTTGGCTGGTACCATTATGCAGGAATCTGGGACTAAAACATTGTGCTCAAGCCGTTAGAATTTTAAAATATGATACTTCCCCCGTAATTGTGTTTTCGGTCTCCCGCTTTTTGCACGGTATGTGGCGGAGAAGGTTCACCTTGATTAACTGAAATTCATTCTAATGAAGATCACTTTCTTGATAACTGACTGTTTAATAATCTTTTAACTACTGGTTCTTAATTATTTATGTATTTTACTGTATGTACATATTTTACCTGTGCTTTTATGGTCGTTGACCGAAATAAAGTTATCAATGATGATGAGTAAATGGAGGGAGAAGTGGAAGGTGGTGTAGGGTTGTATTAAAGAACATGCCTCTAATAAAATATTGACCTCACTTTCTTTCCTTTCTCCTGCTATCATTATCCTGACACCGTAGAGACCCAAAGAGAAGTAGAAAAGAAGATCTCCCTTCAAGTGTCTTGGTATTATTTGGTGTAACAAAGGGATCTACCTCCAGAGTACTGCTACTTAATAAAGACGCCCGTTGGTCATTGCCAGGCATTTACTTAAGAGGACAGGACATCTAATATGCCTTGATTGTCATTAGACGGTAACAGTCCAGTTCTCCTCCCAGAAGCCAGCTAGCTCTAAAATCCCTCTTTAACTATATCTTAGTACTTTACATGGTACTATGTCCCACTGCTTTTTGGCTATGTTCATGCTGTACAAATACCACGTACATACATACAATGTACTTTTTGTGGCCTATCAGAAAAGGGTAGCAGGGACATACGATGGATTCTTTGCTGAAGGTAATGCATCTCCTGACACCCTTATTGCACGCACCTAGGCACTGATGTTGCCTTTATACTTGTCCATATCCTCAACATTCTAAAAATATGGCCACTTTGAAAGTGGGCACAAAGTTTTTTTGTTCAAGATCTCCGACAGTAGTGATAAAGAGGAAAAAACATATCTTTTAATTTTATATATGAAGTGTTCGTATTATCATGTCTCACACATTCAACATATCTTTGCACCTCTGAAGATCTTATTTGAGTCCAGTGCTTCCTGCAAGACCTTAATCACACTCTGGTGTACATTACTACAACTACCAATTACAACAATGAAAAAGGTGTATTTACTTGTTGCCAAATCTCTAACTTTATCTTCAGATTGTATATGGTCTATGTCCATCATAACAACTCACTCCGATTTGAAAAGGAAGTTTCAGGACCAGAGAAGGCTCTTTTATAGGAAGGTGATGGCTTCTAGAATGTCACCAGTATTTTACATAAAGGCCAGAATCCTTAATTAAACTAGTAAAAACCACAAGCTTGAAGCAACTCAAGCCTGGGTTTTCATCAATCATCAAACAGTGCAACACAGTTGAAAAAGATACATTGCTTTGATGACTTGTGGACAAAAGTGAACAAAGAATAACTCATGCAACCAAGTTTAAATTCTGCTAAAACTCAGACCACTAAAGTGCTTTCCCATAAAGTATTTGATTTTTTTAACTGTTTTTTATTATAGAAAACAAACAATAACAAAACAGCAAACAACAGTCAAGGCATTACAACATCAGTAATCCATTAGGTCCGAGCTCAAGGAGGATGGGAGAAACATGATAACAGGAGCAAAGAGATTTCGAATACAGACTAGGGGAGAGGGTCAAAGGCAAAATTACATAGGAAACACACAGTGTATCATAGCCAGAAGGAATGTAGGTCAAGGTGACTGGGATGGACTAGGAATCTCAGTAAGTGGGGGGTACATATATCTCCACGGTATGAATTCCACTGGTTCCAAATTTCCCCCCATTTTTTGGGCCTACCTCTTGCTGTGTATACCGTCTTCTCACGAAACATACACCAGTCCATACTCTCTTTCCAAGCAGTCACTGTGGGTGGCCTCGGGGATCCCCACAGCTGTGCAATATCCCTTTTAGCAACCATATTGGCGAGAGTCACCCATCGAAGCTGCAACACGCCATAATCATTCGGACCCCATACATTCAATAAACATTGCCTGGCTTCTGGTATCATCACCACACCCGTGACTTCATTCATCACCTCATGTATACGTTTCCAAAATCGCACCACCTCAGGGCATTCCCATATAATATGGAGATAGGTGCCAAGGAGACCAGACTCGCGCCTACACATGCCATCCGTGGAGTAGCCCATATGGATCAGACGGGGACCGGTAACGTATATTCTGTGAAGGATCTTGAGTTGGACTAGACGGAGACGGGCCGGAATCGCCACCTCCCTGGGAGAGGAGATCGCAGACTGCCAGTCCTCCTCATCTAGCTCAATGCCATTGGCAATCCAGGCTTCACGAAGGCGATCAAGCAAACTCGATCGGTCATTAATCAACTTTTTATAAAACAATGAGATAGTACTGTCCGGCACATGACCGTCTAATATATTATCTTCGAGGGGGGAGGAGTCCGGAATATCACTACCTGCCGGCAACACAGAATTCAGGGCATGGCGCATCTGGATATAACAAAATGTTTCCCTATCACTCAGCTCGTATTCCACTTGGAGAGCCGCGAAGGTCTTTACCCCACCTTTAACCCAGAGATCACGAACTTTACTGATACCGATCGTGTCCCAATTATCAAATCCCTTCGACTTCCATAGACAACCCAATTTTGCAGAGGCATAAAGCGGAGTCGCACCAGTTATTTTATCATTCCATCCCATAGCCGCTGTAGCACTATGCCAGATCCGCACTGCTATGGCAGTAGGCCCCGTGAGCCGCGAACGGGAGGAACCTGAATAAAGCGCCCTGTAGTAGTCTCCACCCGGGAGGAGCCACTTATCCATTTCAAAAGCCGGATTTAACGCCGGACCGTGCATCCCATGGTTGATGGCAGCGAGGTGGGAGGCCCAGTAATACCTACGAATATCAGGCAGCGCTATGCCGCCATCATACCAGGGAAGTGTCAATTTTGGAAGGGCGATACGTGAACGCCCATCACATAGTAATTTCCTCTGCAACGATTCTACCTCCCGAAAATACTTCGACGGGATAACATCAAAACTATTCTGAAGTACATATAGGAACCGCGGTAGGGATATCATTTTAGAAAGGGCCGCACGCCCCAAGGGCGACAATGGCAACTTAAGCCAACGCGCTACATCCGAGCTTAACCGTTGGAGTGGGGGGAGTAAGTTACGTTCATAACGAACCGCCGGATCCAGGGAGATAAACACACCCAAATATTTAAAACCAGACTGTGATAACTGTATGGGACAACCATGCGGCAAACGGGGGGCCTCACACGCCAGTACATAAACATAGGATTTAGACCAATTAATAATGAGGCCCGAGTTCTTCCCAAAGGAGTTAAGTACGTCAAACAATACATTAAGGGATTTTTGGGGAGATGTAAGGTACAGTAAAATATCGTCTGCGTACAAGGAGACACGGTCTTCAAATTCCGGCGACCAGCGTATGCCCTTCATCGAAGGTTCCCACCGCAGCCAGGCTCCAATGCTAGAGCAAAGAGAAGTGGGGACAATGGACAACCCTGTCGCGTGCCCCTCCCAAGAGTAAAAGGCGCGGAGACACGACCATTAACCACCACCTGTGCCAATGGTGTTTCGTACAGGAGTTTGACCCAACCAATAAAGCCAGCGCCAAATCCGAACTTGGTGAGAACTGCCCAAAGATAAGACCATTCTATTGTGTCAAAGGCCATCGTGGCGTCTAAGGACGCCAAGATGGCCGGCTCACGCAACGTCGAGGCCCTCGCGAGAACACCATGCAAACGTCGCAGATTTAATGCAGTATTACGGTGGGGGATAAAACCGGATTGATCCGGATGAACCAGGTCGCTAATTACCGTCGTTAAACGAGTAGCAAGCAGTTTGGCAAGGATCTTAGGCTCCGCATTTAAGAGCGAAATGGGTCTGTAAGACGAGCAGCGATCCCGTGGTTTACCCTCCTTGTGAATCACCACAATGGTCGCAAGACGCTGATCTCTGGGGAGGGAACCATCTTCTCGCTCGGCCTAAAACATATCTCGGAGATAGGGGGCTAGAACATCAGGGCGTAATTTATATAATTCTACAAGAAGGCCATTGGGACCCAGAGCCTTACCAGAACGAATGGAGTGCAGCGCAAGAGCCACCTCATCCACCGAGAGCATAGCATCCAAACTATCCCTATCAGCGTCTGGCAAACATGGCAGTGCTGTATCTCGAAGCAACAAATGCGAATCCTCCTCGGGCCTATCGGATACCGAGGTATATACCCCACAAAAATAGTCAGCAAAACATTCAACAATGTCAACGGGGTCTGTTACACGCACACCATCAGCTGTCTCAATCACCGGAACAACACGACTCGCTCTCTCTCTTCTATCCAGCCAGGCAATTAACTTTCCAGCTTTATCACCCACATCATATAACCGTCCCTGCTGTTCCCTACTCATCATCTTCGCTGCATCAGTGACCAAGGTTTTATATTCCAACTGTTTAAGTCGGAGAACATGCAATGTCTCTCGAGATACCTCTCGTTCCAACAAAGTTTCCAAATCTGTAATTTCAGTCTCGAGCTGAACAATCGCCTCATTTTTATATTTCTTAGCACACCCAACCAAAGACAACGCCTGTCCCCTGATACCAGTCTTGAAGGATTCCCACAGCAAAACAGGTGAGGTTACAGAACCAACATTTTCAGCAAAATACAAATCAAATGATTTAATCAATTCAACGCGAGTCTTAGGATTAAGCAGATACCAGGGGTTAATCGGGGCCACCCTCCCTTCAGCGCCCGTGTTAAGATTGAAATGAAGCCAAATAGGGGAGTGGTCTGATATGCCCCGGGCCAAGTGTCTAATCTCACCAATCGATGGGGACAGGGCAGCCGGTATCAGGATATAATCCAGTCTAGAAAGGCTACCATGAGCTCCCGAATGGAAAGTAAACTGAGTCTGTTCTGGATGCATTAGCCTCCAACAATCTAAAAGCCCAAACGTTTCCAGGAGTCACCCAACCAGGATTGCGCAACAGGGAGGTCCCGGGGCGGATAGCGATCTGCTTTACCAGAAAAGACGGAGTTAAAATCACCCCCCAATATCAACACACCCTCAGGGAGACCCAAGACCATCCGCCCCAGGTCAGTGAATGTTGTGGACTGTAAGCCCGGAGGAACATATACGGACAACAAAGAAATTATTTTCCCCTCCCACCGCCCTACAAGTGCAACATAACGACCCCTGACATCAAGGATCACTTCATCGACCTCAAGGAGGAGGGAGGCTCTAAGCAAAATACCCACTCCTCTAGAGCTGGATGTAAACCCAGAGTGGGCAGCCAGACGATAACCCCGTCTATTGAGAGCGTGACAAGTATTTCCTATCAAGTGTGTCTCTTGTAGCAAAACGACATCGGGCGAGGGCGCCGTAGAAGCTGCATAACCACCCCTCTCTTTATACGATCACCCAACCCATTCACATTCCAGCATAGCACCCTCAACCCTCTATCCCCCATCCAGATCAACAATGAACTCCCATCGCAAAACGAGCATCACACCAATATCAAAAACAGTAAAATTACTTTGCCTTGAAACAGAAAAAAGGAATCCCCAAACTAGCCCCGCCCTCCCTCCACAGTTCCCAAGACAACTCCCCCCCCCACCCTGCATCCCTGCACCGACTCAGAAGCCACCCCAATTTGCAGTGTGCCTGTCGCCCTACCACTTACGAACAAAAAAACTACTCTACACAAAGAAAACCCCAGAGGAGGAAAGGGACCCTTCTTCCCAGCCCCCTTCCAGAATACGAAGGGAATGATCAAAGAAGTCAGGGAGCCTCAGCTGTATCACTTATAACAGTGTTCCGGACACAGTCGCTATGTTATTCTTGTTCCATCAGTCCCCCCTCAGCAGCACCAGCATGTTCCTGGCCAGCACGGCGAGCCGGCAAAGTGTCCAACCAATCACTCGCTTCCTCAGGTCTGACAAAGAAGAATGTTCGATTATTGTACTCCACACGCAATCGGGCAGGGAACAACATCGCGTATTTCAGTTCCATGTCTCTTAGTCGCCGTTTCACCCCTTGAAATCCCATACGTTGTTTCTGTACCGATTGAGAAAAGTCTGGATAAAAGTTCACAGAGGCGTTCTCAAACTGCGTAGGGCCATTCGTCCGTGCCGCCTGCAGGATAGCATCGCGATCTCTGAAGTTGAAGATCCGTGCGATAATCGGACGGGGTGGAAAACCGGGCTTTGCCTGCCCCCCTGGCACTCGGTGCGCACGTTTAATAACAAAGAATTTGCTTAGGCCCTTGGGCGCCAGATGATTGAGAATGAGGTCCTCCACTCGAAGATCAGTGGAGGACGTACTAGAGTCCTCCGAAACCCCAATAATGTGCACGTTATTGCGTCGCGCACGGCCTTCAAAATCCTCTAGGCGACGGGCAAAAAAGTAATTGGCAGTCCTAAGGTTGCGCACCTCTATTTGCAAATCGGACACATCCGTCGTAAGGCTGGATGTTTCAAGGTCCAGAGACTTCACCTTCTCGTTCGTCTTGGCCAAATCAGTGCGAATGAGGTTAACGTCAATGGCCACTGTGTCCAGCTTCAGAGCCAAGGCTTCATATTGTTGGCCAATAGAAGACTGAATACCAGCAATGGCGCCCATCACGTCCTGTAGCATTAAGTCCGCCGATACAACCGGATCAACCATGGCCTCCTCCCGGGTCTTAGGTGTACCACCAGGGGATCCTTTAGAAAGTGTATAACGATCCATGACGTTCGTCTGGGTCGAGCCGCCGCGGACCGTGGTCTTGACTTTCCGTTAGTCGCCCTCTGGCTTGCCCGCCATGGCGAGCCGGGTGAACCCGAAGGGAAGCTTGAGATCTGGTCCAAATGGCTTCTCAAAATCACACACCAGGATACCATAGGCGACGTTGTGCCAATTCGATGCCACAGCCAAACTTTCGCTAGCTGGCAGCTCGATGAGCCAGTATCGGAGTCAGCCTGATCAACAGTCACCCCGCAAAGAGAGACAGTGCGCAGGAGAAACTAAACCGAAAGCAGAATAGGGCTGCTAACTGAGACCCTCAAGCCGTTGTTGTTGAATTACAACCTGGGTACAGCCACAACTCAAGGTCCAGGCTTGTCCATGGAGAAGGCCACAAACTTCAGGACGGCATAACTCAGTGACCCTGCGTCCGATTCCGACCCAGAAATCTGCTAGTACATCAGCCGGGCTATGTCTTCAATGACCTTCCATCAAATCAGGATATTATCCAGGATAAATGCGGGAGGCAGCGAGGGTCCTCGGGAGCCCTGTGCTCACGCGGCCATCTCGGATGCGCGCGAAGCTCCTCCTCTTAAAGTATTTGATTTTAACTTTGGTTATTCAACTTTTCCAACAGAAAATCTTCCACTGAAATATTTGATAACAACCATTAATTCCTTGATTATTCAATACGCACCCCAAATGACTGCACATCCTCTTCCTGCTATTTAAAATGAAAGAGTTTTTCTTTGTCTTTAAAATTATGTCAGCTGGTAGTTGGTTCATACTACATCAGCCTGTTTGTTTAGCAAGGTGACTGCATTAAACACAAAGTGCCTCTCCTCCAGCTCCAATACACTGCATTGGGGATGCTATAAAAATGTATTCCTCCTTCTAAATTGCCTTTAAAAAAAATAGACCAGAATCTTTTCCTTACTCCTTAATGTAATTCAGAGTTTTAATATCTGTCTATCTATCTATCTATCTATCTATCTATCTCTCTCTCTCTCTCTCTCTCTCTCTCTCTCTCTCTCTCTATATATATATATATATATATATATATATATATATATATATATATATATATATCTTTGCCACCAATCCCGTCTTTTGGAAAAAACGGGTCTGACACATGCTTGAGCTGCATTCAGGTAAGTTTTATTGCCACCATTTCGCACTTTTCAAAATTCACGAGGTCCTGTCTCACGCGTTTCAGCGGTATGCTTTCCTCAGTGCCGGTTGTTTGCTGGAAGGGTGAGTTGTGCTAAAACTCTCGTAGGCAGTTTAAATCGCCAGGTGAGTGACCCCATTGGACAGCAGATATTCACACAGAGAGAAGACTGGGACAGTTCCACACACAGTACTTTTCCCCTCTCTGGTTCCAAGGTCTCTCCAGTGCACGGATCGCGCTTTTACAGGGACAACACGCTTTAGAAACGTGAGCAGGATACAATGTTCCTCTCAGGCATACGATTGTGCCCTGACTTCGTCAGCCTCCAAGCGCCCTATTCCTTCATACAAAGCACAATCCATAGCGGAATTCTTCACCTGTGCGCAGCTCATCAACAGGCAGATTGTTGCTCTTTCGCCAATACCTACACTTTCATCCAGGTTGGGTGGGCGCCGCATTTGTGCAGTCCGTGCACGAAAACCACAGAGTTGTCGGCCATATGCGGAGCTCCAGATCAAGAGGCGTGCCAGTATGCGGAGCCGACCTCCGTCAATAAACATTGCCACCAATCCCGTCTTTTGGAAAAACGGGTCTGACACATGCTTGAGCTGCATTCAGGTAAGTTCTATTGCCACCATTTTGCACTTTTCAAAATTCACGAGGTCCTGTCTCCCAGCTCCTGGCAGACGCGTTTCAGCGGTATGCTTTCCTCAGTGCGGGTTGTTTGCTGGAAGGGTGTGTCGTGCAGGCCTCAGCCAGACCCGCTAGTGCAAGGGGTTCGCCCTTCTGCGCACGAAGTCCTCAGACCCAAAAGGAAAAAGTTGGCACGGAAACTGGAAATGACAAACACATAGTTTATTATACCTCATGAGGTGGTGCTAAAGTTCGACAGTACCCTTCGGCACTGTGAGAAGTAGCACAAAGGGCTACTGAACACATGGTTTATTTATACCCACGCAGGGGCTCAAGAGAAGGCGGTACAAAGCATAAGAGCACATTTTATGTCCATACATGGTAATATCGAGAGGCACAATCGATCAGTGGGAGGAGTTAACAGTCTTGGGGTCTCGGCTAACACATTCCAATCTAGGGCTACCCATTAGCAGATGCGGACCCTAACGGTCAGCGGCAAAACACAGAGATGCTATTATTAGCCTGTTGCCGGGCAGATTCAAAGGCCATGAGCAGAAAGATAAGACAACGCACATGGTCGACACGAGGCAGCGTGTGGCAGACAAAATGGCTGCCGTGAATCCAAAATGGATGCCGCTAAACGTCAAGATAATGGCTAGAACTCTGATTTCTTTTGCTAACGCTCAACTCAATCGCCGTCATAATACAACAATTTGGATAATCTGTGCATTCATATCGTATAGCTATGCACATTATATTGGTCACTTCCTTATCCAACGATTGTTGCGCTTTTACGGCATTTCGTTTGGATGGTATGCAGGCAGTTATGCACATGGAACATAGCATTGGGCCACAGTGTATACATATACAACAAGTGAAAATTAGCGCAGCTGCAATACACAAAATAGTCAGTAGTTTCCAACCCCAAGCAGAAATTAAAGCCCAAAACCATCCAGCAAATGTCCAGGTACCATTTTTCTCATGAATATCAGAGGCTATCTTGTGCAGTTTAAGAATTGCTTCATATACAGAACGCCGAATTATCGGGGATGAACACGCAACAACTACTTCCAATGACTTTACATGCTCCTCCTCTATCTGCTAACATAACATCCAGAACCATGCGGTTCTGAAGAGTTACAATTCTAGCAACTTGCAGCTCCTCTGTAATATTACCAAGCGCTACAGCAGTTTCATTGGTGACAGCTTCCACAACTCTGGCTAATCTTCGTATTTTTCTGCTGTTTAATGCAGCACCTGCAAACGGAAACAGGCCTAAATTGAAATCAACATATTGCTGCAGACTAGTGTCTGTCTGATCGATATCATCAATCCGAATTGTTCGCTTATAGCGGTTCATGGAAATGTTTTGAAACAGTTTAAAATCTCGGTGATAAGAAGCAGGTACAAGGAAAACAGGGGGTAATAGGAAAGACACATAACAAATACCAGACCACCCTATAGGTAATCTATGATACCCATGACTTCCACATACTAAATATGTGTTATGTGAGGTCAGAAAGGTACTATAATTTATTCCATCTATATTCAACACAACAGCACATTCACTAACTCCCACTAGAATTCGTCCAGTACTTTGCACACAAAGATTAGCTTTAGTTCGTGTTACAGTAGTTACAGATTCATTGCTTGTGGTAGAGTTTCTCGTATCGGTGAAAACATAAGGTGTAGAAGCATTGTCCGGTCGATATTCTTCCCACTCCCATATAGTTCCATTCGCTTGAGGATAACCATGTTCATCTTGATATCACTCTTTATTCAAACGGAAGAGAAGTCCACCTACTGCAGGTTTTCTGTTCGAAAAGAGAAGAGTGTAATAGGCTCGACAAGAACCATTGTGCGAAAAAGGAAGTGGAATAAACGGCGTTCCACCTTTCTTCTGATGAGCTGGAAGCATACCACAAATCCAGCAGTTTGTAGTATTTGTGGCATCATGAGTGTGGTGGAGCATTTGAACAAAAGTATTATTCAGATAAGATTCTCGATGCTTATGCTTATGATAGGGAAGAGTAAAATGCTGATACTCTTCCGGAATCGGAGTAGTAGGAACCATAAGGAATTTCTGAGCAGGAATTATCATTTCAATAGACCAAGTGATCACTGCTATAACTGTTAGAACAACAAAAACACATAATACTCCTAAAATCTTCTTCTTAGTAGTATTCATAGTCACAAAAGTCTTCTTCAAACTAAAAAATAGAAAAAACAAAAATAGTCAATGAGCTTTTTACTCTGGGCAGACGTTGGTTTCTTCACCACAGACCAAGACAGGTGTCACTACACTACGCAGGGCTGATCCCCCTCCCTTGTCATATCGGCTCTCCTTTTCCACTACCCAGAGCGGTTGCTCAACCAGTCTCGCAACAAAAAAAAACCTTCAAATCACTTTCTTCGGTCTCAAATCGTAGCGTGCTGCTCCATGAGTCGTCTGGTCCGGGAAGAACTCCGCAGATCCGTCAGGTGATACAGCAGGGCCTTTCTCCGTAGCCAAGATATCCCGATGATCGGTCAACACAGCAGGTTCCACCAAGGTCGGCAGTACCTTGCGACAATGGGTACTATGAACCCAGTTCTTCTTGTTGGTAACTCTGATGGCCGTTCTCGTGGCGAGGAGTACTTGCTCTGGTCCACGCCACCTCGGCTCCAAGCTGCTTGACCTCTCGAATAGTTTTATCATCACGTGATCACCAGGACGGAATTCATGGCCCTCACCTTGGGATTTATCAGGGAGTGCTTCTCGAACCTGTTGATGAATAGAAACCAAGCTGTCAGTTAATTGTGCTAAATAGTCATTCATTAAAACACAAGGTACATCATACACAGAACTTGGCTTCGGAACTCCCCAAATATTCATTGGGCGTCCAAATACCACCTCGTACGGGGTAAGACCAGTCCTAGAATGTGGTACCGATCTAATGGACAATAATGCCAATGGCAGCGCATCTGGCCACGTCAACATTGTGGAGGCTTGAATTTTCGCGATTTTGAACTTGAGAGTACCATTATACCTTTCCACCAATCCTGCAGATTGTGGATGGAACACATCATGAAACTTCTGCTTAATTCCTAATCCCTTCAGGACATACTTGATAACTTCCCCGACAAAATGGGGTCCGTTATCATTCCATAGAAGTCTACAAACACCGAACCTCGGGAAGAACTCCTTCAGTAGCACCTTAGCAGTAGTAATAGCAGTATTATCTTTCGTAGGGTATGCCTCAATCCATTTACTGAATGCACAAACCACCACTAGGACATACTTTAAATTATTACACCGCTCAAGTTGAATGTAGTCCATTTGCAGGACTTCAAAAGGTGCAGTTGGTGTAACAAAACCTCCAGATGGAACTCGTGTCCCCTTTCCAGGATTGTATTGTAAACAAATCAAGCAGGACTGTACTACTCTCTTAGCTGTACTAGCAATCTCAGGATGCTCCCAAACTTGCGTAAGCATTTTTGTCATCGCAAGAGCTACAACATGTGCTACCCCATGTGCCATTTGAACCATAGGTTGCACGAAAGCTATAGGCAGCTTCCATCGATCCTTTGCTTGTTTCACCAACAACCTTCTTCATCTAACTGTCCTTCTTTAGACCACTGTTCACGCTCTTTGTCAGAAGCTGTCTTCTGTATCTCTCGCACTTCCTGCCTAGCATCGTGCCATCTTTCAGCTTGCGACTTCACTACATACATAGAAGTGGTATTTCTCTGCATTGCAGTCTCACGTGCTCTGCGGTCTAAAAGGCATTTCCCTGTCCAATCTTGTCTGTGACTCTCTTATGTGCACTGCACTTCACTATAGCAGTTTTCTTCGGTAATGTCAATGCAGTCAAGAGATTGTGCACTAAATCTCTGTGCATTATCTGTATTCCACGAGATGTTAGAAAGCCTCTTTCCTTCCAGAGTAGGCCAAAATCGTGCGCTACTCCAAAAGCATAGAGGATATCTGTGTAAATGTTCACACACAAACCAGCACTGAGCTCACATGCTCGCGTCAGCGCTATCAATTCAGCTGCTTGAGCCGATTTCTGTGGTATGCGAGCTGTCTCCACTACTGTCTCAAGCGTGGTGATTGCATATGCGGCTGAGGTCGTACCATCTGGCAATTTCAAACAAGACCCGTCAACCCACAATTCACCATCTACATCAGACAGGGGCGTATCCTGTAAATCAATGTGACCCTTTGTCTGTTCTTCAGTCAGAAAAATACAATTGTGCATTTCTTGTGACTGAGGCACCGGATATGGCAATAAAGTGGCTGGATTCAGAGTCGCACATCTCTTCAATGTAATGTGGGGGCTAGCAATGTCAGTTCATATCCTGTAAGACGAGCGCTAGTCAAGTGCTGCGTCTTTGTCTGATTCAAAAGGGCATCAACAGCATGTGGTACTAGCACTAACAATTTGTGTGACAAAACTATTCCTTCGCTCTGTTGAAAGGACACCGCTGTTGCTGCAACTGAACGAAAGCATGCAGGTAATGCTCTAGCAACAGGGTCAAGAACTGCAGAAAAGTATGCACACGGACGTTGCTTATCGCCGTGTAACTGGACCAACACTGATAATGCACATCCATATTTCTCGTGCACGTAAAGTGTGAAAATCTTCGTGTAATCTGGTGTGCCTAACACTGGTGCTGAACAAAGGCTTGTCTTAATTGTCGAAAAGCACTTTCACATTCTTCTGTCCATGGAAGAGGTACTGGGGTATCTTTTGTCAAAAGTGCTAACAATATGTGAGAATCCCAAAATCCACTGTCTACAAAACGAAGTAAGACCCAAAAATGCACGTACTCCTTTCTGTGTGGTAGGAACTGGCGTGTCTAAAATAGCTTGTATGCGATCTGATGTCAATGCACGTCCCTCCTTAGACAAAAGGTGACCTAAGTAGGTTACCTTTGGTCTACAGTATTGCAACTTCTTTAGAGAGACTTTGTGATGATGTGAAGCAAGAAATGAAAGCAAAGATAAAGTACATTTTTCACACTGCTCTGGAGTGTCGGCTGCCAACAAGATGTCATCGACATATTGTATGAGAGCCACACCTTCGCTCAGTACAAAAGAATCAAGTTCCCTTTTCATTGCTTGGCTGTAAATACTCGAACTCTCAGTATAGCCTTGAGGAACTCCATAAAATCGATACGATCGATTATTCAAAGTGAAACCGAACAAGTATCGGCTATCAGGATGAATAGGGATCGAAAAGAAAGCATTTTTCAAGTCGATTACAGTGAATGTAGTGGCAGTTGGAGGGACTAAAGTGAGAAGTGTTGTGATGTCAGAAACCACAGGATATTGTGGTATCACTATCTTATTCACCTCCCTTAAATCAATAATGAATCTGTAAACTCGTGTATCTGTGTCTCTCTTCAAAATCGGAAGAATTGGGCTATTGCAAACATTGTATGGAACTTCCTCAACAACCCCAACTCGTATCAAATCATGTACAATTCGTATAAGTGCCTCTTCTCCCTCCTGTGAAATGCGATATTGTGGCAAACGAGATAACACAGCTCCCTCCTTGACACTAATCTGGACCGGAGGAATGACCATCTGACCCACATCAGTGTCTGAGGTAGCCCATAAGGATTCAGGAAGTGAGGCTTAGGCAGTGTCTTGTTTAACCAGGCAAATTCTGTCAAGTTCAGTGTAGTTATCGTTCAAAATGACACGCACCCCTTCAGGAAAACATCGTATTGTAGCTCTAAAGTGCTTTTAACATATCAAGGCCCAAAATGTTGTCTGATGTATTAGGGGAAAGCAAAAACGGACATGGAGCATTGAACTTATCAACATAGAATGGAAGTGGCTGTGACAATGGGCTAAGGGAAGGTGTTCCATCGAAACCTATCGAAGTAATAGTTGTGCCAGACAGGGGAGCCCTCGGAACCAATTTTTTAGACAAAGCGCTACGTGTAGCTCCTGTATCAACCAGAAACCGATCAGTAGAGCCCAAAACATGTGCTGTAACATAGGGACCCGTCTGATCTACTGGAACTTCAACTGATTCCTTATCCCATCCTAGGCAATCCTAGGTAACCTGCTCCCGCTCCTCTTTTGTACAGAATATCCTACAATTTAGTGGGTGTTCACTAATTGGAAGGAATATGTACAGTGATAACTTAATGTCATTTACTAACCATTTAAGTTTATTTCTTAAAGAATCGTACAAGTCAGGCTGAACATAATCAGACACTTGGCATTGATTCCGCCTATCAAATGTGTTCTGTCTCTGCTGTGGGCGTGAATTCATATCAGATCGGGCACGATCATTCATATTCCCTCGATTCTCCGAGGAACCTGAACCAGTTCTCCCTTGGCCCCGCCCCCTAGCATCCTGCTGAGGACGTAACAATGGACAGTTTGGCATCCAATGGCCTAACTGCTTACAGTATGTACATTGATTTGAAAATGGATCTGAGCGACCATAAGGAGTATTGGAAGGCGTTCGGCCACCTCTATCATAATTTCTATCAGGGCCCCTATCATAACCTCTAGAAGGCGGACCATATACTTGGGCCAACATAACTTTCGTTTTTAACTCTTTTGTCTTCTTGTCCTCAGTCCCCTTCGCCTCTGCCTCCTGGCGCTCATAATACTGAGCCATCGTCAACACAGAGGCTGGAGAGGACGTAGTCCAAGAACTTTCGCTAGCTTTTAGGCGGCTTGCTATTCCTGGTAACAAATTCGAAACATATTTATCGACAAACAAATGTCTGCCGGTATCGTCAGTGAGGGACTGACCGCTAAAATCATGAAAAGCTTCCTCAAAACGAGTAAAGAAATCAGAAACCGGTTCATCTGTCTTTTGTTTACAGGACGCTAAAACAGTCCAATCAATCTTTTTAGGGGGAATAATTGTTTTAAGTTTAGTCAAAATAGCTGCAGGAAGATCTAATATTAACTGATGCGTTTTTTGGGCGAGCTCTCTATGCGCTCTATCTCCTTCCATTCGGCACCAAGAACAGCGCGATCATCAATTTTACGAACGGTCCTCCACATATCTGGGGGTAAAATAAGACCCAAGAATTTAAAGCACCCTCAACTTCTTCGTAAAAGGCGGCTGGGTTTTTACGCGGGTCAGGCAACACATTTCTAAGTGCCATTACATCTGCTCTATTCCAGGGAGTGTACACCCAATTATAAATAAAATATCCCTTCGCATCGACAGAATTTTTATCATCATTATCACCCGCTCTTTTAGGAGGAACATATAAAGGCGCGGCTTCCCGCATAGGTTTCATGACAACTGGTATTATCTTATCTGTCACGAAGATAGGACGCTGCGCTTCTCCGGGCGGATTGGTCTGTGGAACAGCATCCGACCATCACGTAACTGTTTATGATCAGTTGCAATATCAGCAGGTTCTAAAACTGCGGAATATTTCCGAAACATTTCTACAACTTCATCGGCAAATGATGAAGTGAAATATAACTGCTCCTTTTCTGACCAATCCTGTATAACAGCTAAAAGATCGGAAGCAGAATTTGTGCTATGTAATGCTTTAAGAGCAGCTTGTCTGATTTCGAGGATCGAGTGTCCCGCGCTTTGTGTTGTACCGAATCGGAATCCTCATCGTCCCCGGACGGAGCAGACGGAGCGATATACGGAGGTGGAGGTCGATCTAATAACAAAAAATCATCTTGTGGTTTATTAAGGACAGGATAGAGAGGCTGACGGACAGGATATTGGCCAGATATCTGTAACCTACGTTCTTTTTCCTCTCGCTCCTGTATTTCTTTTGCTTCTTTCTTTCTCAACTCCAGCGCTTTCTCATACACAGTCTTTCGCTGTTCTTTTTCAATCAACGCTTGCTCACGCTTCTCTTGCTGTCGTACTTCTTTCTCCCACATTCGCAGACTCTCAAACATATCACGCCTAGACTTTCGCTCAAACAAACATCGTTCCACATATTCAACCTTTCGCGCATCAAACGACCCATGCAGTGGCCACCGTAACTCAGGATCCTTTTTGGTATATTTATGCCACAACGTGCTGTACATTATGGCAGAAAGACCAAACTTCACATACATATCTCGATTAGGAGTCCCCTCGGGGGAGCCAGCTGCGATTCCTCAAGTCGTAAACTGGTACCACCAAACAAGCAGCACATCTTTCGAAGTGCGCGACAAACAGGCATGCTTAAGAATAGTATAAGATATACACTACTATAGGGAAAGAGCGCTTAAGGTACTTTCTTAGTACGTTGTGCTATACATATCAAAAGAGGAGAAAAACTCCATGCATCGCCTGCCTATATGAGTTGCAACACATATATACAAATATCAAACAAACATATCAAACAAAATCCAAAGTAGGCAAGTCTATCCCAAATTCAAATATGCCACAGTAAGCGTCCTAAGACTACCTTACCATACAAGGCATCCGAAGTCCAAAACCTACAACAGGTGCCGCAAAACGGCTCTTACCAATCATAGGCTGTCCAGATTCCAACTGCCAAGTTCTAAATTCGACCAAACGGTCACTGCACGGCGGACCAGCAGAAGAGATCTCAGTCGAGGACCGGCGCCACCTGGATGGTCGGATCGGAAAGTAGGGAAGGATCACCTCGGATGCCAAGACTCGGGTCTTTTCTGGCAGCGATCGCGTCCTCAGCGAGGTTCCGAACCTTCGTCACGACCAATCCTTCGGACATCCGAGTCGCCGATAAACCCCACGTGCTGGGCGCCAATTTGTCGTGCAGGCCTCAGCCAGACCCGCTAGTGCAAGGGGTTCGCCCTTCTGCGCACGAAGTCCTCAGACCCAAAAGGAAAAAGTTGGCACAGAAACTGGAAATGACAAACACATAGTTTATTACACCTCATGAGGTGGTGCTAAAGTTCGGACAGTACCCTACGGCACTGTGAGAAGTAGCACAAAGGGCTACTGAACACATGGTTTATTTATACCCACACAGGGGCTCAAGAGAAGGCGGTACAAAGCATAAGAGCACATTTTATGTCCATACATGGTAATATCGAGAGGCACAATTGATCAGTGGGAGGAGTTAACAGTCTTGGGGTCTCGGCTAACACATTCCAATCTAGGGCTAACCATTAGCAGATGCGGACCCTAACGGTCAGCGGCAAAACACAGAGATGCTATTATTAGCCTGTTGCCGGGCAGATTCAAAGGCCATGAGCAAAAAGATAAGACAACGCACATGGTCGACACGAGGCAGCGTGTGGCAAACAAAATGGCTGGCCGTGAATCCAAAATGGATGCCGCTAAACGTCAAGATAATGGCTAGAACTCGGATGTCTTTTGCTAACGCTCAACTCAACCTCGTCATAATACAACAGGTGAGTTGTGCTAAAACTCTCGTAGGCAGTTTAAATCGCCAGGTGAGTGACCCCATTGGACAGCAGATATTCACACAGAGAGAGGACTATCTATATCTATATCTGCCAGGGGCTGTGAATGTGTGGGCATCGCGCTTATGCCTTGTTGTATCCTGGTGGCATTGAATTGGCGTTGGGCAACCCTAGCATGTGTCGGACCCGTTCTTAATTGGGCGGGATTGGAGGAGTATTGTTGGCGGAGGTTGGCTCCACTTTCCGGCACGCCCCTCATTCAGGAGCTCCACGTATGCTGGCAACTTCATTGGTTTTGGGTGCATAGACTGTACAACATGGTGCCCCCCCCCCCCCCGGCATGGACTGTTGGTATAGGTATCGGGGAGAGGGAGCAGATAGTCTGCTGAGAGGTTTGCCCGGCAATGATGGAATCTGCCATGGTGACCCGCGAATTTATGGAAGTGGCAGATCGGAGAGCATCATTATATGTCAATGCGGGTCACTGTACCTTGTTTTGAACTCTGAACTAGCATCCTCCATAGAGCGGGATCTATGAACAGCACCTGAGGTTCTCAAAGGAGGAAAGCGGCAAAGCACTTGCTGGATGAAACTTTCCCTGACTATTGGTATAGGTATCGGGGAGAGGGAGCAGATAGTCTGCTGAGAGGGTTGCCCGGCAACGATGAAATCCGCTATGGTGACCCACGAATTTATGGGCGTGGCAGATCGGAGAGGATCATTATATGCCAATGCGGGTCACTGTACCTTGTTTTGAAATCTGAACTGGCATCCTCCATAGAGCGGGATCTATGAACAGCACCCGAGGTTCTCAAAGGAGGAAAGCGGCAAAGCACTTGTTGAATGAAACTTTCCCTGTCCGCTTTCTGGCTATAACATCCAGCCAATGGGATTCCTCTGTAGGACTCTATAAGAAAAGCCCCGCGAAAAACTGCCAACTTTGAACACACAGCAGATACCCGGCATTGAGGAAGGCAACCGCCAAAACGCGTCTGTCAGGGGCTGTGAATGTGTGGACATCGCGCTTATGCCTTGCTGTATCTTGGTGGCATTAAATTGGCATTGGGCAACCCGAGCATATGTCAGACCCGTACTTAATTGGGCGGGATTGGAGGAATATATATATATGTTTCCTACTGGAAGTCACCAGTAGCCAGCTATAGTTAGGAAAAGCGGTTTTTTTCTTGCATATATCTTTGGTGCTGGTTGAAGAATCTTCATAAAATCTCCCCAAACAAGTGTCCAGCTGGGTCTAGTTGTACAGTTGCGCATGAAACGTTTCAAGATGATTCGTCAAGCGAGGGCCGACAAAAGGAGTGGTCCCAAAACGTGTTTCCCCATGCAATTTCCCACTAGCTATTGGTAAAGAACGAGCCCTTTTTGTAATTTGGTGTAAATCCATTAAGTAGTTTTCGAGATATTTAAGGAAAACCACATTTCTATATCTAGGGATGTGAATCCTCCACAAATCCTCCCGATCTCATGCAGAGATCTGATTGGCTGCTAACACTTCAACCAGGAAGTGCTGAGGGCCATCTCAGCTGAGACCCCAAAAAAACATTAAAATAAAGAAAAGAAGGCAGAGTAGGAATCTCCTGACCACATAGCCCTGATGTGGTCTCCAATGCTTGCTTACTCAGGGGCCCCTGTATGGGCCAGGTCCCAGAACCGTAGTTATATTTGTTATGAGGGGGGGCACACAAGGCCCCCCTCGCCATGGCCAACCTTGGCTCCACCGACGCCACCTACCAGGGGCAGGCCAATACCAAAAATGACAGGAGGAGGGCAGCACGTCCCTCCTCCTGTGGCTCTAAGAGCCCTGGGCCCCACCACTTCCCCAGGGCTTTAACTAAAAGGATGGGGCCGCACAGACCCCCTCCTGAGCCATATATGGTCCTGGGGACCACCACCTACCCGGGCCATGTATGGCCCCAGGGACCACCACCTACCCGGGCAATGTATGGCCCAGGGTACCACCACCTCCCCAGAGGTTTAACTAGATAAAGGAGGGTGGCCTCATGGCCTTCCTCCTGGGCCATGTAGGGCCCGGGGACCACCACCTCCCTGGGGCTATAAATGTTATAGAGGGAGGCAGGCCACTCGGCCCCCCTTCCAGGCAATATAGGGCCCCAGGGACCACCACCACCCTGGGGCTATCCATGTTTTAGAGGTAGGGGGGCCACATGTCCCCCTTCTGGGCCATATAGGGCACTGGGGACACCCACCTCCCCGGGGCTTGTTTCTTTTTTGAAGGAGGGGGGCCGTGTGGCCACCGCCTGGACCGTTCTAGGCCCCTAGGGACCACCACCTCCCTGGGGCAGGCCTTTCTACTCAAAAGGAGGGGTGAGCACGGCCCACCTCTGGTATCCACTAATGCCCATGGGGACCACCACCCCCCAGGGGTAGCTCCCTATGTCCCGGGCTGCCCACATAGATAAAGATGTTTGCTCTCTCTTGACGGAAGCTTTAACAGCTCCTGCCAAGTGGGAGCAAACAGTAACTCCACTTCCAGCACGCGAGAGCAGTAAAACTGCTCTGAGCTTGCTGGAAGCGGAGATTTAATATATTTGGAAATATGATAGGATTGTTCCGACACACAGGGAGCAGGATTTTTGGCTGCTTCCTATGTGTGGGAGAAGTGCCGGCTCCCGCTGTCGGCAGGTAGCTGGCAGGGACCATGGGAGCATTGGAGCTCCCCCCACGGTCCTCAGCATGAAAAAAGAAAGGAGAAAGCAGTAAAAATGAGGGAAAAGCAAGGAGAAGGCATTCAAAACAAGCATTGGCATAGACAAAAGGTCTCACCTTTGGGACCTTGTAAGTATAAAAAAAAAAATGAAGTATAAGACTTCACGTTTACATTTACTTCATATTCAAGGATGCAGTAAATGTAAACGTGAAGTCTTGCACTTCATTTTTTTCTTCTTTTTTTAGTTACAAGGTCCCAAATGTGGGACCTATTGGCTATGCCAATGCTTGTTGAGATTTGAGAGGGAAACACACTTTGGAATGCCAGAGAGCCTTATCCCATGCCAATTTTGGGGAAAACTGGTACTAATTATTCAAAAGGGACAAATGCCATTGACTGTTCTGACTGGTGTAGTTAAAAATTAACATGCTTTTTAAAAACCACAGTCAAGCAACTACTTGCTGGAGAATGAATGAAAGGTCAGAGGGCGAGGCAAAGGAGCTCTGGCATTGTCACAGAGGGTAACAAAAGTGGTATGATGTGAAGAATACCTGCCCTTGTGCCAGCAGGCTCTTGATGCCAAGTAGATGCGTTACATTTTATGGATGCTGAGTGGCGGTCGGAAGAACGGATGACTGACTTAAACAGGTGCAAAGCAGGATTGCAGACATGTTTTGCTAAAAAAGAGAGCCGTTTCAAGGATGCAATCATTACGAGATTGCATCCTTGGTGAAGAGCAGCCAAACTCATAGGCCCATAGCCCCATAAGCCAGCAAGAATCACAACAAAGTCCACTCGTTGTTGTGCCCCCCCAAAACTGTATGAAAAACCCTACAGTAAAACAGAAGAACAAACAAAATGTAATTGTTCATCAGCCGCAAGGCCCACTTGAACACGCACACAGCTGTTATCTACCCAGAATATAAAAAACAAAAGGCCCCCAAGACATGTTGGATCGAGGTAACATGGTCACGCTGCTTCATGCCCACCCCGACCTGGAACACATTCACATATCAGGACATAGTGTCAGTTCAATCGCAACAAGGTTAGCAGGATAAAGAACCCCCACAGGTAACGCGGGCCGCCCCAACAATCACCCAGCTAGTTATAGAAAAGAAAGTGTCAGTTTAGAGAATGGACAATTAGGGTAACTGAATATCATAACAATGCCTACCCTGCTACCCTGTCTTGTAAATCAGTTATGAAACAAGAACACCGTTAAAAACGCCCTCTACTAGATAACAGGAAAGAAGCATGCCCCTACTCCATCTTGAAGATCACAAAAAGCTTAACCTCCAGATCGGTCCCCACCTCACCTGCTCTCCCAAATAATAACCAGCATAAACAATGAGGAGACAAAAACACCACTACTTCACTCCAACGGGGAGATGCAGGGCCCACAACTGAGAATAGGAGCTTCCCCACTATAGGGAACTCGTATAGTGACACTCCAGGCAAATCAATCAACTCTGGATCCCAGTGCCTCATCCTGGTCATGTTTGCCATCAATCCTGTCATTGGCCACGGGAAATTAAAGCCCAAGCTATGGGGGGCGCCCCAGGCATGGCAATATGTTTATGAAACGTTAGTGGCTTGGAATCGGCCGTAATCGATTGTGAGGCCTTTCACTAGCTGCAGGAGTATGACATACTTACCTTCCAGGTGAACTGGCTGCTAGAGCCATCACCATTAATTGGATTTCTTGAACTCCATAGGCCGGCGGCTAAGAACTAGGTCAAAGGTAGACCCAGGGGAGGTATCTCTATTTTCATTTGTCCAAACTAGCTCGGCAAGTTACAAGATTCGAACGGAAAGAACCCTGGCTGCTGTTGGTATTGTTGGAACATATGCCAGAAGGGCCGGTCTTCAAATTATTGCTAATGAAGATCTACATAAATCCGCTTAGAACGAAAAACGTGAACCTACCTAGTCATCATAGGTGACCTCAATTTGAACTTACTCCACATGTCTACGACTGATGAGATAACAACCTCGTATGACAGCTACTGGAATATATCACACCAAGTTAAACCAGCTACTTTAAAACAAGCATGGCAGGTCTGCTGGCAGCAGGAGGAGGTGCGTGCACACCTCGCACGGCAGACATTGGCCGCGCGGCAGTACGTGAAAGTGGCAGCAGGGGGAGGGGCCATGGGCGATTTTCTTTCGGGAGCGTGCGACCATATGGCACCACCTTATGGCGCTGCGCGCTCCCGAAAGGAAATCGCCAAGATGTGAACGCGTTGCATTGCAAGCAATGCAACGCGTGCACTTCTTTGCCACAGAAGCTCTGCCGATGGCATTAGGTCCCCTCCTATGCAACACATGCGCGTTGGACAAGACCTAAAAAGGAAGGAAAAGGCCAGGAGGAAGCAGGGAAAAATGAGGGAAAATCAAGGCGAAGGCTCTGCAAAACCGGGAAAAGGAAGGCGACAGCAGGAAAAAGTAAAGGAAAAGAAAGAAGGAGAAAGGAGAAGGAACTCAAAACAGGGGGAAAAGCAAGGAGAGTGCAATGAAAATGAGTGGACACACCCACACAGGTACTCACAGATCCACACAGCCATTTACATACCCACTAATACACCCACCCATCACACACTCACATGCCCACTTACCCACTCATAACTCTCACACCCAGTAACAGATCCACTCAGACACTTGCACCCATTGACAGACTCACTCAGATGCCCACTCACCTGCCCACTGAAGTATGCACGCACCCATGTACAGATCCACTCAGACACTTATGCACCCACTCACAGACCCAATCAGACACTCACAAACCCACTCACAGACCCAACTCAGACACACATACCCACTCACAGACCCACTCAGACACTCTCAGAGACTGACACACACACACAGACTGAGTCAGGGCTTCACACACACTCACAGACTGACTCAGACACTCACGCACCCACTCACAGACTGACACATCCACTCATAAACCCTCAAAGGCACTCACACACTGACTACTCGCAGAGCCACGCATACACTGAAACACCGACTCAGAAACCCACACATGCTTTCACACATCTACTCATAGACCCATACAGCCACTCAGTCACCCACTCACTGAGCCATGTAGCCACTCACACACTAACTCACATACCCATGGAGCCACTCACATACCCATACAGCCACTCATACACCCACTCAGTTTAGAAATAAAATACAACTTTGGAAATGTACTAAAAAAGAAACATAGTAATGAAATAACATTAAAAAAGTAGAAATTCACAAAAAAAACAAAGGTTACAGGGACGTTATAGTTAGGAAATAAGATTTAAAAACCTTAGGAATTCACTGAAAAAAACCAAAGGTTACATGAACGTTATAGTTAGGCTCATATTTCACTCATATAAGAACCAGTGGAATTCAGCAGTTATAGTTACCTTAGATAACTATAACATACGCCCCTGCAATGCACTGCTTATGACGGCACATATTATATCATTCATGACATGGTAAGTGACATCACTGATGACATCTCAAATGACATCACTGATGACATCATCCATAGAACAACTCACACATTCACTCACAGACCCACACAACTGTTAATACTCCCACTTACACACCGGTACAGCCGCTCACACAAGCCCCTTGAGACCTAGCAGTGATATGTGCGCTATACAAGACTTTTTGACTTTGACTCTCCAATACAGCCACTGACACACCTACTCAGTTAACCAAACACCCACTGGAACAGCCACTCACTCACTCATACAGCCACTTACACCTTAAGTCACTCACCTATTCATATATATATATATATATATATATATATGACAAAACATCGCCGAACTGAATGAAGAATAACTGCCTGCAGCTGAACACAGACAAGACGGAAACATTTCTCATGCCCATTAGACCTAGTACCCGCACCCACTCCCTCCAGCCATGCCAGAAACCTTGGAATCATCATTGACAACAAGCTGACCATAAAATCACAGATCAGCACCGTCTCCTCCACCTGCTTCCTCACTCTACGCATGCTACCTAAGATCTTCAAGTAACTACTCCTACACACGAGATGCACCGTGACACAAGCCCTCATCACCAGCCGTCTGAACTACAGCAATACCCTCTACATAGGAATCACCACACACCTTCAGACCATGCAGAACGCCGCAGCCAGAGTCATCCTAGGCATTCCCCAACAAACACACATCACACCCCACCTCAGGCAACTCCACTGACTCCTCGTACAGAAGAGAAGACAATTCAAGCTGCTGACCCACGCACACAAGGCTCTACACAACAAAGCACCCGCCTACATTAACCACTGCCTGAACTTCCACCTGCCATCAAAAAGATTACGCTCTGCATCCCTTTCACTTGCCCATACTCCAACATCTACTGAAGCTGAAGTGGAGGATGCTTCTTCTTTCACATCGCAACACAGACCATGAACAGCCTCCCCAAGCACCTCCACCCCATCAACTCACTTCCGGAATTCCGAATGACCCTCAAGACCTGGCTCTTCGAATAAGCCTCCGGGTCCTTCAAGTGCCTTGATTTCCTATTGGGTGATTAGCCACGCTTTATAAATGCTGATTGATTGATGGATATATATATATATATTACCTACGGGAAACAACCTTTACAACGCACTACCATTACAACAAAACTTTTACAACGCAAAAACCATTACAACGCATGTATTTACAACGCATGTTTTTACAACGTAGATACCTTTACAACGCATACCATTACAACGTAAGTATTGGTAAGTATATAATTATATTTAAAATGTTATAGGTTTGGTTTTTTGGGTGAAGGGGTATTTTTAGGATTCAGGGTCAGTTTTGGGTTTTTTGGTAAAGGGGTATTTTTAGGGTTCAGGGTCAGTTTTGGGTTTTTGGGTAAAGGGGTATTTTTAGGGTACAGGGTCAGTTTTGGGTTTTTGAGTAAAGGGGTATTTTTAGGGTTCAGGGTCAGTTTTGGGTTTTTGGGTAAAGGGGTATTTTTAGGGTTCAGGGTCAGTTTTGGGTTTTTGGGTAAAGGGGTATTTTTAGGGTTCAGGGTCAGTTTGGGGTTTTTGGGTAAAGGGGTATTTTTAGGGTTCAGGGTCAGTTTTGGGTTTTTGTGTAAAGGGGTATTTTTAGGGTTCAGGGTCAGTTTTGGGTTTTTGGGTAAAAGGGTATTTTTAGGGTTCAGGGTCAGTTTTAGGTTTTTGGGTAAAGGGGTATTTTTAGGGTTCAGGGTCAGTTTTGGGTTTTTGGGTAAAGGGGTATTTTTAGGGTTCAGGTTCAGTTTGGGGTTTTTGGGTAAAGGGGTAATTTTAGGATTCAGGGTCAGTTTTAGGTTTTTGGGTAAAGGGATATTTTTAGGGTTCAGGGTCAGTTTTTGGTTTTTGGGGTACAAGGGTACAGGATAAAAATAAAGTAAAATTAAATTTAAACTAAATGAATTAAATTAAATTAAATTATATTAATTTCAATTAATTTACATTAAAAAAAATTAATATATACTTACCAATACTTACGTTGTAATGGTATGCGTTGTAAAGGTATCTGCGTTGTAAAAACATGCGTTGTAATAGTTTTTGCGTTGTAAAAATTTTGTTGTAATGGTAGTGCGTTGTAAAAGTTGCGTTGTAACGTCATACATCCATTACCTACTTGCGGTTGCTAGTAGGTAGTTATAGTTAGGACTAAAGTTTCCATAGGAAAAGCGTTTTTTGTTTTGCCAATAACTTTGGCGCCGGTTGACGAATCTTCTCAAAATTTTCAAAAAACGCCCCTTTTTTGGCTCAGCTGCTGTGTTGAAAGATTTGGGGTGATCTGTCAAGTGAGAGCAGAGAAAAAAGTTGTGTCCTATGACGCATTCTCCCTATGTTATGTCGATAGGGATTTTTCATTTCTTTAACACGACTACAGCACGAACCACTGAACGGAATTACACCAAATTTGGCAGAAAGCTAAATGTTGGTCCAGAAAGAGTGTTTTTTTTCATTTTGTGTAAATCCGTTCAGTATTTTGAGAGATTTTTAAATTAAAAAAATATAGATATCTGGGAGCCCAAAATCCTACTGAGACCCTACAGAAATTTGATTGGCTGCCAACACTTCAACCAGGAAATGTTGAACCAAGTTCCACAAAAAATTTTAAAAAAAGAAGAAGGTTAAAAACACTTTGACTCCCAAGGCCTCTTAGGGGGGTCCCACTGGGACTAACCCCCAGGCCAATAAAAGTATTTAAAAAAACATTTTGGTGGGATCCGCGGATCCGGCCAAACGTGTAAAAACAAAAAGAAACAAACCGTGGACTCCCACATTTAGTTTATTATCAGAACCCGGGTGGGCCAGGTCCCGGGGGCATTGTTTTAATAAGGGATGGGGGACATGGCCCACCCTCTTGGGGCTTATTTCCTTCGGGGACCTCCACCTCCCCGGGGCTTTATTGTAATTTGATGCAGGGGGGCTGAACCCGGGACTTTATTATAATTTGATGCAGGGAGCACACCTTGAGCTTTATTGTAATTTGATGCAGGGGCCGCACCTCCGGGTGCATACGTTTAAATTGAATGTGGGGGGTATGGGTACCTCCACAGCCCCGGGTACCACCAACTTCCTGGGGCAAATTAGAAGATGGGAGGGGGGCCACACACCCCACCCCAGAAACCCTAAATGATCCTGGGCACCGCCACGCCCCAGGGCCGACTCCTGCAATCTCCCAGGGTTTGCTGTTTGCTGTTTGCTATGGCTTGGCGGAAGCCGTAGCAAACGCTGCTCCGCTTCTAGTAAGCAATAGCAGAAAAAGCTCTTGCTTACTAGAAGCAGGGCAGAATTGCTTTTACACACAGGGAGCTGCATGTTAGCAGCTCCATGTGTGTAAAAGAAATGCTGGCTCCTGCAGAAGGCAGGGAGCCGGCAGGGACCGCGGGGGACGACAGGCTCCCTCGCGGTCACATTGGTGAATGGGTGCCCGAGAAGAGGCACCCACATTCAAAGGGCAGGCCACGGAGACCCTCTCCCCTAATATTAAAAAAACTAAAATACGGGCCCTGGAGTATGGGGCTGCGCGCCCCCCGTTTTATAAGACAAAGAAAAATAAAGAAGTGGACGGGGCCCTTCCCTAAATTCTTTTTTTAGAAACCTCTGGCAAGTCACCGAAGGCCACGCGCCCTCCACCACCACTCTGAGGATTGCTGGGAGGACTTGGAGGCCACGCCACCTTTCTCCATCACTCTGCCAACGCGCCTCTCGGCTGGTGATGGGATGACGTCCCCTTGCCTCCTGAGGACTTTAGGACTAACCTTGACTTTGTCTCCAACCAGTAGTGCACCACAGGTGCATTTGCAGAATGGGGGAGTAAGGGGACCTGGCCTCTTAGCAATCCAGCCGTGTGGGACTTACTGGAGGTAACAGGAGGGGTAGTTGGCCCTCAAGGACCCTCAGGAGCAAAGTGGACTCCATCATCCACCTGGTAGTGTGCCAGGAGGCAGGTTTGCAGAGTAGTGGAGAAAGGGGGCATGGCCTCCAAAGACCTCTTAGCAATCCAGCTGTGTGAGACTTACTGGAGTTAACAGGAGGGTTAGTTGGCCCCCAAGGATGTCCTTAGGGGCCAACTACCCCTCCTGTTACCGTCATAAAGTCCCACACAGAGGGATTGCAAAGAGGTCTTTGGAGGCCATGCCCCCTTTCTCCACTACTCTGCAATCCAGCCTCCTGGCGCACTACTAGTTGGTCTTCGAAGGCCGCAACCCCTTTCTACACCCCTTTGCAAATGCACCTCTTGGTGCACTATTGCTTGGCGGATGAAGGCCACTCTACTCCTTAGGGACCCTGGGGGCCATGAAGCCTTCCTGGTACCTCCTGTAAGTCCTACACAGTGGGATTCTTGAGAGCTGGTCTCGCCCCCTTTCTCCACCACTCTGCTAATGCGATTACTCCTAAAAAAAATCGACATTTACAGAAAAAACAAAGGTTACAGGTTTGTTATTGTTAGGAAAGGTAATTAAGAAAGCTTAGTAAGTGGCTGCGTGTCTATGGGTGAGTGAGCAGGTGTGTGAGTAGCTCTGGGTGAGTGACTCAGTGGGTGAGTGGCTGTGTGGGTGTATGAGAGGATATATCAGTGGCTGTATTAGTAAGTGGGTGTATGAGTGGCTGCATGGATGAGTGAGTGGATGTGTGTGTTGATCAATGAAGCAGTGAGTGGATGTGTGAGTACTGCTATAGGTGTGTGAATGGGTTTGATCGATTGCTAATTTAAAGGGAGGGCCATGGTCCTCCACACTGAGGAATGTACAAACAAGGGCCCCCTCTTTCAGTGTTACACCCTTCTTTGGTAGAAAGGTTTCCGCCCTACATGAAGATATCGGTATCCCCTAACGAAGCAAAGCTGGGCAAAGAGTACCACAATCAAAAAATAATCTTGCCTCTTGGTCAGATGTATCTATCAGCCCATACATTTTCACAGACAGCGAGTGCAATTCTCATACAAATTTACTTTGTAGCATTTCATATTACATAATTAATATACAATAAAAAATTGTGTAAAACATCTAAACTGTAAAATATATGATAGGTAATAAAAGAGGCCTAACCCTAACATGACATCTAAAAATGTTTACAAAAAGATTAGTTGACATTTCGTTGATTTCATAATCAATATTATATAAAAAGCAGTCTGAGATAACACCCGTCTTACATAAATAACAAACAATTTTAAAAAAGATTTTTATCATTACAATTCGCCTCTGGGGAACAGGGACATTTCACGTTAAGTGATGTAACCCTAAACATAAGTCCAGGCATGTGCCAACCTAAATTCACTCCATCTCTCAGCTCTCTTCTAGCTAAAACTAATTTCAGGCGGGGCAAACACCTTTTTATAACTCACTCATTGTGAGACACAGCAAGACCTTGTTAGCAGTCAACTGAATGTTGCTTTGAAAAACACAAGTATTTTTCATTTCGATTCAACAAGCAATACCATCTAGCTCTCTAAGTTTTCAAATTATCATGATTTTTTAAACACACTGATTTCATCCTTTTTAATAGGTCAGTGATAGACAAAGCAGTTATCTTGTCTACTTTGCTACTCAAGAAAAAATTTACACATTTCAATGATGTACTCTTTGCATTTTCATAAATTTATGGTAAATTGTTTCAGCATTCGTCTTAGTTGAATTTGTTTTATGTTCAAATTTAGACTGGAGACGAGCACAGCGCTACGCAGGTAAGTGAAGCCTGTAAGTTGTTTTGATCTTCATTTCATTAGCTTTTTCTGTCATGTGTAATTACTAATCTAATTGGTCTTATTACCTCAGTCCGAATGCCCATGATTTTGGTTCCACAGTGCTACATTCAGCACACACCTATACTGAAGGTTTTGGTGTTTGCTGGCTGCTGGAGTCTCTCCTAATCAGTGTCATAACACAGAATGCAACACACATGCAAAGAGGAAACAAGCATTTGCAATGCAATAGGTCTCGCAGCATTCAAGTTTGAGTTATTGGCATTGTATATGACAATGTGTTGCATGAATTTTTTTGCAAACTCTGTATTGGCTGGTGGTGTTTGTGCCTGGTGAAAGCGGGCACTGACGGATGGTGGTGTTTGTGCCCGGTGAAAGTGTGCACGAACAACTTATGGTGTCTGTGCCTGGTGAAAGTGTGCACTGACGGCTGGTGGTGTTTGTGCCTGGTGAAAGGGTGCACTGGCGGCTGGTGATGTTTGTGCCCCGTGAAAGCGTGCACTGACCGCTGGTGGTGTTTGTGCCTGGTGAAAGCGTGCACTGATGACTTATGGTGTCTGTGCCTGTTGAAAGTGTGTACTGTCGGGTGGTGGTGTGTATGCCTGATGAAACCATGCACTGATGGCTAGTGGTGTGTGTGTGCCTGTTGAAAGTGTGCACTGATGGCTGATGGTGTGTGTGCATGGTGGAAAAGCGTGCACTGACATGTTTAAAAGTAAAGTGCGCCATACAATTTATGCGTGCACTGATGGCTGGTGGTGTGTGTGTGTGCCTGTAGAAAATGTGCACTGATGGCTAATGGTGTGTGTGCCTGGTGGATGTGTGCACTGCCAGCTGGTGGCGTGTGTGCCCGGTGAAAGCGTGCACTGACGGCTGATGGGGTGTGCCTGGTGAAAGTGTGCACTGATGGTTGGTGGTGTGTGTGTGTGTGCACCTGGTGAAAGCGTGCACTGACGTCTGGTTCTGTGTGCGTGTGGTGGAAGCGTGCATTGATTGCTGGTGGTGTTTAAATAGCAACATACTTGGGTCCAGCATAAAGAGCACTCTTTTTAAACGGGCATTGAGAGTGAGACAGCACACAATGATCCAATGGTAATTACTAGTTGAAGGCAAATCGCATATATAACATTAGGAACACTGCAATTCTTTACATTGATTCAGACGGTCCTTGCTGCATTCAGGACATTATCAAAAATCAGTCTGTTTCGTTAGAAGAAATACCTTACATCCTAAACAGCTGTTTTAACAGAATGTTCCCGACTTTAAAAAGAGATGCCTAAAACGTTGGCAGGGAGGCAGCATCCTGAATTTAGGTTGTATGAATGTCACTTTATTGTTTAACTGAAAGAAAAAAGCTCAACTATAATAAACTCCTAGCCAACGCTCCAACACCATTCTGCCAGCTAAGCAAGCTGAATAAGAAGGGATGTGCGGACTTTACCCGAAGGTGTCAGAGCTAATTCACAATAGAAACAGAACTGATACATGAGAACATTCAATTCAATTCAATTCAAATGATCTTTATTCGGAATTAATTCATCCATAAAAGTACACACAGGTTAGAATACATAAGAAATTTGGATAAAAGCAAAATGATTTTGTTGTATAAAAATAGCCTTTTTCAATTACAAGTGAGCGATTATATATCAGAACATCGTTTGTGCAAATGGCAATATTAAAAAGATTCACAGTGTGTGGATATTTTGCTTTATAGTTTCCACAAAAATCAAATCCATTTAGCCCGAGCGACTTAATGTATGTGTGCAAATATACAATTATTAAATATACAAAGAGCAAGTATGCAAAGAGACAAAGTACAAATGTTCACGTGATCATTAGTCAAGTTCCATAGTTGCCCGTGACCGCACACTGGCTTTAAGGAAACAGCTCACTGCAAATATAACCTCATCTGAGAGCATCATTTGGAACATTCTCATTGCCTGAATAAAATCCCTTAAATCATATTTACGGCAGTATGGCATTAGATATTGGGAAGTATACAATTTATAAAATCCACAGAAGAAAAAATAATGTGTCAAGCTTTGTTTACCACCCTTGGAACAAGGACAGTCCAGCTGCTCCAGATGTTTATTGTAACCAAGGGGAAAGCTTAATAAATGTACAATACTTCCATCCCGTACTCGGAACAGAAGGCTCCTGTTCCATCTTCCTAATGTGATCAACAAATACCTCTGCGGTGTAACTAAAATACCATTTTCGGGCTCAGCATAAGAAATATATTTTGTAACTGAGTGTTTAGGGTATTCAGATCTCATCCGTTCCTCCCTGTACAAAGCATACAATGCCTGTTTGACCATTTTCTTATGTGCAAGGACAATAGTATTTAGGGAGCTAAACAAAAGGCCCTGGCCCACACTAGACAGGCTATTCCCTGAGAACATTACTAGTGAACAAAATACAAAAGCAAACGTTACATTACATGAGGCAAAAGTGACAATGGTGAGCCAACAAAATACAAGAGGTAGCAAACGGTGCAATACAGGGGGAAAGAGTGACAAGTGTGCAGGTTACAAAAGCGTCAATAAATGGTGGACACTCAAACACAAAAACAAACATTACGTAGGCAATGGTGGCACTTGTGCAAGTATCTAAAGCAAACAAAATGTAGGAGGTAGCAAACGGTGTGATACAAGAGAAAAGTGATGTGTGCATGTTGCAAAAGAGTTCCAAACGCAGGTAAAAGGGTAATACTGCAATAAATGGCAGACTCACACACCACAAGAACACACTGGGAAGGCACTTCCATACAGGGCTTAATTTGTGACCGTGCTTAGCACCGGCACTTAATTAGCAGGGCCGGGTCTACGCAGATTTAGTGCACGTAATTGATTTGAAAGATTTTCCTCATTATTACGGCACTTGGCAGTGGCACTGTTTGATGTTGAACCTGTTTGTTTGTGACTCTGATTCTTCAGGTTCTTGTTAAATTCTGTCTTCTGTTCTTTTCAATAAATGTTGTGCGACCCCGGCTCAGTGTTGCCGGTCGCCCAGTGGGTGGGGGCGTGGGTGGGACAATGATTTTGGCAGGGCTGGATTTTGATTGGTTGGGCGTTGGGGGCTGTGCGCGGAGCGCGGTAGGAGGCAGCGTGCGCAGATTTTTGGAGATTGCGCACGCATTTGCTGCATTGCCACCAACGTAGCAAGCATACCCGCACGGCCGCGCCCCACTGAGTCGTCGTGGTTCAACAGCTGCCAGGAGCAAGCTTGACCGGCCAGGCCGGATGGACGGACGGCGTTGTTGAGGACTGGACTCGAGTAGCGGCTGCCAGCAGTGACTACTACTACGCCTACTGGCCATTAACAGCACCAGCAGCCACCAGGTGAGGCACGGCCTTGCAGGCCTAATCAGTTAGATAAAGCATTCTGGGTCCTCAATTCCCATTGACTGCAGGTGTAAATGGGCAGGGCAACATGGTGGGATGGGTGGATACATACATGCCGTAAACTGGATCCAATGCTAAGGTCTGTAAATTATATATAAACGTCATAGGAAGCCATGCTGGAGGTGGCGTGGCGGTGCCTTTTGGGAGCCAGTGTGGTAGGTGCACGCATCTTTCTCTGACATGTGTAGCTGCCATGATGATGAATATGCGACTATGCCGCCCCGTGGGTGGCGGTGGCGTGGGCATGTTTGATTAATCATGAGTGGACGGATCCACAACCACTCATTAATTTATGGATGCTTGAACTAACTTTACACACTAGGCCCACCGTCCCAAAGAAGGCCTTTTGAAATGTAGTAAGCTGCACCCACATGTATCGGCAATCCCCTAATATAGCAGCGCAGCGAGAGTGTGCGTGTTTGAGGAGTCTGCAGGGGCTATTACATGCCAAACCAACCAACGCTGCTTTCTGTTTGGGTGCGTGGCAGTGGAGCCTCGTTCTGGGTCCTCAATTCTCCCTGACTGCTTGTGTAAGTGGGCAACATGGCGGGATGGGTAGGTACATGCCGAGAACCGGCTCCAATGGTAAGGTCTATAATACTGGACAAACTCGAGTGTAGTGCGGTGCCTTTTGAGAGCCAGCCGGTTACTGCCCAGCCAGGCCTGACAACACCGTGGTTTTATTGTGGCAAAAGTTTGCAAAGTCCTACGGTGTCCCACGAGGTCTAGCTTTCCTGCTTCTGCAGTGCAGGGATCTCTGTTTGGGGAAAACTTTCACTGGTAGTTTATCCCGCGGACCCAAACTGTCCTGAAGCAACCGATCTCTTGAGCAAGGCCTTGTAAAAATGACTAACTGTAATACCCATGCCGGACTCAAATAAATCTATCTACTAAGTAATTCTATGGCCTGGGGCTCAGACGTCCATGTGCTCCATCTTGGACTGTGGCTTAGTAAGGGGTGAGCAATGAGCATGAGTTACTGTGGCTGGCCGACACATAGAATCTCTTCTCTGTTGGCTGGTCCAGCACTGCGGCACCAGCTGGGCAAGGGCCAGGAGCTTGTAAATAAGCCATTTTGTTTTTCTCCTTTTGTTGGAATGTATCCAATATGTTTTTTGATTGTTGAAAAAAAAGTACAATTAGTATATTTCCACATTTATTTACCGTATAAATGTACGCACACACTATTATGTGTGTAGGGTTTTGTTATGCTAAATAAACTCTGACAGTAAAACAAAATACTCCTCAATACATTAGCATTGTACTACTTATGCACAGAGGTAGCAACTTTTATGCCACAATGATAATCACGTGCCATGGCCTTGAGTGCTTTACACGAAGAGCTGACTCCATGGAAATAGGAAGTTGGGACCACCTAGTCTCTTACAGCCCACTCTAAATTCAACCAGGCGCCTGGAGTCGATTTAGGCACAAAATGCGGTCTGTGCGGTACAGCGCAAGCTGCCGGTGCACTGTCCTGCTGTCTGGAAACTTTGCATTAACTAGTTGAAAAGAAGGAATGAGCCTCCGTGCATTTCTCAGTACAAAGTCTTTGATCTTGGCAGAATAAATGAAAAAAACTTATTCTGGCTTCAAAGTACCAACTGATAGATGAAGAACCGTGTTTTTGTTTCAAAACAAGATGCTGCGCTCTGTGGGCCTGCATCCCTCAGGAGCTGAGTGCCTCCAAGTACCACTGCAGAGCATCTCCAATCTCAGAAAGAAACTGGTCCAGAGATAAGATACTCTTCTGTGGATCACCCAGGAACCGGAAGTACATTATGCCTGAGCAGTCTTTATACACCTAAATAAATATTACGTTATTATTAACTGCATCTAGATATGGATTTAAAGGAGTGCCCAGCATCCAGTATAAAAAATCAGAAGCAAAGATTTGCATATTTGCATATAATTGGTGTTCTGTATATCCTCAAAATGTAGTTTGTGGTCCGTTGTATGTTTTAATCTAGTGAAGGAGAGCTGGATCAAAGCAAACACAAGGAGATGATGGACGGAGCTCTGAAACTTTTCAACCATTCACCCCCAGACACAGATCTGCGTTTAATCTATCGATCTTTTGCTCACTGTGGCACCCCAGTTTGCAACCAGGCATATAAAGTCTTGACCCTGCTCCCCAAGGGAATAGTCCAGCCCGAACTGCCTGGCCCTCTCATCCCTGGACTGGAAACAAGCATCCTGGACCGGTTTCGGGTTTTCACCCCTCATCAGCCAGGATAGCTTGAATCCACTGGCACAAGCAACCATTGCATGGCTTGGGAAGGGGTGCCGCTGTGCCTTTGTACATTTATAGGACATATCTGCATTTTCCTCCTGTGAGACTGACTGTCATGAAACCCAAAGTGTGCAGTCATTCCGAATGGCTACCTCTTAATCCGAGCTACAGAGTGACTGGAGATGGTGGCTGTGAGTTTCTAGTGCAGAAGTGCAGGCCATTTTATCTGTGCCCTGTGGACAGACTGCTCACTACCTCTCTTCAGTAAAAGGTCTGTAACTCCCCATAACTGGTGTCATTTACTTACATGTTATATGGGACATCGATGTGTGTTTGTGTTTTGTATGTTGTGATTCACACATGAATAGTTGGCTTCATTCGGACCCCTACTTGTGTGCCGCACAAAATGGTGGACTCCTGTATGTGGGAATGGTGATGTCCACCTTGTGCAGCTCAGCTTGGCTGAACACCATTCCTGTTCCCACCTGAGTGACTGCCTGGAATCAACGTGTCCTTAGTTATTTTGAAGGTCATAAGAAATAACTTTGCTCGTAACTGAAGGGAACAGAATGTAAATGTGTGTGCTGTTTATTTTAGTATGAAACGAAGCAAACTAGCGAAGTACCTTTTCGAAGGCATAATGTGCAGTGTGGTGGTGGCGTGATGACGGTTGCAGCAGGTCACGTCACCGCGTGGTAGTAGTCACGGAAAGAAGAATTTTCTATAATGGAAGGTCTTTATTCAGGTAAAAGAGAGGGCGTGAATTAAGTTTTGAAGTGTCTTTGAAGGAGGAGAACTTTGAGGTCAGTTTTGAAGGCTGCGTCTCTCTCTTGCTCTCTTACTCGCTCACACTCTCTCTCTCTCATATCGCGGCAGCAGCAAGCACTTGATTGTAAGGGCCAAAGAAAGTAAAGTAGTTTAAAAAGTCCACCGCACCATTCTTGTAAGTGCATGAGGTGGCATCAAATTTACAGGTCCCTCTCGCGGCCTGCATGACTCCGGGGGAACGCGCGTGGTGGGGGGGGGTGGGGTAGGAGGACAGGGGTAATGAAATAAATACAGTAATAAAAACATATAAACTAAACTTATTGGATGCGGCACCTCCTCCGCCGGCGGCCGATCATGCGTCATAACATCACGTCTCCCTCAGCCCCCTCTCTGCCCGATGTCCCATCTGCTGGAGCCCCTCAGCGATGCTCTCCTCTTCTTTCTCCCATCCTTCCGGCGCCAGACCACTCACCCCAGCCGGGCCCGGTCGGATTCGAGTGATTAGTTTGGCAGTACCAGCCTCGCACCCGCAAATAAACGCTGGCGTCGTTCTCCACAATGCACCGGTGTCCTCTGATTATGATGACCACCGCCACCACTCTGCCTCGAAAACCTCACACCGGCGTAGCTAGGGGGGTGTGGGGGGCCGGCACTGGAGGAGGCCTGGCCGAGGCCTGTTGCGGCAGCGGAGGCCTGTGAGCTGTGACTAGGGCGGCGCGGTGGCGCAGCTCAGTGCCTGCTTTACACATAAAAATCAGAGTTTTACAGTGCGGTGACACCCGTTGGACTGGACGGTGTAGTAACGTAAGACACGGTCTAGTGTCTCAGTTCTTTCTGTAACTGTACACCTAACACCCACCCACCACCAGGCGTCACAGGTCATGTGACACTGGCCAATAAAGGGGCCGAGCGCACGTGCTCTGGGGCCCATTCACCCATCTGTTACCACTGTGTCGGTGTCTGCCTCATTGTGTGCTTGCTGCGTCATGAGGGCCTAGCGCCCCTCACCTCAGATCACGACAATGGCGACGAGGTCGGTATGTGCGCCCATGCGTGCCACTACCCAAATCTAATGAAAAGGGGAGAGAGCTGCCGGGCGACATCGCGCCCCCCCCTCCCCCCCCACAGGATCGGCGCCTGCCTTCCGTGAGGCCCGCGGGGCGTGAGCCAAGCCCCGGGCCGACACGACCGAGGAGGTGACCGGGAGCCGACCCCGCACCTCATGAGCACATCGGGAGCTGCCCCCCCCTGCGTGGGATAAAGAGGGCTGCGCGGATCCCACCTGCAGAGGCTAAAACTGGGCCGCGACTGAGCCCCACCGTGAGGTGACCAACGCAGAGCCCACCCGCGTGGCAAGAGTGGCCCTGTGGCCGAAGGTAAGCCTACGCGCAGTGTGCCCCGAGTGCAAGAAGGCCAGCGGAGCCCACCCGCGGCCTGCCTGAAGCGTCCCCTGTCCTCGCCGCGCAGCGTGTGTGGTGAAAGGCTGCGGCGGCGGCGTGAATGAACTGAGGAGACCACTGCGGAGCCTACCCGCGTGGCAGAAGAGGGCCGCCAAGCATAAAGGGGTGCCCCAGGGCGAAGCGTTTCGAGCGGAGCCTACCCGCGTCAACCGCGACTGCCCCTGAACAAATAAGCGGCAGCGGTGACTGAGCGCCCTGAGGGAAAAATGAAAGGACCACGCGGTGCTCACCCGCGTGGTTGAAGAGGTCCGCCGGCAGGTGAGAAGCGACCCCGAGTGTCCCTGTCCCCGCCGCGCAGTGTGTGAGTGGAGGCCGCGGCGGCGGGGCGAAGAATCTACAAAAGAAGTGCCCGCAGCGTGTAGAAGAGCTGCCGGGCGGGAGAGCATCGCAAGCGGAGCCCGCCCGCGTTTTGAGGAGAGGCTGACGGCGCTACCACACCCCCGGCAGCGCGTGAGTGAAGGAGCTGCTGCGGGGGGAGGAAAAGTGTAAAGTGAAGGGAAGCGGGCAGAAGGTGAGCCCGTACAGCAATGGGGCAGTGAGGCAGCTGGGAAAACAGTGGAGAGTGGAGTAGCTACCCACTCCTCCACACCCGTCAAGGAAAGCGCCAACTCCAGCCCCCCCCCCCCGGCACTGAATGGGCATCGTGCGAGACTGGGGATAAAAAGATATATATAAATAAAGGACTTGCCGGGAATTCGGAGGCAGCGAGGCTGTCTGATGATGTGCCCGCCCAGGGGGTAATGACTGCAAGGCCGTCAGGAGCAAGCTGCACAAGGCCTGCGCGTTTCCGGGGTGAAGACCGGGAGGTGCCTCGGAGAACCAAAATAACTCGGAGCGAGTGAAAGCAAAGGCGGCAGGCAGCCAGTTCGAGATACACTGCCACCCAGTGGCCAACAGGCAACACTGCAGCCTGCTTTCCCCCAAAACGATGCAAGGCATACAGATATGCCAGAAGGGTGCAAGGACACTACCCAGTTTGGGGTGACTGAAGGACACTACTGTACCCCCGCAGTGTAATGCTATGGCACCTACTCACATGCCATAGAGTGTCAGAGACTAACAAGGACAATTGTACAGCACACAAAAGGGGCTCAGGGGAAAGTAGTGCCCTCAGGTGCAGCTGCAGGGAAAAGACTACAAATTGCCACACTCGACCGGCAATCACGTCCAGGTTAGATTGCAAACCGCTACACACCCGAAACAAAGAAGCAAACAAGCATTGCACAAGCCTAGGAACGGCCAGCAACAGCACAAGACTGTAGCAGCAAGTGAAGGCGCGGGAACGCGCCAGAAAGGCAAAAATACGCCAAGCACGCAGAATTAACGCACCAGGAGAAGGAGTGAGGTAACTCCACGCACGAAGGAGGGCGCAAGGACTGACGCTCGCAAGCAGTGACCAGGAGCAGGAGACAAAACGGAAGCGCAGACCACCTGACGCACAGGGGACAAGCAGAGACCAACTGCCAGCGGAGCGGCACCTGATGGCCACAGGTTGTCGTTGCAACAGCAGGGAAGGAACTGCAGCTCCGTCACCACGGGAACAGAACAGAGGTCCCAAGACTCCCCAGCAAGCAAGTACGACACAGGGAGGAAGCGCGACGACCGTCAACACTGCTCCAAGGTCTCAGAAGAAAAGCAAGCACACCCGTGACGTAACGGGGAGCTGACCTAACACAAAGAAGCTTGGAGTGGCGGCGTAACCCTCCGCACAGAAATGCAGCACAGGAAGAGCGCGGACGAAAGCGCGCCAATGCTCACGCACCGGAACGGAGCGAAGAGTGACCCAATTGAAAACAGCGAAGCGTGGGGACTCACGCAGAAGACCACCCCGTCTGGTCGCAGAGAAGGAAAAGCCGACCCCTCAGACGGTCGCACGAAGAACACAGACGGTCGCACGAAGAACACAGACAGTCACACACGTGCCACACTCAAGAAGCCGGCCAGCCAGATGGCTGCACCAAAAACTGACCCACCGGCGGTCGCAAAAGGAGGTGACCGAAGCAAGGGTCAACAAACCGTAACACAGCAAGTATCCCACAAGAGGACCGAAGATAGCCTGCCAGCATCGGCAGAGTGGACCGGCAGAGGTCCAAGAAGTTCGAACACCAAGACACAGTCCATGATCAGCGACTAACGAACTTCGACAACCACAATTCAACATGTAACGTCTAAAGAGAGAGAGAAGATCGCAACGCCCGGTCCAGTCACAGACTGACGAGAGAAGACAGTGTCCGTGAACCAGGACAGGACCGGATGGAAGCAGGTGGAGTGCACGCTGCCTGGAGAAGTCTGGTTAGGAAGATGTAACAGCAAGGTGACCAGACCGCGTTGCGAAGTAGATGGAGAAAGGAGAAGAGGTCTGAGTGGCACGTTTGCCACCACCGAAGAGAAGAAAAGGAAAAGAGGTCAGAGCACGACGACAGGACGACAAGAGAATGGAGGATAACCAAGAGGAGTGTGGACCAAAACACCACGACACTCAAAAGGGGAAACACCGAGAAGAACGTGAGAGGTGCACGACAGTCCACAAGCACGACCGGGACAAGTAACATCACTGGAAGGAAGCATCCACGTGCGAACCCGACAGTCATCCATGGAAGGACAGAAGAGAGCACGCCAGTCTGTTGGCAACACCCACCTCTGGGATGGAACGGACGAAAGGGCCGCGGAAATCCAGGGGCAGAGGCCTCAGGGACACCGGTGGCAGCGGGTCCCCAACGAGAGACGGACTGTTGAAGCTCACGCTGAAGATCCTGGAAGACCGAAGGTCGCACACGATTGAACCAGTGCCAACAACACCCTTTCAGGTGGAACTCGGACACGGAGAAGATGACCCGTAGCGACGTCCTTCAACATGTTGAAGAGGCAAGGCGGCATGCACACCGGTCCAGTGGAAGCCTGGCAGAAGGGCCTCCGGGTCGTCCAGTGAGAGGGGACACCCACGAGAGAGGGGCATCCGTGAGAGGGATGACCTGCAGCTGAAAGTCCAGTCAGGAACAGACACCAGTTTCAACCAAGCACTTTGAACAGGACGGTCCAGCGAAAAGTAACACACTTGGGACTCAATGTATATTTATACTTCTGCACGTTCACAGGATGTGAAACAGAGCGAGAGAGACTGTAAAGCCCACTTACAAGCTGCAAGTCTGCCAAGGCAAAAGAAAAGATATTGCCATCAATCAACTGAACCAGCAGTAAAAGACCACCACGTGGGAATCGTCGTGTAATTCATAGGTTTTGTTTGAACTGTATTTTTTTCCCCGCAGGTTGAACTCTAGTTAGGGTAATTTGCTTAACTAAGGTTGGGAGGGATGTAGTAACGTAAGACACGGTCTAGTGTCTCAGTTCTTTCTGTAACTGTACACCTAACACCCACCCACCACCAGGCGTCACAGGTCATGTGACACTGGCCAATAAAGGGGCCGAGCGCACGTGCTCTGGGGCCCATTCACCCATCTGTTACCACTGTGTCGGTGTCTGCCTCATTGTGTGCTTGCTGCGTCATGAGGGCCTAGCGCCCCTCACCTCAGATCACTACAGACGGGACGCCAGTGACAACAGTAAATCAGAGACCAGGCCATCTCCCATTCGATCTAAGCAGTCAGTAGCACACACCATGATGCATTTAATGTACACCTGTCGGTTCGGTTGGTTTCACTTCCGATTATCACGACGTCATCAACAGGGCCCCCACCTCCCAGCCTCGCTCACAGAGGCCAGGGCCGTCAATCAGGTAGCGTGCGCGGTGCGCACAGCCGCAACCAATGACGGCCCTGTAACATTTTGGGCCAGCCTTCTCGCCGCCGGGCCAGTGTGACCTGTGACGCGTTACGCGCTGCGGCTGCGCGCTCACTGTCCCAGCCCCTCCCGTGACCTGTCTTGTCGAGGAGTGCGTGGACTGTGGAGAGAGACCACCACCACCATTCAAGTTCTTGCCTGGCCTGGCCGGGGCCCTGCTGCCCTCATCCCTGCCCTGTTCAGCGCTTTACAGTACTCACTGACTGTACTCTGTGTCACCCAGTGCTGTGTCACTGTGTGGCTGCGGGCGGCACTCTGCGCAACACGACGACACACACCACAATAATTGAGGTGAGAGAGAGAGAGAGAGTCGGTCGTAGCGGGGCCCGGGGGGAGTCGAGTCCAGAGAATGCCTTAGTAATTATTTATTCCAGAAATACTTTTGTGACAAGTTGTGCCCATCAGCCAGGATCAAAAATCACAGCCGTGATGACAATGGCAATGCATGATATCTTCTTCTGACTTCAAGCACAATTAGAAGCAAGACAGTCGATGGACGAGCTTGAGGATAATACGGTGCTTAGATAAGGTCAGGCTTGCATCCCCAAGAAGAGCTCTGCCAACACAGCAGTGTACAGTACTTGGCAAACAAACGCCAGGTGAAGAATTCTTATATCGACGTGTAGTAGTGGGGGCATAAGGATGAATCAAGTGCTGGATACACCGTTGGCCAGAGCCTGTTTTTTGTAGCTCGTGCCAACTCTTTTCTAACAGTGTGGTTTATTTTCTACCTGAAACCAGAAGGCAATATGGATTACATTACTGACTTCTTGTTTTCACGGGTGTTGAGATGGGGGCAGACATACCAGGGTGGTAAGGCTTGATTTTATAGCTGAGTTTCAAATCGCTATGTGTGACTGTGACATCTTCATAATTTCAGTGTAATTATGAGTGACATTTCAACTACTATGAGTGACAATGTCTTGCAAGCATAGCTGCCAAGGATTCAGATTGCTATGTGTGACACTGTCATAATTTTAGAGCAATTATGAGTGACATTACGAGGACTATGAGTGACACATTATTGTGAGCAAAATCAAGCAATGAAGACAAGGAAAACATTTAAATATCAGAAATTATCCCCATTTGAACAACGAGAAACTCTATGATCATCTTAAAACTTATGTAAAACACCAGAAATGGAAGGGCACTAAACAGACACAGACTGTGTGACTACCGTATCAGGCAGGCACAGCAGCTGTTAATAATATGATATCATTGATCTGCTCATTCATGACCTGTGCTAGCCTAAAAAAGAGAAATTAATAGCATAGCAAGTGCAACTAGGTTGGTTATACCATCACTCATTCTCAGGCATTATTGGTTGCTAGTGCAATAAGATCAAAAAGAATGCTGGGAAGTGTCAGCGCAAAACCCGGTGGTGTTTTGCTCTTAACATGCAATCGTTGCAAATAAATGAATAAATACAAATTGCACTATCACAAAGGTGTAAAGTGAAGTCCTAAAAAAAGTTATCCATTATATTATACTGGTTTTACACATATTAAAAGAAAGAATGGTGAGAGGCCCCGAGTCCGGCGCACAAGGAGGGGTTATCAAAGGGTGTAGCCCCCTTACTCTGACTTAGGAAGAAGGGTCCCCACTTGGACAGTGGCCAGCCACTGTCAACCAGAGACCCCCATTTCTAACAAACAACCATTGCAAATTTGAGAAGGGTAAACATCTCAATGCCCATTAGATTCCCCATGTTAGACTATTGTTCTGATTTGTTACCTTTTGCCTCAAATTGTAAAGCGCTCTGATATACTTCGGATTCAAATTCGCGCTATATAAAACTATAAATAACTAAATGTAACTTTCATGATCGAGGTAACTGTTAGCAGCAATACTACGTGTCTCTGTCTCTCCTCGGACATCTTTGAAGTGCTCACCGTCCTTTTTCCCCAGCACTCCCCCCCCAAGGGGCGGCAAACTGAGGGGTAGCCCCGGGCGCCACAAGCTCTAGCTATGCCGTTGATTAACCTCATATCTGCCAGCACAGAGATGCCACTCACTCACCACACCACTGCCACGTGCCCCATACGCCCGTCTCGCCTAGTTGTACTTGCAAAGGTCTAAACAGAGGATTAAAATCCCATAATACAAACGAAGGAATTTAGGGTAGTTGTGCTATGGAACGGCAAATGTTTTTGTATTGAAAATATTGGCGTCTAAAATATCCCCTAATGTGTGAAGGTGTTTGTAATGCCATGGTCTAGTCTTTCTGTGGTTTAATTTGCTCCTCTTTGCGTGTGACGTATGCCGTGGTCTAGTCTTTCTGTGGTTTAATTTGCTCCTCTTTGCGTGTAACGTATGCCGTGGTCTAGTCTTTCTGTGGTTTAATTTGCTCCTCTTTGCGTGTGACGTATGCCGTAGCCAATCAGATTGCTTCTTTTGTTACGTAACGTAATGTAGCAATCACCGCACGTGTAAATGTTATATTGACGACGGCGTTGAAGGTGTAAGGAGTGTCGCGCTAGTAGGGAGCTTCGCTTCGCGCATAATGTAAGTGCTTTTATTAATTGTAATGTGACTGTATTTTGGTAACAATGTCTCTAATTGTAATTGTTATTCTTATGTGATTATGTATATATATAATGTACTTGTTATTTCGTGCTGTTTCAATAATATATGTTATCGTGTCATATGTGAAGTTTTTTTTATTTGTAGGGACGGTATTTCGTTTGCAATGCATTAATAGGTATATAGAGTATATATGGATTAGTATTTGCTATATTTGTATTTTGCACTTGCAATTTTGTTACCTATGAAGGTGGCTAAACTGCTCTATATTTTATATGTAGTGCTTATATTGTGAGTACATTTCCAAGGTAATTCATTTATTACGTATTCGATATATTTGATATGTCTTTTTAAATGTAACATTGTGTGTTGCGTGTTTTTATTGTTATCACGGAGTGGTATCGGCCATGTAACAAGATAATAATTTGAAGTGAGCATTTGTGTATTTTGCTGTAATATAGTAATAATAAGACATTAGATGCTAGTTTTTACAGTTGCAATTTTGCATAATGCAGTGTGTGGCTTATATACATTGGTGTTGAAACGCAAAAGTAATTGTGTTCACAGTGTTTAGCTTTAAGGCTACGAATGAAAATAAATTGAAGTACATTTGTATTGTAATAATGTTTTATATGGTATGTTAATATTGAAAGTGCAATATTTTAAAACGCAATGTTAGTGGTAAAATGCTAAAGTAGCTGTGTATATAGTATTTTACTTTAAGGTATATATCAAAATAATGGTAATGTGCTGTTAGATTTGTTTTGTATTGCTTTAGTTAGTTGGCCGTTTTAAAGTATTCTAAGTACATAATAAATGTGTATTTATAAAATAGTGGTGCTGTAGAGTGGAGCGCTGCGCTGTAGAGTGGAGCGCTGCGCTGTAGAGTGGAATGCTGTACTGGGAAGTGCTGCGCTGTAGAGTGGAGTGCTGCGCTGGGAAGTGCTGCGCTGTAGAGTGGAGTGCTGAACTGAAGTGCTGCGCTGTAGAGTGGAATGCTGCGTTGTGTAGTGCTGCGCTGTAGAGTGGAGTGCTGGACTGTGAAGTGCTGCGCTGTAGATTGGAGTGCTGCGTTGTACATAATAAATGTGTATTTATAAAATAGTTGTGCTGTAGAGTGGAGCGCTGCGCTGTAGAGTGGAGCGCTGCGCTGTAGAGTGGAGCGCTGCGCTGTAGAGTGGAGCGCTGCGCTGTAGAGTGGAGCGCTGCGCTGTAGAGTGGAGCGCTGCGCTGTAGAGTGGAGCGCTGCGCTGTAGAGTGGAGCGCTGCGCTGTAGAGTGGAGCGCTGCGCTGTAGAGTGGAGCGCTGCGCTGTAGAGTGGAGCGCTGCGCTGTAGAGTGGAGCGCTGCGCTGTAGAGTGGAGCGCTGCGCTGTGGAGCGCTGCGCTGTGGAGCGCTGCGCTGTGGAGCGCTGCGCTGTGGAGCGCTGCGCTGTGGAGCGCTGCGCTGTGGAGCGCTGCACTGTGGAGCGCTGCGCTGTGGAGCGCTGCGCTGTGGAGCGCTGCGCTGCGCTGTAGAGTGGAGCGCTGCGCTGTAGAGTGGAGCGCTGCGCTGTAGAGTGGAGCGCTGCGCTGTAGAGTGAAATGCTGTACTGGGAAGTGCTGCGCTGTAGAGTGGAATGCTGCGTTGTGTAGTGCTGCGCTGTAGAGTGGAGTGCTGGACTGTGAAGTGCTGCGCTGTAGATTGGAGTGCTGCGTTGTACATAATAAATGTGTATTTATAAAATAGTTGTGCTGTAGAGTGAAGCGCTGCGCTGTAGAGTGAAGCGCTGCGCTGTAGAGTGGAGCGCTGCGCTGTGGAGCGCTGCGGAGTGCTGCGCTGTGGAGCGCTGCGCTGTAGAGGAGTGCTGCACTGTAGAGTGGAGTGCTGCGCTGTGGAGTGCTGCGCTGTGGAGTGCTGCGCTGTGGAGTGCTGCGCTGTGGAGTGCTGCGCTGTGGAGTGCTGCGCTGTGGAGTGCTGCGCTGTGGAGTGCTGCGCTGTGGAGTGCTGCGCTGTGGAGTGCTGCGCTGTGGAGCGCTGCGCTGCGCTGTAGAGCGCTGCGCTGTAGAGTGCTGCGCTGTAGAGCGCTGCACTGTAGAGCGGAGCGCTGCGCTGTAGAGCGGAGCGCTGCGCTGTAGAGCGGAGCGCTGCGCTGTAGAGCGGAGCGCTGCGCTGTAGAGCGGAGCGCTGCGCTGTAGAGCGGAGCGCTGCGCTGTAGAGTGGAATGCTGTGCTGTAGAGTGGAATGCTGTACTGGGAAGTGCTGCGCTGTAGAGTGGAGTGCTGCGCTGTGTAGTGGAGTGCTGCGCTGTGTAGTGGAGTGCTGCGCTGTGTAGTGGAGCGCTGCGCTGTGGAGTGGAGCGCTGTGCTGAAGAGTGGAGCGCTGTGCTGAAGAGTGGAGCGCTGTGCTGTAGAGTGGAGCGCTGTGCTGTAGAGTGGAGCGCTGCGCTGTAGTGTGGAGCGCTGCGCTGTAGTGTGGAGCGCTGCGCTGTAGTGTGGAGTGCTGCGTTGTGTAGTGCTGCGCTGTAGAGTGGAGTGCCGGACTGTGAAGTGCTGCGCTGTAGATTGGAGTGCTGCGTTGTACATAATAAATGTGTATTTATAAAATAGTTGTGCTGTAGAGTGGACCGCTGCGCTGTAGAGTGGACCGCTGCGCTGTAGAGTGGACCGCTGCGCTGTAGAGTGGACCGCTGCGCTGTAGAGTGGACCGCTGCGCTGTAGAGTGGACCGCTGCGCTGTAGAGTGGACCGCTGCGCTGTAGAGTGGACCGCTGCGCTGTAGAGTGGAGTGGAGCGCTGCGCTGTAGAGCGCTGCGCTGCGCTGTAGAGCGCTGCGCTGTAGAGTGGAGCGCTGCGCTGTAGAGTGGAGCGCTGCGCTGTAGAGTGGAGCGCTGCGCTGTAGAGTGGAGCGCTGCGCTGTAGAGTAGAATGCTGTACTGGGAAGTGCTGAGCTGTAGAGTGGAGTGCTGAACTGAAGTGCTGCGCTGTAGAGTGGAGTGCTGAACTGAAGTGCTGCGCTGTAGAGTGGAGTGCTGAACTGAAGTGCTGCGCTGTAGAGTGGAGCGCTGCGCTGTAGAGTGGAGCGCTGCGCTGTAGAGTGGAGCGCTGCGCTGTAGAGTGGAGCGCTGCGCTGTAGAGTGGCTTGTTGGGCTGTGGAGCGCTGCGCTGTAGAGTGGAGCGCTGCGCTGTAGAGTGGAGCGCTGCGCTGTAGAGTGGAGCGCTGCGCTGTAGAGTGGAGCGCTGCGCTGTAGAGTGGAGCGCTGCGCTGTAGAGTGGCTTGTTGGGCTGTGGAGCGCTGCGCTGTAGTGTGGAGCGCTGCGCTGTAGTGTGGAGCGCTGCGCTGTAGTGTGGAGCGCTGCGCTGTAGTGTGGAGCGCTGCGCTGTAGTGTGGAGCGCTGCGCTGTAGTGTGGAGCGCTGCGCTGTAGAGTGGAGCGCTGCGCTGTAGAGTGGCTTGTTGGGCTGTGGAGCGCTGCGCTGTAGTGTGGAGCGCTGCGCTGTAGAGTGGAGCGCTGCGCTGTAGAGTGGAGCGCTGCGCTGTAGAGTGGAGCGCTGCAGAGTGGAATAGTGCGCTGTAAAGTGGAGTGGTGCGCTTTGTGGAGTAGTGCGCTGTAGAGTGGAGTGCTGCGCTGTAGAGTGGAGTGTTGCGCTGTAGAGTGGAGTGGAGTGCTGCGCTGTAGAGTGGAGCGCTGCGCTGTAGAGTGCCGCGCTGTAGAGTGGAGCGCTGTATAGTGGAATAGTTCGTTCGTTTCAAACTTTATTTCGGTTGTTTATGAACCATAAAAGTACAACAAAAAGAAAAATACGTTTGAAAGAGTAAACTAATACACAAGTTACATCTCATTTCATATATACAGTCAATAGGTTAACATATGGTTATGGAATAGCAATTAGGATACTAAAACAATAATTTATACATAGACAAGTTAAAAATTTAGAACGCATTGGAAGCCCAAGTTTTCCTGAGACTGGTTATCTAACTACACCCAGGGTGCCTTGTTGCTTCCAAACCATTCTCCGTCTTGTTAACCACATGGAAAACAGAAATTTGGCAATGGCGGTAACTATTAGTGCATTAGTATCAGATTTTAAAATTCTAAAAAACTCTAAGTAGTTCCTAACTCCTAGGTTCACACATAGCTGTATAATCCATTTCTTTCTGCTAGCGGAGTAAGCAGGACAGAACAAAATCACATGCGTTAACGACTCATTTGGGTCCTCACAGCCTGGACAGAAGCGGGCTGGACCCACTTTCCATTTGTCTGTGTAAGAGTGCAGGGGTAGTGTGCCGTATCTGAACTGTAAGTACAGTTTCTTTGCTAAGACCGGTTCTATAGTGTATAGTGTCTAGTGTCAAAGCTGTTAAAATCGTTGCTGAAACTATAGAAGTCACAGATATACTTGGAGTAAAGATCATGCTGAACAACTCATGTCTAGTGATCCTCGCGGTGTATCGCCCCCCAAACTCCACGTCAGCTTTTAACGACTTGTTTGATCCAATCATCTCTGATTTATGTACTAGGTATCAAAAAATCATAGTGACCGGAGATTTTAACATGCACTGGGATAAGGTTCATAAAGATGGCCCATCTCGCTGCCTAGAGAATACCATGTCCTCCCTGGGGATTAGTCAACTTGTGGATGGACCCACGCATGTTAAGGGGCACATCCTAGACCTCATTTGGACATCGGATCCTAGGGTCAAACTTGGGGATATCCTGCCTTGTGTCTGGTCGGAACACTATTTGGTGAATTGTGAGATCCCGTTTGAAAGTCATGTGTCCCAAAATCCCCCTAAATTAAAAAAAGTCCGGCAGTGGACTAAAGTGGACTCTCAATCCTTGACCTGTAGTCTACCTAACCGCGTCCAAACCTTTGTTTTAAAGGGGGATTTGGAGCAGGACTATAAAGAGCTAATGCAGAATCTGAGTCAGGCAATAGACCAGATAGCCCCGGAGAAAGTACAAAGGGTGAAAGGAATAATAAAAGGTGCCCCGTGGTTTACCCCGCTTCTAAGAGACCATAAAAAGAAACTCCGGTGCCTAGAAAGGACCTGGAGGAGAACTAAAGAGGGAACAGATAGGAAACAATACAGAACCTCACTGAAGATATACAAGAAACTGATTATGACAACAAAAGCAGACTTCTATGAATCCCGTATTAGTCAGGCGGAAAATATTCAAAAGGAAACATTTAAAATTCTTACCGAACTGACCAAAAAACCAGATACATCGGAAATAACAATAACGGCCGATAGTTTCCAAAACTTCTTTTTTGAGAAGGTGGAAACTATCCTCTTGGAGATCAAGGCCAAGGCCATGAAAGACCCTTGTCCGTTACAAGAAGTTCAGTCTTCTACTGAAGGATATCTTGTGAAATTTCCTGAATTAGATCCGCGAAGCCTGGAGCAGATCATGAATAATATTAAGTCAGGCTCCCCAGCAGACCCGTGTCCCCCCAAGGTCTTTAGCCTTGCTCGCCCCATTCTGGAAAATCATACTATTTCCATTCTCAACAGCTCAATGGTGACTGGCCATTTACCATCAAGTCTTAAGGAGGCACGGGTGAGACCCTTGCTTAAAAAGCCTGGAGCTGACCCGACCATCTTAAAAAATTATAGGCCAATATCCCAGCTGCCATATCTGTCCAAGATTCTAGAGCAACATGTGCTGAAATCCCTTTCCTCGTTCCTGGAATCATACCATCTTCTCCAGGAGCGTCAGGCGGGTTTCCGGGCACACCACAGCACTGAGTTGGTGATGCTTGCTGTGCTGGATGATCTGAGGGGTATGGCTGACAGTAAAAAACCAAGCGCCCTGATACTTTTAGATCTATCAGCGGCGTTTGATACTGTTGGCCACTCCCTGCTATTGGATAGATTGGCTGCTTTTGGGATAAGGGGTCAGGCCCATCAATGGCTCCAATCTTTCTTGACTGGTAGGACCCAGAGGATTCAACTGGGGGATGCCATTTCGAAAGCAGGGGTGATAGAGTGCGGAGTCCCTCAGGGATCCGCATTGTCCCCACTACTTTTTAACCTGTACCTCCAGCCGTTGATTGCTTCCCTAGCTGTCATGGGTTGCCGTGTATTTAACTATGCTGACGACACCCAGCTATTGCTAAGTATCGATAATACAATCTCAGCACAAACCAGTGCTCAGAACATCCTCAGACATACAGTTGGCTGGATGACGGCCAATCAGCTGAAAATGGTACTGGTGGTCTCTACTCTAGCATCACCTTGGAGTGACCTCTACTGGCCTAAAGAACACAACACAATTGGGTCAGAGCTATTGACTGCCTGCACACTATTCCACTATTTTTAGTCTAGTATCTAGTACTCAATGGCCTGTGCGTATAGGTCGAGGGCGTGACCCGTAAACACCCCCTAAAGTGTGATGAAAAACATCACATACAATGATAATAGCAAAAGGACCCGCACAAGGAAAATTATATATACATTATATTTTTTGCTCAATTATGCAATAGTATTTACACATATACAACTTTTACGCTTTCCAGGAAGAAGTGGAGTCCAAATCTTGACAAATATGAAGTAGAGCTTTTTATTCATGGATAAGCATGGTGAGAGTTCAAAAAATTGCTAGCAGCCAACGCGTTTCGTCACCACTGTGACTTCTTCAGGGCTCTAAGGTTGGTTGAGCTGTAAAACATACACCTTGCTTCACGTTTTCTGTCCTACGGGTTCAACGATTGTGATTTGCGGGACCATCAAAATCTCTTCTTTAGGTATTGGGCATTTTTGCAGTGCTCCCGTTTCCGAGTGTATCGTCCCGTCTCAGTGAATGGAGACGGGACGATACACTCGGAAACGGGAGCACTGCAAGAACCCGTAGGACAGAAAACGTGAAAGACGTCACGCTTAACTAATCATATTACGTCCGATATTATCCTGGTGACACAGATGGGAATACTGCTAAAAGCTGCACGTTAGAAGAAAGACTGAGAAGTTAGATCAAAAACAAAAACAAAAGGAATTGGAAAAAGGAATATATTCCCTGTATTGTGGTCAGATTGATATTTCTTGGTTCAAAAGAAGCAAGGTGTATGTTTTACAGCTCAACCAACCTTAGAGCCCTGAAGAAGTCACAGTGGTGACGAAACGCGTTGGCTGCTAGCAATTTTTTGAACTCTCACCATGCTTATCCATGAATAAAAAGCTCTACTTCATATTTGTCAAGATTTGGACTCCACTTCTTCCTGGAAAGCGTAAAAGTTGTATATGTGTAAATACTATTGCATAATTGAGCAAAAAATATAATGTATATATAATTTTCCTTGTGCGGGTCCTTTTGCTATTATCTACTGGCCTAAAGACCTAGGGCCGTCACCGATACCCAGTGATAAGGTGAAAAGCCTTGGAATTAAAATCGACAATGAGCTGTCAATGGCCAGCCAGATCTCCTCAGTAGTGGGGATGTGCACTGGCCTGATTCGACAGCTGAGAAAGCTGGCCCCTTTTCTCTCGTGTTCCGTACTTCGGATGGTAGTTTCTGCCACTATCATTTCGAGGTTGGATTACGGGAACGCTCTTTATCTAGGCTTACCCAAAATTCTGACTAACAGACTACAGGTGGTCCTAAAAACTCAAGACTGTCTTGTTTGTGGAGGCACTGACCATGAAATAATCCCGTCCACACTAGCTCACATGCATTGTCTGTTGTAATATTCCCCTCCAGAAGCGCGAAGAGACCTGATGGTGAACCAGCGCTATATAAAAACCAATTAACATAACATAACATAACATAAATGATGCAGCCTGCCTGATCTTCAAGCTACCCAGAAGATCACATGCTACTGCTCTACTCCTCAAGTTACATTGGCTCCCCATTGAACAGAGGGTAGAGTTTAAGAGCCTGTGTACAGCCCACAAGGCCATCTATGGGCTGGCTCCTGCATACATCAAAGAGCGCCTGAAGGTATATACCCCCGGACGGGCTTTGCGGTCCGCAGACTCTCAGCTTCTAGTCCGCCCCTGCTATAAGTTAAAAACTAAAGGAGGGAGGTCTTTCTCGGTTTTGGCTCCGCAGATATGGAACAACTTACCAGAAACTCTTCGGAAAGAAGCGAATCTACTGCGCTTTAGAAAGCTGTTAAAAACGTTCTTGTTTAGGGAGGCCTTCGACCCAGCTAAATAGATTAAATCTCTGGTCCCTGGACCCTAGTCCACTTTCTTTCCTATGAATCTTTGTTGTTGGTTTGTTTTCCAAGCGCCTTGAGACCTGTTGGTGAGTTGGCGCTATAAAAGACCAAGTTAACAATAACAATAGTTCCTGCTCAAAGCTGTAAACATTCTTAGAATCCAGAAAGCTATCAGTAAGGCTCGAGGGCCTGGCTGATCGGAGAACTTTGTGTAAGTTATGACGTTTTATGGTCTCTGCCAGGGTTCGCCTCGAGATGGCTTGGCACGCGACCTCCGGATTAGACCAGAGATTCTCCATGCCAACCCTAGACGCCTGCCCCTTTATAAATGATAGCCACTTAATCCTTCCTGCACCCGGACAGGCCATCACAATCTTCAGTTCTTCTCTATAGCACTCAAGCTCCGGGACACTCCACAATCTACGCCAATAGAGAAGCGGGCGTGAGGCAATTGCATCTGCAATTGGCCTCAGATTTAAATCCAGCCTTAATGGAATTAGTGGGGTATTTTTAGGTAAAGAGAGCAACTGTCTAATGAAATTGTTCTCGGTTGTGCTAATCTCACTCGCTGGTCGGTGCCCCCAGAGTTCCGCACCATAAAGAGTGGAAGATCTGGCTTGAACCTTGTATATTTCCAGCGGTGCGCTCACTAATTTATGGACGCAGGATTTCTGCACTTTTAGAATCCCCCCCGCAGACTGTGAAAGCCCTAGATTAGCCCTAGACATTTGAGTATCCCAACCCATTTTGTCATTCAGTGTTAGACCTAGGTAGGTGAAGTTATTTACTCTTTCCAGTGCTCGTCCATCCATTTTCGGGCGAGGGCAATTAATTGTGCTGGCATTAAACACCATGTACTTTGTTTTGTCTATATTGATCACCAAGTTCCTTTTCCTACAGAATTCGGTGAATTGGTCTAACACCCGCTGCATCCCCATTGGTGTTTTTCAGAGCAGCAGGGTGTCATCCGCAAACATAAGTGCAGGAAATTTACCACCAGCTAAATTTGGTGCGTCAATGTTATTTACACTAGTCAGGTCATCAACAAGGCCATTTAGGAAGAGAGAAAATAGGGTAGGGGCCAGTACACACCCCTGCCTAACTCCCTTCTCAATTGGAAAAGCTCGTGTCAGCTGGCCAAATTTGCCATATCGTACCTTCGCAAAGGTTCCTTCGTGGAGTCTTTAAATTGGTGACACAAATAGGGGGGAATCCCCATTGTAGTTAATAGGCTCCACAGTTGGTTCCTGTCCACCATATCAAAGGCGGATTTGAGGTCCACAAATGTTAGGTACAAACTGCCCCCTTCCAAAACCACGTGCTTCCAGTAAAGTACCTGGAGCCGTAGTAATTGGTCGATAGTTGATGTTTTAGCTCTAAACCCTGCTTGCAGATGGGAGAGGATCTTATTCTGGGTGATCCAATCTAGTAAGCGTTGTAGAAGCAGTCTAGCATAGATTTTTTGGGTAACATCAATGAGGCTAATAGGCCTATAATTTGACGGGACCAGCGGAGAGCCCTTTTTATAGATCGGGATTATTTCGGCCCCCAGCCAGGTACTTGGAGCTTCCTGTCCGTCAAGGATGGCGTTAAATAAAACGGTCAGGTAGGGAACCCAGATCTTCAACTCGTCCCTAAAAAGATCACCAGGGATCTTATCCAGCCCTGGGGCCTTGTTACATTTCAGTGCTTGTACCGCAGATGTAACTTCCAACAAAGTAAATGATGGAGGGTGGCAACCCGGTACCATATTCAAGGGCGAGCTTGGTAGGACTTTGTTTTGAGTAGCGGGACTAGAGTAAAGATCACTAAAATAGTCACACCAGGCTTCCTCAGCAATGTTAAGATCGATCTTTACCTTGCCCTCTTGCTTCCCAGTGTGAACCAAATTCCAAAAGGTTCGAGCATCTTTCGCAATTAATGCCTGTTTGATTGCATACCATCTCTCTGTTTCCCATTCAGTTTTTGCATGGGACAGGAGATTCTTATAGGCATTCCTTGCGTTCATAATGGAGGTTCTATTGCCTGTTTTAAGAGCGAATACTAGAGTGGTTTTCGCCCTCCTACAAGACTGATTATACCAGGGATTAGTGTCCCGTATCTGCCGCTGGCACTGGTTTGATGGTCTGGGAAAGCTATCCGCCAGGGCCGTTGTTAGTTCTTTATGAATAACTAGGATTTTAGCACCTTTGTCATGGTTTTGGACGCTATCATGCAGTGCTATCAGCCGCTCAAACTGAGGGATAACACTTTTGTACAGTGAAGCCAAATTGTCCGGCGAAGACTTAATAGAGGCCCATCGGATTCTTTTGCCACCCTGTATGATCCTAATATTACTAGAGGCCATATCATCCTCTTGATGCGCCCCATCGGAATGTGGCAAATCCAAAACTGCTACCAGGGGATTGTGGTCACTTTCCGAACGATCATGTACATGGAATTGTCGGATCAGTGGCCACAAGGACAGGCTAGCCATGAGGTAATCTATTATTGATGAGTGACCCATTCCATTATAGGTACTCTTTCCTGGGCTATGCCCCGGAAAGCGACCATTACAAGCTCTGAGCGAGAATGTATACGTCAATGAGGTGAGCTGCATGACCATAGGTGTCCAAGATTTGGTTTGATAGACATTGGGGGATGGAATCTGGCAAATGTCGTCCTCATCTGATGTTATCTGAGAAACCCCCCCAAGTGGTTCATAATGGCAGTTGAAGTTTGCCCCCATTAGCACCTTGATCTCACTGGAGAAGCTGTTCAATAAAACGGTTAAGGACTCTAGAGTCTGTGAAGCCCCTCCCCCTTGGACAGGGCGTTAGTAGATGTTAATAATTGCTATTTTGGGTGTGTTTGGACGAGTTAGGAGAATGCATAATATATCACGGCAATTGGTGTTGATCCTTTTAACCGAAAACCCAAGATGAACACCCACCCATGTGATCAGGCCACCAGATGGTCTACCTCTAGGTCCTTTAGTTGCAAGCTCAGAATATGTAGCGAAGCCCATTCTGTGATGGATAGTCATGGCCCATGTTTCTTGGAATATACAGATGCCATGGTTATCCACAAAATCACACCAGTCGGTGCTATCTAGTTTTGCAGACAAACCCGCCACATTCCATGATAGGAGTACTAAGTTTCTATTTTTGCCAGTCAGTTGGTCAGGTGGCTGGTTGGAGGGTGTGGCAGATTCTGCAATTGGGTCACCTACTTCAGGACTCATCTGTCCCTTAGAGGAATCGTGGCCAGGTATGGTGCGGTTGTCCTCATGTATACTAAAGGGGGGAATGCCAGATTGAGAGGGTGTGGGTAAAAGCTTTAACCCACTTAGAGTATCCTCCCTAGCTGGCTCCCCCCCACCCACCCTTTGGCCGATTATAGGAGGGATAGCAAGAACAGGGAGTCAGTCACAACCATCGAAGCAGGAAAGAGCGCCATATCTATTGGAGATTTCCAATGGGGTGAAGGGGATCAGATGCTCCATGTTCCTGCTCACATGGGAGTAATCTAACCCCCCTGTAGGCATACTACGGCCACTAACAGGGATTGAGTTCCACCCCGGGATGTTTCTAGTAAGCAGGGGCCTAGGGAAGTGGCTCGTGTGGCTATTATGGGAGGGCACATGCACATTCCTGGTACAATAAGGGTCAACTAACCCCCCAGGGAAAAGGGCAGGAGTCGCAAACGATCTTGGATAGAAGTAAGTTAGATCGTATGTGGCTATAGCGGTATTCAAGTTCCCAGAGGACCCTGATAATATACATATAACTGCCTCTGGGTTTCTAAAATTGATTACAACAATGTCTCCCTCTATGTTTTTTTCCCTGGTGCCCAACCAGGGAAGGCGCCTGACATGGACTATCTCCCCATCGATGTAGTATGGGAGTGGTCTGTTTTGTCCTAGCCAATGCAGAATCTTGTTTTTGAGTTGGGGATACCCCTCCTTTTTGCCTACTTCTAGGGTAGGGACGCCTGTGAGTACGACTACAAATGGTAGGGCATCAGGGGGTAGTTCAACGTTATATCCCTGTGATTTATCATTGGTGGGCAAGCTCAACCTCCCCCTTCCCAGTTGCTGGCTCCTAGCACTGGGATTTACTCCACCCTTCTGGGATTCTCTTGCATCCTGTGCAATAGATTTTACCACTGTTGCCACAGGAGCCTGAGCCTGTTGAGAAACCAAGTTTTTCCGCTGGATGTTGCTAGGGGGCTTGCTAGCTACAATATTAACCTTAGCAAGGGTCTTGGGAGGATCTACAGATCTCAGTGTGTTGTTACCAGAAGGTTTAGTGGCTCCATTATTGCAATTTTTAGTACCGTTAAGGGCAGCCAGGGTAGGAGCAGGGACAGTTGGAATCTGGGGTAGAATTGTCGGCGCGGTAGGGGACCTTGGGATGGTCATGGGAAAAGTTGTCCTATCTTTGTCAGCAAACAATACCTCCAGATTACCTATTCGGTTTTCCACCCTTTTTAGTATATCCAATATGGGACACATAAAGGACCTAAGCAGCTGCTCAACAGTGTTCCGCACAAAATCAGTAGAGGGAGAAATTTCTTGACATAGGTCGGAACCAACCCCAGTTCCCCTCCCTTCGTTGTTAACAGGCAATGTGACATTATGGTCTGGGGTAGATACAACTATTGACATTATATCAGTTGGTACAGAGGCCTTAGTTACAATTGGGCCAATGGTCTTGGTTTTTAGTGCTTTGCCAAACTCGGAATGGCTAAGCTTGCCCCTTTGGGGAGCACCTAACCCCCTCCTCTTTTTGGTTGGAGGTGGTCCGGGAGCCTTAGTCGTATTAGGAATCCTGCCCGTCCTTTTGGGCAACTCCCTAGCAGGAAGACAAGATACATTTTCTACATTTGGGCCTGGACTTAGGGCACATGGAGGCGAAACATTGAATGGAGAGTCAATATATAGTGGGCCAGTGGGCGGTGGGGTGCTTCTGAGGAGTAGAGGGAATTTGTCCAGAGACAATGGATCTTCATAGGGGGTGTCGGTAATGGTATCCGACAGGATAAGTGTAGGCGCTAGATCGATCAGTGGTCTATTTTTCAGAGACTCAATAGAACGGCGACGTTCAATCCTACGCTCAGTGAGAGAATCATAGTGCGCTGTAAAGTGAAGTGGTGCATTGTAGAGTGGAGCGCTCCACTTTACAGCGCAGCACTCCAATCTACGGCGCTCCACTCTACAGCGCAGCGCTCCACTCTACAGCTCAGCGCTCCACTCTACAGCTCAGCGCTCCACTCTACAGCTCAGCGCTCCACTCTACAGCGCAGCGTTCCACTCTACAGCGCAGCGCTCCACTCTACAGCGAAGCGCTCCACTCTACAGTGCACAATTCCACTATTCAGCGCTGGACTCTACAGCGCAGCGCTGGACTCTGCAGCGCTGTACTCTACAGCGCAGCGCTGGACTCTACAGCGCAGCGCTGGACTCTACAGCGCAGCGCTGGACTCTACAGCGCAGCGCTGGACTCTACAGCGCAGCGCTGGACTCTACAGCGCAGCGCTGGACTCCACAGCGCAGCGCTCCACTCCACAGCGCAGCGCTCCACTCCACAGCGCAGCGCTCCACTCCACATCGCTCCACTCCACAGCGCTCCACTCCACAGCGCTCCACTCCACAGCGCAGCGCTCCACTCCACAGCGCAGCGCTCCACTCCACAGCGCAGCGCTCCACTCCACAGCGCTCCACTCCACAGCGCTCCACTCTACAGCGCAGCGCTCCACTATACAGCGCAGCGCTCCACTCTACAGCGCAGCGCTCCACTCTACAGCGCAGCGCTCCACTCTACAGCGCAGCGCTCCACTCTACAGCGCAGCGCTCCACTCTACAGCGCAGCGCTCCACTCTACAGCGCAGCGCTCCACTCTACAGCGCAGCGCTCCACTCTACAGCGCAGCGCTCCACTCTACAGCGCAGCGCTCCACTCTACAGCGCAGCGCTCCACTCTACAGCGCAGCGCTCCACTCTACAGCACAGCACTATTCCACTATTCAGCGCTCCACTCTGCAGCGCTCCACTCTACAGCGCTCTACTCTACAGCACAGCGCTCTACTCTACAGCGCAATGCTCCACTCTACAGCGCAGCGCTCCACTCTACAGCGCAGCGCTCCACTCTACAGCGCAGCACTCTACAGCGCAGCACTCTACAGTGCAGCGCTCCACTCTACAGCGCAGCACTCTACAGCGCAGCGCTCCACTCTACAGCGCAGCACTCTGCAGCGCTCCACTCTACAGCGCAGCGCTCCACTCTACAGCGCAGCACTATTCCACTATTCAGTGCTCCACTCTACAGTGCAGTGCTCTACAGCACAGTGCTCTACTCTACAGCGCAGCACTCCTCTCTACAGTGCAGCTCTCCACTCTACAGCGCAGCGCTCCACTCTACAGCGCAGCGCTCCACTCTACAGCGCAGCGCTCCACTCTACAGCGCAGCGCTCCACTCTACAGCACAGCGCTCCACTCTACAGCTCAGCGCTCCACTCTACAGCGCAGCGTTCCACTCTACAGCGCAGCGCTCCACTCTACAGCGAAGCGCTCCACTCTACAGTGCACTATTCCACTATTCAGCGCTGGACTCTACAGCGCAGCGCTGGACTCTGCAGCGCTGTACTCTACAGCGCAGCGCTGGACTCTACAGCGCAGCGCTGGACTCTACAGCGCAGCGCTGGACTCTACAGCGCAGCGCTGGACTCTACAGCGCAGCGCTGGACTCTACAGCGCAGCGCTGGACTCTACAGCGCAGCGCTGGACTCTACAGCGCAGCGCTCCACTCCACAGCGCAGCGCTCCACTCCACAGCGCAGCGCTCCACTCCACATCGCTCCACTCCACAGCGCTCCACTCCACAGCGCAGCGCTCCACTCCACAGCGCAGCGCTCCACTCCACAGCGCAGCGCTCCACTCCACAGCGCAGCGCTCCACTCTACAGCGCAGCGCTCCACTCTACAGCGCAGTGCCCACTCTACAGCGCAGCGCTCCACTCTACAGCGCAGCGCTCCACTCTACAGCGCAGCGCTCCACTCTACAGCTCAGCGCTCCACTCTACAGTGCAGCGCTCCACTCTACAGTGCAGCACTCCACTCTACAGCACAGCACTATTCAGCGCTCCACTCTACAGCGCAGCGCTCCACTCTACAGCGCAGCGCTCTACAGCGCAGCGCTCTACTCTACAGCGCAGCGATCTACTCTACAGCGCAACACTCCACTCAACAGCGCAGCGCTCCACTCAACAGCGCAGCGCTCCACTCTACAGCGCAGCACTCTACAGTGCAGAGCTCCACTCTACAGCGCAGCACTCTACAGCGCAGCGCTCCACTCTACAGCGCAGCACTCTGCAGCGCTCCACTCTACAGCGCAGCGCTCCACTCTACAGCGCAGCGCTCCACTCTACAGCGCAGCGCTCCACTCTACAGCGCAGTGCTCCACTCTACAGCGCAGCGCTCCACTCTACAGCGCAGCACTATTCCACTATTCAGTGCTCCACTCTACAGTGCAGTGCTCTACAGCGCAGTGCTCTACTCTACAGCGCAGCGCTCCTCTCTACAGTGCAGCTCTCCACTCTACAGCGCAGCGCTCCACTCTACAGCGCAGCGCTCCACTCTACAGTGCACTATTCCACTATTCAGCGCTCCACTCTACAGCGCAGCGCTCCACTCTACAGCACAGCGCTCCACTCTACAGCGCAGCACTATTCCACTATTCAGCGCTCCACTCTACAGCGCAGTGCTCTACTCTACAGCGCAGTGCTCTACTCTACAGCGCAGTGCTCTACTCTACAGCCCAGTGCTCTACTCTACAGCGCAGCGCTCTACTATACAGCGCAGCGCTCTACTCTACAGCGCACCACTCCACTCTACAGCGTAGCACTCCACTCTACAATGCACCACTCCACAAAGCGCACCACTCCACAAAGCGCACCACTCCACTTTACAGCGCTCTACTCCACTATACAGCGCTCTACTCCACTATAAGCGCAGCGCTGTACTCTACAGCGCAGCGCTCTACTCTACAGCGCAGCGCTCTACTCTACAGCGCAGCGCTCTACTCTACAGCGCAGCGCTCTACTCTACAGCGCAGCGCTCTACTCTACAGCGCAGCGCTCTACTCTACAGCGTAGCACTCCACTCTACAATGCACTACCCCACAAAGCGCACCACTCCACAAAGCGCACCACTCCACTTTACAGCGCTCTACTCCACTATACAGCGCTCTACTCCACTATAAGCGCAGCGCTCTACTGTACAGCGCAGCGCTCTACTCTACAGCGCAGCGCTCAACTCTACAGCGCAGCGCTCAACTCTACAGCGCAGCGCTCTACTCTACAGCGCAGCGCTCTACTCTACAGCGCAGCGCTCTACTCTACAGCGCAGCGCTCCACTCTACAGCGCAGCGCTCCACTCTACAGCGCAGCGCTCCACTCTACAGCGCAGCGCTCCACTCTACAGCGCAGCGCTCCACTCTACAGCGCAGCACTATTCCACTATTCAGCGCTCAACTCTACAGCGCAGTGCTCCACTCTACAGTGCAGCGCTCCACTCTACAGTGCAGCGCTCCACTCTACAGTGCAGCGCTCCTGACGGAGGGGATGATTAATTAGGTGTAGGAGGGGCCAGGGGACTCGGTGCAGCAGCTCAGAAGCCGCGCTGGGGAGACCGTGAGAGAGAGAACCAAGGGAAATAGAACAGCTTAATTTGCACCGGGGTAGTCCTGGAACTCTTGCACTAAAGACAGGAAAAAATGGATATATGAACCTTGGAGACTGATTCTGAGAGTTGTGCAAGTTTTATTAGAAGACACAGCTTCTAAAAATAATCAATGACAGCATAAAAACCACGTAGCATTTGGCCCTGTACCCAGCATTCTCTTGAAAGTCACATGGACCAGTTTGAGTTTTACAAAGTACAGTTTGCAGCTGCTATGAGAGAGGCTTTGCTCTAAGTACACTTTTGAGCTTTGAGGCTGATTGCATAGAAAAAGGCTAAGCACATATGGGTACACACACCACTGTATATAAAGTCATATCCTGCAAGTACAAGTTAAACACTTCTAATGCAGTGAAGATAAAACAAGGTCAGAGAAAACATAACAAATATAACATTTCAGATGGCGAAATATAACTGGAATGCAATAAGGAAAAAGTATTATAAAGCAAAGTATAAAATGGAGGAGCATAGCCTAAGTACATGGAACAAGGGCTATCTCGAGTAACCCCTGGGAAAAACTCCTGTCCGACACTCAAGTGCAGACGCGGAGTAGTTCAACGATAATCTGGCGGACCAGCCTTTTATATTGTTCAGGGGTGAGGGGCCTATGGTCACGCTATATCACGTCACCTCGAACCACATATCCTTCTGTCGCCTCTCACGCCCCTGCCTGGTGACTTTCCCATCATTGGTGTAAATGTGACTACCTTCTCGTAATTGTGTGGCACATACGTTAGCCTAGACTGAGTTCCTGCCATTCTGACTGGAAGTTTGTCATTAATCAGAAATGTGTTATTATTGCTTCGAAGGGTTCTATTCATGTGTCAATCAGGCAGTCCGCGATAATATTTCGCCACATGTATCTTTAGTTTATCGGATATCTTGCTTGACATAGTTGTGGTGGGAGCTTCCCTTATTCTATTCATGGCTTAGGTGGGGGACGTGGGGTATGTTGCAAGATTTATTGAGGAACTTGACTTCTACAGCTTGTGAGAAAGATACAATGAGGTGGGGCCTGGTAGGGGTGCGGGTCCTTGCAGACAAGAGCAGCTGGGTGAAGCTTGGGTCAGACCTGCTTTCTGCTTCTGCTTAAGCTAAGAGAAAATGGCAGTGCTCAGGGCAACGTAACTGAGGCCTGTAACTTCTGGACAGCAGGGCCTACACAGGGGTCATGTCGTGCAGGTGATAGGTGTGTCCTTGGATGGCTATGCAGGTAGAAATTCACCCTCCAACATTCCCCCCTCTGGTTCATATCATTGAACCAATCAACATCTCGAACGTCATACGAACTGCATACTTAGCTGGAGATGGGGGAAGTGGCCAGGGCGAGTTATAAAGAAGTAGTTCCTAAATCCTCACCTGGTCCTCCTAATTTCTTACACATTGTCTCATAGGGACATACCAAGTCTCTCCCTGAGAGAAGCGGTGGGCCACCATGTACTGGGGACTGGTACTGACTTTCAGAAGGAACCTGCTCCAAGTGAGGGTCGGGGACAGTACGCTCTATGTTCAACACTGCTATCTCTACATCTTCCCCTTGTCCCCTGTGCATACCTGTGTTCACATCTGTGTAGTTAGACCTTATTTTTCTAGCATAATGCAACATAATCTGTGTTCCGCAATACACAACTACAAGCACACATAATATAGGCATTATAAATTTTAGTACTGCAGATAGCCATAAAGGCGTCCAGTCCAAATTGGACCAATTACTAAAAACATCTACTTTTGCACTCCCATCCTCAGGCATTTGTTGTCCCAAATTGTCCAAATCCCCAATGGCCTTTGTAAGTGTTCTGTTATCCGCATCATCGGCCAATATCAAGGCACAGCAGAACGACTTTCCCATCCTGGCGCATCCACCACTATTCATCGCAATTAACTGGTCTAAAACATAGCGTTGTTTCAGAACCACGAGTCTCAAAGGTCGTAGTTCTTCTTTCACGGCGTTGAACCCATCACTGGTGTTGTTAACAAGCTGCATCAGTTCATATCTCGTTACTTGGAGCCATCGGGCATTGTCTTTGGTCTGGAACATGGGGATAACTCCCCCAAGGTAAAGTTCAGCATCGTTGATATCTTCCGGAATCTCATGGAATGTGTCATCTGAGGACTACTTTTTGACTTCTCCTTTTCGGTGGTGGGGCAGGGTGACATCACCTGCCATTGGGTGTGGAGGGATGTGGGAAATGTTCGTTGCTGGGACGATGAGATGCCATTCATGCATCGTCACGATAGAACAAAGTCCTTGCCATTGGGGAGGCAACTGCAGATACATATTTTCTCCGCAGATCCGTAGATGCCAATGAGGATGGATGTGCCGTACTTCATGTTCGAATTAAATCTAGTGCTCTTGCAATTGGCATTCCTGCCCACAGGTACCGTCCCATTACCAAGGAAGCAAAGGAGAGGAGACTTTTAGCTTGTATGCTCTTTTCTGTGTGTATGGTGTACCATTACTGGATGTGTATCCTCTAGTTTCCCTACCCCATATCTCAGCACACTCCCTCTCTATCTCCTCATTTAAATTATATTTGTGCTCTTGTCCTACAGTTGTGCTACCTAAGGAGGCTGCCTTACATATCAAGTCATGTGGACCATTCCATTTGATATTGAAATAGATGCTGGCCTTCAGGTGTAGAATAGGTCTCCACTGACAAGGGCATGTGTCATGGGTGTGGTTACATTGGTGATGTTCAGGTGAGTGGCATTCGGATGTGGGTGTTGGGAAAGTGAAGTACCCTAGTTTCTTATAGTGATGTTCCCAAATCTGCATTATGTCGGCAGGTACTTTCATATCACGGTAAACCTCCATTCTCCTTTCAATTTCCAATGTATTAGTCATCACCCTGAATGTTACATACTTGTCATCCCACTCTGTGGTATTTACAAATGCATCATCCACTTTGGCTGAGTGGAGCTGTATCTGACCATGTATGCGGCAAAGGAACAGGTGTAGAAGACATTTGGCTGCGGGTGGTGGGACTACTTTAGGTAAAGTACAATTCATCTGCGCCGACAGCGTGAGGAATGTGTGAACATACAAAGCAGGACACAAATGAAGAAAGGTCATTTGTGACCTTTCTTCCAACCTCCCTCATGTCTCTATACCAATAGAACGTTGTGAATCTCATTATCCTCTGCTCTATCACTAGGGCACTGGGAGTGGGAATCAGGCATATAGTGCTGGTCGAAGGTGTAAACAACTGTCTCCTGGAGATTACTAATCCAGTCTGCCTTAAGTCGGGTACGTGATGTATATCTAACTGGCACTTTCTCGCTACTCATTCTATGTCTAAGACTTCTTTTATTTTGACGGGATCGTCTTGGTGTACCTGGCACAGTGGGGGTCAAGATGATATTGAGTGCCAAGTCCCTTCCTGTAGGGTCAGCATGGGGTACAGAAGGTGTCAAGACAGGCACAGAGGTGTCATAGCTACTACTGGTGCTTTTCCCAGTTTGCTTGTTACCAGGAAGTGTCTTAGGCATGGGTAGCTCTGTGGTCGTGACAAACTTAATTTTGCTAATTGCTCCTTTCTCTCTCTCAGATCGCACTGCTAACCAGCGGAATGTTGCTACTGAAACTACAAACATAAAAAAGAAAATAATAGCTGTACATATCTTTTTAATTGAAAGCTTGACATGGAGGGTTGTTCTGTTGCTGCGTCTCAGTCCGTAGGCCATCATACGATCTCCACTTCCTTGATCTTGGATCGTTAACTGGCACATGATGTCTTCTTTGCTGTCAATGCTCAGATCTTGGACGGTGACGGGTGGAACCTCAAAAAGTCCATTTGCAAGTGTTCATTGAATTGAAGTTTCTCCACTTCCGAACTGCTTCATAAAAAGATGTGTGTCCCAAAGCAGATAGGCGGAAGTTCATCAGAGATAGGACTCTTGTCTTTGTCTTTGATATCTGAATGAAAAAGAACTTTGGAGCACGCATTAGTGCACACAAATGAACAACAATTCATCGCTTACAATATCAGAAGAGGGCCCAGTGTCTTATTTTAAGTCTTGCGGAGAGAATAACCACATCTATTGATCTGTCAATGACAAGCCGGTGAGACTTGAACAGGCCGTTAAGGCTCTTACCCTAACATTGTCACAGTGCCTGAAAAATGAAAAATGAAAAAAAAATGACTGTCACTGTCACTGCGGGTCACTGCAACAGCATCCAGTAATCCCCAGTGACAGATGACCTCATGAAGTAGGAAGGTAGCTGCGGCCTTCGCGTCACAATGGACACACGGTCCAACTCAAATTTACCGTGAAAAAGGGCACACCACTAACATGATGTGTCTTTATCTTAGGCATCTGTCTCTCTAAAAAGGACTCTAAAAGGACACAAAGAGTTGTGTCTGTTCATGTGCATCGGGAATGAACCACTCTGTTTGCAGAGTTGTGGACATGACATCACGGGTAATGTGTAAGAAGGTGCAACTGACTGAGTGCTTAATTGAAAAAGGGCTTGCGGCATGACAGGCTTCCCTGTCATTGTCTGTTTCTAAAATAAAATCTAAAGCACCCTGCATCCTGTTGTACTCCCCTCTCCTTCCACTATTTTTATCTTCAGGTGGGGCACTTCTCTGTATCTCCCTAAGGTGCAGCTGTGCAATGAAATCATAGTGCTGTGTGTGGGCATGATGGACCTCCTTGCACTGTTGAGGGTGTATTTTTGGCAAGCAGAATAGGGGAGCATTGCTTACTCCCTGCATGCGTCCTTTTAACATTGAAATCCTACTTTATATCTGCATTCATTTCTACTTTCCCAGCACTGGGCATGTGTGAAGTAACTACTGTACACAGCGGTGCATATCTGGAAACATATTCCTTATCTCTTCTAATCCATCTGCACACACATATTCCTTACTAATTCTTTACCAACCTGTGTGGTCTTTTAGGCCACTCTTTTCTCTTTGCTCATTTCCAAAGACCAACGTATATTTATACAATCCTTTTTCCCTTTCTTATCAATCTTATTGTTTGCTGTCAATGACAGGAACCTTTTTCCTGTTTTGGCTCTACGCCCAGAATATGCAGTCTGGCCAGGAACGCTATCTATGAACATGGCCCGAAAATAAAAAGAAACTCTATTAATTTGTCTGCATTCTATAATATCTGAAAACATGTGTTGTCTCTATTTGCAATATGCAAAATATACGTGTTGTATTATAAAATAATTTTTTTTTATTTGTAATGCACATGTTCACTCAAAATGGTGTATTTGTAATAAACAGCAGATCCTTATTGTATTCCAACTCAAGATATTCTTTGAATCCACCTCAGAAGGATGAAATGCTCTAGCAGCACATGATCTCGTGACTCATGATATTTATTTATCTGAAAAGAAGTGTGGTGCAACTAGTGTGCATTCCATTCCATCGTTTTATCTCTGGCTTGTGCCTGTGTCAGCTGCTGCTGAATTTTGGGACGTGGGAGTGAATCATTCTATTTAGTTGCTCAGTCTTGCATTATTAGGTGAAATTGACAGTGTGTGTGAATTATATGTGACCATTCACATAACGAAACTATCTATTTCTAAAATAAAAAATGCAAACATAAAATTGACAGTCTGCGTGCATTTGGGAACCGTAAAGGGCATTGTACCATTTTCATTGAAACATATTCTCATATTTAATTTGGCCATCAGACTGTGGAAAAGTAAATTTTGCCATGTCATATGTGCCTACGTGTTCCCCATCTTATGTTATATGTGCATGATCGATATGCATGTATTCCCCTCTGATCGATTAAAGACGCAATTACAGTTGTGTCCATCTCTAGTATGCCAGTTTCCAGTTTTCGTGAATATAACGAATATCAGGCCTATGTAAAGCTACGTTGCCACGTTTTACAGTGTGCACGTTAATTCATTGAATTGTCCCCGTTTCTAGGCCTCAAAAGGGCCCGGACTCAGATTCAGCTCCTGTTTCCTGAACTCTCCGAGGAGCGATACAGCCCCCACCTGTATCCCTGACCCTTAGCTTACTTCTTGCCATGCAGTGCCCGGCCCGGCCTGGCTCTGCCTCCCAGTCTGCCAAGAATATGTTATGTTTCTAGTTATCAGTTCAGCCCCTCCTTCTCTGCATTCCTAAGCTACTGAATCGCATCAATAGTTTCCGTCATGGTCTAGCCTTTATGTCTCCATGTAAGAGAAATACTGTATTAAAATTCATAGAATATTCCTCGCACATGCAATACATTTAGAATAATGCATGCACCAGTCTTAGTGTCTGTTAGCCTTTACCCTGAAAACTTTTGGATTCTATCAACATGTACTATAAACACCAGATACCAGATATGCCTGAGTACATGTCGCTCTGACCCTCCAGACTTTCGTCTCCTCTTCTAGTGCAGAAGTCATAGCCCCCAGTTTTCCCTAGTAACACGTCATTGCCAGTTTACGCGCACCACTAGGTTAGAGGTCCCAGCTGCTCAGGTAGCCCCCTCCATGTTTCCGCCCCGTTTATGACATATTCTGTTACGTTTACATCACATGTCTATGTATACGCCCTGTACACGCCTTCTTGTTACATCATTTTACCCTTATCTTTCGCGACTGTTACAAACTCCGCCTACTGCTACGCCTACTGTATTGAATGTAATGCATTTGTTTTGATATATATACTGTGCACCCATATTAAAAGTTACCCTTGCCAATTCCCAGATCCTGCCCCCGGCAGCTGCCATCCTATTCCCATGCAGGCTGTCCTGTTCCTGTCCTTTTATGCCTGATTAAAGCCTGTATACTTCAGCTACCTCGAATCTTGACTCTTATTTATTGAGCTATCTGTTATTAGAGTATCCTGAAAAATAGAACCGGTAATTAATTATTTATTTACCACATAGTGGCGCCCGAATAGGGACTTGCCCTTTCCCCACGCGCCGGAGAAGCCACGCAAGCCCCCTGATCCTCTGCAGCCGTGACGGAACCATACCGGCCACGTGCAGATATTTCTGCTTCAAGTATCCCTCAGGCCCACGGAGGAGACGGAGGTTGCGGTCCAGCGTCCAGACGAGGCGGTGGAGGAACGCGGCGAGTCCCGACCAGAGCCCAAGCCGAGAGTCCAAGGTCCGAGGTATCCGGAGGCCCACCTGTAACTGAAGTCCGAAGTTCGTCCGTCCGTCGTCGTAGCAGTCCAGTCCAGTCCGAGGCCTTCCGTTCTTGCTGCCCGGTGAGTACCATTGCTGGGGTAGTATCTAGACAGGGTCAATTAATTTGTCTCTGGTCCGTGGGTTTGGGTACACAGATCCAACACGAAGTGTCCACCTAGGTGGATGCGGGTCCTGACGTGTCTCTTTATGAGACCGGTAAGTTTCGTACTGTTTTAGCAGTGCATCTAGTCATTCCAGTAAGTTCTGTTCTGTTCTCGAGAAATTCATGTGTTTCTGTTTTCAGTATTCCAGGTAGTATTCTGTCCGAACTGTTATTTTAAATGTTATTTCATGTGTTTTCAATGTTGTGGTATGAGTGATTTGTTTTCAAGTTATTATTGTGTTTATCGTGTATTGTATTCGTGTCCAGATTCCAGTCTAAGTCATGCCTCTGTTCTCGAAGTTACGTCAGTTAAAAACCAGAAAAGGTCTGCTCGAAGAAGCAGTTCCTGTCCCGCCTAGGGACAGTCCAGGTCATTTTATGTATCATAAGCATGGCATAAGTGCCATATTATATCTAGACTTATGGGTCGAGTATACTAAAGATCTAGAAGAGAAATATAGATGGCCTGTATCAGGTACATGGGATGCCGAGTGCATCATGCGAGTAGAAGAAGCATTATGGAAAAAGAAATCCAGACAGTCCCAGAAAGATGCCATCGAGTTATGGCGCAAAGAATCTCATAAAAGAACCGAAAAAGAAATCAGAAAGTCAGAATTAAGTAGAGAATCCTCAGAAAGAGCCCAAGAAAGGGAATTAATCGAAGTAGGTGAACGAGTTAAAGCCGAACAGTCAGACAGACAGAGAAATGCCCTTATTAAGGGTATGTATCCTCTTCTTGCCGAGGGCTTGCCAAAAGCAACCCCGGAAGCACCATGTAATTTTCCGCCGCCATTGGTTCCGATTAAGCTACGTCACAAACCGACCGCAGCTGATATTTTTCTCTCGTCCTATTTGGACGACACAGTCCCAGAATATGCAAATCCTGTTCCGCCAGCTCCTGTAAATAATGTAATTCCTGTTCCTCCAGCCACCGGGGCACCTGTTATAGCACCTGTTACGGTACCCCCGGTCCAGCCCGTAGTACAAGTTCCCGCTACATCGGTCACTCTGCCAGCACGAAGAGTATCAGTCGACGATTCTAGTATAGGGGCCGCGGGGGGAGGTCCTCCTGGTACCCCGCCGCCACACAAACGTGTAACGTTAGTCGAGTTACATGAACGTGCGTTACAGCGTACGCCCAAATATCAGTCCGTTGCAGATATCAGACGAGCTCTCACCGAATGCCGTTATGATCCAGTCCCAGGCGATGATAATATGGTTATATATTCATTGCGTGTAAGACGGGTGACCGAGTATTTGGACACCCTACCGAATATGAAAGAAGATCTAGACAGAATATATCGTTTCATCCGTACAGGAGACGATCCAGAAAGTATTGGCGAAATCATGTCTCTAAGGAAAGCTGAGACCCAGCTCATGCTATTAAAATTTCTAATCAATTGTTTAGTAAGGGAACAAGATTGTCCGACTAAAAATCCGATCGAAATGAGAATTCTGACAAAGTGGAGTGATCATATAGCCGAGGGAAGACACAAGACACTCAGTAGTATAGAGAGTATGTACAAGAAAATTCGTAAGGAAATAATAAGGTTACACGAGAAACGCAAAGCAGCACAAGTAAGCGAGAAAGAAGACAACACTGATACTGAAGAGGTAGAAGACGAGAATACCGCCAGAATAGCGTATGTAGGTAAATCTAGACTTCTAGACCGACATTCACGCCTAGAACAGAAGAAAGTTTTTCACCTTCCAGCACTAGAACAAGAGAATCTAGAGCAAGTATTTCAAGCTACCGATCACATTCTGAAATCACGTATCGGTTATAGTGAACTTAGTACCATGCATGAACAAGAACTAGCCCGATCAGCAGTCCGATGGACTACTGATTCTACCACTTTTCCAGATGAAATAGTGGCACAAATGTTTCTGAAACTGCCCCCAGCCGAGCAGCGACTGGTGGGTATGTATATGATCCAGCACCTCATTACACTGTATGAGGGACAACATTCTGATCCAGGTCCGTTACATGATGTTCTGAACGAGTTGCTCCAGTATAGATGGAAAGGTTTAGGTACCGATTTAATTAGTGTCATTCTAGAACAGCGCCACAAATATAGAACGTTCCTGAATCCGCATTTTGTTCACGTCTCACCTCCAGAAAGTAAACCATTTTACATAGATAGACAGCATCCGTTACGAGAAGTACACCCAGTTAGGACAACGGGTGGTGAAATGCAACGAGTATTTGTTTACACCCCTATCACAAAGATGGAACTCTTAGAGATGAAGAAATTAATTCCTTGTCACGACAAAGATCCAGCAGGGTTCCATCGAGAATTAAAAGACATGCTCCGTATGGGAGAATACACGTATCCAGATGTCATTAAAATGCTAAAGGTCCTGTTGCCCGCAGGGGTATATGAAAAACTCAAGGAAAAAGAATGGGAGGTGGGAGAGAAAAAGATTGATTGGACAGCTCTAGAAGCTGAAGATAAAACACGAGTACCAGGTACCGGTCTTGGGGACAAATGTAAAGAATTGCCCGAGTTATTGATACAAGTTTTGCCAAGGTTATTATCCACGAAAAAGGAAGATTGGGATGCAATCTCAGCATGTAAACAGAAACAGGATGAAGACACTAGTGATTTCTATTCTAGATTTGAAAAATGTTTTATTATTAACAGTGGTTTGAAGACAGGTAGCGAGTCATACCCTCATCTTTTTGTTACTAAACTAGTCGAGAATTCAAGCCCACAAGTTAAAAATCGAGTTTTGAAAGTCGAAAGTACCTGGCAAGCTAGTACCCCGTCTCAAATGCTTCAAATGCTCCAGTATCACCAGAATAGAATCAGGGAAGAGCAAGAACACGAAAGGAGACGTATGAAAGACACGAAAATGAAAGTACTAGTTGCACAATCTGTTCCACAAGACAGTCAGAAGAGGGGTCCGAGTCAAGCCAGTCATCCTGCAGCTCCCGTTAAAGGGACATGCAATTATTGTAAACAGCCAGGTCATTTTATAAACGAGTGTGCAGTTCTGAAACACAACATAGCTACTGGTAAGACTAAAGAAAGACCACGTCCGCCTAGACCAGAACAAGTCTCACAGACTTCTCAGTCACCGCAGAATGCACAACAGACAGTTCCAGCACCGCAGCCTATCGCTGCAACACAGCATGTTACACAGCAGATGTACCAGTATGCTCAGACAGAGTATCCAGAGTATCAACAGTATTCATGAAACAGCCTAGAGAGGGAGGTAGGCTTGCCTCTCATCGAGATACCTGTAGATCAAGAGGGTCCCTATGTGCACAGTCAAGTATTAGGGAAAGACAGAAAGTTTTTGATTGATACAGGGGCAAGTAGGACTACTATCAGTCATGACGAGGTTCCAGGGGCTCCGCTCTCAGGCTCTAGAAATGTTTCCCTTGGATTTTCAGGAAAGCCTATTGTTAACGAGATTTCAAAGCCAGTTACTCTAGAAGTTGGTCCATTGTCCCGAACTACTGATTTGTTACTTACGAAGTCATGTCCAGAAAATTTGTTAGGCATTAAAACATTGAAAGAATTAGGTGCAGTAATTTGCTGCTCTCCAGAAGGAATACGATTGTTTTTGCGTGACTTTAAAGGTCACTATGTATTACGCGATTTTGATCCAAGATTATCCAATGTACCGCAGCATTTATGGGCGCAAGGTCCAACTGATGTAGGTTTTATGCAAATCACACCCCATCGTGTGACTCTCAAGCAAGGTATAGTCTTGCCACGAATCAGACAATATAGATTGCCACCTGAGGCTGTAGCAGCCTTATCCAAAATTATTGATGAGCTCATTGCTCAAGGAGTGGTCGTAGAAACTGACTCCAATGTATGTAATTCTCCTATCATTCCAGTCATGAAACATACTGATCCAAATGCACCTCCAGTATATCGATTAGTGATTGACCTTCGAGAACTTAATAAATGTATCATACCTCAGTATCCAGTAGTCCCAGCTATTTCGTCCCTATTGACAGCTATTGATTCTGAAGCTGCATTTTTCACTGTCATCGACCTCAAGAATGCATTTTTCAGTGTCCCCATTCATCCAGACAGCCAGTACCTTTTCGGTTTTTGTTTAAATGGAAGGAGCTATAAATTCACACGAGCTCCTCAAGGTTTCACAGAAAGTCCTAGTATTTACAGTCAAGCACTTAAAAGACAACTAGACAACATTCACATGCCATCAGACACTGCCCTGCTCCAGTATGTCGATGATCTACTGATCACAGCCCGTTCTGAACGTGACTGCGAGCGTGCGTCACTTACGGTTCTGTATTTTCTGGCCGAGATGGGGCACAAGGTGTCCCCTTCAAAGCTCCAGTTCTGTGTCCAGCAAGTGATCTACTTAGGCCACTTGCTGTCCAAGTGGGGTAGGCAGTTGACACCAGATCGTATCCAGTTAATAGCGAGTCTTCCACAGCCCAAGACACAGAAGGAGGTACGTGCTTTTATTGGCCTCACTTCTTATTGCAGACAATGGATTCCTCAGTATGCATTTCTAGCCAAGCCACTGATACAGTTAACGACACGGGAGGCAGCCGTATCGACTGTCCTCCCTTGGACATCTGAACATACACTTAGTTTTAATGAATTAAAGAAAGCCTTATGCCAAGCACCTGTTCTAGCTACACCGAACTACAGTAAGTCTTTTACACTTTTTGTCACAGAACGTGATGGTACTGCATTATCTGTTCTCACACAAGATCAAGCAGGACAGTACAAGCCTTGTGCTTATTTTTCGAGCACATTAGATCCAGTAGCCCAGGCTTTGCCTGCGTGCCTCAAGTCAGTTGCAGCCACAGCTCTAGCTATCAGACAAAGTGATTCCATAGTATTAGGACACTCCTTGACAGTACAAGTTCCACACTCCGTGGAAGTTCTTTTAAACCGAACACAGACACAGCACTTGACCATTGCACGTTTAACAGGTTATGAACTGACACTGTTCCAGCCACACATAGAAATCAGACGCTGCAACGTTCTAAATCCTGCTACCCTGTTACCTTCAGTTACTTCAAATCCTGCCACACATAACTGTGTGGAAGTCATTAACACTATGACAAAGCCAAGACAAGACCTGACAGACATATGATTACCTAATCCCGACCTGACACTCTATGTGGATGGTTCATGTATGAGAACAAGTACAGGAGAACTAGTAGCCGCGTATGCAGTGACTACTGAAACTGAAGTTATAGAAACACATCGTATTGACATCCTGTCTGCTCAAGCAGCAGAGCTAGTTGCTCTGACCCAAGCCTGCATACGTGCCAAGAACCTGAAAGTACACATATATACAGATTCACGTTACGCATTCGGAGTTGTACACGACTTCGGAGTACTCTGGCAGGAGAGAGGTTTCATGACTTCTCATGGAACCAAGATTCAGCATGGTCTCCTTATTCAAGCTCTGTTAGATGCAATACATTTACCGACAGCTATCGCTATCATGAAGTGCAAGGCACATACGAAAGTTACTGACATCATTTCCCAAGGTAACGATCTAGCAGATCGAACAGCCAAGCTTACAGCTCAGACACCAGACATTCCAGTTAACAAGACACAGACATCCACTCCAGAACAGACTACCTGTATGACAGTTAAGGACCCTACACAAGATGTCATAGACATACAGTTACATGCTACTCCTGAAGAAATCAAGAAATGGTCCGAACAAGGAGGGGTCCAGACAGATCAGGGATGGGTGACGAAGGGAAAAGCCACATGGTTTCTCCCCGACTCCATGGTTCAAGTCATTATCAATACCGCACATAGTCCAGCACACCTAGGAGAAAAAGCCATGTTAGACAGTATACAGAACCTCTTATTCAACAAGCATTTACGAGCTGCAGCCAAGCAGAAAGTCCGTACCTGTATGATATGTTGCCAGTTCAATCCAGGTAAAAGTGTCCCGGTGGAACAAGGTGGATTCCAACCTCCTGACCACCCTTTTGAAGTCCTCCAAATGGATTATATTCAGATGGAGCGATGTCGAGGTTTCAAGTATGTCCTTGTAGTTGTATGCGCTTTGTCCAGGTGGACAGAAGCATATCCAGTTCCAGATTACACAGCAGCGACCACTGCCAAGCAGTTGGTTCGTGAATTTTTTCCCCGTTATGGACTCCCTAGAGTCGTGTATTCTGATAACGGCCAGCCATTCTCATCCGAGTTAATGAAACATGTTTCCCTTCTGTTAGGGTACCAGTGGAAGTTCCATTGTGTGCGCCATCCTGAAGCAGCCGGTCTCGTAGAGAGACATAATCAGACCCTGAAAATCCGTATTGCCAAGATATGCAAAGAGAAAGGTGTAGACTGGCTAGTTGCCCTGCCAGTTGCTTTATTCTACATGAGAATGGTCGCACATTCCAGATCAGGTCTGTCCCCTTATGAGGTCGTATTCGGCCGCCCCCCAAACATGTGGGGTACACCTAGACCCCGCAATATTACAGATGTTTCCAGCAATATTTTGACAGATTACCTAGCTTCCTTGATGTCTGCCCTACACTCTTGTCGTTCACAGGTTGCCGCCGCATTTCCAGACAACACCGAGGTGAAACCGCATGAGGTCATTCCAGGCGACCTCGTATTGGTCAGGAATTTTGATCGTTCAAGTCCGCTGGAGCCCCGCTGGAAGGAGCCTCGGATGGTCTTATTAACTACAAGGACAGCAGTGAAGTTGGAGGGCAGGAAAGGATGGGTCCACCTGTCCCACGTCAAGAAATTCCATGGAGTCCGGAAAAAGACATTTTTAAAGGACACTTCTAAAGACTGTTCCATTTCTAAAGACTGCCTGAAACCAGATATTGATCTAAATCCTGAACTGAAAGTTCCTCTGTTAGAGGAAACTCCGCAACAGGAGTATAAAAAGAAACTCCGGTCTAGTAAAATAAGTCAGCCAGTTTAATTGTCTAAGTCCCTCTCGGGTGAAACGGTTAGACAGGTCCCTGACATGTATGAGATAGACCCCCATAGTGAGAGAGTTAGTCAAAACTCTATACGATGTATCGTCATTCTAAGTTTCCTATTGTTTCTAAGTTTGATGGTTACCTGCACAAGTTATGCATTACATTTATGTTTTCCAATTTCGCATATAAATAAGTTTGCTAATGCTACAGTAGAGCACACATTTAGTGATCTGCCTCCTCACGAGCTATCCTATCGTCTTGCTATGCGTAATAATACATTTATCAGAATGTTACACTATTCACACCAGACCAGCAATGCCACTAATTGTTGGGTGTGTGGTCGACTTCCCCCTTTCCAGACACCGAAGGGAGTTCTGCCACTCTTTCCTTATCCGTTTTCACATAATGGTTCGTGTGGAGCATGGTCCATGTTAACGTCATCTTCAAATGATATGTCCCTTCTGAATAGAACATGTTTTCCAGACAAGCAAGGTCTCCCCCATAGAACAGGGTTAGATCTAGAAAATGAAGTATATAATTTAGGTAATTATTCTTCGAATTTTATGGTATTGAATGTTCAGTCTGATACTACTCCAGACTTACCTGCTATTTCAGTACTACCAGTCAAAGGCGAATTATGTGTCAGAAATAATGGTTCCGCACATGTAGGACATAGTGATTGTACTACTACTGTCAAGTATAGTGACAGTGGGAAATCTATTTTCAAAGCCTCACGTCATTCTTATTTTGTTTGTGGTCAGACCGCATATGTTCGTCTGCCCCTCGATTGGGATGGAACATGTTACATTGCCTTCCTACTGCCACCAGTTTTTCTAGCCCCATCTGATTATCATAGAAACACACATCTAGTACACGTCAGACATAGAAGGGAGATTGAGTCCCCGATTGTCGATCAAACTGAAACTACTCTAGAACAATATCAAGATTTCAATAAAGGTTTCTTCTTCTTTATAGGACCTATCCAGAATAGTAAGTTAATACGTAGACTAACCAGAACCCTTGAAGCAGTAGTGAATGAGACTACTTCTGCTCTAGGTAACTTAACCGAAGAGCAATCTGCTATGAGATTTGTCGTGCTCCAAAATCGTCTCGTTCTTGACGTCATACTGGCCGATAGAGGAGGAGCATGTAGAGTCATCGGATCTAGTTGCTGCATTTTCATTCCTAATAACGCGCCGTCTGTTTATTCAGCTATAACCGGACTTCATAAAATTGCCCATCAGTTACACCAGAATCCAGGCACCTGGACATGGTCCGGTTGGCTCTGGGATATCATATCTGCTTGGGGATGGAAAGTATTGTCATTCCTAGGTATTGCAGTAATGATCATATTCAGTTGCTGCCTCTGTATACAATGTGGCCCTGCGATTTGCGGCATTTGTGCTACCTCTTGTATTCCTAGTCCTAAGTCCCGTTCCAAGACAATTCGAGACGAGCAAATGATGCTATATGAAATGATAGATGGTATCATGAATATTGATGTTTCCTGATGGAAACGTAGGGCACAAGGAGGGAATGTGGAAAAGTAAATTTTGCCATGTCATATGTGCCTACGTGTTCCCCATCTTATGTTATATGTGCATGATCGATATGCATGTATTCCCCTCTGATCGATTAAAGACGCAATTACAGTTGTGTCCATCTCTAGTATGCCAGTTTCCAGTTTTCGTGAATATAACGAATATCAGGCCTATGTAAAGCTACGTTGCCACGTTTTACAGTGTGCACGTTAATTCATTGAATTGTCCCCGTTTCTAGGCCTCAAAAGGGCCCGGACTCAGATTCAGCTCCTGTTTCCTGAACTCTCCGAGGAGCGATACAGCCCCCACCTGTATCCCTGACCCTTAGCTTACTTCTTGCCATGCAGTGCCCGGCCCGGCCTGGCTCTGCCTCCCAGTCTGCCAAGAATATGTTATATTTCTAGTTATCAGTTCAGCCCCTCCTTCTCTGCATTCCTAAGCTACTGAATCGCATCAATAGTTTCCGTCATGGTCTAGCCTTTATGTCTCCATGTAAGAGAAATACTGTATTAATATTCATAGAATATTCCTCGCACATGCAATACATTTAGAATAATGCATGCACCAGTCTTAGTGTCTGTTAGCCTTTACCCTGAAAACTTTTGGATTCTATCAACATGTACTATAAACACCAGATACCAGATATGCCTGAGTACATGTCGCTCTGACCCTCCAGACTTTCGTCTCCTCTTCTAGTGCAGAAGTCATAGCCCCCAGTTTTCCCTAGTAACACGTCATTGCCAGTTTACGCGCACCACTAGGTTAGAGGTCCCAGCTGCTCAGGTAGCCCCCTCCATGTTTCCGCCCCGTTTATGACATATTCTGTTACGTTTGCATCACATGTCTATGTATACGCCCTGTACACGCCTTCTTGTTACATCATTTTACCCTTATCTTTCGCGACTGTTACAAACTCCGCCTACTGCTACGCCTACTGTATTGAATGTAATGCATTTGTTTTGATATATATACTGTGCACCCATATTAAAAGTTACCCTTGCCAATTCCCAGATCCTGCCCCCGGCAGCTGCCATCCTATTCCCATGCAGGCTGTCCTGTTCCTGTCCTTTTATGCCTGATTAAAGCCTGTATACTTCAGCTACTTCGAATCTTGACTCTTATTTATTGAGCTATCTGTTATTAGAGTATCCTGAAAAATAGAACCGGTAATTAATTATTTATTTACCACAAGACCATGTGGACTGTGGTGTATAAAGTAGACGCTGTTGAATACTTTTACCTCCTATTTCTATTTGTACTGACTCTGTGAAAGGGACCCATAATATCGCCCCAGAGAAATCTAGTGTGTTTGCGCTCTGGTTGGAGATGAGCAGTGCCCCCCTCCTTGATACAGGAGAATGTGGCACTTGTGTCAATCAAAAAACTACACGTGTTGTTGTTGTTAATCATGATGTTCCAGCCTGGTGCTGCTGGATGGTGCCCTGTGAAACCGGATTGAAGGGGGGCAGAACTGAAGCTCCCTGTGGTATCGGGGCTTATGTCTGGGACACCATTTTGTACACAGGCATGTGTTGCTGAGGTACCTGTTGAATCTGATGTGTTGTTACCTGTCTTTTACCTCCTGGCACATTTAAGGCACTTTGTGAAACATTAGTGACAGTAGTCACTTGACTCACTGGTGAAGCTAGCCTAACTGCATCATCAAGAGTCTTTCTTTTCTTTACTTTCTGCTGTTCTAGTTCCGCAGCTGTGTTCTCAATAGCTAATTGCCTTATTTGTGACATTAGAGATCCGATGTCTGAGACATCTGGAAACTTCTGGCGCAGTTCGTTCCATAGCGCTGATCTTATTTTATTGAAAGGATCACCTTCTAATTCTGAATTAGTGGTGCAAAGCCTTGTGTCGATGCGTGAAAACATATCCTCTGCATCCTTTCCAATCAGGGATGTGAGCAAACGTCTCATATCCCAAATAGCCAATGACACACCTGAAGTGTCATTTTCAAAGGCTTGTATCCACTTTTCCGCACCCTCTGTGAGGGGTGGGAGTTCCCTCTTCACATTTTCTTTGTCCGTTAGGGACCAAGTTACTGAGGAAGGGGGGTCATTGACCTCTTTGGACAGCAGGGGCAGCTGGTGTGTTACCCCCGTAAGTCCTGTGCGACCGTACCTGCGTGCGTATTTCTTCCAGACCCTTAGGCCTTGGCGCATGTAGGTGTAGTTCCAATCATCATCTCCTTCTTCCTGCAAGATACATTCTTCAGCAGTGGCCATTTCCTCTGGCTCAAAAGATCCTTCTCGGGGCCAGACATTCTCTTGAAATGCATTAGCCTTTGTCCAGTCTGCCAAGTTATCTGAGAATGGATTGACATAAAGGTCACTCCCTTCTCCAAGTATTACTATCTCATTTGGCGTCAGACCACTGGTCAATGGCTGTCTTGGCCTGTAAAGGGCAATGTTGTTTAGTTCTCTAGATCTTGCTGTACGCAGGCGTGCTGTACCTGATACATCATATTCCTGTGGGATGTTCTCAGGTCGCCCTTCGTTACCTAACATAGTAATACATTCTATCTCTCTTCTTCTCTGCCTTCTCCTCTTTTCTGCCTGTTCAAACAATCTTGGCAGATCCACATATTCTTGCTCTGGCTGTGGTGTCATTGGTCTACGTGGTGTAACTACTAGAGGTGATTCCTGAGGCATAGGCGTAGGTGGTCGTGTCACCTGAGTGTTATAATTAATTATTGTAGACGGAGCTTGGGGCACACTTAAGTTGGCTGTGAGAGAGGCTGCTATGTTGATCTGTGGCGGGGCTGCACTTTGTGCTTCCTGACATAAGTCTATCCATGGCCCTTGCTGTGGCATGATAGTTGGGACTCCACCACTGTGTGGCTCTACCTCCTTCACACAGCTAGCTACTTCATTTGGTGCTGGTCTTTTCTTTGCACCCATATGCTCAGTCATTCTATCCCCTATACTGGCTAGGTATAATGCAAGTTGCTGGAGTGCTGCTGTATTTTCTATGGGGCTTCTCGAGTACCGTTTGTGTGACATGTCCTCTTCTTCTTTACCTGTTCTTTGGCGTATGTCACTTTCTGCCCTAGTCCTGCTAATGTCTCCCTCAGTTACTACCTCAGAGGGATACTGTTCGCTGTCTCTCTTTACATCATTGAACTGTAGCAGGTGCTTTTCCTCTCTATTAGGACCTGTGTTAAGGGGCTGCCACTCATTATACTGACTCTGTGTATTGCAATGCTGGTGGCTCGGGAATCGGAATGGGCCATAATGTCTAGTTCTTGTTCTTGGAGTATCGTCATTCTCAGTGAGGGATGTGGGTGCTGGGCGGTCAGGTCTGGGGAGTGACATGTGGGAGGCCTCATGGCTCTCTTTGTTTTCTTCCTGCTGGGGGCTGCAGAGTTGGATACGTCTCATTTTTACTATCAATAGTGTGTCAATTTGACCTGGCATTCCTGATGCTGCATCCTGCAGTACTGGGCTTTGGGAGCTTAGGGATAGCTGACCCGATGTACTCTCTGGTGTACTATCTTGTGAATTGTCTGAGATGTCTGGGGCTGAGGCTTCGTCCTGGCCTATGGCTGTCTGGACGTTTGATAAGAGTTCTATGTCAGTCTTTATACCCTGTCCTGTATTAATGTCATCTGCGTCATAGGCTGGTGGATGTGCTGTGGGTGTTGACATTATCCTTCTGTGTTGTGTGTAGGCTGGCGTGAGTGTGCAACGCCACCGGGTATTATTGTCAGCCTTACCTGCTGCAAGCATGTTATGTCAATTCCTAGGGCTGAGATTAGTGTCAAAATGACTGTACATGTCAGGGGTGAGACAGACTCAGGGGATGTTGCTGTATCCTCAGAAAGGGCAACAACACAGCCGTTCACTATGTGTACCGTAACCTGTAGTCTTGGATCTTGTGTGGGCTGTCTGCTCATCTCCTAGAGTCGAGTTATCTTTGAGGTGGGCTATCTGTAGCAGTGAATGTGGCGAAACTAATCTCCTTTTAAAATGCGGTTTTGTAAATATGCCCACATTTCTGGATAATGCGTCGTGGAAGGGTGTCTTTGTAACAGTCCTGTGAGTCATGGTGATGGTTGCTGCTGCAGCTGGTCATGTAACTCGTGGGTGTGATGCTCACAGCCTAGTAGAGTGAGGGTATCCTGTGAATCTCCCTGCCCCTCCAGGCAGCTGGTGCTTGGAGAAGGCGGTGTGAGTGAACACTGGTGAGCAGTATCAGGGCTTTTCTCTACTTACTACACTACCTACTGACTGAAGTGTGGGTTGTGTGTCATCAGTGGGGGATGTATACGTTGGCACTGGGAGGCACAGTTTCACTAGATGCAATGTAGATGCCCTTATCTCAGTACCCTGTGTGAGTGGTATTCCCAATAAGTCCCACGCTCTAGAAATTAGGGAAATTTCGCTTCTGTTATATTTTCTATGAGTTTGTTCGCTCACGTTCTGCACTGATACAATTTTATTGTCTAATATGTGTAGAACTACCTCAACTATTTGTTGTCCACTATAGCTCATGTATGTACCGGACATCTGGCTGACCTCTTGTCAGTTGTTTTCGGGAGTGGGGCAGTTTACCACAAGCTCATCACCTAATGCTTCTGTAATGATGGAATAAAATGCCTCTCTAATTTCTTCTTTTTCTGGGCCGTTGTAAATACCTTCTGGGGAATTGTCAGGGAATTCCAGGGCAGTAGGATTGTTACCAAAACAAGCCTCAAGAACCTTGCTATGCAAATGTTTGTGAGGCCACAATGATGTCACAATAGCAGGTACCTCTAGTCCTGGTAATGTCATAAAAATCTGCACGTGTATGGCGTGTGTAGTTTTGTATGTCCTATAGTTATGTATCCTATTCATTTGTGTGGAATGCAGTTAAAAAGGAAAAATGTCATGCTATGCTAAATGACACCCAGTCATCCAGAAAGTGCAGAGTACTTCTCTGTGTCCTCCCTTGTGGAGCCTGCAGTGCTCGTGGAGGGAAGGGGAAATACTGTATTGCCAGGTGTGCACACAGGGGAGCAACAGCAAGAAGAAAAGAAAACAATATGTCTGTGTGACAGCCGTGGCGCTCGAAATGCTGTAGCTTATAAACTTTCTTCAGTTAGTCAGTGGCAGATCAACATACATGGGATACAAAAAAATGGAAATACATTCTCCCTAGTTATTGAATCTCGCTAGGAAACCAGTCTTAAAATGATGGTCACAAAATATATTAGCAGCAGCTTCTACTTAGCGGGCCCCTTCCCTAAACAATAATATTGGTATGGGGCCAGACATCACAGTGTTACACAGAAATGCGATGTTCACAGTTTATAATCAGTCAAGGAAAGATGAACGATCACAATGCACTTATATATCAATAGTATACTTTTGCTATGGTCAGCCTCTGTGCCAGCCAGTAACTCCTAACAAAAGAGATCATGAAAACAGTAAGGATCACACAAGAGTTCTTGTTCCATGAACTTAAAGATACATTCACCATTAAACACTTCAACAATTATTTTACATAAATCACGCTCTATGGCCACTCTACAGCGCAGCGCTCCACTCTACAGCGCAGCGCTCCACTCTACAGCGCAGCACTATTCCACTATTCAGCGCTCAACTCTACAGCGCAGTGCTCCACTCTACAGTGCAGCGCTCCACTCTACAGTGCAGCGCTCCACTCTACAGTGCAGCGCTCCACTCTACAGTGCAGCGCTCCACTCTACAGCGCAGCACTCCACAGCCCAGCACGCCGCTCTACAGCTCAGCACTCTACAGCGCAGCGCTGCACTCTACAGCGCAACGCTCCACTCTACAGCGCAACGCTCCACTCTACAGCGCAGCGCAGCGCTCCACTCTACAGCGCAGTGCTCCACTCTATAGCGCAGCGCTCCACTCTACAGTGCACTATTCCGTGCTCTACTCTACAGCGCAATGCTCTATTCTACAGCGCAGTGCTCTACTCTACAGCGCAGCACTCCACTTTACAGTGCACTATTCCACTATTCAGCGCTCTACTCTACAGCGCAGCGCTCTACTCTACAGCGCTCTACTCTACAGCGCAGCGCTCTACTCTACAGCGCAGCGCTCCACTCTACAATTCACTACTCCACAAAGCGCACCACTCCACAAAGCGCACCACTCCACTTTACAGCGCTCTACTCCAGTATACAGCACAGCGCTCTACTCTACAGCGCAGCGCTATACTCTACAGCGCTCTACTCTACAGCGCAGCGCTCCACTCTACAGCGCAGCACTCCACTCTACAGCGCAGCACTCCACTCTACAGCGCAGCACTCCACTCTACAGCGCAGCACTATTCCACTATTCAGCGCTCCACTCTACAGCGCAGTGCTCTACTCTACAGCACAGTGCTCTACTCTACAGCACAGTGCTCTACTCTACAGCGCAGCGCTCTACTCTACAGCGCAGCGCTCTACTCTACAGCGCAGCGCTCTACTCTACAGCGCAGCGCTCTACTCTACAGCGCAGCACTCCACTCTACAGCGCAGCACTCCACTCTACAGCGCAGCACTCCACTCTACAATGCACTACTCCACAAAGCGCACCACTCCACAAAGCGCACCACTCCACTTTACAGCGCTCTACTCTACAGCGCAGCGCTCCACTCTACAGCGCAGCGCTCCACTCTACAGCGCAGCGCTCCACTCTACAGCGCAGCGCTCCACTCTACAGCGCAGCGCTCCACTCTACAGCGCAGCACTATTCCACTATTCAGCACTCCACTCTACAGCGCAGCGCTCCACTCTACAGCGCAGCGCTCCACAGCACAGCGCTCTACAGCGCAGCGCTCCACTCTGCAGCGCAGCGCTCCACTCTGCAGCGCAGCGCTCTACTCTACAGCGCAGCGCTCTACTCTACAGCGCAGCGCTCTACTCGACAGCGCAGTGCTCTACAGCGCAGTGCTCTACAGCGCAGCACTCTACAGCGCAGCACTCTACAGCGCAGCACTCCACAGCGCAGCACGCCGCTCTACAGCTCAGCACTCTACAGCTCAGCACTCTACAGCACAGCGCTCCACTCTACAGCACAGCGCTCCACTCTACAGCGCAGTGCTCCACTCTACAGCGCAGCGCTCCACTCTACAGCGCAGCGCTCCACTCTACAGCGCAGCGCTCCACTCTACAGCGCAGCGCTCCACTCTACAGCGCAGCGCTCCACTCTACAGCGCAGCGCTCCACTCTACAGGGCAGCGCTCCACTCTACAGCGCAGTGCTCCACTCTACAGTGAACTATTCCACTATTCAGCGCTCCACTCTACAGCGCAGCGCTCCACTCTACAGCGCTCCACTCTACAGCGCAGCGCTCCACTTTACAGTGAACTATTCCACTATTCAGCGCTCCACTCTACAGTGCAGTGCTCTACAGCGCAGTGCTCTACTCTACAGCACAGCGCTCCTCTCTACAGCGCAGCTCTCCACTCTACAGCGCAGTGCTCCACTCTACAGCGCAGCGCTCCACTCTACAGTGCACTATTCCACTATTCAGCGCTCCACTCTACAGCGCAGCGCTCCACTCTACAGCGCAGCACTCCACTCTACAGCGCAGCACTATTCCACTATTCAGCGCTCCACTCTACAGCGCAGTGCTCTACTCTACAGCACAGTGCTCTACTCTACAGCGCAGTGCTCTACTCTACAGCGCAGCGCTCTACTCTACAGCGCAGCGCTCTACTCTACAGCGCAGCGCTCTACTCTACAGCGCAGCACTCTACTCTACAGCGCAGCGCTCTACTCTACAGCGCAGCGCTCTACTCTGCAGCGCTCCACTCTACAATGCACTACTCCACAAAGCGCACCACTCCACAAAGCGCACCACTCCACTTTACAGCGCTCTACTCCACTCTACAGCGCAGCGCTCTACTCTACAGCGCAGCGCTCTACTCTACAGCGCAGCGCTCCACAGCCCAGCACGCAACCAGTAAAGCAAAAACGAAACTTTTAAACTGCAACATAGTAACATAATGTAGAACTGCTCAGTGGAAAACTGAAACTGACATGCTGTTCACAGTGGATGCGCGTGACCTAATCCAAGTTGAAGATCTGCGCGTTCACATCTCTTGTCTCTTGTCTGCTCCCCTTGAGTCCTTAAAAGATGAAATGATTGCAATAAGTCTCGCAGCGACGGATCGCTTTGCGATCCGGTTCGCAGGTGCGAGACCTAAAAACATTTCTCCTTGTTATGTTAGCTTCAGGGAGGCACAGTATTTTGGAGCAAATCCATGTCTAGACTATTTTGTAGATATTGATTTGCATCCAAATCCACAGGTAGATGCACATAATTGTCCATACACCACCAATGGAATGCCCACTTGACTCAAACTAACGCAAGTACAAGAAAAGTGGTCCGAGTTTGCGCAATTATTCATAGATATTTCTGTATTACTTCGTACAAAAGTTCACCACATATACATATCATTATTGATTCACAAACAACGTGAACAACAAAGCTTGCAATATTCAAGATTTGATTGTATTTATTCTTACAATCGTGTAGGACATAGTTGCTGCATCATAAAATAAACTTTTACTCTTCATAGTTAAATGTGTAATTTTTAAATCATTACAACGACGGTGCTCTCAGTGAAGAAAGGAGGGGCTGTTGTAGCGTTTGTGAGGGACTGGGTAAAAGTAGTGTGACATTGATAGCATCACATTGGAATCAGTAGGCCTTTACACTAAAATTAGTACACATGTTCCCGAATCACATCACACATAGGCTAGACAAATCCATTGCGTTGAGTCCTATGGCGTGGTGGGTTGGTGTAGCCTACGTTTCGACCCCTGTATGTATGTAAGGGTTATTGTTGCCTCATGCTGGGGTCTTCGTCAGGATAGATACAGAATGTGAGCACCTAAAACATAGGGTGTGGCATTAGATACTTGTGGTGAACGGTATTCATCGTAAAGACTATAGGTGAGGAGATACCTACATTAATTGTGAACGGTCGACGTCTGAACCGTCACTGCGTGGGCCATCATAGGCTCCAAGGAAATCTAAAAAAGTGAGGGACATATCTCAATGAAAAGCACTGGTAGCTGAGTCATGTACCCGTTAAAGAGCAGAAAATGGGCGGGAGACTTACTTGGGCAATGTTCCTGTGATCATGTGTGATTGTCACGGATGGAAGTCCAATGTAGGACGATTTCTTCTTTCAGTGCGAAAATAGTACCATTCTGAATAATCAAAAAATGAGCATAGTAAGAGCTGGAAAACGGACTGTTAAGTCGTGCAAGTTCATGGCATTGTAGAAGTCTTAGAGGGAACTAGTTGTAAAGTCGTAGCATTTATAAAGGGAATATGGTAAAAGTTCGCGCTATTGCGGTCTTAATGTCTTGTAATGGCTTCTTGTAGAAAAGGCCATCATTGTTGCTCTGCTGGACAAAAACGGGATAGTACATTTTAAACATTTAAAAGTACAGAATCCGCTCAGTTAGGGCGAAGGAGGCCCGTTTCAACGGTATTAATCATTAATTGTTTGAACATCGTGTCAAATGACACCATATCAGCGTTACATTTTAAAGATTAAAGTCCGCTCGGTGAAGGCGGTGAGAAACTAATGTTGGACCTCATAAGGGCTTTATGGGTCTGTTGGGGGAGTAAGGAGGGGATCCCGTCGGGTCTCCTACCTGGTCTAGATCGGCGTCTGCTCTGCCGTTAGGATGCAGCACTCCTGGATGAGTCAGGGGTAACTCGCGGTGCCGCAGCTCGGTGCTAGTTGTGGAGGCTCGGCAGATCTGGACCAATCTCCTGCAAGTATCCTAAGGGGCCGTATGAAAAAATGGTGCTAACCGTTCTAGGGGGCGTCTGAAAAAAGGGGCCTGTTTCAAGGGGCAGCCTATTGTGGCTGCGTTAAATGAGACATGTGTTCCTTCATTATTCCTGCAATATTAACCCATTCAAAAAGGCTGCGATGTAGTTATTCATCAGGCTGAATGCATTCAGGAACAATATTCATCAAGCTACTACAATTAAAAACGCAATCAGTTTAAACATTTTCAGTCCTGCCAAGTGTCATACATCAGGTGTGACACTCACGCATTTCAGTGCGGTGATCTGCATCCCCGCACTGAAATGCATGGTCACGCATTTTGCCGACTCGCCAGCTCGCGCCACTGGCGGCACCTGTGCAGGGCTCTGCTGCTCTGAGAGACGAGAGACATGCTGTCAGTGCCAACAGCTGCTGGGCTCTCGTTCCTAAATAGTTAACTTCTCTCAGCTCTGGTGGCTGAGTGAGAGGCTACAATGTAACAAACATGCCTGGCTCCAGGATGCAATTATTCCTTCCGCACCGCGCGGTTTTGTTTGACACACACTGCAGCCAATAGTTAGGGGGGGGATTTGCCCTCACGTCCGGAGGAAAAGGAAGTTAGTGAGCACTGAGGCAGAAGCGGCGGGGGCTCAAATCTAAGTCAGGGGGCGAGTCCTCGCCGTGGCGTTCTGCACTGCTCTGTCTACAGTGGGGCAGCGCCGCAAATTACCTGCGCAGCGTTGCCAGCGGCGGGGACACACCATGACATTGACCCCCAGTATATTTCACTGTCTCTGGCGGCGGCACAACAGTGCCAGGCCACACAGACTAGACACTGAAGATTCGACTCATGGCCGCCCGCCCAGAGAGGCATTGGTGATCGGGGACGTCGGCACCAACTAAAATGCAGGCAAGTGGGGGGGACGAGGAGTGTAGCAGTTCGGAGTGTAGTGCTAGCACAGGCTATGGACCTCCGCAGAGAGAGCTCAGCATTGCTGAGGCCAATCAGGACAGTGGATTGTAGGGTGTGGTCGGAGTGATGACATTGACCTATGTGATGTATGGCTCTGTGCTGCAAATTGTTTAATTAATGGCGCGCCGCCGTGCTGCCAGTCGACTTGGGGTTGTACCGTGGTCGCTGTAGTGCTGAACTAGTACTGGGTTAAGTGGTGTCATCAGCCTCTGTTGATGCTGCGCGAGTCCGGAAGCTGCAGTCGAGTTTGGGGCCTGCAGACCCTAATGATGACTGGACGATGGTACCGTGCCTCGCCCTGAGAGACTGCCACTGGCGTTACTGTCTTTGGTAATGTAATTGCTATTATATTTAATTTATAATGCGCCATGAACATACCTGCTGAAAGACGGGTTTTACAATGTACCTAATTAACTCCACAAAACCACCAATCAGAGGCAGCCTTTCAAACGAAAACGTGTATTCTTCAGGTGGGAGGCTAAATTGCTCTCTGATAATTTGGGAATTTGCTATCGAAAATGTTTCAGAGTGGAAAGGATTTGAATTGTGGCTGATGCTTGTGTTGCCGGGGCAGAGCTATGGCTTCTTGCATAATTGGTGTAATTGTTTTTGGTGCGGCGTGATTTCAAACATAACTGCTGAACTTAAGTGTGCGTAGTCTAATTTAATTTATTATTGAAAGCTAAAATACACAATCTAAATTGCCTCTCGCACGGTTTTATTTTGAATGGGTTTGAATCTATCAGGGAGTTAAGGGAAAGCCATAAATTTTGATGCAAATTGCAGGCCGTGGAAAGCAGGGAGTCCCATTGCATTATCTTTATGGAAGACACAGTGTACCTTCACTGAGCAGAACTGGTTTCAGATTTCATCTGGCCACCTCTGATCTTTCTATAACACACTGCAGGTGCAGAGCGCAATGCTCCTGCCAGTGCAGATGGTGCAACAAAGAAGGTGTACTTGGACATCACCAAACTGTATTTTATGTAGATAGCTCAGAGGGTTAATGCTTTTGCCACAGATATCCTTTAGTTACTTGTGGCTCAGCCACACAAGCTGAGCTGAGGAAGGGTGCTGTGTTTAGACATAACTTATGGGTGTAAAAGCTCCTGCTGGAGAGTTACTTGTCTAGTAGCAGTTTTGACTCACCAAAAAGTAGCGCAGAGGGTTACAATGCATTTTGCAAAGATCAGTTTGCACCAGTTTCAAGATCTTAGAGTTTCTCGTTGCTCAAATGGGTGTAATTTCTAATATTTATATGTTTCCCCCTTCCTCATTGCGTGATTTTGCCCACGAGAAAGTGTCACTCATAGTTGTTGAAATGTCACTCATGATTACACTGAAATTGTGAAAATGTCACACATAGCAATCTGAAACCTTGGCAGCTATGCATTTTGGCCATATCATAAGTCAATGTATAATTCTGTCTTGGTAGCAAGTTCACACTCCAACGATTCGGACAAAACCAAAACATGCTATGGATGTATCCCATCGAAGTGGGCAGCTGGTCCTTGCACAGTCTAGGTTATACACCTGCATTGTCACATAAAAAACCATGTTTAAGTAAATTTTGCACTAATTCCGAATACATGTGTGGGCCAACACGATGTCTTGCTCATGGTAATTCCATCTAGAATGTTAATACGATTATTGTGCATATGATAATCAAACAGTTGGTTAATTACTTAATACACTGTGGATACATGGGTTGATATCATCAGGGTTAGGGTAGTTTCTACATGCCCCTGTAGTGCTAACTACAGGGGCAAATATAGTTAAACTGTGGCATGTGTACTCAGGGTCAAGTACTGCCATTTGTGCGAAGTTAGCATCAAGTTCATTTAGTCCTTTCGTTATGGTATTGAACGTGTGCATCCATTTGCATTCCCTAGTATTCATAATGGAATTCAAATTACCTCCTCTAGGGACCAGTGTGATTTTTTTCAAGTATCACCCATTTCATAGCTTCTGGGATGTGTTTCTTGTCCAGATAGTGTTCAACTAGTGGTGCCCCTGTCGTTTGGCATCTGATCCTGCTGCAATGTTGAAAGATCCGGTTCTTAATTTTTTGTCTAGTTTGTCCAATATACATGAGCTCACATGGACATAGAATAGCATAAATAACTCCACTGGTGTTGCAGTTTGTAAGAGACCTGAGGTCTACGGTGAGGTTATTGTGAGTCACTTTTTTAGTTTCCCAACATGTGGGACATGCTCTGCAGGTGGTGCATCTGAAATTGCCTACTACTTCCGGTAGGTTCCAAAGTCCTCGGATAGTCGGCGCCTGTGGCGTGTCCAACAGGGAACGAACCACATAATCCCTTATGTTTTTCGCCTTTTTAAAGGCATGCATCGGTGGTTCAGGGGTGTCGATAATATCAGCCACCAAGCTCCAATGATTATTAATGATTTTTTTTATTTCATTGCTTTTGGTGCAGTGTGTCATCACGCATATCATCCGTTCCTGGGATAATGTACGTACCTTTGGCGTCAGTAGGATTGACCTGTCCTGGTACCAAGCTCTTTTTCTAGATCTTCTCAGAAGTCTCTTGGGGTAACCCCTGTCCATTAGGCGGGTAATTAAATTGTCGGTGTCTTGGAAAAAGTCCTCCTTCAAGGAACAATTTCTTCGGATGCGGAGAAATTGTCCAAAGGGCAAGTTGTCACAGAGTCCTCTCGTATGATGGCTCGTATATCTCAAGAGGGTGTTCCTCTCAGCTGGTTTCCTGTATAGTGTAGTGTATAGTTTACCATCCATTTCCCTCACGCTGATATCCAAAAAGTCAATAGATTCCTTATCCATGTACATTGTAAACTTGATATCGTCAGACTGTGTGTTCAACCATTCTATGAAGGTAGTGCTCTTCTCATACATTCCAGGGCTGGTCTTTGTGGAATACTGGTGTTAAGGAGACGATATCCATCGTCACCAGGAGTTGTCTGTTTATGTTGAAAGGCATCTGATCCACCAGGTTAATCACTTGCGTCGTATCCCTGAGGTACGTGGGTGTTCCTTCGGCGAGTGGTTTCAAGAATACACCCACATATTTGCATAATGGCTCAAGGAGAGATCCGCATCCTGATATAATTCGACGTCCAGGTGGTTTCAATGGATTTTTGTGTACTTTGGGCAGTACGTAAATTGTTGGTACCCTGGGCTGGTCTACATTGAGATAGTCGAATTCCTTCTTAGTGAGGAAGCCCATTTCGCTTGCTTTCTTAGTGATAGCCAGGATCTCCAATCTGATCTCCTTTGTGGGGTCCAAAACTACCGGTCTGTAGCTAACACCATCCCTCAGTTGGGAATAGATTTCGGCCTTGTAGTCTTCGACATTCAACATCACTATTGCTCCGCCCTTATCGGCTGGTTTGATCACCACCGATTTATTGTTCTTAAGTAGGTTCAGTGCTGTACGCTCTCCTGCAGTGATGTTGTGTTTCGCATAGGGTCTGGCTTCACAGATTCTTAAAACATCCCTGAGTACCACACTCTCATATGTCAAAATTCTATGAGAGACTGACGCCATAGTAGGCATAAATGTTGATGGATGTCGTAGGTTGGTGAAGGCTGTCATAGCTGTAGAGGGTCGGTTGTGAAAGAAATTCTTCAGTCGTATCTTTCTGAAGAATCTGGTGAGTTCAGCCTTGATATTAAATCTGTTGGCGTGGGATGTGGGTACAAATGATAACCCTTTACTGAGTATGCTGGTTACTTCGGCAGTGAGTGTGTGGTTTAATAGATTGATAATGGGGCTGGCTCTTCTGGAGATAACACTGGTTACCATCTGTAGGTTTTCCTGCTGGTGCTCCTCTCCCCTTGGTCTTCTTGTTGGAATCTCACCTGTTTCGTGATCTGACCTTGTTGCCTCCCTCCGTCCCAGTTCTGTTAGTTCTGTCCCCGATTGGGGCGATTGTTCCAGGATCCACCTCTCCCTCTCCCTCTCGGTGGTCTCCATTGGGCGTCCCCTAAAAAAGGCGACTGCTGGCCACTCATACGGTGTTGGGGTGGCTGGTACCATTGTTCTTGGTGTTTGTAATTTCCACTTGGCCCGCCCTGTTCGTTTTTGCCACTGTACGAAGAATCTGAAAAATTGGTAAATCTTCGTGGTCCTCTATAGCCGCCTCTTCCCCTGTAGAAGAAACGTCCCTGGGTATCCTGTCTGTAATAGTCTGCTTGTAGGTAAGGATAAGTCTTCTTCTTATCGTAGGACTGAATATCTTTTGCTAACTTATCCAGTTTTTTTGTTTGCGTCTCCACATCAAAGTCCTTCAGGGTTTTCTTCAGTCTGTCCAGTGTTTTTCTGGCACTTGCAAAGGCGGAGTGGCTAGCTATTTCTTCTTTGAGCTCATCGATCTCTTTGGTTAACTGCTCTACTTGTTCCTTTGCCGTCTCAACCCCCAACACCATCCAGTGGCGTGAGCAGTTATTCGCCACGGAACTGAAACCTTCTTTAAATTTAGGGTTGTGGACGAATATGGCAGGTTAATTCCGAACTTGTAGTCCTGTTGGTATAATATTGGATCTTAGGTATCCAGTAAGGAGGTGTCCATGTAGCTTTGTTCTTACCAGCTTCTTTTCCAAGCGTTCTAGTTTGTTTATTTTTTCATTCAGGGAGTAGTCTACACTGGTGCTGTTGGGTCAATCAATCAATCAATGACATTTATATAGCGCACTACTTACCCGGAGGGTCTCAAGGCGCTAGGGGGGGGGAGTGCTGCTACTGCTCGAACAGCCAGGTCTTGAGCTTCTTCCTGAAGGAGAGGTGGTCTTGGGTCAGGCGCAGGTCGGTCAGAAGGGAGTTCCAGGTCTTGGCGGCCAGGTAGGAGAAGGACCTTCCTCCTGCTGTCGTTCTCCGGATGCGGGGGACGGCGGCGAGGGCGTGGCTGGCTGAACGGAGCTGTCGTTTGGGAACGTGGAAGTTGATGCGGTTGTTGAGGTAGCTGGGGCCTTGGTCGTGTAGGGCTTTGTGTGCGTGGGTGAGGAGGCGGAAGGTGATTCTTTTGTTGACGGGGAGCCAATGCAGGTCTCTCAGATGTCCGGAGATGTGGCTGTGTCGTGGGATGTCGAGGATGAGTCTGGCTGAGGCGTTCTGGATCCGCTGGAGTCTCTTCTGGAGCTTGGCGGTGGTTCCGGCGTAGAGTGCGTTGCCGTAGTCCAGTCGGCTGGTGACGAGGGCCTGGGTGACCGTCTTCCTTGTCTCGGTGGGGATCCACCGGAAGATCTTCCGTAGCATGCGCAGGATGTTGAAACATGACGAGGAGACGGCGTTTACTTGTCTGGTCATGGTGAGGGAGGAGTCCAAGATGAAGCCCAGGTTGCGTGCGTGGTCTGTCGGTTTGGGTGCGCTGCCCAGGGCGGGGGGCCACCAGGAGTCGTCCCAGGCGGAGGGCGAGGAACCCAGGATGAGGACTTCCGTCTTGTCTGAGTTCAGTTTCAGGCGGCTGGTCGTCATCCACTCGGCTACGTCTTTCATCCCTTCGTGAAGGCTGGCTCTGGCGGTGGTGGGGTCGCTGGTCAGGGAGAGGATCAGTTGGGTGTCGTCGGCGTAGGAGATGATGTTGAGGTTGTGTTGGCGTGCGATGGCTGCGAGGGGGCTCATGTAGATGTTGAAGAGGGTGGGGCTCAGCGAGGATCCTTGAGGGACGCCGCAGATCACTCCGGTGGCCTCTGACTTGTACGGTGGTAGGCGGACTCTCTGTGTTCTTCCGTCGAGGAAGGAGATGATCCATTCCAGTGCCTTCTCCTGGATTCGGACGTTGCTGAGGCGCTGCACTAGGGTGCGGTGGCAGACAGTGTCGAAAGCCGCGGAGAGGTCTAGGAGGATGAGGGCCGCTGTTTCCCCGTTGTCCATCAGGGCTCGGATGTCATCGGTGGCAGCGATGAGGGCGGTCTCGGTGCTGTGGTTGGCTCGGAAGCCAGACTGTGAGGGGTCGAGGGATCCATTTGTCTCGAGGAAGGCGGCCGGCTGCTTGTTGACGGTCTTCTCGATGACTTTGGCTGGGAACGGGAGGAGCGAGATGGGGCGGTAATTCTTGAGTTCGGTGGGGTCCGCTGTAGGTTTCTTTAGTAGGGCGCTGAGTTCGGCGTGCTTCCAGCTCTCCGGGAAGGTGGCGGTGTCGAAGGAGGTGTTGATGATGTCCCGCAGGTGGGGTGCGATGACTGCGTCGGCCTTGTTGAAGACGTGGTGGGGGCAGGGGTCGGTCGGAGATCCGGAGTGGATGGAGTTCATCATGTGGATGGTGTCTTCGGTGCTGATCGGAGTCCAGGTGCGGAGGGTGGTGGTGGGGGGCGGTGGTTCGGTTGTGGCGTGCGTCGGGTGAGTGCTGAAGCTGTTGTGTATGTCCGCGATCTTGTTGTGGAAGTAGGCAGCGAGGGAGTTGCAGAGGTCTTGCGATGGGGTGATGTCGTTGTTTCCGGCGTTGGGGTTGGAGAGCTCTTTCACGATGTTGAAGAGTTCCTTGCTGTTGTGTGCGTTGTTGTCCAGCCGGTCCTTGAATGCATTTTTCTTAGTGGCGCGGATGAGTTGATGGTGTTTCCGGGTGGCAAGCTTGAGGGCGGTCATGTTGTCCGGTGTTGGTTCCCTTCTCCAGGCTTTCTCGTGGGCTCGGCAGTTCTTCTTGGAGCTCTGGAGTTCGTCGGTGAACCAAGGGGCCTTCTTACTGCCGGGTCTGCTGGTCGGGGTCCTCAGTGGGGCGAGTTCGTCCGCGCAGTTGATGATCCACTTCGTGAGGTTGTCGGCGGCCTGGCTGGGGTTCGCTGAGCTGGCGGGGGGGTGCTGGCTCAGGGAAGCGGCGAGCTGGACGGCTGTGATCTTGTTCCAGCTTCTTTGAGCAACCGGTTGCTGGTGGTGGTGGATCGTCGTTCTTCTGAAGGTGAAGTGGACGCAGCTGTGGTCCGTCCAGTTGACTCCAGTGGCGTGGCTGAAGGCGATGTGTTTGCTGGATGAGAAGATGGCGTCGAGTGTGTGTCCGGCGAGGTGGGTGGGGGTGGATACCAGTTGCTTGAGTCCGAGGTTGGCGAGGTTGTCGAGCAGGGTGATGGTGTTGCGGTCGTTGTTGTTCTCCAGGTGGAAGTTGAGGTCCCCCAGGAGGATGTAGTCGGCGGAGGGGAGGGCATGCGGGCTGACGAAGTCGGCGATGTCCTCGCTGAATTGTGTGCGTGGTCCCGGGGGTCGGTAGATCAGGGTGCCTCTGAGGGTGGTCCTCGGGTCGGTGCGGATCTGGAAGTGTAGGTGTTCGGCGGTTTTCAGGGTGTCGTCGGTGTTAGTTGTGATGTGGATGGTGTCCCTGTGGATGATGGCGATGCCTCCTCCTGTCTGGTTGACGCGGTCCCTCCGGATGATCTTGTAGCCGTCCGGGATGGCGATGGCGATGTCGGGCGCTGAGGAGTCGTTCATCCAGGTTTCCGTGAGGAAGGCGACGTTAGGAGCTGTGGTGTCGAGGAGGTTCCAGAGTTCGATGGCGTGCCTGTGGACGGAGCGGGTGTTGATCAGGATGCCCTTGAGGTGGTTGCCGCTGGTGATCGGCTTGGCGGCTGCTGGTGTGGGGCAGGTCCGGATGCATGTGAACTTGCAGGCGTTACAGCTGAAGGGTCCGTGGGTGTGCTTCGGGGTTGCTCGGTAGCATCCAGGGATCCCGCCGGTGTTGAGTGCGATGAGTTCGGTGGCGTTGTAGGACAGTCGGGTCGTCATCCGTCGGTGGGGGCCAGGGGTCCTGGCACTGGGCACGGTCCAGGCGCGGACGGGCGCAGACGGGCTTACCTTTGGCGCGCCTTCAGCGCACAATCGGCGCTCCCGCTGCGCGTGACCGCTGCGCGTTCGCACGGTCGCCATATATGGCGAAGTGCGAGGGAGGGCGGGGCAGCTGGGAGGCGGGAGCGGGGAGGGTACAGAAGAGAAAGGGGGCGTGGTCAGCGGCGGTGGCGGGAAGCGGGAGGCGGGTAGGGAGGAGACGGGGGCAAAACAGGCAAGAATTACAACAGAGAAATAGTAAATACAAGAAATACAAACAGTGCAAAGGGGCTACGCGCTACGGGGGCAGAACAGGCAAACAGGCAGGATTTACAACAAAAATACAGTAAATACAATAAAAGAAGCTACAGACAGTGTCGAGGGGCAGCGCCGTGGGAGACTACGCCGCTCGGTGGCAGGGGGCGTGGTCGCACCGCGGCGGCCGGGGCAGCGAGGCAGGCGGCGGGAGGCACACGCAGCAGCTGGGGGCTGTGCGGCGCGGGGGGTGTCCTAACTAGGTCACACTCACCTGCGTCGCACGGTCGCCATATATGGCCAAGTGCGAGGGAGGGCGGGGCAGCTGGGAGGCGGGAGCTCCCCTACGTCTCCCTCAATAAGATTCTTTATATGATCCTCTGTATAAGAGAGGGTCTCAAGTTCCATAGTGATGTAGCCCTCAATTCGAACAGAAAAATAATACTAATAAATAGTTACAATTTATAATGAAAGAAAACCCTCGTAAGAAGCCTCTTGCCCTGAGAGTATTGAGTTATAACGAGGTGTACCCTAAACACTCATGGACCTGGGTTAATAAATAAGTACAAGAAAAGTGATCCGAGTTTGCGCAATTATTCATAGATATTTCTGTATTACTTCGTACAAAAGTTCACCACATATACATATCATTATTCATTCATAAACAACGTGAAGAACAAAGCTTGCAATATTCAAGATTAGATTGTATTTATTCTTACAATTGTGTAGGATATAGTTGCTGAATCATAAAATAAACTTTTACTCTTCATAGTTAAATGTGTAATTTTTAAATCATTACAACGAGGGTGCTTTCAGTGAAGAAAGGAGGGGGTGTGTTAGGGTTTGTGAGGGACTGGGTAAAGGTAGTGTGACATTGATAGCATCACATTGGAATCAGTAGGCCTTTACACTAAAATTAGTACACATGTTCCCGAATCACACCACACATAGGCTAGACAAATCCATTGCGTTGAGTCCTATGGCGTGGTGGGTTGGTGTAGTCTATGTTTCGACCCCTGTATGTGTGTAAGGGTTATTGTTGCCTCATGCTGGGGTCTTCGTCAGGATAGATACATAATGTGAGCACCTAAAACATAGAGTGTGGCATTAGATGCTTGTGGTGAACTGAATTCATCGTAAAGACCATAGGGAAGGGGATACCTACATTAATTGTGAACAGTCGACGTCTGAACCGTCACTGCGTGGGCCAGCGTAGGCTCCAAGGAAATCTAAAAAAGTGAGGGACATATCTCAATGAAAAGCACTGGTAGCTGAGTCATGTACCCGTTAAAGAGCGGAAAACGGGCGGGAGACTTACTTGGGCAATGTTCCTGTGATCATGTGTGATTGTCACGGATGGAAGTCCAATGTAGGACGATTTCTTCTTTCAGTGCGAAAATAGCACCATTCTGAATAATCAAAAAATGAGCATAGTAAGAGCTGGAAAAGGGACTGTTAAGTCGTGCAAGTTCATGGCATTGTAGAAGGCTTAGAGGGAACTAGTTGTAAAGTCGTAGCATTTATAAAGGGAATATGGTAAAAGTCCGCGCTATTGCGGTCTTAATGTCTTGTAATGGCTTCTTGTAGAAAAGGCCATCATTGTTGCTCTACTGGACAAAAACGCGATGGGTGGAGACACCATATCAGCTTTACATTTTAAACATTTAAAAGTACAGAATCCGCTCAGTTAGGGCGAAGGAGGCCCGTTTCAACGGTATTTATTGTTATTTATTAATTGTTTGAACATCGTGTCAAATGACACCATATCAGCGTTACATTTTAAAGATTAAAGTCCGCTTGGTGAAGGCGGTGAGAAACTAACGTGGGATCTCTCCTTGAGCCATTATGCAAATATGTGGATGTATTCTTGAAACCACTCGCCGAAGCAACACCCACGTACCTCAGGGATACGACGCAAGTGATTAACCTGGTGGATCAGATGCCTTTCAACAAAAACAGCCAACTCCTGGTGACTATGGATATCGTCTCCTTATACACCAGTATTCCACAAATACCAGCCCTGGAATGTATGAGAAGAACACTACAAAGGAGGGAACAACCGGCAGGGGTCCCCACAGAATTTATCATTGACCTTTTGGAAATTGCAATGACAAAAAACATTTTTGTGTTTCAAAACAAATTCTATATTCAAAGCAAAGGAGTGGCAATGGGCGCTGCCTTTGCCCCAGATCTGGCGATGTTATACATGTCTGAATATGAACAGCAATGTATCCTATCAAGACACAACCCTTACCACAACCAGATCTCAAGATGGCATAGGTACATAGATGACGTCTTTGCAATATGGACAGGTGACGAGCTTGACCTGAATGCCTTCATAGAATGGTTGAACACACAGTCTGACGATATCAAGTTTACAATGCACATGGATAAGGAATCTATTGACTTCTTGGATATCAGCGTGAGGGAAATGGATGCTAAACTATACACTACACTATACAGGAAACCAGCTGAGAGGAACACCCTCTTGAGATATACGAGCCATCATACGAGAGGACTCCGTGACAACTTGCCCTTCGGACAATTTCTCCGCATCCGAAGAAATTGTTCCTTGAAGGAGGACTTTTTCAAAGAATCCGATGATTTAATTACTCGCCTAGTGAACAGGGGTTACCCCAAGAGACTTCTGAGAAGATCTAGAAAAAGAGCTTGGTACCAGGACAGGTCAATCCTACTGAGGCCAAAAGAACGTACATTATCCCAGGAACGGATGATAAGCGTGACGACACACTGCACCAAAAGCAATGAAATCAAAAAAATCATTAATAAACATTGGAGCTTGGTGGCTGATGTTATCGACACCCCTGAACCACCGATGCATGCCTTTAAAAAGGCGAAAAACATAAGGGATTATGTGGTCCGTTCCCTGTTGGACACGCCACAGGCGCCGATCATCCGAGGACTTTGAAACCTACCGGAAGTAGTAGGCAATTTCAGATGCACCACCTGCAGAGCATGTCCCACATGTTGGGAAACTAAAAAAGTGACTCACAATAACCTCACCGTAGACCTCAGGTCTCTTACAAACTGCAACACCAGTGGAGTTATTTATGCTATTCTATGTCCATGTGAGCTCATGTATATTGGACAAACTAGGCAAAAAATTAAGAACCGGATCTTTCAACATTGCAGCAGGATCAGATGCCAAACGACAGGGGCACCACTAGTTGAACACTATCTGGACAAGAAACACATCCCAGAAGCTATGAAACGGGTGATACTTGAAAAAATCACACCGGGCCCTAGAGGAGGTAATTTGAATTCCATTATGAATACTAGGGAATGCAAATGGATGCACATGTTCAATAGCGTACGAAAGGACTGAATGAACTTGATGCTAACTTCGCACAAATGGCAGGACTTGACCCTGAGTAAACATGCCACAGTTTAACTATATTTGACGTACACTACTGATGCAGTTAGCACTACAGGGGCATGTAGAAACTACCCTAACCCTGATGATATCAACCAATGTATTCACAGTGTATTAAGTAATTAACCAACTGTTCTGATTATCATATGCACAATAATCGTATTAACATTCTAGATGGGATTACCATGAGCAAGACATCGTGTTGGCCCATTCATGTATACGGAATTAGTGCAAAATTTACTTAAACATGGTTTTTTATGTGACAATGCAGGTGTATAACCTAGACTGTGCAAGGACCAGCTGCCCACTTCGATGGGATACATCCATAGCATGTTTTGGTTTTGTCCGAATCGTTGGAGTGTGAACTTGCTACAAAGACAGAATTATACATTGACATATGATACGGCCAAAATGTTTAAACTGGTTGCGTTTTTAATTGTAGAGGCTTGATGAATATTGTTCCTGAATGCATTTAGCCTGATGAATAACTACATCGCAGCCTTTTTGAATGGGTTAATATTGTAGGAATAATGAAGGAACACATGTCTCATTTAATGCAGCCACAATAGGCCGCGCCTTGAAACAGGCCCTTTTTTCAGACGCCCCCTAGAACGGTTAGCACCATTTTTTCATACGGCCCCATAGGATACTTGCAGGAGATTGGTCCAGACCTGCTGAGCCTCCACAACTAGCACCGAGCTGCGGCACCGCGAGCTACCCCTGACTCATCCAGGAGTGCTGCATCCTGACGGCAGAGCAGACACCGATCTAGACCAGGTAGGAGACCCGACGGGATCCCCTCCTTACTCCCCTAACAGACCCATAAAGCCCTTATGAGGTCCCACGTTAGTTTCTCACCGCCTTCACCGAGCGGACTTTAATCTTTAAAATGTAACGCTGATATGGTGTCATTTGACACGATGTTCAAACAATTAATGATTAATACTGTTGAAACGGGCCTCCTTCGCCATAACTGAGCGGATTCTGTACTTTTAAATGTTTAAAATGTAACGCTGATATGGTGTCTCCACCTATCGCGTTTTTGTCCAGTAGAACAACAATGATGGCCTTTTCTACAACAAGCTATTACAAGACATTAGGACCGCAATAGCGAGGACTTTTACCATATTCCCTTTATAAATGCTACGACTTTACAACTAGTTCCCTCTAAGCCTTCTACAATGCCATGAACTTGCACGACTTAACAGTCCGTTTTCCAGTTCTTACCATGCTCATGTTTTTGATTATTCAGAATGGTGCTATTTTCGCACTGAAAGAAGAAATCGTCCTACATTGGACTTCCATCCGTGACAATCACACATGATCACAGGAACATTGCCCAAGCAAGTCTCCCGCCCGTTTTCAGCTCTTTAACGGGTACATGACTCAGCTACCAGTGCTTTTCATTGAGATATGTCCCTCACTTTTTTAGATTTCCTTGGAGCCTATGCTGGCCCACGCAGTGACGGTTCAGACGTCGACCCTTCACAATTAATGTAGGTATCCCCTTACCTATAGTCTTTACGATGAATTCAGTTCACCACAAGCATCTAATGCCACACTCTATGTTTTAGGTGCTCACATTCTGTATCTATCATGACGAAGACCCCAGCATGAGGCAACAATAACCCTTACACACATACAGGGGTCGAAACATAGACTACACCAACCCACCACGCCATAGGACTCAACGCAATGGATTTGTCTAGCCTATGTGTGATGTGATTCGGGAACATGTGTACTAATTTTAGTGTAAAGGCCTACTGATTCCAATGTGATGCTATCAATGTCACACTACCTTTACCCAGTCCCTCACAAACCCTACCACACCTCCTCCTTTCTTCAATGAGACCACCCTCGTTGTAATGATTTAAATATTACACATTTAACTATGAAGAGTAAAAGTTTATTTTATGATGCAGCAACTATATCCTACACAATTGTAAGAATAAATACAATCAAATCTTGAATATTGCAAGCTTTGTTGTTCGCGTTGTTTATGAATGAATAATGATATGTATATGTGGTGAACTTTTGTACGAAGTAATCCAGAAATATCTATGAATAATTGCGCAAACTCTGACCACTTTTCTTGTACTTACTTATTAACCCAGGTCCATGAGTTTTTAGGGTACACCCCGTTATAACTCAAACTAACGCAAGGCAGTGCATTGTGCTGCATTTCATTAATTTTGGTTACAACCCAACACAAATCGCCATTTGTTTTGTATTATAAATACCAACCTAAATTTTGTTTGTGGTCTGCATTAAAAAAGTAATTTGACTCAAAATCTTTGTAAACCTAGTCCATAGTTTCACAGATTTTCCATCTTTTCGAGTACTTTTCCCATTCACATTTCTCTTAACTAAAATGTGTGGGAAAATATGCATAACTCACAATCCTGTATTAGGAATTAACCCCTTCGACGATCATGACGAGCCCAGCTCGTCATGTAGTTTCCATTGGTTTCAATGGAAATTACATTGAAGTGCTGCAGGAAGCTTAGCATCCAAGTGGTTAAACAAGACACAGAATAATTATTTTATTATTCAACCCACCCAATGTATTACTTGCATAGTGCAGGCAATACGAAGCTAATTTAGAGGTGGGGCAGACTCACACGGCATTGGCCTATAATGGAACTGTATTTACAATTTCTTCTCACGAAACCCTGAGAAAGAAAGGAGAGTGCACTCATGTACTGGATACAATCCTGGCAATGAAATTGAAAGCACAAACAATGTCAGCTCCCCAGAGCGTTTCGGTGTGTTCACCTTGCTCACGGGTACAAGCAGCAGTTCATCTTAATGTATACAATTCCGGCATAGCCCAATGCCGTGTGAGTCTGCACCACCTCTAAAACAGCTTTGTATTGTCTGCACTATGGAAGTGATGATTGTGGAAGAGCGCTCCGTGCTATCGCATTTTCTGTGTTTGAGGGCCTTCCCCGCTTTTGTTAGGGCTGGTGATAGGATGTCTAGATTTAATCAGTATTTGCACAGGAACAATGTTTTGATTTAATTGTTTTAAACTACAGGAACCTTAATGTACCGCAAATAAGCTGATTGTGGAAGCTCAATTAAGGGCATGGAAATGTTATAAACAGGTGTGAAGGTTTAGGTCATTATGATGAACTGCTGCTTGTACCCTTGAGCAAGGTGAATGCACTGAGTAGGGAAAGTGTTGGACTTCGGAGGGGCTATATGTACTATTTGGTAGAAATTGGGTTTCTGGTTGGCAGAGGTTTCATCACATTCTGACTGCCTTCTAAGTTGTCTGAAGCTTGCTTCCTCAACTTAGCAATTTGGCTTCTGAAGTCCAGCAACAGCTCAGAACTCCTGGGATGGGAGCTTATTCCCACCCTTCTTTCACCAAACTCAGAGGTCCTCTTACTGGGTGCCCATACAGAAGCTCAAAAGGGCTGAACCCACTCCGTTCTGTGGCACCTCTCTGTAAGAAAACAGATGGCATGGCCCATTTACATCTTCAGAGCCTCAGGTTGGTCTCTAATCATGCCATTCAAGGTCTTGCTGAATCTCTCGACAAGCTTATTTTGTTTGTGGATGGTAGGAAGTGGAGAATTTGTGGGTTACCCCACAATCCTTCCACATTGACTGCATGTAAGCAGACATGAAGTTGGTGCCCCTGTCAGACACCACCTCCTTGGGGAAACTCACTTGGGTAAAAATCCCCATTAGGGCGCTTGCCACTGCAGGTGCAGTCATAGTCCTCTGTGTATCTAGTGGCATGATCAGCCAGAACGTGGATAAACCTGTTGTCTGAAGCAGTCTGAGGCTCCATAGGCCCTACACTGTTGATGCCCACCTTATCAAAGGGTGTGCCACAATTGGCAAGGGATTAAGGGAGGGCCTTACACCTCTGCCCTGTCTTCCCACTGGCCTGGCAGGTCACACAAGTCCTACAAAACGCATCTGAGCAAGTCTTGATCTTAGGCCAATAAAAGTGTGTGGGACAAGGATTGTAAAGATCTTGTCTTGGCCGAGGTGTCCTGCCAGCGGTATGTTGTGAGCCAGCTCCAGGAGAAAGGTACTGTAGCATTGGGGGACCACCAGAGCCCTTGTTGTCCCATGTACAGGAGCCTGAGGCTCACTGTAAGGAAGGCTGTCCTTCCAGTAAATGTGATGATTTCCAGAGGCATCACCTGCTGCTTGGGTTTCTACCTGTTGCCTCATGCCCTCAAGGGTTGGGCACTCCCTCTGTGCCCTAAAGCACTCCTCTATGGTGGGTCCTCCTTCCACATGCCATTCAGCAAGCTGTGGCTGGTCACCAAGGGGAGCATTGATCTCCTCAGTGGGCTCTGGGATGACCTCCACAGGTGCCCAATTCACTCTAACTGAGAGACATTTAGGGGCTGGTTTCCCACACCCTCTGCCTGACCTGGTGGTAGCACAGATCCACTCAGGTAACCCTAACATCTTCAGGTGAGCCTTGAGCTCTACTTCCTTCCAGGTAGTTTGCTCAAGGTCATTACCTAACAGACAGTTTACAAGCATGGCAGTGCTCTCTGCAACTTTCAGAAGACCTAAACCTCCCCACTCAAATGGAACAAGGGCCACTGGATAGTGACCTTCTCTGTTGTCAGCCACCACAACCTGGTAGAATGCATTGGGTATCTCCTGCTCTGGGGACATCAGCTGACTTTTTACCATAGTCATGCTGGCACCTGTGATCCTCTGAGCCTCATCACCTTGCCTATTGATGGTAACCCATTGCCTATACTTTGCATTATTTGAAGGCACATGGATTTTAGGAACTATCTCACTGCCACCCAGGGGCACTAGGGTAACCTCATTAAATACCTGACCCCACCCCCCATTAACTGGGACAAACACCTACCACCAGCTCTACACTCACCACCCCATGGAGCATTTCCTCCAATGGGAGCTTGGGTTCTTTTTGGACACTTGGGATCACCCTTGTAGTGTCCATACTCAAAACACTCATAGCACTTGGGAGTTTTGGGCTGCTGACACTTGTCAGGGTAGTTTATCTTCTGGTGGTCATTTTGGTAACAAGATCCTTTCCATTGTGAGTTATTTTGGGGGCCTTGAGAAAACTTCTTTTTTATCTCACCCCTCTTTCTTCTGGTGTGATGGGAACACATACTACCCTTTTAAGAGTCCTCTCACCAGATACCCTTTTGGACACTCTGGTGCTACCCAAATGTCCGCCTCCTCAACAAACGTCCTGGGGTAAGAAATGTTACTATCAACCAGGTGTTGGCGCAGCTCTGTAAAACAAATATCAAGTATGTGCTCCTTCATACTTAAGCTGTACAGCCCTGAATAATCATCAACTATGCTGCCCCCACCTAGCCCTTCAGTGCCTTGCTAGCATAATCTAAGAAATCCACCCAGTTCTGTCATGAGATATTGTGGTTGGCCCTGAATCTGTCGGTATTATTATTATTATAAATATTATAATATCGTCTTGTAAAGCACACAGCTACCTAAAAGGGTTTCCCAGTACTGGGCAGAGGTAGGAATGCCCAAACTGTTAGCTTAAAACAACCAGGTCTTCAAGTTTTTAAAAAACACAAGTAGTGAAGTGCAGTTCATCAAAGGCTCCGGTAAGGTGTTCCATAACTTCAGGCCCAGAAAAGTGAATGAGCGGCCTCCAATGCATGTCAGACAGATTCTAGGCACATATACACAAGGCCTGATTAACTGATCTCAGTGTACGTTTGGGCTGGTAAGGTTCCATCAAAACCTGAATATACTGTGGCCCTGCCCCGGCTCTGGCTTTATAGATATAACACAAGGCTTTAAATTGTATTGGTTTTTTAACAGCGAGAGAGTAATGCTCGCGGAGAAGGTTTGAAACAAAGGCATGTTTCTGGAGGCGGGACAGAAGTCTGGCCGCAGAATTCTGAGGCCTTATCTTTTCCTAAATACAGAATGTTAACATAGTTTAATCTTGACAATATTAAAGCTTGGATCACTGTTCTTTGAGCTAACTGGGGAATCATCCAAAGAATCTTTTTCACCCACTTGAGCACTGCAAAACAAGTGGAGTCCACCTTAACCAACTGAGTTTTCATGGAGAGATTCTCATTTAGCCAAAACGCCCAAATTGTGTTATCTTTGGGGCTAATTCAGAAGAGCCCCTAGGGGCTCTGGCCAATGTTGTGGACCCTAAAGCTGAGGGTTCTTGCCCAGAATCATAACCTTCGTCTTATCATCATTGAATTTGAGCAAGTTGTGACCCTGTGCAGATGACAACAAAAAAGAAATGTGTGTGTCATCTGCATATAAAAATAGGGTTAAACCACAAATTTTCACCATATCTGCCAGTGAGTGGACGTAAACATTGAACAGCATGAGGCTTAAGGCTGAGCCTTTGACGACTCCACAAGTCAGAGCCTGCAGATCTGACCTGGCATCATACGAGAAAACCCGAAACATCCGATCTTTCAAGAATGATGGTGGAGCTGTTCCCTTGAGACCAAGTGTCACCAGGATGTAATGGGACACAGTGTTGAAGGTTGTGCTAAGATCTACTAGAATCATTTAGGAGTCATCTTAGATGTTCAGTGACTCCTAGGAGGGCGGATTTGGTACTATGCCCAGCCTTATATCCAAATTTTGAGGGGTGTAAGAAGTTTTGGGCCTCTTTAAAAGTGGTGAGCAGTGAATTTGCATGTTTCTTCAAAAGTGGTAGGACCATGGCATGCTTCCATCTCTGTGGAACATAGCCCTCTCGTAGTGAAGAGTCAAGAAGATTTACCACCATTTGCAGTAAATCAGAGTTCAGGAGGCCAAGCTTGCTGGGTGGCAGAGGATCTAATGGAATGGGGAGCCTGATTAAATCGGCTGTAAAATAGCTAAAAAACTGGAAATAGCCAGAGGAGACTACAACTTCATTTTAGAAGCAGAACTAGGCATATTCATGGATCATTTTGCCCTTTTTAGATGGGATTTCAAGTGCAACTGTTGGCAAACAAATCAGCAGATTGCCCTTCAGCCTTATGACCCTTTGTCAAAGGAAGTTAGATGTCAGACATCTTTTTAAAGAAGTGGGCCAGTTCTTCGCATTGAGTCTGAGAGAGTAAGGGCATTGGGGATGTTTTACTAGGTTCTGAGAGTTTTCGACCACATTGAAGAGCGTCTTAGGACAATGTTGAGCATTAGCGGTTTTGTCTGAATACAATGATGCTTGCCCTGTTCCACAGAGCCCATGATAGTTTTTTTATAGCTGTTTTATATTTGACTTTTGACTCCTCATCCTTGCATAGTTTTTTCTCCAGGGAAAGCATTTAATTGAACCAAGGAGCAGGAGGATGGGCTCTCGCAGATGGGTTGTTTGGTCAGTAAAATTGCCTCCAGAGAATTCATGAACTAGCGATCTGATCATGCATCAGAGTCAACTATTTTATTTAGGACTGGTATGGTACTCTGAAGTTGCGAATTTAAGGCTGGAACATCCAATTTGGACGAGTTTCTAGACTTGATTACTAGTTTGATCACACCTATTAATGGAGTTGCTGGAGTTCTAATAGCAAATGGCATGCTAAATGGTCTGACCAGAGTAGAGGTACAGGTGGATCTACGGAATGATCCTTCACGTTTGATAAAATAGGATCTAAGAGGTTGCAGCCACATGAGTGGGAGCTGAGTTACACAGGGCCAGATTGAAGACATTCAAATCCTCTATGAGCGTAACACCCTGACCGTACTTGCGATCTTTCAAATGGATATTGAGATTTTCAAGCAGCATCAAATAGGCAGACTTGAGGATATGTGGAGCTAGTAGGTCTGGGATAGTGACACATCAATTGCTAGTGCACCCCAGAGGCCGATAATTCAAGGCCCCAGATAACGTAAGTTTGTATGTGAGGCAGCGAGAAAAGAACAAAGCCTCACAAGTGGGGATGGGGAGCTCCTCTACTTTCCATTCATATTTATCCTTAAAAATGATAGCGATCTCCCCACCAATCTTATCATGTCTTTCTCTCCTAAAAATTGAGTAATTGGGTGGAAGTGTGGCAATCACATCTGGTAGAGATGCCTCATGGAGCCATGTTTCTGTTATTTCTCCACAAGAAGATTAATACGTGCTGCTGATGCCTTGGGAGGGAGCAGCAATTGATGCTAAAAAAGCAAAGTTAATTCCTACAGCTACTACCCAGAAGAGTCGCTGTATGGCAAGGTGTAGGAAAGTGCGCCTTTTTGCATGGTTGCCACCACTTTATGCCTAATGTTGATGTACTTTGACTGAGTGGAACCTGGGTTCCTGCCAACCAGGTAACCAGGGCCTATGTTCCTTCCCTAAAACTTTACTGTTGTAAAACCCAATTGGCATCTCTCTGGCCACACGTAATCCCCTTGTTAAAGGTTCCCTCAGTACCAAGGGCACTGTGAGAAAGGGAAGGTCTCTAAAGACTGTAGCACTTATTATGCTACCCTTAAAGGCCCTGTACCTTAACACATACACACTACCTTTGCAGGCTGTGTGTTTTGGTGCAGAACAACATGAAGAGTCTACATGACACACATCCCTCTGTGCCGTGCCTACAACCCACTGCCCTGGCATAGGTAATCCCCCCCTCTAGATGGGTGCATGAGCCCTGTATCCCTACAGTATCTAATTCAATTCTTAGACATTGTAAGTGCAGTAATGCCATAAAGAGTATATGGTATGGGAATTTGTCAATACGAACTCCAGAGCACCATGATGACTTTCCTGAAAATTGGGACGTTTGGTACCAAACTTCTCAGCACATTAAACCCACACTGATACCAGTGTAGGATTTAATAAAAAATGCACTCAGAGGGCATCTTAGAGACCCCCCCTGAAAAGCAACCTAACTCTAGTGTCCTGGCTGAGTGGCTACTCGCCAGCTGCCAACACCAGACATGTTCCTGGACCCATGGGTCAAGAGCCTGCCACTCTCAGGGTCCTGAAACAAAGCACATCCTGGGATGAGGTGCCAAGCCTCCTCCCCAGGATGGGCAGGGACCACGAAGAGGAAGCTTTAAAGGCCTGCCGCCTGCCACCTTTGTGAGCTACCTCAGCCATTAGCTGGCCCCAACTTTGGGTGGGAGAATCATTGGGAAAATCAAGTTAGGCAGAGAGGTGGGTTCACCTTTGCCAACCCACCCCTCAGATGGGGGAGGCGAGGTGAAGCACAACTCTGTCCCCGCCATCTTGCAGATGGGGGGACCCATTCAACCAGAGTGAGGCCAATGCCCCCTCCCACTGGAGGGTGGCGTAACAGGGGGTGTACCCACCCCAAGGAAGGGACCTAATGGTCCCGACCTATATCTACCTGAAACACCCCTAAATTTAGAATTTAGGGGCATCCTTGAACCTTGCCTCCTCAGACCAGAGCCGAAAAGAAGAAGCAGGAAGGAGAAAGACCGAACAGCTGTGCGGAGAAAAGAGGAGGACACCAACTGGCTTGGCCTCAGTCCTACCGGGCTGTCCCAACCTCAGACTCCAAGAGAACCTCAGTGTGTCCTGCAGACAGCAGTCCTCAAAAACCCAGAGACCCTGCCCTGCCTTTGCGACTCAAAATGACTTTGTCTCCTGTGAGCACCGGACTTGCTCAAAAGTAACCGACTCTGACTCTGGCCGACTCTGTGGGTTTCCATCACTCCACACCCGGTGCCCCAAGCTCAAGCCAGCCAGAGTGAGCCAATACCCTAAGAAGGTCCTCCCAGTGATCCTAGACTGGATCCCAGGGACCCCTGAACCTCAACAAGTTCCCAAACCCAACCTGCAGCTAACAGCTGGAATGTCCCCTCAACCGCGACCGATGGCGACACCCGGTCCGACTCCTTTACCGAAGCAGTCCGGAAACCGCCCGACCGCCCGACCGACTCCGTCACTGAACGCTTGCGGTCACAGGATGACGACTCCCAAAGACCCCATTAGCTTCAACAGCAGCTGACTGACTCCGAGGGAACCTTGACCAACTCTGCAGCATCAGCCAAGACCGCATCCTACCCCTGGCTGCCCCTGTGTCAGTGGTAGAGTAGTTCTTGTGCTGGCGATTGGGCCCTTCAGTGCTGACCTCGACCCCAGGAGTTTTTGTTTTCCCAACCTGGTGTCGTGCTCGCCGCAGTCCCCAAGCCCACGACCATGCCTCGCCCGTTGGTTAACGTGTGGTCCCTGCACTCTGCACCTGGCTGCCTCAATACCGCTGGCGGTGCGACTCGAGTACACATTTGACCGAATCTTACCCACGGACCCGTAAACCTAGTTCTGCCTTCCAAGGACTGATGTGGCTCGTGAGTAGAACTTTAAACTTGTATTGAGTTTGCAAAATACATTGCCTCCTTTTTCCTTCCCTCAGGAAATGCACCAGCCTTAAATCTAGAGATATCTGGCTGCATAAGGAAAGTAATTGCAAAGCAATTCTGACTATCTGCAAACACAAAGTAATTCTACTGTAAACTAATTTACTGCATCCGAACTTTATTTAAATTGCATATGCTTGCAAGGTATTTTTTATACTTACCTGTACCTGGCCTGGCTTGGTTCTAGACTATAAATATAACTAAATAATATTTTTATACAAACCAATTTGTCAGAGTTCAGTTCTTGAGTGTGTGAAATCATTCCTTGACTGAGTTGTACTATAAATGTTACCACTACCCTCTGATAAGGCATTACTGCTCGCCCACCCTAAGACAAATAGAGAGTATGGTACTGTCTACTTTAACCTCTGCCTACCTTTGGGGATGCACTGGACTCTGTGCACCCTATACCTTACTTTGGTATAGCATATACAGAGGTAGCTTCCTACACGAGGGTCAGCATTTCTTTTCACCTCATTATGATTTATGTCAAATGGCTTAGATGAAAAATTGCAGCATTTACATACAAGCAGATTCACCTGTAGGTCTAAGGAGGTCTGGCAGCCTTCAGGGTGTGAGGTTGAAGTGCCCTGAGTTGATCAGAGGTGTACATCAGCCTTTTTGACTGAAAAGCACCAGGGTTCCTGGCCCCTGGACCATTTTGGGCACAGACGGGCTTGCCTTAGGTGCACCTTTGGCGCACCCGCGGTGCGCTTCTGCGCCCAGGCGGTTCTAAATCATACGATGCTTACTAGAGCTGGACTGCTAACCTCGGCAGTCCGACGGCACAAGCAAAATGGCCGCCAATGGCATAGAAATAGGCACTTAGACACATGCTCCTCACTTCATTTAAAGAGCAAAATAGCAGGAAAACAAAAGGCCCCAGGTCCCCCCAATGTATAAAAACTAGTGCTCAATAAAAAGTGTTGTTATTTTAAAAATTGCCACAACAACTCCCTTCACGTAAAGATGCCTGACCGCAACACCCTACGTATCTGCAGAGCGCCTGTGCCCTGGCCATTCTAAATAGAGCCATGTTTACTTAAGCTAGACCGCTAACCTCTACAGTCCAACTGCACAACCAAAATGGCCACCAAATGCATCGAAGCAGGCACTTAGACATTTATATATTTATTTATTTATTTAAAACGTATAATGCGCGACAGCTACCCGCAGTGGGTTTCCCGGCGCAAGGGATAGACTAGAGCAGAAAAAAAAAAAGTGGACATCACAGCAGCAATTATTGACAGCTAGAGTGGCAGAAGATCTAATGGAAAAGTAAAGTTTTAAATTTTTTACGGAAGCAGAACAAGTTAGTCTCGGTTTTCAGAGCAATAGGTAACGCATTCCAGGATTTGGGGCCTAGATGGGAGAAAGATCTTCCCCCCCATCTTCACAAGTTTGAATCTAGGAATGACAAGGTCACAGTTAGCCGAAGATCTTAATGTGCGGCTGGGCCTGTAAGCTTGAACGAGACTCTGAAGATACAGTGGGGCTGAGCCCTGCTTGATTTTAAAAAGGTAGCATAGGGCTTTGAATTTGATGCGGCTCGGGATCCTAAGCCAATGTAAATCGCGAAGAGCCTGGGTGGCCGAAGATCTCCTAGGGATATTACATAAAAGTCTGGCCGATGAGTTCTGTACTACCTGCAATTTATTTATGGTCGCAGCATCGGCACCAAGGTAAAGGACATTACCATAGTCCAGGCGAGATGTTACTAACGCCTGGACAACGGTTCTCCTGGTGACATGTGGCAACATCCAGAGAATTTTCTGGAGCCATCTCAAGGTGGTAAAACAGATGGCAGCCACCTTGATAGCCTGTTGCCTCATAGAGAGCTTGTCATCTATGAGGAATCCCAGGTTGCGGACCACAGAGACCGGTTGAGGAAGGGGACCCATGGCACAGGGCCAGTGTTGCGGGCCCCAGAGATCTTTGTGTTTCCCCAGGATGACAATCTCGGTCTTATCACCGTTTAGCTTGAGGAGATGCCTCTGCATCCACTCAGCCACCCGTGACAATCCAATTTTCAGACTGGACACATTGTTGCCTTCAGTGCTGGAGAGGGAGAAAACAATTTGCGTGTCATCGGCGTATGAAAAAATGGTCAGCCCAGCGTCCTCCGCGATGGAAGCTAGAGGTTTGATGTAAATATTAAATAATAAAGGGCTGAGAATGGACCCCTGAGAGACACCATACGCCGAGGGACAAATAGCAGATGCGGCTTTCGTGGAAAAGACCTGGAAAGTGCGCTCACTTAAAAAGGAGGCAATCCAGGCAAGTGCAGGACCATCTACTCCCAGGGACCGGAGAGAGTTCAGTAGGATGGAATGGGACACGGTATCGAATGCTGCACTCAGATCCAAAAGGATGAGGGCAGAAGTTTCCCAGCGATCGATACCGTGCCGTAACCTCTCCGTTACCCCGAGTAGCGCAGACATGCGCTCCTCGCTTCAACCAAAGTGCAAAATAGCAGGGAAACAAAAGGCCCCAGGTCCCCCAAATTTATAAAAATGAGTGCACAATAAAAATTATTCTTTTAAAAAATTGCCACAACAACTCACTTCACATAGCAATGTTTGACAGCAACACCCTACCTACCTGTATTTCTCTGGTGTCAGTCCAAACATATTGACTAGTATGGTCTTTATTGCAGTGTAGTGTGTCTGGTCCCCCCTCTAGTGTGAGAAGTGTATCCCTCCCCACTGTTGGCATGTAATTCCACAAACTACACTCCCCCACCCCAGGATTTCTCTTGGACCTTGTGCACTCTTAGAGCCACCTTATAGACTGCAAGCCATTTGTCAATGTCATTCCTCACCAAATAACCGGGCTCCAAATCCTTGTGTATCAGTAGCAGGCACTCCAGGGGACCCAGCTTTGGAGGCCAAGATGGCAGACCCGCTCTAACATAGCTCTGTGCCATACCCGCAAAACCTTCACTTATCTGGCGCACCTACTGCAATCAGAGATAGCGACAGGGTGTGTCTGCCCTGCGGGTGACATGGAAACAGTTTTGGCCGAGTTTTGGTCTCCCAGACTGCCTGGCGATGGGCCAGCAAAGAAATGCTACACCTTGCCACATTGACTAAGATGAAATACTGCATTGCAGCGAACATCTCCCCTGCAGATTGGACTTAGCTGCTCTGGCCTCAGGTAGGGCGTTGGGCCCATTGTCTCTCCCTCCCGGCACACCTTTCCTCTCAGACCCCCACGACATCCATTAGTGGGCAACCTTGCGCACCCTGTGCTGAGAGCAGCTCGGGGGCAGGCCTTCCCTCATGTCACAAATCTCCCACCTCATTTGAACAGCGCCTTACGGATCTCTACACCCTGATTCTCCATTCAGAACCAGGCATCCGCCTGCTGGTTGAGCAACCGCCGCAGGCCGATGCCCTTGACCAACGCGGCTGCCGATAGTGTTGCGCAGTCCTGCCAAGTATCACGCATCAGGCGTTAGACTACTGTATTTCAGTGTGGTACTCCGCATTACGGGGGGGTAGCACTTTCTAAAGAGAGAAGTGTCCTCCGGGCTCCTCAAATGTCCTTGCGTAAAGGTTTCTAGCAAGATTGAATGTGAAAATAATAGTGAAGTTCACTCGCAGGTAAGGTTCAAATATTTAATTCCATATTTTTATCGTGCATCTTGTTTAAATCACAAGTGTGTATTACATGATATCCTCTTAATTCAATAAGAGCACTCGTACTCCGCATTACCCCACTGAAATGCATTGTCACGCATATGCATGTGACTCAGCCATCACTGTAAGTGCTGCCTAAAACTTTTAAGTGTGGCAACACGCTGTTAGTAGCTGCTCCTGCAGCCAGCGTGGGGCTCCAAGCAGAGTTAAGATCGCTGGCAGGCTCACACTCACTCCAACTGCTACAATTTACACAATCCATTATTGCGATTCACCTGGGCGTGGCTCTGTGAGCCTAACGTCATCGAGGCAGTCTGCCACGGGACGGACCCCGCCTGGGGCTCACAGGAGTCAAGACAGTCCCTGCCTGGACAATTATCACCGGAGGCGGACTGGGCGGCAAACCCGCAGCTTTCCACGGCCCTTGGTGGCTCACAGCCTGAGTCTGCCTGCTGCAGTCAGCCCTGCAGAGCAGAGTCGTGCCTGCAATTATGGAGTTCCGCAATTCCGTCTTCGAGTCTGGACTGACTCATCTGGCAACTGCGACCAAGGCCCAAGTAAGTAGCAGTCTGTATGTAATTACAAATGCAGACTCTTAGTGTAGACTCCAGACTCTCAGATTCCTAAAGCACTAGCAGATCTGATGATGTTAGCGCACCTGCCCCCCTCATGCTACTCTTACACAGAAGTAAATGGACTCACCCCAGGTACCGGAAGGGAAGCAGCGATGGCAGCGCTTACCTCGTCATCAGAGCCCTCTAGTGCTGCTCTCGCCAGTCGCAGGTCACTGTTCAAGTAAAGTCCGGAATTTGAACCTATCTGGTAAATCCTCGCCCTCGAGGTCCCTGGTCCAGAGAGCCGATCGTTCCTTGATTCAGCCTTGTCCATGGGCCTGCATCATCTTTGTTGGTGTCGAGGTGCTTGTAATTAGGGTGATAAAAACTCGATGATCCGAAACATCCGAGGACGTGGCGAGTGCCCAGCCTTTTAACCTTGAAGGCCCAGGCGCCACCCCAGAGCACACCACGTCAAGACTGCTTAAGTATATGGGAAAATCATTTTCTTTTCATGTGAAAGTTGAGATTTTCAAATTCTGCTCCAATACAACTTTCAAAGGCTGCAAGGCAGGGGTGGCCTATATTGGGATCTAGCCCCAGAAGTTAATATTGAGGCAGGTTCGAAGGCAGGGCCCCAGCTAATCTTATCCTGAGCCTTACTGTGTCAGGGCTCATGTGAAAACGCTGAGGCACATTGTTAGAAGCCAGTGTTCCCGTGTGCACCGTTGCTGTCAAGTGCACAACCTGGATACCCCCGCTCCCACGTTAGGAAAAGAAAGGACACTGTCCAAGACAACCCTGCTCACCCCCTTAGTAGCTTGACACGAGCAGCCAGGCTTATCTCCAAGGCACGAGTGTTCAGTATGTGCAACCACGCCTATAGCTATACTAATGATGGCATCACAATGGACTCCACACGAGTTTGTATAAAACGAGTACACTTTATTTAAAAAGATATACGAAATGACCACACAATACAACTCCCACATATATACACTGGGTAATATTGTTTCGGTGGGTTGGGCGGTCCTAATCCCCAACCACAGCTTCTAACCAACAGTTATGCTGACTTTTAACAGTTCTCAACAGGTTAGGTACGTCGTATCACTAGATTCACACACGTTGCAAAATAAAAGGAATACTGCACTACTTAACAATGGGCTCCTGTACAGTGCCACAGTGACACCATGCAATGCGTAGCGTCAAGATCATGTACTGAGTCAACACAAGATAATGCAACTCGGTTCGCTACCAGCATGCTCTGTTCAAGGAAGGAATACAGCAATGCTTCACGCTGCAATTATGTACAGTGCGATAGGAAAACAATGCAATGTGTATCACTACCAGCATGCCCTGTGCAAGGAAGGAATAAGGTAATGCGTCACAGTGCAATTCAGTACAATGCAGTAAACGACCGATGCAGTGCGCTACGCTAAGATCCTGTATCCTGCAGGAGAAACATAATGTAGTGTATAGCGCACTAACCCCTGAGTTCGTTAAGCACCTCTAGTGTCAGACGTTGTCGTTCGTTAGCAGCAAATATGCAAAGTGTTTTACGACTGTTTTTAGAAGTTGTGTGACCGGTTGCCCCAAGCACGGATCAATGATGACACCCCAAGTTTCACTCTGGGCCCTGGCCCCTGTACTGCCCCGTCCGGGAACAGCATGTACCGAGATCTGGGTCGAAGCAAGAGGTGCACCCAGCTGCCAGCAGCGAGAGGCCGAGAGAGTGTCTCTTTGGGCCCGCACCCTGCCCCAGGCGATGATCCACTTTACCCGGGGGCACATGACCCCACTCTCCTCTCCTGCCGCAGTGGTTTGGCCTCACTCCAGAACCTTGTCACCACAGACAAGGCGTGCTAGGGCCGGTAGTTCAGCTCCTGCGGGGCTGCCGGTCTGGGCCGCCAACGTTCACCACAAACTCCTTCCACGAAGCCTTCCACACGACGCTGTGCTACCTATCGTTGCCTTCGAGGGCCCGATCACTTGGCCCTCCTTTCCAGCTCTGTTAGGATTTCTTTGCTCCCTGGTGCTCAACGCTCACCGGTATTCCCCACCAGCACCTCCGGTGGCACCTTTGACACGCACCCCCGGCGCGTCCGTGACTCACTCCGTCTACTGGTGTACATGGTCTTCAGGCAATCACCACTAACGCCCGGGTCGCACCACGACACGCACACTGCACGCCTGCATCTCACCTCCTCTCCTGGTGCACCCGAGGTACTAGGCGCTCTCCACGATTACCCTGGCTGCACCACCACACGCCGACCAGCATGTCGGAGACTTACTCCTTCTTAGTTCAAGTTCAAGTTCAGAAATTTGTATAGCGCACTACTCACCCATAGGGTATCAAGGCGCTTGTGGGAGGGGGTACATTATTTTTCTTAGTGCCCACGATGTCCCGCCACTCTTCACTAATGCATGGACTGCACTGCGACACGCACCCTCTATGCGTCCTGAATCTCGGCTCTCTTCCACGATGCCCACAATCCACAGGCGCTCCAACACCTGTAGCCGCACCAAGACATGCACCCTGCGCGTAAGGGTCTTGATTCGCTCCGGGTGCACACAATCACTTTAGGCAACCCTTTCGGAGGTCTCAGGTTGTCACAGCATGGTCCCACCAAAGTGCCACTTGAGACTTCCTGGAACTTTTATGTTCCTGTGTTTCCGAACAGGGAGCCAGCTCACCTCGGGCCCCTGGGGTACAGGACGCAGCACACAGCAATGTCCTGCTCAGGAAGAAGGGGGGGCATGACCCACTGCAGCACCCCTTCACTCTCTCCTCGGTCAAGAGCTACAAACTGCCCACAAGCCCCAGATCACAAAGCACGGGTCAAGTGTCTCCCGCAGCCTATTCAGCAACTCTTCCTGAGACAGATGTTTTCTTTCCGATCGCAGACGGGTCAATGCCGTCAGAGACTCGACCAGTCCATGGCGTCTTCAAAGCGCTCCCAGCACTTCTCTGAATGATACCGAGACCGTTATCGACAACAACATCAACATAACCAAAGTCTTGGGGTTACAGTTCTTCCAGTTCTACCCCTCATTGTCTTTGAAGTTTCCTTTTACTCAAGGGTCCCTGACCCCTCCCCTAAATCAGTCTTGAGTATCTCCCCCCACCAGTGTCACCATCCTCTCTTTGCTACTGGAGGCCTGGATCTTTAATCACTCAGAGGGAGATGGTTCTATTGTTTTATGGCTCTGAACCAGGCCTCTTCACCTCGCAAAGCCTCTCCTTCTCTCCGCTCCAGGTGCAGGACAGCCTTGCGCTGTCTCCACTGCTCCCCTGGGGCACGAACTCCCTCAGCCTTTCTCACCTCTCTCAGATCCAGGCAGGCAATTCACATTCTGTTGAGACACACAAAAAGGTGTAAAGCACAACTTCGGCCATTTTCTCAAACAGCGGTTTCTGGACACACAGCGACAAAAACATCTACCACAGCGACAAAAACATCTACCCAAAAAGATGTGTTATGACGCTGTGAGTTCAGACATACCAAACTTCACTGTTCCATTTCCAATTCTTGGGAAACTAGGCTAACAATACTACACCCAGCCTCCCCCATTCTGTCCGATGGGCAGGATGGCCTTTCACCAGGGAAAATGAAATGGAGTATTTTCCACTGTCAGGGCCTAGCACCCACACTGGCACAGGTCCCGCCTTTTACCTACACTGCACCCTGCCTAGGGGGTACCCAAGATGTCCTACAGGGGTGCCCCATGTGTATGCAAAAGGGAAAGTATGGCCTGACAAGTGGTAGCACTTGTCAGGACAACATGCTAATACAGCTTAATGCGCGCAGGCCCTACACTGAAGACCTGTGTTCCCTCTCTGCGCATTTCTTTAGTACTAGCTCTAGCACACACAGTGCGCATCACTTAGGGATCTTGCTAGTAAGGCAAACATACCAATCAGAGACAACAAAACTCCACCACAATTTATACAGGGAACATCTGTACTTGCACACTGATTAGTAGTGGCAAGTACCTACAGCATCTATCTTCACAGCTCTCTGTCAGGAAAACGGTCTAGTGGAAAAGCAAAAAGTTTAAGTGAACTTTAGCCAACACGGCCAATTGCAACACACATGCCGTAAGCTGCCCTGCCAAGTGCCACGCATCAGGCGTTAAACTCGCGCATTTCAGTGTGGCGGTCCGCATCACCGCACTGAAATGCGAAGTCACACATAATAGGCCTCCTCAGTCCTAGGTAAATCATGCACCAATACCGACAAATGAAAGCTGGTCTTCTAATCTCGCCTGGAGTGGCAGCTCGCCATGGGTGCTGCTTTCGGCAGGCTTGGGGGCGAGTCTTCAGCTGTAAACTGCTATAATCTAACAGAATTCATCAACCCGTGATTAATGACTATACGTTATGGCACTGCGGCAGGAGTGGCGGGCAGGTGGCTCGTGGCTGTGGTTTGAATAAACTGGTGGCAGACGGCAGGCAGTGGCAATGGCAATGCTTCTCACGCCTATTACCAAGTCGTACCCTGGTAATTTAATCAAAGACACGATGGGCCAAGCTGGTGGCTCAGCTGACCCCCGCATGGACCGTGGTGGCCGCACCAGCTTCTCCTGTGTAGCTGCTGCTAAGCCACACAATAATTCCCGGGCCAGTGTTAGTTGCAGCAGATGTCCTTGCGGCAAGGTGCAGCCTGTATGAAGAGTTGAGTCGCTAAGTAAGTCAGTAGTTCCTCGTGAGGTATCTCTCTGCAAAATCATGTGCTTTTAAATTGTATTAATAGCGCTAGCGCATGTAGTGGTGCCTGTCCGACTACCTGTGTTTTACAAGAATTCAGCAGCTTAGATAATGGCAGCGATAGGGTGCGTCTTACCTTCTAGGAAAAACTAGGCCAGTGTAAGTATGAGTGGGGCTCTGCAAGAGTGATTGTGCGCCCCCCAGCACTGTGTGAACCACCCCCCTCCAAGCCCCCTTCACAGGAACTATCTGAACGGCTATACCAAGTCCAGTAACAGTGCCAAAAATAAAAACGCTATTCCGTAAAAGTGACTTTTTGTTGCTGTAAAAAAAAAATGCCTCAGGGATCTCGTCAGGAGGCCACAGCAGCTTGCAGTACACATTGCTCTTGCTATGCTGCCAATGATAGTAGCAATGCTACTATTGACCATCACAATCCTACAAGTGTGACAATTCTGGGGCTGAATTATTTGTGTGTCCAAGAGTTTTCATGCACCAATAAAAATGTAAAAATCACTCTTCTGAATAATAGAGTGCTGGAGCAAGATTAGTGTTTTGTTTAGTGACCGTTTTCATGAAAGAACATGAACCACGAATATTCTCAAAACTGTATTTAATGAGGAGTAGCTGTGAGTTACTGCTTTTTACTAGGTGTAGGAGAGTAGGGTCTGCTTCCTATGGTCACTCCCACTTTTTGCTGTGATTTTCTGGTTTTTCGACTTTAGTGTGGCTGTGGGCCTGCTAATCAGACCCACAGCCCAGCTGTTCTCTCTCTAAATTGATACCATTTACTTTAGGTACATACCAGATTGGTTACTGGGTCACCTTTGTGAGCCCCTGTATAGTGTACCCTAGGTACCCAGGGCATAGGTGCATCCAAGGCCTACCAGGGGCTGCAGCATATATTATGCCACCCCTGGCTGGCCATCTAAATCGACACCACAGGCTGATCACTCAGCTTGGGTAAAGTGGTGTAATCACCCCTTACTTAGATATAGTATACCTATATCTACCTTATATATATAGACACATATGCACCTATAAGTCACTCCTATGGCAGGCCTTAACAATCCTGGAGACAGAGTGCTTGGTTTTATGTGAGAGGGTGCCCTAGCATGAGTTGAGCCCCTCTGCAGCTTTCAGAACCATCTCCTTATAGCTGTTCTATGATATAGCCATACCATATACTCTTAAGTGCATTATAATCCTTGCGGTTAATGCTCACTTTGGTTTGGATTTATCAAAACATGTCGTGTAAGGTGTCAACCACTTTGGAATACTACCCCCCACCCGTCCTGGTGGTGAGGGTAGCATTCCACCCTTCTAGAGGGAGAAGACATGTAAGTACTGCTTTACCCGGTTAAAGTTAAACAGAGCCTCAGCATCACAAAATGAATGCTGCTGCCACAGACACGAGTCTGACCTCCTGCTGCTGGACAAAACTCCGACAGGGGAGGCCTGGACAATACGTTTCCTGTCCAGGGAGGTGCCAGCCCCTCCCCAGACAGGGTTTTGTGTATTGGGGCAGGGAGGGCTGCATCAGCAGATGCTTTTCCAGACACTTCCTGGGGCACACAAGGTGTTCTATGCATAGCCCAGTTCAAACAAGTTGCTGGGGTACTCCAGCCCCGCTTTGGCCCGAAAATGGACAAAGGGAAAGGGGTTTAACCACCCCCTTCCCAGGTCCACCCATAGGAGGGACCTAGCAGGTAATTCAGCCCCTTTTCCTAGTATAAGTATAGGAGCTGTGTCCCCAGGACTTTAGATTATCCTGGACTGAAACTTTGAAACAGAACTCTTGGACCTTCGACGTCCTATACCGACTAGAAGACTGAAGACATCTCCCTTGTGGTCAAGCAGTGACCACCCTGTGCAAACAGGCACCACCAGTAACTTGCCGGTCTGCTTTGTCGACGCTCCCGCCGGATCCCGAAGTCTCAGCGACACAGGAACTGCACTTCCAAACTTCTCAGACTCTGACCCACATCCACATCAAAGCCTTCACACTCCACGAGTGCCGAATGGGGCCTGCTCTTGCATTTCAGCTCAATGCGCCTTCCCGGTTGCTAGCCCGCTGGCTAGTTAGCCCTCCGAAGACATTCTTTTAAAACCAAACTGCTTTCCTGGTTGCTCCAGGTTTGCTCCAGCTTCCCTGCAAAGGAGAAGCTCTCCAGACCTTGCTGGTCTGACTTGAAGCCAATCTTCACTTCCTGCGTGGATTGCGTTTGCCAAGGCTTGCTGGTCCAATCACTGCAGTTAACTAGATCCTTTGAGGGACAGCTCAAATCCAGCTCCTGGTCATCGTCTACTCCTCCTGGTCCTCGTGGCTGCAGAGACAAGCTTATCATCTTCACCTGAATCAACGCAACTTCACCTGGTTCCTTCCTGGTTCCTTCCTGATCACTGGCTAGTGACCTACACTCTGTCCCCTCTGCTTTAAGGTTCTTCAGATCTTCGATCCACCCTTGGATCTATCCGGACACTTTTCCTCTGGTCGCCTGCAGCACTTCTTTGCAGATCTCCATAGAAAACGACGACGAAACCCGACAAGAAAAGACACCTATGCACCCGGCTTCCCTGGGTGAGGTAACTCGAGTACTCTGGTGCTCCCATGGGTCTTGACTCTCGAAGTGTCCTAGTTTAAAAGGGTTCCATCCAAGTCCATCCGGAAGTGTCTTTAAATTGTACTTTTGTAACTTCTTCGATTCCCATTCAAAGTCAATGGTAACTTGCGACAGTGTTTAGACACTGCACGCGTCTCCCGTGGATCTCCTACTTCCTAACCTTTGGTTGTTTAGTGTAGCCCCAGCGATGCCCTAGGCCTATTCACTATTTCTATAGTGGCTCTTATACCACTATTTTAGTATATGGTTTGTGAGGCCCGTAGGGCAAAACTGTATTTGTGCAACTTATTGTATGCTAATTAAGTAATTTGTGATGTACTTTGGCCTCTGATCTCATAAAGAGGGGTTGTGTTAGAAATAAATACATATATATTTGATATATACCTTGTGTGGTGTCCTTTCATTTGGTATTCAAGGGATTATAATTGGTAAAACAAACAGCTCTTTGGAGTTTAGCCTAAGACTGCTGGTCCATGCTACCACTAGGATAGTTTGTCTATAAGGTTGACTTTACAACCACCATCAATAAGGGTCGATTTAGACTGGTGCAAGGTGCCACTAGAACTAGTGACATCATATGCCAGGCTAACTTCTCACACTAGGTTAGTGCCCATTCATTTCTGATGCTTTAAAGCAGTTTTAAGATCTTGTTAGAGTTTTTCGTTGCTCAAATGGTTGTGATTGTTGATATTTATGTTTCCTAGTCTTCATTTCTTTATTTTGCTTGCGAGAAACTGTCAGCATAGTCATTGAATGTCACTCATAATTACAATGAAATTATGAAAATGTCACACATAAGCAATCTGAAACCTTGGCAGCTGTGGTGCTAACAAAAAAGATGGGTCCATTAAGGATCTGCTCGTCAAACCCCTGCTTAAGAAACCACCGCCCAATGAGAATGCGACTGTGCACACAGACACTACAGCAACTGAACAGGAAATTGAAGAAGCCCCAGTCAGTAGAGTGTTTCTGGTGGCCCTTTTCGGCACGCTGAGGGCAGCCATTGTTACCCTCAAGCAGGAACTAACTGCAGGTTAAAGATCTTATGAAAGAGATGCATGAACTGAAACACAGAGTTTACATGCTAGAACACACCAATGACTCCTGCGAAGAAGAATTAGATGCCCACCGCTGTGAACTACTGGACCTACAGGATAAGAATGCTGATTTGCGGTAGGACCATGAAAACAAATCCAGAAAAGTCAACAGATGCATAAAGGGAGTCCCTCTAAAGGCCGGCGCAGGAGCCCTTGAGGACTATGTCCGCAGACTCTTTCACCATGTACGCCTGAGTCAACACCTCAGGATATAATACTGGACCTCATGCATAGGCAGACCACCTGGCGAGCTCTCCTGGCATGCCTTAGGACATTCTTACATGCCTCCATTACTTTAAACAGAAAGAAACTATCATGCAGACAGTCCAAGATTTCAGCGTTATAGAGTTTGAGGGCAACATGGTATGGCTATACCAAGACCTATCTCCCATTACACTGCAGACACGCCACCAACTAAAACCACTCATGGAATTCTTGCAACTGAAGGAAATTTGTTATCACTGGGGACACACCTTCCAACTCGCCTTCGTATGGGATAATACTCAGCTCCTCTCTCTCCATGACCCTACAGGTCAAGGCCATCAACTCCACCTGCTTCAACACCCTCCGCATCTTCCGGAAGACCTTCAAATGGATCCCCCTGAATCAAGGAAGACCGTAACTCACACACTCATAACCAGCAGACTGGACTATGGAAACGCCCTCTTCGCCGGGATCAATAAGTCTCTGCTCCACAACTCGTCCTCAGCATCCCAAGACATGAACACATCACCCAACCTCTGCGAAACCTCCACTGGCTCCCCGTCGAGAAGAGAGTAACTTTGAAGATACTTGCCCACTCCTACAAATGCCTCCACAACACCGGACCACAATAGAGATAGAACCTTCCTCAACGTACCCAAGAGAAACCTCCGATCTGCAGACCTCGCCCTTGCCCAACCACCGCACATCCGCAGAGAAAGAACGGGTGGAAACACCTACTCCTACATCATGCGCACGACCTGGAATGAGCTCCTGATTGACATCAGACATGCCCCCACCCTGCACATCTTCAGGAAGACCCTTAAAACCTGGCTCTTCGACTGACCGGAGTTGCTACTCCCCAGTTCCTTGAGACTCTCACAGGCGAGTAGCGCGCTTTAAAAATTCCTGATTGATTGATTGATAATGAAACACGCTCCATCTGCACTATGGAGGAAGCTAGAGCTCTGATGGTCCTCGACAACACTGCCTCTGGTGGTACCCCTGCCCTGAGACCGAGTAAGACGTCTACCTCCACGACGCAATCCAAAAGATTTCTGAGACCGAAAACGAAGAAGACAACTAAACCAACCGACAAAGAAAGAGAGGCCCTGCTGAAACAACTCCAGGAACAAGACTCGGCCAGGGAAACGAATAAGGACTGATGATCACTTGGTCGGACTCTGGGGAGTGGCGGCCCTCGCAAAAAACAGATAGACATTGGGCATATCCATAGTCGAGGCACTGGCCCTCGGCCCCAACTCTGCTGTCCGGACAAGGTTTCCCCAGGTGATGGAGACTGCCACTGTGGTGAGCTGATGTAATCTAGACCCGGATGTCGATGCCATGGACCCCTTCTCTTTCTTTTTTGGTGAAGTAGAGAGGGGATCGTTCATGTATTAATGACTGAAAGTAGGTGTTTTTCTTTCCTTGCCTCCTTTTGCTTACCTTTTCTATGCTCTACTATCAACAGCTGCAGTTAGCAATGTATGTTCCCCGAATTCCAGCCCCCCTAGAGCAGTGAAGAGATGTGCGTCACAGGTTTCCACCCCACAATTTCCGTGATTAATGGTAAAGTTATAATGTGAGTGGTCTACATGCGCCAGAGAAATGTGTGGCCCTTTTTTTCTATGTTGCGTGAGTCTAAGTGTGAAATTTGCTTGCTGCAGGAAACCCACTTGCTTAAAACAAATTGGCGGTGCATAAGGTTGGGTTGGTTTGACCGCCAATACTTCTTCTCTGGACCTAGGAAGAAGGTAGGTGTAGCAATTTTGGTGGCGACACACTTTGCAGGCAGACTACTCCACACACAAGCAGAAATTCCTGGCCGCCTTTTATCCCTCCATATAGCAATGGGGTTCTACACGTTCACTCTTGCTACTATCTATACTCCCAATGACCACCAGGAATCCTTCATCTTACAAGCTTTTGGTCTGGGAATGGCAACCACAGATGCTGATGTTCTTCTGGGAGGAGACTTTAATTTAGTGATGGACAACGCCCTGGATCGGTCGGTACAAAGGGTGGGACAAACAGGCACACTTTCACTACCGGGTCACCGGCAACTTGCTTAATATGTCTGTAGAATCCTGCATATTATATTGTAAGGTGTTTTACCAGCCCTGCTCTACCAGTGCCTGTGCTCTGTCTCATTGGAATGTTGGAGCCTGATGATAACTCGGAATGTTGGGACTGAGAGAGGCAGAGGGAAAGTTGGTCATGGGCTGAGCAGCTCACAGGCTGCTCCTCGTGGGGCTCTGATCTACCACTTATCTACTTGATATCCTTTACCTTACTACTTGTGATCTTCAGGGAATAAACATCTTGAAATACAACCTTCCTGAGTGGACCTCCTTTACTACATATTTTGGCGACGAAGTGATGAAGAACCTACAGCTACAAGCAAATGTCAGGTACCTGACTTACAAGTGGACCTAGAGATGGCGCAATCTTCAGAAACTGCAGTGGAAACAACCACAATTTACAGAAGAGGGGGTATCCACAAGATGGTAATTTCAACAAACAAGAAACAGACGTATTTAATGCAGAACTGCAAAGATGACTACAAGGAAGAATCAAGCTTCTCACAGAAAAGAAAAGAAGACATCTTGAAACAAGTAAGCACAAAGCACTACGCTTTTAAGCCCCACCAGTGGCCAAAACCATCGGCCAGCCCTAGCCAAGGCATGCTGTGCTTATCATCTCTAGTCATCCTGGACTTTGGCTTTACCATATCAGTCTGCTACACTACCACGCGCTTTTCTACAAATTACAGACACCTGTTTGCTTCATTTTGATTACAATAAGTGGTAAAATGTGGCTACTGAACTATATGCCTTTTCAATTCATTACGCTGTGTGATTCTCTGCCCCTTATTCCTGCATGGTGTGATGCTGTGCACATAGGAGTGCTGTGGTGGCTACATCTACATTGAAAAGATTATTTTTTTTACCCCATCCATCGTGCTGGCCTCAACCTGTGCCTGTAAACGCATCTCTGTTGAATACTGTGAGGGACAACATTTGAGGTTATCTGCTCTCTTGACTTTGTTCTTGCCATTCGCTGTGATGGACTGCCTACAACTTCATGTTATGTCCATTTTTCATCGTGCTGACCTGGACTTGCCTTCCCTCACACGTACACCTTTTATGACTGTTTAACTCCTCTTCAAGTAACTACGTGTCTTTTACACACTTGCCTCCATTGTGCTCTTCACACTTTTCCTGACATTGCCACCGAGAAATAAACATGCTGAGGTCAATTTCATGAAAGTTTTTCTTTAATCTCAATCATTCTTTGCAGCCTGCTCTGCGACAGTTCAACTGTCATAAAATGTTAGTTTTTATTTCGCGCGCATCTCACCTCTCTCAGGAGAGCTGCGCAGATCTCTTCATCTCCGTGAAGCCTCTGTGATGTCATCCGTGCTTCTAAGGCACAATTTGAGCGCTAAAATGTGTCGGTAGCCATCCAGCGCTACGTGCAGTGCGTGCCACCATTTTCATCTTCGAAGAATCTTTTACCTTAAGTCATAGAGCTCATTTTATCTTTTCAGAGGAATGGCATTGTCAGCTCTTGCCGGAATGAAATAAGAGCCTAATTCCTTGCGCGCTTCAAGCTACAGATCGCGCAATGATTATTCTTCTACTGTGGCATCATCTTTACATGCACTGGACTTTGGCAGATCACCGCGGAACTCATCGTTGTATTAATACTTCCTTTCTGATGCAGAGACACTTTAGGAGCATTGGTGAGCTGTTTAATTTTGCGCAATTATCTATTGAACATGGGGACTTTTCAAAGAGTGCTGTTCTTACTCCGGCACATTCAAGGAACAAGCAGCCACGCTTACATTCTATTGTGCCTGTGATTTTTGAGCTCACATAGACTGGCAGATTCCTTTTGCAACTTGGACTTCTTTTACGAGTTTACATTCTACTATTCAATTTAATTAAAATGTATCTTCCTGTCTATGAGCTTTTCACATTACAATGTCTGCTGTTTTTTTTACATCTGCAAATCTGGGTAACTCCAGTAAGTGTCACAGGACGATGGTGACACACACCTATTTTTCGAAAATGTTTAAAAAATGTTTAGTGAAATATGATGGCACATTATCTTACATTGATAGCTATGGGTTCTAACCCCATTAGCTTCCACAAAAATTAGTAAACTTGCTATGCTTTAATTACATTTTTATGTATGTCAAAGATATTTCCCTACACAGGGGTGGGAATGGGTTTTTCCCCTTTTGCCCACATACATTTGCCTGTTCACATTGTTTTTACCCTACATAGAGATGGGAGTGGGTCCTAGCCCCATTTGTCCATAATCCTGCATACACAGGCTATTCACGGTTTCCACCCTTACAAAGGGCACAATTACATACGGTTTTTACCCTCACACAGGGTACGGTCTTTAGGGTTACAATCCCCTTTACATTTACATTTTTTACCCTCACACAGGGCGTATTATGGGTCACGGTCCCATTTACATTTTCACCCTCTCAGGGTGTCTTATGGGTTACATTCCCATTTACATTTACATGGTCTCCCGACACAGGGCGTCACATGGGTTTCAGTCCCATTTACAGTGCTCCTCACACTCTTGCCCAGGAGAAGAGGACGGTCATGGGTTTTAGTCCCTCTGACTGATATTGTCTATTTACATTTTGTAATTTTGCTGTTTTGAATAACGCAATGTTACACTTACATCGTAATTATTCTGTTTATTGAAAACAGAGGGAAGTTGTAGTTATACTGTATGTATCTACTTTTTCTTCTCTCAGTTTTTCTGTTCGTCTAGCTTTCCTTATGGTGTCATTATCATTGCCATCCCTGGTTTCTGGATCTAGACTTCTTGTTGTCGTCTTTTGCCTCCAAACTTCTTTCGTTCTTTTTCATTCTTTCCTTCCCTGTTCAGGAGGATATCTCTCACTCCCTCTTTCCTGTGTCTGTGTGGAGGCTGGTGTCTGTTTTCAGTTGTGCCTTGTTCTTTCTTCCCTTCCTGCCTGCCTGGCCAGTGGATGCATTCGGGGGTTAGTCCTTGGTGCATGTGAGTTCTTCTGCTCCTTGTTGTTTCCATTTTCTGATTACTTGTTTTATCCCTCATCTTTTCTATGTCCTTGTGTCTGAGTTATCTCTATCGGTTTCCGCTTTACTCTTCTCTTCCTCCTCCTCATTTTCTTCCACCTGTCTCTTCACGCTGCTTTGCTTACTCCTTTCCTTGAAGTTGTTTCTGTTCTTCAGCTTTTCTTCCTTGTTATCTCTTCCTTGGTTCTGTTTTGCTATTTGTTGTTCGCTTATGGATTTAATGCTTCTTTTAGAACGAAAGGAGATATGTAGAATCATGCATATTATATTGTAAGGTGTTTTACCAGCCCTGCTCTGCCAGTGCCTGTGCTCTGTCTTATTGAAATGTTGGAGTCTGATGATGCCTCAAAATGTTGGGACTGAGAGAGGCAGAGCGACAGTTGGTCATGGGCTGAGCAGCTCACAGGCTGCTCCTGGTGGGGCTCTGATCTACCACTTATCTACTTGATGTCCTTTACCTTACTACTTGTGATCTTCAGGGAATAAACATCTTGAAATACAACCTTCCTGAGTGGACCTCCTTTACTACAATGTCCTCATTGATGTTTGGCACCAGTGCAATCCGACGGGGAACACCTACTCCTTCTTTTCTGCAGCTCAATAGTCCTAGGTCCGGATAGATTTTTTTCCGGCAACACAACATTTCATGGCATCTATCCGGGCTGCTGATAGTGACCAGTCCCCCATACAGGTTACGCTCCAGGTGCCCAATTCCGTCCACCAGGGCCGCACGTGGCGCCAGAATCTCAAACTACTTACGCATGCAATAGTAGTTAAGGAGATTACGGCAGCAATTAAGACCTTTTTGGAAATTAATGATACCCCAGAGATGCCAATGACGCTTGTATGGGTCACTCTGAAAGCGGTGGTTTTGAGGTAATTTCATTGCAACTGCTGCTTGTCTCAACCGTGAGAGGAGAGATAAACGGGCCGCCCTTGAGGGAAAGGTTAGGGATATAGAAGAGCTACATAAACATACATGTGTTCACCAGACAAGCCACCAACGAACCGCAGTGAGAAAAGAGCTTAAAGCCTTAGACATGGTAGGGCAGAATGCCTTCCTATGGACTAAACATAAGTACTATGCAGAAAGGAACAAATCAGGGCGCATATTGGCCCACCGGATTAATGCGCAGGCAAGCAGACTGAGAGTGACAGAAATTGAGGGACCACAGGGTGATAGACTACTCCAAGATGAAGACAGTGCACATGCATTTCACCAATTCTATGCAGACCTTTACTTGGCCGAATCCTTGCCATCGGAGGATATCAATATATATTTAGAAAAGTCTCAGTGAGAACATCCGGACCCACAACATAATCTTGGTCTAGTGCGCAACATACACATAGATGAAGTGGTGGCGGTGATATCGCATCTTCAATTGGGCAGGGCCCCTCGGCAGCATGGCCTCCCACCAGATTCCTACAAAACATTTTCTCCCACCTAGGCCTCCCTACTTATATACCTCTACAACTCATTTAGTGACACAGGCACACTGACGGATACCATGAAAATGGCCACCATCACAGTTATACTCAAGCCAGGCAAAGATCCCACCACATACTCTTCTTATTGGCTTATTTTACTGTTGAATGTGGATGCTAAGATATTCACCACCATTCTGGCATCATGCCTGGCCCCTTTAATGCAAACCCTTATAGACCCTTTTCAGGCAGGTTTCATACCCATAGAGAACTGCAGTGATGACACTAAACGGCTGTACCATCTTATAGATAAGGTCCATGCATACGCGCCTAAAACAAATACATTTCCCTCCTAGACCGTAATTATTCAACCATGGTATACTTCCTTTTCTTTTTTGCAATCCATCTCAGAAGTACATTAGTGACAATCACAAAAAAATCATTTTATTCTTTTATTATTTGCACAAGGTATTTTTCTTTTTTTTTTAAATTATATATATACTTCATTCTTTTCTTCTAGACGACTCATTTTATCTCATGTCTATATCAACAGAATGGTATTACTTTTCATTACATGAACGCATTATATCATAAATATAATTTATACAAATAGAAAAATCAACACATAATATATACAGTATAAAGAAGAAAGCAAATATCAAAAAATCACAATTCGTCAGAAAAAAGTCACAATTTATCAAAAATATGTATACCCCCTGGATACACACCACTCTCACACCAATCGTACTGTCACATAAGGATAGGATCTAATTGACAAAGAATATCTCTGCCAAAAAGTAAATCTCAAAACACAGTATGAGATTCTGCACTAGGTCGACGTGCGTTTCGGTGGTACAAAGCCACCTTCCTCAGGAGGACCTCTCCAGATTCAGACATGCATTTCCCAGGGGACCTAAAAGTATAAAAAATATATGTCACCAACGATGTACATCAAGGAAAAGAGGAAACACAAAGTACATCTACATATGTCAACCCAACATAGTCGTGACTGTGTGACCAACCAACATATATATCATCATCCAATACTTTTAAGATGATTAACAGAGGAAGAAGAGAGCAAGAAAAACATATCATGTTTTGTAAGGCAAAATAACAACAGCCTAAAAATAGGTTCGTACATAACATATAATAGCAGCCCTCGGTGTCACCTGCAAACCACTATTCTTGTTCTTATTCATGGAATTACTTACATAGAAAAAAGGGATCCTTTCTCCAAAATAACGAAACTGCTACAAAGTCTAAGTACAGGATAAGATCTGCTAGCCCAGAGAGCATTGAATGGACTATCTGAAAAGGGAAATTGAGTAATTAACTATAGTGACAGATCTCATAAATGCCACATGACAGTGACCACCTAAAGTGGGAAAAGTATCTTACCAAATGTTATTGCAAAGATGCATTCAATTTCTTCTAAGAGGTGGTATCCATAAAAACTAAATGTTCGAACATGTGTCCCATCAACTGCAAATAGAGAATACAGATGGAGCCCATAGTTACAAAAAAGAACACTCCCTAATTAAAAGTACCAGCTATGGGAAATTATATCCTCCTCGACAAGTCTGTGCCCCATACTAACCTTCTGATTAAGGCCAGATCTTTTAAATCATCTTCAGCTTCTCGGTATAGAGTGTAGTTGTCCTTCTCAGGTCAAATATATATTCCGAAGTCACTCGGGTGTACAAGCCTCGCCTATCAAAGAGTGTGAAAATGAAGAACAGGTTGCATGATTATGGTACCAGGTGTCCTAGAGGTAAAAACACTTAGCCCCCAAACTAGAGCGAATAATATAACATGTCCTCATCCTCCATGCGATATTGGCTTTTTAGGGGACACAAGCTGACAACGATGTCAGAATGGCACGCATCGCGTTTACTATCAGGGCTCTGTGTGTCTACTAGATGATGTAGCGTGGTAAAAGGGTCCAAATTTGATATTTTTGCATATCGATAAAGATAAAAACACTCATGTGTGTCTGGGTAGAGGTCTACTAGATATAGCGTGGTCAAAGGGTCCAAATTTGATATTACTACATATCGATAAAGATAGAAACACTCAAGCGTGTCTGGGTAGAGGTGCAAATTGTTCATGAGGCCCGCCAAATTAGTATACATGGCATCATCAACATAAGATGTACGGGCCCTTAACGGGCAAAAAACAATAGTGTTAACAACCCATAATAGCCTATACAGCGGCTTAAAACGCATGTTACCCCCAGTGAACACACTTTAAAACAACACAGCGCCAACTAACTACTGCCTGCGAAACGCAACCAAGGATACATCTAGCATGGAGTAGCCTCTCCGGTTCTCACCTTAATTAAACGCTGCTTGCGGCCATCGTGTTGGCCGTCCTCAAGACACGTATTGTGGTAAGAATCCAAAGTAGGAATAGGCGAGTAATATATCCGCCTTTAAGTACCGATAACGATCAAACAATGCTCGCGATACTGTCAAAGAGACTCAATCCCCTTTGGGGAATTTTTACGCATTCGGCGTAATTGTACAGACATAGCATCCTTTCATGTACATGGGATGCTCTGAAAGAAAGACTACTCAGTAGAGGCTATCCTCATCGTCTGGTACGCCAAGCGTATAAGAGAGCCAAATATTACAACAGAGAGGCATTACTACAAGGCTCCACACGTGCTCCTCAAAATCGTACTTCTTGCGTGATCAATCACTCTACCCTCAATTTCAAAATTAAAAATGTGATCAACAAAAATTGGAGGATATTCAATACAGATGAAAATATATCTCCTATACCACTTCCTTTAGTGGCCTATCGTAGGAACAAGAACCTCAGGGACCTGTTGGTTCATACGCAGAATATCAGCGAACATAAATCAGCCATTAGAACTAAGAGAGTAGCAGCTCCCATGGTTCAACATTTTTTGGAGATGAACCACAGTGAAACTGAATTAAAATGGTCTATTCTAGAAAAGGTACAAGTTAGGATGGGTCAGTCTGGTGAGATAACATGTAAAAAACGGGAGACCTTTTGGGTGTTCCAGTTTAACTGTGTTCGGAAGGGTCTCAATGAAGAAATTGCATGGTATGTCACCAAATGATTATCCTCACCTTAGTGGCTCTGTTATTTCATGATAAAAAGGATCCTTCCATCATGATTTGATTCATTTTGTATCAAAATGTATCTTAACTGTATTTTGACTGAGCTAAGTCACTGAGTTCTATAGTCTCTGTAAGTAACATCATGTCAGTTACTTGGTCTTCAATATATATGATCCACTAGTCGATTGTGGCGCCAACAGTATTTCCAACTTAGATCAATAGTCTTTGTTATGTTCTATATGCGTTCTTTTTGCCGATTGTAAGTGGTTATCCACTCATTCAATATGGCTGCGATTTAAGTCCTATGTTTGTGTTTACTCTGAGAACGGGCCGAACTGATAGTGTTGCTACTACCGTGAACACTGTGTGGTCATCAGCGGTATTTTAAGGCGGCTATACTACTTGCTTATCTCTAGCTCATTTTTCTTACCGCAATACGTGTCTTGTTCCACGCGCGTTCATTTTGTTAACCTGTAAGTAGTTATCCACTCTTTCAAAATGGCTGCGATTAAAGTCCTATGTTTGTCTCTATATTGAGAACGGGCCGACCGGGCAGTATTGGTAGTATCGCGAGCATTGTGTGATCATTATCGGTACTTAAAAGCGGATACATTACTCGCCTATTCCTATTTTGGATTCTTACCGCAATACGTGTCTTGAGGACGGCCGACACGATTGCCTGAAGCAGCGTTTAATTAAGGTGAGAACCGGGGAGGCTACTCCATGCTACCCAGACACCCTTGAGTGTTTCTATCTTTATCGATATGTAGTAATATCAAATTTGGACCCTTTGACCACGCTATATCATCTAGTAGACCTCTACCCAGACACGCATGAGTGTTTTTATCTTTATCGATATGCAGCAATATCAAATTTGGACTCTTTTACCACGCTACATCATCTAGTAGACGCATGGAGCCCTGATAGTAAGCGCGCGATGCGCGCCATTCTGACATCGTTGTCAGCTCGTGTCCCCTAAAAAGCCAATATCGCTTGGAGGATGAGGACATGTTATATTATTCGCTCTAGTTTGGGGGCTAAGTGTTTTTACCTCTAGGACACCCGGTACCATAATCACGCAGCCTGTTCTTCATTTTCACACTCTTTGATAGGCGAGGCTTGTACACCCGAGTGACTTGGGAATATATATTTGACCTGAGAAGGACAACTAGACTCTATACCGAGAAGCTGAAGATGATTTAAAAGATCTGCCCTTAATCAGAAGGTTAGTATGGGGCACAGACTTGTCGAGGGGGATATGATTTCCCATAGCTGGTACTTTTTATTAGGGAGTGTTCTTTTTTGTAACTATGGGCTCCATCTGTATTCTCTATTTGCAGTTGATGGGACACATGTTCGAACATTTAGTTTTTATGGATACTACCTCTTAGAAGAAATTGAATGCATCTTTGCAATAACATTGGGTAAGATACTTTTCCCACTTTAGGTGGTCACGGTCATGTGGCATTTATGAGATCTGTCATTATAGTTAATTACTCAATTTACCTTTTCAGATAGTTCATTCAATGCTCTCTGAGCTAGCAGATCTTATCCTGTACTTAGACTTTGTTGCAGTTTCGTGATTTTGGAGAAAGGATCCCTTTTTTCTATGTAAGTAATTCCATGAATAAGAACAAGAATAGTGGTTTGCAGGTGACACCGAGGGCTGCTATTATATGTTATGTACGAACCTATTTTTTGGCTGTTGTTATTGTGCCTTACAAAACATGATATGTTTTTTCTTGCTCTCATCTTCCTCTGTTAATCATCTTAAAAGTATTGGATGATGATATATATGTTGGTTGGTCACACAGGCACGACTATGTTGGGTTGACATATGTCGATGTACTTTGTATTTCCTCTTTTCCTTGAAGTACATCGTTTGGTGACATATATTTTATATACTTTTAGGTCCCCTGGGAAATGCATGTCTGGAGAAGTCCTGAGGAAGGTGGCTTTGTACCACCAAAACACGTGTCGACCTAGTGCGGAATCTCATACTGTGTTTTGAGATTTACTTTTTGGCAGAGATATTCTTTGTCAATTAGAGCCTATCTTTGTACAGATTTTGTTTGAATGTTTTCAGTGAAGGTGAAATTGTGACAGTACGATTGGTGTGAGAGTGGTATGTATCCAGGGGTATACATGTTTTTGATAAATTATGACTTTTTTCTTATGAATTGTGATTTTTTGATATTTGCTTTCTTCTTTATACTGTATAAATTATGTGTTGATTTTTCTATTTGTATAAATTATGATATAATGTGTTCATGTAATGAAAAGTAATACCATTCTGTTAATATAGACATGAGATAAAATGAGTTGTCTTGAAGAAAAAGAATGAAGTATATATATGTTTTAAAAAAAAGAAAAATACCTTGTGCAAATAATAAAAGAATAAAATGATTTTTTTGTGATTGTCTCTAATGTATTTCTGAGATGGATTGCAAAAAAGAAAAGGAAGCATACCATGGTTGAATAATTACGGTCTAGGGGGGAAATGTATTTGTTTTGTGTCTTTTTCCTTCCCCTCTTTCCCTGACCTACTTTAAATTTGAGGGGGTCCCATTAATTCTGCTATTCGCCATGCGTACGCGCCTACCTGCGCTTCTTTTATCGATCGACGCAGAAAAAATATTTGATCGGGTGCATTGACCGTACTTACATAAAATTATTCAAACAGAAGGTCTTGGGCAGCGTTTTAGGAAATGGGTTTGGTGTAGCTATTCTGGACCCCAAGCAGCAATCCGAGTTAATGGCCACATGTCGTAACCCTTTGACATCGCACACAGAACCAGGCAGGGGTGCCCACTCTCGCCATTTCTTTTTGTCTTGCGCATGGAACCGTTCCCAGGGCTGGTGAGGGCAAACCCCATGACTTCAGGCATCACTATAGGAGGAAGAGAACATACATTGGCTTTATACGCCAACGAGGCTATGAGGGCACTGTTGGATCCTCTCTGCTCTTCACCTGCCCTTGTGCAAGGGCTGGGGTAATTTTTAAAGTTCTCCGGTTTTAAGATTAATGCTCAGAAGTCACAACTGCTTTGTCTTAAGATCCCCCAGGTAGACCAAACTACTATCAATCAATCAAGAAATTTGTAGAGCGCGCTACTCACCCGCTGGGTTTCAAGGCGCTGGGGGGAGGGGGATTCGCTACTGCTCAAACAGACAGGTCTTGAGTTGTTTCCTGAAGGAGAGATGATCCTGGGTCAGCCGTAGGTGGGTGTGGAGGGAGTTCCATGTCTTGGCCGCCAGGTAGGAGAAGGATCTTCCTCCGGCGGTGGATCTGCGAATACGTGGGACGGTGGCGAGGGCGAGGCTGGCGGAATGGAGCTGGCGAGTGGGTGTGTAGAATGCGAGGCGGCTGTTGCGGTACTTAGGGCCCATGTCGTGGAGAGCCTTGTGTGCATGGGTGAGGAGTCTGAACGTGATCCTCTTGTTGACGGGGAGCCAGTGCAGGTTTCTCAGATGGGCAGAGATGTGGCTGTGATGAGGGATGTCCAGGATGAGTCGTGCAGAAGCGTTCTGTATGCGCTGGAGTCTTTTCTGGAGTTTGGTTGTGGTTTCAGCGTAGAGGGCGTTCCCATAGTCCAGTCAGCTGGTGACGAGGGCCTAGGTGACCGTCTTCCTGGTTTCGGTGGGGATCCACCGGAAGATCTTTCGGAGCATGCGCAGGGTGTTAAAGCAGGACGACGAGACGGCGTTGAATTGCTTGGACATCGTGAGGGAGGAGTCCAGGATGAAGCCCAGGTTGCGAGCATGGTCCGTTGGCTTGGGGTCGGTGCCCAGGGCAGGGGGCCACCAGGAGTCATCTCAGGTAGAGGGAGAAGGTCCCAGGATGAGGACTTCTGTCTTGTCTGAGTTCAGTTTCAGACGGCTGAGCTTCATCCATTCCGCGACGTCCTTCATTCCTTCCTGGAGGTTGGCTCTGGCGGTGGCGGGGTCGTTGGTGAGGGAGAGGATCAGCTGGGTGTCGTCGGCATAGGAGATGATGTTTAAGTTGTGTTGGCGTGCGATGGCTGTGAGGGGGCTCATGTAGACGTTGAAGAGGGTGGGGCTGAGCGAGGATCCTTGCGGAACGCCGCAGATGACTTCGGTGGCCGCGGATCGGAACGGGGGAGGCGGACTCTCTGGGTTCTTCCGGCGAGGACCGAGATGATACACTCCAAGGCCGTTCCTTTGATTCCGGTGTTGCTGAGGCGTTGTATCAGGGTGCGGTGACATACGGTGTCGAAGGCTGCTGAGAGGTCCAGGAGGATGAGTGCCGCTGTTTCCCCGTTGTCGAGCCGGGACCTGATGTCGTCAGTAGCTGCGATGAGGGTGGTCTCGGTGCTGTGGTTTGCTCGGAACCCGGAATGTGAGGGGTCGAGGGATCCGTTTGTCTCGAGGAAGGCGGAGAGTTGTTTGTTGACGGTCTTCTCGATGACTTTGGTAGGAAGAGGGAGGAGCGAGATGGGGCGGAAGTTCTTGAGGTCCGTGGTGTCCGCGGTGGGTTTCTTCAAGAGGGCGCTGAGCTCGGCATGTTTCCAGCTCTCCGGGAAGGTGGCGGTTGCGAAGGAGCTGTTAATGATGTCCCGGAATTGGGGTGCGATGATGGAGTCGGCTTTGTTGAAGATGTGGTGTGGACAGGGGTCGGTGGGGGAGCCGGAGTGGATGGTGTTCATCGTGCGGGTGGTGTCTTCGGTGCTGACCGGGGTCCAGTTGCAGAGGGTGGTGGTGGGGGGTGCTGGCGCGGTGGTTGTGTGCATGGTCTGTGCTCCGAAGTTGTTGTGTATGTCAGCGATCTTGCGGTGAAAGAACGAGGCGAGTGAGTCGCAGAGGTCTTGCGAGGGCGTGATGTTGTTGTTGCAGGCGCTGGGGTTGGAGAGCTCTTTAACGATGTTGAAGAGTTCCTTGCTGTTGTGGGTGTTGTTGTCCAGATGTTCTTTGAATGTTGTCCTGTTGGTGGTGCCGATCAGCTGGTGGTGTTTGCGGGTGGCGTTCTTGAGGGCTGTCATGCTCTCCGTTGTCTGCCCGTGGCGCCAGGCTTTCTCGAGGGTGCAGAGTTTTTGAGGTTGTTGGTGAACTATGAGGCTTTCTTGATGCCGGGTCTGCTGGGAGGGTTCTTCAGAGGCACGAGGACATCGGCGCAGTTGGTGAGCCATTGTGTGAGTTTGCGGTCTGCTTCGTTGGGGTCCCTCGTGTTGGTGGAAGGGTTCTGGCTGAGGGAGGTGGTGAGTTGGTCGGCTGAGATCTTGCTCCAGATTCTGCGGGGAACCTGTTGCGGGTGGTGGTGAGTCGTGGTTCTCCTGAAGTTGAAATGGACGCAGCTGTGATCTGTCCAGTGTAGTCCGGTGGAGTGGCTGAAGGAGATGTGCTTGCTGGCGGAGAAGATGGGGTCTAGCGTGTGACCGGCGTGGTGGGTGGGTGTGTTCACCAGTTGCTTGAGTCCGAGGTTGGCGAGGTTGTCCAGGAGGGCGACGGTGTTGCTGTCATTGTTGTTCTCCAGGTGGAAGTTGAGGTCTCCTAGGAGGATGTAGTCTGAGGAGGTAAGGGCGTGCTGGCTGATGAAGTCTGCGATGGCTTCGCTGCATTGTGTGCGTGGTCCCGGGGGTCTGTAGATGAGAGTGCCTCTGAGGGTGGTCTTGGGGTCAGTGTGTATCTGAAAGTGGAGGTGCTCGGCGGCGGTGAGGGTGTCGTTGGTGTTGGTCGTGATTCGGATGGTGTTTTTGTGGATGATGGCGATGCCTCCTCCGGTTTGGTTGATGTGGTCCCTTCGGGTGATCTTGTAGCTCTCCGGGACGGCTATGGCGATGTCGGGGGCTGAGGAGGCATTCATCCAGGTTTCTGTGAGGAAGGCGACCTCTGGTGATGTTGTGTCGAGGAGGTTCCAGAGTTCGACGGCGTGTCTGTGGATGGAGCGGGTGTTGAGCAGGATGCACTTGAGGTGATTGTTGCTGGTGCCTGGTCTTGCGGGTGCGGTGCAGGTCCGGAGGCATGTGAATTTGCAGTCTTGTCAGGTGAAGGGTCCGTGAGTGCGTTTCGGGTTGGTCCAGTAGCAGGCAAGGTTCTGGCCGGCGTTGAGTGCGTTGAGGGTGGCGGCGTTGTAAGTTCGTCGCGTGGGCTGGCATCGTCGGGGGCCAGGGGTCCTGGCACTGGGCGCGGTCCAGGTGCATAGGGGCGCAGATGGGCTTGCCTTTGGCTGCGCGGTCGCTTCGTGGTCTCCATAAGTGTGGAACCGGGATGGAGGAGCGGGGCGGGAGCGGGGCGGCGAATGGGCTGGAGGGGGGCGGGGCCGCAGGGAGGCAGCGGCGGGAAGGACGAAAATCAGGAGATGGGCGGCTCAGCGGCGGCTGGGCCATCCAAGGCAGGCAGCGGCGGTGGCAATCAGCAGGCAGGCAGTGGGTGATCTCACCGACACAGGAGGCTGGCAGGTAGGCAGCAGAGCGCGGGGGCAACCTAGCCTGGAAGCAGGGTCAACGGTCGCTCCATAGGACAACACTTTCCCTTTCCGTGGGCTACACAGGGGAGGGCATACTTGGGTTTACAAATTCACCCCATGATCCGACAAACAGCAAACAGCAATTGCGCCATCCTCTTGACAAACACCCGCTTAGTTTTACAGAGGTGGAAGACTTACACCCTATCTTGGCTGGAGAGATTGGCGGAAGTCACAAGGACTCTCCTTTCTAGGATCTTGTACGTTATACAAACTCTGCCCCTGCTGCCCCCACCCATGTTTTAAGCAAACTAAAACACTTGATAGACAATTATATCTGGACGTGCAAGAGAGCTCGTATAGCCAAATGCTGGACGTATCCACCCTCCACACACAGCGGCCATGGGATGCCCCATTTGGTACATTACTATCAGGCAGCAAGGATCCACTATTTGGTGGAGTGGACGCGACCCTTCACCGAAAAGCACTGGTGCTTCATCGACCAGGCAATTGCCGGGATCCATATTTGGAAAATTCCTTGACTTCCTACATCTCACCGGGCGCCTGGGGTATATGTTTCACTGGTGCGTCGAGCTACAATGGGCACCTGGGATAAGGGACAACTCTCAAAGAAATTATCCATCCGTATTTCACTGCAACCCCCGATACTAAGAAACCCAGATTTTCCATTGGCCTCCGAGGGCATAGCCCACCTGGCATGGCAGCAGGCAAACTGTAAGAGAATAGGTGATTTTTTCGATCATATGGGGATAATGGATTATAACCAAATCCATCAGAATTATGGTTTGCCCTTATCAGCGGCTTGGCAATATATGCTGATTAGACACTGGGTTATGCACCCCTCAATTCGGCCACATGCCAGTAGACCTCTTTTTGCCTTTTGAAAAATAGATTCTCACCCACCCCTTGGATAAGCGTCTTCTGTCAGAGATTTACACCTTTCTTAACACACTGCAGACTTACATAAAATCATTAGCACAACTGAGGTAAGAAAAATAATGTGAATGGATGTTCACACCTAAAGAATGGTCGAATATTCTAAAATGAGCTTATACCTCGGGTCATAACACCAGGGGTAAGGGGAGACTTCTTCAGGTGGTGCACTGATGGTACTATACTCCAGAGCGCACAGCACGGTGGAAGGGGGGTGGGTGATACCACATGCTGGAGGGGCTATGGGGCCACGGGGAGTTTGATGCATCTCTTGTGGCATTGTCCCCAGATACACACTTATTGGCGAGACATATCAGACACTATTGACAACATATATCCTACTACACTCCCCAGTTTCCCATGCTACGTACACTTGGGTCTCCCTAATGGTTTGATCTACCCTCTGAAATCTGGGTGGGCCGGGTGATGATGTTAGCCCTCTGCGCTGATAAACAAGATCTACTTGCTCGATGGGGCACAAACAAAATTCCAGATCACGCGGATTGGCTCCGCAAGCTTTGGGATCTGCTGGGCATGGAAAAACTCACAGCAGTCTCTGAGAATCATTTGCCTCAATTTTATAAGACTTAGGGACACTGTGTAAAACACCTTGCAGAGAAATTCAGAAAGTTGACACGCTCATCCTACCTGTGCGTATTATGCCTTACATTAATAGACCATTCCACTGCTTAACTGGCCTTCTCATCCTGCTTTCTGACCCTGCACAGACTCTGCAACATTACACATAATGAGGGTAATATGTGACTTGCGCGAATAAAGTGACTGACTCATTAGTAGGAGCACTCTGAATTCCCCTTCTCGCTGCATATCCCTGCTTTCCTCCCACTTCCTGTTTTTATGTCTTTTTTCAGTTCTTTATTGATCCTCACCAGCCAGTGGATGTTGGTGAGTGTTACACCATTGGCGTTGGTCTCCCTTCCATTTTTTTGCTGTTGCCGTCTGTGTTTTTGCTGGTCTAGATGCTTTGGGCGCTTTGCCACTGCTGTTCATTGCCAAAGTGAAAGTGCTTCCTTTTCTAAATTGTTGTAATGGATTAGTGATTCCATGATTGGTTATTTGATTTACTTGTCAGACCCTAGTAGAGTGCACCATGTGTGCCCATGGCCTGCGAATCAAATGCTGCTGGCAGGCTTGCAGCACTGATTGTGCAACCCACAGAACCAGCTCGTAAAATGTGACTCAGACCTGCCATTGCAGAGCCTGTGTGCAGTCTGGGACTGCCATGTCGACTTGGCAAGTGCACACACTTGCCAGTCCCTAAACCTTCCCTTTTCTACATGTTAGTCAACCCTAAGGTAGGCCCAAGGTACCCCTGTGGGCAGGATGCATTGTATGTGAAAGGTAGGACAAGCTCTGATGTGTGTAGCATGTCCTGATAGTGAATTACTGCCACTTTTGTTTTCACTATTGCAATGCTACCTGTTCCCATAGGCCAGAATGGGCAGTTAGTTTATAACATCTTATAAACATAACTGACCCTAGGAACACGATAGGAAAACAAAGTTGAATATGCCTGAACTCAGAATGTTAGAGTGCATCTTTTAGTGAGGGTGATTTTTACATTCTGTGTTTGAAAATACCACTTTTAGAAAGTAGGTATTTTCTTGCCTAGCCATCCAGTGTGCCTCTGCTAGGTTTGTGTATTGCATGTCTGGCTTTTGGATGACAGGGGGCTGGAGAGGGCTGTGGCTCCAGAAGTCCGATGAGTCAGAGCTGGGCTGAACGGACCTGGGTTGAATTTAGAGTAGGGGGAGAAGATTTCCTTTCACCTGCCTAGGCCAGGTCTGCTTTCAAGAATGCTGTCTCCACCTCCTGTCAAGAAGCTGCACCAGGGAGGACATAACTAGTTTTGGCCAGGTACAGATACAAATTATTTGTTCTCTGAAGGTAGAGAGTAAGTATAAAAAGAGGGCCCAGACCCCAGACTTTTAGATCACTTCTGGGAAATCAAGAGGAACCTTTGCCAAGGAGAAGAGCCGGAGAAGTTGAGGAAGATTATTGCACCTGTGCTGTTTGGGGTTGGCCTGCAGTGGTTATTTGTTGCCAAGGAAAGGAGAAAAAGGACTTTGATGTTTGCTTTGTCAACTACTTGAGGAAGAAGATCTCCAAGGGCTTGAAACTGAGCTTGCCTCCTGTTCTGAAGTCTAAGGGACACTAAGACTTCACCCCTTCTGTCTTCCTGCATCTAGAACTGCTGTTTTAGCTGCTACAGAAGGAAATTGCAACACTGATGCCAGCGAGCAATGCCGTAATCTGCCACGAAGCCGTGAGCGCTGCTCCGATTTGTGAAGTTGACCCAATGCCGGCTGCCGTACCACATCGATGCCAGCGAGCAATGCCATAACCTGCCAGAGGCCGCGAGAGCTGCTCCGACTTGCGAAGTGGGCCCGTCGCCTGCTGCTGTGCCTCATCAACTCTGAAGCCGACTACATCATTGCCGAGCCGATCCTCAACGTGGGGGACCCCGAATTCATCGACATCATAAGGAACAGTGGTTTTGGAGCCATTGGGACGTCACCTCCCGGACGCAGTAAGGAACCGTCGTCTTGCCTCCACTGCGCTGCAGTAAGTAACAGAGGCTTCACCTCCCCATACATCGTAAAGCACCTACGAAGCCGCACCTCCCCGACGCCGTGAACCGTCTTTGTCTCCATCATCTTCCAAGGTAATGTTCTTTGTGGGCCTGACGCCGTTGTGGTAAATATTTTAGTAATTTACCTTGATCGGAATTTCTATAATATCAATAAGGTCAAGCATGAAGAGCAGAGTCCGGGGTGGTTAGAATTCAGGGTCTTTATTCAGTAACTCGAGTTAAGGGAGAGCTCCGTCACCTAAGGAGGCTCGGGAATGGTCTCTACTTTAATCACAGAAAGCATGGCAATTATACACAAAAAAGAGGAAGGAGCTTCCCTTGAGTAATGTTCAGTTACGAATACAAAAAATGTGGCAATCATACAGAGATCATGGCAGTAGCGACGTAACTGTGTCATAATCATGAGGAAGTCACGGAAAGGCAGAGTGTTGAGAAATAACCCTTGGCTGGTTCCTTAGATAAGAAATAGAGAAATGGCCGTGACTGGATGTCTGGTGTCATGTGTTTAGTAAACAGGAGCTGGTTTCTCGGAATTGGTTGTCGTGTCTTGGTAAACGGGGGCTTATTTCTCGGAATCGGCCTGACCATAAGCGGGGGTGGTTACAACGGGGTCTCGTTTCTCGGAATCGGCTTGACCATAAGAATATGCAGTTGCAGTTTGAGGAAGAGAAGTGTTTGCGTGCAACCTTACGTTTATGTGCCCGTGTTTTCTAGTTACCGTCATGATGAGCTCGGGACGAGAAAGAGGGTGTATAATGGGACATACATAACGACAATATTCTACTTTCCACATTCCCTCCTTGTCCCATAATATACCCTTTTAACATTGTCTTTCTTATTCTACCTCTATGTTCATTAGGCTGTCCACTTGTTCCTGTAACATAATCTTTTCTTTGTTTTTCTTTCTTGTTTGGGGTCTGGGAATGCAGGTAGTGATACAGAAACTACAAAGTGCTGGGCCACACTGAATACAGAGGCAACAGGTAAAGAGAATGGCTAGAGCAAGACCTATAACTGTAAGTGCCTTCCATCCCCATGAGGACAGGAGTCCCCAGAGCCAACCCGTTGGGGACCAGGCATCAGTGTCTGCATCTATTTTTCTGGAAAGTATATGAAGGCGGGAAATAGTGGAATACACCAAGGGTGCATTATCTGGAATAAATATACAGCAGCTGGACCCGATCAATTCACATACGCCACCACGGTCAGCCAATATGATGTCGAGAACCATACGGTTCTGTAACGTCATGAGTCTATCGGCAGCCATCTCAGCAGTGATGTTACTTAATGCACTAGCTGTTTCGTTTATGGCTCCCTGGACTACACGAGTCAGTTGTCTTATGTGGTGGCTGTTGATCATGGGCCCCCAGAATGGGATGATTCCTTTAAAGAAATCGCCAGCCTCTTGGTCCACTGTATCTTCAGCATCTATGGCCCCCCTTCGTCGTCTATTGATTACAGTCGGAGGGTCACTTAGATGGTAATCTGCTGGGGCGGTGTAGGTAGGGGGGAGGAGAAATGCAAGGTAGCACTTCCCGGACCAGCCTTGGGGTAGCCAAGTACGTGCGTGAGGTCCACAGATAAAATATGTGTTGGGGGCAATGGCCATCATTGGGAAATTTAGGTCAGGTAGGGTGTATGTCTTGTTACACTCACTGTCTCCCATTTTCTGACCCTTGCCCTTTCCTCTTACATAGATTAGGCCTTTATGGGGTACGGCCCATCCTCCCTGTTCTGTCTGTCTCTTCTGGACTGAAAACGTTTCCCTAAAGGAGGTAGTGTCATTAAAGAGGGAATAACTGATGTTTTCGTTATTGTCTGCTCGTCCCCATGTCGCTGTGAAATCTACCATCTTTTGAACAGCTCGTACTGTCTTGGTTTTTATCTTGTTCCAGGTACTAGCGTTATTGGCCTTGGTCTCAGGAATGTTTCTAACAGAAGCGGAGAATATCATAGAGAGGGCATAAGTAGATCCAGCATAGCCGAAAGGGAGAGGGATAAAAAGCATTCCTCCGTGTACGGAATGTGGCATTAGACAACCGACCCAACAGTTGGTTTTGTTAATAACCATTTGATGTTGGTGGAGCGTGGAGATGAATGTGTTATGGAAGAATTCGCTTCTTCTATTCTCGAGATGTGGAGAAACATCTACATGAGAGTGCATAGCTGTGTTGTTCAAAGGCATGGGGGAAGACGGTGGGAAAGCTAAATGAAGGAACCAGCCTAGGCAAGCCGTGATACAAAAGATAGAAATCATGAAGAGTAGGAAGATAGAAACTTTGCTATGCAGTAATTTTACATTTTTAAATAAATTCTCCATGTTTTTGGGTGGCTAGTCTGAGTCAAATTTTGCATACGTGACCCGACACTTCCCAGCAACCGCTTCACCAAAACTACGTCCTGGACTTAAATAGCCACCGGTAGGTCGAGGTCAGATGCAATGTCTCTAGCTTGTTTCTGATGGGATCGCAGCCGCGATTTGTACTCTTCTTGAGGGGAAAGTTCAGGAAGGGGTGAAATAAAGTCTGTTGTCTGAATGTCCTTGGGATTAGCAACAATGTCAGTAGGAGTTGGTCCGAAGAATTCCTTGCAGTGGCTTGCATGGAGCCACCCTTTTCGTCCTTCCACTTTGATTGCAGTCCTCGTCGTGAGTAGCACCAGCTTGGGAGACGTCCACCTTCTTTCCAGGGGACTGGCGTGATCAAAGTTTCGTATTAGGACCCAGGTACCGGGTTGGATGGCGTGTTCCTCGGGCGTTGTTTTGTCTGTAAAGGCTGCAGCCACCTGTGAACGACAAGAACGTAGTGCAGACATCAAGGAAGCTAGATAATCTGTCAGTACATTAGAATCAATGTCAGTTAACTTTTTAGGGGATGGGACACCCCAGATATTCGGAGGTCTCCCAAATGTGACCTCATAGGGCCGGGAATGTGCCACCATTCTCATGTAGAAGAGAGCAACCGGAAGGGCTGTAACCCAGTCTATTTATTTGTCAGCACATATTTTAGCTAACTTTGTTTTCAGGGTTTGATTATGCCGTTCGACTAGACCTGCGGCTTGGGGGTGTCGGACACAGTGGAATTTCCAGGTGTATCCTAACAATAAGGAAACAGCCTCCATCATTTTGGAGGAGAATGGTTGTCCGTTGTCAGAGTATATGACTCTTGGCATCCCATATCGGGGAAATAATTCCCTCACCAATTGTTTAGCTGTCATCTGGGCACCATGGTCTGGGACGGGGTATGCTTCAGTCCATCGGGTTAAGGTACAGACTACTACGAGGACATACTTATGCCCCCGACATCTTTCCATTTGGAGGACTTCGAAGGGGTGATTTGGAGGATGGAACCCTCCTTGTTCAACTGAGACACTTTTCCCTGGATTGAACTGACAGCAAATCATGCAGATTCGCACTTTTTGTTCGGCCGCTGAGCGCAGATGCTTGTTATGCCATATCAGATTTAGACTGTCTAACATCCCTTTTTCTCCTAGATGTGCGGGACCGTGAGCAGTTTCTATGATTACAGGAACCATTATGTCAGGGAGAAACCATTTGGACTTATCTTTTGTTACCCAACCCTTATCTGTGTGAGAACCTCCCTCTTCTTCCCATTTCCTCTTTTCGGTCTCTGTAGCTTGGTTTTGGATGCCTACTACATCTTTGGTAGGATCAATAACTGGACAAACAGTCTTGATGGAAATTTCAATGTTTAGTGTTCCTGTCTGAGCAGCATGTTTAGCTGTGGCATCCGCCAGAGCATTACCTCTAGTGACAGAGTCTATGACCTTTGTGTGTGCTTTGCATTTCAGTATAGCTACTTCTGTGGGTTTGTGTATTGATTCCAGTAGCTGAAGAATAAGATCTCCATGCTGTATCTTAGTCCCATGAGAGGTTAGGAAACCTCTTTCCTTCCATAGAGTACCAAAATTATGGACTACCCCGAATGCGTATTGCGAATCGGTGTAGATATTGACTCGTTTTCCTTTTGACCATTCACATGCTTGTGTAAGAGCTATGATTACTGCTGCTTGTGCTGAATGTACAGGTATTCTAGTTGCCAGAAGGACTGTATTTTCTGTAGTAACAGCATAGGCTGCGGAAAGTTCGCCTGTTTGGAGGCGCATACTGGAACCATCTACAAACAGTGTGTTTTCTGGTGCATTTAAAGGTACATCTACAAGATCAGACCGGGGCTTTGTAACTAGTTCGACTATCTCTAGGCAGTCGTGAGTTTGGTTGTCTGTTGGAACAGTGGGCAATAGCGTAGCTGGGATGAGGGTATTGCATCGTTTGATGATAATGTGGGGCTGGAATAATGTAACTTCATAACCTGTGAGGCGAGCTATGGTCAAGTGTTGTGTCTGTATCCTATTCAAAAGTAATTCTACTGCATGTGGGACTTGTACTTCAAGAGGATGTCCTAGGACGAATGAGTCACTTTGTCGTATTGCCAAAGCCGTAGCTGCGACGGATTTTAAACAGGCAGGCAAACCTTGTGCAACAGGGTCGAGAGTACTGGAGAGATAAGCACAGGGACGATGTTTATTGGCCTGTGTTTGCGTGAGCACTGACAAGGCTCTACCTTCCCGCTCCGTGACAAAGAGGACAAAAGATTTGGCATAATCTGGTGTAGCTAGGACAGGTGCAGAGCATAATGCTTGTTTCAGGGTGTCAAAAGCAAATCTATGATCAGGTGTCCATGGCAATGGAGAAGAGGTGGCAAAATCAGAGGTCGTTAATTCTATCAGAGGTTTGGCTAAATAGGCAAACTGGCGAATCCACTGCCTACAATAGGAAGTGAGGCCAATAAAGGCACGGACTTCTTTCTGTGTCTTAGGGATAGGAATGTTAAAAATGAGTTGGATTCTTTCAGCTGTGAGTGCCCTAACCTCCTTTGACAGCAGGTGTCCTAAGTATGCCACCTGCTGTAAACACAATTGCAATTTAGAGGGTGACACCTTGTGGCCATGTTGTGCAAGGAACATTAGGACAATTCTTGAGGCTTGTTCACATTCTGGTTCGGAACGTGCGGTGATCAGCAAGTCATTGACATATTGTAACAATGTCGTATTGGGGAGCAGAACAATGTCGTCCAACTGTCTTTTAAGTGCCTGACTGTAGATACTGGGACTTTCTGTATACCCTTGAGGAGCTCTTGTAAAACAGAAACTACGACCTTTTAGGGAGAATCCGAATAGGTACTGACTGTCTGGATGAATGTGTATACTGAAGAAGGCATTTTTAAGGTCAATAACGGTAAAATGTGTGGCATCAGGATCTATAGCTGTTAGTAGAGTACTGATGTCTGAGACCACAGGGTATTGTGGTACCACACATTTATTTAGCTCGCGTAAGTCAACCACAAGTCTGTAAACTGGTGGTGCACCATCATCAGCTTTCTTTCGCACTGGCAGAACTGGCGAATTACATATGTTGGAAGGTACTTCTCTGACTACTCTTTTTGTATCAAGTCATCGATAATCTGAATAAGGGCTTGTTCCGCATCTGGAGGTAATTTGTATTGGCGGACACGAGGTAGGACAACACCTTCTTTTAACGTGACTAGGTGTGGTGTAATATCCATGAATCCTACGTCAGTTGGATCAGTAGCCCATAATGTAGCAGGAATGTCCCTTAATCTGACATCTAACTCTCGTGTGGTGAAATGACCTTTGAAATCTCGGAGGAATAGTCTTACTCCTTCTGGGGAATAGCATATCACAGCACCCAGTTCTTTTAATGTCTGGATGCCAAGTAGATTTTCGGGACAGGACTTAGTAAGTACTAGATCGGTGGAAGTTGTAAGAGGGCCAACCTGAAGTGATACTGGTTCAGAAACTTTGTTGATGACTGGTGTACCTGAAAAACCCAAGGAAATACTATTTGAGCCAGAGAGGGGTACCTTTGGAACTTCGTTTTGTTGCACTGTCGTCCTACTAGCCCCGGTGTCAATCAGAAATTTTGTTTCTTTACCTAGGATTTTAGCATGTACATAGGGACCCTTTTGGTCAACCGGGACCGGGATCAGTGGATGACTATCGTGTTCCTCCCAGCTGTCTCATGAAATCGTGGGGAATTCAGGATAGGATGACACTGGATACTGATAGAGTTGTGTGGCTAACTTAGTATCAGCTGGGGTAGCTGATGTTGGAGCAGAGGGACGAGTGGTATAGGTGCGAGGTTGTGTCTTTCCAGTAGCAATATTGTGTTGTAAGACTGGACAGTCATGTACAAAATGACCAGGCTTTTGGCAATAGTTACAGGTAACCCTTTCTTGTGATACTGGAGTTTGCTTATGGGACTGAGGAATTGTATTAGTCTGTACTACCAATACTTTCATTTTAGTATCTTTTGTCCTTCTTTTCTCCTGTTCCTGTTCGTCCCTAATTCTGTTCTGATGATACTGGAGCATCTGAAGTGCTTGTGAAGGGGAACTAGCTTGCCAAGTACTTTCAACCTTTAATACTCTATTTTTGATCATAGGTAAAGCATTTTCTACGAATTTTGAGACAAATAATCGACTATAGGCGTCTCCACATGAGGAGAGACCGCTATTGATAAGAAAACATTTCTCCTATCTGGTATAATAGTCCCCTACATCCTCATCTGGTTTTTGCTTGCATGCAGAGATAGCATCCCAATCTTCTTTCTTAGTGGTCAACAACTGAGAGAGTATTTTTGGGAGAAGGCGAGGGAGTTCCAGAACTAGAGGTCCCAGGCCTTGTCCAGGATCACGAGTAGTGTCTTCTTTCTCTAAATCTGCCCATGCTACCTTTTTCCCTTCAACCTCCCAATCTTTTCCTTTTAGTTTGTCGTATGTTCCTTGAGGTAGCAGGACTTTGAGGAGAATATTGAGGTCCTTATAAGTAAAGGAACCCATTTGAAGAATATCCTTAAGTTCCCTATGGAATCCTGTAGGATCTTTTTCATGAGAAGGGACCATTTTCTTCATTTCTAATATCTCTAATTTTGTCAGGGGAGTATAGACAAATGTCTGCTGTAACTTTCCTGCAGAATCTGACCGGGTGTACTTCTCGAAGGGGAAATTGACCTTGGACCATACTGTGGGGAATTTGAGTCATATACATCAGAAAAGCATTGGACATAGCGTTGTCGCTGATCCAGGAAAATATTGAGGAATTCTTGTCCCCTTGCCACCCACCTCCCTTCTAGACAATCTCGTAAGAGAGTACGTAACATTTTGGGCGGGTAGCCAGTGTCTTCGTACAAGGTAATGAGGTGCTGAACTATATATATGCTGGCTAGTCTTTGAGATGTTTTAAGGAGTGATAAAAACATTTGAGCAACTATGTCAGGGCCATATATGGAGTATTGAGACACCCAATGAGCGCTTGATCGAGCGAGTTCTTTTTCTTGTGTGGTGAGTGGAGGCTCGTCGTCCATCCAATCATCCAAGGCTTCCTGCGTTTGTTGGAACAATTTATCCAAAGAATCTGGCAATTTTTTAGTCTTCTTCCTGAGTTGTTCGCTACCTAGGGTGCGAGGGATACGGGAACGTACTGCTCCATGAAAAGCAGCTCCTTCTTCTCTGTCTTCGTCTATACCCTCATTCTCGGTCTCCTGGGTAGGGGCATCTTTCTGGTGAGAGTCGGAAACCTTACTAGTAAAGAGAGGAATGAAGTGATCTATTTCTTTTATTTTATTATAATTTCCCACTACTACTTCTTGATATAGCTGAAGTAGGTCATCGGGAACCTTCTTTCCAGCACTTGAGATCATGCGGATGAAGCAGGTAATCATAAATCGTGAGAGGCATTTTCTATGAGCGAGAGGTCTATTTTTAATAGCCTCTTGTAGGACTTCTAAATTTTCACCTGTTCGGAGAGCCTCGTAAATTTTATTTAGACAATTTGTGATATTCGGTACCTCTCGTATGCTTTCTAGGGCTTCCCTTAAGCGGTAGGAGACATCTGCTTGTGGACCTTCCCCTGGAGTAGGGTCATATTCACATTCTAAAATAGGCAGAACACCACCCGAAGTGTCAGGGATAGGTTCCGTCTGGGTGACTACTCGTCTAGCTGTTATCTGATTAGTATAGGCAGGAGGTGGTTCCATTAAATAGGTGGTAATGAAGTCTTCGGACACGGAAGGAACCTTAGGACGTGCAGGTGCTGTGGGGATGTTAGGGTCTGAACTATCATCGGACCCTGTATTTTGTGAGAGGACAGGATATATACCCGTCACAGAGGCCGAGACCTCCCTTTTCTTTTGTTCAAAACAAATATCTTCATTCTGATCCTGTAACTTTCTCATCTAACTTTCTTCTGACATTCTCTTTGCTTTCTCCACTTTCCCTTGCTCTTTCTGTTCCCTTCGATGTGCTTTCTTTTGCCATATTTCGATACTCTCTAACATCGAGGGCATTGCTTTCTTTTCCCAACATTTCTTTTCAACCGCCATGATACAATCCAAATCCCATGTGCCACTCTTTGGCCATCTAATCGCAATTTCTAAATCTTTAGTGTAACCTTCCCAAAGATCCAAATACAGGATGGCACCAATTCCATATTTCGTATACATGAAGTAACCAGGAGTATCCTTCGGGGGGACTGGTACAGATTGTTCCAGTAACCCTATTCCGGGTACCCAGTTTACACAATTTGGAAAACAAAGGCATTTTCTTCAATAAATAAAACAAAAATTTACACTTGATAACTTGATATACCCTGAGTATCAGAGTACAAACATACCGTTTTCTAGAAACCTAGAACCCGTCTTGACCGTGCTCTGAAAATCAGAACCCATCTTGATACACCCCCAGCAGTACTCACCGAGGTGCAGAGAACTTGAAGACCTTGGAAACCAGGTCACTGGACTTGTTGCGCTGCACTCTTGATCAGGGACTGGTCGGGGTTCTGAAGACCTCGGACTCGGCAGATTCACAGTGTTCGGGTTCTGGGTCGAGACTTCCGCTGTCGTCCTCACCGCCTCGTGTGGGTGGCTACGCCGTGGCACGGTCCCTCTTTGACACAAAGGAGTTCATGCAGGAACACCCTGCAGTGTGCACTTGGAAGTCCGTCGGTGTCTGGAGAGACAGGTTCGGGTCCGCATCACCGGCGTGTGGGGAGTAAGGGAAGTCTCTGTTCGGGTGCCAATTTGCTGTGGTAAATATTTTAGTAATTTACCTTGATCGGAATTTCTATAATATCAATAAGGTCAAGCATGAAAAGCAGAGTCCGTGGTGGTTAGAATTCAGGGTCTTTATTCAGTAACTCGAGTTAAGGGAGAGCTCCGTCACCTAAGGAGGCTCGAGAATAGTCTCTACTTTAATCACAGAAAGCATGGCAATTATACACAAAAAAGAGGAAGGAGCTTCCCTTGAGTACTGTTCAGTTACGAATACGAAAAATGTGGCAATCATACAGAGATCATGGCAGTAGCGACGTAACTGTGTCATAATCATGAGGAAGTCACGGAAAGGCAGAGTGTTGAGAAATAACCCTAGGCTGGTTCCTTAGATAAGAAATAGAGAAATGGTCGTGACAGGATGTCTGGTGTCATGTGTTTAGCAAACAGGAGCTGGTTTCTCGGAATTGGTTGTCGTGTCTTGGTAAACGGGGGCTTATTTCTCGGAATCGGCCTGACCATAAGCGGGGGTGGTTACAACGGGGGCTCGTTTCTCGGAATCGGCTTGACCATAAGAATATGCAGTTGCAGTTTGAGGAAGAGAAGTGTTTGCGTGCAACCTTACGTTTATTTGCCCGTGTTTTCTAGTTACCGTCATGATGAGCTCGGGACGAGAAAGAGGGTGTATAATGGGACATACATAACGACAATATTCTACTTTCCACATTCCCTCCTTGTCCCATAATATACCCTTTTAACATTGTCTTTCTTATTCTACCTCTATGTTCATTAGGCTGTCCACTTGTTCCTGTAACATAATCTTTTCTTTGTTTTTCTTTCTTGTTTGGGGTCTGGGAATGCAGGTAGTGATACAGAAACTACAAAGTGCTGGGCCACACTGAATACAGAGGCAACAGGTAAAGAGAATGGCTAGAGCAAGACCTATAACTGTAAGTGCCTTCCATCCCCATGAGGACAGGAGTCCCCAGAGCCAACCCGTCAGGGACCAGGCATCAGTGTCTTCATCTATTTTTCTGGAAAGTATATGAAGGCGGGAAATATTGGAATACACCAAGGGTGCATTATCTGGAATAAATATACAGCATCTGGACCCGATCAATTCACATACGCCACCACGGTCAGCCAATATGATGTCGAGAACCATACGGTTCTGTAACGTCATGAGTCTATCGGCAGCCATCTCAGCAGTGATGTTACTTAATGCACCAGCTGTTTCGTTTATGGCTCCCTGGACTACACGAGTCAGTTGTCTTATGTGGCGGCTGTTGAGCATGGGCCCCCAGAATGGGGTGATTCCTTTAAAGAAATCGCCAGCCTCTTGGTCCACTGTATCTTCAGCATCTATGGCCCCCCTTGGTCGTCTATTGATTACAGTCGGAGGGTCACTTCGATGGTAATCTGCTGGGGCGGTGTAGGTAGGGGGGAGGAGAAATGCAAGGTAGCACTTCCCGGACCAGCCTTGGGGTAGCCAAGTACGTGCGTGAGGTCCACAGATAAAATATGTGTTGGGGGCAGTGGCCATCATTGGGAAATTTAGGTCAGGTAGGGTGTATGTCTTGTTACACTCACTGTCTACCATTTTCTGACCCTTGCCCTTTCCTCTTACATAGATTAGGCCTTTATGGGGTACGGCCCATCCTCCCTGTTCTGTCTGTCTCTTCAGACCTGCGGCTTGGGGGTGTCGGACACAGTGGAATTTCCAGGTGTATCCTAACAATAAGGAAACAGCCTCCATCAGTTTGGAGGAGAATGGTTGTCCGTTGTCAGAGTATATGACTCTTGGCAACCCATATCGGGAAATAATTCCCTCACCAATTGTTTAGCTGTCATCTGGGCACCATGGTCTGGGACGGGGTATGCTTCAGTCCATCGGGTTAAGGTACAGACTACTACGAGGACATACTTATGCCTCCGACATCTTTCCATTTGGAGGACTTCGAAGGGGTGATTTGGAGGATGGAACCCTCCTTGTTCAACTGAGACACTTTTCCCTGGATTGAACTGACAGCAAATCATGCAGGTTCGCACTTTTTGTTTGGCCGCTGAGCGCAGATGCTTGTAATGCCATATCAGATTTAGACTGTCTAACATCCCTTTTTCTCCTCGATGTGCGGGACCGTGAGCAGTTTTTATGATTACAGGAACCATTATGTCAGGGAGAAACCATTTGGACTTATCTTTTGTTACCCAACCCTTATCTGTGTGAGAACCTCCCTCTTCTTCCCATTTCCTCTTTTCGGTCTCTGTAGCTTGGTTTTGGATGCCTACTACATCTTTGGTAGGATCAATAACTGGACAAACAGTCTTGATGGAAATTTCAATGTTTAGTGTTCCTGTCTGAGCAGCATGTTTAGCTGTGGCATCCGCCAGAGCATTACCTCTAGTGACAGAGTCTATGACCTTTGTGTGTGCTTTGCATTTCAGTATAGCTACTTCTGTGGGTTTGTGTATTGATTCCAGCAGCTGAAGAATAAGATCTCCATGCTGTATCTTAGTCCCATGAGAGGTTAGGAAACCTCTTTCCTTCCATAGAGTACCAAAATTATGGACTACCCCGAATGCGTATTGCGAATCGGTGTAGATATTGACTTTTGACCATTCACATGCTTGTGTAAGAGCTATGATTTCTGCTGCTTGTGCTGAATGTACAGGTATTCTAGTTGCCAGAAGGACTGTATTTTCTGTAGTAACAGCATAGGCTGCGGAAAGTTCGCCTGTTTGGAGGCGCATACTGGAACCATCTACAAACAGTGTGTTTTCTGGTGCATTTAAAGGTACATCTACAAGATCAGACCGGGGCTTTGTAACTAGTTCGACTATCTCTAGGCAGTCGTGAGTTTGGTTGTCTGTTGGAACAGTGGGCAATAGCGTAGCTGGGATGAGGGTATTGCATCGTTTGATGATAATGTGGGGCTGGAATAATGTAACTTCATAACCTGTGAGGCGAGCTATGGTCAAGTGTTGTGTCTGTATCCTATTCAAAAGTAATTCTACTGCATGTGGGACTTGTACTTCAAGAGGATGTCCTAGGACGAATGAGTCACTTTGTCGTATTGCCAAAGCCGTAGCTGCGACGGATTTTAAACAGGCAGGCAAACCTTGTGCAACAGGGTCGAGAGTACTGGAGAAATAAGCACAGGGACGATGTTTATTGGCCTGTGTTTGCGTGAGCACTGACAAGGCTCTACCTTCCCGCTCCGTGACAAAGAGGACAAAAGATTTGGCATAATCTGGTGTAGCTAGGACAGGTGCAGAGCATAATGCTTGTTTCAGGGTGTCAAAAGCAAATCTATGATCAGGTGTCCATGGCAATGGAGAAGAGGTGGCAAAATCAGAGGTCGTTAATTCTATCAGAGGTTTGGCTAAATAGGCAAACTGGCGAATCCACTGCCTACAATAGGAAGTGAGGCCAATAAAGGCACGGACTTCTTTCTGTGTCTTAGGGATAGGAATGTTAAAAATGAGTTGGATTCTTTCAGCTGTGAGTGCCCTAACCTCCTTTGACAGCAGGTGTCCTAAGTATGCCACCTGCTGTAAACACAATTGCAATTTAGAGGGTGACACCTTGTGGCCATGTTGTGCAAGGAACATTAGGACAATTCTTGAGGCTTGTTCACATTCTGGTTCGGAACGTGCGGTGATCAGCAAGTCATTGACATATTGTAACAATGTCGTATTGGAGAGCAGAACAATGTTGTCCAACTGTCTTTTAAGTGCCTGACTGTAGATACTGGGACTTTCTGTATACCCTTGAGGAGCTCTTGTAAAACAGAAACTACGACCTTGTAGGGAGAATCCGAATAGGTACTGACTGTCTGGATGAATGTGTATACTGAAGAAGGCATTTTTAAGGTCAATAACGGTAAAATGTGTGGCATCAGGATCTATAGCGTTAGTAGAGTACTGATGTCTGAGACCACAGGGTATTGTGGTACCACACATTTATTTAGCTCGCGTAAGTCAACCACGAGTCTGTAAACTGGTGGTGCACCATCATCAGCTTTCTTTCGCACTGGCAGAACTGGCGAATTACATATGTTGGAAGGTACTTCTCTGACTACTCTTTTTGTATCAAGTCATCGATAATCTGAATAAGGGCTTGTTCCGCATCTGGAGGTAATTTGTATTGGCGGACACGAGGTAGGACAACACCTTCTTTTAACGTGACTAGGTGTGATGTAATATCCATGAATCCTACGTCAGTTGGATCAGTAGCCCATAATGTAGCAGGAATGTCCCTTAATCTGACATCTAACTCTCGTGTGGTGAAATGACCTTTGAAATCTCGGAGGAATAGTCGTACTCCTTCTGGGGAATAGCATATCACAGCACCCAGTTCTTTTAATGTCTGGATGCCAAGTAGATTTTCGGGACAGGACTTAGTAAGTACTAGATCGGTGGAAGTTGTAAGAGGGCCAACCTGAAGTGATACTGGTTCAGAAACTTTGTTGATGACTGGTGTACCTGAAAAACCCAAGGAAATTCTATTTGAGCCAGAGAGGGGTACCTTTGGAACTTCGTTTTGTTGCACTGTCGTCCTACTAGCCCCGGTGTCAATCAGAAATTTTGTTTCTTTACCTAGGATTTTAGCATGTACATAGGGACCCTTTTGGTCAACCGGGACCGGGATCAGTGGATGACTATCGTGTTCCTCCCAGCTGTCTCATGAAATCGTGGGGAATTCAGGATAGGATGACACTGGATACTGATAGAGTTGTGTGGCTAACTTAGTATCAGCTGGGGTAGCTGATGTTGGAGCAGAGGGACGAGTGGTATAGGTGCGAGGTTGTGTCTTTCCAGTAGCAATATTGTGTTGTAAGATTGGACAGTCATGTACAAAATGACCAGGCTTTTGGCAATAGTTACAGGTAACCCTTTCTTGTGATACTGGAGTTTGCTTATGGGACTGAGGAATTGTATTAGTCTGTACTACCAATACTTTCATTTTAGTATCTTTTGTCCTTCTTTTCTCCTGTTCCTGTTCGTCCCTAATTCTGTTCTGATGATACTGGAGCATCTGAAGTGCTTGTGAAGGGGAACTAGCTTGCCAAGTACTTTCAACCTTTAATACTCTATTTTTGATCATAGGTAAAGCATTTTCTACGAATTTTGATACAAATAATCGACTATAGGCGTCTCCACATGAGGAGAGACCGCTATTGATAAGAAAACATTTCTCCTATCTGGTATAATAGTCCCCTACATCCTCATCTGGTTTTTGCTTGCATGCAGAGATAGCATCCCAATCTTCTTTCTTAGTGGTCAACAACTGAGAGAGTATTTTTGGGAGAAGGCGAGGGAGTTCTAGAACTAGAGGTCCCAGGCCTTGTCCAGGATCACGAGTAGTGTCTTCTTTCTCTAAATCTGCCCATGCTACCTTTTTCCCTTCAACCTCCCAATCTTTTCCTTTTAGTTTGTCGTATGTTCCTTGAGGTAGCAGGACTTTGAGGAGAATATTGAGGTCCTTATAAGTAAAGGAACCCATTTGAAGAATATCCTTAAGTTCCCTATGGAATCCTGTAGGATCTTTTTCATGAGAAGGGACCATTTTCTTCATTTCTAATATCTCTAATTTTGTCAGGGGAGTATAGACAAATGTCTGCTGTAACTTTCCTGCAGAATCTATGACAGGGTGTACTTCTCGAAGGGGAAATTGACCTTGGACCATACTGTGGGGAATTTGAGTCATATATATCAGAAAAGCATTGGACATAGCGTTGTCGCTGATCCAGGAAAATATTGAGGAATTCTTGTCCCCTTGCCACCCACCTCCCTTCTAGACAATCTCGTAAGAGAGTACGTAACATTTTGGGCGGGTAGCCAGTGTCTTCGTACAAGGTAATGAGGTGCTGAACCATATATATGCTGGCTAGTCTTTGAGATGTTTTAAGGAGTGATAAAAACATTTGAGCAACTATGTCAGGGCCATATATGGAGTATTGAGACACCCAATGAGCGCTTGATCGAGCGAGTTCTTTTTCTTGTGTGGTGAGTGGAGGCTCGTCGTCCATCCAATCATCCAAGGCTTCCTGCGTTTGTTGGAACAATTTATCCAAAGAATCTGGCAATTTTTTAGTCTTTTTCCTGAGTTGTTCGCTACCTAGGGTGCGAGGGATACGGGAACGTACTGCTCCATGAAAAGCAGCTCCTTCTTCTCTGTCTTCGTCTATACCCTCATTCTCGGTCTCCTGGGTAGGGGCATCTTTCTGGTGAGAGTCGGAAACCTTACTAGTAAAGAGAGGAATGAAGTGATCTAATTCTTTTATTTTATTATAATTTCCCACTACTACTGCTTGATATAGCTGAAGTAGGTCATCGGGAACCTTCTTTCCAGCACTTGAGATCATGCGGATGAAGCAGGTAATCCTAAATCGTGAGAGGCATTTTCTATGAGCGAGAGGTCTATTTTTAATAGCCTCTTGTAGGACTTCTAAATTTTCACCTGTTCGGAGAGCCTCGTAAATTTTATTTAGACAATTTGTGATATTCGGTACCTCTCGTATGCTTTCTAGGGCTTCCCGTAAGCGGTAGGAGACATCTGCTTGTGGACCTTCCCCTGGAGTAGGGTCATATTCACATTCTAAAATAGGCAGAACACCACCCGAAGTGTCAGGGATGGGTTCCGTCTGGGTAACTACTCGTCTAGCTGTTATCTGATTAGTATAGGCAGGAGGTGGTTCCATTAAATAGGTGGTAATGAAGTCTTCGGACACGGAAGGAACCTTAGGACGTGGAGGTGCTGTGGGGATGTTAGGGTCTGAACTATCATCGGACCCTGTATTTTGTGAGAGGACAGGATATATATACCCGTCACAGAGGCCGAGACCTCCCTTTTCTTTTGTTCAAAACAAATATCTTCATTCTGATCCTGTAACTTTCTCATCTTACTTTCTTCTGACATTCTCTTTGCTTTCTCCACTTTCCCTTGCTCTTTCTGTTCCCTTCGATGTGCTTTCTTTCGCCATATTTCGACACTCTCTAACATCGAGGGCATTGCTTTCTTTTCCCAACATTTCTTTTCAACCGCCATGATACAATCCAAATCCCATGTGCCACTCTTTGGCCATCTAATCGCAATTTCTAAATCTTTAGTGTAACCTTCCCAAAGATCCAAATACAGGATGGCACCAATTCCATATTTCGTATACATGAAGTAACCAGGAGTATCCTTCGGGGGGACTGGTACAGATTGTTCCAGTAACCCTATTCCGGGTACCCAGTTTACACAATTTGGAAAACAAAGGCATTTTCTTCAATAAATAAAACAAAAATGTACACTTGATAACTTGATATACCCTGAGTATCAGAGTACAAACATACCGTTTTCTAGAAACCTAGAACCCGTCTTGACCGTGCTCTGAAAATCAGAACCCGTCTTGATACACCCCCAGCAGTACTCACTGAGGTGCAGAGAACTTGAAGACCTTGGAAACCAGGTCACTGGACTTGTTGCGCTGCGCTCTTGATCAGGGACTGGTCGGGTTCTGAAGACCTCGGACTCGGCAGATTCACAGTGTTCGGGTTCTGGGTCGAGACTTCCGCTGCCGTCCTCACCGCCTCGTGTGGATGGCTACGCCGTGGCACGGTCCCTCTTTGACACAAAGGAGTTCATGCAGGAACACCCTGCAGTGTGCACTTGGAAGTCCGTCGGTGTCTGGAGAGACAGGTTCGGGTCCGCATCACCGGCGTGTGGGGAGAAAGGGAAGTCCCTGTTCGGGTGCCAATTTGCTGTGGTAAATATTTTAGTAATTTACCTTGATCGGAATTTCTATAATATCAATAAGGTCAAGCATGAAAAGCAGAGTCCGTGGTGGTTAGAATTCAGGGTCTTTATTCAGTTTCTCGAGTTAAGGGAGAGCTCCGTCACCTAAGGAGGCTCGAGAATAGTCTCTACTTTAATCACAGAAAGCATGGCAATTATACACAAAAAAGAGGAAGGAGCTTCCCTTGAGTACTGTTCAGTTACGAATACGAAAAATGTGGCAATCATACAGAGATCATGGCAGTAGCGACGTAACTGTGTCATAATCATGAGGAAGTCACGGAAAGGCAGAGTGTTGAGAAATAACCCTAGGCTGGTTCCTTAGATAAGAAATAGAGAAATGGTCGTGACAGGATGTCTGGTGTCATGTGTTTAGCAAACAGGAGCTGGTTTCTCAGAATTTGTTGTCGTGTCTTGGTAAACGGGGGCTTATTTCTCGGAATCGGCCTGACCATAAGCGGGGGTGGTTACAACGGGGGCTCGTTTCTCGGAATCGGCTTGACCATAAGAATGTGCAGTTGTAGTTTGAGGAAGAGAAGTGTTTGCGTGAAACCTTACGTTTATGTGCCCGTGTTTTCTAGTTACCAGCATGATGAGCTCGGGACGAGAAAGAGGGTGTATAATGGGACATACATAACGACAATATTCTACTTTCCACACCGTGCACCTCGCATTCGGCGCCGTACTTTGGGATTTTCACCGGTCACTACGATGTTATAACTCCAAGTGGAGTTATTTGTTGCTACAAACTTGATGTAAGTGAATAAGCTATTTTTAAGGATATCTTGATAACTGTACTATGGATTTTTGTCGTTTGGTCTTGTTTTGGTTTAGATAAAGATTACATCTTTTTCTAAACTGGTGTGGTGTCCATTTGTTGTGTTTTCACTGTATTACTGTATGTGTTCACAAATGCTTTACACACTGCCTCTGGGATAAGCCTGCCTATCTGCTCATGCCAAGCTACCAAGGGGGTGAGCAGGGGTTATTTTAGAAGTGTATCCCCCTTTCCCTGACTAGAAGCAAGGGTCCCTATTTGGACAAAGTTGCATAACACTGCCAACTAGAGACCCCCATTTCTAACTGAGGTATTCTGTACTCAGTGATTTATTGTGTTTAAAACCAATAAAACATGCTTTAAACCTAAATCGTCCATCCCAGAGACAAGAGTAGATGATTCAGGCCATTGGCCGTTCTGGCTAGGAGAACTGGCATCAGCATACAGCAAGCCCAGAATAGGATTGTGGTCTACAAGAGGCATGTCCTGTCTATCCAATATCAGTTGTTTTTCTAGATGGTTTATCTATAATGGTAATAAAAAGGGGGCCAAAATGCACCCCTGAAGGACCCCCTCCCCCGGTCAATTTGAAGGGGCAGGAACACTCACCCTCTACTCTATATCTGACTCTAGCTCTCAGATCTGAATGAACATATCACAAAAGTTGACAATATTGGCATCTACCCCTTAGGAAATCATAATAGACCAAAGCTTAACACGATTTACTCGATCAAAGACAGAGATGAAATCCATAAAGACCATATGTATGGATCCCTCCTTCATCACTGACGTAATTATCGAGGATTAAATAAAGAGTCAAGCGTTGATCGATTGTGCTGAATCTGAGCCTAAAACCATACTGCAGCTCTGAGATGAGGCTGTTTTCCGAGGCCCAGGTAATCAATCTATTCAATAGAACACACCGAACAACATTAACCGCTGAATCAATTAAATATATAAGTCTGTAGCAACAAGGAGTATTGTTATTTCCCTTTTTAAATACAGGCGATATCACAGATTACAATCAGAATTGCTCAATGGCATGCATAGCAGCTAGGTTAGGCCTAAGTGTAACAAGCGAAGCCTATAAGGAAGCATCTGTCATATACAGGTTGAAAGGAACTTGGCCAGGGGTTTTACCCTTTGAGGATAAGACAATAGCATCCCAAACCACCTCAAGTGCAAAAGGGATCCTAATATCGTTAACAGCCTTAACAGATTCTTGTGCTGAACCTGCCAGCGACTCAAAACCAAAAAATCCCCTCCAAATTCCAAACTAATACCTACATTGAAGTATGACAGCACACAGAAGGAGTTTCGAGGTTATCCAGGAACGGACACTTAACAACCTGAAGAGGTGTGGCGCCGCGGCCAGGGTGACTGACTCCGGAATCCGGGGATCACGGTTCGATCCCCAGCACCGGCGGCAGATTAGCCCAGCACCATGTGACTCTGGGCAATAGCTTGCTTAATCTTCCTGACGGCCCCCAGCGCCTAGAGACCCTTATTGGTGATTGTGCGCTTTACAAATGTGGATTTACTTTACAACCTCCAAATTAGCAGAACTATTTATTACCTGCTTGCACCTAAGTCTACAAGTGGCTACCTCAGTACTGACCCTTGGAGTAATTTTTAAGGCCTTTATAAAGTTCTGATGGGCAGTTGAACAGGAATCGTCGAACCATCTAAACAGCCTTGTAGAGGTGTTCATTCTAGAATTAGATAAATGTTTCTTAACATATAAACAGATGGAATGAAAAATGTCCTAGCTATCGTAACGGACAGTTAAAATTCTTTTAAGGACTCGGGAGCTTGTCCTGGCACGACCGCCAGGAACGCTCGATTCCCTTCTAAGGGTCCTTAATGTATTTGGCTAGGAAAGTGGCCATCCGAGTGTCTACCTCGGGGTGACAGCCACTTTCCCATCCAAAGACGGGTGGGGGCACTCCACCCAAAGGCAGTTCCTGACCTCTTGATCAACGGGCTTGACGGATCCTCAGGCGACGTATTTGCCCACCTTAATACAGGGAACCCACTTTGAAGAGCGGGGATGTGAGGTCTTCTGGCTCTATCAGGTCTGACTGTGAGTGAGTGGGATCTCCTACCGGGACACTAGGCCCCACCGAAGGGTGAGAGGAGGGTGTCCAAGATCTGTCATGATCAAAATCCCCCTCTGATTCTGTAGGGGAACCATTCGAGGGGTAGACTGTGAGGGGTCCCATCTGGTTGTGTGTATTTCCGGGTGGGGGGACGTTGCGCTCCTGTGACGCTGAGGTTTGCCCCCAAGAAGGCCTGTTTCAGCCTGTCATAGGCATCCATATGTGTGGGTGTTTGCACAGGTTCTCAGGGAGGGGAGCAGTGACTTGCCCCAGAGGTTGTGGGGCCGGGGGGCCAAGTAGATCACTCGATGTGAGGGGTTGGAGGCATCTTTGTGCCATCTCCATGATTTTCTTCTCTAGAGGGGCCCTGCATCTGGGACTGCCTTAATGATGGAGGCATCTACCGTGTCCCAGAAGTCACGTGGGAACGGAAAATACTGGAAGTTCTCCTCTTCGTAATATTCGCTGTATTCCTCCATGAGATGAGGTAAGGTAAGTAGTAAGCGAGGTACAGCTTTAAACTGGTTGAGGAATAACAAGAAAAGAGAGAGGGATACCCCTAAAATCTCGCCTGAAAGTAGAATGATGGACCCTTAGGAGTAAAGGGCTGTTTGTTAGCCCTGGCGGCACAGGAAACAGGCAAACTAGCCTTCAAGGCCTAAATATGAGGGTATAGATGACCCCAAGCCTGTAAGGCCTGCAACAGGCCCACACAGCCCTCAGGAGAAGGGAGGCAGAGCAAATCGCCTTTAGGTTCTCAAACAGGCTTAATTACAGTGCACTTGGCAGCCTGGGCGGAGTGGGAAACCGTGCTCCCGAAATAATCCTACCCCGCAGGGTGTAATGCTCCAGGCTGACGGATTCTGAACACTCATTGCAGGATGGGCAGAGGTGCTCAGTACTGACAAACTGTTGCGCGCTCCATGGCCCAATGAGATATAGGTCATCTCAGGAGAGAAGCATTGGAGAAGCGCGCCCTCTTGTGGCTTTCAGACCGCCACGTGCTTCTACCCCAGAGCCCTCACACGAAGGAACAAGCATTGGCATAGCCAATAGGTCTCACCTTTGGTACCTTATAAGTGGATTACTGTTAACAAGTAGGCAGTAGCACTTGTGAAAAGCACAGCGCTCTAAAAAAACATAACATATGCAAAAGTGGGCGTCCCCCATCATGCAGCCAAAGTGATCGTGACCAAGAGGGCAGTATGGTTCAGAAACTTTAAAAAAACGTCTAATTTGAATACATAAACCACATTTGCTGTTTTCTAGGACAGCCATATATCAAGCATATAAAATTGTGATGATTCTCAAAGGTGGTTAAGGCGGGGGGGTATATTTAACATTACTAATAGCAGTAAAACCAAACAAACGTTATTACAACCATAAGGTCACCAAACAAAATCCCTTTGTAATGTAATTGTACATTAATTAGACACAAAATATTGATGACATAGAGGCAACTGCTTCCATGTGATGAAGAGAACATTCTATGGGTTACCATAAACTGGCATTTAAAATTTAAAAACAGTATTTTAACTTACGAGTCACAGCCAACAAACACAGCTACACTAAAGGGACGCAGATGGTGTAAAAAAGTGGAAGGACTCCATCAGCTTGAGTTAACACTTATTAAGAAGCAACCTATTAATTGCTGAATTATCAAAACCTGCGTGGCTATGACCCTGTAAAACTGCAAAATAAGTTTTACCATTGTTTAACCTCATCACTTTATAACAGAAGAGAATGTATGGGATTTCATTTTTTTCAGACCATCTTGATATCTCTCCACACTCAGAAAAGCACACAACTTGCTTTTGAGGTGGCGTGCTCAAGTACACCTAGAAATGACTCAAGGCATTTAAGGACAAGCTATAAAATAAACTCAGTTTGCTCATGCTGCCCCCAGGGCATTTAGACTGTTTGAGGTTTTTAACTTGCATGGTATTTAAATACACCCAACTTTTAAAAATGGGGTTGTTTTATTTATTATAAATGCTGTTGTCCTTTTGGGAAGAGCACATCATCCGATGTTGCTCTTGCACTGTGAAAAGATCTTTGTAATTTGATGAAAAAAAAGTAATTTTCGTAAAAATCATACTCATAATGAAAGTATTTAATAGATATGTTTTCGGGGCTTTTGGCTAATGAAAATGCAAATGTAGCTTGGAAATATTGAGACAAATAGTACCAAAAATCAAATCAATTGACCTCCGAATGGAACAAACTCTCAAACTTATTTAGCCATATAATGTTAAGAATGTGCTGATATTACAAATGCCGAAAGCCACCCACAGAACCAAGAGTCATCTTTTCCACGTGCTGCTCCGCAACTAGAACTCACAAGCCCAGCAACCAAGAATGCCCCGGTTACTTACCAGTAATCTTCATTACTCAGAGTCCATGTCTTCCTCGCCACAGTAATTACCCATGAGCCTCCGGCTCCACACAGAACTCCAAGTAAAAAACAGCGCTCTAGTCTCCCTCTCCCTTCTCCAACATGGCCCCCAGTGGCTCCAGCCAATCCCATAAAGGGACACAGAAGCACCAACACGACCTGAAGAACCAAGCCGCAGACATGAAGCCACCACCAGGGCCGGGAGGGAAGGGAAACTATACAGTGGCGAGGAAGACATGGACTCGGAGTAATGAAGATTACCGGTAAGTAACCGGGGCATTACCTCCTCGTCCTGTCTTCCTCGCCACAGTAATTACCCATGAGCCGATACCAAAGCAATCAGCTTCATGCAAGGAAAACACTCCACAGAAACATGCAGAGAAACATCCTGCAAGCACAAGAGGCATAAAAATCCCACAGAAACATAGACCTCAAGGAATCCCAGCCGAAGTACAGAAGAGGCAAAGGAAAACAGAACCTCCACCCCCAATCCGAATGCGACAATGGGACATGAAAGTAAGCGGGGACGACCAAGCGGCAGCCCGGCAAACACCCACCATGGACACATCTGAAAAAGTGGCCCACGATACCGAAACAGAACTGGTGGACCGACCCCGAACAGGAAGAGGGGGAAGGTCAGAAACAGAACCAAAAGCCAACAGCATGGCCCCCTGAATCCCACGACCGAGAGTGGACAAGGAGGGCCACAGGTCCTGGCGAGACAAACCAAAATTGACAAAGAAAGTGGCAACCACACAAAAGGAAGAAGTGCGAGATGAAGAAAACCAACAAGCACCACGCACATCCAACAGGAGGAGAAGGCAATCCCCTGACGAGGAAGGACCAGGACAAGAAGCCGAAGAACCACTCCAGCAGAACGGTGAAAAGTAAACCACTGCAGGAATAATAGTAGGACGAGGGCGCAAGAACCCACCATCAGACAAAGGACCAAAATCGGAGCAGACCGCAGTAAGGCATCCAGCACACCAAGACGCCAGGCAGAGGCAAGAGTCACAAGAAACACCACCGTGAGTGTCAAGAACTCCATGACCACCGACACCAAAGGTCCGAAAGGAGCCGACTGCAAGGAATGCAACACCAGAGGAAGGTCCCAAGGAGGAGAACAGAAGAAAGGACGGGGACGAAGCCAAGAAAGCGACCTAAAAAAGTCGAGACATCAAAGGACAAACAAACCAACCAAAGGCAGGACATGGAATGCCCGAAAGGCGGCCCAACGAGCCCCGAGAGTGGAAATGGTGAAGCCCAAAAGGAAACCATCATCCAAAAATCCAGAAGACGAGTAGGGTCCAAAGAAACCAACGACAGACCCGTGACACAAACACCAAGAGGCAAAGTCAACCCAATGCTCAGCATAGGACACAAGAGTAGAAGGCCTCTGAGACAGCGTAACGACGCCAGCAATCGCAAAAGAACAACCCGCATCCAACAGCGATCCCCACACAAGAGCCAGACCCGCAGACCCAGGGACCGGAACAGAGGCAGAGGAAGAAGAGGAACCATCAGAAGAGAGGGCACGAACGGCAACGTCCAGCCCGTAGACACAGCCAAATCCAGCAACGGGGGATATCAAGAATGACAGCACCACTCCGGAGCAACCAGAAGGAGAAACGACCCCCCTTCTCGATCCCCTGCAAGACCAACGGGAACAGGGAGCACAGAACAGGCCAAAAGGACGACAGGGCGTCCACCCTCCAGGCAACCCGGCAAGTCAAAAACGTGCAGAAGCAGAGGGGCCTGGCACAGCACCGGGAGGCAAACAGGTCCACAAACGGACAGCCAAACATCTCCCGCAAGCACCCGAACAGCAACCGCGTGAGGGACAAAAGACCCCACGGAAGGAAAACACCCGGTGCCGACAATCCGCCACAGGCAGGTAAACGGCAGACAGGTAGGCTAGGGCCACCCCCGCCTAACCACAAAAACCGAAGGCAGAGGCAACCGAGGGAGAGAACCCTGCGCCCCCCAAGAAGGATCACAGAAGACAGCACCACCAGAACCGTCGACCAGAGCCACACGACCCCGAAGAAGATCAGAGAAATCCAGCAGACCCAAAAGGACGGTCAGCAGCACCTCGTAGGTGGAGGAACACGATAACCCAGAAAGAGGCCAAACTCCCCGAGTCGTTGAATCCCCCAGAGTAGCACCCCATACCAGCAGGCGGGCAGCGGCAGTGACCACGCGGGTGGGAACAATCAGAAAAAAAAGCGGCCCCAGGACAGAAGACCCTTGGCCAACCACCAACCCAGAACCACCCGAACAACCACCGATATAGGAACCAAAAACACCCATAACGAGGGAATAGGGGTCCCAAAGCGACAAATGCGCGGCACCACCGGGTACACGCGGAGGCGAGCCTACGGCCCCGTCAAAAAAGACGCCGAACCAGACCTCGAACCCCCAACCTCAGGTACACGGGACGAAAATGCCACAACAACAGAGAACGAACTGCAGACATCAGGGACAGAATCCGGGGAGGGGCAGTAACACCATCCCCAAAGGAGTCACGAACAGTGCCCAATGAAAGTCAAGTCCCGTGCAGGAACCAGGGAGGACATCGGCACAGTAACGAGGAAACCGTGATGCCCCAGGACATGGCACACACCCCGGACAAGCAACTCCGCCTCAGAAAGAGAAGAAGCAGAAAGCAAAACGTCATCCAGAAAAGGAAGAAATACAAACGCCATCCTCATGCAGGTGTCCAGAAACAGGGGCCAGAATCACAGTAAAGACCCCGGTAGAAGAGCAGAGTCCAAAAGGCAAAACTCGAAAACCGGTAATGATGACCCAGGACGCAAAACCGGAGAAACCGCCGACAGACGGGATGAACAGGCACAAGCAGAAAAGCACCTCCCAAGTCCAAGGACGCCAGGAACCGACCTGAGACACCAGAGGAAGGATCAACCACAGGGAAACCCGTTCGACACATGGGCGAGGGACGAAGGACCGACCCACTCCAGGACCATCACAGGTCGAAGAACCCTGGTGCGTGTGGACACAAAAATGGGACGGAAGACACGCACAACCTCAACTGATCGCTGGGCACAGGAATCACAGCATGAGTGGTCACCAGGGAATCAATGCCCTCAAAAGTGCCAACCTCCCACGAGGGACACAGGGACAAGGCGCGAAACTGAAACAGTCCGGGGGAGTCCGGGTAACGGCAAGAAGGAAAACCCGCCGAAATCACATGAAGAACCCATCGGGCTGACACAGTCATCCGCCAAGAGTCCATGAATCAAGTGAGGCGACCCCCAACCGGACCAACACTCCAGTCACGAATCGGAAGCGGGAGTGGAGGAGGCAGAAGCACGAGAGAACTGGAATCCGCCAAAGGAAGGAGCACCCAGGCTACGCCCCCGCCCACGAAAAAGGCTGACCAGCACGGCCCCACCCAGAATGACCAAAAGCAAGTTGGGAACCACAGGCACAGAAGCGACCAGTACGCACAGGAGCAACGAGCCCACGGCCCATCGCAGTGTACCTCACCATGTCATTCAAAGGAGGAACAAACAAAAAACAACCAAACAAGGGACCCTCAGCAGGAGAAGCCGCTGCGCAGCATCAGCCGTACCGGAATGAAGCCACAACTGACGCCTGTCAGCGACAGACGACCCAGCTGCAGAAGCCGCCGCCCCCAACGAATCAAAGGAAACACCAGACAGCAGGCGTACATGCCGGCCAAACATCTCCATAGTAGAAGAAACAACCCCCCCCCCCCTCGATCCAAGAAATTAGCCAGAGAATGAAATCTCCAAGCAAAGACAGGATCGAGCAAGAGGAACAGGCAGCAGCCCTGACAGAAAATCGCAGCTGCAAAAAGTGCGCATCGTAGAACCATAACATAACAAGACAGAAACATCAGTAAAGCGCATGATCACCCGACTGAGTCCTGGCGCTGAATAACAGATGTTAATTGCAACCCAACCAATGGTACACATATTATCAACCTCAAAAGGATGAAAGCCTGAGAGGACCTGCCGGGATCTGAACCTGCGACCATGAGGTCAAACACAGACCCCGCAGAGGTTGCTCTATTCCACTGAGTCACCAGACCCAGCGTGAGAGAACAAAACATCATAAAGAGGAGACACAGAATCAGGAAGTACCAAAAGCTCGCGAACGTGCCCAAGGACCAACGTAAGAACGGCCCCTAGCACAAAGCGTCCAGAACATCAACCTCCTCCTCAGTGGTCGAACCGACAGAAGGAACGTCACCAACACCGGCCCAACATAGAGCAGGCACCGGCCCACGACTCCGTAAAAGCAGCAGGCACAGCAGAAACAATTGTGCGCTGCAATAACTCCATAGAGGGAAACACCATCCCAGAAGGAGAAGTCACAGAGAAGGGCCCAAGAGCAGGCACGTCAGAAGTTACACGCTCCATGTCCATTCCACAGAATCGAACAAACACAGGCATATGTGAAATCCACACGTTCGGCAAGAAAAGGATCCGAGGTCGCTAGGCAACCGTCCCAATCACCATAATACACGCCCTGCAAAAGAATAAGAGCGCATGCATACCGGCGCGCTTCGACCTAAAGCCAAAACCCACGGTGGAGTCCACACATATCACTACAGGAACAACGTCACCGAAGAACGGTGCTCAGACACGTCAGAAGGGAAGCGGAGGGGAAGAGGAACCCGCCGGTCCCGAACACCACCGCACCTGGCCGCGCCAAGTCAGCTCAGCACGACGCGCGGCCCGGAAAGAGCAGTCCCGAAAACGGCCCGCTCAGCGGGACCACAGGAGCCCCTACATAGCGCTGTTGAAAGTTGGGCTGAAACCGTCAACATTATCGGCGCCCTCTTGCTCTCCTTAAACCTTTTGTGCGCGTAAAACAGCCGCCATTTTTGAGCACCATGGCTTCCCTGCTCTCGCCGAGAGCCAGCGCGCCTCTCTGCCCCTCCTAGCCTCGCTGACAACCTCCCCCTGCCTGCACCTGCCGCGAATCATAAAACCCCTCTTCGTCGCTGCTCTGCCCCAGGCCCTCGTCCTGTTCCCAGCGCAACACCTCCCTTCTTCCCATTCATGATCCCCGGCCCTTTGATGCAAACCCCTTTTCCCCGTGTGCCCGTTCGTCTTCCTCGTTCCCAGGCCGACACCCAGCCCTGCCGATACTGCTCCTTGCCCCTCCCCGTACAATAGAAAGTTTCCCCCCAGCAAGGGATCCCCGGGTTGATCAAAGCCCCCCGCCCTACGAGATCCGATCGAACCCCACACACTCCGTGAATCGGCGGAATATCCAGCTGCGCGATGATCATCACCTGTTGTGAACGGGGCGGGGACTTCCACTGTAACCTTGCGTGGGAACGGGCTGGGAAGGGGGGATTCTGAGGATGTCTTTCCGTACATCAAAGTATCGACGAGAATGTGTTACATGCAATAAAGAGATAAACTTGTGTATAAGAGGCCAGGCCTCAGGGATGCAGTTAGAGCACCTCAGAACGATACCTTCTGTCTGTTTCGTTGTGTTCTCCTCCGGAGAGAATAAAAACCTTGTTTCCTGCCTTCCAGTCTCCAGCGCCTGCCTCTTCAATAGTTTAACTTCTTTATGGGTTCAAGAGGCGACACCGCCGGGCAATACTTAAGGATCTTATATTCTGGTTGGTAGTGTCACCCTTATTTCAACAATTGGCGTCCCAAGCGTGGGGCCCATCAGCGACCCATGGATCCAGTGGGAGAGGTCCTGACGACAAAGTGAACGACTGCAACGATCGGGAACGCGTCTGTCCGATAGACCCTCGTCTGACAGCCGATCATCCGAACTTCACTGGTTCCGAACAGACCTCTCTCGAGTGATCTACGGTCCTGACTGGGAACCATCAGGAGTGCCGCGAGGATAACGGAGAAGAGAGGACGATCGGGCGCTGGATTCGGAAGACAGGAAACTGTCCATGCGGTCCGGGTAAGGTCGTGTAACCACGACAAGTTGCGAAATGATTGCTTGATTGCTTGTTTGTTTAAAAATACTAGTATTGCTCTTTTTATTTATTTGGAGATTCACTGTCTGCAAACGGAGAAACAACGGGCTCTCTCTTTGCAAGCAGTGGAGGATAGGTAGGGCAGCAGCCGTGCTTATTTTTTCTCCCCCACTCAATAATCACTTGAAACTGAACTGTTGTTCGCAAAACTATTGTTTCCTGGAGATTCCCTGTCTGCAAACAGGGAAGAGACCACCCTTTTTGCAGATAGTGAAAAGGGTAGGTAACGCAGATCTTTGCGGACCTACTCATTCTCCCCATTGTTATTTATTGGTCTTTTGTTATTTTGATCCATGAGGTATTCACTGCCTGCAAACAACGTAGAATAGAAATATTCTGTCCAGTCTTTGCACCTAGTGATAAGATAGGCAGTGCTGACTTTTTAGTCCCTCGTTACGAGCCGTCATGTCTGTCTTCTCCCCACTGATTAGTAGCCTGTTTAGCCCGGACCGCCTATTAGAGATGGACCATCCAGCCCCACTGGAAGGCACCCCTAATAAGGACATGTTCATGAAGCATGGATTGACCGCTATAGCCTATAGTAAACTATGGCATAAATATACGAAAAAGGGTCAAGAAAGTCAGTGGCCCCTGATAGGATCCTTCGATGATGATAAAATAAAAACGCTAGAAACTGCCCTGGGTAAAAACAAGACAACACCCACTATGCTTGACAGTTTCGGCATGTGGCGAAAAGAAACTGAACAACGTAAAAAGAAAACTGAGAGTAGGCTGGAAAAAGAGCTGCGAAAAGCAGCCCACCTAGCTGCCCAGAACTTAGAAAAAGAGATAAAGGAAAGAGAGAAAGCTAAACAGAAACTAGAAATGGAAACGCCAAGCCAGTGTCCGGTTAGAACTCCCTCCATGCTCTACCCTGATTTACCCTCGAAACAACGAGCCAATGAGGACCTGCTGTTAGGTCCTCCTATCATCTACATGCCCCCTCCATATGCCCCTTCTCAACCCTTGGCGCAGCACGCGCCACCCCCAGGTACAAACGAAGGTACCGCCACAGCGTCGGCCCCAATGGCCTCTGTGCCAGCCGAACCCCTTGTATTAAAACCCGCATCAACAACAACGTTAGACGACCATGAGACTCGAGGGGCTGGCCCTGCAAGAACAAACAGACTAGACAAAGATGAGCGAGCGGGGATCGACAAAATAGCAAGGACACTGGTAGAAAGAAAGGAGGATGAAGAGTACATCACGGATGTGTTCAGCTCGTATACAGGGAGTCACAGACGACATTTTACTGTACGACTGTGTTATCATGTCTTGAATGCATACGAGGACCGATATCGAGACAAAGGTCCCGAGAGCCTAAGGACTCTGTACCGGAAGGTCGATATCGGGGATGAGGGCGAGTGTGATGTGTCGGACCTCCTTACGCGTACGCTTGAGGTTTTCCGCCACCTCACTGAACGAAAGCCGGGAGCTAAATCCGCAGCCTCCGTAGTGACCGAACCACCAACCGAGCAATCTAACACCATGATGCCGATACGAGAGGCTGCCCCTTACTGGGTTCCTCCTCGGGGTACAGGGACTCACGATGATGCAAACAACCAAGATGCGAAGGGAAGGGTAGTGTACAACTGGGTCTACCAGCCGTGGGACCGGCAAGAGATACTGACATTCCGGAAATCTCTACCCGACCTACGAAAAAACCCCACTGCCTTCTATACTGAATTGGGTACAGCCCTGGGCTCAACGATTATGACCCTGGCTGACATCGACTTGTTCTTCGGGTTATGTCTACCAGCTGATGTGTGGAAGCAAATCCGGAAAGTCGACCACCTTGAGCTGTTTGGACATACCTGGTCACAACTCGATGATCTGGATAAACAACGGGGACCAGGACAAAAGCCTTTGAAATCCATTCTAGACCTCCCAGATAAAATCGTAGAGAAATTAAAAACCCTAATCCCAGAAAAGAAAGTGGACTGGTCGATAGTAACAGCCTGTCGCCAAAAACCCCAGGAGGATGTATCGGAATACTTCTCCCGGTTTGAAACGGTGTTCTCCGATTACAGCGGCCAGGACATGACCACTGCAACCGGACACCATCTGTTTGTCCAGAATTATGTTAAGGGCCTATCATCGGAAATCTCCCAGAAACTACAGGCCAGCGAGAGTAGTTGGGCAGCCTCCAAACCTACAGCGATTCTCCAAATGGCCCAATATTATGAGCATCAGAAAAATGAAAACGATAGGGCGACAGAGAAAAAGAAGAAGGACTTAAAAGAGAGGGTGATGATTGCCAAACTGCAAGGGGTGACTATAGGACGAGACCAATACCGGGGAAACTACCAGACAAACGTCCCTAAGACTACATTTCCCCAGGACCGCACTCTGACTTCCTACAGTGGACGCACAGACCTTAGAGAAAATCAGTGCGCTTTCTGCAAAGGGACTGGCCATTGGAAATCCCAGTGCCCAGTTCTTCTGGAAATGATCAGAAACAAAGACCCCAGGGACGTAGCAAACGGACCGAGACCTAAGGGACAACAACGAGGGCCCCCAAATGACGCGACTAACGACAGATCAAGCAGACCAAATACGTTCGACCGACCCAGGCAGAACCAATATCAACAATCTGACTATGACGATACTCACACCTTCGCATAGGACAGCCAAGGGCGAGGGAGGGATCCAGTCGAGCTCTATGTTGACCAGCAGGGCCCTTATGTCACTGCTAAGGTCCTGGGTACCAAGTCTCCATTTCTGGTAGACACTGGCGCAACACGTAGTGCGTTATCTAAACGACTGATTCCAAGGGCACCCTTGTCTGGCTCACTCATAACATCGACAGGTTTCGATGGTACGCCCTCCACCAACCCTTTGTCTGCCCCGATTCTCTTTGACGTAGAAAACAACACCACCGACACCACGTTCTTGCTTTCCTCCAATAGCCCTGACGCCATTATGGGACTTGACTTACTGAAACACTTCCGAGCGACGATCAGGTGTTCCCAAGATGGAGTTCGAGTGTTTCTTTACGACAACCCCGTTCTGCTTAGACATTGCTCCCCCCGACACATGTTTTCCATCACCGACGTTGACGCGTCCCTGCTTGACACTCTACCTCCGTATCTGTGGGCCAAAGCGGATTCGGACGTAGGGCGTATGTTAATTGACCCAGTGCACATTACTGTCCGACCAGACGCAACACTCCCAAAACTCCCACAATATCGGATATCGCCAGAGGGCGAGAAGGCGTTGGTAATGATTATCCAGTCACTGATAGACGCAGGAGTGGTAGAGGAAGTGGTTAGCAACGTTTGCAACAGCCCTATCTTGCCCATTATCAAGAAGCAGGGAGAGGGAGATGAGAAAGCATACCGTTTCATCATCGACCTCCGAGAGATCAACAAAGTGGTGGTACCCCAGTACCCTGTGGTCTCAGACATCACCACCATCCTGACCTTGATTCCATCCACTGCCACCACCTTTTCCGTCATCGACCTCAAGAACGCATTCTTCTCCATCCCCATCCACCCAGACAGCCGATATCTCTTCGGCTTTACCCTAAAAGCCCGCTCATATAGGTTCTGCCGAGCGCCTCAAGGCTACACGGAAAGCCCTAGCATTTACAGCCAGGCCCTCAAAAGACAACTAGACCAAGTCCAGTTACCCGACGGAGTGGTGTTGGTACAATATGTCGATGACATCCTTTTGGCAGCCGACACCACCCCTCTAGCGGTTACCGCCACCATTCAACTCTTGCACTTCCTTGCGGAAAATGGCCACAAGGTCTCCAAGAAGAAGTTGCAATTCTGCCTACCCCAGGTCACTTACCTAGGCCACCTCTTGTCCAAAGATGGAAGAAAACTCACCCCAGATCGAATCCAAACCATTCTAGATACCCCTGTCCCCAAGACCCAGAAGCAGGTTCGCTCCCTATTAGGCCTCACCTCCTTCTGCCGACAATGGTTACCAAACTTCAGCCTCGTTGTAAAACCACTGCTTTCTCTGCTAAACAAAGACGTCCCTTTCCCACTCCCTTGGACCCCTGAGTGTCAAACTTCCTTCACAGAACTGCGAGATGCCCTTTGCTCAGCCCCTGTCCTAGGTACCCCTGACTACAAAAAGCCCTTCTCCCTTTACACTCACGAAAGGGAGGGGTGCGCTTTATCTGTCCTGACCCAGGCCATCGGCCCTAAGCAACGACCGTGCGCCTACTTCTCTGCCACTCTTGACCCTGTCGCCAGAGCCTTGCCTGCCTGCCTTCGAGCTGTAGCTGCTGCTGCAATCTCTATCCGACAGAGTGAGGGGATTGTACTCTCGAATTCCCTCACGGTACTGGTACCCCATGCAGTCGACACCCTCCTGAACCAAACCAAGACGCAACATCTGACGAGTGCACGACTGACTGGATACGAACTGACCTTGCTTGCCCCCCATATCACCCTGAAAAGATGCACCACACTGAACCCAGCAACTCTGTTACCCTTGCCAGAGAACGATCCCAATGTGCACCCCGTACATGACTGCGTGACTCTTACGGACGAACAGACCAGGAGTAGGGTCGATCTCAGAGACACGGCTTTCCCTGACCCCGACGGGGAGCTGTGGGTGGACGGTTCTTGCATCAAACTCTCCGATGGTACCACTTCCGCTGCCTATGCAGTCACCACGGCTCGAACTGTAGTAGAAACAGCCCGCATCACCCAGCGACCTGCCCAGGCAGCGGAACTGATTGCTTTGACGCGAGCCTGCATCCTGGCAACAGGAACCACAGCGAACATTTACACCGACAGCCAGTATGCCTTCGGGGTGGTTCACCATTTTGGGCTCCTCTGGAGAGAGAGAGGGTTCTTGACCTCACACGGCACACCCATTTTGCACGGGGATTTAGTCTCCGCCTTAATCGAAGCTGTCCTCCTCCCCAATAAACTGGCCGTTATCAAATGCCAGGCACACAAGAAAGTGACAGACATTATTGGACAGGGAAATGCACTAGCCGACATCACCGCCCGAACGACAGCTGAAAATAGAACGACAACACATATGTACGTGACCAGGTCACAAGCAGAAAACTGGACTGACGCCAAGGACACAATTAGAGACATACAAACGTCTAGCACACAACACGAATTGACTGAATGGACACGGGTGGGATTGAAAGACGATGAAGGCTGCTGGCGGACAAAAGACACGAACAGATGGTTGCTACCTGATTCGTACTTGATTCCCATATTAACCATGGCACACTCCCCTGCCCACATAGGATCAGCCCCCATGATCGAACTTGTCTCCAGGGTTTGGCACAATGACAAGATCCCAGATTCCGCCAAACGCCTGGTCCAACAATGCTTAATATGCCTGCAACACAACCCCGGGAAAGGAACTGTAGTACCCCGGGGGGGATTTGGGGTCCCAAACCACCCATTTGAAGTCCTGCAGATGGACTACATCCAGCTAGACAGATGCCAAGGCTTAAAATATGTGCTCGTCGTGGTGTGCGCATTTAGCAAGTGGGTGGAAGCATATCCAACCCGTGACAACACCGCTATGGCCACTGCAAAGGTTCTGTTAAAGGAGTTTTTCCCCCGTTATGGCCTCTGTCGTGTTTTATGGAGTGATAATGGCCCCCACTTCGTAGCCAAAGTTATCCAGCTCATCCTAAATGGGCTGGGTATTAAACAGAAATTCCACGCAGTCTTCCACCCTCAATCTGCTGGGCTTGTCGAACGACACAATGCCACACTAAAGCTTAAACTGGCCAAAATAGTGGCTACCACGGGCCTGAAATGGCCAGACGCCCTCCCATTGGCACTGCTATCGATGCGCTCTACCCCCACCCGACATCACTTAACCCCTTATGAAGTTGTCTTCGGTCGACCCATGAGCGTCTGGTCTGCCCCGAAACCAACTTCCATTCATGACGTTCCGGACGTCCTAATGTCTGATTATCTGTACAAATTGACTGAAACTTTGTCTGTCCTTCATCAGCAGGTGCAGCAGGCCATCCCCGATGCTTCCAGGGGTCCGGGTCACGCCATCCAGCCGGGGGACTTCGTGCTGATCCGGATTTTTCAGCGATCAAAGAGTTTGGAACCCCGGTGGACGGGCCCCTGGCAAGTGCTGATCACCACTCGAACCGCACTCCGAGTGGAGGGGAAGAAACACTGGCTGCACGCTCATCACTGCAAAAAGGTCTCTCCAGCCCTGGCCACAACAGACACCGTCAACACCCAAGAAGAGCTCCTGAACCAGGACCGACCATCGTTGAACTGCTATCCTGATACCGAGACACTCGAACTTTCAAAACATCCTGACCCCACTGTGACATCTCGAGAAGGGTATTTCCTGCGTCGAAAGGAGGGAGCTTCGGCTAAGTAGGCCACGGACTAGGTTAAAGGATCTCAGAACGGTGACCCGAACTACCAAGGGTTACCTGGAGAGAAGCTAAAACTAAGTCTGTGGTCCTGCCCACTACCGAGCACCTTGAAGACGAAGATGATGGAAGCGCCAGATAAGAAGATGATGGAAGCGCCAAATAAGAAGCCGACGGAGACAGCAGGAAATACCCACTACAGAAATCCGAGAACAGACAGACTCCATAGCTCAAAGACAATTGCACTCTTCATCGTAATCCTCCTCTGTTTTCTCCTCATGACTACGCTCTGGATTATGGAAGAACACGCACCTGCTCACAAAACATTCCTAACCACTGCTCAGCCTACCACCATGAAGGAACATTATCTAATTTCGCTCTCTCCTCAACTAAGAGAGAGGCGAAAGGAGTTTTGGAACAACTCTTTCGTGCAGCTACTTCACCAGCACAATCTTGCCACCAACACCACCAACTGCTGGATCTGTGGGTTGCTACCCCATGCCACTGGACATTCAATACCATTCATCCCTTCACCCTTCTCTGTCCACGGCTCCTGCCTTGCCTGGCTGATCCTCCTGCAAGAGAGCTATACAGGCAATGCCACCTCCAGCAGAACTGCAGCACATTCTCCTCACGGGGCCGGGCGAAACAAGACAAAGACACACTTCTGCCCGCTGACCCCCAGCGACTCGATCCAAATGGACATCCCAGCTAAAGAACGAATCGAAATGCAGGTGTTCAACAATCCAACCAGACCCACCTTCTCCTATCTGCGGAAACGAACGGCTGCCACTCTGACTGTGGCCCTGTCGGTCATCAACGTCACAGGCCACATGTGTGTAGAAGGACTTGGGACACAGCTGGTGGGTCGCAGCGCTTGCCGCTTTACCAGCACTCTGGATTCCACGGATCCACCTTCCTTTGTGTCATCCCCAAACATGTACTTCATCTGCGGCACAAAGGCCTACACCTGGCTCCCCAAAGGCTGGGGGGGCACTTGCTACATCTCCTTCGTCCTTCCTCCAACTTATGTGGCCCCAGCGAATCACCACAGGCAAAAACGAGCCAAAGACGTTGAGCAAGCCGACTCAACAGGGGCGCAGTTCCTCGATGCTATGAAAGGACTCGTCCCCCTCTGGGGCCCGATGGCAAACAGCCGTGCCATCCGACATTTGACTCAGGCAGTCGAGACAACCATGAACATCACAGCGGGCATCTTTGCCAACAACACTGCCGAGCTCCAAGCGGTCCGTTTGGTGGCTCTTCAGAACCGCCTCGTTCTAGATGTGGTTCTAGCGGACCGTGGAGGAGCATGCCGCATTATTGGGTCCAGCTGTTGTACATACATACCGGACAACTCACCCTCAGTGTACAAAGCCATCGAACATCTTCACAGACTCTCTTCGGAAGTTCACCAAGAGCAAGAAGAATGGTCGCTTGGTGGTTGGTTCTGGGACACCGTCAAAAGCTGGGGCTGGAGACTGCTCACCATTATCCTGATTCCCGTAGTTGTGATATGTGGCCTATGCTTAGGAATTCAATGTCTGCCACCTATGTGTTCTTTATGTGCGAGTTGTATTTTTCCCAAAACTGTGGACATTGGAAGCGAACATATGAGAGCATTGTATGATACCGAAGTTAGGAATTTGATGAAAATTGACATTGAGTAAAGCAAGGGGGCTAGATATGTTGAAAAGGGGGGACTGTTGAAAGTTGGGCTGAAACCGTCAACATTATCGGCGCCCTCTTGCTCTCCTTAAACCTTTTGTGCGCGTAAAACAGCCGCCATTTTTGAGCACCATGGCTTCCCTGCTCTCGCCGAGAGCCAGCGCGCCTCTCTCCCCCTCCTAGCCTCGCTGACAACCTCCCCCTGCCTGCACCTGCCGCGAATCATAAAACCCCTCTTCGTCGCTGCTCTGCCCCAGGCCCTCGTCCTGTTCCCAGCGCAACACCTCCCTTCTTCCCATTCATGATCCCCGGCCCTTTGATGCAAACCCCTTTTCCCCGTGTGCCCGTTCGTCTTCCTCGTTCCCAGGCCGACACCCAGCCCTGCCGATACTGCTCCTTGCCCCTCCCCGTACAATAGAAAGTTTCCCCCCAGCAAGGGATCCCCGGGTTGATCAAAGCCCCCCGCCCTACGAGATCCGATCGAACCCCACACACTCCGTGAATCGGCGGAATATCCAGCTGCGCGATGATCATCACCTGTTGTGAACGGGGCGGGGACTTCCACTGTAACCTTGCGTGGGAACGGGCTGGGAAGGGGGGATTCTGAGGATGTCTTTCCGTACATCAAAGTATCGACGAGAATGTGTTACATGCAATAAAGAGATAAACTTGTGTATAAGAGGCCAGGCCTCAGGGATGCAGTTAGAGCACCTCAGAACGATACCTTCTGTCTGTTTCGTTGTGTTCTCCTCCGGAGAGAATAAAAACCTTGTTTCCTGCCTTCCAGTCTCCAGCGCCTGCCTCTTCAATAGTTTAACTTCTTTATGGGTTCAAGAGGCGACACCGCCGGGCAATACTTAAGGATCTTATATTCTGGTTGGTAGTGTCACCCTTATTTCAACAGCGCGAGGTCCAAAGCGACCGAGCACAAACAAACCAACGCCCCCAAGGTCCGCTACAGCAGGACACGGAGCGCGGAGGCAAACGAATGGGGGATAAAAGCATGAAAAATACAAATAAACAAACATATTGAATCCAGAAACAACAACAAAAACGATAACACATCCCCCACCGAAATACCCAAGGCCAAAAGGGGCTGCTCAAGCAAGACCCCAGCCTTTTCTTTCAAAGAAACAACAACAATCACTCACCTGACCAGCAGGGAACACAGCACTCGGAGAAGTGCAGAAAAAAAGAACAGGTCGTGTTGGTGCTTCTGTGTCCCTTTATGGGATTGGCTGGAGCCACTGGGGGCCATTTGGAGGAGGGAGAGGGAGACTAGAGCGCTGTTTTTTACTTGGAGTTCTGTGTGGAGCCGGAGGCTCATGGGTAATTACTGTGGCGAGGAAGACAGGACGAGGAGGTAATGCCTGAACTCGCCATAAGGTGTCACTCAGGAATATTTTGAAGCTCGCTCTTCCTGCTCTCACAGACAGGGGGGCCCTTGTGAGGCAGGACCGATTAGACTGCGGGCAGTGCTTTCTACAGGTCTTTCATCTTTTGCATCAAACACACATTTCCAGTTTGAATGCCAGGGTAGGTCAGGATGTACAGCTACGAGCCATAACACGTCATTAGCGTAAGAGATCCACTGTGCCAAATAATGCCACTCACAAACAACTGTTGCGAAAAACCTGTGTAATAGTAATTGCCAAAGACAAGTCAGACGCAGTTTTGGTTCAATTTAACTGTGTGATCGCTGTGAATTTTGACTGGATTAAGCAAGAGTTGTGGTTAAACAGCGTTATGTATATTTGTTTTTAGAGTTCATTGTAAATTTTCTTACAATCACAAAGATTCTGCCACACAAAAACTACTTTTCTTACAATATGTATTTTGTGTAAATAGTCATAATGCAAGTAGAAAATCTTTTTATCACTCTGTTTCCGCTAGCGCCGGGACACTCTTCTGAGTAGCTGTGAGCTCTACAAATATGATAAATAAAATCAATAAATAAATCCATATGGCACATGCTGGATCAACACTGAGACCTTTTCCAACTAGTAAAATGTGACAGGGTTCATGTGCCCCCTACGAAAATCAATGCAGGAAATACAACACAGTTTGGAAAGCCCTTACCAAACCACCTGCCCGCCTTCTGTCTCATTGTGATCAATAAATGTACAATTAATGCCATCAGCAGGCAAGTGCCAACGCTGAACACTCTGATAGACAGCGCGGAGCTCGTCATCCACTGGCAAGCAGGGTCTCGTGGGCACCTACCTACAGGCCATGTGGCAGGGCTGCGAAGCAGCGCTTCCTGCAGCCGATACACACCGTAACTACAACAGGACAGAGTTGACCACAGTGTGAGCAAGTGTAAGAAGAGCAACGTAGAAGCAAACAAGAGTGAGAGGCCCAGGCTACACTGCTCCTCATGCACTCTCTCCCCGGCAGCACCCTTCTTTTCTAACAGGCGCTCGTAGTCAAAACACAACTCATCAAATAGGGGTGCACATTAGAAGGGGCACAGTGATGCGTTTCCAACTTTTACAAGCAGGAGCTATGAAAAGGGACAGAGGAGAAATGGCTCCCAGTGATGTTCAGGCAGCGGGGAAACTGCTTTCAAGACATCCACGCCTGAGATGAGACACAAGGCGGGGAGTGAATTCATGGAACAGGTGCCCTCTGAACTCCTCTGATAAACAAAGAATCACAAATGTGTGTGTGTTTGTTACCTCTAAAGCCATCAGAGGAGGAGGAAGTGCAGGGAACAGGCACCCTCGTAATGCGTCTGATGAGCAGGAAATGTGTGTTTGCTCAAAAGCGAAAGTCAACAAAAACAGGTTGTCTGGTTCCAGCTGCGCCTTACCGCGCTGTGTTTAATAAACCACAAAGGAATGCAGCTGGCAACGCTGCTCGCTCCCAACAGCTTTAGGCTGTGCGAGTGAACAGGTGGCACATGCACCTGCCTTTGGTCAATTTTGTGCTTTCATTTTTGAAAGCCACACACAAAGGCCAATAGAATGTGTGTGGGAAAAAAAACCCACACGCACGAGTTTAGCGAAAGTCTGGAGTGATTCCTGGAGGCCCTCTCTTAGAGCAGCACATGTGCGTTGCGCTAGGCTCGACCTCAAAATGTAATGGCTGCTCCCACGGCCATCAACCTTAGTGGCGCAGACCTCTAGATATCTAAGCAGCAATTGAAATACAGCACACATTCTGTCAATAAAGAAGAACAAAGGAGACCGGAGTCCATATACTCATATACACTCGACTGCAGCAGCGAAGCTCATCTACACTCGGCTGCAGCAGCGAAGAAAGAGGGAGAGAGAAGATGGACAACTCCCTTTGATGAGGCAGACAGCACCTTATTGGATTGAGACTTTGTGTTGATTCTTTCCCTGAGTATGTGGGAAATGAAGTATTGTTATTGCAGTTTGTTAATGGCTGCTATTTGTACTAAACAAAGAAAGAAGGCATAATCCTCACCTTCGGGTCCTGCCATAGAATCGTAAGAGAAAATAATCGGGTCAAATGAACATTCATCCTCTAAAAAAGCTAGAAAATAGGATAGACGATCAGTGATTGAAGTTTTCCAAAAAGCCTCTGCTATTATACTTGCCCAACGAAGCTGTGCTCTTGGTCCCTCAGTCTCCACTCTTGCAGAGGTCTAGTTACCATGTTTTTTTTGCTATGACTCCAATTAAAAGACAAGGAAATTACATTGTGATCACTTAAGGTCATTCCAAGTGACCCAAAAGACCAAACCATTTAACACGGAGGAGAAGAAATGAAAATTTACTCAATGGGAGACAACACCCTCCCTGTTAGGGTCGGAGGAGCCGCGGTGAAATTGTAATTTGCCCCAGGTTCATAGTAAAAGAGAGATTAAAGTCATCTAGCTCACTATTCATGATATCTCATAGAATTTAGTGATCAAAATGCAGGGCACTGTTAGAGGGTCATTCACCATCAGAATAGGCACGTTTTATTGCAGAGGTGTCAATTGAAATCTTCCAGTACAATGAAAGAGATTTTTTCACTGATTGTGCTTCATCAATACTCAAAAAAGAACTCAAAGAGTTAACAAAATCGGAGTTACAATTATGAGAATTAGAAATATGGAAAAATTATTATTAAATTGTAACTCAGCAAAAAACCATAATTAAACAGCAGAAAAATTAGAAGCGGTCTCCACATTAATAACTATGTATTTTGAGCCCTACTTTATTTAATATTTATGTGGCCCCCCTTGCAAGGATCATAAGGGAGTACGGTTTTACTCCGTTTTCATACACAGATGATACACAACAACTTTTGTCCTTTGATAAGGACATAGAGTTAATTGATCAGCGCTTTGCAAAGGGTATGCTTGCAATATCAGCTTGGTTGATGGAACAAGGCAGAAATTCTGTTGTTTGGCGCAGCTCAAGCATCGCGGTGCCCCAAGTGGTGGCCCGCCGAGTTAGGCCCCGCCCCAAATCCTTCTACTGTGGTGAAAAATCTAGGGGTATGTTTGGATGTTACACTATCAAACAGGGATCAAATCATGACTACCGCAGGGACTTGCTGTCATACTCTGAGGCTATTACGCAGAGTGTTCCAGTGGTTGCCTCTGTCTGTTCGTAGAACTTTGACTCAGGCCTTGATCATTGGGCGCCTGGACTACTGTAATGCTAGGTTACAGATTGTACAGAATGTTGCCGCATGATTAGCTCTCAAAAAGCTGCCTCCCACCTGCCCAGAGCGGTTGTTAAAACTACTCCACTGGCTCCCTATCCACCAGAGAATTAAAATCAAGCTCTGCTGTATCGCCCATAAAGCACTTTATGGTATGAACCCTAGTTACCTGGCGGACAAGTTTAAAGTCTACTGCCCAAACCGTCTACTTAGATCTGAAGGTAAAATGTTGCTAGCGGTCCCCAGAATCCGGAAAATACGAACAGACGGCAAAACAGTTGCCTATCTTTCCCCGAAATACTGGAACACCTTGCCAGAGGATTTGCGCAAATGCCGAAGTTTCGGCATTTTAGGAACTTTCTGAAGTCGGTTTTATTCCAAGTCTGATCTCTGCATCTCTGGTACCCCCTGTACAACAGTGCGGAGATACCCCTACGGGGGGGATTCCAGCGCTTTACAAATCCCTTACATACATTACATACATACAGGGAAAGAGCGACCTTTTGATCTGCCCAAAGAGCAGGAGTAAAATGAGAATTAAAGTAATCCAAGAAGAAATTGGTTTCCGCTTACGTGTTTTGGGAGACAAAAAATACAAAACTACTTTACAAAGTCAAATCAGTCCCCAATTTATTTTTGGGGTTACAAACCTGCTTGATTCCAGCTTAAAATATTTATAGAATTGGAAGGGGGGGAAATGGGGGCTGAGGGGAGACATAAAAAATTCTTAGCAGGATTATGAGCAGCATTAAGAACAGACATGGGGTAAGTCAATTGTTCCCCAGAGAAGAATAGAGCAGCCATTTAATTCTAAGCCTCTATCCATTTTTCATAAATGCATGGCCCATAGTGAGGTAACAATATGATGTGAAGATGAGGCAGGATGATGGGAGGTGTTCTTGGCTGAGTCAAAGCCAGGATGATAATGGACCTATAGGTAGACACAAAATGAGGGAACAAGAGAACTTGGAGGTAAGAACCAAGAATGGGGTCCTGAATCAGTGTGGTGCTCCGCCTCACCACAATGAAATGCACTGTCACTCATTATAGGCATAGCACCTCAGCTAAACTGTAGTGGCGGGCTGCGTGCCTTGGTGTGTGCGTGCTGCTCCCACAGGCTTGGAGCTTGGCTGGCTGAGCTAGTAGCAGCTGCTGCTGCTAGCAGGCTTCTACAATGTATCAATTTGAAGACTGATTCCCCCCACATGCTGCGGCTTTCAGACTGACATCACATTGAGGTAGTGCCCAATGAGTACTACCAAAACATCAGCCCTGTCAGGTTGTGTGATACAGTCTGAATTAGGTGCATCACATTCATGTCCTGCCAGTGCTCACTGCTACTGTTTGTTGTGGAAGGCTGGCTACTCTTTTTGCGGCAAATCATGGCGCAGAGTAGCCTGCTTGCACCGACTGCCGCGTGGCTCAAGTGCTGTAAATTTAAAATCATTGACCCCGGCCACGCGAATTCAATTGCCAAGGGAGACGGAGTGACTGTTGCAGCAGCCATGATTGTCACTGGACTCACTTAGGAGGTGGGCAGCACACCTGATTTCCTGTAGATCGTGGCCTGAGCCTGCCTGCCTCGCAAGTTGAAGTTAGTGAGACAGTTAGTGGTTGCCGGAGTGCAGCCTCCCGAGTGTGTGTTATTTCTTACAAATAATTCCTTTATAGAGGCAGCGCACGATCAGGCAGCTGCCTGCAGTCAGTCGGTGCCGGTCGTGTTACAGAACGGTCGGTCAGAAGCCCTGGCATGGCTGCAGGTGAGGCTACTGGCCAAGTGTGACTGTGTGCCTGAAATGAGGCTGCCCGCGGCACACGCGGTGGGCCCACTCAAGAAGGCATCCACCCTAGTGCCACATTAGGCACATCAAAATGTCTAGTAGAGGGGACCCTTCGGAGTCCCCAAAGTCTGGCGCTGGCTACGTGTCACTTTCGGCACATCAGATGCTGGGGGCAACGTACTTATACCTGCCCCCACCCATCTGTCCTTACTTTTAGTTCCTACTGGTCACGCAGTCTGGTCGTCGGGAGATTGCGGGTTGCATCTCCTGGGTACGGGGTCGGAGCTTCTGGTCCGAAGTCACTTCAGCAACTGGCTGTGAGTTGACCTGTGCCACCCCCCCATTCAGGGCATCACCCCTGAGAGGCGGCTGTCCCCTCGTCTCCGTCACAAAAAACCTACCCCTCACCACATGTGCAGCTGACACACAAGGTCTGCGGTGATCGGGCGCGAGTAGGCTGTGCCGTCGCAGGGGGCTGGTGTAGGGGCACCAGGGGTTAGTCACCTCCAAACCGGTCTCCGTGACACCCTCCCAAACAATCACTTCCCGAGCAACAATTGCGGCTGCTGCACAAGGTCCACGGGGACAGGACACGAATGGGCCGCACTGTGGTACGGAAACGGGTTAGGGGCGCCGGGGGTTGGTCACCCTCAGTCCGGGCCCCTCAGTGCAGGGGGATTAACCTGCCGTGGCCCCATTTGGCCTGGCTTTTGCTTGGGACCAGAGTAGGGGCACCGGGGGTTGGTTACACCTCAATCTGGGGTCGTGATTTTCTCACTCTCAATCCTGGCCCCCCCAATGTGGGAGGGTGGCCTTTTGTGGTACCAGTTTTGCCTGGCTTTTGCTCTCTGCTGGCACACTGGGCGGACGCTAAGCTTGAATTGGCGCCCCTAGTCAGTTTAAAAGTGCTGGGTCCTCTGGGAGCCAAGGGAGGGGCCATGTGCTCGAAGGCGCAAGACTGCTTGGGCCCTCCCGTTTGGCCACAGGTTTGGTTGGGGTCTGCCCCAGCAAATCTGCAGTGCTGGGTCGGCATACATAGTGCCCATATCGGCCCGCCCCCAGCAACAATCCTAACCCGAAATAAATAGACCAGACAAATTGTTGATGGGAAAACGTAGCTGCAGGTTTATTAGCATAAATAATGCCAACAAGGTGGGTTATCTTACAGATGATCCAAAGGCAAGCTGCCCCTCGCAGCTTACCACCTGATGGGCCTTGTAGCATCGCGGCCTTGGCCAGACGGTGCTTCGCGGTTGTGGATAGAGGAATAGCCCCTCCCACTTCTGGTGAACTCTTTGTCCACCATCTTGCTCACACCCCCCATACGAGGGGCGGAGCGTTCAAGCGATCCCCGGTTGTCCAGGTTTCCAATCGGCCGTGGGATAAGTGGAGAAGTGTGGCTCACTGGATAGAAGCGGCAGACCCTGAAGCAGAGGTCGGCCCGGGACCAGGGTTCAATTCCCGACGCGGCAGGGTCTTGGGTCAATGTCCGCGGACTCGATAATTCTCGCTTAGGTGCCTATGCTAACCATGGATCCCACTCTGCAACTCTGGGCAATAGCTTGCTTAATCTCCACAACGGCCCCAGCAACGCCGGGGATGCCTGGCTTCACCTTGGGGTGCCCTCTCACAGGGAAAGCCAGGACGGGTTCCCCAGCGGTATACAGCGCCAGGACGCCACGTAACGAGGTAACAGTGCGCTTTACAAGTATACATACATTACATTACATTACATTACATAACGGGGCGCCGTCGCACCCTAGGGTCCACCGCACAGATCTCCCGGGGATATTAGGCCTCAGCACCCTTTGTGCTCCTTAATAGGGTACTCCTGCATCCCTTTCGCCTCTGGATCATCCTGTAACTCCGCCACAGCCCTGGGTGAGGTGACCGCCACAACCAGGGCCCCCCACCTGCGCTCCCTTAATTATTTACATCCTGCTATTCCTAGTGCTTCTTCCAGGTCCAAAAGGAACAGGTCCATCCCCACCAGGGAAAGGTGAACCCATTTATCGTCAAAGCAGCCTCTGGATTTGGCTTGTAACTCCCCATGTCTTATAAAGCCAAAGCCCCGTTGGTCAGTGAATTTGCGCATATCGCAGTTAACTCTCCTGCGCGCAACTTCCAATGCTAGCCCTGAGCACGCCCCGTGCCAGATTTCTGACCACCATAGTTCACAGGACCCCAACATGTTTCTTATTTTGCACATGGTCTCCTTCATGTCCCTCAGCAAAATTCTTTTGCCTAAAGCCGGTAAGTCGTTCCTTCCCAGGTGAACTACTAGCATGTCTGGAGGAATGGAGGTCCTATTCAATTCACGCTGAAGTGTGCCCAACAACCCATTCCAAACCATGCCTGGGACTCCCAGCCAAAGGATGACCCATCATGAGTAGCCCATCACCCAGACTTTCTTTCCTGGTAAATAAAGAGATGTGTTTGTATCAAACTTATTTATTAAACACAACAACACACAACACTGCACTTCACTTAACACAACACTGCAAAATTAAATTGAATGGGCACATGTCACCAAAGAATTCTCACATTTTCACCCAGTGATAACTCTCCCACTGCGTGGTCGGCAGCCATGCCTGCACCCGCCTTCTGTTTCATGGTCTAATGTATCGTTTGAAACAGTTGTATTGCCAACTCCCAACCTGCTTGATGTCTTCTGCTGGCAAGCCATCAGTGAATGCAGTGGTGTCTGCGCCTATGCGGAAGGAATGCGTGCAAAATCTCTTAGCAGGGGCATTGCCGTCTGACAGCACCAGACATGCGTGCATAACATGTTCCACCTGCTATTTGGTGAGGGGGGTGATGTCTGCATGGATCAAAAGGTAGCCCTCCACTGCTGGGTGAGCTGCTAAGTAGGCAGAGAAAAGGTTAACTGGGCAGTACTTGTCAGCTCCTAGGCTGTTCAGAAAAAACACTCCCCCCCCCACTGATCAGTCTTAGATTTTCGCAAGGTGATTTTGAGTGTTTCGCCAACAAGAGATACATCCTGCAGCTTCAGTGCCAACCCTGATGTGTCATTCTTCGATCTAGCCACCAGAACACAGATTTGGAACGCTCCGAAGAAAGCCATGCTAAACGTTGCTGCGAACAGCGCAGCCTCAAAATCTGAGCAAGTTGCTTGGGGCAGCCAGTTGATCATCCCTTCTAAAGTCTGAAAATCTATGGGTGATCTGCTGTCTGGAGCCTTAGGTTCACTCCTGGACCAACCTTTCAATGCTGCCCTGATCACAAAGGCCTTTGTAGGATCGGCTTGCCCCTTAAGCTTGGCGTGGTGGCTGATGGCCGCAAGGTGGCTAGAAATCCAGGAGTGGCTCTTCTTGTTATCCTTCGCCCACAGAATAAATGACTGCACTCTCGCTTCCAACATAGCCCCGCAGTCCTCCCATGTTCCCATTATAGCACAAAACTTTACAATGCATGTCCTGTATCTGCCGACGGTCTTAGGTGCTAAAGACAGTTCTCCAAGTGCCCTCATACGCTTTACCACTTCAAGAGGTACCAGAGATGTGCTGGGAAAGGCGTTGCCTCCTCTCTCGCTCTCGGCCATGCTTCTCGGAAACGGCACCACTGAAAACGAGAGAGAGCATCAGCCGCAATGTTTTGAGTACCTTGAATGTGTCTGGCCCTGCATTCTACATTGTTGAAAAGACACACTCGCACCAACTCACGAAGGAGGCACAACACCAGGGGGCAGGTGGCTGAATGGGAGTTGATGGCTTGCACTACCGCCAAGTTATCTGTCCATAACAGGACCCTCTGGGCCGCCAGTAATGCCGGCCATAAGTGAAAAGCGACAACAATGGGGAATAGTTCGAGAACTGTAATCTTTGCAGTAACCTTTTTCTTATGCCAGGAGTTGGGCCATCTCTCTGCACACCAGTCCCTGTCCAGGATGGCACCAAATCCCTGCCTACCTGATGCATCAGTGTACAGAGCTAGGTCAGGGCTGCTGGCCCAGGGGGCCCTCCAGATCACCGCCCCATTGAAGTTAGCCAAAAACTCGGCCCACATGGCCAGATCATGCTGTATTCCTTTACTCAGCTTGACCATGTGGTGTTTCTTGGTGACATTGGTGGTGGCCCTAGCGAGTCTTCTGGCGAACACCCTCCCTGCTGGGATGACCCTCGCTGCAAAGTTTAGTTTCCCCAGTATACCCTGAATGCATTCCAGGGGTGCCCTGTTTAAGCCTGCCAGGGAATTAATCAGACTCGCCAGATCACTTACTTTGTCCCCCGGAAGCCTTGACTCTCCTGCAATGGTGTCAATTTCAATGCCCAGGAAGGTTAAAACTTGTGCTGGTCCCACAGTTTTGCCCGGGGCGAGGGGAACCCCCAGGTGCCTGGAAAGATTTACAAAGTATGCCAAAGCCTTTGAACATTGCTGTGTCCCATCGCTCCCAATGAACAGGAAGTTTTCTAAGTAATGAGTAACCCCTTCCACTCCATACGTGTCTTTGAGGGCCCATTGCAAAAAACAGCTGAACGCTTCAAAGTAGGCGCAGGACACAGCGCAGCCCATGGGCATGCATTTGTCATAATAGTACAGTCCGTCTAGCTTGAAGCCCAGTAGGTGAAAGCTGCTCGGGTGAACTGGCGGAAAGCTGATTCAATGTCAGCCTTCGCCAGCCAGGCACCTTTGCCCGCCCGCCTGACTAGGTCCAAGGCCACGTCCAACGTGCAATATGACACAGAGCATGAACCCTCCTCCAAACCATGGTTAACAGAAGCCCCCTCTGGGTATGATAGGTGGTGTATTAATCTGAAAGCCCCCGGTTCTTTCTTGGGTACCACACCCAGGGGCGAGACAAAGAAATTATCAAAAGGGGGGAGCGGGAAGGGACCCCCCACCCGACCCAAGGATTTCTCCTTCTCCACTTTTGCATGAACTACCTCTGGCAGATCTCAAGTTATCTGCTTCCCTGCTGTCACAGGGACCAACATATGGGATCCTGAAACCTTGGTGGAATCCAAACAACAGCAAGCGGCCATCATTCCCCAGCGGGTAGCGCCTGAGTAAAGAGGTGATACTGTCCAGTATAATGGGAGACCTCCCTAAGGCCTCGTGGCCAGTGGCCGTAGAAAGCTGGGCTGAGGGCAAGGATTCAAGAAAGGGAGAGGAACAGTCCCCTCCCGGAGGTAGATCATGGTCAGGGACGGGTAGCAGAGGAGGGGGGACAGTGGTCATATGCGAGGAGGAGGAATTAGCTGTTCTGCCCCCCTCTGCCAGCCAGATGAGAGGTTTGTTTGGGTTGGCAGGAGACGGCAGGGTGAGGTCCCCCACAGTAGTGACATACATGCAAGAATTTGCATGTCTTACCCCAGGAGCAGGCCCCGTTGTTAAACAGGCGGCAGGTCCCTGGGGGGATCTCTTGGTGCCCTGTCTAAGCCTGCCAGGGAATTAATCAGACTCACCAGATCACTTACTTTGTCCCCCGGAAGCCTTGACTCTCCTGCAATGGTGTCAATTTCACTGCCCAGGAAGGTTAAAAATTGTGCTGGTCCCAGAGTTTTGCCCGGGGCGAGGGGAACCCCCAGGTACCTGGAAAGATTTACAAAGTCTGCCAAAGCCTTTGAACATTGCTGTGTCCCATCGCTCCCAATGAAGAGGAAGTCGTCTAAGTAATGAGTAACCCCTTCCACTCCATACGTGTCTTGGAGGGCCCAATGCAAAAAACAGCTGAACGCTTCAAAGTAGGCGCAGGACACAGCGCAGCCCATGGGCATGCATTTGTCATAATAGTACAGTCCGTCTAGCTTGAAGCCCAGTAGGTGAAAGCTGCTCGGGTGAACTGGTAGCAAGTGGAAAGCTGATTCAATGCCAGCCTTCGCCAGCCAGGCACCTTTGCCCGCCCGCCTGACTAGGTCCAAGGCCACGTCCAACGTACAATATGACACAGAGCATGAACCCTCCTCCAAACCATGGTTATGATAGGTGGTGTATTAATCTGAAAGCCCCATTTTTGCCATATCGCCCCTAGTGGCGTAATTACCTTGGCCGGCAAGGCTATCTGACATGGTAGCCGGGGATGGAGGTAGGGGAGCAGCCATCTGGGCCGCCGGTTCCCGTGGGGCTGGCACGGATCTGCTCCTGGGAGGTGGAACAGGGTCCTGGGGGAAATCCCTGACTGTGGGCTTGCGGATGCGCTTAGGTCTGGATGGGGCCACGTCAGCGCTGGGCTGGCTGTCCGACGGGGGCGAGTCGCCCACGACTCCAGAGTCTTCTGTCTCGGGGGAATGCATGACGCTGAGTGTCCATATTGGGCCTTTAAGCTTGGCCATCTCGAAAAAGTCCGCCCACTGTGCGTCCTGAGAGGTAACCGGCAACGAGTCCTCCACCTGTGACGGATCCGGGAAAAGGGGGGGGGAACCCTGGCTGTCCATGCCCGCTTCCGCTGTCACACTGCACGGCAATCTGGGGATAAAAAGCTGGGTCAGACAAGCAAAAGGTGCACACTTATTGACCGGGTAGCCATACCCCCACTCCCATGATGCTGCGTGCCCCCAATCGCCACCATACTTACATATCGCAAAGCGTGTATGTGTCAGAATTAGAGAAATGCGCAACGATCCGGGCGATCCTGAGCGAGGATGAGAGTGGGCTGGGGGAGAAAATTTGACAATATTAGTGGGCGCAAAGCTTGAGCTTTCCTCATCGCGTGACTCTGCTGGTTCGGATGACCCCGAGAGAGCCAACCCCCCTTCCTTGTTCCCCCCGTGCCACCGAACCCTGCCTTATACCTGTTGAATATCCTTTAAACTCTGTCTGACTGACAATGGCGGCCGTCCGTTAACGTCAGTGGTGCTGAGTCTGAACCTGTAAAATAAAAGACATTTTTACAACGTTTCTTCTCTTCTGCTGTGTGCCCTCCGTCACCAGGCCCTGTTCCTTATGTCTGGGTTCGTAAGCCCGCTGTCCGCCTTTAGACTGGCCCGTCCTTCTTACAAATGCAAGGGACACCTCCTGTAAAGACACCCATGTTAGCACATCGATTCTCACAAGCTTAAAGCATCGCACTTCATACCTCCCGTGACCTACTTCAATGTGAGGGGGGGAGTCAGTTCTTATTCATTATGCTTAATATTTGTAGTTCAAAACGTAACACAAATGGCAGCCCACTAGGCGGCCCCTACCTGTCCCCGTTTCACGGTACCAGACCGCGCCATTCCGGGCCGGGAAAAAATGCGCTAGCCAGGCCAGCCCGTGAGCCGAGTCCGCACGTGCCAGCCCACGCTGGCCGTTTGCCGAGCGGCTGCCGAGGAGGGAGGTGGGGCGGCCTGGCAGCACCCCAAACGGCCCATAAGTACAATGCTGACAATGCTGCTTAAAAGTAATCCCGTCTATAATTGACCACATGCTATCTGTGGCAACAGGGACTGACGCGCAACTGATGCTACCCATGACGCCTATGGTACAAAACTCGCCAATGCAACTAAAACCGCAGAACAACTGGCAGCATCTCAATGAGAAACTATTAAGGGGCTGTTATTTTTCGGTCGTGCACAAGATGGCCGCTTAACTGATTGACCGCGTGGGCCAGTGCCGCGTGCCACAAGATGGCCGAGACCCCAAAGTCCGCGAGTCAAAATGGCCGCCAATACATCGAGACTGCATGTACCTAGTGGCTGCCTGCACGCCAGGACAACGTGCATGATTGCCCCCTTCCCTATGCCAAGCTTCACGAGACGGGCGCAGGAAAGTGGCTGGGCCTCCGTCCCCGTCAAGGAGGGAGACGCTGATGCCAGGCACCCAAACGTCCCTCATTCCTAACCCCCATGGCCGAGCCCCCCCGGCTCCTCAAGGTGGTGGCCACCCCCCCCCAAAGGCCCTTATTGGCCCGGGGGAGGAGGGATGGATGGCTAGTGCTATCCGGGAGGGAGCCGCAATCTACTCGCTCCAGATGAGGAGAACGGGGGAGGGACAGGGCGAGTCGGGGCAGCGTGGCCGTGACACTCGGGAGCAGAGCCGATGCGTCTGCTCCGAGTGCCGCAGAAAGACCGCCCCCTCCGCCCCCCCCGGGCACCGAGTACGTGCCAAAGCAGCCACCCAGCCAGGGAGCCCGGGCCCATTCCCGGCTGGTACCCGCGTCTGCAAGTCGTCCCGCTAGCCGGACGACCGGGGCCTACTGGGGCGCGAGGGGGCACACACAATGCAGAACAGCCCCCCACGCCCGCTTGCTCGGCATGCCCCACCTCAGATCAGGAATGGGCCACCTGGCCAGCCGCCCCCCACTGCCCTGTTGCGACCCATGGGCAGCGGGGAGGCCAGTGTTCGAGGGGTGCACGGAAAAGCACTGACTGCCTGATCGACCTCAGGGGGACGCAAGATTGTTCGGGCCCTCCCATCTGGCACCAGGTTTTTGGCTGTGCACCGCCCCAGCAACTCAGCAATGATGGGGTAGCATCCAGGCCCTAATTACATATGAATTCCCACTCCCAAGTGGGAGCAGAATGAATGCGTGCCGCTGAGGGGTGAAGACACTTTGGGCACAGCATGCATGAAGAATCTGGCCGGATGAATTTTGATGTTAATGGAATTTAAATTGACTGTCAGCTGGTGCGCCAAGCTGTGATCGCCATCACGGGGTGCTGGGCACCACCCGAGCAGGAAAGTAGGGCAATAAAGTTCTGGTTGGGGGGGATATGTGGATTAATTGTTCTGTTATGTGTGCAGCTGAATCATCATCGCCCGCAGGAAGAGAAGCTCGAGTCGGCACAATAAGAAGCTACAAATAGTGTGCTATGCACAATATTAGCGACCCAAATAGCGTTGAAGGCGACATCAATAGACAGACTGCACAAAAACCACATTATTTAAACCCTGTGAAACACCCTGGACCCCCCCACCCTGCCTCCGTGCAACGTGGACTCAGAACTGCCCGCCCCCAATTTTGCAGAGCACCTGTGTACCCAAAACAGAGAAACTGTGTAGAGGGGAAGGCTACACAGCCGAACTACCCAAGAGTATAGCCTTCTTCCCCAGAAATACATTTACGTTTGCCCCGGATAGCTAACATTAAACCTCATGAACTATGATTGGGGTTGTATACTTTCAATCACATTAAGCAACTTCTATCTCAATCACGGTCCGTAGAAGTGGAACCGGGACTCCAACAATCATGGGTTTCGACCCTTAAATGCCAAATGTAATATAAGGGAGTGAGCATCAAACAAGCTTGCACAGAGTATAGTCACCTGTGCCCCATTGGGCCATCGATTACACATGAGTCAGCCTTATATCCGGGGTCTCTTCCAGTCGTGAAAGGCAGGGCAGGTCTCCAACGTAAGTTGAGGTCTACTGATAGTCACACCCGTCGTATCAGTCGACCTTCTCCAGGTGACCCTCCTGCCTGCGATCAGGAGAGGAGTGGTTCTGCGATCTGGAGGAGCGCCACCCTTCCAACCAGACCCAGGTATCTTTAGGACTCTGGAAAAACCATGACTTTCCGTCCGATTGCACACACAGTTTTGCTGGAAAAAGCATTTCGTATTTCAAGTTGTGGCCCCTGAGCACCCGTTTTACCTCTAAGAAGAACCTACGCTTCTGTTGCACCTTATAGGCGAAGTCCGGAAAGAAGGCGATCTTCAAGTTCTCAAACTGAAGTGGTGAGCCGGCTCTCGGAGTTTGAAGGATTATGTCTCTGTCTCGAAAATTGAAGATCCTTGCCAGGAGGGGGCGCAGTGGAGCACCCAACCTCGGGGCCCCCCAGGCACGCTATGGGCATGTTCAACGTAAAAATATTTTGAGAGAGATCGAGTTGTAGTTGATTGTGAATTAAGTCCTCCACCCGTTTGGGGACTCTCAGGATGCGCATGTTATTTCTGTGCGCACATCCTTTATAGTCTTCCAACTTTGCTTCTAGATCTGACGTTTGGGCCTGCAGTCGCTTGACCGCCATTTCCATCATTGTCGTGGAGTGCTGAAGAGTTGCGACAGAATCCTTAGTTGCCTTGACCCTTTCTCCCATGTTTCTCAGGTCAGTATGCATGAGATTTACATCTATAGATGCGTCAATCTTATGTTCCAATGCCGAAAGAACTCCTTGGATAGCCTCCATGACATCTACCAGTGTTGGAGGCCCCTCATCAGTTTGTCACATCGCCTCAAGTTCATTCTGTTTCCCATCTGCATCATCAGATTTAGAGAAAGTGAACTTTGCCAATTTTGACAAATGGGTTTGTCTGGAGCCCTTTGCTGCGGCCATTGCATCCTGTATGGAGGCTGGGTGGGGAATTCGGGCACGGAGGGTAACGGGCCCCAGATGTCAAAGATGACCAACTGAGCAGCAGTTTCCCCGTCTCGTGTGTCCTCTTCAGACATCAAGAATGAGCAGATAAAACCAGAACCCCGGGGTTCTGTATCATATGATGGTGGGGTGTGCCATATAATCGAGCGCCATAGTAACCACCTCCTGTGCTTCGTGCCCCAAATTGCCAATGTCCAACGTCAGGCCGAGTTCACAGTTGCCCGAAGCTCCTCAATTACTAGAAGAGCTCCCAAGCCAAAATTTCACAGTCCCCTGGTGTATGCGGGGCTCAGGAGGACAATAAACTGTCCATCAACCCCCGTGGTGAGTAAAGTCAAGAGGCCGCACACGGGCCGTCTGCTGTGCATGGGGGGGAAGGGCAGTAAAGAATGGTAGAGTGGATCCACAATCAGCAGGCACCTCCGGGGTGATGCACTGGGCCAGGGTCAGACTAATTTGCATGTAGCCAGGTTCTGAACTGGGATGGTGCAGTGAGCTAAAAAACGGTGATGGATCAAGCCCTGATCTTTTGACTGGGTAGGAGTGTTCTGCTTAATTCAGATACTCTGTCCATCACCACCCCCTTTTTGAATCGTTTTGGCCACCACAAGTGTGGAAGGGTATGCTCAGATGTGAGTCCCTTGCTCACTGCACCATCAGGATTCAAGCAAGCCGGGCCGAAGACGGCTGTAATGCCAGAAACCGGTCCCCGGAAGCTTGTTTCCTTTCCAGTAAAGAATTGGCTTGGTAGTTTGGTCTTCCCTGTTCCCATGATGCACTGGGCCAGGGTCAGACTAATTTGCATGTAGCCAGGTTCTGAACTGGGATGGTGCAGTGAGCTAAAAAACGGTGATGGATCAAGCCCTGATCTTTTGACTGGGTAGGAGTGTTCTGCTTAATTCAGATACTCTGTCCATCACCACCCCCTTTTTGAATCGTTTTGGCCACCACAAGTGTGGAAGGGTATGCTCAGATGTGAGTCCCTTGCTCACTGCACCATCAGGATTCAAGCAAGCCGGGCCGAAGACGGCTGTAATGCCAGAAACCGGTCCCCGGAAGCTTGTTTCCTTTCCAGTAAAGAATTGGCTTGGTAGTTTGGTCTGCCCTGTTCCCATGATGCACTGGGCCAGGGTCAGACTAATTTGCATGTAGCCAGGTTCTGAACTGGGATGGTGCAGTGAGCTAAAAAACGGTGATGGATCAAGCCCTGATCTTTTGACTGGGTAGGAGTGTTCTGCTTAATTCAGATACTCTGTCCATCACCACCCCCTTTTTGAATCACCTCCGGGGTGGGGCGCACACCAGTTCGAAAGTACCACGGGAGGGAACAAAGAAAAATCAGGCACAGCTTTTGCCTCGCGCCTCCGTCACTGTAACTGGGCCAAGGTCGAAGGAGGATTCCCCAGTCCGGCTGCACGCACCGAAAACCACAGGGTGCATCAGCCGGATCGTATACGGCTGGGAGCACCCACCAAAGTCCCACGCAGGCACATGCGGACCTCCACCTGGAGCAGGGACGGTGTATTAGTTGGCAGCAGGTGGAGTTTCACTGTGGGATTACCTTCCAGTGCCGCTGGGCCCGCGCCTGGTGTGCCGGTCTCGCGTTGTAGAAAGCCATGCGACGTCCCGAGAAGCGCACCGCCGTCGGAGCTGCTACCGTCGCATCTTGGATGTCGCCGCTATAGTTGTCGCATCATGCGGAAGCTTCACGTGGGAGAAGAGCGTCGCCACTGGAGCTGCTGTCGTCGCATCTTGGATGTCGCCGCTGTAGTCCACGCATTGAACCGAAACTTCTCGCATCCCCGAGAAGCGAGCCGCATCTGGAAGATCTTCACGTCTTTATTTCTTTTTATCTGAACTTTGTCGCATTTCCCATCGCTGCGACATTGCTTGTCATGGAAGCACAACGCAACTTAAGGTACATTGACGCAGAGTGTCGCATCTAAGAACTGAACTGAGCTAAGCTTAAATCAACCATCTTAAAGTAATCATCGTGTGTATTTTTGTTGTTTATGGTCTTGTGGTAACTATATATAAAGCATACTTATTTTTTATATAAAACCTGTGTGGTGTCCATTTGTAGTGTAGTCACTGGGTTACTGTATGTGGTCACAAATGCTTAACTTACAACGCCTCTGAAGTAAAGCCCTTCTGCTCGTGCCAAGCTACCTAGAGGGAGAGCAGGGGTTATTTTAGGAGTGTAATCCCCCTTGTCCTGATTAGAGGAGAGGGTCCCTATTTGTCACAAGTACCTACCTGTGCCAACCATGGACCCCCAAATCTAACATTGGTGGTCAGCGGTGAGGATTAAGGACTTGCATTTGTGACTCATGTACAGTGATTGGTGAACACTACTTAGTGAGTGCAGACCATAACGGTACCACATACTTTTTGGTAGATTCCTTTTTTAATTGCCTATTTTTGAAAGAGGTCTAAATCAGTTGTGATAGAAAGGGCAGAATCCATAGCCTCTGTTGATCTTGAATGAGAAGAAGAAAAACTGGGAAGCTACAAAGTTGCAGAGCTGAAGCATTTCTGTAAAAAGTTCAATGTTTCCACTTCTTGGATTTAAAGTAAAAGAAACATTCTACAAGGGGCTGAGGGCCTGGGTAGAAGCAAGGAAAAATCCTGTGATTGAAGAGGATGACTTGGCAATTGTGCAACAAGAAGGGCCAGTGGGCCTAGGAGGAAGGAAAGCACCTCCCCCCACATGTAGCAATGCTTCTTACAAAAGTCTGTCTTCAGAGGAGTTGGAGGACAGATAGAGATCGAGAAGGCATGAAATGGAGATGACCAGGTTCAAGGTGGATAGGCAGCTGGAATTAGAAAATAGGAAATTAGATCTTGAAGAAAAGAAATTACAGTTTGAGCATGAACAAGTTTGAGGGAGTCAGGGTTTAAAACCAAAAGTTTGGCGGTTACTCCCTCTGGTGGCAGCATACCGTCAGTACAGGCAGAAAGTAGAGTATATATTCCCAAGGATGCGGTGAAAGAGTTTTATAAAAATGATGATATTGGTCAGTGGTTCAGAGCCTATGAGGTAGCCATGTCTTCCACCGGGTCCCTGAGAGAGATTGGGGAGCGGGGGTGTGGGGAATGTTCCTTAGTGAGGGGTGGAATACATTTTTAGACTTGACTTCTGAAGTCCACAATTCATGCAGCCACATGAAAGATGCATTGATGTCTAGATATGGTTTGACACCTGAGCTCTATAGACAGAGGTTCAGGAAATGCAAAAAGTTAGAAAACAGTACTTGGGTTGAATATGTCACTTTTTTTGCAGAGCATTGGATGGTTGGGTAAAAGGCAGCAAGGTTAATGATTTTCAAGGTCTCTTTGATTTGATTGCTTGGGAGCACTTGTCTTATAATTGTTTTCCAGAGCTGCGAGAGCATCTGTTAGATAGCAAGCTGACTAACCCTAGGAAGCTTGCTGAGGAGGCGGACCGCTGGGTCAGTAACCGGGTCCACAAGGGTCACATGGGAGACTCAGCCAAAGGTGGGCAGGGTCCCCAGCAGAAGAGTGGGGGGGACAAGGGTAAAGAGAAAGAGTTTCGCAAAGGGCCCCATAGTAGTCCCCAAGGGATCCCCGTGAAAGATTCCCAGCCTCCCCCTGAGAGAAAGCAAGGAGCCCGACAGGTAGTCCTGTTCCCCAGGGGCCCCTGAAATGTTACAAGTGTGGTGACCTGGGTCATAGGGCAAATGATCCCAGGTGCCGCCTGTTTGGTAAACAAGCACCCACTGGTGCTCCGCCCCAGCAGATGGCTAGTGTAGCCTTGGGGGAGGAGATTGAAGTCCAAGGTGGGTGGGGTCCCACACAGATGACCCTTGTCTCTTTAGGAGACTGTGAGATGGTCTCAGAAACTCAGCTGCTCAGGGACACTAATAAATATGGGCAGTGGGTAACTATCAATGACCACAAGGTGGAGGCTCTTAGGGACACAGGAGCCAGTGTGACAGCCGTCAGGTGTCACCTGGTGTCGCAAGAGCAGATTATTCCCCATGCATTCTGCCGAGTTGTTGCCACCGACAACACAGAGAGTCATTGTCCAATGGCTCAGGTTCCCTTTGAGTGGGGGGGGTCTCTGGTACTTTTCAGGTAGCTGTGAGGCCCGCCATGCCTGTTGACTGTTTGTTGGGGAACGATTTGAAGAGCTCACCTTGGGAGAAGGTGGAGAAGAGTACTCATCTGAAAATGGTGGGTCTGCCTGACTGGGCGTGCTTGACCACCCGGTCAATGGCAGCCAGTAAGGGTGCTCAAGAGGACCTGGAGCCTGAGAGGGAGGCCTAGGAACTTGCCTTGGAGAGTAGTGGCAGGGGGCGCGGGAAACCAGCCCCTGAAGTTCCCACGGCCCAGGAGGAGGTAGACCCTGAGGGGGATACCCTGTAGCCTAACGGGGAGCAAGTAGCTGAACTGGGGGACCTGCCTGAGCTGACCCATTGGCAGCAAGAAGGAGGCCCCTCCAGGGAAGAATTCTGCAGGGAGCAGAAAGAATGCCCTTCTCTTGAGGGCTTGCTGCGTCAGGCTGTAAGCTAGGCAGCAGGTGATCAGTCTGGATCACATTGGATCTACTGGAAGAATGGTCTCCTGTATAGTGAGCCTAAGGTTGCTGAACCTGGGTCAGCCCGTGTGCTGGTGATACCCCAGAAGGTCAGAGCCTTCCTCTGGGGCTGGCTCATGATGTGCCTTTAGCAGGACATTTGGGACAGAACAAGACCTTTGAAAGGCTTATTACCCATTTTCATTGGCCCGAAATGCACAAGCATTCAGATACCCATTGCAGGACATGTCAAACATGCCAGGCAAGTGGAAAGAGTGGGAGGAAGCACAAGGCTCCTCTCCAGCCATTCCCTGTAGTCAGTACCCCCTTTGAGTGGGTGGGGATTAACATTGTGGGGCCACTGGACCCCAAGACAGCCATGGGCAACAGGTTCATCCTGGTCTTGGTGGACCATGCCACCCGGTACCCGGAAGCCATACCTCTGAGGACAGTAACAGCCCCCGAGGTGGGACGAGCACTGATGGGAATTTTCTCCCAAGTGGGATTCCCTCGCGAGGTAGTGTCTGACCGGGAGACCAACTTCATTTCCAGGTATATGAAGTCCCTGTGGCAGGAGTGTGGGGTAACTTACAAGTTCACCGCTCCTTACCACCCCCAAGGAAATGGCTTGGTTGAAAAGTTCAACCGAACCCTAAATGGCATGATTATGGGTCTTGAGGAACCCATGAGGCGTAAGTGGGACGTCCTCTTACCATGCCTGTTGTTTGCATACCGGGAGGTGCCACAGAAATCTCTAGGGTTCAGTACCTTTGAGCTTCTCTATGGACACCCGGTCAGAGGACCTCTGAGTTTGGTTAAAGAAGGCTGGGAGCAATCTCCCAGGAACCCTACCCAGGATGTATATAGCTACATGCTGGCCTTCAGGAACCAGACTAGGCGCTTCAGTCAACTCGCTCAGGTGAATCTGGGGGCCAGCCAGGAGGAGATGAAGCGCTGGTATGATCAGAATGCCACTCTGGTGGAGCTTCAACCTGGACAGAAGGTGTGGGTCATGGCCCCGCTGGAGCCCTGGGCGCCCCTTTGAGGTTGTGGAGCACAAGAGTCCGGTTACCTACTTGGTGGACTTGCAGTCTCCTAGGAACCCCTTGAGGGTCCTATATGTCAACCACCTTAAGCCCCACTTAGAGAGGTCTGAAGTGGGCATGCTCTTGGCAGCAGATACTGTGGTGGAGGAGGAGACTGAGCCTCTTCCTGACCTCCTGTCAGCCTCAGAGCAAGATGGGTCAGTGGATGGTGTTATCCTCTCTTCCACCCTGACCCATGAGCAACAGAATGACTGCCGCCAGTTATTGGCACAGTTTTCTGATCTGTTCTCCCTGGTTCCTAGTATCACAGAGTGGTGCCTCCATGATGTGGATACAGGAGACAGCTTACCTGTGAAACACAAGTCTTATAGGGTAACTGACAGGGTGAGGGCTTGCATCAAAGAGGAGGTCTCAAAGATGCTTGCGCTAGGGGTGATTGAGACCTCAAGCAGTCCTTGGGCCAGCCCAGTGGTCTTGGTCCCAAAGGCTGCAGCGCCGGGTGCCACACCTGAACTCCGGTTCTGTGTGGACTACAGAGGGCTCAATTCAGTCATGAAGACTTTCGCGCACCCCATCCCCAGAGCTGATGAGCTCATTGATCGGCTAGGGGCTGCACAGTACCACAGCATGTTTTATTTGACGTCTGCGTACTGGCAGATCACCTTGACTGATGGGGCAAAGGAGTGGTCAGCATTCTCAACCCCAAGTGGGCATTTTCAGTTCCGTGTTATGCCTTTTGGGATGAAGAATGCACCTGCCACCTTTCAGAGGTTGGTCAACCAGGTGTTGGTTGGACTGGAGGAGTTCAGTGCCGGCTACCTGGATGACATCGCAGTGTTCAGTGCCAGTTGGGAGGAACATCTGCTCCACCTCTGGGAAGTGTTGTTGGCTCTGCGGAAGGCAGGCCTCACGATCAAGGCGAGTAAGTGCCAGATCGGGCAGGGTTCTGTGGTGTACTTGGGACACCAAGTTAGGAGCGGCCAGGTGGCGCCCCTACAACCCAAGATTGAAACCATCCTGGCTTGGGAACCGCCCAAAACCCAGACAGAGGTGAGAGCCTTTTTAGGTCTTACCGGGTACTACAGGAGGTTTGTCAAGGGGTATGGCAACATTGTTGCACCCTTGACAGAGCTGACTTCCAAGAAGCAGCCCAAGAAAGTGATTTGGACTGACACCTATCAGAAAGCTTTTGAGGCCATGAAAGCTGCCAGGTATACTGCGCCTGTGCTCCTGGCACCCAACTTCTCCAAAGAGTTTATCGTTCAGACAGACGCTTCAGGGCATGGTGTGGGGGCTGTTTTGTCACAGATGAATGAGGAGGACCTAGATCAACCTGTAGCCTTTATCAGTAGAAGGTTACTTCCCCGGGAACAGAGGTGGAGTGCTATTGAGCGAGAAGCATTTGCTGTGGTCTGGGCACTGAAGAAGCAGAGACCATACCTGTTTGGGACTCACTTCCGGGTTCAGACAGACCACAGGGCCCTCAGATGGTTGATGCAGATGAGGGGTGAGAATCCAAAGCTGTTGAGGTGGTCCATTTCCCTACAGGGTATGGACTTTACGGTGGAACACCGCTCTGGTACAGAACATGCCAACGCTGTTCTCCCCACTTTTCAGCTGGAGGGGACACGTGTTAGACCTGGCACCATTGGCGTGGATCTCCCTTCCATTTTTGCTGTTGCCTCATGTATTTTTACTGGTGTTAGATGCTTTGGGCACTGTGCCACTGCTATTCAGTGCCACAGTGCAAGTGCTCCCTCTTGTAAATTGATGTATTAATCAGTGGTTCCATGTTTGGCTATTTGGTTTACCTGTCAGACCCTAGTCTAGTGCACTGCGTGTGCCAGGGCGTGTAATCCAAATGCTGCTGGTGGGCTTGCAGCACTGGTTGTGCCACCCACAGAAGCAGCCTTGTTAAGTGTGTCTAAGGTCTGCCATTGCAGAGCCTACGTGCATTCTGGTACTGTCATGTTGACTGGGCAAGTGCACCCACTTGCCAGTCCCTAAACCTTGCCTTTTCTTCATATTAGTCACCCCTATGGTAGGCCCACGGGCAGGGTGCATTGTAAGTATAAGGTAGGACACGCCCTGATGTGTGTGGCATGTCCTAATAGTGAATTACAGCCATTTTCGTTTTCCACTATTGCAAGGCTACCTGTTCTCCATAGGCCAGAATGGGCTGTTAGAATTGTTACATTTTATAATCCTAACAAACTCAGAGAACATGGTAGAAATTTGAGTTTAGTATGCCTGGACGCAGAATAATAACATACATCTTTTGTAAAGTTTATTTTAATATTCTGTGTTTGCAAATACCACTTTTAGAAAGTAGGCATTTGCGTGTCTAACCATTCAAACCTGCCTCTGCTAGGTTGTGTATTCCTTTGTCTGGTTTTGTGAGTGACAGGGCTGGGAAATTCCAGGAGACAGGCTGAGTCACGCAGTGGTGAATAGAGAGATCTGCATCTAGATGGGAGGGAGGGGTGCACCTGAACTCTGAATAGGGCTGTGCCTGCCTTCCACAATGATGGCTCCACCCCCTGGGGAGCGGGAGATGTCTCTGCCCTGCACACTGAAAGAAGAGAAGGAGTCCTGTCAACAAAGTGCTCCAGGACTGTACTTGCCTTCCACAATGCTGGCTCCACCTCATGTGGGGCGTCTGATGTTTCTGCCCTGCACTGTGAAAGGAAAGGAGAAGTCTGGTAAAAAGAGTGCTCAGGAACTGGGCTGGACTAAGCAAAGCCCCCCCTGTCCTCAGAGAACAAAGGCTTTGGGGTATAAATATTGGGACCCTGCTCCCATGAAATCAGATCACTTTTAGACTACAAGAAGAAACCTTTACTGAGGAGAGGAACCTGAAGAAACTGAGGAAAGACTATTCCCAAGCTGAAGTGCTGCTTGGGGGATTATCCTGCAGTGGTTGCCTTACTGCAAAAGGAATGAGAAAGGAACTTTGTGTAACTTTGCTTTCAACTTGTGAACTTGTGAAGAACCTCCAAGGGCTTGGAAAAGAGCTTGCCTCCTGCTGAAGTCCCAGGGACAACAGACTTCAACCCCCAGCTCCCCAGAGTTCTTTTGGAAGTGCCTGCTGCTGTCTTGGGCCTTCTGAGGAACTGCGTGTCGCAAGGAGCTGGAAGCATGACTCAACGAGAAGAAGCATGTCGCCGTCGCTGTGCCTGCCGTCGCAACTCCGAAGAAAGAGGGTGTCGCCATTGGAACTGTCGCACTGCACCGCATCGGAGAGAAGTGTACCACAACGAAGAGGAAGCGTGTCGCGGTAGCTGCTGCTGCCGTCCCAACTCCGAAGGAGGGTGTCGATGCTGTAGTTGTCGCACTGCACCGCATTAGGAGAAGAATCACTCAACGAGATCTGAGCATGTCGCCGTCGCTGTGCCTGCCGTCGCAACTCCAAAGGAGGGTGTCGCCGCTGGAACTGTTGCATTGCACCGCATTGACCAAGAGCACCTCGCATCCCCGAGAGGCGCGCCGCCATCGGAGCTGCTGCCGTCGCATCTTTCATGTCGCCGCTGTAGTCCACGCATCAAACCGAGAACTTCTCGCATCCCCGAGAAGCGTGCCGCATCTGGAAGATCTTCACGTCTTTATTTCTTTGTATCTGAATTTTGTCGCATTTTCCATCGCTGCGAAATTGCTTGCCGTGGAAGCACAACACAACTTAAGGTACATTGACGCAGAGTGTCGCATCTAAGAACTGAATTGAACTAGGCTTAAATCTACCATCTTAAAGTAATCATAGTGTGTATTTTTGTCGTTTATGATCTTGTGGTAACTCTATATAAAGCAAACTTATTTTTGATATAAAACCTGTGTGGTGTCCATTTATAGTGTTGTCACTGGGTTACTGTATGTGGTCACAAATGCTTAACTTACAACGCCTCTGAAGTAAAGTCCTTCTGCTCGTGCCAAGCTACCTAGAGGGTGAGCAGGGGGTATTTTAGGAGTGTAATCCCCCTTGTCCTGACTAAAGGAGAGGATCCCTATTTGTCACAAGTACCTACCTGTGAAACTAGAGACCCCCAAATATAACACCGGCCATATTTCCGGTGTCAATGGAAACAAATTGAAGTGTGGGTTTCCACCAAATCACTAATTTACAATGTAAAGATCTTATAAAAGATACTATTGTGTGTTCATGTAATTGTCTTTCCAGCTCTGAGGAAGTCATGGGTTAACTCACAGATGACAAAACACGTGTTGTCTGGATCAACCCAAGGAAGAAAAGAAAATTACAAGAATCTAAATCCGACCAATATTGTGAATGCATGTATTTTAATCAAGAAAAGGACATCTGATTTGTGTGTGCTCAGGCATGGTTGTACTTGTTAGGTAGATTCCCAGGGGGCACAGATTTGGGGGATTAGGTGATTCCCCCTCCCTTGAGCACTATATTAACTAGTAATGAGGCAGAATATTACCGTTAATAGCTAACGACAACACCACACGGGCCCTATCATCAAACGCAGAGTTTATCCTTGGTGCCATCTCCTCCCAGTAGAACTAGTCCTCCATCTGTTATCGCTTTTCTCCTTTTCCGGCCTCTCTATCTACTAGAAACAATAATTCTTTTTCTCAACTAATGTAGCCATGTCCACCTTCAGTGGGAACACAAGATAATGCAACATTCCACAATACAAGCAATATACGAATCCAAACGTTAGCTAGAAATTATTTTAGAAAGGCATTACAGGCTACAGTTAAGCTAAATTAACAATGCTCAGGTAACATTATGCACACACTTTCTATAAACAACTAAGAAATACGCTTGGCTCATTTAAATAGTGATGACCGACAATCCTTAATATACTAGGGGTTACAAATGAGATATATAAAATCCGTAAGCACATATAGGTTGTTATATTTAACATAATACAAATGCACCCCCTTGTTAGTTACACATTTCTAAAGTACATATAAAGTCTGGTTAATCATGAGGATATGTAATTATCTTGTATTGCTCTTTCTTCTTTTCATATAATAGTCACACAGAATATATGTGTAACCAGGATTATAACCTAATATTATTTCAAAAGGACCCAAAATACCCTCCTCCAATCCCTCCTCTGATGATGTATCAGGCCATCACCAAATCTTTTATCATCTGATCAGATGTCTTGTCAAATGAACTGATCTAATCTGTGGTAGTTGCAATTCTTTTTGTTTTGAACTCCTCCAATCATTTCAGATCATGATAGTACTCATCTTGTGCAATTTCCAATTGAATCCCAGACTACTTCAGTTGCCAAGCTACTTAGGTCCTGGTCAAGGTCAGTAATGTTCTTTATATACTTTTGTAAATCTCTACTCTTATCAGGGATGTAAGTGCAACACTGCTGAACCTTTAGATTCCGGCACTCTCCACCTTCTAATGCAAGCAGGACGTCTAAAGCAAGACTGTTCTGCAAATCCATTGCTCTAAGAGCAACTACTTCAGTATTCACGAGCAATAAGGATCCAGCAGACAACTTATCAACCATGGTAGATAGTTTCCATAATATTGATGTCAGTCAGTACTACCCCAACACTAGGTATAATAGCCCCAAAAATATCTCCCACAACCTTTCCTGCACACAAACCACATGCAGGTCTTGATTTCTCATCCCAAACAGGATTTTCAAAATCATCCACATGATACATTGGAAATACCGCACCTAGAGAACAAGTTCTGTACCATCCACTGGGTAGTTTGAAGTAAGCATTTCTCCCACAAATATAATAAACCCCAGGAATCACTAGGTCTCACCCATCCACAGACATCTTTCATGATCCACGAACTTCAAAGGTGCGATCACATTCACTCTTCCTTACAAATATGGAACTGTAATCACTTCAGCCACGGTGTACACATAATTTACCCTTAGGCTGTCAATCAAATTACCATGCTCCAGTATTTACCTAGGACTCATGGTCTCTTTCCTCCTTTGTCCACTTCTGAACACGAAATCGAATCTCAGCGTTAGCCACCACTGCTCTGAATCTATCTTCTACTTGATCAATTAATTTCTTTTCAATCCCAGTGACTGCACAAGTTAAGTTATGGCGGTCTGCATAAGCAGTGGTGTGATGAAACAAAATATCTACCAGCAAATTCAGCAGTTTTAGGTGTTTAGGTGCTTAAACAATGGCATCTCGGAAAGGACCAAATCAAAATCCGAAAATAATACTCAAAATGACCCTTATTATAAAATATACTAAGATGCAAAATACAACTAATACAATATGTCAAGGGAAGGTGATAGTAAGTGATGCCCTCAGCTGCTGAGGCAGGTAATTGCATACAAACCTAACTATCCCTTACTTCCACAGTGCTCACATACTCATAGAGCAGATTAGCATAAGCATTTAGTGTGAAATCCCCGCTAGAGAAATCAGTATGTAAGTGTTGCCCTCCTAATACTACTACTTACACTTTTGACTTGGGTTATGGAGTCTGGGCAGGTGTAGGTATCAAACACAGCACAACAACTAGCACTTTCAATACTATTACTATGAATGTTATAGTAGCACACATTAGGCCGTCAGTCAACAATTCTTTATTCGGCTGAAAGCCATCAAATATATTACATCACAAGTAAAGTTTATTGATAATACTGAACAGGAATGAAGATAAAACTGTACAATATAAAATCCATAAAATAATATTACTGATCTGAATACAAAGCATGGCAGCACTAAATTATCAGAAATAACTCAAAAAGACCTGCATCCTTCAGTCTAAGGGCTTGAGATGCATAGCTTATTACAACAAGGCAACACTGCTCCTTGGCTAAAAGTTGGAGATAGTGCGAATAATCTTTATAAGAACATAAGCCAAACATGTGTATAAATGGTAATAAGTAATTTTGTCTAGGGTGGTGGTAGAATTTACAAAAATACATAAAATGTGCCATTGGTTGTTTAGATAAGTTATCACAGGGATAGGGGCAAAGAGTGAAAACATGTGCCCTGATGAGGGTAGGCTACCACAAAGTGCAAGGTGCTGAGTCTAAAACGAGTTAAATAAAATCTGTGTTCCTTATTTGTGACCCATGTTAGGTAGCGTTCCATTCTTGGCTTCTTTTGAAAAAGCTCTATATTTCCTCAGGCAGTCTTCTATAACATAGCGGGAGAGGGGATAGTCTGTTTTGAATGCCAGATTTTTAGCCAATTGTGAAGGAGTGCTAGCTGGACTAAGTCCTCTAAGAATAAAAGTCTGGCCTCTAGGTGAACAATAAGGCTGGACATGCTTTTAGGTGGCGCCAACAGCCTGTGTAAAAATGTGTTCTCAATTTTTTGGAGGCTTACCGGAAAGGTGTACCCCCAAACATCTGCACCATAGCACCCTAGAGAAAAGCATTTGCTTTTATATAAAGTTAATAGCTCCTATATTAGCTTTTGACCTAGTTTTCGAAAACCTAAAAATACCATCAATAGCCCCTGCAAACTTGCTGGCTCTCTGTTTTATCAAGTCATCTTACCTCACTTTATCTGAAAAAATTATACAGAGGTAGTTAAAACTCTGGACTTTGATGATGGAAATACCATCAATGTGAAAAGAGTGGGGTCTTTTTGGACCACAGGTCATAATGTGTGATTTTTTATTAATATTTTTAGGTTACCATCACTCATGAAAGAGTTAAAAGTGATGAGGAGCAGTTGGAGACCAATGACAGTGCTGGCAGTCAAAACCGCATTGTCAGCATATAATAAAACTGGTACCAAATGGTCGCTAACTCTAGGAAGATCTTTTCCTTTTGCAATCAAAGTGGTCTTGAGGTGGTTTATATAGAAAAGAAATAAAACATTTGCAAAAAATGCAACCTTGTCTCACACCTTTGGTTGAACATAAAGGTGTAATACAGTCTCTATTTTGATTATAAGAACTTGGACGTTAGTGTCACTGTGCAAACGTGCTAGAAAGTCGACTAGGGCCAGGTCAATCCTTGCACTACACATCATGGACCATAACTTGCACCTATCGACCATGTCAAAGGCACTGAAGAGGTCCATAAAGGCCAAGTGAAGGGCCCCTCCCCTAGCCTGGACATATTTCCCTGAGAAAAAAATGATTTAACTCTGCTCAACTGTCCTGACCCCCGGCCTGAAGCCATATCGTATATCAGAGTAAAAGGTACTTTCTAGGGCCCATCTCTCCAGGGTTTCTAAAACAACTCGACATAGTACCTTTGACAATGAGTCCAAAAGGGAGATAGGCTGATACCATGAAGGAAGGTTTTTTGTTTCACTTTTTAAATATAGGAACTTTTGTGGACTCCTTCCAGGAATGGCGAATGTCTCCTTTAATTGCAGCATGTTAAACATTGGTTAAAATGGTGCCTAACGTGCTGGATTTTTTCTATTTCTACATATCAACTGGCACACTGTCCGGGCTTGGGGCCTTCCCTGCAGTTGACCAAATAGCCCTTTGCTACTCCATCAACTTTTATGAAATTACTAAATACTAACTTTTCAGCCTCTGTCATGTAAACTATCTCTGTAATGGCTTGCTGCTGACTTTCCTGAGAAAAGATCTGCGAAAAAATTACCCAGCTAATCTCCAAGCGGAATGTGACACTCAATTTTTGGTTGATTGTGATACACAAAATATGGACTTTTTATGATGTCCCAAAACTCTTTAGAGTCTTACAGTAACACACAATAGGTATTTACCCCCACTATTAGAATGATTAGTTTCCATTCTACTTTAGACTCAGACCAAGTTTGGCAGAAAAATAGTAACTACAGAATTTTCTCTGTTCTCCACTAGTGCACATGCAAAACAGTCTCTTGTTCAGAATGCAGTCTATTCACAAAAATACACAATCTTCATGAGACTTCCCTATCCCTACTCCGTGTTCTTCTAAATTGTTATACCCTAAATTCTTTTCCTCTTCCACTCGGGCCTATGAGTTCTTCAGAAAACATTTTTAGCAAAGTTCATGAAATGTCATTTAACATCTCTTATAGCTCCGATCCCAATTCATTTATGAGTGCCTGTAACAAATTTTCTCTCAATTCAGTAACTTCTTCAGGAGATTGTTCTGGATTTAGATGAGGAAAGACAGTATCATTCAGTATCAGGTTTTGCAAGCTACTCAGCCTCGGTGGGTAGGGGACAGCAGACAATAGAAGAACATTCAAATCAGTCCCCTGAATCCTCATCAGCATTTGTGGCTAGATATGTCCATTCAGAAGTAGCGTACCTCTGTCAAGGCATGTTCAGTCTTTTGGATCTCCTTACGCTAGATCCTCCAGTTTCGCCTTCACTTTGTTCTGACTCAGACGTTTCACTTATGGGTGTGATTTCTCCCTCGGTTGGCAAAATCAAACTTCTTCTGGGTGACCCTTTTGGCCAACTTTCTAACACCTCCACTTGTGTCGGCCCACAGCACTAGCTTATTAATCAAGAGCAGAATCTGTCTCATTCACAGATTCGACATTTGTTCAGTCTAAGTCAGCCCCTTTCTCCTGCTCTTTTGATTCTCTTTCGGCTTTTACTAGTGCTGTTTTAACTTGAGTGTCCCCTTACAGCTTGACTGACCCTCTCCTGTGGCCTCTCAGCCACAGCTTGTATCCCTTCTGGTAGAGGAGCTGTTTCATCAAGGGGGCACAAGACTCTGCGGGTGTGTGAGGCGTGCACCCAGTTGGGAAGGCCACCACACGTTGCTGCAGTCGTTGTGACTAGAATCACCTGGAATGGACCAAGTCAATGGTAGTTGAAAATCCGAATCCTGGGATAAATTCACTCAATACTAATTTAGCTACTGTACGACTATCACGTGTTTTTGTAAGATATGCCTCCACCCACCGAGAAAATATGCACACCACCACCAAAATGTACCGCCGTGTATTACAAACGGGCATTTCAACAAAGTCCAGCTGCATATGATTGAAGGGCCCTCCTGACCGTCCAATATGACTCAGAGTAACAGCAGCCATTTTGCCCACATTCAGTTGGTGACAGGTCACACATCGGTGGCACAAGGCTTCAGCTATCACTCAAAATTTGGGATTAAACCATGTTTGTCCGAATAACCTTACCATCGCACCTCTCCCCATATGTGTTGTCCATAAATGTGCCTAGCCATCGGATGTAACAAATCTATTTGGCAAAACTGGTCTCCCATCCTCAGATACCCAAATACGGTCCTCCCTTTTTACACATCCTATTCTGATCCAACCTGACTGCAATTCTTCGGAAACCTCCTCCTACATCCTCTTCGCCTCAACCCATGTAATAGCAACTGTCATTAACAGGTTAAGATTGGTCTCATCAATTGGAGAGGGAGGAGCTTCGCGCGCAACCGTGATGGCCGCTTGAGCACAGGGCTCCCAGACCTTCGCCACCTCCTGCACTTATCCTGAATACTATCCTGGTTATGACGACGGGTCATTGAAGATGCAACCCAGCTGATATAATAGCTGTTTTCAGAAATCGATTTGGACTCCGGGAACCGATCTAACGATACTCTGAACTTTTGTGGCCTGCTCCACGGAACTGCCCCGGGCTCGAGTCAATGGCCTGCCCGGGCAGTAATTGAACAACATCGGCCTGCCTGATCCTGCTCTTTACCCAGGTCTTAGCTTTCGGTTTTGCTTTTGGCCTTGGACCCTCTGCCGCCTCGGTCTCGCTCCTTCTGCCCAGGGCGTAATCAACTCCGCAACTTCGCTCCAGTACCGTGATCGAATGTCACTGGTCGTCGTATGGCGAGTTGTAACCTGTTTTTCTAGCGGGCCCCTTTGGGTGAACTGAACGGAGCCATTTTCACCAGGTCTCGAGGACCCCTCGGGGGCGCAGCTTCCAAGATGGCCGGCAAACCGGAGATCGAGAAGCGAAAGACCAAGTCCATCCACCGTGGGGGTAACGTACAATCGAATGTTATGGACCGATACACTCATCCTAAGGGATCCCCCGGTGGTGCGAGTAACTCCCTGGGAGATGCGGGGGATGACTCGACGGCGGGAGACGATTTGACCTTATGTGAAGTCATGGGCGCCATTGCCAGCATGAAGACCTCTATTGGCCAACAATATGAGACTCTGGCCCAAAAACTTGACACTGTGGCAATCAATGTCAACCTGATCAGGGCGGATTTAGCTAAGACCAATGAAAAAGTTAAATCTCTGGATTTGAAGACCTCCAGCCTCACGACTGATGTCTCCGATCTACAAACAGAGGTCCGCAATCTACGGTCCTCCAACGATTTCTTTTCTCGCCGACTGGAGGATTTTGAAAGTCGAGCAAGACGAAAGAACATTCGTATTGTTGGGGTCCCTGAAAAACCAGACAGCCCAACTGTGGATCTCCTCGTTGAGGACCTCATCGTAAACCATCTTGCACCTAAAGGCTTGAGCAACTTCTTTGCTGTGGAACGTGCACACAGGGTGCCGGGAGGAAAGCCTAAGCTGGGTGCTACCCCCCGACCCATAATCGCCAGGATCTTCAACTTTCGGGATAGAGACGCTATCCTGCAGGCGTCGCGGTTGGGTGGCCCCACGAAATTCGAAAATACCACGGTGAGCTTCTACCCTGACTTCACCCAGCTCGTGCAGAAGCAAAGGATGGGGTTCCAGGGGGTGAAGAGACGATTGAGGGACAGGGACATGAAATACGCAATGCTCTTTCCAGCTCGGCTGCGTGTGGAATATGGAGATCGGACGTTTTTCTTTGATCACCCTGAGGCCGCTAGTGACTGGCTTGACACGCTGCCCAGGCAGCAGGAACACTCTGAACATTCTGGAGGAGCTGGAGGTGGCCCGATGGAGCAGGAATGAGAAATGGACCTGGTTTTCTGGATTACATACAGACCTTCCAGCTGTAGTTTGATGACTCTTAAACTGGCTTGATAGTGGTAATTACCCAAGGGTGGCGGGGGTGGGGGGGTCCCTTCCTCCTCCGGGGTTTCTTTTCGTAGATTAGTTATATGTTAGGGCTACAGGCACACTGCAAGTTGGGGTGGCTTTTGAGTCTAACACAGGGGTGCAGGGTGGTGGGTCGGGTTTTGGGTAGTTGTTGGGGGGTGGAGGGGGGAGTTGTTGGTGTTTCGTTCATTTCAAGGCAATGTATTGATTGACTTCTGGATTTGGATGATGTGTTCGTTGTGGGGTGGATGCAGCAATTATTCCTGGGATGGGGGTAGGGGATTGAAATTACTGTGTTGGAATGTTAATGGGTTGGGGGATAGGATAAAACGGGATGTGGTGCTACTGCAGGAGACACACCTGATAGGAAACACATGCCATGCTATGAATCGGCGGGGCACCGTCTTCTGGCACATTCTGGATTCACTACTGGCTCTAGGGGGGTGGGCATCCTGGTCAGGGGTTCCCTCCCTCTGGAGGTTGATGATATCATCCTTGATGATAGGGGGCGATATGCCGCCATTACTGGAAGATGGGAGGGGAAGACGATAAATCTGCTTTCTGTCTATGTCCTGCCTGGCCTTCAGACTACGACCTTTGCCGACTTGGGGAGAGTGATTTTGGGGCTTCCGGAAGGCATCCTGGGGGTGGGTGGTGATTTCAACTCGGTTGTGTCCGGAAGTGACGACCGCTACCCCCCCAGGGAACTCGTAAGATCACAGTCCTGGCTGGGTGACTTCTTGGATGCGTTGGGATTAATAGATTGTTGGAGGCTTCTTCACCCGGGGCAGTTTCAATACACGTTTCACTCTGGTGCACACGGTAGTTTCTCGAGACTCGATTACATTCTAATGCCCACGACACAGGCCTCTTCTGTCAGGGAGATTAGACATTTGGCTAGGGGTATTTCGGACCACTCCCCACTATGGCTTGTGATGGAAACGAGGCACGGAACTGAGGGCCGGGTAGCCCCGATTAACCCTTGGTATCTCCGCGATCCTAGGGCCCGTGCGGAATTGGTCAAATCACTGGATCAATACTTCACGGAAAATGTGGGGTCTGTGTCATCTTCTATCTCGCTGTGAGAAGCCTTCAAGACTGTTATCCGTGGCCAGGCGCTATCATTATTCAATGGCGCTAAGAAACGTAAATACGAGGCTGTGGTCCGACTTGAGACCAAAATAATTGACTTGGAAGGGGAATTGGAACTTGGTGTCACTCAGGACAAGCTCCACCTCCTCAGTCTCAAGCAACTTGAATATAGGGCACTGGTAACGGACGCCGCCAAAGTGATGAGTAGAGAGCAGCAAGGACGTTTGTATGATGTGGGAGATAAGGCGGGAAAGTTGATTGCCTGGCTAGACAGGAAGGAGAGGGCGAGTCGTGTGGTCCTTTGATTGAGAGAGTGGATGGAGTGAGAGTGACTGACCCTACTGAGATTGTGGAGTGTTTTGCGGAATACTTCCAAACTGTATATTCCCCTGTATCCGACAGGCCGGAGCAAGACTCGCATCTGCTGTTACGAGACATTACACTGGCCCGCTTGTCGGATTTAGACAGGGAATCGATGGATGCGACGCTTTCCGTCTAGGAGGTGGCGACTGCTATCCGCTCCGTGCGATCTGGAAAGACCATGGGACCTAACAGACTCCCCATTGAGCTCTACATGCTGCGCCCTGATAGAATAGCACCGTATCTTCGAACTATGTTTTTGGAGTCGTTAGATGTGGGCTCCCTCCCTCCTGATCAACGACTTGCATCTATTGTCGTGATTCATAAGGAGGGGAAGCCACGAGATCGTTGTGTATCGTACAGACCTATTTCGCTCTTAAACGTTGAGCCCAAGATCTTTGCGAAAGTGCTCACAAACCGCTTGATAACTGTAATTGGCGACCTGATCCATCCAGATCAATCCAGTTTCATTCCACACGTAACACAGCATTGAATCTGCGGCGCTTACATGGCGCCCTTGCGAGGGCTACATCGCTACGTGAGCCGGCCATATTGGCCTCCTTGGATGCCACAATGGCGTTTGATACGCTAGAATGGCCATACCTCTGGGTAGCCCTTGCGAAGTTTGGTTTTGGCCCTGTTTTTATCGGCTGGGTGAGATTGCTGTCCGAGGAACCATTGGCCCAGGTGGTCGTGAATGGTCGAGTTTCTGGGCCGTTTACCCTCGGAAGGGGTACGCTCCAGGGGTGTCTGTTGTCTCCGCTTCTTTTTGCCCTCGCCTTGGAACCCTTGGCAGCCTGGCTGAGGTGGGAGCCATCAATGAAAGGTATTCGGTGGACCCCGGATTTCGAAGACCGAGTGTCACTTTACACGAATGATATCCTGTTGTACCTCACGTCACCTCGGAAGTCGCTGATAGTGTTATTTGATGTTTTAAATTCTTTTGGGAAAAATTCCGGCCTTGTAATTAACTGGTCTAAGTCTTGTGTATATGTCCTTTCGGGTGAATCTCCTCCCTTGCCGCGTGGTTGTCCCATACAGGTGGTGCAGGCGGGATTTAAATACTTGGGGGTCTTTATTGCCTTAGATCCTGTGGTCCGCTATGAACGTAACTTGCTCCCCCCGCTTCAACACCTAAGGACTGATGTTGTGGCATGGCGCAAACTTCCGTTGTTCCCCCTCGGACTAGCAGCATTATTTAAGATGATGTCACTGCCCCGGTTCTTATATGCGTTACAAAATACATTTGACGTTATCCCAGCGAGCTACTTTCGAGAGGTGGAAAGTCTACAGAGACAACTGATATGGGGCGGGCATTCCCGCATTGCCCTTGCCAAGCTGACACTCCCCTGGTACGATGGTGGAATCGCATTCCCAGATATTAGGCGTTATTATTGGGCCTCCCAGCTGGGGGCGATTAATCATGGTACGTATGGTCCTGCGTCGAACCCCGCGTTCGAAATGGACAAGTGGCTGTTGCCTGGCGGGGATTACAACAGGGCGCTCTATACAAAATCTGCCGGGAAGATGCTCACGGGTCCAACTAAGATAGCGGTGCAAGCATGGTATCGTGCAAATGCTGCAATGGGATGGAAGGATAGATTGACTCAAGTGACTCCACTTTACGCATCCGAGAGTCTTGGCTCCCTGTGGAAGATGAAAGGCTTTGATAGGTGGGACATAATTGGTATATGCAGAGTGAATGATGTCTGGGTCAAGGACAGGGTCAAGACTTTTGAGGAGTTGAAGGTGGAATACGAGTTGAGTGATAGGGAGTTTTTCCGTTATGCGCAGATTCGCCACGTGCTGACCTCGGTTTTCCCGTCGGGTACCACTATCCCGGAGGCATCCCCACTTGAAGATCGGGTACTGGACCTGTACGTCCCCGACAGTACAATTTCGCTGATCTACAAAAAGTTGATAAATAATCGGGTTGACCTCTTAGACCGTCTCAGAGAGGCCTGGACCAGCGATGGTCTGGAGTTGGACGATGAAGACTGGTAGTCGGCGGTATCTTCGCCGAAGGAGGTTGCAATTCCGGCTCGTCTCCGGTTTGTGCAGCTTAAAATCCTCCACTGGATCTATGTGACTTGTCCTCACCTGATTAGTATGGGATATTCCTCGGACGGGATGTGTAGGCGTGGATGCGGCCTACTGGGCACTTTTCTCCATATACTCTGGGAGTGCCCGGCGGTTGTGCGTTATTGGAACCGAGTGCATGTGGTTATGGAAGAGGTCACGGGTGTTGGGTTGTTGCCTGAAGCTAGGAGATGCTTGTTGAATGTTTGGGAGCCGACTGACTATGATGTGGCTCAGACTCAGTGGGTGAACATCGGTAATATGATTGCCAAGAGAGATATTGCGCAATTGTGGGCATCTCAGAGGCCGCCCACTGTTCTGGCATGGAAGGAAAACATGGACTGGTGTATGTTTAGAGAGAAGACAGTATACGTGGCACGTGGCAGGCCCCGAAAATGGGGGAAAGTCTGGGGCCAGTGGAACTCCTATCGGGGTGAAATATGTACACCTCCCTTCACACACGTCTTGACCACTCCACCTTCCCCCTGACCCGACATTCCTACTACTGTTTCAGCTAAAATGCCTCCTGACTTGCAATTCCCCTTGCTTTCCCCCATCCCGTATTGTTGATTGTATCAAAGTTGTATGCTTTCCTTCCTCACAGGACGCTTCACCATTTGTAATGATTGTATTGCCTTGTTTCTTTATTGTTTGTTTTAAAATGTTAATAAAAAGAAATGTAAAAAAAAAAGATTGGTCTCATCCTACTGCTCATTTACGTACTCCCCGTTGAAACTGCAGGCATTCAGAGCACAATACCGTGCAGGTTCATCAGTGTATCCATTTCCAAGAGAGACATAATCATTTCCTTAACTTGTTCAGGACACTTGACAATTGCAACCTCTTGTGGCAATTGCAAAGTCTCTAGCAATTTTCTCACAACTTCCCCATTTCTGATTGGCGAACCTGATGAGGTTATAAACTCTCTCTGAGACCATAACTGCCCAAAGTCATGCACCACATCAAAGCCATACGGACTGGTGTGAACATCATCACCCTCAATTGGTCAGAAACACAACATGTGAGTGTCAGGGCAATCAATTCAGCCACTTGTGCTGAGAAGACTCCTTGAAGGCAAGCAGCTTCCACTTCCCCTGAGGTAGTACAGACAACATAGGCAGGCACTACATTTCCCTCACAATCCCTTAAACATGAGCCATCCACAAACGGTATTTGGTCAGACTCAGGTAATGGCTCGTCAGCGATATCAGGACATGGCTTGGTGCATCAAGGCAGTCATGCTCTCTTTCTGTATCTTCCTCCTCACAATCAGGCAGTGGTAACAGCATGACAGGATAATGTATAGAACATTGCTTCAAAGTGACATTCTCTGCTGCCAAAACAACTTGTTCATAATGTGTAAGCCTATTGTTCGTCTTGTGTTGTGTCCTGGCTTTAGTTAGCAGCAATTCCACTGAGTGAGGAACATACATATTCAATGGATGACCCATCACAATGCCTTTGCATCTCTCTAGGCTGACACCTGTTGCTGAAATGGATTTGAGTTATCCGGGCAACACAGACGCTACTGCAAATAACGCAAAAACGCAAAAAACGCTTTATTGTAATCTGGCATTTTCAGAGCTGGAGCACGGCCGAGTCTCTCAACTCCAGGAACGCGTTCAAACAATCATCGTCCCAGGGTACCGGATCGGACACATCCTTGTGTGTCACCCTCTGGAGAGGTTTGGCCACTAGGGAAAAACTGAGTATCCACTGACAACAGTAGCCCACCATTCCCAAGAACATCCTGACTTCCTTCATACGTGGCATATTCATTTGTATATTTGCCAATATTCTCTCTTGTGACCTTTTGTAACTCCCTGCCCCAAATATAGGACTTCGGTCAGACAGTACTGTAGCTTACTCAGGAACACCTTATGTCCATTCTCAGCCAGATGTTTCAGTAGAGCAATGGCATCAATTCGGCAAGCGTCCTGAGTATTCAAGGCAACCAAGAGGTCGTCAATATACTGCACAAGGACTGAATTACAGTGCACAACCAGAGATTCAAGATTTTTCTTCAAAATCTGGTTGCAGATGGAAGGACTCTCTGTATACCCTTGTGGGACACGGCACCACTTTATAGCACAATCCAACAGCCTAAATGGGAACAAAAACTGGCTGGATTTTTTTAAGGGGACAGAGAAGAACACCTGGCATAAATCAATGACCGTGAAGCATTCGGCTTCACATGGAATCTGAAACTATATTACAGATGGATTTGGTACCATGGGACAACAAGGAACAAATACGTTATTAATTTTGCGGGGATCCTGCACTATGCAGTACTTACCTCTGGGCTTCTGGAAGCCCAAGATGGCAGAGTTACATGGACTCTACAGGATCGCCCTCAAAAAGCCCTGTTAAATCAAAGATTCGATCGCAAGGTGTGATCCCAGCAATGGTCTTGGGCATCAAATTGTACTGTGCCATTCTCGGATATTCTGCATTGGGCTTAATTTCTATATGGACAGACTCAACTCCTTTGAGTCCAATGCACTTTCCTATAAAATCCCAGACTGCACTTGCCACTGTCTCTCTAAGATCTAGCAGCAGGCCCTCTGTCGTTAGTAGGGAAAAAACAAACCCCGAAAACCTTGATTTGACAGTTTAAATACCACATCCTCAGTCTGGATTTCAATGCCCCTTGGAGCGCAATATATGGTACAATTTAACTTGCACAACAAATAGATTCCCAATAGACTCACATGGCTGGAATCATACACCACAATCTGATGATGATTGTCAAAGGTTCCTATCTTTACGGGAACTTCTTCTGTCAAGGGGTTTGTTAACTTCCTATTTGCAACTCCTACAACTTGGATTGTTTTCCCGAGAGGTGTAATTTAGGAGCTACTCCTTTTCTCACAGTAGAGCGGGTAGCATCAGTATAGGCAAAAAAGGTGACATTGTGACCTAGCGACATAATGCCCACTCTGGTCTACCTCTAAAACTGTGCCAAGTGTACAGTCTTCCATCCCTCTCATGCACCGTCATAACGACTGATCAGTAGCAGAGTCACAGAGAGCATCAAACATGGATACTGCTGAAATGGAACATTGTTATAACGGACATTCTGTGAACCTTGTGGTGGCATCGGATTTTACAGCACTGGCATCACAGGCCCTTTGCAGTCCTCCCATGTTTTGAGATCTCTGCCGGAGCATGCTCTGAGGCGACAAACATTTCCCTGTAGCTCATTTGATGCCTCATTCTGATCTTGATTTGCAGGATTTAAGAGACATTACTCCACCCTATTGCAATGATGACACAGGCTGGTTTTCTTTAAGGTAGCCACGCCCACTCCAGTGTTGGGGCCTACTGGAGCACCCCTGCCTCTTCCTTGCCCCGGCATTCCTCCACCCGGCTGCACCAGGACTCCTTGCTGGTAAGGTCCGGTCATAGGAGCAACATTTCTTCTATAGGGTTGACTCTGACACCCTTTCTAAACAGCCTTTATCTGCATTATCATCAGTATTTTCTTCATCCTTTTATGTCTCATATCGATTTCATCGCTACAGCATTTGACATAATGCAGAATTTCGTCAATAAACTAGTTCTGCCAGCAGATCAAATGCTGTTGAATCATCAAGCTAATTTCAGTTCTCAACCCCATCACAAATGTACACATAAAAAGTCCCATATCCTTCGATTCAAGTGCGTCAATCCCGCTGTACTGCTTAAAAATGTGCAACAGCCTCTCATAATAAGGTTCCTGTGTGGTTCTGTCAATTTTGACCAAATCAACAACCTGCGTGGCCACCTTAGCCTTTAATCATGTAATCACCTGATCATATTTCTTCATCACCATTGGTGACGGACCATACGTCACTGGATCACTTTCGGACTCTCCATCTGGCCATTCTATAACTTTCTTACATGCTAACCACAAATCACTTGGAACTACAATTTCAAACAGTAAAGATTTTTACAAAATGATTGACCTGCTTGTACCACTCAACAGGTTTTTCTCTCAATCTTGGGAAGTCATTGGTAAATGCTGGCTACATCACCCCTTCTCCAAGGCACATGTACATATCCCCTACTCGGCACCACGCATAAAAGGAAGTCTTGAACACTTGCTTCCTTCTCTTTCGCAGTCTTCCTTTTCACCCATCTCTTTTCCTTATTATCCAAAGTAGTCCAGATTCAAATACATAAGATTAGTTCTCGAATCTGTGTTTTTATTCCTGGCACCCTCAAGTTCTCTATGTCTTGATCACTAAAGGCAAGCCCATGATTCTTCTGCAATGCCTTAGTCCGTTCCACGTCAACTATAAACTTACTGGCCAATTCAGATAACTTTGCATGCACATCTCTTGCCCTTCTAGTGAAATCTTTAGTCATGAACATCAATTCATTCACTTGGTAAAGAGTCTATTCGGTAAAGCTTCAATGGTCCACTTATCATTGCGTCTAACTCAATCTTCAACTTCTCTAAGTCCAAGACATCAAATAGGCTTTGGCTCTCAGATGACTTCGGTGTATTCCGGTCTCTCGAAGTGTGCTATTTTGCACTCTGAGTAGTGTCTCCCACATAGGGGTGTCTATCCCTGTTACCTTCAAAAGGGGCCTAAAAGTTCCAGACCCAATTGGGGCTGCCAAGGAATCTGCAGTCGCCACACAAGGAGTACTCGTATTCATCGTTGTTAAGGGAACAAACCTCGTATGAGGACCCTCTACTCTTTCCTGTGATGTCCCCCCTCCTCTGTTACTACGGACATCCCTTTGTTCCATTCCCCCTTGAGATCAGATCATATATGGGATTGATAGGGCCAAGGGTAACCAATACTGTAAGAGTATCAGGAACCCTTGCGGTAGTATTGGAATCACAACGTCCTGAGACTTCAGAGACTCCTGCTCACACCTCTTCTCTCCTCTCAACTTGGGACATCCTAAGCACCTAAGCACCAGCAGGGTTGCTGTAGGAAAGTGTCCCTTTTTGCATGGTTGCCCCCCATTTTTTTCCTAATGTTGATGTACTTTGATTGAGTGTGCTCTGGTTTCCTGCCAACCAGGTACACAGGGCCTATGTTTTTTTCCATAAACTTTACTGTTGCATGTTGGACCTGGCCCTCTTGGCAGGGTCATCCCTGAACTTTTTGCATTCCTCCAATATTCTCTCTGACCTGTTTTTGTTGGTTTAGTGACTCTGGGCACTTTACCACTGCTGACCAGTACTAAAGTGCATATGCTCTCCCTATGTAAAGTGTAGCTATGATTGATGTTCCTGATTGGTTCATTGGATTTACTGTCAGTCCCCAGTAAAGTGCACCAGGAGTGCCAGGGCTTGTAAATGCCAATACTGCTAGTGGGCCTGCAGCGCTCGTTGCGCCACCCACAGAAGCAGCCTTGAAAATGTGTCTAGGGTCTGCCATTGCAGAACCTGTGTGCATTCTGGTACTGTCATGCTGGCTGGGCAAGTGCACACACTTGCCAGCCCCTAAACTTCTCTTAACTTCATATTAGTCACCCCTATGGTAGGCCCAAGGGCAGGGTGCATTGTAAGTGTAAGGTAGGGGATCACTGACATAATATCGACCTCACAAATATCGAGATACAAAAATATCGAGCCAAAAATATCGATTGACAAAATATCGACTCCCTATCTTCAAACAGGTAAGTACCAAAATATCGACTCCAAAATATCGACTTACAAAAATATAGACTGTCAAAATATCGATTTTTTTAAATGTCTTAAAATTAAGTTAAAACTAATATAGTAATAAATATATTTAATATAAACTTAGAAATAATTATTAAAAAAATGTAATTTGAATAAATAATGTATATAATTAAAAAATTATATCACCAAAAATAATATATATATATATATATATATATATATATATATATATATATATATAACATATTAATAAATAAACATATATAACATTTTTAGCGTAGCATAGAAAATGGTTAAAATTTATTGTTACAACTATAGTGAGTTCAACATTAGCAAAAGTGTTGGATAGCGTAGAGGTAAAATTTACTATTCCCACTCCAGTGGGTGCAACAGTAGGGAAAGCGCTGGATAGCGTAGGGGTTAAAATTACTATTCCCACTCCTGGGATGTATGACGTTACAACGCATACTTTTACAACGCCTACCATTACAACAAAACTTTTACAACGCAAAAACTTTTACAACGCATACATTTACAACGCAAGATTTTACAACGCATATACCTTTACAACGCATACCATTACAACGTAAGTATTGGTAAGTATATAATAATTTTTTGAATATAAATTAATTATAAATATTATAATATAATTTAATTTTATTTAATTTAATTTAATTTTATTTAATACATTTAATTTAAATGTAATTTTACTTTATTTTTACAAAGTACCCCTGTACCCCAAAAACCCAAAACTGACCCTGAACCCTAAAAATACCCCTTTACCCAAAAACTGAAAACTGACCCTGAACCCTAAAAATACCCCTTTACCGAAAAACTGAAAACTGACCCTGAACCCTAAAAATACCCCTTTACCCCAAAAAACCGAAAACTGACCCTGAACCCTAAAAATACCCCTTTACCCAAAAACTGAAAACTGACCCTGAACCCTAAAAATACCCCTTTACCCAAAAACTGAAAACTGACCCTGAACCCTAAAAATACCCCTTTACCCCAAAAACTAAAAACTGACCCTGAACCCTAAAAATACCCCTTTACCCAAACACTGAAAATTGACCCTGAACCCTAAAAATACCCCTTTACCCCAAAAACTGAAAACTGACCCTGAACCCTAAAAATACCCCTTTACCCCAAAAACTAAAAACTGACCCTGAACCCTAAAAATACCCCTTTACCCAAAAACTGAAAACTGACCCTGAACCCTAAAAATACCCCTTTACCCAAAAACTGAAAACTGACCCTGAACCCTAAAAATACCCCTTTACCCCAGAAACTGAAAACTGACCCTGAACCCTAAAAATACCCCTTTACCCAAAAACTGAAAATTGACCCTGAACCCTAAAAATACCCCTTTACCCAAAAACCCAAACGTATAACATTTTAAAAATAATTATATACTTACCAATACTTACGTTGTAATGGTATGCGTTGTAAAGGTATCTGCGTTGTAAAAACATGCTTTGTAAATTTATGCGTTGTAAAAGTTTTTGCGTTGTAAAAGTTTCGTTGTAATGGTAGTGCATAGTAAAAGTTGCGTTGTAAACTTTGCATACCCACTCCAGTGGGTGCAACAGTAGGGAAAGTGTTGGATAGCGTAGGGGTTAAAATTACTATTCCAACGTCAGAGAGTGCAATAGTAGGGAAAGTAAATACTTCACAAATAGATATAAATAACATAAATAGTAATACCAATTACAAATAATTAAAATATTTTACAAGTGTATAAAATATATTAAATATTTATTTATAAATACAAAATAAAAATATTTAATTATAAAAATTGCCTACTCATACTAATTAAATACCTATTAACAATAAATTAATTTACCATTTAAAAATTATTCAATTAATTTTAATTAAAAATTATATTGTAATTTATTTCCTATTAATAATTAATTAACAATTAATTCAAAATAAATACCAATAAATTAAATGACATATTTAATTAATCAGAATTAAATTACTTCCCACCCTATTCCCCTATAAACCAACAACCCGCTACAGAAAATAAATTAATGAAATTAATATATTTATCAAGTAATCCATTAAAATTATTTACCAATTATATTTTAATTAATTACCAATTAATAATTATTTAACAATTAATTCTAAATAAATATCAATACATAAATTAACATATTTAATTAATTATAATTAAATTACTTCCCACCCTATTCCCCTATAAACCCACCACCCGCTACAGAAAATAATTTAATAAAATTAACATATTTATAAATTAATCAATTTTAATTAATTACCTATTATATTTTAATTAATTACCAATTATTAATTATTTACAAATTATTTCTAAATAAATATCAGTAAATAAATAAACTTAATTCCCACCCTATTCCCCTATAAACCCACAGCCCGCTTAAGAAAATAAATTACCAAAATTAAATTATTTATCAATTATTAAATTATAATTAATTACCAATTATATTTTATTTAATTACCAATTAATAATTATTTAACAATTAATTCTAAATAAATATCAATACATAAATTAACATATTTAATTAATTATAATTAAATTACTTCCCACCCTATTCCCCTATAAACCCACAACCCGCTACAGAATAATATTACACATAAAATTAAAAATATTATTAACTTACCTTAAATTCGATATTTTTGTTGTCTATATTATGTCTAGTCGATATTATGTCCATTCTATATTTTTGATTCGATATTATGTCCATTCTATTCGATATACATTTTTTCTAGTCGATATTTTTGTTGTCTATATTATGTCTAGTCGATATTTTATCCATTCTATATTTTTTACTCGATATTCTGTCCAGTCGAAATAAAAAACTCGATATTATGACTGATCACCAAGGTGGGACATGCTCTGATGTGTGTGGCATGTCCTAATAGTGAATTACAGCCAAATTAGTTTTTCACTATTGTAAGGCTACCTGTTCTCTTTAGGCCAGATGAGCTGCTGGAGTTATTACACTCTATAATCCCAGCAGGCTCAGGACTGAAAGCAGAAACCAGAGTACACCCAACAAGTGCTCAGAGACTGAATAAAGTTATGCAAAGGCCGCCCTGGCCTGTGAGAACAAAGAAAACACTGTATAAAAGTAGGAGCCCTGCTCCTTTTAAATCAGAATCCTGTTTCCCACAACGAACCTCTGGCCTACTAGAAGGAGAAGAAGACTCTGGAAGGACTGGCCTGCTGCTTGCCTTGCTGAGGAAGGAGAGGAAAAGACTTTGAAAAGACTTTGCTGACTTGTGCTAGAAACTTTCTCCAAGGGCTTGACTGAGCTTGAACCCCTGAACTGAACCCCAGGACCAGTGGGTTCATTGTGTCTTTGCTCGTTGCCATCTGCCAGCCGTGTGTGCCTCCCCCCGGAATAAGACTGCGCCCCTCATCGCCCCCTCCTAGGGCTGTGGCACTCGGGAGGTCGCCTGCCCTTCACCCGTGAGAACCTCGCTCCTTGGAGTCGCTCTCTGCCCCCGGGTCAGGCTGCCTGCTCGCCACGCACCTAGAGGGTGAGCAAGGGTAATTCTAAGGGGTCATCCTTCACCCTGACTTAGAGGAGAGGGTCCCTGCTTGTCACAAGTGAATACTTGCGCCAACCAGAGACCCCCAATTCTAACATTGGCGGCAGCGAGAGGATTTGCGAATTTGCATTTGTAGTTGACATACAGTGAATTGCTGATCACCACATAATGAGAGCAGACCTATAACGCAGCCACAGATTTCCATATTTTGTATAATTTTGCTGGGAGATCTCCATGTGCTTGTGAAACGTCATGCCTGGTTCAGTGAGGATGGAAAAGGCAGCAACCAGATGCCTGTCGCCAGAGGAGTTGGCAGACAGGGCAGCAACCAGGGCACATGAAATGGAGATGGCGAGATTAAAGGGACAAATAGAATTGGAAAAGCAAAAATTAGCAATGGAGGCGCAAAAACGCCAAAGAGATCACTTCTTGAAAATGATAGAACTTGATTTGGAGCTTGAAGCCAGGAGGGTTTCAGCCCAGCAACAAGAGATATGTGTAGCTCAGAGACTGAGCTTTGCTGAGTTGGAGGTGGAGTCCAGCTCAGCTGGTGGCAGCAACATTCAGGTATCTAGTGCTGACAGCATAGTGCGCCCACCTAGAGATATGGCACCTGACTTGGAGGGGGTTAACTTACACCAGGAGGTTCAAGGGCATGAGGTAGCTCCAGTAGTGCGCAGCGTCCCTGAAGGGAATAGGGTGGCTGGTGTAGGAGTTCATGGTCCTAGTGGTGGGAGGGATTTCCCCATGGTTGAGGTCCTGGTGGGTGAGTGTAAAGACCGCCCAGAAGAGTGTGGGTTGTGTGACAGAGACAGTCCGCTACTGTCTGGCCACTCTCAGGAGAATGGTGTGGAGTATGTGTGTGAGGCGCTGGATGGTGAAGTGAAGGATAGTTTGGTTAACCCTGCTAGGGGGCTGTGTAATCCAATTGTGGGAGAGCATATTTTAAGTCCCAGTTTTCCAGAGCTATGCCAACACCTGTTTGGGAGTGAGTTCTCTGACCCCAGGGAACTCACATTGGAGGCAGACCTTGTGGTGGATTCCAGAGGGTCTGGAGAGGCATTGGGGTGTGATCCTGTGGGGAGTGGCTCAGGTATATCTTCCATCCCAGAGTGGTGGAAGTGGTGCAGAGTAGCCCAGCTAGGTCCTGTAGTAGAGAGAGGGGTGTAGGGCCTCACGTCCTGTCATTAAGGGGAAGGAGAATTGGTTTTGTCCTGGTAGTACCCAACCTCAGTCTCAGAGCCTGGATGGTTCTTTAAGGGAACACCAGGTGGGGAGCCTAGGCTGTCTGGGTGAGTCACCCTCTGAGGGGGATCCCCCAGTGGCTAGAGAACGTGGAGACTCTGTAGGCAGAGCTCCAGTAGTTCTGGTGTCTGGCAGTACCGCTCCAGTTGGGAGGGTGCAGAGGTCCAGATGGAGGGGTGAGAGGGGGAAAGAGTCCCCAGTGGAAGAACCAGTGGGTCAGGGGCCAGCTAGAAGGGCTGTGTCCCCAGAAAGTGACCATGGTGACACCACTTCTGTCCTGGGGGATCTTCGCGCACTGTCAGATGGACAGGGGACGGGAGATCGGTACCAGGCAGACTGTGTCACAACACAGGAAGTATGTGTTACCCTCAGGGGGGGCATGTGTGCTCCCCAGGAAGTCCTGGTGCGCCAGGTGAGTGTTCCACTGCAGGGTTGGGTCCCTGAGTTGGGATGCCAGGTTCAGAGGCTGTCTGACCTGGGGGGAGGGACCACTGTAATCAGTGTCCATACCAGTCTGTCTTTTTGCTGTACCACTCCAGGTGGGAGGGGACAACCGTCTGGAAGGGGGTGCAGAGGGAGGGAGTCCTCGCCTCTGACCCCGGTGCAGTTTAAGGGTTTAGACCCTAGAATGGAGGGCCAGGTGCAGAGTGTCCCCCCTGACCTGGTACCCCAGTTGCAGGATAGCACCCCTGAACTGGTGGGCGAATTGTGCAGGTCACCTGCCCTAGGTGTCCTGACAATTCTGGAAGGGGGTACCACTCCAGGTGGGAGGGTACAGAGCCCCAAGGAGGAGGACCGGGTGTGGGAGAGGCCACCCCAGTCTTTGGTCCAGCCGCCAGGTACAGGCCTGGGGCTGGTGGGTCGGTGCCAGGATGTCATACCTGGACTGACAGGAGGGAGAATGGACAAAAGGTGCCAAGCACCTGGGGCTACTGCCCCCGCTCCTTAAGGCCACAGGGGTTTGAGAGCCCTGAGATGCATGAGGCCTGGGTCTCAGCCCTGACTACTGTCAGTGGCCACTGGGATTTGATGTCTGTCTGTTGGGACACACCTGTGAGCAAGTTAAGGTTAGATGCTGCACAGGTGGTATCCCCAGGGGAAGAGAAGGGTGCCCCATGGATTGGCTTGGTGGACCCTGAGAGTATGAACAGAGGATTTGAAGTAGGTGCAGATTGGCGTAGAACTGGAATGTGCCCCTGCTGTTGCGGGCCAGGTCCATGTTCTATCGCCCAAAGCAGGGAAGCCCATCACAGTGGTGATTGGTCTACCCTGCGTTTTGGCTGGAAGGGGGTTGTGTTGGACCTGGCCCTCTTGGCAGGGTCATCCCTGAACTTTTTGCCTTCCTCCAATATTCTCTCTGACCTGTTTTTTGTTGGTTTAATGACTCTGGGCACTTTACCACTGCTGACCAGTGCTAAAGTGCATATGCTCTCCTATGTTAAGTGTAGCTATGATTGATGATCCTGATTGGTTCATTTGATTTACTGTCAGTCCTCAGTAAAGTGCATCAGGAGTGCCAGGGCTTGTAAATGCCAATACTGCTAGTGGGCCTGCAGCGCTGGTTGCGCCACCCACAGAAGCAGCCTTGAAAATGTGTCTAGGGTCTGCCGTTGCAGAACCTGTGTGCAGTCTGGTACTGTCATGCTGGCTGGGCAAGTGCACACACTTGCCAGCCCCTAAACCTTCCATTAACCTCATATTAGTCACCCCTATGGTAGGCCCATGGGCAGGGTGCATTGTAAGTGTAAGGTAGGACATGCTCTGATGTGTGTGGCATGTCCTAATAGTGAATTACAGCCAAAATAGTTTTTCACTATTGTAAGGCTACCTGTTCTCTTTAGGCCAGATGGGCTGCTGGAATTATTACACTCTATAATCCCAGCAGGCTCAGGGAACATGGTAGAACATAAAGTTTAGTATGCCTGAACTCAGAATAATAAAATACTTCTTTTAGTAAAGTTTATTTTAATATCCTGCGTTTGCAAACGCTACTTTTAGAAAGTTAGCATTTGCTTGCCTAACCATTTCAGCCCGCCTCTGCTTGGATGTGTATCTGACTGTCTGGGTTATGTGAGTGACAGGGCTGGGGGATGACAGGTGGTGAATGCAAGGATTACACCTTAGTGGGAGGTGGGAGTGCCCCTGGACTCTGAATAGGGCTGTGCTCCGCCACCACAATGCTGGCTCCGCCCCCTGGGGAGCGACTGATGACTTAGCCGGCACCTGGCCCAGGAAGGGCAAAGCACTGTCATCAAGGTACTCCTGGCTGCCCCTGTCCACACAATGCTGGCTCCACCTCCTGTGGAGCGTCTGATGTGCCTGCCCCTCACACTGAAAGCAGAAACCAGAGAACACCCAACAAGTGCTCAGAGACTGAATAAAGTTATGCAAAGGCCCCCCTGGCCTGTGAAAACAAAGAAAACACTGTATAAAAGTAGGAGCCCTGCTCCTTGTAAATCAGAATCCTGTTTCCCACAACGAACCTCTGCCCAACTAGAAGGAGAAGAAGACGCTGGAAGGATTGGCCTGCTGCTTGCCTTGCTGAGGAAGGAGAGGAAAAGACTTTGAAAAGACTTTGCTGACTTGTGCTAGACATTTTCTCCAATGGCTTGACTGAGCTTGCCCCCTGAACTGAACCCCAGGACCAGTGGGTTCATTGTGTCTTCACTCGTTGCCCTCTGCCAGCCGTGTGTGCCTCCCGCCGGAGTAAGACTGTGCCCCTCATCGCCCCCTCCTAGGGCTGTGGCACTCGGGAGCTCGCCTGCCCTTCACCCGTGAGAGCCTCGCTCCTTGGAGTTGCTCTCTGCCCCCGGGTCAGGCTGCCTGCTCCTCTGCCCCTGCCTGCCACTGGAGCACGCTGAAGTGCTCTCGCCACTCCCGCCGGAATTTCCTCAAGGCCGGTGACCTACGCCGGGACTGCAGCCCACACGAAGGACCGTGCCCTGCTGCCCCCGCTCGCCAACCCGAGGAGTTTGCAGGCCGCGCCGCCCACCTGTTGGGAGACCCCAGTACCATCTGTACCGGGGTTGTGGGCCGCGCCCACCTGTGTGCACCCACCTGCTGCAGACGGAAACCGGGAGACACTGCCAGAGACGAGTCCACTGCCCGTGTACAACTCGTCCCCCCAAGGAAGGAATTCAAACCTCTCCCAAGGATCTTCACCGGCTCGGGCCAGCCACGTTTTATTTCGCCATACTCCGATCACAAAGGTATATGCGAGGAGCCCCCACCTCCGGAAAAGGCCCAGGGTTTCTCCGAGACTCCTCTCATCGCCTCCCTGCTCCTCACTGCAGCTGAGAGCCCCCACCTCCGGAAAAGGCCCAGGTTTTCTCCGAGGAAGCATCCCAGGAGCCCCAGAGAGGCCTCCAGGGACTCAGAGCATTTTTAAAGAACAAGGAGAACTGTTTTTAAGTGAATTGAACTGAAGAAGAAACATTTGAACTGTAACAAAGAGAACTTGCCTATTTACAAACTTGTGGCTTACTTAAAAATTGTTATATTGGTCTTTCTGCTTATATATATATTTTTACATAAAGGAACGTTTTTTTACATATAATACCTGCCTGGTGTCCATTTGTGGGGGGATAGGTACATTTACTGTATGTGTGATTACAAATGCTTAACTCAGAAACGCCTGAAGAATAGCCTTGGCTGCTCACGCCACGCACCTAGAGGGTGAGCAAGGGTAATTCTAAGGGGTCATTCTTCGCCCTGACTTAGAGGAGAGGGTCCCTGCTTGTCACAAGTGAATACTTGCGCCAACCAGAGACCCCCAATTCTAACATTGGCGGCAGCGAGAGGATTTGCGAATTTGCATTTGTAGTTGACATACAGTGAATTGCTGATCACCACATAGTGAGAGCAGACCTATAACGCAGCCACAGATTTCCATTTTTTATAATTTTGCTGGGAGATCTCCATGTGCTTGTGAAACGTCATGCCTGGTTCAGTGAGGATGGAAAAGGCAGCAACCAGATGCCTGTCGCCAGAGGAGTTGGCAGACAGGGCAGCAACCAGGGCACATGAAATGGAGATGGCGAGATTAAAGGGACAAATAGAATTGGAAAAGCAAAAATTAGCAATGGAGGCGCAAAAACGCCAAAGAGATCACTTCTTGAAAATGATAGAACTTGATTTGGAGCTTGAAGCCAGGAGGGCTTCAGCCCAGCAACAAGAGATATGTGTAGCTCAGAGACTGAGCTTTGCTGAGTTGGAGGTGGAGTCCAGCTCAGCTGGTGGCAGCAACATTCAGGTATCTAGTGCTGACAGCATAGTGCGCCCACCTAGAGATATGGCACCTGACTTGGAGGGGGTTAACTTACACCAGGAGGTTGGGGACGCTAGGTGGCGCTAAACCTAGATGGCTGCACTGGCGTGAGGCTCTAGCTAGATCGAGCACACTACACCATCCTTAAGGGATCCTGACCCACGCTATCTACTCGGACACCGCTCCATCGTGTCCGGGACATCATCACGATCTCTGCGGTACCTCATCTGGCGAAAAAACCGGCTGACTGCCGAGTGGGCGGCTGGTGAACGGAGAGCGGGAGGTGAGGCTGGATCTCCGCTAGCGTGAAGGCGGATCATCCTGCCAGGAGAGACCGGGGCTGCACGGCGCTGCCGGAGACGACCCTCCTCCTCGAGAGCTGCTGGTGTCCGGAGCGGTCGGATGACCTGCCGCCGCCGAGGTTGCTGGGTGGCCTGAGGTGAGCACCTTCGGCAGGGACATTACAGCGGGGAGCGGCGGCGTCTGTCTCCCCCCCACCCCCCCTCCCGGGACCGACCCGGCGTGTCACCTGGACCTAACGTTGCGATCCTCCCGCCCCCGCTCAAAGGACACTGACACCTGTGGCAATCGCTGTGGCGCTGGGGGGGGTCCTGCCTCCCTGCCGGATCTGCCTGCCTTCGTCTGCGCTTCCACGTTGTGCGCTGCCCTGCGGGTGGCCTGCTCACGAGACTCCCGGGCTTTGCGGCCTGCTCGGCTGACAGCCGTACCGACACCAGGGCCACGGACCGGGGACGGAGACCCTGATACACTTGCAGATGCTCTTCTGCCCTGCCTGGCCACTTATCTGGACCTTCTCAGGGGGGAAACCCTGACCCCTGTACTCTGTTCACTGGAAGCTGGCCGCGGCCTACTGCTGGGCCTCTTGGCGCCAAAACACAACGCGCTTTCTGTGCCGCGGGAGGGCACGGGTTGCGGACCCCCGCCCCCTGGACCGGTGGTTCTACTGTTGCGATTCCCCCCTCCCCACTAAACTGTGTGGCCTTTACCTGCCCATCAATTCTCTGCTTCAAGACGTGGCATATAGGCCGGAATATCTAAGATTCGCCAGGGGATTGGCAGCGAGCTCATACCGGCTTGGGTGGCTCAGAGAGGGCCCGCAGCGAGGATCCGAATCTGCTGCCTTTGCGGGTCGGCCGTTGGCTGGTGCTCTGCAGCCTGGTGGCCCTTCTGTGCTGCGGCCGGGGACCGGACTCTCTACACCCTACCTCCGACGCACCTACCCAAGGTTGCATACAGTCTCTACTACTGCCCCCGCATTGCGGATCCTGATGGGCCCTCGCAGCTTCACTTTACCTGCCTGCTCTCCCGCCTAGACACCGGATCATATTGCTGTGCCTTGACTAACGGCTTGAGGAGCATCGGGCCTGCATAGGACTGCAGTCCCCCTTCGCCAGCTTCTTGCCCTTTGAAGCCAGTCGCGGCCTATCCTGCATCTCTAGGTCTCCACTTTGGATACACCTGGCCCGTTGGTTCGCCCACAGCTGACGCCCACGAAACGGGTTGCGACTGGCCAACCCCCCCTCGCCTATTGACGGACATAACGGGCTTCCAGATTCCTTATAAGACACCGTGAGAGTGTTGGCCCGGACTCCATACTTTCCTGCCGCTTGCAACGCGGTGATCTTACCTCTTGCCATTCAGGCTCTCAGCTCGCCCTTCGGTACTCTTCCCCCCTCCTACCAGAGCCGGGCCTCGGCCTGGCGGCCGCTTCTCCCACGGCGGCGCGAACGCCGAGGCGCACCATGGGCCGCAGCGATGCTAAGCAGTCGAAGATTCCTTTTGAGTCTAAGAAACCCCCCACGCCGCCGCCCGTGGTGGAAAGTCGCCCCTCTTCTTCGACCCCCCCAGGAGGAGGACTGGAGGACCCGCCTGTTGGGCATGAAACAGAGCCTATCCACGATTGACTCCAAAATAGACACCATTAACACTCGCATTGACAGTGTTGTTGCCAAATTGGAGCATCACGATACCCGCATAAAAGAGACTGAAGACCGTATCTCAACACTGGAAGATGGGGCCACTTCCAATGCCAGACAAGACACGCAAGTGGACAGGCTTCTTAAACTAATTGCGGAAAAGAATGAGGACTTGGAAGCGAGGTCCCGCCGCAATAACGTCCGCGTTTTAGGCCTTGCAGAAACCACCAACACAGGGAGGATGGAAATCTTTGTGGAAAACCTAGTGGTTGAGCTGTTTGGGAGAGAGGCCTTCTCATCGCACCTCATAGTGGAGAGAAACCACAGGTCTCTTGCTGCACGCCCCCCCTCCCCCCAGGAGCACAGCCGAGACCCATCATCGCGCGCTTCCTAAACTACAGAGACCGTGACGCTGTGCTGCGGTGGGCTCGAGAGCTGGGCACAGTGAAGTATGGCAACGTAGTACTATCCTTCTTCCCCGACTTCACCCCGACGGTGCAGGAGGCCAGGCGTAAATTTGCTGGGGTGAAGAAGAAACTCCTAGCCCAGGAGATCCCTTACACTATGCTCTACCCAGCGAAGCTGAAGGTGTCTCATCAGGGAAAGCAGCTAATTTTTCTCAACCCACAACAAGCAGAAGACTTTCTCAAGCAGCGCAGGAGGGATCAGGCCAGGGAGGAGGCTGAGGAAAGACGCTCCTGGTCGCAATCACCGTTGTCCCAGCAGGATTAAGACAGACTGCTGTTTCACTGTCAAGTGCATCCACTGATCCCGCGCAGAAGATGACTGAACACTAACTGTCCTGGTGAGATATGTACTGTTGAGTTATGATTCATCCCTAGACTAATGCTCCATGATCTCATCCAGATTGCAGAGATGGTGGGATCTGATCTTATTGGGACTGCTCACTGTTAATTCCGGTGAGGTAACTGCACTGCTTTAAGGCTTATGGGTCACTGATGCTTTGAGTGCTTGATCACCCACCTCCGTCCCGCGCAATCGACTGGGTATAGACCCGGTTGCCAGTGGATGAGAGTAGGGAGGTGGAGGGCAGGTCTGGCGCCCCTAGGTTCCGTCCCCAATGGGTGATCCCCCAAACGCCTCTTCCCTTCTTAGGGTGAGAGCAATTGTAGTGCTTGTTTTAGTTTTGGGACTGTTTCGATACGGGGAGGGGGGAGGGCACTGAGTACCCGTCCAGTTGGGGTTGCCGGTGTGGGTGGGTGAACCATTTGCTTTAATGATGAACCACTTACTATGCCAGTTGCAAATGTTCTACAAAGACTGTTTCTTGTTGGAAAGCGACTAATTGCCCGGCCAGTTGGGTTAGCCGGCATAGGGGGGCATAGAGTATGTCCGCATTCTGTCAGCACAGTTGCTGCAGAATTACTTGGGGAAGGGAGGATTAATGTGTTCCTATTGGGAATTAATCATTTACAAAGTTCTACTGATATCTGTCTGAAGCCGATTGCTACGCGCACATGTCACATTTACCTCTCACTGTGGGAATGGGTGACGTAACAGATACACAACCAGCCCTTCAAATTCGGCTGTTGTCATGGAATGTACGAGGACTGAATAACCCAAGAAAGAAACGACAAATACTGAGGTACTTAGATAGGCAGGGAGTGTCTATTGCCATGCTACAAGAAACGCACTTGCTGCCAAATGGGTCCCCATTATTTGCATCTAGATGGGCCTCCACCAGGGTGTTTTCATCTTTCTCAAATTACTCTAGAGGGGTCACAATATTGGTAAAGAAAAATGTGGGTTTCACCCCGGCGGGCACTGACATCGATTCGGGTGGTAGATACTGCATGGTCTGGGGAAAATTGCACACCCATACTGTAATCTTTGCTTGTTATTATGGCCCCAACACAGATGACCCAACTGCACTCCTCACTATGTGGGGGAAAATCCAAACTTTGGGCATAGCCCATGTGGTACTGCGTGGTGACTTCAACACTGCTTTGCGGCCCACACTGGACAGATCCAACCCCCAGCCAGTTCACTATACCCGTACACAACGTACAGTATCTGGCATAGTCGACGACCACCACCTGACAGACACGTGGAAGCACTTGCACCCTTCTCTACGGCAGAGCACACATTTCTCCGCAATTCATTCCACCTGGGCACGCATTGATTACATTTTTGTGTCAGCGGGACTCACCCCATGGGCGGTCAAGACTCTGCACCTGGCCCGTACATTCTCTGGCCACTCTCCGGTCCTCCTTTCATTGCGCATTCCCCTTGACGTCTCTCCTTACTTAAGCTGGCGACTCAACCCTGCGCAACTCACAGACTCGGCTTTCAGGGCAGACCTAGAGCAAGACATAACAGATTTCTTTGATCGTAATATTGACTCAGTCTCCAGCTTTACTACAGTTTGGGAAGCCTTTAAGGTTACTGTGAGGGGGTGGTGTATATCCAAGGGAGGCGGAGTCCTTAAATCCCTTCGGGAGGATCTGCGCAAACTAGAAGCAGAACTACGCACTCTCGAACAGGCCGTATCCCACGGGTCACAGGGGCGTGAGGATCTGGCTCTGCTCAGGGAAAAAGTTAATGAGTACACTGCAGCTGCTGAAAAGGAATGTAAATTCCTGGGGAAGCCTTACACAGCACGCATCTATAGAGAAGGGGATAGACCGGGTAGGGCTCTCGCATCTGCCATTAGGCCCCCCAGACACCCCAACTACGTCACCACCTTGCTAGATGAACGGGATGTACCACACAGGGACCTCCCCGGACAGCTGCGCGTCCTTACCACTCATTACAAAACATTATACACCTCCCACAGACAGACACCACTGGACCTGAGCGCGTACCTAGATGACACCGCCATTGCATGGCTAAGCCCGACCCAACAGAAGTTTTTACATCACGAACTGGAACTGGAAGAAATAAAAGACGCTATTATGTCCATGAAATCTGGCAAGGCTCCGGGGTCAGACGGCCTACCAATTGACTTTTATAAAACCTTCATTCATGTGCTGGCCCCCATACTGAAGCAGGTTTACTATACAGCCCTGGAGGATGGCATCTTGCCACTTAGTATGCGCGAGGCCCTAATTACATCCCTGTTAAAACCGGGCAAACCGCCAGAGCACTGTGACTCATACAGACCCCTATCGTTACTGAACACTGACGTCAAAATTTTGGCGAAGGTCCTGGCAACTCGACTGAATCTCCTGATGGAACGACTGGTCCTACCGGACCAAGCGGGCTTTGTCCCAAATCGCGCCACTTCCCATAACCTTCGTACATTGCAGGCTGTTCTGCAAGACGTTCACCCTAATTGCGAGGCTGCGGCGGTCTTCCTAGATGCCACTAAAGCTTTCGATTCCCTGGAATGGGACTACCTGCTATCACTTCTGGAGCGTATGGGAACCCCCTTTAGCTTTATAAACTGGATCAGGCTCTTATATCATAAACCGCATGCTGCTGTGCTCTTAAATGGGTCCCGATCGGCCCCCTTTGACATTCATAGAGGAACTCGGCAGGGGTGCCCACTCTCCCCGGTCCTATTTGCAATAGCTATTGAGCCTCTTGCGGCCAAGCTCCGACAACATCATAACCACCGCTCCCTGATCTACCCGGAGCGACAACTGCTCATTTCGTTATATGCAGACAACATTACGCTATATATCCACAAACCGCGTGAAAATCTGAACCCTCTTCTGCGCGAGATCACTAAATTCGGAGCCATAGCGGGTATACAGATAAATTGGTCTAAGTCCGCTTTGTTCCCCCTGACAGACAGGACCCTGCAGTTCCCTCTCGACTACCCACGGCTGTGGGAAAATGACGAGATAAAGTACCTGGGTATCAACATCACCAGGGACCGTGAGGCCCTAATCAGAGCGAACTATGGTACGGTCCTCGACAAACTGACTGACAGCGTTACCAAATGGATCCACCTCCAGATGTTGTACCTCTTTACTAATGTCCCGTATAATCCGGGCTCATACTTTTTCCGTGCCCTAGATTCCCAGCTGTCGAGACTTATAGGGGGAGGGAAACAGGCCAGGATGGGACTGCGGACACTTATGTTGCCTTACCACCAGGGTGGCTTCGATGTTCCGAACTTTCGACTGTACTATGACTGTGCACAGGGCCACTTTGCTGCGTATTGGATCCACCCGCCTCCCTTCATGGCTCACCTTGCCGTAGAGGATGGATACATGAGACCTGAAAAGCCTTTGGGCTACCTATATTCGGAACCCAGACTAACTGATCGTGACCCCACCACGGTGGCCTGCACGGTGCGCGCCTGGCATAGGTTGGCAGACCGTATGGATGTTGCCTTCCTCTACTCCCCACGCATGAGCCTTGCCCACGACCCTAGGTTGAGTGTCTCCTGTGAAGAGATAGGCCGCAAGCTGCTCACCAAACTAGCGCTTCATGCTTGGGGGGACCTATACATACAGGGACAATTTCGCACTGCGGCTCAATTCTTTGGGGACCACTCGCCGTCAGTTATGGACACATTCCTTTACACGAGGCTGCAACAAAATATTAAGGCAGTCACCCCCAGCTTCCCAGAAGAGCCGGAAATCATGGCCCCCCTACATGCTCTTCTCCAATCTGACACACCGAAGCATGTAGTTTCCATGCCTTATACACATGCATATGCTGCCTCCACACCCCCATCCCTTAGAGCGAGACACGACTGGGATGGTGATCTGGGTGCCCCACTCTCTGATGACCAGTGGGAGGAAAGCTGCTCACACAAGAATACAGTGACTGGCAATGCTCGCCTCAGACTGGTGCATTTTAAATTTCTGCATCGTCTCTACTACACCCCCGCCAGGTTGTGCCGGTTTGGGCTGCGAGATAATGACAGATGCCTTAGATGTAACCAGACAGGAGCAGACTTCATTCACTTGGCTTGGTCATGCCGGGCTGTTGCTTCGTACTGGGTGGAGGTCTTTGCAGCCATGTCTGAAATGTTAGGGATTACAGTAACACCCTGTCCCAAAATTGCTCTCCTAGGCCATTCCACCCCGGCGCTTAAAAAAACCCGGAAATTCTTCGCCTTGGGGTTCCTACTTGCAAAGCGCCACGTGGCCTGCAGATGGGGCCGTGGACGTGCTCCTAAATTTAAAATATGGCTGACCACCATGTCCACTTGGCAGGACCAGCTACACAGCTACGCTGATCTACTGCCTCACAAATCGCGCCCAGGGTCCTCTGGGGCCCACTTACGGCCTATCTACTTAAGGCCCTGGACGACGTAGAGTCTGGGCCGGACTGTCGGGGTGATACAGGTCGGGCTGCACTACCCCTTGTGCCAGAGGGTGCGTCTACTCCACGCCAACATGATGCTACCTGACTTCCCTCCCTTACGCTGGGCCCACACTCCCCCCCCCCCCCCCAAGTGCAGTACATGACACACAGTACCGGACCCCGGGGTTGTCTGGGTCGTGCGCCCAGTGGTAACATCCCGTCGCATGCGTTACATTACGTTCACACCGAACTACCGAGTTGTGCGCTAGCCGCTATCCCGGCCCGTGCGGGAGACATTCCCCACTTGCTATACACCACGTGATACATGACATCAAGTTGCGTTGTGATCTCTACAGACCTCAGACGAAAACACAGACTACACTTATTCCCCCCCCACAACACAAATGTTGGTCATCTGGTGACAGAGTACACTTACTCCACTTCCAGCCTGCTCCCGGTTCGGGGCACCATTACATCCATACTCGGCACTAAACGGTCCTCTGTACCACATACTACGTATGGTGGATACACTGTGGGTAGGATTGACCACATCGGCTTCACTGTTCCCTATGAACTGTTTTAGACACCAGAAAAAATAGAAAAAGTGACCTCAAATGTTCAATGTTTGTAAACTGCTCAGAATTTTATTTGCGAAATAACATCTCCTTTGACAGCTTCATCCACTTTGTATCGCGGCCGGCCCAAGGGGGTTGTAGGCGACATGCTGTGTTAATTAAATGTGCCTCCCCATACAGTATCTATTGGTTATGACACCGCATGTTGTTGCTGCCGGCCTGTTCTCACAGGTTGTAGGCGTTAAAGCTGTGTATTCCTTACTTGCCTCCAATAAAGGTCTTTATAAAAAAAAAAAAACTTACACCAGGAGGTTCAAGGGCATGAGGTAGCTCCAGTAGTGCGCAGCGTCCCTGAAGGGAATAGGGTGGCTGGCGTAGGAGTTCATGGTCCTAGTGGTGGGAGGGACTCCCCCATGGTTGAGGTCCTAGTGGGTGAGTGTAAAGACTGCCTAGAAGAGTGTGGGTTGTGTGACAGAGACAGTCCGCTACTGTCTGGCCAGTCTCAGGAGAATGGTGTGGAGTATGTGTGTGAGGCGCTGGATGGTGAAGTGAAGGATAGTTTGGTTAACCCTGCTAGGGGGCTGTGTAATCCAATTTTGGGAGAGCATATTTTAAGTCCCAGTTTTCCAGAGCTATGCCAACACCTGTTTGAGAGTGAGTTCTCTGACCCCAGGGAACTCACATTGGAGGCAGACCTTGTGGTGGATTCCAGAGGGTCTGGAGAGGCATTGGGGTGTGATCCTGTGGGGAGTGGCTCAGGTATCTTCCAGCCCAGAGTGGTGGAAGTGGTGCAGAGTAGCCCAGCTAGGTCCTGTAGTAGAGAGAGGGGTGTAGGGCCTCACGTCCTGTCCTTAAGGGGAAGGAGAATGGGTTTTGTCCCGGTAGTGCCCAACCTCAGTCTCAGAGCCTGGATGGTTCTTTAAGGGAACACCAGGTGGGGAGCCTAGGCTGTCTGGGTGAGTCACCCTCTGAGGGGGATCCCCCAGTGGCTAGAGAACGTGGAGACTCTGTAGGCAGAGCTCCAGTTGTTCTGGTGTCTGGCAGTACCACTCCAGTTGGGAGGGTGCAGAGGTCCAGATGGAGGGGTGAGAGGGGGAAAGAGTCCCCAGTGGAAGAACCAGTGGGTCAGGGGCCAGCTAGAAGGGCTGCGTCCCCAGAAAGTGACCATGGTGACACCACTTCTGTCCTGGGGGATCTTCGCGCACTGTCGGATGGACCAGGGACGGGAGATCGGTACCAGGCAGACTGTCACACAACACAGGAAGTATGTGTTACCCTCAGGGGGGGGCATGTGTGCTCCCCAGGAAGTCCTGGTGCGCCAGGTGAGTGTTCCACTGCAGGGTTGGGTCCCTGAGTTGGGAAGCCAGGTTCAGAGGCTGTCTGACCTCGGGGGAGGGACCACTGTAATCAGTGTCCCCACCAGTCTGTCTTTTTGGTGTACCACTCCAGGTGGGAGGGGACAACCGTCTGGAAGGGGGTGCAGAGGGAGGGAGTCCTCGCCTCTGACCCCGGTGCAGTTTAAGGGTTTAGATCCTAGGATGGAGGGCCAGGTGCAGGTTGTCCCCCCTGACCTGGTACCCCAGTTGCAGGATAGCACCCCTGAACTGGTGGACGAATTGTGCAGGTCACCTGCCCCAGGTGTCCTCACAATTCTGGAAGGGGGTACCACTCCAGGTGGGAGGGTACAGAGCCCCAAGGAGGAGGACCGGGTGTGGGAGAGGCCACCCCAGTCTTTGGTCCAGCCGCCAGGTACAGGCCTGGGGCTGGTGGGTCAGTGCCAGGATGTCATACCTGGACTGACAGGAGGGAGAATGGACCAAAGGTGCCAAGCACCTGGGGCTACTGCCCCCCGCTCCTTAAGGCCACAGGGGTTTGAGAGCCCTGAGATGCATGAGGCCTGGGTCTCAGCCCTGACTACTGTCAGTGGCCACTGGGATTTGATGTCTGTCTGTTGGGACACACCTGTGAGCAAGTTAAGGTTAGATGCTGCACAGGTGGTGTCCCCAGGGGAAGAGAAGGGTGCCCCATGGATTGGCTTGGTGGACCCTGAGAGTATGAACAGAGGATTTGAAGTAGGTGCAGATTGGCGTAGAACTGGAATGTGCCCCTGCTGTTGCGGGCCAGGTCCATGTTCTATCGCCCAAAGCAGGGAAGCCCATCACAGTGGTGATTGGTCTACCCTGCGTTTTGGCTGGAAGGGGGTTGTGTTGGACCTGGCCCTCTTGGCAGGGTCATCCCTGAACTTTTTGCCTTCCTCCAATATTCTCTCTGACCTGTTTTTGTTGGTTTAATGACTCTGGGCACTTTACCACTGCGGACCAGTGCTAAAGTGCATATGCTCTCCTATGTAAAGTGTAGCTATGATTGATGTTCCTGATTGGTTCACTGGATTTACTGTCAGTCCCCAGTAAAGTGCACCAGGAGTGCCAGGGCTTGTAAATGCCAATACTGCTAGTGGGCCTGCAGCGCTGGTTGCGCCACCCACAGAAGCAGCCTTGAAAATGTGTCTAGGGTCTGCCATTGCAGAACCTGTGTGCAGTCTGGTACTGTCATGCTGGCTGGGCAAGTGCACACACTTGCCAGCCCCTAAACCTTCCCTTAACTTCATATTAGTCACCCCTATGGTAGGCCCAATGGCAGGGTGCATTGTAAGTGTAAGGTAGGACATGCTCTGATGTGTGTGGCATGTCCTAATAGTGAATTACAGCCAAATTCGTCTTTCACTATTGTAAGGCTACCTGTTCTCTTTAGGCCAGATGGGCTGCTGGAATTATTACACTCTATAATCCCAGCAGGCTCAGGGAACATGGTAGAACATAAAGTTTAGTATGCCTGAACTCAGAATAATAAAATACTTCTTTTAGTAAAGTTTATTTTAATATCCTGTGTTTGCAAACGCTACTTTTAGAAAGTTAGCATTTGCTTGCCTAACCATTTCAGCCCGCCTCTGCTTGGATGTGTATCTGACTGTCTGGGTTATGTGAGTGACAGGGCTGGGGGATGACAGGTGGTGAATGCAAGGATTACACCTTAGTGGGAGGTGGGAGTGCCCCTGGACTCTGAATAGGGCTGTGCTCTGCCACCACAATGCTGGCTCCGCCCCCTGGGGAGCGACTGATGACTCAGCCGGCACCTGGCCCATGAAGGGCAAAGCACTGTCATCAAGGTACTCCTGGCTGCCCCTGTCCACACAATGCTGGCTCCACCTCCTGTGGAGCGTCTGATGTGCCTGCCCCTCACACTGAAAGCAGAAACCAGAGTACACCCAACAAGTGCTCAGAGACTGAATAAAGTTATGCAAAGGCCCCCCTGGCCTGTGAAAACAAAGAAAACACTGTATAAAAGTAGGAGCCCTGCTCCTTGTAAATCAGAATCCTGTTTCCCACAACGAACCTCTGCCCAACTAGAAGGAGAAGAAGATGCTGGAAGGACTGGCCTGCTGCTTGCCTTGCTGAGGAAGGAGAGGAAAAGACTTTGAAAAGACTTTGCTGACTTGTGCTAGAAATTTTCTCCAAGGGATTGACTGAGCTTGCCCCCTGAACTGAACCCCAGGACCAGTGGGTTCATTGTGTCTTCGCTCGTTGCCATCTGCCAGCCGTGTGTGCCTCCCGCCGGAGTAAGACTGCGCCCCTCATCGCCCCCTCCTAGGGCTGTGGCACTCGGGAGCTCACCTGCCCTTCACCCGTGAGAGCCTCGCTCCTTGGAGTCGCTCTCTGCCCCCGGGTCAGGCTGCCTGCTCCTCTGCCCCTGCCTGCCACTGGAGCGCGCTGAAGTGCTCTCGCCCCTCCCGCCGGAATTTCCTCAAGGCCGGTGACCTACGCCGGGACTGCAGCCCACACGAAGGATCGTGCCCTGCTGCCACCGCTCGCCAACCCGAGGAGTTTGCAGGCCGCAGGCCGCGCCGCCCACCTGTTGGGAGACCGCAGTACCAACTGTACCGGGGTTGTGTGCACCCACCTGAACCTTGACACCTCAGACAAAAAGAAACAAGAAGAAGAAGGACAAAGAGCCATGCTGAGGAAGAAAAAGGGGGGCACAAACTCGATCTGCTACAGCGAAATCCCAGTGTGTCCTGCAGCCAGCCTGGCTTGTCTTCCCAAACCAGAGTTTGTCTCCCGTGAGCACCGGATTTGCTCACCTACAGACTCTGGCTCTGGCCAAATCCACGAGTCTGTACCACTCTGCACCCAACACCCATGGCCCGAGTTCGAGTGGCACAACACCACGAGGAGGTCTCCCCGGCGATTCTAACTTGGGGTCTGGTGATCCCTGAACTGCCTAAAGTCTCCAACCGACACCTGCAGCCTCTTTCTGGAGGATCCCCCCGACCGCGACTGGAGCGGGTAAAGAGAACCTGACACCTAAAGACACACTTTGCCTGGTGGCTAAACGCCCTTTTGCCGCTGTGGGTGTACCTTGTGTGCTAAACCGGATTCCCATTTGCCCTGAGCCTAACACCAGGAGCCTTGCTCCCACAACCTTGTGGCCTGCTCATAAGCAACTCCCTATCCCCCCCCCGTGGATAACATTGGGCCTCAGCACTCTGCACCCAGCCGCCCCAGTGCCAACCCTGGGGGAACCCTGGTTCTAACCCGAAAATACCAACACCCAAACCTAAATACTTACATCCCATAGGACTGCATTGACTGTTTTTCTATGAAAAATCTTCTAAGTGTGGAGTTGGTTTGTATGAAACTCTATGAAACTGCAAAAGTATAAAAAACTAATTTACTTACCATTTCTCCAGGAAATGTCCAAGAGTGATATCTAGGCATATCACACTGAGTAGAAAAAGTTACTTTAAAAGTAATCTGTAAAGTAATCTGAAAAGTAATTCTACTGTTTTCTAAACAAATGACTTACCTGTAACCAGTCCAATTGCATGCAACTGCATTCAAACTGTATTTAACGGCATATTCCTGCAAAGTATAATATACTTACCTGTACCAGGCCTGGTTTGGTTCTACAAAATAAAATATAACTAAATAATATTTTTTTATACAAACTAATTGGTCTGAGTTCAGTCTGTGAGTGTGTGGCTACATGTCTTGCCTGATTGTGTACAATAAATGTTTAACACTATCCTCTGATAAAGTCTTACTGCTCTGCCACAATACCACAACTAAGAGTAAGGTATTATCTACTTTTACCTTTGGGGTTCCACTGGACTCTGTGCACACTATACTTTACTTTGGTATAGTATATACAGAGCCAGATTCCTACAATTGGTAGTAGCATTTGAGCTTTACTCATTCCCAAGGTATGACTAGCTATACGGAGGTGGACGTTCTGCCAACAATCCAGCCAACAAACTGCCACCCACATTACTGTCGCTGTCCTCTCATCCCTCACCTTATTCACTTTTTAGTCCCTTTTTCCTTTCCTTTCCCGTCCCCATCAGTCTCTAATGCAGACTACAATCTTGCTCCCTCAATCATATCTATTCACCATCTCTTTTGCTTCTCATCCCATAGTGCCTCTTGGTAAGCTCGCATCGCTTTTTTCTTCTTCCCCGGATAGCTATCTCTCTGCTTAGCATGTGCTGCATGCATCCATGCATCAAGTGCTTCAAATAGCGTGGGTCTAGGGTAATGGCTTCACTGCAAAGAACATTCGCTCATATGATCGATTATTCTCAAATTAAATGTGCCATAGCTTGGAAATTTCAATGCACCCTCTTTCTCAGTGATCTTATGTTAATTCCTAAGCCAAATGATAGTGTGAAGCCCTATGTTCTTCGCCATAACGTGAGCCGGCGTTTCCTCCAGGGCGGCATCTTCCCCCATTCTAGTTGGAACATACACATCACCTCTAAACATCTGTATGATCACCTTAAAATTCTTCTTTTTACCTTTCTCCTCGACAATACACAATTAAATTTCAAATTTATTATTTTCAGACTTCCACCACCAACACAACTTCAAATATCTGTTCCAACCTATCCCAGCACGGTTCACCCTGACGTCACTCTCAGTCCTCACACCAGCTCACAATTTGTTCGCGCTCACGCGTTCCCTTTCAAACAACAATTGTCTGCTCCTCTAAAAGAATCAATAGACTTCAATCGCTTGGATAACGCACACACTTGCAAATGAAACCTTTACCAGCGAGAAATCACCTGACTTAATATAGTTTCCCCTCTGCGCAAAAAGGTCTACCACTCTATTCACTATTGTCCCATTGTGGGGAAGTGGGTGTAGCGGGCCGGAAAATCAGGCGAGGAGGCCGTAGGTAGTGGGCAATACTGGTAGTTTTATTTCATGGAACAACAAGGAATGTCACAAGCGAGAGGAAGGGAGGCTCCCGGCGATGTCTTCGGATCCGGCTCTTCTGTCCGCAGCTCGAGGTCTTTAGGCTCTCCTGGGATGGCTCCGATGGCGGGGAGGATCCACGGAGGGCAGTACGAGAGGAAACAAAAGACAAGGGACCGTTAGTCCTATCTGGTACTCTACGCAGTGGATACCGCTCACCGTCACCCGGGTAGTGCGAGGGGGGGGCGGAAACAGGCTGTGAGGAAAGGAGGGTACCGGGAAAGGGAATACAGGGTAGGAAATAGAGAGGGTGCAAAAAAAGGGGGGAGGACGTGAGAGGGACGGGGTTGTCGCTGTGGGGTGCTATACAGGTCTTTATACAGTGCAGGGAAGGTGAGACTATGGAGAAGGGGTTATGTACAGGGACAACACAGGGACTCCTAATGAGTAGGGAATAGGAAGGTAAAAGGCACTCACGCGGTCCGCCGTAACTCTCCGGTGAGTTACGGCCGCTCTCCAGCCACCTCCGTTGGATTCCACCACTCCTCAGTCCACTCGTCTTCTTCACACGCCTGTTCTCCTTCTCCGTCTCCAGCCAGAGGGTCCTGCCACGAAACTCCGACGATGGGTTCTCTTTGTTCCTCGTTTTTATCCTGTGCTGGCGCTGCCTTGGGGGCGGGACTTCCGGGGTCAGCACGATATGGTTCCTCCGGACCTGATGCTCGGGTTGGTCCCTGCGGGAGAGAGAAGGGCGGGGTTTCTTTGGTCAGGACTGGTGTTCCGTGTCTGGTCTCGGTTATGGCGTCCTGGCTCTGGAGCCGCAGTCCCGGAGGTAAGGGATGAGGTATAGGCGGGGGAGGGGGGCCCTCGACGTGGGCTCTTCGGGTCGCCGTCTCACACCCATTCACACAAACTTACCTATCTCAAATGGGGCCCTCAACAAAGTGTCACAACAAACTCCCACAAAAGACATCTGACAAATACAACACAGTGTCTTCTGCACCTTACTAAAAATCCCAGGATCCTAGACCATGTCGGACTTGATGACAACTTCCACAATAACTTGCTATGTTATGTTATGTTATTTCTATTTATAAAGCGCACTGTTACCCGTGGATGTCCTGATGCTACGGAGTCCTTTATTGAGACCTAAGAGAGAAAGATACCCAAGGAATTAGGATCAGAAAAGCCAGGTTTTTAAAACCTTTCTGAAGGAGAGTGGATTTGTTGTGGCTCTAAGCTGCAGCGTCAGGCTATTCCAGGCCTTCACTGCACATGTTACAAACCCTCTGCCTCCCCAACTGGCTTTGCGCACTTTTGGTATTAAAATGAGTTTTACTTCTGATGACCGTAGTACTCTTTTAGGTACATACCATTGGAATTTCTTTTTCAGGATATCTGGGCCATTTCCCTGAAGGGCTTTGTGAGCCAGGCACAACGCCTTGAACTGTGTCCTCTTCCTAATAGGCAACCAGTGGAGTTTTTTTTATCTGAGCCGTGATCAGGGCAAATCTTGAGGTCCCAGTGAGCAGTCTGGCTGCCGCATTTTGAAGAAGTTGGAGGTTGTGCAGGAGACCCTACTGCATGGCCAGGTATAGACCATTACAGTAGTCTAACCTAGTCAGAGATAGTGAGGTGACCACTGTTCGTACACAATCTTTGGGTAAAAAAGGTATTATTTTCCTGCACAATCTGAGAGTGTAGGCGGTGTTCGAGATAACTGTGTTCACCTGTTCTTTAAAGTTCAGTTTATTGTCAATCCATACCCCAAGGTTTTTTGCTTTGTTCCTTGGGGAAGGAAGGGGCCCCAGTGAGCCCAGCCACCAGGCTGGAGGCCAAAAACTAGGGTCGTTTCCAAATAATACCACTTCCGTTTTTCTGGAATTAAGTTTAATACAGTTCTGCGCCATCCAACCGCCTACTGCTGACATACAATTCTTAAGGCGTGATGCTGTTTCTGTCAACGCTCCTGGTAACAATTCCACCACAACAAGGACACCACATTCACACGACTCTGACATCATTTCCGCCAGACAACATACATCTTGTTTTAAACTGCGTAGCACTGGAACCCCGCTTGTCCTCTAATTCTCAACCATAGGCACTAGACTAGGGACGCTAGGATAAGGCTTTAGGCTAGTTAAATTTGGTTCCAAGTTTTCTTTTACTTCAAGCGCAGAACCATCCTCTGTAGCTACCATCTGGGACAGCTGGAACCCATACATTTCTTATTAAGCAGCATGAGAGGTAAAGAGAAAATTCCTTTTGAAATGCATAGAATTCAAATTTCCACTCTTCCAGATAAAATCCAGGTCGACAGCCAGATTTAAGTTAGTTTATTTAATTAAAATTTTGAAACAGATTTATATACACCTATCAAAGCATTAGAGTGTAAAAATACAAAGTAAACAGAGTGAAGCTTAATCTCTGAAACCAATTAAGGCGGTACAGCAAAAAGAAAATAACTAACTCGATCACTGCAACATATGTTATCAAAAGACAAAAATGCACTTTGGATTGCATTGTTTTGAGTAAAAGCCAGAGAAATCCCTACTATCCCTACACTACCGAAAAAATGGGAATCCTAATCTTGAGTAAGTTTACCAAAGGTGGGGAGGAAAGGTGTCAGCTGTGAGAGCCTTCCTAAGAAGTAACTCCAACCAGGATCAAGAAGCATAAAGCCACCAAGATTAAGAAGAGGTCTATACCTCAAGGAGCCTTAAAGTAGAGTTTCAGCTGTACCTGACTACATCACAACATGAGCAATCACTGAATAAAGGCACCTCCCATAGTGCCACTAGTAAATTTCTATATCCAGCACCCTCAGGCTTCCTTTCTCTGCCTCCATGTTCACACGTTCAGATATTTCTTATGTCTTTGGTGCCATCTCAGTCTCTCACAAGAACTCCTCCATCTCTTATCGCTTTTCTCTTTCTCAGGCCTCTCTATCTACCAGGAACAATAATTCTTACTGTCATCTAATGAAGCCTTGTCCACCTGCAGTAGGAACATAAAATACATGCAAAATTCTGCAATGCAAGCAAAATACTAATTCAAACGTTAGCTGGAAATTATATTAGAAATGCATTTTCAGTCCTACAGTTAAGCTAAATTAACAACGCACAGTTTACATTACGTTCACACTTTCTATAAATGACCAAGAAATACTTTTGGCATATTTAAACAGTAATGAGCGACAAGCCTTAATATACTAGGGATTACAAGTGAGATATATAAAATCAGTAAACACATATAGATTGCTATTTTTTAACATAATACCAATGCACCCCCCCTTGTTAGTTACAAACTTCTAAAGTAAGTTACAAGTATGTCTTGGTAGTTGTGTGTGCACTAACTAGATGGACAGAAGCGTATCCAGTTCCAGATTATACTGCTGTGACAACCGCCAGGCAATTGGTGCGCGAATTCTTTCCCAGATACGGATTGCCCCGTGTCGTCTACTCAGACAATGGTCAGCCATTTTCCTCTGAATTAATGAAACAAGTGTCTCTTCTGTTAGGATATAATTGGAAGTTCCATTGTGTACGACACCCTGAAGCAGCAGGCCTTGTAGAAAGACATAATCAGACAATCAAGACGAAACTAGCAAAGATCTGTGCAGAAAAGGGCGTGGATTGGATGGTAGCCTTGCCGGTTGCCCTCTTTTACATGGGTATGGTAGCTCATTCCAGAACAGGCCTATCTCCGTATGAAGTAGTTTTCGGTAGACCGCCAAATATGTGGGGTACACCTATGCCTAAGAAAATAACTGATGTTGACAGTAACATGCTGACAGATTACCTGGCTTCCTTGATGTCTGCACTACTCTCTTGTCGTTCACAGGTTGCTGCCGCCTTCCCTGACAACACCCAGGTCAAGGAACACGCCATAGTCCCTGGAGATTTCGTTTTTGTGCGGAACTTTGATCGATCAAGCCCCCTTGAGCCGCGTTGGAAGGCGCCGAAGTTAGTGTTACTGACCACGGGGACAGCTATCAAGGTAGAAGGAAGAAAAGGATGGCTTCATGCCCATCATTGCAAACGGTACTTTGGACAATCTGGAACTTTGGTGAAGAATAAAGACATTAAAGACATTACAGACTTTGCGCCGCCTTTACTAGAAAGGACTCCACAGCAAGAGTATAGGTCTAAGTTACGATCTAGTAAGTCAGACGAGGTTTAATTGTCTAAGTCCACTAGGTGGTGAATCGGTTAGACTAGATTTCTGACATGTATAAGATCGCATACGAGAATAGTAAGAAGAGCAAAATGAAAGAGAAATACTGCAAGATATTACATAGTAGATGTATAGTTTCTTTGATTATTCTTTTTTTCCTTCTCAAATCTTGGCATTTGAAGAATTAAAAAGAGCATTATGTCAAGCGCCAGTTCTAGCGACTCCTAGTTACAGTAAACCTTTTATGCTTTTCGTAACTGAACGGGATGGAACAGCGTTATCTGTCCTCACACAAGATCAAGCAGGAAAACACAAGCCTTGTGCTTATTTTTCTAGTACACTGGACCCAGTGGCCCAGGCTCTACCTGCGTGCCTGAAATCGGTTGCGGCAACAGCCCTAGCCATAAGACAAAGTGACTCGATAGTGCTGGGGCACCCCCTGACAGTACAGGTACCGCATGCAGTGGAGGTTCTCTTAAACAGGACACAGACACAACATTTGACTGTAGCGAGACTGACAGGATATGAACTGACATTATTTCAACCGCACATAGAGATCAGACGATGTAACATTCTGAACCCTGCTACACGTTTGCCCTCAAGTACAGTAAATGCACCACCACATGACTGTGTGGGATTTATGTGGTAAATAAAATATTACCCTGTCATAATTTCTATAAATAAACAGTTTCATGCAGTAAATGAGAGGCAGAGTCCGTGGTGTCCGATTCAAAAGGGCTTTATTTCCATAACTCGAGTTAGGGGAGAATCGGTTCCATCACCACTAAGGCTCAGGAAGGGTCTTCTAAACCTTCATTACTGAGTACAATATATATATACTTTTAATCTCGTACATAGGGAGGAACGCTCCAGGCAGAGCAAGAGAAAGAGAGATAAGAGCATGTGGGCGTGCATTTGAGGAGTCATAGGTGGGTGGATACATGGAGGGGGTTTCATGGCCAGCTGGAACTTTGCCCTACTTGTGTGCGCAACTTGATCATGACGTGCAACTGACGTGTAACTGGGGGGAGCTGACATTCAGTCTAGTAGGGAGGCCTTCAGTGTCAGGGCGATCAGCACGTCCTGTATTATCTGATATCTTGAGTCCGGGGATGTATTATCTGAAGCAAAGGTCGCTCATCACTAAAAGCCAGAGAGGGCATATATTTCTTCGTTCATTGCGTGGGGGCCGTGGGCTTTCTACGGATGCAAGCTCTGTAAGTCACTTAAACGGAGACAGAAAGGCTAGGCCCTATCTCTGCAGACGGGTTCTGTTTACCTTCTTCACCAGGCAGGAATGTGATTCTGTAGAGCAAGGAGATAACTGTTGTGCAAAATACTGTCTTGGCACCCCGTGCTGGGCCTCTTTCGGCTGAGCCAGAAGTATGCGAGGTCAGGGATACGTAACTGCAGCTCTCAGAGTGTCTAGAGTCATGAAACCCTAATTCAGAGACTGGCTCAGGCTGAGCCACAAAAATGGGTTCATCTTGATTTAAGAGTGCACAATGCAAACACATGGGCCTCAATGCAAAATTAACGTTTCTTACATGGGAGACTTGATGACTGGCATCCTAATGCAGGACGTAAATGCAGAGGCCTCATTATTCAGGCCTCTAAGGGAAAATGCATGGGTGACATGCACATACATTAAACATAGGGTACACGCAGGGGACATATTGGTCATGTAAAATTTCATTTTCCTCATACACATGAAAGTCTGGTTAATCATGAGGATACACAATCACCTTGTGTACCTCTTTCTTCTTTCCATATATTAGTCACACAGAATATATGTGTAAACCAACTTTGATTATAACACACTCCTAATGTTATTTCAAAAGTACACACGGGAGAGAGAAAGCGGCTGAGGGCCGAGAGTGGAGCCCGACTTTGACGGTGAGCAGACCGGTTGCCCTCGGTGTACTGACAGACTTCAAGAGATTACTCAGCGTGCATGCCCCTTACATTGTGGTAGGGTGGAGTACGATGTGTGTGGGGGAGTTCCGTGGGGAGGGGAGAGAGTCGCCTGTGGAAACTGCCGGAGTGCTGGACCTGTTTGGGTGGACACAGGTGATAAATGGTGCCCCAACGCTACAGGCACCAGCCCTCCCCCCCCCCCCAACCTTGCAAGGAGACTACTAAAAGGGGGCCCCTTCAATTCTATTTCAGTGTTGTCTGTTTTGTGGCTGCACTGCATTGCCCTTGCCATAGCTGGGGTGGGACTTCAACTCCCAGCAGACAGCCGTAAGGAGGAGGGGCACAGACTCGAACAACACGCTGAAAAGCACTAGAGGACTCCTGCAGCTCCCATCTTCACCCGTCATCGACCAACAGCAGCTGGGCTGGGCCACCCTCCTTTTCAACTGAGAGTTGCCCTCTATGTCTTGCTGAGGTATATGTAAGCACAAACACATTTTTTGTAGACCCTGGTGTCTCAATGTCTCGACCTCCTTCTAAGGACAAGGCCTCAGGTGTTGTTTCTAAATCGTTGATTCTCTCCTTTTTCGACAACAGCTGTGGGGGCAATAAATGAGAAAATGTGAACTGTTGATGGAAAGCTGGGTATTTTCCCTGCCACCTCAGACTCTGATGTAATGTCTCCCCTCAGTTCTGTTGTTGCAAGCGCTACTGATAATGGGAAGAGAGATGAAATTCAGTTAGGAGGGACTACTACTGTAGTCACAGTTGAAGGTGTCCACCAACCAGTGACTTCCAAAAATGGACTCCGCACTCAAGCACACACGAAAACCTGATGCAGCCTCTACCCAGTCAAGGACTAAAATGAAGGGCCATTTAGAACCACCTCCCTGTGTAAAGGGATGTGAGCCCAAAGCCTCAAAAGATCGTATATATGGCGATAATTTTGATGAGATCGTCCCTAATGTTCTATTATTTATAGAGGCCTCTTTTAGCAAATGTCTGCAGAAATTGGTGCGCATTGAATGCAGCCTGAACAATTAACCTTGTTCCGTGAGGCTAATATTTCACTGACTGGTCTTGTGTGCCCGCTATCTAAGGGGATGGGGCTGGCAAGGCTGGAAATTGAGGCGCACAGGGAATCTACTCAGGGTCCCGCTAGTTTCCCTAGTCAATCATTCAAACATTTATAAAGCACGGCAAATCACCCATGATGGTCTCCAGGCACTGAAGAATGTTGGCTGCTGCTTGGTGGATTGTTTATTCGAACATTCAGGTCTTGAGGTCTTTCCTGAATTGCTGGAGTGGGGGCGGGGCAGTCTTGAGGTGCAGGGGAAGGTTGTTCCATGCCTTAGCCACCAGGTGCGAGGAGGAGCGTCCTTTGCTGTTGGTTTGACAGATCCCAGGAGTGTCGGTGAGGAAAAGGGAGGTGGATCGGAGGATTCTAGGTACACTTAGGTACATCTAGACAGGCATCGTCGGAGTGCACGCACTTTCTTTTAACATGCATTTTATCTTCATGTATGTATTCATGATTATTGCAAGATGGTAGAATTGTACTATCCTTCTATTTTCACTGTACTGCTAATCATATACATCTGCTACTGTCTAACGGTTATTGCAGCACATCTATTTTACACTAGAAGAATAACTGCAATAAATTCTTATTGTAACACACCCGACTGTGTAACTCTCTGAGACCGAATAAGTGAGCACGAGTGACTGAGCGAAAGGTAGTACATTGTTTCCACGATCCTGGGGGATTAGGGCTGTCATGTTCTAAGGTTGCCAGAAACTATTCTCTCCCAGATAAGAGGAGATTCTAGTGGCACTGTGAGCTAGCTAATGCAAACAAGCTAACATTCTCGGTGGGGGTGCTTAGAGCCAGTCTGCCACCAAACCCACAGTTTATGTTATCTGAACTCGCAGATTCTGTATAGGAATATATAGGAACTACACAACACTATTTCAGCAATTCCATAATGTGCACAGTTATCATGCATTTATGTTGACAATTGAGGTTCTCATGCTTCATGCTTGTATATTCTAGTTGTGTACGTTTCAGGCTCTGAATATCCACTGATAATGTGTCACTCACCATTATTGTATTACTCAGGATAACAAGTATAATCTTTTAGTAAATGTTTTATTTGCACAGAACTTGTGTTTTATATCATTTTGGTCATATGATATATCTACAATAAAGACATATTTTTTATATTCATGTGTGGAGCCTTTTTATGGTGTATTTATTGTGCTGCTGGTGTGGGTGTGTTGCACAAACGCTTTACACATTGCCCGCTCTGTGCCAAGCTACCAGGGAATGAGCACAGGTTATCTTTGGTGTGCAATATACTTACCCTGACTAGATTGGTGAGTTCTGCCTTGCCTAGGTACATACCCTAGCCAACCAGAAAGCCCGTTTTTAACAGCTTTCCTACAGAATGTTTTGAAATATTTCCAGATAAATGCCTCTGGCTTTATTGACCATAACTGAATTAGCACTAATATCGCAGACCTTTTTGTATGCGCCCCAGATCGGGGTAGGCTTTTCCATGCAGGTGTGGTAGTAACCTACTAAGGCAGGAAATAAGGGTGGTCAAAAGTAATTCCAGAAGGCTTTTAAGATCCCTTGTGGTGGCCAAACGGGCAGACTGTGAAGCATGTCTGGATAGCGGTTGTGCACACACTACCTTCCTAGATGCATATTCAGAGATAGGGAAGTAAATCAAGCATAAACTATTGCTACTCCCTAAATCAATAAAGAGTTGTGACTCACTTTGGTTTAATAAGGATTGCTCAAGGGCCCATAAATGCTGCTTAATTGCTAGTAGACTAAATAAACTAAATGCATATAAGAAGGTGCCATATACTAGAAAAGGGCTCTCAGATAGGAGGCATGGAAACAGTTGTTTGAGGTTTCTTCCTGGGCTGACATTTTGGGAGGTGGTTAACTGCCTACTATTTAATGACAAAAGTTTTGTACCATTTCTTCGCATAAATTTCAAGGGCATTTGCAATGTCCCACTCAGTGAGGGTCAATGCAAGTCTGTCCCGTGATCCACCCGCCAATGTAATTTAACTTTTGCTGTCAAGGAGATCCAATTAACCATAAGTCAAATGACCACACACATGGCTCCTGGTCCAGACGGGATCCCTGTAGATTTATTTAAGGCAACACTAGAACTGTGGGTGCCCATTTTTTTTTTTGATAATCAAGTTTTATCGTTTTCAAACACGTGAAACAGATCAGCGGATACACGTAAATCAGTAAATCAAATACATTTCTGTAAGCAATGCATCCCACAGTCACAAACCCATAAGACATACACAGGTAAGGTATGGAATCAGGTTAATCACAACCCTCCACATTACCCAACCACTTCCCCCACACTCTACGACGCTTTTTGCTGCACCCCATGGCCATGTAAAGGGCTTTCTCCTGGGTCGCACACCCGTCCACCCTTCTATGTCACCTCCCCAGGTCAGGTGGATCAGAACTTTTCCAGGCCGCCGCAATATCTCGCTTGGCCACAATCATAGATGCATTAAAAAATAACTTTTAATTTCTGGACCCATTGAGGTAACGGGTTTTTAGGAACCCGTTTGGTGCCAGGGGATAACACCCGAAGACCTCTGAGTTCTCCCTGTTCCGGACCACAGAAACACGGAGTCTTCTAGTCGAGTCAGAGATAGAGTTTTATTGATAGCTACCAAGTAACAGAAGTCCTAGAAGCACGACAAACACAGGTCATGTGTTCTCAGGAGACTGTTCGTTTTTACAGAACCAGCCTTCTCCTTATATACAGAAATAATAGCTGCAAGCTAGAATTCTTGAGTTTATGATATGGCTATACACATATTTCTACAATAATACGAAAGAGCGAAGTCATGTAGGCAAGCCCGTATTTTAGATGTCCAATGCGTGATAGATTACTCAGCCAAGCCCGGAACTCCCATCAGATATCGATGAAAACCCCAATAAAGGAAGGCACCTCCTAGTCATAAAACTGGCCATAAACGGGGAACAGGACAGGTGTGTGTTTGTAGAAAGCATGGTTTGTATGTAGTGAATGGTTTGAGGAATGTTATGTATCGATGCTATCGCATTTGGCCACTGGGCGAGGGGCTGCCCAAACAGGTTTGGCTAAAGGCAATGGAGTCAGTTGGGACAGGTCAGGGGGAAGTCAGGGAAGGAGGACGTGTCCTTTTAGATCAAGCTCGACCTTTAATTGACTTATCATGAGGGCAAGACGTAAGATGGATGCGGTTCACAAAATGGAGTCTAAGGGGTAGGGACGGAAACTACGATTTGGGGGTATTGGCGACCCTCGATTATGACGCAAATGCATGGGAATGATGCCCTAATCATTATCGGTTCGCTGACACCAAATTCGTCATGGTACGTTGATATTTTGTGACACGGGTATTGGACCTCGATATCGGGATAACAACAGGGTCCAGATTTTCAGAACCACAGACCCTCCTTTTGCCCTTATGTAAGGCAATAAATCATTTTAATCTGAGTCCAAATCCGTATGAAGGAATTCGTGGAGATGCTGCTGTAACATCATTCTGTTGCTTAGTTCGTCTCTTGACACAGGCTTCCGTACACATGAAGTAGCACAGAGTGCAGGAGCGCACTGTACACACAAGCAGAACATAAACAGAAGTGCTAAGATCATCCCAATGAAGATCAGTGTTTTCCATCCTCAGGCAGTGAACAGTCCCCAGAACCACCCTAGCAAGGACCAATCTCCTTTTTCCACGTGAAGGGAACCAGATATTTCGTGTAGTTTAGAGATGGCCTGGTACACTGTCGGTGCGTTATCAGGGATGAAAATGCAACAACTGGATTGGATCACTCTACACACACCACCACGATCGGCGAGTATGATATCTAGGGCAATTCGGTTCTGAAGGGTCATAAGTCGATCCGACTGGAGTTCGGTCGTCAAATTTCCAAGGGCTCCGGCCGTTGTAGTCACGGCGGATTCAACTGTCCTTGATAACTGGCGGATATTCCTGCTGTTTACCATAGGCCCCCAAAATGGCAGAAAACCCTTTGCGAAGTCAGCGAATTCCTGACCCGCGGTGTCGTCTCTACTCACGACACCTCTAGCTGTCCTTGTCCGATGGTAATCTGCTCGGGCCGTGTAGGTGGGAGGCAGCAGAAATGCGATAAAGCATGTACCTGAGAAGTCAGGGGGAAACCACGTGTAAGCTTGGTCATGGCAGACGAAGTACGTGCCTTTGGCTGCTAATAGTATAGGGGAAGTTCGGGAAGCGAACACATATGTTTCCGGGCATATACTCTTCCCTAATTGAGCTTTGGGATCCCTGCCGATACCCTGTAAACATAAGTGACCTCGGTTGGGTACTATCCAAACTGGGCGGGATTTCTTTGCTGTCTGGCTCTTACTTAGGTAAACCCCATATTTAGTTACGTTCCAACGTGTGTACAGGGTGAATTCATCTTTGGGGATCGTTAGATATGTGTCGAACTCTCTACTCATGTTTCTTATCCCTGCTATTAGTGCCTTGTTACTGGAATCACTTTCGGTAGAACGTGTCGGGTATGGTTCTAGGGCGAATAGGAACATCGTCTGGAAAGCCCACAGAGAACCATAATAACTGAAAGGCAGGATGAAATATGGGATACCCTTATCCGTCGTGTGTGGCATGTGTCCACATATCCAACAGTTCGATGTGTTCATGATGGACTGGTGTTGGTGTAGGAGTTGAATAAATGAGATATTTACAAATTCGAGTCTTCTGGCAGATTCGTGTTCAGGTAGAGGGTGAAAGTAGTGTGGAGAGATAGTAGGAGGAGGCTGTGGCTGGGTGACATTCGAAAACGTAACTTTAAACACGAATAGAGTATAACCAGTTAAAAACATCGTTATGCTACACAACATTAAGATACATGTTATCAGAAACTTTCTTTTGGCCAGTACAGTGCACAATTGTCTTTCAAAGTTCGGGAGTCTGGTAGGTCTCTTTACCCTAGGAAACTCCATCCTCTAGTTGCTGCCCGCGGCGGTAGATTGATTCTGCCAGGGAGCGCGCTCTGCTCAGTCCGGGGTAACTCCCGTGGACCAACCAGAACCGTGGACCTAAAACTTCCCAGTTGCACTCCCCAGACTTCAACCGCGACCCTAGCAGCAGAACCGGATGGCGGTTCGAAAATCAAAAATGAGCAAGTTTCCTGAGAGCGAGAGAGCTGAAAAATCAAAAATAGTTCTTGGGGGAAGGGAAAATCACATTCGTTTGTGTGTCTTTTTATTAGTCTCTTTGTCTTGACCTTAGATTATACTGTTCTTTCCCAAGTACGGTGTGGTCTTCAAACAATATCTCAGGTTCGGTAGTGTCCAACTGCATAGACTGTGGCACAAATCCTTGTAGAATATGATCACTCTCCTTTTCGGTACCAGTTTCTTTTAAACGTGCATCGCTGAAAGGGATGAAGCGAGGTATGGATTCTGTCTCGGAGTCGGCAATTCCTTCGTTGACCCACCGGTCGTATGGAAGGGGCAGAGGGACCCGTTTACAATGGGTCCCGTGCACCCAGTTCTTTTTGCCGTCCACCCGAACCGCTGACCTCGTGGAAAGAAGTACCAAGTAAGGTCCGGTCCACCTCGGCTGTCCGTTGTTGGTGCGCTGGAAGTTCCGCACCAAAACCCACGTTCCGGGTGTGATGAAGTGACCTGGATCGTCAGAGGCTGGTGGAGAGGAACTGTGAACCTGTTGGTGTAAAACACGCAATTTAGTTGTCAATTCGCACAAATAGTCAAGCAGTACGGGGTGCTCTATTTCGCTAAGTTTCTTTGGTCTTGGCACGCCCCAGACGTTGGCTGGGCGGCCAAACACTATTTCATGGGGGCTAAGTCCTAATCTGGAATGGACTGTCATTCTCGTTGACAAGAGTGCTAGGGGCAAGGCGTCAGGCCATTTAAGACCTGTACTGGCTTGGATTTTGGCTAATTTGAGCTTTAAAGTGCCGTTGTAGCACTCTACCAATCCAGCTGATTGGGGGTGATTCGCAGAGTGGAATTTTTGCTGTATGCCTAAACATTCACACACTCTCTTCATCACGCGTCCTACTAATTCACTTCCATTATCACTCCAGACATTTCTAGGCATGCCAAACCTCGGGAAGAACTCTTTGACAAGGGCTTTGGCGGTTGACAAGGCAGTGTTGTCTTTAAGGGGGTACGCTTCCACCCACCTGGAGAAAGCGCAAACAACAACGAGCACATACTTCAGATTGTTGCATCTCTCCATGTGAATGAAATCGAGCTGCAAAACCTCGAACGGATACGTTGGAGGCACAAAATGACCAGCTGGAGTTGGGGTTCCCCTACCGGGATTGTACTTCAAACACACCATACAGTTTCTGACCACATTCTCTGCATATTTCGGGATATTGCTATTTTGCCATACTGGGGCCAATATTTTACAGATTCCTCTCGAACTGATGTGTGCAAATCCGTGAGCCATTGTTACTACTGCAAGTACATAGGCGTTAGGCAATAACCATCGCTGGTGTTCTGACAATTCGACCCAACAACCATTCGTGTCTAATCTACCCTTACTTTCTCTCCATTCATTCACCTCTTTCTCAGTTGCCTCGGCTTGTATAGATTTCACGCTTTCAATGGTGTCCTCACACATTCCTACATCAGTAATCCATCTAGCGGGACCTACAACATACATCCGACTCATTGTGTTCCTTGCAGTCTCTTTCGCAACCTCATCTGCAAATGCATTCCCGCGGCCAACATCATCCTGAATCTTTTTGTGTGCACTACATTTTATAATGGCAACTTGTAACTTGTAGTGGCAAGGTCAGTGACTGGAGGAGCTCATTAACTAGCTGACCATGTTGTGTCTTTGCACCATGTGACGTAAGAAACCCACGTTCACGCCACAATCTCCCAAAACTGTGAGCCACACCAAAGGCGTATTGGCTGTCAGTGTACACATTCACTCGTTTTCCTTTCGCTAACACACATGCTCTGGTAAGCGCAATTAGCTCTGCAGCTTGTGCAGATTTATGGGAAATGCGCGCAGTCTCTATAATGGTGTGTAATGTCGTTACGGCATATGCTGCAGTCGTATCACCATTCGGCAGTTTGAAACATGAACCATCAACCCATAAAGTATCATTGCATTCAGGAAGGGGAGTGTCCTGTAAGTCTACTCTCCCTTTTGTCTCTTCTTCTGTCCTAAAGCAGCAGTCATGTTTATCAATCTCGTCTGTTCCTGTCGGAATGGGTAATAATGTTGCGGGATTCAGTGTATCGCACCTCTTTATGTGGATGTGACTTGCTAGCAACGTAAGTTCGTAACTGGATAGTCGAGCGCTAGTGAGGTGTTGTGTCTTCGTCCTGTTTAGTAAAATGTCTACTGCATGCGGGACCATAACGATCAGAGTATTATTCATGACTAATCCAGCGGACTGTCGAATGCAGACAGCTGCTGCGGCGGTAGCCCTCAGACAACTTGGTAGGGCTTTAGCCACAGGGTATAGAGTTGCCGAAAAATACGCGCATGGGCGCTGTCTGTCCCCAAAATGTTGTGTTAAAACTGATAATGCACAACCTTCCTTCTCGTGGACATATAATGTAAAAGGCTTACTGTAGTTGGGGTTTCCCAACACAGGAGCCGAACATAATGCATCACGCAACTTGTGAAAACTCGTCTGGCAATCTTCAGACCAAGGCATAGGATTTGGCGTGTCTTTACAGAGTAGTGCCAGCAAGGGTTTAGCTAGTAGTGAGAAATTCGGTATCCATTGTCTACAGTATGATGTAATGCCCAAGAAGGCTCGAACCTCTCTCTGTGTCCTTGGGGCACTTAGTTCTGCGATTGCCTGTATTCTTTCTGGTGTCAGTCTCCTTCCCTCCTTCGACAAGATGTGACCTAAGTAGGTTACTTCTTGTTGGCAAAATTGTAGTTTGGAAAGAGAGACTTTGTGCTTCATGTCACATAAGTGATGCAATAATAATAACGTAGCTTTCTTGCAAATCTCTTCAGTGTCTGCAGCGATCAGTAGATCGTCTACATACTGAATTAGTGTTGAACCATTCGGTAGAACAATCGTGTCTAGTTGTGTTTTCAGGGCCTGACTGAATATTGATGGGCTTTCGCAGTAGCCTTGAGGAGCGCACTTGAAGCGGAAACTTCGTCCTCCTAAATTAAATCCGAAAATATCTCTACTCTCCTCAGCAATCGGGATACTGAAGAAAGCGTTCTTCAGGTCAATCACCGAGAACCAATTTGCTGAAGCTGGAACCATCGTCAATAAAGCAGTAATGTCGGGGACAACTGGAAACTGTGGGATAACTATCTTGTTCACTTCTCTGAGGTCGATCACGAACCTATACACAGGGGGTTGTGAAGGATCAGTACGTTTTAAGACGGGCAAAACTGGACTGTTACAAACATTTCCTGTTGTTTCTTCGATGACGTCTTTATCAATCAGGTCATAAACAATCGTCAATAACGCCTTTTCACATTCGCTAGATATTTTGTATTGGGGTATACGTGGCAACCTAATGTTGGCTTTCAACGTTATGACATATGGTGCTATCTCCAAACGACCTACATCATTAGAACCATTAGCCCAGAGTACATCAGGAAGATTCGATAATTCTGTTGCAATATTTTCTTTTGACACATACATTGGAGAAATGACTTTCTTACCGAAAGTAAGTTGTACTCCTAATGGTGAACAGTACAAAGTCGCATATAACCTTTTTAGCAAATCCAATCCTAACAAATTTTCACCGCAACCAGTTGTAAGAATGAGGGGTGCCTCTAATTCGCATGGGCCAATAGAAAGAGATACAGGACTGGAGATCGGGTTTCTAACAGGGGCGCCAGAGAAACCTACTGAGACATTCATTTCGCCAGACAAAGGTGCGCCAGGAAGTTTGGAGTGCCTAATAGAACTTTTTGTAGCACCAGTATCCAGCAGAAATGGCTCTGACACTCCTGAGGCGATCACCTCGACATAAGGTCCATTTTGATCTACTGGAACTGAAACAACTCCCTCTCTTTGTCCATGGCTGTCCTAGCAATCGTTACCCTCATATTCATGTTCTGTGTAATAGTCGTCAGCATAGTACTGAGCTGACCTGGTCGACGCATTATTCTGCTGGTCGAAGCTGTTCATTGAATTCTGAGGCGTAAAAGAAGTTGCATTCTGCGTGAAATTTCCACGGCCCCTACCTCTAGGGGCATGTTGAACACCTCTTCCCCTTACACCTGAAGCACCGCTCAAACATCGCGCAAGAGCCGGACAATTACTTTTAAAGTGACCCTCTTCCTTGCAATATGCACATTGATTCGGGCCATAAGCAATACGCTGGTGGGAAAACTCGTTTCCTTGCGCGTTTCTCGAATACTGATGTTGCGGTTGATAACTGGGCTGACTAGCCGTACGAGGCGGATAAGCTTGCTGGAGAAGAACTTTAGTTTTTAAATCTTTTGTCTTTCTGTCTACTTTATCTAGCTCGTCTTTGCGCCTATTTTCATAGTACTGGGCTGTAGCTAAAATTTGAGGTGACGTAGAGACAGCCCAAGCACTCTCTGAATCTTTCAATTTATTACGTAGTTCAGGCATTAAATTATGTACGAACTTGTCTACAAACAATCTTTGACCACCCTCGGTAGCCATATCCTGACCACTATGATCGGTGAAAGTCTCCTCAAATCTTGTGAAAAAGTCAGACACATTCTCATCTTTCTTCTGCTTGCACGCAGATAGCTTGTCCCAGTTCACGCGTACCTCGGGCATTATCGTTTTCATGTATGCAATAATTCTACCGGGAAGTTCAGCTATTAACGGCTCAGGTTTAGAACCACCAATTTGTCTAGCATCTATAGCGGCAATGTTCGCCCATGAGTCACCTAGTTCTTGGGCATGGTTCGTATGGCGTATTTTGCTCCATAGAGGATGTGGAACAACGTTCCCAAACAGCATGTCTATGTCCGCTAAATTCATTATACATGAGCTTGCAGTTTGCGATAACTCCTTATAATACCCAGTCGGGTTTTTACGAGGATCAGGCAATGTCTGCTTGAGCGCTAAGACTTCTGATCGTTTCCAGGGGACATGTACCCATACACGCTGGAAATGAGGCAGAATTGGCGGTACTACATTTGCATTGCCTTCCCTCCAAACCGGAGGAACCTCTCTCATGGGGTACTGTCTCGCTCTCTTCCTATCTGATACGTCGTCTTCGTACAATGATCTAGAGACGTTTCCTTTACTCCTATAAGAGAGTAATAACTATCGCTTTCTCAACATCTCTGCCTGTAATCATGCCTTCGTGGAACTTAAAGCGTGTACGCCATAGTTCGTTCATTGTGTGTATGGGATCATTTGTCTCTAAATCTTCGCCCAGATATACACACATTTCTTCTAATACGTATCTCTGAGTGGGTGCATTCCATTGACGGAAAACTTCCATAACAGACTGAACATCATATCTAACAGTATCCGTAATCCATTTACGGGCTAGTTAACACTTTTCTTTCCTCGTAATCAGGCAGTTGACTACGTAACTGTCTATCTTCTGTTTTAGGGGTTGTCTTAGGCGACCCAAAGAAAGGTGAAAACAGACCAGTGACGGTACCTGTCACTCTTTGTCTAATAGAAGGAGAAGCTTGCGGAGGAGCAAGTGCATCAGAAAAAACAGGCTGAGGCAAAGAAGAAGTAGAGGCAATAGTAGAGGAAGTTGAAGCAGTCGTAGACGTAGTATCATAGACAATAGCTGGAGCTGTAGGAAAAGTCGTAGTAGTAGATGGAGTATGTAGCAAAGATGGCGGCCCTTGAGAAGGCTGCGCCGGAGAAGTAGGAACCAGCTGAACAGTAGCTGGCGTGTGTGCAAAAGCTGTGTTTCGTGCGCCGGGGCGTGGTATAGAAAAACGCTTTGGCGTTGTAGTAGCGTCTAACGCATACGGTGGAGGTGAGCTTAATAAGTGGGACATTAATGGATCTTTCTCGGATCTTTCCTCTTCACCTTGTCCCTTATTTGGTAACATCGGGTAGCATTTATCTACTGCTAGTTTCGTGCTCCTAAGTATTTGTTCGCTTTCTTGCTCTTCCTCGTTATCCCTGTATGCAACGGCAGCTTGCACCATCGACATACCTCTTTTATTCTTTTTCGCTAACTTTATTTCTTTCTGTTTGGCTTCTTTGCGCCATAAGCGAAAAGAGTCAAACCAGCCCCCATTGAACCAGTCGTGGACCACCAGGAGATGTACAGTCAAAAAATAAAGTTATAAATGTGTCATCCCCATACCCCCATCAAAGGAGGGAATCCGGCATGCAGACAGAGCCAGGCCCGCCCTCTCTTCGCTCCAGAGAAACTTGGTAGTTAGACTGTCTAGTTCCCAGAACCAGGTCCTGGAAAAGCAGAAGGGGGTATTTTGAAGGACATAAAGAAATCTGGGGAGGATCATTATTTTAAACAGGCCACCCTCCCTAGGGGGTTCAGAGGTAGCGCATTCCATTTATGTAAGTTATCCTTGGCCTTCTTAACCAACGGGGCTACATTGAGGGACCAGCCCAGCTCAGGAAGGAGGCTAATCCATATCCCCAAGTATTTAAAGGGTTGTCGCCGAAGTGGTATGGTGGATTGCCAATCAAAGCAATCTCTAGAGAGATGCAGGGGGACCAGAACTGATTTCCCAGGGGTTAGCCACAGACCGGAGGCCTGCTCAAAAAATTGTCAGACCTAGAGGCAGTACAGCCCAGAGGAGGCTGGTTCAGCCAGGAAGACCAGGACCTCGTCCACGTATAATGCGATCTTGTCCGTTTCGGTATTAGGCCACTCCCAGCCACGGATGCGATCCTTAGCCCGCATTAAGGAAGCCAGGGGCTCCATTGCTAGGGTGAATAACAATGGGGAGAGAGGGCAACCCTGCCTAGTGCCCCTGGCAATGGGAAAGGCCTCTGATAGTACCCCGTTGACCAGCACTCGCACTCTTGGGTGGGAATAAAGGACTCGAACCAGAGCTTTGAATTGGGGCCCGAACCCCATCTTGGCCAGCACACACTACAAATATGTCCACTCCACTGAATCAAATGCTCCTGAGGAAGGCCATTGGGGCCAGGGGTCTTACTCGAGGAGGTGAGGGTGATCGCTTCTTTGATTTCTTTCCGTGAGATGGGGCGGTCTAGGTCCTTCTGAAAGGCCATTTCTAGCCTAGGGAGATGCACCCTACCCCGTTCAAGGAGAGCTGAGTGCGATAGCTCGGGGGTGTGCGCTGTGTATGGTCTCCGTTAGTAGACCCCAAAGGTGTTGGCCATCGCCATAGGGGCACGGTGCACCGCTCCAGCCTCGTCAACCACCTCTGGGATAATACGGTTCGCCCTGGGGTATGTGGCCAGCCTGTGCAGGATTGTACCGTTTTTGTCCCCCCAGCCATAGATTCTTGCCACTGAAGACCTCCAGAGGAGCTTAGCAGCATCCAGGGATAGTTGTCTAATTTCGTCAAAAAGGTGGGCAAGCTGTCGGGCCTGGGCAGCATTGTCTGATATGGATAATAGCTGTTCCAAGCAGAGCTCCCGTGCTTCCTTGGAGGAGATCTCACACAACTGCGCCTGCCTCTGGATCTTAAGCTGCCCTTTAGCAACGCCCCATATGGTCGCCTTCCCTGCCTTTCATAGGGTTCCCGGGGAGGCTACAGAACCACCATTAGAAGCAAAGTATTGTTTAAGTTCATTCCCCACCACTTTTTTAAAGTCTTTATTTTGGAGAAACCAAGCGTTCATCCTCCATGTTTGGCGGGCTGAAGGAATGGGAGCCCCTGTGCTGAGGAGTATTGGAGGGTGATCCGAAATGCCTCTGGGCAAAATGCGGACGCCTAGAATCTCAGAACAGTCGACCGCGGGGACAAATATCGCATCTATGCGTGCTTGAGTGTGGTGGGCCGCGGAGGTATGTGTGAACTGAGTGGTGTGGGGGTACCATGTGCACCATGCATCACAGAGTCCCAGGGACTCGGACCAGTTCTTCAGCTGTTTCGCTTGTGCCATTTGGGAAGCGGAGGGAGAACCCATTGTGTCAAGGGCCGGATATAAAACTGCATTAAAGTCGCCCGCAACAACCTTATGGCCCATAGGCATAAAGTTCAGCAGGGCAGCAATGTGTGCAAGTGTGGACATGAGCATCGGGTGGGGCATTACATACATGAGAGTGGGGGGGAGCCAGCCAGAGACCCACAAACTGTCACAGATAACCTATGAGGACCTTGATTCACTTGGGAAAGGACAATGGGCAGGGTTTTTCTCAAAAGGGGGGCCACCCCTCGGGATCCCCTGGAGAAGCCGGAGTGCCATACTCTAACGTACCCATAGCGAGCCAAGAAGGGGCAGAAGTTACCCAGGATGTGCCTTTCCTGGAGCATGAGGATATCTATGTGGAGACGTTGTGCATATCTTAGAACCGCCATGCGATTGTGCCGGTCAAGTAGGCCGTTAAGGTTCCACGACAACACGTGGAGAGAAACCCTAGGGGTAGTATTAGCGGTCATGGTAGGTGTTACCGGGTCTAGGACCTGTATTCTGACAGGGGTATGTAAATGCGCATGGGAGTCCGCAGTGATGTGAGGATTCGCTTGCTATAAGGGCATATCCTGCCCTAATAAAAGTAGCTTGTACCATTCCGTGATAGCTGAAACAAAAAGCAACAACAAAAATAACAACATTGGGAAAAAACCTTCCCAAACCTCCCTCCTTCCCCCAACCCCCACCCTACACTTCGGGAACGGAAGCATCTGTCAACCCCCCATGTGAATAATACAAAACTACAATGAGTGAACAACCAAACTAAAACGCTTGGGAATGGGGAAGCGTGGAGGACCCTTCCTCATGTCTGGATACATGTATATGAGTCCATCGGGAAAATAAGACATTTTCTGAGCGCTGTCTCCGGCAATGGGGACAGGCCTGGGGGGAAGAGACCGGCTCAGGCAGGGTCCTTCAAGAGCATATGGCTATGTGATAGGTCCGTGTCTGGGAGGTCAATCACAGAAGACCGGAGCGAAGCACCTCCTCCATCCAGACGGCCGGAGGAGCCATAGCACCTCCCAGTCGAGGGTCCAGCAGAGAGCAAGATTGGCTGTTGTGAGTGGCCCGGCGGGGAATCCGAGCGGGCCCATCTCTGTCCACGGCGCCTGCAGGATCAGTTACGTTGAGGCTGAGGAGCAAAGGGGGTGAGATGGCCAAGTCTGCCCTCTGCTCCCCCAAAGCCCAGGGTACGGTTTTCGGCCCACAGAGCTCGCTCCTCCGTTGCCCAGGTCGAGGCCTACATTGGGTTGTTGAAGAACAATGTCTTGTTTGCGAACACCACTCGCAGGCGAGCCGGGAAGAGGAACCGATAGTGAATGTTAAGTGCCCTCAACTTTTGCTTGACTTCCCTAAAAGCGAGACGCTGGCCCTGGACCTCGAAGGTGTAATCTGGTAAAGCAGGATATCGCAATTCTCATAATGAAGCAGCTGTTGCTTGCAGGCTTCAGACAGGATGGCGTCACGGTCTTTGAAATTAAGAACCCACATAATGATTGGGCGGGGAGGTGCACCCGGTGCCGGTTTGAGGGCCAAGAACCGGTGGGCCCGCTCAATAGCGAACCAAGGAGAGACAGATCCCCCAGGGACCCACGACCTCAGCCACTTCTCCAGGAAGTCCACCACGCGGCCCTGCTCCGCTCCCGCCAGGAAGCCCACCAGGTGTAGGTTGTTGCGTTGGGATCTGTTTTTGACGTCTTCTGCCCTACGATGCAACTCCTGAGTGTGCGACTGAAGATGGGCCACCTGTCCCTTAAGTTGCTGGACGTTATCCTCTACAGTGGAGATACGGGTTTCAGTCTCTTTAATCTGGGCTGTTGCGCTGCAGAGGGCCTGCCGGATGAGAGTCATGTCTACTCGCACTTCTGCGACCTTGCCCTCCACCGAGGTCTGAGATACATGGATGACCTGGAGGATGGTGGCCAAATCTGCGTATGTAGGAGCTTCTTGTTCAGTCACACCCCCGGTTTCCCCCGCCTACGAGGTGGTGAAGTGATCCATTTTTGTCTGGGTGGCAGGGGCCTTCGCCGATCTGTCCATTCTGCCCATGGGGACCCCTGGGGAGTCGCGGGTCCTCAAAGTCTCCACAACTGGACCCCACAGTGGGAAGTTGACAAAGTACCTCAGGCAGACCAGGGGTCGGCAGGGGCAAGCAGCTACCGTGAAGACTTGCCGCAGACCACTCTGCCTCTGCCCTAAATGTGCGGCCGGCAGAAAGGGAGAAAGGAGGAGAATGGTCTTGATCCAGGGCCGTATGCGGGTCCCCTTCCGCCAGGGCCACAGAGCGTTCCGCTAGGACGGCAACCCACATTAGCCATAGAAGTCCAGGAATAGCAGTGGGTCCAGGACTGGAGGGTCGATGTGGACAGATGTCCCCAGGGATGTAGTAGTGACCAATGACACACGACAGGCCCAAGGAGAGGATTAGGGGCCACTCAAGTCCGGCCTCATTAAGCTAAGGCTCTAACCCCCAGGGAGCCACAGTTTTTCAATGTCTGGCTCAGGTACACCCTTCAGAGGGTCACTGCCACCTGAAACGGTGGCTAAAGCAATCCTGCCCACACCCCAGGCCAGAGTAGGGAAGCCCAGCAGGTCACGCTGTTGCAACTACCGCGCAGGAGGTGTTGGCTCTCCCCAACCGCAGGTCTCAAGAGGCGCGTGGGGAGTAGGGGGAGGAGGTGGGAGGGGAGAGGAGCCACGCTAACCAGGGGCCCCCTCACCCAGCCTGCTGCCCGATCGACTGCCAAAATCCACACCCCAGGACCAGATACCACAGCACCCCCACTCCTTACCTTCAGGCCAGTGCACAGGAGCAGGCCACCCGCCGCAGACCGCCCACCAAACGATGGCTAGCGGTGCCTGCAGCAGGGGCTCAGGCCTCAGGGCACAGCAGGGGCGATCAGTTCGTATTCAGGCCTCCCTCACGGCAGATGAAGGCCTGCGACATCAGCAATATCTGTATGGGCCCCGGGGCGACAGGGGAACGCCGCACCCAGCAGGCCGCTCAGCAGGTGGCAGCCCGTGGCTCAGGCGATGTCCGTCAGGGCCTCGGGGGACGACAAGGGGTGCCGCTTCCAGCGGCCCACACAGCAGGCGTAGGCTCGCGGCGCCGGCGCTGTCATATCAGGCCCCAAGAACAACAGGGGATCGCCGCCCCAGCAGGCCACATCACCGATGGGGGGCCCCCGGCGCCGGCGATATCAGTCCGGGTCCCGGGGGCGACAGGGGATCACCGCTTCCTGCCGCATGCACTGCCGATGGAGGCCTGCAGCGCAGGCAGCGCCGGTCCGGGCCTCAGGGCCGACAGGGAATCGTTGCTCCCGGTAGGCTGCACCGTGGATGAAGGCCCGCAGCGCCGGTTACGTCACGCCAGGTCAGGCCTCGGGGGCAACAAAGAAGGTCCAGATGCCCCACAGGTTCAGCAGGATCGTTATTTGCAGCCAGCGGGCACAGGGGCACCCCGTGGAGCCGCGGCGCAGCAAAGCAAAAGTAGTCCCCACTTGGGAGAGCAGGCAAGCCCAGAGTGAAAGCGCCATAAATCGCTGGGCGCCACACCAGTCCTCTGCCGCCCGATCGACGGCCGATGCCGCTGCCGTCTCTCTCCGGCTGTCCAGAATACCAGAGCTCGGGGAAGCCGGGCCCTGCAGGGGGAGCGCGCGATCCAACCAACACGGAGGATGCCAGCCACACCAGGAGCCCCACAGCACAATCAAGCAGGGCCGGTAATGGGTAGCGGACCGGCGATGGGCCTGGAATCTTCACGGCAGCGGCTGCCATCTTGAGAATGCACACTGCGGAACCAGGAGGCCAGATCAGCCTGCCCAGCCCCAAAGTCAGTGCCCAAACGTCCCAAAGGAAGCTCCGGAGGCCCCCAGGCCTTGAGGTATGAGATGGGAGGTGCCAGGTGGTCCCGATGGCAGTGGATGGCAGAGCGGATGATGCAGGGGTCCAGAGCACACCTAGGGTGCGACCGCTATCTTGACGCTCGTAGCCACGCCTGGGTGCCCATTTTTTTACCCGCATTTTTAACACCGACAATACTTACGGGTCTTCCATATTCATGGTCCCGGTCGATTATTATTCCTGAATACAAAAACGGTTTGAAGATCTACCTAGTTGTTATAGGCCCATCTCTTTGGTCAACTGTTGTCAAGGTGATATACAGGGTTATCCTGGAGAGGCCAATGTCGTAGGCAGATGATGGTTCTATTCTTTCAGACCTGCAATTTAGGTTTCGTCTGTGCCTTGGCACATGTGACCAGTGTTTAAATATTTTCTTGTTAATAAACAAGTACACTATAGTAAGACCAGGGTCCCTGTTTATTGCATTTAAGTCCCTGCCCTCCATTTTCGACAGGGTGAACAGGTCCAAACTTTGGCCTATTTTGCTGGACCTTGGAATGGAAATAGATATTGTCTCCTTTCCAGGGGCGGCTGGTGACATTTGAAAGTGGTGGGCGTAAACTAATTTGCATATTGCACCGCAGCGAGCGAGCTCAGCGAGCGAGCCCGAACCACCTTGCATCCATCCATACATCATTCATGCATGCACCCATCCATCCACCCACCCACCCATCCTGCATCCATACATCATTCATTCATGCATCCACCCATCCATCCATCATGCATCCACCCATCATGCATGCATGCATCCATCCATCATTCATGCATCCACCCATCCATCCACCCATCCTGCATCCATACATCATTCGTTCATGCATCCACCTATCCATCCATCATGCATCCACCCATCATGCATGCATCCATGCATCCATCCATACATCATTCATGCATCCACCCATCCATCCACCCTGCATCCATACATCATTCATTCATGCATCCACCCATCCACCCACCCACCCTGCATCCATCCATCATTCATGCATCCACCCATCCATCATGCAGCCACCCATCATGCATGCATCCACCCATACATCATTCATGCATCCACCCATTCATCCACCCACCCATCCTGCATCCATACATCATTCATTCATGCATCCACCCATCCACCCACCCTGCATCCATACATCATTCATTCATGCATCCACCCATCCATCATGCATCCACCCATCCTGCATGCATCCATCCATACATCATTCATGCATCCACCCATCCATCCACCCACCCTGCATCCATACATCATTCATTCATGCATCCATCCACCCATCCACCCACCCATCCATCCTGCATCCATCATTCATGCAGCCATCCACCCATCATGCATGCATCCATCCATGCACCCATCCACCCACCCATCCAACAATCATTAATGCACCCACCCTGCATCCATCCATCATTCATGTATTTTTATGAACATATAACTTGCACACGGCTTGTCAGTGTTCAATACCAGTCTTTGACCTTTCTACTCCAGCACCAATGAACCTGGTTTCACAGCACCAAAGTTGGCCGCGCTAACCGTCAAACCACATCCTCTCCCCTTTGGTGTGGCCCTGCAGTTTTGGTGGTACATATTCACACCAAAGTCATGTATACATTTTTATAACTTCGTGCCGTGAAATAAACGGGTGACCAGGAATAGACGCACACATTTCTGCAGCATATGCTTTAACACACTGAACTATCTCAAGTCATTTGAGCTTACGGAGTTAATGTGTGTCTGAAAGGGTAAAGAGAACCGTGCCAAGGAAGTGGGTCTAGGTCCAAAATAACTATCTATTCGCTACTGGTCAAATTTCTTCACAGACGACCTTTGACATATGTACGTGGCAAAAAGCAATATATTAAATTGCATTTGCTTACAGATTAGACTATTGATTAAAGAAACAACTAATTCTGCGTCCAGCACTCCTTGCAGGACCCGGGCTATAGTATTGACCAGCCAATACTGGCGCTGTATGCAGCGCCGGGATTGGCTGGGGGGGCACCATGACTGCTCGCCCAGTCGCCCTGTGCAACCCGGGGGCTGCGGCCCGCCCCCTGGTCCTCTCTCTAAGGGGAACTGCACAGGGGAAACAATCTGCGCATGCGCGGGCTAGTTTCTGCCCAAAAATCCACTTGCGCAGCTGCAGCAGGCCTATATGAATAGTCTCAACTTGTCTACCACCTATGGAAAATCCCATGATATGGTTTTGGGCCCAAGGGGGAGCAAGTCTAGGTCTTTTCATATCCAGGACCAAAAGCTAACTAAGTTCAAACCTTCACATATTTAGGAGTGGATTTTGATAACCGCTCTAAAGGGGGTTTGCTTAGAAAATCAAAAAGAATGTCCTGGTCTTCCCCCATAGGGGCTATTTTTTCTTTTTCTTTAAAAATTGGTAGCGAACCATAAGGTGCACTTACCAAGATATATTGAGCCAAATCATTCACTGCAGGTACGTATTGCAGTGATGTCTGGGGTTATAAAGACATTCCAAAGCTCCAGGTGGAGATTGCCTTCTGGAGACGCACCCTGGCAGCACTTGTATCTACCCCTGCATTTATGGTTCATAAGGAGCTGGGTTTGCCCTATCTTTCGGATCTCATTGTGTTACCGCCCCTCATCTCAGGTGTCTCCCTATCTGTGCACATCCTGAGAGCTATTTTAACAGGGAGATAATCATAGACTGTATGCAGTCAATGAAATGGTACTTGTATATAAGGTATACCTTTGGCAGGCAGGGAAGCAGTCGCAGCTCGCAATTCTCTCGGGTGGGGTGGCAGGGTAGGTGGGGCCCGCGGGGGTTACTGCGAGGGGGGTGGGGGAATGGTAAAATAAAAATATAAAGAAAACTTACCTAACCGGTCATGCGCTGCCTGCTGCACCTTCCAGTGTGAGGTATCACCTCTCTCTTTCAAGTCGTTGCGGCCGCTGATCTCTGCCTGCACTGATGCAGGACGGCGGGAGCCGCCAGCTTCCTCCTCGAGATGCTTCCAGTGACCACGTTTTCCTGCTCCTGAACAGGAACAGGCATGCTCCCTCTCCTCCTATAAGCCAATCACAACGCTGCAATGGCAGTGTTGTGATTGGTGCGGAGTCCCGGACAGCGCCCAGCCAGGCATCTGTAGGGAAGCCATTTTCTCTATGTAGGCTGAATGCAGCCTACATAATTTTATTTATTTATTTAATGGCATTTATAAAGCGCATACAATTACCCGTGGGCGTCTCGGCGCTATCTGCAAAAATGTCTCTCCCTGAACAGGTGATCCAGAAGCTTGATTTACTGGTTGAATAACCAAGTCTTCAGTTTTTTCCTAAACTGAAGGAGCGAGGGGCTTGTTTTTAAATGGTGTGGCAGGGTAAATGAAATGAAATGAAAATGTAGAGTGGGCATGACTGCTTTGGACGTCCCTAGGGCCGACCAAACAGTCAGGGTACTCAGAGTGGTGCAAGCCACTCCTCCCTGACCCACCCACCCGCCCGTCCCCAACCAGGCATAACCTCCTGTCCGTCCCCAATCAGGCATATCCCTGCCTTCTGCTTTCTCGCAGCGCGCGAAGCAGAAAATAAAACGGTATTTAAAATACCATTTTATTTTCTGGCACTGTGGGAAAGCAGTGGGGGGCGCTCCTCCACCCTAATGGTGGAGCCGCCCCAGCTGGGAAGAGTAGCTTTGTTTAACTCATCCATGAAGATTGTAATGCCAGATATCCCTTGGGCATGGATCAACGTTTTAATGGCAATGAGAGAGGGTCATAAACTGAGGAAACCCTCAGTTCATGCCCACGTGCTAATTTTAACTGGGCAGGTCATTGAACCCTATCTGCTTAATGTACATAATGTGCAGCATGGATTGCTTCACACTAGATTTTGATTCTACCAAGTACACTTATTGCTGGCCCTAAACCGACCCAATAAAGGGAATAGACAAACTGACGTCTGTACATGTGATCATTTCCATGCCCGGGATCTTGTTCACTTTATGTTCTTCTGTGGTTTTTATGATGCTCCCCGTTAGACCTTTTTGGTACCTCTGCTAAACTCCTTGAAATTTGCCCAGGTTAGGTTTCTCCAGTTACTTCCAGATGTAACTTGTGCAGTCGCCTGTTTTTTGGCATCGTCTCTGAAGTTATGAAAGTAGAATGACGAGGGGAATGAACTACACTTTCTTGACTCTAGGCCTGTTCTTAAATGTACCATCGGAACTAGGTGTATAGCCAGATTCTCGAAACAGTTTATTGGCCTGATTGTTCTAGATTTTTGTATTTTTGTCTGTCACCAACCTAATGCATACACACTATGGGCCAGATGTATGACCGTTTTTTGCCGTCGCAAACGGGAAATCGGCCTGTTTGCGACCGCAAAATTGGTCTGCCCTAGGTACAAACCCTATTTTGCATGTGGTAACCTATTATAGACTCGCAAAATAGGGTTTGCCTAATAGCGACTGGCACTTCAATGTATGATTATTTTTCAACTGCAATTGCGGTCACAAAACTCTATGCCACTCACAAATTGGAAGGGTTCTGCATGGGAACCCTTCCCCTTTGTGAATGGATGCGAAAATATTTTTTAAGAGCAGGCAGTGGTCCCACGAACCACTGCCTACTCTTAAAATATAAAACAGGAACGTTTAATTTTTCTTTTTTAAATGTATCCTGTTTTCTTTAAGGAAAACAGGATGCATTTTTTTAAAAACCTGCTTTATTTAAAAAGCAGTGACAGACATGGTGGTCTGCTGACGCCAGAAGGCCACCATCCCTGGGAGTGCTGGCCATTCCCAATTGGGTCGCAAATTGCACCTGCCTCATGAATATTAATGAGGCACGAAATATGCGACCCCATTAGGAATCGCAAATAGTCTCTGAGACACTGTTGTAAATTACATTTTGTGAGTCGCAAATTGCGAGTCGCAAAACAACACAAATTGCGACTTGCAAATTGCAAGGGTCGTACATCTGCCCCTATGTGCAGTGTCATGCTAGACTGAATTCCCATGCTATTCACTTTAATGTTCTCCTGCCCACTTTTATGACAGTATTTTTAGGGACACAGATCATGATTTTAGGGAGAATCTAAGAATGTAATGTATTGGTTAATAAATCGCGCAATTCTTTATATCTGGCTGTTCCAAACAGTATTGTAGACCTATTTTTTGTTTGTTATGCACTTTAATGTTGTTTCGCATATTGCCATGACATTAGTTTTAAGGGGCTTGGAATTACGAGTTCTAGGAAATTCTAAGAATGATCCGAATGAATCAACTGTATGAATATCTATTTTTATACATTTTTATGATTGTATATTATTGTACAATTTGCTGTATATATTATGTACTTTCATGCTCTTTTTAAGTCAGAATAAAGTCTTTTGAACTGAACTGAAAGATTGAGTAAAAACCTTCAAGGATCCCCTGCAAATATTCCCTGCTTGAACCTGTTTTCAGCGGTTGCATAATTAAGAGGTATTTTAACAGGAGGACTGTAATTTGTAACCCACAGATCACACAAAGGATTTCTGAAAGAAAAAAATCTACCCAATGAGGTATCCTACGTGGAATTCAAGACTGTGACATAAGATTGAGACTAAACGTTCAAATTATTTTATGAACATACAAATATTTGACCTCAGGGTACAAAGAACTTTGCCTGCAACAAGTGTTTAACCACCTGTGCTATTAGGCACCAAGAACCCCATGATTTACAGCCCTTCCGAATGACACTGCATGAAGCATTACTATAAACACCAATCATTCACCTAGTGGTGTATGAATGAAAGCGCACCTGCCTCTACATGAGATTAGTTTCACCAGTACTGAGCTGAGATTATACACCTGGCTGGGTTTACCACACAGGCCCCTTCACTCACACAAGTACAGGGGCGGATGGGTGAGACCGGATGTGAACAATGCACTATAGTGCTTCAGGGATTGAGGTGAGATTATAGACCTGGCTGGAAATACCACACAGGCCCCTTCACTCACACACAAGTACCGGGGCGATGGGTAACACCGAAGGTGAACCATGTGATATAGTGCTTCAGGCACTGACCTGATTAAACAGACCCCCAACGATATAGCGGCATGGATTAGCAAATTTAGCGGCACAAAAATGGAAATTTAGCGGCACAAATATGGAAATTTAGCGGCAATTTTGCGGCATTTTGTGTGGCCATTTTTCCTACAACAAACACAGATATCTTAGTTTTTTAGTTATTTAACAACATGAAGCTATGTATATTTGGTTTCTTTACAATGTAGACTCTTTGGGGCAGATTTACGAGCCCCTTGCGCTGCTTTTACGCTGCCGTTGCGTCACTTTTGTAAAGCAGCGGCGGCGCAAAAGATGCACCATGGTGCGGGGTATTTACAACGTGACGAGCCCTGCGCCAGAAGAGGCGTACCATTGCAGGTCAGTTTGTGTCTTGCAATAGCCTTAAAGCTTGGTGCCACTGTACCTGCTGCACTAATGATGGCTATACCTATCGCCCCTTTTATTAGTAAGCACGTTAAATAATACAGTGTATTTTGAACACAACCTGATATCCCACCGGATGCCCGTTCGACAGACCTAAACACTAGAGAAAGAGCAGTCAAAACCGCCAAGTGGTCACTTGTTAAACAGTAGCGAACTGCATGTTGGTACTTGTAGTTTCGTTGCAAAATGTCAGCCTGCAAATCGTCTCCGATTTAAAAGCGGGGACTGGTTGAAGTTGACACCCATGACATGGGGCCACTTGACGTCGTGTTAAATTTCTCGCCTCTAGGATTTTTCCCATGGCTCACTCCCAGGGGGAAATGGTCTGCAATAGGTGAGCTCAACCCTCTGACTTCATCCCTTGTCCAGCGCGCCTCTGCAGATACCCCGTCCCGTGTGCGCCGCAGCTCTCTCGGCTGAGTGGTTCTGTCTGTTTATCTTGAGGGACAGACATCACTGCACGGCGCTCCGTCTCCAAGCCCGCGAATAGGGTGACCAACTGGCATTGGTGCAAATTCAGGACGGTGAGTATAAAAATTCAGGACAAAGGGTCAAAATTCAGGACACAAATTCAGGACAGGAGCTCAAAATTCAGGACAAAACTTCATGACAATAGGTACGTTTTACAGACACATCAGAGGTCGCGCAATAGTATATAAGTAAGCCCGGCCATTTCCAAACATATTCAACCGTTTGCAAACCTATCCATCATGTATCCTTCCATCTATCATTTCACTCATCCATCCCTTCATCCATCCCCTCCTCCATCCTTTCACTCATCTCCATTATCCATCCACCCTTTCACCCTATCCATCTGTACACTTATCCATCCACTCTTCATCCCATCCATCCATTCACTCATCCATTCAGCCATTTACCCTTTCACCAATCCAGCCATCCTTTCACTTACTAATCCTTCCACCCATCCACTATTTTAGTTATCCATCCATCCTCCCTTTCTCTCTCCATCGACCCTTTCACTTAGCCATCCTTCCTTCCATCCATCCTTTCACCCACCCATCATCCATCCATCCATCCATCCATCCATCCATCCATCCATCTGTCCTTCCCCTCATCATCCATCCTTTCACCCACCCATCCATCCATCCTTCCCCTCTATCCATCCCCTCATCCTTCCATCCTTCCTCTCATCCATCCATCCTTCCCCTCATCCACCCTTCCTTTCATCCATCATCCATCCTTCCCCTCACCCATCCATCCATCCATCCTTCTCCTCATCCATCCTTCCCCTCCATCCATCCATCCATCCCCTCATCCATCCATCCTTCCCCTCCATCCTTCTCCTCATCCATCATCCTTCCCCTCATCCATCTTTCCCCTCATCCATCATCCAGCTACCCTTCCACCCATACATCCAGCTATTTACATTTTCTCTCCATCCTTCCCCTCTCATCAATCCATCCATCCATCCTCTCTCATTATCCATTCATTCAATCTTTCATTCATCCATTCACCCTTTCACTAATTCATCCAGCCATTCACCCATCCCTTCACTTACTTACTCGCCGACCTTTCCATATTAAATTTGAGCTGAGCCCTTTTGAGAAGAGGCCCATCAAGAACTTCACCCTTGCTGCAGGGGCCGTTCCAGGACTGGGACAGAAGCCACCTAGGGCGGAGACAGGATCCACCACAGGGGGGGACAAGAGCCATCACAGGTGGGGGTGGACTGGAGCCACAACATGGGGGGACAGGAGCCATCACAGGCGGGGGTGGACTGGAGCCACCACATGGGGGGACAGGAGCCATCACTGAGGGGAGGGCAGGAGTCATCACAGGAGAGGGAACAGGATCCACCAGGGTGGGCACAGGGGTGGGCATGCAGTATTCTAGTATCATCTTGGGCTCCTCGCCCCCTCCTGCACAAGACAACGAGAAGACAGGCTCTCTGTCCAAAATGCCATCCCCCACTGTGATGTACAGTACTTACAGGAGATACTCTAAGAGAACTGATTGAACTGATTGTCCTCCATACTTTGTTAATCAGTGTGGGTGCGATTGTGCCATTTCTTTATTTTCTTACATTATAGACTGCATGTTTGAAGAACCGAGGTTTGCTTACAATTTAGTGACAGTAATTACGCTCTGTGAAGAGAACCACGTGCTGCCTCTGTATAATCAGGGGTGTAATCTGGCCGAGTCTCGGATGTTTGGGGCCCTGGGTAGAAATGGAATGTGTGAGCCCCCCTCTAAATAGCAGAGACATGACACATTCAGGGCTGTTTGCATGTGAATAGATGTCGCTGCTCCTGAACCTGCAGCCCCTCCCTCTCAGTCACCTTCGAAGTACCTCTTAACAGGTCATCAAGGGCTAGAGGTGTGAGGGTTGCCATCCCGCTGTGCCTCTCCATTGCTGCTGAGTATCCGAGGGGCTTTGCTGCAGCATCGGAGTGAATAATGCTCCATGAATGGTGTGGGCAGACAGGCGTGGCAGTGAAGGCTGTGCCACATAAAGCAGGCCCCCCAGGATATAGCGAAAAATGCCGCGATTTCTACAAAAATGCCGATTTCTCGGGCATTTTTGTAAAAATCGCGGCATTTTTTAAAAAGTGCCGATTTCGCTGCAAATCGCGAAATCGCGATATCCTGGAGGGTCTGATTAAAACAAGCAGACAACGTGCTGAAGGTGAAGGATTGTGACTGCAACAAGCACCAAAAAGATCATTGACATCTCGGACATACAATTCATGTTCCACTTGTAGACGAGAGGGGCGACTCTTTATAGGTTTTCCTTTATTACATCAGACAAAACCCCTCAGACGCAACAACGGATCAATACCTAAAGCAAGCCAGACCTATTGGCTTTGTTGGCAGGTCAGCTTTCAGTTGCTTACTACAAAAGTTGGATGCTAAACTGCTATGAATGAGGTGAAACCTTTACCCATACAATGTTAATATTTATTCAAATGACAAAAAAATGAAATAATATGATTGGAAAATGTGCCGGATTACACCACAGAGTTTGCCATTTCTTGCTGAATAATTTAGCCAACCCTGCCTCATGATTTGATTCTCCCCTGCTACATAATTCCAATGGCCTGGTCTATTGGTATTGCCTTAACTCTTTCTCCCACTCTCTCATCCTTCTCTCTTCTAATCTAGTCATGTTCTTCTCTTACCCTTAGTTTGTCCGCATTTAGGTTCCAAGATTAAATGTCTTCCTTTCCTCAGTTCTCAACACTTCTTTCTCTTCCCATCTCTCGTCATCCTTCTCCTCTCCCTCTTGTTTATCCTCGCCCTCTCTTTTCTCGTGGCCCTCTCTTATTATCTCTTTCCCTCACCTCTTCCACTCTTCTTTCTGCTGTCTTTACATCTCTCCACATCTCCCGCTTCTCCTTCTCTCCCTCATGTCAGGTCACCCTTCTTTCCTCACTTTTACCTCTCAGCTTTCCACACCTCTTTCCCTTTTTCTTACCTCTCAAACTTCCTCACTGTTCTTCTTCCTTATCTAACTTTCGCTTTCTTTTATTCGGTTTCACCCCTGGTTCACTTAATAATCCGAGAGGTGGTTTGTCCCCATGAAAGGAATGATCCTGGGGTGGGTGAAGAATTACTCTCCGCCTGCAGAGTTGCAAGAGTTTTGCCCAGTCCGCGTGGAGCATGGAGTTCCAAATAACTCTGCGACGCAGAGCGGAGATTTATCCTCTTGCATCACTCGTGAACATTAAGGGCCATATGTATGAAAATGTCCATTTGCGATCCTCAAATAGCGATTTTTTGTGAATCGCTATTTGAGAATCGCAAATCGCTTTGTATGTAGGATTTGCAATAAATGTTGCGAATCCTACATCTTCCTTAATTGTGAATCGCAAATTGCGATTCGCAATTAAGGAATAGTTCCCCATTCATTCCTAAAGGGAATGAATGGGAAGACATTCTCAATTTGTGATTCCCAATTAGAGAATCGCAAATTGCGAATGCAGTTTCAAGGGTGCCAGGGCATCAAAAGGACACCCTGTTGCACCCCTGAAATGAGCATGGGTGCAGATGTGGCGCACATACATGCCCTAAGGGCATATTTGAGAGTCACATGGCACTTTGAAAAGTGCAAAAAAGTGAATTTTTCAAAGAAATTGCGATTCCTTAAGTCCAAATTGCACTTTTTCTGTGCTTCTTACATTCCATTGAAGGAATCGCAATTTGCGATTCCTTATTTTGCGAGGGGTATTTTGTGTCATACATTGGACACTGCTGAATTGCGATCGCAAACGCCAAAATTCAGCGTTCGCAAAATTGCCTTCATACATACGGCCCTAAGTTGGCGAGCAAGAAAAAGCATGCGCTAGACCACCTCCCGGTGAGATTTCTGAACGCAGCAGGTCGCTACTCGCTACCACTGGTATTGTGAAAGCTGCCGTTTGCTTTGATGAAGCTGCTGCTCAAGTAGAAAATCTACTGAAGCAGCAGAATGATGCAGCGCCCTCTTGCATTCTGAGTAATGCTGTTTGCGCTGATTTTACAGCACGGGAAAACTCCTGCAGGCACATGAATCACGGTAGGATTTTGCGAGTCCTTAATTGCGATAATTAAGGAATCGCGATTAAGGACTCGCAAAAGCCTATGCATGTAGGAATCGCTGTAAAAATAGCGCTTCCTACATATTCCTTATTTGCGACTCGCAAATTGCGAGTCGGAAATAAGGAATGTCTTCCTATTCATTCCTATGGCATAGGAATGAATTGGAAATTGCATGAGCAAATTGCGAGTACCAATAGGTCCTCGCAAATTGTGCATGCAATTTCAGGGGGCAAGGGTGTCAAAAGGACACCCTGTTGCACCCCTAAAATTGATCTGTGCACAAATGTTGCGCACACACATGTCCAAAGGACATGTGTGTGTGTAACCTACAACTTTGAAAAATGCACTTTAGTGATTTTTTCAGAGTTTTTGCAAATTACCATGAAGTTCAACTTAATGGTAATTTGTGACCCCTAGTAGCGAAATCGCTACTTCAAAGTGGTTCTTGCATTGCATTTAAGGAATCGCAAAATGCGATTCCTTAAATGCAATCACAATTTGAGAACTCGTAATTAATTACGAATTCTCAAATTGCGAGGGCCTTCACCCTTGATGTATCGCAAAAGCAAATTTTGCGATCGCAAACGGCTGACTTTCGCGAATCGCACCGTTTGCGATTGCAAAAAGCTCTGTTGCATGTGCCAGCTGGTGCTGAAAATCAGCACGAACAGCATGATGTACTGGACCTCACCGCCCTCGGAACTCCTCGTGCATGGCAGAGGTTTTTGGGCACTTTGCATGGCAGAGTTTTTGGGGCACTTTGCAGAGCTCCGCGTAGCGGAACTCTGCAAACTCCACCCAGGCTTAGACTAACAAACCGCAAACTGTGCAGGGTCTTCTCTTAAGGAGTGAGGAAATAGTAGGTGGGAAAGAGCAGCCGAACGAGGTGAGGAGCCAGAGTAGAATAACAGGAGGACAGAGAGAAACAAATCAAGTGAAGGAAAACAAAGTATGGCGTAAGTGACGAGATAGGAAACCAAAAGGAAGTAAAACAACATTAAACGCAAGAAGAGAGTAAAGAAAAATAAGTGGTGAGAGAAAAACACGTACGGAGAAAAAGCCTGATGGAGAAAATGCAATGAAAATAATAGGAAAATTAGGAAAACCACGAGAAAGTGCGTGATGGAAAGCAGAGGAGCGTGAAAATGGAATATGTAAAAAAAATGAGAGGGTAATGAACCTGAGGAAACAATAGAAGTGAGGAAGAGAGATAGACTGAGACAGGCGACATCCACTGAGGAGAGGGAACTGAGAACACAATAGCTGTCTTCACAGAGCTTCAGTCCCATGAATAAGGCGCTCACTTGTCTATTGGTCTCAAGGAGTGAGGAAGGGAGCGAGGAGGAGCGATAGTTGCAAGGTTAGGGTTAGTGAAAAAAACACAAGGACACAAGTGTGGAGGGAGGTGAGGGTCAGAATATCGGGGACATGGGGACAAGGCGAGAGGAGAGGTATGAGCCACTGCTGACGGCTCTAGTGATGGACAGAGAGACAACGAGAGAGAAGTCCGCACAGGTGTCAAGAGTCCCACCTTCCAGGACTGGTACAGGGTTCACTACACGTCCTGGTATCTCATGTGTATCGTGCAGAAAGTCAGGATTTGCCAATGTTTGCTTATAAATGTAGATGTTTTTTGTTTGAAGTTGAAATGTCAAGGACTGATCTGTGCTGTCTTTGGTTGGTGACCCCTGGTCTCTGCTTCTCTCTCTCCTGCAGCTGCGGTGACCATGGATCCGGACAGTGTGAGTCCGAAGCTCGTCCTTTCTGAGGACGGAAAGAGCGTGAGGCGCGGAGACGGACTGCTGGACCTGCCCTACACGCCCGACAGATTCACTCTCTACAGCGCTGTCCTAGGGAGAGAGAGGCTGAGCTCTGGGAAGCATTACTGGGAGGTGGAGGTGGGAGACAAGCCGGCCTGGGACCTGGCGGTGTGTGACGACAATGTGAGCAGGACGGAGGAGATCATAGCAACACCTGAGACTGGATTCTGGATGGTGCGGCTCAGAGATGGTGAATACGAAGCTCTCGGTATCTCCGTGACCCTCGTGACCCCTCGTGTGCGCCCCACGGTTGTGGGTCTATTCCTGGACTATGAGGCGGGCAGGCTCTCGGTGTACAATGTGGATGACCGCTCTCTGCTCTTCAGCTTCACCGGGGCCTCCTTCCCCCCCACCCTGCGGCCCTACTTCAATCCATGTTCCAACGAGGGAGGAAAGAATCCGTGGGCACTGCGAATCCTACCGGTGACAGGAGGGGAGTGATAAGGAAGAGACCCTCGGGCAATAAGTGGAGCTCATTAGCGCAGTCAAGTGCTACAGTCTTTTACTGAAATGACAGGGGTCGGGTATTTTCGGGGGGGGGGGGCTGGATCCTGAATATTTTTATTCTGGGTGCTGCCTTTCTTGAGGGGAGGGGGGGCGCTGTACTGTGTTGTGGGGCCACTCTCCTGTATTTTGATTAGGGGTCAGTGTTCTGCAATGGAGTATATTTATCCTGTATTGTTGTTGGTGGAAGGGGGGCCACCATTTGGTGTGTTGCAGTCATGTGTGTTAGAGCCGGTAACTGAGCTGTTCCCAGGAACAGCTGCCCATTATTTTACTCGGCTACACTGACTCCATATTACTGTTTTTTTGGGAGGTATCTCTCACTGTGCTGTGTTTCAGCCAGGGCCTTTCCTAAGCTGGCAACAGGTCTATCTGCCAAGGAGATTGTACCTCACTCTAAAACATAGCTTCGCATGGGCAGTCTATGCGCTAAAGACGAAACACTATGATGTGTGCTCTAGGTAACTTTGGCGTTTCTATCCTAACTTGAAGAAATACTAGGATGATTTAGTGACAGAAATATTGCATGTTATTGGTGAAAGTTAGAGATGTAAGACCGGCAAATATTTGATTGATTGATTGATGAGTGACAGAGTAACATTGAACGTGGGGGAGGGGTTTGCAGAAGGAGAGGCACTCAACAGAGAGATTGAAATACAGTTGAGACAGCAACACGAGCAGAGGGGGTCAGATATTTGGCTGGGTTCGAAGCATAAGAGGGAGAGAGCTAGTAGATGCGTGCACGCTCTTGAATGCTTAAGCGAAAAGGAAAAAGTAGCTCCCTAAAACAGCGGGCCACGACGCCTACTCAGGGGGTCTACAGCTGCTTCGAAAATAAAAATCATTTTAACAGATTAATAAGGTGTATATAAATAAAGAAAATGTAAAATTGAACATTTTAAAACATTCTCTTAATGTGAAGGAATATTAACTTGTAAATTGAGGGATAAAAATGAAGTTGCAGCCTCATTGATTCATGGGAGCAGTGCAAGTTCATCAAACATAATATAGTATGGATGATGGGTAGCCTTAATTGATTTTAGAACTCTCCAACCTTCTCATTAAAGTATACATTTTTTATATGTGCATGTGAAATAAATAAAATGGCATAATCTGTGTATTGTTTTGCGGTTCAAATCATCAAAACTGCTTAGGCTGGGGGTCTCGAATTCCATCAATGACTCAGTGGGCTTCCTTGGATTCTAGTAATGACTAGGTGAGGGAGCACAGAAGTCAAAAGGATTCAAGTCAGCCAAGCCAAAGGATGGCAAAGAGACTATGTTCCAGAGAAGGGACACACACAAGATGTAACACACATAGTGTAAGAAGCAAGAAATAAGAGTGACAATAAAGTCAACCAATAGTAAGCAATAGGCAGGCTGTAAGTCCACTGTGAGTTCTTGGTAAGCTCCCAATAGGTCTTTCCCAACCAGGCAGCTTGTGCTGTAAGTACAAGTACACACTTAAGCAAAAGTGACAAAGCTTTTCGACATACTTTAGTAATGTCTTTAAGCATAAAATTAGCAAGTGCTAGCTAGCTGAGTTAACAACATCTATGACATCACTGATCACATCATACCCAACTACTGCTCCTCAAATAGAAGTAGTGTAGTACTGGAGACAAGTCTAATTCAGTATGGTAAAAGTAATATAGTGCACACTTCAGCCAACAGTGAAGTTTTACATGCAGGCAGTACTTCATTAAAGCAAGTTAGAGACTGCGCAACAGAAATTTAAGCTTCTCCTTCACTGATTTCTCACGTATACTCCTCCTGTGACGCTGCTTGCGGTGCTTGTCCCATCTGCTCCACCCATTCGCTAGTCGCTTCTGTTAGTTGTTTGTTGTTGAGTTGTATGCACTATGCCCGAATACTGTGTTCGAACTTGTATCGAACAAACGCTTTAATTGCTATCAATTTGTACTGGCACTGGTTGGGTTTTTGTTTCGGCCATGCCTGGAATGCTTTTTGAAGGTCTAAAGATTTTGAAGGCTTGAGCCCCTTGGAGACACTGGAGACTGATTGAGGTTTGCAGCGGAGACTCTCTAACTGGACTATACTGTTGCCATGACCTCTGCCACAATCTACAGGCACTTCCATATTCACACCTGTGAGTGAGAGCAGGCACTTGTAGTGGCCCACTTTGCCCTCGCTTGGGCTGGGGGTCTAGTCCCTTCAACAATGCGCATGCATCAGGGTACGGGGGCACCGCATCTGTCGCAGGGATTTCTGCTCATATACAGAACTGTGCATAGGGACTCAGAACCTCAGTGAATTAGGGTGTACCAAAACTCACCTTAGTATCCAAAATCCCCTACCAGACTAGCAATCAGTGTCTAATTGGTTCTTCCATATCCCCAATGTTTAGACAACCCGGAACATGGACTTAGAACACCTCCGGTAACGTGGAACACATGAACACTCTTTCTTTATGCCAACATACCAATCCAATCCGAGGAGTAAATGAAGACACGTGCAACTTTGAAATGTTTATTTCTAATGCTGTGTTCTCAGGTGCAGTATCTTAGCTAATACAAGCAAACATATTATAAGCAACAAGGTTAGCAGCATAGTTACTAGTTCATAAAATACAAATGGAGAAAGCATGTTAAAATGCTAAAGGGAAGAAGGCTAAATAGAACCTAAGTCTTACCCTCGCTTGCTAGTATATTATATTTTATCTAAAGAAGGTCTCTTTGGGTTTTAGAAGGGTGGCCCAATACCTCTGGATTTAGTGGAATGGGATCACATCATCTTCAACCAGCTCTCTGCATGCGAATATCCATCAAGCGTGTGTTCATGCCCTGCGCAGTGCATTATTAGAACGCGCCAAAAATCCAGAGTTGGCCCAGCTGCATATGTGTTATGTCTAGGACGTGCGCTGATCAGACCTCACAAAAATCACTGTGTTGAAAGAACCTTGAAGGCCTCGGCACTCACTGTTCAGACATAGTTTACTGAGCAAAGCTGATACTATAGAAAAACATATTATTCTCGTGTGAAGCAAAACATTCTAGTAGGCTCAAAGCTCTAATAACAATATGTGCCGTGTGCAGAAGCAGCAGAAAGGTAAAATGGTGTTTAAACTTCTAATAAGCTCATGCTAACTTAACACAGTGTGAAGGCAAAGCATATCTATATGACACCCTCCCTTGATCCGAGCACAGATAAGATAAGATAAGATAAGGGGCAAAGTTCCAGAATGCAGAGTTCAAATACGACAGTCCGCTCAAATGTGCAAGAAAAGAGAAAAAAAAAGTTGTCTTTTTAAAATTCTCATAGTGAAGTACATTTAGTTATTTGCCTAGCAAAGTCAATAGGCCTGGGGCAAAGAAATGTTTCATAGAGCCGAAAAAAATAATAATAATAATAATAAAAAAATGTTCGAAGTCCAATAAACGACCTTGGTTATTGGAGAGTGAAGCGATGACTCTCCTCATCCTATTATTGAATATGCAAAATATGCAGCAACAGCCTCCAATAGGAAGTCACTGCTCTCATCTGAAAACAGTTCAGGCATCCAATTTAACAGTGGGAAAGAACACACACGCTCTTCAATTACCAGAGCCTCTAGCACATCAGAGGACAACTCGGTGGGTTTTCAATGAAGCCGTGTGCCAAGAAATCTTGCGAATATATTCCAACGACCCAGTATTCCATGCATCGCTGCAAAGGCCATAATCCCTCTGTCAGAACAAAGCAATTCATGAGCAACTAAAGGGCTCATAAACTGATTATAAACCACATCGGGAGATACCGTATTGCAGAGACACAAATCCATGGCCCAGTCGAAATCGCAACTCAGGCAATGAAAAACAGGTTGGACACATGTGAAGTAGGAAAATTGAAATGATAATCCGTAAGCTACACTTAATGTCGCAAGTGGCAATGTTCCATAATACTCAAGCATTCTGTTAGGAAACAGCGCCAGACGGGACTGCTCCTCTCGAAACACAGGATGTGCATCCATTCTGAGTTAAACAAAAAAGCAAAAGAACGCCCGCAGCCAGAGCCAATAGTATGGGAAATCCACCAAACAGGCTGGAAAAGATCGAATGAAAGAAAGCCGGGAAGACCCCGAATATAGTTTGAAATGAAGACACAAGGCCCCCGCTCACGACTTTAACAAAGTGCGCGAGACCAGTTGTGGAGGATGCGTTAAAGATTGTGTGAATGAATTCACCGAAATGCAAGGGAAAGTCAGTATTTAATAAAGCATGCACCTCTGTGCGGGTGTTAGCCACGTGAAGGCTGAATGTCTCACAAGCAGATGTGAGGGCAACTTCTTTCTGGGACAAGAGAGCTCTTATGCGACTCATCTTGTTGAACTCTGCTTTCAAGGTCGGAATCGTGGGCCAGATGGAAACATCAAGTTTCCCATGCGGGGGTGGATACATTACATTCTTACAGCAAACCACACGCTCACCAACTGTACCTACATAAGCAATGCCTTTTAATAACCCACAGCAATCCTCGTTATTCAAAAGTAAATAACTCCCGTTTGCCAGCAATGTGAATGTGGGCACAATCACCAGCACAGGTGTACCTTTCAAAACACAATCCAAGGCCAAATTTGGCTCATTCTGGTTACAAGAGCCGTGCAATTGATTTTGACCATGGTACAAAACAGACACTTCATCCTGCACAATATCAACAACAGACGATACAATATTGTCTAACGTGTAAATGCGAGAAGAAAGTGTATTAATGCTGTTATCTACAACTGCCAACACTTTCTCCAAATTAGCCTGATCTATAGCTCTAATGCGGGTAGCCGCCTCAATCTGGGAAGTTTTCCAGACTTCGTTGTAAATAGCATATATCCATCTTTTAGATCTACCGTGAGCCGGGCCTTTTATAAAATCATTCAGATCAACATAGTCAGTCAGTTTAATATAAATGCAGCTTAACTGACGCCAAAGTGGAGTGTTTGAGCCAATTCTGACATAATTTGCCTACAGAATAGGTAGTAACAGAATGGTCATTTTCAAAACGGGGATTCACCCTGACCTCTGTAAAGCCGGGAGCCATACCCAGAAAACAATGCTGGCAAGAATCAGCACTCCTGTGCCAGAGTAACCAACCCTTGGGATCCAAACTGGATATGTTAAATGAAGAATTTAGCAACAGAGTTTGTAACTCTGATCGATAATTTAATACTAGTATTCCATCCGGAATATTCTTCTAAGTCAGGAAAAGAAGGAGCATTTCATTTTTTAGTAGTAGCCAATCCAAAGCATGTCGTCTGTGAAATCGTAGAATTCAAAAACAACATATGGTTCGGGATGAGGGGGATGCTCGATGCAAAGCCTCTGTGCCTTGCACTTGCCAGCTCTTAGAACCCCAAACTGATTTAAGGTCAATAGTATTCTTCCACAGCTCGTAGCCACCTACAGCCAACTGGTCGAGAAAGGTCTTCGAGTACAATAATTTAGTATCGGTAAGTAACTTTGGATGTGGACTGTTCAGTAATTTTAAAATAAAACGCATTGGGATTTGTCTGATTAAAATCAGTAAAATAAGAGTATTTCTTCAAAAAGGAAGCAGAACTGCCCTGTATAGGAGCTGGACAATGCTCCCATTGTGTATAATTTACAGTGTTCATCCTGGTATTAGTTTGATGCAGGAAGTGTCTGCCAAAATGTTGGTAATAATATAAATCACCGTAATTAGCAGATTCTAAATACAAATCTTCAGCATCAAAGTGAGCATAATATTTCAAATCAAAAAACAAAGCTTCAATGGCCTGAACATCCCAATCATCAGAAAATATATTTTGTTTAACTACATCCCCAGTAGAAACTCTAAGCACATTAGGGACATTTATAACCTCAGTGGGCCCATGAATTTGAAAACTAACAGCATCCCATACAGTCCCATCTAAAACAGGCCAAGCCGTGATGTTAACAAAAGACAAGTCTCTCTTCAATCTGTGTGATGAGGAATGGGGAGCCAAAGTTCCATTGATATGTCGAATGCATGTTCTCTCCTCGACATAGTGTCCACTGACAAGTTGAAAAAAATACAACACAAATCCAATTGACATGAAAAGGTAAATTGAAAAAAGTACCAACCAAATGTAGGTCCAAGGGGGAATCAAAAAATGTTTTTTAAATAATTGAACCAAAACAGAGACCTTCGAAGGTTTCTTTGATGTTTGTGAATCAGTGTCAAATGAATCTGTATTCTGTAGCCAAGCGAGTTTGCAAGTCAGGCATTGATAAGTCAGTTGGGTAAGTGTAGTCAGTTTCATCATGTTGAGTACCAGGTAGCATACTCAATAAAGGACTAGAAATTGCAGGCATCTCGAGGGCAACTTCAGGCACTGGATTCGAAACCGAGGCCAAAACAGAATTTCTCACAATCGAAGGACATGAGACTGCCAGTGTCATACTAAGAAGAATCAGCCACTCTCTGTATCATGACATTGTTAATAGAGATATACCTGTTTTCTTTACGACCTGGAATTGGTGGTAAAATGACTGTTCTTGTGCCCTTCACTCCAAGCACTGGAACTGGTGCTCAATACGAGGGACCACATTCTTTTTTGTTTTCGATCTTCTCTCGAACCAATTCACCAACTTGGGGTAGCCAGCCAAGTACCAGGATCTGCAGCGCATCATCCGAGCTGGAGGGCAAATGTTCCTTTGCAAGACTGTCTCTCGTCTTTTGTAGATCCTGTAAAACATTGCAATGTTCATCTACGTCAAAGGAGGTAACAACTGCCACCGAGTCTAGACCGTCAAGGTCTGGGACAAACATCTTCATACCAAAGAGCATTTCGTATGGGGTCCGCCCACACAGAGACCTTCTAGGGAGATTATTTATGGCACGCTGCACGCTATTGAGGTGGGCTAGGCAATTCCTGCCAGTGCCTATAACCCTGGCTGTCAAAGACTGCTTTAAGTCACGGTTCATTCGTTCCACAACACTATTACCCTCAGGTCTGTATGGAGATGAAGACTTGACTTGGACACCCAACGAAGCCATGGCATCCTTGTACGCCTTAGAGGCGAAAGCAGGACCCTGGTTCGAATGGAAGGTACCACAGGCAAAAATCCCTACAAAGACACGCAAGTCTCCTATGACAGTTCGTGAATCAGCGCTGCGGTGAGGCCACACCCACACAAAGCGTGTGCATGAATCAACTGCTACTAAGATGTACTTATACGCAGTATCAGAAGAAAAAGAAGGACCGCAGTGATCCAAATAAACACAACCAAGTGGTTTATTAGAAATGTACAACTGTGTCTGTGGCGGACGCACAGCAGTTGAATGCTTAATCTGCAGGCAAATGTCACAATGAAGGACATAATCACACGTCTGTTTGTACAGTCCCCGCCACCAGAAACGTTGTTGTAGCTGAGAAACAGTAGCCGAAACGCCTGCATGGGCTGCAGTAATCAGCACTGACCTGCGATCCGCGTTGGTAATCAACCGTTCACCAACGTCAGGTATTTTCACATAAGGAACTTTATCAGGACTTAGGTGGTATGAATACTTCGAAGGGAACCCCTTAGGATATTTACTTCCCTTCTCAGTCGCAGCAACAGCTTCCAAGATATCATCATCAATCTTAGTTTTGGAGTGTGTAACTGCTGCAACCAAATATGTCGATAGTGCAGATTTTGCAGCCTCATCTGCCAATGAATTGCCAACAGCGTGGACTCCTACGCGCTGATGACCGAGAGTATGAATTACAAACACGAGTGGCAACTGCTCTTTAAGCTCAGCCACTCGGACCCAGATCATTTTATGTTTTATTGTGCTACCTTTGGAATCACAAAAATCATTCTGAATCCAAAAGAACAGGTTTTCATTGTAAGACTGGACACAGTAGTAAGAATCACTCACAATAAGTGTCGTCACACTAGGATCTGCGTACTCCAATGCAAGCATCAGAGCACGAAGCTCTGCCAAGTCCTCTAAAGTCTGCGTGTGCACGACCCTGGACTTGAACTCAACGTTCACCATGGCACCTACCACAATGGTGCAAGCTGAAATGTATGCGTGCTTAGACCCATGCGCAACTTGCGCAGAACCATCAGTGTATATGATGCAATGGAAATCCTCCAAAGGCCGCATAGCCAAAGGCGCAGGATGAACAAATTCATACTGCAAAAACTCCTGTGACTGTAGGGAGGCATCAAAAATAAATGTGACATCCAGAGATGTCATTGATGCTGCACATTGTATCCACCATGGGTGCAAAGCTTTAGAATTCGGTACACTGGCTCTTGTCACTGCCTCTAATGCAGGATACGGGGTAACAACCAACATGCATTTTCCCTGCGACAGTGCACATTCTTTAAGAATCGCCATCTGCACTGCTGTCAAAACTTTTTCCACAGAGGAAAAACGCATTTCTGCCGAAGTGCACAAGTGCGACTTGTAAGCAATAGGTACTGTGTCTCCTTCGTTAAAAGTAAGGTAAGTGAAACCCACCGCCCCAGAGATGATTCTTATCACCAGGTTGGTGTGGTTATCACGAGTCAGTAAGAATTTAGATTCTAGAAGATCAGCCTGCAAAGATTGCAAAATAGCTGAATGTTCTGGCAGCCAGCAAGATTTGGTAAAAGTAGGTTGTATCAAAGCATACAAAGGCTTGAAACGCATATTCGGGAATGTATGTATGCCCGAAATTTAAAAATCCCAGCAAGGACTGTAATTTTTTCAGAGTTGTAGGAGCGCGCAGTTGTGCGCATTTCTCCAAGAAGTGAGGAGCCAATCCTTGACCTTCATTGTTGAGCTCATAGCCCAGGAGCAACACTGTGTACTCTGCAATGTGAGACTTTGCAAAGTTGAATTTGTAACCAAAGTCCGCAAAGCAACAAATTACGCGGTCAACGCGACACAGATGCGCCCAAAGCTCATCGTCTGTGAGATAAATGCCATCCACATACGAACACGAATCTGGGTCAACTCCCTCCAGAAGAGAGACTATGCGGGCAGCAAACACGCCTGGACTATTCTTATAGCCCATAGGTAAACGTTTGTATTGGCGTTGTTTGCCGCCACTTGTAAAACTGGTCCATTGGGAACTTAGACCATCTAAATTGTGGGCAAAAAAAACTCGGAAATGTCAAGTGTGGTTTTAAACCGTTTACGCACAAGACCATCCACTAAAGCAGAGCCGTGGGTATTCTGTACTGCACAGGTACGACAATGCAAGTTAAGACGCCTTTAATCCAATACCAAACGGAATGAGCCGTCTGGCTTTGTCACTGTAAAAAGAGGGTTATTCATCGGTGACACACAAGTTTCAATTACACCATGATATTCTAATTGGTCAAGGATTTCCGCAACGGAAGCCTTGGCTTCGCGTCGGATGGGATATTGAGGTTGAGGCTGTGGCATAGACCGTAAGGGTATCTTGTGGTATGGGGAAAGATTATCCCAACCACAGTGCGTACGGTACAGAGCCAGCGCAAGGGCTTTAGCCCACTCTTCTACAAAATTCAGCGCATGCTCCTTCGAGACAGTGTGCGTGAAACTAGGGAGGATCACCTCCTCCCCTCTCGGAGCTGCGAGAACAAAATGTGGGGCCAGTCAGCCTCCGCTAACAAAATGTCATATGTAGTTGTAAGATTCTCCCAAAATACCTCTTTTTGGTACGTTGTATGTCACCTTCAATTAAAAGGACAATGTTATAAAGTCTATCAGGGGGAGCTACTCTGGTATTAGCTGTCTTCACAACAACATTCTGGTCAGTCGCTGTCACCTTCAGTAGTGGACGCAGGGCCTCTCCCACTATGGTAATCTCCACCGTGCTGTCCAGCAAGGTCAGAGCCCATGTCAGATTCCGAAGCTGCGTTCTCACTATCTGTGGCATATCTCGCTGTTAAAGCGGTAACTTTCTTTTTCTGAAACTGGGGTCTTTTCTGTGTTTAATCGTCCTGCTTGCCTTTACCGTCTTTCAGGCAGGCCCTGTTTCTCTTGCTGTTGTTTACCCTGTTTCTGTTTTTTCGGCCAAGGTTGCTTCTTAGCCTTGGGCTGGTTATCTGTTTCCGACTTCTGCCCTTGGGGTTGTTTTTTCTCTTTCGTCGAGAAAGGCTTGACACCCAAACTATTACGGCCCACGGGTTTATAAGCCGCCGTAATTATTATCAGTAACTGTCAGGGTTTACCAGCATCGGGAACCGCCTGCAAAGCATTAGACACCTGAAAGCTTACCGCATCTCCCTTGACATTCGCAAGTACAAGATCGGAAACTACGTCTAAACTGGCGCAGAGCCGCATACCCAATTCAACCGCTGCCTCAGACCCGTGCTCACCCTGAACACGCTTAATGACCGAGGAAAGGACGACCATTGACGGAGTGCCGAAGCACCTCAGGTAAACCGCCGCAAAAATCTTACCCCAAGACTCACAGTCACCTGCCTCTGGTATCAAGTCTTTAGGCAAACTAATTGTCAGAATCCTGTGTTTTTCAACAGGAGTCGTGATAGGAAATACAGCTTCCAGCTGGTCAAATTTCTCGGCAAGCCAGAAAGGCATATCATCCTTATCCTGGGGGCGCTTGCCCATTATTGCATTAACCATAACAGGACAGAGCTTCATACCGCTCAGTCCAGCTGGATGCGCCGCAGCACCCGGGGCCCCGCCCGGGAGATGGCGGGTAATGTATTGCACTAACGACCGAATTACACTAATCGCGACAGCATGTAGCGCCCGCAAGTCTGCAACGGGAACCGCACCATGTCTAGGATGCGATTTAAAACCAGCCAAAACAGGCCAGGTAGCGCCTGGAATGGACAAAGGACCTAACCTTGGAGCTAAAAAGGAGTGGGGTAGGGTGCCATTAAATCAAACTCGGTGCTGCCAAGCATCAATCGAACTTCCTGTGTCCTATAGGGAACATATTCCTGGGGCACGACAGCAGCAGTATAAGTGTCGAACACATTAGTATTCGCGTTTACAGCCAGGAAGGTCACCCACGAATAGAAAATCTCGTATGGGTAAGCCACTTCCGCCCTCACTACCAAAATGACTGACATGCCCTCCAACCCGACATTTTAAGCTTGCAAATGATTGCGCACCGCAATTCGACTGTGTTGCGGTATGTCAACGTCAGCCATAGTGACACAGGAAGAAAGAGGTACAACAAAAACTACGTAGCACAACTGGGTAGTAATTCAAAAAAGAAACCATTTGAAAAGATTCAAGCTTGAAAGACCTATGTAACTATAGGTAGGTTTGTCCGACACTACTATTATCCGGAAACAATAGTGAAGGAAGTTAAGGACTGATAGAAGCACTACTCAAGTGTCATGTAATAAATCCACCAAACGTTGGGCGCCATGTCGCAGGGATTACTGCTCATATACAGAACTGTGCATAGAGACTCAGAACCTCAGTGAATTAGGGTGTACCAAAACTCACCTTAGTATCCAAAATCCCCTACCAGACTAGCAATCAGTGTCTCATTGGTTCTTCCATATCCCCAATGTTTAGACAACCCGGAACATGGACTTAGAACCCCTCCGGTAACGTGAAACACATGAACACTCTTTCGTTATGCCAACATACCAATCCAAAACGAGGAGTAAATGAAGCTACGTGCAACTTTGAAATGTTGATTTCTATTGCTGTGTTCTCAGGCGCAGTATCTTAGCTAATACAAGGAAACATATTATAAGCAACAAGGTTAGCAGCATAGTTACTAGTCCATAAAATACAAAGGGAGAAAGCATGTTAAAATGCTAAAGGGAAGAAGGCTAAATAGAACCTAAGTCTTACCCTCCCTTGCTAGTATATTATATTATATCTAAAGAAGGTCTGTTTGGGTTTTAGAAGGCCCCATACCTCTGGATTTAGTGGAATGGGATCACATCATCTTCCACCAGCTCTCTGCCTGCGAATATCCATCAAGTGTGTGTTCATGCTCTGCGCAGTGCATTATTAGAACGCGCCAAAAACCCAGAGTTGGCCCAGCTGCATATGTGTTATGTCTAGGACGTGTGCTGATCAGACCGCACAACAATCACTGTGTTGAAAGAACCTTGAAGGCCTCGGCACTCACTGTTCTGACATAGTTTACCAAGCAAAGCTGATACTATAGAAAAACATATTCTCGTGTGAAGCAAAACATTCTACTAGGCTCAAAGCTCTTATAACAATATGTGCCATGTGCAGAAACAGCAGAAAGGTAAAATGGCGTTTAAACTTCTAATAAGCTCATGCTAACTTAACACAGTGTGAAGGCAAAGTATATCTATATGACACATCCTCTGACCCTTAAGGCTAAGCAAGTGAGTCTGCAACAGGATCTTGTTGACAAGCGATATTGGTTGTTTGGGTCCTTCTTGGAGACACCATCAGGCACCATCTGATTGAGTGGCTATAGGCTGGAGGCGGCGGTACCTGCAGCGATCCAGGAGGAGATAGGTGGCTTACTTTTGTTTTTTGTTTGGTGGTGATCTTGCAATATAGTAGAACATATCTCTTAGAGAGGTGAGGAATTTGAGGAGCTCACAATGCTGACAGTATTGCATTGTTCTGTACTGGTGTAGCAACTCATCCAGTGATGTCTGCCCAAAGAAAAAGACTTGGGGCCAGATGTAGATAATTTTTTTTTTTTTTTGAAAACCTTTATTGACATCAAAAAGGAGAGACAAGTCAAGGCCTACAACCCATCCGGCCGGCCGCAATGTACAATACAATCAGGAGTCACCAGGCAAATATCACATAATCAATCAATACAAAGCAGAGGCCGTACAATATAAAAGGGGGGAGAAAAAATTCGGGAACCAAAGGGCTAAAACACAGGAGTAAATAAGGCTTAATTTTATAATATGGGGAGAAGACGTATGACAGGCGCACTTTCAATACGGAGGCATCCGATATCCCGTAATCAACTGCAACATTAATAAGGGGGCATGGGGCCAGAAGATCGGCGGGGATAATACAATGCATTCAAGAAATCAGGATATGTGAGACACAATCGGCCCCTGAGCATTCTTCTCGTAACATGCCCGCCATCCAGGACACTACCAAGCCAGAACAGAGGGATCGGAAAGACAATAAACCAAAACCAACTCGTCATAAGAACTTCTAGGACACCGAGAGGAAAAGGGGGGGGGGACGAGGTAGGGAAGGGGAGGGGGAAGGGAAGGGAAAACGGAGGGAAGACAAAATAAGACAATAAAAAGGAAAATAAAGAAATAAGAAAAACGAAAGGAAGAAGACACGCCGACCCAGGCCCCCCGTGGCAGGAAGACAGGAGACAAAAGGAGTAGCGGCCCAAGTGGGGGATGGCAATCGGGGAGAAAGACAGCCGAAACCTATCAGGAGGATTAACGACGCCACACCCCCCACCCGAAACACACCAGAGGAGGTCAGGACAGACGCGGCCTCACGAAAAAGAGATAGAAAAGGGCCATAGAACCAGAGGACAAACAAAAAATAGTACCCAACCCACCCGACTCACCCTGCAACCCTGTAGAAGGCTATGGCCTACCCTTCAGACAGCGTGCCTGTCGCCCTAAACCAGAACCCGAAATATAGCGAGAAGTAAGAAGGAAGAACGAGACAAAAAAAACAACAAAAAAAAACAACCAAAGCGAAGAAAAAAGGGGGACAGGAGGGAGGAGCAGAATAACTATAATCCGAACGGGCGGCCGCAGCCCTCCGCCCAACCAAAAAATACAGTCAAAAACAGTCCAGGACGACACCCCATCACGCGCTATAAAACATTAAGAGCAGGGGACCGCCCACCTTTCTACGATTAAAAACAATGATGCTACTAAATCGTATACCGGGAATCCAACAGAAGTCGTACATTTCACCCCCAACCCTTTCGAGCGACAAATCCCACCCACCACATGGCAATGTAAAACCACATATTAAATACGAAATCAGCATATAGTCGAGTGGAATGGTGACTAACATAGCTACGTGGGGGGTAGATAAATCCACAAGGGAGCAATAGTCCGAACCGAAAGTGTAGATGTATCAACAATCGCAGCACGATCAGTGGAAAACAGGAATTCAGTTGCGCCACTGGATCGGGCGAGGCGGTCCCAATTATAGACACAGGCAATGTCATCGAAGTAAGCACAGGAGGCAGTCCACCAATAGTTTCAGGCAACAATGTCGAACATGGTCGCAATACAGCATCCAAGTCCCCGGGGTCCGAACCATGAAAAGCAGGGCGCCCCAAAGTCACCGGCACACTACACGATCTTCGATCAGCGGCGGAGACACTCAAGTCAATCGAGGGGGGCGAGGCAATGAAGTCATCGAAACAAGAGGGCGACAAGAAGAAATGGCCGCCCAAAATGGCGGCAGATCGTGGCGGACCCACCGAGACTCCCAGGGCCAGGGAAGCGTGTAGGGATCTCAGTGCTTCCAGGATATCTCTGACCGTCGGCTCACGTCCACCAGATCCGCTCCCCACACAATTAGGCAACACGGGCCCGCCGCCACAGGGTGATTCTCGTTCCAGAGGGTCGGCCGCCGTTTCGTGAATCAGCCCAATCGCCGCCCACCAAGACCCCCGGAAATAACAGTTCGCAAATGTAGGACTTTACAAGCTCCGGGGGTCCCAGCAAGGGCGGCCTCGATGCCAAAAGGATATCCGCCCAAAACGGGTCTCCGTCAGCACCAGCTCCGGTGCCCCAAACAAGCAGAGTCCGGGCCCCGAGGACCAGGGCCGCCGGACCAAGCAGCGGCGGAGGGAGACCCCTTCACAGAATCAGGTCCCGGGGCCTCTCACCCACGTCGGCCGCGCGGCCACCAGGGCAGGCCCGGGTCAGGATCGCCGGGATCTTCGCACATCGGCTCCCAACACTGGTTCTCGCTCTCGGCCGGGGCCGAGAGCCGTCGGATCCCGCCAGCCAGGTCCCGGTCCAAGTCTCGCAGAGGCCCCGATCCCTCGGAGGCCACAACTCCGGAGCCACTGCACACCGAGACCCCGGGGTCGGATGGTAAGTACAAACAAGCCGTTATGTTGCAATGCCCCAAAAGATGTGTCGTCCTCGGACAGGATAGAAGACAGGATCGTCAAAGATGTAGGTAATTTTAATTTACCAATTCTTAAATACCGATTCATACTGAATCGGTATTTAAGAGGTGGTAAAATAGAGGGGGGGAGATGTAGGTATTTCTGATTCGGTAAATACCGAATCGTTAAGATTCGGTATTTACCGATTCTGTAAATACCGATTCGGTATTGCCCATTGATTCCTGTCGGCCTTGCAGCCCATAGGAATCAATGGGCAATACCGATTCTGTAATTACAGAATCGGTAAATACCGATTTTAGCAAGGGTGCAGGGGGTGTCACTTTGACACCCTCTGGCACCCCAAAAATAGGCATGTGCGCCATGTGGCACACAGACATGCCCTAAGGGCATGTCTGTGTGTCACATAGGACAGGTGTGCATTCACACATGTGCATGCACACCTGGATTCGGTCTTTTACCACCCAATTGGATTGGGTGGTAAAATACCGATTCTTAAAGCCCTGTGGCACTCTGACATGTGCCAGCTACATCTGCATTTACAGAATCGGTATTTTACCGAGTCTGTATTTACCGATTCGGTAATTTTACCGAATCGGTAAATACAGAATCGGTAAAATACCAATTCTGTAAATGCATGCCCTACATCTCAAAATCCAATTACCGGTCGGTAACGGCCGATTTCGGCCGTTACCGACCGGTAATTGGCCACCTACATCTGGCCCTTGGAAAGGTGAACATAGTTAAGTAAAAAGGGAGGTTTGGTGCCAGTATAAATTAAACAGCATGCTTATCTAAGGACCCCAGTGAAGAAAAGAGCTTGCGGAGCCTGAAGAGTACTTGCTATGGTGTTGGTGCTCATCAGAAGGAAGCTTCTTCTACATCCAAAGAAGATACCAGTTGTATCTCTAGCATCTTCAATAAAGGACTCCATGGGCAGACACTTTAAAAGCAAAACTGTGGGTGATTCCTCCACTTCTTCTATGCTGCAGGCTGTGGAAAGGTCTCCATCACCACAGTTGAATTTGCCAATAAAAGGACTTCTAGGTGACTAGCAGGATGGTTTGTAACTCTCTGGTGTTGTTTTTGTAGAACCTCGATTAACTTCCTAAACATTTTTTCCTCAGCCCACCCAGATGAGCCTCTATCATCCGCAGGGTGAAAGTGTCCACGCTTCTGGTAGTGTGGTAGGGGTTGCCTTTCTGGCTGCCTCAACCTCACTGTGGAATATTAGTGGGCTGCCGGAGAGAGGTAATATCCTAAGTAATGTTTAATCTTCAAAAATTGTTGAACACAAGAGTCTCCTCTTAAATTCCAGCAGATTTCGGCTTCTAGTCCATCGATTATTTACATGTCATCCTCTTGCTGCCAAAAACTCTTCACCGTTTTCTTGAAGCAACGGTATTGGCAAATGACAATACAGAAAAACAGAGTGACTTATTAAAAGAAATACCCCAGGAACTGAAATTGATCAACTCATGCTAGACCAATATAGAGCCTAGAGGTATGGGCTGCTGATGGTACAGATGAAAATGTGAAGGGGGGGCCTTGTGCTTTTGTTACAAGGTGGCTAATGTTGGTAAAAAGAAGATGTTATCCATATGTTTGTAACAGGCACATGTGTTATCGTAAGCTGGAAAGCATATGAAAAGATGAAATTGTGTTGAAACTGCAAGAGTGAATGTTGTAAAGTTGATGAAACCTATCGGTAATATCCCTGTAAATGGTAGATCTAGAAGCAGAAAGGAGTTATATGGTCAGTTACAAGTATCAGGGGCAAAAGGACTGCAATTTATGAAGGAACCAGCGGGCATGAAGGGAGAGCAGTCTAAAGGCAAAGCAAAGAAGCATTTGCAATGCAATAGGTCTCGCATTTACGAGAGTTTAAGCTATTGGCATTGTAAATGAAAATGCCTTTTATTTATGTTTTAAAAACCAAAACATAAATTAAAGGCATTGCCATTTACAATGCCAACATCTCAAACTTGCCTTAATGGGAGACCTATTGCAAACGGTAGGTATTACGGACAACAGGAGGGAGGGTGGGGGTGAAGAAGGCACGGACAACAGTATGAAGCGCTTCATAAACGCACAATACAAACTTCCGGTTTGCGTGTATGAGGGCAGACACTCACAAAATGCTTATCTTCAGTTAACTATGTCTCAAGAGGTAGCAGGATCCCGTTCAGCCATCAAAAACACTTGAGGAGTGAGTACATGAGCTCCCTCCTGGAACACTTTGTCCCGCACTGCCCTGTGAATGAGTGAAGTAGTTTGCTTTGGGGATCCGATCAGCCAGCTCAGAAGCTGTGCCTTGAAGGCGTGTAGTGCCTGCTATCTATTCTAGTCGCTTCTGGTTGGAGTAATATTACATTTATTAAGACAAATCTCCATAAAACATAATTAGCAACATCTTTAAAAACATATAACAATCACATAAACCAGCATCCTAACTTTCCTTCATTAAAAAGTAACTCTTGGTGTTTAATAAACGTTAAAAAGTGCTTCTTGGCCCTGTCTGGCCCGGCTCTGTTTCTCTTGTTGGGCTTCCAGGGCTCGTTCCAGAGATCCCTACAGCACCCTGATGCCTCCAGGCCCTAACTGCGGCTTTACAGAACCTACAACTCCTTCACTACTGCAAGGCTTCGGCAGGTCATGATTCGCAATCACGACCCCAGCCCCGGAGTGGTTCAATCAAGCACCTGGAAGCCATTGGGTTACGCAGTATCCCCTTCACAAACAGAAGGATACAAATAAATGAGTCAGTGTTTAAACAAGTGAAATGCGAGCCTAGCTTTGCCCCCCCCATGTTAGCACCCTTGGCAAGAATCAAAATAAAAGTGATTTCTTTGTTTTAGCACAGAATATAAATACTACTCTACATATAATAATACATGGCTTTATAGCGCTTGGTTACAGGTCTACCGATTCAAACGCTATACATAAGATGTGTTATTAGGCACCTGCTTGATGGTGCTGATTTTTGATTGTGAGCGAGAAAAGGCTGAGCTGGCTCTAGGATTTGAAGTTGCGACTGATGGCTCGAAAGGCGCCAGCAGCTAGCGCTGAACTCACTGAGCTATCTCCCCGAGTTCGGTCTGAAGTTCTAGTCGTGCTGTTACATCACAATCCTTGCTGTGAGATTTCCTTCCCAATGGTGAAAAGTGCCCTTTACGTTTTACAAGCAGCAGTGCCATCACCACAAATCTATAAACTTGTCTGTGGTCCTGACCTGGAACACGATATCGCGCACGGATGTATGTCGTTACTACACATGCTTTTACAACGCATGCCTTTACCACGCAGGTTTTACAGCGCAAGTCGTTACAACGACTTGCGTTGGGGAGCGCTGGATAGTGAATAGTTTAATTTGCTATTCCAACTCCAGTCCCCGTGGATAGTAGGGAAGGTTTTGGATAGTAAATTAAACTATTCCCTATCCTACAGCGCCCCCCAGCACAAGTCGTTGTAACGACTTGCGTTGTAATACCTGCGTGGTAAAGGTCCTGTGTTGTAACAGTTGCGTAGTAAAGGAAATTCCCCATCGTGCACGGCCGCACTGAAGCTCGTTTGCGTGAGGAACCACCCTGACAGGGATATTCCACTCACGGGAGTCTACTCGCTCCACCAACCTCTATAATACCAGCGGGATATCCTGTTTGAAATAATTTTTTATTAGCCTACTGAGGCCATTTCTCCCCCCGAATCAACCCACGATAGTTCCTTATTCATATTTAGTTTTGGAACCGAATCACCAGGACTTGAACCCGAGTGTCTGAGACTGGTGCATATCGAGGACTTTCAGACTCAGGACACCCCCGCGCCGCACGGCCACCAGCTGCTGCGTGTGCTCCTTGCCTCGCTGCTGCCCACAGAGCCCGCCTCGCTGATCCCGACCCTCTGACTCGCTGATTCCGACCCTCCGCCGCATCTGCGTGTGCTGTCTAATCTTTCTCCCCATTTGTGCTGTTTATTCTTTTTTCCCTATTTGAGTTATTGGCATTAGCATTTTTGTTATCCCAGGGCTGTGTCTGTATTGTTATTTGCCCCTGTGCCTGCCCGACCCGCTCCCCGCTTCCCGCCGCCGTGCTAGCGGCCACGCCCCCTTTTCCGCTCTGTGCCCTCCCCGCTCCCGCCTCCCAGCTGCTCCTCCCTCCCTCCCACTTCGCCATAAATGGTGTCCGCGCAGCGGTCACGCGCAGCGGGCGTGGCGATTGTGCGCCGAAGGCGCGCCAAAGGTAAGCCCGTCTGCGCCCGTCCGCGCCTGGACCGCGCCCAGCACCAGGACCCCTGGCCCCCACCGACGCAAGATGAGCCGACAGACCTACGACGCCGCCGCCCTCATCGCACTCAATGCCGGCCGGAACCCCGCCTGCTGCCGGGCCGCCCCGAAACGCTTCCACGGACCCTTCACCTGCACAACCTGCAAGTTCACCTGCCTCCGACCATGCACAGCGCCCACCAAGCCAAACCCCAGCAGCGACCTCAAGTGCATCCTGCTCAACACCCGCTCCGTCCACAGACACGCCGTCGAACTCTGGAACCTGCTCGACACATCACCAGATGTCGTGTTCCTCACTGAAACATGGATGAACGCCTCCTCAGCCCCCGACATCGCCATCGCCATCCCGGGTGGATACAAGATCATCAGGAGGGACCGCGTCAACCAGACCGGAGGAGGCATCGCCATCGTCCACAAGAACACCATCCGCATTACGACCGACGCCGACGACACCTACACCGCCGCCGAGCACCTCCACTTCCAGATTCACACCAACCCAAAGACGACCCTCAGAGGCACCCTCATCTACAGACCCCCAGGACCACGCACACAATTCAGCGAAGACATCACGGACTTCATCAGCCCACACGCCCTCCTCTCCGCCGACTACATCCTCCTGGGGGACCTCAACTTCCACCTGGAGAACAAGGACCACAACACCGTCACCCTGCTGGACAACCTCGCCAACCTCGGACTCAAGCAACCGGTCAACACCCCCACCCACTATGCCGGCCACACGATGGATCCTGTCTTCTCTTCCAGCAAGCACATCGCCTTCAGCCACTCCACCGGACTTCACTGGACAGACCACAGCTGCGTCCACTTCAGCTTCAGAAAAACCACTACCCACCACCACCCGCAGCAGGTTCCTCACAGAAGCTGGAGCAAGATCACTGCCGACCAACTCACCATCTCCCTCAGCCAGAACCCACCAGCCAGCACACCGGACCCCAACGAAGCAGCCCGCAACTTCACGCAGTGGCTGACCGCCTGCGCCAACGACCTCGCACCACTGAAGAACCCTCCCAGCAAACCCAGAAGCAAGATGGCCCCCTTGTTCACCGACGAACTCAAGGACTCCAAGAAGACCTGCCGCACCCTCGAGAAAGCCTGGCTCCTCGACCAGACCACTGACAACATGACCGCCCTCAAACACGCCACCCGCAAGCACCACCAGCTCATCCACATCACCAAGAAGAAATCACGGATGGATCGACTGGACAACAATGCCCGCGACAGCAAGGAACTCTTCAGCATCGTCAAGGAGTTCTCCAACCCCAGCACCGGCAACAACGACATCACCCCATCACAAGATCTCTGCGACTCCCTTGCCTCGTTCTTCCACCGCAAGATTGCCGACATCCACAACAGCTTCGGCACACCGTCCCCGCACCCAACCGGCGAACCAACGCACCCCACCGCCACCCTCCGCACCTGGACCGCAGTAACCACCGAAGACACAGCCCGCATGATGAACACCATCCACTCCGGATCTCCGACTGACCCCTGCCCCCACCACGTCTTCAACAAGGCCGACTCCACCATCGCACCGCAACTCCGAGACATCATCAACACCTTCGACACCGCCACCTTCCCGGAGAGCTGGAAGCCTGCCGAGCTCAGCGCCCTACTGAAGAAACCAACAGCGGACCCCACCGACCTCAAAAACTTTCGCCCCATCTCGCTCCTCCCTTTTCCTGCCAAAGTCATCGAGAAGATCGCCAACAGACAGCTTGCCGCCTTCCTCGAGACGAATGGATCCCTCAACCCCTCGCAGTCCGGTTTCAGAGCCAACCACAGCACCGAGACCGCCCTCATCGCAGCCACCGACGACATCCGAGCCCTTCTCGACAACGGGGAAACAGCGGCACTCATCCTCCGGGACCTCTCCGCCGCGTTCGACACTGTCTGCCACCGCACCCTAGTCCAACGCCTCAGCAACACCGGCATCCAAGAGAAGGCATTGAAGTGGATCATCTCATTCCTCGCTGGAAGAACACAGAGAGTCCGCCTCCCCCCGTTTCGTTCCGAGGCCACCGAAGTCATCTGCGGCGTCCCGCAAGGATCATCACTCAGCCCCACCCTCTTCAACGTCTACATGAGACCTCTCGCAGCCATCGCACGCCAACACAACCTCAACATCATCTCCTACGCCGACGACACCCAGTTGATCCTCTCCCTCACCAGAGACCCCGACACCGCCAGAACCAGCCTCCGCGAAGGGATGAAAGACGTCGCCGAGTGGATGAAGAACAGCCGCCTGAAACTGAACTCAGACAAAACGGAAGTCCTCATCCTAGGACCATCACCCTCCGCCTGGGACGACTCCTGGTGGCCCCCAGCCCTGTGCACCGCCCCCAAGCCGACAGACCACGCACGCAACCTGGGCTTCATCCTGGACTCCTCCCTCTCGATGACCAGACAAGTCAACGCCGTCTCCTCTTCATGCTTTCACACCCTCCGCATGCTCCGCAAGATCTTCCGATGGATCCTGATCGAAACCAGGAAGACGGTCACCCAGGCCCTCGTCACCAGCCGGCTGGACTACGGAAACACCCTCTACGCCGGAACCACAGCCAAGCTACAGAAAAGACTCCAGCGCATCCAGAACGCCTCCGCCCGACTCATCCTGGACATCCCTCGAAGCAGCCACATCTCTGGCCACCTGAGGAACCTGCACTGGCTCCCCGTCAACAAGAGGATCACGTTCAGGCTCCTCACCCACGCACACAAGTCTCTCCACAACCTGGGCCCCAAGTACCTCAATGACTGCCTGACCTTCCACACGCCCACCCGCCAGCTACGGTCCGCTAGCCTCGCCCTCGCCGCCGTACCACGCATCCGAAGAGCCACCGCCGGGGGCAGATCCTTCTCCTACCTGGCGGCCAAGACATGGAACTCCCTCCCCATCCACCTTCGGCTGACCCAGGACCACCTCGCCTTCAGGAGACAACTCAAGACCTGGCTGTTCGAGCAGTAGCGGCCCCCTTCCCCCAAGCGCCTTGAGACCCTTCCGGGTGAGTAGCGCGCTATACAAGTGGTATGATTGATTGATTGATTGATTGACTCAACCTGGTCTTGAGCCCGGCCGGGTCGGAAGTATCACCGGCTAAGCGACCTTTCTGTTTCTTTTCTTTGAATTGCACAGCCCTGATGAGTCGCTTATCACTGCGACGAAACACGTGTCGGCTGGCTACAAAAGACATTAAATGAAGATACCTCTCTTAAAACATTGTGGTTTCTCTGACAACTGTAATTTAAGTGTATTCATGTCTACCAGGACATCTTAATTTTGTGTCACTCTATTATTGTGTGCAGTTGATACTTTGTTTTTTGTCTGTTAACGTACTGTTCCCGGAACAGCACACCTTTGAGGGGTTATAGGGGTTATCCTCTCTCCAACTAGCACCACCACCCATTTACTATATCTAAAGAACTTATGCGTTAAATACTAGCTGAGAGCCATAACATTCCCCCTATTTCAGAAAAACCCTGTCTTTACAGCCATCTTTCATCTTTACCAATGGTGCTACTAGTGGGCTCTGGGTTAAGTTATACTGAACCAGATTGTAAAATCTAATTTTCAGACTGCATATAGAATGCTGGTTATTTCTGATTTAGTTGCCATAATTATTTAATTATGCAAATTGAACGTAGGACTTGGAGTAAATAGTAACAAACTGCAATATTTGGCTACTGTTTTGGGATAAATGTTGCTGGAACAATTTTTAGGAAACTTTGATTTTACTTTTCGGTGAAATACATTCTAGTAATTGTTTCCCTTGTTTCCGACCTGCGATCGCTTTGAGCTTGCAGCATCCTGGTTTACGACTCTCAAACCCCGTGCAGTAATATTATGTGTCGTAATCAGAGTTATTCATCGATCATCAGCCAGCCTGTTCTGTGTGGTTTCATTGTCAAGAAGCAACAGTCATCCCTCTTAACCTGTAATAGTCTCCCATCTTTTCAGTGATGTTCACTGCAGTACATCAGTGCATGATGTACAGCACATCAGTAATATAAAGACCCATACACATATCTTTGGCCCATAAAACAGGAACAATATGACGAGAGAAAACTGTTACAGCCTCGCCATGGTGCCTGTAACAGCTTCCCCTGGGCCTAATAAATTCATCACTAGAATGCTCGAGGCGGAGCTAAGGCTCATATTTCAGGGCTGTCAAATAGCACATAGATTCCTTCGCAGTTGATAACACTGTGGGCCTGGCACGGAAGTCATTATCACGTGGGCCAATTAATGAAACCGCAGTTGCCCCTGCGTGATTGAGAACCGCTTCGAGGATGTTTGCCAGGGTCTGTGAACGAGCCCCAACCCCGCCTTCCCTCCCCGAAGAGGAGCGAGCGGATCTCCACATAGAATGCTATAAGCATGAAACATTTTACTTGCCATTATGATGCGATGTGGTTGCCGTTTGGACAGCTTTTTCTGCTCAGGTTATATCCCTGACCAAATAGAGTCCCAGAAATGTATTGCCTTGTAAGAGTAACTACGGGAACTATGCTGTAATGGCCAGACTCATAAGCAAGATAAAGACACGCACAAGCGCGCCCGTGCGTTAACTTTAAAAAACAAGGAGTGAGTTGCGCGTACCAGGCACCATGGGAAAAAAACAAAGTAGTGCATACATTAAAGGATGCCACCCTGCAGCGCAAGTTAACAGTAGTTGGTCGATGCTGCTTCCTATAGAAACTGAAGTAAACGAAAGTGACGTATCAGACCACTAGCCAACGAAGAGTGAGTTAAGAAGAGCAATGCCAGATTTCACCAATGGGAAGAGACAAAACAAAGAGAAATGCAATGGGTGGAGTGTCCCTAGTATTAATGATACTTAATGCCTCGGAGGCAACGCATGCGCTGCCTGTGCTAGACCTAAAAAGGAACGTACAGATCACAGTGAGATAGCTGTCCATCTTGGGCAAACGGGCCCCTAGGGTAGTGAGAAACGAGAAAGTGATTCTTAGGAGGATACCTGGTAAAAGAATGTATTCCAAAGAAACTCCAAAGGGGCGCCTAAATCCCAGTGGTTAGAACAGAAAAATATTTATATCTACCTAGATGCCTGAAAGGAAGGGAAACAACCTAACAAATGAAATCCCTTGAATAGGTCTAACCTGTTGTAGGCGTGTTGGAATTGCATGTCCCTAAGAAATATGTCCTCAATGAATATAAAGCAAGTGGCCTTCCAGAAAAGTAAGTGTTCCAAGGATGTTACCAAAGTCTGATTTTATTCCCACTTGATTGTAAATTTAATTCAGAATGCGGAGTCAGAGCTTACCAGAATAGTTTTAAGACTCCTGCTAGATCAGATCGAAGAATCTTTTGGCTAAAACGTTTAAAAAAATCATGCTGACCTGAGTAAACCATTAATATGCTCGGCGTTGAAGGCTGGATTACCTCGAAAGAGATTTGTTGGATACAACCAACATAGCTTAGAACTTATGGTACCCAGCTAAAATAAATTAGAAAAACAAGAGAGAACCCAATTTGCTAATGTTCGTTATACATGTTTAAGTTCCATCCATGAGGACGACTGTTTGTGGTTGGCCTGTGTGTCAGGTACACCAGGAAACCTGGGTGTTTTCTCTTGGAACATACGTGGGGTAATCCGTTTGTTACAAACAGTTGATCTCACTAAGTTGTGGGTTGAAAATATAATTATTTTTTTCCTGGACACTTGGTTGACTGGTGAAATCCTGACCCCAAATAATTATAAATGTATACAATTCAGAAAAGATACAAGTAAAATAAAGCCAGGACTATTATCAGGTGGCCTTCTAAAGTTAATTTCGACACAGTGTGCCAAAGATGCAAGGATAATTACAACTTATTGTGATTCGGTGCTAGTGTGTGTAGTAGATTTGCAGTAGAGGTCCTGGACTCCCACGGGTCTCTAGTTTTAAAAAATGTCTGGGTTTGGTAGGTTACCCTAGATGGCTGCTGTGCCCGGGTCCAAAAACGCAGGTGCCCCCCTTAGAAAATCAGGTTGCTTTGAGGATAGATAATTTTGATATCACCACAATACGTTTTAGGTCCTTTCCCATCGCGGTTTCTTGGCCCACCCACACAAGTGAGGTAGCATTTTTATCAGGAGACCTGGGGGATCTCTGAGTGTTAGGAAATTTGTAGTTTCTTTCTCATTCTGAAATAATATGGCACAGTAATGCAAGGGAAATGTGTGATTTTAGTCACATTTTGAGGTTAGTAAGACATTGTGGGTAAGGAAACTTTTTGGGATCCAAGAGAGATACGCCACCCTTTATTCTATTTTATGTGTCCAGTTTACAAAAATATCTAGAGTGGGTAGATTTTCCCTAGAGACAATGTACACCTTGGCACAGAAAGACAGAAAAGACAAATATTATATCAAAACCATCTATTCCTCAAGTACACACACATACTGGTTGGATTTGGCACTTGGGTGAGTGAAGGTTCAGAACATCAAATTTTAGTAACAAGAGATTTCACAAAAATGAAATTCACTGTTAATAATTGAAAGGTCAAAAAACTGAGCCAATGACTCACAGCTCGTGAACTGTAAAGCCGCAACAAGGCACCAACTGCTTTACAGGCTATTCACACACCTTTCATATGTGACATACAGAAGACCATTCACACCACCAGCCATGGACCCAGCATGTTACAAAACTCACATCAACAAACACCGCCATTCAAGAGCCTATCACTTTCATACGTCCACAGGACTAACACATCAATCACACCGGCTGGCGACAGACGGAGTCTGTGGAGTGGTGCTTGGCTAGCAGTGTGCTTAGTAACGAGCAGCAATTCACTACTCACATACCACCAGCCTAGCGCCAGGTCGCACATGCCGCCAGCCAAGCACCAGTCCACGCACAACGCCAGCCAAACACCAGTCCCTGCATACCCCCAGCCAAACACCAGACCATGCACATCGCCAGACACGCGCCAGTCCACGCACACTTCCATCACATTTTTTAAAACAAAAATGAAAACACAAACCAATTGGAAGTAGATACAAAACTATAACTACAAACACAACAGCTCTAACTAAATACATCACAGTCAGTTTACTTTTACGCTCACAGTTGCTCCCAAAATGTCTGTTGCTTGTGGTACAATTTAAAACATGTGGGGACACAGAGCCCAGGTTTCAAAGGACACTTGAGCAGTACATACGACTCTCCTTCGCACACCTCTTCATATACAGACTCTACATCTCCTACTGGGAAATTCTTTTTTGGGCATGGTAGGAATGTGATCAGCAAAGTGGTGATTTTTCAATCTAGCCACATCCTCGACTACTCTAACTCTAGGAACTTTTGCCTATCCACTACAACAAGGCTGTCTATTACAACTGCTGAAACTGAACACATATTGTCTTTGACTCTGTAGAACAATCATTGATTGCAACAAAGGTATTTTAGGTTGCAAAATGGAATACATGGATAGCCAACTGCTTATACCAAATGCAAGCAGTGTAAGATTCCAACATCTGATCTACTCAACCACCAATATGCTTTTTTGTTGTAGAAAATGCACACTGGTTTGCACAGTTCAGCAACCTGCCCTCAAACAGTCACAGGTGAAGTACTTTCTTCTTGAATGGTAGGCAGCCTTGTTAGAAACGGGGTAGTGTGGTGCGGAGCGGGTAGGCTAAACTCAGAGCATTGTGTAAAGCATCTGCACAGCGCACACTCACAGGCGACACACTAGGCACATATGTATTATGCAAAACACATTCGAATATCATCACAGTTATGAACACGGTGCCCACTGACACCTAGCAACCATTTACAGGGGGGATCATTTACAAGGCAGGGCCAATGGGGCCGCTGCCAGAACCATCACAAGTCCAAGTATAAATGAAAGTCCATAAGCAATAAATGTATCACCAGCCATACCTACTGGGTAAAAAACATGAACTGAGCGTCATCACATTAGGCATAACAGTAAATGTTACCAAACCAGTACCTACTGGTGAAATAGTGAGGTCAACAATATTCCCGTAAGCACGAGCCACATTAGCTCAGGCCTAAACATGCGAGCATAAATCACATTAGCAGGAATCATTAGGCAGGAACATCCGTAGTAGGCATCATTAGGGCATAAACAACACATCACATTAGACATGACCCTAGTAGGACAGGTATGGACCCTGTAAGCATAAATCCCATTAGTATAGGTCACATTGGGCATAAACATAAGGCCTCATCACATTAGCATCAGACATAATCACATGGGCATGTGGGCATCATCAAATACATTATGTCAGACATATTCCTAGATCACTTTAGCATGATCTTAGGCATAACCTTAGGCATAGGAACCCCTCATGTATCATATCAGCATAAACAGAAAAACATTATGCATAACACCAACACTAAATGCCTTAGGGGAAGAACATTAGGCATAACAGCATTAGCCCTAAACCTGCGGCGTTAAGGCAATATCATTAGGCATAAAAACGTGATGCATCTCAGTAAACCACATTAGATTAAGCACAGAACATCTTATGCAGCACATTAGCATAAGTCCATGGGGCCTAAGATCAGCAATGGGAACATTAGGTAAAGCAGTAGGTCTAATACCAACAGCATAATGACTTAGGCATGGAGCACAGTATGCCTTCCATCCGCATACGTCACTGTGGGCAAGAACACTTGAGCATGAAAGCAATATCCTTGGTGTAACAACATGTTATGCATACATCCTAGCATTAGGGGTCATCAACTACTATATGCACCAATCAGCCGGAGAAGCATTGGGGAAAACCGGGGCACCTACTAAGTGCCACCAACGATGCAGCTACCCGCCTCTGATGTGCAGCTGGTACGAGTCAACGCAGTACTGCCAATGTTGGAGCTCCCTCTGGGACTCTGAAGTCAACAATGCCCCAGCCGTTACAGCGGCCGCTACTGCGGGGTCGCTGGTGGTCCCAAAAGAGTACTAAGACGTTGGAGTCCCCCTCCTGGGAACTCTGCAAATAGAAATGCCCAAAGTTGCAATGGTGCAGCGGCCCGCAACTGCGGCGCTGCAGTGTAGCCCCCAGGGCACTGTGGCCTGGTTCGTGCTGGAGCTCCTGCGGTGACTCCAAAAACAAATGGGGCCCCAACGTTGGAGCAGTCCGCCGTTCCAGCGGGGCCACTCTGGGATACAGGCACGATCCTGTGCCTTGCTCTCACCCTGCGGGACAGCCCCACTAACCGCCAGTCTTCTTGTGCTGCTCCCGGGCTCCGGTCTTGGCACGGTGATCTCCCCAGGGAGGCTCCGGTAGGCAGACCAGCTTCCCCCTCTCCTCTGTTGTTGTAGCGGGTCTCTCCTCAATGCATGGTAGCCCCGCTGGAGTGCAGATTTCCTCTGGCCTCCTTCCAGTGCGGGGTGGGCTCCTGCCCGGACTCTGCTTCAGGCGGGGTCTCTTCTCCTTCTGGACCGCCACAGGTAGCACAGCGGCCCTCTTCTTTTGTGCAGTGGTGATTCCTGGGCAGTTTAGAAGTGCGGAGTGGGCTCCCGCCTTCAAATAAAAACAATTGTGGGGTAGGCACCCGCGTAACAGCACAAATGCAGGGTAGGCACCTGTGAAGGACCACAATATGGGGTAGGCTCCTGTTACGTTTAAACATAAAGCGGGGTGGGCACCCGCTCTTCCACAAGCATGCAGGGGGGATCCCACACGCTGGGATTTCCTAGTGGCGCATTGTCAGCACAGCTCTGCAGAACCCACGCACCTTCTCCTGGGCAGGTGCTGGAGGCAGCACTCACGGGGCGCTAGATGGCTCCCCATTCCAGGGTCCCACTGAGTAAAGTAGTGCCCACGCTCCTCACCTCCTTGGAGTGCAGGCAGACAGATGATAGCGCTCAAGAGGCGCTTGGTCAGGAGAGCAGACAGGCAATGCTGGACAAGATCAGCATACAGTGGGAACTCATCAGAACAGGACAGCAGTTCCTATGAACCGTCAACCCCCATGAAGTAGCACTCCCCTGCCATAGCAGTCTTCACTCCAGCAAAGACCTCTCACTGGCCCTGTGGATAGCAGAGGGGTACAGATGGGCACAGGGGCCAGCACACAGGCCCTTGCGGCGGTACCTCCTGGCAGAGTCTCCCCTCTCAATCAAAGTCCACGCACAGTCTGTCACATGGAGGCACAGCCACCCTATATATACCCCCCTCACCCTACCTACCAGAAAGGGCTAGAAGCTTCTAGAAGGCTCGCAGGTAATACGGTCCAAACTGGTATTCAGGGAAGTGTCAAGCACCCTGTCTGTCAGGTTTCAAGCCAAAAGTCAGCGTTGGCCACTCCGAACACTAGACTTGCAACCCACTTGAGGCAGCAGGCCCAAAGCACACAGACAGGTTGACATTTTAAAATTGACATTTCTTACAATGGTGAAAATAAACCTGCGTACACCATTGCGCAGCATTTACTATTCGCAGTTCATCCACGTACCAGACATGTCATACGTTTTCTCTCCTTTGGGGGGGTGTTCCTAATGTAAGCCCATGGGAGGCAGACAGCACACACACTTTGCACTGATAACCAGCGCTAAAGTGTCAGAAACCTGTCACCATCAACTCCACAACAGCAAACAGGCTAGGGGAAAGGCAAAGAGTTGCGGGATTACCCTGCAAGCAGGGCCAAGTGCAAAAATCCTGTAGGCATCCCTCCTGTCTGAAAATTTCACAGCTAGAAGTTCATCACCATGCATGGCACTGCACTGTCCCCTCTAAAGTTTTTTGTTTACAAAGAAGCGCTTTTGGGTAACCTCTATGTTAGAGCTGATTGTGCCACATGCAAGTGTCTACTTTGAACAATTCCCTGAGCAATTGCATACCAATGTAGAAGTTATCTATGTATAAATGGTGACCCTTATTAATAAGTCCTCTACCAAGTTCCCATCCAGTTTTCCTACTAACTACGAAAGTGGGCGAACAACCAGCGGGGTCAATAGTGGAATCTCTACATATTCAGTACTACTGTCAGACAGCATACACATCCTATTTCCATATCATGCCCTCTTGCTAGGAATGTACTGCCTAAAAAACACAAACGGCCCTTGACAAGGATCAAAGACTCATTCACAGCTATTTCTTTCCCTTTAACATGATCTACAAAGTGATCAAAGACAGGCTGAATTTAAAAAAGACTGTCACAATCAGGGGGATCTTGTGGTGTCGTGTATTTCTATAGGTTCTGATTCGATCCCCCTATTCCTGACCCTATTCTGGTTAAACTTACTAGCTAGTTAACTAACAGTCAGCCCATGAGGCAAGAAATTCCCCATGATGCAGATACCGTTATCTGACGCAGTCACACTACGGCACAGGAACGTGTTATCTGATTAGGTCATAACGCTTGAGATCTAATTAGACAAGCGATATTCCTCCAGCCCCTGATAAGGCATACGACGTTCTCATAACAAATCAAACCTATGACAACCTGGATAATCCGTGCGGCCATTGTTTTGATTTCACAGAGAACTTTAGTAAAGAATGTGCTAACGAGCAAGTCGTATGACATCTTTATTGACGTACCTATGTCCATCCTTACGTCAATCCCGGCACCTTTAAGGTATAAATATTGCCGACCTTGCCCTATGCAAACACACGCGTGGTGACAAGACGGAGCAGCCATACTTGCCGAAGCCGAGAGCAGAAGCAGACCCCGCAGCCAGCAGCCCCGCCTTCCTGACGCGCTGAGAGACGCGCTGCTATCTCAAGCCGAGAGACCCAGCACCGGCGCTTCTGGGTAGCCCTCGCAGGCAGCCTGGAATATCGAGAGCAGAGAAAGAGATACCATTCCTCATTCATCCTAAATTCCAGGTACAGAACTGAATAACCCCTCCTAGAGAATTCTTTAGTTATTCACTTGGCAAAAACAAACTTAACTTAAACTGTAACTTTCTATTCCCGCCCACGCATTAGACTTAGGTCAGGTACACGGGGTAGGCGTATTTAGAAACACCAGTTGAGTACGTTTAGTCAAATGTATATGTGTATGTAAATATATTTTATTCATTTTAAACATCATATGGCTCAGAAACCATATCAATGTTTTTACAGTATTATTTTATACTATTGCTTCTAATGTATGCACTTTACTTAACTATAAGTATTGCAATAATATCGATCCATTTCTCTTGTACGAGAAAAGAGACTGATCAATAAATAACATCTTTTATTGAACACGCCCGTCTCTTCCTTTTCTCTACATTCTGATGAGACTAAGAATGCACGTACTGACTGAGTAAAATAATTGCCTTGTGCTCACACGACTCTCGAGATTGACTCTTGATTAGGGGAGAGCAAAGTTGTCATGTTCTATGGTTGTCAGAAACTAAATCCCTTCTTGTCTAATCAGGGGAGTTAATCCTTCCTTGAACATTCGAGAAAGTTTCTAGCGAACTCTGAGCTTAGCTGGCAAACCCAAAAATTAAGTCTAGTATCGACAGTAGTAGACCTAGTTAACGTCTGGCCTAGGCCTTTACTGCTGTAGGTACTATTCCAATGCGCAGAGCCTATTGGGAAAATAGGAGCTACACTACATGGCGCCCAACGCGTTTGGAAAGGGCGATAAAACTAACGTAAGACATTTAGAGTAACTCAGTCGTGCTTTCTCACTCAGACCCCTTTTCCTAAATACTCCAAAGACGTCTGGAGTGGGTGAAAGGTTATAATATCCTCCAAAACCTCGCAGGAGGGAACTCCTATGTATGGTTCTTGGTCTAGTCAACGTTGAAGGATAAAACAGTTCCAAAATATTGTGCACCTAATCTTTGTTCCATAAAGAAACCTGATCTGCAAACAAAAGACATAAGCCTCCTGTCGGTAAAATGACAGAGAGTGATGAAGAAAGAGAGGCAATTAGATTAGCTACTGAAATAGCAGCAGCTGATACTACAGCACTCGATGCAGACCCGGATATAATACTAATCCAGGTCGCCAAAAGGAGAGCTATAACTCTAAAACTTATAGAAAATGGACTGACACCTAGAGGTGGCACAGTCATATTCGTAATCGAGGCACACGAATATCGGCAGACAGAGGTATACTATACATGGATAAATTTTCCAGCAGCAAATGCTGTAACAAAGTACTTCCACTATTACAAAGTAGAGGAACCTCCTAATAAGTACACTCCTTTCGAGGAGGTGGAAGTACCACTCAAATTCCAAGAGCATTTGCTCTTATTTGATGGCGCCCTAATACATAACAATCACATTACAAGGCTCGGTCCTTTAGGAAGACCAGGAGCAACGTGGCCGGTCCTAGCCGGATACACACCACATCCAGACATCGAAAGAATGCCTGCAGCAGAGCTGTTAATACAGCTAAAACAACTACTAAAAATTCACAGACAATTAGTTCAGTATGTAATGCGGACTTCAACAATTCAGCCAGCGATTAAACTTCCACAGCTGACCCCTCACCAGGGGAACACAAATAAAATTACACCACAGAACAACCAATCCTGCCTAGGTAAAGTTCCAGCTAAACGGGAACAGATACCATTCTGGTTGGCACAGAAAATTACCCAAATAGAGGCGGTGTTTCCTGACACCACCCCATTAGAAAAACACAGGATTCTGGCTATATGTCTCCCAATGGGAATCGCACCACACATTGAGGACTGTGACACTTGGGGTACAGTCTTTGCTTCCATCTATACAAAAACGCACGGTGTCCCATCCATTTCGGTGATACCAGATGTGCTAAAACAAATTCAAGATGAATACGGTCCAGAACCAGCTTTAACTCTTGGTATGAAATTACTAAAAGACTTCAAGCAGGTCTCGGCTATATTACTAGCCAACATAAAGGGTGAAGCAGCAAACGTGGCGATCCGCCAGAGGTTAAAAGAGACAGATATAGCAGACCAACCAGCTGAAATTGCCAGAATCATAGAAAAATCCTATGAAGAACTAGGCAGAGATAGTCTAGGTGGAATACCAGTAAAACCGCAACTGATTACAAGTCCAGAAAAAATATTTTTTAATAAAATTTCACCAAAAAAGAACTGGGATGGAAATAAACAATCCAATCCTAAAGAAAAGAAATTCCAGTCCAGAGGAAGGTCTACTAGGCGAAGAGAGAAATCTCCAAACCCGAGACAAAGGTCACCTCAGAGTGAACCCTCTGGGAATAGATATAACCTTAGAAATAGGGATAATATTAAAAAACCTGATAGATATCAAGACATTGATACACGTCCCTCTCAATCTTTTCAGAATTCCTCGCAGAAATCGGAAAGAAGAGGACGATCAGAAGAGCACGCCAAGTCCAAAGACAAGGAACCTGCTCAACTGAAAAAGAAATCACAATTTCCAAAAAAGAAGGTAGCCAGTATCAAGGTAGTTAACAATGCCGAGAATACTGAGGACACAACTGAAAAACGGAGAATGGGCTCAGACAATGCTAGACAGCGCAGCAGAGGTGAGCATAGCTCGCAAAGTCCTTATGAATCATCTGGAGACAGTGGACACGAATGAATACCTTCAAGTGGAAACTGCAGATACCAGAGTTAGCAAGCCCCACAAAATATACGAGATAACATTACGTATAGAGGGAGATAAGACTAGGAAAATAAGGGGACTATTTTGGGATAACCTATCCAAGGGCTATGACATCCTTCTAGCTGAAAAAGACTGGCCACCAGAGTTTGTCAGGGAGTGCCCTCATGGCGAAGAAGTAATTATGCCTGCCTTCTCGAATCAAATACCGATTCATAAAAAATATACACTTGCTAGAAAGTGGGCAGTGGCCTTAGCACCTGCTTTATATAAAAATCATGTAGGATGGGATGAGGATTCTCCTCCTCACAAAGTCCAGTTAAAATCACAACCTACTGCACAAAGGCAGTACCCAATTAAGCAAGAAGCTAAAAAACAAGTAAATGAAATACTAGATCAGCTAGAATACCAAGGGGTGATTGAAACTTGCACCTCACAAATGAACAATCCTTTATTTCCGGTCTCCAAACCAGACAATTCGTACCGTCTAGTTTTGGATTACCGACACCTTAACACATGTTGCAAAACTTTTGCAGTGCAAAACTCACACAGTGCTGCACTAATGAATAACATAGTGCGCAAAAAATACAAAACAACCTTGGACATCTCCAACGGTTTCTTTTGTCAAAACATAGCACCAGAGAGCAGATATTTAACTGCATTCTCAGTAAATGGCACTCAAAAACAATTCTGTCGGTTAGCCCAGGGGTACAAGAACAGCCCGGGGGTATTCTCAGCGAGAGTAACAGAATTACTACAACTATATGATGATGAAGCATTATCTTATGTCGATGACATTTACTTAACAGATGATGACTTGGAAACTCACTTGAAAAGAGTGAACACCATAATACTTGGTTTCGCTGCAGAGGGTTACAAATTCAACTTCAAAAAGTCCAGAATTGCCCATCTGAAAATCCAGTACGGAGGATATGAATTATCAAGTATTGCCTGGTTAACAGTCTTTTAAGAACTAGAAGAATTAAAAAATCTAAAATATGAAAAAACGTATCCTCTGCCAATCGACATTCTGCCTCTACGACATTACGCCTGTGTAATCTATACAGACGGACATGCTCAACCCTCCGTTTGGGGAGAACATGCATACAATCCCACATGTGAGATTACAAAAGAAGTGTGGCACGGAGGTAAACTAAGACCTCTATTAACAAAAACACACTCAGTAGAAACTAATTCAGAACTACAAACTGAAATATTAGCTTTGAAAATGGCGCTAGATAATGCGGATCGCGAATTCCCGACACTTATAGTGTCAGATTCATATTTCTGCGTCAAAGCATATAACAAGGATTTGCAGACCTGGATTCAGAACGATTACAAAGATGACACGGATGCACCAATAAAGCAGAGACTGCTCTGGGAACAGGTAGCTCTTTTGAAAAAAGAACTACCAAAGACTCACGTGACACACTCACTGAGTCACCAGCGTGATGGCGTTCACGTTGTAGGGAATTCATTGGCTGAAACAGCCGCAGCGGCAGCCAGTAAACCGGCTCCCGTAGATCGGAAAAAGCGTACATTAAAATACATTGACGGCGAAACATTGCTGGCAGTAAAAACGTCATCAAAAGGCGACTGCTCGGCGTTACCGATCAACTATCCACTCAATTACACATACATCATAGATGCAAACTCCATTCCTTTTGCTCGAATCCCTGGAGTGGGGGATAGAGTGATTCCAAACATGGACAGGAGAAACTTGTTAATCGCAGACGCACACATGGGCGAGGGTCTCAGACACCTTAAATTAAAAGATTCTCTGGAGGAATTACAATCACGGTACTGGTGGCCAGGCATGAGCCTGCACTACACCATGTTTGTAAAAAACTGCCCAAACTGCAACAGAGATCGCAGTGGGGAGAGAAGCAGTTTAATACCTCGTCGTATCAAGGCAGATAACATCACCACTAAAAAGAATGGCTTGCGATTAACATATACAGGCTAGTTCCCACTTATAATGTAGATCCACAGCACTCGGCTGACGTCCGGACTGTTATACAAGATTTGCGAGTCTAAATGGCATATACGCTAAGAGCATGCTACGTTCGACCATTGTTTTCACTCAGGCAATCCAGCCTGGGGGGGGAAAGAATGGCCAAATGAGCACAGCCCAGCGGGAATCTTCTCACTTCCTTCCTGAGGGTATGGGATGGTGTAAAGAAAAAACCAAGACAGAAAGCAATCTATAATAGAAAGGATATTAGGTTCGGGAGCTGGGTGGGTCAAACATCTAATAAGTGTCCAACGTAGTCTTAATAACTTGCCAAGAAATTCTCTGAAGGGATTCAGTCCGTACGAATTATTATTCGGAACTAGGATGTTGATCTCTGACCTTGATAGTCAGACTTCAGTGGTAACAGAAAAAAGCTTTGATGTCAAAGACCGTTTGGCTATTTTGCAGGACTTAAACAAAACAAGAAAAGACCTGAGCAACATACAGTTGAAACAACAGCCAACGACCACTGAAGAATCACCACCTGTCCCAGCAAGACCTGTCTGGATTCCAAAAGTCGGGGATCTAGTCAGGGAGAAGATCGCGGTAAAGAAGGAATTTGGGCCTTCTTACAGAAAAGCAGTTCCTGTATTGTCTGTCAACGGGACAAGATCAGTTGTACTACCGCCACTTGCTGGAAAAAAGGAGAACCGAGTTGTATCCATCGACCTGGTAAAACCACAACATGTGGCCGATAACAAACAGTAGGCCAAGTGGACTCCCAATAAGTAGCAGAACACCAAGGTTTGCTACCAGTACAGAGGTCCTATCAAAGAGGCTCATCACATTCGAAACGCCTACGGAAGAACAACAAGGACTATGCAACAATGCAATAGAACTTAGACCTCTGAAAACCCAAATAAAGACATTTAGCAGAGACACACCAATCTATACAGAAGTACCAAGTGAAAATGCAAGAAACAAAAATCCTGAACCAATTGGAACAATTGACAGAACTGCATCCGGTTACTTCATCAACTTCGATGATTCCTCTGAAGGCTTCAGCGAACAAAAGACACAGCCATCATCAAAATCCTTTAAAGACAAAGCGAAGGAACTTTTAAAACAACTGAAAGAAACATATCTAGTTTCTCCATGGATTGCATTTTGGGTGGGTTTTGGTGCATTTATCCTCATACTTTGGCTCATCATGGTATTTACTTTGGGACGCTTCATTGAGGGAAAATATGCTAAAATGGACACAGCAAGTCAGAACATCAACTTGGTCCTCAAACCACACACATCTTCACACGTCAAGAAACGAGAACTTTCTTCAGAACTTTCTTCAGCCAACTTCACAGCAATTCCAATACCTGGTGGGGTAGCCTGGGACAACACTGACTATGAAATTTATGGTCCGGTCGAGATCCTGAAATATCCACACCAAATCAAGATCTCCTTGAGTGATTTTGCAAAACCAAACTCTTTTGCTGATGATTGGGACTTTGAAAGTATAAACAATATGATGTCTGACTTAGTAATGTCTGCTAAATTTACAAAACATGATTATTTGCAGGGTTCTACAAATTATGACAGCATGTACTGCTATAACCATTATGGTAACCATTTCTTGCATAAATCTGCACAACCTAGAAATGTTTTAAATTTTAATCAATGGGAACATTGTGCTACACCTCCAAAAGGGAGCTCTAGAACCGTATATGGCAAATATTCATATTTTTCAGGTTTTAACATAACTAATGCTGAAACATTTTATTACAAATTGTCAAACAAGACAGGGATGAAAACCATGATAACCAACACAAAATTGATATATTCAGATTCTTTCTTTGAAAAAATGAATACTTTTGGATTTGATTATTGGGACAAACATGTTGATTTGAAAAGTGTTTGGGGTACAAAAGAATGGCAAGTACAGGGTTTAGAAGCTTTGTTTAGAGCCTGCATGATCCCAGAACAAATGATATTTTTAAATGACACCGTTCAACAAACCACCTGTCTTGGCTTAGCCAAAATCAAAGATTTAAATAACCTGTCTATTCCAAAGCCAACAATGTTTAGCAATAACTCTGAAACAGATGAAGAAATAGACATAAACCATATACTTAACCAAAACAGAACACATCCTGATTGGAAACAATGGTTGATCTGGCCCACAGATACAAATAACTGTCAAGATAGATTCCTGAATAAAACACAGGGTTTCAAAATGACCAGGCCAGACCCTAGATATCCCCAAAGACATCACCCAGGGATAATAACAACCTACAGTGTGGGCAAATTATGCCTTCAATGGCTACAAACTTCCACACTGCCTGAAATTAAGCAACACCTAACTTTACTTACTGATGGTGCTGACTTGCGTGATTTCATACTGGGACCACGCAAACAGCGTCATAAGCGTTTCATAGCAGCCTCTGTATATGCAGCATACAATGAGGCCTGGAAGGTTACTCAAATTGAGACAGCAGAAAGAATACGGGAAATTGACCGTATTAATTTGGAAAAATCACTTTCTGTAGTGGACAATGGGTTAATGACTCTGTCCTCCAGAATTTTTTCATTGGACAGCATTGTGTCGTCAGCAATCGATATATTATCGCAAGACTTACTGTTATTACAACATGGTCAGTCACAATTGCGTTCTATTGTACAGCTTGGCTGGACGTTACAAAATCTGCGTTCAGGCTATGTGCCTTGGCGTTTAATCAACACAACGTCACTATTCCAAATCTTTAACCTTACTGATAGACAGATCGGTATGGCGCAGAAGGGTGCTGATTATACAATCTTGAGCATTGAAAAACTAGAAAGATTACCGTTGACAATGTCAGAACGACCTGTCAGTGAATGGATAATCCACGGAATCATAAATATTCCAATCTCAACCTTCAGGTTTCAATACTGCCAAAAATATATACAGGCTGGCATGTACGAGAAATTGGGAAAGGGGTACCTTAAAACAACTTGGAACCTGCCCTATTCACATGCATGTGTCAGTAATAAAGGACAGAAAGTGTTTCTTAGTGGCAACAATTGTGCTATGTCACTAAGCGGCACGCTTCTGTGTAACGGAATTAGTTTGCACGGAGCCTGTGAAGGGAATTCATACAACCTTTCATGTCACCAGCAAGGCGCACCTGCAACTGAAATAGAACCATTCTTTCAAAGACTCTATAATGGGAGTTACATTCTTATTGTAGACCGCAGATGCTGTAGTCTTATGCCCGGTACTCCTTATCTCGTCACTACGACGGCGAAGGTCAAGTGCTGTGGACGTTCTTTGTTTCCCAGCTCCTTTCCAGACAAGGAGGCAAGGGTATGGCCCGGATTGAAGATTACTTCTATTCGAATAGACACTTTAAGCAGAATGAAAACAGTGCTTCTTCAGACGCCTACAAGGCTCACGTCATCTAAAGAAACGTATGATCTACAAGTCGCAAGGACGACTGCAGAGATACATACATTATTATCAACTAATTCCCCCGTACATTTCGCGGAAATCCTGAGCGAAATCTTAAATATTTCTGATACCACAGGGGTCTCAAAGGTATTTAAGACAGTATTTTCGATGGCATTAACACCATTCAAAGCCATACTGGGTATTTTTCCAGACTTCGTCCATTCGATTTTTGGCGGACTTCCCCTGATCCTAGGACTAATTGCAGGAATCCTATTCCTAGTCCTTATTTTTCGTTATGGCAACCCATGTCACAGAACAAAATCTCACGACAATGGAAGATACGATCCTAGCCATTGGATACCGGGACCGGATATCAAAAATCCTGGGACTATCCCGGCTTAGAGACCTAAACATGACTTGGTTTCTATCATTTCGACCAATGTGGCAAAGGTGTGTTTTACCTGTACTAAGGTGTCTGCTATGCGGAGAAGAATGCGTGTTAGACACCTGTCTGACGCTACAATCGGATGCGCCAGTGGATGCAGATACACTGTTGGTTCCTACCAAGGTTCACGCACTGTGCTGCCCTCAAAGGCTGCCAATTCTGATGACGGCATTCCTGGAATCTTCACCACTGCGATTGAAGAGTAGTGAAGTTCAAGATGAAAGCAGCATCGAACAGGTACGACCTTCTGTCAGCAATGCAAATCAGAATGTCAATGGAGACAATCATGCGCATGAATGCATGGTTACCCCTATTTCCGACTTAGAGGAACTTTCCCATGAAGCTGTTGACAGTTTTTTCGAAAGCCTGAATGATATGATGTTCTCTCCGGAACAGAAATAGAGACTTTTGAGTTAACTCGCACACGGCGTTCCCTGAATTCGGCCTTCAACTTTAAAAATAAAGTCACATGAACAATTACAATCCAGTTCACGGACAGCAACTTTTTTCAGCAAGCCCCTAAAATATTTTTCTATATATTTTTTCCCGGGACACTGATTTTCTGCTTAAAGTAAGAGACTATTCCTAGAGAACTAAGATTTCTATTTTAGATACTTTATAGACTTTATAGACTTTAGCTGCCCGCTGGTATGTTCGCAATAGATTTTATGTGATGAAATGGTTTCGACTTTTTTCTGTATAGCCATATTAAGAGCCATTTCATGTGTATTTCTCATATACCAACAAGCAATAATGCATAACAATGCGTGTTTACTTTTGCATTTAATTCATAGCTTAAGTGCATACAATATATATGACTGCAATTTTTCAGTATATTTGAAAATTTCGAAATGCATTTTGTGTATTTTGGGGTGGTAAGGTATACACTATACTCTATAGTATGTTGTACTATGTTATACTATGCATAGATTAGTAGATATGACCATAGTTAGCGTGGAGTGGGTGTCGTGTATTTCTATAGGTTCTGATTCGATCCCCCTATTCCTGACCCTATTCTGGTTAAACTTACTAGCTAGTTAACTAACAGTCAGCCCATGAGGCAAGAAATTCCCCATGATGCAGATACCGTTATCTGACGCAGTCACACTACGGCACAGGAACGTGTTATCTGATTAGGTCATAACGCTTGAGATCTAATTAGACAAGCGATATTCCTCCAGCCCCTGATAAGGCATACGACGTTCTCATAACAAATCAAACCTATGACAACCTGGATAATCCGTGCGGCCATTGTTTTGATTTCACAAAGAACTTTAGTAAAGAATGTGCTAACGAGCAAGTCGTATGACATCTTTATTGACGTACCTATGTCCATCCTTACGTCAATCCCGGCACCTTTAAGGTATAAATATTGCCGACCTTGCCCTATGCAAACACACGCGTGGTGACAAGACGGAGCAGCCATACTTGCCGAAGCCGAGAGCAGAAGCAGACCCCGCAGCCAGCAGCCCCGCCTTCCTGACGCGCTGAGAGACGCGCTGCTATCTCAAGCCGAGAGACCCAGCACCGGCGCTTCTGGGTAGCCCTCGCAGGCAGCCTGGAATATCGAGAGCAGAGAAAGAGATACCATTCCTCATTCATCCTAAATTCCAGGTACAGAACTGAATAACCCCTCCTAGAGAATTCTTTAGTTATTCACTTGGCAAAAACAAACTTAACTTAAACTGTAACTTTCTATTCCCGCCCACGCATTAGACTTAGGTCAGGTACACGGGGTAGGCGTATTTAGAAACACCAGTTGAGTACGTTTAGTCAAATGTATATGTGTATGTAAATATATTTTATTCATTTTAAACATCATATGGCTCAGAAACCATATCAATGTTTTTACAGTATTATTTTATACTATTGCTTCTAATGTATGCACTTTACTTAACTATAAGTATTGCAATAATATCGATCCATTTCTCTTGTACGAGAAAAGAGACTGATCAATAAATAACATCTTTTATTGAACACGCCCGTCTCTTCCTTTTCTCTACATTCTGATGAGACTAAGAATGCACGTACTGACTGAGTAAAATAATTGCCTTGTGCTCACACGACTCTCGAGATTGACTCTTGATTAGGGGAGAGCAAAGTTGTCATGTTCTATGGTTGTCAGAAACTAAATCCCTTCTTGTCTAATCAGGGGAGTTAATCCTTCCTTGAACATTCGAGAAAGTTTCTAGCGAACTCTGAGCTTAGCTGGCAAACCCAAAAATTAAGTCTAGTATCGACAGTAGTAGACCTAGTTAACGTCTGGCCTAGGCCTTTACTGCTGTAGGTACTATTCCAATGCGCAGAGCCTATTGGGAAAATAGGAGCTACACTACAGTGGCAACACTGAAGCATCATCAGCAAAATGCAGCATCCGAAACAGAAGCAAATACAGATCACGACTCATGGTTGCAGGAAATATAGCTATTACCATCAAAGGACTAGTAGACCAATATGAAGACATTGACTGCTTCCTTATCAAGCCCATTAAAAAAGTTAAACCCAAGAACTTCTTCAACTCATCAAGATTTGTGGGAGTCTATTGGGTAGTTGTAGAGTGGGATTTAAGTCTGGCACTGCTGTCATTCAATTGCTGTTCAGCACACACATTATTCTGGCTCACAATCTCATCCAAAACACATTTTCCATAAACAACTGAAAGAAATGTATAGGCAAAACGTTTTCAGTATTCACTCTATACTCTGTGACACCTGTAAAGGCAGTCAACACAGGCTGCACCATGCTTGAGGCCACCCTGAGTTAAGAATTTCCAATGGAAAGCCTTTCAGCCCCAGGTACAATCCAAATGCTTCTTGCTGCACTATCGGCATACAAGTGTCCGCCTCTCAAAGAGGCACTTCTTGTGCACTGAAAGTGGCTTCATCATCAGATGATTAAACTCTGATAGAAGGTTCACTGCCAGAATCCTGGACTTCCTCCTCTGTCTCAGATGCAGAGTCAGTCTCATAATCATGGTTAGCGGAAGAGTCTTATAGCTTACTAAATACCCTGCTGAGCTGTAATCCTGTGGTTAGACATAATCCCGACTAACAAGACCAGCTTGACAAATAAGTCAACAATAATCAACACATTGTAAAATAAGTAATAAACAAAGTGTGGCTTTATCAAACGGAAAGTAAAAGTACTGGTAACCTGAAAGGAAAAGTCAATCAATACAAAGCACATGAAGACCTATATATTGAAAAACAATACCATTCACTTTTCAGAGACAGCTAGACTCACCAGCTTCTGCTCTGCACAGACACAGCAAACAGCAAAGATACCCCTTCGGTAGTGATTCCAGCGCTTTATAAATTCCTCTTACAATTACAATTACAGCAACAATATTCCAATAGAAAGTAAAAAACAAATTACACACAAGACACCACAATTCACATTATGCACAAATCCAAGGAGAATTTCACACACAATACAACAGAACCTAATATATGCTGCTATTACAGCATTTATAAAAATCACATTCATGCAGGGAAATGATACTTATTTAGAGTAAACAGTACAAAAGACATTTTCTTACCCAACAAATGCAACTACAAAAACTGCAGATCTACCAAGGCCGAAACTGTAAGCAGGAGTTGCAGCAAAGTAAATCAAAAGCTTTGCACTAGAATAAAAAGAAGAAATATAACAAATGCAAATGATCCCAAGAAATAAAACAGTTAACATTATAAAACGTTGTCTGACCATCTCCACCTAAATATCAGTCCACACACACCACCAGTCCACACACACCTGCAGCCGAACTCCAGTTCACAAACACAGAAACTTTCGCTGTGTCTAGTGGCTTTCTACAGCCCTGGGGGCATATTGGCCTAAAGATGTGGCCGATCTGACCTGGGGGTTGGTGGGGGGGAGGCAGAAAATACCCAAAAGTACACAAATGTATATCCCCACTTAAGGGTCCCATGGAGCCACCCCCGACATATCAACAAGAAAATCCCTGGTGTCTAGTCTGCCCACCCCCAGATGGCAGGTTGGCCTAAAAATGGCCGATCTACCCTGAGGGACGGTGTTTACAACAAAAATGCACCAATACTCCCCGCAGGGGCAACCCTTACTCAAAGGGTCGTGCCCCTCAAATACAAAATAAAAGAACCCTGGTGGTTTGATGGATGGATTCCTGCTCAATGAGTGTCGGCCTCATGATCATGGAGCAGGAACCCATTCTAAACAGGCATAGCCAGAAAGGAAAAACTCCTTCCTTTCCCCCTGTGTCTGTTTTACAGCAAAAGAGCCCCCATCCCCAAAAAAGTACTTATCAACTGTTCTTTCCCCAGACACCCTGAAAGCAAAACGCTACCAGCTTGTCCCCGGCATCATCTGATGAAGTAGGGGCGTGTGCATGAGCTGATGTCATCAGATTGCCGAGGGGGGGGGGATGGGTGGCAGCAGAAGGAGTTCTGCTGTCATCCCTGATGGGGGACTGCCATTGGGTGGCCCGAGGGGTGAGTGCCAGCACTTCCCCGTTGTTAGATGCGAGGATGGAACAGTTCTGTCCTCAGCTCACGCCCACTGTGGTTGAAGATGGAATTGTTCTGTCCTCAGCACTGAAGGGGTTAAATGACCGTTTTAAGTGTGACACCCTCGCATCCCAAACTGTTATTTATGCCAATCAAAAGTGTCCAATAGAATACATATTTCTTCAATCATGATTCTTTGAACTTTACAGTAATTTATCCCTGGTGGGTATTAGCTGGATTGACAATTGGGCATTAAGCACCGTTGTTTGTCTTGACCTTCTCCAAAGGCACACTGTGATCCCATTGAAACTTTTTTCCCTGGACGTAGGACAATGCTGACCATTGATACATTTTTTGGAGTATTGACATACTATTAAACCACCCTGGTAGTCAGGAAAATGATGAAGATGTTCGGATGTGGTATAATCAGATAATATCGGAGATGGCAAACTGTTTGTTATGTTATCTTATGATACTGAGAATTTTAAAGTGCTCTGTTACCCTGAGGTGTCTTGGTGCTACGCGCTACCAAAGAATAAGGCATCTAAAGGAATGTGGGATGGCCAACCAGTTCTTATTTTATTTTAAGAGAAAAGCCATGTTTTCAAGCCCTTCCTAAATGAAAGAAGCCCAGTGGAGTTTCTGAGATAGAAAGGCAGGCTATTCCATGCCTTGTTAGCGCCGTGCCGAAAACTTCTGCCTTCCCAGCTAGATTTTTTTGTAGCGGGGGCAGATCACTTGTTTGGCTTGCGAGGAGCGCAAAGCTCTACCAGGAACATACCACTGTAATGAGTGTCTCAGGAAATCGGGACCAATGCCATTGAGAGCCTTAAAAGCTTTGCACAGGGCTTTGAATCGAATTCGTTGTTTCACGGGAAGCCAGTGAAGATTTCTGAGTCCTGACCTCACCGAGAGAAACCTGGGAGTGCCAGTGAGCATCCTGGCTGCTGCATTCTGCACGATCTGGAGTCTGACCAAGTGCCTCTTCTGAATGTTAATATAGAGGCTATTGCAGTAATCCAGTCATGACAGAATGAGCGCTGTGACAGCAGTCTTTAAACTAGCTTCCTGGAGTAGGAATTTGATTTTCCTCACAATTCTAAGAACATGAAAGCAGGATGAGACAACCTTACTTATTTGAGCCCCGAAGGAGTTTTGAGTCGAGAAACACTCCCAGATTTTTTGCCCTTTCCACCGGAATTGGAGGCATGCCCATATCAATAGGCCACCAGTCCGGAGTCCAAAGGTTGGTGGTGTTTCCGAAAACAATCACCTCAGTTTTTCCTGCATTGAAATTAAGGCAGTTTGATGCCATCCAGGCTGCAATCACCTGCATGCAATTATGGCATTTGGAACCTGTCTCAGCCTCTGAGCCCTTTTGAATAGACAGCACGATTTCCATGTCGTCAGCGTAAGAGGTTAACTGGATTTGAAAGGATCTAATCTAAGCTGCCAGTGGTGCTACATATATGTTAAATAATCTAGGACTAAGGGAAGACCCTTGCGGCACTCCACAAGGGAGTGAGAAGAGTTTGGACCTGTTTCTACCAAGGTCCACTGTTTGTGTCCTGCAGTTCAAAAATGATTTCACAAGATCCCAGGCCTTACCTTGGACTCCGACCGCTGATAAACGATCCATCAAAACACCATGATGGACCATATCAAACACGGCCAATAAGTCCATCATGATAAGAATGGCAGCACCACCCTGATCTAGGGCCTCTCTGATCTCGTCCGTAGATTTAATGAGTGCCAACTCAGTGCTATGTTCCGCTCAAAAACCAAATTGTGTGGTGTCCAGCAGAGAGTTGGTCTGAAGGAACAAGATGAGTTGGCCGTTCATCGCCGTCTCGATAATTTTACTTGGAAAATGGAGGCGAGAGATGGGTCTGTAATTGCTTGGATCAATTGGATCCAAATTGGGTTTTTTGAGCAGGGGGAGAATAGAGGCTGTTTTCCAAGGACTAGGGAAGTGACCTGTGTTAAAGATGGACCCAAACAAAGGGGTGAGAACTTCCGCTATAATTTCGGGAACCAGTTTCAGAACCATAACTAGGCATGGATCTAGCGGGGAACCTGATCGAATCTCAGACAATAGTTAATGACTCCCTGTTGATCCAGACATGGTTTGACACTGCTAGTTAAGAAGTGTAATGTACTGATTTCAAGAAGAGAGTCTTAATGGTAATGGTAAAAAGTTAGCCTTGGTATGATTCACAGTTTCAGGCACTGGAGGAGAATATATGCATATTAAGACAGGGAGTTTAAAATTACTGTGAGGTGTCGAAAATCTTGCACAAGACAAAAAATTAATATGCAGCTCTGATAAAGGAACAACAATTATTATTATAGAACAAATTGGGATGAAATGCTAGAAGTACTATCTACAACAGATATGAAAAAATCTGGAAATTAGTACAGACCGGGTTTAAAAAAAAAAAAATCTCAGTATGTGTAAGGTCTCAGAAGAAAATGTGTCTGTTTGCCTAACCAACATACAGAGGTCAGCTGATATTCCATGTAGAAGAGCTTGGATTCGTCCTGTTGACTTTCTTTTGATTAAGTTATTTGAAGGAAAATGCGTTTAAAAAGATAATACTGTCCCACAGTTTTTCTAGTGCAGAGGCCTAAATAATTTACCCGCAATTATCATAAAAACGAATTCTGACTGCTGGGCAAGTTTTTTTCCCAGAGTATTTATTGCAGTTACGGAAACCGGAACCTTTCTCGATAGTTGGAAAGAAGCGGTTAAAAAGCCTACTCATAAAAAAAATTGCCTTAGACCCTAGGAATTACAATCCAATAGGTTCGATAGATGTCTGGGCCAATTTATACTCTAAATCTATTTTGCTGTATATGATGGATTGGCTAGCAAAAAATGACCCGTCCCCATCGAAGAGGCAGGCTTTAAAGAGGGTAATGAATAATTTCCTAGCTCTCATAACGGAAAGTTTAAATTCTATTAAGGACTAGGAGGGGAGGATTAGGCATTTCTTACTTCTTTATTTTGAACAGCAGCCATTTCAAAGAACTAACAATTAATAAAGGACTTAATTTCCCATGAAACCTAGGGAAACCATGGAGTTCAAACAAACAATGTCCGTCTAATCAGGAGACTCCCGCCTCATTAATTGGCATTGACCCTCGCCAGACTCCCTCTTCCTGTGACCAAGCCGGCAGAGGAAGATTATCACTTCTGCTTTAAAGACTTTGAACCTAAGAACAAAAGGATCAATAAAACACTGGAAACTCAGTGACTTTCAACATCGAGCAAAAATGGCAAATCAACAACAGCACAGAAAAAAGCAGGGAAAAACCTGTACGTACACCCAGACGTAGATTCGATAGCCCCGGTGGGTCATGATTCATCCATGGGAGGGCTGATACTCATCGCCGTGTCCTTAATAGAATTCAAACTTTAATTTACGAAAGCTAGGAAATCTTTCATTCTATGTCAGTACACAGAGGCGAGGATTAGGCTAATTCAAAGCTTATCCACCACCAGAGCAGCAATGGAGGAGACTGGTTCAAAATAAAATCTTTTGAAGGTTGAATCTGATGACCAGTCTACTGCATTCAAGATTTCCTCCAAGCGAGCTCCTAACACAAAAGCTTTTGAAGCCATTGCACCCCTTGTTGAGTTTGCTCCAAAATTTTGTGTTGATTCCAGCCTCCACCATCACTCACCGGACCCATCTCGCTATGGTCAGAGATGAGACTGCCTTAAAGGGCCACCTCAAAGCAACCAGCAATTGCCTCTCTCCATGGAGCCACAAATCTGGCGTCATGGTCTCATAGGCTTTGATGCACCTCACTGTCTTACTCTGGTATCTCCGGACCAACTGGTAAGAAATCACCCACGACTAGCATTTTTATGCGACGAGTCACATGGAAGGTGACTCCATCCGGAGTGAAGGAGCATCCTGGAATATCCAGGGCCCTGAAACCCGACACTCGCCTGCAAGAAATCAGACAGAACAGAATAGCCAACTTGGCTTACAATTGACAACAAGAGAGATATTTATTGCTTGATCACCCTGACAACAAATTCAAGACCTTGTTGACATCCCACAGTACAGAGTTCCTTGGCTCCGGTGGGAGAGACAACTGGATACCTCGTAGCAACTTCCTGATCAGCAGACATTCCCCAACAGGGAGGTTCACCGCGGCCACATGGTCCCTGGAGATCTTGGACCGAACGATACGCCATTCCCTCTGAATCCAGAGAGACTAGGAAGTTCAGGACGTGGACAACATCCACCCCCACGAGATCCAGACTCTGTTAAAGCCACCAACCCATCCAGTGAGACCAGGCTGATCAGTACTGCTTTACCGTACTGTAGCTCAGGAGAGGAGGTCTGTTGCGCTACTCGAAAGGCCAAGGCCTTGCCATCAAGACCGGTACTCCAGCACACCATAAGCGGGAGGGCGTCGCTCATCTCTAGAGGGTGAGGATTGCCTGTCAGATCACTTAGAAGAGGGGGCAATGGGTGTAGACGGACTGGAGAAGCCCAGGAAAGTTCCATCAGAACTGGAAACCACACCTGCGATCTCAAAACCGGGGTGTTCACCACCAAGTCCGCTTTCTGCCGTCACACCTATGTTGTCAACCTCATGACCATGGCGAAGCGGAGAAGGCATAACCCTGCTCCTTCACCCAATCCTGGTGAAAGGCATCTGTGGCCACTGTTCCTGGATCTGGCCTCCAGCTGAAGTACAGAGGAAGCTCATGATCTAAACGTGATGCAAATATGTCGATCGTGAAAGGACCCCAAAACGACAGAAGGGACTGGAACATTGGAGGGAACAATCTCCAAAGACTTGAGTCCCACAGGTGGCAGGAGTGCCAATCCGCTACCTGGTTAGCGAACCCCAGGAGATGCTCAGCGGTCACCAAGACTTCATGCTCCAAGCAGCACTCCCAGAAGTTCTAGGCGAGGTCTGTCATGGCATTGGGACACGTGCCTCCCAGGTGATTGATGTAGAGGAGCGCCGCTACATTGTCCATCATGAGCAGGGGACAGGACTGCACTCTGTCCCTGGTCCAACACCGGACCGGGAAGGACTCTGTCATCAACTCCAGGCAGTTGATGTGCAGAGACCGTTCCGCGATGAACCACCCACCGCCGGTGGTGAACTCTCCACAATGAGCTCTCCAGCCAGAACCACCAGCATCCGATTTGTTTGGGAGCCAAATATGGTGCACCCATTCCACAACTCCATATGTGAAAGCCACCAATGGAGTAAGTCCTTGTCTTCCTCAGACAAGGGCACTTGAAGGGTGTAAGTTAGTCCCTGTTGAAGGTGAGACGACTTGAGTCTTTGCAGGGCCCGAAAATGAAGGGGGCCTGAGAAAATGGCCTGAATCTAGGCCAATAAGAAGCCGACCACTCTGGCAATGCTGTGCAGAGAGGGCTGAGGCTTTTGTCAAATCTGCAGTACCTCATGACATTTTCGCAATCTTCCTGGAAGGTAGACTCAGCATGGCCTCCACTGAATTGATCATGAATCAGAGAAAAGTGATTGAGTGGGAGGGCATAAGACTGGACTGCGCCTCGTTGATTACGAATCGTAGAGACTGAAGGAGCTCCGTTGCGGACTGCAGCTGGCAAGACAACGCCAGAGGACACTGGTTCATGAACAGCATGTTAACCAGGTACACAATCATCTGCATGTCCTGAGCTCTCAGACGCTACACCACCAGCTGTAGGACCTCGGTGAAGCACCACAGTGCTGACGACAGGCTGAAAGGAAGCGAGGTGAACCTAAGGTTTGGACCTGTCATTGGAACTGGAGGAACCGATGATGCGTTGGAAAAATAGGGACTGTAAGGTACACATCCTTGAGGTCCAGCCCGACCATCCAGTCATTGGGACAAAGGAGGTTGCAAAGTAGATGAATACCCTCAATCTTGAAGTGGCGGTAAACCAACCACTCATTGAACTCCCGGAGTTTTATCACGGCTGCTGACCCCCACCCTGCATCTATCCCAAGAAACAGTTGCTTAAAAACTCTGAGGAGCATGGGGAGGAAAGGTGAATAGCCCCTTGAAACATACAGCTCCTGCACCTCCTGCTGGATGAGGGCGAACTCCCTTCCTGAGAAGTGGAGTGGAAGGGAAGGAGATACCTAGATGAGAGAACCATAGAACCCCACGCGAAACCCCTGTACCGTTTGACCAAGTGTCGGCTGTAAGGACCTGACAGTTGTCCAGGAACTGCACCAACCTGCCTCCAAAGCAATAGCATGAGAAAAGAAAAGAACTCACAATGGGCTGTTGAGGCTCCACCGCCTCAGGAGCCGTTGCTTTGTCCATTTGTCCTCTGTACAGGGACCGACGTCTGATAGGGTAGAATCCTCCGAAGCGAGTCCTGTCACTTTCCCCTCAGTCCTGCCACTGTCCCCACTGTGATCTTTGGCTGATGCCGCAGGCGGACTTAGAGGAACGTCCAGTCGAGCTCCCCCTATCATGGCCGGCCCCAGGGAAAACCCCTGCATTGAAAATGTGCTTCACAGTCGACTGGTCCTTATCCAGGGAGGTAAAGGTGATAGAGCGCGCAGGTCACCCGACCATAATATTTTACCAAATGCACATTTGGGCCCATAAATTTTACTACACCATACTAAATATAATCGGGTAACCTACACTGTACTACCAGCAACCCAGTTCATTCCTATTTATTTCCAATGTACCCGACTTACCAATCCGCGTCAAGGGTACCTATGATCTCAATGGATCAGGGAGCTAGCTGTAAAAGAAAGGCAGTCACAAAAATACAATACCATTTATTATATTTGCACTCGTATAATAACCAGAGACACGGGAAGTTTTGGAAACCTTTATCTAATTTTCATCAATGTCAGATAGAATGCAATTCACAGTGATTAAACTATCAATAACCAGAATCATAAAAATAGTGTAGCTATGAAGAAAAAGGATTATGCCAACCATTTAGAAATCTACAGGGAAGGTAATAACAGGGAACATACTAGTATGAAATGTCAGAAAGCAGACTGGGCATGGTATGACTAAAGGACGGAGAAATAAGTAACATGCTATAATATCACAGTTGGAGTATTCTTCGGAAAACTAAAGAAATTAGGTATAACCATGTGTCTATAGGGAAAGGGAAAAATGGAACACGCTAATAATTCAGAGTAACCACTTTAAATTGACTAAAGGAAAGGGTAAAGAAAAAAACATCTATATTTCAAGAACTGTATGTCAGGATTTTTCGTAAAGGATGGGGAAAAATGGAACATGCTAGAAAACAAAACAGAAGGTAGAATCTTTAATTTTGGTCAGCACAGAAAAGAAAAGGAACAATTGCGCAAATAAAGCAAGGTTTCAGGAAAAGGTGAGAAAAGAATGCAAGTGCGTTCCCCTCCCAGAATTATATTTACCTAGTTCAGTGTGGAGACCAACCCTGGCCACGGGTCAGTTAAGGAACCCCAAGGAAGACAGTCGCCAGTAGGCCAGCAGGTGCAGGATGGAAACCCAGGACAGGAAAACCAGATTAGGATCAGGACAGGACCACCAAGGTAACACCAGCACCCGCAGTTCAGTTGCAACGCCTGCGCTACACCCTCTCTGCAGCTATCAGTCAGGACCCTGATTGGGTTATCGAATTCCCCAGCAAAGTGCTCCGCCAGCACTTACGGTTCTCAAAACCCCGAATGGGTCTCTGAGTTTGTCGGACAGAGTGCTCTGCAGCACCTCTGTTATCGATCAGCTATTGAGTGCGTTGGGTCAATGACAGGTCAGCTATTCGGACAAGTCGGATGATTTCTCTAGCTAAACCTAGGCTAGTTATACTGTTTTCAGGTCAGTGTACCACCCCCCAAATGTTGCAAGTGCAAGAATCCCCAATTTCGATTGGTCCAAATAAAGGACAGGTCATCACACCACCTAGGATTTTACTTTCTCAAGCCCCTCATTTGAATCTCCCTCTACCGCTCATTGAATTTGGGGTTCCCATGACATGTGCGTTTCACATAACAATGAAGAATACAATTTTCATATACAATTGTTACTAATGCAGTACAGTTCAGCTTCGTCTTGCTGGGTCACAGGTCGGTTCTCAGGAGCATCTCGGCTGTGGCTGCCAGCTGGCTGGGTTCCATTGCTACAAGGTTTCTTCCCTCTGCCATGGTGACTTGTGCAGTAGGGACTTCTAAGATGGGGTAGTAAGCACTTCCCAGGCCCAAAAGATTTGATACATGAAAAGTAAAGGAAAACAATTTAGAACACAGAAATACATGATTACACTGTACACCAGGAATACCTAATTTACTCCCATTACTTTATAATAACTATAGCATTAGGATTAATGCAAAACGAACAGTGTAGCAAAAGCTGCAGGGCAAGCGTCAGGCATGTGAGAACACAAAGCAGCCATCTTATTGCTAATGCGCAAGTGCAACAGATTCCCACCAGAAATGCGAGTACGTCACATCACATGGGTATGACCGACGCATGCGCAGAAGAAATTCCCGCGTAGCAGCAGCCATTTTAGTGGCATGCGTTTTAGGATGATTAAACACATAAGCAAGCTTCACTGGGACACCCCGTGTAATGAACAAATTTGCAATATTAGTAACACGAATATGTTGATTATATTTATTAACATTATTTAAGGTTCTTGATACGAGCAAGTCGTTATATGTGCGAATCCTTGCTCCATCAATCCCCTCTTTGATGATATTTTATATCATCACAAATTAATGGAACCAGATGCCAACTTTTCACATTTTCCCCAATTCAATCTCTTCAAACATTCTGTTCAGCTTTTCCTTAGTCTCTTTATTAGAGTGAGAATTTTTCACCCTTTTATAAATCTGATTATTTAGTTCCTCTAATTCAAGTTCATCCACATTTCGTTTCACACCTATTGTGTTCACAGTGTATTTCTTTTGGTGTTTGCGACATTTGCAGCAGATTACTATAATGAATACTGCTACACCTATTCCCGCAATTGGCATCAGTACTTTACTCAAAAGACTTTTACCTAAGTTAGAAAACCAATGACCTACAGCTGGGAGCCCATCAGTAAGTCTCTTCCATGCACTATCAACCTCAAGTGGTTTGAGCTCTTTTTCCAAATTTGTAATGTTCCTCACATACCCTTTGATTTCCACACTTTTGTCAGGTATGTAAGTGCAACAATGTTGCTCTTTCAACATTCTGCAGACTCCGCCCTCTTTTGCCAATAGGGTGTCAAGAGCAAGTCGATTCTGTAAAACCATTGATCTCACCGCAACCAATTTGGTATTGACCATCAGGAAACCTCGAGCAGTGTCAGTAGATAACCGATCCACTACTGTTGACAATTTGCATATTCTGTGTGTATTCAGAGCCACTCCCACTGTAGGTATCAATGCACTAAATATATCACCTATTATTTCTCCAACACTTTCTCTATTACTACGTATTAGTCCATTAGTGTTTTCATTGCTTCCAGCAATTTCATTTACATGGAATATCTTTGGAAAGACAATACCAAAATAACAGCTTCCGTACCAATGGTCCAGTAATTTGAAATAAGCCCACATATATAATAGATTCCGGGAAACACAGGTTCTGGCCCATTTTTTAAACCTCAACCTCCAATTACCTTGTAATTGTGTTCGCATTGACTGGAACCAATGAAAACATTATTATAATAACTAGTCCTTTCTCTGTGAAGACAAAGTTTCCCCTTCTTTTCGAAATCCAGCAACATAGCAGCATTAGCTCCACCATTTGAGGTGCTCTCTATACTTTCAGCCCATTTAGGAGTCCTCTGCCTTTTGTCATTCGCTTTTCTTTGGAAACTCTCTCTTCTTTTCTCTGCCATATTTAGAAACATTTTCTTCTGCTCGTGTAAGGAACATGTCAAGTTATCTCTGTGTGCCTCACCTAAATCTATTGTGCCTATAGTTAGAAAATATTCACCCATATAATGTGTTACATCACGCTAAGTATGTACAGGATTCAGGTTACTACGTATAGGAAGTTCAAAAAATATCACACCTGAGTTAGAGTAATAGTACTGTAAAGGTCCTCTCTTATAGAATAAACTAGCTAAAATACTACAGGAAATTCCATATGTTAGTGGCAAGTGGTGGTAAGTCACACCTTCAGCTACTGAAGTGGGTAGCTTCATGCAGACATAACAGTCTTCTATCTCCATTGCTTCTACACAGTGTACTAAAAGGTTTGCAAATACATTTAAATGAGTTCTATTCTTGATTCTATGATAATGTAATCCTTCCTCATCTGATGCATGTAAGTCCATTCTAGTTTGTCTAAGGCTAAGTGTTTTCTCTTGTCTCTCTACACCTCGTGGCGTATTCTTCGTTTGCAGTTCTTTGGTGTCTTTTGTCACTGTCTTAGTAGGGAACAAATTAGTATCTTTACTCATCATGTAAGGAATAGCTATAGTTAGTCCTATCCATAATATAAGTACTAAGGCTATACTACATAAACATACTTTGCAGCATGTTTTGCAACAATTCCGTCTTGGTCTTCCATTCACAGAGGAATCAGACATTTTGGCTCAAAAGAAGCTTCAACCCCTCTTTGTAACTCTGCACAGCTTGCTTACTCGAGCAATTTTCAGGTTGGCTCAGCTTCTTCTTTGGCTTGGTCAGTAATCACTTCTTCATCACTTTCGTCACTTATTTCCAAATTCTCAAATTCTTCCAATACAAAGTAAGTCCACTCAGGACTCGGGTATTTGCTATTCAGCTTCTTGATAAGAGCACTTCTTCTTTTAGGCTTTTCTACTACTGGGTCAGTTTGACTTGAAACCTCATTTATCTGTTCTGGCTCTTCGTTTATTGTCTTTAGACGCAATCTCAGTCTTTTCACAAATCTCGGTACTGAGTCACCTTTTCTGAGTCTTTTAACTGGCACTATCTCTTGGCCTTCCTCAAACACTCTTTTGTTTTCGTTCAGTTGTGGCACATTGGGATCAAGTTCATCTTCAGTATTTCTCCCTAGCTGACTAGGTCCAGGTCTTTCATCTGTTTCTTCTGCCTGGTCCCTAAACTGTCCTTGTTCAGGTGTATGCTGATTTTGGCTTTGATCTGTTTCGACTTCTTCCTGAACACAATTGTCTACTCCTATCTGTTCCTGTTCAAGCTCTTCTGCTTGAACTTCCGTCCCTAGTTTCTATCTGTCCCTCTTCTGGTGCAGGTGTTCTTGGTGGAGTGTCAATTTCCTGTTCTCTCCCTATCTGGTCCTCCTCAGAATCAGATTTGACTTGGATTTCGATGATCTGAGTACCTTCTTCTTCACCTGTCTCGTCCTCACTATCCCACTGTCTATCTAAATAGATCTGTCTTCTGGTTCTTATAGGGTCGATAGTCAGGTCGATTATTGGGACCCAATCATCTTGACTGGAGCTCGGTTGTTCTTCAGCTACTTCAGGATCGATATCTTGGGATCCCTCAGCTGCACAACCTTCAGCCTCAGTTTCGTCAGGTTCAGTCACTCTCTTCGTATGGCTGGCATGGATCCAGCGAGGTACTCCTGCACACTTCACAGCTGTGGTGGTTACCAGGATCACCTGTCGTGGCTTTCCCCACCTTGTTTCAAGGCAACTTTTCCGAGTATGTTTCTTTATTACGACCCAGTCACCTGGATTCAGGTCATGTGCTGGAGTCGTTGGCCTGGCGACGGCGTCTCCCCCAACCTGGTGAGAGATAGAATGCACTTGGTCAGCCAGCTCTTTACAGTATTCTAGTACCAAATCATCAGATATGCTTATCAGTTTGTATCCTGGCACCAATGCTTGCCGCATTGCTCTTCCCATTAGGATTTCATGGGGACTCAAGCCCGTGTTCCGGTCTGGAATACTTCTGAGTCCCATCAGCACGAGAGGCAGAGCATCTGGCCATTCCAATTGAGTGTATTCACACATCTTTCACAATCTTGCTTTAATTGTGCCATTCAGTTGTTTTACCACTCCAGAAGCCTCTGGGCGATATGCACAGTGCAGTTTTTGCGTAATTTTGAATGCTTCACAGATTTGTTTTATTATTTCATTCTGGAAATGACTTCCTCTGTCTGATTCAATTGTGACTGGAAATCCGTACCTAGGTATTAGTTCTCTGAGTAATAATTTGGCTACTGTGATGCTGTCATTTCTACGTGCAGGGTAAACCTCCACCCATTTTGAAAACAGGCAGACAATGACAAGTAGGTATTTCATTCCTTGACAAGGGGGCAACTGAATAAAGTCAAATTGTAGTCTAATAAAAGGGCACTCTGACTTTCCAATTTTCCCTGGTAACACTACAGTTTTCTTTCCAGGGTTAAATTGTTGACAGATCAACCACCTCTGGCAGAGTGCCTCTGCTACGTTTCTGAACTTCGAATTGAACCATGTCTGGCGGAACATGCGAATCATCGCATCTCTGCGTATATCTGTATCTCCATGTATCAACCTAGCCATAGGAGCATGCATACAGTCTGGCAACACAGGCATATCATCAAGGTAAACAATGACACCATCTTCACTTCTCCTTCGACAACCAAAGTTTCTCCATCTTTGTTTCTACTGTGGCTCTGCTGCTTCCTGTAAGTCTCTCACTTACTCCCATGTATTCACTCACTCTAGCATCAGAAGTTGGCAGCTGTTTCCATTTCCCCCAACCTTTATATTGATTGCTATTCGGTATCTTGCACAATGTTGGGCTAACTGGTCAGCATATCGATTACCTGCTGTCACTTTGTCATCGCCAGATTTGTGAGCAGCACACTTGACCACAGCCAATTCTTTTGGTAACTCGATTGATTCCAGTAAATCCTGTACATATTTTCCATTTCTGATAGGGGTGCCTGAAGAAGTCAGGAACTCCCTCTGCATCCACAATTGTCCAAAGTCATGCACAACCCCATAACCATACTGGCTATCAGTATATATGGTTATTTTTGAATTCCTCCCAAATTTGCAGGCTTTTGTCAATGCAACCAATTCAGCTATTTGTGCAGACTTGACTCCATGTAAATAAGATGCTTCTACTGGGCCTCCTAGAGTACACACTGAGTAGGCAGCACTTAGGCCACCTTCCTCATGTCTCATGCATGAGCCGTCTACAAACAGCTCATAATCCTCATTGATTAAAGGGTTTTCTTTTATGTCTGGGCGTGGTTTTGTACTAAACTCGGTCAAATCAATGCAACCATGTTCAATTTCCTCCCTCACTTCTGCTGCGAAGGAGCTAGGCAGTAAGGTAGCTGGATTCAGAATATTACATCTGGAAATGGTTACGTTCCCTGCACCTACAAGGATTCTCTCATACTTAGTCAGCCGACTAGGTGTGAGATATTGGGTCTTTGTTCTTGTCAGTAGAATTACAACAGAGTGTGGAACATACACAGTTACTGGATGTCCCATAACGATGGACTCACTCTGTTCAAGACTCATGCAAGTTGCAGCTACAGCTTTCAAACATCCAGGTAATCCAGCTGCGACTGGGTCCAATGAGGAAGAAAAGTATGCCACTGGACGTCGAGTCAAACCATGAATCTGGGTCAAGACTGAAAGTGCACAATTATCTCGTGTGTCACAGAACAGTGCAAAATCTTTTGAATAGTCAGGCATTCCTAATGCAGGAGCTGTACACAGACATTCTCTTAATTTTACAAAAGCAGTCATGCTTTCTTCATCACACTCCACTGGATCTTTTACTCCTTTCTTTGTCATTTTTATCAATGGTCGTGCTAGGACTGCAAATCCCACAATCCACTGCCTACAGTAGCCTACAACTCCAAGGAACATTCTGATTTCTTTCTGGGTATTGGGCAATTCCATGTTTCGAATTATCCTGATTCTTTCGGTGGTAACCTTTCTGATACCTCTCTCTATCTGGTGCCCCAGATATTTTACTGATGTGGTACAGAATTGCAGCTTTTCGGGTGACACTTTATGTCCACCTTCACCTAAATGGTTCAGCAAGGCAATTGTGTCAGTTACACAGTCTCTCCTGCTCTTAGACGCCACCAAGAGTTCATCTATGTATTGCATCAGGACTGATTTTCCGGGCAATATCAAAGTTTCAAGGCATTTCTTCAGGATCTGATTAAAGATTGAAGGGCTTTCCGTGTACCCTTGAGGGACACGATTCCAGACGTAGACGTGGCTGTCGAACTCAAATGAGAAAAGAAATTTGCTGTCTGGATGCAAGGGAATCGAAAAAAATGCATGACATAGGTCCATGACGGTAAACCATCCAGCATTCCATGGTATTTGGTATAGAATCACTGCAGGGTTTGGCACAACAGGACAACAAGGAACCACAATTTTGTTAACCTTGCGCAGGTCCTGTACTACCCTGTACTTACCACTAGGTTTCTTTATGCCAATTATCGGTGAGTTACAAGGACTGCTCAACACTTCTTGCAAAATTCCTGCTTCTAGTAATTTTTTTTATTTCAATGGCAACTCCTGCTTTCACTTCTGCACTCATTTTATACTGTTTAGTATTTGGGTAGACTGCATCTTCTTTTATAGCTATTTTAATTGGGTCAATATTTGCCATTAATCCTACATCTTTTCCAGTAAAATCCCATACTTCCGGTTTCACTGTTTCTTGGAGCTCTTCAGGTAAGTCTTGCATTGTCAGTCTTTTAATTTCTGAGTCAGGTCTTGCTAACTTTAATTTGTAAATCCCATCTTTGTCTGGAGTCTGAATGTCGATGCCATTTGGAGTGCAAAAGATAGTACAGTTCATTTTACACAAAAAATCTCGTCCTAGCAGGTTTACAGGACTGGAATCATACACAACAAATCTATGCATTTCTTTAAAATTTCCAATTTTAATCTCCATAGGTTCTGTAACTGGGGTACTAATTAGTTGATTAGAAACGCCCACTACTTGGATGGCTTCTCCCGAGAGGGGTAGGTTTGGAACATCTGCTGTTCTTACAGTAGAACGGGTAGCACCAGTGTCCAACAGAAAGGTGACGTCATTTCCTTCAACCTTTCCTTCAATTTATGGCCCTGACTGTTCCACCGGCAAGGAGGCTCCAAGTACGCACTCCTCGTCCTCCCCCCTCAGGCACCGTCAGTAGGTGTCATCACAGAGAAATGTGTCATTTAACAGAAATTGTGAAGCTGTTGGATTCTATCCTCCCTTCCTTCCTAACCATCAGTGTCTTCACTCTGTTGTGCTTTGCTCCTATAATTTGGCCTAGGTGCACGAGGCAACTGATTCTGTTTTACCTGCTGCTGGGTCTTCCATGGAGTTTCATTCTGCGTCTGTGGATTCAAATCATTAATTTGCACATTACCATTCTGTACAGCCTTACACTTGTCTCTCCAGTGACCTATCTTTCCGCACCCGTGACAGGGGAACTTCTTTTTGGCCTCCTCTCGGCTCATTTTTGCTCTGGGCTTTCCTCTACCCCCCGGGCCTTGATTCTGATTATTAGTCATTTTACTCAACAGCTGTTCCTGGTGTTCTGCTAATTTTACCTGTGCCCACATGACTTTTTCCTTTAACTCTTTTCGTTTATCTGCCAGCTCATCCTCGCAATATTTTGCATACTTCAGGACTTCATCAATTGGTTTAGACTGCCAGCTAATTTTATTGTCTTTGATCCACTGCAAAATCGCAGGCCTTAAACCTAGCACAAATCGATAAATGAAGTGGGTCATGTCTTTCATCCCAATGTTATCTAGACCACTGTATGTCTTGAACACCTGTAACAGTCGTTCATAATAGGAATGCACAGTTTCATCTATATTCTGGGTAGTTCTGTCTATTTGGGTCCAATCAGTTTCCTTTGCAGGCACCTTTCCTTTCGGATACTCCATTACCTGGTTGTACGTTTTCATGACATCTCCTGAAGGGGCCCCTGTTTTCGGGTCCCTCGGGAATTCCTCAGTATGCCAATCAACAGCAATTTTACATTCTGTCCATAAATCTACAGGAACCACGATGTCAAAGAAACCATCTAGATCTTTCAGGAGACATTTCTGAACTTTCACAAATCTCTCGACCTGTCTGTACCAATCTACAGGTTTTTCTCGTAATTTTGAGAAGTCATTTGTAAAGAACACAATATCCTGTCGTGACCATGGAACATGTACATACCCCCCACCTGGCACTTCTCCCATAGGATATAATTTTTCTGCCTTGTCTGCTTCTTTTAAAACATACTCAGAAGCCATTTGCTCGGATCTAATTTCCTCTTTTTTCTTTGCCCACCTGGCTTTCCATTTTTCTAATTCTCCCCATTTTTGTAACAGGTTTAACAATTCTCTCATCAGTACCTTTTTCCCTGACACATTCATGTTTTCCAAATCTTTGTCTGAGAACTCAGCTCTGTAGGGTTTTTGCAACACTTTAGATTTACCAATATCTATTCCCATACTAGCCGCAGTGTCCATCAATTTTTCATGGACCACTCGGGTATTACGGGTGATAATTTTGCAAATAAATAGCAATTCTTCCTCAGTCAGGGTGTTCAGTCTGTCCAAACCCACATTTCCAGCCATTAGTTCCTCCAATTCTATTCTCAGTTTGTATATATCTAATGGTTTTGGCTGAGGATTTAGTTTTTCTAATTCTCGGCTCCATCTTTCAATTTCTTCAGGAGTCACTACCGTGGCACTTCTAGTACCCGTAGATGACTCAATCTGCACTTCTCTCGAAGTGAAAGGAGTGTTCTTTCTCTGTGAACCCCCTTCTGGTTCCCTTATTGGTAAATCCATCAAGGAAACCACAGATTCACATTCACTTGCCTGGTCATCTACAATTAAGGGCTCTTTTCTCGGCTGTACTACTGATGGGGTAATAATTGGAGTCTTTGGACCTCTTTGCTTATCCCCGTACAGAGGAAAAACTGGACCAATAGTTACTGGAATTGTCAGAGCTTCAGGACTTGTATTCAATTGGGAGATTTTCTGAATTAATTCTGTCCTTTGTTTAATTATAGCTTCTCGTTCTCTATCCTGCAGTACTTTTTCCATGGTTGTTTCATGTACTATTTGCGGAACTAATGGAGGACTAAAACTTGGGGCAGTTGGATGTGTCATACTCGGTCCATCACCATAAATAGGATTCAGGAACGGTTTTCCCGTACTTAAGGGTCTTGATTCCTCCTGATAAGGAGGTCTTAGACATGTGTCTCTCGCACTTACGGGTCTTGATCCCTCATTATGAGGTGGTGGATTTTTCATTAGTAAATCCTCCAGATAATCATCGTCTGAATCACCACTGGTCATTAAATGCTTTGTCTTCTCTGTCCTTTTCCCTCCCATGGGCTCTTCTACCGTTATTTCAGGATACAGTCCTTCTACCATCATGTTCTGTCTCCATTCTTTCATTCTCTTGTCTCTGGTTTTTCTCTGTACTTTCGGGTAGAATTTAGTTAACCCTTTGTCCATTCTGGGTCTGTCTCGCTCAAAAGCCTCTATTTCCCATTCTTATAAGGCCTCATATTGCGTTAGTCTGGGTCTGGAATGCAAATCATTCATTCGGGTTCTCAAATTGAACAGAATCCTGCTATTAAATGTACCGTCTAACGGAAATGCCAAAATTCCGTCATCTTTAGTATACTCCACCCAATTTTCTAACCACACACACGCATGGTAGCCTCTGTCAAACATCATAAATGATGCGGGAGTATTAGGAGGTGGAATGATAACTCCTTCTCTAGTTTTCATAGGCTTGTCTTTCTTGAAATAATTCTTTACTGTATTTACCAATTTAATTTTTCTCTTATTTCCGTACATAATGTTATATCTACGGCCTTTCCACTGATCCTTCCCAAACCCTAGATATCTTGGATCAGGTCTAGTCTCTCGGTTAGTCGTATGCCACATATACTTCTCCGCAATTTATTTTGTTTACAAAATTACGTCCAATACAAATGCGTCTTTTATTTCTCTGCAACCAATCAAATGCGCGATTTCTAATAATCTCAACCAATGGGTGCGCGGCGTTTCTCGTGAAACGAGTTCTCACGCTCCTGTGCTCACCCCTCCTTCACAATTCTGTCTCAGCTACACGCCCGCTGTCTCGACCAATACCAGCGCGGCACTGAGTGACGTCAGCGCAGCTCCGCAACTTACTCCCTCCTTCACAAGGGAAGGAAACAACTTCGATTTCTACCTTTTAAAGTGCTAGTGCTCTGTTTCATTCACAACGCAAACACATTCGCCGCTGTACACAAGTGTCTAGAAAGAAAAGATTTGTTTCACTGCAAGTAAACTTCTTCTATTTACTTTTCATATACTGCGAGTAGATCCCTTCTGCCTACTCTTCACACAAGCATTAGAGAACCTGCTACTCCTTTCGACTCACCCACTTTGGGATATATATACTAAGCCAAAAGTTTCACCAGTGAACCCCTATGCTATCAATCAAGCTTAGACGAACCTGCTACTCCTTCCGTGTGACCCTTACTAGGTGATATCACAATAGAAGTTTTGCCAGCAAACTCTTTGCTACCATTTATTCATACATTTATACAGAGAAATCCTAATTAGTGCTTCCAGTTCTGCCTAACTTGCACCAATTTTCCTCAGGTAAGTGACCTCACTGCGATCTGGATTCTCCTCACCACCTGCTATTCTGCCCCCGGGGATTCCAGACAAATATGTAACAATTACTAACGAGTTTGGTTAGAACATTTAATCAATATAGCAGCATTTCAAAAACAATTTAAAACATTTCATAACATTTCAAGCAATTTTCATTTTGATCGATCGATTTTCAGCAATAAAAAATATGTTTACAGTTTAGCAGCAGTTTACCTATCTACCTAACTTAACTAGTCCTACCTAACTTTAACTAGTCCCTAACCATTTCCTCTGCTACCAGAAAATTACTGATAGAGCGCGCAGGTCACCCGACCATAATATTTTACCATATGCACATTTGGGCCCATAAATTTTACTACACCATACTAAATATAATCGGGTAACCTACACTCTACTACCAGCAACCCAGTTCATTCCTATTTATTTCCAATGTACCCGACTTACCAATCCACGTCACGGGTACCTATGATCTCAATGGATCAGGGAGCTAGCTGTAAAAGAAAGGCAGTCACAAAAATACAATACCATTTATTATATTTGCACTCGTATAATAACCAGAGACACGGGAAGTTTTGAAAACCTTTATCTAATTTTCATCAATGTCAGATAGAATGCAATTCACAGTGATTAAACTATCAATAACCAGAATCATAAAAATAGTGTAGCTATGAAGAAAAAGGATTATGCCAACCATTTAGAAATCTACAGGGAAGGTAAGAACAGGGAACATACTAGTATGAAATGTCAGAAAGCAGACTGGGCATGGTATGACTAAAGGACGGAGAAATAAGTAACATGCTATAATATCACAGTTGGAGTATTCTTCGGAAAACTAAAGAAATTAGGTATAACCATGTGTCTATAGGGAAAGGGAAAAATGGAACACGCTAATAATTCAGAGTAACCACTTTAAATTGACTAAAGGAAAGGGTAAAGAAAAGAACATCTATATTTCAAGAACTGTATGTCAGGATTTTTCGTAAAGGATGGGGAAAAATGGAACATGCTAGAAAACAAAACAGAAGGTAGAATCTTTAATTTTGGTCAGCACAGGGAGGGTAAGAAAAGGAACAATTGCGCAAATAAAGCAAGGTTTCAAGAAAAGGTGAGAAACGAATACAAGTGTGTTCCCCTCCCAGAATTATATTTACCTAGTTCAGTGTGGAGACCAACCCTGGCCACGGGTCAGTTAAGGACAGTAGGAACCCCAAGGAAGACAGTCGCCAGTAGGCCAGCAGGTGCAGGATGGAAACCCAGGACAGGAAAACCAGATTAGGATCAGGACAGGACCACCAAAGTAAGACCAGCACCCGCAGTTCAGTTGCAACGCCTGCGCTGCACCCTCTCTGCAGCTATCAGTCAGAACCCTGATTGGGTTATCGAATTCCCCAGCAAAGTGCTCCGCCACCACTTAAGGTTCTCAAAACCCCGAATGGGTCTCTGAGTTTGTCGGACAGAGTGCTCTGCAGTACCTCTGTTATCGATCAGCTATTGAGTGCGTTGGGTCAGTGACAGGTCAGCTATTCGGACAAGTCGGACGATTTCTCTAGCTAAACCTAGGCTCGTTATACTGTTTTCGGGTCAGTGTACCACCCCCCAAATGTTGCAAGTGCAAGAATCCCCAATTTCAATTGGTCCAAAGAAAGGACAGGTCATCACACCACCTAGGATTTGACTTTCTCAAGCCCCTCATTTGAATCTCCCGGGCCCGCCCATTGCATTTGGGGTTCCCATGACATGTGCATTTCACATAACAATGAAGAATACAATTTTCATATACAATTGTTACTAATGCAGTACAGTTCAGCTTTGTCTTGCTGGGTCACAGGTCGGTTCCCAGGAGCATCTCGGCTGTGGCTGCCAGCTGGCTGGGTTCCATTGCTACAAGGTTTCTTCCCTCTGCCATGGTGACTTGCGCAGTAGGGACTTCTAAGATGGGGTAGTAAGCACCTCCCAGGCCCAAAAGATTCGATACATGAAAAGTAAAGGAAAACAATTTAGAACACAGAAATAAATGATTACACTGTATACCAGGAATACCTAATTTACTCCCATTACTTTATAATAACTATAGCATTAGGATTAATGCAAAACGAACAGTGTAGCAAAAGCTGCAGGGCAAGCGTCAGGCATGTGAGAACACCAAGCAGCCATCTTATTGCTAATGCGCAAGTGCAACAGATTCCCACCAGAACTGCGAGTACGTCACATCACATGGGTATGACCGACGCATGCGCAGAAGAAATTCCAGCGTAGCAGCAGCCATTTTAGTGGCAAGCGTATTAGGATGATTAAACACATAAGCAAGCTTCACTGGGACACCCCATGTAATGAAAGAATTTGCAATATTAGTAACACGAACATGTTGATTATATTTATTAACATTATTTGAGGTTCTTGATACAAGCAAGTCGCTATACGTGCGAATCCTTGCTCCCTCAAAGGTTGAGACAAATTTTCTGAGCTCCTTGATGAAAGGTTAAGCAAAGAGCCCGCCTTGAGCCACCTGGCCTGCCTCAGACGTGGCTAGCTCTCCTAATTTAGGGTCCAGTTTAATGAGCAACGATCTGTGCCTGTCAGTAGAAATGGCACCATTGGCGTTACCAAGGAATATATTTGCTCTCTGCACCCAACTGGAGAGGACTCAGGTGGGATCAGGGCCCCGGACGCCTTAGCATCCTCCACTATGTCAAAGATCTTCACCAAGGGTCCCGTAATGTCCAACAGCTTATCTTGGCATGCCCGCATAGACCGATGACTGATGCCCTTCTTTGGATCTTTGATATATTTGGTTAAAAAGGTCACCATCCGGGCATCGATCTCTGGCGTAACCGCCACCTTACCATCCAGCTGGGGATACTCAGCCCTAATGCGGGAACGGGCCTCCTGGTCCAAAGGCTTGCGAAGCCTTCCGGTTACATATTTGAGCACCTTCTCACAAGAAATCCGCCTCGAGGAGCAGTGGTGTAAGAGCTCCTCAGGCTCCAAGAGGTCCGATTGGGCATCCCACGGGGCTCTGCTGCCTGGCGTGACTCCGAGAGCAGAGGGAGAAGAGTGCCAGGAGAGGTCACCAAACCCGGCTCACCTGTCGGCAGAAGGTCTATCAGAGACTCTGCTGTCAGGGGAGGGGACCTACTCCCCAATAACTCCTGCCTAAGCCTGTCAAAAGTGTCCAGGTCCACCCCCTCAGGGTGGGTTCATTTACGCGGGTGTCCTGGTCTGGATGTTTTGGGGCCACTGGCCCAGGACGCTCCTCCCTCGGTGCGAGAGGCTGAAGGCATTGTTGTGCCAGGTCCTTTAATCTCTTCTCCAGAGGGGCCACTGCATCCGAGACCGCCTTGACGATGGAGGCGTCCACTGCATCACAAAAGTCATCTGTGACCGGGAAATACTGCATGTCCTCCTCTTCCTCATAATAATAATCAAAACCCTCCATGGGTAAGTATCCTAGGAGACTGCAGAAGATAGTGGTAAATGAGGGTGGCCACCCACCAGGTAAGAGGGAGGAATAAGTCTGAGAGGGGGCCCAGAAGTCAACCCCACCTGGAAGGAGAAACAGCCTCATGGGGGAGGAGAAAACGCATAGGCCTTTGGCCCTGAGAGGCAACCCAAGCACCGTGCGCAGTCACCACAGCCACCCTTACTTTACACCAGAGAGAGAAACTCACACCCTGAGCCCATCTGCACTACACACGCAGGGACAATAGACCTGCCTCCTTACCACTAAGGGTGTTCAGCTCCATGCTGGCTGAGGTTTTAACAGAGCAATTGACTAAGGGGGTGAGGCACACGGCGATGGCCATCACAGACTAGCTCTCCGCTCCGCACTAGGCAAAAGAGGAAACATCCAAGCGAGGATGGGGAGGCATGCCCTCTAGTGGCCGGCGGAGCGCCGTGCACTCTGGCCCCAGACTTCAGTGACAATTAACTTGCAAACGCGTAGGAGTGATGAAGCGTTCCCACGGCCGCTGAAGCGAAGCAAAGACTTCGCTACACACTGGCATACAATTAATCCTAAACAATGGAATAATACCAACGCAATGAGGAAAAAAGCAAAGAGATCCCGTCTCCACACTTAACTGACACTGATTGCAGCAGCGAAGAAAGAGGGAGTCCGATGAGGGTCAGTGCAAGTTATTTAGGCAGGAGTCTCCTGATTGGATGGACATTGTTTGTTTGAACTTCATGGTTTCCCTAGGTTTCATGGTAAATGAAGTCTTTTATTGATTGTTAGTTCTTTGAAATGGCTGCTGTTCAAAATAAAGCAGAAAGAAATGCCTAATCCTCGTCTCCGTGTCCTGACATAGAATTCGATGATTGCCCACTTCTTCAGTTTGTGGGCAATGGGCAAGAAAGCCTTAGAAACTTCAGCTAATCTGTTCTGTTGTTTTGTAGGTTTTCACTCAGACTTTGAGTTTAGTCAATTAAAAGATTTTAAGAAAGAAGTTAAGGAAAATAGGATTTCTCAATTGTCTACTAGCTATTCTAAAAGAACTCAATAGTGAAAATTGGGCAACGGTGTAACTGGTCACGCATGGGTCTCTATCTAGGAAAATCCTAATAGAGAACTGTCTATGACAAGGATGCATGTTAGCAGAACCCTTATTTTCCTTATCTCTTGCAGATATTCCATCTCCTATGAGGGAGGCCCATGCCTTCTCCTAAACAAGCATTGGCATAGCCAATAGGTCTCGCCTTTGGGACCTTATAAGTGTTTAGCCATGCAACAGTTGGTGTTGTTGCGCCAAGGATATTCCCCATCTATACCAACAGAAAGGGCGCTTTAGATATATCAGGCGAAAGAGCAAACACCCTGACTGGCGCAGATGAAAGCACCTCGGAATACTGAACGACAGCAACTTCACCTGAAAGCAGACAACGTTTGTCACAGAATGAAGGGACCCGTGCACTGGCGGTATTTCATCTCAATGGAAGAAACAGAAGTTGTCAATAAACAATATTGGCAGTGCTGGTAGGGGCAATAGGTGATGCAATCTACAGTGGCCTCCTGACGAGGGCCCTGACACTTATTGTTTTTACAAAGTAAGCACTGTGCACGCTGCGTGCACCGCACCTACTCTATACAGAGTGAAGCGCTGTATGTACTGTAAGCAGACCTGCAGTCCCCATTGCAAGTACTGCATGTGCAGACACCTGTGATGCAATAGCCCTGGTCATAAGTACTGCACGTGCAGATGCGTGAGCACGAGGTCGTGGTGCAGACCGGAGATGTAAGGCATCCTGAGCTCCTGACAGCTGGGCTCCAGGCACAGTGGAGACCAACACAACGGCAGGGGTGATGTTGGTATGATAACTGACGAAGCTTAATTAACACACAGAAAGTGATGGGGCATTGATATTGACTATGACATACCAGCGGATGCAGCGCTCAACTGAACTGTATCCTTATTGCGTACAGTTTATGTCGACAACTGCTTCACTTTCTGCTTTTAACATGATTTCCCTGGGTTCTGGTGTGCCACCGTTAATAGAAATATTCTCCAGTAAGTGCAGGTGGTGGGACGTAATCACTAGGAAAAGAAACAATTGGAGTCGGGAGGCAAGATGGCGTCCGGCTAACATCAACTTAAGCATAGAAGCATGAAAAAAGGGAAACCTCTATCTATGAAGGATTGGCGAGCCTGATAAGGAATCCGAGCGAGGCATGCAAGGCCCACAGCAGGAGAAGCAGCTATCTCTTTCGCTTACCTGTTCACTTTGGGTCGACTGCAAGCATCCCCTGCTCTTTCCGCACTTCGAGGACGTCTGTCCAGCTCTGACCTCCTGGATGCACACAGGTCTGAGCAAGCCCTACGCAGGTCAGCCGAGCAGCAGATCAATTAACAGAGGCGACGCGAAGGGCAGGCAGAATCCGAAGGAGAAGCGGAGAGGCTCCGCAGGCTAGCTGAGCGGCAGATCAGTCAATGTAGGCTTCGCGAAAGGCAGGCAGATCCCGAAAACGAGAGGCTCTGCTCGACTTGAAATTTGCATCCCGGGGCTGAAAACGAGTATGTCCCGTAAGGGGGGCCGCATTGCTAAACCCAAAAATGCCACTGCTAATACAATTATTACCGCACAGCTCGGATCAGCCCTGCGTCTTCCCGACAGAAGAAGCAGGACGCGCTGAAGCGGGACTCCCACGTAGTAAAAGGCAGGGCTGGCGGCGATAAACTGGGAAAGAAGGAACCCGCTGTAAGGCCCCCCGTACGCCCTGATAAAAAGACTGACGGTTGCCAGCCATTAATCACCGCTAGTTTTGGAACCCTTACTGGAGAGGGGGCCACAACCTTACAGTGCAACCAGACAGGGTGTGCCTCAATCATTACTGCGCCAATCGAGGCAGAGCTAATAACTCAAGCTCCCGTGAAGGCAACCGGCCCGGTATCGCTCCTGGACCACATACCCTCTACAGCCCAGGATAATCAATCAACCTGTTTGCCTCATCTCTCTTTGCCAGGTCATACCTTAGGGCCTGAATGGTTAGACCCGGCACAACTGTTTTAATCTACAGGTAAAGCACTACAGGAAGATTTACAGAGTACTCTGGATAATCTGGATCTTTATTACTCTCTCACTGATGAATCTGTAATGTCGGATGTGAGCATTTCTTTATCAAGCGAGGAGGAGGGAGACAATTGGTACAATAGCTCTAACTCGGATTTACAGAAGCAGCAACTTCTTTCTAAAAAGTTACAAAAAAAGAAAGATAGAGACCGCCACAGAAAAGAACACGATCTTTCAGATAAAGAAGATAAAGAAATCATCCCTGAGCTGAAATGGGATTATAACGGTACACCTCCATTCATGATCCGCTCCATCTCCACAGATGTCTCTGGGGGGAACCAAACAATCATCAGTGCTAACATGGAATCAAGGGGGCCGCAGGGCGAGCAAAATAAGGAGCCCACTCTAGTTGACATTTTGCAGTCTATCAAAAGCTTTCAAGTCGAAGCCAAATCCAACAGTCGCAGGTCCCGCCTGGTGGCAAAGAAACTTCAAGGGGCGGTCAGGAAAGTTTCAGAACATGTGCCGAGATCGTTGATCGAATGGCGGCAGTCGAAGAAAGAACTGAACAACTCGAGAAGGACATCACCTCACTCCAATCCAAATCCGATGAACATGAAGAGGCTGTCAAAGACATCATGTGGAAGCTCGAGGAGCAGGAAAATCGCCAGCGGCATAATAATCTCCACTTCCTAGGAATACCCGAAGGCATTGAAAAGGACGATCCAAGGAAATACAAGATCACACTCCTCCAAAACACATTTCCTGAGCTGCAATCCTGGGACTGGGACAAGGAAGTTCAAAGGGCTCATAGATTTCCTCTGATGATCAAGAATCGTAACACAGTACCTCAACAACACCCTCGAGCCATGCTTTTGTTCTTTGGGAACTTTCTGCTTCAGCAGGCACTTTACGATTTAGCCCGACCTACCAATAAGAGGTAATTTGATGGAGTAACGTTTTTTACTAGGCCAGATTTCGCTCATGCCACTGTTGAGCGGAGGTGGCGGTTGAGACAACTGTTCGACCCCTTCCAGAAACTTGGGGCGACGGTCTTTCTTCAAAATCCTGCCAGGCTAAAAATCGTCTATGAAGGGAGGACCCGCAGCTTCATCTCCGAGATACACGCCAAAAACTATCTAGAAGAAATTTCAGGACGCAAGTAATGCAATATTATAGGCAATTGCGAAATGTCTCAAATTTCCTACTAGCGTTTCCTGGGCCTCTAAAATGGCTGTCCTGGTCCTGGTCTATTCTTCGCCTTTCTTTACTTTTATGTTTCTTCTTCTCAAACTTTCCCTATCAGTATCTTGTGCAAATATAGGGGGGGTATCAGCGAGCTCACTAGGTCCTGAACGGCGGATGTCACATCCCTGACCCAGTCGGGGTCAGGTAACCTCCATAGGTGGTGGCGGGTGGGGGGGCTAGTGGATAGGTCAGACAGATTTTTTAGCTATATCAGGAAAAAGGGAAATCCCAAAAGGCCAGCTTGCTTCTTGTTGATGGTGGTAGTAGGCTGTATTGTATCTAAAGAGCTACATAATTCAGTGAAATTTCATCTAAGGATGCGTTGCTCATTAAGATGGGGATGCTAAAAGTTTTATCACTCAACATTTGTGGTTTAAATGATATTAAAAAAAGACAATCTGTCGCGGTAGGCTTACAAACTCTGGGTGCCAACATAGTCTGCCTGCAGGAAACTCATATTGAGGGCTCTCAATCACATCTTTTAAAATCATTGGGGTATAAATTGGTCTGTGCTACTTCACAGTGAGCACGGATAAGAGGGGTCGCAATCTTAGCTAAAGGTGCAGGGTATAGCTTTAAACGGTCTAAAACTGATAAATTTGACAGATGGACAACCACAGAGTGTCAGGTTGGACAATCACAACCATTAACCATCTGTACGATTTACGGGAGCAATAGTGACGATCCTTCAGTAATTAATGAGATCTCAAATGAACTCACCCATTGGCCATTGCCCATACTTATTTGTGGGGATTTTAATGTCAATCGTCCCCTCGACTGGTCAATGGGAGACGATTGGCAGTATCAGGGTGGGAAACCAAAAGTCTTCAAGGCTATAAAACAGCTGTGCCATACGCATGGGCTTGTTGATGGGTGGCGGATCTCCAATCCTAATGATCCAGGATACACTTTTTATTCAAGTCCACATCGTATACACGTTAGGTTTGACTATTTCCTGATGTCTAACTCATTAAGGTCGATATCACAAATTGAGAAACTGCCCGAGTTCTCTCAGACCATAATCCTCTACTCTGATCCTTAGGTATGACTCAAATGAATCAATCGCAAAGAACATGGGCCCTCATTTATGAAAAGTGACGCATCCTTGCGCAGGCGCAGGGATGCGCCACAATTCCTTACGACGTGCTGCGTCAGAATTTTGCGACGCGGATGCGTCACATTAATGCAATGGCGCATCATGTCGCAAGTGATGCCGTAAGCCGGAAAAAAGACACGCAGACGCTGGCGTCCTGACGTACCGGAAAGTCACGCAAGTGCGGGAAAAGTGCCGTAAGTTGCAATCGCGGAACTGACGTAAGTGTACGCGTCGCTGCGCCACTTTCACGTTGCGTCACAATCCGGAAAACGCCAAAAATACACGCATCCATCTCCTAATTCTCCCGCAAATGGAAAAAATTGTTACCATGGAGCCTGAAGGACACAGCAGCAGTCAAGGGAACCTTCCACATGGCAGCCAGGAAGTCCAGCCACATGTCAGCCAGGATGCGCAGCCTGAAACACAGGGAGAAACCCATGTAAAGAGGAAGAGGAAAATTAATTTCAGTGCTGAGGAGAACAACATACTCATAAATGAGGTCACAGACCACCAGCACCAGCTCTTTGCAAGTTCCAAGTTGCCACTATCAAAAAAAGAGGCAATTTGGCAGTCCATATTGACAAAGGTCAACTGTGTGGCCCAATCTAAGAGGACAGTCATTGACCTCAAGAAACGCTGGAACGACATAAAGCGCCGGACAAAAGAGAAAATGGCAAAAAACCGCAAAGAAGCAGCGGCGACAGGAGGAGGCAGCCCATCACAACAGGAAGAGCTGGATGACCTTGAGGAACGGGTTGCGGCGGTCATCCCAGACGAGTTGGTGGTTGGAATTCCAGGACAGGACAGTGCAGAGCATGAGGAACCGCAAGACACACAGGGTAAGTCCCTACAAGGGGAAATGTGCAAAGAAGGTAATGTTGTGCAGTGCATAAACTAAGGTAGCCGGCTCAATTACTGACGTGTAGTGGAAAGAGTAGTCATGCAATGTCATGAACTGTGAAGGGTCTTCAAAAAGTATTGTACCAGGGACATGCACATGTCACATTTGGTAAACACCAACCCCTGTCAAAGTAATAACATATTTTCAAAGTGAAGTCCCAGCCCACTGCTGCACCTGACAAGTGCCACACGCAGGTGCAAATATACAACTACCCTCATGAAATACCATGATGTTATTTTGATCATGTAGTGGTGGCACAATGTGCCACACCCACAATAATAGGCCACAGACAGCCATGTAACATAGTACAACATATCATGTCATTGCACCATTCCCACATTAAAGTGTGAGAAAGCGCAATTCCAGGGCTGTTGCTGGGGGTGTACCAAGAAACATCCATGTCCAATTGACAATGTCCAATAGCAAAGTCAAACTGTAACTATTACGCTGCGCCACAAAGATATGCATCCACAGGGTCTGTGTAAGGCATGCACAACCTCAAGAAATACGAACTGTTCCCTCTCGGATATACCCAACATATAGCTTTTGCATTCAAGTGGACACATAGAAAGTGGAAAAATCTTTAGATGACTGCATCATGCAGGAATGTGTCCCTTCCATGCACACAAACACTGATCCCCTGCACCGCTGGACCCCCTGCAACATGGTGCAAGTTTGCCTGGGTCGGCGCATGCCAAGCATTGTGCACCTGTGTCGTTGTGAAGGACAGGTGACACCAATAAAGAGACCCTACACATAGTCACCCCATGCAGGCCCAAAATCTGTCATTGTACTACTTTGTGCATGATGGTTTCAGCCACATCATCTGCATATGTACGGGAAAGTACTCAGGAATGTTACTCAGCATGCGAAGCCCTGTGCCACATTACACAAGCATCATGTATAACGTATGCATGGTGGGTCAGCACATCCAAATAAAAATAGCAGTAGTGGTGATGAGCAATCCATCCAAATTTTTGAAATACATTAGCATCTGGCAATTGTGTCAGTACCTCACACCTGCATCATGGTAGGTATAGGGGTGAGGCAGTGCCACTGGGAGAGGCCTGCACCAAGGTTTGATGTACTTGAATGATGCTCCTCACATGAATGCATGACTTAAGCACTGACCAGCTACGTCTGGATGAATGACGTATATAACATGAATAACAACATGTAGTGACATACAGTGAATACAGCACATCTATGTTGTAACGACCATGGGAAAAACATAAGTGTACCAATGGTGTTCTTGCAGTGAAAGAACATCCAACATCAATAGTTTGCAGGAATGTGCACCATCTCACCAAAGGCCTCCATTCATGGTCTGTACCTATGCATGCACTGCAGCACACCTATATTGCAAGGTGCGCAGTGTAGCTGATAAACATCCAGCAAATATGCACCATAGTTAATTATACAAATGGATCATCAGCGAGTCTGCAGCACTGTATGTGTAGCTTAAGTGCCAAGAATGTATAATCACATTAGCAAGCTGTTGCATACAGATGAGAGCAAATGCTCAGGAGTGATAGCAACTTCTATGTCAATGGCATTGCATGTCCCAACAAAACTATAGCAATGACATGCAAAGTAGGTGTTACGTATCCAAATAATGCTAACAAGTTGACTAACTGCACCTTGCAAGATTATCAAGGCTGTCTCAGACATGAGAGAAAAAAGCAAACTCATGCAAATGCACAATAGCTCCCGGAATGAAAAGCCACAACATACATGTCCCTAAGGAAGGTGACATTGTGCCACAACATATATGCATGGGAGTGGTACTGGACAGCGCTGCAAACAAGGTTACAGGGTTGCCCTGTGACAAAGATACACTCGACAAATGTGCAACAACAACAATATTGTGTGCATTCCTATGGCACAACCATGAAAATTGTTGCTGCAAGAAGACAGTGAGGCAACACTTCTCACCATGTCCCTCCTTGCAATAGCATGGATGTACAGTACCTACTGGACATTGCTCAATGATTCAAGCAATGACAGATCCTTTAGAAATCATAATGTCAGTGTATGCACAACCATGCCGCAACTCCACCAATGCATAGTGGCAGACGATGCCAATGGCACTGCCCACATACATGGCTGCCATGAGGTAGGGGGAAAGTAGGGATGCAAGTACATTCATGAGGGGTGCAGAAATGATGGTGTCATTCGAGATCCTAACAGTGCTATTTGTGTGCTGTAGTGACACAAGTATGTAAGCATTGGTGGACTGTCTTTGCACAAGGAGTGGATGAGATGTCATGCACTGCCCTTGTTCCAGCTGCAAGAGGGTGCAAGGATGGCGGTGGTGATTGCTGGTCAAGTCACATATGTCATGCATTCAATGATGGTAGTGCCAGGAGAGTATGAAGTCAGACCTGAATCAGAAGTACCTGCAGCCGTACTATGGAGCCATACTACAGGTACTTAAAAGTGTCCTGTTCAGTGGTATGTTGAGGTCCCTTGATGCTTGTGTGTGATGTCAGTGAAGTTACCCTTGAGGTGTTGTTGGTCAGGTAACTTAACCAGCTGAGGTGGAACTGGAGGTCATCGAGAGGGATGCTGTCTGTGGATGTCACACACTGGGGTGCAATGAGGTCAACAATGGTGTTGGAGAATGGAGCACATGGCCTGTGTGTCCTGCACATGAGTGTGCTGTTGAGTATGTCCTTGGGCCTGGTCACGATAATGTAGTTGTCGTAGTACATGGTCAACCATGGCACATTAGAGTGCCTGCTCATTCTGAGTGTACCAGTGTATGGGTTAACAATGTCTCTTCCATGATTGTCGTGCTGCCACATGCAGGTGACACAGAAGTTGTCAGTGACAGTGATGGTGATGTCTGTAGCAGAGTTACGTCCTGGCAGGTGAGGTGGCATACAGGGTTGAATGTGAGGAGGTTGCTGACATTGTATAGTTGCAGTGTCCAAGAGGAATAAACCTTGGTACACAGTGTGGACCTGAGCCAGTCAAATGCAAACAGCGTACACCATGGTTGCCGTAGTCCTTAGTGATGACCATTACAATGTATGCTGCACAATGTCAACAATGCAATGCATGTGTTCCAAAATATCATCTCAAAATACTTCATTGTGGCCACAATCATGTTGTGATGTAAGTACTACATGTGGTAATGAGTGTCAGTATGAAAAAAAAAATTGTGACAAATCCAACAAATATCACAAATGTGCATTTATGTGTCAAATAATAACATTTGGGGTGACATATGTCTGAACTATTATTTATATATATGTACATCATGAGAAATAGGGGGTGAAATGTTGAGAATATGAAAAAATGCTGTGCATATTTCTTCAGGCTATGAAAAATGGTGTTTGCATTACTCACTAATCTGACTCAATTGTGTGTGTCGTGGTTGTTCATAAAGGAATTTAATGCTTCAGGTCTGGGTGTGTGGTGACAAGGATAGATTGTCCATGTACTCACTGAACTTTGAACAGTGTAATGAAAGTCTCTGCTGTGCAACACCTACTCTACAGTTGCAACATGCCTAGTATTAACAATGAATTCAATGGAATGTGATGACATGGCATGTTTTGGTGATATGTATGTGCCTTTTGGCACAAGAGTGTTACACCTGCTCTGCATGGGGGCACAGTGACAAACATTGGCAATTGGGGGGGGGACAGCTGTGAGTCAACAAATGCAGGAAATAACAATCAATGTCTTATGGATGCAGGGATGTGTGTGTGAGTGCGTGCTGCAAAACATATAGTGGCCCATTCACAGAATTAACTTAAGACTCAATCCAAAACTTACTACTATATTGGTATTCACAGAATGCACTTACTAATTTTAGCATTCACATAATGAACTTACTACTTTTGCTATTCACAGAAGTTAGGATTTTGTCTTAAGTTTCTCTGAAGACAGACTTAAGACAGACTAAAGGCAAAATCCTAACTTCTGTGAATACCAAAAGTACTAAGTTCATTCTGTGAATGCCAAAAGTAGTAAGTGCATTCTGTCAACACCAAAATAGTATTAAGTTTAGGATTGAGTCTTAAGTCTGTTTTGTGAATCAGGCACACATTGAGGGAAGTCTGACCTCAAAGCTGTGTCCCATTTCTCTGGAGCCTATGCAACCCTGCCTTTGTGTCACGTAAAAGGAATTAGCCAGCCAGGCTCACTACTCTGAGTCAATCACAACGCTGTGAAGTGCTGGTGTGACTAGTAATAGGAAATGGGATAAGTCATGCAGCCACATGCTGGAGTGACGGCCATGTTTGCAATGGAGGCTAAAATGCAGCCTGCATACCAAACATGGAAGTGGGTATTACTGCTCTGGTCATCATGGGTGGCACCTGAGTCATCTTGCCAATATGCACATGCCCCACCTCATATTAGATCCCCCCTACCCACCCTCCCATGCCATGATGACACATAGCATGATCACATCAGTCACTCATCCCTTGTGTCAAATTATAAGTCAGTTCAGTGCTCTCATCAGAGCCCACACTCCACATATGGTCCATGAACTACCACTAAGGCCCCCACCCCTGTCTTCATGTGTTCCGTCATCACTGAATATGGTACCTCACACTTAGCCTACTCAATGTCAGCCGCTGTGCAAGCGCACAGCAGACGCATGTACATGGTGTGCTGAAGGCACGCCAATGGCTAGTCTGAATGCGCACATCTGTGTCCAAAATGCAATCATTTCCAGCAGCAACTGATATACAGTCATTCACTGATGCAGCTCACCCAGCCTCCATGCACTCATACATGGAAAACATTGGAGAATGACAACAGGCCTTTGCAAACATGACCCGCAGACATTTCACATGCCTACACTGCTGACAAACCTCAACCACCACCCTGGCCTCAAACACAGCCAACGCCAGCGTTTCTGCAAGTGAAAGTCACACCTGGATACACAACTGCGCATACCAGACCTCCACCCTCTGCAAGCCTAACAAACAGCACTACAGGGACACGGCATGGTAGAGCACTGATCTCTAAGAAGCAAGAGGCACCAGCAGATACCTTGGTAAGAACTGTATAAACACCAAGACACCTGAAATGTAAAACACATACATGGACGCAATGAGGGAGTACCACAAAAAAATAGTCTAAGATAATGGCAAGTCCTGCAAACTCATCAAGGTCCTGCATGAATCAAACAACCTATGCTGCAAAGCTACAGACATCACCCTGGCACTACAGACCTGTGATAAGTGTCCAACAAAGTTCACCATAAAGTAAAAAATGTCACTACAACAACTTTGCCATACACAGGAGATGCCACAGGCAGCACCACGCAAACCTCTCCCAACACAACAGCCATACTACCATACCCACCGGGACACCAGTCATAGCTCAATGCACCCCCTCCAACATGAGATACAGCCACCTGTGGGATCACTACAGCCCTGTCCTCATCACATCAACAACAGCACCAAGATCACCCTATTCACAGCCACAGGTGACATCTGCACCCTCCGGGACCAAGAGCTGTGAGTGTGCTCCGACACAGACTAACACCACACAGATTTGCTACACTACATGAAGCAGGATTCCAAGGAACAATGCTTAACTGGGTCACTCATGCCAGCAAGAGGTCCAAGGATCCGACTGACAACCTTCGTCTTTATAATCACGTAATTCCAATGCTGAATGCAAGAGGGACCATCTATGTGTCTGACCCTTGTCAACATCAACAGGGCTGCCTCAGCGCCATTTGAAAACAAACACAGCCTCAACATTGTATCCATTGCTGATGACAGACAGCTCATACTCTCTCACACCTAAGACTACACCAACCAAACACTTGAAATACATTGCGGAATGCATTACGTCGCAGTCTGCATGAACCACAGCTGCATGATAAATAAATCAGAGAATACAGAAGTCTGTGTCATTGGAACAACTCATTCAGCATGTAAAAACACCTGTTGGATCTCCCACTCTGATGGGAAGGGGCTGCGGCTACCGCTCAAAGAGACAGGTCTTGATGAGTCTTCTGAATGGGAGTAGGTCCTGGGTCTGCCGTAGGTGGGCCGGGAGGGTGTGCAAGGTCTTGGCGGCGAGGTAGGACAAGGATCTGCTGCTGGAGGTTGGTCATAGGATGCGGTAGACAGTGGTGAGGGGGAGGCTGGTGGAGCGGACCTGGCGTGTGGGGGTGTAGAAGCTGAGTCTGCTGTACAGGTAGGCTGCTCCGGCCTACTGGAGTGTATTGTGCGTCTGGGTCTGGAGCTTGAAGCTGATCCACTTGCTGATGGGGAACCAGTGTAGGTCTCACATTTGGGGGAAGATGTTGCTGCGGTGGGGGACGTTGACAATCAATGAGCCGTAAGTGTATTGGATGCGTTGCAGTACTTGTAGGTGTTTGTCTGGAAATCCTCAGTACAGTGCGTTGCGGTAGTCCAGTCCGCTGCTGCTCAAGGGCCTGCGTCACACTAATTTTCGTCTGGGGTGGGGATCCACTTGTAGATCCAGCATAGCATGTGGAGGCAGTTGTAGCATGAGGAGGAGATGGCGTCGACCTGCTTAGACATGGAGAGGGAGGAGTACTGGATGTATTGTAAGTTGCGTGCATGGTCAGTGGGTGTTGTTGCTGTTCCCAGTGTGGTTGCCCACCAGGAGTCGTCCCAGGCTCAGGGTGTGGGTCCAAGGATGAGGACCTGTGTCATGTCCAAGTACAGTTTCAGACTGCTGCTCCTCATCCACTTGGTGAGGGACTTCATTCCCTCGTGGAGGTTTGTTGAGGGTGTGTGTGGGTCCCTGGTGATGGAGAGGATGAGCTGGGTGTTGTTGGTGTAGGAGATGATGTAGAGGCTGTGATGGCGGCCCACGTGTACGAGGGGGACATGTACATGTTGAAAAGTGTTGTGCTGAGGGATGACCCCTGGGGTACGCCGCAGATGATGTTGATGGCGTCCCATTTGATGGATGGGTTTCGGACACTCTGGACGCTCTGGGTTCTGCCGGAGAGAAAGGACGTGGTGTAGTCTAGGGCCTTCAATTGGAATCATGATTCTCGGAGGTGTGTCTTCAGAGTGTGATGGCATACCGTGTCAAAGGCGGTTGACCGGTCCAGGAGGAAGAGGGCTGCTGACTTGGTGCTGGCTAGTTGGCGCATGATGTTGTCTTTGCCGGACATGTGGACTGTCTTGCTGCTGTATGTACGTATGAATCCGGACTGGGACGGGTGAAACATGTTGGGGTCTACCAGCCCGCGGCCCAATAGCATGTTCATCATTACCTAGATGACCTTCGTTGGGAACGTGAGCAGGGAGATGGGCCGTGAGTCCCTAAGGGCCTTGGGGTGTGCCTTGTGCGTCTTGAGGAGGGCATTGCTTGTTGCGTGCTTCCATATTTCATGGAATGTTGCTGCATTGAAGAAGATGTAGATGAACTTGTGTAGTTGTGGTATGATCGCTTCCTCTGCTTTGTACAATAAGTGGTGTGGTGATGGTACTGCTGGTGATCCAGAGTGTACGGAGTTCATGACCTTGTGTGTTGCGTCCTTGTCGACGTAGTACCAGGATGTGCTGCGGTTGGCGCTGGTGGTCCTCGCTGGGGAGGTGGAGTCTGGCATAGTTGGGGTGGATGTGGTGGTGAAGCTGTCGTCGATGGCACCAAACGTGCGCTGAGAGAAGATGGACAGTGAGTCCCACACTTCTTGTGAGGGTGGGATGTTGACAACGTTTGCGCATGGGTTTCTCTGTTCAATAACGATGCAGAAGACCTCATTGCTGTCGTGTGCATTGGTATCCAGAAAGGTTTGGAAGGAGGAGCTCTTTGCCAATCTGTTGAGGTGGTGATGTATACACGTGGCGTCCTTGTGGACTGTGTGGTTGTGCAGTGTGTGTCCATGGAGCCATGTTCACTCCATCTTCCGGCATGTGCGTTGGTAGGTCTGGAGGTAGTCGGTGAACCGGGTGGCTCTGTTGCAGGCGTGGCTGTTGGAGGGCAACGTGAGTGGGGCAAAGGTGTTGGTGCAGTCCTACATACACTGTCAGAGTTTTTGGGCACTGGCGACTGGGTTGGTGGGGTTGTAGTTCGGGCCCTGGCTGAGGGGTGTGACCAGCTGGTCTACGTTTACTTTTACCCAGCATTGGTGAGGCAGCAGTTGTCTGCAGTGGTGTGTGGTTGATTAATTGAAGGTAAAATTGATGCTGCGGTGGTCGGTCGAGTGCAGTTCAGTGGTGTGGTTGGAGGTGACGTGGGTGCCTGTTGAGAAGACGGGGTCCAGCTTGTGGCTGGCGGCGTGGGTTTGGTCCCGAGTTGTCTGCAGCCGGGTCTGGTGAGGTCGTTGATCAGTATGGTGGAGTTGTCGTCATTGTTGTCCTTGAGGTGTAAGGTCAGGTCCCACAGGATGATGTGGTGCGTGGAGGGGAGTGCGTGGGTGCTGGCGAGGTCATTGATGGAGCAGCAGAACTGAGCACAGGGTTGGTGTGCTGTACACGAGGGTCCTCTGAGGGTGGTGTTGGGTGTCGGTGTGGATGTTTATGTGCAGGTGGTTGGCGGTGTTGATGGTGTTGTCTGCATGGGTGCCGACCTTGAGGGTGGACTTGTGGTCGATGGTGACCCATACACCAAATCAGTCAGCGCAATCCCTGCGGTTCAACTTGTAGCTGTCTGGGATGTCTATGGTGATGTTGGTCGCAGAGGAGTAGTCCCACCAGGTCAAGTTTAATAATCACACATCTGGGGCGGAGGTGTCAAGCAGATCCCAGAGCCACATGGGCTGTGTTCGTGTGGAGTGGGTGTTGTGGATAATGCATCAGAGGTGGTTGGGTCCACTCCATGGGGGTTTGGTGGCTCACTTGCATGTGAAGCTGCATGTGCGGCAGGAGAAGGGTCCCGTGTGTATGTTATTGTGGTGGGCTGGAAGCAACTGTTGTTTTGGATGGCATTGAGTGCATGGAGGGTACAGGCGTAGTACTGGAGTCTGGTGTAGTGGCGTTAGTGGCCACAAGGGGTCCTGGCGCTGGGCATGGTCCAGGCGCAGATGGCTGCAGACTGGCTTGCTTAAGGTGTGCCTCTGGTGCGCAAGTAGCACAGTCGAGCATAGTTTGGGACATATGGGGATGTGGGAGGGAGGAGCAGCTGGTATGCGGGAGCAGCAAGTGTGCATGGGGTGGTGGAACAGTGGCACTGAAACCAAAATGGTGTGCAAACAGGGTGATAAATAGTTGCACTGAGGCCACTAATGGGACACTAATATGGTGGTTCTGCACACCTGCCAGTGTGTACTCAGCAGCGGCAGCAGGGGCACACAGGGGGAGCTGGGTGTAGGTTGAGCAACATACCATGAGCAATCTGTATTATCCAAATATAACGTAATTAGCATGAAGACACAGGAAATGGGCCACACACAAACAACACAGCTGTGATGGCTATGACAGGTGGGATGATGGGAGATGGTAAGAAATCCATGTCCCCGATCCTCAGTAATTGTGGCCTGATACCTGTTGCACACATATAGAGTGCAAAATGCCACTTGGACTTGCTACTGTGCTGGAATGTGTCCCCAATATACACCAACAAAACAGACATCAGGACATGCACTCAAGTTGAATGTTGCAAGTGTGCAAGCACTGTCTGGCCATGTGCCATGTTTTTGGACAAACATTTTGAATCCATCAAATGATTCATGCCATGTCATTTTAGGTAACATGAGTGATGATGTGTAGCTTTAACTTTGACATGTTGAAACACATCAAAGTCAAAAAGGGTAGATGACTCAGAATTGTGCATCTGTACACCATATGTCAGACATGATCATAAACATACATCTATTTTTTATTTCAGAGCATGGTACACATCCTCATGAGCAGGAACCAATGTTTGAATCCGATGATGACGGCGGGGAAAGTGTACCAAGTGTGGACACAGACGTCATCCAGGACCTGTTAGAATCAATACAAACTCCCTCTCCCCGCACCAGAAGGCAAACCAGCACAGTGGGATCTCCGCTTGCCCAACATGGAAGCACTCCTATGCCACCTCCCACAACATCTCTGCCTCACCACTCGCCGAACACGCTGAATTCTTTTGAACAACGTGTTGTGGATGTACAGGGTCAGTTGGCACAGGAGGTGCGTAAAGGCATTGAGAGCATGGCAGGCACCCTAGAGGGAGTGCTCCGTTGCCTAACATCCAATAGTATTTACAACAAGGGGTGGTGATGGACAGAGTCTCTGAATTAAGCAGAATACTCTCACCCAGTCAAGAGATCAGGGCTAGATCCAACACCGTTTTTTAGCTCATTGCACCATCCCAGTTTCAGAACCTGGCTGTATGCAAATTAGTCTGTCCCTGGCCCAGTGCATCATGGGAACAGGGCAGGCCAGACTACAAAAGCCAATTCTTACACTGGGAAGGAAACAAGCTTCCGGGGACCGGTTTCTGGCATTTCAGCCGTCTTCGGCCCGGCTTGCTTGAATCCTGATGGTGCAATGAGCAAGGGACTCACATCTGAGTATACCCTTCCATCCAATAGTGGCAGTGCGGAAACTGGTAGCAGCAATGATGCACCACCAAGTACTTTGTTTCACACCATGAATGACATATCAGAAGTCATGCAGCAGAGGCACAGACAAATGCCTAACACAAGTGCCAGCCTTGAAGTGGCCAACAGGCTGAGGGAAATTCAGGACACCCTTAAAGAAATGAATGCAAAACAGGATGCCTACCTGACCAAATTGGCTAACTACCAACGGGATGTAACAGCTGTGCTTGAAAATCACCAAGTCATGCTCAGTGCATTCATGCGGTACCTGATGGGCATGGAACATGATGCAGGTACAATCCCATCAACATCTGCAGCCCCTGATGTGTCTATGCCTCCTGTGTCGACTGCACCACTGATTCCACCATCAGCTGTGACAACAAACACATCTGATGAAGAAGATTCAGAAGATTGTCCAGTCCTCCGCAGAACCATGCGTTAGCATCACATATTGTACCTGGACAATCCATATACACTGTCTGGTGCACATAAAACTGACATTGTACCACAGTAATTATGAAAAACAAATTACTGCTAGCCAATGGATGTACAATAAATTATCTGTGGCCTCCCTCCATGAGGTGAACATATGATGTTGACACTCCCTTATCACACAATAAAAAACTACTCACTCATGCATGTCTCAAATGTCATGTTGATGTATGGACTGTGCATGTACAAACTCATCCCTACTGTATGTGTCCCTTGATCATTAGAGTCCTGTCATACCTTGCTACTTGCTAAGTTGTGTCACTTACATAAATGTGCAACCACAACATGCAATGTCCAACTGGCAACGTTCATAAAGTGACTAGTAACGTGTGTACTACAGCATTGCTAATGTGCAACATAACGAATGATGACTTAAGTTAGAATGACTAACACTACAAGTTTGTACAAGGAGGGGGTGACTGGGAAAATCAGATCTGCTTGCACGCTACCATGAATGTGGGTCAGTCCAAGGTGTATGTATGTGATGATGAAATATCTGACATACCACATGTATGTATGAAAGGAAAACATCAGCACGTGGCTGGCATCAAAGGCACATCCTAAGGTAAGATGAGTAGCAGACAATTCCATTAACTTAAGCATGGGAATAGGGACATGCTTCACACCAGTGATTGAAACAACATCACTCAACACTCACATGGTGTCTCATGTATGAAGTCCTACAAAAACTTCAGTGCTGCTGCAAAGACTGTGGCCCTCATGCCTCAATGCCTTGTGGCACCGAAGCGTAACAATTTCACTTTTCTAAAGTGTTTCAAGGCTGTCGTTGATGAGGCTCAGTGTGCCAGATGTATGTTGACACACTGACGGACAAAATTAGCTGCGGAATTAGCCATGGCAAGATGACTTACATGACATGTCAGAATTGAGATGTCCCAACACATATGTGAATCTGAGCGAATGGCAAAGCCTCGCCACACCACTGATCCTTGATCACGGTTACACCTTTCATTTGTAGAAGTGAGAACGTGACCGATTTCAAGCTTGGAGTCTGTTAGAAAATTCACTAAATCGCTATGTGAAAATGAGTCAGCTACCATACTTCCACAATAAGTACTTATGTACAGGCCTGTCACACAGATTATTGTGCTACTACACACAAGAAATGTCTTTCCCCAATTGAAATGCCCCAATACACTTGTGGTACAATCTGTACCACTAGTACAATGTTTGCCAATGAGGCCATTTCCCAGTGGCACCATGGTCTGTCTGTGCCTTGTTCACTGTATTGTGCCCTTGGTGTGTGTGTCTGCTGTTCCTGATAGGGCTAATTTGGCCTGTCTGTTGTGTATCCCCTGTATTTGCTCTGTTTTCACACTGACTTTTACTTGCCAATGCAGTTGCCTGTCCATCCAGCACCCACACACGTCCATGCTCCAGCTACAAGCTGCTCACCCTACACACGACCCCAGCTGAATGTTGGATTATGTATATAGGTACCATTGTTGTGCAGAGTTCAAGCACATCAGTGAACAAACACAACATGCGCAAGACCAGCTGATGTTAGCCTGGTTGTTAAAACCACCCCCACTACAAATGCAGCACTCCATGTATGCAACCTTGCGAGATAATACAACTGTCAGCTCAGGACACCGTGCAAATACCAAGCAACAGTCTCATGTGGACACTGCTGAAGCACCTTACCCCGTCTGCTGACAATTACAGCTATGAACAGCCAGCTGTATGCCAATGCACAGTGGTGCCTGAGCTGCATCCTCCTACACACATGTCCTTTGCACAGATATGGCATATAAATGTGTGAGGCCAACTACAGCCTCTGGCACTAGTTACGTTGCCTGGGTCACATCTGCAACTGGCATTGCATACGCAATCCACAACTTGTACAAGATCATGCAGAAATACGGCCACAAACACCATGGAGGGATGCCTTGCCATCATCTTCAGGAACTGCCTCCAACAGACTAATGCCATTATGAACAAGTGATTGCACAGTCCTGAACATGTCCACTCCTGTATCAAAGTCAACTACAGGACAACTCCATGTTGTACCCTTGCATACAGACATCCTTGATGTGCCACAACATTTGCCAACTACAATGCAGATCACAGACCGCACAACTACCTACAATACGTGGACTATGTACAGCTCAGACACCAGTATGACTCATTGACAAACTCAGCCTATTCAACCTCACCGCACTCCTAGACAACATCCCCGACATCAGATATACCCAGGTTGTCATCAACACAACTCACAAGGTGTGACACACCTGGGCACACATTGTCATCCAAGGTAACTACATTTTCCTTGGCCATCCCTCACATCCTCCCTGATCCAAGCCCCAATGCATCCTCTCATCATTCTGAAAACACACCATACACATGTCAAGGGCACAGTCCCTGTGCAGACACTGGTGCAAGATCAACACAGAGCCCCTTGCCTCAGCACTGATACACACCCCTCCATCCACCATGTGCCACACTAACTCAGATCATTACGAATTACAGATGTTGTACTACATATGCACATACATGGCTGCACACTTCCTTGAAGCACAACATACAACACACCACCAATGTCACCTGTGTATCCACGGACATACAACAAACAATGCTCATGTGCAGGCTGCTGGATGTAGCTTTGAGGGTCAACCAAACCCCAGGAATTACACTCCGCCTACAGGGATAAAATCACAGCAAAATGTCAAACTCATCTGATCCACACAAATGCAAAATCAGGAATGGCACAATCCTCTACACATCATGGCAATCCATGGCAAGCATCAACTCCATACCAAATTAAACAATATGACCCAGCTCAGCCCTCACTCACTTCACGGGAATTTAATAGACACTTGGTACAGTCTCCTACCACTAGATCAGCAAAGTGAATGTCAACTTAGATGAACATAAGCAAGGTATACCACACAACACCTTAGCCCAAGTAAGCCACACTACACACCATCCTCTGGTGGCCACATGTCTATACATGTTTCACACCACAAACACCGTGATGGACATACTTTAAGGAGCACCCACACACCCCTGCCCACAGCACATCTTCCACAGGGCTGCATCCCCCATTGCACACGAACAGTGACAGTACATGGCCTCCACCATTGGAACATGCACCTCCACAGTAATTGCAAATGCTGAGAGCTAAATGACATTAGCAGTTACACCCCTGCTGACCAAACAGACGTCAAGACCCACAGGCACATCTTTCCACACACATTTGCAGTCAAAGTCATTAACCAGAGGGTCATCATGCACCCAGTGATGTTCATAGGAACATAGAACATCCCCAATCCTGCGCCATGACAAACAACAGCACCAAGAGGTCCCTCCTACACGCCACAGCAACATCCACACAATCCTCAAAGTAGGTCACACTGCCACTCCATATACACAATACATCGCATCATTGCAAGAAACAATGTTCCACAACACACTAGCAGTTAGACTCCACTATGGCATGAGGCAAGGTAATACACCACACTGGAATGTCTCCACCCTTGCAGACCGGAGCAGATGATTCAGCCTAATACATTTCACAGCACAACACACAGAGTACTGATGCTGAGTTCCTCAGGGACTGTCCCTCAGTACCTTTGTCTGCTATGTCTACATGGCTCCGCTTGCTGAGGACATCAGTGAACATGGACTCTGCATAGTACCCTACGCCTAATACACCCAGCTCTGCCTCTCCCTCACCAAGGTACCCAACATCACAGGACACGACTAACCACAATGGATGCGAGATGTGCCAACAAGTATGTGCCTCAGCTGGACAAATCTCCATTTGTTGTCAAAACAGGTCATCATCCTCACAAGAACCACTACCACATGGGACTATACCTGGGGGTACCCTGGGCTGGATAAACAGTTCAGCACTCATATGTGCTACACAAACTATACATTGTACAGAACACATCCCTCACCCTGTCATTACGGATAATAGCAGTATCCTCACCATACTTCTTCACCCTCTGCTAACTCTGCAAGAGCATCAAAATTATTGCCAACTGATGCATTGATTAGATCTGCCACACATCCATCATCATCAGCCTGTGCAATGTGAAAGCCCTCAATAACAGTATCAAAAATACCCTCAGTACAAAAAAGATGAATGTCCAGACAACCGTAGGTAGACGTTCCCTGTGGCTCCCATGATAATACCACTTCCGCCTGCACATACAGGAGCTCTACTGCATCCACACCCATACAGATATACTGACACTCAAGGAGCTCACACACGCCTACACAGTCAGCCAGAACCCTGGGCCAGCAAACCTCTACCAATGAATCTGCTTCTATGCCCACAAGACATACGTCTGCAATACAGACCTAGCCATGGTCACATTTCCCTGCATCTACATAGCCAGCCTGTAAACCAGCTTTCTTTTCCACTTGCAGGAAAGACATGGGTCATACTGGCCCTCTGCATTGGGAAACACTGCAAACATTGAGGTACAGTCTCAATACCAGGTGGCCCAATAAATGACGGCCCTTGTGCCATCTGACTCTCACTTGTTGTGACGTTGTGTGATGCCTAACCCTGCCTAATAGTCATCATCCATCACCAAGGCACATAGTCATGGGATAATGCTGCATGCAGCAAATCTAACCCTTGAACGCATTGATCTGCGTTACAGGCACGTGCAATGTGTGTTGCTGGGTGCCTTCCCAGCAACATCCATTGGCTTTTGACACTGCCCCAGATGTAATAGGAACATGAAATGTGAGGCGCTGTCCAGAAATTACACAGACCCAGTGCATGCGTGAAGAAGCCTCAATGTTGACAAATATGATGAATTCTCCTTGTCTCCCCTTTTTCTCACAATGCAGTAGACATAGTAAGAGGAAGAGGCCGTTGTGATGATTGATTAACTGAGAGGTGTCCGTTCCTGTACAAGTCTGATGTTCACCGCAAGGCAGACACACTTGCCCCATTGTGCAAAGGTGACTGCGTTAGCGATGAACAGGACATTGTGCAACAGTGCTGGTGAGAACAACAGAACTGCGCAGTAACTTGCAGATACGGCACGGTCCTGCACTTCATCCTGCAAAAGGGTAGCGCTACAGGAAGGCCTGCTGTGCTCCACTACGGAAAAACGTCATGAAAGAGGTCCCACAATCTTTACACATGATTGTTGATCACATGGGCTCACCTGAGACGCATTACCTAAAGTCCCTCAAGGGTGAGTATTGGCCTGTATGAATTAGTGATAGTGTAATGAAAATGTGGCTTACAATAGCTAACATGTAACGGTAATCTCAGATATGAGATCATTGTTGACATTCCTTGGCCAGCAAGGGTAAGGCTCACCCAGAGCTGATTTCTCAACTTCATATGCCTACAAGTACAACTTATTGTAATTGAAACACATATTTTATTAACAAAATTTGTTCACACTAATTAAATGCTATGCTAAACTACACTACACTTTTCAAAAATATTTATAAAATCCTACACTAAGCTAATCTAAGGCACTAACATCTACACTTATCTTGTCTAACTGTTCCTATACCTACCTCACACATACTACACAACACACAGATGACCCCCCACCCCCTATTCAACAATCACACATCAGGCATACATACACTTAATCGAAACACATACTAATTAACCTACCTAACTAAACAATGAAATATTTTTTTTAATTTTTTTTATACATCTCAAAATACATTTAACATACACTATACATCAACCCCCACCCACTCCTAATAACTTAACACTTATCCTAAGACTATTCCTAAGTACTACAACTATCCTAAATACTATCTAACCATTTAAAAAATATAAACAATAACAAGGTCCGTAACTTGACATGTGAAATTCCATGTCATGGACAACGACCACAGTTGTTCACTCTGTGTTCATTCCTGCTCGTCCATTTGTTCAATGGTGGCCTTCATGTCGGCAACCATGGACAGCAGGGTGGCCAGCTGCAGTTGCATGCCCGCAACCTTCAATGTCAGTTCCTTTTGGGCCTTTTCAACATTTTCCATTTTGCCCTCAATATTGGTAATTTTGGCCATCAGGAGCACACCGGCGATCTCAGGGGGAGCTGCTGCATGCCCTGTTGCTGTACGTCCAACTTGTGCTACTGCAGCTCCACCTGTCCTCGTTGCAAGGGCCTCTGCAGTGGTGGGTCCAGATTTTGGAGCAGTGGTTGTCACTGGGGTCAGATCCGAGGGATGTCCAGAAGTGGAATGACTTGCAGATCCTGAACCAAGACCAGCTGGGGGTGCAACCAAACCAGATGTTGATGGTGCTGATGTCTGAATGCCTGAGGGTCCACTCTGTGTAGGAGAATCAGTGTCCATCTGGGGATCTTGATCTTCACATGATCCAGTTGGTGGTCCGGAGTCCATGAGTGAGGTTTTTGCCTTTTCCTTCCTGCTCCGCGTGTTGGATGGTGGAGTGGGAGTTGGGGATCTCCAGGCTCCAGCAGCACGTGAGTGCTCATGTCGGCGTCCCATCTGCCTGAATGAACGACCAACATTCCGTATGTGGCGGTATCTCTCTAGACGGATGCGATACTGCCTCTCCTCATCTTGTGTCATGTTTTCTGTAATGGAGCAATGACATCCACATCAGTCTGCACTTACACATTGACACCTGTACACATGCACATTAATGCAATCTTCTGAAAATTTTGTCAAGGGCCTATCGTTAACAGGGCATCAATTTAAAAGCATGGTGGCATCATCATCGATGGTCATACACAGGGATGCTAAGTGATGTTGCGTAATACCTAACATGATAAATAATGTACATGACATGTAAGGCCTCAATACATATGAGATGGTGCATTCCAATGCATTTGTCCTGGCCATGAACCCAATGCTCGCCATTCACATATGCAGGCCCCTTCTCAACATGATGCCAGTGCATCTGTGTGCAGGCAAGGTTTGTATAGGCATTGTAATTGTGCACTTCATACACAGATACGAATCTATGACATAATATCGGAACACACATTATCGTAGTACAAAATTATCGACACAAAAATATCGACATCAAATATATCGTCATCCTATACTTATTTAATCACATACACAAATATCGAAATTAAAATATCGCAATACATAAACATCGATATAAATTATATCGACCACATATATATCACAATATTTAAATATCGATAATTAAAATTTATAAACAGTACGTTAAAAATATCGAGAGTAAAAATATCGACTACAATTATATCGTTATTTAAGCAATATCGAACTTTTTAATTATTATTCTACAACACTTTTAAACATTTAAAAATTACTATTAGCACTAGAACTAACATTTTACAACAATTTATAAATAAAAATATTTTCACATTTTAAAATAAATGATTTACACATTTATAAATTATTTCTTTAACATATTATGTAAAGGTATGTATGCTCAACATTAATTAGCGTTTACCATATATGGTAATTAATTACACCAACAGTTTTTCAAAAATACAAACCAACGAATCAAAACAGTACGAACATAAACTCACCATTAGCTAACTAATTACTAACTCCAAAACACTATATAAACTATTACATCCAACAAACAAATTACCTGAGAAAAGTAGAAGACAGGAAAGAATACTATGGATACATTTGACGACGCCTACAAGAAAACTAAGATTCAACCTACCATTAAGAGGATTTAAAGTAAGTAACAAAATGTAACTTAATTAAAAGAACTGCTAAAATTACACAGTTAGTAAAAAGGACTAATTACTCATACATATGTATTGTATATTATCTCCTACCACTACAGAAAGCTTCACTACTAAAGAACAGAAAAACCTAAGAAGATAACTACGAAACTACTAACAAAGTAATTATTTTCTATTTTTTCTCGAACAACATTAATTAATTGAAGCTTTAACATTAAAACAGCAAACAGACCTGCTACCAAAAATATGTTTCTAAATATGGATTTTAATGATTATATTTTTTTTTTACAGATAAAGACATTAAAGAAAATACAGGCCACAACAGAAAATTGAACAGATTGCCTTACACCTACAACAGCATTAAAACTCAGCATAACAAGCAACTAATACAAAGTAAGTCAATTAAATGATGTGACAAACAGTAACTCCTAAAGAATTAAAAATTGCTAACATATTGTAATATTTATGCATATATCCCTATTGTTTTCTAGCACCACTACAACATCCACTAACAACAAATATCTGAGAACAGAATTCAAGAAACAAAGATACAACTACCAAAGTAAGTATATCCAAACACTTTTCCAAAAGATAAAATAAGTAAAAGCTTTAACTTATAGGAAAACATGTAAAAGCTACCCAAAGAAATATAACTAAACAATTAACACAAATATTTTTTTTTTCAAGTAAAGAAACACCAGAAAAGACAGACCACAAGGAAAAGAGTAAAGAACATCAAAATCACAGACTAAACTTCAACCAAAGGTAAGCATGCACAATATAAATATTTATAATTCCCACTTAAAATACATATAACTAGAACTATAATAACTATACCATATATTTCTTATAGATTTAAAAAGGAGAAAATGACAGAAGGAGCTGAATTTGTTACCAGTCAAAAAGGGAAACTATTACTCTGCTACATGGGTTATACTTATACCCAAGAGAAACAATTTGGGATGAAAGTAAATTGGAAATGTTGCAAATATTACTCTAACAAATGTTATGGAAGAGCAACAACTAGAGAAGCAACTGTCCTTTACACCAGGGAACACAACCACCCTCCAAATGTAACAGAAATAGAAGTCAGAACAGCATTAGAAAACATTAAAGAAGCTAGTACAGGTTCCCAAAAACCTACAAGCCTAATTTTAAAAGAACAAATTCCACAAATCCCAAAAACAGCCACTACCCAAATGCCTAATATAATTTCTCTCAAAAGAACAATATCACGTACCAAAAAAGCAACAACTACTACCACTCCACCACCTAAAACATATAGTGATATAAATTTAACTCATGGCCAAACTATAACTTTAAACAAAATACCTTTTATAATTTACGACAATAAAAACAATGAGAAAAGAATGATAATCTTTGGTACTGCTATAAATTTAATAAAACTCCAACAATGCCAAATTTGGATGATGGACGGTACTTTTAACATCTGTCCCAGACCTTTCTACCAACTTTACACAATACATGGCTTATATCAAAACTGTAACATACCTCTACGATATGCACTGCTTCCAAATAAAACTAATTCAACATATATGGATTTATTAAACATTATCAAACAAAAAACAAATGACTATTCCCCTGAAAAAATTATACTGGATTTTGAACAAGCAATGCTCTCAGCTATTTTATAAATACACCCCTATACTTGTATCCAAGGCTGCTATTATCATTTTAATCAGTGTCTTTGGAGGTATTTACAAAAAACTACTCTAAGCATAGAATATGCTACAAGCTCATCTTTTGCATATCAAATAAAAAAACTGATAGCACTAGCTTACGTCCCTGAAACAGATGTGGCCGAACACTACAACCTTTTAATAGACAGCCAATTTTACAAACAAAATGAAGCAAAGTTAAGTCCTCTCTTAGACTACTTTGAGGACACTTGGATAGGTAGACTCCATAGATCTGGCCACAGGAGAAATCCTAAAATCTTAATACCCTGGTGGAATGTTTACAGAAGCACCTTAAATGGAGAATCTAAAACAAACAACGCAGTTGAAGGTTGGCACAATGCCTTCCTCCAATCAACAGGCCAAACTAAACCAACATTAGAAAAATTCATTACATGCCTCCAAAAAGAGCAAAGTTATCAGGAATTCAGAATGGAGCAATCCATTACTGAACTAACTCCAAAAACATCCAAACAAACAAAACAAATGCACAAATACCTAGAGCAACAAGTATAGCTGTACCCTAGCACAACAGGCATGGAATACCTCAATATAATAGCCAAAACACTACTGTAAACTACTGTAAGCCACAAACAATCTCAATAGAAAAATGTTGTAATACAATAAGATTACATTCATATAATTTATTTAGAAAATAATTAATGTATGGAATATATATTATATAATTAAATATATATACACACATTAATTATGTTTGAAATAAATAAAACTAAACAATAATCATGAAAACATTACCCACCCACAAATCTAAAAATTTAAAATAACTTACCAAAGATATTCCAAATGATGTAGAATCCATTTCCACCAAAATAATCCAGTTTCGAATACCAGTTACCTAAAAAAAAATGAAAAAATACAAGTGTCCCAAAATAGATAAATCCATTCCACGAAGCTCTTTCGAAATACCATAAAAAACCCGAAAAATGTAAAAATGTAGAAAAAACGCTCCAGGAAAACCGAAAAATGTGAAGAAGTGTCTACAAACTATTAGTTAATAAAACTAATGAACACTTCTCCCCCAAAAAAACGCTTCCTTCGGACATCAGGAACTCCTGCAAGTGAAAGACATAAAAGAAATATTCCCACCCACATAAAATAACACATACAGTCCTACTAAAAGTAATAGCAACATAATATTTCGAATAATAAACTTAAACATCGAAACACTAACTCTACACACAAGCCAATACAACACTAAAAAGTACGTTACATGTACATCCGCAAACACAACATATCATAATCTCCAATACAACACATTTACTTCTAACAACACTAAATACGGCCAAACTACTCTCAAAATTAATTTAAAACACAGTTAAAACATATGAAATAAACCTTACCTTCAGAGACGTGAAGTGTTTCCCAACCGCTAGCTGAACTTCCTCAAAATGACACAAAACGACCTAAAGCGGTTACAAAATAAAGGACCCAAAAGTAAAGAAAATGATAGAAATTACACACTTATTATTTAATGCAAGCAAAGTATTTGTTAATTTAATAAACCAAGGAATACTATGAAAAAATAGTAATTTTTTATTTGTATTAAATTACTTAGAAAAATGTACACAATTTGTAAAATTATAAAAATAAATATTATAAAATACATAATATTTATTATTATAATTGTAAAAATGTTGAAATGGTGTAAAAAAATTTAACAAAATGTTTAACAAAATGTATATAAATAAATCTATTCTACAATATTTTCTTCAATTAAAAAGTTTGTTACAAAATGTAAGATTAATATATTTATATTAATATAAATACTAAGCTATGGTTTACTAACAACATGTATTTGAATATATACATTGTATATGTATTTTTCAAACAGTATATTTTATTTGGATGTATGACGTTACAACTCATACTTTTACAATGCATACCATTACAACCTAAGTATTGGTAAGTATATAATAATTTTATTAATTTAAATTCATTGAAAATAATATAATTTAATTTAATTTAATGTAATTTAATTTCATTTAATGAAAATAATGTAAATTAAATTTTATTTTAACCCTGTACCCCTGTACCCCACAAACCCAAAACTGACCCTAAACCCTAAAAATACCCTTTTACCCAAAACCCCAAAACCCAAAACTGACCCAGAACCCTAAAAATACCTCTTTACCCAAAAACCCAAAACTGACCCTGAACCCTAAAAATACCCCTTTACCCAAAAACTGAAAACTGACCCTGAACCCTAAAAATACCCCTTTACCCAAAAACTGAAAACTGACCCTGAACCCTAAAAATACCCCTTTACCCAAAAACAGAAAACTGACCCTGAACCCTAAAAATACCCCTTTACCCAAAAACTGAAAACTGACCCTGAACCCTAAAAATACCCCTTTACCCAAAAACTGAAAACTGACCCAGAACCCTAAAAATACCCCCTTACACAAAAAAACCCAAAACTGACCCTGAAACCTAAAAATACCCCTTTACCCAAAAACCCAAAACTGACCCAGAACCCTAAAAATACCCCTTTACCCAAAAACCCAAAACTGACCCTGAACCCTAAAAATACCCCTTTACCCAAAAACTGAAAACTGACCCTGAACCCTAAAAATACCCCTTTACCCAAAAACTGAAAACTGACCCTGAACCCTAAAAATACCCCTTTACCCAAAAACTGAAAACTGACCCTGAAACCTAAAAAAAACCTTTACCCAAAAACCCAAAACTGACCCAGAACCCTAAAAATACTCCTTTACCCAAAAACCCAAAACTGACCCTGAACCCTAAAAATACCCCTTTACCCAAAAACAGAAAACTGACCCTGAACCCTAAATATACCTCTTTACCCAAAAACCTTAAACTGACCCTGAACCCTAAAAATACCCCTTTACCCAAAAACTGAAAACTGACCCTGAACCCTAAAAATACCCCTTTACCCAAAAACAGAAAACTGACCCTGAACCCTAAAAATACCCCTTTACCCAAAAACTGAAAACTGACCCAGAACCCTAAAAATACCCCTTTACACAAAAAAACCCAAAACTGACCCTGAAACCTAAAAATACCCCTTTACCCAAAAACCCAAAACTGACCCAGAACCCTAAAAATACCCCTTTACCCAAAAACCCAAAACTGACCCTGAACCCTAAAAATACCCCTTTACCCAAAAACTGAAAACTGACCCTGAACCCTAAAAATACCCCTTTACCCAAAAACTGAAAACTGACCCTGAACTCTAAAAATACCCCTTTACCCAAAAACTGAAAACTGACCCTGAAACCTAAAAAAAACCCTTTACCCAAAAACCCAAAACTGACCCAGAACCCTAAAAATACTCCTTTACCCAAAAACCCAAAACTGACCCTGAACCCTAAAAATACCCCTTTACCCAAAAACAGAAAACTGACCCTGAACCCTAAATATACCCCTTTACCCAAAAACCTTAAACTGACCCTGAACCCTAAAAATACCCCTTTACCCAAAAACTGAAAACTGACCCTGAACCCTAAAAATACCCCTTTACCCAAAAACTGAAAACTGACCCTGGACCCTTAAAAATATCCCTTTAAAAAAAAAAACATATAAAATGTAATTAATAATTATATACGTACCAATACTTACATTGTAATGGTATGCGTTGTAAAGGTACCTGCGTTGGTAAAAAATGCGTTGTTAATACATGCGTTGTTATAGTTTTTGCGTTGTAAAAATATGATTGTAATGGTAGTGCGTTGTAAAATTAGCATTCTAATGGTTGTTTCCCATTTTATTTACTTCTAACAATACTTATGTTTATTAAATATGTATTATTTGAATTAAGTGATATTACCAATATTGTTTGAAATGTTTAATAAAATTTACACCAACTACACAAATATATTAATAAATATAAATGTAAAAAATATATGTTATACTAATGTTTATTGTTGTTCTTTCTCATGTTAATAAAAAAATTATTTTGTTCCAAAAAACACTACAGTATTTAATATTTTACTTAACTAAAATTATTTATTTAATGACATTTAAATCTACATAACTTTACTATTCCCACTCCAGTCAACATTAATTTGGTGTAGGTGCTGGACACTAATTAAATATAATTTACTATTCCCACTCCAGTCACCATTAAATTTGGGTAGGTGCTGGACACTAATGAATTATTATTTAATATTCCCACTCCAATCTACATTAATTTGTGGTAGGTGCTGGACACTAATGAAATAGAAATTACTATTCCCACTCCAGTCTACATTAATTTGTGGTAGGTGCTGGACACTAATTAAATATAATTTAATATTCTCACTCCAGTCTACATTAATTAGAGATAGATGGTGGACACTAATTATATATAATTTACTATTCCTACTCCATTCTACATTAATTAGGAATACTTTAGTACACTATTTACATATACATTTAAATTCCCACTCCAAGGTACATAAAATGAATGTATATATATGTTTAGTTAAATAAAAATACATACCTTAAACACTATATACAATAATAATGTATAAAATATAAACTTTTGTAAGTACGAATTTTTTTCCCCACTATTCAAATGTAGTATAATATACAAAACTGTACAGCAATATAGATTGTTAACAATGTTACTCACTCCATACACTCTACAAACAAATATACTTAATCCGAATGTGTTAATATGAAATAAATAAAAAAAATTGCAAATATTTATATCAAATAAATGTTTAAACATATTTTAAAGTACAACAATTTAGTAAAATCTTAAAGAAAAAATTCGCAAATTATTTTAAAAAAAATTCGAAATTCGAAATGTAAAATTTTTATTTAAAGTACATATTTGTTTAATAAATGTTTTTAGATATTTTATAATTTTTTTTATAAAATATATATATTTTAAAGAAAAATATTTGGAAGTATTTATGTAATTTTTTCCTAATAAATTTACAATGTAAAACACTTATTTTATGCAGAATTATTTAACCATTTTAATTTTTTTCTCCTATTTAAATATATTTATTTATAAACATTGTTTATATTATATTAATTTAAAATAATTATGTAAAAATAACATCTATTTCAAATTTCAAAATTAGTAAAAAATATATTTGAAAACATATTTTTTAAATAATTTTTTTAAATTAAATTATAAATTTTTAATTTCATTTTTTTTAATTAATTTTATAATATTTTTTCAATTAAATAAAAAATACTTTTTTTTAAAACACTCCCCACCCTTATCCCCTATAAACCCAACATCCCGCTCCAAAATTTTTATATCAATTAATTAATTTTTATAAAAAAAAAAAATAATTGTAATTTTTTAAAAATTTCAAATTTCAAATAAAAATTCTGCTATTTTATATTTTTAATATAAATTTTTATAACAACATTTTTTTTTAATTTTAATTTTTTAAAAATGTCAAATTTAAAATAAAAATTCTGCTATTTTATATTTTTAATATATACATTTTTAATACACTCCCCACCCTTATCCCCTATAAACCCAACATCCTGCTCCTAAATTTATATATCAATTAATTAATTTTTATAAAAAAATTATATTTAAAAAGTTTTTTTTTAATATTTTCTAATTAAAATGAAAATTCTGCAATTTTATATTTATAATATATACATTTTTAATACACTCCCCACCCTTATCGCCTATTAACCCAACATCCCGCTCCTAAATTTATATATGTTTTTTTATTTTTTTTTATTATATTTTATAGGTACACATTACTATTAATAAATTCTAAATATTATTAATTATTACACAACAATAACACATATTACTACATAATTATTACTATATATTTTATTTCGATATTTTTACTATTTATCGATATTTCTTTACAACGATATTTTTACTTAGATATTTTTGTTATCGATATTTCAGCACACATACTTATTACGATATTTTTGTAATCGATATTTGTGATTCCGATATTTTTCATCATCGATATTTCAACTTCGATATTATGTCACTTCGATATTAAAAGTTCGATATTATGTCTACGTACCACACAGATACATAGCAAGGTATATGGACCATCATCCCTGTATGCTGCACAAGCCTACACACATGTAAAATGCACCATGGAAACGAAACATGGCCAAATTAGGATTGTGTTGCAAGGAAAGACACAGGTGTGCACTGCAATTGATTTGGGCACCGCCTCCTATCATTTAACTCTTGTACATGGGGTGCTGCTTGGGAGTAAATACGTGCTGCGTTTTCACACTACGCAACACACACTGCACAACACTTTCATGGTAGACGCATCTTGACAGGGGACGTCATATCATGGCCAGCATCAAGGCCTGGTATGTGGATTGACTATGCATGATAAATGATGCAATGGGCATTTATACACATGTACATCAATGCATATTTACTACTGATGTCAATAGTCCATTCTGCCGGTGACCCTTTTAGTTGCATAGGTAACTGCATGATTATTGTGCTAATTGATGATGGACTTGCAGCACTGTTGCATCCCTCTAACAATGGCAAGTACTGACACACGTGGGGCACAAGGAAATCCTACTTGTAGGAGGTATGTCTATGTTGTACTACAATTAGCATGTGTCATGTAGCCATGGTCTACATACACTGACTGTCACGTACCCCAAGGCTCCTTGCTCAGCACGACACTCTTCGACATCTCCATGTGAACACTTGCCACCATTGCATGCACACACCACCACAACATAAAATCCTATGCCAATGACACCCATCTGGTACGGTCCCTACCCAAGACCCAGCCCCAACCAAAAACAACCTCCATGAAGGAAAGATAGACGCTGCAGAATGGAAGAAGGTCAGTCAGCAGATACTGTAGACACACAATACAGAGGTTATCATCCTTGGCAAATCAACATCCGCCAGGGACGACACCTATTGGTCCACAACAATGGTCACTGCAACAACACCCACGGAGCATACACCCCACTTGGGATTCTTCCAGGTCTACTCACTCACAACTAACAAACAAGTGGACGTCATGTCATCCTTATGATTCTACACCCTGCGCATGCTCCGATAGATATTCTGGTGGATCACCACCGGAACGTGTGAGACGGTCACCCAGGCCCTCATCAACAGCCAAGTGTACAACGGGAAGGCCCTATACACAGGAACCACTGCCAGACTTCACTTAGAATTACTACCCATAGTAAATGCATCGGCACAACTCATCCTCGACGGCCCTCACCACAGCAGCATTTCTACAGGCCATATTGACCAACACTGGGTCACCGTCAAAACAAGGATCACGTTCTGGCTCCTTACCCACACACACACACAGACACATGACATGGGCCCAGAATGACTCCTCAACCGCCTCTCGTTCTCAGATCCTACCGGCCACCTTCGCTCCACCAGCCTCCCACTGGCCACCATCCCAAGGATTGACTCATCCACCACTGGAGGTAGATCATCCTCCTACCTGGCCACCAAGACATGAAACTCCCTTGGCACACAACCACGACTGACCAGGACCATCTTACCTTCATTAAAGAACTGAAGACCTGCCTATTTCATCAGTAGCAGCACACCCCCTCCCTTCAGTGCCTTCAGACCCTCACGCCTGAGTATGGTGCTCTATGGAGGTCTAGATGTATTGTTTGATTGTGGTCTCATTTTATGTGATAGATACTTACAGCAGCACAAGAAGTGTTACTGTGTCCCTTGCACACTGTAACACCTCATACATGTGACCCTTATCTTTGAGTTTATGGATTTCCACATGGTGCCATTGAGTCCTTCACACTTCCATGCACATGTGATGTGTAAACATGCTGCATGCAAGAATGATGATTTTGGACTGTCTGCATACTTGGCATGCATGAGGAGACATTGTAAGCATACAGACAAAGATAGTAATGATTTCACACTCACCAATGGCCTTAGGATTCTTGAAGGACTCCACCTCATCCCTTGTGTATGGTGGGGGACCACCTACAAGGGAAAGACAATAGAGCAGATTCTCAGCGTATGTTGCATATTTCAACACAGTACAGAGATTACATGAGAGTCAGTGGTATCTTCAACATTGGCTTACGATGCGTCCCATGAGGCAACCTGATTCATACAACAGTCTCTGGCTAAGTGCTTCACATGTGAAGCACACTCTTCCACTGCATGTATGACACACATGTGATCCCTTGTTTATGGTGTCACATTGAGATGGCATTTGCCAAATACTTGCACACTTGTCCCATATCGATAATATGTTTGCATTGTGTAGATGTATGTGATTGTGCTTTTATGGGGGACTTCATTTATAATGCAGCGCACCATGGTGAAAAAACGGCACAGATGCGTGAGGCATCTGTGCGGGAATTGTGGCCCATTGCTGGAGTTGCGTCGCAAGCACAACGCAGCTCCAGCAAGGCTCGGGGGTGCACCATCTGCACAATGCTGCGTCAAGACCTACGCCTGCTTCAAGCAGGTGCAGGGTTTTGACGCAGCATTGCCCAGAAAGTGACTGAGTGAAATCTCATTGATTTGACTCAGCCACTTTCATGAGGCGTTCCGGCACAGGAAGGCCCCCCCCCTGCGCAGGAACGCCTTCTTATGGCGCAGTGCTTTACAACGTTGTAAATAGGGCGCATTGTTTGCGCCGCAGTTGGTCAAATAAAGTGACGCAATTGCGGTGCAAAGAGGCGCAACTGCCTCATAAATCTGCCTTTATGTATGTAGCATTTTTGTGTAGCAAATTATGTTTGAGATTTAGCAAATTAACACCAACCTGTAGTTGATGGTAAGGTGCATTTTTTCCCAATAATGCACAATTTAGCTTTTTGGAAGGTGGCAGGTGATGCACACACATGCCCATAGGGCATGTATGTGCACCATATGCACACACATATACTTTTGAGGGCTGCAGCAGGGTGTCTTAGAGACACCCCTGCACCCTTGTAATAATTCACAAATGTCGATTAGCAATTAGCTGATTTACAATTAGTGTATTTATTTCTAATTATTCCTATGGGCCTCCTGGGCCATGGCAATGCATATGGAATTATCCCTTAATTGCAAAGTATAAACATGTAAAGTTGCACATACGGAAGATTAAGGAATTCCTAAAATAATAGCGCATTTTCTTCATACATACCATTTAGCAATTCATAAATAGCGATTCCTTGAAAATCTCAATTTTTGATTAGCGAAAGGGTTTGTTGATAGATATGGCCCTATATCTGATGTTACAGCGGCGCAAGGGGATCATCAGTGAGGCCCCTGTAGTTTCACAATGGAATAGCTTAACCTTACAATACAGCTGTTAATACATGAAATAAATGTAATTTGACTTACCAATTGTTCCCTCGACCTCGATTCCAAGGTGGTCCAGGAGATCCTGCTCATGGTTAATGACATCAGCCCACCGATGCTTGTACTGTCTGAGGGTCCTGTCCACTCCAAATATTCACAACATCTGGTACCGGACCCTCTCCCACCTCAGCTTCCTTTCTTGGGTTGGGTAACCCAGCAGTACCGTGCCTCCACTCCCAATCATGTTTGGGAGGTAGTGGACTATCAGCCACAGTAGCCCCCCATACTCCTGCTCAGTAAGGTTCCTAGACCTGGGTGACATTGTGACAAAGCACAAGCCACGCTGTGTGAATGCAACAAAAAAAATGTTGCTTTCACAGGAATCCCCCTATTACTATAAATCAACTAAACAGAACACTAATCCCCCTATTACTAACTTTGAAAACCCCTTAACAGAACACAAATCCCCCTATTAATGAATATTAAAACCCCTAAACAGACAGACACCCCTTTACACACAACACACAGGTAGACAATACACAACACTACAGAGACTATTTGGACACAGTTAGCAAGACACACACTGTAAAACAACTGCAGGACAGGACAAAACTCTCAAGCACTTTGCAAACACACTCCTACACCTCTCAGAGACTACAAAGGAGTGAAAGAGAAAGCGAAAGTATGATATTACTTCCTGTTTGTGAGCAGGGCAGGCTGGTTACATCATTTCCTGTTGCGATGCGACTCGTTTCCGTCGATGCGTCATTATTGGCATGCGAATAAAACGTAATTATGTCGCATCGTTGATTTGAAGCATGGTACACTGTTAAAATATTTCCCCTTACGGTGCGACCAGTTATGGTGGAAGCGTTATTATTGGCATGCGAATAAAACATTATTATGTCGCATCATTGATTTGAAGCATGGGTGACTGATGACATATTTTACCCTTACGGTGCGACCAGTTATGGTGGAAGCGTCATTATTGTCATGCGACCAAATCTTTATGTCGCATCATTGATTTGAAGCATGGGTGACTGATGACATATTTTACCCTTACGGTGCGACCAGTTATGGTGGAAGCGTCATTATTGTCATGCGACCAAATCTTTATTATGTTGCATCATTGATTTGAAGCATGGGTGACTGATGACATATTTTACCCTTACGGTGCGACCAGTTATGGTGGAAGCGTCATTATTGGCATGCGAATAAAACGTTATTATGTCGCATCGTTGATTTGAAGCATGGTACACTGATAAAATAATTCCCCTTACGGTGCGACCAGTTATGGTGGAAGAGTAATTACTGTCATGCGACCAAATGATTATTATGTCGCATCATTAATTAGAAGCATGGGTGACTGATGACATTTTCCTCTGAAGGTGCGACCAGTTGTAGTAGAAGCGTCATTATTGGCATGCGAATTTAAAGGTAATGATGTCGCATCGTCGATTTGAAGCATGATACACTGTTAAAATATTTCCCCTTACGGTGGGACCAGTTATGGTGGAAGCGTCATTATTGGCATGCGAATAAAACATTATTATATCGCATCATTGATTTGAAGCATGGGTGACTGATGACATATTTTACCCTTACGGTGCGACCAGTTATGGTGGAAGCGTCATTATTGTCATGCGACCAAATCTTTATTATGTCGCATCGTAAATTTGATGCATGGCTGACTGATGACATATTTTCCCCTCAAGGTGCGACCAGTTTTAGTAGATGCGAATTTATTGGCATGCGTCACAATCTTCATTAATGGCACATTGCAGTTTTTATCTGACAATGTTGTTGCATATATTAAGTGCTGTATTTTTGACGCTGGGCAAAAGATGCGTGTTTACGCTTAGCATGAAAGTGTCTCAACAGGAACACAAAATGTTTGTGTGTAAATTTTTGTTGTTTGTATATTCAGCTGAGTCAGACTATGACATGTGTTGACCAAAGTCACTTTTGGGCCTTGTGTAACGTCACTTTTGTGCGTGGAGTCAGGAATGCATGGGTCAGATTGTGACGTTGGCAGACCTATCGTCACTTTTGGGCGTGGAGTTGGGAATGCATGGGTCAGATTGTGATGTAGGCAGAGCTAATGTCACTTTTGTGCGTCCAGTCAGGAATGCATGGGTCACATACTGACGTACGCAGACCCAACGTCACTGTTGTGTGTAGAGTCATGAATGCATGGATGAGATTATGAAGTATGATACACCAACTTCATTTATGTGCCTGCCACATTAGTTCTATAATGCAAACTTGTGTGAGCACTGAGGGCTACTTTTTCATGGATGGTCATATTTAGCCTCACATCCACTGTGTAACATATTAATGAATGTAATGTTTGTCCTATTATTGATTTACCTCCAACATGACTTTGCAACATACAAGAAATGTTTTATATTTTTACCTGCTGTGTGATTTCATAATGTGGACTCATCTTCACCTGTGCTTTTTTCATTTTCTGCACCACTAAATTGAGATGGTAAATATTGGTTTTTGACAATTGTGAATTTATAACCTAATTTATGATGTTTTTGCGTAGATTATTACAGCATGCATTCCTGCGGCACTTCCCTGCAGCAAGCAAATAGGGCAGGAAGGTGCTGTGTCTTTGACATACGGGAGATTCCTGTGCTTTTCATGTGCGCTGACTCACAATGGCCGGCCTGCCTACCTGCACTATGTATGCTGTGTTGCATGGAGGAATATTTTAGTACAGGAACGGTCACCTTCATACACATGTGCATTCATACCCTGCACACAGACACACAGGCACTATGGTGCCAGGGTACCTGTGTTGAACAGACACTGGTGAGTGTGGCCATTGCAGGTGAAATTGCAAGGCAGTACAATGTAAATGGATGTGTGGCCTGATGTATGTCTGATGTCAGCCTCCAGACATGAGAGTAAATGTCATGTATACCTGGTGACCTATCCTTAGGACACCCCCGTGCCGCACGGCCACCAGCTGTCGCGTGTGCCCCCCGCCTGATTGCCACTGCTCTCAGCCTCGCTGAGCCGTCCTTCCTCTGGCAACGCCCCCCGCCGCCGCTCATTCTCCCGCATTTTCTGCCTTTTGTTGTTTAGTTTGTAACTGTACAGCATTCCGTATTTAATTCCTGTTTTGCCCTCTGCTTGTACTGGTGTCCCCCCACTGTGTTTTTTGTCCCCCGCGCCCACCCGCCCCGCTTCCCGCTGCCGGGAGTGTGGACACGCCCCCTCCCTTCTGTGCCCTCCCCGCTCCCGCCTCCCAGCTGCTCCTCCCTCCCTGCACTTGGCCATAAATGGCGACCGTGCGCACGCGCAGCGTTGACTCGCAGCGTTGACGCACAGCGGGAGCGCCGATTGTGTGCCGAAGGCGCGCCAAAGGTAAGACCGTCTGCGCCCGTCCGCGCCTGGACCGCGCCCAGTACCAGGACCCCTGGCTCCCGCAGACACCAGCCCACCCGCCGGAACTATGACGCCGCCGAACTCTACGCACTCAACGCCGGCCGAAGCCCGGCCTGCTATCGAGCCACCCCGAGACGCACCCACGGACCCTTCTGCTGCCACTCCTGCAAGTTCACCTGCATCTGGACCTGCACTACACCAGCACCGACCAAGCCGAGCACCAGCAGCAACCACCTCAAGTGCATCCTGCTCAACACCCGCTCCGTCCACGGACACGCCGTCCAACTCTGGAACCTGATCGACACCACATCTCCAGACGTCGCCTTCCTCACAGAAACCTGGATGAACGCCTCCTCAGCGCCCGACATCGCCATCGCCATCCCGGACGGCTACAAGATCATCCGGAGAGACTGCGTCAACCAGACAGGAGGTGGCATCGCCATCATCCACAGGAACTCCATCCGCATCACAACCAACACCGACGACGCCCTTGCACCCGCCGAACACCTGCACTTCCAGATCCACATCAACCCCAAGACCACCCTCAGAGGCACCCTCATCTACAGACCCCCGGGACCACGCACACAATTCAGCAAAGACATCGCCGACTTCATCAGCCCGCACACCCTCCTCTCCGCTGACTACATCCTCCTCGGGGACCTCAACTTCCACCTGGAGAACAACAAAGATCGCAACACCACCACCCTGCTGGACAACCTCGCCAACCTCGGTCTCAAGCAGCTGGTGACCACCCCCACCCACTACGCCGGACACACACTTGACCCCGTGTTCTCATCCAGCAAGGACATCACCTTCAGCCACGCCACCGGACTCCACTGGACGGACCACAGCTGCGTCCACTTCAGCTTCAAAAGGACCACGATCCACCACCACCAGCAACAGTTTGCACGCAGAAGCTGGTACAAGATCACAGCCGACCAGCTTGCGACTTCCCTGAGCATGAACCCTCCCACCAGCGCAACGAACCCAAGCCAGGCCGCCACCAACCTCGCAAAGTGGATCAGCAACTGCGCAGACGACCTCGCCCCTCTGAAGACCCCACCTAGCAGACCCCGCAGCAAGAAAGCCCCATGGTTCACCAACGAACTCAAGAGCTCAAAGAAGAACTGCCGAGCACTCGAGAAAGCCTGGCGCAGAGACCCAACACCGAACAACATGACTGCCCTCAAGCTCGCCACCCGAAAACACCACCAACTAATCCACGTCACCAAGAAAAATGCATTCAAGAAACGACTGGACAGCAACGCACACAACAGCAAGGTACTCTTCAACATCGTTAAGGAGCTCTCCAACCTCAACGCCGGAAACAACGACATCACCCCTTCGCAAGACCTCTGCAACTCCCTCGCCTCCTACTTCCACAACAAGATCACAGACATACACAACAGCTTCAACACTCAACCAATGCTCGCCACGACTGAACGACCGCCCCCCACCACCACCCTCCGCGCCTGGACCCCGATCAGCACCGAAGACACCATCCGCACGATGAACTCCGGATCTCCGACCGACCCCTGCCCTCACCACGTATTCAACAAGGCCAACGCTGTCATCGCACCCCACCTGAGGGACATCATCAACGCCTCCTTCGACACCGCCACCTTCCCGGAGAGCTGGAAGCACGCCGAAATCAGCGCTCTACTAAAGAAGCCTTCAGCCGACCCCACCGACCTCAAGAACTACCGCCCCATCTCGCTGCTCCCGTTTCCTGTAAAAGTCATCGAGAAGACCGTCAACAAGCAGCTGGCCGCCTTCCTCGAGACGAACGGATCCCTCGACCTCTCGCAGTCTGGCTTCCGGGCCAACCACAGCACCGAGACCGCCCTGATCGCAGCCACCAATGACATCCGAGCCCTGCTAGACAACGGAGAAACAGCGGCCCGCATCCTCCTAGACCTCACCGCGGCCTTCGACACTGTCTGCCACCGTACCCTAGCGCAGCGCCTCAGCGACGTTGGACTCCAGGAGAAGGCACTGGAATGGATCACCTCGTTCCTCGCCGGAAGGACACAGAGAGTCCGCCTCCCCCCGTTCAGATCAGAAGCCACCAAAGTCATCTGCGGCGTACCTCAAGGCTCCTCGCTCAGCCCAACCCTCTTCAACGTCTACATGAGCCCCCTCGCAGCCATCGCACGCCAACACAACCTCAACATCATCTCCTATGCCGACGACACCCAGCTGATCCTCTCCCTCACCAACGACCCCGCCACCGCCAGAGCCAACCTACACGAAGGGATGACAGACGTAGCCATGTGGATGAAGAACAGCCGCCTGAAATTGAACTCGGACAAGACGGAAGTCCTCATCCTGGGATCCTCACCCTCCGCCTGGGACGACTCCTGGTGGCCCCAGCCCTGGGCAGCGCACCCAAACCGACATACCACGCACACAACCTGGGCTTCATCCTGGACTCCTCCCTCTCCATGACCAGACAAGTCAACGCAGTCTCCTCGTCGTGTTTCAACATCCTGCGCATGCTACGTGAGATCTTCCGGTGGATCCCCACCGAGACTGTTACCCAGGCCCTCGTCACCAGCCGACTGGACTATGGCAACTCCCTCTACGCCGGAATCACAGCCAAACTCCAGAAGAGACTCCAGCGGATTCAGAACGCCTCAGCACGACTCATCCTGGACATTCCCCGTCGCAGCCACATCTCCGGACACCTGAGAGATCTGCACTGGCTCCCGGTCAAGAACAGAATCACCTTCCGTCTCCTCACCCACGCACACAAAGCCCTACACAACCAAGGCCCAGGATACCTCAACAGCCGCCTCAACTTCTACGCTCCCACACGCCAGCTTCAATCGACCGGCCACGCCCTCACCGGCGTCCCCCGCATCCGAAGAGCCACCACAGGAGGAAGGTCCTTCTCCTACCTGGCCACCAAGACTTGGAACTGCCTCCTGACCCACCTCCGCCTGACCCAGGACCACCTTGCCTTCAGGAAGCGGCTCAAGACCTGGCTGTTCGAGCAGTAGCGGACCCCCCCTCCCCTAGCGCCTTGAGACCCTCCGGGTGAGTAGTGCGCTATATAATAGCTTTGATTGATTGATTGATTATGTACTCCACATATGAGATTGTCATGCAACTTGCAGTGTAAATTTTGGAAAAATAATCATGCACAAGGTAGTAAAGGTTGTATGATGTATTTTTATTAGTCCAAACAAAAATCAAGATGCATGATGAGGATGTTATTTTTCACATTCTTAAAAAAAATTATGCACTATGTCAGCACGTCTGCGGATGCCTGCTGCTGTGCTTTGGTTTACAGGAGCATGGCCGTCCTCCTGGTCATCCCCCGGCATTTGTGGATTTAAATCAGGTCCTGTCGTGCTTGCTTCCAATTGTCGCAGGAGTGCCACGGAGCCTGATGCCCAGCCCTCAGTCTCGCCCCTTATCACCTCTCAGTGTTAGGAATGACCACTAACACATAAGCGATGACTTGGGGAAAACAGGGGAACACAACAAGGAAAGGAGGGGAAGACACTGCAGTCTGCACTCGTCTTAACAGGACAGGTTTCTGCTTCACCAGTACTGTATCTATAAGACAAAGCAAATGATTAATATAGTTCTATTCCCAGTTTCCTAAACATGAGTGTTTTAACACTGGCTATGTGTATAGTATACCTATGGGAAGTTGTGTATATAAGCTCTGTCCCCTGGGATAAGGAAAGTCTTGATCTTCCTATTATTGTACCTAGAGATAAGATCACAGAATATTAGGTATAGCCAGGAGATATCTAGGTTATAAATACTATAGCGTTGTATTTGCAATGTACCTCTTAGCATCAGAGGATACGCTAAAGAATAACCAATAATATCCAAATCCTTGTTAAATGCCACAAGGAAAGAAGGTCTCCAAAACAATATCCGGGCGCTGACAAGAACCAGGCGCCAATGCGCTTAAAGGCAAAATAAACTCCTGAGAACTACAACAGGTATAAGTCTTCATAAAGAGACTCTACTTAATTCCACTAAGAAACAAAGAACACACTCGAAATAATGCAATAAAGGCTGATAACTGAGACGAACCAACCGACTCGCCAATCATAAGAAAACAACCAGAAAAAGAATCAAAGGGAAATGAATCCCGGCACTCACGAACAGCCGAAAACGCCGATGGTGGAAAACGCCAACCACTAACTCCTCGGACGTGTCAACCGTGACCCGGAACGAATCAGGAACACTAGCTAATCGCGAAGCGCTTCCGGGCTAGTGAGGCGGACCTAAATGCCCCGAGAATCATCCTGCGCATGCGCAGTACTCCCGCCGTCGGATGGGGCGTTATTGCCAACCACGTCTGTTTCGCCAACCACATCGTTCGTTGTTAACACGGAATCCGCTCCATGTAAACAGGCATGACAGAATACCCCCCCTACAGCACCCCCCACCGGTTTCGGCTTCTGAGGATAGCGCCTATGGAAGGCCCTGAGTAGACGAGGGGCAAGCACTTGGCTGGCTGGTTCCCACGACCTTTCCTCAATACCATATCCTTTCCAGTGCACCAAATATTGGAGGCGACGTCGCACGCGTCGGGAATCAATTATAGCTCCCACTTCGTATTCCTCCTCATCGTCAACCAAGATAGGAACAGTTACTGCCGGGATACGAGAACCAGGCACAACAGGCTTCAATAAGGACACATGAAAGACGGGATGCACTTTCATAGACGAGGGCAAGGTCAATTTCAAGGCCACAGGGTTTATAACTTTTGAAATCACAAACGGCCCTACATATTTTGGTTTAAATTTACAGGCGCCTTTGAGATTCAGATGTCTGGTGGAAAGCCATACCTTTTCCCCCATTTGATAGTCTGGTTCTGTTTTTCTGTGGGCATCCGCTTTTTTCTTGTACATAGTTTTGGCCCTATCAAGATTATCATGTAACTGGGAATGAACTGATTGTACATGATGCACTAAATCTGTCACAGCAGGAAGAAGACAGTGTGTAGCAGAGGCAAAAGGCAGAATTCTAGGGTGATAACCATGGGACCCATAAAAAGGTGTGAACAGGGTAGAAAAGTGGTGACTGTTGTTGTATGATAGCTCAGCAAGCCAAATTAACTCATCCCATTCTTTCTGGTCTTGCAGTGTCTGACATCTGAGGAATTGTTCCAGGCTCTGATTCACCCTCTCAGTTTGCCCATCTGTCTGGGGGTGGTGACTTGATGAGAGGCGTATTTCTATGTGTAGGGCCTCACACAAAGATTTCCAAAATTTGGAGACAAACTGAGTCCCCCTGTCCGTGATCAACACTGCTGGTAAACCATGCAATCTGACGATATTATGTAAAAAGACAGAGGCCAAAACTTGTGAAGAGGGTAGCTTCTTTAGTGGGACGAAATGAGCGTATTTGGTAAACAAATCAACCACTACAAGAAGAGCGGTATGTCCTTTCTTCGTGCATGGCAATTCAACAATAAAATCCATGGACACGGTATGCCAGGGTTCAGGGGGAGTTGGGATAGGATGTAGTAGACCCACTAACCCTTCATGAGATGTACGAACAAACTTCTGCACCTCCCCTGCCAGATTAGGCCACCAACAGTATCTTCTCACCAACTCGAGAGTCCTTTTGTACCCCGGCTGGCCCGCTATTCCTGAGGAATGACATAACTCAAGAACGTGTTGTTGCAAGGGATATGTAGGGATCACCAATCTACCCAGAACATAGTGCAACCCATCCTTGACAACAGAAGTTTGAGGAGCCAACGAAGTCAGAAAAGAAGGGTCCTGCTGAGCACTACGTATATGTTCAATCAGCTGCTCTTCTGATGTGAGCCCACAAATAATTTTGCAAGGACTAATGATCCGGGGAGGCTCCTCATCAAGGAGAACAGGATCGAACCCCATGCGGGACAATGCATCAGCCTTCCTGTTCTTTTTCCCAGGCCTGAAATGTATGACGAAATCATACCCACTAAAAAACTGTGTCCATCTCATTTGCCTCATGGATAATGCTCGAGCAGTTTGTAGATACTGCAGGTTTCTGTGGTCTGGTCTGTTATGATGGTGACTGTGTGATGGGTGCCCAATAAGTACTGTCTCCATTCTTCTAGCACTTTCTTGATTGCAAGAAGCTCTTTCTCCCCCACCGCATAGTTGGATTCAGCAGGTGTGAGTTTGTGTGAGTAATATGCCACGGGATGTAATTCTCCTGTAGGAGATGCAGCTTGGGAAAGGACACCTCCCACTGCCACCTGGGAGGCGTCAACCTCCACTATGAACGGACTGTTGAGATCGGGATGTTTCAGAATGGGTGCACAGGTAAAAGCTGATTTCAGAATCTGGAATGCTTTCTCGGCCTCCTCAGACCACAAAAAAGACACCCCTTTACGCAATAGCTTAGTGATAGGGGACACTACATCAGAAAAGTGGTGGATGAAGCGCCTGTAGAAATTAGCGAACCCTATAAACTGTTGCACCTCTTTGACAGTTCTAGGGGAAGGCCAATTCATCACAGCAGACACCTTATGAGGATCCATTTGTAATCCATGCTCGGAAATCAAGAAACCTAGAAAGGCTACTTGGTGCCTGTGGAAAAAACATTTGTCTAGTTTGCAAAACAACTGATTCGTTTGTAATTTGTGGAGAACCGTTTGTACATGTTGAATGTGCTCATGATAGGTCTTGGAGTAAATGAGTATATCGTCGATGTAAGCTATGACGCTTACATCGAGCTGTTCTTTCAGTACTTCGTTTATGAAGTACTGAAAGGCAGATGGAGCGTTGCAAAGCCCGAAGGGCATTACTAAATACTCATACAACCCATACTTTGTACAAAATGCGGTTTTCCATTCGTCTCCGTCTTGGACCCTGACGAGATGATACGCTCCTCTAAGGTCTAACTTGGTAAACCACTTGGCGTCTTTTATTTGGTCCAAAAGGACGGAAATGAGGGGAAGAGGATATTTATTTTTGATCGTAATAGAATTGAGCGCGCGATAATCAATACAGCAGCGCAATCCTCCCTCCCTTTTGGGTATAAAAAAAAGAGCTGACGAAGCAGGAGATCTAGAAGGTCGGATAAACCCCAACTCAAGCATATTGTCAAGATATTCTCTGAGATATATGTTCTCTTTTTCAGTGAGTGAGTACACTCTACTGGTAGGTATTTTGGCTCCGGGTTGTAATTCTATGCGGCAATCATATACTCGGTGCGGGGGTAATAAGGTGGCCTGTCTTTTATCAAACACCGACTGGAATTCTCTGTATTCTCTGGGTAACTCCACATCAGGTTGTTCTACCGTCAGGGGAGGGTCCATAGAAAGGGTAATGGATTTGACCTCCTTGTCTGTTACTTTTGTACATGACGCTGAGATTTCTGACTCTGTCGCGTTCTCAATGTTAATAGGAATATTTCCCGCCTTCCTATGAGGGCTGCATCTGTCTCTAAAGGAAAGTGTTGAATGTTCCCAATCTATATGGGGGTTATGCAGGCGTAGCCATGGGAACCCCAAAACCACCGGAAATTGGGGGGAATCTATCAAGTCGAAAGTAAGTTCTTCCCAGTGATCGGGTGGTATAGTGAGTTCCATCCTAATAGAAGTCTGGGTGATGGGTCCAGATTTTAAAGGGCTGCCATCTATGGTATAAACTTCTTCACTGTAGGTCTTTTGTACTGTTGGAATCGACTGTTCTAAGGCCCAATGGGTATCCATGAAGTTCCCGGATGCTCCGGAATCTATCATGATAGGTATTTGTATCGTGATTCCAAACCAGCTGAGCTGAGTCATGATAAAAAAAGTCCGTTGTTAATCAAAACAGAAGAGACCATGTGTTTGATAGGACCCGAGAGAGCAGTCTCAGACAGTCTCAGGTCTACTAGTTTTCCGCCCGGCGTGAGGATTTAGGCTTAACAGGGCATTCTCTAAGGAAATGACCTGCTTTCCCACAATACAGACATAACTTATTGTCTCTTCTCCTTTGTTTCTCGGTTTCTGTCAGGGGACCCTTAATGCTACCTATCTGCATAGGTTCTGGTTCATCGGTTTTTGCTTCAGTCTCTGTCTTCTTTTCTCTCGAACCTAGTCTAGAGAATTCATATCTACCCTTATCCCGTTTTCTTTCATTTAGCCTGTGGTCGAGTTTTACCACTAAGTCTATCAACTCAGGGCAAGTATCAGGGGGGTCCACAACATGAGCTAGGGCATCTTTTAACTCTTCCCTTAACCCTTTATAAAACAGTGCACTACGTTTTCCCGGTGGCCAATCAGCCTCTACCACCAATCTATTAAAGGTAGAGATGTACGTGATAAGATCTTTGTTTCCCTGTTTAAGGTATAAGAGTTCAGTGTCAGCTGCATGGGTGAAGGTATGCTTATCAAACATCTTTCTCAATTCTCTTTTAAATCGATTGTAATCTACTAAAAGTGGATCATCTCGTTCGATTAAAGGAATCGTCCAGTTAGCAGCTGAACCTCCCAAGTAAGAAAGAACGAACGCTACTTTGGCCTGATCGTTTGGAAAACAAGCTGCCTTGCATAAAAAATGTAGCTGGCATTGCGTAAGGAAAGCTGCACATTTATTAGGGTCTCCATAGTATCTTTCCGGAGGGGCTAATGGGATGGTCTGAGGAGTTATTACTTGGACTACGGGGCTGGGGGAACTAGTCCCTGCTCCTCCATCTCTATGTCTTTGTAATGCTTCTACCTTATCAGAAAGGGATTGGGTCTCCACTTGGAGATTGCCTATCATCCCTGCTACATCTGCAAGGGTAAGATCCATGGCACTCGGGAGACAAATAGACAACGGGCTTCGCGATCTGTCGTGCTTGCTTCCAATTGTCGCAGGAGTGCCACGGAGCCTGATGCCCAGCCCTCAGTCTCGCCCCTTATCACCTCTCAGTGTTAGGAATGACCACTAACACATAAGAGATGACTTGGGGAAAACAGGGGAACACAACAAGGAAAGGAGGGGAAGACACTGCAGTCTGCACTCGTCTTAACAGGACAGGTTTCTGCTTCACCAGTACTGTATCTATAAGACAAAGCAAATGATTAATATAGTTCTATTCCCAGTTTCCTAAACATGAGTGTTTTAACACTGGCTATGTGTATAGTATACCTATGGGAAGTTGTGTATATAAGCTCTGTCCCCTGGGATAAGGAAAGTCTTGATCTTCCTATTATTGTACCTAGAGATAAGATCACAGAATATTAGGTATAGCCAGGAGATATCTAGGTTATAAATACTATAGCGTTGTATTTGCAATGTACCTCTTAGCATCAGAGGATACGCTAAAGAATAACCAATAATATCCAAATCCTTGTTAAATGCCACAAGGAAAGAAGGTCTCCAAAACAATATCCGGGCACTGACAAGAACCAGGCGCCAATGCGCTTAAAGGCAAAATAAACTCCTGAGAACTACAACAGGTATAAGTCTTCATAAAGAGACTCTACTTAATTCCACTAAGAAACAAAGAACACACTCGAAATAATGCAATAAAGGCTGATAACCGAGACGAACCAACCGACTCGCCAATCATAAGAAAACAACCAGAAAAAGAATCAAAGGGAAATGAATCCCGGCACTCACGAACAGCCGAAAACGCCGATGGTGGAAAACGCCAACCACTAACTCCTCGGACGTGTCAACCGTGACCCGGAACGAATCAGGAACACTAGCTAATCGCGAAGCGCTTCCGGGCTAGTGAGGCGGACCTAAATGCCCCGAGAATCATCCTGCGCATGCGCAGTACTCCCGCCGTCGGATGGGGCGTTATTGCCAACCACGTCTGTTTCGCCAACCACATCGTTCGTTGTTAACACGGAATCCGCTCCATGTAAACAGGCATGACAGGTCCATCATCCCAGGGGACTTTTGTGAGCACACATATGTTGTGCAGTATTGCACAAGCCAAAATTAATTTGCACACTGTCTCTGGTGAATACAGCATACGTCCACCAGACTTGTCCAGGCGCCGAAACCTGGCCTTGAGCAGACCAAATGTTCTTTCGACAATGTTCCTGGTCCTGCAATGTGCTTGGTTGTACGCTACTTCCTGTGGCGACTGTGGGTTTCCATAAGGTGTCATCACCCACTGCTGGATGCCATATCCCTGGTCAGCTGTAATGGAATAAATGAGAAGGTACAATGAAATGCTTGTAATGGTTCTGGTCAAGTACAGGCCATATGTTGTGGGCAATATTTCATTTGGCAGTGTCCATTGGGCATGGATGTTGCAGAGAACACACCCAGTGACTCACATGCAAGACACCTTTGGCACATAGTTATGCTGGGAAATGGACACAGATTTGTACGGACATGCATTGACTCCCTATATGCCTCTACATGACCTTGGCCCTCATTTATGAAGGACTTGCGCCACTGGTGCGTGACTTTTTCCCATTTTTGAAGTTACGCACCGGCAGCGCATGACCTTAATTAATTATGCCCCTTCTATTGATGTATATGTATATGCTAGTACAACATTATTCCATCCATGACCTCATTAAAGCGTCATTGAAGCAATATTACCAGTATGGTAGCATGGATGGTGCATTGTATCATACTCTTTTGCTTACCTACAAGTAGGCCATTGCCATACTGGCCATTCTTGAAGCCGTCATTTATGATGCAGTTCCGGAATATGAAGGCATCATGTACACTGCCAGGGTATTTTGCCAGCACATTGGTAAATAGTCCACGGTGATCCACAATGGCCTGTACATTGATTGAATATGTATGTTTGCGATTTATGTACAAATGTGCTGTTGCTGCCGGAGGTACTAATTGCACATGTGTACAGTCAATGGCACCCAGCACATGGGGTAAGCCTGCTATGTCATAGAATCCTTGCTTGATCTTCATCTGCTGTTGTGGATTGTTGGGGAAACGGAGGTAGCGGGGTGTCAGATGGATGATGGCATCCAGGACAGTTGGTAGGAATGATGAGAAAGCTGGCTGGGATATTCCTGCCACTTAGGCAACTGTTGTCTGGAAGGAGCCCGACGCTAGCATATGCAACACAGCCAGGAGCTTTGCCTGTGGCGGTATGTTGGTAGGCCTGTTGTTTCCTACCTCTAGCCTTGGTCCAATGAGTCGCAGTAGATGGTGTACGGTCTGCTTCTTGAGGCGAAATAGACTTATGACCTCCTCATTCCTGAGGCCTCTCAGGACGCTCCTTTGACGGAATAACCGCTCCTTTCTCCGGCGTTGCCTTGGGGGTGGATTTTGTGGGGCGGGGGGTTGTGGTGGGATTCCTGGTGCTAGTCGTCTCCGTCTGGCAGCTACTCGCAGCATTACAACCTCCATGGTGTGGGGATAGTTGCAGCAATTTCCACTGTGGCCTCTCCTCTTGCTATGTGCCGATGCGTCATTTCCTGCGCGTCCGTTTTGTAGGCGCACCAATTCTGACGTAACCGCAACGCTGAGCAGTTTCCGCAACAGATGCGACAAAAGTGGATAAAGTCATAAATATGGATACGTCACTTTTGCGCGTGTTTCTCCGTGGTAACGCCCACCTTGCATACATTAATACTTACGTGTCGCAGGGCATTTTCACGCAGTGGTTTTCCCCGCGCAGTGGGCTGAAAGTGGCGCATCGTCGGAGATGCGCCACTTCATTAATATGGCGCATGCGTTGCGCCGACGATGCGCCATTATTTTTGGCGCATCGACGGCGCAAGCTCTTCATAAATGAGGGCCTTGGACATTTGAGAAGTCCCTGCTTTTTGAAGATGATTATTGCAATCACAAGAGGGGTGGATTTCGAACTTTTTAAAAAACAACATCGGGAGCACCTCAATAGAATTTGTGTGGGATGCCCTAAAAGCAGGGATTCGGGGAGAAACGATGCAATATTCAGTGAAGGCTAATAAACAGGCTAGAGAGTCCCAGAGAGCACTACAGGAAACCTTTAAGGGGCTGAAGAAGAACATATAAGGGCAACCCGAGACTCCTTAATGGTAGAAGAAATCACAAAAATTCAGTATCAGGTGGCAATTGCCAAGGCCGCTATTATGAATATCTTTACTGCCAAAGCCGTTAAAAAAGCCACAGCCCACAGTGAAAAGGTATATGAGGTCAGCGAGTTAGTTGGTAATCAACTGGCTTTACGTATGAGGCAACAATCATCACAGAATATCATACGGGAAATACAGGATCCAGCAGAAGGTCAGGTATCAGACCCAGAAAAGATTAGAGAGGCATTTGGCACTTTTATAGCACCCTATACACAGAAAAGGGGGAAGGAGACTTAGAGAGGATTAACATATATCTCAATAAAGGTGTATCCGACAGGTTTAATGAGGAAGATCAGGTAGCCTTGGAGGAGGTCCAGAATATAGAAGAAATACTAAAGACAGTGAAATATCTACCTAGAGGGAAAGCATCTGGATTGAATACCATTCCCTTAGAATTTTATGTCGCTTTTCTAGACCAGCTTAAAGATATCTTATTAGATTTATCTGTACACATTTTTAGAGGGGGGCAGCCCCCAAACTCTTGGTCAAGGGCAAAAATAGTCATCTTCCCCAAAAAACACAAGCCTCTGGACCAGCTGGGCTCTTACCGTCCCAGGACACCCCCACGCCGCACGTCCCACCAGCTGTAGGCGCGGCTCTCCCCCAGCGCCACAGGTCCATCCCTGACCTCAGGTGCCCCCTCGCTGCTGCTCGCTATTTGCGCCCGTTTTTTCCCGCTTCTTGCCCCTCTGTGCCCAGTTGTCATTGCTCTGTTTTCTACTGTGATTAATGTTTAGTGCTTCTTTTGTGTAAATAGGATTTTGCGCCTTGTATTCCTTCGCTGTTCCTCTAGTGTGACCCCCCCTCCGCTCCCAGCTTCCCGCCGCTGCTCCCTCGCGGCCCCACCCCTTTTCACTTCTGTCAACCCCATTGGCCCCCCTCTCCTGCCTCCCAGCTGCTCCTCTTTCCGACTTGGCCTTAAATGGTCTCCGCACGGCGAAGGCGAGTGTGACCTGTTCCAGGACACCCCCACGCCGCACGGCCCACCAGCTGTAGGCGCGGCTCTCCCCCAGCGCCACAGGTCCATCCCTGACCTCAGGTGGCCCCTCGCTGCTGCCCGCTATTTGTGCCCATTTTTTCCTGCTTTTTGCCCCTCTGTGCCCAGTTGTTATTGCTCTGTTTTCTACTGTGATTAATGTTTAGTGCTTCTTTTGTGTAAATAGGATTTCGCGCCTTGTATTCCTTCACTGTTCCCCTAGTGTGACCTCCCCTCCGCTCCCGGCTTCCCGCCGCTGCTCCCTCACGGCCCCATCCCTTTTCACTTCTGTCAACCCCATTGGCCCCCCGCTCCCGCCTCCCAGCTGCTCCTCCCTCCCACTTGGCCTTAAATGGTCCCCGCACGGCTTAGGCGAGTGTGACCTGTTCCAGGACACCCCCACGCCGCACGGCCCACCAGCTGTAGGCGCGGCTCTCCCCCAGCACCACAGGTCCATCCCTGACCTCAGGTGCCCCCTCGCTGCTGCTTGCTATTTGCGCCGTTTTTTCCTGCTTTTTGCCCCTCTGTGCCCAGTTGTCATTGCTCTGTTTTCTACTGTGATTAATGTTTAGTGCTTCTTTTGTGTAAATAGGATTTTGCGCCTTGTATTCCTTCACTGTTCCCCTAGTGTGACCCCCCTCCGCTCCCTGCTTCCCGCCGCTGCTCCCTTGTGGCCCCACCCCTTTTCACTTCTGTCAACCCCATTGGCCCCCCCTCTCCCGCCTCCCAGCTCCTCCTCCTTCCCACTTGGCCTTAAATGATCCCCGCGCGGCGTAGGCAAGTGTGACCTGTTCCAGGACACCCCCACACCGCACGGCCCACCAGCTGTAGGCGCGGCTCTACCCCAGCGCCACAGGTCCATCCCTGACCTCAGGTGCCCCCTCGCTGCTGCCCGCTATTTACGCCCATTTTTTCCTGCTTTTTGCCCCTCTGTGCCCAGTTGTTTTTGCTCTGTTTTCTACTGTGATTAATGATTAGTGCTTCTTTTGTGTAAATAGGATGTTGCCCCTTATATTCCTTCACTGTTCCCCTAGTGTGACCCCCCTCCGCTCCCGGCTTCCCGCCGCTGCTCCCTCGCGGCCCCATCCCTTTTCACTTCTGTCAACCCCATTGGCCCCCCCCGCTCCCGCCTCCCAGCTGCTCCTCCCTCCCACCTGGCCTTAAATGCTCCCCGCACAGCTTAGGCGAGTGTGACCTGTTCCAGGACACCCCCACGCCGCACGGCCCACCAGCTGTAGGCGCGGCTCTCCCCCAGCGCCACAGGTCCATCCCTGACCTCAGGTGCCCTCTCGCTGCTGATTGCTATTTGCGCCGTTTTTTCCTGCTTTTTGCCCCTCTGTGCTCAGTTGTCATTGCTCTGTTTTCTACTGTGATTAATGTTTAGTGCTTCTTTTGTGTAAATAGGATTTTGCGCCTTGCATTCCTTCACTGTTCCCCTAGTGTGACCCCCCTCCGCTCCCCGCTTCCCGCCGCTGCTCCCTCGCGGCCCCACCCCTTTTCACTACTGTCAACTCCATTGGCCCCCCAGCTCCCGCCTCCCAGCTGCTCCTCCCTCCCACTTCGCCTTAAATGGAACCCGCGCGAACGCGCAGCGGGCGCGCCGATTGTGCGCCGAAGGCGTGCCAAATGCAAGCCCGTCTGCGCCCGTCCGCGCCTGGACTGCACCCAGCGCCAGGACCCCTGGCACCCGACGATGCCAGCCCACATGAAGGACCTACGACGCCGTCACCCTCAACGCACTCAAACCCGACTGGAACCCCGCTTGCTACCAAGCCACCCCAAAATGCGCACACGGACCTTTCAGCTGCCAAGCCTGCAAACTCACCAGCCTCAAGACCTGCAACGCACCCAACAGACCAGCCACCAGCAACAACCACCTCAAGTGCATCCTGCTCAACACCCACTCTGTCCACAGACACGCCGTCGAACTTTGGAATCTGCTCGACACAACCTCACCAGACGTCGCCTTCCTCACGGAAACCTGGATGAACGCCTCCTCAGCGCCCGACATCGCCATAGCCATCCCGGACGGATACAAGATCACCCGGAGAGACCGCATCAACCAAACCGGAGGAGGCATCGCCATCGTCCACAGGAACACCATCCGCATCTCGACCGACTCCAACGATACCTTCACCGCCGCCGAGCACCTCCACTTCCAGATACACACTGACCCCAAGACCACCCTCAGGAGCACCCTCATCTACAGACCCCCGGGCTTCGCCTCCAGCAAGCACATCTCCTTCAGCCACTCCACCGGACTCCATTGGACTGACCACAGCTGCATCCACTTCAGCTTCAGAAGAACCATGACCCACCACCACCCGCAACAGATTCCTCGCAGGAGCTGGAGCAAGATCACCACCGAGCAGCTCACTACTTCCCTCCGCCAGAACCCTCCCGCCAGCACAACGGACCCCAATGAAGCAGCCAGCAACCTCACACTGTGGCTCACCAACTGCGCAGATGACCTCACACCAATGAAGAACCCTCCCAGCAGACCCGGCAGCAAGAAAGCCCCCTGGTTCACCTACGAACTCAAGATCTCCAAGAAGAACTGCTGCACCCTCAAGAAAGCCTGGCGCCACGACCAAACCACAGACAACATGACGGCCCTCAAGCATGCCACCCGCAAACACCACCAGCTGATCCGCACCACCAAGAAGACAGCATTCAAAGAACGACTGGACAACAACGCCCACAACAGCAAGGAACTCTTCAGCATCGTCAAAGAGCTCTCCAACCCCAGCGCCGGAAACAACAACATCACTCCCTCGCAAGACCTCTGCGACTCACTCGCCTCGTTCTTCCACCGCAAGATCGTCAATATCCACAACAGCTTCGGCGCACCAACCACGCACCCAACCACCGAACCAACGACCCCACCCCCACCCTCTGCGCCTGGACCCCGGTCAGCACCGAAGACACCACCCGCATGATGAACACCATCCACTCCGGATCACCAACCGACCCCTGCCCCCACCACGTCTTCAACAAGGCCGACTCCATCATCGCACCCCAACTCCGGGACATCGTCAACACCTCCTTCAACACCGCCACCTTATCGGATATCTGGAAGGACGCCGAATTCAGCGCCCTCCTGAAGAAGCCAACAGCGGACCCCACCGACCTCAAGAACTACCGCCCCATCTCACCCCTCCCTTTTCCTGCCAAAGTCATCGAGAAGACCGTCAACAGACAGCTTGCCGCCTTCCTCGAGACAAATGGATCCCTCGACCCCTCGCAGTCCGGTTTCGAGCCAACCACAGCACCGAGACCGCCCTCATCGCAGCCACTGACGACATCAGATCCCTGCTCGACAACGGGGAAATAGCGGCCCTCATCCTCCTGGACCTCTCTGCAGCGTTCGACACTGTCTGCCACCGCACCCTAGTACAGCGCCTCAGCAACATTGGAATCCAAGAGAAGGCACTGGAGTGGATCACCTCGTTCCTTGCCGGAAGAACCCAGAGAGTCCGCCTCCCCCGTTCAGATCCGAGGCCACTGAAGTCATCTGTGGCGTACCACAAGGATCCTCACTCAGCCCCACCCTCTTCAACGTCTACATGAGCTGCCTCGCAGCCATCGCACGCCGACGACACCCAGCTGATCCTCTCCCTCACCAACGACCCCGCCAGAGCCAGCCTACACGAAGGGATGAAAGACGTCGCCGAGTGGATGAAGAACAGCCACCTGAAACTGAACTCAGACAAGACGGAAGTCCTCATCCTGGGATCATCGCCCTCCGCTTGGGACGACTCCTGGTGGCCCCCTGCCCTGAGCACCACCCCTAAGCCAACGGACCACGCACGAAACCTGGGCTTCATCCTGGACTCCTCCCTCTCGATGACCAGACAAGCCAACGCCGTGTCATCATCGTGCTACAACACCCTGCGCATGCTCTGCAAGATCTTCCAATGGATCCCCACTGAAACCAGGAAGACAGTCACCCAGGCACTCGTCACCAGCCGTCTGGACTACGGGAACACCCTATACGCGGGAACCACTGCCAAACTACAGAAAAGACTCCAGCGCATACAGAACGCCTCCGCACGACTCATCCTGGACATCCCTTGCCACAGCCACATCTCGATCCACCTGAGACCTGCACTGGCTCCCCATCAACAAGAGGACTCCTCACCCACGCACACAAGGCTCTCCACGACATGGGCCCGAAGTACCTCAACAGCCGCCTCACCTTCTACACACCCACCCGCCAGCTACGATCGGCCAGCCTCGCCCTCGCCACCGTACCACGCATCCGCAGAGCCACCGCGGGAGGAAGATCCTTCTCCTACCTGGCAGCCAAGACATGGAACTCCCTCCCCACTCACCTACGGCTGACCCAGGACCACCTCTCCTTCAGGAAACTACTCAAGACCTAGCTTTTTGAGCAGTAACAGACCCCCCCCTCCAGCGCCTTGAAACCCAATGGGTGAGTAGCGCGCTATACAAATATTACTAATTGATTGATTGATTGAATGTAGATTCTAAAATATACTCCAAATTAATAGCAAATCGCATCCCCCCAATTATACATAAGGTCATCTCTAAATTTCAACACGGCTTTGTGCCCGGAAGAGCAACCACAAACCACATCCAAAGAGTGATCAGCTTATTTGACAGCACCGAGGTGGCAGGAGACCCTATGGCTTTAATTCTTCTTGATGCCGAGAAGGCATTCGATAGAGTCTCCTGGCCATTCCTGTGGCTCACAATGTCCCGGGTGGGATTTAAACAGGGGTTCATCCAGGTTGTGCACAAATTATACATCAACCCCCGGGCCATGGTCATGGTCAATGGTAGTCTCTCTAAAGAGCTGACCATATCAAGGGGAACTCGACAGGGGTGTCCATGCTCGTCATTGCTGTTCGCAATTTACATCGATCCCTTCATTCGCAGATTGGAATACAATGGGGGTATCGCTCCCATATTGACTCAAGGGTATTTGACCAAGACCCTGGCCTACGCCGATGAAATTGCCATAGTGACCTCCGATTCCAAAACGGCTATGTCCATCATTGAAACGGAGGCCAAGGACTTCGGGATAGTTTCACGGTATGCACTCAACCAGGGGAAAACTCAAGTGGTCCTGAACAGCAAATGTGATATGACAGACCCTCGCGTGATGGACAAGGCCACCTATCTGGGTATTTGTATCACCTCCAAACTTGAAAACTTGGTTGATTTGAACATGAATCTCATGCTGGATACAATGCAAAAAGATCTCTGCCGTATGGACAATTTACATCTCTCCCTTATCGGCCGGGCGAATGCATTGAAAATGGTTTTCTTTCCTAAAATGTTATATTTGTTCAGAGCAATAAATTTAGAAATTTCAGATCACTGGTTTAAAGCAATGGATCGCACCTTCTCGAGCTTTATACGGGCATACGCACAGCCCCGAAGAGCCTATAAATTCCTGACTCTCCCCAAAGAAAAAGGAGGCCTTGCCCTCAAAAATCTTAAGGCATATTATTGGGCTTCGGTGTTGCTTTATAGTCATGAATTATTGCAGCTTGGTGGGACGGAGACAACCTCAGGTGATGACGGGCCTTCTATCCACCAGCTAGTTCTGGGCAACAAAAGCAGTGGCTATCTCTGGCGATTTCTCTATGATAGTTACCATAAAAAAGTGAGACTGAAAACATTGTTGGGGGGATTTAAGGCTTGGAAAGCTATGAGGAAACTGCTGGTTATAGGGCGTCTGTTATTTTACACCCCCTCCGAAACAACCCCGCCCTTCCCGAAATCTTTAAAGATGTCTGTATTAACAAGTGGAGTGTAGCTGGAATCACACATATTGGGTGTCTTTTTTCCACTGAAGGGCTATATTCCTTTGAGGAACTGAGAGAAAAGTATCAACTGGAATGGAGGAACTTTTTTAAATATCTCCAAATTAGAGATTTTTTATTAACAACGTATGAGGGGAAACGTTCCATTTGGTAAAATAGCCTTAGCCAAAATATTAAAAGACACCCAAACATTCACTATTGGGGGGATTTAGTCTCTTTTATTAACACAATTTCCGGATGACCTCGGAAAAACAGCACAAAAATGGCAGGGTAAAATGACTATTACGTCGGATGAATTTGATTATGCTTATTGTATGTCTCAAACTGTCCTTATGTCAACTAAACTTCAAACTCAGTTTTACAAGACTTGTTTTTTCATGTATTACACTCCGGACAGAATAGCTAAATGGGGGAGTGGTAGGGGGACTTGCTGTTTTAGATGTATGTTACCGAATGCTGATTGTATACACATCTTTTCCTCTTGTGCAGGCCTAACTTCCTTAAAATCAAGTATTGAGAAATTCTTATAGGCTGTTCTAAAAACTGAGATAGCTTTGTCCAATGAAGTGGTATTATTGGGGGCAACAAGTTTCACTAACCCCAGAATTGGTCATGAACTTGTTTTTTTCGCAATGGCTGTGTTAAGAATTGTATAGCTTCCGCATGGCTAGATCCTGTCTCTCCATCGTTTCAAAAGTGGTTTGCCAGGCTGCTAGCAATTTTTCATTTAGAAATTGCTATATATAAAAGAAAAGGTAGGAAACGGTGGATAAGGGGGTTAAAATGTGGTCTCCTTTAATTGAGTGGTCACAAACCCAAGGCAATTCCTAGTAGTATATACTGTGAAGAATACACAATCAAACTTCAGAAGGGAACAATTATTGGAAAATACCAGTGAGGCGTAATTACTGTCATCGGGGTCATAAAATTGAGGGTTGTATTCTGGGAGAATGTCTGTTTGATCCTAAATATTTCCAAAACAACTAAGCAGGGTGAAATTGCGAAGCTAATAAGATAGCTTTGGAAGTTGAACACTCCCTGATTATCTGTTGATCACAACTACTACAGCACAGTCAGCTCCACCTTTCATCCTTCCAAGGTAGCTAGGAGGACCAATTTCAATTGGGCATTGACAATTGCACGTAACACATGGTTTGTTGAAAGCATAATGTTACTAACACATTTTAAGTATTACTATAATATCCATGCCAGCTGCTGCCTCGGGCACATTGACTAGAGGAATTCTTGTGGCGCAAAGGGTTGCTGTCGCAATGACTGACGGGAAGCGAGGCATCGCTTCCTTTCTGCAACAAATCCCAAAACCAACATTGAAAAAATCTGGTAGCGGTTTACTTTCTCACAGATGGAAATTAGTACTAAGGTAAACACAGCCATAATAAGGGAGAGCACAGACGGAAATGTTTCAACTATAAACGCTATTCTCGTCCGGCCGCCGGCCACGCAGGAGTTAAAGGTGCCGCATGTGTATGTTTAACTTCTGGACACACACACAGGCGTCACTTATAATGTTCCTTCCTTGACCCCCACAGAGTGCACTGGAGCCAGTGTGGATGAAGAACTATTTATTACAAGTAAAATAAAGTTATCACTAGCATAAAGCGCCGAGCGTCCTAACAGAGGGAGCTCCGGTCGCTGACTGCGTATTCCCCGTTTCGCGCCTTCACTAAAACTCCTTCTGCGCATGCGTGCGCCTTCCGCTCTCATCTACAGCGTGACGCGTCATCGCGTTCACGCTCGTAGACTAGAGCGCACACCACATCACTTCCGGTGAGCGGCATATCTAAATCTGAAAACACAGTGTGCGCCCTAAATAACTGCACACACTATGTACACAACACATATTGGGCACATCAGCTATTTCTGTACAAAACAGGGACACCTAACCTATCTCTGTACTCACCGAGCATACAAGCTTGAAAACGCCTTCCTTTGTACATGCAGCTGGCTAGAAAAAAGAGCTGTTGTCATTGCGAAAACCGAAGAAAACAAGCGCAGTGAAAGCACGCGCGGCGAATTAATTAAGTAAACAAGCGTGCAAGAGAAAAAGCTGCACGGTCCACCGATTTATTGTCTTTGTGGGCGATGTTGGCCCCATAAAGATAACAAAGGCCAGACCTATTGGCTTTGCAGTGCTTGCTTTATCATCGCCTTAAATATCAAAGGCTGTGTCAAATCGCACACCAGAATCCTTCTGAATGAATTTAGATGTTTGCAACCGGTGCATTGATACTCTGAGCTATCTCGCCTAACTGCAGACACATAATGTACACTGTTTTGAAGTATTCTGTGCTTGTGTGTGTGGTCTTGTACAAGAGATGTGAACAGTCACCCTGAGCTTGAGATAGGTTATGACAGAATCCTTCTGACAGATCTGTAATGTACAGAACTCTGCAAACTTGTCCAGAATGATGGCGGCCGTGGAGCGGCTACGATGTGGAAGGGAGGGGAGTGGAGGTGAAGGAAGGGGGAGGGAGGGGGTAAGAGCGAAAGAAGTTGTAAAGGAGTAAGAAGACACGTAAACACGGAGAAGCGAAAATAGATGCGGCGTGTCAAAGAAAAGAAAAGCAATCAATTCAATTCATGAAGCTTTATTCGGAACATCAGTCAGTCAATAGGCTTTATTTCGATAATCAAATCTTAAAAAGCAGTACATACAATATAAAAAATTCAAAACAGTACATTCTTTAAGATTTCCATAAAAAATAACAGTAATAAATTATCTAAAACAGGCGCAATTAATAACTCAAATTAAATAATTAATGTAAGCCTTCTTGATCTGATCACCCATGCCCAACGTAAAAATTTGGCAATGCCACACACAAATAAGGGCAGAGTGTCGTGCTTTAAAATTCTCAGGGCTACCATACAATGCTTCGTACCCAAATCCCTGTAAATAGGCTTTAGCCATCTAGTTCTTGGGGCTTTATAGGCAGGACATTCAAAAAGTAAATGAGGAACCGACTCAGTCCTCTGGGGGCAAAAGGCACATGTGGAAATGGTTTGCACCGGGATTTTCCAGGTGGATGTCAATTCTCTCACTGGTAGAATACCCAGTCTAAATTTAATAAACAGAGCCCTGTCTTTAGATTTTGATATTACATCGAGATAGGATTCCCGAGAAAACACATCCTTTACCAAGATAAAGTCCCTAGAGGATCTACAAAGATCGGGGTTCGAACTTCTCTTCCCCGACAGCCAGTCCCAATAAATCCTCTTCAGGGTAGATTTAGGCGGGGCAGTCCTAGAATACCATGACTCCCAAAGCCCTAACTCCCCAAGCAGTGATTTTACATCCCGCAGCCACCCAATCTTTGACCATCCAGGCAGTTCTAATATCTCCCTAAGACCATCTGCATAACTAGAAAGTCTGGGACTCTCCAGAGGCGAGCCCAGAGGAGCAGAGGGCGCAGCCTTGCCTGGTCTTTGATGGGGCGACATCCCAAATCCAAAAATAGTGGTAAGGTTGGGGTACTATAAGGGAGGGACAACAAATCTTTCAGAAATTTGGATTCTGAGCATGCTAACTGGTCAACATTCTCCAAACCCCATAGCTCAGCGCCATACAGGGCCTCACTAACCCCTCTCGCTGAGTAGATGACCAATACAGGAGCTATAGGTTTGAAGGATGATGAGCGCTGCTCTTTAAGACGAGCCCCCACCACCCTTTTGTGGCTCAACAACATCTTTTGAAGATGTGTTGACCACCTCATGGTGTCGGACAGACGGATGCCCAAATAATCAAATACTTTGACCCTTTCCAAAGTACCCGATTTAATAATGGTGGTTTCCCAAGCTTTTTCGGAGGATTAAGGATCAAATATTTGGTTTTATCTGTATTAATTTGAAAGCCCCTTTTCTCACAAAAGAGTTGAAAACTGTCGAGGAGAATTTGTAAGCCCATGGGCGACTTAGTGATGAGCAGGGTGTCATCGGCAAAAAGTAGGGTGGGAACTCTCCTGCCCGCCAGGGATGGTGAGTCGGACGGATTTTCCATAAGATGTTCCACCACTCCGTTCACGTACAACGAGAACAGAGTGGGGGCGAGCACACATCCCTGGCGGACACCCCTATTTACTGGTATTTTTGCTGTCTTCTCACCCTGCTTACCCCACCTCACCCGAGCAAAGTTCCCCAAATGGAGCTTAATCACCAAAGATAATAGATAAATGGGCATTCCCATATCGAGCAGAACCTTCCACAAGTGGCTCAGAGGGACAAGATCGAACGCCGTCCGCAGATCAATAAAGGCAAGATATAAGCTGCCTTTGCCCAAGGTGACCACTTTCCAATACAGAAGCATCAGTCTAAAGGTTTGCTCTATAGTTCCAGTACCCGACCTAAACCCAGCCTGCAGATCTGAAAGAATTTTATTATCCTCTATCCACTGGAGTATTCTCCCCAGAACCACCTTCCCTGCCACCTTCTGGGATGAATCGATTAGGCTTATAGGCCTATAATTTGCAGGGTCGTCCCTATCCCCCTTCTTAAAGATAGGAACGACCTCAGCACCCATCCATGAGTCAGGAAGGACTGCACCACAATAGGAAGCATTGAGTAATGAAGAAATAAGTAGCCCCCATTCTGTCAAATTTAAACAAAACAAATCCCCGGGTACCCCATCCGGACCCGATGCTTTGTGGGGTACTAGAGAAGAAATTACTCTCTCCACCTCCTTAGGTGTAAAGGATTGAATTTCACTAAACTCAGCCTGACTCATTTGAGGCAGGACAAACAACCCGCCGAAGTCGGCCAGGGAGGAGGAGTAAAGTTTAAAGAAGTTGGTAAACCATGCCTCCTCCGGGATATTACGAGTTAGCAAGGAGTCGACCGGCCTGTTTCTTGACCTAACTAGATTCCAAAAACCCCTCGGGTCCCTCTCGGCGCTAGCCTCTTTGAGGTCTAACCAAAACTGGTCATCCCACTCTTTTTTTGCATTATTAATGACATTTTTATAAGCCTTCCTAGCCACCCCAATCCTCTCCGGACTCTTAGACCTTACTGCTCCTATCAAGACCCTTTTCGCCCTCCGACATTTCTTAGAAAACCATCCATGAGACCTTCTAGATTCTCTACACACCTTCTTAGGAGGATCCTTATTGCGAATCACAAATAGCTCACCAAGAGCGTCAATAGTATTGCAAAAAAGAGAGGAAACAGATGAGAAAGTAAGGCGACTACCACCTAGACTAGTCATAGCCTTAGACATAATTATGCCTATTCCATGGACCTTTCCCTCATCCAAACTGACCTTTTGCCACTTAAGTCGTCTCCCACAATTAACCGGACAAACTTCACCGGTTGTCCGCAAGACTGAAACTTCCTGCGAAAGTGAAAGAGCCGTCAACATGGGCAAAAGGACAAGGAAAGCGGATTATGATCGCTTTCAATAGAAGGAATGACAGCCATATCAGACATAAAAGCCCAGAGCTTATAATCCAATAAAAAATAATCTATTCTAGATGAATGGCCAACCCTATTAAATGTATGCGAACCATAAGGGTCCGACTTGGATCTGCCATTAGCCGCCCTTAAGCCATACTCAAGAACTAAGGCATTCAGCTGCCTAGCACGTTTGGACCATCTTTTTATGGGTGCTAATGCTAGAGGTGGAATACCCCTCCTCATGTCCTCCTCTGCTATCCCAAGGATATCATCTGTAGCAAGGGGCTCGAACGTGCAGTTAAAGTCACCAGCAACCAGAACGTACATGTTGGGAGTACACAAGCTAAGATCACGTTCCAACCCCAATATAGTGGGAGAGGACAAGTCCCTACAGCCGCCTCTGGCGTAGATGTTAAAAATTTCCAAAGACCGGCCTCTAAAGGAACCACTAAGAGAGAGTCTCATTAAATCAGGTGACAGGGAAACACACTGCCTAACATCAAGCCCTAACGAAATGCTAACCCAGATAAGTAGGCCCCCCGAGGGACGACCCTTCCCTGAGATAGAGGGAGTAGCCGGGACAAAGTGGGAGGTATACCCTACCTTGTAACAAGGCTCGAGGGACCAAGTCTCCTGAAAAATACATATTCCAGAGGACTCCATGAACAAATTCCAGTCCGGATGATCTAGATTTTTGGCAATCCCCGCTATGTTCCAGCTGACAATTTTCAGGGGACTAACATTGTTTCCCTGATCTAAATTCAGCTGAGAAATTGGAGAAGGTACAACACCAGACACAGAAGCAGAAGCTACATTCCCCAACGATGTACAATTGCTCTCCGAGTGGTCCAAAACCAAAGCATCCTTGCTAAAAGTACCAAAAAACTGGGTAGGCACAGGAGCCGGGGGGAAAGAGACATCAATCCACCCCTAGTCTGCACCATAGAACAACTCTCAGGCCTAACTATTGGAGCATTCGGAACATATAAAATTACCATAAAAGCACAAGGAAAAATAACACATTATGACAAAGATTACAAAATTCAGATCAATAAAAAAGATACCATAAAAATACTTACAAAATTCCTAAAATTACATGCTTTTACGTGCATTAATAGACTGATTTAAAAAAGTAGCAGTATAAAACCAGATATCGACAGATTCCAGATTGAATATTAAACTCATTGCCTGGTTAACTGTACGTAGACCATATTTGACAAACATAGGTTTCAAATAGGCTATTCCAAAGTTCATATACAGTTTACAAAATAATAAAAAGTGCAGGGTGCTTTGTTTGGAAACGCCATCGCACAAACACGGCCCTATCGGATGTTTCTTAAGGTTCGGTAGGGCCACTAAGTGGTGTGCTACCCCAAACCTCAGTCTGGTTAGCACAAACTTATGAGATGGCCTACTCACCAAAACTAGAGAGAGTGGGAAACCTTCAATGATAGTGTATTTGCTGTAGAACATGACAGAAGACAAAGATCCATAGGCTGAAAGCCACTTCCTCGCTCTACTAGCCAGAAATTTGGTTTTCAGCTCAACTTTGGGGATCTGTGAGGCGGCAATTGGGTCAGCCAGTACATTTATGTTAAATATTTCAGAAAAACAGTCAGCAACATATTTAAGCCAAGGGATATTTCGATGTTTATCCAGTAATAAAAAATCCTCTATTATAGATCTATTGAAAGACTTTTCATCCTGAAGCCAAATAGAGCGCCAAACCATAAGTGGTCTTAAGGATAACAGATCAGTTAAAAAATTAATATCCAGTTCTCGATGGATCAACTCAGTGGGGGCGGAGAGAGGTAAACACAAAAGCTTTTTTAAAAAGGTGTTCTCCTTCTGCAAATTATAGTCACATCTATGACCCCAAACACCCGCCCCATACAATGCTATAGTGACAAATCTGGCTTGGTAAATTCGAAGCATATCCCTGGTCCGTCTGTCCCCAACTTTTGCCGCAAATCTAAAAACACCGTGGGCGTTTTTAGCCATTTTATTACTAATATTATTAAATTCATTAGTCCATTTTCTGTCTTTAGAGAAGGTTATACCAAGATAACAAAATTTGTCTACCTGTTGTATCTTTTCACAATCAGTAAAAAAAGGCATTAGTAAATTTGCTTCTGGCCCCACAGGTCATAGTATACGTTTTCCCCTTATTGATGGTGAGTTTTCTATCCTTAATGAAGTTGGAAAATCTATCCATCAGATGCTGTAGTCCACGTGGGGTTCTTGAAAGCAGTAAAGCGTCGTCAGCGTACAATAACACTGGCACAGAGACACCTTTGATCTTGGGGGCGTCGGCATTTACATTTTTTAAAATAGCGTCGATTTCATTAATAAACAGTATAAACAGTATAAAAAGAAGGGGGGCTAGTACACAGCCCTGTCTGATCCCTCGTTTGACACTGAATTTTGGGGTGCATTCCCCATTAGTGCCGTAGCGCACACAGGTTTGTAACTTTTCGTACAGCCCGGCAAGGAAAAAAATAATACCCTCCGGTGCTCCAAGATGTAACAAGGTTGGCCATAATATAGTATTGTCAACCATATCGAAGGCGCTACTTAAGTCTGCGAAGCAGAGATATAATGAGCCATGTTTGGCTTCAGTGTATTTGCCAATCAGTAGATCAAGGTTTATACACTGGTCCACTGTACCCCGACCCTTCCTGTATCCATACTGGCTATCAGCCAGGATGTCCTCCCGCTCGACCCATTCTTCTAGTCTAGCCAGCATAACTCTACTCATGATCTTAATTGAGGAGTCTAAGAGAGAGATAGGACGATAGTTCCTAACATCTGCCCTACTACACTTCTTGTATATCGGAATAATAATGGATTCCTTCCAGTTTTTTGGTGCCTCAGTACAGACTGCTGCATTAAATACAATAGCCAAAAGAGGGCTCCACATCTCCGGGGCTGCTTTGTAAACATCTATAGAAACCCCGTCGGGTCCCTGAGGTTTCCCCCCCTTACTTGCATGTATGCCAAGCTCAACCTCATTGACAGTGATTCCCAGAGGTATAATGGGCCACCTAATAGGGTTCGTATCCACACAGCTATCAGATCCAAAAATATTTGAAAAATGTGAAACCCATCCGTCACTAGGTACATTAGAAGTTAACTTCGGTATATATTCTTCCTTAAGAAAAGGGGAGTTTATCGTGGCCCAGAATAATGTGTTGTTAGATAGCTCAGCGGCTTGGTTAAGAGAGTCCCAAGCCTTCTGCTGTAGTTCACTCTTCCTCCGTTTCAGAGCTTGCTTGTACTTTAGTCTTAGTTTAATTATTGAGCCAGGGTCCCTAGGCTTTATGGCTAGTGCGTATTTTAACTCGATTAATAAGCTGGTACACGTATGGTCAAACCAACCCGGTCCATTTCTACACCGAACTCTTTTAGGTCTGGTGAACCTGGCGTCAATAGATTTATTAATACAGTTAAAAACGAATAAAACCCGTTCAAAATCCGTGTTATTGTCAAGAATCAAGGTAATATCAATGTAAATGTAAATGTAAATGTAAATGTAGTATACTTGTAAAGCGCACAGCTGCCCCAGCAACGGGGCGTCCCGGCGCTGTATAACTCTGGGGAACCCGTCCTGGCTTTCCCTGTGGGATGGTCCCTTGCTGGGAGTCCCCAAGGTGGAGCCAGGCATCCCCGGAATTGGTGGGGCCGTTGTGGAGATTAGGCAAGCTAATGCCCAGAGTTGCCGAGTGGAACCCCTGATTAGAGTAAGCACCGAAGCGAGAATTATCGAGTCCGCTGACCAAGGTCCACGACCCTGCCGCGTCGGGAATTGAACCCTGGTCCCAGGCTGACTTCTGCTCTCAGGCCTGCCGCCTCTAACCAGTGAGCCACACTACTCCACCACGTTATCAATCACGTTATCTTTAACAATAGAGCTTATTCATTCTTTAGCTATCTCCCCTATCCATCTTAATCTGACCCCATTTGGTCTATGGGGCTCCACATTAGCGATTGTGGTTCCTACACCTACAGAGCTTCTACCCCAGAGGGTACATACTAAAATAATACAATTATTGTCACTTAAAGAGGTGACTTCAATCCTAGGGGGAGCACAATATGAGGTAATACTAGAAGAAACAATCACATGATCAATGACTGAACTGCTCAGCTTGTTCTTAAAAGTGGGGATAATCTGGCCCTTTTCATCTTTGGCAAAATCCAGGATTTCCAAATCATAGCAACCCATAAATGTATGTAATGTTTCTCCATAGCTGTTATGTCTAAAGTGCAGGTCATCCGAGCCATCATAGTTAGTGACCCCACAGACTTTTTGGGTTGACAGTTCACATAACGGAATATTAAAATCACCCACCCAAATAATATCAAAAGAAACACAACTTTCTACATTAAGATTATCAACTACACTTGCCAAGTCATTAACTACTGTCATCCTGGTGTTATCGAAGATATTATTATAAAAGTAGTATGTTGCGCCCTTGGTCCTCAGTGAGCCATAGAATCTGTGCATGCGTAACCACAGTCAGGTACCTTTTTACTGTAAATTGCCGATTAATAGAAACCAAGATCAGTAGGCCGCCTTTAGCTCTCCCTGATGAGGATCCTTCCGCCAACAGATTATAAGAGACGAACCCCTCATAATTTACATCTACCCTGCACCACGTTTCCTGGAAGCAAAGAATATCATGGCTATTAATAAAGTTGTTCCAGCCTAGAAATTCCCCTTAGACTTCAGTACGGCAATATCCCAGTGACAATTGTAATACCTATAGTACCAGTTTTTCTAGCAGCATCCGGTATATCAGTTGCTTTGAGGTCATCTCCCACCTTCAGATTTCCAATTGGTATATCCGCACAGATATTAATCACATTCTGATCGACCATCAAAGTTGGCACAGAGTGTATATGCTTTTCACTAGATTCGATCACCTGTCTGCTTGTAAACTCCAGGTTATTTGTGGGTACATACCCGGAGGACCCACAGACCTGGGTAAGTCAGTCATTTGAATCCAGGGAACTTAGGGCTTGGTACCTGTTTTGCGTTGGGACTTCAAATACTGAATGAAGAATAGGTGTGAGTGATCTATTTCTGTTAATATCAAAAGGCGGTTTAATTAGGTGACTATAGAAGTAGCCCAGTGGACGCACACATACACTATTCTCATTGTATGATAGGGAAGCTTCTCTTAACAAAACAGTAGCAACGTGTTGGGGGTGTTTAAAATTTACAATGACGCAGTCACCTCTGCAGGTCTTTCTAGAATTGCCTATCCAATTTACCCTTCTAGTTGATAATATTTGCTCAGAATAAGCGATTGGGAACCCACATTGCCTATGCAGCCATGAGACTGTTTTGTTTTCAATAGGTGGCACATTAGTTAGGACAACCACATACGGTGCACAGTCAGGGGGAAGGTTAATAAAACGGCTTTTCTTTACGTCTATTGGTCCCGTTTTGCTCTCTGGTACTAATGCAACCTGTATTTTCTGGCTTAGTATTGACGTGGGGTTAAGCATAGCTGTTTCAGTTACATTAGGTCCCCCATTAGGTAAGTTTGGTACGTCTTTCCTAGCTCTAGGACCCTTCTCAGCAGAATCATTCTTGACAGCCCTAGAACTTCTAGCCAAGTCAATGTGGGAATCCAAAAGACCTCCTAGTCTTAATACTTCAGCAGAAATTATATCAAGTTTAAGCACTAAGGGTTTAATGAGTTTTTCAATCTAAGCGTCTATTATGCTCACTAGGAGATCAAGTTGCTCGTTATTTATTTTAACTGTGCCATTCTTATCCATTAACTCCATGTCACCTGGGGTACTTTTAGGGGGTGTTTCTGCTCTTTTCTTGTTGCGATTTCCCCCACGTTTAATTTGTAATTTCCTACATACCCTCGCTGCTCTAGGGGCCGGAGGGCACTGTTAGGGAGCATCTTAGATGCATCCGATGTATCCTGATTTAGATCTAGTTGGGCGGGCTCTATGATAATTGCATCTACAGGATTACCAGGTTCACAGCTATCATCCAAAGGAGAAGTGGTCAATAGGGTTTGCATTGCAGGAGGTATAGCCGGGGGACCCCCCTTACTTAAGGATACCCTCCGGTCATTATTGATTTTACTAACCACTTTCACTAAATAATTATCCAACGTCGCTAACACTGGTGGGGTATTTACAACTTTCCGTTTGGACATTATTAATACTGGCAACAAACACTATCATAAAAAGAAAAATTGGAAAAACAAAGACTATCATGAATTGCATGATACTATAAGGGTGAGATCAGCTCATACTCTAATAGCTTTAAAAAGTAATTGAATAAAGAATAATACACAATCACAGTGAGGGGAATCGAGAGTCTCACTTAACAGTTATGGGCAGCCTCTGCAACGACCAAAGTCTATGGCCCAGCCCAGCGTCGTTCAGCCTCGGACTGCCGCAGACTGCCCGCCCTTGTCCCGGGCTTCTCCCGGGACGCTCCAGCGCGCTCCCACGACACGGCCAGTGATGCTGTAATTTATGCGCCTCCTGCCGCTTTTTCGCAGTAGGCGGCTTCCGGCCGGATGGACACCTGGGGATTGCAGTCCGCACCCGTCTAGGCTCTCCCCCACACCGCGGCCGCACAGGATGGTAGAGATACGGCGGCGGGAGGTGAGCACAGGGCGGCGGGTCCAGCAAAGGAGGTAAGAGGCAGCCGCTGACTTGAAGAAGCCCCCTCAGAGTAGGCTACCGCCAGTAGCTCCAAAGACCTCCCCCGCTCCACCGGCAGTGATGCTGTAATTTATGCGCCTCCTGGCGCTTTTTCGCAGTAGGCGGCTTCCGGCCGCATGGACAGCTGGGGATTGCAGTCCGCACCCGCTTAGGCTCTCCCCCACACCGCAGCCGCACAGGATGGTAGCGATGCGGCGGCGGGAGGTGAGCACAGGGTGGCGGGTCCAGAAAAGGAGGTAAGAGGTAGCCGCTGACTCGAAGAAGCCCCCTCAGAGTAGGCTACCGCCAGTAGCTCCAAAGACGTCTCCCGCTCCACCAGCAGTGATGCTGTATTTTATGTGCCTCCTGGTGCTTTTTCGCAGTAGGCGGCTTCCGGCCGCATGGACACCTGGGGATTGCAGTCCGCACCCGTCTAAGCTCTCCCCCACACCGCGGCCGCACAGGATGGTAGAGATGCAGCGGCGGGAGGTGAGCACAGGGTGGCGGGTCCAGCAAAGGAGGTAAGAGGCAGCCGCTGACTCGAAGAAGCCCCCTCAGATTAGGCTACCGCCAGTAGCTCCAAAGACGTCCCCCGAAGAAAAGCAATCTGTTAATCACAGAAATGGGAGACAAAAGGATTCAGACAAAGTATATGTTAAAAGCTTTGCACCTTGTTTAATTCTTTAATTTGTAGAAAAAGAACATTGGCGCCCTCTGCTGTATTTTAGAAGTATTGCTCCATTCTTAAAACAAGCATTGGCGCGCAAAAGCACTTAATGAGCCATGACGGCTCGTAGATAATCTGCGGTTGTAGAAGACGACAGGCTAGTCCTCCCTGTCGTCCACACCCGAAAACGGAAATAGGGGACCGTTGGGGGCCTGGGACACCTCCACGGCCTGGCAGTTGCCGCAGCCTGAGAGCTGGCCGCAGGGAGAGCCATCGCCGTCCCACACCGGGCAGCACTCCTTGCTGAGCAGAGCCTCGGAGGAAGCGCAGGGCCGCGCGCACACGGTCAGGCGGCCCCACACCCACTGGCATAACGAAAAGTGAGGGGGCCTCCCTGCACGGTACTTAGGGGGGCCCCCTCCGGGCTCAATCAGGAGCTCTCCAGGCCAGAGTTTAGTGCTGAGGGGGCCCCTTGGAGCTAGAGGCCCCCCCGCACCGCGTGGGCTGCGGGGGCCTGTGTTACGCCCTTGCCCACACCATCATCGCGCCTTCTGCAGAGTGAGCTAACCTGCAACACCCCGGCACGATTACAAGTACCCTCCGACCCACCACCCCCGCACATCACAGACCACGTGCACATACCACCGTGTGGATGCCCCTCTGGCGCGTTAACATAAAAGCAGCATTATCAGAGAGCCTGCGTCCTGTGCGCACATGACCGGCCTGCAGGGAAAGGGCCGTCTCAGGAAAAAGTTATGAGCCGGGTGGATGGGCACGCTAATCTGCTTCATTCGCTAGTTTGCTCAACTAATGAATTAAATTAGGAACTGCATCAACATGAGAAACCTCCAATGCTGCGTTTGTTGCAGGGCTGTTTGCTTCACCTGTGACAAGGAAAAACAAGAAAAGCGCTCGCGCGGCAGCAGGGGGGAGGGATTCACACAGCAGCAGGGGGGAGGGATTCACTCATGGGAGCATAATTGCGACCAGATGGGCCGCACACTCCCGCGAGTAAATCTCTTGACGAGCACACAGTGCCATTGAGGGCAATATAACGCGTTCTCATGCTTGGCTAAAAAGCCTAAGCCCTAACAAAAGTTTGTTTTCCTTCATGGTCTGTGACTGCCGGCCACCCCCCGCCTTAACATGCAGACTACAGTTACACATTTAACAGACCAACAACAGAATTTCTTTGGAAGGCAGGGGGTCTCAAGCCCCAGACCCACCGGCCGTATTTATTAAAATATGAAACAAAATTAAAATATTAATAAAAATAACATTTACATAATTATTAAATGCAAACTTCAGAACATTAGATTTACATCCATTTTAGACAGGTATGATGGGCCAACATTAACAAATGTCTAATACAGCGTGGTTCCTAACCGAATCTAACATCCTGATATTAAATTTGCATTCTAATCCTTTTACCAGCTGCGCTCTCACGTCCGAGATGCGCATGCGCAACAAGGGCCCGTTTACCCGCGTGCGCTCTGTGAACTCCATTTAACCATACCAGGAGGGCCCTTACACTCGCGCCCCTTGATGACGTCATAGTGTATGTGAGGGGTGGCTACCAGCCTGAGGAAAGCGTGACTCCCTCCCCCGCACCCTTCTACGCGATGGATATCCTGCCCCTGAAGTTCTGGGAGAGACCAGTGGCCCCTTCCCCTGGGCGGCCCCTTTCGTGAATGGGACCGCCCCCCTAAGGACCTTAAATTGCTACTCACCGATTATGACCTTACCGCCAGACCCACATAATAAATACGACATTACTAATCTAAATGGGAAAAAAGGCCTAAGGAAAAAGAGTTAATGCAACCGCAAGACACACCCAGAAAACATATACATATTAACATTGCCTGTAAACGTGGAAAAAAGGCCTAAGGAGGTAAACTTTATTCTTACGACATTGTATAGCATTACACCGTATACCTACCAGTGTCCTTACTAGAATTCTGTTACCAGGGGATGGAGGGTGGGGAAAATTAACAGCCCCACAGCGGGGCGAGGAGCGAGCCTCGGAAGCGCGGGCACAAAGAGGCCGCTTCCCGCGCTCCCCAGGCTCTTAACCCCTCCTATGCCGCGGTCCCGCCCCCTTGACCCGGAAGCGAAAAACTGCTTCCAGGGCAAGGGCGGGACGCGCGAACCAACCAGGACTGGCAAAAAGGGGGGGGGGCCGGGCCCAACCATGTGTGCATGGGGGCCGATCGGCCCCCCCTTTCCTCATGGTCTGTGACTGCCGGCCACCCTCCGCCTTAACATGCAGACTACAGTTACACATTTAACAGACCAACAACAGAATTTCTTTGGAAGGCAGGGGGTCTCGAGCCCGATACCCCCCGGCCGTATTTATTAAAATATGAAACAAAATTAAAATTTTAATAAAAATAACATTTACATAATTATTAAATGCAAACTTCAGAACATTAGATTTACATCCATTTGAGACAGGTATGATGGGCTAACCTTAACAAATGTCTAATACAGCGTGGTTCCTAACCGAATCTAACATCCTGATATTAAATTTGCATTCTAATAATTTCTGGTCCTACGGCAAGGTCGCTAACCGGTGTCAGATCCTTTTACCAGCTACGCTCTCACGTCCGAGATGCGCATACGCAACAAGGGCCCGTTTACCCGCGTGCGCTCCGTGAACTCCATTTAACCATAACAGGAGGGCCCTTACACTCGCGCCCCTTGATGACGTCATAGTGTATGTGAGGGGTGGCTCCCAGCCTGAGGAAAGCGTGACTCCCTCCCCCGCACCCTTCTAAGCGAAGGATATCCTGCCCCTGAAGTTCTGGGAGAGACCAGTGGCCCCTCCCCCTGGGCGGCCCCTTTCGTGAATGGGACCGCCCCCCCCTAAGGACCTTAAATTGCTGCTCACCGATTATGACCTTACCGCCACAGGCCAGCATAGTTGCCCGACTATCTGGCCCCCCCCAAACCTACACTGAAAGGTCATATCCTCCTCGCAAAACCTTCTAACCATGCTAAGATGTTCCTTATAAATAGGGCATTCCCTGACTCTGCCAAATGGAGCCCAGTGGAGATTTAGACCAGGACTACTTGAGTCTAACTCAGAATTTAACTCAGGCAATCGATCAGATAGCCCCGGAGAGGTTGCAAACAGTAAAAGGACTGTGGAAGGGCGCGCCGTGGTATACTCCCTCCCTGAGAGAATATAAAAAAAAAAGCTTTGTTGTGTGGAGAGGATATGGAGGAAATCAAAGGAGGAAACTGACCGGAACCAGTATAAAATTTCACTAAATGCCTATAAGAAATGTATTTTGGCTGCCAAAGCTGAATATTTTGATATCCGCATAAAGCGGGCACACAATGTGCAAAAAGAAACTTTTAATATTTTGTCAGAATTGACAAAGAAACCGGTAAATGCGGATACAAAGATTGACTGCAATACTTTCCAACAATACTTCTTAGAGAAAGTAGAAACTATTCTCTCTGAGATTAAGAGCAATACAGTAAGCGGGTTTATCCCGCGGCAGAATGCCGAAATTTCTCAGGACTGTACCATCTCGACCTTTCCAGAGCTTAAGTTCTACTAAGCTTGAGCACTTGATGAACTCCACAAAATCAGGGTCACCAGCGGACCCCTGTCCCCAAGTGTCTTCCGGGCGGCGCGTCCTATCTTGGAAGATTACATCGTCTCCTTTCTAAATAGATCATTGCAGACGGGCTATCTCCCATTGAGGCTTAAGGAGGCCCGGGTTAGACCTCTGATAAAGAAACCAGGAGCGGACCCAGGAAACCTAAAAAAACTATCGACCGATTTCTCAGCTGCCATTTGTGTCCAAAATTCTGGAACAACATGTGCTGCAGGTGCTGTCCGTCTTTCTGGAGTCATACAATCTTCTCCAGGGGCGTCAGACAGGCTTCCGGGCACATCACAGCACCATGTTAGTGATGCTCTCGGTGCTGGACGAGCTCAGAGGCATGGCTGACAGTAGGAAACCAAGTGCCCTGATACTTTTAGATCTATCAGCGGCATTTGATACTGTCAGCCATGACCTGCTCTTGGACAGACTGGCCAGCTTTGGAATAAAGGGCATAGCCTATAAATGGCTAGAGTCCTTCTTGACAAGGAGGCGGCAAAGGATCCAGCTGGGAGATGGTATCTCCGAGGTAGGCAGTGTGGAATGTGGGGTCCCGCAGGGCTCTGCGTTATCAATCAATCAGGGCATTTATATAGCGCACTACTCACCCGGAGGGTCTCAAGGCGCTGGGGGGGTGGGGGGGGCCTGCTACTGCTCGAACAGCCAGGTCTTGAGCTGCTTCCTGAAGGCGAGGTGGTCCTGGGTCAGGCGGAGGTGGGTCGGAAGGGAGTTCCAAGTCTTGGCAGCCAGGTAGGAGAAGGACCTTCCTCCTGTGGTGGCTCTTCGGATGCGGGGGACGGCGGCGAGGGCGTGGCTGGTCGATCGAAGCTGGCGTTTGGGAGCGTAGAAGTTGAGGCGGCTGTTGAGGTAACCTGGTCCTTGGTTATGTAGGGCTTTGTGTGCGTGGGTGAGGAGCCGGAAGGTGATTCTCTTGTTGACCGGGAGCCAGTGCAGGTCTCTAAGGTGTCCGGAGATGTGGCTGCGGCGGGGGATGTCCAGGATGAGTCGTGCTGAGGTGTTCTGGATCCGCTGGAGTCTCTTCTGGAGTTTGGCGGTGGTTCCAGCGTAGAGGGAGTTGCCGTAGTCCAGACGGCTGGTGACGAGGGCCTGGGTGACCGTCTTCCTGGTCTCGGTGGGGATCCATCGGAAGATCTTACGTAGCATGCGCAGGATGTTGAAGCATGACGAGGAGACGGCGTTGACTTGTCTGGTCATGGAGAGGGAGGAGTCCAGGATGAAGCCCAGGTTGCGTGCGTGGTCTGTTGGTTTGGGTGCGCTGCCCAGGGTGGGGGGCCACCAGGAGTCGTCCCAGGCTGAGGGTGAGGATCCCAGGATGAGGACTTCCGTCTTGTCTGAGTTCAGTTTCAGGCGGCTGTTCGACATCCATTTGGCTACGTCTGTCATCCCTTCGTGCAGGTTGGCTCTGGCGGTGGCGGGGTCGTTGGTGAGGGAGAGGATCAGCTGGGTGTCGTCGGCGTAGGAGATGATGTTCAGGTTGTGCTGGCGTGCGATGGTTGCGAGGGGGCTCATGTAGACGTTGAAGAGTGTTGGGCTGAGCGAGGAGCCTTGAGGAACGCCGCAGATGACTTCGGTGGCTTCCGATCTGAACGGGGGAGGCGGACTCTCTGTGTCCTTCCGGCGAGGAAGGAGGTGATCCACTCCAGTGCCTTCTCCTGGATTCCGACGTTGCTGAGGCGCTGTACTAGGGTACGGTGGCAGACAGTGTCGAAGGCCGCGGAGAGGTCCAGGAGGATGAGGGCCGCTGTTTCTCCGTTGTCGAGCAGGGCTCGGATGTCATCGGTGGCTGCGATCAGGGCGGTCTCGGTGCTGTGGTTGGCCCGGAAGCCAGACTGCGAGAGGTCGAGGGAACCGTTCGTCTCGAGGAAGGCGGCCAGTTGCTTGTTGACGGTCTTCTCGATGACTTTTGCAGGAAACGGGAGCAGCGAGATGGGGCGGTAGTTCTTGAGGTCGGTGGGGTCGGCTGATGGCTTCTTTAGTAGAGCGCTGAGTTCGGCGTGCTTCCAGCTCTCCGGGAAGGTAGCGGTGTTGAAGGAGGTGTTGATGATGTCCCGCAGGTGGGGTGCGATGACAGCGTCGGCCTTGTTGAAGACGTGGTGAGGGCAGGGGTCTGTCGGAGATCCGGAGTGGATTGAGTTCATCGTGCGGATGGTGTCTTCGGTGCTGATCGGGGTCCAGGCGCGTAGGGTGGTGGTGGGGGGCGGTGGTTTGGACGTGGCGTGCGTCGGTTGAGTGCTGAAGCTGTTGTGTATGTCCGCGATCTTGTTGTGGAAGTAGGAGGCGAGGGAGTTGCAGAGGTCCTGCGAAGGGGTGATGTCGTTGTTTCCGGCGTTGGGGTTGGAGAGCTCTTTCACGATGTTGAAGAGTTCCTTGTTGTTGTGTGCGTTGTTGTCCAGTCGTTCCTTGAATGCGGTTTTCTTGGTGGCGTGGATCAGCTGGTGGTGTTTTCGGGTGGCGAGCTTGAGGGCAGTCATGTTGTCCGGTGTTGGGTCTCTGCGCCAGGTTTTCTCGAGTGCTCTGCAGTTCTTCTTGGAGCTCTTGAGTTCGTCGTTAAACCATGGGGCTTTCTTGCTGCCGGGTCTGTTCGGCGGGGTCTTCAGCGGGGCGAGGTCGTCTGCGCAGTCGCTGATCCATTTCGTGAGGTTGGTGGCCGCTTGGCTGGGGTTCGTTGTGCTGGTGGGAGGGTTCTTGCTCAGGGAAGTAGCGAGCTGGTCTGCAGAGATCTTGTTCCAGCTTCTGCGGGGAGCCTGTTGCTGGTGATGGTGGCGCGTGGTCCTTCTGAAGCTGAAGTGTACGCAGCTGTGGTCCGTCCATTGGAGTCCCGTGGCGTGGCTGAAGGTGATGTCCTTGCTGGAAGACAAGACCGGGTCGAGCGTGTGTCCGGCGTAGTGGGTGGGGGTGTTGACCAGCTGCTTGAGTCCGAGGTTGGCGAGGTTGTCCAGCAGGGTGGTGGTGTTGCGGTCGTTGTTGTTCTCCAGGTGGAAGTTGAGGTCCCCGAGGAGGATGTAGTCAGCGGAGAGGAGGGCGTGCGGGCTGATGAAGTCGGCGATGTCTTCGCTGAATTGTGTGCGTGGTCCCGGGGGTCTGTAGATGAGGGTGCCTCTGAGGGTGGTCTTGGGGTTGACATGGATCTGGAAGTGAAGGTGTTCGGCGGGTGCGAGGGTGTCGTCGGTGTTGGTCGTGATGCGGATGGTGTTCCTGTGGATGATGGCGATGCCTCCTCCTGTCTGGTTGACGCGGTCCCTCCGGATGATCTTGTAGCCCTCTGGGATGGCGATGGCGATGTCGGGCGTGAGGAGATGTTCATCCAGGTTTCCGTGAGGAAGGGGACGTCTGGGTCTGTGGTGTCGAGCAGGTTCCAGAGCTCAACGGCGTGTCTGTGAACGGAGCGGGTGTTGAGCAGGATGCACTTCAGGTGGGTGTTGCTGGTGGTCGGCTTGGTGGGTGCTGGTGTGGTGTGGGTCCGGTTGCAGGTGAACTTGCAGGAATGGCAGCTGAAGGGTCCGTGGGTGCGTCTCGGTGTGGCTCGGTAGCAGCCCGGGGTTCGGCCGTTATCACCACTGCTCTTTAACCTCTACCTACAACCTCTGATTGAGTCCTTGGCACACATGGGTTGTCGAGTGTTTAACTACGCTGACGACACCCAGCTGTTATTTAGTATCGAGAACTCAACTGGGGCACAGTTACATGTGCAAGAGGTTCTTAGGTATACAGTCAGCTGGATGACTGCTAACCTGCTGAAAATCAACCCTGAGAAGACGGAGGTTTTGGTGGTGTCGACGTGCACATCACCTTGGGGTGACCTGTTCTGGCCCCAAGAACTTGGGCCCACTCCAATACCAGTGTCGAATGTGAAAAGCCTTGGTATAAAAATTGACCAAGAATTGTCAATGACCACCCAGATCTCAACCGTCGTGGGAACTTGCACTGGCCTAATCAGGCAACTACGCAGATTAGTCCCTCTCTTATCCGAGTCTATGCTTCGGACTGTGGTTTCGGCCACAATTATATCAAGATTGGACTATGGCAATGTCCTTTATTTAGGCCTGCCAAAGAACCTGATTAACAGATTGCAGGTTGTCTTGAACGACGCTGCACGTCTAATCTTCAAGCTTCCTAGAAGATCTCACGCGTCCCCTCTATTGCTCAAGCTTCACTGGCTCCCCGTGAAACAGAAGGTGGAGTTCAAAAGCCTGTGTATAGCACATAAGGCAATATATGGGCAGGCACCTGTCTATATAAAGGATCGTCTGATGCCTTATAACCCGAAACAATCTCTTAGATCGTCCGATGCTCAGCTGTTGGCCTGCCCTCGTTTTAAAATGGCTACAAGGGGCGGAAGATCTTTTTCTATACTAACTCAACTGCTGTGGAATAAGTTGCCAGATCCCCTTCGTAAAGAGGTTAATCTTTTACGCTTTAGAAAGCAGTTGAAAACAATTTTGTTTAGGGAGGCCTTTGGATCCATATGATGATATGTTTACTACTTCAACCCTCCCTTGCTGGTAAGAATGTGGGTGGTTTCTTTGGTCTAAAGCGCCTCGAGACCTGTAGGTGAGCTGGCGCTATATAAACCAAAGTAACATAACATAACATAACATCCCGCACATAGAACTGTTCTCCCCAGATGCAACCATGAGGTATGGTCTGTGAGACAGGAGTTCGGAATAGCTTGTCTAGTTTATTGTTGACCCTCTTTACCGAGTGATTCAACGCACTGACTGATTCCCCCCCCTCCACTGCAGTCTCGGTATCAACTGTGACCATACAATAGTGCAATCCGGTAACAGTTTCGCCAGCCACCCTGCTGCTGATATGATTTCTTCCAACAAGACCCTTCTACCCAGATCCACTAAATCATTCCCCCCCAGATGCAAGATGACCGCTGAGGGTGGTGAGGTGTGTCTCTCGAGTAGATCTGACATGTAACCCCTAAGCTGACTGAGGCAAAGCCCCCCTCTGCCATGAAAGGAGACCTTGCAACCCCCCGCACTCCGCCCTCCGTCTACCCGCTCCTGCAAGGAAAATAGGGTTAGCACATTTCACATAAGAATGGCCAACTACCCACACTACCAAAGTCTTCTTTGTGCCTTCCTGCCGTTTCCGTGATGTTGATGGATGGTTGTGATGATCTTCAAGTAGTTTCCGTCCTGCGTCACAGGCCCGAGAAACTAGAAATAAACAAGACAAAAACAGCAGGCGTCAGAAAGGCGGCGACTGACCCTTACAACATGTGTAACCGCACATAATGCTTATAGGCATTGGAGGACCACCTCCCAATCCTCTTAACACTATTTGCATTCAACCGCCTTGCAGTGGCTTCCGTGGCTGCCCCTATCCGGAAAGAGTGTGTCCCAAATTCTTTGTGATTAAAACCTGCTTTGGCAATACTCATGGCTAAGACTCTCTGGAACTGAAACCTGGTCAAAGGGGTACCATCCTTATGCATTAGCAATGCTCCACTAGGCTCCCCTGCGCGCTGCTTAATTAATGCTTTCACATGTGATACCGGGCAGCATGGGTTATTCGGCGCCCGGTGTAACACCAAACTTTGACCCCTAGCCTCCTGATCAGTCTTGGATTTCCGAATGGAAACCCGCATCGTGTCGTCCCTTATGCTGACATCACGCAGCTGAAGGCCACCTTCCCTATCTAGCTTGTTGACTGCCACCAGTTCGCCTACCCTGAAAGCCCCGTATAATGCCAGAGCAAAAGCAGCACTGAATAATCCCACCTCGGCCGTAGAACTGCATGTGTCCGGCAGGGCGAGGAGCACCGCTGACAAACGTTCTAAACCTATCGGTTTCCTACCATCAGCGGTGGGTGCCTGCAATCGCCGCCATCCTTTCAACGCTTTTTGAACTAGGAAACTGTTTGTCGGATCCCTGACGCCCCTGGCGCGTGCGAAAAAGGAAACTGCTGTTTTGTGTCTGCTAGCTGTCGCCGCCGTGCGCCCTTCCTTGTGTAATGTGCTCATGTACCCGTTGAAACTAGCCTCCTGATCCCACTTGCTCTCCCAATCATGACCCAGAAAGTTACAGTAAGACCTGAACGCCCCTTCGTAAGCTGTCCTTGTCTTTGGCGCTAGGCTGGCTGCCACGAGGTCGTGTAGTTGGGGGCACCAAATCAATTGCATCATTCAAAGATAAGCCCTTTGGTGCCGACAAATTGTGTATGAGCCTATACTCGCCCTTTTCCTTCTTTGGTACTACTCCTAAAGGCGAGCAAACAAAATTCTGTACAGGGATGTCAGGAAAAGGTCCCGCTACCCTACCTAGGCGCAGCTCCTTCTCTATTTTGTTCGCCACTACCTTGGGGTTGTTCTGAACTGACAACTGGTTCCTACACTGCGGTGTCCCGATATAACCCCCAGCTGGAATCCGGAAACCATGCATGAAACCCTCTTGCAACATCCTTGCGGAAGTGTGGTTAGGGTATCTATTGAGCCAGGGGATCATAGCCGTCAACAAAATAGGGGAATGCGCCATAAGGGGATGTATCCTGCTATTCTGGTTTCCTCCTCCCTCTGTTACCAGACCCATTGCCCTTCGACCGGCATGTCGTCTCTGGGTGGGAAGGATGGCCGCATAAGTTACACGCGTGCCTGAATTTGCAAGTGCCCGGTGCCCTGTTGCACGTCCGCCTATTGAAATCCCAGCACACCCCTTTCCCGCCTGCACTACCTCTGGTCTTGTTGCCCATCTCCCCGCCTTGCGCTGGTCGAAAGGGCTGCTGAAAGGGCTGCTGGGGCTTGGGGGAATAACCTTTATTCCAGGTAGCGCTAATACTTGCGGCCTGACCCTTCTCAAACTGTGAATGCCAGGAAATAGAATCGACCTTATCCCAGGCTAATGACCTGTTGAACTCCCTCGATTTCCTGAAAGCTATGTCGTATTCCTTCCATGCGTCCCCCCCATGATTCTCATGGTACATTGTAATCCTGCTCTGATAGCAGGCCATCACAGCTTGCATACCTGGAGGCTTTCTCCAATCACTGCACTATACACAGAAAAGACCCTGATCCAATTGATGAGTGTCTCTTCCACCCTAAATTTGTACAGTTGCGATCGCCATTCGCTAGGCAACATCATATCCTTCTGTGATTTTGCATAGTCCCACTCCCTGTTGTCATTCAGCAATGAAAAAATATTAACATATTTGTCTGCCCAAATTAACTCCTTCACACTCTGAGATACATGCTGCGCTAAACACTCCCCCCTGGAGGGAATCGCGCCCTCGCCCAGCACCGGCAGGTCAACCTCCTTACCACTTTCGGTGGGTTGTGTTGTGTCCACGGTCTTGGCTGCGCCCCCATTGCTTGCTGGACCTGTTTGGGGAGAAATTGGTGCACCCGGCGTGCTACTCCCGCCCCTAGCCAACAATATTTGAGCAACCATTTTTTGGGCCTCTGCCGCGGGGTCTGCTGCGGCAGGTAACCTTCCCTCAATCCCCAACCAAGGAAGTACCGCCGCTATCTGTGCCGCCAGTTCCGGCGGCACAGGTCCCGGAACTGGAATGACCGGCGGGACAATAGTCGGGACAGGGCCAGTCGCTAGCGCGACTGGCGCAGGATACCAAGGGGGGCCGGGTCAGTGGGTGGCATGACAGGCGCTACTGGCACACTCACTGGAGGTTGAGGGGCAGGAACCGGAACGCTCGCAGGGACCAGAGGGGTAGGAGTTGGCGAGGTAGGTGTAACAGGCTGTACATTAGGTGTTGGACTCGGGGACCCCCTGCCCTCACCGGACCTGGGGGGGGCGACCACCCACTTTCTTAGTTCTGGCACGTTTGGGTGGTGTTTCAAACTCACTATGGTCCGCTTCGGCCTTCCCGACGGGCCTGCCTGGGCATCCACCCTCGTTCCCAATTCAGCCACAGTCTTGCCCACCTTCCCCAATTGTTTGTCCATTGCTGACATCCTGCGCATCATTGTTTGAAACATTAATTCCACACTCGCACTCCCTGCACCCCGTCTGGCAGACATGCTGCTCTAAACCTACACTACACAATAGGTTATTTATGAGCACACCGTGCTCTGTACCTGTCCCAGTCGGAGGCTCACGAGCTGGCCGTTGGCACCACGCAACTGTGACCGCACACCCCAGCTAGCCTGTAGTGTTTGGGCGAGCGAACTCTAGCCCAGCGGCCTGCCAGAAGCAGTGAAATGCAGGCCTGCCCGCGTCCTCAGGATCCGCCGTCCACCGTGAGCTCCACAGCTACCCGGTCCGCAGCGATCCTTGTCTGTGGCTCCTGCAAATCGAGCTGTTGCAGCAATTACTAGGAAAAAAAAAACTGTACACTTAAACTTTTTGCCTGAATCTGACGGGTAGAGTGATATTAAGTGATTTGCCCAGAATCGTGCCACAGAGACAAAGAGTACGATGCCTATTCTATTTAAGTGAGCCTACAGAATGCAGCTATGGAGTACCTTAAATAATATCATGCACAGGACTCAATGCAAAGTATAATCGAGTTTTTGTTGCCAGCAACACCCTCCAAAAACAGTTAGGTGCAGTGCCCACTCAATAAAGAAGAAAAACGATTGTTCATAACCCTACTTTGCATCCGCCCCAACTGCTGAATGTAAAAGCGTGTTTTTACAAAATTACAAAAACTAGCTATCTTGTCGTATTCAGAGCTGCCCTGCTTCATAACATGCCTGTTAATCAATCCCACACAATATACCAGAGTGTGCCACCAAATAGTACAAGCGCTCAGTTTGTCTTAGCAAAAATCCTGTGGTCTCCCTGCTTTGCTTCGTGATTAAAATATGAAACAAATTAACAGTTTTTGCACCTAATGCTGACTTATAGACCACGCTCGCTCCGTTGGGCTGATCCTCGATCCGGGGCCGTACCAAAGAGCCGGTCACATACCTCGCGCCTTATAGGCTTTGTGAACCCCGATTTACGCCGTAGTCTCGCTCCCTGTGCCTGTAATTCCTTCGCGCCCTTCCACAGCTGTCCACAGTACGCCGGACTGCTGCCCCCGGGCCTCGGATGCAGTTCCCAAGCATGCACTCCTGCTCTCTTAGTTCGATGCGGATGCTGATCGCCGCTCTAATTTCGCTACGACACCTGCAGAATAAAGAGAAAAACTCCTGCTCCCTCGGTTCGATGCCGATGCCGACCGCCGCTCTAATTTCGCTACGAACCTGCAAAATAAAGAAAAAGAAAATTAACGACCCTCACAATGGGGCGAGGAGCGAGCCTGGGAAGCGCGGACACAAAGAGGCCGCTTCCCGCGTTCCCCAGGCTCTTAACCCCTCCTATGCCGCTGTCCCGCCCCCTTTATCCCGAAGGGATAAAACTGCTTCCGGGGCAAGGGCAGGACGCGCGAACCAACCAGGACTGACAAAAGGGGGGGGCCGGGCCCAGCCATGTGTGCGTGGGGGCCGATCGCCCCCCCCTTTCCTTGCATTGCGCATGAGCTGCGAAGGCTCGACCTAAAAATGGGGGCAAGACAGCTATCATGCCTCTTATATTCAATGATTTGGCAACTGTTGATTTGACACAAGTGGGTTTACTAAGAAAACTTAAGGTTTATAGCAATTTTTACCATTTTACGATCTAACCATTAATATGGGAAAAAATAAATATTGTGAAAGACCAAGCTCTTCATCTGGACTTTAGGTGATGAAGTTGTTCTAATATAGGTACTTGGAATGACATTTAACAGAAATGTAACCTAGGATGCTCATCTAAATCCTATAGAATTTCGAGCTCTGCCAACAATAGGGAGCCTAACAAAGATTGGAAAAAAGTTTGGTGGACCTTCCCTGTCCCCGCTATATACAGCGTTAAAGGATAATAATGCGCCCGCAATGTCTATGTGGGATGGAACTTTTGTGCCTGTATGCAAACTACAATTGGGAAAAGAGAGAAGGGAAATGTTTTAAAAAAAAATGCTTGGTCTTCCTAATGGGGTAATGGCTTAGGCAGTAAGAATGGAATCTAATCTATAATGCTGGAATTTTCTGGCATGTAACTTAACCTGGCATTTCTGGTGTAAACTGCTATGGGCATGAATATTGGGGACTTTAAGGTGGAAGAGCCCTTGTTCTTTTCGAAAAAATAATAAATGAGATATATGCGAGGGAGTTGACGTTTGCTGATCTATGTTATTTGGCCTCAAAGAAATCCACCCGCTATTTAATTGAATCATGGCAGGATAATTCAGTTTACCCATACTTATTAGAATGACCCAATCTAATAAGCCGAATGTTGTATTAAAATTTCGTACCTATTAATTTTTTGTATATAGGCGCTGATACATTACGTGAATCTTGGGATATGGTTGGTATTAATGGGGCTTATGTAGTGACAATTTTAATGTTCAAATGTGTTTGATTGTATTTTTATCAATAACATTTAAAAATCAATTTTTGGGAAACATGGCACAGAAGCGAAGCAATTCATATTTTGTAAAATATGAATGTTTTTGATGTAACGTGTGCACTGGGCAGGTTCCGAAAGGGAGTACTTAGTTAATGGTACTGTATGTCTTTTTATTGTTTTTATGTAATGTACTCTTTTATGAAATTGTATTTACATGGTTTTATAGCTGATGTCTAAATAACCTATATTTTTTCTCTCTCTCCAGCTCTCTTGCAGTACATTATTCACCCGTAGATATCTTTGTACAAGCTGACGTTAAAGAATTGGCATGTAGTGCTATAGACAGTTTCTATGTAATCTGGAGATTATAAAGTGCAGATATTTTTTTCCAAAAGCTCCATGAAAATTCTGAGACATTATGTTCTTGTAGAATGTTTACTCAATGGGTGACTCACATACAGACGATTCAAATCGCAGTATGATTGTATGTGTTGTTAAAAAGGTTTGCGCCATTCTGCTTATTTCACAAATACATTACTACTTGCACTGTCTCTACACGCCGTACTGTTTGCCCCACCATTGTTCAGATGTTGCAGCTCCTCAGCTCTAGTCCCCAGCCCCCAGTTTTCTCGGCTTTCCCACTGCAGCACTCAGTGGTTCTCACACTGTGTTGGCAGGTCCTGGAGAGCCTCAGAGGACCTTGGAGGCCATGGGAAGCAATGGGGTTCTGCTAAATATGCGCACCTTGAGCATTATGGTGATCTCTTAAGTGTTCCAGTGGGCACAGTTAGACCCCCAGTGCTACACCCGTGCGTTTCAGCCCATTTTAAGGGTCCTACCATGCATGTGCTGTTGCTTTGCATCCTGCTCTCCCTCTGTGGGTTGTAGCCTGCAGTGAAGACCACCGATTAGTTCCTGGGGAGAGTGCTGGGGCCTTATTAATGAAGGCCTTGCGCCGCCGGTGCGTCACTTTCTCCCATTTTAAAAGTGGCGCACCGGCAGCGCAAGGCCTTCATAAATAAGGCCCCTGGGCCCTTATTTATGAGGCCTTGCGTCAATTTTGCGCCGCCGGTGCGTCACTTTTTGTGACGCACCAGCGGCGTAAAAAATGCGCCTTGTTGCGCCATATTTAAAAAGTGACACATCTAGGTAGATGCGTCACTTTTTAAACCCCTGCGCCACATCATACCTGCGTCAGGTATAATGTATGCAGAGGGGGCGTTCCCCCGCAAAAAGCCTCGTAATAGTGACGCAGTGAAGTCTATGAGATTTCACGGCGTCACTTTTAGGATGCTGTTGCGTCAAAATCTTTCGCCTGCCTCACAGCAGGCGTAAGACTGACGCAAGCCCTTTCACATGGGGCTTTCCCCATGTGAAAGGACGCATTGCTGGAGTTGCGTCACTTTTGTGACACACTCCAGCAATGCGTCACTTTTGCGCTTACAGATACGTCAGAAATACTGACGTATCTGTAAGTCCTTGCGACATGATGCGTCATACATTAAATATGACGCATCAGGAATGTCGTAAGGAGTGCGCAGTGAAAAGTGACGCATCGCTGTTTTCACGCAGCGATGCGTCACTTTTCATAAATGAGGCCCCTGGTGCGTGCAGTGGGGAGGACTGTACAGTAACGCCCCTGGGCTAGGGGTGCAGGGCTGGCTAGATCTCACTGAGGTGGTCTGTGGGTGTCTGGCGGCCTTTGTGCGGCTGGCTGCTAAAAGCACAAAGATGGAAGCTGGTAAAATAAGGCAAGTAAACAAAGGCCAAAACAGCAATATCAAAGACAGGCAGCTGGATCCCTGTTTAAGATTGAATAGTTAAGGTCAGAAGGCCCTAGGTGTCATGCCCCCCCAAATATGACAGGAGCCAGGAGTAGTATTCGACACATCTTTATTCTTCTGTGTCCTACTCATCACTGACCTCTCGGTCCTTGTCCCTCCTGTTCCTGTTCCTGCTTTTTCAGCTCCGCCCCCTAACCCCTAGACTGCATCACGACACGACATCTCCCCCCTTTTTGACAAATAAAGTTGATTCTCAAGGCGTCTATAGTTCCTTTATCAGCTGCACAGGGCTGCGGCCCGCCTGTTTGAGTCATGACCATCTCCATTACAAACTCAAACTCGGTCTGTTTCTCAGGTGTCAGCGGGGTGCAGTCTGTTGGAGATACTTCATTGTGTCTTTCCGGCTGTCTTGACAGGAGTGTCGCTTCTTGTGATGTGGCTGTTGATGGCTCCGCTAGATGTCGGCTGTCCGTTTTCTTTTGTAGTTCTTGTTTGAGTGGCAGTTGATCTCTTACACGTGTGTCCGTTGTTTTAGTTTTCTTCCGAGCGCCTGCATGCACTTCTATTCCTCGTTGTCTTATTCGGTCAGGGGCCTCCCTGTCCTCCTGTCCATGGACAGGCATACCAGATAACCCAGGTGCACGTTTCCCTTCTGACTGATGATAGTGACTTCTCTTTCCCAACGGGTTGGCTCCTCTGGGTAGGGTGATTGGATGGTCCCTTCCCACCCAGTGTGTACGGTCACCGGCATCTGTGCTTCTTTTGTGTCCCTTTTGTGTAAGCCTTGCTGACCCCTTCAGCGGTGACGGTCTATTCTTCACGTCATGATGTTCCTGGGGCTGGCATGGCATGTTGTCTTGTGGAGAGTTCAGGCATTGCAGGTTGTTGGCCTGAGGTGTGTTGTTTCGGACAGGGACGACGGTCTTTGCTTCCTCTGTGTTTTCAAGTGGTGGACACCGTGACCGTTGTCGGTACCAGGATTCTGTTGATTTAAGTGATTGTCCGGACATGCTTTCTGAGTCGGTCGATGACGCACTCCTAGAGTCGATGCTGTCGAGGAAATACTCCTCTGGGTGCATCTCTTGAGGCGATGACACACTCTTGGAGTCGATGCTATCGAGGAGACACTCCTCTGGGGGCATCTTTTGAAGTGTCTTTTGTGATATTGCTGTGGCGGGTTTGTTTGCTAGCCCCGTATTTACTTCCTTGGTTTGGTCTTGGGATAATATTCGACTCTTCTCTGTTTTCTCCTGATCACAGATGGCTTGAGCGTATGCGTCTTGAGTTGTTCGAGTGTGTGTGTATATCGGTTTCTGGAGATGGCGTGGCTTGTTCCCTCGCTTGTGTTTGGTCCTTTCCTCATAACCATTGAGTCGACTGTCGTCGGTCTCCTCTGTGTGGTCTGTGTCTCTGCTTGATGTTTCTCCAGAATAGTATGTTTGTTTCCGGAGATAACGTGACTTGTCCCCTCGCCGGTGTTTGGTGTTTTCGTCATAACCGTTGAGTAGACTGTCTTCGGCCTCCTCTGTGTGGTCTGTGTCACTGCTTGATATTTCTCCAGAATAGTGTGTTGGGTGACTTCTCGACGTTATGTCAATCAGGCTGCCACAATTCCTGGTTGTCCTAGTCTTTCGTACACCCTTATCGATTGTCCTTTGTGTTGGTGACTTAGGGGGTTCCCTGTCACTTTGTCTCTCACGTTGTCCTTTCTCTAGTCCGCCTTCTCTCTCCCTCTCTCGTGTTTTGATTGTCTCCTGGGCTTTCATCACGGACATGGGGGATATCTTTTTCCTTTCCTTTGCCCTTTGTATCGTTGACTCAGGGAGTTCCCTGTCACTTTGTATCTCATGGTATCTTGTCTCTGGTCCGCTGTCACTTCGTCTCTCCTGATATCTTGCTTCTAGTCCGCCTTCGCCCTCCCTCTCTCGGGTTTTGTTTGTCTCCTGGGCTTGCCTCGTGGACGTGGAGGATGTCTCCTTTCTTCTCTTTTTGTTTCCTGCGTCCTGGTGAAATTCTTTGGATGCTTTCCTCGCTGTGACTCGCTCTCCAACTTCGGCTCTCCTGATGATCTCTTTTAGTGAGAACCGCCCTTGTATGATCTTGCGCTTGGTGTCGGGTTTTGAACAGCCTTCAATCACCCACAGTCGGATTGCATCTTCGTTTGTGAAAGTGTCGAAGTGGCAACATTTCACTAGACGTTGCAGCCGGGTAATGAAGCTTGGTAAGGATTCTAATGGTTCCTGCCGTGCTGCGTTGAAAGCAATGCGTTCATGATCCACGTCTTCCTTTGTGTAGAAATAAGCGAGCAGTGTCTCTCTGAGTTCCCTATATGTCTCTGTGTCTTTTGCTGAAAATGTTTTGATTAGGCGTCGGCCTTCGTGACCCACCAGCTGAAGCAATAGTAGTCGACGTTTGCTATCCCTTCGCTCGCCAGTCGTTGCGAGGAATTCGTCCAATGACTCCAGCCACCTTGACCACTCGGGACCTAAACAGTGGTCGCTGGTCTGTGCCACTGGAGGAGGTACTCCGATGCAGGGGTTGGGTTTATGCGTGTCTTTCTTCATTGGCATGATGGTGGAATGCGCAAGCTTCAGTTGGACCGGCTTGGTGTCTTGAGATCAGCTTGGTCGTCACTCACCCGCTGGCGGTATGTTTCTTTGTTCGTATATGCTTATGCTTATTGTTTGTACTCTTTTGTGGTTTCTCGTGCTTATTCTGTTTTGGTTGCCAAGACTTGTTCATCGTTGTTCATGCGCCGTTATCCACGCTTATTCATTTGCCTTACCAATACCTGTTTCTTGGCATTTACCAGTGCTTGTTTATCTGCACATACCAAGGCTTGCCGACGTGCAGGTACCAATGTTTGTTTATTTGCATACACCAATGCTTGTTTATTTGCATGTATCAATGCTTGCTTGCTTGTCTTTGCCAATGTTTGTTTGGTCTTCGCCAATGCTTGTTTTATTTGCATGTACCAATGTTTGTTTATTTGCACTCACCAATGCTTGTTTGCTTTTGCTAATGTCTGTTTGGTCCCCGCCAATGCTTGTTTCTTTGCTCTCGTCAATGCTTGTTTATTTGTTCTTGCCAGTGCTTGTTTATCTCCATTCGCCAATGCTTGTTTATCTTTTCTTGCCAATGCTTGTTTGTTTGCTTCAACCAATGCTTGCTTATCGCCTCTTGCCTGACTTCAAGATGGCCGCCTACAGTTCACACAGGGATGGTGTCCCAAGAGTTGCCTGACTCAAAGATGGCCGCCGTGGTTATCTGCAGGCACTACTTTCTCTCTCTTCATTCAACCTGATTCTTCATACGGGACTCACCGGCAGTTGCTTCCAGGGTCAGCATATTCCAGATTTGGCTCCCTCTGGTCACTGCTACAATCAGGTGAGGTTGGGGTGGGCTCCCGCCTTACTTCACAGGGTCCTCGGCGGTGACTTGCCAAGTCTCACGCATCGGGGGTGAGGTGCCAAAGCTCACGCATCGGGGGTGAGGTTTTCCGACGTCGGACCTCACCCGGGCTCAAATTTCAGCGCGCTCAGCAGCGCTTAGCAGTAGACCTTCGTGGGGCGATCTTCACTACTTCTGCTGCCGGGTGGGCTCCGGTGGGCACTTTTGCTCGAGCCTCACACGTGGGGCGAGCTTGGCTTCTTCAGCCTCTGCACGGCCTTTCGCGCCGTTTCTTTTCTTCCGGCCGCTTCGTTTTGAAATGCTGACGCTCTGGACGGCCTTCCGAGCGTACGGGTAGCTTCACTTTACCCACTTGTCATGTCACGGGGCAGCATTCAGGCACAATGCGTAGCGCGTTTCGTTTTCGCGCTTCCGACGCGCGGCGCTGACACAGGCTGCAGGCTCTCTCGTCTCGGGCCGTTCACACACGGCAGGGGTTCGGGCAATGTGGGTTTTGCAGTAATCCCACCCTCGTCGCCAGTGTCATGCCCCCCCAAATATGACAGGAGCCAGGAGTAGTATTCGACACATCTTTATTCTTCTGTGTCCTACTCATCACTGACCTCTCGGCCCTTGTCCCTCCTGTTCCTGTTCCTGCTTTTTCAGCTCCGCCCCCCAACCACTAGACTGCATCACGACACGACACTAGGCAGAGGCTAAAGGGGGTCCTAACACAGCTATGGGTGCTGACCTTAAAGTGTAAACTATGTTAGAAAACATTTGAAAATCACGTAAAGTGCCAACCGAGTGCAGAGGGCAAGTCTGTGTTCAGTGACAATCAGTGGCGAGCAGAAGAGGGCAGAGACGGCTGAGCACAATTCTTCTCATATTAATCATCATGTTGAGGATTGAAAATGTTTACATTTGAATTGTCACTTTTAGTCTAGATAACCCACTGATAACTGTATTTGTGTAAATATATTCTGTTTATTTATCCTTGTAAGCTGTAGTAAGCATCAAGATTACGGAATGCGAGTTGAGACGAGTTGAATGGCATTGATTGATGGCTCCAATGTTGTAACGGAGAACACCAGAGAATACCAAAAACATTTAGAACAGCTCAGAAAATCTGAGAATTTTTAATTTGAACAGACTGCATTGAGATTTGGCTGCATTTAAACATCCTTTAATTTGTGAAGATGCTTAGGAAGCTTAGAAGCTTTAAGAAGCAAGAGGTAAAGCAATGGTAAAGCATAAACCAACACGTTGGGTGTGAAGGCAGGAACTCCAGCAACAACATTTCTGAAGAGTGTTCTTGATTCAACTTTCCTGCGGGTCAGCAATACCAAAGGAGGGAGGGGGGCATGGAAAAAGCCAGTTACTGACCCTCAGATCAAGGATTGTAAAAAGGAAGAAGTGAATATAATTAAGAGTAAGAGTGAAGGGTAACTTGATCATAATAACCCAAAATAAATTCATCCCATATGGTCTGGGAGCAAGAATGAGTAAAGTTAAAATTGAAAAAACACCTGAAGAACATTGTGATATGAGTAAGCAGAGTTCAATCAAGCCAGTACACTGAGTTCTGTTTAGTACCAAGAAATGCCCAACAGATGATACACGTAAGGAAGGTCACTTTAGAGAGGCTCTTAATGGACCTTTTTTTAAAACCCATTGCCTGGAAGAAACTGATATAGCTACTAAGATAACATCAGTAAAGTCATCCACTTGGTATATTCAAACCATAGAAAGCAATTGGGGCGTATGAAATGCTCGATAACAGATTGTATGAATCAAATAATTAAACCAACAGATGAAACTACAGAAGAAAAATGTATAACAAAAATAAGAAAAGATCTAAACCCAGAGATAAATCAGAAATCTCGTGCTTGAAAGCTTTATTTGGAATAATAATGAGAACAATAAAATTGACACCAGCAAAGAAGTATATAAAGCAGACAAATCGAATGCAAGTCATAACATTGCTAATGTCAAAAAAAAAGTAACAAAAACATTTTATGGGGTTTTTAAGGGGGGAGGGATGGGAAAAGGTGAAGGGTATGAGAGATGGTATAGAAAAATAACGGCAAAGGAAGAAACGGCACAAGCAATAATCAAAATTGTATAATATATATGTAACATTGCTATAAAGAAAAACTGTAAAACATTATTTAAATGCACAAGAAGGAGAGAGTAAAAACTTTCAAGAGGGTTTACAATTTTCGGAATTGATAAGAATCGGTTTCTTTTGAGCCAAATGATCTAGATATGCGGTAAGGGGTAACCAATACAGGTCTACATTATGAGGTGGTTTACAGGAGGTAGCGAAGGAGACATCAAGTCTATGAAAATGACATAAAGAATTCCACCAATGTTGTATAGAAACATTTGTAAGGGATTTCCAGTTAGAAAAATATGCTGAAATGCGAGTGCAATCATAAGATCAAAGAGACTCTGTGAGTGTGAGGGAAGAGTTTGAGAATCTGAGAGACTACCAAGAAAAAGAAGAGGGAGTGAATATGGGATGGAAAGTGTGGAAACGTGAGAAATGTAAGACCAAACCTGTTTCCAAAAAGAAGAAACTGTAGGACAGAAAAAGAACATGTGTAGAAGGTCAGCATTAGGAGTTTTACAAGTCAACAGCTAGAGTCAGAGGAAGATGAGAAACGAGATAGGGAAAGAGGAGAAAGATAAAGTCTGTGATACAGAAAAAATAGAGATTGCGTGAGAGATGCAGCTCGAGAAACTTTCAAGATTTTGGACCAGAGTTTGTCCCAAAGGGTAATGGGCCAAGTGCATCCCAGATCTGATTCCCAGGAAAGTTCCAATTTGGATTTGACACGGTCCGGGTTCGGGGAAGAAAATAATTTATGAATAAGAGATGCTTTAGGAAGAGTAGAGAGTATTACAAGAAGATGAGGAGGAGTAGTAAGGGAAGCTGAAGTAGGAAGACAATAAAAACGACCGAGAATGATTTCCATAAGAAGAGTATATTTCTGTAGAAAAGAGCGAGGACAATGAAATTTAAGTTGAAAATGGGGAAAGGAGCAAGGGGAGATGCCATCAAAAAGATGGTGGACCCAAATGATTCCTTTAAGTCTCCAAGAGGGCCAACAAATAGGCCAATTATGTAAAAGAATAAGTGAATTATACTAAAAGAGTAAGTGTTGAAAGAATTCACATGAAATAACCAACTGAGAGAATTGAGGTTTAAGAAGAGAGGAAGTATGTTTAAACAAGGGAAGCAAATCATAAGGGGACTTAGAGGAGAAACGCACTATCTCCTCAAAAGAAAAGAGCAATAAAAAGATTGCTCAATACATAACAAAGAGGAGAGAAGGGGAAGGACTCTGATGAGAGCCAGCGTGAAGCTTGATGGAGAGAAAAGGATTTATGGTAGAGGCGAAAGTCTGGAAAATTAACACCACCATTCAATTTAGGTCTGCGAAGAGATAGAAGAGAAATTCTAGGTTTTTTACTTTTCCAGAGAAATTTTGAGATAGAGGAGTCAATACGTTTGAAGTACAGGGCAGGAATATGCACAGGTAACATAGAAAGAATGTAAATAAGAACAGGGGCAATCATCATCTTAACGGAGTCAAGGCGACCCCACCAAGAAAGAAAAAGAGGGTTACAAGAAGAAAATAATTGATCAATTCGAGAAAGAACTGCAGACATATGGAAAACCAGACACCAAGATATTTAATCTTTGTGTTATTCCATGCAAAACCTGTGGAAGCAAAGAGGTGAGGAAGACAAAACTTAGTCAAAGGTAGAATTTCTGTTTTATCCGAATTGATTTTATATCCAGAGACAAGGGAGAACGCTTCGAATTCAGCTAACAAAGGAGAGATAGATGATTCCGTGTCTGAAATAAATAAGAGGATGTCATCGGCATATGCAGAAAGTTGAAATTGATGATCACCATAGGCAAAAGGATTCAAGGGCTAAAACAAAAAGAAGTGGGAAAACGGGCAACCCTGACAAACTCCTCTGTGAAGGGTGAAATAGGAAGAGAGTGGCCATTAATGAGGATAGAAGCTTTGGGTGAAGAATATAATAAAGAAACAAGAGAAATACATTTGGGGCCAAAGCCATGCCAATTAAGGGAGGCAAATAAAAAAGACCAATCTACTCTGTCAAAATCTTTTTCAGCATCAACAGAAATGGCAGCCAAAGGAATTGAAAGAGAGGGGGCTTTATTTAAGACGTTTAGAAAAAGACGAGAATTGTCAGAGGTGAGTCTGCCTTTAATAAAACCGCACTGTTCTTTTTCAATAAGATGGGGCATGAAAGGATCCAAATGTAAAGCAAGTAATTTAGCGAAAAGCTTATAATCAACATTAACCAACAAAATGGGGTGATCATTTTTACAGAATTTGGGATCACGACCCTCTTTCGGAATGAGACAGATGGTGGCGTCCTGAAAAGTACCCGCCGCCGTACCAGAAGAATAAAAGGATTGAAAAAGCAATAACAGTTTGGGTAATAAAAGATCAGAAAAATGCAGGTAAAACTCAACCGGAAAGCCATCAGAACCAGGAGTTTTGCCCTTAGTGAGGCAAGACAGAGCCGTAGAAAGTTCATGCAGAGAAAGGTCAAGGTCAAGGTTTGGAAAATTAAGGTGGGATGTAGAGGGTTTAGATGTTTTGTCAAAATAGCAATGAATCATAGAAGAAGTAGGAGGAGATTCTGGACTGTATAACTGTTGATAGAAGAGTTGGAAATGTTCGAGAATATCTTTATCCGTATGGAGGAGAACATTGTCAGAGGAAAATTTGGATTCAATGGAAGTACGCTCCTTACGAGATGTAAGGTAGTTAGCAAAGATTTTTCCAGATTTATTACGACCCCCCATAATAACTCGCACTACTACGAAGAAGAATTGAGGAAGCATTGTTCGTGGTGAGCTTGTTGAAGGAAATCTTCGCACGCAAAAGTTCTGGTGACATACATTTATCGAAAGAGGTGTAGAAGTGATGTTCTAATTTTTTAATATATGCAAGAGAAGACTTACGTTTTTGAAGAAATTGCTTCTTTTTCTTAGAAACAAAATCAATAATAAACCCTCTCGCAGTAGCCTTAAAGGAGTCCCAAAGGATATAAGGAGGAGTATTGGGAATAGAGTTAATTTGAAAGAAGTCATTAGTAAAAAATCGAAACGAAGAAGAGAAAATAGGATCAGTAAGAAGCGTAGAATAAAAGCGCCAACGAGATGGTTTGGGAGGAGGTGGAAGTAAATCAATATCCGTTATAATGGGGGCATGATATAACAATGAGTTCAATAGAAGAGGATAGTAGATTTTGAGTGAGAGACTGAGAGAGAAAGATATAGTCTAATCTAGAGGAAGAAGCATGAGGATGCGAGAAGAAGGTATAGTCCAGAGTGTCTGGATGTGTGAGTCTCCAGGAGTCAGAAAGGTGTGTTTGTAGTATAGTGTTCAAGAATTGCTTGTGAGGTTTGTGGGGAATAAAACGAACAGTGGACTTACAATCAAGAAATGGGTCTATAATTTGATTACAGTCTCCTCCTAAAAGAAAAAAATCATCTTTGTGTTGTATGCACTGGGATGTAATTAAAGGCCAAAACGAACAATCAGATTGAGTAGGGCCATAAATATTAAAAACAGTGAGAGAAATTGAGTTAATCAGTAATTTAACCAAAATCCATCTTCCTTCCGAGTCTTTCTCCTCTGATAATACCTTACATTTCAATTTTTTATGAATTAAAATGGCAACTCCGTTTTTTTTATTGGAAAGAGGGAGAAAATAAAACTGTACCCACCCAATTTCTTTTTAATTTAAGGGATTCAAGGTCATTAAGATTAGTCTCTTGTAAAAGAGCAATATCAGGGTTATAGGAGAATAAATGAGAAAGTACTCTCTGCCGTTTAATGGGGTTAATAAAACCTTTACATTCCACAAGATAACTCTAAATTTGTAAACAAGATAAACATAACAACATTAGAATTTGCAAAAAGGTATGAAACATCATAAAGCCGAGGAAAGAAAACAGTAAGATGTCAGAAAAAAGGAAAAAAGGAATCAAGAAAAAGGAAGAGGGGAAAGGAGAGAAAAAAAGGAGATAGAAGAAAAGACAGTACTTATCCAAAGGATGACTGAAATAACGTACCTTAAAAATATAAACACAAGGAAATGGGGAAATGGCGACACTCTACAAGACGGACCTTGCAAAGGGAGGAAATCCAACCGCACCAGGACAAAACAAAATGGACAACTGACAGATTGACCTATGCAGACTCAAGGAAGTACATCAGGGACCTGTGTGAGGGGAGAAAAGAGAACTTAACAAATAACAATTGGGAAATGACAACACGGAATGTACAAAGCGAAAAGTACAACAGGACAACAAGATAGTTAAGTCAGGAAAATGAAGCAAGAGAAGAGAAATAGCAATTGAATCATTGAAACAGTCATTGGAGCACTCAGCTACTAGAAGAAGGAGTCAAGGTATCCATGGCACCACCCGAGTGGAGGTGAGTGAAGTTCTTCAGTTCTTCTGTTCTCCTGGGTCTTGAAAGGACCAAGTTTTACTTTGGTAAGTAACACTGAAGATACAGGGATGAAACAAGCCGTATCTCGCACCGAGAGATCGTAAGGGTGCACGAAGATTCAGGAATTCCTTCCTTCTGGACGCTGTGGCATTGGAAACATCCTGAGACAGGAACACTCTCTGGCCCAACCAGGACACTTGACGTTTGGATCTGGGTGCAGAAAGAACTGAAAGGAGATCCGTGAATTTCAAGAAGAGAATAATAACACCTCGTGGCTTAGGTAAGTCAGAGGAACGTGGGCCAAGTCGATGGGCTCTCTGGATACTAATGGAAGAGGAAGGTGGCATGTCGAGCAGTTTTGAAGAAAGGAAGTAAAAAACAACACTGGATCGTCTCCTTCCAAAGATTCTGGCAAACAATAAATGCGGAGGTTGTTTCGCCTATTTCTGTTTTCCAAATCCTCAGTGTGTTGTTGGAGAGCGAGAACCGACTTCTCCAGAGAAGATATGCGTTGGGAGTTGGACTGCACCCCCGAAACCTGCTGCTCTACAGAAGTAATCCTGGCATCCATGGAAGCTCAGTTGTCTTTCAATAGTTGCATGTCTTTGCTAGTCTCCTCAACAAAAGGGCGGAGGGCTCGTATCTCCTCAAGAATGAACTTCATAGAAATTGGGGAAGAGGATTTCTCCGGAGAAAGAGGGTCATGTTTCAAGTGTTTAGTGGAAACATTAGGATGAGAGGCCTTAGTAGATGACGAGTGCATTGAGGAGGAGTCGCGAGGCGGCGCTTGACCAGCCATTTGACCAACCGCTCCAGGAGCACTGCTAGGAATTGGAGAAGACGACTCCTGAGTGGATTTGGAGGGAATAAAAACAAATTGTAGCTTGCACAGTCTGCCAATATGCTCATAAACACTTGTGTAGAGCAAGGAAAAAAGGCAGTGTAAAAGAGCCTCAAGCAGATGGAGAAAGAGCAGCTATCTCAGCAATGCAGTTGTACAAATAGGGTGAAGAACCAAAAAATGGCAATAAAATACAGCATTCCAAACAGCTGACAGAAAGTTAATATGAGGGCATGAAATCCTGTTGAAAGCGTGAGATAAAGCCACTCAAATGTTTACAATGGCGACTGCAGTAGTAGAGGAAAATTGGCGCCACACAGTCGGTTCATGCAAATGAGCAGAAGTCATCCATAGAAACTTGTTCGGAAAGGCATTGTAAGTGAATGTAGCCGGTGAAAAGAGCAAAAATAAAGTTCCAGACGTATGCACAAAACTGTCATAATTGGTGATTAGGACTAACAGGCAGCTGACAAAAATTAAAGGCAGGCTGTTTAAAAAAGGTACAGTGTAAAATATTTGCCAAGCCCAGGGAGATACATAAACCAGCAGGAACCACCCATGTGTCACAGTGTGCCAATAGTCATTGTTTTAAGATGGTCGGTGCATTCTGAGGCAAGGCACTGCAAAATATCGTAGGTTGTGAGGCAGTTTCACAATGAAAAAAGGGTGCATCATGCATGAAAGGAGTTATGAGGCAGACAGAATGTGTATTCCAGAAGAAATAGGAAAATTAGGAAAACACACCTGAAAGGAAGGGCGGGACCCGCAACTTTTAATCAGTCGCAGAGCCTCCACAAAATGGCGGCGGACATCGAATGAGAGACGTGATGCTTAAAAGTCAAGAAATGCGGCACTTGAAAGGTCCGGAAAAGAAGTTATTGTGGTCCGCATGCATTCCGACGTGTTTTGCCAAACTGCAGTGTGCGATTAGAGACGAAACTACGCAGTTATCTGTCAGCAAGCATCCCGGTGCGGCGGACCTCCTCGATCAGGCGGCCATCTTGAGGGGCGCCGAGACCACGCCCCCGATAAATCAGAAATCAACTTTGGATAAAAACGATTTAAAAAGGAAACCCTGTGACTGAATCTCAACAGAAGTGGATTTACAGGAACTGAAAGTGATAAAACAAACTTGCAGCATAGAGATCAGGTGGTTGAGATCCTTGTGCAGGAAAAAACACTATATTTTGGCGCATGCAGAAATACAACCTCATTTTCATAACCACAACTTACCAAAAGGAAGTTACTAGTCTTCACCAGAAGTCCAGGAGCTCTGCACCACTGGAGACAATGATGAAAATGTGCAAAATGGTCAGAATAACGTGAAAAATGTAAACGTGCTAGAGATTTAGATTGACAGTACATCTGGGGGTTGGCACAATCTCAAGGAGATTTCTTAGGAAATATTGTGCCACATAAAGAACACATCAATTTTAACATTGTGAGTGATAGATCTATACTGGAAACAGCTGTGGAGAGTTTGATGTAATGTATCTAACTGATATGCTGCTTTGTTCGCTGTTGTTGGGGAAATTCAATCTTTGGGAAGCTAAAAGTACCTCTAGCCCCATATTTGGAGCAGACCTTTGATATTAAACAGAGGCAGATAATATGCTACCTCCAAAACAAAGAAGATTTTCCCTGCCATACATGATTGACTCTTCAAAAGAAAATGATAGTAGTTTCTCAGATGATAATAGGTCTCTTGATTGTAAGGTGGTTGGCACAGGAGGGGCCCGTCTGGATAAATGGGTTCAGACCCGTAGGCAGAGCCAGCAATAGGTTTGCTCATGATGACACCAATCAAAAATACCTTATAACCAATTCTGAAATTTGTTGTCTGAGGGGGGTCATTATGATGACGGACGGACCGCCACCGTCAGCCATGCGGTGGCAATCCGTCCATCACCAAACGTGGATTGATCGCCTGCCAGATTATGATGGCGGGCGGATCCACACTGCTACCGTGGCGGCCGGAAAGTCCGTCCGTCATGGAACTGGCCCAAGCCATCGGACCATAACATGGTGGCAGTGCCTAGCAGGCACCGTCCACCATATTATGATGCAACCCTTGAGCCAGCCTTTCCATGATGGCGATTCCGTCATGAAAAGGATGGTGGAGGTTCTGTTTGGGGGTCCGTTGGGCGGTGTGTATGTGCACTGGGGGGTACCATTCAGTGCACCAAGTGGCAGGCACCGTGTGGTGCCTGCCACATATTGCACTGAAATGTAGAACCTGCATTTTTGACATTGCGTCGGGTGATGCTGTTACCAGTACCCACCGCAATGCTAAAAATGTAGGATGGGACAGCCATGGTGGTGGTCGTCTCCTGATTCGTGGTGCGGGACGCCGCATATATAGCGGACGTTCCCGGTTTACAACAGGATGGCGGAAGGACTCCAAACCGTCCGCCCTCCTAATGAGCCCCTAAGTTAGTGAGCAATTCTGATCATTTTTCAGAGATTTGTCTTTCAAAACTGAAGTACCTGATGGCTCTTAAGTCAAGAGAAACTAAGAATATTATCCCAACCCCCACAATGGTATAGGGGATGAAGGATTAGCATTAGACCCTGGTTTGTATCTCAAAGTTATTAGAGGTCATACAACAGAGCCTTGGCAGAGGTACTATAGTAATGTAAGCCCTGGGAAGAGTTTAGAGTTTAAAAGTATGGTGACCAATAAGAATAAAAGTGAGGAAATAACGAGTGGACAAGTAGGCCTTTCACCTTCGGTCAGCAATAAAAGAATGTATTCTAATCTGGAAAAAACAGAGTGCCTGGAAATTAAGGATGTTTTTCCGTTTTTCTACATCAAGTAGGCTGCCAGGGACTTCCATAACAACCATAGCTGCCAAGGTTTTCAGATTGCTTATGTGTAACATTTCACTGTAATTATGAGTGTCATTCAACGACTATGAGTGACACTTTCTTGCAAGCAAAATAAAGCAATGAAGATGAAGGAAACATATAAATATCAGAATTTACACCTATTTGCGCAACAAGAAACTCTATAAAGATATGAAAACTTCTGGAAAGTACAGGGAATTGAAGGGCATTAGTGACCTTGCTTCCTGATTGTAGTTAAACAAATGTTTAACCATAATATAAACATACTGAAGGATTGGTTATGTAAGCACAGCAGAAGGATAGAATATCTTCTAAAAAATGCAAATGTGACCTGTAGCATAAAGTACAAACAAAAACTGCATTGCTGATTTCGATTACCTTTCGGGAGCCGGGTGTACACATGTGAAGGTCAGGGAGTTAGACCTGAGCCGATGGCTATCGAGCAACATTAAGTTACGCCAAGGCAGGTGAACTGCTTTTCAAAAGTAGCCTTATCATGAGTTACATTTTCAGCAATTAATGTCATTTCTTATCCAATATAAAGTTGCATTCTGGGACATGTAGTTTAACTTTTCTTTGTACTGTTGACTAAAAAGCCAGACCTTACTGAATATGTTTGATACAACAGATTACGCAATGTTAATAAAAGTTGCTTTAAATCAAGAAGACATGGAAGGTATTCCGTTATTGAAACATGATGCTCCACATGTTGTGTACTCATGAGAGAGCTCATTTGTACATGTTGCTGGCACTGTGCATCAAGGCTAAATCTTTGGTTCTTTAAAGCATACGTGTCCCTCATTCTGAGGAAAAATTCACCCAGCATGTTCTTATTGCCTGTGCATGGCCCCTTATTACCTAATTATCTCCCGCTAGGTCTCCGTGTGATTAATTAGAGTACGCCGTTGTCCCTTCCTGCACATATAACATCACCAACAGGTCACTGCCGGTATATATAGGCGCTACTGCTGTGGCATCTCTCACCTTTCTAAGAGTTGCAGAGGGATCCTGCTGTTGGGGGCCTACAAATACGTACAGCCTGGCCCAGAGTTCTGCTGACAGCTTCAGTCAGGTGGAGCCAGCCACAGGGACCCAGTCCTCTACAGTGGAGGTTCTACCCATTCAGAGGCGAGCAAGGGTTCCTCTAGGCCATCCAATGGCACCAGACTAGGCTGCAGGATCATACACTCTTCCCCTGCAGCACCTACTCCAACAGAATGAGGAGGTGCTACATTACATCAGGGATTTGGAAGCAGAGGCTGCACGCACTGTGCCCCCACCCAAGGATCTCCTGTCACTGGCTCTTTCTACTTCTGGGCTCACCCTAAGCCTCCACAGTGTATTTTGGCATCACAGTGATCAAAATCATATCAGGGAGCATTGCCCAAAGAAATAGGTAGCTTTATGAAAGACACAGGACCTTGTAGCTGGATATCAAAGGAAGAGATGTGAATTACAAAAGGAATAGCATCAGAGAAAACTGCCAGGCTCTGAAGCTGTGAAAATCATGTACCTGGAGGTGTGTTTGCAGTGCTAACGCACTAGACCACCACTCCAGCGGCGGCCGCGAGTACGCTGTGAATCCGTCTGGGTGATCCTTATGCTTCTGGGTCCTGTCCGACCCTAGAGGTACAATACGGTAGAAGTTCCAGCACTGGCAGCAGGCTCCCAGCTGCGCTGGCAGGCTTCCAAAGTTAAACTATACTGCACCTACGGCCTACAGGTGTGGGTATCACACAGTGTGCCCTGCAAGGCTTTCTCAGCTGCAGTGATTGGGCAATGACGCTCGTGATGTACTGAGTCAATCAGAGGTGCTGCGCCGGAGTGTCGGCTGAATATCATGTTTTACTTTGTAGGCAGCTGAGCAAGTTGAATCAGACCCCAAGCCTGCCACAAGCAGAGCAGATACACTGCTGCCAGCTAACAGGCTTGCTTTACTGTGTCAGTGTGGTTTAATTAGCAGCACTCAGCTCCGTATTGCTAAGGTGGCTATATAAATGCATGACAATGCATTTTAGTGCGGCGATGCGGACTAGCACACTGAAATGCATTAATCTACTTCCTGATGCGTTGTACTTGGCTGGGCTGGTCACATGACTGTGATTTACTTGCTGTTGATCTTTATGTACTCTTCCCAGTGAGACAAAAGGGGATTAGGTGTTGTCAGACGTGGCTAGTCTGCCAGGATGGCTAAGGCAGAGCTGTTCCCTGCCTACCTACAGTTCAAAGGGCTGTCTCCAGCATTCACACTTAGGAACCTGGTACTGGTCTTTTCTCACCAAATCCTTCTTGGAGCATTGGTAGGTTAAGGGAAGAACCTTCCAGAACCCGATGTGGGGATAGCATGGAACTTCCCCTACTTCAAAGGCTGGTACCAGGTATAAATATTGCCCCCTCTCCCCCCCCGAGCACCTCTGCAGTACATTCCTGACCTTGTGGAAGGCTTCAGCAGGACTTCCTGGACCACTAGTGGACCACCCTGCTGCTTGAGGCCTGCCTTGGTTCCAGAGGTCTGCACTTCTGCTACCAGAGGACTGCTCTGCTGCTTGAGGAATGCATTGCTTCCCAGAGGCCTTCCCTGCTGCTAGAGACCTGCCTTGGTACTTGAAGGAGAACTGGACCATCTCCATGAATGCAGGACCACCAGACATAAGCTCAAGGGATAGTTGGCTGGCCTTCAGTGTGAGCTACTGGGACATGACAAGCTCCAGACACCTTGAAATCTACACCTCATCTCTGCTTGAGTGAGTGTTAATCCCCCACCCCACCAAATGGTGCCTCCTAGGTCTTGCAATCTTGGAAGTATTGTTAGAGTTCCTGCTCCTACCTAGCTCTAAAATGTGGGGCTTCTGAAAAGTTTCACTGAAAGTACTAGAAGAACTGACAGAAGATAAGGAGCTACCTGACAGTGTATCCACCTAAGGTGAATTGCCAGTTGGTCTGACTTTGCAGTAGCTCCTGCTTTGTTCTTCTATGTAGCAGACATCCTGCTCACCAGGACCTCTCAGTGACAGTGTGTGGTCTCATGGAGCCCTCATCTGCTACAGATTGTAGCTCTGTCACGCTGGAGGTTTCTGGCTTCCAAAATGTTGTCTAATTCCGAAGGTAAACATTTTCACTGGGCCTGATGGTGACCAGCTCCCCATTGAGGACGACTGTAGGAAGCTGGCTCTCTATATACTATACCAAAGTGAGGTATAGTGTGCACAGAGTCCAGTGGATCCCCAAAGGCAGACAGGGTAAAAGTAGATAGTACCTTACTCTCTATTTGTGGTAGTGTGGCTGAACAGTAAGGCCTTATCAGAGTGTAGTTGAAGCAGGTCCAATAATGAGCTAAAGGCAGAGGCAGTTTCTTTGTAAGATTTATTGTAGAAAGAATCTCATCCAACCACCAGCAGGACAACCTGGAACTGACAGCCCAAGTTTATTTACAAAGTTATCTAGAATCCTGACATCACACTATGACACTATGTACATTCTAATATGACATATTTAAGATTCTACATTAACATTTCATATACAAAGGAAAACCTAGGCAGATTACCACACACCTCCCCTCTTTACTTCAACTAAATATCTTGTACTACTATAAAATAAATAAAATTGATTAATACATAGTCAGAGAGATACAGTGGTCATTTACCAACTCTGGTTGAACTCCGTGTTCCAACTTCCAGACCAGCATGAGATTGATCCTTTCTGCCAGATTGTGAATGATCTGCATCCACAATACCCCTCGAGCTGTGATCCAACTTGCCTTTAACAACAACCACTCTATTTAAGTTCCAAATGCGATAATCCTGAGTTTTGACAGCATTTCTAAACACTTTTATAACCTTAATGGGTTTCATGAATTTTAACTTAGCACTACCCAGTAGACCAGGACGTTTTATCATAACTAGATCACCAACCACTACCATGGTTGTTTTCACACTTTCTTTGCATCAAAATAACTCTTCCTTGCTTTAGCTTTCTCTTCTTCCTTCCTCTTGACTTCAACCCCATCACATTTACTTTCTTTCCCTCTACTTATTTCGTACTTGTTTATCCATCCTGGTTCTACAATAGTGTTAGGAACTCTTCCTCTGAACAATACGAAAGGTGTTTTCCCTGTTGTGGAAAGTGGAAACAGTCTATACTCCTCAACCTCCCTCAAAACTTCAGATTTCCAGTTGAGAGAAGCATACTTTGCAATAGATATGGTGTCTTTGATCACTCGATTAAATCTCTCAATCATGCCAATGGCCTCGGAATGATAGAGAGAGCAAGTTTTGTGAATGACCCCTTTAGAAGAAAGACACTTCCTCATCTCCTCTGAAACAAGCTGAACCCCATTGTCTGTCAGCAATGAACCAGGAATTCCTTCTCTTGAAAATAAATCTTTCAAGCATTTAATAATATGCTTAGAATCAATACGTGATTAAAAAAACACTTCCGGCCACCGTGAGAACATGTCTATAACTGCTAATACAAAGGTTTGTGTACCATTGCTAGTAATAAAGCCTAAAATATCCAAGACAACATCTTGCCAAGGCCCAGAGGGACGTATCTTCAACACCATGGGTTGAACACGAAGACATTTAGATTTATCACTAAATGAACATGCAATACAGTCACGTACCACCCGCTGAACTTGATTATCCATAACTGGCCACCAATTCATCATACATAGTCTCTCTTTACATTTTGATAAGCCATCATGAGAAGAATGCACCATATCGATGAGCTCATTCCTAAGCGTAGTGGGAGGAATGATTTGTGTACCATGAAATAGCAACCCTTTGTCAATGGAAAGTTCATTTCGCAATGGCCAGAATTTCTTGCAGCCAACTGATCCTTCTTTGTTACTCACCCACTCTTTATTGATACATTTCATAATTTAATTCAAAATTTCATCAAAATGCATCTCATCACATCATTTTTCCTCAGAAATTACATTATGTCCATCTGCACAAATTCATTCATCACTATCTTCTACTTCTTCATCCAATGCCTCAGATTTAGGGGTTAAACGAGACAAGACATCGGCAACTATGTTCTATAATCCTGGAATATAATGGATCACAAAATTATATTCCTGTAAACCAATCACCCATTTTGTTATTCTACTCGAGATTAGATCGCGGCCTTTCTTGCTGAATATTTCAATTAAAGGTTTATGATCAGTTCGTACCTCGAACTCAACACCCCAAAGGAATTTTTTCAACTTTTTTTATTGCCCAGAACACAGCCAAGGATTCCTTCTCAACCACTGAGTATCTTGTCTCAGGATCTCTAAGGGTAGGAGATAAAAACATGATGGTTTGCATTCCATTAGGACCCATCTGTTGCAAAACCGCACCCAATCCTTTTTCATTTGCATCAGTGATGAGTATTGGTTTGAGTGTCGGGTTAAAACTACTGAGAGAAGGAGCAGATCTAATTTTTTGTTTAATTTTCAGAATTCATCCTCACACTCTTCAGACCATACAAAAATGAACCCCTTTTTTTAACAAATCTCTCATGTTGACAGCACAATCAGCAACATTCCTCAGAAACTTAGAATAGTACTCGACAACACCCAAAAATGTCATTTTTTGTAAACACAATTTTATTGATTTTTCCACATTGAACATTCAGTCACCCTTACAAACAGCGATTAACCCTTCCCCTTCTATTCCATGGTCCTCAAATTCAAATACATAGTTACATTTCACTGAGTCATGGTCTTCCTATTTCCGCAGTCTATAACGATGGCATGTTATGGCCTGTTCCGGATCACCTCACCTGCCATTACAGTTAGCATCAGCGTTACATATCATTTCACTTAACCAATCAACTAACCCCTCCCCACTCCCCCTCCCTCCCCCCTCCTTTCCACCGGTGTGTTCTGTGTTCATTCCTTCCTGCTAAATAAAGTGCATGTTTATATTCAACTAGATTGTGCATACGTGGTTACAGTCCATCTTATGCATCTTTATTCCACATCCTCTACGTTCGACTGGTTGACCAGCTCCTGAACCAACTCCTCCCACGCCCTCGCTGCCTCCAGCGTTTTTTCATTATTCTGTCTCGCGCCTGCCGCAGTCGAACTGCCCCCTCACTTCTAGACCACTTATGCAATTCGGCCTTCCACCTCCTTACACTAGGACCTTCACTTGCCTTCCAACGCATCGTGATTTCCCTTTTTGCTAACACTAAGCCCATATCTATGAACTTACTAGTTATCTTTGTCTTGGAGGTGTGAGGAAACCAGTGCAGCACGCATGCAGCCATGTTGAAGTCCAAGTGGCGCTCTGTAATTAAATTCAGTAGGCCTCCCACTTCCATCCAATAGGTCCCCATACTCGAACATCCCCACAACATATGCTCCAAGTCTGCTCCCAAGGCCGCACATCTAGGACACATCGCATTACTAGTGATATAAAATTCTATCTTGCTAGGTGTCAAGACCGCTCTATGCAAAATAAAGAAGTGCACTAGTTGGAATCGCGCATTTCTAGATCCTTTCCAGGCCCTGCTTAGGGTATGCCCCCATGCGGGTTCCGGTATGGTCTTCCCTATTCTTCCATTCCATTTCAAAGGCAGTATATCTAGTGGGGTTAACCCTTCATTCAGCATTCTGAAATATAAACATGTAACTGCCTTAAACGTACCACTTGCCATCACCACATACTGACATGCCATCGTTGTTTTAGGCTCTATCAATCCCTCCTTACAATGCTTTTGGATTGACCACACTAGGGACGCATGTACCTCTGGGGAGATCGAATCTTTCCTGTAACACTTGGTAAGTCAACAGCACTCCATCTTCATACAAGTCCCCCAGGACTTGGACCCCTGCCTGCTCCCAATCCCATAACGATGTCCAGTCTCCTTCATGAGGCAGCGCGGTGAGCATCCCCAACGGTATTTCCGGCGCATAGGGTGCTGCACTCCTGCCCTCCTCTGGCTTCTGATCCAACACAGCCGCAGAGTCTTCTCTTCCAAGGTGATATCACCAAGATCCACGTGCTGCTGCATTACTATGAAGGAGAGAACATGTCTTGGGATTCCACGACCTCTTGCCGACTCTGGTCCCCTAAACTCCACAGCCACCGCTTGTTTAAGAACCTATAGTTGCGCCGCTATGTAATACAATTCCAGGTGCGGAGCTGCTAACCCACCCTCCGCTCTCGGTCTCATCAATGTCTTGAGGGCCACCCTGCGCTTCCCTGATCCCCAAATAAACCCCACTATCATGGATTTCAAGTTTGCAAATACTGAGCAAGGCTCCCATATAAGCAGTGTTCTGAAATAGTATAGTAGCCGAGGTAATGCCACCATCTTCAATAAGGCAATCCTCCCCATCACCGACAGTGGAAGGGTGCTCCCCTTCAAGGTTCGTATGCACCTCCCTATGTTCCCTTCTAGAATGTCATTGTTTCCATGATATATATGGACTCCGAGGTATGCTAGGCACGACGGTTCCCACCTCACCGCCCGAGGCAACTCAGGTGCCATTCTCCCCCGGAGTACAGGGAATAAACATGTTTTAGACCAATTAACTCACAATCCTGATACCTTCCCAAAGTTCGATAACAGTCGCGCAGCCCCTGCCAGTGCACCACCCGTGTTCGCCAAGAATAGCAACAAATAGTCTGCATATAACGATATATATTGCTGCATCCCCCTAAAGGCCAGTCCCTCATACCACTGCCCCAATCGGGCTCGCACTGCTAATGGCTCTATTGCCAAAGCGAACAACAGTGGGGAGAGTGGGCAACCCTGTCGCGTCCCTCTGGCCACCTCATATTGGGGGAAATCAGTTGCCCGACCCTCACTCTAGCCTTCGCTGAAGTATTCAGCACTGCCGTCCATCCCACTAACACGTCGCCCAACCCAAAGCCTCCCATAACCTTATACAAATATTTCCATTCTAGGCTATCAAAGGCCTTTTCAATGTCTACCGACAGTACTGCCGCCATAGGCGAGCTTATAGGTGCTTCTCCCAAGACCCTCAGTAGTCTCCTGATATTGCTGGCAGTATTCCTGGTAGGGATAAATCCCGCCTGATCCTCGTGCACCAGGCTAGTCATATGCGGCACAAGGCGCGATGCCAGAATCCAGCTAAGAATTTTATAGTCCATAGTCAACAATGGGCGATACGCCGCCTTTCCGTGTTATCTTGTCCCGGCTTTGGCAACGGGACTATGAGGGCCTCACGCATCGTTCCCGGCAACTCACCCGATTCCCTTGCCTCATCATAGACCTCCAGTAATCTTGCTGCCAGTATGTCTATATACTGCAAATAAAATTCAACCGGCAATCCATCTACTCCCGGGGTCTTATTCCGTGCCATCTGTTTAATGGCACTTCTAATCTTCTCCAGTGTAATGCTCCGACCCAGGTGTTGTGCCTGTACCTCATCTAGTTGTGGACGCATCAAATCTTCCAGACAAGATTCTATATCAGTCTCATCTGCGGTCAGTGTGCTCTTATAAACCCTCTCATAGTAGTCTCGGAACTCATACAGGATTCCCCTCTGGGTATCGACCATGTTACCCCCAACTGTTGCTAGGGCCAGTATTGGGGAGCCCCACGGCGTAGGATTTTCTAACCACGCTAACAGTGTGCCCGACCTATCGCCCTCCGCGTGAGCCTTCTCAACATACTTCCTATAGTAAAAACAACGCAATCTCTCTACTTCAGTAGCCAACCTCTCCTTGGCTTCCAGTACCTCCTTCTGAAGGTCCGGATGTTCCAGTCTTGCCTTTTCCGCCATCCTCAACCATCCCTCTGCTTTCTCAACATCTTGCAACAAGATTTTCCGTACTCCAATATATTTGCTTATACAGAACCCCCGCACTACCACTTTAAAGGCGTTCCATTCCACCGCCCTGGTAGTAGCAGTACCCGCATTCTCAGAGAAGTAATGCGTTATCCCCTCCTCCACCTCTCTTCGGAACACAGGGTTCTCTAATGTCTCAGGGTGCAACCGCCACGTCGGAATGTCAGCCTTTTCCTTCGTCCAGTGCAAGGTGAGCAGCAGTGGGTTGTGATCGGATAGGGTTCTAGTAAGATACTCAGATTTAACTACAGAAGCTGTGACCTGCGAGGAGCACAGCATAGTATCCAGCCGAACATGAAGCTCATGTAGAGCCAAAAAATAGGAATAATCCCTGTCTTGCGGATGATGTGATCTCCATACATCCACCAGGTGCCATCTATCCTGCCATGCTAGCCTATACTTGGACAATATATGCACTGGTGACTCTCGCAAGGGGGGGTGAGATCTGTCTAAGGTCGCATCCGCCATTGAGTTAAAATCTCCTCCCAACATTATTGGGCCCGCCAGGAACTGTGCAGTCGCCCCTGACATTTTGTCTAGAAAGCGCGCATGCTCCACATTGGGTGCATAGTACATAGGGTTATTTCCTTGCCGTATAGACGCCCTTCAACTGCCACAAATCTGCCCTCGCTGTAAATGGTTTGTTTAAGCATCTGAAAAGGGATCCCTGCCCTGATCCACACCAATGCTCCCCTTGCAAACGCTGAATAAGCTGTGCTAAAAACCTGTCCCCTTCATCTACGCTGCAGCGCTATTCCCTCTGACTTAGTAAGGTGCGTTACCTGGAGCAATGCTATATGCACCCCCCTCCTGACTAAATATGCATGGACCTTGTGACCACTCGTATTAGTATGTAGACCCCGTACATTCCAAGTAATACATCGCAGATCATGAACCGTCCCCATTATTACAATGCAACTGCCCCTCCTTTCCATCGTCAACATTGAACACACCGGTGAACCCCAAAACCCATCCCAATCCCCAACTTCCCCATCCCCCCACTCTCCCAAGAATAGGTCCTAAAACAAAACTGTTAGTCCCCATCCAAACCATACCCACACATACCACACTCCTAGGCCCGGCGGTAGTCACTGCAGGCTCGCCTTAAGGGCTAGATGAGGGGGGTCCGGTGCTGATGGACGCCCGCCCGCTCCTGCCCGTGTACCCCGCTGAGGGCCCCTCAGAATTCCCCACCCATTACCCCTCCATCGTGCCAGACTTTTTAGTAACAAAGCACCACAATCTGTGAACTGCCACCCGCCCCTGGGTCAACACCCAGCCTCTTTTCCCTGTCTGCCACTCAGCGTCACTCAGCATCAGCCCTTCCCCTCCCCTTCAAAGATATGCATTTGCAGCCCCCCATTACCACCTTTCAGTTCCAGCTGCCCCACATATTTACTTTTACTCATCTATGAGTCCATCTGATCTGCCGTGTCCGGGGTGACCTGCTGCAACCGTACACTCCCAGCCTCCGACGCCTCTGTGTCCGATCGTGACTGTTCACCTTCGGTGTCCGTGCCTTCCGGTGACTGCATAACTTGACTGCTAGGTATTGCCGTCACCACTTCCAGCGCGTCTTGCTTCCCTAAGTCCGTTTGAGCTTGAGATGGTTTTTTAACCTTCTGTCATTTACAGCGAAGGCGCTGTGACTTACGTTGGGGCAGCCCCACCAAGAGTCCCTGCGGTCGCCTCTCCGGCCGGTCCTCACCAGCTCTATAAGTTTCCAGCCACGCCCATGCGTCCTCCGGTGTGTCATGAAACAGAGTGCTACTGTCCAGCATGATTTTCAGTTTCGCAGGGAACAATAGCGAATACTGGATGCCTTCCGACCGCAACTCCCTCTGTACTGATAAGAAGGACGTGCGACGACACAGGATCTCCAAGGTATATTCCGGGAATATATTCACTCTGCTATTATCAACCTCGAAGGAACCTTCAGTCCGTGCTCTCTGGAGCAGCAGATCTAGGTCTTTATAATGCAAAAGCCTAGCCACCGCTGGGCGTGGTTGTCGCCCTGGCATTGGGGGCCTGGCACACACCCTATGCGTCCGCTCCAGCGTGAAAAAGGAGGATAAGCCCTCGGGTGCCACCGCTGTCCGCAACCACTGCTCCAGATACTGCACCATATCTGACCCCTCCAATGTCTCCGGCAGCCCCACCACGCAAATGGTATTTCGCCGATTGCGGCTTTCGGCATCCTCCGCCCGCTTCTCCAGCACGTGGAGTCGATCTAGAATGTCCACCATCTTGCTCTCCAATACCTTGTGGGCCGGCTCTACCACCTGCAATGTCCCTTCGACTTGTTTCACCCTGTCCACCAGTTTGGAGTGGTCCGCCCTCAGGAGCCCCAGCGCCATCGCTACTTACGCAATGTCCTGTTGCAGGGCTGTTCGGGATTCCGCTATCGCAGTTAGGATAAGGTCAAGCTGTTGCTTTAATTGCGGATCTTGGGCGTCCTCCGCCTCCTCCAAGTCGCCCTGGGACTGCTGCTCTCCCTCAGACTGTTGAGCAGTTCCGCCCTGCTTTCCCCGTGGCTTCCCCATGGTCCCTGGCGCAAGACAAGAGCGGATTTGGGTTATTTACGTTTCCAGCACTCGGGCCCTCAGATTCACTTCCCCTTCAGTCGCGGGCCGCTAAAGTCCGGGTGCGCCGCCCGCTCGAAAGGGCCACTCACAGTCTCGTAGCAGCACACAATGGCAACAGTCCGTCCCTCTCCTCTACCTGAGGGTCAGCTCCTCGATTCCTGGGTCTCAAGACCGCCTCATCCCACGGATCGCAGCCCCCCTCAGCGCTCTCAACTCTCCCTGAGTCCAATGCAGTCCAGTGCTAACCGGCCCTCGCTTCTCTGGTAGTGGGTGCCGGCCAGGGCCTCCTCTCCCCACCAATTCAGCAGCAGCTCGTGCCCTCTCTGTCAATGCCCCGCTCTCCAGGACTTCCAAACAAAATGGCCAGCTCCCCTCCAGCACGCTCCACTGCCTCTGTACAGCGTATTCCAGCCCCTGTGGGCTCCTCTCCCGAACAGCGTCCAGATGGCGCCCAGCACATTTCTGCAGCGATCCCCCTGGTCTTCGACCCCAAGCCATGCTCAAAGGGGCTCTATCTCCCTGCTTGTGCCCACATCGGACTGGGCCCCCACACGTGGAGTGCCTCTGTCCCTCAGACTCCTGGGCCCCTCTTCAGCTCAGAGCCACCAGCCAGTCCACTCTTCCCTCGCTGGGCCCAGCTGTCAATGGGGGAGAGGGGGAGGGAGGCCTCCGCCCGTCAGACCTCGCTATTGCTGCCCACTATGCAGCTCGGTGGCTCAATTCCAGTCCTCCAGCCGTCAATTGCCCCGTGCACCCTCTGGGCCGCTCACCTCTAATCCGCTGTGTTCAGCCTGGCAGGGGCCTCCACCCTCCACAAACGCCTGAAGCCCCGACCATCGTCACTCCAGGTCTCCCGCAGGCACAGCTCCCGACAGTTAGCAGCCCTGCCGCGTTAGTCCTTTAGGTTCAGGCACTGCCCCCCGTGTTGCTGCCATTTTGTCTCTCCGCCTTCTGGGCCAACAAGGGCTGTTCCGGGGCTCAGGAGTCCCCGCCGGGGGTCCACGCTCGTCCCTTCCTGCAATTGCCGGCTACCGTTGTTCACGGGAGGTCCGATCCCGGACTTTCGGGTCGTCCGGAGCCCTCCGCTTGGGAATCGCCACCTCCCCACTTGTCGAGCTTCTCCTGATACACATAAATACCTTGAAGACCATGTAAAACTCTTTCCATAACTCTCTGAAAAACAGAAGAGGCTGACACCAAACCAAAAGTCATGCGCTTAAATCTATAAGTGCCAAAAGGAGTTATAAAAGACATGAAGTCCCTACATGCATCTTTAAGTTCAATTTGGTGATAGGCTGAGGTGAGATCTATTGTGCTAATGACCTTAGCACTACCTAACAGCATTAATAGCTCATTTATATTGGGTAAAGGATATTTATCATCCACCACACATTTATTCAATTGTCGCAAGTCGATGCATAGTCTCAAATCTCCATTCGATTTTCTAGCCGCAAAATTCGCAAATTCGCTCGAGGGCGTTTTTTTTCTTTTTTTGATGGCCAGCTCATTAAAGGGACGAAAGTTACAGGCACACACGGTCACTGGAGGCAAATCTTCTGTCCCTTTACGCAGCTGCAGTGTAGGAAAAGCACAATACATTTACCCAACGAGGTAGCACTTACTGATTAGCCAGTAGAAAGTACTCCAGTTGAGTAGAGGTATTGCACAAAACGGTGGCAACTTCGTGGATAACTATGCAGGGCAGGATTCATTCTGGCACGAGGCTCCTGTCACAAAAATTAAACCTCAACAGGAAGCACTTACAGATATAGCAGGTGCCCGAGTTGAAGCTAACTTTGTAACCATTTTAGAATAGCGCCGGCAAGCTGCCAGAGTTAAAGTTGCTTAGTTGCAACTTCAACTCTGGCAGCTTGCCGGCGCCATTCTAAAATGGTTACAAAAGTTAGCTTCAACTCGGGCACCTGCCTAACACTGTAAGTGCTTCCTGTGGGACAAAAATTAAACCTCAACAGGAAACACTTACAGATATAAATAAAGCAGGTGCCCGAGTTGAAGCTCAAATTCAGTAACGTTTTAATCAGCCCAAAACATTAGTGAGCACTGTTGAGGCTGGGCAAGTGTGCTTTAACCCCATATCTGCCGTCGAAAATTAGCTGTAATACCCGAGGGAGGTCTTTGCATCCCTGAGTTTCTCGAGCGCAATCCCCGTGTAGTTCCTGTGACCAGGAAGCTGCTTTCTCCTCACCTGCTGACCTGCTCGCTCTCTGACCCTTTATACACAAGAGGCATGTGTTTGACACTAAGTATGGGCGAAATTTGTGATTTTTTTTTGCGTGTTCGCGGGGCACTTTGCGTGTTCGCAGGCCTCTTGCAGCGCACCGACTGCAAAGTTACCCATGCGGTCGTACATGGGCGCGGCCATCTTGTTTGCGTTGCGTATTTCCGTTTCTGGGCGCTAGTGCATTCTCGCATTGTACGCGATTACGTGGTCGCAAGCGTTTTTACATGCTCGCGGGGGAAATATCGCGCAAACTTACCCACGCGGTCCTCAATGGGAGCGGCCATCTTGTTTCTCATTCATTGCTATGGTTCTGGGCATGCTTTTTCAATCCTCCCCTAATCTTTGCAATCCTTTGTTTCTTTGAACTTTTTTTAATCTTTTTTACTCATTATCTATCCCTCTCTTTTTCTACATCTATATTTCTAGTTTTTTTTCTACTTTTGGTTACTTTAAAACTACTTTTTTAACTCTTTTCTTTTCTTTACTTTTTCCATATTATTTCCTTTTTTTTCCAGCTGTCCAGGACCATGGCAAAAGCAGCCGGGAAAAGCAAGGGGAAGGGTCCCGCACCCCGTACCCAGCTCCCATGCGGGCGCCTAAGGGGGGAAGCAGTAATAGCCTGGGAGATTTTCAGCACGGAGAAGGTGGCCACACTTGTTTTATTCGTTCAGCGCCACCTCCCCAAGACTGTCGCGGCAGGCAGCAGGACTGGTGCCGGGTATGGGCTCCGGGAGCGTCAAAGGCTATGGGGGAAGGTGTGCCGGGCCATATATCGTGAGTCTGGGGTCCGGCACACCTACAGCCTGGCGACGCGCTTGTGGTCCGACGTCCTGGACCGGGAACACGACCTGCTCGACCTGCTAGGCGTCGAGATCCCTGGGCTTGGTGAGTAGTAGTAGCTATTTAATCACTACTCTGTTTTCTCCTGCTCTATGTTATCATATTGCAAATGTTTTTTTTTCCGAAGAGCAAGAATGCTGCTGATTACATTGCAGGTAAATTATGTTTCAAAATCTTCTGTGATTGCAGGTGCTCGCCTGCTCAGTGGCGGTGCTACTATGCTTACTTGTTTTCAATTTTGTGCTCATTTGGCCTGGGCGATGATTATGTATCAGTGTACTTTACAGAACAACTGCGTAATGCTAGACATTAGAGACTCAAGTCCAGTCCTTCCTTTGTACTCCTGCCACTAAGAAGAGATAGTGATGGTGATCATGACAGACTGTGTCTGTCACTTCGCGTGCTGCGGAGTGCTGCCTGCCAGTCCTAGTAGAACCATTTTGTAGTTGATTTAGTGAGTAACATAACTTTCCAAGTAGACGGTCCGTCAATCCAGCAATACTAATATCCTAGTAGACCGCATCAGATAGGTCAATAAATTTAGTGCAATTGTTGTCTATTTCCCCGAAATAATTTGTTATTGTTTTTTTTAAATGTTTGATGTGCTTGACAACAATCATCCATGTTTGTGTCTTTCCTTCATGTACATCAGCTCCTCCCAGAGGCAAGAGAACAGAGGAGGAGGTAGCGGCGCCGGCGGAGCAGGAAGGCCAGGATCGGTCCGCCGAGGGCTCCTCTGCTGGCCCCAGTAAGTTTTCATGTTAATATTAATAATTATACTTCCCTAACTTTTACAGCACCTATTTATTCCAAATGTCCATCATAATTCTATTTTTTGCTAAATCGTGTTTGATCTTCTTGTAGACTGTTTCTAAATTCTTATCCTGCCTCTACTATCATTCTCTGTGCTACTACTAGATTATCATTAGTCTGTCTGTGTAGCTAGCTAAGCTTGCACAGTTGGCAAAAGGTGTTAAACAAAACTCCTATTCAGCAATAGCTCTAGGCACTGAGTGCAGTCCTCTGGGTTGTCCATAATGTCTATTGAAGTCTTCTTAATGTTTATGCTCTGACAATTCCCAGCAATAACATGTCAATGGCCACCAAGAATAAGATACTAGTTTACTTTTTGATTGGATAGGAAGACATACTACTACTGTTGCAGGGACTATTCTGCACATACAGAACTATGGACAAGAAATAGGGCATTTGTGATAATAGGCGCTGTTAGACTTTCCACATACCTCAGTCATAACAGAAGTTGAACCCCCAATCTCCTTACTGACTAGCTAGTGTGTCAGAGTCATTATTTAGCTCCCGAATGCAGCGATGATCCCCCATGATTATACAACCCAGAAAATAAGACTACGGAGTCAGAGTCCCGAACTCTCAGAGTCACGAACTCATGCTTGCAAATTGGAAACTCTTTCGCTCACTCACTCATGACCAAAAACCACAGAGTCCATGTAAGTTTTAAAGTTTTATTAAAAGTAAAACAACTAGCTCTGGGTGTACTCTGTGTATTAAATTTCAATTGTGCATTATATAAAAACATTTATTAAAATCAACTTCATATAAGATAAACGATGAACGCTTAAAAACTGAAAAGTGGCTGATTTTACACATTAATTGTGGGAGAGCACTCACCTGGTTGGAACTTAAAGTCTTGGTGGTGATGATGACGACTCCGAGTAACATATTGCTCTTGTTCATAGAAGGAAAGCTTCTGTCTGTTATGAGAAAAATGGTGCAAGCATTCATCAGTTGTGCCAAAAAGTGTAGCATGTTATGGCTAAGCATAAATAAAAAACACCCTCCCCTTACGAAAAGGGAATTTGTAGTTTAGACTAGAGAGTCACAAATAATTACATTTGTTTGTGTAGTAACATATTTTTTCATTCCTAGACAAAATAGGGAGTGGTGTATATGGCATCTAAAAATATGAAATATATTTTCAAGGCGGAACACCATCGGCACAGCCCACCACCAGTGCCGGGGCCAGCGCGGACACGGTCACTCCAGGGGCGGATGCAGTGCCAGCAGGAACTGTTGTGGGGGATGCCTCGGTAGTGGCGGGCAGTGGTAAGCTACTATATTCCTTACTTATTGAGATTGGAGAGTAGGCTCGCTGCAGGGATGTATATGTTGTACACTTTACTGTTAAGATTAGACGTACAAATTTTGTTAAGTAAGTTTTTGTCAACCAGGTAGAAGACAGTCACCCTTGACTTCTCATTTGCAATAGCATTAGCGACGGGAGTTAACGAGTTACCAATGGCCTCCTCTAAATTTGACTTAAACTCAGCTGGGAAAGTTTTATCGAGAAGCCAAGTCAGATCAGAGATGAACTTGATGGATGGGATGAACGAAAAGGGAAAGGGAAAGAAGGGTGTAAGGGTGTAAGGAAGGACGAGCGAGTTAAAATTATTGACTGGCAAAAATTATACGTGTTTTTGAATGCTGCCCGAGGTGGCTGGGAATCAGATGCATGGCCGGTGGAAGGCTGAAGCAAGGATGGGTGGAAGGAGAAAGAAAAGAGGACTGCCTGAGTGGGTGAAACAGAAACTGTATGTGTGCGCAATATATCCTTTGGGTCAAATTCAAAGACAAGTCAAGCACGGATGCATGGGTGGCGGTGTACAAAATAAAATAAAAAGGGTGTTTTTCGGTGAGAAAAAGTTAAGTTTGTCCAGTTGAGACATTAAGAAGAATGATTGACATTTACTTTGAATGGATGGATGCCTGGACGGTATCTTCCTCATAGATAGCATAGGTGTATGTAGAGTAGCCAGAGAAGCTGGTCACTGGATGAAGAGTGTAAGTTTGAAGAGCATGTAACACAGCACGTCTGTGCCAGAGTAGCAAAGCCGAGGAAAGTAGAAGTTGTAATTTTTCAGAATACTCTCTTGACTAACAGTAGTTTGCAAGCACAGCATATATTGTGTATCTATATTGTATAGTTCACATTATCAAGCCAAGTCACAAGTGCCTTCCTTCGGCGATTACGGGGACCACTCACTACCTATGTTAATAATTTTTTTTCAACTCTGTCATTCATGTGTGGCCTATCGGTGTTCACTCAATCAATAAAAACAAAGCACCTAAAAGTCATCCCTTAAATAAGCAAATATCATGTGAAAGGATAGATGATCATATTATCTTCTTCATTTTCCTTTTGTAGTAGTCAGGGGCAGGGCAGGGTGAAAGTTTAAATTAATTGAGCAGTAGCCCTTGTTGTAACTTGTAACAGAGTATGGCCAGTGCCACCCATAATAGAAAAGTAAGAGCTTCTCCACCTGCATGTACTGGTAACAGTAACGCGAGTCTGCGTCATCATAGCTTGCGTCAGTTTTTCTTGGGTGCAAGATGACTGTGCTGGCATTATGCAGGCTTGCACAAGTTTACGTACTAATTTCGCTAAACAAGAGAGAAGAAGAAGACTGGTGTACTGTCTGAGTCTAATGTAGTGAGTCCATAGTGCTAGTAGAATTCCTGAAACTCCCACTAATATAATGTTAGAGCAGAGGCCGACGAAGTGGGAGGTTAAATAGATACATGTCATAAATGTTATGTACTGTGCTTGCAAGTTGCTAGTGCTACTGTTATACAACTTTCTGTTGAATTATTTTGGTTAATCTTCAAGAGTATTAGTTACAGTATTTCTTTCTTTCTTCATATTGATACTCCTTCTAAAGTATCAAGGAAGGAGTTGGCTATCCGGGCCAGGCAACCGAAGCTGGAGGCAATTGTCGCCAAATATCGGAGGCTGGTGGCTCAGGTGGAGGAGAATGACCAGTCAACAACAACAGCTGTATCCTCCTCCACTGCCCCTGGGTCATGCAGCCAGCGCAATCCTCCAGTGGTATGGTGCCATGGTCTGGCAGCCACCCGCCGGGCAAAGAAGCGAAAACAACAGCTGCCCCCCACAGAACCTGCAAGGCTCGTATGCACCGACTAACCCTGCGAGTGGCCTACCTTGAGCAGGAGGTGAAGAGGCAGAAAGCCCTGCTCAAGGCCCTCCGGAGAGAGCTGCGTGGCCACCTGGCCACAGGACACCGCTGGCGAAAGTAGAAAGAGACTGTGCCTTGCTCCATTTTTAAAGACTTTTTGGGGGGGGGGAATTGGGCGTTGGGGTTTTTGGACTTTTGGGGACATTTCATGGACATTGGTTGGGGTTAGGGACGGGGGTGGGCCGGGTCTTGCGGGATAGTTTATTTTTGTTAGGGTCGAAATAATTATTTATTTTCAACTTAAACATAGCATACGCGTTTTTACTGTTTTGTGGGGGAGGCAGCGGGGGTTAACTGTTTGTTTGTTTTCCTGAAACTTAACTGGCTGGTTGATTCAAATTGTCTAAGTAATCGCCCAAATTTGTACAAAAGTGCCACTGACAGAGTTAGTGAATTCAATTGTCCTACTACTTTACTAGTACTACCGTCAGTCTCTCCTCGCCTCTTACTCAATTATTCTTTCTCCCCCAAAATGCTTATCTTACCTGTGATTCGTTTTTGAGAATAGGGCTGGGAACAGGGCTGGCTGCATGGCAAATGGCGATTAAGCTTGGCTATGGAATCCTGGACAGATGAAATGTCATCGTTGTGGTGGTAGTAGTACTGGTACACACTGGCAGGAGCAGCATATGAAAAAAAAGGAAATGAAACATTGAGTGGCCTGGGAGGAGCATTAGAACAGTACGATAGTACAGTACACAAGAACAGTGCCATAAATTATAGCCTAAGCAATGCTAAAGTATTCAATCAAAAGTTTACTACTAGTTGCGTGGAGTATGGCTACTACAAGAAATAGAACTGAAGGACACAGCAGCGTAAGCATTCGTCACGTGTAGGAGGAGGATGTTGTTGATGATGAATCCACTCGATGGCGCACATGAATTTCTGATTTGATTTGCAAATACTCATGGGTGTGTGTCAAGCAGAATAAGAATATATCCTCGGATTCCTTGACCTGCCTTGAAATTGATTTTCTGTTGCTTTTGACCTTATACTCCCCAGCAAGCGTGTGGAATTATTTGTGTCATTTAGTCACACCTCAATGAAAACCACACAGCTCAGGGTAAGAGGGTTAGGGTTTCAAAAATGGATGGGAATGGGGGTTTTTGGGAAAGTTTTGTGGAGACAGAAAAAAAACCCACAGCAAATGAAGAAAAACAAATCTTTGGATACGAAGAAATCCATAAATCTTTTAAGGTACATAAAGGAAGTGCATGCATGAAGTTTTTTGCTAAATGGATGGTTAGGTTACTGAAAACTAGTACTTACTACAACTTACTAACTATGAATAAACAATTTGACAGTACAGGACTGCAGTAATTACGCAATTTCACTTGCCTATCTGCCCTCAGAGAGAATACACACTTATAAGTACATTAAATTAGTTTTAAAATTAGCAAAGAAACTTATCAATAGCTGTAGGGATGAATTTGAAGCAGAGAGCAAACGCACAGAGTCGCACTCATAGAAGTTCACAACAATAACATTATTTAAAAGATAAGGAGAAGTGAAGTGGATAATGTAACTGTATGTTGTAGTTGTCCTGTTCACTTTGGGAAGTTGCATGCATCCAGCCATTCCTCTTATTCGCGGTACTCCTCCATTCCATCTGACGCTCCGTCAATCAATCTTGGTGACCACACTGTCCACTGCCTGCCTGGCGGATGCGGAATTGCGGATTGCTATGGTAAGCCTGAGTTCATGTTTTTCCCATCGCACAGGGTAAAAGCCGGCCTGTAATTGTCGATGGAAAAACAGAAAGGGATATTAAAACACCCCGGAGGAAAAATATAAGGTACAGTGTGTAGCTCAAAAATAACACTTTCACTTTCAGAGGCGACAGTATTACATACATGCATAATTTCTAAAGTGCCTACTCTGAGTCTCTGTTTCAAGGATAATAATTAGCACACAGCAGGCCAGGGCCATGCAGACGGTCAAGGCAGGCACCACTGAGTGAACCAACCACCATGTAGCATAACTCTTTGACACAGACAGACACAGAAGATCTAATTTTATACAGCAAGCCACATAGCCGCAATTATACATGAACCGCTGTCTTGACTCTGGCATAACAACAATACACTGGCTCGACCACTCCATACCACGCCTAGACAGACATGTAGTTCTGCTGTGGTTGTTGACTTGTTTACCTGTTTGCCACTCACGAAATGGCCAAGGTTCTTCCGTAAACCGACGATGATGATCCATCCATCCCAGTGAGTGACTGTAAAGATATTATGTAACTTTGATCATCAAGACTCATCATCATCATCATGGTATTGGCAAAATCAATGTTGTTCATGCAGTCACAGTCTACACACATTGAGTCCAAGGACATTTTCCAAATTAAAAAATGAAACGTAGTGGCCCCTGCAGTAGAAGTACAATTTGCATTAAACAAGGTAAAAACAGAGTAGACTTGAGTTACATTTAGTGTGTAAAATATTAAATAATAACAGAACACATAGGATTAATTTCATGCACAACAAACAAACAGCAATTGCTTTCATCAGAGCTAGACAGCCAGTGTTGTCCAGTGCATGCCATCTCATCATTCATTCATACACTACCTGTTCCACTTTTTGTCAGCATCTTATTCTTAAGTGAAGGGCCACACGGCAGCCTCTTGTGTCAATTTCAGAAGTAACAGTCAGCATAGTCAGTAATTCCAGTCCCACTTCTTTTGAGGGGACTCGTCTACAAAGCAACAGTTTCTTGATTCTGCGTAATACGACCATCTGCCTTGAGGGAAATGGATGGGGGGAGTCTGGAGGAGGAGGATAGAGGAGCATGACTGAGTTGTGAACTTCAGGAATGCAGACAGCGGCCCCTTTAATAAGGAAATAAGACGAAGACAGTGCTGCTGATGGATATGTTGTGATTAGAGTTTTGTTGTGTTAAAAGTTGCAAAACAAAGAAAGACACACAGGAATAAAAGTGAATAAGGACAAAAAAAAGTCAGTATTTCAGGCCTAGGTGTCAGGGAAGTAGAGCTCGTTCTCAAACTCTGTGAATTGAAGTGGGAGTAGGTCAGCTAACAGAATTTCCGTCACCTAAGTTGGTGTCCTCTTCTTCCTGCGTGGATTCATGTATTTTGTAAACTGGTGGTATGAAGTGCTGATTCATCTTGATCATTGTTAACCTCTCCACATTTTTGGGTTAGAGGCGGGTCCTTTCTGAAGTTACAATGGCACCAGCAGCACTGAAAACACGTACAGAAGACACGCTTGCGAGTGGGCAAGCCAAATAATTTATAGCCAGCTTGGCGATCAGTGGCCATTGTGCCCTTTTCCCATACCAATACACTAATGGGTTCTGATCAAAGAAAACCTCTGTTGGGTCCTCCAGATAGGCCTGCACCATCCACTCAAGGCCCTCCAGGGGTGTTCCACTTTGCGTACCATCTGTTGCCTTTGCATCAACACTGGAACGAGCAAACCCTTGATGAGTTATCCAATCCGCTTCCGACAATATTATGGCTGGGCCTGGTGCAGGTGATGATGATGATACGGTTGCTGGTGTCGGTAACTGCTCTGAGGGAAAGTGACTGCCTTCGGCCACAGAAGTGGACCTTGACGCCGGATGGCCTGCTGCTTCAGTAGTACATGTGGTAGTTCCTTCAATTTCCTGCCGCTCTTTTTAGAACCCAGTGGCTGACAGAGCTAGTCAATGTTTGTACTTGGAAACATCTGCTTCATAAAAGGAATGAATGTATTGCTGGCCCGTGCCTTTTTGTACCGTGGATCCAGAATAGTGGCACTAATGTAATGTTGTTGAGGATGTATTCCTTTAAGCCTTGCATTGTCAGGTCGGCGGCTTAATAAGCTCTACACCAACTGATATGCGTCTTGCTTTTCAGCATCATCTCGGAACGTTGAAGACACCGCCTTCAGTTGGTGCTCCTGCATGCACAACAATGGGATAGTTTTGCCCAAAGTACAGTCCTCCCTGCTGACTTCCAGTGTGAAGACCTCAAAAGGACGAAGCATGTCTGTCAGGCTTTTAACTAGGTCCCATTCTTCCACCTCTAGCCTCATGTCTTTCATAGAAGCACCCCGTGCATGAAACACATAGTCATTGATTACCAAGTACTGCTCAAACAGATGCTCAAGCATGTAGAAGGTTGAGTTCCTACGTGTTGCCACCTCCTGGATGAGTCCTCTGACTGGCACTCTACGGTCACATTGAATGATCCTCATCTGCTTCCAGGCCTTACAAGAATGGCTAAAATTAATGCAGATTCTTCAGCAGGTGGTCAGTAACTTGCTGACTGTGTTTTCTTGAACAATAATGTTAATGCTGTGCTCCAAACACGGAACTCTGAAATAGCCACCATCAAACATGGCCTTAACTATATTACTGCCATTATCCGTGGAAACATAACCAATCATGTGCTTTTTTTGGCAGCAGCCATTCAAATACCTTACTGTTAAACTCCTCCAAAATGTTTATTGCAGTATGAGATTTCTCCATGGCAAACATGGCTACTGTGGCATGTTTTCTGAGTAGCTTGAAAAATTGTGACACTGTCTTCTCTCTAACCCACGCAAAAGAGACCCAGTGTGCAGTGATGCACATGTAATCAACTGCTTAGCAACTGGTCCACATGTCTGTTGTCAGGTGGATAGTGTGAACAGCACTCTTCTGCAATGCTGCCCCAATCACGACCAGCACATCTTGATGTAGTGCTGGAATCGCAACTTTGGCAAAATAGGACCGGCTAGGAACCTTCCATTTAGGGCAGACTGTTGCCACATATTCTAGAAAACCCACCCCTTCCAAGAAAAAGGGAGAAGGTCCAGCGCTAACATTTTAGCCAGCATTGCATTATGAAGACGTGCCATTGGGTGGTTGCTTTCAAATGGCGCCTCCGGCCAAAACATGCTTTTAATGGTGGTCTGGACCATTTTCATACGTAATGATGATGATCCAGACTTCTTCAACCCAGTTAGGCTCATTGATGTACTTTTTCGCATTGGTGTCTCTTACTGTGCCACCTAGATGTTGCTGGGGTAGAGGGTGTGGGCGCTACCTCTGCAGTGCTGCTGCCAGGGGTACTGTGTGTACCAGAAAAAATGTCTCTTGCTTCTTCACCTCCCCCATGCATGATCAGCTCCTCATCATCATCATCAGATGCAATATTAATGGCTACATTTGGATTTCTACTTTTGGCTTTCCCGGATGTTACTTAGGTGCACCTCCCACTGGATGCTGTGGTGTTTTTGGAGATGACCTCTCTGGCCTCCGGTACCATAGTTGGTACCAAGCTTACCCCGACTAACTACTTGTTTACAAATCGAACAAATAACTTGATTTTCCGCCTTTTTGCTAATACTAAAGAAGTCCCAAACTGGGGGAGTTGAGATTTCTGGTGGTGGTGGTGGAGGTGCCACTTTCAATGCCAGATGAAGTGGAGGATAGGCGTGGCGGAATTTGACTCTGTTGTGCACTTACAGCACCACTACTTGAGGTAATGGAGGTCGAGCTGGATGGAGGTCCCTGCCGGCCCTTTTGAAATATGGAAGCTGTAGGTCGTGTCGGTGTAGTAGTTACCTGTGTTGGTGGTGGTACCAGTGCCATGCCGCCCACATCCTGCACAGCAGAATTTTGGGATAGGGTAAAAATGTCTGTCTGCTGCATGCCCACTGGGGCTGGAGTGACGACTGTGATGACTAGGTCGTCATCGTCAGTCTGCTCATCAGCAGCAGAATACACCACTTTGACTTCTTCTTCATCATCACCCATAACTGAAAGCCTTGCGGGAACCTTCCTTTTATCTAGCGTTGCCGGCTCAGGGCGTGCCTCCCTCTCAGACTGAATTGGTGGGTGCCAATCAAGATCTAGATCATCAGAAAGAAGGGGGCTTGAAGTAGAAGTTGTACTATCCCTCCTTGACCTTTTTCTTGCTGGGGATCTGGAAGACAATGGACCATCAGGAGTGGCTTGCTCGGCTGATACCTCCGCATGAATCTCGATTTCCTGATGTGCCCCTACTTCGAGAGGAACAAGTATTGTGGGCAGTTGTGCCTCTCCTTGTGCCTCTCCTTGTGCCTGTCCATGCGCCTCTCCATGCACCTCTCCTTGCGCCTCTCCTTGCGCCTCTCCTTGCGTCTCTCCTTGTGCCTCTCCTTGCGCCTCTCCTTGTTGCACCTGTGGTTGTCGTTGCACCTGTGGTTGAACACTCGTCAGATGAGTTACACCCTGCGTTGATTGGATGCTACTTTGCGATGAGTCAACGCCAACATCACTGGTCGATGGTGAAAGACCAATTAAAGTGACTGCCACTGCGGCACTCATGGGCTTGAGCCTAACTTGGAGTGGTGGCACTGAGACCAATGAAGCGGAGGTGCTGCTCCCAGCTTGGTCCCCAGCGGACACCGCAGCTGCAGGCGTAGTTTTTTTTTCCCCAAAAAAGTGTTGGTCGGCACACCAGTCTCCTTGGTAAGTGGCACCACTTGCTTCTTCTGCTCCTTCTTACTGGCAGTGGCACTAGCAACTTTCTTGGTACAGGAGCTACGGCCACCTTTCTTTGGGCCCGTCTTCTTCCGATGTCAGAACAGCAGGACGCAGTTGCACGAGTTGCAGAGTTGTCTGTGGCCACCACACGTGACATCACGTGAAGTTGTGCACACACCGCAGCAGGACTTCTTCCTGGCACTACAACAAGTGATGATGATGAGGATGATTCCTGGTTCTCAGTCTTTGTGCACCTAAAATCAAAGAAGCCAGTGGAACATCAGTTAAATAAATGTTGCATATGTCGTGCTTTAATTAATACTATGAAACTAGGCATTTATTATTATTTACACCACACACCCGAAAACGGAAAGACCTAAAATAAAAATTGCAATTCTAATCAAAAATAGATGTTTAAATGAATAGAAAAGAGACCACAGAGAGAGAGTTGTTTCATGCACCCATATATAACCCTAGGCCTACTGACCTGCAAGCTTGCCGGCCTATGGCAATAACTGCCTGGACTCAATATGCCCCCCCCAACCACATGGCCAGGCCCTGGACCAGGCCTCAAAATGGCACCCACCCACATGGCCAGGCCATGCTGCAGGCTCCAGTAACACCCACAAAATCAAAATACACACAAAAATCACCCCAATCCAATGGCATCCATGCCCTAAATGATGTTTAAATTCCAGAGACTCCACTGAAGGACATGCCCTAGACCCCCACCTACATGGCCTGACACTGGACCAGGCATCAAAATGGCCCCCACCCACATAGCCATGCCCTGGACCAGGCACCAACAATACCCAAAAAATCGAAATACACACAAAAATCACCCCAATCCAATGCCATCCATGCCCTAAATGATGTTTAAATTCAAGAGACCCCACAGAAAGACTTGACTCATGCACCACTGACTACCCCTGGGCATAGTGGATGAAAGCAAGGCAGACTGGGTGCAGACCTATGGCATAAAGCACACTGCCTGGCTTCAAAATGTCCCCTAGACCCCAACCCACATGGCCAGGCCCAGGACCAGGCATCAAAATGGTCCACAACCACATTGCCAGGCCCTGGACCAGGCCCCAACAACACCCAAAAACTCGAAATACACACAAAAATCACCCCAATCCAATGCCATCCATGCCCTAAATGATGTTTAAATTCAAGATACCCCACAGAAAGACATGGCCCATGCACCACTGAGCAGTACCCCTGGGCATAATGGATGAAAGCAAGGCAGACTGGGTGCAGGCTTATGGCACAAAGCACACTGCCTGGCTTCAAAATGGCCCCTAGACCCCCACCCACATGGCCAGGCCCTGGACCAGGCATCAAAATGGCCCCCACCCACATGGCCAGGCCCTGGACCAGGCACCAACAATACCCCAAAAATCGAAATACACACAAAAATCACCCCAATCCAATACCATCCATGCCCTAAATGATGTTTAAATTCAAGAGGCCCGCGAGGATGGATGCCTGTTAACTGTGTTCTGTCTAAATGACCATACGCCCATGCAGATGTGCCGAATACCTGGGTCCATACCTAATAGGTCCTATCCAGTGTAATGATGTTTAGCCTTGATCCTTAGTTACTCCACTGTAACATATGACTGTGATTTTTCCCCCTCCGGGAGACCTCCCTGGGTCATTTGGTGGATTGGGGCTCTATTCCGTCACTTACTACTGTGCTGCTCTGGTTTCTAATTGCGCTATGCCATGAACTTTCTTACCATCGACATTCACTCCAATACAGATCCCTTACTGCTTTGATCTGCTGCAATAGGATTGCTGCTATATTGCATCACTATTAGTTGATCTTGAACGCCCTCTCTATGTTCACATCACCTGTTATTCTAAATAAGTCAATGAATGTGTATCGCTGCCGGCCATATACGGTTGTAGGCACACTGCTGTGTATTTCCGCTTGACTGTCAATAAAAGTTTATAATCCCAAAAAAATAAATAATAATAAATAAATAAAAATTCAAGAGACCCCACAGAAAGACATGGCCCATGCACCACTGAGTAGTACCCCTGGGCATAATGGATGAAAGCAAGGCGGACTGGATGCAGGCCTATGGCACAAAACACACTGCCTGGTTTCAAAATGGTCCCTAGAACCCCACCCACATCTCCAGGCCCTGGACCAGGCCTCAAAATGCCCCCACCCGCATGGCCAGGCCCTGGACCAGGCCACAACAACACCCCAAAATCACCCCAATCTAATGCCATCCATGCCCTAAATGATGTTTAAATTCAAGAGACCCCACAGAAAGACTTACCCCTTGCACCACTGACTACCCCTGGGCCTACTGGTTAGTGTGTCTTTAAAACGCACCCCAAAATTATAAACAAATTCCACATAGATATAAGAGTGAGCTATTCAATTCCATGCCATCCATGCCATAAATTATATTTAAGTTCAACAAAACTCACAGAAATAGTTGTATCATGCACCCATGACTAACCCTTGGCCTACTGTGGCTACCCACAATATATATTTTTTAAAGGTTATAAATTGTAGTTGCAGCAACTGCAATGCCCCAAACAAACAACACCAACTTACTTGTAAAATCTCAACTCCAAAAGTGATCCAAACACAAATATCCAGCAGCCACAAAGAGTAATCCTTCCAGCTCCAGATCCAAATGAAAAGTGACCAGGACATGGACAAAGCACTGGGAGGAGCCTGCTGGACAGGAACAGGATGTTGGAGACTCTGGGGCACTTCTTTCCTCCCAACCCCCAAAAAATGCACTCCTTGCACAAAACAGTGCAGCCAAATGTCAATCTGAGGAGTTATTCTGATCCAAATCATCATTTCAGAAGGTTTATGCTGCCAGTGATAGATTTCTTGTTCAGAATTGCAACTTTTGCGATTTCGGGAAAGCGAGCTGTTCAAATCTCCCGCCAGATGTCAGCTGCGCGTCGCATCTACGTATTCGCTATTGTTTACTCTCACGATACGTGAGTGCTGGTCCTTATGACGTATTTGCGTACTAAAAATCTCGCATTGCAAGATGGCGGGACTCCATGATGTACTCGCGGTTGAATAGTCTTGTGCGATCACGCCATGACGTACTCGCAGTGTGATCACGCAGCAAGATCGAAAATGGCGCACGCAAACCGGGAGGAAAACAACTCGGCGAACTCATAATCACGGTAAGTCAACGCCGCATGCGCAAGATTGTATTTTTGAAGCGCAACCAAGCAAAAAAATCCACCAACTCGCAAATTGCAAATTCTTTGACAATTTCGCGCAATTCGCGAACCGCCAAATTGCCAAAAATTCGCAAATTCCGCGAGCGGAACTGATTTTCAGCCCATGCTTAGTAATTGATCACGTAACTTACCTGCTAAGTGAATTTCCTCCCATAGGATAACATTGGTGATTCTATATGAAAAAGTTTCTAAGTGTCAACTTTTGAAATGCAATAATAATCTTTAAAAATCGTACCTCTAACTAAAACGCATTTACTCACCTGTTTTTAGGAAATGGCCCAGGTTGGCCTAGAGTTCAGTTCTTGGGTGTGTGAATTCATTTGCTGATTGAGTATCTACATCAAATGCTTTACACTGTCCTCTGACACTGCCTTACTGCTAGACCAAGCAACCACTTCAGAGAGTAAGGTTCTATCTAACTTTAGCCACTGCCAAACCTCTGGAGACCCTTGGACTCTAAACACACTTTACCTCACTTTGGTGCAGTATATATCAAGCCAGTTTCTTACAGGTATTGCGCTGGAGAAACCAGTGTATCTCTCACCATAGTGACACTGGCACCTGTATCCATCAGGGCTTCTATTCTAGTCCCATTTATCTAGGGGTATTGCAAATACTTCTTTAAGTTGGGTGGCCACACAGCTAAAGTGGCAAACTTCACCCTCAGTGACTAGAGCTGCTTCAGTGTGAACCCTAATTTGCTCTGGGCACACTGTTGATCCCATCTGGAGACTAGCTACACCATTACTAACTGAGGAAATACTAGGGTGATTCTTGCTAGTACAAGTAAAATCTCCAGCCCAGTGTCCCAACTTCTTACAGTTGAAACACCAGGCCTTCTGGGGATCAAAGTTCTTCCTTTTGTATCTTCCAGTGGTCTTGGAAGAGTTTTGGGACCCATGCCCCTGTACAGGTTTTTGGGGTCCCTGTGAAGACTCAGTCTTTTTTTCTTTAGGATTCTCACCCCCTTTTCCCTGGGAAGGTTGTGAAACCCCTTTCTTTTGGTTGCCCCCAGTGGTTGTTTTTGTCACCCTAGTCTTGACCAAGTGGTCTGCCTTCTTTCACAATTCTTTGGGAGAAATTAGACCCAGGGCTACCAGATGTTGATGTAACTTTTCATTTGTGCAATTAATCAAAACATGTTCTTTCATGAACAGATTGTAAAGCCCATTGAAATCATGCACTTTCTTTCCAGTCAACCATCAATATAGTGTTTTGACTGAGTAGTCAACTAACTCAATCCCGGATTGGTTTTGGGTTTTGTGAGCCCCCCTGAATCTAATCCTATATTCCTCAGTTGTAAGTCCAAAGCCCTCAGCACAGTATTCTTCATAAGGTCATAAGACCCAGCATTTTCCTGGTAAGGGTCAGAATTCTGTTCCTGCAGTTACCAGTGAACAGTTCCCAAAGAAGTGCCCCCAGTGTGACTTCCTCACTTTCCTCATTTCACAAGCCCTCTCAAAGGCTGTGAACCATTTGGTGATGTCATCACCTTCCTCAAATTTGGGGACAGTCCCTTTAGGGATTTTGGAGTCATAAGATTGCCCTCTGTCCCTATTTTTTTTTTTAAACAAGTTTTATTGGCATTTGTTACTCAGTCTGGGAAAATACATATTATTGCCTAGTCTTGTGACTCCCTCCTGGCTCTTCAGAATGTACTGCTCTTCCGGGCATCCGGTTCCTCCTTCATTTCTCTTCTTACTCTGTGGCTGCCTGCCTCATTATGCATGCTAACTGCAATCGATTCCATCCATAGTAACATTCAAACAGTCCCCCTTCAACAATCCCACCCACCACCCCCTCCCCTGCTGCTGTCGATGAACCTGCCAAGACGCCCCTCATTGTATACATGTTCTGGGTCTCACTTGCTTCCGTCTGAGCCGTGTGTCTTGCTCATATTACCCTCCATGTTCGTGGATGTTAGGATGTTATGGCCCACTCATGCCTCATCTCCAGCTCCTCCGTAAACCAGGTACACGGGCTGGCCGGTTGGGATCCAGCCTGTGGCGTGCCAGGTGCAGACTTCTGGTCCTCATTCTTCAGGTCATCAACCAACACTCCCCAGGCCTGCACCCTCTCCAGTCGTCCTATGCCTCTCTTTGCATTCCGAAGCAGTATTCTATGTTCACAGCTTGCCCATTTCACTAGTTTCCCGTTTCCAATGGTCTATCCCCGGACCTGCCGGGGCCTTCCACTTTCTGGTGAGTTCACGTTTTGAAACCTGGCCATGACCTTAGTTTTAGAGGAGTGGGGGAATAGGTTGAGCAGCACATGACTGGGAGTGCATGGGATCTCCTTCTCAGTGAAGCGTGCTGTCTCCCTAACCACTTCTTGCCGGTACCCCTCTATCTGCGGGCAGCTCCACATCATATGAATGTAACTAGCCCCTATCTCCTGGCAGCGATTAATTCTGTCAGGTGTAATATAAGCCCTATGCAGAGTATAAAAACAAATTAATTGGAATCGTGCAATGCGGGATACCTTGGTGGCTCGGAGCAGCGCATTTTCCCAATCCTTATCAATTATAGGACTCCCAATGTCTGCTTCCCATTTATCTTTCAGGCTCTCCAGTGGCCCCATGGAGTCCGACCGAATGGCTCGATAGAGGCATGAGAACGCCTTAATGACCCCTCCTGCTAGACTTATGTATTCGCATGCAGAGCGAGTAGGTGGTTCAAGTGTCCCCTGACCCCAGTGCCTGCGCATAACTCTGGTGACCACCCCATATAATAGAAAGTGTCCCTGTGGAATATCCCAATTGGCTTGGAAGACCGCTAACGTGAGCAGCTCCCCTTCTACGTAGAAAATCCTCTATCTTAGGGACTCCTTCCAATAACGCCACGGACATCTCAGGGGAGTAGGGACGTTTGGTTTTGGTCTTCTGAAGACACCTTAGCCAGCAATTTCTTATTACCCTATGCTCCGAAGAGTTTATGGTGCACTGTTTAATGGTGCCCATGAGTGTACTCATGACAGCTGCTCTATTCGGGGTGAAAGGGGGCGTCCGCCTGTCCGGGTCCAGACTTTCCGCCACCCACTGTGTAAATCGTTGGAGCTGTCCCGCCAGATAGTAGTTCTCCATATCCGGCACCGCTAGGCCCCCCTCAGCTTGCGCTCTTCGCAGTGTACCAATGCCACTCTGTGTCTGCTGAGGCCCCAAATAAAAGTGGCCAGAAGCGAGTCGAGAGAACAGAACCATGCCCTAAAGATCCACACTGGGAGTGTGGTAAAAAAATATAGCAACCGGGGTAACGCCACCATTTTCAGCAGTGGTATGCGCCCCACCACTGACAGGGGCAACGTTCCCCAGAACGCCATACTGCCTTTTAGCGATCTGAGCCCCCCCCGATATTGCCCTCCTGAACGTCAGAGAGATCATGATATACTCTAACTCCTAGGTATCTGAAACACTGTGGTTCCCATTGTAGGTCCCCCAAGCCTGCAGGCGGCAGAGCCTCCTTTGTTATTGGGAAAAGTCGTGACTTCTGCCAGTTAACGTAGAGTCCAGAAAGTGTTCCAAACTCGTCCATCATGCGCCGGACTCCCCCCAATGCTGCCACTGAGTCCTTCAGGAAAAGCAGGAGATCATCCGCATATAATGCGATGTGGTGTGTCTGCTCTGCCAGTCTAATGCCCTCATATAGCATCCTCGATTGTGCCACACAAGCCAGTGGCTCTATCACCAGCGCAAATCACAGGGGGGAGAGGGGACGCCCCTGCCGTGTGCCCCTCTCCACATTGTCTTGCATGGAAACGGTGCGGCCAGTGCGGACCTGCGCCACCGGGTCTTTATAGAGTAATTTAACCCATTGGATGAATCCCTGCCCCAGCCCCTTCCGCGAGAGCACTGCATATAAAAATTCCCACTTAAGGCTATCGAATGCTTTCTCGATATCAATAGAGAAGATCACCCCCTCCTGCACCTCTGCCGCACCATGTTGTAGCAGTCGCCTAATGTTCAGGGTTGTGTTTTGGCTAGGGATGAATCCCGCTTGATCGGAGTGCACCAAGGAGGTCATATGCGGTAGCAGCCTGGTGGCAAATATTTTACTGAGTATTTTAAAATCAAGATTTAGCATCGAAAGTGGTCGGTATGCTGAGCACTCTGTTGGGGTCTTTTCAGGTTTGAGCAGGGGGATCATTACCGCCTCCCTCGTTGGTGTGGTAACCTCCCACTGTCCCACGCTTCCCCATATAGTTCCACTAATCTGGGTGCCAGCTCCACCATGTATGTGGCATAGAATTCCTGAGGCAGTCAATTAAATTCATAAACTTTATTCGACAGTTAAGTCATAAAAGCAGTACATAAAATACACATTTTCAATATAATATTCCATTAAAATGTATACAATAAATATTTAAAACATGATTGAACTTTAAGAGACTATGTCAAATATCTTATATCCTTAAAACTCATCAATATATACAGTCCAGGGTAATATTACTCAGAGCTCAATTAAAAGAATACATCCCCTCTTTTCCACAACTAATTTGAGTGAATGAATATAAAATCCTTCATTTTACTGCCGTAACTGTTTTAGCCGAATTACCGAAGCACATTTTAGGAACTTAGCCACAGCTATAACAATTGGGAGACTGGGATCAGTACATAAGATTCTTAATGCCTCTTCGTGTCTGTGGGTGCCTATTAGTTTACATTTAGGTTTCACCCACATTGATCTAGGAGCAGCACATAAGGGACAAAAGAAAAGGAGGTGACTTATAGATTCTTGTTCGTCCCTGCACCTAGGGCATTTGCCATTGTCGTTTTCTCCTGCCCATTTCCCTGTGAATGACCTTATTGGAAGGGTGCCTACTCTAAATTGAAAGTAGAGTTTTCGGTCACACTGCTTCTCTATGCATCCCAATATAATTCCAGCTTTGGTTGTGCCTTAAATTCGAGAAAACGACCTGTTAGATGGGAAACGGAACCCTTTATGCATGCTTTTGAGTTAACCATCTCCCAATATTTAGCCTTCAAATTTTTTTTAGAAGGGAAGAACGCATTTGCGGGATCATTCCACAATTCTCCCATTTCCAGGCTGACTAGCAAGGACCTAATGTCCTTCAGCCAATGTATTTTTATGGAAGGAATCTTTAGCAATTATTTCCTTTAGGCCCCATGCATAATGCTGTAGTTCCTCTGTGGTCCATATCCTACGCCAATACAATTGCGGCCGTAGGGAAGCAAGATCTTGGACAGCTTTTTTTCCCCAGATTTTCAAACCCCCAGAGCTCAGCCCCGTAAAGGGCTGAACTTAACACCTTCATCCGGTATATCTCCAATAATGGGCTAATAGGTTTCGATACTGAGGCATCAAACCTTTTCAGCAGGAGACCTGCCTGCTGGTGATGTTTTAATACTGCAAGGTCTAATTGGCTAGTCCAGCCCATGTCTCTCTGGAGGGTAACCCCCAGATATGTAAAGGCGTCAACCCGCTCAAGCGGGGATTTATTCAAGTGTATGCTCCCTCTGAAAGGTTTACCAGGCCTGGCCGGTTTATGTTCTGTAAGGACCATAAACTCTGTTTTCGCTGTATTTATTTCTAAGCCCCGGCCCAAGCAAAAATCTTCAAAACGCCGCAGGGCACGCTGGAGCCCACTTGGCGTTTTTGAGATTATCAAGGTGTCGTCCGCGAACATGAGGATAGGGACTCGCTTACCAGCCATCACAGGGGCATCGGTCGGGACCAGGGAGAGGAAGTGAGGAAGTTCATGAAGAGCGAGAACAAGGTAGGTACCATGAGGCAACCTTGCCGCACTCCCCGCTCAACAGGGAAGGTTTCCGTAACCTCGCCCTGTCGTCCCCACCGAACCCGAGCAAACGTATCCTCATGTAAGTGAACGATCAAACTAAACAACTCAGGGGCCATCCCTAGCTCATCCAGGACTCGCTGTCATGACTCCGTTATGCCGTTTGCACAAATGCCCCTAGAAGGAGCTTAAGTCCCTCATAAAATCCACCCCTGTCCCATGCATCCTGCACGCCATAGTTGGAATGTGTAACAGTCTGTGCATATTGATTGGTGTAACATTTCTGTAGTTCGTGTTAAATTGAGTACTATTTATAATAAATATGAGAATTCCGTAGATAATCCTGGTTTTTGACATAATGTTTGGGCTAAGAATCCAGTTTTGATGGCTGGTTCTAATGGTTGCTAAGTGTGCATTCTTTGGACAGAAAACACATAATGCGGGCAAACCGGCAGGGAAGAACAATCGAGAAACGCACAAGCACGCACGGAAAAGGTGCGCGATGCGTCATCAGTCGTTCAGGTGGCGCTCGAGTATAAATAGCCACACCCGACGTTTCCAGATGCTTTGCCTTCCTCCTCCTTCGAAGAAGACTCACCTGAGCAGTCTCCAGAGGACCCGACGACCTGGCAACGCCCCAAGAGCATCCGGATACCAAGACTTTCGCCTACGCGGTGCAAGAAAAGAAAAGAAGCATTAAAGCTAAGTGAACATTTTTTCTATTTAGGAAAAAGGCGCCCAACGCAAGCAAGCAGAAAAACAAACTTACCTGGCAATATTCGGAGACAAATTTGTTGAATCCTGGCAAAAGACTTTTGTTGATATTTTATTTCCTGAAAGAAATGAAAAGACTTTGAGACTTTCATCAAAGAAAACCTAGGGAAATGCTAAGATTGTAAATCTTATGTTATGTTTAGGATGTTGTTTCTTTTGTTTGAAATATTAATATACAGGTTGTGAAGAACCCTGAAAACAAGAGAGTATTCAGAGTAAGTGACGCAAGAAACAGGATTGGCTAATTTAGGGGTAAAATTTGAAATAGGAAAATATTCAGTAACTTATTCTTTTCATTAATATCTACTTAGGAGCCCAATTACCATAAGACCGCACTCTATCTTCTTGAAGACAACCAACGCCTAGTACAAGACTCTTCACAACGACAACACGGACGCGACGCCTAGCTTCTGAAGTCGCAGGTAGGCTCTTCTTGAATTAGACAAGAGGGAATCACTTTTAGTTTAGGTAGTCAGCAAAATATAAACAGGAGTTTAAATTACAGAAGTTTTCCTTGTTGCTTCGCAGGTCGACATCAAAGGAACAGGTGGCATCCCCGATCCGGCCCTCCTCCCGAAATTCTATTTCATCACCTTAGTGTAATATTTAATCACAGGGTGTTGCCTAGAACTCAGGGAAGTTGGTCTATAAAGTCTCTGCGAAATCAATCTACAAGCATCCTACAGGTAAGAGTGCTTGAACCCTGACAGAAGGCAAAGCCCACGAAAAATATTTCGCCCAGACGCTATGGATCCAACTACCTCAGTTTCTTTGCAAGACATAGCAAGTATTTTGACTGACATAAAATCTGAAAATGCCGCCATTAGAAGGGATATTACAGCCTTACAAAATAGTATTCAAGGAGCAAATGTTTCTGGTCCTAGTACCTGGAGCTTTTCTCCTACTCAAAAACCGGTACTAAAATCACCAACATTTCAGCCAGGACTTCAAAGCTTACATTCAAGTTCCTCAAATGTACCAACTCAAATCCAGGTAGTTACTCCAGTACCAGTTCCCTTAGCACAACCAGAAAGGTTTTATGGGGACAGTAACAAGTTCACAATCTTTTTAAATCAATGCAACTTGCATTTCATAGCCAAACCCACAGCTTTCCCTGATGATTCTTCTAAAATTGCGTTTATATTATCGTATTTAGGAGGAGATGCAGCCCTTTGGTAGTAGATCGTGATGACCCAATTCTCTATGACCTCAGACGATTTAAGAATACTATGAAAAAATTGTTTGCTAAACATGTTTTTGTTCAATCTGCAGATCATGAACTACTTCATTTGAAACAAGGGTCATCAGATTTACTACATTACATTTCTCAGTTCAACAGATTAGTATTAGAAGCTCATTGGCCGGAAAGTAAAATGGTTTCTCTTTTTTATAAAGGCCTAAAAGACGAGTTAAAAGATATGATTACACAAATTTTGGATCCACCAGATGACATAGAAGAGTTCATAGATCTGGTAGTTAAATTGAATCATCGTTTATCAGAACGTAAAGGGGAAAAAGGGAAAGCTGAACAAATGTTGTTTTCCTTCAAAGACAGAGTTAGTGTCAAAACTGAGCCTACGAATAAAATAGATCTTAGAGAACCAATGCAAATCGGTACCATAAAGGACCTTTGACTAAAGAAGAGAAAGACAAAAGAAAAAAATTAAATCAATGTCTTTACTGCGGCAAAACTGGACATTTTGTTAAAGAATGTCCAATACGCCCTAATAAGCCTAAAGGAAAGATTACAGACACAGGTTTAGTCCAGCAGTCGGAAAACTAACATGCTCGACAAAACAAGAGGTCAGTTTGTCTAGTACATTATCCAGCTTGGCCTCCACAACTCCAGATATAACTTTCCAACACCTCAGTATTAAAATTTCTTTACAATCTCACTCAAAAGAAGGAAGAGTTTGGTCAGTTGACGCTTTAATTGACTCGCGTGCCACAGGTAATTTTATTGACACACACTTTTTGCACAAATTAGAATTTAAGTCAGAACCTAAACTTCACCCAGAGTTAGTCAGAGCAGTTGACGGAAAGGAATTATCTTCTGGACTCATACAGTACCATACTGAGATTCTTCAAAAGACTTGTTTATCCATACATAAAGAAGAAATCACATTTGACATCATAGATGCCCCTCAATTCCGCCTAATTTTAGGAATTCCATGGCTTGTAAAACATAACCCTAAAATAGATTGGGTGAAGAAAACTGTATTATTTAATTCAGAATTCTGTAATTATTCTTGTCTTCAACATCAAATTCCAGAACTTTTAGTACAAGGTTATGATTTTCCTATGGATTCTAAGAGTGTATTGCTGTTGGAAGGTGTCCCGAAAGAATATTCCGATCTCCATGATGTGTTCGATAAGAAGAAGGCCAATACCCTACCACCACACAGGGATTTTGATTGTCGGATGGATTTAATGCCCGGGGCTACTTTGCCGTGTAGGCGGATATATGCCCTCACTGAAAAAGAAAATGAACACCTGAGGGAATATCTAGATGAATACCTAGACAACTGTTTCATTCGACACTCTAAATCACCAGTATCTTCCCCTCTATTTTTTATCCCTTAAAAAGGAGGTGAATTGCGTATGAGTATTGACTACCGTGCCTTAAATAATGTGACAATTAGGAATAGATATCCTCTCCCGCTAATTCCAACTTTATTAGATCAGTTGAAAGATGCTACCATTTATACAAAATTGGACCTGCAAGGAGCCTACCATTTAGTGAGAGTTCGAAGTGGTGACGAATGGAAGACTGCATTCCGTACCAAATTCGGCTTATATGAGTACCAAGTCATGCCATTCGGACTCTGTAATGCTCCAGCAGCTTTTCAATTTATTATAAATGAGGTTTTAAGAGACTTTCTGGATATTTGTTGCATAGTTTACATAGATGATATTCTCATCTATTCCAAGAACACCACAGAACATGTAAAACAAGTAAGAGCTATTCTTCAACAACTTCTTGACAATTCCTTATTTATAAAATTAGAAAAGAGTACCTTTCATACTACTAGAGTAGAATTCCTTGGGTATATTTTAAGTCATAAAGGAATTGAGATGGATCCCCAAAAAATTCAGGCAGTACTCGATTGGCCCAGCCCTTCCACAGTAAAACAAATTCAGAGTTTTTTAGGATTCGCCAACTTTTACAGGCGATTCATTTGTAATTTTTCTCAAATCATAACACCAATAACTAGGTTATTACGAAAAAATTTAAAATTTGAATGGACAAAGGATGCTGAAAAAGCCTTTCAAAATCGAAAACAACAATTTACTTCAGCACCTATCTTAATGCATCCTGATCCTTCCATTCCCTTCATAGTTGAAGCAGATGCTTCACAATTTGCTGTTGGGAGTATTTTATCTCAAAGGCAAAAGGAGTCCAGTCAAATGCATCCGATAGCATATTATTCAAGAAAACTGTCCCCTACAGAACAGAACTATGCAATTGCAGACAAAGATTTGTTAGCCATCAAAGCAGTTTTTGAAGAATGGGGTCATTATTTGTTAGGTGCTAGACATCCGGAGACTATTTATACAGACCATAGAGACCTACAAAGTTTGCGTTCTGTAAAAGCTCTCACTGCAAGACAATTATGTTGGACACTTTTCTTTAATGATTACAATTTCATAATCACTTACCGTCCAGGAAAAGAGAATCAAAAAGCTGACGCTTTGTCACTCATTGGAATCCCTGAAGAAAGAGATTGTTTAGCAGACAAAATCCAACCTGTATTATCTGATCACTGTTTTAAGGTAGGAGCTACGTACATTGATGTAGTAGAGGAAATCAAAAAAGAAGTACAAGGAAGACTAACACAAAAGTGGCAAGATCAGTATCCTTTATTACAGACAAATGACGAATTATTGTACATGAATGAACAAATATTTGTACCTACTCAAAAGTTACAAAATAAAGTGATACAATTACATCATGATACTCTGATGTCTGCACATCCTGGGATAACAAAGACTAGTCATTTAATCAAAAGAAAATTTTGGTGGCCCTCTATGTTATCTGACGTTCAGAACTATATTGAAACTTGTGTTGTATGCACTCAAAATAAAACACAACATCAAGCACCTAGTGGTCTTCTCCTTACACGTCCAATACCACCTCAACCGTAGCATACTGTATCCCATTATTTTATAGTCGAGCTCCCAAAAACTAAGAATGGTTTTACCACCATTTTAACCGTAGTTGATCATTTTTCTCGGATGGCCCATTTCATCCCATTAAAGAAAATCCCGTCAGCTAAAGAGTTAACTCAGATATTCTCTAAAGAAATAATTTGTTTACATGGCATCCCCTCGGTGATAATTTCAGACAGAGGCCCCCAATTCATTTCTCACTTTTGGCAACATTTAGGAAAAACTCTAAATATGGATATCCGCACATCTTCTAGCTAGCACCCCCAAAATGATGGTCTTACAGAAAGAACCAATCAAACCATAGAACAGTTTTTACGATGTATGTTAGTAGAGGAAGAACAAGAATGGTCGGATATATATGGATGTTGGAATTTGCTTACAATAACATGGACAGCTCCTCTACTAGTTTATCTCCATTCTTTAGTACATATGGTTTTCATCCTAAAAATATTCCTGGGTCAGTTAAATTTCCTTTTATAATTCCATCTTTGGACAAACACATTAAAAGACTGATTCATATTCAAACTCAGGCCCAGTATCATTTAGCACAAGCAAAAGAAAACCAAAAAGGTATCTCAGATTCACACAGAAAACAACAACCCAAATACTCCATCGGAGATAAGGTATGGTTATCCACAAAAAACTTAAAGATAAAAGCTTGTAAAGAATTCTGTCCTCGTTTTATCGGGCCATTTGACATAGAAAAAATAATAAATCCTGTCAGTGTAAAGTTGACTTTACCACTCAAATACCGATTTCATTCAGTATTTCATGTGTCTTTGATTAAGCCATTTAATCCCATGACCAGATTTAAGAAACCTCCCTCAGTTATACAAATTGATGGAATCCCAGAATTTGAAGTACAGAAAGTTGTAGATTCAAAAAGAATCCGTGGGAAACTGTTTTATTTGATACATTGGAGGGTTATGGCCCAGAGGAGCGATCCTGGGAGCCTCTTGCTAACTTACAGAATGCTCCACGTTTAGTAAAACTATTTCATCTGCAATATCCAGAGAAACCAAAACCAGTCCCTCAGGTTTTAGAGGGACTTTTAAAGGGGGAGTACTGTCATGACTCCGTTATGCCGTTTGCACAAATGCCCCTAGAAGGAGCTTAAGTCCCTCATAAAACTCACCCCTGTCCCGTGCATCCTGCACGCCATGGTTGGAATGTGGTAGCGCATGTAACAGTCTGTGCATATTGATTGGTGTAACATTTCTGTAGTTCGTGCTAAATTGAGTACTATTCATAATAAATATGAGAATTCCGTATATAATCATGGTTTTTGACATAATGTTTGGGCTAAGAATCCAGTTTTGATGGCTGGTTCCAATGGTTGCTAAGTGTGCGTTCTTTGGACAGAAAACACATAATGCGGGCAAACCGGCAGGGAAGAACAATCGAGAAACGCACACGCATGCAGGGAAAAGGTGCGCGATGCGTCATCAGCCGTTCGGGTGTGGCTCGAGTATAAATAGCCACACCCGACGTTTCCAGACGCTTTGCCTTCCTCCGCCTTTGAAGAAGACTCACCTGAGCAGTCTCCAGAGGACCCGACGACCTGGCAACGCCCAAAGAGCATCCGGAAACTAAGACTTTCGCCTACGCGCTGCAAGAAAAGAAAAGAAGCATTAAAGCTAAGTGAACATTTTTTCTATTTAGAAAAAAGGCACCCAACGCAAGCAAGCAGCAATTACAGAAAAACAAACTTACCTGGCAATATTCGGAGACAAATTTGTTGAATCCTGGCAAAAGACTTTTGTTGATAATTTATTTCCTGAAAGAAATGAAAAGACTTTGAGACTTTCATCAAAGAAAACATAGGGAAATGTTAAGATTGTAAATCTTATGTTATGTTTAGGATGTTGTTTCTTTTGTTTGAAATATTAATATACAGGTTGTGAAGAACCCTGAAAACAAGAGAGTATTCAGAGTAAGTGACGCAAGAAACAGGATTGGCTAATTTAGTGGTAAAATTTGAAATAGGAAAATATTCAGTAATTTATTCTTTTCATTAAAATCTACTTAGGAGCGCAATTACCATAAGACTGCACTCTATCTTCTTGAAGACAACCAACGCCTAGTACAAGACTCTTCACAACGACAACACGGACGCGACGCCTAGCTTCTGAAGTCGCAGGTAGGCTCTTCTTGAATTAGACAAGAGGGAATCCCTTTTAGTTTAGGTAGTCAGCAAAATATAAACAGGAGTTTAAATTACAGAAGTTTTCCTTGTGGCTTCGCAGGTCGACAACCAAGGAACAGGTAGCGTCCCCGATCCGGCCCTCCTCCTGAAATTCTATTTCATCACCTTAGTGTAATATTTAATCACTGGGTGTTGCCTAGAACTCAGGGAAGTTGGTCTATAACGTCTCTGCGAAATCAATCTACAAGCATCCTACAGGTAAGAGTGCTTGAACCCTGACACTCGCCACAGCTTGTCACGTGGAACCAGGCCGAAAGCCGCCCTTAAATCAACAAATACGGCATATAAAGTACCTTTCTCCAATACCACAGAGCGGCAATAAAGGATAATGAACCGAAAGACCTGATCTATCGTCCTGGTCCTGGGTCGAAAGCCAGCCTGGAGGTAACTCAAGATGTTTTCTTCATCCATCCAGGTCTGGATTTTTCCCAATACCAGACGGCCCATGATTTTTTGGATGGAGTCGATCAGGCTAATAGGCCTGTAATTGCCTGCTAACGACTTGTCCCCTTTTTTGTAAACAGGCACTTTTTCAGCACCTTTCCAAGATTGGGAGACTTCCATCCCTCCACCTATGGCATTTGCAAGATACGTAATATACAACCGCCATCTGTTTTTATCATTTAAAAATAGATCAGCAGGGACACAATCCATGCCTGGGGCGCGTCCCTCAGTTACTACATCAAACGCCCTGTCTACTTCACTTACAGTGAAGGCGGCCTCCTTATAAAAAGTATGAACATAAATCCCCTCACTGACGCCGACTTCACTTTTGGCGTACTGTGGCCTAAAATAATCAATCAATGAGTTCTGAGCAACATTATTCTGTGGGCTCTCATGGCGCCCACCCCTGTCCCATTTAAAAATATCCCAAAAAGATTTTGGGTTTTTGGACGCACATGCCTCCTTAAGGTCCTGCCATCTGCTCTCTTCCCATGCTTTTTTAGCAATAAACTGTTTATGCCTATAATTAGCTCAGGCCACCTTTACTTTGCTAGGATCCTTAGTTTTTAATGCTTGGCCCAGCTCCCCCCTAGCTTGTCTACAGGTACCATTATACCAACTCTCAGTTTTACAAGTTCGAGCTCTATTGCCTAGGCTAGGTTTCCAAAGTGTGTTTTTAGTTTTGTGAAGAATTTATCATGGGCTTCCATAAAGGGTTACAATGACCCGTACGTTATATCAACCTCCATAGTTGCGAGCACACCATCCAGATCTATCTCGATGTCAGTCATAGTTTTTGGATGCTCTGCAACTTGGCACCACTTAAGGTGGCGCTCATCATTTGTTATAACTAACTCTGGGGGTATAAATTCCCGGGTCTCTTCATCTACTTTATCTAGGCCCAGTCTGAACAGCGCAGTCAGGGGTTGTGGTCACTCTCGATGCGGGGTATTAACTTCATATCAACAAGAGTGTACCACAGCTTAAGGGGATCAAGTAGATAATCTATATTACTGGTCCTAACACCATTATCATACGTTTTCTTACCCATCCTGTCTGACAATGTTCGGCCATTAGCAGCCCTCAACTGGTTCCCTATGCAGAGACCCTTCCGCTGTATTGCGGCCTCTGTCCATTTACTTCTGGGTTTCCTATCCAGTTGAGGGACTCCCCACCTACAATCCTCATCCTCTGTTAGATTCAGATCATTGAGTCCAAGTGGCTCGAAAGTGGTATTAAAGTCTCCTGCGATTAATGGGAATACATTAGCTGGGGTGGTCTCAATCAGCTCTTCCAAAGCTATTACAACGTCAGATTTCCTAACACCTGGTAGGCCCCTGGCATAAACATTAAAAATATCAATTTTTAAGTTGGACGGAAAGCTAAGTCTCACGGCGAGAATGTCACAATTTGACACCGGGAGAAGTTGGGTATTACACTTGAGGCTCTGCCTAACCCAAATAACTAATCCGCCCATAGGCCGACCCTTTTGCCTTTTAATGGCAGGGACATAAAAGTTCACATAGCCCACTTTAAACACAGGTTCAACTGCCCAGCACTCTTGAAAGAGGCAAATATCAAATTTTTCAATAAATTCCATCCAATGTGGTGAATCAAGTTTGGGACCTATACCCGCCACATTCCAGGAAATGAAAGATGTCTGACATACTGGCCCCTCAGATCTATCAAAAGGTACGCCCACCACAGGGGATAAAAGAGGGGCTTGACTTGCAAAATTCAGCATTTCCAACGATGACTCTACTCTAGGCACCTCTACAATGTCTACACATGCTGTATTTTGCCTATGTCCAGCATTCCCTTCTTGCCTACTTCCATGGCCAGTCGCTTGCCCTGCCCTCCTTTCTACGTCCACCCCATTTCCAGAGGCTATGCTATTCTGAATTGAACTTTGAGACACATACCGTCAGTTACAATCCCCCAGACCTGACAAAGCATCAAATCTATTAAACAGCCTAATGTTCCCCAAGGGGCATGGATTCAACGCCTCTCCCAATGGAAAGGTGTCTCTCGGTGTGGGATGCGGGGATCCATAGAAGTAGGTCAAGGGCAATGTATGAATCCCGGGCGACAGGTAATTTTGAGGCCAATTACAGATATATTCAACACACCTCCAATCTCTAAAGTTAATAATAACACAGTCCCCCACCCTAGTCTTAGAACTCCTACCTATCCAATTCACTCTCCTGGCAAACAAAATTTCTGCTTGTATATTAGTTGGCAATGCTCGATACTCATTAAGCCAGAAGGTGCACTTCTTTCTAAGGTCTATATATGTCTCCCGCTTCCCCTGAGCCAATGGGGGAACCCCCACCAGAACTACCACATAGGGGGCTGATTCAGAGGGGAGATCAATATTGGGTAGGGTAGCTGCACTGTGTGCTAGGGACGTCACAGGTAATTTTTGATGTGTAGCTGCAGGTCTACTGGCATCTACTTGATGCGTCCTATCCCTTAGAGCTATGTTTTCGGCCCCTATCAAATTAGGAGTCAGAGGTGCGTCAGTGGGCAACGTGGGGGCTTTTTGAATAGAACTAACACCCCCGTTTACTACTCCAGCAGTATTTGAGTCAGCAGAACTTTGCCCTGCAGTTTTTTTCTGCCTACAAATTGGAGCACTGTTCCAGATTCCCACCTGCTTCTGGACTGATGCAAGTGAGAGTTCAAGGCACACCAGTCTATTCTCGATTGAGTCCAGCCGATCGTATATTGGGTGACATATCTTCTTAAAAGTGCCTTCCAGTCTCTTCCTGAACAATGGGCCCAAGTCGAATTGTGCATCACCCCTCACAATAACTTGGTGACTACTATGCCCCTCTTTAGCAAGTAATACAGGCTGTGTGGGACTAGAGAATGACCTAGCAACAGGGTCTTCATTAGGCGCAGCCATTTTGCCAATTTTAGCTTTTCTTCCCCGTGCTTGCATTTGTGCCCCGGTACGTTTTCTTTTTGCTGTCACCCCCGCCTCCTGCTGAGCAAGTCCCGATTTTGCATGGCAGGCTGAGCGAGTTTTAATGTTAGGAGAGGGAACTCTCCTTACAACATTATGTGCGTCCATACCTCTAGGGGAGTTCATACTTGTTTCGAGGATGACCACTGGTTGTGATAAAAGGCTTCTCTCCTCCACCCCCAAAGGAGGCAGCGTATCCTGGGAGTCAACCTGCTGATAAACTGGTGATCTAGCCCTCGCCAGATTTCCCAGTGAAGATCTCTTGTCAAAGGGAGTGTCCAGGGATAGTCTCTGTTCTGTGAGTTCAATATCCTTGGCCAGAGCTGATGATACCCTGACGAGGAAGTTATCCAGGGTGCCCAATAATGATCCTCCAGTGGACTTCCTACCATTCACTCCTGCGGTTGGTGCAGTAGCCATATTTGCTATGAAGGACCTGCCTCTTACACTCCTCTATTGCAGATTATGGCACCCCCAGACTATACTAAATATCACTGACCTTTCGTTGCTGAGGCTGATGTTAGAGGAGTGGCCCGCCTTTGGCCCGGGCTTAGCCCGGCGCGTCCCGCGACGCGGAGGGTTGGGCGACTATATGTGCCTCCTGGCGCTCCAGCCGCATCAGTGGTGCGCGCCGCCACTGAGGCTGCAGGGATTCGTAGACCCGGGGCGGCGGTGCAGATGGCAGTGGCGTACGGCAGTGGCTGTGGTGCTTCTGCGCTTCAAATCAGGGCGGTATGAGTCTTGGCGGTGTCGGCAAGGGAACAGGTACTCCTGGTAGGTCTCCCCTTGGGGTAGTCACAATTGTCCCATATCATTATATCACAGCCAAACAGACAAACAAATATGCATAAGGCACCTGTTACCCCTGGGCCATAAGGCTCAGTCCAGCACCAGTACTGATAAAAGGGGGCCAGGCTGGGCTGGGCGCCTTACTCACTGTCTGCCCTGTCTGCCCTGTCTCTGTCTCAGGGCTGCAGGGCTGCAGGGCTCTATCCGGGGTTCAATCAACTGCACGACGCACGGTCCTGCTCTCTCCTTCAGTTCAGCTTAGCGCTTCAGCTCCATGGCGTCAGAGCTCTCCCGCGGTACCAGGGCAGGATTCACGGCTGCGGTATTTTGGGTGCGGTATTGCTGTTTCGCCGCTCCCACCCTGCTATCCTACCGCTGCCGTTGCCGTTCTCGTCCTGCTTCTCGCTCTTGCTGCTCTCGAAAAAACAAAACCAGGACTAGATCGCGCCTCTGTCTGTCTGACCTCTAACTCGTGGTCCGATACCCGGCCTTTTGTCTTTCCTGAGGCAGTCCGTCTGTGCCCGGAGTTTTCCCTTGCGCCATAGCTTTGACTGCCTCCCTAATCTCCCGTTCAGTGATTGCAGTTCCTATCAATTGTAAAATGTAATGTAAATAGCATTTATATAGCGCATAAATCACCCGAAGGTCTCAGAGCGCTTGCACAGACACCAGACAGAAGGTGAAAGACAAAGATGTTAAAAAAGCCAGGTTTTAAGGATTTTGAGGAATCTCAGATAGTTAGGTTGTGCCCTGATAGATAGGGGCAAGGAGTTCCAGGTGTTAGGAGCTGTTTTGCTGAAGGACCTATCGCCATTTCTCACAGTACGAACTTTGGGAACTTTTAAAAGCTGCTTGCTAGAGGACCTAAGGGCTCTGGTCGGTATGTGAGGTATGAGTTTTTTCTCCAGGTAAACTGGCCCTTGTCCATGGATGGTCTTGTATACTAAGCAGCACAGTTTAAATTGGATGCGTTTCTTAATGGGAAGCCAGTGCAAGGTCCTGAGGGAAGGATCTGATGGGGTGCGGGAAGGTAGGTGTTAGAATCGGAGGTCTCTGGTTGGCACAGGTATGCACTTGTGACAAACAGGGACCCTCTTTTCTAGTCAGGGCAAGGGAACTACTCCTTCGAATAACCCCTGCTCACCCTCTAGGTAGTGTGGCGCGAGCAGACAAGGCTAATCTTCAGGGCGATAGTTAGTTAAGCATTTATGATCATGCACAGTAAACCCACTGACCCACCACAAATGGACACCAGTCGTAAGGTTGTATCAAAAATGCGTAGGCTTTATATAAAAGGTATATTCATATGCAGGATTAACACAAGACCATATAACGTTTAGCGATTTGAGGCCACCAGATTTAAATAGGCAATTAGTCTTTAAATGTTCGTTGTTCAGCAAGGTATGATGACAGGGAAAACAGAACGTTGCGGACCCTGGATCTGATATGAACTCGAGACGGAGTTCAAGTGTTCCTTGCTTGTGGAAGTCCGAGGCGTTTCAGGCGCGGCTACTGGTGAGGGCGGACCCGGGACGAGGCCGATGGTTCTCCAGAGGATCTCTCCGGCTCGGGCCCCCTCGAGGTGCGAGGTAGGGGAGCAGGACTGTGGAGGGTTGTGGCGATCCGGGGTCGATGCAGTTCACGGGGCAAGGCGCCGTTCAGGTCTGCGGGGCATACTACTTCTTAGCATGCCAGGTCGTACTCGTGGATCTGTGAGGGGCATCGCGTTCTCGGGCAGACAGGTGCAGCACCAGGCTTCCGGTACCACCGTACAGGGAGGCCTTTCTTGAGGTGCGGCATGAGCCTTGGTATGCAGGAGGGCAAAGCGAGACAGTCGGGTACGTTACGACGTACGGAGCGTCCGAGGCTATGGAATGCGCTGCGTGCAGATTCCGGCTGGGGAAGATGAGAGGCGCACAACGCGCTCCGTTAGCAGGCGATGTGACAGGAGAGCGGGCGGCCCGGCACTAAAGCGAAGAGCGACTCAGGGACGAGCGGGGCTCTCTGTGGCGGGGCGGCCAGGCTCCGAGCTGTCACGACCTTGGGAGGGAAGAAGGCACCCGAGTCACAACTCCGGCGAGGGAATAAGAACTAAGGCCCAACAGCAGACGAGCACAATCAGAATAGAACCCAATGGTCCTGGGGTTCCGTTCAGGGGGCAAGTACTTTGTTTTCCTCAGTCACCCTTTCCATTCATCAGGCAGGCTAGGGTCATCAGTCGCACCACAGGGGGCGGAGCCAGCATTGGGTGGGGACAGCCCAGCCCCATTCAGGACCCAGGTGCACCACTCCCTCACATCAGCATGCTAATCTCTTCATTCACCACCGGGGCAGACCCATCCAGACTCCTGGAGCCAGGCTCACCAGCCCGCTCCGGCCAATCACGTGCCAGTACACTCACTGCACACGCACATCCATGTCTAGAAGTGGCATTTCCACACTAGACACATACACGCCGCATACATCATCGCGCCGCATTTAATCTCACGAGTTCACACATACCAAACTCGAGCCTGCACTCCCCACGCATCAGGAACTAACATGGACACATACATTCCCCATGTATGCCTATGGGAGGGCAGGCCAACCTTACCACACGTACGCACTTTACCCTGGGACACAGTGGTAAAGTGCGCAGAAACCAACAATCACTAACACCATGTTATAATGTAAAGCAAAAAGTTCAGGGGTGAACCTGCCAGAAGGGCCAAGTCCAACAGTAGGCCAAGCACCAATCTGGCCGCTGTGTTCTGCAGCACCTGCAGTTTTGCCAGAAGGTTTTCCTTTATGGAAGTTAGAAGGGCATTCCCATAGTCGATGTGACTTATGATAAGGCCCTGGACTAGGGGCATACGCGAGGGGGAGCCACTTGAAAATTTTCTCCAGACTGCGCATCAGGCCAAAACTAGTCTGCACTACTTTGTTGACGTGTTCAGTCATTGATAGCCTATTGTCGACTATCATCCCCCAGATTCCTAACCGAGGACCTGGGGGGGGGGGGGGGGGGGTCACGGGCCAAGTGTGGTCGGCCACCAATCGTCAGTCCAAGATTTGTCAGCTGTTCCAAAGAGCACAATCTCCGTTTTGCTGGCATTTAATTTTAAAAAGTTGTTGGTCATCCAGCTGTCGATAGCAACCATGCAGTTTTGAAATCTTGATTCTGCCTCCTCTGCCTCAAGGGTATGGAGCGGGAGGGGTTCCAAGTATTCTGCAATTCTAACTATTTCATGATTGCCAGTGCTTTTGTAAAGGTGGGCATAGTACTCCCGGAATCGGTTACTAATCTCCTCTTTGTTATGTAAAGGGTGCCCCCCCTGGCCATGAATCGTAAGTATGGCACTGCCCCGCCTATTCGGGTTAGCGAGCCATGCCAGCAGTCTCACCACTTTATCCCGCTCAGCATGCGTTCTATCCATATATTTCTGGTAATCAAAGCCGCGTAGACACTCCTCCTGCGCTGCCACCTCCTCCTTGGCCTCCAGGAGCTCTTGCCTCAATTCCGGGTGTTCCAGACGTCTTTCAAGTTCCTGAGTACCCCATCTGCTCTCTCTATGTCTGCTGTAAGTGTCCTACGGACCCCAATTGATGTAGCCATGCACCTCCCCATGATTAATGCATTGAAAGCCTCCCATTCCGTAATTCTAGAATCAGTGGTGCCCGCATTATCAGCAAAATAATATTGTATGATGTGTTCCCTAGTCTTCTGTTGAAAGACCTGGTCTTCCAGAGCTTCCGGCCTGAGGCGCCATGTCCCCACCTTGTACCTAAGCATGAGTGGGTTATGGTCTGAGACCGTTCTGGTCAGGTATTCTTTCCCCCCCAGCTGAGTGGAGGTCTGGTGTGCCTAAAAAGGTGTCTAGTCTGACCAGCAATTCGTGAGAGTGGGATAAGTGCGAGTATTCCCTATCAGCCGGGTGTGCGCTACTCGAGGCATCTACCAGACCCCAGCAAGCTTGCCAATCCCAGAAAGCACGGGCCACAGCGTGTACTGGAGAGTCTCGAAGAGGTGGGTGTGATCGGTCCAGTTCGGGATCTGCAATACAATTAAAATCTCCCCCTATTAAGACTGCCCCAGTTATGTATGGTGCCAAAATCCCCGACAGCTGCTCCAGAAACCTACCGTGATCTACATTCGGGCCATATACATTGACCAGTGTGATATCCTGCCCATCCAGTCTTCCAGAGACAACCACGTACTGCCCTTCCGGATCAATTTTGTGCTCATTGGGCTCAAAGGGGACTCTTGCCCGCACCCAGATCAGGACCCCCCGGGCAAATGCTGAGTATGACGTGTAAAACGCCTGCCCCCTCCATCGCCTGCGCAGCGCCTCACCTTCCTTGATAGTGTGTGAGTCTCTTGGAGCATCCCTATCTGCACCCCTCTCCTATTTAGTTGTGAGAATATTTTATACCTTTTACTCATGGAATGCATGCTCCTAACATTCCATGACATTATGTTATAGGTGGCCTGTGTCTGCTGCATGAGCGCTCAGGTTTAGTCCCTTGCTTGTCCAGAGACCCAGATCCTCTTTGCTTAACACTCAAGCATCTCCTACGAAATAGCATATCTTGGCCTTCCCCCCTGTCGATAGCAGCAACCCTCCCTGATAACCATAAAACCAGATCCTTCCTAAAACTAAAAGAACCATCCCAACTCCCCCTCCCCAGGACAAGTGAGAGCAACTCCCCCATCCAAACGTCGCACTCCCGTGCTCAAACAGTCAAAGTTCAGAGGTGGTGGTTAGGCCAATGTCCGCCTGGAGGACTGCCACCCTCTCCGCTCCTCCGGATCCCCCCTCCCCGGCATACATATCTCAGGTAAGCATCTGGGGACCCCCCCAACTGAGGTGTAGGGCTATATTACCAACAAACCCCCTCTGCCCCCCAAAACGTAGTCCTGGGTATACTTGCTTGCACCTCAGGTCATCTGCTGATCTGGGAGTTACATGCGGCAAGGTCTGGCTAGCATATCCCATAGAGCTCAAGCTGGTTTCTGAGTCTGAGTCCCTCTGCTCCTCCCCAGAGTGCAATTGTGGTTCCTGGGTATCCGCCGCACTCAGCGAGGCCACCGCTGCGATCGCATTGGCCCGAGCTCGGTTCGCCTCCTCCATCGTCGGGTGGGTCTTCGAAGCTGTCCCTCTGCCTGGGGAACGTGTCAAGGCCTTTTCAGCATAGCTGTTTCCTCCTCGTTGCCGTCCTCGGGTATCATGCTCCTCAATCCAGCCCCACACGTCCTATGGGGTGGTGAAGAATAGAGTGCCTCCATTCTGCACTATGCGTAGTTTGGCTGGCAAGACCATAGAGTAAGACACCCACATCTGCCGCAGTTTCCGTTTGACCACAGTGAAGGATGCTCTTTGTTGCTGCACCTCCTGCGAAAAGTCTGGGAAGCTCCGTACCACACTATTTTCAATCTTAAGTTGCCCTTTAAGGTGCGCCTGTCCCAGCACATGATCTCTATCTTTGTAGAACAGGAGGCGGGCCACCAACGGCCTGGGCGGCCCGCCAGGCTGCGGGGCTCACACTGGAACTCTGTGCGCCTGTTCCAGGGCAAAGAACGTGGACAACCCCTCCTCTGCTACTTCTGTGCGCAGCCAGCGTCCATGTTGTTCCCTTCAACTTTCTCGGGAAGGCCCGTGATCCCTATGTTATTCCGGCGGGCCCTATTTTCGACATCCTCTGCCCGTTGCTCCAATACCAACACTCTTTTTTCTTTGTCCGTGATTTTGCTTGACGTCCCCGTGACTGGTGGCCGCAAACTTTCTATCTCCGCTTCCGCGGCCGTGACATGATCCACCAGCTTTCTATGGTCCGCTCGGAGGAGGCCTAAGTGTTCCTTGAGAGTGTCAATCTTAGTTTCCACCGCCATCTGGGAGCGTTCTATGGCCTGTAGAATATCATGGAGTGAGAGGTTTTCTTGGGGCATCACCCCATCCTTCTTGGCCCCCGGGCGTGAGTCAGCGTCTCCACGTTCTGCGCTCGGCCCCTCTTGTTGCTCGGTATCCCGCCGTTTGGTGTTCCGTCCAATGACTCTTTTGAGGTCAGTAGCTCCTACCCCCAACCTGCGCTTTCACGGGACAGAGCCGATGGCGGTCCCATGTGATTGTAGGGTTAGCGGGGGTTATGTCACAGTGTTGTCGTTATGCGGTATTCAAGTTGTAGTCCCGCGGCTCCCGCCTTCAGAGGACTCCAGTACTTTCGGTGTAAGAGGTCATGCTCCTCCACCACCCCTGCACCTCCTGCTTATGGACCCGTCACCTCCAAATCAGCGCTTGTCGCGTCCCCGACCGACGCGAAGCACCAGCCACGTCTGCAGAGGAATCAATGGTCAGTTGGTCTGCAAACAGCGGCCCCGTGGTCTAGCTCTCGCACTCATACTGTCCCAGCCCTGACTTGAACCTCCCTACTATTGTCCACAATCCCGGCCGCTTTGCCATCCACTGCAAATGGCGGGACTGCTGTCCATCACTGTGGGGTCATTGCCCACATCCCCGGCTCCGTGGTATAAAGTCCAAGGGGTTATGCCGCTCGCAACCCCGTGCCGGCCCCTGCTCCCCCTGCAGTCACCAAGCAGCATTTTCAGCAGATAAGGCCGTGGTCAGGGTACCTCTCCCACTCAGTGCACCCCACCGCTCTGCCTATCAGGCGCCACTTTACTCCATCCCTGAGCATCCAGGGTATCCCCGGGTTGCCAGGCCTTCCTCGCCGTGCCCCACTGGAAGTCTTTCTCTGGCCTCCGCAATGGCTTGCTCAAGTGTCCCACGCAGTGCTACTCCGGCGCGGTCTGTTGAGGGGGCCTCACAACTCAGCTCCCAGTCCGTTTCACTGCTCCTCCTATAGCGCTAGCATCCATGAGCCGTTGCCGCCATTTCAGGCAAGGCACAGGCTGCGGCGAGCTCCAGGGACCCCTCACAGACGCCAGTCACTCGTGCCTCGCGGTCCACTGTTTCCCGCTGCAGGGGCCCTACATCTCCCTCTCCGCATCTCTGTCTTCTCTTCTCCTGTGCCCCACAGCCGGGAGGGGGGCACTGGTCAACGCATGTTCCACATCACGCCCGCCGTACTGGGGATCCAAGCCCCTGTCCCGGCCCCAGTCTTCGAGGCCCCTCTCCCATGTGTGGGTATGTTCCAGGTCCCGGGGCCGCCGCAGCTCCTCCCCGCGCCTCCTCCTTACCAGTTGTGCGCCCGGCTCTCCGCCGGTGTCACTCGTCCTGCGCCTGAAGCAGCAGCGCGGGGTAATCGTCCGGCAGGTCCCCGCTTCTCTTTCCATCAGGAGGCCTTAGTGACGCACGGCTGCCATTTTGCGCAGCCCGGGGCCTCCGATCGCTGGGCCCCCCGAAGCTCTGTCACCTGCCTCCTCCCCGCCAGCTGCGGGTCCCGGTCCCCGCCTCCGCCCGGGTCACCACTCCAGTATCAAAGGCGACAGCGCAGGGCGATCCAGAAGCAGGCACCCAGCATCTCAGCGCTCCAGAAACCTTACTGCCACGTAGCCGCCATCTTGTGCGGTCCTCAGCCACACCAGCTCTTCGGCCCTATGCCTCTAGGGGAGGGCTGACGACCCACCGCAGCAAGTGCCCCTGACGACCCTTTGACCCCGACACCTCCAGGGCCGATCTTCTCGCTCGGGGCACCCCTTTAGCGGGTAGGATGGCACCAGAGAGGGGATCACCGACGTCAGCTCAGATTCAGGCTACCGACTCCATCGGCACCAGGCCACGTCCCCCTGCTCTCTGTCCCTATTTATTAAGTTGCTGCCACCATTAATGGGAGCTAAGCCCATAACTTCCCTTTCTTTTTCTAGAGTCAGGAGTCCGGTCTCCAGGTCTATCCTTTTGGTCAACCTCACTAAGAGGCTGGCCTCCTCATTGAGGCTGTAGTAAATGGACTCAGAAGTACTTGACCCACCTGTGTGGGATCTAGGCACTGTGAGTTGTATTCTTGGAGCGAGGGGCACAGGGACCATGTTCTCCCTAGGATGTGAGGGGGGTTGGAAGGTATCCTCATCTCCTCCATACTCTTTACCTTTTGAGAAGTCTTCGTTTTCCTCAGAGGGCTGGTCCTTAGAATATTGAGATTGCACCCAAGTTTAAAAGTTTAAAAGTTTATAAAGAACTGGTAAAGTATTGGACTACATGTTGATGTTAAAGATGATAAATTGCCCAGGAGCTGGGTTTCCTATCATGTTGGGTAATCACGGACAAGCATAGTCTACAAGCATTTTATGGATGGAGTAACATGGATAATAATGATTTTTACGAAGAAAAGTTTTCTGGAAGTAAATACGAAGCGAATATTAAAATGGAGACAAGATGGTTTGGAAAAGAGTGGCACCACTGGTGTAAATATTATGCTGCGTGGAAAGGCGTAAGAATGATGTTTTGCAAAACAAATTATGCGGAAGGGACGGGGTTTACTGAATTCTGGGACTTGTAGTAGCACTGGTTAAACCATAGGGGAAAGCGCGCCACGCACACAGTGTTTGGTTAAATTGAGGGTCGTGATGCAATCAACCACCTGCAGATAGTTAACATGGTCGGAAATACGTAAAAGTGGTTGTTTTAGGAACAGATGCAGCTTGCAGTGAAACAAGATACGCACGCCTCAGCAAGCAGGGAAAACAGTGAAATTAATTCACAGTTTTTAAGTTGAAGTTCGTGATTGTGGAACTTATGTCCAGATTGTCATGGTAAGCGCGCAGAGCGTTATGGATGTCTCTGTTTATTAAATGAGTGGCATCGCTTTAAACCATCGGTAAGGGGGGTGTTTGTTTAACCTATGATGTTATCGTGCCTCATTCTACATATGCAAGGAATTTGGAAATAGGAAAGATTGCACGCAGCTCATAAGTGGGAACCTTCCGAGCACATGTTGAATGCATTTTTAGCGCCTTTTGGATAGTTTTATGGTTAATATAATTATTTCCATGTCTTGTTCATATTTTTTGTGATACATTTTCAGTGAAATGTATTGTTGATGACAATGGTTAATAAATATATGTATGCTTGCACTTTTAGATGCCCCTGACGAAGGGAATTTAATTCCCGAAATGCATTGGGTCTGCAAAAATAAATCATGACATGGAACCCATTTTAATGCTCCTGTGCTTTCTTGAAAACGGACGTTAAGCATCTATTGAATAGAATGAATTGAACAAAAGAAAGAAGGATGAAAATTAACGGTATAAAAAAGGAAAAGTTTAACTAATGACAAGAATTTGATTCATTGGATTCAGGCAGTCACGTGGCTGTGCAGCTCGGTGGATCCTAAAGTTGGCTCCCTCGTGCCTTAGAATACCCTGCCAACAGCTCCTGGGGATTTTGTTTGGAGGGATGAGACCCCATTGTAATGTTTTAAATTTTACATAGAGACCATAGCTCCTTAAAGGTTAAATGGAGATAAGGGGTGAGGTCGAGCTCCTCAACCATATTCTCTATGCCATCAGTATTGTTATTAATAGTTGAGTTCTTGTTAAGAGACATAATGTAAAACAATCTTAAGCCCTCATACCCCTAAGTATAGTGAGTTTTTAGTTTGCAAACAAAATTCTAAAGGGACTTAACCGTGGCCGTAACAAAACTTTTAGAAATTTGGAAACATGTTGTCAATTTGAAAACCGGAACTATAAAGACAATTTAAGAGTTCTGTCGTGTAATCAGGGGTTGACTAAGTCAGTTCGACAAATGCTAAGTTGTATATCCCACAGATGATCCACCAATGTAGAAAGCTGGCTCTGTATATACTATACCAAAGTGAGGTTTAGTGAGCACAACGTCCAGTGAATCCTCAAAGGTAGGCAGAGGTAAAAGTAGATAGTACCTAACTCTCTATTTGTTGTAGTGTAGTCAAGCACTAAGGCCTTATCAGAGGGTAGTACTAAGCAGTTTCTGCATACACTCAGACAAGGAATGATTTCACACACTCAAGGACTGTACTCAGACCAATTTGTTTGTATAAAAATATTTTTTGGTTGTAGTTTATTTTTCTAGAACCGAGCCAGGCCTGGTACGGGTATACATTGTAGAAATATATGCAATTAAATGACAATTCAAATGCAATGAATCAATATACAGTTGGATTACTTTGTAATTACTTTTCTTACTCAGCCAGGTATCGCAAGACACCAAGCAGGTACATTTCCTGTGGGAAGGAAGAATTGAGTAAATGATTCTGCAAATTCATTACAGTTTTTATAATGTACTCATTAGCCTTTATTTAGTTCTTTGAAAGCAGAACTGGGTTTTACGGGTCCGAGGGTAGGAGTCAGTTCAGGCACCAAGTCTCACCACCAGCGGCACTGAGGTGGCCAGGTGTGGAGTGGAGTCATTGGTTAGCCAACAGGCGAGCAGGGTTGTGGGAGTGGGGGACTGTGGCAAGCTGGCCGCTAAGTTGGATAAACAAGAACTCCTGGGGTCAGGGACAGCACGGAGGCCAAATGGCCCACACAAGAACTACATCACCAGTGGCACAGAGGCGGCTGGGTCGAGGATGCGGTCATGGCCATTGTTGCATGCGTCAGTCGAGGTTCCCTCTGAATCAGTGAGTGGCTGTAGACAAATGAGATATTTGGGAGTTTCTGCTTTTGGGTCTGCTTTGTTCGATAATAGAGTCGGTTGGACGGTTGTCGTTGGTTCCTCTGGACCGCTTCGGCTCAGATTCCTTTGGGGTGTTTGCCTTCGGTCGTGGATGAGGGGAGATCTTCAGTAGATGACTGCAGGCTGGTTTTTAGGAGCTTGCTTGTCGTGGGTCACTATGATCCAGGCTTGGATCACTGATAGGACCTCCTTGAGAGTTTGATCACTCAGGCTCAGGCTGTCGGGTATGGAGGGGAGGTGACCCACAGAGTTGGCCAGAGTCAGTATCGTTTTGGCTTGAGCAAGTCAAATGCTCACAGGAGACAAAAGTCCTTTTGTGATTTGAAGGCAGGGCGAGTTCTCTGGGTCTTTGAGGATTGCTGGCTGCAGGATTCACAGAGGTTCTTTTGGAGGAGTCTGAGGTTGGGACAGGCTGGTACGGCTGGAGCCAAGTCAGTAATAGTCCACTTATTCCACTCTCCCTATGGCTGCTCGGTTCTTCTTCTTTTCTCCTAATCAGTTAGTTGTATAGCGTTTTAGGACCAAAGTGAAATTACCCAATTCTTGCCCATATAAAGGTATAATTCACATTGCCCTTATATAGGCATAGAAATCCTAAGCATATTTAGACATAACCCATCCAGTCCAAATACAGGCATGCCAACTTCCACTAGTTCCAAAAAGCCACAACGATTTCTTGAAAAACTCAGCTTCAGCAGTCAGGAACATCCCCTTTCTTGAATATTGATTTATCCTAGAAATCATGGAGTTTTCAAAGAACTACCATTCCCTTGGGGTTCTTTTTTTTTTTTTTTTTTTTTTGGTGTAAGATGTTTATTACACATTGTCACATAGTTAAAGTACAGTTCACCGCCTACAACCCTTTCGGGCCGGCTACACAGGCTGCTTCTTCTACTGCATGCATGTATCGTTAAGCCCTCCTCTCTGCGTACACAGCCCATCAGCCGACAACCGTAGGTCCGGCGGCGTTCCATGAGTTATCAACCACTTGCAATTATAGACAATGCTGTTATTGCTAGGATTTGCGTTCTTCTCCTTACTATTTTTATACATTTTACTCGAAGTCATATGAAACTAGCTAAACAACTGAAACAAAACCCTTACAAAGCACTGCGTCACAGCATTCTCCCTCCCTCATTCTTATTCATATAGCCATACTCATTTCCATGTAGCCAGACATTACTCAGGCCTTCAGTAAAGTTTCAGTCCGTCTTACTCGTTAACAGATATTGTCGAAACGGAGCCCAATAGTCCATGGGGCGCGAACTTCCAGGCAAGTCTTCCTCGAATGTGGCAAGCGTATCACAACAATACGTCAAATCTTCCAACCAACTTTTTACCTTGGGCCTCCTTTTACTATTCCAATGCAGAGATACTCTCCGCTTCGCCATTAAGAGTGCTATTACACATAGTTTATGCCTCTTCGCTCGCAGCTGCGGCACTATTCCTAGCAAACATATCTTGGCCGTACATTGCAACGTTGCTCCCATCATGTCGTTAATGGCCTTTATCACCTGTTCCCAGTAGTGTGCTACCGGGCCACATTGCCACGCTAAGTGTATAAAGTCTGCACAGTCTTGTCCACAGCGTACACAAGTGGAGGTGTCTCGTAGGCCGTACCTGTGTAGTCTATGAGGTGTGTAATACATTTGGTGAAGATATTTATAGTGGATAATTCTCAAATTTCCATTAGGTGTCAGCAACCCCGTCAATGAGCAGGTGATTTCCCAATCCTCCTCCGAGATGGTATCCGCTAATGTCGTGGCCCACCTTTCCCTCGCCAGTTCAGTGTTACCCCCCATGCCCGTTTGCGCGCTATTATATAACCTAGATACTAAATGTGAGGCCGTGGGTGTGGTAAGTACCAGCTGTAAAGGGGATAGTGCCTGTGGTTCGTCAGGGAATGTGGGAAAGTGCTCTCTCCTCGCCCTTTGCATCCTATAGTAATTGAACCGAAACAACTGCGTCGGGTTGCTGATGTAATCTAGTTTGTCAAGAGTTAGGAAAACTCCGTCTTTGTACAAGTCGCCTATTTTGTCTATTCCCGCATGTTTCAGCGATTCCATGCCAATTTTTTCCTGTGTGACTGATAGGGCTGGGTGATGTGCTAGTGGAAGCGCAGGCGCATATAACGGCATACTTTGTGTTATTTTACCCAGTATCCTCCAGGCCTCAGTGGTGGTGTTCACCGGGTTGATGTCATGGTCATGTATTCGCTCTCTCTTATGAGTGAGTATGCTCGTGAGTGGGATTGGGTCGGTGTCACCCTTTTCCACCGCTACACGTGATAAGAAAGGTACTTCATGGAACCAGTAATGCGCAAATTGCGCTTGTGCACAGAGGTAATATAAATATATATCTGGGACCTTAAAGCCACCCTTGGCATATGGTAGTGTCATCGTGTTTAAGTCTAGTCTAGCTTGTTTCCCTGCCCAAATTAGGGTCAGTATGAGAGTTTTGATGTTACGGAACACTTCTGCGGGGGGGTTGATAGGAATGTTGTTGAACAGGTACAGGAACTTTGGGAGCAGTACCATTTTTACAATTGCGATTCTATCTGCCAGGGACAGCGGCAGCTTAATCCATCGTTTAATTTTGTCGGCCAATATTGATATAGTTCTTCCGTAGTTGGTACGGATAACCAATTCCGGGTCCCTATGGAACCACACCCCCAGATATCTGGTCTGCTCAGTTTGCCATTCTAGTGGGTAGTCCAAGGCCGTCGGATGAGTACTATTTGTTAATGCTAGAATAAGGGACTTGGACCAATTAATTTGTAGCCCCGAGTACTGACCGAATTTGATATACTCTCGCAACAATGGGTTAAGATGTTGTTCTGGGTTCTTCACGTACAGTACCATATCATCTGCATATAGGGAGATGTGAATGGGGCGTGACGGGAACTGAATAGCAGAATAGTGATGGTGTTGTCGAATCTTGCAGGCCAGGGGTTCAAGTATAAGGGCAAACAACATAGGCGATAGAGGACATCCTTGTCTGGTACCTCGGCATATCGCGATGGGGTCCGACAGATACTTATTTATCCTTATGCGTGCAGTTAAGTTTGTGTATAACATTGTTATCCACCCTATGAATAATGGCGGGAAACCCATACGTACAAGTACGGCGTGTAAAAAAGGCCAGTCAATCGTATCAAACGCTTTGGCCGCATCCAGCAATACTGCCACAGCCTTTATGTCCGGTGCTAGATAGTGCGCCAGAGCAAACAATGTGCGGGTATTATGTGTGGTTGATCTTTCTGATATAAAACCAGATTGGTCTTGCCTAATCACCAGCGGCATTAGGGGTTTTAATCTGTCAGCCAGTATGCTCGCTATTATTTTAGTGTCTACATTTATAAGCGAGAGAGGTCGGTAGGAATCGCATTGTTCCTGATCCTTTCCCGGCTTCAAGAGGGCAACTATTAACGCCTCCCGCATGGATAGCGGCAGCGTTTGCTCCGCGTGTGCTGTCTCGTACAGGTTTATCAGATGTGGGGCAAGCGTGTCCGCGAATTGTTTGTAGAATTCGATCACAAATCCGTCCGGCCCCGGAGCTTTTCCGTTTGGCAGACGTCTAATGGTATCCAGCACTTCCTGGACCGAGAGGGGACGAGCTAGATATTCCCTATGTCCGTCGGCCAACCATGCCAGTTCCACATCCGCCATATATTCCAACAGCTTGTCTTGCGGTATCACTGGTCTCGCCTCATATATCGCCTCATATGTACCCATAAATTCCCCCAGTATATTTCTTATGTCGTGTGTGAGTTCGCCCGCCTTAGTACGAATTGCTGTCACATGTTGAGTTGCTCTACCTGAGCATATCTTGTCTGCTAGGGCCCTCCCCGGTCTACCTCCCTCTCCGTATCTCCTGGCAGTGGTCCTTTTGAAAATATATTTCAGTTCGTCTTCTGCAAATGTGCGGTGTTCCAAGAGTAGCACCTGTATGTCGCCTAATACAGTTTTATCGCCTGTTTGTGTGTATCGCTGTTCTAACTTATGTATTTCCTCTTCACGTGTTTTCAATTGTTGGCGAATGTCTTTTAATATGCCAGAGGTCGTGCTAATGCATACTCCCCTTATCGTGGCTTTGAAAGCTTCCCATAAGAGACAGGGGTCATCCGTCGTGGGGGAATTTAGTGCAAAATACTCCATTATCGCTTTCTGAAGGGTATCTACATACAATGGGTCACGCAGGGCTTGTGCATTAAAACGCCATGTGAAAGGTGGTGGTGTATAGCAAGGGATTTGCATCTCCAAGAGCACAGGACTATGATCTGACAGCGTTCTGGGGAGGTGCCTAACATTTACAACCCATGGTATTATCTCCTGTGTGCCTAGCCAGAAGTCCAGTCTGGACCAGCTGCCGCGCGCTGCATTTATGTGTGTCGCCACGTGGTCCCCTGGGTGTCGTATCCTCCATAAGTCGCTCAGATGTAAGTCTGTCATCGTGTCGATCAGCATCGCCCTTGCATTTGTATGTGGTTCCTGTGTGTGTATCGTTCTGTCCAGTCCGTCAGCTAGCGTGACATTAAAATCTCCCCCCCAAATTATATTCTCTGCCTGTATGTCTGCAATAGTGTGCCATAGCGTTTCAAAAAATTGAGGGTCGTCAATGTTAGGGCCATACACGTTTACTAACGTAACCTTTCGTTGTCGCACCGTACCCACCACTACGACATATCTGCCCTCCGTGTCTTTATGCGTTTCTGAGATCTGGAAGTGTGTCCCTTTTTTTATCAATATGCTAACCCCTCTTGCGTATGTTGAGTAATTGGAGCTAGTTATAGATTCCGCCCATCTGTTCCCCAATGTGGATGTACCTGTCGGTGCCAGGTGCGTTTCTTGTAGAAATGCCACGTCTACTCGTGCCCTGTCAAGGAAAGCAAACATTTGCCTTATCTTTTTCGGTCTGCCTAGCCCCCTAATGTTCCAAGTCATGAGGTTCAGTGTATTATTGTGTGTCCCGTCAGTAAGTCTACTTGTCAGTTAGGTATGCCTGTGCGTACTATTACAACCATTCTTCTAGCCGTGTGTCTGAATGTATACAATCGTATAGCTGGTTTGGTGGTGAGCATTAGCCAAACAATCACATATTTAGAAAGTACAAAGGTTGCAATGCCTCTCAGACACAGTGCATCAAGGTGAACAATTCCCAACTTTCCTCCCCGCCCCCCTCCCACTTCAGCACCCAAACTTTGCCAAAGCCATCCCCCTAGTAACATCGAACCAGCACCAAACTTTGAATCGGGGTACACCCTCTTGGGGGTGTCGCCGGGTGCACACGTCTCCATCCACATTGTGGATGTGGACGGGTGCGCATTTCAGCATCATAGTAACATATTACTTTTCCTTTCCTCCCCATCATTTCCTATTTATGTCAACAGCTCTCTCTGTACCCGAAACAGTAATCTCTCCAACTTGCGTGGGATTTTTCGTCCTCCATGTGAGCCCCCCCATGTAGTCATTAGCACAGAACAATAAGTTGGGAGCTCTTGTCAGCAATAGTTTCGTCTAAGTACCCCGAGGACAGACTTCCCCAATATTGTACCAGCAGGGAGCGCTAATGTACTCACTGTGTAGCGCTAACGTTCTCGCTCTTTGTAGCTCCGTCTATTAGTCTCTCTGTGTCCGTCAGTGAGTCCCATGTATCTTACAGTACTTACTTGTCAAGACCTAAGTACACTGTCTCTTACCTTTTAGAAATGACTGGTATTCCTGAAGACAGTGTAGAGATTTTCGCAGAGACGCAAGGGACCAACTTCCTGAAAACTCTAACTAAGCCTTGCTGACTAATCTTACAGCTAAGCATTAACCAGAACCTTCGGGAAGAGGGCCGGTACTGGACGTTGACTGGAGGATTGAGTCTTCGACTGTCGACCTGCAGATTTACAAGAACAATAAAGCTCAGTATCCACTCTATCTTTCTTGTATTCCTACTTCTAGTTAGCTCCCCCTTAACTCTCTATGTAAAAATCTAGTTCTCCCTAAGTTGCTTCCTACCTGCGATCAGTCCGGTTCCGTCCACCGCCCAGTATTTCTTGTCTTGTCAGGGATGGATGTTGTCTTGGGAGTTGTCCTTTCAGTTTTGAAGTCTGCGAATTAAACAAATGAAATATTAACATTCCTTCTTTTCCTTTCTCTATTAGTTTCCTAGTTCTCTCTCCTCTTTTCAGTTATCTAACACTTAACACTTACATGTGAATAAACTCTTCTTTCCAGATGTAAATGGTGGTTTCAGATCATCTCAGGAGTATCTTTTCCTAAGGGAATGAAATACACCACGAAACAACAACTCTAGCGAAAACAATCCACAATGACTTTTGTGGATGAATACTCCTTGACAAGAATGTATCCCTATAGGCCTAAAACATAATCTGTGAATCACAATGAATTTCTTGTGAATACCATCTAAAAGAAAACAAAATGTAAACACAATATATCTCTAACCAGATTCTGAGATAATCTTGGCAGTCTAAATATAAATCTGCATTCAAAATAGTTATTCCTAAACAAACTCAAACGTTAGTTAAATCCTTTCTTTCAAAATTAGTTCTCTTTCTTGCGTTGGGCGCCTTTCAATTATCCAAGGAAACTTAGCTTTTATCTTGTGGCTGGCTGGATTCCTAAGCTGGTTGCCGAGTTCTGACGACCTCGCGCTGAATAAAGCAGTTCAAAAGGCCTTGCAGTCCTATCCCTCGATGTCCTCTTCGGAGCGCTAAATCAGGATCCTGTAGAAGACGTCCGCGATGCAGATCTCTTGGAAACTCCTGAGGCAAAGCGAGTTTTCAGGAGAGGGTGCGGTTTAAATACCCTCCGCACCAAATGTCAACGTGCGCTTGCACGTTGCAACCGCCTTCAGCCCTCCGCGTGCAGCGCGAGCGGAAGGCTTTCAGTTCCCCAATGTCAAAGCAAGGTATAAATACTTACGAAAGGCTCACGGGCATGCCTAAAGCGAGATTATAAAATGAAAGTAGCATTCATGCAATTACAACGTAATACCTTTCCATTTCAAAAACGTCTGTGAAAGTGAATTACCAAAGCATTCAAACAGTTACAAAAACACACACACAAAAGAGGTGCTGGTGCACGGGAAAGGGGTGGGTTTTTTCAGATGGGAAAGAAACCTTTGTACAGGGTGTACATTACCGCTGGGTAATTAGCATGTGTCCATAGGAAGGAACAGACGGGACTGGGGAATCGTGACATTACTTCACGTTCCGCAGACATCCGTTTTACGCGTTACTTCATTTGCTCCTTTGAATGATGCGTAGAAAAAATACTAAACAATAAAAAGACTTGTGGGGGGAATGGATGAACAGCATCCAGCAGTTTTTCTGTGATCCCGCCAGTCCTTTACTCCTCAGCCCTATGGCTTTTCAGTCGTTATCGCACATCCTGTCTTCTCTTTCCCGTTCCTTTCGGCGCTTCCCTACGTGCTTGATGTAGTCTTGCGCAGCTTGTACCGTCGGAAGAATCACTGGTTTACCCGCAGTAATGATTTTTAGCTTGGCCGGGTACAGCATCGCATATTGAAGTCCCATCTCTCTGAGTTTCTTTTTCACCGAGGCGTATTCTTTTCTTGCCAATTGCACTGCCATGGTGTGGCCCGGATAGAATTCCAGGGTGTTTCCCTGATACTCTATTTTACCCTTCTCCCTCGCAAGTCTCAGCGCTGCGTCCCTATCCCTGTAATTTAGCATGCGGGCAATGATCATTCGAGGTGCAGCTCCCGGTTTAGGGATCGGGGCCAGAGATCGATGCGCTCGTTCTACCAGGAATACCTCTGAGAAGCTCTCCGCGCCAAAGATGTCCTTCAGCATTCCTTCCACGTACGTCTCCATCTTGCCCGTGTTTGTCGACTCCGGCAGGCCCGAAATGCGTACATTATTCCTGCGCGATCTCGCTTCTTGATCCTCCACCTTTGCCTTTAGCCCCTCCAGTGTCTTTTCAAGACTTCCATAAGTTTTCGTGGTGCTCCTTGACTCGTCCTCCACTGCAGATATCCGTTGCTCAGCTTCCACTAGTCGCTCGTCGTGCTTCTCCAGCTTCGCAGTCATGGTGTCCATTCTCTGCACGACGTTATCTAGTTTATTGTTCATATCCTGTAAGCTTTGCTGAATGGCCCTCAGCACTGTTTCCATGCCTGCACCCTCACCCAGGTCTGGATCACCCTCTGCTTCTGAGGTAGGTGCGTTGGATTTAGCAGGCTTTCTGGATTCGAAGGGCAGTTTCGTCTGTTGTTTGTCAGGTTTCCCCATCACTTTGGGATGTGCCAGAGGGGTATTGCGTTGTGAATCCGGGCTTTTAGTGACCCCATTCGCCGCGGTGGGTTGATTACGTCATGGTTGTGTTCGGGTAGCCGCCTGCGTTGTAGCACTATGCATGAGTCCTTCAGTGCACTTATTTTTGTGTTTGGCTGTGCTGTGTAGCGTCTTCGCGCTTAGTTTTGCAGTGTGCGCAGTAGTGCCTCAAGTTCTTTGTCCGACACCATGCAAGGCGCTGTGCAGCTGTGGGAATGGAGGTTCCAGATCTGCGTGTCCCCAGGAGCCCGCAGGGTTTGTTAGCAAGCGGGTCTGACGCGCGTAGGTGCAGCAGGTGGTTCAGGCCTCACCTCTCTACTGTGCTGGCACTTAGCGTTCTGTATGTCCGCCTTACCTCCGGTCGCTGTTCAGGGCAGCCAGTTAGTTTTGCAGGCCTTCAGGCTTCCAAGCGGGTTTGCGGTCTCCGTGTTAGCTGCACTCCTGACACGCCGCCCAGGCCACCTCTCTTGTCTCCCGCTGTCTCCCGATAACTGGCGTGCAGCCGTTCAGTGCCTTGCGTGTGAGCTCTTCATCCGTTTCCGCCTGGTAACCGCCTCCCGTGATCAGCCTCTACATTAGCCTGTACTCCCTCATTTTCCGCTTGCCTGCAGTGTCGTTGTAGTGGGGCGCCCGCCGCATTCCGATTTGGCAGCAAGTTCTTTGCGTTCCAGCGCCGCCGCCATTTTGCTCGCGGTGGAACGCAATCCCGTCTTTGGTTCTCCCTCAGCAAGGAGGTTCTCCCAGCCCGTGGTTCTTTCTTGCGCTGAGCCGCTCACTTACTGGGGTGATAGCGCTCCGGTCCTCCAGCCTGCTATCGTTGGTTTCCGCCCGTGGGGTCTGAGGATCTGTTTTTTCGGTGCCGCCATTTTGAATCGCCTCTTGTCTCCGCTTTTTTTTCCCCGGTATTTTCGTCCTCTCAGAGCGGTCGTGCAGCGTCTAGGCTCTTCCCGCTCATCGCCTCCATCTTCCGCTCTTCATTTTTTGCTTTCCCGTACTTTTTCACTCGGGTTTAGGGGCAGGAAAGTCGTTTAGATCGCACCCGTCCGGCGGAGCTGACTTACACGTCAGCCATCCCGCAGTGCGCCCTCTAGCGCCCCCTTCCCTTGGGGTTCTTTGATGTTATTATGTCCGACTTTACGTCAAACCAGGCACTTTCAAGGTATAAATATGCCTTCACTTGCCCTAGCAAACACACAGTGGTTTGGAGCAGTTCGACTATCTACTTGCCCGACGCAGCTCACTACAGCAAGTGCCGAAGGAAGCTGATCCTCCAGCTGACGCACTGACAGAGAGGCTGCCTTTCTCTCGCTGAGAATACAGCTTCAGTGTTTCCAAGCTCCCCTCGCGGGGTGTTCGAGACAGAGATACCAGACTTTCTTCATTCTAAACCAAGGTACGGAACTGATTAAACCCTAAGAGAAATCTTGGATAGATTCTTGGCAAAGAAACTAAACTTATGCTACACCTCACTTACTTCTTCCCTTGTAGTAGACCTAGGTTAGGTATATTGGGGTAGGCGTATTTTAGAAGCACCAGTTGAGTACTTTTCGTCTTTGTTATTTATGTATGTATTTTATGGCTTAGAAACCATACCATGCTTTTACAGTATTATGTTATAATACTCTTCTTGCTGTATCCATTATACTTTACAGCCAGTATTACGATTGTAGCAGTTCATTTCTTTTGCATGAGAAAGAAGACTGTTCTCTATTTCTTTGCACCTCTGATGAAACGAAGCATGCACGATTGACTGAGTAAAATATCTATCTATTGTTTCCACGACTTTGAAGATACGTTTTATCTTTGGGAAACAAAGTTGTCATGTTTATGCGGTTGTCAGAAACGAATTCCTTTTATTGTATTCGAGAACGTTTCTAGTAACCTCTGAGCTAGCTGGCACTCTCAATTAAGTCTAATGTATTCGATAGAGACCTAGTCAACCTAAGACCTACGTCAAATCTATAGGATGTATTATTCCAATGTGCAGAGCTTATTGGGAATATAGGAACTACACTACATGGCGCCCACGTTTGGTAAGGCACTAATTTAACGCTAGATGCTAGAGTAACTCAGTCGTGCTTTTCACAGAGACTCCTTGTTCCCGTCTGGAGTGGGTGAAAGGATAAAATATCCGCCATAACTGAGTAGGACGATACGTTGAAGGATACAGTGTTCCAAAATATTGTACACCTTATCATTGTTTCTTTAAAACTTGCTCTGCAAAAGTTTCAACAAAATGTCGGATAGCGATACCGAGAACAGTAGACCTACAGGAACCGGTGGAGCTGCAGTAACTACAGCCCGACCGGGTTTAGACATTACAAGTTTCCAAGAAACCAACAAGGATGCTATAATCATCCCGGAAAATGTAAGGAAAACCATCACTATAAAACTTATAACAAATGGCCTATCATCAAGAGGTGGTAGGGTAATTTTTGTCATACAGGCACACGAATATCGGCAGACAGTGGTATTCTGTTCATGGATTATCTTCCCAGAAGCAAATTCAGTAACACATGCATTCCACTTCTACAAAGTAGAGGAACCTCCAGCGGAATACACTCCTTTCGAGGATGTTTTAAATTCCATTAGCATACATAGAGCATGCGCTCTGGTTTAAAGGTGCCCTACAACATCAAAATCACACTACCAGGCTCGGTCCACTAGGTAGACCAGAAGCAACATGGCCGGTACTAGCCAGCTATACACCACATCCTGCCATTGAAGGAATGACAGTTCCAGAGCTATTAGTTCAACTACAACAATTAATTAAAATACATAGACAATTGGTTCAATATGTCATGTGGACTCTAATAGTCCAACCTCCTATAAGGATTCCACAACACACAAATAAAATTACACCACAGACTATACAATCAGTCATTGGTAAATTGCCCGCAAAATGGGAACAAATTCCATTCTGGATAGCTAAAAAAATAACTCCAATAGAGGCAGTATTTCACGATAGTACACCTCATGAGAAACACAGGATTATAACAATCGGTTTACCAATGGGGATCACACCACACCTGGAGGACTTCGACACTAGGGGTACATTCTTTGCTGCTATCTACACAAAAACACATGGTGTTCCGTCTATGGCGGTGATACCAGACGGCCTGAAACAGATTCAAAATTAATATGGGTCAGAGCCTGCATTGAATCTAGGTATGAAATTACTGAAAGATTTCAATCAGGTCTCAGCTATAATATTAGCTAATATTAAAAGTGAAGCATCATCAGTGGTGATCCACCAAAAAATAAGAGAATTCGATAAAACTGAGCAACCATATGAACTGGCCAGAATAATAGAAAAAATCCTATTAAGAACTAAGTAGAGATAGTTTGGGTGGGAAACCAGTTATGCCCCAACTACTTGAGAATCGTGAAAGGGTCTTTATTAAAAACACTCTAACCACTCCTAAAAAGATTTGGGAAATTATTAAACAGACTCTTCCTAAAGAGAAGCGTTCTCAATCCAGAGGTAGGTCTCCTCAAAAGGAGCCCTCTGAAAAGAGGTGTAACCTCAGCAACAGGGATAATTTAAGAAAACCTGATAGATATCAAGTTACTGATACACATTCCTCTCGTACCTTTCAGTCTTCCTCACAGAAATCATAAAGAAGAGGACGGTCAGAACACAAGGAAGAACGTGTGAAGTCCAAGGATGATCAACACGTTTTAAAAAATAAGAAAACCCATTTCACCAAAAAGAAAGTAGCAGGTCTGAAAATCAGACATGCTGAAGATCTTGAGGACAGAACTCAAGAACGGGGAGTGGGCCCAGACAAGGCTGGAATGCGCAGCAGAAGTCACCATAGCTCCAAGATCTTGAAGGATCATCTGGAGACAGTGGACTTGAATGAGTACATTCAAGTTGAAACAGCTGATACCAGGGTTAGTGTGCCATATAAGTTATATGAAGTAACACTCCGGATGGAGGGGAACACAACTAGGAAGATAAGAGCACTCTTTTGGGAGAAGCTCTCTAAGGGTTATGACATTCTTCTAGCTGAAAAACACTGGCCACTAAAATTTGTCAGGGAGTGCCCACACGGAGAAGACATCATTATGCCAGCCTTCTAGACCAAGCTCCAGCATTATATAAAAATCATGTGGGATGGGATGAGGATTCCCCTCACCACAAAATCCAGGTAAAAACTCAACCAAATGCACAGAGGCTGTACCCAGTTAAGCAAGAAGCTAAAAAACAGGTCAGGGAGATATTAGATCAACTTGAATACCAAGGCTTGATTGAAACATGCACCTCATCCATGAACAATCCTTTGTTTCCTGTCTCCAAACCAGACAATACATATCGTCTAGTTTTGGACTACAGACATTTAAACTCTTCTTGTACTACTTTTGCAGTACAAAATGCACACAGTGCAGCACTGATGAATAACATTGTGCGCAAAAAAATTAAAACCACATTAGATATTTCTAATGGTTTCTCCTGTCAAAATATTGCAACTGAAAGCAGGTACTTGACCGCTTTCTCAATTATGGGGACACAGCGTCACTTCTGTCGTCTCCCCCAGGGATTCAAGAATAGTCCAGGGTTATTTTCAGCCAGAGTAACAGAGTTACTACAAACATATGATGATGAGGCATTATCTTACGTTGATGACATCTATCTAACAGACGATGACTTGGACAGGCACTTGAACAGAGTGAACACCATAATAATTGGCTTCGCCTCTGAAGGGTATAAATTTAACTTTAAAAAATCAAGAATTGCCCACCTCAACATCCTATTCTTAGGATATGAGTTATCAAGTGAAGGCAAAAGCCTGGCAGCAAACTTTTTAGAGAAGTGTGAGCTGCTCCAACCTCCACAAACGCTGAAAAACTAGTCAATTCTAGGTTTCCTAAATTTCGGAAGGACTTACATTCTAAATTACGCAGAAAGGGTTAAACCTCTCTATGATCTAATCAAACCTCATTTCAAAATAACTAATTGGAATAAAAAACAACCAGAAATTTTGCGTTCAGTGCAAACAGACATGATAGCAACATCACATTTATAGGCTTGCGTAAACGTACGCAACCTTGTAATCCGAATCATCCCCGGAAGATGCGGATTCACGTACTTAACCTTTAATGAAGGTTAAAAAGTACCAATTGCTTATCACACTTGTACACACAAGCTGAAATTAAATTCACTTCTACAGAAAAAATTCTGACAGCGGTTCAAACTGCAGTAGCAAAAGAGAGAGCTCTCGCACAGGGTAAATGTATAATGGTTGTTACTCCTGTACCTGCCTTAGAGGCAGTGACAAAAGCAAGCATTCCAAATGCAAAGGCTTTACATCTGAGATGGATACAATGGGTTAACTCTCTTGCTGCAACAGACATTGAATACATTTTTGACCCTTACTTGAAAACTCAAGAATTTCTACAATACGAACAAGAATGTCCTCTGCCCACTGAGATTCTGCCTCTAGAACAGTACGAATGTATAATTTATACAGACGGATCAGCACAGCCTGCAAATTGGGGGTAAACAAGCTTATAGTGCTGCGTGCGCGATTGTTAAAGGTGGCTGGCGCGACGGTAAATTCCGACTTATGGTCACAAAAACACAATCTCTCGGAGACTGTACAGCTCAGCGAGCTGAATTACAGGCTTTCAAGATGGCGCTTGAAAATACCGATCGCGAATTCCCCACACTTATAGTGTGCGATTCGGATTACTGCGTTCAATCTTACAATCACTACTTGCAGAACTGGGTTGAAAACGGTTTAAAAGATGCAAAAGGTGGCACAATCAAGCATAAGTCGCTTTGGGAACAAGTCGTTTTATTACAGAAAGAACTACAAAAGACTTACATGATCCATACACTGAGTCATCAGCGTGATGGCATTCACGTTGAAGGGAATTCATTGGCTGATGAAGCCGCAAAGGCAGCTGTGCAAACGGCTTCCGTAGCTGCAATCACTTGTTCTAAAACAAAAATAGATGGCGAAATAATGCAGGCTGTCACCGCTTCCAACAAAGACAGGGGTAAAACATTACCAAAAGGCTTTCCACTCAAGTACTCACACATAATTGATGCAAAATCCGTTCCTTTTGCTCGAATCCCTGGAGTGGGCGATAGGGTAATTCCAAACAGGCGGCGGAGAGGTGCTTTGATACAGGAAGCACATATGGGAGAGGGTCTGATACATCTAGGGATCTTTAAATCTATACTAGAATTGAAAGAGATATATTGATGGCCAGGGATGAATGCTCATATTCACAAATTTGCAATTAATTGCGCTTCCGATCCGAGGCCACCGACATAATCTGCGGCGTCCCCCAGGGCTCAGCCCGACGCTGTATAACGTCTACATGGCCCCCCTCGCACAAGTGGCCCGCCAACTCGACCTCAACATCATCTCCTACGCCAACAACTGTAGGAGAGTAGGGTCTGCTTTCCTATGGTCACCCCACTTTTTGCTTTTTGCTTCACTGGTTTTCGACTTAATGTGGCTGTGGTGTAGTTCTGAAAATTCTGGACTCGAGAATTAAACTTCGTCGTAGCATGACGATTTTCATATCAAAAGACCGAGAATGGCTAGTACACTATGTACAAGCATTTTCGTCATATTCGAGTGACGGTTTCATCTCGAAATCGTCACTTTCGTCCTAAAACTCTTGGTTTCCATTTTGCGTGCGGCAGCCATTTTGTGAGTTGCCCTCACATAGCCAAATTCGATATCAAAGGACACGTACTCCTTAATTGACTTCCCTGTGACCTAGGCAAGTTGGAACCATTGCCCCAGGCCAAACCTGTTTGGTCAGTTCCTCTCCCAGTGGCCGAACAAGATAGCATCAAGGCACAACATGTCATAAACCCTTTTTCATCGCACACACACCCTGCCTAAACTTGCTCACACCTGGCCCTGCTCTTTTCTCTCTTACTTGTTTTACGATGAGGAGGTGCCCGTTTTATTGGGGGTACACCGATATCTGATGGAAATGTTGGGCCTTGCCGGGTAATTTGTTGTGGGCTGGACAAATGAAATGTGAGCTTGTCATCATGACTCTGCTTTTTCTTTGTACTAGAAAAATGTGAATAGTATACTGTTAATCTAGGAATGTTTGCCTGAAGCTTAATATTTTGTATAAAAAGAGAAGCCTGACTTTGTAAATTTGAGCAGTCTCCTGAGAACATACATCCCGTGTTGTTGTACTTCTAGAACCTGTTACTTGGCAGCCAATAAACCGATCTTTGACTTCACCTAGAAGACTCTGAGTTTCTGTGGTCTGAATCAGGAAAGTGCTCGAGGTCTTTGGGTGCTGTCCCTGGCACCGCTGGGTTACCGGATCAGTACCGGTTCTGAAAAACCCAGTACCTCAGTTGGCGCCCAACGTGGGGCGATACCAGCGGTACCGGTCCAGCCAGAGGTTCGTGAGGAGCTTTGTGTGAAAATTCTGGAGGAAGGCCTGCCACTTCATCGACCCCTGCATGTCGACGTGGTCCGAAAGTCTTTGCTGCGAGGTTCCCCGCTTCCCGACGGCTACGAAGGACTGCTGCCCTGGCTATCGCCCTGATTTGGACCCTTGAAGTTTGGTAGAGCAAAACGCTAAGACGAGACTTCTGGTGACGTCATCGATATCTCAGTTAAGTATAAGTGGAGCGTCTCCCAGTCCTTAGTTGGTTCTTAGTTTTGGGTATCCCTTTGGGATCGCTTTGTTTGGTACTTGCAAGCACCAAAGCCGAAGGACTCGTGTATTCATGAGAAATATCATAATCGATAATCCTTTGAAGTTTGGAGCTAGACTTGAGAGCGAAGATGCCTGGTCTTAGCAGACTTGGAAATTTGTTTTGTCTTGGTTGTAGTAATAGGGATTCCCGATTGGAGGACTCGTGTCCGGTTCCTCCGATTGGAACTCCAACATATGAATTATACGTGAAACATGGAGTAGGCCCCATCACATATAATGAAGTGTGGATTAAATACACCAGAAACGATGGTGTTTTAAAATGGCCCCAATATGGTAGCTTTGACACAGAAGTCTTAGATAACCTTGAAGTTAAACTTTTTAAGAAGAAAGCCCGGCCGGCGATGTTTGACTCTTTCCGCCTATGCCATAAGGAGGCCAAACAGAAAGAAATTAAATTAGCGAAGAAAAATAAGAGAGAAAGGGGTATCTCGATAATGCAAGCTGCTATGCAGTATAAAGACAATGAAGAAGAACAGATGAGTGAGCAGTTGCACAGGCAACGAAAAATGGTAATAGATAAATGTTACCCAGTTTTGCCGCCTCTTCAGCAAGATGCAGCAAAAGAGCTTGAAAAAGATCCGCTAATGGCGCATTTGTTAAATTCGCCACCCCCCTATGCGCAAAATGCTACAGCACCTCCGCAACCTTTAGTTGTGCAACCTGTGATTGCATTGCCTCCTGCTCCTCCGCAGCACCCACCAGCTGTTCTTCAGCTGGCTCCTGCTCCTTCGGTACAGCCTCCTCAAGGCCCACCGATCACATCTGCTTCACCTATGCTTTCTACGACTTTGCCTAGTGCACCTCCTATTTCTTCCAATGCTCCCCTTGCTATTGCCTCTGCTCCTGCCTTATCTCACCCTGTTTTTCCACCCGTTCTTCCGTCAGTTTCCCCTTCCGTATGACAGAGAATGGCCAACACTGTTACTAATCTTTTCTCACCTTTCTTCGGGTCGCCTAATACGACCCCTAACACGGAACGAAGACAGTTGCGGAGTCAACTGCCTGACTATCGAGAGAGAGATTTACTGAATCGTTTAGCACATAAATGGGTTATGGACGCTGTAAGATATGATGTAGAGTCTGTCATGGAAGTCTTCCATCAATGGGAAGCACCGAAGCAGAGATGTTTTTGAACAAATGTGTGTTTTTCTCTGTGAAGATTTGGAAGACAACGATCTGGAATACAACCCGCCCGAGTTGTGTCATGTGTGGTTCCACTTCGCAGAGGGCATGATCGTAGGTCCCGATGTCGAGAAAGCGGTTGAGACATTGTTGTCGTATCGGAGTAAGGGGGGCACTTCTCGATCACTATTTGAGCGTGGCCCATCCAGTAGGAAAAAGGCGCAACAGTACCCCATGAGAGAAGTTCCCCCACAGTGGAGAGAAGGGGACCTACAAGCTAACCCACCTATTCAGCCTCATTTCCAGCGGGTGTGGGTACATGTCCCATGGAAACGAGCTGAAGTTTTGGCCCTTAAGCAGACACTGCCTGATCCCCGTAAGAATCCTGCAGGGTATTACAAAGAATTGTCACAGACTGCAGGTTCATGCATTATGAATTTAGCCGATATCGATATGTTGTTTGGGAACGTTGTTCCACAGCCTTTATGGGGAAAGATTCGTCATACAGATCATGATCAGGAATTAGGTGACTCATGGGCTAATATTGCTGCCGCAGATGCCCTACAAATTGGTGGTGCTAAACCTGAGCCTTTAGTAGCAGAGCTCCCTGGTAGGATAATAGAATACATGAAAACTTTAATGCCAGCAATGCGTGTGAATTGGGATAAGTTGTCTGCGTGTAAGCAGAAGAAAGATGAAACGGTGTCTGATTTCTTCACCAGGTTTGAAGAAACGTTTGCCGACCACAGTGGTCAAGATATGAGTACAGAAGGTGGTCAGCGACTGTTCGTCGATAAATTCGTGCACAATCTGCTTCCCGAATTGTGTAAAAAGTTGAAGGATTCAGAGAGTTCTTGGGCAGTTTCCTCTTCAGCACAGATATTAGCTACTGCACAGTATTACGAAAATCGAGACAAAGATGAGAAAGATAGAGCAAAAAAGAAAACTAAAGAGTTGAAAACGAAGGTTCTGTTACAGCAAGCATATCCGCCACGTGGCGGTGGTGGCCAGAATAATGGTGGTCAGAGTAACTATCAGAATAATTATCAGCAGCCTCAACAGTATCAGAGGAACTCACAAAGAGTCGAGTATACTCAACCACGTGTCCCTGTAGGTCCCAATCAGTGTTCATATTGCAAGGAAGAGGGTCATTTTAAATATAGTTGCCCTATCTTGTTACAGCGTGCAAATGGTGTTTCTGGCTCACGAGGAAGAGGTGCTCAACAAGCGCCTAGAGGTAGAGGACGTGGAAACGTCCCCCAGAACGCACGTTATTTTCCGCCTCAAAATTCTATGAATAGTTTTGATCAGCAGAATAACGCGTCCGGTAGGACGGCTCAGTACTATGCTGATGATTACTATGCAGAAGATGAGAATATGGAAGGTAATGATTGCTAGGACAGCCATAGACAAAGAGAGGGAGTTGTTTCAGTTCCAGTAGATCAGAGTGGACCCTACGTTGAGGTGATTACATCAGGTGTGTCAGAACCTTTTCTGTTGGATACTGGTGCTACAAAGAGTTCTATTATGCACTCAAAACTCCCTGGCGCACCTTTGTCTGGCGAAATGAATGTTTCTGTAGGTTTTTCTGGCGCCCCGGTTAGGAACCCGATTTCTAGTCCTATGTCTCTTTCTGTTGGTCCTTGTGAATTCGAAGCACCCCTCATTCTGACAACAGGTTGTGGTGATTGGACTTGTTAAAAGGATTGTATGCGACTTTGTACTGTTCTCCTTCAGGAGTACAAGTTACACTGGGTAAGAAAGTGGTTTCCTCAATGTATTTGTCAAGGGATAAAATTCCAACAGAATTGTCGTTTCTTCCTGATATTCTTTGGGCTACTGGTCCTAATGACGTGGGTCTTTTGGAAATACCACCATATGTTGTAACATTGAAAGCCAATGTTAAAATGCCACGAATTCCCCAATACAAAATCTCTAGTGAAGGTGAAAAAGCCTTGTTAGCGATCATTTACGATCTGATAGAAAAAGATGTGATTGAAGAGACAAGAGGCAACATATGCAATAGTCCTGTTCTGCCTGTTTTGAAACGAACTGATCCCTCTCAGCCACCTGTGTACAGATTTGTGATTGATCTTAGAGAGGTCAATATAATAGTTGTGCCAAAATTTCCAGTTGTTCCTGTTATTACTGCTCTATTGACTATGATTCCAGCTTCTGCAACTTGGTTTTCGGTGATTGACTTGAAGAATGCTTTCTTCAGCATCCCGATTGCTGAGGAGAGCAGGGATATTTTTGGCTTCAGTTTAGGAGGACGAGGCTTCCGCTTTAAACGCGCTCCCCAGGGCTACTGTGAAAGTCCATCAATATATAGTCAAGCTCTAAAAACACAGCTTGATACGATTGTTTTACCTGAAGGTGCCACTCTTGTACAGTACGTTGATGATTTGCTTGTTGCTGCAGATACTGAGGAAATATGTAAGAAAGCCACGTTGTCATTATTGCGTCATCTGTGTGATTTACATCACAAGGTGTCACTTTCCAAATTACAATATTGTCGACAAGAAGTGACCTACTTAGGTCATCTCTTATCGAAGGAGGGAAGGAAACTGACCCCAGAAAGAATTCAGACAATAGCGAAATTAAGTGTGCCAAGAACACAGAGAGAAGTACGTGCTTCCTTGGGCATTACATCATATTGCAGGCAATGGATAACACATTTTTTGTTATTAGCCAAACCCTTGGTGGCATTAACGTGTAAAGATACACCGAATCCCGTTCCTTGGTCTGAAGAGTGTCAGAAAAGTTTTTCTGAATTACGCACAGCATTATGTTCGGCTCCTGTGTTAGGTACCCCCAACTACAGTAAGCCCTTTACATTGTATGTTCATGAGAAAGAAGGTTGTGCATTGTCAGTTTTGACACAGTTGTTTGGAGACAAGCAGCGTCCATGTGCATATTTTTCGTCGACTTTGGATCCGGTAGCTAAAGCGTTGCCAAGTTGTTTAAGAGCCACAGCAGCAGCAGCTGTTTCTATTCGACAGTCTGCTGGCTTAGTAATGAATAATACGCTAGTTGTGATGGTCCCACATGCAGTAGACACGTTGTTGAACAGAACCAAGACACAGCACTTAACTAGTGCTCGATTGTCAGGTTACGAATTAACATTGTTAGCGAGTCATGTGCATATAAAAAGATGCAACACCCTAAACCCAGCTACGTTGTTGCCAATTGTAGAGGAATTAGATGCTTCGGAACAGCATGATTGTTTTCTTAGAACAGAAGAAGAAACGAAAGGGAGAATAGACCTCCAGGACACTCCTCTTGCTGAATGTGATGGTACATTGTGAGTGGATGGCTCATGTTTCAAGCTCCCGAATGGTGACACGACTGCAGCATATGCTGTCATGACTTTGCATACGATTGTTGAAGCTGTACGTATTCCACATAATTCAGCCCAAGCAGCAGAATTGATTGCACTCACGAGAGCATGTGTGTTGTCATAAGGAATGAAAGTGAACATCTACACCGACAGCCAGTATGCTTTTGGTGTGGCTCACAGTTTTGGACGATTGTGGAAAGAACGTGGGTTCCTGACTTCGCATGGAGCTAAGATTCAGCATGGTCAGTTGGTGAATGAGTTTCTTGAATCACTGACCGTGCCTCTGCAAGTGGCGATTGTGAAATGTAGTGCTCACAAGAAGGTGACTGATGATGTTGGTCGTGGAAATGCATTTGCTGACGAAATCGCGAAAGAAACTGCAAGGAATGTGATGAGCCGAATGTATGTTGCAGGCCCTGCAAGATGGGTCGGTGATGTTGGAATGTGTGAAGACACGATAGAGAGTGTGAAGTCTATTCAAGCTGAAGCTACAGAGAAAGAATTGAACATGTGGAGAGAAAGTACGGGTAGAATGGATGCAAATGGTTGCTGGATTGAATTGTCAGAACATCAGAGATGGTTGCTACCCGATGCGTACGTCCTTGCAGTGGTTACAATGGCTCATGGAATGGCTCACGTCAACGTGAAAGGGATTTGCAAGTTGTTGGCTCCAGTATGGCAAAATTCAGGAATTCCCAAGTGTGCAGAGAATGTAGTCAAGAATTGCATGGTGTGTCTGAAACACAATCCTGATAGGGGAACCCCAACTCCAGCTGCTCATTTTGCGCCTCCTACGTATCCGTTTGAGGTTTTGCAGCTAGATTTCATCCACATGGAGAGGTGCAACAACCGAAAATACGTACTCGTAGTTGTTTGTGCCTTCTCAAGATGGGTAGAAGCATATCCCTTAAAGGAAAATACAGCCTTGTCCACAGCGAAAGCCCTTGTGAAAGAATTCTTCCCCAGATTTGGAATGCCTAGAATGGTCTGGAGTGATAACGGGAGTGAATTTGTGGGTCGAGTGATGAAGAGAGTATGTGAAGGGCTAGGAATTCACCAAAAGTTTCACGCTGCAAATCACCCTCAATCAGCTGGACTAGTAGAATGCTACAATGGCACGCTTAAGTTAAAATTGGCCAAAATTCAAGCGAGCACAGGTCTTAAATGGTCTGATGCTCTACCCTTAGCACTCCTATCCACCAGAATGACTGTGCATTCGCGAGTGAAACTTAGTCCCTACGAGATAGTTTTTGGCCGCCCGGCAAACCTATGGGGAGTGCCAAGGCCTACGAAGTTCAGCGAAGTAGAACACCCTGTTTTGCTTGATTATCTGTATGAATTGACGGCTAAATTGCGTGTTTTACATCAACAGGCCCACGACACCCTGCCTCCGGTCTCTGAAACTCCAGGACATCAGATCAACCCTGGATCCTGGGTGCTGGTCAAGAATTTCCAGTGAACCAAGAACGACCAGCCCAGGTGGACCGGACCGCACCTCGTCCTTCTTTCCACAAGATCAGCTGTTCGAGTGGAGAGGAAGAAAAACTGGATCCACGGGATCCACTGCAAGCGGATCCCTCTACCTCTGCCGTATGACCAGTGGGTCCAGAAGGGTGTCGCTGACTCAGAGACTGAAACCGTGCCACGTTTCCTGCCTTTCAGTGATGCACGAGTAAAAGGAACACTGACTGAGCAAGAGAGTGAAGAAATTTTGCAACCCGCAGTATCACCATCAAAACGATTGAACACTACAGAGCCTGAACTTCTGTTTCAGGATCAGACAGTACTTGGAAAACAACGATACAATTTGAGGCCGAGAAATATGAACTAATAAAAGTGATTTTTTTTATTTCCCTCCAAGTACTATTTTTGAAAGTGCAGCTCTCCCATCTGAGAAACTTGCTTATTTTTTTTGTTTTTCGAACCGCCATCCGGGTTCCGCTGCTAGGGCCGCGATTGCCCAAAGTCTTTGGGGTGCAGCTGACGACGCTAGGTCGGCAGTTCTGGTTGGTCCAAGGGAGTTGCCCTAGACTGACAGAAGCATTCCTTAGCAGAATCAACCTCCCATCGCGGGCAGCACTTTAGAGAGGATGGAGTTTTTCGAGATGGAGAGACCTGCCAAGGAAATGAACTTTAAAGACAAGATATGTAAAATCATGACAAAGAAAAGTTTTTTGATATCGTGCATTTTCATGTTATTCAGTGTGATGATATTGTTATTAGGATATGTTTTATTCTCTTTTCGTGTAACATTTGCACCCACTACATTGCCTACACCTCCTCCTCCTCCTACCGTTTCCTCTCATTCTTTCCACCCTCTTCCTGACCATGAATCCAATATAAGGTTAGAGTTTATTAATAACTCCTTTGTTCAGCTCTTGCACCAACACCAACTCCTAATGAACACAACTAACTGTTGGGTGTGTGGCCTTATGCCTCACACGACGGATAAAGGTATCCCTTATCTGGTCCTGCCTTTCCGCCACAATGGTTCTGTGTGGGCGTACAGAACAATGTTCATATATGCACGTGAAGTCCAACCCCTACGTTCTGTAAAAGACAATCCTAAGAATAGTGCTCTGGTTAAGGGTATAGTAGATATGATTAAGGAAGATATTTCATATGAAACTACCCCGGACTATGAGATATTTGCATATATAGGTTGGAACGTGACCAGATATGGAGCCAATTTGAGTGAGAAACAGCAAGCTAAGAGATCTTCCCCGATTTGGATTGTACCCCATCAGGGTCACCTGTGTCTGCAAGGTACTGGCAAGAATCCCAGAGCTCAGTTAGGGAAGAGTGTCTGTACTGAAACTTATGTTTTTGGGTCTCAGACCTCCCCTGCGTTTTTAGCAGCTAAGGGTACCTATTTCATCTGCCATGATAGAGCCTATACATGGTTGCCCCCTGACTTTTCGGGCTCATGTTTTGTTTCATTCCTGTTGCCTCCCACCTACACAGCAGCGGCAGATTACCACAAGACAAGGGTAGTTAGAGGTGTCTTGAGTAAAGAAGACACTGCAGGTCAAGAATTCGGGGACTTCGCAAAGGGTTTTCTGCCGTTCTGGGGACCAAAAGTTAACAGCAGGAACATAAGGCAATTGACAAGGGTAGTTGAGTCCACCGTATTTGAAACTGCTGGTGCCCTTAGTAACTTGACCGCTGAGCTCCAGTCGGATTGTCTTACGACCCTTCAGAACAGGGTCGCATTAGATGTCATACTTGCAGACCGAGGTGGGGTATGTAAATTGATCCAATCAAGTTGCTGTGTTTTCATCCCAGATAACACTCCAACAGTGTACCAGGCCATCTCCAAACTGCATAAGATTTCCGAATATATTCATGTGGATAAAGGAGATTGGTCTTTAATGGGATGGTTCTGGGAACTGATATCCGGTTGGGGATGGAAAATTCTGATAGTCATTGGGATGGTCTTAGCCATTCTTTTCCTGTTCTGTCTGTGCGTGCAGTGTGCTCCTGCGATAGGTGGCCTCTGTGCCACATCATGTGTAAGGAAACCTGTATCCAGGGACGAGCTAAGTACTAGGATGATGTTACAGCAACATCTCAATGACTTTAGGAATATAGACCTGGACTCAGATTAGCATGAGAATAGGTTAAATTGCCTATGTAAGGGCAAAAGGAGGGTTTGTAGTTCTGAAAATTCTGGACTCGAGAATTAAACTTCATCGTAGCATGACGATTTTCATATCAAAAGACCGAGAATGGCTAGTACACTATGTACAAGCATTTTCGTCATATTTGAGTGACGGTTTCAATCGTCACTTTCGTCCTGAAACCCTTGGTTTCCATTTTGCGTGTGGCATCTATTTTCAATCAATCAATCAATCAATCAATCAAGCATTTATATAGCGCACTACTCACCCGGAGGGTCTCAAGGCGCTGGGGGGAGGGGGTCCGCTACTGCTCGAACAGCCAGGTCTTGAGCTGCTTCCTGAAGGCGAGGTGGTCTTGGGTCAGGCGGAGGTGGGTCGGAAGGGAGTTCCAAGTCTTGGCGGCCAGGTAGGAGAAGGACCTTCCTCCTGTGGTGGCTCTTCGGATGCGGGGGACGGCGGCGAGGGCGTGGCTGGTCGATCGAAGCTGGCGTTTGGGAGCGTAGAAGTTGAGGCGGCTGTTGAGGTATCCTGGGCCTTGGTTGTGTAGGGCTTTGTGTGCGTGGGTGAGGAGCCGGAAGGTGATTCTCTTGTTGACCGGGAGCCAGTGCAGGTCTCTCAGGTGTCCGGAGATGTGGCTGCGGCGGGGGATGTCCAGGATGAGTCGTGCTGAGGTGTTCTGGATCCGCTGGAGTCTCTTCTGGAGTTTGGCGGTGGTTCCGGCGTAGAGGGAGTTGACGTAGTCCAGACGGCTGGTGACGAGGGCCTGGGTGACCGTCTTCCTGGTCTCGGTGGGGATCCATCGGAAGATCTTGCGTAGCATGCGCAGGATGTTGAAGCACGACGAGGAGACGGCGTTGACTTGTCTGGTCATGGAGAGGGAGGAGTCCAGGATGAAGCCCAGGTTGCGTGCGTGGTCTGTGGGTTTGGGTGCGCTGCCCAGGGCGGGGGGCCACCAGGAGTCGTCCTAGGCGGAGGGTGAAGATCCCAGGATGAGGACTTCTGTCTTGTCCGAGTTCAGTTTCAGGCGACTGTTCATCATCCACTTGGCAACGTCTGTCATACCTTCGTGTAGGTTGGCTCTGGCGGTGGCGGGGTCGTTGGTGAGGGAGAGGATCAGCTGGGTGTTGTCGGCGTAGGAGATGATGTTGAGGTTGTGCTGCCGTGCGATGGCTGTGAGGGAGCTCATGTAGACGTTGAAGAGTGTTGGGCTGAGCGAGGAGCCTTGAGGAACGCCGCAGATGACTTCGGTGGCCTCCGATCTGAACGGGGGGAGGCGGACTCTCTGTGTCCTTCCGGCGAGGAAGGAGATGATCCACTTCAGTGCCTTCTCCTGGATTCCGACGTTGCTGAGGCGCTGCACTAGAGTACGGTGGCAGACAGTGTCGAAGGCCGCGGAGAGGTCCAGGAGGATGAGGGCGGCCGTTTCTCCGTTGTCGAGCAGGGCTCGGATGTCATCGGTAGCTGCGATCAGGGCGGTCTCGGTGCTGTGGTTGGCCCGGAAGCCAGACTGCGAGGGGTCGAGGGAGCCGTTCGTCTCGAGGAAGGCGGCCAGTTGCTTGTTGACGGTCTTCTCGATGACTTTTGCCGGAAACGGGAGCAGCGAGATGGGGCGGTAGTTCTTGAGGTCGGTGGGGTCGGCTGATGGCTTCTTAAGTAGGGCGCTGAGTTCGGCGTGCTTCCAGCTCTCCGGGAAGGTAGCGGTGTCGAAGGAGGTGTTGATGATGTCCCGCAGGTGGGGTGCGATGACAGCGTCGGCCTTGTTGAAGACGTGGTGAGGGCAGGGGTCTGTCGGAGATCCAGAGTGGATGGAGTTCATCGTGTTGACGGTGTCTTCGGTGCTGATCGGGGTCCAGGCGCGGAGGGTGGTTGTGGGGGGCGGTGGTTCGGTCGTGGCGTGCGTCGGTTGAGTGCTGAAGCTGTTGTGTATGTCCGCGATCTTGTTGTGGAAGTAGGAGGCGAGGGAGTTGCAGAGGTCTTGCGAAGGGGTGATGTCGTTGTTTCCGGCGTTGGGGTTGGAGAGCTCTTTCACGATGTTGAAGAGTTCTTTGCCGTTGTGTGCGTTGTTGTCCAGTCGTTCCTTGAATGCGGTTTTCTTGGTGGCGTGGATCAGTTGGTGGTGTTTTCGGGTGGCGAGCTTGAGGGCAGTCATGTTGTCCGGTGTTGGGTCTCTGCGCCAGGTTTTCTCGAGTGCTCTGCAGTTCTTCTTGGAGCTCTTGAGTTCGTTGTTAAACCATGGTGCTTTCTTGCTGCCGGGTCTGCTCGGCGGGGTTTTCAGCGGGGCGAGGTCGTCTGCGCAGTCGCTGATCCATTTCGTGAGGTTCGTGGCCGCTTGGTTGGGGTTCGTTGTGCTGGTGGGAGGGTGCTTGCTCAGGGAAGTAGTGAGCTGGTCTGCAGTGATCTTGTTCCAGTTTCTGCGGGGAACCTGTTGCTGGTGATGGTGGAGCGTGGTCCTTCTGAAGCTGAAGTGGACGCAGCTGTGGTCCGTCCAGTGGAGTCCCGTGGCGTGGCTGAAGGCGATGTCCTTGCTGGAAGAGAAGACCGGGTCGAGTGTGTGTCCGGCGTAGTGGGTGGGGGTGGTCACCAGTTGCTTGAGTCCGAGGTTGGCGAGGTTGTCCAGCAGGGTGGTGGTGTTGTGGTCGTTGTTGTTCTCCAGGTGGAAGTTGAGGTCCCCGAGGAGGATGTAGTCGGCGGAGGGGAGGGCGTGCGGGCTGATGAAGTCGGCGATGTCTTCGCTGAAATGTGTACGTGGTCCCGGGGGTCTGTAGATGAGGGTGCCTCTGAGGGTGGTCCTGGGGTTGACGTGGATCTGGAAGTGCAGGTGTTCGGTGGGTGCAAGGGTATCGTTGGTGTCGGTCGTGATGCGGATGGTGTTCCTGTGGACGATAGCGATGCCTCCTCCTGTCTGGTTGACGCGGTCCCTCCGGATGATCTTGTAGCCGTCCGGGATGGCGATGGCGATGTCGGGCGCTGAGGAGGCGTTCATCCAGGTTTCCGTGAAGAAGGCGACGTCTGGGGCTGTGGTGTCGAGTAGGTTCCAGATCTCGATGGCGTGCCTGTGGACGGAGCGGGTGTTGAGCAGGATGCATCTTAGGTGGGTGCTGCTGGAGTTCGGCTTGGTGGGTGCTGGTGTGGCGTGGGTCCGGTTGCAGGTGAACTTGCAGGAGTGGCAGCTGAAGGGTCTGTGGGTGCGTCTCGGTGTGGCTCGGTAGCAGGCCGGGGATCGGCCGGTGTTGAGTGCGTTGAGTTCGGTGGCGTTGTAGGTCCGTCGGGTCGGCTTCCGTTGGTGGGGGCCAGGGGTCCTGGCGCTGGGCGCGGGCCAGGCGCAGACGGGCGCAGACGGGCTTACCTTTGGCGCACCTTCGGCGCTCATTCGGTGCTCCCGCTGCGCGCGTCCGCTGCGCGGTCGCTGAGGGGGCGTCATAAGTGAGGAGCCGGGAGGGCGGGTCAGCTGGGTGGCGGGAGCGGGGCGGCCAATTGGCAGGAGGGGGGGCGAAGGCACCAGAGGGCAGTGGCGGGAAGAAGGTGGCGGAGGGGGAGGGCAGCCGAAGCGGGGTAGAGGGTAACAGGAGGAGAGGGTGAACAGGCGGCGGGCAGGGGAGGCAACAGGCACACAGCAGGGGTACAGAAAAAACGGGGTGACAGCAGGCAACAGGGGAACCAGGCACGCAGTGGATGGCAGGCAGGCAGCGGCAAAAACGGAGGTAGCAGGAGAGCGCAGCCGTCAGCAGGGCAGCAGAGCAGGGTGCTGGCAGCAGCAGGCAGGAGCGGCGTAGGTGGGGCGACCTCGCCTGGGCAGGCTCGAGCGGTCACTCCAAGCTCCTGTGTTGGGACCCCTTAAGTGAGGAGCCGGGAGGGCGGGTCAGCTGGGTGGCGGGAGCGGGGCGGCCAATGGGCAGGAGGGGGGGCTATGCCCTCACATAGCCAAATTCGATATCGAAGGACACGTACTCCTTAATTGACTTCCCTGTGACCTAGGCAAGTTGGAACCATTGCCCCAGGCCAAACCTGTTTGGTCAGTTCCTCTCCCAGTGGCCGAACAAGATAGCATCAAGGCACAACATGTCATAAACCCTTTTTCATCGCACACACACCCTGCCTAAACTTGCTCACACCTGGCCCTGCTCTTTTCTCTCTTACTTGTTTTACGATGAGGAGGTGCCCGTTTTATTGGGGGTACACCGATATCTGATAGAAATGTTGGGCCTTGACGGGTAATTTGTTGTGGGCTGGACAAATGAAATGTGAGCTTGTCATCATGACTTTGCTTTTTCTTTGTACTAGAAAAATGTGAATAGTATACTGTAAATCTAGGAATGTTTGCCTGAAACTTAATATTTTGTATAAAAAGAGAAGCCTGACTTTGTAAATTTGAGCAGTCTCCTGAGAACATACATCCTGTGTTGTTGTACTTCTAGGACCTGTTACTTGGCAGCCAATAAACCGATCTTTGACTTCACCTAGAAGACCCTGAGTTTCTGTGGTCTGAATCAGGAAAGTACTCGAGGTCTTTGGGTGCTGTCCCTGGCACCGCTGGATTACCGGATCAGTACCGGTTCTGAAAAACCCAGTACCTCAGTGGGCCTGCTAATCAGACCCACAGCCCTGCTGTTCTCTCTCTAAATTTCACACCATGTACTTTAGGTACATAACCAATTGGGATTTGGGTCACTCTTGTGAGTCCCTGTATAGTGTACCATAGGTACCCACGGCATAGGTGCTCCCAAGGCCTACCAGGGGCTGCAGCATACCTTTTGTCACCCCTGGATGGTCATCCAATCTGACACAACTGGCTGATCACTAAGCTAGGGCAAGGTAGTGTAATCACCCCTCCTATATCTACCCTTATATATAGAGACATATACACCTATAAGTCACTCCTATGGCAGGCCTTAACAATCCTGAAGGCAGAGTGCTTGGTTTTATGTGAGATGGTGCTCTAGCATGAGATGAGCCTGTCTGCATCTTTCAGAACCATGTCCTTATAGCTGTTCTGTGATATAGCCATACCATATACAAGTGCATTATGAACCTCGCGGTTAAATGCTAACTTTGGTTTGGCTTTATCAAAACATGTTGTGTAAGGTGTCATACGCTTTGTAATAGCAGCCCCTCGCCAGTTCTGGCAACGGGGGTAGCATTCCACCCTTCTAAAGGGAGAAGACATGTTGTTCCTACTAATCCCGGTTAAAGTTAACCAGACCCTCAGCATCACACAATGGATGCTGCTGCCACAGACACAAGTCTGACTTCCTGCTGCTGGGAGCCCTTCCAGCGAGGGAGGCTTGGACAATAGGTTTCCTGTCTTGGGAGGTGCTAGCACCACCCCAGACAGGCCATAGTGTATCGGGGCAGGGAGGGCTGAATGAAATGAGACACTGCCTGGGGCACACAAGGTGTCCCATGCATAGGCCAGTTCAAACCGGTGCTGGGGCACTCCAGCCCCAGTTCTGGCATGAAACTGGACAAAGGAAAAGGGGTGTAACAACCCCCTTCCCTGGTACCACCCATAGGAGGGACCTAGCAGGTAATCCAGCCCCTAGATTCGGTATATAAGTAGGAGCTGAGTCCCAAGACTTTAGATTTATCCTGACTGAAACTTGAAATGAAACTCTGGACCTTGGACGTTCTACTTGAAGATAGAAGACTGAAGAATCTCCCTTGTGGTCGAGGAGTGACCACCCTGTGCAAGCAGGCACCATCAAGCGATCAACAGTTTGCTTTGTCAATGCTCCCACCGGAGCCCGAGCACAGAGCCTGACAAGACCTAGACTTCCAGACTTCTTTCAGCCCGATCCACAGCCACAGCAAAGCTGAGACCCGTGGAGGCGATGTGAGACGTGGGACCGGCCATCTTGGAAAGCAAGCAAATTGCTTTCCGTGCAACTTCTGAGGCACCCTCGAAGTTGTGCATTGGGGATTGAGAAGCCCCAGCCCCTAGCACAAACTGCACCGAAGATCAGCCCTCCACACTCCACAAGTTCTGCATGGGGCCCTTCTGCATTTTCCTGCTTGACGCATCTGTCCGGTCACTTGCCCGTTGGCTAGTGGCCTCTATGACGACGAACCTTTGAATTTACAATGCTGGTCTGGTTGCTCCAGATTGGCACCTGCTTCCCTGAGAAGGAGAAGTCCATCAGACCTTGCTGGTCTGATTAAGAAGCCATCTTCACATCCTGCGTGGGTTGCATTTGCCAAGGATTGTTGACTCCAATCCGGAAGCCGACACCGCCAACAGCGATTTCCTTTGTGGGACAGTCCGTGCCCAGCTCCTGGTTGACGTTGACACCTCCTGGTCAACGTGGCAGTGGAGACAAGCTTCAAGACATCACCTGATTGCTTCACGACATCGCCTGGTTCCGTCCTGGTGCCATCCTGGTCACTGGCTAGTGACCCAGACTCTGTCTCCTCTGCTTTCAGGTACTCTTCATCCTCGATCCGCCCTTGGATCCAACCGGACACCTCTCTCCTGGTCGCCTGCAGCATCTTTCTCCAAGGCTCCATAGGAATCAGCGACGAAACTCGACACACTTTGACACCTATGCACCCGCTTCCTGTGGGTGAAGTAATGCGAGTACTTCGGTGCTCCTGTGAAGATTAACTATCCTAGTGTCCTAGTTTCAAGTAGCGTTCTCCTAGTCCATCCGGAAGTCACCTAAAAGAACTAGTTTCCAATTATTACGTTCCCATTATAACTCAATGGTAACCCGCATGTGTGTTAAGACACTGCACACGCATCCCGTGGGCCTCCTGCTCCCTAACTCTGGTTAGTACAGCGTAGCCCCAGTGATTCTCTAGGCCCTAGGCCTATTCTTTGTCCGTGACGTGGTTCTTATACCACTATTTTAGTATATGGTTTTACGTGCCCCTAGGGCCCTACTGTATATTGTTATGTTATGTTATGTTATATTAAAATTTTGTTAAAGCGCGCAGCTGCCCCAGCTAAGGGGCGTCCCGGCGCTGACCGTTTAATTGTACAGAAGAGGGTGAAACTGAAAAAGAGAAACCTTAGATCAGAGGAAAGAGATAGGTCTTTATGGCTTTCCGAAATGGGAGTAATTCATCAATACAGCGAATAGATACAGGCAAGGAATTCCACAGTTTGGCCGCAAGCAGTCGAAAGGAACGACCTCCTACATGGCAAAGTCTGATCTTGGGTATAGTTACCAAATGTTGACCCAAGGAGCGCAAGTTACGCTGAGGAGTATACAGACTTAAAAGAGGACAGAGTAGCTCAGGGCTGGTAACATTCAAAATTTTAAATGCCAAACAAAGTGTCTTAAACTGAATTCTAGCTTGAATCGGCAGCCAGTGTAAAGCTCTAATAGTGGCTCTCGCAGAACACCTACGTGGAAGTCCCACAAGAGCTCGGGCTGCCGAATTCTGAACTCGCTGGAGACGTAAAATCTCAGCATTATTTGCGCCCAAAAGTAAAGCGCTAGCATAGTCCAAGCGCGATAAAATTGTCGCCTGAATAATAAGCTGTCGGACCGGTGCACTAAAAAACTTCAAAATAGGACGAAGGCCTCTCAGCAGGCCCACACAGGTCGCTGCCACCTTCTTCGTGTGGCACTGAAAGTTGAGATCTGCATCGAGCCAAACTCCTAAGTTCTTGACCACTGGCTTGGCTGTAGGCATAGTGCCTAAGGAAGCTGGCCACCATTGTTCGTTCCAAAGGGAGATGTTTTCCCCTACCAGCATCACCTTAGTTTTAGTGGCATTCAATTGAAGACAATTTTCGGCCATCCATTGGGCAACTGCGGTCATCCCATCTCTAAACCTGGTGGCAGCGGCAGAGGGGCCTTCAGCTAAGGTGACAATCAGCTGGGTATCGTCAGCATATGATACTAACGTTAGGCCCCACTCTCTTGCCACAGCCGCGAGAGGTTGAACATAAAGATTGAACAACGTCGGGCTCGACGCAGAGCCCTGCGGAACCCCTTGGCAGATGGAATGGGCTTGAGATAGAAAAGGCGGTGCCGAGACCCGGAAGGATCTGTCCTTCAAAAATGCACGGAACCATTCCAGGGCCTGGCCCGTGATCCCAATTTCCTCTAGATGATACAACAAGATGTCATGAGACACCGTGTCAAAGGCAGCGCTAAGATCTAATAATATAAGCGCTGCACTCTGACCGGCATCGAGAGTAGTTCTTAGGTACTCGGTGGAGGCCAGCAAGGCAGACTCGGTACTATGACCCGATCTGAAGCCGTTTTGCGACGGGTCCAGAATGTTGTTAAGGGTCATGTATCGAGACAAGATCTCGTTCACATGAGCCTCTGCTAATTTAGCAACCCATGGAAGCAAGGAGATCGGCCTAAAACTCTCAGGCAGAGCGGGATCAAGTGTAGGCTTTTTAATAATAGGAGAGACCTGAGCCTGTTTCCAGGCCGATGGTACTATGGCTGTAGTAAAGGATAGATTGAGTATCTGAGCTATAGGTTTCTGAACAAGATCCATAGAATCCAGAAACTGTGCCGGTCTCATAGGGTCGGATGGAGAACCCGATTTGACCCTTCTACAGAGTCTCACAAGTTCATCGCATGAAATCTCAGGTATCGTGCAACTTTTGTATGATAATTGAGTATCTTGTTATGTGCTTATGCCTCTGTTCTCATAAAGAGGTCAGAGGAGTTGTGTTTAGAATAAATACATATATATTTTCTATATAACCTGTGTGGTGTCCTTTCATTTGGTATTCAAGGGGTTACATATGGTAAAGCAGCTGGCTTCACATGCCCTCTGAAGTATTAGCCTAAGGCTGCTTTCTCCATTCTACCACTAGGATTGTTGGTCTATAAGGTTGACTTTACAACCATCACCATGAGGGTTGTTTGGACTGGTGCAAGGTGCTCACTAGAATAGTGAACATCATATACCAGGCCAACTTCTCACAACAACACCCAGCTCATCCTCTCCCTCACCAAGGACTGGCACACTGCCAAAAACAACCTCCAAGAGGGAACGAAGGCCGTCGCCGACTGGATGAGGAACAGCCGTCTGAAGCTGAATTCGGACAAGACGGAGGTACTCATCCTCGAACCCACCCCCTCAGCCTGGGATGACTTCTGGTGGCCGACCACACTGGGAACAGCACCGGCACCCACCGACCATGCACGCAACCTAGGTTTCATCCTTGACTCCTCCTTCTTCATGTCTAAACAGGTCAACACCGTCTCCTCCTCCTGCTACAATACCTCTGCATGCTCCGCAGGATCTACAAGTGGATCCCAACCGAAACAAGAAGAACGGTGACACAGGCCCTCGTCAGCAGCAGACTGGACTACGGCAACACACTCTACGCAGGAATCCCCGCCAAACACCTACGACGACTACAACGCATCCAAAATACCTCTGCCCGACTGATCGTCAATGTCCCCTGCTGCAGCCACATCACCCCCACCTGAGAGACCTACACTGGCTCCCTGTCAACAAGAGGATCACCTTCAAGCGCCTCACCGATGCACACAAAGCACTCCACAACGCCAGACCAGCCTACCTGAACAGCAGACTCAGCTCTACACCCCCACCCGCCAGCTCCGCTCCACCAGCCTCACCCTCGCTGCTGTCCCCCACATCCAACGAACAACCTCCAGCGGCAGATCCTTCTCCTACCTCGCCGCCAAGACCTACTTCAGAAGACAGTAGCGTAGCGGCACCCCCTCCCCTCAGCGCCTTGAGACCCTCACGGGTAAGTAGCTTGCTTTACAAATACTCTGATTGATAGAGATCGCATCAGAGAACGCCACCATGTACCTGACTACAGTGTAGCCAGCCCAGTATAGACACCATTGTTAGAGAGCATTAGACTATCTACACGCAGACGTCACTATGGACGAATGCGGTTCCACAACTATTAGGACAGATTTATTTGGATGTGGCCTCAGCGCTCGGCAGACGCCCGAACTGTTAGAAAAGATTTGCGAGTCTTTATCAGCACATACGCAATTGGCACGCTACATTGTGACCAAGGTCCTGCGTTTAGCTCTCGAGCTTACAAGGAGGCCATGGCCAGCATGGGCGTTGCATTGTGGTATTTAAGTCCATTCCATCCTGAGGGATATTATGTAGTTGAAAGAAAAAAACGGGTCATAAAGCAATCTATAACAGCTAGGGTATTATGTAAGTATTGGCATAAAATCCGTTCCGCTCGCGGAACTTGCGGATTTTTGCAAATTTCGCGTTCCGCGAATCACGCGAATTTGTCAAAAAATCCCAATTCGCAAGCTTGCGGATTGTTTTGCTTGGTCTCGCTTGAAAAATACAATATCGCGCGCGGCGTTGCCTTACCGTGATTCTGAGTTCGACGAGTTGTTTTTCTCCCTGTTTGCGTGTGCTGCGCCATTTCGGATCTTGCTGCGTGATCGGATGAGAGTTTATTGACCGCGAGTACGTCATCGCGGCCCGCCATCTCGCACAGCGAGAGTTTGACAATGCGAGTACATCATAAGGGCCCGCGATCACGCATCGCGGGGGTAAACAATTGCGAACACGTAGATGCAGCGCGCAGCTGGCTTCCGGCGGGAGATTTGAACAGCTCGCTTTCCCGAACTTGCAAAAATTGCAATTCTGCACAAGAAATCCACCACAGGCAGCATAAACCTTCTGAAGATGATGATTTTGATCAGAAAAACATTTGACTGCACTTTTTTGTGCAAGGAGTCAATTTTTGGGGGGTGGGAGGAAGGAAGTGCCCCAAAGTCTCCAACTTCCTGTTCCTGTCCAGCAGCCTCCTCCCAGTGCTTTGTCCATCTCCTGGTCACTTTTCATTTGGATCTGGAGCTGGAAGGATTACTTTTTGTGGCTGCTGCTGGATATTTGTATTTGAGGACTTTTTGGACTTTGGAGTTTTTTTATCACTTTTGGATTTGAGATTTTACAAGTAAGTTGGTGTTGTTTGTTTTCTGGCATTGCAGTTGCTGAAACTACAATTTTAAAACTTTTTCACAACTTTAAAAAATATATATTGTGGGTAGCCACAGTATCCAGTAGGCCCAGGGTTAGTCATGGGTGCATGATACAACTGTTTCTGTGAGTTTTGTTGAACTTAAATCTTATTTATGTCATGGAATTTTAGCTCACTGTTATATGTGGAATATTTTTTTAATGTTGGGGTGCCTGTAAAGCCACACTAGCCAGTAGGCCCAGGGGTAGTGAGTGATGCATGGGCCAAGTCTTTCTGTGGGGTGTCTTGAATTTAGACATCATTGAGGGCATGGATGGCATTGGATTGGGGTGATTTGTGTGTGTTTTCTGACTTTTTGGGGTGTTGTTGGGGCCTGGCCATGTGGGTGGGGGCCATTTTGAAGCCTGGTCCAGGTAGGGCCTGGCCATGTGGTGGGGGTCAAGGGGCCATTTTGAAGCCAGGCAGTGTGCTCAGGCCTGCACCCAGTTTGCCTTGCTTTCATCCATTATGCCCAGTGGTACTCAGTGGTGCATGGGCCAAGTCTTTCTGTGGGGTCTCTCTTCTATTAATTTAAACATCCATTTTGGATTAGAACTGCAATTTTTATTTTGGTCTTTCCGTTTTTGGGTGTGTTGTTGTAATAATAATAAATGCAATGCCTAGTTGCAAATATTTATTTGAAGCATGACATATGCAACATTTATTTAACTGATGTTCCTCTGGCTTCCTTTCCTTTTGGGTGCACAAGAGAATCACATCAGTCATCGTTCGTCATCATCCGTGCCAGGAAGAAGTCCTGCAGCGGTATGTGCAGCACAACGTCACGTGACGTCATGTGTGGCCACAGACAACTCTGCAACTCGTGCAACTGCGGCCAGCTGTTCTGACATCTGAAGAAGATGTGCCCAAAGAAAGGAGGACGTGGCCGTAGCTCCTCTGGCAAAAAAGTGGCGAGTGCCACTGCCAGTAAGAAGGAGCAGAAGAAGCAAGTGGCGCCACTTACCAAGGAGACTGGTTTGCCCACAGACACATTTTTTGGGAAAAAAAAACTACTCCTGCAGCAGCGTGGTCCACCGGGGACCAAGCTGGGAGCAGAACCTCCGCTTCATTGGGCTCAGTGCCACCACGCAAAGTTAGGTCCAAGGCCATGAGTGCTACAGAGGCAGCCACTGTAATTGTTCAATCACCATCGACCAGTGATGTTGGCTCATCGCAAGATAGTAGCATCCAATCAACGCAGGGTGTAACTCATCTGATGAGTGTTCAACAACCACAGCCGCAACGAGAACCACAGGTGCAACTAGTGCAAGTACAAGCGCAAGTACATGCGCAAGGAGAGGCGCAAGTAGAGGCACAAGGAGAGGTGCAAGTAGAGGCGCAAGGAGAGGCGCAGGTAGAGGCACGAAGAGAGGCGCATGGAGAGGCGCATGAAGAGGCACAACTAGAGGCGCATGGAGCGGCACAACTGCCCACAATGCTTGTTCCTCCAGAAGTAGGGGCACATCAGGAAATCGAGATTCAAGCGGAGGTGTCGTCCGAGGAAGCCACTCCTCCTGATGATGATCCATTGATTGATTTATTGATTGAAGGCTTTATTTCGATATAAAAATATCATAAAAGTGTAGTACAATGAATTAAAAAGAAATATTAGACAGGCACATACTATATACACGGTTAAAACACTGTACAAGCAGTTAAGACAAGCATTAAATTGACAAAGAAAGACTTTTTGCACAGATTAACCATGACCATTTAAGAAACTTGGACACACCGCAAACAAACAAGGTACGTGTGTCAGACATTAAAATGCGTAACGCCACATTATGCTGCAGAGTGCCTAACTGACTACATAGTGGTTTGAGCCAGCATCGCCTCGGCGCTAAATAAGCCGGACATTCGAAAAAAATGTGGGCAACTGACTCAACTCGTGATAAACATGTCGCACAGAAAGGAGATCGCTGGTGGGAAGTTTTCCAGCGGGCAGTCAGTTCGCTTACATGTAAAATCCCTATTCTAAATTTAAAATACAGAGCACGGTCTGTGGGGTTGGATATAGTGTCGAGATACGGTTCATAAGCCACCACATCTTTGATCATCATAAAGTCAGTAGTGGATTTGCAATGTTTTGAATCAGTGGAGATTTTGCAGGAGATCCAGTTCCAATACAACTTCTTTAGGACGGCTTTAGGAGGGGCGGTCCTGGATTCCCATGCATCACCAAGGCCTAGATCCCCTAACAACCGTTTCACATCCCTCAACCACTTGATCTTGGACCAGCCCTCCATTAACATAACCTCTAACAGCCCATCTGCGTATGAGGCCAGTTCGGGCACACGCCACAGGCGCGCCCAAAGTAGCAAGGGGCGCATTTGGGCTTGGTCCTTAATCGATCTACAGCCCAGATCCATTAATAGGGGTACAGTTGGGGTGCTCTGCGGGAGGGCCATCAATTCTTTCAGAAATTTTCTCTCTGATCTAATTAGTTTTTCGAGGTTACACGTGCCCCACAATTCCGCCCCATACAAAGCAGCACTGACCCCTCTAGCTTTGTAAATCTCCATAACTGGGGCAATGGGCTTAGTTGTAGTGGAGCGTTGCTCCTTAAGTAGGGCTCCACCCACGCTTTTATGACCAAGTAACATCTTTTGGATGTGCGAATTCCAGTGCATTGAATCTGTGAGGCGGATGCCTAGGTAGTCAAATTCGGCCACCCTCTCCAGGGGCACGGAATTCAACAGCGGGGGACGGCCCAATTTTTTGGGCGGGTTCAAAACCAAATATTTGGTTTTAACTGTATTAATAACCAATCCCCTCTGTGAGCAGAACTCCTGAAAACTATTTAAAAGGCTCTGCAAGCCCATAGGGGTCTTGGAAATGAGGAGAGTGTCGTCAGCAAAAAGTAATGCGGGGATGCGCTTGCCCGCCAGGGACGGTGCATCTGCGGGGTTACTAAGCAGATGCCACTCTGTTCACGTAAAGAGAGAACAGAGTGGAAGCAAGCACACATCCCTGGCGGACGCCCCTTTCCACTGGGATCCTGTCAGTTTTCTCGCCGTGCATGCCCCACCGCACCTGCGCAAAGTTGTCAGCGTGGAGCCTCACCAGTAGGGACAAGATGTATGGGGGCAAACCCATCTCAGACAAGACCCTCCACAGCCCCTCCCTCGGTACTAGGTCAAAGGCAGTCTTCAGGTCTATAAAAGCCAAGTGAAGACTGCCTTTGCCCAGCACCACCACCTTCCAATAGAGAAGGACCAATCTGAAGGCCTGTTCTATAGTCCCAGTACCGGGGCGAAAGCCGGCTTGGTAGTCTGATAGAATGTTATTTTCGTTTACCCACTGAAGCACCCTCCCCAGGATCACTTTCCCCGCCACCTTTTGTGTTGAGTCAATATGGCTTATAGGCCTATAGTTGGCGGGGTCGTCCCGACACCCCTTTTTAAATATGGGGACGACCTCCGCCCCTTTCCAAGATTCAGGTACAGGTGCACCATTGTTGATAGCATTTAACAGAAAGGAGACCAACTTCCCCCACTCTTTATGGTTAGCGCGCAACAAATCACCCGGTAGCCCATCAGGTCCAGCAGCTTTGAGGGGCACCAGGGATTTTATTACGCTCTCAACTTCTCTTGGGGTGAAGGGATCTCCCAATATGTCCCCCTGGGATTCGTCTGGGTAGGAACTACTGTTGGGATTATCTAGGTATTTATCTCATCGGTGGTATAGAGGGAGAGAAAGTGGTTGAACCAGGTCTGGACTGGGATGTTGCATGTAATTAAAGTGCTATCTGGTCTATTCCTAGTTCTGATTAGATTCCAGAACCCTCTGGAATCTCTTTCCGCACTTGCTGCCTTAAGATCAGACCAATACCTATACTCCCACTCTTTCTTGGCTGCATTAATAGTCTGAGTGTACACTTTCCTGGCAGACCTAATTTCTAACGGGGATTTACTTTTAATAGCAGCTATCAAAGCAGATTTTTTTCCCCTGCATTTTTTAGTGAACCAGCCTAGTTGGTTCTTCGGTCTCTTGTCTTTCCCCACTGGGAAGTCTCTACTAGGAAGTAGAAAGCAACTACCCAGGGCAATGGTTAAATTACAGAAAAGGGCAGTCACTTCACTAGGTGTTTGAATGGACGAGTCCAGTTTAGACTGAGCTGTTGCTAGGAGGGCCCCTATGTCTAGCATTTTTCCCTCATTCATAGCGACCCTGCACCACTTCAGGTGCCTCCTGCAATTAGAGGGTCGTACTGCTGAAGTAGAAACTGGAGTTGGGGGCATGCACGCGGCCAGATCCCTGGACCAAACAGAGAGCAAGGTCAAAGAGAGGGGATTGTGGTCACTATCGACTGTTGATAAAACCTCCATATCCCGCACAGAGCTCCATAGCTTAACGTCGAGGAGAATATAAACTATCCTCGACGTATGATACGGTCTGTTATAGGTGTGGGCTCCCAAGGGATCAGAGGGCGTCCTCCCGTTAACTGCCCTCAGGCCAAATTCCAGAGTCAACGAATTAAGTTGTATGGCCCGTTGGGACCACTTCCTGATGGGTGGGATGGTTTATGAGGGTATTCCACTCCTGGCATCTTCATTGGCGAGGCCCAGAATGTCCTCCATTGCAAAGGGCTCAAACTTACAGTTAAAGTCCCCTGCGACCAGGACATGAGATCTAGCCGGGCACTGACCAAGGAGATTCTCCAAGCCTGAGACAGTGGGTGATTGCAGACCTCCTTTCGGCCCCCTAGCATAGATATTGATAATGTCCAGAGTAAACCCTCTCTGAGGCCCCTTGAGAGAGATTCTAAGTAGGTCAGGGGAATTGTTCGCGTGCTGCACGACTTGGCACCCAAGCGAGACATCAACTCATATGAGAAGGCTGCCAGAAAGGCGTCCCTTCCCAGTGGAGAAGGGAAATGCAGGTATGAAAAATGATGAGTACCCCACCTTGTGGCAGGGTTCCCTGCTCCACGTTTCCTGAAAAATGCAGATTGAGTGAGCCTCCAAGAGGGTATTCCAATCAGGTAGGTCCAGCTTCCTAGAGATACTCGCAACGTTCCAGCTGAGAATCCTAAATACTGGACCCGCCACAGCCAGGACCGTGCGGGACTCAGGCCTAGGAGTACCCACCTGCCCAGAAGTGATTAGTGGTGAGCTCTCCCTCACGAACCTCCCGATGTTAGTAACAGCAAAACTAGGTGACAAATCAAGTGGCGACCTAGAGCATAGGGGGGAGGAGTTGGAAGAACTACCTGGGTCAGGCTGCAGTGAAAGATTAGTGCAAGATGTATCTGGGACACGGGACATGGGAGCAGCTACTGGGCTCAATCGAGAGAGGATGTCCTGGGAATAAGTGTCAGTTCAGTAACCAAATACCCTCCTGTTGTTCCCTGACCATACAATTGGTGGATAGGACAGAGGGTAATGGTAATTCTCCGGGAGAAAGGAGTCCAGCCTCCCACCCCACACTTGATGGCTGGCATTTGATATGCCTAACGGTCTAGCATAAAAGTTGCTCAGGTCTACTACTCCAATACCCTCCCCTCCTAGGCCTGGCTGCTGGTTACAGATAAATGGAGCAACCCTGGCATCCATGAAATTCACCACCACGCAGTCCCCCTGGAATTGCTTGTGACCATTTCCTACCCACCCTACCCTCCTAACGTTAAGTATCCGGCCATCCAGCTCGCTAGGGAGAGGTCTGTTAACTCTTAACCAGTGCATGGATTTATTTTTAAGCACCTGGTAAGGTTCTTGCTGGTCAGCCTTCAATGGCGGAACATTAGTAAGGACAGCAACGTAGGGTTGACAATCCGGTGGGAGATTTACGGGGGGGAGTCTAACAGCCTCAAAGGGGGGCTGAGAGAACTGCTGAGTGGTAGGTACAGGTTTGGAGCTGTTTCTACTAGGTTGCTCTAGAAAACCTTTAGGGTCCTTCCTAGACCGCTGTACTTTCGCCCGCATGTTCTTGGGCCCCGGTTTGGTTTGTAGCTAGGGGAGCAGGACTGGCGGGCTGTTGCCCCGTTGCCTTTGGGACACTATTGCTGGGTAACAGCATACCGGTTAAGGAAGAAGAAGGGCCAACCCGTGCTGCAGCCTGGTGCGCATACCCTGAAGTGCATGCCATTGCAAGGATAGGCTGAGGCGGTACAACCTCGGGAGCTCGAACATCTACATGCGTTCAGACCTGATTGCAATCTCTCAAGATGTTCTTAGCTTGTAGTTTCAGCAGAGATTTAAGAGAGAAAAAATTGTCCAGGGTTGACTGCTCAAATCTGTCTAGTCGGTCTGCAATATCCTTGACCCTTTGTAATACAGGGAGGATCAAAGACCTTACCAACTTCTCAATCTGCTCTATGGGAGGAGAGGACAAGGGCGATCCAGTATCAGAGGTACACACTGCTAGACCCTCCAAATGTGGGGCTAGGATGGGCTGGTCAGGGGTCATACTGTTTTCTGCAGATGGAATCAAGGGATATCCCCTCTCATTCCCCGACGCCACGAGATCCTCACCACCACTAGTATATTTATCTTTGGGCTTTTTGGAGCGTTTGGCCAGCCCACCCCGTGCCCTATTAGTAAGTCTTTTCCTTTTGAGGGCAAGATTTCTAGGGCCCCCACCACCCACCACTCTCCCTTTTGAGTGTGAGGTGCTGGCGGCATTGGGTTCCTGGGGGTGGATATTTTCAGCCATGGGAACCACAAGCGGCACATAGGGGGAAAGGGTGTTTGGCGGCTCAGATGGAACAGGAAGCTCTGGTCTTGGGAGGGCTACGCCATTCAGCCTATCCAGACTAGCCCTAATGGCACATATACTATCGCGATCAGTAGACGGAGGCACTCCCGTGCCACGCACAGTATCATTTTTTGGAGATGTTGCCAGTGCTAGGGCCCCTAGAGAAGAGCGCTTCTGAGTAAGAGGTTCGAGTGACAATCTGCGTTCGGTGAGAGCAATTTCCTTCTCTAACACAGAGAAGGCTCGGGTTATAAAATTTTCCAGAGTCCCATTTACGCTCCCACCCCCCCCACCCCCACCTTCCTACCCTTTCCAGATCTGGTTGTCATGGGCATGGACCACAAGACAGCCTAGATAGAACAATAGACCCCCAACAATAACAATAGATTAAAGAAAAGCAAAACAGTACTTGCAGGTAAAAGAGGAAATTCAAAGTAGTCAGAATGTTAGGGGGATGGCCCAGCCCGGCCTGCTCCGGCCTGTGACGGCCTAGGATGGGCCCGCCCTTGTCCCGGTTTTCTCCCGGGACGCTCCCGTGCAGCGGAGATCAGTGTCTAATATGTAGGGCGTGCAGGGACGAGTGGGCGTGGCTCGCAGGGAACGCTGGACCAGGTGGTGTAGATCAGGCAGGGACTCTTGGGAGATTGAGTCCCTGCTGCGTTTCTGTCCGCCCCTCTGGAGTCTCGCTGGCATTGTTTGCTGCTTCCACAATCCGCCCGGTGCCTCTAGCCCAGATAAGGTGTATTTTCCTCCAAATGTACGGCACAGCGGCATCCGCGAAGCGGGTGCGGCAAGTTGTAGTGCGGGTGCACAGACTGCTCCTCACGAACAAGGGCTCCTTTTCACCGACAAAGATTACAAAGATACCCGCTGGCTGGGAGAAGGCAGGGGGATTTGAGCCTTGCAGGGACCAGTGGGCGTGGCTCGCAGGGAACGCTGGACCAGGTGGTGTAGATCAGGCAGGGACTCTTGGGAGATTGAGTCCCTGCTGCGTTTCTGTCCGCCCCTCTGGAGTCCCGCTGGCGTTGTTTGCTGACACCACATTCCGCCCGGTGCCTATAGCCCATGTAAGGCGGTATTTTCCTCCAAGTGTACGGCGCAGCACACCCGCGAAGCGGGTGCGGCAAATTGTAGAGCGGGTGCACAGACTGCTCCTCATGAACAAGGGCTCCTTCACTGACAAAGATTACATTGTCTTCTAGATCCCCAGCAAGAAAAAGGTCAAGGAGGGCTACTACTACAAGTTCTTCTTCAAGCACCCTTCCTTCTGATGATATTGATGATGATTGGAAACCACCAATGCAGTCTGAGACTGAGGCATGCCATGAGCCGACAAAGGTAGCTAAGCCTAAAAGGAAGGTTCCCGCAAGGCTTTCACTTATGGCTGATGATGACGACGAACAAGAAATGGTGTATTCTGCTGCTGATGAACAGTCTGACGACGACCCAGTCATCACAGTCGTCACTCCAGCCCCAGCGGGCATGCAGCAGACAGACATTTTGACCCTATCCCGAATTGCTGCTGAGCATGATGTGGGCGGCGTGGCACTGGTACCACCACCGACACCAATGCAGTTAACTACTACTCCAACACGACTTACAGCTTCCATATTTTCTCGTCAGAACGGACCTCCATCCAGCTCGACCTCCGATAACTCAAGTAGTGGTGCTGTAAGTGCACAACAGAGTCAAATTCAGCTACGCCCATCCTCCACTTCATCTGGCATTGAAAGTAGCACCTCCACCACCAGCAGACATCTCAAGTCCCCAGTTTGGGGCTTCTTTATTGTTAGCAAAAAGGCGGACAACATGGTTGTTTGTTCGATTTGTAAAACTGTAGTTAGTAGGGGTAAGCTTGGTACCAACTATGGTACCGGAGGCCAGAGAGGTCATCTCCAAAAACACCACACTATCATTTGGGAGGCGCACATAAGGAAGATCCAGGAAGCCAGAAGTACAACAAATCCAAATGTATCCATTCATATTGCACCTGATGATGACGAGGGGCTGACCGTGCAGGGGGGAAGTGAAGAAGCGACAGACTTTTTTCTGGTACACCCAGTACTCCTGGCAGCAGCACTGCAGTGGTAGCGCCCACACCCTCTACCCCAGCAACATATATGAGGCACACTGGGAGAGACACCAATGCGAAAAACTTATACATCAATGAGCCTAACTGGGTTGAAGAAGTCTGGATCTTCATCATCACGTATGAAAACAGTCCAGACAACCATTAAAAGCATGTTTTGGTCGGAGGCGCCATTTGAACGCAACCACCCAACGTCACGTCTGTATAATGCAAAGCTGGCTAAAATGCTAGCGCTGGACCTTCTCCCTTTTTCTTTTGTGGAAGGAGTGTGTTGTCTAGAATTTGCGGCAACAGTCTGCACTGAATGGAAGGTTCCTAGCCGGCCCTATTTTGCCAGAGTTGCGGTTCCAGCACTACATGAAGATGTGCTGGAAGTGATTGGGTCAGCTTTGCAGAAGAGTGCTGTTCATACTATCCACCTGACAACAGACATGTGGACCAGTTGCCAAGCCGTGGATTACATGTGCATCACTGCACACTGGGTCTCTTTTGCAGGGGTTAAAGAGAACCTAACTGCAGGTGTTGACCATGCCACAATTTTTAAAGCGAGTCAGAAACATGCAACAGTAGCCATGTTTGCCATGGAAAAATCTCATACTGCATTAAACATTTTGGATGAGTTTAAGAGTAGGGTCTCTAAATGGCTGGTGCCAAGAAGTCGCATGATTGGTTATGTTTCCACGGATAATGGCAGTAATATAGATAAGGCCATACTAGACGGTGGCTACTTCAGAGTGCCGTGTTTGGTGCACTGCATTAACATTATTGTTCAAGATTTCTTGAAAAGAGAAGACACAGTCAGCAAGTTACTGACCACCTGCCAAAGAATCTGCACACATTTCAGCCATTCTTTTAAGGCCCGGAAGGAGATGAGTATCATTCAACATAGCCGTGGAGTGCCAGTCAAAGGACTCATCCAGGAGGTGGCAACACGTTGGAACTCAACCTTCTACATGCTTGGTAATCAATGAGTATGTCAATTGCATTAACATACGGTCTGCTGTTGTGAAAGACATGAGGCTAGAGCCGGAGGAATGGGACCTAGTTAAAAGCCTGACAGACATGCTTCGTCCTTTTGAGGTCTTCACCCGTGAAGTCAGCAGGGAGGACTATAGTTTGGGCAAAGCTATCCCATTGTTGTTCATGCTAGAGCAACAACTGAGGGCGGTGTCTTCAACGTTCCGAGCTGATGTTCACAAACAAGATGCATATCGGTTGGCGGAGAGCTTATTAAGCCGCCTACTTTTCAATGAAAGGCTTAAATAAATACATTCAGAACAACATTACATTTGTGCCACTATTCTGGACCCACGGTACAAAAAGGCACTGACCAGCAAAGTATTCATTCCTTTTGATGAAGAAGATGTTTCAAAGTACAAACATTGGCTAGCTGTGTCAGCCACTCGGTTTGAAAAAGAGCGGCAGGAAATTGAAGGAAACTCCACAAGTACTACTGAAGCAGCAGGCCATCCGGCATCAAGGTCCACTTCTGTGGCCGAAAGCAGTCACTTTCCCTCACAGCCGTTACCGACAGCAGCAACAGTATCCTCGTCATCATCACCTACACCAGGCCCAGCCCTAATATTGTCGAAAGCGGATTGGATAACTCAGCAAGGGTTTGCTCGCTCCAGTGTTGATGCAAAGGCAACATTTGGTATGCAAAGTGGAGCACCAACCAGGGAGGCTCTTGAGTGGATGGTGCAGGCCTATCTGGATGACCCAACAGAGGTCTACATTGATCGTGACCCATTGGTGTATTGGTATGGGAAAAGGCCTCACTGGCCACACGCTGGCTATAAATTATTTGTCTTGCCCACTCGCAAGCGTGTCTTCGGAACGAGTTTTCAGTGCTGCTGGTGCCATTGTCACTTCAAAAAGGTCCCGCCTCTCGCCCAAAAATGTGGAGAGGTTAACAATGATCAAGATGAATCAACACTTCATACCATCAGATTACAAAATACGTGAATCCACGCAGGAAGAAGAGGACACCGACTTAGGTGACGGATGCTCTTCTCTGTTACCTGACCTACTCCACGTTCAATTCACAGAGTTTGAGGACGAGCTCTACTTCCCTGACAACAACTAGGCTTGAAAAACTTACTTTTTGTTGTTTTCTTCCGTCCTTTTTGACTTTTATTTCTGTGTCTTTCTTTGATTTGCAACTTTTAGCACAACAAAACTTTAATCACAACAAATCCATCAGCTGCACTGTCTTCGTTTTATTTTCCATATTGAAGGTGCCGCTCTCTGCATTCCTGAAGTTCACAAGTTCACAACTCAATCATGCTCCTCTATCCTCCTCCAGACTCCCCCTATCCATTTCCCTCAAGGCAGATGGCCGGATTACGCAGAATCTAGAAACTGTCGCTTCAGTCCGTACATGAGTCCCCTCAAAAGAAGTGGGACTGGAATAACTCACTATGCTGACTGCTTCTGAAATTGACACGAGAGGCTGCCATGTGTCCCCCACTTAAGATGATGACAAGTGGAACAGGTAATGAATGATGAGATGCCATGCAGTGGTGACACTGGCTGTCTGGCTCTGATGAAAGCAATTGTTGTTTGTTTGTTGTGCATGTAGTGAATACTATCTATGTGTTCTGTTATTAATATTTATTCTTTTACACACTAAATGTAACTCAAGTGTACTCTGTTACCTTGTTTAATACAAATTGTACTTCTACTGCAGGGGCCAGCCACTACGTTGCATTTTTCAATATGGAAAATGTCCTTGGGCTCAGTGTGTAGACAACATTGAGTTTGCCAATACCTTACCATGATGATGATTAAAGTTACATAATATCTTTCTTTTTTACACAGTCACTCACTGGGATGGATGGATCATCATCATTGTCACTTTAGGGAAGAAATATGGCCATTTTGTGAGTGGCAAGGCAAGCAACAGGTAAACAAGTCAACAACAACCACAGCAGACCTACATGTCTGTCTAGTTGTGGTATGGGAGTGGTTGAGCCAGTGTAGTGTATGCCACAGAGTCCAGACCAGACAGCAGTTCATGTAAAATTGTGGCTATGTGGCTTGCTGCATAAAATTAGATATGCTTTGTCTGTCTGTGTCAAAGAGGTATGCTACATCATCAGGTTGGTTCACTCAGTGGTGCCTGCCTTGACTGTCTGCATGGCCCTGGCCTGCTGTGTGCAATTACTATCCTTGAAAAGGAGACTCAGAGTACGCACTTTAGAAATGATGCCTGTATGTGTCGCCAGTGAAAGTGTTATTTTTGCACTAACCACCGTACCTTATATTTTTTCTCAGTGCTGTTTTAATAACCCTTCCTGTTTTTCCATCAACAACTGCAGGCCGGTTTTTAACTTGTGCCATGGGAACAACATCAATCCGCAATTCCACATCCGCCAGGCAGGCAGTGGACAGTGTGTCCTGTCACCAAGATTGATCGACGGAGCGTCAGATGGAATGGAGGAGTACCGCGAAGAAGAGGAATGTCTAGATGAATGCAACTTCCCAAATTGAACAGGACAACAACAGCATACAGTTACAGTATCCTCTTCACTTCTCCTTATCTTTTAAATAACTTATTGTTGTGAACTTCTATGAGTGCGACTCTCTGCTTCAAATTCATCCCTACAGCTATTTCATAACTTTCTTTGCTATTTTTAAAACTAATGTAATGTACTACTAAGTCATTCTCTCTGAGTGAAATTGCGTCATTACAGCAGCCCTGTACTGTCTAATAGTTTAGTACTACTTAGTAAGTTGTAGTTAGCAGCACTACTTTTCAGTAACCAAACCATCCATTTAGCTAACAACTTCATGCATGCACTTCCTTTATGTCTCTTAAACGATTTATGGATATCTCATATCTTCGTATCCAAAGATTTGTTTTTCTTCATTTGTTGTTTGTCCATGCTGTGTTTTTTTCGTCTCTCCACAAAACCTTCCCACAAAACCCCCTTTCCCATCCAATTTTCAAACCCTAACCCTCTTCCCCCGGGCTGTGTGGTTTTCATTGAGGTGTGACTAAATTACAACAATAACTCCACACACTTGCTGGGAAGGATAAGGTCAAAGCAACAGAAAATAATTTTCAAGGATGGTGAAGGAATCCAAGGATATGTTCTTACTGTACTATCTATCGTACTGTTCTAATGCTACGCTCAGGCCACTCAATGTTTTATTTCCTTCTTTTTCATATGCTGCTACTGCCAGTGTGTACCACTACTGCTACCAGCACAATGATGACATTTCATCCGTCAAGGTTTCCATCCATACCCAACCTTAATCAGCATTTGCCATGCATCCAGCCCTGTGCCTAGCCCTATTCTCAAACACGAATCACAGGTAAGATAAGCATTTTGGGGAGGTAGAATAATGGGCTAGGACTCGGAGGAGAGGAGAGACTGACAGTAGTACTAGTAAAGTACTAGTAGGCCAATTGAATTCACTCACTCTGTTAGTGGCACTTTTGTACATTTGTGGATGTTTTAGATAATTCATGCTGGTAAGTTTGAGGAAAACAAACGTGCAGTAACCCCCGCCCACCACCCCACAAAGTAATATGAACGCGTACACTTTGTTGAAGCATGTAAAATAAATAATCATATATTATTTACCCTAACAAAAATAAATTAGACCCAAAGACCCACCCCCCTCCCTAACCCCAACAAATGTCCATTTGAAATGTCCGGCAAAAAGTCCCTCATAATCCCCAACTCCCAATTCCCACCCCCCAACAGTCTTTAAAAAAGGGGCAAGGGACACAGTCACTTCCGGTGGTGTCCTGTAGACAGGTGGTCCTGCAACTCTCTGCGGAGGTCCTGGAGCTGGTGTTACTGCTTCTACACCGTGCACTTCAGGTAGTCCACTCGGCGGCGTAGCTGGTGCAGGCGTGCCACCCAGGCTCTGGGGGGGGGGCAGCTGCTGATTTTGTGGTTGCAGCTGAGCGGCGGCGGCGGGAGGCTGTCGGACCACGGTGCCGTGCTGGAGACTGCTGGCTGGTGGACACGGAGGCACTGGAGGAGGATGCAGCTGTTGCCGCCTCCTCCTCCTGTTCACGAGCCCACAGCCGGCGATATTCAGCAACAATGGCCTACAGCTTCCGGGCCCAGCCATCTCCTTGCGGTTGAGCTTTTGCGGAGTTTGTCTCACAGTAACACTAGCAACTTGCAAGCACAGTTTAAACTTTTGACTTGTATCTTTCCGCCGTCTTTTTAGGCCAGTAACATTAGTGGGAGTTTCAGGAATTCTACTAGCAGCACTATGGACTCACTACATAGTCAGAGAGACATAGAGTACACCAGTCTTCTTCTTTTTTATCTAGTTTTGTGAAAAAAATTACTTGTACGTGAACTTGTGGTAGCCGGCATAATGCCAGCTCAGTCAGCTTGCACCCAAGAAAAACAGACACAAGCCATGATGACGCTGACTCACCTTACTTTAAGCAGTACATGCAGGTGGGGATAGAGAAGCTCTTACTTTTCTATAGGGGTGGCACTGGCCATACTCGGTTACATCAAGGGCTACTGCTCAATGTAATTTAGATTTCACACTGCCCCACCCCCCGGGCCTTCAGTACTACAAAAGGAAAATTAAGATTATTCATTTCTGATCATGAATCCAGCTGATCACATGATCTTTGCTTATATGATGGATGACTTTAGGTGTTTTGTTGTGATAGATTGAGTGAACAACAGCGATAGTCCACCCATGATTGACACAGCTGAAAGAAAATTATTAACATAGGGAGTGAGTGTGGTACCCATAATTGCCGAAGGAAGGGAGTGGGACTTGACTTGATATAATGTCAACTATACATGAATATATACACAATATATGCTGTGCTTGCAAAGTAAACTACTGTACTGTTAGTCAAGAGAGAATTTCTGAACAATCAAAACTTTTAGAATTTGGATTTCCTCTGCTTTGCTACTCTGGCACGGACATGCTGTTCAAACAAAGTAACACTCTTCATCCACTGAGCGTCTGCTCTACATACACCTCTGCTATCTATGGGGAATAAGATACCATCCAGGCTTCCAAAGTAAACGTCTATCATTCTTCTTAATGTGTCAACTGTACCAACTTTACTTTTTCTCAACTGCCAACTAACACCTTTTTCATTTTATTTGGGAAACCACCGTCTTGACTTGCATTTCACTTTCACCCAAATGATATATTGCAATGCACACCACCGATGCATTTTCTGATTCACCCACAGAGGCAGTCATCTTTTCTTTCTCCTCCAACCATCCTTGCTTCAAGCAGCAATGCATCTGAATCCTTCCTATCAGACACCTCTGCATGCATTCAAAAACACGTATCATTCTTTACAGTCATAAATGTTACGACTCGCTCGTCCTTCCTTACACCCTCCTTTCCCTTTTAGTTCATCACATCCCTCAAGTTCATCTGATCTGACTTGGCTTCACGATAAGTTTCACAGCTGAGTTGAAGTCAACTAGAGGGGGCCATTGCTTACTCGAGAACTACCGCTGCTAATGCTATGGCTAAGTCAAGGGTGACTGTCTTCTCCGTGATTGGCAAAAATGTAGTTCTAAATTAGTAACTGTTCATAACAGTACAGCATACTTCTACTAGTGTACTGTCTATTGTACAGTACATCATACACCCCTTTGCGAGTCAGCCTACTCTAAAATGTCAATAAGTAAGGAGTATAATAACTTACCACCATCCGCCGCTGCTTGGCCATCCCCCTCAGCTCCTCCTGGTGGCACTTGTGGCGCCGCCGCATCCATCCCCGGAGTGGACCCCTCCACGCTGCTGGCCACGGCACTGGTGGTGGGAAGTGCCACATCCGATGTGATGACGCCTAGAAAAAACATGTCATATTTAGATGCCATACACCACCCCCTATTTTGTCTCATAATGGAAGAGAAAATGTTAATAGATAAACTATTTTTAATTATTGGGACTAAAAAAAAGTCACGGTTTTGGGGAGGGTGTTAACTTATATGCTTACCCATAACATGCAACACTTTTTGGCACAACTGATGAATGCTAGCTTTTTAACGTGCAACATTTTTCTAATTACAGACAGAACCACCTACTCCTCATCACCACAAGGAGGACTTGAAGTTCCAACAAGGTGAGGGCTCCCGAGTCCCGCACAGTTACTATTAATAATTAGATGTGTTAAGTTGAAGTATATACTAGGGAAGGGTGTTTAAACTTTAACGACATCTATCACCACTGCTCGCTGGGAATACTGCGCTATTAAAAATAAAGAAATTATTTATTTATTTCTTATTTGAAAATAAAACTTTAAAACTAAAAAACACTGTGTGGTTTTTGTCCACGAGTGAGTGAGCGGAAGGGTTTGCAGTTGCACTACTGCACTTTGCAAGCATGCTTCCGTGACTCTGATAGGTCGGGACTCGGTAGTCTTCTTCTGTTCTTCTGGGTCGTATAATCATTGGTAAGACACACTAGATAGTCGGTCAGGGGATTGGGAGTTCAACTTCTGTTCTTACTGAGATATGTGGAAAGTCGAACTGCACCTATCATCAACAATGTCCTATTTCTCTTGTCCATACTTCTGTATGTGCAGAATAGTCCCTGAAACACTAGCGGTATGGTATGTGCTACTATCAAATCAAAAAGCCAACTACTAGCTTATTCTTGGTGGACATTGACATTTTGTTGTTGGAAATTGTCAAAAGCACTAACACTAAGAAGACTGGAATAGACAGCAAGGGCAACCCAGAGGACTGCACTCAGTGCCTCTAGAGCTATTGCTGGATCAGAGTTTTGTTTAACACCGTTTGCTGACAGGGCAAGCTTTGTAACCTACAAAGATGGACTCATTATAATAGTAAATAGTAGTAGCACAGAGAGTGATGGTAGAGGCAGGATAAGAATGTAGAAACAGTCTACAAGAAGATCAAAGACTATTTTGTAAAAAATAGAATTAGGAAACAGTTTGGAATGAATAGGAGCTGTAAAAGTTAGGGAAGTATAATTATTAATATTAACAACAGAGCAACTTACTGGGGCCAGCAGAAGAGCCTGCAGAGGACCGATCCTGCCCTTGTTCCGCCGGAGTCTCAGGTGTGGTGGTCTTCTTGCCCCTGGGAGGTGCTGATGATCATGAAATAAACACAAACATGGATGATTGTTTTTTTGAAATATTTGATTTCTTTGACCACTATCTAAATTGATCTCGGGGAATCAAATTACCAACAATTGTTGCACTACATTTATTGATTGACCTATCTGATCTGGTGAACTAGGATAGATAGTACAGTATTGCTGGATTCGCAGACCGTCTAATTGGAAAGTTATGTAAATCACTAACTAAACCAACACCAAAGGTTCTACTACGACTGCCAGGACTCAGCAGCACACTCATGATTGCAGACCACTAAAAATGTCCTACTACTAAATAACAAGTCATAATATACTCAACCTATCAATCCACCACTATCTCTTCTTAGTGGCAGCAGGAGTACAAAGGAAGGACTAGACTTGAGTCTCAAGTCTCTCTAGCATTACGCAATTAGGCTCAAATGAGCACAAAGTTGCAAACAAGTAAGCATAGTAGCAACGTCACTGAGCAGGCGAGCACCTGCAATCACAGAAGCCATTTCAACATTAATTTACCTGCAATGTAATCGAATCGGCAGCATTCTTGCTCATCAGGAAAAACATATATTAGAAATATAACAGAAGAAAACAAAGTAGTTATTAAATAGCTACTCAACAAGGCCAGGGATCTCCACGCCTAGCAGGTGGAGCAAGTCCTGCTCCTGGTCAAGGAGCCCCGACTCCCTACGCATGGCCCGGCACACCTTATCCCACAGCTGGCGACGCTCCCGGAGGCCATACCCTGAACCGGGCCTGCCACCTGCTGCCACCATCTTCGGGAGGTGGCGCTGAACATAAAAAATAAGTGCGGCCACCTCCACCGCGCTGAAGATCTCCCTGGCTACTACTTGCTACCCCCTTAATCGCCCACAAGGGAGCAGGGTACGGGGTGCGGGACCCTTCCCCTTGCTCTACCCTGCTCCCTTTGCCATGGGCTAGGACAGCTGGAAAAAAAAATAGGAAAGAATAGGGAAAAATTAAAGAAAAGAAAAGAGTTATAAAAAGTAGTTTTAAAGTAACCAAAAGTAGAAAAAAACACAAAATATAGATGTAGAACAAGAGAGGGATAGATAATGGGTAAACAAGAATAAAAAAGAGTTCAAAGGATTGCAAAGATTAGGGGAGGATTGAAAAAGCATGCCCAGAACCATAGCAATGAATAAAAAACAAGATGGCCGCGCCCATGAGGACCGCGTGGGTAAGTTTGCGTGATATTTCCCCCGCGAGCACGCAAAATCGCACGCGACCACGTAATCGCGCCCCGCGCACAATGCGACATTGCAACTAGAACCCGGAAACGGTAATACGCAACGCAAACAAGATGGCCGCGCCCATGTACGACCGCATGGGTAACTTTGCGGTCGGCACGCTGAAAGCGGCCCGCGAACACACAAAGCGCCCCGCGAACACACAAAAAACAAAATTCACAAATTCGCACAAATTCGTGGATTATGCGGAACACACATTTTCTTTGCGAATTCGCACATTTCGCCCATACTTAGTATTAGGCTCGGGTGACGGGTGGGTAAACAACGTAGTTTAAATAATCTGCCCAGAAATTCTCTGGGTGGAATAACTCCATATGAAATCCTTTTTGGTACTTTTTGGTACTAGAATGCTTGTCCAGGACCTCGATCGTCACACTTCAGTGGTAGAACAAAAATCCTTTGATATCAAAGACCGTTTGGCTGTTTTGCAGAAATTAAATGAAACAAGAAGTCTAAGCAACACATCGCAGAAGCCAACGACCACTGAAGGAGAACCACCTGTCCCAGCAAGGCCTGTCTAGATTCCAAAGATTGGGGATCTAGTCAGAGAAAAGATCGCAGATAAGAAGGAATTTGGGCCTTCTTCCAGAAAACCAGTACCTGTGCTAGCAATCCACGAATCAAGAACAGTGTTACTACTGCCCCTTGCTGGAAGAAATGAGAACCGGCTCGTGTCCATCGATCTGGTAAAACCACATCATGTGGACGATAATAAGTAGTAGGCCCAGTGGACTCCAAAGATGTAGCAGACGACCAGATCTTGCTCCTATCCAAGAGGGTCAAACTGAGAGACTCATCACCTTTGAAGAATCTGCAGTAAAAAAAGAAGGACTATGCAACAAAGCCATGGAACCTGTGCCTCTTGAAACCCAAATAACAGTTTGTCAAGAAACGCCTGTCTACAATGATATAGCATCTGACTATACTAATATGACAACGGATAAAGTAGCTCCAGCGATTTCAATTAATCCTGATGCAATACCTACAATTGACAGAACTGCCTCTGGCTATTTCATTAACTTTGATATGAGGATCCCAGTGAGCCCAACACAACGCCAGCAAATAAAACTTTTAAAGATCAAGTAACAGAACTTTTTCAGCAACTTGAAAAGACTTATGTGGTTTCACCATGGGTTGAACTTTGGATTGTTCTAGGCGTTTGTTTTCTCCTACTTTGGCTAATCCTTGTATTAAGTTTGGGAATGCTGATAAGTGGAAAATACAGTAAAATGAACACAGCAAGTAAGAACATCAACTTGCTCCTTAAGTCTCACAAATCATCTCATCGTGAACAAAGAGACTTAACATCAGTGAACAGCACAGCCGTTCCTATACCTGGTGGTATAGCATGGGACAGAATTGATTATGACATTTATAGTCCTGCAGAGCTATTGAAGATTCCACATCAATTCAAGGTTTCCTTGAGTGACTTTGTTTCACCCAGCACATTTTCTGATGATTGGCACTTTGAGACTGTCAATAATATGATGTCAGATTTAGAGATGTCTTTAAAATTTTCAAAACTTGAATACTTCGAAGGTTCATCAGATTATGAAAAATGTATTGTTATAATCACTATGGTCATCATTATTTGCACAAATCTGTAAGCCCTAAAAATGTTTATACTTATAATCAATGGGAACATTGTCCTACGCCAGCAAACGGTAGCTCAAAAACATTCTATGAAAAGTGTCCATACTTCTCAGGTTTTAATGTCTCAAATCCAGAATCTTTTTATTTTAAAAATGTTAATAAGACAGGAATGACAAGAATGTTAACAAATACAAAGCACATTTATTCTGCAGCCTTTTATGCCCAGCTGTTATCATTAGGTTTCGACTTTTGGAAAGACAACATTGAGACAAAAACTGTCTGGGGCACGAAAGACTGGCAGGTGCAAGGATTAGAAAGCTTTATTTAGAGCCTGCATCATCCCTGAACAAATAATGTTTTTGAATGACACTGTGCAACATACATCCTGTCTTGGCCTGGCCAAGATAAAAGATTTAAATAAACCGTCCATACGTACACCTGTACCTGATAGTAAAAACACTACAGAGGGGGTGGTCAACGTAAAAACAATTTTACTTAAAAACAGAACTGATCCTGAATTGAAAAAATGGTTAATCTGGCCCGCAGACACTAATAACTCTCAAGATAGATTCCTGAACAAGACACAAGGGTTTACAGTAACTAGGCCAGACCCAAGATATGTCCAGAGACAACATCCAGGGATAGTAACAACATACAGTGTAGGAAAACTGTGCCTTGAGTGGCTACAAAAATCTACACTCACAGAGGTGAAACAACACTTATCTTTACTTAAAGATGGCGTTGATTTAAGGGACTTCTTACAAGGTCCTGCAAAATGACGTCATAAACGTTTTATATACGCAGGTACATAAGGCATTTATAATGAAACTTGGAAAGCGACACAAGCAGAGACTGCAGAACGAATACAAGAAATTGATCGTATTATTTAAGAGAAAGCTCTCTCTGTAGTTGACAATGGGTTAACAACTCTGTCATCCAGAATTTATTCTTTGGACAGCATTGTATCCTCGGCCATTGACATAATGGAACAGGACTTGCTCATGCTACAGCATGGACAGTCACAATTACGTTCTATAATGCTTTTAGGCTGGACGTTACAAAATCTTCATTCTGGATACATGCCATGGCATCTAATCAATACCACGTCATTATGTTCTGTATTTAACCTTACAGATAAACAAATCAATCTGGCACAAAGAGGAGCAGACTATAGGGTGCTGAGCATTGAAAAACTGGAAAGATTACCATTAACTGTTTCTGAGAAACCAGCAACGGAATGGATAATACATGGGACAATCACTTTGCCTGTCACGATTTTCCACTTTCAATATTGTTTGAAACCTATACCAGAGGGCGTGTATGAAAGGTTGCGTAAGGAGTACATAAAGTCAACCTGGGAATTACCATACACACACAGATGTTGGAGTGGGGGAATAGAAGTATTTCTTAGTGGTACACAATGTAAAAGCGCACTAAGTGGTACACTTCTATGTCAGGGTATTAACTTACACGGAGCCTGCAATGGTTCTTCTACCAACTTATCCTGCCACTTGCAAGGTTCTCCGGCAGCAGTGATAGATCAAATTTTCAGGCAGCTTTCCAATGGGAGCTACATAATGTTGAATGATCACAGCTGTTGTGGAATGTTGCCAGGAATAGCCTATCTCGTAACTGTGTCAGCCAGGGTCACTTGTTTCCTAAAGCTAAGACAGATGGGGAGTCACCGTTATGGCCTTCACTGAACAACTCTTCTATACGAATTGATACTTTAAGGCAGAATGAAAGCCATTATTTTACAAAAAACTGTGCCACTGACCTCGTCCAAAGAGACGTATGATCTGCAGGTTGCAAGGTCCTCTGCAGAGATACATGCCCTTTTATCCACAAACTGTCCAACACATTTCGCAGAAATGTTAGGTTGTATCTTAAACATGTCTGATACCAGTGGTATTGTACATGTATTTAAGACAGTTTTTTCGGGACTGTTAGCACCCTTTGAAGCTGTCATAGGCATTTTTCCAAAACTTCGTGCACTCTGTGTTCGGTGGCCTGCCTCTCATTTTGGGACTCGTAGCAGGAATACTATTCTTGTTCCTTCTGCTCTGATATAGCAAGTCCAGTCACCAGCGACACCCAGATTACCATAGAGAACACTCTCCTGGCAACGAAGTGTTGTGAGCGCATGATACAGATCTTAGGCTTGGCTCGTTTGAGAGATCTGAATACCACGTGGTTCCTATCATTCAGACCAATCTGGCAAGATTGCATCTTACCTGTTCTACGATGCCTGCTATATGGAGAAGAATGCATGTTGGATTTCTGTCTGACACTCCCATCAGTCCTGCTAACAGAAGTTGATACTTTGCTTGAACTGGTAACAGCCCATGCATGGTGTTGTCCCCAGAGGCTACCAATCCTGATGACAGTATTCATTGAGGTCTCACAGACGCAATCTGCTGAAGGTGAGATATGTGGACCAAAAGGCACACAGGTACCATCTACTGCTAACATTGCTAATCTGGCTGATGCTGACGTCGATGCTTCTCATCTGTGTACGATTGATCTGCTTAACGAGGTAGTCCAACTTTCACCCACTGTGGTACACGATTTCTTTGCCAGCTTAGAAGATGTGATGTTTTCTCTGAACAACTAGAATGATTTTTGAAAGTAGGCACACAGCGTTCTATGAATTCTGAATTCGACCTTCACTTTTCAAAACAAAACTGCTAACTTTTTAACTCTATTTTTCTACGATATTGATTTGACTTTTTTCCAAAACTTTTTTTTGGCCCTAAGTAATCTGCTTAAAGTAGAACTATTCTTAGAGAACAAGAATTCTTTGAAAGACTTCCAAGTGACAATATTTGATCTTGTCCCCAACCTAAACAGTTTATATATTCTGTCATGGAATGGTCTCGACTTTTTCTTCTGTATTTAAGAGGCATTTCATAAATGTAATTTAGTGATTCATTCAGATAGCATTTCCAATGTCATACTATATGCTTTGAATGAAAATATTGCTTTTAAAATGCGTACATAGAGATACAAATGGGGATGATGGGCGGATCATCCGCTTTGGTATCGCTTTGTTCTCCCTAAGTTGGCAGGGTATGCCCAGACGTGGGTCCTTTGCTCACTCTAGCACTGGATTCAAGATAGCCTGGCTGATGAGGATTATGAATCCGAAACTGGTACCAGGACGCTTGTTTCCAGTCCGGGGAAGACATGGCTTGGCAGTTCGGGCTGGACTGTTCCCATGAGGCACAGGGTAAGACTGATTTGCATATGGCCATGTCTGAACTGGGGTGGTGGACTGAGCTAAAGAATGGTGATGGATTAAACCCAGATCAGTTGACTGGGGGTGAGTGTTTGATTTGCTCAAACATTCCGTCCATCATCCCCTTTGGTATCGCTTTAAAATGCGTACAGCACAAATGATCTTTTTCGTGTACAACCATTTCGAATGCATTGCTATGTATTTTGGGAGGGATTTTTACACATCATGCTTTAGATATGTTTTAAAATGCTTAGAATTTAGTAATATCGAACATAATAAAGTGGAGTGGGTGTTGTATAGCATTTTAGGACCCAAGTGAAACTTACCAATTCTTGCCCTTATATAGGTACAATTCTCATTGCCCATATATAGGCATAGAAATCCTAACCATATTTAGACATAACCCATCCAGTCCAATTACAGGCATGGCAACTTCCACTAGTTCCAAAAAGCCACAACGATTTCTTGGAAAAGTCGGCTTCAGCAGTCAGGGACATCCTCTTTCTTGAATATTGATTTGTCCTAGAAATCATGGAGTTTTCAAAGAAGTACCATTCCCTTGGGGTTCTTTGATGACGTTATTATGTCCGACTTTACGTCAAACCAGGCACCTTCAAGGTATAAATATGCCAACACTTGCCCTAGCAAACACATGGTGGTTTGGAGCAGTTCGACTATTTACTTGCCCGACGCAGCTCGCTACAGCAAGTGCCCGTAGGAAGCCGATCCTCCAGCTGACGCACTGACAGAGAGGCTGCCTTTCTCTCGCTGAGAATCCAGCTTCAGTGTTTCCAAGCTCCCTTTGCGGGGTGTTGGGAAATCGAGTCCGAGACAGAGATACCAGACCTCCTTCATTCTAAACCAAGGTATGGAGCTGATTAGACCCTAAGAGAAATCTTGGTTAGATTCTTGGCAAAGAAACTAAACCTATGCTACACCTCACTTACTTCTTCCCGCGTACTATACCTAGGTTAGGTACATTGGGGTAGGCGTATTTTAGAAGCACCAGTTGAGTACTTTTAGTCTTTATTATTTATGTATGTATTTTATGGCTTAGAAACCGTACCATGCTTTTACAGTATTATTTTATAATACTCTTCTTGCTGTATGCATTATACTTTACAGCCAGTATTACTATTGTAGCAGTTCATTTCTTTTGGATGAGAAAGAAGATTCTTCAATAAAATACTTTTATTGAAAATGCCCGTCTCTCTATTTCTCTGCACCTCTGATGAAACGAAGCATGCACGATTGACTGAGTAAAATATCTATCTATTGTTTCCACGACTCTGAAGATACGTTTTATCTTGGGGAAACAAAGTTGTCAAGTTTATGCGGTTGTCAGAAACTAATCCCTTCTTGTGTGTTCGAGAAAGTTTCTAGAGACCTCTGAGCTAGCTGCCACTCACAATTAAGTCTGATATTTTCAATAGAGACCTAGTCGACTTAAGTCCTATGTCAAATCTATAGGATGTATTATTCCAATGAGCAGAGCCTATTGGGAATATATGAACTACACTACAAGCTCTGGTCAGAAGAGGCAAGGTTTGGGATTGCCCCTAAATACTAGGGAGGTTACCAATAAGGACAGATCAGGGCCAATGGGCCCCTTCCTTGGGGAGGGTACACCCCCTACTATGCCACCCTCCAGTGGGAGGGGGACCTAGGCCTCACTCTCTTCGTGGGGTCCCCATCTGCAAGATGGCGGGGACTGAAATTTGTGCTTCACCTCGCCTCCCCCTGAGGGGTGGAGTTGGCAAAAGGTTGACACACCTCTCTTCCTGTCTTGGTTTTCCTGCCGATTATCCCACCAAGAGTGGGGGTCAGAACCGGTGGGGGCCAGTTGCTGAAAGCATCAAATGGCTGAGGTAGCTCACCAAAGGTGGCAGGCCTTTGAAGCTTCCCCTTGGTGGACCCATCCCTTCATGAGGGAGGAGGCTTGGCACCTTGCCCCTGGATGTGCTTTGTTTCAGGACCCAGAGAGCGGCAGGCTCTTGACCCAGTGGTCTAGAAACATGTCTGGTGGTGGCAGCTGGCAAGCAGACACTCAGGCAGGACACTAGAGTTAGGTTGTTTTCAAGGGCCACCCAGTGACGTAAGGAAAGTTGAAGGCCCCCCCCTGCAAGGTACACAGAGGGGTCCCCACACTGGATTTAATCCGTAGTGCTCTGGCGTGAGTATAGTGCTGAGGGGGCCCACTGCAGCTTGGGGCCAGCCACTCTGCGGGGGATGCGGGGGCCGGTATTACGCCCCTGGGGCCACCTCTAAGATGCCCTCTGAGTGCATTCCTCATTAAATCCTACACTGGCATCAGTGTGGGTTTAATGTGCTGAGAAGTTTGATACCAACTTTCCAGTTTACAGTAAGGCCATTATTGTGCTGTGGAGTTCGTAATGAAGACCTCCCATACCATATACTCTTAATGGCATTACTGTATTTACAATGCCCAAGAATGGACGTGGACACTGTAGGGGTACAGGGCTCATGCACCCGTACCCTCACTACTGGCACAGTGCCCCAAGCTAGAGGGGTGGCTAACCTGGGCCAGGGCAGTGGTTTGTAGGCATGACTCACAGGGATGTGGGCCATGTCGACCCTTTACTATTGCTCCGCACCAAAACACACAGCCTGAAATGGCAGTGTGTCAGTGTAAAGGCACTGGGCCTCTAAGGGTGGCACAATAAGTGCTGCAGCCCTGAGAGGCTTTCCCCGGTCACAGTACCAGTGACCTTGGTACCTTGAGTACCTATTACATGGACTTACATGTGGCCAGATAGTTGTCAATTGGGTTTGGTGACATTACATTTTAGGGAAAGAACATAGGCCCTGGGTACCTGGTTGGCAGGAACCCCACCGCACTCGGTCAAAGCACATCAACATTGACAAAAAGGGGTGGGGGGCAACCATGCAAAAAGAGCGCACTTTCTTTCGATGACAAACATCCTGCTTCTTCTGCTCAGAGCTTTTTCCTGCCATTGTCAATGGCTTTACTTAGACTTCGTCCAGCGCTCCCTGGCAATGACAACTCCTCTTTGGATGCAGCCTGCTGCCTTGCCCCAGTAAACTCTACCTTCTCCTGGACTTTTTCTTCAAAATGTAATCTCAGTCGGAAGTTCAGCCAAGACCAGGCCCAATAGACCTTGAGTTTTGGACTTGTGCTCCATCGTGGTCAACCTTAACCTTTGACTTTATACCGGTAACCAGATACGCGCAGTTGGCATTTTGGTCTTTTAGCTGCTAGATTTCAATGAAAACTTAAACAGAATCTGGTTGCACTGATAGGAGTTAATTCTGTTTTGGTGTTATTTTATTTTTTAAATGTATCTTTTTTTTCGAAATTGGGTTGGCATTTTTCTTGTGTTGTGTTTTACTTTATTACTGTTTGCTGCATAAAAACCATACCCAGTGACTCTAACTTAAGCCTGAAAGCTTTTGCACCAAGCTACCAGAAGACTAAGCACAGATTAAAACAGTGACATTTGTGGTTCATGCTTCAAATGGTTCTGGTTGTTGCTTGAGTGGCATTTCATCCCACTCAAACAATAACCCTATTTCTAACAGTATTGTAACTCAGTATTTTAAACAGACATTCTACTGCTGCTTCTAAAGAAGCAGGGAGATGACCTGTTCATATTCTTACACTAAAATCTGTTCTTCATTACAGCTTGAAGCCAACATGCTTCTTCCATACTATTAGAAATGGGGTTTCTTTTTGGCAGAGGTATGCCCCCTGTCCAAGCAGAAACCACAGTCCCAGTCAGGGTAAGGGTAGTACACACTTAAAGCTTACCTATGCTCACCCTCTGGTAGCATGGTACAGAGCAGTCAGGCTAAACTAAAGAGACAATATGTAAATTATTTGCGCACATGCACAATAACACAGTAACAACATCACAAAAGTACTCCACACCAGTTTAGACGAATATCCAATATTTTTCTGAGTAAAAAAAGACTAAAACGACAAACATCCAACATTAACAAGTCAAGATATGAATTTTTCAAGATTAACTCAAAACGCAGTCCTTAGAAGCCATTACCTCCTCTTAAGTTTTCCTCGCCACCTGAGTTATACAATGAGCTTCAGCTCCACAACAAAACCCTCAAAGTAATTTTACGCTCCAGTCCTCCCATCCCTCCCCAACATGGCTGGCCACCTTCACCCTTGAGCCAGTGCAAGAGTAGGCGTGACCACCCCACTTCCTGTTTTTTTGGGTCTGCGCTGCAGACTCTCTGTGCTGCAGTGCGCATGATTTGTAGGCAATTGAGGTGAGGTTATGCCTTAGCTGGCCCTAATGACCGGGCTGAGCCCCTGCGAAGCGGTTTCTTGTTGTATGCCATTTTTACCTTATTCTACTGGGTTTTTCGGTGAGGATCGGCAGAGCGAGCTCATCGTGGAGGTTGGAAGCCCTGCTACAGGGGCTCATTCTGGGGTGTGTGGGTAATGCATCGTGGCCAATGGTTGTGGCACTGCCCCAATGCCTACCCTCTTTTTTTTTCACGGAAAGTCCCAACTTACCGTAGGGTCCTGCGATTGTTGACTTTCGTGGAGACTTGGGAAAGGTCAGTCTCTGCCAGTGGGTCCTGTGAATTGTCAGGGAGGGTTACTCGATTGTCTTCAACTCTCCACCCCCAGAATTTTTTGTCCACACTTCCTCGCCATCAGCTGTGCCAAAGAGGGAGGTGCTTTTGGCAGGTGTTCGGGATCTTCTCGAGATAGGGGCCATTCATCCTGTTCCGGCCTGTCAAAGTGGTCAAGGGGTCTACTCCATTCTTTTTCTGGTAAGGAAGGTTTCCGCGGACTTCTGTCCTGTGCTGGATTTAAAAAGTGTGAACTCGTTTGTCCTTCATGTTCAGTTTAAGATGCTGTCTTTGCAGGAGATCCTACCCTTACTGGTTCAAGGGGATGTGGTATCTTCCTTGGATCTGCTTGATGCCTAAGTCCACGTGCCCATTCACCCTGCATCCTAGCAGTACCTCAGGTTTTGTGTGGGGCCCAAGCATTTCCAATTCCAGGTACAGCCATTTGGGTTGTCTTCCGCCCTGAGGGTCTTCACTATCGTCCTGGCTCCCTTGGTTGGGCTAATATATAGGGAGATAATTCAGGTATTCCTGCACCTTGATGACTGGCTGATTTCTGCCTCTTCTTTTACCAAAGGGACCAGAGGGTCTGGGAGATTCTGGAGAGGCACGGCTGCCTGACCAACCACAAAGAGTTGCATCTGGTTCTCACTCAGGAGTTAGTGTTTATTTCTGGTCACCTGGACATGGTCAAGCGGCTGGTGTTTTTGTCGGCTGTGAGGAGGGAAACCTTGAGAAGGGACCTGGGTTGACTGCTGGCCTTGGATTCTGCCCAGGTGCATCAGTGGTTGAGGTTGCAGGGTTTGGTGTCAGCGGCAATAAATGTACTTCCGTTTGCATCTGTACCCATTGGTAAACCATCTCCTGTCCCATTGGTCCCCTTGTTCTGGGTTGGTGGATGGTGGAGTCCAATCTGACCAGGGGTCTTCCTTTTCAGGTGTCTCCTTCCAGGGTGGTGACGACAGATGCCAGCCGGTTGTGCTGGGGGGAGTGATGTTGGATTCCTGGTCTGTGCAGGGTCTCTGGGATTGCCTGCAGGCCGGTTGCTCACCCAATTCTGGGAGCTGAAGGCAGTTCAGATGGCTTGTCTGGAGTTTGCATTGGCCATTTGATGGGCATCATGTTCTGGTCCGGATGGATAATCAGGTGGTGATGGGTTACCTCAATTACCAGAGGAGCTCCAGGGTTCGGGCCCTGCAGGTCCTGTTTCAGGAGATTCTGACCTGGGCGGAAGGCACTGTGTTGACTCTGCAGGCTGTGTATCTCCCAGGGAGAGAGAATTGTGTGGCTGATAACTTGAGTAGGGTTTCCTTCCCCATGTCTTTGATTTCACTGTCAGGGAAGGTGCTCCTTGTGTTGCAAATGAAGTTTGGGTGCCCGACAGTGGACTTGTTTGCGGCCTAGGACAATGCTCAGTTGTTCCGCTTCTGCACAATTATTCCCTGTCCAGAAGCATGGCAGGTGGATGCGATATCATTCAGGTGACCAGACACCCTGCTTTACGCATGTCCTACAATCCCTTTGATTGCGTGGGTTCTGTGCAAGATTCGCCTTGACAAGGCATTTGTTCTGTTAATTGTGCCGGGCTGAGCTTGTCGCCCGTGGTATACTCTTCTGAGGGAGCTGGCCATTCAGAAGTGTTGGGCGATTCCCAATCTTCCTTATCCGCTGAGGGGTTTGCCTCTTCCTGCAGGAGTTAAGCGTTAGCTCCATATTCAGGCCAGGCTCTTGAGAGGGTGAGCCTCTTGTCCCATGGCTACTCCTAGGAAATGGTAGCCTTTCTTCAGGGTTACCTACATCTACCAACTTTTCAGTCTTATTCCCGACATTGGGGGTCCTTTTCTAGGTGATATGTTTCTAAAGGCCTGGAGTCTGGTTCAGTGGACCCGATCAGAGTGCTGGATTTTCTTCTGTCAGATGGCTGTTTCTATGTTTCGGGCTCAGTGGACGGCTTTGCAGGCATTCCGCAGTCCTCATTTGGATTGGCTGGATCCATTGATGGCCCGGTTGATATGTAGTTGTTTTCTTCAACGTCCTTGAGTGATTCACCATATCCCAGTCTAGGATCTCTGGTTGGTGTTACATGCCCTTCTTGTGGCTCCTTTTTAGCCCTTGGGGTCTGTGAACATTAAATTCTTGACCATGAAGGTGGTGATTCTGGTGGCCATTGTGTCCACTGGTCTGATTGGAGAGTTGGGGTCATTTTTGCCGTCTCCTCCATTCCAAGGAGGTCGTTCGGCTGACTTTCTCCCTGGTGCCTGGGTCTAGGGTGGATACTGGTCTCCCCCTTCTAGATGTCCAACAGGCGGTGTTGGTTTATCTCGAGCGGACTTTGGCTTTTCGCAAGTGTGATAGTCTGTCACTTTTAGCCCTGTAAGATCGGTTCATAAGCCTTCTGTTTCTACCCTGAGTAGGTGGATTAAGCAGACAACCCTTCTGGCCTATGGTTTCAGTGGTCGGAAGTGTTGGCCTGGATCCAGGGTTGTTCCTCCAGGAGTATTTCTGTCTCCTGGGCCTCTTTCAAGGGGGTCTTGATTGTGAATATCTGTAGGGCCTCTACATTGGCCTCTCCATACATGTTTATGGATCAACATCGTGTGATGTTGGGTGGTCCTGCTGCTGGGGGTTCTGCTGAAGCTGTTCTACAGGCTAGTTCTGCTTGCACTTGAATGGTGCTCCTGTTGGGTGTTTTTTTTCCCTCTGTTTTGTTGTTTGGATTAAAAACTTGGTGTTTGCTTCAACCTTTGGTATGGGATTTCTTGTTGGTGACCTTGAAGCTGCTTGGCTTTGGTATATGCTCACTGTGTAACTCAGGCGGTGAGGAAGACTTATGAGGAGGTAATGCCCTTGTTACTTACAAGTAATCTTCATTACTCTGAGTTTAGTCTTCCTCACCTCATTAGTTCCCATCCTTCCCTCCCTGTTTGACTATCGGCTACATGTGGTTGCTTGCTGGGTTTGGTAGTTGTACAGGAAGTGGGGTTGGTCATGCCTTCTCTTGTGTTGGGTCAAGGGTGAAGAAGGTCAGCCATGTTGGGGAGGGATGGGAGGACTGGAGTGTAAAATTGCTTGGAGGGTTCTGTTGTGGAGCTGAAGCTCACTGTGTAACTCATGTGGCGAGGAAAACTATACTCAGAGTAATGAAGATTACTGGTAAGTAACCAGGACAAATACTCCAACTGGGGCTATCTAGTAGCACTTGACTGGGGCAACTCCAAAAGTTCAGTCCAACCGCGATGGTGCACGGGCCGGAGACAGGAGTCATGCAGACCCACTGACAGTACCTTGGATACGTTGATGCTTAAGGACAATGCGATGCGCAATGGAGAGGATGCATCATGGGTGCAGGTGATGTGTCAGTTCCAGAGGAAGTGCAAGGTAGTTGAGGTGTTGGAATTTGGGGGTGATGCACTGCGTAAAGTAGGTGATGCACCGGTTGCGGGTTTAAGGCTTTGGTTTCCAAAGATAGTGCAGCATCTTTGATGTAGCAATGTTAAGAGCGCGGTGAGTCAAATTTGTGGTGTCGTAGTCTAACTGTTGGGCTGAAGGCGATGCATCGGTTGACAGCCACGGAGGGCCGGGACTGCATCGGAGTCGGGACTGTGCACCACAGATGTCAGAGATACGGTGTCCGAGTATCAAGCAGAAGCAGTTCTTTGGAGGTCCTGCGGCAAAGTCGGGGCTTTGTTGAAAGTCAAGGTCATTGCATTGTGCACTTGGTGAGCATATTCCATGGCTTCGGTGCAGGCAGCATCAGTTTTGCAGAGATGTGCAGGTTCTAAAATGACTCTTCAGAGTCTTAGCCAATGATGGAGGGGGTGAGCGGGGCCCGGCCAGGACATGATGTGCTCAGTCCCCCAACTGAAAGCCCAGATCTTTCAGTGTCTGTCATTTGATAAAATATATGGTTACGCTTGACATTTGTGACAGTTCACATGATCTGCTGCCTCAACTCTGCCTGCATTACCAATACTGAAACTGACAGAACCGTTACTGTCTCCAGAGTAAGAGAGTGAGGCAAGGACACATACAGAAGGAAGGGGGGCTGTCGTGCACACTCTGGTGCACTGAATGATACTAATATGACTTATGAATAATCAGAACTGCCTCTCCTGAAGCTTTACTACCATTGGTGAGGACACTGCATGCAGGCAGCAGGATGACATGCAGTGAGAACACACTGCTTTTGGGCCTCTCTACCATCAGTGAGGGCACTGCAGGACGACATGCTGCGTGAATACACCGCTTCTGGGTCTATCTACCATCGGTGAGGGCACTGCATGCAGGCAGCCGGATGACATGCAGCGTGGACACACTGCTTCTGGGCCTCTCTACCATCGGTGAGGGCACTGCATGCAGGCAGCAGGATGACATACAGCGTGCACACACTGCTGCTGGGCCTCTCTACCATCGATGAGGGCACTTCATACAGCAGCCGGATGACATGCAGCGTGGACACACTGCTTCTGGGTCTCTCTACCATCGGCAAGGACACTGCATTCAGGCAGCAGGATGATATACAGCGTGCACACACTGCTTCTGGGCCTCTCTACCATCGGCGAGGACACTGCATACATCAGGGTGACATGCATTGTACACATACTGATTCTGGGCCTCTACCGTCAGTGAGGGAACTGCATGCAGCAGGATGACATGCAGCTTGAACACACTGCTTCTGGGCCTCTACTATCAGTGAGGGCACTGCATGCAGGCAGCAGGATGACATGCAGCGTGGTCACACTGCTTCTGGGCCTCTCTACTGAAAGGGCGAGATTTTGATCGATACCTCATCACTATTGATCCAAACCTCGATCTGGTCGACTGAACCTTTGTTGCCTGTCTTGGAGGAAGAAAGTGCCCCTGTTACCAAACCAGTTCACCCAATAAAGGACTCTGCTCCCAAAGATCACAAACAACTTCTAGCTTTCAAAAGTTTATTGTAAAGATATGATAAGTTGCAAATACAGGCATCTCAGAATGAGATTCACGAGATACACAGGTCCAATTACATACATGTGCTCTCGGAAAGCCCTCAGACGAGCAACGGAAATCACTAACACAAGTTCTAAGAATAATAAAGCTATCAGCATTGACGCATATCTCTCCTTCATTTAGGTTGGAGGAAAACGCACAGGTTAGGCTGTCCCTACCCTGCTCTAGATGGTATCCCTACTTAACCAAGTCCCAACCTAACAAAGGTGTCAGCAGTGAATGACCCCCAAGGGAAGTCACTCACTCTAAGTCTCTTGGTGAAAACCTATAGTTCTCCAGTCATGACCCCTCTCTGCCTACCCATCCGCTCTCTAAAGGGTCCTCAGGTATCTGCTCTAACTCCACCCAGGGGTGCTGTCCCTAATACAAAACAGTCAACAACATTTGAGACGCCCCTTGCGAGACGCCCCTCACGTGGTGTAGCTTCTGGCTTTTTCCATGATGCTTTGTATTGGGCCTCATACGTTAGAGTTGACCTTGCTTCTCAGACTCTTCTCCGGCCCGCTGATACCCCTTAAACATTCCAGAACCCTCCTCCATGTCTGGGCCGTCTACTGAACAGACCTCTATTCATTCATTTATAATTGGATCCCCCCTTTCCTTGCAGACAGACATCTGCAGCCAAGAACCCAACTCTCATAGACTTCCAAAAAGGCTTGCAACATTTCTTGGCCCAGACATGTACGTGTAAATCAATGTTAAAACATTTCAGGCCTACAATATTTCTCATCATGATTATAGCATTCAACTTCTTCATTAATTAAAGCATGTTAATACTCTTATTCTATTATTCAGTAAACATCTCTAAAAATCATGACCCATTTAATGCAATGACCAAAACATTAATACAATCCATGTCGTGAAAAGAAACACCTTCCCTTTTAGCTCTGGCCCTGAGGCCTACCACATTCTGCGTTTAACCACATACCATCTTACATTTTAACAGCTACACGACATGGATTCAGAAATAATCACATCTACTAAAATCATATAGTGTCACACATTTCTGTATTAGTTCCACTTCTACTTAAATCTCTATATTAGCTATACATTCAGAATATAATTACAGATACTATTAGCACTCATGGCATTTCTCCTCATGATTTGTGCTTACTACAGGTAAGTGTGATGTACTCATACATTTAGGTCAGTTTGCGCTCTCTCAGTTCCCCCCTTTGATGACCTCTCGGGGTCATCACTAACATTTAAACTGCAGTTATTGGTAGCATAACTTGTCTCTGCGCTTCCAGAGCCCTCAGACTCCTGTACTGATTATCTTGTATGGCAGCCAATCTCTGCAGCTGCTCTCTTTGGGCCCTTTCTGACCTTCTTGCTCTGTACCATTTGAATACCCTCACCAATCCCCACAATATGATCCCACAGATCAATATTATGATGACAGGTTTTAGTATATACCACACAAAGCTTTTGCCTAAGGTGGAAATCCACCCTCCAACTGCACTCATTCCGTGGCCCACCTTTTCCCAGACATTTTCTCTACTCAAATCTTCGATCTCCTTGTGAATATCAGTTATGTTCCTAATAACCTTCTCAAGGGGTTTTGAATTGTCTGGAATGTAAGTGCAGCATTCCTGGACCTTCAAAGCCTTACAGACTCCGCCCTCTTTTGCTAGTAGGACATCTAACGCAAGACGGTTCTGAAGAACCATAGCCCTTATCGATTGCATCTCTCCTTCTACCAGCATTAAGGACTGAGCAGTGCTGGCAGACAACCTGTCGACGACTGTTGCCAGCCGTCTAATTTTAACATCATTAAGGATTAGACCCAAAAGAGGGAACATAGCTCCAAAGACATCTCCAACCATTTCTGCATCGCCTACATCCCTCCTTCCCCTCGAAGATGTCTTGCCCTCAATGATCACTAAGTCTTGTGCATGATATATTTTGGGGAAGACAATTGCTAAGTAACATGATCCATACCAGTTGTCAGGTAGTCTCACGTAGGCATTTCTTCCACATACAAAATACACATTTGGAATCACTTGCATTCCCTTCAGGAAATCCTTAGTATAGTACTCTATATTGAAAGCATGTTCACAGTCGACTTCTCCCACGTATACATTTTCATAATACGTTTTGGCTCGGTGAAGACATAGCTTTCCTCTCTGCGTCTTATCTAAAGCTATTGGACCACTACTACCCTTTCTCTTGTGTGCCTTCTCTTCCTCGGTCCAATCTGTTTTCCATTGTCCTGATTTTTTCAAAATCTTTTGTCTCCTGTAACGATCATCCACCTGCCCTATGAACTTCTTCTCGACTTCTGACACCTTGCATGTCAGGTTATTTCTACGGGCATGTGAAGTATCTAAGGTAATCCAAGGAATGAAGAACTTGGCCAATCTGTCTTCACTCTTCCAGTAATCCCATTTGTTCATCTGCTTATAATTTGGGACTTCTGGCAACACTGAATCATAATTGGAGAAATAGTATTCAAAACTATCTCTCTCATAAAATATACTAAGCAATAAGCTACATGTAATGCCATATGTCAGCGGGAGGTGATGGTATCTAATGCCTTCATCTACAGACGCCGGCAACTGCATGCAGACGTAACAATCCTTAACCTCCATGGCATCCACGTATTCATATAAGAGTTTAGCATAAGCATTTGACCTAAAGTCTCCTTGGGACTCATCTACGTGTAACCTGCGGGCTTCTGCAGCTAGTAACGCTTTCTCTTGAGTGTTTTCCCTTTTCTCACCAGCAACAGTAGGTGTAAGCGTTTCTACAGAATTCACATCAGTTACCTTTGCCTCTTCCTCATGTCCCTGTACATAAGAAATTGTTACCACTAAAGCTATTAATATTATCACTCCTACTATTAGTGTACCTATTATACATTTAGCTCTGCGGTTCTGGGTGCCGGCCTCCATTTCGTCAGACAATATGGCTCTCTCTTATCTTAGCAAAAAGTTCTTTTCCTCTCGTTCCTTTACAGTCTCCTTTTAATCCTTTTGTCTTTAGAATCCACACAACTGGAAGCTGACAACCTTCTTCGCAAAAGTCCTCTAACAGTTCAATAAAGACAACCCTAGCCCTTCTCCATCAACTCAAGGGAAGTTCCCTAAAATTCTCTGCTTCCTGGGCGCTAGGTAATCTTCTTTTTTCTGTTCACTTTATTTACAAAGTCCTTTAACAGTCTACTATCAAGCCTGTGCCTGCAGCTTCGATAGCAAAGTTCAGTATTTCCAAACGAAGATTGTGCTCTTCATGTGCTGTTATCGTTGTACCAAAGTCGGGGAATTGCAATTCTGAGAGAAACATGTGTTTTAACTTGCTGAGGCGGGGAGGTCTGGGGAGCATGAATGTTAGTGACCCTTCTTGTTCGACTCCGGGTACCAACAGTCGTATTTCCACGGTGACAATGGGCTCAGAACTGGACACCACCACCGCTCGGATCCTCCCTGTCTCCGGTTTCACAGACATTTGTCGCCAGATATGTCCACTCAGGTGTGGAGTATCTTCTGTTAGGCACACGCACTCTTCTTGACCTTCTTCGGTCCGGTGCTTCAGCGCCCTGAGCACCTTCTTCCGGGTCTGAGTCTTCTGATATCGGAGGAAGGGTTACCTCTGGAGTTGACCTCAGGCTAGAGCTCCTTCTTTGCGGCCAATCAGCTTCTCCATGTGCCCTTCTACTCCTTCTCCTTCTTGTCTGTTCTCGCTCTCTGTCAGACCTGTCAGTGTCTGACTCGTACTCCCAGCTACTTTCTCCTTCTGTAGCGTCTTCCGTTTCGCTGTTGTACTGACCGTCCTCAGCTTGGTCAGACTCGTTCCCTGCTTCCGCTGGCACCTCTACAGCTTGGCTAGCCCCCTCTATGGCTTCTCGGTCCTCTTCTGGACGTCTATCCGAGAGAGGAGCTGTTTCTTCCCGAGGTGCTGGAACCCTTCGCGTATGTGACGCGTGGATCCAATTGGGCAGGCCTCCCACCTTCACAGCTGTGTTCGTGATCAGGATGATCTGGAAGGGCCCACGCCAACGAATATCCAAGCAGCTTCTTCTCACATGTTTTTTCACCAGGACCCAGTCCCCAGGGTACAGGTCATGGCACGGGCCCTGGCACGATGGAACCTCGGCAGCCTGCACCTGAAGGGACACAGAACGAATGGCGTCAGACAGCCCCTTACAATAGTCCAGGATCATATCATCTGTGATATTTAACAGTGCAGTAGTTGGGACAGATGGCAGCCTCATTGCTCTCCCCATTAACACCTCATGTGGTGATAACCCCGTTCTTCTGTCTGGGGTACTACGAAGGCTCATGAGAACCAATGGCAGGGCGTCAGGCCAACTCAGGGTCGTTGAGGAACAAACTTTGGCTATTCTGGCCTTGATCGTGCCATTGATCTGCTCCACAATTCCTGAGGCTTCTGGTCGGTAACTGCAATGCAACTTCTGATCGATATTCAGAGCTGCACAAATCATTTTCACAAGCTCGCTGTTAAAATGTGTTCCCCTATCTGATTCCAAAAAGGCCGGCACCCCGAAGCGCGGAATGAGTTCCCTAAGCAGTAACTTGGCCACTGTGAGGGTGTCGCACCTACGTGTAGGGTATGCCTCAACCCATCTGGAGAACACACAAACAACCACCAGGACATAGCGGAGGCGGTTGCACCTTGGCATTTCAATGAAATCTATCTGCATTCGATTGAATGGACCTCCAGACCTTCCTATGTGACTTAGTGCAACTGGTGTTCTTTTTCCTACGTTCAGCTGCTGGCAGGTCACACAACGCTGGCACACTGCTTCTGCTGCTATTCTAAACTTAGGATTGTACCAAGTTTGTCTAAACACTCTCAGCATAGCATCTCTCCCTAAGTGTACGGGACCATGTATGAGTCTAGCCATTGGACTCACCATCTCATTGGGCAACACTGCTCTGCCGTCTGCTGAGACCCAAAAATGGGACTCACCCATTACACATCCTGCCTTTTCCCATGTTTCTTTTTCAGAATCAGGAGCATTTTCTTGCATGTTTGACAGTTCATCCCAAGTATCAACAGTTTCCAGTATCATGGCTAATTCAGTCCTTACATTCATTCCACCCACTTCCACCTCTGTGAAAGAGTACCCTTGTTCCGCGCAATACCGCGCAACTTCATCAGCATATCTATTGCCTTTCGAAACGAAGTCCTCATTTCTGGTATGTGCGGTGCACTTTACAACTGCGATACCTGCTGGGCATTGCAACGCCTCTAACAACAGGCGCACAAACTCTCCATTGCGAATGGGAGAGCCTGAAGAGGTCATGAACCCTCTTTGAGACCATAACTGCCCGTAATCATGAACTACCCCATAACCATATTGGCTGTCGGTGTATATGGTGACTCGAATTTGATTGCTTGCCAAGCAAGCACGTGTCAAGGCAACAATCTCGGCTACCTGAGCGGAGTGTACTCCTTCCAGGCACCCAGCTTCCACAACTCCAGTAATTGTACAAACAGCATAAGCTGCTCTCAACTGCCCAACTTCGTCTCTTACACATGAGCCATCGACAAAGAAAATTTCGTCTGGGTCGGTCAGTGGCTCATCTACGATGTCGGGTCTGGGTTTGGTGCATAGTTCAGTCACATCAAGGCAGTCATGGTCTGTACATTCATCATCATCCTCGATATCATTTGGGAGTGGCATCAAGGTGGCAGGGTTCAAAACAGAGCATCTCTTGAGGGTCACATTCTCTGCAGCAAGAATAACTTGCTCATAGCGCGTGAGCCTGCTGTTGGTCAGATGCTGTGTTTTGGTCCTGGTCATCAACAGTTCAACAGAATGGGGCACGCACACCTCTAACGGGTGCCCCATGACGATATTTTCACATCTCTCAATGCTGACACCCGTTGCAGCAACGGATTTGAGACATCCGGGCAACGCTGCGGCTACTGGGTCTAAAGTAGCCGAGAAATAAGCAACTGGTCTACGGGCATTCCCATGGATTTGGACTAACACAGACAACGCGCAACCTTCTCTCTCACAACAGTAAAGAAAAAATGGTTTATTGTAATCAGGCATTCCCAATGCCGGAGCACGACACAGGTCCTCTCGTAGCTGTAGGAACGCCATCAAACAGTCTTTGTCCCATGGTACCGGGTCGCTCACCTCCTTGTGCGTCAGTTTTTGCAAGGGCTTTGCTTTCAGTGAAAAGTTCACGATCCACTGTCGGCAATAACCCACCATCCCTAGGAACATCCTGACCTCTCTCTGTGTCTTAGGCGCATTCATTTTCATGATCGCCTCTATCCTGTCTGGTGACACCTTTCGTTTGCCTTTCTCTATTCTGTGTCCCAAGTACTGCACTTCTGTCAGGCAGTACTGCAATTTTCCCGGGGACACCTTGTGCCCATTGGCAGCTAGGTGATTTAACAAAGCAATGGAGTCCTCCCTGCAAGCTTCTTCTGTTTCTGACGCCACAAGGAGGTCGTCTATGTACTGGACCAGAACTGACTTCTGGGGCAGCACTAGACTTTCAAGATTTTTCTTCAAAAGCTGGTTAAAGATCGATGGGCTCTCTGTATACCCCTGAGGGATACGACACCATGTTAGGACGCGATTTTCCAGCTTAAATGCGAAAAGAAAATGGCTTTCTTCGTCCAGAGGGATCGAAAAGAAAGCCTGACAAAGATCGATCACAGTGAACCACTCAGCTTGGAATGGAATCTGAAACAGTATCACTGATGGATTCGGTACCACTGGACAACACGAAACGACTATGTTATTAATCTTTCGAAGGTCCTGCACTATCCGAAATTTCCCATTTGGTTTCTGCAGACCCATAATCGGGGAGTTGCATGGACTACCCACGATTTCTTTCAGTATTCCCTGTTTAATCATGGACTCGATCACGGGTTTTATGCCTGCAATCGTTTCTGGAGTCAATTTATATTGGGGTGTTCTTGGGAACTCAGCATGCGGTTTCACTACAATTTTCACTGGGTCCACCCCTTTGACCAATCCAATCTCTTCCCCAGTGAAATCCCATACTTCTGGTGCCACTGTCTCTCTCAAGTCCCAGGGGAGCTCATCTACTGTCAAAGTAGGGTACAGCTCCACGCATATTCTTGAGTTTGCAACTTTGAAATCTGCGTCATCATCATTGGTCAATACCTCCACTCCCTGAGGTGTACAGTATATAGTACAATTCAATTTACACAACAGGTCTCTCCCTAGCAGACACACAGGACTTGAATCGCAAACCACAAACTGGTGCTCATCGCTGTACTTCCCTATTTTCACCTGTACCGGTTCTGTCAATTGGCTGGTTATTCTCCTGTTTGCGACCCCTACCACTTGTATGGTCTCTCCAGACATGGGCAGGTCTGGAACTGCAGCTGATCTGATCGTGGATCTAGTGGCTCCTGTGTCCACCAGAAATGTCGTAGGGCACCCTGCTACTTCTGCTTCCACATAGGGTCCCCTCTGGTCCACCTCCAAGGCTGCCCCGAGGGTGCAGTCTTCTCTTTCCACTCTCTGTCCGGTTAATGGGTCCACATAATAGCACTCTTCCCCTTCTACAAACAGGGGCATTTGTCTATAGGTCTTACCCATAGTCCCTACTCGAGGAGGTTGCGGGAACTGGGCTCGGGGAGGAGCCCCCCCCCCTTTGAGCACCTTTCCTTGGTATGGCGTCACCCCTCTTGTAGGCGCGCTCTGGACCTCTTCCTCCTCTATCTCTTGTTCTCCTATCTCTACATTGTAGGGACACTCGCGTTTCCAATGCCCCACCTCGTTACACTGGTGGCACCTAGTCGTTTTCTTCAAGGCAGCTATGTCTATTCTGGGTCTAAAGGTGGAACTCTCCTCATTGCCCTTGTTCTGACTGTACTGCTTCTTTCCTCCTGTACCTGTTCCTTGCGGTTGTTGCTGCTGTCCCCCCTTCCCTGCTGCCTGCATCTGTACCACCATCAACTTTTCTTTTAGTTTCTTAGCCTTGGAGTCTATCTCATCACAGCAGTACCTGGCATATCTCAGTATTTCGTCTAGGGGTTTACTTTGCCAACAAATCGAGTGTTGCTGAATCATTAAACTAATATCCGGTCTCAGTCCCAGGACGAACTTGGACACAAATTGCCCTATGTCTTTTGGATCCATTACATCCAAGCCGCTATATTGTTTAAACGCCTTCAGCAATCTCTCGTAATATTCGTGGACTGTCTCTTTGGGTTCCTGTCTTGTTCGGTCTATTCTGACCCAATCTATGTCTTGCATTGGCACTTTCTCTTTCAGCCAAGTCATCACTCTCTCGAATTTTGCCATCACAATCTCGGACGGCCCATTAGTCTTAGCATCTCTCTCTGGCTCCGTTGTGGGCCACTCAGCGCTAACCTTGCATGCTGTCCACAGATCGCCTGGTACTACAATGTCAAACAGCGTGTTCAGATCTATCCATAGGACCTTTGAGATTTTTACAAATCTCTCCACTTGCTTGTACCACTCCACTGGGTTTTCCCGCAATTTGGGGAAGGAGGTGGTAAAAGCAGCTAAATCTCCCCTACTCCAAGGGACATGTACATAGTTCCCATTTGCAACTTCACGCAAAGGGTAAGCTTCTATTCCCTGCTGTCCTCCTGGTGTCATACCAAGCGTGCTTCTCCTGCCGGTCCCTTTCTTGGACCACCTCTCTTCCCACTTATCTAGTGCCCTCCATGTCCTTATTCCAGCGATCAGTTCCCTTATGTGCGTTTTCAGCCCAATCGTTCTCCTCTCATCTAGGTCTCGATCTGTATAATGTAGCCTGTGGTTACCCTGTAATGCTTTGGTTCTTGACAAGTCCACCATATATTTGCCTGCTAGTTCGACTAACTTCTCATGGACTGCTCTCGCTTTTCGAGTAATGTCCTTTGCCATATACAGTATTTCATCCTGTTCATACATTTCCATTCTTTCTAAAGGCAGGGTACCATCTACCATGTCATCCAGGTCTGACCTTAAACTGGCGACATCGAGTCTCTTGGCTTTTATCTCAGCTCGCAATATGTCTTTCGAAGGGGGCTCACTGGTCTCCCTACCATCCCAACTTCGAGCTCTACGTTTGGGCTCGGGAGAGTTAATGGGTGCCCTCCCTTGCTCCCATCTCTCCAGGTCCCATGCTCGGCCATCCGATCTTGGAAGGTGATGGAACACGGGCCTATTACCCCCACTCTTTCTCTGCCCACTCTCTTCTTCTTCTCTCCTTTCACCGTGCGCCTCTCTGTTATTTTCCCTCTGGTCGCTACTCTCCCTTTGCCTAGTATCGCTCAGTATCCGATACGCTCCTTCCTGGTTCCCCATATTCCCTGGGCTGCGCTCATTTCCGTCATCACAGGGACTATGGTGCGACCTCTCACAACTCCCATTCTGTTCTCTGGTGCCGGGCACACAGTGTGGACACTTAAAGCTGTTTCTGTACTCTTGCGCTCTCCTCTCCCCTTCACTGAGTATTGGGCGCGCCACCCCTCCACTCCCGGGGCCCCCGTTTTCCAGGTCTGTTCTATCTCCTCTCCGGGCCCAATGGGTGACTCCCCTACTATCTCTCTCTCTACAGTCCCACTCCGGGCTACTCTCCCCAGCCCCGCAGTGAGTCCGAGCTCGGCTGTCCTGGCTTTCCCTTTCAGCTTCCGCAGCTATGATGCTCTTTTGAGCCTCCACTGCCTCATCCCACTGCTTCATGTACTCATTTAGCTCTTGAAAGGATTTTCGTCCAGATCCCCTCAGATCCACTGGCCATCTAGGGCCCCCGGGATCCCCTCCTGGGTCCCCTGCTGTGTGCATCGGGGTGCTCCACTCTCTGGGTATCGGCATCTGACTTGGGGAATTAATCGTATCGTTCCTCCTTGCCGTCCCTGCTCTTTCTCTGTCTTTCCGTACCCGTTCTTCCCCTCTTGCTCTCTCTTGGTCATATATCGATATTATAGGACCTATAATAACAGGTACCTGTAGTGCATCTGGTAATGCGTAGGATGTGGCGCTCTCCGTTTCCGGCGCTCTTTGTACCACAAACCTCCCGACTACCTGTTGCACCTGACTAGGCTGGGACAGCTCTTTCTTTGCCTCAGGATCCCACTCTGAACTGGGAAGCGGTCCATGCTCTCCTGCATTGCCCCCCTTTTCTCTTTCACTATGCTCGACCTCTCCCCCTGCCCTATTATACGGGGGTGGCCTGTCTGTCAATAATCTGTTTATCAGGCTATCCTCTGTTTCGCTCTCATCATCTTCTTCCAGGGGACTTTTATTTACGGGCACCTCTAACACTGGGTACAGTTTATTTACTTCCATGTTATGCACTCTCCATCTTTTAGCATCCGCATCCCACCTGGCATCCTGCACTGCCCTTACCGATCGTTTCACCCTTTCTTGTCGTCTGTTCATATTCTTTTCATGCGCTGCCCTAATCCATGCATCAAGAGCTTCAAACTGGGTCGGTCTAGGCAAGGGTCTCATTGAGGTCATGACTGATTTTAATCGATGTAACACCTCTAATCTGAACGTCCCGTACTTCGGGAACGTCAGTTCCTCATTTCCTTCCGTAATCTTACTCCACTCTGAAATCCAAAGGATCGTATGCAACCCAACATTCACTGCCATGTAACGAGCTGGCGTACCCTCCGGCGGGGCTTCTTCCCCTTCATACGATCCCCGCTTCTCTTTTTTAAACACCGCTCTCAGCCATTTAAAACACTTCATAATTATGCGCACAATATCCAGCCTCGCTACTCTGTTTACTTCCTGATGACAATCCACCAATCCTGTCGCGGCTTTGCTAACTTGGCCTATCGCAGCGCGGTCTTTCTCCGGTCGGCCAATCACGTCGCGACCCTGTCTGACGTCTTTGCTAGCTGGCCTATCACAGCGCGGTCTTTCTCCGGTCGGCCAATCACGTCGCGACACTTTCTGACGTCACTTTTCTCCGCTTCGCAGCAGCACCCCTCCTTTCTCAACTCGTCTCCCGGTTATGCATGCGTCCCATTCATACACCGAAAAATGACTACTTCCGACCAAGCGGTCACTTCTCTCGACTGTACGTCCACAGTCTATATGTAATTGTCAACACAACTGACGAAATATCGTCTCTCTGATAGGTTGCTTACACACACAGTAACTTCCGACCAGCGTCCGTTACTCACGCACTCACTCTTACGGTCCCCCTATCTCGGTCTTTCGGGTGATCAATGGTACCTCATGACCCCCTTCACACTAGTTGACAATTACTCTGGGTGTCCGATACACCCGAACCACTTAAGCTCTCCTTGAACTTAAGATTTCCACCGGTTGCGCGCGCTCACAACCTGTTCCACAGTCACTCTACAGACATTCAACTCCGCCAGACATTACAACATAGATACAATACAAAACACCGCAATCTAACACGCATAACCCTTTATACTCACTCTCGACCGATACTGCTGCTTTTTCTGTCTCACGTCATCCGGATCTTCTTCAGCGGGCGGTTCTTCCGATCCTCGATCTCTAGGGGCCTTGGGGTAAGCTAACCTGGCCTAGGTCACCGTCCTCAAGAAGGCAACCATCCTCTATAGCTACCAACTGAAAGGGCGAGATTTTGATCGATACCTCATCACTATTGATCCAAACCTCGATCTGGTCGACTGAACCTTTGTTGCCTGTCTTGGAGGAAGAAAGTGCCCCTGTTACCAAACCAGTTCACCCAATAAAGGACTCTGCTCCCAAAGATCACAAACAACTTCTAGCTTTCAAAAGTTTATTGTAAAGATATGATAAGTTGCAAATACAGGCATCTCAGAATGAGATTCACGAGATACACAGGTCCAATTACATACATGTGCTCTCGGAAAGCCCTCAGACGAGCAACGGAAATCACTAACACAAGTTCTAAGAATAATAAAGCTATCAGCATTGACGCATATCTCTCCTTCATTTAGGTTGGAGGAAAACGCACAGGTTAGGCTGTCCCTACCCTGCTCTAGATGGTATCCCTACTTAACCAAGTCCCAACCTAACAAAGGTGTCAGCAGTGAATGACCCCCAAGGGAAGTCACTCACTCTAAGTCTCTTGGTGAAAACCTATAGTTCTCCAGTCATGACCCCTCTCTGCCTACCCATCCGCTCTCTAAAGGGTCCTCAGGTATCTGCTCTAACTCCACCCAGGGGTGCTGTCCCTAATACAAAACAGTCAACAACATTTGAGACGCCCCTTGCGAGACGCCCCTCACGTGGTGTAGCTTCTGGCTTTTTCCATGATGCTTTGTATTGGGCCTCATACGTTAGAGTTGACCTTGCTTCTCAGACTCTTCTCCGGCCCGCTGATACCCCTTAAACATTCCAGAACCCTCCTCCATGTCTGGGCCGTCTACTGAACAGACCTCTATTCATTCATTTATAATTGGATCCCCCCTTTCCTTGCAGACAGACATCTGCAGCCAAGAACCCAACTCTCATAGACTTCCAAAAAGGCTTGCAACATTTCTTGGCCCAGACATGTACGTGTAAATCAATGTTAAAACATTTCAGGCCTACAATATTTCTCATCATGATTATAGCATTCAACTTCTTCATTAATTAAAGCATGTTAATACTCTTATTCTATTATTCAGTAAACATCTCTAAAAATCATGACCCATTTAATGCAATGACCAAAACATTAATACAATCCATGTCGTGAAAAGAAACACCTTCCCTTTTAGCTCTGGCCCTGAGGCCTACCACATTCTGCGTTTAACCACATACCATCTTACATTTTAACAGCTACACGACATGGATTCAGAAATAATCACATCTACTAAAATCATATAGTGTCACACATTTCTGTATTAGTTCCACTTCTACTTAAATCTCTATATTAGCTATACATTCAGAATATAATTACAGATACTATTAGCACTCATGGCATTTCTCCTCATGATTTGTGCTTACTACAGGTAAGTGTGATGTACTCATACATTTAGGTCAGTTTGCGCTCTCTCACTACCATCGGCGATGGCACTGCATGCAGCAGTAGGATGACATGCAGCGTGAACACACTGCTTCTGGGCCTCTCTTATCTGTCCAGCAAAGACCGGGATGGTAGAGGAGTCAATCATGTTTTACAGCATAGTCAAATTGGGCAATTGCGCAGAACCCACACAGGGTGGCCACCTGATATGTGGTCATGACATACCCACACCATCCGATTTCAATGTAACAGTTGTGTTTTTTAATAGCACATCTAAAATAAAACAGATAAAATACTGTCACTGACCCTCTGTTGTAGAGCCCCTGTAAGGGTTGACATGTTGGGCTGCATATGTGCACTATGTTTCTATTAAAGGTGCAACAATCGTGCACATTGTGTTTCAGTCTGTGACAGGCTCATTAAAGAGCCAGAAGTACAAGACAATGATTGAAGAACTGTGTACATGTACACAACCCTTATGAAACCCTCACTCATTCCGCTGATCTCAAATAAATAGTATACTTCAACCAGCTGTGCCATAAAACAGTCAGATAGGCATCTTTGACAACAGTGGCAGCAGGATCCCAGTCAGGCTGGTGGGTTGGGGTCTAGGCCTCAGCTCAATTTGTTATACCAGCTTGACCAAGAGCCTTGCTTGACATCTTTTAATTTTACTTCCCTATCTCGTACGGAACCTCTGTACAACGTTCTCTAGAGACACCAGAAATAGACACTTACACAAAGAAAAATATGGACAGCCATCCACACATACAAAAAACCACCTTTATAGACAGAACCACAAACATAAAAGTATCGAGCACAGAGACCAACATGCAGATATATAGTCACAAATACCACCCAGACGGACTAACAGATACAGGCACTGCGCACAACTGCCAACAGTCTGATCAATGTGTGCCCATCTGGCTGTATGTAGACTGCCTCTGGTAGCTATTTCTTGTGGACCCTGACCCGGTCACTCCACTCACTGCACGGCCCCCGTGTGCCCTGGTCACCGCTGCTGCCTCTAGCGCCTCTAGCGCCGCCACTCCTGCTGCTGTTGCCGCTTTCTCGCCTACGTGCCTTCGCCTTCTTGCCTTATCCTTCTGCCTTGCTCTCTTGCCATCTCCCCTGTGGGCTGTTGCTGCTTTTTTGGGCCTCTGCCCTCAGGCTTGCCCCCTCGCCGCTTCCCCCGTGATTTATCCTGCCCTTGTCTCCCCCCCGCTGCTGCTCCCCTGCGGCCCCGCCCCCTTCCTTAGTCCTGATCCCCATTCGCCGCCCCGCTCCCGCCTCCCAGTTGCTCCTTTCTCCCACTTCGCCATATATGGCGTATGCGCAGCGTTCACGCGCAGCAGGCGCCCCTATTGCGCGCCGAAGGTGCACCAGAGGCAAGCCCGTCTACCCCCGTCCGCGCCTGGACCGCGCCCAGCACCAGGACCCCTGGCCCCCGGCGATGCCAGCCCACCCGACGGACTTACGACGCAGCCACCCTCCACGCACTCAACGCCGGCCAGAACCCCACCTGCTACCGAGCCACCCCGAAACGCACCCACGGACCCTTCACCTGCCAAGCCTGCAGATTCACCTGCCTCCGAACCTGCACCGCACCCGCCAAGCCAGGCACCATCAACGATCACCTCAAGTGCATCCTGCTCAAGACCCGCTCCGTCCACAGGCACGCCGTCGAACTCTGGAACCTCCTCGACACAACAGCGCCAGACGTCGCCTTCTTCACAGAAACCTGGATGAACGCCTCCTCAGCCCCCGACATCGCCATAGCCATCCCGAATGGCTACAAGATCACCCGGAAGGACCGCGTCAAACAAACCGGAGGAGGCATCGCCATCGTCCACAGAAATACCATTCGCATAGCGACCAACTCCGACGACACCCTCACCGCCGCCGAGCACCTTCACTTCCAGATACACACCGATCCCAAGACCACTCTCAGAGGCACTCTCATCTACAGACCCCCGGGACCACGCACACAATTCAGCGAAGCCATCGCAGCCTTCATCAGCCCGCACGCCCTATCCTCCTTAGACTACATCCTCCTAGGAGACCTCAACTTCCACTTGGAGAACAATAAAGACAGTAACACCGCAGGCCCTGCTGGACAACCTCGCCAACCTCGGACTCAAGCAACTGGTGAACATCCCCACCCACTACGCCGGCCACACGCTTCACCCCATCTTCTCCGCCAGCAAGCACATCTCCTTCAGCCACTCCACCGGACTACACTGGACAGATCACAGCTGCGTCCACTTCAACTTCAGGAGAACCGCGACCCACCACCACCCGCAACAGGTTCCCCGCAGAAGCTGGAGAAAGATCACCGCCGACCAGCTCACCACCACCATCAACAGCTCCTTCGCTTCCGCCAGCTTCCCGGAGAGCTGAAAACACGCCGAGCTCAGCATCCTCCTGAAGAATCCCACCGCGGACCCCACGGATGTCAGGAACTTCTGCCCCATCTCGCTCCTCCCTTTTCCAGCCAAAGTCATCGAGAAGACCGTCAACAAGCAGCTCTCCGCCTTCCTCGAGACAACCGGATCCCTCGACCCCTCGCAGTCCGGTTTCCAAGCAAACCACAGCACCGAGACCGCCCTCATCGTAGCTACCGATGACATCAGGTCCCTGCTCGACAACGGGGAAACAGCTGCCCTCATCCTCCTGGACCTCTCAGCAGCCTTCGACACCGTATGCCACCGCACCCTGGTACAGCACCTCAGCAACATCGGAATCCAAGGAAAGGCCTTGGAGTGGATCATCTCATTCCTCGCCGGCACAACCCAGAGAGTCTACCTCTCCCGTTCCGGTCTGCGGCCACCGAGATCATCTGCGGCGTCCAGCAAGGATCCTCGCTCAGCCCCACCCTCTTCAACGTCTACATGAGCCCCCTCGCAGCCATCGCACGCCAACACAACCTTAACATCATCTCCTACGCAGACGACACCCAGCTGATCCTCTCCCTCACCAACGACCCCGCCATCGCCAGAGCCAGCCTCCAGGAAGGAATGAAAGACGTCGCGGAATGGATGAAGCTTAGCCGGCTGAAACTGGACTCAGACAAGACGGAAGTCCTCATCCTGGGAACATCTCCCTCCGCCTGGGATGACTCATGATTGCCCCCTGCCTGTGCACCGCCCTCAAGCCAACAGACCATGCACGCAACATGGGCTTCATCCTGGACTCCTCCCTCACGATGACCAAGCAAGTCAACGCCCTCTCGTCATCCTGTTTCAACACCCTGCGCATGCTCCGAAAGATCTTCCGGTGGATCCCCACCGACACCAGGAAGACGGTCACCCAGGCCCTCGTCACCAGCCGACTGCACTACGGAAACACCCTCTACGCTGGAACAACAGCCAAACTACAGAAAAGACTTCAGCGCATACAGAGCGCCTCTGCATGATTCATACTGGACATCCCCCGCCACAGCCACATCTCGTCCCAGCTAAGAGACCTGCACTGACTCCCCATCAGCAAGAGGATCACGTTCAGACTCCTCACCCACGCACACCAGGCTCTCCACGACATGGGGCCCAAATACCTCAACAACTGCCTCACATTCTACACACCCACCCCCCAGCTCCGCTCCGCCAGCCTCGCCCTCGCCACCATCCCACGCATTCGCAGAACCACCGCCGGAGGAAGATCCTTCTCCTACCTGGCCGCCAAGACACGGAACTCCCTCCCCACCCACCTACGACTGACACTGACCCAGGACCATCTCTCCTTCAGGAAACAGCTCAAGACCTGGCTCTACGAGCGGTAGCGGTTCTCCCCCCCCACCCCCTCCCAGCGCCTTGAGACCCTAACGGGTGAATAGCGCACTTTACAAATACCCCTGATTGATTGATTGATTGATTGATTGATTGGAACTGGAAGTGATATTTTAAAACCTTCAATAATCATTGTTTCTAAAGGATGGAGCCGTTGTTTTGAAAGAATGCCATACTGGTAAAGGGGAGTGTTGGTTTAAAGTTAGAGGTTCTTCTGTCCATCTATGGATTTCAACCTTACAAACACCTAGAGCTAAAATCTCTTCACTGTTAAAACTGAATAAATGTCATGGCTGGGGAGTGCAGTCTTTCCTGTCAATGAGAGAAGGTATTTATGCTTGCTGCTGACCAACTAATATATAGACACTCATGCACACAAGCGTGCAGACACACAGGCTCCATGTGCACAGACCAACACCCATACATATTATTTTGTCCTGCAGAAGGCTCTGACATCACCATTTGCACTTCTACTAATGGACATTAGGAAAACATCCATTACAACGCAACTATTACAACGCAGTACCTTTACAACAAATCCATTACAACGCAGGTGCCTTTACAACGCATGCTATTACAACGTATGCTATTACAACGCAGGTGCTATTACAACGCAGGTGCTATTACAACGTAAGTATTATTATTTTTTTATATTTTTTTATTAATTAAGATTAAGTATAACATTTGTTATTATTATATATAATGAATTTTTTTAAATTATATTATGTTAAAAATAAATAATAATATTAGGTTTATTAATTATATTTAATGTATATCAGTATTTGTAAATTACTCAAGTATTAATATACAAGTATAATATCAAGTATAATATATTTGACATTAAATTAAATTAAATTATTAGTTAACTGTTAATTTTTAAAAAAGACATAATTTCAATTAATTAAAAATATTTAAAAAAATTCAAAAAGAAAATTATTTAAAAAAGATTTATTAGTAATAGTTAATATATATTAGTTTTAGAAAATAATTCAAATTAAAAAAAATACTTGAGTATTAATATTCAAGTATAATATTAATAGTAATATATCTGTCACTTTTTAAAATTAATAGTAATTTTTAATTAATGTTAAAAAAAGTTATATTTTTAATAATACTATACAAAAATGTAATTAAGTTTTTTAAAACAAATATTTTAAAAAAAGAATAATTTAAAAAAAAATGTTTTAAATGAATTTTTATTTTATTTAATAATAACTAAGAGTATATTGTTAATTAAAAAATATTAGACAAGAATTGTAATTTACTGAAATGAAAAAGTATTTATTTAAAAAAATTCCTACGCTTTTCCATTGAGTTCAATGGTTTGTATTGTCCTTCATTTATTTCCATAGCTACGTGCATGTTTGCCACGGAACACATTTACAAGTTCATTTGAAGATAGATGCGGGACAGACCAGAAGTAAATGGATCAAGAACAGAGGTAAGTACAATATTATATAATTAAAAATAACATTTTTAAATAATGTAAAAGTCGGAATGCATAATGGTTTTAAAATATATTTATAAGGAAAATATATTTTTAAATAAAGAATAATTTTTAAAATGTTATTATAATTTTTGTTTAATAAACATATGTGTTCTTCATATTTATAAAAAATTGTTTTAGATAACTTTAATGAGAAATAATATAAACATTAATAATTTGTACTTTTTATTTGTTTGTTACTCCAGATGACGTAGACGCGTAAACGTGAAGGTCGCAGCCATTTTGGAGAGCGTCGTTGGACAATGCAGCAGGAAGCAGATCGCGCTCAGGTTGGAAACACTTTTAACTTTATTTAATTAAAAAAAAGGTTTAGGAGTATATATATTGTAAGGAGAGAATAGGGAGAGGTTGCATGTGTTAGTTTTAACATAATTGACAGTTTTTCAGCATGGCGTCGATCATGTAGCTAGAGTATGCCGTTGTCGGGTCGCCTGTTTACAGTATTAAAAGAGTATTATTTATAAATTAAGTATATATATGTTCATTGTAAAGTTTGCAAATGTATATAAAATGTTTATTTTAAAAAAAATGTGTAAAGAAAAAAGAGAAGAAGATCGAATATGCGGATTTTAGATTTTAAATGAGTTGTTTTTTTTGGTAATGGACATTTATCAATGTTTTTTGGAGAAGTTGTTTTCAAAGATGATTTTTTTGAATGAATGTTTTTGCCAGTTCGGAATCGGGTTAAGAAAAAAGAAGTAGGATCATGGATTAATTGATCGAATCTTTGGAGATGGATCGATTTTGGGTTTGGAGATCGATTTTGGATAAAGAAGAAAAAAAAAGATTTGGGATGTGGATCGTTGATGGAAAAGTGGTATTCGATCTTCAACTGATTGGATTTTACACATTTGGAATGGATTATTCGAATATGGAGGATGATTTTTTTTTAATGGTCGATTTTTGGGAATTGTTTTATTGAAAAGAAGAATGGTTAACATTTTTGAAACACTGGAGTGGATTTGTTGGTGGATTATACATATGAATGGATTCACAAGAAGATAGAAAACATCTAAAGGTAAGGTGACTCGACATTTAAATTTTGAAAAATGTTTTACAAAAATGCCAATTGTAAAGAAATGTTTAGTGAAATTAGGGCAAAGCAGGAAAGTAAAGTTGTTGTTTTGGTTAAAAATGCAGTATGTTAGCAACATTATCAAGGTAGTCTAAAGCCTCGCCCAACGAACATTGTTGTAAAATAGCCAATAGTCTCTCAGACCTTTGTTTGTGAAATTCTCAATTCTTGAAAACTTTGCTCCTTCTTCAAAGTTTCCAAAAAATGATAAAAGTTGGGGTGAGGTTTGCCAATTGTATGGTTGAAGGAGTTATGCCATCTCTCTATGGCATTGTTTGTCTTTGCTTCTCCTTCTAAGCAGCTCGTGTAGCAGTTCCACCACTCCACATGGAAACGTGGCTTCCTCCTGCGACCCGACCTGCTTAGATGCCCAATCCATGTGTCCTCAAAATAATCTAGTAAGGGTGCCAATTTTTCCTCGTTTTCAGTAAAAAATTCAGATTCTGTAATTGCAGTGTAGTACTCGTCTACACTTTCAGGAGGAAAAAAGCAAAGAGCTGTTAGTTTTTTTAGTTCATATTGAAGTTTGCTATCCAAAGAATAATCTACAACCAGGGATGTTTTTTGTGATTTCAAAAAGCCTGGGAAAAATTGAAAAAACATCCCTGAATTTGGATATCCGTGTACGTTTTGGTAATAACATTTATCATTACAAATTCAAAATCAATAATTATTTTCCTAGGACTTTTGTTTGATGTTTTGTTTTTAATCACTGACAAAAGTTCAGTGTAGGTTGTAGATTGTTTGTCAGGTAGCAAGCTGTACACTAAGGGAAGGACATTGTTGTTAATTTTAGCATGAATAGTGTAAATTTGAGTGAATGGATGGGGCGTGCATTTAAATGTCCCATCCATCATCCATATTTCACTATTCTCTAATTTTACAAGGTTGGGGGGTGTACTAAAGATAAGTATACGTTTATGAGGGTTTTGGTTGTCATGCAGGAGGAAAGGTTCATTAGAAAAAGATATGTGAGTTCAGGAGGAATGTGAATATCAGAAAAGGAATGAGGAGTGGTTGTATGTGTGTTACTTGCCTGCTTTTGTCTTTGAATTATCCTTCTCAGATTTGGGTTTATAGGCATACTGCTAGCTACATGACTGGGGACATGCTGTGCATCCTCTCTTAAAATAGTACGAGAAGTGTCATGGGAGGTGCATGCAATTTCCTTCATCTCGTTAACAGTTTCACAAACTTCAATGTCCATTGCAGAGGCACAGTGGTTGTGGTCTGTTGTTTTTATGACTGTCTCATCAAGAGTAACCGCTCTGCCTCTGCAATGGGTTGAGTAATATTGCACGCACCTCCAATGTCTTCGTGGTTCACTTATTCTCTCCTTACAATATATATATCCTGCATGTTTCAGTAATCTGTTTCCTCTGTTGGATTTGATATACGTGGCAGTTTTATCTGCTGACATTATCTGAAAAGAAAGAGAAAAAGATTTTGTAATTTCATGTATTTGTTAAACTTTTATTTTTTTCCAAACATCACTTACAATCCCTTCACTATCCTTCACTTATAAAACTGCTACACCATCCTGGAGTTAGAATAGTAAATTAATCCCCTACACTAGCTATCACTTACCCTACTGCTACACCATCCTGGAGTTAGAATATTAAATTAAACCCCTACACTATCCATCACTTGCCCTACTGCTACACCATCCTGGAGTTAGCATAATAAATGAAAGCCCTACACTATCCTACACTTTCCCTACTGCTACACCTTCTGGGAGTTAGAATAGTAAATTAAACCCCTACACTATCCATTACTTACCCTACTGCTACACCTTCTTGGAGTTAGAATAGTAAATTAAACCCCTACACTATCCATTACTTACCCTACTGCTACACCATCCTGGAGTTAGAATAGTAAATTAAACCCCTACACTGTCCATCACTTACCCTACTGCTACACCATCCTGGATTTAGAATAGTAAATTTAACCCCTACACTATCCATCACTTACCCTACTGCTACACTACGCTGGAGTTAGAATAGTAAATTAAACCCCTACACTATCCATCACTTACCCTACTACTACACCTTGCTGGAGTTAGAATAGTAAATTAAACCACTGCACTATCCATCACTTACCCTACTGCTACACCTTGCTGGAGTTAGAATAGTAAATTAAACCCCTACACTATCCATTTCTTACCCTACTGCTAAACCATCCTGGAGTTAGAATAGTAAATTAAACCCCTACGCTATCCATCACTTTCCCAACTGCTACACCTTTATGGAGTTAGAATAGTAAATTAAACCCCTACACTATCCATCACTTTCCCTACTGCTACACCTTTATAGAGTTTGAATAGTAAATTAAACCCCTACACTATCCATCACTTACCCTACTGCTACACCTTGCTGGAGTCAGAATAATAAATAAAAACCCTACACTATCCATCACTTACCCTACTGCTACACCATCCTGGAGTTAGAATAGTAATTTTAACCCCTACACTAGCCAACACTTTCCCTACTGCTACACCTTTATGGAGTTAGAATAGTAATCTAAATCCCTACACTATCCATCATTTACCATACTGCTACACCATCCTGGAGTTAGAATAGTAATGTTAACCCCTACACTATCCAACACTTTCCCTACTGCTACACCTTCCTGGAGTTAGAATAGTAAATTAAACCCCTACACTATCCATCACTTTCCCTACTGCTACACCTTCCTGGAGTTAGAGTAAATTAAACCCCTACACTATCCATCACTTTCCCTACTGCCACACCATCCTGGAGTTAGAATAGTAAATTAAACCCCTACACTATCCATCACTTTCCCTACTGCTACACCTTCCTGGAGTTAGAATAGTAAATTAAATCCCTACACTATCCATCACTTTCCCTACTGCTACACCATCCTGGAGTTAGAATAGTAAATTAAACCCCTACACTATCCTACACTTTCCCTACTGCTACACCTCACTGGAGTTAGAATAGTAATTTAAACCACTACACTATCCTACACTTATCCTACTGCTATACCTTCTTGGAGTTAGAATAGTAATTTAAACCCCTACACTATCCTATACTTTCCCTACTGCTACACCTCACTGGAGTTAGAATAGTATTTTAAACCCGTACACTATCCATCACTTACTCTACTGCTGCACCTTCCTGAAGCTAGAATAGTAAATTAAACCCCTACACTATAACGTATTTAGTCTTCTGCTACACTTGAAAGGAATTCTTAGCACATTCTACACAACATTAATTCCTTTTGATAATAGCATTAATTACTTTCTCTTTAATTCACCTTTATTTTTGCTGTGTTGACACTTTCAGAAAAATTGGTTTCTTCTTGGTGTTCTTTGCAGTGCTTTTTTTTTTTAAATGTTTGCCTGTTTGGAATTTTAAGAAAAAAATATTATTAATCTGTTTTTTCTTCATATATATTGCTTTCTTGATGACCATTTATAAATGCCTTATTATAACTTTATTGTTCTGTTTTTCCAAACATTACGTTACACTTTAAATACTGTGCAGTTGAATTTCAAACAGCTTTAAAAGCGTTTAACATCGTAAGACGGTCCGCCGCTAAAGCTCTAATATGGTGGCGGTGTCTATCAGACACCGCCAGCCAAATTAGGATGCATGGGGAAACATGCTTTTCCACGGCGGGTTTTCCGCCGTGGAAAAGCATGTGGACTTTGGCATTTGGGGGCCCGTATGGGGTGCACGTGGGGGGTACCTATGGTACCCCCCAGCATTTACATGCACAAAGCGGCAGGCACCGCGCGGTGCCTGCCGCTTTGTGCAGCGCGGTGCCTGCCGCTTTGTGCATGTAAATGTTAAACATGCATTTTTAACATTGCGGCGGGTGCTGCTTCAAGCAGCACCCACCACAATGTTAAAAATCCAGGATGTGACCGCCAGGGTGGCGGTCACATCCTAATTCGCACGGAGGGACCGCCGCTGCCCCTGCGGACGGTCCCTCCACCTCTGGGGTGGTGGACGGATGCCATCCTAATTGGCCCCTTCATTTCTTTTTTTTATTATAGGTAGTACTTGTCTCTTACCTTTGGTAGATTAGTTTTGGGTCTTTGATGAAGTTTTTTGTTATTCGTCAAACCTTGAAAATGTTTGGTTTTCAGAATCTGTTTAAAAAATAGTTAAAACAATTTTAATTTTACAGTGCTTTTTACAGGATATTTTACTGTTCGAGCATACAAAGTGGTTAATTAGTAATTGTTGTTTTTTCGAATTTATTTACCTTATTTGAATAGGTTGTTTGATTGTTGGTTTGTCGTCTACCAATTGGGTTGTTTTTTGAAGGCCGTATTTTTCTCTTGTCGAGGTTTATTGGAATGTCGTTTTATCTGTTGAGGGTATGAAATAAAATGTATGTGTTATTTCTTATTTTAAAATCCCTATTTTGTGGGGGAATAATGTTTTTGTTAATAAAACCATTTGGTAATATTTTTAAAAAGTGTTCTAAAATATTAAAAACATTTCTAGATATTCCACTTAAATTTTATTTTGTATTCTCAATGTTTGTCGCAATACAACAGTTATTTCTAAAAATATGAAACTTGGGAAAATAAACGTTTCAATGAATAACAGTTACCATTGTTTACCTTTGATAATAAAGTTGTTATCAGTTGTCTTCGTTTTCGAATTAATCTTTATTTGATGTAATATTTTGTTCTTTAAAAATTATTTAGTAAGCTGGAAAAATGGAAATGTAATAATGTTTAGCTTACTAAATATTTTTTCTTGGTTTAGTCATAGCATGAACTTATTTTACAGTATGAAAAAATTCACATTGAATTTTACATGATTACTATCAACATTGTTATATGTTATAGTTTAAAATATCAATTCTATTGTATTTCATATTTTAAAAGGTACTTACAACTTTTGTCAGTTTTTTCTAATGTCGAGAAGGATTTTAAAACAGTTGACAAAGTTTGTAGAAATCTGAAATATAAAAATGTTTAATATTTAAAATTAAGTCTCGAATTATTTTTTAAAAAGCTATCTTCTAATGTGTTTCAACTTATACTTACCTGTTTCCTCGAAAGGAGTTGTTATCTTTTCGGGATTGGACACCTGTGATTGAAGTTTACAGCATGATCAGTACACAGGTGCCCAAATAAAACTACTGTCTACTGATGTGCAAGGTGGGAGAATTAATCCCAACAATCCACCCTATGATTTGTCACTCACTACTGTGCCTCCTCCTTCTAATCACCTCCCGGTTTTAATTGGGTGTACCCCAAGTCTGTCTATTCTCTCATGGAACGTAGCGGGACTACAAAACAAACTAGATACCCAGGATTGGGTGTCCTTCATTGACACCCAAGAGGTTTGCATGTTCCTGGAGACATGGGCTCGTGAGGATAAATGGCGTCTGGGATATGTGAGCTTTACCATTCCAGCTAAATGGGAGGGGAGAGGACGACCGTCTGGGGGGCTCTGCATCTGGGTGGCATCGCATCTGGGCTGCAAGGCTAGAGCCCTCAACACCAATTCATTGGATGTCCAGTGTGTATTACTAGAATGGCCAAACCACTCAAAACTTGCACTGATTAATGTCTATTCTAGACCGGTAGGACCTACAAAACCATCTCCCACATTCGAGGAACTTTCTGCATTCCTCCCACATCTCCCAAAGGGTGTTATGATCGTGGTAGGGGGCGACTTCAACTGCCAGTTTGAGCCGCTTACTCTCACAATGGAGGGAGCCCTTGGGGAAGAGGATGATCAGTGGGGCATTCCTCAACTGGTGGGCCCCCCAGCCAAATCATGGTCGCCCCTAGCGACACAAATTTTGGCATTTACCCTTAGTAATTCCTTGAGGGCCTGTAATGGTAGATGCGGGAAGGATATTCCCTCCAAACCGACCTTTAATAGGGTTGGTCACGAGTCACATCTGGATTACGTCTTGGTCCAGACCTTGGACTGGAGCAGGGTCTTGACCTTCGACGTGGTACCTAGAAGTGACAGTGACCATAATGCTATGATCCTATCCCTGGCTCTGCCATCTGAACTCAAGATTGACCAGTCAGATCAACCGATACTAAAGGATAACTTAATCCTAACAAATGATAGGCGTAGAGTCCGCTGGACTAAACTCTTAGATAATCCTGCCCATATCCCGGAGCTCTACGAGAGAATACTCCCCACATTAGAATCCGTGGAGACTATCATAAATCATTCCCACTCCGAAGATCTTTTCAGGAAGCTGGGTAAACTCCATAAGGATTTGGTGGGAACCCTTGCGGATCTCTTGAACCCAGTGGTGGGGAAAGGGCCTTATAGGGCACAAAGGCAGTCTTGGTACAACCCAGCTTGTAGGGAGGCAAAGGGCAAACTGATTGAGGTGCTGAAGCACCCAAGGGACCCAGGGATAATTAGGTCAAGGAGGGCCGGCCTAAAGCAAGCCATTCATAATGCGAAGGTGGCTTGGGACCACACAAATTGGGAAAGTATGTTGTCCTCTCTTAAGACAAAAGACACCCGTACATTTTGGCAAACTGTGAAAACAGGCTCATCAGTGCCGACTCAAGCAGTTGAGGCCAACATTGCGGCCGTGGTTTGGGAGGACCACTTTCGTTGCCTCTATGAAGAGGCGGCCTTGGGTCCGCCGGAGCACCATTCGTGCGTACCAATGGAACATTCTTTGCTGTTGGGTACCCCAAATGTTCGTCCCTCAAGTGTGGAAGAAGCTGACCCCTTGCAGTTCTCCATGGGCGAGATTATTGCGGTAATAGCAAAACAGCCATCAGGGAAAGCCCCGGGATTAGATAAAATTCCGGGTGATTTATTTAAACATCAACCCACGATCTGGGCTCCATACTTGCTAATTATTTTTAATGCAATTCTTGCAGGAATGGCGGTCCCTAGTACTTGGCTGGGAGCAGAGATTGTCCCAATCTTCAAGAAGGGCTCTCCTCTGCTCCCAGCCAACTACAGGCCAATCAGCCTGATTGATGTCTCGCAAAAGCTTTTTGCGAGGCTGATTCTTGACCGCCTTCAGGACTGGATGACGATCATTCAGTGTTGAGTACATTCCAGGCGGGTTTTAGGAGCAAGGTCTCGACCACGGATCAACTTTTTAGGTTGGCCCTTATTTTTTGGAAGACGGTGAGGCTGGAGGGGGGCACGCTATATACCGTCTTTGTTGACCTTAGAGCGGCATTCGATCTTGTTCCACGGAGCAAACTGTGGGCGGTACTGGCCAAACTTGGGCTTCCCCAGCCTCTTTTAGATATTATTATCCGTCTACATACCGAAAATTTTGCCCAGGTGAGGTGTGGGAGATTGGGACGTCTCTCTAACAGATTCCCCGTTGACAGAGGGGTAAGGCAGGGCTGCGTCCTAGCGCCGACTCTGTTTTGCCTCTTTGTCAATGGGGTAATCAATTTTTTAAATACCATCAACAACACAGATGCACCGCGGCTGGGTGGCACTAGGGTGCCATCGATTATGTTCGCGGACGACACCTTACTGCTCTCAAAATCCCCTATGGGGATTCAACGAGTTTTGGCAGGGTTTGAGGCATTTTGTCAAGAACATGGACTCGAAATAAATGCCTCAAAAACTAAGTATATGATTTTTAACCCTCCCAAAAAGACACGCCCTAACCCACTTATAGGTGCTAACCAATTAGAAAGAGTCTACACTTTTGAGTATTTGGGTGTGACTTTCAATGATAAATTTGATTGGGGTGATCATCAGGCTAAGTCACATCTTAGATTGGCTCAATTATCCGGGGGTATTATCAGGCTGGCAAATTCCAACTTATCAACCATCAGGCCGATAGCCCCCCCCTGGAGATCTATAGACTCCAGGCTAGAGGAGCGATTCTCCATGGTAGCGAAATGTGGGGGTATGCTTGCAAAAAAGATCTAGTCACCTTAGAAAATAAATTTCTTAGGCAGCTATTAAAACTACCGACAAGCACTCCACTCCTGCCGCTTAGGTTGGATCTGGGCCTAAAACTCCTGGACCAAGTGGTGGGTGTGAAACCTTTAACATTCTGGAGAAGATTATGGACAACCCCGGAGCTAGCCATCTATAGGCAGGAACTGCAGGGAATTCTTGCACTACCGGATGCAGAAAATATCCCATGGTTCAAATACATTAAAACTGAATTTGACCGGTTGGGCCTTTCGTCCCTGTGGAATGATCCTTTAGTCGCCTGCCAGAGCATGCCCCGCAAAAATCTTGTGGCTACGTTCTATGCATGCAATTTGGCATCCCATATCCAGGGTACACGCCCAGACTCACTGGTAGATACATTTCTTGTGGTAAAGGATTCCTATAAGTTCGAGCCAGTTCTGGATGATATCTTTCCAAATCTGGCCCGGAAGCTGTTCCTCCAATGGCGTTATAGTACTCTGCCGTTAAGAGCATTTACGAGTAAATGGAAACAATCGAACCCGGAGAATTGCCCGGGCTGCAATTGTAGGCTGGAAGACGAACTCCATCTAGTCTTCTTTTGTCCTGCTTACTCTGCTGCTAGAAGATTCTGGGTAGTCCCCCTATGTAAGAATCTAGGGTTTCGTGGATGCTCCGAGGCTTTTCGAATCCTCAAAACAGATTTGTCTAAGGTAACTGTGTTTGTAATGGCGAAGTTTTTAGAGGCAGCCTGGCATAAGAGACTACGCCTAATCGCTAGGATATCCTGATTCCTTGCCTGTTTGTGTCCCATTTATCCTGTAAATCATGAAATTGTATGCAAGAGTTACTTTTACCATGTTGTCAATATCTTTTAGCTTAATTTTGGATTGACTGGTTGTATATTGTTAGCATTTATTATGAGCCTGATTTTGTACTGCTCCCTTGATTATGTAATGGATTTTGCATTCTATTCGTTCTTAGGGGGTTGGAGGTATGATGGTTTTTTTGTATCAATTCTAGTGTATCTTTTATGGCAGAATTGCCGAAATAAAGATTATCGAAACGTACCACCTTATGGGGCATTTTCTCAAGGACTTATCGCCAATCTATCGGCACTTTAGCGCCACAAAAGTGGCAATAGATTTATCGCCCTATTCTCAAGCTGATGCAAACTGCCTATATCGTCAGTTTTCCAGCAATAGCTGTCACAACAAAACATCGCCACGGATGAGAGCGACAACTAACGCTAATGATATGCCAAGTAGGCGTTCCTGTGCGAAAACACACAAAAACACCACTGCGCGATAGTCTTAACGACCAGCCAGATCTGCGATACGATCCACAAATAGGCGATAGGGCGTGTTAGCAGCAGGAATTTAATACCTGCCTTTTACTGGTGTTAAACAGGACGACAACCTGCAGTATAAAAGGGATCTCAGCCCAGAGCCACATCTTAAGACCAACAGATGTCGTGGAGCTACTGATAATGCAGCTTAGAGACCCAAGAGGGCCACAACACCCAGCGCCACCACCCCAGCCCCCCCCCCCCCCCGGACCATCCCCCCAGACTACTACAGAGGCAGTGCAGAATAAGACAACGTACCTTCCGAAAATGCACCAGCCTCACAGACTTAACGCCAGAGGATGTCATCGCCCACTACAAGGCTCAAAAGGGCAATCATCCTCCGCATCCTGACCCACATTGCCCACAGGCTGACGGTAATAAGACAGCAAAGAACCAACATTCCACCACAGACAAAGCTGTCAGCTGTGCTGAACCTGCTGACCTTGGTACCCCAGCACCTTCACTTCCCCCACATTGGACAGGAACAGCTGGAGACCAAGCAAGGCTCCTACGCCATGGCCGGATTTCTGCACGTGTTGGGGGCAATTGACTGCACACATGTCCTACTTCTGCCCCCAGCCGACACTGCACACAATTACCGCAACAGAAAGCACAAAAATTCAAACAATGTGCGGGCAATAGTGGACCACCGGGGTCTCTTTACCAACGTTGTCGCCAACTACCCAGGCTGTGTGCATGATTCCTACATCTACCAACAGCCCATCATAAACCAGCACTTCCAGGATGGCACCTATGGAAATGCACTGCTCACTGGTAAGTACCAAATGAACACACCACACACCTCAACTCCACAATCATGCAACTCACAACTGTGGGAATGCACATGTTACAAAATCAAATACAACATGCCAGCCAACATGCCCACCTACCAGATACCACAACACATGTAACTGTGGTAACTGTAGCCATCCACGTCATGGCACGTCTATCACACAATTGCAGAATGTGGGGAGAGGTGGGAACCAAGGGCCATATGTAGGTAGCTAAATACCGGTCGGTAACAGCCAAAAATCGGTAATTTCCCCGTTACCGACCGGTATTTAGCCCTTTCTAATGTAGGAGGCAGGTTTTAAGGATTCAGTAATTTACTGATTCCTTATTTTAAGGAATCGGTAAAATACTGATTCCTTATTTTAAGGGATCGATAAATTACCGAAACCTTAATAGCTGTGTAGGAGGCACTCAAGTGAGTGCGTATTTGCATTAAGGATTCGTTATTTACCACCAACTACAAGTTGGTATTTACCACCAACTACAAGTTGGTGGTAAATACAGAATACCTTAAATGAAGCAATTATTTGCTTTATTCACAGTGCCATGTGGCAGACATTCCTGCCCTTAGGGCATGTATGTGCGCCACATGTGCACACATGCACGATTCAGGGGTGCAACAGGGTGTCAATGTGACACCCTGCCACCCTTGAATATGCTCTTGCTATTACCGATTCGGTATTTACCGAATCGGTAATAGTGAATGGCTTCCCATTCATTCCTATGATTCCGTAATACCGAATCGGTACCGATTAGGTAATAACAAATATTACTGATTCTGTATTTTTTACCGAATTATTAGCGACATATGAAATACCAATTCCTAAATACCAAATTGGTAAAATTCGGTATTTAGGAATTGGTATTTTCAAATTACCTACATTGGGCCCCAAGTCTGTGAGAAGTAGGCAAGTGACCCATGAATAAGAATGTACACAATGCCAAGTGTGGCGGTGATGTGGTGGACAGACTTAAGTATGCAGAGCACAGACACGTCCATGTGGACATATACTGCTGGTGTTTGTAGTGTTGTGGACAGTGGACGCAAATATGTTACCTAAGGCAGTATGGAAGACCTTGGACATTTAGCTATGTTGTCCCCCAGTAAGCGTAACAGAGTGGGCGGGCCGGTGTACGCCAGTCCAGCGTAGGAGGGGGAATGAATAGCCCGAGCCTCTGGGCATGGTTCACTTTCGGGATGAGCACCAAAGTAAATACTGTGTGTCTCTGTGTTTGCCATATCTTGACCATAGGACTACACACACGTGGCTGACCACTTCCAGTGGCCAATATCACAGTGTCGTTGTCAGGCTTGTGGACATGCAGACAGTCATGACAATGGTGTGTCTTAGGAGTGCAAGTGATGCAACCGCATAACGAACACAAGTAAAAAGGCTTGGGGGGAAGGAGGAGCATCTGTGAAGCAATGTAATAAACATGGATACCGCACATTTGCCACAGGCAATACATTACACACCACTAAACTGATAAGCCTGCCATTGCAGAATGCAAAACCACCGATTGACTAATATCTCTCTCCCCTGTCACAGGTGATCAAGGATATGAACTCTGCTTGTGGATGATTACACCCCTCCGAGACACGAACACCCAGGCCCAGAGGCAGTACAATGTGGCCCACAAACGCTCCAGGGGTATTGTGGAGCGATCATTTGGTGTGTTAAAGTCACGTTTCAGGTGCCTGGACATCACAGGTGGAAGATTCCTGTACAGCCCGGAAATAGTGTGCAGGGTGATCATTGCATGTTGTGTGTTACACAACCTCTGTGTACGCACCAATTCCCCATGGATCCAAACCCCAGATGCACTTGACGATGATGAAGATGAGGCAGGTGGAACACACCCGAGTGCAGCTGAAGCAGGAATAGCCCGAAGCACATCACATTGTGACTGTCCTTAGTAATCATGGGACAGGACATAATGACCACAGGCAAAGCATGTGCAAATCAATTCATTCCAACACACATTCCCTGTATGCATGTCCCTCCTCTGCATAAGCACGTCACTCTGACAAGTGTAATTGCAACATTTAGAGCTAACAATCTCACAAATGGCAATTAGATGGTGGGTGTGTCACCTCTGTACAGAGAGGCTGTTTAGGGTGTCACGTATTCTAAATAACATTTCAGCGTGTCAAAAATAGCATGTAATCCCATTCAGCAGCATATCCCATGTGTTAAAATTCATGACATAAAGGCTGTCATTTGTGACCAAGAAAAGACAACAGGGCATGTGTAGTGATTGAGCCATTTTACAGATAATTGGCTCGATTATGACCATTGCCCACTACTATCTCAGTATATTTTGCTCTAATATAATGCTATGAAGGCCTGTATAATATGAATTAGCTGTAAAATAGGATTCGATAATGTTCTTTCTGTGCCTGACTGTATTTGGCTTAAAGGCAGGGCTTACCTATTTGCTTTGCCATACTCTAATGCCATCTTGTATACTAATTCAGGCTCTTTTCGGGAATAGTGGCCTATGCTTAAGTGATTCCATTTTCTAAGCTGTCGCTATCTTCTAAGCTTTTCTTGGTGAGGAGTCATGTTTTACTTCTCACTTGTTTTTGGCACTTTCTATGCAGGTAGAAACCGATTCCTACTCGGAGGAATGTGTTTGCTCTTCCCCGGAGTCATAACAGATGCCTAGCTAGCTGATGCTGTGACCTTGGCACGGAGTGGTACGGAATCTGATGGGAACAGGGGGCGAGGCTTGCTAGAAGCTTGGACCAATGTTTCCACTTGTACTAAAGGGGGTGTTCGGGTCTCGACCACTGGTAGTCCATCACATTGCAGACGTGCATCTGTGACAATGGAGCAGAGAATCCTGATTCGGCTGGAGAAACGGGCTCCCCTCTGGCGAAGTGGAAGCAGGATGTATAGAAACTTGGTGGGGTGTTCCACTAACTATTATTTCCTAACAGTTCTTATCTAACTATCGTTTCCTATTTTCAGGTCATATACTGATTTACATATGAGTTCTATATATGTACATTTTAATTGCATTAGCAATTGCTTAGGGATTGATGTGAAGACGGCCTATTGTGACATAATACTAATTTCTTTCTTTTGTCCTTCTAACATTGTGTAATAAAGAAACCCCAAAATAAATACCATTATTCACTTGCATTCCTTGGGATGGGAGGTCGGGGTCTTTCTGCCCCAAGTGCTGTAGCATCGGAAGGATGGTAAGTTTCTCTTCCTGCAGGTAGTTGTTGAAGGTTGGGTTCTGCTCTCATCCAGGAAAACCAAAACTGATAAGTAATCCACCCCAAGGCATTGTTAGGAGGAGTGCGCGTTGCTTTAACTCCACCAGGGTGGGCTTTGTTTCGCATTGCTTCGCATTGTTGTTACCCTGTGGCCCTTGGTATTGTGTTGTGTTTTCGTACCCTGGGGTACGTTGTTACCTTGTGGACCTTTGTTTCTTCGTATGTTTTACCGAGTGACGTTGTTTTCCCGGGTTGTTGTTTTTGTCGTCACTGGTATTGTTTCTGCGTCGTTGTCTCCAGCTGGCGTTGTTATTCGCAAGCTCCCCAGCAATAGCCATATATTTTTTGTTATTTGTTAGTATTACTCCTTTCTTAGGTAAGTATTGTGAAGTCTTGTATCCTTTTGGGTCCTGAGAGGGGATAAGGTAAGTATTTCCTGGTGATTGGCAGAATTATCAGGTCATTACATCTTGGCGTCGTGACTCACAGGATCGAAAGGGTGCATTATAGGGGAAAAGAGAAGATTATATTTTCTAGGAAAACAAATGTTGACTTTCAGTTGTCAATGGAAATTCCCAGATGGGAATCGACTCCGTATGGAGTGCTGGCTCATGAATGGGCTAAATCTGCTGGTTTGAGTGTAAACTGGAATGCGTGTTTGTTCGAAGCTGAACTGGCTCAAGTGGTTTCATGTTTACAGAAAGTGCCGGTAACGAGAGGAAAAGAGATTACTATATTATGACGGAGAGGATGTGTTTTGCTAAATGCTTACAGAATAATACATGAGAAATATGTGAAGTTACAGCTTGAGTGTAAGGAGCTGGAAGAACAGTATGTTGAAGTAAAGAATGCCACTACTTTGTTATCATGTCAAAATAAATTACTGTTGGACAATTAGGGACTTATCAGACAGTAGCGGAAAGAGCTGCAATGCGCATTGCAAAGTACAAGTACAGGAACAAGCGAGGGAGAGTTAATAAAAGGAAGGTACACTTAGTCATTGCAAAAGTAGTGCTTGATTGGGATCCAGAGAAGTGGGATGGAAATATTTGGGATTCTTCAGAGTTTTCAGGTTCGTGGGAAGAAGAGGACAAGAAAACAGAGCCTATTAAGACTGAGACCGAAAATAAATCAGAGGAGCGTAGAGAGGTGCACGCGCAGCCGATACATCAGAGAAAATTGCAGGGTGGTCCACAACATCCTCAAGGAATAGCTTTAGATAGCTTGGAGGATTTTACGCAACAAAAGATTGATGACATTCTGCACAGGTTTCGGCAGAGACCTGGTGGAAACCTGCTCACATGGATGGTACGCATCTCTCACTTGGGTGCGGCAGGTGTAATGTTAGACCAAGGAGATGCTTTAAAATTTTGCACGATAAGTACAGACCCGACCATTCAGGAACATTTTAGAAACTATGGACTTAACGATCAGATTAGTTTATTATAATATCGCCCTATTCTCAAGCTGATGCAAACTGCCGATATCGTCAGTTTTCCAGCAATAGCTGCCACAAAAATCATCGCAACGGATGAGATCAACAACTAACGCTAATGATATGCAGAGTAGGCGTTCCTGTGCGAAAACACACAAAAACACCACTTTGCGATATTCTCAACGACCAGCCAGATCTGCGATACGATCCAAAAACAGGCGATAAGGCGTGTTAGCAGCAGGGATTTAACACCTGCCTTTTACTGGTGTTAAGCAGGACAACAATCTGCAGTATAAAAGGGAGACCAGCCCAGAGCCACATCTGAAGACCAACAGGTGTCATGGAGCTACTGATCATGTAGCTCGGAGACCCAAGAGGGCCACAACACCCACCGCCACCACCCCCAGGGACCCCCCCCCGGACCATCCCCCCAGACTACTACAGAGGCAGCGCAGAATAAGACAGAGGACCGCCCGAAAAAGCACCAGCCTCACAGACTTAACGCTAGAGGATGTCATAGCCCACTACAGACTCAAAAGGGCAATCATCCTCCGCATCTTGACCCACATTGCCCACAGGCTGACGGTAACAACACAGCGGAGAACCAACATTCCACCGCAGACAAAGCTGCTAGCTGTGCTGATCCTGTTGACCTCTGGTACTTTTCAACCAACAACTGCCAGAATCGGAGGAGTCTCACAGCCAGCCCTATCAAAGTTCCTCACACCTGTATTGGATGCCATCATCAGCTTGGTACTCCAGCACCTTCACTTCCCCCACACTGCGCAGCAACAGCTGGAGACCAAGCAAAGTTCCTAAGCCACGGCTTTCCGCACATGTTGGGGGCAATTGACTGCACACATGTCCTATTTGTGCCCCCTGCCGACACTGCACACAATTACCGCAACAGAAAGCACACGCATTCCATCAATGTGCAGGCAATAGTGGACCACCGGGGACTCTTTACCAACGTTGTCGCCAACTACCCAGGCAGTGTGCATGATTCCTACATCTACCAACAGTCCTTCATAAACCAGCACTTCCAGGATGGCATCTATGGAACTACACTGCTCATTGGTAAGTACCAAATGAACACACCACACACCTCAACTCCACAATCATGCAACTCACAACTGTGGGAATGCACATGTTACAAAATCACATACAACATGCCAAACAACATGCCCACCTACCAGATACGACAACACATGTAACTGTGGTAAAGGTAGCCATCCACATCATGGTACTTCTGTCACACAATTGCAGAATGTAGGGAGAGGTGGGAACCAAGGGCCATATGTAGGTAGCTAAATACCGGTCGGTAACTTCTGAAAATCGGTAATTTTCCCGTTACCAACCGGTATTTAGCTCTTTCTAATGTAAGAGGCAGGTTTTAAGGATTCAGTAATTTACTGATTCCTTATTTTAAGAAATCGGTAAAATACCAATTCCTTATTTTAAGGAATCGGTAAATTACAGAACTGCTTTAGCTCCACAGTACCAGACCCTCAATGTGACAGGGAAAAAACAAACTGCCTGTTTGAATGATTGGCAGGCTATGCTCAGCCTATCACACATGCACTATTTGTGTTGTATAGGTTGCTAGCACACTTGCACTCTGTTAGCGATCGGTGGTCTGAAAACATAGCCTGCAGCTCGCTGTGTGCCAGCGATTGAAAGCAAATTACAGGCCCGCATCACACTTTGAATGTGATTACATAACCAATCACCTTACAGCTCAAGCCACACAGTGGTTTATTGGTTCATATGCCCTGGCAATGTTATTCACTCTGTAAGGGATGCAGGGCCTCCCACAGGGCTGGATGAAAAACCCAGGGGCATAGTTGCAAGGGGATATCACCACCAGAACATCACATTCAGCAATGTTCTGGTGGTTATATACCCTTCTCAATATTTACAAAGCGACTTAACGCTGCTCTGTCAATAAGGCCCATTTACACGCATCACTTAGGGGTCCATTAGGATGGCGGGCGGATTGCCCCCGCCAGGCTGGCGGTAGCCACTGCCAGTCTGGCGGGGGCAATCCGCCCGCCATCCTTCCCTGTATTCCCCCCCGCCATATTAGAATGGCGGGGGGGACCACGGCGGAGCAAAACACCGCCCGCCACTTTTCCGCCCCGGGCCCCCAGAGTGAAGGAGGGGGGGTATTGCACATGGGGGGGTACCTGTGGTACCCCCCTTCATTTGCATTAACAAAGCGGCAGGCACCGCGTGGTGCCTGCCGCTTTGTTAATGCAAATGCAGAAATGCATTTCTAGCATTGTGGCGGGCGGTGCTGAGAGCACCGCCCGCCACAATGCTAGAAATGCAGGATGTGCCCACCATTGTGGCGGGCACATCCTAATGCGGGCATCGGGACCCTCGCCCTTAAGGCGGGAGGACCCGTTTACCGATAGGGTTGCCCGCCTGCCATCCTAATGGACCTTTTAGTGTGGAAGGGGTGTGCAATGGATGTTGCTGCAGGTGTTTAACCATAACACCGATTGCTTTTGACGCTGCCCCAGATTTACAAGGAGGTGCTGCAAAGGCAGCGGCAAAAAGCAACGCCATCCAAGAGTAGGCGTTAGAATAGCAAAACGAGGAGGAATACTTTTATTTCTCCTCGTTTTTGCTTTTTTTATGTGTGCTGTAGCACACATAGAAAGAGCAAAATGCCATTAATGATTGTTTATGTGCAGGAAGGTGTCTCTTCCTGCACATAAGCAATCATTAAATAATGACGATATATAAATAATGACAATTTGCTACTTCTATGCGTGCTGCAGAATGCAGCACACATAGAAGTAACACATCGCCATTAGTGATTGTTTATGTGTAGGAAGGGACACCTTCCTGCACATAAATAAACATTCACGCAGATTCTCACCACTTCCACGCAGGCGCAATGAGAAAAATTGACCCAGTGGCTCAGGCAGGTATATGTTTTTATTTCTTGGACCTTTCCTCTTGTTGACGCGTTTCGAGCACCAAGTGCCCTTGCTCACACAACGAATACAGCGTCTGTCATTGTTTTTAAATTGTTTGGTGTTCCACCCCCTGTGAGTCACCTAATCACATTAATAAGACATAGAGAAAATACTCTTTAAGAGTATTGCATCGTGTCTCTGCCTTAACAACATTGAAAAGATACTTTCAATATATATTACCTACTGGCGGTCGCCAGTGGGTAGTTCTAGTTAGAACCTAGGGCCAGATGTAGGTAAAGTACCTTTACTGATTCTAAAATACCTAATTTTACCGATTCGGTATTTTAGAATCGGTAAATACTATGTAGAAAAAAAATCGGTAATTATTACTGAATCAGTACGATTTGGTATTTACCGAATCGGTATTTACCGATTCGGTAATTCACATTCATTCCTATGGGAATGGAGGCCCATAGGGATGAATGTGATTTACCGAATCGGTAAATACCGATTCGGTAAAATCGGGAAACATTCAAGGGTGGCAGGGTGTCACATTGACACCCTGTTGCACCCCTGAATAGTGCGTGTGTGCACATGTGGCACACATACAAGCCCTAAGGGGATGTATGTCTGTCACATGGCACTGTTGAAAATGCACAGATTTGCATTTTCAAAGGTATTCGGTATTTACCATCAACTAATAGTTGGTAGTAAATAAAGAATCCTTAAAGCACAACAGCACTCTTAAAAGTGCTTCCTACATGTCATTTACCGATTCGGTAATAATGACTCGGTAAATACAGAATCAATAAATACCGATTTGGTATTTACCGAACCAACCGCTACACCTGAAATGGCTCAATACCGGTTGGTAAGCCTGAAATGTACCGAATTTCGGGTTTACCGACCGGTAATGGGCCACCTACATCGGGCCCCTAGTTTCCATAGGAAAAGCATTTTTTTGTTTGTTTATAACTTTGGCGTCGTTTGATGAATCTTTCTGAAAGTCTCCCCAAAAAAAGCCTATCCAGGTCAGCTCCTATCTTGAAAGTCTGGGGGTGATTCGTCAAGTGGGGGCTGAGAAAAAATGGGGATCCCAAAACGCATTTTCTCCATGTTATTTTCCATCGGAAATTTTGCGACGAGCTACAGGCCGAACTGCCAAATGGAATTACCCCAAATTTGGCAGAAAGGTAGAGCTTGGTTTAGAAAGTGGCCTTTTTTTTAAATGGTGTAAATCGGTTCAGTAGTTTTTGACAAATTAAAAAAATAAGAGTCCAAAAATCTTTTTCCCACAGGAAACTTTGTGCAAGGCTACAGCCGAAACTACTAAACTGAATTACCCCAAATTTGGCACGAAGGTCGTGCGTGGGTCAGAAAGCGACCTTTTTTTAAATGGTGTAAATCCATTCAGTAGTTGCTGAGAAATTAGAAAAATAAAAGTTTCGATATCTGCTCGGAGCCTAAGTCGCCTACGCGAGCTTCCCTGTGATTGGCTGCTAGTAGTCCAATCGAGGAAGTGTTGGCAGCCTTCTTGTGGCTCGGTAGAAAACGGAGAAACAAAGGTAGAAAACAAGGGAAGGGGGCAGGGTAGAAACTCCCTGAACCCCTAGGCCTGCTGACCCCCACGGCCCAGAAAAGTATTTTTTTGAATCAGCGGAAATTATGCTGGGGTCGCGCGTTTTAATTTAATGAGGCTCTTAGGTGGGCTACTTTCCGGGGGCATTTCTTAAAAAATAATAGCGGGGGCTCGCAGGGGTTGCGGTGGCCCGCTGGGGTTTGCACAGCCCCGGGGCTCCAGTCATGTTGGGAGGGGGGGTTGCTCGGCCACCCTCCTGGAGGCCTGCATGTGCTTATAACTTTGGCATCGTTTCACGAATCTTTATTAAATTATCCAAAAAAAATCTTTTTTTTTATTAGATCCTATTTTGAATGTTTAGGGGTGAATGGTGTAGGAGAGGCTGAGAAAAAAGGGGGTCCCAAAACGTGTTTTCTCATGCAGTTTCGATACAAAACGTTACACAAGAGTACAGGTGAAATTGCTGAACGGAATTACGGCATATTTGGCAGAGAGAAAGGTGATGGTCCAGTAAGCATGCTTTTGTTTAAATGGTGTATATCTGTTTTAAGAAATATCAAATTTTCAAGATATCGATATTTGAGAATTCTGACATGTGATTGGCTGAGGGGTTACAAGCACGAGCGTGCGGCTCATTGGCTGTGAACTGTTGAAACCAGGAAGTGTTGGCAGCCATTTTATGATTTACTCCATTAGCTCGCATGTCTCTGTGTAGAAGCCATCGGGTCCGCAGTTTTACCTCTGCGAGGCAACACTGACATGTGTGTGAGATAAGCCTTTCACTCTGCCTCTCCTTTTATCACTAGGTTGCAGCTATGGCTTTAGAAGCCCGTTAGTTGGCTCCCACCTCTTTACGTTTGCAAGCTAGTATATTGCTGTGGGGCGCAGGTGTCACTTTGAGAGCCTGGGTGCAAACTGTTGACAAGTCACACTATATGAGCATTGAAAAGCCATTTTGTGAGTCAGTCCGTCAGCTCGCATCTGTCCGAGGCAACTCTGTAAACATACCGGATCTCTGTCTGTGAGAGATACCCCTTACAGACTGCTTCTCCCCACATCAATAGGTAAAGCATCCTGATCCCATATCACCAGCATACCCCCAACAACCTTATTGGGCCCACAAGTCTGCCTTTGCGACTATTGGTGGGCTCGCAGCTGTTCTGTTGGGACTTCTCGGGGCTGCAGTTGTATCTATGAAGTCAAGACTGGAAATATACCACAGGTTTCTCTCTGCGAGATACCCCCTTGATGCTCCCTCTGCCCAACCTCACACTTTGCAGGTACGCCTTTAGAAGCCAGTGCATTGGCTCGCAGCTCTCTCCCTTTGCGAGCTAGTACGCTGCTGTGCCTCCACCTCTGCGAGCTACCATGCTGCTGTTCCTTTGGGAGTGGATGGCCCGTAGTTCTCCCTCTGCGGGTCGAGTCCACGGGCCGCATCTGTCCCTCTGCGAGCCTGGGTGCGAATTGTTCATAAGTCACATTATATGAGCATTGAAAAGCCATTTTGTGATTCAGTCCGTCAGCTGGCATCTGTCCAAGGCAACATACTGGAGTTCTTTCTCTGAGAGATACCCCTTTCACGCTTCATCTCCCCACATTAGCAGATAACACACCCTCTTCCCACATCACCGGCATACCCCCAACAACCTTCTTGGATCCCGAAGTGTCCCTGTGTGGATGGACAAATAAGAATATTAGTCATTTATAGATTTACATATAAAACATTTTATTTAAACAAAACAACAACAAATAAAACTATGTACAGCCGTGGGGTGACATCACAGCCTGCAAGACAAAAAAAAAGATAAGATGGTGTGTCATGCGTCCAGGAAAGGAGATAGAGAGAGAGAGGGAGAAGAAGAGAGAAAGAGTGAGCGAGAGGAAGATAGAGAAAGAGAGAAAGAGTGAGAGAGAGAAAGAGTGAGATACAAGGAAGAGAAACAGTGAGAGAGAGAAGAACACAGAGAGAGAAAGAGCGAAAGAGAAAAAGGGAGAAAGAGTGAGCTACAAAGAAGAGAGAAACAGTGTGAGAGAGATGAAGATAGAGACAAAGAGAGAAAGAATGAGATATGAGGAAGAGAGGAAGAGAGAATTACTGTGAGAGAGAGGAAGAGAGAGAGAGAGAGAAAGAGTGAGAGAGAGGAAGAGCGAGAGAGAGAGAGAGAGAGAGAACGTGAGAGAGCGAGAGAGAGTGAGAGAGAGGAAGCCAGCCAAAGAGAGAAAGAGTGAGACAGAGACGAAGAAAACAAGAGAATCAGTGTGAGAGACAGGAAGAGAGAGAGATAGAGAGAAAAATAGTGAAACAGTGAAGGAGAGAGAGATAAAGAGTGAGAAAAAGAGAACGTGTGAGAGAGAGAAAGGAACAGATGGAGAGGGAGTGTTGAGATTGGAAAAATCTTAGCAGCTCACCTTTGTGTCACTGGTGCGTCTCCAGAGAAAGAGGGAGAGAGAAAAAGACCAAGATACAAGGAAGAGAGAAAGAGAAACAGTGTGAGAGAGAGGAAGAGAGAGAAAGAGTGAGAGAGAGGAAGAGAGAGAAGGAGTGAGAGAGAGGAAGAGAGTGAGAGAAGAAGAGAGAAATAGTGAGAGAAGAAGGGAGAGAGACAAAGAGTGAGAGGAAGAGAGAGAGAGAGTGAGAGAGAGGAAGAGAGAGAGAAAGAGTGAGAGAGAGGAAAAGAGAGGGAAAGAGTGAGAGGGAGAGAGAGAGAGAGGAAGAGAGAAAGAGTGAGAGAGAGGTAGCCAGGCAAAGAGAGAAAGAGTGAGACAGAGAGGAAGACAATGAGAGAAACAGTGTGAGAGACAGGAAGAGAGAGATAAAGAGGGAAACAGTGTGAGAGAGAGGAAGAAAGAGAGATAAAGAATGAGACAGAGGAGGAGAGAAAGAAAGAATGAGAGAGAAAAAGAGAGATTGTGAGAGAAAGGAAGAGATGGAGAGGGAGTGTTGAGACTCAAGAAAATCTTGCTGCTTACCTTTGTGCCACCCGTGTGTCTCACACCACGTGCCGGGAGATAGTGCAGCCCTCAAGTTTAGTGATCTGAAAGATAGTATAGAATTAGTAATTGTAGAGTACATGCAACTGCACACGCGAAATTCTATTTTTTGGTAATGCGCAATTCCCACTGCTTGGAGGTGTCTGTGCGCTCCTGTGCGCACAGACTGCTGCACACTATGCTTTCCCACTGGCCAGAGGTGACTGGCCGCTGTTGTGGAAAGTAGTCTCTCTGCTCACCTTCCGCCACAGGCGTGTGTGCAAGAGGGTCCACCAAATGCCGATGCAACCTCCTCAGCCCTTACGTACATGCGGTCCAGCTGAACTCACAATTCAGGTTGGGTGTTAATTGTCAGGATGGCCACGCATCTTTGCAGATTTTTTGTGCGTTCAGCTCTGGTGGTGTGTTCAGTTCTGGTGGTGTTGGGGGTGAACGTTGATTCGTGATTCACAGCCTGTAAGATAAAAAGCAAGATAAGATTGTGTGTCACGTGACCTTTGACTATCTTGAGAACTATCTCTAGCTATTTCAGCTGCAATAGTTCTTTCTTGATTAATCTCTTCATTCAACATTTGGAGATAATTTGGAACAATTGTCCATTCAATGCTATCTTTACATGCATTGAAAGAATCCTCATAGCAGTCACAATGTCGAAGTAATTCCATTTCAGTCCGCCAAGGTTTGAAGAGTTGCAGAAGAGCTAAATAGAAAAACTCTCTTTTATCTGGAGTATCACAACTTAATTTCCTGTGATTAATCAGATTTCTTTTGTCATGCTTTACCAAACATCCTTCAGATCCAATTACAGCGTATATTCCTTCATTTATATTTTCTGTGAATTTTTTAAAAAACTATGATGTTGCAGTATTTCATATAGACATATGTTTTCCAGGTAGGTATCCAACATATTTGTTTTCAGAATATCTATACTTTCCGGTTTGTTCAGTGCCAAGTATTCAATTTTGTGTAAAGATTTCAAAACTCGATTTCGTGCTGCTGGAAGACCAAGATTTATCCAGAGGATCTCTCTTGACTTTGAATATAAACTTGCAGATGTTAACTCCATATGAACATTCGTAGTAGCCAATTTCTCAATGTGAAAGCATCTTCAAGCTGAAGCTGTACAATTTTTTGTTAAGTGTCCTGTCTTGTGAAATTTATTCCCACATTTCTTTCAATTCTGTCTTCTCAGAGTTGGTAATATATGACATGTATTAGCGAGCAACAGCAATTGAGTTATCTGCAACATATTGTATGTCCATATTTGCATTAAGTATGTGTGAATTTTGAGGATTTGCGGTCCGCAAAATCTCGCGAAATCACAAAAACATCTGCGAGTTCACGAAAAAATTCGCACACTCGCAGATTTGCACAAATTGGGTAAGGTTTCATTTTTGTGACAGGAGCATCGTGCCAGAATAAATCCTGCCTGCATAGTACATATTTATCCACGAAGATGCCACCATGTTGTGCCATACCTCAACTCAACTGGAGTACTTTCTACTGGATAATCAGTAAGTGCTACCTCGTTGGGTAAATGTATAGTGCTTTTCCTACACTACAGCTGCCAGGGGCCAGAAGAGTTGTCTCCAGTAACCATGTGTGTCTGTACCTTTGCCACAGCACCGATAGGCGCCGAGGTCCCTCGAGTGAGCTGTCCATCACAGTGGGGAAATGGTGGGAAGATGTTGCATACCCTAGTGTGTGTGGTGCGGGGCGAAACGGGCAGGGCTTCTACACGAGTTCACATGCCTCTTGTTTATAAAGGGTCAGAGGCTGATCAGAGCAGCAGATGAGGAGAAAGCAGCCTCCTGGTCACAGGAAGAACACGGGGATTGCGCTCGAGAAACTCGTGGATGCAAAGAGCTCCATCATGGATTACAGGTAATTGTAGACGGTAGATCTGGGGAGAAAGCACACCTGCATAGCCTCAACCGTGCTCACTAGTTTTTTGGGCTGATTGCGTTACTGAATTTGAGCTTCAACTCGGGCACCTGCTTTATTTATATCTGTAAGTCCTTCCTGTTGAGGTTTCATTTTTGTGACAGGAGTATCGTGAATGAGGACAAAAAAAAAGGAGTATCGTGCCAGAATAAATCCTACCTGCATAATGCATATTTATCCACGAAGATGCCACCGTGTTGTGCCATTCCTCTACTCAACTGGAGTACTTTCTACTGGCTAATCAGTAAGTGCTACCTCGTTGGGTAAATAAATATTGTATGTGAAAAAAACAAAGAAAATCTGCCCGCGAGCAGATTTGCGGATTTTTCTGCAATTTCGTGAGATTTGCAGATCGCGAAAATCCATAAATACCACCAGCGGAACTGATTTTTGGCCCATACTTAATTTGCATTCCACATCTTCAAAATCACCGGATTGTAATCATTAATGTACTTCGATTCTTCTGTTCTTTTTAAATTGTAAGTATTTTTGGGTGATTTTCGAGCGATGGTATGCCTCATTGGTGACATAAAACTGTTCACTCTTCCTTTAGAAATATTTCCACTCCCTGTGAGGTGAGCATGGTTCAGTGTGTACTTGCTGGCCCATGTGGGTGGGGATTGCCAGTGACTGCAACTACCACCATGCTCTTGGCCCCTTCCCGGCATGCCCTCACTTCCCTCCTTTTGACTCAGCTTCCCTGTGAGGGGGTGTGCCTGTGCTGACAAGATGGCTGGCAATGCAGTCATGGTGTTTGTTGGTGCACAGTTCCCAGCAGGGCCTTGTGCTCCACTCCACTCCGCCACCCCTCTGCAAGTCAGAGCAACGACTTGCGGAGGGGGGACGCTGGATGTTGGAATAGTATAATTTACTATTCCAACTCCAGTCTATGCGGACACTAGGGAAAGTTTTGGATTTTAAATCCAACACCTTCCCCCTCCGCAAGTCAGAACGACTTGCGGAGTAATGGTATGTGGAATCATAACGCATTGTGATTCCCTGCGTTAAAAAAGTTTCGGGGTAAACTTTGTTTACCGTTTGTTGGTGCACAGTTCCCAGCAGGGCCTTGTGCTCCACACAGCAGAACACAGTGTGGTGGATCTTTGGGTGATATTTCAATCGGATGTGAGGCAATGCATTATCCCCGGTGAGTTGTGTGTGGTTTTTGTTGAGGGGTGTGTGTGACAAAACATGCTGGTAAGTATGGTCAGAGCTGTCAGTCCTCCTTCTCACACCGCCAGACATCCCACCATGAAACGTGTTTCCGTTGCAGGGTGTGCAAGTTGGCTTTCAGGATGTCAGGCAGTGGTGTCCTGCTTCTGATTTGCTCACAACCCCGACTAGAGCCTTGTGCTCCACACAGCAGAACCCAGTGTCAACCATCTTGTCAGTTATTTACCTCTCCCTGTGATGTGAGCATGGTTCAGAGAGGTCTTTATGGTCCAATTGGGAGGGGGAGCATTATCTGTGACAACAACCCCATCAGGCTTTTGGATACACTCACTTCACCAGCAAACCGACTATTCCTTCCTGTCAGTCAGCTTCACTAGGAGGTAGTGTTTGTGGTGGCAAAAATTCCTGACAGTGTTTATTTAGAGCTCTGCCACTACCTTGTTCTATTTGTTGGTAGGTTTGTACATGTCATGACGCAGTTACAAATCACTATGAGGTGGCAGGTATTGTGTTTGTCTGACTAGCATACGCATCTTGGGCTGATTATCTTTTGTTTCCTGTGCCTTTGCAATCGGTGCAGGATTTCACTGTCCCCTTAATGGTGATGTGTGTGTGTATTGTAACACAATATTGCGTATATTGGTTGTGTACTCACCAGGCACTGGTATGTCTGCTAGGCCATGGATGCTCTCTGGTGGTAGGATGTCCCACACCTTCTCCTCCCAGGACCTGAAGTATACTGGTTTGGCTGGAGGGCTACCACCAGTGTGCTGACTCAAGGCGTGTTCCTTCTCGAGGAGCTTCTTGACCCTCCTGCGCACATCATACCACCTGTTCTGGATGTCGTCCTTTGTGCGCAACATTGGTGCTTGTGCGTTCACCATGTCCACAATCCCCACCCACATCTTTGTATTCTGTGACATGGGGTCCTTTGTACCAATGTACCAAACAAATGTGGCTCCACTATGAAGATTTCGTCTACCAGGACTTCTAACTCACTATCTATGAACTCGGGATTCTACTTAGGGGGCATGGTGATGGGTGGTGGTGGGGAGTGATGTGTGTGTGAGGGTGCAAGTGAGGGTGGGTGGTTGTCAGTTTTGCTAGGTGTATGTAAGATTGCTTTTGGAGAGGTGCTAATATTGTGAAGGTTGTGTGATGGGTGAGTGTGTCTGAGGTTGCTGTCTGAAGGTGTTCTGTGCTGACTGGTCTGTTGAATTTGCAAAGGATCATGGCAGTGATTTGTGGCCTTTATATAGGTGGAGTTGTGGGTGTGTTTTTATGACAAGTTTTTTTTTAGTATTTATTGACTTTGTAATTGGCTGATTGGTCCTTTTTTGTGTTTTTTTCCTTTGTGTTTTTTAAGCATGTAGGAGACGTTCTTCTGACGAGTCGGACGCTGATGTTTGCTTGTGCTGGCTTCTCTGAGTCTTTCATGCTGACTTTCTTCTGTGTTTCATACGCATCAGTCGCGGAGTTCTTTATTGCTTCAGGCCCCGGTTTTCTGTGCGTGTTGGTCATGCGCCTTGGGCTCTGTGCGAGTCGGTTTGGGTTCACACGCATTGCATCGTACTGTGCGGGTCGGACGTCGCAGGTACGTGTCAGTCGGGTTCATTCCTGGTTCATGTCGATCGGTGCAACTCGCGTCCTTTTTCCGGGAGAATCACTGTTTTCCGTACAGCTCGGTCGTACAGCTTGTATTCCGTATGGCTCGGTTGTACGTCACATGCATTGCATCGTACTACACGGGTTGTTAGTGTCGGTCGGACCTCGTTCCTGATCCCTGTTGGTTGGTTCCTTTTCCAACCGGAATTGGCCCCTAAGTGTTATACTTCACTTTCGTTTAATTTCATGTACGTTTTATTGATGAAAGTTCTACTCATCATTTCATGGAATGTTAAAGGTATTTAACCCTGTCAAGAAACAATGGGTTTTGTCTAACCTTGTTAGATTGAAATGTCATGCAGCATTGTTACAAGAATCGCATCTTAAGTCACAAGATTTGCCTTCACTACGTAAACAATGGGTGGGAGTGATCTATTGTTCTCCGGCTATTTTATTTAATAAATCATTGAATGTTCTCTTACAAAATGAATTTAAAGATACCAATGGTAGATGGCTTTTTTTAAACACTAAAATCAATAATACCAAATTTTCGTTCTGCAATGTATATGGCCCTAATGTTATTGATCTATTTTTTTGGAATTAGTTCTCTACTCTTCTCTCCTCACTTGCAAATGAAAATCTGATAGTAGGTGGTGACTGTAATCAACTTATGGATCCCTTTCTTGATCAGAAATCCCAAACCAAATATATCCGTAATAAGATACAAAAGATGAGGCTATTATTTCCAGAGTGCTTATTGACGCATGGAGAACATATCATCCTGATGATTTAGAATTTTCTTTTTTTTCCCCAGTGCACAGATCTCACTCTTGCATAGACAAAATTTTTCTTACACAACCAACCTTACAATTCATGACCAATGTAGAAATTGTCTCCATTCTCATTTCAGATCATGCCCCTGTTATTTTAGACATGGACTATCCTTCACCTGCACCTACATCTCGGCGCTGGCGTTTTAACAACTCCCTTCTCCTGGACTCTCAATTTGTAGAACAATTAATGATTTTTGCTAAGGAATTCTTTCATAACAATCGCTCCTCTGTCCCTCAATATCATTTTATTTGGGTCACATTTAACTCATCATCTATTCTGAAACAGATTAAAATTTTACAGTGCAAGTACTTTACTACCAATTGCCCTGACATGTTGCCTAGTCCTATCAAGGCAAAAATACAATATAATAAACTGTCTTGGGACACCGCTTGTAATGATCTCCTCAAGTTCAATGCGAAAATGTATGGTGGTAGGAACAAGGCTGGTAGATCTTTAGCCAACTATCTTAAAATCAAAAAACGAAAATATAAAATTGTGAATATAATGAATAATTCTGGAATTTTGCATACGTCAGATGCTAAGATCCTAGACTGCTTCACTGATTTTTATACTTCCCTTTACACCCCGGAGTCCTCCCCTACTCCTGATCTAATTGATTCCTTTTTCCAAAAGATTGCTAAATCCCCAGAGAGTGACATTGGTCTCACATCTTTGAATGTTCCCATTTCAGAACAAGAGATCATTGAGGCAGTCACTCTTCTGCCAAAAGACAAGACACTGGGCCCTGACGGTTTCACTGTTCAATTTTCTCTTGAACCTTAAATCACTTTTGGTCCCTCAGATTTTCTCTTTGATCAACCATTTTCACACTACTGGCGCATCGCAGGGCTCTTTTACCCAGGCAATGCTTTGTCTAATACCCAAAAAAGACAAGGACCCCTCCTTTTGACAAAATTATAGGCCCATTTCCCTGATTAACATGGACTGTAAAATGTTTGCTAAATTACTCGCCCTTCGTATCAATAAAGTAATCCCTGACCTTGTTAATATCTACCAATCTGGCTTCGTCAAGGGACGCTCTATCACAGATAACTCATGTACTTTTTAAAATATTATTCACCTGGCTTCTAAAATTGATTCACCTATTGCCGCTTTCACATTAGATGCTGAAAAAGCATTTGATAGGGTTAATTGGGAATTTATTTTCAGTGCATTAAAGTGGCATGGTTTTAGCCCTCCTATCATTAAATATATCCAGCTGTTACATTTTGCTCCCACTACTTCTGTTTGGGTAAGTGGTAGTCAATCTCGTTATTTCCCCCTCTGAAGGGGGACTAGACAGGGTTGTCCCCTTTCCCCCTTCTATTTATTCTTGAATTAGAATCCTTTTTAGAAAAAATTAAATGCTCTCCACATCATACGGGTTTCCAGTGTAATAACATTGATATCAAATTTACTGCATATGCAGATTATATTTTATTATATATTTCCAATCCGTCTACCTCCTTACCGGCTTTCTTCTACTTGTTTATTTTTTATTTTTTTTAGGCTACTTATATGGTGCTCGAATCACCGTGAGGCCTCTCAGCGCTTGCCTTGGGAACCCGTCCTGGCTTTTCCCAGTGAGATAACCCGTACTGGGTATCCCCAAGGTGAAAGCCAGGCATCCCGGCCCAGGGGGCCGTTGTGGAGATTAAGCAAGCTTAATGCCCAGAGTTGCAGAGTGTGAACCCGTGATTCGAGTAGGCACCGAAGCGAGAATTATCGAGTCCGCGGACCCTGGTCCACGACCCTGCCGCGTCGGGAATTGAACCCTGGTCCAGGGCCGTTCTCTGCTTCAGGGTCTGCCTGCTCTAACCAGTGAGCCACACTTCTCCACTGTTACAAGAGTACTCTAACGTTTCTGGCTCTAAATTGAATATAGACAAATTGGGAATCTTGCCCTTAAATAAGTTCTGCCTTCCTTCTATGTTTCAGGATACAGGCTTTGAATGAAATTCCAAACATATTAATAATTCGGGAAATTATTAAAAAATGTTTTTAAACTTTATTTATCGATTTTACAAGAAGATATTGCATAGCACAATATACAATGGTATAAGGCAGTAGGTACGGTTCGACAGCTACAATTCTCTAGAATCATTAGTGTATAACAGTTCAGCACTACAGGAACACAATACAGCGACAAATATATAAGTGTAACAATCCCTTCAACCCACTCCCATTGGTTCCTTGCCCTGACCTTGTTGTGTAGAGGAAGGTTGTTGCTGTGCAGCCAAAAAAGTACGGAATGGGCCCCATATGTCTCTGGGTCTGGAGGATGCCGGGACGGTGTTGCCATACATATCAGTTTTTGTTGTGCAGGTTGCCATGTTTTGGAGCCATCCCTTCGTTGTTGGAGCTCTCTTGCCTCCCCAAACTGTTGCGACTTCTCTTTTAGCTAAAAGCAATGCAATCGCGGCAAATTTACGAACTTTGGGAGGGATCTGTACCACGTATCCTAATAACGCAATCTCTGGCAATGGTTCCATCAGGACATGTATCATTGTACTTAGTAGTTTGTGAATGTCCACCCAGAAATCGTGGATCCGTGGGCTGCCCCAGGCCATATGTGCGAAGTCTGCATGAGGTGTTGTGCAGTGCTGACAGGTATGTGGTCTGGAGGGGTCTATTTTGTGCATTCTTTTTTTTTTTTTTTTCAAAACACCTTTATTAGCGTACTTAGATACTTACACGGCTAACAGCCTACAACTTCCAGGGCCGGCAGCGCAACATTCACAATGATCGAGCTTTCAACAATGTGCGGATACACAGCCATTTTGCCGACAACCCTGGGGTCCGGCGGCGTACAGCTTCCAATATAACAATAATATTCCTAAGAATCGGTCTGTCTACGCAAAAGCCGGTAGCAGGGTATCTCAATAGCTCTATGTAAGTACTGTGTAGGGCTCATATCAACAGCTGGTAACTGAGGTGTGTTTTTTGGAATAAGACAATTCTCGCTAACTGCAAGGCCCCTAAGTACCCCACCCTCCACCCTCAAAAATACCAACTCCCTGTAACTACCCCTCCCCATGTTCCTAACCTAGTACTCAGATCCATGTGTTGTCTAGTTAGCTCTCTACGCGGTGCGTCTGTGGGTGTGATGTACCTCCCCATGTACGGTCCTCCCAGAAGGTCGTAAGTGTACTGTCCCATACCGGGCCACTGGCATCAGGAATGAGTGAAACGCCACAGGTCTCACTGTGTGTGTTTGACTCTGCTGAGGATCGACTAGCACACCTCAGAGGGTGCCTGACCGACCCCCGGACCAGGACAGCGGGGTACTTCAGCCTTGGGGCTCCATGTGAGCATGAATCTTACTAGCACTATTGTGTTTCCTCCTGACCGTCTGGCTGGGTGCCAGGGGTGCCCCCCCCCCCCCGGCATTCCTGTAGGTAGTATAAAGTCCCCAGAAGTTCTTCGGACGGCTCGTGGGCGGGAGTATTTCACTGTAATGCTCCGACTGGGTACAGCAATATAGCATGTCCCTAGCCCACCGTTTTTTCGTCGGGAGGGGACCCCTCATCCAGCATTGTGCCACCTCACGCCGGGCCAGCAATAAGCCCATGTCTGCCAGTCGTCTCATCGCCACCGGCAGGGTCTTGGAGTGGCCTAGCAGCATGAGGGCCGGATCAACCAGCAGTTCAAAATCAAGTTTTTCTCCCAATTCCGCTATGACTGACTCCCAGAATCCGAGTATTCTGGGACAACCCCAAGCCAAGTGGAGGAAGTCTGCTGTGAGGGCATGACATCTCTCACACTCCGGGGAGTGTTTGAGACCGTACCTATATAAATGTTCCGGGGTGTAATAAACCCTCTGCAAAAATTTAAAGTGGATCAGGCGGTGCCTTCCATTTAAGGAGAGCTTTCTGGTGTTCGTACAGCAATATTTCCACATAGCATCATCTATAGTGATCTGTAGATCACTTTGCCAAGCAAGCCTAGCTTTCGATGGTTCTTGGGCTCTGTGGGGAATAATCGCTTTGTATAAGTGCGTTGTCATCTTCCGCGAGTGCTCCGAGGTAATAACATGGGAAAGTTCCGGAAGCTCAGGAGGTTCCTCCATATCCGGTCCCAGTATGTCTCTCAGAGCACTACGAACTCTGTGAAACTGAAAGTTCTGTATGAGAGATGTGTTGTCTGCTGCCTGGGTAACCTGTTCCCAAGTCTTTACTCTGCCATCTACAAACAGTTCCCCGGCAGTCTCTCTACTCCCAGCTCATGCTATACTCGGATTACGCCTCTCTCTTCTATCGGAGGTAGCCATCTCAGCCATTCCACAGCCATTAGGGGGGAGCAAATCAAGTTACCTCCTCTGGCCTTCAGTAGCGCATACCACGCGTGTTTCGTGGCGGTGATGGAGTCCAACACTCCAACTCTGCGGTCCATGGGAGTGCATATCGTGGCCGGCAGCAGAAGGGGGGCCGCAAATAGTCTCTCCATCTTCCCATGTGGGATGGTGTCTTCTCCATGCAGCCACGTATGTAAATGGTTAGCCTGTGCGACTCTGTAGTAGCGCTCCAGGTCTGGAGCACCCAGGCCCCCCAACTCATATGGGAGCGTAAGTGTGTTCCATTGCACTCTTGGCTGTTTCCCGCCCAGGCTAAGCGCACCATAAGTTTCGTCAGGTTTTTGAAGAAAGCTCTCGACAGTATGATGGGTACAGTATTAAAGAGGAAGAGGAATCGGGGCAACACCACCATCTTCATGATGGCGATACGTCCCATCAATGATAATGGGAGTCTGCACCACCTTTCCACATTGTCTTCGCATTTACTAAAGGCCACGCCATAGTTCTCACGGAACAGCACCTCTGAGTCCGAGTGTATCATTATTCCTAGATATCGCACCGGGTCAGTAGACCACTGCAGCGGATATTCCAAATCGAAGCGGGTCGTCACCGGAGTTAGTGGGAATACTACCGACTTGTTCCAGTTAATTTTGAGACCGGAAAGTGCTCCAAAGCGGACCAACTCCCGTAGAACTGAAGTCAGGTTTGCTTCAGGGTTGCGGACATATAAAAGCGTATCATCAGCGTAAGTTGAATTCACAATCTTATACGACGGGAAGCTAACTCCTCGGCGCCAATTATACTCCCGTAGCGCACAAGCCAGAGGCTCCGTGACCAGTGCGTACAATAATGGTGAGAGAGGGCAGCCCTGTCTGGTGCCCCTACTGATTTCAAAGGGGTCCGACACTCGATCTCCTAAGCGCAGTCTGGCCATCGGCCTCCAGTACAAAGCACCTATCATTTGCAAGAACGGTTCTCCGAGACCCAACCGTCGCAGAACCCGCAGCATGAATGGCCACTCCACAGAGTCAAAGGCCTTCTCCATGTCTAAGAAGATGGCAACAGCCCTTGAGTCCTGCCTAACATGTTGAATGGTCCCCAATACCGTCCGGATGTTGTAGTTCAGGTTCCTCGCTGGAATAAATCCGGACTGCTCCGGAGCCAATATTTTCGGTGCTATTAAAGCCAGTCGTGTGGCAATAACCTTCGCGTACAACTTCGCATCAACATTCAATAAAGATAATGGTCTGTACGAATCGCAGGCAGTATGTGGTTTTCCAGGTTTAAGAATGGTAACTATTAAGGAGAACTGACCTACTCTCCTGAGGCGGAAGCCGGGAGTGCAAACGGAGCTAATTTAATTTAAAACAACTGTATTGTCACAGAAATTGTTGCTTTTTAAAACTCACTGCGTCGCATATCAATCTAGAGCACCTGTTCAACACTGACAGGCTCGGGTAGCGGATCTTAACGCTGCCGCGAAGCCTCCTCCTGAAACTCTCCTCCAGACGCCAGCACCGGCGAGGAATCAGGCCACTCCCCTTTCTTTAGGCCACGCCCACTCACCTACGGTATTTAAACGCTGAACACAAGCGCCAAAATATCAGAACTGACCTACTCTCCTGAGGCGGAAGCCGGGAGTGCAAACGGAGCTAATTTTAATTTAAAACAACTGTATTGTCACAGAAATTGTTGCTTTTTAAAACTACTGCGTCGCATAGCAATCTAGAGCACCTGTTTATCACTGACAGGCTCGGGTAGCGGATCTTAACGCTGCCGCGAAGCCTCCTCCTGAAACTTACCTCCAGACACCAGCACCGGCGAGGAATCAGGCCACGCCCCTTTCTTTAGGCCACGCCCACTCACCTACGGTATTTAAACGCTGAACACAAGCGCCAAAATATCAGAACTGACCTACTCTCCTGAGGCGGAAGCCGGGAGTGCAAACGGAGCTAATTTAATTTAAAACAACTGTATTGTCACAGAAATTGTTGCTTTTTGAAACTCAATGCGTCGCATAGCAATCTAGAGCACCTGTTCATCACTGACAGGCTTGGGTAGCGGATCTTAACGCTGCCGCGAAGCCTCCCCCTGAAACTCTCCTCCAGACACCAGCACCGGCGAGGAATCAGGCCACGCCCCTTTCTTTAGGCCACGCCCACTCACCTACGGTATTTAAACGCTGAACACAAGCGCCAAAATATCAGAACTGACCTACTCTCCTGAGGCGGAAGCCGGGAGTGCAAACGGAGCTAATTTAATTTAAAACAACTGTATTGTCACAAAAATTGTTGCTTTTTAAAACTCAATGCGTCGCACAGCAATCTAGAGCACCTGTTCAACACTGACAGGCTCGGGTAGCAGATCTTAACGCTGCCGCGAAGCCTCCTCCTGAAACTCTCCTCCAGACGCCAGCACCAGCGAGGAATCAGGCCACGCCCCTTTCTTTAGGCCACGCCCACTCACCTACGGTATTTAAACGCTGAACACAAGCGCCAAAATATCAGAACTGACCTACTCTCCTGAGGCGGAAGCCGGGAGTGCAAACGGAGCTAATTTTAATTTAAAACAACTGTATTGTCACAGAAATTGTTGCTTTTTAAAACTCACTGCGTCGCATAGCAGTCTAGAGCACCTGTTCAACACTGACAGGCTCGGGTAGCGGATCTTAACGCTGCCGCGAAGCCTCCTCCTGAAACTCTCCTCCAGACGCCAGCACCGGCGAGGAATCAGGCCACGCCCCTTTATTTAGGCCACGCCCACCTCACTCCTCTCCGCCCCACCGGCATAAATCATGTGCATCGGCCAGAAGCGCAGCACGCCTTAGGCAAGCCCGTCTGCGCCCGTCCGCGTCCGACCGAGCCCAGAGCCTGGGCCCCCTGCTTCACCTTCCTCATCACCATTGAGATATACTCAGGAAACCCTGCACAGGCTAAGAGATCTCTCCTCCGCGCCTTGTCGCTGTGCCATCTCTATAGAGGAGGGACATTCCCGTTGCTCAAACTGTACATACAGGCTGACTCCACACTTCCCCCCTAAACCTTGCTGGCTCGGGATGGCCATGCTTAATTGCAGATCCCTCCCGAAGCACCAGGCAGAAATTAACATGCTCCTACAGGACTCAGAAATCGAGGCCCTTTTTCTCACAGAAACCTGGATTACCTCAGACTCTGGGCCAGACATCATCCAATCACTCCCCCTGGCTACCTTATAAAGCACCAGGACAGACCATCCGGTACTGGAGGTGGGATAGCGATTATCTACTGAGACTACCTATCCTGCCAGTTTAACGATAGCCCCATCCTGGACCGTGAAAACGTACTTTTCTCCATCCATCGACCCCCATCCACAACCCTCTCAGGGATACTAATTTATCGTCCCCCAGGACTGCAACGACGATTCTGTGATTCTCTAATGGACACCGTCTCCTCCCTCGCCTGTCTATCCCCGAACTTTACGGTCTTGGGAGACCTGAATTTCCATTTCGATGACCTCTCTAATAAAATAGCTGCCGATCTCAAAGCAGATCTAGCCTCCCTGAATCTCCACTTACATAGTAACCAGCTCACCCACAACAAGGGCCACTTGCTGGACCCCATATTTACCAACTTCACGAGATTAGTCGTGAACACCCCCCTCCCTGTCCCCTGGTCAGACCATTTCTTAGTTCCTTTCAAGCTGCAATTCTCGGCGGAGACACCAAAGTGACCCTCCCCCCAAGCACCCTCCCGCCTGTGGAATAATCCGGACGTAATCTCTTGGGCACAAATTCTTACCTCCACCCTACCAGTACTGGACCCAGACCCCTCCAGAGCAGACGGCCAACTACACGATTGGATCACTCAATCCCTCGACGTCACCCTGCCAGTCAAACCCCTCCCCAGTAAAAAGAGAACAGCTAAATCCCCGTGGTTCACCCATGAATTACGTATTCTCAGGAAGAAGTGCAAGAAACTCGAGCGCCTCTGGAGAAAGGACTGGGCGACGGAAAGTAAAAGCGAGTATAGGGCCGCCATCAAGCACTATAAAAACTGTATAAAAAATATGCAGGCAACCTTCTTCGAGGAAAAAATATCAGCGGCAGCCAACTCTGCTAAAGAAACTTATCGCATCATACGCATACTCACCAAAATTCCAGATCCATTACCCACACCCGACTCAACGGGCATCAGATGCAATCAACTAGTGGAGTTCTTTTCGTCAAAAATTTATAAAATCCTTACCTCACTCCCAGCCCCCAACTCCTTTCAAATCCCTGCCCCCTCCCCTCTGTTCCGAGGCTCCACGCCTCCAAATTTTTCCCCAAATCACCACAGAGCTATTTTTGTCCACTCTACAAACCATAAAAAGTGGTGCTCCATCAGACCCAGCTCCCATGAGCAAATTAAAACTGGTCGCCTCCACTGTTGTCCCTCCTCTGACCCACCTCATTAATGCCTCTTTTTCACTTGGCTCGGTCCCAGCCAACTGGAAGAAAGCTACAGTCAGGGCTCTTCTAAAAAAAAAACACCTAGATCCTACGGACCCAACAAACTTCAGACCCATCTCTCTTCTCCCAGCTATCAGCAAAGTAGCCGAACGAATTGTCAACCACCAACTTTCCAATTTCCTAGAATCTAACAAACTCCTGCGCCAATCTCAGACAGAGTTCAGACCTGGACAGGGAACTGACACCGCTCTGCTAGCCGTGGTCGAAGAGGCAAGAACTATCATGGACGCAGGAGGATCAGTGGCAGTGATCCTCCTCGACCTGAGTGCCGCCTTCGACACGGTGGATCATGACATCCTCGTCCATCGGCTAAGTTTGATAGGAGTCTCTGGTTCCGCCCTGTCCTGGATCAAATCCTTTCTGGAAGGAAGAACCTTCCAAGTGTCAGATGGCACAACCGTGTCCAAAGCTCTGCCATTACAGTGTGGGGTCCCCCAGGGCTCCTCCCTGAGCCCCACACTTTTTAACATCTACATGTCCCCGTTAGAGGACATTATCTCCCCCTTCGGCATAAAAACAGTCATGTATGCCGATGACACCCAGCTGGTGGTTTCCATAAACCAGCTGAGCAAAAGCCTAGACAATCTGGCAAGGTGTCTCGAGAGCGTCTCCCACTGGATGTGTGAATCTCGATTAAAATTAAACGGCGAAAAATCTGAGATACTTCTCCTGGGAAACCCTTGCAAACTCCCTCCATCCCTCTCTTGGCCGCCATGCATGGGAACAACTCCTACCCCCAAACCCGAAGTCAAAAGTCTTGGCATCTGGTTGGATCAAGACCTTAATTTCAAAACTCAGGCCAGAAAAACCACGGGCACTTGCTTTGGCCTCATTCGAATGGCGCGAAAACTCCTCCACCTGATCCCCTTCCAAATTGATGATGCAGGGACTGGTGAACTCCAGACTGGACTATGGCAACGTCCTGTACCTGGGGGCACCAGCATCAGTCATAAATAGACTGCAATGCGCCCAGAACGCTGCTGCTAGACTCTTGACCGGAACCAACTGAAGATGCTCTGCTAAACCAGCACTCAAAAGCCTGCTCTGGCTTCCAGTTAAAGAAAGGATCACCTTTAAGACCTTATGCATTACACACAAAATAATGCAGGGCAGAGGTCCTCCGATCCTGAGATCCTTCGTCAGACCCCACCACTCCAACAAACAACTTAGATCCAAATCCCTCTCCCTGGCCAGCGTTCCCAGAATACAAAAGTCTCGATCTTGGGGGCGCTTGTTCTCCTACAACGCCCCAAAACTCTGGAACGCTCTCCCACTTGCCATGCGGAGAGAACACAACCTCCTGGCCTTTCGCAGGCAATTAAAAACTCTGCTTTTCCCATAATCCTTCACTTCCTCTACTCCCCCTCTGGAGCCTTAGGTCTATTCAGCGCTGGGACGCCCTAGGGTAGCTACGCGCTTTACAAATCCCAATTCCAATTCCAATTCCAATTCCTAAGGCCTCTCTCATAGATTGAGGCATAGAGCCCTCATCACATATCTCATCGAAAAGAGAAGAGAGATGCAGGATTAATTTATCTTTAAACGCCTTATAAAACCCTACGGTCAACCTATCTGCCCCCGGGGCGCTGTGCTCGCGCATGCTGGTCAGGGCATCCAATATCTCGTCTTGCTGTATAGGGGACATTAAAAACTCCCTGTCCGAATGTGTGAGAAACGGCATTTGTATGTGTTCTAGGTAGTCGTCCATGTCTGCTTCCAGATTTTCTGTCCTAGAAGTGTATAACTCCGAGTAGAAGTCTCTGAACTCCCTCAAGATCTCATCCTCTGACGTGATCACCTCCCCCGTGTCGGTTACCAACTCAGACAATTTGGGGGCTCTTTTGCCACCCTGATACACTCAGCTACGGTCGCTCCCCTCGCAGCTCCCAGCACCGAACACTGCGGTATCATAGCGCTCACCTGCATTTCTAGCTGCTTTTAAATTGCCTTTCTGCTTACGCTCACCCGCATCGCCCCTCTTTACTCTGCACTGTCCTGGCTGTCTGCCATTTGTTGCATATCGCATTTCAATCAGCTGTGTTAACGTAGCGCGCCATTACCGTAGTGACCTCGCAGCGCCCACGAGCATATCGCATTTCAATCAGCTGTGTTAACGTATCGCGCCATTACTGTATTGACCCCGCAGCGCCCACGAGCATTAATACAATTCAGCCGCTCATCTGCATTAATCACTACTCGTAGCGCCTGAGATTGTTTAGACGCTTTGGAACCAATTACTGCACAGTAAATAATTAGCGTTGTGCCACTGTTTGAAAACGCGCAGCCAGGAGGAGTGTCTTGTGCTTGGCCACATCTGTTTATTTTGTGCATAGCGTCGCGTTCAGGCTGTACCTCCATTTCAGGTTTGTTTACTGTCCTGCTGCCTTTTTGTGCTTTGTTGCTGTCCCTCCCTGCCCTGACCTCCGCCCCGCCTCCCAGCTGACCCTACCTCGCCCCTCCCCCCTCAGTATCCACATATGACAGAGGCTTTTGCGCGCAGCGTTCACGCGCAGCGGTCGCGCCCCACGCGCGCCGAAGGTGCGCCAAAGGTAAGCCCGTCTACGCCCGTCCGCGCCTGGACCGCGCTCAGCGCCAGACCCCCTGGTCCCCGCCGCTCCCAACCCTCTAGAATCACATACGATGCCGCTACTCTCCTCACCCTCAACCCCGGACGTACCCCACTATGCTGCAAAGCTACTCCAGGACGTACTCACGGCCCATTCGCCTGCCTCTCCTGCAAATACAACTGCTTCAGGACCCTCACCAAATCAACGTTCTCCAAACACAACTCCGACTCTAACCACCTGAGTTGCATCCTGCTTAATACCCGCTCGGTCCACAGACACGCAACAGAACTCTGGGACCTAATCGACACTGCATCACCTGACATTGCCTTCCTTACTGAAACATGGATGAACACATCATCCGCTCCCGACATAGCCATAGCCATACCGGACGCCTACAAGATTATCCGAAAAGACCGCACCAAGCAAACAGGAGGAGGCATCGCCATCGTCCACAGAAACACCATCAAAATCACAACCAGCTCCGACGACAATCTTGCAACCGCCGAACATCTCCACTTCCAGATACACACCGACCCCAGGACCACACTTAGAGGCACCCTCATTTACAGGCCTCCAGGCACCCGCACTCAATTCAGCGATGACATAACGGACTTCGTTAGCCCACACGCCCTCTCCTCTGAGAACTACATTCTTCTAGGAGACCTCAACTACCACCTTGAAAACAAACACGACAGCAACACCACCACCCTTCTGGACAACCTGGCCAATCTCAGACTCAAACAACTTGTTGACACCCCCACTCACACAGCCGGACACACGCTCGACCCAATCTTCACCTCCAGCAAGCACATCTCCTTCGATCGCACTACAGCTTTCCACTGGACGGATCACAGTTGCGTTCACTTCAGCTACAAAACCACCCTGACCCACAACCGTCCACAACCTATTCCTCAGAGAAACTGGAACAAAATCACCACCGACCAACTCCTCACATCACTCAACCAAAATCCTCCCACCCTCTCAATGGACCCAAACCAAGCGGCCACCAATCTCAAGCAATGGATCACCCACAGTGCTGACGAATTAGCACCCCTGAAAAAGCACCAGTTGAAATCTGCCAACAAAAAGGCTCCCTGGTTCAATGACGAACTTAAAAAATCCAAGAAGCTATGCCGCACCACAGAGAAGAATTGGAGAAAAAACCCAACATCAGACAACATGGCCTCCCTCAAGACAGCCACCCGCAAACACCACCAACTGATTCGAACCGCCAAGAAATTAACATTCAAGGATCGTCTCGACAACAACACTCACAACAGCAAGGAACTCTTCAATATCGTCAAAGAATTCACCAACCCCACCGCAGCAACTAACGACATCACTCCCTCCCAAGACCTCTGCAATGCGCTATCCTCCTTCTTCTACAACAAAATTGCTGACATCCACAACAGCTTCAAGAGTTCTCCCAGCGACCAACCCGCCCCACCCCCCTCAGATCCTACTCCTCCAACTAACAACCTCAGCGCCTGGAACCTAATCACCACCGAAGACACCATTCACCTCATGAACTCAATCCACTCTGGCTCACCTTCTGACCCCTGTCCCCACCACATCTACAACAAAGCTGACTCCATCATCGCACCCAAACTCCGCGATGTCATCAACTGCTCTTTCAACTCTGCCACCTTTCCAGATAGCTGGAAACACGCCGAACTAAACGCCCTTCTGAAGAAACCCACAGCAGACCCCTCAGAACTGAAAAACTACCGACCCATATCCCTCCTCCCTTTCCCGGCCAAAGTCATCGAGAAAGCCGTCAACAGCCAACTTGCCACCTTCCTCGAATCCAACAACTCCCTTGATCCATCCCAATCCGGGTTTCGAGCCAAACACAGCACCAAAACCGCCCTCATTGCAGCGACCGACGACATCCGAGCACTCCTGGACAACGGAGAAACAGTGGCCCTCATCCTACTCGACCTCTCTGCCGCCTTCGACACAGTCTGCCACAGCACCCTTATACATTTCCTCAGCAACATCGGCATACAAGGAAAAGCCCTGGACTGGATCATCTCATTCCTCGCCGGGAGAACTCAAAGAGTCCGACTTCCCCCATTCTACTCAGAGGCCACCAAAGTCATCTGCGGCGTACCTCAAGGATCCTCACTCAGTCCGACCCTCTTCAACGTCTACATGAGTCCTCTCGCCTCCATCGCGCGTCATCACAACCTCAACATCATCTCTTACGCCGACGACACCCAACTAATCCTTTCCCTCACCAAAGACCCCAGCACCGCCAAAACCAATCTTCACGAAGGCATGAAAGAAGTAGCCGAATGGATGAAACAGAGCCGCCTAAAACTCAACTCAGACAAAACGGAGGTGCTCATCCTAGGATCTTCCCCTTCAGCTTGGGACGACTCTTGGTGGCCTTCAGCTCTGGGCACAGCACCCACTCCCACAGACCATGCACGTAACCTTGGATTCATCCTAGACTCCTCTCTCTCGATGTCCAGACAAGTCAACGCCATATCGTCCTCCTGCTTCAACGCACTTCGCATCCTCAAAAAGATCTTCCGCTGGATCCCCCTCGAGACAAGAAAGACTGTCACCCATGCACTGGTCACGAGTCGACTGGATTATGGTAACACACTTTACGCTGGAATCACATCAAAATTACAGAAAAAACTCCAGCGCATCCAAAACGCATCAGCGAGACTCATACTAGACATCCCGCGCCAAGATCACATCACCGGACAACTAAAAAACCTCCACTGGTTTCCCGTCAACAAAAGAATTACTTTCCGCCTTCTCACCCACGCACACAAGGCCCTATACAATCTAGGACCCGAATGCCTCAACACTCGACTGTCCTTCTACAAACCCACCCGCCAACTAAGATCGTCCAATCAAGCCCTCGCCGCAGTCCCGCGCATCCGGAAATCCACCATGGGTGGCAGATCCTTCTCCTTCCTGGCTGCCAAGACCTGGAACTCACTCCCCACCCACCTCCGCCTTACTCAGAACCACATCTCCTTCAGAAAAGGACTGAAAACCTGGCTATTCGACAAATAATTAAACCCCTTCCCCTAGCGCCTTGAGACCCTCCGGGTGAGTAGTGCGCTATACAAATGCCTGAACTTGAACTTGAACTTGAACTTGCTAGTGCGTATTATGGTAGCTAATAGAGAGCTAGGACGCTCACTCTCCCCATAGGTTCTTGCTGTCGCATATTTACCCATATGGCAAACCTCCCTGTCAGCCTCTTCATTGAATTCTGAGACCAGGGACCCAATCTGTGTCGCTATTGCGGGGTACGAGGTAGACAGTTGTTTTTTCTCCAAGTCTATCAGTTGCGACTCCAGATATTTCAGGCGCTGGCGAATTGCCTTTAGGACGCTAGAGTGTTTAGCCATGGCTACTCCTCGGATGAACACCTTAAACGCCTCCAACACTATCTGAAAACTATCTACTGAGCCAATATTTTTCTAAAAAAAAAGATCTATTTCTGTTGCCAATTCTCCCTTGAAGTTGTCGTCTAGCAGTGAGTGCGGGGGAATGCGCCATGTAAAAGGGGGGATCTTACGTATCGGAGTCTCCAAAACTAGTAGTATAGGCGAGTGGTCAGAGAGAGTGCGTGCGAGAACCGTGCAGGACAGTATGTTTCTAGAGGTAGAATAGGAAGTCAGCCAATAATCAATCCTGGTGTGGATGTCGTGGAATGCTGAGTAATGTGTGTAGCCTCCACTAGTAGGGTGTCTCCCTCTCCATACATCAACTAAATCTAATGACAGTAATTCAGCCTGTAGGGCGACTGCAGCCGCAGAGGGGCCGCGTCATGGACTAGATGACCTATCTAATTCCGGATCCATCACCAGATTGAAGTCCCCGCCCCAGAGCATCCGAGAGTTGGGGAATGCTCGACAACATCTTGCTAACCTTTCGTAGAACTCCGGAGAGTCGTAGTTTGGCCCATATACATTAACCACTAGGAGCTCGTGTCCCTTCCCCGAGCATCTAGAGATGAGGTACCTGCCCTCTGAGTCAGCTTGTTCCAATCTCAAGTCTAGGTTAGATTTCGGATTAACCCAAGTCAGGACTCCCCTGGAGTGTGTAGTAAACCCGGCCACCGCGGTGTTACCCGATAGCCCCCTGTGTTGCAACATTTTATTGGTGAGAGGGAGATGCGTCTCCTGGATTAGGGCCAAGTCTATATGATGTCTTTGTAAATAATGTAAAACTTTCTGCAATTTCCTGTAATCGTTTAAACCTCTGACATTCCAGGTTAAAGCCCTAAGGGTTTCCGTTGAGTTGCCAGTGTGCATTCCAGCGGAACTAGTCATCTGTGCCATTGGGAAGGACTATAGTAGAGAGTCATCACAGCGCAACATGCACTCTTATGTACATCTTGAGGAACCAGCATTAAAACTACAAACATGAACACCATTTGCCCGTCCCTACATCCCCCCTCCCACAGCAGACCCACCCCAACCTGGTCTGACAGAAGTCCATCTCCCACCCCGCTCCCCAGCTTCAAGACCCCAACTTCAATCACCAACATCACCACTGTGCTTAACGCTTGGGCGCACAGGTAGCCCGGGGACATAGTCTCCACCTAAGTCTCAGAACCATTGAGTGGCCTATCACCCGCCCCCGCCATGCACTGTGTCTGTGAATAGAGAAACGTTTTCCCAAACACTATTTTGACTTGTGCTCCCGTAGTCGCTTTAACCCCAACGCGAATCATTACCAACTCAACGATCCCTGTGTAATGTGAGGTTACATTCAATGTGCTAAATTAGATCACATGTGTAGCATGTAGGGAACATAGTGAACTTGCATGGACATTTTTAAGTATCTAGTTAAACAAGCTTCAACACCCCCCTCCCTCTCCCCGATCCACTCATCTGTTCAGACTGTCTTCATCGCAGGCAGGGCCAACCTTCCTGAATTCGTCTCAGTGTAGAGCCCTTAAAGAACTTTCCAGATTGCCTTAGTGCTGACGCGCAATCAGTTCCTTAGCAGGCATGGCAGTCAGTCTTGGTCATCCAGGCGACTGCCGCCCTCCTCAGCTCTCAGAGTCTCGTCGCCGGCCGGGTCCTGCTCCCTCGACCAGCGCTTCATAGCTTGCTGCAGTGCCTTAGGGTCTGTGAAGATATGTGAATGGCCCCGTCTGTTGACCCGCAGCTTGGCCGGATATAGCAGAGCGTAGTCTAAACCCATCTCTCTGAGGCGCTTTTTGTGAGGAATGAATTGTTTGCGCTCTTCCTGTACCTTCGCCGTGAAATCCGGATACAGTGATATGGCGGAGCCTTCATAATGCAGTTGTTGTTTGGACCTCGCCATTCTGAGCGCAGTGTCCCTGTCCCGATAGTTAAGCAGTTTCGCTATTATGGGGCATGGAGGTGCCCCTGGCTTAGGGCGCGGAGCCAGTTTTCTGTGTGCCCTCTCCACCGTGAACATGGCAGAGAACACTCCCTCCCCCAGGAGCGTTGTAAGTAATTTCTCCATGAATCGTTCCATCGGGCCCGTCTGTGTACTCTCCGGAAGGCCCGTGATGCGCAGGTTGCACCGTCGTGACCGCGCTTATTTTGTGCATTCTAGCGGGTGTAGCATAGAGCCTGCGTAAAAATTTAGAGGGATCGGAATATTCTGAAAAAAATACAAAAATTTGGGGAGAACGACAATCTTTATCAAAGCAACGCGTCCCGCCATGGATAGGGGAGTTTAAGCCAGGAGTCGATTCGTGCCTCTAGCTGGGAGACCGCCACCCCGTAGTCGATGTATGTGGATTCCTAAATATTTTACTGAGTCAGTGCACCACTCCGAAAGGAATTCCGAGGCACATCTGGATGTACCCTCTGTGAGCGGGTAGATTATCGATTTACCCCAATTGATTTGGAGGCCGGAAAAACTGCCAAATCTAAGGATCTCTCTGAGTAACGGGTCGAGATTCGCTTGGGGGTCATAAACATATAGTATTGTGTCGTCTGCATATAACAACACCAATAAGGGGCCCGTCCTGAATACCAAGCCTCTGTGGAGATGTTTTTCTTGAAGGTGTCGTATTAGTGGGTCCATCGCTAAAATAAACAAGAAGGGGTACAGGGGGCAACCCTGGCGTGTTCTGCGCGAGAGTTCGAAAGGGACAGAGAGTGTCCCATTTAGACGGAGCCTGGCTGTAGGACGCGTGTATAGCATGGTCGTGGTTGCTATGAAGCCTTGGGGCATACCCATGCGCTGCATCGCAGAGAGGAAAAAGGGCCACTCTAGGGAATCAAAAGCCTTCTCGGCATCCAATAAAATCACTGCTGCAGGCATTTCCGGGTCTAATCTGTGCAGGGTGTTAAATAAAGTTCGAAGATTGAAAGCAGTGGACCGGTAGGGGACGAATCCCGATTGGGCTGGGGAAATTATGGATTCCATGAGGAGGGACAGGCGGCACGCCAATGCTTTCGCCAGGATTTGATAATCTAAATTTAGTAATGACAGAGGCCTATAAGAGCTGCATTGAAGGGGATCTTTGCCAGGTTTTGGGAGCAATATTATTACAGCCTCTCTCAGAGTAGGGGGTAGCTGCTGGCTCTCCAGGGCCTCCGCGTAAACATCTAGTAGGTGCGGGATCAACAAATCCTTGTATGCTTTGTAAAATTCCGGTGTAAAGCCATCTAAACCAAGGGCAGTAGATGTGTTCAATGCATCAATGGCCTCGCATATGCTCTCTGCAGTTATGGGTACTGCTAAAAAATCTTCCATGAATTTTTCGACGTAAACTAGCGCTATTTCGGATAGGTATTCTTCCTGCCCCGAGCGGTCAGATCCCAGCCTGGTAGTATAGAGTGTTTTGTAATAGGATAAGAATTCTTCCTGTATCTAATGTGTGTCCCTTACTTGATTGTAATTCTGTGATGAAAGCTTTCGCATATGGAGGACTAAGCATTTGTGCTAATATTCTACTTGGACGATCCCCTTCGCCATATACTTTGGCGTTGTGGTATTTGCCCATGAATAACATCTCCTTTTCAGCTGTTTCCCTATACTGTAGGAGTAGTTTCGCCCTCTTGACTTCATAGTCAGGGTCCGCTGTCACTGTCTGTGAATTATCTAGCCCAGTCAGGTCCGTTTCTAAACTGGACAGTGTATGTCTCAAATCTCTAAGCGTCCTGCACTTCTTGAAATACAGATGCCTCTCATGTATGCCTTAAAGCCTTCCCACAACATTGCCTCAGAGTCCACCGAACCCATATTTAGATCAAAGTACTCCTCAATGGCCCCATGGATCTCTTCCCGAAATTGCTCATCATCTAGTGCTCGTGTCGGGAATCTCCACTGTCGTTTATACCCTTCTGGGCGGGGTACGTGAAGTCCCAGTATTACTGGGGAGTGGTCAGAATAAGACCTGGGTAACATGTGTATATCGTGGAACCATCTGAAATATTCAGGGGAGGCTAACCAATAATCCAGCCGCGTCCAAGTGTCACTCGCACCCTTGTAGTGCGTGAATGTAGTGTGTGTCGGGACTCGTATCCGTCCCAAATCCATTAGGGATAGGTGGGTACACAAGGAATGTAGGGCCTTGCGCGCTTTGGGTTTCGGGTCCGGGGCTTTAGATGTACTGTCAAGGAGAGGGTCGAATGTAACATTAAAGTCCCCTCCCAGCAATATGGACACTGGACCCAGGTGCAATAGTTTCTCATATAGGCTGTGAAAGAAATCAGGGGAGTCGGTGTTGGGGCCATATACACATCCTATCGCAATCTTGTAAAAATAAAGGGTGCCCACTACTAAAACAAACCTACCAAGGTCATCGTGTACAACAGTGTGACAACTGAAGGGGAGTCGCTTGTGAACCAGGATAGCAGTACCCCAGGCGTAATTACTGTAGTTAGTGAAAAAACAATGTGGTCCCCATGAGGCTGCAAACCGGGACCGGTCCGAAGGGGGGAGGTGGGTCTCTTGTATGAACGCTATGTCAACCTTGCGGCGGTTCAAATACTGTAGGAATTGCCGCCGCTTTCGGGTGTCGTTCAGGCCTCTAACGTTCCAGGTAGCCAGGGTGACGGTGGAAGGGCCAATAATGTGTCTTACGTGCGCCAAAACTGTGTGTGTCTTGCAATGAGTAAGAGCAACCTACGTCCGCACTCTGCCAGTGTGTCAATGATCGTACTGATTCTAAACTTAGTGCAATGCAAACAGAACAATTCCCATCCCACCTCCCCCCACCCAGCCTTCCCGCCCATTCGGAAGGGCAATAACCATTTCCCAACAATAACCAATAGTACCAAATACAGACGACATGCGTGTATAACTAAGCCCTTGTGGTACATAACTATGCAATAATTTCAGTTCAGTGGGTGTACACCAAGCAGGGGGGTGTTCACTATCCAGTAGTTAAGTAGCCAGTAATAAATAATGACAATACGGCATTAAACATTAGAAGGAACACATGCGGCAAGTATTTCTTAAAGGATATACGTTCAACTGGGGTCGGACATGGAAAAAAGATCCACTCTTGCAGCCGAGCCACTCATATGAGAGGAGGAGGTGACTGGGTCAGGCGAGTCTTTGTCTTTGCGTTTGTAGGTACGGCAGAATTCCTGCACTGCTGTCGGGCTGTCGAATATGCGGGCTCTGCCATTGATGTCCACACGCAGCCTGGCAGGATACAGCATTCCATAATTCAGTCCCAAGTTCCTAAGGGTAGCTTTAACTCCCTGATATTTCCTCCTTGCGTCTTGTACCATAGCGGTAAAGTCAGATTACAAAAATAGTTTGGAGCCCTGCCAGTTCAGCTCCCCTTTCTCTCTGGCCATCCTTAATGCAGTGTCCCTGTCCCGGACGTTCATCATGCTGGCGATGATGGGCCTTGGAGGGAGTCCGGGATTGGGCCTCGGGCCAAGTGACCTGTGGGCACGTTCCACCATAAATCCAGAGGTGAATGCCTCTTTTCCAAACAGGTCCAGCAGGATAGTTTCCACCAGATTGTCCATGCGTCTTGATGCTGTAGATTCCGGCACGTCTACCAGGCGTATGTTATTGCGGCAGCTCCTGGCTTCCAAATCCTTGTTCTTTATTGCTACTTCTTTCAAGATTTTCTCCATTCTGTCGATTCTCTTCAAGGATTGGGCCATGCCGTCCTCCAGATCAGACGTTCTAGACTCCACTACATCCAAGCGCTGATCGTGCACTTGTATTTTAGACCCCAGGTCGGCCATGTGTTTTTCGAGAGAGTCAAATCGGACGTCCAGTGCCTTGAACCCTGCACGCATTTCCAATAACAGTGAGCCCAGTTGTCCTGTATCCTCCGCTGTTGTGGGGGGGATTTGCCCGCCTGTCGCCTTGGCGGATTTTGGGTTCTTGTTCGCGTCTGCCGGCTTCGCAAAGGAGAGCTGGGCTTGTTTCAAGCCTCTGCGGCCCATGCCACGTCAGCCAGCCGCGTGGGATGCCCAAGTGGTGCAGGGTCAGATAGCGTAGGCCTAGCAGTCCTCGCAATGCGTGGCTCCCAAGCACCCGAGCAGAGTCTGCGGGACAACAATGAATGATGGCAGTGTGGGGGCGGGGGTGCCACGCGTGGCAGTGTCAGCAAGAGCCCATGGCGGCTGCAGCCCGGTCCCCCGGAAGCCCGCGCTACATTGATGTTGTGCGTTGCCTAATGCGCCAGCGTGCTGTATGGCCCAGGGATCCGCGGTGGCGTGCCGGCGCTATACGAAAGTCCAGCCGCAGGGATCAAAAAGTGCAGGCCAGGGGGTCCCACTAGGGCCAGGCTGGTAGAGTGGTGGCAGCGTGGGGGCGATCCCAAAGGATGGAATTGGCCAGATTGTTCAGGGGGGGTGGGGGCGACCCAGCCAGGGGCCGCCCACCGCTGTCTGTCACGCTGGTTAAAATGGGGCAACTGTTGACGCACCGGCCCGTCCCCCGGTCTCGGCCGTAGCAGTGTTTAGGCCGGTGATCAACCAGCAGTGTTCAGGCCGGTGACCGAATCCGCCCGTGTGCGCAAATGTTCGCCTGGGCCGCCCCCCGCTCTCACCGCCAATAGGACGCGCTGCACCGAGTGCTCCGGGGCCACGCTGCTACATCCGCAATGCCAGCCGCAGAGCCAGGGATCGGGAGAGACGCCGGGATCGTCTGACGGCCGCCATCTTGATGATCTCGCTCCTCGCGTCCTCCCAGCCCACGCACACGATTTCCGGCCACAGGTGGGTCAAAACTCCGGGCGGGCAGGTTCCATCGTATGCTATATGGTTCCGACACCCTGTGCAGGAGTTTTAGCTGCAGGTGTGTCCTGCATATGTCGGATGGGCTACAAAGCCGGACAGCATTAGCTCGGCGCGGCCATCTCGCTCGTCAGCTAAGCCACGCCCCAGGAAATTATTCAAATTAACCTTGCTGACATATTAAAAAAAATAACTGCTTTGATTGATGGTTAGTCTCCGCTTTTTCTTTCTTGGTGGGGTCGATTAGCTACATTTAAAATGATGCTCCTTTCAATTGTTAATTTTTATCTTTCTATGCTTCCTGTGTCTCTTCCTTTTTTAGTACTATTAATAGTTCCTTGTCCAAATTGGAATAATTGTAAGCCCAGAATTTCACTTGCTTGTCTTCAATTGTCCAAGGAATTGGGTGGTGTACACTTTCCTAACCTTAAACATTATCACTCTGCTTTTCCTTTAAAATAGATATGGCCCTTCTTATCTGATTCCACAGACTCTACTTTAACAGCATGGAGCTCGTTGGAACAGGCCCAATATTTTCCTTTCTCCTTTATTTTAGCTACCCGCCTCTCTCAACCTCCGAAGCGTTTCTCTTCTCCCATTTTTGTTCACTCCAAAGCACTAGCTATTTCCTTGCTTAATACCCAACTCTCTTCTACAGATATAACCTCACGTACTCCACTCTGGTACAATTGTAGTGTGTTTATCTAGGGACCTGAATCGATATTTCTATTTTGTGCCCTTGTCCGGTTATAAATCAATAATATCCATACAACGGCATAAAAACCCTATTCATAATTCGTAGCACATGCTGTCACATTAAGCAAGACTACTCCTCCAGCCCCCTAGAAAGCACACCGAGTTCTCTAAATAAAACCAAGCCTCCAGCAACCTGGGAAATCACCCTTGCCTTTGTTTTGATTTCGTCCTAGAGCTCCTGTAAAGCACTGTAAGAACGGCCAGTTCTTAGTGACATCTTTATTGACGTCGTATGTCCAACCTTACGTCAAACCCGGCACCTTTCAGGTATAAATATACTAACGTTGCCTTAACCAAACACACGGTGGTGATTCTGGAGCAGCTATCTACTTGCCCGAGAGCCCAGCTGATGCGAGAGCCCACGGACACTGCCCCTTCCTTTTGACGTGCTGAGAAAGACGCTGTCTTTTCTCCTGCCGAGAAAATCCAGTTCCGGCGTTTCCAGCCTACCCTTGCGGGTGCCTGGGATATCGAGTCCTGAGAGAGAGATACCAGCCATCCCGCTTTCTATTACCCAGGTACTGAACTGACTAAACCCTTAAAGAGAATTCTTGAGACAGATTCTTGGCAAAACAAACTTAACTTAAACTGCTACTTACTTACTCCTTCCCACGTATTAGGCTTAGGTCAGGTACACCGGGGTAGGCGTATTTAGAAGCACCAGTTGAGTACGATTAGTCAATGTATATATGTATGTATATATTTTATCTATTTTAAAGTATCATATGGCTCAGAAACCATATCAATGCTTTTACAGTATTATTTGATAATCCTACTTTTACTGCACGCACTTTACTTTACCATGAGCATTACAATCGGGCAATTAATTTCTCTTGCATGAGGAAGAAGACTGCTCAATAAATAATACCTTTTATTGAAAACGCCCGTCTCTCTTTTCTCTGCATTCTGGTGAAACTAAGTACGCACATTTTTGACTGAGTGAAATAGCTGTCTTTTGTTTTCACACGACTCTAGAGATATACTCTTATTCAGGGAGAGCAAAGTTGTCATGTTTTATGGTTGTCAGAAGCTAATCCCTTCTTGTCTATCCAGGGAGGTTAAACTCCTCCTCGTTTATTCGAGAAAGTTTCTAGTGACCTCTGAGCTAGCTGGTAAACCTTAAGTCTAATATAGTCAGTAGAGACCTAGTTAACCTCAGTCTTACGTCTACACTACTGAATATATTATTCAAATGCGCAGAGCCTATTGGGAATATAGGAACTACACTACATGGCGCCCAACGTTTGGTAAGGCGATAAATCTAACGCAAGACGTTAGAGTAACTCAGTCGTGCTTTTTCACACAGACCCTTTCTCCCGTAAATACTCCAAAAGACGTCTGGAGTGGGTAAAAGGTTAAAATCCGCCGGAACTTAGTAGGAAGAGATTTCTATGTATAGTTTTTGGTTTAGTCAACGTTGAAGGATACAGTGTTCCAAAATATTGTGCACCTAATCTTTGTTTCCTTGAAACTTGATCTGCAACAAAACCTTTCTGTTAGTAAAAATGACAGAAAGTGACGACGATAGCAGCTCGACTCCTAGAGGATGACACAAGTCTCCTACAGAATGACCCGAATGCTATACTCATTCCGGTCAACATAAGAAAAACTATAACACTTAAACTTATAGAAAATGGACTAACATCGAGAGGTGGTATAGTCGTATTCGTAATTGAGGCACATGAATATCGGCAGACAGAGGTATTCTATTCATGGATAAACTTTCCAGCAGCAAACGCTGTCACACACGAATTCCACTATTACAAAATAGAGGAACCTCCGGAAGAGTACACTCCTTTCGAGGAGGTGGAAATCCCATTAAAATACCAAGAGCACCTGCTCTGGTTTAAAGGCGTCCTAAAACATAATAATCACATCACCAGGCTCGGTCCACTAGGTAGACCAGGAGCAATGTGGCCGGTTCTAGCCAGCTACACACCACATCCAGACATTGAAAAAATGTCAGTACCAGAACTTTTAGCACAGCTAAAACAACTGATTAAAATACATAGACAATTAGGATACTACCCCTACTGAGAAACACAGAATTCTGACTATCTGTCTTCCAATGGGGATCGCACCACATGTGGAGGACTGTGATACTTGGGACACAGTCTTTGCTTCCATTTACACAAAAACACATGGTGTTCCGTCCATGGCGGTAATACCGGATGTGCTAAGACAGATTCAAAATGAATACGGTCCAGAACCTGTTTTAACTCTGGGTATGAAATTACTAAAAGACTTCAAGCAGGTCTCGGCTATATTATTAGCCAACATAAAAGGAGAAGCAGCATCCGTGGCGATCCGCCAGAAATTGAAAGAAACAGATATAGCAGAACAACCATTTGAACTTGCCAGAATCATAGAAAAATCTTATGAAGAACTAGGAAGAGATAGTTTGGGTGGGAAACCGGTAAAACCCCAACTAACTGAAAATCCTGAAAAGATATTTATTAAAAATAATCTAAACACTCCAAAAAAGAGCTGGGATGGAAATAAACAATCCACTCCCAAAGAAAAAAGATTCCAGTCCAGAGGAAGGTCTCCTCGGCGGAGTGAAAGATCTCCGGACCAAGGACACAAGTCTCCCCAGAGGGAGCCCTCTGAGAAAAGATACAACCTTAGAAATAGGGACAATTTAAAGAAACCTGATAGAGATCAAGAAATTGATACACGTCCCTCTCGATCTTTTCAGAATTCCTCGCAGAAACCGGAAAGAAGAGGACGGTCAGAACACAGGGAAGAGCACGTCAAGTCCAAAGACAAGGAACCTGCTCATCAAAGTAAAAAATTGCAATTTCCAAAAAAGAAGGTAGCCAGTATTAAAGTAATCAAACATGCCGAGGATACTGAGGACACAGCTGAAAAACGGAGAGTGGGCCCAGACAATGTTAGACAGCGCAGCAGAAGTGAGCATAGCTCGCAAGATCCTGATGAATCATCTGGAGACAGTGGACACGAATGAATACATCCAGGTGGAAACTGCAGATACCAGAATTAGCAAACCTCATAAGATATACGAAATAACATTACGTATAGAGGGAGATAAGACTAGGAAAGTAAGGGGTCTATTTTGGGATAACCTTTCCAAAGGCTATGATATCCTTTTAGCTGAGAAAGATTGGCCATGAGAGTTTTTCAGGGAGTGCCCTCATGGCGAAGAAATGATTATGCCTGCCTTCTCAAATCATATTCCAATTCATAAAAAATATACACTTGCAAGAAAGTGGGCAGTAGCCCAAGCTCCTGCATTATATAAAAATCATGTAGGATGGGATGAGGACTCTCCTCCTCACAAAATCCAATTAAAATGTCAACCAACTGCACAAAGGCAGTACCCAATTAAGCAAGAAGCTAAAAAACAAGTCAGAGAGATCTTAGATCAACTTGAATACCAAGGGGTGATTGAAACATGCACCTCACAAATTAACAATCCTTTGTTTCCTGTCTCCAAGTCAGACGATTCATACCGTCTAGTTTTGGACTACAGACACCTAAACTCATGTTGCAAGACATTCGCAGTACAAAAGTCACACAGTGCAGCACAAATGAATAACATTGTGCGCAAAAAATACAAAACCGCATTAGACATCTCTAATGGATTCTTTTGTCAAAACATAGCACCTGAAAGCAGGTATTTGACCGCTTTCTCAATAATGAGCTCTCAGAAATATTTTCTGTCGACTCCCACAGGGGTTCAAGAATAGCCCAGGATTATTCTCAGCAAGGGTAACAGAGTTACTACAACTATATGATAATGAGGCATTATCTTATGTCGATGACATCTATCTAACCGATGATGACTTGGATACTCACTTGAAAAGAGTGAACACCATAATACTTGGGTTCGCAGCAGAGGGTTACAAATTCAACTTTAAAAAGTCACGAATTGCCCATCTAACTGTCCTGTTTTTAGGATATGAATTATCAAGTGAAGGCAAAAGCCTGGCAGACAATTTCTTAGAGAAGTGCGCTGTACTCCAAGCACCAAAAACGCTGAAGAACTTACAATCAATTCTAGGTTTCCTGAATTTCGGAAGAACTTACATTCTAAATTATGCAGAGAGGGTTAAACCTCTCTATGAACTAATAAAACCTGATTTTAAACCAATCAATTGGACTCAAAAACACACAGAAATTTTTAGATCATTGCAAACAGACATGTTAGCTAAAACGAAATTGCAAACTCGCGATAACACACGCAACCTTGTAATCCGAGTCATCCCAGAAGGATACGGATTCATGTACCTGACCTCTAATGAGGGAGAAACGGTACCAATAGCTTACAAATCACATTGTACACAGAAGCTGAAAAAACATTCAGTCTTGCAGAAAACATTGTAAATGCGGTTCAAACAGCTGTAGCAAAAGAAAGAGCCCAAGCTGAAGGCAAAAGGATAACTGTTTTAACAGCAGAATCAGCCTTTGAGGCATTAACAAGTCCACGCAATTTAACTACCGTGGCATTAGATCCAAAATGGATACAATGGGAAAATTCTCTTGCTACAGAAAAAGTGAAATACTATTTTGACCCGAACATGAAAAAACTGAAAAATCTAACATATGAAAAATAATATCCTCTGCCAATCAAAATTCTGCCCCTACAACAGTACGCCTGTGTAATATATACAGACGGATATGCACAACCCTCAGTTTGGGGAAAACAAGCTTATAATGCGACGTGCGAGGTTGTTCAATACCGGTGGCGCGGAGGTAAATTGAGACCACTGGTAACAATATCACAATCAGTAAAAGACAATTCAGGTCAACAAACTGAATTAATAGCTTTAAAAATGGCGCTCGATATTGCCGATCGCGAATTCCCGACACTAATAGTGTGCGATTCGCATTCCTGCGTCAAATCATACAATAATGACTTGCAGAAATGGGTTCAAAACGGTTACAAAGACGACACAGGTGCCACAATCAAGCAAAAATCGCTTTTGGAACAAGTAGTTCTTTTACAGAAAGAACTACAAAAGACTCATGTGATACATTCACTGAGTCATCAACGTGATGGCGTTCACGTTGTAGGGAATTCATTGGCTGAGACAGCCACAGCGGAAGCAACTAAACCGGCTTCCGTAGCCACAAAAAGCGTTCAGAAAAATACATAGACGGGGAAACCATGCTGGCGGTAAAAACGTCTTCAAAAGGCGACTGTGCAGCACTACCCATGAACTATCCACTCAATTATACATACATAATCGATGCAAACTCCGTTCCTTTTGCTCGAATCCCTGGAGTGGGGGATAGGGTCATTCCAAACACGAACAGGAGAATCTTCTTAATACAAGAAGCACATATGGGATTAGGTCTAAGGCATCAGATGATCAAAGAATCTCTGACAGAATTACAATCAGAATACTGGTGGCCGGGAATGAGCTTGGATAATCACAAATTTGCAAAACATTTTGAAAACTGCAACAGAGATCGCAGTGTTGAACCGGCCGATGTAGTGCCAGAACACCTGATAGAAAGCATAAGGCGATCTATACGCATAATCAAACAGGAGAAATACGTCCCAATGTATATTATTTAAGACTAAATTCACTAAAAATGTAGACCCCAGTGCTCGGCTGACGCCAGAACTGTTATAAAAGATTTGCGAGTCTAAATCGGCACGTACACAATTGGCATGCTACATTCTGACCACGGTCCTGCTTTTAGCTCTTGAGCTTATGGGGAGGACATGACCATCATGGGCATTGCATTGCGGTACTCTTGTTACTTCCTTCCTGAGGGAAACGGGATTGTAGAAAGAAAAAAACGAGACATAAAGCAATCTATAACGGCAAGGGTATTAGGTTCGGGTGATGGGTGGGTCAAACATTTAACAAGTGTCCAAAGTAGTCTTAACAATCTGCCAAGAAATTCTCTAAAAGGTTTCAGTCCATACGAACTATTGTTCGGGACTAGAATGCAAATCCAGGACCTTGATAGTGGTAGAAGAAAAATGCTTTGATATCAAAGATCGTTTGGCTATTTTACAGGACTTAAATGAAAGAAGAAAAGACCTGAGCAACATAAAGTTAAAACAGCAGCCAACAGCCACTGAAGAGAAACCCCCTGTCCCAGCAAGGCCTGTCTGGATTCCAAAGATTGGGGATCTAGTCAGAGAGAAAATCGCGGTGAAGAAGGAATTTGGGCCTTCTTACAGAAAAGCGGTACCTGTCTTAGCTGTCAACGGAACATGATCAGTTGTACTACTGCCCCTTGCTGGTAAAAAGGAGAACCGAGTTGTATCCATCGACCTGGTAAAACCACAATCATGTGGCCAATAATAAGTAGTTGGCCTATTGGGCTCCCAAGATGTAGCAGAACACCAAAACTTGCTACAATACAAGAGGTTCAAACTGAGAGACTAATCACATTTGATAAACCTACAGTGAATCAAAAAGAACTATGCAACAAAGCCATGGAACTTATGCCTCTTAAAACCCAAATTAAAACAGTTCGTCAAGAAACACCTGTCTACGACGATGTAGCCACAGACTATGCTAATGAAACAAAGAAAATTCCAATAGCAAACAAAAATCCGGAAGAGATTCCAACAATTGACAGAACTGCATCTGGCTCCTTCATCAACTTCGATGACTTTTCTGAGGATCCGAGCGAACCTGAAGAACAGCCAACAACAAAAACTTTTAAAGACAAAGCAACAGAACTCTTTCATCAACTCAAAGAAACCTATCTGATTTCTCCATGGGTTGAATTTTGGATTGTGTTAGGTGTACTTTTCCTCCTGCTTTGGCTCATCATGGTACTTTGTTTGGGAAAATTCATTGAGGGAAAAAACAGTACAATGGACACAGCAAGTCAGAACATCAACTTGGTCCTAAAGCCACACAAGTCATCTCACATCGAGAAAAGAGAACTATCATCAGTAAATGTCACAGCCAATCCAATACCCGGTGGGGTAGCTTGGGACAAAACAGATTACGAAATGTATGGCCCGGTAGAACTCTTGAAGTATCCACACCAATTCAAGGTTTCATTAAGTGACTTTGTAAAACCGAGTACATTCTCTGATGATTGGGACTTTGAAAGTATTAATGATATGATGTCAGATTTAGTTATGTCAGCAAAATTTACAGGACATGATTACTTACAGGGTTCATCAAATTATGAACAGATGTACTGCTACAATCACTTTGCACACCATTATTTGCATAAATCTGCTCAACCTAGAAATGTTTTTAATTATAATCAATGGGAACATTGTGCAACTCCACCTAAAAGCAGCTCAAAAACATTTTATGAGAAATTCCCATACTTCTCAGGGTTTAACACAAGTGATGCAGAAACGTTTTATTTCAAACTGTTAAATAAGACAGGAATGAAAACAATGCTGACAAATACTAAACTAATCTATTCGGAAACATTTTATGAAAAAATGAGTACATTTGGTTTCGATTTTTGGAAAAATAACATTGAAACAAAAACCATCTGGGGTACCAAAGATTGGCAGGTCCAAGGAATAGAATCATTATTTAGAGCCTGCATGATCCCAGAATTTTTTTTATTCTTGAATGACACAATTCAACAGACAACCTGTCTTGGCCTAGCCAAAATTAAAGAGTTAAAAAAAACGTCTATTCCAAAGCCAACACCTGACAGTAATAGCACTACAGATTTTGAGATAGACGTATCCCATATTTTTAACCTAAACAGAACACAGCCTGATTGGAAAAAATGGTTGATCTGGCCCACAGACACAAATAACTATCATGATAGATTCCTGAACAAAATACAGGGGTTCAAATTGACCAGGCCAGACCCTAGATACTCCCAGAGACAACATCCAGGGATAGTTACAACATACAGTGTAGGGAAACTCTGCCTCGAATGGCTACAGTAATCCACACTGGCAGAAATTAAAGACGGTGCTGACTAGCGTGATTTCATAATGGGACCACGCAAACAGCGTCAAAAACGTTTCATAGCGGCCAGTATATATGCAGCTTAAATTGAAGCATGGAAAGAAACACAAATTGAAACAGCAGAAAAAATACGGGAAATTGACCGTATTAATTTGGAAAAATCACTTTCTGTTGTGGACAATGGGTTAATGACTCTGTCTTCCAGAATATATTCACTGGGCAGTATTGTATCATCTGCTATTGATATAATAGAGCAGGACTTACTAATGTTACAACACGGTCAGTCCCAATTACGTTCTATTGTACAGCTTGGCTGGACATTACAAAATCTGCGTTCAGGCTACGTGCCCTGGCGTTTAATCAACACAACGTCATTATTCTCTATCTTTAACCTTACTGATACACAAATCAGCTTGGCACAAAAAGGAGCGGAATATACAATTCTGAGCATTGAAAAACTTGAGAGATTACCATTGACAATGTCAGAACGACCTGTCATTGAATGGATAATACACGGAATCATAACTATTCCGATAACAACTTTCCAATTTAAATACTGCCAAGAGTATATACGAGCAGGCCAGTATGAAAAGTTGGGTAAAGGATACATTAAGTCATCATGGAAATTACCTTACACACACACATGTTATAGTGAAAAAGGACATAATGTATTTCTTAGTGGTAATAATTGTAAACGGTCACTAAGTGGTATACTTCTGTGTCAGGGTATAAACCTACATGGGGCCTGTGAGGGGACTTCAAATAACCTTTCATGCCACCAACATGGCACACCTGCAACACGAATAGAGCCATTCTTTATACGGCTTTCTAACGGGAGCTACATTCTAATAGTGGACCACAGATGTTGTGGCTTGGTGCCAGGAAAAGCTTATCTAGTAAGCGTTTCTTCCATGGTCACTTGTTGTATGCAAGTATTGTATCCAAACAGCGCTCCAGACAGGGAGGCAAAAATGTGGCCCTTTGTGAATATCTCTTCTATTCGAATTGATACTTTAAGCAGAATGAAGTCTGTTCATCTACAGACAACTGTGCCCTTGATGTCATCAAAAGAAACGTATGATATTCAAGTTGAAAGGACAACGGCAGAGATACATACATTTTTTTCAACAAATTGCCCCTTACATTTCGCGGAAATGCTAAGCCAAATCCTAAACATGTCTGATACCAGTGGTGTCCCACATGTATTTAAGACAATTTTTTCGGGACTGTTAACACCCTTCAAAGCAGTTCTGGGCATTTTTCCTAATTTTGTCCATTGGGTCTTTGGCGGCCTACCACTCCTACCACTCCTGTTGGGACTCGTAGCAGGCATTTTATTTTTGATTCTCCTGCTTCGTTATGGCAAGCCATGTCACAGACAAGACTCCAGCAACAATGGAAGAAACGATCCTAGCTATACGCTATCGGGACCGCATAACTAAAGTCCTTGGATTAGCCCGGCTAAGAGATCTGAATATGACCTGGTTTCTTTCATTCAGACCCATCTGGCAGAATTGTATCTTACCTGTGCTACGATGTATGCTGTGCGGAGAAGAATGCGTGTTGGACGTCTGTCTTACACTACAATCAGCAGTACCATTGGATACAGATACTTTGCTAAGTCCTGTAGCGGCTCATGCATCGTGTTGTCACCGGCCGTTACCCATCCTGATGACGGCATTCGTGGAAACTTCACCACTGCGATTAAAGGGTAGTGAAGTGCAAGATGAGAGCAGCATCACCCAGGTACGACCTTCTGTGAGCATTGCTGATCAAGACATCGATGATAGCAATCATTCTCACGACTGCACAATTGCGGCATTTTCCAACTTGGTCGAACTTTCACCTGAAGCGGTAAACTGCTTTTTTGAAAGTCTGTCTGAAATGATGTTCTCCCCTGAACAGAAAGAATAACTTTAAAGCAAATGAGCACACAGCATTCCCTGAACTCTGAATTCGGCCTCCGGCTTTGACAAACAAAAGCTACTGAAAATATTAGGAACTATTTTTTTCTTCTTCCCCTGAAAAGCGAAATTATTTTTTTTCCCGATTCCAAAATATTTACCTTTTGGCACTGTACTCTGCTTAAAGTAGAACTATTCTTAGAGAACAGAGCTTCTATTTTTAGGAACTCTAGAGACAATATATTACCTCAGCCTCTAGCATATTTACAAATAACTGTATTTATATGTGATGGAATGGTCTTGCACTTCTTTTCTGTATTAAGAGCCATTTCATGTGTAATTTTCGCAAAATCGTTCAGCAGATATATATATGCAATCCTTTTAATGAATGATTATACTGCTTAAAAAGTGTACAGTACCTATAATAATTTTCATGTATTTCGCATACACCATTTCAAATGCAAAAATGTATTTTGGGGTGGGTTGGTATACACGTGCACCTTTAAAAAATGTTTACTATTGCTTAGTTTTAGTAATGATGGACATTAATTCGTGGAGTGGGTGTAGTGTGTTTATCTAGGGACCTGAATCGATATTTCTATTTTGTGCCCTTGTCCGGTTATAAATCAATAATATCCATACAACGGCATAAAAACCCTATTCATAATTCAGTCGTAGCACATGCTGTCACATTAAGTAAGACTACTCCTCCAGCCCCCTAGAAAGCACACCGAGTTCTCTAAATAAAACCAAGCCTCCAGCAACCTGGGAAATCCCCCTTGCCTTTGTTTTGATTTCGTACTAGAACTCCTGTAAAGCACTGTAAGAACGGCCAGTTCTTAGTGACATCTTTATTGACGTCTTATGTCCAACCTTACGTCAAACCCGGCACCTTTCAGGTATAAATATACTAACGTTGCCTTAAGCAAACACACGGTGGTGATTCTGGAGCAGCTGTCTACTTGCCCGAGAGCCCATCTGATGCGAGAGCCCACGGATGCTGCCCCTCCCTTTTGACGCGCTGAGAAAGACGCTGTCTTTTCTCCTGCCGAGAAAATCCAGCTCCGGCGTTTCCAGCCTTACCTTGCGGGTGCCTGGGATATCGAGTCCTGAGAGAGAGATACCAGCCTTCCTGCTTTCTATTACCCAAGTACTGAACTGACTAAACCCTTAAAGAGAATTCTTGAGACAGATTCTTGGCAAAACAAACTTAACTTAAACTGCTACTTACTTACTCCTTCCCATGTATTAGGCTTAGGTCAGGTACACCAGGGTAGGTGCATTTAGAAGCACCAGTTGAGTACGATTAGTCAATGTATATATGTATGTATATATTTTATCTATTTTAAAGTATCATATGGCTCAGAAACCATATCAATGCTTTTACAGTATTATTTTATAATCCTACTTTTAATGTACGCACTTTACTTTACCATGAGCATTACAATCGTGGCAATTCATTTCTCTTGCATGAGGAAGAAGACTGCTCAATAAATAATACCTTTTATTGAAAACGCCCGTCTCTCTTTTCTCTGCATTCTGGTGAAACTAAGTACGCACATTTTTGACCGAGTGAAATAGCTGTCTTTTGTTTTCACACGACTCTAGAGATATACTCTTATTCAGGGAGAGCAAAGTTGTCATGTTTTATGGTTGTCAGAAGCTAATCCCTTCATGTCTATCCAGGGAGGTTAAACTCCTCCTCGTTTATTCGAGAAAGTTTCTTGTGACCTCTGAGCTAGCTGGCAAACCTTAAGTCTAATATAGTCAGTAGAGACCTAGTTAACCTCAGTCCTACGTCTACACTACTGAATATATTATTCCAATGCGCAGAGCCTATTGGGAATATAGGAACTACACTACACAATAAGCGTTTAAAAATTCACAATAGAGCTTTATTTTGGAAATAGTGGATTGACAAAGGCATTATCACACCTCTTTTTGGATATTCAAAAATCCTATTGTATTTCTTCTTCACACGCCCTACACTACCCCGTACTTATGGGCTCTCCTATTTGTCTTTCCCTCCAGAGGAACCCTAATGTCACATCCGATCAAATTCCCTTCCCTTCTATTGACTTCTCTATTCCATTTAAAGCTGCTGTTATATATAAAGTATTATCTCACCCCACAAAGGATAGAATTAAATCCAGTCTGGAGCTTCTATGGTAAAAATACTTGGCCTTAGATCTCTCCTTTCTAACTTGGGACTCCCTCTGGTCAAAAATTCATACCTCCTCATGCTCTGCTAGCACAACTCAGACTTTATATTACTTCTATAATAGACTTTAATTCACTCCCACTGACTTATATAGATTTAAACTACTTGATTCGATAAAGTGTTGGTCCTGTCCCCACTAACACAGTGATTTTTTACACATGTTTTTCCACTGTCCTTTAGTTAACTCTTTTTGGTATCGTATTTGGTTGAAATTGAATGAAATTCTATCGACTAATGTCCCTTTCGATATCAGATATGTTTTTCTAGGCAGCTGTTCGACTGTTTGGGTCACCCATAGTAACATGGGTAAATTTATTGATTTGTTTTTAATAAGGGTGGGCGTAGTTCGCGAAGTAGCGCTACGCGAAGCTACACGAAGTGCATTTCGCACTACGCGAACTTCACGTAGCACTGCGTGAACTGCGTAGTAGCATGTTCGCACTGTGCAAGATGCATTTTCAATGATTACACAGTGTGAACAAGCATCTGGCACTGTGCAATCATTGAAAACGGCATCTTGCACAGTGCAAGCTTTAGTTTTCTGCCGCTCGAGTAAATTTTTACTCGCGCGGGAGCTTTCTCAATGCGAACTGGTAGTTTCTCATCACGAGCGGTCGCGAGCATGCACGACCACTCACAATGAGAAACCTGACCTCCCCGCACTGAGAGTCTCGCCGGGATGTCATTTTGCTTGCTCGCGGTCGCGAACATGACGTTGAGGACCGCGAACAAGCAAAAAATGACCGCTGCACTACGCTACGCTCCGCTACGCGTGCTCGCACTGTGCTACGTAGTGCGAAGTTGCGCAAACGTTGCGAACTACGCAAGTGTAGCGTAGTGCTTCGCCCAGGGTTAGTTTTTAGCCATTACTTTTCATATCATAACTACCAACTGGAAGGATACTTCAAAAATGTTGTTTCAAGCTTGGTGGAATTTGCTTAGTCATCATCATAGACCGGACCGTGCTTATTCCACTTCCACTGCTTTGCTGATCAAAAAAGACTTGTTATGGTCACCACTAACATCTTTTCTATCCAGGTTGAATAATTGATTTTGGTCATACAGAGAATACTTATTTCAAGTTCTACATATTTTATATTTCTCATCTTTTCTATCTTTTTTCTTATTCATTATCTCTTTGCTTACTCCTGTTAAAGGATTTACCTTTCTCCTTCTTTTCCCCTTCCCCCTTCTTCTTTCTCTCTTTCTCTTTCTCTTCCCTCTTTTCCTTCTCTTTCTCTTAAATCACAAAAATGCATTTTGTCTTTGTACAGGTTTTACCCTTAGAGGATGTTGTTTTCTTTTTTTTTTGCTCTCTTGTCACTATGCCATATTTTCTTTTCACATGTATCCTCTTGCTACATGACTTTGTACTGATGTTTTACTTTGTTTATTACTTCAATAAAGCATTCCGAACTCAAATTGCGTTTGTTCCCCGGTCGATAGGTGGATGGATGTAAGGTTGTTTTAGGTGAGTCGCTTAGTGTTGTTTTATGTTGGAAAGCAAGCAAGTGGTGGTCTGACCATGTGACTGGAGATATAGTTTGAAAGGTAACTAGTTCGGTATTAGCACAAATTACATCTAGGATATGTCCAGTGATGTGTGTGGATTTGTGGACAATCTGATGGAAGTTCAGTACATGTAGGCTAGTGATTATTGTTTTTGGATGCGTCCTATTGGGTTTATCAAACCAAATATTGAGGTCACCCAGAACGCATAGGTTGGAGTGTATTGGTATCAGGTTTGAAACTGTGCCTAGAAGTGCATCTGGGAATGTCACCTTGCTAGGTGGAGGTCCGTAAAGGAGCAGGAAGTTACAGGAGGAAGATAGTGTAGGGTTGCATCTGGTGAGAAGAGCCTCACAATTCTTTATGGTGATGTCGTCAACTTTAGTGATGTGTAATGTTTGCCTGAACACAACAGCTAGAACACCTCTCTTTTTCTGTATATACGATTGTGGGTGATTGTTTGATAGCCTAGAGGAACGGCTTCATGCAGGACTGGAGCCATATCATCTCCCAACCATGATTCAGTTATAAATAGTATGTCTGGTTTTGCATCTGTGAGAAGGTCGTAGAAGTGATGTTTGTTTTAGAGAATGATCAAGCATTTGTTAGACAGTTTAGAGAATGGGCTTTGGTGATAGTGAGACTTTGTTTTGTAGAAGAGTGATCAGTATTGTGTGAGTTTGTAGCAGGTATGTTTAAGTGCTGGTATTAGCTGTATTAGGATAGCAGTCGTGTAGCTGTTCTGTATCATGTTCCTCATCCAGCATGCTAAGAAGGCATTTTGATGGGTCGTGAAAGAGGTGTGGCACAGCGGCCCGGGTGCCAGACTCCAGACCATGAGGTTCACGGCTCGATCCCCGGTGCCGACGGAAGGTTAGCCCAGCACCATGTGACTCTGGGCAATAGCTCGCTTAATCTTTCTGACGGACCCCATTGCTGGGACACCTCTCCGGAGGTAGCTGTGCGCTTTAAAAATGCTGGTATTTCATTTCATTTCTGCATGTGTAAATGTAGGTGTCGGAATCATTCCCCCCAGTGGGAGTTACACAGCACATACATAGCAGTGAGTAACGACTACAACACTGGAACCAATGGAGAAAAAACATTCACCTCAACAAACCTGTCCCAGTCACCAGTACCGGACCAAAGTCTAGCTAATCAGGCGACAGCACCCCCCAGAGGCTTTTATTAGCAGTGATAGTTTTCAAACATGATCTTGGAGATTTTCATACCGTCCCCATTCTGAAAACAATGCCATTAGTGAAACAAGAGGGAAGTCCTTTGTCAGGTGACCTTGTGTGTCGCCTTGGTTATGATATAATCGGAACACCATTATAGTTTAATAAATAAAACATGAGAAGGTTTTGTACCATACATATCCTATTTCTGAACTCATGTATTTTAAGGGGCTCTCATAATTGTTAATGAAGAAATAGGAGTCAAAGTGATATTAACAAATTGCTTTGGATCACAAAATGTTGTCAAGTGGGTAAGCCAGAACTGATACCAGGTTTTCTGGTTTCACATTTTGCAACTCAGCCACCAGATGAGTATCTCTTTCCCTCTTATGTTTTACGTTATAAGTTAATAGTTTGACTTTAATTCTTGATGCATGTGAATAAAGCATAAGTGGCAGACAGAAGTCACGTGAAGGCATGGTTTGTTATCCACACCATGCATCTGCTTCATGTCCCTGTACGTGCCCCTTTCATCACCCGACCCTCCCATTGTTGCCATTGGTGCGGTCTTGGGCATGTCAGAGACAGTACTTTGCAGCCCCCGGGGAAATATTTGTGAGTACCCATAAGGTAGAACAAACATTTTTCTAGAAACAAGCATTCTTAGATCACCAATACATTGAGCAATCGGAACTTACAGAATTTACAGTGTAAATAATTTTGGTAATCTAGGACTGCTCTACAATATCCTAGACTTGTATGATTGTTTCAGCCATGAAATGAGTTTATCTACTAGAATTGTTCATTTTATATTAACATAAATATACTACACTATACATCATGTTCCAGGAGGTGGTTCCCCGATTTGACTGACTATGGAGGATAACACAGATATTTAACCCCTTTGCTGCTAGGCCTTCCCCCCCCCCTCCCCCCCCCCGTACCTAGCCTTTTTTTGGCTATTTGGTGTAGTTTGCACTTAGGCCCTTGTAACTTTTTGACCACATAAGGTATCCACGCCAAATTTGCGTCCTTCTCATCCAACATCATGGGGATTCCGAAGGTACTAAGGGTTTGTGGATTCCCCTGGAGGTAACCCAGAAATTAGCCAAAATACAGCAATATTTAGGTTTTGGGGGGAAAATGGGTAAAAAGTCATGCAAATGAAAGCGTCTGGTTTTTCCCCTGCAAACGGTTCAACAAAGGGTTTGTGTGGCTGAAATCACAATTTTCCCAGCTTTTAGGGACTGACAGACTATTGCCAGAAAACCAACGTTTTTTTATACAGTTTTGGCATTTTACTGGTATATAGCCTATTTTTGCCATTTTGTGTGCTTTCAACCTTCTTCCACTTAATGGTAGAAATGGGTATGAAAGCAATAATAGATCCTGGAAAAGTATACATTTCAGAAAAGGGGACAAAATACTGAATTACGCAAGGGGTCATTTGAGTAGTTCCACTAGACCTTTCTGGTTGTGGGGATATATAGGACTTGTAGATTCATCAAGAACCCGACGAACTCAGAGACAATAACTGAGCAGCGTCTTGCAATGGTTTTTGATTATGTACCGGGTATATAGCAATTAATTTGGGAAAATATATACATTGAAAAATCGGTATGAAAGACACCTATATAGTTCTGAAATTGGAACAAAATATAGAGCTTAGAAACAGTAGATATTTGCACATTTCAGAAATTGTGATTACCCATACTAGCTGAGAATTTTAGGTCATTTTTCAAAAGGATTTCTTTTTTGGAAATTGTCTTTCATTTGCAAGGCATAAATGCATCAAAAGTCAATATGTAATAATAATTGCTCTACAATTCTGTGTTACCCTAAGTCTCCTGGTAAAAATGGTACCTCACTTGTGTGGGTAGGCCTAGTGCCTGTGACAGGAAACGGCTCAAAATGCAACGTGGACATACTTTATTTTTACAGTGAAAACTGACCCTTTTTTTGCAAACTGCCTAGCTGTAGATTTTGAACCCTAGCTCTGCCGGCATATAGGGAAACCTAGCAAACCTATACATTTTTTAAAACTAGTTGCCCAGGAAAATCCAGGACGGGGTGAATTGACTGGCTTTTACCAGAATCTCGTGCAAACCTAAAAACTTGTAAAAAAACAAATTTTCCTCATATTTCTGTGGTGGAAAGTTCTGGAATCTGTGTTAATCCACAAAATTCCACCCACCCAGCGTTCCCCAATGTCTTCCGAGAAAACGGTGTCTCACTTGTGTGGATAGGCCTAGTGCCCACGGCAGGAAACGCTCAAAAACGCAAAGTGGACACACCACATTTTCACAGTGAAAACGGATTCTTTTTTTTGCAAAGTGCCTATCTGTAGATTTTGAACACCAGCTCTACCAGCACCTAGGGAAACCTAGCTGTAGATTTTGAACCCTAGCTCTTCCGGCACCTAGGGAAACCTAGCAAACCTATACATTTTTGAAAATGGGTCGCCCAGTGAAATCCAGGATGGGGTGACTTGACTGGCTATCACCAGGTTCTGTTACCCAGAATCCATTGCAAACCTAAAAATTGGTTTAAAAAAACACATTTTCCTCACATTTCTGCATTGGAAAGTTCCGGAATCTGTGTGGGTCCACAAAATTCCACCTACCCCGCGTTTCCCAAAGTCTTTCGAGAAAAATTGTACCTCACTTGTGTGGATAGACCTAGTGCTCATGACAGGAAACGCTCCAAAACGCAACGTGAACACACCAGATTTTCACAGTGAAAACTGACTCTTTTTTTGCAAAGTGCCTAGCTGTAGATTTTGAACCCTAGCTCTTCCGGCACCTAGGGAAACCTAGCAAACCTATACATTTTTGAAAACTTGACACCCTGAGGAATCTAGGATGGGGTGACGTGACTGGCTCTCATCAGGTTCTGTTACCCAGAATACTTTGCAAACCTAAACCTTTGTCAAAGAAAACACATTTTCCTCACATTTCTGTGGTGGAAAGTTCTAGAATCTGCGTGGATCCACAAAAAAGTAAACGCCATATTTATTTCACTATGATTTATATATTTCACTATGGGCCAGATGTAGGTAATTTTCATTTCCCGATTCTTAAATACCGACTCATACCGAATCAGTATTTCAGAATCGGAAAATTATATGTAGGTAAAAAATCGTTAAAACTTACTGATTCGAATGACTCGGTATCTGATTGCGGTATTTACCGATTCGGTAAATTCAAAACCGGTGAATTCCGAATCGGTAAAACCCATTCATTCCTATGGGCCACCTGGCCCATAGGAATGAATGGGTTTTACTGAATCGGAATTTACCGAATCGGTAAATTCCAATTCGGTAAATACCGAATCGGAAGTATGAAAATCGACATGTGAGCCTGGCAACCAATCAGGGACACCCTACACACCCCACAACCAAGGCCCAGAGAATCATACCTATCAGAATGATGCACCCCTCCCCAGTACCTAGGAGTGGCCACACCCATGCAGGTGCACAGCAACTGAACAAACAATTGAGCTGAGGTGAGAGGAGCTGAGCATACAGAGCAAAGCATTGCAACAGAATGGAGTCTCAGGAAGGGCAAAAGGATGGTGGGGAGCGCAAAAGAAAGATAAAGTTCAGCCCAGCAGAACTTCAGGTGGCTGTAGAAGAAATTGTCAGTCACTACAACCAAATATTCCGTAAACAGTCTCTGCATGTTGCAGAGTCTGTGAAGAGGAACATATGGCTTGGCATACAGGGCAAAGTCAATGCCATTGGTGTGACCCACCGGGAGATCGAGGACATTAAAAAGCGATGGTATGACCAGCGCATATTAACCAAAAAGAAGATTGCTGCGCAAAAAAAGGATGCTGGTGTGACAGGAGGTGGCAGGAGCAAAGCACCAAAATTGACAGAGATGGAGGAGCTTGTTCAAAGCACCATGGAGCCAGAATGCATCCATGGTATTGGAGACCTGGACAGTACAGCAAGAGCAAGCAAGAAGCAAGGTAAGATGCATGTACCCTAATCCACACCCATGTACCTGAACCCGTACCCCAATGTGTAGATTCATTACACTGCAGAACAGCTTATACTTGGGGCCAGCAATGCATCATGGTAGACGTAGTCATGAGTACATACATGCAATGCATACACCACAAGACTCAGCAAGGCATGCCACACACATCTCCAAACACACAATGTACACTGTGCAAAGGTGTGTAAAAGATTTACTTAAGAACTACACACAGGTGAACAACAACATTGACCCTATGTCAATTTGATTCCACAGGAGAGTCCTCACGCACTCCAGCACCAGCAAGGGAGGAGAGGGAACCAGCAACTAAGAGAAGGGAAAAAAAGAAACAAAGCACAGGTCACAGCACTGTAGAAGGAGGCAACAACACCACCCAGGAAGCCTCATCACCAGAGCGAGCCTCAACACCTGTCCCGCTATCACCTTTGTTATTTGGAAGTCCCGAATTGGTAAGCACACCGCCTACACCCAAAGCAACGTCCAGGTCATCCATGCAGGGAAAGGCAAGTAGGCCTGATGTGCCCCCTCAGAGGATTCTGCAAACCTCTGATTCGGAGGATGAGGATGTTGTACATCAAACAATTGCACCTGTGGCTGACAAGGCTAGACCACAGATTCCAGCAGCCGCTGCGCGCACCAGTGTCCTTGGTAGGAGGGCACGTGAGGGTGGCGATGGGCAGGAAGGTGGGAGCTTATTCTGTGGCCTGGAGGCCACAATGGTCAAAGTACAGCGCATGCAGGCCAAGGCACTGTTGGCCGTGCATAGGCAGGTGCGCTGCATGAACAATAAAATGACAAACATGGACAAGGGAATAGGCCACATAGCATGTAGTCTGGAGGCAATTTCAAAGGGAATAACAGACATCTCCACATACATGGGTGTACTGTCTGATAAGTTGGACAGGGATCAACTACAGCGTCGCAGGGAGCGGCAGTAAATGCGGCAGCAGTCAAAGGCAATCAACAGATTTGCTACAGCTACGTCACTACTTTGCCGACGCTCAATATCCATGCAGGATGCAATTGTGCACTGCTGCACAGACTTGCCACGGGGCATGGGAAGAGTGACCTCTGCGATGGAGCGGATGCTAACCACTAACACAGGCAATGCTGGTGACACGAGACAGAGGGGTCAACCAGCAGGAGTGGCTCCAGCACACCTGTACCAGAGGTGCGCAGGAGCGGTAGGCGCAGCCATGCTGAGTCAGGCCCCAGCCGAGATATTGAAACCCAGGCACATCAATCCCGCAATGTAGTGCGTGGGCGTAAGCATTGAACAATGCCGAAGATCCACAGGACTGCACAGTGACGGCAACTGAGCAAAAGCAGTCATGGACATGGACATTGATGGGCAATGGCTTTTCCTATGTAATGATGAGGTAGTGAATATTAAACTACACTCGTCAAACACTATACCTATGTATGTGTCATACATTACCTAGAAATATCGGCGTGTATTTTCTGTCCGTCTCAATCTTCCATCTGTTGCTGCTGGTCCTGTTGCTTGGGGGTCTGCATGTTCTTGGTCATCATTGATGTCCTCGTGATGTGTCACCTCCACCTCTGTGCCTTCTTTGGTGGCAAGATTGTGCAACATGGCACAGGTCACTATTATCTTGCAACACAAGATGGGGGTGTACTGTCGTGCACCTCCACTCTTGTGGAGGCAGCGGAACCTGCTGTTGAGGAGTCCAAATGTTCTCTCCACTACGTTGCGAGTTGACCTGTGTGCCACATTGTAACGCCTTTCGCCTCTGTTAGTTGGGTTGAGGTACGATGTGAGCACAAAGGAACGCAGGGCATATGCACTATCGCCTAGGAGGAATGAGAGGTCTATGAGTTACATACACATGACACATACATCTGCCATTCATTTCACGGTGTGTTCCACTTATTTACCTAGCAGATATCCATCTCCAAAATCTCCTGCAACAAGCCGTGTGTATATTCCGCTGTTCTGGAAAATGTAGGAGTCGTGCGTGCTCCCAGGAAATTTGGCCACTATGTCTGTGATGATGTTGCCAGCATTGCATATCACCTGCACATTGATGGAGTGCGTTGACTTACGATTTCTGTAGATGTGTTCAGTGGCTGCAGGTGGGCATAGTGGAATGTGGGTGCCATCTATGCAGCCTATCACAGGCGGGAAGTGTGCCAGTCCATAGAAGTCAGTTTTTGTTTTAGCAAGTTCCGCAGGTGTGTCAGGGAACCGGATGTAATGTTCCATTCTCTGCGTCATGGCATCCAGGAACTTTCTGAAAAAACGGGACAGGCAGCTCTGGGACACACCACCTACTGGAGCAATCACACTCTGGTAGCTCCCAGAGGCAAGCAGGTGTAAGCTACACAGCTTGAGAAAAAGAGGTGGGGGAGGGTCTGAGGGTCTGAGGGTCTGAGGGTTAATTTAACGACCTGGGTATCCCATAACCCGACAATAGCCACAAAATACTCACAGGAGATACCAAGTCGAAGCACTTGTGTGGTGTACTGATCCAAAAGTTACATGGAAGAGTGGGACACAACAGAAATTACAGATGGCTGAAAAACTCCCATCAGGCCACCAAAATGGCGGGGTATCGTCATTTGGGACACGGACCATGGCTGATTTCCCTGGTCTAGCTTTCGATGATGAAATGCTTAACTCCATCCTAGCTGAAAATCCTTGCATTCTGGACTCTATACCAGAACTTGCAAGTGCTGCTAAAGACGACTGGCTCACCTTACTGAATTTAAAGAAAACTCATTCTCGGACAACTGTCCATGGACTCATTATGGCAGAATATTTGCGAGGAAAGTGTGCCCCGACGGGCTTGATTGTTACGAATGCACCTAGGCTCTTCCTTACTGATAAGGACTTCTTGCGCGATTGGTCGCTGACAGCGTGGCGATGCACGCGAGATTGGCTAATCTTGATTATTAGCTCAGCTAAGAGAATAGCAGACACCTTACTCATTGAAATTCAGACACTTGAGGGTCAAATCAAAACTACCTGTAGTACTCTCTTTAAGAAACGTCTAGAAGTAACTAATAAAACGAACAAGGACTATAAAGATAACATCCTTTCTACAAAAGTAGATACATTTAAAAAAGACCTGGCACGATTTTCTATGGTCAAAATTTACCCTTACACGAGTGACAGTTATGTAGCACCAGGGTTCAATAGTAAAGGTAAAAAATATGGGTCAAATTATTCCACCTCCGCATCAGATTCTAGTGACTCGGATAATACCGACACCACCGGTGGCCCTCCTCGAGGAGGGGGCCAAAGCTTCTTTAAGAGAGGCGGCCGACGGAGAGGGGGCATGCAGGGGAACTACCCAGATAATTTTCAGAATTCCACTCCATGGTGGCCTCCAGGTCCTTGGGGTTTTCAACCACCTCCATTCCCACAGCACATGAACCCATACTCTCAACATCCTCAGTTCTTTCCTGACCCTTCTTTTTTAGGGCGTGGCCGCGGACAGAACCGCGGCAAAAGAAGAGGACAACAAACTGTCCAGTGGCAGACAGATCCCACGTTTCCCAACACGCGGAGCAGGAAGGCTGCGCTACAGAGCACCAGCACAGAAGCGATGGGAACCTAACGGTGAACCTTAGTTCGCGTGTCCTGACTCCCACTGAGCATCGTGTCTTAGAAAGAGGGCTTGGTTTCGTTCCAACTAACAAAGGCGATCCATTCCAAATGCGGATTGAACTTGAAAAAATTTTCAGGAAAGTACGCCTCCACTTCTTTTTCAAAGGCAAAACTGTCCCTGATACATCTGCTGATGATGGACCCATCAATATGGGATTACGCCCTAAATCCACCTTCACTCCCTTGGTTCATCAAGTTCCATCACAGGTTATCACCTTTGAGACTGCTGTCACACATGACATCATGAAGCTGCATGAGGCAGCCTCTCACTGTTTTCATAATCTCTCTAATCAAGAAAAGATTTCTCTCACGAACTTGTCCAAGGATGCGTCCATAATAATTAAACCAGCAGACAAGGGCGGCGCCACGGTTGTAATGGACATTGAACAGTACCGACATGAGTGTCTAAGACAATTGGGTAACATCCAGAACTATCGACGTCTGTCAGAAGATCCAACAGGACGGTTACTGACAATCATTAGGACTTTGGTGGATGAGGGCAGCACGGAAGGTTGGATAACACCTCAGGAGGCTAGGTTCCTGGTGGCAGACCATCCGGTGATACCTGGTTTCTACTGCCTTCCTAAAATCCACAAAGCCACTAGACCACCGCCAGGACGCCCGATTATCTCAGGGATCGGGTCTCTATTGGAGCCTCTATCCACGTTTGTGGATTTCTTTCTCAGACCTTTGGTAAGAGAAATGCGGACCTATCTACAGGACACAGTGGATGTCCTGAGATTGCTACCCGGTTTGGAATTCGACGTTGAGACTGACCTCCTGGTCAGCTTCGACGTTGAGTCCCTCTACACGAGTATACCACAGGAGGAGACTTTAGAAACTGTCAGACTACTACTATCGTCACAAGACCTTGACAGTATTACTCCTGTGAGCTTCATCCTTGAATGTGCCAGAATTGCCATGATGGAAAATTTATTTAAGTTTGAGGACCAGCTCTACTTACAGACCTCCGGAACATCTATGGGGAGTATTTTTGCCCCGAGCCTCGCCAATCTCTACGTTCATCAATTCGAACAAGAACATGTACTCAACCATAGCAACCCATTTTTATATCAGGTGTTGCTATGGAAGAGATACATTGATGATATTTTTGTGATATGACGAGGCTCTATGAGTGAGGTGCAATCATTCCATCAATGGCTCAACAATCAAACCAATATCTTAAATTCACGGTTGAGTGCAGCAAAGAAAAGCTCTCTTTTCTGGATCTGTCTATCTTTCCAGAATCAGGTAGGCTCCATAGCGAGCTGTATACAAAACCTATGGCTAGGAATTCCCTTCTTGATTACCGTAGCCATCACCCCAGGTCATTGCGAGCTAATCTACCAGTGGGCCAATATCTTCGTGTAAGAAGAAACTGCTCGTCGAAGGTACTTTTTGACAAGCATGCTAGCACTTTGTCCAAACAACTACAGGATAGACAATATCCCAAATACACAGTCAGAAGGGCCTGGAAACGCGCGTCTAACAACAACCGGGAGGCACTCCTGGAGAGGAGACCGACCAAACCTGTATTAGAGAGATTAACTTTTGTGAGTACGTTCAATGTCCATTCTAATAATGTCCAGAAGACAATACACAGACATTGGAACATTCTGAATATCCCAGACACCATCTTACCTTTACCGCTATTCTTCTTCAAGAGAGTGCCCAGTCTGCGTGACAGTCTGGTTCATACCAGACCCAGAACACCAGAGAGAGAGAGACCAACCACACTATGGGACCTTCCACCAGTACAGGGTCACTACCCATGTGGCTCCTGTAGTGTTTGCCCACAGACCATGAAAACTGACAAAATTGACCTAGGCATGGGAAAACCCTGGCTCTTAAGGAAACATACAAATTGTAATTCGGAACGAGTTATATACATGGTTATCTGTCCTTGTTCCCTAAGGTACATCGGGTATACCACCCGTAAAATCAAACTGAGGATCGGCGAGCACAAGAGCACGATTTGGTGCCAAAGACAATCAACACGCTTGACTGATCATTTCTTGGCCCACAAACATACTGCAGAAGATATGAGATGGGTAGTTCTAGAACAACCATTCATCCCACCACATATTAGTGACATCTCGAAGTTCCTATTCAAGAAGGAACAGAAGTGGATTTTCACCCTTAAAAGTGATAGCAAGGGACTGAATGACAATATACCCTGGCATTCGCTGTAGGACATCCTTTTTCCTTACGTCCACTTAGGTCTTCTCTGGACCCTTTGGGATAGCTAGATAGCCATCAGTGTCACTCAACATCTGTTATTCTTGCTTTTCAGTTCCCTTCCTCTATTGCAAGGCTGCGTACCACACGGTGTATTGCTGTATAGTGCTTTAAGTGTGACTACTGGCGATCTTGCATTTACAGCAGGATCTGCATCTCCATTGATTATATCCTGTGTAAATAAATATCAATATATGAGAAAATAAGGGCACTTTCCGTATGACATATAACGGTGCATTCCACATTTTTGCCTGTCGGGTGTATTCTCACGATCCGAGCAAACCTGTGTTAATCACAGTGTTCTATCTGCCATCATGATCGCCCTGAGGGTCAACACACGATGGCTCACTGAAGCGCTGCTCGTGTCTTAAACAATCAAGTGCGTGTATACAGAGAGATTCACGTATTAAGCACATGCGCTGACATGCATTATTTACACTCATGCACATATACATTGTTTTTGGAGTCTGCCCACATGAGAAACACCGTTCGCTCGGCGCATGCCTTACAACAACGCATGCGCGGAAAAGCGGCATCTCCATCAACAACCCTGTCTAGCTTTCACGCATGCGTATAGAGCCGTTTGCTCTACGCATGCGCTAGTCGGCAGTATCATGCGCTTCACGCTTGCGCATTTGTATATGGAATCACTAGTTACCGCTACGAGGATGCGCAATACAAGATCGACAATTTGCCGATTCAATTGTGTTGATTACACACAGCTGACAACAATCTTCGACCACATAAATAAACGAGCTTGCCCCCGTTCGGTACCTGCACTCCCACTTGGAAGCAGGCGCGAGGTACAGACGGAGAGGTAAGCACTGAAGGGCTCTTCTGCCATTGTTAGAGGTTGCTTTTTGACTTTTTCTAACTCTTCTCTGGGCACTATAAGTTTGAGAGTGAACCTTATCTTCAACTAGAGCTCTTATAGCTTTAAGCCCCCATCTTTCTAGACATTTGGGTGTGCTACATTTCCATCTTTTGTCTGGAGCAGGTTTCTCTGGCTAGTTGGCCTGGGGGAGCTGGGTGTCGCCATTAGGAACAACTGAGTTTTGTTTAAAGATTTTGGAAGTTGTGAAATACAACGCAATCAACTCTTATTGCGATGGCATATATTCTACTCTTCTTCCATGTTTTTTAACAGAGCGGGGCCTCATTTTTCCCGAGCGGGTGCCGGGTGAGGTGGGGTTGCTTCCCACATAAAGCTGGGTGAGTACTAAATTGTACATTGTAATATGATAAAAATATATAAAAGATTACTTTACAGTAATTTGAAGAGGGATTTGAGCCTCTAACGAAATGAATGAGACTTATTAGCTCCTATTTGTTGTGTGTGTTTTTTGTACTTTTTCCACTTGCTATATTGTGACGATTGGCAAACACATATGCATATGATAGATTTGGTGTATTACTTCTTCCACAGGGAGGTTAATCTACTCGCTGTTCCACCAGACAACATTGGGGATCCAAGGTTCTGGTAGGATTAATCCAGTCTTGATATTTGGCTTGTTTCCTGTTTAGTTTTTCACTGATTTTTTGCAGTGTATTTAACATCACGGTCCTGAAGAAAGCTGGATATAATTTATCCCTAGCTGAAACATGTCGACCACTCTGCACTACGCCTTGACATAGTGATATTTTCACACTATGTAGCGTTATTTTAATCTTAACACTGTAACAGTGCCCATTAAACATATTTTCTGTTACTGTAGATATTTTTACTTCACATTTTCACGTAGCACATCACCATCACCACATTACATACATTTGGCTAGAGGGTACCTTTGAATCCATCTTTACACCATCACCTGATGGGTTGGGTAAGATTGGATCTACCATCTGTATCCCAAATGACGATACCCCGCCATTTTGGTGGCCTGATGGGAGTTTTTCAGCCATCTGTAATTTCTGTTGTGTCCCACTCTTCCATGTAACTTTTGGATCAGTACACCACACCAGTGCTTCGACTTGGTATCTCCTGTGAGTATTTTTGTAAGCTACACAGCACCTGCACATGGGGTGGGATGGCGTGGGCCCTGGGTGTTGGGTGATCCAGGTATGGGTGGAGGTCCCTAATTAAGTCCGTTATGGTTCTGGGGTGTAGCCTGTACCTCTGCAGTATCTCAGGCTCAGTCAATTGGAACAGGGTGATCCTCTGCCTGTACACCTGCTCCTCCCTTCTCCATACCCTCTCACCTGCATCCTGTAGCCTTTGCCGCCTTGCAATCACATAGAATGCCACCATTCTTGCAACACTGTTGCATTTTGGGCCCTTTTTTATAGGCTGCACCTGGTTACCACCTGCTTTCAGTCCATGGTAAATACCGACTCTTAAATACCGATTTTCATTGAATTCGGTATTTTTGGCCTTTCCTACATCTCGATGGACATTTTTTACGATTTCTTATTTACCGATTCGGTAAATATGAACTCGGTAAATAAGGAATCGGTAAATACTGATTCGGAAAATATGGAATCGGTAAATACCGATTCGGTTCATTACCGATTCATATTTGCCGAATCGGTACTTTTTTGACACCTACATCTCATTTTCCGTATACCGGTCGGTAACGGCCGATTTTACCAATTTTTGGCCGTTACCGACTGGTATTTGCCTACCTACATCTGGCCCCAAATCTCTTATTCAATTCAGAGTGTGTGGTATTCATATTAATCACTATGCAGTATATCCATTGCCATGCTTCGTATTTGTTTTTGTACAAGTCAGATTCATTCTGCCAGATATCATATGTATTGTAGCACATATTGAATTAATCCTGGTGTGAGTCATATTAATTGTGCAGCACACTATGGATGTCATGAGGTGCCCTATATTGAGAGCTGTAATTTTGCAATGCAAAAACAACAGCTGATGGACAGAGTGCAGAACAATGTCATACATTAAAAGCAGTACAGAGATCTGGATCTAAACCCAGATCTGTTACTGGGGTGAATGTTTTGCCATTGTGCAACATTCCGTCCATCATCTTGTGTGTTTTGCTGTCATTTTAAAATGAGCACCTTCCCAAAGAGTGCACTAAAGATAAGCAACAACTTTATATGGAAGTGTTTGCGATGTGTAATCTATCAAAATCAGTGGCATAGTAAGGGTGCCATGGTTCCTAATCCAAGCCAGAAAAGAAATTAACCCCCCACACCTCTGGGTTGGTATTAAAAGACATCCATTACTAGGGCACAGAGGACTCCTTGTACTCCTGGGCATGGGTGCAACTGCATCTTGTGTCCTAATTATTCTACCTATAATTCCTCTCTATTTGTAATCTCCATGCTACTATTATCTCCTCTTCATACGTTTTCATATCCCTGTCCACTTCCACTCGAACTGCTAGCTTGTCCTTATCGGCTGCCTCTCTTTCAAAAAAAATTCTCTCCTTGCTCTTTCTTGCACTTCCACTTTTCTTTTTCAATTTCCACTCTGCTCCACTTTCTCCTCATTCTGCCTCCTCTCTTCAATCTACGTCCTGGTCTTTTCTATCCCACAAAGTCTGTCTAATCTTCCAAATGTCTCTCATCACACCCTTACATTATTGAATCTATATATTCTCTCTCTGCTTCTCTCTCATCTGATTCCTCTCCTTCGCTCAGACCGCATTGTTTGTCACCTCTTGGTATACCTATCCCCTTCTGGTTGCTTTGTCATCCTTTCCTTCTTTCTATCCCTCCCTTTTCCTCTCCTTTCTGTGTTTCACTCCCCTTTGTATTCCTCTCCCATTGTTGCTTATTCAGTTCTTCCTTTTTCTATCTCACTTCCATAGCACAACCTCTCCATGCATGCCTCCTTTTCTCTCTAGACTCAAATCTCCCCTCTCCTTCAAACTCCCAAATCATCATTCCTCGCCATCTTTCTATTATTTCGGTCCTTCCTACTGTTTACCTTTCCTATCCAGTACCTTTGCTTACATTCCAAGCCCAGTTCTTATCTTTTTTCCTTTTCTCTACTCTCAAATCTGTCTTTCCTATTTATTTGTTGGTTTTCTCTCCCTGGCTCTCCTCTTCCTGTATTCTCTCTACTTCATAACCCATTCTCACCCTTCCATTATATCCCTCATTAATTTCTCACCTCTACAGCTGCCCTCCTTATCCCAACCTCATGTTTCCACATCTACTTCATTCTACTCATTTGTTTTTCTTCATTTCTGCTGCCTTTCCACCTCATGCTATGGGTAGGCATGCCATGGGTGTTACAGTGGTTGTTCCCACGTAACACCCATGGCATTTCACACATTCACAACATGCTGTAAACCTTGGAATGCGTCAAAATCCTACCCTTACCCAGGGGAGGTGTAGGGAAGGCGTATGAGGAGAAATAACATTATTTCTCCTTGTTTTTTCCTCTTTCTGTGTGTGCTACATTCAGCCGCACACATGGAAAGAGGAAATCGCCTTCATTGATTGTTTTTGTGCAGGAAGGTGTCCCTTCCTGTGATATTAACATCACAGGTGGTACTCTCTGTCTCCTCTGCCTAACTTGTCTAACCTCCTCTAGAGTCCTCAAAAGGTAATGGGGCAGGCAACCTTGGCCACTCCAGGTGCCACCACCCTTGCTATCACTAAGAGGCTCACATACACACCTTACCACTTGTGATTGCTATAGAACAGGAACACTGATCTGGTTGTTTGATCCTCTTGTGTTTATATAGTGCTCAATACTCTGGAGAAATCTGCAAGGTATTCCGATTTATGTTGTGATTCTGGCATCTCTTTGGAATGCATGGTTGATAAGGATGTTGGATGTAGTGTATCCTATATGGGAGATGTTGGGTGAGGGGCATGAAATTCAAAGATATGATTCAGACATGCTTCTGAGAACATAGCTGCTGATAAATATGATATGTCGCAGAGGGAGTGACTATTGACCTACTATTTTGATTAAAAAATAGAATGTGCAGTTAGGTGAATTGGCACAGCTACATTTTTAGTCTCCCCTGAAATTGAAAGTGTTTGTAAATTTTATGATTTAACATTCTTCAAGAACCATAACAAAATAACAGCAGTTGGAGCAGGTTTAGACCGTCTTTAAAATCCGAAACATGTCTACAGAAATTTGCATGCTCAATGCCAGGTGCAAGCCATTTTTCTCTCATGCATAGGGGCCCCTTCTCTTTGGCATCTTTATTTCCTCCTGCTTTTATACAGTATAGCAACATTTTCTCTGTATTGGTCATTTGGTAACCTTACATTAGCTTGCCATAAGATCACAATCCGTCCTAATAATATTGACAAGTACCTGTTTAGATATTCTGATCCAGATTCATTAACACTTTACACTGAGTTTGTATCACAAAAGTGACAGAAACCCAGCACAAATGATGATTTGTGGCGCAAAGTTACCCACAGTAACACAAAGTAGCACTATGCCCTAGATTGTGTTACTTTGCATCAAGGGGGGTCATACCATAGGGGGTAAATGGGTGTTCCCATGCAACCACCTATAGGATTTGAGGCAACTCTGTATCTAATAATATTTATAGGCAGCCAATAAATTATGTCTCCTCAAGGAAGTCGAAACAGTGGAGCAACTTTTAAAAGACTCCATTTTTTTCAAACTTTGCCTGTGTGATGCACTGTACTGCACACATACATTGGGAAATGTCTTAAAGGATATTTTTTGAACTGGATGGATAAACTTCTAGTACAAAACCGATGCTTGACAGAATGCTCACATCATTGTACTAATCTGCGCCATTGGAATCCACATGAGTATGGATTTGCCACATGTGCTGTTATACGGTTCCCACTAGAAAATGTCGCACTTCATATTAGGGTGACAGAACTTCAAAATGTGGGGACTACAACAAAGTTTGTCTCTTGTCATAGTACTCACAATCCGAGTGCAATTTATGGTTATATGTATGTTGATGGACATATGGATGTTGAGGATGTTATATGCCCTAATGCTTCTGTAAGTTAGTCAGGTTCAGGTTTAAATGCACCTAAATGCTTTTGTAAGTTAGTCAAGTTCAGGTTCAGAACTTAGATATCTTTGTGTCTATGCCAAGGGAGGTACGCCGTTTTCCCTCGTCACCATGCCTGCTAGACTAAAGATGGGTGGGGTGGGTGGGTTGGGGAAGGTTGGGGTAGGGGGGGAAGAAGGGTGGGGGGGAGGGGAGTGGGGTTTCATTTCTGTTTTGTCGGTTTTGTTTATTTTACACACAGCTGCTACTATTTGCTGTCTAGGTCGGTCTGTCACTGTACTTAGCAAGATTCTCAAGAATGTCACTGCAAAAACACGAGGGAGTTCACACACAGTATTGTGGAAGATAATATTGACATGGGATGTTGAAGACCCTTATTGGCATGAGCACTGGCATGGGATGTTGAAGACCCTTACTCACGTATGTCTACTTATGGGGTTTGTAAATTATGTAGTGAATGTGGTATTTCTAGATGGTACACTCCACAATTAGTACACCGCTTGGTGTGTCCACTGTGGACAAAATAAAAATACTCTCCCTGAATGTCAAGGGCCTGAACCAGCCAAACAAGAGACAAAAGATATTAGATTATCTGCGCAGGCAGAGGGGGGACATTGTCCTTCTGCAAGAAACTAAAATTGATGCTAAGCAGTTTTATACACTAAAGAATAAATACTACTCCAAGGTTGTGGGATCTGAGGCAGTGGGGAAAAAAACGGAGTTCTAATGTTAATAGCGAAAAAGTCAAATGTTGAACTGCTCTCATCTACAGCAGATAATAAGGGGAGGTGGGTTACAGCTAGGCTTACCAAAGACAACACGGAATTCTATGTCACAAATGTATATACTCCAAAGACCAGCGACCTACATTTCTGGTCGGACCTAGCTAAACAGATTGGAACCATTCCAGACTCAGCCGTACACATCTTGGCCGGAGACTTTAATCTACCCATGGATCCTACCCTCGAAAGAGACTCCAGGTATGCCTTCCGGCCAAATAAATCCCACAAAGCCTTCACTAACCTATGCGACGCTTTCACCTTGTTGATTCAAGGAGATTATAAAATCCCACAGGTAGGGAATACACATTCTATTTCTCCCCGCACGATTCTTATTCTCGTATTGACCACCTCCTTATCACACAGAATGGCATCCCAAGAATAGAATGTAATGGTTGCACCCCCACATATGTGGGGTGTGTCCACCAAACTTTTAATGCAAGCAAGTTCTGGAAAAGCCAAAACTCCTTGACACGCCCACAGCGGCAATAACCCTGGATGCCGAAAAGGCTTTTGACAAAGTCGACTGGACTTTCCTGGAGGCAGTCCTAAATAAATTCAATCTGGGGAAAACATTCACGAAACTAGTAATGTCCCTTTATTTCCGTCCCACGGCGAAGGTAAGGGCAGGTGGCTCTTTCTCCTCCTCCTTGCATTTACAACAGGGGACGAGACAAGGGTGCCCACTCTCACCCTCCTTGTTTCTGCTGGCGATTGAACCATTCCTCTATCACATAAGAAATAATGACGTCATAGCTGGTATTTCATTTCAGGGCTGTAATATAAAACTTACAGCTTATGCGGATGACGTGTTGGTTGTGTCGGAGAGAGCGGGAGAGGCCATACCTGCACTTATGTCAACCATTGACGAGTTCTCTCGGGTCTCGGGATACAAATTGAACAAAGACAAAACGGAGGTCAAATTACTTAACAACGTAGGCGGCAGAGATATCATTGGGGACTCTGGTCTCACTTGGCAGCCACACTGCTTCAAATATCTAGGACAAGATTTTGACAAAGAACTACTCTCCACATTAAAAATCAATGAAAAATGAATCCTAAAAAAGATCTCCACCTTACTGGACGGATGGTCACCCAAATATCTTTCACGGTGGGGTAGGGCAGAAACCCTTAAAATGATGACCACGCCGTTGGTGAATTACTTGGCCAGCATGTTACCAATGACATTCACTGATGAGTTCCTCACCAAAGTAGACAAACTGTTTGGTAATTTCCTGTGGCAGGGTAAGAACGCCAGGATATCACTGAAAAAGCTACAGCTAGCTAAAGAAAAGGGCGGCCTAGGTCTTCCCTCTTTTAGGAATTACCAGACAGCATTCCTTTGCAAACAGGGGGCACAGTGGCTGATTGATACCCCATCTTATGTCCCGCTGTGGATAAATATTGAAAAATATATCATCGAAAACTCGCCACTAATGACCCTGCTTACCATGGACCTCTCTCATTTGCCTCACTCCAAATACATTATGTTGAACACCAGGCGCGCTCTCTTAAGACTAGACCAGGCCCACAAATCAGACCTAAAAATTAAGAAATTCACGATGATGGCCCTATGGCGGAACCCTTACTTTAAAATTGAAGGCAAAACCCTCTACTGGGAATCTTGGTTCAAGAAGGGCATTAATATGGTGAAAGGTCTTTACGATGGGACACAACCCCTACCCTTCTCCACACTCCAGGTTGTACATGACTTAACACCGATGGACTTTTATGACTTTCTGAAACTGAAGGCCAGCATATCAGCACGCTGCCTTACTCCCCACACACCCTGGCTCATGACCCACATGCCACGTCTCCTAGCGGCTGGCCACTTTGTATCTAAAGTGTACAAGCAACTCCTCCCTCTACCTAGGAAATCACATAGACAAGTTGAACTCAAATGGGAAACAGAACCCAACTCCACGGGCATTGCGCTTGACTGGGACACAATTCATAGAACGGCCTTCTCTAATAAGGTATCCCCGATCCTTTCCCAGACAAAATACATGTTACTGAATAGGACATTCTGGACCCCGGATAGACTATTTAAATGCCAATTGCGAGATAGCCCCACTTGCTGGAACTGCCAGTCTGGAATTGGCGATCTAGCCAATAAGCTTTTCCACTGCCCCTACCTACAAACCTATTGGGGGAAAATCTTTGATTGTATACAACATGTTTTCAAGTTGCAACCTGTGAGGGAATTTGTATATGTCATATTGGGGGCCCTTGAACCGAACTTGCCAAACGCACAAGATCGCCAGCTACTAGACTTGATGCTCACACTGGCGTGTAAGGTGGTTATATGTAAATGGAAAAACGCGTGAGAGGTTTGCTTTAAAATCTGGCAGGACTGGCTATCCTTTCTGAGAGGAGCTGATAATCCGGCGTTGCACTCTTCCCCTTGGCGATCCTCCAACAAGAGACTCTGGAAATGACTTGACGCGTCTTCCTTTCATTTTGACCCCCCGTGATATATCACTTAATGCTGTAACCTTACACAGCGCTCCTGTATGCCATGCTTTGTTCCACTGTGGGTGAGTAACCTAGTGTATGACCCACTTACTATTTTGTCTCGTTTCCATGTTACGGACTCCTGTGCCTGATCTAACCGATGACAGCTTATATCTGCATGTAACTGTACATTTATTTATTTATTTTGTTTATTCGTCTCCATGTAGTTTTGCCTCCAGCCATCAACAGATATTTGTATTTTAGACTTATTTCAGTATTGTATTGTATTGTTGTCAAACAGCACATTTGATTTAATCCTTGTATTTGATGCCTTATTGTATGTCATTTCTTTTTCTTCAATAAAAACGATTTGAATATAAAAATAAATGTGGGGGCTGAGCCCACCTACACCATCAGGTACTGTTGGACCAATTGTTAGCTAGCTTACAGTGCCTCACCTGAACCTCTGACTTTACCAAGGTGGCAGGTGATTTTGGAAACCTCAAATATGACACTCTGATCCCCAAGGGTATTGTGGAAACAGAGCTTACCCCTTTCTTTGTTTATTTATGCATGCCTATGGTAAAACACAAGAAAGATACGAAAAAAGTTTTCAATACATGTATTGAAACTATTTTAGTTGCATAGAAAGAATGAGCTGCGATTATTAGGCAGATAAAACAAACTAATGTCATCATGGTTAAAAGGATGAACATTCCAACCATGGTAGTCTTAGTGCTATATATTTATACCTATCACTACCCCTACTCTGAGAGCATAGTGGGTGTACCCTCTGCCCAATCTCTTAGGCTGGCCTGAGCCCCCATACCTGGATAACTTCGCCAGGCAATCAGCCTAGAGTTGATTGGCCATCCTTCTCTGCAGGATGAAAGATCAGCATTAGCAGGGCTGCATGTCGAACACAGCATTCGTTCCAGGACGGTAGTGACCGGAATGCTCCTCTGACCTCGAATAGGAGAGTGCACAGTTTACATAACAACTGTGTTAGAGATACAGTTCTGAAGCAATGATGTGTCTAGATGTTAGAAGCTGTCTCTGAACGGGCTACGGAAGCACTAGGAAATCTAGTCCTTGAACAGATGTACTGATTACATGAACAGAAAGGCTTTCTTAAAAGAATAATATTGTGCCTGCAAAAATATGAACAAATAATATTTCTAAAATTATGCACAGCCTAAAATGTCTAAAATGGAAAACTAAAAATGGAAAACCAAAGCGGGCTCAAGAGAGAGTCACAACACACTCCCCTTCGCTGTGAAAAGACCAAGGTACCATACACTAAACAAATGGTCACATTCACAATCTATGCAAACAGAAGCAATCTAATAACATGCCAATTACAATAAACTACAAACTATAAAACTTTCAAAAACAATTTATAAAAACAAAAGCTGAATTAAAACTCGAAGGAGGCTCCAAAGATGTTATCTATTTTCTTAGTGTTAAAGGAATCCAAGATTAATTCAGCATCTGCAGACAATATTTCCATAATGGCCTCGTTGATTAGTTCCAAATGGTCAGCGTTCCTGTAGCTAAAACACTCTAAAACGGTGTCATGCATTCACGACACCGCTGGACTGGTGGCAGATCCATCACCATTTTGCTTCGAAACCGAACATCCATTGCAGAACAGCAAAAATATGATTAAAATACCACAGATTAAGAATAACACTTGGTATGCTTTCAAAAACACTGGAAAACATAATCATGTATGAATGATGGTATCACTCTAACAATGGTCTGAAAAACACTCACAAAGCCAGAACCGATCACTGTAAAAAGGTGTACCACACCTACAGTGTGGAAGCATTGAATATGCAATGGACAAGCCCTACCAAAATGCTGAGGTAGATTTGTGCTAAGTAGGAACTGAATTTCGGAGGACAACCTTTCAACCTGTAGTTCAAAGGTTTCACAGGCAGATGTAAGTGCCACATCCTTCTGAAACAATAAGGCTTTCAGTCTGCTCAGTTTGTCATAGTTAACCTTAAAAGTTGGAATGGAAGGCCTTAAGCTAACTTTTGAAACTGTGTGCGTTGCAGGAAATAACACCGAATTACAACATTACTATATTATCTGAGAGACTGAACCCAAAGCAATCCTGATTCTTCAACATTAAATAACTTCCATTTGACAGTAAACTAATGACTGAACGAATCAAATAAGCTGGTATTCCTTTCAAATAACACACCATGTTGTCCATCAAAGCATTACACAGCCCGTGCACTAGTATTTGTTTACAAATTTGTGAGTAGAGGATTGAAGATTCACATTCGTTTCCACTAAAGGAACACATCCCGTTCTCCACTTACACATTTGTAATCCAAGGGCAATGACCGCAATTCATAGACGGAACACTCCTGTAAAGACTCATATCTGCTGGCTGGAAAATGTTTCATGCAAAATGTGAATTGAAATGTTGAAATTTGCAATGAGATCCCCCTGTGTATTAACCATACTGCTGTTGGTGTTTCAGCAACTGTGAAATGCAACTGTTCTAACTTCTCAATGTTTAACATTGTATAAGTGAAGTCTTGTTAAAGCCATTAATTGTTGCATACGTGTTAAATAAAAGGCAGGAACAATTCTGCTCTGTTTAAATAAAACCATGGCACGCGGTGCAATTTCTAAACTGCATGATCAATCTCGGCTGACTCTGTCCATGGCATAATAAAGACAGGTCATTTTGCATAATATCAATTGCAGATGATGCAATGTTATTTGAACTATAAACAGGAGTTGACAACATATTCATTCCATTAACAACAGCAAGCAATTTTTCCAAACTAGCTTGATTATTTTGTTTTAAACGTGCAGCAGTTTCCATTCGTGATCATTTCCAAATCTCATTGTACACAGCATAAATAAATCTTTTAGGACGCGGTGTCCTAGGACCTAACAAGAAATCTTGCAAATCCATGACATCCGATATTAGAGAGAAAGATGTTCCTTTATTGTTGTACTTGTCCTGTACTAGTACTATTACTTTTATTTTTACAAAGTGGTATGGCGTAACCACTGCTGGCATAACTTCCCTACGGAATAGGTATGAACTATCCCTGAGTGTTAAGACTGAGTGTAATGAGGCTTGGTCTGCTAACTTTAAAACCCTGTGTAGAGTTGACAACAGTTTGTGTCCACTAGCCACAATAACCACACACCAGGGCTTGAAACTGTTGAGTTGTATGATCCATTTTGCACCAAACTATTGAGCTGCTCCTTAGTGTAATTTACCAAATGTTTCTATTAGATCTGGGGGTCTCTAGTTGGCAGAGGTAGGTACCAATGTCCAAATAGGGACCCTTGCTTCTAGTCAGGGTAAGGGGGATTCACTCTTTAGATAACCCCTGCTCACCCCCTTGGTAGCTTGGCACAAACAGACAGGCTTATCAAAGGCAACGTGTAAAGTATTTGTACCAAAACTCACAGTAACACAGTGAAAACACCACAAATGGACTCCACACCAGTTTAGAAAAAATAGAAGTATTTAATCTAAACTAAACAAGACCAAAACAACAAAAATCCAACATACACTGTTCAAGGATATGATTTCAAAAGAGTTCTTAAGGTTGCGTTAAAATAATCCACAGTTGCGTCACGTTTAGCCAAAAGTACCTTTAGATGAGACAAAAGTTCCAAGTGAAAGCTGCAGCGTTGAAAAACAAGTGATGCGTCTTTCCTGAGACCCTGGGGAGGCGATGTGACAGCCCCGCTGGAAGCAGCGGGCGTATTGCGGTGACTCCAGTCTGTATGGGGAGGGATGCGATACCTTGTTTGGATTTCAATGCACACGTTTCATAGGAAGCGTCTCGCAAAGGTACGATGCGACAATCTTCGGGACGCGGCGATCTCAGGTGCGGCGGCGATGCGCAGCGTCGATCTTCTCCTCTCATGGCCCCTCGATGCGATAGCTCTGCGACAACTGTCGCAGCGACGTGATACGGTCCGCAAGCAAGCGGTGTGATGATCTCACCCAGCGACAACAGGCTCTGCAACGATACTCGCAGTGATGGTAATCTTTCCACACAGGAGCGATGCGTTTCGCAAGCGAAGGATGCATTGGTTCTTGCAGCGGCAACAGGCGCTGCGATGATCTCGATCTTCGCGGCAGAAATTTCCTCGCACTGTCGGGGATGCGCTCTGCAAGCGAGCGATGCATGAAACTTTGCGGAAAGTGTCTAGTTTCTTCTTGTCCAGCTTCCCAACTACAGGTAAAACTTACAGAGGCACCACAACTGGCCCAAGCACTCTAGGAAGGACAGAACTCTCAGTAGTGTTCAGGGAAGCTGGGGATGAAGTCCTTTTGTTTGTGGGACTTCTTAACAGGGAGCCAGCTCAACTCTTCAGTCTTCCAGCTTTCTCCTTGGCAGAGGTTCCCGGTCTGAACCATTTATGGGTGTTGCTTGAGCACTTTGTTTTCCTGGCTACTCCTTTCCTTTCAGAGAGGGGGCAGGGTCGTCAGCCACCCAGCAGGAGGTGGAGCCAGCATTGTGGAAGGCAGGCATAGCCCTATTCAGGCCCAGGTGCTATCCCCTCCCACCACTCTAGATGCCGATGGAGCTATTCAGCCCAGGGATGGCCCACTCAGCCTCTGGGAACCACCCAGCCCTTGCCACTCACAAACCACACAGTCAATTCACAAACAGGCCAAGGCACACAGAAAGGTCAGACCAGAGAACAGTCACTTTCTAAAAGTGCTGTTCTCAAACACAGGATTAGATAAAAACACCTATCCTAAAAGATGGGTTATTAAAATCTGAGTTCAGGGATACCAGACTTTTATGTCCTATCTTGCTCCTATGGGAAAATATGCAGGTAACCACAGTACACAGCATTCCCCATGACAGCCTAGAATAGTGAAAAACGAAAATGGATGTAATTCACTACCAGAGCATGTCACCTGCACCAGTACATGCTCCACCTTTCACATACACTGCACCCTGCCCAGGGGGGTACCTTGGGCCTTCCATAGGGGTGACCAATGTGCACAAAAAGGGAAGGGCTAGGCCTGGTCAGTGGGGACACTGGCCAGGTTGACATGGCAGTTCACAGACTGCACGCAGGTACTGCGGTGGCAGGCCTGAGACACCATTTTAGGGCTACTCATGTGGGTGGCACAATCAGTGCTGCAGGCCCACTAGTACCATTTGAATCACCAGCCCTGGCACACTCAGTGCACTTTACTAGGGACTTCTTGGTGATATAAATATGCCACTCATGGATAACCAATTACAATAACAATGTATACAGAGAGCATATGCACTTTAGCACTCGTCAGCAGTGGTAAAGTGCCCAGAGACCTATTGCCAACAACCACAGGTCAGGAAAAACAAGGGATGAGGAAGCAAATAATTTGGGGATAACCCTGCAAAAAGGGCCATTTCCAACACAACCCCCTTCCAGCCTAAAGCCAGGGTAGACCAAGCGATACCTCAATGGGATTCCCTGCTTAGGGCGATAGAACACGGAAACAGCAGGGCACTATTCCTGTTCTATGCCTTCCTGATCCCAGTTGGATCACTCTATCCATATTCTCAGGGTCCACCAAGCCAATCCATGTGGAACCCTTCTCCTCCTCTGTGGGCACCACCTGTGCAGCACCTAACCTTAGCCTGCTCACAGGTGTGTCCCAACAGACAGACAGCAAGCCACAGTGCCCACTGACAGTGATGAGGAATGAGTCCCAGGCCTTATGCCTCTCAGGGCTCTCAAACCCCTGTGGCGTCAGAGGGTGGGGGGCAGTAGCCCCAGGTGCTTGGCACCCTTTGTCCACTCTCCCTCCTGTCAGGTCAGGTCTGACATCCTGGCACTGACCCAACAGTCCCGGGTCTGTATCCTGCGGCTGGACAGGAGGCTGGGGTGGGCTTTCCCATACCAGGTCCTCAGCTTCCTTGGGGCTCTGTACCCTCCCACCTGGAGCAGTGCTCCCTTCTAGAATAGTCAGTGCACCTGTGGCAGGTGTCCTGCACCATTCGCCCACCAGTCCAGGGGTTCTATCCTGCAACTGGGATTCCCGGTCAGGGGGGACACCCCGGGCCTGGCCCTCCAACCTAGGGTCTAAACCCTCCTGACAAACCGGGGTGAGAGGCGAGGACTCCCCCCCTCTACACCCCCTTCCAGAGTTCTGCACCCTCCCACTTGGAATGGTGCCCCTAGAAGACAAACTGGTAGGGACACTGCTTACAGATGTCCCTCCCTCCAGGTGAGGCAACACCTGAACCTGGCTTCCCAACCCAGGGACCAACCCCTGCGGTTGAACACTTGCCCGGCGCACCAGGACTTCACTCACAGATGTGTCAACATTGGTAGACAGTACCCACCTGGCCAACACAACGGTGTGGCCCAGTCCACCCCCAGGGTGTGACTTCTGCCCCCTTCCAGGGGCCATCCTGTCCACCAGGACACCCAGCCACAGGGGCCACTAACAACGGTCAGTGATGAGAGCCAGGCCTCACGCCATTCAGGCCTCTCTAACCTCTGTGGCATCAGAAAGTGGGGGGCAGTAGCCCCAGGTGCCTGGCACCTTTTCTTCACTCTCTCCCTTGCCAAGTCAGGTAGGCCATCTTGACACTGGCCCGCCAGCCCATGGTCTGTACCCTCAGGCTGACCAGAGGTCACAGGTGAGGCTTCCCTTTCCCCACCCCTCCTTCTGGGTTCCCGCACTCTCCTCCCAGGAGAGGCACCCTCAGAACACAACTCTCCTACCAGTTCAGGACCTTTGTCCAACAACTGGTCTCCCATCCTAGGTGCTAAACCCTCAGGTTGCACCAGGATCAGAGGCAAGGACTCCCTCACCCTGCGCCCCCTTCCAGAGTGCTGCACCTCTCCACTGGAGTGGTACCCCTGGAAGCCAAACCGGTCAGGACACTGATTACAGATGTCCTTCCCTCCAGGTCAGGCTGAACCCAAACCTGGCCTCGAACCTAGGGACTAAACCCTGAGGTTGAACACCTGCCTGGCAGGCCAGGACTTCTGGGGACTCACACAGTATCCCCCCGAGGGTGACACATGACTCGTGTCTTGTGACAGTCTGCCTGGCAAAGATCTCCCGACCCCTGTCTACCTGACAGTGCACGAAGATCCCCCAAGACAGAAGTGGTATCGCCATGGTCACTCCTGGGAGACTCAGCCCTTCTGGCTGGTCCCTGACCCACTGGTTCTCCCACTGGGGAACACACCCCCCTCTCACCCCTCACTCTGGACTTCTGCACCCTCCCAAATGGAACGGTACCGCCAGACACCAGAACCACTGGAGCTCTGTTTACAGATGCTCCAGATTCTCCTGACCCTAAGAGATCCCCCTCAAATGGCCTTCTAGTACAGCCTAGGTCACCAACCTGGTGTTCCCCTAAGGAACCCTCCAGGCCCTGAGACTGGGTAACGGGCACACTGGGACCCACAGTCCAACACTCACTCCTTCTCTACTGAGACATGACATGAACCCCTACTCCCCTCCCACTACACTGGGACCTACATGTGCTACACTGAACCTCCTCCACCTCACAGGTCTGGGAGATTTCTGCGCCATTCCTTTTGGGATCACTCCCCAATGCCTCTTCAGACTCTCTGGACTCCACCAAGAGATCTGCCTCATGGGCAAGCTCCCTGGGATTAGCGAACTCACACTCCACCGGGTGTTGGCATAGCTCTGGAAAACAGGGACTTAAAATATGCTCTCCAACAAATGAATCACACAGCCCCCCACAGTTGTTAACCAAGTTACCCTTTGCCTCACACAAGTACCCCACATCACTCTCCTGAGATTGGCAAGACAGTGTCCTACTGTCTCTGTCATACAGCCCACTTCTGGGCAGTCTCCACACTCACACACCAAGGTTTCTACCATGGGGGAACCCCTCTCCCTGCAACTCTCATCCAGAGTCTGTAGAGTGTCCCTCCCACCACTAAGAATAGGGTCCCCTGTGCCAGTCCCCCAATCTACTTCAGGGACACCACACACCAATGGAACTATATCATAAACCTTAACCCCCTGGTGTGGGTCAACCCCCTCCCTCACGTCAGGCACCACATCTTGGGTGTTTGTACCTTTCTCTCAGCACTAGAACCTACAATCTTGCTGCCACCATCTGAGCTGGACTCCACCTCCTACTCAGCAAAGCTCACTTCTTGAGCGACCCATTTTTCTTCTTCAGCTGAGACACTCATGGCCTCAAGCCTCTCGAGCTCCAAATCAAGCTCCCTCATCCTTTATTCATGTGCCAAGGTCAATTTTAATTCCTTCAGGGCTCGAGCATTCTTGCTCTCTTCTGCCGTGTTCTGGGATTCTATTTCCATCAGATTGAATTCAAGCCTCAAGACTTCTAACTCATGATCTATAGCCCTTTGGTTTTCCTCCAACTCCTCTGGGGAAAAACTTCTAGCAGAATGATTGCTGCCAGCCCTGGAGGCTGCTCTGGACACAGGCAGATCCTGTGCCCTGAAACCATCCCCTTCTGCATCCTCATCCACTTCTGCACCATCTGTCTCCCCAGACTCTTTAGTCTCCCACCAGTCCCTTAAAGCCTTCTGTAGCTCTTCCTTCCTGGAGCGGCTCTTCATGGGACATCCAAAGCTGCTGCAGAACTACTTGAGTTGACCTACTTTGTAATCACTTAACATTTCAATATCAAACTGCATTTCTGCAACCTCGCTTGCTGGTTTATTATTCTGAGAAATGATACGTGGATACTTTCAGGCTTACGATCAAAAATAGAACCAAAACAAAACACAAGACTAGTGATGTACACCAATTACTGTGGGTCAAGTCCAAATACAAGTTCAAATCCTCATCGCTGACCACCAATGTTAGATCTGGGTGTCTCTAGTTGGCAGAGGTAGGTACCAATGTCCAAACAGGGACCCTTGCTTCTTGTCAGGGTAAGGGGGATACACTCTTTAGATAATCCGTGCTGACCCCCTTGGTAGCTTGGCACGAGCAGACAGGCTTATCAAAGGCAATGTGTAAAGTATTTGTACCAACACTCACAGTAACACAGTAAAAACACCACAAATGGACTCCACACCAGTTTAGAAAAAATAGAAGTATTTAATCTAAACTAAATAAGACCAAAAGAACAAAAATCCAACATACAGAGTTCAAGGATATGATTGCAAAAGAGTTCTTAAGGTTGCGTTAAAATAATCCACAGTTGCGTCACGTTTAGCCAAAAGTACCTTTAGATGAGACAAAAGTTCCAAATGAAAGCTGCAGCGTTGAAAAACAAGTGATGTGTCACTCCTTGACATCGCTCTCGTGGTTTCTGCCGTCGTATTTTCCCTCCCCTGGGGCCCGCCCCGTGCCCATTCGCTGCCCCTTCCACCTCCCGCCTCCCAGCTGACCCTCCCTCCCTACCTCCCCCTCATATGGCAGCCGCTGCGCGGTAGAGAGAGTGACCCCTGACCTTCTGGTAGGGTGCTCCCCCCTCCGCTGCAGCGCCTCCAACGACAGTCCCTTGTGCCCTCTGTGGCCGCTCCTTCGGACTCCCCTCCCTGGTGCCACGATCGCCTCACCGCCGCCTCTGAGTGCCCGTGCCCACCCCTCTGCCCTCTGTATCCTGACTGCCTGAGCCCCGCTTTTCTTTTTTGTTCCCCGTGTGCCTGCCTCTCCTTTGCCTAACTGGTCTTGCCCTTGAGCGTGCCTGCCTTCCCTTGGCATCGCTCTCGTGGTTTCCGCCGTCGTATTTTCCCGCCGCTGCGTCCCCTGCGGCCCCGCCCCCGTGCCCATTTGCTGCCCCTTTCCGCCTCCCGCCTCCCAGCTGACCCTCCATCCCCACTTCCCCCTCATATGGCGGCGCGCCTACGGGAAGCCCGTCTGCGCCCATCCGCGCCTGGACCGCGCCCAGCGCCAGTACCCCTGGCCCCCACGCCAGCGACAAAGCAAGACTCCACTACGACGCCCACACCCTCATCGCTCTCAATCACGGACGGACCTCCAACTGCTACAAAGCCACCGCCAAGCGTACCCATGGCCCCTTCACCTGCCGAAACTTCACCTTCACCTGCACCAATGACGCCAAAGCACGGACAGCAACGGGATCCAACCAAATGCGATGCATCCTGCTCAACACCCGCTCCGCACGCAAGCACGCCATTGAGCTCTGGGACCTAATCACCACCACATCACCAGACATCGCCTTCCTGACCGAGACCTGGTTGAACAAAACCTCTGCCCCAGACATCGCAGTGGCCATCCCCGACTGATACAAGATCTCCCGCAGAGACCGATCCAATGGAGTCGGAGGAGGAATCGCCATCGTCAACAAGAACACCATAAAGGTCTCCACAAACACCGACGACACCCTCACCACCGCCGAACACCTGCACTTCAAGATCCACACGGACCCCAAGACCACGCTCAGAGGCACCCTCGTCTACAGCCCGCCGGCCCGCGTCCCCAATTCTCCAACTCCATCGCCGACTTCGTCAGCACGCACGCTCTGACCTCCACCAACTACATCCTGCTCGGCGACCTGAACTACCATCTGAAGAATAACAATGACAGCAACTCTTCCACCCTGGCCGACAACCTTGCCACCCTCGGAATGAAACAGATCGTCACCACCCCGACTCACATTGCTGGTCACACGCTCGATGCCATCTTCTCCTCCAGCCCCCATGTCACCTTCAGCCACACTTCCGAACTCACCTGGACCGACCACCACTTCACCTTCCAGAAACCCGTCACCCACCACCGCACCCTACAGATCCCCCGCTGACGCTGGGGCAAAGTCACCAAGGAACTACTAGAAACTCACCTCGCACTCAATCCACCAACCAGCCCCATCGACCCAGATGAGGGGGTCCGCACCCTCAGACTCTGGATGGAAGACTGCGCCAACACCGTAGCACCTGCTAGGCTACCCACCAACAGAGACACCAGCCAGAGAGCCAGCTGGTTCACCCCGGACCTCCTGGCCTCCAAGCGACCTGCCGAAAACTCAAAAACACCGGGCTCAGCGATAGAACGCCCGCCAACCGCACAGCCCACAAAGACGCCATTCGCAACCATCACCACCTCATCAGGACCACCAAAAGAGCCTCATTCACAGACCGCCTCGACAACAACGCCCACAACAACAAAGAGCTCTTCAACATCGTTAAAGAACTCTCCAATCCCAACTCCTGCACCAACGACATCCCGCCTTCACAAGCCCTGTACGACACACTCGCTGCCTTTTTTCAACGCAAGATCACCGACATCCACGACAGCTTCAACCCGAGGTTGAACCCTACAGACCCCGCCACGACGAACACTCGATCCCCACCCACCACGACCTCCTGACCACCTGGACCGACGTCAGCACCGAAGACATAATCAAGACCATGAACACCATCCACTCAGGTTCCCCGTTTGATCCTCTTCCCCACCACATCGCCAACAAGGCGGACAGCCTCATCACACCCCACCTGCGTAACATCAGCAACCTCTCCTTCGGAACCGTCCACCTTCCCTGAGAACTGGAAGCACTCTGAGATCAACGCCCTGCTAAAACAAACTCGCCGCTACGACGCAGGGATCCGAGACAAGGCCCTGGACTGGACCTCCTCCTTCCTCACCGACAGAACCCAGAGAGTCCGCCTCCCCCCGTTCCATTCCGGAACCACCAAAACCATCTGCGGCATCCCACAGGGATCCTCCCTCAGCCCGACTCTTTTCAACATCTACATGGCTCCCCTCGCTCACATCGCCAGACGACACAACCTCAACATAATCTCCTACGCCGACGATACCCAACTGATCCTCTCCCTCACCAAGGACCCCCTCATTGCCAAATCCAACCTGCACCAGGGCATGAAGGCCGTCGCCGACTGGATGGAGGCAAGCCAGCTCAAGCTGAACACAGACAAGACGGAGATCCTCATCCTTGGGCCCAACCCATCAGCCTGGGACGATTCCTGGTGGCCTGCATCACTGGGAACCCCCCCCGGCACCTACCAACCACGCACACAACCTAGGGGTCATCCTTGACTCCAAGCTCAGCATGAACAACCAAGTCAATGCAGTCTCCTCCTCCTGCTTCCACACCCTCCGAATGCTCCGCAAGATCTACAGATGGATCCTGCGGACACATGGAAAACTGTCACCCATGCCCTCGTCAGCAGCCGGCTCGACTACGGAAACGCCCTCTACGCCGGAGCCCCATCCAAACTCATCAACAGACTCCAAAGATCCAGAACGCCTCCGCATGCCTGATTCTAGACGTCCCACGCAGAGACCACATCACCCCGCACCTGAGAGACCTGCACTGGCTCCCCGTTGACAAAAGAATCACATTGAAACTCATGATCCATGCACACAAAGCACTCCACATGAGCGGCCCAGCCTACCCCAACAACAGACTCTCCTTCCACGTGCCCAACAGGAAACTCCGTTCCGCTGACCTGTCCCTGGCCTCGGTCCCACGCATCCACAGAACCACCGCCGGGGGGCGATCATTCTACTATCGTGCTGCCAAGACCTGGATCGCCCTCCCCCTCCACCTACGACAGACCGCAGACCTCCCGGCCTTCAGAAGACTGCTCAAGACCTGGCTCTTCGACCACTCGCAGCAGTTCCCCCCCAGTGCCTTGTGACCCTAACGGGTAAGTAGTGCGCTTTATAAATTCCCTGATTGATTGATTGATTGAAACCCTGGGGAGGCGATGCCACAACCCCGCTGGACGCAGAGGGCGTATTGCGGTGACTCCGGTCTGTATGGGGAGGTATGCAATACCTTGTATGGATTCCGGTGCACAGATTTCGTAGGAAGCGTCTCGCAAAGGTACAATGCGATGATCTTCGGGACGGTGGCGATCTCAGGTGCGTCGGCGATGCGCAGCGCCGATATTCTCCTCTCGCGGCCCCCCGATGCGATGGCTCTGTGACGACTCTCACAGCGACGTGATGCGGTCCGCAAGCAAGTGGTGCGACGATCTGACCCAGCGATGACAGGCTCTGCGATGATACTCGCATCGATTGTAAATATTCTCGCAACAGAGCGATGCGTTCCACAAGCAAAGGATGCATTGGTTCTTGTAGCGGCAACAGGCGCTGCGACGATCTCGATCTTCGCGGCGCTGGGAATTTCCTCCCACTGTCGGGGATGCGCTACGCAAGCGAGCGATGCGTGAAACTTTACAGAAAGTGTCTAGTTTCTTTTTGTCCAGCTTCCCAACAACAGGCACAACTTCCAGAGGCACCACAACTGGCCCAAGCACTCTAGGAAGCACAGAACATTCTCAGTAGAGTTCAGGGAAGCTAGGGGTGAAGTCCTTTTGTTCCTGGGACTACTTAACTCAGGCCCTTGGAGATCTCTTCAACCAAGGGGACACAGCACAATAAAAAGTCCTTCCCCTCTCCTTGGCAGCAAAGCAACTGTAGGTCAGCCCACAAGTACACAGCAGGACAGTCCTTCCTCTTCAGTCTTCCAGCTTTCTCCTTGGCAGAGGTTCCTTCTTGATTCCAGGATGATCTAGTTTTCTGTAGTCTGGGGTCCTATACTTTTACCCCTAAATGTTTTTGTTCCCTTTGTGCAGGAGGGCTCTGAGCCCGGTCTGAACCAGGTCTGGGTGTTCCTTGAGCACTTTGTTTTCCTGGCTTCTCCTTTCTTTTCAGAGAGAGGGGCAGGGTCGTCAGCCGACCAGCAGGAGGTGGAGCCAGCATTGTGGAAGGTAGGCACAGCCCTATTCAGGCCCAGGTGCTAGCCCCTCCCACCACTCTAGATGCAGATGGAGCTATTCAGCCCAGGGATGCCCCACTCAGCCTCTGGGAGCAGCCCAAACCCTGCCACTCACAAACCAGACAGTCAATTCACAAACAGGCCAAGGCACACAGAAAGGTCAGACAAGAGAACAGCCACTTTCTAAAAGTGCTGTTCTCAAACACAGGATTTAAAAATCACCTTTCCTAAAAGATGGGTTATTAAATTCTGAGTTCAGGGATACCAGACTTTTATGTCCTATCTTGCTCCTAATGGGAGATATGCAGGTAACCACTGTACACAGCATTCCCCATGATAGCCTACGGGCAAGATAGCCTTACAATAGTGAAAAATGAAAATGGCTGTAATTCACTACCAGAGCATGTCATCTGCACCAGTGCATGGTCTACCTTATACATACACTGCACCCTGCCCAAGGGGGTACCTTGGTCCTTCCAGAGGGGTGTCCAATATGTACAGAAAGGGAAGGGTTAGGCCTGGTCACTGGGGACATTCAGTTCTATTAGGAATTGACTATTCATTTGTCCAGCATGTTGCACTTTTAGTTAGAAGGTCTTTTCTTAATGATTCAGCCCTTTGTTGGGCTTTTTGGATGTATATTTTTATTGGTACCCCTACAAATGCATTTGTTCTTATTTAATAGTTGGTTGCTCAAAAATATTGTTCCTTGTCCTGATGATGACTTGACAAAGGTTCAAACCGCATCAGCGTTCCCTCTGGCATATTAGGAGGACGTATTTAGTGCATTATTGATCCTGTTATTTTACGAACAAACATTTCTGCATATATTTTTTCCAATATGCTTGTTTTTTGTTTTCATTGTGATTTGTATTAGTATGTTTTTTAGGTGTAACCTTACGAGTGCAAATTATATTTTTGTATTAGGACAGGTATTTGTTATGTTTTATAAACTACAATTACAATCACAACGTTTATTTTGAGTGCCTTCGTACTTTTCATATGTCTCCCTTATTGTGAGTGTGACACTGAATTTGATCAATGTCACAATTTATTCTTTGAATAGTTGTTATATAGATTTCCTTTTATATTTTCTTCCCTGAACTACTGTACCTGTTATATTATTTACTGGCCCCAGGTTCTGCCCCTGTTGGATGTAATCATTCTCATTTCAGTGCCTGCAATGGCTGTTTATCGAGAAAACACATCCCACTGTCCGCTAACGCCGATGTTGCTCTCATATTCATACAGATACTGAGTGATAATCAGATTAATGAAGTAAGACAAAACATATTTCCTCCGGAGAACATGGGACAGTGTTCTCTATGACCCAGTTCTAGAATGCAGCACACATTCTGGCACATAGCGAATGAACAAGAGCTCTGAACAGTCTAATATGCGAACCTGACTGCAGAGTGCCTTGATTTCACTTAGGAAATAGTGTACTTAATCGTCACCTTCTGCAATAAGAAAGCAAACGTGCATCAAAGAACAAGTTACTTACCTTCGGTAACGATGTATCTGTAAGAGATCCTTACCTTAGAATTACCCGAGGATTCAGACTGGATCCGCAGAATTTTTTCTCAGCAGGACCCCTGTGCTTCAATAGGTGCCGTCAGTTGACTCCGGCGTCGTGGCCGCTGGGATGACGTCGCAGTGCCTACATAGGTGCTGCCCCTGCGTGCTGACGTCAGTTCTGGCACGACTTTCGAAGCCGGAAGCGCAGAGCCATGAAAGATACTAACCACCGGTGCACCACAAGTAGGGCCTTGTAAGGGAGTCTTTATCTCTAGAAGTCAGTTCGCAAAGCAGGGAGGATGGGTGGGGCGGTAAGGAATCTATAACTAACCTATGACTCTTACAGATACATTGTTACCCAAGGTAAGAAACTTGTACATCTGAAAGAGACAGTTAGTTATAGATTCCATAACTTTAGAATAGATACCAGAGCAAAACCGTCCCCAGAGGAGAGTCTGCAAACTAATTTTGGAGGACCGAACAGGCAAAACAGCCGTCCCTCCGGACTTGGCTATCCAGGCAGTAATGTCTGGTGAACGTGTGCAAGGATGCTCATGTGGCTGCCAAGAAGTGGGACTCCGCATGTTAATGCAGTGGTGGCTGCTGTAGCCCTAGTGGAATGAGCCTGCAGCCCCACTGGAGGTTCCTTTTTCAACGCATCAACAGAAGTCAAAACTACTTCCGGTTGCCACGATAACCTGTCGGGTTGACAGGCTAGTCATCACAAAGTCTCCCTTACTTAAGAGGGATGACCTCGCGGACGCGTATGACTGCCACAGGCTTTTGCATTCTCTTGCATCTCTGCTCTGCATTTTGTGACCGCTTTGTGACCGTGTATATCACTTAGGTATTTTACTTTACATTTTTGTAACCCTAGTTATTTTAAACTACCGCTATCTGGTTATTTGTGTGAAAATTGAATTTAGTTCTACTATTTTTTAAATTGCATATTTGCACAGAGCACCTGGCCCAGGCTCTCCTGTATTTACTGCTGCTCGCTCTCCGGTCCACCACAGGCTTTTCCTTCCTGATTCAGTGGAGAGAGCAGGCGCGTCAACCGAAGCCGAAACTACTTCCGGTTGCAGCGGTAACCTGTTGGGTTGACGAGCTAGTCGTCACAAAGTCTCCCTTACTTAAGAGGGATGAACTCACGGACGCATAGCGGATGCGTGCTGCGGGTGCGCCTAATGCAAGCCTGTCTGCGCCGAGCCGTCTACAGGAGCCAGGACCCCTATCCAACAAGCCCCAGGTAATGTTTCAAGGCTTCAATACTCGGCCATTCAACTTAAACAGGTTAGACAGCGTATTACAACATACCATACTATCATTCCTCTTGTTCATCTTGAAGGACCGTTCACCTGTAAACGCTGCCACTTTCAGAGCTGCCCAGGAGACAGCTCTCTCCTGAGTTGGGGGATTGTCATACTAGTCATGACAAGCAGATACATGTGGGTACTCCCCCCCAAACACCCAGTGAGTCCCAATGCCACAAATATTACTCCCTCCTGGAGAGGTTTTTTAGAGAATGTAATATCCCTGCCCAAACACGCTACTGAATTATGGGACCTACTGAATTCTGATTCCCCTGACTAGTCTTCCTTACAGAGACCTGTCTTAAACCCTCCTCACTACCAGCTATTACCCTTGCCCTTCCCGATAAGTACCGGATTTTCAGGCTGGACAGGGAAAGTAAAGTGGCAGGAGGCATAGCTAATATATACAAAGATGCTTTGAATGTCTCCGTTATCGACTCCACTTCTGTCAAAGATATGGAAATATGTATTTACTTAGATTGAGTTTACTTCCCAGGACTGCCTAAAGTGCTCACTCATTTACCCCTCCCCCCCCCCGGCCTCTCAAAGATTTTAATCTCTCAAACCTCAAAATGATAGAGAAAATTTGCCCCTCACATCATTTCCACCAAGCACTTTTTGCTATTAGGGGATTTCAAAATTCACAGTGAGGACAGTGTGAACCCCGACGCTGTTAATTTTCTTGCTCATATGGCCTCCTTAGGCCTAGTAAAGATCAATGTAGGCCGCACCCATTCGGCCGGCCACACCTTGGACCTCGTTCTCACCAATTTGTCCTATATATCCGCAGAACCCCTGTCGCAAAAAGGAAGTCCATGTGCCGGGTGTATAAACAGGATAGCTTTATTCAGACCTAGGGCCCCATTAGGATGGCGGGCGTATCACCCCCGCCAGGCCGGTGGTAGCCTGCCATCCATGCAGAAATGACCCCCCGCCATATTATAATGGCTGGGGGGTCCGTGGCGGACGGAAAGACCGTCCTCCGCTTTTCCGCCTAGTCGACATGTAGACCGGGTGTAAAAGGGTTCCATATGGTGGCGGTGTCTGAAAGACCCCGCCAGTCATATTAGATTGTGCATTTTTCAATGCCTTTCCGTGGCGCCACGGAAAGGCATACAGAGTCTGCTTTGGGGGCCCATTGCAGGCCCCCATGGACTCAGGGGGTGGGGGTGTACATGGGGGGTACGGTGCCTGTCACGTAGTGCTTTGAAAAGCACTGTAGTATAGTTCCTATATTCCCAATAGGCTCTGTGCATTGGAATAATATAAACAGCAGTGTAGACGTAGGACTGATGTCGACTAGGTCTCTACTGACTATATCAGACTTAATTAGTTTTGCCAGCTAGCTCAGAGGTCACTAGAAACCTTCTCGAATAAATAAGGAGGAGTTTAACTTCCTTGGATAGACAAGAAGGGATTAGCTTCTGACAACCATAAAACATGACTACTTTGCTCCCTCAGAATAAGAGTGTATCTCTAGAGTCGTGTGAAAACAATAGACAGCTATTTCACTCAGTCAATCGTGCGTACTTAGTTTCACCAGAGTGCAGAGAAATAGAGAGACGGGCGTTTTCAATAAAAGGTGTTATTTATTGAGCAGTCTTCTTTCTCATGCAAGAGAAATGAATTGCCACAATTGCAATACTTATAGTAAAGTAAAGTGCGTACAGTAAAGGGAGTATTATAAAATAATACTGTAAAAGCATTGATATGGTTTCTTAGCCATATGATACTTTAAAATAGATAAAATATATACATACATAAAAACATTGACTAACGTACTCAACTAGTGCTTCTAAATACGCCTACCCTGGTGTACCTGACCTAAGCCTAATACGTGGGAAGGAGTAAGTAAGTAGCAGTTTAAGTTAAGTTGGTTTTGCCAAGAATCTGAATCAAGAATTCTCTTTAAGTGTTTAGTCAGCTCCATACCTGGGTAATAGAATGCAGGAGGTCTGGTATCTCTCTCTCAGGACTCGATATCCCATCAACCCGCAAGGGGGGCTGGAAACACCGGAGCTGGATTTCTCGGCAGGAGAAAAGACAGCGTCTCTCTCAGTGCGTCAAAAGGGAGGGCGGCCTCCGTGGGCTCTCACATCAGCTGGGCTCTCGGGCAAGTAGATAGCCGCTCTGCTCCAAACCACTGTGTGTTTGCTTAAGGCAACGTTGGTATATTTATACCTGAAAGGTGCCGGGTTTGACGTAAGGTTGGACATAAGACGTCAATAAAAGATGTCACTAAGAACTGGCCGTTCTCTCAGTGTTCGCAGGAGTTCTTGGCCAAATCAAAACAGAAGCATGGGGAATTCCCAGGTTGCTGGAGGTTTGTTTTGTTTAAAGAACGTGTTGTACTTTCTAGGAGTCTGGGGAAGTAGCCTTGCTTAATTTGGACTGCATGGGCTACGACTAAATATGGATATGATTTTTATGCCTTTATAAGGATATTATTTATTATAGCCATACAAGGGCATAAATTGGGAATATCGAATTAGGGTCCTAGATAGAAATACAACACCCACTCCACGATTTAATGTCCATCATTACTTAAAACTAAGCAACAGTAAACATATAACGATGCATGTGTGTTTTCTAACCCACCCCAAAATACATAAATCGCATTTGAAATGGTATTTGGTAAATACACGAAAATGAGTATTGGTACTGTACGCTTTTCAAGCAGTTGTATCATTCAGTTAAAAATGCATTTATTTATATATATATATATATATATATATATATATATATATATATATATATATAATCAGCTGAATGAATTGCGAAAAGTACACATGAAATGGCTCTGAATACAGAAAAGAAGGTCGAGACCATTCCATCACATAATAATAAAAATGCTGTACATGTGCTAGAGGCTGAGGTAAAATATTGTCTCTAGTGTTCCTAAAATAGAAGCTCTGTTCTCTAAGAATAGTTCTACTTTAAGCAGAGTACATGTGCCAGAAAAAGGTAAATATTTTGGAAGTGAAAAAAATAAAAATTCGCTTTCTGGGGAAAAATAGTTCCAAATGTTTTCAGTAGCTTTTGTTTATCAAAGCTGAAGGCCAAATTCAGAGTTCAGGGAACGCTGTGTGCTCGTTGTTTAAAAAAGTTATTCCCGTTGTTCAGGGGAGAACATCATTTCAGACAGACTCGCAAAGAATTGGTCTTCAACATCAGGTGAAAGTTCGACCAAGTTTGAAAATGCCGAAACAGTGCATATGTGAGAATGATTGCTATCATCGAAGTCAGGATCAGCAATGCTCACAGAAGGTTATACCTGTGTGATGCTGCTCTCATCTCGTACTCCACTGCCACTTACTCGTAGTGGTGAAGTCTCAACGAATGCCGTCATCAGAATGGGTAGCTGCTGGGGACAACACGATGCATGAGCCGTTACAGGACCTAGCAAGGTATCTGTATCCATTGGTACTGCTGATGGTAGTGTAAGACAGACGTCCAATACGCATTCTTCTCCACATAGCATACATCGAAGCACAGGTAAGATGCAATTTTGCCAGATAGGTCTGAATGAAAGAAACCAGGTCATATTCAGATCTCTTAGCCGGGCTATCCGAGGACTTTAGTTATGCGGTCCCGATAGCGTATAGCTAGGATTGTTTCTTCCATCGTTGCTGGAGTCTTGTCTGCGACTTGGCTTGCCATATCGGAGCAGAAGGATCAAAAATAAAATTCCTGCCACAAGTCCCAAAAGTAGAGGTAGGCCGCCAAAGACAAAATTGGGAAAAATGCCCAGAACTGTTTCGAAGGGTATTAACAGTCCCGAAATTTTTTTTTAAATACATGTGCGATGCCACTGGTATCAGACATGTTTAAAATTTGGCTTAGCATTTCTACGAAATGCACGGGGCAATTTGTTGATAAAAGGGAATGTATCTCTGCCGTTGTCCTTGCAACTTGCAGATCATACGTTTCTTTGGACAAGGTCAAAGGCACAGTGTTCTGTAAAAGAACAGACTTCATTCTGCTTAAAGTATCAATTCGAATAGAAGAGATATTCAAATAAGGCCATATTGCCGCCTCCATGTCTAGAGTGCTGTTTGGATACAATATTTGCATACAGCAAGTGACCATGGAACTAACGCTCATGAGATAGGCTTTTCCTGGCACCATGCCACAATAGCTGTGGTCATTTATTAGAATATAGCTCCCATTAGAAAGCTGTCTAAAGAATGGCTCTATCTGTGTTGCAGGAGTGCCGTGCAGGTGACATGAAAGGTTATTTGAAGACCCTTCTCAGGCCCCATGCAAGTTAATACCTTGGCACAGAAGTGTAACGCTTAGTGATCTTTTAGAATTGTTACCACTAAGAAATAACTCTTTTTTCTTTTCACTGTAACATGTGTGTGTATAATGTAATTTCCATGTTGACTTGATGTACCCTTTACCCAACCTTTCATACTGGCCCGCTGGTATATACTCTTGGCAATATTTAAATTGGAAAATTGTTATCGGATTTGTATTTATTCCGTGTATTATCCATTCAATGACAGGTCTTTCTGACATTGTCAATGGTAATCTCTCAAGTTTTTCAATGCTCAGAATTGTATAGTCTGCTCCTTTCTGTGCCAAACTGATTTGTGTATCAGTAAGGTTAAAGACAGAAAACAATGACGTGGTGTTGATTAAACGCCATGGCACGTAGCCTGAACGCAGATTTTGCAACGTCCAGCAAGCTGTACAATAGAACGTAATTGGGACTGACCATGTTGTAACATTAGCAAGTCCTGCTCTATTATATCAATAGCAGATGATACAATACTGTCCAGTGAATATATTCTGGAGGACAGAGTCATTAACCCATTGTCCACAACAGAAAGTGATTTTTCCAAATTAATACGATCAATTTCTCGTATTTTTTCTGCTGTTTCAATTTGCATTACTTTCGAAGCCTCGTTGTAAGCAGCGTATATGCCGGCCGCTATGAAACTGTGGGAGAGGTGTGGCGCCGCGGCCAGGGCGACTGACGCTGGAATCTGGGGACCACGGTTCGATCCCCGGCTCCGGCGGCAGGTTAGCCCAGCACCATGTGACTCTGGGCAATAGCTCGCATAATCTTCCCGACGGCCCCCAGCGCCTAGAGACCCTTACGGGTGATTGTGCGCTTTACAAATGTGGACTTTTTTTTTTTTTTATGAAACGTTTTTGACGCTGTTTGCGTGGTCCCAGAATGAAATCACGCAAGTCAGCACCGTCTTTAAGTAAAGTCAAGTGTTGCTTAATTTCTACCAGTGTGGATTTTTGTAGCCATTCGAGGCATAGTTTCCCTACACTGTATGTTGTAACTATCCCTGGATGTTGTCTCTGGGAGTATCTTGGGTCTGGCCTGGTCATTTTGAACCCCTGTGCTTTGTTCAGGAATCTATCTTGACAGTTATTTGTGTCTGTGGGCCAGATCAACCATTTTATCCAATCAGGATGTGTTCTGTTTTGGTATAAAATATGGGATACGTCTATCTCCACATCTGTAGTGCTATTACTATCAGGTACGGGCTGTGGAATAGACGGTTTGTTTAAGTCTTTTATCTTAGCTATGCCAAGACAAGTAGTCTGTTGAATGGTGTCATTCAAGAATATTAGTTGTTCTGGGATCATGCAGGCTCTAAATAACGCTTCTAAACCTTTGGACCTGCCATTCTTTTGTACCCCAGATGGTTTTTGTTTCAATGTTGTTTTTCCAGAATTCAAAACCAAATGTAATAATTTTTTCATAAAATGTTTCAGAATAGATCAATTTAGTATTTGTCAGCATTGTTTTCATTCCTGTCTTATTTAACATTTTAAAATAAAACGTTTCTGCATCACATGTGTTAAACCTTGAGAAGTATGGGAATTTCTCATAAAATGTTTTGAGCTGCTTTTAGGTGGAGTTGCACAATGTTCCCATTGATTATAATTAAAAACATTTCTAGGTGGAGCAGATTTATGCAAATAGTGATGACCAAAATGATTATAGCAATACATTTCTTCATAATTTGATGAACCCTGTAAATAATCATGTTCTGTAAATTTTGCTGACATTACTAAATCTGACATCATATCATTAATGTTTTCAAAGTCCCAATCATCAGAAAAAGTACTTAATGTTACAAAGTCACTTAAGGAAACCTTGAACTGGTGTGGATATTTCAAGAGCTCAATCGGGCCATAGATTTCATAATCCGTTTTGTCTCATGCTACCCCACCGGGTATTTGATTGGCTGTGATGTTCACTGATGACAGATCTCTTTTCTCGATGTGAGATGACTTGTGAGACTTCAGGACCAAGTTGATGTTCTGTCTTGCTGTGTCCATTGTACTATATTTACCTTCAATTAATTTTCCCAAACATAGAACCATGATGAGCCAAAGCAGGAGGAAAAGTACACCTAACACAATCCAAAATTCAATCAATGGAGAAATCAGATAGGTTTCTTTTAGTTGAGGAAGGAGTTCAGTCACTTTGTCTTTGAAAGTTTTTGTTGCTGGCGTTTCTTCAGGCTCGCTTTGATCTTCAGAAAAGTCATTGAAATTGATGCAGATGCAGTTCTGTCAATTGTTTGAATTGCTTCCGAATTTTCGTTTGCTTTTGGATTTTTCTTTGTATCATCAGCATAGTCTGAGGCTACATCGTTGTAGACTGGTGTTTCTTGACGAACTGTTGCAATTTGGGTTTTAAGAGGCACAAGTTCCATGGCTTTGTTGCATAGTCCTTTTTTATTCACTGCAGATTTATCATGTGATTAGTCTCTCAGTTTGAACCTCGTGTATTGTAGCAAATTTTGGTACTCTGCTATTTCTTGAGAGTCCACTTGGCCTACTACTTATTATTGGCCACATGATTGTGGTTTTACCAGGTCGATGGATACAACTCGGTTCTCCTTTTTACCAGCAAGGGGCGGTAGTACTACTGATCTTGTTCCGTTGACAGCTAAGACAGGTACTGCTTTTCTGTAAGAAGGCCCAAATTCCTTCTTCACCGCAATCTTCTCTCTGACCAGATCCCCAATCTTTGGAATCCAGACAGGTCTTGCTGGGACAGGTGGTTTTTCTTCAGTGGCTGTTGGCTGTTGCTTTAACTTTATGTTGCTCATGCTTTTCCTTGTTTCATTTAAGTCCTGTAAAACAGCCAAACGGTCTTTGATATCAAAGCATTTTTCTTCTACCACTGAAGTGTGACTATCAAGATCCTGCATATGCATTTTTGTATCGAACAATAGTTCGTACGGATGAGACCTTTTAGAGAATTTCTTGGCAGATTATTAAGACTACGTTGGACACTTGTTAAATGTTGGACGCACCCATCACCCGAACCTAATACCCTCGCCGTTATAGATTGCTTTATGTCCCGGTTTTTTTGTTTCCACTATCGCATTTCCCTCAGGATTTAAGGGACAAGAGTACCGCAATGCAATGCCCATGCTGGCCATGGCCTCCTTGTAAGCCCTAGAGCTAAACGCAGGACCCTGGTCAGAATGTAGCATGCCAATTGCGTATGTGCCGATAAGAACTTGCAAATCTTTGTATAACAGTTCTGGCTTCAGCCGAGTGCTGGTGTCTACATTTTAAGTGAATCCAGTCTTAAATATTATGGGGACGCATTTCTCCTACTGGATTTCTGCGTATAGAAAGCCTGATGGTTTCTAATAAAAAGGTCCTGGCAATACTCCGGTCGGTTCACGACTGCGATCTCTGTTGCAGTTTGGACAGCTCATTGCAAATTTGTAATGTTGCAGGCTCATCCCCGGCCACCAGTATTCTGATTGTAATTCTTTCAGAGATTTCAAGATCTCTTGGTGCCTTAGACCTTCACCCATGTGTGCGTCTGGTGTTAATAAGACTCTCCTGTTCGTGTTTGGAATTACTCTGTTCCCCACTCCAGGGATTTGAGCAAAAGGAACGGAGTTTGCATCTATTATGTATGTATTATTGAGTGGATAGTTCACAGGTAATGCTGCATAGTCGCCTTTCAAAGACGCATTTCTCGCCAGCATGGTTTCCCGTCTATGTATTTTTCTGAACGCTTTTTTGTGGCTACGGAAGCTGGTTGAACCGCTTCCGCTGTCGCTCTGAGAGCCAATGAATTCCCTGCAACGTGAACGCCATCACGTTGATGACTCAGTGTATGTATCACGTGAGTCTTTTGTAGTTCTTTCTGTAAAAGAACTACCTGTTCCCAAAGCCTCTTATGCTTTATTGTGGCACCTGTGTCATCTTTGTAATCGTTTTGAACCCAGTTCAGCAAGTCATTATTGTAAGACTTGACGCAATAATGCGAATCGCACACTATTAGTGTGGGGAATTCGCAATCGGCATTTTGAAGCGCCATCTTTAAAGATCTTATTTCAGCTCGCTGAGTTGAGCAGTTTCTGAGTGATTCAGTTTTGGTGATTATTGGTCTGAATTTTCCAAAGCGCCAGTGACCTTTAACAATCGCACATGCTGCGTTGTAGGAATTTTTCTCTACATCATAATGTTGTGCAAATGTGTCCATGTAGATTACACATGTGTATTGTTCGAGAGGTAGAATTTCGATTGGCAGAGGATATTCTTCTTCATATTTTAGATCTTTTAGTTTTTTCATTTTCGGGTCAAAATAGTATTTCACGTCTTCTGCAGCAAGAGAATTTTCCCATTGTATCCATATCGGATCTAATGCCACAGCATTCAAATTGCGTGGGCTTGTTAAAGCATCAAGGGCTGATTCTGCTGTTAAAACAGTTATCCTTCTGCCTTGGGCTTGGGCTCTTTCTTTTGTTACAGCAGTTTGAACCGCTATTAGAATCTTTTCAGTAGAACTGAATTTCATTTCAGCTTGTGTGTACATGTGTGATTTGTAAGCTATAGGTACCGTTTCTCCCTCATAGAGGTCAGGTACGTGAATCCGCATCTTCCTGGGATGACTCGGATTACAAGGTTGTGTACGTTTTCGCGAGTTTGTAATTTTGTTTTAGCTAACATGTCTGTTTGCAATGATCTCAAAATTTCTGTGTGTTTCTGAGTCCAATTGATTGGTTTGAAATCAGGTTTTATTAATTCATAGAGAGGTTTAACCCTCTCTGCATACATTTGAATGTATGTTCTTCCGAAATTCAGGAAACCTAGTATTGATTGTAAGTTCTTCAGCGTTTTTGGTGCTTGGAGTACAGCGCACTTCTCTAAGAAGTTGTCTGCTAGGCTCTTGCCTTCACTTGATAATTCATATCCTAAAAATAGGACTGTTAGATGGGCAATTCGTGATTTTTTAAAGTTGAATTTGTAACCCTCTGCTGCGAACCCAAGTATTATGGTGTTCACTCTTTTCAAGTGAGTCTCCAGGTCATCATCTGTGAGATAGATGTCATCGACATAAGATAATGCTTCATCATCATATATTTGTAGTAACTCTGTTACCCTTGCTGAGAATAATCCTGGGCTATTCTTGAATCCCTGTGGGAGTCGACAGAAGTGTTTTTGCGACCCCATTATTGAGAACGCGGTCAAATACCTGCTCTCAGGTGCAATGTTTTGACAAAAGAATCCATTAGAGATGTCTAATGTCGTTTTGTATTTTTTGCGCACAATGTTATTCATTAGTGCTGCACTGTGTGAGTTTTGTACTGCAAATGTTGTGCAACAGGAGTTTAAGTGTCTGTAGTCCAAAACTATACGATATGAATCGTCTGACTTGGAGACAGGAAACAAAGGATTGTTCATTTGTGAGGTGCATGTTTCAATCAACCCCTGGTATTCAAGTTGATCTAAGATCTACCTGACTTGCTTTTTAGCTTCTTGTTTAACTGGGTACTGCCTTTGTGTAGTAGGTTGACTTTTTTAACTGGATTTTGTGGTGAGGAGAATCCTCATCCCATCCTACATGATTTTTATATAATGCAGGAGCTTGGGCCACTGCCCATTTTCTTGCATATATGGATTTTTTATGAATTGAAATATGATTTGAGAAGGCAGGCATAATCATTTCTTCGCCATGAGGGCACTCCCTGACAAACTCTGGTGGCCACTCTTTCTCAGCTAGAAGGATGTCATAGCCTTTCGAAAGGTTATCCCAAAAGAGACCCCTTACTTTCCTAGTCTTATCTCCCTCTATACGTAATGTTATGTCGTATATTTTATGAGGTTTGCTAACTCTGGTGTCTGCAGTTTCCACCTAAATGTATTCATTCGTGTCCACTGTCTCCAGAAGATTCATCCGGATCTTGCGAGCTATGGTCACTTCTGCTGCGCTGTCTAGCATTGTCTGGGCCCACTCTCCATTTTTCAGTTGTGTCCTCAGTATCTTCGGCATGTTTGATTATTTTAATACTGGCTACCTTCTTTCTTGGAAATTGTAATTTTTTACTTTGATGAGCAGGTTCCTTGTCTTTGGACTTGACGTGCTCTTCCCTGTGTTTTGACCGTCCTCTTCTTTCCGATTTCTGCGAGGAAGTCTGAAAAGATCGAGAGGGACGTGTATCAATATCTTGATATCTATCTGGTTTTTTCAGATTATCCCTATTTCTAAGGTTGTATCTTTTCTCAGAGGGCTCCCTCTGGGGAGACTTGTTTCCTCGGTCTGGAGATCTTTCTCTTCGTTGAGGAGAACTTCCTCTGGACTGGAATCTTTTTTCTTTTGCAGTGGATTGTTTATTACCATCCCAACTCTTTTTTGGAGTATTTAGATTATTTTTAATAAATGTTTTTTCAGGATTTTCAGTTAGTTGGGGTTTTACTGGTTTCCCACCCAAACGATCTCTTCCTAGTTCTTCATAGGATTTTTCTATGATTCTGTCAAGTTCAAATGGTTGTTCTGCTATATCTGTTTCTTTCAATTTTTGTAGGTAAGTTATATCCTCCATTGCCAATTGAACTAACTCTCTATATGACTTTGTTAATTCTTTTATTTTAACTAAGAGTTCTTTGCTTGACATTTTATCAATGTCGGGATGTGGTGTGTAGCTGGCTAGAACCGGCCATGTCGCTCCTGGTCTACCTAGTGGACCGAGCCTGGTGATGTGATTTTGATGTTTTAGGGCGCCTTTAAACCAGAGCAGGTGCTCTTGGTAATTTAGTGGGATTTCCACATCCTCGAAAGGAGTGTATTCATCCGGAGGTTCCTCTATTTTGTAATAGTGGAATTCTTTTGTTACAGCGTTTGCTGCTGGAAAGTTTATCCATGAATAGAATACCTCTGTCTGCCGATATTCATGGGCCTCTACCACGAATATGACTGTACCACCTCGTGATGTCAGTCCATTTTCTATAAGTTTAATAGTTATAGTTCTTCTTATGTTGACCGGAATGAGTATAGCATTCGGGTCATTTTCTTGGAGACCTGTGTCATCCGCTAGGAGTTGAGCAGCTATTCTAGCTCTCTCTGCTTCATCGTCACTTTCCACCATTTTACTGACAGAAAGTTTTGTTGCAGATCAAGTTTCAAGGGAAACAAAGATTAGGTGCACAATATTTTGGAACACTGTATCCTTCAACGTTGATTAAACCAAAAACTAATACATAGGAATCTCTTCCTACTAAGTTCCGGTGGATTTTAACCTTTTACCCACTCCAGACGTCTTTTGGAGTTTTTACGGGAAAAAGGGTCTGTGTGAAAAAGCACGACTGAGTTACTCTAGTGTCTTGCGTTAGTTTATCGCCTTACCAAACGTTGGGCGCCATGTACTGTAGTTCCTATATTCCCAATAGGCTCTGCGCATTGGAATAATATAAACAGCAGTGTAGACGTAGGACTGAGGTCGACTAGGTCTCTACTGACTATATTAGACTTAATTAGTTTTGCCAGCTAGCTCAGAGGTCACTAGAAACTTTCTAGAATAAACAAGGAGGAGTTTAACTACCCTAGATAGACAAGAAGGGGTTAGCTTCTGACAACCATAAAACATGACAACTTTGCTCCCTCAGAATAAGAGTGTATCTCTAGAGTCGTGTGAAAACAATAGACAGCTATTTCACTCAGTCAATCGTGCGTACTTAGTTTCACCAGAGTGCAGAGAAATAGAGAGACGGGCGTTTTCAATAAAAGGTGTTATTTATTGAGCAGTCTTCTTTCTCATGCAAGAGAAATGAATTGCCACAATTGCAATACTTATAGTAAAGTGCGTACAGTAAAAGGAGTATTATAAAATAATACTGTAAAAGCATTGATATGGTTTCTTAGCCATATGATACTTTAAAATAGATCAAATATATACATACATAAAAACATTGACTAACATACTCAACTGGTGCTTCTAAATACGCCTTCCCCGGTGTACCTGACCTAAGCCTAATACGTGGGAAGGAGTAAGTAAGTAGCAGTTTAAGTTAAGTTGGTTTTGCCAAGAATCTGAATCAAGAATTCTCTTTAAGGGTTTAGTCAGCTCCGTACCTGGGTAATAGAATGCAGGAGGTCTGGTATCTCTCTCTCAGGACTCGATATCCCAGCAACCCGTAAGGGCGGCTGGAAACACCGGAGCTGGATTTCTCGGCAGGAGAAAAGACAGCATCTCTCTCAGTGTGTCAAAAGGGAGGGGCGGCGTCCGTGGGCTCTCGCATCAGCTGGGCTCTCGGGCAAGTAGATAGCTGCTCTGCTCCAAACCACCGTGTGTTTGCTTAAGGCAACGTTGGTATATTTATACCTGAAAGGTGCCGGGTTTGACGTAAGGTTGGACATAAGACGTCAATAAAAGATGTCACTAAGAACTGGCCGTTCTCTCAGTGTTCGCAGGAGTTCTTGGACAAATCAAAACAGAAGCATGGGGAATTCCCAGGTTGCTGGAGGTTTGGTTTGTTTAAAGAATGCGTTGTACTTTCTAGGCGTCTGGGGAAGTAGCCTTGCTTAATTTGGACTGCATGGGCTACGACTAAATATGGATATGATTCTTATGCCTTTATAAGGATATTATTTATTATAGCCATACAAGGGCATAAATTGGGAATATCGAATTAGGGTCCTAGATAGAAATACAACAGCACAACATGTATTTTTAGCATTGCGGCGGGCAGTGCTTTCAGGGATGCGCCCGCCACTGTGGCAGGCGCATCCTAATTGCCCCCACGGGACCCCCACCCTTATGGCGGGCGGTCCCTTTTACCGTGAGGATGGACGGCAGACAAAGTCCGCCCGCAATCCTAATGATGCCCTTAGTTCCAGCATAGGTTAAGAAGGAGAAGATAAGTAGGATAAAGCATAGCCCCACCAGGAGCAGCCTCCCTGCTGCTCAGCCTGCATCAACCTACTGACACTCCACACGCAAATAGGCACACAAGCATTTCATGAGGTCATCACACATTCTAGCACTCATCCTGGCTGAGCAGTAGCGGAGGAGACAGCTAGGGAAGAGGATTGGAAGCAAGTAGTATGTGACAACCCCCTCGCCCAGTGATCAGGTCAGATCACTCTGATTTACTTTCAGATTAGTGGCTTTCAAATGAATAGTGTCTCCTCCTATTCCCACTCAATCTTAGAAGACAATGGCACAAAATTGCGCCTGATTCCTTTAGTGAAAAATGTGTACCCCCATCATTTGAAGAACCTATGGATATTAAGAACAGGCTTAGGGTCTTGAACGAGGCCATCACTTCTGCTACAGACTCACTAGCACTGGTGATATCTGAAAGTGGCGAGTGTAAAATAATTGTCGTACTCTACTGCGGTGAGTGAGCATAGCTAGCGAGCCCGAACAACCTTCTCCCCCAAGAACATTTTTTAAAAAGAGTTTTGAAAAATGGTGCATTTGCAAGCAAATTTGAGAAAGCAGGAAGTTTACTAAAGCAATTGTGAATATGCTCTAAAAAAGAGAGTGACCGGCAAAACTGTCAGTCTAATCGGATGCAAATCAGACGCCGGTCTACCATGTGCTCTATCCATCTATGGCACTGTGTGCTATTATTTCACTAGTGATGGTTTGTACTAAACTGATCTGGTATTCCTTGAATTCCACAAATACCATTACTGCAGATAATGAAACATTGTCAACCCTTAATTCATTTCAGACGCAAATTACCAAGTAAAAGAGAGGATATGCCTGGTATATGTTCCTGTTGCAGCCACTTGCATGGTTCTTTTGTACAAACTAGGACCTGTTCACACGGTGAATCTAATCCTCCAAATCCCATCCAACATGAAGCAGGCATCCTCCCTCCCCTCAGCTGATCACAACTCTGCAATGGCAGCATTGTGATTGGTGTGGATGGTGACTTAGCCGGTCGCACAGGTGTTCACACCGCGGATGGGGGGGGTTGCAATGCAGGTGTTCGCGCTGGAGGATTAAAAAGAAAAACTTACATTTACCAGGTCCACTCCGACATTTTCCTGCTGCTTTCCTGCCTCGGGCAGGAACATGAAGCAGGCATCCTCCCTCGCCTCATCCAATCACAACGCGGCAATGGCAGCGTTGTGATTGGTGCAGACGGCAACTTAGCCGGGCGCCTATGGGGAGGCCATTTTCTCTATGTGGGCTGCATGCATCCTACATAGAGAAAAGGCAGAGTGCGCATGACTGGTTTAGTCAGCCTCAGCGGGGCCAACCAAACAGTCAGGGTCCACAACAGTGGAAAAGCTACTCCTCCCCCCGTCCACCCACCCGCCCCCAACCAGGCATACCCTCCTGCCTGTCCCCAACTAGGCATACAGTTCTGCTTTCTCGCAGCACGAGAAGCAGAAACAGGAAATGGTATTTAAAACACCATTTCATGTTTCCACTTCTTGTACTGCGAGAAATCAGTGGGGTGGCGCTCCTACACCCATGTGGAGGAGCCACCCCTAACTAGCACCGATTTAACTGCAACATACTCACACCCCAAAGAAAAGGCAGTCTGGTATACCCCTGACCTGCAAAACGAAAAATCTAACTGTAAAATTTTGAAACAATTTGGCATAAAACCCATATGGGGAAAGAGAAATCTACCTATAAAACCTCACTCGCTAGTTACCACAAGAACATAAAAAAGGCGCAGAAAGCCCACATTATCTTAAGCCTAAATCAGGCGGGCAACTCTACCAAGGAACTTTATTAAGTTCTCAACTTTTTTACTAAACCCATTGCTTGTTCCAGCAGAATCCTCCCACTCAGGTGCCCTGTGATAACATAGATAATTACTTTGAAGAAAAAATCAAACTAATTTATGATCCTAACTCCCTGGATCCCCTTAATCTACCGCCTTCAACCCTGAGAATGAATGATGCCTGCCTTGAGCACTTTTCTGCTCTGCAGACACCACAAGTTGAAGCAATGCTGAGAACAGCGAAATTGGGTTCTCCTCTAAATATGGCAGCCTATCTGTTTGCCTCACTTGCCCCTCCTCTAGACCCCCTCCATCTGCAACATCCTAAACACCTCTCTGAGTGAAAGGGCACTCCCACTAGAATGCAAGGCAGCTCAAGTGCTACCGAGTAGGAAAAAAGCACAGGTACCCGCTGATGTGTAGGCTAATTATCACCAAATTTCGCTCCTTCTGCTCATGAGCAAATTGAAGGAAGGATACATCAACACTCAGCTGATGGGATTTCTTGAATCTCAAGGCATTCTTGATCCTTCCGAGTCTGATTTCAGACCTAACCACTCTACTGAAACCACCCTCATCGTTGTTACAGACTACATCGAACTGGCACTGGATAACTACATGGCAGTGCTGCTGGTTTTGCTGGATTTGTCAGCTGCCTTTGATACTGTCTCTCACCACAAGCTTATTCACCACCTGAGAGAGACTGGTATGCAGGGACAGTCATTAAAGAGGCTTGCAAGCTTTCTGGACCAGCGCACCCAAACGATAAACCTGAGCCCCTTTCGATAAAAATAATAATAATAATAATAGTCACATTTATAGAGCGCGTGGTTACACTCAGCCAGTGTGTCCCCGCGCTATGGTGCAACTGCTCAGATAGCCACAGCCTAACTTAACCCATCCTAACTATCCCAAGGGAAAAATATGCGTTTTCAGTTTTTTCCTGAAGGTGCCCTCCCAGGCCTCCATCCGGAGACTCAAGGGGAGTCTGTTCCATTGCTGAGCACCAGAAAACGGAATGAGCGCCTGCCCATCCTAGCTCTCTTAATTGCTGGAACACACACCAAACCCGTCCCCCTAGGTCTAATTTGGTGGGTTGGGAGATAAGGAGTGAGTAACTCAGACAAATAGGAAGGAGCCATCCCCTAAATAATACGGTGGCAGATGCACAGTGCCTTGAACAAGACCCTTACTCTTATCGGCTGCCAATGTAGGAGATCCAGCGCTGCCTTCGAAGAGGTCCTCCTTGGGTGCATGAGAACCAGATGAGCTGCTGCGTTCTGCACACCCTGTAGTCTAAGTATACATTTTGTCATTCCACCTAGATTTAAAATATTGCCATAATCCAGGCACGATGTCACCAGGGCATGAACCATGGTCTTCCTGGCTGCGGTAGGCAGCACGTCCAGGGTTTTATGCAGGCTCCTCAGGACTCCAAAACATGCGCCTGCCACCCGCTTGGCTTGGTGCTCAAAGGAGAGTTTTGTGTCTAACCATACCCCCAGGTTCTTTGCCTGAGCACAGGGCGTAGGGGTGGACCCTAAACTCTGTGGCCGCCAGGCCGAAGACCACACTGACGGGGCTCTCCTTATCACAAGCACCTAGGTCTTATTGCCATTCAATTTCAGGCAGTTGTTAGCCATCCATGCTGTCAGCTCTTGCAAGCATGCCACGAAATTGGAGGATGCCGTGTCCTTTGCCTGTGTCAGGGAGACCACCAATTGCTTGTCATCGGCATAGGACATGACCCAGATCCCAAATCCATCTGCAATCTCCACTAGAGGAGCCAAATAAATGTTGAACAGGGTCGGGCTCAGTGTCAAACAATGCGGCACCCCCTGTCTCATTTTAATGGCTTTTGAATATTGGAGCCCTGCCTCAACTGAAAACTGTGTTGCAACAGAAATGATCTCATCCAGCTCAGTGCACTGCCAGACACCCCTCCTTTTCTCAGACACTGCATCAGAGTGTGAAGGGCAACAGTGTCAAAGGCGGCACTTAAATTCAACAGGATTAAGGCCACCATATGGCCTGCATCCACATATTACTGGATGGTTTCTGTGGCAAAAAGCAGGGCAGATTCCGTTGAATGCCAGGCCTGGAATCCCTACTGAGTGGAATGCAGGAGATTGAAGTTCCCAATATGCGCTGTGAGCTGCATGTTAATCACTTTCTCCGATGTCATACCTTGAAGCTTACTAAGGGGGTTCCCAAGGGTTCTTGCCTCAGCCCCGTCCTGTTTAAAGTGTATGTGGCCCCCCTTGCCAAGATTATTAGAGAACATGGATTCACTTCCTATTTCTACGCAGACCACGCCCAACTAATCTTATCTTTCAACAATGACATTGACTCACCCAAACATCTTTGCTGAGGGCATGCAAGCAATATCTGGATGGATGACAGAAAATGTCTTCCAGCTGAATGCTGCCAAAACTGAGATCTTGCTATTTGGCACTGCTCAAACGATTTGGTCCACAAATTGGTGGCCTGCCACACTAGGCCCTGCCTCTATTCCGAAGCCCATGGCTTAATACCTGGAGGTCCAACTGGATAACTCTTTATCTATGAGAGACCAAGTTATGGCCACCTCAGGCTCCTGCTACCACTCTCTGAGCCTTCTCTTTAGAGTGTTCCAGTGGCTGTCCTTATCAGTCCTTAGAACGCTGATCCAAGCCCTGGTCATTAGCCGGCTCGATTACTGTAATGCTCTCTTAACATCGACCAATGAATCCCTCCTGAGTAGACTGCAGATGATTCAGAACATTGCCGCATGTCTGGCTCTTAATATGCCTCCTTGAACTTCTTCCCGGACTTTGCTGAGGCAGCTTCACTGGCTTCCTATCCACCAGAGAATTAAGTTTAAACTTTGCTGCTTAGCTCATAAGTCACTCTATGGTGGGAGTCTGAGCTACCTGGCGGAAAAACTTTTACCCCCTGGGCAGATTGCTTCATTCAGAGGGTAAAGAGCTGCTTCCTGTTCCCCACTATAGGAAACTACGAACAGGAGGCAAAACGTTTGGCTATCTAGCTTCGAAATATTGGAACTCATTGCCCATGGAACTGTGTACATGCTCCAATCTCCTCTTCTTCAGGAAACTCCTTAAGACTATTCCATTGGTGGGGCGTGGCCAACAACATGGCCGGCAGGACGTGAGCTCCGCCAGCTCCGTCCCACAGACCCGCTAATCCTGCTTTGAAATCCTGCCTGGGCTGTCCCAGCCCGTGGATTCTACGTCGGAACCACCCCGGACTCGATCGCAACCCCTGACATTGAGGAGGACTTCTGGGCTCGGCTGTGTGCGGTGGTGACGACGCTGCCGACGTCCGCAGCGCCGCCCTGTACTACGCGAGGCCGCGGTCTGGGCCTAGCGGCGGAAGGCTGACTGAGGGCGATCCGCCCGACAGAGTCGAGGGTGAGCTCCTGCATCGGGCGATTGCTGCGGGGACCCTTGCGCCCTGCGCCGCGTCTTGGTGGTGTCTCCGTGGCTGGAGATTGACGCTCCTTGGGTCCCGGAGGTGCCTGCTAGTTGGCCTGAAGAGGTCGCGGTGGCGCGCAACGGAGATCGGGGTCGGACCTGAAGCCCCTTGGTGGTGGCGCTCCCTGGGCCCCGGAGGTGCCCGCTGATCGGCGCGTGGGAATTGTGGTGCCACGCAGCGAGGATCCAGCTACGTGCTGCTACCCATCCTGAGCAGCGGAGTGGGCACGGAGCACAGGGGATCCTCCGAGGCCTGTTGCCGGCTGTGAGTGCTCGGGCCCTGGAGCCACGCGGAGCCTCCTATCCTGCTGGGGTGCCCGGCCTCCTTTCCCCTTGAGACGTGTTGCGTGAGTCCTGCGGCCTTGCTCCCCCCACACCCACGCTAGACTTGGATCGCTCCCCCTGCTGGGTGCCACCGCTGGGGGCCACTGAGGCGAAGCGCTATCCTGGTGGCGTTGTTCTTGGGCTACGACTGGCGCCCACCCGCCATCTTCACCTTCGTTTGGGGCCGCCTCCGGAGCGGAGCTTGATCTGCAAACGTGGGGAGACTCCTGCTGCGACCTGTGCTTATCCCTGTGGCCCTGGGAACCAGTCTGTTGCCGTCTGCCGATGGGGGCCTCTCTGGAGTGGCGTGAACGGGTGATCGGCTGACATTTCCTTACCTTGTGCCGGACTCTCGGCGTCCGCCGTTCCAAGTAAGGGGGAGATCCGCGGCCATTTTGCTGGCCTGGCTGTGGGGTAAACTGGCTTCTTCGTAATCTGTACTGAACATTACCATTGCTGGTCCTGGCCTGCTCCTGATCTCGGCCCCTGTGCCTCTGGATTGTTGGACCTCCGGGGCCCTTTGGCAGGCGCTAACTGTGGGTGTCATCCACATCACAAGATGGCGGCTCGAGGCGGTCGCTCCTCAAAAGGCTCCCAACCTAACACTATTACCCAGTATACCACCCCACGCCTGCCGTCGCAGAGAATCACGCGACAGACGGGACCGGAGGGCGACGGCGAGAGCCCTACAGAGCCATCCAGAGCTGAACTCCTGAAGGCTATCCAGGGTTCCCACTCTGCGCTGGAACGCCAGATAGAGACTGTTTCCATTGACGTGAATCTCCTCAGAACTGATCTTCACAAGGTGGCGGATAAAGTCTCGGATGCGGAGGGCAACATCAAGCAGTTGCAGGGTGAGGTGGCCTCCCTACAAAAATCTGTTGCGCAACTTACGTCTACTACCCGCGCATTGGAGAGACGGGCTGAAGACGTGGAAGGGAGAGCCCGCCGGAGCAACATTCGGGTCCTGGGAGTTCCGGAACGATTGGAGGCTGGGAACCCTGAACGATTTCTTGAGAATTGGATCCGCACACGTTTGTTCCCATCAGGATTATCTAATGTGTTCGTTGTAGAGCGGGCGCATAGAGCCCTTGTACCCCCTCCGCGCCCGGGGAAGCTCCTAGAGCCCTCATCGCGAAGATCCTGAACTATAAGGACCGCGACTGTATTTTGAAGGCTGCAAGGGAATCGGAGTCCCTGCTTCTGATTGAAAATAGCCGTGTGTCAGTGTACCCGGACTATACCCAGCAAGTACAGGAGCAGAGGAAATCTTATGTGGGAGTCAAACAAAAACTCCGCGAGATGAAACTTCAATATATGCTACTGTACCCTGCCAAACTCAAAGTGCTCTCACAGGGCCGTGCACACTTCTTTGAGTCGCCGGCGGAGGTGTGGGAGTGGCTCGAGATCAGAGGAGACGACCTCCCTCCGGGGGAGCGAGGTGGCCTGCGTGAGACTTGGGGGACCAGACCACGAAAAAAACATCGCAGCAGGAGACGACGCCGCTCTGGGTCTCGGGGGTCTCCTACATCTCGGCCCACAGTGGGAGCGGATGGACCTATCCTTATGGCAACGGTACCGGCGGGAGCGGACCCGGGCTCGGCTGCTGCTCCTGGCCCTGGTGACATCCTGGTGCCGGACACTTTGCTGGAAGCATCTTTGGATGCGGACTTTACTGCCCCGGTGGTCCCGGAGACGGCCCTCACTGAGCCAAGGTCAGAGTGAACTATTGATTGACTGGGGTTGATTGGCCCTGTCTGTGCGGATGATCTTACTGTGGGGGCACTCCTGTGGATGCACTGCTGGATTCCCCTGGCTCGCTCCTGTCGCTGGGGAGGTTTTCTGGGGTACTGGCTCATGTTTGACCACTTGAGCCCTGGTAACTTAGGGTGCGGGGGAGGTAGATGGGGCTCCTTTTTCTCCTATGTGACTTCTCTCCGCTATTATTAACGGGGGGTGGGGACGTGCCCAGGTACTATTCTGATATTGCTGGGTCTTTTCGGGGAGCTGGAAATTGGGGTGGGTGGGGTTGTTTTGTTGTGTGAGAGTGAGAGTGGAGTGTGTTGTATGGGGTGGCTGTGTACGTCCTGGCAGGGGAAGGGCGGGGTGGCGGTTCTGGTTGTTGCTATCCTTTCGCTCGTGGGTGGGGGGGGGGGGACCTGGTTTACTCAGAAGCTCTAGGTTTTGAAGTTGTTGGAGGGTGGGTTGCAATTTATGGGGAAAGTGTTTTTAGCATCAGATGCACGTTGAAACCGATTTGTAGACAGTTTACTGATAATGTTACTCCGGCAGATTCTCCTGTGGTGGGGACGGGGGGGCGACGGGTTCTGTTGTCTTCATACTATAGTTTGATTGAGCGCTATCATGGGCCATGGGTTTTAAATTTTTAACGTGGAATGTACGTGGCTTGGGTACTTGCACCAAGAGACACAGAGTCCTCACCTTCCTTAAAAGACACGGGGTCTCGGTCGCCTGTTTGCAAGAAACTCATCTAGATGATGACGGCGCACAACGGCTGTCCAGGAAGTGGAAAGGCCAGCTTTTTCATTCCTCCTTCTCTACATATGCTAGAGGAGTCCTTGTCTGGGTAGCCCCGGGGATCCCCTGCGCGGTTCAATATGTGGAGGCAGATGTCGATGGTAGATACCTGCTGGTGCGACTTAGATTGGATGACAAGGAGCTTTTGCTCCTTAATACCTATGCCCCGAACACTGATGACCCGGCCTTCTTTTCGCAGGTCCAGGATCTTGTGGCTTCGGGATTGGATGTACCCCTCCTTTGGTTTGGGGACTTCAATTGCGTACTGCACCCTGACTTAGATCGCCACCCGCCCCTGTTGGGCACTAAGCCCCGTATGACGGCCCGTCTGCGTGACGTTATGCATAATCTTGGAGCTATAGATGTGTGGCGTTCCTGTCACCCTGCTCAGAAGATTTATACATGTTACACCCCGACGCATGGTACCCACAGCAGATTGGACCGCGTTCTTGCGGCCAACCTTACCCCGTCCTTGACCTTGATGGTCACGCACCAGGCCCGATACCTATCGGACAATGCCCCGGTGACATGCGTGGCGCAGTGGCCTGATCGAGCGGCGCGTCCGCGAACGTGGAGAATGCCCGCTGACCTCCTGTTGGACCCGGTGGGCAAGGACCGTGTGGCGGAGTCACTGTCGGAATATGTGGAACTCAACTGGGGGGGGGAAGATCTACCCTTCTCTACTAAATGGGACGCCTTGAAGGCGGTAGTGCGTGGCGTCTGTATGGGCCTCACGTATGGGGTCCGCAAACAACTGATGTCTGATTTACAGAGAGAAGAGGCTGCGCTTCAACACGCCCAATCGAGCCCGGACCCTGACGCAACTGATCGGCGAACGGAGTCTGCTGCCTTGGCCTCAATCCATGACATACTTACTAGACTTGATAAGTTTACGTTGGGCCAGTATAGGCAACGCCTCCATCGTGAGGGGGATAAATCCGGCCGCCTGTTGGCCTGGATTCTTCGCCGCGAATTCGCGCCTGAGAAAATAGTTGCCCTACGCGACTCGGGTGGCAATGTGGTCCACTCTGAATCCGATCTCCTTGAGGTCCTCCGGTGCCATCTGCAAACTATATATAGGGCAGATCAGTCCATTACAGACGATGCCTGTCACTTGTACCTTGAGGACTTGGACCTCCAGACTCTATCAGAGGCGGATGTGAAGGACCTGGACACACAAATCATGCTAGGCGAGATAACAGCAGCGATGGCCTCCCTCCCCCGTGCGAAGGCCCCTGGTGGAGACGGTTACCCAGCCGAATTCTATCATTCCTTCGGGCATGTTTTGGCTCCCCTTCTCTTGCAGGTTTATAATGAGGCTCTGCGTACTGGCACCCTCCCGACATCTATGAACCAAGGAGAGGTATGCATGATCTTAAAGCCGGGAGGGGACGGTACTGATCCCGCAGCCTACCGCCCTATAACCCTGATTAACACGGATGCCAAGATCCTTACTAAGATCTTAGCCACTCGCCTTGCCCCGTACATGACTCGACTAATCCATTCCGACCAGTGCGGATTTATCCCGGGTCGTAATACGGCGATGAATCTGCGCCGCCTGAATCATGTCCTCCATGAGGTTCGGGGCAGGGAGGATCCACATGTCTTGGTGTCAGTTGATTTGACTAAGGCTTTTGACACAGTGCACTGGGGATATTTAATGCAGGTACTAACAAATATGGGGTTTGGACCTGGATTTTGTAATTGGATCAAGATACTTTATAGGGCACCCCGCGCTAGGGTGAGATTGGGTTCAGCCCGCTCGGAGGAGTGGACATTGGAGAGAGGCACCCGTCAGGGTTGCCCCCTGTCCCCTCTCCTGTTTGCCCTTGCAATTGAGCCCCTAGCCATCGCCGCTCGCATGGAGCTCCGACAGTGGGGGATAGTGGTGGGTGCCACTACCAATATAATCTCCCTTTACGCAGATGATGCGCTTTTTTATTTGACCTCCCCCTCTGAGGCTCTCCCTGTCCTATTGCGGCTCCTGGACCGATTTGGTGCAGCGTCTGGGTTGCGTGTTAATCTCGCCAAGTCTCTGGTCTTCCCACTGGTGGGCTATGCTCAGGACTCGGACGTGGATGTGCCCTATTCGGGTTTTAGATGTGAACGAGTGGCATTCAGGTACCTTGGCATCCAGGTGGCTACGTTGGATGAGACACTACTGACCTATAATATTGACAGAGTACTCTCAGCCCTCCACAAATCTGTTACCTTTTGGAATACGCTTCCCCTTTCACTGATGGGGAGATTGGCGATTGCCAAAATGGTGATGCTCCCTAGGGTCCTCTATAACTTGCAGAATACCCTCTGTCCGTTGCCGCCCCGAGTATTTCAGACCTTAGACTCGCTCTTCACCTCCCTACTTTGGGCAGGTGGTCGTAGTAGAGTGGCTTTACGTACGGTGACGCGGAGTTGGGAAGAGGGTGGCCTTGAGGCCCCAAGATTTGACCTATACTACTACGCAGCTCAGCTTCTCCCAGCAGCTCGATGGTTTGCTGACACTGAGAACTGGGAACTAGCACTGCTTGCTGGTATGGCTGATGAAAGGACCCTACAGGAGGCCCTGATGCAGGGCCGCGGCGCTGATTGCGCCCTGCCGTATGTGGTGCGCCACACAGCAGCGATCTGGCAGCGGTTCGTTGAAAAAGTATTGAAGCGGGCGCCGTTTCATAGGGAGCTCTCGCTTTGGATCATGGCCCCAATACTTCGGTTGGAAGAGAATATGTCCTTCAGGGAGTGGCGCTCTGGCGGTTGCGAGACGCTTGCGGACCTCTACCCGAACGATTCCTATGTGTCCTTCGAACACGCCTTGGAGTCCTTTGACTTACACGAGGGACAGTATCTCCACTACGGAGCCCTCCAGGACGTGGCCAGGACTACGTGGCCCCAGTACCCAGAGGCTCCCCCGTCTACGAACGTCCTGGACATAATTTTGTCCTGTGGGAGAGGCAAACGCTTGATCTCCCTTCTCTACTCCGCTATGCGTCGGGATTCGACCCCGCCGGTGGCACTGTCTTGGGCGGCGTGGGAGGCGGATCTGGGAATGGACCTGGACCCGGGCCAACGGAAACGGATCGGGCTTCTGACCCGTAAGGTCTCCTGCAACGCACGTTTTAAACTTATCCACTTTAATTTTGTCCACCGTACTTATATGACACCTGTCTCCCTACATCGTATATCGGCGGACAGACGACATAATTGCCCGAGATGTGGGGCGCGGAGGGCGGGTTTCCTCCACCTAGCATGGGACTGCCCCCTGGTTCACGACTTTTGGCGGAAGGTGGTGACTCATGTTGCTCGGGCCACATGGATTACACTCCTTTTGGAACCCATCCACTGCCTCCTGGCACTGGTGCCGAAGCCCAGAAAGAAAAAGTTATCCTATAAATTCTTGCAACTCCTGCTGGTCCTGGCGCGGAGGCGTGTGGCTATTACATGGATGGGTCAAAGGGCGCCGGAGTTTTCCCTGTGGCTGAAAGATGTGAGAGAATGGGCCCTGGCGGAAGAGACTCACATGCAGCGCACCCGTAGAGATAGTAAGCTACAGGATGATTTGATGGCCTGGAGGGTGCTGTGTATGGAGGGGCTGGAGGAGGATGATTCTGATGCCACGAGCGCGGAGTTGTTCTCCCCCACTGCTTCGGTAGCCGATTGTACTGAGGGGGAGTGTCTGTGAGAGATCTGGAACGGGTGTAGGGGCCCTATGTAGCCACACTGCTATTCCTTGCTATGTATATGCTTAGACATAACTACGTCTCCCATGAGCCCATGCGGCACTGTACCACCCGTGCCTCCCCTGATCCACACGTACCTGTTCTGCTGTGTTCGGTCCTGTGCTACTGATGCTGTTTCTGGGGTAATTGTTTGTTGTTTAATTGGTTATTTTTTGAAATGTGCTTGTACCATGAAAAAACCGGCGAATACAGTGATACGTATATGTCTCTCGCGCACAGCGGTGGTTTGATTATCCTGCTCCTACGCCGCCCAGCCCCCGGGATGTGGGCCATATTAGGCTGTGTATGCTCCCTGATACGTGATATTATGGTTTTATATATGTGAACGGCTTTTCATGATTGTGTCTGCTGTGCCCATGTCATGTTTTCGCAATAAAAACATATTTAAAAAAAAAAAAAAAAAAAAGACTATTCCATTACTGATTATGCTGACCTGTCTTTCGCCGCCTTCTGCAGAGAGGAGCTACTCCTTCAGGGAGAATCTGGCGCTTTATAAATCCCATACAAATTACCAAAGCGTAACAGATTTTAATACAAAGGACTAGCTGTCTAGAGATGGTACGCTTTTGTACAGCCTGACCTTTCTTTGCACCTACATAGCAAACAAAGAGTTGATCATCCACCCGTAAATCTTTTTTGCGGTCAAGGTAGAAGCACAGTGCAAGTTTAGGTTCCAGACGGTAGAGTCTATCCTCCTCCTTGGGAGGGTACAGAGGTGGTAAAAATGTGGGCAAAGTAATAGTTTGTCCAATGTGAAATTATGTAACCACATTAAGAAGGAACAGGGTCTTGTTCTGAGCACCACTTTGTCTTGGTGCACAGAGAAGAAAGGGGGCTTAGAAGAAAGAGCTTGAAGCTCACTCACCCTGCGAGCAGAGGTAATGGCAATCAGGAAGGCAGCTTTCAAAGTGAGTAGCCTGAGAGGACAGTTGCAAAGGGGCTCGAAGGGAGCACATATGAGATAAGTAAGAACGAGATTCAAGACCCACTGAGGCATTATGAAAGGAGATGGAGGAAAGAAATTAGTAATGCCCTCAAACACTTTATTTACAACAGGGGACTTGAACAAGAAAGGCTGATCAGGCATCCGAAGGAAGGCAGAGATAGCTGCAAGATAAAGCAAAACCAAAGAGGATGATGGACAGAGTGTTGAACATTGCAAGCATTTACCGCCAGTCAACTGATCTGTGTTTAATCCACCATCATTCTTTAGCTCACTCTGCCACCCCAGTTCAGACATGGCCATATGCAAATCAGTTTGACCATGTGCCTCATGGGAACAGTCCAGCCTGAACTACCAAGCCATGTCTTCCCTGGACCGGAAACAGGGGACTTGAACAAGAAAGGCTGGTCAGGCAGCCGAAAGAAGACAGAGATAACTGCAAGACAGCCTTTTAAGAGTGCCCAGTGCAGAGCCCTGCTGGACCAAAGAAAGTGTATACAAGAGGACCTCTGAAAGATGGTCAGAAAGGGGATCCACAGCCTTTGAAGGCACCATGCAACAAACTTGCTCCATCTACAGGCATATACCATTTTAGAGAAGGAACGCCTGGCTGCTAAGATGACATTACAGACTTCAGGTGGAAGGTCAAAAGCTGTCAATTGTCGTCTCTCAATCTCCACACAAGGAGGTGGAGACTGGACAGATTCGGGTGAATAACCGTCCCCTGCTGCTGCGACAGAAGATTCTCCCGAAGGAGCAGTTTGAGTGGAGGATTGATGGCCCTGCTCTGGAGCTCTGGGTACCAGACTCTTCGTGCCCAATTCGGAGCCACAAGAATAAGTTTGGCCCGGTCATACTTAATCTTCTTCAGAACTCTGGACAGAAGTGGTACAGGCGGAAAGACATACAGAAGGGAGGAATTCTACTCGCAACGAAAAGCTTTGCCGAGCGAGTGCCACCTTGGAAACTCCAACGTGCAGTATTGCTGACATTGCGTACTCTCTTCAGTGGCAAACAGATCTAACCAAGCCTCTCCCCACCCCTGAAAGAGATCTTGCAGCACTTCTGAGTGAAGACTCCATTCGGGATCCACCAAGCACCGATGGCCGAGTTCATCCGCCCTGGCGTTCAGAGAACCTGCCAGGTGTTGAACCACCAGGGTCATGCGCTCATGTTCCAGCCATGTCCAGAGGTGATTAGCCATTTGACACAGAGTCCACGACCTCACCCCTCCCTGTTTGCTGCAGAACCACATGGTGGTGGTCTTGTTTGTGAACATCTCCATCATTTTCCCCTTGAGAGAGGGAAGGAATGCCTTCAATGCCAGGCAGATTGCTCAGAGCTCAAGCACATTGATATGGAGCCCGGACTCCGCTGAAGACCAGACGCCTCTGATCTCTGCCTCTCCCAGATGGCCACCCCATCCCAGGAGTGATGCATCTGTCACTACTGTGAGGTCTGGATGGGGAAGAGAGAGATATCTGCCTCTGACTCACGCTTGGTTCATTAACCACCACTGCAGTTGTTGTGCAGTTCCCTCCAAGATCTGGACATAGTTGGAAACATTCCCCTGATGATTCACCCACTGGAATTCAGGTCCCACTGCAGAGCCTTCATATGCCATCTGGTATGATCCACAAGCAGGATGTAGGAGGCCATGAGGCCCAGCAACCTCTGGGTCATTCTCATCGATGTCAGCCATAGTCTGGAGGTGGGTGACGACAGCCTGGGGCGAGCCCGCCTTCAACAGCTAGTCGTTTAGTAGGGGAAGATTGGAACCCCTGATCTACGCAGATGAGCTGCAACCACCGCCATCACCTTCCTGAATACCAGAGGGACAATGCTAAGGCCAAAGGGGAGAACGGGGAGCTGAAAATGATCACAGCATACCGTGAACTGTAGGTAGCGTAAGTGGGCCGGCAGGACGGGGATGTGGAAATAGGCATCCTACAAGTCCAGCACCACTATGCAGTCTCCAGGGTCGAGGGCAGACAGGATCTGAGCATATTCAACTTCTCCTTTCGAAGGAAGCGGTTGAGACGCCTAACGTCTAGGAAAGGATGCAGGCCTTTGTCCTTATTGGGCACCAGACAGTAGCGGGAATAGCAACCACAACTTACTTCTGCCGCAAGAACCCTCTCGATGGCTAAATTGGCCAAGAGAGCTGAAACTTCCTGGCTTAGAAGTGCCAAATGATCCTCAGACATGCGATCGAAAGACGGTGGCATGGAAGGAGGGGTAGTCTCAAAGGGAAGGGAGTGGCCATTTCGGACTATTTGCAAAACACATCAACGTGATGGATTGCCAGTGGGGGAGGTGATGGTGAATCATGCTGCTCACTGGTTGTTGATGGCCCTGAAAGGTTGGACTAGGTAGGCTTGGAGGCTGCAGCAGGAAGGGGAGGGTGGACTGGCCCACCCACTGGGTCCCACGTCCACAGCCAAGCAGAGTCTGGGCAGCTTGCATGTACCAGTGGCTAGGCTGGGCAGGATGTGGTTGGGCGCCCCTTCCGTAGCTACAAAAGTGCCGAAAAGCAGACTGAAGTGGTCAGGAAGGTGCAGCGAGGCCCAGAGATCTGGCCATAGCATATGAATCTTTAAAAGCGATCCAGTGCCAAGTCTGCTTTGTCACCAAAAAGACGACGCCCATCAAAGGACATGTCCCCCGAAAAGTCAGATGTCCTCAACCAGGCTTAGCGCCGAAGGCCTACCGACATGGTAATCGTTCTGCTTAGTGAGTCAGTGGTTTCCAATCCACATCTTATTGTGAATTTGGCTGCGTCTCATCTGCCATTGCCTGGGAGAGAATGGCTCGGGCCTCCTCTGAGCACTGAGCAACACTTGCGCAACAGAGTCCCAGATGGTGTGGGAGTATTGGCCCAAAAAGCACGCGATATTTACGGACTGCAGTGCTAAGCTGGATGAAGAGAACATGCGCTTCCCAAGGTGATCCACCTTCTTGAATTCCCTATCTGGGGAGCAGAAGGGAATGCACCCTTGGACGAAGAGGCTTGGACCACCATACTCTCTGGGGAAGGGAGTTTGGTGAGGGAAACTGGATCGCTCGGGGCCAGGCGATGGCGATGAGCAATTGTCCTCTCCACAGGAGCCCCTGTGCTGGGCTTGGACCAGGCACCCAGGAGAGCAACAGTGAGGGCTTCATTGAAGTTCAATAGGGGTTCAGAAGTGGATGCCGCAGGCTGAAGCACCTCTGTCAGGAGGTTAGTACTGACTGCCACTGAACAGAGCTCAAGGCCCAAAACCTCGGCCGCCCTTCACACCATCACTTCGTAGGATGCTCCCTCCTCTGTAGCCAGGGTAGGGGGAGAAAGCATTCCAAGGTCTGGTGAACTGTCCAGACCACTGGCTTTACCCAGGCCCTCTCTCCAGTCCAGCCCTTCTAGCTGCTCTGCTAAAGGGTCCAGCGACCCCCTCCTAGTCCTCATCACCACCTTCTCAGTGGTAGGGAACACCAGGGACGATGTGATGGATTGCTAGTGGGGGAGGGGATGGAGAATCCTGACACCCACTGATTGTTGACCGACATCGACCAACGTCGATCAGGCTCTGGGTCCATCTCAGGGGTGAGGATGGGGACGTCATCGAACGTGGGCATGGCCGGCGCAGGGGGCGCTATCACCGGGATCATTGCCAGGAAAGGTAGAGTAAGATTGACTGGCGTCCATCCGGATCCAAGCCAGGATCCGTGGGCGTCCGCCGGGGTCAGAGCCAAAGTCATCGAAGGCCTAGGACCCCCGACCGGCTCCACGAGGCCCGAATGAGCGCTGGCAGAGTCGGGCTGCTCAGGTAGAATGCCTTGAAAAATGCTTAAGTTGAGCAGAGGATGAACCGGCTCCAGGAAACAGGGGTGAGGCACGGAGTCGTCCCTGAAGGAGGCACCAGAGACAGAGCCTTAGAGCGACGCCGCTCTGAGTCTCGGGTAGTGTCAGCCGACCTAAGGGGAGAAGGTGAAGTGTGGCTGTGCTTCTCCGCCTTCTTCTTGTGCTTCGACTTACCCGAAGACCTCAATGACTTGGAGTGCGTGGACTCTGTGAGCTGCCGCGAGACCTTCCTCTCGAATGAGACCGGGAACAACGTGTCGCCGGGCTCCAATAACTGTCGGGACCGGGTCATGGTTGCGCTCCAGACACCAAAGACACACAAGCTGAGGGTCCGTCACAGGCATAAGTTTGTGACAGGCATCACGAGGATTGAACCCATTCGAGCGTTGGGACATCCCTCGGGCCGAGGAGTAGAAAGATTAGATAGAAGTCGACAAAACGTCAAAAAAAGTTAGTCAAAAAGTGACTAAGGGGTAGCCCTCTCTGGATCTGCGCTAGGCTGATGGGAAAAAATAAAGAACTGACATTAGCGCACGGGGGTGACGTCTATGTAGGCATCGCTATGTCATCCTAGCGACCACGACGCCGACGACGGACGCAGAGTTGACCAACACCACCTACTGACGCTCAGGGGTACTGCTGAGTAAAAATTCTCCGGATACAGCTGACGTCTGACATCTGGGGGAAATTCTAAGGTAAGGAATCTATCTATAACTAACTGTGTCTTTCAGATATGAAGTTTAAATATATTATGGAAATACAGATACCAGCATACAGCTACATTTCTAAACATTTTTCTAACCTAAGGCCTTCAAACTATTCCCATGTTTATGGGATTTATTTCAGCTTTCCTGATTGGCTGTGTGCTCCAGCATGCCACAGATCTTACCCTGTTTACCATAATTTAATGTCAAGTTGTCCATCGGACAAAATAGACCTTAAGTCTTCTTGTACACAATACAAATGAACATGTCTCGGGCGTCGGGCAATATCAATCCCACTCCCCTGCTGTATAAGACTTGTCTCCAGTACTACACTGTTTCTATTTGAGGAGCAGTGGTTGGGGATGATATGATCAGTGATATCATCAATTTTTTAATTTTTAAATTTTTTTTTTATCAAAGATCTTTATTCGACATATTGCATGGTACACGTTACACATCTCACAATGTCTCGTACATTTGAACATAGCAACATCGTGAAGCACCGTAGTGCGGGTACGTTGGACACAGCCATTTAGCCGGCATCCCGGGGGCCCGGCGGCAAACAGTACAGCAAGTATGCAAAGCCAACAGCGGCAAACCATAACAATGCAAGAGCACGAGTGGCGCAGTGTGTGGTGGAGGTCTCATGTCGTCCTCAACTTACATGTGTCGTGCCAGTGCTCGCAAGTTGCGTGACCAGTGTCCTGTGTGCTTGTGTACCTGAAAATCTCTTGAGTATACGAAAACAATAACAGTGATATCATCAATTATGTATACTGAGGTAGCTAGCACTTGCTAATTATATGCTTAAAGACATTACTAAAATATGTTGTCACTTTGTGTGTGCTTGTACGTACAGCACAAGCAGTCTGGTTGGAAAATACCTATTGTAAGCTTACCAAAATCTCACAGAGTACTTACAGCCCGCCTATTGCTTATTGTTGGTTAGCTTTATTGTCACTCTAAATTCATGCTTCTTACACAAAGGATTTTATTATCATCTTGTTTGTGTCCCTCCCCTGGAGCATAGGCTCTTTGCCATCCTTTGATTTGGTTGACTTGAATCCTTTTGACTTCTGTAGACCCTCATCTAATAATTACTAAAATCCAAGGACCCCCACTGAGCCATTATTGTTATTTGAGAACCCCAGCGTCAGCAGTTTTGATGATATGAACCGCAAAACGGTACACAAATTAAGACATTTTATTTAATTCACAATTCTAATATCAAATAAGGCTACCCATCGTCTGTACTATATTGTTTGATGCACTTTCACTGCTTCTATGACTCAATATGAGGATGCAACTCAATTTTTAGTTTCCAATTTACAATTATATATTCCTTCACATTTGGAGAGTTTTAAAATGCTATATTTTGTATTTTCTTGTCACACTTGTGCAGTGGACCTACAGCATGTGGCACTGGGTGTGGCTGCATCATTGTGCCTTTTCTTGTTTTTTTTTACTTTTTATTTGTCCATGTTGCATAAGGCCTTGATGAAGCTGTACATCACTGCCAAAGGGCGTTGGCATAATCAAGGCCTCAAATGTGAGTCCTAATGGCTTTGACAATTCTCGATGAGGCACATCCCCCGATAAGTCCCTCAACCTTCGCATGTCAATCATGTGCTGTAAGCTAAGAGCCACCTATCGCTGTGCAGCTGTTCCTCCAAGCACCAGACAAGCCTCTCAGTTCAGGAACTAAATGCGTAAAGGCTGCTGAACAGGATGCTGCCTCTGTTATTGTAGTGTTCATCTGTCGCAAGCTTGCAATGCTGCACAGGAAAAAGTAAATCACAAGAAAGAAAGAAAGAAAGAAAGATGTGGCAAAGCCTAAAGTTTGAGTTGTAACAAGAATGCAAGTGTTAGCTTTTGTCTTTGCCAATGCTTGTTTGTTCTGGGTGCTGTTCCCCAAGAAAGGCTGTGATGGTTTAAAGAGTAGTGAAATATGTGCTGGTCCTGCATCTCTAACTGTCACCAATAGCATGCATCCTAGAATGCTGATGTCAGAGGGGTTTCGGAGGTGTATTGTGACGTAACTGCCCTGAGGGCCACATTAATAAACATACATGTATTATGTTCGCATACATTTGTGATTAGTTATTCAGTTCGCCCTCTGTTCTTAGTTGGAGTCATCAGTCTGGTTGACATAAGTGTAAAGGATTGAATTATACGTTTAATACTGAACAGGAGCCATCTGCTCAAGTAAAAAGGCAGGCCAAGGGCCCCATTAGGATAGCGGGTGGAAAATCACACCGACCGCCATGGAGGCGGAAAACAACCATCCACCGGGACCAAGAATAAACCGGCGGTCATATTAGGATCAACCACAAATAAAAACGACCGCGGCGGTAGCGGGCTAACAAAAAACGGCCGACGTGGGCGGTGACGTCCTTAAACCGACCGCTGAGGTCGGAAATGCAGGGGAAAAGCTACACCCCGCAAGCAAAGCGGAGACACCGCACGGGAAATTAGGATTTCCCCGATGGTCCCGTGGTACGAAACGCTGTTTCCGATCGCCGCGGTCGCACACTGCAGTGAATGAGAGAGCCAGCAGAAGAGCTGCAGCATAGCCACCGCAGCGGACGGTACATGAAAAACATGGCGGACGAAGCCAAAACACCGCAACAATACCTAACTGAGCACAAATCAAAGTAGCCATGCACCACAACTACACAAAAAAATACCAATGATAAAAAAAATGCAAAAATATAAAATACAATTCCCAGGACAACCCCCACAATACACCTCACAGCAAAAGCCCATTTGGACACACCCACACAGCTGAGTATAAAAACAGCTCCTTTACTGACCACAATCCTTTGCAACACTCCAGAAGAGAAGGGCAAACACCACATCTGAAAGGAGAGGCAAAACCACACACACACCACCACCACCATCACTACCACCATCACACCAGCACCAACAATCCCCCAGCACGCAACACACCTCACACCTCAACACCACACACACCCCTGCACCCACAACACCACCATGGCAGCAGAGAAAATGCCAAAATTCAAAGAGGGAGAGTTGACAGTCATGGTCAATGAGATAGTGAGAGTGGAACCACAACTGTTTGGTAGCCTGGTCCAACAGACACCATTATCCACAAGGGTACATCTGTGGAAAAGTATAGCCCAAAGGGTCAATGCCGTAGGGACCACCCCGCGATCCAAGGAGATCATGAACAGGTGGCATGATCTCAAGAGGGTTGTCAAGAAGAGGAGCAAGAACTGGGAGCTGGCGAACCGGACTGGCAGTGGCCCTCCCATCCCACAGAAAACATTCACACCATGGGAGGAGAAGGTGCTTGCCACTCCATCCTGAGAGTCTCACAGGAGTAAGCATGGGCGGATTTTGCGAGTCTGGCGTTCGCGAATGTGCGTATTTACGGATTCGCAATTCGCAGATTCCGCGAACTCTCGCGAATATGCGGATTTTCTTTTTTTGTGTTCGCAAGGGTTTCTGCCAGTTCGCGAGGTTTGTGTACCAGTTCGCAATTGCGAACTTACTTGTCGGCTCGCAACGGCCGCGACTATGTTGTTTCTACGTCTGGTTCATCATCACAGGTTTGCGAAGTTACCCTAGCGGTCGTACATGGGCGCGGCCATCCTGTTTGCGTGACATAATTCCGTTTCCGGGCGCTATGTGTAATCTCGCAAAGTGTGCGGCTCGCTAGTACAATTTCGCGTGTGATCGCGAGGAAAATCTTGCGCGAACTTACCCACGCGGTCGTGAACGGGCGAGGCCATCATGTTTCTCATTCATTGCTATGGTTCTGGGCATGCTTTCTGTATCCTCTCTGAATCTCCGCCATCCTTTGCTTGTTTGAAGTTTTTTTTAATCTATTTTACTCATTGTTTATCCTTCTTTTTTTCTAGCTCTATATTTTTGTGTTTTCGGCTACTTTTTGTTAATTTTAAACTACTTTTTTAAACTCTTTTCTTTTCTTCTTCCCTATTCTATTTCTTGTTTATTATTTAGCTTCCTTTCTGCCCAGACCATGGTAAAGGGAGCCGGGAAGCAGCCCACGAAGGGGAAGGGTCCCGCACCCCGTGCCCGGCTCCCGTGCGGGCGTTTGAGGGGGGAGAATGTCGCGCCCCGGGAGATCTTCAGCGCGGAGGAGGTGGCCGCACTAGTTTTTTATGCTCAGCGCCGCCTCCCCAGGACCATCATGGCAGGCGGCAGGATCACTAGCGGGTACGGGATCCGGGAGCGCCGGAAGCGGTGGGAGAAGGTGTGCTGGGCCATGTACCAACAATCTCGGGTCCGGCGCACCTACAACCAAGTCACCCACCGTTGGACGGATATCCTGGACCGGGAACGCGATCTGCTGGACCTGCTCGGACTTGAGATCCCCGGGCTTGGTGAGTAGTAGTAGCTATTTCTTTACTACTCTGTTTTCTCCTGCTCTGTGTGTTATTATCTTGCAAATTTTTGTTTTTTACCAAGAGCAATAATGCTGCTGATTACATTGTAGGTAAATTATATTTCAAAATCTTCTGTGCATTTCAGGTGCACTGCTCTCCTTCTCAATAGCGCTGCTACTATGCTTATTTGTTTTCGATTTTGTGTTCATTTCATTGGCCTGTGAAATTATGCATGAGTGTAGTTTAAAGAACTGTGTAATGCTAGACACTAAGGGTCGGATATTTAATTACCGGCGCATCCCTGCAAAGTAGCAGGGATGCGCCAGTAATTGTGCGCCACGCCACCACCAGCCATGGTGCGCCGTATTTACAATGCGGCGCACCATGTGCCCAAAACGTCACCGAAGCGTTACCCTTCTGTGCCGTAAAGGCGGCGCATTGCTGGAGTTGCGTCGCAACGATGGTGCAGCTCCAGCAATGCTCTGGGGTGCTCTATCTCCCCAATGCTGTGTCAAGCCGTACGTCTGCTTCAAGCAGGCGCAGGGTTTGAGTCACGCATCATTGTCCTCAAAGTGACCGATTAAAATCTTGTAGATGTCCCTCAGCCACTTTTAGGATGCATTCCTGCGCAGGAACGCCCTCCCTTGCGCCGGAACACCCCTGATGGCGCAGGGCTTTACAACGTGATGCATCTCCCATATGCGTCATGTTGTTAATATACGCCGCACCATGGCGCCTCTTTTGTTCTGCCGTTGCGTCACAAAAGTCACGCAACAATGGAGCAAAAGAGCCGCAAGGGGCTTCTAAATCAGCCCCTACAGACTCAAGTCCAGTCCTTCCTTTGTACACATGGCGATAAGAAGAAATAGTGGTTGTGGATTGATAGTTTGAGTATTTTAATGACTGGTTAATGTAGTAGGAAACTTTTAGTGTTGTCGCTGATCTGCAATCACAATGGACTTTGTCTGTCACTTTGCGTGCTGCGGACTGCTGCCTGCCAGTCCTAGGTGAACCTTTTTAGTAGTTTGTTTAGTGAGTTACATAAGAACTTTCCAAGTCGACGATCCGCAAATCAAGCAATACTAATAACATAGTAGACCACATGAGATCGGTCAATATATCCCGCGGAATAGTTGTCTATTTGCTATTTTGCCAAAATATTTTGTTATTGTTCTTTTGAAATGTTTGATTTGGTTGACAACAATCATCCATGTTTTCGGGTCTTTCTTTCTTTCATGTTGTACATCAGATCCCCCCAGGGGCAAGAGGACAGAGGAGGAGGTGGTTGCTGCTGCTGTTGTAGAAGGCCAGGATCGGCCAGGCGAGGGCTCCTTTGCTGGCCCCAGTAAGTTTTCATTTTAATATAGAGTACCTATTTTTTCCTAGCGTTCCTCATTCGATTTTTTCTAAATCGTCTTTGATCTTCTTGTAGACTGTATCTAAATTCTTATCCTGCCTCGACTATGACTCCCTGTGGTATTACTAGATTATTCTTATTAGTCTGTCTATGTAGCTAACTAAGATTGCACATTTGGCAATTCCATTGGACTCCCATTCTAGTCAGCAATAGCTCTATGCACTGAGCCTTCCCTGGAAAAAGGGACATTTTTACTTTAGATTAGACAGTCACAAATTATTACATTGTTTTCTGTCTTTTTTCACATTTCTTTATTCCTAGACCAAATATTATATAGTAGTGAGTGGTGTATTCTAACATTCTTAAATGTACTTTGTAGGTGGAACATCTGGTGGCGGGGCCAGCGCGGAGGTGGTGGTGTTGGATGAGGAGAACACTTCTGGGGAGGAGGCGGTGCAAGTGCCGGACGACACCAATGCGCCTGTGAGGGTTCACACGGTGGTGGCGGGCAGAGGTAAGCTATATATTCCTTACTTAATGAGATTGAAGACTGCAGAATGTGCTTTCTGGCCGGGTGTATTATAAATCAACCAGGTAGTAGCCTCCTCTAAATGTACTTCGACTTAGCTGTGAAGTTTTTGGCGAGAAGAATCCCAATCAGATCTGAGATGAACTTGATGGATGGGATGAACGAAAAGCGAAAGACGGGTGTAAGTAAGTGTGGAACGACGAGAAATTTAATGATGACTGGCAAAGAAGAATGATATGTGTTTGCTTGGTCCCCGAGGTGGATGGGAAGGAAAGAATATGGTATGGTGCATGGCTAGGTGAATGATGAAGCAAGGATGGGTGGAAGGAGAACAGCCTGGGTGGGTGAAACAGAAACTGTATGTGTGCATATACTTTGAATGGATGGATGCCTGGATCATGGTACTATCTGACTCTTATATAGCATATGTGTATCTAGAGAGAGTAGACGGTCACTGGATGAACTAAGTGTTACTTTGAAGAGCATGTAACACCGCACCCGCACGTCCGTTCCAGTGTAAGAAAGGCAAGGAAAAGAAGTTATAATTTTGTCCAAATACTACCATGAATAGTAGCAGTAGTTTGTATTGCAACTGCAAGCACAGCATATATCCGGTTATTACGGTGGACACTCCCTACCTCTCTTAATAAGTTTAGTTTAGTAGTAGTACGCCATTATGTGTGGGTGTATCACTGTTCACTCAATAAAAAGCAAAGCACCTAAAGTCATCCCATATGTAATCAAATACATCCCATGTGAAGTGATAGATAATCAGAATATTTAGCTTCTTCATTTTCCTTTTCTAGTAGTCATTTGCACTGTAGGGTGAAAGTTAAGTTAATTAAGCAGCAGCCCTTTTAACAGAGTATTCTCAGTGCCACCCGTAATAGAAAAGTAAGAGCTTCACCACCTGCATGTACTGGACCGGTACAGTAACGCAAGTCTGTCTCACTCATCATGGTGTGCGTCTGTTTTTCTCGGGTGCAAGTTCACTGCGCTGGCATTATGCCGGCTTGCAGAAGATAACGTACCAATTTTCCTAAACAAGAGAGAAGAAGAAGAAGAAGACTGGTGTACTGTCATAGTCGACTGTAATGGAAGTCCATAGTGCTCGTAGAATTTGTTCCTTAAACTCCCACTAATGTTAGAGCAAGGATGAAGAAGTGGGAGGTTAGATAGATACTGGCCTCAATAGTTATGTACTGTGTTTTCAAGTTGCTAGTTGTACTGTGACACAACTTTCTGCTCAATCATTTTGTGTTAATCTTAAGGAGCATTGGTTACAGACTATGTCTTTCTTTCTTCATATAGTTGCTCCTTCCAAATCAAAAAAACCATCAAGGAAGGAGCAGGCTCGAATGGCCCGGCAACGGAGGCTGGATGCCACTGTCGCAGAATATCGGCGGCTGCTGGCCCTGGAGGAGGAGGAGACGCAGTCTACCGGTACAACATCCACTGGTACAGCTGCATCCTCCTCCGTGCACCCCCGGGCTGCCAGCCAGCGCAGTGCTCCAGCGGTACGGAGCCGGGCTACCAAAGCCAACCGCCACCGCCGAGCAGCAAAGACATCAGCTGCCCCCGACAGGAGTTGCAAGGCACGCCAGCGCCGCTTATGCCTCAGAGTGTCCTACCTGGAGCAGGAGGTCTTAACATACAAGAACTTGGTGGAGGGCCTCCGCTCCGACCATGCCACCCTCCGCAAGGAGTATGATGCCCTGGCCGCTAAAGTAAACAGCATCCAGCCGTAGTGTCCCTTGCCCCTTTTTTAGAGACTTTTGGGGGGTGGGAATTGGGGGTTGGTTTTTTTTGGGACTTTTGAAGGACAATCGTTGGGGTTAGGGAGGGTCTTGCGGGAGATTATTTTGTTAGGGCTACACAAATATACTTTTTGAAACTTTATCTGAGCATACCTGTTTTTTACTGCTTTTGAGTCTGGTGGGTGGGGGTTTAACAGTAAGTTTGTTTTCCTGAAACTTAAGTCTGTGTCATTTTCTTCCTTTAAGTGTAAATGGCTAAATGTTTTCAACACTAAGTGCCTCTCACAGAGTAAGTGATCCCCCCTTTCCCACCATGGATTTTCTCCAAATCACTTGCAACCAAAATTACACATTCCCACGAGTGCTCTAAGACCCCAGAACTCAGTTGCAAAAATCAAGAACACCCTGAAACACATGTAATCCTGCTGCTAGGGCTAACCCTAACGAACCCTAAGTTCCAAAAAGTGCCAAAAGGCTTTTCCGCATGGATTATGTACAAACCAGTTTTATCCAGTATTAGACCTTCCCAGCAATGGCCCTAGAGCTGTCAACCCAGGCGAAAACAAGTAGAAGACCCCCAAACAGCCAAAAAGCAAAAGTACAAAAATTGGGACTTTGTCACTTTTCTGAAAATTTCCAAAATCACTCAGCGCGCGCTCTGCAGCTAGGCCCTAACTCCCCTCTGCCTCCATGGATTTCCTTCTAACCTCTTGCTATCAAAACTACCCATACCCAGCAGTGCTCCCAGACACCGAAACCCACCCACAAACACCAGGAAGCCCCCCAAACAGGCCCCCGAAAATGCTACATTGAGTGAAATGTCAGAAAATGCAAAAACTTTTCCCTCATGGATTATGTACAAACCAGTTTTATCCGGTATTAGACCTTCCCAGCAATGGCCCCAGAGCCGTCAACCCAGGCGAAAACAAGTAGAAGACCCCCAAACAGCCAAAAAGCAAAAGTACAAAAATTGGGACTTTGTCACTTTTCTGAAAATTTCCAAAATCACTCAGCGCGCGCTCTGTAGCTAGGCCCTAACTCCCCTCTGCCTCCATGGATTTCCTTCTAACCTCTTGCTATCAAAACTACCCATACCCAGCAGTGCTCCCAGACCCCGACACCCACCCACAAACACCCGGAAGCCCCTCAAACAGGTCCCCAAAAATGCTACATTGAGTGAAATGTCAGAAAATGCAAAAACTTTTCCCTCATGGATTATGTACAAACCAGTTTTATCCGGTATTAGACCTTCCCAGCAATGGCCCCAGAGCCGTCAACCCAGGCGAAAACAAGTAGAAGACCCCCAAACAGCCAAAAAGCAAAAGTACAGGTGATTAAAGTTTTAATTATATTAACTGTGCAAAACAAAGAAAGACAGACACACAGGAATAAAAGTGAATAAGGACGAAAAAGTAAGTTCTTGAGTCATTGGCCCATTTTCAGGGCTTGGTGTCAGGGAAGAATAGTTTGTCCTCATACTCTGCGAATTCAGGCAGGAGTAGGTCAGTGTCACCTAACACAGAAGAAATTCCCTCATCTAAGTTGCTGTCCTCCTCGTCTTCTTCCGTCGTGTAATCTGGTACTTTGTAATCTGGTGGTATGAGGTGCTGATTCATCTTGATCATTGTTAACCTCTCCACATTTTTGGGCGAGAGGCGGGTCCGTTAGCAAGTTACAATGCCACCAGCAGCACTGAAAACACGTTCAGAAGACACGCTTGCGAGTGGGCAAGACAAGTAATTTATAGCCAGGTTAGTGATCTCTGGCCACAATTCTTTTTTCCCATGCCAATACGCCAATGGGTCAGCATTAACATAGACCTCTGTTGAGTCATTCAGATAGTCCTGCACCATCGACTCAAGGTTCTCCACGTTTCCTCCACTTTGCTTACTTTTTGCTCGGACCTTTGGAGAACCAAACCCAAGCTCAGCTAGCCAATCCTCTTCATCACTCGATATTTCTGTTGTGTCTGGGGCAGATGATCCGGTTGCCAGTGTCTTTAACGGCTGAGAGGTCACTTCTGCCACAGCCACAGGTGCAGAAGTGGAGTCTTTTGACTGGGGATGGCCTGCTGATGCTGATGTACTGCCTTTTCCTTGAATTTGCTGCTGTTCTCTTTCAAACCTCATGGCTGACAAGGCTAGCCAACGTTTGTACTTTGTAACATCTTCATCACCAAAAGGAAATAATGCACTGCCTGCCAGCGCCTTTTTGTAGCGTGGATGCAGAATAGTAGCACAAATGTAATGCTGTTCTGAGTGGATCTTTTGAAGACGTTCATCGCCAAGTAGGCGCTCTAATAATTTCTCCGCCAAAACAAAAGCTTCTTGCTTTTCTTCATCTTTTTGAAACTTAGAACACACCGCCTTCAGTTTGTGCTCCAGCATGCGCAACAATGGGATAGCTTTTCCCAAATTACAGTCCTTCCTGCTGACTGCACGCGTGAAGACCACAAAAGGACGAAGCATGTCTGTCAGGCTTTTAACTAGCTCCCATTCCGCCGCATCTAGCCTCAGGTCCTTCTGAGCTGTACCCAGTGTTAAGAAATACTGATCAAGTACCGTAAACTGCTCATACAGATGCTCAAGCATGTAGAAGGTTGAGTTCCAACGTGTTGGCACCTCCTGGATGAGTGCTTTCACTGGCATTCGACGTTCATGAAGCAGGCTCCTCAGATGCTTCCGGGCCTTAAAAGAATGGCTGAAATGGTTGCACATTTTTTGGCAGGTGGCCACTAACTCACACGCTGGACTGTCTTTATCCAAGAATTTTTTAACAACCAGGTTTATACAGTGCGCCAAACACGGCACTCTGAAATAGTTACCCAGATCCATGGCCTTAACTACATTGGCGCCATTATCCGTGGAAACATAGCCAATCTTGCGTTTTTTTGGGGACAGCCAGTGAAAGACCTTTGTGTTAAACTCATTCAAAATGTTTTCTGCTGTATGACGTTTCTCCAAGCCAAACATGGCTAGTGTTGCATATTTCCGAGCAGCTTTAAAAACTTGGTCCAGGTCAGCACCTGCGTTTAGCTTTGCTTCAACCCCTGGAAAAGAGACCCAGTGTGCAGTGATGCACATGTAATCAGTGCCTGCGCCACTGGTCCACATGTCTGTTGTCAGATGTATAGTGTGAACAGCACTCTTCTGCAAAGCTGCCCCAATCGCCTCCAGCACATCTTCATGTAGTGCTGGAACCGCAACTCGGGCAAAATAGAACCGGCTAGGAACCTTCCATTTAGGGCACAGCGCTGCCACTAATTCTAGAAAACCAACCCCTTCTACAAAAGAAAAAGGGAGAAGATCCAGCGCTAGCATTTTAGCCAGCTTAGTGTTATGCAGACGCACCATTGGGTGGTTGCGTACATATGGCGCTTCTGAAAACAACGTGGTTCTAATGTTGCCCTGGACCATTTTACGGGATGATGATGACTTGTTCGACCCAGTTACGCTCGCTGATAAATTTTTTCGCATTGGTGTCTCACTCTGTCCCACACTCTTAGTGTGGCTCACAGGGGGTGTGCTGACAGGGGTACTGGGTGTAAGTAAAGTGTGTGACGCTCCTTCCTCCTCATCATCATCAGATGGAACATCAACGTTTTCTTGACTTGCAATTCGGGCTTCCTTGATCTCCTTTAGGTGCGCAAACCATTTGACAGTGTGCTGTCTCTCAAGATGACCTCTCTGGCCTCCAGTCCCATAGTTGGTACCAAGCTTACCACGACTAACTGCAAGCTAACAAATGCTACAAATGGCTCGGTTTTCCTTTTTTGGGCAAATACTAAAGAAGTCCCAAACTGCGGACTTGAAATGTTTGTGGGGCCGGAGGAGGCGATACTGGTGGTGGTCATGCTGCTGCTAATGCCAGATGAAGTGGAGGATGCGTATTGCTGAACTTTACTACGTTGTGCACTTTGCCCACCACTAATTGAGGTCGAGGTGGATGGAGGTCCCTTCTGGCGAGTAAGAAATTTGAAAGCGGTAGGTGGTGGTGTACTAGTTAACTTCAATGATTGTGGTATTCCCATTGCCTCCTCGTCGACTTCATCATCAAGCTCAGCAGCTTGTCGGGCTAGGGTCAAAATGTCTGTTTGCTGCATGCCCGCTGGGGCTTCAGTGATGTTAGTGATGACTGCGTCATCGTCGTGAGAGTCTTCAGCAGCAGTAGTATACGTCACTTCTTGTTGAGTGTCATCACACTCCATAACTATGAGAGTTTCGACGACCTTCCTTTTACGCTTAGCTACCTTTGTCAGATCATGGTGTGCCTCAGCCTCACTCTCAGACAGCAGTGGTGCTGGTTCCCAAGTAAGATCCATATCATCAGAAGGAGATGGGCTTGAAGAAGATGTAGACACCACCACCCTTGATCTTTTCCTTGCTCGGGATGTGGAAGACAATGAATGATCATCAGGAGGAGTGGCTTCCTCGAATGATACCTTGGCTTGATTGTCGATTTCCAGATGTGCCCCTACTTCTGGAGGAACAACTATTGTGGGCACTTGTTGTGCCCCTCCATGCACCCCTGCTTGTGCATCTCCTTGGGCTGCCTCTCCTTCAACATGTACTTGGGCTTGTACTTGCACATGTGGTTGTTGTTGCGGCTGTGGTTGTTCAACACTCGTCAGATGAGTTACAACAACCTGTGTTGATTGAGGGACATTGCTGCTGCTTTCTTGCGATGAGCCAACATCACTGGACGATGGTGATTGAACAAGTAGACTGGCTGCCTCTGCAGCACTCAAGGGCTTGGACTTAAGTTGGCGTGGGGGTGGTGGCACTGAGCCCAATGGAGCGGGGGTGCTGCTCCCAGCTTGGTCCCCAGCAGATCCCGCTGCTGCTGCAGGCGTATATTTTTTTTTGATTCCCAAAAAATGTGGCGGGCGACACACCAGTCTGCTTGGTAACTTGCTTCTTCTGCTCCTCTCTGGCAATTTTCTTGCTAGAGGAGCTACGGGGAACTTTTTTTGGGGCCATCTTCTTCAGATGTCACTCAGAACAGCAGGCCTCACTTGCACAAGTTGCAGAGTTGCCTGTGGCCACACGTGACGTTGTGCTGCACACACCGCAGCAGGACTTCTTCCTGGCACTGGTGGTTCTCTTGTGCACCTAAAAGCAATGGAAGACAGAGGAACATCAGTTAAACACCCCAAAAAGTCGAAAAAACCACAAAATTCAGCACAATCCCAGCCCACCCATGGCCTCAATGATGTTTAAATTCAAGAAGACACCCCACAGAAAGACTAGGCCCATGCACCACTCACTACCCCTGGGCATAATGGATGAAAGCTATGCAAAATGGGTGCACCCCAAGCACATGTTGGCTGTAGTAGCACTCAAGATGGCCACCACCACCCACATGGCCAGTCCACATCAACAGTACACCCCAAAAAAACGAAAAACACAAAAAAATCACCACAATCCAATGCCATCCATGATGTTTACATTAAAGAGAGTGAGAGCCCACAGGCAGACTCAGTCCATGCACCACTCACTAGTACTACCCCTGGGCAAAAAGCCCCAACCAGCAGCCCCAAAAAATCGACAAAAAGCACAAAATTCAGCACAATCCCAGCCCACCCATGGCCTCAATGATGTTTAAATTCAACAGGACACCCCACAGAAAGACTAGGCCCATGCACCATTCACTACCCCTGGGCATAATGGATGAAAGCTATGCAAAATGGGTGCACCCCAAGCACATGTTGCCTGTACCAGCACTCAAGATGGCCACCACCACCCACATGGCCAGTCCACATCAACAGTACACCCCAAAAAAACGAAAAACACACAAAAATCACCACAATCCAATGCCATCCATGATGTTTACATTAAAGAGAGTGAGAGCCCTCAGGCAGACTCAGTCCATGCACCACTCACTAGTACTACCCCTGGGCAAAAGGCCCCAACCAGCAGCCCCAAAAAATCGACAAAAAGCACAAAATTCAGCACAATCCCAGCCCACCCATGGCCTCAATGGTGTTTAAATTCAACAAGACACCCCACAGAAAGACTAGGCCCATGCACCACTCACTACCCCTGGGCATAATGGATGAAAGCTAGGCAAAAAGGGTGCAGGCCTCAGACACTGCCTGTCTTCAAAATGGCCCCTTGCACCCCAAGCACATGTGGAGGGCCTGCCTGTACAAGCACTCAAAATGGCCACCACCACCACCCACATGGCCTGTCCACATCAACAGTATACCCCAAAAAAACGAAAATCACACAAAAATCACCACAATCCAATGCCATCCATGATGTTTACATTAAAGAGAGTGAGAGCCCACAGGCAGACTCAGTCCATGCACCACTCACTAGTACTACCCCTGGGCAAAAGGCCCCAACCAGCAGCCCAAAAAATCGACAAAAACCACAAAATTCAGCACAATCCCAGCCCACCCATGGCCTCAATGATGTTTAAATTCAAGAAGACACCCCACAGAAAGACTAGGCCCATGCACCACTCACTACCCCTGGGCATAATGGATGAAAGCTAGGCAAAATGGGTGCAGGGCAGGCCTCAGACACTGCCTGTCTTCAAAATGGCCCCTTGCACCCCAAGCACATGTGGAGGGCCTGCTTGTACAAGCACTCAAAATGGCCACCACCACCCACATGGCCTGTCCACATCAACAGTACACCCCAAAAAAACGAAAAACACACAAAAATCACCACAATCCAATGCCATCCAGGATGTTTACATTAAAGAGACCACACAGGCAGACTCAGTCCATGCACCACTCACTACCCCTGGGCAAAAGGCCACAACAGCAGCCCCAAAAAATCGACAAAAACACAAAATTCAGCACAATCCCAGCCCATCCATGGCCTCAATGATGTTTAAATTCAACAAATTCAACAAATCAGTTGTATCATGCACCCATAACTAACCCTGGTCCTACTGGATACTGTGGCTACCCACAATATATTTTATTTAATGTTCTGAAAAAGTTCCAAAATTGAAGTTGCAGCAACTGTAATGCCCCAAACAAACTTACTTGTGAAAGTTGATTTCTAATCCAAAAGTGATCCAAAGAAAGTCAAAAAGGCCTCAAACCAAATATCCAGCAGCATCCACAAAGAGTAATCCTTCCAGGTCAAGGTCCAAATGAAAGTGACCAGCACATGAAGAAAGCACTGGGAGGAGCCTGCTGGACAGGAACAGGAAGTTGGAGACTTTAGTGGTCCACTTCCTTCCTCCCCCCCCTCAAAATGGACTCCTTGCTAAAAAAAAGTGCAGGCAAATGTCAACCTGAGGAGTGATTCTGATAAAAATCATCATTTTCTGAAGGTTTATGCTGTTTGCTGGTGGATTTCTTGTGCAGAATTGCAAAATCTGTATTTCGCGAGTGCGAGATTGTTGCTGCCCGCTGCACCTACGTGTTCGCAATTGCGAACTCTCGCGATGCGTGCTGTGCAAGGTGGCAAGCCGCGATGACGTAATCACGGTCAAAAAAACTCTCACGCGATCACGCAGCAAGATCCAAAATGGAGCAGCACACGCAAAATATGGAGAAAAACAACTCTGCAAACGCTGAATGACGGTAAGTGAAAGCCGCTCGCCGCAAAATTGTATCACCAAGCAAAAAAAATCCGCTGCGTGCGAATTTACGGATTTTCTGCAAATTCGCGAGGGTTCGCGGATTGCAAATTTGCCGAAAATCCTCAAATTCCGCGAGCGGAGCGGATTTTACGCCCATGCTTACACAGGAGTAGCCGGGGGAACGTAGGCTGGTAAGTACAAACAAATGGCAACCACCACACTGATAAGTACTTCCTTGCACAACCCAAACACCATTGCACTGTTCACCCTCACCTAACAGGTAGGCAGCCATCTTTACTGTGAGGCCTGCTGGGGGAGGCAGGCCTGCACTATCACGCCCACCATGTCCCCTGTCCCACACCTGAGCTGGATAGAGGCCTCCTCCGCACTGTTCCCCTTCACATAACAGGTAGGTAGCCATCTTCCCTGTACTGGCTGTTTGGTTGTGGGAGGGCTGTACCACGACTCCCACCATGCACCTTGTCCCACACCCCAGCAGCATGGAGGCCTCCCCTGTGAGAAGTTAGCCTGGTATATGATGTCCACTATTCTAGTGGGCACCTTGCATCAGTCTAAACGACCCTTATTTATGTTGATTGTAAAGTAAACCTTATAGACAAGCTATCCTAGTGGTAGCATGGACCAGCAGCCTTAGGTTAAAACTTCAGAGAGCATGTGAAGCCAGCTGTTTTACCATATATAATCCCTTGAATACCAAATGAAAGGACACCACACAAGGTATATATCAAATATATATGGATTTATTTCTAACACAACCCCTCTGAACTCTTTATGAGGTCAGAGATTGAAATACATTACAAGTTACTCATTAAACATACTTTAAGTTGCACAAATACAATTCTGCCCTAGAGGCCTCACAAACCATATACTAAGTAAGCGGTATAAGAACCACTTCAAGAATAGTGAATAGACCTAGGGCCTAGGGAATCGCTGGGGCTACACTACAGAACCAAAGGTTAGGAAGTAGGAGACCCACAGAAGTCACACAGTTACTGATTAAGGACACTTCCGGGTGGACTACAACAAAACCCCTTTAAACTAGTACACCTGGATAGTCAATACCCACGGGAGCACCAGAGTACTCGAGTTACTTCACCCAGGGAAGCCGGGTGCATAGGTGTCTTTTCGTGTCGGGTTTCGTCGATGCTTTCAATGGAGACCTCCAAAAGAAGTGCTGCAGGCGGCCGAAGGAAGAGTGTCCGGGTGGATCCAAGGGTGGATCAAAGAACTGAAGAACCTGAAAGCAGAGGGGACAGAGTCTGGGTCACTAGCCAGTGACCAGGAAGGAACCGGGATGGAACCAGGTGATGTCGCGATGCAAACAGGTGAATAGGTTAAGTTTGTCTCTGCAGCCACAAGGACCAGGAGGCATCGACGACAACCAGGAGCTGTATTCGAGCTGTCCCACAAAGGATCTAGTTGACTGCGGTGTCGGTATCCAGATTGGACCCAACAAGCCTTGGTAACCGCAACCCACGCAGGAAGTGAAGATTGGCTTGTGGTCAGACCAGCAAGGTCTGAGGAGCTTCTCTTTTGGAGGAAAGCTGGAGCAAGCCTGGAGCAATCAGGAAAGCAAGACGATTTCAAAGGTTTACCTTCCGGGGGCTCACTAGCCAATGGGCTAGCAACTGGGAAGAAGTGTCAAGCTGAAATGCAGGATCAGGCCCCACGTGGCACTTGTGGAGTGGGGAGGGCTGAGCTTCAGTGCAAATGGTGATTGGGTCTGGGGCTTCTTTTACTCCAATGCACAACTGCCAGGGTGGCTTGGTCATTGCACTATTAGCAAAGTAAAGGTAGTCCGGGGTAACCAGTCCCACGTCTCTCGTGTCTGCCACTGGTCTCAGATTTGCTGTGGATGTGAATCAAAGTCGGCGAAGTCTGGAAGTCCAGTTTCTGAGATGCTGAGTTGTCGGGTTCGGGCAGGAGCATCGACAAAGCAAACCAGCAAGTTACTGGTGGTGCCTGTTTGAACAGGGTGGTCAACCCTTGACCACAAGGGAGATGTCTTCAGTCATCTTTTCAGTATAGAAAGTCGAAGGTCCAAGAGTTTTGTTTCAGAGTTTCGTTCAGGGATAATCTAATGTCTCTAGACACAGCTCCTATCTTTATACTAATCTAACGGGCTGGATTACCTGCTAGGTCCCTCCTATGGGTGGACCTGAGAAGGGGGTGGTTACACCCCTTTCCCTTTGTCCAGTTTCACGCCAGAGCTAGGGGCTGGAGTGCCCCAGCAACTGGTTTGAACCGGGCTATGCATGGAGCACCTTGTGTGCCCCAGGCAGTGTCTGGAAAAGCATCTTTCCATTCAGCCCACCCTGCCCCCAATACACTCCAGGCTGTCTGGGGAGGTGCTAGCACCTCCCTCCACAGGAAACCTATTGGCCAGGCTTCCCTTGCTGGAGTTTCGGCCAGCTGCAGGAGGTCAGACTCGTGTCTGTGGCAGCAGCAACCATTTTGTGATGCTGAGGCTCTGTTTAATTTTAACCGGGTAAAGCAGTAACCAACATGTCTTCTCCCTCTAGAAGGGTGGAATGCTACCCCCGTCGCCAGGACTGGCAGGGGTGGGGGTAGTATTCCAAAGCATTTGACACCTTACATGACATGTGTTGATAAAGCCAAACCAAAGTTAGCATTTAACTACAAGGATTATAATGCACTTAAGAGTATATGGTATGGCTATATCATAGAACAGCTTTAAAGTCATGGTTCTGAAAGCTGCAGAGGGGCTCAGCTCATGCCAGAGCACCCTCTCACATAAAACCAAGCACTCTGCCTCCAGGATTGTCGAGGCCTACCATAGGAGTGACTTATAAGTGCATATGTGTCTATATATAAGGTTAGATATAGAAATACTATATCTAAGTAAGGGGTGATTACACCACCTTACCCAAGCTGAGTGATCAGCCTGTGGTTTCAGTTTGGATGGCCAGCCAGGGGTGGCATAATACATGCAGCCCCTGGTAGGCCTTGGATGCACCTATGTCCTGGGTACCCATGGTACACTATACAGGGGCTCACAGAGGTGACCCAATACCCAATCAGGTATGTACCAAAAGGACATGGAGTCCATTTTACAGAGAGAGCAGATAACCTGGGCCCTGAATAGCATGATCCCAGGCCAACTAAGTCAACAACCAGCTAAACACTAGGCAAAAAGTTGGGGGTAACCATATAGTCAGATATCCACCTAAATACACAACCCCCCCACAAACGAAAGGAGATAAGGCTATCCTTGAACAGGTAAGCCTATATTGCCTAACTGGCCATATAAGAAAGTATGGGCGAAATTTGCGAATTCGCGTTCCGTGAATTCGCGCAAAATCGAATTAGCAATCCGCGGATTTTTGTTTTTTGCGTGTTAGCGGGTTTTTTGCAAGTTCGCGGGGATTTTTGCGTGTTCTCGGGGCTTTTTGCGTGTTCACGGGCCGCTGGCATGGCGAAGTTACCCATGCGGTCATGTATGGGCACAGCACCCTCTGGTTCACCACTGCCATCCTCTGGTTCATCACTGCCAGCCTCTGGTTCACCACTGCCACCCTCTGGTTCACCCCTGCCATCCTCTGGTTCAGCACTGCCACTCTCTGGTTCACCCCTGCCACCCTCTGGTTCAGCACTGTCACCCTCTGGTTCACCACTGCCACCCTCTGGTTCATGACTGCCACCATCTGGTTCATCACAGCACCTCTGGTTCACCACTGCCACCCTCTGGTTAACCACTGCCACCCTCTGGTTCAGCACTGCCACTCTCTGGTTCAGCACTTCCACCCTCTGGTACAGCACTGTCACCCTCTGGTTCACCTCTGCCACCCTCTGGTACACGACTGCCACCCTCTGGTTCAGCACAGCACCTCTGCTTCACCACTGCCACCCTCTGGTTAACCACTGTCACCCTCTGGTTCAGCACTGCCACCCTCTGGTTCACCACAGCCACCCTCTGGTTCACCCCTGCCACCATTTCGTTCATCACTGCCACCCTCTGGTTCACCCCTGCCACCCTCTGGTTCATCACTGTCAGCCTCTGGTTCACCACTGCCACCCTCTGGTTCACCCCTGCCACCCTCTGGTTCAGCACTGCCAATCTCTGGTTCACCCCTGCCACCCTCTGGTTCAGCACTGTCACCCTCTGGTTCACCACTGCCACCCTCTGGTTCATGACTGCCACCATCTGGTTCATCACAGCACCTCTGGTTCACCACTGCCACCCTCTGGTTAACCACGGTCACCCTCTGGTTCAGCACTGCCACTCTCTGGTTCAGCACTTCCACTCTCTGGTACAGCACTGTCACCCTCTGGTTCACCACCGCCCCCCTCTGGTTCACCCCTGCCACCATTTCGTTCATCACTGCCACCCTCTGGTTCACCCCTGCCACCCTCTGGTTCAGCACTGCCACCCTCTGGTTCAGCACTGTCACCCTCTGGTTTACCCCTGCCACACTCTGGTTCATCACTGTCACCCTCTGGTTCATCTCTGCCACCCTCTCGTTCACCACTGTCACCCTCAGGTTCAGCACTGTCATCCTCTGGTTCACCCCTGCCACCCTCTGATTCATCTCTGTCACCCTCTGGTTCATCACTGCAACCCTCTGGTTCACCACTGCCACCCTCTACCGAGACCTTTTGTGACGCAGCGGCAGCACAAACGATGCGCCATGGTGCTGGGTATTAACAACGTGACGCATCTGGGGGATGCGTCACGTTGTAAAGCCCTGCGCCATCAGGGGCGTTCCGGCGCAGGGGAGGGAGTTGCTGCACAGGAACGCCTCCTAAAATTGACTGAGTGAAATCTACAAGATTTCACCTAGTCACTTTTAGGCCAATGCTGCGTCAAAACCCTGCGCCTGCTTGATGCAGCATTGGGGGGATAGGGCCCCCTAGAGCATTGCTGGAGCTGTGTCGCAAGCGCGACGCAGCTCCAGGAATGCTCTGCTTTTACGGCACAGATGCAAAGTTACCCATGCGGTCGTTTATGGGCACAGCACCCTCTGGTTCACCACTGCCACCCTCTGGTTCATCACTGCCACCCTCCGGTTCACAACTGCCACCCTCTGGTTCACCCCTGCCACCCTCTGGTTCACCACTGCCACCCTCTGGTTCAGCACTGCCACTCTCTGGTTCACCCCTGCCACCCTCTGGTTCAGCACTGTCACCCTCTGGTTCACCACTGCCACCCTCTGGTTCATGACTGCCACTATCTGGTTCATCACAGCACCTCTGGTCCAGCACTGCCACACTCTGGTTCACCACTGCAACCCTCTGGCTCACCCCTGCCACCCTCTGGTTCACCTCTGCCACCCTCTGGTTCATTACAGCACCCTCTAGTTCACCCCTGCCACCCTCTGGTACAGCACTGTCACCCTCTGGTTCACCACTGCAACCCTCTGGTTCACGACTGCCACCCTCTGGTTCATCACAGCACCTCTGCTTCACCACTGCCACCCTCTGGTTAACCACTGTCACCCTCTGGCTCAGCACTGCCACCCTCTGGTTCACACCACCACCCTCTGGTTCACCCCTGCCACCATTTGGTTCATCACTGCCACCCTCTGGTTCACCCCTGCCACCCTCTGGTTCAACACTGCCACCCTCTGGTTCAGCACTGTCACCCTCTGGTTCACCCCTGCCACCCTCTGGTTCATCACTGTCACCCTCTGGTTCATCACTGCCACTCTCTGGTTCACCACTGCCACCCTCTGGTTCAGCACTGCCACTCTCTGGTTCACCCCTGCCACCCATTGGTTCAGCACTGTCACCCTCTGGTTCACCACTGCCACCCTCTGGTTCACGACTGCCACCATCTGGTTCATTACAGCACCTCTGGTCCACCACTGCCACCCTCAGGTTAACCACTGTCACCCTCCGGTTCAGCACTGCCACCCTCTGGTTCACCCCTGCCACCCTCTGGTTCACCACTGCCACCCTCTGGTTCATCACAGCACCCTCTGGTTCACCCCTGCCACCCTCTGGTACAGCACTGTCACCCTCTGGTTCACCACTGCCACCCTCTGGTTCATCACAGCACCTCTGCTTCACCACTGCCACCCTCTGGTTAACCACTGTCACCCTCTGGCTCAGCACTGCCACCCTCTGGTTCACCACCACCACCCTCTGGTTCACCCCTGCCACCATTTGGTTCATCACTGCCACCCTCTGGTTCACCCCTGCCACCCTCTCGTTCAACACTGCCACCCTCTGGTTCAGCACTGTCACCCTCTGGTTCACCCCTGCCACCCTCTGGTTCATCACTGTCACCCTCTGGTTCATCACTGCCACTCTCTGGTTCACCACTGCCACCCTCTGGTTCAGCACTGCCACTCTCTGGTTCACCCCTGCCACCCATTGGTTCAGCACTGTCACCCTCTGGTTCACCACTGCCACCCTCTGGTTCACGACTGCCACCATCTGGTTCATTACAGCACCTCTGGTCCACCACTGCCACCCTCAGGTTAACCACTGTCACCCTCCGGTTCAGCACTGCCACCCTCTGGTTCACCCCTGCCACCCTCTGGTTCACCACTGCCACCCTCTGGTTCATCACAGCACCCTCTGGTTCACCCCTGCCACCCTCTGGTACAGCACTGTCACCCTCTGGTTCACCACTGCCACCCTCTGGTTCACGACTGCCACCCTCTCGTTCATCACAGCACCTCTGGTTCACCACTGCCACCCTCTGGTTAACCACTGTCACACTCTGGTTCACCACTGCCACTCTCTGGTTCACCACTGCCACCCTCGGGTTCATTACAGCACCCTCTAGTTCACCCCTGCCACCCTCTGGTACAGCACCACTGTCACCCTCTGGTTCACCACTGCCACCCTCTGGTTCACGACTGCCACCCTCTGGTTCATCACAGCACCTCTGCTTCACCACTGCCACCCTCTGGTTAACCACTGTCACGCTCTGGCTCAGCACTGCCACCCTCTGGTTCACCACTGCCACCCTCTGGTTCACCCCTGCCACCCTCTGGTTCACCACTGCCATCCTCTGGTTCATCACAGCACCCTCTGGTTCACCCCTGCCACCCTCTGGTACAGCACTGCCACCCTCTGGTTCACCACTGCCACCCTCTGGTTCACGACTGCCACCCTCTCGTTCATCACAGCACCTCTGGTTCACCACTGCCACCCTCTGGTTAACCACTGTCACACTCTGGTTCACCACTGCCACTCTCTGGTTCACCACTGCCACCCTCTGGTTCATTACAGCACCCTCTAGTTCACCCCTGCCACCCTCTGGTACAGCACCACTGTCACCCTCTGGTTCACCACTGCCACCCTCTGGTTCACGACTGCCACCCTCTGGTTCATCACAGCACCTCTGCTTCACCACTGCCACCCTCTGGTTAACCACTGTCACCCTCTGGCTCAGCACTGCCACCCTCTGGTTCACCACCACCACCCTCTGGTTCACCCCTGCCACCATTTGGTTCATCACTGCCACCCTCTCGGTAACCCCTGCCACCCTCTGGTTCAGCACTGCCACCCTCTGGTTCACCCCTGCCACCCCCTGGTTCATCACTGTCACCCTCTGGTTCACCACTGCCACCCTCTGGTTCACCACTGCCACCATCTGGTTAACCACTGTCACCCTTTGGTTCAACACTGCCACCCTCTGGTTCACCACTGCCACCCTCTGGTTCACCCCTGCCACCCTCTGGTTCACCACTGCCACCCTCTGGTTCAGCACTGCCACTCTCTGGTTCACCCCTGCCACCCTCTGGTACAGCACTGTCACCCTCTGGTTCACCACTGCCACCCTCTGGTTCACCACTGCCACCCTCTGGTTCAGCACTGCCACTCTCTGGTTCACCCCTGCCACCCTCTGGTACAGCACTGTCACCCTCTGGTTCACCACTGCCACCCTCTGGTTCATGACTGCCACTATCTGGTTCATCACAGCACCTCTGGTCCAGCACTGCCACACTCTGGTTCACCACTGCAACCCTCTGGCTCACCCCTGCCACCCTCTGGTTCACCTCTGCCACCCTCTGGTTCATTACAGCACCCTCTAGTTCACCCCTGCCACCCTCTGGTACAGCACTGTCACCCTCTGGTTCACCACTGCAACCCTCTGGTTCACGACTGCCACCCTCTGGTTCATCACAGCACCTCTGCTTCACCACTGCCACCCTCTGGTTAACCACTGTCACCCTCTGGCTCAGCACTGCCACCCTCTGGTTCACCACCACCACCCTCTGGTTCACCCCTGCCACCATTTGGTTCATCACTGCCACCCTCTGGTTCACCCCTGCCACCCTCTGGTTCAACACTGCCACCCTCTGGTTCAGCACTGTCACCCTCTGGTTCACCCCTGCCACCCTCTGGTTCATCACTGTCACCCTCTGGTTCATCACTGCCACTCTCTGGTTCACCACTGCCACCCTCTGGTTCAGCAGTGCCACTCTCTGGTTCACCCCTGCCACCCTCTGGTTCAGCACTGTCACCCTCTGGTTCACCACTGCCACCCTCTGGTTCACCACTGCCACCATCTGGTTCATTACAGCACCTCTGGTCCACCACTGCCACCCTCAGGTTAACCACCGTCACCCTCTGGTTCAGCACTGCCACCCTCTGGTTCACCCCTGCCACCCTCTGGTTCACCACTGCCACCCTCTGGTTCATCACAGCACCCTCTGGTTCACCCCTGCCACCCTCTGGTACAGCACTGTCACCCTCTGGTTCACCACTGCCACCCTCTGGTTCACGACTGCCACCCTCTCGTTCATCACAGCACCTCTGGTTCACCACTGCCACCCTCTGGTTAACCACTGTCACACTCTGGTTCACCACTGCCACTCTCTGGTTCACCACTGCCACCCTCTGGTTCATTACAGCACCCTCTAGTTCACCCCTGCCACCCTCTGGTACAGCACCACTGTCACCCTCTGGTTCACCACTGCCACCCTCTGGTTCACGACTGCCACCCACTGGTTCATCACAGCACCTCTGTTTCACCACTGCCACCCTCTGGTTAACCACTGTCACCCTCTGGCTCAGCACTGCCACCCTCTGGTTCACCACTGCCACCCTCTGGTTCACCCCTGCCACCCTCTGGTTCACCACTGCCATCCTCTGGTTCATCACAGCACCCTCTGGTTCACCCCTGCCACCCTCTGGTACAGCACTGCCACCCTCTGGTTCACCACTGCCACCCTCTGGTTCACGACTGCCACCCTCTCGTTCATCACAGCACCTCTGGTTCACCACTGCCACCCTCTGGTTAACCACTGTCACACTCTGGTTCACCACTGCCACTCTGGTTCACCACTGCCACCCTCTGGTTCATTACAGCACCCTCTAGTTCACCCCTGCCACCCTCTGGTACAGCACCACTGTCACCCTCTGGTTCACCACTGCCACCCTCTGGTTCACGACTGCCACCCTCTGGTTCATCACAGCACCTCTGCTTCACCACTGCCACCCTCTGGTTAACCACTGTCACCCTCTGGCTCAGCACTGCCACCCTCTGGTTCACCACCACCACCCTCTGGTTCACCCCTGCCACCATTTGGTTCATCACTGCCACCCTCTCGGTAACCCCTGCCACCCTCTGGTTCAGCACTGCCACCCTCTGGTTCACCCCTGCCACCCCCTAGTTCATCACTGTCACCCTCTGGTTCATCCCTGCCACCCTCTGGTTCACCACTGCCACCCTCTGGTTCAGCACTGCCACTCTCTGGTTCACCCCTGCCACCCTCTGGTTCAGCACTGTCACCCTCTGGTTCACCACTGCCACCCTCTGCTTCACCACTGCCACCATCTGGTTAACCACTGTCACCCTTTGGTTCAACACTGCCACCCTCTGATTCACCACTGCCACCCTCTGGTTCACCACTGCCACCCTCTGGTTCACCCCTGCCACCCTCTGGTTCACCCCTGCCACCCTCTGGTACAGCACTGTCACCCTCTGGTTCACCACTGCCACCCTCTGGTTCACAACTGCCACCCTCTGGTTCATCACAGCACCACTGGTTCACCACTGCCACCCTCTGGTTAACCACTGTCACACTCTGGTTCACCACTGCCACTCTCTGGTTCACCACTGCCACCCTCTGGTTCACCCATGCCACCCTCTGGTTCACCACTGCCACCCTCTGGTTCACCCTTGCCACCATTTGGTTCATCACTGCCACCATCTGGTTCACCCCTGCCACCCTCTGGTTCAGCACTGCCACCCTCTGGTTCAACACTGCCACCCTCTGGTTCACCACTGCCACCCTCTACCGAGACCTTTTGTGACGCAGCGGCAGCACAAAAGATGCGCCATGGTGCTGGGTATTAACAACGTGACGCATCTGAGGGATGCGTCAAGTTGTAAAGCCCTTCGCCATCAGGAGGCGTTCCGGCGCAGGGGAGGGCGTTCCTGCGCAGGAACACCTCCTAAAAGTGGCTACAAGATTTCACTCAGTCACTTTTAGGCCAATGCTGCGTCAAAACCCAGCGCCTGCTTGAAACAGGTGCAAGGCTTGATGCAGCATTGGGGAGATAGGGCCCCCCAGAGCATTGCTGGAGCTGCGTCGCAACAATGCGCTGCTTTTACGGCACAGATGCTAAATTACCCATGCGGTCGTGTATGGGCATAGCACCCTCTGGTTCACCACTGCCACCCTATGGTTCATCACTGCCACCCTCTGGTTCACCACTGCCACCCTCTGGTTCACCCCTGCCACCCTCTGGTTCACCCCTGCCACCCTCTGGTTCACTCCTGCCACCCTCTGGTTCAGCACTGCCACCCTCTGGTTCAGCACTGTCACCCTCTTGTTCACCACTCCCACCCTCTGGTTCATGACTGCCACCATCTGGTTCATCACAGCACCTCTGGTTAACAACTGCCACCCTCTGGTTAACCACTGTCACCCTCTGGTTCAGCACTTCCACCCTCTGGTTCATAACAGCACCCTCTAGTTCACCCCTGCCACCCTCTGGTACAGCACTGTCACCCTGTGGTTCACCACTGCCACCCTCTGGTTCACGACTGCCACCCTCTGGTTCACCACTGCCACCCTCTGGTTCAGCACTGCCACTCTCTGGTTCACACCTGCCACCCTCTGGTTCAGCACTGTCACCCTCTGGTTCACCACTGCCACCCTCTGGTTCACCACTGCCACCATCTGGTTAATTACAGCACCTCTGGTCCACCACTGCCACCCTCTGGTTAACCACTTTCACCCTTTGGTTCAGCACTGCCACCCTCTGGTTCACCACTGCCACCCTCTGGTTCACCCCTGCCACCCTCTGGTTCACCCCTGCCACCCTCTGGTTCACCACTGCCACCCTCTGGTTCATCACAGCACCCTCTGGTTCACCCCTGCCACCCTCTGGTACAGCACTGTCACCCTCTGGTTCACCACTGCCACCCTCTGGTTCACGACTGCCACCCTCTGGTTCATCACAGCACCACTGGTTCACCACTGCCACCCTCTGGTTAACCACTGTCACACTCTGGTTCACCACTGCCACTCTCTGGTTCACCACTGCCACCCTCTGGTTCACCCATGCCACCCTCTGGATCACCACTGCCACCCTCTGGTTCACCCTTGCCACCATTTGGTTAATCACTGCCACCCTCTGGTTCACCCCTGCCACACTCTGGTTCAGCACTGCCACCCTCTGGTTCATCACTGCAACCCTCTGGTTCACCACTGCAACCCTCTACCGAGACCTTTTCTGACGCAGCGGCATCACAAAAGATGCGCCATGGTGCTGGGTATTAACAACGTGACGCATTTGAGGGATGCGTCAAGTTGTAAAGCCCTTCGCCATCAGGAGGCGTTCCGGCGCAGGGGAGGGCGTTCCTGCGCAGGAACACCTCCTAAAAGTGGCTGAGTGAAATCTACAAGATTTCACTCAGTCACTTTTAGGCCAATGCTGCGTCAAAACCCAGCGCCTGCTTGAAGCAGGCGCAAGGCTTGATGCAGCATTGGGGAGAGAGGGCCCCCCAGAGCATTGCTGAAGCTGCGTCGCAAGAGTGACGCAGCTCCAGCAATGCGCTGCTTTTACGGCACAGATGCTAAGTTACCCATGCGGTCGTGTATGGGCACAGCACCCTCTGGTTCACCACTGCCACCCTCTGGTTCATCACTGCCACCGTCTGGTACACCACTGCCACCCTCTGGTTCACCCCTGCCACCCTCTGGTTCACCCCTGCCACTCTCTGGTTCACCACTGCCACCCTCTAGTTCAGCACTGCCACTCTCTGGTTAACCACTGCCACCCTCTGGTTAACCACTGTCACCCTCTGGTTCAGCACTACCACCCTCTGGCTCACCCCTGCCACCCTCTGGTTCACCTCTGCCACCCTCTGGTTCATAACAGCACCCTCTAGTTCACCCCTGCCACCCTCTGGTACAGCACTGTCACCATCTGGTTCACCACTGCCACCCTCTGGTTCACGACTGCCACTGTCTGGTTCATCACAGCACCTCTGCTTCACCACTGCCAGCCTCTGGTTAACCACTGTCACCCTCTGGTTCAGTACTGCCAACCTCTGGTTCACCACCGCCACTCTCTGGTTCAGCACTGCCACCCTCTGGTACAGCACTGTCACCCTCTGGTTCACCACTGCCACCCTCTGGTTCACGACTGCCACTGTCTGGTTCATCACAGCACCTCTGCTTCAAAACTGCCACCCTCTGGTTAACCACTGTGACCCTCTGGTTCAGCACTGCCACCCTCTGGTTTACCACCGCCACTCTCTGGTTCAGCACTGCCACCCTCTGGTACAGCACTGTCACCCTCTGCTTCACCATTGCCACCCTCTGGTTCATCACTGCCACCCTCTGGTTCACCACTGCCACCCTCTGGTTCATCTCTGCCACCCTCTACCGAGACCTTTTGTGACGCAGCGGCAGCACAAAAGATGCGCCATGGTGCTAGGTATTAACAACGTGACGCATCTGAGGGATGCGTCACGTTGAAAAGCCCTGCGCCATCAGGAGGCGTTCCGGCGCAGGGGAGGGCGGTCCTGCGCAGGAACGCCTCCTAAAAGTGACTGAGTGAAATCTACAAGATTTCACCTAGTCACTTTTAGGCCAATGCTGCGTCAAAACCCTGCGCCTGCTTGAAGCAGGCTCAAGGCTTGATGCAGCATTGGGGGGATAGGGCCCCCCCAGAGCATTGCTGGAGCTGCGTCGCAAGCGCGACGCAGCTCCAGCAATGCGCTGCTTTTACGGCACAAATGCGAAGTTACCCATGCGGTCGTTTATGGGCACAGCACCCTCTGGTTCACCACTGCCACACTCTGGTTCATCACTGCTACCCTCTGGTTCACCCCTGCCACCCTCTGGTTCACCCCTGCCACCCTCTGGTTCACCACTGCCACCCTCTGGTTCAGGACTGCCATTCTCTGGTACACCCCTGCCACCCTCTGGTTCAGCACTGTCACCCTCTGGTTCACCACTGCCACCCTCTGGTTCATGACTGCCACTATCTGGTTCATCACAGCACCTCTGGTCCAGCACTGCCACCCTCTGGTTCACCACTGCCACCCTCTGGCTCACCCCTGCCACCCTCTGGTTCACCTCTGCCACCCTCTGATTCATTACAGCACCCTCTAGTTCACCCCTGCCACCCTCTGGTACAGCACTGTCACCCTCTGGTTCACCACTGCCACCCTCTGGTTCACCACTGCCACCCTCTGGTTCATCACAGCACCTCTGCTTCACCACTGCCACCCTCTGGTTAACCACTGTCACCCTCTGGCTCAGCACTGCCACCCTCTGGTTCACCACCACCACCCTCTGGTTCACCCCTGCCACCATTTGGTTCATCACAGCCACCCTCTGGTTCACCCCTGCCACCCTCTAGTTCAGCACTGCAACCCTCTGGTTCAGCACTGTCACCCTCTGGTTCACCCCTGCCATCCTCTGGTTCATCACTGTTAACCTCTGGTTCATCTCTGCCACCCTCTGGTTCACCACTGCCACCCTCTGGTTCAGCACTGCCACTCTCTGGTTCACCCCTGCCACCCTCTGGTTCAGCACTGTCACCCTCTGGTTCACCACTGCCACCCTCTGGTTCACCACTGCCACCATCTGGTTCATTACAGCACCTCTAGTCCACCAATGCCACCCTCTGGTTAACCACTGTCACCCTCTGGTTCAGCACTGCCACCCTCTGGTTCACCACTGCCACCCTCTGGTTCACCCCTGCCACCCTCTGGTTCACCACTGCCACCCTCTGGTTCATCACAGCACCCTCTGGTTCACCCCTGCCACCCTCTGGTACAGCACTGTCACCCTCTGGTTCACCACTGCCACCCTCTGGTTAACCACTGTCACACTCTGGTTCACCACTGCCACTCTCTGGTTCACCACCTCCACCCTCTGGTTCATTACAGCACCCTCTAGTTCACCCCTGCCACCCTCTGGTACAGCACTGTCACCCTCTGGTTCACCACTGCCACCCTCTGGTTCATGACTGCCACCATCTGGTTCATCACAGCACCTCTGCTTCACCGCTGTTTGTTTGTTCATTCTTGTTACCGGGGCTCACCTGCTTCCTGATCCACGGCCGGGCTTGGCTCCGCCCCTAACCTCCTCGGACGACCGGCCGGGCTTGGCTCCGCCGGTCAGTAGGAAAAACTGCATTGCCCAGGATTCTTGGCTCCTCAAGGCTGACGCTACCACCGAGCGCGCCAGGAGGCGCTTAAAGCTGCGTCAGGGGCTGAGTCCCTTGCTGTTTGTTTGTTCGTTCTTGTTACCGGGGCTCACCTGCTTCCTGATCCACGGCCGGGCTTGGCTCCGCCCCCAACCTCCTCGGTTGACCGGCCGGGCTTGGCTCCGCCGGTCAGTAGGAAAAACTGCATTGCCCAGGATTCTTGGCTCCTCAAGGCTGACGCTACCACCGAGCGCGCCAGGAGGCACTTAAAGCTGCGTCCGGGGCTGAGTCCCTTGCTGTTTGCTTGTTCGTTCTTGTTACCGGGGCTCACCTGCTTCCTGATCCACGGCCGGGCTTGGCTCCGCCCTCAACCTCCTCGGACGACCGGCCGGGCTTGGCTCTGCCGGTCAGTTGGAAAAACTGCATTGCCCAGGATTCTTGGCTCCTCAAGGCTGACGCTACCACCGAGCGCGCCAGGAGGCGCTTAAAGCTGCGTCAGGGGCTGAGTCCCTTGCTGTTTGTTTGTTCGTTCTTGTTACCGGGGCTCACCTGCTTCCTGATCCATGGCCGGGCTTGGCTCCGCCCCCAACCTCCTCGGACGACCGGCCGGGCTTGGCTCCGCCGGTCAGTAGGAAAAACTGCATTGCCCAGGATTCTTGGCTCCTCAAGGCTGACGCTACCACCGAGCGCGCCAGGAGGCGCTTAAAGCTGCGTCATGGCCCTCGTCCCGCGAGGACGCGCGCGGGACGCGCCGGACGAAGCCCGGACAAAGGGCGGACAGTCTGAGACAGGAGACAGTCCGTGACTGGCCGGAACTGGGCTGGGCCAGGACCCCTGCCTGCTTCTACTGAGGCTATAGGTGTCATTTATTTATTCTGGAATACGCTGTAGATTCTTCTAATTTGTTAGCGCTCTTTGGTCTGGAGGTGATATTTTGTTTTAATTACTAATCAACGATTCTCAAAATGTCTAAACAAAGGTCCTCATCTGTACCTAATACCATAGACAATTATCTAGTACAGGTTGTGAGCAAAATTAATAGCACTAGGCAGATATCGTTGGGATTGAGCTCACCACCGGTCATTTCTACGCAAAGTGTACTCCCAGATCCTATTGTCATAGAAGATCCGGCACAGGCACAAGTACATGCTGTCGATGCTTTGCCTTCTGAGTCATGTTTCAACGTGGATCCTAATTTCGACCTGATTACACCTCTGGCTGATAACTTAGTTGATGATCAAGGTGATCAGTTAAACTCGAAAGTAGTTGATTCACCTCCCCCCGAACCTGTGCCTGTGACTAGAGCCATAAGAGCATGCCGGAAGGGTCAGAGTAAACGGGGTGGGCTACGTTCCAGTAGGAAAAGAATTACATCTCCATTGAAAATCGCTGCTACATCTGAAGTGAATAGTGAACAAGCTGAGAAGGAGATATTCGGTGATGATACGTTTAGTAAGCTAGTTAGTATACTTGATTTAAAGATCAATTCAATAATGAAACCTTTGGTAACTAAAATTGACCTATTAACCAGCTGAGGTAAATAGACTAGGGGGACTGCAAAACAAGGCAGTGAAGGAGGTGGATAACGTACCTACTTTAGCTTTAAGCAACGCTGTACCAGCGATAAATTCCCTTAGGGATGGGATGGAGAGTAGTAGTGATGATGTGAGATCAATTCTGCCTCCTACCCAGCAGGTAGCTGATAAAGGCATAAGGGCTCCAGCTAGAAAAGATATACCATCAAACCCCATAGGGAATAGTGTGGATCAAGGCCCTGTCCAACTAATTGTTGAGGCCTCTCCTCTTGTCTTGGTTTTGGCAAATGTGCCTCCTCTAAAAACAGGTCAAATAGAATCTAGCTCTTCTTTGATTAGTAAAGCTTACCACTGGTTATGCAATAACGTATTGATATCCCCGAGAGGGAAACAGCAGCTGGCAGGGGAGATCACAACGGCAAGAAGGGTGGACTGGATAGGGCCTACCGCAAAAAAACTAAAGGGGGATTGTGTAGTCTTGCACTTTTTAAGCCCAGAAACACTCCCCGAGCTATTACAACACATATTTCCTCCTCAACGTAGGAGTGCTGAGATTGTCCCGCTGACTTTGAATTTTTTCTATAGGAGAAGTAATACAGTAAATCCTAATATTTTAAAAACAAAATGGAACCTGGTAACAAATAATTGGGGCAGGGTTCCACAGTCAAGTGAGCGGGGTATTAGTGTTGTGAACAGATTTGCAGCATTGTCAGACCTGAATGATTGCGATTGACTCGAGAAGGCAGGTAATGGTAGACTTAATGTCCTTGATGAGTTAAATACAATTTACACTCCTATTGCCGAGGACTTTGGTACTCCTAAAGCTACTTATACCCTCCTAGGAAGTTCAACTAATGATATAAACTATCTGGCTAGTATTGAAAAGACTGAACCCCCCAAGATACCTCCCAATTCTATTGTAAATCCTGATTCTGATGTGTGTGCTGCTGTTCCTTTATCGGGTTCTAATATTGGAAATACCTTTGTGCGAGCAGATGGTTCTGATGGAGAAGCAAGTGTAACGAATCCTCTACCGACAAACTCGGATGGCCCTGTGGACATTGTGGGGAAATTCTTTTCTTGGAATATTGCAGGCCTGGGTTGCAAATTGGACTCTGGAGATTGGCTTCGATTTGTCAATTGTTTTGATATATGTATATTTCAGGAGACTTGGTCGTGTGAACCACTTTTTGCCCAAGGTTACTTGAATTACTTTGTGCCAGCACTTAAAGGCCCAAGGGGAAGACCAATGGGTGGTCTAACCATTTGGGTTCGACAGTCATCAAAACTGTCTGTTAAAGTAATTGAAACCGGACATAGAGACATTCAATTAATTACAATCAACTCTGATATTTTGGGTTTAGTAGTCATCTACAATGTATATATGAGGAGTACAGGCAGTGGGAGGTCAGAGGTTTTGGCGGCCTTGGGTTCCTTGCTTGATGTTTACTCCCAAGATTACCCGACTGTCATTGCAGGTGACTTTAATCAAACATTTGAACCTCTAGTGGCAGAAGAAGATTTTATTGGGGATGACGATGACTGGCACTGGGGGGTCCCGAAACTAGAGCTGAAACCAGTTGTGCGCTGGACTGAAGATGTGATCAGTATGAATGCTCTATGTTTAGAGAAAGGACTTAGAGCATTAAATGGTAGGACACAAAGCGATAAAAGTGGGTCCATGACTTTTGACAACGGGTGGCACAAGAGCAGAATTGACTATGTTCTCTGCAGTCTGAAATTATGGCCATTGTTAAGTGACATGGAGATTGTGTGGAGGAGTGAGAGTGATCACAACCCTCTGTGTATTAAGCATAAATGGTGGTCGTTACCACATAGGCAAATCTGTCTTAGTGCCCCTGTCCCACCGCAAATTGTTCCTAGCAATAATATGCGTAGATTGAGATGGACAAACGTTGTAACTAATCAAGAGGCAATTGACAATATTAAAACTGAGGTTGAAAAAGCTATAACAACCATGGAGCAATGTAATCAATCCAGGCATGTGCTGAGGGGTGTGACCGAAATCCATGATACTCTTTTCAAGGTAATTAAGCACCACTTTTTGAAGAGGGTAAAGGATAATAGTAAGAGAGTACCCAAAAATGCAAAATGGTATAATGCCGACTGTAGGGATGCCCGAATTGCCTTAGGTGCTGCACTAAAGAGTAGGGATACTTTGGCTATTCAAACTGCAAGAAAGAAGTATAAAGTCAGTATAATGAGTGCAAAGAAAGCCTGGGATGAGCTCCACTGGTCCGAACTAAAAAGCGCCAGTGACAAGAAAGACTCTAGATTGTTCTGGAGCATTGTTAAATGGGGTGGTGAGGGGAAACCCGAAGCCCCAAATAATAATGTTCCGGAAGAAGAATGGATAAGGTTTTTTAGTATGCAGTATGCGGACTTAAACCAGTTCACATGCATTACGGATATAAATTATGCCCACTTTAAAGACAATTTCTTTAGTCCACAAGAAATCCTGGGAGCTTTGAACACTGTAAACAGCGGCTGTGCTCCAGGCATGGATGGCGTTCCTGCCGACGTCTTTATTAACGATAAGGAGAGGTGGTGTAGGTACATAAGTCTCCTTATTAATTATATTGCAAGGGGTGCAGAAGTACCGGCATCCTGGCTGGGAGCAGTAATTATACCAGTCTTTAAGAAAGGCGATCGCTCCAAGCCTGGTAATTATAGGCCAATCAGCCTTATTGATACAATACAAAAAACAATAGGGCGTGTTATTGTGAACAGGCTTCTGGATTGGGCTGAGGACAATGATGCTTTGTCAGCATTCCAAGCGGGTTTCCGCAGGTCGACAAGTACTGTGGACCATGTTTTCCGTTTTAACTTACTACAATGGAAAACTGTGGTGCTGGGCGGAGGCAGCCTGTACGCGCCTTTTGTCGACCTGCGGGCTGCCTTCGACCTAGTCCCGCGGCTGAAGTTGTGGTCTGTCCTCAGGAACCTGGGTGTCCCTGACTTTAATAATGAGGCTCCATGAATCAACATTTCGCGAGAATACAGTGGGGGGTCAGGGAGTGGAGACAGCGGATTTCCCGGTAGAGCGGGGAGTCCGGCAAGGCTGCTCAATGGCCCCAACTCTTTTTACACTGTACATAAACGGAGTCGTATCTCCCATGGTAATGGCTGAACTGGATGCCCCTTCATTAGCTGGTATTAAAATACCAATACTAATGTTCGCTGACGATACGCTTATTTTATCAAAAACTCCAAGTGGTCTGCAGCGACCACTAGCTATTTTTTATTTATTTTGTTGCGAGCATGGTTTGGAGGTTAATGTGACAAAAACGAAACTTATGACTTTTAATCCCCATCCCAGTTTTAAATCCAAAATTATCATAAATGGACGACCCTTAGAAGGGGTGAAATCTTTTACTTATTTAGGAATTCACATCTCAAATAAGAACTCGTGGAGTAATCATATAGACATAGCTACATTGAGGCACAGGCAAATATCAGGTGCTATTAGTTCAGAGCACAGAAAGTCTCTAACGAAACCTGTTAAGCCTGCTTTGCAGGTATATGAGGCAAAAGCCCTTGGCTCTGCACTTTATGGTGCCGAGTTATGGGGCTTTGAGAAGGTGGCTGCATTACAAACCTCAGAAAATAAGTTTTTCCGTTCGATAACTGGCATCCCGAAAAGCACTCCATTATTGCCCCTCAGGTACGACTTGGGTAGAAAATCGGTTACAGACCTAGTCAGACTTCGACCAATCCTGTATTGGAGGAGGCTCTGGACCACGCCTGAGCTTTCACATTATGCTGAGGGGTTTTTAGATATTGCTAGAGCGGATACATTTCATAAAAATAGGTGGCTTAATTCCCTGAAAGTATTTCTGAATGACCTTGGAATGGGTCTGCTTTGGTCAGATCCAGTTGGATCAGTCTTCCCTACTAAAAGAGTTTTAAAAGAAATTTACTGGGACAAGGTAGCTTCCCGGGGTTGGACTAGCACTAGCTTAGGTTCTATGACTGAAGGATTCTTAGAGGGTAAACTGTATCCTTCTTTGGAATCTTATTGGGACTGTATAACAAAGCCAAGTGACCGAAAACTCCTATTCCAACTGAGAGCAGGTTCATTGCCCCTTCGAGCTTTGACCTCTAAATGGGAAGGTGGCGTAAATACTAGCTGTCCTGCTTGTGGTCACGCTAACGAAACTAAGGGTCACTTTTTGTTTTCTTGCACTGCTTACCTGGATCCAAGACGCGTATGGTTAAAACCAATGTGCAAGAATTTAGGGACTACTAGTAGTCTAGCTGCCCTGCGAATTTTATGTACTACTAGCGAGATGTGGATATTAATAGCAACTGCCAAATACCTTGGATGGGCATGGTCAATCAGACGGAGACTGCTAGTCACTTGACTATTCTCTGTCTGATATACTGAATGATTAAACTGGGCAGAGACTGCTAGTCATTTGACTATTCTCTGTCTAGGTGAACCACCTGTTTACACCCATCCGTGATATTTTTTTGATATTTTCCTTTGTAGGAAACTGTAAGACTTGATATTTTTCATTTTCTTTTTAGGAAATTGTAAGATCTAACCCTTTTTAAAATGTTTTAATGGCTAATTACTGATACTATATTTTTAAACCTTGAATTGCGAATTGAGTCATGAATTGTAAATAATATGCTTTTTTACCTTCTTTTATTGTAATTGATTGTTAACTGATTTGTATTTTTAAATTGTTTCTGCTTTTATGAGAGAACTCTCGAATAAAGCATATTTTGACTTGACTTGCTTCACCACTGCCACCCTCTGGTTCATGACTGCCACCATCTGGTTCATCACAGCACCTCTGGTTCACTACTGCCACCCTCTGGTTAACCACTGTCACCCTCTGGTTCAGCACTGCCCCCCTCTGGTTCACCCCTGCCACCCTCTGGTTCACCCCTGCCACATTCGGGTTCACCCCTGCCACTCTCTGGTTCAGCACTGTCACCCTCTTGTTCACCACTGCCACCCTCTGGTTCATGACTGCCACCATCTGGTTCATCACAGCACCTCTGGTTCACCACTGCCACCCTCTGGTTAACCACTGTCACCCTCTGGTTCAGCACTGCCATCCTCTGGTTCACCACTGCCACCCTCTGGTTCACCACCACCACCCTCTGGTTCACCCCTGCCACCATTTAGTTCATCACTGCCACCCTCTGGTTCAGCACTGCCACCCTCTGGTTCAGCACTGCCTGGTTCACCACTGCCACCCTCTGGTTAACCACTGTCACACTCTGGTTCACCACTGCCACTCTCTGGTTCACCACTGCCACCCTCTGGTTCACCCATGCCACCCTCTGGTTCACCACTGCCACCCTCTTGTTCACCACTGCCACCATTTGGTTCATCACTGCCACCATCTGGTTCATCACAGCACCTCTGGTTAACCACTGCCACCCTCTGGTTAACTACTGTCACCCTCTGGTTCAGCACTGCCACTGTCTGGTTCATCACAGCACCTCTGCTTCACCACTGCCACCCTCTGGTTAACCACTGTCACCCTCTGGTTCAGCACTGCCACCCTCTGGTTGAACACTGCCACCCTCTGGTACAGCACTGTCACCCTCTGGTTCACCACTGCCACCCTCTGGTTTACCACTGCCACCTTCTAGTTCACCACTGCCACCATCTACCGAGACCTTTTGTGACGCAGCGGTAGCAGAAAAGATGAGCCATGGTGCTGGGTATTAACAACGTGACGCATCTGAGGGATGCTTCAAGTTGTAAAGCCCTTCGCCATCAGGAGGCGTTCCGGCGCAGGGGAGGGTGTTCCTGCGCAGGAACACCTCCTAAAAGTGGCTGAGTGAAATCTACAAGATTTCACTCAGTCACTTTTAGGCCAATGCTGCGTCAAAACCGCAAGGCTTGATGCAGCATTGGGGAGATAGGGCCACCCAGAGCATTGCTGGAGCTGCGTCGCAAGCGCAACGCAGCTCCAGCAATGCGCTGCTTTATGGCACAGATGCGAAGTTACCCATGCGGTTGTGTATGGGCACAGCACCCTCTGGTTCAGCACTGTCACCCTCTTGTTCACCACTGCCACCCTCTGGTTCATGACTGCCACCATCTGGTTCATCACAGCACCTCTGGTTCACCACTGCCACCCTCTGGTTAACTACTGTCACCCTCTGGTTCAGCACTGCCACCCTCTGGTTCACAAGTGCCACCCTCTGGTTCACCCCTGCCACCCTCTGGTTCATCACTGCCACCCTCTGGTTCATCACTGCCACCCTCTGGTTCACCACTGCCACCCTCTGGTTCACCCCTGCCACGCTCGGGTTCACCCCTGCCACTCTCTGGTTCACCACTGCCACCCTCTGGTTCAGCACTGCCACTCTCTAGTTCACCCCTGCCACCCTCTGGTACAGCACTGTCACCCTCTGGTTCACAACTGCCACCCTCTGGTTCACGACTGCCACTGTCTGGTTCATCACAGCACCTCTGCTTCACCACTGTCACCCTCTGGTTCAGCACTGCCACCCTCTGGTTCACCACCGCCACTCTCTGGTTCAGCACTGCCACCCTCTGGTACAGCACTGTCACCCTCTGGTTCACAACTGCCACCCTCTGGTTCACGACTGCCACCCTCTGGTTCATCACAGCACCTCTGCTTCACCACTGCCACCCTCTGGTTAACCCCTGCCACCCTCTGGTTCACCCCTGCCACCCTCTGGTTCACCCCTGCCACCCTCTGGTTCAGCACTGTCATCCTCTGGTTCACCCCTGCCACCCTCTGGTTCATCACTGTCACCCTCTGGTTCATCACTGCCACCCTCTGGTTCACCACTGCCACCATCTACCGAGACCTTTTGTGAAGCAGCGGCAGCACAAAAGATGCGCCATGGTGCTGGAAATTAACTACGTGACGCATCTGAGGGATGCGTCATGTTGTAAAGGCCTGCGCCATCAGGAGGCGTTCCGGCGCAGGGGAGGGCGTTCCTGCGCAGGAACGCCTCCTAAAAGTGACTGAGTGAAATCTACAAGATTTCACCTAGTCACTTTTAGGCCAATGCTGCGTCAAAACCATGCGCCTGCTTGAAGCAGTCGCAAGGCTTGATGCAGCTTTGGGGGGATAGGGCCCCCCAGAGCATTGCTGGAGCTGCGTCGCAAGCGTGACGCAGCTCCAGCAATGCGCTGCTTTTACTGCACAGATGCGAAGTTACCCATGCGGTCGTTTATGGGCACAGCACCCTCTGGTTCACCACTGCCACCCTCTGGTTCACCACTGCCACCCGCTGGTTCACCCCTGACACCCTCTGGTTCACCCCTGACACCCTCTGGTTCACCACTGCCACCCTCTGGTTCATCACTGCCACCCTCTGGTTCACCACTGCCACCCTCTGGTTCACCCCTGACACCCTCTGGTTCACCCCTGCCACCCTCTGGTTCACCACTGCCACCCTCTGGTTCAGCACTGTCACCCTCTGGTTCACCACTGCCACCCTCTGGTACAGCACTGTCACCCTCTGGTTCACAACTGCCACCCTCTGGTTCACCCCTGCCAACCTCTGCCGGTGTTGGATCTAGCCCTGATCTCTTGACTGGGTGAGAGTTTTCTGCTTAATTCAGAGACTCTGTCCATCACCACCCCTTGTTGTTAATTATTTTGTCCACCCTAAGCGTGGAAGGGTATGCTCAGACATGAGTCCCTTGCTCACTGCACCATCAGGATTCAAGCAAGCCGGGCCGAAGAGGCTGAAATGCCAGAAACCGGTCCCCGGTAGCTTGTTTCCTTTCCAGTGTAAGAATTGGCTTTGTAGTTTGGTTTGCCCTGTTCCCATCATGCACTGGGACAGGAACAGACTAATTTGCATACAGCCAGGTTCTGAAACTGGGATGATGCAGTGAGCTAAAAAACGGTGTTGGATCTAGCCCTGATCTCTTGACTGGGTGAGAGTTTTCTGCTTAATTCAGAGACTCTGTCCATCACCACCCCTTGTTGTTAATTATTTTGTCCACCCTAAGCGTGGAAGGGTATGCTCAGACATGAGTCCCTTGCTCACTGCACCATCAGGATTCAAGCAAGCCGGGCCGAAGAGGCTGAAATGCCAGAAACCGGTCCCCGGTAGCTTGTTTCCTTTCCAGTGTAAGAATTGGCTTTGTAGTTTGGTTTGCCCTGTTCCCATCATGCACTGGGACAGGAACAGACTAATTTGCATACAGCCAGGTTCTGAAACTGGGATGATGCAGTGAGCTAAAAAACGGTGTTGGATCTAGCCCTGATCTCTTGACTGGGTGAGAGTTTTCTGCTTAATTCAGAGACTCTGTCCATCACCACCCCTTGTTGTTAATTATTTTGTCCACCCTAAGCGTGGAAGGGTATGCTCAGACATGAGTCCCTTGCTCACTGCACCATCAGGATTCAAGCAAGCCGGGCCGAAGAGGCTGAAATGCCAGAAACCGGTCCCCGGTAGCTTGTTTCCTTTCCAGTGTAAGAATTGGCTTTGTAGTTTGGTTTGCCCTGTTCCCATCATGCACTGGGACAGGAACAGACTAATTTGCATACAGCCAGGTTCTGAAACTGGGATGATGCAGTGAGCTAAAAAACGGTGTTGGATCTAGCCCTGATCTCTTGACTGGGTGAGAGTTTTCTGCTTAATTCAGAGACTCTGTCCATCACCACCCCTTGTTGTTAATTATTTTGTCCACCCTAAGCGTGGAAGGGTATGCTCAGACATGAGTCCCTTGCTCACTGCACCATCAGGATTCAAGCAAGCCGGGCCGAAGAGGCTGAAATGCCAGAAACCGGTCCCCGGTAGCTTGTTTCCTTTCCAGTGTAAGAATTGGCTTTTTAGTTTGGTTTGCCCTGTTCCCATCATGCACTGGGACAGGAACAGACTAATTTGCATACAGCCAGGTTCTGAAACTGGGATGATGCAGTGAGCTAAAAAACGGTGTTGGATCTAGCCCTGATCTCTTGACTGGGTGAGAGTTTTCTGCTTAATTCAGAGACTCTGTCCATCACCACCCCTTGTTGTTAATTATTTTGTCCACCCTAAGCGTGGAAGGGTATGCTCAGACATGAGTCCCTTGCTCACTGCACCATCAGGATTCAAGCAAGCCGGGCCGAAGAGGCTGAAATGCCAGAAACCGGTCCCCGGTAGCTTGTTTCCTTTCCAGTGTAAGAATTGGCTTTGTAGTTTGGTTTGCCCTGTTCCCATCATGCACTGGGACAGGAACAGACTAATTTGCATACAGCCAGGTTCTGAAACTGGGATGATGCAGTGAGCTAAAAAACGGTGTTGGATCTAGCCCTGATCTCTTGACTGGGTGAGAGTTTTCTGCTTAATTCAGAGACTCTGTCCATCACCACCCCTTGTTGTTAATTATTTTGTCCACCCTAAGCGTGGAAGGGTATGCTCAGACATGAGTCCCTTGCTCACTGCACCATCAGGATTCAAGCAAGCCGGGCCGAAGAGGCTGAAATGCCAGAAACCGGTCCCCGGTAGCTTGTTTCCTTTCCAGTGTAAGAATTGGCTTTGTAGTTTGGTTTGCCCTGTTCCCATCATGCACTGGGACAGGAACAGACTAATTTGCATACAGCCAGGTTCTGAAACTGGGATGATGCAGTGAGCTAAAAAACGGTGTTGGATCTAGCCCTGATCTCTTGACTGGGTGAGAGTTTTCTGCTTAATTCAGAGACTCTGTCCATCACCACCCCTTGTTGTTAATTATTTTGTCCACCCTAAGCGTGGAAGGGTATGCTCAGACATGAGTCCCTTGCTCACTGCACCATCAGGATTCAAGCAAGCCGGGCCGAAGAGGCTGAAATGCCAGAAACCGGTCCCCGGTAGCTTGTTTCCTTTCCAGTGTAAGAATTGGCTTTGTAGTTTGGTTTGCCCTGTTCCCATCATGCACTGGGACAGGAACAGACTAATTTGCATACAGCCAGGTTCTGAAACTGGGATGATGCAGTGAGCTAAAAAACGGTGTTGGATCTAGCCCTGATCTCTTGACTGGGTGAGAGTTTTCTGCTTAATTCAGAGACTCTGTCCATCACCACCCCTTGTTGTTAATTACCCTCTGGTTCATGACTGCCACTATCTGGTTCATCACAGCACCTCTGGTTCAGCACTGCAACCCTCTGGTTCACCACTGCCACCCTCTAGTTCACCCCTGCCACCTTCTGGTTCACCTCTGCCACCCTCTGGTTCATTACAGCACCCTCTAGTTCACCCCTGCCACCTTCTGGTACAGCACTGTCACACTCTGGTTCACCACTGCCACCCTCTGGTTCACGACTGCCACCATCTGGTTCATCACAGCACCTCTGTTTCACCACTGCCACCCTCTAGTTAACCACTGTCACCCTCTGGTTCAGCACTGCCACCCTCTGGTTCACCACCACCACCCTCTGGTTCACCCCTGCCACCATTTGGTACATCACTGCCACCCTCTGGTTCAGCACTGCCACCCTCTGGTTCAGCACTGTCACCCTCTGGTTCACCCCTGCCACCCTCTGGTTCACCCCTGCCACCCTCTGGTTCATCACTGTCACCCTCTGGTTCACCACTGCCACCCTCTGGTTCATCACAGCACCCTCTGGTTCACCCCTGCCACCCTCTGGTACAGCACTGTCACCCTCTGGTTCACCACTGCCACCCTCTGGTTCACGACTGCCACCCTCTGGTTCATCACAGCACCTCTGGTTCACCACTGCCACCCTCTGGTTCACCACTGCCACTCTCTGGTTCACCACTGCCACCCTCTGGTTCACCCATGCCACCCTCTGGTTCACCACTGCCACCCTCTGGTTCACCATTGCCACCATTTGGTTCATCACTGCCATCCTCTGGTTCACCCCTGCCACCCTCTGGTTCAGCACTGCCACCCTCTGGTTCAGCACTGTCACCCTCTGGTTCACCCCTGCCACCCTCTGGTTCATCACAGTCACCCTCTGGTTCATCACTGCCACCCTCTGGTTCACCACTGCTACCCTCTACCGAGACCTTTTGTGATGCAGCGGCAGCACAAAAGATGCGCCATGGGGCTGGGTATTAACAACGTGACGCATCTGAGGGATGCGTCAAGTTGTAAAGCCCTGCGCCATCAGGAGGCGTTCCGGCGCAGGGGAGGGAGTTCCTGCGCAGGAACACCTCCTAAAAGTGGCTGAGTGAAATCTACAAGATTTCACTCAGTCACTTTTAGGCCAATGTTGCGTCAAAACCCTGCACCTGCTTGATGCAGGCAAGGCTTTATGCAGCACTGGGGAGATAGGGCCCCCCAGAGCATTGCTGGAGCTGCGTCGCAAGTGCGACGCAGGTCCAGCAATGCGCTGCTTTTACGGCACAGATGCAAAGTTACCCATGCGGTCTGGTATGGGCACAGCACCCTCTGGTTCACCACTGCCACCCTCGGGTTCATCACTGCCACCCCCTGGGTCACCACTGCCACCCTCTGGTTCACCCCTGCCACTCTCTGGTTCACCACTGCCACCCTCTGGTTCAGCACTGCCACTCTCTGGTTCACCCCTGCCACCCTCTGGTTCACCCCTGTTACTCTCTGGTTCACCACTGCCACCCTCTGGTTCAGCACTGCCACCCTCTGGTTCACAACTGCCACCCTCTGGTTCACCCCTGTCACCCTCTGGTTCATCTCTGTCACCCTCTGATTCATAACAGCACCCTCTAGTTCACCCCTGCCACCCTCTGGTACAGCACTGTCACCCTCTGGTTCACCACTGCCACCCTCTGGTTCACGACTGCCACTGTCTGGTTCATCACAGCACCTCTGCTTCACCACTGCCACCCTCTAGTTAACCACTGTCACCCTCTGGTTCAGCACTGCCACCCTCTGGTTCACCACCGCCATTCTCTGGTTCAGCACTGCCACCCTCTGGTACAGCACTGTCACCCTCTGATTCACCACTGCCACCCTCTGGTTCACGACTGCCACCCTCTGGTTCATCACAGCACCTCTGCTTCACCACTGCCACCCCCTGGTTAACCACTGTCACCCTCTGGTTCAGCACTGCCACCCTCTGGTTCACCACCGCCACCCTCTGGTTTACCCCTGCCACCATTTGGTTCATCACTGTCACCCTCTGGTTCACTACTGCCACCCTCTGGTTCACCACTGCCACCCTCTTGTTCAGCACTGCCACTCTCTGGTTCACCCCTGCCACCCTCTGGTTCAGCACTGTCACCCTCTGGTTCACCACTGCCACCCTCTGGTTCATGACTGCCACCATCTGGTTCATCACAGCACCTCTGGTCCACCACTGCCACCCTCTGGTTAACCACTGTCATCATCTGATTCAGCACTGCCACCCTCTGGTTCACCACTGCCACCCTCTGGTTCACCACTGCCACCCTCTGGTTCATCACAGCACCCTCTGGTTCACCCCTACCACCCTCTGGTACATCACTTTCACCATCTTATTCACCACTGCCACCCTCTGGTTCACAACTGCCACCCTCTGGTTAACCACTGTCACACTCTGATTCAGCACTGCCACCCTCTGGTTCACCACTGCCACTCTCTGGTTAACCACTGTCACACTCTGGTTCAGCACTGCCACCCTCTGGGTCACCACTGCCACTTTCTAGTTCACCACTGCCACCCTCTTGTTCAGCACTGCCACTCTCTGGTTCACCCCTGCCACCCTCTGGTTCAGCACTGTCACCCTATGGTTCACCACTGCCACCCTCTGGTTCATGACTGCCACCATCTGGTTCATCACAGCACCTCTGGTCCACCACTGCCACCCACTGGTTAACCACTGTCACCATCTGGTTCAGCACTGCCACTCTCTGGTTCACCCCTGCCACCCTCTGGTTCAGCACTGCCACCCTCTGGTTCAGCACTGTCACCCTCTGGTTTACCCCTGCCACCCTCTGGTTCATCACTGTCACCCTCTGGTTCACTACTGCCACCCTCTGGTTCACCACTGCCACCCTCTTGTTCAGCACTGCCACTCTCTGCTTCACCCCTGCCACCCTCTGGTTCAGCACTGTCACCCTCTGGTTCACCACTGCCACCCTCTGGTTCATGACTGCCACCATCTGGTTCATCACAGCACCTCTGGTCCACCACTGCCACCCTCTGGTTAACCACTGTCACCATCTGGTTCAGCACTGCCACCCTCTGGTTCACCACTGCCACCCACTGGTTCACCCCTGCCACCCACTGGTTCACCCCTTCCACCCTCTGGTTCACCACTGCCACCCTCTGGTTCATCACAGCACCCTCTGGTTCACCCCTACCACCCTCTGGTACATCACTTTCACCATCTTATTCACCACTGCCACCCTCTGGTTCACAACTGCCACCCTCTGGTTAACCACTGTCACACTCTGGTTCAGCACTGCCACCCTCTGGTTCACCACTGCCACTCTCTGGTTAACCACTGTCACACTCTGGTTCAGCACTGCCACCCTCTGGGTCACCACTGCCACTCTCTGGTTCACCACTGCCACCCTCTGGTTCACCCATGCCACCCTCTGGTTCACCACTGCCACCCTCTGGTTCACCCCTGCCACCATTTGGTTCATCTCGGCCACCCTCTGGTTCACCCCTGCCACCCTCTGGTTCAGCACTGCCACCCTCTGGTTCAGCACTGTCACCCTCTGGTTCATGACTGCCACCATCTGGTTCATCAATGCACCTCTGGTCCACCACTGCCACCCTCTGGTTAACCACTGTCACCCTCTGGTTCAGCACTGCCACCCTCTGGTTCACAACTGCCACCCTCTGGTTCACCCCTGCCACCCTCTGGTTAACCTCTGCCACCCTCTGGTTCATCACAGCACCCTCTAGTTCACCCCTGCCACCCTCTGGTACAGCACTGCCACCCTCTGGTTCACGACTGCCACCCTCTGGTTCATCACAGCACCTCTGGTTCAGCACTGCCACCCTCTGGTTAACCACTGTCACACTCTGGTTCACCACTGCCACTCTCTGGTTCACCACTGCCACCCTCTGGTTCATTACAGCACCCTCTAGTTCACCCCTAGTACCCTCTTGTACAGCACTGTCACCCTCTGGTTCACCACTGTCACCCTCTGGTTCAGCACTGCCACCCTCTGGTTCACAACTGCCACCCTCTGGTTCACCCCTGCCAACCTCTGCCACCCTCTGGTTCATCACAGCACCCTCTAGTTCACCCCTGCCACCCTCTGGTACAGCACTGTCACCCTCTGGTTCACCACTGCCACCCTCTCGTTCAAGACTGCCACCCTCTGGTTCATCACAGCCCTCTGGTTCACCACTGCCACCCTCTGGTTAACCACTGTCACACTCTGGTTTACCACTGCCACTCTCTGGTTCACCACTGCCACCCTCTGCTTCATTACAGCACCCTCTAGTTCACCCCTAGTACCCTCTTGTACAGCACTGTCACCCTCTGGTTCACCACAGCACCCCTGCTTCACCACTGCCACCCTCTGGTTAACCACTGTCACCCTCTGGCTCAGCACTGCCAACCTCTGGTTCACCACCACCACCCTCTGGTTCACCCCTGCCACCATTTGGTTCACCCCTGCCACCCTCTGGTTCACCCCTGCCACCCTCTGGTTCAGCACTGCCAACCTCTGGTTCACCACCACCACCCTCTGGTTCACCCCTGCCACCATTTGGTTCACCCCTGCCACCCTCTGGTTCACCCCTGCCACCCTCTGGTTCAGCACTGCCACACTCTGGTTCAGCACTGTCACCCTCTGGTTCACCACTGCCACTCTCTGGTTCACCACTGCCACCCTCTGGTTCATTACAGCACCCTCTAGTTCACCCCTAGTACCCTCTTGTACAGCACTGTCACCCTCTGGTTCACCACTGTCACCCTCTGGTTCAGCACTGCCACCCTCTGGTTCACAACTGCCACCCTCTGGTTCACCCCTGCCAACCTCTGCCACCCTCTGGTTCATCACAGCACCCTCTAGTTCACCCCTGCCACCCTCTGGTACAGCACTGTCACCCTCTGGTTCACCACTGCCACCCTCTGGTTCAAGACTGCCACCCTCTGGTTCATCACAGCACCTCTGGTTCACCACTGCCACCCTCTGGTTAACCACTGTCACACTCTGGTTTACCACTGCCACTCTCTGGTTCACCACTGCCACCCTCTGCTTCATTACAGCACCCTCTAGTTCACCCCTAGTACCCTCTTGTACAGCACTGTCACCCTCTGGTTCACCACAGCACCCCTGCTTCACCACTGCCACCCTCTGGTTAACCACTGTCACCCTCTGGCTCAGCACTGCCAACCTCTGGTTCACCACCACCACCCTCTGGTTCACCCCTGCCACCATTTGGTTCACCCCTGCCACCATCTGGTTCACCCCTGCCACCCTCTGGTTCAGCACTGCCACACTCTGGTTCAGCACTGTCACCCTCTGGTTCACGACTGCCACCCTCTGGTTCATCACAGCACCCCTGCTTCACCACTGCCACCCTCTGGTTAACCACTGTCACCCTCTGGCTCAGCACTGCCAACCTCTGGTTCACCACCACCACCCTCTGGTTCACCCCTGCCACCATTTGGTTCACCCCTGCCACCCTCTGGTTCACCCCTGCCACCCTCTGGTTCAGCACTGCCACACTCTGGTTCAGCACTGTCACCCTCTGGTTCACCCCTGCCACCCTCTGGTTCATCACTGTCACCCTCTGGTTCATCCCTGCCACCCTCAGGTTCACCACTGCCACCCTCTAGTTCAGCACTGCCACTCTCTGGTTCACCCCTGCCACCCTCTCGATCAGCACTTTCACCCTCTGGTTCACCACTGCCACCCTCTGGTTCACCACTGCCACCATCTGGTTCATTACAGCACCTCTTGTCCACCACTGCCACCCTCTGGTTCACCACTGTCACCCTCTGGTTCAGCACTGCCACCGTCTGATTCACCACTGCCACCCTCTGGTTCACCCCTGCCACCCTCTGGTTCACCACTGCCACCCTCTGGTTCATCACAGCACCCTCTGGTTCACCCCTGCCACTCTCTGGTACAGCACTGTCACCCTCTGGTTCACCACTGCCACCCTCTGGTTCACAACTGCCACCCTCTGGTTCAGCACAGCTCCTCTGGTTCACCACTGCCACCCTCTGGTTCACCCCTGCCACCCTCTGGTTCACCCCTGCCACTCTCCGGTTCACCACTGCCACCCTCTGGTTCAGCACTGCCACTCTCTGGTTCACCCCTGCCACCCTCTGGTTCAGCACTGTCACCCTCTGGTTCACCACTGCCACCCTCTGATTCATGACTTCCAGCATCTGGTTCATCAATGCACCTCTAGTTCACCACTGCCACCCTCTGGTTAACCACTTTCACCCTCTGGTTCAGCACTGCCACCCTCTGGTACACAACTGCCACCCTCTGGTTCACCCCTGCCACCCTCTGGTTCACCTCTGCCACCCTCTGGTTCATCACAGCACCCTCTAGTTCACCCCTGCCACCCTCTGGTACAGCACTGTCTCCCTCTGGTTCACCACTGCCACCCTCTCGTTCACAACTGCCACCCTCTGGTTCATCACAGCACCTCTGCTTCATCACTGCCACCCTCTGATTAACTACTGTTACCCTCTGGTTCAGCACTGCCACCCTCTGGTTCACCCCTGCCACTCTCTGGTTCACCCCTGCCACCCTCTGGTACAGCACTGTCACCCTCTAGTTCACCACTGCCACCCTCTGGTTCACGACTGCCACCCTCTGGTTCATCACAGCACCTCTGCTTCACCACTGAAACCCTATGGTTAACCACTGTCACCCTCTGGTTCAGCACTGCCACCATCTGGTTCACCACCGCCACCCTCTGGTTCACCACCGCCACCCTCTGGTTCACCCCTGCCACCATTTGGTTCATCACTGCCACCCTCTGGTTCACCCCTGCCTCCCTCTGGTTCAGCACTGCCACCCTCTAGTTTAGCACTGTCACCCTCTGGTTCACCCCTGCCACCCTCTGGTTCATCACTGTCACCCTCTGGTTCACCCCTGCCAAACTCTGGTTCACCACTGCCACCCTCTTGTTCAGCACTGCCACTCTCTGGTTCACCCCTGCCACCCTATGGTTTAGCACTGTCACCCTCTGGTTCACCACTGCCACCCTCTGGTTCATGACTGCCACCATCTGGTTCATCACAGCACCTCTGGTCCACCACTGCCACCCTCTGGTTAACCACTGTCACCCTCTGGTTCAGAACTGCCACCCTCTGGTTCACAACTGCCACCCTCTGGTTCACAACTGCCACCCTCTGGTTCACCCCTGCCACCCTCTGGTTCACCTCTGCCACCCTCTGGTTCATCACAGCACCCTCTAGTTCACCCCTGCCACCCTCTGGTTCACCACTGCCACCCTCTGGTTAACCACTGTCACACTCTGGTTCACCACTGCCACTCTCTGGTTCACCACTGCCACCCTCTGGTTCATTACAGCACCCTCTAGTTCACCCCTAGTACCCTCTTGTACAGCACTGTCACCCTCTGGTTCACCACAGCACCCCTGCTTCACCACTGCCACCCTTTGGTTAACCACTGTCAACCTCTGGCTCAGCACTGCCAACCTCTGGTTCACCACCACCACCCTCTGGTTCACCCCTGCCACCATTTGGTTCACCCCTGCCACCATTTGGTTCACCCCTGCCACCATCTGGTTCACCCCTGCCACCCTCTGGTTCAGCACTGCCACACTCTGGTTCAGCACTGTCACCCTCTGGTTCACGACTGCCACCCTCTGGTTCATCACAGCACCCCTGCTTCACCACTGCCACCCTCTGGTTAACCACTTTCACCCTCTGGCTCAGCACTGCCAACCTCTGGTTCACCACCACCACCCTCTGGTTCACCCCTGCCACCATTTGGTTCACCCCTGCCACCCTCTGGTTCACCCCTGCCACCCTCTGGTTCAGCACTGCCACACTCTGGTTCAGCACTGTCACCCTCTGGTTCACCCCTGCCACCCTCTGGTTCATCACTGTCACCCTCTGGTTCATCCCTGCCACCCTCAGGTTCACCACTGCCACCCTCTAGTTCAGCACTGCCACTCTCTGGTTCACCCCTGCCACCCTCTCGATCAGCACTTTCACCCTCTGGTTCACCACTGCTACCCTCTGGTTCACCACTGCCACCATCTGGTTCATTACAGCACCTCTTGTCCACCACTGCCACCCTCTGGTTCACCACTGTCACCCTCTGGTTCAGCACTGCCACCGTCTGATTCACCACTGCCACCCTCTGGTTCACCCCTGCCACCCTCTGGTTCACCACTGCCACCCTCTGGTTCATAACAGCACCCTCTGGTTCACCCCTGCCACTCTCTGGTACAGCACTGTCACCCTCTGGTTCACCACTGCCACCCTCTGGTTCACAACTGCCACCCTCTGGTTCAGCACAGCTCCTCTGGTTCACCACTGCCACCCTCTGGTTCACCCCTGCCACCCTCTGGTTCACCCCTGCCACTCTCCGGTTCACCACTGCCACCCTCTGGTTCAGCACTGCCACTCTCTGGTTCACCCCTGCCACCCTCTGGTTCAGCACTGTCACCCTCTGGTTCACCACTGCCACCCTCTGGTTCATGACTTCCAGCATCTGGTTCATCAATGCACCTCTAGTTCACCACTGCCACCCTCTGGTTAACCACTTTCACCCTCTGGTTCAGCACTGCCACCCTCTGGTACACAACTGCCACCCTCTGGTTCACCCCTGCCACCCTCTGGTTCACCTCTGCCACCCTCTGGTTCATCACAGCACCCTCTAGTTCACCCCTGCCACCCTCTGGTACAGCACTGTCTCCCTCTGGTTCACCACTGCCACCCTCTGGTTCACAACTGCCACCCTCTGGTTTATCACAGCACCTCTGCTTCACCACTGCCACCCTCTGATTAACTACTGTTACCCTCTGGTTCAGCACTGCCACCCTCTGGTTCACCCCTGCCACTCTCTGGTTCACCCCTGCCACCCTCTGGTACAGCACTGTCACCCTCTAGTTCACCACTGCCACCCTCTGGTTCACGACTGCCACCCTCTGGTTCATCACAGCACCTCTGCTTCACCACTGAAACCCTATGGTTAACCACTGTCACCCTCTGGTTCAGCACTGCCACCATCTGGTTCACCACCGCCACCCTCTGGTTCACCCCTGCCACCATTTGGTTCATCACTGCCACCCTCTGGTTCACCCCTGCCTCCCTCTGGTTCAGCACTGCCACCCTCTAGTTTAGCACTGTCACCCTCTGGTTCACCCCTGCCACCCTCTGGTTCATCACTGTCACCCTCTGGTTCACCCCTGCCAAACTCTGGTTCACCACTGCCACCCTCTTGTTCAGCACTGCCACTCTCTGGTTCACCCCTGCCACCCTATGGTTTAGCACTGTCACCCTCTGGTTCACCACTGCCACCCTCTGGTTCATGACTGCCACCATCTGGTTCATCACAGCACCTCTGGTCCACCACTGCCACCCTCTGGTTAACCACTGTCACCCTCTGGTTCAGAACTGCCACCCTCTGGTTCACAACTGCCACCCTCTGGTTCACCCCTGCCACCCTCTGGTTCACCTCTGCCACCCTCTGGTTCATCACAGCACCCTCTAGTTCACCCCTGCCACCCTCTGGTTCACCACTGCCACCCTCTGGTTAACCACTGTCACACTCTGGTTCACCACTGCCACTCTCTGGTTCACCACTGCCACCCTCTGGTTCATTACAGCACCCTCTAGTTCACCCCTGCCACCCTCTGGTACAGCACTGTCACCCACTGGTTCACCACTGCCACCCTCTGGTTCACCACTGCCACCCTCTGGTTCATCACAGCATCCCTGCTTCACCACTGCCACCCTCTGGTTAACCACTGTCACCCTCTGGCTCAGCACTGCCACCTTCTGGTTCACCACCACCACACTCTGGTTCACCCCTGCCGCCATTTGGTTCATCCCTGCCACCCTCTGGTTCACCCCTGCCACCCTCTGGTGCAGCACTGACACCCTCTGGTTCAGCACTGTCACCCTCTGGTTCACCCCTGCCACCCTCTAGTTCATCACTGTCACCCTTTGGTTCATCCCTGCCACCCTCTGGTTCACCACTGCCACCCTCTGGGTCTTCACTGCCACCCTCTGGTTCACCACTGCCACCCTCTGGTTCACCCATGCCACCCTCTGGTTCAGCACTGCCACGCTCTGGTTCACCCCTGCCAACCTCTGGTTCAGCACTGTCACCCTCTGGTTCACCACTGCCGCCCTCTGGTTCATGACTGCCACCATCTGGTTCATCAATGCACCTCTGGTTCACCACTGCCACCCTCTGGTTAACCACTGTCACCCTCTGGTTCAGCACTGCCACCCTCTGGTACACAACTGCCACCCTCTGGTTCACCCCTGCCCCCCTTTGGTTCACCTCTGCCACCCTCTGGTTCATCACAGCACCCTCTAGTTCACCCCTGCCACCCTCTGGTACAGCACTGTCACCCTCTGGTTCACCACTGCCACCCTCTGGTTCAGCACTGCCACCCTCTGGTTCACCACCGCCACTCTCTGGTTCACCCCTACCACCCTCTGGTACAGCACTGTCACCCTCTGGTTCACCACTGCCACCCTCTGGTTCATGACTGCCACCCTCTGGTTCATCACAGCACCTCTGCTTCACCACTGCCACCCTCTGGTTAACCACTGTCACCCTCTGGTTCAGCACTGCCAACCTCTGGTTCACCACCGCCACCCTCTGGTTCACCCCTGCCACCATTTGGTTCATCACTGCCACCCTCTGGTTCACCCCTGCCTCCCTCTGGTTCAGCACTGCCACCCTCTAGTTTAGCACTGTCACCCTATGGTTCACCCCGCCACCCTCTGATTCATCACTGTCACCCTCTGGTTCACCCCTGCCACCCAGTGGTTCACCACTGCCACCCTCTAGTTCAGCACTGCCACTCTCTGGTTCACCCTGCCACCCTCTGGTTCAGCACTGTCACCCTCTGGTTCACCACTGCCACCCTCTGGTTCATGACTGCCACCATCTGGTTCATCACAGCACCTCTGGTCCACCACTGCCAACCTCTGGTTAACCACTGTCTCCCTCTGGTTCAGCACTGCCACCCTCTGGTTCACAACTGCCACCCTCTGGTTCACCCCTGCCACCCTCTGATTAACCTCTGCCACCCTCTGGTTCATCACAGCACCCTCTAGTTCACCCCTGCCACCCTCTGGTACAGCACTGTCACCCTCTGGTTCACTACTGCCACCCTCTGGTTCACGACTGCCACCCGCTGGTTCATCACAGCACCTCTGGTTCACCACTGCCACCCTCTGGTTAACCACAGTCACACTCTGGTTCACCACTGCCACTCTCTGGTTCACGACTGCCACCCTCTGGTTCATCACAGCACCCCTGCTTCACCACTGCCACCCTCTGGTTAACTACTGTCACCCTCTGGCTCAGCACTGCCAGCCTCTGGTTCACCACCACCACCCTCTGGTTCACCCCTGCCACCATTTGGTTCATCACTGCCACCCTCTGGTTCAACCCTGCCACCCTCTGGTTCAGCACTTCCACCCTCTGGTTCAGCACTGCCACCCTCTGGTTCACCCGTGCCACCCTCTGGTTCATCACTGTCACCCTCTGGTTCATTCCTGCCACCCTCAGGTTCACCACTGCCACCCTCTGGTTCAGCACTGCCACTCTCTGGTTCACCCCTGCCACTCTCTGGATCAGCACGGTCACCCTCTGGTTCACCACTGCCACCCTCTGGTTCACCACTGCCACCATCTGGTTCATTACAGCACCTCTGGTCCACCACTGCCACCCTCTGGTTAACCACTGTCACCCTCTGGTTCAGCACTGCCACCCTCTGGTTCACCACTGCCACGCTCTGGTTCACCCCTGCCATCCTCTGGTTCACCACTGCCACCCTCTTGTTCATCACAGCACCCTCTGGTTCACCCCTGCCACTCTCTGGTACAGCACTGTCACCCTCTGGTTCACCACTGCCACCCTCTGGTTCACAACTGCCACCCTCTGGTTCATCACAGCACCTCTGGTTCACCACTGCCACCCTCTGGTTCACCCCTGCCACCCTCTGGTTCACCCCTGCCACTCTCCAGTTCACCACTGCCACCCTCTGGTTCAGCACTGTCACCCTCTGATTCACCACTGCCACCCTCTGGTTCATGACTGCCACCATCTGGTTCATCAATGCACCTCTGGTTCACCACTGCCACCCTCTGGTTAACCACTGTCACCCTCTGGTTTAGCACTGCCACCCTCTGGTACACAACTGCTACTCTCTGGTTCACCCCTGCCACCCTCTGGTTCACCTCTGCCACCCTCTGGTTCATCACAGCACCCTCTAGTTCACCCCTGCCACCCTCTGGTACAGCACTGTCACCCTCTGGTTCACCACTGCCACCCTCTGGTTCACAACTGCCACCCTCTGGTTCATCACATCACCTCTGCTTCACCGCTGCCACCCTCTGGTTAACTACCGTTACCCTCTGGTTCAGCACTGCCACCCTCTGGTTCACCACCGCCACTCTCTGGTTCACCCCTGCCACCCTCTGGTACAGCACTGTCACCCTCTGGTTCACCACTGCCACCCTCTGGTTCACGACTGCCACCCTCTGGTTCATCACAGCACCTCTGCTTCACCACTGCCACCCTATGGTTAACCACTGTCACCCTCTGGATCAGCACTGCCACCATCTGGTTCACCACCGCCACCCTCTGGTTCACCCCTGCCACCATTTGGTTCATCACTGCCACCCTCTGGTTCACCCCTGCCTCCCTCTGGTTCACCACTGCCATCCTCTGGTTCATCACAGCAACCTCTGGTTCACCCCTACCACCCTCTGGTGCAGCACTGTCACCCTCTGGTTCACCACTGCCACCCTCTGGTTCACGACTGCCACCCTCTGGTTCATCACAGCACCTCTGGTTCACCACTGCCACTCTCTGGTTCACCACTGCCACCCTCTGGTTCACACATGCCACACTCTGGTTCAGCACTGCTACCCCCTGGTTCACCACTGCCACTCTCTGGTTCACCACTGCCACCCTCTGGTTCACCCATGCCACCCTCTGGTTCACCACTGCCACCCTCTGGTTCACCCCTGCCACCATTTGGTTCATCACTGCCACCCTCTGGTTCACCCCTGCCACCCTCTGGTTCAGCACTGCCACCCTCTGGTTCTGCACTGTCACCCTCTGGTTCACCCCTGCCACCCTCTGGTTCATCACTGTCACCCTCTGGTTCATCACTGCCACCCTCTGGTTCACCATTGCCACCCTCTACCGAGACCTTTTGTGATGCAGCGGCCGCACAAAAGATGCGCCATGGTGCTGGGTATTAACAACGTGACGCATCTAAGGGATGCGTCACGTTGTAAAGCCCTGCGCCATCAGGAGGCGTTCCGGTGCAGGGGAGGGCGTTCCTGCGCAGGAACACCTCCTAAAAGTGGCTGAGTGAAATCTACAAGATTTCACTCAGTCACTTTTAGGCCAATGCTGCGTCAAAACCCTGCGCCTGCTTGAAGCAGGCGCAAGGCTTGATGCAGCATTGGGGAGATAGGGCCCCCCAGAGCATTGCTGAAGCTGCGTCGCAAGCACGACGCAGCTCCAGCAATGCGCTGCTTTTACGGCACAGATGCGAAGTTACCCATGCGGTCGTGTATGGGCACAGCACCCTCTGGTTCACAACTGCCACCCTCTGGTTCATCACTGCCACCCTCTGGTTCACCCATGCCACCCTCTGGTTCACCCCTGCCACCATCTGGTTCACTACTGCCACCCTCTGGTTCACCCCTGCCCCCCTCTGGTTCAGCACTGTCACCCTCTGGTTCACCACTGCCACCCTCTGGTTCACCACTGCCACCCTCTGGTTCATGACTGCCACCATCTGGTTCATCACAGCACCTCTGGTTCACCACTGCCACCCTCTGGTTAACCACTGTCACCCTCTGGTTCAGGACTGCCACCCTCTGGTTTACCACTGCCACCCTCTGGTTCACCCCTGCCACCCTCTGGTTCACCTCTGCCACCCTCTGGTTCATCACAGCACCCTCTAGTTCACCCCTGCCACCCTCTGGTACAGCACTGTCACCCTCTGGTTCACCACTGCCTCCCTCTGGTTCACCACCGCCACCCTCTGGTTCACCCCTGCCACCCTCTTGTTCACCACTGCCACCCTCTGGTTCATCACAGCACCCTCTGGTTCACCCCTGCCACCCTCTGGTACAGCACTGTCACCCTCTGGTTCACCACTGCCACCCACTGGTTCACGACTGCAACCCTCTGGTTTATCACAGCACCTCTGGTTCACCACTGCCTCCCTCTGGTTAACCACTGTCACACTCTGGTTCAGCACTGCCACCCTCTGGTTCACCACTGGCACTCTCTGGATCACCACTGCCACCCTCTGGTTCACCCATGCCACCCTCTGGTTCACCACTGCCACCCTCTGGTTCACCCCTGCCACCATTTGGTTCATCACTGCCACCCTCTGGTTCACCCCTGCCACCCTCTGGTTCAGCACTGCCACCCTCTGGTTCAGCACTGTCACCCTCTGGTTCACCCCTGCCACCCTCTGGTTCACAACTGCCACCCTCTGGTTCACACCTGCCACCCTCTGGTTCACACCTGCCACCCGCTGGTTCACCACTGCCACCCTCTGGTTCATCACAGCACCCTCTGGTTCACCCCTACTACCCTCTGGTAAAGCACTGTCACCCTCTGGTTCACCACTGCCACCCTCTGGTTAACCACTGTCACCCTCTGCTTCAGCACTGCAACCCTCTGGTTCACCCCCGCCACCCTCTGGTTCACCCCTGCCACCATTTGGTTCATCACTGTCACCCTCTGGCTCAGCACTGCCACCCTCTGGTTCACCACCACCACCACCCTCTGGTTCACCCCTGCCACCATTTGGTTCATCACTGCCACCCTCTGGTTCACCCCTGCCACCCTCTGGTGCAGCACTGCCACCCTCTGGTTCAGCACTGTCACCCTCTGGTTCACCCCTGCCACCCTCTGGTTCATCACTGTCACCCTCTGGTTCATCCCTGCCACCCTCTGGTTCACCCCTGCCACCATTTGGTTCATCACTGCCACCCTCTGGTTCACCCCTGCCACCATCTGGTTCACCACTGCCACCCTCTGGTACAGCACTGTCACCCTCTGGTTCACCACTGCCACCCTCTGGTTCACCCACTGCCACCCTCTTGTTCAGCACTGCCACTCTCTGGTTCACCCCTGTCACCCTCTGGTTCAGCACTGTCACCCTCTTGTTCACCACTGCCTCCCTCTGGTTAACCACTGTCACCCTCTGGTGCACCCCTGCCACCCTCTGGCTCACCACTGCCACCCTCTTGTTCAGCACTGTCACTCTCTGGTTCACCCCGTCACCCTCTGGTTCAGCACTGTCACCCTCTGGTTCACCGCTGCCACCCTCTGGTTCATGACTGCCACCATCTGGTTCATCACAGCACCTCTGGTTCACCACTGCCACCCTCTGGTTAACCACTGTCACCCTCTGGTTCAGCACTGCCACCCTCTGGTACACAACTGCCACCCTCTGGTACACAACTGCCACCCTCTGGTTCACCCCATCCACCCTCTGGTTCACCTCTGTCACCCTCTGGTTCACCACTGCCACCCTCTGGTTCACGACTGCCACCCTCTGGTTCATCACAGCACCTCTGCTTCACCACTGTCACCCTCTGGTTCAGCACTGCCACCCTCTGGTTCACCACCGTCACTCTCTGGTTCACCCCTGCCACCCTCTGGTACAGCACTGTCACCCTCTGGTTCACCACTGCCACCCTCTGGTTCACGACTGCCACCCTCTGGTTCATCACAGCACCTCTGCTTCACCACTGCCACCCTCTGGTTAACCACTGTCACCCTCTGCTTCAGCACTGCCACCCTCTGGTTCACCACCGCCACCCTCTGGTTCACCTCTGCCACCATTTGGTTAATCACTGCCAACCTCTGGTTCACCCCTGCCTCCCTCTGGTTAAGCACTGCCACCCTCTGGTTCAGCACTGTCACCCTCTGGTTCACCCCTGCCACCCTCTGGTTCACCACTGCCACCCTCTTGTTCAGCACTGCCACTCTCTGGTTCACTCCTGCCACCCTCTGGTTCAGCACTGTCACCCTCTGGTTCACCACTGCTACCCTCTGGTTCATGACTGCCACCATCTGGTTCATCACAGCACCTCTGGTCCACCACTGCCACCCTCTGGTTAACCACTGTCACCCTCTGGTTCAGCACTGCAACCCTCTGGTTCACCACCGCCACTCTCTGGTTCACCCCCGCCACCCTCTGGTACAGCACTGTCACCCTCTGGTTCACCACTGCCACCCTCTGGTTCACGACTGCCACCCTCTGGTTCATCACAGCACCTCTGCTTCACCACTGCCACCCTCTGGTTAACCACTGTCACCCTCTGCTTCAGCACTGCAACCCTCTGATTCACCCCTGCCACCCTCTGGTTCACCCCTGCCACCATTTGGTTAATCACTGCCACCCTCTGGTTCACCCCTGCCTCCCTCTGGTTAAGCACTGCCACCCTCTGGTTCAGCACTGTCACCCTCTGGTTCACCCCTGCCACCCTCTGGTTCATCACTGTCACCCTCTGGTTCACCCCTGCCACCCTCTGGTTCACCACTACCACCCTCTTGTTCAGCACTGCCACTCTCTGGTTCACCCCTACCACCCTCTGGTACAGCACTGTCACCCTCAGGTTCACCACTGCCACCCTCTGGTTCACCACTGCCACCCTCTGGTTAACCACTGTCACACTCTGATTCAGCACAGCCACTCTCTGGTTCACCACTGCCACTCTCTAGTTCACCACTGCCACCCTCTGGTTCACCCATGCCACCCTCTGGTTCACCACTGCCACCCTCTGGTTCACCCCTGCCACCATTTGGTTCATCACTGCCACCCTCTGGTTCACCCCTGCCACCCTCTGGTTCAGCACTGGCAAAAAACAAAGGGGGAAATGAGCAAAAGGGGGCAGGGTACACCCCCCCTGACCTCCTAGGTTTGATGTGGGGGTCATAAAAGGGTCCCGCGGGACACATTTTTTTTCCTTTTTTTCGATTTTCGCAGGGGGAGCGCCCGGTACGTGCACCGGGGAGCGTATCGGGGAGCGTACCACGGGGAAAACCCAGTGAAATAGGAAAATAATAATTTAAAGTGATTAGAGGTAGGGTAGGTCTGCAAAGAGTTGTTGTGTTGTTTGGGTGTTTTAAGTACCAACATGTAGGTACCAATGCTGAGTCTTAAATTTAATGTACACCGTTTCCTCTGTAGATATATTGCATGTTGTTACAGAAGTTATTGTGGTATATGGAATCCATATCATAGTCTATCAGGAAAGCAGAAACAACATGGAGGCAGGAGTTGAAAAAGAGATGTCAAATACACATTGGAGATAATAAAGTGGGAGAAAGGAAGTAAATATGAGCAAAATTACTATGTAACACAAAAAGTTGCACAGTATACTATAAGTCTGACTTTATATTATAATCAATTTGGCACTAGTTTATGAATTACATATAAAAATGAATAATGTCTCGAACAATTTTTGATTATTAAATATAAATTTATTTTTCTGATTCTTTTTCAAAATTTAATAGAACTTCTAACAATATATTGTCTGGAATGTCCTCATTTTCAATCTGTGAATCTATTGCTTCCACACACTGAACTAATTCCTGGTCCAGTGACTCATCCATAAAATCAAAGTCAATATTCTCATCAATAATTTCTTCAGCGTTGTTCTCCAGAACAATTTCGAAAGAAATATTCTGTTCTCCTTCCACTTTCTTGCTGTAAATTGCCTAAAAAATAAATATATCAGTAGAGATAGAATTGAATTTGAATTTTAAAATATTTATAGAGCGCTCTTATACCGGATCGGTTTCATGGCGCTAGATAGCCGAGGATCGGTGAAAGGCGGGCTAGGCTACAACGGATCTGGAGAACAAGAAGGTCTTCAGTTGCTTGCGGAAATCCAAATAGGAGGGAGACATCCTAAGAGGGAGTGGGAGTGAGTTCCAGAAGGATGGAGCCAGCACTGCAAATCTGCCCCCCCCGGCCTTCTGTTTCCTGAAGCGTGGGACTGACAGGAGAGCCAGATGAGTGGAGCGAAGTTCTCTGGACGGGAGATAGGGGGAAATGGCTTCGCACAAGAAGACGGGGGCGGTCCCAGATCTAGCCTGGTAGGTGATACATCCCAGCTTGAAAAGGGCCCTCTCCCTCACTGGGAGCCAATGGAGGGACTGCAGCAAGGGGGTCGTATGATTGAACCTGGGGAGGCCAAAAATCAGGCGGGCCGCCTGATTTTGAATCAGTTGGAGTCGGCGGATAAGGTAAGCCGGTGCGCCGTTAAAGATAACATTCCCATAGTCAAGGCGCGAGAGCACCATGGCCATGAGAATGAGTTTGAGTGCAGCGGCAGAAAAAAAACGTGAAACCCTCCGGATAATCCGGAGGGAGAAAAAACAAGCAGACACAACAGAACTGATCTGAGTATGGAGGGTAAGCAGTGGATTAATGAAAATACCCAAAGTTTTAACTTTGGGAGCTGGGAGGGGGGGAGGACCAAGTGAAGAAGGCCAGAAGGAAGGGGACCAGGGACTGCAACCACCCCCCGTCAGGACCAATTCGGTCTTGTCCGGGTTTAGTTTGAGGTGGTTGCAGTTCATCCACCCTTGGATAAAGAGCATAACCTTCTGGAAGTTGGAAGACGAGGAGGGGGAAGACGAGAGGTTGAAGATAGGTTGGAGGTCATCGGCGTAATTAAACACCGAGACCTCCATCTGCTGTAAAGAAAAAATGAGGGGTGAGATGTATAAATTAAATAATAAGGGGGATAGGGACGAGCCTTGTGGGACTCCACAGGTCACCCTCCTAGGAGGGGCCGTGAAGTTAGCAAGATGAACGGCCTGCTCCCTGTCCGTCAGAAAGGAGCGGAGCCAGGCAAAGGCTGTGGCCCCGATGCCCGCCGCTTGGACACGGGTTAACAAGATGTCATGGTCCACCGTGTCGAACGCGGCGGACAGATCTAACAGGACTAGGGCCTGTGGTCGGCCGGTGTCGATCCCCTCCCTTAATTGATCCATCACCGACACCACTACCTTCTCGGTCGAATGCAGCGGGCGAAAGCCCGCCTGGCGGGCGGAGAGGCCGCCCGTAGATTCTACAAAGGAACTGAGGGACCTGGTGACATGAGCCTCTGAGACCTTCGCGAGGAAAGGGAGGAGGGAGATAGGGCGGTAGTTGGAGGGCAGGGAAGGATCCGCCCCCGCCTTTTTCAAAATAGGGATGATGACTGCCGACTTGTGAGCAGAGGGGACAGTGCCAGTGCTGAGGGAGTGGTTAATAAGGGTAAGAGGAGGAGAATGGCAGTTGGAGAAGAGCTCTTTTAGAACAAATGCAAGGCCAATGTCCTGAGGGGAGCCCGATTTGATCCGGGCCAGGAGGGGGAGCAGGGAATCTCGGGTGAGGAGGGGGAACTGAATGAGTGCGGGAATAGGAAGATTAGGGGGGGCAAGGGGTGGTGTCAGAGGTGAGGGGGGGATGTTGGCCTTGATGAGGGCAATCTTCTCGAAGAAGTAAGAATTAAGGGAATTACAAAGGATTTGAGAAGGGGGGATTTTGGGGGTCGCCCTGTCGGAGGCAGCAAGCTCGTGAACAGTGGCGAAAATCTCCTTTGGTTGGTTTTCAGCTGTCAGGATTCTGCCGGAGAAGTACTCCATTTTGGCTTTTAGTATATCGTGTTCATACTCTTTCAAAGACAAACAATAGTTGGTTTTGAGAAGGGGACAGTAGGTCCGACGCCAGGCGCGTTCGGCTCTACGAGTGGCAAGCTTTTTTGTCCCTTAAGGCAGGGGTGAACCATCGATTGGCCGCATGGGCGCGTTTAATGGTCACTCTCTTAAGGGGGACGATGGAGTTGCAAGCCTTTAGCAGCCAGTTGTTTATGGCAGAGAGCTGAGTGGGGAGGGATAGGTCATTGAGCTCCGGGCTGGTTGCCGCAAGGGAGGAGCAGACCGCGGGGAGGACCGCCTTATCCCACTTTCTGGCCCAGGTGTTTTTGGGCAAGGGGGGTTTGGGCGGCCGTCCGAGGTCGGCCGTAAAGGAAATGAGGGAGTGGTCTGACCAGGAACACGGAGAAATGATAGGGAGGTCCATAGGAATGTTAAAGGACCAGATTTGGTCAAGTTGGTGACCTTTGATGTGGGTGGCCGTACTGAGCTGAGGAAGGAAGTTTAGGCTGGTGAGCAAAGCCGTAAACTCCTTGGATCTTATGTCTTCAGCTTGGTCGTTTGGCCAGTAGTTCAGATCACCGAGTAATAGAATAGCGGAGTTATTCACCACAAGAGTGGCCAAAAGGTCCTCGATAGCGGGTAAGAAGTCAGGAGTGGGCTGAGGCGGACGGTAGAGGAGTACACAGGTTAAAGGTACCCCAAAAGAAATAGAGCGGACTACTAAGCAGTCCACAGCCGGGATCACAGGGGACGGTAGGGTTTGGAAGAGGAAGTCCGTGCGGGTGATCAGGGCCACACCCCCCCCAGTCTTCCCCCCTGAGCGGTCCTTCCTAATGGCCGAGTAAGTGGGAGGCAGTATGGACAACAGACTGGGTAGCGAATCGTCCCTGAACCAGGTTTCCGTGAGGAATAGCAGGTCAGGCTGGCGTGAGTCGAGCAGATGGAATAGCTCGAGTTGGTGCCCGACCGCAGACCTGGTATTGAGGAGGATCGCAGAGGTGCCGGATTTAGGATTATCAGGGGTGCATAGGGAAGTGTTATCAGGTCTAGATGGCGGCCTAATAAGGGTAGGGAGGGTGTGATGAGGCTGTAGGAATGGAGTGCAAGGGCACGGGGGAACAGGGTAGGAATTACATAAGCCAAGTGAGGCGATGCGTTGGGTTTAAGTTCAGACAGGTAGTTTTGATTTTTTAACAGTGAAGTTATCTTTGGGCAGTGTATGGTATCAGGCTGAAAGTAGAAATATAAAAAAGTGTATGTGATAAAGCCTAAGTAAATTCATAATTATACAAGACACGCCTAACTCCATCCATAAGTATAACAGAGAAGCCTATCTCAATCTATAACTATTACAGAGGGATAGTATATAACTATCAGAAAATGTTTTCCAAATTAACTTAAAGTGCACAACATAAATACTTCACTTTCCAAAATAACAACTTACTTTTGAAAAAGCAGTTGAAGTTCTCAGTGAAAATCTTTTTGAAATGTACTTCAGGAAGTAGTAGTCAAAATGGCTGTGTTTCCCTCTCTTTTTTTATATATATTCATGTACATAACCAATCAAATGTCATGAAATAATAGTAGAAAATGAAAGTAACATTTTAATTGGTTGTAAATTCTAACACTTCAGATGTGTTTTTGTCATGTAATTTACCTCAGGATATTTAGGCAGGGCTACAGGCCAAATGGTTCAATGGAATTCCACCAAATTTGGGTAAATGGTAGGGACTGGTATGTAGTATTGCCTAATCTATATTTGGTGAACTTCTCTACAGAGGTTTTTATGTAAATTAACTTTTAAATTTTTTGGGGAGCGCTTACCGGTGAGCGCCCCGATACGCGTACCGGTAGCGCTACGGAAGTTCTCCATCTTGTGTTTCGGAAGAATTGAGACACAAGATGGAGGACAAACAACGTTGGGAATGGGTATAAGGGGGCACGGTAGGCACTCCCTGACCCCCTAGGTTTTGGTATTCATTTTGAATTACTTGTTAATTAATTTTTAATTAATAATTAATTTTTATTAATTGATAATTATTAACCCTGGGCTTAATACTACGCTAGGGAGCACATAGTACAGTACCAAAACTGTGCTTAATCATGTAGCGTAGCAGCTAAATCAACATCATCAGATGCTTTGGAAAAACAAATTTAGATGCTTAAAAGCAATGAAAACATTAGGCAATGAGAGAGCTGATGATTTTGGGGTCCCCCCTAACCTAGGGGGAGGACCAAGCAGATGCCTTGAACACAGAGGCCCCCCAGAGTATTGCTGGAGCTGCGTTGCAAGCGCGACGCAGCTCCAGCAATGCGCTGCTTTTACGGCACAGATGCGAAGTTACCCATGCGGTCGTGTATGGGTACAGCACCCTCTGGTTCACCCCTGCCACCCTCTGGTTCACCACTGCCACCCTCTGGTTCACCACTGCCACCCTCTGGTTCATCACAGCACCCTCTAGTTCACCCCTGCCACCCTCTGGTACAGCACTGTCACCCTCTGGTTCACCACTGCCACCCTCTGGTTCACGACTGCCACCCTCTGGTTCATCACAGCACCTCTGCTTCACCACTGCCACCCTCTGGTTAACCACTGTCACCCTCTGGTTCAGCACTGCCACCCTCTGGTTCACCACCGCCACATTCTGGTTCACCCCTGCCACCCTCTGGTTCACCGCTGCCACCCTCTGGTTCATCACAGCACCCTCTGGTTCACCCCTGCCACCCTCTGGTACAGCACTGTCACCCTCTGGTTCACCACTGCCACTCTCTGGATAATAATAATAATAATCCACATTTGTATAGCGCACAATCACCCGTTAGGGTCTCTAGGCGCTGCGGGGCCGTCGGGAAGATTAAGCAAGCTATTGCCCAGAGTCGCATGGTGCTGGGCTAACCTGCCGCCGGAGCCGAGGATCGAACCGTGATCCCCAGATTCCAGCGTCAGTCGCCCTGGCCGCGGCGCCACCCTCTGGTTCACCCATGCCACCCTCTGGTTCACCACTGCCACCCTCTGGTTCACGACTGCCACCCTCTGGTTTATCACAGCACCTCTGGTTCACCACTGCCTCCCTCTGGTTAACCACTGTCACACTCTGGTTCAGCACTGCCACCCTCTGGTTCACCACTGCCACTCTCTGGATCACCACTGCCACCCTCTGGTTCACCCATGCCACCCTCTGGTTCACCACTGCCACCCTCTGGTTCACCACTGCCACCCTCTGGTTCATCACTGCCACCCTCTGGTTCACCCCTGCCACCCTCTGGTTCAGCACTGCCACCCTCTGGTTCAGCACTGTCACCCTCTGGTTCACCCCTGCCACCCTCTGGTTCATCACTGTCACCCTATGGTTCATCACTGCCACCCTCTGGTTCACCACTGCCACCCTCTACCGAGACCTTTTGTGACGCAGCGGCAGCACAAAAGATGCGCCATGGTGCCGGGTATTAACAACGTGACGCATCTGAGGGATGCGTCACGTTGTAAAGCCCTGCGCCATCAGGAGGGGTTCTGGCGCAGGGGAGGGCATTCCTGCGCAGGAACGCCTCCTAAAAATGGCTGAGTGAAATCTACAAGATTTCACTCAGTCACTTTTAGGCCAATGCTGCTTCAAAAGCCTGCGCCTGCTTGAAGCAGGCGCAAGGCTTGATGCAGCATTGGGGAGATAGAGCCCCCCCAGAGCATTGCTGGAGCTGCGTCGCAAGCGCGACGCAGCTCCAGCAATGCGCTGCTGTTTTTGGCACATGGTGCACCGCATTGTAAATGCGGCGCATCATGGGTGGCGGAGCTGCGGCGCACAATAACTGGCGCATCCCTTGGGATACGCCAGTTATTGTAAATTTAGCCAACGAGGGAGCACTTACTGATTAGACAGTAGAAAGTACTCCAGTTGAGTAGAGGTATTTCACAAAAAGGTGGCATCTTCGTGGACAAACACGCAGGGCGGGATTCATTCTGCCCCCTGTTAGACTCGTTTTTTGTGCCCTTCTGCCCTCTGTTAGACTCGTTTTTCCCTTGTTTTTCTGCCCTTCTGCCCCCTGTTAGACTCGTTTTTTGTGCCCTTCTGCCCTCTGTTAGACTCATTTTTCCCTTGTTTTTCTGCCCTTCTGCCCTCTGTTAGACTCGTTTTTTGTGCCCTTCTGCCCTCTGTTATTCCCTTGTTTTTGTGCCCTTCTGCCCTCTGTTAGACTCATTTTTTGTGCCCTTCTGCCCTCTGTTAGACTTGTTTTTGTGCCTTTCTGCCCCGTTAGACTCGTTTTTTGTGCCCTTCTGCCCTCTGTTAGACTTGTTTTTCCCTTGTTTTTCTGCCCTTCTGTCCTCTGTTAGACTGGTTTTTTGTGCCCTTCTGCCCTCTGTTAGACTCGTTTTTCCCTTGTTTTTCTGCCCTTCTGCCCTTTGTTAGACTGCTTTTTGTGCCTTTCTGCCCTCTGCATCACCACATCATACCTCAGCGCTACCCCAGCATCACTCAGCACCACCACATTATCACTCAGCACCACCACATTATCACTCAGCACCACCACAGCACCACTCAGCGCCACCACAGCATTACTCAGCACCACCACAGCATCACTCAGCGCCACCACATTATCACTCAGCACCACCACAGCACCACTCAGCACCACCACAGCATCACTCAGCACCACAGCATCACTCAGCACCACCACAGCACCACTCAGCGCCTCCACAGCACCACTCAGCGCCTCCACAGCATCACTCAGCACCATCACAGCATCACTCAGCACCACCACAGCACCACTCAGCACCACCACAGCACCACTCAGCACCACCACAGCATCACTCAGCACCACCACAGCACCACTCAGCACCACCACAGCACCACTCAGCACCACCACAGCATCACTCAGCACCACCACAGCACCACTCAGCGCCACCACAGCATCACTCAGCACCACCACAGCATCACTCAGCACCACCACATTATCACTCAGCACCACCACAGCACCACTCAGCACCACCACAGCACCACTCAGCACCACCCCAGCATCACTCAGCACCATCCCAGTATCACTCAGCACCACCACAGCACCACTCAGCATCATAACAGCACCACTCAGCACCACCACAGCACCACCACAGCACCACTCAGCGTCACCCCAGCATCAATCTGCGCAACCATTCAACAACAACTGGTTCAAATATGTTCTCTCAATGTTTCAAACTTTATTACAAATGTCACAAAAAGATGTTAATATTTCACTTCTGCTCTTGGATTTTCGTCACAATAAAATACACTGAACATAATCTTCACAAAAGTTATTTACAAAAGTTTAAGCTATTGCCAATATAAATTAAAATCACTTTTATTTAAGTATTAATTATTTAAAAAAATTAAAAGCCCTTGTAATTTGTAATATCAATACAGCTAAGTCACGTAAATACAAAACATGTTGCATTACAAATGCTATAGGTGTTACATTTGCGAAAGTTATAACTATTGGCATTGTAAATGACAAAGCTATTAATTTAGCTATTTTCAAAACCAATACATAAATAAAAAAAATTGTCATTTACAAGACCAATAGCTCAAACTTTCCTAATTCGAGACCTATTGTATTGCAAATGCTTGTTTTTATATCTGTCAGTGCTTCCTGTTGAGGTTTAATTTTCGTGACAGGCGCCTCATTGCCTACTTGTAACTATTCTCTGACCCTGCTTCAAGGGTCAGAGCAGGGTCAGAGAATAGTTGCAAGTAGGCAACGAGGCTCCAGGAAGCACTTACAGGCTTACAGCAGCAGGTGCCCAAGTTGAAGTTAATTTCTTTGTATCCCTTTTGTAAAAGGTTACAAAAAATTAGCTTCAACTTTTGCACCTGCTGCTGTAACCCTGTAAGTGCTTGGCTGAAAGTTCGTCCCCGCTGATTTGCGGATTTTACCGCGATTTTGCGAGATTTGCGGATCGCGAAATCGCAGAAAATCCGCAAATTCCGCGAGCGGAACGAATTTTCAGCCCTTGCTTACATATAAGGAAGTACCTGCGCTAGCATGGTTACCCCCTGTCTCATGGTCCACTAAGCAATCCCTCACCCTAAGGGTATCAGAGGGTCTCCACCATAGGGAATCTCTACCTGTGGTGTGTTTTGGCAAAGTAAAAGGCTGGTGCTGGGATGGAGTACTGAAGTGAGGCTCCACTAATGTAAGGCTCAGCTTCTTTCAATCACTATCCACCATATATGCCTTTCTTTCCATGACTGATTTGCACTGTGCTCTTCGGGTCAACCTCTGGCTACCTACATCTGGAGGTTGGGTCCTTTTGGTGGGACTAATGGAGGGACAGGTCAGGTTTGGGACCACTGGGTTCCAGGTTTGCCTGTGTCCAACAGAGTCCATCTGGGAGAGGTTCCTACACAAGGGTAAGGGAGTTCCCTCAGAGGTTTGAGGAATTGTCACCTGGCTATGGCTGCTAGACTGGGTGCCCCATATCTGCTGATGGGGGGTTCCTCTGGACAGAGGGCCCTTTGGGATCCACTGGCCTCCCTGACCTCTACAGCCCTGGGCTGACTGAGGCAGGGGATAGAGGGGCAGGTTAACTGCTCCAGACTGGGTCCCACCTTGGAAGGGTCCACTTACAGCAGGGGCTCTGTCAGGCCAGGCCTGGCTACCTCTGGGGCAGTTTCTTCACAAGGGGTAGGGTCAGTTCCCTGAGGAGGCTGACCCTCACCTAATGTCTGGTGGGAGGGAGACTTTTCTTCCTCTCCAATGCTCTCTGTCTGTGTGGTGTGATCCATAGATTCAGGCTTCAAAACACAAAAATCTGTTTGAGTTTGGGCTGTGACCATCACAGCCCTACCAACCTTTTCAGGAAGGCCTACCATTTTGGAATGGGCTTCTCTTTCTATCTCAGCCCAGGCTGAGATCTCAAGATCATTGCCCAGTAAACGATCTACAGGCAAGTTTGTAGACACCGCCACTCTCTTTGTGCCAGTGACACCTCCCCAGCTGAGATTTACTACTGCCATGGCATGATCTTTCTGCATTCCATCAATATTAGTCACCTGGTATGTGAACCCAGGTAAAAGCTGTTCTGAGGGGACTGGTCTCTCAGTCACCATAGTGATGCTAGCCCTTGTTTCCCTATAGGCCTCAGCTTTCTGACCATTGATGTGGGGCTCCTGTCTGTACTTGCCCAAGGTGTTGGAACAAGCAGTGAAGTTGACAAACCCCACGCCACCATCACAGAAAAGAGTTGCTGTATTAGAGGACCTGGTTAGGCCACCTGAGTTCCCCAAGTAAACCCAGCCAAATTTTTGGGGGCACTCCCACCACCTGGGGGATTACTACTAGTAGTAACAGGAGGTGTTGGAGTATTAGCTGGAGGAATATTTTCCTTATTGTTGGCTTTTGGGCAACTGCTTTCAGTTTTCCAATGGCCAGGTTGTCTACATATATGACAATAAGGTTTCTTGATATTAGAGGAAGGAGTTTGGGACCCACCCCCCTCAGAGGATTTTTGGTGCCCTGTAGTGGATTTGTCCTTAGAATTATCCCCACCTTTCTCTTGAGGTTTGGTAGAATTTTTCTGCTGGTCACCGCCCTGATTTTTAGGCCTAATCCTGGTTCTGACCCATTTGTCTGCCTTCTTACCCAATTCCTGGGGAGAGGTCAGATCAGAGTCCACCAGGTGATGGTGTAGAAGCTGTTTTTGACAATTATTAAGGATCTGCTCCCTCATAATCAAATTATACAATCTTGTATAGTCTTGTACTTTGCTGCCCAATAACCAGCCCTCCAGAGCCTTAGTAGCACTATCTACAAAATCAGTCAAGTCCTGAGTATGTGTCTTCTGGGTGTCTTAGAACAGCAACCTACACTGTTCAGTGGTTAAGCCAAACCATCTATTAGAGCACTCTTCAGGACAGTGTAGTTATCAGCATCCTTATCACTAACTGTGAGGAGCTTATCTCTGTCTTTATTTGAAAAGGAGAGCCATAGTATAGCTGCCCACTGACTTTGGGGTACCTGTTGTACTTTACAGGCCCTCTCCAAAGCAGTTATCCACTCGTGGCTGTCATCCCCACTCTGGTAGGGAGGGACAATCTTACTAAGGTTTCTATGGTCCTTTGACCTTTCCCTATCTCTAGGGATGTTGCTGCCACCAGTGGAATCTAATCCACTCAACTTTTGCTCTCTAGCAAGAGCCTTTGGCAAGGGCAATTTATTGCCTCTTGATCCTAAGCTTCATTTCCCTCATCCTAGCCTTATGCTCTCTTCTCTGAGGGGAAGTCATTATCCTAATTGCTGAGGTATCTGACTCTATTGAGTCACCAGAGTGGTGGGAGTCACTGGAAAGTGACCTCCTCCTTCTGTGCTCAGTGTTAGGCCTACTTGGGGGCCTGGATTGGATTCTCTCCTCTCCAGCCCCATGTAGTCCTAGGTTGACCTGGTTCAGTTCTCCAACTTGGACCTGATCATCATCCTCTTCATCATCAGAGCCCCCTGGATTGTCATCCTGGGAATCTTCTGTTGAGGGATGCCCCCCCTTCCACCACCTGTCAGATCTGGGGTTGCTGCCTTTTCTACATCATACTCCACTAATAGATCTCTAAGGTGTCTCAGGGTTGGACTCTGTCCTTACCTCAGTCACCTGAGTGAACACAAACTTCTAAGCTCATTAAAAATAAATGTGTCATAGTTAGAAGGGACCCTGGGAGGGTCAAATTCTGTGGGGAGAGACAAACTAGGCTCTCCTCTCAAGGACATTTTCTAGTGAGGTGTGGTGTGAGCACCTATCTACACTAAGTGTTACCTACTAGAACTTCTCTAGGAGTTGTAGTCAGGGTGTGCTAAGCCCTTTCCTCTACAACAACTGAATTCTGTAGAATTTAAGTATTATAAGACGTGATTTATATGTACCTCTAGGTACCTTAATGTGATCTTTCAAATGATATGCTAAGATCACATGGTAAAACAACAGCAAGCTCTTATCCCATCCGCTGCACACCAATATGACAAGTTAGCCTGGTATATGATGTCCACTATTCTAGTGGGCACCTAGCACCAGTCTAAACGACCCTTATTGATGGTGGTTGTAACGTCAACCTTATAGACAAGCTATCCTAGTGGTAGCATGGACCAGCAGTCTTAGGCTAAAACGTCAGAGAGCATGTGAAGCCAGCTGTTTTACCATATATAATCCCTTGAATACCAAATGAAAGGACACCACACAAGGTATAAATCAAATATATATGTATTTATTTCTAACACAACACCTCTGAACTCTTTATGAGGTCAGAGATCGCAATACATTACAAGTTACTCATTAAGCATACTTTAAGTTGCACAAATACAATTCTGCCCTAGGGGCCTCTCGAACCGTATACTAAGTAAGTGGTATAAGAACCACTTCAAGAATAGTAAATAGGCCTAGGGCCTAGGGAATCGCTGGGGCTACACTACAGAACCAAAGGTTAGGAAGTAGGAGACCCACGGACGGCACCTGCAGTGTCTAAACACAGGCGCGGGTTCTCATTTACTTACAATGGAGAACGAAGAAGTCACAAAGTTACTGATTAAGGACACTTCCGGGTGGACTACGACAAAACCCCTTTAAACAAGGCCACTTGGATAGTCAATACCCACGGGAGCACTGGAGTACTCAAGTTACCTCACCCAGGGAAGCAGGGTGCATAGGTGTCTTTTCGTGTCTGGTTTAGTTAATGCTTTCAATGGAGACCTGCAAAAGAAGTGCTGCAGGCGGCCAAAGGAAGAGTGTCCGGGTGGATCCAAGGGTGGATCGAAGAACTGAAGAACCTGAAAGCAGAGGGGACAGAGTCTGGGTCACTAGCCAGTGACCAGGAAGGAACCAGGATGGAACCAGGTGATGTGGTGTTGCAAGCAGGTGAAGAGGTGAAGCTAGTCTCTGCAGCCACGAGGGCCAGGAGGCGTCGACGATGACCAGGAGCTGGATTTGAGCTGTCCCATAAAGTATCTAGTTGACTGCGGTGTCGGTATCCGGATTGGACCCAACAAGCCTTGGTAACGGCAACCCACGCAGGAAGTGAAGATTGGCTTCAGGTCAGACCAGCAAGGTCTGAGGAGCTTCTCTTTTAGAGGGAAGCTAGAGCAAGCCAGGGTCAACCAGAAAAGTAAGAAGATTTTAAAGTTTTGCCTTCAGGGGGCTCACAAGCCAACAGGCTAGCAACCAGGAAGACACGTCAAGCTGAAATGCAGGAGCAGACTCCACGCAGCACTCCTGGAGTGGGGAGGGCTGAGCTTCAGTGCAAATGGCGCTTGGGTCTGGGGCTTCTCTTACTTCAATGCACAACTGCGAGTGTGTCTTGGTCATTGCACTATTAGTAAAGTGCAGGTAGGAAAAGGTAACCGGTCCCACGTCTCTCGTGTCCGCCACACGTCTAAGATTTGCTGTGGATGTGGATCGAAGTCAGAGAAGTTAAGAAGTCCAGTTTCTGAGTCGCTGAGTTGTCTGGTTCCAGCAGGAGCGTCGACAAAGCAAACCAGCAAGTTACTGGTGTTTGAACAGGGTGTTCACTCCTTGACCACAAGGGAGATGTCTTCAGTTTTCTAGTTGGTATAGAAAGTCGAAGGTCCAAGAGTTTCATTTCAGAGTTTCATTAAGGGATAATCTAATGTCTCTAGACACAGCTCCTATCTTTATACTAATCTAAGGGGCTGGGTTATCTGCTAGGTCCCTCCTATGGGTGTACCTGAGAAGGCGGTGGTTACACCCCTTTCCCCTTGTCCAGTTTTGTGCCAGAGCTGGGGCTGGAGTGCCCCAGCAACTGGTTTGAACCAGGCTATGCATGGAGCACCTTGTGTGTCCCAGGCAGTGTCTGGAAAAGCATCTTTCCATTCAACCCACCCTGCCCCAATACACTACAGGCTGTCTGGGGAGGTGCTAGCACCTCCCTCGACAGGAAACCTATTGTCCAGGCCTCCCTTGCTGGAGTTTCGTCCAGCTGCAGGAGGTCAGACTCGTGTCTGTGGCAGCAGCATCCATTTTGTGATGCTGAGGCTCTGTTTAACTTTAACCGGGTAAAGCAGTAACCAACATGTCTTCTCCCTCTAGAAGGATGGAATGCTACCCCCGCAGCCAGGACTGGTGGGGGGGTCGTAGTATTCAAAAGCGTTTGACACCTTACACAACATGTTTTGATAAAGCCAAGCCAAAGTTAGCATTTAAATGCGAGGATTATAATGCACGTAAGAGTATATGGTATGGCTATATCATAGAACAGCTATAAGGACATGGTTCCGAAAGCTGCAGAGGGGCTCAGCTCATGCCAGAGCACCCTCTCACATAAAACCAAGCACTCTGCCTCCAGGATTGTCGAGGCCTACCATAGGAGTGACATAGATGCATATGTGTCTATATATAATGTTAGATATAGGAATAGTATATCTAAGTAAGGGGTGATTATACCACCTTACCCAAGCTGAGTGATCAGCCTGTGGTGTCAGTTTGGATGGCCAGCTAGGGGTGACATAATACATGCTGCAGCCCCTGGTAGGCCTTGGATGCACCTATGCCCTGGGTATCTCTGGTACACTATACAGGGGCTCAAAGAGGTGACCGAATACCCAATCAGGTATGTACCTAGAGTACACGGAGTCCATTTTACAGAGAGAGCAGATAGCCTGGTGCCCCGAATTGCAGGATCCCAGGCCAACTAAGTCAAAAACCAGCTAAACACTAGGCAAAAAGTTGGGGGTAACTATATAGTCAGATATCCACCTTCCTACATCCCCCACCCAGGAGCATGTGTCAGCCATTGCACGGTTCGCCCTCAACTAACAGGTAGGTAGCCATCTTGTATTGGAGGACTGTTTGGGGGTGGGAGGCCTGTATGACAACTCCCACCATGCCCCCTGTTCCACACTCCAGCAGCATGGAGGCCCCCTCCACCCAGGAGCATGTGTCAGCCATTGCACTGTTCACCCTCACCTAACAGGTAGGTAGCCATCTTCCCTGTACTCGCTGTTTGGTTGTGGGAGGGCTGTACCACAACTCCCACCATGCACCTTTTCCCACACCCCAGCAGCATAGAGGCCTCCCCCACACAGGAGCATGTGTCAGCCATTGCACTGTTCACCCTCACCTAACAGGTAGGTAGCCATCTTCCCTGTACTGGCTGTTTGGGTGTGGGAGGGATGTACCAGGACTCCCACCATGCACCTTGTCCCACACTCCAGCAGCATGGAGGCCTCACACACCCAGGAGCATTTGTCAGCCATTGCATTGTTCACCCTCACCTAACAGGTAGGCAACCATCTTCACTGGGAGGAGTGTTTGGGGGTGGGAGGCCTGTCTCACGACTCCCACCATGCCCCCTGTTCCACATCCAGCAGCATGGAGGCCTCCCCCACCCAGGAGCATGTGCCAGCCATTGCACTGTTCACCCTCACCTAACAGGTAGGCAGCCATTTTCACTGGGAGGACTGTTTGGGGGTAGTAGAGCTGTACCACGACTCCCACCATGCACCTTGTCTCACACTCCAGCAGCATGGAGGCCTCCCCCACCCAGGAGCATGTGTCGGCCATTGCACTGTTCACCCTCACCTAACAGGTAGGTAGCCATCTTCCCTGTACTGGCTGTTTGGGTATGGGAGGGCTGTACCACGACTCCCACCATGCACCTTGTCCCACACTCTAGCAGCATGGAGGCCTCCCCCACCCAGGAGCATGTGTCAGACATTGCACTGTGCATCCTCACCTAACAGGTAGGTAGCCTGTGGTTGTGAGACCTGCAACACTATGTTATGTTATGTTTAGGTCTCTTTTATAGCGCACGGCTACCCCGAGGGATGTCCCGGCGCTTTGGCAAAGAGAACTGCAGAGAAGAGCACAGCACAGCTGCTCGCGGAGGCCGAAAGAGAAAATCATACTGAGAAAATCATACGGAGAAGAGCCAGGTTTTCAACTCCTTTCTGAAAGAAAGGAGATTGTTTGACTTTCTTAAGGAGACAGGTAGCTCACTCCAGCAACGCGGGACCAAGTATCGGAAGGAACGCCCTCCGATTCGGGCAAGTTTAACAGAGGGAACAACGGCTTTGGCCAACAAGGCCGACCGTAGAGTACTCCTTGGGACATAAAAAGCCAGACGCTTCCCCATATACTTAGGGCCAATCGAATGGAGGGCCTTAAAAGCCAGCGTCAAAACCTTAAAGGTGATTCTTTTAGCAATAGGCAACCAATGCAGTCTCTTTAGCAATTCCGAGGCTTTTGCCCTGCGTGGGAGACCAAAAATGGCTCTTGCAGCCGAGTTCTGTACAATCTGCAAACGGGCCAACAGGTATTTAGGCAGCCCGAGATACAGGGCATTCGCGTAATCCAGTCGCGAGCCAATTAGAGACTGCACAATGATTGTTTTGTGTTGCAGAGACAGCAAAGGAAGAAACTTCCGAAGCATTTTCAAAATGCCAAAGCATTTCCCAGACATACCGATAATTTGGGGTCCAAAAGAGAGGCCGTCATTACATTGCACACCAAGGTTTTTGGCTTTCGCAGAGGCCACATCGGGCGGAAACATGTCCAGGGGCCACCAGGTCTTCCAGCTGGGATCCGGCGGACATCTGAAAAAAAGCAACTCCGACTTGTCGGAGTTGCACTTCAGACTGTACCGCCGAAACCAGTTGAAGACCGCACCCAGGCATTCCCTGATCAAACCACCATCAAAAGCCTCTCCCTTCTTAGATGTAAAAAGGAGCTGGGTGTCATCAGCATAGGATATGATCCGGGCACCGAAGGACTACGCTACCGCCGCCAGATGGGCCATATAGATATTGAAAAGGGTGGGGCTCAGGATAGATCCCTGAGGGACCCCCACCTCTAGCGGCGGCATTTCCGCGGAGAACGGTGGTGCCCAGACCACTTGTCGACGGCCGGTCAGAAAGGATTTAAACCAGTCCCACGAAAGCCGATCTCCCAGAGTCTAGAAAGGAGACAGACATGGGGGACGGTGTCAAACGCCACCGACAAGTCCAGCATAACCAAAATAGCCTTCCCCCCCAGATCAAGCGTCTCTCTGATGGCATCGGTGAACTCGAGCAAAGCTGTCTCCGTGCTGTAATTAGCACGGAAGCCCGATTGAGAATCATGTAAGATGTTATTGCTCTCTATAAAGTTGGAAATAGAGAGCTGTACATGTTTCTCGATCACCTTTGCCAGAGCAGGGAGAAGGGAGATCAGCCTGTAGTTAGCATGGACAAGAGGATCCAAAGTGGGCTTTTGAGTAGTGGCAGGATCAGAGCATGTTTCCAGGCCGAAGGAACTTCGCCCGTAGTCAGGGAGAGATTGAGCAGCGGATTAAGCAAGCTGTTAATTGCAGGCGCTATTTTTCCTAGACATTTCGCTGGGCAAGGATCCAACGGTGATCCAGATTGAAGCCGGGAGAGAAGATCAAGGGAGGAAGTGACGGATAGGGAAGGGAAGTCCGAAAGGACTGGACTCTTCTCATCAGATGGCGAAAGGAGGGTGGCCTGTTGGCTAGCAGATAAACAGAGGCAGGCGCCAGGGAAAGTGTCCTGAATAGACTTAATTTTATTTATAAAAAAGTCCCCAAGCTGGCTAATCCAGACTTCGGAGTGAGAATGGGATGGCGAGCTCGAGGAGGGGGAAAGGAACTCCTTTACTATCCTAAAGAGTTCTTTGCTCCTATTTTCCGCCTCATCTATTCTGCGCTCCAGGTAAACTTTTCATCCCTCGGAGATATGCTTATGATAGGGCCTAATCGCATCCCGATATATAGATTTATCATCCGGGTCATACTTGTGCCGCCACATTCTCTCTGTTTTCTTGCAATCTTGGCGCATTTTCCCAAGAGAAGGAGTGAACCAAGGGGCCGAGACATGTCTGGCCACAGATTTAACTGGTTTCCCCGGGGCGAGCTCATCAAATCTAGCTACCAGCCACTTCTGGACAGAGTCTAAATTTTCCTCCAAATTGCCCGAGAGCCGACAGGGATGATAGCGAAGAGCATCGGACAGCAATTCCACAGTAACTTGATGAAATGGCCGCCCCATCCGATTCGCCTCTTTCAGCAATCTAGAACCAGTCAAAGCAGAAGAAAAAATGCAAAAGTCGATTAAAAAGTGGTCTGTCCATAGCACAGGACGCGGCAAGGACACTTCAATCATCCTAGTCGAGAGAATCTGGTCAATAGTATGGCCTTTTATATGAGTGGGGCTGGTAATATAAGAGATCAGCCCTAAAGGAGCAACAGTATCCTGCAATTTAATGCATGCCAATTGCATGCAATGCATCGATACAGGACATGTATGATTATTTGATGTTTCCCTGCACCATGTAACAACAGCCAGTATTGCATATAACAATGATACTAAAGTTATCTCAATTGTGTAGTTTAAAGACAGCAGATGACAATCAGCTAACAGAATACTTGCACATTGCACAAAACTAACCATTCCCCATCTAATTCACAGGTGATGAAGATCTTGCTGCTGAGGACAACATCGACCAGCAGAGCCAGTCTCCACCCCCGGTACATGGACTCTCTGATGTTGAGTCCCAGGACAGTTTGGACGATGAGCTCCAGGCTGGCCCATTTGGTGTGCCAAGGTCCAGCCGATGCCAAGACCCCATCCTCCCACCACCACGTCTGCTGCACCAACAACTGCACAGCAGACCCCTGCAGTCACGGCCTGTGCCTCCACCGCTGCCACCTTGGCCACCACCACCACCACCACCAGCACCCTCCCTGTCCCAGGGGACGACCAGAACACACCACCAACTGTGGAGGGCAGGGAAAGTGTGCGAGGACCCACCGTGGCAAGGCAACAGGTCCGTGGCAGCAGGGCAGGTGGGAGGGCCAGGGTCCCCCCCAGACCTCAGGAGGTTGGCACACCATCCCTGGACCACTTCACCAGAGTCATCGGTGCATATAAACAGGTCCAGGGACAAAGTGGCCAGCCAGACAAACCATTATGTGAGCTCATCCTGCTGATGAGGTCCATTGACACATGCATTAGTCAAATGGTGGACCTCATGGCCCAGCAAGTGGTGTTGCTGAGGGACAGGCCTGCGTCACAACCAACACCTTCGCCCCCTTCTGTTGTACTGCAGGATGACAGTGCACCATCCTCCCCTGCGCCAACAGAGAGGGGTGAGTCCTCAGATGCCGCTGGCCATTCAGCAGGCCCCACACCAAAAAGATCAAGGGGGCGTCCAAAGAAGAGCCCAGGAGTCTCTGGAGGCAAAGCACCAGCCACATGCCAGTCACGGAGCCAGCCCTGATGGCAACCTTCTTCCCCACTGCATTGAATGTTTGGACTGTCTTTCTCCACACTGCCTTGGCAATGGCACTTGTCTGTTGGACTGGGTCACCACATCCATGTGGTGTCTACTCTTGCATCTCATCTACTATGACTGTCAACTCACTGCTCCTTCACCACCTTCATGTAAATATTCCCGCACCCCTCACATGTCTACTTTGCAAATAAAATACCTGACACACCAGATTTTGTGCTGTTTTGTTTTTAGTGCAATATTGACAGTTTAGAAAATGTCCATGATGTGTCCAAATGATGTACAGGATGTAGGGCTATATTATTTTGAAGCACCTAGGAAAACACAACAGAACAACAGTCACTGGTGACATTGTGGCATCACAGACATAACACTACACAAAACATACACGAGTCAACAGGCATACAAGACAATGTGCAGCAGGTGTCAACAATTAGAGTCCTGCATATGTTCACATATGTGTACAGGTGTCAACAATTAGAGTCCTGCATATGTTCACATATGCAATGTCAATGCAACCTTTCCTACACACAGGTGACTCAACATGTGCCTGTCTGTACCATCTGCCCATAGCCCTTCACAACAACAACAACCACAACAGACAATGTACAAGTCGTACATCTTCACACACCTTCAAGTGAAGTAGTGGTTGATGAGCTGTTGACGTTTCTCCACTCCACTGTCCTCATCACTGGACTCAGGTCCTTGGGCAGGCGGGGGACTTGGTTCCTCTCCGTCATCCAGGAGCACGGGAATCCCTTTGTGAATGGCCATGTTGTGCAGCATACAGCATTCCACAACGATCTTGCACACCTTCCCAGGCGAGTATGCCAGTGCACTTCCAGTCCTGTCAAGGCAGCGGAATCTTGACTTGAGTAGGCCAAAAGTCCGCTCAATGACACGTCGGGTTCTGCCATGGGCCTCATTGTACCTGATGTCAGCCGGGGTCCTGGCATTTCTTAGTGGACTCAGCAGCCATGGACGACTGGGATATGCAGAGTCACCTAGGAATGACAAACACACATTGCAATGTTGCACAGGCAGAGGGCAGCAGGTCACAAACACACAGCACGCCATATCACTAGGCATACTCACCCACAATCCAAGCACGATCGGGATGCTGGTTAGCCATCATCTGGGGCACCATGCTGTTCCTCATGAAGTATGAATCATGGGCTCCCATGGGGAAATGTATGTATCGATCCTTATATCTCATCATGGCTGTAAGAACATCCCTCAGCACCATGCTGAACATGGGTTGCGACATCCCTGCAGCGCCGGCCACGGTCTCCTGGAAGGAACCAGTTGCAAAAAAGTGGAGGGCTGCTATCACTTTGTATGTGGGTGTGATGGCTGTTGGGTAGTGGCAACGAGGCTGCAGGTGGGGCTCCAACAGATCACAAAGGGTCTTCATGGTCGCTCTGTCGAGGCGGAATTTTCGGATGATCGCTATATCCTCCATGTCCTCCAGCACTGTCAGTTGACGTATGAGATTTGACCTCCTTCTAGTTGAGATGTACATGGACACATGTCATTGACAACCATCATGAGGTGGACTCAGCACATACTGTTAAGCATGTCACGCAAAACCTTAAAATTCCATGAGAGATGCGTGGCACACAAGGTCACGTGTTTAAATTTGAGACACACAGAGGACACACCAATCCATTTTCAATACACAGGTGCCGCAAACAAAACAGAATGTCAATGGAAATGCACAATTTCTGAACACCACATTCCACATGTGCATGCCTCATACCGTACCATCCTAAAAAATGTGTAAGATGACCATGAATGCCTCACACACATCTGCTGTACCTGTTACACCTCAATGCATCATGTGAAGCTGGCACACATCAAGAGCCCAATGATCACAGTAGATGGTAAACTTGTGTGCATGGGCTGATATGGTAGCACAAGTATGAAACAACGTCATACAGTGAGACAAGCCTTGCCAAGGTCAGCAATGACCCACAACACATTGATTTGTCACACATCATTGACAACAGCTTAACACTGTCAGACATCATCAACCATCAAATGCATCAGTGACATTGCAGGGACCACAGACCAATGTGTGTCACACATATCGTGCGACCACCTGTGCATTAAATCAATTAATGGCATTGTGTGCACAATGATGTGCCATTAAACATGTTGCTGCTGTGTACTGATGCAGTGTTCACCATGGAACTTGGCATTGCATTTGACTAAATTTGCGGTAGCTACCGCCTGTCCACAGTGGTGTGACATAAGCACCACCCCCTACACAAGTGTGGTAGACATTAGCATGGAGGCATGGGCTGCTGGCAGTGGGCATGCTGTACCACAAAAATGGCAGTTGCTACCTCCTGTCCACGGCGGCGTGACACAAGCACCACCCCTTACACAAGTGCGGTAGACATTGGCATGTGTTGCTGGTGGTGGGCATGCTGTGCCACACATACGGCGGTTGCTACCACCTGTCCACAGCGGTGTGACACAAGCACCACCCCCTACACAAGTGTGGTAGACATTGGCATGGAGGCATGGATAGCTGACGGTGGGCATGCTGCGCCACACAAATGGCGGTTTCTACCGGCTGTCCACGGCGGGGTGACACAAGCACCACCCCCTACACAAGTACGGTAGACATTGGCATGGGTCGCTGGCGGTGAGCATGCTGCGCCACACATATGGCGGTTGCTACTGCCTGTCTACGGCGGTATGACACAAGCACCACCCCCTACACAAGTACGGTAGACATTGGCATGGAGGCATGGGTTGCTGGCGGTGGGCATGCTGCGCCACACAAATGGCAGTTGCTACCGCCTGGCCCCTGCAGCGCGACACCACCATGGAGCATTGCCTAGAGCCAATGGGAGTGATGTTTGCGGTGGCAGGATGCAGGTTTGAAAATCGCGGAAGGGGTGCTCCGCCACCGTGGAGCCGGTCATTGGATGCTTTTGAACGATGCACCATCGCGGTAGCGCACCCCGGGCCCCTGCGGTGCATCACCACCATGGAGCATTGCCTACAGCCAATGGGAGCGATGTTTGCGTTGGGATGATGCTGGTTTGAAAATCGTGGAAGGCGTGCTCCGCCACCGCAGAGCCGGTCATTGGATGCTTTTGAATGAGGCAGTCCTGCACAACCAATAATTGCAGCTTTGCACCTCACAAACGAGCCCAGGGGGCTATACATCTGTGGGAGTGAGCCCCACATTTCCACTGCTCACAGAGCTTGCTGCCTGGGATTCTCTCCTGCTGCTGCCTGAAGTGCCTGCTGCATGGGAACCTCTCCTGCTGCTGCCTGGGACCCTCTCCTGCTACTGCCTGAAGTGCCTGCTGCCTGGGACCCTCTCCTGCTGCTGCCTGGGACCCTCTCCTGCTGCTGCCTGGGACCCTCTCCTGCTGCTGCCTGAAGTACCTGCTGCCTGGGACCCTCTCCTGCTGCTGCTGCCTGGAACCCTCTCCTGCTGCTACCTGAAGTGCCTGCTGCCTGGGAACCTCTCCTGCTGCTGCCTGAAGTGCCTGCTGACAGGGACCCTCTCCTGCTGCTGCCTGAAGTGCCTGCTGCCTGGGACTCCTCACCACTCACTTCAACCACAGGTGTTACATGTCCACAGGGATGGCAAGAACTGAGAAGATCCGTGCCAGTCCATTCACAAGTGAGGAGCTGCAGGTGCTAGTGGACGAGGTGCTGGCACAGTACCCGAGGCTGTATGGTGGCCCCAATGTAGTGGTAAGTTATCATTGAGAGTGCTGTTGGGCAGGGCGGCTGTCAGACATGCATGGGACTGGTGATGTGTGCGACCCACTGAGGGGGTTCAGGGCAGTCATCCTGCATGTGTGTGTGATTAGCATGTAGCCTCTACGCCCTTATGTATGCATGCTATAATATCAATTTGGGCCATGCAGAGTGCCCTTGTGAGGTGTCCCCCAGTTTGGGAATTAGGGGGGATTACAATTGGTCCTGAGTCTGTGTATTGCTACTGTTGTGATAGATGTTGGTACATGACACTGTGTAACTGGTCATTTACCCTACTTTTCTCCCATACCTGCAGCTGAAGGTACACCAGCGTAAGGCCGTGTGGAGGGCCATTGCTGCAAACGTACGAGCCCTGGGGGTATCCAGCAGACGACGCACCCACTGCCACAAGAGGTGGGACGACATCAGCCGGCTGGCAAAGAACGTGGCAGAGATGATCTTTGGGCTGCAACCGCGCACTGGTCGTCTGGCATGGCGCAACTTAACACCACTGATGGTCCGCATATTGGCAGTGACTAATCTGGAGTTAGATGCACGTCTGAAGGAGCATCACCAGCAAGGCAGGGGTGAGTATTTGGGGAGGGTGACTTTGCCTGGGAGCGTATGCATGTGTACAGAGCCTGTGGCAGCGGTGAGCCATGTTATGTTCATGGGGTGGTGCTGTGATGTGTCATGTGAGTGGCTGAAGGGATTTGTGCTAGTGTCAGGCATTGTACCAAACAGCCCTTACAAGGCTGGTCATCCCTGCTGTGCTTTATCATAGCCAGGTGTGTTTGGATCCACATGGTCATTCTGCATTGGGATGGTGTCGGAAATCTATTAGTGGGTGAACAGAAGGGTCCACTATCTGAGTGTGAGTTCATGTATTCCTACTTTGCATGCACCATGATTGTTGAGGGTCACACAGCTGACAACAAGGTGCCCCAGAGTACCACTTGGTGCTTGGTATGGCCTACTTGGCATTGTGGACTGTCATGTCCTAATAGGTGAGCGTGTTCTCCCCGCAGGTTCCTTGAAGGACTGTCAGTGGCAATGAGTGTTGGGATATGATAGGTGTGGGCATGGCAAGTTGTGTGTGGTACACTTCATCCACGGGCAAGGTGTTGTGCTGTGTGGCCTCAACATGACTCAGTCATGGCCGCTATTTAGTGTGGCAGGCACTGCTGTGGTGTATGTAGTATGTTGCTGCAATGTTTATGCATGGTGTGGTGGTCAGCATGTTGATTTGGGCATCCCCTGTATGCATTGGTTGTTTTGCTTTGTCCTGATGATATCATTTATACAACCCTGCATCTCTCTCTCATGCAGAATCGCCAGTGGGCACGGAGGAACGGGAGCCGGAAACCAGTGGTGGCGAGAGTAGCAATACAGCTGCACCGGAGGCCAGTGACACAGAGCTCACCAGCGCATCTGAAGGGGACAGGAGTATGCAGGAGGAATCCGTGGCTGAGACACAGAGCACTACATCATCTGATGCGAGTGGTGATGCATCCATGCTGTCAGGCACAGGGGATGGGGAGTCTGCTACATCATCTACCACTCAACGGCCAGTGCCCAGCCTCCCATCCACTTCCTCTGGTGCTGCCCGTATCTGTGCCAGTAAGAGGGGACGAGTTACATTCACACGTGGCACCGCTAACCCTGCACCTGTGCCCCCTGCTGCACTCAGTGCTGAGTCTGTAGAGCTCCTGCGCCAGCTTTGTGTGGGCCAGACCGCCCTGGTCAATGCCTTCAGCGACCATTACAAGAAATTAGGGCAGGTGGTTGCCTACATGGAGAGCATACACTCTGACGTGGGTGGGCTCCACCGTACAGTCCAAGCTTTGTCATCCGCAGTAACATCTGCCCTTCAACAAGCACATACCACCATTCCTGCCGAGGTGCCTTTGTCCACCCCCGAGTCAGTGGCCACATCAGAGGACAGGGACCACATTTTGCATGCTTCACAGACACGATACAGCACAAGGAGCACAAAGAAGACACAACCCAAGAGGTCCCGCCCACAGACACCATCCCCACAGAAGAGCAGAGCCAGCCCAAAATGCAAAGACAAGAGCCCGTCAGGGAAGAGCAAGGCCGAAAAAGCAATGAGGCTGACATCACCCTCACAAACCTCTGAGGCATCACCAGCAAAGGACTCTCTTGTCCCTAAACCTTCACGCAGAGCTAGGTGTGCAGTGTCTGTGCCCACTGAGGAGGTGTTGTATAGCAAGGTTACACCTAGGAAGGGCACAGGCCTACATCCCCCCAACACATCAACTCCAATTCTAGGCCCAGTGAATCAGGTGGAGGAGGGCACTGTAGGGGCCACCCCAGGCAAAGTGGCAAAGGAGGGCACTGTAGTAACCACCCCATGCAAAGAGGCAAAGGAAGGCACTGTAGGTGGGACACCTGGCAAACGAGGGCACTGTAAATCGGACAAGCAGGGGAAGGTGGTCCAGAGGCGTAGCCAGACAAAGCGTTCCGCAGGATCCAGCACAGAACCAGAGGGAGTGCCAGTGTCTGAACCTGATGCGGGACAGTTGGTGTGTGTACCCATTGTGTCATCACCAGTTCCCATTAACCCCAAGACAGGGAAGCCATTTTGCATTCCCAAAAAGTGGAAGGGCACCCCTCCAACCTCTCCCACCCACACTGTGTCACAGGTCTGCATGACTCCACCTCCACGTGCCACCATACCACCTAGTCCAAAAAGCCATCCAGCTTGCGACTGATAGCGACTGATAGCCCTACATCACCGGCTTCTCTGTCTCCCCAGTCAAGTGTTCCTACTGACCCCGACACACAGCCAGCTCCAAGTCCACCTGAGAGCCAAATGTGAGTGGCAGTCCCCCTCATACACCTGTCTCTCATGCAGGTGGGCTAGTCCTGACCATTGTTTGCCACCTGGGTGTGTTGCTGGCCATGGAAGGTTCCAGTCAAACACACTCACTGTGCAGCTTCTCATGTCCTGACTCTGCACTTGTCCCTGGCCACTGGCCTTGTTGTTCACTGCTGTTATGGCCTTGCCTGTGCAGCTTCTCATGTCCTGACTCTGCACTTCTCCCTGGCCACTGGCCTTGTCGTTCACTGCTGTTCTGGCCTTGCCTGTGCAGATTCTCATGTCCTGCCTCTGCACTTCTCCCTGGCCACTGGCCTTGTCACTCACTGCTGTTCTGGCCTTGCCTGTGCAGCTTCTCATGTCCTGACTCTGCACTTCTCCCTGGCCACTGGCCTTGTCGTTCACTGCTGTTCTGGCCTTGCCTGAGCAGTTTCTCATTTCCTGACTCTGCACTTCTCCCTGGCCACTGGCCTTGTCGTTCACTGCTGTTCTGGCCTTGCCTGCGCAGCTTCTCATGTCCTGACTCTGCACTTTGCCATGCCCACTGGCCCCGTTGCTCTGCTGTGTTTTTAGTCTCACCTGTGCAGCCACTCATGTACTTGATGTGCCACCTGCCCTGGACACTGGCCCCGTTGCTCTGCTGTGTTGTACTCTCACCTGTGCCATGGACACTGGCCCTGTTGCTCTGCTGTGTTGTACTCTCAACTGTGCCATGGACACTGGCCCTGTTGCTCTGCTGTGTTGGAGTCTCCCCTGTGCCCTGAACACTGGCCCTGTTGCTCTGCTGTCTCGTACTCTCACCTGTGCCATGGACACTGGCCCTGTTGCTCTGCTGTGTTGTACTCGCACTTGCAGCGGAGCCGCGTGAGGGTCGGTCATAAGGAATTACCTTGCAGTACTCGTAGCAGACTAGCACGAGGGACCCTCACGACCGGATTTTGGCTCATGGGGTAACTGAACCCCCATGAAACAGTCAGCTACTAAGCGGCGTTGTGTTGGGTACATTGATTTACCTGCACTATATATTTCACTTTTTGTACTTTTTAATAATCGTCAAAAAGAGAAACGTGAGTAAGGTGGGGATTTGTGTACCCCAGTCCTTAAGAAGGTTTTTTTTTTTAAACCGAAACATGTTGACACAGACAAAGAGGATGTGATGCACATTGTTTTGCATGCCATACATCCCACACTTAATTTTAATAGCACCAGCCCGGGGGCCCAAATAAAGTTTTTTTGTTGCCCCACGAGCCAGGTACTTTTTAACGTGTTACAAAAAACAGTGGTCCCTATTCGTGGACACAATGGTATACTGAGCTTATAATCACACACCTGATAAGTGTTATGTCTTTTGTCCAGCCGGACAAGGAATTTATTTAACAATTTTCTTAATAAAAACTGAATGAACACATTAATAACAAGTGGGCACAGCCGTGACCCACAACATTCAGACAAAACAACGAACAGAATGGTAAAAGGAGCAAAGCAAAAATATGTCTGTGTACTTGTAGTCAGTGTTACAGACAGAGATTGTTATAACCACACCATTGCATTTCACAATATTTTAAATGTCATATTGCATACGGGGGTTTTTTGGTCGACGACGTTTTGATGCCCAAGTTAAATGAGGGGCATCATAATCAGAACAAAAATATAGTCGTTGTTGTCTTTAAATATTACACTGCCTTTTAACGCAATTGCGTATCGCATCAGGCAATTCAACGGATCAGCAGATACCATGAACAATGGAGGAATCGGTACTGCAGTTTCCAGCGTGGAAAGTCGTCTGCATTGGGAGCATAACAGCTCGATATGCAGAAGGCGGCAGCGCTGTGGCGGACGGTGGGGTTCTGGTGTTGGTGTTTTAACATCACGACAAACCCCACTACGCACTCACATAAAAATCCTCACTCACACCACACATAGTCATTGTAAGTGCTCCCACGTATTCGTAGGTCGTAGCACACCGCACCACGTAGAGGGGTGCGATGACCCAGATGATGAAGCATGACCCCAAGGGGCCTGTTGGTGTGTGAGGGGTATCAAAACAACTAGGGTATCCCCCACCACTGGAGGATACACCCGCCATCGCACGAGTGGATTCTTTTTGTTTAAAAACGTACTCTCCCCTGTGCCATGGACACTGGCCCTGTTGCTCTGCTGTGTTGGAGTCTCCCCTGTGCCATGGACACTGGCCCTGTTGCTCTGCTGTGTTGTACCCTCACCTGAGCAGCCTCTCATGTACTTGCTGTGCCACCTGCCCTGGACACTGGCCCTGTTGCTCTGCTGTGTTGGAGTCTCACCTGTGCCATGGACACTGGCCTTCCTGTTTGTAGTTTGCCTGTGCAGATTATCTTGCATTTGATCAGCATTTTGTACCTTGCTCTTGTTTACAGTTTTTCTAATGTCACATCTGTGCAATATGTGAATAACGACACTTACTCCTATTGTGTGTTTTGTCACTGCCCTTGCTGATTAAAGTTATTTTTGTGTGTGCATTTGGTTGCCAGTGCCCCAAGCTCTATGTGTCACTTCAACATTGTCAAGCTCTTTGGCCGCATCACATTTTTAAACAGGGGTGACAGGGTCTTCAGTCCATTCAGACACTGATACTTGTGTTATCTGTGTTGGCTCTTTTACCTGTCATGCAGTTCTCTTTTTAGTGGTTTGCTATTGTTGGTTACGTTGTTGCCATGTCAGGCTGGGGTACACTGCCTGCACAGGGTGTGATGCTGTGCACAGGTTTGCATGCAGGCTGGGCACTGTCATGATGTATGTGTATTATTCCTGTATATGTGCCCAGCTATGTATGTGTATGGTCATCTTGTGTTGGCCCTTCGTTCTGGTCCCCTTGCATACATGAGATGTGTGCTCTTGGGTGGTGAGGAGGTGTGCAGTGTGAAGGGTGTGACTTTGTAGTGGGTGTGGATGTGTGTGTGTCCCTGGATTGTGATAGCCACACATGTGTCAGCCAGGAGTTGTGTGCCTGTTGTTTGGATTATCCTTCCCTGTGTAAATGATTGTATGCACTTGTGTGAGTTGTTTGTTGTGTACTGTGCAGTGTGTTGGTGTGTCCATGCAGTTCTATGTGACTCCTCCTTGTTGTTTTGGTCACTTATGAGTGTGGAAAGTGTGTGACTTGCACATCAGTGTTGTGTTTGTTTGATCCTCAATGTGTGTTGTGTTTGTTTGTGTGGACTGTGTGGCCCTGCTGCTCCTCACTGGCATTGTGTATGACTATCTCTTGCACTGCAGGCACATGGTGCCTTTTACCCTCCTGTTTGGCATGGTGTGTGGTGTGATGCAATTTCCTATGTGTGCCACTTGTGCCTAGCCATTGTGGGTCTGCATTCCCTCTATTTGTGTATGGTACACACCTCACATGTATAATACTGACATGCAAGTCAGTTGATTTTGATGTCAGCTGTCCCTTTTGTTTACATGTGTATGTGCCTCCCCATCCCTTCATTTGTGAGACTGTGCCTTGTGGTGCAGTTTTTGGGCCAAGAGTGCTGTTCCACTCTGGACATGGCCACATTGGTTTATGTGTGATGTTCTTGTGCTATTCATCAGTGTGGATTGCCCTTGCGCACTTGAGCTATGTATGCTGCCCAGTGCTCTGGTGTAGCTGGTTGTGCTCTTATATCCCAGAGTGGTGCATCCTGTTGTTGTTGTGTTGGATGTCTGTGTGTTGGCTGTGGTGTAGCTTCACTTCCTGGGTGTGTTGTTGCTTTTGTGCTAAGCTGATTTGTGGTGTGTGTGTTGAGGTTGTGTCAGTCATGTCTGTGTGTAGCTGTTGTGCACACACCCCTTGTTGTGCATACAATGCTGTGGGTATGTGGGCTTGGCATTGCCTGATGTGCATCCCCTGATGTCCTGTTGTGTTTGTTGATTTGTGCTTTCATGTGCATGTGTGGTTCGTTTGATGTGGCAGTGTAGGTCTGTGCAGGTGCAATTTTGTGTGATTTGTGTTATTTTGTGTGTGAGTTTAGTTCGTGAGTGATGATGTTGTGCACTCATGTTGTGTTTGTACTCACATTGCCTTTCCACAGTTTGGCTGGCAGGGTATATCTGCTTCTGTTGGGGGGGGGTTCCTGTGGAGTTTGTGTGTAGTTTTGGTCAGGCATCTGTTCAGACTATGTTCCTCTGCAACACACAAGCCCGGATACCATATTTTTACACAGTACCTAAAGTACACAAGGAAACAAGACCACCCCGGGACGACCGATTGTCTCAGGCTGCAACTCACTCCTAGAGCCCCTCTCAAGGTTCTGTGACTTTTTTTTTAACCCTCTAGCACAGGCTGCAACCACTTACATCAAGGACACCAAACATCTCCTGTCCCTCCTTCAAGACCTGGATTTTAACCCCACAACCCAGTTCCTTGTGGGACTGGACATTGAAAGCCTGTACACAAGCCTGCCCCAAGACGACACCCTCAAGGTCCTAGAAGAAGCCCTGACCAACTCACAATGTGAACACACCACACCGAGAAAATTTGTCCTAGACTGCGCAAGATTGGCATTAAAAGAAACCTTTTTTGAATTTGAGGGAACATACTACCTCTAGACAAACGGAACGTCCATGGCCAGTATTTTTGCGCCCAGTGTGGCGGGACTATACGTCTACCACCTGGAACAGTCACACATCCTCGAGCCCAACAACCCTTTCACGGAATCAATACTTTTCTGGCGTCGATACATTGATGACGTCCTCATGATATGGGAAGGCTCGGAGGAGTCCTTGAAGAACTTCCTGACCTGGCTCAACACACGTGATCCCTACCTACGCTTCACGTATACCAGCAGCAAAGACCAGCTACCTTTAGTGGACCTACTGATTAAGGCCACCAATGGTAAACTGTCAACCACCATGTATTACAAACCCACGGCAAGAAATTCACTACTGGCCTTTGAAAGTTTCCACCCACGACCACTAAGGGAGAACCTGCCCTATGCCCAATTTCTACGCATTAGGCGCAATTACAGCAATAAGGACTACAACACACAGGCCACAGACCTTTCCTACAGACTACAACAACGGGGCTATCCAACAAGGATCATCGACAGGACCAAGAAATGGGCAAAAAACCAAAATAGAGACGCCCTCCTGGAAACACCGACCCGTCAAGAAACAACAACACCATTGACCTGTGTCACCACGTACAACCCTATCTCCAATACAGTGGCTAAAATCATTAAGAAAATTGGGAGAATCATCAACACGGGTAAACGAGACTGGGACCTGCCCCTCTTCGCCTATAAAAAATCAAACAGCCTATGGGATCAACTCATCTCTACACGGCCTAGAACCACGGAAACCACCATCAACCCTACACTACATCAAGTGTGGAACCTCCCCAAAGTAACAGGTCACTACCCCTGTGGTGTTTGCAGCATTTGCCATCTCACGACACATACCAAAACCCTCAATCTGGAAACCGGAAAAACATGGCACAAACGCAAGCACACAAACTGCAATTCAACCAACCTAGTGTACTTGATTTGAGTGCCCATGCCAGCTCCGATACGTTGGGATGACCACGAGAAAAGTACGCACCATAATCACTGAACACAGAAGTACGATTCGGTGCAAGAAGACTATCAGCAAACTCACAGACCACTTCCTTAGGCTTGGACATACCACCAATGACCTCAGATGGACAGTCATCGAACAGATCCCTATCCACCCTACAGACAACGAGAAGCAGCTACGGAACAACGCTGGATCTACAGATTGTCAACCCACATGGAGGGACTGAATGATAATATTCCGTGGAACAGCCTCAGCAGATGAGGCCCCCCTTCTGTCAACACCTGACACATCATTTCCACTCTCCCAGTGCCATCTCACCAACAGGGCCCGCGCAGGGCCTGGGAGGACAATGCCCTGTTACATGTCCCAACACCAAACGTCCTCAGTGCAACGTACTGGCTCTAACACCTAGGTTGTGACCAACTCACTCACAGTTCCTTCTCAAAATGCACTAAACCATCACTCTGTGGGACGACACCAGATCCCGCCCACTGATGCCCCCTGAACCTTACTCCACCCGGCATGGCACTTAAACTCCACGGCCCGCCTGGACCCACTACACTGTGCCAGGGTATACACCCACACAAGACCATTATAACCCCATGATGTCCCTTCCCTGAAGAGCACCTGATAAGCATGGGCGGATTTTGCGAATTGGCAATCCGCGAAATTGCGTATTTACGGATTCGCAATCCGCAAAATCCGCGAACTCTCGCGAATTTGCGGATTTTTTTTGTGTTCGCAAGGATTTCTGCCAGTTTGCGAGGATTTTGTACCAGTTCGCAAACGCGAACTTACTTTTCGGGTAGCAACGGTCGCGAACATGTTGTTTCTACATCTGGTTCATCACAGCACACTCTGTTTCACCACTGCCACCCTCTGTTTCACCACTGCCACCCTCTGGCTCACCCATGCCACCCTCTGGCTCACCCATGCTACCCTCTAGTTCATCACTGTATATTATGGGTGGAAAAGCACACCTGCCCTGCCTCAACTGACATAAATGAATTAGGGGCTGATTAATGTGTTACTGAATTTGAACTTCCTCGCTGGAACCTGCTTCCTTATCTGTAATTGCTTACTCTGAGCCTGCTGTGAGGGTCAGAGCAGGGTCATAGAATAGTTGCAAGTAGGCAACTGAACTCTGGAGGGGCCCCTCAGGAAGCACTACAGGGAATGGTTATTAATGATACGATTGAACTTTTGCACCTGCTGAGTGCTTTCAGTTTTGCAAAAATCCAAATATCCAGCAGCATCCACAAAAAGTAATCCTTCCAGGTCAAGATCCCTGGCACCTGCTTCCTTATCTGTAATTGCTTTCTGTTGCAGTGTAATTTTTTAACAGGACCTTTGTTGTATACTTGTAGCTATTCTCTGAGCCTGCTGTGAGGGTCAGAGCAGGGTCATAGAATAGTTGCAAGTAGGCAACTGAACTCTGGAGGGGCCCCTCAGGAAGCACTACAGGGAATGGTTACTAATGATGAGTTTGAACTTTTGCACCTGCTGAGTGCTTCCAGGTCAAGATCCAAATCAAAGTGACCAGCACATGAAGAAAGCACTGAGAGGAGCCTGCTGGACAGGAACAGGAAGTTGGAGACTGTGGGGCACTTCCTCCCCCCCCCCCCCAAAAATGGACTCCTTGCAAAAAAGAAGTGCAGGCAAATGTCAACCTGAGGAGTTATTCTAATAAAAATCATAATTTTCAAGGTTTATGCTGCCTGCTGGTGGATTTCTTGTGCGAAATTGCAAATTTTGCAATCTCGCAATTGCGAGATTGTCGCTGCCCGCCGCATCTACGTTTTCGCGAGTGTTTACTCCCGCGAAATTGTATAGTATTCTAGTTGGCAAGTGCGACCAAGCAAAAAAATCCGCTTCGCACGGATTTACGAATTTTCGGTAAGTTCGCGAGAGTTCGCGGATTGCGAATTTACCGAAAATCCGCAAAATCCGCGAGCGGAACGGATTTTACGCCCATGCTTAGCACCTGAACCCCCCATGTGTAATCCCCCTGCACATTCTCATGAGCCCCCACACAGTGGGTTCATCACCTCCATTCATGGCAGAGCCAATATGCAGCAACATCACTGCACACTAGCGTACGTTACCTCCTTAGCCCTGCCTAGTTGCCGCTTTATACATAAATAGAGAGGGCGCCCCTCCATTATAGTGCACAGATGGAGCGCGACTCCCCTATATGGATTAGCACTCTCTTAGATGACCGCACATTTGCACGCGCATGTAAGCAATCTAGACATTCAATTGCACCATGAAAATAAATAGAGAGAGACATACACCTGCATGCGAGTCTTTCTTCTATTTCCTCTACTACAGGCATCTTCTCGAGACAACAGGAAGCTGAACACGCCCCGTTACACGTGCCCAGGCCAGAACACCTGACACAGCTAACAAGTAACACCTGGTGCTTTCTACTGGTATTTAAGCGCTCTCTACACTGAAGCTCACTTCTCACAGAGCCTCTGCCCGGACAACAGGTTCATTGCGGGCCCAGCGACATCGTGCAGTAAGTACCTGAACTCAACTTTGTTAACGGTACAGCCACCATTCATGCTGCCCCCGGCCGTGTCTGTGTGTGCATCCTTTTACCGTTACCTTGTTGGGTCCAGACTACACCCCCCCCTCAACAGCCTTTTTCCTTTTTTTACCCCCAATTTAGAGTGCACATGGTCCTGGCCCCTGGCTGATCTCCATGCTGAGTTGTTCGCTAAAATCAGGTGTAAGCAACTCCATTTTAGCCCGCTACCAGGAGCCTTTACTTAAATGTTATGTATGTCCTTTTTTACCCCCCCACAGGTACAACTCGAGAGGAAACACCTCTTGCACATATAAGCACCGTAGCGTGTGCTTTACACACAGGGCACTGACAAACTCATATTAACCCCTGTAACACCCTACACATATAAGGTCCTGACGAAAGCCAGTAGAGGAAAAGGCCTGACTGAAACTAGTTGACCGCACAGGACGTCGGAGGCCATAAGCCTACCGTGCACGTCTGATAGCCTTTGTTTTTATTGACTGCCTGGGGCCCACCATTAAAACAGTCTTTGGGACACCCAGGACAGTATTTTAAACCTCACTCAACCTCACTCACAGCACCCCCATGAACCAAAAATAACCCGCTCCGTAGTAATCTGGTGTCGAAGCACACCTGAGGTATACTCGGTACCTCGGGTGGGGCCCGATGATGAAGCATGCCACCAACTAGGTTGGTGTGTATGGGCCTTCATAAAACCTAATGGTTTTTCTCCAGCCGCAGACATACAAACAATCTAAACCAGAGCTAGTTCTCATTGATTGCTAACATCTGTTCAGGCTACCCTGTGTGTGCGTTCTGTTTGTGGATACACCCAGGGTGTGTGTATGTGCTGGGAAGTATTGTCAGCCTTGAGTTTGTGTGGCACTGGTGTTGTGTTCCTTGTCAGCTACTCATGCAGTGGCTGTATCCCTGGTTGTCTGTTGTGTGGTGCCGGGTGTGTATTGTGCTTGCTTGTTGCTGTGCTTGTTGGTGTGCATGGGGGTGCACAGGATGGGCACCTGGCCTGTGACTTGCTGGGGTGTGTTGATGTGTGGTTGGGGCTGGTGTGTCCCTGTGGTCTCTGTGCTCTGCCCATGTCTTGCAGTGGCCCTGCCTTGTGCATTGTGCGCATGTGTTGACCGCTGTGGTGACATGACCGGGAGCGGGACGTTGCTGCTCGTTCACGGTCGATGTGTGTCCCGAATGCAGAAGGGGGACTTGTTGGCAGGTGGATGATACAGGGGTGCCCTTGTGGATGTGTTGTGACCCCCAGCAGGGTGTCTATGGTGGACTTGGACCCTGTGTCAGCCCGTGTGCTGTGAGTTGTATTTGTGTATTTGCATACCTGTGGCGTCGTCCGCGGCGACCCAGTTGATGGTAGTGCAGTAGCAGGTATATGACCGGATGCATATATAGGGCTGGGTCCATGGCGTTCATGACCGGGTGGTGACAACAGGTTCTGTGCTATGGCGCTCCGCTATCGAGTTTCCGCCGTCTCTGGTTGGGCGGTGTCTCCGCTGCGGTGCGTCTGCCTGTTTGGGCCATCCTAATTTGTGGAGCGGGGCGGACGTCATTCCGCACGGTGGTGAGTTCCCATTGGATACCACCGCCACGGTGGCGGGCGCACTTTGATGGCGGTTCACGTCGCTCCGCGGCAGATGGAAAATGACCTATGTTTTGCTATACTAATATGGCAGACGTGAGTTCCGCTGTTCGCGGGAGGAAAAAGGCGTTTTTCCGCCCCACCAGCACCGCGGTAGTGTTTTATAGGGCGTACCTTATTTGTACCAAATTTGTAATATTTCTGTAAGTAAATCCCCCACAGCAGAGGTGCTTTACTAGCATTTCTTGTAGTTACCATAGAAGAGCAAAAGTTACCCTGAGCACGCTCCTGAGTGTATCGTCTTTAGTGCATAGATTGCGCATGCTGCGCTACATTATAAATTGGAGCAGTGTAAGTTTGATCCCATTTTGAAGTACTATAGCAGTGCGTTGTAATCATGAGTAGTCAATACTCGAAAATATGTTGTCTGATTAACGTTACTAAAAGAAGATGGAGTACCTCATGCATAAAGTGCTTCACATATAACCAGTACAATTTATAAAATGTTTTAAAGAAATGCGACTAATGAAGTTTGATGTACTCAATAATTTTTTAATTAATACTGTAGAAGAGAATACATACATGATGTGAAATATTGTAAGACTGATGAAGTGGAACGTTTAGAAGATTCATGTGACCTGCGACTTCTGACCCTGCTAGCAGGCAGGTGGCTCCCCACTCCACCACACGGCCTCCAGCTGCTTCGTGCCTGTTTTCTGTTGCCTGCCTTTTTCCCAGCTGTTCCCGCTCCTCCCGCCGCTGCGTCCCTGCGGCCCTGCCCCCCTGCCCCCCTGCTTCCCCATTTGCCACCCCGCTCGCACCTCCCAGCTGTTCCTCCCTCCCTCTCCCCCTCTTATGGAGACCGCCCAGCGGGCGCGCTGCTGGCGAGCCAAAGACAAGCCTGCCTGTGCCCCTCTGCGCCCCTCCGCGCCTGGACCGTGCCCAGCACCAGAACCCCTGGACCCCGCAAACGCCACAACACCAGATTCCGCTACGACGCCAGCACCCTCTACGCACTCAATGCCGGCTGAAACCATACCTGCTTCCAAGCCGCCCCAAAACGGACTCACAGACCTTTCTCCTGCCACACCTGCAGCTTCACCTGCGACAGAGCCACCAAACCTCCAAGGACTGGACCCAACCACCTCTGCTGCATACTCCTCAACACCTGCTCTGCACGCAAACACGCCATCGAGCTCTGGGATCTGCTCGACACCTCTGCCCCAGACGTGGTCTTCCTGACCGAGACCTGGTGGAACGACTCCTCGGTGCCTAACATCGCCATAGCCATCCCGGACGGCTACAAGATCACCCGCAGGGATCGCGCAAATGGAATCGGAGGAAGAATAGCCATCGTCCACAAGTCCACCCTCAAGGTAGCCACCCACATAGATGACACCCTCAACTCCCCCGAACACCTGCACTTCTGGATCCACACCGACCTCAACACCACCCTCAGAGGAACAATCATCTACAGACTCCCCGGACCCCGAGCTCAGTTCAGCAACTCCATCGCCGACCTCGCCAGCACCCACGCACTCGCCTCCACGGACTACATCCTCCTCAAGGACCTGAATTTCCACCTCGGGAACAACAACGACGCCAACTCTGCCACCCTGATCGCCAACCTCGCCAACCTAGGCTTCAGACAACTCATCACCGCACCCACCCACGCCGCCAGCCCCACGCTGGACCCCGTCTTCTCCACAGGCACCCATGTCACCTTCAACCACACTACCGAACTCCACTGGACCGTCGACCGCTGCATCCATTTCACATTCAAGAAACCAACCACACACCACCGCACCCAACAGCTACCTTGCCACTGCTGGAGCAAAGTCACCGAAGACCAACTGATCACCACCCTTGCCCAAAACCCACCCACCGACCCCACCAACCCAGACAGCGTAGCCTGCAACCTCAGACAGTGGATCTACGACTGCGCCAACACCCTTGCCCCACTCAAGAAACCCTCCAACAACGTCGCCAGCAAGAGAGCCACCTGGTTCACGGACGAGCTGCAGACCTCCAAACGTGCATGCCGGAAACTGGAGAAGATATGGCTCCACGAACGCACTCCGGACAACCACGCATCCCACAAGCATGCCACCCACAGACATCACCACCTCATCAGATTAGCCAAGAGATCCTCCTTCAAAGACCACCTGGATAACAACGCACACAACAGCAAAGAGCTCTTCAGCATCTTAAAGGAACTCTCCAACCCCAGCGCCAACACCAACGCCAATGCCAACGACATACCGCCCTCACAAGAACTGTGCAACTCACTAGCGATCTTCTTCCACCGCAAGATCGCTGACATCCATGACAGCTTCAACACCATGACCGCCCAGACTACGCCAGGCCCCACCTCCCCTGTGAACACCACCAGCGCCAACCGCCTGACCTCCTGGTCCAACGTCAACGACGACGAGACACGCAAGGTCATGAACTCCATGCACTCAGGCTCTCCGTCAGACCCGTGCCCACACCACGTATTCAACAAAGCAGAGGCACCCATCGCACTCCAACTATGGAAGGTCATCAACATCTCCTTCGCAACAGCGACATTCGCGGAAAGCTGGAAATACGCCGAAATCAACGCCCTCCTCAAGAAGCCCAAGGCGGACCCCAAGGACCTCAAGAACTTCCGGCCCATCTCCCTGGTCCCGTTCCCGGCGAAGGTAATCGAGAAATCGTCAACATGCAACTGGCCCGCCACCTGGAAGACAACAACATCTTGGACCCGTCCCAGTCCGGGTTCAGACGAAACCACAGCACCGAGAAAGCCCTCATCGCTGCCACAGACGACATTAGGCGCCAACTAGACAACGGCGAAACATCCGCCCTCATCCTACTGGCCCTGTCAGCCGCCGTCAACACGGTCTGCCATCGCACTCTAAAGACACGCCTCCAAGAAGCCGGAATCCAAGAGATGGCCCTTGACTGGACCACGTCCTTCTTCTCCGGCAGAACCCAGAGCGTCTGCCTCCCACCCTTCCGATCCGAAGCCACCAACATCATCTGCGGCATCCCAACGGGCTCATCCCTCAGCCCAACACTGTTCAACTTCTACATGGCCCCCCTTGCACAAGTGGCCTGCCAACACGACCTCAACATCATCTTCTACGCCGACGACACCCAGCTCATCCTCTCCCTCACCAAGGGCCCGCACACCACCAAAACCAACCTCCACGAGGGAATGAAGGCCGTCGCCGACTGGATGAGCAACAGCCGTCTGAAGCTAAACTCGGACAAGACGGAGGTACTCATCCTCGGACGCACCCCCTCAGCCTGGGACGACTCCTGGTGGCCGACCACACTGGGAACAGCACCAACACCCACCGACCATGCACGCAACCTAGGATTCATCCTGGACTCCTCCCTCTCCATGTCTAAACAAGTCAACGCCATCTCCTCCTCCTGCTACAACACCCTCCGCATGCTCCGCAGGATCTACAAGTGGATCCCGACCGAAACAAGAAGAATGGTGACACAGGCCCTCGTCAGCAGCAGACTGGACTACGGCAATGCACTCTATGCAGGAATCCCAGACAAACACCTCCGACGACTACAACGCATCCAAAACGCCTCCGCCCGACTGATCGTCAACGTCCCCCGCCGCAGCCACATCACCCCCACCTGAGAGTCCTACACTGGCTCCCCGTCGACAAGAGGATGACCTTAAAGCACACGCACACAAAGCACTCCACAACGCCGGACCAGCCTACATGGACAGCAGACTCAGCTTCTATACCCCCACCTGCCAGCTTTGCTCCGCCAGCCTCACCCTAGCCGCTGTCCCCCACATCAAATGAACAACCTCTGGTGGCAGATCCTTCTCCTACCTCACCGCCAAGACCTGGAACACCCTCCCTACCCACCTACGGCAGACCCAAGACCTACTCGCCTTCATAAGACTCCTCGAGACCTGGCTCTTCGAGCAGTAGCGGCACAACCTCCCCTCAGCGCCTTAAAACCCTCATGCGTAAGTAGCACGCTTTACAAGTACTCTGATTGATTGATTGATTGATTGATGTGTAAAACAACATTAGTTTCATTTATTAATAATTTCTAATGGTCTTTTGCTTTACTCATTTATTAAGGGATTTCATTTTACATTTGGGCACATATTTGTAACCCAGTGAACTTGTTAAATTAGCTTTACCTTTTAGGCCTGATGTACAATTTAGCGTAACCTCATGTATAATTTCAGCACAAGTACCCGATGCAGTTTAACATTTGATTCATGCTTAACCTGCAATTGTGGAGAAAGCTTCATTAGTTAGCATAGTGGAGTTTTTGTTTTCTTTAGATAGCAAGTCATGAATAGATGAAGTTGGCAGAGGAAGACACAGTAACAAGCTTGGGGATGAGATCTCATGGCAGAGGAAAACAATAGCCAAGGACGAATGAAGTTGCAACTTATTGATCTGGGTAAGGTGGTGCAATTATCCATTTTGTACTGAGAACTGTGGAAATTTACCAAAGAAGGTCGTCTGGGATGGTCTACTTTGAATGCTGATGATATTATATGCTGTTTAGTGAGGGATATGGATGAGACATCTTAGGACTTCGTGGGGAGCAGACCTATGCTTTTGCGCTGAGTGGTGTTATGCTATGAGACTCATGGTTTAAGCGCTTCTATCAAAGACTCCGACTGCTGACATCTTTCTTTCCTAATCCTAAAGTTCCTAATGCTAATTAGAGAGGTGGTCCTGGTAAGGTTAGGAAAGGTTAGGACTATTGCTCATTACCAACAACCAACTGATGCAAATTAACTCTCAAATTTCCTTCCTCATTACATGCATTGTTGTAATTGAATTGGTAGTATTTTTTCTTCTTTGTAGGGTAAATCTCTTCAGGAGATTTGGATACATTCTATTTGTTTTGTATTTCTGTACTATTATGCTAAGATTGGTATATGTGAATTTGTTTTTGAATTTATAATTAAACCCTACTAAACTGCTATTCAGTTGTGGACTGGATTACTGAGTTGCCACTAATCGGTTACAGTGTACTTACATTTTTAATTGTAATTGTGTTCTCCCTCTTACCCCTCATGCAGCTAATAAGGGTCCTGGATTTTAGGGTAAATGTCTAATTGGCCCAAGCTCCCTCAAAAGTGAGGCACTATTTCATTTGCCAGATATACCTGTGGCCACCTTGGAAGAGGACCTGGCAGACACACAGGACAGTGACTGCAACCCCCACAAACAAGTAATATGGAGTCAGTGTAGTAGAGATAACAATAGGCAGCTGAGCGTGAGGAACAGCACAGTCACCAGCTCTAATTCACATGACTGCAACACACCAAACTGTGGACGGTGTTCCCCGTTCAAAAATATAGGATAAATACACTCCAATGCAGGACTGTGACCTCACAACAATGCACAGTGCTTCCCCCTAAAGGACAGCGGCCCCTAGAAAATATTTAGGATTCAGACCACTGCCCAAAGAAAAGATCCCAATCCCTCTCACTAAAGGACTGTACCCTTTGTCTGCGCCATTGATCACCCCTTATCTTCTGTAGGTCTCTTCCAGTCTCACTCCCGTCCTGTCACTTGCAGGATCTGCATCACTCTCCCATTCTTCTCTCCATCGTTGAGTCCTGGACTAAAGAGTGGCTGTAGGGTGGTGGGGAAAGAGACCTTCGGGAAGGTAAAGAGCTGAGACCGGTCATCCACATTGTACACCGAGATCCTGCCTGCCTCATAGTCCAGAAAGAGACCCACAGCCCTGGGGGGCACACGGGGAGTGAGAATAGTGCGAGAGGAAGTGAGAGCTTTATATATACCATTTCTGAGCCGCACTGTCCAGAATCCATCCTCTGGTGTTAGTTTGCTCTTCCAATTCCTGTTCACAGACTCGTCGCACACCCCCAGGATCCAGTCCGTCTTGTCCCCCACCTCCACCTCCCAGTAATGCCTCCCTGAGCTCAGTGTCTCTTTTCCCAGGACAATGCGCAAATGAGTGAATCTATGGGGTGAGTATTTCACAGGCTGTGCTGCATATCCCTCTCGCACGCTACTGTCGTCCTTGTACAGGACGAGCCATGAATGAGCAGTTTGATGATCCAGGTACACCTTAGCTGCAAAACAGAGAGAAGCAGAGATCAGGACAAATTAAACAACCACAACAGAGATCATTACTACACATCAACTTCATACAAAAAACATCTAAATTAATAAACATTGCAAATCATGACTTTCTGCCCTTCTGTCCCATACAAGTGAGGTTCCAGGACCTGGTCTGAACTCTGTGCCGGACCTGGAAGGTGGGACTCTTGATACCTGCACAGCCTCCACTCTCCCCCATCTCTGACCCTCACCGGAACCGTCCGCAGGGCCTCACCTCTCATTGTCCCCCTGTCCTCTGTGTCTGTCTTCACCTCTCTCCTCTCATGTCCTGTGTTTTCCCTAACTGTATCTATGTTTCCATTGCTCATCCTATCTCCCTTCCTCACCCTGGAGTCCAATGGACAAGTGACTTATTCATGGGACTGAAGCACTGTGAACATGGCTCTTGTGTGCCCAGTTCAGTCTCCCCAGTGGATGTCTCCTGCCTCTGTCTCACTCTGTCCCCACTTCTTCTGTTTCCTTGGGTTTATCACTCCTCTCATTTTTCACTTCGTCTATTCTCACATTCTCCTCATGGTTTTCCACATTCTCATGTGATTTTCACTGCCCTCTCTCCCTTTTTCCTCTCACTCTGTACTTTCTTTTCCTTCACTTGGTCTGTTTCTCCCTGTGTATTCATTCCTCCTTCTCTTTCTCTACTCTGGCTCCTTCCCTCGTCCCACTGTTCTTTCCAACCTCCTATTTTCTCTCTCCCTCCCAGAGACCCACTGTGCCCTTAAGAAAAGACCCTGCACTGTTTGGGAAAAATTAACTCTAGGATTATAAATTGAACCAGGTGTAAAACCGAATAAAAGAGAGCAAGAGTGAGATAAAGAGGAAGAGCGGTGAGGAAGATGGATAGGTAGGGAAAAGGGAGAGAAGTGTGGAGAGATGACAGGGAACAATGAGGAAGGAAGGATAAACAAGAGACATGAGGGAGAGGTGAACAGGGAGGGATGTGGACAGGTGTGAGGACAGCGGAGAGAAGGGTAGGAGTGGTGAGGGGAGAGTAAGAGATATAAGAGGCTCAAGAGAAGAGAGAGGACAAGGAAAAAGGAGGGAGGGTTGTGGAGAGTTGTGAGGACAGTGGAGAGAAGAGTGGGAATGTTGAGGGGAGAGATAATAAAAGAGGGTCACAAGAAGAGAGAGGTTAAAAATAAACGCGAGGGAGAGAAGGACGATGGGAAGAGAATAAAGAGTTGAGAACCGTATACCAGCTTCCCCTATCGCTGCTTGCAGAGTGGTTCTTTTTGCCTGGTTTTGTCCTTTGAGCTTTTCTTCCACCGTCCATTACTGTTGTTCTTACATTGTATCACTGTGAGCCTTGCTACTGTGAGTGTTGGTGCAATTCTTCACTTTTGCTGCTTCTGTGCAGTGAACCGGCCTGCCTCACAGCTTGCTTGTTTACACCAAACACCGCTCCTGCCTCCCAGTGCTGCGCCCCCCTCCCACGACCTACTTAATGGAGGCCGCAGCATGACCCCATTGAGCAGGTCCATATACCAGCTCCTCCCTCCCCCTTGCTGCTTGCGAAGTTCTGCCTTTTGCCTGGTTTTGCCATCTGGGCTCTTCAGCAATCCATGACTGTTGTTCGTACTTTGTATCACTGTGTTCCTTGCCTCTGTTTGCGCTGGTGCAATCATTCACTTGATTGCTGCCCTTGTGCCACTATTGTAACTCTGTGTGCCTTGCTACTGTTAGTGTCATTTTTAGGTCTCGCCGTCAATGCGCATGCGCATTGAGCAGAGCGAGACTATGGGGGCTTAAACAAAGCTTACCTACACTGGAGATTCACTGGCGATTTGATGAAGTGCATGTGCACTTTTAACTCAATGCGCAAGCGCAATTAGTTAAAATGCGCGTGCACAGCATCAAATCGTCAGCTTAGTGCCGCCAGCAGCTCTTCCCGCTCCGCCCCCTGCTGCATCAAAGGCTTGGCGCTGTGCCTCAGCCCAGCCATTCTCCTCCCCTAATTACCCCCTGTGGCATCAAAGGCTTTTTCACGGCCGGCCGGGCTTTCAGTTCACGGCCGGCCGGCCGTGTCTCCTTTTCTTTTTTTTTTTTTCCATTAATTGAATGTCTTCCAGCAAGCTCTCCTCATCCGTAGCTTTAGGTGTGATGACAGCATTTCCTTATAAGATTACTGCTCTCTTGGGAATATATGAGGGCAGGAAGCCTTCTGAATTCGGCTGATCATTATCAGAGAGTGTTTTGGTGAAAATACGGGACTTTTCTTATGCGTGCTGCTACAAAAAGAGCTCAGCTCTCCTTAGCTACGGGAAAGCTGTTTGGCTTACTTCTGCTCGCTCAGCCAGCAATTGTGCCATGTGGTGTGTTTTTAGCTTTACTAGCTCATTGGTGTGTACTGGCTTGCCACTTTGCTGGAATAAAGTACCGGCCATAACGCTGAATACAACTTTCTTTTAATTAGTTCACCAGTTTGCTGCCAAGTGAATTTGAGAGTAATAGTGGCAATCATGTTTGAAACCGCATAACGTGAGCGGAATAAGCTTGCAAGCCGCAATCACCCCACATCCACCACATCCACCATCACATCCACCACCACCTCCACATCCACCACCACCGCATCCACCACCACATCCACCCTCACCCTCAACCCCTCACCCTCAACCCCTCACTCACCCTCACTCTCACTCACCCTCACTCACCCTCAACCCCTCACGCTCACTCACCCTCAACCCCTCCCCCTCACTCACCCTCACCCTCACTCACCCTCACCCTCACTCACCCTCAACCCCTCACCCTCACTCACCCTCACCCTCACCCTCAACCCCTCACCCTCAACCCCTCACCCTCACCCTCACTCACCCTCACCCTCACTCACCCTCACCCTCACTCACCCTCACCCTCACTCACCCTCACTCACCCTCACCCACCCTCAACCCCTCACTCACCCTCAACCCCTCACCCTCACTCACCCTCAAACCCTCACCCTCACACACCCTCAAACCCTCACCCTCACACACCCTCAAACCCTCACCCTCAACCCCTCACTCACCCTCACTCTCACTCACCCTCACTCACCCTCAACCCCTCACCCTCACTCACCCTCACCCTCACTCACCCTCAACCCCTCACCCTCACCCTCACTCACCCTCAACCCCTCACCCTCACCCTCACCCTCACTCAACCCCTCACCCTCACTCACCCTCAACCCCTCACCCTCACCCACCCTCACTCACCCTCAACCCCTCACCCTCACTCACCCTCAACCCCTCACTCACCCTCAACCTCACCCTCACTCACACTCACCCTCACCCTCACTCACCCTCACTCACCCTCAGCCCCTCACCCTCACTCACTCACCCTCACCCTCACTCACCCTCACCCTCACCCTCACTCACCCTCACCCTCTCACCCTCAACCCCTCACCCTCACTCACCCTCACCCTCACTCACCCTCAACCCCTCACCCTCAACCCCTCACCCCCTCACTCACCCTCACTCTCACTCACCCTCACTCACCCTCAACCCCTCACCCTCAACCCCTCACCCTCAACCCCTCACTCACCCTCACTCTCACTCACCCTCAACCCCTCACCCTCTCACCCTCACTCACCCTCACCCTCACCCTCACTCACCCTCACTCACCCTCAACCCCTCACCCTCACTCACCCTCAACCCCTCACCCTCAACCCCTCACTCACCCTCACTCTCACTCACCCTCAACCCCTCACCCTCAACCCCTCACCCTCACTCACCCTCACCCTCACTCACCCTCACTCACCCTCACTCACCCTCACTCACCCTCCCTCACCCTCACCCTCTCACCCTCAACCTCACCCTCACTCACCCTCAACCTCACCCTCACTCACCCTCACCCTCACCCTCACTCACCCTCAGCCCCTCACCCTCACTCACTCACCCTCACCCTCACTCACCCTCACCCTCACTCACCCTCACCCTCACTCACCCTCACCCTCACCCTCACCCTCTCACCCTCAACCCCTCACCCTCACTCACCCTCACTCACCCTCACCCTCACTCACCCTCAACCCCTCACCCTCAACCCCTCACCCTCAACCCCTCACTCACCCTCACTCTCACTCACCCTCACTCACCCTCAACCCCTCACCCTCAACCCCTCACCCTCAACCCCTCACTCACCCTCACCCTCACTCACCCTCACTCACCCTCACCCTCACTCACCCTCACTCACCCTCACTCACCCTCACCCTCACTCACCCTCACTCACCCTCACCCACCCTCAACCCCTCACTCACCCTCAACCCCTCACCCTCACTCACCCTCAAACCCTCACCCTCACACACCCTCAAACCCTCACCCTCACACACCCTCAAACCCTCACCCTCAACCCCTCACTCACCCTCACTCTCACTCACCCTCACTCACCCTCAACCCCTCACCCTCACTCACCCTCACCCTCACTCACCCTCAACCCCTCACCCTCACCCTCACTCACCCTCAACCCCTCACCCTCACCCTCACCCTCACTCAACCCCTCACCCTCACTCACCCTCAACCCCTCACCCACCCTCACCCTCACTCACCCTCAACCCCTCACCCTCACCCTCACTCACCCTCAACCCCTCACTCACCCTCACTCACCCTCAACCTCACCCTCACTCACACTCACCCTCACCCTCACTCACCCTCACTCACCCTCAGCCCCTCACCCTCACTCACTCACCCTCACTCACCCTCACCCTCACTCACCCTCACCCTCTCACCCTCAACCCCTCACCCTCACTCACCCTCACCCTCACTCACCCTCAACCCCTCACCCTCAACCCCTCACCCTCAACCCCTCACCCCCTCACTCACCCTCACTCTCACTCACCCTCAACCCCTCACCCTCAACCCCTCACCCTCAACCCCTCACTCACCCTCACTCTCACTCACCCTCAACCCCTCACCCTCTCACCCTCACTCACCCTCACCCTCACTCACCCTCACTCACCCTCAACCCCTCACCCTCACTCACCCTCAACCCCTCACCCTCAACCCCTCACTCACCCTCACTCTCACTCACCCTCAACCCCTCACCCTCAACCCCTCACCCTCACTCACCCTCACCCTCACTCACCCTCACCCTCACTCACCCTCACTCACCCTCACTCACCCTCACTCACCCTCCCTCACCCTCACCCTCTCACCCTCAACCCCTCACTCACCCTCACTCACCCTCAACCCCCTCACCCTCACCCTCACTCACCCTCACCCTCACCCTCACTCACCCTCACCCTCACTCACCCTCACCCTCTCACCCTCAACCTCACCCTCACTCACCCTCAACCCCTCACTCACCCTCACTCTCACTCACCCTCACTCACCCTCAACCCCTCACCCTCACTCACCCTCACCCTCACTCACCCTCACCCTCACTCACCCTCACTCACCCTCACCCTCACTCACCCTCAACCCCTCACCCTCACTCACCCTCAACCCCTCACCCTCACTCACCCTCAACCCCTCACCCTCACTCACCCTCACTCACCCTCAACCCCTCACCCTCAACCCCTCAACCTCACTCACCCTCACTCACCCTCAACCCCTCACCCTCACTCACCCTCACCCCTCACCCTCACTCACCCTCACTCACCCTCACCCTCACTCACCCTCACTCACCCTCACTCACCCTCACTCACCCTCAACCCCTCACCCTCACCCTCACTCACCCTCACTCACCCTCAACCCCTCACCCTCACTCACCCTCAACCCCTCACCCTCACTCACCCTCAACCCCTCACTCTCACTCACCCTCAAACCCTCACCCTCAACCCCTCAACCTCACTCACCCTCACCCTCACCCTCACTCACCCTCAACCCCTCACCCTCACTCACCCTCAACCCCTCACCCTCAACCCCTCACCCTCACCCTCACTCACCCTCACAACACATATTGTGTTACAATAGGTGTCACATTTGCGAAAGATAAAACTATTGGCATTGTAAATAACAAAGCTATTAATTTCGCTATTTTCAAAACAAGCACATAAATAAAAAATGTGTCCTTTACAATACCAATAGCTCAAACTTTCCTAATGCGAGACCTATTGCATTGCTGTGCTTCTCTCCCCTGCTGCACTCTCCTGCTCTCTAGAGATGTGGCCTAACTACCAGAGCTGCCATCTAAGTCACGTAAATACAAAACATGTTGCATTCCAAATGCTATAGGTGTCACATTCGCGAAAGTTATAACTATTGGCATTGTAAATGACAAAGCCATCAATTTAGCAATTTTAAAAACCAACAAATAAATAAAATGTCATTTACAAGACCAATAACTCCAACTTTTCTAATGCGAGACCTATTGCATTTGCAATGCTTGTTTACTTTTATTGCCTCTGTTCAGCGCGCCAGCCCATCTCACGGCTTGCTTTACCCACCGCTATCGCCTCCCTACGCCCCTCCCAGGACCTACTTCATGGAGATAGAAGAACAGCCACACCTCCGGCACATCAAAGGCCAGCATGGTCTGTTCCCATCCATGCCTGGACCACGGCCAGTGCCAGGAACTCTAGTTCATCCACCCCGCACAGCTCTGACTCCACAGATCTCTGAGCCCTGGATCCAGGCGCATCGACAACAACTGCTGCCACGCATCTCCAAGCACCTCCAGAAGATAGTTCTTGTGCTGGCACTGCTGCTTCACTTACAATACCAAAGCAACCAACAATGCCAGAGACACCACAAACATGACTGCATCCACCATGCGGAGCGAGACCGCCACTGCACAACTCCAGTGCATTCTACTTAACATACAATCACTTAGCAGACACGCCACGGAGATCTGGGGCACGATTTCATCCCTCACCTGGACATCATCTTCCTCACAGAGATTTGGCTTACCCTTTCTCCGCACCAGACATTGCAACCCCCGAAGGCTACAAGATAACACACCGGGACCAAACCAACAAACACGGAGTTGGAATTACAATCACATAGAAGGACACCATCCGCTGCTCGAGCTCTTCATACGACTATACCCAGATAAGGGAGAATCTCAACTTCTAACTTCACATAGACGGAAAAAGCACCATCAGTAGCACCCTCGCCTACAGACCGCCAGGACCATGCCCCAGCTTCTGCAACGCCATCCGTGACCTCATCGCCCCATTCACCATTGACTCCAAGCACTACATCTTCCTAGGGGATCTTACCTTCCACCTTGACGACCCCAGTGACACCAACACAACCGACCTCCTGGAAAGCATTAGCAATATTGGCCTCAATCAACTTGTCACCAACACTACCCACATCGCAGGACACATGCCCGACCACCATTTCCACGTCCAGCGACAGAGTCAACTACAACCACATCTCACATCTCACAGCTCAGCCGGACCAGCCACTACTTTGTCCACTTCACCATCTCAGGACCTACCAAAACTGGCACTAGGCCCCCCAGCTCCATGTGCAGAAACTGGAAGACTATATCAGAAGACCAGAGAAACAAAGTACTAAACTCCCACCTCCCAGACACAACACCCAACCCAGAACAGGCTGCGAAGAACTTCTTCCAGTGGATCACAGAATGTGCCAACACAATCACCCTTCCAAGCCAGCCAAATCCAAAGAACCTACCAGAAGAGCCAGCTGGTTCACCGCGGAGCTGAAATCCACCAAAAATAACTTCTGGCAACTAGAAAGGAAGTGGCACACCACCAAATACACTGGACACCATACCACCTTCAAGACAGCAGTCAACCAGTACTACATCCTCCTGAAAGAAACAAAAAAGAATGCACTAGCAGACCACATAGAAGCCAGCACAAACTGCAGCAGGGAGCTATTCACCACTGTAAAAGAGTTCTCCGACCCCACAGCTACCGAGAATGACATCAACCCCTCCCAAGAGTGGACTTCTTCCACAACAAGATATCAGTCCTCTTCGAAAACTTTAAACGCCAAACCCCTGCTGCTGACCACATCAGCCAGCTCACATCCACAAACTCAAACACCAAACACCTGCTCACCCATTGGGACCTTTTCACAACTCAAGTCACAATCTCTATCATGAACTCCGTGTACTCTGGAACACCCACGGACCCTTGTCCCTACCACTTCTTCAACCTCGAGAGCAAGCTGCTTGGCAACGAGCTCAAGAAAGTCTTAAACAGCTCCATCACCTCGGCCTCCTTCCCTGAGGACTGGAAACATGCTGAAGTGAGGCCCCTCCTGAAGAAACTATCCTCCGACCTAGTAGAACCGAAAATCTACCGACCCATCTTCCTGCTCCCCTTTCCAGTGAAGGCTCCCGAAGGCAACCAGCAACTCACCAAACACCTGGTACACAACAACCTCCTAGATCCCTCGCAGTCTGATTCTGAGCATGAGCCAACCATCGATGACATCAGGGCCCTCTTGACCACAGTGAAACAGCAGCCCTCATCCTCTTGGTCCTGTCAGCTGCCTTCGGCACCATCTCCCATCACAACTTGATTAACAGACTCCACCACATCAGAATCCTGGGAAACGCCCTCAAATGGATCGCCTCATACCTCGCCGGAAGAACCCAAAGAATCCTTCTCCCACCATTCACCTTGGAACCCAAACAGATAATCTGCAGCATCTCAAAGGATCATCTCTCAGACCCACCCTCTTCTACATATATATGACCCCCCTGCCAACACCTTTAGATCTCATGGACTCAACATCATCTCCTACACCAACAACACAATGATCATCTTCTCGCAGAGAGAAGACATCTCCACCACCAGAGCCAACTACTACAGATGTATGATGAACGTTGCTGACTGGCTGAGGGACAACTGTCTCAAGGTCAAATCAGACAAGACAGAAGTCCTTATGGATGGGAACAACACCTCTCCATGGAACATCGCAGGGTGGCCTGCTAAACTTGGCCCATCCCACCCCCCTCTCTGACAGACAACACCTGCAAGCTCAGCATTATCTTGAACAGCAGGCTTATGATGAAAAAACAGGTAAAGTCATTCTCATCTGCCTGCTTTCACACCCTACACATGCTCCACAAGATCTTCAGGTGGCTCTTGCCAACACCAGAAGGGCCGTCATGCAGGACATTGTCACTAGCAGGCTGGACTACGAGAACACATTCTATGCAGGAATCACCGCACATCTCCTGAAGGCACTACAGACAATACAAAACTCAGTTGCAAGACTTATCCTCTACCTTCCCAGATGGACCCACATCACACTGCACCTCAAGAAGCTACACTGGCTCCCGATCCAAAAGAGATGCCAGTTAAAAATGTTGACCCATGCTTACAAAGCCCTGCACAACAAAGGGCCAGCATACCTCAACAAATGAATGACCTTCCACCAACCGACCAGACACCTACGATCCACCTCCCTTTTCCTCCCAGACGCCCAAAAGATCCGCTGAAGCAAAAACGGAGGACGCTCCTTCTCACACCTGGCGTACAAAACTTGGAAAGACCTTCCACTGCTCCTTAGGACCGCCTCATTGCTCCGGGAATTCAATATAGAACTCAAGACCTGGCTGTTCAAATGAACAAACCACCATGTAGTAGTTAGCGCCTACAGCACCTGGAGACCCTTCTAGGTGATTTGCTGTGCTGTAAAAAATTATAAATTCAAACAAACTAAGGGTGAGAGAAGAACAAGAATAGAATAGAAAAGAAAAACCTAAATGAGGGGGAGAAAGAGTTAAGGCAAGCAGTGGCAATACCAATAGGCAGGGCCTTAGGACCACCTCATTGCTCTGGGAATTAAATAAAAAAAACTCAAGACCTGGCTGTTCACATCAACAAATCACCAAGTAGCAGTTAGCAACTACAGCACCTTGAGACCCTCTTAGGTGATTTGCCACGGTTTATAAAACTGTAAATGCAAACAAACTAATGGTAGAGAAGAACAAGAATATATTAGGAGAGAGAACCATGAGAGAGTGGGAGAAAGAGTTAAGGCAAGCAGTGGCAATACCAATAGGCAGGGCCACAGGATTTATATGGCAGGGAAAGAACCAAATTATGAATCTGTATTGGCTGAAAAGACAAAATATGTGGCGTAATGCAGCACATTTTGCAATGGTATTTTGTCATTTGTACACATGTTAACACTGTATCACCAAAGGTTTCACCTGATTTGTATGAGTTTAACATTCATATACTGCTGTAAGCAACTGAAAGGTGACCTGCTAACCTTTGCAAAGGGTTCTCCACTGTGCGGCAAGAAGTGTTGCTACGTGTTTAGGGACTTTTAAACTGTTTGAGCTAAAAAATATTTTTTTATTGTTAAAATCTGAAGAATATGCAGCAGATTATGAATTATGTGGCAACTGAATAAAAAATCATAACTATGTAGAGAACACCGCAGCCGCAAAATCACATAATTCCAGTGGCCCTTCCAATACAGCTGGTTTGAATGTGCTAATGCATGCAAAATCATGCCCTAAAGTGCATTTACTTTAGATGACTAAAAACAACTATGAAACTGGTGCCCGCTGGGCCTTATATTCATATGCTTAACTTTACCGGCAAACACACTAATTGGTTTCTCAACTACAATTGCAAAACCCCTTAATGTGATTCAGGTTAGCAGAGCAGTCCCTATTTACATCTCACATGATATACTGAGATCCTGTGAGAGGGTCCCAGCTTGGGGTCACGTTTTGTGCAAATCCCTGCACTAACCTGTACCAGCCAGCCCATTGGGGAACACCAGGTGGGGGAAATTGCAACACACGTCACCACCGCCGGGGCTCTGGAACAGTTTCTCGCGTCGCTCACCTTGGTCCCCCTCCATCTGGTGCTGGGTGAGTGCCTGGGGTCTGCTGAGGCTGTGGAGGCTGACATGGCTCGCATGAGGTGAGGAGTGTAGGCCCGAGGCTGGTGTATTCTGGGGATGCTGGAAGAAGCGCCCACCCACAAAGTGCCCCCTCTACCTCAGACGATTCAGCATCAGGAAGGGGTGTCTGGAACTCCGCTCCTGAGGATGTAGCCCAAATCCCACTGAAACCTGCCAAAAGACACCCAAGCAATAAACCACAACCTTCCCACCGGCCACTGATCTATACTACTACTACTACTACTACTACTACTACTACTATTACTACTACCCTGTGCCCCTGGGTACACTGTGAAATCTTCTGGGGAAGTCAGGAGCTGCTGCTACCATCTACAGCCCCACCTGTGTGGAAATGTGCACCTGTTGAGGTGGGAGCTGGGGACAACGATTCCCTTTGAGGTAACCCAAAATCTAACAAAACCTACCAGGAAATGGTGGAACAAGCTACCATAATAGCTTCCTGCTGCTTTGTCTAATACTTTTTTCATGAGTCCACTGAGGAATTTTGCGAAATACTGGTGGGGAGGCTGGGTGTGGCACCTATCCTTGGCTGGCTCCCATCTGTACATGGATATGCTGCTGCTGGAGCGGGAGCTAAAGACACTGACATCATGAGGGTAGCCTAAATCCCACCAAAGCTACCATATAGCCAGACCAAATCCTACTGAGACCATTATGACCCCAACAATTTGTGACTCTTGGGGGCATATTATCAAGGGATTTATCTCCGCTTTTTTGGCTTTAAAAGCCAAGAAAGCGGAGATAAAATTATCTCCCTATCAGCAACAGGTGCTAACACGCAAATTCACATGTTAGCACACTTTTTCTCTACGCTTCCCCTTGCATCTCTAATGAGATGCAAAGGGGGCGTTCCAGAGAAAAATAATAGGAGAAATGTTGCTAAGCGACATTTCTCCTATTATCAAGAATTTCGCTAACCCTGTTAGTGATAAAAAAAAGCAGTGCTAACCGCGGTTAGCACTGCTTTTTTTACACCTGGTATTTTTCTGACTTAGCCATGATATCCTATGGAAGGTGGATATCATGGCTAAGTTTGTGAGCCCCTATCATCAAGCTAACGCCAAACTTCGAGAGATTATCGTTGGTTTTCAAGCGATAATCTCTCATTTGGCAGTTAGCGTGAGGATTTTTATCACTTTTGAGATAAACCTTGCTAATAGCAAGTTATCTCTGCGATAATTTCCGGCAATGCTTAGCGTTAAAAAATTTGTTGCTAAGCATCATTAGCGATAAATATCGCTAATCGTTGGTAATATGCCCCTAAGTAACTCACTAATGCGATTTGCCAGCACTTGCCGACCATATGCGTCAGAATTATTAACTAATAAAGAACTAGGCACTCCCTCAATTGTCAAATGGAATCAAAAGCACACATTACACTAAACTACATGGCTGATAGTTAGAGGCTGGGGTGCCGCCAAGAAGTTCAATCTGGCGGGCTGCTTTTTGTCTTTACCACATCATGCATATACTATGTCTTGGTCCTCATCTGTGACTTCTGCCCATCCTTCCTCATGCCTAGCACGAGGGGCCCTGCCCGACTACGTCTATTAGTCCTTATCTACTCTGACAGCCTAGACTGATAATACTGCAGCAGGACCACTCACTAATGCCCCACCACAACATCACAACACTATAATGGAAAGGTACGACATCAACTCATACTGCATTAAATTCCTTTGAAACCTCTCCAAACGGGCGGCAAAAAACCTCAAGCACAAAACTCTGAGAGTATCCTGAAGTGCTAACTGCAGATATCTACTAGAGTCTGGAGAAGGTGGCAGAAAAATGGATTGATCTTCAGCACAAAAAAGACCTGCCAAATGGGGAGAGAACTTCCTTCAAACCCTTCACGCAATTAAAGCTACCACAACCCACATGGACACAAGCTCACTATATCCCCACTTCAGGACTTTAAGAGAGAACTGACCTAAACTGTCTATAGAAATGGGAACATCATAGTTCAAGCCACAGAACAAAACATAGCCATTTTTGACCGACACTTCACTGCCCTTTGCATCTTCCTGCCCTCTGGTGCTACCCCTGTCCCCTCTACCATTAAATCAACTCCTCCTCCCTCTTGCAATGAGGGGATTTTTGCAACCACACTTCCACCCCCCAAATCCACGCCTCTCAATTCCCCCACGCGGTCTCCGCCCACACCCCGTCCATCCCTCTCTACTGTGGAATACCTGGATGCTATGCTTTGACCTCCAGAAATATTTATCACCCCCATCGTCCCCATGTTCTCAACCCAGCCTGAGTGACACCCTGCTCCTTTTGCCCTGCTATCTTCCACCCCAATAGGATGGCTCCTTCCTGAGCCCCCACCCATGGCTCTGACTTGCCCCATTACCCCTCTCCCCTCTACACTATTTTGGATGAAATTGCGTAATTTCACATAAAAGCAAAGAATATCCACACCCTGCCCAAGCCACTCACACCATGGATAAACTCTGACCCTGCCACTAACACTCTGCACAACCCTAAACCCAAACGCTCCACGACCAAGACGTCGCAGCAGGAGGTTGAATTAAGGTTGAATGAATGGAAAATTCCCATAATACCCCCAGACAATGCCCTCTCCTCAAGATCCTTGAACAACTCTTGCCTTCCTAGGCCACCCTCCAAGCTAACCACCATCCAACCCAACCATTCTGAACAGAGAACTATTTCCACTCCGCACTTGTTGCTTACCAACTGCAGATAAGCAAACAAGCATGCCACTGATATAGCGAATACCATCCTACAGCATAATACGGACATCTGCTTTCTATCTGAAATCTGGCTAAACAACCACTCATAACCCCACAACGATCGGATCTCCCCCCAGGATTTTCAATCATTCGCAGAGACCCCAAAGGTGTGAGGGGTGACAGAGTATGTATGTATGTATGTATTGCGACTTATATAGCGCACGTATCACCCGAAGGCATCAAGGTGCTTGCCTTGGGAACCCGTCCTGGCTTTTCCCTGTGAGATAACCCCTACTGGGTATCCCCAGGGTGAAAGCCAGGCATCCCGCAGCAGGTGGGCCGCCGTAGTGGAGATTAAGCAACTATTGCCCAGAGTTGCAGCGTGGGACCCCATGATTAGAATAGGCACGAGGCGAGAATTATCGAGTCCTTGGACATTTTGGGCTCAGGACCCTGCCGCGTCGGGAATTGAACCCTGGTCCCGGGCCAGACCTCTGCATCAGGGTCTGCCGCTCTAATCAGTGAGCCACACTCCTCCACAGAGTAATACACAAAAGCGATCTCTGTTTAACTCCCTTCCACACTCCCAAACAAACTACCTTTAAATATCTAGGAGCTCATGCTCTCCACACATGAACACAACCCTACCAAATTCCATGTCATCTATCACCCTACTGGCAAAATTCACTATTCCTTGAAGACCTAGCAGGCCTAATATCACAAACCTCACTAAAAGACAGCATCACCATTATATTAGGATTCCAAAACTTGCACCAGAACAACACTACAGACCCCACAGTACAGACTCTCCCCACCCTCTTGGAGGCAAACGATCTCATCCAACATTGCAGCATGCAAATGCACAAGAAGGGCCCCACACTTGACGCAATCATCTCCAAGCACAACACACTATCTCTGCGCTCTATCCTACCATCCGACCAGTTAGAACACAATCAAATAGTCTTTGATCTAAATTACATCCATCACCATTCTCTCCAATGCAGCCCTCCCAAGCACTGGGTAAGAAACATCCAACAAATCCCCCAAGACGAGCTAGAAGCATTGTTGTGTGGCAATTTAGGCTCTGAGTGAATTTTCCCGATTCATGCCCTTATATAGGTACAATTCACGTTGCCCTTATATAGCCATATAAATCAAGCCCTTATTTAGGCATAGCCCATGCTACCCAAACACAGGCATGGATACTTCTACCCGTACCAAACGTCACAATGATTTCTTGGAAAATTGACTTAAGCAGTCAGGAACTTCCCCTTGCTTGATTATTGATTTCTCCAAGAACTCAGTTAGTTTTACAATGAACAACTATTCCCAAGGGGTTTATTATGACGTTCATATACCCAACTTTACGTCAAACTATGGCATTCCTAAACACCTTCAAGGTATAAATATACCTTCACTTGCTCTGGCAAACTACGGTGGTTCAGAGCAGTTCGAAGACCTACTTCCCGACACAGTTGGCTACAGCAAGTGCCAAAGGAAGCTGACTCTCCAACTGACGCACTGATCAGAAAGCTGCCCTTCTCCTGCCGAGAATCCAGCTCCAGTGTTTCCAGCTCCCCTTGCGGGGTGTTGGGAAATCGAATCCCGAGACAGAGATACCAGAGCTCCTTCATTCTAACTAAGGTATGGAGCTGATTAGAACCTAGAGAATCCTTTGGTAGATTCTTGGCAAAGAAAACTAAAACCTATGCTACACAATACTTACTTCTTCCCGTGTATTAGACTTAGGTTAGGTACATTGGGGTAGGCGTATTTTAGAAGCACCAGTTGAGTATTTTAGCCTGTGTATTTATGTATGTATTTTATATGGCTTAGAAACCATACAGTGCTTTTACAGTATTATACTATACTATTCTCGCTGTACGTAATATAATTTGCAGTGTGCATAATGATTGTAGCAGTTCACATCTCTTGCATGAGAAAGAAGACTGTTCAATAAAACCTTTTTATTGAAAACGCCCGTCTCTCTATTTCTCTGCAACTCTGTAGAAACGGAGCATGCACGATTGACTGAGTGAAATACTTATCTATTGTTTCCGTGACTCTGAGAGATATATTCTTATTCTTGGGAAACAAAGTTGTCATGTTTTTGCGGTTGTCAGAAACTAATCCCTTCTTGTGAATTCGAGAAAGTTTCTAGTGACCTCTGAGTTACCTGGCACACACACAATTAAATTTAGTATATTCGATAGAGACCTAGTTGACCTCAGTCCTCCGTCAAATCTATAGGATATATTATTCCAATGTGCAGAGCCTATTGGGAATATAGGAACTCCACTACATGACGCCCAATGTTTGGTAAGGCACTAATTTAACGCTAGATACTAAAGTAACTCATTTGTGCTTTTCTCAGAGATCCCTTTTTCCCTTAAAATACTCCAATAGACGTCTGGAGTGGGTAAAAGGATAATATCCGCCATAGCTGAGTAGGACGAAAATCCTATGTATTAGTTTTTGGTTTGTTCAACGTTGAAGGATACAGTGTTCCAAAATATTGTGCACCTTATCTCTGTTTCCTTGAAACTTGCTTTGCAAACTTTCAGTCAACAAAATGTCAAATAACGACAACACCACCCGAGAACGGTGGAGCTGCAGCCAATCCATTCGCTGCAGCTTTTAATATAACAGGTTTCCAAGAGACCGACGCGGATGCTATAAGCATTCCAGAAAATTTAAAGAAAGCCATCACTATCAAACTGGCCTATCAGCAAGAGGTGGTAGGGTAGTTTTCGTGATAGAGGCACATGAATATCATGAGACAGAGGTATTCTATTCATGGATTGTCTTCCCTGAAGCAAATCCAGTAACTAAAGTGTTTCACTTCTACAAAGAAAATGAACCACCAGAAGAATACATTCCTTTCGAGGATATTGAAATTCCATTAACATACGAAGATCATGCGCTCTGGTTTAAAGACGAGCTTAATATCTGCCATTAACGTTCAGCGTCTTAGAAAAAGGTAATCTTAGTTTCTGGACAGTCATTTTCAACTTTTTATTGAGCCCAATTTATTTATTCCTTCCCCTGGTTTCTTTTCCCTCCATCGACAGGCTCAATTGGCCTTCTTCATCTCGTTTTTCAAGCTCTCCAGCCCTATACTGAATAGTGCCATATTCGGGTATCTATTGGATCATATCAGGTATTTTCATTCGTTCAAGCTGGGGCTCCAGTTGTTGCTCCTTTTTATATCGCTTTCTTTGTCCAGGTCACTAGAATGATCACTTTGCATTTTATTCCCAGATTATCTCCGTTAATCCGCTCACAACATCTTCTTGTCCAGCCATTTTTCCTTGAGGTGGTGGTATACATGTACCGACCTGGTATGCCTTTGACCTTTTACTGTTCTATCCAGAGCTGGTGTATAACAAACTGTGTGATATTGCTCTGTTTTGTTTACATCGACAGTTGCCTGCATCAATCAGCGCACGATGGTTAGTTTACCATACGGCCTCTTATGAGATTGCTTCTAGGTATTAGGTACGCCTATAATTCCTCTAGTCGTATCAGCCAGAACTTGTGCATTACAATTTGTGAGACATTGTTCTCTTCTGTTTACATCGATAGGTGTCTATATCAGTCAGTGCACGCTGTTTAGCACATCATCCGGCAGTCTAAGATATCTTTTCTTGGTAAGGATGGATCATTTTTGTTACACTTTAGGTATTGGGTTTCATGCTATTACTGTGTCTACATCACCAGTCTCTATTTTACATATTCTTGGGCTCTGGATTCGGTGCACTATTCAGGTTTATACTCTTAGTGGTTTGCACATTTAGCATCTTTAATCTTTACTTCTGATCTTGTTATATCATTGTCACTTCACTTCTTTCGTCTTTATTTCAGCTTCTTATCTCAATCTTCTTCTTCTTCATTTCAGTCACTTGATTTGTCCCATATAGCCTGTTGCACCGGCACGGCTGACCACTTTCGCCTTGCACCATGTGTTCATGTTTGTTCATCATATGGCCTCAATGTACTGTACGAACCGATATCTTGTATGTTCATGTGTATATTTTGTTTATATTCAGAGTATCAAGCGGCTCTCCTGAAGAAGGCCTGCTTACGCCGAAACGCACCTAGAGAGTGTCATCTGATCTACTAATTATCCAGAAAACCCTTGTTAGATTTTACTTTCCAATCAATTTGATTGTAAATTTTTTTTTTTTATTATTATTTTTTTTTTTTCAACAACCTTTATTGATGAATTCTCAGATAACACTACTGAAGGCCAACAACCCGGAGGCAGGCAGCAATTTAAAGTCATTAATGTCCAATAAGGCAATACACAGCCTTCATGCCGACAACATATCCTGTCCGGCGGAAACTTATAGCAAGTATCATATCCATAATATTCAGTGTTCGTTATCGTCTCTGAGTCTCAGGTTCTTAATAGAAAATCAATATACTTAACCCAACCCATCCCACCCCCGCGAACTTACCCACTGCATTTCTTGACCTATGTCCTGTGAGTTTAACCAGCACACCACACTCCCGATTCAACCTCAATACTCCCCGCCTCTACCTCTATGGCACTCATCCAGGTCGCACATGGCCCACCTCCGTCTCATACCATGATGTCGCTACCACCCATCCTCAGCTCTCGGACGTACCAAAACACCCCTAGGCATTTAGGTGATAGTTAAGTCCGATCCCCCTTTCCTCAACCACTCTACCAGGGGCACCCAAATATCTACAGGTCTGGATCTCTGTGGCGTAGGTTCCCAGTAGGAGGCCAACTGATTTTTGCAATATACAGCCGAGGTTACCCAGCCTGCGATTGTCGGTGGGGCCCTCCTTTTCCAGAAGAGCGCAATCTGTCTTTTTGCCAACAGCAGCAACAAAGCTACCAATTTTCGTGAGTCGGTGGAATATCAATGACCAGGCCTAGCAGTGCCAACACAGGGTTCACCGGAATCTCGAAACTAACAATACAGCTAATATGCCGCATCACCTCCTCCCAATATGTCGCTACCTGCCCACATTCCCAGGTCAGATGGTAAAAACTGGCTTCCAACTCCCCGCATCTCCAACACTTAGCATCAGGCTGGAGTCCCATTCTGAAAAGTTGTCTAGGTGTTCGATAAGTTCTATGTAAGTAATTGAAATGAATTAACCTCAATCTGTAGTTTGGTGAGAGGTTTTCAAGCTGCGAACAGCAAAACCCCCAGTGCTTTTCGGTAATTGTCAGTGTAGTCTCCCGTTCCCAGTCCTCTCTGGATGTGCTCAGAATCACTGGCGCAGCGGACTGCATAGTACCATATATACGAATTGTCAATTTTCGAGAAGAGCCTTTAGATAAAACTTCTTCCAGCGCATGGAGAGTGGGCGGCATCGCTGGAAACCCCGGGAATCGAGCTTTGCACGCCTATCGCAGTTGGTAGTACAATAGTACGTCAGATGCAGTGGGGTCAGTAGGCCCACACATCTTCTCCAACTACAGAAATGAGTCTACGGGGTACAGATCCTCTGCCTTGGCCAGTCCATGCTTAAGTGCTCTATCCGCCACTCCTCTGTCTGTTAACAGGCTCAAGAGAGGATTCCCAGCCAGCGGCATTGATGGAGCGAAAAGGCCTGCAATGCCTGTGCGTTTGGCTAATCTCGACCATGCCCACCTTACAGCCTCTACCGTATCAATGTCCGTCGGGGATCTCCTGTATGGATGGTAGACAGTCACGATTTCAATGGCTACGTGTGGCTGGTATGGGATCGGGTGATGCCACTAATGGAGGAACTGTGCCTGTGCACTATATGCATATAATTCGAAATCCGGGGCAGCAAGTCCCCCCTGATTAAAGGGAAGTGTCAAAAGGTTCCAGAATACTCTTGGCTGTTCCCCCACCCAGACTAGTTCCAGGACAGCAGATCTTAATCGTTTAAAGAAGTGGCTAGTAAGGGGAAGCGGGATATTCACAAAGAGGTATAGAAATTTAGGTAAAACCACCATCTTTGTTATAGGTATACGGCCCGTTAAGGACAGAGGCAACGTCTTCCACCTCTGTAACTTGACCTCCAGCCAGTCCATCGCAGTGCCGTAGTTTGCAAGCCATATGTCCTGTATGGATCTACTAAACCAGACGCCCAAATACTTGACCTCACCCGTCGTCCACTCTATAGGATACTCAGTAGCACATTGTTTAGTATCATCAGTCAGCGGCATCATTACTGATTTTGCCCAGTTGATCTGAACACCCGTCAGGCCACCGTATCTCACAAATTCTCTCATAAGCGGGTCAAAGTTCTCTTCAGGCTTAGTCATATAAATAGTCATGTCGTCCGCATACATAGAAATGAGCAGTCCCCTGGAGGTGAAGCCGATGCTACGATGTGTATGATGTTGTCTGAGCCGAGCCGCTAGCGGCTCCGTAGCAATCGCAAACAGAAGCGGCGATAAGGGGCACCCTTGCCTGGTGCCCCTAGTGATGGAAATTGGTTCTGAGATGTGACCGTTCACCCTCACCCTCGCCATGGGGGCAGAGTACAATAATCTGATGTGCTGTATGAGTAACGGGCTGAACCCCATACGTGTAAATAAAGCAAAGAGAAATCTCCATTCCAGAGAGTCGAACGCCTTGGTGGCATCCAGCAGCGCCGCAGCTGCACTCACCCGGGGGTCCAGATAATGCAACAGACCAAACAACACCCTCAAATTATGAGAGGTGGATCGTCCCGGTACAAAACCAGACTGGTCCGACAGCGCAATTTGGGGTAACATATACTTTAGCCTGTCCACCAGTAGCCTTGCAAATATCTTTGCATCCAAGTTTATAAGCGAGAGGGGGCGATATGATTCAGGGCAGGTCGGATCTTTATTCGGCTTTAGAAGCGTTATAATCATGGCCTCTCGTAGTGTGGGAGGGAGAACCCCCACTTTCACAGCCTCTAGATACACTTTGTGAAGTCTCGGCGCAACAATGTCGATGTATTCTTTATAAAAGGCCGCTGTCAGCCCATCCAAACCTGGGGCCTTATCAGCCGGCATACCCGCTATGACCTTCCTAACGTCCTCTACAGTAAACGGGAGATCCAACTACTGTCTCGCCCCATCATTAAACCATGCTAAACTAATCGTGTCAAGGTAGTCTGTAATGTCCGTGTCGCTAGGTGTGGTCTGAGACATGTACAGAGAGCTGTAAAAGTTTGTCATTGTGTTAAGTATGTGTGATGGGGCAGGCGGACCGAACTTGACAATCCCAGCGGACTGTTGGTCCGCCACCCCCCTCTCACCTTGCCCCTTTTCCCCAGTTGCCACCTTGTCCGTGGAACGAGGACCCCGAGTCGGGCTGGCCGGATGACAACAACACCTTCTGCCCCTTTAAGGTCCCGGACCAAGAAGAAGAGACCCCGCCCCTCGACAGCGTCACCGCGTCAAAAGGCGGAAGCAGGAGGACAACGACGGACGGCGTTTCCCTGGAGAGAGCTGACGACGTGGAAGAAGGACGGCGGTATCCGAAACCGAGAGAGACCGAGAGCGACACTCCAGGAGGCCAACGTTTCAACGCTTCGCCCCGCCACGTTCCCACGGGAGGAGCGTGGCTACAAGAGGTACGGGGCTGGGTAGCGGGTTGGGTCGGGCGGAGGAGTCAGCCCCGTGTATAAAGTGTACCGCCCTTAGCATAATACCCTGCCTGTTCACGAGCACTCCTACCACACCCCTTTGATTAAGAAGAAGTGCACAGTATCACTGTTGTTTCCCTCACTCCCGGCCCTTCAGAGTGTTCCCGGAGCCACGCATTTATCTGACTCGAGTTTCCTTTCTTTTCGGTACCGGAGCGGAACACGGACCGGAGAGACGTCCCCTCCCTGATCACTACCACCCCTGTCCTGATACCGGGATCAGCCAAGCTGGAGAAAGCTACCTTTCCTTTGGACCCTGCAGTGCTTGCGAGAGAACGAGCAACCCCATTAATGAAAAAGACTTACATACCAATAAAGCCTTCCCTGAAACCTTTACTCAAGGCGCCAGTGTTTCTCTTTTACCCCGACACCTCCAAACTTTCCCATCTCAGTATCCGAAACCCCTCACGTCCCGACCCCCTCGGGACAGTATGTCTGCAGGCAATCTAACTATACCGCCAGCTCCGTCCGACAGTTTGGTGATGTATCACGCCCCCTGGGTATACGCAGTAGGGACGCCAGCGTCCTACCCGCACGGTCACCCTCACCATACCGCCGCGCCTGAGCATTGTCCAGGAAGGCAGCTTCCCTCTCTGCCTCCTCCTGATACTGCGTAAGCGTGGCTCGGAACTCAGCCTGTATGGATGACGAGGGGAACGAAGCGTTGCGTTTTCCAATGCGCGAGTTCCTTCTCCAGGCGAACCAGGGTGTCCCTAATAGACATGAGCACTCCTGTCTTAAGAGCCATACAATTGCCTCGTGTAACGACATTGAAAGCCTCCCATAGTATTCCTGGCGATTCAACCGACCCCTCATTAATTTCAAAATATTCTAGCAATTTCTCGCGTAGTTCCTCTCTAAACACCTGATCGAGCAGTGCTCTCGGGAGAAACCGCCAGCTGAAAGGTTGCACGTATAGCGGCGGGATGCAGATCAGGAGCCACACCGGTGCGTGGTCCGAATACGATCTAGGGAGTTGGTCGGCCTCCACCACCCTGGAATGCATATCTTTTGACAACAGCCAATAGTCAATTCACGACCAAGCATTTCTATGGGCAGACACACATATACCCATTCGCATCCCCGGGTGCAGGACTCTCCAGGAGTCAACCAGATCAGCCTCCAGCATGATGCCATTCAAAACCTCGGCTGCCCTGGGATGATGTTCTCGGGAAGCCCCCTGCCTATCATCATCAGGGGAAAGGACGACATTAAAGTCCCCACCCCACAACAGCGCTGCACCTCCGGACATCTGAACTCTCTGCCACACGGTCTGAAAAAAGGAGGGGCAATTCACATTTGGGCCATACACATTCACTATCACCATTCGCTCACCTCAGAGTGTACCCATTAACAATATATACCTGCCGTCTGGTTCGACGATCGTGGTGTGGGTAGTCCACTGTAAACCTTTCCGTACTAATATAGCTACACCCCTAGCATAATTGGAATAGGGCACCTCGACTATTTCACCCCACCTGCTGCGACTAAACAGACATGGGGTTGCAGGAGCTCTATGTGTCTCCTGCAATAAGCAGATATCCACCTGTTTACGCAGCAAATAGGCATTTAGCAATCTCAGTTTCTTCCGGTCATTCAACCCCCTCACGTTCCAAGAAAGACGTGAATGACTTCACAGGGATTCAGTAGTTACAGTATTATACACCGCATCTAGTCTCCCTCCAATCAACCATCGCCTGCTGAGGCCAGCCGACAGGGTAGATTCCCCCATCTGAAGATGTATGAGGCCAGTACAGTACATCAGTTGAGTCATGTAATATAGCATCAGAGGACAACGGCCATGAAGCCCACAGACAGTTCAAACACCCACTAAATGTTCTCTTTTGAAATGCAACAGCCTCCCTCCCCTTCAATACCCCAAAAACACCCCTCGGCACGTCCCCTCCCACCCCACCCACAGCAACCCCCAATCAGGTTGTGTCATTGTCTCACCCTCCCCCCCACCACAGACCTCAACACAAAACAGGAACAGCATCTGTACAAAGGGATACATCCCAGGGGGTACGCGGGTCAGCTGCCACTCGCCCCTGTACTTTTGACAGGGTGGCCGAGCAGCTTACGCCACACCTATATCTCCAGGCCCCACCCTAGGCATATCGAATACATGAAAAAACATTACAGGACCCAGGTTCAACAGTAGGCGGAGGGCTCGAGAAAACATACCCCCCATCAAACCACACAACATGTTAAGGCAAACAAGAGCAACCACTGTGTGTTCACTTCAAGCCAAAACAACTCAATAGTGCATATCCCACATAACCATCATTCAACATCACTTAGCTGCGCGTCGTGTTCCTGAGCCTCCGGCGTCGACTGTTGTCTCTGTTCCTTAGCCAGCTGTTTTGCATAATTTAACACCGCTTTGGCATCAACAAAGAAAGTGGGCCTTCCAGGGCCCTGAACACGCAACTTAGCTGGATAAATCAAAGCATATTTTGTTCCTATTTGTTGGAAAATCTTCTTCGCCGGTATGAACTCCCTGCGAGCGGCCTGTACCTGCAGAGTGAAGTCCGGGTAAAGCGCTATGTCATTTCCCTTATACTGTATCTTGCCCTTGTCCCTAGCGAGGTGCAGTATTGTGTCCCGGTCTCTGTAGTTCAGCACTCTGGCCAAAATTAGCCGCGGCGGAGCGCCTGGTTTGGGTCTGGGACCTAGATATCTGTGAGCTCTTTCAATCAGGAACATAGGGGACAGACCTTCTCCGAACAAGTCCTTCATCACGTCCTCTATGTAGCGCTCCATGTTTTGAATGTCTGTGGACTCGGCAATTCCCATTATACGTACGTTATTACGTCGCGATCTCGCATCCAAGTCCTCATTCTTTTGTTGGATCAAGGCCAGCACTTTGTCCATACCTTTCACCTTTTTATCCAGATCCATTTGACTCTCCTCAGTTTCCGTGACACGTGTTTTCAGCACCCCAACTCTGCCTTACTGTTTATCCATTCGGTGGGTGATGCCATCCATTCGAGCCGCTAGTGTATCCATCTTCGAGTCGATGCCCTTCAGTCTCTCCTTTAGTTCTTGAAACATAGATCAGACGTCCGCAGCTGGCAACTGACGGGCGCCATCTTCCGACCCATCTCGATCCGCGTTTTCCGGTTCAGGCTGCTTAGACGTTTTCCTCTCAAAGGTGATTTTGGGCTGACGAGTCTCTGGCTTCCCCATTTCCTCCAAATGGACTTGTCCCACTGCCAGTCCAGCTCCGGTTTGTGTTTCCAGGTTCACACCAAGCTGTGGCGCCGTAAACTATATCGTGAAGACTCTCAATCGGTCCACACCTCCAATGGCAACAGTCGCCTCCTGCCCTGCGTAGGTCGTGAAGTCAGTCCTCACTGGCGACACCAGGAGGGTCAGTGACAATGGGGCAGGCCTCAGAAAAGCACTAAAGCGCAGATCACCAGTAACTAAACATCAATCCCGTGGCGATCGTGGTGTTGGGGCCAGTACCACGCACAGGCATAGGGGAGAAGTAGGGGAGAAGTGGGGGAGGATGGGGCGGCAATCAGCTGTCACTCTTCTGCCCTCCTCGCCCTACACAGTGCCATGGGGAGATCTGCAAATCCAAAACGCACACCCCCACTGTGTCTTCATCAGGGCTCGATGGGCACCCCGCTCCAGTCACATGCAGCAACCACAGGTGAGCTTCCCTGACCTGCCAGAAATATGCTATCGCCGCAGGACTCTATAGGCGTGGGGAAGTTACTGCAGCATCAGGCATGCTATCCATACAAATGTCGCAAATGCATGTGCAGCAGCCGCCATGTGGCACTAGACAGCTGTCTGCCACAGCCCCCCCTCCCAGTGCCGCAACTCCTGGCGAGGTATCTTTAGTGCTTCCAATGGGTACCCCCAGACTTGCCAGCTTCCTATGACGCCGCAACTGCTCCAGCCACGATCGTGCACAAGAATTTCCGACGCGACTCCTACTCACAGCCTATGCAAGTATCACGTAGTGAGCGATCAATGTTACAGCCCTCTCCAACAATCCAGCTCACTCGGAGCTCTGCTGAAGTCTGCCGCAGTACCCTGGCGCCGGCAAGGTTCTCACGCTCCCACCTCCGGGCTCTCCAGCGCTCCCCCTCCACGTCACCCCAGGGTTGCACAGATATGCAGGCAGTTAGCTCACCATGGCCCCGCAGTCAGATCTACAGCGCAATCCTTCGTGGCGCTCACCTCGGTTGTCCGGCAACGCGCCTCTATATCCCACGCCAGGCAGCAGTGAACGTTTTACCGTGGGGTCCGCCACTCAAATCTCCGGTTCCGGCACGGGGCACAGGCCGCGCCTCCTCCTGAGAAGTGTCTTGGCAAGCGCACCTTCACCGTCGGCGCCCCGTCCCCAGAACTTCAATTATATTGTGCGGAGCACACATAGGAACCTGGAGACACAGGTGGGTCCGAGAAGCGGCGTGTTTAGCAAGGATAAATGCCGGATTTCAGGCTCGGCTAGCGGAGCTGCAAGATCAAGCAGCCATTCCGCTCGGTTGCCAAGCCACGCCCGCCAATTTGATTGTAATTTTAAAGTATCTGTGGATGTAATGTCATTTTGTATGTTTTTTGTTATGTTTTTGAAATAATGATTGTTTTAAACAAAATTCTTTTTAGTACAAAATAAATATATATTTTTACAATTCTGTTTATATAAATGTTTCCTGTTTTTTAGTACACTGAGGCTGTATATCTATTGCGTGTGCCGAACCTGATTTTCGACAGGGAAGTTGTTGCCTAGGAATTATATTATTTAAAATACTGTTGCCCTGTCCTAGGAAAGTTATCTAGTTTCAAGGGGTCCTTTTTATTACATTAAAGGCGCCCTAAAACATATAAATCATATTACCAGGCTCGGTCCACTAGGTAGACCAGGAGCAACATGGCCGGTATTAGCCAGCTATACACCACATCCTGAAATTAATGAAATGTCAGATGCGTGTGTCTCTCTCGGTGGTGTGTCAGTTGCATGTTTAGCAGCGAGGCGAGTGTGGTGAATGCATCACTGTGTCACAATGGCCTGTCTATACATTCTTTTACCATTTTTACTCACCAATCTGAGCTAGAACGGTGAATTAAAAAAAAAAAGGAGCATGAAAGCGTTGTTTTAAAACGCAGCACGAAAGTGCTTAAAATTATTTTTATTTACCAATGGGAAATAAATACTTAAATAAAAAAGTATGAAAGCAATGTTTTAAAATGCAGCATGAAAGTGCTTAGACATTGTTTTTTTCCATTAAAAAAGATGACTAGTTGCAGGAGCAGGTTGGAGGACTGGATGGGGGACAAACAACCCGGTGAGCCGAGGAGAAACAACACAGTGGTCAGGGGAGAAACAACACAATCAAAAGAGAGCAACATGGACCATATGGGGGAGGAGAGTAAGCACACACAGGGGAGAGAGCGCAACACTACTGTGAGTGGGGAGAGAAGCACTGGGGCAAGCGAAAAGGAGGGGAGATCACATACACTCTCATGGGGCTACAAGCCCCTGTATATTCTTGTTAAGCCCACAATATATCTTTTGCAACCACACACTTTGCGCTGTCTGTTAGGCTCGAACTAAACTAGGCTGGCCGGAGTGGGACCTCGCTGCTTTGATCTGTTATTGCACTGTTCTTTAAACTGTAATACTATCTGGTTGATATGTAACCGTGAACGTTGTATAAAATATAGGCCTTTAATATTTGCTTGGTACTTGGGACACTAATCAGTGACGTTTTCAGGAATCCCATGGATTGCTCTGCCTTTTCCTTTTAATCTACATGTAGATAATAAAAATGTGTACTGGTTAAGATGATTAAAAAATTCTACATGAAGGCTTTTATTGCTGTAATTTTACAGGGAACACACAAAGATGAAATGTGCATATATGTATAGGGTGGAATACACTTTAAAAGAAGCAGAGCTTGCTGTTCATTTTTAGACAGTGACAATTGCAATGTGTTATTAATGGTTTATGCTGTATTTTAATAATTGTGAAAATCGAAATGTATTTTTTCGCCCACTATTACTGTGGCGTGTTATGTTCGGGCACACATTATTTTGTTTGAGAGTTTGTATTCTGTTACCTTTTCATTTGAACAGAGCAAGTGGATAAAAATTAATTGTGATAATGCTGCACAAACTAACTCAAGGGATCGAAACTATTGTCTGGTCTTTTGTTAATTCGATACTGCTGCACAAAGTGGTTTTAAGGACAAGACAACGCTAAAATGCAATTCGACACAAACATTTGTAAATGGGGGGCAGCGCTGCAATGCAAGAAGTGCCTTTTCTAAAACAAACCGGAGCAGGTATGCAAAACTGGTCCTTTCTTAAACAAACAGGACAGCAATATCCCTGGACAGGCCCCGCTCATTAAATATTCATATTTATCTGCCCCTAGCTGGCGAGCCGTCTCCACCGAGGGTTTGGGGAAATGGCTTGGTGTTCGGCGATGGATTTTATGAGCATTACTTCATGATGGCATTAGCATGTGCTTTGATCCACGTGTGAAAGGCACCGGCTCGGCTCTTGTTGCCATATCCAGATGGCGGGACTGGGAACAAACCGTGGTGTTTCTGCATCTCTCAAAAGGCTGTCTAGACTGGCCCTGCAGCAGACAGATACCGCCGCCCATCAAATTAGCGCTTGTCAGATTTATGCTAATGGCTCACCAGAACCCTTCCTGTCACTGGCAGCAGCCACGATTTACACCGCCACAGTTATTTTGTCTTTCACGGGGACGGGGATGTGATTTCATTTTTTTTTTGTAAGTCTCCCTCCGTTTCTTTGAACAGGGGTCACAGTTCTGAAAGTGAAAGCGGTGGCTGCGGGTCAGGCACCGAGCTCGATTGATTGGACAAGCTTGCTGGAGGCCTGGTTAGAGGTTTTGTTGTAGACAAAATATGCCCCTCGTCCCCGTTCCGGTAGAACAGAAACATGTGCCGCATGTGTGCCGCCCTGGGCGCGCGGAGCTTTCAAGTCTCGCCCCGGCAATCCGAGCTGCGTGCGTCCGCGGCGCGAATTACCTCCTGACAGACAGTATATCCACGCGACTGGAAATGTTTTTCCAAGTCTGGGCAGCGCCCCTTTGATCTTACCTGTCTGGATTTGAGGGGCTTGGGTACAGCGCGATGTTAAGACCGCAGGTTTCTGGCACGGCGCCCGGTCATTCCATTTTCGCCATGTGTGCCTGGGCTTCAATAAATACTATCTGCGTCATGCGCACCTACCTCCGCCTTGTAACGGCTCCATTGGTTAGTGCAGGAACACACGAGTGCGCTGCGCCATCACATTGTTGTAACAGCAGCACGTAACGGTCGAGTTTGGCGTCTTCTGTGGAGGACTAGGATAGCGCCAAACTAGCTCAAAGAAGCAGAGCAATGTAAACACGTTTTCATAGTGGTGAGAAGCCAATAATACAAAGCAGAAGAGAGGTGAGAGTATGTTTTTCTGTGCAGGACACTTATGTTTCTTAATTCCGCCCACCGCCGAGATGACGCGCACAGAGGGGCGGAGAGGGAAGAATCGCGGGAACGCCCACGAATCTGGTCCGGCCATGACGGATAGATCTCTGTTCCAATGGCTAGCCTCCATTTATGGAGCTAGCCAATGGAACAGAGGGCGGATTCCAAAGCCACATACTATTCTCATTAGGTTTTCACCTGCGTGAAAAGCTGCGCAGTGCGCAGCTTTCACTTAGGCGAAACCTAAAAATCCTAAAAGGGAATAAAGTGACAAGCGCTACTTTGATCGAGGATTCCAATACCGTAGAGACACAGGTATGGCTCCTCTGAAAAGGATGTTTGTAAATGTTTTAATAGGATGTATGTGTAAACGGATAAGCCGCTAAGCGATTATAAAATCTACATGATATTCTATTATCTTTATATATCTTCCAGAAGAAGTATTGCAAGGTCTGCCGCATCTGAGAAGAGGGAACATTCATGCAATAAAACGGAAAATTGATGAGGTAACCACATAATGTTAAAAGCCTCTATGCATTGTCTTATCTATTACTACGTTGTCCTGTCACAAGCACTGAAGAAAGTCTGCTGATCTCCCAACGATGATGCACATTGCTTCATTAATTATTATATTATTTTTTATTATTTTATTATAACACTTATAAAGCGCGCTATTACCAGTCGGTGTCCTGGCGCTGTTATCCTGGCGAATTATTAGATTGTTCTGTCACAAGTTTTTACCAAAGCTTCTTGTTCTCCCAATGATATTGTTCAAAACTACATGAGCTTGTCTCATTTGAAATCACTTACCTAGGCTTTTTCCGTTCAGCTAGTGTAAATGTATATAAAGAAAATATATATTATGGTTTTAAGAGTAAGATAGTACTTATATAGCATTTTTCCATACTGTCTTACTTATATGGATTTTGAAGAATATGATCTGACATTGTAAATATGAACAGACAACGTATAATTTTATGTCTAAAAATTATTGAATTATGGAGTAGAGTTTGTATAGGGATCATGGCCTCCCACTGAAGTGACTGTTAAATCACAGTGTAAATATGTAAATAGAGCAGTAATGGATGTGTACTATGACCAGAATGGTATCCTGGCGCTAGGAGCAGCAATTGCTTAACCCTTCCGTGCGGGGCATATTCCCCCGCTGTGCTGGGGGGCAGGGGGCGCACGCAGCGCCCCGCTGCTCATGACGAGGTCAGCTCGTCATGAGGCACGGCGCTCGTGTGCTCATGACGAGCTGAGCCCATCATGACCACACCGGTTTGCGTGGAACGCTCAGCACAGCAGGGGAATTATCCCCGCGTTTGAGCTCAGTTCATCATGAGCACCGGAGCGCCGTGCCTCACGATGAGCTGACTTCGTCATGAGCACAGAAGAGGCTAGGGAGGGAAAAAAAGAGAGACAGCAATACATCAATACAGGCAACCCTTACTTGGGGAACAACCAGCTCTTTAAGGCCTTTCTAAATTTGAGTAGATCTGTCAGTGTTCTTAGTTCAGATGGCAGCCTGTTCCAATTCTGAGCAGCCTTGACTGAAAAAGCCTGTCCACCTTGTCGGACCTTTCAGAATTTGTGTTCTGTAAAAGATTTGAAGTAGCTGACCAAAGAACCCTCCTTGGGGCATATCTCCTTAGTTTGCGCTGCTGCAGAACAAGACCTCTAATATAAAGTACTTTAAACGCAATTGACTTAAAAAGGATCCTCTGTTCCACCGGGAGCCAGTGAAGTTCCCTAAGGGCAGCAGATGTAGAGGATTTTCGTGATTTATTCAGTGTCCGTTTTGCTACAGCAACCTGGACTCTATGCAGTCTGTTAATCAAGTAGCCTGGGCCCCTAAGAGGAGAGCATTACAAAAATCCAGTCAACTGACTCTGATCCTCCTTGCAATCATTGCCTTAGGATATGTAAGAAGAACAGGAATCAGCTTTTGGAGGCCCAAAGAAGTGCGAAACACATACAAGTTACTTTATTGACCTGCTTCTCTAAGGTTAGGCGATCATCAAAGGCGACACCAAGGAAGTTGCGTACTGCCTCCGAAACAGTACAACTCAGACTCTGTCAGTAGTGGCCAAAAGTTTGGGGTTAATGGTATCAGTATTTTATTTGCAGAGCAACAGAGAAATTCTGTTTTATCCCCATTTCACTACACTGTATGTCATTCAACTGTACAAACCCTACTATACGCTATTGCACTCCACTTTACGCTATTCCACTGTGTGCCACTACCTTCTACGCTAATCCACTCTATACCATTCCACTCTATGCTATTCCATTTGAGGCCTCTCCACTCTACGCCACTTCACTGTATGGTATTCCATTCTACCCCACTGCACTGTACGCCACTCCATTCTGCGTCACTCCACTGTATGCTACTACACTCTAGGCTATTGCACTGTGCGCCACCCCATTGAACTTCACTTCACTCTAATCTATTCCATTGTACAACACTCCACTCTATGCTATTACACTCTATGCAACTCCATCTGTGCCACTCCACTGTATGGTATTCCACTCTAACCCACCTCACTAGACGCAACTCCAGTCTATTCCACTATAGGTCGCTCCACTGTACGCTACTCCACTATAAGCTATTCAACTGTACAACACTCCACTATATTCTATTCCACTGTATGCCACTCCACTGGACGCTATTCAACTCTAAGCCACTCTACGGCACTCCATTCTATGCTATTCCATTGGACGCTACTTCACAGTATGCTACTCCACTACAGTATTCCACTCTATACCACTCCAGTGTATTTCACTCCGCTCATCACCACATTTCTTTCTTTGCTATTCCATTGGCTGCCACTCCACTGTACGACATGCCACTATACGCTACTCCACTATACAGTAAACAACTTTATGCCGCTCCACTGTATGCCACCCCACTCAGCACCACTCTATTCTATGCTATCTCATTGGACGCCACACCACTGTAGGGCACTCCACTGTATGCTATTCAACTCTACCCCACTCAACCTGCAAAGAGGTGCATAGGCGAAACAGAAAAGAAGAGTTCAGCTCTCCAGACTCACCTGTAAAAACTGCTCGCAGATAAAAACCTCAAAGAGATTCAGCTGTAGACCTGATTGAGCTGCTGATTCCTCCCTTCACTCTTGACTCTCCACTGCTTTGACCGCGCTACCGTGCCCACCCACTCAGAGGAACTCCAGTCACATAGCCTCCCGTTGTAAGGACATCACAGTAGGTTCAACCTCTGGTTGTCTTCTCGACTCCCCTGGCCTGCATTGTTTTGCTTCATCTTCCAAAGGTTTTCTGTTACCAGCTTCCCTGCTCCCTTTCGAAGGGATCTGCCGTAACTGTGCTCTTCTCCCTGGGGAAGCCAAAGGAGTTGAGCGAGTAGCATGGCGAGCACGCCTGTGGGCATAGTGAGTGGGTGGGTCAGAGAGAGGGTGAACGGGGTAAATGATTAAGCTGCCAAGAGGGTGAATGGCTAATCAACCAAGCACGGTGGTCACTACCATCATGATTGGCGTTAAATGTGAATTGTGAATAACAATCCGGAGTCTGAATCCTTTTCTGGAAATCCTTAATTTTAAAGTACAAGAAAGTTTCCTTGAGCTCTTCTGAGGTACTTAGGGTGAAGGCGCCAGTGGCGCAGGTTCACTTTTAAGGAGAGAGGGGGTAAGTTTGTCTGAACTGTACCTTCCTGAATTATTGTGTTTTTCTGAGCCTGTTGGGAATTTACCTGGGCAACGGGCTCAGTCAAGAAACAACAAAGAAACGGCTGGCCTTTTTAACCTTTAATATTAGCACATGACTACTCTGTGAATTGGAAATATTTTCTTGGCCTCTCCCCTGGACATTGGCCTTCAGGGAAGACATCAACATTGCCAGTCACTGATTTAAGAAAATTAAGCGACAATACAAGTCTTTAAAATCTACTAAACCCTCACAATGTAAGCATCAAAGGGCCAGATGTACGATGGAAAATTACATGCGCAAAAGTGTTTGCGACCCGTTTGCTCATGCAATTTTCCTCTGGGCCAAGGATTTACATTATCTTGCGAGTTGCAAACAATTTGCGACTCACAAAATAGTGTTTTGCGACTCGATATTAGGAAGGCGTGGTCTCTTCCTAATAGCGACTCACCAGCAATGTACGAAAGATCACAAAACACTTGCAATTTACTGCCCTCTTCAAAAGGCTGCTAATGCCATCGCAAAACGGGCTGCATAAAAAAAAAGCTGCTTTATTTAAAAACAGTCCCAGATATGGAGGTCTGCTGAGCCCAGCAGGCCACCATCTCTGGGAGGACCAGCCATTCCCAATGGGGTCGCAAATTGCGAGTGCCTCATTAATATTCATGAGCCTCGCATTTTGCAACACCATTGGGAATAGCAATCAGTCTCTGACACTGTTGTACATAGTAAATTGGGAGTCGCAATCAAGCGCAAATTGCGAGTCACAATTTACACTGGTCGTACCTCTGGCCCAAAGACTAAAAAAATAAAAAATAAAAGACCTGTCTATGATGCATTCGGATTCTTATAACACCTCTCCTTTCATATATAAAAAAAACCCTGCTTCTACGACGGTAACAGAATTAATCTCCAGTCATTATAATCTGAGAGCCAAACAATTTAAAAATGTGATCCCTGCAATAAGCAAAACCACCTATCGCTCTGGGTGGACTACAAGGGAGAACATTTGAAGTACAAAAAAGGAAAAAAACGCAGCTCGCCTCTGGAAACAGTTTCCCCAAGAGTCAGAGCAGCAGCACATTATTAAAGGGAATGCTAAAGGAAAAAAATGCAGTTCACAATGGCTTTCGTTGCATATGGTATATGACTATATCATGATGTTGACATATATAATAAATACAATACAGAACCTCACCAAATAAGGAAAAGAGACGCTTGTTTGTACTTGCTAACTGCTTCATCATTTTCGGAATTCAAGTGCATTCAATAATATAAAATGTAATGTGGAAACATCTTTTATGCAATATACATTGATTACTGCTAAAATATTCTTAAAAAGAGGGTTGATCAAATATGAAAAACGCAACTTACATGAAACAGATTGATCGGACTAATGGATAAATTAAGCCAGGATTACAGAGGGGCCCATATCCGAGTACCCACACCCACACCATGTCTAAGCAATCGACACTTCTGCTTGCATACATGTGCATCATACTGTACACTCCATATCACTTTCACTTCTGAGCACCACACAGTTTGCACTATTGTTGCACTACCAAGAATATAATGGATTTGCAACTTGAAGCGCCTCTGTTTTTAAATTCCCGTGTGTAATTTGCACGTTCTCACACTTGGACAAGTCAAGGAAAACAAGCATTTGCATTGCAATCGGTCTCGCGTTTGTTTAAGTTAGAGCTACTGGCGTTGTAAATGATATTGTTTTTTTACTTATGTTTTGTTTGTTTGTAGTGATGTGGATGTATGTTTGTACTTGAATTATGTAGTTTGAATTGGAATTGTTAGTTGTGGAATTGTGTGGGCTGGAATTCTGTGGTGTGTAGTGTGTTTGCGTCGTGGAATTATGTGGCATGGTGAATAGATAGGGGTGAGAGCTGTATAAAATAGATAGAAAGTAAGATTGAGAGTAAGATTGAGAGGGCTAGTGGTGATTGGTGTGGAGTAGTGTAGTGGAAATATGTTGCATGGTGTGTTGTGTAATTATGTGGAGTAATTAAATGATATAAACTGTAGTGGAATTGTGTAGAATGAGATAGTGTTGTGGATTTAAATATGTCGAATAATTTCTGGAGTTGAATTGTGGTGTTTGCACTGTGATATACATACCATGTCAAATGGAGGCATGTGGTTACTGTAAATGTAAATGTAAATGTAAATGTACAGGAATTTATATAGCGCAAATCACCAAGCGGTTTCTAAGCGCTTGCTTAGGGAACCCGTCCTGGTATTCCCCTGTGAGATAACCCCAGCAGGGTATCCGCAAGGTGAAAGCCAGGCATCCCGCCGCGAGGGGCCGTTGTGGAGATTAAGCAAGCTATTGCCCAGAGTCGCAGAGTGTGAACCCGTGAATCGAGTAGGCACCAGAGCGAGAATTGTAGAGTACATGGACATTTTAGGACACAAGACCCCGCCGAGCCGGGAATTGAACCCTGGTCCTGGGCTGTCCTCTGCTTCCAGGTCTGCCTCCTCTAACCAGTGAGCCACACTTCTCCATTACTATTAGAAATGACCCAGTGCAGCACATGTAATAAACGCTGTCCAGCCAAAATCGCAGAGGCAGCCCCCAACGGGGGCAAAAGAGGCCGGCGCCATAACCTACGCCGAGCCCCCCAACAAGAACCGGATTTGTTGGCGCGAAACAGCATGCCGAGAGAGGGAGGAACCCCCGCCCCCACACACTGTAGCCGCCATGGTGGCGCCAACCCCCTCGGCCAATGGGGGCCACCGCACCATTTGAATGGCCTTATGGGGGCGAAAGGCACGAGCCGGGGCAAACTTCGCCGGGGGGATATAAGCCTGCTTCCCCCAGTTTGGCTCCTATCTTTGGAGCGGGGGAGCAGCACGGACAAAGGATTTTTGAAGTGGAGCGACGTTTCCGAACGAGTTGAGGAGTCCGGCCCGGCGGGGAAACTTTCGTGCTGCCAGAGGAGCAACTGGGACAACCGAGCGGCCTACAGCGCGTCACGGCAATCCCTGTCACCCAGGACCAGTGAGGGCGAAGAAGCTCCCCCAAGGCACAGAGACCGGAGCACCACGGGGTGCAGCCCCGGCAAGTCCGCCACACCTCCACGGCGTAAAAGACACAACCGGTCCAGGCAGCATCGCTTACTCCGACATTTAAGCTCTACCCCCATAAGTCACCAGGAGAAGGGCCACCCTGTGCTCGGAGCACCAGCCGCTGGCAAAAGGGGGACAAGGTGGGACATCTGCCCGCCCAGCGCACTCGGAGCACTACTACCGCCCGGATAAGGGGCGGTCAGGGTCTGCTGCAGGAGTCGGCATAAGCGCTCACACGCAGGTGGAGCTGCTGGCTCGGAGGACAGGTGCAACACTGAGAGAGCGCGGCAGTCCCGGGACACGAGCGGTTGCCTGGCAACACGGGTGAGGTGCGTTGAGTAAAGCGGCAATGCCTCGCTCGATTCAATCAACGGGACCGCATTGGTGAGCAGAGCAACTAAAGTGAGGCGTATCAGTGAAAGCAGCAGCACCTCACTCGACCCCAGTAGCCTACAAGGGTACGGGTGCATAAACAGCGGTGGCAGCACCCCACCCGGCACCCCCCCCCCCCCCACAAAGCGAGCAGGAGGGGGAGCTTGAAAGTAGAACTACTAGGTGGCAGAACCACACCTCGAGGCCCGCAATAAAGAAACAAGCACAAGCAGCAGCAAGAAAAGAGAGAGTTTTGGCGCGTACTCCCAGTAGCTGCACCCCACCCAGTGGCGCAATATTGTACAACCACTAGGCAAGCGAGTAACACATGTTGGTGCATATTAAAGGTGGCAGCACCCTGCAATTTTCCTCAACTAACTAGGTGCACACTGCAGGCGGCAGCACCCCGCAATTTCTCCAACTAACTTTGTGCACAGCGAGCGGCGGCTGCGTGGGGTCTCCCACAAGGGCACGAAGGATGTCGCAGAGAGGCAACAAGCGGCAACAGGAGGACCTGGGAGAGCTGCTAAGGAGAATATGCGCAGCATCACAGGAGCATGGGAGCAACTGGATGGACCGATATGCGCCGAGTGTCAACAGCGACGAGGGGACGAGTGGTCAGCAACAGGCAGACAACAACCCCCGGCTGCCAAGAGGATAAGGAAGGGACCAGCCAAGTTTGCAGGGGCAGCCCCCCCAAACAAAGTCCCCCAGAAGAAGGCCCGACCATCTGGAGCCAGCAAGGCGGTGGGACCTAGCACAGGGGCCAAGGATGCAGCAACAACCCGGTGAGCATATTAGTGCAATAGTGAAGGAATGCATTAAATCTATGACACCATTGTTGTTAAAAAGCTTAAGTGCAGGGGTGGCAGGCACGGCACCAGAGGAGGAGGTATCGGAGTTACCTCGGCATCTCTTAGACTCAGGGCAGGCATGAGTGCAGGTGCTAGGGGGACAGGGCGCGGCAGGGCCCAGGGGGGACAGTGGGGCACCATTGGTGGCCTGGGTGGACATGAACAAACTAGGCAGCAATACCGCAGCGTCCCCAGTGGCAGACCCTTGCACAAGGCCTTCTCCAGGGCCAGCATCCATGACTACAAGAGCAACAGGACTGACATGCCTCAGACCCCTAGCGGTCAAGGAGAGAATATGGAGGAAAGAGTTTATAGACATCTTCTCCCTGTTGGAAATACAGCTAGAGGGGCTCGACCTGACAACATGCGATAGGAAGGACGAGGATAAAAGGGAGAGGCCAAGGGAGCACAAGGAAAGAAATTTCGATAACTGGCTAGATGCATTCAGAATCATGGCCTGCATAATAGTAGAGAAATTCCCGCGATGTACGGCCAACCTATGGCTTTATGAGGCCAACATACATAGGGCCCAGAGGCAGTTCCCGGGTGACGCCTGGCTGGAATACGACAAGGGTTATAGGCTCAAGATGCAGACGCACCCCGAAATGGAGTGGAACGAGGAAGATGTTTCTGGCTTCATCCATAAAATATTGGTGGCCAAGGAGGCTAGGTCATGGGCAGGGAGGAGTGAACAGCTCTTTCGGACACCCTTCCACAAGGGGAGAGGGAGGCCTTTTCAAAGGTCCAGGCAGGTCAGCACGTGGAAGACATCGCACGCCAGCAGAGCACCAGCAATATGCTGTGAGTTTGAGGCAAACGAGTGTATTTATGGAACAGCATGCACGTTCCAGCACACATGCTCATCCTGCGGGGGAGGGCATCCAACAGCAGCATGCAAGCGTAGGAAGGAACAAAAGGACGCATAAAAGCATTAGGGAGCCCACAGGGGCCACAGGGAAAAAGAAGGGGGCATCCTACGAGCAAGCATGGTCACCAATCAACACACATCAGTTACGAAGGCTAGCAAACAGATATCACAACAAAACAGATGCAAGGATGCTAGTGCACGGCTTTGAAGAAGGTTTCCCGATTCCTTTTTCGTGCTCCCTTCCACCTGGCAGCACCAGGAAGCTTAAACCAGCATTATTACATCCGGGGGTGGTAACTAAGAAATTGGAAAAAGAGAAATCTCTAGGCAGAATTGAGGGCCCCCTCCCCCCCCAAAGGGTTCAAGGACATAGTTCTCTCTCCACTAGGGATGGAGCATAAAAAAGAGAAAGGGCAGTACCGGTTAATACACCATTTATCTTTCCCCGATGGCATGTCAGTGAATGACAGGATCAGCACCGAAGTATGCTCAGTGAGCTACTCCTCAATAAACGCCATCAACCTGGTGAGGGCAACAGGGTGGGGAACCCTCATGGCATCGAGTCCACTTTCCGCTTACTCCCAATACACCCCAAAAGGTTCCACTTGCTAGGTTTCCAGTGGGAGGGGCAAGTGTATTTTGACAAGGACATGCCAATGTGCTGCTCAGTCTCCTGTGCATACTTTGATATTTTCAGCACCTTCATAGAGTGGGTGCTACATGACAGGCATTCGGCGGGTGGCAAACTGCATTACCTGGTTGACTTCCTCTTCACAGGCCCGGCGGGGTCAGCAGAATGTGGACGCACATTGGCAGCATTTGAGGACTTAGCAGGCGAACTGGGTATCCCCCTGTATAGGCCCAGCAACAACCATGACATCACTGGGAATAGAGTTAGACTCGATCGCTGGGACAGCCAGGCTCCCCCCAGAGAAAGTGGAGGATTTCAGGGCGGAAATCAAGGTCCTTTGTGGGCAAGAGAAAGCCACTTCGAGGGAGCTACAAAGTCTCATAGGCAAATTAAATTTTGCGGCTAGGGTGATCCCAGCAGGCAGGGCATTTTGCACGCGCTTGTTACAGCTAACATGCGGAATTACCCATAAACACCACCATGTGAGATCAGGGGGGGTGGTCAAGAAAGACCTACTGATATCGGACACCTTCCTGACAGACTGCAACGGTACCCTGATATGGAGAGAAGGCTGGGTAACTAGCAAACAGATTGCGTTGTTCACCGACGCTTCAGACAGCACAGGCTTTGGGGCGATCTTGGGCAACAAGTTGTGCGCAGGACAGTGGCCCAGCAGATGGCATAGGGAGGGCGTGTTCAACAATATCACCTACCTTGAGCTATTCCCCATCATAGTCACACTCACTGTATGGAGGCGGTCACTGCGAAACATGAAGCTGACACTATGGTCTGATAATAAGGGGGTGGTCCAAGCAATTAACAGGGGGGCAGCTTGGTGCCCAGACACTTTACGACTAATGCGGCGACTGGTTAAATTGCAGCTGGAGGGAAATATAGACCTGAGGGCCCGAAATGTACCGGGAGTAGACAACGAAGTGGCGGATGCCTTGTCCAGAGCAAGAATGGCGAAGTTCAGGGAACTAGCACCCAGCGCGGACCAGAACATGACCCCCTTTCCGGACAAACTGTGGGACCTGGCGGGATTGACTTGTCAGAACTGATCAGCCAAGCACTCGCCCCTGAGGCAGCCAGAAGGTATAGGAAGTATGCCGCCACAGTGATGCAAGTAGGCGGCATCCTGTCCCTGGGCGACGCGGGGGCAACGGTCAGGGCAACTGAAGTATTCATAAGACGGGCTTTCAGCGCCAACATATCCTAGTCATGGGCGCGGGCCCACCTGTCCGCAATCTCACATTACAGTAAACTAGTGACAGGGCAGGATCCGGCGGCATCGCACTACATCAAGATGGCTATGAAAGACTGGCAAAGCGCTGAGGGTACAAAAAAGGACAGCAGGCGCCCAATAGACTACACCAAACTCGGCGTACTGATGGGGGCATGGCAGGGCACTGCAAAGGACACCTTTGAGCTCCTAATTTTTAGGGCAGCATTTTCAACCACCTTCTTCAGAGCGTTACGGCTCAGCAAACTGGTGGCAGCAGCAAAAACCGAGGCGCTGCTTACAAGTGGCCGATGTAGTACCAAAGGCAGGGGGCGTGGAGATCCTGCTGAGACAGTCAAAAACAGATCAGGCCGGCAAGGGGGCATTAGTGAGGCTGCGATGCATAAAAGAATTGTTGCGCAGTTTGTTGCCTGCTGGCTTTCATGGCCATACGCCCGGCCCGTGACGGTCCCCTATTCAGGCACAGAGATGGCTTACATCTGAGCAAATTCCAATTTAAGGCAATCCTGCACCTCACGCTCAGCAAAGCGGGGTTGCCACCCGCTGGCTTCGGGTCCCTTTTATTCAGGATAGGGGCGGCCACAACAGCCGCACAACAAGGAATAAGCGAGGCTGGGATCCAGGCGGTAGGGAGATAGCGGTCAAGGGTGTACTGCACTTATGTGAGGCCACAATTGCTATAGGACGATGTGGTATGCTGGGGGGAAAGGAGGGGCACCCACCAGCTGGTGGACAGCCATGTGACAAATTTGTTTGATGTCCCCCCACCAGCAGGGCGAAGACAGCGGCTGGTATAAGTGGTGGGCCACTCATTCATAAGCAGGATGCACACCTGGTGGCGACAAGGGGGCCAAAAGTGGGAGGGATAGCCAGTGGATACCTGAGTGCGATGGTACGGCGGACCTGGGATGGGATGGGGCCAGCTTCCGGTGACCCTGGCAGAATTGCAGGCGGAGGTGGCCCGGCACCCAGACATCCTGATCATCCATCTGGGGGAAACGATCTATCCAGGCTGGGGCGGCAAGCCCTCCTCCACAACATACAGAGGGACCTCACTGAGGCAGCCAAAGCCTTCAAGAGCACCACTGTGATTTGGTCGGAGCTGATCAGCCGGAGGGAATGGCACAGGGTAGAATCCTCAAGAGTGGTCGAGAATTCACGGAAGAAACTGAACCTCACCATGAGCAAATTCTGCAGAACCAATGGGCTGGAGGCAATCAGACGCGGGCTCATTCACACGGGCCGCCCGGAGTTCTACACACAGGATGGAGTGCACCAGTCTGAGGAAGGCATGGGCATGTTCTGGAGCAACCTGTGGGGTGCCATGACTATGGCAGGGTGCAGATAAGGCTTTCCCAGGGGTAATGGGGAGCCCCCAGGAAGTCGGAAGCCTCCCTGGCGGAAAACGACGGGGAGAATGGTTGGTACAGAAGCACACCGGAGGGCGGTGTGGCGGGACAGGACCACTTGCCTGAGGATGTCTCACGGATGGGCGAGGGGACCGACGGACGGCGGGTAGAGCCACTCACCTTACGATGCCTCACGGCTGGGTGAGTCGGCCTACCAAGAGGGGGTAGCAAACAGAGACGGCGCTCACGGCCCAGCCCCCCACCAGTTGGCAGGGCGCAACAGGAGTCCGACAAGGTAGCGAGTTAGGCCTAAGTCCGGGACAGCGGCTACACCCCCCTTCACGCAGAAGACAAAGAAAACCCAACCGAACCACCTGTCAGTAAAAGAGTTATTTTTGCAAAGATGTGCAATAAATATGCTGATTGTCATAATGCAAAAACATGCCACACTGCCATTGACAACTGAATGAAGGTGGTACTGACCCGGTCTCTCCAATCACTGCACGGCCCCCGTGTGCCCTGATCCCGCCTCTGCTGCTGCTACCTGCTCTTGGCCTCTCTGCCTGCTGCCTATCCTTGGGCCCTGCTTGCCAGGCTTGTCCTCGCTCTCCCCGCATCGTTTTTCCCGCTCTTTCCCACCCCCCCTCCGCTCCCCGCCGCTGCCCCCCTGCGGCCCGCCTCCTTCTTCTCTCCCGCTCCCCATTCGCCCCCCCGCTCCCGCCTCCCAGCTGCTCCTCCCTCCCACTTCGCCATAAATGGCGGGGACCGCACGTACGCACAGCGGCCACGCGCAGCGGGCGCGCCAAAGGCAAGCCCGTCTACACCCGTCCACGCCCCGGAACCCCTGGACCTCGCAGGAGTCAGCCAACCCAACGGAGATACGACGCCGCCACCCTCCTAGCACTCAACATCGGCCGACAGCCAGCCTGCTACCAAGCCACCCCGAAAGGCACCCACGGAGCCTTCACCTGCCATGCCTGGAACCTCACCTGCACTTGGCCCTGCTCCAAGCCAGCCAGAACAGCCACCAACAACAACCACCTCAAGTGCATCCTGCTCAACACCCTCTCCGTCTGCAAACACGCCGTCGAACTCTGGGACCTCCTGGACAAAACAGCACCGGACGTCGCCTTCCTCACGGAACCTGGATGAACCTCACCTCAGCCCCCGACATCGCCATTGCCATCCGGGACGGCTACAAGATCATCCGGAGGGACCGCATCAACCTGACCGGAGGAGGCATCGCCATCGCCCACAGAAACACCATCCGCATCACGACCAACACCGACGACACCCTCACTGCCGCAGAGCACCTTCACTTCCAGATTCACGTCGACCCCAAGACCACCCTCAGAGGAACCCTCATCTACAGACACCCAGGACCACGCTCACACTTCAGCGAAGCCATCGCAGACTTCATCAGCCCGCTCGCCCTCGCCTCCCCCGACTACATCCTCCTAGGAGACCTCAACTTCCACCTGGAGAACGACAAGGACAACAACACCACCAACCTTCTAGACAACCTCGCCAACCTCGGATTCAAGCAACTGGTCAACACCCCCACCCATTACGCCGGACACACGCTCGACCCCGTTTTCTCCTCCAGCAACCACATCGCCTTCAGCCACACCACCGAGCTCCACTGGACCGACCACAGCTGCATACACTTCAACTTCAGGAAAACAACGACCCACCACCACCCGCGTCTAACCCCCGTAGATGCTGGAGCAAGATCACCACCAACCGACTCACCACCTCCTTGAGCCATAACCCTCCCACCAACACCACGGCCCCCAACGAAGGAGCCCGCAATCTCACACAGTGGATCACCGACTGCGCCGATGCCCTTGCTCCACTAAAAAACCTGCCTAGCAACATGAACAGCAGGAAAGCCGCATGGTTCACCAACGATCTCAAAGACTCCAGGAAGTCCTGCCGTGACCTCGAGAAAGCCTGGCGCCACAACCAGTCAACGGAAAACATGACCGCTCTTAAGAACGCCACCCGCAAACACCACCAGCTGATCCGCACCACCAAAAGGTCATCCTTCAGAGAACGACTGGACAACAACACCCATAACAGCAAGGAACTTTTCAACATCGTGAAAGAGCTCTCCAACCCCAACGCCATCAACAACGACATCACGCCTTCACAAGACCTCTGCAACTCTCTCGCCACTTTCTTTCACCGTAAGATCGTCGACATACACGACAGCTTCGGCGCCCAGAACTCGTACCCCGCCACCGAACCTACGTCCCCCACCACTACTCTGCGCGCCTGGACCCCGCTCAGCACGGAAGACACCACCCACACGATGAACACCATCCACTCGGGCTCCCCAGCCAATCCCTGCCCACACCACATCTTCAACAAAGCTGACTCCATCATCGCACCCAAACTTCAGGACATCATCAACAACTCCTTTGAGTCCACCACCTTCCCAGAGATCTGGAAGCACGCAGAGATCAGCGCCCTCCTGAAGAAATCCACCGCAGACCCCTCAGACCTCAAGTACTTCCGCCCCATCTCGCTCCTCCCCTTCCCCGCAAAAGTCATCGAGAAAACCGTCAACAAACAGCTAACAGCTTTCCTCGAGACGAACGGCTCTCTCGACCCATCACAGTCCGGATTCCGAGCGAACCACAACACAGAGACCGACCTCATCGCAGCCACCGGCGACATCAGGACCCTGCTCGACAACGGAGAAACCGCCGCCCTCATCCTGCTTGACCTTTCGGCTGCGTTCGACACAGTCTGCCACCTCACCCTGACAACCCGCCTCCGCCACGCCGGGATCCAAGGAAAGGCCCTGGAATGGATCACCTCCTTCCTCTCTGACAGAACCAAAAGAGTGCGTCTCCCGCCCTTCCTCGCATAAGCCTCCAAGATCATCTGCGGCGTACCTCAAGGCTCCTCGCTCAGCCCCACCCTCTTCAATGTCTACATGAGCCCCCTCGCAACCATTGCACGCAAGCACAACCTCAACATCATCTCCTACGCCGACGATAGCCAACTGATCCTCTCCCTCACCAACTTCCCCGCCTCCGCCAAAGCCAGCTTCCAGGACGGAATGAAAGACATTGCGGACTGGATGAAGCTCAGCCGTCTGAAACTGAACTCAGACAAGATGGAAGTCCTCATCCTCGGCCCATCCATCTCCGCCTGGGATGACTCCTGGTGGCCCCCTGCTCTGGGCTCCCCTCCCAAGCCCACGGACCACGCAAGCAACCTGGGCTTCATCCTTGACACCTCCCTCACGATGACCAGGCAAGTTAACGCCGTTACTTCCTCCTGCTTCAACACCCTCCGCATGCTCCGTAAGATCTTCCGCTGGATCCCCACTGCAACCAGAAAGACGGTCACCCAGGCCCTAGTCACCAGCCGTCTGGACTACGGGAACGCCCTCTACGCTGGGACCACTGCCAAACTACAGAAAAGACTCCAGCGCATCCAGAACGCCTCAGCACGACTCGTCCTGGACATCCCCCGACACAGCCACATCTCCTCCCACCTGAGGGACCTGCACTGGCTCCCCGTCATCAAGAGGATCACGTTCAGACTCCTCACCCACGCACACAAGGCTCTCCACGACTTGGGCCCCGAATACCTCAACAACCACCTCACGTTCTACACACCAACCCGCCAGCTCCGCTCCGCCAGCCTCGCCCTCGCCACCATCTCATGGATCCGCAGAACCACCACCGGAGGAGGATCCTTCACCTACCTGGCGGCCAAGACCTGGAACGCCCTTCCCACCCACCTACGACTCACCCAGGACCACCTCTCCTTCAGGAAGCAACTCAAGACCTGGCTTGTTTTTGAGCAGAAGCAGCCCCCCCCACCGCTCCCCCCCACCCCAGCGCCTTGAGACCCTAGCGGCTGAGTAGCGCGCTTTATAAATGTTTTTGATTGATTGATTGACTGAGTACCCAAAAAATATACGTGTATCCCTAATAAAAACAGCGGCCAACAAATGAGAGAGTGGGGCTGAGTGCGGGGGTTATTAAAATGTAAGTATCACAAAGACGAAATCCTTGTTTGCCTGACCCTGCCTGACCCTTCTGCCTATTTTAGCACCTAGAGGCAATTAAAGTTGCAGTGGGCGCCACACAAAATGGCCAATGTTGTATTTTTTTCTTACCGGCTATTGTACATATACTTGCTTCTGTACAGCTACAATACAATACATTAGCAGAGTACTGGAATAATCCTTAGTAATATCGGAAATCACTTTTCAACTAAGTGCAAATTGATTTAAATGCGGCATTAAAAAGTCCAGGCTTCTGCACTACTGTGTTCTAAATCCACTGGGCTCCCTGCCACTCCGCCCCTCCCATCAGCTCAGCGCAGGGATGGGGGTTCACAGTAATGTAGCAGACATCCACACTGCTTCACTACCTCACCCCCTCCGAGCACCAAGCATCCCCTCCCGCCCGCCATCTCTTTTCGCTTTCTAGCAACATTAACACACATGTAAAAGCCTGCCACTAAGAAGTGGCATGAGGTTAAATGACACCCCATCCCCTGCAGAATGTGAAGAGGGGACTGAGTCTTCCATATCTCAAAGATATTTATTGCCCTGAAACAGAATCCCCCACCCAAACGGGGTCTCGGAATGGTTTGGGGCCTTGCGTTATGCGCCTGCCACTAACTCGTTAAAAGACCGCAAGTGATTAAAGAAACACACATTTCCGGCACAGGATGTCTGCCTCAAAATTCAGCAAAAAATCCACACCAACAACCATAAGTCCTTTCGTTTAGAAAATGTTAACACATCTGCCCAAAAATGCCAACAGCTAATACGCAAAGATGCAATAAACCACCGATACCTCTCATAGGTATATATTGGCTTAAAAAACTTTGTGAACACTTTATCGAGAGCATTTTGTAAAATGTGATTCCACCCACACCTTCTCTGATCTGTGCGCCCGTACTTCAACCGATGCCCGCGAGCCAAAAGCAAGACAATGCCTCCTGGGGGGATCATTTTGGCAGGTATTTCATCACAGCAGTCTCGGGTTGTAGGGAGCACCGCTCATAGCCCCCATGCGGTGAGCGTGCCTCCTAGTAAAATGATCGGGCCACACTCAACAAGAGCCGGATTGCAGAGAGAGCGTATCCAGTGACCCAAACACGCTCTCTAAAGTTAGTTTACAAGTTGCCATATTCTTGATCTAACCTAAAAAAAAATTAACATTCCAAAGAAAGACGTACAAAACATCGCGCAGAAGTTTCACAAAAACAGTGGCAACCTTCATGAAACTTGCAGGCTGCAAATAAAAACAAAAACAAGGAACAAATAACAGGCAGCTGGCGCTGGGGGGGCACAATGAGGGCGGGTGGCCTGCAAACGAACTCCAGTAGGGTGAATGCATAGGGAACATAGTGAACAGCAGCAGAAACACTACAACAGACCCCGTGTCCCGGGAGGTGGCAGCGGGGAACAGCACCGCACGGGCTAAGAGTGGCGTGCCCCAGGAGGTGGTAGCGGGGGAAGGACACTGCTCGGGCTAAAAGTCGAGCAGTGTTTGTCTCTGCCGCCCCCTTGTCATGGGAGGAGCGAAGAGTGGCGTACCCCTGGAGGTAGTAGTAGCAGGAAGATGGTAGCAGAAGAAGGGCACCGCATGGGCTAAGGGTGGCGGCCCCGGGAGGTGGTGGCAAGGTAAGGCTACCGCACCGCCCAAGAGTGGTGTGGCGGGGGAAGAGCAACATGTGGGGAGATAGATATCCAGAGCAGAAGCACCTACGTCAGGAGCTGCGCTTGTAGTGTAGGGAAGGGAAGCAGAAGAAAAAGAGTTCTGCCATATAAGTGATAAGCCCTGAAGACATAGGGACACTCTACTTGGTCGGTGATGCTCACCCTGGAACGGAACTGACGTAGTGGGCTGCGGGAACCAATTAGCAGCCAGAAACTAAGAGCAACAGAGGACCTAATCAATGGCAACCAGCAGGCAGGATTACATTCCCGAATAAGTTTACAAGATGTCTTCCAGACAGCGCATGCGCGCACAATGCTGCCTCTTCTCCGCACAGCAGTTACCTAAATAACTCAAAATTAATTGATTGGAAAACCTACCTTACGAAAACCAAATCTGCTGTGCACCACCACGGTGCCTTTCGTTTGCATCAAAAAAGCCAGACTTTTTATTTCAAAGGTCTAATTTCAGGGCAAGAATACTTATTTGAAGGGAGACTAAAGAATTTGTTCAGAGACAAGATAAAAATACTTTTGAGGAAATGGTTCATTACCTCTACGTCCCTCGTCCTCGACACAGTCATCACTAATGAGGTATGTTATGTTATGTTATGTTATGTTAAGCTCTTTTATATAGCGCTCGAATCACCGAGAGGCATCTCGGCGCTTTACTCAGAATAGCTCCATAAGAAGGACAGCTCAAGAAGGGGGAAAAACTTAGAACAGAAATGCCACAAGACAGGAAACAAAACAGAAAACGCTTTTAGGTTCCACCCCCCTCCTGCCAGGTGCTATATTACACCCAACCACTAGAAGCACATCCTGTTTTGTTTCCTGTCAGTGGTTTACTTGATGGGAGACGCTTGGGTGAGTGCCGGGCACTTACCTGCTTCGCTTGTCCTGTGGCTTCCTCCTCTGCTGGGCTTTAGGGGCTCCCGTGGACCATCGTGGGATGCTGTGGAGTTGGGCTGCTGGGCTTCCCTGTCTCCTCCTGGGCTCGGGAGGCCTGTGTTGCGGGGCTCCGCGGGTCTCCCTGTTCTTGCTGCCCAGGTTTCCTGCTGCGAGATGTCCGGGTCAGTGTGGATGTTGCAGACCTCCGTTTTCGCTGATTCCCGGTCCTTCTGTGCCTCCTGGAGCGAATTGGACTTCTGCTGCGGCTGGCGGTGATGGTTGGTGGTTGTTCCCTTAGCGCTTGGCCGTGTTTTGGGCGTGCTTTGGTTACGTTTCCTCTCCACCCCCTGGGGGCGTTCCAATCCTCTGGCCTGCTTGTGCTTGTGCTGGCTCTGCCACCGTGGGAGCGGGCTCTTACTGCCGGGCTTCGTCTCTCCTATTCCCGGGATTACTCTCCTTGCTTCGGGTCAAGGGCTGTCCATGATCGTGCCCCGGCCCCCGCGTTGGCTGCATGCCGCCGCCTGTGATCCTGAGACTGCGGAGGTGAGGGCGGTCCTCTTCCAGGCTGCTGCCAGGCAGTTTACCTTCTACTGTCACATCACGGGAAGCGTCCTGTGGTTTCAGCACAGGCCCGGCTTTCCTTCGGACGCCTGGGTGAGCTCGGGCGTGCCTGTTGTTGCGCTGGGCGCTTTTCCTGCGAGGGTTTTCTTGAAGGCCCGCGCTTGCTGTTGGCCGCGGGTTCCCTTTTGGGTGACGCCCCCTTCTACAACTGAAGCCTCAGCGGGTGCACAAGGATTGCAGCCAGGAAGACACGCGCCACCTGCCTGCTCCAGCCGCGGGGCCCGTTGCCCTTGGCCTGGCTTTCCATTTCGGCCACGAAGCTGTGGCTCAAAGGTAGGTCTTGTTCCTTTGGTGGTGCCCGCCCTCACAGGCCGGGGTTCGGATCATGCCAATGTTGTAATTGTATCTCCATGTGGTGCATTTATATGTTTCAGACCTACCCCCCCTTGGTCCGGTGTTTGGTCGTATTCAAATGCCTTCCTTTGTGAGGAGGCGTGGCTGGGCTGCATGTTCCTCGTCAAGGCTTGTGTGTATGCTGTTGCCGGGTCACATGGTCCCTTGTCTTCGTATGGGCGGCTTGGTTCATTTGCTGGCAGGCTGGTCCCGCTCAGTTTGGTTGTCGTTGGTCTGCTGATCTGGGGGTCCCTGGTTCGCTCCCATGTTGTGGCGCACTTATGACTTGTTGCCCTGGCTGGGGGCTCTGCGGCAATGACGAGGGCTCCTGGAGCTGCAGGGGAGAGTGCTGGCCTGTGTCAGTGGTACGTGTGTTGCCGGCGCTCCCGCGCGGAGGTCGGCTTTTCAGGCATGCATCTTCGCGAAGGGGATGCTCTCTTCTCCTGTGCCATGGGGACTCGGCTTCTCCGGTGGTGCTGGCCAGTGTGGATGTTGGACGGATTTCTCTCCTTATCCTGGTGGCGCTGTCTGGTTTGATGGCAGGCGTGATGGCTGTTGGTGGTCCCTCTGGTACTGCTGGCTTGTTCCTCTGACTTTCCTTACGGTCTGGTCTGTTTCCAGGGTTCTCTTTCCTGATGTCTTTTCCCATGTTCGGGTGTTTGTGGGGTTTCCTGGTGCTTCTGCCCCCGGCTCCTCTCGGGATTCGGTCTTGCCTCGGTTTGGGAGGCCTGTTGCCTCTTCTCTGTGGGTACACCCTTCTGTGTTGGGTGTCCTGCTGAGGGGGTGGTTGGACCGGGATCGCTTCACCATGCCCTGGTTCTGTCCGTGCTTTCTCCTTTGCAGGTTATGGCGGACTCCTTGCCTGTTTCTGTCCCGGTGGGCTCCGTTGTCGCCTATCTTGTGGGGCGTCCTTCCATGGTGGATGTTGGCATCCTGAGGGGGGCGTGGATGTGATGGTCTGTCTGCTTTGGTGGGTGCTGACTCTCACCTTGCTATTCGCTCTGCCCTTTCTGGGGCCTCTGTTGCCCTGTCTTTCTGTCTGCTTTCCAATCCTTTTTCCACGATGCATGAGGGTGGCAGCTGTCCGGACTTGCTGGGGTACATGGAGCGCCTCACTGGATTCCTGTCGGACATCGCTTTTGATTCTGTGCGAGCTTCTGCTATGTCCTTGGGTTCCTCTGTTGCTGCCCGTCGGACTCTGTTGCTTCAGGAGTCGACGTGGCCTTGGCCGGTCTTTCCGCGGCAGTTTCAGGAGGCTTCCCTGCGGGGTGGTGGGTCTGGCCCGCATTAGTGGGGGACTTCGCCTGGTTTTTCCTGCTTGGCGTTTGACGTCTTCCGTCATATGGGTGCTGGATGTTTGTCTCGGGGTTCCGGATCGGGTTCCTGTCACCCCCCCTCCGGGGTGGTGGTGTCTCCGACTCCTCGGGACGCCTCCCGCCGCCTGGCCGTGCTGAAGGGTGTTTGTCTTTTGGCCGGTGAGCTTGCGGTTGTCCCTGTGCCTCGGAGGGTACTGGGGATTGGTGTCTACTCCGTCATCTCCCTTCGGGGTCTAGGCTCGTTTGTGTCGCAGGTCCCATTCGTGCTGGGGACTCTCCTGTGTGTGTGTTTCCGCGGATCCAGTCCGGGTGGGTGTTCTCCACTCTCGTTCTCCAGTACGCTTTCTTCACGTTCACTTGGCTGTGGGGGTTCAGGGTTTCCTGCATTTCTGCCTGGAGGGTCGGCTCTGGCACTTCTGCATTTTTCCTTTTGGTCTGCGGTCTGCGGTCCGCCCCCCCCCCCGGGTGTTCGCCGCTGTGGTGGCTCCCTTGGGGGCGCATCTCCATCTCCTGGGAGTGTCCGTGTTCCCCTGTCTGGATGACTGGATGGTCCAGGCCCCGTCTATGGGGGTCTTGCCAGCCACCTTCTCTTGACCATGTCTATGCTCAGGGTTCATGGGTTCTTGCTTCCCTTGCGTAGTGTCATCTTGTGCCTGCCGCCCGGTGGTCCTCCATCGGGCCGTGTTCGTCTCTGTGCTGGTCACGGTGTTTCTGCCGGACTCCCGGATTCTTCGTTTCCTGTCGTTGTTGCGGATGTGGTTGTCCCTTGCTACGGCTGCCCTCCTTCAGTGGCTGGAGGTTCGGGGTCATGTGGATGCTTCTGTCTTCCCCATCCCCTGGGCCGGGGTTCATCTGCGTTCTCTGCTGTGGTGTGTTCAGCGGTGGGTCCCCTTTTTCCTGTCTTGGCCTATGCTGTTCCTGTGCCTGTGTCGCTGGCCTTTGTTGCTGCTCTCCAATGGTGGCTGGTTTCTTCCCACCTTGCCGAGGTGATGTATGTCCATTTGCCACCCCCTCTGGTTTGTCCACGGATGCCTGTGCTTCCGGCTGGGGTGTGGCTTTGGTTCGTTGGCCGGTGTGGGCCCGTTGGCTTCAGTTGGAGTCCCGCAGATCATCCGGTGGTTGGGGCTGTCTGCCTTGGAGGGGGCGCTTCGCTTCTTCCGTCTTTGTCTGTGGGGTTGCCGTGTTCTGGTGAGTTCGGTCGACTGGGTGGCGGTGACCTTCGTCTTTCACCTGGGCGGGTCCCGCAATTCCTCCCAGTATCTGGCGGCCTGCTCCTTTCGGATTGGGCGGGGCAGCTTCTTCTGGCCCTCTCTGCTCAGCACATTCAGGGTGTGGACGCCATGGTGGTGGACTTCTTGTGTTAGTGCTTTTCCTTCGTCTCTGCCCCTGTGTCTGGCTCTCCGGACCTTTCGGATGCTTTGCATGAGGTTCGGGTCTCCGAATCTGGCCCTGTTTGCCTCCTGGTCCCCTGCCCTGGTTCCCTTGTTCTGCTCCAGGACCCCGGAGCAGGGCGCCTGGGGGGGGGATTGCCTTGTTTCTCCGGTGGCCTCCTTGGCTTTTTTCTGCTTTTCCTCCTTTTCCTCTGATTTCCACCTTCTTGCTGCAGGTTTGGCGGGGGAGGGCTCTGGTGGTAGCTGTTCTCCTGCAGTGGCCGGGGTGGTCTTGGCTTCCTCTGTTGCTGGGTCTGACTGTGGGTCCTCCTTGGATTCTGCCCCACTGCCCTTTTCCTCTGGGGTCCCCGTCTTACGCCCTTCTGGTTCCTCTCTCCTTGGCGGTCTGGTGGTTGTGCGGTTGTCTCTTGGGGTCCGTGGTCTGCCCAACCGCATTTTGTCCGTGTTGCGGGCCTCTCGTGGGAGACCACTTTGGCTTCTTGTTCCTTGCGCTGGACTTCTTTTCTGGTGTGTGTTCCTCTCTTTTTCTGTCTCCTACTTCTTGGAGTACTTACGGCCTTGCGTTGTTCTTCCCCGTTTTTGCTTCATCTTTGGATCTGCAACGTGCCTTGTCTGTTAAAAGCGTTTCCTGTTTTGTTTCCTGTCTTGTGAGATACCTCATTAGTGATGACTGGGTCGAGGACGAGTAGGACTAAGAGTAATGGGGATTACCGAAAGTAATCATAGCATTTCTGCACACAGTATGGCATCATTATTCACAGTAATACGCCTTCCAGATAAGTATTCCAGTAATGCTAACCGACTTGTGGAAGCAGAATGTCAAACACATAAAAATGCTCCTACACTGCCAGCAACAAAACCAATGAAAGGCAATGCCAAGGCGACCCTGTATAATTGCAATCGGCGAGTATGGCCGCAAACCCGACCAGACTTGCACATTTTCTCAAGCAGTGAATACTATGTGTAATGAATTAGGCACCTACAATTCCTTGCTGAATACATTTGTTAACTAGGTTTACTTTGAGAGTAATTAACACAAAATAGGATATATGCGATCACCACACCGAATAGACCTGAAGCTGACAGTGATGGTATCTGCCTTACAGAGAGGATGGAAATCTAGGTCGCCAAACAGGTTTTTTTCTTTTAAATGCTCTTAAAACTAAAAAGGCTATTTCCATATTTACCAAATCGCCCGACGCGGGTCTGTTTGATAATGCCATTTTCTAATTACACATGCCTCAAAATGTTGTAATGACCATGTTCTCAGAAAATGAGCTGGTCATCTGAGTAAATTGATGTGGTTGTCGTTTCACGTAACTATTTTAATATGAAGTGAATTCACCAGTGTTTGAAGGAGCGTGAGTGAGTGTCACTTAGTTATGTATTACACAACAACAAAAAACATGCACATTCCAGATCCAGTTGCAGATTCTGAAAAGCGGGCCTTAGCTAGCCTCCCACAGCCAAAAATCTTTAGAAGATCTGGGAGTGTGATTCTCCTGGCTTCTGGTGCTGAGCAATTTTAAACACAAAAGGTAGGGAAAGCTTGTTTCTCGTGACTGATAGGAAGCTGGAAAACTAAATATTCACTCCGGAAGAAATTAAATTGGAAGTTATCTCCCAAGCTGCAGGAATTGTCCTTTGCAATGGCAATAGCTGAAACTCTTTGAATTAAGAAATGCGAGATCTATTGCATTGCAACTGCTTGTTATTGTAAGCACTGCAGACAGATACCTCATTCCATTATGCATTTACTTTGTGAGGGGCAATTTGGTACGGGCCGCCTTGAATCAGGTACTCGGATTCTCCCACGCCGACAAAGCTTGATATAATTGAGGACGACCGCTTGGTTCAGCTAAGCTGGGTGCAGCTGGGTGAGGAACCACTCCTGTGGCCAGCTGCCACCGCGGTCAGTGGTTCGGTGAGCTGGGGGGAGTAACGGATTGGGGCGGGTCACGGTGCAGTATAATTTTGTTTTGAGAATATACAACCACTATCTTTGTGAGCTGTAACATATTGCCATTGCCACATCAGCTGAGCCAAACTAACTTTATTAAAGTATACCCACCTTTCTGCTTGCTTCACAAATCAAAACTACTCGCAGAAGGAAGTGGCCCTATGTTGCAAATATGAATGTGGGCACCTTGCTAACATATAAAGTGCGGCATCTGTGCATGTAAAATGTATGCGCATGGCGGTCCGTGGTAATAATAAAAAACAAATCATGAATACGGGCGCCGTGTTAAAACATCAAGCGCGACGCCCATGAAACGGGAGCAATGGCTAGCAAGAAATTTGAAAAAGTAGTCCCTAAAGGACCACATAAACACTTTACTGTGTAAGTAAACTGTAGCTGGTCGATGCTGCTCTGTAAAAAACTGAAATGATGTATAGGGAACACCAACTAATAAGGAGCCACTTAAGAAGAGCAACAGGGGAATGAACCAATGGCAAGCTGGAGGCGGGATTACACTCCTTCTAGAGATTACAGCAGTTCTTTCAGACAGCGCCAGCGTGCCGCCTAGACTTGCCCTAAAAAGGCAGCAGTGGAAAAACTAGAACCGCACAAGTAGCTCCCTATAGATGTGGTCAGTAAAAGAGAAGCAATATTACACAATAGTACAACAGACTACACCACTGCTGCTGCAAGGTACAAATAAGTAAACTGTAAAAGTAATGTCCCCTACAACGTATGCTATTGCCTGGAGCACAACAACATTTAAAATAAGATAGTGATTTGAATAAAGAAGGAAAATAATTTAGTAGTACTGGTATGAGGCATTGGTTTCTGACAATATAATAGTTATTTAGAGCTTTAACATTCAACAAAAAATAATCCTAATCCTTCAATGTTGCTTTTTATCGACAAGATGTGATTAATTTGGATAAAATTATTGATTTGGATGAAATCCGCGCAGCCAACACGTTTCATATGAAAATAATTTCTAAGGGCCACTATTGTGTAGCACCAAAAGGTTATTAGCATATAAAATATGCCTCAATTTGTAAAGATGGACGTAGATAATGTACATTTAAGTCGCTGATGTAGTGTAATGTTCCACAAATCTGAAGTATGTGAAGCTTCTGGTGTGGAACTATTGAGAGTTCTAATAGTGTGGTGAAGCATGGTTGATGTGCCCATGTGGGAGTCACCAGAATCAATGTGAGTGATGTTTGCCTGAGATTCCGAACAAGAAATGGAAGGAGAGGCGGAAAAGTGTAAGCAAATATCCCTGACCAATTGATCCATTGCCTTTGGGTAGAAGGTGTGGGAACCTGGAGACAAAGTCTGGGCATTTTGAGTTCTCTGCTGTGGCAAAGAGGTCTATTTGTGGAAAAAGTATGGAAAGAGAACTTGTGGGTGAAGTTCACATTTGTGTACTTGTTGCTTCATTCTGCTGAGGACGCCGGCAAGGATGTTGTCTGTCCCTGGAAGGTGTTCTACCAGTAGTTGGATTTTGTGATGGATTACCTAACGCCAAATGGTTTGAGAGTGGCATGGCAGTTGTAGCGTGCGTCCCCCATGTTTTTGTGCATAGTACATTGTTGTCACATTGTCTGTCTGGACTAGGACAACTTTCCCTAGCACATGAGGTAGAAACGCTTTTAATGCTAGCTGAACTACTTGCAGTTCTAGGTGGTTGATGTGATGGTTCTGTTGGGTAGTATTCCAAAGGCCCTAAACTGTTAATGTTGTAAATGTGCTCCTCACCCTCTTAGAGAGGCGTCTGTTGTAAGCACGACTTGTGGATTAGGGTAGATAATGGGCTGCCGTTTTGATACATTTTGTGTGTTTCACCACTGCAGAGAGCGATGAGTGCGGCTATCTACCAACACTAGATCTGTTAGCTGACCATGTGATTGATTCCACTGGTATGCTAAGCATTCTTGTAGAGGAAGCATGTTTAGTCTTGCATGAGGCACTATGGCAATGCATGACGCAATCATCCCCAGTAACTGCATGAAAGTTCTGACTGGTGGATACTGGTATGTTTGAAAATTGTGAAACCTGGCTGCATTGGAATATGCTAGAGCCATTTGAGTGTTTAGAATATCTCCAAACTATGGTTTTATTTGAGAGGGTTGAAGATGAGATTTTTGTCCATTGACCGTAAATTCCAACTGATGTTGAAGGTTTATAGTAGATTGTGTGTGTTGTACACATTTGGAATGTGTGTTGGATTTTATGAACCAATCATCTAGGTATGAGAAGACATGGATTTTCTGTCTTCGTAGATGTGCTGCTACCACTAAAAGGTATTTGGCGAACACTATGGGTGCATTTGTTACTCCGAATGGTAGTACTTTGAATTGATAATGATTTTTTCCTATCCCGAATCAGAGATAGTTCTAATGTGCTGGGTGAATGGGTATGTGAAAGTATTCGTCCTTAAGTCTAGTGTTGCAATAAAGTCGCCTTGCTGTGAAAGAGGAAGTACCTCTTGCAGTGTGACCATATGGAAGTGTTCTGATAATATGTTTAGGTTTAATGGCCAAGATTGGTGTTAATGAACCATCCTTTTTGGGAATTAGGAAGTATGGTGAATATACCCCTGATTTTTGTTGTTGTATTGGGACAGGTTCTATAGCTTATTTTGTTAGAAGAGCTTGTACTTCTTGTTTGAGCAGATGTTGGTGTTCAAAAGGTAGTTTGTGAATATGAGAAAGAATATTGAGAGGGTTGCTTGTGAGCTCCAGGCAATAACCATGATGGATAATGTCCAACATCCATTTGCCTGGTGTTATTGGTTGCCAAATGAGTAGAAATTGTTGTGATATTCCCCCAACAGGTGATGAACGAATGGGGGGGGGGGGGGGGGAGTGATAGCAAGCCACTGCTTGTTTTTGGATAGAGGTGTGTGTTGGTGTACCTCTACCTCTTCCTTTAAAATTGTTACCCCTGTATCCATCCTTACACACTCCTCTAGAGGGGGATGATTGTGTCTGTGTTTTGTATGAAGATTCACAGGCATCTGTGGTATTGGTTTTGTAGCCACCTCTGTAAAAGGAGCGATGAATTTAACCTCTAGCAGGAGACTGAAGTGCTCCCATTGATTTTGTCACTTCTGTATCTTTTTTATCTTTTCAAGCGATTTGGTCTATTTGAGGCCCAAAGAGGCGTTCCTTATCAAAGGTGCATTATGAATAGTTTGTTGAACTTCTGGTTTGAAACCAGAAATTCTGAGCCATGCATGTCTTCTAAGAAGGATGCTGGTGTTGACTCCTCTAGCTGCAGTATCTGCAGCATCCAACGCACATCTGATAGAGGAATTGGAGATAAGTTTCCCTTCTTGCACTATTTCCTGGTATTTTTCTGGGAGATATTGCAATAATTCTTCCATCTCATCCAAGTGTGCCTTATCATACCTAGCCAATAGGCCTTGTGTATTGGCTATGCGCCAATGGTTGGCTGATTTAGTAGGTACTTTTTTCCCTGAGGCATCTATTAGTTTTGATGCTTTATCCGGACGTTGTGAATTTGCCCTTTTATGGGCGTTAGAGACCATTAAAGAATCCAAAGGAAACTGGCCCTTAATAAAAACTGGGTCAGATGGTGGGGGTGGGGTTATATTTTTTGTGCACCTTAGGTGTTAGGATACGTGTCCTAACTGGATCCTTTAAAATATCCTCAGCATGCCTCATCATACCCTTTAACATAGGCAAGAATTGTGATGTTCAATATGTGTTTTCTAAAGTTTCATCAAATAGGAAATCCTCTTCTAAGGCTTCCTTATGTAAAGTCACCCTAAGGTAAGAGGCTGCCCTAGCAATTAACTCCTGATATGCAGAATTTTCATCAGGAGGGGAAGGTTTAGCCGGATATAGATCCAGTCCTGTGTCTACAGGTGAGTCAATATTCTAGTTGTCCCATGGATCAGGTGGTGGCTGAGTGTCATAATTATCTCCTATATCAGGACTTGTATTTGGAGAGCCTGGCGGTGTGATGTGTAGAAGGTCTGAAGCTGGTATAATAGATACTGGTGAAGAAGGTGGAGAGGTTTGAGGAATGTTAAAAGGACTAGTAGCCATGTCCTTTTTCTTCTTGAGAGGGATTTTATAATCAGTGCCTATTTTCCTTTTAGACAATGGTATTACTGGCTTAGTTGTAATATGCCCAGTGTCAGGATTTATATATATTTCCTTTTGCTTTGGACCCAGTTTTTGTTTTACTGTTTCTAGAATAGGCTCCGGTGGCTTTAAAGGAGCATCTTCATGTTTTGGTGCCAACATTTTCTGTGCAGAGCTGGATCTGTTCTTTTTATCTTTGGAGCCTGAATGTTTTGGAATCAAAGGGGTATTGTCTCGGCTCAAGCCTGAGCCTGAAGGATTTACTTTCTGTTTTGGTGCCAAGCCGAAAAGTGGGGCATTGGAATCAGAGTCCCGGTGTCTACCATGGCCTGGCAGCAGTGGTGGCCCAATAGCCTTTTGTCAGGTTAAAGCGGGTTTGGTGGGCAAAGGGGCATTGTTACTCACGGCACCCTGCCCATCTGGAATGTCATGGGACTCCAGTTCAATCTTCAACTTGGAATCGGAGTCCTGGATGAAGGAAGCCTCTTCCTCTTCCACTGCCAATGCTTCCATCTCTTCTTGCTCGATATCTTCTCAGAAGATATCAGGGGTCTCCTCGATTCTCTGTCCACTGCATGTCTCTTCATCGAGCCCGACCGTCCCGCAGAGTCTTTTTGGATTGGAACGATCAACAAGTGTTGCAGTCTTCATCTTTATGCTCCGTGGAGTGACAGCGGTTACAGAACTTATGAAGGTCAGTACACAGGTATTTGGAATGGCACCAAGGACAGAATTGAAATTCCATTGGCAGAAGACTTGGTGCTATATCTTCAAGTCGAAGTAGATAGAGGAAAACGATCTAGGCCGAGGGCTGCTATTAGAGTTTTCCGATTGAATAATGAAAGTTTTTGTATATTTATGACACGCAGAAGGTGGAATGTGAAAGAAAACAATACCAATGAGGTAAGTGAATTGTGTACAGAAGGGATCCCGATTAACGGTTTCAAATTGGAGCGCTGCAATACACGTCTGAACCAGATGGCAGAAAGAAAACAATCTAAAAGTGGAGTTGATGCCCATGAGCATTATCACCGAAAGGAGGGGTCAGCTTACCTTGTTACTGGAAAAGGCTTCTTCAAAGATATCCAACTTGCAAACATCCGGACTCAACACTAGATGGCAGGAGTATTCAAAGCATGTGTATCTACAGCACACATGACTTGAGCATGCAATTAAGCTTTGAATGGTACCAGGAACATCTTCACTGGATTACCAGTTAGACAAGGGAGTTAGAGTCCAATCACCCCCTTGAACAATGGCTTGAAAAGTCCCTCAAACTGTGAAAACAGATCCCTCTATTAGGTAATGAGGAAAAAGCGATGCTGCTAAATACCGCTCCGAATCATCTCAGTCAATCTTGTGTTTCGCACACCATTTCAGAAGATAATCCATCTACACATCCACGTAGCAGAAATGAAAATAAAAAACTAAAGAAATAGTTTATATCAATCAGGCATAAGACGCAAGCATTCAGATCAACACAGTTAGGCAGGTCTATCAGATTTTTTTAAACAAACCTGCCCAAGAAAAAATCAAAACACCTGTTGCATTAAGCAACCCTGCCTCCCCTGGGTAGCAAAAGAGTAATGGTCACAACAACGCCTCTTCAAAGGCGGTCATCAACTTTCAAGAGAACACATTCTATCAACCATTGGCCTGTTCTTTTAGTATTCAGCATGGAAACCAATTCCCTGCCACAATGGGCCTTACAGAGAGACCGGCATGTCCAGGCCAGGCTAGGCACCGCAGCCTGCACTCACCAAACAAAACGAAATCAAAGCATTTTCCAAATAGGGGCCAGATCAGAAATCCCAGACCATATCATCACCAATTGATCATCACATTTGAAAATGTCAGGTATCTATAAAAGGGATATCAGAGAGAGACTAGTACACCCATCATTGGTGATCTTCATGGGGAAGAAACAGAAAAAACTGATTCTAACATTCTGATATTCTCTCTAGAATATTCATCTAGAAGGCATGAGGTTATTCTTAATTGTGACAAAATTCTTCCCCTACTTCGCCTGTTTTATTGATTACATGGCTGCCTTCAACAAGGTCGATCGACATATATTGTGGACAAAGCTGGCAGCCTGGGGCATTTAACTGGCCTTGCATTGAGCTATAATCTTCTTATATTTTTATACCTGGGTCAGAGTAAAGATTGGAAAAGGGTGCACTGTCTCAAAAAAACACTTTACTAATAGGGGTCTGAAGCAGGGCTTGGTCCTTGCCCCTTTATTAGTTAGCTTTTACACTGCAGACATGGGGCCAGCTCATGGGAAGGCAAGATAGTTACCTCAAGGGTCATGAACACCCATGTACAAATTGTACAGTATGCTGATGATATTGTTCTGCATGATCACACGTACACAGGGCTGCAAAGGGCAGTAAACAAACTATTTGCCTATAACTGTGAAAACAAACTTGAACTAACTCCCCCTAGGTCTAGTGTTTTGGAAAGGTCCTGAAGAAAGCAGAGAAACATGACTATCTGGCCCATGCAAATTAAAGAATTCAGCATGCTACAAATATCTGGGCATTTGGCTGACAGAGAAATGCTCACAAAGATACCACCTGGTGAAGCTAAGGCACAAAGGAACTTCAGTGGCATTCGAATTTGTAAGCTTAGCACCAAACTCCAAAGTCCTTCGTTCACCCCATTATTACATGTCGCCAGAGCAAAATGAATGTTTTCTATGTCCAATAGGCCTTTTGAGGCAGTTTTGCCTCTATATCACATCTGATAAAAATGTAATACCTTTTGGAGAGTGTTTTATCTACTCCACTGTAAACTGTTCCACTGTACTCCATGCTACACCACTCCACTGTACGCCGGTACTCTGTATGCTGCTCCAAAGTATGCAACTCCACTCTATGACATTCTACTGCAGATCTTCCACTGTAAGCAACTCCACTAAACACTAATCCACTCTATGCCACTCCATCCATGCCACTCGTTTCGATGCCTCCCACTCTATGGCACTCTATGTTTGCTAGTCTACTCTGCCCCACTCCACTCTACTCCACCCCAGTGTACGCCACTGCACGCTACTCCACTATATGCAATATACCTCTATGCGACTTAAGTCTGTTATTTCTCTGTATGCCACTCCCCTATAAAACACTCCACTGTACACTATTCCAGTCTATGCCATTTCAATGTATGCTAACCCCTTCCGAGCGGTCCAACACATAAGTTCTCCAGTGCATCAGACGGCTCCTGTGCATCCAACACCATTGCAGAAGAAATCCCTCTGGTGCAGGGACCAGAGGGATTTCTTTTACTTCCCCAAAGCCTCAGGAGCTGGGGAAGAGTTTCCCGAGCTCCCGCTGCCCCCCACTCCGTTTCTATGAAATAACGATCAGCGCGCATGTCGCGCTGATCTCATTTCTTAGAAACTGAAATGAGTCTTTAGGCTCATTTCAGTTTCACTTTCTACGTGCTCAGGGGGCTATCTCAGCTGCCCCCTGAGCACGTAGAAAGACGTGAGAGGTATCATTGAAAAGGGGAGAATCATGCTTTCCAATGAGCGATCCCCAAACAGGGATCCACCCACTAGACACCAGGGAGGGGGGAGCGGCCCCTTGGGCAAGGGCCTTTGCTCCTCCCATAATATTTTAGAATATTCAATCTTTCTACCAACCTGTGGGGCAGATGGGTGCAGTAGCCCACAATACCACTAAACATCAGGGATTTTTTGGGGGCTCTTGTCTATAGGGTGGGGGCTGCCCAAAATGGGGATTCCAGTGCCCCCTCCTCTGCGCCACAATGACAACCTTTCTGACCCTCCTGCGGGGCAGTAGCCCCCAATCTGCCACCCCGGGGGGGCAGAAAGCCGACTAGATGGCGGGGATTTGTTATGGTAAATTTGAATTAGGGTGGGGGCAGCCAATGCCCCCGCCCCACCACATTAACAGACTTTCTGCCCTCCCTGGGGAGAAGATGGGGGTAGTGGCCCCCAATCTGCCCCCCCGGGGGGAGGGGGGAGAGATCCCGGTAAACACCAGCGATTTTTTTTTGGGCTCTTGTTTATAGGGTTGGGGCTGCCAATGCCCCCACTCCCCCACAATAATTACAGTATTTTTGCCCCCCCCCCCGGGGAGCAGATGGGGGCTGGGGAGGGGTAGAAAGCCCACAAGGTGGCAGAGATTACGCTGGCTTTTTTATGCATGGGGGTGGGGCTGTCCAGAATGGGGGAACGCTGGGTGGGAGTACATTTGTGGATCCACGTAGATTCCAGAACTTTCCCACACAGAAATTTCAGAAAAAGTTCAAAAACTCCAGCTAGGCACTTTGCCAAAAAGGGTAATTTTTCACTGTGAAATAGTGGTATGTCTACCCACACAAGTAAGGTACCGTTTTTCTTGAAAGACTTTGGGGAACGCGTGTGTTTACAAACCCCACAAATCATATAAAATGCATTTAAAATGGTTGTACACGAAAAATCGAGCATTTTGTATAGTACACATTTAAGGGAAATGACTTAATTGTTAGCATATGATATGATTTTAGCAATGCTAACTGAATGAATCACGAAAATTACATTTATGAAAATGGCTCTTAGTTACAGAATAAAAAGGTCGAGACCACCCCATAGCAGAATATACAAACTGTTTTGGTTTGTGGATTAGGCTAATATTGTTTCTAGGAAGTGTTCAAGGAATTCTTGTTCTCTATGAATAGTTCTACTTTAAGCAGAGTACTCTTGTGTCAAAGTTCAATTTTGGAAAAAAAGTCAAATCAAATCAAATGATCAGCGCACACATCGTGCTGATCTAATTTCTTAGAAACTGAAATGAGCCTTTAGGGGAGAATCTTGCTTTCCAATGCGCGATCCCCAAACAGGGATCCACACACTAGACACCAGGGAGGGTGGAGCAGCCCCTTGGTCAAGGGCCTTTGCTCCCCCAATAATATTTTAGAATATTCAATCTTTCTACCCCCCCTGTGGGGCAGTTGGGGGCATTAGCCCACACTACCACCAAACACCAGGGATTTTTTTTGGGCTCCTGTCCATAGGGTGGGGCTACCCAAAAGGGGGATTCCAGTGCCCCCTCCTCTGCACCACAATGACAACCTTTCTGTCCCCCCCTGCGGGGCAGTAGCCCCCAATCTGCCACCCCGGGGGGGGGGGCAGAAAGCCCACTAGATGCTGGGGATTTTTTATGGGTAATTTGAATTACAGTGGGGGCTGCCAATGCCCCCACCCCATGACATTTACAGACTTTCTGCCCTCCCTGGGGAGAAGATGGGGGTAGTGGCCCCCAATCTGCCCCCCTGGGGGGGAAGATATCCCAGTAAACACCAGCGATTTTTTTGGGCTCTTGTTCATAGGGTTGGGGCTGCCCAAAATGGGCATTCCAATGCCTCCCACCCCTGTGCCACAGTGATAGCCTTTCTGCCCCCCCCTGGGATGTAGATGGGGGCAGTAGCCCCCAATCTGCCACCCCGGGGGGTAGAAAGCCCACTAGACTCCGATTTTTTATGGGTAATTTTAATCAGGGTGGGGGCTTCCCACAACGGGCATGCCAGTACCCCCACCGCCCCACCACATTTACAGACTTTCTGCCCCCCTGGGGGTACAATAGGGCAGTAGCCCCCAATCTGCCTCCCTGGGGGGGCAGAAAGCCCACTAGATGCCAGTGATTGTTTTGGGGGGAATTTAATTAGGAATGGGCATGCCAATGCCCCCACTCCCCCGCAATAAGTACAGTCTTTTTGCCCCCCCTGGGGAGCAGATGGGGGCAGGGGGTAGAAAGCCCACAAGGTACCAGAGATTAGGCTGACTTTTTTTATGATTGGGGGTGGGGGCTGCCCAGAATGGGGGAACACTGGGTGGGAGTACATTTGTGGATCCATGTAGATTCCAGAACTTTCTCACACAGAAATTTTAGAAAAAAGTTCAAAAACTATAGCTAAGCACTTTGCCAAAAAAGGGTCATTTTTCACTGTGAAATTGTGGTATGTCCACCCACACAAGTGAGGTACCGTTTTTCTTGAAAGACTTTGGGGAACGCGGGTGGGTGGAAATCTGTGGATCCATGCAGATTCCAGAACTTTCCACCACAGAAATGTGAGGAAAATATATTTTTTTGTACAATGTTTTAGGTTTACAAGGGATTCTGGGTAACAGAACCTGGTGAGAGGCAGCCAAGTCACCCCATCCTGGATTCCCCTTAGGGTCTAGTTTTAAAAAATGTATAGGTTTGCTAGGTTTCCATAGAGAAAATTATATTAATTAATTGACTGTAATTAGAATTATTTATTTAATTGATAATTAGTTATGCAAATTGTGTAATTAATGTATTTTTAAAGTTTTATTTTAGGTGCAGGTTGTGGGATTTGTCGGGGTAAAGAGTATGAACTAAAGTAATAATACTTTTTTATTCAAATTAATTACTTAATGATAATTTTTTAACTGGTGTAATTCTTAAATTTTTAAGATACATTCTGGGTTTGGGTTGTTGGGTGTTTAGGGGGAAGTTAATTATGAAAAGAATGTACTTATAATGAATTACTAATGTATTATTTATTATTTAATTGACAATTACGTAAATTGTGAAATTATCATATTTGCTAAGTTATATTTTCAGTGTGGGTTGATGAGTTTGTAGAGGATATGGTGGGAAGTTAATTAAGTAATTATTATTATTAATCGGAATTGAAATATTTAATTTATTGACACGCTTGTAAAATATGTAATTTTTTATGTAATATATTAGGTATGTTTTGCATTTGTAGGATAATAGGGTGGGATGTTATTTAAGCAATACATTTAAAATTATTTATTCAGTTATTAGAATTGTTTTATTTATTACTTAATATGTTTATTGTGTAATTCTTTTTTATTTCAATTACATAATAATTGTTACCTGTGATATTTGTGGGAATTTAGGGGTCCATTAGGATGGACTGAAGTCCGCCCACCACCCTAGCGGTGCTGGGACTGGCCGCCAGTGGTGCGGCGGTCCCGCCATGATAATTAGGATGCCACCACGACAGTGGCAGTGGTATCCCACATATATTACATTTTGGCAGGTGGTGCTGTAACCAGCACCCGCCACAATGCAATATATGCATGTTGTGCATTGGCATGCATAACGTGACAGGCACTGCGCGGTGCCTGCCACCTTGTGCCAGCCAATGTTGCCGACCCCACCGACCTCAAGAACTGCCGCCCCATCTCGCTGCTCCCGTTTCCTGCTAAAGTCATCGAGAAGACCGTCAACAAGCAGCTGGCTGCCTTCCTCGAGACGAACGGATCCCTCGACCTCTCGCAGTCTGGCTTCCGGGCCAACCACAGCACCGAGACCGCCCTGATCGCAGCCACCGACGACATCCGAGCACTGCTTGACAACGGAGAAACAGCAGCCCTCATCCTCCTAGACCTCTCAGCGGCCTTCGACACTGTCTGCCACCGTACGCTAGTGCAGCGACTCAGCAACGTCGGAATCCAGGAGAAGGCACGGGATTGGATCATCTCCTTCCTCGCCGGAAGGACACAGAGAGTCCGCCTCCCCCCGTTCAGATCAGAAGCCACCGAAGTCATCTGCGGCGTTTCTCAAGCCTCCTCGCTCAGTCCAACCCTCTTCAACGTCTACATGAGCCCCCTCGCAGACATCGCACGCCAGCACAACCTCAATATCATCTCCTACGCCGATGACACCCAGCTGATTCTCTCCCTCACCATCGACCCCGCCACCGCCAGAGCCAACCTTCACGAAGGGATGAAAGAGGTAGCCGAATGGATGAAGATCAGCCGCCTGAAACTGAACTCGGACAAGACGGAAGTCCTCATCCTGGGATCCTCACCTTCCGCCTGGGACGACTCCTGGTGGCCCCCCGCCTTAGGCAGCGCACCCAAACCAACAGACCATGCACGCAACCTGGGCTTCATCCTGGACTCCTCCCTCTCCATGACCAGACAAGTCAACGCCGTCTCCTCGTCGTGCTTCAACATCCTGCGCATGCTACGAAAGATCTTCCGGTGGATCCCCACCGAGACCAGGAAGACGGTCACCCAGGCCCTCGTCACCAGCCGTCTGGACTACGGCAACTCCCTCTACGCCGGAACCACCGCCAAACTCCAGAAGAGACTCCAGCGGATCCAGAACGCCTCAGCACGACTCATCCTGGACATCCCCCGTCGCAGCCACATCTCCGGTCACCTGAGAGACCTGCACTGGCTCCCGGTCAACAAGAGAATCACCTTCCGACTCCTCACCCACGCACACAAAGCCCTACACAACCAAGGCCCAGGATACCTCAACAGCCGCCTCAACTTCTACGCGCCCAGACGCCAGCTTCGATCGACCGGCCACGCCCTCGCCGCCGTTCCCCGCATCCGAAGAGCCACCACAGGAGGGCGGTCCTTCTCCTACCTCGCCGCCAAGACATGGAACTCCCTCCCGACCCACCTCCGCCTGACCCAGGACCACCTCGCCTTCAGGAAGCAACTCAAGACCTGGCTGTTCGAGCAGTAGCGGACCCCCCTCCCCTAGCGCCTTGAGACCCTCTGGGTGAGTAGTGCGCTATACAAATGCTTGATTGATTGATTGATTGATTGATTGATTGATTGTGTGGTATCATGGGTACCCCCAAATGCAGCACACCACCCCTCTAAACCCGGGGGCCCGCAACAGGTCTCAAAGAGAACTCTGCATGCCTTTCCATGGCGGAGTCTCTGCCATGGATAGGCATTGAAAATGCCTCATTGTAATATGGATGGCATTGCCTGCAAGGCACCACACTATATTATGGGTCTTTTCTGCCCGGTAGGCAAACGTGAAGATTGCCTACCGATGGAAAAGAGGCAGATGTTCTTTCCATCCGCCGCGGTAAGCCCTGCCATGCTAATGCTGTGGGGGTAACAGGCCGTCCTGCAGGGTGTTTTGGCCATGCTAATGAAAAACTGGATTTAACCTCGTCCAAATCCCATCTAAAAGAGGTGACCAATTAGTTGTCATTGTCATAAGAAATTATCTCGAAGCTGCATGCTTTGATGATCTGTACCAAGGGGGCAACGTATATGTTAAATAAAGTGGGACTTAACAACCAGTTGTACCCCCTTATCAATGAGCAGGGAAAGGGATTTAAAATGGTCCAAGGCGATCTTTCAGAAAGTCAATGAACCATTAAAGTCCTTTGCCATAAACACCAATGTTATGCAGCCTGTGAATTAGGATATTATTGGGGACCATATTGAAAGCTGAGGACAAATCCAGCAGCACAAACATTGCCCTGATACCAGTGTCAAGGGTCTTACGTGGTCTCTGTGCTAAAAAATGCTCTGATTCGCAATTGAGAAGGGTCCAGGAGCCTGTGCTCTTCCAGGAATGCAGAGAGCTGCTTGTTTTTAGTGTTCTCCAAGATTTTGCTTAAAAGAGAGAGCAGCAAGATGGGGCAGTAGTTTGAGGGGTTTCCTGGATCAGCGTTAGATTTCTTAAATAGGAGACTTGAGTAGCTTTCCAGGCCATGGGACACAGAGTAAGTGCATAGAGAGGTTGAAGAGGGACATACGGGAGGAGCAAGGAGATTCTCATCAAAGTACTGGTGCGGGGGTGTCACAGGTCATGGGAAGAGCCCAATTTTGCTGATTCTAACCACAGTTGAATCTGCTCCAAGGTGCAATGTTCAAAACTCTCCAGATGACATGTAGCCTTTGTAGAGGGCAAACTAAAGTTATGTAGATCCTCTCGAGGTCTCCGGATTATAGGAAAATTTGCAAAATTATTTTCATTTTCTCCTCATAAAAATGCAGTAGAGTCACATAAGTCCTGAGCTGCCGGGACCACTCTTTAACTGCAGAGGTTAGTGGAACAACAAGCTCATCTGTTAGGATGACTATCAGTTTGAAAGAATATGCCTGTATGTAATGATTAAATGCCAATAAAATATAGTTAAAAAAAAAACAGGCTCATAGTTTGAAAAAATCATGAAGTGCTTTAAAAAGTACTTTTGTCGGGTTGCCTGCTTGCTCATTTTTTATTAAAAATATGACATGTTTCCTGACCTTTTGAGCATCAATTTCAATTCTTCTTTGTCCGAAGAGAATTTGGACTTTCACCATTACCTTTCTTACCTTTTGCACTTGGATTTCTCCATTTTTAATTCAGCCAAAAGCAGGACGTTGCCAGGTGCCTGTTTAAGGGGAGAGATTTGCTCAAGTGCCCAGGAGAAGGAATTATGGAAGTTAGCCAGAGCTACATTTAAGTTGGTACAACTAGGAGGCTCTAAAGGAAGATAACCCTGAGAAAAGGAGTCCAATGAGACATGTTTCTATTGTGTAGTAGCATGCCTAATCTTTTTTTTATCTTTGAAAACATATTTTATTGAGTTTAAGTGATACCCTCTGGGCTGTGGCCCAGCACATACATACTGAGACATTGGGTAAATAAAAAAATAAAAAACCCAGATTTTGTATGTATAATTAAAACCAATAACATTTAAAACCAAAGCAACATTGTGTAGACATTTCCTTTACCTGTAAAGTTTGTTAACCAAGTTGTAGTGTTTGTGACACTAGAACTATGATTTTGGATGTGACATGAGGTGACCTGGAAAAGATGTGGAAACATCTTCCCTAGGGGGTCTGGGAGGGAAGGGGAGGAAGCTCTATGTCCCGGTAGTCTGCCCATTTAGACCAAATTTTAAAGGACAACCTCTCGCCTGCAAAACAGCAATTTCCGCCCCCATGCATCTGTCCAGTTCCGTCCGCCACATCCCAATCACGGGGCAGATGTTCCCTTCCACATTGAAGCAATATCCCACTTAGCTATGGTCAAGGCCAGGAATAATAGGTGTTCTTTGTACAGTTTTCCCACAATTCCATCAGTGCTATGTAATAGGAATAATTTGGGGCCCAGACAGGCAGAGACCCTATGCCGAAAGGGCTACAACACAGTACAGTCCCAGACCATGTGGCTAACATTTCCCTCATCTCTGCCACAGCGTAGACATTGGGGGATTTCTATGACACCCATCTTCCACAGACAGAGTCGAGTATAGTACACCCGGTGTCTGTATTTAAATTGTATGAGGCGGTTTTTAGAAGATGCAGCGGTATTTAGAAGATACAGCGGCTCCCAGGGGACTGGCTATTGCCTCAGCCCAGTTGTCGTCCAACAAGTCTGGAATATCTGTCTCCATGCCCCTCTAGTCTTATGAAGGGTCGTTTTGGCATGTGTTGACAGGGTCTGGAATATCAGTCTAATTTTATGGGTGTCAGATCTCCCATGAGAAGGCGGCCCTCCAATGGGTGGAATTCTGGAAGAGAGTCCAATACACAAATTGTGGGTGTGATGGCATGGTGGAACTGTAAAATTGCGACTTATGTAAGTGAAATTCTGCCTGCAGCTGGTGGAAGGACTTCAGTGCGGTGCCCTTCATCATATCCCCAAGGGTGGAGATACCTATTAGGTCCCATTTACAGAATCCCGTTAAGGGGGCAACATGTCGCTGAGGATTGCCATGACACAAGGGGGTCAACCCTGTATCTCCAAATCCAGATAGTTTTTTGACTAGCATGTGGGAGAAAATCTAGTTTCTGTTTACTATATAGTAACTGAAGGAGGGGCTCCCCCTCCATCGTGAAGTGCTCCAAAGCAAATGCAGGATCTGACGGTGTACTATACTACCATTTAACCAATGGCTGTAACTTCCCTTATCTATGTCAAGCAGAATGGCACCTGTCAAAATGGTTGTGCTCCCGCAATTCTTATACTTGGTTCAAAATATCTCTATTCCTCTGTACGGGAGCTTCTTTGCGACTCTTCGCTCCTACCTCCTGCGTTTGGTGTGGGGCAGTGGCCAACCCAGGGTCAGCTGGGAAGCTCTCACTTTGCCCTTTGAATGTGGGTGTTTTGGGGTTCCTAATTCCCTTATTAAATATTTAATTGCAATGTGTATTTGTTTGCGCCACTGGTTCCATGCAGATGCTAGAATACCGTATCTCAGGCCTGAAGCAGACCTCGCCCTCCCCTGTCCCCTTTCAGTGCTATTGCCGGTGGGATGCCACGTGATCCCCAGGATTTACAAACCCTTTCCACAATCAGTTGGGCATGGAAACAACTACCTCACGTCATTGGGGCTGCACTGCTTTATTCTCGATCCCTCCCTTTTGCTGGGAACCTCTGGATCCCCATCATCAAGGAGGCTAAAGTCCAGCAGACACTTTCGAAATTTAAGCTGGTGACCTTTGGGGATTTATTCCCGAACAATCATGTTTTCTCGCACTGTGAGGACGCCCGCTTCTCAGACGCCTCCTGTCTTGACCATTTCATTTTATGTTGGTTATTGAGTGCACTGAGTTCTACTGTCCTGACTTACCCTATAGAGCCACCTGACTGCCCTACATTGTCACACCTCATCAAGGATACCAGTGGTGACCGCTTAATGTCCAAAATGTATAAAGCTTCTATCACAGTTCTTCCGCCTAGGGATTTGAAACTGAGACAGGCATGGGCAGCCCCTATCGGACTACCCATGGCATTCTTGTTGCAAACAAACCCGTAAGATCTCTTTTAATTATAGGCATAACATCTTACATTTCAAATTCCTCTCGTGGTCCTATGTCATGCCTTGCATTGTCCACCGGATGGACTCCTCCAGGCCTCACATGTCATCCTTGTAAGACCCCCGGGCAGACTTCGTGCATATGGCATGGTCCTGTACTAGCGTTGCCTCGTTTTGGGGCTGAAGTTTTCGAGGCAATCTCTTCAATGCTAGACCGATCCCTCCCTCCATCCCCCCTCATGGCCCTATTGGGATATGTTGGAGATCTCCCCAAATCATGTCAGTGTTTTTGTGCCGTCGCTCTATTGTTGGCTAAAAGGGAGGTTGCTATTTTCTGTGGAAACAAACGCTACCGCACTGTAACGGACTGACTGTATAGCATAAATTATTGCAATACCAGTACAGAATTGTACGCCCAGTTGCAACCCCTGTATCCCTCCCTCTTGATATTTGGCAACTCTTCAAATTGTACCTATTAGACCAGACGTTGTTGAGCTCACAAGCAGACCTAGAGCCCACCACCGAGCAGTAATACTGTACTTATTGTATTTCTTCATCTCTACAATGTATGTACCCAGGGTTATAGACTGATACGAAATGTTACGTTGTGGCGAAACGTGCATAATTGTGGATCTTAAGATCTTTTGATTGTCTTTGTTGGGAAAAATCGTAAAATAAAAGCTTTAAAAACACACAAAAAAAACCTGTGGCAGCCCTAGCTGTAGTGCAGCTCTACTTCACTCATTAGAATTGGCTGGGGGCAATGCCTCATGATAAATGAAAATGCGTGCACCCGGAGCACCCAAGCGCTGTTCTTAGGAGAAATGATTAGGTGGGACATAGGAGGTCTATAAAAATGCCCTAGGGGGACCAAGGTGATAGAACATCTTACCATAAAACTGCACCTGACATTAATTAGCAATTGACGTACCAACCATGGGAATCTAAAATTTACCAAAATACAATCTCCTTGGACAGCTGGTGAATTAGGCCCTATCCAAGTACATCTCCGACAAAGCAAAATATCTCTTGCATGGAGAAAGGACATGCCTCTGTGTTGGGCTAACCAATGTCTAACCAATCTAAGGTTTTAATTAATAATTCATCTTATGATTCACGTTGGTAATTTCTTGAGGAAGGTACTCCCAAAAGTACAACCACATAGGGGCAAGCAGCAAGAGGATGGCTATGACATTTAGTGGAAAAGGAGGCTACTTCGTTTGAACACTTATTCCAAGACCCTTCAAGGTTGGATGACTATGCTGAAATATGTGAGCTATCCTGGCTGATGAGGGCTGAAAGCCCGAAACCGGTCCTAGGATGCTTGTTTCCAGTCCAGGGCAGACCTGGCTTTGCAGTTCGGGCTGGACTGTTCCCATGGGGCACAGGGTCAAGACTGATTTGCATATGGCTGTGTTCAAACTGGAATGGGATGGTGAGCAATAAAAAAACGATGGATATAGGCCCAGATCTCTGTACTGGGGTGAATGTATGACATTGTTCTCTGCATTCTGTCCATCAACTGTTGTTTTTGAAATATGTGAGGGGTCTGCTCCCTGCCTGGTCAGTGTATGAGGTTTGCGCAACTGATCTGGGGGAGCAGAGCTACTAAATGGTGCAGGAGACCCGTGTGTTAATGCTCTGCCACCCGCCAAAGGCACATCCCTTTCTGTCACCATCATGCTGGGCCGGGTAGAACCATTTTTGGTGGTGCCTAAATGGGATACATGTCTGACACTGGATGAGGAAAAAGTCAGTTTGGTCTCAATAGAATCCAGAAGTGGAATCAAAGGGGAGAGTTCTGATTTGAGCATAACTCATAGCTTCCTAAAGAGAGTCTCTAATTGGCCTGTCAGGAGTTCATAGGTTGTGTTAGTAAGGCAATTCTTCTCATGTAATGATAAGAGAGGGACGTTGTGCTGTGTGCTATTACAGACTCAGACTCTTGCGGGACATCAGAGAAAGAAGGCACAGACCTTTGCATTTGCTTACATCCTTTGCCACGTTTTGGTCTCTTTATCGGGAATCCTTGCTTCTTGACATGTATGAGGTGTTCAAAATAGCGGGAGAAAAAGTATTGTTACAATCAATGGTAGATCCTTGAATGGTGGTAGGAAAAATACTATTTGAGGGAGAGACTGATGAAGATTCTGAGGGGGAGCAAGGTAAAAGACCAGCTGGCCCACTGTTCCCACCTACATTTAAGGAAAGCCTGCGCTCAGTCACTGTGATGTCGTTGCTGATAGCGCTAACAGCACATTCCAGCGTACAGTCTATAGACCAACAGCAACCTCCCAGGATAGTTCAGAAGTGGAAAACAAGAAGGAAAAGTACATCTATCTCATTGCCCTTTCCCAAATGCAGCCTCTCTGGCTTTGCTATGACATCCACAGAGTCTCTGAGCAAGAAGGGCTCAGAGTGGGCCCAGCCCATCCTCGGTCGGCTGCAGATGGGTGCGGAAGGGTCTGCTCTTGGACCACTGGATGACCGCATCTGGTTAAAGTGTCTCCTGGCGTGGGAAATGTGGCCCTCATTGTCTCTGGCACTGTTGGTGCTTGTGGTTCTGACCCCTATGTCTCAGTTTTTTCCCTCGCAGTGGGTGACCGCACCTTATTAAAGCACCTCCTGGAGTGGGAAATGTGTCCCCCATTGCTGCTGGCACTGCTGGGGCTTGTGGTCCTGCCCCCTCTGTCTCCGGTTGTGTCACGTACAGCGGGCGACCGCAACTGGTTAAAGCTCCTCCTGGCATGGAAAATCCAGTGTCCTGGGTCTCCGGTTGTGTTTTAAAATAGATATATTTTTTAAATGATTCCTCACCTTGCTCCTCCCTCCTTCCTCCTAATCGAGGTCGATGGCGATCGGCGGCTCGTGTTTCTTTTTGGCGTGCCTGTGATTAGAGCTTTCCCCGCTGCTCGGAAGCGAGGGGGAAAAAAACGGAAAGAAACGGCGCAACGGTTTTTGCCTCCCCCGATGTTTCTACGTTGAGGACGTTTGAACGCTGGCTGCCGGTTTCAAGATAGCCGGTGCCTTCTGGAAAAGCAATCTCGTAACCGCCAAGAGCAGGTGAGCTCAGCCTTGAGTTTAAGTCAAGGTTCTCCGGGGTTGCTTCCCTGCAATATGGAGTTCTTTTTCTTTTAGGGCTCCTCAGTACCGACTTTGTACAACTTGACAGTGTCTCACGCATAGGGGGGCAGTTTCCTGGACTTGGACTTATTTGTACTCAGCACCCTGATATTGGATACATAAAAGGAGAAGGGGGAGAGGAAAAAAACGTAAAAAACTTTCGGTGCCTTTTTTTTTTTTCACGAAAGGAAACTCGAGGCTCCTAACCCACTTGACAGATAAGAGGTTTTCTTTTTTTGTGTGTCTTGGGAGAAGTGGAAACTTGGGTGGCACAACCTACTGTTTATTTGACCTCAGGGAGTGGAGAAGAGAACTCTTAGTATCGCTAAGAGCAATTTTGACAATATGGGCAAGCTCCTAAAGGCGTGGATCAAAGCTAAAGCTCGGGGACCGCTTTGACCCTGAGTGGGCGCACAGAGGGGGGCTCTAAACTTACCTGCTATCCCGGATCTTTGCTAGGCACCACACTATCGCTGGGTCCCTGACGCTGTGGTTGCCCCCGCCGCCGAGCTGGTGACAACGCTCGGCCACGGAGCGGGGTGGAAACTACAGCTCCCAGCCTGCCTTGGGAGGACAACACCGCCCACTTCCTGCACAGCGCGCCTGGAGGCGCTTAAATCCCGACAGCTTCCTCCGTGTCGCGGAGCCTGGGCAGAGGGCGGGCCATCTGTGGCCATCCGAGGCCAGAGGAGGCCGGGACGGGGGCACCCCCCTCGGTTCTGAACTAATAAGGAAGAAAAAAGACAAAAGGTACAGATACCCATTGACATTTCTCTGTTTCTTAGGTTCTTCACAAGCATCACTATAGTGGAACTGTTGAACTAATATTTGGTAGTTGATGCTGATTACGCTATGACCTCCCAGAGTGACTTGCTTAGGGGAACGATGGACTATTATATTAAGAGGGCAACATTCCCTATTGCCAGTGAACTAGAGAGAATAGATCGATCTCCAGCTATGGATAGTTCTCCCAGTATGTGTTCTCCTTCTCAGTCTGCCGATGCAGCTCCAGTTATATCACTTCTGGAGGAACTGAACAAAATGTGTAAATCCACGTATGCTCGCGTGGATTCAGGAAATGTGCAAATCAGTGCTCCTATTAGCCCAATAGCAATGACTAGTCTTCGGTCCAGCAGTCAAGTTCAGCTAACCCAAAGCACACAGGGTACCCCCCCTTATAACACGTCCAAAAGAAAACTCTCAATCTGTAGTGTCCCCTCAGGTCTTTTCTGCTAAAAGGAAGAGAGATGGGGTTAAATAAATGGGGAGTCAGGCCAAGCAACAAAAACTAAACCCAAATCTCCCACTACCCAACATTTCCAGCCCTGACACCTCAAAAACACCTATCATGCTTCTTTATTGGCCTCGATAGAAAACATGATGAAGTCAATACTATCCCCATTGATTGATAAAATGGCTAGCCTAGAGAATAGGCTCACGGTGTCGAGGAAGCAATCAAGGCCAATTCGTCACTTGTAAAAACTTTGGCAGGACCCTCTCAACCACAGCGCCCTGCCCTCACTGAAATGCCTAAAACCACGATTCAAAGTAAGATCACCCGTAATCAACTAGTAACCCTATATTTGAAAACTTCAAATCCTCCGAAAGCTGCCACAACAGCACGGAGTTCTTACCCTAGGGTAGGGCCGAACAAAGAAATGACATCACATAAGGGAACAGCCGTTAATCGTGACAATATGTCACTCAAAACTAGCCATCTACATTTGCCACCAGAGGCCGCTCCTATTGTGTGCGTCCTCTCGGGAATCCCAGAACTTATAAAGGGGAAACATGAAAGTCATCAGAACCTAAGAAATAAGGTTGTGTTCTTGCTAACCAAAAACAGACCTCTGCCACCCACCATCGATGGCACCATACTAAGCGTTAGAAGGGTGGGCTGGCTAGGACCTCTTCCTAAAGATATTGCGGGCGATTTGGTGCTTGTAAAATTTAGGGAATAACTACGTCGTCCCATATCTCCAATCTTGGCAGCCACAAATAGGAGATGGTCCTATATCTATCCGGGGCCTAAGTGAATTCTACCCTAGAACATTATATGTCCCATCGCAATGTCAAAAAGCACAGAGCAACCATCTGATGGACAGAAGTGGTCTTGTATCGAGTGGTGCCTTCATTTCCACATTTAATCAATTTGATCTACTATCTCGCTCTCCAATGATTAGCTGATTTATTCTATCAATTTAATCCCATTTTAACAGATGTTATTTTTATGAAATGAAATGTATTGGTGTATATTTATGTATTGTTGTTGCTTTTATGATTTTTATATCGAAATTGAATAAAGCTAATCGAATCGGATATTTAATACAATGATATTCATTACATCAATATTTTGGTCACAGTATTTTGGTATGAGGATATTTTGAGGGTTGATATTGTGTCAGTGAACCGTTGACAGATTGGTCAGTCATGCTCTTCCCTGCTGCGTCTATCTTTTTAATTTCTTTGTCTGGTGGGCTTGCCTGTTTTGCAAGTTTGCCCTTTTTTCTCGCTGTAGCGACCACCAGTGAATCAGGAGGCAGTTGGACTTCAATGTATGTGGGGTCAGTTGGAGATGACTAGTACTTTTTTATGATACGGGCCTTGACTAGTTCTTTAAAGATGTCACATGTGCACCTCATTATACCCTTAAGCATATGCAGATACTGTGTGGATCATTGGCTGGAGGAGAGGGTTTCAATTACGAAATCATATTCTATTTGCTCAGTGTGGAGCTTGACTTTATGGTATGCAGCTGCTTTACCTATGACAGCATCGTATACAGTGGTGTCATCTGGGGAGAGGGCTTTGTGGGGTAGAGATAGGGGTCTGTGTCTGACGGTGGTTCCATATTATATGTATCCCATGGGCCATCAAAGGTGGAATGGAGTACTGGTCTCCATCAGCCTTTTCTCCCTGAAAGAATGAATAGAACCCTTTGGAGAATATGGTGCTGGAAAAGGCGGTGAAGGTGGTGCAACAGGTGATGGTGGTGGACTGGGGTGCACTGAGCTAGTAGCTTTGCCAGCCTTTCTTCCTGTCCTTCAGCAGTACAGGAATGTCCAACGCCTCCTCAAATGTTAGCTGTCACTTAGTTGGTTGTGCACCAGTATAGGGAGGGCTTGTCAGGATTCGGACAGTATCCGGTTGTGTGTTGTACTTTTGTCTGGAGTCTATTTTTTCTTTGAGCTGTTGAATGATAGGCTCAACCGGTTTGGATCCGGCCTTTTTTGTTGTGCAAATGAGTAGTATTTCAGCTACAACACAGCTTTTGGCACCAAGGGCTTCAATGCTGAGGGTCTTGGGTCCGAAGGTGTCGGTTTCAGCATCAAGTAGGAATGATGATTCGGTGCCGACACTATAGGCTCCAATGTTTGGCTCAACTCTGATGGTGTGGGAGTCGTCTCAGGAGCATGGGTCTTCTGATGTGTCTTGGACGCAGAGCCAGGGCTGGGTGTTTCTGACACAGCTATTTGGTCAGTTCAGGGTGTTACACGACCATTTAGGATGGCCTGTTGGTGTTGGAGCCAGAATGGATTCAGTCCTGTACATACAGCTTGTTCCAGTGTGAGATCCTGCATCTCTAGTTTGGTGCCATCATCTGCTGCTGACCCAGGGCATAGACCTCCTCCTGAAGGTAATCTGGTACAAAGATGTGTAGTGTGTAGTTGGCACTGATCAGGACATCTAAAGTTGTCAAGCTCATCGATCATGCAGTGTTTTCTTGGACTAAAAGGATTTGCAGGCTTCGCAGGTTGCTTCCAGAGGGTACAGAGAGGCACAAGTTACACACCTGGTGTTGGTCGGTGCGGGGAAACTTGGCGTGGAAGCGAGGGCAAAACTCGAAGGGCATCCGTTCCATCCGCAGATGGACATGGTGCCCGCTGGTATCAAAGTAGGTTTGCCCCGAAGGGGACCACGGTTCTCCCCAACGAGACAGATTTTGATGAACGACTGAAACTGAAGAAGGATAGAGTACTAACCGTGCTCGAAACAATACCGACATTAGGCCTCAAAACCAGGTAATGACGATGTCGAGACAGAGCAGAAGAACACTCATCCGAACCTGAGGGCGGAAGAAAACAAATGAACAATGGAGCCATGACCATGCGCATTACCAGCAAGAGGAAGAGTCAACATACCTTGTACCTCAAAAGACTTCTTCAACAAAAAACAACTTGCACACATCTGAGCCCAACACTAGATGGTGTGATTATACTAAACCTGTTTTGCCTACAGCCACACATGACTCGAACCACAGTTTATTCCTTATTTTAAGCAGAAAATCTTTTGTATTAGGAGCACTGGTGAAAGACAGGCCGCTGAAGCCCCTATTTTGCAGCGTCCCCCTGCCCTTCAGAGGGGCTTCCATTCAGCCCAAGGTCAATAAATAGCTGTGAGTTAAGGGAGACTCTGGGGCCCCTCATCACATTCTGCAGGGGGAGGTCATGATTTTGTGTCAAGTCACTGATTTGGAGGGAATCCAGCAGTCAGCAAACACTACATATTTCAGAATAGGTATATGCTGGATGCAGCACTATGGCACAGAAATCCAGAGCATGTGGACTGAGGAAGTGACAACAATTAAATTAGTAATTACACATGACAGAAATAGCTCATGAATGAAGATCAAAACAATTACGTTTGATGGATATTGAGATTTCACAGTTGGAATATAAAAACAGAATATGGTCACTGTGTAAAACAGGCTCCACTTACTGGCGAAGCGCCGTGCTCGTCTCCAGTCTAAATGTGAACATAAAACAAATTCAACTAAGACTGATGCTAAAACAATTTGCCATACATTTACAACAAAGTAGAACAGATATCTGCATTGTGTTTCATTGACCTATTAAAATGAAGAAAATAAGTTTGATAATTTGACAACTTAGAGCGCTAGATGGGTATTGTTTATTGTATCAAAATTCAAAATGATAAATACGTCTTTCAAAGCAAGATTCAATTAACTGCTAGTGAATATAGTAGTGTAAAGTACCAGGTCTATTATGCTAGTAAGGTTTTGATGTGTCTCAAGCTACAATGAATGGGTTATAAAAAGGTGTTTTCTTACCTGAAAAGAATTTTAGACAGAAGAGAGCTAAGAGATGTAGTTAAATCTAGATTGGATAAGTCTAGGGTTACATCACTTAATGTGAAATGTCCCAGTTCCCCAATTTTTTGTTTGTTGTGTAGTAAGTCGGAGGGTTCTTATCTCAGACTGCTTTATATAAAATATGGAATTTAACATCAAAGAAATGTCAACTAATCGTTTCGTAAATTGTTTTAGATGTCATTATAGGGTTGGGTTTGTCTTATTGCCTGTCAAACCTTGACCACTTTGGAATACACTTGGGGTTTTCTTCCAAACGGGACTTAGCTACAAAAGGACATAAGCAAGAAATATAGAAATGCATATAATCCGTACTACGGGCACCAGATTTAACTATTTGTTGCTGTTATGAAACTATCGGGCCTCAGTAATGATGAGATTTTCGAAAATAATTATCAACTGTTTGTAACCCACTATGGGGAAAATAAGAATGTTGAACCAAAATACTGCATGGAAAACCCACTAAGGTGAATGTAATGAATTGAACTACAAATACCGCAATGCCTACGGGCGATGATGTTCAAATAGAGGTTTGCGGGGCGAAAAAATGAGGAGTTATCTGTAATGCTGACTTGATAAAAAATATAAAATGCAAATGAATATTATCACAGTATTGACTTGTATTATCGATATTATGTTTTAATGAAATAACACGTCCTCAACAAGCACGCATGTCCAAAAACGTTAATGGTCCAATATCTTTGACAGCCGTTGTAACCAAAGAATACACAAAGGATGTATAGTTGGTAGCTCACTATAATGATGGTAACAGTCATATATTTTTTCAACAAGTAGAATGGTGATATAACACTATGATGATATTAGACCAGCCTAAGATGGCGCCCGCATTCTGAATTCAATGAACTGATTGCTCGAGTCCTTCTACTATGTTAACACTGCAGTGCATGTATTGTCCCGTTTTTCGGAATCACACTGTGTGAACAAGCCGCTACGGCGGTGAAACGCGTAACGGTGGGCTTATGATATTTAATAAACCCCTAATTTGATTGCATCCTACGAGTGTTTTCTGTGTCAGCGGATCCTGAGAGCGCGAGTGGGAACGCCGTTTTTTCTGTATACCGTTTTTTCTGTATATTGGAAGCCGGTTTCTCTGCCGGACTCGTGACACCCTGAGGATTGGGGACACCATTATGGAGTTTTTTCGTTACAAATATATATATATATATAGATATATATATACAGGCATTACCTGTTGGCAGTCGCCAGTAGGTAGTTATAGTTAGGACCTATTATCCATAGGAGAACCGCAACATTCTATTGGCATTAACTTTGGCGTTGATTGATGAATCTTCTTGATATTTTCCAAACTTTTTGCCAGCTCAGTTCCGCTCCTTCCCTGAAAGTTTGTGAGTGATTGGTCAAGCAGCGGGGGCCGAGAAAAAAGGTCCCAAAAAGTTTTTCCCCGTGCAATTTCCCATAGGACCTTTAGACACGGCTACAGCCCGAACGGCTGAACGGAATTACACCAAATTTGGCAGAGAGTTAGTCCTCAGTTCCGACTTGTGCCTTTTGCTTATATGGTGTCAATTTGTACAGTAGTTCCTGAGAAAATGACGGTTAAAGTCCTTTATATATCTATGGGCGTACCCAAAGCACAGCCTGCACGCACCCTGCCGTGCAGCAGCTGCATGCTGATTGGCTGTCAACAGTCAAAATCAGAAAGTGTTGCCAGCCATCTTGTGCCTCGGTAGAACCAAGGCACAAAAAAAAACAAAAAAACGCCGCAAAATGCTAAAAGGGGGCAGGGTAGACACATCCTGACCCTTTAGGCCTGCTCAGGGGGTCCCACAAGGACCCCCAGGGCCAAATTATTTTTTTTAAAGACGTGATCGTCCCTAATCCCCACCCCCTCCTAGCACAACTCTGCAAAAGCGCCCCCTGGTGCGTTTGCAGAGGGGAAACGAACTCCCCTTGAATACTGGAGGTCCCTGGGGGTCAACTAGCCCATTAGGAACCTCCAGTTGTAACTGTAAATGTATAGTGCTTTTCCTACACTACAGCTGCGTAAAGTGTCAGAAGAGTTGTCTCCAGTGACGATGTGTGTGTAACTTTGCAATCACGCCGAAGGGCGCCAGGGCCCCTTGAGCGAGCTGTCCATCATAGAGGGTAAAGGGCGGGAAGACACTAGTGCACACTGCTAGTGTGTGCAGCGGGGCCAAACGGGCTGGGCTTCTAGGCGAGTTCACATGCCTCTTCTGCTTATAAAAGGTCAGAGAGCAGCAGAGCAGCAGATGAGGAGAAAGTAGCTCCTGCTCACAGGAACTGCACGGGGATTGCGCACGTGAAAGTTATGGATGGAAAGGCCTCCATCAAGCATCACAGCTAATTTTCGACAGTAGGTATGGGGAGAAAGCACACCTGCCGAGCCTCGACGAAGCTCACGTTTTTTGGGCTGATTAATGTGTTACTTAATTTGAGCTTTAACTCGGGCACCTGCTTTATTTATATTTGTAAGTGCTTCCTGTTGAGGTTTAATTTTGTGACAGGAGCATCGTGCCAGAATGAATCCTGCCCTGCATATTTCCTCAAAAAGTGGCCCCCGATTTGTGCGATACCTCTACTCAACTGGAGTACTTTCTACTGGCTAATCAGTAAGTGCTACCTTGTTGGGTAAATGTATAGTGCTTTTCCTACACTACAGCTGCGTAAAGTGTCAGAAGAGTTGTCTCCAGTGACAATGTGTGTGTAACTTTGCAACTACGCCGAAGGGCGCCGGGTTCCCTTGAGTGAGCTGTCCATCATAGAGGGTAAAGGGTGGTAAGACAGTGCACATTGCTCGTGTGTGCGGTGGGGCCAAATGGGCGGGGCTTCTAGACGAGTTCACATGCCTCTTCTGCTTATAAAAGGTCAGAGAGCAGCAGAGCAGCAGATGAGGAGAAAGTAGCTCCTGCTCACAGGAACTGCACGGGGATTGCGCTTGTGCAAAGGCCTCCATCAAGCATCACAGATTAATGTGTTACTGAATTCGAGCTATAACTCGGGCAACTGCTTTATTTATATCTGTAAGTGCTTCCTGTTGAGGTTAAATTTTGTGAAAGGAGCATCGTGCCAGAATGAATCCTGCCCTGCATATTTCCCCAAGAAGAGGCCACCGATTAAGCGATACCTCTACTCAACTGGAGTACTTTCTACTGGCTAATCAGTAAGTGCTACCTCGTTCGGTAAATGTATAGTGCTTTTCCTACAGTGCAGCTGCGTAAAGGTCCAGAAGATTTGCCTCCTGTGATCGTGTGCCAAAAAAAACAAAATCCGCCCGCGAGCAAAGTGTGCAAACACAGCAAATTCAGGGATACCATGGAGTATGTAGATATCTCCAGGAGCATCACACAATTCCTGACAAGCACCACGAGCTTTGTCATCTATGCCATTGAATGTAGTTGTAAACGTTGGTACATTAGGAGTCCTACCTGCACTGCAAAGAAAAGGGTCCTTGAACACCTTAGGCCCATCTCGAAAAACAACCCAAAGTATCCGGTGGCGCGTCATTTTTATTACAAACATTTCTCCAACACTGCTGAGCTAATGTACCTGATCCTAGAACAGATTCCCAAAAATCCCAGAGGAGGGGACAGGGTACTTACTCTTAGACAATGGGAATCAAAATACATTATTGATTTTCAAACTAAACACCCGGGGGGATTAAACATGGATGAGGAATTGGCAATACATCTAAAGCGTTACAGATGAAAGTTTCTCTTTTCTGTTTTGACAATTTACCCTACTCTTTGTCTTTCTGTGTGATACAGGATTAGATAATCGTGATCTGGTTATCCGCTTCTTCTGGAGGAGGAGTGTGCATTAGAAAAAATTGTTTTTAATTTGTGCATATATTGTCTTTGATAATGTCTGCTTAACACAGGATACACTCGATTTTAATGTGTGCTTTTTTCTTTTTTCTTTTGTTCTCTCTGCAGGCTGAAAAGGAAGGGGCCCACTCACTGGTATAGACCATCACAGGCAGCCTACCCTTTTCACCGAGACTGTTCCTGTCACTTCACTCCTTAATTGGGTATTGTCACTGAACTGTGTTCTACAGCACGGGTAACGGACAACTACATTCCTTTGTCATCATGCACATCACCGGTGTGTCCCAAATATGGACACACTCTAACTGTTGTTGCTGGATCACTTTGGGCACTTGTCCGGTACTGTGCGTGAGCCATATGGCATGCCAGTTCTCTGTTTTCCCAGACCTTCACGTCCTTGCTGTGAGCTGGGCACTTGCCCATGATTCGTACCTTATGTAACAGCTGGCATTGCAATTATACTTATAATCACTTAGATTATTATTATTATTTTTGACCACATAACCTTCAATCACCCCCACCCCCTTTCTTTTGTGAACAGCATTTATATTGCTGATTAGCACTCAAGTTTGGCATATTTGATGCTATTACAGCTACCGCTTAGTGCATACATATGTCATAGCATATCTTGCATTGGCATAACACTTGTGTCGAAGGTCGGGGGACCCAGTTGCTTTTTGACATATACTTCACGGGGCTTTAACAGCATCATGCAGCTCGTTGTGAAGCCTATAACGGTGACTTGAGTGAACTTTTGAAGTATTGGTTTGTGATAAAGATGAAACTTGAGCATAACATTGTATCTATTTTAGGATACCAATGACATATGATTTATTGTATGGTCTTATAACCATTTGGTTCAGATTGTATTTGTAAACCAGTACAACATGGCTGCCATTGTTGTGGGCATGTCCCATTTCTATGTTTACTGTCTGTACTCGTGAAAACTTTATTTAACTTTCACTTCACATGTGTTCTGTTCATGTGATCAGGGCTGTTTTACAGTCGAAACGCGTTGTGGATTAAAACCGGGATATACTAAACTGATGTCTTGCCTCATAACCTGAGAGCGTACTTTGAAACTTTTTTGTCTTTGGGATATATGAATGTATATATATCAATAAATATATATCTCAGTGAATATATATGCATATCAATGAATATATAAATATGTATATTAATGAATATTACAGAGTGTTAAAAAACAAATACAACAGACTTTTTCATAGTATTTTTTATTTTTTATTTTTTCCTTTTTATTCTTTACTCTTGTTCTCACGACAAATACTAATAATACAGTGGTACTGTCTACACCCACAGTCAACATGTGCTTTGCACTACACAGCACTTTTTCAGTGCTGTCACAAATTAAAAAATATGAAAATCAATTATTATTATAAAACTGAACACAATACCAAAACAACCCCTGAATTTTCCAATTCCTCTAAATCTCTTCTATACACATTAGTTTAACATTATAAGTTCTGGATTCTCATATATAATAAGAACCACCAGCAGTTTGAATCACCATCATCGTTCATTTCTAGACAATATTCATCAGTATTAAAAAACTTTAACGCATCATGTTAGCAAACAGCTTTACATATATTATCCACATGTCCTTGTACCTAAGGGACGCTCATAGCACATAGTTTATTCCTGCCCTATGTATTTGTTCATACCTGAACAGAAGCGCTTCTATTATTTAAGCATTGTCTGCAGGATACTCAATTTAAGAAACATAATTGACCTTATTGTTTCTGTTCTTTAGCCTTTCCACATATATTTGGTTTAGTGTGTACTAAGTCTTCAAATCTTAATCATCATCATACTACGTTAACATGTTTACGCGTTTTTATTCATTCGATTACAACTATCCTATACATCCTCTCCTGTGCAAAGAGGGAGTATACGAAGACGAGTTGCCATCATATTAAGTTAGCATGTTTACGCGTGTTTATGATAAATTGAATACACAACTTCTTTAGAGAAGAATTTATTATGTAATTAATCGTGCTTTCCCGCGAAAGTATTGGAAAATTACTATATCATGACCGAGACCCATTGAATATTTTAAGTAAAATTCTTCTAGTCATGTTTTCATTAGCATTTCCTAGTGTTAAATGAATGTTTGGTTATTAATCTTGGTAATTAATTAAATCTCTGTTGCAAAGATGTATTCCATAGCCCAAAAGGAAATACATGATTCATCCCCCTCATTGCTCGTAGTATTTATTCATAGTTTTTTTTTATTTAGTTTGAGGCTAAGAGACTAAGCGCCCCATTAGGATAGCGGGTGGAAAATCACCCCAACCGCCATGGAGGCGGAAAACAACCGCCTGCCGCGACCGCAGAAAAACCGGCGGTCAAATTAGGATCAACTGCCAAAAAAGACCATCCGCGGCGGTAGCGGGCTAACAAAAAATGCCCGACGTGGGCGGTGGCGTCAAAAAACCTCAGCGGCGGTCGGAAACGCAGCGGAAAAGCTACAACCCACCGCAAGCAAAGCGGAGACACCGTACCGGAAATTAGGCTATCCCTGATTGTCCCGCGGTACGATCCGCTGTTTCCGACCGCCGCGGTCGCACACAGGGGTGAATGGGAGAGACAGCGGAAGAGCAGCAGCATAGCCACCGCAGCGGACGGTACATGAAAAACATGGTAGACGATGCCAAAACACCGCAACAATGCCAAACTTAGCACAAATCAAAGTAGCCATACCCTCCAAATACACAAAGCACATACCAATGAAAAAAAAATGCCAAAAAAACTTACATTTTCCAGGACAACACCCACAACACACCTCACAGAAAAATCCCGTTTGGACACACCCACACAGCTGAGTATAAAACCAGCCCCATTACTGACCACAATCCTTTGCAACACTTCAGAAGAGAAGGGCATACACCAGATCTGACAGGAGAGGCAAAAGAACATAGCACACACACCACCACCACCGCCACTACCACCATCACACCAGCACCAACCAACCCCCAGCACACAACACACCTCACACATCAACACCACACCCACCACACACATCCCTGCACCCAAAAACACTACAAACACCACGCACCATGGCAGCACATAAAATGCCCAAATTCACAGAGAGTGAGTTGACAGTCATGGTCAATTTGATAGTGAGAGTGGAACCACAACTGTTTGGTAGCCTGGTCCAACAGACCCCATTAGTCACAAGGACACAAATGTGGGAAAGGATAGTTCAAAGGGTCAATGCAGTAGGGACCACCCCGCGATCCAAGAAGGAGATCATGAAGCGGTGGCATGATCTCAAGAGGGTTACAAAGAGAGGAGAAGCAAGAACCGGGAGCTGGCTGACAAGACTGGTGGTGGCCCTCCCATTTCACCAAAACCATTCACACCATGGGAGGAGAAGGTGCATGCCATACTGCATCCTGAGAGTCTCACAGGAGTAGCCGGGAGAGTGGAGGCTGGTAAGTGCAAACAAATGTTAACCAACACACTGATATGTACATCCTTGCACAACCCAAACACCATTGCATTTTCCACCCTCAACTAATAGGTAGCTAGCCATCTTACTTGGGAGGCCCTGATTGGGGGTAGGAGGCCTGTACCATGACTCCCACCATGCCCCCTGTCCCACACCTGAGCAGGATAGAGGCCTCCCCCACCCAGGAGCATGTGTGAACCATTGTACTGTCCACCCTCACCTAGCAGGTAGGTAGCCATCTTGCTTGGGAGGCTTGTTTGAGGGTGGGAGGCCTGCACTACCACTCCCACCATGACCCTGTCCCACAGCCTACCAAGATGGAGCCCTCCCCCAACACAACCCAGAAGCATGTGTCAGCCATTGCATTGTTCACCAAACAAACTTACAGGTAGGTAGCCATCTTCCCTGTTCTGGCTGTTTGGGGGTGGGAGGACTATACCACGTCTCCCATCCTGCCCCCTGTCCCACACCTGAGCAGGATAGGGGCCTCCCCCACCCAGGAGCATGTGTCAGCCATTGCACTGATCACCCTCACCTATTAGGTAGGAAACCATCTTGCCTGTACTGGCTGTTTGGGGGTAGGAGGGCTTTACCACGACTCCCACCATGCCCCCTGTCCCACACCTTAGCAAGATAGAGGCCTCCCCCACCCAGGAGCATGTTAGCCATTGCAATGTTCACCCTCACCTAACAGGTAGGTAGCCATCTTGCTTGGGAGGCGTGTTTAGGGGTGGGATGCCTGCACTACCACTCCCACCATGTCCCCTGTCCCACAGCCTACCAAGATGGAGCCCTCTCCCAACACCACCCAGAGCATGTGTCAGCCTTGCATTGCTCACCAAACAAACTTAAAGGTAGGTAGCCATCTTCCCTGTTCTGGCTGTTTGGGGGGTGGGAGGCCTGTACCACGACTCCCACCATGCCCCCTGTCCCATACCTGAGCAGGATAGAGGCCTCCCCCACCCAGGAGCATGTGTCAGCCATTGCACTGTTCACCATCACCTAACAGGTAGGTAGCCATCTTGCTTGGGAGGCTTCTTTGGGGGTGGGAGGCCTGCACTACCACTCCCGCCATGCCCCCTGTCCCTCACCCCAGCAGCATGGAGGCCTCTCCCACCCAGGAGCACCTGGAAGCCATTGCACTGTTTGCCAAACAAACTTACAGGTAGGTAGCCATCTTCACTAGTCTGGCTGTTTATGGGTGGGAGACCTGCATCACTAAACACAGCACCAATTGCATGCAATGCATCGATACCTGACATATACAAGTACTTGTTGTTACTCTGCACCATGTAATAACGCCCAGTATTGCACTTAATAATAATACTGAAGTTGTCTCAATTGTGTAGTGTACAGACAGTGGAGGACACACAGCTAACAGAATACTTGCACCGTGCCCAACACTGACCATTCCCCATCTAATCCACAGGTGATGAAGAACTTGCTGCTGAGGACAACAACGACCAGCAGAGCCAGTCTCCACCCCCGGTACATGGACTCTCGGATGTTGACACCCAGGATAGCTTGGACGATGAGCTCCAGGCCGGCCCATCTGGTGTGCCAGGGACCAACAGGTCCCAGGCCACCATCCTCCCCACCACCACGTCTGCTGTAACAACAACAATATAGCAGACCCCTGCAGTCACGACCTGTGCCTCCACCACTGCCACCTCTGCCACCACCACCACCACCTTCAGGACCACCTGCAGCACCCTCCCTGTCCCAGGGGATGACCAGGACACAACAACGACTGTGGAGGGCAGGGAGAGTGTGCGTGGACCGACCGTGGTGAGGCAACAGGTCCGTAGCAGCAGGGCAGGTGGGAGGGCCAGGGTCACCCCCAGACCTCAGGAGGTTGGCACACCATCCCTGGACAACTTCACCAGAGTCATCAGGGCATAATAACAGGTCCAGGGACAAAGTGGCCGGTCTGATGAACTATTATGTGAGCTCATCCTGCTGATGAGGTCCCGTTGACACACACATTGGACAAATGGTGGACCTCATGCCCCAGCAAGCGGCATTACTGAGGGACAGGCCTGAGTCCCAAACAACACCTCTGCCCCCTCTGTTGTGCTGCAGGATGACAGTGCACCATTTTCCCCGGTGGCCACATAGAGGGGTGAGTCCTCAGACGCCGCTGGCCATGCAGCAGGCCCCCCTGCCAAAGCAATCAAGGGGGTGTCCAAATAAGAGCCTGGGTGTCTCTGGAGGCAAACCATAAGCCACACGCCTGTCATGGAGCTAGCCCTGATGGCAACCCTCTTCCCGACTGCATTGACTGTTTGGACTGTCCTTCCCCACACTGCCATGCGAATGGTACCTGTCTGTTGGACTTGGTCACCACATCTGTATACGTTCACATGTGAAATGTCACTGCCACATTTCCACACACAGGTGACTCAAAATGTGCCTGTATGTACCAACCGCGCATAGCCCTTCACAACAGACAATGTACAAGTCGTACCTCTTCACCCACATTTAAAGTGAAGTAGCGGGTGATGAGCTGTTGACGCATGTCAACTCCTTCCTCCTCTCCACTGTACTCATCACTGGACTCAGGTCCTTGGGCAGGCGGGGGCCTTGGGTCCTTACCATCATCCAGGAGCAGGGGAATCCCCTTGTGAATGGCCATGTTGTGCAGCATACAGCATGCCACAATGACCTTGCAGACCTTCCCAGACAAGTATGACAGTGCACCTCCAGTCCTGTCAAGGCAGCAGAATCTTGACTTGGGCAGGCCAAAAGGCCGCTCAATGACACGTCGGGTCCTGCCATGAGCTTCATTGTACCTGACGTCAGCCGGGGTCCTGGGATTCCGTAGTGGGCTCAGCAGCCATGGACGAATGGGATATGCAGAGTCACCTGTGAATGACAAACACACATTGCAATGTTGCACAGGCAGAGGGCAGCAGGTCACACACACAGCACGCCATATCCCTAGGCATACTCACCCACAATCCAAGCATGCTCGGGAAGCAGATTTGCCATAATCCGGGGCACCATGCTATTCCTCAGTATGTATGAATCATGGTCTGAGCAGGGGAATCTTGCACACACATGTGATATGGTCATGTGCACACTACCTGCACATTCATCGAATGATAATGTTTACGATTTCTAAAAAAGTGCTCAGCGACTGTGGTGTCACCAGACCTACATGGGTGCAATCGATGGCACCAACAACATGGGGGATGTGCCCAAGGAGATAGAAGTCACCCTTCACACTGGCCAATTCTGCTCCCCTGGGGAAATGTATCGATCCTTATATATCATCATGGCTGCAAGAACATCCCTGAGCACCAGGCTGAACATGGGTTGCGACATCCCTGCAGCGCTGGCCTTGGTCTCCTGGAAGGAACTAGTTGCAAAAAAGTGGAGGGCTGCCATTACTTTGTATGTGGGTGTGAATGCTGTTAGGTAGTGGCGACGAGTCTGCAGGTGAGGCTCCAACAGATCACAAAGGGTCTTCAGTGTCGATCGGTTGAGGCGAAATTTGCGAGTGATCGCTATATCCTCCATGTCCTCCAGCACTGTCAAGTGACATATGAGATTAGGACTCCTCCTAGTTGAGATGTAAATGGACAAATGTCAATGACAACCATCATGAGATGGCCACAGCACATACTGTTAAGGATGTCACGGAAAACCAAAGACTGCCATGAGAGATGCGTGGCACACCAGGTTACATGGGTGGACCTTTGAGACACAGAGGGCACACCTCTCCATTTACAGTACACAAGTGCCGCAAACAACACATAGATCAATGGGAATGCACACATACAGAATCCCAGATTCCACAAGTGCACGCCTCGTACCGTACCACCCACAAAAGTGTGTAAAATGACCATGACTGTCTCATACCCATCTGCTGTACCTGTCATACCTCAATGCATCATGTGAACTTGGTACACAGCAACAGCCCAATGATCACAGTAGCTGGAAAACTGTCACTTGTGTGCATGAGCTGATATGGTAGCACAAGTAAGTAACAACACCATACAGTGAGACAAGCCTTGCCAAGGTCAGCACTGACCCACAACTCATTGATTTGTCACACATTATTGACATCAGCTTAACACTGTGAAGCATCATCAAACATCAAATGCATAGGTGACATGGCAGGGACCACAGACCAATGTGCATCACACATAACGTGCGTACACCTGTGAATTATATGGAATAATGGCATTGTGTGCACAATGATTTGCCCTTAACCATGTTGCTGCTGTGCACTGATGGAGTGTTCACGATGGACATTACCATTGCATGTGCCCAAAATTGCGGTAGCTACCGTCTGGCAACGGCGGTGTGATGCCATCACCACCCCCTTCACAAGCGCGGTAGCCTTTGGCATGGAGACATGGGTAGATGGCGGTGGGCATGCTCCACCACCCAAATCACGGTAGCAACCGCCTGGCAAAGGCAGTGTGACACCAGCACCACCCCCTTCACAAGTGCGGTAGCCATTGGCATAGAGACATGGGTAGATAGCAGTGGGCATGCTCCGCCCCCCCAAATCGTGGTACCTACCGCATGGCTACGGCGGTGCGACACCGCCATGGGGCATTGCCTAGAGCCAATGGGAGCGATGATTGCGGTGGCATGATGCAGTTTTGAAAATTGCAGAAGGCGTGCTCCGCCACCGCGGAGGCGGTCATTGGATTCTTTTGAACGATGCACCATTGCGGTAGCCCACCCCGGGCCCCTGCGGTGCATCACCGCCATGGAGCATTGCCTACAGCCAATGGGAGCGATGATTGCGGTGGCATGATGCAGTTTTGGAAATCGCGGTAGGCATGCTCGGCCACCGCGGAGGCGGGCATTGGATGCTTTTGAATGAGGCAGACCTGCACAACCAATTGTTGTAGCTTTGCACCTTCATTCACACTGAATAGTAGATATGCCCCATCTCAGCCCAGTATAATTGCACATGTACACACTTCTGTAAGTGGATATTTTGTTGGTGAGTCCATGTGCCCCGAGGCCATACACATAAAAACACATATGTTCACAGGACATGCTCATTGAATGCTGTCCAGTCATGCACACAGTGTTTCTAGACACAGACACAGGTAGATATGTGATGTATGTAGTGGACACACATGCATGGGACTGGTGATGTCTGCTAGCCACTGAGGGGTTTCAGTGCAGTCAGCCTGCATGTGTGTGAGATTATCAGGGACCCTCTACGCCCTCATGTATGCATGCAATCACATATGTTTGGCCCATGTAGAGTGCCCTTGTGAGGTGTCCCCCAGTTTGTGATGGAGGGAGATGACAATAGGTCCTGAGTCTGTGTCTTGCTACTGTACTGACAGATGTTGGTTCATGACACTGTGTAACTGGTCATTTACCCTTCTTTTCTCCCATACCTGCAGCTCAAGGTACACAAGCGTAAGGCCGTGTGGAGGGCCATTTCAGCAAAGGTGCGAGCCCTGGGGGTATCCAACCAACGACGCACCCACTGCCACAAGAGGTGGGACGACATCAGCCGGCTGGCAAAGAACGTGGCAGATATGACATTGGGGCTGCAACCTCGCACTGGGCGTTTGGCATGGGGTAACTTAACACCACTGATGGTCTGCATATTGGCAGTGACTAATCCGGAGCTGGATGCACGTCTGATGGAGCTTCGCCAGCAAGGTAGGGGTGAGTATTTGGGGAGAGTGACTTTGGCTGGGAGTGGATGCATGTGTACAGGGCCTGTGGCTGCGGTGGCCCATGTGATGCTCGTGTGGTGGTGTTGTGCTGTGTCATGTGAGTGGCTGCTTGGATGTGTGCTAGTGTCAGGCACTGTGCCAAACTGGCCTTACAAAGCTGATCCTCCCTGCTGTGCTTTCTCATAGCCAGATGTGTTAGGATCCACATGATCATTCAGCATTAGGATAGTGTTGGGAATCTATTAGGGGGTGAACAGCAGGGTCCACTATCAGAGTGTGACTTCATGTATGCCTACTTTTCATGCACCATGATCGGTGAGGCCCACACATCTGACAACAAGGTGCCCCAGAGTACCACATGGTGCTTGGTATGGCCTACTTGGCATTGTGGACTGTCATGTCCTAATAGGTGTGTGTGTTGTCTCCTCCTGTTCCCTCAAGGTCTGTCAGTGACAATGAGTGTTGGGACATGATAGGTGTGGGCAGGGCAAGTTGTGTGTCTGGTACACTTAATCCACGGGCAGGGTGTTGTGCTGTGTGGCCTCAACATGGCTCAGTCATGGCAGATATTCAGTGTTACAGGCACTGTTGTGGTCTATGTAGTGTGATGCTGTAATGTGATTGCAGGGTGTGGTGGTCACCATGTTGATTTGGGCATCCCCTGTACTGCATTGATTGGATTGCTTTGTCCTGATGATGACAGTAACACAACCCTGCATCTCTCTCTCATGCAGGAAACCAGTAGTGGCGAGAGTAGCACCATAGCTGCACCGGAGGCCAGTGACACAGAGCTCACCAGTGCATCTGAAGGGGACCGTAGTATGCAGAAGGAATCCGTGGCTGAAACACAGAGTACTACATCATCTGATGCCAGTGGTGATGCATCCATGTTGGCAGCCACAGGGGATGGGGAGTCTGCAACATCATCTACCACTCAGCGGCCAGTGCCCAGCCTCCCATCCACTTCATCTGGTGCTGCCCATGTCCGTGTCAGTAAGAGGGGACCAGTTACATTCACACCCGGCAACGCTGAGCCTGCACCTGTCCTCCCTGCTGCCCTCAGTGCTGAGTCTGTAGAGCTCCTGCACCAGCTTTGTGTGGGCCAGACCGCCCTGCTCAATGCCTTCAGTGACCATGACAAGAAATTAGGCCAGGTTGCCTACATGGAGGTCATACACTCTGACGTGGGCATACACTCTGACGTGGGTGGGCTACACCGTACAGTCCAGGCTTTGTCATCCGCAATGACATCTGCCCTTCAACAGGCACATGCTCCCATTCCTGCTCAGGTGCCTTTGTTCACCCCCCAGTCAGTGGCCACATCAGAGGGCAGTGACCACGGTTTGCATGCGTCACAGACACGATACAGCACAAGGAGCACACAGCAGACACAACCCAAGCGGTCCCGCCCACAGACACCATCCCCACAGAAGAGCAGAGCCACCCCAGAATGCAAGGACAGGAGCCCGTCAGGGAAGGGCAAGGCCGAAAAAGCAATGAGCCTGACATCAGGCCCACATGCCTCAGAGGCATCACCAGCAAAGGACTCTCCTAAATCTCTCCAAATCTTCACACAGAGCTAGGCATGCAGTATCTGTGCCCACTGAGGAGGTACAGGGCAAAGGGCAACATCCCCCCACCACATCAACTCCAATTCCAAGCCCAGTGAAGCAGGTGGAGGAGGGCACTGTAGGGGCCACCCCTGGCAAAGAGGCAAAGGAGGACACTGTAGGTGGGAAACCTGGCAAACAGGGGAAGGTGGTCCAGAGGCGTAACCACACAAAGCATTCCACAGGATCCAGCACGTCACCAGAGGTAGTGCCAGTGTCTGCAGCTGATGTGGGACTCTTGGTGTGTGTGCCTGTTGTGTCATCACCAGTTCCCAGTAACCCCAAGACAGGGAATCCATTTCGTATTCCCAAAAATTGGAAGGGCACCCCTCCAACCTCTCCCACTCACACTGTGTCACAGGTCTGCATGACTCCACCTCCACGTGCCACTATACCACCTGGTCCAAACAGCCCTCCAGCTTGCAAAACCACTGATAGCCCTACATCACCTACGCCTCTGTCTCCCCAGTCAAGTGTTCCTACTGTCCCCGACACACAGCCAGCTCCAAGTCCACCTGACAGCCAAATGTGAGTGGCAGTCCCCCTCGTACACCTGTCTCTCATACAGGTGTGCTAGTCCTGCCCATTGTTTGCCACCTGGGTGTGTTGCTGGTCATTGAAGGGTACAGTCAAACACACTCACTGTGCAGCTTCTCATCTCCTGACTCCGCATTTCTCCCTGGCCACTGAAATTGTCATTCACTGCTGTGTTTGACTCTCCCCTGTGCAGCCTCTCATGTACTTGCTGTGCCACCTGCCATGTACACTGGGCCTGTTGCTCTGCTGTGTTAGACTCTCACCTGTGCAGGCTCACGTGTACTTGCTGTGCCACCTGCCATGGACACTGGCCCAGTTGCTCTGCTGTGTTGTGCTCTCCCCTGTGCCATGGACACTGGCCCTGTTGCTCTGCTGTGTTGGACTCTCCCCTGTGCAGCCTCTCATGTACTTGCTGTGCCACTTGCCATGGACACTGGCCGAGTTGATCTGCTGTGTTGTGCTCTCCCCTGTGCCATGGACACTGGCCCTGTTGCTCTGCTGCGTTGTGCTCTCCCCTGTGCCATGGACGCTAGCCCTGTTGCTCTGCTGTGTTGGACTCTCCCATGTGCAGCCTCTCATGTACTTGTTGTGCCACCTGCCATGGACACTGGCCCTGTTGTTCTGCTGTGTTGTGCTCTCCCCTGTGCCATGGACACTGGCCCTGTTGCTCTGCTGGACTCTCCCCTGTGCAGCCTCTCATTTACTTGCTGTGCCACCTGCCATGGACAATGGCCCTGTTGCTCTGCTGTACTCATGACATCTCAAATAACATCACGGATGACATCATTCAGTGAATGTGTGTTTTTCTGAAAATTAAATCTGTTTTATATATGTACATCTCAAGGTCGATGGAAGAATAAATGGGTATATGAGTGTCTAAATGGATGATTTTTTTTGTAAAATTGATTGTATAACTGACTGATTAGGTGTATCTTAGTGAATACATGGGTTAGTGAGTAATGTTTAAATATGTAAATATCTGTATCAGTCTCTCGCTTTGTGTATAAGTGGCTGCATGCGTTGGTGAGTAGCTACATGAGTGTCTATGTGGGTTATTAGTTGTTTTTTTAAGTAACAGGACGAGTGTCTGAGTGTCTGTATGGTTCAGTGGGGGGTATTACTTAGTGCATAGATGCATGAATGAGTGACTCACTGTATGTGTTGAAGACGGCATGTATGCAGGACTATATGGGTGGATGAGTGTGTGTATAGGTGTGTTAGTGAGTGAATGACTGTCTCAATAGTGTCTTTATGAGTGACTACATATGTTTTAAACTAGTATATGTGAGTATCGGTGTAGGTAAGAGATTGGAAGAGTTCCTGGATAAATAAGTATGTGTTTCTATAAGTGATTGTTTAAGAGAGTAAGTATGTGTAAGTTTCTGTAGAAGTAAGAGTGGTGGTGTGTGTATAACTGTATATACAAGTAAATGGATGTTTTATACTTTGTTTGCATGTGTGACTATGTGTGTGAGTAACTCTATGGATGTGTGCCAGTGTGTAACAGGATGTGTATGTGTATGAGTACATATGATGAGTGAGTACATGTATGAGTGACTGTATAGAACTGTTGGTGAATGAGTGGATGTGTGTGTAGATCTACTGAATAGGTGTGTTCTAACCGGTATTGGTATCTCCATTCTTTTAGCCCACCAGGTACCACCAGTATGCGCCACGGAGCTGGATTGCAGAGAGGTGTTCAGAGACCATGCCCCTTTTTACAACACTCTGCAACGTAGCTCTGTGGAGCTTATTGGAGGTACCTGGTGGGCTACTTGGCCCCCAGGGGACTTCGGGATTGAAGAGTAATTAATTCCCCAAATTGAAACGCGACAAAGGGCGTGTTTGCACAGATGCCACCTCAGGCCCGCCCCCTCCCTTCACCACTGTGCAAATGCACCTGTGGCGCATTTTAAGTTGGGGGATTAAGTCCCCTTGAATACTGGGGGTCCCTGGGGTGCAACTAGCCCACCAGCTACCTCAATCAAGTGCCACAGAGCAGCTTTGCAGATAGATGTAAAAAAGAGCGTGGCCTCAGAACACCTCTCTGCAATACAGCACCCGGGACTGGGTGGTCCATCACGGACCCCCCAATTTTACTATTTAGTGCCCCAGGGAAGTGAGCCCTCGGCACAGATTTTTTTTTAATCAAACGCAAATCAAGCCCCGGGGGATGGCGGTCCCCGGGGCTCTGGGGGCCTTTGAGCTCCCCACCCATTTATTTTCAAAGCTCCGGGGTAGCGGTCCCTGGGGCTAAGGGGGCTGTGAGCCCCTCGCACACAATTTTATAAAGCCCCGGGGGGTGGTTGTCCCTGGGGGCTAAATAGCAACAAAGCACGGGAGCCCGTGCTTTTTTTTTTTCTTGGCAGGATCCGCTCACCCTGCGTGGATTTTGCCGATTTAAAAAAAAAACATGTTTGGGAGCCTGGGAGTCATTGTGGGACCCCCTAAGCAGGCCTAGGGGGTCAGTGTGTTTTTACCTTGCCCCCTTTTTGCGTTTTGCACCTTACTTTGACTGATTTATTGTGCCTCGTTCTACTGATTGGGAACAAAAGGGGTTAGGTCCTTAATGTGGTGAGGGCTAGACCTAATAACATTAGTAAACAACACAAAATGCCCAAACCACAGTTACTCAATACAATTTTTTGATATAGGGTAAGAAACACTTTATTATCGCTTCCCTGGACACCATTATTTTGTGTCAATCATTTTGTATTTTCTATAATTTGAAAAAATTACTGACAGAAAAAAGACATTGATTGCAAATATTTACAAATATTTACACGGCTGGACTAATGTTAGCAAACATTAAAGGCAAAGACTATTTACACATTTAGAAATCATTAGAACACACAATAGAAAATATTCTCACATCAGACATTATTGAAAAAATAATAATACAAACATATCAATTACGAACAACAAAAAGCTAACAAACACTGAATGAGAGAAACTAGGGGTTGGGAAGATAAATGATTAAATATCTTGTATATTTTAGTGTTGGACCAGCCGGTCCTAGCTTTAGTGCAACAGTAATACTTTATATCTCCCAACCAATACTGCCGAGGCACAAGATGGCTGCCAACACTTCCTGATTCGGAGTGTTGACAGCCAATTAGCATAAAGCTTGTGATCAGCAGGGTGCACGGATCCTGCGCAGCCATAGATATCACTATATTTATTCCTTAATTTCTCAAAAACCACTGAACGGATTTACACCATTTTTAATAAGGTCGCTTTCTTGATCTAAGCAGTACCTTTTTGACAAATTTGGTGTAATTCCGTTTAGCAGTTTTTGCTATAACAGTGTCTAAATCTTCCTAAGGGAAAATGTTTTTTTCACCACTATTTTTTTAATTTCTCAGGAACTTTTGAATGGATTTACACCATTTAGAATAAAGGGCGCTTTCTGAACCAAGGGCTACCTTTTTGCAAAATTTTGTGTTATTCCATTCAGCAGTTCGGGCTTTAGCATGTCTAAAATGTCCTATGGGGGAAATGCATTTTGGGACCCCCCCATCAGTGATGTCATGAGGGATGTCACTGACCATGTCATGAGTTATGTAATATGTGACTTCATCAGCAGTGCATTGCGGGCGCGCGAGTTATAGTTAGCTGAACTAACTATGACGGGGGAATTTCAAAGGTTTTGTATGAATGAAATGTCCAGCTAACTATAACATGTGTGAAACCTATGGTTTTTTCAATGAATATATATATATATATATATATATATATATATATATATATATATATATATATATATATATATGTATATATATAGCCGTCTGGGAAACAACTAAATAAAGACTATACTTTGTACTGAATTGGGTTCGTGCTCCATGTTCTTTTGGAAAAGGAATTCGTATGAGGCCGGCTGGCAGTGGAGTTTTTTGGAATATATATATATATATATATATATATATATATATATATATATATATATATATATATATATATATATATATATATATATATATATATATATATATATATATATAAACTTTGTGTAACGCGAAAAGCGACAGGACAGACTGGTGCCGCCAAAGACCAAACTTTGGTATGGTTCCAGGGAAGCCTTGAAAATGGGTTTCTCCAGAGACACAACGGCCTTTGCATCACGGGGAAGGCATGAGACACGACCCACTGGAGGGTATTAAGTCATTGTGCTGAATTGGTGAACTACATGCACCACAAAGCTTTGCGACCGACTGTGGGCGCCCACCAGGGGGCGAATACTTGAAAATGAGTGAAATAAGTGTAGTTCTTGTTTATGCCTAATTGGATGTCAGCGGCGTATCTCTTTGAGAAAGTTCAAGACAAACGAACGAAACATGTCAGGACTGCCGGTTGCTTTCAAATAAAGAGATGCAAGCTTCGTTGAGGAGTGCGGCTATTACTTTCCTTGTGCAAGGAGGGTGTCTGGTTAATGTTTTAACGGCGTGGTTCAGCCGTAAGCAACGCACCGCCAGCAAGAGCGCCATAGTCTGCCCGCAATTGAACCGCCTTTGTGTAACGCGAAAAGCGACAGGACAGACTGGTGCCGCCAACGACCAAACTTTGGTATGGTTCCAGGGAAGCCTTGAAAATGGGTTTCTCCAGAGACACAACGGACTTTGCATCATGGGGAAGGCATGAGACACGACCCACTGGAGGGTATTAAGTCATTGTACTGAATTGGCGAACTACATGCACCACAAAGCTTTGCGACCGACTGTGGGCACCCATCAGGGGGCGAATACTTGAAAATGAGTGAAATAAGTGTAGTTCTTGTTTATGCCTAATTGGATGTCAGCGGCGTATCCCTTTGAGAAAGTTCAAGACAAACGAACGAAACATGTCAGGACTGCCGGTTGCTTTCAAATAAAGAGATGCAAGCTTCGTTGAGGAGTGCGGCTATTACTTTCCTTGTGCAAGGAGGGTGTCTGGTTAATGTTTTAACGGCGTGGTTCAGCCGTAAGCAACCCACCGCCAGCAAGAGCGCCATAGTCTGCCTGCAATTGAACCGCCTTTGTGTAACGCGAAAAGCGACAGGACAGACTGGTGCCGCCAACGACCAAACTTTGGTATGGTTCCAGGGAAGCCTTGAAAATGGGTTTCTCCAGAGACACAACGGACTTTGCATCATGGGGAAGGCATGAGACACGACCCACTGGAGGGTATTAAGTCATTGTGCTGAATTGGCGAACTACATGCACCACAAAGCTTTGCGACCGACTGTGGGCGCCAATCAGGGGGCGAATACTTGAAAAAGAGTGAAATAAGTGTAGTTCTTGTTTATGCCTAATTGGATGTCAGCGGCGTATCCCTTTGAGAAAGTTCAAGACAAACGAACGAAACATGTCAGGACTGCCGGTTGCTTTCAAATAAAGAGATGCAAGCTTCGTTGAGGGGTGCGGCTATTACTTTCCTTGTGCAAGGAGGGTGTATGGTTAATATATATATATATATATACATATACATATATATATATATATATATATATATATATATATATATATATATATATATATATATATATATATTCACTAACTTCTCCGTTTAGGAAAAATTGGGTCGCACACCCAAAGCAGTGCTTAATCTTATATATTTATTTGTATTTTGGCATACAAAAAGGCTGTCAGCGCGTATATTGATCTACGCGTTTCGGTGTATCTCCACCTTGTTCACGATCAACGGGTCATTCCGCCCTCAATGTTTTTAAATGTTTAGTCCATTTCTCGGTGACCATTTCCTGTCACGTGATTTCCTGCCAAGCATTCTGGTAGTTGTAGTTGTGTTCCTACAAGTTATTCATTTAGGTGAATTAAATGGTTATTTCCCAAAGTCTTTTCTGCCTTCCAATAGGCCTTATAGTTTTGATGTCATTGTACATAATGGATATATACATATAGATCAATTTTCAGAAAGGTTTTTTCATTGTTTTCAGTTTCACAGTCTTTACTGCCCTCCAATGGGCAAACTTTTCACGATTTTGCATCCATAGTGATTTTTTGTTGGTTGATCTTGATCCATTACTGTTCATTGTTATTGATTTCATAACATTTTGACACTTTATAAATGAACATACAGTTCTTCAGATTGATTCAACCCATGGGGGTGCAGTGTTCTCAGGTTTAGGATGAATTTGGATTCCGTTTGCCGTAATTTTCTTTCCCGATCTCCTCCGCGATCACCTTTTGGGATCATCTCAATGCCATAAAATTTCAGTTTTTGCCAGTCACCATTGTGGAATTGTTTCATATGTTTAGCTATGGCGTTGGACCGGTCTTTGTGAATCGTTGCCCTCATGTGTTGCAAAATCCTGTTTTTCAATTCAGCCGTGGTGCTTCCCACATACATCATGGGGCATGGGCATTCCACTATATATACAGTGAATGGTGTTTTGCAAGTTATACATTGTTTGATTTGCCATTTCTTTTTGTTTGCTAAGACAATCTCCTTCGTTGGTTTAGCAATCTGGCAAACTTTGCACGAATGACATTTGACAAATCCTTTTGTTTTCAACCAGTCATCCTTTCTCTTTTTTCTGAAGTGACTATGTATCATGTAGTCCTTCAAATTTCTTGCACGCCTATACGTTATTACAGGATGATTTCCCATAATCTCTTTGGCAGTGTTGTCCAATTGGAGTAATTTCCAGTTCTTTCTCAAGATTTTCGCTATTTGATTACTTTCTTGTGAGAAGTCAGTTATCATCCTGATTTGTTGTTTTTGCTCCTGTTTTTTAGTTAATTTTAAACACTCATCTCGAGATTTCAGATTTGCTCGCTCCCAACAATTTTTCACCACTTTGGGAGTATATTTCCTTTTTATGAATCTTTCCGTTGTTGATTTACTGTTTTTCTCCCATTGATCTTGTTCACTGCTAATCCTCCGAATTCTCAGGAATTCTCCATAGGGAATACTATTCAATAGTGACTTTTGGTGGAAGCTTGTTGCCTCAAGCGTTGAGTTCGTGGAGGTAAGTTTCCTGTGCAAAGCTGTTTGTACCTGTTCATTTCTAATGTAGATTTCTGTGTCTAAAAAGATGACTCTGTCTTTACTCATGGTGTACGTGAATTTTAGGTTTTTTGTACTTTGATTCAATATGTGGAAATATTCCTGAAATTCTTTTTCTGTTCCATCCCATATGATTAAAAGGTCATCTATAAATCTTTTCCAGCTGATGACTTTGTTTACTGCCATCTCATTAGTAATGTTCCAGGCTATCTCTTGCTCCCACCATCCCATCGCCAAACAAGCGTAACTAGGACTAAAGGCAAATCCCATTGCCGTCCCGCTGCGCTGTCTGAAGGTTTCATCTCCAAACGCAAAAATGTTTTCCTCTAAGCAAATCGAAATCATGCTTAACAACATTTCATTGTGGTGTTTGTATTGTAGACTTCTTTCATCAAGAAAATACTTACATGCTTGTTTTCCCATTTGATTATCAATATTGGTCTATAATCCAACAACATCCATCGTGATGAGATGGTATGAATTTTGCCAGGGCGTGTTTTGTAAAATTCGTAAAATGTCACTCGTGTCTTGAATGTAAGAATTTAAGTTTTCCACAAAAGGTTTTAGAAAGTGGTCAATGTATTCTGCCATTGGTTCTAACAAAGATCCTTTCGCGGAGACGATGGGTCTTCCAGGTGGCTTTTTCTGATCCTTATGTATTTTAGGCAAAAAATACATTGTTGCCATTACCGGGTGTGTCACAGTTAGAAATTTCTTTTCCATTACATCAAGTAGACCATCCTTTTCCCATTCTGATAATTTCCCATCAATCTTTGATTTTATTTCCAAAGTAGGATTTTGTTTTAGTCTCTCATAGAATCTTGTGTCCTTAAGTTGCCGATATGCTTCATTCATGTACGCAGTACGATCCCAGATGATTATGTTCCCTCCTTTATCGGCTATTTTGATTTCAATTCGATCATCTTCCGCTAAGTTTTTCAATGCCAAACGTTCTTCTTTTGTTAGGTTGTCATTGTCTTTATTCCATTTTAGCTTATATAAGTCTTGTATTACTGACTCCTGAAATAAATCAATTTTGTTACCTGGTCCTAGTTGGGGGTAAAATTTAGATTTTGGTTTTTTTCCACTTAAGCCTGCCCCACTTTGGGTTACCACCTGTGTCAGTGTTAAATACTCCTCCGATATCGACTCCAAGTTCATCAAGGTTAAAAAACCTTCAGTGTCTTTTAATTGTAAGTTCTCAGCGTCTGTTTCGGCTTGGCCTTTTAGTCTTTCCTTCAGGGTACGTTCTTTAAAAGCTTTTGCCAATTGGATTTTTCTCACATATAGATATAGATCAATCCTGACCTGTGCTAAATTCATGTGGCTTTTAGGACAAAAATTAATCCCTCTTTTCAGTAACTTGATTTCAGTTGGACTCAGATGTCTGTCAGATAGGTTCACCACTTGTAGCTCATCCGAAATTATTTCCTCCTCTGGCGCATGTTCCTTGTTTTTACCCCTGTTCGTTCTTTCACCACATTTGTTTCTTTTGCCTCTTCTGATGTGCTTCTCCCTGGCCATTGCCTGCCTTTTCCTCTTGTTCTTCGTGGTTGGAACTGTGGGGCTGGGCGATTTTGCTCCCAATATTTTTGATGTAACATGAGGCGCATGTCCCCTAAAAAAGACATCTTTCTGGATTCATCAGTTTCATTTCCTTCTGATTGGTCCGCTGAGCCAAGAGATGATGCTGTACTTGACATACTTGACATGCTTGCCCATGTCATTTGTTCTTTTAGCCCGTCGAATTTTCTTGCGAAGGTAAAGATACGGCCTTCCGCATAATCTTTGGTGTCACGAATGAACTTTGAATGTTTGCGGTCCCTCACAATATCTTCATGTTTTTCAATTTGAGTTTCTAGTTCTTCTTTGAATTTGGTAAGTTCTGGTGTGAGTTTCAATGTTGAAATTTCTGTTTCAATCTCCTTAAGTTGAATTATTAATTTTTCCAGGGAAATATCAATGTGTTTGATTAATATTTCCATCAGACCCAACGAAGAGCGTAATATGAACTCACCCCATTCCTGTAGTAAGTCATTAGTTGCATCCTGATTGTTTGGCATTAATAATATGCGTAATCCTCTGGGGACACGTTGTACTTCTAAATATTTCTTGAGTGTAAATATTTCCCATGACTTGTTGATTTCCTTACGACTTAGTTTTTCCCAAGTTTTTAATTTACTGCGTGCATCCGATTTTCCTGAGGTGGTCGCTGCACTCGCCCCACTCTCGGTGCTTGTTTTTTCAAACATGTCCGTTACAAGTACATTTCTCTTGGCAGCTCTTTGTTCCATAATGCGCGCTGACTTTTAGTTGCCTGTTATTTTCGATCGTCAAAAGCTTGCTCTGTTAGATTGTGCTTTCCAACCACGAAGAACAAGAGGAAAAGGCAGGCAATGGCCAGGGAGAAGCACATCAGAAGAGGCAAAAGAAACAAATGTGGTGAAAGAACGAACAGGGGTAGAAACAAGGAACATGCGCCAGAGGAGGAAATAATTTCGGATGAGCTACAAGTGGTGAACCTATCTGACAGACATCTGAGTCCAACTGAAATCAAGTTACTGAAAAGAGGGATTAATTTTTGTCCTAAAAGCCACATGAATTTAGCACAGGTCAGGATTGATCTATATCTATATGTGAGAAAAATCAAATTGGCAAAAGCTTTTAAAGAACGTACCCTGAAGGAAAGACTAAAAGGCCAAGCCGAAACAGACGCTGAGAACTTACAATTAAAAGACACTGAAGGTTTTTTAACCTTGATGAACTTGGAGTCGATATCGGAGGAGGATTTAACACTGACACAGGTGGTAACCCAAAGTGGGGCAGGCTTAAGTGGAAAAAAACCAAAATCTAAATTTTACCCCCAACTAGGACCAGGTAACAAAATTGATTTATTTCAGGAGTCAGTAATACAAGACTTATATAAGCTAAAATGGAATAAAGACAATGACAACCTAACAAAAGAAGAACGTTTGGCATTGAAAAACTTAGCGGAAGATGATCGAATTGAAATCAAAATAGCCGATAAAGGAGGGAACATAATCATCTGGGATCGTACTGCGTACATGAATGAAGCATATCGGCAACTTAAGGACACAAGATTCTATGAGAGACTAAAACAAAATCCTACTTTGGAAATAAAATCAAAGATTGATGGGAAATTATCAGAATGGGAAAAGGATGGTCTACTTGATGTAATGGAAAAGAAATTTCTAACTGTGACACACCCGGTAATGGCAACAATGTATTTTTTGCCTAAAATACATAAGGATCAGAAAAAGCCTCCTGGAAGACCCATCGTCTCCGCGAAAGGATCTTTGTTAGAACCAATGGCAGAATACATTGACCACTTTCTAAAACCTTTTGTGGAAAACTAAAATTCTTACATTCAAGACACGAGTGACATTTTACGAATTTTACAAAACACGCCCTGGCAAGATTCATACCATCTCATCACGATGGATGTTGTTGGATTATACACCAATATTGATAATCAAATGGGAAAACAAGCATGTAAGTATTTTCTTGATGAAAGAAGTCTACAATACAAACACCACAATGAAATGTTGTTAAGCATGATTTCGATTTGCTTAGAGGAAAACATTTTTGCGTTTGGAGATGAAACCTTCAGACAGCGCAGCGGGACGGCAATGGGATTTGCCTTTAGTCCTAGTTACGCTTGTTTGGCGATGGGATGGTGGGAGCAAGAGATAGCCTGGAACATTACTAATGAGATGGCAGTAAACAAAGTCATCAGCTGAAAAGATTTATAGATGACCTTTTAATCATTTGGGATGGAACAGAAAAAGAATTTCAGGAATATTTCCACATATTGAATCAAAGTACAAAAAACCTAAAATTCACGTACACCATGAGTAAAGACAGAGTCATCTTTTTAGACACAGAAATCTACATTAGAAATGAACAGGTACAAACAGCTTTGCACAGGAAACTTACCTCCACGAACTCAACGCTTGAGGCAACAAGCTTCCACCAAAAGTCACTATTGAATAGTATTCCCTATGGAGAATTCCTGAGAATTCGGAGGATTAGCAGTGAACAAGATCAATGGGAGAAAAACAGTAAATCAACAACGGAAAGATTCATAAAAAGGAAATATACTCCCAAAGTGGTGAAAAATTGTTGGGAGCGAGCAAATCTGAAATCTCGAGATGAGTGTTTAAAATCAACTAAAAAACAGGAGCAAAAACAACAAATCAGGATGATAACTGACTTCTCACAAGAAAGTAATCAAATAGCGAAAATCTTGAGAAAGAACTGGAAATTACTCCAATTGGACAACACTGCCAAAGAGATTATGGGAAATCATCCTGTAATAACGTATAGGCGTGCAAGAAATTTGAAGGACTACATGATACATAGTCACTTCAGAAAAAAGAGAAAGGATGACTGGTTGAAAACAAAAGGATTTGTCAAATGTCATTCGTGCAAAGTTTGCCAGATTGCTAAACCAACGAAGGAGATTGTCTTAGCAAACAAAAAGAAATGGCAAATCAAACAATGTATAACTTGCAAAACACCATTCACTGTATATATAGTGGAATGCCCATGCCCCATGATGTATGTGGGAAGCACCACGGCTGAATTGAAAAACAGGATTTTGCAACACATGAGGGCAACGATTCACAAAGACCGGTCCAACGCCATAGCTAAACATATGAAACAATTCCACAATGGTGACTGGCAAAAACTGAAATTTTATGGCATTGAGACGATCCCAAAAGGTGATCGCGGAGGAGATCGGGAAAGAAAATTACGGCAAACGGAATCCAAATTCATCCTAAACCTGAGAACACTGCACCCCCATGGGTTGAATCAATCTGAAGAACTGTATGTTCATTTATAAAGTGTCAAAATGTTATGAAATCAATAACAATGAACAGTAATGGATCAAGATCAACCAACAAAAAATCACTATGGATGCAAAATCGTGAAAAGTTTGCCCATTGGAGGGCAGTAAAGACTGTGAAACTGAAAACAATGAAAAAACCTTTCTGAAAATTGATCTATATGTATATATCCATTATGTACAATGACATCAAAACTATAAGGCCTATTGGAAGGCAGAAAAGACTTTGGGAAATAACCATTTAATTCACCTAAATGAATAACTTGTAGGAACACAACTACAACTACCAGAATGCTTGGCAGGAAATCACGTGACAGGAAATGGTCACCGAGAAATGGACTGAACATTTAAAAACATTGAGGGCGGAATGACCCGTTGATCGTGAACAAGGTGGAGATACACCGAAACGCGTAGATCAATATACGCGCTGACAGCCTTTTTGTATGCCAAAATACAAATAAATATATAAGATTAAGCACTGCTTTGGGTGTGCGACCCATTTTTTCCTAAACGGAGAAGTTAGTGAATGTACAGCGGCGTGGTTCCGCCGCAGGGGAATCGCACCAGCACTGAGCGCTGCGTGACCGAAAAGATGAACCGATTTTGGAGTATATATATATATATATATATATATATATATATATATATATATATATAGAGAGAGAGAGAGAGAGAGAGAGAGAGAGAGAGAGAGAGAGTTTATTCCATAGTTTCTGAGATGTCTGGCATTTGTAGTTGTTAGAAAGCATTTCTCGTGAAGCAGACCCTTACCCACCAACTGTGGTACGGGAGGCTTTGAAATGATTTCCATTTGCATAGAATTTGTTTATTCCTTACGTTAGTAGGGAGTCCAAGAGACACATATCTGATTGGTTTAGTTTTGGGGAGGGAGAATGGGAGCAGCCGTCTAAGGTAACCGTGTGAAAACTCAAAATCTCAATGTTGAAGATTGCATTTATGGTTTTCTTAATCCCGTTCCAGATTTGGTGAAGTTTTCTACATTGGAATAAAATATTGGAAATGGTGCCTGGGGAGGTTTGGAAGTACCAGCACAATGCTGAGCCTCGAAGCCCTAATCTGGAGAGTTTTCTCAGGGTTCCAGTACGCTTTGTGCAGTAACCAGTACATACATTGTAAAAGAGTGGGAAAGATTTTTTTTTTAGGGCATATGCCCAGATCTTCTTCCATTATACATTGTTCAAGGTTGAGTGCATTGAACTTGGGTTAGATTCAATCCACTTAGTTTCGATTTCGGACGTGATTCTTTCATTGGTGTTGGTAGAGTTCAGAGGCATGAATTGTGGAGGCTGCATGGGGTTTGATGAAGTTATAGGATTCAATGTTTTCAAGGTTGTGAGTCCTGTTATACTGCAAACATTTTAGGTTGTTTAATGGGCTGAAGTTTTTGAGGAAAAAGATATTGTTTGATGACCTTTATGGCGGTGCACCTTCAACTTTAAATTTTGTGTTGCTCCATAGGGAAGCTTATTCTTAGTTCTGAATTTTATGCAACAGCATTTTATCAGCATTTTATCCAATGATCTAGGGGCTGATATAGTATCCTTGAAAATAATGTGAGAATGTTGTATGGGGATTGTTTTGATTCTTAACAGTGAAATAATTTGGTTAGTGATTCTTCAATGTGAACCTACATCGGTGTATCTAGTGTTTCAGGTTGAATCCAATTTAAAGAAATTGGGTATGTTACTGCCTTTAGAGTTTCTTGTGGGCTATTGTACCTTTATTCCCTTTCCAAAGGAATTTGGAAATTATGGCATCTATATTTATGAAGTTGTTTGTTTGTTGTATGTGAAGCATGAATGTTTATTTGTGGGACAATCATCACACACCCCCACCATTAAGGAGAATATTCTCATTTATTTTCCTTATGTCTTCTAGGTTCTTTTTTAAGGTGTAGACCAAGGTGTTTGATCTACGAGGATTGCCAGTGTAGTTTTAGTATTGTTCGGAGTGGATGGAAGAGTTAGGTTATTTTGAGGGAAAACTTAATTTTTTTCAAGGTTCAGGGTATAGCCTGAGACCTGCGCGTAGAAGTTAATTTCGGAGAAGATTGCTGGGGTGGCAGTTTCACCCTCTTTTGCGAATATGAGTATGCTGTCTGCGTAGGCGCCCTCTTTGTAGTGAGTGTTCCCAATAATTATGTCTTTTAAAAGTGTGGTGGTTATGACGGAGACATGGAGATGTTCCATGACTAAGAGGTAGCAAAGGGGAGAAAGAGGACAGCCTTGTCTAGTTCCTTGCACTAAGTTTATTTTATTGGATAGGAACCCATTAATTCTGATACGAGCCAAGGGTTGGGCATAAAACACACATTTTTGACAGATAATGGCCTCTCCAAGGTTAAATTGTGCATGACAGCATGCAGAAAAGGCCAGGAGACCTTCTCAAAGGCCTTTTCTGCATCTAGGACCATGGCCATTATAGGTGATGTTAGAAATGTAGGTTTTTGAATGATGTGGCAGAATAGTCTAATGTTGTCTGAACCATGTTTATCTTTTATGAAGCTGATGTGTGCTCTGTGAATAAGGGATAGAAAAGTTCTCTCTAGTCTGGTCACTAGGATTTTTCCCTCTTTATGAATCAGGGTAATAGCGGCTTTGGAGGTTGTACCTGTGATTTTACTGGTTTTCTCTAAGTGATTGAAGAATTAGTTCATTTTGAAAGGCTTATAAGAGCTGTTTGAAAATCCATCAGGCCGTATTTATTTATTTTTATTTATTATTACATTTCTTAAGCGCTCAGCTACCCGTGGGTTTCCTGGCGCTGGGAGTATGAAACAGTATGCCAAAAGTGAGGAGGGAGTCAAATCAGCGAACTTACATATTAAAAAGCCAGGTCTTGATTCCCTTACGGAAAGTAAGGAAGCACATTTCAGAACGCAGAGGGAGGGGTAAAGAGTTCCAAAGAGAGGGAGCAAGCAGAGAAAATGAGCGACCTCCCATTTTTGCTCTCTTGATGCGTGGTATCCTGAACTTATACTGGGTGGAGGACCTAAGTGTGCGCGGTGGAAGATATTGCTGCACCAAAATAGATAAGTAAGGAGGAGCTTTTCCAGTCATGATTTTATGCATGAAACATAATGCCTTAAATTTAACCCTGCTCTCGATCCGTAGCCAATGTAGGTTACGCATGTGGGAGGAGGCTGAGGATCTGGCGGGTAAATTACAAATAAGGCGGACAGCCAAATTTTGTACTACCTGGTATTTCTTAGTGACCTCCTTACAGGCACCCAAAAGTAAGATGTTACCATAGTCCAGGCGTGAGATGACAAGCGCCTGGACTACGGATTTCAAGGTGTCAGCCGGCAGCATCCACGAGATTTTCCTAAGCCACCTGATGATGGTGGTACAGGTGGCAGAGACTTTCACGACGTGCTGCCTGAAAGACAGTTGGTTGTCCAGGAGGACCCCGAGGTTACGGGCAGCAGGAGTTGGAACGGGAAGCGGGCCCATCTCCGGCGGCCAGTGTTGTGGGCCCCAGAGCGAGATGTCAGAGCCAAACAGCAGCAGTTCTGTTTTCTTCCCGTTTAGTTTTAATTTGTGCTCCAACATCCATGCCGAAATCTGTTTTAGTCCAGCTTGAAGAGAAGAGAAAGGGAGATGCTTGTTGGTGGAGAGAGAGTAGATGACTTGAGTGTCATCAGCGTAGGAATATATAGAGAGACCTGCCTGTTCCGCCAAAAAAGCAAGAGGTCTCACATATAAATTAAAAAAAAGGGGACTGAGAATAGAACCTTGTGGAACACCGTGATTGGAGGGAAAAGTAGAAGAAACAGAAGTAGAGGAAAAGACTTGAAACGTGCGATTAGATAGAAAGTTAGCGATCCAGGCCAGGGCAGCACCATCGACACCCGCCTCTCTCAGGGTGGACAACAAGATGGAATGGGAGACGGTGTCGAATGCGGCACTCAAATCAAGCAAAATGAGTGCCACAGTCTCCCCGTTGTCCACTTTTTGCCTGATGGATTCTGACACACCAAGGAGAGTGGTTTCAGTCGAGAAGCCAGCCCGAAACCCGGATTGAGAGCCATGAAGAAAGTTAGAGGATTCCACGTGAAAATTAAGCAGAGAGTTAACATGTTTCTCCAAGATTTTAGAGGAACATGAAAGTAACGAAATAGGGTGAAAATTAGATGGGTTGTTGGGGTCTAGGTTGGCCTTTTTTAATAGTGGGACCACCATAGCGTGCTTCCATTCGTTGGGCACGATAGCTTCAGAAAGAGAAGCATTCAAGACCTTCAAAATAATAAGGAGTAGGGTAGGGTCCAAGGAGCTCAGGATTTGAGGGGGCATGGGGTCAAGTGGAGACCCAGATTTTATGTCCTGTAAATACTTTCCTAGAAGCAGAGGGGAAATGGGATCCCAAGCAAGGAGTTGGGGAGGCGAGGAAGTACAATAAGCGGAGGTGACAGGTGGGGGAATACATGCAGGTAAAACAACATGGGTGGACACAGCAGGAGAGGAGTTAAAGGAGTCATAGATCTTCTCAATCTTTTCGACAAAGAAATTGGCCAAAGCTTCACACTGGGGGGTATCCAGCGTGGGGGCCTTGGGTACAGTAGATGCACCTGACAACTCCTTCACGATTTTGAACAGGGCCTTAGGTCTATTCTGTGCCGTGAGGAGCGTGGTGTTCGCAAAGGAAGCTCTGGCACTATCACATGACGCGTGGTAGTTTTTAAGAGCGGCCTTATATTCCGCTTTCTGACCAGCATCATAATTGGAGCGCCATATGCGTTCCAATTTTTTGCATTTAGACTTTTCTAGGCGAAGGACGTCAGTAAACCAGGGAGCAGGTGGATGAAGAATATGTAGTTTGTTCTTTTGCATTGGGAGACAGGAATCCAAAGCATTAGTCAACCAACGTTTAACAGAGGGTAGCTCCTTGATAGACAAGTTAGTGGACAATGAAGGCTTGGAATTGGTGAGATACAGATTAAGTTTGTCTGTATCCAGGCGTTTCCAATTCCTGCTGTCTTTATGGGGGTGGGTGGGCATGGAAGGGTTAGAGGAAGCCATTTCAATAGAGAAATTTACAATAAAATGGTCCGACCAAGGGACCTGCAAAGAAGATTGATACGAAATGGTCGAAAGGTTAGAAATGATAGGGTCCAAGAGGTTGCCGGCCTTATGAGTGGGGTCAGAGTTGTGGAGATGGAGATCTAAAGCTGCCAGATCCTGTAAAAGACGTGTGGAAATGGCACACGAAGCAGAGTTAAAATGAATGTTGAGATCTCCAATAACCATAAAATTATTAGATTGTGCAAGGAGTGGGGCAACAAGATCCGGAAGGGAGGAAGCCCAGCTACTCGCTGCACCAGGGGGATGATAAATCAGCGTGCCGGTTAGAGTGAAGTGTGGGGTAAGTGATAGCTTAAAAAGGCCAGCTTCGCAGTTAGGGAACTCAAGGTCTTCCCATTTACAGGAGAATTCTCTCCTGAAAATGATGGCAATTCCTCCGCCCTCTTTAAGAGGCCGGTTGCGCCCAACATAGGTGTAATCGTTGGGGAGAGCCATGGCGATGTCAGGGCCAGAGCTGTCATTTAACCATGTTTCCGTTAGAAACATGGCAGCTGGGCTAACTGTCTGTAGAAGATCAAAAATGTCTCTCTTGTGTTTTGCGAGAGAACGACAGTTAATACTAATAAATTTCAGGAGGGGACCGGGCTTTGGTAAAGTAAAAGGGAAAGAACTGCGCCGAGGGGCAGGGTTCCAAAAGGTAGAAGACATAGAGTCTATCAGCGAGGAAGAAGATTCCAGTGAAAGATTGCAGGAAGGACATGAGATGGGCGCATTGTGACAGTTAAACACAAGGTGCGAGGTACATGGGGGACACCGTAACCGCAGTAAAGCAGTACGGGAATACGTGACACCATTTGGGGCAGCGAGGCTGGGCCCTGGGCACGTACTGGCGCGGACGGGCGCAGACGGGCTTGACTTGTGCGCGACTTCGGCGCGAAGTCGGCGCTCCCGCTGCGCTCGTCCGCTGCGCTTCCTCCATTCCCCCATTAAGTACTAAGGGCGAGGGACCACTAGACCGCTCACCTGCAGGGACTAGCGCAGGGCGGAAGTGGTGTCAGGCTCCAGGAAGTGCGCACCTCGGACTGGTCCTCCGCAACAAACGGCACAAGCCGGGGCGGACCGGGACCACAAGGGCAATCAAGTATAGGAAATGCGAGTATTGCAAACAAAAGGTAAGAATAAACGTTTAAAAGTGATCAGTCCGGCGCGCTTTTAAAATCAGCCGCGGACTTTAAGAGTGGATGTGCAAATAGGCAGAGTTACAAGTTCAACATAAATGCTTTTAAAATCAGCAAAGGTACAGCTTAAAACAATATGGCAATACAGCGTCCAACACACACACCGCCACCTGTATACTGTAATCGTTACTGGGGCTGGGAGCAGAGGCACCGATTTAAATAATAGAGCGGGCTCGGCACCACTAGACCGCTCACCTGCAAGGACTAGCGCAGGGCGGAAGTGGTGTCAGGCTCCAGGAAGTGCGCACCTCGGACTGGTCCTCCGCAACAAACGGCACAAGCCGGGGCGGACCGGGACCACGAGGGCAATCAAGTATAGGAAATGCGAGTATTGCAAACAAAAGGTAAGAATAAACGTTTAAAAGTGATCAGTCCGGCGCGCTTTTAAAATCAGCCGCGGACTTTAAGAGTGGATGTGCAAATAGGCAGAGTTACAAGTTCAACATAAATGCTTTTAAAATCAGCAAAGGTACAGCTTAAAACAATATGGCAATACAGCGTCCAACACACACACCGCCACCTGTATACTGTAATCGTTACTGGGGCTGGGAGCAGAGGCACCGATTTAAATAATAGAGCGGGCTCGGCACCACTAGACCGCTCACCTGCAAGGACTAGCGCAGGGCGGAAGTGGTGTCAGGCTCCAGGAAGTGCGCACCTCGGACTGGTCCTCCGCAACAAACGGCACAAGCCGGGGCGGACCGGGACCACGAGGGCAATCAAGTATAGGAAATGCGAGTATTGCAAACAAAAGGTAAGAATAAACGTTTAAAAGTGATCAGTCCGGCGCGCTTTTAAAATCAGCCGCGGACTTTAAGAGTGGATGTGCAAATAGGCAGAGTTACAAGTTCAACATAAATGCTTTTAAAATCAGCAAAGGTACAGCTTAAAACAATATGGCAATACAGCGTCCAACACACACACCGCCACCTGTATACTGTAATCGTTACTGGGGCTGGGAGCAGAGGCACCGATTTAAATAATAGAGCGGGCTCGGCACCACTAGACCGCTCACCTGCAAGGACTAGCGCAGGGCGGAAGTGGTGTCAGGCTCCAGGAAGTGCGCACCTCGGACTGGTCCTCCGCAACAAACGGCACAAGCCGGGGCGGACCGGGACCACGAGGGCAATCAAGTATAGGAAATGCGAGTATTGCAAACAAAAGGTAAGAATAAACGTTTAAAAGTGATCAGTCCGGCGCGCTTTTAAAATCAGCCGCGGACTTTAAGAGTGGATGTGCAAATAGGCAGAGTTACAAGTTCAACATAAATGCTTTTAAAATCAGCAAAGGTACAGCTTAAAACAATATGGCAATACAGCGTCCAACACACACACCGCCACCTGTATACTGTAATCGTTACTGGGGCTGGGAGCAGAGGCACCGATTTAAATAATAGAGCGGGCTCGGCACCACTAGACCGCTCACCTGCAAGGACTAGCGCAGGGCGGAAGTGGTGTCAGGCTCCAGGAAGTGCGCACCTCGGACTGGTCCTCCGCAACAAACGGCACAAGCCGGGGCGGACCGGGACCACGAGGGCAATCAAGTATAGGAAATGCGAGTATTGCAAACAAAAGGTAAGAATAAACGTTTAAAAGTGATCAGTCCGGCGCGCTTTTAAAATCAGCCGCGGACTTTAAGAGTGGATGTGCAAATAGGCAGAGTTACAAGTTCAACATAAATGCTTTTAAAATCAGCAAAGGTACAGCTTAAAACAATATGGCAATACAGCGTCCAACACACACACCGCCACCTGTATACTGTAATCGTTACTGGGGCTGGGAGCAGAGGCACCGATTTAAATAATAGAGCGGGCTCGGCACCACTAGACCGCTCACCTGCAAGGACTAGCGCAGGGCGGAAGTGGTGTCAGGCTCCAGGAAGTGCGCACCTCGGACTGGTCCTCCGCAACAAACGGCACAAGCCGGGGCGGACCGGGACCACGAGGGCAATCAAGTATAGGAAATGCGAGTATTGCAAACAAAAGGTAAGAATAAACGTTTAAAAGTGATCAGTCCGGCGCGCTTTTAAAATCAGCCGCGGACTTTAAGAGTGGATGTGCAAATAGGCAGAGTTACAAGTTCAACATAAATGCTTTTAAAATCAGCAAAGGTACAGCTTAAAACAATATGGCAATACAGCGTCCAACACACACACCGCCACCTGTATACTGTAATCGTTACTGGGGCTGGGAGCTGAGGCACCGATTTAAATAATAGAGCGGGCTCGGCACCACTAGACCGCTCACCTGCAAGGACTAGCGCAGGGCGGAAGTGGTGTCAGGCTCCAGGAAGTGCGCACCTCGGACTGGTCCTCCGCAACAAACGGCACAAGCCGGGGCGGACCGGGACCACGAGGGCAATCAAGTATAGGAAATGCGAGTATTGCAAACAAAAGGTAAGAATAAACGTTTAAAAGTGATCAGTCTGGCGCGCTTTTAAAATCAGCCGCGGACTTTAAGAGTGGATGTGCAAATAGGCAGAGTTACAAGTTCAACATAAATGCTTTTAAAATCAGCAAAGGTACAGCTTAAAACAATATGGCAATACAGCGTCCAACACACACACCGCCACCTGTATACTGTAATCGTTACTGGGGCTGGGAGCAGAGGCACCGATTTAAATAATAGAGCGGGCTCGGCACCACTAGACCGCTCACCTGCAAGGACTAGCGCAGGGCGGAAGTGGTGTCAGGCTCCAGGAAGTGCGCACCTCGGACTGGTCCTCCGCAACAAACGGCACAAGCCGGGGCGGACCGGGACCACGAGGGCAATCAAGTATAGGAAATGCGAGTATTGCAAACAAAAGGTAAGAATAAACGTTTAAAAGTGATCAGTCCGGCGCGCTTTTAAAATCAGCCGCGGACTTTAAGAGTGGATGTGCAAATAGGCTTGGAGCTTTCCCAGGTTTAAGGGAGTGTATTGCTTTTGTATTTTCCAAATAAGAGAAGGGTTGGTTGAGGGGCATGAGGTAAGGGTCGTAAAGTACTAGGAGCAGAATGTTCTACAAATATTTCTCACAATCAGCTATTGATGTGCTTTGGTTGGGGTTATAGAGGTCATTACAGAATTCTCTAAAAACATAAGTATTTCTAGTGGGTCTATGATGGTGGTTCCCGCTTTGTTCCTAATAGATGGGATATAGTTCAGGTTCTTTTTGAATTTGATATAATCTGCTAGTGCTTTGCCTTCTTTCCTTGATTCTTTAAATTTCTTAATAGTGTTGTGTTGCACCCAGATGTGTGCTCTGCTACTCAACTGCTTGTTTTTTAATGTTTTGAGTTGTTGTAGGAGTTCCTGTTTTTAATTAACCAGGACTTCCTTTTCTAATTGTTTAATTGATTGTTCTGTCATTGACTTGTTTGTTTTTTTACTTATATTTTGAAATAATAATAATGAGGTCTCCTCTGATGATAGCCTTCATTGCATCCCACAAGGTTTCTTTAGATATTTCATTGAAAGAAGTTAGCAATAAAGCTTTTTATTTTGTCAAAAAGTCATTGGTCTTTAAGGACTTTGTCGTTGAATTTCCATTGAGTCTGTTTGGGGAGATAATGACCAATATTTAAGACTACTGAGATACAGGCGAGGTCTGAATTTAGTATTCGTTTGATCGATGAGCGGAGGCAGCCGAGGTGAGTACAATATTTGTATATAGTCTGATCTTGGGAGTGTGTTGTGTGGGTATGAGAAGAAAGTGAATTTGCTTCCTGTTGGATTGTTAAGGTGCCAAATGCTTTTTGCTTAGGTTCCTCATTTGCTTATGAGATTTATTGGGTCTGTATTTATATGTGGAATTCTTATCAATACAGTATCCCGAGGGAGGTTCAAATATGCTGCTAGGAGAATGTGAGAGTCGTTTATTAGGTCACATCATTGTTTATTTAGAGTAATCCAGAATTCAGGTTGTTCGCTGTAAGGGCGTATCTGTTAATATAGTGAAAACTGTGACTGTTTTTAACGTTGATGATTAACCACCTGCGGTCATTGTTGTGGGTGTTGTTCACTACTTCTAGATTTGCTTTTTAGGTCGAGCTTTGATCGACCAGTTATATCTCTTCTGTGGGGTTTGGCAAACCCACTGATTGTCATTGGTTACTATCTGTGGCATTAAAAAATGCTTGCTTCTTATTGGTACTTTTCTGTCAAAGTCCCTACTTTGTTTGTTAGTTCTCTTTCTGACGATTTCACTCTGAGAGCATTTTAGTTGGCCATCATACAGTACAGTGTGGGATGCCTCGCTTCCCTCCTCACATCTGGCTTTTGCAGGTCAGGCAATGTTTTTTGTTTTGTTTTATGTAGCGCGAACTCAACCCGAAGGTATTAGAGCACCAGTTACGTTACACAAGGACACATTCAGTTTTGGGAAGGCACTGGGAGATTAAGTGATTTTTCCAGAATCACTGATATTGAGCCTACGCCCAAGCTCGAACCTGATTCCCCTGCCCCAAAGTCCGCAGCTCTGGCCATAAGGCAACACCGTCTCTCCTCACATTCTTTACAGCAACAGAAACAAAAGCGGTCTTTCACACTACTTGTTTTTCTCTCCTTCAGAAAGCTGGGCTTTTCAGGATTTCACACCCACTCTGAGCACAGCCAAATCTGTTTTATTGTGTTCCTTTGTTGTGCAAATAGGGCAATAACACTAAGGCTATTCTTGCCAGATATTGAGCAGTAAAAGGGGACTGGAGTAGAAGTCAACGGCTTGCACAAGTCACACAACCACTCCCACTCTACCTGACCTGTGTTGAAGACACTGCTTTCCATCCACTTTCAACTGCGGTCTTTTGAGCTCCTGGGCATGACCCAGCCTGCCTAGCTGTTTAATTGTTCAGCAGTCTCTTAATCAGCATGTAGGGAGTGATTGTTGGTTTTAAAGATTCTCATGTATTTACTTGCCCCCAAATCCTCAACATTTCTGTGAATACATTTGTTTTGCCAGACAAAGTGTATGTTTGCTTCTAGGCATTGTTGCGGTTTGTCGGGTACAGACAGACATAAAGGGGTCATGTGAATGCTTTTTTCAAGGACAGAACTTTAGTTACCTTTGTAACATGGAGCTTGGGAAGAAAGTGATGCCCAAAGTTCTGGAACTTAGGGCACAAAGGAAATTACATACTGTCCGCTGCTGGTGGGTTGAGTGGGCTCAGGCAGAATCAAGACGATTACATTAAGCATGTTGGGTGAGTAGCCCCTGACACTTTCATTGCCGATGGTTCCACTGCTCGGTGTCGGGTACCTATCTCTGGGGATTGGTAACCCTAGACATTTTTGCATATTTGCTCTTGCAGCCTTTCTTTAAAAAAGCAAGTTTTCTTCTTTTTTTTTTAGGGTTCCGGAGTACTTTTACAGTGTGTGTGTTTATTTACAGTGGGCAGTGCAGGAGCATGTGCAACAGACGAGGCAAGGTGGGCAACCCCTGACACCGTCAATGCCAAGGGTTCCACTGTCCCGGTGTCTGGTATCTATCTCTGGGAAAGTAGCAACCCTAGAAAATATGGGGGCATATTACCAAAGGGGGCGATAGGCAATTATTGCTGATTTAGTGGCCGTTTTCAGCCACTAAGCGGCGATCATTCTATCGCCCTATTAGCAAGCTGTCGCTAACTGATGTTAGCGACAGCTTTTAGGAGATAGCGAGCGGTTTGGGGCCCGCTTTGCATGTCAGCGATGTTTATCGCTAATGACATGCAAAGTGGGCGTACCCAACCCAATAGCAACTGAAAGCAGTCGATAACGTCGCTATCGCCTATTAACAAGGCAGGCGTAGCGTTTGAAATATTCGCGCTAAGCGCGAATATCTCCAAAAACGAACGCCTGCTCAAACCAGTTCTTAGCCAAGTTATCCAATAGGAGGTGGATAACATGGCTAAGAGCATTTTGTCGCTAATGCGTGAATATCGCTGTATTCTCAGCGATATTCATGCATTTCGCCGCTATCGCTGGATATTTGAGCACAATGGAGAAAAACGTTGCTAATAGCATGTTTTCTCCGCTAAAATATCCAGCGATTAAAAAAAATGCGCTAAGCGCATTTAGTGATAAATATCGCTATTCCTTGGTAATATGCCCCTTCGTGTGTTTGTTCTTCCTGGAAGATCATAGATCCAATTCTGTAAATGCAGGATGCCTGCTGACGCTACAACTCCCTGTGTGCACTGGTGTTTTATCTGAATGTACAGCATCAAAAACACGGTCTCTACTGACATTGAATCATCTGACAACTCTGGTGTAGTGTGTAGTCTTTCTGAGGCTGAGGAATTGATTACAGCTGAGGTGAATAGTAACAACATCTATCAACAGTGATAGCCACCCATTAATAGGAATAAAAAGACCATTTACATGTTATGTTATGTTATGTTAAATTGACTCTTCTATAGCGCACGGCTACTCGGAGGAGTGTCCCGGCGCTTTGGCGAAGAGTGAAACAAGGTTAGGTACAGCATAACAGTGATCCAGACAAGACACAGATTACAGAGTGAAAAGCCAGGTCTTTAGCTCCTTTCTAAAGGCTAACAGATTGGTCATCAGTCTTAAGGATCGAGGGAGATCGTTCCAGCACCGAGGCGCAAGGTACCGAAAAGAGCGACCTCCGATTCGAGAGCGCCTAATGGAAGGAACCACCGCTTTGGCCTCGAAGGCAGACCTGAGAGCTCTTCTGGGGACATAGAAGGCTATCCGCTTACGGAGATAGTGAGGACCAATTCCGTGGAGCGCCTTAAAAGCCAGAGTCAAGGTTTTAAACGTGACTCTCTTGGCCATCGGAAGCCAATGGAGTTGCTCCAAAAGCTCCGAGGCCCGCGCCCTCCGGGGAAGTCCAAAGATGGCTCTGGCCGCCGAGTTCTGCACCACCTGCAGACGGGCCATCAAATATTTAGGAAGGCCCAAATAAAGCGCGTTCACGTAATCGAGGCGTGATCCTATCAAGGCCTGCACCGTTATTCTTTTGTGATGAAAGGACAGCAAAGGGAGAAATTTTCGTAGCATCCTAAGGATGCCGAAACATTTCCCCGTCAGCCCAATGATCTGAGGTCTCAGGGAAAGGTCGACATCGCACAAGAAGCCAAGATTCTTCACCTTTACTGCAACCGTGGAAGGAGGGGACATATCACACGGCCACCATGACTTCCAAGCCGGGTCGGGAGAGCAGCCGAAGAAGAGCAACTCGGATTTGTCTGAGTTGCACTTCAGACTATGTCCCTGAAACCACTCAAAAACGGCTTCCAGGCATTCCCGAATCCGCCCGCCGTCGAAATCCTCCCCCTTGCCACACGAAAAAAGAAGCTGCGTATCATCCGCGTAGGAGATGATCTGAGCACCAAAAGACTCCGCCACCGCCGCAAGAGGGGCCATATAGATATTAAAAAGGGTGGGGCTCAGGATGGACCCCTGAGGAACCCCCACCTCGAGCGGCGGCATTTTGGCGGAGAACGGCGGTGCCCAGACCACTTGCCGGCGGTTGGTCAGGAACGACTTAAACCAATCCAACACCGTCCCACGAAAGCCTATCTCCCAGAGTCTTAAAAGGAGACCGGCGTGGGGCACGGTGTCGAAAGCCGCCGACAAGTCCAGCATGACCAAGATGGCTTTTCCCCCTCCATCCAATATCTCGCGGATGGCATCAGTGATCTCAAGAAGAGCCGTCTCCGTGCTAAAATTAGCACGGAAGCCCGACTGAGAGTCGTGCAGAATGTTATTACTCTCTATAAAGGTGGAAATAGAGAGGTGCACGTGCTTCTCGATCACTTTAGCCAGCGAGGGGAGGAGGGAGATTGGTCTATAGTTCGCATGTGCAAGAGCGTCTAAAGATGGTTTCTTCAGCAGCGGGAGGATAAGGGCATGCTTCCAAGCATCAGGTACCTCTCCGGAAGACAGGGAGGCATTGAGCATAGGATTGATCAGAGTGTTGACTGCCGGTGCAATTTTCCCCAATCACTTGGCAGGGCAGGGGTCAAGCGGCGAGCCCGATTTGAGCCGAGAGAGCAGATTCAAAGAGGAAGCATGGGAGATAGACGGAAAAATCCAGAGCAGAGGACCCGCCGCCTCTGCAGCAGAAAGCCCAGATACTGGGGGGTCAGCCAGAGGAGAAGGTGCCGGAAAAGAGCCCTGAATGAGTTTAATTTTATTGGTAAAAAATTCACCAAGTTGGCTGATCCAGACTGCGCTATGAGCATGAGTAGGTGTGCCGGATACAGGTGACACAAATTCCCGTACAACTTTAAAAATTTCCTTACTCATGCATTCGGCGGCATCAATTCTGTGCTCTAAGTACACCTTTTTTGCCTCAAAGATGTGCTTATGATAGACATAGATAAGCTCCTTATATTTGCTCTTATCTTCAGGATCATATCTTTGTCTCCAAGCCCTCTCTGCCCTCTTACAGTCTTGACGCATTGAGGCCAAGAGTGGGGTAAACCAAGGGGCCGATATCTGTTGACCCGCAGCCTTACTCGGCTTGCCTGGGGCAAACTCCTCCAATCTCATGGACAGCCATTTCTGAAACAGTTCCAGGTCCTGTTCCAGGAAACCTGTAAGCTGACAGGGATAACGAACAAGAGCGTCGGCTAGCATGTCCGCCGTGACTCGGTGGAAAGGTCGGGACAGTCTTGTTGCGTCAGTCACCCCTCTAGAACCAGATGAGACTGTAGCTAAGATGCAGAATCTGATCAGATAATGGTCGGTCCACAGGACTGGCATAGGAGAAGATGCCTCTATAGTCCTGGTGGAAAAGATCTGATCCAACACATGGCCTTTAACATGCGTAGGACTAACCACATAAGGGGTCATCCCAAATGGACACACCATGTCAGAAAGCTTGATGGTATCAGCGTCTAGGGGTTTATCCATGTGTAGATTAAAATCTCCCAGAAGGATACAGTGCTCAGATCTGAGACACGGCACAGAAAGAGCGGCCTGCAGGTCATCGAAGAAGGTGCCCAGCGGACCAGGAGCCCTGTAGATAATGATCCCAGAACAGGTTTGGCAAGGGGACAATTTAAGGGTGAAACCAAGGGCCTCGCAGCCAGCAATGGTCTCCACCGCGAAAGTCCGGCAGGGGATGCTGTTATCCACTATAATCGCTACTCCACCACCTCTGCCGTTATCTCTATCTCTCCTAAAGATGGTATAATTTGGAGGGATAGCAGCGGCAACATCGGGGGCGGAGCTTTCACTCAGCCATGTCTCGGTGAGAAACAGACACATGATTTTAGAGTCTGTTAGCAAATTCCAGATGTCTGTGGAATGCTTGCTGAGTGATCTGGTGTTGAGCAGATAACAGGGGTACTGGGGTGAGTTACATCCGGCAGCACCATCCTCCTTAGGGAAAAGATTCCAACCACAACCCGAACAGCCCTTCCTCAGCGACCGACCGCCCGGGAAGACATGATGGCATGCAGGCGCAGAATGCCTGAGTGCAGCTAACTCGCTAGCTGAATAACATAACATAACTCACAATATCTAAAAACACCGAACAAGCTAAAAAGCCTACCACGCCGCCTCGCCGCCCTCCGAGACGCTGACGAGCGCAGACGGGCAGGACTCTGGCACGACTCAGGCACAGAGAAGGCACGCCCGCTGCGCGTCACCGCTGCGCGCCATCAGGCGAGCTTTAAATAGGCAGCTCCCCCAGTCCACGAGCGTGAGGACGCTCAAAGATGGCGCTCAGAGAAACACACCACTACAAGATGGCGCTCCCCGCCCTCTGCCTCCCCGGAACCGGACCCGCTAAACAGCGGTGGGTATCCAAACAATTAGAGTGCGGGTGAGTGGCCAGAGACCCTGAGATTAAAACCAGGGGGAAAAGAAAGTAAAATTAAAGAAAATAAAACACGGGATGATTAAAATCCAGAGTAGCGCTGAGAGAGCGCGCGTGGGCTGCAGCAAAGCGCTGCTGCAATCCTGACCTCAGGTCCAATTCGCCAGGCTGATACTAAGGCAGCTCCGCCTTAAATAGGCAGCTCCCCCAGTCCACGAGCGTGAGGACGCTCAAAGATGGCGCTCAGAGAAACACACCACTACAAGATGGCGCTCCCCGCCCTCTGCCTCCCCGGAACCGGACCCGCTAAACAGCGGTGGGTATCCAAACAATTAGAGTGCGGGTGAGTGGCCAGAGACCCTGAGATTAAAACCAGGGGGAAAAGAAAGTAAAATTAAAGAAAATAAAAAACGGGATGATTAAAATCCAGAGTAGCGCTGAGAGAGCGCGCGTGGGCTGCAGCAAAGCGCTGCTGCAATCCTGACCTCAGGTCCAATTCGCCAGGCTGATACTAAGGCGGCTCCGCCTTAAATAGGCAGCTCCCCCAGTCCACGAGCGTGAGGACGCTCAAAGATGGCGCTCAGAGAAACACACCACTACAAGATGGCGCTCCCCGCCCTCTGCCTCCCTGGAACTGGACCCGCTAAACAGCGGTGGGTATCCAAACAATTAGAGTGCGGGTGAGTGGCCAGAGACCCTGAGATTAAAACCAGGGGGAAAAGAAAGTAAAATTAAAGAAAATAAAACACGGGATGATTAAAATCCAGAGTAGCGCTGAGAGAGCGCGCGTGGGCTGCAGCAAAGCGCTGCTGCAATCCTGACCTCAGGTCCAATTCGCCAGGCTGATACTAAGGCGGCTCCGCCTTAAATAGGCAGCTCCCCCAGTCCACGAGCGTGAGGATGCTCAAAGATGGCGCTCAGAGAAACACACCACTACAAGATGGCGCTCCCCGCCCTCTGCCTCCCCGGAACCGGACCCGCTAAACAGCGGTGGGTATCCAAACAATTAGAGTGCGGGTGAGTGGCCAGAGACCCTGAGATTAAAACCAGGGGGAAAAGAAAGTAAAATTAAAGAAAATAAAAAACGGGATGATTAAAATCCAGAGTAGCGCTGAGAGAGCGCGCGTGGGCTGCAGCAAAGCGCTGCTGCAATCCTGACCTCAGGTCCAATTCGCCACAGGGTGGTTAATCATTGTCAAAACTCAAACTTAGGGGTCGATTACGATGGCGGATGGAAGGACGACCGCCGTCCTGGAGTAGACGGAAAATGCCTTTTTACAGTCCGCCAGCCGCGGTCAGTCCGTCCGCCATATTAGGATGGGAAGCACTCTCAAATGTCCGTACGCCGCGGAAGAACATGCACCGCCGCGGAAATACACCCGACCCCGCGGCAGACGTAACCAATCCAGAGACACCACCGTACGGAATGACGTCTCCGACCGTCCTCTAAATCATGATGGCGGAAAAGCAACAGCAAATCGCAGCGGAAAAACAACCTGCCTGAACACGGAGGATTCACCACAGCAGAGAGACAAAACATTGCAGAGATACCCACCACAGGCAGATCGCCGTCATGGACCTAGCTCTACACGCATTTCCTATACTCTTCGTGCTTCACCACCAGCAAGTCATGGACCGTCGCCGCCGCAGGTACGCAAACACACCAATTGCTGTCGGAAGGGGAGTACATGCCGGGGCCGTGACGTGGGGAGGGGGAATGGCATGTTGGGGAAACAGCATTTACGATAGCACCAAAATATCAACAATGCAAGGAGACAACCAGGAATGACAAAGAGAAACCACTACACACAATTAACTTGCTTTATTGCACATAATAGTGGTTCAATCCTAGAGTAGCCAGGAGCATGGGCACTGGATAGAACAGAGCAGGTACATCTGAGGCAGCACATGATGGCACAATGCAGTATCATAACAGCAACAGGGCAGTGTTCATAACAGAGCAGGTACATCTGAGGCAGCACATGAGAGGGCACAATGCAGTATCATAACAGCAACAGGTCAGTGTTCTTAACAGAACAGGTTAATCTGAGGCAGCACATAAGAGGGGCTAAGTGCATCAACAGTCCATGGCAAGGCACAGGTACATCTGAGGCAGCACATGAGAGGGGCTCAGTGCATCAACAGTCCATGGCACAGAGCAGGTACATCAGAGGCAGCACATGAGAGGGGCTAAGTGCATCAACAGTCCATGGCACAGAGCAGGTACATCAGAGGCGGCACATGAGAGGGGCTAAGTACATCAACAGTCCATGGCAAGGCACAGAACAGGTACATCAAAGGCAGTACATGAGAATGGCTAAGTGCATCAACAGTCCATGGCAAGGCACAGGTACATCTGAGGCAGCACATGAGAGGGGCTAAGTGCATCAACAGCCCATGGCACAGAGCAGGTACATCAGAGGCAGCACATGAGAGGGGCTAAGTGCATCAACAGTCCATGGCACAGAGCAGGTACATCAGAGGCGGCACATGAGAGGGGCTAAGTACATCAACAGTCCATGGCAAGAAACAGAACAGGTACATCAAAGGCAGTACATGAGAATGGCTAAGTGCATCAACAGTCCATGGCAAGGCACAGGTACATCTGAGGCATTACATGAGAGGGGCTAAGTGCATCAACAGTCCATGGCACAGAGCAGGTACATCAGAGGCGGCACATGAGAGGGGCTAAGTACATCAACAGTCCATGGCAAGGCACAGAACAGGTACATCAAAGGCTGCACATGAGAATGGCTAAGTGCATCAACAGTCCATGGCAAGGTACAGGTACATCTGAGGCAGCACATGAGAGGGCACAATGCAGTATCATAACAGCAACAGGGCAGTGTTCATTACAGAACAGGTACATCTGAGGCAGCACATGAGAGGGGCACAGAGCATCAACAGTCCATGGCAAGGCACAGGTACATCTGAGGCAGCACATAAGAGGGGCTAAGTGCATCAACAGTCCATGGCACAGAGCCGGTACATCAGAGGCAGCACATGAGAGGGGCTAAGTGCATCAACAGTCCATGACAAGGCACACAACAGGTACATCAGAGGAGGCACATGAGAATGGCTAAGTGCATCAACAGTCCATGGCACAGAGCAGGTACATCTGAGGCAGCACATGAGAGGGCACAATGCAGTATCATAACAGCAACAGGGCAGTGTTCATAACAGAGCAGGTACTTCTGAGGCAGCACATGAGAGGGGCTAAGTGCATCAACAGTCCATGGCACAGATCAGGTACATCTGAGGCAGCACATGAGAGGGGCTAAGTGCATCAACAGTCCATGGCAAGGCACAGGTACATCTGAGGCAGTACATGAGAGGGCACAATGCAGTATCATAACAGCAACACTGCAGTGTTCATAACAGAGCAGGTACATCTGAGGCAGCACATGAGGGCACAATGCAGTATCATAACAGCAACAGGGCAGTGTTCATAACAGAGCAGGTACATCTGAGGCAGCACATGAGAGGGGCTAAGTGCATCAACAGTCCATGGCAAGGCACAGGTACAACTGAGGCAGCACGTGAGAGGGCACAATGCAGTATCATAACAGCAACAGGGCAGTGTTCATAACAGAGCAGGTACATCTGAGGCAGCTTATGAGAGGGCACAATGCAGTATCATAACAGCAAAAGGGCAGTGTTCATAACAGAAGAAATACATTTGAGGCAGCACAAGGACGTGGGTCAAGCGTCCCGTCCCATGGACATTAATAATGCAAGGGTGGTTACAATGGAAAATCTAGACACCAAGTACAATGACATGTGAGTGATGGGAGCTACACCTCACAGCACAGAATCTGGTGGACTGCTTGACCTAGTAGCCTCGGACACACTGCCAGCACCGGAAACAGGAGTGTGAGACACAGCCACAGCTCTAGTGACTGACACATGAGTCATAGACCCAGACACACTGGCAGCACCAGAAACAGGAGTGTGAGACACAGCCACAGCTCTAGTGACTGACACATGAGCCATAGACCCAGACACACTGACAGCACCAGAAACAGGAGTGTGAGACACAGCCACAGCTCTAGTGACTGACACATGAGCCATAGACCCAGATACAGGAGTGTGAGACACAGCCACAGCTCTAGTGACTGACACATGAGCCATAGACCCAGACACACTGCCAGGACATTTCCCTGTACAGTGACCAACAAATACCATGCCAGCATCTGAGACATGAGAGTGGCGGACACACACAGTGGCAGTACCTGAAACAAGAGAGGGCACAACTGACACAGTGCTACTACATGAGGCATGACAGCGAACAACAGACACAGTGCCACTATCTGACACATGCGAGTGAACTGCAGCTGACCCACTAGGACCACTGAAATGATGAGCCACAGGTCTGTATGGGCCAGGAGGCAGGGTGGCTCTGGGAGCTGGGGACAGCTGTACTTGAGCGACATTGGGTTGGTCAGGTGTCAATGGTGTGTGTCTATGTTTCTTAGGGATATGTAAGGGCACTCTGGACATGACTGGACTGGTAAGTGGTGCGGGCTCATCTGAAACATCACCCATCAAAGGTGGATCATGTGCTGGTGGGGTCTGCTCTCTGGGGACATGCTGGACCCTGCTTGACGTTTGCTGTGGCCCTGCCTTCTGCCCTCTGCATCATGGGTAATGGGGGTTGCAACAACAGTGTACGCCTTCCTCTGCTTCAGCGGGGTGTGGATGGGAGTAGAGGTATGGGGGACTCCACTGCTGACACATGTTTTTTACGTTCCTTCACCAACACCAGCCTCAGGGGACGCAGGGGTGATGTATGCCTGGCCTTAGTGGAGCTCGTGTCCATGGGAGAACCCTTGGCCCTGGGAGGTGCCTTGGCCGTAGGAGGTGTCCTGTCTCTGGAATGTGCCTTATCCATGGGCGGTGCTCTGTCCCTGGGAGTTGGCTTGTCCTTTGTAGTGTCCCTGTCCATTGTAGTGTCCCTGTCGTTTGAAGTGTCCTTGTCCCTGGGAGTGTCCCTGGCCTTGGGAGGTGCCCTGTCCTTTGAAGTATCCTTGTCCTTGGGAGTGTCCCTGGCCTTGGGAGGTGCCCTGTCCTTTGAAGTGTCCTTGTCCCTGGGAGTGTACCTGGCCTTGGGAGGTGCCCTGTCCTTTGAAGTGTCCTTGTCCCTGGGAGTGTCCCTGGCCTTGGGAGGTGCCCTGTCCTTTGAAGTGTCCTTGTCCTTAGGAGTGTCCCTGGCCTTGGGAGGTGCCCTGTCCTTTGAGGTGTCCTTGTCCTTGAGAGTGTCCCTGGCCTTGGGAGGTGCCCTTTCCTTTGAAGTGTCCTTGTCCTTGGGAGTGTCCCTGGCCTTGGGAGGTGCCCTTTCCTTTGTAGTGTCCTTGTCCTTGGGAGTGTCCCTGGCCTTGGGAGGTACCCTTTCCTTTGTAGTGTCCTTGTCCTTGGGAGTGTCCCTGGCCTTGGGAGGTGCCCTTTCCTTTGTAGTGTCCTTGTCCTTGGGAGTGTCCCTGGCCTTGGGAGTACCTTTTGAGGGGGATGCCTGTGTCACATGTGAATCCCTGTCCCCCAACACCCCTTGAGGATCCTGTGTGTCAACTCCAGGGTAGCTGATGTCGTGGTCTGTGAAAGATTTCCCTGTCCTAGGGGATGGTGTCTGTGCCCTCTGTGCCCTGCCTTGCTGCCTGTGACTGTTTCTAGTGCAATACCCAGAAAATGACGCCTGGTCAGAAATGTCACTCTCCCCTGAGACATCAAGTGGTGTGGATGGGGGAACTGAAGTAGAACCTTGTCCATGCGACTGCTGAATGGCTGCAGATACTGTGTTGGATAATGACTGAACTGTTCTGTGGAGACCAGCAACATCGCCATGCATCCCCCTTCAGGAAGGCGCTAAAAACTCATCTCTTCCCCAGGACAGGCTAAGCTGCTGTAATCTGTTGGTCTATGGTTCAAAGCGCCAGGATTCCCTTTGGGTGACAGGTTTGCGCTCTATAAGTATACCACAAATACAAATACAAATCCCCTCCATGAATGCTACCACCTGCCCCAACTTTCTATCGTGGTCTAGGAATGCATTGATCATGTTGGTCTGCCCTACACACAGCTGTCGCAGCAGATCAACCGCCTCAGCACAAAGGGCACTTTGTGTCACAGGGGCAGGGGCAGGGGCAGCGGGGCCTGCACCGAAGGCCACTCTGCTCCCCCTACTCTGGCGAGCACGAGCAGTACTTGTTGCAGTTGGTGGCAGTGTGGGCCCTGTGTGCTGTGTACCGAATGAAGGTGTTGATTGCCCACTCCCTGTGTCTACCAACAGTGCTGACTCACCACCACTGTCTGAAGATGAGGACGATGGTGTCTCCACATGTGAGTCCTCAGGGACAGTTCTGTCCCCCTCTCCGGGGCTGCTCTCTTCAGTCTCAGTCTGCGTGTGTGTGATCTCGGTTCCGGATGCATTGCCACCACTCATCCCTGTCGTCTGTGGGTCAGTGCCCTCGTCCAAAGCTGAAAGAGAGAGAAAAGAGGTTTACCTAAGTGTCACACTCACGTACTGAAAGTTACAAAATCAAAACTTCCTTGACTGTTGACCAACATGTAGCACCCATCCTGCACAAGAACCACCCCTACCAGACATCCTCATGTCAGAGAACCGGGGGTGCCTGTGAAACATGTATATCAAACAAACAGGGCAAGTGCATGCAGACCACCACACATGTGATGCCATGGGACCACAGACCTCAACGGCATGTCCTGGGCCCCTGCACTACAATGCAACTGGTATGTCCACCTGGCTGACATGGATGCTAACGCTCACTCCGCTAATGGCACCAACATGCAATTGCAGCACAACATACATACCACGGATGTCACTACCGTGTCTGAGCAGCAATACATGCATGCACTCACAAGTCACAAACACATTCAGTGTGCTTACCGCTAGTTTGCTGCTGCTCCCCTCTCAACCGGGCGGACAGGTCAGGATGCGTCACAGCTATGATACGGTGCATTAGAGGGGTCATGGTGCGTCGTGCAAGCCGGGATGATCTTGGAATCTGCCCCAGTGTCATCTCCGCCACATTCTTGCTGAGCCAGGAGATGTCGTCCCAGCGCTTGTGGCAGTGTGTGTTTCGTCTATTGCACACCCCCACTGCCCGTACATCACGTGCTATGGTCCTCCACAAGGCCCTGTGAAGGTGCAGCTTGACCTACCATGATGGGAGACAAGAGGGTAATGTCAGTGGACAGTTGGCCATTCACAAAGATAGGAGCAACACGTATCTTTCAGCAGCCATGCACAGTACAACACATGTGAAGGTCCCACAGCACACCGCCAAGATTGCAGAAGCCAGGAGTCAGTGACCACCTCATGCACACCAACATGTCCCCCACTGCACTTACCACCTGTCCGGGGGCACCGTAGAGCCGTTCATAGTGGCGGAGCACACCGTCCACAAGGACATCCAGCTCCGCTGTGGTGAAGGGACGAGACCGGATCTCGCGCACTCTCGGCATGCCAAGGTCCAGGACTGTGGCACAACAGCAGCAGTTGTTGGATTGCTCAGCAGCAGCAGGTAGAGGTGATGGGTGCAGGCAGCAGTTGTTGGATTGCTCAGCAGCAGCAGGTAGAGGTGATGGGTGCAGGCAGCAGTTGGTGGATTGCTCAGGAGCAGCAGGTAGAGGTGATGGGCGCAGGCAGCAGTGGCTGGAAGCAGTGGATGTGTGCTGCTGAAATTCACACATTTATAGGGCCCTGAGCTGATATCAGTGGCACACGTCTGCAGTAATTGGATTTCCGGGGCTGCCTCATTCAAAATGAGCCAATGACTGGCCCTGCTGTGGCGGTGCACGGCTTCCGCTATTTTTGAAATCGCTGACGCGCCCCGCGTTAACTGTTTCCATTGGCTACATGTGCAAGGACCGTCACGGTCACACACTGGCAACCGCATGTGCGCGCTACCGCGATGGTGCATCATTTGAAATTAATCACTCACTGGCATTGCAATGGTGGAGCACGCATTCCGTGGGGGCGGGGCAGGCTAACACATACATTTGAATGTGCAAGTGGAAATAGCAGTTGGTACCCCCCCTTACAGTCACCTTGCAGCACCCACCGCAGACCGCCGGGTGTGGGAGGTCACCCACTGCCGGCCCTGGCCGGTCACCCACCGCCGGGTGCTGGCAGTGGGAGACCGCCCTGTGTATAGATATTACCCTGGCCTGGATGGCCCTGGCCTGTCACCCACCGCTGGGTGCTGGCGGTGGGAGACTGCCCTATGTATTGATGTTACCCTGGCATGGATGGCCCTGGCCGGTCATCCACCGCTGGCCCTGGCCGGTCACCCGCCGCCGGGTGCTGGCGGTGGGAGACCGCCCTGTGTATTGATGTTACCCTGGCATGGATGGCCCTGGCCGGTCCCCCACTGCCGGGTGCGGGCGGTCACCCACAGCCGGCCATTGCCGGTTACCCACCGCCCGCACCCGGCAGTGGGTGCCCGCCCGCACCTGGCGGTGGGTGACCGGCCAGGGCCATCCATGCCAGGGTGACATCAATACACAGGCGGTTACCCACTGCCCGCACCCGGCGGTGGGTGACCGGCCATGGCCGGTGGTGGGTGACCGGCCAGGGCCATCCATGCCAGAGTGACATCAATACACAGGGCGGTCTCCCACCGCCGCACCCGACGGTGGGTGACCGGCCATGGCTGGCGGTGGGTGACCGGCCAGGGCCATCCCTTCCAGGGTGACATCAATACACAGGGCAGTCACCCACCGGCGGTGGGTGACCACCCGCACCTGGCGGTGGGTGACCGCCCGCACCTGGCGGTGGGTGACCACCCGCACCCGGCGGTGGGTGACCGCCCGTACCCGGCGGCCTGCGGTGGGTGCTGCTATGTGACTGAAAGGGGGATACCAACTGCCATTTCAACTTGAACATTCAAATGTATGTGTTAGCCTGCCCCGCCCCCGCGGAATGCATGCTCCGCCATTGCGAAGCCAGTGAGTGATGATTTTCAAACGATGCACCCTCGCGGTAGTGCGCACATGCGTTTGGCGGGGTGTGACCGTGATGGTCCTTGACCATGCAGCAAATGTTATGCACAATTGCAGTATCAAGGATCATCTTCTGTGTTGGGGGAAGGCGTACCCGGATGGCGTGTGTACACACACTGCATGTCTCCGCACACATGTAATGTTCATAGTTGTACATGTGTGTCAGGACATGTCCGGAATGCGTCAAGAATCATTATGTCATGTCAATGGCCCGTGTCCACGTGTCTCATTTATGCCCATTAGTTGCATGTGTGGTCATACTATTGACCTTGCCAGTGGTTAACAAAGGCCAGTGATGTGAACCCAAGTTGCGTCAGATGTGCATGGCTATGTGTTGACGTCTTGGTTTTGAGGTCACACGTGTCTATTTGTACACATCTACACAGTACATCAAGGCTGTGTACCCACATTCAGAAGCTGGTGTGAGTGTGTGGTTTGTGTGTGCAAGTAGCAATGATGGGGGTATACATGCATTCTGTGTATGCGTATGTGTGTTGCCTGTTGTATGCCCATGCCTGTCATGTGAGGATGCACAGCATTGTAGGTGGGGTCATGGGTGCATGAAGACAAGGAGGGTGTGTTCCATGTTTGTGTTGTGTGTGCACGTCCATGGGTGTCTGTGGGGACGCTTGTCCACACTTGGGCCCTCAGTCATGTGATGCTGGCTGTTCTTTCAACATGTGTGCACGTAACATTGGACATGTTTGCACACAGGATGTTGTTTGTGGGTGAACATTGTGTGTATAGTTAGCTGTAGTGCCTTATATTTCGGTCACGTCACACATACAATCAGTGTCTGCAACATGTATTATTTGTATTGTGTTGGTCAAGATGTGATAGTGTGGCACAGCTGTGAGGTGTTGGTCAATTGACATCTGCTCCCATCTACTCCCACACAGGAGGGCTCCAAATGTGCATCGAGCATACACTGTGCTGGAGGACATGGTTGAATAGGAGGTAATCCGCAAATTCCGGCTTGACCGACGGAGATTGCAGGACCTTGTAGCCCAATTGGCACCTCATCTGCAGCCACGCAGGCCATATCCAGGAGCTATTATACCCACAGCAAAGGTGATGGCGGCACTTCACTTCTTCGCGACAGGCACTTTCCAGTGCACAGTTGGTCATGCCGGGGGGATGTCCCAATCCATGTTCAGCATGGTACTGTGGGATATGCTGGATGCCATGATGCATTACAAGGATGATTACATCCATTTTCCACGTCCGGCAGAGCTGGCTGCAGTGAAAGGTGACTTCTATGCCCTGGGCCAGATCCCACACGTAGTGGGTTCCATTGATGGCACACATATTGGTCTGATTCCACCCCAGGCACGTGAACCCGTCTATTGCAATCGGAAGCACTACCATTCTATCAATGTGCAAGTGGTGTGCCTGGCTGACAACATCATCGCCCATGTGTGTGCCAGATTTCCCCGGTCCGCACATGACTCCCACGTCCTGCGGAGCAGCATTGTCCCCCAACTGATGGCAAATCTGCATCAAGAACGTGCGTGGCTTGTAGGTGAGTGTGCTGTGATGACTACTGTGGTGTATGTTTGCCATGCTGTTCCCACCAATCCTGGTATTGATGTATGTGTCTGTCATCCCCCCACCTAGGCGACTCTGCGTACCCAAACCGCCCGTGGCTGATAAGCCCCCTACGGAATCCTACTACACCAGGTGAAATGCGCTATAATGAGGCCCATGGGAGGACACATCGGGTGGTGGAACGTACATTTGGACTGCTGAAGTCTAGGTTTCGCTGCCTGGATAAAACTGGAGGGGCCCTGCCATACTCACCAGGCAAAGTATGCAAAATAGTGATTGCCTGCTGCATGCTCCACAACCTGGCCTTACGCAATAATATTGAACTGATCATGGACCCTGAAGACCAACAGGTTGCTCCGCCTCCCATCCCACCCATGTCCAGTGATGAGGACAGTGGGGAGGAAGAAGGTGTGGATCAGAGGCGTCAGCTCATTGCTCGCTACTTTCCTTGAATGTGAGTAACTACCTCTTGTGCTGCTGGTCAATGCGGGATGTATGTTTGCTGGTGATGTGTGGATGTGGTGTGTGAATGCTGCCTGTTCTGGTATGTTCTGTTCGCAAATGGGTGTGTGAGATGGTGTACATGCAATGCTCCCTGATGTGTGTCCTGTGATTCACTTAATTAGTGATGAGTGTGGTTTGTGGGATGTTGCAGTACGGTGTGGTGTGATGGGTGTGATTCAGTTTCCTGACCTGTGGTTGTTGTTCTCTCATTATCCCTAGGTCATTCCCACAGAGGCATGATTCTCAAGAACATTGATCCCTGCACCTGGTTATGACAACTACTAAGACAAACCTGTGTTTAAAACATGGAGGTCACACAGCATTGAGTGTTTACGTGGTGTTTATTTACAGGGTGTGGATTGATGCTAGTGCATATTTACAAATAGGTTTGGGGGGAAGTAAGAGGTGAAGGTCATGTCACATGAAAACACCGTGGGGACACCACATTGTGTGATGTACACCTAGTCCAACAGACGTGTGCCAATGCTTGGCATTGTGGGGCAAGGAAGGGTGAAGTCAGTGGCGGCCTCTCTTCGAGCGGGTGGATGGTGGATTGCCACTGCTCTCAGCTGGATCCAGCCTCGGACGGCCCCTCCGTCTTGGAGCCGGAGCGGAGCCAGCTGTGGGGGCAGGTTGTTCAGGGACGACCTCCTTGTCAGTGGCCTGAGGTGATGGTGGCGGTGGTGTTGGTGCCCTGTCCTGCTGGGCACTTGGGGGAGGGGGAGGTGATGTGGCGCGGGATAACCACTCCCTCCAAACAGCTGTTTGCTGCCCCATGAGGTCAACACTTTGGCCCATGCGGGTGTCCATGGACCGCAACAGCTGGCAGTTTTGTAGCGAGTCTTGGTGTGCCTAATCCACCTGCACCTGCTCATAGGAGGCATGTACTCTGGCGATGGCATCCAGGGTCTCATCTGCACAGCTCACAATGGCAGGTGTTGGTGTTGTGATACTGGCCAAGGTGGTGGAGGCAGGGATGTCCTGGGAGCCTGATGGCCCTGGGAGTGTGCTTGGGCCAGCATCGTCCTCTGCACCTGAGGTGTCCATGGAATCTTCACCAGAGAGTCCTGGCTGTGAGGGGGCGACTGGTGTTGGCAGTTGCTGGTTTCACCTGTCAAGTTGCAATCACCTGAGGGACAAGAATTTCAGAATCAATGCTGTGGACATGACAGGTTTGCTGTTGTTACATTACAAATTACTATAGAATCAGGACATGGTTGTTGGTGTCATCATGTTGGTGTGGTAGACAGTATTGGGCATTATGGTGGTGTGGAGGTGGGGAGACAATACTTGGATATGTGTGGTTCAGTCCCGCTATTGGATGGTGCCCCTGTGAAGAAGGCTACCTACCTGTAGGTTTGAAGGAGGAGATGCACTGGTCAGCAAATGGTGGGTGGACTCCATCTTGCTCTGGGATGGGACATGGGGGCCTGTTGGGAGTTGTAGTGCTGATCTCTCAGCCCCCACCCACCACCACCCTCCCTGTAGACATGGGGACCTGTTGGGAGTTGTAGTGCTGAACCCAGCCCCCACCTACCCCCACCCTCCATTTAGACATGGGGTCCTGTTGGGAGTTGTAGTGCTGGTCTCTCACCCCCCACCCACCACCACCCTCCATTTAGACATGGGGGCTGTTGGGAGTTGTAGTGCTGGTCTCTCACCCACCCACCCCCACCCTCCATGTAGACATGGGGGCCTGTTGGGAGCTGTAGTGATGGTCTCTCACCCCCCCCCCCACCCACCACCACCCTCCCTGTAGACATGGGGGCCTGTTGGGAGTTGTAATGCTGGTCTCTCACCCCCCACCCACCCCCACCCTCCATGTAGACATGGGGGCCTGTTGGGAGTTGTAATGCTGGTCTCTCACCCACCCACCGACCACCACCCTTCCTGTAGACATGGGGGCCTGTTGGGAGTTGTAGTGCTGGACCCACCCACCCCCACCTTCCATGTAGACATAGGGGCCTGTTGGGAGTTGTAGTGCTGGTCTCTCACCCACCCACCCACCACCACCCTCCCTATAGACATGGGGGCATGTTGGGAGTTGTAGTGATGGACCCACCCCCCACCCATCCCCACCCTCCATGTACACATGGGGGCCTGTTGGGAGTTGTAGTGCTTGTCTCTCACCCCCCACCCCCCCACCCTCCATGTAGACATGGGTGCCTGTTGGGAGTTGTAGTGCTGGTCTCTCACCCCTACACCCACCACCATCCTCCCTGTAGACATGGGGGCCTGTTGGGAGTTGTAATGCTGGACCCACCCTCCCCCACCCACCCCCACCCTCCATGTAGACATGGGGGCCTGTTGGGAGTTGTAGTGCTGGTCTCTCACCGTACCCCCCAACCCTAAACCACCCTTCCTGTAGACATGGGGGCCTGTTGGGAGTTGTAGTGCTGGACCCACCCACCCCCACCTTCCATGTAGACATAGGGGCCTGTTGGGAGTTGTAGTGCTGGTCTCTCACCCCCCCCACCCACCACCACCCTCCCTATAGACATGGGGGCCTGTTGGGAGTTGAAGTGATGGACCCATCCCCCACCCCCCACCCATCCCCACCCTCCATGTACACATGGGGGCCTGTTGGGAGTTGTAGTGCTTGTCTCTCACCCCCCCCCACCCCCCCACCCTCCATGTAGACATGGGTACCTGTTGGGAGTTGTAGTGCTGGTCTCTCACCCCTACACCCACCACCACCCTCGCTGTAGACATGGGGGCCTGTTGGGAGTTGTAATGCTGGACCCACCCCCCACCCATCCCCACCCTCCATGTACACATGGGGGCCTGTTGGGAGTTGTAGTGCTTGTCTCTCACCCCCCACCCCCCCACCCTCCATGTAGACATGGCTGCCTGTTGGGAGTTGTAGTGCTGGTCTCTCACCCCTACACCCACCACCATCCTCCCTGTAGACATGGGGGCCTGTTGGGAGTTGTAATGCTGGACCCACCCTCCCCCACCCACCCCCACCCTCCATGTAGACATGGGGGCCTGTTGGGAGTTGTAGTGCTGGTCTCTCACCGTACCCCCCAACCCTAAACCACCCTTCCTGTAGACATGGGGGCCTGTTGGGAGTTGTAGTGCTGGACCCACCCACCCCCACCTTCCATGTAGACATAGGGGCCTGTTGGGAGTTGTAGTGCTGGTCTCTCACCCCCCCCACCCACCACCACCCTCCCTATAGACATGGGGGCCTGTTGGGAGTTGAAGTGATGGACCCATCCCCCACCCCCCACCCATCCCCACCCTCCATGTACACATGGGGGCCTGTTGGGAGTTGTAGTGCTTGTCTCTCACCCCCCCCCCCCACCCCCCCACCCTCCATGTAGACATGGGTACCTGTTGGGAGTTGTAGTGCTGGTCTCTCACCCCTACACCCACCACCACCCTCGCTGTAGACATGGGGGCCTGTTGGGAGTTGTAATGCTGGACCCACCCTCCCCCACCCACCCCCACCCTCCCCCACCCACCCCCACCCTCCATGCAGACATGGGGGCCTGTTGGGAGTTGTAGTGCTGGTCTCTCATCCCCCCCCCACCCACCACCACCCTCCATGTAGACATGGGGGCCTGTTGGGAGTTGTAGTGCTGGTCTCTCACCCCCCCCACCCTCCACCACCCTCCCTGTAGACATGGGGGCCTGTTGGGAGTTATAGTGGGGGACCCACCCTCCATGTAGACATGGGGGCCTGTTGGGAGTTGTGGTGTTGGCTGCTTTGACAACATGCAAGCCTGGGAACGTAGGAGACAACATTTGTGGTTGTTCATGGTGGGTGCATTTGAGGCCAGGACTTCACATTTGGGTGACTGTGTGGTCCAGATGCATGGATTGGAGCCTGGGAGATGTGTCTTGGCAGTTGTGCAAGGCAGACCATGACAGTGTGATAGTGGTCATTGGTTTGTACTTACCAACCTCAAGTCCCTCTTCTATTCCTTCCAGGCTCTCAGGGTGCAGTATGCCCAGCACCTTCTCCTCCCATTCGGCAAATGGTATAGGCTCCGGTGGAGTGCCGCCGCCAGTGTGTTGTGCCCGCAGGTGGTTCTTGGCCCTGATGCCGTTCACCCTTGGCTTGAGGTCGTGTCACCGCCTCTGGATCTTGTGTTTGGTGCGTGGCACGGTCCCTGACGCATTCACTCTGGTCACTATCCTGTCCCACATGTTCGTTTTGGTTGCCAAGGTGGTCTGCTGGACTAGGGTACCGAACAGATGTGGTTCGACACGGATGATTTCATCCACCATGACCTTCAACTCACTCTCTGTGAACTTGGGGTTTTTCTTGGGTGCCATGGTGTGTGATGTGCAAGGTGTTGGTGTGGTGGGGTGGGGTGTGCAGGTGTGTGGTATGTAGGGATGGTGTTGTGGGGGTTTGTGTGGTGGGTGTGTTGGTGTGCAGGTTGTATGTGTGTTTGTGTGTGTCTGCTGTTTGTGCTATTCTGCCTCTTTCTTGCAGCTGTGCTGTGATGCAAAGGATTGCGGTAATGGGAGGGATTCATTTTATACTCTGTGTGGTTGTTGTGTCCCAATGGTTGTTGCCAGTCAGGTGTTCTGTGGGTGTGGTGACTTGGGTGCTTTTGTTTGTGCTGGGGGGGTGTCATTGGGGCGTGTAGTTGTTGGGGGTGGGTGTTTCAGGTGGGTGTGTGTCCTGTTTTGTGTGTTTTCTATTTACTTCCGTCTGCCATTTTTGAATCGGTTTGACGGCAGGGGGGATGTTCGTTTGGTACTTCCGCAGTCATGCTTCGTTTGTCGAAGCATTTTTTCCGCGGTGGTCGAGGAAGGTGGTGAGTTCCGTTGGGATGGCGGGGTTATCCTAATCGTGCGGCCGGACCCTCCGCAGGTATTGCGGCAGTTCGGCCTGTTTCTGCGGTCAATTCGTCAGCGGCGGAGGGTGTTTCTCTGGTACCGTCCGCTTACGGCGGTCTTTGGTGTGATACGTTCGCCGCGAACGGTGTTTAATGTGATCCGTCCGCTGCGGTCTGTATTTGATGACAGAAATATCATAATCGCAACCGTGGATTATTCGCGGTGCGGACGGGAGTATTTTTGCCGCAACCATGGCGGACGGAACACGTTTCCGTCCGCCATCCTAATAGGCCTCTATGTTCACCAATTCCAAAGTCAGCTGCTTTACCTGTTACGTTACGCGGCTGCAAACAAAAAAATAAGTAAAAAAACATAATTTAAAATGCCAGTAGCTCTACAATTCACAAATGCAAGACCGATTGCATTGTAAATGCTTGTTTAGTTATAAGGGTGAGGATCCCATTTTTCTTCTTAATGGCAGGGGAGGCGGTAAAGCTATTTATTCTCTGATTTTGCAGGGAGTTGCATTCTTTGTGTCCTAATTTTGTTTCTTGCAAAATAATTATATAACCCTTAGATTTAGTGCAATAATCCAACATTTTCCTGCACTTTACTGGCTGATTGATACCTTCTGTGCTGAGGGAGAGTAATTCAAGTGAATAATTAATCATGGTTCTAAGTTAGGTTCTTAGTTAGGGCAAAGAGATCTGAGCCCACCCATGGCAAGTTTAGTAGTAGGTCATATAATGAATGCTGTGGTTTCAAGTGTTTGTAAGCACACAGACATGTGATGTGTGATGGCCACCTATTAATGCTGAGATTGTATGTAGTATTGAGGTTGTGTCTTTGCAGAATTACATAGTGGTATAGGGGTAATGACAAGTGGAAGAATGCTACGGAAGTGGTTGAGTGGCGTGTGAGCCAGTTATCATTTTGGAGAAGTTTGATGCTTATGATTGTGACATCTGCAGGAAAAGGGGAGCATTTATAGAAAAGGAGAAGGGACATGGAGAACAAAAAAGGGATAAGAGAAGGAGATCGGTAAAAAGAAAAACCATTTAACACTCCCATATCCCACTCACGGAGTACCTTCTGGGAGACAGGGGGAGGTAGATGTCCCCGGGGGTCTGGCCGTTGAGGGGAGGGGAAAGAGAACAGGGAGAACAGCAGTCGCCGCAAGAAGAGAACAGGGAGCTGATAATAACAATAACTAACTTGTATCTTATGCATTCGTCGTTAAACATATTAGTGTCTAAACTGCACTGTCGAAATATTACTCTATCGAGTTGCAAAACATAACTGATAATAGTAATAACTTGTCCTTAGAGTATGCATCTATATGATATTATTTGTCTTAACCACAATATTTAAACACATATTAGGGGAGGAGAGTTGGCCTAACGGCTAGGGCGGTCGACCTTCGAATCTGGGTGTAATATAGTTGACAGTCTAGTAGCTGGGGGGCGGAGCTAGGAGTAACGTAGGAGACAACATTTGTGGTTGTTCATGGTGGGTGCATTTGAGGCCAGGACTTCACATTTGGGTGACTGTGTGGTCCAGATGCATGGATTGGAGCCTGGGAGATGTGTCTTGGCAGTTGTGCAAGGCAGACCATGACAGTGTGATAGTGGTCATTGGTTTGTACTTATCAACCTCAAGTCCCTCTTCTATTCCTTCCAGGCTCTCAGGGTGCAGTATGCCCAGCACCTTCTCCTCCCATTCGGCAAATGGTATAGGCTCCGGTGGAGTGCCGCCGCCAGTGTGTTGTGCCCGCAGGTGGTTCTTGGCCCTGATGCCGTTCACCCTTGGCTTGAGGTCGTGCCACAGCCTCTAGATCTTGTGTTTGGTGCGTGGCACGGTCCCTGACGCATTCACTCTGGTCACTATCCTGTCCCACATGTTGGTTTTGGTTGCCAAGGTGGTCTGCTGGACTAGGGTACCGAACAGATGTGGTTCGACACGGATGATTTCATCCACCATGACCTTCAACTCACTCTCTGTGAACTTGGGGTTTTTCTTGGGTGCCATGGTGTGTGATGTGCAAGGTGTTGGTGTGGTGGGTTGGGGTGTGCAGGTGTGTGGTATGTAGGGATGGTGTTTTGGGGGTTTGTGTGGTGGGTGTGTTGGTGTGCAGGTTGTATGTGTGTTTGTGTGTGTCTGCTGTTTGTGCTATTCTGCCTCTTTCTTGCAGCTGTGCTGTGATGCAAAGGATTGCGGTAATGGGAGGGATTCATTTTATACTCTGTGTGGTTGTTGTGTCCCAATGGTTGTTGCCAGTCAGGTGTTCTGTGGGTGTGGTGACTTGGGTGCTTTTGTTTGTGCTGGGGGGGTGTCATTGGGGCGTGTAGTTGTTGGGGGTGGGTGTTTCAGGTGGGTGTGTGTCCTGTTTTGTGTGTTTTCTATTTACTTCCGTCTGCCATTTTTGAATCGGTTTGACGGCATGGGGGATGTTCGTTTGGTACTTCCGCTGTCATGCTTCGTTTGTTGAAGCATTTTGTGCGCGGTGGTCGAGGAAGGTGGTGAGTTCCGTTGGGATGGCGGGGTTATCCTAATCGTGCGGCCGGACCCTCCGCAGGTATTGCGGCGGTTCGGCCTGTTTCTGCGGTCAATTCGTCAGCGGCGGAGGGTGTTTCTCTGGTACCGTCCGCTTACGGCGGTCTTTGGTGTGATACGTTCGCCGCGGACAGTGTTTAATGTGATCCGTCCGCTGCAGTCTGTGTTTGATGACAGAAATATCATAATCGCAACCGCGGATTATTCGCGGTGCAGACGGGAGTATTTTTGCCGCAACCATGGCGGACGGAACACGTTTCCGTCTGCCATCCTAATAGGCCTCTATGTTCACCAATTCCAAAGTCAGCTGCTTTACCTGTTACGTTACGCGGCTGCAAACAAAAAAAATAAGTAAAAAAACATAATTTAAAATGCCAATAGCTCTACAGTTCACAAATGCAAGACCGATTGCATTGTAAATGCTTGTTTAGTTATAAGGGTGAGGATCCCATTTTTCTTCTTAATGGCAGGGGAGGCGGTAAAGCTATTTATTCTCTGATTTTGCAGGGAGTTGCATTCTTTGTGTCCTAATTTTGTTTCTTGCAAAATAATTATATAACCCTTAGATTTAGCGCAATAATCCAACATTTTCCTGCACTTTACTGGCTGATTGATACCTTCTGTGCTGAGGGAGAGTAATTCAAGTGAATAATTAATCATGGTTCTAAGTTAGGTTCTTAGTTAGGGCAAAGAGATCTGAGCCCACCCATGGCAAGTTTAGTAGTAGGTCATATAATGAATGCTGTGGTTTCAAGTGTTTGTAAGCACACAGACATGTGATGTGTGATGGCCACCTCTTAATGCTGAGATTGTATGTAGTATTGAGGTTGTGTCTTTGCAGAATTACATAGTGGTATAGGGGTAATGACAAGTGGAAGAATGCTACGGAAGTGGTTGAGTGGCGTGTGAAGCCAGTTATCATTTTGGAGAAGTTTGATGCTTATGATTGTGACATCTGCAGGAAAAAGGGAGCATTTATAGAAAAGGAGAAGGGACATGGAGAACAAAAAAGGGATAAGAGAAGGAGATCGGTAAAAAGAAAAACCATTTAACACTCCCATATCCCACTCACGGAGTACCTTCTGGGAGACAGGGGGGAAGTAGATGTCCCCGGGGGTCTGGCCGTTGAGGGGAGGGGAAAGAGAACAGGGAGAACAGCAGTCGCCGCAAGAAGAGAACAGGGAGCTGATAATAACAATAACTAACTTGTATCTTATGCATTCGTCGTTAAACATATTAGTGTCTAAACTGCACTGTCGAAATATTACTCTATCGAGTTGCAAAACATAACTGATAATAGTAATAACTTGTCCTTAGAGTATGCATCTATATGATATTATTTGTCTTAACCACAATATTTAAACACATATTAGGGGAGGAGAGTTGGCCTAACGGCTAGGGCGGTCGACCTTCGAATCTGGGTGTAATATAGTTGACAGTCTAGTAGCTGGGGTGGGCGGAGCTAGGAGGAACGTAGGAGACAACATTTGTGGTTGTTCATGGTGGGTGCATTTGAGGCCAGGACTTCACATTTGGGTGACTGTGTGGTCCAGATGCATGGATTGGAGCCTGGGAGATGTGTCTTGGCAGTTGTGCAAGGCAGACCATGACAGTGTGATAGTGGTCATTGGTTTGTACTTACCAACCTCAAGTCCCTCTTCTATTCCTTCCAGGCTCTCAGGGTGCAGTATGCCCAGCACCTTCTCCTCCCATTCGGCAAATGGTATAGGCTCCGGTGGAGTGCCGCCGCCAGTGTGTTGTGCCCGCAGGTGGTTCTTGGCCCTGATGCCGTTCACCCTTGGCTTGAGGTCGTGCCACAGCCTCTGGATCTTGTGTTTGGTGCGTGGCACGGTCCCTGACGCATTCACTCTGGTCACTATCCTGTCCCACATGTTGGTTTTGGTTGCCAAGGTGGTCTGCTGGACTAGGGTACCGAACAGATGTGGTTTGACACGGATGATTTCATCCACCATGACCTTCAACTCACTCTCTGTGAACTTGGGGTTTTTCTTGGGTGCCATGGTGTGTGATGTGCAAGGTGTTGGTGTGGTGGGGTGGGGTGTGCAGGTGTGTGGTATGTAGGGATGGTGTTGTGGGGGTTTGTGTGGTGGGTGTGTTGGTGTGCAGGTTGTATGTGTGTTTGTGTGTGTCTGCTGTTTGTGCTATTCTGCCTCTTTCTTGCAGCTGTGCTGTGATGCAAAGGATTGCGGTAATGGGAGGGATTCATTTTATACTCTGTGTGGTTGTTGTGTCCCAATGGTTGTTGCCAGTCAGGTGTTCTGTGGGTGTGGTGACTTGGGTGCTTTTGTTTGTGCTGGGGGGGTGTCATTGGGGCGTGTAGTTGTTGGGGGTGGGTGTTTCAGGTGGGTGTGTGTCCTATTTTGTGTGTTTTCTATTTACTTCCGTCTGCCATTTTTGAATCGGTTTGACGGCAGGGGGGATGTTCGTTTGGTACTTCCGCAGTCATGCTTCGTTTGTCGAAGCATTTTTTCCGCGGTGGTCGAGGAAGGTGGTGAGTTCCGTTGGGATGGCGGGGTTATCCTAATCGTGTGGCCGGACCCTCCGCAGGTATTGCGGCGGTTCGGCCTGTTTCTGCGGTCAATTCGTCAGCGGCGGAGGGTGTTTCTCTGGTACCGTCCGCTTACGGCGGTCTTTGGTGTGATACGTTCGCCGCGGACGGTGTTTAATGTGATCCGTCCGCTGCGGTCTGTGTTTGATGACAGAAATATCATAATCGCAACCGCGGATTATTCGCGGTGCGGACAGGAGTATTTTTGCCGCAACCATGGCGGACGGAACACGTTTCCGTCCGCCATCCTAATAGGCCTCTATGTTCACCAATTCCAAAGTCAGCTGCTTTACCTGTTACGTTACGCGGCTGCAAACAAAAAAAATAAGTAAAAAAACATAATTTAAAATGCCAATAGCTCTACAGTTCACAAATGCAAGACCGATTGCATTGTAAATGCTTGTTTAGTTATAAGGGTGAGGATCCCATTTTTCTTCTTAATGGCAGGGGAGGCGGTAAAGCTATTTATTCTCTGATTTTGCAGGGAGTTGCATTCTTTGTGTCCTAATTTTGTTTCTTGCAAAATAATTATATAACCCTTAGATTTAGCGCAATAATCCAACATTTTCCTGCACTTTACTGGCTGATTGATACCTTCTGTGCTGAGGGAGAGTAATTCAAGTGAATAATTAATCATGGTTCTAAGTTAGGTTCTTAGTTAGGGCAAAGAGATCTGAGCCCACCCATGGCAAGTTTAGTAGTAGGTCATATAATGAATGCTGTGGTTTCAAGTGTTTGTAAGCACACAGACATGTGATGTGTGATGGCCACCTCTTAATGCTGAGATTGTATGTAGTATTGAGGTTGTGTCTTTGCAGAATTACATAGTGGTATAGGGGTAATGACAAGTGGAAGAATGCTACGGAAGTGGTTGAGTGGCGTGTGAGCCAGTTATCATTTTGGAGAAGTTTGATGCTTATGATTGTGACATCTGCAGGAAAAGGGGAGCATTTATAGAAAAGGAGAAGGGACATGGAGAACAAAAAAGGGATAAGAGAAGGAGATCGGTAAAAAGAAAAACCATTTAACACTCCCATATCCCACTCACGGAGTACCTTCTGGGAGACAGGGGGGAAGTAGATGTCCCTGGGGGTCTGGCCATTGAGGGGAGGGGAAAGAGAACAGGGAGAACAGCAGTCGCCGCAAGAAGAGAACAGGGAGCTGATAATAACAATAACTAACTTGTATCTTATGCATTCGTCGTTAAACATATTAGTGTCTAAACTGCACTGTCGAAATATTACTCTATCGAGTTGCAAAACATAACTGATAATAGTAATAACTTGTCCTTAGAGTATGCATCTATATGATATTATTTGTCTTAACCACAATATTTAAACACATATTAGGGGAGGAGAGTTGGCCTAACGGCTAGGGCGGTCGACCTTCGAATCTGGGTGTAATATAGTTGACAGTCTAGTAGCTGGGGTGGGCGGAGCTAGGAGGAACGTAGGAGACAACATTTGTGGTTGTTCATGGTGGGTGCATTTGAGGCCAGGACTTCACATTTGGGTGACTGTGTGGTCCAGATGCATGGATTGGAGCCTGGGAGATGTGTCTTGGCAGTTGTGCAAGGCAGACCATGACAGTGTGATAGTGGTCATTGGTTTGTACTTACCAACCTCAAGTCCCTCTTCTATTCCTTCCAGGCTCTCAGGGTGCAGTATGCCCAGCACCTTCTCCTCCCATTCGGCAAATGGTATAGGCTCCGGTGGAGTGCCGCCGCCAGTGTGTTGTGCCCGCAGGTGGTTCTTGGCCCTGATGCCGTTCACCCTTGGCTTGAGGTCGTGCCACAGCCTCTGGATCTTGTGTTTGGTGCGTGGCACGGTCCCTGACGCATTCACTCTGGTCACTATCCTGTCCCACATGTTGGTTTTGGTTGCCAAGGTGGTCTGCTGGACTAGGGTACCGAACAGATGTGGTTTGACACGGATGATTTCATCCACCATGACCTTCAACTCACTCTCTGTGAACTTGGGGTTTTTCTTGGGTGCCATGGTGTGTGATGTGCAAGGTGTTGGTGTGGTGGGGTGGGGTGTGCAGGTGTGTGGTATGTAGGGATGGTGTTGTGGGGGTTTGTGTGGTGGGTGTGTTGGTGTGCAGGTTGTATGTGTGTTTGTGTGTGTCTGCTGTTTGTGCTATTCTGCCTCTTTCTTGCAGCTGTGCTGTGATGCAAAGGATTGCGGTAATGGGAGGGATTCATTTTATACTCTGTGTGGTTGTTGTGTCCCAATGGTTGTTGCCAGTCAGGTGTTCTGTGGGTGTGGTGACTTGGGTGCTTTTGTTTGTGCTGGGGGGGTGTCATTGGGGCGTGTAGTTGTTGGGGGTGGGTGTTTCAGGTGGGTGTGTGTCCTATTTTGTGTGTTTTCTATTTACTTCCGTCTGCCATTTTTGAATCGGTTTGACGGCAGGGGGGATGTTCGTTTGGTACTTCCGCAGTCATGCTTCGTTTGTCGAAGCATTGTTTCCGCGGTGGTCGAGGAAGGTGGTGAGTTCCGTTGGGATGGCGGGGTTATCCTAATCGTGTGGCCGGACCCTCCGCAGGTATTGCGGCGGTTCGGCCTGTTTCTGCGGTCAATTCGTCAGCGGCGGAGGGTGTTTCTCTGGTACCGTCCGCTTACGGCGGTCTTTGGTGTGATACGTTCGCCGCGGACGGTGTTTAATGTGATCCGTCCGCTGCGGACTGTGTTTGATGACAGAAATATCATAATCGCAACCGCGGATTATTCGCGGTGCGGACAGGAGTATTTTTGCCGCAACCATGGCGGACGGAACACGTTTCCGTCCGCCATCCTAATAGGCCTCTATGTTCACCAATTCCAAAGTCAGCTGCTTTACCTGTTACGTTACGCGGCTGCAAACAAAAAAAATAAGTAAAAAAACATAATTTAAAATGCCAATAGCTCTACAGTTCACAAATGCAAGACCGATTGCATTGTAAATGCTTGTTTAGTTATAAGGGTGAGGATCCCATTTTTCTTCTTAATGGCAGGGGAGGCGGTAAAGCTATTTATTCTCTGATTTTGCAGGGAGTTGCATTCTTTGTGTCCTAATTTTGTTTCTTGCAAAATAATTATATAACCCTTAGATTTAGCGCAATAATCCAACATTTTCCTGCACTTTACTGGCTGATTGATACCTTCTGTGCTGAGGGAGAGTAATTCAAGTGAATAATTAATCATGGTTCTAAGTTAGGTTCTTAGTTAGGGCAAAGAGATCTGAGCCCACCCATGGCAAGTTTAGTAGTAGGTCATATAATGAATGCTGTGGTTTCAAGTGTTTGTAAGCACACAGACATGTGATGTGTGATGGCCACCTCTTAATGCTGAGATTGTATGTAGTATTGAGGTTGTGTCTTTGCAGAATTACATAGTGGTATAGGGGTAATGACAAGTGGAAGAATGCTACGGAAGTGGTTGAGTGGCGTGTGAGCCAGTTATCATTTTGGAGAAGTTTGATGCTTATGATTGTGACATCTGCAGGAAAAGGGGAGCATTTATAGAAAAGGAGAAGGGACATGGAGAACAAAAAAGGGATAAGAGAAGGAGATCGGTAAAAAGAAAAACCATTTAACACTCCCATATCCCACTCACGGAGTACCTTCTGGGAGACAGGGGGGAAGTAGATGTCCCTGGGGGTCTGGCCATTGAGGGGAGGGGAAAGAGAACAGGGAGAACAGCAGTCGCCGCAAGAAGAGAACAGGGAGCTGATAATAACAATAACTAACTTGTATCTTATGCATTCGTCGTTAAACATATTAGTGTCTAAACTGCACTGTCGAAATATTACTCTATCGAGTTGCAAAACATAACTGATAATAGTAATAACTTGTCCTTAGAGTATGCATCTATATGATATTATTTGTCTTAACCACAATATTTAAACACATATTAGGGGAGGAGAGTTGGCCTAACGGCTAGGGCGGTCGACCTTCGAATCTGGGTGTAATATAGTTGACAGTCTAGTAGCTGGGGTGGGCGGAGCTAGGAGGAACGTAGGAGACAACATTTGTGGTTGTTCATGGTGGGTGCATTTGAGGCCAGGACTTCACATTTGGGTGACTGTGTGGTCCAGATGCATGGATTGGAGCCTGGGAGATGTGTCTTGGCAGTTGTGCAAGGCAGACCATGACAGTGTGATAGTGGTCATTGGTTTGTACTTACCAACCTCAAGTCCCTCTTCTATTCCTTCCAGGCTCTCAGGGTGCAGTATGCCCAGCACCTTCTCCTCCCATTCGGCAAATGGTATAGGCTCCGGTGGAGTGCCGCCGCCAGTGTGTTGTGCCCGCAGGTGGTTCTTGGCCCTGATGCCGTTCACCCTTGGCTTGAGGTCGTGCCACAGCCTCTGGATCTTGTGTTTGGTGCGTGGCACGGTCCCTGACGCATTCACTCTGGTCACTATCCTGTCCCACATGTTGGTTTTGGTTGCCAAGGTGGTCTGCTGGACTAGGGTACCGAACAGATGTGGTTTGACACGGATGATTTCATCCACCATGACCTTCAACTCACTCTCTGTGAACTTGGGGTTTTTCTTGGGTGCCATGGTGTGTGATGTGCAAGGTGTTGGTGTGGTGGGGTGGGGTGTGCAGGTGTGTGGTATGTAGGGATGGTGTTGTGGGGGTTTGTGTGGTGGGTGTGTTGGTGTGCAGGTTGTATGTGTGTTTGTGTGTGTCTGCTGTTTGTGCTATTCTGCCTCTTTCTTGCAGCTGTGCTGTGATGCAAAGGATTGCGGTAATGGGAGGGATTCATTTTATACTCTGTGTGGTTGTTGTGTCCCAATGGTTGTTGCCAGTCAGGTGTTCTGTGGGTGTGGTGACTTGGGTGCTTTTGTTTGTGCTGGGGGGGTGTCATTGGGGCGTGTAGTTGTTGGGGGTGGGTGTTTCAGGTGGGTGTGTGTCCTATTTTGTGTGTTTTCTATTTACTTCCGTCTGCCATTTTTGAATCGGTTTGACGGCAGGGGGGATGTTCGTTTGGTACTTCCGCAGTCATGCTTCGTTTGTCGAAGCATTTTTTCCGCGGTGGTCGAGGAAGGTGGTGAGTTCCGTTGGGATGGCGGGGTTATCCTAATCGTGTGGCCGGACCCTCCGCAGGTATTGCGGCGGTTCGGCCTGTTTCTGCGGTCAATTCGTCAGCGGCGGAGGGTGTTTCTCTGGTACCGTCCGCTTACGGCGGTCTTTGGTGTGATACGTTCGCCGCGGACGGTGTTTAATGTGATCCGTCCGCTGCGGTCTGTGTTTGATGACAGAAATATCATAATCGCAACCGCGGATTATTCGCGGTGCGGACAGGAGTATTTTTGCCGCAACCATGGCGGACGGAACACGTTTCCGTCCGCCATCCTAATAGGCCTCTATGTTCACCAATTCCAAAGTCAGCTGCTTTACCTGTTACGTTACGCGGCTGCAAACAAAAAAAATAAGTAAAAAAACATAATTTAAAATGCCAATAGCTCTACAGTTCACAAATGCAAGACCGATTGCATTGTAAATGCTTGTTTAGTTATAAGGGTGAGGATCCCATTTTTCTTCTTAATGGCAGGGGAGGCGGTAAAGCTATTTATTCTCTGATTTTGCAGGGAGTTGCATTCTTTGTGTCCTAATTTTGTTTCTTGCAAAATAATTATATAACCCTTAGATTTAGCGCAATAATCCAACATTTTCCTGCACTTTACTGGCTGATTGATACCTTCTGTGCTGAGGGAGAGTAATTCAAGTGAATAATTAATCATGGTTCTAAGTTAGGTTCTTAGTTAGGGCAAAGAGATCTGAGCCCACCCATGGCAAGTTTAGTAGTAGGTCATATAATGAATGCTGTGGTTTCAAGTGTTTGTAAGCACACAGACATGTGATGTGTGATGGCCACCTCTTAATGCTGAGATTGTATGTAGTATTGAGGTTGTGTCTTTGCAGAATTACATAGTGGTATAGGGGTAATGACAAGTGGAAGAATGCTACGGAAGTGGTTGAGTGGCGTGTGAGCCAGTTATCATTTTGGAGAAGTTTGATGCTTATGATTGTGACATCTGCAGGAAAAGGGGAGCATTTATAGAAAAGGAGAAGGGACATGGAGATCAAAAAAGGGATAAGAGAAGGAGATCGGTAAAAAGAAAAACCATTTAACACTCCCATATCCCACTCACGGAGTACCTTCTGGGAGACAGGGGGGAAGTAGATGTCCCTGGGGGTCTGGCCATTGAGGGGAGGGGAAAGAGAACAGGGAGAACAGCAGTCGCCGCAAGAAGAGAACAGGGAGCTGGTAATAACAATAACTAACTTGTATCTTATGCATTCGTCGTTAAACATATTAGTGTCTAAACTGCACTGTCGAAATATTACTCTATCGAGTTGCAAAACATAACTGATAATAGTAATAACTTGTCCTTAGAGTATGAATCTATATGATATTATTTGTCTTAACCACAATATTTAAACACATATTAGGGGAGGAGAGTTGGCCTAACGGCTAGGGCGGTCGACCTTTGAATCTGGGTGTAATATAGTTGACAGTCTAGTAGCTGGGGTGGGCGGAGCTAGGTGGGCTGAGGGGAAGAGGAGGAGTGAGAACAGGATGAGGGCAGTTAGATAGGGACAGGGAGGACACTGGAAGTATACAATAAAGCTCCAGTTCAAAGATCCAATAGTGTCTGTATTTCTTTGTAGCACGATGCTACAACTGGCGACGAGGGTGGGATAGGCATGATCATAGCCTGCAGAACCCAATCGGAGTGCCCTGTCCCCTGCAGCATCGAGTAAAGAATCTGCTGCCTGGTAGTGCTGCCACCTGAGGAAAGAGGTCTGCAGCCGGTGACCCTGCTCCCCCCAGCGACTGTCGGAGCCCAGAGGGAGCCACTGGATCGAGCGTTGAAACGCTCAAGAAAAGAAAGCTGTTCGCGCTGGAAGCGCGCGTCACGCCGGATGCGTGCAACTTGGCACCCCAAAAGAACAGGGGTCGGGAGCTCACTCCGACCCTGTCCAGCACCCCAGATCGAGACCACGGTCCCCCGACGTTGTGGGCGCTGTCCCCGAGAGCCCGGTGTCAAGCGCTGCTGAGCGCGCTGGAAACGGAGCCCCGGGCCGTCGGAGGTCGGAAAACCTCACGCCCGATGCGTGAGGTTTGGCATGCCAGCGGAGAAGAAGAGCGGGAACATAGAAAGTAAGGCGGGAGCCCACCCCAACCTCACCTGGTAGCTGCGGTGGTCGAAGAAAAGTGAGCCCTGATGTGTGCTGCCCCCGAGGTTGCCGGCCGGTGAGTCCAGAGTGAGCTGGCAGTGCATGAATCAGGAGAGAAAGCCTCGTGTGTGACTGCAGTGACGCAGCCATCTTGAAGTCAGGCGCTTGACAGGACAGACCCCTTGATTATCATAGAGCGGCATTTTGAAGTCAGGCAAGAAGAGATAAGCAAGCATTGGTTGCAGCAAACAAACAAGCATTGGCAAGAAAAGACAAACAAGCATTGGCGAATGGAGACAAACAAGCATTGGCGAGAGCAAAGAAACAAGCCTTGGCGAGAAGAGACAAACAAGCATTGACGAGAGCAAATAAACAAGGAGTAAACAAACATTGGTATATGCAAATAAAACAAGCATTGGCGAAGACCAAACAAACATTGGCAAAGACAAGCAAGCAAGCATTGGTACATGCCAATAAACAAAGATTGGTGAATGCAAATAAAAAAGCATTGGTACAGCAAGCATTGGTACATGCAAATAAACAAACATTGGTATATGCAAATGAAACAAGCATTGGCGAAGACCAAACAAACATCGGCAAAGACAAGCAAGCAAGCATTGGTGCATGCAAATAAACAAGCATTGGTACATGCAAGTAAACAAGCATTGGTGCATGCAAATAAACAAGCATTGGTGCATGCAAGTCAACAAGCTTTGGTATGTGCAAATAAATAAGCGTGGATAACGGCGCGTGAACAACAATGAACAAGTCTTGGCAACCAAAACAGAATAAGCACATGCAAACACGAGAGTGAATCAACTAACAAGCACGAGCAACCACAAGAGTGACTTAACAAACATGCATTGACAAAACAAATGTCAGCACGGGTGAAAACGCGAACATTGAGAAACGCAAGCGAATGCGCAGTGGCGAATGTAATGAAGTAACCCGTGTCTGTAAAATAAAAGGAGCACAAGCGAACACAAGGACCAAGCAAAGACAACAGCACAATGGAACAAGCATAAGCAAGTGCAAGAGACAGATAAAGACGACGCTGAGCACAAACCGAAGAGCGCCGAAGGGAGAAGAGCTGCTGGGCAGAACTGCAGAAGACCCAGAGGAGGGCAGTACTACAGAGGACCCCAGAGAGAGTAGAACCATCCAAGTTCATTCACCGGCGCATACTGTGATGGTTACAAAGACTATCAATTTCTAAGCAAACAACCAGACCAAAGACCTTGACCAGAATCTCCCTCTCTCATGGCGGGAAGAGACGTAGCACAGCGGGTCACTCCATACATTGAAGTACCAGCCCCAGCGGTGCAGACTGATGATTGGATCTTGGATCTCAAACGACACTGGTGGCTCGAAGCCTTGGAAGATTTCTTAAAAGCCAATGGTGAGCAAAGAGAGAGAAAATGTCTGATACTACTCCTCCATCTGGTGGGTCCTGAGGGCCGATGCCCAATCAGGACATTTTCCAAAGAGGATACAGAAATCTATAAAAGACTCCAAAGGGAGCTCTGTGCCCACCTCAACGCACAGACAGATGTGGATCATAATCGCATGGTTTTCAATACAGCACGGCAGGAACCAGGCGAACCGTTGCCAAATTTCATCACTCGGTTGCAAAGTCTGGTACGAGGCTGCCACTTCAACACTTTTACAAATGAGGATGCGGTTCGACTTCGGATAGTTGAAGGTTGCACAAACCCTGGCACAAAGCGCAAGATCCTGCAAGGTCATTGGTCGTTAAAGGAAATCATCAAGAAGGCCGAAATTGGAATGCAAATCAAAGCAAGAGACGGATTGAAGGACGTGCACCTGAGAGCAAACCATCAAGATACCTGGGAAGACAGAACTCAGAAAACAAACAAAACTGAAAGGAGAGAAAGGGAAGGCAGACCAGCAAAAAGACAACGGGAAAGATACAGTGACAAAGAAAGTGACAAGGATTACTCAGAGTCAGATTCCTCAGCGTCCGACTACTCAAAGTCAACCAAGGATTACTCAGAGTCAGATGACTCAGAGTCAACCATCCAAAAGACAATGCCAAGGAGTTATTCACCCCCCAGGAGTTCCTCAAAGAGTCATTCAAAGTATGACACACAGTACTCTGATGAGGAAAGAGCGTCAAGTGGGACAGATCGCACACCTGGACAAGAGGGCATCCTGCACAACAAGTGGGAGAGAAAGACAAACCATAGAAGAAGGGGTCGCACTGGTCAACACCGGAAGTCAGCGCAAGAACATCAGTCGCCAAGCAGTGAAGACGAGTCCAAGGAAACATCTGGCAGGAGAACACATCACCCCCAGATCAGAGGTGTTAAAGCATCAAACAAGCGTGAAGGAGAAACAGGTCGCACAAGACGGACTGATCCTCCACAGCAACAAACCAGAAAAGATCCATGCATCCATGGCTCCCGCGACAACGAAGAAACGGAGAGGAAATTGTTAACTTCAGGCGAGAAGGACAAAGAGGCAAAAGCTTGGGATCAAGCACAAGGAACAAGCACGGGATCATCAAACAACCTCCCAAATGAGACAGCATTGAAGATGTTCCAACAAAGGCACACGGAGAAGCATCTCAAAGACAACTCAAAGGGAAATAGCAATTTGTCGCGGACTACGGAATTCAAAAATCCATTACCCAAGACAGTTTCAAAGAAACGTTTGAGAAGGAATGGGAAGAAGGATCTCTCTGACGCGGAGTGCACATCTATCCGATCCTGGAAGTCGACAAAAGACTAATGGTTTTAAGACTAAGAAATTGGTAGTCTTAGGGGACTTTAATCTTTGGCTAAATGGTTCCCTTGACGGGGGGTTCCGTAACCTACTCCACTCGTGCGAAGGCCTTGGCCTTTTTCAGCATGTGGTGGGTGCTACACATAAGGAGGGTCATAGCCTTGACCTTCTCTTTTCATGTCCTCACCTGCTGCACATGGGGGAAATTTCACCCATGGACTGGACAGACCATCTCCTAATTAAATTTTATGTTAATTTAAATGTTGCCCAGACCCGGCCTGCGCGTACCACCACTGAAATTCTGTGTAGGGACTGGAAGGCCCTTGCACGACTGAGATCCTCAGATTTGGTGTTTAAGGTCGGAGATTGTTTTTCCCGGGACAAACAGGTTGACAAGAATTTTGCCTCGTTGTGCCTTAGGATTACCGCGAGGGTAGACTCGCATGCCCCTCTAAAAAAACTTAGTTGTAAGGGCAGAGCCTCTGCCCCTTGGTTTAATGATACTCTGAAATCCACTAAATTAGCATGTAAACAGGCAGAGAGGAAATGGAGGCGGGGGTACAAGGATTCAGAAAGGCTGCTTTGGAAGCTCAAAATTGTTGAGTATAAGACCTTGATTCATAAATCCAAAGCAGAGTACTTTTGCTCCACGGTCTGTAATGCTTCAAACAGTTCTAGGAGCATTTTTAACATTCTGAACAGCCTCTCCAGTCCTGATTGCTCCAAGAACTCAATACCCCCCTCGCAGGAGCTCTGTGAGAACTTGGCTACGTTCTTCAGAGGAAAAATATTGAGATAATCATCAATGATTTCAAAGTTCCCACTGTTTCCAGCTGTTCCCAGACTCTGAGCGATCAGGCCTTGGAGGGTGGGGATAATGGCCCCTGTTGGCAGCCTGCTGATCAACTATCAGAGTTTCCACCCCTAGGGGAGGAGGACTTCAGTAGGCTGGCACAGGGCATTTCCTCTGGCTCGCCCATGGACCCGTTCCCGCACAAGATCTGGAAAGAGTATGAGGTGGAATTATTTCCTACTCTTTGCCTAATTTGCAACCAGTCTCTGGCCAGCGGTATAGTTCCCGCTCGCTGGAAACAAACCTTGGTATCCCCGCTGCTGAAAAAACCATCACTGGATCCAGAATGCTCTAAGAATTACAGACCAATTTATTTATTTATTTATTTATTTTGAGAGTTTTATATAGTGCGAACAAGATCTTTGCAGATAACAGAGCGCTTTACAAAGGCAGGTGGAAGGGTAGGGGAACAAGGGGGCATAGTAGGGAGGTAGATCATCAAGTTCATGTACATAGCAAAATATTACGTATAGTACAGGTATGAGGTAGCAAGGCATAGTTGGAGCGTAGGCCATTAAAAACGCTGTAAATAATACAGAATATTATTATTATAAAAAATATTACGTATAGTACAGGTATGAGGTAGCAAGGCATAGCTGGAGCGTAGGCCATCAAAACGCTGTGAATAATACAGACATCGAGAAAAAACTGATATGAGGGAACAAGGATCTAAGCACTTTAGTCTAATATAAGTCAAAACACACGTGCATAGGAATATATAGGCTATATCATAACAAAATACTGATAGTACTGTTCGCAATGTAAATCAAATGAATTGTTCAAGTGTATTTAGCCATAAGGATACTTTTGACTTCTTTCTTAAAAAGAATGGAGGAAGAGATGAGCCTCGTTTCAGGAGGAAGTGCGTTCCAGATCCTGGGCGCCATTCCAGAGAAGGAGCGTTTGTAAGTTTTTTCCTTCCGGAATCTTCGCGGTTTCAGCAGAAGATTGTTTGTGCTCCTGGTAGTTCTGGACCCACCGGAAATTGTCAACTTATGAGTGAGGTAGCTGGGTGATTTCAGGTGTATAGCCTTGTGCGTCATGCAGGCAATTTTCAGCTGTATTCTGGCTTCCAGAGGCAGCCAGTTCAAGGATTTGAAGTCAGGGGAGATATGCGAATGCTTTTTTGATCCAGTGATGAGTCTTGCAGCCGCATTTAGTGACGCTCTCAGGGGTGCAGTTGTCGTTAGGGGGAGGCCGCAGAGGGCCACGCTGCCGTAGTCTATGCGAGGGATGACTAGAGCTTGTACTGCTGTTTGGAAGTCTTTTGCTGGGAGGAAGGGTTTCAGTTTCCTCAAGGTATTTATTTGGAAGTTCGCCCCCTTAGTAGCCTTGCTGATATGCTGCTGCATGTTGAGGTTGGTGTCGAGTGTTATGCCTAGGGATTTTGCTGAGTCCACGATGGTCGGTTGGACATTGAGTGCTGTTAGGTGCTTAAGCCATGTTTGTGCGGAAGATATTTTCGTGGGAGGTGAGATTAGGAGGAACTCAGTCTTCATTGCATTGAGTTTGAGGTGGTTGCCGGCCAGCCAAGATTGGGTGCTTCTGATCGTTGAATTCAGACTCAGGATGTCTTTGGGGGATTGTAACTTGAGATATATTTGAGTGTCATCAGCGTACATGTGAAAGTGTACATTGGATGCTTGTAACAGGGTGGTGAGAGGTTCCATAACAAGGTTAAACAAAGTAGGGGATAGGCAGGATCCTTGAGGGACACCTAACGATACCGGTACTGGGGAAGACATCAGGTTTTTGCTCTTGAATTTTTGAGACCTGTTGTGTAGAAAGGAAGTGAACCAACAAAGCACAGTCCCAGAGAAGCCCATTCTTGTCTTAAGGAGTTCGAGTAAGTTCTCATGTTTCACTGTGTCGAATGCTGAAGAGAGATCAAGAAGGATGAGGAGGCAGGTATTATTTTGATCTAAGATTTGGATGGCGTCGTCAATTATGTGAGTCATCGCTGTTTCAGTACTGTGTCCTGCTCGGAAGCCTGATTGGTGTGGGTTGAGGAGATCAAACTGTTCTATGTGCTTTGTCATTTGTAGTTGGACGCATTTTTCTAAAAGTTTGGCGAGAGTGGGAATGTTGGTAAGCGGACGGTAGTTGTTTAGATCCGTGGGGTCGGCTATAGGTTTCTTCATTAACGGTGTAACTTGTCCAACTCTGAGGGAGTTCGGGATGGTTCCTTGTTGTAGTGAGCTATTGATAATTTTAGTCCAGAGTGGGAGTAGCAAAGGGATGAAGTCTTTTACGGCGTTAGCAGGAAGAGGGTCAGTGAGGTGATTCGATGGTTTTAGGGTGCTGAGTATTCTGTCAATTTCTTCTTCAGAGTAGGTGTCAAAGGATGACCATGTTGCATTGTTTTTTTAGTTTATTTGGTGTTATGCAGTTGGGTATTGAGTAAAGGCTTGCGTCAATGAGGAGGTCGCTCCTTATATTGTCAGTTTTTTTGTTAAAGAAAGCTGAGAAATCTTCACAGGAAGGAGTAGTGCTCGTGATGTCGACAGCTGGGGGTTGTTCCTTAGATTGAGATCGGATTAGCTCGAACAATTTACTTGGACGGTTTTTTGCTTGGTCTAGCTGCATTCTCTGACTTTGAGCGTTTTATTTTCCTGAAGTATGCATTTCTCTTTTTCCTCAGGGTTTTGAGATGCGATGTCGAGGGAACTGCTCTCCAGGTGCGCTCTGCCGTTCGCATAGCCCGTCTCTCATCGTTGAGACTCCCGTTGTACCATGGGTTGGATATCTTAGTGGATACTCTTTTCAGTTGCATTGGAGCGGCCTCATTGATTATTGAGGCCATGGAGTTGAGATAATGGTCAGTTAGGTCCTGAACGTCAGTAGTGTCGGTAGGGGGGAGTAGGAGATTGCAGCTGTTGGGGGGTAGAGAGTTTGGATTGAGTTTCCTCATGTCTCTTTTCCAAACTTTGGGCATGGCGTATTGCACCGGGATGAGTTTTACTTTTTCCTTGATGAGGAATGTGATAATATGGTGGTCTGACCAGTCACAAGGTTGTATTGAGTCGAGTTGAGTGGTGCCTTCTTTGGAAATGACCAGGTCGAGGATAGAGCCTTTGTCATGTGTCGGGGTGTTGCAAATTTGAGTGAGGTCAGAAGCGGTAAGGAAACTTTTGAGGCTAATAACTACTGCGTCACCACAATCATTCCAATGGAGATTGTAGTCACCAAGGTAAATTTGTGTGTTTTGCCGTCCTGCGTTGATTGATATTGTGTCCATGAGTTGTTGGGAGAAGATGAGGTTGTCCCCCGGGGGGTGGTACATGATGTGTAGTGAGCATACAGGTTTGTTCTCACTGGTGACATCAAGGCAGAAGTATTCACAGGAGGTAAGAGAAGGAGCGGTGACTTTATTAATAGAGAGGTTGCTCTTGTAAATGCAGGCGATTCCGCCACCTGTCTTGTTGTTGGACCTGTCAAGTCTAGTGATGCAGTAGTTGGGGGGGACTAGGATATCCATGATAGGATTGGAGGATTCAGTTAACCATGTTTCAGTTAGTATGGCCAGGTCAAGGTTCCTAGACAAGATGAGGTCAGCGACCTCCGTCGAGTGTTTTTGGGCCGATCTACAGTTGAGAAGTGTGCATTTGAGTCTGGGGGTGCAAGGGGAGATGGAGGGTTCCGTAGCGAGAGGGACTTTAGTGAGGTTGTTGGGAACAGAGCCTCTGTTGCTATGCCTGGGGTGCCTGATAGGGTTGGAGAGAATCGTGGGAATGGACATGTTCGTGGTGGCTAAGCTGTTTTGGGTTGCCGGCACATATGTGCTGAGTAGGGTGTGTATGTCGCGGTCCGATAGAGTCTTGATTGCGCGCTGGGGGCGGTTGGCGGTATTGCGAGAGGGGATAGAGGTCCAATGCAAGGAGCGATTAGGATGTGTCTTGATAGTGCGCTTAGGCCTGTTGGAGGTATTGCGAGAGGGGATAGAAGTCCCATGTAAGGGGTGCCTAGGATGTGGGGGGGAGTTGATCATTCGTTGAGAAATGGTGGTGAGGGGGGGTGCTCGGTGTGCGTGAGGAGTAACTCTTTGAGCGAGTGGAGCTCTTCTTTCACTTGGAGGAGGGTGGTCATGATTGTATCCAGCGTGCCGTTGGGAATGGGGTTAGAGTTATTGGAAGGGTAATCAGCGATAGGAGGGGTGAGGCAAATGCGGGACGAGTGGAGACTGGTCGTTGCGGGGGGGCAAGTGTAGTAATGGGGAGTGAGAGTGGGGGGGAGATGTTGAGGGGGGAGTGGGGACCAGGAGTGGAGGGGGGGCTAAGGGTGGGGAGTGAACTGTTGAGGGAAGAGTGGAGGCTTGGAGTGGCGGGGTGCAGGTGGTGGGGGGGAGATGTTGAGGGTGGGGTGTAGGTCTGGCATGGGTTGAGTGCCGAGAATATGGGGGGCGCTGATGAGGGAGGAGTGAAGGCTAGGAGTGGCGGGAGTGCAGGGGGTTGGGGGGGAGATGTTGAGGGAGGGGTGTATGTCAGGAGTTGTTTGAGTGGGGGTGGGGGGGAGATGTTGAGGGTGGGGTGTAGGTCTGGAATGGGTTGAGTGCCGAGACTGGAGGGGGCGCTGTTGAGTGAGGAGTGAGGGCTAGGAGTGGCGGGAGTGCAGGGAGTGAGGGGGGAGATGTTGAGGGAGGGGTGTATGACAGGAGTTGTTTGAGTGCAAAGAGTAGGGGGGGGTGTTGAGGGAGGAGTGGGGGCCAGGAGGGGGGGCGCAGGGAGTGGGGGGAGAGAGGACACGGCTAGGGGGGGAGCTAGGTGCGGCGGGGTGTAGGGAGTGGCGGGGGTGGAGCGATTGGGGGGGTATTTGGGATGGCATAGAGTCGGGTTGTGAGGGTCAGAGACGTTAGTTGGAAGTGAAGAGTTCTGGTTCAGTTGGATTGGGGTATGTGTGGAGGGCCGACGATTGGAGAGGTGCTCTTTGAAAGTGGGGAACAGGTTGTCGAGTAGTTCCAGGTTCCTGTCTGTGGATTGAATTAGAACAATCCCGTTATTGTAAATAGTGATGGCTGTACTGCCTGGGAAGAGTTTGGATGGAGCGATGGAGAGTGAGAGTCCATGAGCGGATTTCCTGATGGTGGAGACGTTGAGTAAGGCATGGAAAGATTTTCTCCATTGAGCTCTGCGTGCGGTGTGGAAGATGATATCAGTGTTCAGGGATCCATTTACTGGAGAGAAGTAGGTGTCGGCAAAGGGTCTTTCAGGGTGGGACCTCAGGAGGTTGTGTTTAAAGCGTTTAGCGGCTTTTTTTGTGAGTGCGGGTGGGTAGATTATTTTATATGTGTGCTTGCCGCAGTGATCCATGTTAGGAAGGCGAAAGGTGGGTGTGGGAGAGTGAGCAGAAGAGATGTGCAGGATCGCAGATATATGCAGACAAAATGTAACAAATAACTGTAGACAGTATGTTACATAGGTCAACGGAGATAACTGCAGACCATATGTTACAAGGGTCAGAAGAGGCACTAGTGAGACAGTATGTTACATAGGTCAAAAGAGATAACTGCAGACCATATGTTACAAGGGTCAGAAGAGGCACTAGTGAGAGAACTAAATATATGTGTTAGCAACTAGTTGCATTATAGGCATAAAAAGAGATGGGAGCAGCAAACATAGATATATTACCTACTGGCGGTCGCCAGTAGGTATATATAGTTAGGATTTTTTCTCTATGGGATTTTTCAAAATTCTATGTCTAATAACTTTGGCGTTTGTGGACGGAATTGGCTGAAATTTTCAGGAAAATGGAACATTTTGTTTCTGAGTAGCCCCTGAACATTTGGGGCGTTTCGTCAAGGGGGGGCCGAGAAAAAAGGGGGGTCCCAAAACGTGTTTTTAACATTGAGTTTTCCATAGGGCGGTTGGCCTCACTTTTAGCCCGAACGGCTGAATGGATTTGCACGAAACTTGGCAAAATTGTAGGGACTGGTAGCCCGATGTGCCTTTGCTAGGTCTCAATATATGTGCTCCAGTGGATTTTGAGAAATTAACATTCAAAAAAAGATATATATCTGTAACAGCGGACCGGGCAGCGCTCCAGTTCGCGTACTTTTCGCGTTATGGAGCTTTGTGAAGCGAAGCTGATTGGTTCTCCGGCGTCTGTAAACATTCCAAACAGTCCGTAGCGGCCGCCATCTTGTCTCTCGGTAGGATCGAGAGACAAGAGGAGGCCAAAGCGAAGGGGCAAATGACCATAAGGGGGCATAGTAGATCCTCCCTGACCCCCTAGGTTTGATGTGGAGGTTTTAAAAGGGCCCCGCGGGGCAAAAAAAAAAAAAAATAATAATAATCGAACGGCTGAATGGATTTGCACGAAACTTGGCAAAATTGTAGGGACTGGTAGCCCGATGTGCCTTTGCTAGGTCTCAATATATGTGCTCCAGTGGATTTTGAGAAATTAACGTTCAAAAAAAGATATATATCTGTAACAGCGGAACGGGCAGCGCTCCAGTTCGCGTACTTTTCGCGTTACGGAGCTTTGTGAAGCGAAGCTGATTGGTTCTCCGGCGTCTGTAAACATTCCAAACAGTCCGTAGCGGCCGCCATCTTGTCTCTCGGTAGGATCGAGAGACAAGAGGAGGCCAAAGCGAAGGGGCAAATGACCATAAGGGTGCATAGTAGATCCTCCCTGACCCCATAGGTTTGATGTGGAGGCTTTAAAAGGGCTCCGCGGGGCGTTTTTTTGGTGGGGTGCGCCCGGTTAGCGTAACGGGAAGCGGACTGGGGAGCGTACTACAAGGAATGAAGAATGATTGACTTTTAACTTATTGTATGTTTATAGACTTTTTTTTAACTTTTTTTTCTGCTGAGTGACGTCTTGGCCTATCTTCACGGGATGCAGTCCCTACCATCTCGGCGTTTAAGCCCAGGGGGACCGGTAGTGTGGGAGAGATAACGGGGCATATTATCAAGGGGGTTTATCTCCGCTTTTTTGGCTTTAAAAGCCAAGAAAGCGGAGATAAAATTATCTCCGTATTACCTAGCTGTCGCTAACACCAGTTAGCGACCGCTAGTAGGAGATAGCGACTATCTTGGGCCCCACTTTGCATGTCAGTGATATTTATCACTAATGACATGCAAAGTGGTCATGCCAAGATGTTAGCGACTGGAAACAGTCGCTAACATCGCTATCTCCTATTACCAACTTTTGGAGATATTCGCGCTAAGCGCGAATATCTCCAAAAAGTAACACCTGCCCTGAGCAGTTCTTAGCCATGTTATCCAATGGGAGGTGGATAACATGGCTAAGAGCATTAGCTCGGTAATGCATGAATATCGCTGACTTTTCAGCGATATTAATGCATTGCGGCCGTTTTTTATCGCATTTGCGATAAACCTTGATAATAGCAAGGTTTATCTGCGATAATTTCTGACGATGCTTAGCGGTAAAAAATTCGTTGCTAAGCATCGTTAGGGTAAATATCGCTTAACTTTGATAATATGCCCCAACGTCTGTTAACGTTCGATTCGAAGGAAATCAGGAAGTGTTGAAAAACATTGTCTGCGCCATCTTGCCTTTTTTCAAATGCCACACTTTTGTCGTGCACGGCAGCCATTTTAGATGACTTGACCAGACCCACTCTCTGCACGCTGTCGATCCTTAGCATGGCTCCCCACCCTCGCAAGCATCTCCCCCAGGCACTGGTCACCCCCGCTCTCTGTCTTATGCATGGGCAATAAACCTCCCCCCATCTGCGCTGCTCTTCCCTGAGAATCACACCCTGTGCCCGCCCGACACCTCCCTTTCGCCCTATTCACTATTGCACCCTCTGACACTCCTCTTCCTCTGTGTCCGATTGTCCAGGCCGGTCCCAGGCTATCAGCTAGCCCTGCAGATGTAGTTTATGGCCCCAGCTGTAAAGAATTACCCCTCTTCAAAGGAGTTATAGTAGATCAAGGCCCACACCCGATGAGATCCGTCACACCACACGCGTTCCTACTATCTGAAAACCATCCTGTATTGTGATTGGGGAGGGGACCGAGCCTGAAGCGGAAGATTCCAGGGATGACTCTTTGTACATCAAAGTTTTTACAATTATGTGTCACATTAAAAATATATAGCACTCCAACAAAGTAGTAGGATTATAAAACTTTAATAACTTATAAATATATACAACAAAACAAAAACAGTAAAAACATTTAAACATTTTTAGGGAAAAAGAAGGAAGTAGCGGTCGGTTGTGCGAATAGTCCCAAGGCAGCATAACGTCCAGATTTCTGGACGGCACCCAGGTGATGTTGCCTGGGTACCGCACTGATTTCGGTATCCGGCGTGGGGCGTCGCGGGGGGTGGGTCATCAGTAGCGGTCTGTTGTGCGAATAGTTCCAAGGCAGCAGAACGATGGCACCAAGGTGATGTCCAGTAAGTTGCCGCCCTCCGAATAACGGCGTGGGGCGCCCCGGGGGGGGGGGGGAGGCGGCGTGAACGGGCCTCCCCAGGTGGAGCCTCGTCTGCTGTAGTGGGGCGCCCCTTTACCGTTTCAGTTGCCATTCCGTCCGCTTTTGGTCCACTGTGTCAAAATCCGCAATTCAGCTGAGTTGCCGCCCTCCGAATAATGGCGTGGGGCACCCCGGGGGGGGGGGGAGGCGGCGTGAACGGGCCTCCCCAGGTGGAGCCTCGTCTGCTGTAGTGGGGCGCCCCTTTACCGTTTCAGTTGCCATTCCGTCCGCTTTTGGTCCACTGTGTCAAAATCCGCAATTCAGCTGAGTTGCGCCCACTCTTGCGGTGCAGCGATAGGCGGCTGTCACAGGACTCTCAAAATGGCGGCAGGCTCTTTCCTTTTTGGGCCTGGTCCACTGAAATGGCCCTGGGACACCTTGGAAATCGGACGCTTGTCTGCTAGGTCTTGGACCCCATTCTTGAAAGCGTCCCCTCCGCCTTGAGGATTCTACAAAAGTCTTGGGGGCCCCCGACTCCTGTAGGCTTCCGGTGGGGAGCGGCTGCCATGATTGCTCGCGGAATGACCACGACGGAGCCACGAGATGGTGGTGCTTTCATGCTGACGCCAGCTTCAGTCTGAAACATCCAGAAACAAGGTGGGGCTTTCATCGTTTGGGAAAAAAAAATAGTTTTCATCCAATGAAAAGTGTTATTTTTAGGTCATATGATCAAGCCTTCCATCATTAGGAAACCAAAAGTAAAATGAACCAATGAAAAGTTTTATAAACAAGTCACATCACCTGTTATGCGGCATAGGGTATAAAAAGCGTAGAAAATCCGTTGGCACGTGAGGCGGCGTCAGTAGCGGACCGATGTGCGAATAGGCCGAAGGCAGCACAACGCGCCAAGATCCGGATGGCACCGAGGTGGTGTCCAGCAAGTTGTCGCACTGGTGTGGCCATCCTACAATGCTGAAAGTCGGCGTGGGGCGCCCCGTTGGCCTGTGAGTTCGCGTCAGTAGCGGACCGATGTGCGAATAGGCCGAAGGCAGCACAACGTGCCAAGATCCGGATGGCACCGAGGTGGTGTCCAGCAAGTTGTCGCACTGGTGTGGCCATCCTACAATGCTGAAAGTCGGCGTGGGGCGCCCCGTTGGCCTGTGAGATGGCGGCAGTAGCGGACCGATGTGCGAATGGGGCCAAAGGCAGCGCAACAATATTTTCTGAATAGAAGACACCACAAGGCGCTGAGATGCCAAGATCCGGATGGCACCGAGGTGGTGTCTAGTAAGGTGCACTGGTGTGGCCATCCTACAATGCTGAAAGTCGGCGTGGGGCGCCCCGTTGGCCTGTGAGATGGCGTCAGTAGCGGACCGATGTGCGAATGGGGCCAAAGGCAGCGCAACAATATTTTCTGAATAGAAGACACCACAAGGCGCTGAGATGCCAAGATCCGGATGGCACCGAGGTGGTGTCTAGTAAGTTGCACTGGTGTGGCCATCCTACAATGCTGAAAGTCGGCGTGGGGCGCCCCGTTGGCCTGTGAGATGGCGGCAGTAGCGGACCGATGTGCGAATGGGGCCAAAGGCAGCGCAACAATATTTTCTGAATAGAAGACACCACAAGGCGCTGAGATGCCAAGATCCGGATGGCACCGAGGTGGTGTCTAGTAAGGTGCACTGGTGTGGCCATCCTACAATGCTGAAAGTCGGCGTGGGGCGCCCCGTTGGCCTGTGAGATGGCGTCAGTAGCGGACCGATGTGCGAATGGGGCCAAAGGCAGCGCAACAATATTTTCTGAATAGAAGACACCACAAGGCGCTGAGATGCCAAGATCCGGATGGCACCGAGGTGGTGTCTAGTAAGTTGCACTGGTGTGGCCATCCTACAATGCTGAAAGTCGGCGTGGGGCGCCCCGTTGGCCTGTGAGATGGCGTCAGTAGCGGACCGATGTGCGAATGGGGCCAAAGGCAGCGCAACAATATTTTCTGAATAGAAGACACCACAAGGCGCTGAGATGCCAAGATCCGGATGGCACCGAGGTGGTGTCTAGTAAGTTGTCGCACTGGTGTGGCCATCCTACAATGCTGAAAGTCGGCGTGGGGCGCCCCGTTGGCCTGTGAGATGGCGTCAGTAGCGGACCGATGTGCGAATGGGGCCAAAGGCAGCGCAACAATATTTTTGGAATAGAAGACACCACAAGGCGCTGAGATTCGGTTAGCACCGAGGTGGTGTCTAGCAAGCTATGCAGCTGAGTTGCGTGCGCACTTGCGGCGAATAGGTCGAAGGCAGCACACCAATGTTTTCTGAATAGAAGACACCACAAGGCGCTGAGATTCGGTAGGCACCGAGGTGGTGTCTAGCAAGTTGCCGTACTGGTGTGGCCATCCTACAATCCTGCTCCGAATAACGGCGTGGGGTGCCCGAAGGGGGGGGGGGGGGGGAGGCGGCGTGAATGGGCCTTCCTAGGTGGAGGCTCGTCTGCTGTAGTGGGGCGCCCCTTTACCGTTTCATTTGCCATTCAGCTGAGTTTCGGCCGCTCTTGATGCTACAGCGACAGGCGGCTGCAACAGGACTCTCAAAATGGCGGCCTGTTCTTTGGATTTGGGCCTGGTCCACTAAAATGGCCCTGGGACACATTAGAACTCGGACGCTCGAATTTTTTTTCCTTTCCTCTACATGCAAAAAAAGGTAAATGCCCGGTACGTTACACGCTTCATCTGCCACGATGTACTCTCCAGAGGAACCGAAAAAAAATATAGTTATGGTAACTATACCATGCATCGTCATATGGAGAGGTGGCACCGATTAATTATAGTGCTGCATAAAAGAGAGATTTGGAGGAGAACCCCCGACCTGCCAGTACATTCATCAAAGAAGTGGCACTGACAGCATCAGAGGCAAGGGAAACGGTCCCAAATATTTAGAAGAACTTTGGAAAGATTAAAATGACATGTTTAGATTGTGGCAAATTAATTTCATGTGGACAGATGAGTGTTACTCTAATAAATACAGCATATGAACATCATCATAGTCGATGGTTGGTAGAGACATTTTGACTATATCCTGGACCTGCCCGTCCTCGCCCAAAATGGCGCCGGAATAAATGGGACTCGTAACTCCTTGTTGTGTACTGGTTGCACAACCTTGATATCACGAGATACGTATGCAGTTTTGAAGCACATGGCGGGCGGGGACGAGAATAGATTGAATATTTCGATATCCCTATTGATATTAAGTTCTGATGTGTTATTGATTACTGTACTATTGAAAGTTCGAATTAACGTCACCCATGGTACTTGCCCGCAAATGTATATCTAGATAATTTTATTGTAAGTGGCCCTGTCGTACTTTAATTATAAAATGTACGTCCACCGATTCCGCAACTGTTAGACACTTTAGTTCTTGCAACCTAATGGCCCGCCCGTTACGTTCCTCTACAGTGTAAATGTCTACTCATCATATACGATTACAGTTTGCTCCGTGGCCGGCCCACGTGGTTATAGGCCCGTATTTGTATAATGACATTTTCACAATAAAGGTTTTTAAAAGAAAACATGGTAGTAGTATATACATTGGTAAAGTTTTTAATAATAGTCACTGTTTTCGAATCAGTAAAAGGCAAGTGAAATAAAGCAGTCCAATTACATGAAGGGTAAAAGGTATAATACGCAGGAACGCAGTAAAGATAAATGGTCAAGGGCTGTTGTGTTTTCTACTCCTGCAACATAAAGTGATCGATAAGAATCTGATATTCAGGCGTATCGGCGACTAAGACAGCAGGCCGACCCTCTTTTGCTCAACGGCTCCGTCATGGGACGAAGAAACGCCCTTTTTCTCGAAAAAGGAATATATTTTACTTGCAGGACAGTTGTAAATTTTCCGGGAAAGTACATTAGCCTGGAACATTATAACATATATTTAAGAAAAAATAATGTTCGAAAGCATCATTAGAGTAAGAAAAGTAAAATGAACCAATGAAAAGTTTTATTAACAAGTCATATGACCTGTTATGCTTACGTTACGCGCTGCGCGTCGCGCCCCGGATCACTTCCGGATGCGCTAACGCGGCGCGTCATATGACGCATTACGCGACAACGCAGGTCTAGAATATAGTCAAAATGTCTCCACCAACCAGCGGTCGGAACACAACCCCTTTCAGCAGGCTAAATAGTTCTGTTAAATGACAACAGAAGGGACAGGCAACAAGAACCATCAGTCAAAGAGGGGAGGGCTAGTTCTTCTTTACCGGGTCACGTTGGGGCGCTACCGGAACTGATCGAATTGGTAGTCTACAGTGTTTCTGGATGTTTCAGACTGAAGCTGGCGTTAGCATGAGAGCACCACCATTTCGTAGCTCCGTCGTGGCCATTCGACGAGCAATAATGCTAGCCGCTCTCCACCAGAAGCCTGCGGGAGTCGGGGGCCCCCAAGACTTTTGTAGAATCTTCAAGGCTGAGGGGACGCTTTCGAGAATGGAGCCCAATCTCTAGCAGACAAGCGTCCGAGTTCCAAGGTGTCGCAGGGCAATTTTAGTGGACCACGCCCAAATCTGAAGAGCCGGCCGCCATTTTGAGAGTACTGTGGCAGCCGGCTATCGCTGCACCGCAAGAGCGGGAGCAACTCAACTACATGGTGAGCGAGACGCTGTAGTCGAAAGAGCGGGCGGTAAACAGCTGAATAGCGGAAGAGGCACAGTGTAGCAAAGGCGGGCGGAATGGCAACTGAAATGGTAAAGGGGCGCCCCACTACAGCGTGTCTTTAGGTGAAACGGATTGTGGGACAAGGTCAATAATGGAAGAGTTACAAAAAGGCAAAAAGTTCCGCTTGATCCCGGGAGCCGGCCACCTATGTCGGGGGCGATCTCAGGCTACACCAGGAGAACACGACTTGGGGAGGGAGCCGGAGCCAAGCGCCCCCTCCGAGTCCGCGCCATCACACCGTCCCTCGGGGGCCTCCGTCAAGCGGTTCAGGGTGGCACCGCATTACATTGTTCACAAATGCAGTCACGTCCTCAAACAGTCCCCACTTTACTTTGACAATAGTGAAGCTGAAGCAAGTGCAAATAGGCTTCAGACAGTGTTACAAGCACTCCTCAAAACTTTGAACCATCAGAGTGCATCAGTTTCATGCTCGATCGATTGAGCTAGCCGGATCGGGCAACAAAAAGTATAAAATAGTTATGTAAATAGTTGTTTAATAAAATGTTTTACCCTGTTACTTTGCTGGTGTGTTGTATATATTTGTAATATTTGCATAGAGTTTATCGTTATTTTGGGCGGGGTGGGTGGCGGAGCCGAGCTGTATTGCAGCCATCATGGTGTGGAGTTCAGTTCATCTCAATAGTTTCGTGTTTGTCATGAGGGGTTGTTCCTAATGTTTCTATTTTAGCGAGGTCAAAAAGAGATCCCATTAGTGGCCTACTGATTTTGCTCGATTCCTTTTGTTTTTTTACACGATTTTTCGCTATCTGCAAAGACTAAACAGAGTATTGCGACTCTGTGCTTGTTTGTAAATAGAGAATGAACCAAAGAGAACCAATTCTAAAACAGTAAATGCTTGGATAACAATCAATCAAATGGAGAGAGAAGCAGGCACGACGGATTACAACGGGGGCAAAGGCCTGCGTTAACTACCCTTCACTATCTGCAAAGAGAGAGTACTCCTAATAGAAATGAGGGGGAGGGGTGGGGGCAGCATTCAAAGCAGATCAGTGTGCATAAACACGAAAATGTTTTTACTTACCACGTACTTGACATTCGACAGCTTATGATATTTGCTATTAAAAAACCATTGAAATTCACTGAAAAAACCATAGGTTAGAGACCATATATAGTTAGGAATTAGCATTTAAAAAACCTTGAAAATTCACTGAAAAAACCATAGGTTATAGACCATATATAGTTAGGGCTTAGCATTTAAAAAACCTTATTTTACTCACACAAAACCATTGAAATTCCATATATAGTTAGTTGCACTAACTATATATCGCGCACCCACAATCCACTGCTGATGATGTCACATATTACATCATTCATGACATGGTCAGTGACATCACTGATGACATCACTGATGACATCTCAAATGAGTGGAAGTATAAGTGTCTGGACAAAGGATTTAGTAGGTGCATGACTGAATGTATGAGTGAGTGATTAAATGTGTCTCACTGAGTGCATGGGTTAGTGACTAAACTGTCTTAATTTGTGCATCATTATGTCTGTTGTTCTGTAAACTGCTGCATGTGTTGTCCAGTAGCTATATGATTAACTATATGGGTTACTGATTGATTGTCCAAGTATTTGTATGGGAGACTGAGTGTGTGTGTGGCTGGCTGGGAGGTGTGTGACTCTGTGCAGATCAATGTGTACTTGTATCAATGATTGTATAAGAGAGTAAGTATGTGTTAGTATATGTTTGAAAATGTAAGGTGCTCTATGTTTAACTGTATAGATTAGAAAATGGAAGTGTGATTGATTCTTTACAGGACTGACTAGGTGTGTGAGTAACTCCATGGATGAGTGGCAATGTGTGAGTGCCTGTATAGGTGTATGAGTGCATATGATAGTGTAAAGATGAGTGATTGTATGTATGAATGATTGTATGGGTGAATGAGTGAATGTGTGTGTAGACGTAGGAATCAGTGAGTGCGTATGTAGTAACTAGTATTGGTGTGTCAATGGTTTCAAAAATTATACTCTGTATTTAACACTGGGTGTAACAGAGGTTATATTAAAATGTGAGGAGATGCATTGTATTGTCACATGAATGATATCATCAGTGATGTGGTCATTGATGTCAAATGAGATGTCATCAGTGATGTCATTTGAGATGTCATCAGTGATGTCATCAGTGATGTCACTGACCATGTCATGAATGATGTAATATGTGACATCATCAGCAGTGGATTGCGGGTGCGCGATATATAGTTAGTGCAACTAACTATATATGGAATTTCAATGGTTTTGTGTGAGTAAAATAAGGTTTTTTAAATGCTAAGCCCTAACTATATATGGTCTATAACCTATGGTTTTTTCAGTGAATTACTATATATATAAAACAATCAGATATGCGTATAATACTGCTGAAATATTGTAGCAAAAAACATATGCCCACTGCAAGTTAATGCGTCAAGTGACGCTAATGAGCATGGTGAGTTAGGTGCAGAGTGAGTTAGGTGTAGGTAAATATATCCAAGGTACACGTAGAAGTATAATACTGCAATAAAGGCATACACTCTATCACACTGAGGTGTAGGTACATAGATATGTGAAAGTGCGCTGTAGATGACATTAGTCTCAAAGAGTCCAGATCTTACAGTAGGGTCACTTTAAAGTGGAAATTACTGGTCCATAATGGGGGTACGGCAAGGGAGATATTACTACAGATTACTGTCCCCAGACAAATTAGACAATTTTGAGCAGATGTGGTAAACAATGTACTCGAGTGTGGTGATGTAAATACCTTTTTTTTTTGCAATTACTGCTGCTCAGCAGGTTGTTCAAGATGGCTGCCAAAAAAGTATATAAGGCAGCAGTGTTAGTCCTTTGTCAGTTGTTGTCAGTATTCGGATTGAAAAGTTTCCCTTTCTGCTGAGGGCGAGTTAGTCCTATTTCTGTGTTGCTACTTCCTGGTTGCTGCTTGGAGGGAGGAACGAGACTTATCTTCGTTTTAGTGCCCCTTGAACTAGTTGGAATGTATCCTCGCGGCCGAAGTAGGGGCGGTGGTGTAATTTATTGCTTGTTTGATGATGCTTTTATGGCCCCCGCCATTTTACACAAAGGAGACCATGGCGATGCAATCCAGCCGGCGAGAATCGTTTTAAAATGCACACCCCCCGATAGAAAGTCTGGCGGCCGATCGCAGCGTCCCTGGACCCTCTGCAGCTCCGCTTCCGCTAGTTCTCTGTGGCATCCGGGGGGGGCGCATGGGGGGTGTCTATATTCGATGGGGGCGGCCGGGCTCCGTCCAGCTCCCGCTCCAGCCGCCCGACCATCCGCGACGCTCCCTGTGAGCGCGCCCTCCCAAGCTCGAGCTGATGGTGGTGAAACCTCTCCTCAGGAACTGTAGCAGACCCACCGTCCCGCCCTGGGATCCGTCGACGGTCCGGTGCAGGCAAGAGGACCCTCCGATGAGGACCCTGCTCCAGCCCTTCTCACCAGCCGGACATCTCCGGGGCTCCGGTGCAGGCAAGAGGACCCTCCGATGAGGACCCTGCTCCAGCCCTCTCACCAGCCGGACATCTCCAGGGCTCCCGCAAATCTCCCGCCGAGCTCAGGCTGTGCCCCGCGGCGCCGGTGGTTGCAAGTGCTCAGATGGCCCACTTGCTCGGGACACCCGGGGCGATCACGTCGGCTGTCACAGGCGGGCAGGACTGCTCCGCACTACGTTCCCGCTGTCCTCCCGGCGCCTCTTGGGGTCGGTCCCTCGGGTGACGGCAGTCGATCCGAGTCCACTTCCACGCCGTCCGGCACCAGTGTCCAGGTTCCTCTGCTCTGAACCTTTCGCGCAGCGCCAGCCAGGTAAGATGAAATTGTTGCTCAAATCCAGTTACTCTTCATTCCAGTTACTTGTTGTGCCACTCCAGTTACTTGTGCAATCTGTTGCTCGCTGTGGTGGAGGTGCTGCAGGGTGCTAGCAGGGATAAAGTCCGAAAACGGGATCCCCAGCACTCGGAGCTCTCACCAGGAGCTCCTACCCGGCGGCCATCTTGTTACAAAAGAGTCTCTCTGTTACCTTGTCCTGCAAAGATTGTCGAACGCAAGGTTAGTCTATCACTTTCTAAACATCTGGAGCAACATCGGCAGCTTGAAGAATCGCAATTCGGCTTTCGCCCTGCCCATGGGACGGAGACGGCCCTGGTTACTGCCATGGATGAGCTTCAAATGCGTGCAGACAGGGGACAGGCAGCAGCCCTGATTCTGCTCGACCTGTCTGCCGCATTTGATACGGTCAACCATGATACCCTCCTGAATAGACTGCGTGAGGCCGGGGTGAGAGGCTGTGCCTTACGCTGGTTTCGGTCCTTTCTGGAGGATAGACAGCAGGCTGGGTCCCTTCCCCCTTTCCAATCTGCATTTTTCCCTGTGCCGCACGGGGTTCCTCAGGGTTCGGCAATCAGCCCCATTCTGTTCAATCTTTATTTAAAACCCTTGATATCTTTGATCAAATCATATAAGATAAATACGATTAACTATGCGGACGACACTCAATTGATCCTCTCCTTTGAGGGTGAGGACCCGACACCGGTGGAGGTTTTCCATGAGTGTCTGCGGGATATTGCCGGTTGGTTACAGGATAACTCCCTTCAATTTAACACTGGTAAAACTGAGTTGCTTTTCTATGCGGGGAACAGGATCCCACATCCCTTTCCTGACAATTTCTGGCCTCAAGAAATAGAGAAAAAGGTTTCACCAGTTAAAACTGTGCGTAACCTAGGCATTATGCTAGATAACAAGCTGACTATGGAGGCTCAGGTTGCGAAAACTGTGTCTTGCTGTTTTGCCCAGATTAGGTCCCTTCGCAAGATTATGCCATTATTACCTACCCACGCTCGGGCTTTGGTGGCTAGATGTACAATCTTGAGCAGACTCGATTACTGAAACGCCCTCCTACTTGAGTCCCCCAGCTTTCTGTTAGATTGACTTCAAAGAATTCAATCAGCGGCTGCTAGAATGGCCTTGGGATGGCCTAGAAGAGCGTCTGCATCTGCAGTTCTGGCCGAACTCCACTGGCTTCCCCTCAGGCAGAGAGTACAATTTAAGTCTCTCTGCCTTGTTTTTAAAGCCCTTCATGGGCTAGGTCCTAGAACGCTGCAATCTAAATTTGCCTGGTACACTCCCACCAGGGCGCTTCGTTCTTCCTCGGCCCGGCTGGTGAGAGTACCTAGATTAAAAAAAGTCAGGGCAGGGGGAACATCTTTTGGGGTGGCTGCGGCCAAACTTTGGAACAGTCTACCTTGGGAGATTAGACAAGTTGAGAAACTTCTCCCGTTCAGAAAATGTGTGAAGACCTGGCTGTTCCCTATGGTCTGAGTTCCTTAGTACCTTCTCGACATCCCTCCTCATACCTCTCATGGAGCCTCAGCGCCAGGATGCCTACAAGGCGACATTGCGCTTTATAAGCTTTATAAATAAATAAAATAAAATAAATAAATAAATTCACTGGTATTGAGTGCTGAAAGATGGCCTCATCTTGAGGATAATAGTTACTGTGATGTCAATACAAGACTGGACAATTTATTGCTCAGGTAGTAGTTGCAAAGGTTGAGGGACAGCTGCTTGTGGCTCACTGTAAACTGCTGTGCCTAGTACTGGTGTGTCAGGAGATCTGGCGAGGCCTAACAGGACATTGTGCTATGGACTATCTGTTTTGTGTGCAGCATTGTGCCTAATAGTCTTTGGAGTTTCCATGCATCACACGGGCAAACACACCGTGGTTCCTAGGATCTGAGGCAGTTTTCCACTTTGTCCTACATGGCACTGGGAGCTTTAAGCCTCATGCAGGCTAGCACATGAGTGTGTGAGCTCAGAACAGCAAAATCAGCAGTTGTCAGCAGTGTAGTTAGTCCAGGCAAACCTGACCGCCATAATTGTGTTGCCTGCCGGGTGATAGTGAGATTCAGCAAGAGTTGTAAGTGCTCGTGTTAGCATGCGCTAGTCCTTATCAGTGGAGGTGAAGCTAAAGAACCTTGTGAATTGGGACTTCAGAGAGGCCAGGCCCAGGCTCTACATCAATCTTAACACAGGTCTAACACCAGAATGTATTGGGTATTAGTATTGTCTGCAGACTGGGCATTCAGGTTCTGCAGGAGCGCAGAGACAGTGGGCGGTGCTGTGGGACTGTAAATGGGCTCAGGTCAGGCTTCACCCGTAAGTTGGAGCTGTGAAGCTCCCTGTCAGGAGTGATGTTGGGGTGTTGCAATGTAGTATATGGGAAGGCTTGACAAGGTTTGCCTTGTATAGGCTTACATCAGAGTTTCTGATTTCTTTAGGTCAAAGACTGTCACAGGTTGCCATAGATTGCCACAGATAGCAATCAGATCCTCCTCAGGTCTCCGCTAGATCACCTCCATGCTTCATAAGTAGTAAGCAGCTACAGCAGAGTGAGCTGGAGCGGAGCTTAGTGGGAGGTGCCATTTTAATTCATCAAGTCGAATGATTATTCCTTTTGCTTACTGTATTAGGAGGGCATCAAAGCACCAAAAAGGCACTTGTGGTTGGTCTTCACCTCCTACTGTTGGTTAGTATTGAGAAACACACAGTAGGCTTCTCTTCTCATGCCATTCTCTCTTCGGTGTGGGGGAGCTTCTGAGGTAAGTGGTCATCTTGTCTGGTCTCAAGCTATAAACCTACCTAAAGCACTCAAACATGAAAAATTCTACAGTTATAGTTATATCTTTAATTTATCATTTAAGCACCACTTCTAAAGTAATTTATAACTCACATTTATACTTACACACCACCTTAAAATTCAGATAACTTGCGCACCTCCGTACACAGTCTTCTCACCGAACTCACCACACTACTTCAAGTACTACTTCAGTATACCATGCAGTGTGTTCAAGCAAATTATGTAAGTGAGATGTCATAAGTGTTGTTTTTAATGCAGTGATTTCACATGCTGTAACTTATGTAATATGCAAGAGTCTAGGTAGTACATGAGGAAGGGTCGAGTGATAGTTAATGTAAACAGAAACAGCTACATCGCTCAGGCTTGTAGTCCATAATTCTGCTAAGCCTGATCAATCATTTGCTATGAAACTACTTTACAGCAATGGTTACACTTGAGTTAGTGTCTCCTTGAAATTAAAGACCCAAGCAAATATCTCATGTACATGCTATTTCCTACTATGTACTAAGAATAAGGTTTGCTACTGAACTCATTAAATAGGAGTAAATGCAGTAATCTATGTTCTAACAAACTTACCTAGTTCGTCTGGAAGTCTTTCTGTGGGACAAGACAAAAAACATGAAAAGTTAAATTTCTTACTTAGAAAGAGAGAAATGAAAACAGAAAGATAGCATGGCTTAATGCCCATCACTCTTCATTCCCCTTCCTCATTCCAAGCCTTTGTTGTGAGGAGGCTTTGCCTTCAGAAAGAACCCTTTAGTAGCATGAACATCTTTTCAATGAGGATTATTCCCAGCATGCAATGCACTATAAAATGGAGAATTCCCTAAACCACTATCCGTTTTTTAATGTCTGCGCTTTGAGATCCTTGTAACACTTTTGGACCCTCTGTATCTTCTACCCTGAACTTCTTTGGCCTATGGTTACACCCTTAGCTGTCTATCTTGGTCCTTTCTTTTTTTGTTGCTCCTCTCCTATGTGATCCCTTATGGTCAGACGGGGTGTGGAAGGGGCATGTACTTTCTTCAAGGCCATCTTTTTCTGAATTGAAAGAACTGATGGATAGTGAAGATCCAAGAAGAGTGATGTATTCAGGTGGCAACTTGGGCATAAGTATTGCGCGCCCCTGCAGCATGTCAGCCATGTTGGATTGGGTAGGCCAGCTGCATTGTATTTTCACTTTTTCTTGTCAATGTTTTTTTCTGTCTACCCTTGAAGCAGATTGCGCATCAGCAGATGATATCAAATCCTTCTCGTGGGTGGCTCTTCGTTATTTAAAGCTTGTTGTTTGATGTCTAATGCCTATACCTTTTGGTGCAAGTAGTTAATCGGGCTCTATGACAATAGTGGAGTAAAGGTGTTTAAAACAAGCTTATAATCCCTCTCCTGAGAGCTCTTTAATAGGTCAACACTTAGAGACTGCCAGACATTCTAAGGCATATATTTGTGTTTTATTGGCTGACACCTTTGTTGATTTCATATACAAGAAAACATCAGGAGAAACAGTACCTGGTGGGGTACCCTGTTACCTTTCCTTCTTTAATGTCCTTACAAGAGAGTGTGGCAGTATTGGTATATTCACATGTACCTGACTCTAGAGCAGCTGCGTCCCGTGCAGGTAAGAGCGGTGGGGCCAGGTTGGAGGGTGGGGGGGCTGTGGGAGATTCAACAGATTACTACGAGGGAAAATTAAATAAATAATTAATTTACCCTCGTCGCATGTCGAAAGTCCCCCCCTACCTCACCCGACTCCACAGCTCTTACCTGCACAGACCACGGCTGCCCTAGAGGTGGTCTGGATGACAAGAATGGAATTCCCAAATGCAAAGGAAGAGGTCCAAAGTACCAGTTCATCCTAATCGTCTATTCGTTGAGATTTACTACAAGATCAATTTATTTTATTCCAGTAGTGAAGAATACTATCCTTGAAGAATGGAAACAGATGAAAAAGTCTACTGTTCCAAAGTTCCTGACAAAGATGCATTCGATTGATGATCAAGATCTTCTGCAATCAGTGATGCTATTTCCTGTTTTACCTAATTTGGCAGGTTGTTATTCAGGGTTCGTAGAAGACACTTCACAGTCTGGGCCCTTGGAAAGAAAGGTGAATGCTGAATGGTGCTGTGAAGAAGGCTTACTTTGGGGCAAACCCGTGGACGTGTTCAAATGACCTTTAGGAGGGCAGACTCTTGTCTTAGCTGCAACAGGCACAAGGGAGTGCACCAAAAGCAGTGGAGCTTTGTGTATCCTAGGGGGCACCAACACAGGGTGGCACCCCTGTGCATGGCAGCTTACCCTTGAAACGAGAATTGTGTCAATGATGAAAAAGCACGGTGTTTGAGGCCAAACATGACACAATTTGGTGGTACCATAATGGAGCTGGCTCTCTCAAGTTTGCTCGGTAGCCAGCCGATGTTACTACATGGACCTCTGGTCACTTACAGTAAACCTTGCTTTACAGGGTTATTGTAGGGATATATTCGTATGAACATATATATCCACACCTTTAATATAATGCACTCTACCTCCTGGGCTTAGGAGGACAACCTTAAGAGTGACTTAATTACATTAAGGCATTGGTTTGGCACTGCAGCAGAGAGGCTGCTCGTGCACGGCTGCAATGTCAGATCTGCAGATGTACTTTTACTTTGGTCACACAGGGTGGGACAATATAGTGCTGCAGCCCTAGTGACCCCTCTTATCACCCTTGTCCTGGGTACCATTGGTACTATATACTAGGGACTTACAAGGTGTGATAAGTGACCTGCCAATTGGGTGTACCAATCAAACAGTTACAGTTGAAGGGAAAAAGCACTCACACTGGGGCCTGTTAACAGGTTGCAGTGCACTTCGGATTGATAAAGTCAAAATCTAGAGCAAAAGGTGGGTGGTGACCCTGACAAAAAGGGCACTTTCTAACATTCAAATATTACAGAAAATATGTCATTTGTGGTAGTGCAAGCACTAAATTGGAATTTTCCGTTGATTACTGCTTATGTGCAAGGCTTAGTGGGGGTACTACGATGGGGACACTGAATGCTGATGAGTAAAGTGAACACACTAAGTTATATTACACGTATTGAAATGTTTGATGTGGAGATAGAAAATGTGAATCTTATCAGAATTTCAGATAAGTTTAACTGTGCTTGAGTTAATCAGGAAACTTTTATATCATGGCCACCTTATCAGCTAAAATGTTTTTGAAAGTCGTTATAGTGGTACACAAGATATCAATCATATACTATTTGTTTGCACTGCCTTTCACTATCTGCGCCATTTATTAGCGACACCTTTCTTTATTAATTATAATGAAAGTACTGTAGAGGAAGCCCACCATTAGATATTTTTTCCTGATAAGGAATTGAGTAAAAAAAATTGATTTGTGATTTTTTTTTACATTTGTCCTGCTAAGTATTTTATTTAAGTAGTACGGTTAATGCTATCTTGTGGACCTCTTTTTGAATAAAGAATTGACTGTAAACTTTAGATATTGTCTAGAGCTCTGCAGTTGCATGAAGTAGAACTCTGTACTAGAGAGCCCATTATTCTGTGTAGTATCTCATCTAAATTCACTTTCACCAAGATAGGTATTGTTAGTTAATAATTATTGTGTGTGACTGAGTTCTGACTGTCTCCCCCCCACACAACAGCTCTGAGAAGACCCTAACTGCTTGTCCTCCCTATCCTGAGTCAAGTGTGGAAGGACTGTAGGTGTTACTAGTTTGCAGAACTGTAATAGGATTGACCACAGGATACCAGAAGGAAACAATCCCAACCCCATGGTTGAGGCCCAGGGGCCCCTTCCTGCACTGTATCCCCCTGTGGGTCTGGCAGAATGTTTTAAGGTCCACCTTGCCTACTTCTGTTCCCTTAACCTTCACCATGATGAATTATAGTTTCTTTGAAAAGAAAAGAGGTCTCTGCAGAAGAGAAAGGCAACCCTTCCTTGTGCTCTCCTCGCCATCTCCCTGTCCTCAGTTAATCCTCCCTCTTGAGATTCTTGCTATCAATCAAATAAACTGGAAACTGGAACATTGGGGTTAATAGAGACAACACTGGCCTTCTGTGCCCTGCAGAGTTCTGTGCAGATAGCACATGGGGAAAATGGACATCAGAGAGTCAGAAATAACCAAATATCCAAGGGTCTGCCCTTCGCCCTCAAATCTGATGCCCCGTTGCTTCTTGCAAAAATCGAATACGCCGCACCTGGAGGCAAACCACATCTCCCTCTAAGGCTGTTACAGAGCCTTGCAGCAGAAAATGCAGAATAGACAAAAACTGTACGTGAGGCTATGAGTGCCACTCTGGTCATGTTGTAATTGAAAACAGTCACTTTAATGTTGATGCCATTTAGGCTGCAATTCCGATTGGTGTGGCACAAGGTCCACATATGGATTAGTACCCCATATTTAGGCATATGGATCACCCTGTGCAGGAGGAATCTCATGATCTATAAAACTAATTGTAAAACTTGTTACTCTCTCCAAAGTAGCACAGATGTCACATGAGGTATGCAAAAGATGGAATAGCGCTTGCTCCAAATGTGGCCAGCGCTTCAATGAACCACTTCGGTTATAGTGAACAGCAGGAGGAAAGGAAAAAGGGGGGAGGAAAGTGTACAAAAACCAGCTACAAAGGTTGACCAATATTGCAAGTACTGTTATTGAAAAGGGATCTTTGTCCCAGTCATTGCCAGAAGATGCGCAAACTGGTCCTAAATAGACCCAACCTCAGAGGGTCATGTGAAACACATGGATTAACACTAGTGACATGACTGAGGCTCAAACTTGAGCCAGGAGCAATTTCCGGCATCAGATTGGATGACAGGTGTGATCCCTATGGGAGGAGCAGCCAAAGATTGTATTATGTACAGAATTGGTTCTGCTGCGAACTTTGTGGATCAAAAGGGAACTAAGGAAGAAATCCTCAACAGTGAATATCAAAGATATCATCAACATGAGAAAGAAAACTGAAGGACTTTGGTTTAGTAGAGAGAAGGAAACCTTCAAATACAAACATACAACAAAAGGCAGCTTTCGAGGGTTTGAAGGCGTAATTTAACACGGATAAGACCATCTTAAGTTTGCCTAGTTCCACACCACATCGTTATGAGCACGTTGTTCCCTTTTACATCAGTCACTCTTAGAGACTAAAAGAGAAGCTGAGGAGAAATTAAGCAGAAATTAATTATATTCAATGTGATGTATTTCCGAAGAATCAATTATTGGTAATTGGGTATTTACATAAACTAGCAGGTCCAGCTTTATATGCAGCTAGATTTTACAATCGTAAAAGTATGTAAAAACCTAAAGCCTGTCAAAAGGGACCAGTGCAGTACTGCCTCCATGGAAGTTTTGGTTTTTAGGATTGATGCACCTACAAGAGCCTGTTGGAAAGGGGCATTGGTGTACTGTCTGCCTGGTCCAATAACACATTTTTCCATCTCATTAGTTGAAATGCTGGCCCGCATATTAAATCAGGTAATAGCTTCCTATTGTTGGCTGATTTTAATGTGCATAGAGACCTTATAGAGAATTCTGATGCTCAGACCTTTTTGGCTGACCTGTCCCTATTAGGACTAGTTCAGCATAATAAGGGCCCAACTCATATAGCTGGCCATACTCTGGATATGATACTCTCTAATTCGTCCAAGATCGTATCTGATCACCCCAGGCATGTGAATTGGTCGGACCATTCTGTTATAGAATTTTCTATGCATGAAATGACAAAATCAAAAAATTGGAATCCGGCATCATCTTTTTCGCGTAGGCAGTGGCATAAGGTTTCATTGGAAGATTTTCGTGATGCATTAATCGTACCTCAATTTGAAGTATCAGATAACATCGTGGAAGCCTTATCCAAATATAATTCAGCTATTATCAATGCTATTGATTATATAGCCCCCATGAAAGCCTGTATGAAACGTTCTACTCAGCGTCAGGAAGCTTGGTTTACTGATCAGATGCGCTTGCAAAAGCAAGCATGTAGAAAGTTAGAAAGGGTTTGGAGGAGTACGCACACTGAGGAGGATCAAATTTGCTATCATCTCTCTCTGGCCAGTTACCGTAAAAATATCAAACTTGCTCGGAAAACTCATATAGCTTTACAATTAACTCAGGCTGGTAATTCATCAAAAACATTATATCAGATTCTACAATCCTTCATTAAGCCCAAGGCTTGTGAAAGTCTTGATCTACCTTCACAACAGCTATGTGATGACAGCTCCCTATTTTTCCCTCACAAGATAGAGGTGATTTATGACAAGATCACTAGGACGAGCAGTCTAATGAGCAGCTCTATGTCATCACAGACTCCTAAGCTATCTAATCCTATATTATGCATTGAATTCCCAGCCATTACCTTGACTGAGGTTGAAGCATTAATACACCAGGTTAAGTCTGGCTCCCCCTCAGATTACATCCCTGCAAAAATGTTTCCATCCCTGGTCGAGCTGCTTGGTCCCATGATCCGATCCCTTGTCAATCTCTCCCTCACAGAGGGTCTGGTGCCGCAGGAGTGGAAGGCGGCTCAGGTAAGACCTATTTGCAAGAATTCCAACACTCCCTGGACAGAATTGTCGAATCTCCGGCCCATTTCTCTTCTTCCTTATCTGAGCAAGCTAATGGAGAAGCATGTTAACATCCACCTGTCGAAATCTATCGAACAAACTGGAGGTTTAGATCATTCCCAATCCGGATTCAGGCCAAACTTTAGCACCGAATCTGCACTTCTTTCTGTGACTGATAACATCAGAATGTCCCTGGATAAAGGGCATTCTATGATTCTGGTGCTGTTGGACCTGTCCGCGGCATTCAACACGATCTCCCATGATACTATGCTCAGATGTTTGGAAGAGGTGGGGCTTGGGCGGCTCGGCCTTGTCATGGATGAGAAGCTTTTTATCTGGCCGCACGCAGAGTGTTAATATTGGCTCGTTTCGCTCTGCACCTCTGGAGCTGCCCAAGGGGGTTCCTCAGGGCTCTTGCCTGAGTCCTACTCTTTTTAACATTTATTTTGCCCCCTTGCCTCATGAGGTCATACGGGTTTATTCCCGTGTCATATGCTGACAACACGCAGCTCCTATTCCCATTCAGCATGTAAACCATGGCGGTTCAACAGACCTTCTCTGACAGAATGCGGGCTGTATCACAGTGGATGGTTACCAACTTCTTACAGTGTAATGTGGGAAAAACGGAGGTGATGCTCTTTGGTGAGGCCCCGCTGCTATGGACGCTGGATTGGTGGCCATCAGTTCTTGGCCCGACCCTGTTCCAAAGCAGGTGGTGAAGAACCTAGGTACTCGACTAGATCAAGACCTAACCTTAAAAGAGCAAGTAAATCAGATAGCTGGCTCTTCTTTTCATGTGATTGGATTGCTCCGAAGAGTGTCCAGGCTTTAGTGCTCAGTCGCCTGGACTATTGTAACGGGCTATTGATTTCGGCTAATGACACCTTACTTAGCAGACTTCAAGTAGTCCAAAATACAGCTGCAAGGCTAGTTCAGAATGTACCTCCCAGATCACCATCACACCCTCTTCTGGAAAAGCTCCATTGGCTGCCTATCCGCCAACGGATTAAATTCAAAACATTCTGTGTCATTCATAAAGCTCTCCATAATATGGGCCCCCCTTATCTGGCAGAGAAGTTTATCCCCTATATTTCATCACGTGATCTCCGCTCCAGTAATATAACTCTTCTCCAAGTTCCTTCCATTAGGAGGGCAAGATTGGGAGGAAAGGCTATTTCTTACCTTGGCCCTCGCCTCTGGAACGAACTTCCCATTACCCTCTGGTTATGGGCAGAACACATCACATTCAGAAAATTGTTTAAAACTTTTTTTGTTTTTGTTTCAAACATCATCCCTCCATAACTGTCTGTTTGAGTGCAGAGATACTCCTTCGGGAGTCGATTATAGCGCTATATAAACCCATAAATAGATAAACCCATAAATAATAGGAGCACGTGTGCTGTTTTCTGATAGCTAAGCAACACTGAACAAGCATTGGCAAACCCAACAGTTCTGTGATTAATTTGGCAACAAATGCAAACAGTGGTATAAAGAAAATGATGATTCAATATACTTGGACATTCAAACCAGCTTTTTTAGTGTTGCCAATGCTTGGTAGTGGTAGTGATAGCAGTGTTGCTGGTAGTGTGGCAATTGTGATGGTATCAGTATTAGTTGTAGTTTTGGTGGTGGCATAAGCTGCATTGTCATGAGTGGTGACATTGGTGGTATGGTATGACAGCTGATCTTTCTGACTTGAAGGATTAACATCTTAAATTGTGGTTTTGATAATCTGTAGTGAGCCAACTGGAACATACAATGCCCTGTCAAATCTATATGCAAAGTAAGAGTTGTGGACTTTCACCACCAACCGTGACCCGCTTCATGTAGGTTTGGCATTTTCATAGAATTCTGTGCAGCGTAATCTAAAGGGGCAACCAATGTAGTTAAGCATGGTTGTCTCCAAAGCAGGTTTTCAGCAAAACCACTGAAAATGTAACTTAAACTTCATTTAGTTTCACTTTGTACATTTATAGCTGGCCTCAATAATTTTGGCGTTCCTAAAAATCTGTCATTTATCCAGCATTCTTGGACCTTCACTGGGCACAGTCAACACTGCTGAAAAATTAAGTCAGGACACCAAAGTGTGCGCTCAGCTTTGTTAGATTCATCATTGCCTAATATCTATGGATAACACAACTTGATGACCTAATTCATACTCCCCAAGCTGAATGGTGAGAGGTGCCTGTAGTCTGGTAACTATACGTACCTGATAATCAGATTAGTCGATTTGTGTCAGAACCCTGTTTAGAGGGCAACAGGGTAAACAGGGATTACTGGGCCCAACCTAGATAGTTGATGCCTTTTACTCCTGATGTCTCAGGGCCCGCCGCTCTATAGATCCTGCTCATCTGGGTCAAGCAGCTCCTTCTTCACCTGACTCTCAGTTAGAAACCTGGCATGACAGTCAAGGCTCCCTCGGAGGGAAGTGTAGTAGCAGATCAGTGACACGGTAACACCTCCATGTGCAAGCAGCACACACAATAAATCAATGCCCAGTCAAATGCTTATTTTGTATAAAAGAAGTATTTTAATTCAAATTCTACGCATGAAAAGGTAAACAACATTCTAAAAGCAACAAGGCAGTTCCCACTTGAGTCAGGCACACTATTAGTTGTCAGGCCACTCTCTGTCCCCAACTCTCATGTAGCGAGTGAGCTCTTATTCTCTATTTTAATATGGATACAATAGGGAACAATACCCATTAGGCTACGCTCGAGAGTTCTCCCCCTTTCGGACTCAGCTCGTAAGTTCATAAGTAGTCACTTAGGGCTGCAAAAACCAAAGGCAGTATATCCCATGGGGAACAGTAGGCCCAGGTCTCAGCTTACCCATTATGAGAGTATGAAACCTGTCAGCGGTATGGCACGGTCTTGGCCCAGATCAGGCTGCACACGGTCACATGGACAGTTCCTGGAAGACGCCAGCTCTCTCTCTTGAGCCATGCTTACCAGTGACCTAATGAATGAAGTTGCTTCGGCTCCAGCAAACACACGAGAAGTCCCATTTCTCCTTCCTCTGGGTTGGGCGCAGTGTCCTTGCTCAAGTGGGGCTCCAACGGCTTCCTCTCTATCCTCTGGCCATCACAGATGCAAAACCCCTGCATACAGGTGGATCCAGTTTTGATCGTACCAGCAGATTCTGGTCACTGGCAACAACCTAGACCTCGGGCATCAGCATACCAAGAAGCCCCATTTGGCATATGGGGTCATTCCAATGAACCTCATTGTCCAGTCACACTGACCTCAAGTAGACTCCTCTGATGCCCTTCCTGGCATATGCAACTTATCGCAAATGGGTGGCGGCCCGATGGATGCAACACAGTGCCTCAGAACATGGTGACCCCTCCTGGCATACAATGGCGCCTATCTCTCAGCTCATCGTGTGGGCAATGGCCAGATCGGTGCTCACAGTTCTCAGTACACAGTGTGTGCCTCCTGGAATACGTGGTCAGTGATCATACAAACTCTGCATGTGGGTGACAGCCCGATTGATGCGGCACAGTTCTCAGTGCACGGTGGCACCTTCTGGCATGCGGGGTAACCTTTTTTCTCAACGATACACACAGGCGATGCCCAATCGGTGTGGCACAGTTCCTCACATCTTGCTCAGGAGCCCCACACATCTCGTCCCCCCTCTGGATCTCGCTTCCTACAACCCGCTGTTCTCTCTCACTGGCACACCGGTCTTGGTGAGCAGGCAGATACTGGTGTTCCAGGTTCTAGGGTAGGTGGTCTAGGTTTCCCTGGTCAATGTTCTCTTGCCCAGCAGGGAGACTAGAAGGCTGTGCCCTAGCCCAGGTCACAGGCAGACGTTTTGCAGAGCTTCGCCTTCTCATGCAGCCCGGCTGGCTGCTCAGCAGTTAGCAAGTTGGGGGTCTCGATCGCCCCTACTTCTTTTCCAGACACAAAATATAATTTAGTGTCTGAGTCTGAAGTTTTTATGTTGGGAATCTGCTTCTTTGAAATTGACATCATTTTATTTCTGCTTCCTTCTAAAAGATGTATGTCACAGCAGGTAGGACTTCAAAGCTGATTAACCCATAACAAGATTTATTGGAGTAACCACAGTTCACACCTGGATGTCAGCCATAGTGATATAAGCATGAAAAGAGTAATCCTGGGCCCACAGCCTATTCTTTAGGATTCCCTTATCCGCCCATCTCTTCCTTCATGAGATGTGTCCTGGCATCTTCCTTGTGATCTATCACGGAATTAAAGTGCCCTTTGAAGTGCACATGGAGAGCCTGGATCACCCATCCTCCAGTGTTTGTCCCACCCAGCTTACAGGAATGCAGCAATACAGAAACTCTGTCTGGAGAGATGCCTTTACTCCTCAGGTTTCACCAGGCAGGCCTGGGCTTTCAAAAATTAAACCCAAGGTCCTCCATTAAATGTATCCTTCTACACGTAGGGGCTCATTATGATCTTGGGCGGAAAGCCTCCACCTGACACCGACTCAGAATCGGGACCAAACGACTTGCGGTCATCTGTTCTGACCGCCGTATTTCGATGCGGCGACGAACACTGTTTGGTTGGATTCCCATAGTTTTCAATGGGAGCTCGTCTTACGCCCAACAACTGTCTGTAACACAAGCTTCTATGGGAAATAGGGGTGTGTGGAAAACCCTCCACCCTCCACCCATGGTGCCTGCCACACTTTGCAGGGTTTTTCAGGGGGGTTCCTTAGGTACCCCCTCGGCCATCAACCGCATACCGTGTGGGCTAGGGGGCCCAGCCAGCAGCACCCAAAGTCGTTTTCCGACAGCCTTTCAATATCAGTCAGTTTGACGCAGAAAGGCTGTTGGAAATGGACATTGTAATAAAGAGGGTGGAAAGGTTGCCCATAGGGTCGTACGATGCGGTTCTGACCGACATGAACACTCCGCGAGTCGTCTGAACCGATTCCGAATAACCGTGCATTTACTTTCGACCGCAAAGATCGCAATCGGGTGGTCGGAATGAAAACCGACGAGCTCATGGAGATTCCGACAGTCAGGAGGAGGCTTTCAGTCTGACATTGTGATGAGCCCCTTAGCGAAAATACCCAGTACATTCACTGTCCAGCACTGCTGTCCTTATGCATTATGCTACCACCGGCATACTCACATGTAGACCGTGCGTTGAGTCTCAGCACTACAGTCTGTACTGTACCAGAATGTGTCACTTTAAACACATACTGGCAGCACACACACATTTACCATGTGCATGCTGTTCCACACTTCACTCTCTGTTTAGTGTATGTCTTGCATGCTCATATGCATTCAGCACATGCTTTCATCACTTATATACTTATCCATCAACCTGATGTTGGCCATGGGTGAGTTAAACACACAGCAGTAGAACTTTTAAAAAGGTGAGTGAGCCTGTAGGCCTCACTTCACTGACACAGTGAAAATGGTCCTGTTCACTACTACTGACCATTGCTTGTGCTGTTTAATTCCTGGTGAAGGCCTCCCACCACTATGAGGGCAGAACTTTGGGCACCCTCCTGGTCCATCAAGACCTCAATCTCTTAAACAGGCCTATGTCGTGGCACACATGCATGATCCGTTTTCGCATATGACAAAAAAATCAACATTAGAGATCCAGACAACAAAACAGTGGGGCACTCAGGGCAGGAATACACATCTTTGCCATGCAGAGGAAGTTTCCGTCCAAACAATTTGTGAGACTGGTTTTAATATTATTTTTGTTTTATAGGAGCATAGCTTGCATTAACAATTTTTAATAAGTTTCAATAAATCAGCTGTTTGTTAAGCGCGAGTACTCACCCGTAAGGGTCTCAAGGCGCTGGGGGGCTAGAGGGGTCGCAGGTTCCTGTCAATCAAGGAGGGGGTCTGTCGAAGAGCCAGATTTTGAGGTTTCTTGCAAAGATGGGGAGCGATGTTATCTGTCTGAGGTGGAGCAGAAGTTCGTTCCAGGCTCTGGCCGTGCAGCAGGAGAAGGAGCGGCTTCCTGATCTGTTCTTTCTGGTGCAGGGGACCACGGCGTAAGAGAGCTGGGCTGATCGTAGGTCCTTTGGGGTGCGTGGAATTTGAGTCGGCTGTTCAGGTATGCTGGACGAGTGTCGTGGAGGGGCTTGTGAGCATGGGTTACCATCATGAAGGTGACTCTAGCTTCGATGGGGAGCCAGTGGAGTGTGCGCAGGTGCTGGGAGATGTGGCAGTGTCTTGGCAGGTTGAGGACCAGTCTTGCGGTGGCGTTTTGGATGTTCTGCAGCTTGCGGTGAAGTTTTTGTTTATTCTGCCATAGAGTATGTTGCCGGAGTCGAGCCTGCTGGTGACCAGGGCGTGAGTGATGGTCTTTCTGTGTTCGAGGTGGATCTATTTGAAGGTGTACGTAGGAGGCAGAGGGTGTGGAAGCAGGAGGACGAGACAGAGTTGATCTGGCGGTCCATTTTGAGCTCTGAGTCAAGGATGATTCCTAGGTTGCTTGCGTGGTCAGTGGGGGTGGGTGGGCTTCCGAGGGCGGGAGGCCGCCAGGTGCCATTCCAGGCTTCGGGGTTTGGGCTCATGATGAGTACTTCCGTTTTGTTGGTGTTTAGTTGTAGGCAGCTGTTTTTCATCCATTTGGTGACGGCTTCCATGCCTTCTAGAAAGTTGTGTCTGGCAGTGTTGGGTTCATTGGATAGGGAGAGGATGAGTTGGGTGTCGTCTGCGTATGACACAATGGAGAGTCCATAGGTTGTGACGATGGGGGCGAGCGGAGCTATGTAGACGTTGAAAGCACTGCAGTCGGAGCTTCGAGAGTTTAAAAATACATGCTCAGTAAATTGTTGATTTATTCCAGTATAAATTGTTACAGTTGTTTGCTGTTGAAGTTTTGTCTTCCAAAAGGTCCTTATGTTGCTCTTCATAGAATGCATTTCTTAAAACGAATGCATATTCTGTTTCCAGAGACAAGTACAACCATACCTAGAGGTTTCCACCTACAGAGACACATACGTGAATTAATATTTTGTACAATATTATATATTGGTGGATAAGCGATTGGAAGGAGCAAGAAAAGGGCCAAAGCACCCAGGTGCAACTGATATTGGTTGTGTTCAGAGTTTTACACAGTGGGTGATTTGTATCTGTGGTTGCAGGAGGTGGGCAGCGGCACTCATTTTCATGTTCAGAATATAATGCTGTGCAAAACTGAGAGGGCAGAACAGGTGAAAAGAGATAGATAGGAAAACAGTGCAAAAGAGAGATAACAGAAATGAAAAATAACTTTCATCAGGGAGACAAGGAGAAAGGAAGTGTCAGATGGTGTAATAAGGGAATTTTAAGCTGTGAGCACAATTATGCATCCTTGGTGCTCAGGGACCCCAGAACTCACCAGTGTAGGTGGCGGGTCCCTAAGGAGAGATTTGGGCATCTGTTTATTTATTTAACTTCAATTTAAGCACCGGTTTTTGCTTCATGAACCTGTGTATTGGGACAGCATGAGCTGCAGATAAGGAAGCTTAAAAACAAGCAGAGACAACCACTGTTCCCTGTTTCCAACCAGAGATCTATGGAATTAATGGACAATTTCTGACTTAAGTGTACTCTGACACAGCAATGTCTTAAAAACAAACAGGTATACAATTCTGTTCTGAGACAGCTCATGTGTTCAGGATGCGGCCTTTTAAACTGGCACCACAAATAGGGAGCAATGCACACATTTGTTCTTAATACAAACTAGAAACCGTTGGTAAGAGCAAACTCAAAATGCAACATATTTTGCACTCACCTCTAACTTGGCAGTATGTTTGTACAACGCAACGGTCTGGACGAGGGCATCTGCTTACACACAGACACATACATTTAAATTATATATTTTTAACACCCAACCATGCCTGATCTATAAAGTAATGCGATTTTCTAGATTTATGGTGACATGACATGTTCACCTTAATTGGCTTCTTGTATTATTGAAAGCTCAGGCCTCCCTTGTACACTCTCAAGTGAAAAACATTGCATAAATTCATGAAACACTCACCAGATTCTTCTGAAAGTTTTTCTAGATAAAGAAAAGATAAGAATGAATGTCAGAAAAACTTCTAGAGCTTCACTTAGTTGTATCAAATTGAAGTCACGATTATGCCTTTTTCATTCACTCCCTCTTATGAGCCTTAAACAACGCTCATCCCCACTCGTTTGAATCTTGTTCCTGCAGACCTGGTTATAATTCAGGTTTTAACACACAACCAAAAATCTTATAATAGCTGACAATCCACCGTACCTCCTGGCTGCAGCGCTCTCCACTACCTTATGTAATGCTTACATATTTTAGTTTTCAGTTTAATCCGAAAATACCTGATTATAACCGACCCTGTGAACATTTCCAGACCTAGTTTAAACTGGAATACACTTTTTTAAAGAGCCCTGTCGAATACCTTGGTACATGGTCACATGTCCATTGTGACTGTGGCTCAATGAGGGTCATGAGGAATAGTGGAGGGGCATCACATATACTACTTTCCCTACTCCCTGGATTTTGATGTCGTTTTTCAAAGGTCACTGACCAATTGCTGGTATCCTGTCTTCTACAGAAACCAGTCCAACACACAGCATCTCCCATGGTCCTTCAGGAGTCGATGCAAATGCTGCATGATGCAAGGTCTCAGCAGTAGGCAGACCGCATGTGATTCACTCGCCATCCCAGGCCCACGCACCACCAGCTGCCAGGACCTGCCAGCAGTAGTACCAGTGCCTGCTTCGTCAATCCAAGACCCATTATGCCACCCACTCCCGAAACACACCACCTATTCCAGACTCCACTCTAATGCCTGTCGGGATTCTTTTTCAATATACATTTACATGTACTGCATATAAAAAAATCAACCATAAAATAATTTACAATAATACAGTGGACATGGGGTTTTACAAGTGGAATGTCGAGTCAAAAGAAGAGAATATGTTACAATGAAGCACTCGGATTTGAGCATTTACATCAAATGTTTTAAGTTTCTTTATTAACCGTTTGATTAATTATTAATGTATCATTACAGTAAAATATGTATTGCTGTTTACCCTCACCCACCGGTCTCATGGATCTCAAAACTGCAGAGTCCCCCTGCACACGTGTACTTTTAACTCAATGTAAATTGTGCTTACAGATGAAGAGGGGCAACAGATAGAAATGCCAGACCCATTGTTGATATGGACATAGGCTCCTTTACGGTTGATTGTATATCCTAAAATAGAGCATGACACATCAAGTTAAATCTATGCTGTGCGACCCTTCGTGAGAAATGTTGCATCCTAAAACAAAGATTGATAAAGTTTTTTAAACTGGTAGTTAATTTATGTAGAGTCGCCACTCTAGTGGTTCACGCTGCGTCACGACGTAGCGTGAACGGCGGCCATTTTGGATTGCGCATTTCGAGCGCGATCATCCGGGTGCCGGAGCTGTGTGGAGGAACACGCTCGGCGCTCTGTGTGTAAGCAGAGAATTTATAAATAAATAACCTGCCTCATATATACACCACTTGTCTGCCTCCTATGTACAAGCACATCTTTACAATGGCGACGAGGTGATTCAAAAAAATAAAAACAAAGAGGACCCACTGCAGAGGCACGCTGGCCCTTGGAACCATCCCCACCATACACCCACGAACCAGGGAGCCGGGGAACAGGCAGAGCCACTGCAGGAGCACATGAGGAGCACACAGAGCGCGGCAGAAGCAGTTCATTGGGTGAGCCCACGTACCGGATGCCCAGAAGGGGCTAAGAGGGGCACCGCTGCGACGCACCACGTGCCCGTGTACAGCTAGGTGTCTCAGGTGCCTCACCCTGCTAGACCACAGGCCTGTCAGTAGCGCTGGTGGATCTAGGGGCCACAGAGACAGGTGTGAAGGACGAGACCCAGTCCCGACCGGGTGAAGACGAAGAGAACGGCGTGCCGGGCAGCCCCAAAGCTCAGAACATTGCGCCGAAAGGGCGGGAAACCATGTGCGCCCAATCCACCTCAGCGACGGCGCTAGTTCCATTCCTACCGAAACCAGGCGAACCCCTCATGAAGTGGGAGAATTGGAAAGAATACATCACCAACTACATTGAGGTCCTGGAGGATGAGAATGAAGAACCGTTCACGAACGTCAGAAAAAGGAGAATTTTACTACATAACTTGGGCCCGGAGGGGATCAGAGTGTTCAAGAATTTAGTACCCAAGCAGCGGCAATCGAGTGACGATGACGTATACGCACACGCACTAGAAGAACTCGACGAACATTACCGGCCGGCGGTCTGCGTATCCATTGACAGGTACAACTTCCAACAGCGGAAGCAAGAACCGGGCGAGTCTATCGACGATTATGTGGCGGCGTTGAAGAAGTTGGCATCCACATGTCAATTTGGAGGACTCCATGACGACTTCATCAGGGACCAAATAGTGATGCACACCACAATGAAGTCGGTGCAGGACAAACTATGGTCTTGCGGAGACACCACGTTGAAAGAGGCGATGGCAATGGTGAAGAAGGCAGAATTGGCACGCAGGTGTGCGGAGGCGGCGAAAAGGGAAATGGCGGCAAGGCCTATGGTCAACAGAATAGAGGTTGAAGAACCGAAAGGAGGGAACAGGAACACATGCTCCAACTACAAAGGACCCAATAAGTGGCAAGGGAAACCAGGTCTGCCAGGAAGGCAGTCAAAGGGGAGCAAGTCATCATGCTACCGATGTGGTAGCTGGAACCACGAGGCGAATGACAGACGATGCCCGGCCTTCCGGGCTAAGTGTATGTTCTGCGGAGTTATTGGACATTATGAGAAGGTTTGACGGAAGAAAATGGCCCGCAACACGGTGAAATTTGTTGATGGGGACCAGGAAGTCGGGGAAGGAAGAGACCAAGAGGAGGAAGATGAGATACTATGCATCGAGGACCAGGTTTTGAGTGTGAGCGGTAGAAGATCGAACAAACCGGTGCTGGACATGACGATTGGTGGCGTAACAATAAGTATCGTAGCGGACTCAGGCTCACCATATACGTTGGTACAAAGGGCACTATGGACAGGAAATTCCTGCCCCGCCTAGGCCCACATCTTGAACCGCCGGACATATTACCAGTCACGTACTTAGGTAACCGCATCCCCATAGCAGGCTACCGGCCTTTGACATTCGAATTCAGGGGACGCAGCGCCGATTGCAAACTGTACGTGACAGAGAAAGGTCCATTGGTACTGGGCTGGATGGACCAGGGAGATTTAGGCATCAAACTGGACCCTGGAGGAGCAGTGCAGGTACTGTTGACGGAACCAGAACAGTGGCCAGACCTGGAGAAGTGGAAAAGAGGCTTTCCCAAAGTGTTCGGTGGTAAAGTGGGGAAACTGGAGAAGTTTTCACACAAAATCATCCTCAAGACAGATGCCACACCAGTGTCGCATAAAGTGCGGAATGTACCGATAGCCGTGAGGGAGGCGGTGCAACAAGAACTACGCGATTTGGAAGGAAATGGCTTTATTGAACCCATCACATGCGCAGAATGGCTGGCCCCCCTGGTGGTGGTGATGAAACCAAACGGCAAGGCTGTGTGTGGACCTCCGCGAGCTAAACAAAAGTATCGTAGTAGAGAAGTTTCCATTGCCCCACATTGAGGAAATGCTGGCGAAGACGGAGGGAAAGGAATGGTACTCCACCATCGACTTGACGTCAGCATACCACCAGATAGCATTACACCCGGAGAGCAGGAGGTTGACATCGTTCACCACCCCTTTCGGATGTTACCAATTCTGCAGAATGCCATTCGGGTTGGCATCGGCTGCGGCGGTCTTCCAAAAGCTGATGCACCGCCTCTTCAAAGATGTGGAAGGGGTCCAATACTTCCAAGACGACATCTTGGTCATGGGAAGTGATCAAAGGGACCATGATACCAAATTGACCAGAGTACTGAGAGTGCTGGAAGAAAAGGGGCGGACAGCAGAATGGGAGAAATGCCACTTAGGCATGCCATCCGTCACCTACCTAGGACATGAAATTGGAGAACGAGGGGTCACTCCAAAGAAGGAGAACGTCAAAGCAATTTGTGATGCTCGGCCGCCAACCAGCAAAGAGGAAGTCAGGTCTTTCCTAGGCATGGCGGAGTACTATAGCAAGTTCATACAGCATTTTGCATCAAAAACCCACCACATGCGGATGCTGACGAGAGAAAAGACGGCGTTTGCATGGTCTGAAGAGACTCAGAGAGAGTTCGAAGGCGTCAAGAAGGAGGTGACTCAAGCTATACCCCTCAGAGGGTATGACCCACAAGGACGGACAATAGTCACAACAGATGCCAGTGACAAGGGACTTGGTGCAGTCCTTATGCAAGACAGAGAAGGAGGAGCAACGGAAACCCTCAATTTTGCATCCAGGGCTTTAACGGACACGGAAAAGAAGTTCAGTGTCATTGAGAAGGAGATGCTGGCGGTGGTCTGGGCCTTGGGAAGATTTCGCCAGTTCTTATGGGGCACAAGATTTCGACTGAGAACAGACCATAAGCCTTTGGTGAGAGTCCTCACATCCAGTGGGCATGCCAACACCACCCCGAGAATAGCGAAAATGACTCTGAAACTGCTGGAAAATCGATATGATGTTGAGTACATCCCGGGTAGCAGGAATAAAGTTGCTGACTATTTGAGCAGGGCATCAGCAATGGAAGAGGCGGAAGGAGACAAGGTAGAAGAGGATGAAATGGTGGCATTGATGGAGGACCCAGAGAAAGTAATCAGCAGCCAAGAATGGAAAGAAGCATACCTGGCGGATAAGGACCTTCAACAGGTGAAGGAGTACATCACAGGAGGATGGCCGGAGAAGAAACACCTGAGTGGAGAGATGAGAAAGTACTTTGAGGTGAGAGAAGAACTCTCACTTGATGACAAAGGAATCTTTATGTACCGGGGGGACAAAGTGGTACCCCCAGAAGGGCTCATCACCAGACTGCTGGCCATACTACACGAAGGCCACTTAGGGATTGGAAAGATGAAATTGAGGACCAAACAAGGCTACTGGTGGCCAGGAATGGACACGCAAACGGAACGCCATGTGAGGGAGTGTGGCCAGTGCCAGCAAGCCGATAAGACTATGACACCTTTGAGGCCGTCCATTGGGGAATTCGACACACCGAGAAATCTGTAGGAAGAGCTCTCCATTGACATTTTGGGACCCATCCTGGATGATTAAGGAACCCCGAAATACATATGTGTCCTAGTAGACAGATACTCGAAGTGGCCAGAAGTGCATGTCAAGGAGGAGATGGACACGGACACCATATTAAAGTTTCTCACCACCATCTTCCTCAGGGAAGGCATCCCCAAAAGAGTATTAAGCGACAACGGACCACAATTCACATCCGACAAGTGGTTAAAGTTTATGGAAAGCAGCCATCATGATGGGAAAGGACTGGGAGAAGGAAGTGTTACATATGATATGGGCGTATCGCATCACCCCCACAGGAACGGGGTACAGTCCCTTCCAGATCCTTATAGGAAGAGATCCGTTCACAAAGGACAACAGGGCGTGGAAGGACAAGACGGTGACCAGTAAGTGGTCCCCAGCGGTGGTGCAAGCAAACCTTGAAAAGGCCCAGAGAATATATTCGGAACACTACAACAGGAGGAGAAATGTAAAGGACACACAGTTGGAAGAAGGTGAATGGGTGAGAGTCAAGTTGGCCACACTTCAACGGAAAGGGGACAGCAAATATAGCAAGCCACTCCAAGTTAGAGAAGTGTTGGGCCGAGCGGCCAGGCTGAGTGACGGAAACGTGTGGTCCCAGGATCGCATGGCTCGATGTAATAAAATAGTGCAATGGGCCCCGGAGGCACGGGAGCCCGAAGTGTTAGACCAAGGCACATTGGGACATGATTCTGACAAAGAGGAAGGAGAAGAAGACAGCACAGAAATGGGATGGGGAGCAGAAAGTGAAAGTACCCCACATACGAACATTGCCAGACAAAGACAGGAAAAACCAGACGTCAAGGAGAGAGTGTTGGCCCACAAGGATAAGGAGACGGAGTCGATGATTCAGGTTGAGAGGAAGCTACAGCCACTCCGGTAAGGTGCACCAGAGGCGGGCGCAGGGTAGTGAGGCCCGCCAGATTCCGAGACAATGGAGATGGGAGAAGGACTATAATACCCCCGTAGACTGTATTACTTGGTTGGACAAAAAGGGGGAGATATGTAGAGTCGCCGCTCTAGTGGTTCATGCTGCGTCATGACGTAGCGTGAACGGTGGCCATTTTGGATCGCGCATTTCGAGAGCGTTCATTCGGGTGGCGGAGCTGTGTGGAGGAACACGCTTGGCGCTCTGTGTGTAAGCAGAGAATTTACAGATAAATATCCTGCATCATATATACCACGTGTCTGCCTCCTATGTACAAGCACATCTTTACAATTTATGCCAACTAATTGAGTGCTAATCTGATTAAAATTGTAAACTTTGCCAATCTGGCTGGATTGTGTGCCATGATTTCTGTGAAGCACAGGTCTGAAGCATCCCTGCAAGTCCTAACATTCTTTGCCCTGAAAATAGAGCGTAGCTGGCGACGGCGATCTTCGGCCAGTTTGGGGCAGCAGCAGAGCAGCTGCAGCCAGGATTCTTTGCGGTATGAGCAAAGCCTGCAAGAGACAGCTTCTCCCTTACGTGCCCAGGAAGGATTGAAATCTGTGATTCGGAGTGCGGAGAGTCTCATATTTTCCTGCGGGCCTAAGCTGTCAATGCGTCGCGTAGATAAGGTTGAGCTTTCCCAAAATGTATTTGGGGAAAGATTTACAAGCCCCTTGTGCCACTTTTGCACCCCTTTTAACATGGGAAAAGTGACGCAAAAGTGGGGCAAGGGGCTTGTAAATAAGCCCCTTTGTATCTAGTGACACTGTAAGGGTACTCGAGCGACGGTTTGTAGGGTCGTATCTTTAATTTGCTTTTTTATTTATTTTTTAAATTATTTTTATTTATTTTCAGAGGAGACAATTACCTTCACCGCCAGGCAGGGCGGAATCAGTTAACCAGTGAAATCAAAACAGAAAAAAAATATCAAAACCATTGTGATTGACCTTGCTGACATTATTCCTGCACATATAGACCATGTCGCACATTAACGAGCATTTGTCACGAAAAAGTACATTCACAGTTCAACATCCCTCAGTATCAAGGTTCGATTCACCCGGAGCCTGTGTCAGGAGGTATTGATTTAAGGGTTCCATTATATACTTGGCTTTAGAAGATGTGGGAAGTTCCTCTGCTTATAACTCGAGATTTTCTTTGCAATATACCATATCTCGAGCCCAGTGGTTTACACGGGGTCAGAGTACCCTCCCAGGTGAGTGCTGTGTGTTGCTTTGCTAGCAGGAGGGTAATTCTCACAAATTTACCTAGCTTCCCCTTCAGCTGAGGTACATAGCCTAATAAGCAGATCAAAGGTGTGCACCCCATTTGAACGACAGAGATGTTCTTAATACAGTTTGTTACTTCCTCCCAGTACTAAGCCACTGGCGGGCAATACCATGCAAGGTGCCAGAAGTCCACGTCCGATAGACCACAGCGCTTACAATTGCTTGTGTCCCTTAGACCAAAGGTATATCATTTAAGAGGTGTGTGGTATACCTGGTGAACATACTTAAAGTGTATAATTCTCAGATTGACATTGGGAGTGAGTTTTCCAGTGAGAGTGCAGATATGCTCCTATTCCAATGGCGTCAGAGGGGGGTCAAGTCTTTCACTCCAGCGACTCAGACTTCTGTCAGTATCTCTCACTTTCCCCTCTCTCACTGCTCTGTACAACTTAGTGACCATCTGGCGCCGTGTGGGTGCTACTAGGAGGAGCTGTAGAGCTTTTAGTGAGGACGGTTCAGCAGGGAATGTTGTGTAATGTAATTTAACTGCTAGCTTCAAGCGATACACCATGAACTGAAATTGTGGGGATTGGTTAGTAATGTGTTGCAGATTTTCAGATGTAATAAAGTGTCCATCATGATGCAAGTCTTGCATTTGGTCTATGCCGGCCTCTATAAGTAAATGCATCGAGCTCCGTTCTTGCGTCACTGTAAGTGCTGCATGATATGCCAGTGGTATGGCCAGAGCATATAGGGGAAGCTTGTCTGTGAGCCAGGCACCAATAGTAGAATCCAGGGTGTTGTTTTCAGACCTTGGCGTGCCTCTGCGTGTGTGTGTGAGCATTCTGGCTAATGGAATGGGGTGTGCGTCCCCGTCTTCCACTGTAACGTGGGGTGTGAAGGCATGTGGATGACACCAGCATATTGCGCCTGGGCGCACAGGTAGTAAATGTATAGATCTGGGGCATTGAACCCACCCCTATCATAATCCAATGTAAGCGTGTTCCAGCCCACTTGAGCTTGCTTACCCCCAAATCAGTCTGAGCAGTAGAGTTTGCACAGTCTTAAAAAATTGGGTGGTTCGTTTTATAGGAATATTACAGAACAAATATAAAAAGCGTGGCAGAATGACCATCTTTATGAGAGCAATTTGGTCCACTAGGGACAGTGGCAGGGTCAAACATCTGTCTACTTGTTGCTCCAGAGCTACGCAAAGTTTTCCTTAAATCTCTCTTATGACCACTTCAGGGTCTCTTCAGGGTCACGAAGCACCCAAGTACTTAACCAGCTCTATAGACCATACTAATGGATACTACATAGTAGGGGGAGCAGTCATGGTTGTTAATGGTATTACTACTGTTTTGTCCCAATCAATGGTGAGGCCAGAGAACAAGCCGAAGCAAATGTATACCCGCAGAACAGGGGCAAGGTATTGTTATGGTTCGTGGATAAACAGTACCATGTCATCAGAGTATAGAGATATGCCAACTGGGCGATGCCTAAAGTTTAATGCTGACTCTCCGTGACGCTGTTGGATCACACATGCCAGGGGTTCGAGCATAATGGCAAATAATAGTGGCAATAGAGGACAACCCTGATGGGTGCCATGCTCGATCGAAAAGGCTTGGAGGTGAGTCCTCCAAAGCGCACCATCACCGACCGGTCTGAGTACAGCAGTCGAACCCAACCCAAAAAGACACACGGAAATCCCATACGAGTAAAGATGTGAAACATGTACGGCCATTTGATCAGGGTTCAGCACATGAAACATAGCAAAAATAGTTCTTAAGTTGTGGGACGTGGATCTTTCAGGGATAAAACCAGACTGATCCAGTAGTATCAAGAGTGGCATTAATGGTTGGAGTTTGTTAGCCAGAATTTTAACAAGTATTTTCACATCTAAATTAATCAACGAGAGAGGGCGATACAAATCACACTGGGGTTTGTCTTTTTTGAGTAACGCTATGATCAGGGCCTGCCGAAGGGAGGGCGGCAATCTACAGGTCTCATGCTCCTCTGCATGTATCTCAAGCAGGTAGGGTGTCAATAGATCAACATAAGCTTTGTAAAATTCAGCTGTGAGGCCGTCCGGCGCTGGGGCTTTTTTGTTCAGCAGGGAGAGAATTGCAGCCCTCACAAAGGCCTCGTCAATAGGTTGGCTGAGATATTCGCATTTACCATCTCCCAGCCATGCACAGGCAATATCAGAGAGATATACAATGCATCATGGGAATTGAAGTCTGTATACCACATGATGAAAAAAAGAAATAATGTGTGAATACAACACATTTGAAATCATTGAATAAGATGAATAAATAAAAGCACAGGAAAACATCCTAAAGATTTATGTGTTGAATTTGGCTGGAGACCCAGCAATTGGTCGAACCTGTGCCCAGTGAGACAGGCCAAAACCATTTGGAACTGCAACCAAAGTGATTTTATAGATACACTCCGGAGCAGGGAGTGTGTTACTGGAGCACGGCAAACGGTACAATTTTGATAAAAACAAGCGGTGCACAATTCATTAACCAAAATATCAGAGAGATAGTCATCTAGGGCATCTTCGTTCAGGCTCCCACGCGAGGTATACATCGATGCGTAGCAGTCCCTAAATTGGTCTACTATATCCTGAGGCGCGAAGTGTTCGTCCCCCAGCGCATCCACTATTTTGGTGATGTGATGATGTTTAGCCCGAAACTTAAGCTTGTCTGCCAGGTCTGCCCCCCCCCCACCGTATGTCCTGGCGATGTGTCTACTTGATATATAATTCATCTCTTTTTGTTCTAGTGAGTCATTTTCTAGGAGTTGCTCTTATATGTGGGCTAGTGTGGATGTGCATGGTTGGGACTTGTACTCTTTTCCCGCTCTCCTAGTGCAGTCTCTATTTTGTACAGTTGACCTCAGATATCACACAAGATGCCTGCTGTGGCACTAATGCAGGCCCCTCTCACAGTTACTTTAAGAGCTTCCCACAAGGTAGACGCACTATCAACCGTGCCTACATTCAATCGAAAGTACTGCACTATCGCTTTCTGAATAGTGTCTACATAGATAAGGTCTAACAGGGCCTCAGCGTAGAACCGCTAGGTGAATGGACGGCATGGATTAGTAGGTATAATGAAGAGTAGCCACACTGAGGTATGATCTGATAATGTGCAAGGAAGAGGCCCAACCTCTGTAACCCATTCATTGGCCCCCTCGCTAAGAAGCCAATAGTCCAAGGGGGACCAACTGTTATGTGCAGGTGTGACATGTGTAACCCCACATTACAAATTCACCAAGCATCCACCAACCCAAGTTCCATCATGGCATTCCTGATGCATTGGGCCACCTTTAATGTGCAAGATACATGGGGACTGGAATTATCTTTATTGGGGTCCAGATGTGTGTTAAGATCGCCCCACCACAAAATGGCTACCTCTGGCCAGACACGCAGCCCATTGAGCATGCGATGAAAAACTTGTGGTTTGTCCACTACACAGCCGTACACATTAACAATGGTAATTAGTGACATACCCAACTTGCCATGCACCATAGCACAGTGCCCTTCGTCATCAATGTATGTTTTGATAGGTGTGAATGGTGACCTTTTTTAACCAGGATAAGGACCCCTCTAGTGTATGACGAGTAAGAAGAAGCGAGTTTGTATCCAGCCACTTGTGTGAAATCCCAGTCTTTACTTTATTGGTCAGGTGCGTCTCCTGTAGGAGAGCAATCTGAATTCCATGTCTATCCAGATAGGCAAATATTCGTCTGATAATTTGGAGGCCCCAGGTGGTTCAGCCGAGAAGCCCGCGCTGCGCCCTCAAAGCTCCCGTCCACGCCGCGGTCCGGATCCCAGCTCCTGGCGAGGTAAGGCAGGTGCCGCACTCATGCCGAGCAGTGGTCTAAGAAGTGGCAGGCACGCTTGTCACTCTGCAGCAGTGTCTTTAGTTGCACAGCCCCGCAATCAGCCAGCAACAGGTAGCCTGGCCCAGCGGCCCGTGCCACAGACCCAATCCCCACCAGTGTTAGGTGTCTCAGGCAACTGCGCCGACAGGATCACACTGCAGGCAGGGGCCCCTGAGACTCTCACCTCTGAAGGGGGTGCGCAATCAAGCCAGCACTCTCAAGGCTTCACACCGAACACCGGTCATAGGCGTAGCGTCTTACAGCCTTCTCAACAGCTGCCACGGGTGCAATTTCTCATGCGTGCAATGGCCAGATTTTGAAACTTCACGGCAGTAGGGGCAGAGCAGCAAGTCCAGGTATCGTCAGAGGCGCAGCATAGATATTTGGGCACTGGATTTCCAATACCTGCCTATTCACTGCTTTTTTCCCAGGCTGATAGCAGAATATTGTGTAAATGCAGGCATTCTACTTCAATCTGCCAAATACCTACTCATTCACAGCCATGACACGGAATGCTCAGTGACCTGTATACCTGGGGCATGACCTTTTAAAAAAAAAACACAGCTTTACATTATGCTGCATTATTTTTTAAGGTAACTACTGCCATTTTGTGTGTTCTACTGTATGGATAACTGAATTTCAGGGAAACTTTGAAGGAGTTTGACCTGATCGTCTCTGAAATAATCTGACTACTGTTTGGGAGAAACAGATCACATCCGGCGGCCATTTTAGTGTGCCTCATGTTCAGAGCGGTTACTGCTTCAGTGGTTTCCGTGCCTCCCTCTCACAGCTGGTCTGCCTATTTGTTTGGGACTGTGGCATAAGAGGCTCTGTCACCCATAGGGTATCTGGGGCACATCCTTTTTTTTAAATAGATTTTTATTGCGCCACATAATATTTAAAGAAAACTACTGTCATTCTGCCTACTCTACTGTGGTGATAACTGAATCTGAAAGTGCCTGACATAATCTGAGCAACCTATATAGGGGTAAAGATTTGACAAATACCCTGAAAGTAAAGCCTGAGGAGCTAGAACAATTAAAACAGCACTTTTCCTTTCAAAATATAAAAAAAACAATTCAATCTTTAAAGCTAACTAAAGCTGCGGAATCAGATAATCTCCCTGCTATTAATTTGAAAAATAATTCAGATTGGTGGGCCAGCTTTTTAAAAACAACCTTCCAACAAATTCTTGCAGAGGGGTCTTGCCCGGAAAGTTGGAAGGGCGTAATTATGAGACCAATCTATAAAAAAGATGATGCTAAGTTGCCCCACAACTATCGCCTCATAAGCTTTCTGGAAGTGGGGGAGAATGTCTTCCCCAAAATATTACTAGGGGTATTGAAAGCCTGGGCAGAACAGCATGACCTGATACCCATAGAACATGGGGGGTTTAAAGAAGAGCACTCAACCGTTGATCACTGCCTTAGTTTATGGGCGCTGGCAAGAAAGGCAATAGAAGTGCGTGGTAGCTTGTTTTGCTGTTTTGTTGTTTTCCGAGCCGCATTTGACTTGGTAGATCGCAATATATTGTGGAGTATGTTGGTAAAGCTCGGAATCAACAAAGCAGTTCTTTCATTAATCCAGGCTATGCACTCTAAGAATTGGGCTAGAGTAATCCTGGATGAACTTGTGACATTATCTAAGAAGATTCAGATAATGAATGGACTGAGGCAGGGCTGTGTTTTACCCCCTTTGTTATTTTCCCTGTTTTTATCCGACCTACGAACTACATTGAGTAAAGCAGGAGGTTTAAGCCCTGAAATGGGGGGAATTTCATGTCTGCTATACGCGGATGATTTAGTGATAAAAGACATGACAGAGTTAGGTTTACAAAAGAAACTGGATACCTTTTTAGAATACTGCAATAAGAAAAGCCTCACGGTTTATCTAGAAAAAGACCAAAATAATGGTATTTGGAAAAAGAAAAAGTTCCTTCTACTGGAGACTTGGGGATGTCAGAATTGGAATAGTAGATCGGGCATGTGGTTTGATAGTAGATTAAATTGGAAAGACCACATACAGACCTTAAAAGTGAGGTCCCTTTCCACAGTCTGGGGCCTTAAACAATTTAAATAGAAGTATGGAGGCCCATCGCTGCAACCAAAACTCGCAGCTTTTACTGCATCGGTCCAACCACAATTTTTATATGGTGTCGAGGTTTTATTCATGGGGGTAAATCAGATTAGAACCAAGAGGAGGGAAAATGTGTGAAGCAGCTTCTCGCCCTCCCATCTTCAACTATGTTACAGGCTCTGCGAGTAGAATGTCACCTCACAACCGGGAACTATCGGGGAATGCAAGCAACATTTAATTTCCGGAAAAAATTGAATGGATAAGGCCCCCTCAAAATAGCATATCTTTGTAAGAAAGAAATAGAGACCAGCGATCTCACTTGGGCGGTCCAAGCAAGGAATAAACTAGATAAGTTATGTGTTAAACTTACTCTAGAGCAAGACCATTGGAATGCAGCAGATCCCTAAGTGGGAGTTATGGGCAATTGTTAACAAGAAGGCACGAGAAGAAGACTTATGCTACTTAAAGAGCAAATCTTTGGCCCGGTTTCTGATAAATGGATGGGTCAATGATGATATCTTTCGCTATATAGAAGCTATGTCTAACCCAAAGCTCAGAAATGAATTATTGAAATTTAGAGTTGGCCTGCACCCAAGTAACATTAATGGGAATATAAAATCACTTATGTCGAACGACCAAGGCCTGTGCTCTTGTGGCCTACAAGTAAAATGCAGTAGCAAAATTTTTTTGCTAGATTGTTTGTGCTTTTTAGAAGAACGGAAAAAAAATGTAAACCTATTTTTATTGTTTATAAAAGTTTTAGTAGAGACCAAGCACTTAGTTTACTGACAAAAATGAGATTTTTAAATGTGGCATGTGCAATAGGAAGATTTTGAATTGCTATACAGGAGTCAATGAATGAAATAACATAGGTTGAAAAGATCATATGCTGAAAATTCAATCTTACCCACGATCTGGGGATTGCGCAAGTTTTTGTACAAATGTATAGCTAATGTATAAGCAAGTTCTTTCTGCCTTGGTGATGAAATAAGAGCCCTCACATGTGAGCCTTTTATGATATATGTTAGTAGGCCTTCATTGTGTTGTATGCTGTTTTATGGTAAAACCTTTTTATGGTTAAATATCCCAAATAAAAATATTTAAAAAAACAATCAAATCATTTTTTTAAAACTGATTTTTATTGCGCCACATCATTTTTAATGAAAACTACTTTCATTCTGCCTACTCTACTGTGGTGATAACTGAATCTGGGGGAAACTTTGAAAGTGCCTGACATAATCGTCTCTAAAATAAGCCTGACTACTCTTTGGAGGGAAAAAAGATCACATCCAGCAGTCACCTGTTCAGATCGGTTAGCACTCCAGTGGTTTCTCTGCCTCTCTATAAGACACGGCCTGCCTATTTATTCGTGGCCCTAGAGCGGATGCACTGGTCAAATGCTCTTAGGTAGGATGACCTACTCTTCATCTCGGCTGCTTGCCTTGCGGCCTACTATATACCAAGAACCTGCAACTTCTTGTGGAATCCCAATTGAGCTTTATCAAAATGCCGCAATGTGATTTTGCACTTTTTGACACTTGCACACCACCCCAAACCCATGATACAGGGCAGCAATCACTGCCGGAAATGGACACTGTGCATTTAACCAATTCCATCCAGCTCAAGTTTTTTAACTACAACTGTCATTATTAGGAAAACACCAATCTGAACTTTTCAACTTTCTAACAATACATGGCCCAGAGGCTGTGTTTCTGACTGAAACATGGTTAGATGAGGCCTCAGCGCCAGACATTGTAGCCACTCTGACTATCGGATTCTTGTAGTGAATCGCCTCAACTAGAAAGGGGGGCATTGCTCTTATTTCTAAAGAACGGTAAGTCTGTAAAATAGAAAAACTCACTATCCCAGACTGTGTAGCTCTATAGTTCTCTCTGACTCTCTCTAATACTTTCCCCATGTAAGGAACTCTGATTTATTACCCTTGCCCCAACCCCTCCTCCCCCCCCCCCAGACCGGCTGGCAACTGGAGTTCCACTTTAATGGAGATCCTATCCCCTTACCTTGTAAAGTATGCTAGCTTTACAATTTCAATATATATTTTGAAATAAGACATGCAAAACTGCCTCATCTCTTATTGAGGATCTCACGGCCCTGGATATCCAGCTTGTCGACAATCGTCCTACCCATGAGGCTGGCCATGTGCTTCAGTCAAATTTTTCAAATGAGAAGAACCTGTGACCTGACCATGCACTACCTCTAGCCTGCTCTGACATCTAAGCAGACCCCTTTTTCCTTCTGATTTGAGTGCACTACGGCCAGGGGCAGCCCAATCCTCCTTCTCTGGCAGGGACAGTTAAAGCTTAATGTGTCTGTCTTAAACTCTATCCTAGAGTCCAACGCTATACAATTCTGTAGGCCCAGACGTGTTCATCATTGATTAGTGGATCCGGTCTGCAGTTTGACTTCCTAATTCCAGTCACGACCAAAAATCATCTCAGAACCCTTCCACTGGCACTCTGGTTCAATGTTTCTTTACGCAAGATATTTTTTTCCGATTGAACGTGGTGAACAATTTATAGCACACATGACAAAGCAAAGTATAAGTTAGCCCTAAAAGATTACTACAAAAGCAGCTATACAGCTAGAGCCTCCTACTTCTCTGGTAATATTATAGTGGCCAAAGCTGCTTGAAAACGCGATTTGAAGTTGTTAAAGAACTTTCTGATCCTGCAAATACAGCCAAGGTTGTCTCTCTTTCACAACCTCAGTGTGATGAACGAGCCTCTTTCTCCTCAAAAAAAGTTGCAGATATTCAAGCCACTTTCTCCCCTACATCAGACAATAACTTGACAGACAGTTTTGTTACTCCCCTATCACAGTAGAGTATAACTCGCACAGGGTCCCTATGCTAAGACCTCATCACTGAGCTCATTTCAACCCCTGTACCCCCAGGCTCCAGGGTCCCTACTCACTTTCATTAAGTCGGGATCACCTCTTGACCCCTGCCCTCCCTCAGTGCTCGACACATTTGGATCATCCTCGATGGACTGTCTTACACAACTTCTTAATGTCTCACTTTTGAAAGGTATAGTCCCAAGGGCATTGAAACATGCAATAGTAAGACCCTTACTCAAAATACCAAATCTGAACTCCTTCATCTGGGCAAAAAACAGACCAATTTCCCTCTTGCCCCCAGTGTCTAAAGCCTTAAAAAAACGTGAATAAATAACTCGCAATGTACAGAGAACACATTGGCTTCAGGGGCGTTACACTGGCCCCCGCAGCCCACGCGGTGCGGGGGGGCCCCTAGCTCCAAGGGGCCCCCTCGGCACTGAACTCCGGCCGGGAGAGCTCCTGATTGAGCCGGGAGGGGGCCCCCCTAAGTACCGTGCAGGGAGACCCCCTCACTTTTCGTAACGCCAGTGATTGGCTTGCTCCTCCCCCCACAATTGGGCTTTAAAGCCGGCATAGTACAGAGTCTACCTAACTGGTAGTAACAGAATATCTAAGACAACAACTTGACAATGGTGGTAACACTGCACTCATCCTGCTAGACCTCAGGACAGCTTTCGACACAGTGAACCACAACATTAATCACCAAAGGTTAATGGCTGTAGGGGTGCATGACACAGCTCTGTCCTGGCTGAGCTGATTCCTTCAGCACTGTGTCTTCCGAGTTCACACCCAGCAGCTTAGCTCTGAGGAACACCTTCTTCTATTTGAGGTGCCTCAGGACTCCATTCTTAGCCAACTCTTTTCAACTTGTTTGTAAGGCCTTTTGAAGACATTTTAGAAACACCCTCCAGTTTTATGCTGATGATGATCAGGTCATTGTCTCACTGTCATCCCAGGGGAACCATAGTACAGAGGCACTGAATTGCTGCTTCAAACAAACCTGGTCCTGGCTGAACACTAACTCTTTGAAGTTAAACAGAGAAAAGACTCCTATCCTCAGCCCAGTTGAGAGTCATACAGGCCTAGGTAATTTTGAGGCTTGATTACGGAAACATTCTTTACCGAGGGGTCTCAAAGTACCTTCTAAGGCAAGTCCAGGTAGTGCAAAATGCAGTGATTAGACTACCACTACTACTAGCCTGCACCTCGTTCTGCACTGGCTCTCATCGAAGCATTGAGTTTAATTCAAGGCATTATACTTTGTCCACAAATGTCTCTCATACATTGGGCCCTCCTACTTAAGATCACCATACATACCCAACTGGCTCTTGCGTTCTAAGGGAGGCCAAGAGGTGCCGGTGTTTATCCACCCTGTAAGTTAGTTCCCCATCAGACATCCGGAAGGCAACTTCTAAGCCTAGGAGGTGCAGTACAGACATGTAGTGGCCAATATGCGCCATGAGGACCTACAAGGAAGTCCACTCTGTGCATAAATCAGTTGTGTGTCACAATCACCCCACCCCTCCAGTGTTTGTGAAGGATGAGCACCTAATGCTAGGAATGCTCACCCTTTGCCAGGGTTGGACAACTTGTACCTAACGTTGACACCAGATTTCAAGGTTGCCCCCAAAACCTTTACACCAAGACCTAAAAAATGACTGTCATGTATATTTATATCAAAATACACAGACACACCCGAACGCTCACGCATCCTGGCACTCAAATGCTGTTTGGAAGCACCACAAGGAAGTGAGAGTATCTAACAGGGAACCAGCTAGACACATGGCATGGCACTAGGCAATCGCTGGGCCTCCAAGGCAAATATATCAATGTTGCAGGTCTTCTGCCCTGGGGATACCTAAAAACAGCATCTATGCAACAAGTTACAGTACTCAAAAGGAATATTCCAATGACGAGCATGCAGCAATATCTACCATATGCTCACTGTCGCACCAGGTTAACGTTTCCTCTTCTCATTGCCTTTCTGAGCTAATATTATTGCTTAGAGCAAGACTGTTTCTCACCGTATGTAGTGGAAAAACTAAACTTTTTGGTATAAGTACCTGCAACCATCACTGACTTTCGGAACATTGCATGTGAATTTAGGGGAAAATGATCGGTGCCCCTTAGACCTGTACAAGATGGGTATATGTTCCGATGGGTGTCCTGTCTAACCTTTGGCTACAATATATGCCAACATTTTAAAATAGGAAAGTGGGAAATTTTAAAAGAAAAAGGGGGATGTATTGTTGTAAACGTATCTAGGGCCCTTATCAAATATTCCCGATTCATGCCCTTGTGTGGTTATAACAAATAATATCCTTATAAAGGCATAAGAATCATGTTCATATTTAGTCATAGCCAATGCAGTCCAAGTACGGCAAGGCTACTCCCATAGACTCCTAGAAAGCAAACCAAGCCTCCAGCAGCCCGGGAAATCCCCCTGCTTTTGTTTTGATTTGAACAAGAACTCCTGGAGTCCAGAAAGAACTGTAAGTTCTTAGTGACGTCTTATGTCCAACCTTACGTCAAACTCGGCACCTTTCAGGTATAAATATACCAACGTTGCCTTAAGCAAACACACAGTGGTTTGGAGCAGAGCGGCTATCTACTTGCCCAAAGCCCAGCTGATGCGAGTGCTGAAGGAAGCCGACCTTCCCATTGACGCACTGAGAGGGAAGCTGTCTTTTCTCCTGCCGAGAAATCCAGCTCCAGTGTTTCCAGTCACCCTTGCGGGTTTCTGGGAGATCGAGTCCTGAGAACGAGATACAAGACCTCCTTCATTCTATAACCAAGGTACTGAGCTGATTAGATCCTTAACTTAAACAGCAGCTCACTTACTCCTTCCCTGTACGAGGCTTACGTTAGGTACACCGGGGTAGGCGTATCTTAGAAGCACCAGTTGAGTACGTTTAGTCAATGATTTTATGTATGTATATACTTTATCCGTTTTAAGTATCATATGGCTCAGAAACCATAGAAATGCTTTTACAGTATTATTTCATAATACTCCTTTTACTGTACGCACTTTACTTTATGACAAGTATTGCAATTGGGGCAATTCACTTCTCTTGCACGAGAAAGAGGACTGCTCAATAAATAACAACTTTTATTGAAAACGCCCGTCTCTCTATTTCTCTGCACTCTGGTGAAACTAAGCATGCACGATTGACTGAGTGAAATAGCTGTCTATTGTTTTCACACGACTCTGGAGATATACTCCTTGTTCTGGAGGGAGCAAAGTTGTCATGTTAATGGGGTTGTCAGAAGCTAAACCCTTCTTGTCTATTCAGGAAAGTTAACTCCTTCCTGTTTACTCGAGAAAGTTTCTAGTGACCTCTGAGCTAGCTGGCATTCATAATTAAGTCTAACATATTCAATAGAGACCTAGTCGACCTCAGTCCTACGTCTAAACTATCGTTTATGTTATTCCAATGCGCAGAGCCTATTGGGAATATAGGAACTACACTACAGTATTTTCTACATCCAATCATATTGGATCAGAAGCAATTTCAGGTCTGAGACAGCCAAAATAAAGCCATTTTTAGCTTAAAAAATTCTGAATCTCCCAGCTGAATCGGGTCTGCTCCCCCTCCCTCTTCTCCTAGTAGGTCACTGCCCTCCACAAAGGAACAACCATTTTTCCATGCATGTAGAGTGACATTTAACTATATCTAATTTTTCTTCATTATTAAATCTAAATATTCTGATGAGGGGTTCTTCACTTCAATTCATACCTGACAATAGGCAAGTGATATATTTGTGCTTTTTAATGTCCCGCATCGCAGATTTAATAAGTTGGTAAGTGCGAGATTAAAGTGCTGGGGAATAACTCTGAGCATCTAAATAATTCGCTTATAACAGTGGAGAATGGAAAAATAAAGGCAAATAGCTGTGGGGAGCAACCCACTTGGGGGAAATCAAGAGGGGCCAGCAGAGCAGCTGCCTCTAGACAAGCACAGAGAGAATTTCCAGGTCAGGGTGAGACAAGCACAGAGGTAATGCTGTGGAGAGAGGGTAAGTCTCATTTCTATATGCTTTACCAATGTCCATTCTCTTGCTAGCTGTTGCTGTACTACCAATAAAGCATGGGATCTTGTCTCTTACCCTTCCACTCTGTCATGTTACTACACCTCGCTAGATTCACAAGTTCCTTCAATTTTCTAAGACATCCATAGTAAATCAACAATCTAAAATGCACTTGAAATAATCGGTGTTTCAGTCAATTCATATTCTGTGCGCTCTGCATATCCACAAATGTCCATCTCTTTCTGGAGGAATGTATCAATGCATGATCCACTGAAATTTTAAGGGAAGATAAAATAATGTGCTTTCCAATGGCCCCATACTGGCCAGTTCCCACAATCACACCCAGATGTAGATGACTCAGGCACTCACATAGCATTTGCTGACACATAGATTCAACCTTGTACACATCCCATTAAAGGCCAAATACCCTCAAAGTACAAAACACACATTCCTATTCAGGCTCATCAATGCTCGCTCAGCAGAGCTCGATGCAACAAACATTGCAAACATCATCACCTATCACATACTTGATGACCCCTTCAACAGACTTTTCTCGGATCATTCACTCATCTTTTGGTAGAAAAAGTTGTTTCTTTTTTAAAAACCATTGAGTCTGGATCCCCTGCAGATCTCTGTCCTCCCGAGATACTTCATCCGGTTTCTGAAATCATTGCTATTCACCTAACCTTAATTATGAATAAGATCTTGGAAACAGTCTGCTTCCAGACAGCCTGGTAAAAAAGCCTCAATTGTGCCGCTTGTCAAGAAACCCTCTCTTGATCCTTCAAAAGGGAAATATTACAGGCCTATCTCTCACCTACTACTTCCAGCAAACGTATTGGAGAGAGCAATGGATCAAGAGATTATATCCTTCCTAGATTCAAACAATTGTCTTGGCTCTACAAACCAGGGTGTTAGGCCTAGAAACAGTGCAGGGTCTGCCCTATTGGCAGCCACTAAAGAGATTAGATCTATTGTCGAAAGAGGTAACAGTGCAGCCTTGGTCCTATTGAATTTGTCGGCAGCATTTGCTACGGTTGACCATCTTTCCCGAGAGAACCGTCCTAAAACAATAGGCATAAAAGGGACAGCTTTCAATTTAATCAGGTCTTTTTCGAATAGAGAACAAGTAGTGACCCTAGAAGGATACACATCTGACCCCTTCATGCTTCGTTGTGGGGTCCCTCATGGGTCCTCATTAAGTCAAACCCTTTTTAATTCTTACATCACCTTATTTCAAAAGTTGATTACTATAATGCTTTTTTTGTAGGATCTCAAACACTTCGCCTCTACAAATTTCAGACTCTTCAAAACGTGACAACCAGAGTTCTGCAGAATCTCCCTAAGGTTTGGTCGGTTTCCAACTTGATCAGGGAACTCCACTGGTTTCCCATCTGGTCATGGATTCAGTTCTAAACGCTTTGTTGGGTCCACAAAAGGCTACAATAGAAAATGTCATTCTTTCTGCAGAATATCTTCAAGTGGTATTCCCCCTCACATACCTTAAGGTCTAGCACTGCAAATAAAGTTCAGGTACCCAGAATAAGATAATCCCATTGGGGTGAGAGATGTTTTTTCCTACTCTGCAGCAAGATGGTGGAATTTGTTACCTAATCATGTACGATCTCAACCCAATCTTCTGAAATTCAGGAAGGACTTAAAAACCTGGCTTTTTGACTCAGCATCTTAATTCGTTACTTCTTTTGAGTTTTTTGAATGTTTGTTCTCTAGATCTATTGCTCTCTCATTATTTTATTTTTCCTCATTGTGCTCTATTTTTCGGGACCCTAGCGCCAGACACCTTACTGGTATTAACACACTCTACAAAACCACCTAACATACCACAACATAACATAACCTCAGAACTGCTGTTCAATCCCTAGTATTCTTGTCTGCATAATGTCCAACTTATGGCCTCCCCAACTCTACACTGGCATCCCCTAGTGTCATCCAACATGATGCAGTACATCTCATCCAGGACATGAATAAATATGATCACATCAACCCCATTCTGATGCAATTATGTTGGCTCACCTTGCCAGCTCACACCATTTTCAAAACAAGCTGTATCATTTATACAATGGTATCAGGACCAGCACCTCTTATCTTGCAGACAAACCCACAATCTCTACCGGATCTTGGCACACATGCAGCCAGAAGTGTAAAGAGAAAAAGTAAGAAAGCAGGCCTTTTTCATGTATACAACCAGGGTCGAAGACAAAATCTTCATATCCATCAGAACAGCCTAAACTCTGCTCCAAATTTGGAAATAGTTAAAGACTCGCCTCTTTAAAGACCATTACATCCCAATGCATTAAACATTCACAACCCAGCTTCCTCTCCTCTTACTCATTGACTTTATGCTTGTCTTTCACCATGTAAGCTGCCTTTTGGTTAGTTTTGCACTACAGAAATACCATATTCATACATACATATATACATGATACTCACACATTTACTAGCAATAGTTTTTTTTATTAAAAACTCACCAAGATTTCCTGAAAGTTCTCCTGCAAGTTTACCTGGAAGAAAAAATTGGACAAATGTTGCCAATAAAACTTAAGAAAGTAATTAATGGTATGTTATAATCTATTCAAGACTTCATTTGACAATTTCATGTTATTTATTGCATGTAATAAACAGATAATACCATTGAATAATAAAAGGAGGAATAATATGGTCACACCGAAATTGGTGGGTTGAACAACATGGTGTCCTGTTTTCTAGTTTCTGGTCAGCAACATCTCCTAACATTTTAGACATAACACAATACTACACCTGCAGTTTCCTAACACAGTAGTACTTATCACATAAACCATGTCTTGTCTCCTCGGGGGTAGGGAGTAGAATTCCAGCAGAGTCAGATCCTGGAACGGAGGCAGCAGCCTTGCGTAAACTAAGTTTATACCTATGATGCAGATCACCTAACTACACACACCAGGTATTGCATCCAGAGATAAGCCCAGAGATCATGAATATATCCTTGTGTTCACAACATCGAGGGTAGGCTTAGGTATATATTAGTTGGATATATTAGTTGCCTTGGTTGGGTTGTTCATGGTATACAGTCTGCTAGTAATGTTGATTACGTTGCTCAGTTGTATGTGTTTACTTATGTCAGCACACTTGCTTCAAAATAGACTACGACAGTTTCAATAAATATATTGTAAACTTCCTTTGTGTCTTTCTTTTGTTTGCTATGGACATGCATGAGTGAAAAATTGAAGGTGAAGATCTGTTTCCATGGTTCCCTTGGGAATTATAGGTTCATGTTCTAGGTTTGTTGCAAACCCCTGATGCTCTGGAAAGGTTAGGAGTTCAAGTGAGGCATTGTGAGCTAGTCGGATTTGGGCCTACAGGTACTGATGTGATACAGAGACTCAGACCCTACACCCAGAAGACCTGGCCTCCCAAGGCACAGCTCTTCTTCCAAGCAGAATCTCTGCTACAATGCTATATGTTTTTTAGCTGGGTAACCTAATTCTTGCACCCCTCACACCATTCAAATGTACTGGTTTTTAGCATTGACTTTCTCATGGCACAGTCTTATCAGCAAACATTGCTATGAACCGGGAATAATATATAACTAAGAAATGATTGCAATTTGTCCTTGTACAGTTGAGATGGGGCATCTTGAATGGCTTTTACCGGTTTAATTTTTTGGAGATACACCCTTTTCATCCACACAATGCCCCAGGTATTCCACTACAATCACACCAATCTTGCACATTTCCCTTTTGATAGTCACCCCATTTTCCATAGTTAATATTTTACACAACACTTTGTCATGAGTTTCCTTGCCTCTGCCAAAGACAAGGATACCGTCTTAAAAAATCACATTAGGCATGTCCTGAAATAGTTGATGAATTGCTCTTTGGAAAACTGCGGATGCAGATGCCAAAGCAAATAGCAACCTCACAAATTGATACACCCCTTCAGGTGTAATAAACAACGTTAATGCCTAGACTCTACATGTAACACAATTTGGCGATATGCAGACCCTAGGTCTAGAATAGAGAATAGTTTTGCCTGTCGTCAACCTCTCACCTATATTAGGCAAGGGTTGCCTGCCTACCGAGATCACTGCATTCAAGTCACAGAGGTCCACACACTAGACGAGTCCCTTAGACTGGGGTGTATAAGTAAGTTACTGATGCAGACTCAACAGAACTAGAGGCCTACCTGTACCCTCTCTCCCTCCCTTAAGTGTCTGCGACTCAGGGGGCTGATCTCGATTAGCCTATTACACTCTTTGAAATCCAGGCGGCAATTCATGGACTGTCAACGGGTAAAGTGCCTGGCTCTGATGGGCTGCCAGTTTAAGGCTATAAAATATACCAAACAGCTTTAGCCCCACAATTACCCATAGCATACCGCAACTCACAAGAGACATCTGTATTGCCAATGATACTTCGTGAATCTTTGCTGGTATCATTGCCTAAACTAGATAGGAATGCAGAACTGCTTGGCTCTTATCGTCCACTAGCATTGTTAAACACGGACTACAAGATCTTAGCCAAAATATTAGCAAATAGACTAGCTCCTATGGTACCACACCTAGTGCATGCAGATCAGAATGGATTTGTACCCGCTCGTAGCACATTCCTGAACTTGCTATGCTTCTTCAGAGTGGCTCCCTACTCTAAAGAGCGCTGGCCTCTTTTTGGTTGTCTTGTACTCGAACTTAGAGAAAGCATTTGATACATTGGAATGGGGCTTCCTATTTGCCGCTCTCAACAAATACGGGCTAGGCGACTACATCTTAGGCCTAGTAAAATTATTATACACAAGGCCCACTGCTATGGTGAAAATGGGCCCCTACAAATCAAAACCGATCCCAATCAAACGCAGTACCAGACAGGGCTGCCCACTTTCTCCATTGCATTTTTCACTGGCCATTGAACCGCTAGCCACATCTTTGCGCAAAACGGGGGAACACTGGGGCATCCATATGGGGAATGGCACACATACAGTTTCCCTATACACAGACGTCTTGTTAATATATCTCCGAAGCACCCAGGCACCTTGTGCAGAAATAGAAAGAGCATAATCTGAATTCGCCTCTGTGTCAGGGTTCCGAGTAAAATGGGGAAAATCATGCTTGTATCCATTTGCTGAGACGACACCTGACCCACCTTTACTGATTAGCAACACCCTAGTATGCTAGCAGCAGTTGGCATTCAGATATTTAGGCATCCGAATTTATAGGGAATCAGGGGACCTCTTAGAAGGAAACCTCACACGTGCCATAACAGAAGTCACGCCACAATTGTTATTCTGGCGCCTACTCACGCTGAACACCATGGGCCGCATTGCGCTTCTAAAAATGGTAGTGCTTCCAAGGCTCCGTTACCATTTTGCAAATGTACCCCTATTTATCAAACCTGAGTTCTTCCGTATGTTCGAATGGGATATGCAGCAGTTTATATGGCACGGTACACGTAGTAAAGTAGTGCTGGCCAAGTTCTATTTGCCAACTGATCATGGAGGGCTAGCATTACGTCACATGGAGTATTACTATCTGGCGGCCCAGCTACAGTGGGTGGCTCACTGGAACAGCAGCCTGTACCTAACCGATACTGCTACAGATCAGCCAGGCCACACTCACACTCAGATCATAGCGCTGGTCCACCGTGGCAGGAAAGGAGCAGTGCCAGCCCAACTAATGTTGAAAGTTGCATACAACTGCTACCACCGCACTCCAAGACTCACAAAAGCAGTGGTCCCATACGCACCCTCTCTAGCCATACTCGGCACACCCAGACAGAACCATTCAACCATCGCCACAAAGCTCACCTTATGGGATGAAGCAATGTGTTCAAACCCTTGAAGACTTATATCAAAACAAGCAGCTTACGCAGTTTGGCGCGCTAGCAGAGGGCTGCGAGTTGCCACAGGGCCAGTTCCTATTACATGCTGCACTAACGCAGACACTGTTGTGAGATATGACACAGGAGCCCACAACTCACCTCACAATACAGTATCTTCATGTACAGGGCTTGGGACAACACCTCTTTAGATGGTTCACGGATTCACTGTGAGAGCACACTGCACACTCGCTGTTTTCGCTTAGGTAGCAATGGGACACATATTTACAGTGACGGAGCACCGAATGCGAATATGCAGTCATCCTGGAGGGACCTACACATATCCCCAGAAATGCCAGGTTCCACCTCATACAGTACTACATACTGCAAAGAGATTACATGACACCGGCTAGGATTAACCAATACTTTGGTCCAGATGATTCCCAATGCCCCAGATGCAAGTTGGTTGGCGGTGATCTCTTACACATGTTGTGGTCCTGCCCAACACACTCCACCTGTTGGGAAGCAGTTGCAAAACACCTAGCATGCATCCCCGGGCGCATGGTAGACTTTACAGGGATGTCTCCTGGGACTGCTTAAGAGTTCCAAAAAAACAAACTGACGTCACGATTCATAGATCTTGGACTCATCACTAGGCACTGGAAGTCCCTAGAACCCCCACCAAGGGAAGCTTGGAATCCATAATTTAACCTCTACAGTGAAGAAAATATCCTAAAAACACTTACGGCTTTGAATCCCTCCAATCACTTTATAGATCCTCTCCAAGCAACCCACCTAAAAGACTTCATTCCAATGTTAGTGCCTCTATGGACTAGGATCATAAACACTTCTCTTCTGCAAGGAGCCATCCTAGACATCATCAAAGCTGGGCAGGTTTCCCCCATCCTGAAGAAACTATCAGCGGGCCTGTCTGACTTGAATAACTATTGCCCAATATCCAACATCCCTACCCTCCCAAAACTATTAGAAACATGTGCAGCTTAGCAACCACATAGACCCCTTCAAAGTGCTTGATCAATTCCAATCCGGGCACAGTACCGAATCAGCCATGACCCACATTTGGGATGATGCATTCGAAATATTGGACGAAAACAAAGCCTGTTTGCTAATCCTGCTCGACCTATCCTCAGCCTTTGTTACCGTCAAAAAAGAAAACTTACTAGACCTCCTGAGACATAGAATAGGACGATCTGGAACAGTTCTACATTGGTTCACTCCCTTCCTCCAAAACAGAACACAAAGATTCAAGATCAATCAATCTTTCTCCAAGCCCACCCCAACCACTTTAGGAGTAGCCCAGGGATCTTCCCTCTCTCTGACACTCTTCAATTTGTTTATGGAACCACTCACTAAGCTTCTTAACTCCTCAAATGTCCTATATCACATGTACGCAGAAGACACACAACTCTACATTAAGGTCCACTCACTTGAAGACATCAAGCCCCTTAACTTGACGCTACAGAAAACACAGACCTGGCTCGCCAAAAAACACTTAAAACTAAACACCTTCAAAACAGAATTCATCTCAATCGCCCCCCACCCTCCCCCCCTCCCCGAGCCAAACAACCGTCATCCCTGAGTGGATGAAGAACCTAACTGCACTCGATGGCCGACCTCGGATTATAGACTCTGTGAAATCGCTAGGAATAACTCTGGATAATAAGCTTAATAAGCAGAATCACATCAGTGCAGCAATTAAAAGAGTACGTTATCAGACGAATACCCTGAGAAGACTGAAACCCTTCAAACCCCGCAAATGACTTTAAACAGGCAGTTCAGACTCTTGCAATCCCTAGAGTGGACTATGGGATTGTCAGTCTCTGTAGCCTTCCCAGATCTCCGACAGACCCCCTTAGAGCCTCAATCAACTCAGCCACTAGACTCCTCACAGGCTCCAGAAGAAATTGTCACATCTCCCTTAACTTTTGTGCCCTCAATTGGCTACCTCTCGAAGCCAGAATCCAACTAAAAATTGCCTGCCTGACACACAAGGCACTGCATCACAAAACACCAAGATATCTGGCGGAGAAATGTATTTTCATTTTTTATTTTAAAGGTTTTATATAGCACTGGCTAGACCCAGAGGTATCAGAGCGCTTTACATGAGTATCAGCCCATAATTGCAGGTTACATTGTTACAAAAGGTTACATAGTTATTAGAGCCTGGCAACATAGTGACAAGTAAGGTTGAGACAAACAAAAAGGACATATACGTAAGGGAAAAAGCAGGCAAGGGGAGATATTCAGGAGAGGAGGGGGTAAGAGCAGGGGAAGTAGAGAGAATGGAGGAGGGGAAGAGGAGGGGAGGGTGATAGAACACAGCATGGAAAGAGGGGGGAGGGTGACGGGGACACAAGCCGGTAGACGAGTCAGAGCTGCGTCCAAAGTCCAGTAAATGGTGATCCCAGGGGAAGTGGTATCATTTCCCCATCTCTGTTTCAAGAGGCTCCCTAAATGCAGAGGACTCTCTCAGAGGGGTCTCTGAGGCTCCAAGGCCTACATACTGGATCCTTCCCCAAAAAGGGGATAGGGAGTGCTTTGGCAAGGGGTGCCATACCATACCACAACTGTGAGTGGCTCTCTAGGTGCTGTGGACTCTCTCAGTGGGTTCGCTGAGACTCCAGAGTATAAATAATGGATCTTTCCCCAACAAGGGGAGAAGGAGTGCTTAGTTAAAGGGGACAAAAGGACAGGGGGGCTAGGCGGTGTAGCGGGCAAGGGGAAAGATTCAGGTGAGAGGGGATAGGTCATCCATGCTTTAATCACCTCACACTTGGACTATTCCAACAGCCTATATGCTGTAGCTCCGGCATACCTAATTAAATGACTACAATTGGTGCAGAATGCCGCTGGTAGGCTGATCTGTAATATTCCCTATCGCCACTCAATCACCCCTTACCTGAGGAAACTTCATTGGCTGCCAGTCATTTACCGCATCCAATTTATATCCTTAATGCTGGCTTTCAGGGCACTTAATTGGCCTTGGCCCGGCCTATCTCAGACACAGACTAAAGCCAGTTCAGCCTGCTTGCGCTCTGAGATCTAACGATCTTCGCCTTCTCTACTCTCCCCGCTTTCGACGTTCTAGGGAGGAAGAAGGACCTTCGCTGTGGTAATGGCCAAACTGTGGAATAGCCTCCCACTGAGTCTTCGGCTGATCACATCTCAACCAGTGTTCTGACGCAAACTGAAAACATGTCTGTTTTCCAACCTATAGCCATGCCGCCTGACTCCTTTGGTGCCGCCTCAGTCTGTAGCACCGGGACACCCCCGTTGGGGCTAGCCGCGCGCTTTACAAGCTTCAAAAATAAATAAGTAAATAAATAGGAGCAAAGGAAGTAGACAATGAGAGAAAGAGTGCTAAATGGGAACAGATATATAGATAGGAGACAAGGAAAAAGAATAGTTACAGAAATATGATCGAGGTGGGCGATACAGGGAGACGGGGAGAAAAACTGTGCCCAAAGTCCGGCTGGGTAGGTGACGGTCAGGGAATAAACCAGGGCCAATCTCATCAATAGCTGAACAGAGCAGCTCCACCAGGTGTCGGACATAGTGCTCGGACTCCGCTGTCAGGGTGGAGATCAGGAGTACTCAGAGATTGTCAGATTTAGGGGAGGAGAAACCATGGTCTGAATGAATTCCAGACACAGTCTTGTTAGGAATATGTGAGGAAGAGTTGAGTTAGGACTCTTGGAAGGCAAGGTCCTGGCATCAGGGTCAGGCAAATCAAGCGGGAAGGATCGGTAGACTACCGTGAACAGAGCACAATCAAAGAGAGATGTAAGCTACCTATCTTCTTTTTCCTTTCTTATTGATACCGCCTTGCAAGTCCACCTTGCAAGTCCGTTGCCATATAGGGCAACTCTTCATGGAGTGAGCTGCCGTCTTAGGTACCAGGTCAGACAAAACAGACTCGTATTCCTCCAAGGGTGATTTCCCAATCTGCTTTCTCCTGGCGTCGTGTAGACCCATGGCGCGGTAGTCTGCAAGACACCGAGCAATTATGTTGCTCCCGGTCCAAAAATCCACACTTCTCTCGCGCGGATCGTGTTGACAGGCTCACCCGGTCTTCCCCACACCAAGGGAACGCAGGGTGCACCGGCGCTCCGCCCCGACTCGCATAGCCCAACAATGCACACACTGCCAGCAATGCACACAATGCCATCAATGCACACAATTACCAGGAGAGACCTACGCTGTTTTAGATCTGCCACGCAGTTTCCAAGGAGAATCTGGCCATTTAGCGCTGACACTGTCCTTCGCATCTCTGTGGCAACCTCGCCAGCGCCGCAGCCCAACACTATGGATGTTCTCTTCTTGGGCGGTATGCGGACCGGCCCTAGGGGCCCCCCTTGGTTGCGGTGAAGGCGTTCACGGAGTCTGCTTAGTAGTGTGTGGGGCCGGGCCAGCCGAGGCACAGCGTACGTGCAGGTTGTTGTAAGGCCTGGAGTGGTGGGTAGGAGGTGGAGGCACCCAGAAGGGTGGGGAAGGAGGAGTGTGCAAGACAAATATTTACAGGAGAAAGTGGCGCAGGATAGCCAAGGACCAGGAGGCTAGTTTAGGGGGCCGAGGAATCGATTCAGGTGAGGGCAGCCACCAGCCTCAGCACTTACAGGACCCGGCGAGGGTGGAAGCTAATACAGGCCCTTCACCAGGAGAGGCAGGGTGCCATTTTAAGACCATCTATGAGTAAAGATGTGGTCCGATATGCGGCAGAGAGGAGCGTGAGTCACAGGTTAATCTGCTTCTGGACCGGGTGCGCGCTGCCAGATCAAGGGCCCTTTAGGCAATGCTTGGCAGCAGCCGATCGCGGGCTTGTAAGTCCGTCCGGGGAGTCCTTGGCGCCGATGTCCCTAAGGTGCCGCCATTTTGGTGTCAGGCAAGCGAGCCACGGGGCAGAGCAGTCTGGAGCGCACCTCGTGGGAGAGCAGCGATGGCGCCCCATTTGTTGCGGTGGGGCCCGGCTCACATCTAGTGCTGATATTAATATGGGAGGTCAAGGTCTTAAGGTGGCATCCTCCACTGGCACAAACAGGATCCGGTGATCAAGGCTACCCGGCAGCCGCCATTTTGCCTCATGGGTTTGAGATCCTTCCGAGGTCGCGCCAGGGACGATCCCGCGTCTAATGGAGCAGGTACGGGCTCTCTAGCGGTGCGCTACCTCTTCCGCAGCCGAAAGTGGCTGGATTCAGCCCCCGGGACTCTGGTATACTGCCAATCTCAGCTACCGAACAGCACGTAGAACCAGGAGCTGCCCATTTGCACTCCTACTAATTCTCTGACCCCAATTGGCTGGTATCAGAACCCCATCGGCTGGTATCAGAACCACTAGGAGTTCCAATAACCTTCTACTGAAACCACAACGTTTCCCTAGGAGAAAACATAGAACCGTACCTTCTCAGGACTGGTCCCCAGGATATGGAATTCCTTGCCTCCAGACACATGACTGAACCTGTCCACAACATTTTTCAAAAAAGAAGGGAAAGCGATTCTTTTGGCCAAATTCACTTGCACAATTGTTTACATTCATGAATATATATGTGCTAATCTATATTAGTTACCATTTCTGTATTAATCTAACTCACAGCATTTTTATGCTTATGTGTACCACCTATATTTGCCCTGTAAAGCGCTCTGATACCTGCAAGGGTCTTGTTCACACTATGCAAAACACTCAAAATAAAATAAAAAAATTCTTGCTAATCTGGGCACAGGCGGAAAGTGTAGCGCAGCGACAGGAAGACACAATAGGGCTACGGACGCAGCTGCTGGCAGCAGCATGGGATGCAAGACTTCAGGATTTCTGTATATCCTGGCAGGGACCAGTGGAACCCCAGGCAGCCCCCCAGGAGGTGGAAGAGACATGAGGGCACATAACTGTTACAGAGTGAGGCGTACGCCAATACAAGACTCAGATGCAGGGTCCACACAGCGCCCTAAATGGCATGCATCTCACATACACACCCAGGTCAAAATATAATAATCTGCAGAGCATGGGCAGGCATCACACAACCCCAACACTTAGACAGGGCAGATGCGGGGATAACATGTACCAATGGAGGGCGGCGACAAACTCCATCAGACGACAGTTAAAGCTCCACCCTGTTGATCGCAGAGATCTCACACACAGTTTTAACTCCCTGTTACTCAGTACCCCACCACAATCAATAAGCTGCATGGAAATTGTAAACATTTAACGTAGCATGTTACATGTGTGTAGGAATGTTTCATTGACGCTTCTCTTCTGCAATGTATACATACAAATGATTATTGTGGGATTTGTATTGTTCAGTGAAAACCAAATAAACACATGTAAACAAAAAAATAGGACATGGTGCCCCCCCCCCCGGTTACAGTTGACTCTAACATTCAGATTAATGAATTGTCCATTTATGTCCTTTAATATTAGCTTAATCCTCTTTAGGGCAGGGAGTACTGGATATAAGAATTTAGCACAGATAGACTCTCTAACGACCATCTGTCCCTCCAGATCAGCAATCAAGGTTTTTGATAATGTATCTGCCTTGTTTTTGTCTGCCCGATCGAGATTTCCAGCCTGTGGTTCGGTGTCAACCGGGGTGTTATCATGAGTTACGGCTGTGAGGATTTTCTTAAATTATTGTTTTTTCAATATCCTCTTCCTTTTAACTTGTTGGCGGGAATTACATGTTAAATCAGAGTGAGCCGCTCTTGTGGGATCCTACATGATGCCCAAAAAGCCAATGAAGACACACAGATTTCTTGCACCACTACTAGCCCCAGGTATCCCAGGGAGAGTTGGATCCGGTTCTTTACTCATGGTCAGCCTACATGGTGGTGCGAATGTGTCAGTACTACTGTCACTGGGACTACCTGGAATGGAAGAGCTGCCTATAATTACTTTAGGTAGAGTTTTTTTGTAGCCCCCAAACTCTCTTCTACAATTCCAGTTTAGTTATTAATTGTCCCCATGGCATCAGTCAAAAAGCATGCAAGAGTATTAGCTGTAAGTCTTTTCTTACTTGCTGTGTCTTACGTCAGCAAGGGTGTGTCGGATTTCCTCTTCCCCGTTACAGCAGCACAGGTGTCCGCTTGCGGCATCTGCCTTGGGCCAATAATGAGGCGGACACTTGAGGTGTATTTAAGTTATTATTCAATGCCCCGGAGAGCGCCGGGAACAGCTTCCACTCACTCTGCTCGATACTGCTGCTCTCTCCCAAAATGGCCGCTCTGCGCTCCAGGGGCACCTTTACCCCTTTTACTGAAAACGACATCCACAACATTCTTCAGAATATCAACACCTCCAAACACTTCAGAGACCCGTCAAGGAAATCAAGAATGCACTCATCCCCACCTGGACAAGGATAGTAAATGCTTCTCTTTCACAAGGCAGGATCTCTAGTTGCCTAAAAGCAGCTCAGGTTTCACCGATCCTAAAAAAAAACTAATGCTGACAAATCTGATCTCAATAATTTCCGCCCCATTACTAACATTCCCACCCTAGCAAAACTCCTAGAAAAATATGTTCAATCTCACCTTTGCAATCACATTGAGAACTATCAACTTCTAGACCCACATCAATCAGGTTTCAGGAAGGGACACAGCAGTGAAATTGCTCTCACACACGTTAAAAAATGCTTGACAAAAACGAATCTTGCCTCCTGATTCTCCTTGACCTGTCATCCGCTGTCGATACAGTTAACCATGATAACCTCTATCCATCCTGCAAAATAGAATGGGTTTTGCTGATCGGGTGCTACAATGGTTCTCTTCTTTCCTTCAGCACAGATCACAAAGAGTCAAGGCAAACCACTCCCTCTCCCAGCCCTCCCCTGTACTCATGGGGGTCCCCCAAGGGTCCGCCCTATCTCCCATCGTATTCAACCTTTTACTGGAACCTTTCGCTCATTAAACTCTATGAACATTCTCTTCCACATGTATGCGGACGACACACAACTCTATTGGAAAATATCTTTCTTAGATAACATCATCTCTCACAACACTACTCTTAACATCTACTCAAAACTGGTTAACTAAGAACCATCTCCTGCTCAACACTTCCAAAACAGAATTCCTGCTCATCTCCCCCACAAACCACATCCCCGAGATCAACCTCACTGCTTTCAATTGCACGCCTCTCATCATTGACTCAGCAAAATCCCTCTGAGTCACCTTCGACAAGCACCTTAATATGAAGAACCATATCAGTAATGTATGTAAGGGAGCAAACCATTTGTTGAGGTCACTCAGAATGATCAAACCTTCCTTCCACTAAAGGATTGCAAGTAGGTAGTTCAAGCGCTTGTCTTGCAGAGGCTTGACTACTTCTGCGCCTTCCCAAATATGCCCTGGCTCCTCTAAGGTCATCTCTGAATGCAGCGGCTAGATTGGTCTCTGGCACCAAAAGATACGATCATATATCCCCAGTCCTAAAATCTCTAAATTGTCAACCCTATGAAGCTCGAATTCAGTTAAAGATTGCAGTTCTGACTCACAAAGCCCTTCACCTCCCAGTTACCTTGCACAAAAACGTGAACTATCCTGTGCATCTCGAGCCTCAAGAAGTGCCACTACCTTTCTCCTGAAATCACTTATCCTGAACAAAAAAAGTACTTGTCGCTGAGCCTTCTCCGGCGCTGCACCAAGGATTTGAAACTCTCTTCCACCAGAAGTACGCAGAATTTCTTCAACGATGGCTTTCAAATTGGAAGCTAAACAATTCCTTATGAACAAATTCTTACCCTAATAGGGATACTTTCTCATGCTAGGTTGTTGAGACTGCTTTTGTTACTCATCTCATTCTTATTGTAAAGCTCTCTGTTATTCCTTGGGATCTTGTTCGCGCTATATAAAACTTTATAAATAAAAAAATAAAAAATACACCACATATCCCCCCAATTTTTACAACAACCCAATAACAGAACAATAACAACGTGGGTGGTTGCTGGGGGATGTGTGGACTAAGGGTGTTTTGCATGTGAAGATGCAAGGGCCTAGGTAGGAGTAGGGTGTAAAAAGGGTGTTCAATTTTCATGTCATACTCCTTTTACCTCCTCGGTAACACCACAACCCTGCCTGTGTCTGTGCGTTTAGAGGTGGTGCGTGTTCTTGTTTCGCTAGTGTTTCCAGGAGGGATGATCACTGCTTGGCATGGGGGATGTCTGACGCCCATTTTCTGACCCTCCAGTACTTTGGTTCTCTTGCGGTCTGTGTTGGACTGCTTCCTCTGCATTCCTCTGAGCACTGATGTCAGTCACTTCTTCCCTGGTGCTTGAGGTCCTGCTTCTCTGCTCTTCTATTTCTGGTGTCCGTTCTTCCTCGCCAAGGGACCAACTATCATTCATCTCTGGTGGATCCCCTCCTGTCTTGTCCCATCTCATTATTCTGTTGCATCGGGCCATTCTGTTCTGGGACCATAACTTTCCATCGCTTAACAGGGCAGATCTGGCATACATTTCCCTTACTTGCAGTGGAGTTCTGAACTTGCTTTCGCCTTTTTTCCTCAGCTGTGCTAGCTTCACTCTGACCCATTCACCCTTCTCCAGTGACACTTCCTTGACTTTGTGTTGTTTGTTGTACTGGTCCGTGTAAATACTTTGTGCTTTCTCCAAGTTGCTGCGCACAATAGCTGGCGACCATTTGCTTTGTAGGGTGAGCTGCATCCATGCCGCGTTATCTCTCGTAAACGAGTCACAACCCCGCAGGATCTTGAAAGGACTATACCCGATCATAGTAGGGGTAATGCGGTACGCCCACACTGTGCATCTTAGTTCCGACTCCCAGTTCTTCCCAGCGCTGATGGCTGCTTGTACTGATCCCATGAGCACTAGGTTAAACCTCTCTGCAAGACTGTTCCCCGCTGGATGATACACCGGGGTATGCTTAGTCACAATGCCATTTCGTTCCATGAATGCTCTCCATTTATCAGACGTGAACTGTGGGCCATTATCACACGTGATAACTTTTGGTATGCCTTCTCTAAAGAAGATGGCAGTGAGAAAGGCTAGAATTGTGTACGTGTCTGCAGTTTCACACAGGTCCACTTCTGGCCACTTGGAATATCGGTCTATGAGGATAATTGCACACTTGGGTACGCTCTGTGCATCCAGAATAGGGCCCAGAATGTCTACTGACAGTTCTTCGCACTTGTCGAGGCCTGGGAACACCCAGGTCTGCAGGGCACTCTACCCAAGTCCCTAAGGTTTCGTAACTTCAAAGATTATGCTTAAATGTTTTCATAATCACTGAATACCAACAGTATTACAATGTTTCATCCAAAACAAATTGTATTCAAAATCTTTTTAGCAACAAAAATTGTCAACACAAAAGGTAGATAACGAGCAGTTTCCAACGCACTCTGATTACTTTTATAGTTCTCTTTTTTACAAGAGGTACATTCAGTTTGCATTTTGCATGAAGATTTAAAACAAAGTATTCAAACAAAAAAGCCCAATGCATTTCGGGTTTAGAAAAACCCTTCTTCAGGGGTCATATTTTCAAATCTCTATATCTTGCACAGTTGCTGATAATCGTCCTACTGGCGGACACTACAATAAAAAACAACAGAGATACCATGCTTAGTCTAAATCATTTCAATGGCAAGTGTTGAATTACATTTATGTCATTAGGATTTGCACTTGAAAGAAAAACAGAGTGTGTTTAAAGGGTGCTGGTGCCTAGAGACTAAACCGAGCGTGTAAGAATGATTGCACTCTGGAAGATACCATAACCTTTGTACATTCTAGAGGGTTCAAATCCCTGATTTCTACTGTGCCTCTCTACATGGTGACTGTCAGTGCCGTTAAAGAGGTATTAAAGTGTGTTCATAAGTCAAACTCCGTGCCTGAATATTTACAGATTCAATAGTGACACAAATAGTAAAGAGTACTCCCAGACACAAGCTTCTGGGAGTGTATTCCTAAACAAATAAAACAGTGTCAATGTAAAAGCAAATTCAGCTCGGACATGCTTAAGCGGACATCCTCCTGTATACAGGTTCTGCAATGAACGGGAACAATAGCTTTCCGTAAGTCACCCTTCGTCTATGACCGACATGCTTGCAAAAAACCCAGAGGCTCGTTCTTCACGCCATCTTACCTAACGGTTTCCTCAGTGTATCCGTCTCTTCCGTGTGCAACAAACACAACAGTACTGCCCGTAATAACGAGACTGGTTTAAACAACCGGCATATTTCTACCCTTTGCAATGTTCAACAAAACTTTATTGAAACAACTGAGCAAACCAACCCGTATGCATCAGCATCGCCAGATATCATAAGATACAAGGTTTCAATGAAAGCTGATGTGATACTCATGATGTCAGAAAACAATCTCACTTGCTACTAATATACTGTGCACTTAGATTTCAGCGAAGTCATCCAATGTGTTAATGTTATGAATACACGATAAAAGCGACATACCCCAAAAATATGAGTGCAGCGACGCCAAAAAAGTGAAAGAGAGAAAGGAGAATAGGAAACATACAGGTAGATTCATCAAGCATTTTTGCAAGCGCAAACGGTGCGAATCGCAAAAATCGGCCGTTTGCGCGCGCAAAAATGGCATTTGAGATTCATCAATGGTTCATGAACTCGCAATTTGACAATTCGCAAATAATTGCGAATTATCAAATTGCGATCGCATTTAAGGAATCTCAATTTGAGATTCCTTAAATGCTATTCATGAACCAATTAAAATTTGCGAATTCGCAATTTCCTGCCGCTATTTACCGCGAAGTCTGACTTCGTGGTAAATAGCGAAAACTTAGAAAAATGCACTTTAGTGCATTTTTCTAAGTGGTATGTTACACACACACATGTCATTTGAACATGTGTGTGCGCAACATCAGGCTACATTTCCATTTCAGGGGTGCTACAGGGTGTCCTTTGGACACCCCTGGCACCCTTGAAATCGCATTCTTATTTGCGATTAGCAAATTGCTAATCGCAAATATGGATTGAATCCCCATTCATTCCTATGGGCCTTTAGGCCTTTAGGCCCATAGGAATGAATGGAGAGTTATTCCTTATTTGCGATTAGCAATTTGCTAATCGCAAATCAGGAGGCTGTAATAATCGCAATTTATTTTGAAATTTCTACATGAATCCCGATTTGTGGGTCCTTAATAACGATTCCTTAATAATCGCTATTAAGGACTCGCAAATCGGGACATTGATGAATCTGGGGGATAGTGAATGGTGGAGTGTGGTCATGTGCATATCCTTTACAAATAAAGAGTAACATCGTTATCCTTTGCTCATTAAATGCATATACTCAAGTGAACATAACATGAAAGCAAGAACTAACAGTATTACATAGCCTGTTTACTTTCATACGTAACCACTGCACATTTGTATACTTATGCTCTTAGGAACACAACAACTAAAGGAAAAACAACATTTCGTATTGATCATTCAGACCCCCTGGACTAAAAGTCCACAATTCAGATATTGACTGGGACTTTGGAGTATATCACAGTTACTTCGTTTGGAAAGAAAGGCACTATTTACAAAGAACTGGTAAAGTCCACATTTGTAAAGCGCACAATCACCCGTAAGGGTCTCTAGGCGCTGGGGGCCGTCGGGAAGATTAAGCGAGCTATTGCCCAGAGTCACATGGTGCTGGGCTAACCTGCCGCCGGAGCCGGGGATCGAACCGTGGTCCCCAGATTCCAGCGTCAGTCGCCCTGGCCGCGGCGCCACACCTCTCCCTTGATGGTACATTCTTTGACATTCACAGCTTCCGGGTAGATAGGATTACCGCTGAGACGTGGAGTCTCCTTAGTTTTCATAATCTTGACACTGATCCATGTTGTGATGAGTTCTTGACCACATCAATAGTAACACGACCATAACCAGCTTGACATACCCGTCCCTCTTAGAACCCATATCGGCCAGATTTTGGCTCACTGATTACCATTAAGTGGAATATTTCGACGCTTGAATACAGATTGACAAATTCAGTCATCTTTACGTTTTTTGCTACATAATTAGTCATCAACAGTGTTTATATCAGTAAAATACCTCGCAATTTCATCGTATTGACGAATTTTCTCAACTATCCCAGACCCCGACCGGGTTGGAATTATCACCGGTTTTTGGATTTTTCATTCCATCTATTACGACTTGGCCCTGAAGAGTCAGAGTTGACTGTTCTCTGACGAAACACGTGTCGGCTGGCTGGTTTCTATGCAAAAAAGCATTAAAAGACACAAGAAAAGTTATGGCGATCTTTTTCTTTCCATTTGTACTTAATGTGAACGTACTCTGTTTTTGATCTTATGTGTGCACAGGCCCTTGGCTAATATTGTATGTGGTTTGGAGTCCCAAACACTAGATTAGGGGTTAGTAGGGTCTCCCCTTTCCTGTCAGCACCATTTTACTTAGTGTTATGTCGATTTGACAGCCGTCTATCCTGCTGAGTGCAATTGTTCCCATTATACTTAAAACCTTCCCTGTGGATTCTACCCATCCCAGCACTGAGGGCCCTTTTTCTGCCACGTACAGCTTGCCCTCCGCGGTTCTGCCTTTGAACTCAAACTGAAGTGGGCGGAACCCCACCATGGGAATAGGCTCCCCTGTGAAGGTGACTGGGTGGATGTCTGTGGGGAGCAGGAGAGTACCTATGGTGTGTGAGCAATCTTGGCCCCAGATGTTGCGTTGGATGATGGTGTACGGGGACCCTGAGTCTGCAATCATCAATACATGCACCCCCTATGCATAATATACATGAAGGCTTCTTATTCCTGGAACAGCCTATGCCCAAAATCTGGTCATTGTTGCACAGAACACAATCTTCTTCTTCGCCCACCCCTTCTTCTGTGTCCGAGTCCTGCATGACACATTTCACAGAGGGCTTGCTCCATCTAATTTCTTGTCCTTCCATCCAGGCACCAAAAACTCAGAGCCAAGGGAAGCGGCCCAGCCTCTTCCATCCGCGCTGCAGGAGTGCCAAGAAGCCTTAGCATCGGGAGGACTGGTTCCGCCTCCCATGCCACAGATAGAATGCAACCAGCTGCCGAAAAGTCAAGTAAGTGTGGGGGCCTCGGACGGACCTCCAATCCCGTCCCGAGCTGCAAGAGTGCAGAGGAGACTTAGTAGCATCGGGATGACTGGCTCCATCTCTGCGCCACAGATGGGATGCTGGAGGACCGAGTCCCCCCAGCCATCTGCAGAAAAGTAAGTTAAGTTAAGGGGCCTCGGACGGTCTTCAATCACATCCCAAAATGACCCTTATCTTGCATTTCCTGCATATTTGTCCTCTTGCAGGACATGTGGTAATAGTTGAAAAAATGAACTTGCAGCACACATTTATAATAATATATGTCTTTGTCATGACCATTAGTGGACTTGTATTCTACTGTATTTTAAAACTTTTCTTTTATGTGGTCTTTGATATGCTTGCTATCTTGTCAACATTTCCAGACGCCTTCCCCTTCAGCCCTTTATTCACACTCTTTGTCCTTTTTGCAATATCTATTGCTTTCTGCAGTTACATTTTCTGAATGAACTAATCTCTCATTGGTCCTTTTGTCATCCACTTGCCATAGTTTATGTTCAATTGTTGCACGGCTATCTCAAATTCATCCATTTCCTATTCTTCATCTTCCATAACTTTGAACGGTGGAAAATGTTTTAGAACCCGTCAGCCTTCTGCTTAAACATTGCGGTAGGCAGTAAATATATCACAGCCAATGTCTACCACATATGCCTCAAAGTCTTCCTTCCAATCCTCCCAATTAGTTATCGGTTCACATGGATTGCACAAAAAGGTACTGGAGTAGGCATTCCTTCAATTGTGTATCGTATAGTTCACAGTTAAATGGCTGTTCTTTATTATATATATTTTTTCTCTTTTGTTGTTCTTTCTCCTGATACGCGCTGTAACGTCTTGTTTGTTATTTGGGCCTAAAGTTTCTCAGCTTTTCTGTGGAAGAAAGAATGAGCTTACTGTAGGTAGGCAACAAGATACTAATCACGCTATGCATCTGCTACTCAACTTGCTAGGCAACAGATCCCGGGTATGTGACATGCCTTGAGCGGTAGGCGCAGTTTGTGTGGTTGTGGGCACAGAACATGGCTCCTCTTTCATATTTGTGGTCTTTTCCCCCTCTCTACAATGCTATCTGGTGTCTCACCAAAATCATCTGAATGCTACTGTGCATTGTTGCTACTGGCCACCCATGAAGGAGATGAGCCTCAGTGGGTGTACTCCTCCCAGGGTAACTGGCCACAGTTTTTGTACAGTTTTTGTACTCAGGTTGGCCTCACTTGTGATGGAGCAAGGTTTCATTCGTAAAGAAACTTGCTTGGATTCAATCCTCTTGAATAACATGTAATAATGTAAGCAACATGTTCGTGGTGAACTAATAATTGCAGTACACTTCATCTACTTCATATAGGGGAAGCTTTTAAATGTACTTTACTAACCAGTAAGCCGAGTCTCTTAATATGGCTGCCAAAAATGCAGGAATCTTCTGCGTATGCATCTACTGCATCTCCGTAGTATGACCTCTTTCGCTTTGGTGGGAATTCTTTGCAGCTGCGCAGTAGTATCAAGATGGCCGCTTGAACTTCACATGTTAATGCACATATTACGCTTAAACTAAACCTTGCATGTCTTACTAAATTGGTAATGCAATAGTTAAAATAAATTAAGGGGATTAGAGTAGGAATAAGTGGTATACATTGCATTTATTTATTTATGTATTCTAGCATGTTTTTCTTTGGCTTTGCTATTAGTTCGTATTTGGGCCCGGAGGGTGACTGAAATCTCCATCTTGACTGAATTATGCGCAAGCGCACTGGACACTGTCAAACTCCGTACTGTGACATTGAATCCCAGACAAGGACACTTTAGCCAGAAAAGCGCCTGGGAACACCGCTTCTTGACCCGGAGAGGGGAAGGAGAAAAAGTCTAATTTTGCATACTTTATTAATGAAATTGATTCTGTGTGTTTTGGGAATAAAGCATGGGAAAGTGAAACTAAGGGGAGGGAACATAGAACAATGAACCTACGAAAATGATATTACATTAGTATGGTGTGATGACCTCTCCCCATCCTATTGTGTAATCACAAGTAGGGGATTCACGAACATTGAAACATTGGGGGATGGTACATACACTGAGAATAGTATAACTAAGGTATGCTCAGTCAGTTAGTTTTGTCAGACTTGTCACAGACCTGTCACTTACCCATCACTGAAGCAGACAATGGCAGATGCCAAGGAGGTCAGTGGCGCTGCTCGAGCAATCTGAAAGAAGAATCGAGCAAGGAGAGATGGAGTGAAAGAAGAGCCAAACAGATTGCTGAGGGAGAAGAATCTGTCCATCCAGTAGGGGGAAGAATCGAGGAGAGTAGCACCAGAGAGGTGTGTAACGCTGGTGTTACACTTAGAATAGGTTACCTGTCCTGTCCTGAACTGCTGGCTCCTGACTACTCAGGAGTCCCTTTTCCAGCTCCTTGGCCAGGGGTTGGTCCTAAAACCATTCTAGGTAAATATAAATCTGTGTGGTATGTCTTTGTACCATTTTCTTTTTCCACCCTTCCCAGGTACCAATGTTATGAGATTTTACTAAGTCTTTACGATTTTCTTTGATCATTCTCTTTATAAGTTGGTGCTTGACATGTATTGGTATTTGACTCACAACATTATTGCATAGATAAAGCTTTTAAAACTCTCCCAAGTCTGTGGTCATTCAAATTAAAGGTAAATGTCATTAACACCTATTATGCTAGCAACCTGATCCATCGATCAGAGGAAATTTGAGAACTAAGGTGATAAAGAATTGGTAAGAAATGGTGCACAGGTATAATTCACTATAAAGTAAATATAAGTCCCGATCACCAGCATATGATTGCTAGCTTATTGTATGAATGGTTTATGGGCCCATGTGAGCATGGTATTTTAGAAGAAACCCAAGCTGGTAATCTCGCTGCATCAGTAATTTCTCGATAGCAGAGCTATGTTTAAGTGTTAGTTAAGATAGGTAGTAAGTTGTGTATTGGAATATTGATTTATGTATTAACCAAGACCTGTATGTATTGTTTTATGTTGTCCAGAAATCCCCAGGGATGTTGAATAGCGGGTGGTAAATGGATGCCACACTGCAGTGAGGTTACTAGCCTTGATGAAGAAAGTGTGGAAAGTTAGGTAGAACTTGAAGCACTAGTTAGGGATTATTTTCTTGCATAAAAGTGAGAGTGAGTGGTAGCAAAGAAGTTTGCGGGTGAAACTTTGGTCTTATATCACCAAGAAAGGGTAATACTGAACGAGTAGCAAGTACTTTGCTGCTTGAGTGAATAGTAAGCAGAAGAGGTTTTACTCATAGTGTATTACATTACATTACATTACATGAAGGCTAAACAGAAAAGTTTTACTCGCAGCGGAAGAAATTGACTTTCCTTTGAATTGGTAAATCAGGCACAGTAGCAAATGCTTTTATGTTTTTAATTAATGAATTGTGTAAGTGAAATTGAAAGAAATTGAGTTTTGCATTACCTTGCAAAGGAAGGGTTAGTTGCGGGTGCTGCACTGACATCACTGAAAGCCGCGCTGAGATTGGTAGAAACAGCGGGTGTGTAGCCGAGGTAAAATTGTAAAGGAGGGGTGAGTCGGGAGGAGCCAAACTGATGTCAAAGAATAGTCACGTAAGCATTGGTTAAAGTAAATCAGTAAACCAAACGTTGATTGGTCATTTAAATTAAAGACGCGCTGGTATTGGAGAAGCATTAAAGTAGAAGTAAACAATTAAGTAATCACCAAAATAGAAGTTTTGGTGTTAATAGACAGTGAGAATTGCATGTGGAATGTAAATCCTACTATGATAGGGACCCATCCAGACAGAAGATTTATAGGTTTTGCCCACGAGCAGTACATTAGAGGGAAATCCAAACACAATGTACGGAGGGAATATGAAAATGTCATTTATGCAGAAAATTTAAAATTATTTTAAAACAGATATACCAATTAAAACTAGAGAAGGGGATTTGTATTCCTCCCCCCAAAACACTTGCATAATACATGATGATAGAAAGAGGCTACAGCACCTGAATATGGTTAGAAAAATTGCATAGAATACACAAAAGGTGATGAAGTATTAGCATTCCCTGAGTACGAAACATTTAATGAAGGAGTTTTACATAATTTACGACTCCGCATGAATGAGTTAGAGCCAAGACCGAGATTAACTCAGTATGAAGCCTTAGAAGAATGGGAGACTGAAGCATTGGAGCGAGACAGAACACGATGTAGTGGTAACATAAGTACATTTTATCCCAGATTTCCTCTCGAGACCCGAGACAATCAGATGAAACAATGGAGGCAAGCAATGGTGGTAGAAGGATTATATCCTGTACTGACCGCTGAAGAAACAACAGGAAGTAAATGTACAGAGAAAACAAAACATTTAGTGACTGGTAGTGGAGATTCAGAAGATGATTATTTTGAAGATATTTTAATGAAAAATCCTCCAGCTTATCAGGAAGAATTGAATAGAGTTACCCCTAGTACCCCGCTTCTGAAAAACCCTTTACTCCACAGGTTGTACACGAGAATACAATGGAAAGTGTACTTCAAGAAAAATAAAGGGAAGCAATAAATAAAAAAAGAAGTGAGTTAATTCAGAAAATAACCCAGCTGAATGAAAATCCTGAAGCACTAACGATACCAGTGACTATAGGTCCCGTTGTTCCCTTATATGGGGATAAGCAAAATTGTCCTAAAACTTCTGTCTTGACTACACCGATCACACAACCCAGAAAAGAGAATATAATAATTGATGATCAGACAATGGTGTGTGAGTCGATAATTTCTATAATGGATTTGCCAATAACTGAGCCAATAAAGGATACATTCGACACCTAGATGTAAATGTAAATGTAAATGTGCTGGACTTGTAAAGCGCACAGCTGCCCGTGAGCGTCCCGGCGCTTGCTTAGGGAACCCGTCCTGGTATTCCCCTGTGAGAAACCCCGGCAGGGTGTCCACAAGGTGAAAGCCAGGCATCCCGCCGCGAGGGGCCGTAGTGGAGATTAAGCAAGCTATTGCCCAGAGTCGCAGAGTGTGACCCCGTGAGTTGAGTAGGTACCAGAGCGAGAATTGTCGAGTCTGTGGAATTTTTGAGCCCGAGACCCGCCGAGGCGGGGAATCGAACCCTGGTCCACAGTCGATCTCAGTTTCCGGGTCTGCCGCCTCTAACCACTGAGCCACGCTCAAAAGAGGTACAAATTTAAACCTCAACAGGGATGAAAGGCGCCACTATAGTAACCCCAGAAGAAATAGAAAGTTGGACACAGGAAATAGAAGAAACTAAAACACAACCAAAAGTATTAGATATATTTAAATTGCGAGTAGAATTGAAAGAAATGATAGCTGGAAATGTAGGGATAGAAAGATTAAATACTTTCAGTGAAGAAGAGTTGTTGTTCATATGCAGAAGTATCACCCGAAATACGAAAATATTTCATGAAAAACTAATGAAGTTGGCTTCAGAAATGGGAATTGACATATGTAAATCTAAAGTATAACAGATTCGTATAGAGCAGAATTTTCTGACAAAGATTTAGAAAACATGAATGTGTCAGGTAGAAAATTGCCAGATAAAACAATTGTTGACATTGTTACAAAAATGGGGAGATTTGGATAGATGGTAGATTAGGTGGACAAAGAAAAAGGAAGAAGCACAGGCGAATCGAGTGACATCTGAGTATTTAATGAAAGAAGTAGAAAAGGTTGAAAGGTTGTGCCCAATGAGAGAAGTACCGGGAGGAGGTTATGTACATGTCACATGGAGCCGACAGGATATTTTATCATTTACAAATGATTTTCCAAAGCTTAGAGAAAAACCAGTAGAATGGTACAGGCAAGTCGAACGGTATGTGAAAATCTCGAAAGTTTTGCTGAAGGATTTAGATGGTTTATTTGACATTGTTGTTCCTGCTGATTTATGGGCCAAATGTAAAATTATAGTAGATTGGCATATTGATGAGTACCCAAGAGATGCAAAGACAGGAGCCCTGTCAGAAGATGTAATGAAAAAATATCATCAGGTAATTTCTTACCTGAATGGAAGATTCCCCCTAAAGAAACTGATTGGATAAAAATAGACAGAACAACCCAAGAAAAGGATGAGTCGGTACATGCATAATATGAACAGCTTTTACAGGTGTTTAAGCAGTACAGTGGGTTGGAAAACATTGAAAACAAAGACATGACACATTTTGTATATCGTTTTGTGTCTGGGTTAAGGTTAACTATATCACAAATGATTAAACAGCGCATGTTAAGCTGGTAAACGAAGCCCATAGATGAAATCCTTAAGTATGCAAAGTACTGTGGGGATGAGATTGACAATAGATGAAAGAATTTAGAAGAAAAGGTAATGTGGGCCCAAGTTAAATTAGCAGAGAAGCAAGAACTTCAGCTAAGCAATCAGGCAGAAAGCTTAGGAAAGGGGAAAGGTCATGGTGAAAATAGTGGGGGAAAAACAAGAGCGCGAATGAGCAAAGAGGCTAAGAAAAAGTTTCCTTGTCACGGATGCAGAAAATTGAGCATTGGAAAAACAAGTGTAAGCTTATACAGAATAATAAGGTCCAAACTCAAAATTTAAATCCACAGACGCAGAATGAGGTGTTAATGAGGCAACCGCAGCAGGTTGTACAGAGTAAATTGCCACCTGCCCCTATGCCAGATTTTGTGAGTCAAGCCAAGTACAGTGTGGGCACCGGCTACCAGGAAGGAAGTGGTAAGAAAAATTCTGTAACACCACAGTTTCTTTTGCAGGATTCATTTTATGAGGCACGACTGCAATGACGGTGCTTGAGAGGGGAGGAAAAGGAATACGTACTTGGTGCATCCTTGCCGGTAGATCAGTCAGGTCTATATATTGATGGTAAGGTTGAAGGAAATGACATCACCTTCTTATTGGATACTGGTGCTACCCATTCTACTGTGAGAACAGCAGACATCCCAAACCTACCCTTCTCAGGAGAAGCGATCCAAGTAGCGGGCGTTTCTAATAAACAAATTAGGACCCCAATTACGAAACTAATGTAGGTATGTATTGGCAACTTTAGAGAAATGCACAAGTTTGTTGTGTGTGACTCGAGTCCCGTGAACTTGCTAGGAGGAGATTTATTGTGCAAAATGAACTGCACAATTCTTTGCACACCAGATGATGTTGCAATTCAAACTCCTGATGAACACGGAATATACAAAATCATGTTAGCTAAACAAGGAACCAAAGTGAATGACATGTTTTTTATGATGACACCAAATGAGTTACCAGGTGAGGTCCAAACTACAGTAAATCCTGATGAGTGGGATTTCACCTTAATGGGACACCCTGTAAAAGAGTATGTTCCATATTCATTCATAATTCTATTGACAAGAACTCGAACTCAGTACCTTGTTCCTAGCTGGCTAACTAAATACGAGCGAGTTATATTAGGGGCTGAGAATGTAACAATAGCCAAATGTACTATCTTAAACCCCGCAATTCTGTTGCCAGATCCATGTTTTGAAGAGGTAAAAGATGAAGTCGATCATGAATGTCTCGACATCACTGAACTAAGTACCAAGCCTCGTCCAGACATACAGGAAGAACCCTTAAAGAATGCAGAACATGAGCTGTTTGTAGATGGCTCATGTATGCGCCATGAGGAAGGAGGACTGGGTGCTGCTTATGCTGTGGGCACATTGGCTGATATAGTTGAAGCATCCTATTTACCTGAAGTCAAGTCTGCACAAATAGCCGAATTGATAGCTTTAATTAAAGCTTGCAAAATTGGGAAAAATTGGAGAGTAACCATTTACACTGACCGTCAGTATGGTTACGGGGTTGTGCATGTCTATGGCGAAGCTCTAGACCCAAAGGGATTAAATGACTTCTTCAGGAACTCCTATTAAAAACGGGAATTATGTAAAAGAATTATTTAAAGCAATTCAGTTGCCAAAAGACGTGGCCATGGTCAAGTGTGCTGCTCACTTGTCAGGAAATGATAAGGTGACAGCTGGTAATCTTTATGCTGATCAAGTTGCCAAACATTGTGCTGAATACAAACTAGCAGTAAACAAGAAAATTGATGCTGTGGAATCAACTGCCAACTTATGCTACTTGGGGGCGTAGGAACATGGGAAAAGTGAGAGAATTACCAGATGAAGCCGACCTGAAGGAAAAGGAGGAGAGGGAGAAAATAGGTTGTCAAAGTAGGGCTGATGATGGTGTGTGGCTTTCCCTAGATGGAAGACCTGTGTTACCTGACTGTATGCTTGCACCCATGGCTAGAATGTATCATGGTGCTACACACATAGAGAGAGATGCTATGATTAGACTTTTTCGACAAGATTGGTTTAATGCAAGGTTCAGGAATGTCGCAGAGAGTCTTTGCTAGAGATGCTTAACTTGTCAACAAATGAACCCAGGCGGGAAAACTGTGGTCTGCACAGGAAAAATTTGAAAAGCGGAGGGTCCATTTATAAGACTTAAGATTGATTTCATTTAGTTACCTGGTTGTCAAGAATTGAAATATGTACTTGTCATTGTTTGTTTGTTTTCAAAGTGGGTGGAGGCATACCCAAACAGAAGGAATGACAGCTTGACAGTGGCCAAAATCTTACTGAGGGAACTCATTCCACGATTCGGTTTTCTAGTAACTATTGAATCAGGCCGAGGGTCTCATTTTAATAATGAAATAATTCGATTAATTTGTGAAGCATTTAAAATTGAACAAAAACTGCACTGTGCATACCATCCAGAGTCTTCTGGAGTGGTCGAACATCTGAATGGCACAATCAAGTCAAGACTGGGAAAGGTGTGTGCATCCACCCTGTTAAAATCTAGATTATGGCATAAACATTATCGGCGCCATCTTGTCCCTTTCTAGACTCGTACGTGCGCGTAAGCAGCAACCATTTTGAATGCCATGGCCTCTCTGCCCACTGCTGATAGCCAGCGCGTCTCTCTCCCTTACTCTCCGGCCTCGCAAGCATTCCCCCGCGCTCTGACGGCCCCCGATCTCTCCTGCCTGGGCCATAAACGCACCTCCAGCGCGACCCTGCCTCAGAGCCACATCCCATGCTGAACCCCCACACTCCTTTCATCTCATCTCCCATTGATAACCTCTTCCTCCTCGTCCATTGTCCGAACCGTTCCCAGGCCACCACCTAGCCTTGCAGCTGCAGTTTATTGCCTCTACAGTAGGAACTCACCCCAAATCAAAGGAGCGGGGATTAATCAATACCTTCACACCCCTAGATCCGACCGATCGCTCACATACCCGTTCCCAGCGGAATGTCCAGCTGCGCGATAGCCATCACATGCTGGGATCGGGGTGGGAACTCTACTGTAGATGTGTGTGGGAATGGACCTGAACCGGGGATTCCGAGGATGTCTTTCTGTACTTCAAAGAAATGTTACGGATGCAATGTATGCAATAAAACCATAAACTCGTGTATAAGAGGCCAGGCCTCAGAGATGCGGTTAGAGCACCTCGAGAAGATACCCTGTTGTCTGATTTGACGTGTTCTGCTCCGTCGGAATAAACTCCTGTTTCCTGCCTTCCTGTCTCCAGCGCCTGCCTCTTTGTTTGGTAATATTAAATGGTATGAGAGGCGGCTAACGCCGGGCAAACACTGAAGGTTCTTGGTCGACATCGGCCCTACCTTTCGACAATTGGCGTCCCAAACGTGGGGCCCATCAGCGACACGTGGATCCAGTGGGAGAGGTCCCAATGACAGAGTGAACAACTGCAACGATCGGGAAGAGCTCCTGCCCGATAGACCCTCGTCTGGCAGCCGATCATCCGAACTTCACCGGTTCTGAGCAGACCTCTCTCGAGTGATCTACGGTCCTGACTGGGAACCATCAGGAGTGCCACAGCAATTACGGAGAATAGAGGACGATCGGGCGCTGGAAGCGGAAGACGAGAAACTGTCCATACGGTCCGGGTAAGGTCGTGCATCACGACGAATTGCGAATTGATTGTTTGATTGTCATTGGAAAATACTAGTATTACGCATTTGATTGTTTGGTTCTGAGAGATTCTCTGTCTACAAACGGGGAAGGATAGGAGTATTCTCCCTTTGCAGATAGTGAAGGGTGGGTAGCGCAGGCTTTTGCCCCCGTTGTAACCCGTCGCGCCTACTTCCCTCTCCATTTGATTGATTGTTATCCAAGCATTTACTGTTTTGGAATTGGTTCTCTTTGGATCATTCTCTATTTACAAATAAGCACAGAGTCGCAATACTCTGTTTAGTCCTTGTGAATAGTGAAGGATAGGTAATGCAGGCTTTTGCCCCCGTTGTAATCCGTCGTGCCTATTTTTATCCCTCATTTGATTGATTGTTTGGCCGAACATTGATCATTCGGAATTGGTTCTCTTTGGGCTATTCTCTTTTCACAAATAAACACAGAGTCGCAATACTCTGTTTAGTCTTTGCGGATAGTGAAGGATAGATAGTGCAGACTTTTGTCCCCTTTGTAACCCGTCATGCCTATTTTTGCCCCGTTTATTGGTAGTTGGTTCAGCCCGGACCGCTTATTAGAGGTGAACCATCCGGCTCCACTGGAGGGCACCCCTAATAAGGACATGTTTACTAAATATGGACTAGTCACCGTGGCTTATAGTAAGCTGTATATACATATGGGGAGTGCGTAAAGACACACTCCACTCCCAGGTGCACTGCTAATGAGGATTCCAAATCCAACGTCAGTTTCAACCATTTCAGCTTTTTTTTCAATTTAATCTTTTTCTTCATTACTTTTTACGTTATATTCTTGTTTGACCAATCCACACGATGTTCATACTGTATTTTGGCAACTTCTCATATTTACATGTGTCCATCCGGACCTCTCGTGAAAATAAGATCCAAATACATCAAATTGTTCAAAGCTGTGGCATAAATACACGAGAAAGGATCGGGAAAGTCAGTGGCCACTGATAGGATCCTTTGATAACGATAAAATAAATGCGCTGAGAACAGCCCTTTATAACAATAAGACAACACCCACTATGCTCGATAGCTTCGGCATGTGGCGCAAAGAAACAGAACAGCGGAAAAGGAGAAATGAGGTCAGGTTAGAAAAGGAATTACGCAAAGCAGCTCACCTAGCCGCTAACAAATTGAAGGAAGAAATAAAAGAAAGAGAGGAAACCAAGCTAAAACAAGATTCCGAATCATCGGGCCAGTGTCCCGTCAGGACACCCTCTACACTTTACCCCGAGCTACCTTCGAAACAGCGAACGAACGATGATTTACTACTAGGTCCCCCGATCATCTACATGCCCCCTCCATACGCCCCTTCCCAACCCTTAGCGCAGCACCCGCAACCCCCAACGACAGGCGAGAGTAGTGCCGGAGCCTCGGTCCTCATGGCCTCTGCGCCGACCGAACCCCTCGCACTCAGCGCAGCGCGAGCAGCGACTTCAGATGATCCCGAAGCGGGGAGGAAAGACCCCGCGAGATCGAATAGATTAAGTAAGGATGAACGAGCTGGGATCGACAAGATTGTAAAGACACTGGTGGTGCGAAAGGAAAGTGAGGATTATGTAACGGATATGTACAATACATATTCCAATAGCCACAGACGACACTTTGTCGTACGCCTTTGTTACCATACCCTTAATGCCTATGAGGACCGATACCAAGGAAAAGGTCCTGAAAACGACTCTGTATAGGAAAATTGATGTCGGAGACGGAGACGAGTGTGATGTGGCGAACCTCTTCACGCGTACGCTTGAAGTTTTCCGCCACCTCACGGAACTGAAACCAGTGACTAACACTACGACTCCTGCAGCGACTGAAGCCAGAGTAGAAAAAATCGACACTATGATGCCCATAAAGGAGGCCGCCCCCTATTGGGTCCCCCCACGAGGACAGGGAACACACGACGATATTAACCACCAAGATGCGAGAGGGAGGGTAGTTTACAACTGGGTTTACCAACCATGGGATCGGCAAGACATCCTGACTTTCCGAAAGTCCTTGCCTGATCTGCGAAAGAACCCCACAGCCTTCTATACAGAATTAGCCACCGCTTTGGGTTCAACGATTATGACCCTAGCGGATATTGATTTGTTTTTTGGGTTATGTCTGCCAGCTGATGTGTGGAAGCAAATCCGGAAAGTCGACCACCTTGAGCTGTTCGGACATACCTGGATACAACTCGGTGATGTAGACAAACAGCGAGAGCCGGGACAGAAACCTTTGAAAGCCATCTAGACCTACCAGACAAGGTCGTGCAGAAATTAAAAACCTTAGTCCCAGAAAGGAAGGTGGACTGGTCGGTAGTAACGGCCTGTCGCCAGAAACCCCAGGAAGACGTATCAGAATACTTCTCCCGGTTTGAAACGGTGTTCTCCGATTACAGCGGCCAGGACATGACCACTGCAACCGGACATCACTTGTTTGTCCAGAACTATGTGAAAGGCCTGACACCAGAAGTCTAGCAGAAACTACAGACTAGCGAGAGTAGTTGGGCGGCTTCCAAGCCCGCAGCTATCCTCCAGATGGCTCAATACTATGAGCGACAAAAGAACGAGAATGATCAAGCGACTGAGAAAAAGAAAAAGGACTTGAAAGAGAGGGGGATGATTGGTCAGTTGCAAGGGGTGACTATAGGAAGGGAACAGTATAGAGGGAACTACCAGTCGAATGCTCCTAGAAATCCACCCCCTAGAGACCGCACACCCGCACCCGGCGCTCCACGAACAGACCTCGATGAGAACCAGTGTGCGTTTTGCAAAGGATTTGGCCATTGGAAGTCTCAATGCCCAGTTCTGCAAGAAGCACTCAGAAATAAAGACACTAGAGACGTAGCGGGCGGGCCAAGAAATAGAGGACAGGGACGAGGGCACACAAACGACACCAACAATGACAGACCTGACAGACCGAACACGTTTGACCGTCCCCGACAGAATCAGTGCCAACAGTCTGACTGCGACAATGCCCACGACTTTGCATAGGACTGCCAAGGGCAAGGAAGGGATCCAGTCGAGCTCTATGTTGACCAGCAAGGTCCTTATGTCACCGCTAAGGTCCTAGGTACGAAGTCTCCATTTCTGGTAGATACTGGTGCAACACGTAGTGCGTTGTCTAAACGATTGATTCCCAGGGCACCCTTGTCTGGCTCACATGTGACATCAATAGGTTTTGATGGAACGCCCTCCACTAATCCCTTGTCCACACCGATCTCTTTTAACTTGGACAATAACACCACTGACACAACATTTTTGCTCTCCTCCAACACCCCCGACGCTATTATGGAACTTGACTTGTTGAAACATTTTCGAGCTACTATTAGGTGTTCACAAGACGGAGTTCGAGTCATTCTGTACGACAACCCAACGCTGCTCGGATCTTGTCACACACAACGCATGTTTTCCATCACTGACGCTGACTTGTCCTTACTCGACACCCTACCTCTGTACCTATGGGCAAAGACTGACTCGGACGTAGGACGCATGATGATAGACCCTGTACACATTACTGTTCGACAGGACGCAGTACTCCCACAGTATCGGATATCGCCCGAAGGCGAGAAGGCATTGGTAAAAATCATCCAGTCCCTGGTAGATGCAGGAGTGGTAGAAGAAGTGGTTAGCAATGTTTGCAACAGCCCTATCCTACCCATTGTGAAAAAGCAGGGTGAGGGAGAAGAAAAAGCGTACCGCTTGATCATCGACCTACGAGAAATCAACAAAGTGGTTGTACCCCAGTACCCTGTAGTCTCAGACATCACCACCATTCTGACCCTGATTCCTTCCACTGCCACCACCTTCACGGTAATCGACCTCAAGAATGCATTCTTCTCCATCCCCATTCACTCAGACAGCCGCTACCTTTTCGGCTTCACTTTAAAATCCCGCTCATATAGATTTTGCAGAGCACCCCAGGGCTACACTGAAAGTCCAAGCATCTACAGCCAGGCCCTCAAGAGACAGCTGGATGCAGTCCAGTTGCCTGATGGAGTGGTGTTGATACAGTACGTCGATGATATCCTTTTGGCGGCCGACACCACTCCACTTGCAGTCACTGCCACCATCCAACTCCTGCACTTCCTCGCGGAAAATGGCCACAAGGTCTCCAAGAAGAAGTTGCAATTCTGCCAACCTCAAGTCACTTACCTTGGCCACCTCTTGTCCAAGGACGGGAGAAAACTCACACCCGATCGAATTCAGGCTATTCTGGAGACCCCTATCCCTAAAACCCCGAAGCAAGTCCGCTCTTTGGTAGGCCTCACCTCCTTCTGCCGACAATGGTTGCCAAATTTCAGCCTCCTTGTAAAACCACTACTTTCCCTACTGGCTAAAGATGTCCCCTTCCCGCTGCCTTGGACCCCTGAATGTCAATCCTCCTTCAAAGAACTACGAGACGCCCTTTGTTCAGCACCCATCCTAGGAACCCCTGATTATACAAAGCCCTTCTCTCTCTACACCCACGAAAGGGAGGGATGCGCTTTGTCTGTCCTGACTCAGACCATTGGCCCCAAACAACGACCGTGTGCCTATTTCTCTGCCACTCTTGACCCTGTAGCAAGAGCTTTGCCTGCCTGCCTTCGAGCAGTAGCCGCTGCTGCTGTCTCTATCCGACAAAGTGAGGGAATCGTACTCTCGAATTCCCTCACGGTACTAGTGCCTCATGCTGTTGACACCCTCCTAAACCAGACCAAGACACAACACCTGACCAGCGCACGACTGGATACGAACTGACACTGCTCGCACCTCACATCACGTTGAAACGATGCACCACTCTGAACCCAGCCACCTTGCTGCCTCTGCCTGAGAACGATCCCGATGTGCCCCCAATACATGACTGTGTGACCCTCACAGACGAACAGACTAGGAGTAGAGTTGACCTCCGAGACACTGCCTTCCCAAACCCTGACGGAGAGCTATGGGTAGACGGCTCTTGCATTAAACTCCCCGACGGCACCACCTCAGCTGCCTATGCAGTTACCACAGCCCGAACTGTAGTTGAAACCGCCCGCATCACGCAACGATCCGCCCAGGCGGCAGAACTGATTGCCCTCACACGAGCATGTATCCTAGCAAAGGGGACGACAGCAAACATTTACACGGACAGCCAGTATGCCTTCGGGGTGGTTCATCATTTTGGGCTCTTATGGAAGGAGAGGGGATTTCTGACATCTCATGGCACACCCATCCTGCACGGAGATCTAGTCTCCGCACTGACTGAAGCGGTTCTCCTCCCCAAACGACTTGCCGTAATCAAATGCCAAGCACACAAAAAGGTGACAGACATCATTGGACAAGGAAATGCACTGGCCGACATCACTGCCCGAAACACAGCTGAGAACAGGACGACGACTCGCATGTACGTGACTAGGTCACAAGCAGAAAAATGGACGGACGCTAGGGAAACTATTAGGGACATCCAAATGGCCAGCTCATCACAAGAATTGACTGAATGGGCACGGGTAGGATTAAAGGACGATGAAGGCTGCTGGCGGACAAAAGACACGAACAAATGGTTGCTACCCAACTCGTATCTGATCCCCATACTGACTATGGCTCATTCCCCTGCACACATAGGATCTGCCCCTATGACCGAACTTGTCTCCCGAGTTTGGCATAACGATAGAATTGCAGACTCAGCCAAACGATTAGTCCAGCAATGTCTAGTCTGCCTGCAACACAACCCTGGGAAAGGAACTGTCGTACCTCGGGGAGGGTTTGGGGTCCCCAACCATCCATTTGAAGACCTACAGATGGACTATATCCAGTTAGAGAGATGTCAAGGACTGAAGTATGTACTTGTTGTTGTGTGCGCAAATGGGTGGAAGCCTACCCGACGCGTGACAACACTGCCATTGCCACTGCAAAAGTACTACTGAAAGAGTTCTTCCCTCGCTACGGCCTTTGCCGTATTTTATGGAGTGACAATGGCCCCCATTTTGTAGCCGAGGTTATCCAGCTCATCCTGAAAGGACTGGGGGTACGACAGAAATTCCACGCAGTTTTTCACCCCCAATCTGCTGGACTGGTCGAGCGGCACAATGCCACATTGAAACTAAAACTGGCGAAAATAGTAGCTACCACAGGACTAAAATGGGCAGACGCTCTTCCCCTAGCATTGCTGTCAATGCGTTCCACCCCCACCAAACACCACTTGACCCCTTACGAGGTCGTTTTCGGCCGGCACATGAGTATCTGGTCCGCACCCAAACCGACATCTATTCACGACGTCCCGGACGTCCTAATGTCTGACTATCTGTATAACCTAACTAAAACACTGTCTGTTATTCATCATCAGGTGCTGCAGGCCATCCCTGATGCTTCCAGGGGCCCAGGACATACCATCCAGCCTGGATATTTCGTCCTGATTCGGAACTTCCAGCGGGAGAAGAGTCTGGAACCCCGCTGGACGGGCCCCTGGCAAGTCTTGATCACCACCCGAACAGCTCTTCGAGTGGAGGGGAAGCGAAATTGGCTGCATGCACATCACTGCAAGGAAATCTCTCTGACCCTGACATCGACCCAAGACGTGACCACCCAAGAAGAGCTCCTGCACAAAGACCGACCATCCCTGAGCTGCTACCCTGCAACAGAGACACTCGAATTGGCGAAATTCCCTGATCCCACTGTGCCATCCAGAGAAGGGTATAACCTGCGACGAAAGGAGGGAGCTTCGGTTAAGTAGACCACTGACTAAGTTACCATTCTCAGAGCGGCGGCCTAACGCTACAAAGGCTGCCATGAGAGAAACCAAACGAAGTCTGTGGTTCTGCCCACTACCGAGCACCTTGAAGATGATGGAAGCGCCGGGTACGAAGATGATGGAAGCAACCGGACATCCGAAGACCCACTACAGAAACCCGAAGACAAACAGGTTACACAGCTCAAAGACTATTGCCCTTTTTATCACTCTTCTCTTTTGCCTCCTCCTCATGACTACCCTCTGGATTGTGGAAGAGAGTGCCCTGGCTCATAAGACATTTCTAACAACTGCACAGCCTACCACCATGAAAGAACACTACCTGGTTTCTCTTTCACCCCAACTCCGAGAAAGACGTAAGGAGTTCTGGAACAACTCCTTCGTACAGTTGCTGCACCAACACAACCTTGCAGCCAATGCCACAAACTGCTGGATTTGTGGGTTGATACCACATGCCGCCGGACATTCCATCCCTTTCATCCCTTCGCCTTTTTCTATCCATGGTTCCTGCCTTGCTTGGCTGATCCTCTTACAAGAGAGTTACAAGGACAATACCACCTCCAGCGAAACTATGTCACACTTTTATCATGGGGTCTGGCTGAACAAAACAGGAAGAAATGCTGCTCCCTTTTGCCCTCTGACCTCCAACGTCTCTATCCACATGGACATCCCCGCTAAAGAGCGAATTGAAATGCAGGTATTCAACAACCTAGCCCGACCCACCTTCTCCTATCTCCGGAAACGAACAGCTGCCACCCTAACTGTAGCCCTATCTGTCGTCAATGTCTCGGGCCTTGTATGCATCAAAGGCCTTGGGACACAGATGGTGGGCCACAGTGCTTGCCTCATCACCAGAACTTTGGACTCAACTGATCCACCCTCCTTTGTCACCTCTCCGAACATGTACTTCATCTGTGGTACGAAAGCCTACACCTGGCTCCCAAAGGGCTGGGGAGGTACCTGCTACATTGCATTCATCCTTCCACCAACCTATGTGGCTTCAGCAAACCATCACCGACAAAAGCGAGCACGGGACATTGAGCAAGCCGACTCTGCCGGAGCACAATTCCTGGATGCAGTTAAAGGACTCGTCCCGCTCTGGGGACCAATGGCGAACAGCCGTGCCATCCGACATTTGACCCAGGCAGTTGAAACGACAATGAACATTACAGCTGGCATCCTCACGAACAACATGGCCGAGCTTCAGGCGGTCCGCCTGGTAGCCCTTCAGAACCGCCTCGTTCTAGACGTGGTTCTTGCGGATCGGGGAGGAGCATGCCGTATCATCGGGTCCAGCTGTTGCACCTACGTACCAGACAATTCGCCCTCAGTCTACAAAGCCATTGAACACCTCCACAGACTTTCCTCAGAGGTTCATCAGGAACAAGAAGATTGGTCGCTTGGGAGTTGGTTCTGGAGTGCTGTAAAGGACTGGGGGTGGAGGTTACTTATAATTGTATTGATACCGATTGTCGTAATATGTGGATTCTGCCTGGGTATTCAATGCTTGCCACCTCTATGCTCACTTTTGACTAGCTTTATCTGCCGTAAGACTCTGGACCTGATGAAGTAGATTCACAACAAGCGGAAGAAAAGGCTGATGGTTTTACAGCTGAAGGATCACAGGCAATAGTTCCTGAAGTAGCTGATCAAGAACAACCTAGCACTAATCAGGACAATTGGATCCTAGTAGTGGACATAACTGAAATTATTGTGAGAACAAGGAGTCAAACTCGATTAGAAAGACAATGAGATTGAGGACGAGACAGGAAATGAAGAACGCACTCAGATTACAGAAAATAAAGCTAATACCGAATCTGAGGAGGATAAGATAAGGAAAGAGCAATATACTCAGACAGAAGAAAATGAAAGCAACACCTGTGAGTCTGAGGAAGGACAGATAGGCCTTAGAAAAAATGCAAAGGCAGAAGAAAATCAAGAAATTAAAAGACCTGAGCAGGACCAGTTAGGTAAAGAAAAACAAGTTCAGGAAGAAGAAGGAGAACAAAGATATATTAAACAAACTCTTGAACAGGGTCAGAATAGAGAAGAAGAACCCATCCAGGCAGAAACGGCTTAGGTTATAAGCCATGGACAAGGTCAGATAGAGAGGAATTCAGAAGACGGATATAATCAAGTTGTGCCACAAATCAACGAAATCAAGAGAGCACTTGAAGAAACTGAAAGCACGGTACAAGCTAAAAGACTCAGGAAAGGTGATACTTGGCCTAGTATTATCAAAAGGCTGAAATATTCGCTTCAGACAATAAGTGAAGAACCTGACCAAGTAAATGAAGTGACAAGTCAATCTGGACCGTCGAATGAAAAGCCAAGAAGGAGAAGTCCACGACTGAAGAGACTAAACAATAAATACAAGGGTCCTGAATGGACATATGTGATTCTTGAAGATTTCGAGAATCTGGAAATAAGTGGAGATAGTGAGGAGGAATTAATGCTGATCGAATTGATGAAGAAGTGAGATCAAACTGAAGAAAAAATAATTCCCCAGGTTATATTCTGTACAAAAGTTAAAAAGAGGAGAGAAATCTCCTTATTCTGAAATGGTTGACAATAGAGATGCTGGAAAACCGAAGCAAAGCTGCATAAAAAGATGCTGTAGAATGTGTATATGTAGCACATGTTTAGTACTTATAGTATGGTTAGCGCTGTCAATAACCATTCCCTATCTAATGACCGCAAATAAACAGAATGACACTAGTGCACATGAAAAGGTAGCTAACATTAAGCAACACAGAGTAGAATAAGAAGCACCGATGAGACAGATTTACATCACAGTGTGTATAAAAATGTTACAGATTTAAATGTTTTTGCTAATCATGGAAGTTAGTGATTGTTATGTATGTATGAAATTGCCAACATCAGTAGCAGAAGGAGTAACATATCATCATTTATCACTGACATATGGGTATTTCATGTAGTATTTTAGCGCGTCTATTTTATAGAACAAGTAAATAACAATATTATTATGCTAACATAAATATGATCTTTTCTGGATTTCCTTTGCATAAAAATATGAACCCTGTCCTTAGCAGTAGAGATTCACAATTCATGGGTGAATATTTTCTAACAATGAAAACAATAGATATAGCTGAAGCACATACGCACAATTTAACCTGTAAGTTACATGAAGAAGAAAAAATATGTTTGAATTTAGTAGAGAAAAGGAGACAGGATTTCCATAGAAAGGCCTCTGAACCGAAACCTCACATACCTAAGTGGGCTGGGAGAGAAGACTTTTGCAACTGGCAAGACTCATGCTGCTATGTCCCTGGACTTTGAAAAGAAAGGGAACATCTGTCTCCATAGGTTAAAAACAGAGTATAACAATATATTTATTGGTTCCAGTGAATGTGAGCACAATTTTCTGATAATAGGGGGATGGGGACTAAAAGGTGGAACAGATCTAGTATTTCCTGGAGTTTATTATGTATGTGGGAACAAAGCTTACTGTAAGCTGCCTGACCACTAGTATAGGAGTTGCTTTTTCGGAATCACTGGAAGCAATAAAGACAATAACAGGCTAACATGCAAGAAAAGGGTTAGATTTTCAGAAATTGTAGGAGATATATTTAGTGCATAGATACCTTGAGTGGGAGTAATTCTGAATACACAAAGAATTTGTAAATTATCTACAGTGGTGGATTGCTTATTGACTGACACTGCTGGAGGATTTTTATTGATCAATACAGAATTAGTTGTGGTATGATCTATGGTTTTACAAAATCGACGTGCTCTTGATATCTTATTGGCAAAAGAGGGAGGAGGTATGTCAAAAATATCACAAATTTGGATGAAGACTTAAAACCACTGGAAGTTGAGAGTGTATCGAAGAAACTAACACATAGTATTTCTTCCATTGGTAGTTGGTTATCTATTGTAGGAAAAGTATTATAGGTTAAATGATGATGAAAATAAAAGGAATAACACTATTAGTCTTTTAATGGTTTGGTGCAATTGCTGCAGAAAAAGAAAATGGTATGGAGTGAATGAAAAGGGAAGGGAAAGAAAATTTGGTGAAATTCAGCTGGAAGAAAAAAAAGGAGATATTTACAAAAGAATGAAGGGTTTCCAAAAGAGAAAGGGAAATTCCAAATTGATAGAAAAAATAGAGATGGGAAATTGCTAACGTTGGCATCTAGTTTAGTAATTAGTGATGGCATAGAATGCCATCAAAGAAGGGATTGATGGAGCAAGGTTTTGTACGTAAAGAAACTTGCTTGGATTCAATCCTCTCGAACAACATGTAATAATGTAACCAACATGTTCATGGTAAACTAATAATTTCATTACATTACATTTAATTCATCTAGGGGAAGCTTTTTAATGTGCTTTACTAACCAGTAATCCGAGTGTCTTAATATGGCTGCCAAAAACGAGTGAATTATCTTCGCATGCGTCTACTGCATCAACGTAGTACGACCCCTTTCGCTTTGGTGGGAATTCTTTGCAGCTGCGCAGTAGTATCAAGATGGTTGCTGGAACCTCACATGTTAATGCACATGCTACGCTTAAAATAAACCTTGCATGTCTTACTAAATTGCTAATGCAATAGTTAAAATAAATTAAGGGGATTAGAGTAGGAATAAGTGGTATATAGTGCATTTATTTATTTCCGTATTCTAACATGTTTTTCTTTGACTTTGTTATTAGTTCGTGTTTGGGCATGGAGGGTGACTGAAATCTCCATCTTGACTGAATTATGTGCAAGCGCGCTGAAAATTGTCAAACTCCGTACTGTGATATTGACTCCCAACCAAGAACACTTTAACCAGAAAAGCTCCTGGGAACGCCCCCTCTTCACCCGGAGAGGGGAAGGAGAAAAAGTCAAATTTTTCAAACATTGTAAATGTAATTGATTCTGTGTGGTTTGGGAATACAGCATGGGAAAGTTAAACTAAGGGGAGGGAACATAGAACAATGAACCTAGGAAAATTATATTACATTAGTATGGTGTGATGACCTATCCCCATCCCATTGTCCAATCACAAGTAGGGTATTCACGAATATTGAAACATTGGGATGCGGGAGATACATGTAGAAGAGTATAACTAAGGTAGGCTCAGTCAGGTAGTTTTGTCAGACTTGTCACAGAGCTGTCACTGACCCATCACTGAAGCAGACAACGGCAGAGGCCACGGAGGTCAGAGACGCTGCTTGAGCACTCTGACAGAAGAATCAAGAAAGGAGAGATGGAGAGAAAGAAGAGCCGGAGAGATTGCTGAGGGAGAAGAATCTGTCCATCCAGAAGGGGGAAGAATCAAGGAAAGTAGCACCAGAGAGGGATGTAACTCTGGCGTTACACTTAGAAGAGGTTAACCTGTCCTGTCCTGAACCTGTCCTGAACTGTTGGTTCCTGACTACTCAGGAGTCCCTTTTCCAGCTCCTTGGCCAGGGGTTGGTGCTCAAACCCTTCTAGGTAAATATAAGTCAGCGACTGTTCCACCCCTCAACCACCATCTCCCAAATACAGCAGTAGATCATCGGCGTAGAGGGAGATCATGTGTGTCCTCCCTCCCAGACACATGCCTTGGTGATGCCCCTGCTGTCTGAAAATTGCCGCTAGTAGTTCGGTTGCCAAAGTAAACAGCGGGGACAGTGGGCAGCCCTGCCTGGTATCTCTATATATATTGTACGAGTGTGATATCACCCCATTTGTCCTAATGTATGCAGTTGGGTGGTTGTATAGTTGTTTTAACCACTTGATCTATCTCTCACCTATACAGAGGCGTTCCCTTGTGGCATATAGGAAGTCCCATATCACCGAGTCAAATGACACCTAGTCGGTATAAACCTGTTCTGGTTCTCGTGTATAAGCTGTGTCATGTGGGGTAAAAGTCAAGAGGCCAGGATTTTCCTCAGGACTTTGAAGTCAACATTGAGCATAGGGAGGGGATGGAAGTCCGACGCTCATACCTCCGAACCCTTTGTCTTCGGGAGGGGTATAACCAGGGCATCTCTGGTAGAGGGCGTCGATTCACCCTTATCCCAGGCCTCCACGTATAATGCCTCCTGTTTTGGAACCACACAAACAAATGATGGACCGGATGCTGAACAAATCATACATTCACCCACAGTCAAGAGATCCGGGTTAAATCCATTGTTCTTTTGCTCACCATGCCACCCCAGTTTAGACCAAGCCCTATGAAAATCAGTCTTGACCCTGTGCCTCAATGGAACAGTCCAGACCAAACTGCCAAGCCATGTCCTCCCTGGACCGGAAGCAAGCATCCTGGGACTGGTTTCTGGGTATGGCCTTTCATCAGCCAGGTTATCTTGGATCCAGTGGCACAGTGAGCAAGGGGCCTACGTCTGGGCATACCGATCCCACTTAGGGTGAAAAGTACTACGCAAACAAATGATGGACGGAATGCTGAATAAATTGTACATTCATCCCCAGTCAAGAGATCTGGGTTAAATACATTGTTCTTTTGTTCAGCATGTCACCCCAGTTTAGACCCAGCCATATGCAAATCAGTCTTGACCCTGTACCTCATGGGAACCGTCCAGACAGTACTGCCAAGCCAGGTCCTCTCTGGACTGGAAAAAGCATCCTGGGACCGGTTTCTGGGTATGAACCTTCATCAGCCAGGCTAGCTTGAATCCAGTTTCACAGTGAGCAAGAAACCCACGTCTGGGCATACCCATCTCACTTAGGGTGAAAAGTGCTACGCAAACAAGTGATGGACGGAATGCTGAATAAATCATACATTCACACCCAGTCAAGAGATCTGGGCTAAATCCATTGTTCTTTTGCTCACTTACCTACCCCCATTTAGACCCAGCCATATGCAAATCCGTCTTGACCCTGGACCTCTTGGGAACAGTCCTGACCGAACTGCCAAGTCAGGTCCTCCCTGGACCGGAAACAAGTATCCTGGGACCGGTTTCTGGGTATTACACTTCATCATCCAGGCTAGCTTGAATCCAGTGGCACAGAGAGCAAGGGACTCACCCTCTGGGCATACCCACCCCACTTAGGGTGAAAAGTGCTACGGAAAACAAGTTTTGGAGCCAGCATCTGCACATATGTTGAGTAAAACTCCACTTGCAGACAATCCGGTCCCTGGCCATCTCTTTGAGTAAAGCACAAATTTCCATTTTTGTCATAGGCCCTCCCAGGCTCACCCGCAGAGTAGGTTCCAATGTCCCTAGGGGCAGAGCCACCAAAAAGTCAACTAAACCCTCCCACATATGTGGGCTCAGCTCACTGTACAACCCCTCGTAGTAGTCACTAAAAGTCTTGTTTACCGCCTTTGGGATGTACAGTACCGTCCCCTCCGCTGACCTAATCTGGGTAATGGGGAAGCCACCAGTTTAGGGGTGCACAAACCATGTGAGCAGTCTACCCGCTCTGCCCCCCTCAGCATATACTTGAATCTGGTACTCACATAGGTCCAGGCATTGCAGCTGCTCCAACGCCTTTTTGCGGTCCCTCCTTGTGTCTTCTAGTTTTTTATGCGTATCCACATTTGGCCATCAGTCGGGCCTCCCATCATTGAGTTTAGCCTCTAGTCTGTTAAGCTCCTCTAGTTTTTCCTTCCTCATCCCCACTGTTCGGCCAAAACAGTGTCTTCTCACCACTACCTTAAAGCTTCCTGCTCCATAGTCCTAGAGCTGGTCGTATCCTGGTTAAACTGAAAATACTCAGAAACTGCTGTCTGTAAAGAGGCTCAGAAACATGCATCTTCAGGAAAGCAGGGTCAAGCCGCCAAGTGGGGGTCAAGGTGGGCTCTGCCAGGGGGCGTACATGGATTAATAATGATTTATGATCTGATAATGTGCGCCCCAGATATTCAGTGTGGGCTATAGTAGGTCCCTGATGGGCCAAACAGGTATAAATGTCTAATCTAGTATGTAGGCTATAAAGATGTGAGTAGTATGAGTAGTCCTGTATAATCCTATGTTGAAATCTCCAGATGTCCCCCAGGTCCCACCACTCCAACCATTCCCTGAACACCTTCGTCACCTAGACACTAGTGTACCATTTAATGGGGGAGGTTTATCTGTCTAGATCAATATCAGCCACACAGTTAAAGTCTCCCCCTATCAGGGTGTTTGTTGTGTCTAGTAAGAAGAGGGGTGCTAACAGTTGCCTCAGATATTGCACCTGGTCCTGATTTGGGGCATAGATGCTTCCCAGCGTAATCACTTTGCCCAGTAACCTGCCCTGTAACAGGACATAGCTGCCCTGTGGGTCTATTAAGCAGCGGTCCAATTCAAAGGAGGTGCCAGCCCTGATTCACACTAGTGTCCCCCTCGAGAACGCCGAATAGGTAGTGGCGTATAGTTGACCTTGCCATGTACACGATAGTTGTGTCCCCTCTTCAAGTGTGAGGGGGTATCTCCTGCAGCATCACTATGTGTGCCCCCCCTGCGTATGAGGTAACTATGAATTTTGTGGTGCTTAGAGGCCGACCCCATTCCCCTCACATTCCAGGATATCATTTTCACTTCATGGTAACATGGTTGCAACATGGTAGGCATATTTATGCTCTAATGCCCTGCCAATCTCCAGCCCCCAGCCATCCCAAGGGTGAGGAGTTGGCCTAAAGGCTAGGGCGGTCGGCCTCCAATCTGGGGAACCCGGTTTGAGTCTCGGCAATTACGCTGAACATCCTGTTATTCTGGGCAAATCACTTAATCTCTCTCTGTGCCTAACCACCATTTTTTTTTTAATGAATGGGTCCTCATGTAACACAACTGGTGCTATGTTGAGCGCTCTGATACCCGATACCTTCAGGTCAAGTTTGCGCTATATAAAATTCCGTAAAATCCTGCAAGAATGAAAAACATCAGAAGTAGATGGCCTCCCTTAGTTCCTTAGCATATGCTAACTGATCAGGGAGGTTAAAAGTCCCTCCTGTAGCGGGTAGTACCTATTGAGTAGAGTGTCTCAAACCTTCCTGGCCTAGTCCCCTCTTGCCACCTCTGTTATCAAGCCATCTTCACAACTCTAAATGTCCCCATCCGAGGCAGGCGGAAAGGACCCATTCCTCTTATTTTACCATAGGGTGAGGGCCAGTCTCTGTGATCGCTGCTAGATAAGATAGTCTGCTGTGTGTGGGGTCACCACAGGGAGCACCATCTCACACTGGGCAGAGTCCCCAGTCCGACTCCTAAGATTTATGGTCGTAGGACGTCTCGGAGTCCCCCCTCCACCTGAGGTGCCATAACCTCTGCAACCACCTGTAGTGCCGCCAATCTTTCCTGCGCTGTCTGGGATGAAGATTCTCCTTGGGACCACTCAGTCTGGTTTCAGACCCATTCATAGCACCAAAACTGCCCTCATGGCTGCCATGGATGATATCCACATGATTTTGGAAAGAGAAGACACAGCAGTCCTCTCCTTCGGTACCTCTCCACAGCATGTGACAGTCTCCCACTCCATCCTCATTCAACTCCTATATGACATTGGAATCCAAGGATATGCACTTCGATGGATCTGCTTCTTTCTAACTGGTGCCTGTCACCATACCCCTCGCACACCCACTACCTCATCAGCGGAGCTCCACAAGTATCCTCCTTAAGCTTGACTCTTTTCAGTATTAATATGATCCCTCAAGCCAGCATCACTCTCATGACACCCTCTCCTATGCCGATGGCACACATGTAATTCTATCCCTTGTGGAAAAGATGCCCAGTCCCCAGATCAAGTTCAGTGCTTGTATGACTGAGATTTCCCACTGGATAATGATTGACTGTCTAAAGCTAAGACACCAACAAGGTTGAATTGTGAACTTCCGGAAGATCACCTTACAGTGGGACTCCACTTGGTGGTCAGAGCCAGGATCAACCCCTACCCCAACCTTCCATGCCCAGTTTACATCTGGTAAACTGTCTCTCTGCTTTGAAGGTAAATGTTTCATTATTAATTGCTTGTGATCGAGAGTCAGTTACCCTTTTTATCAGGAAAAAGGATTTTGTCAACAATCATAAAAAGCAAAAACTCCTTTTCCTGAACTTTACAACCAATTTCTATTACTTTGTCCCGTAAAGAGACATTTCACAGGTGGGAGAAGGGGTCTCGTCTATGCGTAGGTTACCAAATTTACAAGCTTTTTAAGTGTCAGACCAGGTTCAACATGAATGTATTTCCAAACACAAATTTCTTTAAAAAAGTTCTTTCATTTATTAAAAAAATATTTTTAAAAAACAACAATACATTGTCTCATTTACATTATACATCTTGTACTACACAAATCAATTACAAATATTATTTGACTTAGTTTAAAATCTTGATTGTCTTTGGCACCAAAACACCTCGTCGACAGTTTGTTTGTTCTCTGTTTTTATAAAATATGTTGCAGCGAATTTTTTTTTGAACTATGCCGATAAGCAAAGTTTAGAAATCCAAGTTTTTAAACTAAGTCAAATAATATTTGTAATTGATTTGTGTAGTACATTTAAACAGTCACATTTTAAAACTTTGCAGTTCAGAACACACACAGCTCTGGGTTAGTGAATAACGTTGTTCGCAAAAAATACAAAACCACAGTGGATAATTCCAATAGATTTTTCAGTCACTCTTTGACTCCTGAGAGCCATTATTTGACTGCATTCAGCTCGCTGGGCCATCAGCCTCCATATCGGAGATAGCCCACTGGATATAAGAATAGCCCTGGTGTGTTTGTGGCATGCATAGTGTAGGGGTGGGCATAGTTGGCAGAGTACTACTATGCGGTATTCCTCGAAAATTGAACAAAAACTCAGTGAATTCCAATTCCGCAACTACGCTCTGTCGAACTCCAAATTAATAAAACAGAAACCTCATATACTTTTGATAAAATAACAAGTATTTCTGTCTTTACATGCTAAAATGCATATAGTCAGGGGGGCGTGGCTAGCAAGCTACAATGGCGGACGGAGTCTGCTAGAGCTCCGGTGCCGCCGGGGCTTAACCATCCTGACAGGAGCTTCTGGGGGGGCCCAAACGAATCGCAGCAGGAGGCTTGGGAGCCGCAGAGACACTCGGAACCCCTGGTCCAAGTTTGGAGTAGCAGCGAGGGAGAACGGCCGGAGGTTGCGCCCGAGGTGTTTGCGGCCTCCCTCCTCGTGGGCAGCCGGGGACTAGATTTTTGAGCGGCCCGAGGGACCTCGGGTACTAAAAACCGGAAGTGCCGCACCTGGACCGGGGTGTACAGCTGAGCGCCCGGAGCCTCAACCGGACCGCCCGGGTGTCCTGCGTTGGGAGAACTGCCCCGTGACCGGAACGTCCCGACTGCGGGGGGCGCCTGGGAGCGGCACGGCCTGCACACATCGCGGCGCGGGACTGGCGGACCCTGTGAGCTGGACGGCACCTCCGCAGCAACACCGCTGAAGGTAGGGAAGCGGGGGTGACGATAACTGGACTCAAATTTGTGTGGCGCTCCCCCCGACCCCCGCTCCCTTCATCTCCCCATTCTTTCCTCCCCGGTTGGCTGCCAGGACGGGCTGGACCCCTGAGTGCTTCTGAGTCCATCTCCCGATACCGAGTGACGAGAACCCCGGGGAACCGGGACACTGCGCAGACACTGAGGCGGCCTAGACTGCGCTGGAACCCTAGGCACCGCGGCGCATCGGACTTTTGAGCGAAGGGCTGGCCAGAGCAAAGGCCCTATAGGAGGTCCCCCTGGGTGAGCGGCAGTGGGCACGAGTACTGGCGGGGACACCCGGCGATATTGGCGGCATTTTGTTGGGCATTCTCCCGGCACGGCTGAACGTATCCGATCCGTACCGGCCATGGGGCGCAAAAATGCCAAACCACCGGACAGCCGAGAAGGCCCAATTATGGCTGTGACCACCCAGGTGACTGCAGCGGGGGAGGCCCCCCGAGGACGTCCGGCCAGGACCCCAGTGGGGACCAACAAATGGACAAACTGGACCTAATTTTAAAGGAGATTAGAGACTCTAGGACGGTGATGGAATCGCAACTGGGTACCCTGACTACCAACCTCTCCTTACTAAAAGCTGATCATACTAAATTGGCCGACAAAGTCAAAGACCAAGGAATGGCGATAGCAGATATGACACCGACGGTTGCGGACCACACGGCCTCCGTCCAATGGCTGAAGCAACAGGTAGTGTCCCTGATGGACCGTGGGGAGGACGCGGAAGGCCGTAATCGGCGGAATAACATTTGCGTCATTGGCCTGCCGGAACGCAGTGAGGGGGCCCGCGCGACCGAATTTATGGAACAGTGGTTTCGCGACTATGTGGCCCCTGAGGGACTATCATCATTGTTCTGTGTGGAGAGGGCGCACCGGGTCCCCACTGGGCAGCCCAAACCTGGCCGGCCGCCACGCCCGCTGATCGTCCGGATACTCAATTATAGAGACAGGGACACCTTGCTGCAAAAGGCCCGAGAAAAATACCTCATAGAGTTTGAAAACCGGCGCATCTCCCTGTATCCAGACTATACTAATGTGGTACAGAAGCAACGATCATCGTACTTCGAGGTCAAGAAGAGACTCCAGAAGGCCAAGCTACGGTATGCTCTACTATTTCCGGCCCGCCTCAAGATAGTGTACAATAGGAAGACGCACTTCTTCGAAAGCCCCACTGACGTGGAGGAATGGCTTGAGGTGATGGACATTGAGGGTGACCAGGCCATAACCCCAGGAGCGTCGGTGGATACGCCCCAGCAAGACTCGGAACAAGCGGATGAAGCGTCCCTCGCCTTGGGCACGGGGCCGGGACGCAGGAGGCCCTCACGAGAACAGCAGGAAGATGGACAGCGGGGAGCCATCGCCCTGGTGGGCAACTTCAGGGAAGATCAGGCTACTATTAGTATGATCCACTCGGACTCTGAACACAGTATGGTACTGTTTCCGACTGTGACGCCTAGAGCTGCGGATGAACTACTGGACAACGGACGCGAGTGATCACCGGCGGAGATAGGAACAGCATACCCTGAAGATCACTGATATCCTTTTTCTGTTACCTGCCGGATGGCAGCACACACACGGGTGGGAGGAGGGAAGGAATGGATGACAGGCTAATATTGCAAAATACTGTACACTTGTGAGGGACGGGACAGAGTACATGCACCTCACAAATGACACACTGGTAGAGACTGAGGCAATGTAGAGGGGGTCCCGAGAGAACTTGGCACTGGAGTGGGACCCCCCGGAAGATATTTGGAATTGTTATCCTGATATTTACGCCCCTGGCGGCGCCGTTGAGACGGCGGCACCAAACTGAATGGCTAATTGGGTTAGATCTGTGCCTGGCCACCCCCCCACTGGCGTATGCACACATATTTGGTTGGTTCTGTTGCAGATTTTCTTGTTCGGCTCAGCAATGTTTTCATGCTGTGCCAGGTTAGTTTTGTTCTGGGGAGGGCTGAAGTACGTCTCCTGGCAGGCAATTGCGTCGTGCGCTAAGAGGTGCATGGCGTCATACAGTGATTATACCTGGGTCCGGTCATGGCTGAAACTATAGCGAGGTATAGACTGACAACCTGGAATGTGCGTGGGCTTGGGGCCATTCAGAAAAGACACCGGATCCATGCATTCTTATTACGTAATCACGCTCAAATCACCTTCATGCAGGAATCGCACTTGACAGTGTCCGAAGCAAACACCTTACGGAAGAGATAGAGGGGAACCGTAATTTCCACTTCCTACTCCGCCTTCTCCAGGGGGGGCTACTATTTGGGTACGCCATGGTACCCCTTTTGTAGAACTAGACCGGAGGGTGGATGAGCAGGGGAGGTATGTCCTAGTGAAGGGTACACTAGATGGCACCCTGTTGGTCCTGGGTAGTGTCTATGCCCCGAATTTTGATCAGGACACATTCCTCGCTAGGGTTGGTCGAGCGCTGGCAGATTGGGTAGGGGTCCCCTGGATCCTGGGAGGGGATTGGAATATGGTACTAGATGTGGGGCTGGATAGATCACACCCCCCTCTATAACTGACTGGAATACATAGAATGATGGACATGTTCCAAACTTGGCTTGCGGGATGGGGACTGGTAGACGTGTGACGTGCATTTCACCCAACCCACAAAGAATACTATTACTACTCACCAGTACACAACCTACACACACGACTGGACAGATTCCTGTGCTCTGCATCTCTGCTGTCCAAGTGTTCCTCATCCGAGTATCTGGCTAAAACCTTTTCGGATCACAGACCACACACATTAGACCTGCAGTGGGGTAGGGTGCCGTCCCCGGTGCCGACCTGGAGGCTCGACCCGCAGCTCTTGGAGGATGGCCCCTTCCGCAGGACACTGTCAGAGGCCCTAGATAACTACTTCCGGGAGAACTGGGACACGGCAACGTCGAACTTGGTGGTGTGGGACGCCATGAAAGCGGTAATGCGAGGGGCGGCCATTGGCCAACTGGTGGGAGCCCGGCAGGAAATTCACAAGAAATTGTGCGGGATCGAGGATCGGTTGAAAACCCTGGAGAGGGAGGCGAGCGTGGATCCTACCCGAAAGGGGGATCTACAGACTAGCAAAATCGAACACACGGAGCTATTGGAAACGTTATGGGTCATAGACCATAAAGAGTACCTATGGCGACAGCAGGCTGAATCAGACAGATCCGGGGCTCTGCTAGTCCGCCTGGTGCGAGACCGCCCTGACACCCCGGTTATCACACACATTCGAGACGGGTCGGGTAGACTAGTACACACACAGTCAGAGACTAACACGGCATTCCGAGATCACCTGCGGACCTTATACACCACTTTCCCCGTGACTGCTGCCGACGAGGTCAGTGACTTCCTACGAGACCTACCTCTTCTGACCCTGACCAGGGATGAGCGAGAGGGGATGGCCGGACCCATTACTCAGCAAGAAATACGAATAGCACTCCGATCCCTTAATCATGGCAAGACGCCGGGGATGGATGGACTCCCGGTGGAGTTCTACCAGACTTACTCTGCCACCCTGGTGCCTGTTTTAGAGACTGTCTACAAGACATCGTATGAGTTTGGGCATTTACCTGAATCAACGATGCAGGCCCTAGTTACCTCCATCCCTAAACCTGGTAAGGACGCTTTGGAGCTGACTAACTATAGACCCCTCTCGATGCTCTCCACAGAGTATAAGATACTCAGTAAGGCCATTGCTCTAAGAATACAGGCCCGACTCCCTGCTCTGATTCACCCAGACCAGTGTGGTTTCCTCCCCGGAAGGAGTACCTCCCAAAACATGCGGAGACTCCATTCTCTAATGGCGGCCACACCGCGGGAAATGCCCAGGGCTGGTTGTGTCGCACTGGATCTCCGGCAGGCGTTCAACTCCCTGGCATGGCCGTTTATGTTCGAGGTGTTGAGGCGCTTTGGCTTCCCAGATTCACTGCTTAAACTGATACAACTATTATATACAAACCCCACTGCTAAGGCATGTACCAGCAGATACATCTCGGACAGCTACCCCATACATAGGGGTACCCGCCAAGGTTGCCCATTGTCGCCCCTTTTATTTGTATTGACGTTAGATGTCTTGGCTATCGCTCTCAGAACTCACGCAGAGAGGGTGGGTATCTCCATAAGAGGGACCCACAACTTGATCTCGATCTATGCGGATGATATCCTGCTGTACTTCCGAGACTTGGAAGGGGGCCATGCGCCGTTAGCGGCCATACTTGACCGCTTCGGAGCTGTGTCAGGATTAGCCGTTAACCCGGCAAAATCTACAGGATTCTACTTCAGGGCACTACAGCACCCCCCAAATATTCAATTTGGCGGACACTTGATTCCAATAGCGCAGTCCACGTTTAAGTACCTAGGTATTAACGTATACAGATTGCCTGAGGATCAGATTGAGGGTTACATACGTAGAGCCATTAATGGTCTGCGCGGTAGTGTGGGATTCTGGACGTCACTACCCTTAACAGTCATGGGTAGAATTGCCGTCTCTAGGATGGTGATGCTCCCTCATATACTATAATATTTCGTCAACCTACCAGTCCTTATCCCTCGACAAGACTTTAATACGCTGAATACGATCCTAACCACGCTGGTATGGGGGACCGGAAGGAGGAGAATTAGTCTCCGGAAACTGCAACTGAGTACCAGACGGGGAGGCCTAGGGGTGCCGGACTTTCGGGGTTACTACTATGCGAGCCAGCTTCAGTGGCTGGCGAGATGGATTGCAGGTAGGGATCTACACGAGATTGACCTCACGTCTGATAGACTGGCACGGGGCGAATTACACTCTCTGCTTCTGCCTGGAGCCAGGATCCCTCGGGACTGCCACCCTCTATTACACACTGCCCTACTGTGCTGGGGGAAAGCACTGGCGTACATGTCAGAGGCCTCGCCTTACGCTGACAACATACCTCTACTAGGCGTGCCGACGCCGCAAGGACGACTGTCACGAGGCAGATCTCAACCCTGGACTGATGCAGGGGTAGACACAGTGGGTGATCTTTTTGGGGACGACACACTATTAGATCACCACTCCTTTTTGCAAATCACGGGGGCACCCCCGAAGCTCTACATCCTACATGCCACAGTGTCACATTATGTATGAACTAATTAGGCCCCGCAGCGAGTTAAACCTGCACAGCATGAACTGGTACACCTTCTTTATAATATGGGTAATGGGGGACGCCTGGTACACTGGCTCTACACTGGGGTTAGGGAACACGCTGCAATATCTCTTAACTCACTCCTGGACATTAGACTCCGGCGAGGTACTGACAGAGGGAGCTTGGAAGGTTATCCTAGAACACCTTAGAAAGGTGTCTCGGAACGTTAAGTTTAAGTTCATACAAGCCATGGTATTACACAGGGCATATCTCACCCCCCACAGACTACATAAAATGTTTCCAGACTCCCCCCATTGCTGTCCTCGGTGCAGAGCTGACGAGGCCGGCCTTCTCCATATGCTGTGGGCGTGCCCTTGTCTGTGGGGCTACTGGGGTGGGATTTGCCAGGCCCTTAGTACAATCACGGCCCTCCCGGTCCCGGAGGAGGTACTGCCTTGCCTGATTGGTCACCGGAAACGCCCTAAACCCCACAAGGCCCAGGTGAAGTTCCTAGACTTAGCCTTGCTGTTGGCAATCACGGTCCTAACCATGAGGTGGAAGTCTGCCAGGCCTCCCGACCTAGAGGTATGGCGTTCTGACTTACTCAGATGGGGCAGAGCAGAGGGAATGGTTTTGCGTAGGGAGGAAGAGGGAGGACAACGGAAATACCCGATTGCGCAGGAGTGGGAGCAGATGCTACTGGAGGTGGAGGAAATGGAGGGAGAGCAGGAGCCACTTCATGCAGACGGCCCCTAGGAGGGACAGAGCGGGGAGCGAGGTGGGATGGATATGTAGCGACCTAGCCCAGATAGCGTGCAGGTTGGTCAGCTGAGCATGAATACACTAGCTGAGATGCTAATGATTAAGGCCTGGACAGTATACCAGGTACTTGAATGGACCAGGAGACGTACGAAAAGGGGTGGAGGGAGAGGGGTGGGTGGGGAGAGGACAGACTGAGAAGATCATGGACGATTGTTATATATATAAGCCGAATGCACAGCAATGTAAGAGAAACTATACTGGAGGTGAATGGAGTATACTGTTTTACGGTTTAAGACTGTGCACGAATTATACGATCTGTTAGTAACAAGCTCTTACGGCTGCATCTTGATGGTCTGGAGTTACTAGTTGAGGGAGTTAAAAGAAAAGACTGTTCACTGATCGAATGTGTAATTGTATAATGTGATGATATGCAGTCGCTAATAAAGAGTTGAAAAAAAAATGCATATAGTCATTTCACAAAAGTGAAAATGAAAATTTAGTAAGCAGTGATAGAGGTGATGATTTTGGGATCCTCCGTAACCTAGGGAGAGAACCAAGCGGATGCCTTGAAAACAAGTTAAACTAAGGGGAGGGAAAATAGAACAATGAACCTAGGAAAATTATATTACATTAGTATGGTGTGATGACCTATCCCCATCCCATTGTCCAATCACATGTAGGGTATTCACGAATATTGAAACATTGGGGGGTGGGAGATACACGTAGAATAGTATAACTAAGGTAGGCTCAGTCAGTTAGTTTTGTCAGACTTGTCACAGACCTGTCTCTGACCCATCACTGAAGCAGACAACGGCAGAGGCCACGGAGGTCAGAGACGCTGCTTGAGCACTCTGACAGAAGAATCAAGAAAGGAGAGATGGAGAGAAAGAAGAGCCGGAGAGATTGCTGAGGGAGAAGAATCTGTCCATCCAGAAGGGGGAAGAATCAAGGAAAGTAGCACCAGAGAGGGATGTAACTCTGGCGTTACACTTAGAAGAGGTTAACCTGTCCTGTCCTGAACCTGTCCTGAACTGTTGGTTCCTGACTACTCAGGAGTCCCTTTTCCAGCACAAACCATTCTAGGTAAATACAAGTCAGCGACTGTTCCACCCCTCAACCACCATCTCCCAAATACAGCAGCAGATCATCGGCGTAGAGGGAGATCATGTGTGTCCTCCCTCCCAGACACATGCCTTGGTGATGTCCCTGCTGTCTGAAAATTGCCGCTAGTGGTTCAGTTGCCAAAGTAAACAGTGGGGACAGTGGACAGCCCTGCCTGGTATCTCTCTATATATTGTACAAGTGTGATATCGCCCCATTTGTCCTAATGTGTGCAGTTGGGTGGTTGTATAGTTGTTTTAACCACTTGATCCATCTCTCACCTATACAGAGGCGTTCCCTTGTGGCATATAGGAAGTTCCATATCACCGAGTCAAATGACACCTAGTCGGTATAAACCTGTTCTGGTCCTCGTGTATAAGCCGTGTCATGTGGGGTAAAAGTCAAGAGGCCAGGATTTTCCTCAGGACTTTGAAGTCAACATTGAGCATAGGGAGGGGATGGAAGTCCGACGCTCATACCTCCGAACCCTTTGTCTTCGGGAGGGGTACAACCAGGGCATCTCTGGTAGAGGGCGTCGATTCACCCTTATCCCAGGCCTCCACGTATAAAGCCTCCGGTTTTGGAGCCACACAAACAAATGATGGGCGGGATGCTGAACAAATCATACATTCACCCCCAGTCAAGAGATCTGGGTTAAATCCATTGTTCTTTTGCTCACCATGCCACCCCAGTTTAGACCCAGCCCTATGAAAATCAGTCTTGACCCTGTGCCTCATTGGAACAGTCCAGGCCAAACTGCCAAGCCATGTCCTCCCTGGACCGGAAGCAAGCATCCTGGGACTGGTTTCTGGGTATTGCCTTTCATCAGCCAGGCTATCTTGGATCCAGTGGCACAGTGAGCAAGGGACCTACGTCTGGGCATACCGATCCCACTTAGGGTGAAAAGTACTACACAAACAAATGATGGACGGATTGCTGAATAAATTGTATATTCATCCCCAGTCAAGAGATCTGGTTTAAATCCATTGTTCTTTTGCTCAGCATGTCACCCCAGTTTAGACCCAGCCATATGCAAATCAGTCTTGACCCTGTACCTCAAGGGAACCGTCCAGACTGTACTGCCAAGCCAGGTCCTCCCTGGACTGGAAAAAAGCATCCTGGGACCGGTTTCTGGGTATTACCCTTCATCGGCCAGGCTAGCTTGAATCCAGTGGCACAGTGAGCAAGACACCCACGTCTGGGCATACCCATCTCACTTAGGGTGAAAAGTGATGGACGGAATGCCGAATAAATCATACATTCACACCCAGTCAAGAGATCTGGGCTAAATCCATTGTTCTTTTGCTCACCATCCTACCCCCGTTTAGACCCAGCCATATGCAAATCAGTCTTGACCCTGGACCTCATGGGAACAGTCCAGACCGAACTGCCAAGTCAGGTCCTCCCTGGACCGGAAACAAGTATCCTGGGACCGGTTTCTGGGTATTACACTTCATCATCCAGGCTAGCTTGAATACAGTGGCACAGAGAGCAAGGGACTCACCCTTTGGGCATACCCATCCCACTTAGGGTGAAAAGTGCTACGCAAACAAGTTTTGGAGCCAGCATCTGCACATATGTTGAGTAAAACCCCATTTGCAGACAATCCGGTCCCTGGCCATCTCTTTGAGTAAAGCACAAATTTCCATTGTTGTCATAGGCCCTCCCAGGCTCACCCGCAGAGTAGGTTCCAATGTCCCTAGGGGCAGAGCCACCAAAAAGTCAACTAAACCCTCCCACATATGTGGGCTCAGCTCACTGTACAACCCCTCATAGTAGTCACTAAAAGTCTTGTTTACCGCCTTGGGGATGTACAGTACCGTCCCCTCCGCTGACCTAATCTGGGTAATGGGGAAGCCGCCAGTTTAGGGGTGCACGAACCATGTGAGCAGTCTACCCGCTCTGCCCCCCTCAGCATATACTTGAATCTGGTACTCACATAGGTCCAGGCATTGCAGCTGCTCCAACGCCTTTTTGCGTTCCCTCCTCGTGTCTTCTAGTCTTTTATGCGTATCCTCATTTGGCCATCAGTCGGGCCTCCCATCATTGAGTTTAGCCTCTAGTCTGTTAAGCTCCTCTAGTTTTTCCTTCCTCATCCCCACTGTTCGGCCCAAACAGTGTCTTCTCACCACTACCTTAAAGCTTCCTGCTCCATTGTCCTAGAGCTGGTCGTATCCTGGTTAAACTGAAAATACTCAGAAACTGCTGTCTGTAAAGAGGCTCAGAAACATGCATATTCAGGAAAGCAGGATCAACCCGCCAAGTGGGGGTCAAGGTGGGCTCTGCCAGGGGGCGTACATGGATTAATAATGGATTATGATCTGATAATGTGCGCCCCAGATATTCAGTGTGGGCTATAGTGGGTCCCTGATGGGCCAAACAGGTATACATGTCTAATCTAGTATGTAGGCTATAAAGTTGTGAGTAGTATGAGTAGTCCTGTATAATCCTATGTTGAAATCTCCAGATGTCCCCACCACTCCAACCATTCCCTGAACACCTTCATCACCTAGACACTAGTGTACCATTTAACGGGGGTGGTTGATCTGTCTAGACCAATATCAGCCACACAGTTAAAGTCTCCCCCTTTCAGGGTGTTTGTTGTGTCTAGTAAGAAGAGGGGTGCTAACAGTTGCCTCAGATATTGCACCTGGTCCTGATTTGGGGCATAGATGCTTCCCAGCGTAATCACTTTGCCCAGTAACCTGCCCTGTAACAGGACATAGCTGCCCTATGGGTCTATTAAGCAGCGGTCCAATTCAAAGGAGGTGCCAGCCCTGATTCACACTAGTGTCCCCCTCGAGAACGCCGAATAGGTAGTGGCGTATAGTTGACCTTGCCTTGTACACGATAGTTGTGTTCCCTCTTCAAGTGTGAGGGGGTATCTCCTGCAGAATCACTATGTGTGCCCCCCTATGTATGAGGTAACTATGAATTATGTGGTGCTTTGAGGCCAACCCCATTCCCCTCACATTCCAGGATATCATTTTCACTTCATGGTACAGTTGCAACATGGTAGGCATATTTATGCTCTAATGCCCTGCCAATCTCCAGCCCCCAGCCATCCCAAGGGTGAGGAGTTGGCCTAAAGGCTAGGGCATTCGGCCTCAAATCTGGGGAACCCGGTTTGAGTCTCGGCAATGACGCTGAACATCCTGTGATTCTGGGCAAATCACTTAATCTCTCTCTGTGCCTAACCACAATTTTTTTTTTTTTAATGAATGGGTCCTCATGTAACACAACTGGTGCTATGTTAAGCGCTCTGATACCCGATACCTTCAGGTCAAGTTTGCGCTATATAATATTCCATAAAATCCTGCAAGAATGAAAAACATCAGAAGTAGATGGCCTCCCTTAGTTCCCTAGCATATGCTATCTGATCAGGGAGGTTTCAAGGAGCTGACCACCAAAGCAGTCCCCTCCTCCCACCCAAGCGTCAGGGATAAAAGTCCCTCCTGTAGCGGGTAGTACCTATTGAGTAGAGTGTCTCAAACCTTCCTGGCCTAGTCCCCTCTTGCCACCTCTGTTATCAAGCCATCTTCACAATTCTAAATGTCCCCATCCGAGGCAGGAGGAAAGGACCCATTCCTCTTATCTTACCATAGGGTGAGGGCCAGTCTCTTTGATCGCTGCTAGATAAGATAGTCTGCTATTTGTGGGTTCACCACAGGGAGCACCATCTCACACTGGGCAGAGTCCCCAGTCCGACTCCTGAGGTGCCATAACCTCTGCAACCACCTGTAGTGCCGCCAATCTTTCCTGCGCTGTCTGGGATGAAGATTCTCCTTGGGACCACTCAGTCTGGTTTCAGACCCATTCATAGCACCAAAACTGCCCTCATGGCTGCCATGGATGATATCCACATGACTTTGGAAAGAGACGACACAGCAGTCCTCTCCTTCGGTACCTCTCCACAGCATGTGACAGTCTCCCACCCCATCCTCATTCAACTCCTATATGACATTGGAATCCAAGGATATGCACTTCGATGGATCTGCTCCTTTCTAACTGGTGCCTGTCACCATACCCCTCGCATGCCCACTACCTCATCAGCGGAGCTCCACAGTATACTCCTTAAGCCTGACTCTTTTCAGTATTAACATGATCCCTCAAGCCAGCATCACTCTCATGACACCCTCTCCTATGCTGATGGCACACATGTAATTCTATCCCTTGTGGAAAAGATGCCCAGTTCCCAGATCAAGTTCAGTGCTTGTATGACTGAGATTTCCCACTGGATAATGACCGACTGTCTAAAGCTAAGACACCAACAACGTTAAATTGTGAACTTCCGGAAGATCACCTTACAGTGGGACTCCACTTGGTGGTCAGAGCCAGGACCAAACCCTACCCCAACCTTCCATGCCCAGTTTACACCTGGTAAACTGTCTCTCTGCTTTGAAGGTAAATGTTTCATTATTAATTGCCACATTAATCTTACTAATCAGGGATGGAAAGGCCTGGAGAGTGTTGGTAGTAACTGACGATTGCGCATGTGCCCTGAGCTGCTGCACTACGGGAAACAGCGTTTACAACGCTATTTTCACAACGCATAGCCTTAAATGCGGTTGCTACAACCACTGCGTTGTTACCACATGCACCATTATATCGCAAGTCGTAACAACAACTTGCTGTAGGGGGCATGCAACACCAGGGAATGTGTTAAATTTTGAATCGAGCACCTTCCCTGCTGTTGCACAAACTGGAGTAGGAAGAGTAATTAATACTATTCCTAAATCCAGCGCGCCCCCTACAGCAAATCGTTATGACTTGTGATGTAAGGCATGTGTGCCGCGTTGTAAAGCCATGCGTGCTGAATGTATGCATAGTAACGTCATACATTCCTCCAGTACCAGCCTGCAAATATGTCCCAATCTCTTTCTTGACCCCCAGAAAGGAAGCCCTTTGAGCTAGAACTTTTGCTGTGAAGTTGGGAAAATGGACACTTTACTGGTACTGGTACCCATTACGTATGGTCTATTATTACGAGCACTGTGGATTAAGATATCACGGTCCTTTGTCACGTGGCCCATAGAGACATTTTAGTTGAGCATGAGCATGTTGCAGCTTGCCTGCTGCTATTGCGCACGTTACTGCACGTCTTTATTATTGCAATATTTCAATGACTGCTTTCACATGAGAACTCATCGCTGTGTTTACAGTGTGCATGTTCCTGGGATTTTGACTGAACATTATGTGCAAGGTCGAACAACAATGCCCCTTGTTATTTTATTCAGGCCAGACCTTAGCCCTTAGACAAAACATACCGATGCTGCTGTTGTTTGGACAATGTATTTTGGTTTTTAGTAGGGTACACAAATTAGGTGAGACACACTTGCAGAGGGACCTTTCCAGGGAGTAAAGCGAAACAGCACCTATGATATAAATCTACAATCTATAGGCTAAGGTGCAGGGTCTGCTGACAAAGCCCAGAGAGCTTCTAACATATGATAATACTTCTTCTTAGCAAGGGGAGAATGATTAGGCTCTATTGTCTTTTTTAGGATGACCCTTCATGATTTATGGACTGGCTGCAATGCTGACTGTTTTCGTACTATGCATTTTCCTGCTTGTTGTGACACGTAAACTGTATGTTAGGGCACGTTAGGTCAAATAAATATTTTAAACTATTTTGTGTCTCTGTCGGATCTTATTGTGGATGAGTACAGGAGTGTGAGCGAAAGGTTGTGTCTTGTTACCGCGATTCCTGAGAGATCGAGGAGTGTTGTGTTCTGGGGGTGTCTAATCACTTGGTTCTCTGTGAGTGAGTAGGAGAGCAAGTGAGACACTATAGCTAGTCGGTACTGGGCTTGTGGATACTAAGGTGGAAGGAAGACCTAGTCCCTATACACCAAGGTCCCATAATCCTGCGCATAGTTCTGTGTTTGTGCAGAACCCCTGCAACATGGTGTCAATGTTTGGTCTGGTTCTTATTCGAGAGACTCCTGAGTAGTGCTTGTGCTTGTCCACAGTTTCCTTTCACCGGTTTTCCGAGATGTCTGTGGTGAGTGGCTTAGCCTCCTAAATTGGTGTATTTATAGGTTTCTCAAGCTTGAATTTTAAGAGGTTTTATTTATCCTCTAGACCTGGTATTGCACTACATGTCGATCCTTTATTTGTCCCATTTCTAATATGTCAAAGCCGATTACTATTGCGGCACCTAAACGCTCTACAGTTACAGCGTATTTGACTCAATGTGGAGTCCCCAATGCGAGGGCTGATATAATTTTTGTTGTTGAGGTGGATACGGCTTACTGCTTCGAGGTCTCTTAATCTTGGGTTACATTTCCAGCAGTGGATGGGAATGATAATTTCTTTCATGAATATACAGCAGGCGCGGTATTTCAGAATTATCACCCTAATCGATTACTTGAAGTTCTGTTGACGGCCTGGGAGCATACTATTTGGTTCAATTGCGCCCTTCCTCACTCTGTTTCTGTGGTCAGTTTAGGACCCTTCTCAGTCGATAGTACCACTTGGCCCAGGTTGGCTGATTTCACACCTCATCCAAATTATCTTAGCAGAGCAATGTCAGTTACATACTTCAATGATACATATACATAGAAGTTTCATACAATTTATGTCACGTGATATTCAAGTGGGTCTGGCTGGAGCTGCCCCATAACCACCAGGACATGGTGATGATCTTGTCATTAGTCCCATCATGAATAATTCAGTGATGGGCAAGCGTCCACAGAATTGAGATGATCTGCCATATTGGCCTGCATAGAAATTTGAGGCTGTTTTTCTGCATACTACTCCTGTAGAAAAACACAGGATCCTTATGCTGAGATTACTGAGTGGTATTGTTCCTGCTTTAGCTGATTGCACCACCTGGGGAACGGTGTTTGCTGCGGTGGTATACACTGTGCTTTGCACCCCCTGCATGAGCATTCTACTGAGCATCCTCAAGAAGGTTCAACATGAACACGGGGCTGGCCCAGCCCTAGAGTTGGGGATGAGATTAGTGGGCATGTTCCCTATTGTCTCCAACATGATTCTGGCCAATGTCAAAAGTGAGGCAGTTAGCTTGCAAGTGCGTCAACGCCTATCGGCTGTGGCGCACGTTGACAAGCAAGGGCAGTTCCCGATTATTATTGCTGATGTGTTCACATCATTGGGTCGCAATAGTTTGGGAGGAAGACCTTTTACTCAGGTACAGAATAATACTCCTCCTGAAAAGGAGGGTTGTCCAGCCTTTCCTAAAAAGGATTGGAATAAACATCAGCTGCAGCAGCAGCAGAAGCCTGGTTCACGTGCTTGTTTGCCACCAACTGACGGTTCTGAATGTAGATATGATTTGTGTGACCGCTTTAAAATTAGGACGCCATCGAGGTTCCAGGTTCCTGATCCTTGTTCTCCTCCTTCCTTTCAGGATATGTCAGATCAACAGTTTGGTGGAGGAGGACGTCAGTGTCGCAGAGAAGGTCATTTTGTGCAAACAAGACGCAACCCGCAGCACTAGTTTGCTGTAAAAGCCAAACAGGAGGGACCACCTCAATATTATGCCCGCTTCTGGATGAAAAAAGTTGCCGCTTTGACAGCAAAGTATGCCTCAGACAGTGAGAATCCTGCTCCTCGACAGGAGTTGGGCGGTGACCCTCCTTGACAGCACGGCAGAGGTTACCATAGTGCGACAGACACTCCACCGACCTCTGAAGGCAAAAGCAACTGACACTTTTATTACAGTAGAGACAGCTGATACTCGAGCCACTCCTCCAGATAGACTTTATGAAGTAACCCTAAAATATTAAATGGCCAGTTAAAACAGTGTTTTGGGAAAACCTCACTTATTCACATGACTTTTATTGGTGGAGTCTGATTAGCCTCCCCCTTTTTCCTAGCTTCCTCTAGAGGGGAAGATATTTTTCTTCCTAGTTTTTTAAAATATGTCACTGATGATGACAAAATGGCATTTGCCTCCAAATGGGCTTTAGCCTTAGCCCCGGCGGTATATTGCAATCAGGCAGGTTGGAACGAGGGTTCCCCAGTTCATGTTATGCCTTTGCATTCTACAATTAAATAGGACGCAAACGCGTCTGATGGAGCAAGGATTCGCATATTACGCAACTTGCTTGTATTCATGAACCTCGAATAACTTGTAACAATGTAAATCAACCTCTTTGTCTTACTAATTTTCCCTTTATTCTGACATTTGGGTTGTCCTAGTGACGCTTGCATATGTGTTTACTAACTCAATAACGTTTGTATCCAAAATGGCCGCTGCTTGGCGGGTTTCTTTCTGCGCATGCGTTAGTCACACTCACGTGACGTGACGTACTTGCAGTTCTGGTGGGAATCTTTGCGCTTGCGCACTGGCTTTTAAAATGGTTGCTTGTGTCCTCACATGGTGAAGCTTGCGCTGTTGTTTCGTGTTCTTGTCTGTCTGCACTAATCTCTCACGCCATAGTATATTTTAAGTAAAGGGGTATAGAGTAGCTATTCATGGTATACAGTGTATTCCTTTATTTCTATGTTTTAATTTGTTTTCGCTTACTTTTCATGTACCGCGATATTGAGGGTCTGAGGGACACTCGAGAATCCATATTGAAATGCTGTTCTGCGCATGACAGACTTCGGCCGGTGACATTGAATGACTGCCAACCAGAGGTGGCGGCCAAACCGTGCCTGGGAAGATGCACCTTCACCCAGCCGAAGAACCGAAATGTTCTGCATTTGCAACATTTGTAATGTTTTCCATTGTATTCTGTAGAATAAGTCATGGGAAACCCAAAATCAATAGGCGGTCCCAGAATATGCAAAACTAGGCTTGTAGGAATAAATTGTGATTGATGTGTTGACCTATCCTACTTGGGGACGAATCGAAATTGGAGATTCTGACACTTGCAACATTTGGGGGGTGGTACACTGACCCGAAAACAGTATAACTAGCCTGGGTTTAGCTAGAGAAATTGTCCGACTTATCCGAATAGCTGACCTGTCATTGACCCAACGCACTCAATAGGTGACTGACACAGAGGGCTGCGGAGCACTCTGTCCGAAATATTCCATAAACTCAGAGGTTTTACTAAACCTTAAGTGCTGGCGGAGCACTTTGCTGGGGAATTCGCTACCCCAATCTGGCTGATAGCTGCAGAGAGGGTGGAGCGCAGGGGTTGCTTCCAAACTGCGGGTGCTGGTCGTTCCTTGGTGGTCCTGTCCTGATCCTAATCTGGGTTTCCTGTCCTGTCCTGGGGTGTCCATTCTGCACCTGCTGTCCTGTCGATGACTGTCCTTCCTTGGGGTTTTTCCTGTCCTTAACTGACCCGTGGCCAGGGTTGTTCTTCACACCAGTCTAGGTAAATATAGCGCTAAAAAGTCTATACTGCACCTTCTATCTTTCTGTCTTTGCTTTAATAAAGACATACCTTTGCATATGTTAATTTCCATGCTTTTCGCAAACTAGTAAAGGAAAGTCATACATTTATTTTCCTTAGCATGTTCCTATGTTTCCCTACCTTCAAAGCACATTTTTCTCCATACTGTTTATGAAATATAGATGTGGTTCATAATTTTATCCTATAAGCTGATTGAAATAAGGTTGCTAGAACTATAGCGTGTTCCATTCTTACCCACCCTATAGATGTATAGGATTCTAAAATTCTCACCCATCCTTTTTGAAGCATTATCTCAGTAGTGATATTCAATGTATGCTCCTTAAATTTGCCCCATCTATAGTTATTCATTCCTACGTTTCATCCCTGCAAAGTTTGATTAGTATGTTTCTTGTTCTTATCTTCCTTTAGACTCATAAATGGTTGCCCTGATTTTCTTCCAATATGGATATGTGCTCTTTGTTATCTTGATTATTGATTGCTTATTGATTATAAACTGTATGCTTTCTGAATCTGAACCTTAGATAAAGGTTTTGAAACTTCCTGAGTTTGTGGTCATTTATGAATATAAAGAAATATAAAAGTTGGTATTTGGTTGTCTGCCTTTCTTTTACAGCTAGCTCTCTGATCCATTGTGATCATAGGTACCCGTAACGCTGGATTGGTAAGTCGGGTACAGAAGAATTAAATAGGAAGGAACCAGGGTTACTGGTACTAGAGTGTGAGGTCACCTGATTAATGTATATGATAAATTGAAATATATGGGCCCGATACGTGTATGGTAAAATTATTGGCCGGGTGACCTGCGCGCTCTATCAGTAATTTTTTGGTAGCAGAGCTATGGTTAGGGACTAGTTAAAGTTAGGTAGGACTAGTTAAGAAGCTAGATAGGTCGGATGCTGCTATAAAGATTTTGCTGCTAAAGTGTAAATATATTGTTGATAATAACTCGATCGATCACGCGAAATGTTTTGCTTTGAAAATTATTAAATGTTTTAAATTGTTTTTCTTATTGTTATATTGATATATGTATTAACCCACTCGTTAGTAATTGTTTAATGTTTGTCTGGAATCCCCGGGGAATTGAATAGCGGGTGGTGAGGAGAATCCACGCCGTAGTGAGGTCACTTACTAGAGGAAAATTGGTGCAGGTTAGGTAGAACTGGAAGCACTAATTAGGGTTTTCTGAATGTATGTTTGAATAAATGATAGCAAAGAGTTCGCTGGAAAAACTTCTATTGTGACATAACCTAGTAAGGGTCACACAGGGAGGAGTAGCAGGTTCATCAGAGCTTGGGTGATAGCAAAAGGGTTCACTGGCGAAACTTTAGACTTAGTATATATCCCGAAAAGAAGTGTATGAGTCGAAGGAGTAGTAGGTTCCTAATGCTTGAGTGAAGGGTAGGCAGAAGAGATCTATCCGTAGTGTATGAAAAGTAGACAGAAGAGGTTTACTTGCAGTAAAACGTATCTTTCCTTTCTAGACACTCGAGTACAGTGGCGAATGTGTTTACGTTGTTAAATAACTAAAGCACTTGCACTTTAAAAGAGAAATAAAGTTTCCGTTACCTTGGAAGGGAGGGAGTCAGTTGCGGAGCTGCTCTGACGCCACTCTGTGCCGCGCTGGTATTGGTCGAAACAGCGGGTGTGTAGCGGAGCTGGAATGGTAAAGGAGGGGTGAGTGCCGAAGCGTGAGAACCTGTCTCGCGAAAAGGCCGCGCACCCATTGGTCGAAATTAAAAGACGCACTTGGATTGGTAGTGATTTTGTAAACAAAGGTTGCTTGTAGGAAGTTATATGTGGCATACGTATAGACCACACACTAGACCTGATCCCAGACATTTAGGGTTTGAGAACGATCAGTGGAAAGGGCATAACACCAGCATTATGTACGGAAACAAGAGAAAGCTGACCCTTGTAAATAAAGTAAAGAATTAGTTCAAGAAGGACAAACCTATCAAAACTAGGGAAGGAGTTGTCATTCCACCACCTAATACTCCCGCATCTTTTATGATGATTGATAAAGGGTACCACTCCTTGGAAAATTGGGTGGAATACACGAAAGATGACGGAATTTTGGCTTTTCCGTTAGAAGGTACATTTAATGGCAGGATTCTATTTAATTTGAGAACCTGAATGAATGATTTACATCCCAGACCTAGATTAACGCAATACAAAGCATTAGAGGAATGGGAAATCAAAGTTTTTGAAAGAGACAAGCCCCGATTAGACAAAGGGTTAACCAAATGGTATCCGAAACTGAAAGAAGAAACCCGAGATAAAAAGATGAAACAATGGAGACAGAATATAATAGTCGAGGGACTATATCCAATGATGTCAATGGGTGGTTCTGTGGGGGAGAAAAAGGCAGAAAAGACCAAGCACTGGGTAACTAGTGGGGAATCGGATGACGATTATCTGGAAGACTTGTTCATGAAGAATCCGCCTCCTTATAACGAAGGACCCAGATCCTCTAGTGTAGGGGATGCTTCTCGAAGGCCTCCTCATCAGGAAGGGGCTAGATCTGTAAATGTAGGAGACAGCTGTCAGGTACTTTTTTTTTTTTTTAGTTTTATATAGCGCGAACTAGAACCAAACCAAATCAGTTATCAGAGCGCTTTACATAGCACCAGTTACGTTACATGAGGACACACTTTCATTTTTTTAGGCACGGGGAGATTAAGTGACTTGCCCAGAATCACAGGGGGTTATTGGCGTCGTTACCGAGACTCGAACCCAGATCCCCAGATCCGAGGTCGAGCGCCTTAGCCGTTAGGCCAACCCCTCTACCTTCCTACAATGAGGGCCTAGGACCCATAGGTGCTAGGGATACCTGTCCAAGACCACCGTTTTGCGGAGAATCAAGATATTCAGGGGAGAGGGACTTCTGTCCGAGACCTCTATATGAGGAAGAAACAAGACCCGCAAATACAGGAAGCTTGTTCCCGAAACCTAATTATGGTGAAGGACCAAGTATGACACATCCAACTGCCCCAACTTTGACTCCGCAGATAGTACCCGAAATAAGTATGGACCGAATGTTGCAAGACAGGGAGCGAGAAGCTCTAGCCAAACAGAGAAACTAAATAATTCAGAAAATCTCCCAGTTAAATACATGCCCTGAAGCCTTGACAATCCCAGTAACTATTGGACCGGTTGTTCCTTTGTATGGGAATAACCAAGGGAGTCCAAAGACTCCGATTATTACCCCAACTGTAGCGCAGCCAACACAAGAGCCCTTAATCGTAGATGATCAGACAAGTGAATGTGAGTCTGAGGTTTCATTAATGGATTTGCCGATCAGGGATGCAGGAAAAGGTTTGCAGAAGAGACATAATCCTTTCAATACGAGAGAGATTCAAATGGAATCGACTTCGGGTACCAAGAGTGTCATGTTAGTGACTCCTGAAGAGATTGAGAGATGGAGTCGAGAATTTGAGAGACAAACTCCTCAGTCAAAACCCTTAGACATCTACAAGCTGAGAATAGAAATAGAAGAAATGATGGCAGGAAACGTGGGGTTAGACAGATTAAATACCTATTCCGAGGAAGAGCTTCTATTTATCTGCAAAAGTCTTACCCGTAATACCAGAGTATTCCATGAGAAATTAACAGACACTGCAGCTAGTATGGGAATAGATATTGGAAAATCAAAGTCATTACAGAACCCCTACAGAGTAGAATTCTCAGACAATGATTTAGAAAATATGAATGTGTCTGGAAAAAAAGTGCAGATCAAAGAATTGTTGAACGTGTTGCAAAAATGGGGAGACTTAGAAAAATGGAAAGCCAGGTGGGCAAAGAAAAAGGATGAGGTTAGATCCAAACAGACGTCTTCTGAGTTTGTTCTAAAAGAAGCTGACAAGCCAGAGCAGTTATATCCCATGCGCGAAGTGCCAGGTGGAAAATATGTGCACGTTCCATGGTCCAGACAGGATATTGTGTCCTTTACCAATGACTTTCCAAAATTACGAGAAAAGCCTGTGGAATGGTACAGGCAGGTGGAAAGGTTTGTAAAGGTGCAAAAATGCCTATGGAAAGACCTGGATGGGTTTTTCGACATAGTAGTTCCTGTGGATTTATGGACTGAGTGTAAGATTGCCGTTGATTGGCCTAATAAAGAATACACGAGGGACTCGGCTACAGGTGCTCCCTCTGATGAGGTAATGAGATAGAGAAAGGTATCAGAAAAGTTACTTCAGAAAGAATCAGAATAATTCGAAACATGCAATTACTCAATACTCAGAAAGAAGTCAGAATGTTCCTTGGAGTCGTAGGTTACTGCAGGCAATGGATTGTGGGATTTGCAGTCCTAGCAAAGCCTTTGATCAAAATGACAAAGAAAGGAGCAAAGGACCCAGTGGAATGGGATGACGAAAGCTTGACAGCAATCACGAAATTACGAGAATGTCTGTGTGCAGCCCCTGCTTTGGGAATGCCTGATTATTCTAAAGAATTTGCACTGTTTTGTGACAAACGAGACAATTGTGCACTGTCAGTCTTAACTCAGGAGCATGGTTTGACTAGACGTCCAGTAGCATATTTTTCTGCTACCTTGGATCCAGTGGCTGCTGGATTGCCCGGATGTCTAAAAGCAGTAGCTGCAAGTTGCACGAGTCTAGAACAGAGTGAATCCATTGTTATGGGACATCCTGTAACTGTGTATGTTCCACATGCAGTTGTAATCTTACTGACCAGAACTAAAACTCAGTATCTCACCCCTAGTCGGCTGACTAAGTACGAGAGGATTCTCGTAGGTGCTGCAAATGTAGTTATTACTCGGTGTAACATCCTGAATCCAGCTACCCTATTACCAGACTCAATAATTGCAGAAGCAAAGGGAGAGGTCGAGCATGATTGCATTGACCTGACAGAATTCAGTACTAAACCACGCCCAGATATCAAGGAAATGCCCCTGCCAGTAGAAGATAGCGAGCTGTTTGTGGATGGCTCATGTCTGAGACACGAACTTGTAGGTCTAAGTGCTGCTTATGCTGTAGTCACGGTAAAACGCACTATGGAAGCATCCTGTTTATTTGGAGTGAAGTCTGCACAAGTAGCCGAATTGATCGCATTGACAAGAGCCTGTAAAATTGGGAAAAATAAAAGAATAACAGTATATACTGACAGTCAGTACTGTTATGGGGTTGTGCATGACTTCGGCCAATTGTGGCTACAAAGAGAGTTTCTGACTTCTTCAGGTACTCCTATCAGAAATGGAAAAGTTGTACAAGAATTACTGGACGCAATCCAGTTACCAAAAGAATTGGCAGTGGTTAAGTGTGCTGCTCACAAATCTGGCACTGATCATGTGACAGTAGGAAATCGATATGCTGACGAAGTAGCCCAACATTGTGCCAGACACCGAATGTCTGTAAGCATCAAATTGGGGGGATATGGAAACAGCTGCCAACTTATGGTGTTTGAGGATGTGCCTACATGGGAAGAATTGAGAGATTGGCAGCATGCTGCGACACCAAAGGAAAAGGAAAAATGGAGGAAACTTGGTTGTCGACAGAGAAGTGAGGATGGTATCATTGTGGGCCCTGATGGTATGCCTGTGTTGCCTAGATGCCTGCTTGCTTCTATGGCCAGATTGATGCATGGAGATGCACACGTTGGCAGAGATGCCATGGTTCGGGTTTTCCAACAAACATGGTACAACCCAAAGTTCAGGAAGGTAGCAGAGTCACTCTGCCAGAGGTGCTTGACATGTCAGCAGTTCAACGCTGGAAAACGAACAGTAGTTGAAATGTGAAAAATTGGGAAGTCAGGAGGTCCCTTTGTAAGATTACAGATAGACTTCATTCAGTTGCCCCTTTGTAAAGGAATGAGATACGTCCTTGTCATTGTCTCCCTGTTTTCAAAATGGGTGGAAGCTTACCCAGCCAAAAAGAATGACGCCATGACTGTAGCCAAGTTGTTACTGCGAGAGTTAATACCTAGGTACGGGGTTCCAGTCACAATTGAATCAGATAGAGGTGGGCATTTCCAGAATGAGGTAATCGATCAGCTCTGTAAAGCATTCAAGATTACACAAAAGCTGCACTGTGCATATCGTCCAGAGGCTTCTGGAGTAGTGGAACAAGTAAATGGCACTATCAAGTCAAGATTAGGGAAGATGTGTGAATCTACTGGCATGAACTGGATAGAGGCTTTACCTCTTGTTCTGATGGGAATCCGAAGTATTCCAGACCGAAAAACAGGCCTGAGCCCCCATGAAATCTTGATGGGAAGAGTGATGAGACAAGCATGGGTACCAGGATACAAACTGATAAGCATTTCTGATGATTTGGTACTTGAGTACTGTAAGCAACTGGGTGACCAAGTGTGTTCTATCTCTCGCCAGATTGGGGAAGACGCCATCGCCAGTCCAACAACTCCAGTCCATAAATTGGTTCCAGGCGACTGGGTTGTACTCAAGAAGCATACTCGTTCAAATTGCCTTGCACCGAAGTGGGGAAGACAACGCCAAGTGATACTGGTGACCACAACAGCAGTGAAGTGTGCTGGCGTTCCAAAGTGGATCCATGCCAGCCATACTAAGAAGGTGATCAGAGACGAGAAAACTGACGCTGAAGGTTGTCCAGCTGAGGGGTCTCCAGACGATGGTCCTGAAGTAGCTGATGACGAACAACCGAGCACCAGTCAAGATGAGTGGATACCCATAATCGACCTAACTGATGACCCAATCAGAACAAGAAGTCAAACCTACGCCGACAGAGAGTGGAATAGTGAGGAAGAGACAGGAATAGGAGGAGACAATCAGATTATCGAAATCCATGTCAAATCTGAAGGAGAAGAAGATCAGATAGGGACAGAACAAGTGATCGACACACCTCCAAGAACTCCTGAGATTGAAAAGGGACAGATAGAGATTAGGGCGAAGGTTCAATCGGAAGAAAAGCAAAGGTTCGAAGTGCTTGAACAGGATCAGATAGAAATAGACGAACGTGTTCAGGACACAGAACTTGAAACGCCCAAAAGCCAAATCCAGTATACACCTGAACAAGGCCAGCTTAGTAACCAGGCAGAAGAAATAGATATAAGACCTGGGACTAGTCAGACAGGAAGGGAAGTAGCAGAAGCAGAAGTAACACAATCAAACGAGAATAAAAGAGCATTAGAAGAAAGCCAAAATATAGTGCCAGCTAAAAGACTCAAGAAAAAGAAAAATAGACTGAGACTGAAAACAGTAGAAGAAAAACTTTAGCAAGGAAGGAAAAGTTCACGTATAGCAGAGCAAGCTGGAGAAAGCTCCAAAAGGAGAAGTGATCGAATAAAAAGACTGAACGAAAAATATCAAGATCCTGAATGGACTTATTTTATATTGGAGGAATTTGAGGATCTTGATATAACTGACGAAAGTGACGAAGAACAGACAGCTGATCAGTCTGCCGAAGAAGACGAACCAACCTGAAGTTGCTCAGTGGAAGCTACCTGTGCAAAGTTACAAAAAGGGGTTGAGAACTTCTTCTAAGCGAAAATGTCTGATTCAAATGTGAATGGAAGGCCTAGATGTAATTGTTGTAAAACATGCTGCAAAGTATATATATGTAGTGTAGCTATAGTATTAATATTATGGATAGGACTAACAGTTTTTATTCCTTATATGATGAGCAAAAATACTAATATTGACCCTACACAGACCGTGACAAAAGACACTGAAGAACTGACAACACGAAGTGTAGAAAGACATGAGAAAGCACTTAGCATCAGACAAACTAAATCAAACTTAGAAGCACTAGATGAGGAAGGACTGCATTATCATGGAGTCAAGAACCAGACTCATTTGAATGTATTCGCAAACCTGTTAGTACATTATGTAGAAACCATGGAAATAGAAGATTGTTATGTTTGTATGAAGCTACCTACTTCTGTAGCCGAGGGAGTGACTTACCATCACCTGCCACTGACATATGGAATTTCTTGTAGTATTTTAGCTAGTTTATTCTACAAAAGAGGACCGTTACAGTACTACTACTCTAACTCAGACGTGATATTTTCTGAACTTCCTATACGTGGAAATCTGAATCCTGTACATACTAAAAGTGACGTTATACGTTATATGGGAGAATACTTTCTGACTATAGGTACAATAGATTTAAATGACGCACACAGAGATAACTTGACCTGTTCATTACATGAACAAGAGAAAATGTTTCTAAACATGGCAGAGAAAAGAAGGGAAAGTTTCTAAAGAAAGGCAAATGATAAAAGACAGAGAACTCCTAAATGGGCTGAAAACATGGAAAGCACCTCAAATGGTGGGGCGGGTCCTGCTTTGTTGCTGGATTTCGAGAGAAAAGGGAAACTTTGTCTTCACCGCGAAAAGACTAGTTATTATAATAACATTTTCATTGGTTCCAGTCAATGTGAACACAATTACAAGGTAATTGGAGGATGGGGTTTCAAAAATAGGTCAGAACCTGTGTTTCCCGGAATTTATTATATATGTGGAAACAAGGCTTATTTCAAATTGCCGGATCACTGGTATGGAAGCTGCTACTTTGGCATTGTCTTCCCGAAAATATACCATGTGAATGAAATTGCAGTGAAAACACTAATGGCTTAGTGCGTAGTAAAAGAGAAAGCGTAGGTGAAATAATGGGTAGTATCTTTAGTGCACTGATACCTGGAGTGGGAGTGGTTCTGAACACACACAGAATTTGCAAATTGTCAACAATAGTGGATCTGTTGTCTACTGACACAGCTCATTGATTTCTGTTGGTCAATACCGAAATGGTTGCGATCAGATCTATGGTTTTACAGAACAGACTTGCTCTAGATACCTTATTAGCAAAAGAGGGCAGAGTCTGACGGATGTTGAAAGCGCAACATTGTTGCACTTACATACCGGACAAAAGTGTGAAAATCGAAAAATATGTGAAAAACATTACAAATTTGGAAAAAGAACTCAAACCACTGGAGGTTGATAGTGCCTGGAAGAGACTTACTGATGGTCTCTCCGCTATAGGTCTTCTAACTTAGGTAAAAGTTTTTTGTTTAAGGTACTGATGCCAATTGCAGTTGTAGGCTTTATCATATTCCTCATATTTGTCTGTTGCAAATGTCGCAAACACACAAAGAAGTACACTGTGAATAAGAGAGGTGTGAAACGGAGTGTGGCTGAACTTGAATTGGAGGAACTGAATAATCAGATTTACAAAAGGGTGAAAAATTCTCACCCTAACAAAGATGTTAAGGAAAAACTGAATCGAATGTTGGAAGAGGTTGAAATGAATAAAGTCTGAAAAGTTGGCAACTGATTCCATTTGATTTTGTGATGATAGTAAATATCATCAAAGAGGGGATTGATGGAGCAAGGATTCGCATATTACGCAACTTGCTTGTATTCATGAACCTCGAATAACTTGTAACAATGTAATTCAACCTGATTGTCTTACTAATTTTCCCTTTATTCTGACATTTGGGGTGTCCTAGTGACGCTTGCATATGTGTTTACTAACTCAATAACGTTTGTATCTAAAATGGCCGCTGCTTGGCGGGTTTCTTTCTGCGCATGCGTTAGTCACACTCACGTGACGTGACGTACTTGCAGTTCTGGTGGGAATCTTTGCGCTTGCGCACTGGCATTTAAAATGGTTGCTTGTGTCCTCACATGGTGAAGCTTGCGCTGTTGTTTCGTGTTCTTGTCTGTCTGCACTAATCTCTCACGCCATAGTATATTTTAAGTAAAGGGGTATAGAGTAGCTATTCATGGTATACAGTGTATTCCTTTATTTCTATGTTTTAATTTGTTTTTGCTTACTTTTCATGTACTGCGATATTGAGGGTCTGAGGGACACTCGAGAATCCATATTGAAATGCTGTTCTGCGCATGACAGACTTCGGCCGGTGACATTAAATGACTGCCAACCAGAGGTGGCGGCCAAACCGTGCCTGGGAAGATGCACCTTCACCCAGCCGAAGAAGCCGAAATGTTCTGCATTTGCAACATTTGTAATGTTTTCCATTGTATTCTGTAGAATAAGTCATGGGAACCCCAAAATCAATAGGCGGTCCCAGAATATGCAAAACTAGGCTTGTAGGAATAAATTGTGATTGGTGTGTTGACCTATCCTACTTGGGGACCAATCGAAATTGGGGATTCTGACACTTGCAACATTTGGGGGGTGGTACACTGACCCGAAAACAGTATAACTAGCCTGGGTTTAGCTAGAGAAATTGTCCGACTTGTCCGAATAGCCGACCTGTCACTGACCCAACGCACTCAATAGGTGACTAATACAGAGGGCTGTGGAGCACTCTGTCCGAAATATTCCATAAACTCAGAGGTTTTACTAAACCTTAAGTGCTGGCGGAGCACTTTGCTGGGGAATTCGCTAACCCAATCAGAGTTCTGGCTGATAGCTGCAGAGAGGGTGGAGCGCAGGCGTTGCTTCCAAACTGCGGGAGCTGGTCGTTCCTTGGTGGTCCTGTCCTGATCCTAATCTGGGTTTCCTGTCCTGTCCTGGGGTGACCATTCTGCACCTGCTGTCCTGTCGATGACTCAATCAGTGATCAATCAATCAGTGACACTTATAAAGCGCGCTACATACCCGTAGGGTCTCAAGGCGCTGGGGGGGGGGGGGAGGGGGTGCCGCTACTGCTCGAACAGCCAGGTCTTCAGCTTCTTCCTGAAGGAGAGGTGGTCTTGGGTCAGGCGCAGGTCGGGAGGGAGGGAGTTCCAGGTCTTGGCGGCCAGGTAGGAGAAGGACCTTCCTCCCGTAGTCGCTCTTCGGATGCGGGGGACGGCGGCGAGGGCGTGGTTGGCTGATCGGAGGTGGCGTTTGGGAGCGTAGAAGTTGACTCGGCTGTTGAGGTAGCTCGGGCCTTGGTCGTGTAGGGCTTTGTGTGCGTGGGTGAGGAGGCGGAAGGTGATTCTTTTGTTGACGGGGAGCCAGTGAAGGTCTCTCAGATGTCCGGAGATGTGGCTGGTTCGTGGGATGTCGAGGATGAGTCTGGCTGAGGCGTTCTGGATCCGCTGGAGTCTCTTCTGGAGCTTGGCGGTGGTACCGGCGTAGAGGGCGTTGCCGTAGTCCAGTCGGCTGGTGACGAGGGCCTGGGTGACGGTCTTCCTGGTCTCGGTGGGGATCCACCAGAAGATCTTCCGTAGCATGCGTAGGATGTTGAAGCACGACGAGGAGACGGCGTTGACTTGCCTGGTCATGGAGAGGGAGGAGTCCAGGATGAAGCCCAGGTTGCGTGCATGGTCTGTCGGTTTGGGTGCGGTGCCCAGGGCGGGAGGCCACCAGGAGTCGTCCCAGGCGGAGGGTGAGGAGCCCAGGATGAGGACCTCCGTCTTGTCCGAGTTCAGTTTCAGGCGGCTGGTCGTCATCCACTCGGCTACCTCTTTCATCCCTTCGTGCAGGTTGGCTCTGGCGGCGGCGGGGTCGTTGGTCAGGGAGAGGATCAGCTGGGTGTCGTCGGCGTAGGAGATTATGCTGAGGTTGTGTTTGCGTACGATGGCCGCGAGGGGGCTCATGTAGACGTTGAAGAGGGTGGGGCTCAGAGATGATCCTTGGGGGACGCCGCAGATGACTTCGGAGGCCTCTGACTTGTACGGTGGTAGGCGGACTCTCTGCGTTCTTCCGTCGAGGAAGGAGATGATCCATTCCAGCGCCTTGTCCTGGATTCCGATGTTGCTGAGGCGCCGAACTAGGGTGCGGTGGCAGACCGTGTCGAATGCCGCGGAGAGGTCAAGGAGGATGAGGGCCGCTGTTTCTCCCTTGTCCATCAGGGCTCGGATGTCATCGGTGGCGGCGATGAGGGCGGTCTCGGTGCTGTGATTGGCTCGGAAGCCGGACTGTGATGGGTCGAGGGATCCGTTCGTCTCGAGGAAGGCGGCCATCTGCTTGTTGACGGTCTTCTCGATGACTTTGGCTGGAAACGGGAGGAGCGAGATGGGGCGGTAATTCTTGAGGTCGGTGGGGTCCGCTGTTGGTTTCTTGAGTAGAGCGCTGAGTTCGGCGTGTTTCCAGCTCTCAGGGAAGATGGTGGTGTCGAAGGATGTGTTGATGATGTCCCGCAGGTGGGGTGCGATGACAGCGTCGGCTTTGTTGAAGACGTGGTGAGGGCAGGGGTCGGTCGGTGATCCGGAGTGGATGGAGTTCATCGTGCGGATGGTGTCTTCGGTGCTGATCGGGGTCCAGGCGTGGAGGGTGGTGGTGGGGGGTGGTTGCTCGGTCATGGTGTGCGTTGGTTGGTTGTTGAAGCTGTTGTGTATGTCCGCGATCTTGTTGTGGAAGTATGAAGCGAGGGAGTTGCAGAGGTCTTGCGATGGGGTGATGTCGTTGTTTCCTGCGCTGGGGTTGGAAAGCTCTTTCACGATGTTGAAGAGTTCCTTGCAGTTGTGTGCGTTGTTGTCCAACCGGTCCTTGAATGCTGTTTTCTTGGCGGCGCGGATCAGCTGGTGGTGTTTCCGGGTGGCAAGTTTGAGGGAGGTCCTGTTGTCCGGTGTTGGTTCCCTTCTCCAGACTTTCTCGAGGGCTCGGCAGTTCTTCTTGGAGCTCTTGAGTTCGTCGGTGAACCATGGGGCCTTCTTGCTGCCGGGTCTGCTGGGCGGGGTCCTCAGTGGGGCGAGTTCGTCCGCGCAGTTGCTGATCCACTTCGTGAGGTTGTCGGCGGCCTGGCTGGGGTTCGCTGAGCTGGCAGGAGGGTGCTGGCTCAGGGCGGTGGCGAGCTGGTCTGCTGTGATCTTGTTCCAGCTTCTGCGGGCGGCCTGTTGCTGGTGTTGGTGGGTCGTCGTTCTCTTGAAGGTGAAGTGGACGCAGCTGTGGTCCGTCCATTGAAGCTCTGTGGCGTGGCTGAAGTCGATGTCTGTGCTGGAGGAGAAGACTGCGTCGAGTGTGTGTCCGGCGAGGTGGGTGGGGGTGGACACCAGTTGCTTGAGTCCCAGGTTGGCGAGGTTGTCGAGCAGGGTGCTGGTGTTGCGGTCGTTGTTGTTCTCCAGATGGAAGTTGAGGTCTCCCAGGAGGATGTAGTCAGCGGAGGGGAGGGCATGCGGGCTGACGAAGTCGGCGATGTCCTCGCTGAATTGCGTGCGTGGTCCAGGGGGTCGGTAGATCAGGGTGCCTCTGAGGGTGGTGTTCGGGTTGGTGTGGATCTGGAAATGCAGGTGTTCGGCGCTGGTCAGGGTGTTGTCGGTGCTGGTCGTGAGACGGATGGTGCTCCTGTGGATGATGGCGATGCCTCCTCCCATCTGGTTGGCGTTTCGGTCCCTCCGGATGATCTTGTAGCCCTCCGGGATGGCGATGGCGATGTCGGGAGCTGAAGAGGCGTTCATCCAGGTCTCCGTGAGGAAGGCAACGTCAGGGGCTGTGGTGTCGAGCAGGTTCCAGAGCTCGATGGCGTGTCTGTGGACGGAGCGGGTGTTGAGCAGGATGCACTTGAGGTGGGTGCTGCTGGTGTTCGACTTGGCGGGTGCTGGTGCGAGGCTGGTCCGGATGCAGGTGAACTTGCAGGCGTGGCAGCTGAAAGGTCCGTGGGTACGTCGTGGAGTGGCTTGATGGCAATCTGGGAGTCGGCCGGTGTTGAGAGCGGTGAGGGTGGCGGCGGAGTACGTCAGGCGGGTCGGTCGGGGTCTTCGTGGGCCAGGGGTCCTGGCACTGGGCGCGGTCCAGGCGCGGACGGGCGTAGACGGGCTTACCTTTGGCGCGCCTTCGGCGCACAATCGGCGCGCCCGCTGCGCGTGACCGCTGCGCGTTCGCACGGTCGCCATTTAAGGCGAAGTGCGCGGGTGGGCGGAGCAGCTGGGAGGCGGGAGCGGGGAGGGTACAGAATGGAAAAAGGGGCGGGGAAAAGCGGCGGTGGCGGGAAGGGAGGGCGGAGGGCGGCGAGTAGGCGGACAACAAGGAAGGAAAAACCAAAACACGGGGAAAATGGAATTAAAGCAAACAGGCACAATTTAACGACAAAACAAGGGCAAAATGAAAATAAAACAAAACAGGCACAATTTAACGACAAAACAAGGGCAAAAACAACCGCAGCGGAGGCAGCCGGCAACCAGCAAAACGAGGCAGCAGCGAGGCAGAGGGCAGGCAAGGGGCACACGCAGCAGCTGGTGGCCGTGCGGCGCGGGGGTGTCCCACAAGTGGGTCACACTCACCTGACTGTCCTTCCTTGGGGTTTTTCCTGTCCTTAACTGACCCATGGCCAGGGTTGGTATTCACACCAGTCTAGGTAAATATAGCGCTAAAAAGTCTATACTGCACCTTCTATCTTTCTGTCTTTGCTTTAATAAAGACATACCTTTGCATATGTTAATTTCCATGCTTTTCGCAAACTAGGAAAGTCATACATTTATTTTCCTTAGCATGTTCCTATGTTTCCCTACCTTCAAAGCACATTTTTCTCCATACTGTTTATGAAATATAGATGTGGTTCATAATTTTCTCCTATAAGCTGATTGAAATAAGGTTGCTAGAACTATAGCGTGTTCCATTCTTACCCACCTTATAGATGTATAGGATTCTAAAATTCTCACCCATCCTTTTTGAAGCATTATCTCAGTAGTGATATTCAATGTATGCTCCTTAAATTTGCCCCATCTATAGTTATTCATTCTTACGTTTCATCCCTGCAAAGTTTGATTAGTATGTTTCTTGTTCTTATCTTCCTTTAGACTCATAAATGGTTGCCCTGATTTTCTTTCTATATGGATATGTGCTCTTTGTTATCTTGATTATTGATTGCTTATTGATTATAAACTGTATGCTTTCTGAATCTGAACCTTAGATAAAGGTTTTGAAACTTCCTGAGTTTGTGGTCATTTATGAATATAAAGAAATATAAAAGTTGGTATTTGGTTGTCTGCCTTTCTTTTACAGCTAGCTCTCTGATCTATTGTGATCATAGGTACCCGTAACGGTGGATTGGTAAGTCGGGTACAGAAGAATTAAATAGGAAGGAACCAGGGTTACTGGTAGTAGAGTGTAAGGTCACCTGATTAATGTATATGATAAATTGAAATATATGGGCCCGATAAGTGTATGGTAAAATTATTGGCCGGGTGACCTGCGCGCTCTATCACGTCCATAAGTGAAATCCTCACCCAATTGGAATATCAGTGTGAAATCGAACCCTGCGTTTGATTGTTGAATAGTCCTCTTTTTCCGATATTGAAACCGGACGGTTCACATCGCATAGTTTTAGATTACAGACATTTAAACAGTCACATTTTAAACCTTTGGAGTTCAGAACACACACAGCTCTGGGTTAGTGAATAACGTTGTTCGCAAAAAATACAAAACCACAGTGGATATTTCCAATAGATTTTTCAGTCACTCTTTGGCTCCTGAGAGCCGTTAGTTGACTGCATTCAGCTCGCTAGGCAAACAGCCTCGATATCGGAGATTGCCCACGGGATATAAGAATAGCCCTGTTGTGTTTGTGGCATGCATAGTGTAGGGGCAGGCATAGTTGGCAGAGTACTACTATGCGGTATTCCACGAAGTTGAAAAAAAAACTCAGTGAATTCCTATTCCGCAACTACGCTCTGTCGAACTCCAAATTAATAAAACAGAAACCTCAAATACTTTTGATAAAATAACAAGTATTTCTGTCTTTACATGCTAAAATGCATATAGTCATTTCACAAAAGTGAAAATGAAAATTTAGTAAGCAGTGATAGAGGTGATGATTTTGGGATCCTCCGTAACCTAGGTAGAGAACCAAGCAGATGCCTTGAAAACAAAGAGCACATCTTGCTGAATGATTCGGTGGTGGTCCCATCCTCTCAGGACCACCACAAGCAAAGCATTGAAATTATTACCTCAGGCTGCAGTTCCACTAGTCATCACTAGGTGTCCCTCACGAGTCAAATGCAAACGCATTGAAAACCTTTCATGAAGCTGTAGTTCCACTAGTCGTTACTAGGTGTCCCTCATGAGTCAAATGCAAAAGCATTGACCTGCAGCTTGATGTAATAATTTCAATGCTTTTTCATTTGACTCGCGAGGGACACCTAGAAACGACTAGTTGAACTGCAGCTCTTTGTAGAATTATTTTGATATTGGATACTATAATATTCACTAATCTTGTCCCATAATGCTTTGCAGGGCCTTTGGTTGGGATTGCATGTTTGCCCATAACTGTGCTTGGGGTGGTCCTAAGAGGATGGAACCACCACTGAATCATTCAGCATGATATGGTTGTTGTAATCAAGGCATCTGCTTGGTCCTCCCCCTAGGTTTGGGGTAATCCCAAAATCATCTCCTCTCTCAAATTCAGCTTTATTCGATTTTACAAACTTGAAAATCATAAAAGCACAGATAAAAAAAGATAATTTCATTTTGCTATAGTTTCACATTTAAAAATCATCACAATTCTATAGACAACATAGGTAACATGGCGATTGGTAATTACATTGTGTTCTAAATTTAATAACAGACGTTAAAAAAGAGGAAACTGCCAATAAAATCAGTTGATTTTCTCAAAGTTGTAGCTTCAAAAACGCTACTTTACAGTATCTTAAGCCCATTTCCCTCAGAACTGGTTTAAAAAAGATTTTCCTAGGTCGTGTATAAAATTTACAAAATAGTACGCTGTGTAATGTTGTTTGACTAGAAATATCCTCGCACGGGCATAAGGGTAGATTTCCGGACCAGTCATTAACATTTGGAAATGTTATAATTCTGTGAAAAAACCCAAAATGGAAACGGGTTAGGAGCATCCGACAGAAACTACCCTGAGTCTGAGTCAGATAAGGTTGTATGCCCCGACATGTTAACATTAGTTGGTTCTCCATAACAGTTTTTTTCTCTCTTTCTTTAAGCCAACGTTTATTTTCCAGGTAAGTCAGGCAAACAGTTGTCAGAGATTTCCCATAGATTGTTTCCATGATTTCTGGCGCATCATAATATTCAGGGTGGCCAATGTCAGTCGCCATTTTTTTTAATATAACTGAGCCATGGAACTTTAGACACCTTTTCCAATTTAAGGCAATCTTCAATTACATCACGATTAAAACCAGTCTCAGTTGATGCCCATACAATATGCCAGACTAAAAACAGATTTAAATTGATAATATCGGAAATGTAAGGGAGACCAAGTTCCATATGGCAGGTAAAATTAGCAGTAGAACCAGGAACCGCCAGGAGATAACGTGTAAACGCATTTTCACATCGTTGAATCTGGTCAACCTCAACAAGCCCCCAGATACCTGTGCCATAAGTCGCTGTGGACATACATTTTGCTTTGTAAATAGCTAGTAACTCAGGGACAGGTCTACAGCCTAGTTTCTTTGAGAAATTAGTGACTGTGCCAAGTGGTCTAATGAACATCAGTTTTCTTGCCTGCATTGCCGTAGTCCAGGACCCAGACCGATCAAACGTGATACCCAAATAGGAGAACTTATCTGCACTTTCTACATTACTGTTGCTAATAAAGATGTCACATTTTTTCTTCGTTTTTTTCCCACAACTCATAGTAAAGGTTTTACTAATATTAACTTTTCAACCCTGTCATGCATGAAATTAACAAAGTTGGTGACTGTTCGTTGTAACCCCACCTGCGTCCTCGCCATAATAACAGCGTCATCCGTCTAGAGTAAAATGGGGACCGTGGTGTTCTTAATATTTCGGTAGTCCTGTCGATGCTCAATCAAAGCATTCCCCCTGCCTTCCATAGCGAATCCTGGCTCCTGCCTCCCTATACAGGATGGGTCAATTTCCATATCTTTAAGAACTCTCCACAATATTTCATGATTTACACAATCGAATGCTGAACTTAAGTCAACAAATGTCAAAAAAAGTTTCCCCTCCTTAGCAACCGTGTATTTACTTATAATCAACATTAAATTCAGACCTTGTTCAACCGTGCCCAGCTGTGCTCGGAAGCCATATTGTAGGTTTGATAGGAGACCTGTCTCTTCTGTCCAAGATTGTAGTCTGTTAAGAATCACCCTCCCCACTACTTTCAGAAGAGAGTCTAGCAGGGAGATAGGACGGTAGCAACTTTTAAAAATCTGGATCACTATAGTATCAGACCATGTGGAGATAAAACCATAACAACTACATCTACTTAAAACATTAGTTTGTAGAGGGGCCCATAATTCAATATTACTTTTATACACGTCCACGGGGCCATCCGGTCCTGGCGCTTTACCAGAGGCACTCTCTTTTAAGGCCCTAGTGACCTCCTCAATAGAAATGCTAATATCTATGGGGAATACTTCCTTCTTCACACTATCGTTAGTGATTTCTACCAATGGGGCTATCTAATTTTGTCCCATAGGATCATCATTATAGAGACCCGCAAAGAATTCAACCCACTTATCCTCAGAAATAGCAATGTCTATCTTATCAGTGTCCCTCTGTGTAAAGAATGGGGCATTCACTGCTGTCCATAAGGCGTAGTTATCTTTTCTTACACAAGCCTCGTGTAAAGTCTCCCATGCTTCTGTCTTCAATTGAGTCTTTCTCCTTTTTAAGGCCTGTTGATAGGAATATCTCGCCTGTCTTATTTCCTCTCTAGATCTATTAGGGCTATGCAATGCCTTATTCAAGAGGGTATGGGCTTTGCTACAATTTTTATCAAACCATCCCTTTGGCTTATTCAAAACCTGTTTCTGCTCCCTCATCAGTAAGTTTCAAGCCTCCCCTGATATATTACGGAAAGCATTTAAAACCTTGTTATCCACATTACCCTCAGCCAAACAGATTTCGAAATCATCAAAGTGTTATCAAATTATGTATATAGAGCACAGGATCCACTTTTGTCCACTTTAGGGAGTATCCATTACTACTAGCAAGATTGATCTTAAAATCATAGTTTGTCTTCTCTTGACTATTCGTTTTATCTGTCCTCTCCAATTCAAAAGCCATGCTAACATGATAATGATCACTCATTAAAAAATCATGTGTTGTAAAGGACTGAACTTTACATTGATATCTACTTGATACTAGGATGTAGTCAATTATAGAGTTACATACCCTACCGTTAAACGTAGGCTTAAAAGGTACAGTTAAAGTGCACAATTCATTTGCATAACCCAGGTCAAACTGAAAAAAATGTCATTTAACAGGTCCCCAATACACAGTGAGAAAAATGGGCAGATTGATCTTCTTTCTCTTTACCTAGACCACATATACCCCAATGTCTGGTGATATGTGTATTATTTGGGGTGGTGATTTTAACTGTTTGTTTGTGCCAGTATAGCCAATGGGCCACTGGCTATACCGGCACAAAAAAACAGTTAAAATCACCACCCCAAATAATACACATATCACCAGACATTTTGTCGTCCTAGCTACCCAAGATATTGCGTAGATTTTTGAGCACCCTTATAGTCTGAGGTTTGGGAATGTTATCATAAAAATTAATTAACACTAAACCATGTCCACCTATCTTGTTTATTAATAAAATTTAATAGTAGTTGCACTCACTTATAAGTTTTGTATTACATACCCCTGCCATATTGGAAACGTATGTACACAAGCCCCCTTTACTACACCTGTGCTCACTGCTAACCGCCGGTGTAAAAAAGGATCTGAAGCCAATAATGTGATGTTCCTTGTCTGACCATGTTTTCTGTAGAAAGATTATAGAAAAATGTTCTACAAAAGTTAACCATTCAGGGTTATTAACTTTGTTGGACAGGCCGCAATGTCCCAATAAAGAATTTTACAGGCCTCATTAGTATGCACCTTAGCTTGTCCCCCTCCTAGCTCACAAGGGCGCATATTTCCACATCACCTCTCTCATTGCCTTATGTTTTTCAAAGTTCGCTCTAGTGAATTGGTTATATGCTTTTGAGCATGTAAAGGTAAAGTTGATTTACCAAAGGGTTGTGGGTACAGTAGATAACTCCCTTGTGTAACGGAGTGGGAATTCTTGCATGAATTCCGTTTTTAGTGAAATTGTTCCCAAATCCAAAGTCTTACATCCATGTTGGATACAATGGGCTAGTTCTTTGACGTTGGCTGTTGACAATTTAATCTTTGATCCTTCTTTACAGACACAGCGTTTTTTACAATATCGACACGTCCATCCTCCTTTTTTGTCTTTGCTTCCTCTGGATCAATACAAATGTATTATCTACACTGATGGTTCTGCGCAGCCGGCAGTAGATTCTAAGCATGCTTATTCAGCAGCCTGCGCAATTGTGGCAGGACAGATCATTCATTGGGATTTTAAATTCTCCTTGGTGCAGACACAGTCTCTTGGCGATTGTACAGCTCAATTAGCAGTGCTACATGCTTTGGTTTTGGTACTTGAATTTGCTGATCCAGATGTTCCTACGCTTATAGTGTGCGTTTTGTTTTACTGTGTACAATCCTTCAATGACAACTTGTTCTTTTGGAAACAAAATGATTTTCATGATTCTAAAGGTAGCTCATTTAAGCATAAAACGCTTTGGGTTCAAGTGGCCACTCTTAAGGAACGGTTGCCGCTCATGGATGTTATCCATACTTTGGGCAATCAGCGCATGGGAGCGCATGGGAGCACGTGCTGTGGAAAATTCACTGCTGATGAAGCAGCCAAATCTGCAGTAGCTGCTTGTTCAATCAATCAATCAATCAATCAAAACATTTATAGAGCGCGCTACTCACCCGCAAGGGTCTCAAGGCGCTGGAAAGGGGGGGGGGTGCTGCTACTGCTCAAAAAGCCAGGTCTTGAGGTGTTTCCTGAAGGTGAGATGGTCCTGGGTCATTCGTAGGTGTGCGGGGAGGGAGTTCCATGTTTTGGCTGCCAGGTAGGAGAACGATCTTCCTCCGACGGTGGTTCTGCGAATCCGTGGGACGGTGGCGAGGGCGAGGCTGGCGGAGCGGAGCTGGCGGGTGGGAGTGTAGAACGAGAGGCGGTTGTTGAGGTATTCGGGGCCCATGTCGTGGAGTGCTTGTTCAGTAGCAGCGGTCACTAGGTCAATGACTAAAATTGGTGATGATATTCTGGCGGCTATAGCTGCTACGAAGGAGGGAACAGAACTTCCCTAAGGTTTGCCTTCACATTATTCATATCAAATGTCTTCTGATCAAGTCCCATTTGTAACTATTAAATCCGTTGAGGGTCAGCAGATCCCCAATGAGGACCACAGAATTTCTTTTATCAATGCCACTCATGAAGGCGTGGCTTCTGCGCATGGTGGAGTGACAGTGACAGTGTCTTTGTTACAGCAACATTTCTGGTGGCGTGGTTTATATCAGCAGGCATGTAAATATGTTCTTTCTTGTGACATTTGTCAACAAATTAAACCTTCTACTGTTGCACATCCACCACATAATCAAATTTACATTTCAAACCAACCGTTTGGTTGTGTCTATCTCGATCACTGTAGTTCTTTGACATCTGACTGCTTTTAAACAAATCTTAGTTGCAGTGGATTCGTGCAGTAGATTCCTTTGGATTTGGCTGCAACATTGTGTTGACGCTCGAACTATCATTAAAGATTTGCTTGTCTTTGTCGATACGTTTGCCTGTGGCACCTTCCATTCTGACCAAGGTCCTGCATTTGTCTCTTACCAGGATGTGATGATGTCTCTGAAGGTGCAGTTGCAATATTCAACTCCATACTGGCCTGAGGGCAATTTAGTTGTGGTGCAGATAATTTTTGACTTTGACAGCTAGAGTCTTAGGTACTGGCTGGGGTTGGCCGACTCATCTCTATGGAGTTCAACATGCACTTAATAATCTCCCAAGAAGATCTCTAGGTGGGCGGAACCCATAGAAAATGCTCTTTGCCATTAAAATGTTTGTGCCCAACCTTGATGGTCTAGACATTGTGGTGGCTGCTGCCAACTTTGACGTAGATAATCATTGTGCTGTGTTACAGGATCTACAAAAAGCTTGTGATTCTCAAGCAAAAGCCCATTTTTCCTCTTCCGCAGATCCGGCGGTGCTGATTCCTATTTCTGTCTGGCTTCCTAAAGTTGGAGACCAGGTATGGGAGAAACTAGAGAACAAAAAAACATTTGGCCATCATACCATGCACCGGTCAGAGCCCTTGGGTTAAAACGTACCTTTACTTTGATCGTGCCTCCTTTACCTGGTCATAAGGAGAATCGTTAAATTTCCATCAAGCTACACCATTTGACCAATACTAAATAGTATTTCTCAAGCATTCCACGCCAAGAACTCTCACTGAATCCGGTGGCTTCAACTTCCTTGACGGTTCCCAGAGTAATCGAGGGGGAGATGGAAACTTCAATATATTCATTGCCTGTTTTACCTTCTATTTCCACTAAAGCGGACATCAAGTATGCTTCTTCTCCAGTTGAGGTCATAATTGACATTCCTGAGAGTGCCATACATGATCCATCAGATGCTGCACAACCCCCGTTGTTTCAGTTGGGTTCCAGTGATTATTATATGGACCGCAACAGCTTTTCTTCTGAAACATCCTCTCTGTGCTCGTCTGTGGCAACACCCCCTACACATACCAGTCTTTTCATCATCTTGTTCAAAAAGACTTACCTGCTTCCCCCTGGAAATACATCTGGATGGTGCTTACACTCATATGCCTCTTCTTGTGTATTGGGTTTGTGACTGTGTTTTTCCTACTCATTAATGGCTATTATTTGCCTGACCGCTCTGCAGTGGACTTGGTTGATGGAGTTCTGGCTCCCCATACATCGTCTCATACAATGAAAAGAGATCAAACACTTGTGAATATTTCAGCATTCCCTGTTGCTATTGGCATAGTTTGGATTAAAATATCATATGATATGCATGGCCCGGCGGAACTTTTAAACATTGCATACATTTTCCGCATTTCCTTAGGAGATGTGGTTTAGCCAGACTTACACTCTGACGACCGGGATGTTCAGGCCGTTCATCCATTGTTTTCTGATTTAAAATATTATGCTGATTTTGACACTGAAGACTTGTATTTGAATTCAGCAAATTATGCTGATTTAGGGGCACATGCATCAATCCGCATTTTGCGATTTCTAAATAGCTAATTTTCCGATTCGCTATTTAGAAATCCCAAAATGCAATTCATGTAGGAATCGCAAAAAAATGTGATTCCTTAAAATTCCTTAGTTGCGACTTGCAAATAGCGAGTCGCAATTAAGGAATTGATTCCCATTCATTCCTATGGGCCCATAGGCCCATAGGAATCAATGGAAATTGTGCATGCAATTTGAAGGGTGTAAGGGTTCCAAAAGGATACCCTGTTGCACCCCTGAAATTCCAATTTTCACACATGTTGCACACACACATGCCCTAAGGGCATGCATGTGTGTGTACAATGTGACTTTTAAAAATGCATTTTTATGCATTTTTCAAAGTTTTGCCAAATCATCATCAACTTGAAGTTGATGGTAATTTGCATTTCTTAAAATAGAAATCACAATTTTTTGGTTGCATTGCATTTAGTGGATCGCAATTTGCGATTGCCTAATTGCAATTTAAGTAATCGCAAATATTGCGATTCCTTAAATAGCAATTTCTGCATTTGGGATGATGCATCTCAAATGCAAAAATTGAGGTCGCTAAGGGGCAAATTCGCAAAATCCACCCCTTTGCGAGAGCAAAAGAAATTGATGCATGTGCCCCTTATTCTGCTATCAACATTACAGCCATACTTTTTTACACAAGACCAACACTTTGAGACCATTTTTTTAATTTTACACAGTGGAAACATTGCCCAACACCTTTACAGGGCAGTTCTAAGACTCAACAGAGTAAATTTATATATTTTTCCAGTTACAATCTTTCAGACCCCCAGTCCTATATTTTTAGATTAAAGATCCCACCACTGACTAAATTTATGCTGGCACACACCAAATTGATTTACTCTACATCCTTCAGGAATGATTTGTCAGTAAAAGGTTATGAGCATTGGAAGGACACGATAGATTTAAAATCCATTTTGGCAGGTGCAAGGCACTGAAGTTTTGCATTGTGAACGTCTGATAACGTCTCAGATTTTATTTTTAAATGCCACGGTACAACATACTACGTGTTTTAGTTTAGCCACGGCCAAAAATCTAAATATTCCCTTGATTTCATTGCAGGCTGAGTATGTTACATGGCAGACACAAACTAACTACACAATTGAGGACTTTGCTGTCATGTTTCAAAATGGCACACTTAACTCTACAAATGTTTACCCCCTCAGATGGTTACTGTGGCCAACAAACTCCTATGCATGTCAGCTGTGTTTTCTGAATACCACAAACCAGCTTACACAAAGTAGACCTGATCCACGTTTCCCACATTCCCATTCGATTACCACATATTCAGTAGGTAAAGTCTGAGTGATTAAAGAAGTGCATGGGTAATGCCTGGGTGCATGCAAGAGTGGATGGGTAATGCATGGGTGCATGTAGGACTGCATGGCTAGTTCGTTGGTGATCGGAGGAATGCATTAGTTTTACCTGGGTGATTGCATGAGTGCAGGAGTACTGCCTGGATGATTGGAAGACTGCATGGGTAGTGCTTGGGCGTTTGCATGAGTGGATAGGTAGTGCCTGGGTGATTGCATGACTGCAGGGGTAGTGTCTGAGTGATTGAAGGAGTGCATGAGTAGTACCTGGGTAATTGCATCAATGCAGGGGTAATGTCTGGGTGAATAGAGGAGTGCATGGGTAGTGCCTGAGTAATTAGAAGAGTGCATAGGTAGTATCTGGGTGATTTTATATGTGCATTGGTAGCGGCTGGGTGATTAAAGGAGGGTAAGAGTAGTGCCTGGATGAGTGAAAGAGTGGAAAGATAGTACTCAGTTATTTCAGGAGTGCATAGGTAGTGCCTGGGTAATTTTATGACTGCAGGGGTAGTGCCAGAGTGATTGAATGAGTGCATGGGTAGTACCTGGGTGATTGCATGAATGCAGGGGTAACGTATGGGTGAATGCAAGAGTGTGTGGGTAGTGCCTGAGTGATAAGACGTGTGCATAGGTAGTGTCTGTGTGATTGCATGATTGCAGGGGTAATGTTTGGGTGATTGGAGGAGTGCATGGGTACTGCCATAGTGATTGAAGGAGTACATGGGTATTGCCTTGGTGAATCCATAAGTGCGTGGGTAGTGCCTGGGTAATTGGAATAGTGCATGGGTACTGCCTGGGTGATTGAAGGAGTACATGGGTAATTCCATACATGCATGGGTAGTGCCTAGGTGATTGGAATAGTGCATGGCTACCACCTGGGAGATTGCATGAGTGTATGGGTAGTGCCTGGGTGATTCCATGAGTACAGGAGTAATGTCTGCATGATTGGAGGAGTGCATGGTACTGCCTCAGTGATTTAAAGAGTGCAAGTGTAATGTTTGAGGATTAGAGAAATGCATATCAATGTAGTAGTAGAATTTATTATGCATGATTAATTAAAACCGTTGCATACATTAAAACGTAATAAAAAAGAAACATCTGTTCATATATATTTTAAAATGCTGTTAAAATAGTCCACATATTTGATTTCAGTTACTCATTAAAATAAAAAAGAGAAATTAGGAGGAGGAGGAGGACGTTTGCCACAGTTAATTGACCTCTTGCAATGTACTATTTAACTTTTTTCCAGTGGATCGCAGTGTTTTTGTAAAGAGCGCCATGGCCAACATAGGGAGACTCCTCAGTGTCGTTGCCTTAACACTTGTTTTCCGTCGACAACTTGCAACACATCGTCAGGAGGAACCCCTACGGAGTGATTGTAATGAAGATCACTGAGGCAAGCCTTTTTTACCACTTGTTACTATTTTAAATTTGATGAAAAGAGGGAGAATTTTTAGGACGTTAGCTCCGTTTATGACTCTTCTCCCACTTGTTCATTTTGATGGATTAATCTGTTTGGCATCTGTTGTTGAATGTTCCAAGGGCAACATGTGTGAGTTTTTCAGACTCTTGGCTGTTATGTCGAAAAACTTTGTTAGTCGACAATTTAGCTGCACTCTTTCTGGGTTGAAACACAGCAGTGCCGCTTGTCTACAGGTCCTAACTCCTTACTGTCTGAATACAGGTATTAAAAGGCTTATTCTTATGTCCCTTAGGTTATTGCAGGTGCAGATAACGTGTAATAGGTCCTCCACTCCGCAGCCACAGAGGCGACAAGGCTGATCACTGCCTTTTCTCTCCCAAGGGGGAAGAAACTGATTAATTACACCAATCCCCAAGCGTAGTTTTAAGAATTTTTCCTTCGTGGTTGTTTTTATTCCGATTTTCAAGTATGATTGTGGTTTTAAAGCTTTGTACATATTCAGTACTACCCAACCGTGAGATCGCGTGGATAGCGCATTTTTATCTTCTACGACTGACAATTGTCTAGATACCTTTGTTACGGTTTTTTTAAATACAGAGTGTGACACTGTAATGTTCCAGAGGTCTGTCAGTCCTAACAGTTTGATTGAATCCTGCAGTTACTCTATAGCTAGTGATTTTGTAGGGCGGAGTAACTCTGTCCAAATTTGGCTGTTCAGGGATCCTTCTGCTGTTTCTTTGACTTTATGCCAGCATTTTACGTATGCTCCCCTTCTTTCGATTAATTGTTTTTGTAGCCCAAACTCCAACCGTATTTGGGTGGGGAAGCATACCTAGGGAGCTGAAAGATGGCTCGATATGCGTTAGTTGTTGTATTCTCTACAGCTATTGCATCTTCCCCTTCATTGCTGAGCTGCCATATGTTATTGTAGGATGAAGTTTTGTTTGCAGGACTTTTATTAAAGGGTCAAGTGTTAGGTCCGGTAGGTGCTTCTTTTTAGGGGTTTTATAGACAAATATATTATTACCCCTTTCCTCCGCAAGGATTCTATCTGTGGTTTGAAAGTGTTGTTTTGGTCCAGTATTAATCATAGGTATTTGTAGCTGGGTGCTTGATCTAAGGAATGACCTTCCAGGAACCAATTGAAGCTTTTCTTCCTATGGTGATTTACTGCCATTATTCTTGTCTTGCTGTAATTTACTTTCAGGGCGTTCCGTTCTGAGAAGCTGTGAGTCACATTCAGGAGATGTTGTAATCCAATGTGGGTTTGACTTATCAGAACCAAATCTGCGGCATATAACAGGTTTGATAAGGTTATATTTCCTAGTTTTGGTGCATGATTTTTACACTTGGCCAGTTCCCCTGGTAAGTCCGCAAGGTAAAGATTAAAAAGCGACGGGGCTAGGACGCACCATTGTTTTAACCCTTTTGAGGTAGGGATTTATTTTGATACATGAGTCCCTGCACCAAACATTATCCTTATCCAAGTGTTTGTGTGCAGCTTTCTTAGCTGGTCCAAAAGCGGAGGTGGTATTCCCATTCCTTGTAGTTTTTGCCAGCGCTTTGTTCTGTCCACATGGTCAAAGGCGGCTGTAAAGTCTGTGAAGCAGAGAAACCGGGGATATTTCCCCTGTTTTGCTGCATCCATTAGTAAAGTTGGGGCCATAATGGTTGTTGTTGTCCCTTGACCTTGCTGAAACCCGGTTTGTGTTGGTGAAATAATGTGGTTATCTGAAGCCCAAGTTGTTAGGTCATTTACAATAAGCCCCGCAAAATATTTGGCCTCGGTGTCTATGAGGGCTATCAATCGGTAGTTTTTTTGCTCAGACCTCTTCCCCTGTTTGTAAATTGGGCTTATGATTGAGCCTCTCCAAGACTGTGGAATTATAGATGTTTCAAATGTATATTTGAAGAGAGGTTCTAGTGCATTGCTCCAAAATTCAGGATCATGTTTATACAACTTTGGCGGAATGCCATTGGGGCCTGGTGCCCCTGCCTGTCTTCCCTTTGCTATTTGTTTCGGGATCGAGGTTGTTTCCAGGCTGTTGGACTTCTCTTTTGTACTTGTATCATTACTTTGAGCCAGTCTTAAGTCCGCTTCCCTTTGTTGTTGGGTGGAGACTTGGGAGAATTTTCCATCTGAATGAACGCAGTTTTGGTTTAATGTCTCCTTTGTGGATCTGATGACTCTCTCAGTACTCGGGCTAGCGCTTAGAGCAAATGTAGAGTTGGTTTCATTAAAACAATTATAAAGAAAGTCAGCCCAGACCGCTTCGGAGATGTTAGAGTTTATACCAGGATGGGTTGGGCGTTATAGTCTGTTAATAGATTGCCAAAACTTGGCACTATTTTTCATGTTCGATTCGTAAAGTAGTTTAGCCCATAAATTGTTGTTCATTGATCTTTTCCAGTCCCATCTCCTTCGCTTTTACAGAGCTGTAGATTCACGGAGAGATTGCTGCAGTTTTTGATCTGCCGGTAATTTACAGAGTTGCCTTAAGATGTTGTTTATCATCTGTTTCATTTTTTTTTAGACACGGCTCATAGCCATTTTTGTTCAATTGACAGCCTTGCTACTCTGTTTCTGGTTAGTCCCAGTTGGTGTTTTGTCTCCATGTGACGTGATCAATTTTTCCCAACTGTCCATCAGATGATCTGAGTTTTCCTGAGCACAGATTAGTATATTTTGTGCTGTGCTTGATACTATCACCATATTGGTTGAGTTGCATCTTAGTAGTTTGAGATGTATTGCTTCAACTGACACTATATTCTTATCAGCTTCCAGTAGTAAGTCTGTCTTTGTTTTTAGCGTCAGCTCCTGTGGCATATGGTCACTCGATACATTGTTGCCTATTTTGAAAGTGGCTATTATTTTGAACAAAGATAAGGACATAAAAGTAAAATCCAGATGTGACTAGGTTTTTGCTGAGTGATATGTGGGAGCTGGTGGATTGTCCTCCTTGCAGCGACCGTTTACTGATCTTAAGTTTCGGTGTTCCAGTTCCTGAATAATAAATTTGGAGCACCGTGTTTGCTTCACTTTTTTTACGGGGCCTTGAGCTGGAATTCCCCATGCATCTGTAAGTTCCTGGGGGATGTCGTCATCATAATAATATTCACCTAAGAGGTGCGTGTTAAAGTCACCGGCCAGGATGATATGTTCGGTGTCTTCTTCCTCCATTACTCTGTTTAGTTCTTTAATCAGTTCTTTAGCTGTTTTTAATTTATATTTTGGATGTACATAAATGTTAATCATTATTACCTTTTGTGTAATTTGATTCAGGAATAATTTTACTATTGAAGCCTGGATACAACTTGGAGGAGTCATACCGATCTTTATAGGGAAGGTTTTGTTTATTCGGGTTATTGCAAATAGGGACCGTAGGCCCCCGGATTGATGTTCAAAGCCCATCCTCTTTTATTGCCGGAATAAAGCTAGAAGTATAACCTTGTAACTCAGGAGGTTTTTCTTCCCAGGTTTCCTGAATAAAGATGAGATCGAAGCGTTTTAAGTAATTTAGGACTTCTTCGTCATTTAGTTTAGATGCTAAGCCGTTTATGTTCCAAGTACACATGGTAATCTCTTTATTTGCCAGTTGTGGTTTTTGAAAATTAGACTTCCCCTGTCAATTTGGTTGAGTGGGTGTTATTGTTCGTTCTATGCTCCGCCAGTTGCTCATAGGCGAAAATCGGGTTAATACCGATTGACCTGGAGTTGAAGAGCTGCCCCTTGCTCCTTTTAGAATTTTCGTTGTTGGTAGCTGATCTTAAAAAAGGGGCTGGGTATGGTCGTTTTGGCACTGGTTTCAAGACTATCCCCCAACTTTGGAAGGTATTTAGTTCCTGTATTATTCTCCTTGCTATCTCTGGTGTTTTCCATCTGGTTTTTGTAACCTCTAGACTGGATTGAGTGCTGTTTGACTGAAATTAAATTGACAGTAGGTCCAGGGTATTAATGTTCGCGAGGTTGGGAATTGATTGCAGAAGTACATTTCCTCTATTTAAAATGTCTCCTCGACCCCATGATTTATAGTGGGGAGAAAAGATTATGGTGTCTGTCTTTCTTTATAGGATTCATAGTTTGTGTACTTTGGGAACTCCCCATTAGTTGTAGTGTGCTCTTCTGGCCTTATGTTATTTGTACTGATTGTCCTATGGTCCGTGCTATGTTGCAGCGTAGACGTTGTCTCATTAGGTTTCCTGATGATATTCTGCGCCATTGTGCCATGTTGGAAAATTGTGCTTAATGAATGTTGAGGCTCTTTTAATTTGTCCTGTGTGTGGCTACCCTGCTTCATTATTGTGTGTTGGGCGATATCGGTTAATGCATTGCTAGCTATTAGGCCCTTGCTAGAAACACTTTTCTTACGATGATTCTCCTGGTAACTCGGGAGGTTATTGTTTATTATTTGTTCTCTACCAGGGGTTATACTCGGTGCCTCGTTAGTGTCACTCTCCCTTCTTTGTGTTGTTTGTGAAGGGGAGGAATCTCCTAGCTGTGTCGTCGTTGGCTCCCTAGATCCTTCTTCCACTGCTTGGTCTGGAGAGCCTGTGAACTGAAGAAGCTGATTTGCTTGGTGCTTGATCTGAAAAAGTGTTTTCTTGTTTCTTCCTTTGCTTTTTTCTATCGCCGGGTGTTCGTTGTCATGGACTCTTTGTCAAATGATTCATTGATGTTTTTATTGTCTCCAAGACTTCAGGTTCTAGTTCCTTTTACCTGAAGGTGGGCGGGTCGTCACTCACTATATTGTGGATTTCATTTTTTGGTTTCATAATAGATATTAAAACACCCAGTATTAATGGAAGCGTGAGTAGTTTGTCCACTATTGGAGTGCAAGTGCATTCTTGTTGTTGTAATCTATCCTTGAGTGCTTCCTCTTGCCCTCGTTTTATTAGCCCATTCAAGTCGGCTAATTTCCAGTCAATCCCTGACGTAAAGTCAGCTAATGTTTGAAGTACTGTTAATTGAAGATCCATTTTGTGAGATTGGTATTGCAATGCTGCAGTTGAATATTGCATTGTACTCAGTAGTGCAGCCCAAATCGAGTCCTGGGTCTTATTGTTGTTTCCCCTGGGTTTGCACAATTTGTTAGTGTTCTTTGGTCGTGACTGTACGACGCAACTAGTTCCTCCCATTCTTGTGATGCTAAAAAAGACATATCGCCGTTAAGGTTATAGTTGCTTTCTTGAAGGAGCGGCTCACTCCATTCTGATATTGTAATGTCTTGAGATTTACCTGTTAAGGTTTGTAATTGGTTAGTTGGCTGGTGTGGAGTAATGGAAGTTTTATTTAGCGTTTTTTGCTCCCTCGGTTTGTTTTCTTCCTGGTTGACTGTTTTGCTGAAGGTGGTTTCGTGAAATCTGGAGTTGGTCGATTTTATTGGACGAAGTTGTTGCAATGCTTTGCATGTTTTGCAGGCAGTTTGTGGCTCCTCTGCCTGGCAGAGTTTGATTACATTTGGAGTCTATTCTAATTTGCGACCTGCCCAGCTGTTCCATTTCTGGAGTTGCATGCATCCTCCCCTCTGTGGCAGCCTTTGAGGGCTGTGAGGGCTCTTCGAAGATGTCTGTGATGAGCAGAGTGCTCACTGCAACTTCCTGCCTTTGCTCAATTTCAATTACCCTTATTTGTTCTTCATGACTGATATTACCGTTCTCTTTTTTGTTTGTAAGCCCCCTAATTGATTCCGACTTGTCATTTTCTTCTATTTTTTCTGGATTTTGTTGAAGTTGTTATATACTCCAGCTGATGTTTCCTCTTCCGTTGGTTTGGGGAGATTTTTCTGAATAAATTAACGTAACAGTTTCATTTGTTCCCTTAGATTGGCTTTTTGTTAGGGGTTGCAGGAGTTGATCTTGGTTTCCTGGTTGCAAAGGAGTTTGCAGTCCTTTTATTTCTCCTGTTTTTGAGAATATTATGGTCCCTGGGTCTTTTAGAAATGAAAACTTGGAGTGTATCTTGGGCTGAAATAGGGTGAGGTTTCTTGACTGCGATGAGCCCCTTATGCTTATTAAATCAAGCGTGTCGGGGCCTGAGCTCGTGGTGACTGTTGTGTCTGTTTTTTCCTCTGTTTTTGTTCCTTCTTCTGATAATGATTCTGATAATGATTTCTTTTCCTGTGTGGTTGAGATTTTTGGAATTAAGGTTTTGGTAAGGATGTTTTGAGGGAAGATCAGAGTCTCATTGGCTTCGTTGGTGTCTTTTCTAACTTCCCACGTTTTGTTTTTTGTCCAGGCGGGCTGTCTTTGCTGCTATCCCCATTTTCTCCCTCTTGCATTCTTTTTGTTGTTTTTTTCTGTGATCTTATATTTATTAGCAATTTTCTTTCTTTTCCGGAACTCATGGTCGCCTTCTAGCTGTAAATCTGTGTAAATCCGAGTTATAAGCGTTGAGGTGTTTTTGGATTTTTGTCACTTATTCCGCGGTGGGGGTAGTTGCTCGCCTTCTCACCTCGCACCTCGCACCCCGTACCTCACACTCCGGGCTCTCACCTATCCTCTCCTCTCTTTCCCTCTCCCTTTACTGTTCCTGGGTGTTGTCAGTTGCTGTACTCACTGTGGGTATTGAGTCCTGGCCACAGCTCTCCGGCCTGATGGACCTCTGACCCCTCCACCTGCTCCAGGCTCCAGGCTCCACTCCACTCCGCTCACTGGCTGCTGTGATTTCCTCTGCTGCTCGGCCACCTCCTAGTATCGCACACCTGTGAGGGAGGGGGATGGGGGCCGTTAGCAGCTGCTATCTTGGTGTTGCTGCAGTGCCGCCCCAGGGGTCCTGCCTCTCCATTTCTCCTTGGTGCAGAGACCGGCACAACCCCCGGAATGGTGTCTGTGTGAACTGTACACAACGCAGACCGGTTGAGAACCCTGCAGGGACTGCACGTCGGCAAGTCTCGAGTGTCTCGAGTGTCCGCGGGAGTCCAACAGGAGTCAGCCGGTCGACCCCGTTGTCCCCGGTGGCCCCATCGGCCCCAAACTTCCCACGGGGGTGCGATGTCTCGGGGTCCCGGCTCTACAGCTCTCTCAGCAACTCGACTCTGCGCACTCCACACTCGTCTGCGTCAGCTCCCTGTCGGCAGACCGTCGGAAAACACGAACTGGAAAACACGTGTTCCCAGCTGGATGATACCAAGTGGGTACAACGTTTGAAATATTGAGGTCTGTTCGATCGAGGTGCAGCATTTGAAATTTCGAAGATTCACGCTCCGGTTTGGAATCGAAAAAGTGTAGAGAAAGCATAGTTAATGCCTGGGTAATTGTATGAGTGTAGGGGTAATGTGTAGAGAATTAGAGAAGTATATAGGTAATACCTGGGAGAGTGGAAGAGTGTATCAGTAATGTCTAGCTGATTGCATGAGTGTACAGATAGTGCCTCGATGATTGAAACAGTACATAGGTAGTATCTGGGTGATATCATAAGTGTATGAGTACTGGCTATGTGATTGCAGAAGTGCATAGATAGTGCATGGGTGATTAGAGGAGTATGGGAACAGTGCCTAACTGTTTAGATGACTCTATGGGTAGTGGTTGAAAAAATGGATGAGTGCAGTAAAAGTCACTGTAAATATTAGTCCATATTATCATGCTTATTACATTACTTCTCCTACTTTTTTTATTAATGAAGATACAAAACTCAGTGGATCTATTTTAAAGTAGTTTTGCTGTAAACTGAATGTAAAATCTTTAGCATTACCGTCTGTAAAAAAAGAAGAAGGTAAAGTTTTATTGCATATCATAATATAGTTTTAAGAACACAACATAATTTTAGAATTATATAAAATATTCAGTTTCCTTTTTTGCTGTTCTCAGATTCTACTGAATTTCACCATACACAGTGATTTCAATGTAGATCATCATATAACAGCGGGGAAAAAATATAATCAATAAGATTGTTAAAAATGTACAACAAGTGCAACTAGGTGTTTAACTATCTACAGTTTGTAAATTACATTTTTCAACTCCATTAAATCTTTTACTTCTCTCAAGTACATTTTGGTAAAATATACATTCACATTTACATTGTGGATAATATAATGATCAAATATATAAACTACTTCTTTCAAACACAATTTTGCAAATGCAATAAGAATTAGCACAAACAATAATCCAAACACTAATTGTTCACATCTTCCCAATAGGCTGAATAATGTTTCCAAAACCATTTGCATTGCAAATATCCAAAATAAACTTGTTTATTTGTGTTTACATCTTCCCAATAAGCTGAATGAAGTTTTCAATAACTTTGGCATCAAAAATATTAGATATGAATTTGGTAATTTGTAAGGAAACCAAAATTTGAATTCCAAATTAGCATCATTACAATGAGTCCATCCTTTATTGAACTTTAAATACACAGTATATTGTCCGAATGTTGTAATAGGTCCATCATGAAAAACAATCGCCACAGCTTTAAAAGTTCTTCCTAAAATTGATACTTTGCCACAAAAAAAATATTTTCGTTTCCAATTTTCTTCCATCTGCTCTACAACGTTATAGCATTAAAATTACATATTGTCCAAATCTATCTATAAATAATATTGACAACATTTCTGATTTGCAATGAGAACATTTCATATCTTGTTTAGCTGTTTTTACTAATTAAAAGAGACTGTTTTGCAATCTGGTATCATCAAATATATGAATCGTCCAGTATCTATTTCAATGGTAGAAGAAAATGAACACTTTACACACTTATGATCCCATTTGTAACTTAGTCTAAACAAATGTTTAATTTATATTCCTTTATCTTCGAATACTTATGCACCTTGTTGTACATTAAATGTTAATTGCAAAGAATCAGTACATATATCCAAAAGATGTTGTGTGCCACAAGCAGTACGGATTTTATTTCTGATTTTAGTTCTATCAGTTACCAACTTTTGAAAAATATAATGTAATAAAGAGCATAATCTATTTTCTCGATTGCTCATAATTTCATGGTGAAGATCTTCTAGATAAAACACAACATTCACAATTACATTAGCACAGCAGTTGATACCTGAGCTATTTTCGAACTGGCATCCTACAATATCAACAACAGTGTCCATTTTCATTTTCTTTGCTGCTTCATCATTCTCTAGAATTGTTTTCTTTTTTTGAACCTCACTAGAATATTTGTCATTTTTTCGTTTTGGACACACTGTACGTTTTTCATATACAGGATATTCACCTAAGTTGGGAGCATACAGTCTTCTTAACCGATTATACTCTCTTACACAATTTGCATCAGCACTAACCTTTTTCTCATCAAAATCAATCAAATGCAAACCAGATAATGGTCTTACTCGAGACAATGTAACGGATGCCATGCCCTCTTTAAACACTGTACTTCTAATATTTACCAATGCATTATCTAAACTTAAAACATGGGATTTATGATTTGTTACAGCATATGCTAAAGTAAAAAGAAGGAAAATGCTACTTACCAGTATGCATCTGTTCTTGGCATGTAGGGCTGCTGACATCCATATCTTAGCATAGATCGCCGCCTAGTGTTGGGTCCGGATGTTTGTCCCGTGTTGTCTTGGAAGAGTCTTCGAAGTCTCACGTGATAGGTGACTCCTCCCCAGGACTACAGTGCGCATGGCATCTTCTCCATCCTCAGATTGTTTTTCGCCATTGTGGCAAAGATGGAGTATAGGAAAGTAAGAGATGACCATGTAAATGTATGTAATGAAGGTAACGATGCAGCTGCGACAGGCACGGGGGAGGAGGGTGGGCGATATGAATGTCAGCAGCCCTACATGCCAAGAACAGATGCATACTGGTAAGTAGAATTTTCCGTTCGAGGCATGTGGGCTGCTGAATTCATATCTTAGCATAGACTGTATGGCAGTTTCTCCTCTAGCGGTGGTCGCCTGTATCAGTTGCAGTGGTTTGAAATAGAGTTTTAAGGACAGCCTGGCCTACAGCAGCTTGTTGTTTGGCTTGCACGTCAACACAGTAGTGTTTTGTGAAAGTGTGTATGGTAGACCATGTAGCTGCCCTACATATGTCTTCTAATGGAATATTTCCTAGGAAAGCCATGGATGCCCTCATTTTACGCATTGAGTGTGCTTTAGGGGGAACTGTTAAAGTGCGCTTTGCTTTTTGATAGCATATTTGAATGCATTTAACTATCCATCTGGCTATTCCTGCTTTGAAAATGGGATTGCCCTTATGTTGTGGTGAAAAAGCGACAAATAGTTGCTTGGTTTTCCTGAATGATTTTTTTCTGTCAACGTAATATAAAAGAGCTCTTCTAACATCTAGTGTGTGTAGGGCTCTTTCAGCTACAGATTGCGGGTTTTGAAAGAAAACTGGCAACTCTATGGACTGATTGATGTGGAAAGTGGATATAACTTTGGGCAAAAATTTAGGGTTTGTACGCAGAACTACTTTATTGTGGTGAATTTGCATGAAAGGTTCCTGAATGGTTAGTGCCAATAGCTCACTCACTCGCCTGAGGGAGGTAATAGCAATTAAAAATGCCACCTTCCATCTTAAGAATTGTAGTTCACATGAATGAAGTGGTTTGAAGGGCGGTCCCATGAGTCTGGTAAGTACTATGTTTAAGTTCCAGACTGGAGAAGATTGATGCATTGGAGGGATAATTCTTTTAAGTCCTTCCATAAAAGCTTTGATAGGTGGGATTCCGAATAGGGACACGTGTTGTCTGTTTGGAAGATAAGCTGCTATAGCAGCGAGGTGTAGCCTTATGGATGAATATGCTAGGTTACATCTGTGAAGATGTAGCAAGTAACAGATTAAGTTTTGGATGGAGGCATCCAATGGATTGATTTGGTTATTATTACAGCAAATAAAAAATCTTTTCCATTTAGCTGTGTAACATGCTCTTGTAATGGGACGCCTTGCTTCCTTGATAATGTTCATACAATCTGGAAGCAAGTTAAGATATCCAAACTCTAAGACCTCAGGAGCCAGATCGCTAGGTTCATCTGATTGGGATCTGGGTGCCTGATTTCTCCATGGTTCTGTGTTAGCAGTTGTGGCTAGAGGCACAGTCTTTGGTGAGGAACTACTGAGAGTTCTAGGAGCGTTGTGTACCATGGCTGTCTTGCCCATGTGGGAGCAACCAGGATCATTGTGAGTGACTGTTGCCTTAGCTTGCGTGCCACTAATGGAATCATTGTGGTTGGTGGAAAAGCGTTCGCAAATCTGCCTGACCAGTTCATCCATATTGCATTGCCTTGTGACAACGGGGGTGGGAACCTGGCGGCGAAGAACGGGCATTTTGAGTTTTCGTTTGTGGCAAACAGATCTATGTCTGGATGTCCCCACTTGAGAATGAATCTCCCATTTGTGTATTTGTTGACTGTGTCGGCTTAGTAGGTCTGCTATCTGGTTGACTGTCCATGGGAGGTGTTCTGCCAGGAGCTAGTTGTTCTGAGGAATCACTCACTTCCATATGCTCTGTGCTAGGTGAGATAGTTGCAGAGAGTGGGTGCCCCCCTGTTTCTGGATGTACTACATGGCTGTCATGTTGTCCGTCCGGATCAACACAGTCTTGTTGCACAAGTATTTCTGAAAAGCTCTCATTGCTAGGAATACTGCCAGTAACTCTACGTGGTTTATATGTAGAGTCTTTTATTTGACTGTCCAGCGACTTTGGACTGTATATTGAAGGATATGGGCTCCCCAACCTGTCAGTGATGAGTCCGCTGTTAATACTACCTGTGGAACCGGCTCTTGGAACAGTCGCCCCTTGGAAAGGTTTTGTGGGTTCCACCACTGCAGAGAGTGGTAAGTGCGACTGTCTACCAACACTAGGTCTTTTAGTTGTCCTTGAGCTTGGTTCCACTGGCGTGCTAAGCATTCTTGTAAGGGACGTATTTGAAGCCGAGTATGAGGGACGATGAATATGCAGGAGGCCATCATACCTATGAGATGCATGAACACTCGAGCTGGCAGGGAATGTTGTGGCTGAAATTTTTGAATGAGAGATTGTATGTTGGCTATCCTGTCTGGGTTTGGATATGCCTTTGCTACGAAGGTGTCTATTGTTGCTACTAGATATTGCTGTATGTGGGAGGGTTTCAGATGTGATTTTGGGTAATTTATTGAAAATCCGAGATTGTGCAGTAGCTGAATCGTCTGTGAGGTATGGCTGGCACACTGTACGAACGAATTGGCTTTTATGAGCCAATCGTCGAGGTAGGGGAACACATGGATGTGTTGTCTTCTGAGGTTTGCTGCCACTACTGCTAGGCATTTTGTAAACGCCCTTGGTGCTGTAGTTACCCCGAAGGGGACGACTTTGAATTGATAGTGCTGACCTTCTATTGTGAACCAGAGGTATTTCCTGTGAGCTGGATGTATGGGTATGTGAAAGTATGCATCCTTGAGGTCTAATGTTGTGAGATAGTCGCCTTGCTGGAGTAGTGGGAGTACCAGTGGAAGAGTGATCATATGGAAATGATCTGAGTGAATGTATTGGTTCAAAGGTCTGAGGTATAATATTGGTCTGAGGGAGCTGTCTTTTTGGGGAATGAGGAAGTATAGAGAGTATACCTCTGTCCCTTGATGTTGTAATGGGACTGGCTCTATGGCACCCTTTTCTAGAATGGATTTCACCTCCTGTTGTAACAGCGCGATGTGTTCTTTGGACATTGGACGGTGTTTGGGTGGCATGTTGGGTGGAGTAGATTTGAGTTCCAGGCAGTAACCATGCTGGATAATTTGTCTCACCCACCTGTCTGTAGTAATGGCATTCCAGACTGGTAGGAATTGTGTTAATCTTCCTCCAACTGGTGTTAAGTGGTCTGGAGGGAGAGTGAAAAAGTCACTGTTTGTTGGCGGTGGAGGCTTGGGTGTTATTAGTACCACGTCCTCTGCCCTTGTTATTGTTTCCTCTATAACTTCCTCTATTGGAGCCTTTATTAAAGGTGCCTTGTGTAGTGCTTTTAAACGATGAGGCTGTTTGTGATGTGTTGCCTCTGCCTGAGCCTCGAAAGGAGGAGCGACGAAAGGAGCTCCTAAACTCTTGGAATTGAAGTACACCCATGGACTTAGCAGTGTCAGTGTCTTTTTTCATCTTTTCTAAGATGGTATCCACCGCAGGTCCACATAAGAAATCCTGGTTAATAGGTTGATTAAGTATGGTAGATTGCACTTCATTTTTAATACCTGAAATGCGAAGCCAGGCATGCCGGCGTAGCAATACAGTAGTGTTGACAGACCTAGCGGCTGTATCAGCTACATCAAGGGTGCATTTTATGGATGCGTTACTAATGAATTTCCCTTCTTGTATTAGGTCATTAGCTTTTGCTTTATAGGGTTCTGGTAGGTGTTGTAGCAATCCTTCCAGTTCATCATAGTGTGCTCTGTCATAGCGTGCTAGGAGAGCTTGTATATTAGCAATCCTCCAGGTATTTGCTGCCTGAGAGGCCACTCTTTTCCCTGATGCTTCTAGAATTTTTGACTCTTTGTCAGGAGGGGGAGCATCACCCGTTGTTTGTGAGTTTGCTCTTTTCCTAGCGTTAGACACGACTAGGGAGTCTAGTGGCAGTTGAGACCTGATGTAAGAGGGGTCTGTAGGGGCCCGTTTACATTTCTTTTCAATCCTTGGATTGAGGACACGTGCCCTGGCTGGGCCTTTAAAGATGTCTGGTGCGTGCTTTAGTACCCCTTTCAGCATAGGGAGTACACGTACACTCTTCTCAGATGTTGGGAAGGTGTTAAATAGGAATTCCTCCTCTATAGGGTCAGTGTGCATGTGTACACCATGATACTGAGCTGTTCTGTCCACTAGTTGGTTAAAAGCGTCAGTGTCGTCAGTAGGAGACGGCTTTGTTGGGTATGGAGTAGGATCGGGTATGGGTGTGTGTAATCTGTGTCATCAGGGTCATTATGATCACTCCATGTGTCATCTGGGATCCCTGGATCGTCAGGTGGTATAAAAACATCCTGAGGATCTTCCCCATGTCTTCTTCCTGATCATAATCTACAAGTGAAGGAGAATATGGCACATAGCGCATGTTAGGAGTGAAAGGAGGAGGTGTGTAAGGTCTTGAAGGGGTTGTGCCAAAGTCCTTTTTCTTAGGAGGAACAGGAGAAGGGGCTTCAGTGTCCAGACCTCTCTTGTGTTTATTGTAGACTATATGTCCTGTTTCAGGGTCTATTGGCAGTCTTTGTTGTGGATCTGGATGAAAGAGTTCTTCCTCCTCTGTCCGTGGCTGTGGCGTGAAGATTTTGCTTTTTTCGTCTCTACAGCTTTTTTCGGGTCAAGTGTCTCTTTAGGCTGGACTTTTTTATGCTGTGAAGCCTTCTTAGAGTCGACTAGGTTTTTCGGCTTGACGGCTTTTTTCGGTTCGACGGCCTTTTCAGGGTCGACGACCTGTTTCTGCTCAACAACCTTTTTCGGTTCGAGAGCTTCCTTTTGCTCGACGGCTTTCTTCGGCTCAGCGACCTTCTTCGGCTTGACGACCTTCTTCGGCTTGGCGACCTTTTTTCGGTTTGACAGCCTTTTTCGGCTCGGCGACCTCCTTTGGTTCGACGGCCTTCTTCGGTTCAACGACCTTATTCGGTTCGACGACCTTTTTCAGGTCAACAGCTTTTTTCGGCTCGACGACCTTCTTCTGTTCGATGGGCCTTTTCGGCTCGACTGCTTTCTTAGGCTCGTAGGCCTTCTTTGGCTCGAAGGCCTTTTTCAGATCAATGACTTTACTGGAGTCGACAACCTTTTGGGGTTGGGTGGCTTTTCTCGGTCCCGGGGTACCGGAAGGCTTGGGTGTGGACTTCGGAGCCGAGTCAGAAGGCGGGGCTTCTGAGGCAGTGTTTCGGTCGCGGCTAAGGCTTTTAGGCGATGCTTTGACCGGAGCCTTGTGTGGAGGTGGAAGCAGGGTGGGGGCTTTGGTACTCAATGTTTGACCCGGTGTGATCTGGTCATCGGAGTCCGACTGGTCTTCTAGGGTGACTATTTCAAGATCTTCCGAGCCCTCCGCCTCTGGGAGTTTATGTTCGTCGTCGAAAATGGTTTCCGGTTCTGGTGCCTACTGCTGCATTTCTAGTCGAGCAGCTCTTCAGTTCTGGATAGTCTTTTTGGACCGGAACAGAGCACAAGCTGGACAGTTTTCTTCGTTGTGCTCCGGAGATAGGCACCTGTTGCATACTCTATGCTTGTCGCTGTGTGGAAATTTGGCTCCACACTCTGGGCATTTTTTAAACAGGGTCCTTTCCATCAGCAGAAGGTTCACTTGGGGTCGAAAAAAGGTCCAACGACCCGGGTCGACGACCGGAGAGAAAGGGAAGTTTTGTCGAGTCGAAGGATACCGAGCAGAAACAATACAGTCGAAAGTATAAAGTTTTAGCGTTGAAAGTTGGAAAACTTCGGTCCCTATGTGCATCCGAACCCAATGGCGGAAAAAAACGATCTGAAGATGGAGAAGATGCCCATGCGTACTGTAGTCCTGGGGAGGAGTCACCTATCTTGTGAGACTTCGAAGACTCTTCCAAGACAAGAAGGTGCAAACATCGGGACCCAACACTAAGCGGCGACCTATGCTAAGATATGAATCCAGCAGCCCACATGCCTCGAACACTGTTTTCTACAAACATACAAGTCTTTTACAAGCACAAAATGAACAGCTGAACATCCAATGTTTTATCTCTTCAATCTGATCAAAGTTAATGTTCAAAAATTCAATTTAATCTCTGTTCTGAAAATTTTGAAAATCAACAACTTTACCCATTGCTCCATTTACTAAACCTTCTTCTACATTGAAATTACGCCGGAAAATTACCTAATAATTTACACATACAAATAAAGTTTTTTTTAAACCTGCAGTCTAACAGGCACATGCATCAAAAGAAAAAACGGTTGCTACTGGTATTTTTGCATTTGGGATGCATCATCCCTAATGCAAAAAATTGCAATTCAAGTAATCTCTAAATTGCGATTACTTAAATTGCGATTGCATTTAAGGAATCGCAAACTGAGATTCCTTAAATGCGATGCATTAAAGTAAAAAAGTTAGCGATTTCGCTAATAGGGGGCGCAAGTAATTTGCAAAAACTTTGAAAAATGCACTTTGGTGCATATTTCAAAGTTTCATGTTGCGCACACGCATTCCCTTAGGGCATGTGTGTGCGCAACATATGTGCACAGATCAATTTTAGGGTTGCAACAGGGTGTCCTTTTGACACCCTTGCACCCTGAAATTGCATGCACAACTTGCAAGGACCTATTGGTACTCGCAAATTGAGCATGCAAATTCCCATTCATTACTATGGACCTGTAGGCCCATAGTAATGAATGGGAAGCCATTCCTTATTTGCGACTTGCAATTTGCGAGTCGCAAATAAGGAATGTGTAGGAATCGCTAATTTTTACAGCGATTCCTACATGCATTTGCTTTTGCGAGTCCTTAATTGCGATTCCTTAATTATCGTAATTAAGGACTCGCAAAATCCTACCTTGATGCATGTGCCTGTTAGATACCGACTTTTCCAAAGAATCAAATTTTTACTGTAATTTCTTTGAGAAAACTATAGTAACTCCTTTGTGTTCCATTTTATCAATAGCTTCCATGTTCACTGTTGGTTGTTTTTCCAATTTCAAATGTTCTTGATTGAATGTAGAACACTCTTGGAATGTAGGCATTAGGCAAACTATAGACTTCTTTTCTCCAAATTATTTGTACACTAATTCAGCTGCTATGTTTTCAAAAGCAAACAACTTTGTTATAAGCTGACTTTGTAAAGCTTCTTTACTATCTTTAGTAAAAACACAAATTCTTATATTTTGAAGAACGTTTCCCTAATGTACATCACTTGCTTGTCGCATATTCTTAACAAGGTCTTCATATTCAAAATGAGACCAAATACTTTCCAGAGATTTCCTATTGTCTTCATGGACAAGTGTTTTAAAAACAGGTTGCCCTTTTACAGGAGTAAGTTGTTGTAGGTTGCCATATACAATTACATGTTTTCCTCCAAATCGAACATCATAATCTGTTTCCAAAATCTGTTGCATTCTCAAACGTACAAAGGCAGGCATTATGTTTGACACCAAGCTCACCTCATCAATAATTAGAAGTTTCATTTTCTTGCGTACTCTTGAAACTTCATAACAAGCTTCTCCAGATAGCTTATGCTATTCCAACTTATTTTCATGTTCAACTTGTAGCATGAGTAATCAATTAGTGTAATCCCTTTAATGTTATGTGCTGCTAACCCAGTTGGAGCGGTGACAACACAGGATACATGTGATTCAGTGATTTTGTGTAGATAACTAGTCAAAACTTTAATTAAGAAACGTTTTCCTGTTCCAGCTTTCCCACTGATATACATGTGAATAGGTTTAAATTATGTGCATTGGCATTCTTTTTATTATGCAATAAGCCATGCTGTATCTGTTGTGACACTTGTAGATATATTTCTTTCTGTTCAATATTTAGTTGTTCTTCTAACTTTTCCAACTCAATATTATCCTGTTGTTCTTGTTGCATTGCCATTTCTACTTCACTCATGGCTATTGCTTCTTCATTTTGAAGAATTGGTTGTCCTACTGGAGCTTGACTTAGTTGAGCAGAACTTTGATTATCTTGAGAACTGTATCTAGCTATTTCAGCTGCAATAGTAGTTTCCTGTTCAATCTCTTCATTCAACATTTGTAGATAATTTGAAAACATTGCTATCTTTACATGCATTAAAATAATCGTCATAGCAGTCAAAATCTTCAAGTAATTCCATTTCAGTACACCAAGGCTCGTAGAGTTGCAGAAGTGCTAAATAGAAAAATTCCCTTTTATCTGGAATTTCACAATTGAGTTTCCTCTGATTAATAAGATTTCCTTTGGCACGATTAACCAAACATACATCACATCCAATTACGGCAGATTTTTCTTTATTTATATTTTCTGTAACATTCTGCTTAAACCTATAATGTTGCAGTACTTCATAGAGACATATGTTTTCAAGATGTGGACTCATTTTGGTATAGTATGTATCCAACATATTTGGTTTAACAATATCTGTACTTTCCAGCTCATTCAAAGCTAAGTGTTTGATTTCTCGGAGAAATTTCAAAACTCAATTTTGTGTTGCAGCAAGACGTAGACTTACCTAAATGATTCCGTTTGACTTTGGAAATAAACTTGCAGATGTCAACCGATCCGAACATTCGTGGGATCCAATCTCTCGATGGGAAAGCATCTTCAAACTAAAGCTGTACAATTTATTACTAAGAGTCTTTTATGGTGAAATTTCTACCAACATTACTTTTAACTCCTTTTCAGATTTGGCTATATATGATGTAAAATAACGAGCATCAGAAATCAAATTGTCTGCTACATACTGAATATCCATGTTTGCATTCCACATTGTCAAAATCACTGGATTGTAGTCATTTATATACTTTGAATCTTCACTTCTTTTTATGTTGTAAGTATTCTTTGGAGGATTTTGAGTTATGTCTTATCACTGACATGAAACTGTTGATGCTTCCTCTGGAAATTACTGGAGGTGGGAATCCAAATCGACATTTTGTATAAAATGTTCCCTTTGATCTATGTTTCCGTCAATAATACTTTCCACATCGATGACTTTGAAACCGTAAAACTTGTTGTCTAAAGCAGTTTTCTCGCTTAGACAAAACAGTTTAATCAGAATCAGTTCCAATTTTAGGTGGATTTTTGTTCCATAATTACATGTGTATATGAGGAGCACCTCTGGCTTGGTACTCCTTTCTCCCAAAAAATCAGTTACTTCTCCAAGAGGTGGATTTTTTTTATTACAGATAAAGACATCATAGCTTGAAACCTATGATTAAAATATTTCCACACATTTACAGGATCCATCGAAAACTGTTCTCCAGCTGTCTTCAATTCAATGGGGGATATTCTCAAGGAAGTGATGGTGAGAGGCGTTAGCCTCCTTGTCGTAACGTCTCTCACCGCCACTTCGGAAACGCTAGGCTGCACCCTATTCTTGAGAATGTGGTGCAGCCTGGATTTTCCCCATGCAATGGCGTTAAGTTTCACTACTTAGCGCCAATCCAGACATCATTGCACCAGAGTGCAAGGGTGTCTGTGTGCAGGGGAGGGTTGTTTATGTACAGGAAGGTGCCCTTCCTGCACATAAACAATCCTAAAATACTATTTTATAACTTTCATGTGTGCTGATTCGTGCAGCGAAGATCAAAGTTACAAAATGGCAGTTTTGAAAAGGTTTGTTCATGTACAGGAAAGGACACCTTCCTGTACGTGAACAAGCCATGGCATTTTGCTTTTTCCATCTGTGCTGCACAAGGCAGCACACATGGAAAAAGCAAAAATGAGGAGAAATAAAGCATTTCTGCTCATTTCTCCTACTTAAGACCAGGAGTTTCCTGGTCTTAAGTTTGGCGCTGCCACCTATTATCGCCACCCTTGATAATAGGTAGTAGCATTGATCACAATGGGTGTTGTGGTGAAACGCCCAGCGCAACACCCACTGCACACCCCTATCATGCAAAATTTTGTGTGAAAGGGGCCTTTTTCTCAATGCAGCGTTAAGCCACTTAACGTGGCTTAAAGCAATGTTAAGTAGGTTAATCCTGCCTTGAGAATAAGGCACTGATCCTATCGCCACGGGAGCATCAGAAAAAGTGACGTTCCCATGGCGATAGAGGCTTTAGAATATGCCCCAATGTTTTTTAAATCTGAATTTGCTTCTGTAAAAATTCAAGTAAATTGTCCCATACGTATTCAGCACAGCTAAGTGTAACAAAACATGTGGGGGTTCCTAAGTTTCTCAACATACATTTAAGTTCTCCTTGATGATGACACGAATACTCATTAGCACCACGTTGACATGCCATCAAATTAATTAACTGAGATTCTAAATGATCATCTCTTTGTTGAACTTTGTCCAAGAATTCCTTTGCAGAAACATGTGTATGATGAATTCTTGTTTTTAATATGTGGTTCACTGCACATGAAAGTCCAGACAAGTCCCTTTCAAACAGAAGATGAAATAAATATGGAGCACACTGTAGAAATCTTGGATCTTCTGAGTACAATCTTGTTGTCTGATATTCTGAAGCTGGAAGTGGGGAAGAGCTGTGGAAAACAACGAGCTTCTAAACCTTTTTCCCAACTTTGTTCCTTTCGCTTTCTTTATTTGGAATAATTCAATAGTGTTTCCAATTACTTATTTTGAATGTAGAGGATGTATACTGCAATGTTCGTAAATTTCTTCACTCCTGGACTTGTCCACTTTTTAGATTTGGCCAGTTGAAATTTCTCTTTCATCTTCTAAATATATTTGTTGTTCTTCCATATAGAGTTTTATAATAAATATTCTTTTTTATAAGATATAATGTACCTTTTCGAAGTTTGGTGACATCTACTAATTCTTGCCATATTTTCCGACTCTTTATTGGTACACCATTAACTAGAATAACTATAGGTTTGTTGTAGTTTGACAGCGATTAAGTTGAGCGTTAGCGAAAGACATCCGAGTTCTAGCTGTTATCTTGACGTTTAGCGGCATCCATTTTGGATTCGTGACAGCCATTTTGTCTGCCACGTGCTGCCTCGTGCCGACCATGTGCGTTGTCCTATCTTTCTGCTCAAGGCCTTTGAATTTGCCCAGCAACAGGCTAATATTAGCATCTCTGTGTTTTTCTGCTGACCGTTAGGGTCCATATCTGCTAATGGTTAGCCCTACATTGGAATGTGTTAGCCGAGACCCCAAGACTGGTAACTCCTCCCACTGATTGATTGTGCCTCTCGATATTACCTTGTATGGACATAAAATGTGCTCTTATGCTTTGTACCGCCTTCTTTTGAGCCCCTGTGTGGGTATAAATAAACCATGTGTCTGGTAGCCCTTTGTGCTACTTCTCGTAGTGCTGAAGGGTACTGTCTGAACTTTAGCACCACTTCATGAAGTGTAATAAATTCTATGTTTTGCAATTCCAGTTTCCGTGCCAACTTTTTCCTTTGGGTCTGAGGACTACGTGCGGAGAAAGGCGAACCCCTTGCACTAGCGGGCCTGGCTGAGGCCTGCATGACAAATTGGCGCCCGGCACGTGGGGCTCATTGGCGACTCGGTTGCCCGAAGGATTGGTCGTGAGGAAGGTTCGGAACTTCCCTGAGGACGCGATCGCTGCCAGATAAGAACCGTGTCTTGGCATCCAAGGTGTTCCTTCCCTACTTTCCGATCCGACCATCCAGGCGGCGCCGGTCCTCGACTGAGATCTCTTCTGCTGGTCTGCCGTGCAGTGACGTTTGGTCGAATTTAGAACTTTGCAGTTGGAATCTGGACAGCCTATGATTGGTAAGAGCCGTTTTGCGGCGCCTGTTGTAGGTTTTGGCCTTTGGAGTGCCACGTATGATAAGGACGCTTATCGTGGCACGTTTGACTTTGGGATAGACTTGTCTACTTTGTTTGATCTTTGATTGGTTTGCATATATATGTGTTGCAACTCATATAGGCGGGCATAGCATGGAGTTTCTTTTCTCCGCTTTGATTTGTATAGAGCAACGTACTAAGAAAGTACCTTAAGCGCTCTTTCCCTATAGTAGTGTATATCTTGCACTATTTTTGAGCATGCCTGTTTGCCGCGCACTTTGAAAGATGTGCTGCTTGTTTGGTGGTACCAGTTTACGACTTGAGGAATCGCAGCCGGCTCCCCCCGAGGGGACTCCTAATCGAGACATGTATGTGAAGTTTGGTCTTTCTGCCATAATGTACAGCACGTTGTGGCATAAATACACCAAGAAGGATCCTGAGTTACGTTGGCCATTGCATGGGTTGTTTGATGCGCGAAAGGTTGAATATGTGGAGCGATGTCTGTTTGAGCAAAAGTCTAGGCGGGATATGTTTGAGAGTTTGCGAATGTGGGAGAAAGAAGTACGACAGCAAGAGAAGCGTGAGCAAGCGTTGATTGAAAAGGAACAGCGAAAGACTGTGTATGAGAAAGCGCTGGAATTAAGAAACAAAAGTAATACAGGAGTGAGAGGAGAAAGAACGAAGGTTACAGATATCTGGCCAATATCCTGTCCGTCAGCCTCTCTATCCTGTCCTTAATAAACCACAAGATGATTTTTTGTTATTAGATCGACCTCCACCTCCGTATATCGCTCCGTCTGCTCCGTCCGGGAATGATGAGGATTCCGATTCGGGACAACAGAAAGCGCGGGACACCCGATCTATGTTGTCAGCTGAACGTTTGGCCCAAATCAGACAAACTGCTCGTAAAGCATTACGTAGCACTGATTCTGCTTCCGATCTTTTTGCTATTATAAAGGATTGGTCAGAAAGGGAACAGATATATTTCACTGCGGCATTTGCTGATGAAGTTATAGAAATGTATCGAAAATATTCCCCAACATTAGAACCTGTTGATATCGCAAATGATCATAAACAGTTACGTGATGGTCTTTTTGTTTTTTCCCAGGTGGAAGACATGATTAGATGACTGGTTAAAATACGGAACGAGGCGAGATATCTGAAGGAGCAGAAAAAGCCTGCGGATACCGTTCCACAGACCAATCCGCCCGGAGAGCCGCAGCGTTCTATCTTCGTGACAGATAAGATAATACCAGTTGTCATGAAACCTATGCCAGAAGCTGCGCCTTTGTATGTTCCTCCTAAAGGAACGGGTGATAATGATGATAAAAATTCTGTCAATGCTAAGGGATATTTTATTTATAATTGGGTGTACACACCTTGGAATAGAACAGATGTAATGGCACTTAAAAATGCGTTGCCTGACCCGCGTAAAAACCCAGCCGCCTTTTACGAAGAAGTTGAGGGTGCTTTAAATTCTTGTGTCATGACTTTATGTGATATAGATTTGTTTTTCGGTCTCATTTTGCCCCCATTTTGGAGGACCGTTCGTAAAATTGATGATCGCGCTGTTCTTGGTGCCGAGTGGAAAGAGATAGAGCGCACAGATGCGGATAGAGAGCCCGCCCAAAAACGTATCAGCTAAGATTAGATCTTCCTGCAGCTATTTTGACTAAACTTAAAACGATTATTCCCCCTAAAAAGATTGTTTGGACTGTTTTAGCATCCTGTAAACAAAAGACAGATGAATCGGTTTCTGATTTCTTTACGCGTTTTGAGGAAGCTTTTCATGACTTTAGCGGTCAGTCTCATACTGACGATACCGGCAGACATCTGTTTGTCGATAAATATGTTTCGAATTTGTTACCTGGCATAGCAAGCCGTCTAAAAGCTAGCGAAAGTTCTTGGACTACGTCCTCTCCGGCCTCTGTTTTGACGATGGCTCAGTATTATGAGCGCCAAGAGGCGGAGGCGAAGGGGACCGAGGACAAGAAATCAAAAGAGTTAAAAACGAAAGTTATGTTGGCCCAAGTGTATGGTCCACCTTCTTGAGGTTATGATAGGGGCACCGAAAGAAATTATGACAGAGGTGGACGACCACCTCCCAATACTCCTTATGATCGTTTGGATGTATCTTCGAATCAATGTGCATATTGTAAACAGATTGGTCATTGGGCGTGTAATTGCCCAGTGTTACGTTCTCAGCAGGATGCTAGGGGGCGAGGTAAAGGGAGAACTGGTTCAGGTTCCTGGGGAATCGAGGAAATATGAATGATCGTGTCCGATCTGACATAAATACACGCCCACAGCAGAGACAGAACACATTTGATAGGCAAAATCAATGTCAAATGTCCAATTATGTTCAGCCTGATTTGTACGATTCTGTTCATGCATAGGATTTCCTAGGATGGGGTAAGGAATCAGTTGAAGTTCCAGTAGATCAGACGGGTCCCTATGTTACAGCACATGTTTTGGGCTCTACTGATCGGTTTCTGGTCGATACAGGAGCTACACGTAGCGGTTTGTCTAAACAATTGGTTCCGAGGGCTCCCCTGTCTGGCACGACTATTACTTCGATAGGTTTCGATGGAACACCTTCCCTTAGCCCATTGTCCCAGCCACTCCCATTCTATGTTGATAAATTCAATGCTCCATGTCCATTTTTGCTCTCCCCTAATACGCCAGACAACATTTTGGGCCTTGATATGTTAAAGTATTTTAGAGCCACTATACGATGTTTTCCTGAAGGGGTGCGAGTCATTTTGAACGATAATTACACAGAATTTGACAGAATTTGCCTGGTTACGGAAGATACTGCATTAGCCTCACTTCCTGAATCTTTATGGGCTACCTCAGACACTGATGTGGGTCGGATGATCATTCCCCCGATCCAGATTAGTGTCAAGGAGGGAGCTGTGTTACCTCGTTTGCCACAATATCGCATTTCACAAGAGGGAGAAGAGGCACTCATACGAATCGTACATGATTTGATTCGAGTTGGAGTTGTTGAAGAAGTCCCATACAATGTTTGTAACAGCCCGATTCTTCCGATTTTGAAGAGAGACACTGACACACGAGTTTACAGATTCATTATTGATTTGAGAGAGATAAACAAAATAGTAATACCACAATATCCTGTGGTTTCTGACATTACAACACTTCTTACTTTAGTCCCTCCAACTGCTACTACATTCACTGTGATTGACTTGAAGAACGCTTTCTTTTCGATCCCTATTCATCCTGATAGCCGATATTTGTTCGGTTTCACTTTGAATAATCGATCATATAGATTTTGTAGAGTTCCTCAGGGCTATACTGAAAGTCCGAGTATTTACAGCCAAGCATTAAGAAGAGAACTTGATTCTTTTGTACTGATCGAAGGTGTGGCTCTCATATAATATGTCGATGACATCTTGTTGGCGGCCGACACTCCAGAGCAGTGTGAAACATGTACTTTATCTTTGCTTTCTTTTCTTGCTACACATCATCACAAAGTCTCTCGGAAGAAACTGCAATACTGTAGACCAAAGGTAACCTACTTAGGTCACCTTTTGTCTAAGGAGGGACGTGCATTGACATCACATCGTATACAAGCAATTTTAGACACGCCAGTTCCTACCACACAGAAAGCAGTACGTGCATTTTTGGGTCTCACTTCTTTTTGTAGACAGTGGATTTTAGGATTTTCACACATTGTTAAGCCCCTGTTAGCACTTTTGACAAAAGATACCCCAGTACCTCTTCCATGGACAGAAGAATGTGAAAGTGCTTTTCGACAGTTACGACAAGCTCTTTGTTCAGCACCAGTGTTAGGTACACCAGATTACACAAAGATTTTCACACTTTACGTGCACGAAAAAGATGGATGTGCATTACCAGTGTTGGTACAGTTACACGGCGATGAGCAACGTCCGTGTGCATACTTCTCTGCAGTCCTTGACCCTGTTGCTAGAGCATTACCAGGATGCTTTCGTTCAGTTGCAGCAACAGCGGTGTCCATTCGACAGAGTGAGGGAATAGTTTTGTCACATAAATTGTTAGTGCTAGTGCCGCATGCTGTCGATGCCCTTTTGAATCAGACAAAGACGCAGCACTTGACTAGCGCTCGTCTTACAGGATATGAACTGACATTGCTAGCCCAGTCACAAGAAACGCATGATTGTATTTTTCTGACTGAAGAACAGACAAAGGGTCGCATTGATTTACAGGATACGCCCCTTCCAGATGTAGATGGTGAATTGTTTGAAATTGCCAGATGGTACGACCTCAGCCGCATATGCAATTACCACGCTTGAGACAGTAGTGGAGACCGCTCGCATACCACAGAAATCGGCTCAAGCAGCTGAATTGATAGCACTGACACAAGCGTGTGAGCTCAGTGCTGGTTTGTGTGTAAACATTTACACAGATAGCCCCTATGCTTTTGGAGTAGCGCATGATTTTGGCCTACTCTGGAAGGAAAGAGGCTTTCTTACATCTCAAGGAATACAGATAATGCATGGAGATTTAGTGCACAATCTCTTGACTGCATTGACGCTACCGAAGAAAATTGCCATAGTGAAGTGCAGTGCACATAAGAAAGTCACAGATAAGATAGGTCAGGGAAATGCTTTTGTAGATCGTATAGCACGTGAGACTGTAATGCAGAGGAATACCACTTCTATGTATGTAGTGAAGTCACAAGATGAAAGATGGCACGATGCTAGGCAGGAAGTGCGAGAGATACAAAAGACAGCTTCTGACAAAGAGCGTGAACAGTGGTCTAAAGGAGAGTTAGATGATGAAGGTTGTTGGAGAAACAAGCAAATGGATTGATGGAAGTTGCCTATATTTTTTGTGCAACCTATGGTTCAGATGGCACATGGGGTAGCGCATGTTGGAGCTATTGCAATGAGGAAAATGCTTACGCAAGTTTGGGAGCATCCAGAGATTGCCAACACAGCTAAGAGAATAGTACAGTCCTGCTTGATTTGTTTACAATACAATCCTGGAAAGGGGACACGAGTTCCGTCTGGAGGGTTTGTTACACCAACTGCACCTTTGGAAGTCCTGCAAATGGACTACATTCAACTTGAGCGGTGTAATAATTTGAAGTATGTTCTAGTGGTGGTTTGTGCCTTCAGTAAATGGATTGAGGCATACCCTATGAAAGATAATACTGCTATTACTTCTGCTAAGGTGCTACTGAAGGAGTTTTTCCCGAGGTTCGGTGTTTGCAGACTTTTATGGAATGATAACGGACCTCATTTTGTCGGGGAAGTTATCAAGTATGTCCTGAAAGGATTAGGAACTAAGCAGAAGTTCCATGCTGTGTTCCATCCACAATCTGAAGGATTGGTGGAGAGGTATAATGGTACTCTCAAGCTCAAAATCACGAAAATTCAAGCCTCCATAAATTTAACATGGCCAGATGCGCTGCCATTGGCATTATTGTCCATTAGATCAGTACCACATTCTAGGACGGGTCTTACCCCGTACGAAGTGGTATTCGGACGGCCGATGAATATTTGGGGAGTTCCAAAACCGAGTTCTGTGTATGATGTACCTTGTGTTTTAATGAATGACTATTTGGCACAATTAACTGACAGCTTGGTTTCTATTCATCAACAGGTTCGAGAAGCGCTCCCTGATAAATCCCAAGGTGAAGGCCATGAACACCGTCCCGGAGATTTTGTTATGCTGAAAGTCTTCGAGAGGTCAAGCAGCTTGGAACCAAGGTGGCGTGGACCAGAGCAAGTACTCCTCGCCACGAGAACGGTAGTCAGAGTTACCAACAAAAGGAATTGGGTCCATAGTACCCACTGCCGCAAAGTCCTGCCGACCTTGGTGGAACCTGCTGTGCTGACCGATCATCGGGATATCTTGACTTCGGAGAAAGACCCTGCTGTATCACCTGACGGATCTGTGGAGTTCTTCCCGGACCAGACGACTCCTGGAGCTGCACGCTATGATTTGAGATCGAAAAAAGTGATTTGAAGTTTTTTGTTGCGAGACTGGTTGAGCAACCGCTCTGGGTAGTGGAAACGGAGAGCCGATATGACAAGGGAGTGGGATTAGCCCTGCGTAGTGTAGTGACACCTGTCTTGGTCTGTGGTGAAGAAACCAACGTCTGCCCAGAGTAAAGAGCTCATTGACTATTTTTGTTTTTTTTATTTTTTAGTTTTGAAGATTTAGTTTTGTGACTATGAATGCTACTAAGAAGAAGATTTTAGGAGTGTTAGGTGTTTTTGTTGTTTTAACAGTCATAGCAGTGATCACCTGGTGTGTTGAGAGGGTGAGTCCTTACTCTTCCCTATCATGAGTATAAGCATTGAGAATCTTATTTGAATAACACTTTGTTCAGATGCTGCATCATACACACGATGCCACCAATACTACAAACTGCTGGATTTGTGGTATGCTTCCAGCTCATCAAAAGAAAGGTGGAACGCCGTTTATTCCACTTCCTTTTTCGCACAATGGTTCTTGTCGAGCCTGGTACACTCTTCTCTTTTCGAACAGAAAACCTGCAGTAGGTGGACTTCTCTTCCGCTTGAATAAAGAGTGTTATCAGGATGAACATGGTTATCCACAAGCGAATGGAACTATATGGGAATGGGAAGAATATCGACCGGACAATGCTTCTACACCTTATGTTTTCACCCATACAAGAGACTCTACCACAAGCAATGAATCTGTGATTATTGTAACGCGAACAAAAGCTAATCTCTGTGTGCAAAGTACTGGACGAATTCCAGTAGGAGATAGCGACTGTGTTATTGTATTAAATATGGATGGAATGAATGATAGTACTTTTCTGGCTTCACATAACACATATCTAGTATGTGGAAGTCATGAATATCATAGATTACCTATAGGGTGGTCTGGTATTTGTTATGTATCTTTTCTATTGCCCCCTGTTTTTCTTGCACCTGCTTCTTATCACCGAGATTTTAAACTGTTTCAAAATATTTCTATGAATCGTTATAAGCGAACAGTTCGGATCGATGATGTTGATCAGACAGACACTAGTCTACAGCAATATGTTGACTTTAATTTAGGTTTGTTCCCGTTTGTAGGTGCTGCATTAAACAGCAGGAAAATACGACGATTAACTAGAGTTGTGGAAGCTGTCACCAATGAAACAGCAGTAGCGCTTGGTAATATTACCGAGGAACTACAAGTTGCTAGGATTGTAACTCTTCAGAACCGAATGGTTCTGGACGTTATGTTAGCAGATAGAGGAGGAGCATGTAAAGTCATCGGAAGTAGTTGTTGCGTATACATTCCTGATAATTCACCTTCTGTATATGAAGCCATTCTTAAACTGCTAAGATAGCCTCTGATATTCATGAGAAGAATGGTACCTGGACATTTGCTGGATGGTTTTGGGCTTTGATTTCTGCTTGGGGTTGGAAATTACTGACTATTCTGTGTATCGCAGCTGCACTAATTTTCACTTGTTGCATGTGTATACATTGTGGCCCAATGCTATGTTCTATATGCATAAATGCCTGTATACTATCCAATCGAAATGCCGTAAAAGCGCAACAGTCGTTGGATAAGGAAGTGACAAATATAATGTGAATAGATATATGAGATGAATGCACAGATTACCCGAAAAGAGCATATGTCTTTAGCTAACGCTAAAAGGGTCGTCTGTTGTAGTTTGACAGCGATTAAGTAGAGCGTTAGCGAAAGACATCCGAGTTCTAGCTGTTATCTTGACGTTTAGCGGCATCCATTTTGGATTCGTGACAGCCATTTTGTCTGCCATGTGCTGCCTCGTGCCGACCATGTGCGTTGTCCTATCTTTCTGCTCATGGCCTTTGAATTTGCCCGGCAACAGGCTAATAATAGCATCTCTGTGTTTTGCTGCTGACCGTTAGGGTCCACATCTGCTAATGGTTAGCCCTAGATTGGAATGTGTTAGCCGAGACCCCAAGACTGTTAACTCCTCCCACTGATTGATTGTGCCTCTCGATATTACCTTGTATGGACATAAAATGTGCTCTTATGCTTTGTACCGCCTTCTTTTGAGCCCCTGTGTGGGTATAAATAAACCATGTGTCTGGTAGCCTTTTGTGCTACTTCTCATAGCGCCGAAGGGTACTGTCTGAACTTTAGCACTACTTCATGAAGTGTAATAAATTCTATGTTTTGCAATTCCAGTTTCCATGCCAACTTTTTCCTTTGGGTCTGAGGACTTCGTGCGCAGAAGGGCGAACGCCTTGCACTAGCGGGCCTGGCTGAGGCCTGCACGACAGGTTCACCTTCCTCTCTCTCTAAACAAACAGTTTCAATATTTTTCTTAAAATCTAAAGGTAAATACACAACTCTTCCTTTTAAACCTCTTTGTAAATCTGTTGGAGATAGCTTACCTGTTTTAGGCTCCATACAAACTATAGCCTGAAACGGGTGCACAGATTAAATAAGAATGGAGTCATATGTATTTAAATCTACCAGTTCCGTAGGAATAGCTACCAACTCTAGGTTATTATGTACAGCTCTAGCTGTCATTTTGTTCTCTTCTAATTTGTTGAAACAATATTTACAAATATGTTGATCACTACCCAACTCAAAACGACCTTCCACCAACAAATAAGCACCAAATTGCTGCCACTTATCATTGTTTTCAAAAAATACAAACATCGTTTGGTTTTTCACAAGAAACTACCTCAAACTTTGTAATTTTTTGTGCAAACTTCTCAGTAGTTCTTTCTTCTACCTCTTCTTCAACATCTACACTTATGAACCTCTCACTTTCTCTACACTCCTCTAGAGGACCAAAGAAACAAAATTGTATATCATCACAAACTTTTTTTATATCCGATACTGTACCATGCAAAAGAACAATGTTTATTTCACCTAAAGATAATTCAGGATTTTTACATAGAACAATCTTCTTACTAACTTCTGCATTTCTGACTGCTAACATTCTTAAATGATGGAAAGTACTTTGACACACTTTTCTAGAAAGACAAGCCAGATAATGACCCTGCAAGTTAGTATATTTTCTCACTTTACAAGGATCTAGTCCTTGCAATATCTTAACCTTCTGTTTCAAACTTTTATTACCATAATCTCGTAAGACATTTCGTAAAATATCAATAGATTCCTGTTGTATACTACAAATACTACTACAATCCCACTTATATTCTGCAGCTTGTGTACGTCTCCCTTGAACTTCTTCAGCTATTACTTCTTCAACATTTCTAGGAACCATCTTTTCTTATTCAATTGGACAACTGTTTTTAATCCACTAACAATGACCACTAGTATCAACTGCGTGAACTACTATATTTGGTTGAAAAAAGCTCTCTTCATTAAAAAAGGTTCAGTACTAGAAGTGTGCTTCCATTCACCAGAAAATGTTTAGCAACATTTAGTTTTATTAACTAGTCTTTTTCTTTTACTTTTCTCCTTCATAAACTGCATTGTTTTATCCAATGTTTTCATTCTCTTCAATACTAATATAAACAATTTCCTTTTCAATTCAAAAGCCTTTTCAGCTACAATATCAATCTGTTCTTTCTTGTTGTAAAATACCAGTCTTCTTTTATATTTGTTGCAATCTTTCAATACATTTTGTAGTATTCTACTTTTATACATTCTCTTCCTAATGTCTTTATATTCTTTCATCCTTCTTTTAAACATGGATTTCTTTTTCCCTATAACATGATTTTGCATTAATTTCTCCTTTTTTCTTTTCTTTCTGTTTGCTTGTAGTAGTTTTCTTTCTCTTTTCCCCATTTTGAAAATCAATTACATTTTATAAAAGGCTTTTAACAAATTATTTTGTTCTCTTATCAGAAGACTTTTTCTACAACATCACATGTTGTACTTCATCTACTTTCTGTTTTTCTCTATCCTTTAAATTGTTCTGTTTTCTTTTTGCCTTTTCTTTTGAACTTTTCTTGTCATCCTGAATATTTCTTAATAATTATGGAGAATTTCTAAAAGAAGCTACGTTTATTATCTTTCAAAAACATATTTATTATTAAAATAATTATATACAAATATTTTCATCTATGAATAAAGAAGTACATTGAGTAGTGCATAGGTGAATAGATAAGTGCAACAGTAGAACCTGGATGATTCCACAAATGCAAGGATAGCACATAATTAGTGCCTGAGTGATTGCATGACTGAAGGGGTAATATCTGGATGATTAATGGAGTACATAGCAAATCAGTGGGTGATTTTATAACTGCATGAGTTCTGCTTGGGTGATTGTAGGAGTACTGAGGGAATGCCTGAGTGATTGGAGAGGTGCATGGGTGATTTTATAATTGTATGAGAACTGGATGAGTGATTATATAAGTAAAAGGGTAATACCTGCACGACTGAAGGAGTGCAAGGGTAGTACCTAACTGATTATATAAGTTCATGGGTAGTGACTGGGTGATTGAAAGAGTACATGGGTAATACCTGGATGATTGCATGATAGCATAGGTAGTGCCTGGGGGGGTTCCTGAGTGCAGGGGTAATGCCTGGGTGATTGCAGCATGTCATATCCAGTGCCTGGATCATTTGAGGACTGCAATGGTAGTACTTGGTTGTTTTTATAACTGCATAAGTGTTGGGCCTAGCCAAATATAAAGCAGCAGACTATTACACGACTCAACCATAAGTCTCTCCAGATTGTTAAAAACAAGCATACATGCATCTCTACCTTTTCAAATCATCATTTCTAAAAGAAATATGTATACAATATTTCTGAAATATATAGAAACCTAGAAACTGAGACATGTAATAGATCTACCTGCGTGATTACAAAATGCCATGGGTAGTGCTTGGGTGATCGTATGACTCCAAAGGTAGTCGTTGGGTAATTGCAGTAGAAGATGTATAGTGACTGGCTAATTGCATGAGTGCACAGATTTTTTTTTAAACAGATTTTATTGGCATTTATCATTCAGCAAGATACAGGTACATTTTCATCCAGCCAGGAAATATCCACATATCCCAACATAGGATCCATCCCAGTGAGTTCGTATGTCCCCCCTCCCAGCCTCTGCTTATCCTATGACTGTCTACTACCTTATGCAGTGCTTGCTATACTGGATTCTCAGCAATGTTAACAATCTAACAGTACCACCCTACTACTCCCCCTCTCCCCCCTCCCCTGCTGCTGCCGACCTCCTTGCCACATTAACTCTTGCTGCGTACATGGTCTGGGTCCCATTCATACTCGTCGCATCCTTATGCCTTGTTCAAAGAGCTCACCATGTGGGTAGATGTTAGGGTACCACAGCCCAGTTATGTCTCCCCCTCAGCTCTTTCTTGATCCAGCTCCCAAGGGCTAGCCAGTCGGGATCCTGCCTGTGGCGTGCTAGGTGTCGACTCTTGGTCCTCATTCTGCAGATCATCTACCAACACCCCCCAGGCCTGTGCCCACTCCAATCGTCCTATACCTCTTTTTGCGTTCCGAAGCAAGATTCTATGTTCACAGCTTGCTCACTTAACTAGTTCCCTTTTCCAATTGCTCACCCCCAGTCCTGCCGGGGCCTTCCACTTGCTGGTGAGTTCACATTTCGCCAAAATGTATGCCAGGTTATGGAACCTGGCTGTGACCTTAGTTTTAGCGGAGTGGGGAAATAGGTTGATCAGTACATGACCAGGGGTGCATGGGATCTTCTTCTCTGTGACACGAGCTATCTCGCGAACCACCTCTTGCCAATATCCCTCTATCCTCGGGCAACTCCACAACATGTGAAGGTAGCTAGCCCCTATCTCCTGGCATCGGGGGCAACTCGCATCCTCCCGACCAAAATATCGGTTAATCCTGTCAGGGGTAATATATGCTCTATGCAGAGTATAAAAACTAATTAATTGGGATCGCGCATTGCGGGAGACCTTGGTGGCTTGGAGCAGTATATTGTCCCAATCCTTCCCCGCTATGGGGCTTCCAATGTCCACCTCCCATCTTTCTTTCAGGCTCCCCAGCGGCCCTGTGGAATTCCGTCTAATGGCTCTATAAACACATGAGACCACCTTAATGATACCGCCTGCTAGACTTATGTATTCGCATGTAGAATGTGGAGATGGTTCTAGTGTCCCCCAACCCCAATGACTACGCATGGCCCAAGTGACAGCCCCATATAGTAGAAAATGCCCCTGTGGGACATCTAAACTAGCTTGAAAGGCCTCAAATGTGAGAAGTTACCCATCGCCGAATACATTTCCTACCTTGGTGACCCCAGCGTGTGCCCACTCCTCCAACCCCCTCCACTGACCCCAGTGCGGGAGCGCCTCCAATAATGCCACAGGCATCTCCGGGGTATAAGGTCTTTTGGTTTTGGTTTTCTGAAGATACCTGATCCAGCAATTTCTTATTACTCTATGCTCTGAAGTGGTTAGTGTGCGCTGTTTAATTGTACCCGTGAATGTACTCAGGACAGCTGCTCTACTCAGGGTGAACGGGGGCGTCCTCCTGCCCGGATCTAGACTTCCTGCCACCCACTGTGTGAAGCGTTGGAGCTGCCCCGCCAGATAATATTTCTCCATATCTGGCACCGTGGCCAACACCACTCTGTGCCTGCTGGGGCCCCAGATAAATTCAGTCAGAATAGAATCGAGGTATCAGAACCACGCCTTAGGGATCCATACTGGGAGCGTGGTAAAAAAATACAACAATCGAGGCAATGCCACAATTTTCAGCAAGGATATTCGCCCCGCCACTGACAGGGGCAACGTCCCTCAGAACGCCATACTGCCTTTGAGCGATCAGAGAGCCCCCCCTATATTTCCCTCCTGAACATCAGAGAGATCATGATACACTCTGACCCCCACGTATATAAAACAGTGTGGTTCCCACTGAAGGTCTCCCCGGCTCGCCGGCGGCAGAGCCTCTCCCGCTATCGAGAAAAGTCGTGACTTCTGTCAGTTGATGCAGAGCCCAGAAAGAGCCCCAAACTCGTCCATCATATGCCTGTATTCTTCAGGAAAAGTAGCAAATCATCCGCATATAATGCGATATGGTGTGTTTGCTCTGCTAGCCGAATGCCCTCATATGGCGTCCCTGATTTTGCCACACACGCCAGTGGTACTACCGCCAGCACGAACAGCAGAGGGGAAAGGGGACACCCCTGCCGTGTACCCCTCTCCACACTGTACTTTAGGGAGATGGTGCGGCCTGTCCGTACTCGCACCACTGGGTCCGTACAGTATTTGAACCCATTGGATAAAGTCCTGCCCAACCCCATCTTTGCTAAACTGCATATAAGTATTCCCTATCAAGGCTATCGAATGCTTTCTCGATATCAATGCCAAAGATCGCCCCTTCCTGCGCCTCTACCGTACCCTGCTGTAACACTGCAAACAGCCTCCTGATGTTCAGGTTTGGGTTTCTGCTAGGGATGAGTCCCGCTTGATCTGAATGCACCAAAGATGTCATGTGTGGCAGTAGCCTGGTGGCCAATATCTTGCTGAGAATTGTAAAATCGAGGTTTAGCATCAATAGCGGATGCTATGCTGAGCACTCAGTTGGATTCTTGTCAGGCTTAAGCAGGGGAACCATTACCGCCTCCCTCGTTGTGGGTGGCAACCTCTTGCTCTCCCATGTAGCCATGTATAATTCCACGAGCCGGGGAGCCAGCTCCACCAGGTATGTGGCATAAAACTCCTGGGCAGTCCATTTGTGCCCGGAGTCTTCCCCCGTGCCATCGCTTTGACTACCCCCTGAACTCCCGTGCCGTAATCGCCGCTCCTAGTACCTCTGCGTCCTCCACCGCTAAAGAATGGAGCAGAAGGGGTGTCAAGTAGTCTGCTATCCTGCCCATGTCGCGATGGCCAGTGCTTTTATATAAGCGGGCGTAGTATTCCCTGAACCGGCCACTAATCTCCCCCAGTGTAAATAAAGGACGTCCTCCCTGGTCGTGTATCGTCAGTATAGTACTGCCCCTTCTGGATGGGTCACGAGCCATGCCAGCAATCGTCCGGCTTTGTCCCGCTCATCATGTGACATATCCATATATTTCTGGAAATCAAAGCATTCGTAGACGCTCTACTTGCACTGCCACCTCCTCCTTAGCTTCCAGGAGTTCCTGCCTCAATTCTGGGTGCTCCGGCCGCCTCTTCTCTAATGCCCCATCCGCTCTCTCCAGGTCTGCTGACGGACCCCAATAGATGCAGCCATGCAACACCCCGATCACAGCCTTGAAGGCCTCCCATTCTGTGATTCTAGAATCTGTGGTGCCCGCATTGTCAGTAAAATGATCTGTTCCCTGGTCTCTTGCTGAAAGACCTGGTCTTCAAGTGCTTCTGGTTTGAGGCGCCATGTAGGGACGAGCAGCAAAATCCTACTCCCCCAGTATCGGAGCATGAGTGGGTTATGGTCCGAGACCGTCCTAGTGAGGTATTCTGTCCCTGCCCACCTGGGTGTAGAGGCCCGGAGTGCTCAGAAAGGACATGTATATCGTGGGTGTGTGATAAATGTGAGTAGTCCCTATCTGTCGGGTTTGCCCTGTGCCATACGTCCACGAGCTCCCAGCAAGTCTGCCAATCCCTAAAAGCTCTAGCCACCACATGTACTGGGGAGTCTCGAAGAGGCGGGTGTGATCGATCCTTGTCAGTAGCTGCAATACAATTAAAATCCCCCCCTATTAGAACTGCCCCTGTCATGTACGGTGCCAGCACCCCCGACAGCTGCTCCAGAAACCTAGCGTGATCCACATTCGGGCCATATACATTGACTAGGGTAACATCCTGCCCGTCCAGCCTTCCGGAGACAATTACGTACCTACCCACTGGATCAATTTTGTGCTCTATAGGGTGGAAGGGGACTCCCGCCCGCACCCAAATCAGGACCCCCCGGGCAAATGCTGAATATGACGTGTAGAACGCCTGCCCTCTCCAGCGCCTGCGCAGAGCCTCACCTTCCTTATCCAGTACGTGTGTTTCTTGGAGCATCGCTATCTGCACCCCTCTCCTATTTAGCTGTGAGAATATTTTATACCTTTTACTCATAGAGTGCATGCCCCTAACATTCCAAAACATTATGCTGTAGGTTGCCTGTGTCTGCTGCATGAGTGCACATATTCACCCCATTGCATGCCCCAAGACCTAGTACCTCTTCGTGCAGCCTGCAGGCATCTGTTACAGAATGGCAGGTCGTGGCCTTTCCCCCCGTCGACAGCAGCATCCTTCCCCATGACCCAAAATACTAACCCCTTTCAAACATTACAAAAACAATCCCAACACCTCCTCCCCAGGACAAGTGAGAACAGCTCCCCCATCCAAACTATGCACGTCAGTGCTCAAACAAACAAAGTTCAGAGGTGGCGATCAGGCCATGGTCCACCGAGAGGTTTGCCATCCTCTTCACCCCTCCGGATCCCTTCCCCCCGGCTATCAGATCACAGATGGGCATCAGGGAACACCCGCAAGTGAGAAGTAGCATTATATTACCAACAGTCTCCTTTTCCTGCCCCCGGGCATAGTTCTGGAAATACATGCGCGCGTGGCCCACCTCACATCAGGTCGTCTACTTATCTGGGAGTTATGTGCGGCAGGGTCTGGCTGGCATCCCCCACCGACCTCGAGCTGGTCTCTGAGTCGGAGTCCCTCTGGTCTTCCCCAGAGTGTGATGCTGGTTCCCGGGTGCCTGCTGCCCTTAATGAGACCACCGCTGCGATCGCACTGGCCCTTGCTCGATTCACCTCTTCTGCCGTCTGGCTGTTCTTTGGAGAAGCCCCTCTGTCAGGGGAGCGCGGCAAGGCTTTATCCGCAGGACCATTCCCTCAACGCTGTTGCCCTAAGGGATCTTGTTCCTCAATCCAGCCCCATACGTCCTGGGGGGTGGTAAAGAAGGTAGTTCCTCCATTATGCACAATGCGCAGCTTGGCAGGAAAAAACCATAGAGTAGGACACCCCAATCTGGCGCAGTTTCCGCTTGACAGCCGTGAAGGATGCTCTTTGTTGCTGTACCTCTCGTGAAAAGTCGGGGAAGATCCATACCACACTGTTATTTAGTTTAAGCTGCCCTTTAAGACGCGCCTGTCAAAGCACATGGTGCCTATCCTTGTAAAACAAGAGACGGGCCACCACCGGCCTTGGCGGTCTGCCAGGTTACAGGGCCCCGGCCGGCACTCTGTGCGCCCGTTCCAGCGCAAAGAATGTGGACAACCCTTCCTCTGCCACTTCTGTGTGCAACCAGCGCTCGCGGAACTCCACCATATTGTTCCCTTCTACCGTTTCAGGGAGACCCGAGACTCGAATGTTATTCCGGCGGGCCCTATTTTCCGCATCCTCCGCCCGTTGCTCCAGAATCTGCAACCTTTTCTCTATGGCCGTGAGTTTGCTTAACGTCACCGCGACCGGCGGTCCCAGGCTCTCTATCTCTGCTTCCGTGGTCGTGACACGATCCGCCTGTTTTCTATGGCCCGCTCCAAGGAGGCCCAAATCTTCCCTGAGAGTGTCAATTTTAGTTTCCACCGCCAGTCGTGAGTGTTCTATGGCCTGCAGAATGTCCTGGAGGGAGAGGTCGCCCTGGGGCGTCCCCCCATCTTTTCTGGTCCCCGGGCGTAAGTCAGAGTTTCCCCAATCCTCGCCTACTCCCTCCTGTTACTCAGTGTCCCGCCTCTTGGTGGTCCGGCCCATGGTGACCGCAGGGCCAGCAATCTGTACTCCCAACGTGAGCTAGGACAGGATAAAGGTGAATGCAGGCACCCCCCGCCCGTATACGGTGTTCAAGACAGTGAGAGCTCTGCCCTGGGTACCTCGTCGCTACCTCTCCAGAGCTGTGGGCCCTCCACTCCACCCCGCAGGTGTCTCTCTTCACCGGCCCACCGTCACTCCACCTCCATGATGGTCGGTACTGGTGACAAGGCAGTCCGCAGTCAGGCCCACCATCTTGTGTACGCCTCTATCCCCAGGCCTCTTCTTGCTGCTTCCCGCCCTAGTGCCTCACCATGGACTCCTGGGACTTGCCCCCGCGCTCTTCCTGCTCTCGCTGCAGGGTCCCGTGCCCTCCTCTCCACAGCGCTTCCTCTGCTCCCTGCAGGTCACACAACTGACCGCCCCCCCTATACTCTCTACCATGAGAGGGGGTCAACTGCTTCCTCGCACACCAGGCTGTATCCGCCACCTCAGGGGGCCGAGTCTCCGCCGCAGCAGGCTCCTTCCAGGCCCCGCTCCTGTGTGGGGGCACTCGCCAGGTCCCGGGGCCCTCCGCAGCTCCTCCCCACACCACCTCCTTACCGGCAATAGAGCGAGCTCTTGCCACCTCCGCTGGCACTTGTCCTGCACCCAGGGCAGGAACACAGGGTGAGCGCCTAACAAGTCCTTCGCCTCCGGGGCCGTTAGATCAGCGCAGCCACCATTTTAAGCAGCCCATGGCTGCCAAGCGCCTGGCCCACCGAGGCTCTTCCCGATGCCGCCTACTCACCAGTGGCAGTCCCGGCCTCCACCTCTGCCCCGGGTACTGCTCCAGATGCCGTGCCCTCAGTGCCGGACAGCCCCCAAGCAGGCACCCAGGTCCACCGCTCTCCGGGCTCCGCTGTTACCGCGCAGCTGCCATTTTGTCCAGCTCACTACCTCGCCGGCTGAGTCGTCCAGCACCGTCAGGGGAGGGCTATCAACCCCTCAAAACAAGAGCCCCGGACCCCCCATAGGTTCCCACACCCTCAGGGTTGGTCTCCTTGCTCGGGGCTCCCCTGTAGCGGTCAGGATGGGGACAGAGAGGGGATCACCAACGGGAGCTCTGGGGTGCCCCTGGTGACTGTCTTCTCGCTCTCCTGCTAAGTTGTTTTTTTGCCTTGACATTTTTTATCTGTATTTTGTTTTCTGTATCTCATATTCTGGTTTACTCTGTTGGCGTTCCTCGTGCCCCTTGCCCTCTGTGCTCCCCCCGCTCCACGCTTCCCGCCGTTGCTCCCCTGCGGCCCCACCCCCTTTTGCCTTCTGTGTCCCTTCCCCTCACCCATTGGCCGCCCCGCTCCCACCTCCCAGCTGCTTCTCCCTCCCACTTGGCCTCTTATGGAGGTCGCCGCATGGCAGTGGTTGTGACCTGACCTCTGGTCGCTCCCTGCGCCGCACGGCTCCTCCTGTGCGCCCGTGACTCTCCCCTCGGCTGCCACTGACAGGAGTTCGCCACCGGAGTGCCCCTGGTGACTGTCTTCTCACTCTCCTGCTAAGTTGTTTTTTTCGCCTTGACATTTGTTATCTGTATTTTGTTTTCTGTATCTCCTATTCTGGTTTACTCTGTTGGCGTTCCTCGCGCCCCTTGCCCTCTGTGCCACCCCGCTCCACGCTTCCCGCTTCCCGCCACTGCTCCCCTGTGGCCCGTCCGCTTTTGCCTTCTGTGTCCCTTCCCCTCACCCATTGGCCGCCCGCTCCCGCCTCCCAGCTGCTCCTCCCTCCCACTTGCCCTCATATGGAGGTCGCTGCGTGGAAGCGCAGCAGACGTGTGCAGTGGACGAGCCGCTGGCGCGCTGAAGGTGCGCCAAAGGCAAGCCCGTCTGCACCCGTCCATGCCTGACCGCGCCCAGTGCCAGAACACCTGCACCCCATGCCCCCCTCTACGGTAGACTGCACTACGACTCCAGCACCCTCCCCGGACGACACCACCGATGCTGCAAGGCCATCCCGAAGCACACCCATGGACCATTCACCTGCCGGGACTGCAGATACATCAGCATCCAGCCCGCCAAATCACCAGCCAGAGAACCCAACCACCTCAGATGCATCCTCCTCAACACCCGCTCCGCTCGCAAGCACGCCATCGAACTCTGGGACCTCCTAGACTCTACCGCCCCCGACGTCCCCTTCCTGACGGAGACCTGGCTGAACGCCACCTTAGCACCTGACATCACCATAGCCATCCCACAGGGCTACAAGATCTCCCGCAGAGACCGCGCCAACGGAGTTGGAGGAGGAATCACCATCGTCCACAGAGACACCCTCAGAGTCTCAACCAACATCGACGAATCCCTCATCACTGCCGAGCACATGCACTTCCAGATCCACACCGACCCCAACACGACCCTCAGAGGAACACTCGTCTACAGACTACCCGGACCACAACCACAGTCCAGCAACACCATCGCCGACCTCGTCAGCACCCACGCCCTCACTTCCAAGGACTACATCCTCCTCGGGGACCTGAACTTCCACCTCGAGAACAACAACGATGCCAACTCCACCGCCCTGATCGATAACCTCGCCAACCTCGGACTCAAACAGCTTGTGACAACACCCACCCATGCCGCTAGACACACGCTGGACCCCATCTTCTCCGTTAGCCCGCACATCTCCTTCAACCACACCACCGTACCCCACTGGACCGACCACAGATGCGTCCAATTTACCTTCAGGAAACCAACCACACACCACCGCGCCCAACAGTTGCCACGCCACAACTGGGGCAAGGTCAACAAGGACCAACTGATCGCCACCCTCGCCCTGAGAGTACCCGCCGACCACACCAACCCCGACACCGCCGCTACAAACCTCAAACAGTGGATGAACGACTGCGCCGACACCCTCGACCCTCTCAAGAGCTCCACAACCAACCACACCTAGAAGAAAGCCGCCTGGTTCACCGAAGATCTCCGGACCTCCAAGCACACCTGTCGGAAGCTGGAGAAGAAATGGCTCTGCGACCGAACTCCAGGCAGCCTCACAGCCCACAAGCACGCCACCCGCAGACACCACCAACTCATCAGGACCGCCAAAAAGGACCGCCTTCAAGGACCGCCTAGACAACAACGCACATAACACCAAAGAGCTCTTCAGCATCGTAAAAGAACTCTCCAACCCCAGCTCCAACACCAACGACATTCCACCATCACAAGACCTGTGCGACTCCCTGGCCACCTTCTTTCACCGCAAGATCACCGACATCCACGACAGCTTCAACTGAGACACCCCCGTACCCACCACCAAGACCACCACCCCCGCGACCTCCACCCACACCAGCTGCCAGACCGCTAGGTCCAACGTCAGCAATGAAGACACCATGAAAACCATGAACTCCATCCATTCCGGATCCCCATCCGACCCGTGCCCTCACCACGTTTTCAACCTCGCCAGCACAACCATCGCACCCCACCTCCGGAAAACAATCAACATCTCCTTCGAAATAGCATCCTTCCCGGAAAGCTGGAAGCACGCCGAGATCAACGCCCTTCTGAAGAAACCCAAGGCAGACCCCAAGGACCTCAAGAACTTCCGGCCCATCTCCCTGCTCCCGTACCCGGCAAAAGTGATAGAGAAGATTGTCAACAAACAGCTAACCCGATACCTCGAAGACAACAACCTCCTTGACCCTTCCCAATTCGGCTTCCACAGCAACCACAGCACTGAGATCGCCCCCATCGCCGCCGACGACGGCATCAGGATCCTGATGGACAAAGGAGAAACAGCCACCCTCATCCTCCTGGACCTGTCAGCTGCCTTCGACACGGTCTGCCACCGCACCCTATCAGCGCGCCTTCACGACAATGGAATTCAAGAGAAGGCCCTGGCCTGGACCACATCCTTCCTCTCCAGCAGAACCCAGAGCCTCCGCCTCCCACCCTTCCGTTCAAAAACCACTGAGACCATCTGCGGCGTCCCACAGGGATCCTCCCATAGCCCGACGCTGTTCAACATCTACATGACACCTCTCGCCCACGTCGCACGACAGCACAACCTCAACATCATCTCCTACGCCGACGACATCCAGCTGATCATATCCCTCACCGAAGACCCCCACACCGCCAAAGCCAACCTCTACAGAGGAATGAAGGCCATCGCTGACTGGATGAAGGACAGCAGACTGAATCTGAATTCAGACAAAATGGAGGTCCTCATCATCGGACCCAGCCCATCAGCCTGGGACGACTCCTGGTGGCCCACATCGCTAGGCACACCCCCGGAACCCACCGACCACGCACGCAACCTGGGGTTCATCCTCGACTCCACCCTCTCTGTGACCAAGCAAGTCAACGCCGTCTCCGCATCCTGCTTCAACACCCTCCGAATGCTCCGCAGAATCTTCAAATGGATCCCTCTCGACACAAGAAAAACCGTCACCCAGGCCCTCATCACCAACAGACTCGACTACGGAAACGCCCTCTACTCAGGAACAACCACCAAGCTCCTGAGACGACTACAGCGAATCCAGAACGCCTCGGCACGACTAATCCTCGATGTCCCCCGACGCAGCCACATCACACCCCACCTGAGAGGCCTGCACTGGCTCCCAGTCAACAAGAGGATCACCTTCAAACTCCTCATCCACGCACTCAAAGCGCTACACAACACCGGACCAACATACCTCAACAACCGACTCAGCTTCCACACCCCCACCCGTAACCTCTGCTCTGCCGTCCTCGCCCTCGCCACAGTTCCTCATATCCGGAAAACCACCTCCGACGGCAGATCCTTCTCCTACCCCTCCGCCAAGACCTGGAATGCTCTCCCTACCAGCCTACAACAGGCCCAGGACCTGCTGGCCTTCAGAAGACTTCTGAAGACCTGGCTCTTCGATCAGTGACAGCCCCCCCGCGCCTTGAGACCCTCACGGGTATGTAGCGCGCTTTACAAATGCTTGATTGATTGATTGATTGATTGATTCAGGCTCCCGTCTCCATCTGCGACAGGCCACTCCCCCCTTTCATGAGTGCACACATAAAGGTTGAGTGCATGGAAGTGTATAAATAGCACCTGAAGGCATAGGTAAGTCACTGAGTAGTGCCTAGGTGAATAGATGAATGCAACAGTAGGACCTGGGTGATTCTATGACTGCAAGGGTAGTGTGTGGGTTATCACATGAATGCATAGGTAGACACTGCATGATTCTATGACTGCACGGGTAGTACGTAACTAGTGCCTGGGTGATACCATGACTACAGAGGTAATATCTTGTGGATTACAGGGTACATAGCAAGTGAGTGCGTGATGATTTATAACTGCATGAGTACTGCTTGTGATGTGATGTGATGTGAGATGGGACTTATATAGCGCGCTACCACTCCAAGGAGTATCTTGGCGCTTGGATTCCAGAAAATAACAGGTAGTAGATGAAAATCTACCAGTATAAGAAGCACATCATATGAGTCCCATGCATTCGGAGTTGGAGAGGGAGTAGATCCATGTTTTTAGGGACTTTCTGAATTTTTGTTCGGTAGTGGATTGACGCAGGAAAGAGGGAAGTTTGTTCCAAGCTTTCGCGCCAATGACTGCAATGGATTTTCCTCCTCTAGTAGACATTTTGAACCTGGAGACAAGGAGTAAATTAGCTGTGGAGGACCTGAGTGATCTTGACGGATGATATTGTTTAAAGTGTTTGCGCAAGTACAGTGGGCCGTGGTGGTGAAAGGCTCTGTACGTAATGGTGAGAACTTTAAAAAGTATGCGCTTGTGTATAGGGAGCCAATGTAATATATCCAGAGCTGTAGAGGCCGAAGATTTCCTAGGCAGTCTGAGGACCAGTCTGGCAGCAGCATGTTGGACCATTTGGAGTTTATGCAGGGCTGATTTATTAAGTCCTGCATAAAGACTATTACAATAGTCCAGCCTAGATGTTATTAAGGCAACAGCTACTGTACGTCTGGCGCTCAGGGAAAGAAGATCAAAAAATGTCTAAGACTCCTTATGATGCCGAAACATACCCCTGCTACTTCCTTGGCTTGTTGGTTAAAGGTCAGAGTGTTGTCGAACTTTATGCCTAGGTTTCGGGCAGCATTGATAGGGTTAGGGGGGGCTTCTGCCTGTTCAGGCCACCAGTCTTGTGGCGAGAAGGAATTATTAAGTCCGAAAGGAATGATTTCAGTTTTGGACGAGTTACACTTCAAATGGTTGTGTGACATCTAATTTAAAGGTTGCTGACAGACATTCTTTTAGTGTTTGTTCTGCGTTAGATTGATTTTTGTCAAGGGTCAGAACAAGCTGAGTGTCGTCAGCGTAGGCGACAGTACTAATGTTAAAGGAGGAAATTAGGTTTAGTAGGGGAACCATATACAGGTTAAATAAGGTAGGGCTTAAACTAGAGCCCTGCGGAACCCCTGTTTTAATGGTTTTTTCTTCTGAAGAAAAGTCACCTAGCCTTATGATTTGGTGCCTGTGTGCAGATAGTTTTTAAACCATTCGAACACGGTTCCTGCTATAAGTAAGGCGATGTAAAAGGATAGCATTGGATACCATGTCGAAAGCTGCCGAGAGATCTAGTAGGATCAGGACGGCATGTTTGCCCTGATCCAGGGCAGCACAAATGGTTTCAGTGGAGGACAGGAGTGCAGATTCAGTGGAGTGATGGGTCCTGAAACCTGCTTGACAAGGATGTAATATGTCATTTTCTTCAAGAAATGCCATTAATTGCTTATTTGCAAAAGATTCTGCAATTTTACAGATGGCAGGAAGAAGAGAGGTGGGAGGTAGATTAGAAAGTGTAGTAGGGTCTTGTGAAACCTTTTTCTGTAGTGGTTTCACTATTGCTACCTTCCATTGAGGAGGAATCTCCCCAGATTGGAAGGAAGAATTTATGATAGCGTTTATGTAGGGGTTAGCCTCCTGAGATATGGATTTAAGAAATGAGGGGGGACAGGGATCAGAAGGGGATCCTGATTTAAGAGTAGAAATTCCCTGTAGAGTGTCGTCAAGAGTGATGTGATTGAATTTTTCCCATCTGGGTTGATGGGGCTTGAGAACAGTTTCACTCTCAAGTTCTATTGTTAGGAATTGGGGAAAGTCGATGATGAGTGTTTCTATTTTTTGGGTGAAGTAAGAGGCTATATCGTTACATAAAGTCTGGGACGGGGGGATCTCTTGGGTAACAATATTAGGTTTAGTGCTTGGGTGATTGTAGGAGTACTGAGGGAATGCCTGAGTGATTAGAGGAGTGCAAAGATAGTGCCTGGGTTATTTTATAAGTGCATGGGCACTGGCTAAGTGATCGGAGGACTGCGTTGATCCTGACAGGGTGATTGGAGGAGTGCAAAGGTATTGCCTGGGTGATTGAACCAGGATCTAGCTAATGCAGTGGTGATTGCACAAGTGCAGAGGTAATGTCTGGGGAATTATTGTAGTACATAGGTATTGTCCTGGTGATTGCTTGAGTTAAGGGATAATATCTGGGGGATTATATGAATACATAGAAAGTGCCTGGGTGATTTTATAGGTGCATCGATAATGCCTAGCTGATTAGAGTACTATTGTGGCAGTGCCTCAGTGATTGGAGGAGTGTAAAGGTAGTGCCTGGGTGATTTTATAAATGCATGCATACTGGCGAAGTGATTGAAGGAGTGCATAGATCCTGAAAAGGTAATTGGATGAGTGCAACGGTATTGACTGGGTAATTAAACCAGTATACAGCTAATGCATTGGTGATTGCATGACTACAGGGATACTATCTGAGGGAATACAGGAGTACATAGAAAGTGCCTGGGTGATTTTATAACTGCATCAGTACTGCCTAGGTGATTAGAGTAATACTGTGGTAGTACCTCACTGATTGCAAAAGTGTAAAGGTAGTGCCTGAGTGATTTTATAAGTGCATAGGCACTGGCTAACTGATTGGAGGAGTGCATAGATCCTGACAGGGTGATTGGAGGAGTGCAAGGGGAATGCCTGTGTAATTAAACCACTGTATGTCTAACGCATTGGTGATTGCTGGAGTTATATCTGGGGGATTAGAGGAGTACATACCTAATGTCTGGTGATTCCATGATTGCATTAGTAATATACGGGGGATTACAGAAGTACATAGTAAGTGCCTGGATGTTTTACAAATGCATGTGTACTACCTGGGGAATTGGAGTAGTACTGCAGTAGTACCTAAGTGATTGCAGAAGTACAACATCCTGAGTACTAGCAGTATACTGAAACTGCAGCACAAACGTCAGGTCTATGACATGGTGTACACTTTTGCAGTGCAACTTAAAAAATTCTGTAACTACTCAGGGTGTTGGCATAAAAGCTAAATATAAGTCTGTTATAAATCTCACCATATTCCTGAAACTATACATGCATATATGCCTACCTTTTAAAATCATCATCATATATAACAGAAACAAACAAATAGACTGAAATTTATATTTCAAAGACACACCTACATTTCTGCTGTGTATTTCCAATAAACCTCTCCCCACACTCATAGAAAGTAGCCTAATCCATAATCCCTCCGGCAATATGTCTTAACACTCACTTTTATTCTGCAGCTTCAACATTCTACGAATATTGGGCCAAGTCAAACATAAAGCAGCAACCTATTACATGTCTCTTTCATAACTCTGACAATTTTCTTGAAAGCATGTATGCTTCTATCTATACCTATTGCCAAAAGCATTACACATATTAGAATACATGTGCAAATTGAAACACATAAGACAATTTTGCCACTGTGCACTCAAAATCAGATACGTTCATCAACATAATCTGTTTGATCTGTGTGCGTCCCAGTCAGGGGGCCAGTTCACTGGCACTGACAGTAGTAACACAAGAATGCTGGGAGGGAATACTCCCTCTAAGCTGGCTGGCACACTGTGAGAAGTTGGCCAGGCATATGCTGGCCACTAGTTATTGTGGGCACCTTGCACCAGTCCAAATAACCCCTTAGAGGTGATAGGTTAAAGACAACCTTATTTGAAAGCTATCCTAGTGGTAACTATGGAGAGCAGCCTACAGGCTAAGTCTTGAGGGAATGTAAAGTAGCTTGTTTTACCAGTCTATAATCTCTTGAACGACCAAATGAATGGAGACCTACACCAGGTATATATATAAAATATATGCATTTATTCTAAACACAGCCTACTAGTCTCTTTATGAGGCTAGAGGTCAAAGCACATACATTACAATTAATATATCACAGTAAATTGGCACAATATACATTAGGCCCTAGGGGCGAACCAAATCATATATTAAGAAAGTGGTATAAGAACCACGACTTAACTAGACACAAGGACTAGAGCCTGTAGAATTGCAGAGACCACAAGGAACCACCCAAGGTAGTGACACAGGGGACACGTGCAGTCTGAGAACAAAGCCGCGAATCACCGTTAGATTCTATGGGGAAAGTCGCTGTTGGAAATTTAATGATTAAGGACACTTAGGAGAGGATTTTGAGCAAACCCCTTTAGACTTAAGGGGTTCTAGGTCCAACACCCATGGGAGCACCGGAGTACTCGAGTTAGCTACCTCACCTAGGGAAGCCGGGTGCATAGGTGTCTTTGGGTCAAGCCTGGATCAAAGATGAGAGGAACCTGAAAGCAGAGGGGACAGAGTCTGGGTCACTTGCCAGTGACCAGAGGCACAATAGACGAATGCCCACCGATGTCGGGTGATTTCAGTTTGAAGAGGTGAATCTTGACTCTGCAGCCACGAAGACCAGGAGGCGTTGAGGACAACCAGGAGCTGGATTTGAGCTGTCCCACAAAGGATGTCGAGTGCTGCGTGTCAGGGACCGGATTGGACCCAACAAGCCTAGGCAACAGCAACCCACGCAGAAAGAGAAAAGATGCTTGGGTGCAGACCAGCAAGGTCCAAGGGACTCACCAAGTGGTGGAGAGTCAGGCCACTTCCGGAGCAACCAGGGAAACCCAATGAAAGTCAAATTTGCCTTCTCAGGGATCCACCAGTTGACGGACCAGGGATCACAAAGGTACCTTGAGCAAAAACACAAAGGGCCAGCTCACGGAACACTCGTGGAGTGTAGGCCAGCAATCTTCAGTGGAAAAGGTGCTTGGGGTCAGGGCTACAAGGAACCCAATGCAGAGCCTCAAGGAACATCGAGAAGCTGATGCACTTGCAAATGTGCACGGTGTCCAGGGGTTCCGGTTCCAGGGTACCCACAAGGGCTATGGGTCTCAGCTTTGCAGGGGATTCAGGTCAGGCTCAAGAAAGTCTGGAAATCTACCTCCTGTGTTGCAAATACTTCAGAGTCCAGCGGGAGCTTCGTAGATGCAAACCGCTCATATGCATCCTTGGTGCCTGCCAAGCAAAGGAGTAACTCCTTTACTCCAAGGGAGATTCTTCAGTCATCCAGCATCGTGCAGATCATCGAAGTTCCAGGATTCAGTATCAGAGTTTTGTCCAGATGTAATCTAAAGTCCTGTGGTCCAGAGTTCCTTTCTTATACCAAAGAAAGGGGTTGGACATACTCTGGAGACCCACCTATGGGAGGATCAGGAAAGAGGGGTTGCTAGACCCATTTCCTTTGTCCAGTTTCATGTCAGAGCAGGGTCTGGTAACCCCTGCAACCGGTTTGAACTGGACTATGCACAGGGACACCAAATGTGCCCCCAGTGCAGACTTCAAATCACTCTTGGAGTTCTCCCACCCAGCCCCAATACACTAAAGCCTGTCCGGGAGGTGGTTACACCTCCCTGTGGCAGGAAACCTATTGTCCAGGCCTCCCCAGCCAGAGTTTCGTCCAGCAGCAGGAGGCCAGACTCGCGTCTGTGGCATCCATTTTGTGATGCTAGGGCTCTTTCAAACTGGTACCGGGTATACAAGTGTGTACATGTCTCTGGCTCTAGAAGGGTGAAATCATACCCCCACCGCCTGGACTGGTGAGGGCGGTATGATTCCCAAGTGTTTGACACCAAACACAACATGTTTCCGTGCAGCCTTTCCAAAGTTAGGATTTACCGCAAGGTTATAATGCACTGAAGAGTATATGGTCTGGCTGTATCACAGAACAGCCCTAGAGAATAGATTCCGAAGGCTGGAGAGGGGCCCTGCTCATGCATGGGTACCCTCACACACAAAACCCAGCACCCTGCCCTCAGGATTGATAAGGCCTGCCATAGAGGGTCATTTATAGGTTTATATGCGTAGAGATTTAAGGTAGATATAGGTAACCTACATCTAAGTAAGGGGTGCATACACCATCTTACCCAGGCTGCAGTAGCAGTTCTGTGGTGTTATTTTGGAAGGCTTCCCAGGGGCGGGCACACTACAAACTGCAGCTCCTGGTAGGCCTCTGGGGTATCTATGCCCTTGGTACCTAAGGTACCATATACTAGGGACTCATTAGGGTACCCCAGTAACCAAAATGGAGTGTACCTAAAGTACATGAAATCAATTTAGAGAGGAACAGCTAGGCTGGGGTCCTAGATAGCAGGGCCAAGGCGAGACTAAAGTTGAAAACTGTGAAACATGAACAAAGAGTGGGGGTATCCATAAGAAGCAGATCCTACTCTCCTACCCGCACTTATTTCAAAACCTGAGGGTTTCTTGACAAAATGTAACCAATTTGCATGAATGTGATGATTTACACGCCTCTTCTTTTTTCAGATTTAAGAGTTTTATTCACTCAGTCATCATCTGTCAGTCAATAATCTTTTGTTTACATCCACATTGTGATATAATGTGATCATTCATTTGTAAACAACCCAATGCATTTCAGGTCACCAGATGGCCCTTCATCGGGGGTTACATTCATAAACCTGTGGGAATAAAACAAGAGGCTCTACTTAGCAGTCCAAATGGAAATAAATCATAGAAATCTGCCTATTGGCCATGTGCCTAAGTCAGCTAGCTATATTCCAAGTAATAGTTCCACGCATGCCTGACCCCGAAAGAGTCGGTGGTGAACGTGATTTGCCCCTATGAGCTTGCGCTTATGTGAGTTCATGCAAATTGGTTACATTTTGTCAAGAAACGCGCAGGTTTCCAAATAAGTGTGGCAGTCAGCTTACAGGGAGTATTCCCTCCCAGCATTCTCAAGTTGAAACATAACCACACTCACAAGACCGTAAAGGCTACACTTAACATTTCAAACCCACCTAGAGTTATGTTGCAAATTTCAAGTGAACTTTTACAGACTCTTATAAAGTGCCATAATCAATAATTCCTCTCTCAACAAATCCTAAACATCACTTTTGTACTACTACTGTTTCACTATTCTAGTACTAATTAGGTATGGAGCGAAGCGAACAGCAAAGCAACCCTTCACTTATCTTTGATCAAAGTGTTCTCATATTTCTAAAACCATGTATGCATATGTCTGTACCTTTTTGCTAGCAGCATCATATATAAAAGTAATACACAGATAAATGTATACCTGTGTTTTATACATCTATCATCTTCAGACGCATAACACATTCCATAATATACGTGCAAGTAGGCACATATTTCAATCACAACACCATCCACAGCTCAAAACTTCACAGATTACACTTCAATTTTCCCAACAGACACTTAAATTTATGCAGTACGTATGAAATATAACTTTCCACACAACATACAAATTACTCTAATAAATAACATCTCTACAAACAACTCAAACCTCACTTTTGGGCTGCTGCTTTACCATTCTACAAATACTTATAATGTTACACCTACCCAAATACAAAGCAGGAACCCTTCACATGTCTTTACTAAAAGTCTCACCATATTTCTAAAAACATATATGAATATGTCTGCACCATAACACTATCCAAACCTTAAAAATTCACAGAACAAACTTCCAATTTCAAGCAAAGACCAAACATTATGTGTCATATTTCAACTGTATCTCTACAGAAATTTAAAAAAAGAAGCCTTATCAATAATACCTTGTGTCAACATCTTTTAAACCACACTATTATGCTGCATCTTCACCATTCCACTACTTCCCACAGCATTGAACCTACCACATAAAACAACACCTCTTTGTAATACATTATGCACCTTCAATTGAATAACACGTGAAAATATATATACCAGTTGAGACACACTTGAGACAGAAGTCTATGCACACCTTTAAATCAGACAGTCTCCATCTCCAATTTAAAAGCAACAACTAAAATTATGCGCCATACTACATATGTACATATCATCTTCCAATATATACATATTATTATAAAAATCTATTTCAAACAACATTTAACTAACTACAATAAAACAAACTACAATACACATCTCTACATGAAATATATTTCAAACATCACAGTTCGTCAATAATTTTTAAAGATTGAAAATAAATCTACTACATAATACACCTCACAAATGTATAACTCCCCTTCCAAATTGATTTGTAGAATTTAAAATATCACAAACTCATAAAAGATTTTCCTATGCACACAATCAATGTAATGCACCACTCTCAGCAAGGTAAAAACAGTAATGGCAAACTTTCGCTCTCTTTCTCCACACAAATACATGTAAGTAACAAATCACATTGCTTCCTACATTATTTGAAATTATGAAACACATTTCTATTGGTTAGACATATGAACCCTTACCAACTGGCTTCTAAAAGAGCCTAAACTGTTTCTGGAATTTTTTGGAGTCGCGACTCCACCGTGCACCAAAGCGATGGGTCCGCAAATCCAAATGGGACTTCAAAAATATATTACAAATAAAAATACCACTAACACACCACTTCTAAAGCTACTACTGACTTTGGGGAATTATACCTTAATAATGTATCACCTATATATAAATTACAATTCCACATTTTAAGTCCACAGTTAAGTTTCAACCCTTGCCCCATTCTGCTTAGTACCAGTTTCCATGGTAACAGTTCATGGAACATTCAACTGAACAAACAGGTCACAAGTTCCCTATATGTTCAAGTTCAGCACGCAAGGTTACAAATGCAAACAGCAGGTGTTGTTGACTTTCGCAAAATATGAGCTTATCCTTTCTACTGTACCCTTCAAACATTTTTTACTAACCAATAATGAACGTGCTTTTTAAAGAAAATAACATGCATCCTATTTTTGAGTGTACAATGTTGTTAAACAGCCAATCAATTATCTACTTTTTAAAGAACAGCATCCTGTCCACCATTTTACATACCTCTCATTCAACGAACTGACTACCTCATCTACAGACATCTTTTGATTACTTCCAGACCTCACTTCAAGTTGATTACAGTATGGATTGTTGAACACAGCTATGTTTTCAGGTACAAAAGGTTTGCTGAATGCTGAGTATTGACAAAGATCTAGCTTTGTGAAATGTGGATCTTAAATAGATTGCACAGAGAGTATGAAAGTGGTACCAATTGATGTCTTTAGTTAAACCATTTCGCAACTCTAACCCCCTGATCTCATGATTGTGCACTGTGGTGGCAATGACCTAGGCAAATTGACTGAGGTAGGTCTGAAAGTGTTAATGAAGGACACCTTTGCACAATTGATGTTGTTTTTACCTCAAACGGTCTTTGCATACTCTAATATATTCCAAATACAGAATTAGAAGTGGTCAAATCAATTCTGTCCACAGATTGAGAAAGCTAGAAAGAATGTCAATAAAGCTGTTTCTGGTTACCTCAGTGACCATACGATGTGATACATCTATAACAGCAATCTACATTTTGATATGGAGGACATCTACAGAATTGATGGAGTACACTTCACAGATCATAGGAACAGAGTCTTTCTCAACAACCTAAAGCTGTGCATCCCCACTTACTTGTGGCTCCAACAGAGTCATAATGAAAACAAGGGCTCTTTTTTAAAGCCACCCTATAATCCAACTTGGAATCTTATTGTTTTTTTTAACATACATACTCTTTTCAATATTTTCAGGATTCGCAAACCCGTCGCAAATCTACAACACAGAAGCATGAATTCAAAGTACTACAACACAATACACTTTACAAGTTTAACTTTTAATTTTAAATGTATATATTTTTAGTAACTCTATCAATTTGAATCTTCTCATTAACTTCAACCACACTCCCTTTTTAAAACAACTTCACAAATGCAACAATACCATCTAAATGATATACTACAAAATTATTTATTTAAGGAGGAACCGCGAATCCAACGCAACGTTACATGGAGGGCCAAGCTGAGAGCCGCGTTGGAGTTGCAACTCCAAACTCGAAAGAAAAAAAAAACTCCCCACTTCCATTAGTGGTTATTCGCACTGGGGACACCATCCCCCGGGCCTGCCACCATTTTTTAAAAAAATATTCAGAAGGGGGACGAGTGGCCCCCTACTCAAGCCAATAATGGTCCCGGGGACCCCATCAACCTGGGCCTGCCACCATTTATTTTTAAAAAGATAAATAGGAGGGGGACCATCTGGCCCCCCTGCTCAGGCCCATATTGGCCCTGGGGAACCCAACCCCCGGGCCTAGCACCATTAAAAAAATAATAATAATAAAGAGGGGGGACCGTGTGGCCCCCCTCCTCTGGCCAATAATGGCCCTGGGAAACCCATCCCCCCGGGCCTGCTACCATAAAAAAAATATATCATAATGAGGGGGACCGCGTGGCCCCCCCTCAGGCCAATAATGGCCTGGGAACCCCATCCCCGGAGCCTGGCCTCAGCGTAGGGGAACGTGGGGGGAGCCCCAATTCCCTCACAGTCCCTGCCAGCTCTCCACCTTCTGCGGGAGCAACACTGCTTTTGGGCAAGGGGAGCTGCTCACATACAGCTCTCCATGCTAAAAAGCAATCTTCTTCGCTTCATGGAAGCGAGAGCAGGTTTTCTGCTCTCGCTTCCATGAAGAAAAGCAGAGTTTGCTATGGCAGGGCGGGAGATAGCAATGGCAATGTACCGGGTGGGCACCCCAGGACATTGCAGGAGCCAGGCCCTGGAGGGTGGTGGTCCCTGGGGCCTGGATCCATTGACATATTCAATGCCCCAGGGAGGTAGTGGTCCCCGGTCAGTGAGGGGGGGCTCGAGCCCCCGCAGTAATTATAAATAAAGCCCCTGGGGGGTGGTGGTCCCTTGGGCTGCAGGTGGAGGCTGTGTGACCTCCGCACATGATGCATAAAGCCCCGGGGAGGTGGCGGTGCCCGGGGCTGCTATATATTTACAAATTGCCCCTGGGACCTGGCACACCCGGGGTCTTAAGGAAAATGAAGCACACATTCATTTTTTTTTTTCTCGGAGGGATTCGCGCACCCAGCGTGACCCCTGCTGAGACAAAAATGCTTTTTTTTGTCGTTGACCAGCCCTAGAGAGTCAAGGTGTTTCTACCTTGACCCCTTTCATATATTTACAACCTTTTTCTACCTTTATGAGTTGACTCAGTTCTACCAAGCCACAAAATGGCTGGTATGGAGTATTGGCAGCCAATAAGAATGAAGCTTGTGCTCGGGAGGATTTGCGGCTCCTCCTCAGTGCTCAGATATTGATATTGTTATTTTTTTAATTTCTCAGGAACTACTGAACGGAGGTACACCATTTAAAAAAAAAAAGGTCCCTTTCTGAACCAAGGGCTACCTTTTTACCAAACTTGTTGTAATTTTGTTCAGCAGTTAGGGACATAGCCTGTTCCAAACATTTCTATGGAAATTAACACGAGGAAAAAGTGTTTTGGGACCCCCCTTTTTTCTCGGCCCTTCTGCCCCTGCTTGACAAATCACCCCCAAACTTTCAAGACATGAGCTGACCTGACCTGCTATGTAATTGCATATGAATAAAATATGCTGGAATTAATGACAACCTTGAGAAAGGAATATAAAAATGATAAACCTTTACAAGGCTACATATGGAATATGGAATACTAAATCAAAGATATTTAAAAAAAAGTGCACATTCATATCTGTTCAATTAGGATTCAAATAATTCAAAGTTTGTTATATAAGGGTCCGGATTAAAGGAGATTTTTTTGTTTCATTAAACGAAAAATCTATTATTTTTCTTATATAAATAATTCAGTCCCACCATGCTGGTATAGATAAACGGTCAGTAGACTTCCAATACTTAGTAATAGATTTGATTGCACAGGAAACAAGAAGGTCAAACAGATTCATATCCATATATGATAAAGGTATGGGAAGGGAAAAAGATTTGGTTACAATAATGTTAAAAGTTAGCAGTGAATCAAATTGAAATATATCCAGTTTTTTTTCCAAAGATTGGACCAAAACTCACAAATGAGCAGACAATCAAAAAACATATGTTGCAGAGTACCAGATGCAAGTTTACAATGCCAGCTATCTGGTGTATAATGTAATTTGACAAGAGTTAAATAGCAATTTGGTAATAGAAATGAATTGGCTTGGCAAAGAGACAAAGGCTACCGACCAGAAATATTGCAGAGTCACGTTTTCTTCATATTAACGATATCATAATTGGAATTAAGAATACGATTCCAAACTTGACGTAGCTGTGTGAGGTTGCAGGAGTTTGTAAAAATTTATTTGTTGTATGTTTTAGAAGCAATATGACTAGAGCACCTTTGCAGATTGAAAGACATCTCCATATCTGAACATAAAGAGTGAGGAATAGAACAATTATATGCATTGAGAGCTGCGTTACATAGGATGACAAACTGACAATATGCAGAGGATGGAATTCTATACTTGGATTTAAGATCAGAAAAGGTTAAAAATATGTTATTATGACAAATGTCGGAGGCATAAAATATAGATGAACTTAATGAGAGTTGTATTGAGGGGGGAAATGACAGAGGCAACATTAACAGCATGTATAGTATTTGAGGAGCAATCACCATTTTAATTGCTTTTATCTTCCTCCACCAGGATAAACTCAAAGAAGGCCAATTGTCAACTTGTTCAGTAAGGCGAGAAATTACTTTTTTATAGTTTATATCAAGTGTTCTTAACTGAATTTTGAAAATAAAATCCTAAGTACTTTAGAGTAGATGAATTCCTAATAATGTTGGTATTATTAAGCATATTTGGGGTACAATAAACATTGAGTGGAAAGAATTCGATATAATATATATCCTGAGAGTGAAGCATAATCTTGTATAATGTGCAAAACACTCGGAAAAGTGGTTATAGGGTCACTAATATCAAGTAAAATAGCATAAGCAGAAGTTTTTAGAATAGTGTTATTAACCTTAAATCCTGTATTATCTGGTGATTTACGTAGTAGGCATAATAAAGGTTCTATGACTAGCAGAAATATTAGGGATGAAAGAGGGCATCCTTTTCTCGTACCTCTATATAAGGGAAATGATTTAGAAGTGGAGCCATTAACATAAATAGTAGTTTGAGGCGCAGAATACAATGCTTTAATCATATAAAGGAATGTCTCTCTAAAACCAAATGCTTCCATAGTTTTAAACAACATTTTCCTAATAACTTTATCAAATACTTTTTCAGCATCCGAAGCCAAAAGGCTAATAGGGTACTTTATTTTGGATACTTAAGCAATAGTATAACATACAAGTCTTGTATTATGCGCAGATGAACTTCATTCATAAAACCAGTTTGGTCCAGGTGAATACGTTTTTTAAGTACACAAGATAGTCTAATTGCAATGACTTTTGCATATATTTTGCAGACTTGATTAATAAGTGGAATAGGGCCAAAGTTAGAAATCAGAGTATGGTCCTTATCTGGTTTGGGGAGAACACAAATTGTGGCATTCTTAAATGTACCCTCAGCAGAAGCATATAAAGCTACATTTTGAAACAAGGAAAGAAGAACCAGGCCTAATTAGGAGGAAATCGTTTTATAAAAATCTGCTGGGATTCCATCAAGACCAGGCACACTTTTGGACTTTAAGGATTTAATGGCAGACTGGACTTCCTCAATAGTTAAGGGAGAGTCTAGAGTATTTCTATCTGTACAGGGTAGTGATGGTAAATTACAATGAGCAAGGATTTAGTAGGAACATGGGGTTTACTATAAAGGCTTGAATAAAAATTATTGAAATTCGTGAGCTACTTCAGTAGCTGATAAAAGCAAGCGACCACTTGAGTAACGAATGGCAAGACTCTGTTTCTTATCTCTTTTAATGCATAAGTAGTTTGCAAAAATGCAACCAGCTTTATTAGCATTAAACTAGAAATGTATTTTCTGCTTACACATGTATAGATGTACACACTTGATAAGTAATGTATTATTTTCATATTGAAGGGATTTAAGATTTAGCTTAAATTGTAGATCATTCAAAGATATAAACTGTTGTTCCAATGTAATAATCTATTTCTCTAGCAGTGATAATTTGGAAATAAATAACTTGCTTTTATATGCCAATGTAGAGATGGAAACTCTTGGTATGTAACCTTTAAAATTGTCCCAATGATGAATTGTGAACTTTTGTAAAAATTCTGCAGTAGCAGTTACCAATTTGACTTGATTTTTTTCAGATAGTAAAGTGTCAGTATTCATTCTCCACCTTTGTGTATTTTGAGGAACATCAATCAATATGAGAATATGTAGAATGAGCATTAGAATACAATGTAAAGTCTTTGTCAGTAGGGTGTGCGATGTCTCGCAATGCACTTACCGTGCCTATTTCCTCCTTACTCCGTCATATCTCCTTCTCGCCCCAGGTGCCCAAGATTCATTGAGCAATTGATGAGCCTGCTCCGAAAGGCCTTCAAACTGACTTCCTTCCCTGAAATTCTCCAAACAAGAAGGTTCAAGGATCCCTCTACAACTAATGGATGAAAATCTCCTCCAGGTCCTACCAACATCTCCTCCATTATGGGAATCAAATAAGGCTCTTCTACTGCCAACACCAATAACCCTGGAAACCAAGGCTGTACCATCCAAAATGGAGTTATCATAACAATTTGACATCCCTGTTTCCTCACCATCAACAGAACCCTCTGTATAATTGAAAAACAGGGGAAATGCATAACCCTGAAGATTCCTCCAAACTTGCTGAAAAGCATCCACTGCTTCCACATGGGAATCCGCTCTCCAACTGAAATACCGATGCAACTTGAAAGTTAACCTTGAGCCAAACAGGACCACCTCCAAGGGTCTCAAAATATCCTGAATTCTCCTGAATAGACACACACTCAACTTCCAGTCACTGTAATCCTGCAGATACCTTGAATTCCAATCCACTGCTGCATTGAACAAACCTGGTAGGTACTCCGCCTGCAGACCTATTTTCTGCTCCAGACAATAACTCCAAATCAACTTTGCAACCTGAGTTATATTATTTGATTTGCTGCCACCGAACTGATTTATATTTAGGTATCAGAGTGCCTTACATAGCACCAGTTGCATTACATGAGGACACATTCGTTTTTTTGTTATGCACGAGGAGATTACGTGTTTTGCCCAGAATCTCAGGATGTTCAGCATCATTGCCGAAACTCAAACCCAGTTCCCCAGATTTGAGGTGGACCGCCCTAGCCGTTAGGCCAACTCCTCTCCCCCACTTTAATAAAAACATTTCATATCTTCAATTTTTTTCCAAAACTTTGCAGAGCTTCAAAAGACCTGCTCTCATCTCATACCCATTTACATGGCTGTGACTCTCCTTCCAAGACCATCTGCTTCCAGTCAGCTGCTGATCCAAACAAGCCCCCCAACCAGAAAGACAGTTTCCAAAACAAAAACTAATCATAACCCAAATATTGCTTAGACGTTCAAAGCTTCTAAATTTCTAACTACCAAACCAACTCCTCCTGCACTTCCGCAGATATTTGCACTTAATCTCCATAACACAAACCACTCCTGAGATCTTTAGCCTTCAACCTCTGCAAACCTCTCTAATTAAGCGGTACTCAAAAAAACACCTGAATTGAAGACAAAAATAATCCTTTTATCCTTGCTAAAGCTCATACCTCTTTTTCAGAAGCTGTTTCACTTCTGACTTTATCTTTACAATCCTCCTCTCTGGTAAACTCAAAATAGCTCAAGAAGTGTTCATCTGAAACCCCAGAAACTCCAATTACTGACAGGGTACCAGAACGTATTTCTCCAAATTTATTAAAATCCCCCGGGAATCCAGTAACTGCTGAACCACGGATATTGACTCATCAACTCCTCCCAATTCTGAGACATCAAAAGGAAATCATTGAACTACATACTCACACGAATTTCTCTCCCCCTGAGATACGAGGTCACCTGTCTTAGCACCTCCGTAAAACACTAAGGTGCTGACGACAGACCAAAAGGAAGGCAAGTAAACTAATAGCGAGTTCCCCTCCCCCTGACTTGCAGAAAACCTTGAGTCTCTATTGGAATGGTAAAATATGCATCTTTCAGATCCAATTGTACCAACCAATCATGTTTTTCCAAAATATCTCTCAATAGATGGATACGCTCCATCCTAAAATGCCTGTAAACTAGTTACCAATTTAAACCTCTCAAATGTATTACTGGACACCACCCTCTGTCCTTCTTCTTTATCAAAAATATCAAACTCACATAACCTATATGTTTGGTATTTACCTCTTCTATTGCCCCTTTCACCAGCATATTCTGTACTTCCATGCTTACCAACTCTTGCTTATACTTCTGACAAAATATTTCTACCTCCTGAACAGGCATTTCTCTGAACTCCATTGAGTACCCCTGTACCACCTTTAAAACCTATTGGTCCTTTGTTAAATTTCTCCAACTTTGAAGAAAATGTATTAATCTCCCCCCTATTTTTTTAGGGAAAGAAAAAAAATCATCCTCATACCTACCTTGAATTCCTTTTGCAAAACAAGCCATTCCTCTGGGTTGACGTCCTCTGACATTCCTTCCTCTTTGAGGATGGAAACCAGTGGCTCACTGGAAACCTCTGAAGAAAGTTTGTCCAAACGACTGGTACTGGAACCTTCAGTTACACCTTCTAGAGAAACGTCCCCTTGCTCCTGCCCTGTCAAATAAATGCCCTCCAAAAACCTTCCTAAAGGAAGGCTGAGCCTTATCCAGGGTAGTGAAAGTGGAAACGTACTTCCCTACTCCCCTTTACTAGCCTTTCACCAAATAGATATCCTTTAGGATTCTCACTAGGCTGCTTTCTTGCAAAATCGCCCAATTTTGGACTGATATGCATGAGGACTGCCTTCTGTCTCTCTGCCATTATGGCTGCGTTATCATTCCCAAGAAAACATACTGCTCTCTGAGACAAGCCTCTAAGTAACTCCATAGCCACAGACACTGAGTTTTTTCTGGCTTCTTCTGCCATGCCCAAAATTCTAGCTAGAGGACCAATTACATCTAGCAGACAATCCTAGCACTGTTTTAGTGCCCTTTCTGGGATCACAACCCATCTTGAATAAAAAATGTATTAGATCCGGATCTAGATCTGGGGTCAAGCAAGCTTTATTATCTAGTATACCCAATAGACCTTGCGCTCATCAGCAGTCAACCTTCTGATGGTACCTCGGACCAAGAAAGCCTTATGAGGCGATAGACGATTCACTGTTGCCTTGGCCAAACTGTGTAACACTTTCCCCCTCCACATTAAGCTCAGTCCCACCTTATTGGCTTTTAAGAAACAGGTAAAAACCTGGCTTTTCAACCAATAGTAAACCACTCCATGACCGTCTCTTTCCACTATGCGCAGCGCTGAGACACCCAAGGGTATTTGTGCACTTTATAAGTTGCTAGAAATAAAATAAATAAATAGTACTAAACATGAGCATCGTGCCACATCACAGACCAAGCTTAATTCTCCAATGGCTTTTTAATCCACCTGCTTATAAACTCTGCACATGAGCCAGAGGCCACCAATCTGCACTTCGTGGGTTTCTTATTAAATCTAGACTGGACATATCAATTCTCTGAGGGTACTTAACCAATCCCTTCTCCTTCCTTCCTGCCCTTTCCCTCCTTATCATAGTATAAATTCCAATCATCTGAATCCAAATGATCAAAAACAAATTCGGCAAAACTCTCAACAACCCAGTTATATGAATCATCATCAACAGGACCGTCATCATTCTGAGGTGTGCCACTAAGGACACCCTCTTTCGTGCTGCGCCGGACACCCTCTCACTGTGTGGTGCCAAGACCTCCTTTCTTACATGCCACAAACCTATTTTCATCTCTTTCAATGTTATTTCTCTTCATTTTCTTTTTACAACTTATTCCGTTAACCTGCTCATTCTCTTCCTCCTCCAAGGACCAACATTCCTCATCAGAAACCTTTCTTGCCTTTCTTTTATTTCTGAAAACTGATCCCAAAATCTCTTTAACTGAAGAACTTACCTCTTCTTGTACAATATTTTTCATATTATCGTTATTACTCTCCATTACTAATTGCTCACCTTCACATGCCACTGCTACTCCAATTTTTTTTTTTAAACACGTCTCTTTAAATCCCTCACTATTAATCATTTACTTCTTTCTGTTTTTTATATTTATTTAATAATATTTGCACCATTAAACTGCCCCCCCCACAAATATCTATTCTGTCAGGTTTTGCTGAGATCCCAGTCACTATTGTAACCTTGTACAGAAAATGGCCGCCCATAGTCTAGCAACGAAGCCGCGTACAAACCACGTGTCACATTGCCTAACTACGGAGGCCTGGTATTGACTTCCTTTTAGTTTCCCTGAACGCTGAGAGACTGGACTCTTAACAACTTCGTCAACCAAGAATCGCCACACTTAATCCTATGACGTTGCTGCGTTTCACAACGCAACACGTCATTAAACTAGAAAGGGCCGCATGGATCTGTTTCTCCCCGGCGCCGAGCGTCACCGAAGGACCTAAGGACCTGCACCTCTACGCTGCCTCGCTAGGTAATTCAGACATCAAAAACTTAACGTACAACTTCCTTCGCTTCGCTAGAAAAGCAAAATATTCTCAATTTTTTTAAATACCTCCTAATAACTGCACAGATACAAATATAATACCATCCAACTACATTACTAACAATTTTAAACAACAAAGACTTTTGACTGCTAAACACAAATGACAATGACATCATTCAATTCAATTCAATATGCTTTATTCGATTTCTTTTAAAAAAAATCCTAAAAGGTGGTACAATGAAATCATTTGTATTTGCCATCAATGTTTTATAGTCAATAAAACACACATATTTACATTATTGTTTTACGGTCATACAAAAATGGTACCGATCTTTTATAGTGCCTAGAAACAGTCATTAATAAAATGTATAACATTGTTTTTACTATCTTTAAAAAGAATATATAGACCTAGTAAGACCTTCATTAATTAAGGATTTGCAAAAATAAAAATGCAGGATGGCATTGTCTAAAACCTAGTAGTTTTAAAATTGCCTGGATCTACCTCTTTCTTTGTACTTACAGAAAAGGACTGCGTGTATTGTGGACTGCACTAACACGTCGTCACATGGACATTTATTTCAAATTTTTGACCAGTCGTTCATTACTGGGAAGTTATTAATCAATGGAAGATACCAAACCTAAAATGAGTCAGGACAAATCTATTCTGTAAACCTGTATTGTTTTTACGATAAGGCTGGATGCCATACATGGTCAGGATCAATTAATTGGACTGGGCTGTTGGCTTCGCTATTTCTGTGGAGAATCTATTTATCTCTAAAAAGAGTCATGCACTCACTTTTGAGATCTTTTCTCGCGACAGAAAGTATAGAGCTTGGATATTCCGGATGTCCCAAATCGTTTATAAAATCTTTTATATTTTTTAGCCATAGAATGTCAAGAGCCCAATCAAGCTTAGTACAGTCTCCTATTATGCCCCTGTTAAACTTGGTTTTCATGGTGATCCAGATCCTGTGCTACAAAAGAACTGGTTGTATTTTTTTTAGGTCCGTTACGTAGGGTATCCCCAACTCTGCTTAGCATGTATAAGTGGAAGAACTGCCTGGGTAGGCCAAATGGAATCTTAAAAAGGTGTTCAGCAACTGTAGGGGCTGGGTGTCAGAATAGCCCCATACACCAGCGCCATGTATAAGGGTAGAGACACATTTGCCCTGTTTATACTTAACAATTCTTTTCCCCAATTTTCTTGCATAATTCGCTACTAAAGCCGTAGACTTCAGGAATATAAGCTTCCTAGCTTTAACTGCCTGGGACCATGTTCCATTGGGATCGAAAAAGGATACCTAAATAAGGGAATGTCTTTGTAGGGTCTATCTTTTTATTATCTATGTATGTCTCTACACGTTGTGCTCCCTCTCCCACACTTCATAATAAATGTCTTTGAGATAGTAAATCAAAGACCCAAATTCTGCATGTATTCAGTGAAACTAGTTAAGACCCGTTGCAGCCCCAATTGTGTATGTGACATGAAGACGGCATCATCGGCGTAGAGAATGGCTGGTGTGGGGTGAATGCACAAGTTACTTACCTTCGGTAACGATGTACCTGTAAGAAACAGTAGTTAGTATTAGATTCCTTACCTTAGAATATCCCCAGGCATCAGGCTGGATCCGGAAAGTTTTCATCAGCAGTACCCCTCCGCGTCGGTAGGCGTCGTCTGCGGCTCCACATCCATCGTCGGCGTCATGATCGCTGGAATGACGTAGTCGGAGTACTTAGACGCCGCCCTCGTGCACTGACGTCAGTTCTGTACATATCTTTCCGCGCCAGGAATGCAGAGCCATAATAGAAACTGACACTGGTCCCATAAAACTAGCGCCCTGAAAGGGATGACCTTAACCCTAGATATCGGTTTGCAGAATGGGGAGGATGGGTGGGGCGGTAAGGAATCTAACACTAACTACTGTTTCTTACAGATATATCGTTACCGAAGGTAAGTAACTTGTGCATCTGAAAGAAACAGGTTAGTGTTAGAATCCTTACCTTAGAATAGATACCCCAGCAATACCAACACCGGTGGTGGGTCTCCGAACCAAGATCACACCAGAAAGTCCTGGAGAACGGAACGGCCAAAAAAGCCATCCAGTAGTGCTTAGCAAACGTGTGCAGCGAGGCCCATGTAGCTGCCTGACAGATGTCCTGCAAGGGGACTCAGAGCAGTAGTAGCTGCCGTGGCCCGAGTTGAATGGGCCCTGAGCCCAACAGGAGGCTCCTTTTTTGCCAAGGAGTAACACCGCCCGTCCCTTCTTAGCACTCACGTAACCAACAAAGAGCTGGTCGTCCACCCGGAACTGGCGTGTGCGGTCTAGATAGAACGAGAGCGCACGTTTTGGGTCCAGACGGTGGAGCCTGTCTTCCTCTTTCGAGGGATACAGAGGTGGACTGCCCGATATGAAAGGCTGTAACCACCTTGGGCAGGAAAGAAGGACGAGTTCTCTAAACAACTTTATATGGATGGACAGAGAGGAAAGGGGGCTTTGAAGATAGAGTCTGGAGCTCACTCAGGTAACCAGGAATGCAGTCTTAAGAGTCAGAAGACAAAGAGGGCAATTGTGAAGTGGCTCGAAAGGAGCGCACATCAAATAAGTAAGAACAAGGTGCAAGTCCCACTGAGGCATCATGAAAGGAACAGGAGGGAACATGTGCATGATGCCTTTCAAGAATCTATTTACAACTGGGGACTTGAAAAGAGAAGGCTGATCAGGAAACCTCAAGAAGGCTGAAATGGCCGAGAGATAGCCTTTGATAGTGCCCAGAGCAGAGCCTTGCTGGGCAAGAGAAAGAAGGAAGAGGAGAACCTCTGAAAGGGGGGTAGAGAGTGGATCCACAGCCTTTGCTGTGCACCATGTCACAAAAGTGTTCCACCTGCAGGCGTATACCGATTTTGTAGAGGAAAGTCTGGCTGCCAGAATCACATCACTGACTTCAGGAAGCAAGTCAAATGGCCTCAACTGTCGCTCCTCAATCTCTACGCATGTAGGTGGAGACTGGACAGGTTCGGGTGGAGGACCGTCCCCTGCTGCTGTGACAGAGGGTTCTCCTGAATAGGCAGATGAATCGTGGGATCGACTGACATACTGAGTAGCCCGGGATACCAGTAGCTTTGTGCCCAGTCCGGGGCCACAAGGATGACTTGGGCCTGGTCTCGCCTGATCTTCTTCAGCACTCTGGGCAGAAGTGGTATAGGTGGAAAGGCGTACAACAGACCGAAGCTCCACTTGCACTGAAAAGCGTTGCCTAGCGAGTGCCGCCTTGGAAATTCCAACGCACAGAACTGATGATATTGCACGTTGCTAGGGTGCGGTGAGAGACTGTGTTGAATGGCGCTGAGAGGTTGAGGCCTCCTTTTTCTCCTTTGTCAAGTAGGGTGTGGATGTCTGTTGTGGCGAGGAGGACGGTTTCTGAACTGTGTTTTTTTCTGAAGCTGGATTGGGAAGAGTCGATGATTTTGTGCTCTTCGATAAATTTTGTGAGTTGGCTGTTGATGGCTTTCTCGATGATTTCGCTGGGAACGGGAGCGGGGAGATGGGTCTGTAGTTTTTGAGGTCGGTGGGGTTCAGGGAGAGTTTCTTCAGGAGGGAGTTGACCGTGGCTTGATTCCAGTCATCGGGGAATGAGGCGGTTGATGGTGTGGCGGAGTATGGGTGCAATGGTGTCAGCGGCTCTGTTGAAGATGTGGTGAGGGATTGGCTTCATTGTCTTCAGTGTGTTTTCAGTGGTGAGGGCTGTCCAGTTGTCAATCGCTGGCTTCAGGGTGTCAGGGGTGGTTTGGCAGGGTTCAGTGTGTTTATTGTCTTTGTCAAATGTGTTTTAGATGCTCGTGATTTTGTGGTGAAAGAAGGTGCATGGGGCCAGATGTAGGTCAGCAAATACCGGTCGGTAACGGCCGATTTCGGCCGTTACCGACCGGTATTTGCTAATGGAGATGTAGGGCCCTGAAAATATACAGAATCTGTATATTTACCGATTCGGTAAATTTACCGATTCTGTAAAATACCGAATCGGTAAATTTACCGAATCGGTAAATACAGATGTAGGTGGCACTGAAAACAGTGCCACAGGCCATTACCGAATCGTTATTTACCATGGAATACTATTCCATGGTAAATAACAAATTCCTGTGTACATGCACATCTGTGCATGTACACCTGTGCCATGTGACACACATACATGCCCTTAGGGTGGAGACTGGACAGGTTTGGGTGGAGGACCGTCCCCTGCTGCTGCGACAGAGGGTTCTCCTGAAGAGGCAGACGAATCAGCCAGAACCAGGGGTGCAACAGGGTGTCAAAGTGACACCTTGTCCCCTTGCAAATTCGGTATTTTTACCGAATCGGTATTTACCGATTCGGTAATTACAGAATCCTACAGAATCGGTAAAAATTACCGAATTTTTACCTACATCTCATATACCGAATCGAGAGTACCGAATCGGTAAAATTCGGTATTCTAGAGTCCGTAAATGAGAATTACCTACATCTAGCCCTTAGTTTGTTGCAGAGGTCTTGTGAGGGAGGAATGTCCGTTGACACGCTGGTGGGTTGGGCAGACTCCTTGATGATGTTTTTTTTAGTTTTTTTTAATCTTTTTTCCTCATTCGCCTCTAACCTCAGCCGACCAAAGATCAGAAGGCTGCCACTGCTGCTCAAATTAGAAAAGTAGGCTGTAAGGTGATCTTTTCCGCCATCGTCTTCCACCTACCAGTGGTGTAAGCAACCTTCACTCCAGTTGCTGCCCTCCCGTTGTTGAGGGGAGGGTGGTTACACTCTCTCCAGAATTTGAGACTGAAGCTGGTAGCTAGAAAGGCCAAAACCCTGCTGAGTTACAGCTCATCTTCAGCACAGTCTGAGAGTTCCACTGAGGCTTAATCATGGGACAAAAAAAAACTCTAAACCAGAGTCCAGTTTAACAGACTGCTTCAAATGGCGTGCTTCTTAGAGTCCTTCAATCGGGCCAGATCTATTTTAGAAGTTTTATATACCGAGGATAACCAATCTGCTTGTATTGGGGGTGATGACTCGACCCATCTCCTACATATTTCCCGCCTGGCCAGCAAGATGGAAAAACATTTAAAATCTCGATCGGGGCCAGTGATGTCACTAAATACACCAAAGATTGTATGTTCCAGGGAAATTTGTTTTGTACGTCCCAAAATAGACGATAAACAATCTCCAATTTCCCTCCAAAATTCCAAGAGAGACGGACAAGCCCAAAATATATGCACATCCGAGGCGCTTTCTAAGTTACATTTTTTGCACCTTGCCGGTGGACCCCTAGAAATTTTTGAAAGCCTGGCTGGGGAAATGTAGGCTCTATATGTCGTGAAATAGTGATTTCTCCTCAGCCAAGCTGGCTTCATGACTGAGAAGAGAATGTTATAAGAAGTCTTCCACAGGACCTCCAGATCTGTCTCCGGGATGACTTCCCCCCCATAGCGCTTCGGCTAGCTTGAACTCGCCGTCAATAGCCTCTTCATTAGCCCTGAAGAAAGAGATCTCCTTCTTGGATACAGACTTATTAGCCAAATGTTCTTCCAGGGGATCCCCCCGGCCTAACGGACTACTCAAACTCTTGGACCATCCTAATAACTATAAATACTTAAGCTTTGATATTGCTCCCTCCAATTTATCGCTCAAAATGGCCCACGGTAAGAGAGATTCATCAACCGCAAGGTCCCCCCATACTAATAGCCCTGCGGTTTTCAAAGGGACAGCTAGCTGATCTTTTAGGCAGCTGGGAGTTCCTGGACTATCCCACATGGGGGCCAGCCTTGAATAATACTGAAGACATGTTAATTTTTTGATCCTAGCCCATATTTGAGCTATGCCACTTAGAACTTTCAGTCTGACTTTATTGAAAAACTTTTTGTCCCCTAACTTAATCAGAAAACATTCAGATGTAAACCCCAGTTGTTCTAGCATAGCTAACACATTTTACCTCTCCCTGAAGTGTCTGGGGATTTTAACAGCATTCTGGAGTGTGTTAGCTGAAAAGCCAAAAACTAGTATTGAATATCAGGGAGTGCCAAACCACCTTTCTCCCTTCTATGTCTAAGCTTCCTCCATGATATTCTAACAGCTTTGGAAGCCCAATCAAAAGAATTCATAGATTGCTGGAATTTATCTATTAATGATTTCTCAAAATTCAACAGAATAGTGTTAAATAAAAACGTTACCTTTGGCAAAATTGTCATTTTTATTAGATTTACTCTACCCAAAATAGATAATGGGAGGTGGACCCAATATTTCATTAGTTCTTGACACTCTTTCAAGATATTAACAAGATTGACTATTGCAATTTTATCTATTTCTGGAACAATCTTGATCCCCAGGTAACGCAGTTCTTTTTTGGTTTGGTATCGGCATCCCGGCAGGTTCCATGACATAAGCTTGGTTTTCTCGGCATTAACATCGTAACCGGAAACTCGGCCAAAATCTCTCGCTAGTTCAATCACCTGTGGAAAAGAGATTTCCAGGTCAGACGAAAGAATAAGAATATCATCGGCACACAGGGCCACCTTCCTCTCCCATGAGCCGCTCTTAAAAGATGTAAACTGGGTAAACAGCTCTATATATAGGTCGAAAAGGAGTGAGTGGAGAGAGGGGGCAGCCCTGTCTGGTTCCCCTTTTGATTTTAAATGGTGTAATCGTTCTACCATTCACCACCAACCTAGCTGAGGGCTCATTGTAGATACGGCAGATGGTCCGGCAGAATTTTGGCCCTAAATTTAGCTTCTCCAGTACTGCTATAAGGTATTTCCAGTTCACCCTATCAAATGCTTAAGTTGCATCCAATGTCATAGCCGCCAGGGGGATAGAGAAAGTGGATGTAAAATCTATTGCACCAATAAAATCATAAGTCAAATCAGACAAATTCCTACCTTTTACAAAGCCCTTTGGATCCGTATGTAAAAGATCACCTGCCACACCTCCTAGTCTGTCTGCCAATATCTTAGAGAATACTTTGTAATCTGAGTTCAACAAGGATATCGGCCTATATGACCCGCATTTTGTGGGAGGTTTGCCCGGTTTCAAAATTAGGGTAATATTTGCTTCCCCTCATGTGATAGGTGGTTGTGCTCCCTCTATCAAAATTTTGTTAAACATCTCAACCATGAAGGGGATAATGATATCGTCCAATTTCTTGTAAAATCTTGCAGGAAGGCCATCCGGCCCTGCAGCTTTACCCTTTTTACAATCAAAAAGAGCCTTCCTGACTTCATGATGCGTTATTTCTGCCTCCAGGCTTTCCCGATGAGTTATAGAAAGAGAAGGTAGCTGAATTGGAAGCAGCCAATCTTGTATGGATAGACTGTCGGAATCACTATCGTTCTTATATAATTCCTCAAAATAACCATGGAAGATTTCTGCCATCTCCGCCTCCCTGCTTATTATTGAGTTAGTATGGACATCTTCTATTTCTTTGATGTGATTTCTGACTCTGTCCTATTTGGCCTTCCAGGCGAGTAGCCTACTGGCCTTCTCGCCATATTCAAAGTGGGCAAGATTGCTTGCTTCCCACCTGCAGGAAATTCTTGTTTGAATTATATTTTCCAAAGAGGCCTTTAATAGATCTAATTCTACCCCTAACGTTTCTCTTAATTCTTGCTCTTCATCGGTTAAGCCGTTAATCCTATTCTCCAACACCTTCATTTGGCGCTCTACAGATGCAATTTCCTGTCTGTACTGTCTGTACTTGTAAACAGTTTTATTTGTAATCAACTCCCTTAAAAAGGATTTCAGGGTGTCCCATACGATCATAATGTCTGTCGATCCTATATTAATTTCCAAAAAGGTTTTATCCTCCTGGATCAAATGACCAGTTACAGTCTCATCTAAGAGGAGTGAAAGGTCGAAGGTCCAAACCCTCTGCTGTTCACCACCTACTAAATCCAGGTCAATCCATACTGCTGCTTGATCCTACAAATCGGGGGTTAAATATCCAATGTTTTTTGTATTACCCCTCAGATTATTGCTAATCAGTATGTAATCTATTCGTGATTTATGCCTGTATTTTTTATTGTAAAAGGATACTCCCAATTGTGTACCGGATTGCTCCCTCCATACATCACAAATAACATGTTGTTTCATCATTGCTTTAAAAAAAGCCCCTGGATTTAGAAGAAACTATAGCTCTACTTTTTGATGACTTATCCAAGTTTGGACTCAAAGCTATATTAAAATCCCCTGCCAAAATAATTGAATAAGGGAATTATAAAAGATTAAATAATATGCTCTTTAAAAATGAAGGATCGTCCTGAATGGGGCCATAATAACCCACAATTGTGAAAGGGATATCCTCTACAGAAATGTTAGTTATCACCCATCTGCCTCTTGAATCTGTTCTTACTTCTTGTAGTGTAGCATTTACTTGTTTTTTTTACTAAAATAGCTACACCTCTTACATTGGCAGTCTGACATGTACAGGCACAATGTTCCACCCACCTGAGCTTCCTACAGATATCATTCATCTCTTCTCTCAACAGGTGGGTTTCTTGTAAAATAATTACCTGAGCTGGTGTATCTCTTAAATACTGTAGGATTTGCTCCCTCCTGTTTTTTAACCCATAGGCCGTTCACATTTCAGGACAGACAGTGCAATGTTTTCATGGCGGATGGAAACCTTGGAATTTACCCCAGCCTACAGTACACCGGCACCAAACCAAAAACATAAAATCTTGATCTTCAGCTAAAGAAAGAGGAGAATGACTTTTTTTATTTTCTCCTCACTGATCCCACACCCGTGCCCTCTCCCCCCCCTGTTAGAACTTCCTCCCACCCCTCCCTGGAGAACCCTACCCCCATTTACCTGGACACATCCAGCTTCTGCCCGCTAGCAATCCCTACCTACTCCCAAAATTACTCTCACTATTTTAAGGCTATTTATATGCGTCAGCCACTAACTACATGCCCACTTATATGTCAAGAGAAAACATTTCTATTACCTGAGATATATATGTTGAAGACAGGGATAGTTGATTAAGTTTTTAGGTTCCCCAGGACCTCATCCACTTCCTGCACTGTTTTAGCAAGATACATTTTATTGTTAAACATGATTTTTAATTGAGCGGGACATTTTAATTGAACTGTTGCTTCTAGGTTCCTAAAATCGTCCATCCTTTTCCTCAACTCCCACTGTCTATCCAAAGTGGTGCGAGAGAGGTCTGATCTGATTTCAAAGGTAAAAGAAGAGTCTATGGATTTTATAGATTTCAATTTAAGGGCAGCTGTTAGGATCTCTTCCTTGAGGGAAAAAGTTAGAAAATGAATCAGGATCTTTCTGGGTTTATCTGATTTGGATGTTCCGAGGCCCTAATATGTACTGTGTCTTTAATGGGATATACAATAAAAGATTTGAGGTCCTCACCCTCCTTCCCTTTAGGTATATTTAAAAGCCGCAAGTTGTTACGCCTAGAATTGTTTTCCAACAACTCTACTCTTTCTCGAAGCACAGCTTCCTCCTTTTAAGCACTGAGATATCATTCTGGCTTCTCCCAAACCATCTTTAAACTGTCCAGTTTTTTCTCAAGTGATTCGCAGAATAGTCGAATCTCCCCCTGGTTTGATTCTGAGACTGCAAACCCCTTCTTGATGTCCGAGGCCATGGTGAAAAAGAAAGATTCCATCGATCTCCCCAAGGGACCCGAACTTCCTAAGGCTACCAAGGGGCCCTCAGATCTTACATCTGTCTCTATATTGGGCTCTACACTGACCTTTGCAAGAGCATCCATGGTCCCAACTAATGGCCCCCCCCAGTACTAGCCAGAATTATAGCATATTTTATTGGAGCGGCTCATGGCTAAATTAATTGCGGGGTCTGGTTCAGAGGGGTCAACAAGAGGCTCCAAAGGCTAAGATGACACATTTGGAGTATACAGAGGGTCTATCACAAGGGCCAACTCAGAGGCTGGAGCGGGGGGTTGGAGAAGAAGATAGTTGCAGAGACAGAGGCAGGGAAAGACTTGACTCAACGTCAGAAAGTGCAGACATTTTCGTTGATATTACCGGCTCAGATACCTCTTTCAGTGACTCTCTCTGTTTCCCTACCTCCAGCACTTGTGGAAGAACTTTAAAATACGATCTTAACAAGGGAGTTATTTTAATTTTTGCATCTGTTAACGTACCTTTCTTCTCAGATTTTTTAATGCCTTTCCCCTTATACTCCCGGTATGAGGAACTCTGACACTTATCGCCCTTATCACCCTCAGCATTTGCAGTTAGATTAACTCGGTACTCCTGTATTTTACTGGGCCCCCGATAACTTCACTATTCTGAGGCTGAGTCTTGGGCTCCTTTACACTAGAGTCTTTTTCTGCTCCTCTTTTCCTACCCTTTTTGGTCACTTTACTTCTCCCTACTTTAAAGGCCCCGCAGGCTCTCCCAGCTTCTCCACCTCCAAACCGCTGTGAAATCGGGGTGCGCTGGGTGGGCAAAGGGGACACAGAAGGCTGCTCTAACAACAAAAGATTTGCCGCCTCCAAGTCTCCTCTCTGACTAAGATTACGTAAGGAATAAGGAGGAGAGGACTTACCACACTTGCGGACCCCCTGGGCCACCGTTACCTCAAGACCTCTTTCCTGTGCTATTATGGCTGTATTTCCAGATAAATCTCTAACTACTTCTCCGGTGTCTCCCGACTCTTCACTTTCTCCCCCCGTCGCCGCCACCGTTACCCCGTCCAGGGCGAATATTCCATGCACATCGGCTCCCGCTGTCAGCGCCGCCCTGCCAGTGGTGTCTCTGCCTCGCTCCCTCCCGGAGTCGCTTCGCGCCAAACCTCCGTGGAAGAGACAGCGTGCTGCAAAACTCCGGCCCCGCCTCAGCTCCGGAGTGGCACGAAAACAGCACGGATAGTCCAGGAAAAAAAAAAATACATCTCACGTAAGAGATGCTTTACTAATTCCCAATTAGTGGCATACTTTGACCAAATGCTTCAATTGCTGCATGTTTGGAGTAGCAGGGTTTACCGCGGGCTCGTGACTGCTCTGCCTGCGGCCGCCATGTTCTCCTCCGAACTCCTTGATGATGTTGAAGAGATCTTTGCTGTTGTGTGCTTGTGTGGAGATTCTGTCTTCAATCGCTTTTTGTCTAGTTTTTCTGATGAGTTGGGGGTGGGCGTTGAAAGCAGCTCTAAAGTTGTTGTGTGCTTCTTTGGATTTGGTGTTCCTCTAGGCCTTTTCGAGGCAAAGGCAAGTGCGTCTGGACTCTCAAAGATCGATGGTAAACCATCTGGCTTTCTTGGCGTGGGTGTTGTTGTTTTTCTTGAGGGGGGCTATGGTATTGGTGCAGTCGTAGATTCATCTGTGCTCGGTTCGGGCTGCGGTGTTGGGGTCGTTGTTTCCCACAATGGTTGGGGTGAAGTTGCTGAGTGAGGAGGTGAGCTGGTCGTTGGTGATTCTGGTCCAGTTTCTTCATGGGAGCAGGTGCTGGTGTCTGTGGATGGTGGGTGCTGTGAAGGTTAAGTGGACTCATCGGAGGTCAGTACACAGGAGTTTGGTGGTGTGGTTGTAAGGTGATGGAGTTTCCTGTTGTGAAGAGGGGGTTGAGGGTGAGTACTGCCGAGTGCATTGGTTCGGTTACAATTTGGCGGTTGTCCGGGAGGGATGTGCTGTTGGGGTCCAGTTAGTTGTCGAGGTGGAAGTTGAGTTCTCCCAGCAGGGTGTAGTTTGTTGATGAGATGGCATGTGGGGAGATGATGTCCGTGATGGAGTTAGTGAACAGTCTGCGTGGTCCAAGGGTCGGTAGATGAGGGCTCCTCGGAGGGTGGTGGTAGGGCTGCTCAGTATCTTGAAGTGAAGGTGTTCCATCAGGTCTGTGGTTTCATGGGGGAGTTTGCTCAGGTGGAGGGTGGATTTGTGGACGATGGTGATTCCTCCTCCCGGGCGCTTGGGGTGGTCCTTCCTGGAGATCTTGTATCCTTGGGAAATGGTCATGTCTAGCCCTGAGGTGGTGTTGGTCCAGGTCTCGGTGAAGAACGCTACATCCGGATTGGTGCTGTCGAAGAGGTCCCAGACTTCAGTGGCATGTGGAGAGATCAGACATTGAGGAGGATGCATTGCAAGGTCTTTGGTACGGGTGTGTTCTTGCGGTCAGGTTGTGCAGGGTCCGTGTTCCTAGCGGTGCTGTAGGTTTGTCGGCAGCGGTGACAGCTGATGGGTCCGTGGGTGTCGGCTGGTGAGGCTAGCATGCAGTTGTTGGTGCGGCCCAGGTTGAGTGCGTGGAGTGCTGCTGGGTCGTAGAGTTGGCAGTGCGAAGTTCCTGGGTTCCTAGCGCTGGTTGGGTCGTGGACGGGCACAGGCAGCTTGCCTTTGGTGCGCCAGCAACACAGCCGTGCAGTGGCTGCCATTAATTAGGGGACTAGGAGGGCTGGACAGCTGGGAGGCAGGAGCGGGGAGGGGAGCTGGATTGGGATGGTCGCACTGGTCGTGCTGGTTGGGAGGGACCGCGAGGGCAGGGAAAGCGGGCAGGAAAGGAGGGAAAAGGAGGAGTAAAGGAAACATGAAATAGAGCAGAAAGGAGCAGAAATACAGAGAAGTGCAGGAAGGAGAAGAAAAAGAGGGTAGAAAAACTAGTGGAAAACTAGTGACAAAATGAGTGAAAAATTGAGCTAGAGAAAGGAAATAGAGGTCCACTATACCACTAGGGATGAGGCGCAGGGAAACCTGCGGGTGGAGGAGGGCCTCGAGCACCTAATACTCGAGAGTGCAGGGGCAGGCATCACTTAATGGTGGAGATACGAGGGAGGGGGAGCAATTTCACTCACAGTGTATTCTGTCAGTCCCCTTTCTTAAAGATCGGTACTAATAATGATTCTGAACATGTTGTAATAAAAACGGAGGAACAGCAAGCCGTTATCACTTGTGTCAGTGGGCTCCATTGGGCCAAGTTAGCTTTAAAAAGGTCTACGGTACGCCACCCGGACCAGGAGCTTTTCCTCCATTGCTAGGCTTGATTGCACCATATACCTCGTCTAATGTATTGTGAAGATCGATTGGGTAAACCCTTGTAGTAGAACAGCTGTATTTCATCTATGGTTGGCTTGTCTAGTGTGGATTTATACATATTTGTATAATGTTTCACTTATTCGTCTTCACCAATAGCAATTTCTATGGTGGGATATCATGGGGTACCAGAAAGGGAGAGGTGACTGCCCGCCAAAGAGCTGTGTTCTCTCTAGCCATTGTTGCTTTGTGTAAGGCTGTCCATGCTTCCCCTCTAATCTCCCCTTACTCTCTTTGAAGGCCTGTTTGTATTGCCGCCTGCACTCTTATTTCTCCACTGTTTCTTGGTGTTTTGTGAAGAACATGCTTCAGTTTTGTGTATGCTTTCATCAATCTAGTAGTAAACCATCCTTGATGTCTCTTATGTTCTTTTTTATTTTCCGCTGTTAGTGCCTCCTTAATTCCTCAGGCAATCTGCGCAAAGGCTTCTAAGATTTCAGCGTGTTAAATCTCCTCGTCAAGACAGGCTATCAAGGCTGATTGATGTTTACACACTATATTCTTAGTGAATTCGACTAGGTACATTTTAGACCACCGAAGTTAATACCCATTGATTTTATTAAGAACTCTGTCATGAATAAAATGCACGAGCTTGCCCTTGGTATTTATAATGGTACAGAGCTAGAATATCGATGTATAAATATCGATGTACAGAAATATTGAGGTAAAAATATCGTGGGATGGAAATATTGATGGAAAAAATATTGTGGTCAAGAATATCGATTGTTAGGTAAGTAATATTGATTACAAAAATATTGAAGGGTTAAATATTGTTTTAAAAAATATAGTTAAAATATTGAATTAATATTAATGTTATGTATTTTAGTGTTTTGTATGAAAATTGTTTGTAAATATGGTATATATGTGTTAAAATGTTAGTAGTTAATATTCTTTTAATACAATATAGCGTTTTTAGTTCCGTAGCGAGTTTTGGGTTAATAGGGGAATAGGGTGGGAAGTAATTTAATTTTATAGATTTTATTTATTACTTATAGTAGTTAATAAAACAATTTATATTGAATTTTGAGTTTTTAGTTCTGTAGCGGGTTTTGAGTTTATAGGGGAATAGTGTGGGAAGTAATTTAATCATATGAAATGTATGTAGTAATTTATATTTATTCATAATTGTATAGTTGTTCTGTTATTGAGTTAAATTTGTACATTAATTTATTAATTATTGTTTGACAATTAGTTGTTAATTAGTTTAAAATAATTATTAATAATTATGGCAATTGTTTACTACATTTTAGGTGTGGGTTGTGGCGTTTATAGGTGTTAATGGTGGGAAGTAATTTATTTTTTATTGACGAATTTGTAATTATTTGTTAATTAATTAGTAATTATTCATTGTAATTGTGTAATTCATTTTAGGTGTGTTGTGGAAATTATAGTGTTAAACAATGTGTAATTAATGACTGTTTATTATCTTTTTTAATAATAATATTTCCTAATTTAAATATTATTTATGTTAATAATAGAAATGAAATGCAACCCCTTCCCTGTGCCGAGAATTCCGGAACGGTGCGGGAGGGTCTAGGGGGTGGGCGCGGCGCTCCTGTACTTATGAAGGCTTCACGCTGTCATGAGTCACGGGCGGCGTGTGCTCATGACGGCGTGGAGTCGTCATGATCACGCCCACTCACTAATTCAGGCGGGGAATTATTCCCGCGTGGGCGGAGCGGCAGCCACATGACGACTCCACTCCATCATGAGCAAACCACGCCCGTGACTCATGATGGCGTGGAGCTGTCATGAGCACGCAACGGGTTAATAAAAATGTTTATTTTTTTATTGGTGTGGTTTTCAGCACTTTCCCTACTGTTGTACTCACTGGAGTGGAAATAGTAATTTTTCCCCCTCCGCTATCCAACACTTTCCCTACTGTTGCACTTACTGGAGTGGGAATTGTAATGTTTACCCCTCTGCTATCCAACACTTTCCCTACTGTTACCCTCACTGGAGTGGGAATAGTAATTGTTACCCCTCTGCTATCTAACACTTTCCCTACTGTTGCACTCACTGGGGTGGGGGAATAGTATTTTTTACCCCTCTGTTATCCAAAACTTTCCCTACTGTTGCACTCACTCAAGTGGGAATAGTAATTTTCCCCCTCGGCTATCCAACACTTTCCCTACTGTTGCACTCACTGGAGTGGGAATAGTATTTTTTCCCCTTCGCTATCCAACACTTTCCCTACTGTTGAACTCACTGGAGTGAGAATAGTAATTTTTACCCCTCCGCTATCCAACACTTTCCCTGCTTTTGCACTCATTGGAGTGGAATAGTAATTTTTACACCTCCGCAATCCAGCACTTTCCCTGCTGTTGCACTCACTGGAGTGGGAATAGTCATTTTTACCCCTCTGCTAGCCAACATTTTCCCTGCTATTGTAATTATTGTGTTGTGAAATATATGTTTTTTTTATCGTTTAATGTGTTAATTAACCGCTTCCGTGCGGCGCCGATTCCGCCCCTGTGCTGGACATTCCAGAACAGGGCGCGGTCGTGACGGAACCGTTCCGTCATCAGCACAGCTCAGCCGTGACTGATGACGGAACGGTTCCGTCACAAGCATGGAAGGGGTTATTTATAAGATGTTTTATTTTATTTTAAATTATTCATATATGTGTATATTTTATTTTTATATAATTTTAAAAAGTATAAATTAAATAAAGATAGTAGTTAATAAAAATGCATTTAAGTAAATATATGTATATGTACACATTTTTGTGTATTTATATTTTTTTAATTGTATATTTGTCATATTTAGTTAAAATATATATTAAATGTAATTTTTTTGTTGAAAATATTAATATTATTTAATATATTTTGTTTAAGATATATATATTTTTTAAGTCGATATTTTGTACTTCAATATTTTTTATTCAATATTATTGTACTTACCTGTTCAAGTTTGGGGAGTCGATATTTTTGTAATCGATATCTTTACATCAATATATTTGTAAACTATATTTTTTACATTGATATTTAAACATGGACCCATTTAAACATTGTTGGGCAGTTGACTGGCAAAACTCAAGGGGAATCGGTCACTTACGTAATTTTTATGCGTTTTCAAACATTTCATTCTTGTTGAGTGTCTGTTGGATATGATTATATGGGCAATAATCGAATTTGCAACTCTCCCGTTGAACAAAGGTACCAAGGGGGTACATAAATTGTTAGCAAAGCCTAAATCAAACATGAACAAAATCTCATTTAGACAATCCCCGTAGTTCCAATGTAGGAAGTGAGTGAGGTATTTTTTTATTCTTTTATTTTCAATTGAGAACTAGTTAAGCATTTGCTGCCTACTAGAAAAAAAAAAGTATACGATGTGGGCACCTAGCTGAGCCATCCATGAAGAAAGCATCCAAACCAGTGCCTGGGTTACGCTACTTTAAGGTTGAGACAATCATGGAGGTCCCACTCTCTGTGGCTGAAATTAATCTGGCCATTGATCAGCTGGCAACAGGAAAGGATCCCGGCAGTGATGACCTTCCGCTTGAATTTTATAAAACCTGTCAAGACCAGATGGTAATCGGTTCCTGGACATGTTTTAAACATTTAGGGAGGGAGGAGGCCGGCCACCAACCGTCGTGAGGCAATCATTTGTATGTTGCCACAACCCAGTAGAGACTTATTACATTGGCCAGCAAATCACCCTTTAATGAGCATTAATTTGAAAGAAATACAAGAATCTGAGAAAGGTACACTAAAACAGGATTCAGATGGAAATTCCCTATCTGGTACATCCGGGCCAAACCAGAGAGGCTTTGTGATTGGGAGGAGCACAGCACCCACGATCCACAACTTGTTTCATTTTTGTTTTTGTTTTTGTTTTTTTGTAAACAAATTTTATTAGGTTTTTTAACATTCAATAACGCATTATTTCAACACACTTTTGGATGCAATTTATGAGTGTAGTTATTGTTGTCATCAGAAAGTAAATCACAATTTCCCTCCCCTATTAAACAAACACAAATCAGAATTAAAATTTCCACCTTAGGGGACAAACATATCTTTTAGAATTCCGCTGTACTCAATTTTCTCCAAACGCCCAGGATTTGGTCCGTCAAAGCGTTGTTATAAAAGTTTATCACAACTGTAAAGTGATATTTACCAATTTCAATAATGTTTAATTGATAATGAATTTCAGAAATTGCCAAGGTTATCTAATTCACATTAAAATAATTTGATACATACGTAGTTAGCCCTACCTTAGATCTCCCATGTACCAAGGGAATTGCTGCAGTGTGAAAGGTCCTATACCCACTAATATGCATAGTATCCTCTGCCCAGGTCTCCTGAAAACAGAGAATATTAAATTTCTCTACAAAGTCCAACCTGAGGGGATTTGTTGCGTTTTTCCATAACCCTGGCACGTTCCAGAATAATACACTACATCTCTGTTAATATTACCTGTAGGTATTTTCATTAACCCTTTTGGAGTGGGGCGAAGTTGTGGGTAGAATGACTGAGTATAGGCCCGTATTTCCATATGTCCTTTCAACAGGATTATTCAATAAAGTATATGTGCCTGCATGATAAGGAGATAAAGTTCTTGGTGGCACGTCTACTATTAATCCTTTAACTAGTATTGTCCCAGTCTCAAAACTGCACTCTTATGTGTCTGGGGATATATCTAGAGTTTAAACATTACATAGTGCACCACCAGTGTCTGTCATGTTCAGTCAATCTACCTCTTCTAATGTTGGAATGCTATCAAACCGGTAATTGACCGGAATGTTATATACATAGTGTGCATTTTCATTTGCATCCCCATGTTTATTTCTTGGTCTTACCCTTATGTTAGTTGGTGGCTGATAGAAATATCCCAACGGCAATAGATTAGTACCATTACTAGTAATCGTTTTGCTACCCACTCTTCTGATAATATTTTCTACCAAGTGCGATGTTTTAAACAACAGTACCATACAAACACCATGCTAAATTTTGCGTTCTCTTCTGACCATTTTAAAATCTAAAAAAGTGCCTGCATTAGACTTATTTCCATACCCATCCAGTGCAGGGATTTATTTTTCAAGGTATCCCAGGATTCTATTTCCTGGGCGGCTAATCGCGATACGTTAGCTAACACTACTGTGTCCGCTCTTATCCTTCCTTGGATGTTTTTTAACATATCTTTGATCGAAGCCGCTCTGTTCATTAAACTGTCTAGGGCATCTCGTAAACACATGTCTAGGTCTTCCACTAATGTGAACAATTTGGTGGATTCTATTGAAGGGTTTTTAGATTTTTTTTCCCATGAAATCTACCCATTAATCCTATAGCTGGAATGGCTGGTATCATGATGTGTTTAGTATGTTTTTTACTAATGTTAATTTCTCTGGGAGTGCCTACTGGATTTCTGGGGTGTTTTGATGGCGGCTGTGTGTCACATTCACGGTCGCTAACAGTTATGTATTCCAACACATTTTGAACACAGCTATACTGGAACTGTTGGGCCTTAGAGGTCTCAGTAATTACCGCCAAATCTACAGCTTCCTCAGTGTTCATAGACACTGCTACCCCCAACCCACCTGAGTTTACCGTCTCTTCCACAGTTGTAATCTGTTTCTCAATCACCCCCATCGTCCCGGTGAGATATTTCATTCACGTTAAGGATGGTGTCGTGCCTTGGGAATGGCACTAGGACCCTGAGGTACAGGGTGGGGACAAAGATACCAGACACCACATCCGGTCAGGGGAGGGGACCAGGGGTCAGTCAGGAGCAGGACCTCGGAGCAAGAGGTCAGGGGCAACGAGTGGCAACCAGCGTGTACCAAAGAAGCAAATAAAGAAGTCTCCTGTGTTTCCTTGGTCAGGGAACACGACATCTGGTGACGAGGCGACGCACCCATCTGCGTGCTCATCGGAAGAAAACGGCGATTTTATACCAGGAGCCCACCCTGGATCGCATTGTGCCCAGAAGAAGAAGACTGCCCAAAGCGCCAACAAAGAAGGGCAGCGACGTGGGAGCCCACCCCAACCGCCGCGAGAGAAGAACAGACTGTGCCGGTAAGCGTAGTGCAGAGCAGCGCGAAGTTTAAAGGACTGGCCCGAGCTCACGCGAGAGTCTTGGCGGCCATTTTGAGGTCAGGCGTGAGGGCCAATCAGCGAGCAGCATCGCGCGGGCGGCCATTTTGAGGTCAGGCAACACCGCGATTGGCTGCGAAGTCTAGCGAGACTCTCGGCGGCCATTTTTAAGTCAGGCACAGGAGCCAATCAGCAAGCAGGAAACTCGGGCGGCCATTTTGAGGTCAGGAAAGCCACGAAAATAGTTAAAAAATGCCGATTTCAAGGGAAAAGAAGAAACATGCACAGGCAAAGTCAAGAAATAATAAAAATAAAGGAATTAAAGTAATAATAAGACAAAAACAAAGGAACACAAAAGAAATTACTGGGAAAATTAAAGAAAAAGAAGATAGAAAAGAAAGACAAGCCATAAAAGAAGGAAGAAAGAAGAAATGACAGACCCAAAACCAAGTGCACAATACAGAAGACCGCTACCATTCAGCCTTTCTGAACCACAAACAGGAATTAGATGGGAAAGTGGATAAGACGATTTGGAAATTATACGGAAGCCACGGATGTAACCAAAGCAAAGATGAGAGGTTTATTTGTAAACTTAGTGGGAGATGAAGCGGAGGACCTAATGGTAACTCTGCCGAAAGAAGAGATTGCCACCTATGACCAACTAAAGAAGTGTTTGACGGATAAATTTGATCCGCAGAGAAACTTTGATTTTGAACGATACACCTTCATGATTGCATTCCAACAAGCAGAAGAGCCTCTGGATGACTTCGCAACCAGATTGCGGAAGCTGGTGACTCATTGCGCTTTTGACAAATTTGACAATGAACTGGCAATAAGATTGCGCATCATCGAAGGCTGTCGTGACATCGATTTTCGCACAAGGATCCTAAAGGAACCAATCTCACTAGAAAACATTCTGGCACTAGGGAGTGCTGAAGCCCGGGCGACAGCACATGCAAACGAAATGGAACGTGGCAAAGGACGAGGCACAGAACAGATTCAGCGAATGACGAACAACCGCTCAGGAGGCTGGAGAAAAGAAAACAATGCCCAGACGGCGAAAAAACAGACAGAAGGGACTTGCTACAGGTGCGGACTAGAGTTCCCGCACAGAGGCCCATGCCCGGCTTTCGGCCAGACCTGCAGGAAGTGTAATGGAAGAGATCACTATGCCAGTGTGTGCCAAGGGAGAAAATTCAGAAATGACCAAGGAAGGCCAGGAAGAGCACGAATGCCGACAAACAGACACATCAGACATGTCGAGACAGGGGCAAGAAGCTCATCAATAGAATCTGAAGAAGAGGAAGTAGAAGAAAAAATTGAACGACTGTACCTCATGACCGCAGAGTCAGAAACAGATGAGGAAGATGATGATGAAAGAATATGCCTGATAGACAAGAAAAAGATAAAGAAAACAGAGTCAGTGAACATTAAGGTCGGGCCACATGAAGCAGAATTTGTCCTGGACAGCGGTGCAACGTGCAACATTATGTGCGTCTCGGAATATGACAAGATGGAAGTAAAGCCGATTCTAAAACCATCTCGAGTCAGAGTATTCACATGGGGGACCAAAAGACCAGTAACCAACATGGGAAAATTCAAAGAAGAGCTGACATACAAAGATCAAAAAACAACTGAAGAGATACATGTACTGAAAGGAGACATCCCGGCACCATGCTTACTGAGCAACGTCACGGCTCAAGTGATGGATCTTATGGCAATGACATACAGCATGTCAGAAAAGAAAAACATTCTGAAGGAATACCCCAAGTTACTAAGAGGGCTAGGAAAACTGAAAGACCGACAAATAACACTACACATTGACGAGACAGTGAGGCCAGTCGCACAGCACCACAGAAGAGTGCCAATACATCTGCAGCCACAGGTAGCCGAAGAGATAGAAGCATTGCTAAAACAAGATATAATAGAACCAGCGGAAGGACCAACGCCATGGGTATCGCCAATTGTGGCTGTTCCAAAGAAAGACACCTCAAAGATAAGTATATGTGTAGACATGAGGATACCAAACAAGGCCATTGAACGTGAACAACATCCTGGACCACACTTGGACGACATGATCAGCTGTCTCACAGGCACAAGGCGTTTTTCCAAACTGGACCTATGCAAAGGATACCACCAACTAGAACTGGATCCTCAGTCTCGGTACATCACAACGTTCTCCACCCACCTAGGTCTGTTCAGGTACAAACGTTTGAGCTTTGGAATCTCATCAGCGGCAGAAATATTTCGAGAAACAATAAGACAGATAATAAGGCCAATAAAGAACAGTTTAAATTACAGCGATGACATTTTAGTGTTCGGCAAGTCCGATGAAGAGCATGACAAAGCTCTAAGAGAAGTGTGCTCACACATGGAGCAATCTGGTTTGACACTGAATGAAGACAAGTGCGAACTAGGGCGAAATGAACTGGTTTTGTTCGGCCACATCTTCTCCAGGAAAGGAATGCGGCCGGATCACAGCAAGGTGGAAACACTGGAAAAAGCAAAACAACCAACGGATGTAGCGGAAGTAAGGTCATGCCTAGCAAGCTACTGCGCAAGATACATCAGAGATTTTGCCACTGTAAGTGCACCACTAAGAGAGCTGACAAAACAAGGACAAAGCTTCCTGTGGACTGCCGAATGCAGCAAAGCATTCGAAGAAATAAGACAAGCAGTCACAGCAGTGGATCATCTGGCCTATTTTGACCCGAGACTATGCACCGAGTTAACAGTAGAAGCCAGCCCAGTGGGACTAGGAGCAATACTGGTGCAGCATCAACAAGGGAGGGACTCCCAAGGCAAATAGTGGCATATGGAAGCAAGAGCTTGTCAGAAGTTGAAAAAGGATATTAGCAACCGGAAAAAGAAAGCCTGGCAGTGGTGTGGGCCTGCGAACACTACCACATGTTCATCTACGGGAAGCCATTTACAATAATAACAGACCACCAGGCACTCACGACAATTTATGGAAACCCAAATGCAAAGATACCGCCCACGATAGAACGATGGGGGATCCAGCTCATGGACTACAACTTTAAGATTATTCACAAGCCAGGAAAAGAGCACAACCCAGCTGACTATGTGTTGCGGCACCCTCTGCCACAGGCATCACAAGCAACAACGATGGCAGAAGAATACCTCAACTTTGCACTGAAGCTCAGCACGCCAACAACAATCACATTGGAAGAACTGCAGAAGGAGACAAAACGAGATCGCACCATGCAGGAATCAATGAAGATCACCAAGCAGCAAAGATGGAGACATGTGAACAGCAACAGCGATGTGGAAAAAGGGGTAGACAAAGAAGAACTTTTGGCTTTCAAAAGGGTAAATGAAGAACTATCGGAATGCGGAAACGGAATAATGCTGAGAGGCACACGGATAGTGATGCCCAGGACACTGAGAAAAAGGACAGTGGAGCTGGCACATGAATCACACAGAGGAATTGTAGCAACAAAGAAGATGCTGCGGGAAAAAGTATGGTTTCCGGGACTAGACAACATGGTGGAAGAAATGGTGATGCGCTGCCACATCTGTCGAATAACAGGACCGTCATCAAAGCCCGAACCACTGCAAATGTCTCCACTACCGAAAGCGGTGTGGACAGAACTGGCAGCGGACTTCTATGGGCCTTTGGAAACAGGAAGTTACCTGCTGGTGGTCATAGATGAATATTCAAGATTCCCAATAGTGAGACCAGTAGCATCAACGTCAGCAAATGCGACCCTGCCTGTGCTAGATGATGTGTTCGCTGCGTGGGGCTCACCCCAGACACTAAAGACAGACAATGGCCCACCATTCTCCGGCGAGGAATTCAAGAAGTTAATGGCGTACCTGGGAATAAATCACCGTAGAATAACGCCGCTATGGCCGCAGGCAAACGGCATGGCAGAACGGTTCATGGGAACAATCAAGAAGGCGATACAAAGAGCAAAGCTGATGCAAATATCAAATGGGCAGGCCCTCTGTCAGGTGCTAAGGGACTATCGCAACACAACTCACAGTTCCACGGGAAAATGCCCTGCAGAACTGGTACTAGGGCGCTCAAGCAGAACAAGACTGCCACAGCTAGAGGAGGCAGAGTAAACAGAACACAAGGACATCGCGACAAGAGGCAAGGAACAGAAAGCGAAAATGAAGGCGTATGTGGACCAGAGAGGACACGCGACGGGAACAACAATCAAAGAAGGAGACACTGTGCTAGTATGACAGAGACAAGTAAAAAAGTCGGACAGCGCATTCGCAAAGGAACCCCTGAGAGTGACTGAAGTCAAGGGGCCTATGATCACGGCATCAGTGGGCAGGTATCACATCACGCAGAACAGCTCCCATTTCAGAGAACTCAAAATAAAGGAAGAAGAGACGCCAAAGCAAGAACAGAGTGAAGAAACTGCACCAACTGAACCACCAACTGATGTCAGAGAAGAACGACCAAGAAGAGAGTGCAAGAAGACAAAGAGACTGATTACAGAGATGTAAAGAAAAACAATAAGGGGACAAGCATATGAAGGGAGGATAGATCTCTTCTCGCATATCTATCTCTATCTCTCTCTCTCTCTCTCTCTCTTTTATTCACAACAAAGGGGGAGATGTCGTGCCTTGGGAATGGCACTAGGACCCTGAGGTACAGGGTGGGGACAAAGATACCGGACACCACATCCGGTCAGGGGAGGGGACCAGGGGTAAGTCAGGAGCAGGACCTCGGAGCAAGAGGTCAGGGGCAACGAGTGGCAACCAGCATGTACCAAAGAAGCAAATAAAGAAGTCATTGAAACTCCTACAGTCTCCTGTGTTTCCTTGGTCAGGGAACACGACAGATGGGGTCTCTGAAATCTTTTTCTTTTTCCCAACGTGCCGAACATTTTGCAGAATAAGCAAGGTGAAAGCAAGTAGTAAACAACAATGACCAGGATGTTCAAAATGTCTGCAATGTCTATATATTTATTCGCAGTGCTTTTGTGAGCGTACTAAAGACTCAAGTGCTATACTTAGGGAAGTGAAAAATAGAAAAGTACATGCAGTCTCAACAATAGTGCCAATTTTGAGATAACTTACGGCACCCAGACTCCTGATTGGAGCCAAACATAATCGATGTTGGACAAAAGGACCACGGGGTGGCCCGGCCCTGCCTCTTCCTGTCAATGACGGACAAGGACGGGCCTGCCCTTGGCTCGGGCTTTGTCCGGGGGCGTCCCATGCAGCAGGGCATGGCCTGAACTTTGAAGTCGCTCTTGCGCCAGAAGCAATCTGTGGACCCTCCTTCTCAGCACAGCGGCCCACAGCAGCTGAGGCAACGAAGTATCCCTGTGACAGCATGTTCCTTGTTGTCCCACACAGCTGAGCATAGCCCGAAATCTTATGGCGCTCCCACAGCAGTCTGGGCAATGAAGTCCCCCTGCTGCAGCATGTTCTTTGTTATAACATCATTGTAAATAAGTGCAAACAGATATTTAACTGGTAGAGTAGTGAATGAAAGAGTAAGATCGCTGCTCTGCTTTAGTTTATATAGACTGTAGTGGAGTTCTAATTCTGGAATTTTAGGTATGGCTTTGATATGCTTTATAGTGCTGCAGTTTGGAGTGACAATAAAAGGTTAAGCATAATGTTAGCCTCCAGTCTTGACATGAAATGTACATTTTCCATATACAAATCAATGCAGGATCAAACAGGCTGTATCTATATCCAGCTTATCTTAATCTAGGGCGCAGGTCATAAAATTGCTTGCGCATAATAACAGTTTCTGTTTCAAAGTCTTGATTGATATAAACTTTATGAACTTCAACCATTAGCATTGGGATTTCTCTGACAGCCTTCCGAATAAGAATAAGATGATGGTGACGCATGGCTTTTAAAATCATTTGTCGCGGTTTAGACTGCGAAATGATGGAACACGATGAAACTTGTCGAATTCAACCTTTTCAGAGAATTTTAGTTAAAAAAGTTACGGTATGATAGTCTCCAGAAAAGATCTGCAGCATTGTGCCTCAATAGTTTCTGGCACTTTAAAAATACGCAGATTATATTGGGGATTCCTGTTTTCTAGATCAAGAAGCTGTTTCCTCAAAGGCACAATAAGATTAACCTGAGGAGACACTTGGTCAATCGCAGGATTATTATCTCTCATTTTAATGGCATTATCAGAGGTCTGCATTGTAAGCACTGCCACATCTCTCTGTAAATGCTGAATATCAGTAATATTATGTATGCTTGTATTTCTTCCAGAATTTTTTCCATTGATTCTGTGTTTGAATCCACCATTTTTGTATGGTAGGAGGAGGAGAAGATGCTTGTTTTCGTTTTTGATGGGAATTTTGTGTACTTTTAGCAACCATTTTATATAATTGCAAAAGAGAATTCCCTCAAAGACTGGTAAAATTGAATAAACGTGAAAATAGAAGATAAAATCCTCTAATTTGTGTGAAAAAGTAGGCAGAAATCCAGGGAAAAAGTGTAGCACATAACAACAAACTGAATAAATGCCAGGTGACAATAAAAAGCAGACCTTGACTTTAATACCAAAGAAAAAGGCAGAGCGGTACTTTTGAGGAGCAGCAGCAGACTGAATAAGACAGCCCTCTTTCAAGAATCATCCCTCAGACAGACTGCGAGAATGCAGGCATCTGACTGGAACATCAAACAGCAGAAGCAAAGTCACCAGTGTCAAAAAAACAAGCAAAAAAGCCTCTGGTAGGCGTCAGAGCTGCCCAAATCTCAATTCCCATGCAGTAGGAAACGTAAACACTGCAATTCGTCGGTAATTATCGTCGGAAAAACAACAATGACATCCCCCATCTTGGATAGCATGCGCTCCTGTAGTCCATCACTACTATTTTCACAAGACTGTGGGCAATGCCTCTTCTGTCGTAGTAGAATGGGAGGCTTTTAAAGTAGAAGTGATGAGTGCCTGCACGTGTACAACAATAGGTACCTGCAAAGCTATCTTAGATGACACAAAGCAAAACGGAGTCCTACCTACGTGGTCTGTATAAAGATGCCATTGCAGATCTCAACTTGTGAGATCATTTTAAGGAAGCCAGGGACAAGCATGATGGTCTCCTTGAACGCCAACGCTGTCTGGACATGGCAACATATATATCCAAAACTCATCCTGAAAACGATAAAGCACATAGACTGCTGGCGTGGCTGAACTGCACCACTTCTACACTCCAAAACTTACCATGAGAGATCCCTAAGAGGGCCTAGGGCACACTCAACAGGACATTAACTCGACTTTTATGCCATACTACGAAAAGCTTTAGACCTGAGCACATTGAAACACCTTGTTAAATATTTAAAGATTATACATGTATTGGCAGCAGCTCCCCAACAGTGGCCTGATCCGGCATGCATAGCCCTAGATCTAGAACAAAAGTTTGATACCATATTTTCGATTTATATGCTCGCTACGCTTTAGCGATTGGGCCTGAGGTCCTGGGTGCTGCACTGGATCAACCTCTTATACGTCAGACCCACAACAAGGGTAAAGACAGATCGCTATATCAAGGATAGCTACACAGTCGATGGGTATGAGACAGGGAGGACTCTTACCCTCGCTATTCTTCACCCTGGCAGTCAAACCTTAGGCAATAAAACTGATGGTCCTCGCGCATACCCATTTTTGAATGAAATTCACATTCTCTCTTTAGGCAAATAAAATGCCCATAGGTGGCATTAATGGGTAAAAGAAGGATAGGTTAGGGTTCTAGTCTGAGTGATTGCCAGTGGTTTCGATTAATTGCACGCATTTCTTTCATCGCAAGGACATCTGGCTGTGCTCACTTTGCCACTAAGCTGTACCTGACTGAAGAGCACTAGGGGGAGACCTGTCTTGGGTTGCTTGTGTTCCCGGTCTAGAGGACCAAGTTTTCAGTTCAGGCTATACTGTTCCTATTGGAATATGATCAAGGCTCATTCGCATATGGATGGGTCTAACCTTACCTGGCATTGGGGACAAAAGAACGATGGACTGGGATGCAAGCCAAAATAATTAACAGTGGCTGAGATTTTTTCAAGCATCAAAATTGGTTGGTAATGCACTCCTTGTTCATAGCTGTGCCTAATCCCGTTTTTATAATTTAATTGTGCACACTAGGTCATCCCCTTCTGATCCTGAGCACGGACAAAATTAATGAATTGCGCCTCCACATCAGGGGCGTGCTCTCCATGCCAATGGAATCAAGCTATCCAGGCTGATGAGGGCTGAAAGCCCGAAACCGGTCCTTGGATGCTTGTTTCCAGTCCAGGGAGGACCTGGCTTGGTAGTTCGGGCTGGACTGTTCCCATGGGACACAGGGTCAAGACTGATTTGCATTTGGTTACGTTCAAAGTGGAATGGCATGGTGAGCAAAAACACGATGGATTTAGGCCCAGATCTCTGTACTGGTATGAATGTATGACATTGTTCTGCATTCTGTCCATCAATTGTTGTTTTTGCATTCCACATGAGGGGAAGCATCCCCTTTGGACACTACTCTGGTCCCTAATATGGACCGTATTAGGGACCAGAGTTGTGCGCAAAAGGGACACTTCCCCCGATGTGGGGGGGAGAATTTATTAATTATTTCAAGCATCCCATCTAACATTTTCTTCTTTACTTAAGTGCAATGTCCTAAGTGCGACAGGTATGCCCTGATGTGGGGCCTGTGCTCACTTTTCAACCGGTACCAAGCTGCACCCGAATGAAGAGCCACAAATGGTCTTGGATTGCTTGTGTTCTCGTTCATAGAAGACCTGGCTTGGATGTTTGGGCTGAACCGTTCCTATTGGAGGTGAGTCAAGGCTGATTTGCTTAAGGTTGGGTCTAATCTGAGGTGGCACTGTGAGCAAATACCAGTGTCTGAGACTAATATAAGCATACCACTCATCACTTTTTTGATGCCTATCCTGCTTCAATAATTTCCCTTCGCCATCCCTGGACATTAATCTGAAGTCAGACCTAAATAAACCTATCGTAAAATCAGATGTATTTAAACAAATAATTTGCTTATGCCGGGGAAGCTCCAGGCCAAGATGGCGTCCTTGCAAGTTCCTATAAAGAATGGCAATCCATACTACTGTTGGAGAAATTATTCCTTCCCTTTGCAAATAAAGCTATGATTAAAGATTCTGCGGATGCAACAGCAGTAGTTTTTCACAGTTAGGGGAACGACCTGTCAAAACTTAAACCTGCAGATCCATTTAATTAATTGTGTTGGGGTGCAAAATAAAGGCAAATGTTTTAACAGCGAGACTTGAAAGAGTCCTGTACACATGAATCCACCCAACCCAAATGAGTTTTGTTAACGGAATACTCGTCTGCAATAATGTTAGTTTTTACTTTTTGAACAGGTCATAGAAAAAGCAAAACTACTCGAGTCTCCGGCTGTAGTCGTAGTAAGTAGCACTGGATGCATAGAAGGCTTTCAATTAGATTTATTTATTTATAGGTTTGTATATCGCTGGAATCAACTCACAGTGGAGTATCTCTGCGCTTTGACGCATGAAGAACACCAGGAGATAGATGGGGGTGGGAGCTAAATTTCATTTTTAAACAGTAAGGTTTTTAATTGTTTCCGAAATTGTAAATGGTCTGTGCATTGTTTAAGTGACAGAGGGAGTTTGTTCCATAGAGTAGGTCCTGCTATGGAAAGTGCCTTGCTTCCGGGTCTGGCTTTCTTGGCCCGTGGCACCAGCAAAAGAAGATTATTACCGGACCTAAGAAATCGAGTGGGGGTGTATGGAACAAATTTATTTTCCAAATAGGCAGGCCCTTGTCCATTTAAGCACTTGTGAATCAGGCAGCATGTTTTAAATTTCGTTCTCTGCCGGACTGAAAGCCAATGAAGTTGGTCAAGAAGGGGTTTGGAAGCAGTTCTGGGAGGGGCATTAAGGACCAAACAAGCCGCAGTATTCTGGATGACTTGAAGTTTGGCCAACACCCCTTCATTGGCAGAAAGCAGTAGACCGTTGCAATAGTCAATCCTGCTTAGAACAAGTGCCTGAACTAAAGTTCTCCTCACCGAATCAGGCAGAAGAGGAAAGACCTTGCGCAGTAGGCTGATGGTATGAAAGCATATACCTGAGATATAGTTAACATGTTGCTTGAGTGTCAGGTCTTGATCCAGACGGACCCCTAGATTTTTTACAATCGACTTGGGTTCAGGAACAACTCCCAAGTCGCTGGGCCACCAATCTGGGGACCAAAGCAGTTTAGCTTCTCCAAACAACATAACCTCAGTTTTACTGACGCTGCATTGAAGGCAGTTGGCCGACATCCATTGTGCCACTGCCTTCATACCGGCTGAAAAGGAGCTCTTCACTTCAGCGGAGATAGTTTTGAACGGGGAGAGGAGCTACGTGTCATCAGCATATGACACGGGGATGAAACCATACTTACGCATCACTCTTGCCAGGGGTGCCACATAGATGTTGAAAAGAGTGGGGCTCAAACAAGAGCCCTGTGGCACCCCTTTAGAAATCTCTACCTCCGCTGACCGATACGCACCCATGGTGACACTCTGGGTGCGGCCGGATAGAAAGCTCTTTAGCCAGGCAAGGGCTTTATTTTTGATCCCGGCGTTCGACAACCGTTCTGTCAAGATGGAGTGTGACACGGTGTCGAACGCCACTGATAGATCTAACAAAACCAGGATCACTGAAAAGCCCTTGTCTTGGTACATATGCAAATCGTCAGTCACAGATACCAGAGTGGACTCCGTACTATGCCTCGGCCTAAACCCAGACTGGGAATAGTCAAGGACGTCAGCCAATTCAATATACTTGGATAGATGGAAATTTACATGCTTTTCAGTTATTTTCCCAAGAAAGGGTAGCAATGAAATTGGCCTTAGATTAGCCAATTCAGTCCAAGGAATGGCGGTGTTTTTCCTAATGGGCCTGACGAGGGCTCTTTTCCATTCTTTAGGGACGTGGCCGGAACTAAGTGAAAGATTCACAAGTTGCTCAAAAATAGGAGAGAGCTGCTCTGTCAGAGCAGGTATTATCCTAGCTGGGATAATGTCATCCGGATTCCCACTTTTAATGTTGGTAGTCAGTGTAGAAATTTCCTCCAAAGAGATAGGGGGAAGAGATTCCAAAGAATGTATATCCTGTTTCAGCTCTGTATCAGCCTGGGAAAGTGCTGTTGTTGAGGAATCATTATTATTAACGGCACTGACTATTTTATCATAAATTTTGTCAATTTTAGTGGTGAAGAAATGAGATATCTCATCACACAACTGTTGGGATGCTACTTCTACAGATTCGCATGCTGTAGGCTTGACAAAGGTTTGCAGATCTTTAAGACTTTCGTGCATTCAGTGCTGTGAAAATTCAACAAGGAAATGCCTAGGTACATATGGTTATTGCTCTCTATGCCTAACCCACGGTGCCAAATAAAGTAAAAAGATCCCTGTAAGATCGTTGAATGCTATCACAATGCAACAGATAGGGATTGCCACTTTGAACTCTTATATTTTTATTAACAATTTAACCACTATTAGTAGCTGAAAGAATGAACCACAATAGTAAAGGGATTACCTTTTTCTCTGGTCCACAGATGGTGGCTGCAAAAAAAAGTTCAAGTGCTGATCTTCTCAGAAGATGCAGAAAGGGAAATCCCTGAAATTCTTTCTACAATAAACTAATTTGTGGAAGTTTCTGGCTACATGAAAAAACAAGGTTTCGGCCTTAAACACTATGGAATTGGAGGGTGCTAAAACAAATGTAAACAAGTTAAAATGCCAAGACATTCAATCTGGGATTATGGATCTATAAAAATGTAGAGGAATTGTAGAGATCAATTGAAAGAACCCTATTTAAAAAAGTTAAATACATGATACAGAATTGCCCTGCAAAGCATACAGGTCCTGATTACAATAGCGGGGAGACCACCACCAACAGGCTGTCATTGGCAGTGTCCCTGCCATCGGTGACTGAATCACTGCCCGCCACATTACGATAGTGGGCGGTGTGTTGGTGGTCAGAAAGACCGACCAACATGGTCCCAACGGTCAGAAGCATTCCGACCGCCAGACGGACTGTCCTCCAACCCTAGAATGGCAGTGGTGCCTGTCAGGCACTGCCGTGGGAATTACAATATCCCTTTCCGCTGGTCATTCTGCCATGGTCAACCCGATGTCAAATGGCTGGCAGAAACCGATTTGGGTGCCTGTAGCAGACCCCCCTTTCGCCATGGGGCTGGTACATGGTCCCTGGGGGGCACCTATGGTGTCCCGCTCCAAATCCTTGTACCATGTGGCAGGCACCGCATGGTTCCTGCATGTAGTGCAGGGATTTGTAAACACCCTATTTTTAGTATTGCGGCGGGGGCTGCTGACCGCATCCCCACTGCAACAGAAAATATAGGCAATGTGACTGCCGTGGTGGCAGTCACATTGTAATTCGGAGTGTGGGTTTCCATCTCGTGGGTGACCGATCCCTATTCCGAGATGATGGCGACGGACTTAAGTCCGTTCGCCATCGTAATGAGGGCCATGGATTGGAGGAGCAGGACTGAGTGCATTAAGATGAAGATTACTCCAAGGGCTAACTTAATTATCTGTATGTTTCCACTTCAAATTTCGAGGCTCATTTATGAAACATTAGTTAAACACATCTATAACTTTCACTAGAAATCCAAAAAAGCAAAAATCTCATTACCTAAACTCAGAATTAATAAGTCCCTAAATGGTTTCAACTTCCAAGATTTCTATAAATATCATCTGGTATTCTTTGTAAAACAGTGGGCTAACTGGATTAAGGCAAACAATAACTTTGCATCATTAAGACATCTAATAGAAAATAAGCTGCTGTTCCCACTAAAACCATTAGATACTCCTACAATGAAAAAAATAAATGTCACATTATCATAATATCATCCAAAAGATTGTTAATGCATTGAAATGCTTAGACAAGAAACTAGAACACTAAGGATGGCGGGCGGACTTTGTCTGCCCGCCACCCTATTGGGAAACGGGACCACCCGCCATAAGGGCAGGGGTCCCGTGGGGGCAATTAGGATGCGCCCGCCAGAGTGGCGTGCGCATCCTGCATTCCTGTCATTGTGGCCGCAGCACCGCCTGCCACAATGCCAGGAAGGCTTGTTGTGCATTGAACTGCTGGGGGGGTACCATGTGCACTCTCCACCCCCCCCAGAGTACCTGGGGGCCTGCAACGGGCCCCCGCAGTCTATTCCCGCATGCCTTGCCGCCACGGAAAGGCATCTTTCCACACCAACGTTAATATGGCTGGCCGTGTCTAACAGACACCTCCACCATATTAAACCTTTTTCCTCCAAGAAGTCTTTGGTCCAAACCCCCACAATTACTAAAAGACTACTCTCACCTCGGGTAATGCAGGAGTAAACTACTTATTTAAATGTGATCACGACCACCTAACAAATTGTCCCAACATACAGACCCTATCATGAATAATGTGACCAACTTACTCTCTTCACCACCTCTACTCTACTCCCACCACTGTTTCCAGTGGCTCTCCTTTGTTTACTCTCTTTCTGCTTTTATCATACTATATACTCCATCACAGTATCTCTGCTTTATTATATACCAAGATGAATGTCACTATCTCCACTTCTAACTGATCACTGCTACTACTTTGCATATTTTGCGAGCCAATTTGAGCTTTATTTAACAATATTAACTCAAATTAGGGTTTTTTATGGTTCTCTTTAACTATTGATATTGCAAGCTGAGAGCACATTCTATACAATTATTAACATACCAATGCAAGAAATATGTGACTATGGGCTACACACTTTACCAATTTATTGTATCACTGGATAATACTATATAGGGTCAAAACTGAAAAGTGTATGTCCGTGCTATGTTTCTCTTCACCTGTGTATGTCTCTATGAAAGTTTTGAATGGAAAGTTTGGAAACAAAAATGCTGAGCGGAATGGCCATATATTCTTTAAAGTAGAATGAGATAAGGATGTCCATGGCAATATCACAATACTGCACGTATCGCCAAATGTGTGCAGTGTGCAAAGGCAGGCGCATCTGGTTGGCCTGTAAGTTATTCTGGTATATGACAGTGACATCTTGGAGGGTATGCATGCCTAAGAGGAGAAAGTAGTAGTTGAGAGGACGGGAGTTCTTTCTGACTAGTACAACTCATCCATGCCAAAGGCTCCACAAAAAAGAATAGAGAGTAACTTCAGTGCTATGTCCAGTGGACAAGAGGGAAGAACAAGTGGTATGTTGGCCAAGTCTCCCCAAACGCTGATGAAAGAACTGAAAAAGTTTAGAAAAAAGGCTTTAATCAGTCACTGTCAGATGGGCACCATCAGATATAAGCAGATCTGACCAAAGATGTATTCTTATTAAAAACAACGTTCAGAATGTTGATTACAAGTCATGCACTCAATGGCCAAATGAGTGGAAGAAGCCACAATCTTTACAGCAGCTTTGGATGAGCAAACAAATGCTCTCAAAACAAGTGTGATGACCTAAAGAACAGATCTAGAAAAGATAATATGAAGATAAGAAATTGAAATAAATAAAAGATAGGAGAGTATATTAACACATATCTAAATAGCGCTGTTCAAAGAACACTGGAAGAAGACAGGCTTTCATGCCGTAATGGGGTGAGCAAAAAAGGTAGGGAAAACGGGACCCTAAGTTCTCTGACATAATGAGGAATGTTGTTGCCAAAATGTCATAGCTAACACTTATTGGACTACAACGGCACACTTCTCTTATAAATATGTTTTGCTCTAAATAAGCCCCAGGTCTCTGCGCACAAGTTACCCTTCAAAGCCTAGAAGGGAATAATAAAGAAAGGGCCTTACATATCCAACTGTCTCTCTCTTCTAATTAATGTGAATTTGTTTAACTCAATCACAAATGTTACCGATTATGAGGTCAATAATATCAAGGTATAGGTGTTAGACCTGACTGCCTTAGAGTGGTCTTCCCCTCAACTTTTTATCTTTCTCCTCCACTTTTCTGACCTCGGTGTTGCTGGTATTAGGACTCTGTGCACTTTAACACTGCTAACTAGTGCTAAAGTGCTGGTGCTTTCTTCCTTAAATATGGTAATATTGGTTCATCCCAAGTGACATATTTTATTTAAGTGCAGTGTAGTAAAGTGGTGCTACATGTACCCAGGGCCTGTATATTAAATGCTACTGGTAGGGTTGCAGCAGATTGTGCCATTACTTAAGTAGCCGTCCTTGAAGATCCTGTATGTGCAGATTTACTCTGCCATGTCATATTGGCAAAATAACCCTTTTGTCAGGGCCAAACCATCCCCTTTCATACATATAAATCACCCCTAAGATAGGCCCTGGACAACTCACAGGGCCAGGTGCAATGTATTTGAAAGGGAGGTCATGTAAAATTAACTTTTACATGTCCTGTTCGCGAAAAACTTACAAATACATTTTTCAGTACTGCAAGGGTCATCTTTCCCATAAGATAACATTGGGATTACCTAATTACATTTTATAAGTTTAATTACCAATTGAGAAAAAATAGGGAAGAGATAAACCCCTCAAGTCTGATATCTCTGAAATCACAATTTAAAATACAAACTCATGGTAAAGTCAGATTTCAAATTGCAATTCTGAAAATGCCACTTTAACCATTTTGTGCCTTCAGCCTGTCTCTGATCACATATCTGGGGTAGTTGGCATCTGGGATTTGTGTATTCCTACTAGACAGCCACACACAATGGGAGCTTAGGTGTGACTTGATGGGTCAAAAGCATGTCTTTGAAATCTCTCCCACTTCAAAGGCACCACTGGGTATAAGTACTGGACCTCAGACACTACCTTTTCAGTACACGTCTGGATTTGTGGATATTCTGCCAGGAAGAAGGACTGCTCTGCTGCTAAAGGACTGCCAATCTGCTGTACTGCTGCTTTGCTGAACTCCTGCCTTGATGTGCTGTCCTGCTACCTTCTTGCTTAGGTGAGAAGGACTGGATCTGCATTTTTCGTGAACCCTGAACCCAAAGTGCCTCCAAAGGCTATTTTAGCTGCCCTCCTGATCTGAAGTCTCAGGGACATAACAGAATTTTAATCACCCTGCTACTGCACCTGGACTCTGCCGTCTGAGTTGACCCTGCCAAGTGGTGCCACTCAGGTCCCAGACCCTTTGGAAGTGGGCTGAAGGTGAAATACCTTCTGTGGACTCTTCGGAACCAATGCATCTTCTGCTTAATTGCGCAATCCTGAGCAGTACCAACGCCTCAACACCCTACTGCATGGATTGTACCCGTCACAAGTGTAGCATTTATCCGAGCCCGGGAGCATACAAATAATCAGACCACACACGGAGCTCTGTATTATACTTCTTTATTCATCAGTGTAACTGTTAACTGCCCATAAAATTTCATGAATTTCTTAACAACCCCCAATCACTTACGTCACTATTCTACAGTGTCCATTAAGGATCAGAAGGGTCCAGCTATCTCTAATGCACACGACACTACATCTTCCCCCTTGTTAAATAAAAAGTACAAAGAAGTACTTTATTTATAAGAACTGTTCAATGAGTCATCGAGATGTTCAAATCAATCTTCAGAACTCGTTGCTGGAGGTTGAGGAGACATAAGAGAGGCATCCACGGCAGGCACAGGTGACAGAGACAAAGGTGCAGTCTTTGGGCTATCCGGAATCTCAGATGGACGAGTTTCACTCTGAATGTCTGAAGTCGATAAACCTCAAGGCAGTTGTTCGAAATAGGAATAATCTCTTGTGATGGACTTTCAAGGACTATGAGCAGTCACCATGTGTCCTTTACTAGTCACAACACTCAGGAGTTCAGCATCAAAAGGGGCATCAGACTTCAGTTTTCGTGTCGGCCTCACAATTACTTGGTCTCCTCTTTTGAATACAGTGCTACAAGCACTACGATGTCTATCCGCATAGGTCTTCATTTTGTGTTTGTGAGATGCATCAGTAATGTAAAGTTTATTAGTGTCAATAGATCTTTCTGTACTCCATTCTGGCACTGTGGTTACCATGGCTCTCCCAAACATTAAGGTGGTGGGGCTTTCACCTGCGGTAGAAAGGGGAGTCGACCTATATGCACAAAGAACTGATGTGAGTTCAATCTTTTCCAGTTTAGTGTGTTGAACGGTCTTCTTGAGGGTACTCATAAAACGCTCAATTACATCATTCGTCTGTGGCCAGATATGGGTGCTTTTCTGATGCTTGACATTAAGATGACTTAGAAAGTCTTGTCTATTGAAAGGCGGGCTATTGCCAGAATTCACAATCGAAGAGCACCCTATGTTGCAAAGATATTTTCTAACCCATAAATGACTGTCATGAGTAGCTGATGACAGCTTACCACAAGGTGAAAACTGGAGTATTCATCCACAACTACTACTAGAAGATGTCCATTGTCAAAAGGACTGAAGAAATCAATTGCAATATTCTTCCATGCATGCTTTGGAAAATCGACATGTTTAACAGATGTGGGGTTGTTTTGGATCACAAGCAGTTGCACAAATAACATGCCCATATTTTCTTTATAACCCTTTCATCAAGACGAGGGAACTACACTCTGTCCCGTAGAGCTTGTTAAGTAGCAACAATTCCACAATGTCCCTCATGTGCCAGATTAATTACTTCTTGTCTCAGATTCTCAGGTCTGCCAATGCTCAAACCTCGTAATATAAAGCGTTCTTGGATAAGTCAAAGTTCTTTCTGCACATGTTTTAATTCCTGGTATTCAATGTCATGAAGAGGTTGAGTATGTTTTCTCCAATATTGAGGTGTAATAATGTCTTTGAGTATTAGCAAATCTCGATCTGTGCTCATTCCAGCAATGATTTGTTCTACTGACATGGCATCAGGGGAATTGGAATTCACAATGAAGTTAACATGAGCATCAGCCACTTTAGAAGGTGTGCCATGACATGGGATTGATGCCCGTGAGGAGTAGTCAGCAGGGTTTTGATCTTTGCCTGGATGATGCACAATCATATAATCATACTCTAGCAGTTGTAACTCCCACCTCTTAATGTGAGGAGTAAGTAAGTAAGGAGGCATCTTGGCTTCAGGATTGTAAAAAATTGTGAGTAACGCCGGGTAGTAGGTAACAACCGTAAAGTGCTTTCCATACAGGAGCACAAGAAATTGTTCACAAGCCCACTCCACAGTGAGGCTTTTTTTCAGGTTGTGAGTAGGCACGTTCCATCGATGACAAACTACTGCTATCATGAGCTACAATATGTCTTGGTGAATTAGGATGTCCATTGTGCTGGGCAAGTATGGAACCAATCCCCACTGCGCTGGCATCAACAACAATCTCTGTTTGTAGTTTAGGATCAAAGTATGCCATTTCAGTGGCATTCCCAATTGCATATTTGAATTTCTTGAAGCTGTGTTCACATTCATGTGACCATCTGAATGGAACTTTTAGTTTAGTTAAGTCTCTCAACGGGGCGTCTTGTAGGGGAGGAGTGAATGACAAAGGTTGTACTTTACTTGGATCTGAAGTCATTCCCATATTAGAAAAGATATGACCTACGAATTTGAGTTTTGTTTTATAAAACACACACTTTTCTGAAATTAAAGTGAGGCTGGCATCAGCAAATATACTATCATGTTCCTTTCGGTTGGCCCCTGAAAACCAGTATATCATCACTGTAATTAAAAGCATGTTTGACTGGTTCTAATAGGTGAAGAATGACATCCTGAAAGAGTTCTGTAGTTGACAAGACTCAGAAACGTAGTATTTTATATCCTAACAAGCCAACATGAGTTGAAAAGGTAGTAATGTACCTGCTTTTTTCTTTGACTTGGTGATACCCTTTTTTACAAATCGAGTTGGGAAAAGACTTTGGCTCCATTCAGCTACGTAATCATGTCAATAATGTGTGGTCCTAGATGCCACTCTCTTTCTATTGCTCTTAGTTTGGTGCATATCAACGCAGATGTGCTAAGCTCCTCCCCTATCCTTTTTCAGCACTACCACTATGGGTGATACCCATGGCCTCGGAACAGTGGATCGCTCAATTAGGCTGTGTTTTATTAGCGTTTCAAGTTCATTCTCAACAGCCTCTTGTAAATTCAATGCAATTCGGCAATGTCATTGAGCAACTGGATGGATGTCCTCATTAATGTGAAGGTGCACTTTCATGGTCTTACGTTTCCCTAGTTAATGAAACAAGGATGGAAACTGACTCACTGTTTCATGATAGGCATTGATGCTGTAGCTTACAGAAATCAGCCCCATGTCAACAGCAGTATTGAAACTGAATACACACAAACTCGGTGAAGTGCCTTGCAGGAAATTAATTGGAGCTTGTACCTTCCGCCTTCTCATCCTTCATTTTACTAGAAATGAATCTTGATTTTGCAGTGATGGCGAAACAGCCCACTTATACACCTTGGCTTTCAACTGGGTTTCTCAGGGCACTGGAGACAGTTCATTGTATTTTTCAGCTGACATAATGTTTATCGATGCACCACTGTCTATGATAAAAGGTATAAAACACCAATTCACTTTCAGTGTGATTTTGGGACAGTGTCCAAAGACATTTTTGTGCTTTCACTTGTCGATCTCACTACGATAAAGATTCTTCCTTGCAAGAAGCTAATCCTACATGCACACATCGTCCAGTAGTCGGCATTGACATTTGCACATCCATTTTCCTCACTGTCACTTGACAATGACAAACCTTTAGAAGAGGAATTTGACGACAAATAATGTCCTTTACTTTCTGTTGGCCTCAACTGATGTTGCCGCTTTACCTTGTGGGTGTGGGTGGAACGTCTCTGGAAACTTCTGGCACCCATTTTGTTTTTTCGATGTTTTGCGCTTGATCTTTCCATCGCTTTGCAAACCTTTACAAAATGGTCTCTTTCTCACAGCCTTTGCAGATCTGTCCAATGGTGGGACATTCCCCTTCATAGGGGAAGGAAATCCACATTGACAATACTATTTCTTTCTTCTTTGGAGACATTATTGTGTGGCCTCCTAACTTGTGTTTCGGCTTGATTTTCACATTCAGCACTGATTCATTTTGGGCCATGTGAGAAGTTGGCCTGGTATGTGATGCTCACTAGTTCTAGTGATCACCTTGTACCATGCCAAGCAACCCTTATGGTGCAGGTTGTAAAGTCAACCTTATAGACAAGCTATCCTAGGGGTAGCATGGACTAAGCAGTCTTAGGCTAAACTCTGTAAAGGCATGTGAAGCAAGCTGTTTTACCATACACAATCCCTTGAATACCAAATGAAAGGACACCACACAGATATATATTGAAAATATATATAGATTTATTAACTACAATTACTCCCTGGACTCTTTATGAGCACAGAAGCACAAGCGTTAAACACAAGACAGTTTAAAATACACAAAAGTTGCACAATATGGATGAGCCCTAGGGGCCACCTAAACCATATACTAAGAAAGTGGTATAAGAGATACCAATCGAAAAGGAAGTAGGCCTAGGGCCTTGGGAATCGCTGGAGCTGTTCGGGACTAGCAGTGACTAAGTCGGGAAAGGCCCGCGGGACTCGGGTGCAATGTTTAAAGTGCACCCACTCACCAATGCAAAGTCTATGGTGCGTAAACAGTACAAAGTTAGTTAAAAAGGAACCTTCCGAGTGACCTAGAGGAATGAAACTTAAGACACAGACACTAGAGGTGTGTACCAGTGTGGGAACACTGGCGTTGCTGAGTTACCTCACCCACAGGGCGCGGTTGCATAGGGTCGAAGTAGTGTCGGGTTTCGTCACGCTGGTCGATGGTGCTTGGAGCTGAAGATGCTGCAGGCGGCTCGATGTGAAGAGTTCCGGTGGATCCAAGGGTGGATCTGAAGTTGTGAAGACCTGAAAGCAGAGGGGACAATGTTCAAAGCCACTAGCCAGTGACTACCGTGGAACCAGACTGGAACCAGGCGATGTCGGGTGCAAACAGGCGTTGAGGTGTAGCTTCTCTCTGCAGCCACGTGGACACGAGGGGTCGAGGAGGTCCAGGAGTCAGTCACGAGCTGTCCCACGCAGGTTTCTCGCTGTTGGCGGTGTCGGCAACTTGATTGGAGCAAACAGGCCTTGGCTAATGCAAGCCACGCAGGAATCAAAAAAGGCTTATCACTCAGACCAGCAAGGTCAGAGCGGGTGCTCCCTTTTACAGGAGCAAGGGCAAGCCTGGAGCAACCAGACCCGCAGTGTAAATTGAAGGTTTCGTCGCCAAGATGGCCGCTAGCCACGTGGCAAGTGGCCAGGATGGCGCATCGAGTTGCACGATGCAAAAGGGCCCCACGCAGATTGTGGAGATGCTGGAGGGATGATCTTCGGTGCAAGGGCTGCTCGGTGGTAGGGGTTCTCAGTCCCCAAAGCACAATGTCGAGGGTACCTCTGATGCTGCGCAGTCAGCTTTTCGGGGGTCTTCCAAGAAGTCCGGTCCCACGTCTCTCGGTGCCTCCACGGGTCCCTTCTTTGCAGGGACTGTGGATCGAGCGGTGAGAAGTCTGGGAGTCTGAATCTTGTCAGGCTCTGGGCTCGGGCTCCAGCGGGAGGCGGCGGCAAAGCAGACATCGAGTACCTGGTTGGTGCCTGTGTTCACAGGGTGGTCACTCCTTGGCCACAAGGGAGATTCTATTCCGTCTTCTGAGCAGCAGAATGTCGAAGTCCAGTCTTCTTCTGTATTTCAAGTTGATTCAGGATGATCTGAAGTCTCAGGACACAGCTCCCACTCTCATTCGAATCTGGGGGGCCGGATCACCTACTAGGTCCCTCCTCTTGGTGGAACCAGGAAGGGGAGTGGTTACACCCCCTTTCCTTTGTCCAGTTTCGCGCCAGGACTGGGGCAGGAAAGCCCCAGCACCGGTTTGAACTGGCCTATGCACAGGGACACCTTGTGTGCCCCAGGCATGTTTGATTCTATTCAGCCCTGTCCTACCCAATACACAAAATGCTGTCTGGGGTGGTGCTGGCACCTCCCAAGGCAGGAAACCCTTTGTCCAAGCTGCTGTGCTGGAAGGACTCCCAGCAACAGGAGGTCAGACTTGTGTCTGTGGTGGCAGCATCCATTTTGTGATGCTGAGGCTCTGTTTAACTTTAACCGGGGTTCAGGTTAGGTACATGTCGTGTCCCTCTAGAAGGGTGGAATGCTACCCCCGTCGCCAGAACTGGTGAGGGGGTAGTATTCCAATTCGTATGACACCTTACTCGACATATTTTGATAAAGCCAAACCCAAGATAGCATTTAACCGCGAGGATTATAATGCACTTAAGATTATATGGTATGGCAGTATCATGAAACAGCCAAAGGACATGGTTCCGAAAGCTGCAGACAGGCTCAGCTCATGCCAGAGCACCATCTCACACATTTCCAAGCACTCTGCCTCCAGGATTGATGAGGCCTTCCATAGGAGTGGCTGATAGGAACATATGTGTCCATTTTAGGTTAGGGATAGGCATACTACACCTAAGTAAGGGGTGGTTACACCGACTTACCCCAGCTGAGTGATTCAGCCAGTTGTGTCAAATATGGAGGCCAGGCCAGGGGTGGCACAATACGTGCTGCAGCCCCTGGTAGGCCTTGGAAGCACCTATGCCCTGGGTACCTGGGTACACTGTTACAGGGGCCAATAAGGTGAACCAGTTCCAATTTCGTTATGCACCTAAAATGCATGGGTTACAATTTAGAGAGAGAACAGCAGTCTGTGGGTCTGATTAGCAGGCCCACAGCCACATTAAGTCATAAACCAGTGAAGCAAAAAGCAAATATTTGGGGTGACCATAGGATAGCAGACCCTACTCTCCTACACAACCCCCCCCCCAAACGCAAGGACATTAGACTAATCTTGACCAGTTGTGTCTTCATGTTCTAAGTGGAAGTACCTGGAGAGACCATCTGCATTACCATGGTCAGTCCCTGGGCGGTGCTCCACTGTAAAGTCCATCCCCTGTAGGGAAATGGACCACCTGAGCAGTTTGGGGTTTTCACCCTTCATCTGATTAAGCCATAAGAGGGGCTTATGGTCGGTCTGAATCTTGAAGTGAGTGCCAAACAAGTATGGTCTCAACTTCTTCAGGGCCCACACCACAGCAAAGGCCTCCCTCTCAATGGCTGACCAACGTTTCTCTCTGGGGGTCAGCCTTCTGCTAATGAAAGCAATGGGCTGGTCTTGACCATCTACATTAAGTTGTGAAAGCACAGCTCCCACTCCCAACTCAGAAGCATCTGTTTGGACAATAAACTCTCTTGAGTATTCAGGACTCTTCAGGATAGGTGAAGAGCACATGGCCTTCTTCAGGTCATCAAATGCCTTTTGACAGCTTACTGTCCACTGAACCTTTTTGGGCATCTTCTTAGATGTCAGATCATTAAGAGGAGTCACAATGGACCCATAGCTCTTAACAAACTTCCTGTAGTACCCAGTCAGGCCCAAGAAAGCTCTGACCTGAGTCTGGGTAGTTGGAGGAGTCCAGTCCTTTATGGTCTGAATCTTACTCTCCAGTGGTTGAACTTGGCCTCCACCCACAAGGTGGCCCAAGTACACAACCTTACTCTGCCCTATCTGGCACTTGGTTGCCTTGATAGTGAGGCCTGCCTTTTGCAGAGCCTCTAGCACTTCCTTCAGGTGGACCAGGTGATCCTCCCAGGTGGAGCTAAAGACAGCAATATCGTCCAGATATGCTGCACAAAAGTCATCCAACCCAGTAAGGACTTGATTCACCAACCTTTGGAAGGTGGCAGGTGCATTTTTCAAACCAAAGGGCATCACCACAAACTGATAATGCCCACTGGGGGTAGAAAATGCTGTTTTGGCTTTAGACTCCTCAGCTAACCTGATTTGCCAGTAGCCAGCTGTCAAGTCAAATGTGCTCAAATACTTGGCAGAAGCCAATTTGTCTATGAGCTCATCTGCCCTTGGAATTGGGTGTGCATCTGTCCTGGTGACAGCATTGAGTCCTCTGTAATCCACACAAAACCTCATCTCTCTCTTTCCATCTTTGGTGTGAGGTTTGGGGACCAGAACCACTGGGCTAGCCCAGGGGCTCTCTGAAGGCTCAATGACACCTAATTCCAGCATCTTTTGCACCTCAGCCTTGATACAGTCTCTGACATGGTCAGGCTGCCTGTAAATTTTGTTCTTTACAGGAAGACTATCACCAGTGTCCACCACATGGGTACACCAGTTAGTCTGACTGGGTGTCAGGGAGAACATATGTCGATATGACTGCAAAACTTGTCTACAGTCATGTTGCTGATGTTCAGTGAGGCTGCCATCTAAGGCCACACCATCAACTGAGCCATCCTCAGGATTCTGAGTCAGCAGGTCTGGGAGAGGGTCACTCTCTCCCTCCTGCCCCTCATCTGTAGCCATGAGCAAGCCCATGTCTCTCCTGTCAACATATGCTTTCAGCCTGTTAACATGGAGCACCCTGTGGGGGCTCCTGGGAGTTCCTAGGTCCACCAAGTAGGTAACCTCTCCCTTCTTTTCAATGATTGTATGGGGTCCAGACCATTTGTCTTGGAGTGCTGCTGGGGCCACTGGCTCCAACACCCATACTTTCTGTCCAGGCTGATACTCAGTCAAGACAGCCTTTTGGTCATGCCAGGCTATCTGCAATTCCTGGCTAGCCTCAAGGTTTTTGGATGCCTTCTCCATATACTCAGCCATCCTGGAGCGGAGACCAAGTACATAGTCCACTATGTCCTGCTTGGGCTTTTTGAGAGGTAACTTCCATCCTTCCCTCACCAGACATAGGGGTCCTCTTACAGGGTGCCCAAACAACAATTCAAAGGGGCTGAAGCCAACCCCCTTTTGTGGGACCTCTCTGTAAGCAAACAGAAGGCAGGGCAGAAGGATATCCCATCTTCGCCTGAGCTTTTCAGGTAATCCTTTGATCATGCCCTTTAGGGTCTTGTTAAATCTTTCAACAAGCCCATTGCACTGTGGATGATAGGGAGTGGTGAACTTGTAGTTGACACCACATTCCTTCCACATAGCTGTCAAGTATCCTGACATAAAGTTTGCACCTCTATCAGATACTACCTCCTTAGGAAACCCCACTCTGGAGAAAACTCCAAGTAAGGCCCCGGCCACAACAGGAGCTGTTGTGGTCCTAAGTGGAATTGCCTCTGGGTACCTGGTGGCATGGTCCACCACCACCAGTATGAATCTGTGCCCAGATGCTGTAGGGGGATCCATTGGTCCAACAACGATGATGACAACGGCCTTAGATATTTGTCTTCCAACTCATAAAAACAAACCTCAAATCCATCACCCACCAGCACCATGGTTTACTGATGCGCTCCGTCAAGAAAAATCGAACTGCAAAAGATTGTAACGCATTTGGCGTTCCAAGTACAATTCTGACCAGAAATTAAAATATAAGGTAGCTCTTAAAGCTTATCATCTGTCTTGTGACACCGCCAGAGCCAATTTTGCCAGTACCTCTATTCTTACGGCACAAAATAGACCTAAGGCGCTGTTTAAAATCGTTAAAGAGCTTTCAGGTGCATCTGCGGCACCCAAAGACCCCTGTTTAAATTCTGCTCAATGTGAGGTTTTGGCCAATTTTTTCGTTGAGAAAATTGATAAAATCTACGATACTTTTAACTCTAATTCTGTTGGATCTACTAATTGCGATCCAATTTTATGCACTCCCGCTCTTGATATTAACCCTGGTTCCACTTCTGCATCTCCTCTTCTGTATGCCTGGGATTCTATTTCTCCCACACTTTTAAAAAAATATCTTCAAGATATTAAATCTGGCTCCCCTCTTGACCCAATGCCTCCTCAAGTCTTGAGAGCCCTAGATCCAGCCTTACTTCAGATTATCCTAAAAGTTCTGAATGCGTCGCTAACTGAAGCTATTGTTCCCAATGAATGGAAGCATGCTATGGTGGTTCCATTATTAAAAAAGGCCAATGCAGATCCCAACATCCCATCGAATTTCCGCCCTATCTCCTTGCTTTCATGTTTTTCCAAAATTTTGGAGAAACACGTTAACTCTTTACTTACCTCTTACGTTGAAACTTCTAATCTTCTTCATGGTTCTCAATCCGGGTTCAGGGCTGGTTTTTCCACTGAAACCACGCTTCTTGGAGTGTCGGAATCCATTAGACTAAAGGTGGACAATGGGGAGTCAGTGGCACTCATATTACTTGATTTGAGTGCCGCATTTGACACCGTCTCCCACTCCATCTTGTTGTCCACCTTGAAATCTGTGGGTGTCGGTGGCTCCGCCCTGGCCTGGATTGCTAATTTTCTTTCTGATCGCACATTTCAAGTGTTTTCTCCCACTTCTGTTTCATCTATCCTCCCTTCTAAACACGGTGTTCCACAAGGTTCTATCCTCAGCCCCCTTTTTTTTAATTTATATGTGAGACCCCTGGCTTTCCTGGCAGAACAGGCAGGACTCACGATTTATTCTTACGCTGATGACACGCAAGTCATCTATTCACTCTCTACCAATAAAAATTCTTCTTCCTCGTCCCTTCAAAATGGACTTCGACATATATCTGCATGGATGCATGATCACAAATTAAAATTAAATGGGGATAAAACTGAACTGCTTCTGTTTGGCCAAGACATCTCGCTATGGGGCCCACAACATTGGCCTATGGAGATGGGTCCTCTCCCTACCCCAACTACGAATGCTCGTAATCTTGGGGTCCTCCTCGACAATCAGTTGTCTTTTAAGCAGCACGTCGTGAAAGTCTCCGCCACCTGTACCACCATCCTCAGGTGGCTGAGGAAAATCACGTGGATGCTGCCTGCTGACACCCTGAGGACGGTAGTCCAGGCTCTTGTCATCTCACGCCTGGACTACGGGAACATCTTACTCTTGGGTGCCAGTAAGGAGGTAACTAGGAAATACCAGGTGGTACAAAATATGGCTGTTCGCCTTATTTGTAACCTTCCTGCTAGAACTTCAACCTCGTCTCACATGCGTAAACTGCATTGGCTGCGCATCGAGAATAGGATTAAATTCAAGGCTCTGTGCCTTATGCACAAAATCCTGACTGGAATAGCCCCACACTATCTATCTGTTTTAGTGCAGCGCTATGTTCCCCCTCGCGCACTAAGGTCCTCCACCCAAAATAAAGTGAAAGTACCGCGTATCAAGAGAGCTAAAATGGGAGGTCGGTCTTTCTCCCTGCTAGCCCCCTCTCTTTGGAACTCCTTACCTCTATCTTTACGCTCGGAAATGTGTTTTCTGACCTTTCGTAAGGGCATCAAGACCTGGCTATTTGATATGTAAGAGGTTGATCTAATGCTCCCTTCACCTTGTCTACTTTGTGTCTACTTTAGCGCCGGGAAACCTTCGGGTAGCTGTGCGCTTAACCAAGTGTAATTATAAATAAAAAATAAATAAATGTCAATCCCTACCCTTTCAAAGGGCACCCCCACCACAGGTAGTGGTATCAGGGGGGCCTTTGTGGTACCACCTGCTTTGCCACTTGCTTGGCAGGTTACACAGGAGCCACAAAACTCCTTTGTATCTTCTGACATGTGAGGCCAGTGAAAATGACAGACAAGTCTGTCCCATGTTTTGTTCTGGCCTAGGTGTCCAGCTAAGGGAATATCGTGTGCCAAGGTAAGAAGGAAGCCCCTAAATTGCAGAGGTATGACCAACCTCCTGGTTGTACCAGGCTTGGGGTCTCGACCCTCTGAATAAAGGAGCCCGTCATCCCAATAAACTTTATGGGTACCTTGAGAATTCCCAGCAGCCTCAGCAGCAGCCTGCTGTCTGAGGGGTTCAAGAGAAGGACAGGATAACTGAGCCTGCCCCAAGTCTGCCCTAGAAGGTCCCCCTGTCCCCAGAAACTCAACCTGATCAGGTTCAAGCTCTATAGGGACAGTTCCTTCAGGGGTCTCAGAATCATCTTCCTGTGAAGGCTGATCCTCACTTGTAGGCATTTGGGAAGGCACAGCCTTTACCCTCCTGTTCCTTGTCTTGGGAGGTACTTGGTCCATTGTTCCAGGATCCAAGACCTGAGGTTCAGAGAGGCACTTTTTGGCCTGTGACCTGGTCACAGCAAGGACATGTGATAATATCCCTAACATCTCTGCATGAGTCCTGTACTCAACTTCTGACCATAGAGAGCTCTCCAGGTCATTGCCCAACAAACATTCTACTGGGAGATCAGCACTAACCACAACTCTTTTTAGGCCAGTTACCCCTCCCCAGGAAAAGTTAACAATTGCCACACTATGTGTAGTAGTGACATTGCTGGCATTGGTCACCAGGTAATTATCACCTGGTATGTACTGTCCAGGGTCCACAAAGCTAGGTGTCACCATAGTGACACTGGCACATGTGTCCCTGTATGCTTGAGCCACTTTTTCATTAATTAAAGGTGTCTGTCTGTACTTGCCCAAATTATTGGGACTGATAGTAGGGGAAAAATCAATCTCCCCATCACAGATCAGAACAGCCTGTGTAGGAGTTCTGACTAGGCCAGAATCTCCATCAGCTCCCAAGGTGATACCCAGCACCCCCTTAGTCTGTGGACCAACACTGCCAACTGTGCTAGTGAGTGCAGGTGCCTTAGGGGCTGCAGTGTTGGGGGCTCCACCCTTTTTACAATCACTTGTCCAGTGAGTGGTGTTCTTGCAAAAGCTACACCAGGGTTTTCTTTGACCTTCTTTCTTCTTCTACTTGGAAGTTTGGGGCCCTGTTGAAGACTTCTGGTCTTTAGCTTTCTGCTCCCCACCCTTCTGGTCTGTTTTCTTTTGGTCCCCACCCTGGTTCTGGTTCTGGTTCTTTTGCTTAACTCTGGTTCTAACCCATTTGTCTGCCCTCTTTCCCAATTCTTGGGGAGAGGTTAGATCTGAGTCAACCAAATGTTGATGCAACTGCTGGTTCTGACGTTTATTTAAAATCTGTTCTCTCATAAGCAAATTATACAATCCTTCATAGTCTGTAACCTTACTTCCCAGCAACCAGCCCTCCAGAGCCTTAGTGGCACATTCAACAAATTCAGACCAGTCCTGAGTCTGTGTCTTCTGGGTATCTCTGAACATTAACCTGTACTGTTCAGTGGTTAAGCCTAACCCATCAATCAGAGCACTCTTCAGGACTAGGTAGTTTCTAGAATCCCCATCACTAACTGTGAGGAGTCTGTCTCGGCCTCTACCTTCAAAGGAGAGCCACAAGATTGCCGCCCACTGCTCCTGAGGGACCTGCTGTACTTTGCAAGCTCTCTCAAGTGCAGTCATCCACTTGTGGATATCATCCCCAACTTTGTAGGGGGGCACAATCTTACTCAGGTTTCTATTGTCATAGGACCTGTCTTTATCCTTAGGGATAGTGCTGCCACCAGTGGATCCTAATCCACTCTCTCTAGGCTGCCGTGCTCTAGCAAGTTTCTCTTTGGCCAGGGCAACTTCTAATTCTTGCTTCTGGATCCTAAGTTCAGCCTCTCTCATTTTGGCCTCATGTTCCCTTCTCTGAGGGCTAGTCAACTCCCTTCTGGAGTTGCCATGAGAACCTCTAGAAACATGGGAAGTATTGGATTCACCTGAGTGATTCCTCCTCCTCCTATGCTCCTGGTTAAGTCCACTTGGGGGTCTGAATGAGTTGGACCCACCTTCAGTCCCAAGTAAGCTTAAGTTAGCCTGGTTAAGCCTGCTGACTAACACCTGGCTATTTCTACCATCATCAGAATCACTTTCCTCCCCCTCTTCCTCTTCTTCCTCATCCTCTGGCTGAGTATCTCCAGTGACCTGGTCTTCCTCATCTATCTGGATGACAGGGGCAGGGGCATCAGTGTTATCATCTTCAGTGGGAGAGCCTCCATCTCCAGTCCCTGAGGGGCCTGGTTTGGGGGTCTTTAGAGCTTCAGACTAGTCTAACAGCTCTCTGAGGTGTCCTGCTGTAGGAGTAGGACCTGTTTTGATTCCTCTCATGGAACACAGTTGCCTCAGTTCCTTAAAAGGAAAGATAGCAAATTTGGATGGTGCCCTTGGAGGGTCACTCTCAACAGAGATAGGTCCAGTGGATCCCTCTGCTCCAGACATTGCTCTAGTGTGGTGGATGTGTTGCAATCTACCTACACTTGTGTTTTCCTACAAAACCTATCTAGTAGTTGTAGTCAGGGTGTGCTACTCCCTATCCTCTACAACAACTAAGTTCAGTAGAACTTAAGTATACTAGTCTTGTTTTAGTGTACCTATCAGGTACCTGTATGATCTTTCAAATGATACTCTCAAAGATTGTAATGGTAAAACAACAGCAAGCTCAAATCCCAATCCGCTGCTCACCAATGTGAGAAGTTGGCCTGGTATGTGATGCTCACTAGTTCTAGTGATCACCTTGTACCATGCCAAGCAACCCTTATGGTGCAGGTTGTAAAGTCAACCTTATAGACAAGCTATCCTAGGGGTAGCATGGACTAAGCAGTCTTAGGCTAAACTCTGTAAAGGCATGTGAAGCAAGCTGTTTTACCATACACAATCCCTTGAATACCAAATGAAAGGACACCACACAGATATATATTTAAAATATATATAGATTTATTAACTACAATTACTCCCTGGACTCTTTATGAGCACAGAAGCACAAGCGTTAAACACAAGACAGTTTAAAATACACAAAAGTTGCACAATATGGATGAGCCCTAGGGGCCACCTAAACCATATACTAAGAAAGAGGTATAAGAGATACCAATCGAAAAGGAAGTAGGCCTAGGGCCTTGGGAATCGCTGGAGCTGTTCGGGACTAGCAGTGACTAAGTCGGGAAAGGCCCGCGGGACTCGGGTGCAATGTTTAAAGTGCACGCACTCACCAATGCAAAGTCTATGGTGCGTAAACAGTACAAAGTTAGTTAAAAAGGAACCTTCCGAGTGACCTAGAGGAATGAAACTTAAGACACAGACACTAGAGGTGTGTACCAGTGTGGGAACACCGGCGTTGCTGAGTTACCTCACCCACAGTGCGCGGGTGCATAGGGTCGAAGTAGTGTCGGGTTTCGTCACGCTGGTCGATGGTGCTTGGAGCTGAAGATGCTGCAGGCGGCTCGATGTGAAGAGTTCCGGTGGATCCAAGGGTGGATCTGAAGTTGTGAAGACCTGAAAGCAGAGGGGACAATGTTCAAAGCCACTAGCCAGTGACTACCGTGGAACCAGACTGGAACCAGGCGATGTTGGGTGCAAACAGGCGTTGAGGTGTAGCTTCTCTCTGCAGCCACGTGGACACGAGGGGTCGAGGAGGTCCAGGCGTCGGTCACGAGCTGTCCCACGCAGGCTTATCGCTGTTGGCGGTGTCGGCAACTTGATTGGAGCAAACAGGCCTTGGCTAATGCAAGCCACGCAGGAATCAAAAAAGGCTTATCACTCAGACCAGCAAGGTCAGAGCGGGTGCTCCCTTTTACAGGAGCAAGGGCAAGTCTGGAGCAATCAGACCCGCAGTGTAAATTGAAGGTTTCATTGCCAAGATGGCCGCTAGCCACGTGGCAAGTGGCCGGGATGGCGCATCGAGTTGCACGATGCAAAAGGGCCCCACGCAGATCGTGGAGATGCTGGGGTCTGATCTTCGGCGCAAGGGCTGCTCGGTGGTAGGGGTTCTCAGTCCCCAAAGCACAATGTCGAGGGTACCTCTGATGCTGCGCAGTCAGCTTTTCGGGGGTCTTCCAAGAAGTCCGGTCCCACGTCTCTCGGTGCCTCCACGGGTCCCTTCTTTGCAGGGACTGTGGATCGAGCGGTGAGAAGTCTGGGAGTCTGAATCTTGTCAGGCTCTGGGCTCGGGCTCCAGCGGGAGGCGGCGGCAAAGCAGACATCGAGTAGCTGGTTGGTGCCTGTGTTCACAGGGTGGTCACTCCTTGGCCACAAGGGAGATTCTATTCCGTCTTCTGAGCAGCAGAATGTCGAAGTCCAGTCTTCTTCTGTATTTCGAGTTGATTCAGGATGATCTGAAGTCTCAGGACACAGCTCCCACTCTCATTCGAATCTGGGGGGCCGGATCACCTACTAGATCCCTCCTCTGGGTGGAACCAGGAAGGGGAGTGGTTACACCCCCTTTCCTTTGTCCAGTTTCGCACCAGGACTGGGGCAGGAAAGCCCCAGCACCGGTTTGAACTGGCCTATGCACAGGGACACCTTGTGTGCCCCAGGCATGTCTGATTCTATTCAGCCCTGTCCTACCCAATACACAAAATCCTGTCTGGGGTGGTGCTGGCACCTCCCAAGGCAGGAAACCCTTTGTCCAAGCTGCCCTCGCTGGAAGGACTCCCAGCAACAGGAGGTCAGACTTGTGTCTGTGGTGGCAGCATCCATTTTGTGATGCTGAGGCTCTGTTTAACTTTAACCGGGGTTCAGGTTAGGTACATGTCGTGTCCCTCTAGAAGGGTGGAATGCTACCCCCGTCGCCAGAACTGGTGAGGGGGTAGTATTCCAATTCGTATGACACCTTACTCGACATATTTTGATAAAGCCAAACCCAAGATAGCATTTAACCGCGAGGATTATAATGCACTTAAGAGTATATGGTATGGCAGTATCATGAAACAGCTAAAGGACATGGTTCCGAAAGCTGCAGACAGGCTCAGCTCATGCCAGAGCACCATCTCACACATTTCCAAGCACTCTGCTTCCAGGATTGATGAGGCCTTCCATAGGAGTGGCTGATAGGAACATATGTGTCCATTTTAGGTTAGGTATAGGCATATTACACCTAAGTAAGGGGTGGTTACACCGACTTACCCCAGCTGAGTGATTCAGCCAGTTGTGTCAAATATGGAGGCCAGGCCAGGGGTGGCACAATACGTGCTGCAGCCCCTGGTAGGCCTTGGAAGCACCTATGCCCTGGGTACCTGGGTACACTGTTACAGGGGCCAATAAGGTGAACCAGTTCCAATTTCGTTATGCACCTAAAATGCATGGGTTACAATTTAGAGAGAGAACAGCAGGCTGTGGGTCTGATTAGCAGGCCCACAGCCACATTAAGTCATAAACCAGTGAAGCAAAAAGCAAAAATTTGGGGTGACCATAGGATAGCAGACCCTACTCTCCTACACAACCCCCCCCCCCAAACGCAGGGACATTAGACTAACCTTGACCAGTTGTGTCTTCATGTTCTAAGTGGAAGTACCTGGAGAGACCATCTGCATTACCATGGTCAGTCCCTGGGCGGTGCTCCACTGTAAAGTCCATCCCCTGTAGGGAAATGGACCACCTGAGCAGTTTGGGGTTTTCACCCTTCATCTGATTAAGCCATAAGAGGGGCTTATGGTCGGTCTGAATCTTGAAGTGAGTGCCAAACAAGTATGGTCTCAACTTCTTCAGGGCCCACACCACAGCAAAGGCCTCCCTCTCAATGGCTGACCAACTTTTCTCTCTGGGGGTCAGCCTTCTGCTAATGAAAGCAATGGGCTGGTCTTGACCATCTACATTAAGTTGTGAAAGCACAGCTCCCACTCCCAACTCAGAAGCATCTGTTTGGACAATAAACTCTCTTGAGTATTCAGGACTCTTCAGGATAGGTGAAGAGCACATGGCCTTCTTCAGGTCATCAAATGCCTTTTGACAGCTTACTGTCCACTGAACCTTTTTGGGCATCTTCTTAGATGTCAGATCATTAAGAGGAGTCACAATGGACCCATAGCTCTTAACAAACTTCCTGTAGTACCCAGTCAGGCCCAAGAAAGCTCTGACCTGAGTCTGGGTAGTTGGAGGAGTCCAGTCCTTTATGGTCTGAATCTTACTCTCCAGTGGTTGAACTTGGCCTCCACCCACAAGGTGGCCCAAGTACACAACCTTACTCTGCCCTATCTGGCACTTGGTTGCCTTGATAGTGAGGCCTGCCTTTTGCAGAGCCTCTAGCACTTCCTTCAGGTGGACCAGGTGATCCTCCCAGGTGGAGCTAAAGACAGCAATATCATCCAGATATGCTGCACAAAAGTCATCCAACCCAGTAAGGACTTGATTCACCAACCTTTGGAAGGTGGCAGGTGCATTTTTCAAACCAAAGGGCATCACCACAAACTGATAATGCCCACTGGGGGTAGAAAATGCTGTTTTGGCTTTAGACTCCTCAGCTAACCTGATTTGCCAGTAGCCAGCTGTCAAGTCAAATGTGCTCAAATACTTGGCAGAAGCCAATTTGTCTATGAGCTCATCTGCCCTTGGAATTGGGTGTGCATCTGTCCTGGTGACAGCATTGAGTCCTCTGTAATCCACACAAAACCTCATCTCTCTCTTTCCATCTTTGGTGTGAGGTTTGGGGACCAGAACCACTGGGCTAGCCCAGGGGCTCTCTGAAGGCTCAATGACACCTAATTCCAGCATCTTTTGCACCTCAGCCTTGATACAGTCTCTGACATGGTCAGGCTGCCTGTAAATTTTGTTCTTTACAGGAAGACTATCACCAGTGTCCACCACATGGGTACACCAGTTAGTCTGACTGGGTGTCAGGGAGAACATATGTCGATATGACTGCAAAACTTGTCTACAGTCATGTTGCTGATGTTCAGTGAGGCTGCCATCTAAGGCCACACCATCAACTGAGCCATCCTCAGGATTCTGAGTCAGCAGGTCTGGGAGAGGGTCACTCTCTCCCTCCTGCCCCTCATCTGTAGCCATGAGCAAGCCCATGTCTCTCCTGTCAACATATGCTTTCAGCCTGTTAACATGGAGCACCCTGTGGGGGCTCCTGGGAGTTCCTAGGTCCACCAAGTAGGTAACCTCTCCCTTCTTTTCAATGATTGTATGGGGTCCAGACCATTTGTCTTGGAGTGCTGCTGGGGCCACTGGCTCCAACACCCATACTTTCTGTCCAGGCTGATACTCAGTCAAGACAGCCTTTTGGTCATGCCAGGCTATCTGCAATTCCTGGCTAGCCTCAAGGTTTTTGGATGCCTTCTCCATATACTCAGCCATCCTGGAGCGGAGACCAAGTACATAGTCCACTATGTCCTGCTTGGGCTTTTTGAGAGGTAACTTCCATCCTTCCCTCACCAGACATAGGGGTCCTCTTACAGGGTGCCCAAACAACAATTCAAAGGGGCTGAAGCCAACCCCCTTTTGTGGGACCTCTCTGTAAGCAAACAGAAGGCAGGGCAGAAGGATATCCCATCTTCGCCTGAGCTTTTCAGGTAATCCTTTGATCATGCCCTTTAGGGTCTTGTTAAATCTTTCAACAAGCCCATTGCACTGTGGATGATAGGGAGTGGTGAACTTGTAGTTGACACCACATTCCTTCCACATAGCTGTCAAGTATCCTGACATAAAGTTTGCACCTCTATCAGATACTACCTCCTTAGGAAACCCCACTCTGGAGAAAACTCCAAGTAAGGCCCCGGCCACAACAGGAGCTGTTGTGGTCCTAAGTGGAATTGCCTCTGGGTACCTGGTGGCATGGTCCACCACCACCAGTATGAATCTGTGCCCAGATGCTGTAGGGGGATCCATTGGTCCAACAACGATGATGACAACGGCCTTAGATATTTGTCTTCCAACTCATAAAAACAAACCTCAAATCCATCACCCACCAGCACCATGGTTTACTGATGCGCTCCGTCAAGAAAAATCGAACTGCAAAAGATTGTAACGCATTTGGCGTTCCAAGTACAATTCTGACCAGAAATTAAAATATAAGGTAGCTCTTAAAGCTTATCATCTGTCTTGTGACACCGCCAGAGCCAATTTTGCCAGTACCTCTATTCTTACGGCACAAAATAGACCTAAGGCGCTGTTTAAAATCGTTAAAGAGCTTTCAGGTGCATCTGCGGCACCCAAAGACCCCTGTTTAAATTCTGCTCAATGTGAGGTTTTGGCCAATTTTTTCGTTGAGAAAATTGATAAAATCTACGATACTTTTAACTCTAATTCTGTTGGATCTACTAATTGCGATCCAATTTTATGCACTCCCGCTCTTGATATTAACCCTGGTTCCACTTCTGCATCTCCTCTTCTGTATGCCTGGGATTCTATTTCTCCCACACTTTTAAAAAAATATCTTCAAGATATTAAATCTGGCTCCCCTCTTGACCCAATGCCTCCTCAAGTCTTGAGAGCCCTAGATCCAGCCTTACTTCAGATTATCCTAAAAGTTCTGAATGCGTCGCTAACTGAAGCTATTGTTCCCAATGAATGGAAGCATGCTATGGTGGTTCCATTATTAAAAAAGGCCAATGCAGATCCCAACATCCCATCGAATTTCCGCCCTATCTCCTTGCTTTCATGTTTTTCCAAAATTTTGGAGAAACACGTTAACTCTTTACTTACCTCTTACGTTGAAACTTCTAATCTTCTTCATGGTTCTCAATCCGGGTTCAGGGCTGGTTTTTCCACTGAAACCACGCTTCTTGGAGTGTCGGAATCCATTAGACTAAAGGTGGACAATGGGGAGTCAGTGGCACTCATATTACTTGATTTGAGTGCCGCATTTGACACCGTCTCCCACTCCATCTTGTTGTCCACCTTGAAATCTGTGGGTGTCGGTGGCTCCGCCCTGGCCTGGATTGCTAATTTTCTTTCTGATCGCACATTTCAAGTGTTTTCTCCCACTTCTGTTTCATCTATCCTCCCTTCTAAACACGGTGTTCCACAAGGTTCTATCCTCAGCCCCCTTTTTTTTAATTTATATGTGAGACCCCTGGCTTTCCTGGCAGAACAGGCAGGACTCACGATTTATTCTTACGCTGATGACACGCAAGTCATCTATTCACTCTCTACCAATAAAAATTCTTCTTCCTCGTCCCTTCAAAATGGACTTCGACATATATCTGCATGGATGCATGATCACAAATTAAAATTAAATGGGGATAAAACTGAACTGCTTCTGTTTGGCCAAGACATCTCGCTATGGGGCCCACAACATTGGCCTATGGAGATGGGTCCTCTCCCTACCCCAACTACGAATGCTCGTAATCTTGGGGTCCTCCTCGACAATCAGTTGTCTTTTAAGCAGCACGTCGTGAAAGTCTCCTGTACCACCATCCTCAGGTGGCTGAGGAAAATCACGTGGATGCTGCCTGCTGACACCCTGAGGACGGTAGTCCAGGCTCTTGTCATCTCACGCCTGGACTACGGGAACATCTTACTCTTGGGTGCCAGTAAGGAGGTAACTAGGAAATACCAGGTGGTACAAAATATGGCTGTTCGCCTTATTTGTAACCTTCCTGCTAGAACTTCAACCTCGTCTCACATGCGTAAACTGCATTGGCTGCGCATCGAGAATAGGATTAAATTCAAGGCTCTGTGCCTTATGCACAAAATCCTGACTGGAATAGCCCCACACTATCTATCTGTTTTAGTGCAGCGCTATGTTCCCCCTCGCGCACTAAGGTCCTCCACCCAAAATAAAGTGAAAGTACCGCGTATCAAGAGAGCTAAAATGGGAGGTCGGTCTTTCTCCCTGCTAGCCCCCTCTCTTTGGAACTCCTTACCTCTATCTTTACGCTCGGAAATGTGTTTTCTGACCTTTCGTAAGGGCATCAAGACCTGGCTATTTGATATGTAAGAGGTTGATCTAATGCTCCCTTCACCTTGTCTACTTTGTGTCTACTTTAGCGCCGGGAAACCTTCGGGTAGCTGTGCGCTTAACCAAGTGTAATTATAAATAAAAAATAAATAAATGTCAATCCCTACCCTTTCAAAGGGCACCCCCACCACAGGTAGTGGTATCAGGGGGGCCTTTGTGGTACCACCTGCTTTGCCACTTGCTTGGCAGGTTACACAGGAGCCACAAAACTCCTTTGTATCTTCTGACATGTGAGGCCAGTGAAAATGACAGACAAGTCTGTCCCATGTTTTGTTCTGGCCTAGGTGTCCTGCTAAGGGAATATCGTGTGCCAAGGTAAGAAGGAAGCCCCTAAATTGCAGAGGTATGACCAACCTCCTGGTTGTACCAGGCTTGGGGTCTCGACCCTCTGAATAAAGGAGCCCGTCATCCCAATAAACTTTATGGGTACCTTGAGAATTCCCAGCAGCCTCAGCAGCAGCCTGCTGTCTGAGGGGTTCAAGAGAAGGACAGGATAACTGAGCCTGCCCCAAGTCTGCCCTAGAAGGTCCCCCTGTCCCCAGAAACTCAACCTGATCAGGTTCAAGCTCTATAGGGACAGTTCCTTCAGGGGTCTCAGAATCATCTTCCTGTGAAGGCTGATCCTCACTTGTAGGCATTTGGGAAGGCACAGCCTTTACCCTCCTGTTCCTTGTCTTGGGAGGTACTTGGTCCATTGTTCCAGGATCCAAGACCTGAGGTTCAGAGAGGCACTTTTTGGCCTGTGACCTGGTCACAGCAAGGACATGTGATAATATCCCTAACATCTCTGCATGAGTCCTGTACTCAACTTCTGACCATAGAGAGCTCTCCAGGTCATTGCCCAACAAACATTCTACTGGGAGATCAGCACTAACCACAACTCTTTTTAGGCCAGTTACCCCTCCCCAGGAAAAGTTAACAATTGCCACACTATGTGTAGTAGTGACATTGCTGGCATTGGTCACCAGGTAATTATCACCTGGTATGTACTGTCCAGGGTCCACAAAGCTAGGTGTCACCATAGTGACACTGGCACATGTGTCCCTGTATGCTTGAGCCACTTTTTCATTAATTAAAGGTGTCTGTCTGTACTTGCCCAAATTATTGGGACTGACAGTAGGGGAAAAATCAATCTCCCCATCACAGATCAGAACAGCCTGTGTAGGAGTTCTGACTAGGCCAGAATCTCCATCAGCTCCCAAGGTGATACCCAGCACCCCCTTAGTCTGTGGACCAACACTGCCAACTGTGCTAGTGAGTGCAGGTGCCTTAGGGGCTGCAGTGTTGGGGGCTCCACCCTTTTTACAATCACTTGTCCAGTGAGTGGTGTTCTTGCAAAAGCTACACCAGGGTTTTCTTTGACCTTCTTTCTTCTTCTACTTGGAAGTTTGGGGCCCTGTTGAAGACTTCTGGTCTTTAGCTTTCTGCTCCCCACCCTTCTGGTCTGTTTTCTTTTGGTCCCCACCCTGGTTCTGGTTCTGGTTCTTTTGCTTAACTCTGGTTCTAACCCATTTGTCTGCCCTCTTTCCCAATTCTTGGGGAGAGGTTAGATCTGAGTCAACCAAATGTTGATGCAACTGCTGGTTCTGACGTTTATTTAAAATCTGTTCTCTCATAAGCAAATTATACAATCCTTCATAGTCTGTAACCTTACTTCCCAGCAACCAGCCCTCCAGAGCCTTAGTGGCACATTCAACAAATTCAGACCAGTCCTGAGTCTGTGTCTTCTGGGTATCTCTGAACATTAACCTGTACTGTTCAGTGGTTAAGCCTAACCCATCAATCAGAGCACTCTTCAGGACTAGGTAGTTTCTAGAATCCCCATCACTAACTGTGAGGAGTCTGTCTCGGCCTCTACCTTCAAAGGAGAGCCACAAGATTGCTGCCCACTGCTCCTGAGGGACCTGCTGTACTTTGCAAGCTCTCTCAAGTGCAGTCATCCACTTGTGGATATCATCCCCAACTTTGTAGGGGGGCACAATCTTACTCAGGTTTCTATTGTCATAGGACCTGTCTTTATCCTTAGGGATAGTGCTGCCACCAGTGGATTCTAATCCACTCTCTCTAGGCTGCCGTGCTCTAGCAAGTTTCTCTTTGGCCAGGGCAACTTCTAATTCTTGCTTCTGGATCCTAAGTTCAGCCTCTCTCATTTTGGCCTCATGTTCCCTTCTCTGAGGGCTAGTCAACTCCCTTTTGGAGTTGCCATGAGAACCTCTAGAAACATGGGAAGTATTGGATTCACCTGAGTGATTCCTCCTCCTCCTATGCTCCTGGTTAAGTCCACTTGGGGGTCTGAATGAGTTGGACTCACCTTCAGTCCCAAGTAAGCTTAAGTTAGCCTGGTTAAGCCTGCTGACTAACACCTGGCTATTTCTACCATCATCAGAATCACTTTCCTCCCCCTCTTCCTCTTCTTCCTCATCCTCTGGCTGAGTATCTCCAGTGACCTGGTCTTCCTCATCTATCTGGATGACAGGGGCAGGGGCATCAGTGTTATCACCTTCAGTGGGAGAGCCTCCATCTCCAGTCCCTGAGGGGCCTGGTTTGGGGGTCTTTAGAGCTTCAGACTAGTCTAACAGCTCTCTGAGGTGTCCTGCTGTAGGAGTAGGACCTGTTTTGATTCCTCTCATGGAACACAGTTGCCTCAGTTCCTTAAAAGGAAAGATAGCAAATTTGGATGGTGCCCTTGGAGGGTCACTCTCAACAGAGATAGGTCCAGTGGATCCCTCTGCTCCAGACATTGCTCTAGTGTGGTGGATGTGTTGCAATCTACCTACACTTGTGTTTTCCTACAAAACCTATCTAGTAGTTGTAGTCAGGGTGTGCTACTCCCTATCCTCTACAACAACTAAGTTCAGTAGAACTTAAGTATACTAGTCTTGTTTTAGTGTACCTATCAGGTACCTGTATGATCTTTCAAATGATACTCTCAAAGATTGTAATGGTAAAACAACAGCAAGCTCAAATCCCAATCCGCTGCTCACCAATGTGAGAAGTTGGCCTGGTATGTGATGCTCACTAGTTCTAGTGATCACCTTGTACCATGCCAAGCAACCCTTATGGTGCAGGTTGTAAAGTCAACCTTATAGACAAGCTATCCTAGGGGTAGCATGGACTAAGCAGTCTTAGGCTAAACTCTGTAAAGGCATGTGAAGCAAGCTGTTTTACCATACACAATCCCTTGAATACCAAATGAAAGGACACCACACAGATATATATTTAAAATATATATAGATTTATTAACTACAATTACTCCCTGGACTCTTTATGAGCACAGAAGCACAAGCGTTAAACACAAGACAGTTTAAAATACACAAAAGTTGCACAATATGGATGAGCCCTAGGGGCCACCTAAACCATATACTAAGAAAGAGGTATAAGAGATACCAATCGAAAAGGAAGTAGGCCTAGGGCCTTGGGAATCGCTGGAGCTGTTCGGGACTAGCAGTGACTAAGTCGGGAAAGGCCCGCGGGACTCGGGTGCAATGTTTAAAGTGCACGCACTCACCAATGCAAAGTCTATGGTGCGTAAACAGTACAAAGTTAGTTAAAAAGGAACCTTCCGAGTGACCTAGAGGAATGAAACTTAAGACACAGACACTAGAGGTGTGTACCAGTGTGGGAACACCGGCGTTGCTGAGTTACCTCACCCACAGGGCGCGGGTGCATAGGGTCGAAGTAGTGTCGGGTTTCGTCACGCTGGTCGATGGTGCTTGGAGCTGAAGATGCTGCAGGCGGCTCGATGTGAAGAGTTCCGGTGGATCCAAGGGTGGATCTGAAGTTGTGAAGACCTGAAAGCAGAGGGGACAATGTTCAAAGCCACTAGCCAGTGACTACCGTGGAACCAGACTGGAACCAGGCGATGTTGGGTGCAAACAGGCGTTGAGGTGTAGCTTCTCTCTGCAGCCACGTAGACACGAGGGGTCGAGGAGGTCCAGGAGTCGGTCACGAGCTGTCCCACGCAGGCTTATCGCTGTTGGCGGTGTCGGCAACTTGATTGGAGCAAACAGGCCTTGGCTAATGCAAGCCACGCAGGAATCAAAAAAGGCTTATCACTCAGACCAGCAAGGTCAGAGCGGGTGCTCCCTTTTACAGGAGCAAGGGCAAGTCTGGAGCAATCAGACCCGCAGTGTAAATTGAAGGTTTCATTGCCAAGATGGCCGCTAGCCACGTGGCAAGTGGCCGGGATGGCGCATCGAGTTGCACGATGCAAAAGGGCCCCACGCAGATCGTGGAGATGCTGGGGTCTGATCTTCGGCGCAAGGGCTGCTCGGTGGTAGGGGTTCTCAGTCCCCAAAGCACAATGTCGAGGGTACCTCTGATGCTGCGCAGTCAGCTTTTCGGGGGTCTTCCAAGAAGTCCGGTCCCACGTCTCTCGGTGCCTCCACGGGTCCCTTCTTTGCAGGGACTGTGGATCGAGCGGTGAGAAGTCTGGGAGTCTGAATCTTGTCAGGCTCTGGGCTCGGGCTCCAGCGGGAGGCGGCGGCAAAGCAGACATCGAGTAGCTGGTTGGTGCCTGTGTTCACAGGGTGGTCACTCCTTGGCCACAAGGGAGATTCTATTCCATCTTCTGAGCAGCAGAATGTCGAAGTCCAGTCTTCTTCTGTATTTCGAGTTGATTCAGGATGATCTGAAGTCTCAGGACACAGCTCCCACTCTCATTCGAATCTGGGGGGCCGGATCACCTACTAGATCCCTCCTCTGGGTGGAACCAGGAAGGGGAGTGGTTACACCCCCTTTCCTTTGTCCAGTTTCGCACCAGGACTGGGGCAGGAAAGCCCCAGCACCGGTTTGAACTGGCCTATGCACAGGGACACCTTGTGTGCCCCAGGCATGTCTGATTCTATTCAGCCCTGTCCTACCCAATACACAAAATCCTGTCTGGGGTGGTGCTGGCACCTCCCAAGGCAGGAAACCCTTTGTCCAAGCTGCCCTCGCTGGAAGGACTCCCAGCAACAGGAGGTCAGACTTGTGTCTGTGGTGGCAGCATCCATTTTGTGATGCTGAGGCTCTGTTTAACTTTAACCGGGGTTCAGGTTAGGTACATGTCGTGTCCCTCTAGAAGGGTGGAATGCTACCCCCGTCGCCAGAACTGGTGAGGGGGTAGTATTCCAATTCGTATGACACCTTACTCGACATATTTTGATAAAGCCAAACCCAAGATAGCATTTAACCGCGAGGATTATAATGCACTTAAGAGTATATGGTATGGCAGTATCATGAAACAGCTAAAGGACATGGTTCCGAAAGCTGCAGACAGGCTCAGCTCATGCCAGAGCACCATCTCACACATTTCCAAGCACTCTGCTTCCAGGATTGATGAGGCCTTCCATAGGAGTGGCTGATAGGAACATATGTGTCCATTTTAGGTTAGGTATAGGCATATTACACCTAAGTAAGGGGTGGTTACACCGACTTACCCCAGCTGAGTGATTCAGCCAGTTGTGTCAAATATGGAGGCCAGGCCAGGGGTGGCACAATACGTGCTGCAGCCCCTGGTAGGCCTTGGAAGCACCTATGCCCTGGGTACCTGGGTACACTGTTACAGGGGCCAATAAGGTGAACCAGTTCCAATTTCGTTATGCACCTAAAATGCATGGGTTACAATTTAGAGAGAGAACAGCAGGCTGTGGGTCTGATTAGCAGGCCCACAGCCACATTAAGTCATAAACCAGTGAAGCAAAAAGCAAAAATTTGGGGTGACCATAGGATAGCAGACCCTACTCTCCTACACAACCCCCCCCCCCCAAACGCAGGGACATTAGACTAACCTTGACCAGTTGTGTCTTCATGTTCTAAGTGGAAGTACCTGGAGAGACCATCTGCATTACCATGGTCAGTCCCTGGGCGGTGCTCCACTGTAAAGTCCATCCCCTGTAGGGAAATGGACCACCTGAGCAGTTTGGGGTTTTCACCCTTCATCTGATTAAGCCATAAGAGGGGCTTATGGTCGGTCTGAATCTTGAAGTGAGTGCCAAACAAGTATGGTCTCAACTTCTTCAGGGCCCACACCACAGCAAAGGCCTCCCTCTCAATGGCTGACCAACGTTTCTCTCTGGGGGTCAGCCTTCTGCTAATGAAAGCAATGGGCTGGTCTTGACCATCTACATTAAGTTGTGAAAGCACAGCTCCCACTCCCAACTCAGAAGCATCTGTTTGGACAATAAACTCTCTTGAGTATTCAGGACTCTTCAGGATAGGTGAAGAGCACATGGCCTTCTTCAGGTCATCAAATGCCTTTTGACAGCTTACTGTCCACTGAACCTTTTTGGGCATCTTCTTAGATGTCAGATCATTAAGAGGAGTCACAATGGACCCATAGCTCTTAACAAACTTCCTGTAGTACCCAGTCAGGCCCAAGAAAGCTCTGACCTGAGTCTGGGTAGTTGGAGGAGTCCAGTCCTTTATGGTCTGAATCTTACTCTCCAGTGGTTGAACTTGGCCTCCACCCACAAGGTGGCCCAAGTACACAACCTTACTCTGCCCTATCTGGCACTTGGTTGCCTTGATAGTGAGGCCTGCCTTTTGCAGAGCCTCTAGCACTTCCTTCAGGTGGACCAGGTGATCCTCCCAGGTGGAGCTAAAGACAGCAATATCGTCCAGATATGCTGCACAAAAGTCATCCAACCCAGTAAGGACTTGATTCACCAACCTTTGGAAGGTGGCAGGTGCATTTTTCAAACCAAAGGGCATCACCACAAACTGATAATGCCCACTGGGGGTAGAAAATGCTGTTTTGGCTTTAGACTCCTCAGCTAACCTGATTTGCCAGTAGCCAGCTGTCAAGTCAAATGTGCTCAAATACTTGGCAGAAGCCAATTTGTCTATGAGCTCATCTGCCCTTGGAATTGGGTGTGCATCTGTCCTGGTGACAGCATTGAGTCCTCTGTAATCCACACAAAACCTCATCTCTCTCTTTCCATCTTTGGTGTGAGGTTTGGGGACCAGAACCACTGGGCTAGCCCAGGGGCTCTCTGAAGGCTCAATGACACCTAATTCCAGCATCTTTTGCACCTCAGCCTTGATACAGTCTCTGACATGGTCAGGCTGCCTGTAAATTTTGTTCTTTACAGGAAGACTATCACCAGTGTCCACCACATGGGTACACCAGTTAGTCTGACTGGGTGTCAGGGAGAACATATGTCGATATGACTGCAAAACTTGTCTACAGTCATGTTGCTGATGTTCAGTGAGGCTGCCATCTAAGGCCACACCATCAACTGAGCCATCCTCAGGATTCTGAGTCAGCAGGTCTGGGAGAGGGTCACTCTCTTCCTCCTGCCCCTCATCTGTAGCCATGAGCAAGCCCATGTCTCTCCTGTCAACATATGCTTTCAGCCTGTTAACATGGAGCACCTTGTGGGGGCTCCTGGGAGTTCCTAGGTCCACCAAGTAGGTAACCTCTCCCTTCTTTTCAATGATTGTATGGGGTCCAGACCATTTGTCTTGGAGTGCTGCTGGGGCCACTGGCTCCAACACCCATACTTTCTGTCCAGGCTGACACTCAGTCAAGACAGCCTTTTGGTCATGCCAGGCTATCTGCAATTCCTGGCTAGCCTCAAGGTTTTTGGATGCCTTCTCCATATACTCAGCCATCCTGGAGCGGAGACCAAGTACATAGTCCACTATGTCCTGCTTGGGCTTTTTGAGAGGTAACTTCCATCCTTCCCTCACCAGACATAGGAGTCCTCTTACAGGGTGCCCAAAAAACAATTCAAAGGGGCTGAAGCCAACCCCCTTTTGTGGGACCTCTCTGTAAGCAAACAGAAGGCAGGGCAGAAGGATATCCCATCTTCGCCTGAGCTTTTCAGGTAATCCTTTGATCATGCCCTTTAGGGTCTTGTTAAATCTTTCAACAAGCCCATTGCACTGTGGATGATAGGGAGTGGTGAACTTGTAGTTGACACCACATTCCTTCCACATAGCTGTCAAGTATCCTGACATAAAGTTTGCACCTCTATCAGATACTACCTCCTTAGGAAACCCCACTCTGGAGAAAACTCAAAGTAAGGCCCCGGCCACAACAGGAGCTGTTGTGGTCCTAAGTGGAATTGCCTCTGGGTACCTGGTGGCATGGTCCACCACCACCAGTATGAATCTGTGCCCAGATGCTGTAGGGGGATCCATTGGTCCAACAATGTCAATCCCTACCCTTTCAAAGGGCACCCCCACCACAGGTAGTGGTATCAGGGGGGCCTTTGTGGTACCACCTGCTTTGCCACTTGCTTGGCAGGTTACACAGGAGCCACAAAACTCCTTTGTATCTTCTGACATGTGAGGCCAGTGAAAATGACAGACAAGTCTGTCCCATGTTTTGTTCTGGCCTAGGTGTCCTGCTAAGGGAATATCGTGTGCCAAGGTAAGAAGGAAGCCCCTAAATTGCAGAGGTATGACCAACCTCCTGGTTGTACCAGGCTTGGGGTCTCGACCCTCTGAATAAAGGAGCCCATCATCCCAATAAACTTTATGGGTACCTTGAGAATTCCCAGCAGCCTCAGCAGCAGCCTGCTGTCTGAGGGGTTCAAGAGAAGGACAGGATAACTGAGCCTGCCCCAAGTCTGCCCTAGAAGGTCCCCCTGTCCCCAGAAACTCAACCTGATCAGGTTCAAGCTCTATAGGGACAGTTCCTTCAGGGGTCTCAGAATCATCTTCCTGTGAAGGCTGATCCTCACTTGTAGGCATTTGAGAAGGCACAGCCTTTACCCTCCTGTTCCTTGTCTTGGGAGGTACTTGGTCCATTGTTCCAGGATCCAAGACCTGAGGTTCAGAGAGGCACTTTTTGGCCTGTGACCTGGTCACAGCAAGGACATGTGATGATATCCCTAACATCTCTGCATGAGTCCTGTACTCAACTTCTGACCATAGAGAGCTCTCCAGGTCATTGCCCAACAAACATTCTACTGGGAGATCAGCACTAACCACAACTCTTTTTAGGCCAGTTACCCCTCCCCAGGAAAAGTTAACAATTGCCACACTATGTGTAGTAGTGACATTGCTGGCATTGGTCACCAGGTAATTATCACCTGGTATGTACTGTCCAGGGTCCACAAAGCTAGGTGTCACCATAGTGACACTGGCACATGTGTCCCTGTATGCTTGAGCCACTTTTTCATTAATTAAAGGTGTCTGTCTGTACTTGCCCAAATTATTGGGACTGACAGTAGGGGAAAAATCAATCTCCCCATCACAGATCAGAACAGCCTGTGTAGGAGTTCTGACTAGGCCAGAATCTCCATCAGCTCCCAAGGTGATACCCAGCACCCCCTTAGTCTGTGGACCAACACTGCCAACTGTGCTAGTGGGTGCAGGTGCCTTAGGGGCTGCAGTGTTGGGGGCTCCACCCTTTTTACAATCACTTGTCCAGTGAGTGGTGTTCTTGCAAAAGCTACACCAGGGTTTCTCTTTGACCTTCTTTCTTCTTCTTCTTGGAAGTTTGGGACCCACCCTCAGTATTAGTTTGGGGCCCTGTTGAAGACTTCTGGTCTTTAGCTTTCTGCTCCCCACCGTTCTGGTCTGTTTTCTTTTGGTCACCACCCTGGTTCTGGTTCTGGTTCTTTTGCTTAACTCTGGTTCTAACCCATTTGTCTGCCCTCTTTCCCAATTCTTGGGGAGAGGTTAGATCTGAGTCAACCAAATGTTGATGCAACTGCTGGTTCTGAGGTTTATTTAAAATCTGTTCTCTCATAAGCAAATTATACAATCCTTCATAGTCTGTAACCTTACTTCCCAGCAACCAGCCCTCCAGAGCCTTAGTGGCACATTCAACAAATTCAGACCAGTCCTGAGTCTGTGTCTTCTGGGTATCTCTGAACATTAACCTGTACTGTTCAGTGGTTAAGCCTAACCCATCAATCAGAGCACTCTTCAGGACTAGGTAGTTTCTAGAATCCCCATCACTAACTGTGAGGAGTCTGTCTCGGCCTCTACCTTCAAAGGAGAGCCACAAGATTGCTGCCCACTGCTCCTGAGGGACCTGCTGTACTTTGCAAGCTCTCTCAAGTGCAGTCATCCAATTGTGGATATCATCCCCAAATTTGTAGGGGGGCACAATCTTACTCAGGTTTCTATTGTCATAGGGTTTCAAACAAGAAGCCCTATTCAGCCTGCATGCTATGGATCTCAGACTCCGTAACTCAAGGGGCCATACCTTATATTGGCTCACCAAACGGCCAGATCAAGCCAGTGCTGCGTTACAGGTCCGGACATGCCTTCAGACATACAAACAATGGTGTGCACAGACTACAACACATAAAAAAATTGTGTGAAAGCAAGGAAAGTACCTCACGGACGTAACACCCGAGGGGGTTCCCGGTCTATAAATGATCGGTCTACCCACTTCTCATCATCGGTTACTTTCCTTGCTAGGAGGATGAAAAGGAATGTGCCAGAAACGAGTGCACAAAACAGAAAAGAGAAATGAGAGAGGGAGTGTATAATTACACTACCTAGTAGGATAGAGAAAGTGTTTGGAAAAAGATTGACAAGTACCTACACCCAACACCAACAAACATAAATATAAAATAGTGAGGTTTGGCTGGCTGAATCGATTTTATTCTGGTGCTGCCAAACTTCACTTTTTTAAAAAAATGGTTAAATTGATACCATTAATGTTGTAACTGGACCAACATGTTTCATTGCCTTTTCATTGGCAATTTCATCAGGGCAAATGGTTGGGTCTCTTATTCTTTATCCTCCATAATTCATATGGGAACCTTGTGCTCGCACTTCATGAGTATACCGTCGAGCATCAAAAGAACGTCGTGTCAAAAGATCACGGATCCGTCTTGGAGACTCCTCAATGTGAGTCACCGCTGCCGAGTCCCTCCGGAAGCGCCGGAGGGACTCGGCAGCGGTGACTCACATTGAGGAGTCTCCAAGACGGATCCGTGATCTTTTGACACGACGTTCTTTTGATGCTCGACGGTATACTCATGAAGTGCGAGCACAAGGTTCCCATATGAATTATGGAGGATAAAGAATAAGAGACCCAACCATTTGCCCTGATGAAATTGCCAATGAAAAGGCAATGAAACATGTTGGTCCAGTTACAACATTAATGGTATCAATTTAACCATTTTTTAAAAAAAGTGAAGTTTGGCAGCACCAGAATAAAATCGATTCAGCCAGCCAAACCTCACTATTTTATATTTATGTTTGTTGGTGTTGGGTGTAGGTACTTGTCAATCTTTTTCCGAACACTTTCTCTATCCTACTAGGTAGTGTAATTATACACTCCCTCTCTCATTTCTCTTTTCTGTTTTGTGCACTCGTTTCTGGCACATTCCTTTTCATCCTCCTAGCAAGGAAAGTAACCGATGATGAGAAGTGGGTAGACCGATCATTTATAGACCGGGAACCCCCTTGGGTGTTACGTCCGTGAGGTACTTTCCTTGCTTTCACACAATTTTTTTATGTGTTGTAGTCTGTGCACACCATTGTTTGTATGTCTGAAGGCATGTCCGGACCTGTAACGCAGCACTGGCTTGATCTGGCCGTTTGGTGAGCCAATATAAGGTATGGCCCCTTTAGTTACGGAGTCTGAGATCCATAGCATGCAGGCTGAATAGGGCTTCTTGTTTGAAACTCGTTGAGTGGGGGACTGCCCTACATAGCCTCCTCTTCCCCTGGTATCCCTTTTGACTGATTTATTCTATTGTCATAGGACCTGTCTTTATCCTTAGGGATAGTGCTGCCACCAGTGGATCCTAATCCACTCTCTCTAGGCTGCCTTGCTCTAGCAAGTTTCTCTTTGGCCAGGGCAACTTCTAATTCTTGCTTCTGGATCCTAAGTTCAGCCTCTCTCATTTTGGCCTCATGTTCCCTTCTCTGAGGGCTAGTCAACTCCCTTCTGGAGTTGCCATGAGAACCTCTAGAAACATGGGAAGTATTGGATTCACCTGAGTGATTCCTCCTCCTCCTATGCTCCTGGTTAAGTCCACTTGGGGGTCTGAATGAGTTGGACCCACCTTCAGTCCCAAGTAACCTTAAGTTAGCCTGGTTAAGCCTGCTGACTAACACCTGGCTATTTCTACCATCATCAGAATCACTTTCCTCCCCCTCCTCCTCTTCTTCCTCATCCTCTGGCTGAGTATCTCCAGTGACCTGGTCTTCCTCATCTATCTGGATGACAGGGGCAGGGGCATCAGTGTTATCATCTTAAGTGGGAGAGCCTCCATCTCCAGTCCCTGAGGGGCCTGGTTTGGGGGTCTTTAGAGCTTCAGACTGGTCTAACAGCTCTCTGAGGTGTCCTGCTGTAGGAGTAGGACCTGTTTTGATTCCTCTCATGGAACACAGTTGCCTCAGTTCCTTAAAAGGAAAGATAGCAAATTTGGATGGTGCCCTTGGAGGGTCACTCTCAACAGAGATAGGTCCAGTGGATCCCTCTGCTCCAGACATTGCTCTAGTGTGGTGGATGTGTTGCAATCTACCTACACTTGTGTTTTCCTACAAAACCTATCTAGTAGTTGTAGTCAGGGTGTGCTACTCCCTATCCTCTACAACAACTAAGTTCAGTAGAGCTTAAGTATACTACTCTTGTTTTAGTGTACCTATCAGGTACCTGTATGATCTTTCAAATGATACTCTCAAAGATTGTAATGGTAAAACAACAGCAAGCTCAAATCCCAATCCGCTGCTCACCAATGTGAGAAGTTGGCCTGGTATGTGATGCTCACTAGTTCTAGTGATCACCTTGTACCATGCCAAGCAACCCTTATGGTGCAGGTTGTAAAGTCAACCTTATAGACAAGCTATCCTAGGGGTAGCATGGACTAAGCAGTCTTAGGCTAAACTCTGTAAAGGCATGTGAAGCAAGCTGTTTTACCATACACAATCCCTTGAATACCAAATGAAAGGACACCACACAGATATATATTTAAAATATATATAGATTTATTAACTACAATTACTCCCTGGACTCTTTATGAGCACAGAAGCACAAGCGTTAAAAACAAGACAGTTTAAAATACACAAAAGTTGCACAATATGGATGAGCCCTAGGGGCCACCTAAACCATATACTAAGAAAGTGGTATAAGAGATACCAATCGAAAAGGAAGTAGGCCTAGGGCCTTGGGAATCGCTGGAGCTGTTCGGGACTAGCAGTGACTAAGTCGGGAAAGGCCCGCGGGACTCGGGTGCAATGTTTAAAGTGCACGCACTCACCAATGCAAAGTCTATGGTGCGTAAACAGTACAAAGTTAGTTAAAAAGGAACCTTCCGAGTGACCTAAAGGAATGAAACTTAAGACACAGACACTAGAGGTGTGTACCAGTGTGGGAACACCTGCGGTGCTGAGTTACCTCACCCACAGGGCGCGGGTGCATAGGGTCGAAGTAGTGTCGGGTTTCGTCACGCTGGTCCATGGTGCTTGGAGCGGAAGATGCTGCAGGCTGCTCGATGTGAAGAGTTCCGGTGGATCCAAGGGTGGATCTGAACTTGTGAAGACCTGAAAGCAGAGGGGACAATGTTCAAAGCCACTAGCCAGTGACTACCGTGGAACCAGACTGGAACCAGGCGATGTTGGGTGCAAACAGGCGTTGAGGTGTAGCTTCTCTCTGCAGCCACGTAGACACGAGGGGTCGAGGACGTCCAGGAGTCGGTCACGAGCTGTCCCACGCAGGCTTCTCGCTGTTGGCGGTATCGGCAACTTGATTTAAGCAAACAGGCCTTGGCTAATGCAAGCCACGCAGGAATCAAAAAAGGCTTATCACTCGGACCAGCAAGGTCAGAGCGGGTGTTCCCTTTTACAGGAGCAAGGGCAAGTCTGGAGCAACCAGACCCGTAGTGTAAATTGAAGGTTTTGTTGCCAAGATGGCCGCTAGCCACGTGGCAAGTGGCCGGGATGGCGCATCGAGTGGCATGATGCAAAAGGGCCCCACGCAGATCATGGAGATGCTGGGGGGCTGATCTTCGGTGCAAGGGCTGCTCGGTGGTAGGGGTTCTCAGTCCCCAAAGCACAATGTCGAGGGTACCTCTGATGCTGCACAGTCAGCTTTTCGGGGGTCTTCCAAGAAGTCCGGTCCCACGTCTCTCGGTGCCTCCACAGGTCCCTTCTTTGCAGGGACTGTGGATCGGGCGGTAAGAAGTCTGGGAGTCTGGGTCTTGTCAGGCTCTGGCCTCGGGCTCCGGCAGGAGGTGGCGGCAAAGCAGACGTCGAGTAGCTGGTTGGTGCCTGTGTTCACAGGGTGGTCACTCCTTGGCCACAAGGGAGATTCTCTTCCGTCTTCTGAGCAGCAGAATGTCGAAGTCCAGTCTTCTTCTGTATTTCAAGTTGATTCAGGATGATCTGAAGTCTCAGGACACAGCTCCCACTCTTATTCGAATCTGGGGGGCCGGATCACCTACTAGGTCCCTCCTCTGGGTGGAACCAGGAAGGGGAGTGGTTACACCCCCTTTCCTTTGTCCAGTTTCGCGCCAGGACTGGGGCAGGAAAGCCCCAGCACCGGTTTGAACTGGCCTATGCACAGGGACACCTTGTGTGCCCCAGGCATGTCTGATTCTATTCAGCCCTGTCCTACCCAATACACAAAATCCTGTCTGGGGTGGTGCTGGCACCTCCCAAGGCAGGAAACCCTTTGTCCAAGCTGCCCTCGCTGGAAGGACTCCCAGCAACAGGAGGTCAGACTTGTGTCTGTGGTGGCAGCATCCATTTTGTGATGCTGAGGCTCTGTTTAACTTTAACCGGGGTTCAGGTTAGGTACATGTCGTGTCCCTCTAGAAGGGTGGAATGCTACCCCCGTCGCCAGAACTGGCGAGGGGGTAGTATTCCAATTCGTATGACACCTTACTCGACATGTTTTGATAAAGCCAAACCCAAGATAGCATTTAACCGCGAGGATTATAATGCACTTAAGAGTATATGGTACGGCAGTATCATGAAACAGCTAAAGGACATGGTTCCGAAAGCTGCAGACAGGCTCAGCTCATGCCAGAGCACCATCTCACACATTTCCAAGCACTCTGCCTCCAGGATTGATGAGGCCTTCCATAGGAGTGGCTGATAGGAACAAATGTGTCCATTTTAGGTTAGGTATAGGCATACTACACCTAAGTAAGGGGTGGTTACACCGACTTACCCCAGCTGAGTGATTCAGCCAGTTGTGTCAAATATGGAGGCCAGGCCAGGGGTGGCACAATACGTGCTGCAGCCCCTGGTAGGCCTTGGAAGCACCTATGCCCTGGGTACCTGGGTACACTGTTACAGGGGCCAATAAGGTGAACCAGTTCCAATTTCGTTATGCACCTAAAGTGCATGGGTTACAATTTAGAGAGAGAACAGCAGGCTGTGGGTCTGATTAGCAGGCCCACAGCCACATTAAGTCATAAACCAGTGGAGCAAAAAGCAAAAATTTGGGGTGACCATAGGATAGCAGACCCTACTCTCCTACAGGCCATTCCAGCCTCCATGTTAGCAGCTTCTTTGTTAGCTCATTCTTCCTCTCTAGCAGCCATGAGCACTCATTCCAAACTGTCTTGTTCAGCATGCAGTCTTAAGGATTCAGAGAGGCACCCATCTATTATTCCGAGATGCATTGCCTCTTCGTCACTGAACTTGTTGAGCTTGCAATGCTTAATGAGCAAATCCAAGCATTCTACAAGCTCATCCACTGTATCACCAGATTTCTGCCATTCTTAGTTGAAAATGTACCTTTCATAGTCTATATTTGGCACTGGATTGAACTTGGTGTTTAACGCCTCTTTTATTTGGCAGTAAGTCACTCTATCACCATGTGATATTTTCTTTATAACCTCTTTTAATCCTTCACCTGCCAAAGTCTTCAAATATGTAATGCCCTTTTTGTCATTTGCTTCTTCCAGAACATCAATGAAATCATTGAATGTTTTTATCCAGGCAGTCCATCTGTTGCCAGATTTCAGCTTTTTGGTGATATCAAAGAGGCAGTGGTTTTAGGAATGCACCAGCGCTGTATTTGATGCTCTTTTCAGCAGCCATTGGAAAAACAAAACTTCAATCAATCAATCAGGGGTTTGTTAAGCACAGCTACTTACCCGGAAGGGTCTCAAGGCACTGGGGAGGACAGGGGGGTCTGCAGGTCCTAAGCACTCACGGAGTGACGTCGCAGGTGAGTCAGCGGACTTCCATGGCCCACCAGGGTATGAGCAGTTCCGGACGCTCATGGCGATTAGTGGATAGCCAGGTCCTGAGGTCCTTCAGGAACTTGGAGAGAGTTGGTGTCTTTCGCAGGTGGGAATGGAGGGTGTTCCATGCCTTGGCCCTGAGGAAGGAGAAGGAACGACCTCCAGTTCTGTTTTTTTTTATAAGCGGTACCATGGTGATGGAAAGCTGGGCTGAGCGGGGGGATCTTTGTGGTGCGTCGAACGAAAGGCAGTGGTTCATGTAGGTGGGGCCAGTGTTGTGGAGGGCTTTGTGGGCTTGGGTGAGAAGTTCGAAACGTATTCACTTCTCGACGGGGAGCCAATGTAGTGCCTGCAGATGTTGGATGATGTGGCAATGGTGCTGTAGGTGGAGGACTAGTATGGCGGCAGTGTTCTGGATCTTCACTATTTCGACTGCTGCCCATGGCCTTTCAGTTGGTCCGGCGGGATCCCACAGCCTCCATACTTTTTGCTTGGGTGACGGCACCTGGTGCTGAGATCGGATGGCTATATTTACTCCAGTTCTGGTAAATGGAATCACATTCTCTATATATGGTTATCGCTGCCTCCAATTTTTCTCTGCATTTATATGCTTCCACTCACAGCGTTCTCTTGCAGTTGGCTGTCACCACTGGTTGCACTTTCTATACCTAGTCCTTCCTGCTTTAGCGTTTTCATTTGCATCAGGAACATTTCTGATTCTAGAACTTTATTACATCATTGCCTTTAGTGCTTTTTGGTACCTAGCTGTCACTGCCTTATAAGTTGTTGTATCGTATGAATGACAGCTCTGCGTTATGCTGTGGTGCAATAACTCTTATATCAGCTTTACAGGCAAATTTCTAGCCAAACACAAACAACTTTTGGTAAGGCCTTTGCCGTCTTCACAGACCTTGCACTGGCTGGAGTGGCACTTATCTCCATATACACTAACCATTGTTTTTTAACTTTGACTGAGGCACACGTGGTATGTACCAAGGAATACTCTCCAGGAGAGCACTCTCAGTTATTTGGGTTGTGAGTCTTACGGAATCCTCACTTGTCGCCTGCTCATCCTTCCAATCACAAGCATGTAAATAATCACACTACACCCCTCCAATCACTTATGTCACTATTCTATGGGACCAGAAGGGTCCCGGTATCTCTAAAACATACAACACTACAGCAACACTTGCATCACTCCTGCATCCCCACATCTTGAGACTGCCGTATTGCCTTTAGAACCGCCGCTACACAACACTATTCCCGATGCAAGCTCCTAGCTTCCCCGTCGAAGGCAGCCTCGACAACAAAACCAAAACTCTGCACTGCAGCTTCAATGCTCATTGGAATCGACACATTGTCCTGGCTGCGACTCACACCCTCGACACCGGCCTTCACATCATAAGCCTGTTGTCAGGATCCTCAACATCAACGCAACAGGACCTTTCACCGCGGCCTCGCTGTATCTCGAAACCAACAATTTGTCCCTGTTGAGTTACACATCTTTGACGCTGATCCATGCAGCCGTCCACAATCTGGGATTTCAGGTACTTTGTTTGAGAGGGCTTAGCTGGTTTCCTGTAGCTTGTCCACGCTCCATTATGATCAGCCTGAACTTTTGACTTTGTCCCGGTCCTGCGCGAACAGTTATCCACAGTTAGCGATTTATGATTCTTAGCTCTATTTTTCTACAACACTTAGACATTTAATATCTCCAGTTTTTCTTATTGGATTTTTTGCATTTACGTCTTGTTTTATTTATTATAGTTTGATGTTTTGTTCTATCCTGGTGTGGTATTTTTGTGTGTGGTGTTTCCACTGTTTTATAGTTTGAAGTGTTGCACAAAACTAAAGGTTTTGGAACTCAGATCAATGCTCCCTGCTACTCGAAGTAATAAGACACATATTTATTTGGTCACTAATATTGACATCTTTTCCTGAGAGTGTCTTGAGTGTAGTTGTGACTCCAATCTACATTATGGTGTGAGGTTTTGGTTTGCTCAATTACTGTGACCTTCAGTTTTAATTGCTAATCCGAACTAGATAGTATTATCCAACTCTCACTTCTAAGTGATTGGTGATTTGCCCTGTATGCCTTTACTGAAGCTCTGCCTTCTGAGATAATGGTCAAACTGTGCTGAGCTCTGGTGTTTCTCTTGCTCAGTGATACTTGACAACTTTCTAGCCTAATGTCCTGTAATATGTCTTCCAGTATCTGTGTGGTCAAGGTTCTATGCAGTTGAATGATCAGAAGTGTGAAAGCTGTTGTAGCCATGTCTGGATATGTGCCTGTGCACGTGTCAAGGTGTAGGCTGATTTTTGATGTTGAATGGTAACTCGAGAATAAAATGCTAATGCAGAATAGTGAGTAGCTTGCCCTACTGCTGTCTTTCATTTGGATCTTCATGGTTGTATAGGTGCAAAAAGGAGGGTTACTGGGGTATGGTTCAGTACCCCCAATATAACCATTTCGGAGTTCAGAAGGTAAATGACCTCTAAAGCTGCCTTTAAGTATGCTTTTATCTGGACACATTTGTGGTGTGTTCGAAGACAGGGGTCAACTGCTAGACTATATCTTCTGACAAATTCTTGCTTATTCTTTTAAAATGGAGAATGGTGTTTACTTTTAATTTCAAAGATAGAATATTTTGTAAGGTGAACTTTCTGACAATCTTGTCAAAGTAGTGAGAGTGATAGGAAATGTGTAGAATGTCAGTTTTGTTTCAAACTCACAACATTTTTTAAATATCTGTAAATAAACTGTACAACTATTTCAAAATGTATTATCAATTTCGAAAGCACAAATGTAATTCTATAAATTTTGTAGTTCAGAACTGTGATGAAAGCAAAGATGTTAATGGGATCAAAACAAATCAGACACTTGATGATGTGCAAATAATAAATATTTGCTGAAACCAATTTCATACATTTTCATTTTCACGCTATGGTTTATCAGTAAAACTGCCTGTCAGCGCGAATTTGGTAGTCATTTTAATGGAAAATCTGCTGTCTGTTAAATGATAGATTTGTGACAGTGTGCTCCAAAGGGCACTATTGGCTATATACCACACCCTTACCATTTCTTTGCTAAATGGGCGTGGCTTATTTGATATACTTACTCTTTGTGTGGCACATGGATTTTCACAATTCCTATAATTTCAGTCATGTAACATTGATGGCTGCACCTCCACTCTGAAAATTCTTCCAGCACGACTGCATGGCTGCACTGAAATTACCAAAACTAGAGTTTATGCTTCAATAATTAACTTGCAGTCACCTTTGATGGAAATCCATGTCAGAACTGCCATAAATCAGGTAAAAGTTAGAAGCAGCACATCAACACATCTTGTCTGAATATTTCACTGAATTTGGTACTTACTTTGTTTATTTACAAGATAAACGGTCCATGAGGTGAAAAGAATCCCAAGTGCTGTAATGGAGGCTGAGATTAGAAGGCGATTTAAAATGCATGAAGACATTTTTTGGAAGAAAGCATCTGAAAATTTGAAAAAAGATAGACACCCCGTTAACTTCATCAAAAGATTCACAGAGGGCAGATAGTGCTAATATTTTATCTTTCTCCAACAACAGAGAGCACAATAAGAACATTAATTATCACCTGTGGCTATCTCTCAGAAATCCAACCAGGCTATGCCAGAAAGATCAACCCATTAAAAAAGACATAGCAGATTAACCTTCTGGTGGGCTAACCACTGATTTTATTTATGGCAAATGGTGCATAAATGTGACCAGTAGAATCTCCTTTGCCTTAGCCAGACAGTACTGCAATGTGTAGAGGTGATGCTGCCAGCATTGTTTGCGGTTCAGTCTAGAGCGGGTGACTGGCCTGGAAGTCTTACAGGGTTCCAATCATGAAAAACCAACACAGAAAGGGTGCCCCCAACCAGCATGCTAAGCAGACTGGATGTGTGGGCTTGGCACTGACAATAAGCCCTCATGGCAGGTACATTTCCAATGTCGATATTTAATTTTCAAATTCCTGCCAGCCAAAATTGCTGCAGATTTTCAGATGGAGTTTTTTCCCGTATTGTCTCATCTGAAGCAGATTCAGAACTTTGGCTATGGAATCTTATTACTCTGGATAACTCTAAATCGATAACAGGCTGCATTTATGCCACTACTATTTGTTCTGGAGTCTGGCCTCTTAGAGAAAATTAGAAACTCATAATCAATCAATCAAGACACTTGTAGAGTGCACGACTCACCCATGATGGTCTGAAGGCGCTAACGGGCGGGGGCAGCTATAGGCCGAACAGCCAGGTCTTGAGACATCTCCTGAAGGTCAGCAGGTCCTGGGTCTGCCGCAGATGGGCGGGGAGGATGTTCCATGTCTTTGCGGTGAGGTGGGAGAAGCTTCTGCCGCCGGTGGTCAATCGGCAAATATGTGGGACTGTGGCGAGGGCAAGGTCGGTGGAGCGGAGCTAGTGGTTCGGGTGTAGAAGGACAGTCATTCGTTGAGGTATGCTGGTCCGGTGTTGTGGAGTGCTTTGTGAGCATGGGTGAGGAGTTTGAAAGTGATCCTCTTGTTGATCGGGAGCCAATGCAGATCTCCTAGGTGGGTGGGGATGTGGCTGTGGCGGGGGAGTCTGAGGATTAAGCGTGTTGAGGTTTTCTGTACGCGTTGGAGTCTTTTCTTGAGTGTGGTTGTGGTTCCTGCATAGAGGGGGTTACCGTAGTCCAGCCTGCTGCTGACGAATGCTTGGGTGACTGTTCTCCTGGTTTTGGTGGGGATCCATCTGTAGACTTTGTGGAGCATTCAGAGGGTGTTCAAGCAGGAGGAGGAGACGGCATTGACTTGCTGGGTCATAGAGAGCGTTGAGTCCAGGATGAACCACAGATTGCGTGCGTGGTTAGTGGGTGTTGGGCAGCTCCCAGCGAGGTAGGCCACAAGGAGTCGTCCCATGTGGAGGGGTGAAGCCAAGGATGAGGACCTGCGTCTTGTCTGAGTTCAGTTTTAGTCTACTGGTCTTCATCCAGTCTGCGACTGCCTTCATTCCCTCGTGGAGGTTGGAATTGGTGACGGCCGGGTCTTTGCTTCGGATCGGAACGGGGGAGGCGGACTCTCTGGGTTCTGCTGTTGAGGCAGGAGGTGATCCAGCCCAGGGTTTTTCCCCGGATCCCTGCGTCGTGGAGGCTTGTGCATAGGGTGTGGTGGAGGACAGTATCGAAGGTGGCCGAGAGGTCCAGGAGGATGAGGTCCTCGGTTTTGCCCTTGTCCAGTATGGTCCTGATCTCAGCAGTTGCGGCTATGAGTGCGGTCTTGGTGCTGTGGTTGCTGCAGAAGCCGGATTGGGAGGAGTCCAGGATGTTGTTCTCCTCCAGGAAGAGGGTCAGTTGTCTGTTGGCGGTCTTCTGGATCACTTTGGCCGTGAACGGGAGCAGGGAGATGGGTCGGAAGTTTTTGAGGTCCTTTGGGTCCTCCTTGGGTTTCTTGAGGAGGGCGTTGATCTCAGCATGTTTCCAGCTCTCTGGGAAGGTGGCGGTCTTGAAGTATCTGTTGATGAACTTTCCGAGTTGTGGTACCATGTTGAAGCTTGCCTTGTTGAAGATGTGGTGGGGGCAGGGGTCGGAAGGTGAGCCAGCGTGGATGGTGTTCATGATTTTGATGGTGTCTTCATCGTTGGCGCTGTTTCAGGAGAGCAGAAGGTTGGGGAGTTTCATGGGAGTAGAGTCGGCGGTGTTGTCGTTGTCTGTCATCTGCTCCTGAGTGTCGAAGCTGTTGTGGATGTCTGTGACCTTGCGGTGGAAGAAGGTACCAGAGAGTCGCCGAGTTCTTGTGATGCTGGCACGTCATTGGAGCTGGTGCTGGGGGTGGCGAGTCCTTTCACGATGTTGAAGAGCTCTTTGCTGTTGTGTGCATTGTTGTCGATGCGTTCCTTGAAGGAGTTTCTTTTGGCGGATAGGATGAGTTGGTGGTGTTTGCGTCTGGGTCTCGTGAGGGCAGTGTGGTTGTCAGGTGTCTAGTCCTTGCGCCATTGCTTCTTGAGTCTTTGGCAGGTGTGCTTGGCGTTCTGGAGGTCGGCGTTGAACCAGGTGGCTCTCGAGTCGGTGTGCCTGTTGGAGGGTTTCTTTATTGGCGCTAGGGTGTTGGCGCAGAGGTTGATCCATTGTCTGAAGTTGTGGGCTGCTGCTTTGGTCTCAGAGGGTTTGGGTTGAGGGGCTCGGGCGTGAGTGGCAATGAGCTGGTCTTCGGTGACTTTCTTCCAGCTGCGGTGTGGAATGCGTTGTGGTTGGTTGTGTGCAGTGGGTTTCTCGAAGATGAAGTGGATGCAGTGGTGGTCGGTCCAGTGGAGTTCGGGGGTTCCTGTGGATGATGGCGATTACTCCTCCTGGTTTGTTGTTGTTCCAGTGCCTGCAGGTGATCTTGTAGTGATCCGGGATGGCTATGGCTATGTCCGGTGCCGAGGAGGTGTGTGTAAAAATTACTCTATTTGATTTAGTTTAAATCATAAAAAGAGCGGCATAACCGCTAATACGCGTAAAATTCATGAGCAGGGTACAGATTAATTGATCAATTCTCGTTAAAATTCTCATAATGAAAGCTTTTTTAAAACAGAGTACAATTGATTCATTCAATCTTCTAATAGCGAGTCATGCTATAAAATTCTTGTGTAGACTGCGGACTGATTAACTGCACTTTATCACCTTGCATGGCTTGCCAGTTCAAGTTCTCTGTCTCTTTTTTCTAGTTCATTTGCAGCTAAACTCGAAAAGTTTCTTGCTTTACATGCCAATTGTACTGTCGAGCCTCCTAAACATTTTATTACGGCAGATCTACAACTCCTTATTTGTTCTCTTTTCATTATTGGCCGCAAGAGTTCTTTCCGTATGGATAATAATGCCGGACAAATGCAAAGTAGGTGGAGCAATGATTCATCTCCTTGTCCACAAGGCGGCACTCCATTGAGGACCAAGTCTGTTTCCATTTTGGGCTTAGGTCTTTAGATGAATAAACTCCCAGTCTCTGCAAAGTCAGTTGCTGCTTTTTGCGATTTGCAAAATGTTCCGACAGGTATGATTGAAGCTTTAACATTTTATATGTTGGCAACACCATCTATGCGTTGATTTTCGTGGTCAATGAGGCTTTGTCCTTTTCTGGAGATATTTGATTGATCATTTTGTTGGCTATTCGTTTGAACTCCGGATAGGATGGTATTGTGTGCCAAGCTTCCTACCTTTAAAGCTTCAATCGATTGCTTTAAAAAAATGGATAAACCGAGTTTCTCAATCTGGATTGCCTTTCAACCTCCAGCCAGCAGTAGTGTGCCAGAGACTCTTCCTCCGCTGCCCGCATTCTCCAGTAGTATTTTACCAGCGCTCCTTGTCTTGATGAGATCTGTTTTTTTAAACCGAATTCTAATCTAATTCGGGCTTGAGGAATGTGGCGCGGAATTGTGAATAGATTTTTGAAGAGGCTGGTTTGGGCGATGTTCTGAATTATTGCGTCTTTTGTGTTTAGGAGTTCTGAACTGTACGTGATTGATGGTAAAAATGTTGCTGCCAAAACCTATAATAAGTGGGTTGTCGAACAGCCACTAAGTTTTTTTTGCAAGGTTTTGAATGCAAATAATAGCTGTTTTGCTTTTGTTTCCCTCCTGATCCAGGCAGTTGCTGTTGATCGACCTAGTGGATTTTGGTATCTTTTTGTGTGGGGTTTGAAAAACACATAACCTTAGTTTTTTTAAAGTTTATATCTAATTGAGTTGAAGCTGTATATTCTGCTAGTTGGTTTATCAGTCGTGGGAGGCCCCGGGGCGTTTGAGATAACAACACAATGTCGTTGACGTATTGCAGAATTACTATTCTCACATTCCCCAGTTTTGGGGGTCCCCTAATATTTAATGTAAGTTATTATCTAAGTCGGCTGTATATACACCTTAAATAAACAGGGGGCTAGAATGCACCCCTGTTTTAAGCCATTGATGGTGGTTATTTTGTTTGTTAAATTTCGACCGTTCCCGATTTTTATTTGAACCCATGTTTTTGAATAGAGGTTAATTTTTGCCTTCAGTAGGTTTGTGGGGACTCCCCAGGATTTCATTTTTGCCCACATGGCTGATCTAGGGACCTTATCAAAGGCTTCTTTGAGGTCCACAAAGCATGCATGCAGAACTTTGGAGTTGGCAATGGCTTGGTTGGCCAAAAGCGTGACGGCAGATATGTTTGTTAAGGGGCCCATTTCGGCTAGGAAGCCTGTTTGTGTATTGGGAGATCAGTTTAGTGCTGTCGACCCAATCCTCTAGATCTTTCAGCAAATTTGCGACATAGATTTTTGCCTCTACATCAATGAGGACTATTAGTCTATAATTAGAGGGATTTGAATGGGCCCCTGATTTAAATATAGGGTGTAGTATGCTTCCTCGCCAAGAGTCAGGGATAGTGTGAGATTCCAAAATGTGAGCAAACAGTAATGATAGATGATTAGACCAAAATACTGGGTCTTTTTTAAACAGGGCGGTGCCGAGGAGGTGTTCATCCAGGTCTCCGACAGGAAGGCGAAGTCGGGGTGTAGGAGTCTAGCAGGTCCCAGAGTTCGACAGCGTGTTTGTGGACTGAGCAGGTTTTGAGCAGTATGCAGCTGCGAAGGGTGTGGCCTGCAGTGTTGAGGTGGGCAGGACTATCTGGTGTGCGCAGGCTGGTGTAGTTGCAATTTCAGCAGGTGAAGGGTCTGTGGGTGAGCTTCGGGGTGGCCTGGAAGCAGGTAGAGTTTCTGCCAGTGTTGAGTGCGTGGAGGGTGTTGGTGTCGTAACGGCATCAGGTCCTGTGGAGGTCGCTGGCCCAGGGGGGTCTGGCACTGGGCGTGGTCCAGACGGGCACGGACGGGCACAGACGGGCTTGCCTTTGGCACGCGTTTGGCACGCCAGCTGCGTGATGACGCAACGGTCGGCATTTGAAGGGGAGGGGGGGAGGGACGAGCAGTTGGGAGACGGGAGCTGGGTGGGAGGGGAGGGGTCAGAGGATAGCGGCGGGAAAATAGAAATACGAGGGGGAACAGAAGCAAAACAACAGTACAGTGGTAATCAAGGAATACAATGAAGAAAAGAGAGAAATACAAGGGGGGACAGAGCAAAACAATAGTACAGTGGCAGTCGAGGAATTAAATGGCAGAAGGCAGTACCAGGCAGGAGTACAGCAAAATAACAAGAGCAGCACCAGTCAAAAACGCAGTGAACAACACTCAAGAAGAGGAGACCAGGGCAGGCTCGAACCATGCACAGGAGGGCTGGCTGGGCACGAGGCGGTGCAGAGCACCGCAGAGCTGTTGGGGAGCTGCGGGGGGGAGTGAGAACCTTGGACCAAGGTCTGAGGATTTTCAGGTTTTCTGTGTCTGCGTTGTAGGTCCTCCCCAGCCCAGGTACATGCCAATGATTGTGCCCCACACAGGGCTGAGTATAACAAGTCTTCATTCTTCTGCATATAACTGTGAACATTCTAAACCTGCATTCAGTTCACTATGCACTAATGCTTATGTCACAGTTGTACAGAGTCTATCTGGAGTCACAATGGTTCCATCACTACAAACACACAACACTACATCTCCCCCTCTGATAAATAACAAGTTATAATTTTTTACAAATATAAACAATTAGAGCTCTTCAATGAGTCTTTATGGAGCTTGGATCACAAGTCCCGATCATGTCTTCAGAAACTTGGGACAAGCAGTTGAAATGTCATGATTGGCATTGGTGATGGAGAAACAGCAACAGTCAGGTGTTTCCTCACTTGTTTAATCAGACCCAGTTGTAGGAAGCTGACTCTTTATATACTATACCAAAAAGAGGTATGCTGTGAAAAGAGTCCAGGTATCCCATATAAGTGAACAGGGGCTTGCTCTAGCAATCCCAAGGTGCTCTCTTTGAGGTAACCCAGTCAAGCAGCCTTAGGCTTACCAGAGAGGAGTTTTAGACACTTTTGCATACACAGAGTCAATAAATGATGCACACACTCAAAAAGGGGATCCACAGCAATTTAGAAACATAGCAAGTATTTTTGTATATATTTTATAGTTTTAGCAATGTTAACCAGCAGTTCTTCTTTACACGTAATGCTTTTCTACTGGAGAAAGAATATTTACTGCATACATATACTTGCAATACTTTTCCATGTGACCCCTTTCGGTCATGGGGTGCAAGATGGTCAATTACCAAAGTTCCACCAACAGATCGGTCATGTCTGCCCTGATGAATCGAGTGCAGGAGTTCTGGAGGAGTTGGTAGCCTTGTGCGCTACACCGTAGAAGAGGAGATGGGCCAGGTGGAAATTGGCTGCAAAGGAGGACTTGGGGACAAGTTTGGGAGTTCCCAACAGGGGACTCAGTTACTGAGGGTCCTAGGAGCAGGGAGATGCAGTTGGTTTCCCTAGGTCTAGGGAAGCTTGGGTGCAGAGTCTTTGTAGCTAATTGGCTCTCATGCATTAAGGTGCTCACTGTTCAGTTGGGACCTGCAATGGGGACAAAAACAGGACATATGGGCCATTCTTAGTGCTGGCCTCTGCAGTGCTAATGTCTCTCATTGGCTGGTTGTCTTTGATGTCATTGGAGTCTGGACTGGACTGGACTTCAAAGAAGCTTTGTTGCGGTAAGATGTCTGGTCTCGGTGCGGGGAGGCTTATGGAGTTTCTGGAGTCCCCAAACTTAGTAGTAGGATGGACCTGTCCTCCTAAGGTGCACTGACCTCATGGGCTGCTACTTCCTCAGTGGACCCGGAGGTCAGCAGCTTCTTGGAATCGGTCTTCATTGTTGGTGCCTGCAGACTACAGGGAGTAGCTCCTCTACTAAAAGGGAGATGCTGGCTGGTTTGCGAAGTGCTAGCAAACCCCTGAGGCTTTTGGAGGATGTACAGCTACAGGATGAGTCAGCTCTTTGCAATTGTAGAGTCTGTAGAGGGCAGGCAGTGTCTGGTGCCATAAGTCCACAGAAGGCCTCTGTCCTTGCGGGGATCTGCTCTTCAGTGTCCTCTTCTTCTTTGTAGTCAATCAAACAGAAAGTTCTGGAGTCCGGGATCTACCTAAATACTACATTTAGGATCATTAGGTGAGTAAAGAGTAGTAGCCAATGAGCATCTTACCCTTGGGGTCACTATGCCCCCGGTATGACCACTTCCTGTGGGACTTTGGCATCACCAAGAATTTTCCTAGTGTTGGGCATATCAGGCAGCGCACCTTAGGGGTATGACAAAACTGGGTGTGCTCAACCCCTCTTCGCAAACTAATTTTTCATCTGTCCTGATGCCATATGGGACCCAGGGCAGGGGGTGGAAGCTTCCGGGTCTGGGGGATGCCAGGGTCACATATCGAAGGTGGCACAGGCTTTGAAACATTTGGCTTTGGTGTGCAGATTACTAGCCATCCTGTTTGGAGGAGATAGAAACACCTTCGAGCGCATCATTGTTCCAAACCTCTGAGAACAGGGCTTTCACCTCCGAGGAGGTCAGAAGCTTGAATGTGGTGGCAGGTTAGACTGTACCAGCCAGCCAGCCAGCCAGCAAACTAGTGGACTAGTAGGTTCCAGGGGGTACATCTAAGGTACCCTCTGTGGGTTTATGGGGTTCAGTGTAGGTTTACTAAAACAAGGTGTCTGATACCAAACATCTTTGGTTTCAGTGAAGCCATCATGCAGCTGGGGAACTCATAACCACCAGTGCCCGGTACATGTACTTAAGATGGTTTCCCTGTAGCTCAACATATATTGAAGGCAGTGTCTGCAGGCATGGCACACATGTGCCATGTTGTGTTTTCACTTGTGTTTGCACGAAGACAAGCAGCCTGCAATGGAAGTCTGCATGAGTGTGGTGAGGGGCCCTTTAGGGTGGCACAATACATGCTACAGCCCTTAGGGACCTTCTTTATTACCCATGCCCTAGGCACGAGGGATGACAGTTGGGGAACAATGGTGCAGTTTTAGGGAAAAGATCTAGCACTGGAGGCCTGGTGAGCAGGAACCCAGTGCACTTCTGTCAAAATTGCATCAAATACCAGGCGAAAAGTGAGGGTGACCATGTCAAAAGGAGCACTTTGTTGGAAGTGAAAGTAGTTTCACGTACTGAAATTTTTAGGATATTGGGCAGTCACTGTGTGCTTTCCTGGTCACAACATGAAATGGTTTAGCATCGAAAGGATATCAGACTTTCCTATTCTAGGCTGATGAACAAGCACTCGATATCGGCTAGTGAACGTGACATTCTTTTGCATGTTGACGTATGTCTGTATAGGCCTACATTTTCCTCTTACAATCCAAGTCTCTAATGCTTGTCTCTTTCTCAGTATTTTCTCTTCTGTTGGTCCTTTAAGGTAACTTGATGGTCATTGCTCTCCTGAACATCAAGGTTGCAGGGCTTTTACCTGTAGTCCGGTGAGGGGGTCAAGCGGTAAGCTCACAGAGTGGAATTCAAGACAGCTTTACGGTCAAGCTTTTCAAGAACAACAAGCAGGATGGCCTTCTTAAGAGTAAATAACCTACGAGAAGAAGGGTTTGAGGGAATTTTTTAAGACCTGCCCAGAATGAAGTCCCCCTAACTACAAACTTAATGACAAAAACCAAACTGGGGGTCTATAAGGGAGATGTTGGTGCTCCAAAATTACACGAACTGCCTAAAAAAGTGAGTACGTGCACTACACATAGTCTAACTACAAGTGCTCCTACGTAACTCCGCAAGTCGCAGCACGCCCCAGTTCGTAGAGGACTGGGATGGCCCCTATCATGAAGCATGTCACCGTGGGGAAACCCTGGTGAGTGAGGGGACTCAAGAAAGAAAAAGTATTTTCTTTCTTCAAGCTGGAGCAAGATTCAAGGAGAGGTGAGGTACACTCCCTGTACAATTCGGGTGAGTAATATAATATGGCCTGTTTGGCTCACAGTGAGGGGGCAGTGGTAGGTTTGTTCTTCGAGCAATTGGTTCTCACTGTATGTTTTGTTTCTTGCACAGATGTAATGAGACACCAGTTGATACAGAGGAAATCGATATTTGATTCATACACTGATATCCTTTATTTGATTTACTTTTTCACTTTCTAAAAGCACTAGCAGACTTTAAGAACTGTGGCCCTGACGAAAGCCTTGGGATATACTCCTGCTAGGCTGAAACATGTTGGCCCTATACATGCAGTTATATGGTTAGACTGCTTCTTTTGCACTGTTCTTCTTGTTTTTATTGAGGGAGAGATCAATTTCTAATAAAGTTTCTCTTATTGATCCTCTACCCTTTTTTAACTCAGTACACTTTTTAGTTTTTGCACTGCACTAGATCCCATCTTGATCTTAGTCTCATGGTCACCATAATGATTAAGGGTGCGACCCAGCAGAGCATAGGGAATGGATCAGTCTCGAAGATCAAGAGGCATACCATCCTGTGGAATCCCAACGTAAATGATATGAGGTAGGCAGGAAGATAAATAATATAACTTGTTTATTTAGATAGACCAGATCGCATCTACAGGAGCCCACGCCAACCGTCGCACTGGATACTCAGAATCAACTACGCAGAGCGTTCTGAGTTCTAGGAGCGAGCAGCTGTCACGAGTACACACACGAGGATACTACACATCCTCCTTCTTTGAAAAAAACAAATATAAGAAGATATATAAAAGAAAACAAACAAATGAAAAAATTATTACTAATACGAACTACTTCAACTAATACATAAATAAAGCAGAACAGCAACAAAAAGAATGTAATAAACTTTTACATAATGGCAAACAAATTACATTCCCACTTTGAAGTCTTTGAGCCATGAGGGAAGCTTTCTTACCCAAGGGTTTGATCTTTTGGTAGGAGGAATATGAGCTGCAATGCGTTTAGGCACAGAAGAGGAGAACTGCCCCTCATGAAGAGCGGGTGCACCAACAACCTTATTATGAGGAACACCAGTAATACGTGGTGATCCACCACTCAACCTAGGAACTTTAACAATTTTGGAAAGGCTCCAAACATTGCCATCTGTCAACTCTACTACCTGTCTACCTACTCTAACAACAAGCATGGGATCAGAAAAGTGTGACTCACCAGATCTAATGAAACCAGACTTCCTCACGCGTACCCAATCACCTACACTACATGGGCTACTACCAGCAGCACTGATTAAATCAGAACCAGGTGTTTTGCATTTGCCGTTAATAAGGTCCCTCATCCAAAGTTGGCTCATGTTACAAACACCCTTCCTCCCACGCATTTTTTTTGAAAGGAGACAAATCTCCCTCAAATCTAGGGGTATTCCTATAACTCCATAAAAGTTTCTTAACAGCATCATAACAATTTTCACCATTACACAGAGCCAGTTGTAAACCTTCCTTCAGAACTCTAATCCACCTTTCCACCATGCCATTACCTTGGGGATAATATACTGATGAATGTTTGTGAATTATCCCGTGGTTGCTACAAAACGACTTCATTTCAACAGAAGTAAACTGCGTGCCGTTATCAGATAAAAGTGAAACTGGGAAACCTTCTTTCTCAAAAATAGAATTTAAAAATTCAATGATGACTCTAGTGGAAACATGTGGCACAAATTTCACTTCAGGCCAATGAGAAAATTGATCAACTAAAACAATGGCATAAATTGGACTTTGGCCAAAACTCATTGGACCAGCAATATCAAGTGACACGCATTCCCAGGGCCTAGAAGGCCTAGTAAATGAATCACGTTGATATTTCACAACTTTCTGAGACTTGTCACTGACACAACATTCTACACAAGATCTAACCTTTCTTTCAATAAATCTGTCAACACCAGGCCACCAAAATTCACACCTTATTCTCCTTTTCATGCTTGACATCCCAGGGTGACCTTCGTGAGCCATATCCAAAATCGTTTCTCTAAGAGCTTGAGGAACTACCAAAAGTAGACCCCTCAACAGAGTATCACATTGAACAGATAGCTCTTGTGCAACATGGAAATACGGCAAAATACCTTGCGACAGATTTGTTTTGACAGGCCATCCATTCTTAACAAAAGACACAACATTCATGTAATCAAGATCATCACTACATGCAGTCCTCCATTCGTCTTCTTTAATACACCCATTGGACACCTCACAGATAGATACAACTTTATCAGGATCATCATCAGGAGCAACTAAATTGTCATCCTCAGTAGGCAACCTTGAGAGAAAGTCAGCTAAAACATTCTTTGCACCAGGAATGTATTCAACTATGAAATGAAAGTCTTGTTACTTGTATTGCCATCTCGCAATTCTAGAGGTAGCTTTACCAGAACCTTTGGTCGTGAAAAGATCTACGAGAGGACGGTGATCAGTTCTCACAACAAAATTGGTACCATATACATATTTGCGAAAGTATTCAATACCCCACCAACAGGCCAAGGTTTCCTTTTCCAAAGTGGAATATTTTATCTCAGCACCACGCAATGGTCTTCACGCGAAAGCAATGGTAACAAGACCAACTTTTTGTTTTTGCATCAGTACTGCGCCAATGCCTACATTGCTTGCGTCGGTGACAATGATTGACTTGCAATTGGTGTCAAAAGGAGATAAAGCAGGAGCAGAAATAATGCATTTTTTAACAAAATTAAATTGATCTTTACAATTGGTATCCCAAACAAATTGTTGTTGATTTTTCATCAGATTTCTTAAATGAGAAGTTTTGTCTGCAAAGGAAGGTATGAATTTGGCTAGCCCCAAAAAAAGACCTGAGCTGATCTTTGTTGCTAGGTTCAGGTGCATTTTCAATTGCTTTAACCAAACTCAACTTAGGAGAGATGCCTTTTTTACTAATGGAATGCCCCAAATAATCTACAGAATCTTTGCCAAACTTACATTTTTCCTTGGTGAGGGTAAGACCACTGTCTTGCAAAATTGATAAAACTTTAAATAGAACTTCAGAATGCTCACAATCATCTTTACCGAAAACCAAAATGTCGTCCTGAAAATAAAGGACATTAGACACATTTTTAAACAGGTTGTGCATGACTCGCTGGAATACAGAGGAAGCAGACACTAAACCAAAGGGCATCCTCTTGTACCTGTATGCTCCTTCGGTAGTTATAAAAGATGTAAGATGCTTACTGTCGTCATGGAGGGCAATTTGATGATATGCGTTGGATAAATCCAACGTAGTAAAAACTGCAGCATCTTTGAGTTTTGAGAACATCTCGCCAATGTTTGGAAGCGGATGTCTGTCAACCCAAACATTAGAATTTAGGTCACGCATATCAACACATAAACAAATCTTCCCATTAGGCTTGTGAGCAATTTCTTCGATTACATCAAGTGTACACAGTCTTTGAAGTTCCTTTTTAACGGACTCCCTTAAAGACAGCGGAATGTTGCGTACTTTATGTACTTTAGGTACTGCATTATGTTTCAAAATGATTTTGTGTTTAAATTTCTTTAACAAACCTAAATTGGAAGAAAAAACTTGAGGAAAAAGTGTTTCCCACTTGTTAACAGAGGATACATCAACGGAATTAACAAAATCAGAATATATCACAAAACTTGTTTAGGATGATTAGGATCAAGCTTCATCATCAAATCTCCTTGTTGTGGCCAACCCAATAGGCATGAACCATCCTTAGCCACATAAACTTTAGAAATAATGGATTTACCTTTAAAAGATAAGGTAGAGGAAAAATATCCTAGTACCTCTATTGGTTTTTTACTATAACCAAGTAACCTTATGTCAGAGGGAAATAAAGATACATCTGGAAATTCTTTCATAACTTCGTCACCTATTAAAGTGTGTCTTGCGCCAGAATCTGCCATGACTTTCATAAATTTGGAACCAATCTGTAGCATACAGAAAGGTGCATCTTTTTTTTCCTCTCCAATTTCATATACAGCAAGAAGGTCCTCATAGTCTTCATCATTAATACTATCCACTACTTGGACATCAGAATATTTGGTACGTCTGGGATCATAGGAGAAAATTCTAGGTCTGTTACGACTTTTGCACATACTAGAAAAATGGCCTTTAGATCTGCAATAATTGCAGAGTTGTCCAATTGCGGGACATCTTTTGTCCGTTGCAACGTGGCCAGGAAAACCACACTTAAAGCAAATCACTTCTTTTTTGAAACTTGGATTCATTGATGTAGAAAACGTTGGTTTACTGGAATAGTTTTCTACATGTTTCTTTCTGACAACTTGAACTTCAGAAATAGTAGGTCTTTCCACAGAAGATTCTTTTGACTTGTTTTCAGACAATTCTTTTATGCCTAATTTCATATCTTCAAAACGATGTGCAATATCTAGAGCTTTGGAGAGAGACAAGTCTTTTGCATCAAGTAACTTTTCTTGTAATTTTACATTTGCTACATTATGTACCAATTGATCTCTCACCATCTGATCGTGGAATTCTTGATAATTGCATTTGGCTGCCAAAATTCTTAAGTCTTTCACGAAATAATCAATAGGTTCAATAGGTAGCTGCTGTCTACTTAGAAATTTATGACGTGCCACAACTTCATTAACTTTTTTGATAAATTGCTTGTCGAGTTGCATAATGGCGTTTTCGTAAACATCAGTTTCTTTTTCAGAAGAATTGTCTACAGCTAGAGGAAGAAGATGAGAAAGAACTTGCCTGCCTTCGGCGCCAAGAGAATGTTTAAGAATGGCAAGTTTGCGTTTATCAGTATAATTCTCACCACCTATAGCCTCAAGGTATGCTTCAAAACCTTCACGCCATTGTTTCCACTCCAAAGGTGGTTCGCCTGGACTAGCTAAAAATGGAGGTGGAGCATTGAAACTTTCCATTCTGATGAAATATAATAATTCTGATGATTTAAATGTGTTTAGATTTGGTTAATTGTCTTTTCTCAAATGAATAAATAGATACATTAATGGCAAGTCAGAGATTATTATGATGTCATAAGCAATTGTGGTTCAAAAGTAAAGTTATAATATTGAGTAAGTCATTGTTTTAAAATTCACTTGAGAGAAAAGCAGCCCATTATGATGAAGATGGAATGTAGACACAGAAATCAGCCAGAGAATGCTTTGTGATGTTGCTCATACGTCATAGAGGGGAAGTTGCTAAGCGACGCTTTGTTGTGCTTCTTCCAGATGATCTAATTTGCCCATGTGTTGGGAAATAGTCTTTAAGTGCGCACGCGCGTTGTTAAGAACATTGAACGCGAGGTTGAGCGCATGCGTCAACTCGCGCTACTGAAAACTAAATGCGCGTTGGCTGAAAATGAAGGAAAATATATTAAAGTCTCACTGCTGGGCTGGACAAAGCGGGATTTTCACGAATATATGCAGCAACCAACAATGAAGCGTCCGAATGATTCTTGATTATGATGTAGCAGAAAGGCTTCGCAACGGTAATCTTGGTCCGGTTATACCGGGGCTGCAGGCTCCCAAATCGCGTGGATTTGTTTCTCCATCGTCGCCAGTGTGGAATCCCAACGTAAATGATATGAGGTAGGCAGGAAGATAAATAATATAACTTGTTTATTTAGATAGACCAGATCGCATCTACAGGAGCCCACGCCAACCGTCGCACTGGATACTCAGAATCAACTACGCAGAGTGTTCTGAGTTCTAGGAGCGAGCAGCTGTCACAAGTACACACACGAGGATACTACACATCCCTATTCGGATGACCAAATGAGAATATTTGATCTACATCTACTTTTGATGGGAATCCAATTTTCTCTGTACGGGTCTTATCAACAATCACAGTGGGTCCAATCAGCGAAGTTTGTTTCCTTACACATTGAATGGTAGCGAGATTGTTCTGATACTTTAAGCACGTACTCACTTTTGTAGGCAGTTCGTGTAATTTTGGAGCACCAACATCTCCCTTATAGACCCCCAGTTTGGTTTTTGTTATTAACTTCTTAAGAGTACTCATGAACAACAAGGCCATTGTCGAAAAGGGATGCTCTTCTGATGATTCACATTAGGATGATTCAGAAAGTCTCTGAATTCTCAACATGGTGAAAGGTGAGCCATTTTCAGACTTTAAGATCGCAGGAATCCCTCAGGGTGTGAAGATGCTGTCTAATCTCTCAATGATAGTTTTAGAGACCTAGCTTAAAGACTGAAGGCTCTTGACTCGTGTAGTCAATGAAAAAGCCTTGAAGAAAGAAAATACTTTTTCTTTCTTGAGTCCCCTCACTCACCAGGGTTTCCCCACGGTGACATGCTTCATCATAGGGGCCATCCCAGTCCTCTACGAACTGGGGCGTGCTGCGACTTGCGGAGTTACGTAGGAGCACTTGTAGTTAGACTATGTGTAGTGCAGATTGTGGGGGAGTGGGTGGAAAGTGATTAATAAATACCTTTCTAGTGGGCCTTAACACATTTTATTCTAGCTCCTAGGTTGGTATGTCTAAAAAGGGGGTCGCACTGACGAACCTAACTATAATGAGTTGGACCACAGTGTCAGATCAACATGTTTCGAGCTACCCCAAGCTCTTCCTCAGGACCACACAGGGACCAGCCCTGTGTTTGCCACTCCTAATGTTCCTAAATAGGAAATAAACAATTATGAAGCGTAGAAAAATAATGAATAAAGTGAACGCTGCTACTAATAAAGCATGCGTTGATGATACATACATTCCTAATGTCACATTGTATAACTGAAATGGTAAAATAAAAATTGCGTTAGAAAACAAAAGCCCCCCTCACTCTTGAGAGGGGTTGGTATTATTCTATGTCCACTCTTGTTGTGCTCCTTATGGGTGAGTTGCTCCATAATGGCGTGTGCAGTCTAGCCAGACATTGTGCCTAGAAATATTAGAAAACATGATTGGTAGTCATTACAGGTAAGCGTGAATGTGCCTAAAAGGAATCAGAGGCATGCTTATCTGACGTGCAGTGTACATGTCTATTAAACTAACATCAACATTCATTCACCACATTTAGCAGAGTAAAATCGATAATACACTCCATTTATACACAAGGTTAAGTAATTCATTACTTTTTAGTCTGAGAAATCTTGCTCCATGGACTCGGGGATGGCGGGGGTGGGCGGTGTCTCCCTGTAAAATAATCCTGCCGAAAATGAGATGTAATCAATGTTAGCAATCCCGGCAGGTATATAGGTTTTTGCGTCCTCCCACGGTCATAGGTGCCATGTAAGGAAATAAGTTTAGAGTATTTAGTCAGACCAAGTGCAGAAAATTACGTCGATAGATTCAACACCATTGGTTATGATGAAGTATTGTAATTGCCTGCTGTACCTGTGGAAAAACTGGCACTTACTTCATTTGAAGTGGCGCCGCGTCGTAGCACCTACTCTCATCCCCGTGTGACCGCATATTAATGTGTCTCCGGCGGGGCTTGGTAAAGTAGTTTCCGGGTTTCTACCACGTGGTCTAGAGAACTAGACCACGCGGGATTGTCAGTGCAATCGCCACCACCGGTGGAAAGGCTGGCGGCCATGTTAGGTGGATGCGCGGATGGGCTCCGTCACATTCCACTGGTTTTTACTTGCAAATATCGTATTGTGGTGTTTAAGAAATAATTTAGAGCATAGTAGATTACATTGGGATAATTATGGGAACGTAAAACAAAGCCCCAATATTTTTACAGTAGAAAAGTTATCAGTCGCGTTTTTGTATTATTTTACAGGCATTACTTTGCTGGTTTCAAAGAAGTTGATTAAGAGCATAGTAAATTACGTCTAGATAGTGGAAACGTAAAAAACAAGCCCCAAAGTTGTTGGAGAGAAAGTTATCTGTCAAGTGTATGTATTATGTGGTAGTTATGTGAACCATACGTTTGGACCAGTTACACACTGTACGATCATGTAGATAGAATACAGTGAATCTCCATATGTGGGGATTGCACAATGATATCTCAGTGCATGCTGGGCGCAGGGTGGGACAAGATCATTACTGTCTGCTGATTACCAGGATGTAATTCGGCAATTGGTCCCACTGTGGAATAAGTCATGATTGTTTAGTGATTCACTGAACGCACCCCAGGGTATATCGTCATTCAGGCCCTCGGTATCTGTTCGAAGTTTGAACACCCAGCGCTGTTCCCTCTCGTGCAGCCTTTTCTCTAGGTTGTCTCTATTGTTGATGTGTTCTAACACCACCCACCTTAATTCGTTGGGTGTGTGTTGATTCTCAACAAAATGTGTAGTTATTCTAGTGGCTGTACGCTTGCACCTTATGTTGCTCCTGTGTTCCACTATGCGGGTACTCACTTTTCTAGTGGTCATACCTACATAGTGGAGATTGCACGAACATGAAATGAGGTAAACTACTCCAGGTGTGTTGCAGTTGGAGAACTAGCGTAGTTCCCAATGGTAGTTGTTGTTAAAAGTGACCATTTTGGTTGCTGTGGTCAAGTGGCAGACACTACAGGTACTGCAGGGGTAGTGCCCTGTTGGGAGTGGGTGGAGTCTTCGTACACTGCCTTTATTTGCATTAGTTGTGCTTGGACGTGTGTGTACCAAATGATTCTTTAGGTTCATGCCACGTCTGTGGCTGAACATGGGTGAAGGTATGTTCAGACCCCCGCTGTTTAGTGTGTCCCAGTGTTTCTTCACTATCTTAGTGACTTTGTCTGAGGACACATTGAAGGTGGTTGTACAGATGGGCCTTTTGAGTTCTGAGTTGTTAGAAACCTTTGGTTCAAGAAGGGCTTCTCTATTGTTGTTAGAGACCCCTTTGCATGCCTTGGCTACCAGTTGTTTTGGGTAATTGTGTTGTTGGAGTTTAGCACTGAGATCCTTTGCCTGGCTTTTGTAATCTTGTTTATTGGAGCAATTCCTTCAAAGTCAAAGGAATTGTCCAAAAGGTAGATTCTGTTTGAGGTGCCTGGGGATGGAAACTGTCAAACTGGAGAAGACAGTTCCTTGCTGTTGGTTTGAAATGTGTAGTTGTAGCTAAAGTACCTTGTTGAGCCAGGATATTCAGGTCTAGAAACACCAAATGCTCATTGTGTGGGTGAATTTCAAATATGGGGCTTGTAAGTTAAGCCATATAAAGAACTCATTGGCATCTTCTTCAGTACTTTCCCAAATCAGTAGAACATCGTCTATATGACGTTTCCACAATTGGATGTAATGTAAATGGGGGTTGCTGTTGTTTAGAATCTTGTGCCTCTCTAAATGGTGCACGTTGAGACCAGCCACGCTCGGCGCAAATGTGCTGCCCATGCTGGTGCCGTGTTGTTGTCCTCATATCTAAAGAAATTCTCAGTGAGCGCTAATCTGCAACACTCCAGCACAATGTGTATGCGGGTGTGGTAGGCCCACTCGTTTTCAAAGAGAACTTTTTCAAGTATCTCAAGGGTTTCTTTGTGAGGGAGGGAGGTGTGCAGACTCTCCACATCCAGGCTGATGAGTATGCTGGATTTGGGGTCAAATGTTAGATCTTTCAAAAAGCACAGCACCGCTTTGGTGTCCTGTAGGTAGGCATCAGTCTTTTGTATGATAGGGAGTGAGAATGCATCTGCAAACTTAGACAGAGGTTCTAGTATGTCTAGAGTCCATGGAGCAAGATTTCGCCGACTAGAAAGTAACGAATTACTTAACCTTGTGTACACATGGAGTGTGTTATCCATTTTTTACTCTGTTAAATGTGGTAAATGAATGTTGATGTTAGTTTAATAGACAGGTACACTGTGCGTCAGATAAGCATGCCTCTGATTCCTTTTCGGCACATTCACGCTTACCTGTGATGACTACCAAGCATGTTTTTTTAATATTTCTAGGCACGATGTCTGGATAGACTGCACGCGCCATTATGGAGCAACTCACCCATAAGGAGCACAACAACAGTGGACATAGAATAATACCAACCCCTCTCAAGAGTGAGGGGGGCTTTTGTTTTCTAACGCAATTTTTATTTTACCATTTCAGGTATACAACGTGACATTAGGAACGTATGTATCATCAACGCATGCTTTATTAGTAGCAGCGTTCACTTTATTCACTATTTTTCTATACTTCATAATTGTTCATTTCCTATTTAGGAACGTTAGGAGTGGCAAACATAGGGCTGGTCCCTGTGTGGTCCTGAGGAAGAGCTTGGGGTAGCTCGAAACATGTTGATTTCACACTGTCCAACTCATTATAGTTAGGTTCCTCAGTGTGACCCACTTTTTAGACATACCAACCTAGGAGCTAGAATAAAATGTGCTAAGGCCCACTAGCAAGGTATTTTTAATCACTTTCCACCCACTCCAACAAAATGTGCACTACACATAGTCTAACTACAAGTGCTCCTACGTAACTCCGCAAGTCGCAGCACGCCCCAGTTCGTAGAGGACTGGGATGGCCCCTATGATGAAGCATGTCACCGTAGGGAAACCCTAATGAGTGAGGGGACTCAAGAAAGGAAAAGTATTTTCTTTCTTCAAGGCTTTTCCATTGACTACAAGAGTCAAGAGCCATCAGAATTTATGCTAGGTCACCTTGCGTTTTCATTTCAAACTACGTACCAGGAGGACGACCTAGCTTGATTACTCCTCCAACTCGCCCCAAACTTGTACTCTAATCTCTCAATGGCACATTCTTGAGTGTTAGATGAGAGACATTTGATCAATGGAAAATTGGAATATTCATCAACGATCACCATCAGGTGATGTCTGTGATTAAGAGGACCAAAGAATCCACTACAATTATTCATCATGCATGCATTGGCAACTCTGACATGTTTAACGGGCATTCATTGAATTTCAATGTCAGGCCTTTAATTCTCTTTCAACTCTGTCGTCGAGATGTGGAAACCAGACTCGATCTCTGAGAGCTCGTTTGGTGGCAACAATTCCATGATTCATGGGCCACTTCAAATATTTATTGTCACAGACTCTCTGAAATTACAATTCTTGAACCTCTTAGACTACAATCTATCTTAATAATGGACAATTAATCTTTAACATTCTTAAACTTTTGATGTTCACTGTCACTGGTAACAGGTCAAGGGTGGTGGTACCAAGACTGATGTGTAATAATGTCGTTCAGTTTCAACATGTCACTATCTTGAATTGTGGCAATGACACTTTGTTCAAACAAAATGGCATCTGGGGTGGTTGATTTCACTAAGAAATGTATGAAAGCTTCAACTATCTTAGAAGGGTTACCAGGGCATTGTAGAGGCACTTATGAGAAGTAGTCGGCAGGATCTTGTAATCGCAGAGCCCAGCCTTCAATGTGAGGCCTTTTTGCTTTTTGATTGCCAAAGATAGCCAACAGTGCTTGATGATAGGTCACAAGTGTGAATGGGTTCGACACAAGAATACATGGAAATGTTCACAAGCCAACACCACTGCTAAGCTTTCTTTCTCAGATTGTGAATAAGCAGGTTCAGTTTGGGACAACATCCAGACACAACACTTCTTTGAACATTTGGTTGTCCGTTGTGCTGTTCAAGGATGGCACCCTAGCCAACAGGCTAGCATCAACAACAACCTCAGTATAAAACTTTGGATGAAAATATGTATTTCAGTAGTGTTCTTAATAGCTTGTAGATTTTCTGTTAGCTGCTTTGTTCGCATTCATGTGACCAAAGAAAACAAAGATTTATTTTTTATTTTTCTCCAAGTCTCTTAGTGGTGCACTAACAATGGTAAAGTCTTGTATGTATCTAAAGCAATAGCTGGCCATGTCAAAGAATAAACATAACATGGAATCATCTTCTGGGGGACTGGCAGTCCCTTGCAATGTGGCCGGATCGGGTGTCATAACCCCATCGGAAAAGATATGACGAAAGAATTTTTACTTTGTGTTGTGGAACTCACATTTCTTGGCATTCAAAGTTAAACTTGTGTCAGCGAGCAGCTGACACTAGTGTGTTTTGTCATGCTCCTTCTGTGTAGCTCTGAAAACCAATATGTCATCACTGTAATTGAAAGCATTCATGACAGGCGGTAAGATACTTTGAATGACATCTTGAAATACCTCTGCAGCTGTAGACACACCTAAACCTAGTCTCTTGTAATGGAACAGAACAATATGTGTAGAAAAGGTTGTAATGTGCCTGCAATTCTCCCCGAGTTCCAACTGATTGTATCCCGTATTCAAATCCAGTCGAGAGAGTACCTTCACACCATTCAATTGTTTTATCATGTCAGCCAAGCAGAGACCTGGACTATCTAGCCTAAATATGCGCTGCGTGACTTACGATCATTCTCTGCTTGTATTGCCTTGATTTTATTATTTTAAAAATCCTATTTGCATTAGCTTCTTCGCGCTGCGCGCGTATTGGTCGCAGGCGCTTGTTCTCTTTAGTAATTCTCTGGGGAAGTCTAGGTAGAGCTTACCTGCACGTTAATAGTTGGCCACCTGCATTTTGTGGGACAGAGGGATACTGGGGCTCACTAGGAACGAATCGCACTGCTTTTGGACGCCATTTTGGGTTGGGTACCTAGGAGGGGATCATCTTTAGGCGCCATCTTGGGTGAGGGGCCAGTGGCTCGCCCTCACAGGACTCCCGCGATCCGTGGTATTTTAGATGGACACCTCCCAAGCGCGCAGCGTTGGCGTGCAGCGGGCGCGACGTAGGCTCGCCAGAGGTAAGCCCGTTTGCGCCCGTTCGCGCAACGGGCACGCCTAGGGCCTGTCATACTGCCTCTTCGGTTTCCCCTCGCATAGTTTACTCTAGTTCAGAGCTCCTGCAGCTCAGGCCGGAACAATCACCCTGCACTCAGCAGGACGCTGGTACTGGTAAGCCGGAGCTGCTTTCCTATGGCTTACTTTACGTTAGATCCCTTTGTAAGCACTATACTGAGATTGTTTTTCTCATTGAATCTCTTGGGCTTGACGTGCTGTTCCTCACGGAAACTTGGACATGGGTGGACAGTGATGTAGAGCTGGGACTGGCCTGCCCTATGGGCTATAAAATTAGACACACCCCGCCTAAAAAATAGAGGTGGAGGATTAGGTTTTATTTTTAGAGAAACTATAGCCCTCTCACAGTTGGAGATTAAGGAAGTACCTGGAAAGGGGGGACCACTCGGTCACTCCGCACTTATGGCTGGGTGCCCCGCCCACCCGGGAACCCAGGCATGCGTGGGGCGTGCCCCGGCTGGTATATCCATAGTGATGTAGCCGGAACACGCCCCTGCCGCATGAGGGGTGGTCCTAGAGTTTCCCGCCCGGAAGTCCGTGCGCTGAGGGCGGGAAGGAATACCGTCCCGCCTACCTGACAGAGGATAAAAGGCTCGAGATCGAAGAAGTCGTCCTCTTGTTCCCGCGCTCTGAAGGTTGTACCACTCGCCGCTCGTGAGCCCTCAAGGGAACAAGCAGGTCCACAACAGCGTTGAACCACTCGGTAAAGAGGGTCAACAATAAAATTGAGAGGTTGTTTCGGTCCGCCCACCTTCACAGTATACCTCACGGGTGCATCTGGGGGGATCACTGTTACTCTCGTGATGGCGTGCACCTGTCCAAGGCAGGGAACGACATATGGATTGGGGATCTCCTAGCATGGCTAGTGGGATTGAGGAGACATGACCTATAGGACTTTTGTGGGGGGGCCAGATGGTCGGTCAACCATCTGGCCTGTGGCGGTAAGGTCATGATCGGTGAGCAATTTTCAAGGTCCCTAGTGGGGGCGCCACCCAGTACAGATGGGAGCGCCCGGGGGGAGGCGGCCATTGGCCCCTCCCATGTGGGGGCGATGCCCAATACGTATGGGATCGCCCAGGGGGAGACGGCCATTGGCCCCTCCTAGGGGGAGACGGCTATATGCCCCTCCCAGGAATTTCCCGGGGGCTGGATAGCCGCTGCAGCGGAAGAGAGTGCGGGGAAAGGGGGGGAGTCTACGCTGTCCTTCTTACGGTTACCCCGCACGGGATCTCGGACGACCTTAAGATGGCGCCGAGTGGAAAAGGGGCCCCCAGGCAAGGGAAATTACAGTTGGCTACGAGGGTACAGCCCTCTGCGCAGGCGCCACTACGAGAGGGCGGATTTGGTGATAGGGATCTGACACCGGTTAAGACCTTGCCGTTGGCCCTTAACGATAGGATGTACAAAATTCGTATACAATGCACGATGCCATGATGTTAGACTCGGCTAGGAAATCTTTGTATTAGAGATTTGTTAAGGTTAGCCTCAATACCTGTCTTCATCAAGTGTAATGGAAGTTGAATTTTGTACATAAAAATGAAACGTTTTATTTTAAGTTTTAACTTTTGTTCCATATTTTAATAAATACGGCCGGGGGAGTCGTGAGGCTCCCCTGCCTTCCAAAAGCTCAAACTGTGTTTGTCTCCTACCATTGGGATTCATGGTGGAGGGGGTGGCGGGCATCCCAGACCATATGGAAAGGGGGGACCACTCGGTCACTCCGCACTTATGGCTGGGTGCCCCGCCCACCCGGGAACGCAGGCAGGCGTGGGGCGTGCCCCGGCTGGTATATCCATAGTGATGTAGCCGGAACACGCCCCCGCCGCATGAGGGGTTGTCCTAGAGTTTCCCGCCCGGAAGTCCGTGCGCTGAGGGCGCGAAGGAATACCGTCCCACGTACCTGACAGAGGATAAAAGGCTCGAGATCGAAGAAGTCGTCCTCTTGTTCCCGCGCTCTGAAGGTTGCACCACTCGTCGCTCGTGAGCCCTCAAGGGAACAAGCAGCAATTTTTGACCCACCCACCAGCCCCTGAGGCAGAAGTTCGAGAGGAAGAATAAGTAGTGATTACGTTAAAGTAGGGCACGTAACGTCGTGTCCAGTTTGAGTCCGAACTTGTGTACGCAAGGGACGACATGTTGATAGGCCTTTTTCTCCTTTGTAGATTGATAATAAACAGTATCATGTGCCCCGTTATGTTTTCTCCTGTTCGAAGAATGTTTATAGGGAGTCTCCTGCTCCGCGGGACGGGGAAAAGGGAGGAAATGCACCTAATTCTGTGACGATTTGATGAATGAATTTTTCTCAGTTAGTATGTTCCTAAAAACTGTCGTATTTATTTAATTTTTTGGTCGGGCGGTAAGGTCATGATCGGTGAGCAATTTTCAAGGTCCCTAGTGAGGGCGCCACCCAGTACAGATCGGAGCGCCCGGGGGGAGGCGGCCATTGGCCCCTCCCATGTGGGGGCGATGTCCAATACGTATGGGATCGCCCAGGGGGAGACGGCTATTGGCCCCTCCCAGGGGGAGACGGCTATATGCCCCTCCCAGGAATTTCCCGGGGGCCGGATAGCCGCTGCTGCGGAAGAGAGTGCGGGGAAAGGGGGGGAGTCTACGCTGTCCTTCTTACGGTTACCCCGCACGGGATCTCGGACGACCTTAAGATGGGGCCGAGTGGAAAAGGGGCCCCCAGGCAAGGGAAATTACGGTTGGCTACGAGGGTACAGCCCTCTGCGCAGGCCCCACTACGAGAGGGCGGATTTGGTGATAGGGATCTGACACCGGTTAAGACCTTGCCGTTGGCCCTTAACGATAGGATGTCCAAAATTCGTATACAATGCACGATGCCATGATGTTAGACTCGGCTAGGAAATCTTTGTATTAGAGATTTGTTAAGGTTAGCCTCAATACCTGTCTTCATCAAGTGTAATGGAAGTTGAATTTTGTACATAAAAATTAAACGTTTTATTTAAAGTTTTAACTTTTGTTTCATATTTTAATAAATACGGCCGGGGGAGTCGTGAGGCTCCCCTGCCTTCCAAAAGCTCAAACTGTGTTTGTCTCCTACCATTGGGATTCATGGTGGAGGGGGTGGCGGGCATCCCAGACCATATGGCTTTGAGCTCATGGGATTCTCCTTTATAGGGCAGATACGAACACTACATACCGGTGTCCTTTGTTATAGACCACCGGGTAATGTACCTTCAACTCTGCCTTAAGTGGTTGATATTCTCTATGACCTCTCCAACTCTCACAACAGACTGTTAGTGCTAGGAGATTTCAATATGTGGCCGAATGGGCCTCTGGACAATGCCTATAGCGATCTATGCCAGGCCTGCAGTAATATCCAGCTGCAACAGCTCGTTCTCTCCCCGACCCATTCAAAGGGCCATATCTTGGACCTAGTTTTGGCAGACGCTAAGCAGGTGTTGGTGAATGACATCATACCCCAATGCTGGACGGACCACGTACTTATCTCTTTTTCTCTCTACCTGCCGGCGAAATTCTCGAGCGACGCAGGGCGGAGACATACTAAAATGGGTAGATCTTGGTCCAGACTGTTACAATTACCAGTTCTGCCTACCCTACTTCCGGGGGGCTATGTGCTGGGTGACAATGTTGATGCAAGCTATATTAGTTTGTGCCAGCAAATCTCGAGCTCCTTGGATACGGTAGCGCAGCTGCGCAGATCTAGGGATAGACAGAATCGAGCGATGCCGTGGTACTCCAAAGACCTTCTACTGCTGAAGCAGAAATGCAAGCGGGCAGAAAGGGCTTGGAGGAAGCATTACTCAGATACAGCAAAGGCCAGTTTTAAACTAGTATTACAGGAATATAAAGCACAGATCAAATGTGCTAAGGTTGCCTATTTGGAGGATACATTGAACCAGGCAACTAATAAGTCGCAGACACTTTTTAAGATTGTCAATGACCTCTCTCATTATTATTATTATTATATTTAAGTTTATAGAGCGCGCAGCTACCCGGAGGTTTCCCGGCGCTAAAACCAAATTAAGGAGAAGAGAAACTGAGAAGTAGGGAGGTCGACTATTGGTTAAATAACCAGGTTTTTATCTCTCTGCGGAACTTAAGGTAACAAGATTCAGTACACAGGGACTGGCGAAGAGCGTTCCAGAGGGAGGGGGCCAGATAGGAAAACAAGCGGCCACCCTTTTTACTCTGGGTACCTGAAACCTATTCTGGTTGGAAGAACGAAGGGTACGGGCAGGGCAATAGTGATGAACCAATGTACTGAGATAGGGTGGGGCCCAGCCTGCATTGATTCTGTGCATAAGGCAAAGTGCCTTGAATTTCGTACGGCTTTCAATGCGGAGCCAATGCAAGTTACGGAGGGAGTTAGAAGTAGGGGATTTATTGGGAAGATTACAGAGCAGCCGAGCCGCCATGTTCTGCACTGTCTGTAGTGTCTGGGTTACCTCTTCACTTGCACCCAGGAGAAGAATGTTGCCGTAGTCCAGTCTAGAGGTAATTAAACCCTGGACTACGGTTTTCTGTGTCTCTAGGGGAAGCATCCAAATGATCTTTCGGAGCCATTTGATGATAGTAATGCAAGTGGAGGAGGTTTTGACCACGTGGTGTCTCATGGAGAGTTGGTCATCAAAGATGATGCCAAGATTACGAGCTGTTTTAGAGGGAACAGGGGGTTGCCCATTTGGGTGGGCCAATGTTGGGGCCCCCACAGAGTAGTGTTCTGGCCAAACAGGAGGAGCTCAGTTTTCCCCCGTTCAACTTAAGTTTATTTGCGTGCATCCACGTGGCGATGTTATTAAGCCCTACGCAGAGGGAAGAGGGGGTGGAGTGAGATCCCGTCGAGAGGGAATAGATGATCTGCGTGTCATCGGCATATGAATAAATAGTTAGCCCAGCTTGTTCCGCAATCGTGGCCAAGGATCTGACATATAAGTTAAAAAGTAAAGGGCTCAAAATGGAGCCCTGAGGGACACCATATGCCCATTTATAAGTTAGAGAAGCAGAGGAAGGGGAAAAAACTTGAAAAGTACGGTCTGTGAGAAAACTTACCAACTAGTTGAGGGCAGAGCCGGTGATGCCAGATGATTTGAGGGCATTAATAAGGATGGGGTGGGAAACTGTGTCAAATGCGGCACTCAAGTCAAGCAGGATGAGTGCCACGGTTTCCCCCCCATCCACTCGGCGACGGATGGTTTCTGAGACCCCCAACGGAGTAGATTCAGTCGAGAAACCGGACCTGAAACCTGATTGTGATGGATGAAGAATATTTCTTGATTCAATAAACCGGGTGAGTTGTGAATTAATGTGTTTTTCCAATATCTTTGAAAAGATGGGGAGGAGAGAGATGGGATGGAAATTGGATGGATTATTAGGATCAGCATTAGCCTTTTTAGTATAGGTACAATCCGACTGGCGCCACGAATATTATTCCTGCCTCCCAGGCCTTATGTGACTCACTGGTTGCTGCCTTCGAGGACAAGATCGTCACCATCCTGAACGGACTGGCTAGGCCAGGCCCTCTTCCCCGGGCTTCCCCGGACACGTCATCTAGTCTGGGTACTCCGTAAGAACCATCTATTCGGCCTCTGCTGAGCTGTTTCTCCCTTCCTGACTTTGAGGGGTTCTGTAAATTGGCGCTGACTGTGTCATCGCGTTCTCCGATGGATCCGCTTCCGCATAAATTCTGGAAGCTGTTCCAGAAGGAACTCTTCCACCCATTGTATTCCATCTGTCTTCAGTCTTTTAACACCGCGACTGTCCCGGAGAGCTGGAAATTGGCGGTAGTTTCACCCCTCCTGAAGAAACCCACACTCGACCCCACCTGCTTGTCAAATTACAGGCCCATCTCTCTGCTTCCTTTTCCGGTAAAGATCATGGAAAAGCTGGTTACCCGATCTCTATCTGGATTCCTGGAAGATAACATCGGGTTGGATGTGGCCCAGTTTGGATTCCGACCAGCGCATTGGACTGAGTCCGCGCTGGTGGTCGTGTTGGACAATCTTCGTTCGCGGGTCGACATGGGTCGGGCAGCCTTTTTAGTGCTGCTCGACATGTCGGCCGCATTCGACACGGTCAGCCACCCACCCTCATCAGGAGACTAGAGGAGATCGGGTGACAGGGCGGGCGAGGGACTGGTTAGTCTCGTATCTTAACAACAGACAGCAGGTGGTGGCATTGCCGCCTTTTAGGTCGGGAGTGCAGAAAGTAGGGCAGGGTGTGCCTCAGGGGTCGGCCATCAGCCCAATTTTATTCAATCTGTACCTCCGCCCTCTGATCCAACTGATAAGGTCCTTTGGTGTCTCAGTGTTTAATTACGCTAACGATACCCAACTGATCTTTTCCTTGGAGGGTAAAGATGCAGTCTCTATAGAGACATTCCATCACTGCATGACAGCTACAGCGGACTGGTTGCGTTCCCACTCCCTCCAATTTAACGGTTTGAAAACGGAGGTGCTGTACTGTTCCAATGTCCGCGTTCCTCGCCCTCTTCCAGATGATTTCTGGCCGTCCTCCTTCTTAGGGGCAGTGTCAGCAGCAGAGTCTGCTCGCAATTTGGGGGTTGTGTTTGGCCCCAACTTGCAATTGGATGCCTTTGCCAACAAAACCGTTGCTACGTGTATGTTGTTGCTGCGGATGTTGCGGAAAGTCCTGCTGCTACTCCCAGCACAGGCCAGACCAGAAGTGGTGCATGGGATCATTTTAAGCAGGCTGGACTACTGCAACGCTCTGCTTCTTGAAGCACCTAAATTACTGGTTGGTAAATTGCAGCGCGTTCAAAATATGGCAGCCAAACTGGCCCTCTCCCGGCCGCGCACGGCTTCTTCCATCTCTGCGCTGCGCGACCTGCATTGGCTGCCAGTGCATCAACGTATTCTTTTCAAATCCTCTTGCCTGGTTTTTAAAGCCTTGCATGGACGTGGTCCAGTTCTGCTGCAGAACTTGTTTTCCTGGTTTCCACCTCCCGGACCTTACGCTCTTCCTTTGCACGCTTGGTGACAGTTCCCAGGTTTCAGAGGGTAAGGATGGGTGGCTGCTCCTTTAGCTTTGTCGCTGCTAAGCTGTGGAATTCTCTCCCGCTTTTATTGAGGAGCCATGGTGAATTCCTGGCCTTCAAGAGAAGCCTGAAGACCTACTTGTTTCCTAGAGCAGCGTAATTTGTGTATGCATGTACTTAGCTATGTTCAGTCAGAGCGCCAGGATATCCTTTGGGTGACAGTCTGCGCTATAGAAGTGCACAATACATACATACATACATGTCGCTGTCTTTCAATTGCGTTGTTCGCTTGACCTTATCCACACAAATGCCTACAGCTCCTTCACTGTCTGTTTTCGGTACTACCACTATGGGAGAAATCCATGGAGTTGGACAAGTGGAATGCTCAATGAGATTGTATTTGAGTAAAGATTCAAGTTCTTGTTCAAGAGCTGCCTGCAAGTGAAAGCAAATTCGTCTGTGTCTTGTCCTTATTAATGTGTAATTGGACTTTCATAGTCTTGAGTTTCCCAACCCCGTTAAACAACAAAGGGAACTGATTTACTATTTTGTGATGAGCATTTATGTTATAGTTAAAAGATATCAGTCCCATATCAGCAGCGGTGCTTGATGACACACTTTCAAGTACATGAATGGGAGCTTATACTTTTGTTTTCTTATGTTCATCATTGCTACAAATGAACCTTGACTCTTTAGAGTCGTCGATGCAGCCCACGTATACACTTTAGTTTTCGATTACGTGAGTCAGTGTAATGGAGACAGTTCATTATATTTCTCCTCAGGCATAAAATTTTTGACGCACCACTATAGATATTGAAAGGTATTGAACAACCATGGTCTTTTTGTGTCATATTAAAACAATGTTTGAATGACTACGGTGCTATGTCATATCGATTTCTCTTGGACAGGTGTTTTTCCTCACAGATGGCCAGTCCAACATGCAAATTCTTCTCTGAGGTAAACATCACATGGCAAAACAATCTTCTTCACTTACACTTATCCGGCCAGATTCACAGAACTAACTGAAGACAAAATCCTAAACTTACTACTATTTTAGTATTCATATAAGGCACTTACTCAGTTTGGTGTTCACAGAAGGCACTTACACATTGATCAGTAAGTGCCTTCTGTGAACACCAAAATTAGTAAGTGCACTTACTCATTTTGTTATTCACAGAAGTCACTTACTCATCAATGAGTAAGTGCCTTTTGTGAACACCAAAATGAGTAAGTGCCTTCTGTGAATACCAAAATGAGTAAATGGTAGTAAGTTTAGGATATTGTCTTAAGTTAGTTCTGTGAATCGGGCCCAATATGAATATGGAAGAACTGTTAGATGAAGATGTAGATGTGGATTGACTTTGTTTGATGTTGATTTGCCACAGCTGATGTGGTTGCTTGGCCCTTTGGGCATGCATTAAATGTTGCTTCTGGAATATTTGGGCAGCAATTTTATCTTTGCGCCGTGATGGACTTACTTTTTCCTTCGCCTTGCACACTGTCATAAAATAGTTCTCTTTTCCACAGCCTTCGCAGATCTGCTCAAAGGCAGGACAGTTTCCTTTGTATGGAAATAAAAATCCACACCTGAACACAACTTATTTTTGGGTGGAAAATTCACTGTGGGCCTCACAACCTTTTGCTTTGGGTTATTTCTCAAATTCATGACTGACTCACTCTAGTCGCCTCTGGCCTCCGTGACAGCAGCTTGCCAATCAGCACGCTCTTCAGCTCTGGCAGCCATAAGAACTTGCTCCGAACTTCAGGGAGTTTCTTTCAACATTCTTCGCCTGAACAAATCTGACAAGTGTCTGTCAATCAACAAATTCATTGATGGTCTTACTGGGTCTCTGTCATTCTTGACTGAAGATGTACCTTTCATAATCTACATTTGCCATTGGATTCAACTTGAGAGTCATGGCTTTTTTTATTTGACCGTACATAATTTTGTCAGCTTGTGGCCTTTTATTTAAGACATCTTTTACACCTTCACTAGCAAGATTCTTAAGGTACTTGATAATCTTCTTGTTATCTGCTTTCTCAATTACATCAATGAAAACATCAAATGTCTCTATCCACGCAGTCCATCAGTCGCTAATATTCAACGTTTTGGCAGCATCGAATGGTGGTGGTTTCAAGAAGGTGGCAGCACTGCAAACATTAATGAGATTGGCTAACACTGAGGGTTTGAGCTCCTTCCAACACCACCTGTTGTCCTAGCTTCATCCATACCATCTCTAAGGCCCTGTTCTTTGCTGGCCTCTGAATCATCTTCGACAGCCTGCTGAACCTTCACCACCCTTTTGGTCTCCATGGGAGCCTGTGCTTTTGGGACACCTTGGGAGTTGTTCTGAGCCACCACTTAGCAGCTTTGGTGGTGGGCTACTTTGGGTATGGACAGCTCCTCAAGCACAACCCCGGGTGCTTTCTCAGGGGCAAAACGACTTTGTTCATTCAGCTCTGGTAAGCAGATGACTATTTTGGTATTTGAGTTTCATTGCTTAAAAGGGTCTCTTTGTTTCATACAATACCTGGTTGATCTCTGCTTCACAGCGTTGTTACTCCATATAAATGTATGGCTTTGAGTTTCTCACTAGTGCAATACCTCTTTGTGCGGCCTTCCAGTAGATACTCAGTCACCAATGTGTAGACTTCTTATTGAAGCGCTCATTAACTTCAAATGCTTTACACAGAACTAGGGCTGCGCTTTGACTTCACATATGCATGAGCAATTTGCTGGACCACAGCAAATTCTCTGGGAGAACACTGTCAATCTATGGGCTGCTTATCCCTTATCTTGTTGCCAGTTGTAGCATCCTCCCCAGCCCGGGTACTTGCCAATTACTATGCCACTCACAGAGCTTAATATAGCACTTCTTTATTCTTCTGCATGTAACCTCAAACTCAGCATTCTAAACCTGGATTCACTTTGCTACGCACTAATGCTTATGTCACAGTTCTACAGACTTCATCAGGAGTCGCAATGGTTTCATCATAACAAACTCACCCAACACTACATCCGTAAGTCTTTTTAAGCATGATAACGGTTGCTTTTTCGACGATCCCTGCACCAATTTAAAGAATCCATTAGAGCTAATCACCTTAGCTCTGTCATTGTCTCTTATGACCAGCCAACACATTTGAAGTATTCAAAAGCCTGACATACGTGTAATATTTTCAACAGCTGCTTAACTCAGTTCCTTCTCTTGGGCCGGTCCTAAAAACCTTTTACCATGCAGAATGGACTGAAGAAAAAGGGATATTTGTACTGAATAACCCAAGTACTCCCAGTGGGACTGAGGAGTTCTCACAAATGCTAGATAATATTGCATTCTTCTTGTTGAGCATTAAAATCATATCACCCTCTTATTTCAGCATATGTACACTGTTAGACTCGGCCCTATCTGGAGGGTCGCCCTTAATGTTTTACCTTCACTCCCTTTCTTTGCTGAACCCTTGGACTCTGCACACTGTACAGTGCTAACGTGCTTGTGCTCTTCTCCTTTAAACCTGCATTCGATTGCCAACTTGTATTTATTTGTAAATCCCTAGTAAAGTGTTACTACATGTACCTAGGGCTTGTAGATTAAATGCTACTGGTAGGCCTACAACATTCCTTGCACCACTGACTAAAGTAGTCTTTTAAAATATTTCTCAGGGCTGCGACTGCAGCCTGTAGTGAAGTTTTAAACTGCCATTTTGACAATGCAAAATAAACCTTTTGCCAGGTCTAAACCTTCCTTTTTCATACACATAAGGCACAACATAAGGCAGTGTGCATTATATTGAAACTGTAGGACAAATGGGGTCAAGTTTTCATGTCCTGGTGGTGATACTACAATAGGCCCAGTTTTTCCATCAGATAACACTGATTCACCTTATTACATCAATTACTTGATAACTTTGGGTTGGGAGCAGGTACAGAAGTCATGTTTACACCCAAATGAATTGTAGTTTAAAATCCTCTTTCATGGTGAAATCTGATTTTAAATCACAATTCTGAAAAAGGCAGCTTTAGAAAGTTGGCATTCTCTTTTCCTAACCATTTGTGCCTTCAGCCAATGCCTGGGTCACATGACTCTGCTGTTGAAGTTTGTGTATTCATGGCAGACAGTGAAACAAAAGGAATTGCGCATAGGCAGAATGGGCTGTTCTGCCACCCATGATGGCTGGGAGTAGAGCTGTTACCTGCATCACTTAAAATTCAATGAGCTTGCCTGCAGCACACACAAAGGAACCCGACACTAGTCTTTTGTCACCCCAAACGTCTTGGAGCCTTGGCAGAGGAAGAGAATAACTTTGCAGACCCAGATGTGGGGAGGCATAGGAGCATAGGGAATCCCTCAACTTCAAAGGCTGGTACCAGACATAGATTTTGGACCCTGAGGACACATCTTCAGCACACTCCTGTACCTGCGGAAATTACAAAAGAGGACTGCATTGGCCCCCAGTGGAGTGTCCAACTGCTTAAGGCTCCTAGAGGACTGCTCTGCTGCTACCAGAGCTCTGCACTGCTGCCTGTGGTATGCTCTGCTCTCTGAGAAGGAAGACTAGACCTGCTCTCTTCATCCTAGGCTACTTGAGTGACTCCAATTTGAGCTACAGGGACACAACAAGCTCCAGAGGCCTTCCTTCAACTGCCCAGCTTACTTGCTTATCTGAAGGGAAGCAAGATGAAGTCCAGCAAAGCCTCGCCGCACAGACAAAAGCTTCATCAGAACCTATGTTGAGCAGCGCAAAGCCCAGCAAAGGCCACACAGATTAAAGCTTTATTTGGACCAACACCGAATGACACAAAACCTTGCAAAGCCTTGACATACAGCTGCAAGCTTCATGAAAACTGGCGCCAAGCCCTGCAGAGCTTCTCTGCACAGATGCAAGCCTAATCAGCACCAACGCTGAGTGGTGCAAAGCCTTGCTCACAGCCGAGACCGTCATGTGAACTGACTGCGAATGACGCAAAGTAAAACCGTACAGACCTCACACTAAAGACATAATGTACAACTCTCAGCGGTCCTCTGACCAGACTGTACTCCATCGTGGTCAGCCTGAACTTGTGACTTTTCCCCAGTACAGCCCGACCAGAAACCCATAATTGGCACTTTATGCTTTTAGGTGCTGTACTTACCTAACATTTTGAAACCGCATATATTCAGTTCTACTGATTGGATTTTTGTTGTTCTAGTCCCATTTAATTTATTGAAATGTACTCTATTCTTTTAAATTGGTTTTGGATTTTTATTGAGCTGTGTTTTCACTTTATTACTGGTTATGTGCTGCATAAATACTTTACACATTGCCTGACTGCTTATGTGCCACCATACCAGAGGGTTAAACACAGGTTAATTCAGTGACTTTTTGTGGTTCACCCTGACAAGGATTGTGGTTGTTGTCTGGATGGGGCTTCCACCCCCCTCAACCATTAACCAAATTTCTTACATACACTTTTTACCCTGTGGAATGCTTCCAAAGATTTGTTGAGTTCAATAACACATCAAGGGGTGGTAGACAGACCCAAAAGAAGACTAAAGAAATTCTGTCCAACCCACCTAAGTTTGAAAATTCACCAGAGGTTCCCATTTGAGGACCGTCAAGTGAATGTTCAGGTAGAAATGTGTAAAAGTGTAATAATTTGCATCATGCATAAAAGTAGATTATGCTACACGTTACAGAATACAACTCTTAACTGCTTCAAGTTGATGTCTAGCTTCATCTATAAAGATTCTCTTTTTTTCACCAAAATAGAATGTTTATAAATTCACCTACATATTAAAGGGCAAAAGGAGCTTTCAATTGCCTTGATCTGGTATCATTTTGAGGTGAAACTCTAACTCTGTCTGCAACCCTCAAGTGTATTTTTTCCAATTTGCTACAAACATCAGAACCCTCTGCTATACTTGCTGGGTTACCGTACACTATAATCTCACTTGTAAATTATTCAACTCATTGTTTAGATGCTTGTTTTCATTATCTTGGGTCTGCTGGTTCACGCTATTAAGGGGAATAAAGTATTTGTGCACCCATTTGTTCTTTGATATTGTTGATGCAGTCCTGAGACCTCCGTGAGAATTACCCTTGGCTGACTAACACTCCTACTGCACCCAGCCTTGGTTGTATATAAATGCTATAGAGAAGATTGTGCTTTCTCCACCATTCTGCATTTACTGAGACCTTGCCAAATTCGATAAGGGGGTTACTGACCAAAAAACCTGTGCAGGCACTCCAACTTCTATTGGAGTTCTTCATCTGACATTGCACAATTCACATTGCCAAAGAACCAAGCTTCACCACAAGAGAGGAGGGCAGACACATATCATTATAGTGATTAGTAATGTCCTATGCATGGCTGTTTTTTTGTCTAAGGGACCTACACTCAATTCAATTCAAGTCAATACTTTATTCGGTTACAAAATATATATAACAATAAAAGCACATAATAAAGACAATTGATCAAAATATTTAAAACAATAAAAATATACAGAACAGGGGGGGTGAACCGTAAGCAAAGACAGAGAATCATTTTCAATTTATCATCATCATCATCATAAATCTTTATTTTGGCACACTGGCCATAAAAGATACATAAAAACAACACTTCATAGCACATTCATAAAAGAAGAATAGATGATTTACATGCAGGTGGATGGGTTAGGGAAAATACAATAAAATTCATAAATTAGATAAGAAGGCAAAATCTAAAAACATTATTATAAAATTCGTTTATACAGTTCCAGTAATTGGTATCATAGGAGCAATTCATATTTATACAACCATTTGATGAATCAGAGGAAGCACGTCAAATATAAACACATGAATACAAGCCTAAACAACTATAAGACCAGACCCAGTTTCTTGCGTACAAAGCTTGCTGCCAAAAGGAATCCGCTGATACAAAAGCCAATCACTTGTCTGGTGTCAGTTTTGATGATCCTGTATGCTTCTTTGTACGAGCGTACACCCATGACATTACACAGTGGCTTAATCCACTGCTTCCTGGATGATACGTACGCTACACAAAAGAAGAGGATATGAATATCGTCTTCTTTACTACTAAACTGCATGTCTCACTATTTGTTGGCTCCACTGGCTTAACCCATCGTGCTAGGGTTACATTCGTTTTCAGCATTCCTACCAAAATTTCAAATAAAGGCTTTTGGCCAAAGGTGGTCTGACCTCATCTAGGAATTCCTCAAAGTATGGAAAATCCTTGTGAGCCAAACAATTGTTTGTAATAGAACCACGTGCATGACTATTGGAGAGGTTGCATGTTATATAAGCCCAAAATTTCATTTTTACCAGTTTCTTATAACATTGCGTCAGACATAGGGGCTCTTCACAAAAATGTGGCAGCCCAATTCTACAAAGCCATGTTCGCACATGTTTCAACCATGCATTGGAATTATGCAAATCCAAACTCATTATTTCTGAAAGACCATCTCTGTAATCTCCGAGCTCTGGTGTACACCAGAGTCTCACCCAATATGAAAGTGGGCGTAGGATTGCATAATGGTCTGTGCGTTTCATGTTTAGGTCAAGCATTAAAGGTAGAAGTGGGGTGCGTTTAGGTAGTATTAAAAGACTTCTATAAAAATTGTTTTCGCTTTTCTGAAAAAGATTCCCAGCTGTTGGGCCCCAAATTTCTGCGCCATATAGCGCTGCAGACTGGGCCTCAAACTTAAACACTTCTAATGCTGGAGATACAGATTGACTAAGACTCGCCCCATGTTCTTTTTAAAATAGGCAAAGTATTCTGAGTCAAAAGTGTTTTGCTCTTCTCTGCTTGGGTTTTCCATGAATTCTTTGAATCAAGAGAAACACCCAAGTAGGTAAAATTTGACACTATTTCCAATTTCTGTTTGTTTAAAAAGAAGTTCCCCTTAAAAGTTTTATGCGGGTTTAAGTGCATACATTTGTTTTTTTTCGTATTTATCTCTAGGCCTTTTTTATTGCAGTATAGTTGGAATGAATTTAAAAGAGTTTGCAGACCTTTGGGTGTCTGTGAAATTAGGATTGTATCGTCCGCAAATAAGAGTGCAGGGACCCTTTCTCCAATCAGCTTGGGTGAATCATTGTTGCACTCCTCTAGGTGGGCTGGGATGTCATTAACAAACAATGAAAAAAGCGCGGGAGCCAGCAAGCACCCTTGGCGGACTCTACGCATTATTGGAACAGATTTTGACAATTCTCCATTTGGCCCCCAACGCACTATTGCATAATTCTTTTCATGAAGTCTTATGATCTGTTGGAGTAAGCAGACGGGCAACCCCTGCAAATACAGACAATCCCATAAACGATCACGCAAAACTAAATCGAAAGCCGCCCTTAGGTCTACAAATGCCACATAAATATGCCCTTTCCGTAAAAAAACATACTTCCAACAAAGGCAACAAAATCTAAAAACTTGATCAATCGTGCTTATACTACTCCTGAACCCAGCTTGGAACTTTGTAAGTATGGCATTCTCGTCCATCCAAGAATTCATACGTAATAAAATGTGCCTGGCAAATATCTTTTGTAAAATAACCATTAAACCGATCGGACGATAGTTTGACGGGTCATTCCTATCGCCCTTTTTAAAAATTAAAATGATTTCCGCACCCCTCCAGCTGTCAGGAAAACCTACACCAGTAACTAGAATATTAAAACGCCGATTAATATTAGGTGCCCAGACATTAATCTCATGTTTAAAAAGGTCGCCTGGGATTTTATCTAGACCTGGTGCCTTACCATTTTTAACTAGATTAATGGCTAACTCAGGGGCATATTATCAAGGACAGGCGATACATTATCGCTGCTTGTATCGGCAGGAAACTGCCGATAAAGCGGCGATAATGGCCTTGATAATATGCTCTATGAATTCCAATCGAAGCCCTGTTAGATGTGTTCACATCTAACATGGGCTTCAAATTGGAATTCATAAGTCCCCCAGATGGCCTGCCTCTAACTGAGGGTACTGCCTCTATATCGAAGGTCCTATATCCGACTCTATGTGGCATTTACAAGGCCCATGTTTCCTGTAGAAAACAGATGTCACTGGAGTCTATATAGCTGCTCCATTCAGGATCACAAAGATTTTTCCACAGGCCCGCTATGTTCCAGGATATCATTTTTATATTTGATGGAATACAACCCAACCTTTCTACATTAGGTCCATCCAAAATTATCTCTTGAGAACCCTCCGTTGGAACAGTAGTTGCCCCTATTATTTCTACTGTAGCACCCAATATTAGGGGCGGATTATGTCTCACCTGAACATCAATATCTAATGCCTCCATGTTCACCAGCTGGGCAACTGTTTCAGATTGGGGATCATGTCTCGCCTGTACGTCAATATCTAATACCTCCATGATCACCAACTGGGCAACTGTCTCGGTTTGGGAATCAGTGGTGTCATTACCCCCACCTCATCGTCAGGAATTAAAGACATTGATGAGGTTAGTCAATCAACCATCTCCAGAGTTGGTAAATCCCAGAATCTATTGGAGATGTGAAGAGGCAGTGGTGTTTCCACCCTTCTACCTACACCCTTGATAGTTGATCGATAAAAATACCAAAGTGGGAGAGCATTAATATTAGTGTTTACCTTCTCTGTTTCATCACATATTCTCAATAGGTGACGTACTGTATTAGGGCGATTAAAGTTTTAGACTATGCAGTCCCCTTCTATGTCCTTCCTTTGTTCACCAACCCAGCCTACCCTACGGACCATAATGATCTCATTCGCTTTTTGCGGGCTAAATCCTTTTGTAACCAATCCACAGCCTTGTTCGTAAGTGAATACCAGGATTCAGATTGATCTCTCTTTAGCGGGGGTACTCTTGTCAGAACTAAAACATATGGACATGCTGCTGGAGGTAATCTCAGATTGTCACTATTAGGGGTGACATTAGGATCACTAGACTTTAGGGTGTTCCTAGGCATGTTGCCATTACTAGGAAAGTGCAAATTCCCAGGTACTTGATCCAACCTTCTACCACCTAGACTCGAGATGTTAGTTCGAGGTTCGGACTCATTTAAGGATCGAGTATTCACACTTGGGTCAGCCATTACAGACAAGGGGACTACCACTGGGTTGGCCAAAGCATTCATACCAATGGGCACCTCTTTATTTCTAGCTACACTCAAAGTTTTCTCCACAAAGGCTTTCGTACCTTCCTCGAAAACATCTTTCCCCATTTTGATCATAACCTCCAGATCCATTAGACCCAAATGTATGCCTTTAATTTTATCGTCTAGGTCCTTCATTCTAGAAACCATAAGGTAATTTATTTGCTCCTGTATAGTCTGAAGGGTAGATTTAAAAATTTCAGCAACAACAGATTCCAGCGACTCAACTATGCTATTGGCACCAATGGTAGGCAAGGAATAAGCCATCTCAGTTTGTGTGCCGAACGATCTACTTTTGTGGCTTAAATTGTCTCTTACTTCCGCCTGACTGGTCATTGGATTCTGTTTTACCCCCACACCTCCCTTTTTGTTATATGTCCTTTTCCTTTGCAGCAAGGGTTTTGCTTTAGTTTTTTCCTGAGTCCCTTTGCGAGCCCCCCTCTGCCTAGTCACCATCGGCTGTGATAAAGATACCTCAGAATCTGCCTGGGATCTATCTGAAATCCAAGTGGAGACCACTGTTGTCATATCTGATGAACGCACAGGAGATGAAATATGCACACATGGTAATTGTGGTGTGTTTATAGAGGCTAATGGGCTAATGGCTTGATAAGAAGCTAAAGCTTACGGATCCAAGGATAGCCTTTTTTCCACGAGTGCAATCTCATGGCTAATAAGCGATTCTGCACGATGGAAAAAGCAATCCAAGGTTCCAGTTAAGCATTTCTGTTTGTTCATTTTAGTGCCCAAATATTCAATAGCAACTCAATATTCATCTATGTAACTGTGTTAGGATAATCACCAAATTTTACTGTGAATAGCAGGAGATAATGGAAACTAAGCCACAACAACTGGAACCCAGCTGTTATCAGGGGTAATAGACAAAGAGCAACAAAAATCCCTGGTTTACCACAAGTGCTTATAGAAAACAACTCAACAGAGGAGGAACAATACAATCCCACTGGCCCGGCCACTCATAGGACAAATGGCCAAACCTAATACTAGTACTAATAATAATATAGCAGAGTCAATAGTATATAACAGTCAGTGTTCCAAACCTAATCCTTAATATCACAGATACCTAGGATAAGAGCCAAGGGAGGTGGCCCAGCCCGGCCTCGTCAGGCCCCGGACGGCCACAGACGGTCCCGCCCTTGTCCCGGGCTTAGCCCGGCGCGGCCCGCGCGCGGTCCTGCGGCGCGGGGCTGCCCTCTGCTTAAAGGGCCTCCAGGTACAGAAATGGCGGTCGCGTCTTCCGCCACTGAGGAGCCTGGGGGATGTAGCCCCCTCCGCACTGCGGCTGCGAGGATGTGGAGTTGCGGCGGTGGGAGGGAGACCAGGACGACTGGTGGCGAGGCAGGGAGAAAAGGTAAGTTCAACAATGCCCCCTCGAGTGTCCTTAAAGCGCACGCTCCACCGGGGCTGCCCTCTGCTTAAAGCGCCTCCGGGCGCGGAAATGGTGGTGGCGTCTTCCGCCGCTGAGGAGCCTGGGGGATGTAGTCCCCCTCACCACTGCGGCCACGAGGATGTGGAGTTGCGGCAGCGGGAGGGAGACCAGGACGACTGGTGGAGAGGCAGGGAGCAAAGGTAAGGTAAAAAATGCCCCCTCGAGTGTCCTGAAAGCGCCCGCTCCACCGGGGCTGCCCTCTCGGGTTACCGTACACTATAATCTCACTTGTAAATTATTCTACTGATTGATAGTTTTCCTGCATCTAAAAACATTTTTTTTAAAAGCTGTTACACAGGCTACAACAAACACAGTCTCTAGTTGTTGAAGACGGACATATGCTGGCCGGCACAGCCTTATACCTAATGATTTTAGAATCGGGACAAGCCATATCTTGCTCTGTACAAAATAAAATTAGCAGAAAAACAAAACATGTATGGTAGATTGGTCAGAAGTGTCATCACAAGGACATTTACAAAGCTGTTTCGCCCAATCATTTGTAGTAGGAAAACTGAGTGATCTGTGCAGGGTACCCAATCTAAAGCGGATCAACAAAAATCTATCATAATCAATTGTTATAAGACGTAAGTATGGCTGCAAGCTGAAAGTAGTTAATAGTAGATTATGTGCTTGAACCATTTGTTTACTCATTTCAATGTACAATCTCCGTTCACTCAGAAAACTCAGATAGTTTCTTTTAAGATCTTTCCTACTGATACTAGTCATGGTCATTGGGTCATCATAGAATTCATGAAGACCTATATTATATAAAAATGTTTTGACATACAATAACCATTTAATACAATTCACCCCATCCAAGGCCCTACAATCATCTAGAATTCCTCGGCTAAGACTTGTTTCATAAGTTATCCATATCCTGTGCCACAACAGAACCGGTTGGATCTTTATAATGTCTTCCAAATATGTGAGACCCAGTTCCGTGTGGCAGATAAAAGAAGAGGCAGTGTTTGGGAACATCAACAAAAATCTTCAAAAAAGATATTTTCAGCTGTCTGCAGTGAACTTACATCCGCATAGCCCCATATACCGGCCCCATATGTGGCGACAGTGACAGATTTTGCTTTATAGATATCTAATAGTTCTACAGTGGGACGCCTACCCAGTTTCCTACTAAACTTTGTTAAAACAGAAAGGGTCTTAATGTATAGCAATCTCCTGGCTTTAACAGCCTGCACCCATGACCCTGTACGGTCAAACACGATTCCGAGATAGGGAAATAGCTTTGTATTTTCTATCTGATTTTATCAATAAATATGGATTTCATCTTTGTACATCCTGACCCACAATTCATTACTAAAAGTTTTCGAAGAATTAATAGTAAGACCTCTTTCAGTTATAAAATTTGCAAAGCTAGTTACCACCCTTTGCAGTCCCAAGGGGGTTCGGGCCATTAGGACCGCATCGTCCGCATATAACAATGCGGGAATGGGACGATTACCTGCCACAGGGAAATCCTTACATTCTTTTACCAGAACCTTTTCAAGATTATTTGTGTACAACATAAAAAGAAACGGGGCAAGGACGCAGCCTTGCCTCACGCCTCGTTTTACTTTAAAGTGTCCCGTGCATTCCCCGCCCATCCCAAACCATACCCGTGCCCTTGCCCCCAAATAAAACTCTCTTATAAAAGCGATTAGGACTAAATTCACTCCCAATTCTTCTAAAATCGATCACAGTTTATTATGCCTTACACAATCAAATGCTGATGATAAAACGACAAAAGCCCTGCTCAATTGTGCCCAGCTGGAGGCCAAACTGGAGGTCACTTATCACTGAATGTTGCTCTGCCCACTCCTGTAGTCTATTTAAAATGACCTGCCCCACTATTTTCACCTTCGAGTCCAGTAATGATATTGGTCGGTAACAGGCCGGCTCAATTCTATCGCCTTTTTTTATAAATCGGCACAAGGATGGACTCACACCATGTTTCGATCAGACCCCCGGAAATGGATGCATTAAATACTTGTGTCAAGAGGGCCCCATAATGGTATATTGGCTTTAAAAATTTCAACAGGGACGCCATCCGGGCTGGCAGCCTTTCCTCCCCGACTTGCAGCAATGGCCATGTTTACTTAACTCAACTCAAATACAAGTGCAGCCTGATGATTCCTTAAGACTGTGGCATATTCCCCTTCGGCACCCCTTGACAAAATACCATAGTCCACCACTTGACCCTCCTTTTCCTGTGTGGCTAGGGGTGGTTTGTCATACAGAGTCGAGAAATGCTCAACCCATCTATGTTCCGGGACTGCCAACTCTATAGTGGCTGCGTCCTTATCTCTGAGGAAAGGTAAGTTAACTACTTTCCAAAATGCACTAGAGTCTTTAATAATGGTTGCATCACGGAGGGCTGTCAGGCTTCGGCCTTCAAACTTTCTCTTCTACACTTTAGGGCACGATAATAGTCCTTTCTTACCTCTCTGATCTTGTCTCTATCTATAGGATCGTTATGTAGTGCAAGCTTAAGATTTCTGTACGCCCTAGTGCAGTTAACATCAAACCATCCCTTTTTTCTTTTACATTTATTGTTGCAGTTTACACTAATTGTCAGAGCCTTCTTATTATAGTCTGTAATTTTGTTGAAACTATCAATAATTTCTTTAGAAAAGGACCGCTTGAGCCTGTTCCAAGTGAGGTTGCCCCACCTCCGCTGCTCCTGCCCGCCGTGGCCAGGACCCTGCCCTGCTGAGTGCCGCGCACTGCCTTCGCACACCCCGCTTTCACCGCTGCTTGTCTGCTGCGGTGTGCCTGTTCCCCCCCTGTGTTTTCTGTGCGCCTGCTGCTTTGTACTGTCCACTAGCCCCCCTGGTATTTTCTCCCGTTTTCCGACCGTTTTTGCCTCCACTCGTATCTTCACCTATTCCCCCCGCTGTGTATCTTGCCTCCTCTTGTTATTTCTCCTGTCTCCCCCCGGTCCTTAACCTGTCCCCCCTCGCCTTTGCTCACTTGCCTCCCCCCTTTTTGCCTTCTGTACCCCTTGCCCCCTTACCTCCTGTCCGCTCCCTCGAGCCGCCCTCCTTCCCGCCACTGCCCCCCGGCGTCTCCACCCCCCCCTGCCCATTGGCCGCCCCGCTCCCGCCACCCAGCTGACCCGCCCTCCCGGCTCCTCACTTATGACGCCCCCAGAGCGACCGCGCAGCGGACGCGCGCAGCGGGAGCACCGATTGAGCGCCGAAGGTGCGCCAAAGGTAAGCCCGTCTGCGCCCGTCCGCGCCTGGACCGCGCCCAGTGCCAGGACCCCTGCCCTCCACCGCCGGAAGCCGACCCGATGGACCTACGACGCCACCGACCTCAACGCACTCAACACCGGCCGAACCCCGGGCTGTTACCGAGCCACACCGAGACGCACCCACGGACCCTTCAGCTGCCACTCCTGCAAGTTCACCTGCAACCGGACCCACGCCACACCAGCACCCACCAAGCCGACCTCCAGCAGCACCCACCTGAAGTGCATCCTGCTCAACACCCGCTCCGTCCACAGACACGCCGTCGAGCTCTGGAACCTGCTCGACACCACAGACCCAGACGTCGCCTTCCTCACGGAAACCTGGATGAACGCCTCCTCAGCGCCCGACATCGCCATCGCCATCCCAGAGGGCTACAAGATCACCCGGAGAGACCGCGCCAACCAGACCGGAGGAGGCATCGCCATCATCCACAGGAACACCATCCGCATCACGACCAACACCGACGACACCCTCGCACCTGCCGAACACCTGCACTTCCAGATCCACGTCAACCCCAAGACCACCCTCAGAGGCACCCTCATCTACAGGCCCCCGGGACCACGCACACAATTCAGCGAGGGCATCGCCGACTTCATCAGCCCGCACGCCCTCCTCTCCGCCGACTACATCCTCTTTGGGGACCTCAACTTCCACCTGGAGAACAACAACGACCGCAACACCACCACCCTGCTAGACAACCTCGCCAACCTCGGACTCAAGCAACTGGTGACCACTCCCACCCACTACGCCGGACACACTCTCGACCCGATCTTCTCTTCCAGCAAGGACACCGCCTTCAGCCACGCCACGGGACTCCACTGGACGGACCACAGCTGCGTCCACTTCAGCTTCAGGAGGACCACGCTCCACCATCACCAGCAACAGGCTCCCCGCAGAAGCTGGAACAAGATCACTGCAGACCAGCTCGCTACTTCCCTGAACAAGAACCCTCCCACCAGCACAACAAACCCCAGCCAACCAGCCACCAACCTCACGAAATGGATCAGCGACTGCGCAGACGACCTCGCCCCGCTGAAGACCCCGTCGAACAGACCCGGCAGCAAGAAAGCCCCATGGTTTAACGACGAACTCAAGAGCTCCAAGAAGAACTGCAGAGCAATCGAGAAAACCTGGCGCAGAGACCCAACCCCGGACAACATGACTGCCCTCAAGCTCGCCACCCGAAAACACCACCAGCTGATCCACGCCACCAAGAAAACCGCATTCAAGGAACGACTGGACAACAACGCACACAACAGCAAGGAACTCTTCAACATCGTGAAAGAGCTCTCCAACCCCAACGCGGAAACAACGACATCACCCCTTCGCAAGACCTCTGCAACTCCCTCGCCTCCTACTTCCACAACAAGATCGCGGACATACACAACAGCTTCAGCACTCAACCGACGCACGCCACGACCGAACCACCTCCCCCCACCACCAACCTCTGCACCTGGACCCCGATCAGCACCGAAGACACCATCCGCACGATGAACTCCATCCACTCCGGATCTCCGACAGACCCCTGCCCTCACCACGTCTTCAACAAGGCCGACGCTGTCATCGCACCCCACCTGCGGGACATCATCAACACCTCCTTCGACATCGCCACCTTCCCGGAGAGCTGGAAGCACGCCGAACTCAGCGCCCTACTCAAGAAACCATCCGCAGACCCAACCGACTTCAAGAACTACCGCCCCATCTCGCTGCTCCCGTTTCCGGCCAAAGTCATCGAGAAGACCGTCAACAAGCAACTGGCCGCCTTCCTCGAGACGAACGGTTCCCTCGACCCCTCGCAGTCTGGCTTCCGGGCCAACCACAGCACCGAGACTGCCCTGATCACAGCCACCGATGACATCCGAGCCCTGCTCGACAACGGAGAAACAGCGGCCCTCATCCTCCTGGACCTCTCCGCGGCCTTCGACACTGTCTGCCACCGTACCCTAGTACAGCGCCTCAGCAACGTCGGCATCCAGGAGAAGGCACTGGAGTGGATCATCTCCTTCCTCGCCTGAAGGACACAGAGAGTCCGCCTCCCCCCGTTCAGATCGGAAGCCACCGAAGTCATCTGCGGCGTTCCTCAAGGCTCCTCGCTCAGCCCAACACTCTTCAACGTCTACATGAGCCCCCTCGCAGCCATCGCACGCCAGCACAACCTGAACATCATCTCCTACGCCGACGACACCCAGCTGATCCCCTCCCTCACTAACGACCCCGCCACTGCCAGAGCCAACCTGCACGAAGGGATGACAGACGTAGCCAAATGGATGTCGAACAGCCGCCTGAAACTGAACTCGGACAAGACGGAAGTCCTCATCCTGGGATCCTCACCCTCCGCTTGGGACGACTCCTGGTGGCCCCCCGCCCTGGGCAGCGCACCCAAACCAACAGACCACGCACGCAACCTGGGCTTCATCCTGGACTCCTCCCTCTCCATGACCAGACAAGTCAACGCCGTCTCCTCGTCATGCTTCAACATCCTGCGCATGCTACGTAAGATCTTCCGATGGATCCCCACCGAGACCAGGAAGACGGTCACCCAGGCCCTCGTCACCAGCCGTCTGGACTACGGCAACTCCCTCTACGCCGGAACCACCGCCAAACTCCAGAAGAGACTCCAGCGGATCCAGAACACCTCAGCACGACTCATCCTGGACATCTCCCGCCGCAGCCACATCTCCGGACACCTGAGAGACCTGCACTGGCTCCCGGTCAACAAGAGAATCACCTTCCGGCTCCTCACCCACGCACACAAAGCCCTACACAACCAAGGACCAGGATACCTCAACAGCCGCCTCAACTTCTACGCTCCCAAACGCCAGCTTCGTTCGACCAGCCACGCCCTCGCCGCCGTCCCCCGCATCCAAAGAGCCACCACAGGAGGAAGGTCCTTCTCCTACCTGGCTGCCAAGACTTGGAACTCCCTTCCGACCCACCTCCGCCTGACCCAGGACCACCTCGCCTTCAGGAAGCAGCTCAAGACCTGGCTGTTCGAGCAGTAGCGGACCCCCCCCCAGCGCCTTGAGACCCTCCGGGTGAGTAGTGCGCTATATAAATGCTCTGATTGATTGATTGATTGATAGATGAAGTGTGTTCATCCAGGCAAGCTTTAAAGTTGTCATAGCAATTTGTTACTACTCCTGCCATAAATTCTACGGGTACCACTTTTTCCCTGCTTAGGGCATAACCATTTTGCCTCGACAATGAAATGTTCTCCAACATCAAATTAGGGCTCCTCGCCTTGCTTGCATTTTGTCTAAACAGCGAAATGATCACACTTTGAGGGAAATGATCACCTTACACAATTTGATGGTTACAGAACTCCTCAACAATCGATCCATAACGGTTAGATACCAAGAGGAAATCTATTGTAGTGAGAGCTCCACGCCTATTAAACGTGGGGCAAAAAGGTACAGGTGGGCTACATAAAGTGTTTGCGTACCCCAGATCAAATTCGAATATTATCTCATTCAGAGAGTCACCATACCTAGTATGTGGAAAATGGGGGGTAGTGGACTCCATATCATATGTGATACCACAATTCCCATTGTCTGAATATTGATAGCGGACAGTGTTAAAGTCCCCCTCCCCAGACTATATTCAGATCTTTACTGCCCGACTCCTGCAATTTAAGCAGATGGTCACTTATCGCCTTCAACACCTCTTCTAACATAGGATGAGGGGTATTATTATAGTAGTTCACAAGTATTACAACGCAAGTTGTGTCTACCGCTAATCTAATGATTTGAAAAAAGCAATCATCAACAATGATATCAGCCTTTACAAAAGTTACTAGATTTGAGACGTAAGTAAATAGCCCTGCTTTAGCTCTACCATGTTTGGAAGCTATAGCAGTAGTATACAAGGTCTTATATCCATTAATGTGTATTGGTTCCATTGTCCAGGTTTCCTGAACACTAAAGACATCAAATTGTTGTATGAATTTATTCCACAGGACATTGGTCACCTTGGATTTTAGACCTGCCACATTCCAAAACATAAAATTGCATCTGCCCTTTCCACTGGTAATTGTGTTAGATACGAGACTTTCATCTGAGCTTAAAGTCGGGGTATTGTCTCTCACTGTTATAATGAGCACTTCTTCAGTAAATACACGATTTACATTGCTGAGCGGGGCTATCAGGTCCACCTCCATAGTTACCTCTTGTGCTACAGTACCATGCGTATCAAGTAAAACCTTACCCCTCACAACAGACTCATCATTAAGTACGTTGATCATGTGAATATTATCCTGTTGTTGTAGCTCCATGCCCTCTCCAGTATGTACTATGGCCTGTCTATGGACCTGGATTAGATCAGACAAAGGTTCAGGCGCCCACATTCCAGATTTACAATTATTAAAAACTTCCGGACCTTTCAGTCAGTCTACTTCCTCCAGAGGGGCGAACTGACTTGACACCGGGATATTAAATATGGACCTACACTCATCTACAAGCCTGTCCTGGAAAATGCAACAGTGTAAGATGATCACCTTTGGATCCACCTGCGTAGTTGCTGCTAACTTCTACTCTGTATTTGGGTTTAACTCAAGTATTGTGCTACACTATTTCAGGGAACACATTCAGCAATCATTGATGTATTATATATCCATAACCTACATGATATTGTCATTATTATCTGTTGGATGTGTCCCATCTTGGATCTACGGTCGGTCAGATCTGTAGCAGATGTATGCCCCTGCACTGTTCACCTCCTGGGTCTGAATGAAATGTCCCGTCAAGACCCAGCTGCTTGCTGATGTTATTTGCCTCATATGCTGAGAATTTCCATTGCAAAACTGTCCCATAAATCTGGAAAGCTTCTTGTAGCAGAGAAACGTTCATGTGCCTTAATGGTTTGGGAAGTTTCTCTCCTGTTGCCAGCCTAAGCTTTTCTCTAATGACTGGCCTGACCCTCCCCAAACCTGACCCCATGCATCAGTGCATCAATAGAAATCTGCAACACAGCCTGATCCTGACCTGTTCAACCGTCCGGCCTAACAACCACAGAGTAAGGAACTTCTCCAAACGTAGGTCAAATCTTTGTTGTGCGGGCTCCAAGGCCTCCGAACTTCCCTACGAATTATGTCATTCATTAGTCCTTTCATTGTTGGGTGCAGACACCGAGGTTCCTCTTGACATGCCATGAATAACAGGGCTCTTGGAAAAGGTACTGTAGTACCTGATTTTACTGAGAACCATCAAGGAACAGCTGCAGTCTGCCTCCTGCCCTGAGAAATGTAGGAACAGAAGAAAATACAGAAAAATGTAGAAACAAATGTCATACCATTAGCAAAAATTACATAACCCTTCAAATATTTCGATTGTAAGTGTGACCAACAGGGAGTTGCATTATCCATGCCTGATTGCAGAATTAGGTCTGAGAAAGTGATTGCACCTGGCTGGTAGAGCTGGAGCACAAGAGTGCGGAGCCCCATCTGGTGAAAGGCATTAAGTGATTGTGATGGCTGAATCTTAGCAGTTGCTCCACAGAGATGTGTAAGTGGGTCTCGACCACTGGGAAGTGTGAGTGTATTTCACTTGTGACAGAAAAGAGAGTAAAAAGCACCATCTCCAACTTAATGATAACACAGCTGGGCTATGTTGAAGGCCCTGGTACCAGAGGGAATCTTCCTATGGAAAAACACATCCAAAATTAGCACAATATACTTCCCTTATCACTTGACGCTTAGGGTATTGAAGCCGAGCAATGCAAGGCTTAATCAGGGAGATGGTGTGGGGTTATAGACTGAGGGGCAGATCACTGTGGATGTTCTCTTGCATCACCCATAGAACCAGACACATTTCCAGATTTACGAGAAATCATAAATCTGGTGTTCCTATGCAACACCCATGGAACCAGACGCATTTCCAGATTTAGGAGAAATCGTAAATCTGGAAATGCGTCTGAATGCTACGATTCTCCAGGGGAGGTGACGGGAGGCACAACCAGGGGAAATTTATTAAATTCTCCTCGTTTCTTTTCCTCTTCTATGCGTGCTGTACACATAGAAATCACCTCTGGTGATTGGTTATGTACAGGAAGGTGTCCCTTCCTGCACATAAACGATCTACCCACGCCACGACGCAGGCATCCTTGCACCATGGTGCAAGGGTGTATGCGCTGGCACATGGCAGCAGTTTGTGCACCAGCGCAGGGGGAAGCACAGAGATGCAACATATTGTTGTAAATATGTCACATCCCTGTGCTTTGAAAGTGACTCAGTGTGGCGCAGGCAAATGGCTTGCGGCATACACTGAGCCACTTTCCTTGTAAATCTGACCCCTAGTCCTCAATAAACCAATTAGCACAATATAATAACAGAATGGCCAGCCAGTGCCTAAGCTTTTGACCTGAAAAAGTACTTTGCTTTTCAGCATTACTGTGGAAAGTAACCCTAGGCTAGTCTCATTGGACAAGCTTTCAGGATACCTTTAATGCCACTATCTCCCTTTTCGACCCTGTTGCTTCTTGGTAGTGTGTTCGAAATTTCGCAGTCATCAGTGGAGAGTCCGTCGTGCAGCAGTTTTTAGCTGGAACACACCACTTATGGGGTGAGGGGTACATTTGGTCTGTGTTTGCAGAATTAAGAGATCTGGTGAGTGGAATCAGCGCCAAATGCAGAGGCTGGCAGTTTCTGCCCCAGCTTTATACTAAAGTTGCACACAGTAGTTGTGTATTCCAAGAATCAGCTCTGAGGCTGGTTCTGGACAGTTTTGCCAATTTGTTTATTCCACCCATATTGGGGCAGCCATGGTCTTTGTCAGAAATCGAGGGCAGGAAAGTGGGGTAAAGCACGGTGTATAAAGGAGAAACTTAAAACAAAGGCACCAAAGTAAAGCAAACACATTTTGTTGTGTAGTTGCTACAAATCTATATAGGATATGCACGTTTTAGACAACATAAACTAAGGGATTGGTGTCCAGACTGATTCCAGACACACCCAAAGGATATGTTGGTATGTAGACCAGCTAGCTCACAGTGCCACTACAAGCCCCACAACCTTACCAAAGAGAGAATAGCTTCTGACAACTATCGAACATGACAACCTTGACCCTTCAGGGATCGTAAAAACCGTACAGTACTTTTTCTCAGTCACTCCTGCTTACTTGCTCTCGGAGATATATACAGAATAAATGATGGGGACGTTTTCGGTAAGCATTTATTGGTGTCCACCACCTAGTCGTGAACTCGTCTAGGAAAATTATTACCAATCCCGATGAGACCGCCTGTCTCTAATAGTGGTCGCCATCCATCTCAGTCTAAATCTTGTGGTGACTCACCAGTAAGTCATACTGTTTATCTTTATTGTATTCTTTTATATTGCTGTGTGGTATGTTCATTCCCCTACCTCTGCCCTTACTCATATTATATTTCTTGCTCAGTTCCTTAGATCGGTCAGCATTCCGATATCTCGATCTTTAGTCAGACACTTGGACTCCTCTTATTTGTATTGCAGTACAACAGAGGGTAAGCCTTCCTCTCCTAGGTGTTAGTCTGTCTGGGATCTTTTGTTATCGTCCTCTTGGTGTAGGGCTTCACAATAGTGAACGTGTGATTATTCTTGCAGCGATATCTACTATTTTGATCCAGAGCCCCGCCCCATGTTTTCTATGGTGTATCTATATGTCTGCATATATCCGCTGTTTTTAGCACTGTGGTAGGATTCTAACTTCTATTTTCTCTGTTGGTGCTTATAACCCTATACATCTGTTTCTGTCTAATGGTTGTTGCAGCACATGTATTGTATACTAGAACGACGCTGGTTCAATAAATGCTTACTGAAAAAGTCCCCATCATTTATTCTGTATATATCTACGAGAGCAAGTAAGCCCGAGTGACTGAGCTGTTTCTGCACTTATGGAGATTATCTTATTTTTTCTTTTATATCTATTTCTGTATATATTCTTAACTCTTCTTTCTAAGCTCTAAAATATTATTGATGCTGCATCTGATTTGAATTATTATATAACTTGTTGTCCCTACAGACTTATGAGGTATGTATGCATATAGAGCCCCTTACATTGCACATTCAGGAATTGTGCACAAACATGGGATGGCTGTTGGCCACAGTTACAATTTATTTCTCAGCGCCCTGATGAAGGAATTGGCTGTAAACTTCCCACCTCCGCAACGCGCGTCCGCACATTTCTTGTGTATTTGTTATTGTTATGTATTGTAATTTTATGCATGTCATTGTATATTTTTTGTTGTTTCTTTATTGATCTATTTATTTATGTTTGTGTTTTACTTCTACTTTTGAAATACACAATGTTTATTGTCTCTCATCATGGTTATGGGGCTCCATAACAACTGAGTCCACTGTTGCTGGATTTTATGTCAAATCTATGTATATGTGTGATATTTAAATGTTATTTATACAAATGATTTATACTCATTGAAAATGATATTATCCTTTTAAAATTACTTGTCTTTGGGACATGAGTATTTATGGATTTGTTACCTTTTTTGAAAGTATGTTCTATGGGGGGACTGTTCCTGTTGTTAGGTATTGGCATATAGATACATGACAATAATAATGCGTACTCCTGCGATGCAACCCTACAAGATGTACCTAAGTGTACCTAGCATGCATGTAGGTGTATAGCCAAGAATGCCCCTAGGAAAGAGCCCTTCACATTACCTGATGTAAGAGAACGAAGGACCCTATCTTGGACACCTAGCAAGGGATGTCAGACCACTGCTTGCTGGTGTGTCTGCGTGCTGGGACTTCAGCGTCTGTGTTAGAATGGAAGTCTTTCTCCTCTGGTTTGCCCAGCAAAGGGGTGGTGCTTATATACCGGACGGTACTCTCAGAGGTTCAACCTAGATGTGTCATAGCACTGTGGGCATATTGGGGACCCTTGTACAGAGTTATTATGCAGAAGATCGTAATCCTGCTGTGATACCTAGAATCATCATGCATAATAAGTTAGGCTAGTTTTCAGAGAAAACCACTCAACATTTATGCAGCACTTAACAAGGTAGAAGGTCAGTGCTAGAGCCGTTATGTAGAACAATGGTAGGACAATTGTAGGTAAAAGGTCATGCAACTACCTAGGCCTATATTGGGGTACATTGGGGCCCACCACACACCAAATGCTAAATGATGCCTTTTTAAAGAGCATAAAAAGACATTGCTAAAATATGAGCATAAAAACATGGCGTGTGTTAAAAAATAGTCAATATACTGTTAGACTGACTAAGCATGCGGAAAGCTATAGTGTTCAGTGAGAGCAAAAAAGGAAAAAAAATCATGTTTTCGAATTCCAATTTAGGTTGTTTTTTTTAAAAGTCTGAATTGTGCCCAGCACATGGAGAGCCATATGTCTATGTGTCCTGTGTGGGAGACGTAACATCACTGCTGCTTGCCTTCGCAGATGAGGGTCCCTGTAACACCTCTTGGATCAATGTCAATGGAGCAAAGGAGATACTCTCCTGTTCCTAAAGCTGTTGCTGTGGAAGCACTTGATGCTTGTAAGCCTGGTCCATTCCGACAGGAGCTGAAGCATCCCATGGAGGCTCTAAGAATTGCCAACATCAGAATTGGAATACACTGCGGACACTGCATTACATGGGCTTTTAATGGGTCTAGTAGTACATCCATGTCCGGAGGCGCAACCGACGGAGGTGTTGCATTCATATCCGCAGAATAAGCAGCAGAGTACAGCCAAGACACAGTCGACCCAGACTGATCTGAATGACAGACACCAATGCTCGCTTATCTCCCTGACAAATTATAGAACCGCTTAACGAACTCTAGCAGTCTGAACAACTAAGAGAGACTTCAGTGTCCCCACTTCTGCATCTAAATCTGTAAGGTAATTCCCAAGATCCATGGATGTATTCCTTACCCAAAGCTTCATACCTGCCTTTTCGTGGTACTGTAGACAATATGAAATTGGAATGTTGTTGCTGACAATGTTATATTCCCATGGATTAACCTATCTGTGGAAGGTGACTCGGCCACGATGAAAGGTAATTGGTCTAATATTTTAATGCGCAACATTGTATATTTTGCATCTCTTTGTGTGTGCCATTGTTGTCTGCCTGCCCGTTAAATTATAAGCAGAGAACAGAAATGTACTGTTGATATATCGCCAAGGCACATGACCAGAGCGCAATGACTGTAGTGTCCAGCTTAATAAAAGGATGGACCGTAACTGTGATTGTCCATGTTGAAGAATGTGCATGTCCTGTCCTATTATATCTATTGCGGAAGAGAGGAGTTGACCTAAAATCTAGGGTGGCCGACCTCGAATCTGGGCAGGTATACACCTGTTACAACGCAATTTTTACTCCGCACTACCACTACAACGCGACCATTACAACGCATACCATTACAACGCATTGCGCTGGGGGGCGCTCTAGGATAGGGAATAAGTTTAATTTTCTATCCAACACCTTCCCTAGTGTCCACGGGGACTGGAGTTGGAATAGAAAATTATACTTACCACTATCCAGCACCTCTAAGCGCTATGCGTTGTAACGGTATTCGTTGTAAATACCGCGTTGTAATGGTATGCGGAGTAAAAGTATGCGTTGTAACGCCATACATCCATCTGGGCAATGACGCTGAACATCCTGTGATTCTGGACAAATCACATAATCTACCCATGCCTAACAAAAATGAATGTGACCTTATGTAATGCAACTGGTGCTATGTAAAGTGCTCTAATACTCGGTTTGGGTCAAGTTCGCGCTATATAAAACTTTGCAAAAAAAAGATTTTTTTATACCAAATGTTGCCCAGTGTACAAATCCTGGATGTTAGTGTGGTCATGCAATTGTCGACCACTACCAAAGCCTTTTCTAGGTTAACACTATCAATTTTACGCAGTCTCTCCACAGCTTCCTGTTGAGAAATCTTCCATACTTCATTGTAAATAGTGTACAAGAAGCGTTTACCACGTGGTTTCCGGGGATACATTTACAAACTGCTCTGAGGGGGTGGTCGATATATGTACGGCTCCTGTGCAAGAGGGGAGGGGAAATGGGGCAGGAAGGGGATGATGTTGCTTCGCAGGTGCTTTTGCCTTGGCTGCGGGTCGGGTAGAGGCTGCTGAAAAGAGCAGCCCTTTCATCTGATGATTTTATATTTCGGATTTTCCAATTGTTAAAATTGGGTGTGTTCTTCCCACATCCATTAAAGCCTTCTTGTTTTAAAACCTAGAATAAGTGTTATGAGAGCAGACTATCCATGTCAGATCCTCTCCATATCATACATTGGGCAATAGTATCGGAATGCGCTGAAAGTGCAAATGGTGAAATATGCTAGTTTCTGGCCATAAAACACATTTTGGCATGAAAGAAGACGGAGTATGATCAAGCACTGATAAATTGCTAGCTTGTTGTAAAGTAATCCCCATGCAAACAAGGGCATACTCTTGAATAAACAGGAAATGCTCTGGAACAAACAAAACCATGATGAGGGGCGCAAAATGAATACATCCAAAAGGTGGTCTTTCTCTTACAACTGGGATGCGGGTGCACTTATGGAGCACTCACCGAGTACATTGTCCCATATGTTAACCAGCTATGATTGGAATCCCTTATAACAAGTCAATCAGCCATTTATTCTTATGGGGCAACAAAGGTGCTACAAGTGCATGCTAAGTCATCACAGTGGGTTCCCACTCAGCAGACAGGAGCGCAGGTGGTAAAATTCAATGACTCACTGATGTTGATATACAACTGTCAGATATCAGTGTGAGGTCTGTTTGGATAAAGGTGGTAAACAGTTTACTACTTTGTTTCAGATCAGAACTTGCTGAAGAACAGTTATTGCTCCCCAACTGCACTTAAATGAATAGCAATCTAATGGAAAACATGAGGCACCAGGCAGGCCCACTTCAGGCAGAGGTAAATGGAGAAGCAGCGTGAAGCTGCAGCTGTTGACCTGCATGGCCATTTTGTAGCAGCTCCTCAGTCAAGCTCCAAGCCAAGCATGAGTACACCACTCTTACTAGTTCCAAGAACTAATACCGAAAGCTGAGGGGTCAGAAGGGCCACAAGGAAGCAGGAGACAGTGGAGCAACGACTCTTCTACTATTCAGTAGAGTAAGCAGCACCCTTCCAGGCATAGTGAGGCAGTGTCTTCTGGTGCTGTTTGCAAAAGCTGTCATTTGGAATTGTCAAGACACTTTCATCACCTTGCTAAACACAAATGCACCTCTGGACAGATTTTTTCAAGCTGATGAGCACATTTTTGATGCGGCTCTGTGCTATTGAGTTTGTCAACTCTCTCCCCCCGAAAGCTTGCAATATACAACAAAAAGTGTGATAACCACTGTACTCATAGACATGAACTACTTATACATCAGTAATCATTGCAAACTGAAATGGCATAAAATACAACAAACATTGGTAAATACATTAGGTTTTGCTACATGATTAATAATAAAATGTAAATTGTAGCTAGGGGAATAGTTGTGCAATATAAGTTACTGAAGTGTTATGATTAGTTTTTTCATAAAGGCAAAATATTGTGTGGAAAGGGCGTCAGAGTTTCAACACTGGGCCACCATCAGCCAAAGTATGTGAACAAATGTGCGCAGCCAGGGAAAGGCGCAATTAACTAATAAAAATGTAGGAGAAACAAAGAAATGTAGCGTGCTTGCTGCCATGAGAAGACTTCTTAAAATGGTAAAGTAGTTCCAGCCATCAAAGCGGATGAGAAGTGGATGTGAATGAGGGATTAGGCCTCTGGATACTGATAAGAGAAACACACTAAAAATAAATGAAACTACAATGCTAAACCAGTTGAAAGTAAGGGAAACTAAAGTGACAAGCCCACAAACAAATAAAAAGTGAAGGTGGGATGTAAGCCCCTTATAAAGTACATTAACGCCTTTTGCGCTCATGACAAGGTCAGCTCGTCATGGGCGTAACCTGCGCTACGCGGATGACGAGCTGACCTTGTCACGTAACGCTGGATTTTAAAAATCGCAGCGCGCAGCGGGAAAACCGCTAGCGCGCATGCGGTTATATAGAATAGATTTCACGAGCACAGCGCAAGCAATGTGCAGGCAAAGCCTAAAAATGGCTACATATTGTTTGAATTTGGCCAAAAGCTTATCAGACACGCTGAAGAAGGCTGAAAAACATCTAGCCTCCCCCAAAGCACACAAAACCTTTCTCTTCCAGTTATTTCTCTCTTTATTTGTTTATAGGTTTATTTTATTTTATTGCAATCCCAGTTAGTCCTTTGTGGGTTCTTTTAGTGCCAGGAAGCTGCCTTTTACCAGCATACTCAATAAAAACTGCAACATTATTGTAACAGATGTAAGCCAGACATAGCTGCTGCAATATGCACTGAAAATCATAGCAGTATAAATCAATAAGCTTAAAGTACACTATAAGAAGGGGGCAATTAGTTTTTGCACATATGGAAAGGCGTTACAGGTAACTAAATAAGTCAAGGCGCTTTCAGTAATAGGAGAGAGAAACAGCACATTTAGAAGACTATATTCTAAGGAAAATGCTCAGTAGAAAGGAGTGCCTGTGGGTAAACAGGAAGCATGCTTTAAAAATCTGCTAAATTGAAGTGCCCTTCAAAGTAATTACATTTGAAGGTCTGGGTGTGGAAATTGGTGTTTGCAGACTACAAAATCCGATTGCTTTTTTCGGCTGATGTTGTTTACAAAGAAAGGCAAACGGCTAGTTTGAGCTTGTTAAACTTGGAGCATGCCAAAAGAGTAGTTTGGTCCTTGTATACTGGTCCTTGCCACCTTTGGAACGGCGTGTAAAATACAATCACATATTGAGGCTTTGTAAAAATGTTGGTGGGTTCGTTCTGGAAAATCAAGATACAACATGTTTACCACTGCATCAAACGTTTGGATCATAACCCTAAGGTGCCACAAGTACCAGGCTCCAGGCGCTTGCTTTTGTATATCAGAAATTGTGCAATATTGCAAAAAAATACTGATAATAAGATGTTTTCGAGTGAAAAAAACGCCCAGGACGGTTTCTAGGACAAACCTTCTTGCTTACAGAAATCTCGTGTAAATATGCAGCTCCCGCAGAAGGGCATTGGCAGCTGTGAGCCCCCGCCATGCAGCTGCTGTCCAGGATACTTTTTTACATCTTAATGAGCCTCAATATGTATTATGAAACATGACGAAAATTGATGTCTAAAATATAAGTGGTATTTCAAAAATTGACTTCACCTTACAGGATCCCCTGATGCATGATACCTCACCTGGCGCCCAACATTCAATACTTGATCGACTCACAATTTCCAGCATTCTAATGTGACCAATCAAGCCATACTCCCTGTAATGCTCTTCACTTAGTGACTTCCTGAAGAGCATTACTAGAGATCCTCTGGTGCATATCACACTTTGGCTTTCTAAGTAAGGGATTTCATCTTGTGGCCCCTTCTGTGTATAGTTATGTGAGTCTGCATTACACAGACATCCAACATGAGTGGCTCTGTGTGAGTTTGTATTTGGGAAGATGGATGTCTACAGGTGTACTAACCGGTGTGTAAGTTTTTATGCCTATGCCTTGCTGTAAGTGCACTACACAATGTTTATTCCCAAGGGTGTATGAGCAGAAGGAAGATTTTGTTTTGAAAAAAAAAGCATTTGTTACTCTTCACAAATATTCTCATCCTGTTCAAGAACACATTCCATTTCACTGTGTAAAGGATATTGGTACTGTGAGAAAACAACCTGGGATATGGAAGCTTGGCAATACTGTGCAAATTATATAGTCGCACATGAATGCATCCCTACATTTACAGCCACTTGGCTCTGCCAGTCTGGACTCCTCTAGGATAAAACTCGTTTGAGGCAAGATAAAGTTTGCCTCATCCATGTACTGCATGAGTTTTATCTGAGTGAGGAAACCTGTGTATTTATAAATGCTAGTGTTTCCTCCTGTGCTACTTTATGCTAATGAGGCAGTACCTTTACGATCCATCTTACATCACATATGTCGTTAATTATAATGTACCTTATCCCAGCACTCAATCAATCAATCAATCAATCAAGGAATTGTAATCACGCTACTCACCTGTGAGGGTCTCAAGGCGCTAGCAAAATGAGTTACCATTTTCTGGTCCAGCAACTTCCGTAAGACCTTGTTTACTGTTCTGACCTGTGAGTTGGCTGGTTTCTTGCGTTTCACAGCTGATTCGCGATGGATGGTCAGTGAAAGAAGTGCTCAAAGAACACTTTCTTGTAGTGGACTGGGAAGACGCCTCCAATCAGCACCTGCCCAGAGGCCCTATCTGTCCCAGCTTCGCCGGACACCACAAGACTACGCCATTGAAAGGATGACTGAGAAGAAGAAAATAACAAGTAAAGAAAATAAAGAGCTGTGGATAAGATAAGCTGGTGCACAGTAAGCACAGCTTGGGATAGAAGCAAAGCACAGTCTTCCCCCCTCGGTGATGCAGCCCATGCTCCTCTTGCTCCACCCTGTAGATGGGAACCAGTCTAGTGCTGGACGTAGTTGGCGTAGCGCCACTATGCAGAATTTTGGAAAACAATGTGTGGAAAACGAGCGCACGTCCTGAGGGTCCGTGTGCCCGGGACAGGGGCCCCTCGTGCCTGGGCAGGCTCCCCGATCTCCCCGGCCTGGCTGGGTTGAGAAGCAGGGACTGGCCCCGGGACCTGGGTTTCGGTCAGGGCCTGAGTTTGGGAACCCCTGTCCTGCAGCCTGCCAAGTGTCCATCTGCCCAGGACAAGGGTCCCTGGTGCAGAGCCCGGAGACCTGCAAGGCTCCATGGGTCCTGGGCAGTCCTCCCCTGGGTGTCTGGGTCCCAGGAGCGCCTGTGGGCTTCCCCATGCCTGATGCTCAGCGTAGGGTCTCCGAGCCCCTCCGAGCCCTGCAGCCCCCGAGCCCTGCAGCCCCCAGCCATGCAGCCCCTGAGCCCTGCAGCCCCCGAGCTCTGCAAGGGCAGGCATGAGCCCTCCAGCAAAGGCTCGGGGCAGGCAGATTGCCATTATTTCGGTCCCGGCCATCTGGTTGCACCTCTACCCTCGGCCATCTGGTCGCATGCAATGATTTCCAATGGGGTGACCAGATGGCCGGACCGGCCTGGAGTCCCGATGAGGGCTCATTTGCATCCCGGATCCCAGCCAGGGCTCCAGGAGGTTGGGCACATTCGCGTCTAGGGTTCCCTGAGCCTTGCCGTGTGCACGGGTTCTTAGTAAGAGGGGTAGCCTTCCTCCAGATTACTAGGGGCAGGGCATGCCGGGACACCCCTCCCGGGCTGGCAGTTCTCCGACAGGGACCAGATGGGCTATGCCCGTACAACACCTCCCTAGGCGTCCGGGGCTCCCTCCTCTGGCCCACAGCGTGGCAAAATGCCCATGACGGGCTCCATGGTTCCCGGGCAGTCCTCCCCCAGGCGTCCGAGCTCGAGAGCTCTGGTGGTCCTCCCCATGCCTGAGGCCCAGCCGGGGTCCCCGATCCCCCGGGAAGCAGGACACCCGAGCCCTGCGTGGGCAGGCGGCAACCATACCGCGAAGGTTCGGGGTGGGCAGAAGCGAGTCCTTTAGTCCAGGCCATCTGGTCGCACCTCTCTCCTCGGCCATCTGGTTGCCAAGAATGCTTTCCAATGGGGCGATCAGATGGCCGGGCTGCCTTGGAACTCCCGATGGGGGCTCAGTCACCTCCCCGATCTCAGCCAGGGCTCCAGGAGTTCGGACACATCCGGGTCTAGGGTCCCCTCCGTCACTCAGTGCGCACAGGTTCCCAGAAAGAGGGGTAGCTTTCCTCTGGATCACTACAGGCAGGGTATGCCGAAACACCCCTCCCGGGCTGTTCTCTGCCAGGGACCAGATGGGCTATGCCTGGGCAACAAGTCCCAGGGGTCCGGGGCTCCCTACTCCGGCCCGCGGCATGGCAAAGTGCCCAGGATGGGCTCCGTGGGTCTCGGGCAGTCGTCCCCCGGGTGTGCCGGTGCCCAGAGCCCCTGCAGGCCTCCCCGCACCTGAGGCCCAGCAGGGGTCTCCGAGCCCCCAGGAAGGCTTGACTCGGCTCAGGCAGATGGGAGTCCTTCCGGTCCAGGCCATCTGGCCGCACCTCTCCCCTGGCAGTGCTTTCCAATGGGGCGACCAGAAGGCCGGGCCGGCCTGGAGTCCCGATGAGGGCTCATTTGCCTCCTGTATCCCAGCCAGGGCTCCAAGAGGTTGGGCACGTTCGCGCCTAGGGTCCCCTGAGTCTCCAGTGCGCACGTGTTCTCAGAAAGAGGGGTAGCCTTCCTCCGGATTACTAGGGGCATGGTATGCTAGAACACTCCTCCCGGGCTGGTGGTTCTTTGCCGGGGACAAGATGGTCTATGCCTGGGTAACACCTACCCTCCGTCTGGGGGCTTCCTCCTCTAGACCACGACGTAGCCTTCCTCCGGATTACTAGGGACAAGGTACTCTGGGATCCCTCTCGGCCTAGCAGTCCTCAGCCGGCAGCTGGATGGGCCAAGATGCCGCCCCAGCCCTGGGTCTGTCCCTGGGCCTGCTGCATGGAAGGCTGTCCTGGATGGGGTCCGACAGGCCCGGGGAGTCTCCCCCGGCTGGGCTGGGTCCAGGTGCCCAGGGACCCTGGGGCGGGCGGCCTCCCCACCCCAGGCTCTGTCCTCGGTCCTGCTGCATGGCAGGGTGCCCGAGCAAGGTCCCGCAGGCCCAGGGAGGCTTCCCCTTCGCTTCTGGGCCTTAGAGCCCTGACTGTGTCCAGGGGGCTCGTCAGGCCCTGGGTCGGGTGCTATGGCCCTGGGCCCTGTCCCCTGGCCTGCCGCTCTGCCAAAGGCCTGGGACGGGGTTCCATTGTGCCTGGAGAGCCTCCCCTTGCTAGGCTGGGTTCAGGAGCTCTGGCCAGGGCCCCTGAGGGCCCCGGGGAGGGTGGCTTCCCCACCCTGGGCTCCGTCCACAGTCCTGCCATGTGGCAGGGTTCCCGGGATGGGGACCGGAGGGCCCTGGGATGCGTCCCCTGCGCCTCCAGGCCTGGGAGCCTCAGCTGTGTCCAGAGGCCCCGTCGTGCCCCAGGTCAGGTGCTCCTGCCCTGCCTGGCCTGCTGCTCCACCAAGGGCCCAGTACAGGGGTCCGCCGGTTCCATGAAGACCTCCCCTGCTTGTTAAGGTTTCCGTGGGCCCCGGGTCAGAGGGTCCGTCAGGTTACCCCTTGTGGCCTCCATGGCTGGGGCCCAACTGGGGCCCTGGGCCTCCGGTCCCCCATGCCTTGGCACCCGCTCACTCTTTCGTTGGGGCACAGAGTGACCAGATGGCTTCCCTTTCGTGCCTGGCCATCTGGTCACACCTTTCCCCTCAGCCATCTGGTCGCACCTATCCCCTCAGCCATCTGCTTGCACCCAATGCTTTCCTATGGGTTGACCAGATGGCCGGGCTTCCATGGAAGTCCCGATGGGGGCTCATTTGCCTCCCCGATCCCAGCAAGGGCTCTAGGAATTCGGGTACTTTCGCGCCTCGGGTCCCCTCTGTCACCTCATGTGCACGGATTACAAGAAAGGAGGTTATTTTCCTCTGCATTACTAGGGAGAGGGTCAGTCAGACTGCCGTAAGGTCCGGCAATTCTGAAACAGGGGAAGGCATAACCCGGGCCTGCCCGCCGGCTCCCCAATGGCCCGGGTACGCACCTGCCTCTCAGCCCCTTGCCGATGGTCCTTTTTCTCCGAGTTTGCTCAGGCAGACCTCTGTGAGGTCTGGCGATGCGGAGACGGGGAAGGCAGCACCCGGGACCGCCCGCCGGGTCACCCAGGGGCCCGTGAACGCACCTGCTTCTCAGCCCCTTCCCGACGGTCCTTTTTCTCTGAGTTTGCTCAGTTAGACCTCCGTGAGGTCTGGCAATGCTGAGACTGGGGACGGCAGCACCAGGCCTGCCTGCCGGGGCCCCCAGGAGCCTGGGTACACACTTGCCTCTCAGCCCCTTCCCGATTGTCCTTTTTCTCCGAGCCTGCTTGCCCCAGAAGCAGGCAGGGACCTTAAGCCAGCATAACCCCTGCGCAGGTTGGCCTGCCAGGGGATGCCCCAGCCGTACTCAATTGGGCACTCTCGGTCAGTTTAGGGATGGACTGCTTGGCCAGCCTCGGCTGTTGTTTTGAGCAAAGCGCTCCCACCCCGGCTGGACCGTCTGACTCGAGGGCCTGCTGCCTGGCAGGAGACCCTACCAAGCAGAGAGAAGGCCGAGTGGCCCCGGCAGCTCGAGCCCCCCAGTAGTCTGACCTGAACGGAAGGGGTTGGGTGGCGCCAGGCCCTTGGATGCTGCTGCCCGGCAGGTCCAAAGGCCCCGCGCGCCACGCCGGCATCCCTCTCTGCCCAGCATATTTCCACAGCAGCTCGGAATGACCACTCTGAAGGGTGCCACCGCTGCAAGGATTCGGCACCCCTGTGTCTCGCTCAGGCTGTGCCTCTCCCTCACGGGTAAACGGCTGGGCATGCCGGTGCCCATGCGGCCGCACCTTTCCACAGGTGACTCTAGATAACCTCGGGTCAATCGCACGTCCCTGTGACGGCGACAATACATTGGATGTCTGCCCCATCAACTTTCGATGTTACTTACTGTGCCTACCATGGTGACCGTGGGTAACGGGGAATCAGGGTTCGATTCCGGAGAGGAAGCCTGAAAAAATGCTACCACATACAAGGAAGGCAGCAGACGCGCAAATTACCCATACCCGGCTGAGGGAAATAGTGATGAAAAATAACAATACAGGACTCTTTCGTGGCCCTGTAATTGGAATGAGTACACTTTAAATCCTTTAACGAGGATCCATTGGAGAGCAAGTCTGGTGCCAGAAGCCGCGGTAATTCCAGCTCCAATAGTGTATATTAAAGTTGCTGCAGTTCAAAAGCTCGTAGTTGGATCTTGGGATCGAGCTGGCAGTCCGCGGTGAGGCGAGCTACCGCCTGTCCCAGCCCTTTCCTCTCGCACCCCCTTGATGCTCTTGACTGAGTGTCCTGGGGGTTCGAAGCGTTTACTTTGAAAAAATTAAAGTGTTCAGAGCAGGCCGGTCGTCTGAATAATTCAGCTAGGAATAATGGAATAGGACTGTGGTTCTATTTTGTTTGTTTTCGGAACTAGGGTCATGATTAAGAAGGACGGCTGGGGTCATTCGTATTGTGCCGCTAGAGGTGAAATTCTTGGACTGGCGCAAGACAAACCAAAGTGAAAGCATTTGCCAAGAATGTTTTCATTAATCAAGAACGAAAGTCGGAGGTTCGAAGACGATCAGATATTGTTGTAGTTCTGACCATAAACAATGCCGACTAGCGATCTGGCGGCGTTATTCCCATGACCTGCTGAGCAGCTTCCGGGAAACCAAAGTCTTTGGGTTCCAGGGGAAGTATGGTTGCAAAGCTGAAACTTAAAGGAATTGACGGAAGGGCACCAGCAGGGGTGGAGCCTGCGGCTTAATTTGACTCAACACGGCAAACCTCACCCGGCCCGGACACGAAAAGGATTGACAGATTGATAGCTCTTTCTCGATTCTATGGGTGGTGGCGCATGGCCGTTCTTAGTTGGTGGAGAGATTTGTCTGGTTAATTCCGATAGCGAACAAGACTCCTCCATGCTAACTAGTTATGCGACGCCCAACGGTCGGCGTCCAACTTTTTAGAAGGACAAGTGGCGTTCAGCCACACAAGATCGAGCAATAACAGGTATGTGATGCCCTTAGATGTCCGGGGCTGCATGTGCGCTACAATGCGTGTGTCTACCCTTCTCTGACAGGTGCGGGTAACCCGCTGAAGCCCGTTAGTGATAGGAATTGGGGATTGCAATTATTTCCCATGAACACAAAATTACCAGTAATTGCGGGTCATAAGTTTGTGTTGATTAAGTCACTGCCCTTTGTACACACCGCCCCTCGCTACTACCAATTGGATGGTTTAGTGAGGTCCTTGGATCGGCCCTGCCGGGGTCGGCAACGGGCCTGGCGGAGCGCCAAGAAGACAATCAAACTTGACTATCTAGAGGAAGTAAAGGTCATAACAAGGTTTCCGTAGGTGAACCTGCGGAAGGATCATTAACGGTGGAGTGGCCCGAGCGACCAACGGTGCCAGGCTGAATCCCTCGCCCGCCTCTTGCAAGCACACACCCTCAGCACAGGACCTGGCCCTGCCTTGGCGCGCCCCAGCCAGCAGAGCGGTCCACGACCACATGGGGCGCTCTGGTGAGGACTGGGACTTTGGCGGGCCTCTTCCCCCATGGAAAGGCCCGACTGATGCATGAGGGACCGGGGCGGGGGCGGCCCCTGTCCCTCTCCGAGATGGAACCCAAGCTCACCCGGCACGACCCCCCCCAGTGGTGGGGTGAACCGAATGGCAGTGCATCCCCGGGCTGGTACCACCCCTGCCTCGAAAAGGCCCTGGCGCCTGCCGGGCCCTCCCATTCCTGAGTCCTGGCCCGGCTGGGTTCCGGGCGACCGAGGAGCAGCCCTTGTCGCACGGCAGGGCGGCCTGGAAGAGAAGGGGTGAGGGCCTGCGAGGGGACCCTGGCACCTCTCGGTGGGAGGCGTGCGGGATGGGGAGCTGCCTGGCTCTTCCCTTCCGGCACCTGCGACCCATGCAAGGGTGATGGTGGGCCCCCAAGTGGACTCCCAGGATGATTGCCTGTGCCAGGGTCCCTCGCCGGGTCCTGTCACAGAGGTATGCCACTAGCGCGCCTGGCCCAGAGAAAGGGTCTGGTGACCGGTCCACCCTGGGCCCGTCCCGGGGCACCTGCCTGCATGCCGTGCATGGCTGCCTGTAGTGTCCCACTGGCTGCTAGGCCGCCCACCTATGTGGGCGGCTTCCCGGGGAGGGCGAAACCTCTCCAGATCCGATCTGGGAAAAGAGGGCGCACATGCTGCCGGGGCCCCAGGCCCACGCCTGGTGCCAGGGGTCTGCAGCTATGTCGGTTACCCACCCGACCCGTCTTAAAACACGGACCAAGGAGTCTAACACGTGCGCGAGCCGGAGGGCCGAGTGAAACTCTGTGGTGCAATGAAGGTGAGGGCTGGCATGCACCAGCTGAGGTGGAATCCCGCCTCGCTTCCAGCGGCGGGCTCACCACCGGCCTGTCTCGCCCACTCATTCGAGGAGGTGGAGCATGAGTATGTGTGATAGGACCCAAAAGGTGGTGAACTATGCCTGGGTAGGGTGAAGATAGAGGAAACTCTGGTGAAGGTCCATAGCATAGATGTGCAAATCGATCGTCCGACCTGGGTATAGGGACGAAAGACTAATCAAACCATCTAGATGCTGGTTCCATCCAAAGTTTCCCTCAGGATAGCTGGTAAAGTGAATGATTAGAGGTCTTGGGGCCGAAACAATCTCAAACTTTAAATTAGTAAGAAGCCCGGCTAGCGTGGAGTCTGGCATGGAATGCGAGTGCCTAGTGGGCCACTTTTAGTAAGCAGAACTGGCGCTGTGGGATGAACCGAATGCCGAGTTAAGGTGCCGGATGCCAACGCTCATCAGACCCCAGAAAAGGTGTTTGTTGATATAGACAGCAGGACATGGGCCATGGAATCCAATAAGGAGTGTGTTACAACTCACCTGCCGAATCACCAAGCCCTGACAATGGATGTCACTGGAGCGTCGGCCCCATACCCGGCCATCGCCGGCGCTGATAGCCATGGGGGCTAAGCTGCGATGAGTAAGAGGGCCTCTGCGGTGCACGCGGAAGCCTGGGGCAAGGGTCGGGTGGAGCTGCCGCAGGTGCAGATCTTAGTGTAATAGCAAATATTCAAACGAGAACTTTGAAGTGTGGAAGTGGAGATAGGTTCCATGTGAACAGCAGTTGAACATGGGTCAGTTGGTCCTAAGAGATGGGCAAATGACGTTCAGAAGGGACGGGCGTTGACCTCTGTTGCCCTTATTCTAATCCCCGAACCTGGAGTGGCAGAGATGGGCGCCCTCGCGCCGTCTAGTGCGGTAACACAAACGATCCCGGAGAAGACGGCGGGAGCCCCAGGGAGAGTTCTCTTTTCTTTGTGAAGGGCAGAGCGCCCTGGAATGGGTTCGCCCCGAGAAAGGGGCCCAAACCTTGGAAAGCGTCATAGTTCCGGTGAGCTCTGGCTGGTCCTTGAAAATCCGGGGGAGATGGTGTAAATCTCGCGCCGGGCCATACCCATATCCGCAGCAGGTCTCCAAGGTGAACAGCCTCTGGCATGTTGGAACAATGTAGGTAAGGGAAGTCGGCAAGTCAGATCCGTAACTTTCGGATAAGGATTGGCTCTAAGGGCTGGGTTGGACGAGGCGCCTCCCTCCGGGGCGGTGGCGACTCTGGACGTGAGCCGGCCCTGTGGATTGCCTCAGCTGCGGTGGTCGCCTCTCCCCATGCCCTCTCCCCAGGGGCGCGGGCTGGCATTCTGCCTCGGCCGGCACCCAGCAGCGGACTTAGAACTGGTGCGGACCTGGGGAATCCAACAGTTTAATTAAAACAAAGCATCACGAAGGCCCGAGGCGGGTGTTAATGCGATGTGATTTCTGCCCAGTGCTCTGAATGTCAAAGTGAAGAAATTCAATGAAGCGCGGGTAAGCAGCAGGAGTAACTAGGTAGCCAAATGCTTCATCATCTAACTAGTGACTCGCATGAATAGATAAACGAGATTTCCACTGTCCCTACCTACTATCTAGCTAAACCGCAGCCAAGGGAACGAGCTTGGCAGAATCAGCGGGCAAAGAAAGTCCTGTTGAGCTTGACTCTAGTCTGGCACTGTGAAGAGACATGAGAGATGTAGGATAAGTGGGAGGCCCTCGGGCCGCCGGTTAAATACCACTACTCTTAGAATTTTTTCACTTATCCGGTGAGGTGGAGGCGAGCTCTCGCTTCTGGCTCCAAGTGCCTGGAGCCTGCCGGGTGCGACCGGCTCCAGGGACAGTGGTAGGTGGGCAATTTTACTGGGGCGGTACACCTGTCAAACGATAACGCAGGTGTCCTAAGGTGAGCTCAGGGAGGACAGAAACCTCCTGCGGAGCAGAAGGGCAAAAGCTCGCTTGATCTTGATTTTCAGTATGAATACACACCGTTCCTTCTGACTTTTTGGGTTTCAAGCAGGAGGTGTCAAAAAAGTTACCACAGGGATAATTGGCTTGTGGCGGGCAAGCGTTCATAGCAACGTCGCTGTTTGATCCTTCGATGTCGGCTCTTCCTATCATTGTGAAGCAGAATTCACCAAGCGTTGGATTGTTCACCCACTAATAGGGAACATGAGCTGAGTTTAGACCGTCATGAGATAGGTTAGTTTTACCCTACTGATGATGTGTTGTTGCAATAGTAATCCTGCTCAGTATGAGAGGAACCTCAGGTTCAGACATTTGGTGTATGTGTTTGGCTGAGAAGCCAATGGGGCAAAGCTACCATCTATGGGATTATGACTGAACGCCTCTAAGTCCGGATCCCCCCTAACCTGTAACGATATGGCATTGCCGGGGAGGCTCGGTTGGCCTGGGATAGCCGGCCTCTCTGTGGGGGCGGGGGTGCGTAGAGCCACTCGCTTGGGGACCAGAGCGCGAACGGAAGGGGCCGCCTCCATCGCCCTTAGTGCACCGCATGTTCGTGGGGAACCTGGTGCTAAATCATTTGTAGACAACGTGATTCTGGGTCAGGGTTTTGTAAGTAGCAGAGCAGCTACCTCGCTGCGATCTATTGAAAGTCATCCTCTGAGCCAAGCATATGTCTCTGCATGCATGGTGGGTCCCTCTGTCGACCGGGCCGGCGGGAATGATACGGAGGGGGTAACGCGGGTTTGTGGGAGGCTGCCTACACCATGTGTCCTCCGGCACGGGAGCCACCCCTCCTGTCCATGCCCCACTGGGGTGTGGGGACGGGGGCCACCATCCCTTGCGGGTTGGCAGGGTGACCAGATGGCCTGGGCCAGTCGGGCCTCTCCTTCCCGCTACCCCAGTCGGGCAGGGAGGTGAACGGCAGCTCCGAGGAAGGAGCCTCCCAAGGGGCTGCCTCGGTGCGCCTGGCCACCCCTCGCCGGGCTGCAAGGGCAACTGGGTACGGCACCCTCCCAGGCCATCTGGGCTCTGGGTTGTCCCGGACCATCTGGTCACCTGGCTGAGTGACCAGATGGTGCTGTGGGCCGGGTGACCAGATGGCCCTGCGGGATGGGTGACTAGATGGCCCTGCAGGCTGGGTGACCACATGGCCGGCCGGGCTGACTCCAATTTTTGTCCTTCCCCAAAGTTCTGTATGCCCCCACTACGTGGAGGCTTCATAGTCGAGAAAAATGGGCACCCCGGGCAGGCCGTAAGGGTGAGGAGGTGGCCTGGGCTTAACCCTCCTTGGTTCCAGCCAAGGGTCCAGGCCCTGGGGCCTGGGGGTCGCCTGGCTAGGGTTCGAAAGCTGGGACCGGGCCCGAGGCTTGAGCTCCGTCCGGCAGGTCCTGGGGTGTGGGAGCACCCCATCTTCCAAGCCAGCCGAGGGTCCGGGCACTGGAAACTAGGGTCCACTGGGGACCGGGGGGCTTTCCCCAGCCTGGCTAGGGTTCTGAAGCTAGGTCTGGGCCTGGGGCTCGAGCTCCATCCGGCAGGCCCCGGGTTGTGGGAGCCCCTGTCCTGCAAGCCATCATAGGGTCCGGGCACTGGTTATGGTGGTCCATCAGGGCCCAGGGAGGCTCTCCCCAGCCTGGCTAGGGTTCTGAAGCTGGGTCCGGGCCTGGGTCTTGAGCTCCATTCGGCAGGCCCGTTGGTGTGGGAGCCCCCATCCTGCAAGCCATCAGAGGGTCCGGGCGCTGGTTACGGGGGTCCATCAGGGCCCAGAGAAGCTCTCCCCAGCCTGGCTAGGGTTCTGAAGCTGGGTCCGGGCCTGGGGCTTGAGCTACATCCGGCAGACCCTGGGGTGTGGGAGCCCCAGTCCTGCAAGCCATCAGAGGGTTTGGGCGCTGGTTACGCGAGTCCATCAAGGCCTGGGAGTCTCTCCCCAGCCTGGCTAGGGTTCCGAAGCTGTGTCCTGGCCTGGGGCTTGAGCTTCATCCGGCAGGCCCTGGGGTGTGGGAGCCCCCGTCCTGCAAGCCATTAGAGGGTTTGGATGCTGGTTACGCGGGTCCATCAGGGCCCGGGGAGTTTCTCCTCAGCCTGGCTAGGGTTCTGAAGCTGGGTCCGGGCCTGGGGCTTCAGCTCCATCTGGCAGCCCCGGGTGCGGGATCCCCGCATCCTGCAAGCCAGCCGATGGTCCGGGGGTCCCATCGGGGCCCGGGAAGGCACCCCTCAGCCTGGCTAGGGTTCAGAAGTTGTGACCGGGACTGGGCCCGGGGCTCGTGCTCCATCCCAGGTTGCGGGAGCCCCCCAATATGCAAGTCAGTCCGAGAGCTATGGACAGGGGTCTGGCCTGGCTAGGGTTCGGAAACTAGGACCGGGCCAGGGGCTTGTGCTCCGTCTGGTGGGCCCCGGGGTGTGGGAGCCTCCCATCCTGCAAGCCAGCCGAGAGTCCGGGCGCTGGGGATGGGGGTCCACCAGGGCCCGGGGAGGCTCTCCCCGGCCTGGCTAGGGTTGGGAAGCTGAGTCCGGGCCTGGGGTTCTTGCTCCATCCCAGGGTGCGGGATCCCCAATCCTACAAGCCTGCCGAGGGTCCGGGCGCTGGGGATAGGGGTCCACCGGGGCCCGAGGAGGCTCTCCCAGGCCTGGTTAGGGTTTGGAATCTGGTACTGGGCCCGAGGCTCGTGCTGTGTCCCAGGGTCCCAGGCTATGGGAGCCCCCCATCCTGGAAACCAGCCCAGAGACCGGGCACAGGCGATGGGGGTCCATGGGGGCCTGGGGAGGCTCTCCCTGACCTGACTAGGGTTTGGAAGCTGGAATCGTGCTCGGGGCCCGTGCTGCGTCCCAGGGTGTGGGAGCCCCCCATCTTGGAAGCCAGCCGAGGGTCTGGGCGCTGGTGACGGGGGTCCACCGGGGCCCGAGGAGGCTCTCCCCAACCTGGCTAGGGTTCAGAAGCTGGGACCGGGCCCGGGGCTCATGCTCCGTATGGCGGGCCCCGGGGTGTGGGAGCCCCCCATCCTGCAAGCTTGCCGAGGGTCCGGGCGCTGGGGATAGGGGTCCACCGGGGCCCGAGGAGGCTCTCCCGGGCCTGGTTAGGGTTTGGAATCTGGTACTGGGCCCGAGGCTCGTGCTGTGTCCCAGGGTCCCAGGCTATGGGAGCCCCCCATCCTGGAAACCAGCCCAGAGTCCGGGCACAGGTGATGGGGGTCCACCGGGGCCTGGGGAGGCTCTCCCTGGCCTGACTAGGGTTTGGAAGCTGGAACCGTGCTCGGGGCTCGTGCTGCGTCCCAGGGTGTGGGAGCCCCCCATCCTGGAAGCCAGCCAAGGGTCTGGGCGCTGGTGACGGGGGTCCACCGGGGCCCGAGGAGGCTCTCCCCAACCTGGCTAGGGTTCGGAAGCTGGGACCGGGCCCGGGGCTCATGCTCCGTATGGCGGGCCCGGGGTGCGGGAGCCCCCCCGTCCTGCAAGCCAGCCGAGGGTCCGGGCCCTAGGGAAGGGTGTCCACCGGGGTCTAGGGAGGCTCTCCCTGGCCTGGCTAGGGTTCGGAAGCTGGGACCGGGCCCAAGGCTCATGCTCCGTTCTGCAGGCCCCGGAGTGCAGGAGCCCCCCGTCCGGCAAGCCGGACGAAAGTCCGGGCGGCGCTGGGGAGTGGGGTCCACGTGGGGGCCCGTGGTGGCTCTGTCTGGCCTGGCTGCTTTCAGAAGCAGGGACCGGGTCGGGGCGCAGGGGTGGCTGGCTTTATCCACTACGCTGGCGGAACAGAGTTTTCTGCCCACCCCATAACCAGTCAAATGAGGAAAAGAAACAGAAGGAGGACATCAATGAGAAGGAGACAAGCACTCTAGTTGAAAACAAAGTGGCCACCGTAAAACGCCAGCACGTGCAATTCCATAACTTGAAACTAAGTAAGCCCCAATTGACTAGACTTAATTTTGAAATTGCCGTTTTCACTTTCCATTTGAATTTTAAACATAATAACACTAAACATATTATTTGCCAAATTTTCAAATAAATATACCTTTCAGTTTGTATGCAGAATAATTCACAATAGTTGTTGTGGTAAGCAAATGTTAACACTTTATTTTAATGGAGTTTTTATTGGCATGTGCCACTGAGTATTCAAGTTGTTCATCAATTTGTTGTGAATGCTACCCAAATAAATTCCCCCCTGAAGTGGATTCCTACTGTAGTGCATTCATCATCCGGAGCGCGGAGAAGGGGCATGGAGGAGCTACATTGAGATAATAATAGCGCATTGAGCTCAGGCCCTTGGGTTGCGCTGTAACTTTAAAGCAAGGGTGTATCTCTGATTTATTTTTTTTTTCCTCATGGCTGCTTGAGACCCTTAAAAGAAGTTCCACTAAAGCAGATTAACACAGTACTCTGCCGATGGGAAGCTGTTAAGATTAAACACATACAGAAGAACAGGAAATAGAAGCCTACAACCAATAGAAATGAGGAAAAGTAAAGCGAAGAGGATGTAGCCTTGCAGCTAGAGCGGTCAACCTCGAAGCTGGTCTTGGCAACGATGCTTAACATCCTGTGATTCTGGACAAATCAATAAATCTCCCCTTGCCTAACAAATTGAATGTGTTCATCTGTAACGAAACTGGTGCTCATGTAAAGCACTCTGATACCCAATGTCTCGGGTCTAGTTCGCGCGATATGAAATTCTTGTGACAAGCACAAGGACCAATAAGAAATGAAGGCAGGATGTAAGTCCCTTTTAAGATATATTTCATACAATAGATTTCACAAACATGATGCAAGCACTGTGCAGGCGAAACCTAAAAAGCCTGTGGGCTGGACACGATCACAAATTAGCAATGCAAAAGCTAAAGGGGCCTACTACAAACAAGCTGCTCCCAAGACCATATCTATGTATTATTGTTAGGTTGTTGTATTGTCACGAGCTCTAGCAGGAGGCAGAGCTAACAAATATCAAGCGAGTGAGCGGTCAGAGCTGCTGACTCCAGGGCTGGGGATCCCAGTTTGTGTCTCAGCAGTACAACACCCTGTGATTCTGGACAACTGGACAGTACTCTCAAGTGCTTCCTTTCTTTGCTGTCTATGTCCAGTATGGCAGTGCTTATTACATAAAAAATTTTTTTTTTAAATGTTATAAAATGTTTTTAAGATGTGCAACATTTCTAACTACTGTTTCATATTATCTTATGCACACTTTTTTACGGGAGTAATACACTGATACCTCAGCAAACACAAGAGGCCTCTCCAAACCTCTTCCTTGTCTCTGATTTGGCTCACAGTTTGCTTCCCATTGGCTGATAAGAGCATAGGAGACCAAAAACAGCACTCTCTGGCACACCGCTTGCAGAATCATTGAGTGATTAGCGACCTGCTTGTCATGTTCTGCTCGTGCGCCGGGAGGTACATCATACACCGGACACAGTTTCATCGTATACTCCTTTATTTGCATCGCGCATTACAGCGTGTTGGCATCTGGTCGGCTGCTGGTCAGCACGTCCGTCCCCATCTGCCTCCTAGCCATTGTGTGTCCCCTTCCTGTCCTCGTCACCGGATCTGGTGTCCGGTGACTTGGTCACTCTGCCTGAGGCCCCACAGGGTCCTAATGCCCCACTGTCCATTTCCCACACTGTCGGGTCATGACACCTCCCCCCTTGTTGCAAACAAAAGTTCGTGACACATTTACCATAGTCCTCATTCACAATTATATGGATGGGGGTGAACGAACGAGAGAGAGAGAGAGAGAGAGAGAGAGAGAGAGAGAGAGAGAGAGAGAGAGAGAGTACTTGTCATTCTACATTTCTTCATGAATCTAGTGTCTCCATCGCTTCCTTTTCCTCTATCTTCCACCGTCCATGTGGCTGCCGTTGTCGCTGCCATTTCTTCTTCCTCTGCCTTCTTTGTCCTTGAAATGCTATCTGTTTCTTGTTATTCGTTGTTGTTCGTCGGCAGCCGTTATCATCTATCCTTTCACTTTCGTCACCGCCAGTGACTCTTTGGAGAACTTGTTGTCTTGTCTCTATATTATTTCTGTATCAACACCTTTGGTCCTGGCCCTGAGGTGCCTCTTGCCTTTATTTCCTTGGTGGCGCTTGTCCGCTCTGCTCATTGCATGTCTTTGTCCTTTCTTCTTCTTTTTTTTTTTGTTTTTGCTGCTCTTTCTCCTGCGGTGTGTCTTTCCGTGTTGCTCCTTTTTACCCCTTTTTCTAGGCTTTCCTTGTCCTTTTGGCCTTTTTCTAGGCTCTCCTTGTCCTTTTCTCTTGTGTCCCTTTTGTGTCCTTTTTTCTTTTTCCTTCTTCTTCTTCTGTTATTCTCCTTTTCTTTTAGCATTTTCTGGGCTCTCCTTGTCCTTTTAGCCTTTTCTAGGCTCTCCTTGTCCTTTTAGCCTTTTCTAGGCTCTCCTTGTCCTTTTCTCTTGTGTCCTTTTTGTGTCCTTTTTTTTCTTCTTCTTCTTCTTGTATTCTCCTTTTCTTGTAGCCTTTTCTGGGCTCTCCTTGTCCTTTTAGCCTTTTCTAGGCTCTCCTTGTCCTTTTCTCTTGTGTCCTTTTTGTGTCTTTTTCCTTCTTCTTCTTCTGTTATTCTCCTTTTCTTTTAGCCTTTTCTGGGCTCTCCTTGTCCTTTTAGCCTTTTCTAGGCTCTCCTTGTCCTTTTAGCCTTTTCTATGCTCTCCTTGTCCTTTTCTCTTGTGTCCCTTTTGTGTCCTTTTTTCTTTTTCTTCTTCTTTTATTCTCCTTTTCTTTTCCTGTTTCTTTGGTCCCTTCTTTCCTCGTTATTTCACTCCTCTTTCTTCTTTCTTCTTTTCTTTATTTCCTTGTAACTTCTCCTTTGCTCTTTCTTTGTCCTTGTGTAATCTTTGTCCTTTTCTTTCTCTTTGTTGTTCTGCTTTCTTTCCTTTTGTTTTCTTTCTTTTCTTTGTTGGGTCTCTTTTCTGTCTTTTATGTAGCCTGCTCTGGCTTCTTCCACTCTCTTGTTTCTCTTTCTTATATGTGTATATATTCTTTCCTTCTTTCTCTTTCTCTATTGGTCTTTTTGTTATTCTCTGGTAATCTCTTTTCTTATTGCACCATCATCTTCCTTTGCCTTTTATTTCTCCTTTATTCTTCAATCACGACATTCATTTCCTTTGTCTCCCTTTTCAGACCTTTTCCGTGCTTATCTTCCTTTTCTTCTATGTCTTCTTTTTCTTCCTGTCTTTTCTTCTTGCTCGCGTTCTCCTTAATTCACCTTGTCTTGTGTTCTTCTTCTTCTTTGCCCTTTGCCTGGTTTTGAAATGGCTGCTCTCCTTTTTTCTATGACCTTTCCTTGAATGTCCCCTTCAAATGTCCGCCGTCATTCTCACAATATTTTGGTCGTCTTTGTTCTTCCTTTTCTTATTATGCCTCTTTATTCTCCTTACTTTTTGCCTTTTATTTCTCTGTTTCTGGCTTTTGGGTGTACTTCTTTTCTTCTCTTTTGTCTTCTTTTGCTCCTTGTTTTTCTTCTATGTTGTTTTTGTTGTGGGGGTCTTTAGTCCCTTTCTGCCTCTCTTTGCCTTTCTTTCTCTTCGTGTTCTATAATTGTCTCTTTTTCAATGTTGTCTCACTTCGCCTGTCCTTGAAATGGCAGCCCCGCTTTTCCTTATGGCCTGTTTCTCCAATGTCCCATTTAAAATGTCGCCGTTATCTCGCGAGATTTCGCGATCGAAATCTCGCTTTTCCTGACCTCATAATGGCCTCCTCCTTCGTTTTCCCTTTTTTTTAATTTGCTCAGCCGCCTGACTTCGTGATGGCCGCCGAGACTCCTGAGCTCTCGCGGGACCTCGCGCCTTGTTTTCAAAGGCCCGCGCTTTGTCTTAGCTCTTACCGCGATCTGCTGCATCTTTCCCCTGTCGCTGCTTGGTGGGCTCCCGCGTCGCTCTTCCCGTCTTCCATGTTTCTTGCGGCGCATCCAGGGTGAGCACCTTTATTCTTTTTTCTCACGATGGTGTACTTGCTGGACACACTTTGATCCACGCGTCGATCCGTTTCTTTACCTTCGTCGCCAGTTGTCATGTTCTGCTCGTGCGCCGGGAGGTACATCATACACGGGACACAGTTTCATCTTATACTCCTTTATTTGCATCGCGCATTACAGCGTGTTGGCATCTGGTCGGCTGCTGGTCAGCACGTCCGTCCCCATCTGCCTCCTAGCCATTGTGTGTCCCCTTCCTGTCCTCGTCACCGGATCTGGTGTCCGGTGACTTGGTCACTCTGCCTGAGGCCCCACAGGGTCCTAATGCCCCACTGTCCATTTCCCACACTGTCGAGTCACGACACTGCTTGCTGGCGTGGAACTGTTTAGCCACATTTAGAAACCTACTAAAGCTAATAGGAAGTTAAGTCATGCTGCCATTTATTTACATTGAATTCTGGTGCCTGTAGTTTATTATTTTATTGTAAGTGTTGGATTAGAAATACCAGACAACAATGGAAAATCGGCATAGTAAAAGCTACTTAAATCAAACATGGGTAAGTTCTTCCTTGAACACTGCGTTATTTGCAAACAAATGGCACATTATAATGCACTCATTACTATTGACACATTGCTTCACCGATAGCTCATTATCGGAACACTAATAGTGCTGGCATAGAAGCTGTATCTGAGAAAGGATGATAAAACAGGATAGCATTGTTGGTGGCAGAGGGCAGCGCTGGCCTTCAGCAATCTACTATTTAGCCCCTGGCACTCATTTTTTAATGCAATCTAAAATGTGATCTGTAGTTTCAAATGGGAGTTTCCCATCATCGATCCCAAGCAAATACCTTCAGACCTCAGTTCCATTACAATCTCCCTAATAGATGTCAAGTAAATCCAATAGTTTGCACACAGCCTAACGACTTCATTTATTTTGTTTGTCATGTTTTTGTTTGCTTCTACTTTATACTAGCTGTTTATTGAATGCTAGATGAGGTGGCACTTCCGGTATATGCAAGTAGTTTAGCCAGAAACAAATAAGACATTTACCCTACTTTTTGTTTACGTTGCGTCTTTTCATTGATGGAAATGAATTGCAGTGGAGGCTCCTCTGCTAAGGTGGAGGAGCGTTGCACCACTGCTTGAACTGTAAGGTGAATACACAAATTAAAATGATAATAACTTTATCATTTTGTTTGCTGTATGCAGCTTGCAGCTGACGCCAGGGGGAAGAGCTGGGCTCTCAGTGTCAAAGGTGAAGGACAGGGGGAAAAGTGTGGGCAGCACCTAAAGTGCGCATGATGGTTTGGCCTGTTGTTTCAGGTCCGCCAAAACATTATTTGCACTCTCCATTTTCCCCATGCAGGCTGTACTACAGCCTACGTGGAGAACATGCACAGTGGGCAGGCCCCTTCTGAGAGCCGAACCACAGGGGACAAAAAAAAAACGTACCTGATCGCTGCCTGCCACATTTTGCTCCTCCAGACTTCTTTTTCTTGGTAAAGGCTCCCAGACTGCACTGCGACCAATCATGACACTGCATGAAAGAAGCGTCAGGATTGGCTTGAGCGTTGGCAACTAGCTCTTCCAGGCAGACTGGGAGCCTGAGCCTGCTCTCTCCAGCCCCAGCAACTCAGCTGGGGCTGGAGAGAGCTTCACTGTGCATGCAAGTTTGGCCTGCCTGGGAGGGCCTTCCGAACCCTCATGTGCAGTAAAGGGAATACCCACCATTCCCCCACCAGCAGTGTCATCCTCTGGATCTGCCCCAAGACTCATCAGAGTCCAGGGGCTTAAAATAAAACTATAATAAACAGGTCTAAACCTGTTTTATTTGCTTGTGGTGCAGGGGACGGCACTCCTTCGCCCTAATGGAGTAGCTGCCACTGGAGACTACTGATTTCAAATCTAGTCTCCTACCTCCCGATTCCTGCTTGCAAAAACACGATTCTTCTGAAGGCTTCCGCCAACAGGGACTTGTCTTGTGTGACTCGGAGTATGTACTGCCAGAAACCTGATCCTGCAGGCTAAAACACAACATGTTTGTCAAGCTCTCATCACCTGCCCAAGAATTTTCTTTGTACTCCTGACAGGTAAGGAAAACATATACATTTAAATTTCTGATATCCAATCCTGCAGCAGCACATTTACAAATCCAATACATGCCAATAGATCCGATTCAGTCCTCAATAGAAGTCAAGGTTAGAAAATACATTCTCCAGATATTTTTTTTTTAAATCTCCCAATGTCCTCTAAAATGTTGCCATGTATATAGTGCAGATACATCTTTTTACTCTCATAACGTTCAAGACATTGGCCTCAGGCACAGACGGATTTAATAATTTCCACCCGCATGTTGCACATTGATCTCTGTAGGATTTGAATATATTTAGTGGATATCCTCTAGATACATCAGATGATCAAGTAGTATAACTGGTCGTTGGTCTTTTTCTACTACTCTATGTAGAGATCAGAGAGACCGATACAAAATTTACACCACATCATCTACTTTTGTGTTGAAAAAGTTGAGTAGAAAGAAAAGAAGGATATCCAGATGATGACACTGGCCACGTTTAGCAGTTGATGGAAATCTGACTGTTTCGTAATGTCTCTGTGATCGATAGCAGTTCTGATTATGGAATAGAATATTCCTTTTGGAGTTCTATTTAATAATAGTGAGTTAGATGGCTGATGGTTGCTGTGTTTTTTTTCTTTAATGTTTTTCTTGTTTGACCGACAGATTTTTATGTATTGAATACTGCAAAGCTTATTCCTACAGCCCCCTGCCCTAACTAACATTGTCATCCCAGAAAATGTTACATTGCTGGTGCATGCTCAGAGTGCAAGAAATGTGCTGACCCAGGCCATGATTACAAGTTGGGCCGTTAATTACAACCCATAGATAAACCCCTATTTACACACAGAATGGAATTACAAGTTTGGTTTTAATCATCCGATAATTATTAGATCGTTAAATTTCAGCAGGAAGGGGAACAACCAAGGTCCTGAAGCTGTGCGTAGTCCAGGAGCGGACGGGCACAGACATGCCTGCCTATGGTATGTCTTTGGCGTGCCCTCTGCGCGCACCGACTGCGTGTCCAAGTTGTGGCAGCCATTAAGTAGGTCTCGAGAGGGGCGAGGAGTAATGTAACTTCCTGTGCAGATGGCTGTTGGAAAATCCAGTAATGTCACTTCCTGTGCAGATGGATGTGAGGAAATCCAGTGATGCCACTTCCTGTGCAGATGGGCGATGGAAATGAGTCCTCTTGCTTGGCTTATTCTTTCAGACAGTTTTGGCGGGAAACCAGTGATGTCACTTCCTGTGCAGATAGATGATGGGAAATCTAGTGATGCCATTTCCTGCGCAGATGGATGATGGGAAATCCAGTGAAGTAATTTCATGTGTGTAAGAAGATGGCTCTCTATAAAGGGCACTAAATCGAAGTACATGGTGTAGAGCATGGTTCTCCAACGAGTCCAGTGGATCCCTTATTGGTTTACAGAGGCAAAAGTAGATAATACTAACGCTCTATTTGTGGAAGTGTGGGCGAGCAGTTAGGCTTATCAAAGATAGTGAAAAGCATTTGTTGTACTTACAGAGGCAATAAATGAAACACACACTCAAGAATAAATCTGTGACCAATTTGTAAAAATAATATTGATGTTTAAATAATGTTTCAGACCAAGAACCTTTTCCTACAGTACGTACTTTTTATGTTATGAATTTTAAAAGTTCTCAAAATGTATAAATTGCGCACAATAGAAGGCAATGGGAAACAAATTTAAAAAAAGCTATACAATTGCACATTGGGAGCTTCTCCGATTCGGCCGAGAGCAGGGTACTGAGGTCATTTGTAGCAGGCTCTATGAAGAAGGGGTCATCTGAAAACACACTGCACAGCTGCAGCGGTGGCACAGGTAAGCGCGGTGCAGATGGGGCAAGAGTCACCAGTTAACAGAATCGTGAAAATTTAATAAATAAATAAATCCTATTCTGTCATCTGTCGACTTGTGGAAAAGTAAATTTTGCCATGTTCTGTGTCCCTACGTGTCATCCATCATATGTTATGTGTGCATGATTAAATATGCATATGTATTCCCCATGTTCGATTAATGACGCAATTACAGTTGTGTCCACCTCTAGTATGCCAGTTTCCAGTCCTCGTGAATACTACGAATATCAGGCCTATGTAAAGCTACGTTGCCACGTTTCTCAGTGTGCACGTTATTCTATTATAAAGTCCCCGTTTCTAGGCCTCAAAAGGGCCTGGACACCAGATCCAGCTCCTGTCTCCTGAAGCCTCGCTGAGGAGCGATACAGCCCCCACCTGTATCCTCGACCCTTCACTTACTTCCTGCCTCGCAGTGCCCGGCCCAGCCTGGCTCAATCTCTGAGTCTGCCAAGAATATGTTATGATTCCAGTTATCAGTTCAGTCCTCCTTCTCTGCATTCCTAAGCTACTGAACTGCATCAATAGTTTCCGTCATTGTCTAGCCTTCACGTCTCCACGTTAGAGAAATACTGCATTTAATGGTCATTTAATATTCTTCATCACGCACTACATGTAGAATAATGCATGGTCCAGTCTTAGAATCAAGTTAGCCTTTCCTCTCCTGACTTCTAGTTTATATCAACATGTTCTCTAAACATCAGATACTAGATACTGTTTAGGTACATGTTGCCCTGACTCTCCAGACTTCAGTCTCTGCTCCTAGCACAGAGTTCATAGCCCCCAGCTTCTCCTAGTGATACGTCATTGCTAGTTTGCGCGCACCATCAGGTTAGAGGTCCCGGCTCCTTAGGTAGCCCCCTCCATGGTTTCCGCCCTATTCATGACATATTCTGTTACGTTTGCATCACATGTCTATGTATACGCCCAGTTACACCTCTTTTCGCCCTTATCTTTCGCGACTGCTACGCGTCACACCTTCTGCTCCACCCACTGCTACGCCTACTGCAATGTAATGCTATGTGTTTGCGTTATGTATATATGCTCATGTATTGTTATTAAAAGTCAGCGCGCTCATCCCAGATCCAGCCCCAGCAGCTGCTGGGCCCTGTCATCCTATTCCTATGCAGGTTGTCCTGTTCCTGTCCTTATGCTGTATTAAACCTGCAAAACTCCTACTACCTCGAATCTTGACTCTTATTTATTGAGCTATCTGTTATGATATATGTCTAGTCAAAAAGAGAGGTATTATTTATTTATTTACCACATAATGGCGCCCGAACAGGGACTTGCCCTTTCCCCACGCGTCGGTGAAGCCACGCCGACCCCCTGACCCTCTGCAGCCGTGACGGAACCATACCGTGCACCGGCAGATATTTCTGCTTCAAGTATCCCTCAGGCCCACGGAGGAGACGGAGGAGGCGGTCCAGCATCCAAACGAGATGGTGGAGGAACGCGGCGAGTCCCGACCAGAGCCCAAGCCGAGAGTCCAAGGTCCGAGGTATCCGGAGGTCCACCCGTAACTGAAGTCCGAAGTCCGTCGTCGTCGTAGCAGTCCAGTCCAGTCCGAGGCTTTCCGTTCTTGCTGCCCGGTGAGTACCATTACTGGGGTAGTATCTAGACAGGGTCAATCTAAATTGACTCTGGTCCGTGGGTTGGTGGTACACAGACTCACAAACGAAGTGTTCACCTAGGTGGATACGGGTCTTGATGCGTCCCTTTATGGGACCGGTATGTTCCGTACTGTTTCAGCAGTGCATCCAGTAACTCTAGTCTGTTCCGTTCTCGAGAAATTCTTGTGTTTCTGTTCTCAGTATTCCAGGTAATATTCTGTCCGAACTGTTATGTTATGATGTTGTTCAATGTATTTCCAATGTCGTGGTATGCCTGAATTGTTCTCCCAATTGTCATTGTTCCTCGTGTATTGTATTGTGTTCCGATTCAAGTTTACAATGTCTCTCTTTTCGAGATTACGTCAGCTAAAAACTAGAAAGGGTTTGTTAGAAGAAGCAGTTCCTGTTCCGCCGAGGGACAGTCCAGGTCATTTTATGTATCAGAAGCATGGCATAAGCGCCATATTGTATCTAGATTTATGGGTAGAGTATACCAAACGATTAGAAGAAAAGTATAGATGGCCCGTATCGGGTACATGGGATGCCGAATGCATCATGCGAGTAGAAGAAGCATTATGGAAAAAGAAAGCCAGACAGTCACAGAAAGATGCCATCGAGTTATGGCGCAAAGAAGCTCATAAAAGAACTGAAAAGGAAATCAGAAAGTCAGAATTAAGTAGAGAATCCTTAGAACGAGCACAAGAAAAAGAACTAATCGAGATTGGTGAACAAGTCAAAGCCGAACAGTCAGACAGACAGAGGCATGCCCTTAATAGGGGTATGTATCCTCTCTTTGCCGAGGGCTTGCCAAAAGCGACCCCAGAGGCATCCAGTAATTTCCCGCCACCATTAGTTCCGACCAAGCTACGTCACAAACAGACCGCAGCTGATATTTTTATTTCGTCCTATTTGGACGACACAGTCCCAGAATATGCAAATCCTGTTCGCGCCCCGCCAGTCCCTGTAAATCAGGCACTTCCCGCTCCTCCAGACACCGGAGTACCTGTTACGGTACCCCCGGTCCAGCCCGCCATACAAGTCCAGCCTGCATTTCCATTTCCCACTCTGCCAGGACGAAGAGCCTCAGTAGACGACTCTAGTTTAGGGGCCGCAGGGGGAGGTACTCCTCAAACCCCGCCGCCACACAAGCGTTTAACGACAGCCGAATTACATGCACAAGCGTCACAGCGTACGCCCAGACATCAGACTGTAGCAGAAATAAGAAAATCCCTTGCCGAATGCGGCTATGATCCAGTCCCAGGCGAGGATAATATGGTTTTATATTCATTCCGCGTAAGAAAGGTGGCCGAGTATCTAGTCACCTTACCGAATATGAAAGAAGATCTAGACAGAATATATCGTTTCATCCGTACAGGGGATGATCCAGAAAGCATTAGCGAGGCCATGTCTCAAAGGAAAGCCGAGATCCAGCTCATGATATTAAAGTTTCTGATCAATTGTCTAATAAGAGAACAAGATTACCCGTCTAAAGATCCGGCTGAAATGAAAACCCTGACAAGGTGGCGTGATAATATAGCCGAGGGTAAGCACAAGACCGTCGGTGCTATGGAGAGTATGTACAAGAAAATCCGTAGAGAAATAATAAAGATACACGACCAACGTAAAGCAGTACAAGTAAGCGAGAAAGAAAGTAATTCTGATACTGAAGAGGTAGAGGACGAGAATCCCGCCAGAATAGCGTATGTAGGAAAATCTAGATTTCCAGATCGCCATTTACGCCTAGAACACAAGTCTATTTTCCATCATCCAGCACCAGAACAAGGTTCACTAGAACAAGTGTTCCAAGCTACCGATCACATTCTGAAATCACGAATCGGTTACAGTGAGTTAAGTACCATGCATGAACAAGAACTAGCCCGATCAGCAGTCCGATGGATTACTGATTCTACCACTTTTCCAGACGAAATAGTGGCGCAAATGTTTCTGAAAATGCCCCCAGCCGAGCAACGACTGGTGGGTATGTATATGATTCAGCACCTCATTACTTTGTATGAGGGTCAGCACTCTGATCCAGGTCCGTTACATGATGTCCTGAACGAGTTACTCCAGTATAGATGGAAAGGTTTAGGTACCGACTTAATTAGTGTCATTTTAGAACAGCGTCACAAATATAGAACGTTTCTGAACCCGCATTTTGTTCATGTCTCACCTCCAGAAAGTAAACCATTTTACATGGAGAGACAGAATCCGTTACGAGAAGTCCACCCAGTTAAAGGAACGGGTGGCGAAATGCAGCGAGTGTTTGTATACACTCCAATAACAAAGATGGAACTCCTCGAGATGAAGAAATTAATTCCCTGTCATGACAAAGATCCAGCAGGGTTCCATAGAGAACTAAAAGACATGCTCCGTATGGGAGAATACACGTACCCAGATATAATTAAAATGTTAAAGGTTCTGTTGCCCGCAGGGGTGTATGAAAAGCTCAAGGAAAAAGAATGGGAGGTGGGAGAGAAAAAGATCGATTGGGCAGTTTTAGAAGCTGAAGACAAGGCACGAGTACCAGGTACCGGTCTTGGAGATAAATGTAAAGAATTACCGGAATTATTAATACAAGTTTTACCCAGATTATTGACAACTAGAAAAGAAGACTGGGATGCAATCTCAGCCTGTAAACAAAAGCAAGATGAGGATATTAGTGATTTTTATTCTAGATTTGAAAAATGTTTTAGCATCAACAGTGGCCTCAAGACAAGTAGTGAGTCATACCCTCACCTTTTTGTTACTAAATTAGTCGAGAATTCAAGTCCACAAATTAAAAATCGAGTTCTGAAAGTCGAAAGTACCTGGCAAGCTAATACCCCGTCCCAGATGTTGCAAATGCTTCAATACCACCAGAATAGAATCAGAGAAGAACAAGAACACGAAAGAAAACGTATGAAAGACACGAAAATGAAAGTACTAGTTGCACAATCTGTCCCTCAAGACAGTCAGAAGAGGGGTCCGAATCAAGCCAGTCATCCTGCAGCTCCCGTGAAAGGGAATTGCAATTATTGTAAACAGCCAGGTCATTTCATAAATGAGTGTGCAGTTCTGAAACACAACATAGCTACTGGTAAGACTAAAGAAAGACCACGTCCGCCTAGACAAGAACAAGTTTCACAGATTCCTCAGCCACAGAATGCACCACAGACAGTTACCGCACCGCAGCCTATTGCTGCAACACAGCACGTTACATCGCAGATGTACCAGTATGCACAGTCTGAGTATCCAGAGTACCAGCAGTATTCATGAAACAGCCTAGAGAGGGAGGTAGGCTTGCCTCTCATCGAGATACCTGTAGATCAAGAAGGTCCCTATGTTCACAGTCAAGTATTAGGGAAATACAGAAAGTTTTTGATTGATACAGGGGCAAGTAGGACCACTATTAGTCACGCCGAAGTTCCAGGGGCTCCGCTCTCAGGCTCAAGAAATGTTTCCCTTGGATTTTCAGGAAAACCTATCGTAAATGAGATTTCAAAGCCAGTTACTCTAGAAGTAGGTCCATTGTCCCGCACTACTGATCTGTTACTTACTAAGTCATGTCCAGAAAATCTATTAGGCATTAAAACACTGAAAGAGTTAGGTGCAGTTATATGCTGTTCCCCAGAGGGAATACGATTGTTCCTACGTGACTTTAAGGGTCACTATGTATTACGAGATTTTGATTCAAGACTGTCTAATGTTCCACAGCATCTATGGGCGCAAGGTCCAACTGATGTAGGTTACATGCAAATCACACCCTATCGTGTGACTCTCAAGCCAGGTGTAGTGTTACCACGAATCAGACAGTACAGATTGCCACCTGAGGCTGTAGCAGCCTTATCCAAAATTATTGACGAGCTCATGGCTCAAGGAGTGGTTGTAGAAACTGACTCCAATGTATGTAATTCTCCGATCATTCCAGTCATGAAACGTACTGATCCAAATGCACCCCCAGTATATCGATTAGTGATTGACCTACGAGAGCTTAATAAATGTATTATTCCGCAGTACCCAGTTGTCCCAGACATCTCTTCCCTATTAACGGCCATTGATTCCGAAGCCACGTTCTTCACTGTCATAGACCTCAAGAACGCATTTTTCAGTGTTCCTATTCATCCAGACAGCCAGTTTCTTTTCGGATTTTGTTTAAATGGAAGGAGCTATATGTTTACACGAGCTCCTCAAGGTTTCACAGAAAGTCCTAGTATTTACAGTCAAGCACTCAAAAGACAACTAGACAACATTCACATGCCAACTGACACTGCCCTGCTCCAGTATGTCGATGATCTACTGATCACAGCCCGTTCTGAACGTGCTTGCGAGCGAGCATCCCTTACAGTCTTGTATTTCCTAGCCGAGATGGGGCACAAGGTGTCCCCTTCTAAGCTTCAATTCTGTGTCCAGCAAGTGGTATACTTAGGACACTTGCTGTCCAAGAGGGGTAGGCAGTTGACATCAGACCGTATCCAGTTGATAGCGAGTCTTCCTCAGCCCAAGACCCAGAAGGAGGTACGTGCTTTTATCGGCCTCACTTCTTACTGCAGACAATGGATTCCTCAGTATGCATTTCTAGCCAAGCCACTGATACAGTTAACGACACAGGAGGCAGCCGTATCGACTGTCCTCCCTTGGACATCTGAACATACATTTAGTTTCAATGAGTTAAAGAAAGCCCTATGCCAAGCTCCAGTTCTAGCGACACCGAACTACAGTAAGCCTTTTACACTTTTCGTTACTGAACGTGAAGGTACAGCATTATCTGTTCTCACACAAGATCAAGCAGGACAATACAAGCCCTGTGCTTATTTTTCGAGCACATTAGATCCTGTAGCCCAGGCTCTGCCTGCGTGCCTCAAGTCAGTTGCAGCCACAGCACTAGCTATCAGACAAAGTGATTCCATAGTCTTAGGACACTCCTTGACAGTACAAGTTCCACATTCTGTGGAAGTTCTTTTAAACCGAACACAAACTCAGCACTTGACAATTGCACGTTTAACAGGTTATGAATTGACACTGTTCCAGCCACACATAGAAATCAGACGCTGCAACATTTTAAATCCTGCTACACTGTTACCATCAGTTACTTCGAATTCTGCCACACATGACTGCGTGGAAGTAGTTAACATTACGACAAAGCCAAGACAAGATCTGACAGATATTCCGTTACCAGACCCCGACCTGACACTTTATGTGGATGGTTCATGTATGAGAACTAGTACAGGAGAACTAGTCGCCGCGTATGCAGTGACTACTGACACCGAAGTTATTGAAACACACCGTATTGATACCCTGTCCGCTCAAGCAGCAGAGCTAGTTGCTCTGACACAAGCCTGCATACACGCCAAGAACTTGAAAGTTAATGTTTACACAGATTCACGTTACGCATTCGGAGTTGTACACGACTTCGGAGTGCTCTGGCAGGAGAGAGGTTTCATGACTTCTCATGGAACCAAGATTCAGCATGGTCTCCTTATTCAAGCTCTGTTAGATGCCATACACTTACCGACATCTATCGCTATCATGAAGTGCAAAGCACATACGAAAGTTACTGACATTATTTCTCAAGGTAACGATCTAGCAGATCGCACAGCCAAGCTTACAGCACAGACTCCAGACTTTCAAGTTAATCCGACACAGACACATACTCCAGATCCGACTACATGTATGACAGTTAAGGACCCTACACAAGATGTCATAGATATCCAGTTACATGCTACTCCCGAAGAAATCAAGAAATGGTCCGAACAAGGAGGGGTCCAGACAGATCAAGGATGGTTAACGAAGGGTAGAGCCACATGGTTTCTCCCCGACTCTATGGTTCAAGTCATTATTAATACCGCACATAGTCCAGCACATTTAGGAGAAAAAGCTATGTTAGACAGTATCCAGAACATTTGGTTCAACAAGCATTTACGAGCTGCAGCCAAACAGAAAGTCCGTACCTGTATGATATGTTGTCAGTTTAATCCAGGTAAAAGTGTCCCGGTGGAACAAGGTGGATTCCAGCCCCCTGACCACCCTTTTGAAGTCCTCCAGATGGATTATATTCAGATGGAGCGATGTCGAGGTTTCAAGTATGTCCTTGTAGTTGTATGCGCTTTGTCCAGGTGGACAGAAGCATATCCAGTCCCAGATTACACAGCCGCGACCACTGCCAAGCAGTTGGTTCGTGAGTTCTTCCCCCGTTATGGACTCCCTAGAGTCGTATATTCTGACAACGGCCAGCCATTCTCATCTGAACTCATGAAGCATGTTTCCCTTTTGTTAGGGTACCAGTGGAAGTTCCATTGTGTACGCCATCCTGAAGCAGCCGGTCTCGTAGAGAGACATAACCAGACTCTGAAAATCCGTATTGCAAAAGTGTGTAAAGAAAAAGGTGTGGACTGGCTAGTAGCTCTGCCAGTCGCTTTATTTTATATGCGCATGGTCGCACATTCCAGATCAGGTCTGTCCCCGTATGAGGTCGTATTCGGCCGCCCCCCTAACATGTGGGGTACTCCTAGACCCCGAAGTATTACCGATGTTTCAAGTAATATGCTGACAGATTACCTAGCTTCCTTGATGTCTGCCCTCAACTCATGTCGTTCACAGGTTGCCGCCGCATTTCCAGACAATACCGAGGTGGCACCGCATGAAATCGTTCCAGGATCCATGGTGATGGTCCGCAACTTTGACAGATCAAGTCCGCTGGAGCCTCGTTGGAAAGAGCCCCGACAGGTCCTCCTCACCACCCGTACAGCCGTGAAGTTGGAAGGACGCAAAGGCTGGGTACACCTTTCTCATGTCAAACTTTTTAATGGACTGAAACCCGTCTTAAAGAACATTTCCCAGGATTTGAAGGATTGCCAAAATATTGTTCTAGGACTGTCCCGCAAAAGACATTGCTACAACCCCTCCCCTGTTAGAGAAAACTCCGCAACAGGAGTACAAGCTAAAACTCCGGTCTAGTAAAATAAGTCAGTCAGTTTGATTGTCTAAGTCCTCCCCTAGGTGAAACGGTTAGACTGTTTCTGACATGTATAAAATAGACCCCCATAGTGAGAGAGTTAGTCAAAACTCAATCCGATGTATCGTTTTTCTATGTTTCATATTGTTTCTCAGCATTATGATTTCCTGCACCAGTTATGCATTTTTCTTGTATTTCCCAGTTCTTCATGTAAATAAGTCTGCTAATGCTACAGTAGAGCACACGTTTAGTGATCTGCCTCCTCATGAACTCTCTTACCGCCTCGCTATGCGAAATAACTCATTTATCCGCATGTTACATTACTCACACCAGTCCAGCAATGCCACTAATTGTTGGGTGTGTGGTCGACTCCCCCCTTTCCAGACACCGAAGGGAGTTCTGCCACTTTTTCCTTATCCATTTTCACATAATGGTTCGTGTGGAGCATGGTCCACGTTAACGTCATCCTCAACAGATATGTCTTTTCTTAACAGTACATGTTTTCCAGACAAGCAAGGTCTCCCCCACAGAACAGGGTTAGATCTAGAAAATGAAGTGTATAATTTAGGTAACTATTCTTCGAATTTCATGGTCCTGAATGTTCAGTCTGATACTACTCCAGACTTACCTGCTATTTCAGTATTACCAGTCAAAGGCGAATTATGTGTCCGACATAAGGGTTCCATACACGTAGGACATAGTGATTGTACTACTATTGTCAAGTATAGTGACAGTGGGAAATCTATTTTCAAAGCTTCACGTCATTCTTATTTTATTTGTGGTCAAACCGCATATGTTCGTCTGCCCCTCGATTGGGAGGGAACCTGTTACATTGCCTTCCTACTGCCACCAGTTTTCCTAGCCCCACCTGATTATCATAGAAATACACATCTAGTACACATTAGACATAAAAGGGAGTCCCCAATTGTCGATTATACTGAAACTGCTCTAGAACAGTATACAGATTTCAACAGAGGTTTCTTCTTCTTTATAGGACCTATCCAGAATAGTAAGCTAATCCGTAGGTTAACCAGAACCCTTGAAGCTGTAGTCAATGAGACTGCCTCTGCTCTAGGTAACTTAACCGAAGAGCAATCTGCTATGAGATTTGTAGTTTTGCAAAATCGTCTCGTCCTTGACGTCATACTGGCCGATAGGGGCGGGCCTGTAGAGTCATCGGATCTAGTTGCTGCATTTTCATTCCAAATAACGCGCCGTCTGTTTATTCAGCTATAACCAGACTCCATAAAATTGCCCATCTGATACACCAAGATCCAGGCACCTGGACATGGTCCGGTTGGTTCTGGAATATAATTTCCGCATGGGGATGGAAAATATTGTCCTTTCTAGGTATTGCAGTAGCAATCATATTCAGCTGCTGCCTCTGTATACAATGTGGCCCTGCGATTTGCGGCATTTGTGCTACCTCTTGTATTCCTAGTCCCAAGCCCCGTTCTAAATCCCGTTCCAGGATAATTCGAGACGAACAAATGATACTGTATGAAATGATAGACGGTATCATGAAAATTGATGTTTCCTGATGGAAACGTAGTGACAAGGAGGGAATGTGGAAAAGTAAATTTTGCCATGTTCTGTGTCCCTACGTGTCATCCATCATATGTTATGTGTGCATGATTAAATATGCATATGTATTCCCCATGTTCGATTAATGACGCAATTACAGTTGTGTCCACCTCTAGTATGCCAGTTTCCAGTCCTCGTGAATACTACGAATATCAGGCCTATGTAAAGCTACGTTGCCACGTTTCTCAGTGTGCACGTTATTCTATTATAAAGTCCCCGTTTCTAGGCCTCAAAAGGGCCTGGACACCAGATCCAGCTCCTGTCTCCTGAAGCCTCGCTGAGGAGCGATACAGCCCCCACCTGTATCCTCGACCCTTCACTTACTTCCTGCCTCGCAGTGCCCGGCCCAGCCTGGCTCAATCTCTGAGTCTGCCAAGAATATGTTATGATTCCAGTTATCAGTTCAGTCCTCCTTCTCTGCATTCCTAAGCTACTGAACTGCATCAATAGTTTCCGTCATTGTCTAGCCTTCACGTCTCCACGTTAGAGAAATACTGCATTTAATGGTCATTTAATATTCTTCATCACGCACTACATGTAGAATAATGCATGGTCCAGTCTTAGAATCAAGTTAGCCTTTCCTCTCCTGACTTCTAGTTTATATCAACATGTTCTCTAAACATCAGATACTAGATACTGTTTAGGTACATGTCGCCCTGACTCTCCAGACTTCAGTCTCTGCTCCTAGCACAGAGTTCATAGCCCCCAGCTTCTCCTAGTGATACGTCATTGCTAGTTTGCGCGCACCATCAGGTTAGAGGTCCCGGCTCCTTAGGTAGCCCCCTCCATGGTTTCCGCCCTATTCATGACATATTCTGTTACGTTTGCATCACATGTCTATGTATACGCCCAGTTACACCTCTTTTCGCCCTTATCTTTCGCGACTGCTACGCGTCACACCTTCTGCTCCACCCACTGCTACGCCTACTGCAATGTAATGCTATGTGTTTGCGTTATGTATATATGCTCATGTATTGTTATTAAAAGTCAGCGCGCTCATCCCAGATCCAGCCCCAGCAGCTGCTGGGCCCTGTCATCCTATTCCTATGCAGGTTGTCCTGTTCCTGTCCTTATGCTGTATTAAACCTGCAAAACTCCTACTACCTCGAATCTTGACTCTTATTTATTGAGCTATCTGTTATGATATATGTCTAGTCAAAAAGAGAGGTATTATTTATTTATTTACCACAGACTTCCCCCACCTCGTCCGTCCGCGCTTACATGCGCCGGCCGCAACTGCTGCACAGCGAGACTTAAGTCCTTGGGGTCCCACTCGAGGGAGCAAGTCACAAGGGCCTCATGCCCATGGGAGCACAGCTGGTTTGTCTTTACCCAGACTGACTGGGCTGGGTGCAGAGCAGATAGGCCAGCCAAGCATTGTACGTCAAGTCCTCGTGATAAGGGACAGTTAGGTTGCGTGGATGATTCTTGGACAGCTAGGCCACCCACCAGGTTGAAACCCACCCAGGTTTCAAGGGTCTTGAAATCTCTCAACAGGTGTCTGCACCCTGGGTTGTTGGAGTCTGAGTTGAACCCTTCATTCTTGGTATTTGGTGCAGGCGTACAATACCCCAGGTTTTGGTAGGGCACAACTCTAATAGGTCCTGGTGTCCTCTCACTTAGTGGGAGGAGAGGTCTGACCCCCTGGAGCTCTTATGACCTGGGTGCTGCTTCGGAGTCACTGAGGATCAGTACGCTCATAGACCAGACTTCGTGGTGTGTGCCTGCAGGCTGCAGGGGAGGAGTTCCTCTACCCTAAGGGAGGTTCTCGGCAATTGGTCAAAGGCTGAAGGTACTCCAGGGTACTTGGAGGCCTCACAGTTGCAGGACGAGATAGCATACCTTGATTGTTGAGTCCTGAAAGCAATAAACAGGGTTTGGCACCAATTTTCTGCAGCAGGTCTTTGGTTCTTGGGCCAGAAGCTCTTCTTTGTTCAATGCTCTTCTTGGGTCTGTCAAAACTACAGGCTCCAGGGATGCTACCTAAATACTAAATTTAGGTGCATTAAAGGGGGGTGACGGGTAGGAGCCAACGGCCTACCTTTAGGCTGCTTACACCCTCGAAGTAACACTTCCCCTGTGAGAAAGGACAATACCCTAACCCTGTTAGGTCAATTTCCTACGTCAAAACGGAGTAATTAGAAAAGTAGTGTCTACATTGCCTACCGTACCTTAGGGGTGGGGCTGGCTGAATGTGGGCACACCTCCTGATCTCGCAAATTTTCCTGCCTTTCCTCTCACCAAAAGGGGAGCAGGAAAGATGGTTTGGCATCCTCTACTATCTGGAGAGGCCTGGGTCACACTTCAAAGGCAGCATCACCTTTGAATCTTCCTGCCTTGGCCAGCCTTCCTGGACTGGGAGAGGAGTGAAGCATTTCCACCCAGAGTAGGCTGTGTTCCTGGCCTCTGAGAGGGCTTGCTCTCACCCCATGAGGTCAGACACATGTCTGGTGGTGGCAGGCTGGCTAAGGCTAGTCACAGACCATACCAGTGCTTGGTAGGTTTGCAGGGGACCCGCTAAAGGGTCTCCTGGGTGCATTTATTAATACATCCAACAGTGGCATCAGTGGGGATTTATTAAGACAAGATGTTTAGTACCAGGGAAGAGTGAAGCCATCATGGAGCTAGGAAACTCGTAATGACATATATCAAGCCCTTTCTATGGCCTGCCTGTGCACTTACAATTTTCAAGAATGTCTCAGATATTGCAGAGTCGTGGGACTATAAATGCGGGAGCTAAGTTATAAATGGGGCATTGCGGATCCTTCCTGGGGAGGCTGGGAGAGATGCCTACCCTTCGCATGCCCTATACATTGACCGTCCCATCTAGGACAAGCACCCAGGAGGTGAAATCATGGTGCGGTCCCAATGAGGGTAATGACATGGCTGGAGTGTTTGTGAGTTACCAGAATTCCTTTGTTGTGCCCTCGATACTCCCAACTCTGCCAGCACCAAGACTATGAAAGACTAGCACAAAGCCTCACTTAACTGCCCACCGATCTGAGCTCCCAGTCTCCCCTTTGCCAAGCCCAGTGCCTTTCAGCGAGGCCTTACAGTACAGAACTCTGAGCCCAACTTTGGTTACCACTCTCTCCCACTCATCGCATCCTGTCAATGGAGCCTTGCTGACTAGTGCAGTTTCTCCACTGAGGATCCTGCTCACAGTGACACATCCTAAGAATATAAGACAAGGATCATAGGTCCAGGTGTTTTGGCACATGTCCTGCATCCACCAATCTGTAAATATTCCATACATTTGAATAGTGCCTAAAACATCAATTTGATTGGTCTCAACATAGAATGCAATCCAGTCAATATTTTCATTATACTCTGTCTAAATATGTAATTGCAACTGCACTAAAAACATAAACTTGATTTGTCTCACTAATTACAACATAGGCTGCATTCCAGTCAGTAATATTTTATAATATCTTGTATTTATATGATATTGAGACTGCATGTCTTGTTCTTCTATCTGCAATTTTATTTAAAGGAGGAAATGGTTCTTAGTTCTTGCTTTTTTACGCCAAAATGGTTTGCTCAACTATTACATAAACTTAACATGATCTCCCAGCGCCAGGTCTGACCATGTAACTCCAAACTATTACCCATTTTACAGTTTTTTTTAATAAACAATGCAAAATATCCTTACCTGGATCCATGCATGCAGTGACCACTAATTTTGTCTTTGTCTTTCTGCCATAGTTTCCTCAGACCTCACTAACGAGGTCTTTTAACAACCTCAGTATGTTATTTCCTGTACTGTTAAGTTGCTGCTTATGCCCCCGCTCGCTTGAACACCCCTTATTAAGGGCCCCTTCCTCCCCTGTTCCCTCCCCTATCATGGACCCTAAAGATGCTGTTTTGCTGAATGCTGTGCTAGCCCCCTCAGGAAATGACTTGTTTTTAATAAACTACCCCTCCAACCTAACCAAAAATACAATCAGCAATCTCAAATATAAAATCCTCCACCTTAGGAAAGAAGCCTGTTTTATTTAACGCTACTTTTGCCACAATAAGGGCACCTTACTCAACGACTTATCTTCTTAACCAACCGACGTGCCAAATGGAGGAATGTTCTCTCATACTCACTCAACACCACAATAACTAAGGAAATCCCTCATGGCCATAAACTTACCATTGCACCCTCCACACTGTTCCACTGCAACACCACAATTTCGATCTACAACATCGGCATCCATACTCATTCAATCTTCAGACCATAACCTGGAACTCTTCTGTAGTCTATTCTCCTACCTCAAATACAAACTTACACGGCCGCTCCCCTTCCAATACCTTTCCTTATCCCCTCTGACTCCACCCTTAGATAACCCCCTCTCTCCACCAGCCCACCATCCCACCATCCCCCTCCGCTCCCACCCCTCTCCCCAAAAGGACACCCACCTATCTACAGACATGCGTGTTAGAAATGCTGAACTCTAGGTGTCAGGTTGTTACACTGTCCAAGTAGGAACCCTTCTTTCTAGTCAGGATAAGAGGGATACACTTCTAAAATAACCCCTGCTCACCACTTGGTAGCTTGGCATGAACAGTCAAGTTTATCTCAGAAGCAGTGTGTAATGCATTTGCACATAAAATGCAATAATGCAGTGAAAACACTACAAAAGGACATTTTAGAAAAATATCTAATATTTTGTCTGTGTAAAACAAGACCAAAAAAGAAAAAGATCCATCATACAGTGTTTAGAAATATCAATAAGCAAAAATAAACTTAAATACAGTTCCTTGAAGCCGATAGCTGCGTTCGGGGCTAACACGGCACCATGAACAACAAATCCAAACAGTTCTGACTGACCGGGGCATTGTGGGCAAACTACGGTGTCGGTAAGAATCGCAAAACAGTACCCTTAAAAATGCAGGGCATTGGTGGCCTTGTGAAGAGCCTCTAAGAGTCGGTGTTGGCATACATTGGTTCCAGAGGTTGGCGCAGGAGTCACACGCATTGTAGTTTGATATCAGTGGAGTCAGGAGCGCTGGTCTCATCAGGCGTCGGGGATGCGGTGCAAAGTGCAGCAGTGCAGTGTTCAGTGCTCTCAAGTCACATTGCAGGCAGCATTTCAGGGACAGTAATCTGGTCACCTGATTACTAGGGCTATTTAAGGCCAGGGTTTAGGGCATCTCAGCCCGGGTGTCAAGGCTAAGGGAGGAGAGGGCAAGGGTGAGTGCCTGTTTGAGCCTGTTTGAGACTGGTCGGTACCAAGGCCAGAAATGCTGTCCAATTTCTCATTCAGTAATACCCACCCTACACCATCTACATCCACAGAGTAACCCACTCACACCAAATGTACTCCACACATTTACTACAAACTAACCCTAGGCACAGTTCAATGTCTGAGCACCCACTATTAAACCACACAAACCACACCTATAGACCCTTCTATCCCAGCTACCACACATTTCTACCATCACCTACAAACAGTACACAACTATATCCTATACTTCCAACCAATCCACTCATCACTAACACAACCCAATTCTACACCATACTACATCCCATCCAGACACACACTCTCCACTCTGATTACTCTTAGCAGGCCCCCTTTGATCACTAACAAACCTATATTCAGCCTATCATCATTTGTCCAACCAACAACCTCCTCTTCTTTCTACCATAATAACACAACCGCACAACACATACACCTCACGTCACCACCTATTTTAACACTTGCAGGAAACAAGTCTAAGAGAAACATTCTTACCTCTACTTCATCCCCTCCTACACACAACATACACTCTACTAACAAACACATCACCACCACTCTACCTTACAACTTCCACTCGCAAACAATACTATCCAAACAAATCCATCTCATTAAACAAGTACACCAGCATCTCTTTTCACTACTCCTCAAAAACAAAACATATCACGCACACCAGCACAACAAAATCTCTTAAGTGCAACACCTCATAATAATTACCGTCACAAAATACAAACATACACCCACCTTTCAAACTACACAAGGAACAAACTCCAAAGCCAATCTTTCTCTCTTTCACCACACCACACCTAACACACATACAGCAACACAGCAATTCTCTTCCAAATGCCTCTCATCCATTGGACAATTTAGAACCTTACTACATGACCCACATTTTGCACCACCACTCTGAGTCATTCATCTTGCGCCCTAAACACACACAAACAATACAAGCAACGTGCCCACCTCACAAGTTCACTTCTCCATGTCTACTGCACAACAAGGTTACACCAAAAAAACAACACAGAGTACCAACTCACTCTCAAACACCGTCTCCATCATCTACACATGAAGACCCATCAAAATGCCTTCTTAGCCTGCTGGACGAGCACCACGTTACACAACAGCTACACGATTACTATCATAATACTGCTAATACCAGCAATAAAAACACACCTGCTACAAACCTACAAAATACTGATCACTCTTCTAAAAAGCAAAGTCTCACTGTCACCAAAGCACATTTTCTAAACTGTCTACTAATAAATGCTTGATTGCTCTCTAAAAACAAACATCAAATCTATGACCTTCTCACTGACGCAAAACCAGACATACTATTCATAACTGAATCATGGTTGGGAGATGACATGGCTCCAGTCCTGCATGAAGCCATTCCTCAAGGATGTGAAACGATCACCAAAAAATGTATAGGCAAAACATGAGGTAGCATAGCTGCTCTGTTCAGGCAAACATTACATATCACTAAAGTTGACAACAGCTTGATAAAGAATTGTGAGGCTCTTCTAACCAGATGCAAACCTTCACCGTCTTCCTCCTGTAAATTCCTGCTCCTTTACAGACCTCCACCTAGCAAGGCGACATTCCCAGATGCACTTCTAGCCACACTTTCAAGTACAGATCTGGAAACAATAAATTCTAAATGACTGGCTTCAGGAAGCTTTTGTCATCCTGATACCACTCAAAACCACACAACTGAACAAAAGAAAAAAGCACCTTGGAGAAATACTGAGATAAAAGACAAAAAACAACAAATTTGAAAGCTGCAACGTGCCTGGCTCAAAACAAACGCTAAACAAGACAAAGTTCGCCTATAGAAAATTAACAGATTTTACAAGTCAGCTATCAAAAAAGCAAAGAAAAGGTACTATCCAGACAAAATTCAAAATGCTAAGTGTGCAAATAAAGAATTCTATAAAATACTCAATGAATTTCATAAACCAAATTGCCTAGAAGGAATTCATCCAGTTACTCAAGATTTCACAGACAAACTGACAAATTCAAGTTCAAGTTCAAGAATTTATATAGCGCACTACTCACCCAGAGGGTCTCAAGGCGCTTGGGGATGGGGTTCATTACTTATCGAATAGCCAGGTTTTAAGTTCTTTTCTGAAGGAGGTGTGGTTCTGTATAAGGCGGAGGTGAGTGGGGAGTGAGTTCCAGGTCTTGGCCACCAAGTAGGAGAAGGATCTACCTCCCATGGTGGATCTTTGGATACGTGGAACTGCGGCGAGGCTTTGATTGGAGGATCTTAGTTGGCGGGTGGGTGTGTAGAAGGATAGTCGAGTGTTGAGGCATTCGGGCCCTAGTTTGAAGAGGGCCTTGTGTGCGTGGGTGAGAAGACGGAATGTTATTCTCTTGTTGACGGGAAGCCAGTGGAGGTCTTTCAGGTGGCCGGTAATGTGATCTTGGCGAGGGATGTCCAAAATGAGTCTCGCTGATGCGTTTTGGATGCGTTGCAGTTTTTTCTGTAATTTGGCTGTAATTCCGGCGTAGAGGGTGTTTCCGTAGTCCAGTCGACTCGTGACTAGTGCATGAGTGACAATCTTTCTTGTCTCAGAAGGGATCCAACGTAAGATTTTTTTGAGCATACGAAGTACGTTGAAGCAGGAGGATGAGTCGGCGTTGACTTGTCTGGTCATCGAGAGGGAGGAATCTAGGATGAAGCCCAGGTTGCGAGCGTGATCTGTGGGTATAGGTGCTGTGCCCAGAGCCGAAGGCCACCATGAGTCGTCCCAGGCAGAGGGGGATGATCCTAGGATGAGCACCTCCGTTTTGTCTGAGTTAAGTTTTAGGCGGCTGTTTTTCATCCATTCGGCTACTTCTTTCATGCCTTCGTGAAGATTGGTTTTGGCGGTGTTTGGGTCTTTGGTGAGGGAGAGGATCAGCTGGGTGTCGTCAGCGTAGGAGATGATGTTAAGGTTGTGTTGACGCGCGATGGATGCGAGTGGACTCATGTAGATGTTGAAGAGGGTGGGACTGAGTGATGATCCTTGTGGTACGCCGCAGATGACTTCGGTAGCCTCTGATTTGTATGGGGGAAGTCGGACTCTCTGAGTTCTTCCGGCGAGGAACGAGACGATCCAGTCCAATGCTTTTCCTTGTATTCCAACGTTGTTGAGGCGTTGTTTGAGGGTGCTATGGCAAACTGTGTCGAAGGCGGCGGAGAGGTCGAGTAGAATGAGGGCAACTGTTTCTCCATTGTCCAGTAGTGTTCGGATGTCATCTGTAGCTGCGATGAGAGCGGTCTCGGTGCTGTGTTTGGCTCGAAAGCCGGACTGTGAGGGATCGAGGGAGTTGTTGGATTCGAGGAAGGCGGCGAGTTGGCTATTGACGGCTTTCTCGATGACTTTTGCCGGGAAAGGGAGGAGGGATATGGGGCGGTAGTTTTTGAGTTCAGAGGGGTCAGCTGTGGGTTTCTTCAGGAGGGCGCTGACTTCGGCATGTTTCCAGCTTTCTGGGAAGGTAGCAGAGTTGAAGGAGCAGTTGATGACATCACGGGGATGGGGTGCGATGATGGAGTCTGCTTTGTTGAAGATGTGGTGGGGACATGGGTCGTTTGGCGAGCCAGAGTGGATGGAATTCATTAGGCGGATGGTGTATTCGGTGGTGATTGTGTTCCAGGCGCTTAGATTGTTGGAGGGCAGTTTAGGTTCTGAGGGGGGTGGGGAGGATTGTGCGTTGGAGCTGTTTTCGAAGCTGTTATGTATGTCGGCAATTTTGTTGTAGAAGAAGGAGGATAACGAATCGCAGAGGTCTTGGGAGGGAGTGATGTTGTTTGAGGCTGCGGTGGGGTTGGTAAATTCTTTGATGATGTTGAATAGTTCCTTGCTGTTATGGCCATTGTTGTCGAGTCGATTCTTGAGTGCTGATTTCTTGGTGGATCGAATCAGCTGGTGGTGTTTGCGGGTGGCTGCCTTGAAGGTGGTCATGTTGTCGGTAATTGGGTTTTTTCTCCATGTTTTCTCGAGAGTACGACATAGCTTCTTGGATTTCTTAAGGTCATCGTTGAACCAGGGGGTCTTTTTGCTGTCTTGTTTGGTGTGATGGTTTTTCAAGGGTGCTAATTCGTCAGCGCTGTGAGTGATCCATTGTTTGAATTTGATGGCAGCTTGGTTTGGGTCCGATGAGAGGGCGGGTGGTTTTTGGATGAGCGATGTGAGGAGTTGGTCTGTGGTGATTTTGTTCCATTTTCTTCGGGGAATAGGTTGTGGGGGGTTGTGGGTCGAGGTGGTTTTGTAGCTGAAATGAACACAACTGTGGTCCGTCCAATGGAGAGCTGTGGTGCGATCGAAGGAGATGTGTTTGCTGGAAGTGAAGATTGGGTTGAGCGTATGTCCGGCTATATGGGTGGGGGTGTCGACAAGTTGTTTGAGTCCGAGATTGGCCAGGTTGTCCAGAAGGGTGGTGGTGTTGCTGTCGTTTTTCTTTTCCAGGTGGAAGTTGAGGTCTCCTAGTAGAATGTAGTTCTCGGAGGCGAGGGCATGAGGACTGATGAAGTCAGTGATGTCTTCGCTGAATAGTTTACGTGTTCCTGGAGGCCTGTAGATGAGGGTGCCTCTGAGTGTGCTCCTGGGGTCAGTGTGGACCTGGAAGTGGAGGTGTTCGGCGGTGGTAAGGTTATCGTCGGAGCTGGTCGTGATTCTGATGGTGTTCTTATGGACGATTGCGATGCCGCCTCCTGTTTGGACGGTGCGGTCTTTTCGGATGATCTTGTAATTGTCCGGGATGGCTATGGCGATGTCGGGAGTTGATGATGCATTCAAATCATTACACGGACAAAGCAGACACGTTGTACTCAAACTTAAAACATAGACAAAGCACCAGCACTAACTCTTCAATAAAACAACAATCCAAGAATACTCTAATTCAGCCTCTCCATTCCTTCTAACACATTTCACACAATGAATTGATGGACCTGGTCAAAGTAAGTAGGCCTAAGTGGGCACAAAGGCATCCCCCTATTACTTTGAGGCCCAAGAGGAGGGGGGAAAGTGATCAATACAAAGAGAAAAACCTCTTATGTGGCCTATCTTATTTTTAACAGGGTATTGACTCTACTCAAAACATTTCCTTACAACATAGAGTCTCAGCACACAAATAAACTTTCTTTTTATTTATTTATCAAAAATATTTTTATACGTTTGTTTTTAATTTTCACACTTTTTTGGATTCAATTATATAAACATAGCAATTTGTACATAAAATAAAATCACAGTATTGTTTCAATCAGGAGAAAAGAAGCATTCTTTTAACTTTTCTAAACCATAATTTATATTTACAGTGACCCCCAAAGTTAACTCATCATTCTTCCATTCTCACCTTTCATTCTAGTCATACATACCAACTATCATACCACACAAACAGATATAAAATAACATCTGAACACAAATCCTACTCGGTATTTCTGTATATATTATATCCGTCAGTTCCTCAGTTTGACAGCAAAACAGAAGTCCATCAGTTTAGTTTTGATTACTTCTTCTTTTTTGCTTTGTTCTCGGGTAGGGCTCTCAGATGTGTGTCATGGCCTACGTACGTTTCGGTGAAACCAGATTAATGTCACCTTCATCAGGACCAAGAAAGCATATTTTCCATCTTAAGAAATGGTCTGGGGGTCTGTAATTATACAAATTATTGCATAGGGGTCTGTAATTATACAAATTAGTGCATGAGGGCATATTCTATACTGTATAAATAACCTAACAATACAGTCAATTTACTATCAAAAACATTAGTTAAACTACGGTGTGGTGCTTTGGAGTTAAACAACCGAACGTCACTCATGACTCACCAAAACCCGTGTTTGAAAAGCAAAGAAAATGTGATGGGGTTTAGTATAGAGTGCATTAGGAGAGCTCCTACATGCTAGGCAAGTCACAGCCATAAAGGAAAAACCCTTTGGTGAGGGCAAAAAAGAAAAAGAGTGATTTGGTAGAAGAGGCCTGCACAAGGTTTAATAAAGAAACACAAGTTTATCTTTGACCTACATGTCTCACGGGTAGCTGGAGGTGTTTTAAATCCTCTGCAGTATGGAACTTTCCAAGCAATTGTAGGGTGTAAGGATGGTTCTATTGGTAAAGGTAAAAATTTATAGAGAGATTAATATTTGTTATTTTAATTGTTTATTACTATCCTCAGAGACTAGGTACTAAGGTACCCGCTTACCCTTTAAGGATAAAATCTTCTCTCTGGGATGGAAGTCTATGATGCCAGGGTTAGGGAACTTCAATCAATGCTGGTCATCCATATTGGGGAGTTTTGATGCATCCGTTTAAAACCTGTCATGTAGGATTTATCTAAGAATTATTCGGTATTATTGTTGTCCTCGGAACCTATATAGACAATATTTCCCAAGAGGATCTTACCTAATATCAAACGTAGCTAAATGATATCTCAATCTCCGAGCAGTCTTCCTATTAATTTGGGAAGATTTAGAATTCCTGGATTTAAACTTCTCGGATAGCCAATCTACAGGAATAAGTAATTTGCAAAAAGCTGAACTGTTAGCGAGACGGCATACGTTAAGCAGGTTTTGCCTATGACATGCAATCATATAAACCATTGGTTAACAGAAAGCATCATGTCATTGAAGACTTTCTACAATATACTCTAGTTGCTCTCATGTAACGATATGCCCGGTTAAGGTGACCGTCATCTGGTTTTTTAAAGTGTGAGCCTGTCAAAAATTGAATCATCTAGAGCCACTGTGCATTTGGAGCCACGAGTATGAAACCAATAGTAAAAACAAAAATATCCCCGCATTTACCCAAAATCCAGAGATATTTAAAAGATGCTGGTAAGAAGGGGGCATAGCCAGATAGACTAGCGGCATGTGGTGGCCCGAATATGATTGCATCTGTTGTGCACCCAGTCTGTAATTACAGGAGTACCTGCTGAGATTATATAATCACAACCAGGAATGGTTTACTGAGAAACAACTGTCCTCCTGATAGGCGTAAAAATATTTACATTTTATTTAGGAGAAACTGAGGCAGTAGTTCTCGGTATAGGGGTTACTCATATGCCCACCAGGGCTGATCTACTAGAAACAGTTGCCTACCCGATAGGCGTGAGAATGTTAACAGAAATAAACACTATATTTAGGAAAAGCCGGGGCAGTAGTCTTCAGTGTAGGGGTTACTTATCTACCGGGCTTATCCCAAATAGGGATACAGATTAAGATAAAAGCTAATGAGTTTGCAAAATACCAAAGTAGAAGACCCATGTTAGAAAAGCTTGTCTATAAATGTCGGAGGGGAGGTCCTCGCGCCAAGAATTCTAATACTCCCACCCGTCAAGATCGACGTTTTAGGATAAGTAATACGAGAAGGAATGCAAAACAAGAAAGGATAGTAGCTGGCAGGTGCTCATAGGGCTAGATTGATAGTCAAAGTTGGAGCATTGAGTGATGTTACTTACCCAGTTTCTTGGCTCACGGCCACGTCTGTCCATCCGGAAGAAATCTACTGTAAAACGTCACCTTAGCTGCGTCCGGTTTTTATGGCGTAACGTTACAGGGCTTCAAAGTTGTAATTGCGATGATATGCCTAGTAACGCAAAAACGTCTAGCTCAGAGGGCGCCATCTTAAAAGGAGAAGTTCTCCTTCAAATAACTGATATTGTATATTTTTGCACCAGCAGTGTGCATTATTTAATACTCAGAAATTGATGGTAAACAATGCCAGTGATTCAACTCAGAAGTGTTCGAACTTTAAAAATGTGAACCAAATATCACGTCATGTGGCGTCAAACGTCTTCCCTCAATGGGCGCCATCTTGGAAAAGGAATTATACTTCCAAAGGAGCAATATTGTATACACATGCACCAGCAATGTGTAGTAAGGATTACTAATTGGATATCCTCAATTGAAATAGAAAAGCATCCGCTATTCTGTAATGTGCATCAATACTGCACAATTATCGCAGTGTTATTTTCGACTTTCTATCTGGGGTTAAGGACAATAAAGATATGTGTTTAAATATCAATATATCTACACATAGGATGTATATCGACTATGTGGAAGAGAGATTTTGCATTATTTATTACTACAATTGGTGACACACCTCTAATGTGTTCAAACTATGAGAATGTATAACCGATGTCACGTCATGTAAAGCAGACGTAGCCCCTCGGTGGACACCATCTTGGAAGAGGGAAAAATTACTACAGATAGAGCTGTATTGCATAAGCAAACACCAGCAATTTACAATGTTACTTACTAATGAGGTCTCCTCTTCGTATATTGGAGAGTGCCATGATTAAGACAGAAGAGTAGCCGCTATTGTATAATGTGCATCAATATTGCACAATTGTCATTCATATAGTTAGAAATTATCTAGTTGGAGTTTAAGACACTAGAGAAAAATACCTCAATGTCGATATATCTCCACATTAGTTTACTATGTGGAAAAGTAGTTGTTGCAGGTATAATACAGCTGCCATGCAACGAAGAAGTATTTATAATTAATAACAGATCCTACCTAATGTAGTAGTCTGTATCTAAAAGAGGATATGTCTGTACTGTGCACAAACAATCAGATTGTGCCGATCAGAAGACTTATCATAATTGCCAGATTGATGTTATTGATACTTGTAATTGTAATGGCTGGACTACTAAGATTTCTGTACCAATTATCACCCTGGAAGTTATAGATCTTCTGGTTCTATCTGACTCATAACAGCATTACTAGAAAACTAGGGAAAGATGTATTGTACCTATCGTAATCCCTGTAATGGAGAAGGAGTGTCACTGATAAAGGCTTATTCATAGTCCTCCAGGACAGAGGGACAACAATGTTTGCCATGTTATTGAGGTTGTGACCACCCAAATGATTTCCTCATTCAGGCCTTTATGAACCGTGTCTAAGGAAAAAATCCAATAGGTTTCTCTTTGTTTTCTTGTTTTGGCCGGATCTTTACCTGGTATTGTTTTCACACGTTCTAAGAGGAGCCACTTCATTTCATTTTGAGTGTGTTGTAAACTACGAAAGTAATTAACCAGTGGTGCTTGCTGCTTATTGGTTCTAATTGCAGACTTGTGTTCCGAGAATCTGATGCAGAACTCCCTCGAGGTTTCCCCGATATATCCTAGTCTGCATGGACACAATATCAGGTAAACAACATTAGAACTCCTACTGTTTGCCATGTGTTTGATTATTCCTGATTTATCTCCATATGTCCACTTCTGAGTAGTAATAGCCAAGCCACACGCGTGGCAGTTGGCACATCTATGATTGCCCAATGGTGGTGGTAAACCATCTATGGTTGTCTGTCTAGAATTGACCTGAGGCTTAAGTCCACTATACACTAGTTTGTCTCTGAGATTGGGATTCCTTCTGTATGCCACCAAGGGTTTCTGCAAACTATCTTCTCCTTCATTGACAGTGAGTATCTTCCAATTTTTATGGAGTATCTGCTTGATTTTGTAATTAAGGCTAGAGTGATCCACCACACAGACTAATTTTTCTAGGTTTTCCTTGGGGCTGTTGTTAATGAGGGCATTTCTGTTGTAGTATTAGGCCCGTTTAAGTGATGAACCAGTCTTCTAGGATAACCTCTTAATATGAGACATGTTTGCAGCTTTTCTGCATGTATCATAAAATCTTTCATTTTAGTGCAATTTCTTCTGATTCTTAAAAATTCCCCAAAGGGGATGGAAGCCTTTCCTGAGTCCATGATGACTCTGCTCGTTATAAACACCTATGTCACTTTATCTCGTGTAGATCAACACTGTTACTGTCTTTCCAGAATCCACTCTGACATCCTCTCGATATCAACATCTGTGAGACTCTATATCATGTAGATAGACTCACCGAGCAACAGCACCCACCATCTTCATACGTTCCAACCAGCCTTTTGCCTGTTACCTAAAACGCAAAATTACACCACTCTATCATGGTCGCGTTAGATATAAGGGTGGGCGTAATTCGCAAAGTAGCGCTACGCGAAGCTACGCGAGTGCACTTCGCACTACGCGAACTTCAGGTAGCACTCCGCGAGCTGCGTAGTAGCATGTTCGCACTGTGCAAGATGCATTTTCAATTATTGCACAGTGCGAACAAGCATCCGGCACTGTGCAATCATTGAAAACAGCATCTTGCACAGTGCGAGCTGCAGTTTTCTGCCGCTCGAGTAGATTTTTACTCAAGCGGCAGCTTTCTCAACGCGAACTGGTAGTTTCTCATTGCGAGCAGTCGCGAGCATGCACGACCACTCGCAATGAGAAACTTGACCTGCCCGCGTTGGGAGTCTCGCCGGGATGTCATTTTGCTTGCTCGCGGTCGCGAACATGATGTTGAGGACCACGAACAAGCACAAAATGACCGCTGCACTACTCTACACTGCGCTACGCGCGTTTGCACCGTGCTACGTGCAGCTCACGTAGTGTGAAGTTGCGCCAACTTTGCAAACTACGCGAGCATAGCGTAGTGCTTCGCCCAGGGTTAGTTAGATACCTCACACTATCATGTGACCTTCAATACACTCCCCGAGTCAGGTGACACTCTCGACTGCTCATAACGATAGCCGCCGAACAAGCCAGCACCTCCCGGACTCGGCAGCGCGGGTAGGTCATTTGGCTGCACACAAGGCTACTAAACGTGAGTAACAACTCTGAACCAGTGTTGGTTGATTTTACTTGTCATGTTTGCTTGTTTTTAAGGGGCGAACAGCGCAACAACCGGTTATTTTCCCCATGCAAAAAAATCCCCATGCCTGAAGAGGGTGATCCTCCTTAAAATACTTTCCAATGGTCCGAGAAAGTATTTACTGCCACAACGCGCATACAACACTTAGCGTCTAATAAGAGACCACAACATCCTTGGCACCCCCTTTTTTAAGTATACTATTGGCCAAGCCGAGAGTCGATTGATTGTAATCTGCTCATGCATCGCGTTGCGAGCCGAGCAGAACCTTACTGCACTAACGCAAGAGATTGTGCCAGGCCAAGTAAAATTTCCACATTATTTAGTGCCATTCCTATTATACTTTTCACAATAATCAGTGAATTTCCACAGACACTTACGCAGACACCGCTTTATCGACCTAGCGGACACACCATAACTGTTGAGCTGCACTTCCTGTGCCTTTGAATGCCAGTTTCTTCCTTTTTAAACAACTCACGGGGCACCCTTCGGAACGAGCCCGCTTTCCACAAGAGCCTTTAACTCCTTTACATGCATAGCATCTAATTTACTTATGCGACTGCTAAAGATTAAGAATATGGCTTCTGGGCTGTTCGGTCCCCGAAATCAGAAAGCAGCCCTTCCCGGGGGCTCTGCTTTACAACACGATTTCTTTCGAGCTATGACTTATTGAATAAACATATTTTTGAATCCACATGCCCCCAGAACTTTCTTTGCTGGTGTAGATAAATACTTGCACCATTCTGCACACAGAGGAATTGTTAAACAGTCTGTTTCCCTTTAAAACAGCATACAAACAGGGCAGAGAGCTCAGTCCTTTTTGGAAGAACCACCTTTACGCGAGTCACCTTTTCTCACGACGATCTCCACCCCTCCAAGACACCGAGGTTCATGTACACCCACAAACCTGCAACACAGGCAATCCAGAAATCAAGTTGTTTTTCCAGCCTTTGTACTGTTCTTTTCAGTTTCATTACAGTGTTATTTTGCTTTTCATTGAGTGCAACCATCCCTCCATGTATAGCCCTTGATACATGGGAGTGAAAGCCTGATGTGTTGACCGCCGGGTACTGTTGATGCCTGGAATCTAGACACTATTGGGTGAGTTCTGTACAATTTCTCTGCTGTTACCATTCATATCCCACATGGGCATAGAAAATCACCATAGCTCGCTGTGGGTATTGAACCACCACGATTGTTTAATACTTTGCTTGTGTTCAAACGTTATGTGCACACACCACTGAGTATTTGTAGTTTGAAGTCACTACAGGCACCGTCTAGCATGGTTTATCAATATATTTATCTGTAATATATGCACCCTTGTGCCTCCAATAACAGGCAGATCCAGGTCATCGCAGGTACATTGACACACTAAACATTGCACTGTGTTTTTTATGAACCTATGTACAAAACATATAATTGTTTAGTGTAGATAGTTCCATTCCTTTTGGTCCTGAAGAATCGGGAGCCAATAGACATGTACGCGAGAAACATGTTGACCGTAACAACTATTTGGGTCCCTCAAGCAGGGGTCCCTCAAGGCTTGATCACCTCGCCCATGCTTTTCAACACCTACATGAAGTCATTACCGGTACTGATCAATCAATTTCACCTCACGTTCTATAACAATGCAGATGCCAAACAAATACTCCTTCAGCAGGTATGTCCCAAAGACATTAGAAACGCACCAATTTTCAGTTTACTTAGAGCCGTGGATTAATGGATGACTTGGAGCCATCTCAAATTGAATGCTTACAAAACAGAAATACTCATGTGTGGCAATTGGAAACATTATAACCCCCTTGCTGCCTGGCCTTATGAACTGGGATCACCACCTAAAGTATTGAAGGAAGTAAGAAACCTCGGAATGACCATGGAATCCAAGCTATCGATGAATGCCCAAGTGGACTAACTAGCAAGATCAAGCTTTATCACAATAAAAACTCTGCGACAAATCATCCCCTATTTGGGATTTCCACACACGGTCCAAACTACCATCTACCTTGTTCTGTCCAAACTCGATTACGCCAATAGCCTCTACCACGGGTCACCTTTAACGACCATGAAAAGACTAGAGCTGGGCGTAGTTTGCGTAGTTTTCCTATGCGGATCTTACATAAAATCTCAGCGAAGTTCCGCAAGCGGAGGAGTGCAGTGTGAACTGCAGTTTGTGCAGGTATTCCTGCAGCTCAAGTAGAAATTTTTACCTGAGCAGCAGATCGCGCTAGCGAGCTTACCGTTCACGAACTTACCGAAAAAACTCCGTTAGCACATCGCAAAGCAGAGTTTTCTGCACTCTGCAAGCTCCGCGGAGTGCAGAGTGCAGAAAACTCCGCGAATGGAGCGAAGTTCACCACCCAGGCCTAGAAAAGACCACAACGAATTCAGAACATCTATGGTTGTCTGTCTAGAATTGTCCTGAGGCTTAAGTCCACTATACACTAGTTTGTCTCTGAGATTGGGATTCCTTCTGTATGCCACCAAGGGTTTCTGCAAACTATCTTCTCCTTCATTGACAGTGAGTATCTTCCAATTTTTATGGAGTATCTGCTTGATTTTGTAATTAAGGCTAGAGTGATCCACCACACAGACTAATTTTTCTAGGTTTTCCTTGGGGCTGTTGTTAATGAGGGCATTTCTGTTGTAGTATTAGGCCCGTTTAAGTGATGAACCAGTCTTCTAGGATAACCTCTTAATATGAGACATGTTTGCAGCTTTTCTGCATGTATCATAAAATCTTTCATTTTAGTGCAATTTCTTCTGATTCTTAAAAATTCCCCAAAGGGGATGGAAGCCTTTCCTGAGTCCATGATGACTCTGCTCGTTATAAACACCTATGTCACTTTATCTCGTGTAGATCAACACTGTTACTGTCTTTCCAGAATCCACTCTGACATCCTCTCGATATCAACATCTGTGAGACTCTATATCATGTAGATAGACTCACCGAGCAACAGCACCCACCATCTTCATACGTTCCAACCAGCCTTTTGCCTGTTACCTAAAACGCAAAATTACACCACTCTATCATGGTCGCGTTAGATATAAGGGTGGGCGTAATTCGCGAAGTAGCGCTACGCGAAGCTACGCGAGTGCACTTCGCACTACGCGAACTTCAGGTAGCACTCCGCGAGCTGCGTAGTAGCATGTTCGCACTGTGCAAGATGCATTTTCAATTATTGCACAGTGCGAACAAGCATCCGGCACTGTGCAATCATTGAAAACAGCATCTTGCACAGTGCGAGCTGCAGTTTTCTGCCGCTCGAGTAGATTTTTACTCAAGCGGCAGCTTTCTCAACGCGAACTGGTAGTTTCTCATTGCGAGCAGTCGCGAGCATGCACGACCACTCGCAATGAGAAACTTGACCTGCCCGCGTTGGGAGTCTCGCCGGGATGTCATTTTGCTTGCTCGCGGTCGCGAACATGATGTTGAGGACCACGAACAAGCACAAAATGACCGCTGCACTACTCTACACTGCGCTACGCGCGTTTGCACCGTGCTACGTGCAGCTCACGTAGTGTGAAGTTGCGCCAACTTTGCAAACTACGCGAGCATAGCGTAGTGCTTCGCCCAGGGTTAGTTAGATACCTCACACTATCATGTGACCTTCAATACACTCCCCGAGTCAGGTGACACTCTCGACTGCTCATAACGATAGCCGCCGAACAAGCCAGCACCTCCCGGACTCGGCAGCGCGGGTAGGTCATTTGGCTGCACACAAGGCTACTAAACGTGAGTAACAACTCTGAACCAGTGTTGGTTGATTTTACTTGTCATGTTTGCTTGTTTTTAAGGGGCGAACAGCGCAACAACCGGTTATTTTCCCCATGCAAAAAAATCCCCATGCCTGAAGAGGGTGATCCTCCTTAAAATACTTTCCAATGGTCCGAGAAAGTATTTACTGCCACAACGCGCATACAACACTTAGCGTCTAATAAGAGACCACAACATCCTTGGCACCCCCTTTTTTAAGTATACTATTGGCCAAGCCGAGAGTCGATTGATTGTAATCTGCTCATGCATCGCGTTGCGAGCCGAGCAGAACCTTACTGCACTAACGCAAGAGATTGTGCCAGGCCAAGTAAAATTTCCACATTATTTAGTGCCATTCCTATTATACTTTTCACAATAATCAGTGAATTTCCACAGACACTTACGCAGACACCGCTTTATCGACCTAGCGGACACACCATAACTGTTGAGCTGCACTTCCTGTGCCTTTGAATGCCAGTTTCTTCCTTTTTAAACAACTCACGGGGCACCCTTCGGAACGAGCCCGCTTTCCACAAGAGCCTTTAACTCCTTTACATGCATAGCATCTAATTTACTTATGCGACTGCTAAAGATTAAGAATATGGCTTCTGGGCTGTTCGGTCCCCGAAATCAGAAAGCAGCCCTTCCCGGGGGCTCTGCTTTACAACACGATTTCTTTCGAGCTATGACTTATTGAATAAACATATTTTTGAATCCACATGCCCCCAGAACTTTCTTTGCTGGTGTAGATAAATACTTGCACCATTCTGCACACAGAGGAATTGTTAAACAGTCTGTTTCCCTTTAAAACAGCATACAAACAGGGCAGAGAGCTCAGTCCTTTTTGGAAGAACCACCTTTACGCGAGTCACCTTTTCTCACGACGATCTCCACCCCTCCAAGACACCGAGGTTCATGTACACCCACAAACCTGCAACACAGGCAATCCAGAAATCAAGTTGTTTTTCCAGCCTTTGTACTGTTCTTTTCAGTTTCATTACAGTGTTATTTTGCTTTTCATTGAGTGCAACCATCCCTCCATGTATAGCCCTTGATACATGGGAGTGAAAGCCTGATGTGTTGACCGCCGGGTACTGTTGATGCCTGGAATCTAGACACTATTGGGTGAGTTCTGTACAATTTCTCTGCTGTTACCATTCATATCCCACATGGGCATAGAAAATCACCATAGCTCGCTGTGGGTATTGAACCACCACGATTGTTTAATACTTTGCTTGTGTTCAAACGTTATGTGCACACACCACTGAGTATTTGTAGTTTGAAGTCACTACAGGCACCGTCTAGCATGGTTTATCAATATATTTATCTGTAATATATGCACCCTTGTGCCTCCAATAACAGGCAGATCCAGGTCATCGCAGGTACATTGACACACTAAACATTGCACTGTGTTTTTTATGAACCTATGTACAAAACATATAATTGTTTAGTGTAGATAGTTCCATTCCTTTTGGTCCTGAAGAATCGGGAGCCAATAGACATGTACGCGAGAAACATGTTGACCGTAACAACTATTTCTCACTAACCGACACATAGATATGAGACATTACACTCCAATGACTGTCGGTTATACTCCTTTGAATTAGGGCAGGAGACCCCTAGAATAAAAGTCAAATTCAGGCACTCCCAGCCCTATTTTACACTAACTTTCACGTCTACACTTCTCTGGCCCCATACCCGCACTTCACAATACGGCTGTTGGATAAAAGATCTCCGGTAAAGTGCCCCTCTTTGAGCTGAGCCCGTTGGGTATTGCACCGCCGACCCGACAAGGAGCAGCCCATATGATGAAGCATGACACCTGCAAGGGTGTGTGAGGGCATTACAATCCAACAAATGGATTTCCAACTGTAGATCTCATTGAGACACAGTAGTTTCCAGCTCCCGGGTGACTTCTACTATACCTACATGAGGAACAGCACAAGCACTCCTTCCTTGATGGAATCTTTTTGGCACGATGGATGGAAGCTACTATGTTCCAAAATCTTATTTTTGGCTGTAGGTTTTCTAAAAAGACTCACTTCCAGCTGTCCTTCGCTGGCCTTGATCCATATATCTAGAAATTCCAGCTGATCCACAGAATAGTTGCACGTGAATTTAAGATTGTTGTTAGCCAGGTTCAACAAGGAGATCCGATTCTGAGCCTGTCCAAATAAAGAAGATATTGTCTATGAATCTATGCCATTGTGTTACATTTTCATAGAAGGGAGCTGCCTCATTACAGATATGTTTTCGTTCGAACTCACCCATAAAGCTGTTCGCTAAACTGGGGGCACAAGATGCCCCCATGCTGGTCCCCTTAATCTGGTGGTATGAGCTCTGTTTAAACTCAAAATAGTTGTGTTGTAACACAATCGTGAGGCACTCTAGAATGAAGGTATCAGGTCTGTCCCCAGGAACTCTAGCCAAGAGCGCAGCCACCGACTCAATGGCTCGGTCCTGGGGGATGTTGGTGTAAAGCGATTCAATGTCAAGGGTGACAAGAAGATGCATATCATGATTAAAAGGTGCATGCTCTAGTGTGGATATCATGTGACCTGTATCTTTAATATATGATGCATATTGGGTAGTAAGTGGGCATAAAAAGGCATCAACATTAACAGATTCTTCAAGTGGCTATCAAAAAAGCAAAGAAAAGGTACTAGTCAGGCAAAATTCTAAATGCTAAATGTGCAAATAAAGAATTCTATAAAATACTCAATGAATTTTGTAAACCAAATTGCCTAGAAGGAATTCATCCCATTACACAAGATTTCACAGACAAACTGACAAATCATTACGCGGACAAAGCAGACACGTTGGACTCATACTTAAAACAGAGACAAAGCACCAACACTAACTCTTCAACAAAACAACAATCCAAGAATACTCTAATTCAGCCTCTCCATTCCTTCCAAAACATTTCACACAATGAATTTATGGACCTGCTAAAAGCAAGTAGGCCTGCCCGCAGCCGTTCTGACCTGTGTTCACCGAAAACTTTCAAGACAATTCTTCTAACAACCTCTGCTGCCACTCCAGTAAGTAGAATCTTTAACGATTTCTTAACTACCGGAATAGTTCCAGAAGAACTCAAAAAGTCATACATATGCCCTTTACTGAAGAAAAAAAACTTGGACCCGCTGAACTGTGACAACTACAGACCCATTACAAATGGACCTTTCCTGGGTAAACTGATAGAAAGAGCAGCGTTCACCCAGATGTCACAATTCATTGAAAAGAATGCCATACTTTCAGACTTCCAAACAGGATTCCGACCAGGAAGAGGCACAGAATCTGCCCTCCTTGCCATCTAAGATGGCCTGAAGAACACAGTTCACAGCAACGGGGTTGCTGTACTACTCCTTTTGGACCTCTTGGCTGCCTTTGACACGGTTGACCATGACACTCTGATACAAAGACTCTACGAAACCGGCATAGAGGGGACTGCTCTAGACTGGATCGCGTCCTACCTTTGGAACAGAACTAATGGCATCCATACCCCACCTTTCTTGTCAAAACCATACTCTACAAAAGCAGGGGTCCCTCAAGGCTTGATCACCTCGCCCATGCTTTTCAACACCTACATGAAGTCATTACCGGTACTGATCAATCAATTTCACCTCACGTTCTATAACAATGCAGATGCCAAACAAATACTCCTTCAGCAGGTATGTCCCAAAGACATTAGAAACGCACCAATTTTCAGTTTACTTAGAGCCGTGGATTAATGGATGACTTGGAGCCATCTCAAATTGAATGCTTACAAAACAGAAATACTCATGTGTGGCAATTGGAAACATTATAACCCCCTTGCTGCCTGGCCTTATGAACTGGGATCACCACCTAAAGTATTGAAGGAAGTAAGAAACCTCGGAATGACCATGGAATCCAAGCTATCGATGAATGCCCAAGTGGACTAACTAGCAAGATCAAGCTTTATCACAATAAAAACTCTGCGACAAATCATCCCCTATTTGGGATTTCCACACACGGTCCAAACTACCATCTACCTTGTTCTGTCCAAACTCGATTACGCCAATAGCCTCTACCACGGGTCACCTTTAACGACCATGAAAAGACTAGAGCTGGGCGTAGTTTGCGTAGTTTTCCTATGCGGATCTTACATAAAATCTCAGCGAAGTTCCGCAAGCGGAGGAGTGCAGTGTGAACTGCAGTTTGTGCAGGTATTCCTGCAGCTCAAGTAGAAATTTTTACCTGAGCAGCAGATCGCGCTAGCGAGCTTACCGTTCACGAACTTACCGAAAAAACTCCGTTAGCACATCGCAAAGCAGAGTTTTCTGCACTCTGCAAGCTCCGCGGAGTGCAGAGTGCAGAAAACTCCGCGAATGGAGCGAAGTTCACCACCCAGGCCTAGAAAAGACCACAACGAATTCAGAACTCGGCTGCCAGACTACTCTTGTATATCAAACCGCAAGACCACATCTCACTTGCCTTGAAAGCCCTGCATTGGGTATAGGTTACCAGAAGATCCACGTTCAAGCTGCTTTGTATAGTCCACAAAGCGATACATGGAACGGGACTGCTCTTCATCAGGAATAAAATCACCAAACACATTCAAAAAAAGGAACCTCTGCTCTTGTGGCGTATTCCTATAGGTACTGTATCGATCCCCCTATTTCTGACCCTGGTCTGGTTAATAATTAACTAGCAGCCACCCAACGGCGCAACAACCCGTTATCTGATTATCCACACCACGGCACAGAAGCGCGTTATCTGATTAGGTCATAGTGCACGCCACCTCATTAGGCATGCACTATTTCTCCAGCCCCTAATAGGCATACGGAGTTCTCATAACAAATCAAACCTATGACAACCTGGGAAAATCCCTGCCGCCATTGTTTTGATTCCACCGAGAACTTCAGTAAAGAATGTGCTAACGACCAGTCCGTATGACATCCTTATTGACGTATATATGTCCATCCTTACGTCAATCTCGGCACCTTTCAGGTATAAATTTTACCGACATTGCCTTAAGCAAACACACGCGGTGGTGACGAGATTGGAGCAGCGAGACGTGCTGAGGAGCCCAGCTGAGAGCAAAGCCCACAGACGCTGCCCCGCCTTCCTGACGCGCTGAGAAGGACGCGCTGCCTTTCTCCAGCCGAGAAATCCAGCTCCGGCGCTTCCAAGCCGCCCTCGCAGGCAGCTGGAATATCAAGACCTGAGATGAGAGATACCAGCCCTCCAGACTTCTAGGTCCCAGGTACAGAACTGAATAACCCCTTACAGAGAATTCTTGAGTCAGTCCCTTGGCAACACAAACTTAACTTAAACTGCTACTTAGCTACTCCCGCCCACGTATTAGGCTTAGGTCAGGTACACTGGGGTAGGCGTGGTTAGAAGCACCAGTTGAGTACGTTAGTCAACTGTATATATGTATATATCTATTTTATCCAATTTTAAGTATCATATGGCTCAGAAACCATATCAATGCTTTTCCAGTATTATTTTATAATTCTGTTTTTACTGTATGCACTTTACTTAACTACAAGTATTGCAATAATAGCGATTCATTTCTCATGTACGAGAAAAGAGACTGATCAATAAATAACATCTTTTATTGAACACGCCCGTCTCTTCCTTTTCTCTACAATCTGGTGAAACTACGAATGCACTGAACTGACTGAGTAAAATAGGTTGTCTTTTGTTTTCACACGACTCTAGAGATACACTCTTGATTAGGGGAGAGCAAAGTTGTCATGTTCTATGGTTGTCAGAAACTAAATCCCTTCTTGTCTATCCAGAGAGGTTAAACTCCTCCCTGCCTATTCGAGAAAGTTTCTAGTGAACTCTGAGCTAGCTGGCAAACACTAAACTTAAAGTCTAATATCGTCAGTAGAAGACCTAGTTAACCTATGCCCTAGGTCTATACTATTGAAGGTATTATTCCAATGCGCAGAGCCTATTGGGATAATAGGAACTACACTACATGGCGCCCAACGGTTTGGATAGGCGATAAAACTAACGCAAGACATTAGAGTAACTCAGTCGTGCTTTTTCACACAGAGCCCCTTTTTCCCATAATACTACAAAGATGTCTGGAGTGGGTGAAAGGTCATATCCGCCAAACTTCATAGAGCGGAAACTCCTATGTAAGGTTCTTGGTCTATTCAACGTTGCAGGATACACTGTTCCAAAATATTGTGCATCTAATCTTTGTTTCCATAAGAAACCTGATCTGCAAACAAACAAAATCTTCTTGTCATAAAAATGTCAGACAATGAAGAAGAAAGAGAGGCAGCTAGAATAGCAGCTCAACTCATAGAAGAAGACAGAAGTCTAGTACAGGAAGACCCGGAAGCAATACTAATCCCGGTCAACGTAAGAAAATCTATAACTTTAAAACTTATAGAAAATGGACTGACACCGAGAGGTGGTACAGTCATATTCGTAATTGAGGCACACGAATATCGGCAGACAGAGGTATTCTATTCATGGATAAATTTTCCAGCAGCAAACGCTGTAACAAAGGACTTCCACTATTACAAAATAGAGGAACCTCCTGATGAGTACACTCCTTTCGAGGATGTGGAAGTACCACTCAAATTCCAAGAGCATTTGCTCTTGTTTAAAGGCGCCCTAAAACATAACAAACACATCACCAGGCTCGGTCCACTAGGTAGACCAGGAGCAACGTGGCCGGTCCTAGCCGGATACACACCACATCCAGACATTGAAGAAATGCCTGCACCAGAAATTTTAGTACAGCTAAAACAATTAATTAAAATACATAGACAATTAGTCCAATATGTAATGCGGACTTCAACTGTCCAACCAGTAATCAAAATTCCACAGCTGACCCCTCATCAGGGGAACACAAATAAAATTACACCACAGAACATACGGTCCTGTCTGGGTATGGTACCAGCTAAACGGGAACAAATTCCATTCTGGCTAGCACAAAAAATAACTCAAATAGAGGCGGTATTTCCAGATACCACTCCTCTTGAAAAACACAGGATTCTGACCATCTGTCTTCCAATGGGAATCGCACCACACGTGGAGGACTGTGACACTTGGGGTACAGTCTTTGCTTCCATTTACACAAAAACACATGGAGTTCCATCCATGTCAGTAATACCAGATGTGCTAAAACAAATTCAAGATGAATACGGTCCAGAACCCGCTTTAACTCTCGGTATGAAATTACTGAAAGACTTCAAGCAGGTCTCGGCAATATTACTAGCCAACATAAAAGGAGAAGCAGCAAATGTGGCGATCCGCCAGAGGTTAAAAGAGACAGATGTAGCAGACCAACCATCTGAAATTGCCAGAATTATAGAAAAATCCTATGAAGAACTAGGTAGAGATAGTTTGGGTGGAATACCAGTGAAGCCCCAACTAATTGAAAGCCCTGAAAAGGTATTTATTAAAAATAATCTAAACAGTCAAAAGAAGAGCTTGGATGGAAATAAACAATCCAATCCAAAAGAAAAAAGATTCCAGTCCAGAGGAAGGTCTCCTCGGCGGAGAGAAAGATCTCCGGACCAAATCATATTCCAATTCATAAAAAATATACACTTGCAAGAAAGTGGGCAGTAGCTCAAGCTCCTGCTTTATATAAAAATCATGTAGGATGGGATGAGGACTCTCCTCCTCACAAAATCCAGTTAAAATCACAACCCACTGCACAGAGGCAGTACCCAATTAAGCAAGAAGCTAAAAAACAGGTAAAAGAGATCCTAGATGAACTTGAATACAAGGGGGTGATTGAAACTTGCACCTCTCAAATGAACAATCCTTTGTTTCCTGTCTCCAAACCAGACAATTCATATCGTCTTGTCTTGGACTACAGACACCTTAACTCATGTTGCAAAACTTTTGCAGTGCAAAACTCGCATAGTGCTGCACTAATGAATAACATAGTGCGCAAAAAATACAAAACAACATTAGACATCTCTAATGGATTCTTTTGTCAGAATATAGCACCAGAGAGCAGATATTTGTCCGCGTTCTCAATAAATGGCGCTCAAAAAAATTTCTGCCGTTTGCCCCAAGGGTTCTAGAACAGCCCAGGATTATTCTCAGCGAGAGTAACAGAGTTACTACAAACATATGATGACGAGGCATTATCCTATGTCGACGACATCTACCTAACAGATGATGACTTGGATACTCACTTGAAGAGAGTGAACACCATAATACTTGGGTTCGCAGCAGAGGGTTACAAATTCAACTTTAAAAAGTCTAGAATTGCCCATCTAACAGTCCTATTTTTAGGATATGAACTATCAAGTGAAGGCAAAAGCCTGGCTGACAATTTCCTAGAGAAATGTGCTGTAATCCAAGCACCTAGAACACTAAAAAACTTACAATCAATTCTAGGCTTCCTAAATTTCGGAAGAACTTATATCATAAATTACGCAGAAAGGGTCAAACCCCTTTATGATCTAATAAAACCAGATTTCAAAAAAATCAATTGGACTCAAAAACACACAGAAATTTTGAGATCCTTACAAACAGACATGTTAATTAAAACAAAATTACAAACACGTGATAACACACGCAACCTTGTGATTCGAGTCATCCCAGGGAGATGCGGATTCACATACCTGACCTCAAATGAGGGAGAAAAGGTACCAATTGCATACAAATCACACTTGTACACAGAGGCTGAAAAAAGGTTCAGCATTAAAGAAAACTTTGTTCATGCGGTTCAAACTGCTGTAGCAAAAGAAAAATACCTAGCTGACGGTAGACAGGTTACAGTCAGAACAGCAAAATCAGCTTTCGAGGCATTAACAACCCCATGTAATTTACCGACAACGGCACTGAATCCAGAATGGTTATAATGGGTAAATTCTGTTGCTACAGACAAAGTGAAATACTATTTTGACCCGGAAATGAAAGACTTAAATAATCTAGAATATGAGAGAGAATATCCTCTGCCAATCGACATTCTGCCCTTACGACAGTACGCCTGTGTAATTTATACAGACGGCTATGCTCAACCACCAGGGTGGGGAGAACAAGCATACAACGCCACATGTGAAATTACAAAAGAAGTGTGGCGCGGAGGTAAACTAAGACCTCTATTGACAAAATCACACTCAGTGGAAAATAATTCAGAACAACAAACTGAAATCATAGCGTTAAAAATGGCGCTAGATAATGCCGATCGCGAATTCCCGACACTTATAGTGTGCGACTCGCATTACTGCGTCAAATCATACAATAACGATTTACAGGAATGGATTCAATACGGTTACAAAGATGACACAGGTGCAACAATAAAGCAAAAAGTGCTTTGGGAACAAATAGTTATTTTACAGAAAGAACTACTAAAGACTCACGTGATACACTCACTGAGTCATCAGCGTGATGGCGTTCACGTTGCAGGGAATTCATTGGCTGAGACAGCCACAGCGGTAGCAACTGGATCGGCTTCCGTAGCTAGAAAAAAGCGTGCAGTAAAATACATTGACGGTGAAACAATGCTGGCGGTGAAAACGTCATCGAAAGGCGACTGCTCAGCACTACCGATCAATTACCCGCTCAATTATACATACAGAATCGATGCAAACTCCGTTCCTTTTACTCGAATCCCTGGAGTGGGGGATAGAGTAATTCCAAACGAGGACAGGAGAGGCTTGTTAATAGCAGACGCACATATGGGCGAGGGTCTCAGACACCTCAAACTAAAAGATTCTCTGGAAGAATTACAATCAGTGTACTGGTGGCCAGGCATGCGCCTGCATCATCACATTTTTGTAAAAAACTGCCCAAACTGTAACAGAGATCGCAGTGGTGAAAGAAACGGTATATTACCTTGGCGTTTCACACGAGAAAGGATCAACAATAAAAAATAATGCCAATATGAATAATGCGTCGTATTAACATATAGAGACTAGTTTTCACTTATAATGTAGACCCCAACTTTCGGCTGACGCCAGAACTGTTATATCAAGATTTACAAGTCTATAATGGCATATACGCTAGAAGCATGCTACGTGATGACCATTATCTTTCCATTAACTCTCGGGCTTATGGGGAGTGCCTGGCCAGAATGAGCATTGCATTTGCGGGAATCTTCTCACTTCCTTCCTGAGGGATACGGGATGGTGTAAAGAAAAAACCAAAGGCAGAGAGCAATCTATAATAGCAAAGGTATTAGGTTCGGGAGCTGGGTGGGTCAAACTTCTAATAAGTGTCCAACACAGTCTAAATAACCTGCCAAGAAATTCTCTGAAAGGTTTCAGTCCGTACGAACTATTGTTTGGGACTAGAATGCTGATCTTAGATCTTGGCAGTCAGACTTCAGTGGTTAAAGATAAAAGCTTTGATATCAAAGATCGTTTGGCTATTTTGCAGGACTTAAACGAAACAAGGAAAGACCTGAGCAACATAAAGTTGAAACAACAGCCATCGACCACTGAAGAGAAACCACCTGTCCCAGCAAGGCCTGTCTGGATTCCAAAAGTCGGGGATCTAGTCAGAGAGAAGATCGCGGTAAAGAAGGAATTTGGGCCTTCTTACAGAAAAGCAGTTCCTGTCTTGTCTATCAACGGGACAAGATCAGTCGTACTACCGCCCCTTGCTGGTAAAAAGGAGAACAGAGTTGTATCAATCGACCTGGTAAAACCACAATCATGTGGCCGATAACAAACAGTAGGCCAAGTGGACTCCCGATAAGTAGTAGAACACCAAGGTTTGCTACAAATACAGAGGTTCACACTAAGAGGCTAATCACATTCGAAGTGCCTACAGAACATCAACAAGGACTATGCAACAAAGCAATGGAACTTAAACCTCTAAAAACCCAAATAAAAAGTTTTAGTCGAGACACACCGACCTACAATGAAGTAACATATGACTATGCTGATGAAACAAAGGAGACTTCTAGAACAAAAAGTAATCCAGAAGCAATTGGAACAATAGACAGAACAGCATCCGGCTACTTCATCAACTTCGATGATTCATCCGAAGATCAGAGTGAATCTAAGAAACAGCCATCAACAAAAACTTTCAAACAGAAAGCAAAGGAACTTTTTCAACAACTGAAAGCAACGTATCTGATTTCTCCATGGATTGAAATTTGGGTGGCATTAGGTGCATTTGTCCTCATACTTTGGCTCATCATGGTAATATGCTTGGGACATTTCGTGGAGGGAAAATATGCTACAATGGACACAGCAAGCCAGAAAATCAACTTGGTCCTTAAACCACACACATCTTCACACGTCGAGAAAAGAGAACTTTCTTCAGTCAACTTCACAGCCAATCCTATACCAGGCGGTATAGCATGGGACAAAACTGATTACGAAATCTATGGTCCGGTTGAGATCCTGAAATATCCACACCAGTTTAAGATATCATTAAGTGACTTTGTAAAACCTAGCACATTTGCTGATGATTGGGACTTTGAAAGTATTAATAATATGATGTCTGACTTAGTGATGTCTGCTAAATTTACAGAACATGATTATTTGCAGGGTTCGTCTAATTATGATGAGATGTACTGCTATAACCACTATGGTAACCATTACCTACATAAATCTGCACAACCTAGAAATGTTTTTAATTATAACCAATCGGAACATTGTGCTACTCCTCCAAAAGGGAGCTCAAAAACATTTTATGAAAAATATTCATACTTTTCAGGGTTTAACACAAGTAATGCAGAAACATTTTATTTCAAATTGTCAAATAAGACAGGTATGAAGACCATGCTTACAAACACAAAATTGATATATTCAGATTCATTTTTTGAACAAATGAATACATTTGGGTTTGATTTCTGGAACAATAACATTGAAACGAAAACAGTTTGGGGTACAAAAGATTGGCAAGTACAAGGTATAGAATCATTGTTTAGAGCCTGCATGATCCCAGAACAAATTATATTTTTGAACGACACTATTCAACAAACTACCTGTCTTGGCTTAGCCAAAATCAAAGATTTAAACAAACCGTCTATTCCTAAACCAACAACAGAGAGCAACAGCTCTATAGATGTTGAGATAGACGTAAACCATATATTAAACCAGAACAGAACACATCCTGATTGGAAACAATGGTTGATCTGGCCCACAGATACAAATAACTGTCAAGACAGATTCCTGAACAAAATACAGGGGTTCACTTTGACCAGGCCAGACCCTAGATATCCCCAAAGACAACATCCAGGGATAATTACCACATACAGTGTGGGCAAGCTCTGCCTTCAATGGCTACAAACATCCACACTGGCAGAAATTAAGCAACACCTAACTTTACTTACAGAAGGTGCTGACTTGCGTGATTTCATTATGGGACCACGCAAACAGCGTCAAAAACGTTTCATAGCGGCCTCTATATATGCAGCTTATAACGAAGCCTGGAAAGTAATTCAAATTGAGACAGCAGAGAAAATACGGGAAATTGACCGTATTAATTTGGAAAAATCACTTTCTGTGGTGGACAATGGGTTAATGACTCTATCCTCCAGGATTTATTCTCTAAACAGCATTGTGTCTTCAGCAATCGACATAATATCGCAAGACTTACTGTTGTTACAACACGGTCAGTCCCAATTGCGTTCTATTGTACAGCTTGGCTGGACGTTACAAAATCTGCGTTCAGGCTATGTGCCTTGGCGTTTAATCAACACAACGTCACTATTTAATATCTTTAACCTTACTGATAAACAAATCAGTATGGCACAGAAGGGTGCTGATTATACGATTCTGAGCATTGAGAAACTCGAGAGATTACCATTGACAATGTCAGAGCGACCTGTCATTGAATGGATAATACACGGGATACTTAATATTCCGATATCAACTTTCAGGTTTCAATACTGCCAAAAATATATACAGGCAGGCCAGTATGAAAGGTTGGGTAAAAGTTACATTAAGTCAACATGGAACTTGCCCTATACACACGCATGTGTCAGTAATAAAGGCCAGAATGTGTTTCTTAGTGGCAATAATTGTGCCAGGTCACTAAGTGGTTCACTTCTGTGTCAAGGTATTAGTTTGCATGGAGCCTGTGAAGGGACTTCAAATAACCTTTCATGTCACCAGCTAGGCACACCTGCAACAGTAATAGAAACATTCTTTAGGAGACTCTCGAACGGGAGTTACATTCTCATAGTAGATCACAGATGTTGTAGTTTGCTGCCCGGAAAACCGTATCTCATATCCGTGACGACGAAGGTCATGTGCTGTGGACGAGTATTGTATCCTAACGAAACTCCAGACAGGGAGGCAAGGTCATGGCCCAGCTTGAAAATTGCTTCTATTCGAATTGATACTTTAAGCAGAATGAAGACAGTGCTCCTACAGACGCCGACCAGGCTAACGTCATCAAAAGAAACGTATGAACTCCAAGTTGCAAGGACAACGGCAGAGATTAATTCACTGTTATCAACTAATTCCCCCATACATTTCGCAGAAATACTGAACGAAATCCTAAATATTTCTGATACCACTGGTATCTCCAGTGTATTTAAAGCAGTGTTTTCGGGTGCGTTAGTTCCATTCAAAGCCATCCTGGGTATTTTTCGAGATTTTGTCCATTTCATTTTTGGCAGACTTCCTCTTCTTTTGGGACTAGTGGCAGGTATACTATTTTTGATCCTGTTGCTTCGCTATGGCAAACATTGTCACAGACAAAACACCTGCGACAAGGGAAGAAACAATCCTAGCCATTGGGTACCGGGACCGGATAACTAAAGTCCTTGGACTAGCCCGGCTTAGAGACCTGAACATGACTTGGTTTCTTTCATTTAGACCGATGTGGCAACGTTGTGTTTTACCTGTATTAAGGTGCTTGCTATGCGGCGAAGAATGCGTGTTGGACACCTGTCTGACACTACAATCGGATGTGCCAATGGACGCAGAGACTTTGTTGGGTCCGGTCACGGCTCATGCATTGTGCTGTCCCCAGCGGCTACCAATCCTGATGACGGCATTCGTGGAGACTTCACCACTACGATTGAGGGGTAGTGAAGTACGAGATGAAAGCAGCATCGATCAGGTATGACCTTCTGTCAGCAATGCTGATCCAAACATCAATGGAGGTAATCATGCTCATGAATGCATGGTAACAACTTTTTCCAGGTTAGTGGAACTTTCACAGGAAGCTGTTGACAGTTTTTTCGACAGTCTAAATGATATGATGTTCTCACCAGAGCAGAAATAATGACTTTGAGCAAACTAGCACACGGCGTTCCCAACTCTCTGAATTTGGCCTTCAACTTTAATAATAAAGTAATATGAACAATTTTTCTCCAGTAACGGACAGCGGAACGTATTTTTCTCTTCCAACAGCCCCAAAATATTTTCAATTTTTTCGGGACACTTATCTTCTGCTTAAAGTAGAAACTATTCTTAGAGAACTAACTTTCTATTTTAGGTACTTTAGAGACATTAGCTGCCCTCTGGCATGTTCATAAGTATTTTTGTGTGTGATGAAATGGTCTCGCACTTTTCTTCTTGTATTAAGAGCCATTTCATGTGTTATTTTCATAATATTCATGCTGATTACAAATATGCGTAATAGATTTAGCATTATTATACTGCTTAAGTGCATATAGTACATATATTCATCTTTCGTATATTTCATGATTTCAAAATGCATATAATTGTATTTTGGGGTGGTACGGTATACACATACACAGCTTGTTTTGTTTACTATGCCTAGATTTGTAAATATGGACATAGTCTACGTGGAGTGGGTGTGGCGTATTCCTATAGGTACTGTATCGATCCCCCTATTTCTGACTCTGGTCTGGTTAATAATTAACTAGCAGCCACCCAACGGCGCAACAACCCGTTATCTGATTATCCACACCACGGCACAGAAGCGCGTTATCTGATTAGGTCATAGCGCACGCCACCTCATTAGGCACGCACTATTCCTCCAGCCCCTAATAGGCATACGGAGTTCTCATAACAAATCAAACCTATGACAACCTGGGAAAATCCCTGCCGCCATTGTTTTGATTCCACCGAGAACTTCAGTAAAGAATGTGCTAACGACCAGTCCGTATGACATCCTTATTGACGTATATATGTCCATCCTTCCATCAATCTCGGCACCTTTCAGGTATAAATATTACCGACATTGCCTTAAGCAAACACACGCGGTGGTGACGAGATTGGAGCAGCGAGACGTGCTGAGGAGCCCAGCTGAGAGCAAAGCCCACAGACGCTGCCCCGCCTTCCTGACGCGCTGAGAAGGACGCGCTGCCTTTCTCCAGCCGAGAAATCCAGCTCCGGCGCTTCCAAGCCGCCCTCGCAGGCAGCTGGAATATCAAGACCTGAGATGAGAGATACCAGCCCTCCAGACTTCTAGGTCCCAGGTACAGAACTGAATAACCCCTTACAGAGAATTCTTGAGTCAGTCCCTTGGCAAAACAAACTTAACTTAAACTGCTACTTAGCTACTCCCGCCCACGTATTAGGCTTAGGTCAGGTACACTGGGGTAGGCGTGGTTAGAAGCACCAGTTGAGTACGTTAGTCAACTGTATATATGTATATATCTATTTTATCCAATTTTAAGTATCATATGGCTCAGAAACCATATCAATGCTTTTCCAGTATTATTTTATAATTCTGTTTTTACTGTATGCACTTTACTTAACTACAAGTATTGCAATAATAGCGATTCATTTCTCATGTACGAGAAAAGAGACTGATCAATAAATAACATCTTTTATTGAACACGCCCGTCTCTTCCTTTTCTCTACAATCTGGTGAAACTACGAATGCACTGAACTGACTGAGTAAAATAAGTTGTCTTTTGTTTTCACACGACTCTAGAGATACACTCTTGATTAGGGGAGAGCAAAGTTGTCATGTTCTATGGTTGTCAGAAACTAAATCCCTTCTTGTCTATCCAGAGAGGTTAAACTCCTCCCTGCCTATTCGAGAAAGTTTCTAGTGAACTCTGAGCTAGCTGGCAAACACTAAACTTTAAGTCTAATATCGTTAGTAGAAGACCTAGTTAACCTATGCCCTAGGTCTATACTATTGAAGGTATTATTCCAATGCGCAGAGCCTATTGGGATAATAGGAACTACACTACACTCTAGAGTGGCACCTTGTCTCAAACTCCCAAGATACAAGAAAATAACCATGGGTCGCACATCCTTGTTTGTTCAAGCAGCCACACTGTGGAACTCTTTACCTTCCAACATAAGATCCATGGACAACGACCATATCTTCAGAAAACTACTCAAGAATGGGCTCATCCCCACATAAGCAACACACGCAAACAGAAATATACAGCACAGCCCTCTGTATATAAGCCTTTATTTGTACTGTAGATATGTACCTATATATGTGTATTGCTTTGTATAAACATGTCGAATAATTATTTTTAAAACATTTTTTTTTAAATGTGTAAGTACAACATCACTTGAAAACCAGAGGTTATCAAATGCATCTTTAATTTACATATACTTCCTTTATGCATCTATATAACTTCCATGTACGTGGATCTATATATTTATTACTTTTCTCCTAAAAAAGCATATTCAATGCACTACCCTTATTTCTCATCCTATACTTCTATCAATATCTTTATTCTACATATTCTTACCTTCTTTATGTATCTGGATACTTTGCATATACTTATAGATCTATATATTTATTACTTTCTTCTAATTCAGCATATCCAATAGACTACCCTATTTCTCACCATATACCTCTCTCAATATATCTTCTACCTCAACTCTCTGACTCATCTCAAACTTCTTTCTAATACTCTTTCCAATGCACTACCCTATTTCTCACTCTATATCTATTTCAATGTATCCTCTACACCCACTCTCTCATTCACCCCAAACCCCATATCACTACTGTGATCCCCAAAATATTCATTTCTAGAATCTGCCCTACTCTATGCCTTCTTGCATCATCTGATACCTCTTTTACTATACCGATCCCCCAAAACAAGCCTTTCTAAAATCTTCCCTCTAACTCTTCCCCTTCACATCCCTTTTTACTCATCCCAACTCTCCTCCTACTGCTATGACCTCCTAAACAAACCAAAAAAAGTCTAAATTCTTCACTCTTCTATCCCTCCACTATCCTTTTCAATCAAAATACCAGACTAACATGTCCACTTCTCACATTTTATATTTCACTATACTAATTCGCCACTAATCCTTTATGGGTTCCAGAGTAGCATGCTCCTCGACAAAAAAGCGCTTCATCACCCCATCAGGTGTAACAAGCGCTATGCTATATAAATGCAAAACCTTTTCCCTCTTCTATCCCTCCCCTACCCTTCTCAAGCCAAATAACTGAATAACATATCCATCACTCAAATTACTTTAATGGTTCCGGAATAGCATGCTACTCGCCAAACAAGCATTTACAATGCAACGGTTTCGCCTTTGGAAAAGTTTGAGCTATTGGCATTGTAAATGACAAAATTTTTATTTATGTTTTGGTTTTGAAAACAGATAAATAAATGGCATTGTCATTTACATTGCCAATAGCTCTAACTTTTCCAAAGACAAAACCGTTGCATTGTAAATGCTTGTTCATCCTGGTTTCCATATATTTTTCCCAAATATCACCTTTCCTGTATATTGAGTTCTCTCCGTTTCGCACGCTCTGTCACCCTTTCTCTCCTCTATTTCTCTTTCCACTCTACCTCTCACCATTTTCCCTCTCCGGTTTTCTTTTAATTTCTGCTGCTCTTTTTCTCTACACCTCTATTCTTTTGCCTTCTCTCTTTCTCTGTCTAACATTCACTCACCCAGGTACTCATCCTCTATTTCTTTAAATGCCCCATGTTGTCACTGTCATTCTAACATGCACTATCTGTTCCCCCTCTCAGTTTCACTCATTCTCTCTCTAGCTTTTTCTGTCCCTCTCTCCCAAGAACATATACACGCACATACAATTTCTTGTTCTTTCTCTCTTGTTTCTCTTTCTTTGTCACCCTTTGTCCTTCTTTTGGGTATCATTCTCTCTATTCTGTTGCTCTCTTTTCATAATAACTCACTCTGTCTTTCTCACACTCTTTTCTGCTAGTGCAGAGTTCATTCTGTACTTTGTGCAAAAAACTACCTATCCCTCTGTCTTCCTGTCTATTTATTCCGTGCAGCACTCTCCCCATCTATCGACCATGCCACATAATTCCACTGAAAAAATCCACTCCACTCCACACAATTCCACAACAATTCCAATCCAACCAACATAATCCCACTCCACACCATATACATCCACCCCTTCCAAAATAAAAAACAGGGGTAAAAGACATTGTCATTTACAACGCCAGTAGCTCTAACTCTTTCGCATGCGAGACCTATTGACATTGCCAATGCTTGTTATCCTTAATGCTGCTTGTTAACTAAGCAGGAGGAAGTTCCAGGGCCAGCGGCCATTGTTAGTGGAAAGGAGGCGATTTTGGTAAAGCACTGAAGAAAGACCTAGTTAGTAGTTTTAGTCAACTATCTCGAGAGGCAGGTCACGGCACATGGTTATTGTGGCAGGGTAGACTGAGGCTAAAGGTGAAGAAAATCACAGTGGCAAAATGTTAATTAACATACAAATAGTGTTCAATCTCCCTTTAATGTTGTACTTTTTTGTGTCAGATGGATTTCAAATGTCATTAGTGAATTATTGACTTCTGATTGAACTGAAAAAGCACTGTCCTTTGGTGTTAAATAGGATAGAGACCGATTGTGCATTTTAGCCCCTTGATTGATCTAAGTGTAACAATTAAGTCTTTATTTCAATCCGGGATTCGTCACTTAACCAAACTGTGTGATCTTTGTCACATCATTTTACTTCACTTCAAAGTGAAGTGTTTCATTTCCTTTACTCTCACATTTGAGAGCACCTTGCAGTATTTCAATCCAGGATGTGGTTGATACGAACCTCTTTTGTATATGTTTTACTAGACCATAATTTTGCTCCACTAGTAAAAACAATCCCATGTAATCGGCAAGTGACAATTGACTTGCATCTTCATGTACTCATGGCGTTGTTGTCACGGCACGAAGGGAGCTATGAATGAAAATAACTTCGGGGCAGATTTATGTTAACTGGCGCATCCCCAGGGATGCGCCAGTTAACATGCGCCACAGTGCGCCACTGCTCCGCCACCCATGGTGTGCCGCATTTATGATGCGGCGCACCATGGTGCAAGGCAGTGAGGATGCGTGACGCATCTCTCGGCGCACGGGTGGCGCATTGCAGGAGTCATGTCGCAAGTGCGACATGACTCCTGCAATGCACAGGAGCCACCTATCCAATGCATGCTGCGTCACCCTTACGCCTGCTTCAAGCAGGCGTAAGGAATTGACATAGAAAGTGACTGAGTGAAATCTCATAGATTTCACTCAGCCACTTTTAGGAGGCGTTCCTGCGCAGGAACGCCCCCCCCTGTGCAGGAACGCCTCCTTATGGCGCAGGGGTTTCCAACGTGACGCATCTCCTAGATGCGTCACGTTGTAAATAGGGCGCATTGTTTGCGCCGCCGTTGCGTCACATTACGTGACGCAATTGCGGCACAAGGAGGCGCAGGAGCCTCATAAATCTGCCCCTTCCCCTCTTAAATGTCACTTGATGCATTGCAGTACTATAATATAATAAGCGTAAACACTTGCAAATGTTAAAAGAAGATGCACAAAAAAATATTCTGATGTATGGCTCATGTTTTGGTTCCTACGGCCAAGCCAGGCTCTGACAGAGATCTCCACTCTCTCGAATAACTTAATTACTTGCTCTGAGCAAGCTGCTCACTTCTGATGGCGCCTGAGTTATTCATAGGGTCAGACTGGGACAGAAAATAGCTATGAGTATCAAAATAAAGGTGGCGTCTCTTAGGAAATCAGATAGATAAAAAAAATTGCCCACATTTGCAAACCGGACAGCTTTTAACCTATAAAGATAGGCTTGTATAGGTGTTAAGTGTTTTGCAAAGTATGGGAGACTGTATGCATTCTATGCTTGCTGCGGGCAATGTCTGTGGCATTATCAGGGAAATCAACAGCAAAAGTCGACGCACTAAACCATAAAAACAAGCTAACAGTCAGAAAATAACCCAAAACACTGATCTGTTAAACCAGCCCTTCTGTCACTGCAAGGCAGCCCTAAAGAAAGCCCCCTGCAATGGTGCGAATTATGGTTTGTTTTCCGCACAATTATAAATTTGCCACCTAAACCATCGTTTGCTGCATATTCTTTAGATTTAAATAAAATGTTTCTAGATTAACCGAATCAAAAAGTTACTAAAAAATGTGACAAAATGTTTTGCTGCACCGTGACAGGCCCTTTGCAACTTTCCAACGAGGTGAAACATTTGCCCAACTGCATTAACGTGTAAAAATGACCAAACAAATGTAGTAGGGTGACACAATTTGATATTACCGCATATTTTCCCTAGCCTTGCCCCATAATTTAGTCAACCCTGCGCAAAGTTTGTACTCTCCTGCCACATCACTCAAGTGGCCCTGCCTGTAGGCTATTTCTATTCTAGGTGTAGGTGCCCACAGGAAGGCTAGAGCATCGTCAGAGGGGGGGGGGCTTTTTTGTTGAAGATTTATATAGCGCGAACTCGACCCAAAGGTATTGGAGCGCTTTATAGGAGCACCAGATACGTTACACAACTACACGTTAAATTTTGGTAGGCGCGGGGGGATTAAGTGATTTTACAGAGAGCAAAGCCTCTCGCAAACCTGGTCCCCCAGCTTCAAAAGTCGGCCGCCCTAGACACACACATATCAAAAGGTCCTCACCTGACGAAAACCGTAGCAGAGGAGAGCCCTTTGAGTCCAATGGGTGTGGCGCGCCTGATATTGACCTTTTACCTTTTGTCACAATAGCGCCTCGTTGGAACAAGCGCTTCTCTGTGCGCACCAATGCTTGGCGCACACGGCCCCAGAGACAAACTCTATTTATAATCCAGCACAGAGCACCCCACTCATGGACATTGATACACTTGATGCCCGAGTGGGCGTCAGATCTGTTACTAGGAAAAGGGGCGATAATTAGCTCCTGCTGTGTCTTGCAGCCGTCAGTGAATAGCGCTAACTGAGAAAACAGGAACATTAGTTAAGGACCAATAAGGCAGTTGGGAATAGATAAAAAATCAAATAAATGGAGAGGCACTTATGGCGTATGGGGGCGTGTGTTTGTTCCAAATAGTATGGGCTGCACGAGGGAGAGAGGCTCACTCCGGCATCAGCAAATCCCTTAGGCACGCAAGGTTATTCAGCAAATCAATGGTGCCTTGTGGAGATAGGTTAAGTGGGCAGATGTGGCTGGGAGTGGGCGCTCTACATTTCAAGGGAGGAACAATGCTGCAGAAATCTCACATGTACAGCAGCGCATAAATCATCCTGAATGCGAAGAGCGGAGCTACCTTCCGGCTTCTCTGGTGGACGCGCTGAGTATGAGGGGCTGAGGCAGTGTGTTCTGTCAAAACCGGCTGCCGGAGAGCTTGTGCAGCGATTCAATGAGCCTCGGGGTATTTCCGATTAGCTACAGCTGATTAGCTAAGGCTGGGCCATATTAACCCATTCAGAGCCTCGCGGAGTCAAGTGAATTCAAGGGCCGTAGAGAAGGCATGAATCATAACAAGCATTGGCCGCACGGACGAAAAAGTAAAGCCATGCAGCCGCGAAATGAAACAAGTCAGGTCCTGGGCCGCGCTGTGATTGGCTGACGTCACGGGGGTGTCCCGGGCGGCAGCCAATCACAGCGCGGCCCAGGAATGACGTCACGGGGGTGTCCCGGGCCGGCAGCCAATCGCAGCGCGGCCCGGGACAAAGGGGCGGGGCTTAAAAAAAGCACCAGAAACGCCCCCGAATCGCGTTTTCGAGAGAAAGCGCGATTGACAGCCTCTGCCTCCCAATGGCTAGCCTCCATTTATGGAGCTAGCCAATGAGAGGCAGAGGCGGTCCGAACCTCACTACTAAAAACAAAAGATTTCGATTGGGAGGGGCTTCGCCCCTCGCCAAAGTCGAAACCTAAAAAGGGCTTCAACACCCCATCTGTGGAAGCGAGAGCTATATAAATGCAAACTTCTTTTTTCTTTTATCATTCCGCTATCCTTCTCTAGTCAAATAAGTGAATACCATACCCACCACTCAAATTACTTTCATATTTCACTATACTAATTCAACACTAATCTTTCACAGGTTCAGGTGTACCGTGATACTCACCAAAAAAGCGCTTCAATACCCCATCAGGGTTAACAAGCGCTATATAAATGCAAACCTTTTTCCCTCTTCTATCCCTCCTCTAGCCTCCAAAATCCAAATAACTAATATTCACCACTCAAATTACTTTCATATTTCACTATACTAATTCAACACTAATCCTTTATGGGTTCCGGAGTAGCATGATACTCACCGAAAAAGCACTTTGACGCTTCGTGAGGGGTAGTACGTGCAATATAAATGCAATTACAATGCAGTACAGTACAATTTGAAGTCTCTCCCACTTCAAAGGCACACATGGGTATAAGTACTGGACCTAAGACACCACCACTTTAGTATACTTCTAGACCTGAGGACATTCTTAGAGGAAGAAGAACTGCTGTGCTGCTAAAAGGACTGTCACTCTGACGGACTCTGCTGGACTCCTCCTTTGCTGTGCCTGCCATGCTGCCTCCTGCCATCCATGGCTAGGAGTAAGAAGTACTGGATCTGCATCTCTACATTCCCAGAACCTAAGTGACTCAAAGGGCTTGCCGGCTTGGCTCCTGCTCCGAAGTCGTAAGGACATCAAAGACTTCAAACAACCCCTCTACATCTGCTGAACTGTGCCAACTGTGAGTTATGCCTTGCCAAGTGGTGCCAAGCCAGTCATTGGTCCTTGGAAGTGATTTTTCTGGCTGTTTTCTATAAAATCCACGCATCACCATCATTTCACATGTCAAAACCAACGCCACTCCTCTGGCGCTGACCCATCGTCTGCTTCAAAGACTTCACAGAGCCGGTTGCATAGCTCGATGATGGAGCACTTACATCGCAAGAAGAAGATGCATCTCTGGTTGTGCAGCTCGGAACCGACACATCATCTACATCTAGCCAGATCGATGACGAGGCATCTCTTTGGGAAACATTGGCTACATTGCGGTCTTCACAACGCAATACCTTTACAGCGCGGGCATTACAACGCAAGTCATTACAATGACTTATGCTGGATGGCACTATAAGCTAAAGAATAGAATGAATTACTAATCCAAAAGAATTAACTTAAAGAATCAATAAAAACAAGGATTGATCATTTTTTGGGATTATCTTTATTTACAACCTGAGGATCCTATAATTAGGATGCAACATTGTGCGCAGGGGGTCACACCCTCCTTAGGATGTGCAGTAGTCATCGTATCATTACATCTTGTCACAGAGTGCAGTGAGGTCAGCAGTCCCACTGACCCCATCCCACTCTGTGATGAGATAGGGATTGCCACCTCCTCTCATTGGCTGACCCATAACAAGGTCAGGCAATCATAGGAGATGGCAGTCCCAATTGTTAGGAAGCACAGAGGCTTCACTCACGCCAACTGAGATCACCACTGTGGCTCAGGAAGAGACATTTTGTTGATTTCGGTGCATCCGTGCTTGTGTGTATGTATGAATGCATATGCATGTCTGGGTGCATGCTATGAATGGGGGTGTATGTTTCTGCATGTGAAAGCATGGGTGTGAGTCAGTGAATGTGCTTGGTGGCTCACCCGCCCTCTCTGCTCAAATTACTACTGCCAGTTAGATGAACTAGGATTGGTCTTTGACCAATATGGAAATCTTGCTAATGGTGTCCAAGAAAAGATCAATGACATCCCCTCTTAGTATATCACAACTCTGTCCCTAAGATTGGCTAGCCTTAACCGTTGAGAGGTCCTTATTTTACTATGTGCGACCTTCCAACCCGTGTTTTCATGTTCTATACCTGCTTCTCTGGAGCCCTGCCACCAGAAAGCGGCACAAATCTTCTCTTCCAGAGTTCAAGAAAAAAGCGAAGTTCTACCCCTCTCACCCCACATTGCTGTAAATATGTACTGTTCACATTTGGAAGTCTTAATCGTGACACATCAAATTGTAGAATGTACTTCTGCCTGCCTCTTCCTATGATGTTTAGTTAATATGGCCAGAATGTATATCGCAAATATTATCTATAGCTCAAAGTTAACCGACCGACCATCACATCTATGTACTATCATTAGTACTGTAATAAATGTTTCTAGTTGAATTGTTACGGTTGTTACTACTCCTATATAAATAAATATACACATTTTGTACTTTCACAGCACATGCAGATTGGTCAGGTTCTCACCTGTTATATGGAGTGTTGACTGCTTCCACTGACTCAGGATGGGGTTTCGGACCCAGCAGGACAATGTATTCGGATGACCATTGAAGATATAAATCGCCTTAACGTGAAACTGGAGGCTGTCATCCATAACCTTCACTTCGGTGGATGAGGACATGTTATTCCCATCTTCATCTCTCCACAGTGCTTCTGGCTCAGGATACCAGCCTGAAGATTCACACACAACTGCGATTCCTCCATTTTGTGACTTGTCCAGATAGATGTGTGGCTCAGAGCCCAGAGCTGGAAATAAAAACAAAAAGTATGTGGAAGGTTAGCTTTGAGCTTCCTACTCCTCTGTAAGAAGATTGGGCCGCAGTATTTAAAAGGGTACTCATGTCATGGTTGCTGTGCATATGCCAATGATGATTATACAAAATGAACAGTGCAGTAATTTCCTGTTTATTTTTCACAAGTTAAACTAACCACCTCTGTCATCAATTCCTACTGTAAAACATGTTACACGTCTTGGTCCCTAGGCCCAAGAATTGCACATTTCTTGTATCCCTTGACCGCCTTAATTTTCTCCAATTGTAATGCAAACCCAGGTTTCCTATATTCATTCCTGATTTATTTGCTACAATATTTTCCATTCTTTGGCACGAAACCATTGTCGAGCCAAAGGTCTTTCGATAAAATTGGAATGAAATCATAAGTTATTGCAACTGGGAAACAGGTTAGATATCTTCAGACTGTAAATAAAACAAAACCTTGACTTAGACAAATTGACCTTCGGGAAAAATTAGGTCGAAAACTAATATGGAAAATATAACATTTTCAGACGTTGCATAGCTTTAGTAATTATTTTCAAATACTTATAATAGAGGGTCTTTGTATAGTAGTTTGTTATCAATAAATTTGCTTCCAGTCAGGGACTGACGGTAATTGTCTCTAGTCACCAAAAACATGCCATGTGAGTTTTAGGTACAGAGGCTGCTTTTCTTAACACAATAACTGGGAGATCATGCCACAAGTCAAGACAGCCAACATCATGAGCACCTGAGGCCTTGGGCTTCACTGACATATTGGGTGCACAAAATGCCATTGAAGTGCAATATGCGTTTTACTCAGTAGCACACAACAGCTTCTAAGGATCGACTATTTCCTGGCGCATTGTTTTCAAACAAGGATTTCCTAGGGTCCTCAGGAATGTCAGAACCCTCCCCAATATGGGAAGAGCTTAGAAGCGGGGAAAGTGAAACCGGAGAGAGGGGTGGTGTATAGATTCTTGGTACCTTGAAAATATGGAATTCACTGATAATTTGTGAAAAGCAATTGATCAATATTTTGCAGAGAATGTGGGTACAGTTGACTTAGACAAGACACTGAGAGGCAGATAAGACGTTGATGAATGCTCATTGCAGGAGAAAAGAAAAACAAAAGAACTAAAATAAATGCAATCTATAGAGGAAGAGATTCTGGGAATAGAGAAGGTGTTTTGCTTGACACAGAGCCAGGAGATAAGGCATCATCCCAGCCGTACACAGGAATATAGAAGCATGGCTGAGAAGGACACAGACACCGGTTTCTTGGCCTTGCAATAAAGTCTTTATGAAGTCGGCAACAAATCCAGCCATCAGGCAGCCTTGCTGGGACACAGAGTACAACAGGAACTGTGTATCCGAAGTGATGTCACCCTCAGGGTTGATAGTATTGGGTAATAAAGACGTATGAGAGGCCATTTCAGATTACTTTGGAAAGTTATATAGGCCAGCTACGACAAGGATGAAATTGATACAGAAACTAGTAACACAATCAGATAATGTGGTGGGCAAATGGTCTAACCATGGAGTTGAATAGAAGTCTGGCCAATACATGTCTGCTACATATGTTTGAGGAAGCACTAAGTAAGGACCAGCTCAAATGTACCCAACGTTTGCCCACCATAGTAGTAATATTGAACGAAGCAACGCCAGCTATGACTGTGCCTCATATAAGTCTAGTTAGTTTGTTAAAGCAGAGGCTAGGATCCTTGTAAAAGTCCTAGCCCTCAGATTGCAATGAGTTATAATGACTTTGATCCATCTGGACCAATCAGGATTGAAGCCAAGGAAACACAACTGGTGATGTTCCTAGATCTGACTATGGCGTTTGACACCCTGGAATGACATTAATGTTTAAAGTATTGAAAAAAGATGGGGGTTGGCCCCAACCAAAGGGTTTGGATTGAGCCCCTATATGTGCAGCCATTAGCTAAAGTACAGGTCAATGGGGCTCTGTCTAACCCAGATGAGTTAGGCAGGATGTCCCTGTCACCTATTAATGTTAGCTTTGGACCTGCTGGCTGCATTTGTTAGAGCAGATTCTTCGGTCTGAGGGTTGTATTGGGAGGACTCATGGGTTGAAATAATGTCACTTTATTCAGATGATTTACTACTATATGTGGCTCAGCCCAATGTGACAACTGATAGGCGACTGCAAATACTTAGAGATTTTGTGAAAAAATATGCATATGGAATACATTGGGGAAAGTCACATTAGGGTGGCAATTCTAGACCTGCTGAAAGGCTGCCCAATACAGATAGCCACACATGGCTTCTGCTACCTCAGTAGCTATGTTACTGGAGATAGGAATGCTTTATTCGACCACAACCTCTAGACACTATTGCATACATTTATTTGCACTGCTGGACTTTGGAGGACTCTTCTAAAGTTCTCGCTACTCGGCAGGGCTTCCAAGTTTTAAATGATTTATTTGCCAATGTTGTTACATGTCCTTCAAAAGTCCCCGTAAAGGTTCCCAGCTGTTTTTTTCCACATACCAGGGGCTCAAATTTGGTTGGTTCTTGAAATGTTGGGGCACCACTGAAAGCACTTAGCAAGGTGATGAGAGAGATACATTATAGAAGTATAGTGCCACCAGATATTACAAAATACTAATGGGCCACGCAGCTGTCAACAGTCAAATACTGGGTATATACAACAGAGGATAAGCCTACAGTCAAGATTGACAGGCATGCCATAGGGAACGGGGCTATCCAGCAGGCGCTACACAGGCGTAGAATTGCTGCTGGCTTCCAGATACAGACACAAACAGTGGTACTGGCCTGCAGGGATGCCACACATTTCCTGGGGTGAGATGCAGTCCTGATGTGACACCCCCTGTAGGACAGTGAAATAGAAGAACTTCCTTATCCCAAACTTATATGAAAAACCTTTAGAGCTCCACTCCCTTACCATTTCTTCCAATAACCCCACCCCCATATTGAGGTCCCCGGCTAGCCAAGAAGGATTCTGCAATTTTTAAACTGAAAGGCAATAGAATGCAACTTTAAGTCTGGGAGGGCCAGTCCACATTTCGCAAGCTTACACCTCAGTTTATTCCAGGCAAGCTAGGCTCCCTTTGATGCCCAGACAAAACAGATTAATTTCCCCTGTATCTTTTCGGTTAGAGACTTGGGGAACATCAAAAGAATACAAATAAAAATGTACATCGGCCTAGGGAGAATCGCTATTTTAATTAGATTCATTCTCCCATATATAATCGGGGGGGGGGGGTTCCATCTAGCTAGTGATGTATCGACCTCCCTTACTACCCTCTCCAAGTTATTCTTTGGGATTTCTTCTAATGGTTTTATTATGCTTATTCCCAGATATCGGAACTCATTCTGTACTTCTCCCCTCCAATTCGGGAGATTCCAGCACATTATCTCGGACTGTGGATTATTAACCAAATAGCCAGATAGTAGCCCAAATTCTTTCACCAAAATTTCTACCCTAGGAATGGTTAAGACTGTGTCCAAGGTTTAAATTGGCAGGTCATCCGCATACAATGCAACCTTGTTTTTATAGGCGCCTGAACAAAAAGGAATGATCTGGGCATCTTGTCGCAGTACCTGAGCAAATGATTTGATATAAATATCGAACACCAATGGGGAAATAGGACAGCCCTGCCGTATGCCCCTTGAAATCCAAAAGCTACTGGTAAGTAAGCCATTGAGAAGGATCCTGGCTGATGACTATCCATACAAAGCTTTCAACGTAGAAATAAAACAGGGGCCAAAACCCATTATCGTCAAAACCTCCCACAGATAGGCCCAGCAGACGAGATCAAAAGCCTTAGTGGCGTCCAGTGTGACTACGGCCAAGGGGGTGGAGCGAGAAGTAGCAAGATCTATGCTGCCGATCAATTGCTGAGTAAGTTCCTGGTTCTGCCTCCCTTGGACAAATCCTTTCTGATTGGAATGTATAAGCTGGGGTACCAGTTTAGCCAATCTCCCTGCCAAGATACTGACAAAAATCTTATAATCTGCATTAAGCAGGGATATTGGACAGCACGATTCTGCCTTCCTGGTGTCCTTAGCTGGTTTCAGGATCAAGTCTATAGTAGCCTCCCTCCACGACCCAGGTACCCGCCTCCTCCCCTTATACACCAAATTAAACAGTGTCTCCCAAACTGGAACTACTTCCTCTTTTAAGAGTTTGTAGACCTCCAATGGAATTGCATCGAGACCAGCAGCCTTCCCACTCTTGGCTCTAGTCATGGCCCTTCTTATCTCTTCCTGGGTGATCGAGGCTTCCATGCACTCCTTTCCTTCTCTAGTCAATACAGGAATACCTATCTTCTCCAACCAATCTTTAAGCTTTTGAGGTTCTGGAAATATCTCTTCCGTATATAGTGAGGTGTTAAGAGAAATAACATGGTTCTGCATATCTTTCCAATTCTCGAGTACCTCGCCCTCAGGACCCGCAAATTCTTTGATCGTGTTCCTGGATTTCTCTACCCTGACTTTACAAGCCAGTAATGCCCTAGCTTTCTCCCGATACTCAAACTGTCTCATACTGCCTGCCTGCCTTCTTGCCATACACTTGCCATCCAATTTAAGTTTCTAATTTAACTGCGCCTCTTCAAGTCTTTTTAGCAGCCTCTCCATATCATCCCCACCCTTTGAGGTTTGTACAGAGGCCTCACGAATACCCACTTCCTTCTTCATACCTATCAATTCTGCCCTTTCTTCTCTTCCCTTAGTGCAGCCGATACTTTTTAATACCCTCCCAAATATATGTTTCAAAAGCATCCCACTCTATTCCCAGAGAGACTGAACTGGTGTTGATCAAGAAATACTCAGCTGTAGCCTTTTTTAGGGCAGACACCACCTCCTTATCTAAGAAGAGAGTACGCTTCAATGTCCATCTAATATTGGGATTCTGTAACGAGATTAGAGATTGCTGCTGGCCGGCCTGACTGCGCGACACTGCAGCTTGTGGGGCCAGCGGCGGGAGTGTGCAGCTGATCAGTGGGCATGAAGTGATCGTGAATAGAGGTGAAGGGCTGAACCCACCTGATGCGGCCTGCGCTTCCCGATCCTTCCTTAGAATAATATAAAGATGAACACTGTTAACGAGGGAGTAGGATACTGGGACAATTGCACGCAGCTGCCCCGGGAGAGAAGGTCACACACCACAGAGGCACCCACAGCCGAATGACTGAAGAAGGACAAGACCCTTGGAGGGACCACAAAGGACGAGGCCCCCGTGACTCACCTAAACCACAGGTAAACACGCCATACACGTCCTTGTCGTCCCCCGCTCCTGTTTGTGCGGACACTGCATCGGGGTGGCCCAAACCTAGGCCCAGCTACCCGCGGCCAGTTGGCATCAGCGCCAGGGTCCTGTGAAGCCCTATGACACAGCTGGAAAGCACGTGGCCCTAACAACAAGCAGAACGCTGCTGGAAGAAGGAGATTAACTCAGACCCGGTGGAACTCCCATTTGTCATGGCAGCCTGGCTTACGTCCTGAAAGGATCTCCACTGCTCACACTGTCCTATTATTAAAAAGAACAACACTGACCCTAGGTGCAGGGTTGGGAATTGGAGAGAGCACCCTTATACTTTCATTAAGATGTTTCAACAGCCTGAATAATAAGAGGCCCAGGGAGACACTCAATAAGTTGGGGAGTAAATCGTCTGTGGAATGGGTGCCAGAACTAATAGTGGTGCGCAGCTGCTCAACTTGAACGCGAAGACAGGACTGGTCTGAAAACATCTACAGTGACAATACATACTCACAAGCCCACACCAAAACCAGGTGCAGATACATATAAAAAATGGGACACACAAAAGATAGAAATCAGGACACTGAAGACACCATGGCAGCCTTGAACACCACGCCAGCTGAGGGGAACCCCCCACTTCCGAAGGCGCAGAGCGAGACAAATTGGACCTTATTTTGCAGGAGATAAGACAATCAGGCACAGCAATGGAACAGCAACTGGGCTTCCTCACAGCAGACATTGGTATAATTAGAGACAGCCATAAAATTCGTACAGAAAAGATGAATGTCAATAGAACGGCAGTATAAGGAATAATCCCAAAGCAAAAAGAACACTCGAACGCACTGGAAAAAATGCAACACCAGCTCGCAACTCTACAAGAACAAATAGAAGATGCAGAAGGGCAGTCACGCCGCAATAATGTGCGCATTATAAGCCTGCCAGAAAACTCAGAAGGACAAAACGCAACGCTATACATAGAATCATGGCTAAAGTCACTAATGCCCCCGGGACAACTAAGTTAAACATTCTGCATTGAGAGAGTAACACAGGGTCACAACTAGGAGGAGAGTGCAGGGTATGCCGCCTCGCCCTATAGTTGCCAGGGTGCTGAATTATAGAACCCGCGACCAGATACTGCGAGTGGCCTGAGAAAAAGTGCTGATCAATAAAGATAATGTGCGCATCTCCCTTTTTTCCAGACTACACACTAAAGTGCAAAGACAGAGAGCACAATATTAAGGAATCAAGCAGCATCTCCAGGCTTTACATTTGAAATATGCGCTCTTATACATGGCTAAACTCAAAATTATGCATGACCAAAAGAGTAACTTTTTGACATCCCAGCCTAAGCGTGGGAATGGCTTGAGAACACCTTCCCTGACCTACCTATAAATTCAGCCCACAGAGAGATGGAAGACTCACAAACCTGAATATGGCAGTCACAGCAGCACTGTTCCACAACAAAAAGGCAGGACAGAGACTCAACCCCAACACCCGAAAAGGCACTGGAAGGGCAGAGACGGGCCATCATATCTGCTGCCACTTTCAGGGACACAAGAGTAATCACGGATGAGGAATCAGCCACTGGTGGTGCAGCACAATCACAACCAGATAATAGCCTACCACTGCTCTCTTCGCTGTTGTCACAAACAGTGAACGATCTCCTCAAGTGTAGATCCACTCAAAGGTAACTGCATGGACTGGTCGGATATTTCAGGTACACTCTCTCTGAGGTGTAACTATTGAGTATCTGATATGCCTGTCAAGAAAATGGCACCTGGTTGCCTTGACCGATATAGTGTGTGTAGTTCCTATAAAACCTATACAGGATCTGCACGTTCAGACACCATTCACTGTAGGATTGGTGTCAGACTCATTCTAAACATCCCCACTTGGTCTGTTGGCCTTTGTACCAACTAGTCCACAGTGCCACTAGAAACTCCTCTTGTCAAGGAGAGAATAGTTCTTGGCAACCATCAAACATGGCAACCTTGATCCCTCAGGACAGTGGAAACAGTGTACTACTTTCCGCTCAGTCAATCGTGCTCACTTAGTCTCATAGAGGTGCCGCTCACTGTGCTTGCTTTGTTCGCCTGTCATCACCTGCTGTGCCTGACCTGCGAGGACTTCGGCTGGACTTAACTGGTGACTTTTCACGACCCCCACTTTGCGGGCGCCGTTCACAGGGCTGATTATTTGCGAACTACCAACACCGAGGGACTGCGAGGACCAGCAGGCTTTCCCACCCACGGCTGCTGCCTCTTCCCTCGGTGTCCACGCCCCTGCCTGGATCTCTGAAATACTTTTCGCGGCCCCCGCTCCGCGGGAGCCGCTCACTGTGCTTGCTTTGTTCGCCTGTCATCACCTGCTGTGCCAGACCTGCGAGGACTTCGGCTGGACTTAACTGGTGACTTTTCACGACCCCCACTCCGCGGGCGCCGTTCACGGGGCTGATTATTTGTGAACTACCAACACTGAGGGACTGCGAGGACCAGCAGACTTTCCCACCCACAGCTGCTGCCTCTTCCCTCGGTGTCCACGCCCCTGCCTGGATCTCTGAAATACTTTTCGCGGCCCCCGCTCCGCGGTAGCCGCTCACTGTGCTTGCTTTGTTCGCCTGTCATCACCTGCTGTGCCTGACCTGCGAGGACTTCGGCTGGACTTAACTGGTGACTTTTCACGACCCCCGCTCCGCGGGTGCCGTTCAAGGGGCTGATTATTTGTGAACTACCAACACCGAGGGACTGCGAGGACCAGCAGGCTTTCCCACCCACAGCTGCTGCCTCTTCCCTCGGTGTCCACGCCCCTGCCTGGTAGGGCTATATTTCACCTCACTTACTCCATGACGCAGGCCCGCTCTAGCCCATTATAGACCGTGTAAGACCGGACCGGGCCCTCCCTCCAACTCCTCCTGCGATATTAATTGTCTATGAACTGTATGTATCCTCCACTTCCCTTTTAAATAGATTTTAATTATATTTTTTAACGTTTGGATTTGAGATTGTATATTGTTCTTACACCATGTGTACACGAGGAAGTAGGAGCAAAACTGCAGCAGGAGGTGTTCAGTTAATAGGCCCTTTAGATAACTTTATCATTAGGGCAAACTGTTTCATTGATCAAGGCATCTCTGATCTAGAACATAGTGTGTCCCAAGACCTAGCTCTGGCAAAAAGATCTTCTATGGGCCATTATGCGACCGCTAGAACACCAGAGCAGGTCAGGAAGTCTGGCCCGACAGAAGTTCGTGCTGATATTCACAGCCTACCAAATGTGGTGGACTTATCAGCATCACAACTTCTATCGGATTCACAATTAAGTCTGGAATTGGAAAGGACCCCAGACTTGGCTGTGATTATTACACCAGAGGAAACGAGACAGCTGAGGGGGAGGAGGGAGGGCGCCGTACGAAAAAAAAGGGAAAAACGAAAACTCACAAAGGTCAATGAGACACGTGAGTTACCCAAAAACCAGGGGGAGAAGCCAAACCAAACCACACAGAGAGTGCAGGACAATAGGCATACTGAGCCTTCAAACCTTGTGTCAAATGAGATCCTGGGTCACGGAAGTATTGAGATATTGGCTAACACAGTAGGGGGAAGTAATGATAACGAGGCTGACAGTCAACTTGTAATAGAAATTGGAGAGTTACTTAAAGCCTATCTTTCCCCGATAGAAACCAGACTACTGCACGTTGAAAAGCAGTTAGTCAAACTGATTGCTCTCTTAAAAAACTCACTAAATAAGGGAGTTACAAAGATTGGGGGTAACAAACCAATTATTAATAAACCAGTAGGCCCACAAGTAAAAAATACGGTCACTGCAGGCGTAAATGTAACATCGAAAACCCCCACAGTTACAGAGAAGAAAAGTGTAGAAAAGCCTAAGGAACTGCAGATCAGGCAGGACAAAAATACACTCAAGGCCCCCACTCCAAATCCTAATAGGGACTGGAATATGGGAGTTTCAAATGGTAGACTAGCTGTTAACCTCCCCCTGAGGCCAGTCCTTTTGTGGTGGTGTTGACTGGGGTTCCAGAGTTGGTGGACCCCGTAGAGGAACCTAGTTGGTCATTAAAGAACAAGGTCCAATATTGGCTCAATATGAACCGACCGCTTCCATCCTATTGGTCGAGCAAGATCTTAAAGGTACGCAGGGTTCCCAGGGTGGACATGGAAGGAAAACAATTCAGGGTGACTGTGTTTTGATTAATTTCAAAGATCCAAGTACGGTGGATCATATTTGCTCATGGGGAACCCCAGGTAACAAGGAAGGTATAGAAACTAAGCGGCTCTCTTTTTTCTACCCGCCTAGGATTCGTATTGGCCCAGTCTATGAAGGGAACTGGCATAGGGTGGGCCATGGAGACCAGGGAGGTGACTGGGAGGAGTGGGGAGGTAACTTTTTCAGAAACCCTTCCAGGGACATAGCCTATAGGGACAGTTGGAGAGGAATTCCGACGACAAATAGGTATAGTTGCCTGGAGATGGTTGACTGACCATCACCGACAAAGGGGTCCCCGATTGTTTGTCAGGAGCAAGTTGACTCTACCCCCTTAGTGGTCAGCCCCTCGACCAACAATTTAAAATCACAAAAAGTCATTTTTTGGAACATTGCGGGCCTTCGCCCCAAGGTTGAAAATGGAAGCGCCCTGAATTTCTTGCAGAACCATAATGTAATCTGCCTTCAGGAGACATGGTCTACCGCCGAACTTCATCTGATAGGATATAAAACCTATTTTTCCTCAGCATTAGCAGGAACTATGGGCAGACCCAAAGGAGGATTGACTATCTTTATAGCCAACACAATACAAGGACTGAAAGTAACTGTAGTGCAGCTGGATGTAAATTACCAGCTACTGTGCCTCTCCTTTAGCAACACAGAGATTATCCTTCTGCTCAATTTCTATAATAATCTTTCGGAAGGGCAGGTCCTGAAGGTCTTGCTTAACCTGCGAGATAAGCTCTCTCAGATGACACAGGATTTTGGAGATAGAGTTAGTGTAAGCATTGCATGGGGGGGGATTTTAATCTGCATCCTTGCTCACGCAGTAGTAGTAACATCTGTGGGTTGGTGGATGAAAATGACAACCCCATAATCATTCTAGCATGGGGTCGTATCTGAATGAAGTTCTTTCAGCATTAGGTCTGACGATAGCCAATAAAGTGGAGCCGATTTCAGATTGGCTCGATCCAACATTCTTGGGGAGGGGCCATGAAACAACAGTCGACTATGTCCTATTATCGAATGCTTTGGCCAATAGAGTCATGAGTTTTGATCTGCCATTTAACACACTAAGCTATCATTCCGCCCTTAGTTTAGAACTTTATTTAACACACCCTCAGTCTTCCTCACAGACGATACTAACTGCACTAAGTCAGAACAATTTGCTTCTAGATAGGACCAATGGATACTCCCCAAGATGGGAGAAGGTAGACCCTGGGGAAACTACAGAAAAGGTGATAAGAGCAGCCTATCCATCTATTCTTAGATGCCTAGACCTAGCAGCTTTAGGGGAGGAAGTTTAAAGTAACTTTGCGGAAATTCTAGCAAAAATAAATGAAATACTGGCAGTAAAGATCCAAAGAGATCGACCCAGGAAAGTAGGGTGGTTTAATCATAGCTGTACGGCAGCTCACACAAAACTAAAATTAGCATTGAATAAAATCAACAGAGACCAACAGGCAATTAGTAAGCTTAGAAAAGTTTATAATATCGCACGCAAGAAGAGGAAGGGTGAATTAAAACAAGCCCTTTGGGACCAACTTCATAGAAAGCTCCATAGATAAAAATAGTGAGGCTTTCTGGAGAGTGGTAAAATCCCCCTTCCTAGCAGATGAAAAAAATCTCCCCAGAATTGAAGTAGCTATTGAGGAATCAGTTTGGGTGGCTCATTTCTCTAAAATATTTCAGAAAGACTCCTCATTAACAGGGATTGATGTAGCTTTAACCAATAGCCCCCCTGTGGTTTCATACCCTATCCCACTAGATTTTGACATCTCCGAGGTGCTTCAGGCTCTAAACGCTAGTAAAAACAGGAAAGCCCCGGGACCTGATGGGGTCCCTGTAGATCTATTTAAATATAACACGGATCTGTGGGCCCCGATGCTGACTAGGGTGTTTAAGGCAGTAATGGAGAAGGGCCTTTTGTATTCTTGGACCAAATCCATCATGGTTCCTATATTTAAAAAAGGAGACAGGCAGGAGGTATCCTGCTATCGCCCGATCTCACTGCTGGATTCGCTGGGCAAGGTAGTGGGTAGAGTCATGCTTAAGCGTCTCCAGCAGTGGGCCGAAGATGGTGGGGTCCTCTTGGACCTTCAATTCGGGTTTCGGGGGGCTTTGGCACAACAGAACAGGCCCTGAACCTATCAATGTTGCTGAGTAAATATGTCCACGTAAAGCAGGGCAAGTTATACATGGTGTATGTTGATCTGTCCGCTGCTTTTGATTGCGTCTGTCATGTAAAGCTCTGGTCTGTTCTCTCACAGATGGGTGTTGATGCTCCTCTTGTAGACTTTTTAAGGGAGTTATACTCGAGAGCCTCTGCGAGAGTACGATTTGGTGTAAAAGGCCAAATATCAGCGTCGTTTGGAGTAGAGCGTGGAGTCCATCAAGGGTGTGTCCTGGCCCCCTTTCTGTTTTCATTGTATACAAATGGCTTGGAGGTGGCAATGCTGAGGGGGAAGGGGGGCAGGATTTACCGCAAGTAAGGAAACGCCCGATTCCCGCTCTGCTCTATGCGGACGACGCCGTGATACTGGCCCGCACCCCGCGTGAACTACAGAAGGCTCTGGACAGGTATGCAGACTTTATGGGGAGCCTAGATTTACATATAAACATAAAAAAGACTTACGTAATGGTAGCTGACACAGGGAAAAAAGGGGCCAAAGACATATTTCTTAGCAAACAAAAACTTGAAACTACGGCCCAGTTTCCCTATTTAGGCATCATAATCGATGATAAATTGAACTGGAAAGCCGCAGTTGAGGCAAGAAAACGTCTTTTATGAGAGCTATTATAGCTCTCATAAACTTCTCTCAAAAGCTGGGCAAAAGGTCTCCGGTAGAACTTTTAAAAATCTATAACGCTAAATGTCAGGCAATAGCCCTGTATGGGGCGGGCGTGTGGGGCCATGCCAACACCAGTCCCTTGCAAGTGGCAGAAAACTCATTTTTGAGATTCTTACTAGCGGCACCTAAATCTGTCTCCACGTTCGCATCCCATATGGAACTGGGGATCCCGTACTTGGTGGACTTGATAAGAATTCAACCACTTTTACTTTGGCGACGAATTTGGTTATCGGAAAAAAATTCACTAACTAAGCAAATCATCGCAGATTGTATGTCCTTGGACCACTCACTGAAAAATAGCTGGCTTTTGTACAAGAGAAAGTTTTTGATTGACTTAGGCCTGGGGACATATTACACTACTCCTGAGATGATCCGTGAAATATCGAGGAAGGATCTGAAAGTAAGGGCACTGGGCCATTTAGAAGAATTAAGAATTGCTAATGAAGCAACGAAAGCCTCTGTTCAACATTCAAGTGCGGTCCAGACAACCTTGTCAATCCAGCCATACCTAACACACGATCTCAAGGTATTTGAAGGACTTCTTTTGACAAGATTTAGGCTAAACATCTTTCATCGATTAGTTGCTTTCCCAGTGATAAATAGCTGGGATCCAATTCTGATACCCTGCCCTTGCGATGAACTGTCAGAGCAGACAACTATACATACTGTTCTGTTCTGTAAGTTTTATCACGGCCGTCATAAGATGTGGCTGATACCCTTGTTGAAACTGTGGGGTATCAGACGATGTCGTCCAGCCATGTTGCGATTACAGTTTTTAGATTCTGAATGTACGTGTAACCTCATCGTCAATTTTTTTTAATGTATTTTTTAAACATAGAACAAACTTATGACAAGTTTGTTATTTGTGTATCGTTTGAATTTTAGAATCCCTATGTATTAGATAGCACAGTTTAGGGATCCCCAATGTTATCATGGGTAACTGTGTTCAATATGAATTGTAATGAATTTTTTTAATGGTGTGTACAATATGTTTTATATTTGCGATGCTGCTTTTTTATATAGTCTCATAGAAATACACAGAATAAACGGTATGGATGTTTTTCAATAAGTATTTATTGAACAGTCGTTATTCGAGTGTAAAATAGGTGAGCTGCAACAACCACTAGACAGTAACATATATAAATGATTAGAAGAACTAAGAAAGTAAAAGGATGGTAGATCTCTACCATCCTGCCATAATTATGACTACAGGCAGGTATATAAAATACATTACGATAAAAGTGCATACTCCTATGATGCTACCCTGACTAGATATACCTAAGTCTACCTTGCATGTATGCAGGTGTTAAGCCAAGAATCCCTTTAGGATAAATTCAACCCATTACCTTGATTGAGAGACTGTGGGACCCCGTCTTGGTCTTGAGTTGGACTCCTCACAAGGGATGCCTAGACCACTGTGAGCTTGAGTGTCTGCATGCAGGAACCTCAGTGTCTTGCGTAAGTGTGTCGGCAGGGAAGTCCTGTTCTCCTCTCTATGTCTTAGCAAGATGTGATGTTTATATACCCAAAGGTCTCCCCAGGGGTTCTACCTTGCTGTGCCACTTGTCAGACTTAGAATGGTGTCTGGAATTAACTTTATACATACTTATTATACAGGAGATGTTATTCCTGTTGAGCTTCCAAGAAACCTTATGCATAATGTATGGACTATCTACTGGTAAAAGGTCAGTCCCTTACAACCGTTATGTATGCAATGTAGGGAAGAATATAGGTGAAAGATTATGATGTTACTTGAGCCTATATTAGGGGATCTATATGGAATATAACACCCACTCCTCATCCGACTGGACAACATAATTAAATTCTAAGCTACAACTAGGCTGTCTAGGCACTGGTACACAAACAGCTATGGTCTAAAAAAACTAAAAATTCTAAAAAACAAAAATGTAAAAACAAAAGAATTGTCACTCAAGCAATAGGTCTAATGTGTCCGCTGATATAGTTCGAACCACAACAAGCATCCGAAAGCCATGTTCATAAAAAGTGTCAATATGTTTTGGAGTTCCAATTTTAGTTTGTTTAAAAAAGGCAGCATTTCTCCCAGCACATGACGAGCCAAATGTTCATGTGTCCTGGATGGTAGACGCAACATTACTGTTGGCCGCCTTCGCAGACGACGATCCCTGTAACACCTTGCAGATTATGTCAATTGAGCACAGATCATTTTCTGTACTGCCTGCAGCCAATACTGGGGCAGCCTGTGCGCCATCTGTGGCAGTTTGTACATGTAAGTGCCTGTATCTCAGCTGAGGACCTTGCGATCTGGAGATCAAAAATCTCTTGAGCTAAGGTTAAGGGCATGTGTTTCTGTAGAAGCATGGCTTTCATTCTCTTCAGAGTATCAAGCCGTATTAAAGAAACATTCAATAAAGGCCATAACTGCGTCTCCCTGACTGTGTGTGTTGGAGGAAACAATTCTTGCATACAGCAAGTAACCCTGGAGCATCCCACAACAACCTTGTTAGTTCAGCATCAAGCAACTCCATTTTGAAAGTAGCCTGAATACTGGAGTAATCACGGCTGCTGGGTTACCCCTCAAGTGACAGGATAGGTTCACTACTGAACCATTGCAGGCCCGTGCAGCGTAATATCCTTGCATATGAGAGAACCACTTGAAGCGTTCTCACAGTTTGTAAAGCTTAGAAACACTTCTAGATCCCCACTCCTGCATCGAAGATTCCTTGATCAATTCCCTACCCATTTCGTCATATCTGCCTGCTTGTTGTTGCTCTAGGCAATATTGAAACTGGAAAGTTTTGACCGGTAATGTTATATGGCCATGGATCAACCACTCTGTAGACGAAGATTCTGCCACAGTAATAGCTAATCTGTCCAGTTTTTCAATACGCAGCAATGTATACTTTGCTCCCCTCTGTGCCATTTTTATCTGCTTTTCTGTTAGATTATATGCAGAAAACAGAGATGTACTGTTGATAAAACGCCGACGCACGTAACCTGCATGCAAAGATTGCAGAGTCCAGCTCAATAACATAATAGAATACAATTGTGATTGCCCGTGCTGTAGTATGAACAGATCTTGTTCTAGTACATCAATAGCAGAAGATACAATGTTGCCCAGTGAATAAATCCTAGAAGTTAACATAGTCATACCATTGTCAACTACAGCTAAAGCTTTTCTAGTTTAATCCTATCTATTTCTCTCAGCCTCGCCATTGCTTTTTATTGGGGTTTTTTCCAAATTTCATTATAGACAGCATAATAGAAATGTGTTTGACGTGGCTTCCTGGGACCCAATAAAAAAATCCTGTAGGTCCACATCCTCTGTAAGTAAGGATAAGTGTTGTTTCACCTGTGTTAGTGTTGAGGTTTAAGCCAATTGAGGCATAATGTCCCAGCACTGTATGATGTCACCACCCCTGGATGTTCTCCCTGCCGTGCAGAGCAGGAATATCAACGTATAAACATCGAGGGACATAAATATTGCCGCAAAAATGTCGTGGGGAAGTAATAGAGACAACAAAAATATTGTGGATAAGAATATTGACTGACAGATAAGTAATATCAATTTCAAACACACCGACATTTTAAATATCGTTTACAAAAATATAGTTGACAAAAATATTGAGTTATTAATAATGTTATGTATTTTAGTGTTTTCAATGAGAATTGTTTGTCATTTTATTATATGTTTAACATTTTTAATAGTTATTCATTTATTTTAAGTTTAATTTTGTTTCCTTAGCGGGTTTTGGGTTTATAGGAGAAAAGGGTGGTAAGTAAATAAATTATATACAATTTATTGAATAATTAATGTGTTAATTGATTAATCAATAATAGTTTAATAATTAGCTGTTAATTTATTTCAATTTATCTTTTTTTTTTCTTGTCCTCATTTCACCTTAAGCATCTGCAATTTCGCATAAAGACCCCCTTTTTTTTCTTTTTTCCAAGCTGGGCGCCCTGGGTCCATGTTCTTGCATTCGCTTTTAGGCCGACCAGGCCAGCTTCTTTTGTGCGAGGATTGGTGTAATCATTGGACCGTAGGGACCTGAACCAACCTCATTTCTGCACCCCAGGTAATTAATGGTACCCAAATATTTCCCTCCCCATGGTCCAGTCTCGCCATACTTAATACTACTCCCAACCAGTTCTCATAATGCGGTGGCATGGGGTCTTTCCACAACCTGCAAATCTCCCTACGGGCCACTAGTAGCAAGCAGAGGAGTAGACCACTCGATTTATTAGATAATTGATTTGTGAGGTTATTTTCAATACCAAAAACAACTAAAGTCAAATTAAGATTAACTTTAATTTTAAAAATTTCCTCCAGTGCCCTGTCCACGTTCTCCCAAAAAACCCTTAAGTGAGCACATTTGAAAAACATATGTAAGTCGTCAGCCTCCGCTAAACCACACCTCGGACACTTAGGAGCTGAATTTGGAGCAAACCTTGCAATTTTTTTTGGTGTGCAATATAATCTATTCACCACAGAAAAGTGATTCTTCTTTAAAGAAGCTGACTTAACATACTTGTATAGGTTGTGAAGGGAAGTAAAAAACAAATCAACAGAGGCGTCTTCCAAAATTGATGAGTTCCTAGGGAGGAGGAAGATCTACATCCTCTGCGTCAATTAAAGCCCTATACCATAGCCCTACCTCCTTTTTCCTGGGATTTACATTTTGAAGTATGTTTTCAATTTCCCAGTTTCTACCTATAAGGCCTCTCTCAGCAGCAAACCTAGAGCATAATTGCAAATATTTAGCGAGAGAAGGAATCGCCTATTTTTGCCCTTAACACATCCCATGGATAGACTCCATCCGAAGATATTAAATCGGACCAGATAACGATTCCCGCCCTCCTAATTGGAATAGCCAAGATATCATTTAGGCAAACGGGAAGCCCTGGAGAGCCCCAAATTGGGGCAAAATCAGAGTAATATTTTATTCCCGATTTCGCTTTGATATTTTGCCAAACACTGAGAGCTGACCTTATTACTTTTAAACGTACCTTTTTGAAAAATCTGGGAGCGCCAATTTTATATAACACCCAATTCTCCCGCCCTCGAGGCGAACCATAGCATTCAGGATCTTCCCCCAATTAGAACCAGGAGGGCTAGAGAGTAGGCAGTGTATATTTTGTAACTGAAAGGCGAGGGAGTGCAGAGACACATCAGGAAGAGCGAGGCCACCCTTTAGTAGCCTCCGTTTTAACTTCTTCCAGGATAGCCTGGAGTTTTTGTTAGCCTATATGAAGCTCCCTATCTTACTTTGAATTTTACCCTAAGATTTCCCGGGAAGGCCGAGAGGAACAGCCCCAAACAGGTACGTCAACTTCGGCAGGATAACCATTTTGACCAGGTTTACCATGCCAAAAATAGTAAGGGGAAGATTCTGCCATTTCAAAAAGAGATGATCGATTTCCTTAGACACTTTCCTCAAGTTTGTGTCGGGGATATCCTCTATATCATGTGTTATAGTAATCCCCAGATACCTGAACTCCCCACAGTGCCTCCCGGTATAGCCCTCGACGCCCCAGCACATAACCTCAGTCTTGGAGGAGTTGACTGAGTATCCAGAGTACAGGCCTAACTCAACCAAGGTGTCCTCCACCCTGGGAAGCACCTCTCTGGGTTGTTGGTATAGACCAGCAGGTCATCAGCGTAGAGGGCCAACTTGCACATGTAATCAGATACCTGAAATGGGGTGATCTGCTCGTCAAGTCCCAAGGCTTGAGCCAGGGGTTCAATATGGATATTGAATAGCAGGACACCCCTGTTCTGTTCCCCTTTGAATGCTAAAACTCGATGTCAATAATCTATTGAGAAGAATGACGGCAGATGCCCCCTCATAACACCTAGTTAGTGTATCTACAAACTATGGACCAAACCCCATTGCTTTTAGGGTCTCACAAAGATATGTCCAATTGACTCGGTCAAATGCCTTGGCGGCGTTGTAGGCGGCAAGCGCCAATGGTTCTGACCGTGCCACCACCAGGTCAATACAACCAATTAGTTGTAGAGTTTGCTCTTGGATGTACCTTCCTGGCAAGAAACCCTTTTGGTCTTCGTTAATCAATTGGGGAGCGACCCTGACCAACCTCCCTGCCAGAATGCTAGTAAAGATCTTATAATCTGCATTCAACAGGGAAATTGGTCTGTACGAGTCAGCTCTAAGCGGGTCTTTACCGGGCTTCAGGATTAGCACTATTATTGCTTCCTTCCATGACTGTGGGATCCTACTTTCAGGGCTATAGATGAAATTAAACAGCTCACTGAATCTAGGCACTATAACGTCTTCCAAGATCTAAAATACCTCCCCCGGAAGTGCATCTGTCCCCGCCGCCTTATTATTTGTAATCTTTTTTAGGCAGCTCTTAATTTCTTTTTTAGAAATTGGACCTTCTAGCAAGTCCCGGCCCTCCCTTGACAGGCTAGGTAAATCTTTACTTTTAAGCCAATCTTCAATTAAGTCGGTGGAAGGAGCCCTATTTTCCTTATAGAGCTTTGAAAACAAAGACAGGAGACACTTCTGCATATCCTCCTGGTGACACAAAGTCGTACCACTCTCGTCTACTATCAGCTTATTGATGTTATTCCTTGCTCTATCAGATTTGATCTTCTGTGCCAAGGTGGCTCCTGCCTTTTCACCGTATTCATAATTCTCCATTTTATAAACTGCCCATTGGGCTCTAAGTTTTTGATCTAATTTGTCCCTGTAGGCCAAACGTTGGCACTCCAGATCCCTAAGGACTTGTGGCAGATGATCTGGTGGGCAGCTAGATCTAACTTTTTCCAACCTGGATATCTCCTTCTCCACATTTTTAAGTTCTAGCATCTCTTCCCTATTTTTGGAGCATATCCAACTGTGTAGCACTCCGCGGGTATGGGCCTTGAATGCATCCCAGACGTACTCCAGGGATGTTGAACCCATATTCTCAGTAAAGTACTCTACAGTTGATGTTTTGATGACTCTTATTAACTCCTCATTTGACAACATTGCCCTTGTTAGTGTCCAATTTGGAGCGGATATCGGTTTACCACTTAGATATAGGAAAGTTAATGGGGCATGATCGGATAAAATAGATGGCAGGATGGACATATCCACTAAATGCTCTAAACATGACCTATCTGTAAGAATGTAATCTAATCTTGAAGAGTGGCCATGCTTTTTACTGAAAAAAGTAAAACCTGGTTCGCCATCCTTCTTCGAGCTCCATAAATCTACTAACCCGAGCTCGTGCATCATGTTAATCACCGTCTGGCGCATACGCTGAGCTGCCACATACGGGCTAAGGTTAGACCTATATTTAGAGGGATTGAGGAGGACATTAAAGTCCCCGCCAATTATTATTGGAACAGTGACTTCTGCAAGTTTGGCCTGCACTCTAAGAAGGCAAGTCGGGTCGTCGACATTAGGACCATAGTAAGACACTATGGCTAGCTCCACCCCCCTATCACTACCTGCACCAAGATCCACCTCCCGGTTTGGTCAGTTAACGTGGCCTTAGTGGAGCTGCCTAAGTTAGATCTAAACAAAACCCTACTCCTTTGCTATGCATCGATTGCTCAGTGCAATGAAATCCCTCCACCCAATTATATTTGCCAAGGATAACTCTAGATTCAAGATAACTCAAGTGGGTTTCTTGTAAAAGGAAAACCTGGGCAGCGGATTGCTCCAGATATTTCATAATCAGCCTTTGTCTTCGGGGGCAGCGTTCGTTGACATTCCATGACAGGAAATTTATCTTATTAGATGTCATTCTATACCAGGTTTATCTCCTAGCTTTGACAAGCTAAAAGGGTACTTAGACTTAAACCTATAGTGAAAATGAGGACAATTTTTTTTACGTTTTCTCCCACTGCAACCCCACCCGTGCTCCCCCCGTCGCCCACCCACCCTCCCTCCCTTCCGTGACCCCGATCAACCCACTACACCCATAGGGAACCCTCCCTTTTTCTCTGGGCATACGCCTTTGGACAGAAGCCCCCCTTGATGTGTGGCTATAAACAAATACTTCTACACTTAATTTAGTGGATTGACTTTCCTCAGCTGCGCAGCCTGTTCATTCTTCTATTTCTTCGAAGAGACTCACCCTATTTTAATTTTGTCTGAATATTTTCGATATTCAATGTCCAGCACACCCTTAATAGTTAAGCCTTGCTTACGCATCCACTTCCACCACTGCTTCCACTGCTTTGTCTCTGATTGTTTCTATTAGGGAATCAACTTCATCAAGTTGGCGCATAATATACATGTGATTATTCCACATGATACGCAGTGACGCGGGAAATCTCAATTGGGTCTTAGCTCCCAGCGCATTCAATGTCGTCATTCTTTTCCCTAGTTCCCACTGCTTAGTGGCGGTGATATAAGAGACATCTGAACGAATAGAGAAAGAAAAAGCATTAGAAAAGGAACTACACTTTAGCTGTCCAGCTCTCAGAGCAAGAGACAATATTCTCTCCTTAATAGTGTATGTGAGGAAGTTCACCAAGATTTTCCTAGGGCGATCTCTTCCTTGAACCCTCCTAAATGGATCGCGGTGCACCCTCTGAATATCTACACTCAGGTCCATGCCTACATCCTCAGAGTCTGTCTGGATAGTAGCCTTCAGAAGGGAGACAACAAAGTTCTTAATAGCGTTCCCTTCCAGGTCTTCCGGGACGTTTAGAATTTTCAAGTTATTCTTCCTGGAATGGTTTTCCAACCGCTCGATGTCATCTTTCAAATACTGATTTTGCTTGACCATTTTACTCATTGAAGCAGATGACAAACTCAGAGCTTCCTAGATTTTTAGTAACTCTGCCTCAAGAGCGTCAGTTCTTTGTGTAACCTCCTCTACTTTCTGTGCAAGCACATCGCAGGCGGCCTGGATAGCTGCCTGGTTGGCCTCTGAGATGGTGAACCTCCTACTGATGTCATCTCTCAAACTTAACAGGATATTGGCCAACGTCCCAGGAGACAGATGGTCCTGCTAGCCCATGAGTGGGCTGAGTGGGTGGTGGGGATGACAGAGGAGACAGCTGGAGGGGCTCAAGAGTTCCAAGCAACTGATGTCCAGATTGAGACCCACCCCCTTTCACTGAAGTAATACTAAGGGTATCTTCCTGATCAGTACTCTGACTCTCCAGCGCCGAAAAGCTATTCGACAGTTCCACTGACGGGTGACTAGATACTGTATGGTCTTGCATGGGCAGGCTCTCCACACTAGCAGATTTGTTAGGTGTAGCAGAGGTGTTAGTGGAGGGCTGGAGGCTCTTTTCATTAACCACAAGACTTGCTGTAGTGATGGTGGGTAGAGTAGTAGTGGCTGGAGCAGCCATACCAGCGGAGGTAGGAATGGTCGCCATATTTAAAGCCTCAGCCTTATCCTTTATACTATTATTCTGCCCACACACCACAGTGCTGGTGGAGATAACCTTATAAAAGGATTTCAATGAAGGCTTGATTTTAACTTTAGTGCCTCCCCTAGTTTTTTTATGGCCTTTTCCTTTACCTACAGGCGTTCCCTCCGTCGCACCGGCGCCTGCCGCCTGCCTTGAAGTGGCTTTTACTACCACTATTGGGGGTGAAACAACCTTTGATTTAGGGATTACAGCAAGGCTACTAGGGGGCCTATTACGCAATGTATAGCGGCAAACCGTGGGCTCATGTGAGGATATTTCCTTAACCAGAGATAAACTGCTATCCGGGTTACTACCCACACACTTCTCCATACAATAGACAAATTGGTGCACAAGGTTTTTTGATTTGTACAATACAATACCCTCTTTATGTACCCCCAATACTGGACAGAAGCATATATTTTCCAAGTCCAGCCTAGTCTGGGACAGTGGCCCCCACCCCTTACTTGAGATCACCTTAATAACGTTCCCTGCACCCCGCACACTCTTGCTCCCAGCTCCAACCTCATTTCGCGCTGATTTAAAATCCAATGAATCAACCTCAGCATGCCGAAATAGATGCAGTGAGGGAGTCGTCGTCGCGCCCAGGGGCAGCCGAGCCTCTATCACAAGAGCCCACCGCCTCCACACCCAAGCCGCACCAAGGACGCGGCTACACGGAAGCTCTGAAGCCGCTCCGCCCCCTCTGTCCTGCCCCATCCACGCGCCGCCCCAGAAGGAGCCAGCGATGGCGCGAGAAGCACACAAATCACCGGGCGGGCAGGCGGGGGCATGAACGGGCGCGGATGAGCAGGCAAACAGGTGAACAGGCAAACGGAGAACAATGAGCAGGAAGAGTCCCCCTCCCGAAAAGAAAGGGTTATGTTGAGCTACACCGAAATCCTTCATCTAGGCAGCATCTCAGGGCGAGTCCAGCAGAGATCAGCCGCCGCAGTGATCAGTCAACCTCCTTTGAGCCACACATCGCAGGGAGCTCAGTCGCGGCCGTTAGCTTCCGGCCGCCATGTTCCCCGATGCCCCATTTCTTTCAATTAATCAATTAATAATTCATTATGTTAATTGTTTAATTAATTTTAGGTGTGTGTTGTGGTGTTTATATGTGTAAATGGTGTGAAGGGTGGTAAGTAATTAATTTTGTATTGAATAATTATTAAATATTTTTAAATTAATTTCCATTAACTAATAGTAATTATTAATTGTAATTGTGTCATTAATTTTCGGTGTGTGTTGTGGTGTTTATATGTGTAAATGGTGTGAAGCGTGGTAAGTAATTAATTTTGTATTGATTAATTATTAAATATTTTAAATTTAATTTCCATTAATTAATTGGTAATTATTAATTGCAATTGTGTCTGTCATTAATTTTAGCTGTGTGTTGTGATGTTTATATGTGTAAATGGTGTGAAGCGTGGTAAGTAATTAATTTTGTATTGATTAGTTATTAAATATTTGTAAATTAATTTCCATTAATTAATTAGTAATTATTAATTGTAATTGTGTAATTAATTGTAGGTGTGTGTTGTGATGTTTATATTTGTAAATGGTGTGAAGGGTGGTAATTCATTTTTTATTGATTAGTTCAAATATGTATACATTAATTTCCAATCAATTAATTGATTATTAATTATTATTTGTAATTGTGTAATTAATTTTAGATGTGTGTTGTGGATATTATGGTGTTTATGCTTAATTAATGATTTTTTATTATCTTTGTTATAATATATTTACATGTATGTATTAATTGTGTAAATATTGGAAATAAAATGTAATATAAATATTGATGTTTTTGTTTTTTATTGTTGTGGGTTCCAGGGCTTTCCCTACTGTTGCAGTCACTGGAGTGGGAATAGTAATTTTTGATCCTCATCAAGCAGTGGGGAAAGAAACATCGTGGACTAATATGGCAGTTCCAGCCTGCCAGGCTCGGGAAAGCCGCCATGTATGATCTTAAACTAACATGGCAGTTCCAGCCTATTAGGCTCTGGGAAACAGCCATGTTTTGATCTTCTTCCTAAACTGTAGAAGATCCTTTAGCTGTCTAAGTTCTAAAGGAAGGTTGTTCCAGAGCTTGGCAGCGGCCGAGCTGAATGCCCTGCCTCCCGACCGGGCTCTTCAGATTTTCAGAACTTTCACCAAACAGGTGGTGGCAGAGCGGAGGCACCTTGTTGGAGTGTACCATGAAAAGGTCTCTTGAAGAGGTGTAGGCCCAAGGCCATGAAGGGCTTTAAAGAACAAACACAGAGACTTAAACTGGACTCTCTGCACGTGAGTGGGAATAGTAATGTTTACCCCTACTCTATCCAGTGCTTTCCCTACTTTTGCACTCACTGGAGTTGGAATAGTAATTTATACCGCTACGCTATCCACCGCTTTCCCTACTGTTGCATTCACTGGAGAGGGAATAGTAATTTTTACCTCTCCGCTATCCAGCACTTTCCCTACTGTTGCACTCACTGAAGTGGGAATAGTAATTTTTACCCCCTCGCTATCCAACGTTTCCACTAATATTGTGTTAATTTTGTTATCAAATGTATGTTTTATTATTTTTTAATAGTTTAATGTGTTAATTAAATATATAATATTTTATGTAATTTTAAATTATTTAAATATGTGTATAATTTATTTTTATATAATTTAAAAAGTTTATAAATTGAATATAGATAATAATTAATAAAATGTATTTATATATGCCCACTTTTTTGTTTATATTTATTAAATCTAGGTTATTAGTTATAATTAGTTACAATATATATTACATTTAAGTTATGTCATTTTTTAAAGTCAATATTTTTCACTTCTATACATTTTACATCAATATTTGTGTGTCGATAATATTGTACTTACCTGTTTATGTATAGGAAGTCGATATTTTTGTTATCGATATTTTCACATCAATATATTTTACATCAATAATTTTAATGCTGATATTTTAACATAGAACCCTCTGTGTACATAGCGTGGATCTGGCCGATGGATACTGAACCCTTTTGGTATACCCCTGAATCTTTCCTGACATCTATTAGTGTCAGTGGGCCAAACAAACCATCCCTTCCAATTGGGGTCTGATCTATTGTATTGTGTAATGTCATCTACAGTACTACCTTCTTATGATGTTAAGTTACCTTCGGTATGTGACAGTGTTGGAAACCGTGGTGTGTTCAAATCCTTGTTTTTGGCTATTCCAAGACAGGTAGTCTGTTGCTCAGTATCATTCAAAAATATCATCTGCTGAGGAATGAAGCAAGCTCTAAATAGAGATTCTGTTCCCTGGACTTGCCAGTCTCTAAAACCCTAGACTGATTTTAAGTCTATAGTGTCCTCCCATAAGTCGAAACCCTGTTAAGACAGTTGGATAATAAAGGAAGCAGAATAAATCTAGTCAGCATATTTTTCTGTACTGATGTTGTTGCAACCTTATAGTAAAATTAGACTGGGTCAAAAGTATTGAACCCTGAAAAATATGAAAAACTCTATGCAAATGTTTTTGAACTACCTTTCGGTGGTGTAGGACAATGTTCTCACTGGCGATATGTGAAAATACTCCTAGGATTCTTGGATGTGTGTAGGAAATGATTACCATAATGTTGATAACAATAAATGGTGTTAAAATCTAAGGTGTCTCCCAACATTTCATTATTAGAAAATGCAGCAGATTGTTCCAAATCAGACAACATATTATTTACAGTTTCATAATCCCAATCATCGGAAAATGTACAGGAGGTAATGATATCATTTAAGGACATTTTAAATAAATGTGGTATTTTAGAAACTTCTGTCAGACCAAATATATCATAATCAACCTTGTTACATACTATACCATCAGGTATAGGATCTGCTGTAATGTTCAGTGATGACAAGTCGCTTTGTTCACAATGTGACGAGAAATGAGGTTTCAGAATCAGATTCACTTGTGATGCTGCACAGCTTTTTCGAAGATAAGTTTCATTAATGAGTAAGCTAAAAACAGTTACTAAGCCTATCCAGTAAAGAAAAAAAAGTATCCCGTGGATTACCCACAGTTCTAGCCAAGGTGACACCAGGTATGTTTTTTAAGCAAATTAAGAAGTCTTTTATTTGCTGTTGACGAGATTTTGGGGCTGGCATAGTAGTATGGCCTAAGACCTGCTTTGCGCGCATGTTATGTTAGCATGGCTTATTAGAAGTTTAAACGCCATTTTACCTGTTGCTGCTTTTGCACACAACACTGCATAGCTGTTTTTGTAAGTTAGCCTTCACGAAGGTCTACACATGAGAAAAGATTTTGTTTTCGACTTCTCTAAACTTACATCGTGCCCCTAGTCTGCTCAGTTAGTGCTGAAGCCATCAAGGTTATCAAAACATGGTAGCTGTTTTACGGCATGTTCGGGTAATGGTTTCTAGACACAAAAATTTGGCAGCTGTGAGCCAACTAAGATTCTGGCACCTTTATTATTTCACACTCGCCATGATTTCACACACTTGGGAGATTTCCGTTTCCAGGGATGCAGAGAGCCTATGCTGATCCAGATGTAATTCATTCTTACTGAGCGGAAAGGTAATGGGATCCCCCGAGCTAGCTTAGGAGACCTTCTTTAGTTTATAATACATGAGGGGTCATTAGGATGGCGGGCGGACTTAGCCCGCCCGCCATCCTATCGGTCTTTGGGACCACCCGCCATAAGGGCGGGGGTCCCGTGGGGGGCATTAGGATACGCCCGCCACTGTGGCGGGCGCATCGTGCATGTTTAGCATTGTGGTGGGCGGGGCTCTCAGCACCGCCCGCCACAATGCTAAACATGCACAAATGCATTTGCATTAACAAAGCGCAGGCACTGCACGGTGTCTGCCACTTTGTTAATGCAAATGCAGGGGGGTACCACAGGTACCCCCCCTGTGCACCCCCCACCTCTCCTTCACTCCGAGGGCCCGCAGGGGGCCCCCGAAGTGAAGACCGCATGCCTTTCCGTGGCGGCATTGCCGCCATGGAACGGCATCTATCCTGGGCCATCCTAATATGGCTGTCGATGTCAAATAGACACCGCCACCATGTTAGACCTTTTCCACCCCGGTCGCGGAAAAGCGGCGGACGGTCTTTCCGTCCGCCGTCCTAATGGGCCCCATAGTTCCTATATAGGGAGGGTGTTAAAACTAGGCACTATAGGACCTGTTTTCACCATCATTGTAATAGGATTTCTCCTTTTGCATTTTATGGAATTGTAACCATCCTGACCATATTATTTTTAATCATATGTCTGCTTGTGTTGGCTAAGATACTGCACATGAGATCACATCGTTAAAATAAATATTTTAACCTTACCGTGTCTCTTCTTTACTCCTATTGTGACTGGTATGAAAGTATAATAAAAGAGTGTTCTCACTTCCCACCATTCCTGAGTATGTACTAAGTCGCATGTTCTAGGTTGTCTAATCATTAGTTGCTTTGCTATAGGATGAAGAGCTAATGTGACACTGATGCTAACTGGTTGGGGTTTTTCTAGGTACTGAAGTGAGTATCTGGCACACCACAATTCACTGATGTCCTAGGTCTCTGTGCACAGTTCTGTGTATGAGCAGGATCCTTGCAACATGGCGCCGCCAACGAGTGTGGTCTTATTGTGAGATGCTCGAGTAGTGCTTATATCAGTCCACGACCCCCTCACTATTGTTTCCGGTTGACAGTGGTGATGGATAAAACCTACCTATACTTACATAGGTCTGTTCAAGCTTGATAATATAAAACGGTTTTCTATTGAATTACTACCCAGTTGTGCTTTTTATATTGCATTGTACCTATTTTTTCACTGTGTCGATATGGCTGAGGTTGATATTCCGGCACACAGTCTCTTGGCTGTACGGAATCATTTGCAGGATTTTCTTGTTTCTTTGGAAGGACAGGCAGTTGTTTTTATGGTATCGGCTGACGCGACGTACCCGTTTGAGCTATTTTACTCATGGGTCACGTTTACTGCGGTAGATGCTGTGTCTGATGTTTTTCACACTTACAACCCAGCTGCCGTCCCTGCAGAGTACGCTCCATATAGGACACAGGAAGCTCCAATTTCTGCTTGGCAGCATGCCGTTTGGTTTAATGGTGCCCTCCCACACGTTATAATGGCGGTCAGACAAGGGCCGTTGTCAATCCCAGGCACTACTTTGCCTGTTTTAGCTGCTTATACCCCGCATCCTAATGCGGGGCAGTTAACAGCTTCTCAACTAAGACTCCTTTATGCCTCTGCAGTGTCAGTAATAAGGGGTCTGGTTCATTACATTTCCCGCAACCTCCCGGGTGGGACCCCGGGGAGGAGGGGGGCGGCGCATCCAGTTGGGCCTAACTGACTGAAGCTTAGTCCCGTATGGTTAATGCGATTATGGGCAAGCGTCCCCAGGATAAGGATGAGATGCCAACTGGAGGCAGTGTTCCCGAATAACTCTCCTGTGGAGAAACACAGGATCCTAGCTATTAGTTTGCAGAAAGACTTAGTGCCAGACGTAAATGACTGCACCACTTGGGGTGTGATTTTTGCGGCAATCTATACTAGGTGCTTCGGCACCCGTCAATGGCTGTCCTGCCCTCCGTGATCAAGCGTGTTCAGGATGAACACGGACCGGAGGCGGCTGTAGAGTTGGGAATGCGACTGGTGGGAGCGTATGACATGGTTTGCGATCTCGTCTTTGCTAATGTCAAGGGAGATGCGGTAAGTTTCCAAGTGTCGAATGCTTTGCGTGATATCTCCAAGGCCGAGAAACCCCATCAGTTACCGGGAATTATTACGGAGGCTTATAAGACCGTTGGCCGTAAAAGTTTGGGTGTTAAGCCATTTGCTAAAAAACAAACACAGCAGCAAACGCAGCAAGCATCATCTGAGAAAGATGACCACCCAAAAGTTCAGAAACAAAATTGGAGTAAGAACAAAAAACAAGGGAAACAGCAACAGAAACAGGGGTCCCGCCCTGCTTCACCTATACCTGCCGCTACTGAGTGTACATATGAGTTGCGCGACAGCGCTACGATTAAGTCTCCTCATAGATTTCAGGTTCCTGAACAACGTTCTCCTCGGTCTTTGCAGGAAACATCGGTAACACCCACCAGTGGAGGAGGCGGCAGCAGAGGTCAAGGTGCCCAACAGAGCCTTGAGCAGCCTCGTAAGGCTGGCGGAAAAGGCAAGCAGGACGAGTTTTCGCGTCAAAGGCCCCAGTTGCAGAAGAAAAAAGTTGCTGCTGTAACAGCGAGATATGCCACAGATAATGAGAGCGCAGCTTCGGAATCTGACATGGGCGCTGACACTATTGGACTTCGCGGCGGAGATTACCATAGTTCGAGAGGCGTTGCGTCCTCTACGGAAGGTGACAGCGACTGATACCTTCATTGTAGTTGAGACAGCTGACACTACAGTGGCTCCCCCTGAAAGACTTTATGAAATTGTACTTATAATTGAAGGTGACATAGAACGTACCATAAAAGGAGTATTTTGAGAAAATCTTTCCACTACCTATGATTTTTTGTTGGCAGAGGTCAACTGGCCCCCACCCTTTGTCTTAGCTGCTCCCCAAGAGGATGAGGTGGTCCTCCCTAGTTTCGCACACACTGTACTGAAAGAGCAGGTGCTGCAGTTTGAAGAAGATTGGGCTAAGGCGCTTCCGTCGGCTTTGTACCATACTCACTGTGGATGGGACAAATGTTCGCCTCAACATGAGATTCTTTTGAGGTCTATGCCACAGCCTCAACCCCAACACCCCATGTTGCGTGATGCAAAAGCTTCCGTTGCGGAAATCCTTGAACAATTGGAATATTAAGGTGTGATTGAAACGTCTGTGTCTTCAATGAATAAAGCTCTTTTTACTGTGACCAAGCCAGATGGCTCGTACCGTTTGGTATTGGATTACTGCCACTTAAACTCACATTGCCGAACGTGCGCAGGGCAGAATATTCACAGTTCTGCTCTTGTAGATAGTCTCATGCGCAAAAGGTTCAAGACCACACTTGACATATGCATTGTTTTTTTTGTCCACAACCTGTCCCCTGGTAGGGCCTGATTTTGATGCGGTTAGGAAAGCATTCCCACCTAGGGCCTGATCCTGTTGCGGTTAGGGAGGCCTCCTAATGGCATTTGCTCCTTCCAAATTGGATCAGAAACGTGTCTTCCCGACCCAGGGCCCAATTATGATGCGGTTATGAAAATATGCTCCCATTGAAGTCAATGAGAGTCCAACCAAATCGTATCTGGAAGCATCCGGATGCATCCTTCTCCGTTGGTCGGACTCTCCCGGTCCGAGTGGGTCGGAAACCATTTCCAAACTGATTCGGTCAGGAAACTTTCCAACCCGCATCAGAATCAGGTCCTTAGTAGTCAATGGACAGTTTTTACCAGTGGGGGCAAACAGCACCACGTTCGCCGTTTGGCTATGGCCTATAAGAATAGTCCAGGCGTCTTTGCCACCCGCATTGTCTCTCTCTTGGAGAGACTCAACGCAGATGCATGTTTGTATGTGGATGACATCTATCTCACAGACGACGAACTATGGCCGCATCTGTGTCGCATTGATAGCATATTTTGTCAGTTTGCGGACTTCAGTTACAAATTTACCTTTGCAAAATCACACATTGCAGAGTATACAGTGTTGTTCCTGGGCTACGAGTTCAACAATGAAGGTCGAGGTTTAGCTCCTCACTTCCTGGAGAAATGCGCACTTTTGCGAGCTCTCACAACATTGAAGAAATTACAATCTTTACTGGGCTTTTTAAATTTCGGGCGTACTTACATTCCCGAATATGCCCAGCGTACCAAGCCTCTTTAAGCCTTGGTACAACCTGCTTTCTCCAAATCGTGCTGGCTGCCTGAACATTCAGTCATCTTGCAATCTTTGCAATCTTTGCAGGCTGATCTTCTAGAATCTAAATTCTTGTTGACTCGTGACAACCACACCAATCTGGTGATAAGAATCGTACCGGGGCGGTAGGTTTCACATACCTTACTTTTAATGAGGGTGACACAGTCCCTATCGCTTACAAGTCACACTTGTACAACTTCGGCTGAGTTGCTGTTTTCCACTGTGGAAAAAGTTTTAACAGCAGTGCAGATGGTGATTCTTAAGGAACGTGCACTGTCGCAGAGCAAGCGTATTTTGGTTGTTACTCCATATCCGACGAAAGCCAGTGTACCTAATTCCAAAGCTTTGCACCCATGGTGGATACAATGGGCCACATCCTTGACATCCCCGGATGTCACGTTCATTTTTGATTCCTCACTGCAGACTCAGGAGTATTTGCAGTATGAATTCGTTCATCCTGCTCCTCTGACTATGCGCCAACTTGAGGATTTCCGTTGTATCCTTTACATTGATGGCAGTGCGCAAGCGCTATGGTTCAAAGCATGCATATTCTTAGGCCTGCGCAATTGTGGTTGGTAATATGGTGGATGGTGAATTCAAGTCTGATGTCGTGCATACACAGACATTAGGGGACTGTACCGCCCAGTTGGCAGAGCTTCGTGCTCTGATGCTTGCATTGGAGTACACAGATCTCAGTGTGACTACTCTTATCATAACTGACTCATACTAATGTGTTCAATCATACAATGACAATCTACCCTTTTGGACTCAAAATTATTATTGTTACTTCAAAGGTCGCACAATAAAACATGAAATGATCTGGGTTTGAGTGGCTGAGCTTAAAGAGAGGCTGCCACTTGTTTTTGTAATTCATACTCTGGGTCACCAGTGTGTTGGAGTTCACACTGTTGGCTATTGTCTCGCAGATGAAGCTGCGAAGACAGCAGTTGCAACATACGCAGTAGCGGCGGTTACACGTTCCAAAAGTAAGATTGATGATGACATCTTGGCAGCTGTTGCTGCAACAGAAAAGGGATTTAATTACCCTAGAGATTTCCCTTCTAAATATTCATCATTTGAGCCCTGATAAAGTTCCTTATGTTAGAATTAACGACGTTGGTGACAGGTTAATACCCAACGCGGACCGCAGACAGACTTTGATTACAGCAGCCCACGCTGGGATGGCTTTATCGCATGCCGGTGTGTCAGCGACTGCATCTCTTCTCCAGCAACGGTATTGGTGGCGGGGTTTGTACAAACAAACGTGTGATTATGTCCTTAAATGTGACGTTTGTCAGCATATTAAACCTTCTACTGCTACACGCCCACCCCAAACACAGTTGTACATTTCTAATAAACCTCTTACGTGTGTTTATTTAGATCACTGCGGTCCTTTCCCATCTGATACTGCGTATAAGTACGTCTTAATAGCAGTGGACTCTTGCACGCGCTTTGTGTGGCTGTGACCTCAAAGGAGTGCTGATTCCAGGACTGTCATAAGGGATTGGCGTGTCTTTGTGGGAATTTATGCGTGTGGCACCTTCCATTCAGACCAGGGTCCAGCATTTGCCTCTAAGGCATACAAGGATGCCATGAGTTCTTTGGGGGTCCAAGTCAAATTTTCGTCTCCATACAGGCCTGAGGGTAATTCAGTTGTGGAGCTGATGAACCATGACTTAAAGCAATCCTTGAAGGCTAAGGATTTATGTACTGGCCGAGACTGGCTTACCCACCTTAATAGCGTTTGAACATGCATTAAATAATCTCCCTAGAAGGTCTCTGGGTGGGCGGACCCCATACGAAATGCTCTTTGGCATCAAAATGTTTGTTCCGGACCTTGATGGTCTGGACATGGCGACGGCGGCCGCATCCTTTGACATAGATGAACATTCTAATGTTTTGCAGAACCTACAGAAGACCAGAGACAGTCTTGCAAAGAAACATTTGCCCTCCACATCTGATGCTATATTGCAGATTTCGGTAGTCGGCTGGCTACCCCAAGTTGGAGAACTGGTCCGAGAGAAGATCGACAACAAGAAGGAGTTCGGTTCTTCCTATCGAGCTCCAGTTCCTGTGCTTAGTGTGCACGGTTCAAGAACAGTCATTTTACCTCCTCTTCATGGGCGAAAGGGGAACAGGTACATCTCCATTGACAATGTCAAACTACACAGGGTGGCCGATTCTTTAAAGTATGACACCTGCCGTTTCGTGTCCAGCAATGGTGCAACACTCTGTTTTGGGCCAGGATCCTGCCATTGGGCCTGATGTTGCTATTGAGATGAATACAGTTGTGTATCCTTTATTGAATACACCTGCTGGTGATCCTCCTAATGATACTGAATATACTTACCCCACTGACTTGTCTATGCCTGATTTGGAGACCTGTGTGGCTAATCAATCCCTTTTTTCATTTGACACTGGCTTGACAACATCTAAGTCCCCTTCGAAAGTTTTGATTTTTGCTACCTGGTTTAAAAAAGATTTTTTCATTCCACCTTAGACTTACATTTGGCTGGTACTTATTTCGATATTTATATTCATGTCCATCGGATTTGTGGTGTATTTTTTTCATTTTGTAAATGGACACTACGTTCAAGAAAGAACTTCAATTAGATTAATTGATGGAACTTTGGATCCCCACTCCTCTTCGCACATCATGAAGAGGGACCAGACTTTTGTGAATATAACTGCTTGGCCCATTTTAGATGGGATTGTATGGGATGCTGTAAAGTTCCAAATTCATGGGCCCACAGAGGTTATTAATGTTCCCAATGTACTCCGTGTTTCTATGGGGGATGTGGTTAAACAGAATATTTGCTCTGATGATTGGGATGTCCAGGCCGTAGAGGCTTTATTTTCTGATTTAAAATATTATGCTGCTTTCGATGCTGAAGATTTATATTTAGAGTCTGCAAACTATGGTGATTTGTACTGTAACCGTGGTAACCAAAAAGTGAGCAACCCAATATACCCTTGAGGGTTTGGGCAATAGATATGGTAGGGTGAAGATAACTTCAAGGGATTTTACTGCTATTGGATTATTAGCAAAGTTTCAAACAACAATTAGCGGCCTTACACACTGCAACAGCAAATATTTGGTCAATGTTAATAAGCCACCATAGGTGATCTCAATGAGAATGAGAGCAAAAGAAGGTGTATATGAAAAATTTGTATTTAATACTTCAAAAGGAATTAAAAAAGCGTTGACATACACGTTTTCTATCCGATCAGTAAACTAATTGTAAATAGGTAGAAAAGCGCTCACAATTGTTATAAAGAAGTTTTCCTTGACTGACATACATGAAATGTACTTCTTGTAACATTGTCATCTATTTTGTACCCTTTTAATTCCTTTTGAAGTATTAAATACAATTTTTTTGCTCTCATTCTCATTTAGATCACCTATGGTGGCTTATTAACATTGACCAAATATTTGCTGTTGCAGTTTTGCACTATCGGTACCAAGTGTGTAAGGCTGCTAATTGTTGTTTGAAACTTTGCTAAAAATCCAATAGCAGTAAAATCCCTTGAAGGTATCTTCTCCCTACCATTGTACGGTAACCAGCATTTTGGCAATCACTTTCTGCATAAGACAAATTCATTTAGAAATATGGTTAATTACACACAGTGGGGACACTGTCCGGCACCTGTTGAAGGAAGCTCCAAAACTCTTTTGACAAAGTTTTCTACTTCAATGATTTAAATCAATCAAATCCTAATGCATTTTACTTTAAGATGACTGAGAAGTCATCTTCCAAGGTTAGACTTACCCACACTAAATTACTGTATTCAAAGTCCTTTATTGACCAGTTGGCTGTTGGGGGCTATGAACTGTGAATGGATACTGTTGATCTTAAATTAGTTTGGGGTTTTAAAAGTTGGCAAGTTGGCAAGTTCAAGGCACAGAGGCTTTGCATCGTGCTTGTCTCATCCCAAACCATATATTGTTTCTGAATGCAACTATTTCACAAACGCCATGCTTTGGAATGGCTACTTCTAAAAAATTAAATGCTCCCTCATTTCCTGATTTGGGTGAATTTCCCCATTGGAATAATTACACCAGCACTTCCCTAGGTGAATTACAAGCCCTGTTGGGAAATTCCTCTTTTAATGTACTCAGCATTAATCGCGAAGGCTGGTTGTTATGGCAAACTAGTGCAAATTCCTGCCAGCACCGTTTTCTGGGTCTGGCCCCTGGCTATACAGCGGTTAGAGCAGATCCCCGTTTTTTAAGTCAACATTCAGCCAACACCTATTCTGTAGGCAAATTGTGTCAGAGTTGGCTCAAACACTCAACCTTAGCGTCAGTTAAACTGCATTTGTCAAAAGTGACTTACGCTGTTGAATTAAATGATTTTGTAAAAGGGCTTGCAGGAGGCAGATCAAAAATATGGATATAGGGGGGCGGGGCTAACCAGCGACGGAGATGGCCACCTGAAGCCCGAGCTCCTCAGCCTGCAAGCCTATCCTGTTATTATCCTGGTGATATCGGTGCCCATAAGAGAAGGGTAATACACTCCATGCTGCCCGGATGGTGCTGTGACACCTTGAGCCTGGTTCCGAGCGGCTGAGATCCGGAGAAGTGACCCTGCAGCCCAGCTTTGCAGTGCGACGCTGGGGGCAGAGCTGCGGCCTTGCGAAGGGCCGCATTGTCGACGGAGAGTGTCCGGAGGCCCTGCGGAGTGCACCGGAGAGCAGTTAAGTGCCCACTTGTAGGTTGTCCCCCGGGCGCAACAAATTGACGTGGGATTTCTGCTGCTGATGGGCGGTGCGGACGATCCTGCCGCTGGCCGCTCAGGGAGGATTGTGCCTGATGCCGAATTAACACATGCCGGAACGCTGTTCTCCACTGGGCCTACGCGATAGACGGCCATTACATGAGGTGACCTGTGGAGCTTTTGCCCGCTCCCTGCACAAACCGTTTCTTCTCGATACAGCACAACCTGGAGGCGCCACTACAAGAGAACTGGTCACCCATGATGTGGGGTGGTGCCCAGATTTCCTGAGTTTGGCCATCTTTGCCATGAGGTGCCGGCCCCCTCCGCCAGTACCCGCGGAGGGACACATGACTCGGGTACCAGCTGTGCCCAGAGGAGGATCTGTCGGCCGCCTGAGGAGCCACTGGGAGTTTGAGGTCTGACCGAAGTTGATGATAGTACCACCTTGCACTTCGGTTTGAGGTGAGAGAGCGTTGGGTCACGCGGGGCGCCAGTGAACTGCCTATTGTTGGCCTGGCTGGACTGTTGACGGATGGTTACCCCGTTATGCACTTTGTGGTTCATGTTTTTACGGGCGCTGCTGGTGAACTCCCAGTAGATTGAGGGCTTTTGCATTGCCGGGGCTGACCGTACCACTGCTTGCATCACCATACGTCTGGGCCTGGCCACGGAAACGATTTGTGAATTCTATCTCTGCGACGTTGCATAAATACCGAGACTTCCTGTTGCCACTAGAATACAGCACCTCCCTGGCATAGCGAAGCTCCGTGGAGATTGGGCGGAGTGCGACTGGGCCTGTTGTACGCCGCAATGGGCCGCCCGATAGAACGCAACCAAAGTTATCGTTTGACACAAGCAAAAAGTCGAAGAACCTGAATAATCCGCCCCCTGAAGATGACATCGGACCGGACCATGCGTCAGGCAGAGAGAGTGCCGAGCCGGACTTGCGTCAAATACTGCTCGCCATGGAAAAGAACCTACAGGGAAGCATTGCGTCTTTGGGTACCAAAATGGACGCGTTGACATATCGAATGGACCGCATGGCGGAGAGACTAGATAAGCATGCAGAACGAATAGATATTGCGGAGCGGCGTATCGGAGAGGTAGAGGAGAGCCCATACGACCCTGGATACGGAGCAAAAACAGCTTGGTAGAGTGCTCCAAGTGTTGCAGGATAAGGCTGAGGACCTTGAGGCGAGGTCTCGAAAATGTAACATACGAATAGTAGGCCTTCCTGAGAGTACCTCTACCGGTAATATGGAGCTCTTCGTGGAGGCCCTCCTCAAGAAGCTGCTGGGCGACTCAGCGTTCTCTGAGATGTTCGTGGTGGAGAGGGCGCACTGCACGTTGAGCCTGCGACCGAAACCGGGGGCCCCCCCTCGCCCGATAGTGGCAAAACTATTGAATTACAGGGACCGTGATGTGGCTCTTAAGTTAGCCAGAGAGAAACAGCCTTTACAATATGAGGGGAGCACACTGTCCCTGTTTCCTGACTTCACGGCTAGAGTCCAGGAGGCACGTCGGTTATTCGTACCCATGAAGCGCCAGCTGAGAGACCTAGGAGTCGATTATGCGATGCTCTACTGCGCCAAACTGCGGATTAACACACAGGGGCGATCTACGATCTTCACGGACCCGAAAGCGCTCCAAAGGGCTATGAAGGAATGGAAAAAGGACCAATGGAGTCTTGTGGAGGCTGAGCCGCTGGAGAAAGCATCGGGAGGATCATTGGAAGATCAAGACTGACTGCAGGTCATGTTTACACTGTTTCGAGACATTGGGGTTTACCCAGCGGATACAGCTATTTGAGGCGGGTTTTTCTTTTCCTGTAGCTTCTAGCACCTCCACGCAGCAGACGGACAGCTATGGTGTAGAACTGTGAGTGTATGGTGGCCCATTGATGACCTGCTTGGTAACAGTGAGTGGGGAGTGGCATGGTGGGGGGTCCACGCTCATTTACATTCTTCTGGTACTTGCTTGTATTTTATCAACATGTGCATCCCCTGCTGCCTGAGTTTACCCCAGCAGTGTGACGATGTCTGTAGAATCGATAGGGAATAGATGGCTAGCCGCCGGCAGGAATCCTGGTGCCTACATTACGTATGCTCCGTGGCTTAGTGTTATAACTGGGGCTCGCAGTGGGCACTGCCAGGTTACTGTGATTGCCAATGCTAATAGACACTTGCGGACTTTTATTTTAGCACAGTTTATCACCTACTTTCAGCTTTGTTAGGGCGAGGGGCCGGGGGCGGCGGGGAGACTGTTTTGTTCTGAATTTTCTAGTTTCTGAATTGCTGCGAGCTGGTTACCTATGCCCCTGTGTGTTGCACACTTGCCTTTGGTTGCTCTGTATGACCTGGGATTTTCGTTTTTGTTAAGATTGCTTAGTTGTTCTAGGATCATCTCAGAATGGGTGGTGAGGGGGAGGGAAGGTTGGGGAGTACGTGGGTGGGTTGCAAACTGGGGCGGGAGATGGGTTGAGTGGGAAATGGGGACGCGGCCAGGTTGGGGTTGGGCATGCGTGGGTGGGGGGGACGGTATTGCTGCAGACTTTTTTCATGTTGAAGTTTGACCGACTGATTGAATGTATTTCTGTTAACATTACGAGGATGATCTTCTTTGGCTGGGATTTCGAACGACACTTGCACTATTCACACGCCACGGATACAGAGTATGTTGACACACACTCTCATAAACTCTACTATGACCAGTCCAGTACATGTAGATGCCGTGACCCCTCTTTGCCCCCCCTTCTCCTGATATGCCGCATCCACCACGTGATAGTGACAGCATTACACTACTAACTTGGAATATCCGGGGTCTGAACGACCACCGGAAGGTCAGGAAGGTTCTTCAGTACCTCAACAGGCACGCGATAGACATAGCTCTGTTACATGAAACGCACTTGAGGGCGGTCAGCTCGACATTACGATATAGAGGGCTCCATACCCATGCTCATGCGGCAGGTTTCACCTCCAGTGCTAGGGGAGTACTGACTTGGGTTAACCCCAGGTCCCGGTTTGTTCTCCAACCGGTTGTTACGGACCCGGACGGTAGATATATCATCACGAAATGTACTGGCAAAAGCATGACACTATATCTGATTAATACGTATGACCCCAACTTTGATTGTCCCTCCTTTTATGTAACTCTTACGCATAAAATCAAAGACCTTGGTGACGGACACATTCTATGGGGAGGGGATTTCAATCAGACTAGGAACCCCACCTTGGATAGGTCGGACAGGCCTATTAGACGCCCGTCGGTCACGGCCCACGTTCTGGATGCGGAAATGACCAGATTGGGCATACAAGACGTTTGGAGGACTAAATATCCAACGCAGGGAGGGTACACACATTACTAGTCACAATATGACATACATACACGCATAGACTACTGGCTCCTCTCTGCGCAAAGCGCTGCAGCGCACTTATTCGGACCACTCACCCGTACTGATTACTCTTGATGCCCAGGCGGGTCAACCGCCACCTTTTTTCCTGGAGACTGCCCCCATACATGTTGCTGGACGATGTCTTTCACGAGGAGGTGGCTACAGAGATCGAGGATTTTTTCATTAGGAATGAAGGCTCGGTAGAATCATTCGCCACGGTCTGGGAGGCCTTCAAGGCGTATATTCGTGGTGTTCTAATTTCCAAACACTTTGGAGTACTTAGGTCTATCCGCGATAGACTAAAGTTGTTGGAGAGCAGACTAAAGGACATAGAGAGGTGCCAAGTCTCAGACCCGACTGAGGAACTGACGCAAGAACTAGCGCAAACAGTTAAGGAATACAACGAAGAGGCGGACGCAGAGGTCAAATACTTAGGTAAATACGCCATTGCCAGATCTTATGGCGAAGGTTAAAGGCCTGGTGCGGTCCTGGCCCAAATGGCCAAACAACGTAGGCAGAACGCAGTAAAACCGACCCTGCGCTCCCCTCTGACTGGAGAAGAGTTAGACGACTTGATGACGGTGGCGCGATTTCGCGACTACTATGCAGCACTATATGCCTCAAGGGGCCCAATGCCCGACGAACGTATCATGGATTATCTAACACACATTCAGTTGCCCTGGCTCACGAATACCCATCGGGAATTTTTGGCACGTCCGTTTGAGAAGGAAGAGATTATTTGGGCATTGTCATCAATGAGGGCATGTAGCGCACCAGGTAGCGACGGTTTTCCGGCCTCGTTCTATAAAACTTTTTCGGAGCTGCTGCTCCCGCAGCTGAAGCGACTAGTTGAGCAGATTGCGGAAGACGGGCGAATGCCACCTACAATGCGGGAAGCGGTCATTATCGCTCTCCTGAAGCCAGGGAAATCCTCAGATGACTGCGCCTCCTCACGCCTGTTGTCGCTTATTAATGTGGACGCCAAAATCTCGATCACGAATCGTATCAGCCCGCTGATACCGACACTGGTCGCCCCCGAGCAGGCTGGATTTGTACCACACCGCACACTGACTTATAATCTGCGTACTGTGTTCGCAGCTTTCCAACATACCAGACAGGAAGTGCCAGCAATTGCGGTATTCCTGAACATGGAGAAGGCATTCGATTCGGTTGAGTGGCCTTTCCTGCGGGCGGTACTGCTGCGCATGGGCGTTGGAGAACTATTTAACAGCTGATTAATGCAATATATACCTCCCCCACAGCGCGCGTCCATATAGGATCGTACACGTCAGAGCCCTTTAGAATTGAAAGAGGCAACAGACAGGGTTGCCCTCTGTCCCCTCTTCTGTACGCCCTGGTGGCGAAGCCCCTTGCATGCGTCCTGAGAGAGTACCACGGTCACCGAGGTCTCTGATTCCCCGGGTACAACTTGATAGTGTCTACATATGCTGACGACACCTTACTGTATGTTCTCGACCCAGACACGAACTTATCGAGAATATTGCGAGAGGTGGTGCTGTTCGGGTCCCTCTCTGGGATTAAAGTGAACTGGAACAAAACTGTGATGTTTCCACTCACCCCGGCCACCAACAGAGTGGATTCTGATTATACAATACAATGGACCACGGATGCCGTCAGGTACTTAGGGATAAAGCTCCATACTGACGCTGAAGTGGTCTTATGAGAGAATTACGGAGTGGCAGTCTCTAAGCTGGAAGACAACATAGATAAATGGATTGCCCTCCCACTCTCTTTGATGGGCCGTATCTCACTTTTGAAAAGATCGTCCTCCCCCGCTTCCTTTTCCTGTTCATCAACATCCCCATGGTACTATCTAGCACGTTTTTTAAACAATTGCACACCCAGATATTGCGACTGATATGGGCCGGCAAACAACCCAGGATAGCCTGGGACATACTGATCCGACTCTATAAGGACGGAGGATTACAGGCTCCTGACCTAGAGCTGCACTGAATGACTGCACTGGTGACCAGCCTGACTCCTGCAGACGCGGTCACTCCTTCCTGGCTCCCTGGCTATTGGTATCGTAGCGCTACACTCTCCACTGCATTTGTGCCTGCTTGCTCGCATTTGCTGATTTAATTATTTGTGCCTGTGTTTGAGCTCGCATTTTCCGCTATTATTCATTAAGCCTGTAATTAAGAATATCGCATCACCGATCGCATTGCCCGCATTGCTGCCCACTGCTGCCTAATTTATTTGTGCCTGCCTGCTCGCATTACATTAGTTAATAATTTGTGCCTGGGTCGTGCCCCAATCTCGTCCTGTCTGCCCTTTGTTGTTGTTTGCTGCCATTTTGTTGACTCCAGCCCGTCCCCCCCCGCTCCCGCCTCCCAGCTGCCCCTCCCTCGCACTGGTTAACTGGAACGTCCCGTCCGGAGAAGCTCTGTGACCAGCCTGACTCCTGAAGACGCGGTCGCTCCTACCTGGCTCCCTGGCTATTGGTATCGTAGCGTTACACTCCCCACTGCATTTGTGCCTGCTTGCTCGCATTTGCTGATTTAATTATTTGTGCCTGTGTTTGAGCTCGCATTTTCCGCTATTATTCATTAAGCCTGTAATTAAGAATATCGCATCACCGATCGCATTGCCCGCATTGCTGCCCACTGCTGCCTAATTTATTTGTGCCTCCCTGCTCGCATTACGTTAGTTAATAATTTGTGCCTGGGTCGTGCCCCAATCTCGTCCTGTCTGCCCTTTGTTGTTGTTTGCTGCCATTTTGTTGACTCCAGCCGGTCCCCCCCCGCTCCCGCCTCCCAGCTGCCCCTCCCTCGCTCCGCCCACCTCCACTACCCATTTATGACAGATGCATTTACGCGCAGCGTCTACGCGCAGCAGTCGCGCAGAAGGCGCGCCAAAGGTAAGCCCGTCTACGCCCGTCCACTCCTGGACCGCGCCCAGCGCCAGACCCCTTGGTCCTCGCAAACCCATCACCCCCCGCATCTCATACGACGCCGCAACCCTCACAGCCCTCAACCCCGGCTGTCCACAAAACTGCCATCAAGCCGCTCCTGGACACACCCATGGACCCTTCACCTGCCACTCCTGCAAGTTCGACTGCACCGGAACCCACACCAAATCCACCAACCCCAAACAGAGCTCCGACTCTAACCACCTAAAGTGCATCCTGCTCAACACCCGCTCGGTCCACAGACACGCCATTAACCTTTGGAACCTACTCGACACCACATCTCCGGACATCGCCTTCCTAACAGAAACCTGGATGAACGCCTCATCAGCTCCCGACATCGCCATAGCCATCCCGGACGGCTACAAGATCATCCGAAAGGACCGCACCAACCAAACAGGAGGAGGCATAGCCATCGTCCATAAGAACTCCATCCGCGTCACCACCAGCTCTGACGACAACCTCGCAACCGCAGAACACCTGCACTTCCAGATCCACACCGACCCCAAGACCACACTCAGAGGCACCCTCATCTACAGGCCACCAGGACCCCGCACACAATTCAGCGAAGACATCACTGACTTCATCACCCCACACGCCTCCCCTCCGAGGAATACATTCTTCTGGGAGACCTAAATTTTCACCTGGAAAAGAGCAACGACAGCAACACCACCACCCTTCTGGACAATCTCGGACTCAAACAACTTGTTGACACCCCCACCCACTATGCCGGGCACACGCTTGACCCTATCTTCACCTCCAGCAAGCACATCTCCTTTAATCACACCACAGAGCTCCATTGGACAGACCACAGCTGCGTTCACTTCAATTACAAAAAGACCACGACCCACAACCACCCTCAACCAATTCTTCGAAGAAACTGGAACAAAATCACCACCGACCAGCTCTTTACATCGCTTCTTCAAAACCCTCCTGCCAATTCGTCGGACCCTAACCAAGCTGCCACCAACCTCACACACTGGATCACCCACAGCGCCAACGAATTAGCAATCTTAAAAAACCATCAAACCAAACATGGCAGTAAAAAAGCCCCCTGGTTTAACGACGACCTTAAGAAATCCAAGAAGCTCTGTCGTACCCTTGAGAAAGCCTGGAAAAAAGACCCAAACACTATCACCCTTGCCACCTTCAAAAACGCCACCCGCAAACACCACCAACTAATCCGATCAACCAAGAAATCAGCATTCAAAGACCGGCTTGACAACAACGCCCACAACAGCAAAGAACTATTCAACATCATCAAAGAATTCACCAACCCCACCGCCAGCACCAACGACATCACTCCCTCCCAATTCCTCTGCGACTCCCTAGCCTCTTTCTTCCACAACAAAATCGCCGACATACATAACAGCTTTAACAACCAGTCCGAGGACCAGTCCACTACACCCACCTCCGAACCAAAACCTCCTTCGAACAACCTCTGCGCATGGAACCCAATCACCACCGAAGACACCATCCGCCTGATGAACTCCATCCATTCAGGCTCCCCAACAGACCCATGTCCCCACCACATCTTCAACAAAGCAGACTCCATTATCGCACCCCATCTCCGAGACGTGATCAACAGCTCCTTCAACTCCGCTACCTTCCCGGAAATCTGGAAACATGCCGAACTCAGCGCTCTTCTGAAGAAACCCACAGCAGACCCTACCGAACTGAAGAACTACCGCCCCATCTCGCTTCTCCCATTCCCTGCCAAAGTCATCGAGAAAGCCGTCAACAGCCAGCTCGCCGCCTTCCTTGAAGCCAACAAATCCCTTGACCCCTCACAGTCTGGCTTCCGAGCCAAACACAGCACCGAGACCGCCCTCATCGCAGCAACAGACGACATTCGAACACTACTGGACAACGGAGAAACAGCTGCCCTCATCCTACTTGACCTCTCTGCAGCCTTCGACACAGTCTGCCATAGCACCCTGATACAACGCCTCAGCAACATCGGAATACAAGGAAAAGCCCTGGAATGGATCATCTCGTTCCTCGCCGGCAGAACCCAGAGAGTCCGCCTCCCCCCTTTTAAATCAGAAGCCACCGAAGTCATTTGCGGCGTACCACAAGGATCATCACTCAGTCCTACCCTTTTCAACGTATACATGAGCCCCCTCGCAACCATCGCGCGACAACACAACCTCAACATCATCTCCTACGCCGATGACACACAGCTGATCCTCTCCCTCACCAAAGACCCTAACACCGCCAAAACCAACCTACATGAAGGGATGAAAGAAGTTGCCGAGTGGATGAAGAACAGCCGCCTAAAACTGAACTCGGACAAAACAGAAGTCCTCATCTTAGGCTCATCCCCCTCCGCTTGGGACGACTCATGGTGGCCACCGGCCCTGGGAACCGCACCCATACCAACGGACCACGCACGTAACCTGGGATTCATCCTTGACTCCTCACTCTCGATGACCAGACAAGTCAACGCCGTCTCATCATCGTGCTTCAACATCCTACGTATACTCAAAAAAACATTCCGCTGGATCCCCAACGAAACAAGAAAAACGATCACCCACGCACTGGTCACTAGCCGACTGGACTACGGAAACACCCTGTACGCCGGAACCACAACCAAACTACAGAAAAAAGTCCAACACATCCAAAACGCCTCAGCCAGACTCATACTTGACATTCCCCGCAAAGATCACATTTCTGGTCACCTGAAAAACCTCCACTGGCTTCCCGTCAACAAGAGAATAATGTTCCGTCTCCTCACCCATGCACACAAAGCCCTCTACGACCTAGGTCCCGAATGCCTCAACACGCGCCTATCCTTTTACACCCCCACTCGCCAGCTGCGATCATCCAATCAAGCCCTCGCCGCTGTCCCGCGCATCCACAGAACCACCATGGGGGGAAGATCCTTCTCTTACTTAGCGGCCAAAACTTGGAACTCTCTCCCCATTCACCTCCGCCTTACACAGAACCACCTCTCCTTCAGAAAACAACTAAAAACTTGGATATTCGATAAGTAAATTACCCCCCTTTTCCTCAAGCGCCTTGAGACCCTCTGGGTATGTAGTGCGCTATATAAGTGCTGACTTGACTTGACTTGACTATTAGAGAGCAGCTCAGGGAGCACATGCGTACAGTTGGATGCACGGTCCCGCCAATGCCCCCCACATACTTATCGAGGGTAATAGTGGCTGCTCCGACCCCGCTGCCGGCGCTCTTGGCTCGTCCTAGAGACAGGCGAATGGGACTGCTAGACTCCCTAAACTCGGTTACGCACGCCTGGTATCACCTTATGGATGCCCAGGCCTGCTCGCTGCTCTACGCACTAGATGCTAAGTTAGAGTGGTGTTCCTGGCTAGGCCCCTGTAACGACAAAGGAGTCGTATCGGCTCTACAGAAACTAAACTTAACTACTATGGGAGATCTTTTTGTCGACGGCAGTGCTCGGGGGTGGGAGAAGGTGGCTGTGGACAACGACCAGGCTGCCCAACCTCTCGTCAGGTATCAATTCCACAGAATACGGCTTGCAATGAGAGAGCTCTTAGGTGACGATATGGAGGAACCACCAGCGGTACAGACATACGACTATGTCGTCACTGCTAAATCTCCGACGCGCCTAGTGGCACGCCTTTACCATGAGAAAAGACTACCTCTTACACTAAGCCCAGATTAGCCTGGCAGGCAGACTTGGCGGTGGACCTCTCGGAAGAGAAATGGGAATATTGCTATGCCAATGTTAGGAAGGTCTCGCTTAATGGACGACACAGGTTACTACATTTTAAATTTCTCAACCGGGTGTACTATACCCCAAAACGCCTGCACAGGTATGGTTTGCGAGACAGTCCCAGCTGTGAGCGCTGTAGGGAGCTTGAGACTGATTTCCTACATCTTTCCTGGCTGTGCCCGAGGGTGGTGGACTTCTGGCGAGAGGTGTATGCAGAGGTGAATAGGGTTACGGCTCTATCGCTATCTCTGGATCCAATGTTGGCGCTGCTAGGCTACTCCAAGGAGATCGCCCCAGAGTTTTGACGCCTGGTAGACACTGCATTCCTGGTGGCGAGGAGATGTGTATCGCTCACCTGGATGAGAGGGCCCTCTCCCACTTTACATAGGTGGAACAAGGACATGACATACTGTTGCACTCAAACAGAACTGTACAGCGAATTACTGCCCCTCCGCAGTCGGCTGAAAAACTACTGGGCGCTATAGTGAGAGAAGGCCGGTGGCAGAGGAGACCGACACTGACGGTACAAACGCTAGCCCAGGGGAGGTAGATATCGGGAGACAAAACATATAACCAGTCACCGTGATACTTAAAGCCTGACTTGCATGGTGAGACACAAATGTACACTATCATAGACTGACTGCACTGATGTTGGGGTGGCTGTATGCGGCACTGGATGGCTGCGGGCACGAGGGGAGGTTACGTGCAGGGAAATTGTGTATTTATTTCATATGTGGCACGACGGCGCGGGAGATCCCCCACGGACATTATACCGGGACAGGATTGATGGTCAAGTGAACATTATGCATAACCTGTACTGTGAAATTGATTCATTGTGATGTAGTTGTCGGAATCCATGCCTTCATGACTGATTATTGCTTTGTTTTCTTTTTGTGTTTTCATGATATGCCAAAATAAAATAACAAAAAAATAAAATAAAACAAAAAGATGGATATATGCTGTTTATAACGAAGTTTGAAAACTGTCCCAAATCGAAGCTGCTTCTAGGCTCAGAGCTATTGAGCAGGCAAATTTAGAAAAGGTGCTTGCCATAGTAGATAATAGCATTAACACACTTTCTTCCCATATTTACAAATTAGATAATATCGTTTAATCTGTTGTTGATATTGTGCAAGAAGATGTTGCAGTTCTGTACCATGGACAAAATCAATTGCGTTCTATCATGCAGTGTGCATGGACCTTACAAACGTTAAAAGCTGGAAAAGTGCCTTGGGATTAAATGAACAAGACCTCTTTATTTTTGCCTTTTAATTTGACTGTTAAACAACAATTTATGTCAGTGAAGGATGCCACATTTTCCCTGTTGCATATTGAAAAGTTGGAACCATTACCATTTTCTGTGGCCATTTCAAATTCTTTGGTTTGGCTTATCCATGGGTTAATAACTCTACCCTTTCCTTTGTTTAAATTTGAGTCTTGCATGAAACACTATGCCATAGGCAGATTATAACCTTTATGTAGCAAATTTTTACATGAAGTGTAGAATCTCCCGTTTACAAATAGGTGCTTGAGGGAAGGAAAAGAGTGTACTTCCACACCAGATAACTCTTTAGTCTGTAGAAATCTGCAATTGCACGGTTCTTGTAATATTACAGCGCCGAATCTTGCATGTGTTTTGAAAGGCACTCCCGCCTCGGCTATTACACCAACTTTCACGCTGTTAGTAAACTGTAGTTATTTGTTATTAAATAATGAAGATTGCTGTGGTATGCTTGCCGGTGTTCCTTATATCGTTACAGTTTCCCAGCGTGTAGTTTGCTGTAAGAATGTCCTGTTTCCTCCTCCACATGGGGGGCTCAATGTTTCCATCTGGTCTTCTATTCCAACCTTGAAAGCAGAGTTCAACAAAATGAGTCGAATAAGAGCTATATTGTCCCAGAAAGAAGTTGCCCTTACATCTGTGCGTGAAACATTTGTCCTTCACTATGCAAACACTCGCACCGAGGTGCATGCCTTATTAAATACTGACCTGCCCCTGCATTTTGGTGCTTTGATTCACACAATCTTCAATGCCTCGTCGACCACGGGCCTAGCGCACTTTTTTAAATCAGTAAGTTCTGGCCTTGTGACGTCATTCCAAACTATATTTCATTCGATTTTTTCGTGTGTCTTCGGCGGTTTCCCGTTAATTCTCACTTTGGGAGCGAGTGTGCTGTTGTTGATTTGTTTACTCCGAAATGGATGCACATTCTGTGCCCCACAACGATCTGCCCCGGCTGCTCCAGCTTCATAACTGGATGCTAGGATACTATGGATCGCTGCCTCTGGCGACTCTGAGTGTGGCGTATGATTATCCTTCTGGTTTTCCTACTTTACTTGCCTGTTTTCCATTGCCTGGATTGTGGATTTGAATGGGCCCTGGATTTGTGTCTCTGCAACACGGTGTCTCCTGACCTGGATTTTAATCTACTAATGAGTCCCTAAGATGCTCATGATATAGATTGTTCTAGTTTCGGAATTATGTCCCACGCAGTGGCTCATGGGATTCTAGGCAATTGGAACATATGGACTGCGGCCAATGACTTTCTGGCACGCAGTTATCTCAAAGTAAGTCCGAGTTGTCCTCTGATGGTGCTAGAGGGCCCGGCTGTTGAAGAACATGAATGTTCATTTCCGTTGCTTAATTGGATGGCTGAAATGCTCATGGATGATGAAAACGACTTCCTATTGGAGGCAGTGGCAACGTACGGTGCCTATACGCTGTTGGATTGAGGTGTGACATTTTTCTCCTTCATAGACACATACTGCACTGGTGATAAAAAAAAGAAAAAAATTCTATCAAGCATGAATCATTTTTCTCTTTTTTAAGTCTTTTTCACACCATGGCCACCCGTGACTGTTTTCACTGACTTGGTTGCTTTTTGTTTCGGATTTTTTACTCCCAATTTTCAAGTTTGGCAAAATTCCTGAACTTGGTTCTGTCTCATTTGAACTTCAACTCTGCATTCTATGAATCTTGCCCCCTTTATTGTGTGTTCCCCGATCAATGGAGGGTGTAGTATGGCCTAAGGTCTGTTTTGCGCGCATGTTATTTTAGCATGGCTTTTTAGACGTTTAAACGCCATTTTACCTTTTGCTGCTTCTGCACACGACACTGCATAACTATTTTTGTAAGTTAGCCTTCACAAAGGTCTACACATGAGAAAAGGTTTTGTTTTTGACTTCTCTAAACTTACATCGTGCCCCTAGTCTGCACAGTTAATGCTGAAGCCGTCAAGGTTATCAAAACATGTTAGCGGTTTTTCGGCATGTTCGAGTAACGCTTTGTAGGCACAACAATTTGGCAGCTGTGAGCCAACTAGGATTCTGGCGCCTTTATTATTTCACACTCGCCATGATTTCACACACTTGGAAGATTTACGTTTCCAGGGATGCAGAGAGCCTATGCTGATCCAGATGTAATTCACTCTTACTGAGCGGAAAGGTAATGGGATCACCACGGGAACACCAAGATCTGCTGTATGGCACACAATACAAACTCATACAAACTCACACTTTAAAGTTGTTTTTGTCTACCAATTGCGATCTAGACAGATAGTCTGCCACCAAATTCCTTGCAAGTAGTATTGCCATTTGGCATCTCTGGGCATGGCTCTTCCACCAGTTTGTGTGGAATAGATCTGCCAACTATTTGTGGTCTGTGCGCAACACAACTGGGACACCTCAGATGTATGTCCTAAAGTACCCCACCACAACATAAGTGCCTCTTTCTCAATAGTCAATAAGTCAACTCAGACCACTATGTGATTACCTCTCCACCACCATCTTTCTTCTTTTGCAACAAAATTGGCCCAACACCATCATTACTAGCATCAGTAATGATAATGCAAAAATCACTGGGGTTGATTAGTTTTAAAAGTAGAGCACCCACAATACCAGACCTGATATTCTCTACAGCACATTGGAACTCCTCACTCCAAAAATATGCATTTACTTTTTTGACTGTATTTCTTAAGGGTTCCGTTTTTTGGCCAAAGTGTGTGACAAATTTGAAATAATATTTAAGTAAACCAAAATATTATAGCTGATGCTTATTCCTGGGATATATATCTTCCTCTATTGTTTTCAGAATTTTCAGCTCAGGTACTATGCCTTTAGCACTTTTGTGATCCACACCACTTACTTCAAACATGCATTTATCGGAACACATTGTCAAACCTCTCTCTTTCAATAACAACAAAACTCTGGTAAGCCTCTCACAATGCACCCCTACATTTCTACAAAACATCAGGATGTCACCTTGGAAATAGAAAACCCCTTTCTGGCCCGAGAATATCATCCTCATAAACCTTTGATGAACCGAAAAAGCTGACACACGGCTGCAAGGCCCATGTTTCAAATTGCTCTCCATGGGGTGACAAATGAGACGTTTGCAATTATCTGTTAAAATTATCTGCTGGTAAGCCACAGACAAATCAGGTTCCTAAACATCATACCCTCCTTCAAAGGTTATAGAATCTCAGGTTTGCAACCCACCCAAATATTACAGTATAAATTATGTAAAACTACACCCAACCTCAAAGTAGGGTGTCTTTTAAGAGCAAGAACAATTGGGTTCAACCACTAACACATTACTATAGATTCTTTAATCTCAAGCTCGCACCAGCTGTTTACTTCACACTGTAATTCATCCCTCAAGCACAGCAGTACTTTTTGAGTCATAGTTTATGGCAGTGTGTTTGAGTCTAATTTTGTGCTAAAAGCCAGGCAAACTGTTGGATCTCCACAGTCATTGTAGGACATACTCAAGCAGCTTCCATCCATGGCATCCATGGCATTGAAGAAACAGGATTTAGGTATAACATGATGTTGATGATTAGGGTTTAAAATTATATAAATTCCCTTTAATCATTCTACTTTAATAGTTTTAATCCATATTTATCTTCATATACTTCACTCATTACCCACGTTACTGGTGGTCGGGTTTTTACAAACAGACTCAGGACTTCATCCTTAGATGTGACATCTGCCAACAGACAAAGGGTTCCACTGTGGCACGTCCCCCACAGACATCTCTGCTGATTTCAAACAAGCCTTTGTCTTGGATTTACTTTGACCATTGAGGCCCCCTATCATTGGATGGGGCATACAGTTATATCTTAGCAGAAGTGGATTCCTGCTCTCAATTCAAATGGGTCTGGCCAGAGCCATTGACTGATGCCTGAACTATTATAAAAGATCTTCGAGGCTTCATCTGGACATACGCAGTTGGAACATTACATTTCGACCAGGGTCTGGCGTTTAGCTCTCAGTCTTACGAAGAGGCCATGGGAAGTTTGGGTATACCCCTGAGTTTCTCGCCCCCATACCATCCAGAGGGAAACACGGTAGTGGAGAGGGAAAACTGAGACTTAAAGCAGATCTTTAACAGTGAGGGCCTTAGGCTCAGGTCGCATTTGGGTCCATCATCTATTTGGGGTACCAGAGGGCTTTAAATAACATGCTAAGAAAATCCCTGGGTGGTCAGACTCCTTATGAGATCCTATTTGGGTTTAAGATGTGGGTCCCAGACCTCGATAATGCCAGCACAGTGTCTGCGGAAACACCCTTTGACATCATTGAATGTTTGGCTGTTTTACACGAACCAAATGACTTCCGGGACATACAAAGCAATGTCCAAGTAAATCGCACCACGACTGGAAAAGTGAAGATAATCCCGGCAAGGCCTGCTTGGATCCCAAAGGTTTGCGATCTGGTCAGAGAAAATATTGTGGACAAGAAAGAGTTTGGGCCATCCTATAGAGCCCCTGTGTCTGTCCTGGCTGTTGAAGGTGAACAATCTGTGCTTCTCCCACCCCTTGCCGGTCATCAAGAAAAAAGGTTTGTCTCCATTGATCTGATCAAACCACCCTATGTGGTAGATTCTCAACAGTAAGCCACGTGGGCTCCTGAGTAGTTACCAGTCTCCTCTTGCTACCGCCCAGGAGGTTCAGATGGAAGCTTTAATTACAATTGATGGCTGCTCTCTTAATCAAGAGACAACAATGTACAGCAACAAAGAATGTATTCTACCTGTTGCAAAAACTATGATAACTGTCAACAAGTACAGAAACACACATTTCAATTTGAACTCTTGAAAAGAACAAGGTCTACGTTAAAGTACCACAGATCCAGTATTTATCAAGTTCAACACAACCTGCTGAGATACCATGGATAGACTGGACCGCTTCTGGTTACTTCATCGACTTTGATCACTTCTGCTACACATCAGAGTAACCGCCGCCACTGCCAACTGAACTGAAGATGAGTGTTTTCAATCTTTGGCTGGAAAAAACCTTCTTTGTTTCTCCATGGTTACACCTTTGGATTACAATTGCATTACTTTTCCTGATCCTTTGGACTGGTTTTGTCACAGTGTTCTTTCAGCTTTTGAACAAACATTTTATTCCAGAATGCACTGTAGTACACATGGTAAATTTGGTCCTGAAAACCACGTGCATCATCACATGGTGAACAATGAGACTTGTTCCTCGTCAACATTTCAGCTGTTCCTGTTCTGGATCCGATTATATGGGATAGGGTATCATTCGATGTGAATGGTCCCCCTGAACATTTACAGATTCCACATTTATTTAATATTTCTTTGAATTACCTCATCATCCCTACTACTATGTTTGTGTTTTCTTTTGATGAGTTATACGATGGTACAACTAACTTTGATGACATGTTTTGTTTTCAACATTACGGACATCATTTTCTACACCAAGCTACAATTCCTCTTGAAGTTTTTAACTTTACACAATGGGAACATTGCCCTAAGCCACAAAGGAGTAGTTCAAAAGCATTCGCACAGAAGTTTGAATATTTTTATGGGTATGACACACCTGACCCAGCTTCTTTTTTTATAGGCTGTCACCATCACCTGCAAATAAAAATAAGTTAGACACAAAACTGCTTTTTTCTGCTTTTTTCCTTTCCCAACTCTCCGAACAAGGTTCCAACTGTTGGAGGGACCCAATAGATGTGAAATCTATCCGGTGGACTAAAATATAGCAGGTTCAGGGAACTGAGGATTTGTTTAGGGGGGCTCTATGATACTGCAACAAGTAATTTCCCTGACTAAAACTGTGCAACACACAATATGTCTTGGCCTTGCCAAGATAAAAGATTTGAACGCACCACGGGTTGCCACTCTTACACAATTTGAGAACTGGCAGCAGTTAACATCATACACTGAGGATTCCATAGAAGCTGTGTAAGTGTAAGCATACCCCATTTAGAAGGGATGGTTAGTCTGGCTATTTCCTCCATTTCTAAGTAACAGCAAGGGAATTACAGCAAATAGCCATGTGATATGTACAGACTGAACATTCGGGGTGGTGACAACCTACAGTGTTGGGAAGTTGTCCTTGACTAGCTAAAGACTTCAATACTGTCACAAGTACATCACTTGTCCCTTTTCTTTGATGACCTGGACCTACCAGATTTTTTAATGGGTCTTAAAAAACCATGCCAAAAGCACTTTTTATGCCATCTACAATGAGATATGAAAAATATCTCAACAGGAGGCTGCAGAAAGACTGGGCGAGATTGATAGTGCCAACTTAGAACAGGCTCTTTCAGTAGTGGACAAGGATATGACCATCTTAACCTCCAGGATATATTCCTTGGGTAACACAGTATCATCCACAATAGATGTTATGGAGCAAGACATGTCTGCATTACAACACGGACAGTCCCAACATAGGTTTATTCTATTGTTGAGTTTGATACTACATATATAACTTTCTGGCCACGTGCAATGGCTACACATTAACAACACAAATCTGTTTTCACTAACCACCTTTCAGAACAACAGATAGCTATGGCACAAAGGAATGCAAAATACACTATGTTAAATATTGAAAGACTGGAGAAATTACCCTTACAGTTGCTGAGATGGCATCCTTGTATTGGATAATCCATAAGTACATTACACTGCCAATCTCGACTTTTGACTTTCAGTACTGTCTACAAAATCATCAAGTGGGCAGATGTGAAGCATTGGTAGAAGGGTACCTATATCAACACTGAGAGCTTCCTTTCAAATTCCGGTGACGAAATAGGGATACTGAAGTTTTTCTTAGCGGTTCTGCGAGAATACTTTGAGTGGGTCCCTAGTTTAAAAAGATGTTTTGTAGCACGAAGCATGTAATACATCCGTGGTGAACTTGTCTTGCTACTTGAAAGTCTCTCAGGCAGCCTTGATACGTCCGACTTTCAGATTATTCTTGAATGAGAGTTAACTGATGTTGAACAGATGAGATTGCTGTGGGATGAAACCAGGGGTTACCTATGTGGTGACTGTGTCTTCCATCGTTTCTTGTTTTACAGAAGCCCTATTTCCACCTGCCTGTACATTTAGGGAGGATACACAATGGCCTTCAATTAATCTTAGCATTGTGCATTTTGATGCTCTGAGCAAACTAAAAGCCTTATTATTTAAAAAAGATGTGGACCTAACTTCAGTCAAAGAGACATTTGATCTTCAGGTGGAGCATTCCTCTTTAGAGATACAGGCGATACGCCACACCAACTTCCCACGTCATTTTGGGGAACTGGTGCATCGTATTTTTAACATGTACAGTACAGCTGGAAGAGCGAGGTTTTTCAGAAGCATAGGCTCTGGGCTAGTCAACACCTTCCAGATAGTGTTTGGAATAATTCCATCTTTTATTCCCTCCGTCCTCTTGACCATCTTTGGAGGTCTTCCGCGGATCCTGCTCCTAATTGCGGGGGTATTGATTTTAATATTTTTGATCAGCGATGGATGCCCCATTTAAAGATCAAATGGAGCTGTAACTGCTTCACCTCCTGTTGTGCCATGAACACATGGTGATTTGCTTTGGTACGGCTTTGCTTTGAGAACTGTATGAACCTTGGTTCCTGCTGTTCTGGCCTGTATGGCTTCACTGCGTGCAGCTACGTTCTGCTATTTCTGTGCACTTACGAGGTTTCAAAGGTCTTGTGCTTGGGATCGCCATTAGTTGAACCTACGGACATACACATACAGATGAACCCACTGAAGGCCAATGTATATACCTGTCCCTTGAGGATTCCATTGCTCCTTGCTGTGTTCTATAAGCCTTCCTGGGTTGCCTCCATGCATGGTATTTTGGATCTTGGCTTTGTCTTGATGGAACACCAATTAGCTGTCTTTGCTCCTGCAGTGGCTGATCTGTACTTCCTCTATTAACTTGCTCCGAGGTGTGTCTCTGGGATCATCATCTGCGGACGCAGGGAACAGAAATGTTTCGTCTGCCACTCGGAACACATAAACATCAGGCTCATCCGTGTGATGGGAACCTGTATTTGGCCTGGTTTTGATTTCCAACTATCTTTTAAATTGTCCATCATTTTTTAGCGTTAACATTTTTACTAGTGTCATTTAGTCATATGTAAATATGCATGTTACTGTTACATTTAAAGAGAAAAAATAGATAAGATCTCCAAAAAAAACAGTAAATGATAAACATCAGACCTAAGTTAATAACCTGGCGCTTGAGTATTCATTTGACAAACCCAGTTGTGTTTCACATCTTAAGTTAGAATCGGGAAACGTCCGTTTTTTCACAAAAGGAAATCAGAGCAAGGATCTTTCAATAGTTGAACAAGAGTAGCGAGACTTCTTTAGTTCTGTAGCGATGAAATAAAGCACAATCTATGGTCAGGGAGGAATTGTTTTGTAACAATTTAATTTTGAATCCAGACCCCACTGTCCGTAACTGAATCACTCCCCATTAGGAGACCCATATGGGTTTTATAGTTGGCACCCTACTAATTTTAATGATGGCCTGAAACCTGTTGTGTAGGCAGTGTGCTCTTTTGTATGACCGCAAACACTGAATGTTCTTCGTTTTTTTGTTGATGTCAAAAGCTGTGCTGCTAGTGCTTGCTCGCATGGGAAATTACATTGCATGACTGAGTCCAAGACCCCGCTGTAGTAGGCAAGAGGTTTGTGCCCCAGGGGATACTTTTGTGTCACAGCCACTGACATGACTCATCCAAAACTGTGGCTAAATGAGAAGAATTCCTTCTTATAGTTGGGCATTCCTAAAACGGAGGAGTGCTTTATCTCTGTTTTGAGCTTGCATGAGGCATTGTGCATCAGTTCCTCGTGGCCAGCTTTTGCCTTTTTCATTGCCTCAAGTAAGCGGGCACCAAGCTTGCTGTAGTCAAAGACCCACTGCTGGAAGTAGTTGTATAGTCATAAAATCATTTGCATACCCTGTTTCATTTTTGGTAGTGGCATACCTGTGAAAAAATCTGCATGTTCCAGCGTGATCCACCAACCGCCCACTGAGATTAGTTGACCCAGATAACTAACCTTTCGCTTTACATATTGCATCTTTCCCTTCTCTACTTTGAACTCTCTCAGCAAGTGTAGTCAGGAGAGGTCCTGATGATATAGGTCCTCAGAACGACTGCATATCAAGATGTATTTAGCATACTGTATCAGGGTGATATTCAATTGGAAGTTAATGAGGTCCTTCCTCAGTATACGATTAAAGATACTATAGGAATGACAGTACCCTTCCGGTAGTCTCTGGTATTGCAGCTGAAACCCTCAGAAAGTGAACGCGTTCAGCTACTGACTGTCCCGGTGCAGCAAAATGCTAATGAACGTGTTCTTGATATCTATTATGGAAAAAGAGCTGGCCTCTGCCGGTATGTTAGTATAATGGAGGGGTCAGGCACTGCAGAGTATTCAGGGACCACTATGTCATTGAAGGGGGCGCAGGTCCTGCACCAGCACCAGGCCCCTCCCTTATTCCTTTTGACCAGGAAGATTGGTGTATTGAATTAGGAAACCCCCTTGTGTAGGACCTCCTGATCAACTAGTGCTTGGATTGTGTGTGCTATACCCTCATCAGCTTCCTTGGAGAAAGGGTACTGGAATACCAGGGGTAAGATGGCCCCTTCTCACTGTATTATTCTAAATAGTTTGGCGGTATTGATGAGCTCCATGTCACAAGGTGCCTTTGCTCATAACTGTGGTGGTACTGCAGACAAATCTTGCACCAGCTATGTTGCCATTACCGCCATTGAAAACGGAACCCTATTCAGCAGTTCCACCCTAACCTTAATAGAATCTGCAAAGACAATTTCTGAGGCCCCTGGACACTCAATGAACAGCTTGTCATTTGTTCCCTCCCATATATTGAGACCAGGCATAACAAAGATTAAACATGCTCACAATGTGTTTGCTTGGTTGGTGGCCAGCAGGCCCACATATTCAGGCCTCAATAGCCTTCAAGCACAGCTGCACCTCCTCTTGGGGTTTCATATCATGGTGACCCTCCTGGCAAAACACAAATTTGCGGGGCAGCTGTAGCTTTCAGTCTAGCAGTCCCGGTGCATTAGCAATGATTGCCAGGACAGCATTAGAGAAGGCCGTCAGGTCGTTTGGTGTCACTCTTATTGGCTGATCAGTGCAGAATGGGTGGGTTAAAAACATGAGTCTTGATGGGGTAACCCCAGGGATGAGCTAGTCATTGTCCCATCTTCTGAAAAATGAATGGCCATGTTTATTTTGGACGTTAAATCCCTATGAGACTAGTCGGGGATGAGGGGCAATATAGCAGCTGTCCCTTCACGCAGCTTCCTTCCACGTCTGACTCAAGGGGTTTTGTGAAAGGAACCCTCATAACTGTGCACAAACCCTGCGTATCCATGGAGTCTTTGGATAAGGACACGATCCCTTCCTTTAAACATGATTGTATAGCCCATGTGTCATTTAGGAACCTGTAGGGTGTGTTATGTACCAGCACTGTCACTGTGGGTTCCTCCTCAGACTGTCATGCCACTGACAGCACAAGATACATGCAATTGGGTGTGTGCGTGTGTCATCCGTTGGATGCAGGAATGACCGTGTTGGACCTGTGGCTTATCTGGTTCTGGGAGCGGAGGACGGATTGTGACCCAGTTCCAGCTTCGGGAGTCCCCTGTACGACTTCCTCAAATCCTGCTACTATGTGTTTTATCCTTTCCGAACCTTTGCAGCAGCAACCTGTTTGATGCTGTTGCCTTCTGAGCCATTGCGGCCACAGCTGTTCTGACCAGGACCACCTGCTCCCAGCTCTGGGATTTTGCAGTTTTGTCATGGTTCCGTCCAACCTCTTCTTGTTTTCTCTCTCTCTCTCTTTCCTTCCTTTCTTGACTTGCCCATTTTACGAGGCATTACTGCATGTAGGGGATTTCCCCTCCCATATATGATGCAATACTCAACCACAGCCATGTCCTCTGGCTCAAATAATCCTTCCCTAGGTCAAGACCCATCAAATTGGTTCTCCTCCTTAGTCTAGTCTGCTAACAAGCAGCAGAAAAGGCCTGCAAAGAATTCTCCACTGTCTCTCGCTATTATCTCCATCAGGGTGAGCCTATAATTGTTATGTGCTTGGGTCCAGCAGTACCCACCCTCGTTGTTGGATTCCGGAGGACTGGGGCCCTTTTCCTCACCCCCACTAGTTGTATCACGATCTAGAACTGCTATGAATCCTCCTATGACTCAAATATGTTCACCTGAACTAGTGAAAGGGCATGTTGTCTACGTTGCTGGGGTTCGATAGGCTGAATGCGACAGACGGGGGGTCGAACTTCGAAGAGCTCTAGCACTGGACTGGGGTAATGCTGGGATTGCCTGGATCCACTGGCCTGTTAGATTGTTATACCTTACTTAACAGTTCATTGTTCATAGGGGACCCTCCCACTCCCTCGACCAGCAGACTAGTATAACCTGAAGCGGGCATCGGGGAGAGCTCCTCCATTCCTGCATATGGCTTGCTTTTCGAAGGCTTTTCGAAGATCGCCCATAGTTCTAGTAGTGCCTCTCTCCTGTCCCTTTTTGCTCTATATATTTGGTACATATGTGTAATAGTTCTAGTAGTGCCTCTCTCCTGTCTTTTTTGGCCCTATGTATTTGGTACATATGTGTGTCCTCAAGTGTTTGATTGTGTTAGTGTCAAAGGTTCCCTCGTTTAGCCAGGAAAATGCATGTGCCATAGTGTGTGCATGTTTTTTTCATGTCAGAACTTGCAATGTTTTTTAGCCTGTGTGTGGAACCTGGTTTGCATGTGTTTTAGTGGCAACTCCAATGATAAGCTGGGCAATTTTTAGGGGATAGATTCACCTCTAGCTTTTAGGGAACCTTAAGTTCTACTCTGGTTGTGGGCATATATATATACACGGGATTGCTTGTTCCAACTACTTTGCTATGAGATCAGTGTTATTTATAAATGCATCAACATGAACATTTCACAAACACAAATAGCAATGCATATGAAGGGTCACAACCTAGAGGAAATTACAATTATTAATTCAAACGCCATTGAATAGCAGACTTTAAATGCTATTAAATAGCAATTGTGAGAAATAGCAATGCCTTCATATAGCCCATTGAGTCATCGACAGAACACAATACTTAAGACAAAATACAGTAACATTAATTCACCAGCACCACAACATCAAAGATACATACATTTTCAATTATACTAAAGAAAAAACTGACTGAGAATTTGTTTTTACTTTGTCAAAAATACGTAATCCCCCTCCTAGTGCATGCTATTCTGTGACCAGGGGAAGCTTTGAGGGGTACAGATGACTAAGTGAGCCTGATAGACTGTCAATATCAGCTCAGGGACAAAGATAATAAATTATGCAGAGAGAAAGGAATAACTAGACAACCACAGGCCCTTTTTGGCCAAACACAAGCTACACCTAACCCCCAGAACCAATATATTTCCCCCTAATGCCTGAATCACACCCAGTGCACCATCTGTGTGACTCCCAGCAATCCAAATGAACAACACCTCTCACTTCTTTCAGATACCAACAGTGTTAAGAATCGGGTAGCAATGAGAAAACCCTTTTAGACTAGAAAATAAGTACCGGCTCTATATCATACCAAGGGCCCATGCATACCATTTGTGCGACACCCAGCGGTTCAAGCGTCAAACTACAATTACCTTTCCTAGCGTGCTGACGACCAAAAAAAGGTGACTTCTGCAGGAACGCGTCCGAGGCCGTCTTGTGACTACTCATTTCTGATACATAAAATAGGTAATATGCCATATTTCTGTCAGTGGCAGGGTACTCAGGTTACATTTTATCCTGCTTCCTAGTTTGACATATGCCAATTGCTGGGACTAAGGCTCTGATGTAGTCTCTTACCCTCTAACGGCGGCTTCAGGACAGACCTCCACCCCACGGATTCAGCTGAATTTTCAATCAATTAAGGTGTCTGCTCAACTTCATTGTTGTTTAACTGTGAATCTGCCCCGGCGGGGTCCGCTTCCTTTGGCTGCAGTCGGGTCGGAGGTATGAGTTAGCTCCTGGTGTCAAGGTTCATTGTTACTCACTATGCCAACACTCCCAGGAGCAGAATGACAAGATTTTCCAGATTCCGCCACTGGTTGGCCGTGCGAACCCCGACGGGGGAAAGGGGACTGAGAAGAGGCAGCATGGCTTTCTGGCCCTTTTCACTCTGCTTCCTTCTTTCTTCAGTACTGCAGTAAGCTCTTCCCTTTTCTTTCTTACTCTCTCTCTCTCTCTCTCTCTCTCTCTCTCTCTCTCTCTCTTCTTAGCATATGTGGATATCACTGTAACAGAAAGTACACCATTACTATTCCTCTTCAATTCCCCTCCTCTCTCCTTCCAACTCCTTTACTGTCTCTCTCTCTCTCTCTCCTTACCCAGAGTTGCTATCGCTTTTGCTCCTCTGTTATACTTCTATGGGGGTTTATTTCAACTGTGTCCTGCATTACACACAAAACTTTAGTACTCTTTATCACTGTGGCCTTTCTATGCCCTTATTTGCACGCATTCATTTATTCACCCACTCACTCCCTGCCTTACTTTTTCTCCTTCTGATTTCTTCTTTTCATTTCTTCCACAGGTGGTCTTCGGGAGCCAACGCTGTCAACAGGACAACAAAGGAAATTTGGAACTGAGGTACCAGAAGGGGAGTATAGAGGTTTTCTTATTACTAATTCCTATTTATTCTAAGACTATGAATTTCCCTAAGTCCTAAATCCTAACTAACTAACCAACACACAGAAGCGCTCTAACCTACGCCTAAGCCTGGCACCAAAAACTACACTATTTCCTATCTAACAGGATTCCTGACAAGAAGTGAGTTCTCCCTGAAATTCCGTTGGTGAACTACGCAGTTCAGAAATCAACCAACGCACTTCACAGCTGGTCTAGACCTCGTGCCCGGGTCCAGGAGCGCAAGACTGGACTGGCAACTGCCACTGCTGTTCTCCCTTTTGGGAGTACTTAGGAAAATGCCCGGTTGCGCGCAACAATCCCCCGCAACCATTTACGAGAGGGTGATCCTTTTGAAACCGGCTCATAAGCAGATACAGAGGAGCATTGGAGTACCTTAGCTCCTTTTCTCTGTACCCTGACAGTACCTTTCCGCAAGGTTAAACCTCTGGGCAGAGGTTTATGAGGATACTGCAAGTGAAAAATTGTGGTTAATCGAGGAGCATGAACTTCTGATCATTCCACCCAGGACCTATCCTCTGTGCCAAAACCCTTCCAGTCTACGAGATAGAAAGTTTTACCTTGAACAGACTTTGTCTAAGATTCTTTTAACTACAAATTCTTCTTGTCCTTCTACTAAAAGGGGTTCTCTGTTCCTCAATTCTTTCAAATGGGGTGAGACTTTTTAAGTAGGGAAACATGAAACACAGGGTGTATCTTCAGCTTTGGAGGTAGTTTTATTTTGAAAGTCACTGGATTCACTACTTCTTGCACAGACAATGGACCTACAAAACAGGGTTGGAAATTTCGATTTCCTTTGAGTTTTAGATTTCTAGTATAAACCAAACCCTGTCTCCTGCACGCAAATCAGGTTCTGGCCTCTTCTTTTTGTCTGCACTCTGCTTATAGTGTTCTTTTGCTTTCATTAAGTTCTTGGTGGCAGACTCGTGTACCTCACAAAGATGTTGTTCACACTCTTGAGCCGCAGGCACTGACACTTCTTGAGAGGAAACCACAGAATTTGGATGCCTTCTGTAATTCAAGTAATAAGGGGAAAAACCAGTAGAGACATTCTTTGTATTGTTATGCGCAAACTCTGCAGTCCAAAGAAGATCGGGCCACTCACCCCCTTGATCCAAAAGAAACAGTTTAAGATACTTTTTTAGCTCTTGATTGGCCCTTTCCGTTTGACCATCTGTTTGAGGATGAAAGCTCGTTGAATATTGTGTCTCAATTCCTAATTCCTTAGTGTAAGCTTTCCAAAAATGGGATAGAAATTGAGATCCACGATCAGTAATCAAAACCTTTGGGATGCCATGTATCTTAATCACACTTTGATTAAATTGTGTGGCAATTTGTTTTGCAGATGAATTTCCTTTCAGGGCAACAAAATATGCCATTTTTGAAAAGGCATCAACCATGACTAATACTGAACTGAATCCCTGACTAGAGGGCAATTCAACTATCAAGTCCATAGTTACTGTATGCCAGGGGTATGGAGGGGTAGGCAAAGGTTTCAATAAACCCTGAGGAGCCCACTTATCTGTCTTCCCATTGCACAAATCTCGCAGCCTTCCACATGAACTCGAACATCTCTGGCTAACCCTGGGCACCAAAATTGTCTCTTTAACAACTTCTCAGTTCGATGGATTCCAGAATGACCAGCCAACGGACTGTCATGGCAGTTGATCAATGCTTGTTGTTGAAGTTCTTGAATTGGTAAATACAAGGCCTTGGAATGAAATGGTAATCCATCGATAATTTCCCGAGTTGGATCCTTCAGAGCCCAACTCCGCATTTCTTCTGAAGTTAAGGATTCTTTGACTTCTCACTTGTGGCCCCAATGATCTTAGTTTCTGGAATTATTTTTTGTTAACAAATGAGATTCTTCTTTCCATCATTGTCAATTTGGGACAAGGCATCTGTATTCCCGTTATTTTTTCCCAGCCGATAAGTTATTACGAAGTCATAATCGGCAAAATACAGGGACCACCTAAACTGACGTGGCGTGAGCGTTCTGACTGACTTCAGAAACTGGAGATTCCAGTGATCGGTGAATAGAGTCACCTTATGCCTGGCTCCAGGAAGGTAATGTCGCCACTCTTGGAAGGCGTCTTTGATAGCAAGGAGTTCTTTATCCAAAATAGTATCATTTATCTCCGCCGGTTGTAGTTTTCTGGAGTGGTATGCTACCCGATAAAACTGTCCAGTTTCCTTGTGTCTCTGTGAAAGCACCCCCCACATGGCCTGCTTGGAGGCATCAGTCTCCAGGTAAAACGGTGAGTAGGATCCGCATGTAGCAGAATGGATGCAGAGGTAAAGCTCTTCTTCAAGAACTGAAAAGCATCTTCAGCCTCGGAAGTCAATTTGAAAGGTACTCCTTTTCATAACAACCTAGTGATAGGTGCTACCTTCAGGGAAAAATCTCAAATGAATCTGCGATAGAAATTTGCAAACCCGATGAAGCTCTGTATTTCTTTCACTGAGGTTGATGGAGGCCAAATTAATACCGCCTCGATCTTTTTAACATCCATGGTTAGGCCTTCTGTAGCAATCACAAATCCAAGAAATCCACAGATTTCACTCCAAAAGCACATTTTACTAGTTTTACATAAAGCTCGTTTTCCTTCAGACAATGCAAAACTCTTTTGACCTTTTGTTGGTGTTCTTCTGATGAGGAGTAAATCAAAATATCGTCGATGTAGACAATAGCGCATTGATCAATGAATTCCTTCAGGACATCATTAATGAAGTATTAGAAGGCTGCAGGTGCGATGCTTAAACCGTAGGGCATGATTTGGTACTCATACAATCCATACTTCTTTCTAAATGAAGTTTTCCCTTCCTCTTAACTTCTCACTTGGATTGAATGGTAAACTCCCTGCAAATCTAACTCCGTGAAGATTTTGGCATCTTTTAGTTGGTCTACAAGGGATAACGGTTCTTGATTGTAATCTTATTCAAGGCATGATAATCTATATACGTTCTCAATTCTCCATCACATTACTGAACGAAAAATAACAGTGATAAAACTGGGGACTGTGATCGTCGTATAAATCCGTTTTCCAAATATTTCTGAACATAATCCTTTAGATGACGGTTCTCAGCTTCGGTAAGTGCATAAATTCGACTACAAGGAAGGTTGATTTTGTAATCATATGTTTGATGTGGGGGCAACTTCTTTGACTCCGATTCACTAAAGACTTCCGCAAACTCATAGTATTCTACGGGTAGGCTCACAGTTTGCACCGCACAGACCATCATCCTTCGTTCGCATAATAAGGCTGCGGGATTTCCATTTTGTTCCTTCTGCTTTTCACCGAAGCAATGTTCCAAACAGTAACTTGAGTTAAACTTCACCGTTCGATCGCTCCAGTTAATCATTGGGTTGTGTTCTGTTAACCAAGGCAAAACCAAGATTATTCCGTACTGCGGGGCATCGATTAATTTGAATTGAATCTCTTCCTTATGACCAGCGACAGAGATGAGCTCCACAACTTCCGTAAGACTGGTTATGGAACCAGAAGATAAATTTATTCCATCAACGGCTCTGATGCTCTGATGGCCTCGCTTCTCTCTTTAGGTAAAGCCTTCAAACCAATGCTCGAGGCATATTTGAGGTCACAAAAGTTCCCCGTAGCTCCTGAGTCCATCATCATGACCACTCCTGAAAGAACACGATCCCGAAACCTTAGGGAAATCGTCAAAATGAGGTGTGGAGGGAAAGATTGCAGTGTATTAGCCACTTGGTGAGAAATTGGAGTTGTATCCTTGTTAGCAACCACCAGCTCAACTCCTTCTACTGGTGGTGCAGAGAGTTTTCCTTCGTGAAAGTTTTTGGCTTCTTGGGACATTCCTTTACAAAATGTCCATAATAAAGGCATAGATTATTCAGTCGACACTTTTTGTCAGGTTCGGTCTTAGCCGCGCCTACCTTACATGTTATGAACTTCACCTCCCATGATGCAATAGAGGAGGAAGTACTTTAGGCAACATTGCACTGGGACCTATGCTCGTAATTCTGACTCTGTTTCCTGTTTGCTTCCTGTTCGAGCATTGGGTGTCTTTGGAGCTAGCCTCTCCTGGATCGAGTGTTGTGCACAATCGGAGGCTGCTTCCTGCTCGCCGGGATTCGACGTTTGGCTGCTGCGGTAAAATTCGAAAAGCGGAGCGCAGCTGTTCGCTTAACCGCGCGCTACCGTTTCCGACTCTATATTTGGATTATGATTCCGGGAAGCGGAGCGCGGTGGTATTATCTTCGACGGTTGCTGTGTTCCCTCACACCCGGATTGGTTTCTGAGAATAGCGGAGCGCTGTGGTATCTCACTACGCGTTGCCGTGGTATCTATGGTCACAATTGGCATAAGAAGCGGAGCATAGCGGGGGTTCCACACGTTACCGTATTCTCACTTCTCTCGGATATTAAGGAGTACATTGTCCATCTTATACTGCATTGTTGAGAAGTTGAGCGTGGTGGTATTCTTGCCACACATTACCGTGTTCTCGGATCAAGTGCCTTCATATAACTATTCCACGGAGCTTAGTGGTGAAAGGAACCACAAGCTGCCGCGTTCGAGCTTATAACTTTAATTTCAAGAGGTGGAGGAAGAGTAGTACAGTAATTCCGAACTTACAACTTCACAGGATTATTATGACATTTTCCACTATAGGGAAGGAAGGGGTTTCCTAGTTCTGTAACTGCCGATTTCAAGAATTTGGGCGGCTTCCCTTATTGGAATTGCTTAAGGAATACTTTGCTTGAAGGCTAAGGCCTTAATTATGGTATGAATGTAAACATGACGCAACTGTGGATGGATGGTGCTGATGTGAGATATAACTATTTATGAGAGATTTCTGTATTTACAGATTTTACACGGGACGAGAGTGGCATTGGAGGAGCTTCTGCCTTGAGAGTGTGTTCTGCCCTCCAACAGGTATTGTGAAGTTTAGTGAGATCACATGAGAGTAGACTTGTATACATATGCCGTGTTTATATCATTGTTTTATCTCATTTCAGGTCCTTTTTCCCTGCTGTCCCCTTCCCATTCCTTTCCCTCGCTTGATGGTTCAAACACCATGTGTTTATACTTCAGGGTGTTAGTGACGTCAAGAGGTGGACCCCATTTAGCAACAACTGGATCCTGCGGAGCAAACATGCACTTTTCTTCCTCTTCTTTGGAAAGGGGGCCTTGATTGTTCCAATTTGCATGGGTTCAAAACCATGCTCTCTATCTCCAGATTTAACAACATCTGATCTGACCTGATCAAAACGAGGTACACTGGGCTGGAATTAACGTAGCCATTTTCCCCTTCTTTCCATTTGTCGATAGTCTGTCTCTAAGACCAGATCAATCAAGGCTGAAACTTCAGAAGGGCGATTTGTGATTTGTGACAAAGCGTCCTTTAAGTCATCTTTCAAGCCACGATAGAACAAGGCTGCCCTTTTGGCCTCCGGCCAATCTGTTTCTCTAACAAGTTTGTTAAATTGGGCAAGGTAGGTGACTAGTTCTCGATTCCTTTGCCTCAACTCCAGCAATTCATTATCCGTAGCCTGTGCAACATTCTGACGGTCAGAAATGCGCATAAATTCTTTCTTGAATTCCTCGAAGTTATATAAAATTAGGCCACAAAGCTGCATCTCCATTGAGGTAGGACAAGATGAAGGCCGTTCGAGAATGTGCATCCGGGAAAACAGTTGGGCGACTCATGAAATGCACAGAGCACTGAGTCAAGAAAATTTGAGCCTTTTGGGGAACCCCACTAAAGCGCTCAGGCGGGTCCAATGGAATTATTGGTACCAAGGAATGAGCAACCTGCATGGAGGACCCCACACTAGTCGCTGAACTCTGATTGAACATACTCGTCCCTGAAGGAGAGAAAAGGAACCTATTCCCAGACTCTTATCTCTTCAACTGGGCTGCCATTTCTTTGGTCTCACATCTAGTGGCCTCAATCTCAAATTTGGTTACCTTCTTTTTCTCCCTGTTAGATCTGGGGGTCTCTAGTTGGCAGAGGTAGGTACCACTGTCCAAATAGGGACCCTTGCTTCTAGTCAGGACAAGGAGATAACTCTCTAAGATAACCCCTGCTCGCCCTCTAGGTAGCTTGGCCTGAGCAGTCTAGGCTAATCAGAGGCAATGCGTAAAGTATTTGTACCAACACTCACAGTAACACAGTGAAAACACCACAAACTGATTCCACAACAGTTTAGAAAAATAAAGGTATTTATTCTAAAACTACACAAGACCAAAACGATAAAAATCCAACATACACGGTTCAAGAATATGGTTTCAAAGAGTTCTTAAGGTTGCGTTAAAGTTCTTCAAGTTGCGGTAAAAACAAACCACAGTTGCGTGAAAAGTTCACAGTTGCGTCACGTTTACTCACAGTACCTTTAGTTGCAACAAAGTTCCAAAAGCAGAAGCTGGTGCGGTGGAAAACAAGCGATGCGTCGCTCCTGAGACCCTGGGGAGGCGATGCGACAGCCCCGCTGCAGCAGCGGGCGTGTTGCGACGAATCCGGTCTGTATGGGGAGGAAGGCCACTTGTATGGATTCCGGTGCGTAGGTTCCGTAGGAAGTCTGTTCTCGCAAAGGCACGATGCGACGATCTCGTAGGTGCTGCGACGATCTCCGGGGCGACGATGCGCGGTCCAGCGGTGATCCTTTCTCTCGCAGCTCCTCGATGCGATGATTCTGCGACGACACTCGCAGCGACGTGATGCGGTCCGCAAGCAAGCGGTGCGGCGTTCTCACCCAGCGACGACAGGCTCTGCGACGATACTCGCAGCGATGTTCGATTCTCCCGCACCGGTCTGGTGCGTCCCGCAAACGGAGGATGCGACGTCTCTGGCAGCGGCGTCAGGCGCTGCGACGATCTCGACCTCCGTAGCGGCGGGAAACTTCTCGCACTGTCGGGGATGCGCTCCGCAAGCGAGCGATGCGACACTTTTCAATTTCGAAAGTCTCTCAAGCTTTTGTCTCAAGCTTCCCAGCACAGGTCCAACCTCCAGAGGCCCCACAACTGGATCAAGCACTCTAGGAGGGACAGAACTCACTCAGCAGAGTTCAGGGAAGCTGGGGGTGAAGTCCTTTTGTTCCTGGGACTTCAAAACAGGGAGCCAGCTCTTCTCAGGCCCTTGGAGATTCCTTTCAAGACAGGGGACACAGCTCACAGCAAAGTCCTTCCCCTCTCCTTGGCAGCAAAGCAACAGCAGGTCAGTCCAGCAGAGCAACAGCAAGACAATCTTCCTTCTTCAGAGTCAGCTTTCTCCTTGGCAGAGGTTCCTTCTTGATTTCCAGGATGATCTAATTTTCTGTTGTCAGGGGTCCTGTACTTATACCCCTAAAGTCTTTGTTCTCTTGGTGCATGTGGGCCCTGTGCCCGGTCTGAACCAGTTCTGGGTGGATCCTGAGCACTTTGTTTTGGTGGCTGCATCTTTCCTTTCAGAGTGAGGGGCAGGGTCCTCAGCCGCCCAGCAGGGGGGTGGAGCCAGCATTGTGGAAGGCAGGCACAGCCCTATTCAGCCCAGGTGCTAACTCCTCCCACCACTCAAGTCATTCAGCCTAGTGCTGACTCATCCATCCTGCCGGGGAGTTCCCCAGCCCCTGTCACTCACAAACCAGACAGTCAATACACAAACAGGCCCAGGCACACAGAAGGTTCAGACAAGAGAACAGCAACTTTCTAAAAGTGCTGTTCTCAAACACAGGATTTAAAAACAACCTTTCCTAAAAGATGTGTTATTAAATTCTGAGTTCAGGGATACTAGATACTTATGTCCTATCTTGTTCCTATGGGAAGAAATGCTGTTAACCACTGTAGCCAGCGTCCCCCATGTTAATCTATGGAGCAAGATAGCCTTACAATAGTGAAAAACGAAAATGGCTGTAATTCACTACCAGAACATGTTACCTGCACCAGTACATGCTCTACCTTTTACATACACTGCACCCTGCCCAGGGGGGTACCTTGGGCCTTCCATAGGGGTGACTGATGTGCACAAAAAGGGAAGGGTTAGGCCTGGTCAGTGGGGACACTGACCAGGAGGACATGGCAGTTCTAAACTGCCCATAGGCACTGCAGTGGCAGGCCTGAGACACCATTTTAGAGCTACTCATGTAGGTGGCACAATCAGTGCTGCAGGCCCACTAGTAGCATTTGTCATCACCAGCCCTGGCACACCCAGTGCACTTTACTAGGGACTTCATGGTGATACAAATATGCCAAACATGTATATTCAATCAGAATAACAATTTACCCAGGGAGCACTTACACTCTGGCACTGGTCAGCAGTGGCAGAGTGTCCAAAGCATCTAAACCAGCAAAAACGAAATCCAGCACAGCATCAAAAATACAGGAGGTAGAGGCAAAAAGATAGGGGAAACCACGCCAAAGATGCCAGGTCTAACACGTGTCCCCTCCAGCTGAAAATGGGGAGAACTACCCACCCTCTTGGGAGTTCTCTTCACTAAGGCGGAAAAACCTGGACAGACCATCAGCGTTGGCGTGTTCCGTACCAGGGCGGTGTTCCACCGTAAAGTCCATTCCCTGTAGGGAGATGGACCACCTCAACAGCTTTGGGTTCTCACCCCTCATATGCATTAACCATCTGAGGGGCCTGTGGTCGGTCTGAACACGGAAGTGAGTCCCAAACAGGTAGGGCCTCAACTTTTTCAGAGCCCAGACCACAGCAAATGCTTCTCTCTCAATCGCACTCCACCTCTGTTCCCTGGGGAGTAGTCTCCTGCTAATGAAGGCTACCGGCTGGTCTCCTCCCTCCTCAGTGATCTGTGAGAGTACTGCTCCCACACCATGCTCTGAAGCGTCTGTCTGAACTATGAACTCACGAGAAAAGTCAGGTGCCTTGAGCACCGGCGCTGTGCACATAGCAGTTTTCAGGGTTTCAAAAGCAGTTTGGCAAGCGTCAGTCCAGTCAACTCTTTTGGGCAACTTCTTGGAAGTGAGTTCTGTCAAAGGGGCGACAATGGTGCCATAGCCCTTGACAAAACGCCTGTAATACCCGGTGAGTCCTAAAAAGGCTCTCACCTCTGTCTGGGTCTTGGGGGGCTCCCAAGCCAGAATGGTATCAATCTTGGCCTGTAGGGGCGCCACCTGGCCGCTCCCCACCTGGTGTCCCAAATACACCACAGATCCCTGCCCTATCTGGCACTTGCTGGCCTTGATAGTGAGGCCTGCCCTTTGCAGAGCCTTCAACACTTCGCAGAGGTGTTGCAGATGTTCCTCCCACGTGGAGCTGAACACAGCAATGTCATCCAGGTATGCGGCGCTGAATTCCTCCAGCCCGGTCAGTACCTGGTTAACCAGCCTCTGGAATGTGGCAGGGGCATTCTTCAACCCAAAGGGCATGACACGGAACTGGAAGTGCCCCTCTGGCGTTGAAAATGCAGACCTCTCTTTGGCCCCATCAGTTAAGGCAATCTGCCAGTACCCCGAAGTCAAATCAAATGTACTGAGGTAGCGGGCAGCTCCTAACCGATCCACGAGCTCATCAGCTCTGGGGATGGGGTGTGCGTCAGTCTTCGTGACCGCATTGAGCCCACGGTAGTCCACGCAAAACCGGAGTTCTGTGGGGCCACCGGGGGTAGCAGCTTTCTTGGGGACCAAGACCACTGGGCTAGCCCAGGGGCTGCTGGAGGGCTCAATCACCCCTAGCGCCAACATCTTGGAAACCTCTTCCTTGATGCTGGCCCTGACCTTGTCAGCTACCCTGTAAAATTTCTGTTTCACAGGCAGACTGTCTCCAGTGTCCACATCATGGACGCACCAGTTGGTGACTCCTGGGGTCAGGGAGAACAGGGAGGAGAACTGACCCAACACTTGGCGACAGTCACTCTGCTGTTCTGGGGTCAGGGTGGGCGAGAGGACCACACCATCCACTGACCCATCTTGCTCCTTAACTGCCAGGAGGTCAGGGAGAGGATCACTATCCTCTTCCATTCCTGCATCGGTAGCCAGGAGCATGGTTACTTCAGACCTCTTAAAGTGGGGTTTGAGGCGGTTCACGTGCAAGACTCTCAGGGGCTGCCTGGGAGTCTTCATGTCAACCAGGTAGGTTACCTCGCTCTTCCTTTCCACCACCTCATATGGCCCAGTCCACTTGTCTTGGAGCGCACAAGGCTCCACTGGTGCCATCACCCACACTTCCTGCCCAGGTTGAAATTCGACCAGAGTGGTATTCTGGTCATACCATCTCTTCATTTCTTCCTGGCTTGCTTCCAGGTTCGCCTGAGCGAGCTTCCTGAAGCGTTGTGTCTGGTTGCGGATGGCCAGCACATAGCTGAACACATCCTGGGGGGTTTTCCCACGGGACTTTTCCCAACCCTCCTTCACCAGTGAGAGAGGTCCTCTAACAGGGTGGCCATACAGGAGTTCGAAGGGACTGAACCCTAAGGACTTCTGAGGCACCTCCCTGTAGGCAAACAACAGGCATGGTAACAAGACGTCCCACTTACGTCTCATGGGCTCCGCTAGGCCCATAATCATACCTTTCAGGGTCCGGTTGAACCTTTCAACCAACCCATTTCCTTGCGGGTGGTAAGGAGTGGTGAACTTATAAGTTACCCCACACTCCTCCCACAGAGACTTCATATACCTAGAGATGAAGTTGGTACCCCGGTCGGAGACCACCTCTCTGGGGAACCCCACACGGGAAAAGATCCCCATCAATGCACGGCCCACCACGGGTGCTGTGATTGTCCGGAGAGGGACTGCTTCCGGGTACCGAGTGGCATGGTCCACCAAGACCAGGATGAACCTGTTGCCTAAGGCTGTCTTGGGATCCAGGGGCCCTACGATGTCTATGCCCACCCGCTCGAAAGGGGTGCTCACCACTGGGAAGGGCTGAAGGGGGGCCTTCAGCTTCATTCCAGTCTTACCACTGGCTTGACAGGTTTGGCAAGATCTGCAAAAGGAACCAACGTGCTTTCTCATCTGGGGCCAGTGAAAGTGGGTGACAAGCCGGTTTAGGGTCTTGTCTTGCCCCAGATGTCCTGCAAGAGGCACGTCATGAGCCAGACCCATTAGGAAGTTTCTGAAGCGCTCGGGTACCACCAGCACACGGGCTGCACCGGGCTCAGCAAACTTAGGCTCACTATACAACAAGTCATCTTCCCAGTAGATAAAGTGATCTCTGGCTGCTCCACCTGCTGCCTGGTCTACAGCCTGTTGCCGCAGACCCTCGAGGGAAGGGCATTCTTTCTGCGCCTGGCAGAATTCCTCCCTGGAGGGACCACCTTCTTGCTGCCAATGGGTCAGCTCAGGCAATTCTCCCAGTTCGGCTACCTGTTCCCCTGTAGGTTCCAGGGCATCCCCCTCAGGTTCTGCTCCTTCCTGGACCGTGGGAACGGCTGGGGCTGGTTTCCCGCGCCCTCGGCCTCTTCCTCTCCTGGCAGGTCTCTGGGCCACTGTTTCAGGCTCCAGTTCTGCTGAATCACCCTTACTGGCTGCCATAGCACGCGTGGTCACACAGATCCACGCAGGCAGACCCAACATCTCCAAGTGAGTTCTGTGTTCTACATCCTTCCATGGAGAACTCTCCAGGTCGTTACCTAACAGACAGTCTACAGGCAAGGCATCACTGACAACTACCTCCAAAAGACCAGAGACTCCTCCCCATGCAAATGGAACTTTCGCCAGCTTGCAGAGGCGCACTGAACTGTCAGCTGCCACTACAGGGCGGAGTACACCAGGGATGATTTGCTCTTCAGACACCCACTGACACCTCACGGATGTCACGCTGGCTCCTGTGTCTCTCAAAGCCTCAACCTCCCTCCCATTGATGGTCACCTTCTGCCCATATTTCTTAGTGTTAGAGGGCAGTAAGGTTTCCTGGACCATCTCTTGGTCTCCTAGAGAGACAAGGGTCATAACCGCTAACTCCCCCCAATCACTAGAAACCAAATCCCCTCCCAAAGCTACACTAGCTAACGCTGGGGTGGGGGCACCAGTGGGTGCTTGCTTCTTCTTGGGACATTTTGGAGCTATGTGGCCCACCTCATTGCAGTGATAGCAGGTAGGTGGGCCCCTGTTGTCTTTATTGTCCCGCCTGCCCTTAGAGGGCCATGGCTGCTTAGGTTTGGGGGTTTGGGATTCCCTCCCCTGGGAACTATTTTGGGGCCCTTCTGAGAACTCCTTTTGGTTACCCTTGTCCCCCCCACTCTTCTGCTGGGGACCCTGCCCACCTTTGGCTGTGGTACCCACAATTCCTCTGTGGACCCTGGTACTGGTCCAGCGGTCCGCCTCCTTAGCAAGCTCAATGGGGTCTGTCAGCTTGCTGTCTAAAAGATGCTGGCGCAGCTCTGGAACACAAAGACTACTCAAGTGCTCCCAACTGATTAAATGCAACAACCCCTTAAAATCAGTTACTTTACTGCCCTTCATCCAACCTTCCAGTGCACGCGAGTACAAATTCACACACTCCATCCAAGTCTCAGACTCTTTCTTCTTGGAGTTCCTAAACTGCAGTCTGTACTGCTCTGGGGTAAGGCCATACCTGAGACATAAGGCCTCTTTCATATTGGGGTAGGTCATGGCACCTGCTAATTCTAAGGGCTCTAGAGCACTCCTCCCAGATGCCTCAAAATGTTTCCACAGGCCCGCCCCCCAATGCTGATCAGGCACACCATTCATCTTCAATGCAATTTCATACGAAGTGAACCAGGCATAAATATCCTCACCCCTATGGTAATTCTGTACCAGGTCCTTGGGAATATATACTTTACCCCCATGCACTGGCTGCGCGCTGCCACCATTAGAACTGGCATCCACCTCCTTGGCTTTAAGATCCAGTTCTCTCATGCTCAACTCATGAGCCAAAAGCAATTTCTTCTCTTCTAAGGCGCGGGCACTTTTGCTCTCCTCCGCCGCCTTTTCTCTCTCTTTATCCATTTCAAATTGCTTCATTTGCATTCTCATTTTCATGACTTCCAATTCATATTCTCTTACTCTCTGGTTTTCTTGTAACTCTTCTGGGGTGAGGCCCCTACCGGAGTGGTTGCTGCCAGCTCCTGAGCCTACTCTGCCCACTGGCAGATCTTTGATTTGAAAACCATTTTCTACATCCACATCATCTTCTCCCTCTTGTGCCTCCCAATGGGCCATCAAGATTTTCTGCAGCTCCTCCTTTCTGTAGGCGCTTTTTATGGGGCACTCAAACTCAAGGCAGAATTTCCTAAGTTGCTCAACTTTGTATGAATACAAATCTCCAATGGCAAACTCCATCTCTACTTCTGCCTCTTTACTGGGTGCCTTCCCATGCACAGACATGATGTGTTGAAGAGTTACTCAAAAATAGAAAAATCAAAACCAAAAACCAGTAGTATGCGGTGGCGTAGTGGTCTGCACTCACTAGTGATGTACACCAATTACTGTGGGTCAAGTACAAATACAAGTTCAAATCCCACCGCCTGACCACCAATGTTAGATCTGGGGGTCTCTAGTTGGCAGAGGTAGGTACCACTGTCCAAATAGGGACCCTTGCTTCTAGTCAGGACAAGGAGATAACTCTCTAAGATAACCCCTGCTCGCCCTCTAGGTAGCTTGGCCTGAGCAGTCTAGGCTAATCAGAGGCAATGCGTAAAGTATTTGTACCAACACTCACAGTAACACAGTGAAAACACCACAAACTGATTCCACAACAGTTTAGAAAAATAAAGGTATTTATTCTAAAACTACACAAGACCAAAACGATAAAAATCCAACATACACGGTTCAAGAATATGGTTTCAAAGAGTTCTTAAGGTTGCGTTAAAGTTCTTCAAGTTGCGGTAAAAACAAACCACAGTTGCGTGAAAAGTTCACAGTTGCGTCACGTTTACTCACAGTACCTTTAGTTGCAACAAAGTTCCAAAAGCAGAAGCTGGTGCGGTGGAAAACAAGCGATGCGTCGCTCCTGAGACCCTGGGGAGGCGATGCGACAGCCCCGCTGCAGCAGCGGGCGTGTTGCGACGAATCCGGTCTGTATGGGGAGGAAGGCCACTTGTATGGATTCCGGTGCGTAGGTTCCGTAGGAAGTCTGTTCTCGCAAAGGCACGATGCGACGATCTCGTAGGTGCTGCGACGATCTCCGGGGCGACGATGCGCGGTCCAGCGGTGATCCTTTCTCTCGCAGCTCCTCGATGCGATGATTCTGCGACGACACTCGCAGCGACGTGATGCGGTCCGCAAGCAAGCGGTGCGGCGTTCTCACCCAGCGACGACAGGCTCTGCGACGATACTCGCAGCGATGTTCGATTCTCCCGCACCGGTCTGGTGCGTCCCGCAAACGGAGGATGCGACGTCTCTGGCAGCGGCGTCAGGCGCTGCGACGATCTCGACCTCCGTAGCGGCGGGAAACTTCTCGCACTGTCGGGGATGCGCTCCGCAAGCGAGCGATGCGACACTTTTCAATTTCGAAAGTCTCTCAAGCTTTTGTCTCAAGCTTCCCAGCACAGGTCCAACCTCCAGAGGCCCCACAACTGGATCAAGCACTCTAGGAGGGACAGAACTCACTCAGCAGAGTTCAGGGAAGCTGGGGGTGAAGTCCTTTTGTTCCTGGGACTTCAAAACAGGGAGCCAGCTCTTCTCAGGCCCTTGGAGATTCCTTTCAAGACAGGGGACACAGCTCACAGCAAAGTCCTTCCCCTCTCCTTGGCAGCAAAGCAACAGCAGGTCAGTCCAGCAGAGCAACAGCAAGACAATCTTCCTTCTTCAGAGTCAGCTTTCTCCTTGGCAGAGGTTCCTTCTTGATTTCCAGGATGATCTAATTTTCTGTTGTCAGGGGTCCTGTACTTATACCCCTAAAGTCTTTGTTCTCTTGGTGCATGTGGGCCCTGTGCCCGGTCTGAACCAGTTCTGGGTGGATCCTGAGCACTTTGTTTTGGTGGCTGCATCTTTCCTTTCAGAGTGAGGGGCAGGGTCCTCAGCCGCCCAGCAGGGGGGTGGAGCCAGCATTGTGGAAGGCAGGCACAGCCCTATTCAGCCCAGGTGCTAACTCCTCCCACCACTCAAGTCATTCAGCCTAGTGCTGACTCATCCATCCTGCCGGGGAGTTCCCCAGCCCCTGTCACTCACAAACCAGACAGTCAATACACAAACAGGCCCAGGCACACAGAAGGTTCAGACAAGAGAACAGCAACTTTCTAAAAGTGCTGTTCTCAAACACAGGATTTAAAAACAACCTTTCCTAAAAGATGTGTTATTAAATTCTGAGTTCAGGGATACTAGATACTTATGTCCTATCTTGTTCCTATGGGAAGAAATGCTGTTAACCACTGTAGCCAGCGTCCCCCATGTTAATCTATGGAGCAAGATAGCCTTACAATAGTGAAAAACGAAAATGGCTGTAATTCACTACCAGAACATGTTACCTGCACCAGTACATGCTCTACCTTTTACATACACTGCACCCTGCCCAGGGGGGTACCTTGGGCCTTCCATAGGGGTGACTGATGTGCACAAAAAGGGAAGGGTTAGGCCTGGTCAGTGGGGACACTGACCAGGAGGACATGGCAGTTCTAAACTGCCCATAGGCACTGCAGTGGCAGGCCTGAGACACCATTTTAGAGCTACTCATGTAGGTGGCACAATCAGTGCTGCAGGCCCACTAGTAGCATTTGTCATCACCAGCCCTGGCACACCCAGTGCACTTTACTAGGGACTTCATGGTGATACAAATATGCCAAACATGTATATTCAATCAGAATAACAATTTACCCAGGGAGCACTTACACTCTGGCACTGGTCAGCAGTGGCAGAGTGTCCAAAGCATCTAAACCAGCAAAAACGAAATCCAGCACAGCATCAAAAATACAGGAGGTAGAGGCAAAAAGATAGGGGAAACCACGCCAAAGATGCCAGGTCTAACACTCCCTAACTGTCATGAACTCTTGCTGAATTTCCTTAAGAACATTCCCTAAATTTTTAAAATCGAACCCTTCATCCATTCTGCTCGGGTGAGTAGTGACGTGGGCTCTTCACTCTGTCAATGTTCATTGTTACTCACTATGCTGACACTCCCAGGAGCAGAATGACGAGATTTTCCAGATTCCACCACTGGTTTTCCCACAGCACCAACTCTAATAACTTGTGGCGTGCAAACCCCGATGGAGGAAAGGGGAATGGGACTGAGAAGAGACAACCTGGCTTTCTGGCCTTTTCCACTCTGCTTCCTTCTTCTGCAGTAAGCTCTTTCCTTTTCTTTCTTTCTTTCTCTCTCTCTCTCTCTCTTTCTCTCTCTCTCCTTAGCATATGTGGAAATCACTGTAACAGAAAGCACACCATTACTATTCCTCTTCAATTCCCCTCTTCTCTCCCTCCAACTCCTTTACTCTCTCTCTCTCTCTCTCTCTCTCTCCTTACCTAGAGTGCCTATGGCTTTTGCTCCTCTTCTATTCTTCCACGGCAGTTTGTTACATCTGTGCCCTGCATTACAAACAATACTTTAGTACTCTTTATCACTGTAGCCTTTCTTTGTCCTTATTTGCACGCATTCATTTATTCACCCACTCACTCTCTGTCTTACTTTTTTTCCTTCTGAATTCTTCTTTTAATTTCTTATATATTTGATCTTCAAGAGTCAACACCGTCAACAGGACAACAAAGAAAATCAGGAACTGAGGTACCGGAAGGTGAGTATAGAGGTTTTCTTATTACTAATTCCTATTTATTCTAAGACTGAGAATTTCCCCAACTAAGTCCTAAATCCTAACTAATTAACTGACGCACAGAAGTGCTCTAACCTACGCCTAATCCTGGCACCAAAAATGACCCTATTTCCCATCTAACTGGATTCCTGACAAGAAGCGATTTCTCCCTGAAATCCCGTTGGTGAAGTGCGCGGTTCAGAAATCAACCGACGCACTTCACAGCTGGTCTAGACCTCATGCCTGTGTTCAGGAGCATATGACTAGACCAGCAACTGCCACTGCTGTTCTCCCTTTTGGGAGTACTGAGAAAAATGCCTGGTTGCGCGCAATGATCACCCGCACCCATTTACGAGCAGGTGATCCTTTTAAAACCGGTTCATAAGCAGATACGAGGAGCATCAAAGTGCCTTAGCTGCTTTTCTCTGTACCCTGACTCCTGGCTGGCTTGCCCACCAGCTTTGAGCTGTTGCTCAAACATAAATTTACCTTCAAAAAGCAAAAAACAAGAGGTGTTCGGCAAAACAGGAACAGTTGGTTTAATCAAACACTTCGGCCGGGAGAACAGTTACGAAACAGAGTCTGAAGTCTGTCTCAAAGTACAATTGATCTGAGCGGGGTTTTATACATTTCTCTGGGCATCATAAAACTATTTCAGCATTACTTTTTAGGTAAATAATGAGGGCCGTTGTCTTGGAGTCATAAATAAGGTCCCCAATACCAAATGCAGGTGGGCCTAAACCTTACGTGGCTACGAGGGCCAGTGTGTAGCATGTCCAGATGTATTCCATGAGGCATACATCACTGCATGTACTGTGTGTGGTGTGTTCTGACTGGCTTAGTGTTCCATACATGATGTGACATCTGACTTTATGCAACACATTGCCTCCCTGGAAACTTTTTATTTAACCTCAGTCAAAATCATAACACTAATTTCGAGCTCATTTTAATGGGCGAATTTAACATTCATCCCTACAGTGACCTATGTTACGCAGGAGTGCAGGAGGGCCCAATTGGCTCAGTGGTTCCCCATTTTGAGCACACAAGGCCAGGAGAGGCTCTCGAAGAGTTGCTGGCCAATTTTTTTTTTTTTTTTATTGCAAGACTTTATTGCCATTTCCAACAACAGTACATACGTGCGCCTACAACTCTGAGGCCGGCTTAAAGGGTTCCATATGATTGGTATATATGCAATCGTTCAGGCCTTCTCCGGCCGTTTGCATTCTACGGATCTGAAAATTTGTTGGATCTCCAAAAACAATTAGTATACGGACATTGTAACCACTTGCATTTTATATTTTATGTAAAACAAAAAAATGAAAAAAGAACTTAATACGTGACTCAGTATTAACAGACACAATATTTCTCCTGCTTATCGGTATTAGCTCTACCCTGTTGGGTGTCGTATCTACAAGCCTCACTTGACTCCACCTCCCCTTTCACCCAACCCCTCCCATCTGCTCTTCCTGTATAAGATAAGGCGTATGTCCATTGAGCATGCCTCATTCAATACCCCGTAACAATCAGACAATTTCCGCCTCGTCCTCAGAACTATCGATGTCATCCTCCGGCAGTGGCTCGCAGATGTCCCCTCTGTAGGTGTTCCAATGCTGCCAGATCCCATTCCACTTGCGCGGGTTGGCTCTCACCTTGTACACCGCCCTCTCTGTTATCATGAGTGTGTCCATATTCCTGCTCCATTGCGCCAAGGTGGGGAGCTCCGCCGTCCCCCATTTTTGTGCAATGTCCCGTTTGGCTGTCATGAGACCTATCGTGGTCCACAGCCTACCATAATATGTTAAATCAGTAGGCCCCAACACATTCAACAGGCACACACGTGGGTCTAGTGTTAGTGTGGTTTCTAATGTTTGTGCGATGATACGGAGTACCCGCTGCCAATACCCCACGAGGCCCGCGCAGCTCCAAAGTGTATGTATGAAAGTGCCTACTTCACCGCACCCCCTAAGACAATATGAATGATCCGCCCTCTGCAATTTGTGTAGAGTCGTTCTCGTGTAATATATCCTGTGCAGGATTTTCAGTTGTACCAGGCGGAACCTAGCTGATATGCCTGCCTCACGTGGGGATGCAATAGCTGCGTTCCATTCAGATTCGTCAAATTCCCCGACTTCCTCCACCCATTTATCTTTCAGCTTTTCCAGTGGGTCAGGTAGATTATTGAGCAGTTTACGGTACGTTAGGGAAGTCGCACCCTCCTGCATAAAGTCTGTAAGCAGGCGGTCTTCAAGCGGTGAGGACTCCGGGGGTGTGGTGTCTGGTGGGATCACTGCCAGAAGGGCATGTCTAATTTGTATGTATCTAAACTGTTCTGTGTTTCCCAACTCATACTGCTGCTGAAGGGATGCGAATGGGAACACCCCCTCTCTAGACCACATGTCTCCCACAGTTGATATCCCAATGTTGTCCGTCTGGGTGAAGCCCTTAGTACGCCTCAAGTGTCCTAATGCCTTAGTGTCCCACAGCGGTGTGAGTTTCGTGATGATGTTGCTGGCCAATTTTAATGTATTTGAATCAAGCCATACCGAGGGGGAGGCAAGGGCAGTTACCTATAAGGGTACTGACCCCGGCACGGTGATAGATTATATTTTTATGACGTCTGGAATCTTACATAGGGTTGTGACGCACAAAGTAATTGTTTCGATATATAGTGATCACAAGCCGGTGCTGCTTGAGTTGCGCTGGGGCGACCCCATGGGCATTAAGAACAGCTCTTCTCAGGTGGGATCTGCTATACTCCCCAAGGACCAAGGGAGAAGGCTTAAGTGGGCAAAGGTAGTACCCGATACTTTTTTTCGAGGAACTGCTGCCTAAAATTCAGGGTAACATGGCGATTTGCCAGGACTCCAACGCTACCAATCAAGAAATTATGTGGGCCTTCGAGACTATATGTGCACATATCTCTACATAAACACACAAGTAGGCGGATTTGCTATATGTGATCTGCACATCACATTTAGTCTCTTTTCATGTATCAAAGCAGTGTATCATATCATCCCACTATTGAGTGCAAACTAGGTGTGTAATGCTTATCCACCTAAAGCATTGACAATTAGACAATCTGCCCACCCATGGTGTTACAGAATATCACATCCATAAAGTACAAAGAACACCTGTGCACAACATATCCAGTCACTTTTATTCCAGTGCCTTACACACGTGTGTCGGTGAAGCTTATGGCGTCTTACTGATGGAACTTATCATGGCTCCTGAATGAATATTTTGGAAGGGCTACACTTTCTATCTTATGTGCTTGGAAACATTGGATTAAATAATCAGACGAAGCGTACTTTTAGAGGGATTTATTGAGACGAATGTTAAGAAATATATAGTGCAAAGGATCATTGAAAACCTGCCTTGAGAAAGCCCGGAAAGGGCGAAACACGCGTCAGCTGTGAAGCACTTGATTTTAACAAAAAGAAAATAAAGTATTTTGTCTACACTACGTGATTCCCTTGGATTAAGAAGGAGTGTCTGGAAAAAGAATTTGCATTGAAACTTTGTGCTTAAGGCACTGGGATAAAAGTGACTGGATATGATGTGCACGGATCACTGAAATAATATCGACTACCAAAATATCGACTACCCAAAATATCGAGGAAAAAATATCTACAACCAAAATATCGAGTTTGTATGTACAAACAGGTAAGTACAAAAATATCGAGTACAAAATATCGTTTACAAAAATATAGTTGTAAAAAATATCAACTTTAATAAAAACAATGTTTAATTACATTAATATAAAAAATTAATTACTAAAATATAATTAACAATACTTAAAATAACTTTTAATAATTAAATAATTAATGAAAGTAAAAAAATAATATTTTTTTAATCATATTTTTTAAAACATATATATATATAGTAACAAAATTTAATTAAATAATAGCCAATATTATTAACGTACAAATACAAAAGAGTAAAAATTACTATTCCCACTGCAAAGAGTGCAACAGTGGATATATGACGTTACAACGCAACTTTTACAACGCATTACCATTACAACGTAAGTATTGGTAAGTATATAATAATTATTTTAATGTAAATTATTTAAAAATATTTAAATATAATTTAATTTAATTTCATTTCATTAAATTAAATTAATGTAAATTTAATTTTACTTTATTTTTACACTGTACCCCTGTACCCCAAAAACCCAAAACTGACCCTGAACCCTAAAAAAACCCTTTACCCAAAAACCCAAAACTGACCCTGAACCCTAACAATACCCCTTTACCCAAAAACTAAAAACTGACCCTGAACCCTAAAAATACCCCTTTACCCAAAAACTAAAAACTGACCCTGAACCCTAAAAATACCCCTTTACCCAAAAACTAAAAACTGACCCTGAACCCTAAAAATACCCCTTTACACAAAAACTAAAAACTGACCTGAACCCTAAAAATACCCCCTTACCCAAAAACTAAAAACTGACCCTGAACCCTAAAAATACCCCTTTAATTAAACATAATTAGCAATTAATCAATTAAATTAAATTAATTACCACTTACATTTTAAATAATTAACAAATATTATTTAATTACCAATTAATTAAATATTACTACCAATTAATACATTTACATATTTAATAAATAATAATTAAATTACTTCCCACCCTATTCCCCTATAAACCCACAACCCGCTACAGGAAATACATTATTTTAATTTACATAATTAGCAATTAATAAATTAAATTAAATTAATTACCAATTAAATTTTAAATAATTAACATATATTATTTAATTACCAATTAATTAATTATTACTACCAATTAATAAATTTACATATTTAATTAATTATAATTAAATTACTTCCCACCCTATTCCCCTATAAACCCACAACCCGCTACAGAATAAAATTACACAATAATGTAAAAAAAATCATTAATTAAAAATAATTATAACATAAAATGACACTTTTCACACATATTATAACATAAAAACACTATAAATAATTACATATTATTTAAAAAACGATATTTTTTACTATCTAGATTATATACTTGGATATTTTCACTTTCTATATTATTTACAGTCGATATTACTTCACTTACCTTAAAAACGATATTTTGGCTGTCGATATTCTGTCCTGTCGATATTTTCTCCAAACGATATTTAAAACTCGATATTCTGTCCAAACGATATTTTGGAGTCGATATTATGTCTGTGCACCGATGTGCACAGGTGTTCTTTGTACTTTATGGATGTGCACATATCTCGAATGACTTGTCCACCAAACCATGTCATCGGGGCAACAATCAATTTAAATGGTTTGACTCTAATTATGGGCCCTCGCACAAGCACTGAAGAACACCCTGAGAGACAAGGCACTTGTTGCTGATCTGAGGAGGGCGTACAAGCAAACAATCACCAGACGAAAAAATGACATAAAAAAGGCAGCATGGTAAAAATTACTCTCAATTGATGTATTGCCCGATAGTGGTCAGTTCTGGGCAACGATAAACCAGCCTTTTTTTTATGACTCAGAAAATACAATTATGGACTGTGTCATTCCTGAAGACAAATGGCTTCATCATTTCGGAGAAGTTTATGGCGACTCGGATTCCGGTTCCCCAAGTGTTCCACTGTTGGTGCCCGAGTCCGCGCCCCTACTTTTTAATTATGATGAAGTAGAGAGAGCAATTTTAGAGACCTCAAAAAATAAGGCCCCGGGGCCGGATGGAGTCCCTGCAGATCTTTATAGACATTCACCCAAACTTTGGGCTAAGGTTTTAACAAATGTCTTTTATGCTGCTAATGGTAACATTTTCCCTGCCACGTGGGCCACCTCCATCATTGTACCGATTTTTAAAAAGGGCAGCGAGGAGATCCCGCTTGTTACAGACCCATCTCCCTGCTAGTCTCTGCGGTTAAAATATTAGGCAGAGTCTTATTGTTTAAATTAAGGGATAATATAGAGAGCCGTGGGGTCTTGTCAAACCTACAATATGGGTTCAGAGAAAAGAGAGGCACCCTGGACCAGTGTTTGAACCTGCATCTCTTAATTTCCAAATATACGGTAGCGAAGGAGGGGTCATTATTTCTGGCCTTTATGGACCTCTCCTCGGCCTTCGACCTGGTGAATAGGGCTAAGTTGTGGCCAATCCTTTTGGAGATTGGCATTGACCCTTCACTTGTCAGCTTCATGGCGTCCCTTCACCAGGAGTTGTTTGAAACGGTCAGGGTTACTAAAGAAGGCAGGTGTACGAGCTACTTCAAATCAGAGCGGGGAGTGAGACAGGGCTGTATCCTGGCCCCCCTCAATTTGACTATTTATATTAATGGATTGGGAAATCACTTAGATGCACCAGGTGTGGACGTACCGCGTGTAGGAGATGCAATAATACCGGCTCTCCTATACGCGGACGACGCAGTCTTACTGGCTCGTACTGGGGTGGGACTACAGAGACTGTTGGACCTATTTGGGGATTTTATGGATCGGTTGGATCTGAAGATTAACGCAAAAAAAATCCCATTTAATGGTGGTTGGCCATCACAGAAACAAGTATAAATCTAAAATCTTTTTGTGCAAGGGTGAGGTTGTCTCCAGGGTCCCTGTATTTTCCTATTTAGGGGTTCTCTTTGATGAGAAGGGTACGTGGGGCCCTCAAATTAAGGCCAAGAGTATATCTGTGGCAAGATCTACGTCAGCTCTTATGGGCTTTTCAAAACGGTTGGGGGCCAGGCCCATGGGGGCCCTTTTAAAAGTATACAACACAAAATGCATCCCAATTGCCACATATAGCTCTTCTTTATGGGGCTACGTATCTCATGAAAAGATTCAAACAGTGGAAAACAGGTTTCTGATATACCTTTTGGCAGTTCCCCAGTCTACCCCAACCTTTTCGATCCACTCAGAGGTAGGCTTGGAATATGTTACAGATAAGCTGAAAATAGACCCATTAATATTCTGGGTAAAAACATGGCTCAGCCAAGAAATAACTTTGAACCATGCTATTTTGAGCGATGTTGTGGCATTGGATCATGCTAAAAGGGTACCCTGGCTGGAAAATCTGAGAAAAACATTCAAACAGTTAGGACGCCCGGAGCTTTATTTAACCCTATCTTGCATTAGGAAAGAGGATGTCAATTGGATCAAGTTGCACTTTGCAGAAAGGACTAGATTGGCTCGTGAGGAGCAGGAATTACTGAAACCGACAGTTAGATCGCATTATATGCTTTTAATTTCTCCCTCACTCGAACCATATCTAAAAATAGTGACTAAACCCTTTCATAGAGTCCTATTGACGAAATTTAGATTTAACCTGATACATTATTCCCTGGGTACTTATCAATCATGGGGCAAACCAGAAGGTTGCCCGCCCTGTAATTGTGACAATTTCTCGCAACAAGATACAATGCATTTTATTATGTTCTGCGGGTTTTATTCAGGAACAAGGGAAAAATATTTGCTACCAATCTTGAGAGAGGCTGGCTTTATCCAAGTCAGACCTGCTCTCACTTATCTTCAGATGTTGAGTAGCACCCGCAACATTTTTTATGTGGCTAGTTTTCTAGTTGCAGCAATTAGAATTAAAATGAAAAATGTGCCATTAAATGTATTAACCTAATCGATTTTTAATAACCAATCTGATTTTAACTTGATTAACTGCATCGTATTTGTTCTAAAGGGGCTTGCACTGAGTTTGTAAATATATGAATCGTTCACTTTTTCGCATGTATGTACATTTTTTATGTCTTTTATGATTTTAATTAATCGAATAAAGTGTATTTGACTGACTGACTGGCTGACTTTATGCTGTTATGGTAACATGCACACCCCTCCGGCCATGTGTGCTTTATTGGGGCCAATCTCCGGATCCCATTGTGGTGTCGCTGCACATATCTTTGGGATTGATCTGAGTTTCCTGTTCAAACATTTGTCTGCTGGCGACGTGCCACCCCATCCATCTGTGGCCTGTCAATCAGTAACCTCAGAACCAGGTTTCAGAGCCTGTCTGACCACAAATTTCTGAGTTGGGGTTGATGGAGAGTTCATGATAGGTGAATTCGATAATAGTGATGCAATTTTATTTCTATATACAAATGTATCATTGTGCACATCGACACCAACTGTTTTCAATAGTAACAATACCTAATTATTTAAATAGTCTACTCACAGCTAGACACCTCCACCATTCCCAGGATTTGATAGATTTTCAGGAGCTGCCCATACAGGTAAGAGTGGTGGGACAGTGTGGGGGGAAATCGACAGATTACGACGACAAGACGGCAATGTGGGGAGCGCAAAGTAAATTGTTTTCTTTTTTAAATTTTATTTTACCTCGTCCTCACCACCCCTATCCCCTGCCCCAGCACGCTTACCTGCAAGGGCTACTGACGAATTTTTTAATCACTGCTACATCACACGCCTTGCCCACTGTGTGAAACTGATGCCCAATATTCCCATCAAACTGAAAGTAAAATGACATTTAGTGTTCGGAATGGTGATTACATTGTGGGACATATGTACCAGGCTTGAGAATAACTATTGCTAATGCTAGTTAGTGGCAGTTTTTTTATCGCTGTTTACAGTGGAAAACTATCGCCATGTTAGCGACGTATTTACAAGACGTCCCTGGTGATAGCTTCAGGGATTGGAGGTGAAAACTGCCGCTAACAATAGCGTGATGGTGATAGGAATTCCGGCATTAGCGGGTGAAAACCAAAGATCGGCACATTGGCGGCAAGAAAACGTTGGTCAGCCCACAGTGAACTTTCTTGCCTCTAATGGAGGAAATAGCCCATCAGTCAACCACCAATAGAAAATAGGCAAAAAATACAATGACATGCAGAATGAAGCAGCCAGGGCCAAGTGCAGCACACATCAACAACCACCTCAAGCCACTCAACATCCAGGATGACCAGGATGAGAGCCTGGATGCCTTTGCTGGACTTGCATCTGGAGTCTGGTTGCCTCACTGGACCTGTGTCTGGGGCACGGATGCCTTCGCTGGACCTGCGTCTGGAGCCTGGTCGCCTCGCTGGACCTGCATCTGGAGCCTGGATGCCTCGTTGGACCTGTGTATGGTTGCCTTGCTGGACCTGCATCTGGAGCCTGGAGTGGGATGCGGAGGAGCTGTGGAGTCGATGAGCCGTGGCAGTAGACATTGAGGTGCAGCGATCGCGCGTATCTGGTGGTGAAGTCTGGCAGGTCACATGGAGACATGCTGCTGACCTGTGTGGGAAGACCACCTTAAATCCATTGGAGCTGTGAATGGTATAGGTACTCCTGCGCACTAATGTAGGGAGGTCTGCATCGCAAAATACAAGCCTCCACTACACCGGGTTGCATGGAGGGGATTACCAATGGTGGTCTATGCCTTTCTGCATTACAGGCCAGATGATGTTGCGCTGGCCGGACACTATGAATGGTGAGGCCCCTGAGCTGTGCCAAACCTGTGTGGTGTGAGCGCAGCAACTTCATGCCTAAGGGGGCCCTGCTGCATCACTTACATCAGGAGGTTCTCCAGCTGACTTTTGGTGACTGCTGTACCCAGGCTTGTGAAATCCCTGCTGGCTGAGACACAGGTTTGGAGAGAGTGCTGCAGATTGAGCCATGGTGTCAATGTCCAGGTAAGGAGAAGTTGGGACATGTAGCGGAGGAGGCACGGGGGTTGAGTCGCACAGGCCTAGCACCTGTAGATGATGCACCCCCAGTGGCAGATAATCCGCTCTGGCGGAAGAGCATAGCCCAAATTCTTTTAAGAGGAAAAATCATCCCATGATGATAACTTCCTTATGTAATCGTGCTATGTTTCCTTCGCGGGCGGGAGGGTGGGTAGGGGTGCTTCACTCATGGAGCACGTGGCAGGGGCAGAATGGCATACCCAGTCAAGTGCGCAATGACTGTTTGGTCGGCCCACTCAGTCTGCCCAAAGCAGTCATGCACACTGTCGTGTTCACAATGCAGGCTTCCTTACAGCCTGCATGGAGAACATGACCCCCCCCTCCAGACCCTGGCTTAACGCCTTGTCCTGGTGCCAATGACCAATCTCAATGCCCCATTGCAGCGCTTTTGATTGGCTTAGGAGAGAGAGTATGGCTGCCTACTTCCTGTTCCTGGAAGCAGATTCAGGAGAGCAGGAGCAACGAAGACATGGAACCCAGCCTCGAGGTAAGAGTTCTCTCATTTAAATATTTATTATACCCGCTCACACACACACACCCATGTCCACACCCAATCCAGCGTCCTTTCTGCCGTTTCCCAACTCCAAGCTGTCCAGCCCCCCGCATCACTTCTCAATAGCGGCTACTGTGCAGCCATGCATAGCGGGCGTACCCCTGGTGTGCCAAAGGTATATATGAAGTTATGACGCATACCATTAGATCGCATTCCATTACAATGCATTCTAATACTAGGCATAATGCAAAAGTAGGGAAGGTGTTGAATAGCCGAGATGTAAATATTCCCACTTCAGTGAATGCAACCCTGAAACTAACCTTTGCACCCCAAAGCAAACCCTGAACCCTAAAGTTCAACTTTAAGCTCCCAAAACACACCCTAAAAATCATATTTGACCCAAATGCACAACACAATTTTCCTAATTGACCCCAAAATACACCCCATATTTCAAATTATACCCCATAAAACACTTCAGATTTCAGCTCCGACACCCAAAACCCATACCCACCTTAAAACTAAACAAATATCCCATTACTGACCTCACAATGCGTTGTAATGGAATGCGATGTAAAGGCACCTGCGTTGTTGGGGTTGCATTGTAAAGGCATTACGATGTAATGCCTGTGTTGTAATGGACGTCTCCTGTGCCAAAGGCAAGCCATAGGCAAGCCCACCTGTGTCCGTCTGCCCCTGGACGCACTCAGCACCAAGCACCCTTCCTCTTGGACACTTAACAACAACAACAATAGCACCCTCCTCGCCATCAACCCTGGATATCACATCGCCTGCCAGGACCAACCTCTGTTCCGGACCGGACATCACCATCACTAACGGCTACTAAATCACCCACAAGGATCGCCCCGACCATACAGGAGGAGACATTGCCAACACCTACAGCAGCACACTCTGACTGACCATGCACTCTAATGACCCAACGGTGCCCATGGAACACCTCAACTTCCAGATCCGGAACAAACCCAACCCCATTCTCTGCGGTACCCTCATCTGCAGGTCCTCCGGGCCATGGACCCCCATTCTCCGATACCATTGTAGACCTCATTGTACACCAGGCTCTCCTATCCATCAACGACATTCTCCTCGGTGAACTCAAGTTCCACCTAGACAACCCCAGTGAGCAGAACACCACCCCCTCCTGGGGAAGCTCCCCAACATCATACTCAAGCAGCTAGTCACCGCAGCAAGCCACATGGCAGGACACACCGTCGAGAACATCTCCTCCGCCAGCGGGAGCTTCAACAACAGCCACACCACTGGACTCTTCTGGACCAACCATCATTGTACACATCACGTCTTCACCATGCCCACTGTACACCACCACCATCATCGCCCCCACTCACTGAGACTGAAGTTTCGTCATGTCAACTCCCTCAGCACCACCACCCCTCCAACGCTTTCAGACGATGGCACAGCAGCGCCCAACCGCAACTGATGGATAGGATATCCAACTGCGCCGACGCCAGGACACCCCTCAAGGACAGCACTGCGTCAGTACCTTACGCCTGCAATCAGGCAGGCATAAGAGTGACGCAGTGCCACAGAAATATGCTGGCCCCATGCATTGCTGGAGTTGCATCACGGTTGTGACACGACTGCAGCAATGTGTGACTTTTGCGCAGACAGATACGTCAGGATTCCAAACGTACCTGTCATTACTTGAGTCATGGAGCGCTGTCCAGTGAATACAGCACATCTGTGGTGTTGCAAGAAGCGGGTAGTGAAAAGTGTTGCAACGCTGTCTTGTCGCACCACTGCAACACTTTTTCATGAGAAAGGCCCAGGAATGCACACTATCTTATTGATGGTGTGCAGTCCTGCCCTGTTGTTTTGTCACTGGAAAGCACAGCAACATTCCTTGCATCACTGTCCTGCCTCTAACTGCAGTTAAATACAGTTTGTTTGGTCCTCCAAACTTCAAGATTCCCCTTGTAAATATTGCGAAGTCGGGTTAGCAGATGTTTTTGCATGAGAAAGCCTCCCTTGCATGCCATTATCTCTAACAGAAGTGGGGATCTTTATAATGGACGTTTTTGCCTGGAATCTGTCGCTAAAAGCTGTTAGTGACAGCTTGCGAATAACGGTGATAAAAATACTGCCACATTAGCGGCAGAAAAGTGCCGCTAACACAGTGTTAACTTCTGCTTCTTTGTATGTACGTTTACAGCCTTAGAAAAGTCCCAGGCTTGGGGGCCAGTTGCAGGGGTGAAACATGTGATGGGTTTTCCTACCAAACCAAATAAAATCAGTAGTCACCTATTGCAGAAAAAAAGTTACAAATAACCTGCAGGTTGTCCTTTATTATTGTTCATTTTACTTAAAGATATAGGGCCAGATGTAGGTGGCCAACTAGCGAGCGCTAACGCTGAAATTAGCAGAATTTCAGCATTTTGCGATTCCTTATTTTCATCTTGCATTTAAGGAATCACTAATTGCGATTCCTTAAATGCAATGTAAGTAGCCCAAAAGAAAGTGCACTTTAGCCTTAAGGAATCGCTAATTACCACCAACTTCAAGTTGGTGGTAATTAGCGATTTTCTTTAAAAAAAAATATTTTTTGCTTTTTTTAAAGTGCCATGTGGCACACATTCATGCCCTTAGGGCATGTATGTGCGCCACATGTGCACACATGCAAATTTCAGGGGTGCAACAGGGTGTCCTTTTGACACCCTGGCACCCTTGAAATAGCTCCCGCTATTTGCGATTCCTTAATAGCGAATCGCAAATAGTGAATATCTTCCTATTCATTCCTATGGGCCTCCTAGCTCATAGGAATGAATGGGTAGATATTTCTTATTAGCGAATCTCAAATAGTGAATATCTTCCTATTCATTCCTATGGGCCTCCTAGCCCATAGGAATGAATGGGTAGATATTTCTTATTAGCGAATCTCAATTTGCGATTCGTTATTAAGGAATATTAAGGAATTGCAAATATTTTAGCGATTCCTACCTGCATTCAATTTAGTGAGTCCATAATAGTGATTTGATAAAAAATCGCTATTAAGGACTCGCTAAATTGAATTTACCTACATCTGGCCCACAATGCAGCGTTTAAACACCTTTACTGAGTGATAAATGTGTAAATTATAACTAACATCAGGTAACAGGGCTTCCTTGTTTCTTAGTATGGTTATCTCGAATAACAATCAAATGATTCACTATTGGATCATGAACGGCTAAAGCCAATGCTGAAATGTTTTGCTTCTTACCTTGCTGTGGTGATCACTCCAAAACAACGCTGCAGTGGCAACTGTCTCCTCATATACCGTATATTGAGCACTAGGGGTCAGCTGCCCCCGTGATAGCACATTTAGAGAGAATGCAGCAAGTGGTTTACATCGTTGATTTGATCAATCAATCAATCAATCATGGACATTTATATAGCGCACTACTTACCCGGAGGGTCTCAAGGCGCTTGGGGGGGGGGGTGCTGCTACTGCTCGAACAGCCAGGTCTTGAGCTTCTTCCTGAAGGAGAGGTGGTCTTGGGTCAGGCGCAGGTCGGTCGGGAGGGAGTTCCAGGTCTTGGCGGCCAGGTGGGAGAAGGACCTTCCTCCTGTTGTCGATCTTCGGATGCGGGGGACGGCGGCGAGGGCGTGACTGGCTGATCGGAGGTGGCGTTTGGGAGCGTAGAAGTTGATGCGGTTGTTGAGGTAGCTCGGGCCTTGGTCATGTAGGGCTTTGTGTGCGTGGGTGAGGAGACGGAAGGTGATTCTCTTGTTGACGGGGAGCCAGTGCAGGTCTCTCAGATGTCCGGAGATGTGGCTGCGTCGGGGGATGTCGAGGATGAGTCTGGCTGAGGCGTTCTGGATCCGCTGGAGTCTCTTCTGGAGCTTGGCGGTGGTTCCGGCGTAGAGGGCGTTGCCGTAGTCCAGTCGGCTGGTGACGAGGGCCTGGGTGACCGTCTTCCTGGTGCACACTTTACATTGTGTTGATGCATTGGTGAGGGGGAATCTCGACAATCCCCCTGATATGAATGCTGCCTAGGTGTTCCCTATAACATTGGCCTTAATCCACAGCAGAACTAAAGAAGCAGCAACAGTTGTCATGACATCAGCTTCCAAAGCTACTGTAAGAGCAAGGGCTACTGCAGCAAACACAGCTCTTCAGACTAGGACACAGACAGCAACTTGTTCTCAGGGATGATGTAGTCTCTGTTAACCATCAAAATCCCTATTATTTAAGCCCCATGTACTTTCATTCTATAAAAACATCTTGTAATTAATTGTTTCTGTAAATGAACAAAGCTTAATAACAAGTCCTGGGTGAAACTCAAATCACACTGGTGTGAGTTGCGTAATTTTGGTGATTTCGCTTTTTGCTTGTTACGTGAAATTCCCGAAATTATGCCACTTTGCACAATAATGTGCCATTTACAGTAAAAACATACTTCAAATGCCCCATTCACAGTAAAAATTAACCTCAAACACATAAAAACAAGAGAACACTAATAGCTGCTGTTCACGATGTATGTGTTAAATGTGTCCTTGTGTCAAAAATGGACAGACTTGCATTTTACCCAATTATGTGCAAATTAAAAGTATTGAAATGACCCTCATACCATGGGAGGATGCTCCAGTTTTCACCCCAGATTTATTCATGGTGGTTTTTCTGTCACAAGGACACAACTCCAGGTTTATAGGGTCCGTCATTGATGTGCTAACAGCACAGTAATCAAACCCTGGGGCTGATCGTGCAATGTTCCTGTAGAATGCTGCCATCATTCGAGCACATCGAATAAAATCTTCCTGGTCTTCTCAATAGACAGTCCATGAATTCAGTATTCGTTGTTGAGCTTTTAACAGAAATGTGCTCATAATTTGGGCACTTCCAGGTCCCATAACAACCAGTCCTACAGCTGAGCTTTTCCTTGAGTAAAACCTTTATTACAGTGACAGGACCCCCATGATGGTGGTTCCTGTAAATGTTAATATATGTCTGCTGGACCGGTGAAAATCTGCAAAATTCGGAGCAAGGTTACTTCCTCAGGGAGACAGAGGGGCAGATTTACAAGCCCCTTGTGCCTCTTTTACGCCGCCGCTGAGTCACTTTTGTGAATCCAGCTCTATGGTGCGGGGTACCTACAACGTGACGCATCTGGGAGATGCATCGTGGCGCATCTGGGAGAAGCATCACGTTGTAAAGCCCTGCGCCACAAGAAGGTGTTCCTGAGCAGTGGGGGGCGTTCCAGTGCAGGAACACCTCCTAGAAATGGCTGAGCGAAATCTACATGATTTCACTCAGTCACTTTTAGGGCCATGCTGCGTCAAAACCCTGCCCCTGCTTGAAGCAGGCTCAAGGATTGATGCAGCATGTTAGAGATAGGTCACCCCGAGCCTTGCTGGAGCTGCGCTGCGCTTGCAATGCAACTCCAGCAATGCGCCGCATTTCCGCTGGGGATGCGTCACACATCTGCCCATCTGAGCACCAGGGTGCGCCGCATTTACAGTGGTGGCGCACGGGTGGGCAGATGCGTGGAAACTCTTCTGGCGCATCTCTGCTGATTAGCAGGGATGCGCCAGAAGTCGTAAATCTGCCCCGGAGTATTTTACTTTGTCGCCCTGATGGAGTAATTACCATACTACTCTGACATCTACATCGCCCTAATCTTAAAACCAGCATTATGACTGAGCTAAAAAAAAAAACACTGCCACACATTTTATGAAGGTCATTTCTATTCCTTTGATGCACACCTCTCTGAGAAGTTCCTGTAATGCTGAAAATGACTGAGCAGGGTGATTAATCGATACTTTCAGAATAAAATATACATTTCACTGACCTTCCACCTTTAGTTCCACTACTGCTTCGTCATAGAAAGATCCTGAATCATAGAAACATGTGTACAGGCCACTATCCGAATACCGGACGTTGTGTATTATCAAGGACACGTTGCCAGCTTTGATGCCATCTTTAATAAGGGTTGTCCTGCTTCTGTACTCTGCCATCTGGTTTTCTACCCGGTCCTCTCCGTCACGATACAAGTGGACAAGGTCCTGGTATTTGTATTTAAACCATCTTATGGTCATCTCGTGTGCATTGATCTCGGGTGACAGGTGACATGGTAACACTGCATCTTCTCCAGGAGGGATGACCAGGGGCAGATCCACTCCAATGACCGAAAATCTAACTGAGAAAGAAGAAGACAAAATACATAGAATAAAAAAGAGAAACTATATAGATGGACAAGAGAAGAAACAAGTAGCACGAAATGTACTAAGTGTAAATTGGGGCACAATACTCATATATGTTGCATGTTTTCCTGTTAGTGTACCATATAAAGTGCAAAGGCTCATGGACCTGTGTGAATATCAAGCCTTCCTAGGGTAAGTTACTTTGGGTAGAATCCTCTCTAATTTAAACTGAGACTACAATCTCACTAAGTACATGCCAAATAAGGTATAGATTAGGTTGATGTAGATTCCTTGTTCTGTATTGGATTCTTATTTTATTCTGTGCAAAAGATGCAGCACGCAGATTTCAATCCTTCAGAACATCCCAATACTCTTGGAATGAGACAGTGTTTGTAGGGCAAGCTCTCCATCTGACAGAGTGATGGAATTATCACTCCACCCCAGGAGCCTGCTGAAATCCATCATAGCGTTCTGACAGAGAATTGGGGTTTTCTCATCAAAACTGCTTTATCTCCTTCTCCGATCTCGAACATCATATCCGACAACTCCTAAATACATAGTCCGTACAACATATCTGGTCTGCCTAACATATGGAGTTCAAGAGATTTATCCAGTATTTAAAGGACACTAAATATATCTTTAAAGGAAGCCCCTTCATTAATTTCATGGCAGCATTTCGCAGAGTTACCAGTGGCTGTACAATTAACTAATTTTGGGTGGTATATTTGTCAACTTGTCTGGCAGAATAAACTTGAAACACGGTGGAGCAAATAACAGAGCTATTTGGCATACACTAAATAAAGTGGTTATACCTGCGGCGGTGCAGATAAGGGAACTATTTCTAACCAGTCTCTGTTATGTCCCTCAGGCCCTTATTTGTGTAGCAGTTTATAGTCTGTTCTGGGTATATAGCACTCAGAACTCGTGGATAATGTCAGCAGTTCCACTGGTTTGCATTCCTGTAGGTGTATGTTGCATGATTTAACTTAAAATCCTCATGCCGTCTATGAGGAAGTCATCCTTTTGACCCTGATCACCCCCATTTTCAGCTTGGGACTGGTGGTAACTGACTCTGACTGTGCCCTGGGCTCTGATTACCAGGATCAGAGCTCTGCTTTAAAGGTATATGGTGGTTAGGTATAATTACAATTGGCAATGAGAGACCCCTGTAAGCCCCCTAGTAATAAGGCAAGGAGGATTCAAAGTGCCTACAGTTCGCTAGTGTATAATAGGGCAAGGAGGTTTAGAGGCCCAGTAGATTTCCTGTACTGGAGTATGCACTGCTCTGTTATCTGCTGTCATTATAAAGGCAGCCTTGCTGTACAGAGTGTCTTTAAACTTAAATTATATGCAAGTTCGACTTTGGAATTAAAGGTATTTCCAAAGTTGTGATCTACTTTATTTTTACACATAACTCTCCCTAACATCGCCCCTAGGTGCAACATGGGTAGGCTGCCTCGTAACTATAAGCAGTGGCATTATAAAAGATGTTTTATAAGCCCTGGTGAGGGGGAAAACTGCCAAATTTGATTTCCCCATTGTAGATAATGGGCTCCATAGGCATTAAAATATTTTAAGTATAAATATCGACAGGAAGGAGATGTAATATCATTCAAGGTATCAAAATATTAGCTATGACAAGTCAATCAAAGTGCCACTGTTAGATTTATATTAACCAACACAGAAAATTATTTATTACATTTCTTTTCTGCAAGCCAAAGTCCAGCCGTCCAGCTGCCCTCTCCTGATTGGCTAGCCTCTGCCAGGCTGAGCCAAGCTGTCATAATGAGGTGTGAATTAGCCTGCTAGAGAGGCAATTAATTTCCTGTGGGAGGAGAACTGTAGCTGCAGAAGCTATAGGCAGGAAGGGGATGGAGTGGCCAAACTGGTCTTTAAAGTTACAATGGCACTTTGGGCCACCATCTATGTGTTCAGCGGAGCGCCGCCACCTTCTTGGAGTTGGGCCTTAATGGGGAATTTCTTGGACTTCTTCTCTCTGCTGGGGACTGCTCGTGCTCCCCCAGGATTGCCTCACCTGGAATAAGTGGGTTCCTGAATGCCCTCCAGATCTCCATTCACCATCTAGACCTTACAGAATCCCTCTTTCACTAGCCCTCACTCTTCCGCAGTAACTTCTGGTATGGTTCTGCTCTTAGACCCATTTGATATAACTATACCTGTAGATGAACTCAGATACCAAGGGTTGTACTCCCCAATCAAGGAATGATGGACTTCCTCCAGAGGGGACTTCATACATCCAACACGGAACTACCTCCTTGTCTAACTCGTCTAAACTGGACCAAATAGTAGTAGCAGTTGCCTTCACAAGAAGATTCTGAGAATTGAAAATTGATGCTGTTACAGTGGATGTTAATCTTCTCTGAGACAACCACTGGAAACTCTCAGATAGAGTTGTCCAGGCAGAAAAATCCCTAAAAGCAATCCAACCATAAATCAAAGATACTTTACGACAACAACAGGAGGGCCGTGTTCACTACTTAGAGGACAGAGCGGAGGGTCATTATTGACAGAACAACGTCCACAAGGTGGGGATGCCGGAAGGGGCTGAGAGCACAGACAGGGCTGGCGTCATGGAATCCTGATTTAAGACCCTTTTCTCCTCAGTGGCCTTGTTGCCCTTTTATTCTGTTGAACTTGCCAACCAGTTCCCTAGGAGGTGTCCTCCCGCCTCCTTGACCTTCGGGCCCGTGATGCCATCCTTGATGCATCCCTCAAGCAGAACCACCTAACAATGAAAAACAGGCACATCATGCTATTCCCAGATTATATGCTGGTGATGCAGCTGCAACAGGCTTTTTTTTATGGCGGTCACGAAAAAACCGAGGGAACTTGACATACAATACTCCCTGCTTTTCCCTGCCCACTTGAAGAGGATCTTTAACAGCAAAAACTTATTTTTCATGCATTCGCAAACAGTATGGGACTGTACGGGAGTCCCAATCTATAAATTATCCCAGTCAGTCTGCTGGGTTCGAGATGAAGTCTAGAGCACTGGTGGAGACCTAGCCTGCAAGCTTGAGTGTGCCCTGGAACCCCACCTCAAAACAATTGCAAATTACTCATCAAGCCAAACTGCAGCTAGCAGCTTCCTTCGGGGACCGGCCTTACCCCCAGATGTAGTCCCGCCACAAGTCACCCTGCAGACTGTTGATGAAATCCTCTAAGTCTCAGTTTATATCTGTCTCTTTCAGGAATCCGACCCTTTACTTTCTCATTCTGCAAACACCCCCTGCTTTGAGCCCTGGTCACCAACTCAGCTCCTTCCCACAGGCTCTCCAAAACAGGCTTCACTGTAAAAACCATGGGCTCGCCTCTCTGATGCTGTGCTCCTGCTCCGCTTTCACCAGCATGGACTGGGAATATGTCCTGTTTTGATGCGCTCCCTGCCTCATCCTCCTGGGTCTAAAACAGATTACACTTTCTTTGCTTCTTAGCAATTAGACGGTATGCGACTTGCCCACTGGCCAGTATATTCTTTGCCTGATGTTTTTTGTCTTATGTGTCTTGTTTACTTTACTGTTATTATTCCATCTCTCCACCTCCCCCTGGTGGGTTGAGTGCAACTGGAGGCCCCAAGGGGCACCCCGGGGTATACCCAGTGACGCAGTATACTATGCCCTCCAAGCCTACATATACTATGATCACAACAAGGAACACTCGTATGCATAACCCGCTCAAACATTATAAGATCCACTCTTTACTACAATGCCACAATGTTCACATACCCTATTTTTAAGAATCCCCCATTTACCAAGAGGAGGGCATCCATCTCCAAAAACATTGGAGAGGTCAGATCTTCAGCACAAACTACTAAATGTATGTTCGAGGGGTGACAACCTTGATTAGGGCTGGGGTCCCCTTTTTACTCCTCTGGGACCCACCTCTCCCTGGAATCCGACTTATACAAAATAGGAAGGGAGTATATCTCGGCAGAGTGTACAACAGTGATGTACCACCCAACCCAGGTAACTTTAACCTCTCTCTACAAAGAGGTTGCTTGAGTACTCCAATGTATATACTGGTCGACTCACATAGCACACACACATGCAGAAGCTGGCAAATCTGGTTGGCTGCTCAAATGGATTCTTTCATCTGAAAACTAGACCACCCCAGATTATGACCCCCTGTGACTACACAAATGGCTAGATCTATTCACAACAAGAACTCTGTCACACTTGCCTCCTCTTCTACAAGTCTCTCTATACTGCTACCCAATGCCGGCGGTACACAACTTTCTAGGGAAAACACCTCTTCCTAAGATAGGCCTAGTTACTCATACTGAAATAAATGACACCATTACTCCCCAGGATATTAAGGCCACTATAAAAGATCTTGCCTCGGGTAAAACACCAAGACTAGAGGGCCTTTCCATGGAGTTCTCAATGGCTCACTCTACCACCCTAGCTTCCAAGCTGGCCCGCGTTTATCAGAAGGCCCTTCAGACAGGGTCTTTCACCAACCTTTGAGAGAAGGCATTGCTAATCTGCAAACCCCAGAGGTTTCAATAGAACCTGCATCCTACTGGCCTATAACTATACATAATGTTGATTATAAGATACTTAGCAAAATCCTAGTGACCTGTCTACACAGACTTATGCCCACTTTAGACTGCCCAGACAAAAACAGATTTATACCTGGATAGAACACCTCTAGGAATAGCCAACAGCTTTAAAGACTCATGGCCCTGGCCTCACAATTTCACCATATTTATTATTTATTTATTTATTCAAAGTTTTATATAGCGCGAACAAGATCCTTACAGATATCAGAGCGCTTCACAGAGACAGGTGTAGGGGCAGCAGGAATGAACAGAGATAATGGGAGCAGTATAATAGTCACTAACATAGTAGGATAATAATAACGTACAGAAAACATATCAATATACAATCAGGTAAACAAGTAATATAAGACGGCACAAGTCATTGATCCCACTACAGAAGGGTTCAGGTAAACCTTGGATGTGTGAATGGCTTATACCAATTTCTTAGGATAGAGAGAACACTGGGTGAGGGCATCGGGAGGGTGATTCAATAAACCAAAGTGTATCATATATTGGTCGGTAGTAAGAGAGTAGCGTAGTAGTGTCACCATCAAGTAGGAGTATAGTGCCAAAGGACAAGGTGATCAGTGATACAAAGCGATGCAGAGTCTCTGATCCAGCACCTATAAAGTTCAGGAGATCTTGGCCAGAAGGATGGTTTTCACCTCTTTCTTGAAGAGTGCAGTGGAGGAGATAAGCCTGGTTTCAGGAGGGAGCGCATTCCAGATCCTGGGTGCCATTCCTGAGAAGGAGCGCTTGTATGTTTTCTCTTTCCGGAATCTACGAGGTTTCAGGAGTAGATTTTTTGTACTTCTATTGGATCTCGAACCTCCTGATATAGACAACTTTTGAGCGAGGTAGTTGGGTGCATTGTGGTGCACGGCCGAGTGTGTCATAACTGCAATTTTTAGCTGTATTCTGGCTTCAAAAGGCAGCCATTTTAGAGACTTTAAGTCTGGGGATACATGCGAATGTTTTCTTGAGCCAGTAATGAGTCTCGCGGCAGCGTTCAAGGAGGCTCTTAGGGGTGCTGTTGTGGATAGCGGGAGTCCGCTGAGGGCCACAATTCCGTAGTCTATTCAAGGGATGACTAAAGCTTGTACAGCAGTTTGGAAGTCTTCGGCAGGGAGGAAGGGTTTAATTTTCCTCAGTGTGTTGATTTGGAAATTAGCTCCTTTTGTGGCTTTGCTAACGTGCTGCTGCATGTTGAGCTTGGCATCAAGTGTGATGCCTAGGGATTTCGCCGAATCCACGATGGTAGGTTGGACATTGAGTGCTGTTAGTTTATTGAGCCAGGTTTGGGTGGTGAAAATTTTTGCCGGGGGTGAGATGAGTAGGAACTCAGTTTTCAGAGCATTTAGTTTTAGGTGATTATCGGCCAGCCAAGATTGAGTGTTAATGAGTGTGGAATTCAGATGTTTGATATCTTCCGGGGATTGTAGCTTTAGATAAAGTTGTGTGTCGTCGGCGTACATATGGAATTGAACATTGGATGCTTGGAGCAAGGTGGCGAGCGGTTCCATGACGAGGTTGAACAGTGTGGGGGAGAGGGAGGATCCTTGTGGAACACCTAGATCTGCAGGCACAGGTGTAGATAGCACATTGTCGATCTTGAACTTCTGAGACCGGTTATGAAGGAAAGACGAAAACCATTTGAGAACAGTTCCCGATAGACCCATTCTAGTGCTTAGCAGCTCCAGCAAGTTCTCATGTTTGACCGTGTCAAATGCTGAAGAGAGGTCAAGAAGGATGAGGAGGCAAGACTCATTGCGATCAAGGATTTGGAGGGCGTCATCAATTATGTGTGTCATAGCTGTTTCCGTGCTATGTTTCGCTCGGAAGCCTGATTGATGAGGGTTGAGGAGGTCAAATTGGTCAATGTGTTTTGTTAGTTGGAGTTGGACACATTTCTCCAGCAGTTTGGCCAGGGTGGGGATATTGGTGATGGGACGGTAATTGTTTAGATCAGACGGGTCAGCTGTAGGTTTCTTGAGTATAGGCGTGACTTGCCCCACCTTGAGGGAGTCTGGAATGAGACCTTGTTGAAGGGAGCTGTTGATGATTTTGGTCCAAAGAGGGAGGAGCAAGGGGATGAAGTCTTTTACAGCATTAGCAGGTAGGGGGTCTATGAGGTGATTAGAGGGCTTCAAGGTGCAGAGCAGTTTGTGTATTGCTTCTTCCGAGTAGGTGTTGAAGTACAGCCATGATGCCTTGTTTTTAGGTTGAGTGTTAGACATTCTGGTGTGGTTGGGGAATCGGCTTACATCCATGATGAGGTCATTTCTTATGTTGTCAGTCTTTAGCTTATAGAAAGCAGAGAAGGCTTCACAGTGTGGGGTGTCGCTTGTTGTGCTGTTTGATTGTAAGGGTTGTGTCTTTGCTTGAGTCTTGATTAGTTCAAACAGCTTTCTTGGCCTGTTTTTTGCTTGGTCCAACTGGCGGCTAAAGAAGTCCGACTTTGTGCGCTTTATTTTCCTGAAGTAGGCATTTCTCTTGTTCTTAAGCGTTTTGAAATGCAGTGATGAAGGGTCAGATCTCCAGGTGCGCTCTGCCACTCGCATAGTACGCCTGTCGTCACTGAGTCTACCGTCATACCAGGGGTTAGAAATTTTGGTGGAGACTCTCTTCAGTTGCAATGGGGCGACTTCATTGACTATTGTATTCATAGAGTCAAGGTAGTGGTCGGTCAGTGATTGAACATCCGAGGCACCTGAAGGGGGAAGGAGGAGATTGCCGATGTGGGGAGGCAGGGTAGAGGGGTTAAGATTCTTCATGTCCCTTTTCCAGGTTTTGGATTTGGTTGGTTGAGCCGGGTTAGGTTTAACTTTTTCGTTGATATAGAAGGTGATAATGTGGTGATCTGACCAGTCGCAGGGTTGGATCGCCCCCAGTTGGGTAGAGTCCTCTTTGGCGATGATGAGATTGAGTATCAAGCCTTTGTCGTGTGTTGGTCTATCGCATATTTGGGTGAGGTCAAGCGCATTAAGGAAAGTTTTGAGACTATTCACCACTGTGTCTTTCTGATCGTTCCAGTGGAGATTGAAGTCACCCAGGTAGACTTGGGTGGTCTGCCGACCGGCATTGGATGTGATCATGTCCATGAGTTGTTGGGTGAATATGAGGTTGTCACCAGGCGGGTGATAGATGAGATGTAAAGCACAAACTTGTTTGCCCTCGCTGGTGATGTCGAGGCAGAGGAGTTCACAGGAGGTAGGGGAGGGGGAGGTGGCTTTAGTAACGGCGAGGTTGCTCCTAAAAATGCATGCAATTCCCCCGCCTGTCTTGCCAGGCCTGTCCAGTCTAATGATGTGATAATTGGGGGGGTCCATAATGCAGCTGCTCAACTCTCAGTCAGCAAAATGACTTTGATACACTCAAACCCACTCTCAGATGGCATGCATGCTGTTTCGGTCTACGCAGACAATGTTCTGCTCTACCTGAAGGATACCCACTCATGCCTGGACAACAAAGTCTCTATGCTTGACAGGTTCACTTTGGCACCTGCCCACCTCGGTGCGATACAATTGCATTGGGAAGGCATTACGGTCCGTTATCCGGGTATCACCTTTACCATGACGATGCAGACTTGTGGGAGGAGAACCTTATTCAGTTTATCTCCTCCCTCAGAGGCCAGATTACACTTTGACAGACACACCCCCTATCTGTGGTGGGTCGAGTTGCCATAGATAAAATGGTGATACTCCCCAGGTCGCTTTTCTACTTGGTTAATCACCCATCTTTCTCACTAGTTTGACATTTCAGGACTTAAACACACTTCTAGGAGATCTGATATGGGCTAACAGCCAGTGTTCAGTTGCTCTTATCACTCGCCAATTCCCCCCAAGTAATATATACCTTTATTTGCGCATGAGTTTACAACGCATCCCATAACAACGCGGTTGTTGCAACAACAGCGTTGTTATTTCGCATACAGTTACAGCGCAAGTCGGAACAACGACTTGCTGTAGGGGCGCTGGATGCGGGAATATTGTAATTTACTATTCCGTGCGGACACTAGGGAAGGTGTTGGATTTTAAATCTGACACCTTCTTCTCCCTTAACGCAAGTAATTTTTCCGACTTGCGTTGTAATGGTATACGAAATAACCACGCCGTTGTTGTAACAACCGCGTTGTTTTGGCATACGTTGTTCCGCTTGAGAACTAAACGCTGTTTACCGTAGGGGGGCCTAAGTGCTCCCGACTGTGAGGGATACTACCCGCAGGCTAGCTGCAGTGGCTGGCCATGTGGCCATGTGGATAGCAGGAGAAGCGCTTGAGAAGACTGAAGACTCCGTGCACCACTGTGCCAAACATATACACTTGAATGGGTGCACAGACAGAATAGTGAGTTTTTAATTTCAATCTACCATAATATCGAGTTTTAAATATCATAGGTCAAGAATATCGACTGCAAGAATATTGTGGTACAGAATATCGACAGTAAGGTAAGAAATATAGTTTTTCTCTTATCGAAGACAGTACTATCGTTTGTAAAAATATCGCTGTTAATCATATCAATATTTATATTAGTGTTCTGTATTTTAGTATGTGTGTTAAAAGTATGTGATGTAATTTTTTTAGTATAGGTGTAGTTTAAAAAAAAAATTATTTGTTACATTTTTAGCAGTAAATACTTTTATATAAATACATTTTTGTATATTTTAGTTCTGTAGTGGGTTGTGGGTTTATAGGGGAATAGGGTGGGAAGTAATTTAAATATGATGAAGTAATTATTAATATTTATTTATTAGTATTTAGAATAAATGTATTATCAATAAATTATTAACTGCTTATTAATTCATATTAATTAATTGATAATTATATTAATTGTGTTCTTTTTTTAGGAGCGGGTAGCAGGTTTATAGGGGAATATGGTGGGAAGTCATTTAATTTTTAAAAACGTAATTATTAATATCTATTTATTCGTATTTAGAATTAATGTATTATTAATTAGTTATTAATTGGTTATTTAATTTTTATAATTATTTAATTGATAAGTATGTTAATATTAAACCTCTGCTATCCAACACTTTCTCTACTGTTGCACTCTCTGGAGTGGGAATGGTAAATGTTACCCCTACGCTATCCAACACTTTCCCTACTGATGCACTCTCTGGAGTGGGAATAGTACATTTTACCTCAACGTTATCCAACATTTTCCCTACTGTTGCACTCACTGGAGTGGGAATAGTAATGTTTACCCCTCTGCTATCCAACACTTTCCCTACTGTTGCACTCACTGGAGTGGGAATAGTAATTTTTACCCCGCCGCTATCCAACAATTTACCTACTTTTGTGCTCTGTGGAGTGGGAATAGTAATTTTTACCTCTGCGCTATCCAACTCTTTCCCTACTCTTGCACTCTCTGGAGTGAGAATAGTAATTTGTGCATCTCCGCGATCCAATACTTTCCCTACTGTTGAACTTACTGGAGTGGAAATAGTAATTTGTTCCCCTTGGCTACCCAAAACTTTCCCTACTGTTGCACTCACTGGAGTGGGATTAGTATTTTTACCCTTACGCTATTCAACACCTTCTCTACTGTTGCACTCTTTGGAGTAGGAATAGTTCATTTTACCTCTACGCTATCCAACACTTTCTCTACTGTTGAACTCACTGGAGTGGGAATAGTAATTTGTAACCCTCCGCTATCCAAAACTTTCCATACTGTTGCACTCACTGGAGTGGGAATAGTCATTTTTACCCCTACGCTATCCAAAACCTTCCTTACTGTTGCATTCTTTGGAGTGGGAATAGTAAATTTTACCCCAACGCTATCCAACACTTTCCCTACTATTGCACTCTCTGGAGTAGGAATAATAATGTTATCCCCTCCGCTATCCAATATTTTCTCTACTGTTTTAGTTAATGTAGTGTAAAATGTATTTTAAAAAGATTAAAAATATTGTAATATTTGTATTTGTTAAATATATATATATTATATTTTATACATATATGTTTAATAGATTTTTACATTATATGTATTACTTAAATTTTTAAATAGTTTTCACTATTTTTTTATTATATGTATTATGTACTCAATTTCACATTCTTTTTTATATATAAAAAAGATAGATTTAACAACGATATTTTTTTATCAATATTTTTGTACTTACCATTATGTAGATAGGACTTCGATATTCTGGACATTGATATTTTTGCGTAGATATTTATGTACCTTGATATTGTGACTAGATATTCTGTCAGTGATCCCATTCAATGAACTCTCCCTAACCCAGAGCCCACTTGTGACCACCCGAGGCTGTTGCATGTGACACTGCAGTGCCAGGCTAGGCTTCAGATGATCACCAAAACTCCTCTCCCTATGCTCCTGCTATCCCTCTGTGAGGCCTTACTTTGGACAGCATTACCCTTGATCAATCACAAATGACTCACTGTGGGGGGAGGGTCTCAACACATTAAGACTCTCATTCCAGTGCTCTCACTAATGACAAAATAGCACAGGCGATAAGGCCCCTTCTACCAAGTAAAGCCCTGGGCCTAACGGAGTGCCCATAGAGCTATACAAATTGAAAACAGATGCCATAACCCTGCGACTGCAGGCCATGTTTGAGGAGAGTAGGCAACTGGGTCAACTTCCACAGGACTAGAGGGTTGCAACGTTGGTCACAATCCATAAAGAGGGAAAGCCGAGGGGTAATTGCTCATCGTACAGGCCCAGCTCTCTGCTAAATGCAGAACCCAAAATACTAGCAAAACTACTAGTGAGCCGATTGGCCCAAGTTATAAACATACTGGTACACCCCGACCAGTCGGGCTTCATGCCCCACCGCAACACCGCACTAAACTTGCGAAGGCTGCATGGAGTGCTGGGCAGAGTAGATACAATTCAATGCAGTGGTGGTCGCACTGGATGCCACAATGTTATTTGACATCATCGAATGGCCATACCTCTACGCAGTTTTGGCTGAGTTGGGTTTCGGACCCAGGTTTATCGGATGGGTAAGGCTACTCTACTCAGCCCAATGGCGCAAGTAGTGGTTAACAATAAGCAATCAGAAATATTCGAACTAGGCCGCTGGACCCGCCAGTGTTGTCCACTTTCACCCTTACTCTTTGCTCTCTCATTAGAGCCATTAGCAGCAGGGATCCGAAGAGATCCAATGATAAGGGGGTTAAAATGGAAGGAGAGATGGGAAGACCGTATTTCCTTATATGTGGATGACATCCTACTATACCTTGCCTCACTGAAAATTTCGCTCCACGTAGTGCTTGACATTTTTACAACTTTGGGAAGAACTCAGGGTACAAGATTAACTGGAGCAAATACCTGCTGTATGTTCTACACAGAGATCCTCCTCCCCCACCCTGGGGCTGTCCTATACAAATAACAAAGGTGGGATTCCAATACCTGGGGGTGTTCGTCACATTGGACCCTAAACTCCGATACAAAGGCAACCTACTTCCAGGGCCGGACTGACAATTCTGGGCACCTGTCAATACCCCGTTAGGCTGGATGGGGTGGGGGCCGGTTTGGTGACAGGGGGGCGGTTTTGTTGCTGGGACCGATTTGGACCCTGAGGCATGACCGGTGAGCAAACAAGCACAATCTGCATAAAATGCAGCTGCTGTTGGTGCTCCACGCACCCTACGGGACTGTGTCCTTGATGTCACCCAAATGTATTTTAATCATTAAAATTCCACCTGTGACCTCTGACCTGGGCTGGGTGGATGCATCGTGATGTGCGGCGCGCAGTGAGGTCTACTCTCAGTCTGCGCGCCGCGGTATAGTCTTTCACCCTTAAGGAGTAGTCTGGAGACAGCACAAGCGCATTGAGGGTCGGTGAGTCGGGCAATAAAAAGTGCGTATGGAAGAGACGACAGAAAGACAGGCTGGCATGTATGGAGTTGAGCCTGCCCCCGTGTCTGCCGCCCAGCGCCCGCAGCCAATGGTGAGTGGCAGGTCATCCCCTCCCCTGCGTGAGTTTCATGACCAGGCGGGGAGGGCGGGGGACGCGATTGGGCCCAGGCCACAATTAAAAGCAAAAGCCATTAAAACACATAGCCTGCTTGGAGTTCGCTGGAAGTGGCATCACAGTCGTGAAAGGGGTTCTTTGTTGTATTAAGACACGTGGAGCTCAGTGTAACATACATTACGGATTGTCCTGGGGAACTTGAGCAGGTAGACTCAGACACACAACAAGATAACAATACAGAATCCTTTCACCAGCCGAGAACACCCAGGAATTGTGCAGATTCCTGCCTGTGTCTTCGTGCAGCGGCCTCTGTTTCACGTGATCACCATCAAAGTGCCAGTGAACTCACCAATATATGACGAAGTGGAAACAGAATAACCCCTTGAACTACACCAACCTTCAAAATCCGTGGCCGACGAAGGGCTACCCACAGGACCCGGGCCCTCTCCGGAATGCGGCCCCCGGGGAAAGCAGGTTGGCAGACCAGTCTTTTCCCCGGGGTGTTCGCGCGATAGGACGGGCGGGCAGGAAGTTAGTTTAGGGGGTGGGATTAGGGGGTGGGGGGTTAGGAGGTTCCTTAAGGGGACAGGAGGGGAAGGACTTCTTCTTCCTGTCCCCAGTGCCTCAGGGATTAGGTTAGTTTGTGTAACGGTGCGTTGGTTAGCGTAGGCGGGGAGTGACTTAGTGTGAGGGTGATGAGGATGAGTTGGAGGAAGGAGAAGTGCATGAGGTTGAGAGTTGGGGGAGGGCAGAGCAACGAGCAAGTTTGATGCTTTGCAGGAAACACAGGATGGCGCCGGTCGGGCCATCAGAGGAGGTGTGAAGCTGGCGGAGACGCGGCGGACGGAGCGGGACGCCCCGGCAACTTTATCAGGTAAGGGCGCCTGGTGGGACGCATGGGGGGAAGGGCCTAAAGGAGGGAGGAAGAAGACCTGCCGGTCGGTGGGTGTGGGGGACGGATCGGTGAAGGAGACAGGGCCCCCAGGTGACGCAAGGCCTGTGTCGCAGGATGGTAAGAAACAGGTGGCGACAGTGAGTGCGCAGACGGATAAGACTGAGGATCTGGGGGTAAAGACGATGGTGTGGAGAAATTGCGGAAGAAGTTGCCGTACATGGGCTTGGCGATGCCTTTAGGGTCGCATTTGTCCGAGAAGACGAGGGCAAAGATTTGGCGGCATGAGTACGTTGACGTGTTTAAACTCCTGCACAGGGAGATTCAGGCAAAGGAGGGGTCAAAGGAGGAAGAGTGGGAGTTGACCAGGCGGCCGAGAGTGCCGGTGACCATGGAGAACTGGACGTTGGCCTTTCTGATATATGTGAGTATCTATTGCGAGAAGCACGCGGATCGGGCGATTGCGCTGTTTAAATATATGGATGTGATCAGGAAGGCGCAGTTGCATTTTGGGGGTTATGCCTGGTTGAGCTATGACGAGGGGTTCAGGGCAAGGATCAGTGTTAACCCAGACAAGCCGTGGGGGGATGTGGACCAGGAACTCTGGGTCCAATGGATGTCGTCGACGCAGGCAGCAGCGTCTATGCATACGGCGAGTGGTCTTCCGGTCACCTACCGGTCCTTTCAGTCGCGTCCCGCCCAGTATGGGGCAGGTGGTCAGGGTTTTGTCGGAGGGCAGGGAACTCAGGCGGTCTGGACAGGGGCCACAGGGCAGCAGTACAAACCGGGATCTACTGGTGCCTGCTGGAGTTTCAACAAAGGTTTCTGCAATCTACCTTCCTGTAAATTTAAACATGAATGTTCCAAGTGTGGAGGGCGTCACGCAGTCACGCAGTGCCTCACACTGGCTACGCCCTCGGAGCAGTGGAAGTTTGCCAGAGGCAGGGGACAGCCTGGGCCGAAGGGCCCATACTCCGGTTAAGGTGGAGGCCATGGGTCCATGGCTCTCCCGGTACCCTGATAGAGAGGCGGCGTCGAGATTGTACTGGGGCTTTGTGGAAGGTTTTCGAGTTGGCTATCAGGGGCCGAGGGTGAGGCGTTGGGCTGAGAATTTACGGTCTGCAAAGGAATTGCCGGAGGTGGTGGCGCAAAAATTGGACAAAGAGGTCTCGGAAGGCAGGATTGCGGGCCCGTTTGTGGAGTGGCCGATGGTGGATCTCATTATCTCTCCTCTGGGGGTAGTGCCCAAGAAGGAGCCAGTGAGTTCAGGTTGATTCATCATCTGTCGTGGCCGGAAGGAGGTTCGGTGAATGACTTCATCGCGGAGGAAGACTCCAGGGTCTTGTATGCGTCGGTGGATGATGCCATGGGCCTGGTGCGGGCTTGCGGAAGAGGGGCGGAGCTGGCCAAGTGTGATATCAAGTCGGCCTTTCGCCTCCTCCCCATTCATCCTGCGGATTTTTCCGTGTTGGGCATGCAGTTTGGTGGGGCCATCTTTGTGGACCGGGTTTTGCCCATGGGCTGTGCGATTTCATGCGCGCTCTTCGAGACCTTCAGTTCCTTTTTTCAGTGGGCCTTTGTGGACCGCAGTGGACACCGGCTGGTGTCTCACTATTTGGATGACTTTCTGTTTGTTGGAGTGGGTCAGTCAGGAGAATGTGGCGCGGCCTTGGGTCAGTTTCAGCTGTTGGCACAGGAATTTGGGGTGTCGCTGGCACCGGAGAAGACGGAGGGGCCTAGTTGCTGTTTGACCTTCTTGGGAATCGAATTGGATTCGGCGGCCTGGCAGGCGTGTTTACCGGGTCGGAAGGTGGCGGAGATGCAGGAGGTTTTGAGGCAGGTGATCGGTGTCCGCAAGATTGAGTTGAGGTCTGTGCAGCGCTTGCTGGGTTTGTTGAACTTTGCTTGCAGGGTGGTGAGGGCAGGGAGGGCATTCTGTAGGCACCTCAGCATGGCCATGTCGGGGGCGGTTCTTCCCCACCACCGGGTCATGGTCACGCTGGGAGTGCGGGCTGACTTGCTGGTCTGGCTGGTGTTTCTGGAAGACTTCAATAGTGTCTCCTTGGATTTCGCGCGGGACAGGATGGTGTGGCAGGTACAATTCTACTCTGATGCTGCAGGAGCAGCTGGTTTCGGGATCTTCTGGGACGGCCGGTGGTGTGCGGAGCAGTGGCCGGCTCATTGGCTGCGACAGGGCAGGAGCATAGCGTTTCTTGAATTCTTTCCCCTGTTGGTGGCACTGTTGGTGTGGGGCCCGGAATTTCGGAACAGGTCGGCGTTGTTTCATGTTGACAACAGGACAGTGGTGGACCTGGTGAACAATCAGAAGGCCAAGGACCTGCGAGTGCTGCGCTTGCTGCGAAGTTTCATGCTGCTGTGTCTGCGCTTTAATGTGCTGTTCCGCGCGCAGCATGTGCCTGGCGCGAGTAATGACATTGCGGATGCGTTATCTCGTTCGCAGTGGCAGCGTTTCAGGAGGCTGGCGCCGGGAGCGGAGGCTTGCAAGACAAAGGTGCCGGAGGGTATCTGGGCCTGGGGGGAATGAGAGTGGTTGGTTTGGTGGAGAAGTCCATAGCAGAATCCACGAGGCGGGCGTACAGGTTGGCGTAGTCTGAGTTTGGGGCCTTTTTGGGCTGGACGAAGGGTGCATGACGGATGCCGAAGGATGTTTGTGAACAAGGGGTGGTGCGTTTTGTGCTGGATTGCATGGACAGAGGACTGTCTCAGACGACGATTGCGGGCAAGTTGGCAGGTGTTTCTTTTTACAGCATGGTCTATTTGTGTTTTGATCCGGCTAGGACAGATCTGCTGAGTCGTATGTTGAAAGGTTGGGGTAGGGTGAGGGCGGAGGGGGGAGGGAGGGAGTTGCCTTGCGAGGCTAACTTTTGATGTATTGGAAAAGGTGTTATGGGAGTTGCCGGATTGCTGTTATGATGGAGTTGAGGTGGCAGTGTTTCGTTTATTCATGGTGTGGATGTTTTATGGGGCGTTTCGGGTGTCGGAGTTGCTGGGGTCGCGTGGGGCACCGGGGAGGATGTTTTCGGATGTGCGTATCCGGCTGGGTATCTGGTTGGGACATACCAAGACGGATCAGGTTGGTCGTGGCAAGTGGGTGTGGCTGTCGGAGAGTGGTTGTCCAGCCGTGTGCCCGGTGCGTGAGTGGTTGGGTTTTTGTGGACGAGTGCAGAGGTCGGCTGGGGAGATTCTTGTACATGCTTCCTTGCGGCGTGTGATGCCCTTTAAGTTGTTGGCAGTGTTACGTTTGGCTTTGAGGAGGCTTGGCAAGGATCCTGCGCGTTTTGGCACGCACTCGTTTAGGATTGGGGCAGTCACAGCCGCGGCAGGGTTGGGTTGGTCGGTCATGGGAGAGGATCCGGCGGATTGGTCATTGGCGGTCGCGCTGCTGTGAACGCTACGTGCGCAAGTAGTGGGGGGGGGGGCGCGGGATAGGTGAGGGCGGCTGCGGTTGTTGTTGCAATTTTGTTTTGCCGTGGCACTAATCTTCTTCTCTTCGTAGGTTGTGTTCGGGGGCCGGGGGCCAAGACGGTCACCTGGATTATGGGACACTCGTTTGTGCACTGGGCCTCCAAGTATGCGGACAGGCAGGTGTACGGTCGTAGCCTGGGCCTGAGGAGCAGTCATCATGAGGTCCAGTGGTGGGGTAAGAGCGGAATGCGCTGGGGTGAGTTGTTGCCATGGCTCACGAAGAAGGTGTCACAACTGGGCTGCCTGGACATGCTTGTAATCCATTTTGGGGAAAAGGACTTGGTAAGACAATCGGGGGTGTCCTTGTTACACCTGATGCAGCGGGACTTGGAGGCAATGAGGAGCAATCTGGCTGGCGCCTGTATTGTTTGGACTGAGTTTATACCACGAAGGATCTGGAGGGGGGCACTTAAGCCCGCGGCCATTGAGAGGGCCCGCCGGAAATTGAACAGGGCTATGAGACTTTTCTGTGCTGATCATGAAGCTAAAGTGCTGGCTCATGGCGGGATCAGGCTGGAGGAGCCACTTCTCTTTCGAGATGATGGCGTGCACCTTTCCCACAAGGGGAATGCGTACTACCTTATGGAGTTGCGGGATTTGCTCAGTTTCCTGTGGAATGAATCGATATGGTGTAGGTGTGACTGAGTGTGAAAGGTGCACGAGTGGTGGGGCAGGTAACCACCCTCTGGGGGTTCCCTGGGTGGCGGGACCTGGGAGGGGTTGGGAGTCCATGACGGGCAGAATCACCCTTCCGGGAGGGGGTTACAGGTGCAGGATGGGGGTGTGGTAGATGGGAGTGCGATGGATGGAGATGATGGAGGAGTTTGGAAGTGAAAGGGGGAAGTGAATGGTATACGCGAAGAGGTCGTGGTGTGAATTGGGAGTGGCTATTGGAGTATGAGAGTGGATGATGGTTGAGAGACAGGATGTTTGGGGGGATTGTTAATTGTTAATGATATCATGTTGATTTTGGCTGTCATGCCTCTCCTAATAAATTGCCTTTTACGCTAACTGATGAGTGGAGTGGTTATTGCGCGATGCAGCCCCCGGGGAAAGCAGGTCGGCAGACCAGTCTTTTCACTGGGGTGTTCGCGCGATAGGGCGGGCAGGAAGTTAGTTTAGGGGGTGGGATTAGGGGGTGGGGGGTTAGGAGGTTACTTAAGGGGACAGGAGGGGAAGGACTTCCTCTTGCTGTCCCCAGTGCCTCAGGGATTAGGTTAGTTTGTCCGCCCACCCACCCTACAAGGTTTAAAGGAGTGGGGGTACTGGGCGTTTTTGTTTAACGAGTTGTGAGGCAAGCCTATTTAGGACAGGTTTGCACGGGGGTGTTTGCGGGACCTGGGAGGGGTGGGGAGTCCATGACGGGCAGAATCACCCTTCCGGGAGGGGGTTACAGGTGCAGGATGGGGGTGTGGTAGATGGGTGTGCGATGGATGGAGATGATGGAGGAGTTTGGAAGTGAAAGGGGGAAGTGAATGGTATATGTGAAGAGGTCGTGGTGTGAATTGGGAGTGGCTATTGCAGTACGAGTGGATAATGGTTGAGAGACAGGATGTTTGGGGGATTGTTAATTGTTAATGATGTCATGTTGATTTTGGCTGTCATGCCTGTCCTAATAAATGGCCTTTTACGCTAACTGATGCGTGGAGTGGTTATTGCGCGATGCAGCCCCCGGGGAAAGCAGGTCGGCAGACCAGTCTTTTCCCTGGGGTGTTCGCACGATAGGACGGGCGGGCAGGAAGTTTGTTTAGGGGGTGGGATTAGAGGGTGGGGGGTTAGGAGGTTACTTAAGAGGACAGGAGGGGAAGGACTTCCTCTTCCTGTCCCCAGTGCCTCAGGTATTAGGTTAGTTTGTCCGCCCACCCACCCTACAAGGTTTAAAGGAGTGGGGGTACTGGGCGTTTTTGTTTAACGAGTTGTGAGGCAAGCCAGTTTAGGACAGGTTTGCACGGGGGTGTTTGCGGGACCTGAGAGGGGTGGGGAGTCCATGACGGGCAGAATCACCCTTCCAGGAGGGGGTTACAGGTGCAGGATGGGGGTGTGGTAGATGGGTGTGCGATGGATGGAGATGATGGAGGAGTTTGGAAGTGAAAGGGGGAAGTGAATGGTATACGTGAAGAGGTCGTGGTGTGAATTGGGAGTGGCTATTGGAGTACGAGAGTGGATAATGGTTGAGAGACAGGATGTTTGGGGGGATTGTTAATTGTTAATGATGTCATGTTGATTTTGGCTGTCATGCCTGTCCTAATAAATGGCCTTTTACGCTAACTGATGCGTGGAGTGGTTATTGCGCGATCACCTACCTGGGGAACATTGGGAAGTAAAGGAACAGGAGATCTTGCATAAATTAGAGCCTTTGCCCAATGAAGTGAAAGGGAATCCCGGCACCAAGCCTTCTAAATGGACACAGGAAGCAAAACCTGGAAAGCATTGCGTTCCGATCCGTGGCAAACAGGTACATCCATGGAAGCGCAAACCGCTATATGATCTGCTGGAAAATCACAAGGGTGATATGAGAGAGGAACAATAGAGCAGAGGGACACCAGTAGAGCAGAAAGATACAGGCGTACAACTGAACACAGCTGCAGGGACAGGAACAGAGGTAATTGATCAGACAGAGACAGGTAGGTATCCAAACCGACAAAGAGGAAGAGAGGGGGACACTAGAACTTAGAGACAACATAGATTCACAACCAGAAAAAGAGAAAGACAAACACTAGAACACAGGGACATGAGCAGAGGGACACAGACACACAACCAGATAAGGATATGGTGAGAGGACCACTAGAACAGAGGGTCAAAAACACACAACCAGATAAAGATATATAAAGAGGAATGATAGAGAAGAGAAGAGGGATACCAGTAGAGCACAAAGATTCAGGCACACAACTGAACAAAAATGCAGAGAGGGAAACAGAGCAAATGAACAGAGAGACACAGGTACAAAACCTGACAAAGAGGAAGAGAGGGGGAAACTAGAACTTAAGAGACATGAGCAGAAATACACATGCACAGAATCAAACAAAGAGAGAAACACTAGAACCCATGGACACGAGGAGAGAGACAAACACACAACTAGGCAAAGATACAACATAGAGAGGAATGCTACCACCAGGAGGCACTACGTGTAGGGCTGCAGGGGTGCTGCTGCAATACCAAAATACCCACCATGGAGTTTAGAAGTGAATGAGCAATATAACCCCTTAACATTTACTGTAAGTTCATAGACAGAGGTCAAACGCCTGGCCATGCCTTTAGACAAATCAATGCTTATTCTTTTAACCTGGAGATTGGTGTTTTCTTTACTGTCTCCATTAGCTGTTAGGGAACCAGAAAAGAAGCACTTTTTGTAATTTTGAAGTGTGAAGGAAACAACGATTTTACTAGGATCAAAACAAAGTCACAAGACTTTACATGGTGATGCACACAACAAATATTAGCTGATAACAGATTTCCACAAATATTATTGTTTGTGCTGTAGGTAGTTTCACAAGTAAAACTGGATATTTGTGCACATGTAATGCCAATCTCGATGGAAAATGTGCTGTCTGTAAATGACTGTGCTACTACACAGTCCTCTAGTAGTATATTTGTGAGAGTGTGCCCTAATACATATCTGGCTACACCCCTCTCCTGCTGAAGGGGCGTGGCTCATTTGTAACACTTGCTCTTTGTGTGATGTTTGGATGTTTCACAACCCATGTGACTTCAGTGCAGTTACCTTGATGGCAGCACCCCCACTCTGAAAACTGAACCAGCACCATTGCTAGAAAGCAGGAAAGAAAGGATAAGGCACACAACCAAACAAAGACCAAAGGCAGACCTTGATCAGGCTGAAGCCTATATTTCAAGCTGGCTCCTTGCAGGAAGCAACACACATGCTTCATTAAAAAAACTTAAAACCGTCCGTCGGTCGGACGCTCATAAATGGTTTTCTCACGACCTTAGGGCCCAAAAACTAGCCATCCGCCAAAATGAACGGAAATGGAGGAGAGCTTACGATCCTCTTGAAAAAACTCGCTACCTGGCTGCTCGAGCAGATTATATGAAATACCATTATCCTACCTAAAGCGGCTTTCTTCTCTAGCATAATAGAACACTCAGACAATAAATCCAAGGATATCTTTGCTATCGTCAATAAGCTCGCTAACTCGGAAAGAACTTTGCCCAAGCCATTGGTCACTCAGGACCTTTGCAACTCCCTGAATCAATATTTCCTTGATAAAATTGCTACTATTAAATCCAGCATTCCGACTATGGCCCCCTCCACTCCCCTCCCCGCAATTCCCCCCAGCACCCACTCCCTAGACCATTTCCCTCCTCTCGACGCACTTTCTTTACAAGCCCTTTTGACTAGGGTTAAATCTGGCTCTCTTCGCGAGTGCTGCCCCCTCACATGCTAAAAAACATTTATTCGGTATTATCCCCTCCGATCTTGACGCTTCTTAATGCATTTCTATCCCAAGGCGTGGTCCCCAAACCTTCAAGGAGGCGGTCATTGTACCCCTTTTAAAAAAAACAGGGGCAGACCCCTCAACTCCCTCCAATTACAGGCCAATTTTCCTCCTCCCCTACTTGGCTAAGGTACTGGAGGCCCATGTCACTTCACACCTTTCAAACTTCATCGAACAATCCAACTTCCTGGACCCCTTCCAAGCTGGATTTCGACCCGCCCACTCTACTGAGACAGTCATCACGGCTGTCTTGGACTCTCTCCGCAATAACGCCAGATAGAGGAATCACCCAGGCCCTGGTCCTGCTAGATCTTTCGGCTCCGTTTTACACGGTCGATCATAACATCCTTCTCGACTGTGTCAAACAGGCCGGGATCTGCGACTCAGCCTACAGTTGGATCAGGTCCTTCCTCAGCGACCGTACCCAAGCTGTCTGCCTGGTCCCTTTTTAGCCCCTAAACTTCATACCTCTTGCGGGGTCCCTCAAGTCTCCTCGCTGTCCCCCCTCCTGTTTAACCTTTACATGTTCCCTCTGATTCAGTCCCTCAAAACATTCAAAGCCGTCACCTTCAATTATGCGGATGATCTACAACTCATCTTCACCATTGACAATACCTCTGATTCAATCCAGGAGTTTCAGAGCACTATGCTCCACATCCGTCACTGGATGGATTCCAACCAGTTGAAACTAAACCCCGGTAAGATCGAACGGGTCCTTAACGGTAAAATCAACTCTTCTGGGGCCCGCACTACTGGCCATCAGAACTTGGCTCCCTCCCCACCCCCTCCGCCTCCGTCAAAAGTCTGGGGGTGTTCATCGACAAAGATTTGTCATTAAGAACCCAAGTGAGCACAGTTGTGTCCACATGTTCTTCCAGCTTCGGAAGATTAGGAAGATAAGCCGGATGCTCACCCAGCCAGCCCTGATCCAGGTGGTGATAGCCCTTGTACTATCACACCTGGACTACGCAATTCTATTTATTTGGGCCTCCCTATCACCCTCAGTAAGCGCCTTCAGATGGCTCAAAATAAGGCAGCCAGATTGATTCATCGACTGCCACACTGGCAGTCAGCAAGGCCCCTTCTAAAACAACTTCACTGGCTTCCCATCTCTCAACGAGTTACATTTAAAACGGCCTGCATCATCTTCAAATCCCTCCATGTCCGCAGCCCTCAATTTATCATCGACCTCCTACCCAGATACATTCTCTCTCGTAACCTCCGATCTTCCAATCAAAATCTCTTGACCATTCCACCTTATAAACTTCAACGCCAGGGAGGCCGCAGGTTTGCCACTCTTGCCCCCAAACTATGGAACCTCCTTCCCTCAGAAATCCGCTCTTGCACCAACCTTTTGATATTTAGGAAACAACTCAAAACTTGGCTATTCACCCAGGCCCATGCTTAACTCTCTCTTTATTCTTAGCATCTGTCAGTCAGCGCCATGAAACCCCTGGGTGTACGAGCGCTATTCAAAACTTTGTTAACATAACATAACAAAGAGAAAGAGAAGAGAACACTAGAACATAGAGATGCAATCAGAGACACACAGGCACACAACCAGACACAGGTACAAAGAGAGCATCACTTGAACATAGGGACACTAGCAGAGAGGCACAGACACACAACCAGACAAAGGTACAAAGAGAGCATCACTTGAACATAGGGACACAGAGAGGCAAAGGCACACAACAAGACACAGGTACAAAGAGAGCATCACTTGGACATAGGGCCACTAGCAGAGAGGCACAGGCACACAACCAGACACAGGTACAAAGAGAGCATCACTTGAACATAGGGACACTAGCAGAGAGGCACCGGCACACAACCAAGTCTTCATCAGCTCAGACTTTTCAATTAGCGGCAGGGCTGGACGAGAGAGCCTCTGCAGATTACAAGGGACAGAAACCAGTGCTGGTCGGAGGCAGAGCAGGAAAAGGCTGAAAGCGAGATGTGTATGGTTTAAAGACCAAGGAGCAGGGCTTGAACCACCTGGACTGTCCTCGTTGTCCATGCATAGGGGAAGTGCCTGCATTCCTAGGCATGAGGGCGGCTCAGTCTGGGTGATGGGACCAGATCCCTGGGGTCGACCTGGAGCCATGGCCTGCCGCCTCAATGTATTGGACAAGAAGGTAAAAATTATGAAATTCATTATTTGTTATGACACAAGCTTTTTCCATGCATAAAAGTGTCAAATAAAAAAGACAAGACATGAGACTTATCAAGATATTGCAAAAATAGAAAGGCAACATGGAAAAACAAAACTTGGTAATAGAATTTTTTTCTGCAGTGAACTTAAAGCGCAGGATCGGCAGCCTCATTTCTCTTCCTAGTAACTGGCTGTAGATATATACTGTACTGGCGCGCACTTACGTCACATTTCTAGCATTTCCGGAATGGGTGGATTGTAGGTGAATGAGTTTCTGGTGAGAGGCACTTCCGCCATTGCAGCCTCAAGCCTGAGTGATAACAGTCATCAGTGGCAGCAGCCTGAGAGATGCCACTTGTAGCTGATGCCTTCGTGGGCTACATAACAGGTGTTCCTATCCCCAGGGGCAGATGTAAGCCAGTGTCTGAAACAGCTCTCCATGCATCGCTGCACACAAGGAGCATACGTTGATTCAGCACCTTCTGAGAAGCTTTTTCAGGTCCTTCTTACATTGCACATGGGGATGACAAATCCCGGACATGTGTTGCTCTGCTTGGGAAGGGCTTAACCTCTGTAATTGTTTTTATAGTGACACTAGATCCATAACACAGTGAAAACATTCATTCTGTTCACTAACAGACACAATAATGGCTTTGGATACTCCAGAAAGCCAAGCTGATCATCATACCTGAAACCCAAAGACGGGGGAACAGCATCAGCCCCTGAATACAATACAGGAGTGCTACATTACCTGGTACTATATACTTGCTATTGTGCAGACAGTCACACCTGTCTTGCTCCATCTGCTGAATACGTACATCTCTGTGCCTGTATTTGTTCACTTCGTATCAAAGTCTACAGTGATGGCTTTTTGAATACTTTTATATTGGTCCCTGCTTGTGCCTCGCAACGCCAATGGTGTTAGCCTAATAGCACTGGCTCTGCAACTTATCTGGTCAGTCTGGGCAATGATCACATGGTGTGCAGCACAGGTATCGGACACAGCTACCTTTTCTAAGCAGTGGTCAACCTGATGCCATCTTGCAGCACCCACACTGTGTGGGACGCGGACTAGGGCCACACAGTGATTCCTAGGGAACTGGCCTGAGATAACTCCTCTTAGGACCAAGAGAGCTCTGGAGTCTCAGGTAGCCCTAGTCAGTGCAGCCTATAATTAAAGATTTAGCACGCAGTGACCGCGCTGGTGCTGGTCCAACTTTCAGTGCATTCAGCGTCACGTAGTGAATAGCCTGGTGTTTGTAGTAGCTCTGTGGCAGCCACCGCCTGCTGCTGTCATCTGGTGCTACAGGGTTGGGCAGCAGGCAGCGGGGCGCCTGCTGCTCAGCAGTGCTGATAATCACTTTTATTAGGGTTGAGCAAGCAGTTCTATAGTCAAGGCTAGTACAGTGTCCTGGATAGCTGTAATGTGTGCCTCAGTCTCCTGATTTCTGGTGCTTTGCAGCAGTTGCAAGATCTTCTTAAAATTACTCGATGCTCCAATGGGTGTAATGTCTGATATTTCTGTTTACCTCCTCTTCATTGCTTGATTTTTGCTTGCAAGAAAGTGTCACTCATAGAAGTTGAAATGTCACTCACAATTACACTGAAATTGTGAAAATGTCACACACAACATTCTGAAACCTTGGCAGCTATGTTAAACTAATCGTAAATACTGCTACTGGTCTCCTCATTGGCATGTAGAAAATAGGCAACCCCTCCCTGAAGTAGCCATGCTGGCTCTGGCCGTGGAGCTGCATCATGTTTGAAACCATCATGCGCGTGTAACAAGAGGGAGAGAGAGGACTAGATAGCTAGTCCGAGTCCCCGAGGGTTTATATGTGATTAATCAAAGAGGACTAGGTGCCACTGGGTGGGCCCGATGATGAAGCATGCCACCAACTAGGTTGGTGGGTGAGGGCTTCATGAATACACCAACAAGGTGCCCGTGACAGAACTAATTAGAGTACTGCAACACTTTGGTCAACTTAAGCTAGTCCTCTTTGATTAATGACATATAAACCCTCTGGGACTCGGACTAGCTATCTAGTCCTCTCTCTCCCTCTTGTTACACGCATATATAGGCAGCGCACAGCTGCGAGAGTCTAACAACATCACCATGGCCGAGAACCATGGCCTTACCTTTACGGAGGAGGAGGTCAACGATATTCTCGCAGACCCCTCTTTTCAAGTTGATTTCAACATCGCTAATTCCATAGCCCAAACAACTGACTGGGAGACCCTCACTGAGAAAAAGAGAAACAGGATCCGCACCATCCTCCATGGAGTGATCCTAGCCCAATATGTCAAAACCAACACGGCCCCAAGAGGACTGATTGTCACCAACGCACCCAGGATCTTCCTAGATGACCCCACCTTCAGGAAGGACTGGGCCCAGATCGCCTGGCACTGCACCAGGGACTGGATGATACCAATTATAAAAACTGCCAAACGCCTTTCAGAAGCCATCGTAATTGAAATCCAATTAACAGAAAGCCACTTCAAAACAACCCTGACAGCCTACAAAAAGAAATTAGACGACCAAAATAAAGAAGTTAACGAGTACAAGGAGTACCTGACCCAAGCTAAAATTAAGAAATTTGAGAAAGACCTCAAAAAATGTAGCTATGCCAAAGTCTTTCCATACTCTGAAGAAGACTTTACCCCACCAGCCAATAACTCAAATGCCTCAGACTCCTCAGCAGATGACAGTTCCGCATCCAGTGACTCTAGCAACAGCTCACACAAACGGGGTGGCAGAGGCCGCCGCGGACAACGCTGGCCAAACACTTGGCAGGGAGGACAACCTGGACATTACTTCGGGCCCCCAACGAACTTTGGCCCAATGCAAAACCCCTACTTCGGATACCAGCCAATGTATACACCTGGCCCCATGCCCCTATTCCCAGGAAACCACGGACCCCACATGCCTCCTTTTTTAGGACAGGGCAGAAGAACACGCGGAAGGAGAAGACACAACCCGCAACCACAAGTACACTGGGCCGAAGACGGGAACCCAGTGAGCGCGAACACTCGCCAGAAGGCATCCAGCCAACCGGGAACCAGCAAACCATAAACCAAGCAACCCATGAGTCCATGGTGTTTAACCTTTCTAACATTTCACTGACACCCAAACAGGTCTCAGTACTAGAAAAGGGACTATCCTTCATGCCAACGACTAGATTGGACAAATTTAAACTGCACGTGGAACTGGCGGAGTTCATGAGGAAACTAAAACTCAAGGCCTTCTTCGAGAAACCCTCGAGGGACGACTCAACTCCCACTGAAAACCCTAATATCACAGGCCTGAGGACCAAATCCACCTTCACCCCGCCACCCTCCACAGTGCCCCCAGAGATCACCACTTTTGAATTGGCTGTTTACAATGATGTTGAGAACCTAGAACCTACCAACCACTTCAACAACCTGTCGAAGGAAGACAGAGAAATCATCCAGGAACTCAAAAACAATCCCTCTATCATAATAAAACCTGCCGACAAGGGAGGAGGCATCGTGCTCTTAGATAAACAGGACTATGACACCGAATGTCTTCGACTACTAAGCGACCAAAGAAACTATAAAAAATTGGAACATGACCCAACCAACCTACTACAAAGCACTATCCAGGCACTAGTGAAGACCGCCCATCAGGCGGAACACATCTCCAAACAAGAAGCAGAGTACCTCTGCCCCCAAAAGATAAAAGTACCATACTTTTACACAGTACCAAAAATACATAAAGGTATTCCCCCCCCCCCCCGGGCAGACCTATAGTGTCTGGCATCAACTCCCTTCTGGAACCCCTCTCTCGCTATTGCGATTTCTTTCTTAATCCACTGGTCCAGCAAACACCCAGTTACATCAAGGACACCAAACACTTACTACAAGTCATCAACAACACTGAATTCAACCCAGAAACCCAACTCCTGGTGGGCCTGGATATTGAAAGCCTTTATACCAGTATCCCCCAGGACGCCACCATCCAAGTCCTGAGACAGGTACTCATGGAGTCCCCATGGCCACACCGCACACCCAGAGACTTCATCCTCCAATGTGCCACAATAGCACTAAAGGAAAACTATTTTGAGTATGAGGGAAGCCTGTACCTCCAAACCAACGGAACTTCAATGGGCAGCGTCTTCACCCCCAGCGTGGCAGGACTCTATGTCCACCTCTTTGAGCAGACCCACATCACCCACAACACCAATCCCTATACCGGGAATATCCTCACATGGCGTCGATATATTGACGACATCCTTATGATCTGGCAGGGATCCGAAATAACTCTACAACGCTTCCTCACTTGGCTCAATGAAAGAGACCCATTCCTGAATTTCACAAGCACCTCAAGTGCAAGCCATTTGGCGTTCCTTGTTCTGAACATATGGGCCAAAGATGGCCAATTGATCACTACCACCTATTATAAGCCTACCTCAAGGAACTCACTCCTCCACTACACAAGTTTCCATCCCCGCCCTTTAAGGGAAAACTTACCATTTGGGCAGTTTCTGCGTATACGCAGAAACTGCACTCAAGCAACCGACTACAAAAATCAATCGGCAGACCTGTCTAAGAAACTGGAGGAACGAGGCTAACCCCGGGCCATCATTAATAAAACCAAGAAAAGAGCCAGGAACCAAAATAGGGAGGCCCTTCTGGAAACTGTACCCAAGGACAAGAGTGACCAACCCATCACGTGTGTCACCACATTCAACACAGCCTCCAATGAGGTGGCGAAGCCCATACGCAGAAACTGGAAGATCCTTAACTCTGGACAACGACAATGGGAAACCCCTAGGTTTGCCTACAAAAGGTGCAACAACCTGAAAGACCAACTCGTGAGCACCCGCCCCAGACCCCTGACCAATAGAGAACCCAACACTATCCTGAAAGCGTGGGGCCTACCTAAAATTTCTGGACATTATCCATGCAATGACTGTAGCGTGTGCCATCTTACCAGCCATACGAAAACATTGATACAAGAACCAGACAAAGTGTGGACTCAACGCAGCCACACAAACTGTAATTCATGTAACGTGATCTACCTACTTACCTGCAGATGCGGCCTCCGATACATCGGTATGACCGCCCGCAAAATAAGGACTAGAGTCACAGAACACAGGAGCACAATCAGGTGCAAGAAGAACATTAGCAAATTGACCAGTCATTTCATCACCCAGGGACACACCCCCAATGACCTGACCTGGACCATCATCGAACAACTACCGGAACTGGCAGTGGATAATGAGAAGAAATTACTCAGTAAGGAACAACGCTGGATATATCGCCTATCCACCCAAACCAATGGCCTCAACGACGGCATACCGTGGAACTCAGTCACACCCTAGACCTACACTAGTCACAGTTACCTCGCCTTTGTACAGTGGTGAGTCCCCCGTGCCATAGTCCCTCTGTACATAGACATAGATCATGCTCCCCCTTTATGTGCACCACTAGGCTGCCATAATCATGGGCACATGCTTAAACCCCCTTAATATTGCCATGTCAACTTTAGCGCGCAGCGCATGTGCATTACGCAGTGATTAACTGGCCGAACCACTCTGGGACGCGGCGCGTCTCACAGGCATGTTTCCCCAACATTAGCGCATACGTGGCCAACGCTGATCCCTTTGCGCCTGCGCAGATAGACCTCGCCACACCTAACACGGGTGTTGCCACTTTCTCCGTACCAACGGCGGCATATATTACCTGCTAAATAGTTGCTACATATACTTTAATTACTTTATCGCGCTATCATACTGAGCATGCGCAAAAGACTAGTGTGCAAAGCATGAGCATGAGCAGTAACATTATAATCACGCTATCATACTGAGCATGTGCGAGAGACTAGTGTGCAAATCATGAGCATGAGCAGTAACATAACAATCGCGCTATCATACTGAGCATGCACGAGAGACTAGTGTGCAAACCACGGACATGAGCAGCAACAACACAAAGGGGTAGTCTTTCCACCCTGACTATTCCCACAGGTGCAAAAAATCAAGTGGGGAAGGGTCACTTGTCCTGCATGAACCACGGTATGCAGGAAATCTTACAAAGGTGTCTCCAATAAAAAACCCTCATGCACGTGTTGGGTAGCGTGGTAAGCGGTGTATCTTGATTCTCCGCTCTTTATACACGTGTGTGCATAATCATAGGGTTAGTTTCGGTATGCAGCCTCCACCAGGAGGATCTTACCCTTGGTTAAAAACAGTAGTGACCCAGTGATGTGGACAATGTGCAGGAAAAATATAAAAAAATCACCCGGATAGCCAGAAAAAGAATTTTATTAGATCTGGGTTCGGGTGAATCCCGTGAGGGAATGCTCGAAGATTGTGCGTTCTGGTGAAAAATATTAGGTTTTCAGGGCGCACGAGCATTAGTGAAAATTAAAAATGGCCGACATGTTTCAGCCCACTGCCGGGATTCGGACTTAGGGGCTTTCTTCAGGACCAATAGTGGTAGGTGAGGGTGATACTAGTTTACTAAATGTTAGCAACTAAGTGTTTAGAAAAGGGAAAATTCTCAACCTGTTTCTGTTCTTCAAGGTCGCGATGTACCTATAAATCAGATGTGATATATATATACAAACAAAAGGGTAAGGGAGACACATAATGTAGTGAATTCACTACTTGACAACACAAATTAATGCGACTTAAAATGGCAATACTTCATAACCCCCAGTAATTGGCAGTGTCAACTCTCTCTTTCTCCAACAAACGTGTACCATGCAAAAAGAGGGTTTTGTAGTGATGGTGTGTCCTACAATCATGCACGGCAAGGTGGAGCTTGAATGTCTCCTTTTGGTCTCTTAACCACTACTATCAATACGATGTCATTAGGCTCTTTGTAACATGTGTACTGTAGTAAAGTCTCATGCAATAACATTATGAATTATTCGTATTTGTGACATTAACGTTTCTGAAGAATTCAGCTCATAACGTGCGCACTTTGGAAATATCTATAAACGCCCATGCCGTTTTAGTAATCGCGCTAGAAAGCATACCTGAAGTGTATGTCATTTACACCTCCTTCGGATAAAACAAGGGCTTCAAGGGGGCTAGATGTGGAGGAACGTGTAAATGTTAGCAAGATGGGAAGGATAATACTTGCGGTTTTGTAGCTGGGTTGGGTAGAAGTCGAGTACCTAATGCTTCACTCCTCGCGCCTTGGATTACGCTTCAGCTGCCTCTTGTGACCCGGAAGTAGCGGGGCTCCTCTTCCGGGTCGCACTTAAAGTCCCGAGTCTAGAGTAATAGAAAAGGAACTAGCTGTTTTCTGTTGTGTAGGATATCGGAGTTTTCGGAAAAATACCAATACTAAAAAGCGAAAATTGGGGTTGTACTAAATTGGAAATTTTGTATGGGCTGTTGATATTAAGGTCATCAAAAATTAACCAAAATGATTTATGTAAGGATTTTCTTATTCGGTAAAACAAGTCTGTTATTATGACTCTAGGACTTGTGATTATCTCCTGTATTCCGGAAGTCGTCAAGGTACCACTAGGTGGACTAAATGAAGATGTTTAATTATCATGTCGTAGTCACAGATAGGTGAAACGCTATATGGTCAGCTATGTACTCGGATATTAGAAGGGACCACATTGGTGCTTTTGGGGCTGTGAGAGAAATACATGGTCATATTAATGCTTCCATAAATGAGTGAATAAAGTGTATACCAAGACGTCTTATGTTTCAAGTTTGCAGTTCTTATCTCAGCACACTCAACCAGAAAATATTATCATTCAGACCTCTCGTGTCTGTCCCCAATCGATGTATCCAACGTTGTTCCTTTTCATAAAGGATCCTTTCGGCATTACTGTCCTTTGTCTCTAACGTTTCGAGGACGACCCAATTAAGTTCGTCCACTGTGTGGTTCTTTTCTAGGTAATGACAGGCCATCTTCGTTGTACTCTTTTTACATTTTACGTTGCTCCTGTGTTCCCCAATCCTTTTTTTTACTTTTCTGCACGTCATACCGATGTAATTTAGCAGACAAGGGCAGGTAATCATATATACTACATGACTGGTGTTACAGTTAGTGTGTCTCCGTATCTTCCATTTGAAATTGGGAAGTAGTTGTAATTCTGTTGTTGGCTGAGTCAAACTGCAAACTGAGCACGAACCGCACGGGTAATGACCAGTGATCGGGGGATTCCCCCAAAGATTTATTCTTTCCTGTTGTTTGACAGGAGGTGGTCTTGTATGAACCAAGATATCTTTTAGATTTCGGCTCCGTCTGTTGGCAAATCTTGGTTTTGGCCAAGAAAGAGTGCCGGATGTGAGAATCTTCCAGTTTTTGTTGATGATCTTCTTGACTTTGTCAGTTACTGGACTGTAAGTAGTGACACATGTAGTTAGGCTCTCTGGTTCTGTTTTTGTTGTTGTCTCTAATAGGCCTTCTCTGTTTTGGTTATGGGCTCGTTTTTTGCACTTATTTACCACTCGCCTCGGGTAATCTCGATCTTTTAGTTTTTCACACAGATCTTCTGCTTGGGCCCGATATTCATTGTTCTTGCTACAGTTCCGCCTTAGTCTTAAGAACTGGCTGTAGGGAAGATTTTCCCTCAGAGGACGAGGATGAAAACTCTTAAAGGATAAGAGACCGTTCTTTGCTGTTTCTTTGAAAAAGGTGCGCGTTTGTAGATATCCAGCTTCTGCGTAAATCGTGATATCAAGGAAGTCTATGCTCCTCTTGTCTGCATTGTACGTGAACTTTAAGCAGTTGTCTCTTGTGTTTATCCAGGTATGGAAATCTTTGAGTTCTTCTGCGTTTCCTTGCCAAATTAGCAGAATGTCGTCGATATACCGCTTCCAGAGCAGTATATGACGAATATAAGGGTTGGATTCTGTGTGAATATGTGTCCCTTCGAAGGTGCTCACATATAAACCGGCCACGCTTGGGGCAAAAGTACTGCCCATCGAGGTTCCATGGCATTGCAAGTACAGGGTCTCCTTATATTGAAAGTGGTTCTCCGTGAGGGCGAGGCGGCAACATTCCAAGACAAAGTGCCTGGGGGTTTTGTGTGGCCAGTCTGTGTCAAAAAGTATTTTTTCTAGCATCTCAAGCGTCTCTTGTTGGGGTAGGCTCGTGTAGAGACTCTCTACATCGAGTCCTACCAGCATCATGGAGTCAGGTGAGTATGTGACATCCTTCAGTAGATTCAACAGATCTCTAGTGTCTTTTAGGTAAGTTGGTGTTTTCTGTACCATTGGTTTTAAGTAGTGGTCCGCAAACTGTGAGAGGGGCTCTAAGACTGACCCGATGCCTGAGACGATCGGTCTTCCAGGAGGTGGTATTCGGGCTTTATGTATTTTCGGCAACGAATAAAAATAGGGAATTTTTGGATTCTTTGTTACCAGAAAATCAGCTTCTTTTTTGGATAGCCAGTTATGGGCTTCTGCTTCCTCAATCATCATCCTTATAATGGTTTGTAATTTGTTGGTAGGATCTGTAGTGAGTTTCTTGTAAAACATTTCGTCTGACAGTAGGTCAAGGCACTGTCGGTCGTAGCCAGCTGCAGATAGTATGACTACACCTCCCCCTTTGTCAGCTGGCTTGATTATGATTTGTCCATCATTTCTCAATTCATCCAGTGCTTTCTGTTCTGCTCTTGTTACATTTTGAAAGGGTCTCTGTTGGTTCAATGCTAATTCGTCTATCTCTCTCATAATTGCTTGCTCAAAAGTGGCAATTTCAATTGGAATTTGAGAGTTCAGTGGGCAGAAGGTGGACTTATTTCTCAAGGATGTGTCACCGTCTGGGATGTATTTCGGTTGATCCTTGAAGAAGGCTTTCAACTTCAGTGTACGGCAAAATTCTGCCAGTTCACATTTCGTTTTAAAGATATCGGTTTTTGGGGTCGGGACGAATCCTAGGCCTTTGTTGAGGATGCCTTCTTGTTCTTTTGTCAAGACTTTGTCAGTTAAGTTCACGATGAGGGAGCAGTGTTGGGTTTTGTTACGCTCCTCGTTTGAACCTGACGTGTTTGGTCGGACCAAGTTATTCCTCGTTTCTTCCCTCGTTGTTGTTGAGGTTGGCCTCTCCCTAAAAAAGGAACCCTGGGTTGGAAATTCTGTCCTTGTTGATGGGGTCCTTGTTGATTCATTGGAGGGGGGCCTGGGAAAAAAGGGTTCATCCAGCTCTGGTATTGAGGATTGAAAGGTTGGAATGGAAACCCTTGGTGATCCACCTGAAAAAAGGGTGGACGCCATGTGTTCCGGCCTCTTCGGTTGCTTCTCCTGTTTTGTTGTCTACCTCTATTGTAGTTGGGGAATTCGTCACCACTTTGATCCGACCCATCAACTGAGGATCCACTAGTTGATCCATAATTTGATGCATTGTCATTAAATTTGTGATCCTTATTACTATAAGGGTGGATGCGTTCCAGAGAGAACCTTTTCAGCTCTTTTGCCAGCTTTTGTAGCTTTGTCTGCTTTTTGCATTAAAATAAGGAAATTGAAGGGTCAGATATTTCCTACTCCCCCCCCCTTGATTAGCATATTCCCACAGGTGCTCATCATTACCTTGTTAACCATAGTATAAAAAGCCCACATGTCGACAGGCTCATTCTACCGGAGGACGACGGCGGGACAACAGGTACAAGGCAGGCACTGACCAGAAAGACTGTGAGTATGACAAACCTGATAAGCCTCCAAACAACAAACTGGGTAAGCGCTTCTTTCCTTACAGGCCCCTAACCCCTGCAGCCTATCTCTTTTTCTCCCATAGGGACATCCCCTTACCGCTTCCCTCCAGGAAGCCTTGGCTAATAACCCAAACCGTAAGAACAATTTTCTTGCACCCTGCCACACTAAGTCAACTCCTTACAGTGTGATTTTCGTGTTTTAGCCACACCACGCTCCTAATTAGTCGCGTATTTTCACTCTGATGGCACCACCAGTACCATCACACCTAGCCGACTATAGTCCTCTCATCTTGCACTATAGATCCGGCCACCAAAGCATTGTTGACCATATGTCTAAATTGACTACTGACTCTCTCTATAAATGTTTTGTCCTTGTCCTTAATGTTTGTTTGTACAGGTATGCATGAGAAGGGAATCCCCCTCTCACATATAGAAAAACGCCTTAGTGAGTGTATCACATAGTCTGTACCACAACACTAAGTCTGTTTTATTTCACCACACCTTTTAAAAAACGGTCCTGAGGAAAGCCAGAATACTCTAAGGCACTGGGTGAAACATGTCGACCATCTGAAGGATGCAGGGGACAGTAACTCGCCACCCTTACGCGTCCTGTAGCCTTACTTTTAACCGCTGGTGACGGCCCAGTTATTAAAATTTAATTTACCCTCGGGTACTGGGACCACCACCAAGCCGTTTTAAATCACAACTCACTCAACCTCACTCACTGCACTCTCAGCAATATACCAGCTCCGCTGTAATCAGGCGTCGTAGCACACCCGGGACATACTAGGTGTCACTGGGTGGGCCCGATGATGAAGCATGCCACCAACTAGGTTGGTGGGTGAGGGCTTCATGAATACACCAACAAGGTGCCCGTGACAGAACTAATTAGAGTACTGCAACACTTTGGTCAACTTAAGCTAGTCCTCTTTGATTAAAACCATCATGCGTCACTTAAACAGACATCAGAAACAACCCTGCATACCTAGACCAGAACTTGGCAATCTCAGGTGGACAGTGTGCACAGGAAGCCAAAACATTGCCAAATTGGAGACCAGGAGACGCTGCACCAAAAGACTGGAACGCTGCCCTCTATAGGGGTCTGGAGCAGCATCCAGACTGACCTAAAAACTGCTCAAATCCTGCGGTTCAGAAGATCCTCAAGAAGTCCTTGTTCACTAAATACTGCCAGCTTACTTGTTGGTTACCCATCTAAACTATACCATGGGCTCCTGACATTTATAGCTCCATTGCTTCGCCAGACACATTCATGCTTTAGAAGTACTTCTACATCTATTTTGTAATCATGAATTACATAAATGATTCTCGTTTGGATTTAAATGCATGCAAATTTCTTTTGTGGGCATTCTAAATCTGCCATGGCTTTAGCTGTTTTCAACCCGCATTCTCCTATACGTTTACTAGGTGAGGGTAGTTTATCCTACTCACTGAAATTTGTGTGAAGAAAGCTTGCAGTCATTCTGCCCATGCTAACGTGTTGATGCGTGTTGGCAAAGCGTGGACTGTTGCTGTGCTTTACTGGTCTTCTGCACAAAAAAAAAAAATAATCTGCAGACCGTGGTATATACCTGCCTGAGAGGGAAGCTTGCACTGCTTCCTCTTATGTTGCCTTGTGCCCCTCCTGTTAGGAAAGTGCGCATGCTTGATGCACATCTCGTAATTGTGCTGTCTGCATTAGGGAATCTTGTGCCGTTGATGTACATTTCTGAAAAGGTGAAGCTCGAATACTCTTGCATGTGCAAAATATTGAACTTGTATTGAATTATTTTCTTTAGCAGCAGCCATGTTTTGTATACGGAGATTTACGAACTGACTCGTGTTTTAGAATGCAGCTATTAATGTAGTCTGTTTTGGGCTCGTATGGGCCTGTGTGCCTGCAGCAGAGAAGTGGTTATTGTTTTGATTGACATGTGTGGTCTTTTTCCTTCACTCCATAGAGACCATCAACCTTGATGGCAGTGGAAGGCTCTCCTTCCCGGAGAAAAACCAGGGCCCGGTCAGGCTGGCAGTGTTCGAGGGCTGGTTCTTCTCATAGAGTCTGTGATCTGCTAGGCGGGGTGTTGGCTCCTCGGCATTGTTCGTGGGATACCCTGAAAGGCCTCAAGATGCCGCCCTGTGATTAATGTTGCCTTAAAAATCTGATTAGATGTTATCTCTGGCCACCGTAAATGACCAGCCCATCCATTACCAAGCAGTCTGTTCTAGTCGCTTACACTAGGCACCAGGTCCTGGCTGCGGCGATACCAGTCTCAGCACTGAAGTGTAACATATTAGTTGATGCACATATTTTCGAGATTCGAACCGCCAACTCCCATGCTACTGTGATGCCAGCACAGGGTGCGGAAAAACTGCCCATTCAGGCAGGTATATTTCCTTATCTCGAAACAGAAGTGAGAATAGCTCAGCAGGTGGGGACACTTCTTGCTCGATCTGGCTGGAGCCCCGTGATCATAAGCCATGAAGCAAAGGACATACATGCTTCAGAATATTGCCTATCAGTACATAAATCAGAATACCTACGCAGTGTATCCTCTTCTTTTCATGTTTGTGTTCTTCTATTTCTCTAAATTAACCGTAAGCGCTTTATGTATTCAGTCGCTACTTGTATATGATGCCATTGAACACAGTGCCCCATGCCCTCTAGTGGGAGATGCAGTGACATCCACCTTCATGAGCCTCCTTGCAAATAGATGCGTGTGAAATAGCAGCACGTTGGTTGTGCAGTGCAATAAATACTGCCTTACTTTCCCCCGGGTAGATTCCATCTCTGGGACTCTCACAGACTTCCTTGCCAGACTAATAGTTATCGCCCAGCTGTGGAACAAACTCATTTAAAAACAGGAACAGCCAATGCCAATTGATTGGGCTTTTGTATAGTGGATAATGTTAGTCATCATCAATGCTACACGGAAGGGGTAGCACAAGGCCTTCCCACGCTCAGTCTCGTTCTGCTGAGGAACAGGGCTTTAACTGGGCCGGGTCCTGCCGGTGTAGTTCTAAAAAGCATGCACTGAGACGGGTCCCTATTGGGCACTCTATTTTGCCCTCACCCTCAGGGTGAAAAAAACAATCTCAACTCTGCAGCAGTGCCACCCTTCGCTGCCTTTAATGCAACTTTAAAGAGCCTTGTTATCATTCTTTCAAAGTCTCATCATTTTAGAACTGACGCATTTTCAATATTATAAACTACGGAGCCATAGTTGTCGCTTATGTATCTTGAGCAACTAACATCAATTGACAAAGCCAATAGTGCTGGCTTGTTGTAGGTATAATGTTACTTGCTGTATTATGTCTCTGCGGTACAAAAGGGGGTGGTGATGGACGGAGCATCTGAACCAATCAAACACTCACACCCAGTCAAAAGATCTGGGTTTGATCCATCACCGTTCTTTAGCCCACTCTGCCACCCCAGTTCAGACATGGCTATATGCAAATCAGTCTGACCCTGTGCCTCATGGGAACAGTCCAGCCCGAACTGCCAAGCCATGCCTACACCGGACCGGAAACAAGCTTCCGAGGACCGGTTTCTGGCATTCCAGCCGTCTTCAGCCCGGCTTACTTGAATCCAGTGGCAAAGTGAGCAAGGGATTCACGTCTTCATTATGTATCTGGATGCAATGACAGACGCATCAAAATACCAATCGGGAGAACATACTCTGCTAAGCACAGGCTATTAGCTTAGGTATTTTAAGCCACGGCCTCAATGACATCGACCATGCCCCTTTGAGAAACCCCCCTAACCCCAACCCAGTTTTTGTATCACACTTAAAGCCCTGATGAAGATCATTTTAAACCTGTCGCCATGATCATGTTAAACAATAATAGGCCTCGGCCACCGACCTAATTTGAGGCCCCGGCATTTGAACCTATACAAATTATAAAGACAAACCAGAATGTCACCCCCACTCAAGATTAGAAAGAGAAATAGTTTGACGATTTATTTAATTCATTTTTGTCCACCTAGGGATTTTATTCAGGGGACTCAGAATTATGTAGTTGTAAGCCAGGAGAGAGATTTTTCCGGTTACAGAGGACTCCTTCCAGGCATCTGACAGCAAAGCTATCTCTTAGGGGTGAAATAATTCCCACAGGCACGTTCCGGAGAGCTCTTCCTCGGGTTACAGGGTCTTCAGGCAACCCTATATTCTTCAAGATGAAGCCCAAAGCTTTGTCTCTTCTGACCACATTCTGCGAGACCCCTAGAGGCCTGAGGGCTGCCCCAGTCACATGACACAATGCTGAGGGCTAAGTGAGGATCTGAGTAGGAGGCTGCAGAACAACTTATCATGGAGCTCAGGCGGATTCAGTTCGGGAATCCCAAAGAAGCTCTACATAGTAAGCGAAAAATTAGGAGCAGGATGCACTGGTACTGTCTTCATAATCGCGGATGTGATCTGTGGACCTCTTTAAGGCATTAGCTACTCAACTACATTGGAATAAATGCAAGAGCTGAGCCTTCAAAATGTAAGTCATACAACCAGGAAACTCTGCTGGAGAATAACTATAATCACACAAAACTATTGAGTTAATGAGATGATTTCTAATTGCATACAATGTTCTATCTATATTTTGTTTTACACTACCTGCACATTTTGTAGTGCTTTCTGTGTATATATAATGTGGTAACAACCAACGTACATATTGGGTTAAGGTGTTTTGGCAAGTGTGGCAGAGCTATACTTTCATTTTGGGTCCTATTCTTCAGCCTTAAATCTGCCCTGTGTCTTCACCAAGTCTCTGAGCTCATTCACGGGACTTCTCCACAAGCTGGTGATCTCTGTCCATTCATGCCTGAAAGACTGGATGATTCATAAAGGGTCATGCATAATGTCACTTCTCGGGTATGCAAGGTGCTCTGTCATCTTGGATTCTTTGTAAACTTGTCCAAACCCCCTCTCATACCAAAGTGGGCTCACCCATTTATCGACTCCTTCTCCGGGACAGATCTGTGTGCGGTATTTATACCCGATGCTCTGGCTCGCCTTCAACTCAAGTATCATTAAAATCATTTTAAACACTGCCCTGTTGTCACTAACAGTAACAGCAGCCTGGTGACTCTTGCAGCATCAGAGGCTCGCATCTCATCGGTGATAGTGAGGCCCGTGCTGTCTCTAGATGCTGCTCTGCACTCTGTCACGGACTCCGGAACTTGTATTTGCATAAGCTGATCCCTCCTTAAAAACATGGTAAAATTGGCTTATACCGAATTGGAAAATTAAATTTACTTGTAAGTCCCTAGAAATGTTGTTCTACATGTACCCAAGGACTGTAAATTAAAGGCTGCCAATGGGGCTGCAACACTTATTGTGCCACCCACGTAAGTAGCCTATTTAAACATGTACCAAGGCCAGGGCCTGTCATTGAGTCTGCCTGTGCAGTTGTAAAACTGCCACTTTGAGCTGGCAAAAGGAACCTTTTGCCAGGCCTAAAAATATTCCCTTTTGCTACATATGTCACCAGGATGTCACCACTAGAGCAAGCCCTTTCCATAAGGCAGGATGCAGTATGCAGAGTGCAGTGTATTTAAATGGTTTGGAATATACTTTTAAGTTTTATATGTCCCGGAATAGGCAAGGCTGAATTGCTACCCTTGTTCTTTGTGTGATTCTTGAATTGTTCACAATCCCATGACTTCAGTGATGTACAGGCAACATTGATGGCAGCACCCACACTCTGAAAAGTTTTCCAGTGCCAATGGCCTGGGTGCCTTTATGTGAATTGTTAATGCTTTCTGGCTAGGGTGCCATGTGAAACATTTCCATGCCAACTGGCAGCCGGGGTGATTATGTGTGACGTTTCCATGCTTTCTGGCCTGGGTGTTCATGTGCGACGTTTCCATAGGCTCTGGCCTCAGTGACCTGGAGGCTCATTTGTGACATTTCAATGCTTTTTGGCCTGGGTGCTTATGTGTGCTATTTCCATAGTTTCTGGCCTCAGTAACCTGGAGGCTCATTTGTGACATTTCAATGCTTACTGGCCTGGGTGCTTATGTGTGACGTTTCCGTGCTTTCTGGCCTGTTGTGATCAGGCCTGGGTCAGTGCCTAAGAGCGTATGTGTGAATCTCCAGTTTCAGGCCTCAGTTTACGTAAGATGCTTCATTTGAGCATTGTTTACAAAACTCGTAGCAGTCGGGCTCGCTCGCTGCGCTCACTCGCTGTGTGCCAGACGGGGGCTGGTCTGCCAAAATTTGCCAGGGCTGCTTTCAGTTCCCAGTCCGGCCCTGCCTACTTCCCCCACTGCAGAGGTTAAAGAGTGATGTTGCTAGTCGGAAGGCGCTGCCCCTTACATTGCTGGGAAGAGCAGCACTTTTAAAGATGATGTCGCTGCCACACTTCCTCTATGCCTTTCAAAACTCCCCAGATCTGGTCCCAGCGAGATATTTCAAGGAGATAGAGGGCCTACAGCGAGAAATACTGTGGGATGGTTGACCCCGAATAGCCTTGCACAAACTTGTACTCAGTTAGTTCTGATGGAGGATTGGGCTGCCGGACATCAGGAAATACTATTGGGCATCTCACCTAACATCCATAAATCATGGCACGTATTGTGGGGGAGGAGATCCTGCATACAGAATGGACAAGGGGCTTCTCCTGGGCAGAAACTACAACACAGCACTTTATTCAAGACCCCAACAATACCACTTAACGGGGCCAACAAAGCACTCTGCCCAGATCTGGCACCCAGCGAACCGAAGCTTGGGGTGGGAACAGAAACTCAAGTTGGCCACTCCTTTGTGTGACTCAGAACAGTTGGGCATCCTGGGGAAATCAAGAGGGTTTCACAAATGGGACCTAATTGGGATCTCAAAGATTGGAGACCTATGGATTAAGGGAGAGATGGTGTCTTTTGCCTCACTCCAGCGTGAACATGAACTAGCTGGCACTGAATATTTCATGTTCCTGCAGGTAAGGCATGCACTCAAGTCAAAACTCGCAGAGGGAACCACCCCCCCCCCAGAATCCTCCCCACTGGAAGACAGGTTACTAGATGGGTACCTCCCAGATAAAGCAAGATCCTTGACATACAAAAAGTTAATAAACAACACGACTGATCCCCTTGGGCCAATAGGTGAGCGCTGGGAGGGAGACAGACTGGAAGTAGATGATGAGGAGTGGCAGAAGGCGGTGGCCTCCCCAAGGGACATGGCGATCTCCTCCAGACTGAGCCTAGTTCAACTCAAAATCCTACACAGAGTGTATGTTTCAGGGCCCAGACAGGTGCAAATGGGGAGGGTGCCAGACGGTAAATGCAGGAGACAATGTGGCCTGGGGGGCACCTTTATTCACATAATATGGGAGTGTGGGAGAGTGCCGAATTATTGGAAGAAGATTCATGACTGTATGGGAGAGGTGTTAGAAACTGTGATTAGGCCCAAAGCTAAGCGATGTCTGTTAAATGTCTGGGAACCTACTGACTACACTAGCAAAGAAAAGCTATGGGTCAGTCTGGGTTTGATGGTGGCTAAAAGAAATATTGCACAGCTGTGGGGGGCAGAGGTGTCGCCGAAACTGGAGGCCTGGAAGGCGGATATGGACTGGTGCATGACAAGAGAGAAAACGGTATACATAGCACGCGGCTACCCCAGAAAATGGTCTGCTGTATGGGACAAATGGAATGTCTACAGGGGAAATATTTGTGCTCCCCCAGACTTACCCTCCTTGACGAACCGCTAACACCATGAAGACTTCAAGTTACTGTGTCTCATTGAAAAGCATCCTGTAAAATGATGCTGTCAAAGTTCTGTTGTCATAATATCTTCAATATCCAACTGTAATGTCGAATATGTTAAGGTTAATAAAAAGAATTATATATTTTTTTAAAGACTCTTATTCCAAAACTGTTTCCTCCTCTCCTCCCAAGCCCTACAAGGCCAATTTGCATTACACACTGGGCAATTCCTAACTTATGGACTAGTAACGTGTAATCTACTTGCCAGATGGGGTGTAACTGAAACTGAACCACCTATGCATCAGCTGACACAAACTCTCTATACCATAGGTACGGCCTAACACATCGTCACTTGGCTTTATAAAACACAAATCTAAGTGTTTCCCCTAACATTCAGCGATTACAGGACTCTTGGGAGACTGAATTTGGAGAGCCCTACAGGACAAAGAATGGATTGAGGTATTGGCTCTTCCTCCCAAGATCTCTCGGAATGCTAGATTTAAACTGATTCAATAATTTATTCTATGCCCAGTGCACCTTTCACCAGCTAGACTCCACAGAATATTCCCAGAAGTGACTTCTAACTGCTCCTGCTGATCCTCTGACACTGCTGACCTATAACACATGCCCTTCCCTTTTGTCCTATTGGACCCAAGTCTTTCAGACACCTTCTAACTGTATCCCTTCAATCTACTTGGTAGCAGGAGTCCAGACCTTTTTCTCTGTTTACAACATCAAGGAGCACATTCATGATTTATAGATTTAGCCCTCTTCTTGGCAAAAAAGCAAAATCACACTTAACTTGAAGACCCCACGCCCTCCTATGATACACACTTCAAGCACATCACACTTATAGTGGGTCCAAGCGGAAAGCAGTGCTTTACATAGGGAGGAAAAAAGATTTCTGTATTCATTCACTGGCTACTCCTTCAATCGCTTATGGGCTGATTTGGACAAGAGTCCCAGAGATGAAATGTTCCCTCTGTAGTGTCCTGGGTGCCCGCTCATTATGACTCGTCTGTTATTCCATGACTGCCCCTACAGTCGGAAAGCAGTCCCAGAGAGCCCCAGCTCACCACAACACTTTTTAGACAGGAGCACCACTAAGGCACAATGTCGCTGTCCCCTTACCCTGTATCACAATAGTCTCATCCCATTCCCCTAATGTGTGAGGGGGCTATATTTACCATTTCCCTGACCCTGGCTGAAGTTTGTTCTTTAGTCTTGTTTTTACTTGTCTATTGGATCGTAAATTGGTCATTAAGACCCACTCATCCTTACTGTGCCCTTTACTCATTGACTACATTTTTACTTTACTACATGACCCCATCCTTCACCCTAAGGAGGGCATTAATCAAATGTTTCTCCCTGCCACTTTTCGACTTGCCTCTGTACTCTAAATTCTCAGAGGTTAAGTGGTTACTGGGTAAATCCCTTCAGACCTGTTCCGGCTCCCGTCACATTGTGATGATGTTTTTCTTTCGAAGTTTAATGTAACACAAGTCCTTGTTGGGATTTTACAAAACAAAGCCACTGGATAGTTCTATTGTGTTGTAAAAACCAAAAGTAGCGCAGCGCATTGTGCTGCCTTCTGGTACATTGCATCAGGGAGGCATTCCATGGGTGGTCCATAGGCGTTCCCGTGCACCAACTCTTTTTTTTGCTGCAAACCTATTTCTACAATGACTTATAAACCTGGACTTGAGGCAAAATTCAGGACCTGTTCCATGCTAGCATAACAAAGAGAAATATATTTGTCTTTGAGGAGAAAACCTCAAATGATAGTTATTTTCGCATAAACTATCCTGGCCATTATACAAACACCCTTTCACTACGGCACAAGAGTACCTGCGTTGGCTCAAGATAGCACATAGTGCCCCATCGCATAGGGAGCAGAACTGTGCCATTTCTTTGAAGAAACGTTGCAGTTCTGCTCTTTTAGGGGTGACACAGTGCAGCAACTTTGCTCACTCTGTAGCACAATTTGCCCCATGAAGTATGTTGTAGTACTGTGGATGTGGCATGTTGAAGTAACACTGTTTTTTTTGTTCTTTTTTTAGTGTCCTTATTGGAGCTACAGCAGCATCAAAAAGTTAATTGTTATTTTAGCTTTTTGACTTTTACCCTTTGTCACACAGATCTCATAGACGCCCCCACAGGTTTAAAGCAATAATTCTGTCTCCTGCGTGTGACAATGAGTTTTTGAAGAAAGGTTGTAGACAGTTTGAAGCGATGGTGTCTCGGTGGATGACTGCTGCCCAGGGCCTAACTGGAGTTATAGAGGACAGCTCTGAGGCAGGATCAGATACTAAGACAGCATCTATGGGAGAGGAAAATGGAGCAGAATCTGAAAGTTTTTTTTCAGTCGGCAGAGTTCCATCCAATGACTCATCTTTCATCAATTTAGAGGACCATGGTCACGGAAGTCGTGATTACCTTTCGGTGTGTGCCTCAGAGCTACCGTAGCTGGGCAGACCAACCCAGAAAGCAGATAAGTGCATCAGCAAGCACAGTCAGAGTGATCTCATCACAGTCCCCCAATTTAGTGCATTCCCAAATTTCCCTGTTTACTGGTTGTAAAGTCTACGCAGCAATTAAATTTTGTTTTTGGCCAATTGACTACATCCAACTCTTTTTGGCTTTTAACTTCCTTGAGGAAATTGTGCAGCAAACAAATGTGCACACAGAACAATTTCTGAAAGAGCATGGACATATTCTTTGGCCTCATTCTAGTGCACATTGTTTGACTCTCACTTCCCTTGAGGAGTTGAAGACATTTTTAGACCTTAAGCTCAAAATGGGTTAGTGCACAAACCAAGCTTGCAGTCCTACTGGTCTAATCACACGATTTGGGTAACAGCTATCTTTGCTAAATACATGAGCAGAGATCGATTTTTTGCTATTGGAGCAATGCTGCAATTCAATGATAATTCTAATACATTGCCCTGGGACCACCCAGATCATGAACGGTTGTTCAAAATTCAGCTTGTCATTAAGCATTTGTTTCCAGGTTGTCAGAGATTTATACTCCTGGAAACAATTGATGATCCCTTGATCCTTTCAATGGGTGGCTGCTGTTCAGGCAGTACATACCAAGCAAAATATTATGTTCTGTCATCAAGTTGTAAATCCTGTGTGAGAGCTCTACTGGCTATGTATAAAGATTGAGTGTGTAAACAGGGAAGGACTTTGCTCTAATCCTTCCTGGTTACCCATTTACTCTAGGAGTTGGGGCAAAAAATGTATGGGAGTTTGTCCAGCCACTACTTGAAAAAGCTTATAACTTTTATGAGGACAACTTCTTTACAGGAGTTAAGCAGTTTACTGAGCTGTTCAACGCTAGCACTGTGGCATATGGTAGAGTTCGATGTCCCCGCAAAGGATTCCCACAGGATCTTGTTTGTCAGGAGGTCCAGAAAACCCAGAGCTCTGTGTTTTGTTCCAATGAAATGCTTGCATTCAAATTCCCTTATTGGCGTTATATGTACATGCTTACTACAGTCAATGAATGGAACACTTCCCTCTTCATCTTTTGTGGTCGGTTAGTGGAAGTTCACAAGCACATCTGTATACTTGCTTACAACAAGTAATTGGGCAGAGGGTGTAACAATGACCTGGTTCTTAAGCCATAACACTGGAGTCATGATGCTTGCACTTGGTAAAAGAAGCTGTTTACCCACCTAATCCAGATGGCAACACTCATACTTAGTATAAGGTTCAGCTTACTTACCTGATCCAGATGGCAACATAAATGTTTATGTTGGTTATTGCCAACCATCACGGGAAGACCCATGCCTTTTCCTTGCATACAGTTGACAATCATTGATAATCTTATTGCTACAGAAGCAGCAACCTCCACTTCATATGCTTTGGAAGATGAGGAAAGACTGCGGACTCAATACTTTGCAGACAGTCTTCCTGGAACAGCTAGAAAGGCACAACCATGTTGTCTTTGCAGAAACTGCTCTAATCAAGGAAACATGAGATTCATTGGTACTGTCCCCAATGCCCATCTCAGCCAGTCTAAGGTTTTTCTGCTTGCTTTATGTTGTATCATACAGAAGTGAAGTATTAGCAAGTTGGCTGAGGTGGAACTGCCATAACATATGTCTATCATGGCTAAGCATGGAGACATACCTTCCATGGTCCACTACTTCACTAGACAAGCAGCTCTACAAATTGTTTACATCTGCTTGCGGAAATCATGGACTTATGGATGACCTTCTCAGCACCTTTATCCACCGTCAGAGCATGGTAGGTTTTTTGTCAGCGAATAACAAGTGCATTACAGTCACCACACTGCACATAACAGCGGACGGGACATAAGCTGCAATGTCATGGAGTACCCTTTGTGGGGAAAAACATAAAGTCTTTAGGAGGTTTAGAAGAGCTTTTTAGGGATCTTAGGCAGTTTTTCCAAACATGTTTGCCTTAGTTTTAAAAGTAGATAGGCTCACTCAGCACAATGAATGTGTGGCTGGAAAGGCAGTGTTTGGCACCCCCAAATTGCATCCCCAAACTGAAAGGAGTTGTATTTAGCACAATGAGTGCACTAACAGCGCATGAAAGACACGTTTTCCTAAGCTTCAGGTAGCTAGAAAAGTAAGGTGTTAGTAAAGATTCACTTAGCAAGTGTATGGGATGAGTCAGGACTACAAGGCTACAGTGACATGACCAGGTAGGAAAAGCTTGGGCCAGGTGTGCTTTCACAGGGATATCTGTAATCATAACACCATTTACAAGAGGGTTTATTAGAAACAGATGTCCCCAGCAGGATCTAGCTGCACACACTGCAACTTCCAATCCAGGACTGATCTCTTCTCATATCACAACATTGTTCTCTTGGTTCAACTTTCCATTCCATGCTCCGGATTACATCATACACTCTACAGTATCTCATAGATTGAAGGTAGATAGTCAGGGTAGTAGAGATACACAAATGCTGCCACTTCATCATTATCGAAGGACTCAACCCATTCAGTGCCGCAGTCACCCGAATATATTTAGTTAGTCCCTCACTCAACAAAGCATATAGCTCCAAAACCATACAGAATGCAGCAGCCCCTCCGATTGATCTAGTCCTTGGTTTCATTTGTTCCTGTCACGGGCACTAGGTCAAGTCATACAAGCGGGGTATTGTTTCTATCGGCACAAGAGGGTTAGCACTGGGGGGTTGGACTTTTATGTACTGCTGCTGATTCTGGAAGTTTCCATCACAGAAATGTAAGGAATATTTAATTTTTCAGCCAAATATTGAGGTTTGCAGGGCATTGTGGGTAGGGAGACCTCATGTGATCCCCCTGGAACCTTATGGGTGTTTACTTTAAAAAATATGTATGGTTAGTAGATTTCCATGGGTGGTGGCTAAGCATGGCCCCTTAAACTGCGTGGGAACACAAGGTGGTAGGAAATTTGTGGATCCCTGCAGATTCCAGAACTTACTGTCACAGAAATGTGAGGAAAATATGTTTTCAGTCAAAGGCTGAGGTTTGCAAAGGGTTTTGGGTAAAATTACCTGGTGAGAGCCACAAAAGTCACACCTTCCTGCAAAAAAGGGTCATTTTTCATTCCAAAAATATTATTAGTCTATGTTTCGTTTTGGGCCCTTTCCTGTTGTTGGCACGTACTAGGCACACCCACACAAGTGAGGTAGCATTTCTATCGAGAGGCTCAAGTAAGGCTGGGTGGTATGAAATGTGAGGCTCCCTGCAGATTCCAGAAATTTTGCTCACAGAATTGTGATCAGAATGTGCATTTGTACTCCTAGTTTGAGGCTTGCAGGTGCTTCTTTGTAGAATCTCCTGGTGAAAGCCACAGAAGACATGCAGCAGTGGATTCCCCTAGTTGTCTAGTTTTCAGAAATTTGCAGGTTTGCTAGGTTTCCCTAGGTGTCGGCTCAGCTATGGACTAAGATCCACATCTATCCACATTGAAAAATGGTCAGTTTTCAGTGGAAAAATGTGATTTGTCAGTGTTGCATTTTGGGCACATTCCTGTCGCGGGCATTTAGCCTACCCACACAAATGAGATACCATTTTTATCGAAAGACATGTGGAAACAAAGAATAGTAGAACATGTGTTATTAACAGTTGGATTTTGCTGCATTTGTGCCTTCCAAATGTATACCAGTGTGTAAGAAAGTAGACATTTTGGAAAAATGCCATCTGAATCACATGCTGGTAATGGTACCCATATATTCAGAGATGTACAAATAGCCACTGCTCATAAACTCCATATCGGATGCCAATTTCAGAAATACAGGGTTCCCTGATACTCATTTTTTACTCTACATATTTCACCTCATAAATTGGTCAAAACCTAGGTACACAAAGAAATATCATTGTAAGTTGCAGCTCAGTTATTGGCTCTGGATACCGCAGGTTCTTGGACAACATACAAATCCTATATATCTTCACAACCAGAAAGGTCTAGCAGACCTAATGTTATATTGGTTTTGGAAATCGGCCATCATGACAAAAAGTTACAGATGAAAATGTTGTCACAAATGGCAGTTTTTTTGTACTAATTTTCAGTATTTCTTTACTTTAACAGTTAGTTTATTCGGGAAACCCTTGAGGTATCTACATATTTGACCATTCCTGAATTCAGAATTTTTATTATAGCTTTCCTGGCTCATCAGTGTGTTTCACACTGGTTTCCGTCTCAAACTGAAAGTAGGTCAAAAGCGCACAATTCAGAAAACCTCTTTGAAAAATACCAAAACTGTGATTAAAAAAGGGATTTTTAGATTCAGCTTTGCATGTTCCTGAAACCTTGGAAGATGGTGACTTTAGCACAGAAATCATTTAGTTAATGCCAAGTTTCCCTATTTTCCCCACAAAAATCAAAATATAGTTATGTTTTGCCAAGTTTCTAGTTCCCTTGCAAAGGAAACCACAAATCCACAAACGTTTAGAATCCCAAGGATGTTGGAACAAAATGACATGCATTTGGCATGGATACCTTATGTGGAAAGTTATGGAGTCCTCAGCACAACGAACCCTAAATAACCAAAAAAGGGAGGAAAAACCACAGCAGTCAAGGGGTTAGCAAACACCACATGCCCATGCAGTGATGAGACACAGGAGAGCTTGGAGCAGTGGCTAATTAGGTCCTGATTCTTCCACCCCATATTTAAAACCTGCTATGTTGTGTGAAAGAGGCAAGGCAGCACAGCAAGCAAGTTTCTCTTTAATTATTTTAACTTGTGTTCATGTTTTGATGAGAGGCCCAGCATAAAGGTGCAGAGGCATCACAACAATGGCATTAATGGGCAGATGCACCTGACCACCAGGAATATGTATTTTCATTCAGGGAAAGTGTTGAGATGATGGGTGAGATCCTGAAAAATCAGGACACTCCACGTAAATCCGGGATGTCTGGTCACCCAAGCATAGAGATGCAGTCGTTAAGATACTTTGTAGAGCACAAGTAGCCAGCTCCTCTCCCATTCCCCCAGACAATATGTCTCTGTATGTCAGATATGTTTCCATGGTTTAGCTTACACAAACAGTGCAGGAGCAAGTCATGAAAAGAGACACACATTTTGGAAGAGCGCCATCACATTTAAGAGTTTCTGCTAGATTTGATACCAATACAATATCACATCATGTACCTCACTAATGCCGAGTAATTCTGTTCTGGTTCCTGACAGTTTTGCAGTAAAACTTGAAGTAAACAGAGCAACTCTGACATTACAACTCACCAGTGAAGAAAAAGGTTTATGTGCCATTTGGTGGGTGTGACTTTCAGTACCAAGATTAGTGCAAGATTACCAGGCATCATTGCAAACTTGCCCAGCACTGGTGCAGTTTATAAATATACACAAGGCAATAATGTTATAAGAGTCACACTACTCTCTACTGTTTGGAGAATTCATAAAACAGTGGTGCTCAAAACACTCCAACACACCTGTTACCCTGATGTGTATGTCTGGATCAAAGACATTTTTGCCCAGAACCCATTCAGAGATGGAGAGTAGCGGAGCACACTGATATATATATATATATCTATATATATATATATAGATATATATATATATATATTCCAGCTCCGAAGTACCCAACGTACAAAGGAGCACCCGGACCTCAGCTGCACACAAGGAGCCTTGAATGGTAAGCACGCCTCCAGCACAACGATATCCTTTAACTGTTCAAACTGCCCTGGATGCCTGACGCGTTTCGAAGTGTCCCCACTTCTCTTCAGAGGCTTTGGCAGTTATGAAGGAGCGCTTGAGGCACCACCCCCCTTCTTGCTTAGATGCACGCCCTGGATGGGACTTATGGGACTTGTAGTGCCTCACGTCGCGCTAATGTTCAGTTGGTAACTTTTCAAGCCCACAGATGAGCCTCGCTGTGTGGAAGTCGTGCAAAATCCATACGCTGCTGTCCCATGTTCTCGGCCCGTAGTCAAGACCGCATGGCCCCCGGTTCTTTCAGGGTGGTGCTCCTTCCGCGGCATGGGTCACCGCGTAAATATTCCAGCTCCGAAGTACCCAACGTACAAAGGAGCACCCGGACCTCAGCTGCACACAAGGAGCCTTGAATGGTAAGCACGCCTCCAGCACAACGATATCCTTTAACTGGTCAAACTGCCCTGGATGCCTGACGCGTTTCGAAGTGTCCCCACTTCTCTTCAGAGGCTTTGGCAGTTATGAAGGAGCGCTTGAGGCACCACCCCCCTTCTTGCTTAGATGCACGCCCTGGATGGGACTTATGGGACTTGTAGTGCCTCACGTCGCGCTAATGTTCAGTTGGTAAGTTTTCAAGCCCACAGATGAGCCTCGCTGTGTGGAAGTCGTGCAAAATCCATACGCTGCTGTCCCATGTTCTCGGCCCGTAGTCAAGACCGCATGGCCCCCGGTTCTTTCAGGGTGGTGCTCCTTCCGCGGCATGGGTCGCCGTGTAAATATTCCAGCTCCGAAGTACCCAACGTACAAAGGAGCACCCGGACCTCAGCTGCACACAAGGAGCCTTGAATGGTAAGCACGCCTCCAGCACAACGATATCCTTTAACTGTTCAAACTGCCCTGGATGCCTGACGCGTTTCGAAGTGTCCCCACCTCTCTTCAGAGGCTTTGGCAGTTATGAAGGAGCGCTTGAGGCACCACCACCCTTCTTGCTTAGATGCACGCCCTGGATGGGACTTATGGGACTTGTAGTGCCTCACGTCGCGCTAATGTTCAGTTGGTAACTTTTCAAGCCCACAGATGAGCCTCGCTGTGTGGAAGTCGTGCAAAATCCATACGCTGCTGTCCCATGTTCTCGGCCCGTAGTCAAGACCGCATGGCCCCCGGTTCTTTCAGGGTGGTGCTCCTTCCGCGGCATGGGTCGGCACGTAAATATTCCAGCTCCGAAGTACCCAACGTACAAAGGAGCACCCGGACCTCAGCTGCACACAACATGGGACAGCAGCGTATGGATTCTGCACGAATTCCAAACAGCGAGGCCCATCTGTGGGCTTGAAATAGTTACCAACTAAACATTAGCGCGATGTGAGACACTACAAGTCCCAGAAGTCCCATCCAGGGCGTGCATCTAAGCAAGAAGGGGTGTGGTGCCTCAAGCGCTCCTTCATAACTGCCAAAGCCTCTGAAGAGAAGTGGGGACACTTCGAAACGCGTCAGGCATCCAGGGCAGTTTGAACAGTCAAAGGATATCGTTGTGCTGAAGGCGTGCTTACCATTCAAGGCTCCTTGTGTGCAGCTGAGGTCCGGGTGCTCCTTTGTACGTTGGGTACTTCGGAGCTGGAATATTTACGCGGCGACCCATGCCGCGAAAGGAGCACCACCCTGAAAGAACCGGGGGCCATGCGGTCTTGACTACGGGCCGAGAACATGGGACAGCAGCGTATGGATTCTGCACGAATTCCACACAGCGAGGCCCATCTGTGGGCTTGAAATAGTTACCAACTGAACATTAGCGCGATGTGAGACACTACAAGTCCCAGAAGTCCCATCCAGGGCGTGCATCTAAGCAAGAAGGGGTGTGGTGCCTCAAGCGCTCCTTCATAACTGCCAAAGCCTCTGAAGAGAAGTGGGGACACTTCGAAACGCGTCAGGCATCCAGGGCAGTTTGAACAGTCAAAGGATATCGTTGTGCTGAAGGCGTGCTTACCATTCAAGGCTCCTTGTGTGCAGCTGAGGTCCGGGTGCTCCTTTGTACGTTGGTTACTTCGGAGCTGGAATATTTACGCGGCGACCCATGCCGCGAAAGGAGCACCACCCTGAAAGAACCGGGGGCCATGCGGTCTTGACTACGGGCCGAGAACATGGGACAGCAGCGTATGGATTCTGCACAAATTCCACACAGAGAGGCCCATCTGTGGGCTTGAAATAGTTACCAACTGAACATTAGCGCGATGTGAGACACTACAAGTCCCAGAAGTCCCATCCAGGGCGTGCATCTAAGCAAGAAGGGGTGTGGTGCCTCAAGCGCTCCTTCATAACTGCCAAAGCCTCTGAAGAGAAGTGGGGACACTTCGAAACGCATCAGGCATCCAGGGCAGTTTGAACAGTCAAAGGATATTGTTGTGCTGAAGGCGTGCTTACCATTCAAGGCTCCTTGTGTGCAGCTGAGGTCCGGGTGCTTCTTTGTACGTTGGGTACTTCGGAGCTGGAATATTTACGCGGCGACCCATGCCGCGAAAGGAGCACCACCCTGAAAGAACCGGGGGCCATGCGGTCTTGACTACGGGCCGAGAACATGGGACAGCAGTGTATGGATTCTGCACGAATTCCACACAGCGAGGCCCATCTGTGGGCTTGAAATAGTTACCAACTGAACATTAGCGCGATGTGAGACACTTAAGTCCCAGAAGTCCCATCCAGGGCGTGCATCTAAGCAAGAAGGGGTGTGGTGCCTCAAGCGCTCCTTTATACCTGCCAAAGCCTCTGAAGAGAAGTGGGGACACTTCGAAATGCGTCAGGCATCCAGGGCAGTTTGAACAGTCAAAGGATATCGTTGTGCTGAAGGGTGCTTACCATTCAAGGCTACTTGTGTGCAGCTGAGGTCTGGGTGCTCCTTTGTACGTTGGGTACTTCGGAGCTGGAATATTTACGCGGCGACCCATGCCGCGAAAGGAGCACCACCCTGAAAGAACCGGGGGCCATGCGGTCTTGACTACGGGCCGAGAACATGGGACAGCAGCGTATGGATTCTGCACGAATTCCACACAGCGAGGCCCATTTGTGGGCTTGAAATAGTTACCAACTGAACATTAGCGCGATGTGAGACACTACAAGTCCCAGAAGTCCCATCCAGGGCGTGCATCTAAGCAAGAAGGGGTGTGGTGCCTCAAGCGCTCCTTCATAACTGCCAAAGCCTCTGAAGAGAAGTGGGGACACTTCGAAACGCGTCAGGCATCCAGGGCAGTTTGAACAGTCAAAGGATATCATTGTGCTGAAGGCGTGCTTACCATTCAAGGCTCCTTGTGTGCAGCTGAGGTCCGGGTGCTCCTTTGTACGTTGGGTACTTCAGAGCTGGAATATTTACGCGGCGACCCATGCCGCGAAAGGAGCACCACCCTGAAAGAACCGGGGGCCATGCGGTCTTGACTACGGGCCGAGAACATGGGACAGCAGCGTATGGATTCTGCACGAATTCCACACAGGGAGGCCCATCTGTGGGCTTGAAATAGTTACCAACTGAACATTAGCGCGATGTGAGACACTACAAGTCCCAGAAGTCCCATCCAGGACGTGCATCTAAACAAGAAGGGGTGTGGTGCCTCAAGCGCTCCTTCATAACTGCCAAAGCCTCTGAAGAGAAGTGGGGACACTTCGAAACGCGTCAGGCATCCAGGGCAGTTTGAACAGTCAAAGGATATCGTTGTGCTGAAGGCGTGCTTACCATTCAAGGCTCCTTGTGTGCAGCTGAGGTCCGGGTGCTCCTTTGTACGTTGGGTACTTCGGAGCTGGAATATATATATATTTATATATGTATATATCTATATATACATATACATATATATTGAGTTGGTATTTTACCAATTCAAAGCTGTAATATTGTTCCTGGAGTGATAAATGGCTTTTGTTATTTGACAGCTCGGCAAGGACTGCACTGTACTAGTCCTATGCTTAAAGACTTTGCTGTTTAAATGGCGAAAGACTTTGTCATTTTCTATCTCGGCATGGATAGCACTGTCTAATCCTATGCTTAAAAACTTTGATAGAAAAACAGATATTTGAGGTGAGCAGATCTAGAGTGTCGCTGGTGTTGAGAGTGCTCTAACAGGAGCTGCTTTCCACCTAAACTGAGACCTACCCAGAGTTCTCTCCTTCTTTTTTGCATAATTTATGCGTCACTCTATGCCTGAAAGGGTTTTGTTTTGACTTAATACTGGGTGCTCCCTTGTGTCTGGACAAAGCTATACCTCTCTGAAGAGCTCTAATTAGAGCGAAACACTGTGTCAGGGGTTGCTTTTATTCATTTCAGGTTGGCTTGAGTTGGTATTTTACCAATTCAAAGCTGTAATATTGTTCCTGGAGTGATAAATGGCTTTTGTTATTTGACAGCTCGGCAAGGACTGCACTGTACTAGTCCTATGCTTAAAGACTTTGCTGTTTAAATGGCGAAAGACTTTGTCATTTTCTATCTCGGCATGGATAGCACTGTCTAATCCTATGCTTAAAAACTTTGATAGAAAAACAGACATTTGAGGTGAGCAGATCTAGAGTGTCGCTGGTGTTGAGAGTGCTCTAACAGGAGCTGCTTTCCACCTAAACTGAGACCTACCCAGAGTCCTCTCCTTCTTTTTTGCATAATTTATGCGTCACTCTATGCCTGAAAGGGTTTTGTTTTGACTTAATACTGGGTGCTCCCTTGTGTCTGGACAAAGCTATACCTCTCTGAAGAGCTCTAATTAGAGCGAAACACTGTGTCAGGGGTTGCTTTTATTCATTTCAGGTTGGCTTGAGTTGGTATTTTACCAATTCAAAGCTGTAATATTGTTCCTGGAGTGATAAATGGCTTTTGTTATTTGACAGCTCGGCAAGGACTGCACTGTACTAGTCCTATGCTTAAAGACTTTGCTGTTTAAATGGCGAAAGACTTTGTCATTTTCTATCTCGGCATGGATAGCACTGTCTAATCCTATGCTTAAAAACTTTGATAGAAAAACAGACATTTGAGGTGAGCAGATCTAGAGTGTCGCTGGTGTTGAGAGTGCTCTAACAGGAGCTGCTTTCCACCTAAACTGAGACCTACCCAGAGTCCTCTCCTTCTTTTTTGCATAATTTATGCGTCACTCTATGCCTGAAAGGGTTTTGTTTTGACTTAATACTGGGTGCTCCCTTGTGTCTGGACAAAGCTATACCTCTCTGAAGAGCTCTAATTAGAGCGAAACACTGTGTCAGGGGTTGCTTTTATTCATTTCAGGTTGGCTTGAGTTGGTATTTTACCAATTCAAAGCTGTAATATTGTTCCTGGAGTGATAAATGGCTTTTGTTATTTGACAGCTCGGCAAGGACTGCACTGTACTAGTCCTATGCTTAAAGACTTTGCTGTTTAAATGGCGAAAGACTTTGTCATTTTCTATCTCGGCATGGATAGCACTGTCTAATCCTATGCTTAAAAACTTTGATAGAAAAACAGACATTTGAGGTGAGCAGATCTAGAGTGTCGCTGGTGTTGAGAGTGCTCTAACAGGAGCTGCTTTCCACCTAAACTGAGACCTACCCAGAGTTCTCTCCTTCTTTTTTGCATATATATATATATATATATATATATATATATATATATATGTCAAAAGCAAACATCCCTTGTTGGAGAAGGAGCGGCCAGCCAGCTGGTGCAGGTGACGAGTCAAGGACAAGGCTCGTAAATTATTTGTAATTCAAAGAAAACACCGCACTCTTCTCGGATGATTAAAGCAATTTAATCCAGTTTTGTAAAACTTCCTTCACCTACGCGTTTCGAACAGTAAATGTTCTTGATCACGGTAGTAACAAGTCCGTTTTTACTTTCTATTATTTATACCCTCCTTCCCACTTAGACAGTTAAGATGCATTGTGGGGGGGGGGGGTAGTTTGTTGCATGATTACCTTAACATTATCACTGCATAAATACGTAGTTATTTATGCAGTGATAATGTTAAGGTTGATAATAACCAGTGGCCGAATAATAATGGAGATAAGAAATTGATACAAGATTGAATTGTAATCATGCAACAAACTACCCCCCCCCACAATGCATCTTAACTGTCTAAGTGGGAAGGAGGGTATAAATAATGGAAAGTAAAAACGGACTTGTTACTACCGTGATCAAGAACATTTACTGTTCGAAACGCGTAGGTGAAGGAAGTTTTACAAAACTGGATTAAATTGCTTTAATCATCCGAGAAGAGTGCGGTGTTTTCTTTGAATTACAAATATATATATATATATATATATATATATATATATATATGTAGATATATACATATATATATATATTAGACCGAAATGCATTGGGACACCAAATGGCTAGAGAACTGCTAACGTAAAGAAACCTGCTGTCATAACAAGCGGCTGGGTCCTGCCGCAGAGAACGCACCGCCACTTAAAGGAGCCCCCACAACTGCCTACACTTAGACCCACATCTTTTGACTGCGCAAGCAATTCCAGGGAGGGGCAGCCGCCAGGGACCGGACCTTGGTTCACGGCCCTCATTGCCTCGAAAATAGGTAAAATGAGGCGAAGGTGTTTAGCAGCAAGGAACAGTAATTGCGTGCATCGCTCCCCAACGGGGCACAGCAGGAGCGGACTACGAAGACCAGAAAGCCTCAACTGACCGGCCGACTGCGGCGCCCACCAGGGGGCAATCATCCCATCAAGTCCCTAGAGTGACGCCCACCGAAGGGTTACAACATTAAAAACATGAGGCAAACGACATCCAACCTCTCCTCCTTTTGCCGATGCCACTAGCCCCCTTGAGAAAGGTCTATGTTTAGACCGAAATGCATTGGGACACCAAATGGCTAGAGAACTGCTAACGAAATAAAAGACTTTCGAAATTACCTTCAGGAGTGCGACTCACCTCATTCTCGTAAAGAAACCTGCTGTCATATATATATGTGTTTATATATATATATATATATATATATATATATTCACTGAAAAAACCATAGGTTATAGACCATATAAAGTTAGGAATTAGCATTTACAAAACCTTGAAAATTCACTGAAAAAACCATAGGTTATAGACCATATATAGTTAGGAATTAGCACCTTATTTTACTCACACAAAACCATTGAAATTCCATATATAGTTAGTTGTACTAACTATATATCGCGCACCCGCAATCCACTGCTGATCATGTCACATATTACATCATTCATGACATGGTCAGTGACATCACTGATGACATCACTGATGACATCTCAAATGACATCACTGATGACATCACTGATGACATCTCAAATGACATCACTGATGACAACATCCAGTGACTGTATTTTTCTGTAAAGTTAAAATATGTCTTACATATTGAAGAATGAGTGGATGTATAAGTGTCTTGATGAAGGATTTAGTAGGGGCATGACTGACTGTATGAGTGACTGATTAAATGTGTCTCACTGAGTGCATGGGTTAGTGACTAAACTGTCTTAATTTGTGCATCATTATGTCTGTTGTTCTGTAAACTGCTGCATGTGTTGATCAGTAGCTATATGATTAACTATATGGGTTATTGATTGGTTGCCCAAGCATTTGTATGGGAGACTGAGTGTGTGTGTGGGTGGCTGGGAGGTGTATGACTCTCTGCATAGATGTGTGAGCAGTTGATTCACTAGATGTATGGGTTCAAAAGTGCATGTGGAAACAGCTGTATGGGCGGTTGACTGTGTGCATGAGTGTATTGGTGAGTGAATGGATATCTCAGTGCTACATGTCAAAGTAAGTACATATGTAAAATACAGTACATGTGAGAGTTGACATATATAAATAACTGTGCATAAGAGCCAGTGAATGTGTGAGTGGCCGTATGGATCATTGTGAACTTGTATCCAGGATTGTATAAGTGAGTAAATATGTTTTAGTATATGTTTGAATAAGTAAGGTGTGTATAACTGTATAGTTGAGGAAATGGAGGTGTGATTGATTCTTTGCATGACTGACTAGGTGTGTGAGTAACTCCATGGATGAGTGACAGTCTGTGAGTGTATGTTTATACTGAGTGTATCTAAGATTATATAAGAGTCTGAAGAGGTTCATCATAATATCACATGAATGATGTCATCAGTGATGTGATCAGTAATGTCAAATGAGATGTCATCAGTGATGTCATCAGTGATGTCCTTTGAGATGTCATCAGTGATGTCATCAGTGATGTCAAATGAGATGTCATTTGAGATGTCATCAGTGATGTCATCAGTGATGTCATTAGTGATGTCATTTGAGATGACATCAGTGATGTCATCAGTGATGTCATTTGAGATGACATCAGTGATGTAATCAGTGATGTCATTTGAGATGTCATCAGTGATGTCATCAGTGATGTCATTTGAGATGTCATCAGTGATGTCATCAGTGATGTCACTGACCATGTCATGAATGATGTAATATGTGACATGATCAGCAGTGGATTGCGGGTGTGCGATATATAGTTAGTACAACTAACTAAAGCGGCGACTAAAGCGGCGAGCTAGGCTGCGGATGCACACTCGCTGTGGCTGCTGCATCACTTTTTAAAAACGAATGTTTATGCTGATCTTAAAAGCACTTCTGGAATTTTATTTTGTTGTGTGCTAGCGCGCAATTGTATTTCTCTTTTTAACTTACCTGCCACGCTCGTGACCCCGGTCCGCCCCGGCTTGTGCCGTTTGCGCGGAGGGTCAGTGAGAGGAGCGTCACTTCCTGCCTGCCGGCAACACCACTTCCGCCCTGCTTCCAGACATCGCAGGTTAGCGGTCTAGTGTTGCCGAGCCGGTGTAGTTATATTCTTGCTCCCAGCGCCCGGCCAGTGACTAAAGCGGCGAGCTAGGCTGCGGATGCACACTCGCTGTGGCTGCTGCATCACTTTTTAAAAACGAATGTTTATGCTGATCTTAAAAGCACTTCTGGAATTTTATTTTGTTGTGTGCTAGCGCGCAATTGTATTTCTCTTTTTAACTTACCTGCCACGCTCGTGACCCCGGTCCGCCCCGGCTTGTGCCGTTTGCGCGGAGGGTCAGTGAGAGGAGCGTCACTTCCTGCCTGCCGGCAACACCACTTCCGCCCTGCTTCCAGACATCGCAGGTTAGCGGTCTAGTGTTGCCGAGCCGGTGTAGTTATATTCTTGCTCCCAGCGCCCGGCCAGTGACTAAAGCGGCGAGCTAGGCTGCGGATGCACACTCGCTGTGGCTGCTGCATCACTTTTTAAAAACGAATGTTTATGCTGATCTTAAAAGCACTTCTGGAATTTTATTTTGTTGTGTGCTAGCGCGCAATTGTATTTCTCTTTTTAACTTACCTGCCACGCTCGTGACCCCGGTCCGCCCCGGCTTGTGCCGTTTGCGCGGAGGGTCAGTGAGAGGAGCGTCACTTCCTGCCTGCCGGCAACACCACTTCCGCCCTGCTTCCAGACATCGCAGGTTAGCGGTCTAGTGTTGCCGAGCCGGTGTAGTTATATTCTTGCTCCCAGCGCCCGGCCAGTGACTAAAGCGGCGAGCTAGGCTGCGGATGCACACTCGCTGTGGCTGCTGCATCACTTTTTAAAAACGAATGTTTATGCTGATCTTAAAAGCACTTCTGGAATTTTATTTTGTTGTGTGCTAGCGCGCAATTGTATTTCTCTTTTTAACTTACCTGCCACGCTCGTGACCCCGGTCCGCCCCGGCTTGTGCCGTTTGCGCGGAGGGTCAGTGAGAGGAGCGTCACTTCCTGCCTGCCGGCAACACCACTTCCGCCCTGCTTCCAGACATCGCAGGTTAGCGGTCTAGTATTCCCTCCCATAGGTATAAATGGCAGTATGGAGGACGCGCAGCGGACGAGCGCAGCGGGAGCGCCGACTTCGCGCTGAAGTCGCGCTCAAGTCAAGCCCGTCTGCGCCCGTCCGCGGCCGACCAGGCCCAGGGCCCCGTCGTAATGCCCCTTTGCTAACATATTCCTTCTCTGAGCTTCGTAGTTTGACTCTCCCTCTGCCCATCTCTGACCAGGCCACTAGGGCTGCCCAACAATGCGGCATCCTAGTTCCCTCAGATATTCCTACCCTGATCACTACCTCCCCCCTTGACCTTTCTCCTTCTCCTCCATCTTCCTCGCCCCCTCCACCTGTCCCTCTGAGGATGCAGTATCTAAACACTCGTTCCTTAGTCCGCCATCAGCTCGAAGTTTTCCAACTCTTGCATGATGGCTTGATCGACATCCTCCTCTTGACCGAAACGTGGCTAAATGAGGACTCCGGCCCTGACATTTTAGCCGCAATTCCAGCAGGTTATTACATCATGCAAGCCAACCGACCTGCTGCCAAGACGGGTGGAGGGGTGGCGGCCATTATCCGCTCTGAATTAAAATTCTCGGAGCTGGCTATGACCCCTATCCCCAAAACTGACTGCCTCACTATAAAATTTTCTTCACCCAAATCATCCTTCGTCTGTGTCTTGGTCTATAGGCCTCCGGATCATATGCCTCTCTTCTCCCAGCTTTTTGGCGATTCCATCTCCCAGCTATCGATCAATTATGCAAACATCATGATCATAGGAGACTTTAATTATTGGCCATCCGATCCCCACGAAAGTCATCTTTCCGTGGAATTTACGGACCTACTTGCAGCCATGAATTTCTACCAACATATTCATACCCCCACTCACTGCAAAGGTCATGTCCTTGACCAGGTGTGGACATCTAATCTTGACATTTCCCCTCCTTCGGTACTTCCCTGTCCCTGGTCTGATCACTGTTTAATTTCTTTTTTTCTTTACCTTAACATCCCTTGCCCTCCTCCCCTCACTAAAAACCTATCGGCACGTAACTGGAAGAACGCCAATATATCTGACTTCCATGCTCTACTGGCCTCTTCAGCCCCAGTCCCTGCAATCTTGGTCAATGATCAAGCCGCCCACCTAGAACAATGGCTGTTAACTGCTTGTGATAAAGTTGCTCCCTATAAAACGATCAAAGCTAAGCGTCCCCACGACGCCCAACGCTGGTTTTCTGATCAGCTTAAGACTGATAAACTTGCGCTGCGTCAGGCAGAGCGCCGGTGGAGACGCAATTACGATCCCCATCTAAAATTGATCTAAGTCACTACCCTAAATACTTATAAAAAAGCTATACTATCTGCCAAAACAGCCTATTTCTCTCAAAAAATTCTGGATTCCAACACCAAGGCTAAAGACATCTTTTCCATCGTCACTGAGCTCTCCCTGCCAGATAGGGTTACTCCACAACCTCAACCTACCCAAACCCTATGCGACTCTTTGAATTCCTATTTTACAGATAAAATTTCTACTATCAAAGATAATATTCCTCCCCCCTCATCACCTTCCACTCTACCCCCCCCTCCAATGAACCCAAGCCGTTTGATTCAGTTTCCACCTATCTCTCAAGAGGAATTCTTCGTCCTTCTTCGTAAAGTCAGTTCAGGATCACCTAATGACTGCTGCCCTCCCCATATTCTTAGAGAAGCCTTTCTGTCATGTCCTAGCCCCCCATTAGCCTTGCTTAACCACTCTCTTGCTTCTGGGGAGGTCCCTCGTTCCTTCAAACAGGCAGCGGTTATTCCCATCCTTAAGAAAACCAATGCCGACCCCACCGTGTTAAGTAACTACCGCCCAATTTCCCTTCTTCCTTATTTGGGTAAAATTCTTGAGACCTATGTTACTCGCTGCCTGAGTACCTTTATAGAGAATTCCTCCTTCCTGGATAACCAACAAGCTGGCTTTAGACCCCTCCACTCCACCGAGGCGGTCATAGTAGCCGTCATGGATGCCTTGAGGAAGGGGGCCGACAATAACATCCCCCAGGCCCTCGTCCTCTTGGACCTGTCGGCTGCTTTTGACACGGTCGATCACACCATTCTGATCGACCGTGTCAACAATGCCGGTATCCAGGGGATGGCCCTCGAATGGCTCAGATCTTTTCTGAGACATCGTACTCAGGCAGTACACTTATCTACCTTTTCTGCCTCCTATTCACCCCTTACTTGTGGGGTCCCTCAGGGCTCCGCGCTCTCACCTTTATTGTTTAATTTGTATCTTCAGCCCCTTCTTGTCTCCCTCCGGAATACCCCTGTCACTATCTTTAACTACGCAGATGACCTTCAGTTAATTTTTCCTATTTCTAACCTCCCTTCCTCCTGTTCCAACTTTCAGTCCACCATGCTCAACATCGCTGAGTGGATGCTTCATAGTCAATTAAAACTAAACCCAACAAAAACTGAGCTGGTACTAGTTGGGGGCTCCACCAATCCGTGGAATTCTAGCTTTTGGCCCCCCTCTCTGGGTACTCCACCTGACCCGGTTGGCACGGTGAAGAGTCTGGGGGTGATCATTTCGGAGGACCTCTCTATGAGGCCACAAATCAATGCAGTCACCTCATCCTGTTTTTTTCATCTTAGACGGATTCGTAAGATCAGCAGGTTCCTCACTAGAGATGCTCTGATCCTAGTCATCCTAGCATTGATCACCTCCAGACTCGACTATGCTAACACGTTGTATGCCGGAATTCCATCTATCCACCTTCACCGGCTGCAACTTGTCCAGAATCAGGCAGCTCGCCTCATCTTTCGCCAGCCTAAGTACCAGCATGTCACTCCTCTCCTACGTAGTCTTCACTGGCTTCCCATCACCAAACGCTGTCTCTTTAAGCTTGGCTGTGTCATTTTTAAGGCCTTGTCTGACTCAGCCCCAGCATTCATTACCTCCTGTCTGACACGGTACGTCCCTCATAGAGACCTCCGATCCGCCACCCTCAATCTCCTGGTCATTCCCAAATCCAGGCGGAAAAAGCATGGTGGCCTTAGTTTTTCCGCCATGGCACCTACCACCTGGAATTCCCTTCCTACTGCACTTCGTCTCTGCCCTACTTACGATCATTTCCGTAAGCTCCTCAAAACTTTTTTATTTCAACAACTACCTGAGTAACTTCCCCACCCTAGCTGCTGCTACGTCAAGAGCGCCATGAAACCGTTGGTGAACGTGCGCGGTATAAATATTTTTAACGTAACGTAACGTAACTATATATGGAATTTCAATGGTTTTGTGTGAGTAAAATAAGGTTTTTTAAATGCTAATTCCTAACTATATATGGTCTATAACCTATGGTTTTTTCAGTGAATTTTCAAGGTTTTGTAAATGCTAATTCCTAACTATATATGGTCTATAACCTATGGTTTTTTCAGTGAATTTCATTGGTTTTTTAAAAGCTAATATCTATAGCTGTAAAATGTATTCTTCTTTAAATCCCAAAATATATGTTATATGTTTATTAATAATTTTTTTTTTAATATTTTTTTTTCTTCGCTCCCGGTTCGCGAACCGGGAAGCTTCCCGTTAGCTCAATTTGATGCCGCGACCCGGTCCGCGAACCGGTAAACGTTCCGTTTGCGCAACTGCCGCGTTAGAAATCAACATCGTGACGCGTCGCGGAAGCGCGACGTATCACGTTGTCGCGTAATGCGTCTTATGACGCGCCGCGTTAGCGCACCCAGAAGTGCTCCGGAGCGCGAACCGAGGCGCGAAGCGCAGCGACCCGGAAGCGATCCGGGGCGCGTTCCGTAGCGTGTAACATAAGCGTAACAGGTCATGTGACTTGTTAATAAAATTTTTCATTGGTTCATTTGACTTTTGGTTTCATAATGATGTAAGGCTAGGTCAGGTGACCTAAAAATAACACTTTTCATTGGTTTAGAACTATTGTTTTTCCCAAATGATGAAAACCCCTCCTTCTTTCCTCACTCTGACTTTCATCTTTGTGAGAGGAAGACCTTTTTTGATAGTTCAGCAATAGCTTCATTGGTAGCTTCAGCTGGTGGACCCCCACCACCACCACCACCTCCTCATGGGAAGAGAGGACCACCTCCCCAGTTCATCAGCAACACAGAGGAGGAAGAGGATGAGCAAGAGGAAGAGGAGACAGAAGGACCACAGTTTTTAGAAGAGCAGCCCCGGGTTTCTCATCGGAAAACCAGTTTTATTTGGCAGTTTTTTTCGATCCCTGAAGGGCAGAAGAAAGTAAATGCCAGATATGTCACCTGCCTCATATGTAAGGAGAAGTTATCTAGAGGCACCTTAAAAAAATACAGCTTCGGTAACTACACCATGCATCGTCATATGAGCAGGTGGCATCCATTAAACTACAGCCGGGCAGAGATGCGTGACCAGCAGGACAACCCAACAACTCCTGTGGCCAGGTCATCATCACAGATATCTTTGACAGCAGCACAGGCACGGGAAACCGTGCCAAACATTCAGGACAACTTTGTCCATATGAAGTTCACCTGCTTGTATTGTGGAGCATTACTGTCTTGTGGTAATATGAGTATTACCTTAATCAACCGAGCTTATGAAAATCACAATTGCCCTAAACGCCGCAGACAGTAATTTTTTTTTTTGCTCCTGTTGAGCCCTTTCCAATGCCTGTTTTTTGTTGTTTCCCCTCCATCAAAAACCAAAAAAAACATAAAACTGTTCAAAAAATAAAAAAATAAAAAAAAATGTTCAGAAAAATAAAAAAAAAATATAAAACAACAAAAACATAAAAAAAAGTTCTTTTCAGAACTACCTCCCCTTTCAAAAAAAATTGCTAGAATGTTTAGCACTCTGGCAAGCTCTATTTCTTTTGGTTCGCTTCCCCGTTCGCTTCCCGGTTCGCGAACCGGGAGCGAACCAAAAAAAAAAAAAAAAAGAAGAGTTAGTATAAGGGAAGTAAACAGAGAGTAATGTAAAAAGAAAGACAGCTATAGGGAGTAAACCAGAGATACTGTTTAATAGATCTATTTACCGAAGAAAAGATGGAAGAGGGTATAATTGTGAAAAACAAAATAAAAAAGAAGTGAAAGAAAAAAAAGAGAGTAGAACAATAACAAAGAAGAGTTTCTTGGAGAATGTGAGTGAATGTTCAAAATAAGATTAAAACATGTGGAATAACAGAGAGAAAAAACAGAAAACAGAAAAGAAAAAATAACAGAAAAAGATTAATTGAAACAGCAAAGAAATGTAAATAACATAGAGCCATATCATCAACATAGCCAATAAAAGTTTTGCAGCTTTTATCGGCAGAAATGTGTCGCTAAAGCCGCTTTTGCGGCAGAAAACTGCCGCTAAAACCACTTTTGCAGCAGTTTTCTGCCAATAAAAACAGCAATAGTTTTAATGGCTGTGTTCATAATATGCCCCTTAGTGTGCTTCAACTACACAGAGAAAGCATTATGAACAAGTAGTGAAAGAGTGATCAGTCAAAGACACTAAGAGTAATAGAGACGGAGTGAGTGAACAAGAGTGAGGAACTATGAGAAGAGAGGGACTGAGAAAAAGAGTGGAAGGAGTTGAGTAAGTAGGTAATAGAGAAAGGAATGAGGAAAGTAGCAAAGGCAGGAAACTGAGGGTTAAAGAAATGAAGCTGTGGAACTAATAGTAGGTGAATGTGATAGAAAAGTAACGAAAAGAGTACAAAACATTTACCTTATAATTGTCGTTAACTTACTCACTTTTTATTTTTATACTTTCAATCTGTGAAAGAGAGAACAAACATTTGAAAAATATTAAAACATGTATTTAAAAATTAGAAAAGACAAGGGAAAAGATTGAAGGACAAACAGTTTTTCAACAACTTTGACACTTACAGAAGCTTCTGCTTCTCCAGGCCCCCTACACAGTCCTAAAGATATACATTTTAAACTAACAGTATCTTGATGCAGATGAAGTGAGGCCTATCTTAAAACATGGTGCATCTTTTGCACTGCTGTTGTCTCACAAAAGTGTCACAAGACACTAACATTTTAAATGATTGTTTCAGGATGCCAATAAGATGTGTCCTATCCAGAGGTTTATTTGAGGTGAGGCCTACTCAGGGATCCAAATGAAATTTCGAGTTGTTGAAGAGAACAGAGGACATAATACATGTGAAGGCCTACCAATGAAGTAAGTCATGTCCACTTCACTCTTTAACAAAGGCCAGACCTCTTCTGTGTCCGTGGACAGACCTAAAGTTCATCTGCACAATGTCATTCGTAAACTTAGGAAACACTGGTGATGTAATTGAAAAATGTGGAGTTTCTTTTCCTCATTTCACAATCACATCACCTGTGTTGCCTTTGGTTAGGTATCTCATAGTGCAGATGGAGTCTAGCATATCAAAGAGTACATAGAAGTTGAGCAGTATATACAACAATTTTGACATTTACAGAAGACTTAGCTTCTTATCTTGTTGGAGATGAAGTCAGGCCTGTCTTGCAACATGGTGCATCTTTTGCATCACTGCTGCATCGGTTTCATGTGGCACGGGTTTTTTACAGCATGACACATCTGCCTAGATGCATCAATTTGTAATTTTGTCGCCTCATAGCAAATCTTTTGCACCGCCGCTGCATCACAAAAGTGACGCACAGTGGCGCAAAAGAGGCATACACCTATCATAAATCTGTCCCTAACATTTGAAATGATTGATTCAGGATGACGATAAGGTGTGGCCTCTCCAGAGGTTTGTTTAAGGTGAGGCCTACTCAGGATTGCAGATCAAATTTATGCTTGTTGAAGAATACAGAGGAGATAATACATGTGAAGGCCTACCAATGAAGTAAGTCATGTTCACTTCACTCTTGAACAAAGGCCAGACCTCTTCTGTGTCCGTGGACAGACCTAAACTTCCTCTGCACAATGTCATTCGTAAACTTAGGAAACACAGGTGATGTAATTGAAAAATGTGGAGTTTCTTTTCCTCATTTCACAATCACATCACCTGTGTTGCCTTTGCTTAGGTATCTCATAGTGCAGATGTAGTCCAGCATATGAAACAGTACCCAAAAGTGCAGCACTGCATGCAACAACTTTGACACTTACAAAAGCTTCAGCTTCTGCATGCCCCCTACACAGTGCTAATTATATACATTTTAAACTGATGGTATCTTGCTGGAGATGAACTGAAACCTATCTTGCAACATGGTGCATCTTTTACACAAAAGTGACCCACAGCGGAGCAAAAGAGGCGCACGGCCATCATAAATCTGACCCTAACATTTTAAATGATTGTTTCAAGATGCCGATAAGGTGTAACCTATCCACAGATTTGTTTCAGGTAAGTCCTACTCAGAGTTGCAGATGAAATTTAGGTTTGTTGAAGAATACAGAGGAGATAATACATGTGCAGGCCTACCAACGAAGTGAGTCATGTCCACTGCACTCTTGAACAAATGTCAGACCTCCTCTGTCTCCAGGAACAGGCCTAAACCTCATCTACACAATGTGATGTGTAATGTTAGAAAACACAGGTAATATAATTGAAAAACGTGCAATTTTTTTTGCTCATTCCACAATCATATCACCTGTGTTTCCTTTGCTTAGGTATCTCATTGTGGAAATGTAGTCTATCATATGAAAGACTACGTAGAATATGAGCACTGTATGCAACAACTTTGACACTTACAGAAGCCTCACCTTCTCCATGCCTCCTACACAGTTCTACATGTACATCATAAATGCAAACAGTACAGAATTAATTATACATGTTAAATGGTTTATTTTTGCTGTTCTCAGAATGTATCAAATTTCACTAAAAACAGTGACTTGAAGGTATTCATCATATAACAGCAGGGAAAAAAACCACAATCAAAATGATTGTGTTTAAAAAACCCATACAACATAACAAATCAGAATTCAGAACTCCTTAAAGTTAACTTACTTTCCATGACGTCGAAGGATGTCCTATGAACAGCTTACACTCTGTTGTGCTGTTATTACTTTCAGCCCGCCACTTTCTGAAAGAAAACCTCCATCGTTTTGAAAAATATGTTACATACAATAAATGACTTCTCGCTCTCTACCACACGTTTCCACAAGGCCAAATCATGTCAGAGCCATTTATAACTCTTGGAATTCTTGTAAGCCAATCCCGTCATGTTGTATTTCCGCAACTTTCAGAATTAAAATGTTGAAGATCATTTTCACAATCCTGGACTACTAATAGCTTACCCTTCTTGCTCACTCATGTTCTACATTTCCTATGACACTGATACTGCTTACTATGAAGCAGACTTACACTACCTCTATGACTACTACAATTATTTAATTCTCTACATCACTTTTAATCACAAAGCAATATAAAACAGTAGACAGCATTGCAGACTTACATTCCCTCTACTCCATGTTTTGATTGGCTGCTTGAATTAGCTTATAAAAAGAAATAGTTTTTCTGAACTCATTCAAAGTGCACTTATTTTTCCATGACGTCCAGTGTTATGGTAAGAAGTTATGTCTCTGCACTACACTTATCCTCAAGGCCAAATCGTGTAGGAGCCATTAGAACTTCTTGAAATTCCTCAGAGCACATCCCGAGATGCTTTCCCTAAAATTTTGGTTTTAAAAACACCAGGTAAGAATTTTTAAGGTCATACGGCAATTTTTTTGGGAAAATTAAAACAGAATCGTTGCAGAATGACCAGCCATTTCTAGACTTTAAATAAGCTCTGTAATGTCCTGATGTTATTGAAGGACCGTCATGATATATAATTGCTACAGTTACAAAAGTCCTTCCTGATATTGACAACTGTGAAGCCACGAAATTTTTAATTAAAGTTGTCAATTTTGTTCCATCAGGCCTACATCGTTGGAACATTAAAATTACATACTGGCCATATGTTCGTATAAATAATGTTGAAATCATTTCAGATTTACATTGGCTACATTCCATGTTGTGATCAGCTGCTTTTACTAGCTTATTAAAGGAGACTGATTTACTGTCTGGCAAAGTTAAATATATAAATCTTTCTGAGTCTACACTAGTAGTACTTGATACCCTACAGTTCTCGCAGTCATGCTGCCATTGATAAGAAAGCCCAAACAGGTGATCTACATCTACACCTTCAGCATGCAATACATCAAGCATATACATTAAAAACTCCTGACAATCTTGCTGACTATTTTGAGAGAATTGTGTTTGGCCTGAACATCTGTCTAACAGATTTCGAATTTCAGACACACTTTCTATTTTTGTTCTATCAGTGCTACATTTCTCTAACACAGAATTTAACAAACTGCATAATCTTTGATCAGAATTGACCACAATCTCTTCTTTTACATTTTCTAGAGAAAACAAAACATTAACCACTACATTAGCATAGCAGTTGACACCAGAAGTGTTTTCAAATTGAAAACCAACAACATCTTCAACAGAATCCTTTTTGTTTCTGCTTATAATTTCAGGTTCATCGACTTTTCGTCTTTTTGCTACAACCTCCCCAGTATTGGTCACATTTCTTCGTTTCCGGCCTACCACACGTTTCTCAAACAAAGGATATTGAGGCAAATGTGGCGCATACTCTCTTCTCAACCTATTGTATTCCTTAACACAATCTAGATCCGCACAAATGTTTGTGACATCACACTCAATCAAGTACAATCCCGATAAAGTTCTAACTCTTGACAATGCCACATATGCCATACCCTCCTTGAACACAGAACTGCCAATATTCACCAATGCACTGTCTACACTTAAACCTTGCGATTTATGGATTGTCACCGCATATGCCAAGCAAACAGGAAACTGCTTACGGCGAACATATAAGTCTTTTACAAGCAAAAATCTAGCAGAACAACGACCAATTAGCTGTACTTCCTCAATGCCATCAAATTTAATTTTTAAAAATTCAATTCCATCTCTATTTCTGTATTTCACAAAATCAACAACATTACCCATTGATCCATTTACCAGACCTCTTTCAACATGTAAATTCCTTCTTAAAATTATACGGCAGTTCAAGCACACATTCAGACTCTTTTCAAAACCTGCAGTTTTAGATATAGTCTTCTCTAATGAATCCAATTTTGATTTCAAATTCTCAGACAAAATAATTGTTGATCCCATATGCTCTACTCTGTCAACAGCTTCCAGTTTCACAATCTCTTGCTTTTCTAAATTCAACATGTTGTTGTTGAAGATGGCACATTCTGCAAGAGTTGGCATCAAACATATTCCAGATTTCTTCTCAGTAATTTTCTGAAAAATATTCTCAGGCACAACATCTTGTTCTGGATATAAATTTGACAGTAATCGTGCATGTAAAGCTTCTTTCCCATGCTCGGTCACTTTTCCTATTCTAACATCTTGTAGAATATTCTTGTAAACTTCATCCTTCGCCTGACGCATATTTTCATGCAGTTCAGCATAATTGAAGTTTAACCATATATTGACATTGCCAATGCTCCCTAGGCACTTCCTGGTATCTTCATGCGTGAGCATTTTGAACACAGGTTGCCCTTTCACTGGTGTCAGCTGCAGAAGATCTCCGAAAACAATGATGTGTTTGCCACCAAATAACACATCATACTCTGTTTTGAGAACTTCTTGCATTCTCAAATGCACAAAGGCAAGCATGACATTGGAAACCATGCTTACTTCGTCAATGATAAGAAGTTTCATTTTCCTCAAGATTCTTGAAACTTCACAACAAGCATCTCCAGATAGCTTGTGATATTGTAATTTGTTGTCATGCTCCACTGGCAGCATCAGTAAACGATGTAAAGTAATCCCTTTAATGTTATGTGCTGCCAGTCCAGTTGGAGCGGTGACAACACAAGACAGCGATGACTCAGTCCTTTCCTGCAAATAACATGAAATTGCTTTAATAAGGAAACTTTTTCCAGTTCCCGCTTCTCCACTCACGTAGAGTCGGACAGGCTTCAACAACGTACATGAGCACTCTTTCTTCTCATGACTTAATCCATGATCAATTTGCATGGTAACTTCGTCATATATTTTCCTCTGCTCAACGTTGAGTTGTCTTTCCAACTCTTCTAAGTTAACCGCATCCTCCTGAGCATGTGCCATGGCTCTTTCCACTTCATTCATAGCAGTGGCAGCTTCATTTTCGATAACAGGTCCTCCTAGTGGATCCTGACTCAATGAAGCAGAACTCTGACTGTCCTGTGAACTGTCTCTGGCAATCTCGGCTGCAATCGTTGCTTCCTGCTCGATTTCCACATTCAACATTTCTACATATTTGGGAAAAGCAGGACATTCTATGGTCTCCTTGGCGGCAGTGACAGAGTCTTCGTAACAGAGGAAATCTCCAAGCAGTTCCTCTTCTGCACGCCAAGGCTTGAAAAGTTGCAAAAGTGCTAAATAGAAAAACTCCTTTTTTTCAGGAGATTCGCCACTCAATTTTCGATGGTTTACCAAGTGGCATTTTCTTTGCTTGACCAGACATCCCTCACTTCCAATTACAGCATACACTCCTTTCTCAGTATCTTCTTTGATGTTCCTCTTGAATATGTAATTTTGAAGAACCTCATACAGACAAACATTCTCGAGGTGACTGCTTCGATTTGGATAATATGTATCCAACATGTTGCTCTTCAAAATGTCGGTACTGTTTGGCTCCTTTTCCGCCAAATACTCAATTTCCCGCACAGGTTTCAGAACTCGATTACGCGTTGCAGCAAGACCAAGACTCGCCCAAACGATACTCCTAGATTTGGCATAGAGACTTGCTGAAGACAACCGGTCAGAACATTCGTAAGCTCCGATTTCTCGATGCGACAACATCTTCAGACTGAAACTGTACAACTTCTTACTGAGGCTCTTTTCATGGGAAATGTCCTCCCACATATCCTTCAATTCTGTCTTCTCTTTTTTGGTGATGTAAGATGTCACATACCGAGCCACAGCCATACAGTTATCAGCCACAAACTGTATATCCATGTTAGCATTCCACATGGACAAAATCACCGGGTTGTAGTCGTTGATGTACTTGGACTCTTCGTTCCTCTTCAAATTGTATGTGTTTTTAGGTGATTTCTTCATCACATTATGTCGCAGCGAAGACATCAAACTGTTTACTCTTCCTTTAGAAATCACCGGTCGTGGAAAGCCGAAACGACATTTGGTGTAGAACTTGTCCTTGTTTCGGAATTTACGACGACAGTACTTTCCACAACGATGGCTTTGGAAACGTAGAACTTTTTCTCTTAGGCTTTTCTTCTCCTTTGCGTTTGGAACAGCACACGTAGAATACTGTTGTATGAAACTCATCACTGAGTCTTCTGGATCTGTTCCAAATTTAGGTGCATCCTTGATCCACAACAGCATATGTATGTGAGGAGCACCTCTTGCTTGGTACTCCTTTCTCCAGAAGAAATCCAACACCTCTCCAAGAGGTGGATTCTTCTTATTCATGATGAAAGACATCATAGCTTCAAATCTATGATTGAAGTACCGGCATACATTGACTGGATCCAAAGAGCACAGTTCTCCGGGTGTCTTGAATTCGATGTTTTCGATGTTTCCATTTGCCTCTCGTAGAAATTCAAGTAAGTCTTCCCAGCCATACTCGGCACAGCTCAGAGTGAGGAACCATGTGGGAGTTCCTAAGTTCCTCAGCATACATTTTAAATCACCATGACGACGGTACCAGTACTCATTAGTACCACGCTGACACGCCATGAGATTAATCAGGTGAGAATCCAAAATACTGTCTTGGACATTGACTTTATCCATAAAGTCACTTGCCGAGATGTTTTGCATGTGTATACCACTTTTCAAGATGTGGTTCACTGCATATGACAGTCCAGACAGATCGCTTTCAAACAGGAGATGAAACAAATAGGGAATACATTGTCGAAACCTAGCATCTCCTGCATACAATCGCAAAGTCCGGTATTCAGAAGCAGGAATTTGATGAGGTCGCTCATCATATCTTCCTCCCTGACCTGTTGGAAAAAGCTGTGGGAAACACCGAGCTTCCAAACTTTCCTCCCAAACACTAATGGGACTCCCTTTGGCTTGTTTCATTTGAAACAACTCAATAGCATTCCCCATGACTTCCTTGGAATGCAAAGGATGAACACTATAATGTTCATATATTTCTTCACTAGTAGAGGGTTCTACTTTCTCAATTTGACCAGCACACAAATCGCTATCCTCTTCCTCACTTACTTCCTCCTCTGCAACATATATATTCTTATAGTACTTATTATTTTTTTTCAAGTACAATGTTGCCTTTTTGACTTTCCTAACATTCACTAAATCTTGCCATATTTTCTTATTCTTTGTCCGAACCCCATTAACTAAGATAACCAGAGGGTCCTCTTCCACTTTTTCTACTCCAATTGTGTTAATGTTTTTCTTCAAATCTAGAGGCAAATAAAACAACTCTTCCCTTTAATCCTCTCTGTAAATCTGATGGAGGCAATTTCCCTGTCTTTGGCTCCATTCTTACAATAGCCTGAAAGGGATGGATACTTTGAATCAAAATAGATTCATAAGTATTTAAATCCTTCAATTCAGAAGGAATCTCAACCAATTCCAGATTATTATGAACTGCTCTAGCAGGCATCTGGTTTTGATTTAATTTGCTACAACAATAAGTACACACACGTTGATCCGATCCCAAATCAAAACAATTTTCTACCATCAAATATGTTGTGAAATCCTTCCATTCACTATTATTTTCCCTTTCACTTTTTGCATATAAATCCACTAACTTAGTCTGATTCTTATAATAAGTGCGTCGACAACACACACAAGTGAAATTAGGCCTCTCACTTGATTTCACCTGAAACGTCGCAATTTCCCTCTGAAAATTATCTGTACTGGAAACCTGTACACTATCTTCCACATTACCCTCTTCTTCTTGGTCAATTTCAACATTCTCCTCTTTACTTCCAAAGTAACAAAACTCAATTTCTGCACAAATATTCTTCACATCTATTTCAGAACCATGCAAAAGAGCAGCGCATAATTGTTTAAGCATAATTGCTGGACTCTTAGCATAATACAACATTCTAACTAATTTCCTCACTTTATTATGATGCACTGCTAGCATCCTGAAATGATGAAAAACACTCTGGCATACTCTCCTGGAAAGACAAGCCAGTGAATGACCATGCAAACCTGTCACTTCTCTCACTCTGCAAGGATCTAATTCTTGCAACAACTTCATTTTCTGCTTCAAACTTTTCTTATTAAATGTCCGTACAAAATCACAAAGCAAATTGATGGAATCCTGTCGCACACTGCAAATACTACTACACTTCCAGGTGTACGCAGGACCCTTAGGACGTCTTCCTAAAACCTCATTACCTAACACCTCTTCTGTCTCTGTTGTCACAAGTTTTTCTTTTTCAACTGGACAACCATCTTTCACTTCATAAGCTCGACCACTGGTGTCAACTGCATGCACCAAATCATTATCCTGGAAATAACTCTCCTCATTAAAAAATGCCTCACAACTTGAACTATGCATCCATTCTCCGGAAAAAACTTCACAAAAATTACTACGATTAACTATTCTCTTCCATCTACTATTTCTTTTGAAATCATAAATTGCCTTGTTTAGCTTCCTAATTCTATTGATTATCAAAATAAATAACTTACGTTTAATTTCAAATGCCTGATCAATAACTTTCTCAACTTTTTTTTTTTCTCTTATAAAAAACCACTTTGGCCCGACTGGCCCGACTGGAAAAATGGCCCGACTGGAGCTGGAGGGCAAGATGGCCGCGGACCGATCCACTGAGTGAGAGGCTGCTTTTCCTCTCCCCTCTCTTGGAGTGAATAGCGGAGATATGCGGATGCAGACGAGAGTTTTTCAAGTGCACAGATGTTGAGTAATACTGGGAATAAAGGAGACACTGCTGTAACCTTCTTACAGCTGGGAAAATCGATCTATAATCGAGTCGTCTTGGCAGAGCGGCTACTAAGGTTTATTGCCAGTTACCTCAGGACCGAGGTAGTGGCTGAAGACATTAGGGAAGCGCTACTTCCAGTACTTCCAGAACGCAAGAGCAAGCAGAGTATGCCCTCGCAGATTACAACGAGAAAGCAAACCACCAGAATCAAGAATCTGGATACAGATGCCGAGATGGACTCAGCCGCCAAGAAAAGAGAGCTGAGGAAGAAAGAAAAGGAGCGCGAGGCTGAGTTGAAAGCCGAGCAGAGAGCGGAGCGCCAGGCAATTGCAGCAGCCGCCAATGCAGGTCGCGCGGAGAAAAAGGCACACAGAGCGGAGGCAGCTGAGAAAGTGACGGCGTCAAAGGAATCAACACCCAGAGCAGGAAGAGGTGCTCTGAGGCAGCCTACCTTGGTCGAATCCTTTGGCAGGGAGACATCCACAGACAGAAACAGGACCCCAACCCCGGCTGATGCAGTGGTTAACAAGACGCCATTGCCATCACCACGAGACACGGCTCCTGGAGAGACAGAGAAGGAGGTGGCAGAGTCAGAACAAGTCGGGACAGCGCAAGTGCCGAGGGAAGCCGGGTCCAGCATAGACGATCACAGGGCAGAGGGCGTTACAGAGCCAGACACAGAGGTACTGTTAAGTGGCCCTAGGATCCAGACGGAGACCGAATCCGGTAAGGATCTGCCTGATTCTATGAAGATAAGAGTGGAAGGGGAAAATGCAGGACTGGAGGGGGGAATTCCAGTAAAAACACTGGTGAACACAGTTCCAAATCAAGGCAAGAATGCAGGTGATTTAAATGGGGCTAAGGAGTCTGAGGGTAACATGACTGAGCATAATAACCAGAATAACAGTGGAGCAGGATCTGGCACTCCAGGAGAAAACTTTTTAATTAATATTAATATTAATGGTGCACCACTGTCAGTCAATCCCGCCACTACCTCAGGGCTCAATCAAAGTACAGAAACTACAGCTGCGGCTGATTCAGCAGACACCCCCAACAGCGTCACTCCTCAAGAAGACAAAGTAGATAAGGTATATGAGCAGAGGAGGCTTGAAGGGAGGGGTAAGGCTCCAGCATTGACAGAGGGGGCAGCAGACACATTGCCGAGTTTTCTACCAGGGACCCCAGGAGACGACATCTTCTTCTCTCTGAATGAGGAAACTGTTGAAATAGGCAAGACAACGTAAGTACATAAAAAGAAGGGGGACACACTCAGCTCTGAAATAACTGATTTAGATGGAAGCATAGAAGAGTCGGAGGTATCTTCCTCAGATCAGGGAACTGAGACGGACACCGAGTCAGAGACAGGTCATACAGGTCATACAGGGTATACTCAGTCTTCCACGGATGATAGTGTCGAGAAGCAGACAGTTGTAAGAAGGAAACAACAGAATATTAGGAAAACGCAAGGAAGATGTAGTACCAGACCTACTGAGAGACCGAATAATCTGATATGGGACTACTCAGCTACCTCAAGGATGTACCAGGAGGAAGGGGGAGCTAGGTCTAGGCATAATAGACCCTCAGGTTCGGGTTCTCAATCCCAAGGTCAAGGACAGGGCCCCACTATGGAGATGCTTTACGCCACTCTTAGGCAAATGCAGGAAGAGGTGAGGGCTGAAGCTAAAAGAGCAAAACGGACAAGTAAGAAGATCGAGGGGTCATTGTGTAAAGTAAATAAGTTATATGCGGAGATGGCAGGCAGAATGACAGAAGTGGAAGAGAGAACTGGCCAATTGGAGGATGAAGTCTCACAGTGGAAAGAGTTTAAGACGGCACAGGAGAAATTTAATGAGGATTTACAATGGAAGGCTGAGGATGCGGAAAATAGACAGAGGAGGAACAATATAAGGTTACTAGGGATTCCGGAGGGGGTAGAGGAGCAGAATCCCAGGGCTTACGTAGTCACACTGTTAAAAGAAGCATTTCCAGAGCTCACCACTTGGAATTGGGACGTTGAGGTACAACGGGCACACGGATTTCCGCTGACAATCAAGAAGGCCTATGGTGCCAATCAGAGTGAGAGACCAAGAGCTATGTTGATATACATAGGGAACTTCCTGGCAAGACAAGCCATTATGGATAGTGCAAGACCACAAGATCGCCGGGCCTTCAAAGGGAACTCATTCTTCGCTCGCCCGGATTTTTGTCATGCCACAGTGGAGAGGAGGTGGAGTTTGTGACAATTGATAGATCCATTTCAGAAAGCTGGGTGTGAGGCATACCTCCTGTACCCCGCAAGGCTGAAAGTAATAATAGAAGGCCACACGAGAATGTTCTTCTCAGAGATTAAAGCACAGAGTCTCCTGTCTGAGTTAAAGGAGAAAAGAAGAAGATAAACAATATCCAAAAAGTGAAAAGAAGGAAGGGGGGGGAGGGAAGGGAAGGGGGAGGAGAGAAGGGGGGGATAAGGCTGACGACCCTAGATGATATGGATTTATATGGTTTGTACTTGGCCTGAGTTGTATTGTATTGTACTAAATAGGTCTAGAATCCAAGAGGTGAAGGGTTAGATCATTCTGTATTTTTTTTCTTGTATAGACTAAGCAAGACTCAGCAAGAATCGGTTGTAGGTGGGACATTGTTTTGGACTAAGCAATGAATTCTTAGAGGTGAATAGGTGGAGCGCAGAGGGGGTTCGCTTTGTTCCTCTTTCTCTTTTTCCTTTTTTTCTTTTCTCTTTTTTTTCTGCAATCACATTTATTACTATAGGAAGAGAGGGGAGGGGCGGCTCCACTCAAGGGGATCGGGAACCAGTCATACATAGGTCAGGATTGACCTAGTTGCCCGTGGGCAGGGGAGGGGGGAGGGGAGGGGGAAGGGGAGCGCCAATAAGGGGGAGACAGCAACGAAACAAGGAAAAGAAAAAGTATGTAACTCAGATGATACAATTAGCACAGCAAGCTCAACTAGCACTGCAAGTTGGTGTAGCACAGGTAGAAGGAGTAGAAGAAGTAAAAAAGTGGGAAGAGCTGAAACAAACAAAAGAGCATATCGACTATAACGTTTGTAAAGAAAATACAATGGGATTACGAGGTCGTAAGGAAAGCTTACATAACCCTCCATGAGTGGGAGTATTAAAATTATTACTATGAACGTGTGCGGGCTGAATGACAGATTAAAAAGACAGCGTCTGGCACTGTTGTTAAAGAATACTGGGGCTGATTTTATATGCTTACAAGAGACACACATAGAAGGGAATAGGTTATTCTTACTGGAACAACTGGGATTCAGGGTACTAGCACATTCAAAACAAGGGGCGAGAATTAGAGGAGTGGCTGTACTAACCAAAAATAGAGACATTAAAACAAGGAAGAGGTTCGAGGATGAGTGGGGGAGATGTGCCCTGATTGAGTGTTTTATAGGGGAGGAGTGGGTTACCATAGGCTCTGTTTGTGGATCAACCGAGGTTGACCCAGAGTTGTTCCTCTTTTTGGATACTGAGTTGCCTTCTTGGGCGTCACGGGTGATCCTGGCAGGAGACTTTAATATTGACGGGGCCAAGGGGCTAGATATAGATACAACAGGGCAATATAAGGGAAGAAAGAAAAGAGTCTGCAGGGCAATACAGAGTTTAGTAAGAAACAATGGAATGTATGATGTATGGGGGGTCAAGAAACAGTCAGATCCTGGATATACATTTTATTCAGCACCTCACCACAAATGCGTTAGGTTAGATTATTTTTTTATAACCCGGGAACTATTAAATAATGCAACAATTGAGAGATTACCACGTATATTGTCAGATCACAACCCTCTAAAATTAACAATTGAAGGAGTAGGCTTTAAGAAGGTGGAGGGATCATGGACGTTCGAAAGGGGTTTGTTGAAAGACGATGATTATGTTACATACATGCACGCATGGATTAAACAATTCTGGGATATTAATAGAGGGAGCACCAACGTTGGGAATGCTTGGGATACATTTAAGGCCTGTATTAGAGGGGAGACGCTTAGCTATTCCATTGCTAAACAGAGGAGGGAAAAAACAGAAAGGGATCGGTTGAACAACGCTTTGATTTTGGCAGAAGCACGCCTTGAGTTAGCTACCATAGAACAGCGGGGACTCACTGAACGACTTCTAGAAGTAACAGCAGCTAGGGCAGCAGCTCTGGAAGAAGTGGCGATTAAGGCCGCTAGATTGTATAACACGCAGAGAGAGAGGAGTTACGAATTCAGTGAAAGAATAGGACGCACGCTAGCTGCACGAACAAGACAAAGAGTAGCTAAAAGTGAAATCAAGGAAATTAAAGACGAAACAGGTCAGATAATCACTGATGATAAGGGAATCGCTGAGGTATTTAGGGCATATTATAGCAGGTTATATAATGAGGAGTTAGTCCGGGATAGGAGTGAAATAGAGCAGTATCTAGAGAACATCCCGGGTAAAGTACTTAGTGAAGAGGATAGATATTATCTGGATAATGACATAAGCGATGAGGAGATAAACAATGCAATACTGGGCTTACCAAATGGGAAAGCAGCTGGACCTGATCTGATTCCAGGAGAATTTTATAAAATATTTTTACCCTCAATATTCAAAGAATTAGCGAGAACTTTCAAAGGAATTCAGCAAGGGCAGGCAATCCCAGGCAGCTGGGCGGGAGCAGACATTGTAATCTTACTAAAAAAAGGGAAGGATCCAACAGAACCTGGATCATATCGACCCATTACATTAATCAATGCAGATACCAAAATATTCTCAAAGATACAGGCAGCTAGATTCGCCAGGGTAATTACTCAACTGGTGAGTGACAATCAACACGGGTTTATACCTCACAGAGATACCACAACACATGTAAGGAAAATGATAACACTGTTTGATATTCAGGAAGGGGAAGGGAAACCAATGGCCACTTTGTTACTCGATGCTGAGAAAGCATTCGATAGGGTAGCATGGGAGTATTTATGGGTTGTTTTGAGAAGAGGGGGAGTGGGCGAAACATTTATCAAAGTAATACAAGCGCTCTACTCAAATCCAACAGCAAGTGTCAGGATAAATACAGGTCGCACGAAACCCTTTAATATTACCAGGGGCACAAGACAGGGGTGCCCCTGTTCACCTTTATTGTTTGCAATGTATTTAGACCCTCTAATATATAAATTAGAACAAAACGCAAGAATTGAACCACTACTTTCTAAGAGGGGAGATATAAAGGTTCTTGCGTATGCAGACGACATAGCGGTTATAACACCCAACCCAATGGATGCGATAAGGGAAATAGAATTAGAGGCAGAGCTGTTTGGGCGAATAGCGGGTTATGCATTGAACAAAAATAAGACACAAATTATTAAAAACGCACACGCAGATTGCACAGATGCACGGGTGGTTAACGAAGGTAAATACTTGGGTATTATTATCACAGCAGATTTAGGAAAGTTGGTGGAAATCAATATCACTCCTATTCTCACAAAAACGAAAAAAGACCTGGATAGGATACACAATCTGCATATGACACTTGTTGGAAGGGTTAATTATGTGAAAATGAACCTGCTTCCCAAAGTGCTATACTTGTTTAGAACAATTCCGCTGTTTTTTAATTTGATATGGTTTAAGAAATTAGAGAATATGGTAAATCGCTTCGTATGGGCACAAGGGAAGACAAGGAGGGCACTGAAATACATGTCACTACCTTATGATAAGGGAGGATGGTCTCTACCAGACCTCAGAATGTATTACTGGGCAGCGGCTCTGCAACAAATGACCTGTTTATTGGGAGGGATCGAAGGAGAGGAGGAATTACATACAGGGTCTTTAGAAGTGTATGGCTTAATTTTGGGAGATTAAGCTAATAATGTTTTTCTGAGATATACGGAGCCAAGCTACTTCAAGCGAACTAGGTTTAAGACATTGGAAGCCGCCAATAAGATCTGGAAGGCATTTAAGAAGAGTTTTGGTTTGGGTAGACTTCATGGATATACGAGATTAGTAGGGGACACAACATTACCCTCGGATATTTTCTCGGATGTAATCCTTAAAGAATGGGATAGACAAGGTATTAGAAACATGGGAGACTTGATGGGGGAATTAGGGGTACGGCAATTTGCAGAGCTTCAACAGGAATTCAGGGTTAGTAATAGGTCTTTTTTCAAGTACTTACAGATAAGAAGTTTTTTAGGTAATAAACGTGGTGGTCAGGCGGGATTTAAGGAGAACCCAATACTACAGATGATCGAAGCAGAGCGGCCATGTACAATTAAACGGCTGTATGCTGCATTAATAGAACATAGAGGGGACGACTTAGGGAAGTATGAGACCAAATGGATGGAGGCACTAGGAATTTCTGAAGGGATATTTACAAAATCACTAACCTTGGGGCATGAGGTACTATGTCTGGCATCATTAAAAGCACAACATTACAAAACTTTGTTTAGACTTTACTATACCCCAGCTAGGATCGCTCAGTGGGGAGGAACACAGGGGGTGAGGTGCCCGCGATGCGACAGTTCAGAGGCAGACATAATTCACATGTTCGCAGGGTGCCCAATCCTCTCACCACTCATAAATAGTATTGAAATGTTCTGTGATAAATCATTGGCTTTCAAAGTGAAATTGACACCTGATGTAATAATGCTAGGCCTCGAGGCACCCAATATACCACAACATAGTGCAGGTGGTTTCATATTTGTGGCAATGGCCGTACTACGTCTTTGCATAGCCTCTGTATGGAAAGATAAATTGGCTCCCTCTTTCCAGCAGTGGCTGGCTAAGCTATTGTATATGCACAACCTTGAGAGGGCTATTTATGCTAGAAAGGGGCAAAAAAGGGAGAGCACTGGGGCTACAGTTGTGGAAGCCGATATCCGATTGGAAAGACAGGATGTTAAATGTATAAGGGGGTAATACAAGGTAGTAGGCCCTGAAGAAGCGAATGTTAAGTTAAGTTTTTTCTTCTTTCCCTCCTACTTTAAATACTTAAAGTTTTAGTTGGTAGTCTTAAATTAGGATTTCTTTGTCAATTCTGTTATGTTATATCGTATTTTGTAAGAAATGTTATTACTGCAATATGTATCATCTGTAAATGAGTAATGAGAAATGAAAAAAAAAAATTTTTATGGCGCGGGGTGGGGGGCAAAAACTGTTGTAAAATGTCAATAAAAATATTTAAAAAAAAAAAAAAAAACACTTTCTGTTGACCTTTCTTAATATTTTTTAACAGATTGCCAATCATCCTGTTGCGGAACATTCGTTTACGAATGTCCCTAAACTGTTGTTTCCTTCTACTATCATGCACAGAGTTATCTCTTGCTCTAGCAGTAACATTTTTGATTGGCCTTTCCTTTCCGTTTAAAATGCTTCTCTTTTTCTGGAATGAAACATTTTCTGTAGTAATATTTTTTTTACTACAAATATTTCTTATAAATGTTTTTGTGCTCTTACCCGGTGCTTTCTTGGTGACTTGACAAGTTTTTTTGTTAGAGGACTGCTGCATTATATCATGTACCTGCTGTCTTTGACGTTTTGCAGCCTTTTTAAGTCTTTCTTTAGTTGGCATGCTGAAATCTTGAAATGATCTGCAGTTGAATCTGTGGTAAAATATAATAAAAAATGTTATTAACCACTATTACCAAACAGTAAATCAATAACAGCCATCAAAAACTTAACACACTACTTGACATTTTTAGTGCTTGGCAAATTTAGAATACAGAAATAGCAGAAAAGAAATGGAATTCATATTCATTTTACCTGTGCTGTTTTATATGTGAATCTGATCTAATTTTATGAGCATATTTTAATATTTTATTGAAGACACTACACATAACCTGTTTTTGAAGGTGTCTTTATTTTTAAATGAAACGGTTTACATTTTTACTTTTCATTTATTATACATTTTTAAAAATAAATGTTTATAGTTCCATAGGCTCAAGCACGTCAGCTTCCCACCCTATGTCATACAATTCTGACAAATCTGCATCCTCATCATGTTCTTCTTCATGCTCAGGATTTAAATCATCCAAGGGATCTACTTCCACTGATGTTTCAATTACGAGGTCGAGATCAACTGATTGCTGATTGTCGCTCATGTTGATGTTGTCGTTATCTTTAAAGAAAGAGAACAACAATGAGATGTTGCAGAGTAAGGCACAAATCTCAGAGACTATAATAGTAAAATTGTTTAACAAGAGTAACATTTTGCAGCTATTATTTAGCCATGACCAGCGATGCTGAGGAGGTAAGGCCTATGTCCAAGTTTTCAGTGAACAGGACTCATCTCTTCTTAACCTTGGATAAGCCTCACCAACTCTGTGTCCCCTGCTCATACTTAAATGTAAAGTGGCAGATTTATGTTAACTGACGCATTCCCAGGGATGCACGAGTTAATGTGCACCGCTGCTCTGCCACCCATGGTGTGCCGCATTTACAATGTGGAGCACCATTGAGTGAAAACAGCACAGATGCGTCACGCATCTGTGCCGCAAAAGCAGCACATTGCAGGAATCACGTCGTAAGCGCAACATGTCTACTGCAATGCACAGGAGCAAGCCACACATTGCATGGTGCATCACTCCTTATGCCTGTTTCAAACAGGCGTAATGATTTGATTCAGCAATGCTATAAAGCTGAGTCAGTGAAATCTTCTAAATTTCACTGTGTTAGTTTTACAGGGCTTTCTTGCAAATTAATGCATACCTTGCAACAAAACACCTATATGAAAACTGACGCAGGTTTCATGTGGCACAGGACTTTACAGCATGACACATCTGCCTAGATGCATCAATTTTTAAATATGTCGCCACATAGCAAATCTTTTGCACCGCCGCTGCGTCACAAAAGTGACGCACAGCGCCACAAAAGAGGCACACGGCTATCATAAATCTGTCCCTAACATGTTAAATGATTGATTCAGGATGACGATAAGGTGTGGCCTATCCAGAGGTTTGTTTAAGGTGAGGCCTACTCAGGGTTGCAGATTAAATGGAGATGGGGCACCCCTGAGCCTTGCTGGAGCTGCATGGCACTTGCGATGCAGCTCCAGCAATGCGCCACCTTTACGGCACAGATGAGTCACGCATCTGTGCTGTTTTTGCCCCATGGTGCGCCGCATTGTAAATGCAGCGCACCATGGGTGGCGGAACAGCGGCGCAGGATGACTGGCACATCCCTGGGGATGCACCAGTCATCATAAATCTATCCCTAAGCTTCTTATCTTGTTGGAGATGAAGTGAGGCCTGTCTTGCAACATGGTGCATCTTTTGCATCACTGCTGCATCGGTTTCATGTGGCACGGTTTTTTTACAGCATGACACATCTGCCTAGATGCATCAATTTGTAATTTTGTCGCCACATAGCAAATCTTTTGCACCGCCACTGCGTCACAAAAGTGACGCACAGTGGCGCAAAAGAGGCATACACCTATCATAAATCTGTCCCTAGCATTTTAAATGATTAATTCAGGATGACGATAAGGTGTGGCCTATCCAGAGGTTTCTTTAAGGTGAGGCCTACCTACATTCATGGGGAAATGAATTAAAATGTCCTTAAGACACATGAAAGCGTTTTTTTAAAGCCTTTGCAGCATTTTTGGGTCACTTTTAACATGGCTATGTAACTTAAACAATCAAAATCTAAATTTGCCAAGCACAGGTGGGAGCATATTTACAAGGAATTTGCACCACGGGGAAAGGTCTTACATTAAAATGGAAAAATGACATCAGAGACACTCAAATGCCTTATAAAGAAGCATACACCATTATGTCCTTGTCATAAATGTTAAAAGCATTCCTTTTCCTCAAAAACGATTTTCAAGTCTTAATTTGAAAACACTGCACATGGGGAAATGACTTAAAATGTCCTTAAGACACATGAAAGCGTTTTTTGATTGCCTTTGCAGCATTTTTGGGTCACTTTTAACATGGCTATGTAACACAAACTATCAAAATGTAAATTTGCCAAGCACAGGTGGGAGCATATTTACAAGGAATTTGCACCACGGGGAAAGGTCTTACATTAAAATGGAAAAACAACATCAGAGACACTCAAATGCCTTATAAAGAAGCATACACCATTATGTCCTTGTCATAAATGTTAAAAGCATTCCTTTTCCTCAAAAACGATTTTCAAGTCTTAATTTGAAAACACTGCACATGGGGAAATGACTTAAAATGTCCTTAAGACACATGAAAGCGTTTTGTGATTGCCTTTGCAGCATTTTTGGGTCACTTTCAACATGGCTATGTAACTCAAACTATCAAAATGTAAATTTGCCAAGCACAGGTGGGAGCATATTTACAAGGAATTTGCACCACGGGGAAAGGTCCTACATTAAAATGGGAAAAATAACATCAGAGACACTCAAATGCCTTATAAAGAAGCAGACACCATTATGTCCTTGTCATAAATGTTAAAAGCATTCCTTTACCTCAAAAACGATTTTCAAGTCATAATTTGAAAACACTGCACATGGGGAAATGACCTAAAATGTCCTTAAGACACATGGAAGCGTTTTTTGATTGCCTTTGCAGCATTTTAGGGTCACTTTTAACATGGCTATGTAACTCAAACATTCAAAATCTAAATTTGCCAAGCACAGGTGGGAGCATATTTACAAGGAATTTGCACCACGGGGAAAGGTCTTACATTAAAATGGGAAAAATAACATCAGAGACACTCAAATGCCTTATAAAGAAGCATACACCATTATGTCCTTGTCATAAATGTTAAAAGCATTCCTTTTCCTCAAAAACGATTTTCAAGTCACAATTTGAAAACACTGCACAGCTCCTATGCACAAAAACACCCTGTCAGTACTAATACTTCACATTTTCTCCAATTACAATTTCTCAAAGAAACAAAATCTATTTGTAAAACACTTGAGGCAAAGCAACATTTTAAAAACACAACTTTCTTCATAATTTTCTCCTTAAAGCACACTATTCTCTATCTAAATTAAATAAATCTTTTCTCACCTTAGCAAATACTTTATGAGTTTCAAAACAGTCTCAGAAACACACCACTTTGTCTTTAGCAGAGCAAAAGGTATGCACTTCAGAGTCTGCAGCTATCAAAAGCACAGAAATGCTGTAATTCTTCACACATATCTCTCATGTCACACAATCAAAACTCTTCCCTCACTTTTTTCAAATCAAAACCCTTCCCCCCTGTGCCCTCTCTGCCTTTTTTGCATAGCAACCACCTCTTAGAAGACCTCTGGTGTTTGCAAGTTCACACAACAATGTTTCAATTGAACTCTGAACTCTCAGTGCACCTGCATATCCAGTGCAATCTTTCATTTAATGATTTTTTCTTGACCATTCAAAATACATCTTTCAAAGAACTCATCCACGCACCCTAACGTTCTGTTTTCAGCAATCAAAATCCACCAATCACTGTTACTGCTTCATTAACACAGAAACTCCACAGTTTTTCTCATTTTAAACTCTTATTTTTTCAACTGCCATTTCATTGCCACACTTCATCTGACTGCAGCAGAACCTTCTCTCACCATGTTTTCTGTCTGGATTGTTGGACATAGTTACATCTACTGGGCTCAGAGGTATGCTGATAACAGAAATTTACCTAACCTCAATTTACAAGATGTGGAAATTAAGTGGTTTGGCCACAGAGGATTAAAATGTCACCAATTGATACCATTGGTGAAAACCTTTATGCATTTGCCAAAACCTGACCTGTTAATTGTGCACTGTGGAGGTAATGACTTGGGCACTTTGACTGGGGTAGGTCTGGAAATGCTTTTAAAGGACACCTTTGAGCAATTAATGGCACTTTTTCCTCAGACTGCCTTGGTATATTCAAATATATGCCAAAGACAGAAATGGAGGTGGTCGAACCAATTTTGTCCACAAATTGAGAAGTCGAGGAAGCATGTAAACAAATCTGTTTCAGCTTACATGAGAGACCATGGAATGGGCTCCGTGTACAACAATAACTTGCGTTACTACATGCAAGATATCTACAGAGGAGATGGAGTTCACTTCTCAGATGAGGGCAACAGAATTTTCATTCTGAATTTAAGACTGTGCATTGGTACCTACTTATAAGTACCTAAATGTACCATAAACCCAAAAGCTCTTCTCAGAGCTACCCTACATCTCATCACTCACAATTATTATTTTACTCTAACTTTTTTCACAAATTTTCAACAAAGTACGCTCCCCGGGGCGCTACCCAGTACGCGGACCGGAAGCTAACCTCGCGAAATTTTTTAAAAAAATGTTTTTTTTTCGCACATATGGGCCTCCTCAGCCACCCTCAGAAAACCTAGGGGGTCAAGATAAGTCTACCGTGCCCCCTTCTACCCATTCTGAACATTAGTTGCCCTCCATCTTGTATCTTAATTCGACCGAAACACAAAATGGTGGACTCCCGTAACGCTTCAGGTTCGCGTACCGGGGCGCTCGCCAGTTCGCGTACCGGGGCGCTCCCCGGGAAGCGCTCCATCAAAAAAGGTGGGAAAGTATTTTACAGAAAAACGACTGGAGACACTTTCACCAAATATAGATTAGCTCATACTACATACCAATCCCTATCATTTTCACAAATTTGATTGAAATTCCATTTAGCCATTTTGCATGTAGACCTCTCTAAATACCGTGAGGTAAATTACTTCACAAAACACATCTGAAGTGTTGGAATTGACAACCAATGAAAATGTTACTTTCATTTTCTACTTTTTTTACCTGACATTTGATTGGTTATATACCTGAATATATATAAAGGAAGAGAAGGAAACACAGCCATTTTGACTACTACTTCCTGGTGTACATTTCAATTGGATTTTCACTAATCACTTCAACTTCTTTGTAAAGGTAAGTTGTTATTTTAAAAACTGAAGTATATTGTGCACTATCAGTTAATATGGTAAACTTTTTCTGATAGTTATATACTATCCCTCTGTAGTAGTTATAGATTTAGATAGACTTCTCTGTTATAGTTATGGATGGAGTTAGGTTTCTCTTGTATAATTATGAATTTACTTACGTTAAATCACATACACTTTTTTATATTCCTACTTCCACTCTGATACTATACACTGCCCAAAGATAAATTCACTGATAAAAACTGCCTATCTAAAATTAATCCCAACAGTGCCCTATCTCTACTAATATATATTTTTTTTATCCAAATTTCAGGCAACATGGAAGGCGAACAGAAAGTTTCATTTCAAATTGTCCTGCAAGAGAGCAGCCAAGAATTAATTGATCCAAATTATATAGAATTTATGGATGAAACTTGGGACCAAGAACTACTGCAATGTGTGCAAGCAGTAGATGACCTCCTTCAAAATGAGGACATTTTACACACTCAGAGATTACAAGCTATGTTCAATGAAAATGACGACATTTCAGACAGTGAAATGTTAGAAATGTTATTAAATTTTGAAACACAATCACAATAATAAATAATTGCTTAAAAAATAAAGAAATTAAAAAATAATCAACAAAACCAACAATCAATTAACATACAGTATTTTAAAAGTCTATCATTCTTTTTTCCTAATAGTACGCTCCCCAGAACGCTTCCCGGTTCGTGGACCGGGCGCTCCCCACGCAAAAAAACAAAAAAATTGTTGTTTTTTTTTTTGCACTGCGGGGCCCTTTTAAAGCCTCCACATCAAACCTAGGGGGTCAGGGAGGATCTACTATGCCCCCTTATGGTCATTTCCCCCTTTGTTTTGGCCTCCTCTTGTCTCTCGATCCTACCGAGAGACAAGATGGCGGCCGCTCCGGACTGTTTAGAATGTTGACAGACACCGGAGAGCCAATCAGCTTCGCTACGCGAAGTTCCGTTACGCGTCAAGTACGCGAACCGGAGCGCTGCCCGGAGCGCGCTTACAGATATATATCTTTTTTTGAACGTTAATTTCTCAAAATCCACTGGAGCACATATATTGAGACCTAGCAAAGGCACATCGGGCTAACAGTCCCTACAATTTTGCCAAGTTTCGTGCAAATCCATTCAGCCGTTCGGCCTAAAAATGAGGCCAACCGCCCTATGGAAATTAACATGGGAAAAACACGTTTTGGGACCCCCCTTTTTTCTCGGCCACCCCTTGACGAACCCCCCCCAAATTTCCAGGGGCTGCTCCGAAACAAAATGTTCCATTTTCCTGAAAATTTCAGCCAATTCCGTCCACAAACGCCAAAGTTATTAGACATAGAATTTTCAAAAATCCCATAGGGAAAAAATCCTAACTATATATACCTACTGGCGACCGCCAGTAGGTAATATATATATATATATATACATATATATATATATATATATATATATATATATATATATATATATATATATATATATATATATATATATATATATATATATATATATATATATGTATATATATATATTCCTTCAAACACAATTAAAACAAAAGTGTGGCGCACACTTCTCGTTATTTTCAAATTACTTTATTCTGCTCCCGTTGGCAGACAAACGCGTTTCGGCCATGCTGGCATTTGTCAATGTCAATGTAAACATTATTTTCTTACAGTTATAGACACGTCACATCCCATCCATTTCCCCATCAGTTGAGACATAAAGAGGACTCAGTATAGATATCTCTCCCAGCTTATATGGTTTTCACAGCAGCCGTCTTAGACTACACATGGAGACACTCCTCTCTGTGTCCTGACATCATGATGTTGACAGTACTTTCCTTCCATCTTGCATTATCATGCATTCATTAATTTGTTGAATGATTACATGAGAGATTTCTTTCATATTCCATAAGATCTAGCCCTGAATGGGCCGTTACTGTGCTATAATGACTACTCATTTTAATGTTGGTAAAGTGTTTTCTCTCATTTACCGCCCTCCGGTATCCAGCCCTGAATGGGCACTTACTGTCACAACATTCCAATAAATGTCAGTTTGACATTATTTTCATATATGGGATTCTGGTGCAATTAAAAACAAACAATTGATTCAGCAAAAAAGATATATCAGAATGAGAATTAGGGCCCACTTATTCAATACAACTTCTAGATAATAAACAATTCATATGGCTCTTGGTGGTACTCTTTTCACTTGTCATCCACCATAACATATATATTACATACAAGGCAACAAAATCTCAAATAAAATTACAGATATATAAATCAGCTTATTCCTTTCTAGATCCCAATTCATTTAAGGCATAGACTTCAATTTTCACACCATTACATAACACAATCATTCTCATCTTTTCCCTAAATATTCAGTTTTTTTCCACTTATTCATGTCCAACTCTTTTCTTCTCATAGTTTTCTACATCCTATATTTCGGTTTTTAACCCGCATGTATCCACATTTCTTCTTCACAGTTTAGGCCATTTGGTGCTAAAGTGTGGAGTTCTATTATATACTTTGATTCTAACTGTCTGAGTGTTCTGATGCAAACACCTCCTCTCCTAAGAGGTGGGACCCGATCCAGACAGAAGAAATTCAATAAATTACAGTTGCTTTTATGCATTTCTGCAAAGTGCCTGGCCACAGGATAACTACTAGCTTTCTTAGTTATCGCATGCATGTGCTCTAAAATCCTTTTCTTTGTCTGATGTATCGTGCTACCCACGTACCGTAGGTTGCACGGGCATATCAGACAATAGACTGTGAAGTCTGAATTGCAATTGAGAAGTTTAGTGACATCTTTGGTTTGTTAACTGCCTGGAATAGCATAGGTTTTTACTGTGCTACAATTTTTGCACGCCTTGCATTTTAAACATGGATACGATCCCTTTATCTCGTGTACCTTTTTGGTGAAATGGCTATGCACTAGCATATCCCTAAGTGAAACATTTTTTCTATAGGTTATGCTTGGCTGTTTGGTAATCTGCTGACCAAAAGCCATATCTGCCTGAAGTATATTCCAGTGATTTTTTAAAATCTGACGGATGTGTCCTGAGTCTGGCAAGAAAGTTAAAATGAGTCTAGTTGTACCATCACTATCCATTTTCAGAGGCTTATTCAAAAGATCTTCCCTTTTGGGCTCTTCTGCCCTCGCTACTGCCATTCTAAGACCTGCTGGGGATACCCTCTTTGTTTAAAGTGATCCATAGCTTCTTTAGTGGCTTTTTTGTAGTCTTGGTTAGTGGTGTTACTTCTTTTTAGTCGAAGATATTCACCATATGGAATGCTATTCACTAGGCAGCGTGGGTGTTGACTAGAAAAATGCAGAGTTGCATTACCCGCTGTGGGTTTACGAAATAGTTTAGTTTTTAAAGTGCCACTGTCAGCATAAACTAGTAAATCTAGATATGGCACTTCTTGTGTACTGATGGTACTGGTAAAGTGGAGATTCACCTCATTCTTGTTTAAATTACTGATATATTCTTCTAGCTCTTGTCTGCTACCTGTCCAGGTGAAGAATATATTGTCGATGAAGTGGGTCCAGATTCCTATTTTCTGTGCCCACACTTCATTGGTACCTGCCCAGGCCACGTGCTTCTCCTACCAGCCCACAAATAAATTTGCGTAGCTGGGGACGAAGCACGTGCCCATCGCAGTACCCTGCCTCTGGATGTACAGTTGTTCACCAAAGGCAAAGATGTTATTATTTAAACAGAAGGATACAAATTGTAGAATCATCTGATTGTGTTCTGTAAATTTTATTGGTCTGGTTCTGAGAAAGGATTTAACAGCTGCCTCTCCCTGGCCGTGATTAATACATGTATACAAGCTGGTAATGTAAAGAGTGACAAGTAGAAAGGATTCATCCCAGCTGTTATTAGCAATCAGTTTGATGAAATCAGTATTGTCTTTAATGTAAGATACTAGGTCAAAGACGAAAGGACAAAGTACATTGTTCACCAGAATCGAGGTGTTCTCTAGAAGACTACCCATGGAGGAAACTATTGGTCTCCCCGGGGGTCTTTTCTTATTTTTGTGCAATTTTGGGATGTGACAAACGTTTGGGGTGACAGGGTGATCTGTTTTGATAAAATCATATTCATTTTGACCCAGGATCCCCTTACTTTTCCAGAAATCAATCATACCATAGAATTCAAAGATACTTTGATTATACTCTTTAGTAAAGATTCTTTCATAACATACATGATCGTTTAGTTGTCTCAAAGCTTCCATTTCAGATGTAACACTGTCCTGTATAACAATGTTCCCGCCTTTGTCTGAAGGCTTTATGACAATTGACAGATCTTCCTGTAGAGCTTTGATGGCTTTCCGCTCTTCCAATGAGATATTTTGATGTTGCCCCTTTATTTCTATGGGATTCATTCTTAATTTATCCAGATCCTTAATTACCATTTCATGGAAACTATCGATCGATCATGTCAAATGCAGTTCTTGGTATGAATCTTGATTTCTTTTTAAGATGGCTGACAATTCCGGTTTGTGCCATATCACTTTGTTTGAGAAATTCTGTGTCACTCACTGCCTGCATTGTATTTTCACCCTCCAATTCCTCCCTTAAGCCATGAAGTGCTCTTAACGCTGGTAGTTCACTTCCAGTTAGTAGATCCGTTGGGTCAATTGTCCGGTCTGGATCCACAGAGGGTTTAGATATTTTTCCTTCAAACATTTTCTTCAATTTCAATTTGCGTATAAAAAGATACAAATGTATACGCGTTTGGACGTAGTCCTATTTGTTTGTTGGACAGAATGACAGTCCCTTATGTAGTACCTGTTCCTCCATCTTGGATAATTCATGATTTGACAGGTTAACAATGGTTAGATCATTTTGGCTCACTTTTTGCTGGTTCCCCTTTGCTCCGTGTCACTCTCAGGGTGTATTGTAAATTTGCCTTTTTTCCCCTTCTTATTTTCCTTTTTCTGATTCTGGGGGTCTTGTTCTCTGCGGTAATTGGTGCCATGACTGCTGGATTATTTCGTATTCCTGGGAAAAGTGTACTCTTCCTCCGACATTATCTGTCATACTTGGCGCACCTTCCAATTCATATTGCTCTGTTTCTATTTCCGACTCTGACGTATCTCTCGCTGTCACAATTTTTGTTTTTCCTGCCTCTTGGATTGATTTTCTTGGAATATCAAATTTTTTGGCAAACGTTAAGACTCTACCTGAGTGAATACCAAAAGTCTTAAAGTTAGGATTTTTCTCAGTTTAGGAGTAGTAAAGTTAGGACTCCTAACTTTAGGACTCCTAAATGCCTTCTGTGAATACCGAAAGTCTTAAAGTTAGGATTTTTCTCAGTTTAAGAGTCCTAACTTTACTACTCCTAAACTGAGAAAAATCCTAACTTTAAGACCTTCAGTATTCACAGAAGGCATTTAGGAGTCCTAAAATTAAGAATCCTAACTTTACTACTCCTAAACTGAGAAAAGTCCTAACTTTAAGACTTTCGGCATTCACAGATGGCATTTAGGAGTCCTAAAGTTAGGACTCCTAACTTCTGCAAATACTGAAATGAGTAAGTGCCTTCTGTGAATACCAAAATGAGTAAGTTGTTGTTGTTGTTGTTGTATGTACTTTATTCGATAAAAATTTATCATAAAAGTATGTACATCCTCCAATCATAAGAACAACCCGTATATAAAACAGTAAAATACCATAAAAAGAATATATACAATAAAAACAAGGAGTCCAAAAGTGCCGCCACAGTGTGTTAGAGGTACAACAATCTACGTAGACCCGCAGTCTCCTATCACATGATTTTCTTTAACAGCTTTGTACGAGTCTTTGCTACCCCGCAGACAACGGCCAGAGACGTAGTGTCAGTTGTTAAAATTCGTTGAGCCATCCTGTGGTGTTTAAAACCCAGTTCTCTGCAAATTCGTTTCAGCCATATTCTTCTCGCCACCCTATATGCTTTACATGCAAAGAGAAAATGGGCTACTGACTCCGTAGGAGCTGTGCACCCCAGGCAGGGAGCTGGTGGAGAGCCACACCTCTTCCAGCCTGCTGTGATTTCATTAAGCGGCAGGGTCCCGAATCTCAGCATTAAATATAGTGTTCTGTCTCTGGGAGTTTGAATAAAGTCGAGAAATGGTTCGAGCTTCTTAAAAGGTTTATGCTCCAGAAGCCGCTCAGTAAGGGGTCTCCACTTGGAACTATGTAACTCCTCCGCCTGCACCCAATCCCAGTATAGTTTCTTAATTGTTTGTTTGGGTGGCGGGCACTGGCTGGCCCATGATTCGCCTAACCCTATTATTAGAAACTAGCTGTCTCAGTTTGTTTAACCATTTAATCTTATTACAGATGTTCAATTTAATGAGTTCGTTGAGGACAGACGCATAATTTGCCAATTCAGGCGTCCTTCTTAAACGAACCCAGAATAATAGTGGGTGGAGACGAACTATATCTGTGATCGAGCGTTTGCCCATGTCTTGGTAAAGGGGCTTTAGAGGGGTAGCAACTGGGAGGGAAGAAAAATCTCTCACAAACTTATTCTCAGATTTAACCAGGTCGGTGGTGTTTTCAAACCCCAATAGTTCGGACCCGTATACTGCTAAAGACAATGGTTTTCCCTCGTAAACCGCAAGGGCCGGAGCTATTGGTTTACTAGTGGACCCCCGCTGTTCTCTCAAAATTGCTCCCGACACTCGCTTGTGGCTGAGAAGCATTTTGGCCATGTGGGAGTTCCAGCTCATCATATTATTAACCCTAACTCCCAAATAGTCAAACGACTCAACCACCTCAATCAGAGTACCAGTAAGTGAGATATTATTCCTAAATCTTTTTGAAGGTGAGAGGGTCATTAGCTTTGTCTTGGTGGTGTTGATGGTTAGGCCCCTTTCCACACAAAACAAGCTAAACCTATCGAGCAGTTTTTGGAGGCCTGCTGGGATCTTAGACATCAGGAGGGTGTCATCGGGAAAGAGCAGGGTGGGTATTTTCTCCCCTGCCAAGACTGGGGCGTCGGCTGGGTCCTCTCTCAAATGGTCTACCACCCCATTAACAAAGAGAGAGAACAAAGTCGGGGCCATTACACAGCCCTGGCGAACCCCCCTGCTCACAGCCACCCTCTCTGTCAACTGTCCCTGGTTCCCCCATCTGATTTTAGCATAGTTCCCGTCATGAAGTCTCTTAATAAGATCAAGAAGAGAAATGGGGAGACCAAGGTCTTGTAACACCTGCCAAAGTTTATCGCGGGGCACCAGGTCGAAGGCAGTCTTTAGGTCTATAAAGGCCAGATATAGACTGCCTCTCCCGATGGTCACGGTTTTCCAGTAAACCGCAAAAAATCTAAATACATGGTCTATCGTGCCCACCTTCTGCCTGAAGCCCGCCTGGAAGTGAGAAAGAATGTGCCCTTCTTCCATCCAAGACCCCATCCTGGAGACAATGACCCTGCCAACTACTTTCTGGATTACATTGATTAAGCTAATCGGCCTGTAGTTGGCAGGGTCCTCTCTAGCACCTTTCTTATATACTGTTACTACTTCAGCTCCCTTCCACGAATCAGGGATGGCGTGGCCCCTTGCAATCAGATTCATTAGCAGGGAGATGAAGTTAGCCCAAAGCATAGGATCATGTAAAAGTAGGTCCCCAGGAAGACCATCGGGGCCCACAGCCTTTCCCGGGGCTATGTTCTTAATGGCCGACTGTACCTCTTTAATTGAAAAGGGTTCTACTGGTACAGTGTTGTCTGGTCCAGATCTTACAGGGGGGCTTTGTGGGGACTGGGATTCTCCCACATCACAGTACAGATTAAGAAAGTGGGTGTACCATTGTTGTTCTGTGATGTGGTTTGGGATAGGATCAGCTCTCCTTCTATTACCTTTATTAATTAGATCCCAAAATAAGGTTGAATCTTTCATCTGGGCAGCACATTTAAGCTCCTGCCTGTGCTGTTCCTCCCAGTCTCGCTTTGCTAGAGCTATGGCACTTGAGTACTTCTTTCTGGCTACTTTTACTAATATCAGATCTTTTTTGCATAGGGCCATTGTTAAAGCCTTCCTCTTCTGTCTGCATGAAGCTGTATACCAGAGGTTACTCAGTTTTACTGGGTTCCGTTTCAGCGTTCGTCGCTCATTGACAATAAAAAACGAGCCCAACCTCTCTATTGCATTACTATAAAATTTGGTGAAGGGAAGAACCAGGGTATTATCCTGGGCTGCATTAAACAGTTCCAGCTCAACAATCTTCTGCTTTATGTGCTCCTTAATACTAGACAATTTATCCTCTTGACATACTACCTTGTGCCATTTTAATCCGTGATTACAATTTGATGGCACAACCTCCTTTGTTTGCATTAACGTGGCCTTAATTGACTTTTCATTGGACAATCCCCACCTAATCTTCATGCATAAGGGGTTGTGATCACTGTCCTGGGACTGTTTTATCTCCATGTCCAGAAGATCGCCCCAATGACGGGTGTCCAGCAGTATATAATCTATAAGTGACGGGCAACTAAGCCTGTTATAGGTGTTAGCCCCTCTTAGATCGGAGGCTGTTCTGCCATTCAATGCTCTCAAATATATTCTAAGGTTAGAGCGTTGATTTGGATCGCCCTTGGGGACCATTTTTTAATTGGCGCCAAGGTCAAAATGGGTATGGCCCGTTTGACATCCTCCTCATTAGTCCCTAGGAAATATTCCTCACTTAGGGGTTCAAATGTACAGTTGAGATCTCCTGCCACAATGGCATTGGCAGAAGGGGTAATACCAGCTAATTCCAACTCCAAAGCTGCTATAGTAGCTGACATTTGTGCCCCCGGAGACCCTCTTGCGTACACATTAAATAGCTCCACATTGTTACCATTATGGGGTCCTTTGATTGTCAAGTGAAGAATGTCCTCTGTGGATGAATTGTGCATGGTGACATCCCAATTCAACGCAATGTTGACCCATATGTGGAGATCCCCGATGGGCGGCCCTTCCCTGAACTTGTGGAGGGGATGTGAAAGGTGGAATGCCCTGGTTTATATAGGGGCAACATGCTCCAAGTCTCCTGAAACAGGCAGACCTCATACTTGTCAATAAATACATTCCATTCCTGGATGGCCAATTTTTTGGGGAGGCCTGCTATGTTCCAGGAGAGGAGCTGAATCACCCTTGAATTTGCAGCCACTGTCTCTACAGTATAGTGATTAACCCAGTCTCTCACTTCCCCGCTGTGAGTTCTTGTTAATATGTTATTTGCAGATCGGATGCTCCCTTGATCTTCCCTATCTTGTAATTCTAGTGAGGGATGCAGATGGTGGACCTCATCTAGTCAATCTACTCTATTAAGACCAGATTCATCCCATTCCCTAGTTGTGGACCAGAGCGGTAAACGTCTAATTTGGAATCAGAATGCTTGGGAGGGAGGTGCGATACTCAAGGCTCAGTAAATTCTCCGCAATTTCTGGGTTGATTAACTGTAGCTCAATGCAGTCTGTCTGGGAGCTGAACAAGGAAATCCTTTTTACCCTCACCATATCCTCCCTAATGATTGACCTGCAGCTCCTCACGTGGCGTAGCCAATGGATAGCTTTATTGTGAATAGACTCACTACTTTCATTGCCAACATTGTTGGGGACCTTGGTCATATAGACTATTGTCGATGGATTTCTTAAGGGAGTGGAGTTCCTTAGCAAGCCAGGGCCATCCCTACCACTCTGTCTTTCTGTACCTAGAGGGGGGTGTCGATAGCCTACGTTGCTAAGGTGTGGGGCCAAGAGATTAGCTCTTTTTACCCGCAATTTCATAATTTCTGCATAAGATCTAATGGGGCCTGATGAAGGAGTCGAGCCAAGTGTGCCTTGAGTTGTGATCCCCAACCCCATTGATGGCCCCATTCCTTCCGTCGATATAGTAGGTGGCAATGCCCTGGTCGCTTTACTTGCTTGGGTAGATGTTAGGGAGTGAGCATTTGTAGCCCTAGACAAATCCACTTTCCGTATTAAATCTTCCATCATCTTTCTTACAGAAGCCAACTTCCTTCTCAGGTTGTCAACTTTTTCCAGTAATGCCTTATTTATATGGCCACACTTAACACACAATAGAGGGTCAGAGAGGCTGCTAAAATTGGGAGAGGCTGCTAAAATCGTTTGACAAAAACGGGTAATGAAAACTGGGAGAGGCTGCTAAAATTGTTTGATATAATAGCTCTTCAAGAGACTTGGGACCCTCTAAACAGTTTTTCCCTGGATGGCTATAGCCACTTTTGTATTCCGGCAAAACCTAGTATGGTGGGCAGAGCCAACGGGGGTTTTATTAGTTTGTTCACCCTAGAGCTGAAGGGCTCATTAACAAAACTTCTTTTCAGTCTGTCATAACTGTTTAACCCCTTCGATGCTGATGACGGAACCGTTCCGTCATCAGTCACGGCTGAGCTGTGCTGATGACGGAACGGTTCTGTCACGACCGCGCCCTGTTCTGGAATGTCCAGCACAGGGCGCGGCTACGGCGCCGCGGTCAAGGTGTTAATAGTGGAACTAACAGTATCTGACACTTCTAAAACACTATTTATCAATTTTTATAGTTCTAGTGATAACGAATATAATAATCTAGCCTTACTAGAACAATTTTTGTCTGTATATAGTTTAAATTCAAATACTTTTGAGATTATACTGATGGGGGATTTCAATACTCATCCCTGTGATCAACTTTGTTCAAATATGGGTTATGAGGGGCCTCTATACTCTGCCCCTATTCATTTCGAGCACTCTAAGCAAGGTGAGGAATTGGAACACTTTCTGGCCATCTGGAACCTTTATGAGTCAGGCTGTGGGGAGGTTGGCCATAGGGCCCCCACGTTTAAGGGGAAAGATGCAGATACAATCATTGATTATATTTTTTTAACATCTTTTATTTTATCTAGGGTTTTAAGGTACAAGACTGTGGTCTCTGTCTTTAGTGACCACAATCCTGTGACATTGGAGATGGTGACAGTGGACCTCTTGGGCTTTAAGGGCGCGTCACATAAGGGAGGGAAGGATGTGAACCTGATAGACCAGGATAGAAGATTAAAGTGGGCCAAAGTGGTCCCAGAAACCTTCATGCGGGAAGTTCTATCTAAGGGAGAAGCGGAGGTTGAAACATGCCTAAATAATAAGACGCAGGGCCCTCAGATGTTAGCCGCCTTTGATACCATCTGTACCCAAATAAATCAAAGCTTACAGATTGGGAGAACTCAGAATACACACACCGGAAAAAGGTGGTTTAATAACAGCTGTACTAGGGCACATGCTGCCCTCCTTAAAGCACTGAAGGCTAGCCCTAAAGATAGGGGGCTTATAGTAAGTCTAAGGACAACTTATAAAAAAAAGCTATACAAACTAGAAAACAGGAATTAAAAGAGGAAGCGTGGTCTAAAATTTTATCACCTGAGGTTTTGATAGACAGTGGGAAATTTTGGACGACCATAAATCAACCCTTGTTCTCGAATGAAGTGAATTCACCCCTCGACTGTAATATAGCAGATGATGACTGGATAGCTCATTTTGAGAAAATATATAGGTTGCCAGGTAAGGAGAATAGTATAGACCCTATCCTGCCTGAGAACGTAGTTTCCTTGGTGGTATTTGAGGTCGCTGAAGTCGAAAGGGCGCTAGGGCAGATGACAAGGAACAAGGCCCCCGGCCCTGATGGGGTCCCCGCCGATCTGTTTAAGGCTGCCCCAAAATTTTGGTCATTAATTTTGACAAATGCGTTTAATGTCCTGGGCCCAAATAGTCTCCCGGCTTCCTGGTCCAAATCCATAATTGTTCCAGTCTTTAAAAATGGGGATAGGCAGGACCCCTCCTGTTATAGGCCTATCTCCTTGATATACTCCTCCGTAAAAATGTTGGGTCGTGTCATCTTATATAAACTGACAGAGTGTCTAATGCACAATATGGATTTCGAGCAAAAAGGAGCACACTTGATCAATGTCTCAATCTCCAACTCCTAATTGATAAGTATACTAAAGCCAAGGAGGGGTCACTGTACCTGGGGTTTATGGACCTCTCCTCTGCCTTTGACCTGGTCAACAGGTCAAAGTTGTGGCAGATTTCATTAAATATGGGCTTTGACCCCTCCCTAGTATATTTTTTAGCTGACCTGCACTCTGGTCTTTTAGCCTCAGTGAGGGTTACCACTGAAGGGCGCTGTACTAGTCACTTCAGCTCAGAAAGGAGGGTCAGACAAGGGTGTATCTTGGCCCCCCTTCTTTTTACCTTATACATCAATGTTCTGGAGCCAGCCTTAAGGGCAGTGTCACAGGACGCGTATAGGAGATCTGGTTATACCAGTTCTCCTGTATGCCGATGACGCCGTTCTTCTGGCTCATACGGGGGTAGGTCTGCAAAGGCTGTTAGACACCTTTGGGAGCTTTATGGAGACCCTGGATCTGAAAATAAATACAAAAAAGTCCCACGTTATGCTCGTAAGGAAGTGTTCCAGGAAAAATAGAACCAAAACCTTTATTTGTGGTGCTGAGGAAATTGATAGGGTGCCTACGTTTCCCTATCTGGGGGTATTATTCATTGAAAGAGGGAGCTGGGTCCCGCAATGTAACAGTAGAAGCATTGCATTTGCAAGAACGACCTCAGCTCTTTTGGGCTTTGTAAAAAAGCGGGGGACTAGACCAGTAGAAGCAATAATAAAGGTATATAAAGCAAAATGTCTTGCGGACGCCACAAATGGCTGTCCGATATGGGGCTACTCCCCCAAGACAGAATTCAGGTGATTGAAAATAAATTCTTGAAATCAGTCTTAACAGTTCCCCAGTCTACCCCCACATATTCGATCCATACTGAGTTGGGGGTGGGATATGTAACTGATTTGATAAAAACAGCTCCATTAACATGCTGGTTGAAGACTTGGCTCAACCAAGAAATTTCACTGAATCATACTATACTTAAAGATTGTCTTCTGCTGGATAATGTCAGCAAGATTCCCTGGCTCGCTATGATGAACTTGCTATCCTTAGAGAGAGAGGAGGTAGAAATTATGAAACCAACTGTTAGAGCGAACTATGCCTTAGTTAGCTCTCCTGGACCTGAATTCTATCTCACCCTAGTGAACCGCCCCTATCATCGGCACCTTTTAACCAGATTTCGTTTTAATTTGATCAACTTTTCGCTAGGCCGTTTTCACAACTGGTGCACCCTAGAAAAGGCCAGTCCTTGTAGATGCAATAACTTCTCGACGCAGGACACTTTACATTTTCTTATGTTCTGCGATCACTATAGTGATATTAGGAAGAAGTTTCTGCTTCCTATTCTGAGGGAGGCTGGGTTCACACAGGTTAGACCAGCCCTTCTGTATTTGCAACAACTAAATACTCATCGTATAATATCTTCTGTTGCGAGTTTCTTAGTAGCCGCTGTACGATTCAGGAATAGGAGTATTAGTGCACCATCTACCTTAGCTAACCTGGATTAGGATGAATTTTATTTCTAGTCTATATTATGGCACCATTGATGATATGAAAGGTAATAGAGTCTATTGCAGTTTTATCTTGTTTTTATGAAATATTTATGTCACAATATATATTTTTTTAATTATTGTTTACGGTGTATGCTTTGTAAATAATCTTTTGTATAATTGTATCGTGTCTTTTTTTTATATTAATTTATCGAATAAAAGTAATTTGACTGACTGACTGACAATAGAGGGTCATCATTAGGGAGCTCTCTTTCATTATTTTCATGTGCTGGGTTTGCTTCTGTGACCCCTGTAATACTTTCTAGAATAGTAAATCTATTTGAGCATATTATGCCTCTCTCGGATTGGGACCCCTGGAAAACGAATTGATTCGGATGCTCTGCTACCTTATTTTGGATTTCCGTCAGGTCAGATCCCTCTACCGGTCCATCTACTGAGCTATGTACTTCACAAATGGGGGGATTTAATGGCGATTTCTTATTAAAAATTGCAGGTATCACCTTTTTCCTAGATTGAATTAAGGCCTCGGCAAAGGGATCAGTGTTCTCTACTGTATTACTGCCAGTATTCCCAGCTAGAACCTCTTCACACTCATTAACAATGGTTTCAATTCTTGTAAGCACGCAATTAGTTGCTGCGTGCGCCACCTTTTTTGCCTTTTTCCCTTTTTTGGCTAATACGGTTGGTGCTCCCCCCTCCATAGTTTTCCTTTTTCCCATTCTAAAATATACTTATGTCATCAAACAGGTCTTGCACAGATTGTCACCCATAAGTGTCACAGGCACAGGGTTAGTCCAGACTGTGCGTCAATGTTCACTTTCAAAACCTGCAAGCCCTGCTAAGTGCTAGACAGTGCCTTTTATGCTTATGTCTCGTGTTCCCGATGTTAGAGGGGTGGCCCTGCCCTGCCTCTTCCTGTCGATGACAGGCGAAGACGGGCCCAGCGCGTCCCGCACCCGTCCCGCGACGCGGGAGGCTCGTGCTTGCTATATGCGGCTCCTGGCGCTTGCTGCCCTCGTTGTCAAAGCGCGCCACGCCGCTGGGGCTGCCGGGAATTGTAAAAAACAGTTGATGGACAGAATGTATAACAATGTCATACATTCACCCCAGTACAAGGATCTGGGCCTAAATCCATCGTTTTTTTGCACTCCACACCACCCTGGGTTAGACACTGGCTATATGCAAATCAGCTGTGACCCTGTGCCTCATGGGAACAGTCCAGTCCGAACTACCAAGCCATGTCTTTCCCAGACCGGAATCAAGCATTCAAGGACCGGTTTCTGGCTATCAGCCTTCATCAGCCTGGATAGCTTGACTCCAGTGGTGTGGAGAGCCTGGGACTCACGTCTGAGCATCCCCAGCCCACTCGGGGTGAAATTGCAAAAAACACAGTTGATGGACAGAATGTAGAACAATGTCATACATTCACCCCAGTACAAGGATCTGGGCCTAAATCCATCGTTTTTTTGCACTCCACACCACCCTGGGTTAGACACTGGCTATATGCAAATCAGCTCTGACCCTGTGCCTCATGGGAACAGTCCAGTCCGAACTACCAAGCCATGTCTTTCCCAGTCCGGAATCAAGCATCCAAGGACCGGTTTCTGGCTATCAGCCTTCATCAGCCTGGATAGCTTGACTCCAGTGGTGTGGAGAGCCTGGGACTCACGTCTGAGCATCCCCAGCCCACTCGGGGTGAAATTGCAAAAAACACAGTTGATGGACAGAATGTAGATCAATGTCATACATTCACCCCCGTACAAGGATCTGGGCCTAAATCCATCGTTTTTTTGCACTCCACACCACCCTGGGTTAGACACTGGCTATATGCAAATCAGCTCTGACCCTGTGCCTCATGGGAACAGTCCAGTCCGAACTACCAAGCCATGTCTTTCCCAGACCGGAATAAAGCATCCAAGGACCGGTTTCTGGCTATCAGCCTTCATCAGCCTGGATAGCTTGACTCCAGTGGTGTGGAGAGCCTGGGACTCACGTCTGAGCATCCCCAGCCCACTCGGGGTGAAATTGCAAAAAACACAGTTGATGGACAGAATGTAGAACAATGTCATACATTCACCCCAGTAAAAGGATCTGGGCCTAAATCCATCGTTTTTTTGCACTCCACACCACCCTGGGTTAGACACTGGCTATATGCAAATCAGCTCTGACCCTGTGCCTCATGGGAACAGTCCAGTCCGAACTACCAAGCCATGTCTTTCCCAGTCCAGAATCAAGCATCCAAGGACCGGTTTCTGGCTATCAGCCTTCATCAGCCTGGATAGCTTGACTCCAGTGGTGTGGAGAGCCTGGGACTCACGTCTGAGCATCCCCAGCCCACTCGGGGTGAAATTGCAAAAAACACAGTTGATGGACAGAATGTAGAACAATGTCATACATTCACCCCCGTACAAGGATCTGGGCCTAAATCCATCGTTTTTTTGCACTCCACACCACCCTGGGTTAGACACTGGCTATATGCAAATCAGCTCTGACCCTGTGCCTCATGGGAACAGTCCAGTCCGAACTACCAAGCCATGTCTTTCCCAGACCGGAATCAAGCATCCAAGGACCGGTTTCTGGCTATCAGCCTTCATCAGCCTGGATAGCTTGACTCCAGTGGTGTGGAGAGCCTGGGACTCACGTCTGAGCATCCCCAGCCCACTCGGGGTGAAATTGCAAAAAACACAGTTGATGGACAGAATGTAGAACAATGTCATACATTCACCCCAGTACAAGGATCTGGGCCTAAATCCATCGTTTTTTTGCACTCCACACCACCCTGGGTTAGACACTGGCTATATGCAAATCAGCTCTTCCTCCAGTGAACTTTGGAACTGAAAGTTCTCGGCAGATATGTAACTCTTCTCAAGTACATTTTATGTTGTCCTTCATATCACAAATTATCTTTAGTTGCAGTAGTAATTCAATATTAAAGGTCCTGAAGAAAGCCGGGGTAGTTCACCTATAGGCTGAAACATGTCGACCATCCTGCAATAATCAGCGCCAGAGGGTAGTTTTAGTATCAAACTAATCGGCGTGTTTTTTAATTTTTGACACCAAGACTTTTGTCTGAACATTCCTTGAGTCTAAGTAGTCAATTTTATCTATCACGAACACTTGAGCACTGCACTTTTTTGAGGGACAGTATGGTCAGAATGTTGGCATTAATTCCCGGCACTATATGGCCGGGTGAGGTTTTTGAGTGATCTTCAATTCCCACATGATGAAATTCCACAATATTGGGCTGATGGGAATTGTTCTAGCGTCTGTTAGCCAACAGCTTCAGCCCACCTCTGCATCCTATTGTTTCACAGCCGCCTGTATGGATACATACCCTTTGTAGACCTGGTCTGCTCTTTTGTGTGTTATGTTCTCCCTCAGTGCTCTCACGATGTTTTGGACACTTGGCGGTGTCAACAGGGTTAGATGTACTTCGGATGAATATCCACAAAAGCGTAACCAGCGACCTATTCTCGGACAGCACTTCTAAAGTAAGTGCCTTCTGTGAATACTACAGTGGTAGTAAGTTTAGGATTTTGTCTTAAGTTAGTTCCGTGAATTGGGCCCTAGAGCATCAAGCACTTTTAGCCAATATTCACAAATATTATGTTAATCCATCAGAGATTTTTTACAAACTTGGAGTGCATAAGTAGGAGTTTAGCCCTACTTGAAATATCAATAGTGCTCTTCTTATCACAGAGTTTGGTAACTCACAAGAGTATGCCAAGCAATTCAACCAAGAATTTCTTAAAACCAATGTTGAGCTGTTTGAACTAAGGTATCTCAAATCTTGAACCCTCAGACCCACTATACTCTTTTCCTTTTATTCCTTTTTTGTTACAGCGAAAGTGGCATCACTTTTAAAATTATGTATGTTAAGAGGGCCAAAACCTAGAGATACTTCCTTACATTTATTGTCCAATGCAGCAACTCACTAGAAGACTACAAATCCTCCAGAATCATCCTCAACCTCCCACAGAGAACCCAAATGTCACCATACCCCAGGAAACTACACTGGATCCCTATACATATATGCATCCAATTCAGATTCCTCACACACACATAAAAGGCACTACACAACTCAGGCCCCAACTACCTGAACAGTTGCACCAACCACCCAGTCACCTCATGTAAGAACTTCGTTAAGAGGGCCACAGGGCAAGCAGGAGTTACTGGCCCCGACCATGAGGGTTGAGGCCTTTTACTCCTGATGTCTCACGGTCCGACTTACTATCGATCCTGAGTAACTGGGACAAGTACCTGGGGGCGCGAGGTAGGTGTGGATACAGGACACTGAAAACGGGCTCACAACTCAAACTGCACAAAGCAGCAGCAACAAATCATTGTCCAGTGAAATATTCATATGAAAAAAGTATTTTATTTCTACTGCTAACCAATACAAAGGAAAAATACAACATTAATAAATTAATGACACAGTCCCCCTTTGAGGTTAGAGCTCTAGTGTTTCTGTGGCGATTCACTGTCCAGTTCCATTTCCACATTAGCGATAGAGGTTATTCCCCATTCACTATTGGTAACATCCAGGGTGTGCGCCACTAGCAGTCTGACTCTCAAGAGTCCACTTTTATTCTGAATTAAAAACAATAGTGTTCCATTGCTACAGCACTAATTTAGCAACAAGTGGCTAGAGTTCCGGAATGCACCCCGTGCAGCTGAAGTTGAGTTCAGGTGAGTCAGCTGCACACAGCCCAGATAGGTGAATTCACTGGATGCAAAGTCTCACTCGCGGTCACACTTCAGAAGTGACCAGAAGTTCTCTACGGCTTCAAGTGTCCAGTTCCTTCCCTGGAAGGGGGTGGTTGTGATGATCCTGTCTTGGGTCTCTTGCCTGCGTCATGGTGCCCAGGTGCTACCATTGCATCCTCACTTCTCCGGTGGGAGGTGGCAGATCAGGTTGCAATTCTTGATGGCCTCAGTGATCCCTTATGGCATACAGTGTAACTGTATCTCTCATCACATGGGTTTCCAACAGATCGGCACAGTAAAATCCTTCACCTAGGCCCCTCCTGGCCCACTAACCCACAAGGCTATGGCCCATTACAATACAGCGCCCATCCTGGCATACGCGGTCACCTCCTCAGCACTACGCACAAACTCCAGCCCAAATGGCGCAGCGGGCATGGGGCTCAATTCACAGAGGTCCCCTCTTCTCATACAGGGGTCTCCTTCTCTGTGCTCCACACAAGCCATGACCCAATCTGTCCAGCAGCCATTTCCCCATACTTTGTCCAAGGAGACCTCTCGCCAGGGCATCCCACTGGACCTTGCTCCCCCCATTGCTCTCCTCTTCCTCACAGGCACACTGGTCGTGGCAACAAGGCATGCACTGGTGCTCCAGGCTCCAGGGCAGGTGGTCTTGGTTTACCTGGGTGATGTTCCCTTCACCCAGCAGGGCCTTGGCCCCCTGTCCTGGTCACAGGCAGAAATCTTGCAGCACTTTCCCTCCTCACACAGCCTGTCTGCCTGCTTGACAGATAACATTTTTTGGGCCTCAACCCCCCCCTTCTTATAGTCAATTCCCAGACACTAAACGTGTTTTAGGGTCTGAGTCTATGAAGTTTTATGTTGGGGTTCTACTTAGTTAGAAGTATCCACTCATCTGCTCTTTCTTGATCTTGAATAGCAGCCTATCATAGCAGGAGTGACTTCAAAGCTGATAGTCCTAGAGCACAGGCCATAGGAGTGACTAGAGTGACTAGAGTTCACACTTACATGTCAGCCATGTGCATCAAAGGTTAGCCCAGGGCTCTTAGCCCTACTCTTTACTGTTGTTTGGACTGGAGTAGGAATAGTAATCCAACCGCTCCAAACTCCAACAATTTCCCTACTGTTGCACTGTTTGGAGTGGGACTAGTTCATGTAACCCCTCCAAAGTTCAACATGATCCCTTCTGTTGCACTAACTGGAGTAGGAGAAAAATAAGTTACTTACCTCTAACTGTAGTTCTCCAGCATTGGAATCTTTCATAGATTTACATGCTTGAATCATTACCCAACTCGACAGCAGGGAATTACTCAAGCATGTGAATATATGAAAGTTCCAATACTGGAGTAAGAAAATAAGTTACTTACCTGTTTCTGTAGTTCTCCAGTATCGAAATCTTTCATAGATTCACATGCTTGAATCATTCCCTGAAAGTTCCAAAAATGGAATATTAGTAAATCTGACCTCTCCAAAGTCCAACACATTCTCTACTGTTGTACAGATTAGAGTAGGATTAGTAATTCTTACCCATATAAATTCCACCACTTTCCTTACTGTTGCATAACCTGGACTAGGAGTAGTGTATCTAATAAACCCAGACTCTTATAATTTTCTTAATATTGGTTAAATATAGTTCATGGTATTATTAATTTTTATGTTATTTAATTTTATAGTATTTTTAGAAAATTTGTTTTGGGGGATTTAAATTGGGGGTGCACTATGTTTAGGAGGACAGCTATATGCAGAAGAGGCTCAACCTACTAAAAGATGGTGTGTGTGATGGAGGGTCTAGCCTCTTCATGCTCAGTTTTTTTTAAGACAGCTGTATGAGGAAGAGGCTTGGAATACCATAACATCCTATGTGTGGTAATAGACTGGAGTCTTCAGCCTGAGTTTTGTCAGGGAGAAGGTTGTATGTAGAAGGGACTAGGACTAATTATAGGTAATGTCTCTAGTGTCGGACTGGCCTTTTATAAATACCTCTGGTTATGGGAACAGCTCTATATACAAGAGGTTCTGCCTACTAAAAGGTGGTGTGGCTGGTGTGGACTGGCCTCTTGATACTGAGAGTTAGGGTGACAGCTCTATGAAGAGGCTTGACCTACCTGTACATGAAATGTATGGTGGAGGCTTGGCGTCTTCAAGCTGACCCTTGTTTAGGGAGCTTGGCTCGTAATAGGTGATGTGTCTAGTGAACTGCTGACCCCTTAATTCTGAGTTTTGTTCATGGGACAACTGTATGTAGAAGGCACCCACACTACTAAAAGCTGGTGTGAGTGGTAGGAAACTAGCCACCAGCTGCAGAACTTTGTTTAGAGAGACAGCTCCATGTAGACGCATACTAAATTGTGGTCTATGTGGTGGGTGACTGGTTTTAATAAGTTCTATTCATCAATAGGAATTAAAATCAATAGCACTGAAATACAATAAATATGAAAACATGTTAGCTTTTAATTGTCATCTAAAGTGCTACACAATGTAACCACTTTTACAAGCACCGCAAAATATATATGTTCACTGGATTCCTCCTTCATTTATCAAGTGCAAAAAATTGTATTGTATTGTAGAAAAGTAATGTATCACACTCAAATTAGCACACTTTTGGAAACCAGAAGCAAAATAATTCACCTTCTGCACCTCCAAACCAACCAGAAATAAACTCAGGCGATAAAGGTTATGCATGGAGTACATTTATCCGTAGGCTTGAACCTGTTAACCAATCACAAACCAGTATTTTTATTTAAAGGAAACAGTTGCTATAAGTGAGAACCCAATGTAACCCCTCTTTACATGCTAGACTAGGGATCTACTGTGAATTTCCAGCCTGCAAGCTTCACTCAGTGAAACTGATATATCGGTATCCGAGGATTCATTGCAGCACTCAGTGAGTCCGTGTGTAACTGCACGATGGATCCACAGATTCGTAAAACACCTTGAAAAGGTAAAAGACTAAGGGAAAGTAAGGAATAGTTACTTTTAGGTGTTCTTATTGTTTCCCATCCACATCCAAATTAACCAGCAATTTCTGGTTTATTTGCAAAATGTATATGCACTCTCCATTGCATCTTTCCACCATAGACCTTTTCACAACCTCCGTTTTCATGGCAATTTATCCGAAAACCCATTTAAGCCAGCTAAAGGTCAGACGATACCTTTTACTGAAAAAAAATAATATAACAGTTATGATATATATTATCAAAATGCAAATAAGTTATTGACTACTGTACCTAATATTCAGCACTCCAACCACAACCTTTGCCCTGCCTTTTTATAGTTTGCTTCACACTCCCTTCATACTCCATACTGTTTGTGAATATTTCTCATTCTGCTACCAACAGTTCCATTGTCCTGCTTAGCAGCATCTTGGTTAGAGTGTGGATTGTGGGACACAACTTTTACCTACAGACCAGAGAGCATGCCATAAATTGTGGCATTGACAGAGATCTTGGATTTCCCAAGTGGATATTACTTGAATGGGCCACAGAGGTAGGGAGTGGCATCAGCTGTTTTGAGAGCATTTAGGATTGTGAGCACCCAGACATCATGTTTGTGCACTGTGTTGGCAACAATCTAGGCACAATCACAGAGGTTGGATTAAAATTACAAATGAAGGGGACATTGGTAACATTGACAACTCTTTTTCCTCAAACTTCCTATGTATACTCCAACATATGTCAAAGGCATAAGTGGCAATGATTAAGAAAGCTAGTGGACACTTTAATAAAGCAATTTTGACATGACGCTGCGACCATAGGATGGGGGCCACTTACCAATAAAATATCTGCTTCGACATGCCAGGAGTATACCGAAAAGTATGGAGTACATTTCACAGCAGAAGGGAATCAGATCTTCTTTAACAACATCAAGAAGTTTATCCAGTTATGCATATAAGTGTATAGTTTACACAAAGGCTATCCACTTCTGCTTGGCTCATACACAGGGGCACCGACGGACAGAGCGGGGCCTCATACTCCCGAGCGGTTGCCGGGTGAGGTGAGGTCTTCACCCACACAAGGCTGGGAAGAAGACAACCTTCTCCCACCAGTGGACGCCTAAACGTTCTAAATTCCTGGTAGATATGTATCTGTCTATTAGTAAATTTATTGTTATTCTTTACCCAACACATCACTTGTGGTTACAGTTGCAGTAGCTATTTCATATCTAAGGTCCTGAAGAAAGCCGGGGCAATGCCCCTAAGGCTGAAACATGTCGACCGTCCTGCAAAGCGCCATGGGGTAGCTTTTCTACCAGGCGTGGTTTTAAACTCTTGACACACAGGCCTCTGTATGTACGCTTTGCCAGAGCCTGGGTAGTTAATTTTTATTTTGAATTTTCATTTATCAACATCATTTGAGCACTGCACATTATTTTGTCCACTTTATGGTAAACACCATGGCTAGATTACTGACATCCATTTCCACACCAGCACTATATGGCCGGATGTGGTATGGTTTGATCAGTGAGTCCCACGTGACGCAAACTCCACCAGAATGGGTGGTCTGATGGGATTTTTTCTAGCTTTTTTCTAACTTTCTGTTTCCAATAACTACTAACAGCACTGATGCACATATGCATCCTAATGTTTCATAGTCACTGGTATAGTTACACATCATCTCTTGACCTGGTCTGCTTTGTTGTATGTTCCGTATTCTGACAAAAGGGGAGGTAGCAGACAGGTCGTTAAATATTCCCCTTGACCCTCCACACACCTTTGTTTTTGCTAGTATTGAGAGCAACTTTTTAGTTGCGGGTCTATTTAATACAGGTGCAATCACTGGTTATTAGCACCCCTATAGCTCACCCACCTTAATTGTGTATTTCGCCCTTCTGCCTACTTAGTCACTACCACATCCTTCTTTGTACGACACTTTATGACAACAACATCTTGTTTACTCTTCATCAACATGCACTGAAACCCTTGACATTTACATTGCAAATATGATGCTCTCTCATTAAGATGAGTCACGTTCTAATATTGAGTGACTGTTGCTAGCATAAACGCTCTTCAGACCATCCATGTTCTTAATTTTAAAATATAGCCATGGGCTCGTTCAGGGTTTCCCCCTCTATGAGTATTTTGATGCGGATTTAATTTAAAGAGAATGCTCATTGCTTGCAATCATCTAGAGCACAGTGACAGTAAACTTTCCACGAAACTCGTTTTCTACGATGTGAGCAAACGCTAAACTTATGAGTTTCACTTGCTGAAACATTGCAATAAGATTGGCTGCTCCACGCTGCAGTGGCGGCTCTCCAAATTGGAGATATACGCCAGCGTTATCCATTTACAATGATTTCGTACAAACTATAAGCTTAGTCCAGTGCAGACTGTCGGGCGCATGCTCTAGAGAACAGTGTCTCCCGGTTTAGTAATGCGCGCGAGCTCTTTGGTAGACACCGGACAAATTTCAAAATAACATTCCCATAAGAGGCACTCATTTTGGCATTTGCCTTAGTGTCTGAGGACAGAAATCTTTTCACTGCACGAGAGAATGGGGTTAAAACAATAAACCATTTTCGACGCTATATAACTGTCTGCGCATGCGCGACGGAGCAGTGTCTTTCATCGCGCTTTCTTATGTCGAACGCTACCACTGGTAGGTTATTTAAGGGTTTGGGGAGGCCCTACTGATACCTCCACTTCCGCTTGGCTCATACACAGGGGCACCGACGGACAGGTGAGTGTCCTAATGGCTTCCCTCTCTGATGAGAAAAGACCTGTTAGATTACACCAAGAACGTTAGATTAATAGGAGCTTAAATGGTCCCTATTTTCTACATGACTGGGTAGTATAGGGGAACTCGTGGGGTCCACTTCCTTAATACTGAAGAAGTCCATACTTATGGGCAGCCCAGTTGGTCACCTCGGGGCTATTTTCAATCTCTCCCATCAATATCACAGGATTGGGATGTAGTAGTTAGCAGTTTATATAACTGAATGAGGAGATAAATATTCTGACAACATATAACTTGTACAGAGGCACCCTCAAAGGTTTGCATAATGTCTCGCGATATGAGGCATGTCGCAGCACAAGCGATTTCTATTGTGTCGTCATGGATGTGGTATGAGGGCTTTGGTTTGACAGTTGGGCCCCTGTCACACGTTTGGTGGGTTTAGTGTGTAGAGCAATTGGCTTGGGCACCGTAGAGTTGTGTACTTACTGTGTTCTTTTTCTACACTGTAGAGCGGGGCCTCATACTCCCGAGCGGTTGCCGGGTGAGGTGAGGTCTTCACCCACACAAGGCTGGGTGAGTATCACTTAGAGGAAATACCTCTGGGTGATTGAGCTATTATGCTTCCTTCTATATATGCAGAATATAGTATATTCATGCAGATGTGTACTTTCTATACAGTCTCTCTGTATTCAGGTGGTTGTATGTTTGTAATTCAGTGTTGTTGTACAATAACTTTTGTTTGTTGATAGGAAGAAGACAACCTTCTCCCACCAGTGGACGCCTAAACGTTCTAAATTCCTGGTAGATATGTATCTGTCTATTAGTAAATTTATTGTTATTCTTTACCCAACACATCACTTGTGGTTACAGTTGCAGTAGCTATTTCATATCTAAGGTCCTGAAGAAAGCCGGGGCAATGCCCCTAAGGCTGAAACATGTCGACCGTCCTGCAAAGCGCCATGGGGTAGCTTTTCTACCAGGCGTGGTTTTAAACTCTTGACACACAGGCCTCTGTATGTACGCTTTGCCAGAGCCTGGGTAGTTAATTTTTATTTTTATTTTCATTTATCACTATCATTTGAGCACTGCACATTATTTTGTCCACTTTATGGTAAACACCATGGCTAGATTACTGACATCCATTTCCACACCAGCACTATATGGCCGGATGTGGTATGGTTTGATCAGTGAGTCCCACGTGACGCAAACTCCACCAGAATGGGTGGTCTGATGGGATTTTTTCTAGTTTTTTTCTAACTTTCTGTTTCCAATAACTACTAACAGCACTGATGCACATATGCATCCTAATGTTTCATAGTCACTGGTATAGTTACACATCATCTCTTGACCTGGTCTGCTTTGTTGTATGTTCCGTATTCTGACAAAAGGGGAGGTAGCAGACAGGTCGTTAAATATTCCCCTTGACCCTCCACACACCTTTGTTTTTGCTAGTATTCTCAGAGCCAACCAATGAATAGATGCAGTACTTAATTTATAAGGAAAGAGGTGCCAGGGCTCTCGTCTGGAGGCCACTGTCGCTTGCACCAGTCACTGTCCCTGCCATGCAGCCAATGATAGTAACAACACAACTACTAACCATCAGACTCCTACAGTGTGAACATTCATAAGAATGGCTTGGGTGGCAGGTAATAGTAATTTTGTATGTATAATGAAGCATTGCAGTTTATGTCAACAAAAGTATTTCAGGAACTCCAGAGCTTGGATGCACTGCAGTACCATGGTTTCCTATAAACACATTCACACATACTATCGTCGAGAAGAGAATACAGATGATGATGTACAAAAATGTATGTACACTGGTTAATACCCCTACAATACAACTCTTGCTAGTTCGAGCTCTGGGTGGGTCTGAACAGGATCTAGAGGGATGATATACCTGAGGAAGTAGGGGGCATTGCCTGGCAGAGCAATATGAGGCGCACATAGATCGTGTGCTCCTGCTCCACCACTGAAATCCTGAACTGATCTTAGGTGCCAGGGTGCCAGATTCAGCAGTGGTTCCCTGCTCAAACTTTGATGCCCAGGCAGCAGTGCTTAATTTGAAAAAAAATAAGTGCCAGGCCTCTCGTCAGGAGGCCAGTGCAGCTTGCACCACCCATTGCCCTAGCCAGCACTCCTGGTGACAGTACAAACACACCCGCTATCATCACACTCCTACAAGTGAGGCACTTCAGACTATTCTAGGCCCCCAATACCAGAAGAATGGTGTGGGTGGCAGATACTAGTAATTTTTAATGAAGATTGAATTAATAAACAACTGTTGTGCTCATCTCTAAAAAAGACATTCAGTGCCACTATGTGGCAAACTGTCATAATCGCCGGTGTAGGCAATTAAGTGCCAGTACAAATTAACTACTGAACACATGATAGCATTTTATTTTGTGAAAATTATTTTAACTTGTTTACTGGATTCATAGATCTAATCAAACTTTGAGAAAAATGTATCCCAAGTGTGTCTGGGGATATGTATAAGTGTATATTGCTGTGTATGTAAGAGAATGTGTGCTGTGGTCTGTGTAAATGTGTGTGTTAGTGTGTGTGAGAAAATGTGAACCTATTTGTGTGTCTGCATGTGTCTCTCAGTGTAGGAGTGTCTGTATGTTGGGATGCAGTAATGTATGTGTGATTTTTGTGCAGGTATGTGACTAAGTATATGTGTGTGTCTGTGTGAGTGGATGTGTGGGGGTGTCTATGCATGTGTGTGTAAGTATGGGTTTGAGCCTGAGTGAGTAGGAGTAATTCTGGAAAGGGGCGACCGCTCGGTCCCCCCGAACGTATGGATGGGTGCCCAAACCTCCCGGGAAGCCATTTTGGGCGGGGTGGGCGTAGCCCGGCTGGTATGCCCAAAGCGGCGTAGCCGGGGCGCGCCTTCCCCCGCCCGAGAGGGGTTGTCCTAGACACCTCGATGGAAGACCACGCCCAGTAGGCGTATCGGGGACGGGTACACGCCCTCCCGCAGAAGGATAAAGGAGCGGGAATCCAGAAGATCGTCCTCTTGTTCCTCGGATCGGAAGGCTGCACCCACTCGTTGCTCGTGAGCCCTCGACAGAACAAGCAGCAATTTTGAACGTGGTAATCTTGTTTTTTCTCTTTCAGTTTCGAGGGCCCACAGATTTCAGGACCTCGTGGATCGACCAAGGGCGGAAGACTCGAAACCATGCCTAGCAAGCAAGCAGGAAAGGGTTCGGAGACAGAGAGGATGTTACGCCTGTTGTCGAATCGGATGGCTTGTATGGACCGAAAGCTCGGACAAGTCCAGTCGCTCGGGAGAGGTTTAGCGGAGGTAAAGAAGCAATTGGCCGCATTGAACGACCCAGGTCAGCCAAAAAAGGTGATAGGCCCGGCTTTGCCGGGAATAGTCCCCGGGGGAAGAGGGAAGCGGGTCAAGGAAAGGGCGGTTTCGGGGGGGGTCCCAGTTCCAGAGGTACCTCTCATCGCCCCCCTCGTACCGGTCGATAACCCGGTTCAGAACCCAGATGTAGGCCAGCCTATCCCGGTGGTGATCACCTCTGTCGAGGACGAGGAAATACCCCCAGAATTGGCCGCACAGTTGACGGCATGGCTCAGAACAAAGGTGGGGGGCACAGCGACCCCGGGAGATCCGGCCGAAGAAGCCAGAGTGTTAATAAAGCAGTTGCGGCAATCGAGAGATGTCGCGAAGGCGAGTGTTCCTCTTGTCCCTCCACAGGTGGCGCCGGGAGTACCAGCAGCTGGTCAAGAAAAGACGGCGGCAACAACAGCCGATCCGGGTAAGCTCGCATTGCCGATGGTGGGGGATCATTCCTCATGGGTGTATCCGGGGTGACCAAATGTATCTGAACGATGGGGTTCACCTATCCAGGGAGGGGAATGATTTACTCATAGGAGACTTTGTTGCATGGCTAAGAGGTTTGAGGAAGCATGACCTATAGGAGGAGTTGGGGGGGACCGGATCGTCGGTCAACTATCCGGTCTGTGGCGGTAAGGTCATGATCGGTGAGCAGTAATTTAAAGGTCCCTAGAGTGGGGCGCCACCCACAATGGATGGGAGCGCCCGGGGGAAGACGGCCATTGGCCCCTTCCACGGGGAGGCGGCACCCACTAAGGATGGGGCGCCTAGGGGGAGATGGCCATGGGCCCCTCCCAGGGGGGGAGGCGGTTATATGCCCCTCCTTACTAATTTCCCGGGGGCCGGATATCCGCGACGGCGGATAGAGAGTGTGGGGTTGGGGGGGAGAGTCCACGCTGTCCTTCCTACAGAGACCTCATACGGGAACTCGGACGACCCTTAAGATGGCGTCGAGTAGAAAGGGGGCCCCCACCACGACAAGGGAAGTTACAGTTGGCAATGAGGGTAGAGCCCTCTGCGCATGCGCCGCTCACACAGTGAGGGCGGGAGTTGGTAGTAGGGATCTGACACCGGTTAAGACCTTGCCGTTGGCCCTTAATGCTAGGATGTACAATTTGAATTAGAGTGTATGCATTTTCAGGATGTTAGCCAAAAGTACATGACTGCATCGAAATTTAATAAATGACAAATTGTACATAATGCATAATGATGAAACTTTTATTTAATGTTTTAAATTTTGTTTCATATTTTAATAAATACGGCCGGGAGGGTGACTCCCTCCCGTCTTCCAAAAGTTCAACAATTGTCCGACTTCCCATCCTTGGGGATATGTGTTGGGAGGGGGTGGCGGGCATCCCGGCCATATGGAAAGGGGCGACCGCTCGGTCCCCCCGAACGTATGGATGGGTGCCCGAACCTCCCGGGAAGCCATTTTGGGCGGGGTGGGCGTAGCCCGGCTGGTATGCCCAAAGCGGCGTAGCCGGGGCGCGCCTTCCCCCGCCCGAGAGGGGTTGTCCTAGACACCTCGATGGAAGACCACGCCCAGTAGGCGTATCGGGGACGGGTACACGCCCTCCCGCAGAAGGATAAAGGAGCGGGAATCCAGAAGATCGTCCTCTTGTTCCTCGGATCGGAAGGCTGCACCCACTCGTTGCTCGTGAGCCCTCGACGGAACATGCAGCAATTTTGACCCACCCACCAGCCCCTGATAGCAAATGTTTGGAGAAAAATAAAGTTTTTCTGAGTGATGAAAGTATAGGCCTTTTTCCTTGAAGGAGTGAATAAAGGAATTTTGAGAATGTAAATACGGTTCGCATTGGAGAAACTTCTTCTTGCAGGAAAGATCAGTAATAGTAGTGAGATGATGTGAAATTTTTTCTTTTTTCATAGGTAAACAACTGTCGTATTTATTTGTCGGGCGGTAAGGTCATGATCGGTGAGCAGTAATTTAAAGGTCCCTAGAGTGGGGCGCCACCCACAATGGATGGGAGCGCCCGGGGGAAGACGGCCATTGGCCCCTTCCACGGGGAGGCGGCACCCACTAAGGATGGGGCGCCTAGGGGGAGATGGCCATGGGCCCCTCCCAGGGGGGAGGCGGTTATATGCCCCTCCTTACTAATTTCCCGGGGGCCGGATATCCGCGACGGCGGATAGAGAGTGTGGGGTTGAGGGGGAGAGTCCACGCTGTCCTTCCTACAGAGACCTCATACGGGAACTCGGACGACCCTTAAGATGGCGTCGAGTAGAAAGGGGGCCCCCACCACGACAAGGGAAGTTACAGTTGGCAATGAGGGTAGAGCCCTCTGCGCATGCGCCGCTCACACAGTGAGGGCGGGAGTTGGTAGTAGGGATCTGACACCGGTTAAGACCTTGCCGTTGGCCCTTAATGCTAGGATGTACAATTTGAATTAGAGTGTATGCATTTTCAGGATGTTAGCCAAAAGTACATGACTGCATCGAAATGTAATAAATGACAAATTGTACATAATGCATAATGATGAAACTTTTATTTAATGTTTTAAATTTTGTTTCATATTTTAATAAATACGGCCGGGAGGGTGACTCCCTCCCGTCTTCCAAAAGTTCAACAATTGTCTGACTTCCCATCCTTGGGGATATGTGTTGGGAGGGGGTGGCGGGCATCCCGGCCATATGAGCATATGTATGTGTGTGAGAGAATGTGTGCGAAGGTGTGGGTGTGTAACTTTATTTGTGGGGTTGTGTGTTTATGTGTTTTATGTGTAACTCTGTGTGTGTGTGTGTGTGAACATGTGGGTGTGTCTGTGAGGGTATGTGTATCTCAGTGTGTCTGTGTGTGTGTTAGTGTCTTCTCATGGGTATGTGACTAAGGGTGTAGGGGTGTGTTTGTGGGAGTAATGTGTGTATGTGTATAAATGCGTGTATGTGAATGAATTTGTGTGAAGATGTATGTGGGGCTGTGTGGGTGTGTATTCAAAAGAGTATGTGTGTTTTGGGTTCTGTAGATGTGTGTGTGGAGTTGTGTGGATGTGTGACAGTGTTTGTGAGGTTGTGTGAGTGTGTGTGTGAATGTAGAGTTGTGTGGGTGTGTGGGGGGATTGTGTGTGTCTTTGGGTCAGTGTGTGTGGCATGGAATTGTGCATGTGTGTGCCTCTGTGTGAGGGGTTATGTGTGTGTGTGAGCAGTTGGGGTTGTGTGTGGGGTAATATGAGTGTGTATGTGATTGTGTGTATGTGAAGTGCTGTGTGTGTAGTGGGGTTGTGTGGGTGTGTATGTATGGGATGGTGTGTGAGTGTATGGGATTGTATGGGTGAGTGTGGAGTTGTGTGGGTGTGTGTATATAAATGTGTGTGAGGGTGTGAGCATGTGTGTGGGGTTGTGTGTGGGGGTTGTGAGTGTTTGTGTGTCAGTGTATGTGTGTGGTTGTATGTAATGTGGGGGGTTTATGTGTGTGAGAGTGGGGTTGTGTCAGTGTGTGTGTAAGGGTTGTGTATGAGGGGTTGTGCTTGTGTGCATGACTGTGTGTGTGGTTTGTGTGTTCCTATTTACACTTTTTGCTGTGTGTGCATGTGTGATTCTATGTGTAGCCAGTAAGTGTGCTGTTTGTACATGCCTGCTCATGCACTATAGGAAAGCCAGATCTGTTGGCCTTGACAATGCTTGTTACTCCTATGAATTTTATCTACTGATGGCAGTTCTTAGTCTTCCATGTTCAGACTGCAGTCTAAGTATATGTGTAGAGCTATTATTTGTATCAAGATGTCAGTGTGCAGATTTGATGAGATTTTATAGTAGGTGTTTTTGGGGCCCCTTACTTATTTCAACATTTTAAGATAATTAACTTATCAGATAACTGCATTCAAGCATACAGCACTAGTTAAAAAATACAGGCGCATATTAGCAAGGGCGATATCGCCGCTTTAGCGGGACTTTTTCCAGCTAAAGCGGCGATATTTTAATCGCCCTATTAGCAAGCTGTCGCTAACAGCAGTTAGCGACAGCTTATATGCGATAGCTACAGGTTTGGGGCCCGTTTTGCATGTCAGCAATATTTATCGATAATGACATGCAAAGTGGGCATACCCAACCTGTTAGCGACTGACAGCAGTCGCTAACACAGCTATCGCCTGTTAGCAAGGCAGGCAAAGCGATAAAAAAAATTGCGCTAAGCACGAATATCGCCAGAACCTAACGCCTGCTCAGACCATGACTTAACCTGTATATCCAATGGCAGGTGGATATTCAGGTTAAGTCCCCATTAGCGTTAATGTCTGAATATCACGGGTTTTCCAGCGATATTCACGCATTGAGCCGCAATCGCCGGATATTTTATCGCTTTAGAGATAAACGTTGCTAATAGCACGTTATCTCTGCGATAATATCCGGCAATAGGCGGCGATAAAACAAATGCGCTAAGCGCATTTAGCGATAATTATCGCTATTTGTTGCTAATATGCCCCCCAGTACTTTTATACACTTACCTCACACTATTTATTTAAAAAACCCAGATGGTCCTGATGTTAAGACATTGCAGTAAATCATAGACACACCACTTATATCCTGCCTGTGGTCTTACCTTGAAGTGATGGGACGACGTTAAGGAGAAAGAAGATAACAGTGTAGATCATCATCTTCAAGCTTTTACTCTTCATTATCTTGAACTGCTCTGGCTGCAAGTGATAGCAATTAATATGTGTCCAAAATCTGAATAAAGAAAAGATAGCAAAATTACTTACAATTGTCTTAGACAAAGAAAAAGGAAGTCAATGTCGATGCATTAAACAATTTGTGGGGAAATGTGTGGAGGCAGTGATGCAAAAAAGAAGGCTCACCCTCTTAAGATCATCTGGTTTTAAACATTAGTACTTATTCAACGTCTGCCTAGTGCTCACCGAGTCCTGTACAGTGGATAGATGTAACATCATGTGACATGCTGCACTCCCGCAGCCTAAAAACTGCTAAATATAATTAGATCCCACTAAAAAACTGCATATCAATGTGTGATAATTAAGAGGTGCTGTCATCTGTATATAACATTCAGAATTTAGTCTGCAGAATTCAGATTTGTAGTAACACATCCTGCCTGGACACAAAGAATTGTTGCTGCATATCATTATTCAAAGGTTGATAAAGCCATTCCAAGCAATCAAAATTAGCCTTTCCGTAGTGAGAATTCTTTAGGAACAGCAAATGTTCAAGAGCTGTCAGTCTGCTTAGAAGAATCTGTCAGAAAATTCACGCTGTAATTTGTTCTTAGAAATGGCAAAGGATTCTAAAGCTGCATCCAGGGATCTGCAGGGGTAACATTTCCAATGGGTCTTACAACAATCCTGGTGATAGCGCGCAGGACCACTAGCTCATTTTACCATACTCACCTGGGCCCATAACATTCACACTTTGAACTAGTAGTCCTGCTCTTTTTACTATTATTAGCAGCCCATTAATACTTTAAGTCCTTTTAGGACTGATATCTGTAAACAATGACTTACCAATCCTTGTCACCTTAGCTATAAGTCCTAAAAATCGAAAAGGGTGTTAGAATAAATAAGTGGTATTAAACAATTTTACATCTTACTGCAATAACCACAGACTCTGGAGAAGTTTTAAATGCTTTATCTATGCAAGTTTAGGTGAGTCTTCATCCAAATTACAGAGACCATAAATTTCAAAAGTAAGAATATGATTAATAAGATATAACGTTTGCAAGAAATCAAAGTAACACCTTTAGACATTGGTACCAGAAAGACGAGGAGAGGTCATCACACCATAGGAAGATGAGATCATTCTTCATTGACTTGTATTGATCAAGTTCCCGCCCATAATTTATTTTCTCATGATTTTATTCCACCCAGCAGTATTGGTATACAATTTGAATACATTGTATTTGATACAGTTCGTTTGCCTCCTCTCTTAAGGTCAAATGTGCAGGTTCCCAGGAACATCGTGGGTAAGAAGTGTGTTGGCAGCCGTTCAATGACGGTGGCTTCATGATTTTCAGGGATTGTCTGCACAGGCTCAGCTTTTTCAATATGGAGTTTGTGTCACTTTCAGGCCCAAATACGAGCTAGTAACAAAGTCAAAGAGAGACACATTAGAATACAAAAATAAATGAATGCACTGTATACCACTTATCTCTACTCTAACCCCATTACTTTATTTATACTATAGCATTAATAGTTAAGCAGAACAAACAAAGTTTAGTACAAGCAGCAGCATGTGCGTTAGTATGAGTAAGCATGAAGCAGCCATCTTGGCACTAGTGCGCAGAAGCAAGAATTTCCCACCAAAGCACAGATACGTCACACCACATAGATGTGGCAGACGCATGCGCAGAAGAGTTCCCACATTTTCTGCGGCCATTTTAAGGCACTCGGGTTACTGTTAGTAAAAGCATATTGTCAAGCTTCCCCAGGATATTAAACATGTTGTGTAATGCAAATATTAATAGACAAAACATGTTGATTAATATGTTAAATGTTATTTCTAGAGGGCTGAGTCCAAGCAAGTTTCTGTACGTCTGAAACCTTGCTCCATCAATCCCCTCTTTGATGATATTTTATATCATCACTAATTACGAAACCAGATGCAAACTTTTGCACTCTCCCAGTTCAATTTCTTCAATTACTTTGGGAGTTCTCTTTTCACCTTTATTTTGGTAAACTTTCATTCTTTTATATATATATATCCTTCTTTAACTCTTCCATTTGAATGTCATCTATTTTTCATTTCTTCTTTTTCTTATTCATTGTATACCTTTTTCTATTTATGCAGCATTTGCACCAAATCATTATCACCAAAATTATTAGTGATATCCCCATTATTGGCATCAGTACTTTTCCTACAATGCTTCTACCAATATTAGAAACCAACTACCTACAGAGGAGAGACCATCAGTTAATCTCTTCCATGCACTATCAACCTCCAGTGGTTTCAGCTCTTCTTCCAAATGTGTAACATTTCTGACATACCTTCCAATTTCAACACTTTTATCAGGTATTTAAGTGCAACAATGTTGCGCCTTCAACATTCTACAGACTCCGACTTCTTTTGCCAACATAATGTCAAGAGCAAGTTTATTTTGTAAAACCATTGATCCAATCGCAACCAATTCAGTATTGATCAATAAGAATCCTCCAGCAGTCAGTCGATAAGTGATCCACCACTGTAGACAATTTGCAAATTCTTTGAGTATTCAGAATTACCTCCACTGAAGGTATCAATGCATTAATTATATCTCCTACAATTTCTGAAAAACTAGCTTTTCTATAACGTGTTAGCTCACTTCCGTTTTCATTGTTTCCATTGATTCTTTTTACATGGTATACTTTCGGGAATACTATTCCGAAATAGCAACTCTCATACCAATGATCAGGCAGCTTAAAATAAGCTTTGTTCCCACAAACATATTAGACTCCAGGAAATACTGGATCAGTTCCCCCTTTTAGTCCCCAGCCCCCAATTATGAGGAAATTGTGTTCACATTGACTGGAACCGATGAATACATTGTTATACTCAGTTTTCTCTCTATGGGGACAGATTTTCCCCTTCTTCTCAAAATCCAGAGACATAGCAGCATGAGTCCCGCCAGTTGCCATAAATTCCTCCCTTTCAGCCCATTTGGGAATCTGGGGTTTGGGTTTAGTGGCTTTTCTATAGAAATCCTTTTCTCTACTAAATTCAAACATATTTTCTCCTTCTCATGTAATCTACAAGTTAAATTGTGTGCTTCAGCTATATCTATTGCTTTCATTGTTAGAAAATATTCACCCATGTATTGGTAGCCTTTACTACTAAGGCCGGGATTCAGTTTTCTACGAATAGGGATTTCAGAAAAAAATGACGTCTATGTTAGAATAATATTACTGTAACTTTCCAGTTCTATAAAACAGACTAGTTAATATGCTACACGAAATACCATAAGTCAGGGGTAAATGGTGGTAAGTAACACCTTCAGCTACTGATGTTGGTAATTTCATACAAACATAACAGTCACTAATTTGCATTGTCTCTACGTAGTGTACTAATAGACTACCTGTCACCAGGTAGGTCGCCCCCTCAGCCACCACACGGTCCTCCTGTGTGGCGCTACCCCTACTACCGAGCCACCCCGAGGCGCACCCACGGACCCTTCTCCTGCCAAGCTTGCAAATTCACCTGCCTCCGAACCTACATCCCGCCCTCCGGACCAAGCAACAACAACAACCACCTCAAGTGCATCTTACTCAACACCCGCTCCATCCACAAGCACGCCGTCGAACTCTGGGACCTCCTCGACACAACAGCGCCGGACGTCGCCTTCCTCACGGAAACCTGGATGAACACCTCCTCAGCCCCCGACATCACTATAGCCATCACAAGACGGCTACAAGATCACCCATAAGGACCGCGTCAACCAAACCGGAGGAGGAATCGCCATCATTTACAGGAATACCATCAGCGTCACGACCAACACCAGAGATACCTTCACCGCCGCCGAATACCTACACTTCCAGATCCACACAGACCCCAAGACCACCCTCAGAGGAACCCTCATCTTCAGACCCCCGGTCCCATGCACACAATTCAGTGAAACCATCGCCGATTTCATCAGCCTACATGCCCTCGCCTCATCAGACTACATCCTCCTAGTGTCAGGGTCTGACGAATGTGCCTACCGAAGATACAATTGACAGAGGACTACATCTCCCATACTGCCTGGTGGTAAGGGGACGGACCGGGAAGGCATATAGCCTTTGGAGAGGCGATGGACCTCGCACGTGATTTGTCCTTTGCAGTCTGCCGTTTTGCGGACGCCCTGTTCCCGCAGAGCCGCAGCGGAGTTCTTTGTGTTGTTGTGGGTGTTCGCTGGTTCCGCTTCACGACGGCGAAGCGTAGTTACAGGTGGGCTCATAGGAGCCAGTCCGCCTGAGGCATAACCGGCTGGTATTGCCAATGTGGTTCTCGTGAGACGCTAGGAGACGCTGGATTTCCACCTCCGCGTCCTCGCGAGCATCGTTTGGATCCATCACTCGGCTGAGTGTTGACACGAGTGCATTTGGTGCTTGGGATTTTTTGTTTGGCTTGAGACGCGGTCGGGAGACGCAGGATTGCCCCCTCCCAGGCCACATCTAGCTGACGGATAGCCAACGTTGTTAGTTCTGGGGAACTGAGAGTCAGGAGACGCAGGTTTGCACCCTCCTGGGACTCTCGAATCATTCTTTGATTTCCGGATGCTTGCATCAAGAGCATTGCGGATAAGTAGCGAGACAATCCCCTGATGCCTCTGAATGGCCGGTAAGGCTACCTTGTTTTCTTTTTATTGCCATTTCGTTGTTACCAGAGTCTAAGGGGGAGCTACACTATAGACCATTCTTGGAGGTAGCAGATTACTGACTATCTATGTAAATACCTTTTGGAGCTGAATTGGAAAGGAAGTCATTTCTAGTTCACGGAGAACTGAGAGTTTGAAGAAACCAATTTCTATTAGGATTATTGTGAGCGTGAGTTTTGGTATGTATGGGTTCTGGGTGGTGTATGAGTATGGGGGCCGATGGTATGCTGGAATAAGTATAACTTCATTCTCACTCTTCTCTCATAGGTCAATCAGGTAGCAGATGAGAGAAGAATCTCAGAGAGGGAAGGGTTCATCTCCTGAGCACATACCAGGTACTGTTTAGACCCGGATTAACAGTACAGTAGAACAGGAAGAGAAGGAGTGTGTACTAACGTATGTCCTCTTTTGTTACAGGTGTCCCTCTCCCTGCTGCTCCTACCCCTACCTATCCCTCGCTTGACTGCCTTTGTGCTCTGGATGTTATAGCTAGTCAGAGTGCAGGGACGTCAGGAGGGGGACCCCTATTGAGCATCGTTCCGACCTCGAGGAGCCAGCAGCCGTGATACCTAGGAGACCTGAACTTCCACCTAGAGAACAATAACGACAACAACACCACCACCCGGCTCGACAACCTCGCCAACCTCGGACTCAAGCAACTGGTGAACACTCCCACCCACTACGCCGGCCACACGCTCGACCCCATCTTCTCCGCCAGCTACCACGTCTCCTTCAGCCACTCCACCGGACTACACTGGACCGACCAAAGCTGCATCCATTTCACCTTCAAGAAAACTACATCCCACGACCGCCCGCAACAGATCCCCCGCAGAGGCTGGAGTAAAGTCACTACAGACCAGCTAACCATGCCACTGAGCCAGAACCAACCAACCGACACCACTGACACCAACGAAGCAGCCCGCAACTTCACACAGTGGATCACCAACTGCGCCGACGCCCTTGCCCCACTGAAGAACCCCCTAGACAAGACCAACAACAGGAAAGCCCCATGGTTCACCGACGCCCTCAAAGAATCGAAGAAATCCTGCCAAACTCTCGAGAAAACCTGGCTCCACGAACAGACAACAGAAAACCTGACAGCTCTCAAGAACGCCACTCGCAAACACCACCAGCTGATCCGCACCACCAAAAGGACATCGTTCAAAGAGCGGCTGGACAACAACACACACAATAGCAAGGAACTCTTCAGCATAGTAAAAGAGCTCTCCAACCCCAGTGCCAGCAGCAACGACATCACACCGTTGCAAGACCGCTGTGACTCCCTCACCACGTTCTTTCACCGCAAGATCGCCAACATACATGACAGCTTCGGTGCTCAGACTCCGCCTCCAATCACCAAAACAACGCCCCTTACCACCACCCTCAGCGCCTGGACCCCCATCAGCACGGAAGACACCACCCACGTCATGAACACCATCCACTCCGGCTCTCCCTCCGACCCATGCCCTCACCACTTCTTCAACAAAGCCAACACCATCATCGCACCCCACCTTCGGAACGTCATAAACAACTCCTTCACGTCTGCCACCTTCCCAGAGAGCTGGAAGCACGCAGAGATCAACGCCCTTCTGAAGAAACCCACAGCAGACCCTGAAGACCTCAAGAACTTCCGCCCCATCTCTCTTCTTCCCTTCCCTGCAAAAGTCATCGAGAAGACCGTCAATAAACAGCTGAACGCTTTGCTCGAGGCAAACAACTCCCTCGACCCTTCCCAGTCCGGCTTTCGAGCCAACCACAGCACCGAGACCGCCCTCATCGTAGCCACTGATGACATCAGGACCCTGCTCTACAACGAGGAAACAACCGCTCTCATCCTCCTAGACCTCTCAGCTGCCTTTGATACATTCTGCCATCGCACCCTAACAAGCCGCCTCCACAACACGGGGATCCAAGGAAAAGCCCTGGACTGGATCACCTCGTTCCTCTACGACAGAACCCAGAGAGTCCGCCTCCCTCCCTTCCGCTCCGTGGCCACCGAAATCATCTGCGGCGTACCCCAAGGCTCTTCTCTCAGCCCAACCCTCTTCAATATCTACATGAGCCCCCTCGCCGCCATCGCAAGCAAACACAACCTTAAAATCATCTCCTACGCTGACGACACCCAGCTGATACTCTCCCTCACCAAAGACCCAGCCACCGCCAAAACCAACCTCCAGGAAGGAATGAAAGCAGTGGCAGAATGGATGAAGCTCAGTTGTCTGAAACTGAACTCAGACAAGATGGTGGTCCTCATCCTCGGACCTTCCCCATCCCCCTAGGACGACTCCTGGTGGCACACAGTGCTGGGCACCGCATTGACACCCGTGGACCACGAACGCAACCTGGGATTCATCCTGGACTCCTCTCTCACGATGACCAAGCAAGTCAACGCCATCTCATCCTCATGCTTCAACAAGTCAAGTCAAGTCAAGTCAAGAAATTTGTATAGCGCGCTACTCACCCAGGGGGTCTCAAGGCGCTTAAGGGAGAGGGGTTCACTACTGATCGAACAGCCAGGGTCTCAAGGCGCTTAAGGGAGAGGGGTTCGCTACTGATCGAACAGCCATGTTTTGAGTTGCTTTCTGAAGGAGAGGTGGTTCTGTGTAAGACGGAGGTGGGTGACGAGGGAGTTCCAGGTCTTGGCCGCCAGATATGAGATGGATCTTCCTCCCATGGTGGCTCTACGGATGCGTGGAATCGCGGCAAGGGCTTGGTTGGATGATCGTAATTGGCGGGTGAGGGTGTAAAAGGTCAAGCGAGTGTTGAGGTATCTTGGTCCTAGTCCGTGGAGAGCCTTGTGTGCGTGGGTGAGGAGACGGAACGTGACTCTCTTGTTGACGGGGAGCCAGTGCAGGTCTCTCAGGTGACCCGATATCTGGTTGTGGCGAGGTATGTCTAGGATGAGTCGAGCGGAGGCGTTCTGAATGCGTTGAAGTCTATTCTGCAATTTGGCTGTGGTTCCGGCATAGAGGGTGTTTCCGTAGTCGCGTCGGCTGTTCACAAGTGCTTGGGTGACCGTCTTCCTTGTTTCGGTGGGGATCCATCGGAAGATCTTTCGGAGCATGCATAGGATGTTAAAACATGATGAGGATGTGGCGTTGACTTGTCCGGTCATCGAGAGGGAGGAGTCTAGGATGAATCCCAAGTTGAGAGCATGGTCCGTTGCTTTGGGTGCACTGCCTAGGGCCGGGGGCCACCATGAGTCATCCCAAGCAGAGGGGGATGATCCTAGGATGAGGACTTCCGTCTTGTCTGAGTTCAGTTTTAGGCGGCTGTTCCTCATCCACTCGGCTACGTCTTTCATCCCTTCGTGTAGGTTGGTTTTGGCGGTGGTTGGGTCTTTGGTGAGGGAAAGGATCAGCTGGGTATCGTCTGCGTCGGTGACGATGTTGAGGTTGTGTTGGCGTGCGATGGATGCGAGGGGACTCATGTAGACATTGAAGAGGGTGGGGCTAAGCGATGATCCTTGTGGTACGCCGTATGTGACTTCGGTAATTGCAAAAAACAACAAGTGATGGACTGAATGTGGATCAATGTCACACACTCCCCCAGTCAAAAGATCTGGGCCCAAATCCATCGTTTTTTTGCACTCCACACCACCCTGGGTCAGATAATGGCTTTATGCAAATCAGCTCTGACCCTGTTGCCCCATGGGAACAGTCCAGTCCGAACTACAACAGCCATATCTTTCCCAGACCGGAATCAAGCATCCGAGGACCGGACCGGTTTCGAGGTAACACCTCTCTTCAGCCCGGCTAGCTTGACTCCAAGTGGTGTGGAGTGCCTGGGACCCACGTCTGGGCATCCCCAGCGCACTTAGGGCGGCAATTGCAAAAAACAACAAGTGATGGACTGAATGTGGATCAATGTCACACACTCCCCCAGTCAAAAGATCTGGGCCCAAATCCATCGTTTTTTTGCACTCCACACCACCCTGGGTCAGATAATGGCTTTATGCAAATCAGCTCTGACCCTGTTGCCCCATGGGAACAGTCCAGTCCGAACTACAACAGCCATATCTTTCCCAGACCAGAATCAAGCATCCGAGGACCGGACCGGTTTCGAGGTAACACCTCTCTTCAGCCCGGCTAGCTTGACTCCAAATGGTGTGGAGTGCCTGGGACCCACGTCTGGGCATCCCCAGCGCACTTAGGGCGGCAATTGCAAAAAACAACAAGTGATGGACTGAATGTGGATCAATGTCACACACTCCCCCAGTCAAAAGATCTGGGCCCAAATCCATCGTTTTTTTGCACTCCACACCACCCTGGGTCAGATAATGGCTTTATGCAAATCAGCTCTGACCCTGTTGCCCCATGGGAACAGTCCAGTCCGAACTACAACAGCCATATCTTTCCCAGACCGGAATCAAGCATCCGAGGCCCGGACCGGTTTCGAGGTAACACCTCTCTTCAGCCCGGCTAGCTTGACTCCAAGTGGTGTGGAGTGCCTGGGACCCACGTCTGGGCATCCCCAGCGCACTTAGGGCGGCAATTGCAAAAAACAACAAGTGATGGACTGAATGTGGATCAATGTCACACACTCCCCCAGTCAAAAGATCTGGGCCCAAATCCATCGTTTTTTTGCACTCCACACCACCCTGGGTCAGATAATGGCTTTATGCAAATCAGCTCTGACCCTGTTGCCCCATGGGAACAGTCCAGTCCGAACTACAACAGCCATATCTTTCCCAGACCGGAATCAAGCATCCGAGGACCGGACCGGTTTCGAGGTAACACATCTCTTCAGCCCGGCTAGCTTGACTCCAAGTGGTGTGGAGTGCCTGGGACCCACGTCTGGGCATCCCCAGCGCACTTAGGGCGGCAATTGCAAAAAACAACAAGTGATGGACTGAATGTGGATCAATGTCACACACTCCCCCAGTCAAAAGATCTGGGCCCAAATCCATCGTTTTTTTGCACTCCACACCACCCTGGGTCAGATAATGGCTTTATGCAAATCAGCTCTGACCCTGTTGCCCCATGGGAACAGTCCAGTCCGAACTACAACAGCCATATCTTTCCCAGACCGGAATCAAGCATCCGAGGACCGGACCGGTTTCGAGGTAACACCTCTCTTCAGCCCGGCTAGCTTGACTCCAAGTGGTGTGGAGTGCCTGGGACCCACGTCTGGGCATCCCCAGCGCACTTAGGGCGGCAATTGCAAAAAACAACAAGTGATGGACTGAATGTGGATCAATGTCACACACTCCCCCAGTCAAAAGATCTGGGCCCAAATCCATCGTTTTTTTGCACTCCACACCACCCTGGGTCAGATAATGGCTTTATGCAAATCAGCTCTGACCCTGTTGCCCCATGGGAACAGTCCAGTCCGAACTACAACAGCCATATCTTTCCCAGACCGGAATCAAGCATCCGAGGACCGGACCGGTTTCGAGGTAACACCTCTCTTCAGCCCGGCTAGCTTGACTCCAAGTGGTGTGGAGTGCCTGGGACCCACGTCTGGGCATCCCCAGCGCACTTAGGGCGGCAATTGCAAAAAACAACAAGTGATGGACTGAATGTGGATCAATGTCACACACTCCCCCAGTCAAAAGATCTGGGCCCAAATCCATCGTTTTTTTGCACTCCACACCACCCTGGGTCAGATAATGGCTTTATGCAAATCAGCTCTGACCCTGTTGCCCCATGGGAACAGTCCAGTCCGAACTACAACAGCCATATCTTTCCCAGACCGGAATCAAGCATCCGAGGACCGGACCGGTTTCGAGGTAACACCTCTCTTCAGCCCGGCTAGCTTGACTCCAAGTGGTGTGGAGTGCCTGGGACCCACGTCTGGGCATCCCCAGCGCACATAGGGCGGCAATTGCAAAAAACAACAAGTGATGGACTGAATGTGGATCAATGTCACACACTCCCCCAGTCAAAAGATCTGGGCCCAAATCCATCGTTTTTTTGCACTCCACACCACCCTGGGTCAGATAATGGCTTTATGCAAATCAGCTCTGACCCTGTTGCCCCATGGGAACAGTCCAGTCCGAACTACAACAGCCATATCTTTCCCAGACCGGAATCAAGCATCCGAGGACCGGACCGGTTTCGAGGTAACACCTCTCTTCAGCCCGGCTAGCTTGACTCCAAGTGGTGTGGAGTGCCTGGGACCCACGTCTGGGCATTCCCAGCGCACTTAGGGCGGCAATTGCAAAAAACAACAAGTGATGGACTGAATGTGGATCAATGTCACACACTCCCCCAGTCAAAAGATCTGGGCCCAAAGCCATCGTTTTTTTGCACTCCACACCACCCTGGGTCAGATAATGGCTTTATGCAAATCAGCTCTGACCCTGTTGCCCCATGGGAACAGTCCAGTCCGAACTACAACAGCCATATCTTTCCCAGACCGGAATCAAGCATCCGAGGACCGGACCGGTTTCGAGGTAACACCTCTCTTCAGCCCGGCTAGCTTGACTCCAAGTGGTGTGGAGTGCCTGGGACCCACATCTGGGCATCCCCAGCGCACTTAGGGCGGCAATTGCAAAAAACAACAAGTGATGGACTGAATGTGGATCAATGTCACACACTCCCCCAGTCAAAAGATCTGGGCCCAAATCCATCGTTTTTTTGCACTCCACACCACCCTGGGTCAGATAATGGCTTTATGCAAATCAGCTCTGACCCTGTTGCCCCATGGGAACAGTCCAGTCCGAACTACATCAGCCATATCTTTCCCAGACCGGAATCAAGCATCCGAGGACCGGACCGGTTTCGAGGTAACACCTCTCTTCAGCCCGGCTAGCTTGACTCCAAGTGGTGTGGAGTGCCTGGGACCCACGTCTGGGCATCCCCAGCGCACTTAGGGCGGCAATTGCAAAAAACAACAAGTGATGGACTGAATGTGGATCAATGTCACACACTCCCCCAGTCAAAAGATCTGGGCCCAAATCCATCGTTTTTTTGCACTCCACACCACCCTGGGTCAGATAATGGCTTTATGCAAATCAGCTCTGACCCTGTTGCCCCATGGGAACAGTCCAGTCCGAACTACAACAGCCATATCTTTCCCAGACCGGAATCAAGCATCCGAGGACCGGACCGGTTTCGAGGTAACACCTCTCTTCAGCCCGGCTAGCTTGACTCCAAGTGGTGTGGAGTGCCTGGGACCCACGTCTGGGCATTCCCAGCGCACTTAGGGCGGCAATTGCAAAAAACAACAAGTGATGGACTGAATGTGGATCAATGTCACACACTCCCCCAGTCAAAAGATCTGGGCCCAAAGCCATCGTTTTTTTGCACTCCACACCACCCTGGGTCAGATAATGGCTTTATGCAAATCAGCTCTGACCCTGTTGCCCCATGGGAACAGTCCAGTCCGAACTACAACAGCCATATCTTTCCCAGACCGGAATCAAGCATCCGAGGACCGGACCGGTTTCGAGGTAACACCTCTCTTCAGCCCGGCTAGCTTGACTCCAAGTGGTGTGGAGTGCCTGGGACCCACATCTGGGCATCCCCAGCGCACTTAGGGCGGCAATTGCAAAAAACAACAAGTGATGGACTGAATGTGGATCAATGTCACACACTCCCCCAGTCAAAAGATCTGGGCCCAAATCCATCGTTTTTTTGCACTCCACACCACCCTGGGTCAGATAATGGCTTTATGCAAATCAGCTCTGACCCTGTTGCCCCATGGGAACAGTCCAGTCCGAACTACAACAGCCATATCTTTCCCAGACCGGAATCAAGCATCCGAGGACCGGACCGGTTTCGAGGTAACACCTCTCTTCAGCCCGGCTAGCTTGACTCCAAGTGGTGGGGCAACAGGGTCAGAGCTGATTTGCATAAAGCCATTATCTGACCCAGGGTGGTGTGGAGTGCAAAAAAACGATGGATTTGGGCCCAGATCTTTTGACTGGGGGAGTGTGTGACATTGATCCACATTCAGTCCATCACTTGTTGTTTTTTGCAATTGCCGCCCTATGTGCGCTGGGGATGCCCAGACGTGGGTCCCAGGCACTCCACACCACTTGGAGTCAAGCTAGCCGGGCTGAAGAGAGGTGTTACCTCGAAACCGGTCCGGTCCTCGGATGCTTGATTCCGGTCTGGGAAAGATATGGCTGTTGTAGTTCGGACTGGACTGTTCCCATGGGGCAACAGGGTCAGAGCTGATTTGCATAAAGCCATTATCTGACCCAGGGTGGTGTGGAGTGCAAAAAAACGATGGATTTGGGCCCAGATCTTTTGACTGGGGGAGTGTGTGACATTGATCCACATTCAGTCCATCACTTGTTGTTTTTTGCAATTGCCGCCCTATGTGCGCTGGGGATGCCCAGACGTGGGTCCCAGGCACTCCACACCACTTGGAGTCAAGCTAGCCGGGCTGAAGAGAGGTGTTACCTCGAAACCGGTCCGGTCCTCGGATGCTTGATTCCGGTCTGGGAAAGATATGGCTGTTGTAGTTCGGACTGGACTGTTCCCATGGGGCAACAGGGTCAGAGCTGATTTGCATAAAGCCATTATCTGACCCAGGATGGTGTGGAGTGCAAAAAAACGATGGATTTGGGCCCAGATCTTTTGACTGGGGGAGTGTGTGACATTGATCCACATTCAGTCCATCACTTGTTGTTTTTTGCAATTGCCGCCCTATGTGCGCTGGGGATGCCCAGACGTGGGTCCCAGGCACTCCACACCACTTGGAGTCAAGCTAGCCGGGCTGAAGAGAGGTGTTACCTCGAAACCGGTCCGGTCCTCGGATGCTTGATTCCGGTCTGGGAAAGATATGGCTGTTGTAGTTCGGACTGGACTGTTCCCATGGGGCAACAGGGTCAGAGCTGATTTGCATAAAGCCATTATCTGACCCAGGGTGGTGTGGAGTGCAAAAAAACGATGGATTTGGGCCCAGATCTTTTGACTGGGGGAGTGTGTGACATTGATCCACATTCAGTCCATCACTTGTTGTTTTTTGCAATTGCCGCCCTATGTGCGCTGGGGATGCCCAGACGTGGGTCCCAGGCACTCCACACCACTTGGAGTCAAGCTAGCCGGGCTGAAGAGAGGTGTTACCTCGAAACCGGTCCGGTCCTCGGATGCTTGATTCCGGTCTGGGAAAGATATGGCTGTTGTAGTTCGGACTGGACTGTTCCCATGGGGCAACAGGGTCAGAGCTGATTTGCATAAAGCCATTATCTGACCCAGGGTGGTGTGGAGTGCAAAAAAACGATGGATTTGGGCCCAGATCTTTTGACTGGGGGAGTGTGTGACATTGATCCACATTCAGTCCATCACTTGTTGTTTTTTGCAATTGCCGCCCTATGTGCGCTGGGGATGCCCAGACGTGGGTCCCAGGCACTCCACACCACTTGGAGTCAAGCTAGCCGGGCTGAAGAGAGGTGTTACCTCGAAACCGGTCCGGTCCTCGGATGCTTGATTCCGGTCTGGGAAAGATATGGCTGTTGTAGTTCGGACTGGACTGTTCCCATGGGGCAACAGGGTCAGAGCTGATTTGCATAAAGCCATTATCTGACCCAGGGTGGTGTGGAGTGCAAAAAAACGATGGATTTGGGCCCAGATCTTTTGACTGGGGGAGTGTGTGACATTGATCCACATTCAGTCCATCACTTGTTGTTTTTTGCAATTGCCGCCCTATGTGCGCTGGGGATGCCCAGACGTGGGTCCCAGGCACTCCACACCACTTGGAGTCAAGCTAGCCGGGCTGAAGAGAGGTGTTACCTCGAAACCGGTCCGGTCCTCGGATGCTTGATTCCGGTCTGGGAAAGATATGGCTGTTGTAGTTCGGACTGGACTGTTCCCATGGGGCAACAGGGTCAGAGCTGATTTGCATAAAGCCATTATCTGACCCAGGGTGGTGTGGAGTGCAAAAAAACGATGGATTTGGGCCCAGATCTTTTGACTGGGGGAGTGTGTGACATTGATCCACATTCAGTCCATCACTTGTTGTTTTTTGCAATTGCCGCCCTATGTGCGCTGGGGATGCCCAGACGTGGGTCCCAGGCACTCCACACCACTTGGAGTCAAGCTAGCCGGGCTGAAGAGAGGTGTTACCTCGAAACCGGTCCGGTCCTCGGATGCTTGATTCCGGTCTGGGAAAGATATGGCTGTTGTAGTTCGGACTGGACTGTTCCCATGGGGCAACAGGGTCAGAGCTGATTTGCATAAAGCCATTATCTGACCCAGGGTGGTGTGGAGTGCAAAAAAACGATGGATTTGGGCCCAGATCTTTTGACTGGGGGAGTGTGTGACATTGATCCACATTCAGTCCATCACTTGTTGTTTTTTGCAATTGCCGCCCTATGTGCGCTGGGGATGCCCAGACGTGGGTCCCAGGCACTCCACACCACTTGGAGTCAAGCTAGCCGGGCTGAAGAGAGGTGTTACCTCGAAACCGGTCCGGTCCTCGGATGCTTGATTCCGGTCTGGGAAAGATATGGCTGTTGTAGTTCGGACTGGACTGTTCCCATGGGGCAACAGGGTCAGAGCTGATTTGCATAAAGCCATTATCTGACCCAGGGTGGTGTGGAGTGCAAAAAAACGATGGATTTGGGCCCAGATCTTTTGACTGGGGGAGTGTGTGACATTGATCCACATTCAGTCCATCACTTGTTGTTTTTTGCAATTGCCGCCCTATGTGCGCTGGGGATGCCCAGACGTGGGTCCCAGGCACTCCACACCACTTGGAGTCAAGCTAGCCGGGCTGAAGAGAGGTGTTACCTCGAAACCGGTCCGGTCCTCGGATGCTTGATTCCGGTCTGGGAAAGATATGGCTGTTGTAGTTCGGACTGGACTGTTCCCATGGGGCAACAGGGTCAGAGCTGATTTGCATAAAGCCATTATCTGACCCAGGGTGGTGTGGAGTGCAAAAAAACGATGGATTTGGGCCCAGATCTTTTGACTGGGGGAGTGTGTGACATTGATCCACATTCAGTCCATCACTTGTTGTTTTTTGCAATTGCCGCCCTATGTGCGCTGGGGATGCCCAGACGTGGGTCCCAGGCACTCCACACCACTTGGAGTCAAGCTAGCCGGGCTGAAGAGAGGTGTTACCTCGAAACCGGTCCGGTCCTCGGATGCTTGATTCCGGTCTGGGAAAGATATGGCTGTTGTAGTTCGGACTGGACTGTTCCCATGGGGCAACAGGGTCAGAGCTGATTTGCATAAAGCCATTATCTGACCCAGGGTGGTGTGGAGTGCAAAAAAACGATGGATTTGGGCCCAGATCTTTTGACTGGGGGAGTGTGTGACATTGATCCACATTCAGTCCATCACTTGTTGTTTTTTGCAATTGCCGCCCTATGTGCGCTGGGGATGCCCAGACGTGGGTCCCAGGCACTCCACACCACTTGGAGTCAAGCTAGCCGGGCTGAAGAGAGGTGTTACCTCGAAACCGGTCCGGTCCTCGGATGCTTGATTCCGGTCTGGGAAAGATATGGCTGTTGTAGTTCGGACTGGACTGTTCCCATGGGGCAACAGGGTCAGAGCTGATTTGCATAAAGCCATTATCTGACCCAGGGTGGTGTGGAGTGCAAAAAAACGATGGATTTGGGCCCAGATCTTTTGACTGGGGGAGTGTGTGACATTGATCCACATTCAGTCCATCACTTGTTGTTTTTTGCAATTGCCGCCCTATGTGCGCTGGGGATGCCCAGACGTGGGTCCCAGGCACTCCACACCACTTGGAGTCAAGCTAGCCGGGCTGAAGAGAGGTGTTACCTCGAAACCGGTCCGGTCCTCGGATGCTTGATTCCGGTCTGGGAAAGATATGGCTGTTGTAGTTCGGACTGGACTGTTCCCATGGGGCAACAGGGTCAGAGCTGATTTGCATAAAGCCATTATCTGACCCAGGGTGGTGTGGAGTGCAAAAAAACGATGGATTTGGGCCCAGATCTTTTGACTGGGGGAGTGTGTGACATTGATCCACATTCAGTCCATCACTTGTTGTTTTTTGCAATTGCCGCCCTATGTGCGCTGGGGATGCCCAGACGTGGGTCCCAGGCACTCCACACCACTTGGAGTCAAGCTAGCCGGGCTGAAGAGAGGTGTTACCTCGAAACCGGTCCGGTCCTCGGATGCTTGATTCCGGTCTGGGAAAGATATGGCTGTTGTAGTTCGGACTGGACTGTTCCCATGGGGCAACAGGGTCAGAGCTGATTTGCATAAAGCCATTATCTGACCCAGGGTGGTGTGGAGTGCAAAAAAACGATGGATTTGGGCCCAGATCTTTTGACTGGGGGAGTGTGTGACATTGATCCACATTCAGTCCATCACTTGTTGTTTTTTGCAATTGCCGCCCTATGTGCGCTGGGGATGCCCAGACGTGGGTCCCAGGCACTCCACACCACTTGGAGTCAAGCTAGCCGGGCTGAAGAGAGGTGTTACCTCGAAACCGGTCCGGTCCTCGGATGCTTGATTCCGGTCTGGGAAAGATATGGCTGTTGTAGTTCGGACTGGACTGTTCCCATGGGGCAACAGGGTCAGAGCTGATTTGCATAAAGCCATTATCTGACCCAGGGTGGTGTGGAGTGCAAAAAAACGATGGATTTGGGCCCAGATCTTTTGACTGGGGGAGTGTGTGACATTGATCCACATTCAGTCCATCACTTGTTGTTTTTTGCAATTGCCGCCCTATGTGCGCTGGGGATGCCCAGACGTGGGTCCCAGGCACTCCACACCACTTGGAGTCAAGCTAGCCGGGCTGAAGAGAGGTGTTACCTCGAAACCGGTCCGGTCCTCGGATGCTTGATTCCGGTCTGGGAAAGATATGGCTGTTGTAGTTCGGACTGGACTGTTCCCATGGGGCAACAGGGTCAGAGCTGATTTGCATAAAGCCATTATCTGACCCAGGGTGGTGTGGAGTGCAAAAAAACGATGGATTTGGGCCCAGATCTTTTGACTGGGGGAGTGTGTGACATTGATCCACATTCAGTCCATCACTTGTTGTTTTTTGTATGTGACTTCGGTGGCCTCTGATCTGAAAGGGGGGAGGCGGACTCTCTGGGTTCTTCCGGCGAGGAACGAGATGATCCAATCCAATGCCTTATCTTGTATCCCGACGTTCCTGAGGCGTTGTACAAGTGTGCGGTGGCAGACCGTGTCGAATGCTGCGGAGAGGTCCAGGAGGATGAGGGCCGCTGTTTCCCCGTTGTCGAGCAGAGTCCGGATGTCGTCTGTGGCTGCGATGAGGGCGGTCTCGGTGCTGTGGTTGACTCAAGGAAGGCGGCGAGTTGATTGTTGACGGTCTTCTCTATGACTTTGGCGGGGAACGGGAGGAGCGAGATGGGGCGGTAGTTCTTAAGTTCGGTGGGGTCTGCTGTAGGTTTCTTCAGGAGGGCGCTGAGTTCGGCATGTTTCCAGCTTTCCGGGAAGGTAGCAGTGTGGAAGGAGCAGTTGGTGATGTCCCGGAGTTGGGGGCGATGACGGAGTCGGCCTTGTTGAAGATGTGGTGGGGGCATGGGTCGGTTGGCGATCCGGAATGGATGGAGTTCATCAATCGGGTGGTGTCTTCGGTGCTGATTGGGGTCCATGCGTGAGGGATGGTGGTGGGGGGCTTCGGTTCAGTGGTGAGGGGAGTGGACTGGTCGCCGAAGCTGTTATGTATGTCTGCGATCTTGCTGTGGAAGAACGAGGCTAGGGAGTCGCAGAGGTCTTGAGAGGGAGTGATGTCGTTGTTGCCGGCGCTGGGATTGGTGAGCTCTTTGACAATGCTGAAGAGTTCCTTGCTGTTGTGGGCGTTGTTGTTTAGTCGGTCCCTGAATGCTGATTTCTTGGTGGTACGGATCAGCTGGTGGTGTTTGCGGGTGGCATTCTTGAGGGCGGTCATGTTGTCTGTGGTTGGGTTTCTTCGCCAAGCTTTCTCGAGGGTGCGGCAGTTCTTTTTGGAGTTCTTGAGGTCATCGTTGAACCAGGAGGCTTTTTTGCTTCCTGGCTTGTTTGGATGGTTTTTCAAGGGTGCTAGTTCGTTAGCACAGTGGGTGATCCACTGTGTGAGATTGGTGGCTGCTTGATTCGGGTCTGTTGATATGGCGGGAGTGTTTTGGTTCAGAGATGTGGTGAGCTGGTCGGTGGTAATTTTGTTCCAGCTTCTGCGGGGAACTTGTTGCAGGTGGTGGTGGGTTGTGGTCTTTCCGAAGCTGAAGTGGACGCAGCTGTGGTCTGTTCAGTGGAGACCGGTGGAGTGGTTGAAGGAGATGTGCTTGCTGGAGGAGAAGATTGGGTCCAGCGTGTGTCCGGCGTAGTGGGTGGGGGTGTTCACCAGTTGTTTGAGTCCGAGAATGGCGAGGTTGTCCAGCAGGATGGTGGTGTTGTTGTCGTTGTTGTTCTCCAGGTGGATGTTGAGGTCCCCTAGGAGAATATAGTCATCGGAGGGGAGGGCGTGGGGGCTGATAAAGTCAGCGATGTCTTCGCTGAATTGTGTGCGGGGTCCTGGGGGTCTGTAAATGAGGGTGCCTCTGAGTGTGGTCTTGGGGTCGGTGTGTATCTGGAAGTGGAGGTGTTCGGTGGTTTTGAGGGTGTCGTCGGAGTTGGTCGAGATGCGGATGGTGTTCTTGTGGACGATGGCGATGCCTCCTCCTGTTTGGTTGATGCTGTCTCTTCAGATGATCTGGTATCCGTCCGGTATGGCTATGGCGATGTCGGGTGCTGATGAGGCGTTCATCCATGTTTCCGTGAGAAAGGCGACGTCCGACGATGTGGTGTCGAGTAGGTTCCAAAGTTCGATGGCGTGTCTGTGGACCGAGTGAGTGTTGAGCAGGATGCACTTCAGGTGGATGTTGTTGGAGCTCTGTTTGGCGTTTGTGGTTGTAGTGTGGGTTCTGATGCAGCAGAACTTGCAGGATTGACAGGTGAAGGGTCCATGGGTGCGTCCTGGGGCGGCTTGGTTGCAGTCGTGGAGGCGACCGGTGTTGAGTGAAGTGAGGGTTGCGGCATCGTAAGTTCCACGGGAGGGATGGCTTTTGTGGGATCCAAGGGGTCTGGAGCTGGGTGCGGTACAGGCGCGGACGGGCGAAGATCGGCTTACCTTTGGCGCGCCTTCGGCGCAGATAGGGCGCGTCCGCTGCGCATGGACGCTGCGCGTATGCGTCTCTGTCATAAGTGGAGAGTGGAGGGGGGCGGAGCGAGGGAGGAGCAGCTGGGAGGCGGGAGCGGGGTGGCGAGTGGGGAGGGGAGCGGTCAAGCTGGAGGGAGCGGGGGTGGGGCCGAATCAGCGGCAGGGAGCGCGGCGGAGGACGGAGCAAAACCAAATCCAGGCACAATAATTACAGGGGCAATACAATTACAGCTCAATACTACAATTACAGCTCTACAATTACACCCTGCGCATGCTCCGGAAGATCTTCCGGTGGATCCCTACCGGAACCAGAAAGATGGTCACCCAGGCCCTCGTCACCAGCCGATTGGACTACGAGAACGCCCTATATGCAGGAACCACAGCCAAACTTCAGAAAAGACTCCAGCGCGTACAGAACGCTTCTGCACGACTCATCCTCAACATCCCTCGCCACAGCCACATATCTGCCCACCTGAGAGACCTGAACTGGCTCCCCGTCAACAAAAGGATCACGTTCAGGCTCCTCACCCACGCACACAAAGCGCTCCACAACATGGGCCCTGAATACCTCAACAATCGCCTCACATTCTGCACTCCGACCCGCCAGCTCCGCTCCGCCAGCCTCGCCGCCGTCCCATGGATTCGCAGAACCGTCACCGGAGGAAGATCGTTCTCCTACCTGGCTGCCAAGACATGGAACTCCGAGCCCACCTACGACTGACCCAGGACCATCTCACCTTCAGGAAACACCTCAAGATTTGGCTATTCAAGCAGTAGCAGCACCCCCCCTCCCTTCAGCACCTTGAGACGCTCAAGGGTGAGTAGCGCACTCTATAAATGCACTGATTGATTGATTGATTGAATACATTCATATCAGTTTCATTTCTATTTTTAAAGTGATGCAATTCTATCTCATCTGGGGCTTCTAAGTCTACTCTATCTTGTTTGTAGTGCGCTATCTTTCCGTGTATACTAGTGTCATTTTGTTTAGCAGCCATCAAGTAAGGTATTGCTATCGTCAGTCCTAACCATACTATGAGCACTATCAACATACTACATATACATATTTTACAGCATGTCTTTGTAAAACTTCTTTTCGAGTTTCCAGTATATCAGCCATTTTGACTAAGGAGGCTTAACCCCTCTTTGAGAATTTTAAACAGAATACACCTGTGATTTTATATCAAGTTGGCCTCACTTCTTCGATAGATTGACCAGCAATCAATTCTTCATCACTGATTTCCAAATTCTCAAAATCTTCAAGGATGACATGCGTCCATTCAGGGTCTTTGAAATTATTGTTCAGATTTTTCAGGCGTGGACTTCTCCTTCTTTGATTGCTTGTCGACTGTTCGGTTGGACTGGTCACTTCATCCACCTGTTCAGTTTCTTCATCTATGGTAACTAGGCGATATTTCAGTCTTGTGGTATTTCTCCTTTATTCTGAATAGGTATGACTTTATGGAATGTAAGATGTATTGGAATGTGGTTAGGTCATAGTGTTTAGATCTGAAGTCAAGCAGTTGAAGCTGCTGTGTCAGACTGGTTGGATGGGATTTTCTTCGGAGAATAAAACTACTTTCAAACATCTATTGATGTGTTTTTGCATCTTAAATTTTACACTGGCGTAGTCGGCACTGGTATCCTGAAGGAAGATCCTAACACCTTGCAAGATTAGAAAAGCTGAATTCTGCGGTGAAATCTAATCTACTACTTTTGATGGATCCTGTCTTTGGATTTAACTTATGAAAGGATTGCGAACTTCCATAAGATTGGTGGTTCTTTAACTTAATTAATCATCTAAAGAGAAGCTTTTAAAGATATATGCTTTGCAATATCGGCACACAAACGCTCGCTATATAAAGTTACAACATTAGCTGGGAGTGGTCAGTGTGACTTTGCGAGTGTAGTTATTTTAGAAGTGTTACTTGTATTTGAGCGGTGGAGGAGTCTAGCGATGCGCGATGCTGAATTTGTAGCACTTAAAGAAAACCATTTGTTAATTATTAATTGCTCTGGCTTTTGCCGAGAGTACTTTTTTCTGACAAGTGTGAAGTTGTTGACTTTTGCGAGTTTATCAATCTGTGAACTGATCTACATTCCCTGAAAGTATCAGCTGGCTTGTCTAATGGGGTTTTCAATTTGCGAAATTCAGTTTATCTTCAAAAAATTACTTGAACGTTAAGGAATTGTCACTCACGCGCATTGTTGTTCTTCGAATTCCTGCTCTGTGAAGCGTCTTTGATTCTCCAGTAAATAATAACGTCACTGCGTGTGTCCGGGTCGAGGTGCAGCGTCCATTGTATCTACGTCACAGCGTTATACTTGATTGGCCTCGGTGTTGCTCAGCGACGTGTTTAGTTCTACGCAAACAAAGAAGGAAGTACACGCAGTGTGATTTCAGATTGGTTTTCTGGTTGCCCAGCGACGTGTTTAGTCTTTGGAAACAACGAAGGAGCTACGCACGCCGAAAACATCGAAGCAGTCAAAATATACTGGTGTGTGCCACTTCGATTAGCGATACACACGCTTTGATTACTAAATTATCTATCTTTTGTGAAACATTTGCTTACAGCAATATGCACGTTGAACAACTCAAAGGTATTTACTTTTCTCAATTGCAGCTAACGTAGCGCAGTGTGTATCGTTTCAACCAGAGATACGCACACTTTAATTACGATACCTTGTGGTGCGTATTTTGTCAATCAGCGATACGCACACTTTAATTATTAATGATCTGTCTACACGCACTTTGAACTCCATACATGGTGAAGTATATTTTGTCTGTGCAATCAGTGATGCGCACGCTTAAACATACAAAGTTATGTTAATACAATTTCGTGTGTTCTTTCAACCAGCGACACGCACACTTTAATTTTAAATATCAGTTCACAGCGATACGCACGCTATTCTTGTTATATTTTAGTACGATTTGATTTCTCAGGTGTGCTCATGTTTTAGTATAACAATATAGTTGCAATATTTATGAATAGATGGTTATTACTATTGATTTTCAATTGGTAAAGCTTCTATGATAAGGATAAATTTGTAGGAATCCTGTTCTCACAAAATTTTGCACATTCTTCAGCATTTATTATTTCATTTGCATGTTTGGCGCAATGCAAAATGTCACTGCTGCTCCATTTTTTTTATCTTCTCCTGGCGAGCCCAAGATAAAATGGAAAAAATGGAAGAAAGTTCTTGAAAGATATGCGAGGGTATGTGGTGCGTCATTAAGTGCAGAAAGAAAAACATCTTTAATACTGCATTGTCTTGGCTCTGAAGGCCAGGATGTTTTTTATCATTTACCAGAGTTATCTGAAGCAGAAGCTGATGGTCTTAATGATTACAAAATTTGGATATGTAAGTTAGACAAACATTACCTTCTTAAAATAAGTACCATATTGGAAAGGTATCATTTCGGCAAAAGAATGCAACGTGAAGAGGAATCTGTGGAAGGGTGTTTAACTGACTAGAGAAAGTTATCCTCGTCATGTAAATTTGAAGCTTTAACTGATGAACACATAAGAGATCAATTCATGTTGGGATGCAATATGGATAAGGTCAGGGAGGAATTGTGGCTTAGAGATGAGCCAACTCTGGATGAAGTAATTGCAATTGCTGTGGCTAAAAGGATGGAACATTCTTTAAAGTGTGTTGCTATTATTAACAAAGATAAATTGGGGGACACAAAAGTAAAAAGTGTGAATGAAAAGAAATCCATGTCAAAAATAAGAGATAAAGAGAAGTATTCTGACTATAATAAGAATTTTGACTACAATAAGAAAAATCCTGGGAGTGCAAATGTATCTTTTAAATGTTTCAGATGTGATAAAAGTGGTCATTTAGCCAACAACAGAAAATGTCTGGCACTCGGGAATGTTTGTTGGAAGTGTAAAAAAAAAGGTCATTATCCTTCAGTATGCAGAACTAAGTCTCCTCCAAAGGTCAAGAAGGTTTATGTTCAAGAAGAACAGGAGGATTCTAGTACTGAAGAGGCTGAAAGTGGTCAGATAATTTCTGAATTAAATAGCATTTCCGTCAAAAAGTCATGTCCAATTGATGAAATTGTTGTTGAGGGTTCTACCACTCGCGTATTATTCGATTCAGGAGCTAAGATAACCATAGTATCCAATGAAGTTTACAAGAATGATTTGAAGAATAAGGTGAAATTGTTCAAACCTGATATCACCCCATTGGCTTATAGTGGGGGACCAATAAAATTGCATGTGTATTTTGGGGGTTTGATAGAATTCCGTAGTAGAATGATATCAGGAAAGATTTATGTGTCAAAGAAAGGGGACAGTCTGATAAGTTGGATACACCAAGGTGAACTGGGAGATTATTTAAATCCGAACTCTGAAACGCAAATCTTATTAAGGGAATCCATGTGTGTGGTTGATAATAAACATGGTGCTGATTTTGTTGAGGTCTTAAAAGCATAATTTCCTAAGGTGTTCAGGGATGGTCTTGGAAGGCTGAAGGGCTATCAGCATAGAATCAAACTTAAGAACAATTGTATTCCTGCTTCTAGTAAAGCTAGAGGTGTCCCCTTAGCCATCAAAGATGAGATGGAAAACAAGATCAAAAAACTTATGGACAATGGCATAATTGAGGTTGTTGAAGGTATCAAATGGCTTTCACCTGTGGTCGCTGCTAGAAAAGCCAATGGCGATTTGCGTTTATGCATTGATTTGCGCCACTTAAATAAAAATGTGGTCGTCGATAAGTATCCCCTCCCGAATAATAATGAACTGTTGGTCATGTTGGGTGGTGTGAAGGTGTTTAGCACCATCGATTTAACTGCAGCGTACCATTAAATTGAACTTGAACCTTCGGGCAGAGGTTTTACGGCTTTTATAACTCCGTTTGGAACGTTCCGTTTTCATAAGGATGCCTTTTGGGCTCGTTTCTGCCTCTTCAGTTTTCCAAAGGGTGATGGAAAATTTGCTCAAAGGCATCAATGGCATGTGCATATATCAAGATGATATACTTGTTTTTGGTGATGATGTTAACCAACATGATGCTCGCCTAAGATCGGTGCTTACTAAGCTTAGTAATGGCAATTTAACAGTAAAAATTGAAAAGTGCATATTTAGGTCTGAATCTTTGAATTATCTTGGTCAAAACATCTCAGGTAATGGTGTTAAGCCGAAGGATGAGTTGGTGAGTACCACTCGTAACCTGTCTGCACCTACTTCTAAAGAGGAGTTGATGAGCTTTCTTGGCATGATAGAATATTATGCTAAATGTATCAAAGGTTTTGCTAGTTTGACTGCAAATATGAGATGTCTATTGAAGAAAGGTTGCAACTTTGTTTGGTCAAAGTCATGTGAAGAGGAATTTTGAATCATTAAGGAAAAGTTATCTAATGCCCCATACTTACACAGTTTTGATACACGACTCAAGTCTGTCTTAACCACTGATGCAAGTGTAAAAGGTCTTGGCGCTGTGTTGCAACAGATTGGTCCTGATGGAATGAGAACTGTCTTGTTTCTTTCTCGCAGTTTAAGGGAGCCGGAGACTAGATACTCCGTAGTAAAGCGGGAGTCCTTAGCGATTTTTTGGGCTGTGAAGAAATTGAAGACATTTCTTTGGGATGTGGATTTTGAAATAAGGTCGGATCATAAGCCTCTAGTGGAAATTTTTGAGAATAAAGGTTTGGATATGATATCAAGCCGTATTACCAAGTGGATAATTGCCCTTCAAGAGTATTCGTTTTCTCTCAAATACATTCCTGGTGTGGACAATATGGTGGCTGATGTTTTTTCAAGATTAGTTTCCGGAGAGTGTGTTGAAAGTGAAGATAATATCAGCGATTATTTTTTGAGTGGGTGTGTGCTGTCGACTTAAATCACATTTCTAAGGAGAGATGGTGTAATGAAGTAGCTAAAGATGATACTCTTAAGGAAGTTATGACCTTAATTCAAGGAAAATGGTGTGGTTCAAAATGTGGATCTGAAGCGACCAAACCTTTTTGGTGTGTGAGGGACGAACTCTCTGTGGATAAAAGTATTTTATTTCGTGGGAGCAAACTCATTCCACCAGTGAGTCTTAGAAAAGACTTATTAGATTTAGCACATGCCAGTCATCCTGGGATTACCAAAACTAAAGAAAGGCTACGTTCATCTTATTGGTGGCCAGGTGTAGATAAGTTTGTTGAAAGGGAAATCCGGGAATGTCTGTTGTGCAACTTAAGTGATAAATCCAAAATTCCCAGGATTCAACCCATGATTGTAAGAAGTCGAGCCAAAACTGCATGGGATGATCTAGCCATAGATATTTTAGGTCCCATTAACAACTATGGTTCCTTGGTTTATCTGTTAGTATTGATAGACATGTTCTCGCGTTGTCCAGAAGTTTTATTCTTGTCAAATATTGACTCGTCTAATATCATCAAATGCTTAAAAAATTTGTTTGCAAGAGAGGGAATGCCTAAATCAATTTTATCAGACAATGGTGTGCAATTTGTTTAGAAAGAAATGGAGTAATATTTATCAAGTTGTGGTATTGTGCACAAAAAGTGTTCTCTCTATCATCCTGAAGCCAACGGGATGGTAGAACAGTTCAATGGAGTTCTCAAAGAATCTATCACTCTTGCTAAGTCTCTATCTCTTGATGGAGATCTGAAGTTCTAATGAAAATTGAATAGTATAGAAGTACTCCTCATTCCACTACAGGGAAAATTCAATTTTTTTTGTTTCGAAAAAGAGTGCCCATTACTTATCTTGAGCCGAGTTGGGTCAATGATTATGCCTTGAGTAAAGGTAGGCAAGATGTCTGTAATGAAAAGGAGTTATATGAAAGGGAAGAGAGCAAAGCATTTCAAAGGAAATCTTATTTTGACAAAAAGAAATCTGTGAAGTTGATAAGAGTCAATATTGGAGACTTGGTGGTGGTTAAAAAACCTGGTCAAGTTGGAAATGCTAATTTGAAATATAGTAAACCTATACTTGTTATTAAAGTTTTCAGGAATGCAGTCAAAACTCAAGATCATAGAGTTTGGAACCTTAACAGAGTTGTGGTGATTAGAAATGGGCAAGTTAACTTGCAAGATGAGTCACAGGATGAGTCATCTGACTTTTGTGGAGACTCTTCTCGAAATTTGCTTAAGTAGAAAAGATCAACTTCATCTTCATCTGGTTTTGATGTTCGTCGCTCTAAGAGGTCTACAAAGAGCCAAGTTACCTTGAGGATTATGTGTAACTTACTCTCCTTGTTGCAAATTCATATTTTTTTCTTCTCTTTGTTGTTGTTTTTTTTTTTAAATGTAACTTTGTTTAGGGAAGGGAGATGTGTGGTATTTCTCCTTTATTCTGAATAGGTATGACTTTATGGAATATAAGATGTATTGGAATGTGGTTAGGTCATAGTGTTTAGATCTGAAGTCAAGCAGTTGAAGCTGTTGTGTCAGACTGGTTGGATAGGATTTTCTTCAGAGAATAAAACTACTTTCAAACATCTATTGATGTGTTCTTGCATCTTAAATTTCACAAGTCTTTTAACAAAACCAGGCCATTTATCACCTTTTCTTAGCCTTTTAGCTGACACTGTGCTTTCTGATTCTTCAGATGTTCTTTTGTTTTCATTAAGTTGTGGCACAACTTGATTTCCGTCAACTTCAGGTGTCCCCTCTATCTGACCTTGTCCAGGGCTTATTAACGTTGACGTTTCTGCCTGTATGGGTTCTTCAACACTAGTCTGACCTGGTTCAGGATATGACTTTGTTGGGCCTGGAGTTTTTTCTTCGTCCTGAACCTGTTTTGCTAATCCTGTCTGGTTCTGCTCAGGTCTTGCAATTTCTTGATTGTCTTCTGCCTGTGCGTTTTGTCTAGTACCTATCTGTCCCTCCTCAGACAGAGGTGTTCTGATGGAGGTTTCGTTGGTCTGAGTATATTGTTCTTTCCTTATCTGGTCCTCCTCATGATTAGCATTAGCTTTGATTTCTGCAATCTGAGTACGTTCTTCTATTCCTGTCTCGTCCTCACTATCAGTCTGACTGTCTAAATGAATTAAATTAATGAATTGAAATGAAAATAGTATTTGTAAAGCACGATGGCTACCCTAAGGCGTCCCAGCACTATAGACAAGACGTGTGTATCGAAAAGGCCGAGAGTAAACATTTAATTAAAAAGGAATGTTTTTAAAAGTTTGCGGAAAGACAGCATGTTGGACTCTGCTCTCAGCAGGAGGGGAAGAGAGTTCCACAACTTGGCTGAGTTATAGGAAAAGGAGCTACCGCCAAATCTCGCTGTCTTGACTTTCGGGACGAGGGCGAGATGGGCTGTAGCTGATCATAGCTGTCTGGGAGGCTGATAGGGGGAGATCAGTGAGTGGCAGATGTCCGGGCTGGTTTTCCAGAGTGTTCTGTGAACAATGCACAGGGCCTTGAACTGAATTTGTTCCTTGACTGGGAGCCAGTGGATGTTTTTCAGTCCAGGTTTGATAGAGAGTCAACGGGGTATTTGAAGAAGGGTTTGGGTGGCACAATTTTGAATGATCTGAAGCTTGTGAACAGTGGATTACGGAGCACCCAGGTATAAAGTGTTCCCGTAGTCTAAGCGGGACATGATGAGGCCTTGGACCATAATTTGTCTCGCATGAAATGGGAGCAGGGGAAGGATTTTGCGTAAAAGTCTGAGCAAACCATAACAGAAGGCGCATAACATCACTGCTTGGTTAAAGTTGAGTGATTGGTCCAGCCAAATGCCCAGACTTTTTATTTTACTTTTTGGGGGGTTGTCCGAGGCAGGCGGGCCACAGTAAGTTAGTATTGATTAGAGAAGTGTGTCCCAGGAGCATCAGCTCAGTTTTTTCTCCGTTCAGTTTTAAGCGGGAACGGGTCATCCAAATAGCCACCTCCTCAAGACAGCCACTCAGATTGGGTGATAGGGCGTTTAGCTGGTTGAGAACCACCACTAGCTGTGTATCGTCGGCAGAGGTGATAATGTTTATGCCAAAAGGACGGACAATCTCAGCTAGGCTTCTTGTTCTTATTCTTACTTCAGGTATATCAGCCATTGGGATCCATTCATCCTGACTGGTGCTCGGTTGTCCTTCGTCAACTACTTCAGGATCAACTTCTTGAGACCATTCAGCTGCACAACCTTCAGCTTCAACTTCATCAGGTTCTGCTACCCTTTTGGTGTGACTTGCGTGGATCCAGTTTAGAATTCCCTTGCACTTTACAACTGTGGTGGTGACCAATATCACTTGATCTGGCTCCCCCCAACTTGGTGCTAGGCAAGATTCCAGGGTGTGATGTTTTATCACTGCCCAATCTCCAGGGTTCAAATCATGTGCTGGAGTTGAATGTCTGGCTTCAGCGTCTTCCCCAACCTGGTGAGAGATAGAACGCACTTGGTCAGCCAACTCTTTGCAGTACTCCAACACTAAATCATCAGATATAGTTAACAGCTGATGTCCTGGCACACATGCTTGCCTCATTGTCCTTCCCATGAGTATATCATGGGGACTCAAGCCTGTTTTCTTGTCTGGAATGCTTTTGTTATGAACGCACCCATTTATCAGCTCACCTTCTGTCTTGTGGTTTAATTCGAGCTCTGCCGATTTAAACCACAAGACAGAAGGTGAGCTGTAATTCGGCCCCCAGAGTTTTAACTAAAGTCCGCTGATAAAGGGGTGCGTTCATAACAAAATCTTTTAAACCCTTTCAGCTAGAAACATTGAAGGCGGCAGAGTAACTTATTAACGAAGACGTGCCGAAATACAGTAAAGTGATATAAACTACGGCACCCACAAGGGAAAACGGCGGCAGCTCTCTCTTGGCTGCAGCGGCCCACACAGATCCAGGGAAGGTTCTGAAGGTTCAAATTAAGGCGGGCTCTCGTAGGTGGCAGCTCTCGCTTGGCTGCAGCGGCCCACACAGATCCAGCAAAGGTTTACCAGTCCACGTTCCTCACAGTAGAACTAGAGGCTCTGGATTACTCGACGTAGGACTCACCTGCAAGTAGAATTTTTCGCACAGGAACTCCGATGGCTGACGGGGTAAACTCTAATGTCCTTGAGACTTCAGCAGGAGGCGCTCTCGTATTAGGCCCTTGGGTAGTTTCTTCAGCAAGCTTGGTGAAAGTTTCAAAGTCCTTTCCTCTGTTCAATCGGATAGAGTTTTGTCTTGACATCCAGAAGGAACACACTTGAAAAAGGTTTCAGCGCAGCGTTTTATACATAAAAAGTCTTTGTTCTCTACAGTCACAAATCACTGAATCCAGCCAGAACCAGTTCGGTGGGGTCGGGGAGCCCTTAGTTTACGAGGCGAAATCCCACCCTTTCAGAATGAGGGGGTCTGCCATCAGACGCCCTGTGGGAGGTGGAGCCATCATTTACCTTGTCATGCACGGCCCTGCTCAGATCAAACAGTCACCCCTCCCCATGCTCTGCATATCGATCTCTCCCACCAGCCAGGTCTGACCCAGCTGGCCCTGCTGCTACAAAATCAGATGGCCAATACACGTACTAGCAAAGCCTACAGGAAAGCTTAGGCAAGAAAATAGCTTGTTTCCAGAAGAGGCATTTTCGAACATGGGATATATAAATGGTCCTTACTAAAAAGGGTATCTCACTGTCCTGAGCTGAAACATATAAAATTCGAATTTCCTATCAGGTTCCTGGGGTCAGATAGGATTATGGAAGGTAATCCTCAGCCTGCCCATTCCGGCCTATGGGAACGGATATCTTCACAATAATAAACAGTGAAATGGAGGGTAACTCGCTGTTAGAACATGCTACACAGACCTAGGCATTATGGTTATCCTAATTCATACAGTCATCTTTACACAGGGAGCATTCGCGCTGTGGCACTGATTAGCAGTGGCACAGTGCCTAGATCATCTAAAACCAGCCAACATAAAGGATAGGAAGCGAAGAGAGGAAGGAAGACCCACGCCAATGATGCCAGGTCTAACACCCACCTTCACAAATTCTATGTGATACCATAGCAGACCATCTGAAAGACAAAGTAAATCAGATCTACAACAATCTGCCCAGCCCGTCAAACTTTGTAAGCTTGGATTTTGAATGCTCTCCAGTAAAGGTCTCCAACAGCTGTATCTTTGAGGAGGTGGCTCCTCTTAGTCTGGATTCTGTTTGCATAGCCTTGAAGGATGGAAAATCCAGATCCCCTCTAGATTCCATCCCAGCCTAGATATCAGCTACTCTATCGAATCAGCTCCGGCCATACGCTCACTACTAAATATTTTATGAGCATGGGTAAAATTCCAGCAGAAGGTGTCTAAGGGATAACTACTGTGAAGAAAATAAATGCATGTTTTTAACTAATGTCCATGATCTTGCAGGACTCTTGCAGGAATGTGAGAGGCCAGTCCCTTTACACACCCTACTAAACACATCCGTCATCTGAGAGAAAGGTCTAAAAGGAGAGCCCAGTCCCTCCCCACATCCTACTACGCACACCTATCATTACAGAAAAAGGCTTCAGCAGAGAAGCCAGTCCCCCTACACACCCTGCTATGCACATCCGTTGTCTGGGAGAGAGGTCTGAAAGTAGAGCCGATTCCCTCACCACACCCTACTACACACACCAATCATTACAGAGAGAGGTCTCAGCAGAGAGGCCAGTCCCTCCATATACCCCACTACGCACAGCCGTCATCTGAGAGAGGGGTCTGAAAGGAGAGGACAGTCCCCCCACACAATAATATGCACAACTGTAATTTGAGAGAGAGGTCTGAAAGGATAGGCCAGTCCCTCTGTACCACAACTGAACACACCCATCATGACAAAGAGAGGTCTCATCAGAGAGGCCAGTCAATACAAACACCCTACTACTTACACCTCTCATCTGAGAGAGAGGTCTAAAAGGAGAGGCTAGTCCCTCCCCACACCCTACTTTGCACACCTGTCATCTGAGAGCTAGAGGTGTGAAAGGGTAGGTCAGTCCCTCTCCACACCCTACGAGGCACACCCATCTTCCGATAGAGAGTTCTAAAAGGAGAGAGTTGTCCCTTTCCAAAACCTACTTAGCAGCGAGCGGTCTGAAACAAGAGCCCAATCACTCTCCACACCTTACTGCGTACATCTATCATTACAGAGAGGGGTCTCACCAGATAGGCCAGTCCCACCCGACACCCTACTATGCCCATCATCTGAGTAAGTGGTCAGAAAGGAGAGCCCAGCCCCTCCCCACACCCTACTATGCTCACCTATCATTACAGTAAACAAAATCCGTATTTGTAAAGCACGAACTACTCACTGTTGGGTGTCAAGGCGCTGGGGGCCGTCGTGGAAATTAAGTGAGCTATTGCCCAGAATCACATGGTGCTGAGCTGAGCCGCAGTGGGAGCCAGGTATCGAACCATGAACCCTCTGCTTCGGCGGCAGCTGCCCTGGCCGCTGCAATACACCTTTCCACAGAGAGAGGTCTCAGCAGAGTGGCCAGTCCAGCTACACACCATACTATGCACACCTGTGGTTTGAGAGGTCTGAAAGGAGAGGAAAGTCCCTCCCAAACCCTAAAATGCACACCTGTCATCTGAGAGAGAAGTGTGAAAGGACAGGGCAGTCCTTCCCCACATCCTACTACACACACCCATCGTCTGAGAGAGAGGCCTTAAAGGAGAGCCCTGTCCCTCCCCACACTATACAATGCTCATCTATCATTACAGAGCAAGGTCTCATCAGAATGGCTAGCCTCTCCACACGCCCCGCTACACACATCTGTCATCTTAAAGAGAGGTTTGAATGGGGAGGAGAGAGCAGGCAGGCTGGCAGACTGGCCATAGCAGACTGGCCATAGCGGGCACTGGGCAATCCCCCGGTGCGCCGCACGGGTGGGGGACAGTTTTGGGCCCCTGGGGGCCTATTTTGTTACAGGGCCATTTTTGCAACATAGCTGCAAAATCGGCCCTGTAACAAAATCAGCCGAAAACCGTCCCGGCAAAGAACTCGGTGACCCCTCCCCTCCCCAGGGGTGCGGCCGAGCACTCTGCCAGGGCTGGTTTTGGTTCCCAGTCCGGCCCTGAGAGCAGGTCCTCCCCACAACCTAGGGCGCACACCTGTGATCTGAGGCAGAGGTCTTAAAGGAGAGGCAAGTCCATCCACAAGCCCTACTACACATATCTGTCATCTGAGGAAAAAGTTTGAAAGGAGAGGTCAGTCCCTCTCACACCCTAGTGTGTACACCCATTATCCATGAAAAGATTCTCATTAGAGAGGCTAGTCACTTCTAAATACTACTATTTCCCTAGAATTGAGTTACGATCCAGCGGGAGTCTCACAAGAGAAGTGTGCAAGCTTCATAGAGTGATGATTCGAGATCCACATTATTGGGCCTGCCATAAGATGTTTTAAGGTCCCACAAGAGGTTCACAAGATGGTATGTGGGAAGTAAAAAAATTCCAAGTACAGGTATTTAGTAATATCATTCATCAACGTTGTTGTAAAGTGTCAGTAAGTGTACTAATGTTGGTAAACTTGTTCTATACATTGTTGAAAGGGTATTTGCCGAGGTGTAGATGTATTGATATAGCTTTTAAGAGGTACAGATTAGAATGTAGAGAGAGGCACACCTGTCATCTGAGAGCTAGAGGTGTGAAAGGGCAGGTCAGTCCCTCTCCACACCCTACTAGGCACACCCATCTTCCGATAGAGAGTTCTAAAAGGAGAGAGTTGTCCCTTTCCAAAACCTACTTAGCAGCGAGCGGTCTGAAACAAGAGCCCAATCACTCTCCACACCTTACTGCGTACATCTATCATTACAGAGAGGGGTCTCACCAGATAGGCCAGTCCCACCCTACACCCTACTATGCCCATCATCTGAGTAAGTGGTCAGAAAGGAGAGCCCAGCCCCTCCCCACACCCTACTATGCTCACCTATCATTACAGTAAACAAAATCCGTATTTGTAAAGCACGAACTACTCACTGTTGGGTGTCAAGGCGCTGGGGGCCGTCGTGGAAATTAAGTGAGCTATTGCCCAGAATCACATGGTGCTGAGCTGAGCCGCAGTGGGAGCCAGGTATCGAACCATGAACCCTCTGCTTCGGCGGCAGCTGCCCTGGCCGCTGCAATACACCTTTCCACAGAGAGAGGTCTCAGCAGAGTGGCCAGTCCAGCTACACACCATACTATGCACACCTGTGGTTTGAGAGGTCTGAAAGGAGAGGAAAGTCCCTCCCAAACCCTAAAATGCACACCTGTCATCTGAGAGAGAAGTGTGAAAGGACAGGGCAGTCCCTCCCCACATCCTACTACACACACTCATCTTCTGAGAGAAAGGCCTTAAAGGAGAGCCCTCTCCCTCCCCACACTATACAATGCTCATCTATCATTACAGAGCAAGGTCTCATCAGAATGGCTAGCCTCTCCACACGCCCCGCTACACACATCTGTCATCTTAAAGAGAGGTTTGAATGGGGAGGAGAGAGCAGCCAGGCTGGCAGACTGGCCATAGCAGACTGGCCATAGCGGGCACCGGGCAAGGGCCAGTTTTGGGCCCCTGGGGGCCTATTTTGTTACAGGGCCATTTTTGCAACATAGCTGCAAAATCGGCCCTGTAACAAAATCGGCCGAAAACCGTCCCGGCAAAGAACTCGGTGACCCCTCCCCTCCCCTCCGGGGTTGCGGCCGAGCACTCTGCCAGGGCCGGTTTTGGTTCCCAGTCCGGCCCTGAGGACAGGTCCTCCCCACAACCTAGGGCGCACACCTGTGATCTGAGGCAGAGGTCTTAAAGGAGAGGCAAGTCCATCCACAAGCCCTACTACACATATCTGTCATCTGAGGAAAAAGTTTGAAAGGAGAGGTCAGTCCCTCTCACACCCTAGTGTGTACACCCATTATCCATGAGAAGATTCTCATTAGAGAGGCTAGTCACTTCTAAATACTACTATTTCCCTAGAATTGAGTTACGATCCAGCGGGAGTCTCGCAAGAGAAGTGTGCAAGCTTCATAGAGTGATGATTCGAGATCCACATTATTGGGCCTGCCATAAGATGTTTTAAGGTCCCACAAGAGGTTCACAAGATCGTATGTGGGAAGTAAAAAAATTCCAAGTACAGGTATTTAGTAATATCATTCATCAACGTTGTTGTAAAGTGTCAGTAAGTGTACTAATGTTGGTAGACTTGTTCTATACATTGTTGAAAGGGTATTTGCTGAGGTGTAGATGTATTGATATAGCTTTTAAGAGGTGCAGATTAGAATGTAGAGAGGTATGAGCAAGGTTTGTCTATATACTTTAGACTTATAAAATGTTTGAGTGTTGATATTGCTATTTTGTAGAGTGAAAAGCTGTGGTGAGTGTTAGCAAATGTGTCTCCTGTGGAATATGTTACTTTACAAAGTTTTATTAAATGAGGTTGGTTGGCATGTTAAAATGTATTTGTGAAAAAAAAGTCCACGGAGCCAGGGTGTGGAATTTCTCAGGAGAAAAGAATAACAAATTACCAGTGCATTAGATGCAAATATGTGATTGTGGGTGAAAAATGTAGAAAGATTTGGAAAATATACTGATGTATCACTGTTATTGATTATTGACAAATATGTAACGTTCACCTTTTTGGCTATTTTGTCTTTTGTGGGAGGAAAATGAAAACTTGTCTCTGAGGAAATAATTATCTGATTATAAAGGCAGCAAAGAAGAGTCTTGTTAAGACAAGCAGGACTATTGTGAGGCTCAACAATAAATACATCTTCAAGGATAGTGCATTTATGTTGGAAGGCTGTGGAGGCACCTGTACAGTTGCGTAGTTCAGCAGCACAAGTTAGGTTTTGTGAATCGGAATTTATTGATACGCTATGTTGAGACTTCAATGTCATCTCGCCTGCCAATGACATATTAGGAAAATGAAGAGCATTTGGCAGGCTAAGGTGGCTAAAAGACTGGAAAATAAGTGCTACCAAGGTCAAAATCCAGTATGGCAAATAAAGCAGAAAGTGGTGTGTATATAGCAGCTGCTTATGAACGTTAGAATTTTTTTCATGTATTTTACATTTGTTTGTTTACTTTGTATTATAGTTGTTAATATAGTTGTTGTAGTTGTGTATTGTTGTCAAATAGATTTGTTGTAATAAAAATGTTTAGAATTAGTTTGGATTACCTTCCCTAATACTCATTATAAATTTCAAATTATTATAGTAAGCCAATATTCAATAAAACTCACAGTACCATGTTGAGGGAATATGAATTTTCTACGAGAATGCAAAAGATAGTCCGTGACTAATTAGTAGAAATCAATTCGAATTTGAGACAATTTTGTGTTGTGCAGAATACTCCAACACTGGTACTGCATACCTCTTGAATGATTTCCATGTATGTAACCCAAACTGTAATTACAAAATGCATCAAATGCAAAACCACACAGAAAAGCACCACTAAAGCCAATAATGCTTGAATTACATGTATTGTTTTCAAAACACGTAGTTATATAAGCAATAGGCTGCGCACAGGATAGGGAGAAGGTTTAAGGGAAGTGGTAGCGCTGGGTAGTGAAAGGGTACATCATGGAGATACAGAAGAATAAAATTGGATTCTTTCAAACATTCCTGGTAATCAAAACCAGTCTCAGAAGACCTGTCTGAAGCAAAACACTTATTTACATGTAATCTGTAAATGATTCTTGCACCTAATGCAATTTCTAGTATACAATAGGTGGGACACGAGTATAGGTCTTGCGTAATGAAGGGCGTCGACGTTTTGACTCGACTGAAGCATGGAGGGAAGTTTGGGCCTCAGCTGCGAGTCTTCATCAGGACGTGATGGGGCAACCTAGGGGTAAAGGGTAATTTAAAGGAGGTGCTGTGTGTATGGTCAGGATAGTGGAAGATCTAAAAGACATTGACCTACTCATGGTGCCAAGCCTGGCTACTCAGGTGTGAAGTAATTTTGCCGAAAACCATGGCCCAAAATCAACACGGTGCAAGAAGGGGGTGTCCAAAGGGCAACAACCCTATTCTGATTATTTGTCGTCGGGATGTGAATCACTCCTCTGTGGAATAGAAGGAAAGAATTGTCAGCCGGATGGCTGGCAAAAGTGTGCAATATATATACAAGTGCAGAGGCGAGTCAAGCATGGCTTTTATCCATTAGATTACAATCTAAAAAGTGGTTCTAAAAATATATACAGAAGGAATGGTGTACTATAATCAAAGTATGCCCACCTGCCCGCTTATAAGGCATCAGTGGTCCGCACTCGTTGAAAACAGGGGAAAATTCAGATTTTCCACTGTTCACTAAGTTGAAAATCATGATTTTATTAAAGACACGGAGGCTGATATTATGCATATTTCTTTAATTGCCAACTCACAGCAGCAACAGCAAACAATGCAAAGAATTTAGAATTTAAAAGGTAACATTCTAAAGTCAACAAGGTTCTGTGAATGGCAGCCATATTCCTTCTTCAAGCTGCGAACAGTCCATAGAATTAATCCATGAAGAATTGAGTAAAACTAAGAAACTTGAAATCCAACCAGAGTAGAATCCATAGCAGATTACTTCTTATTATCAGCACCTGAAAAAGTTAAACAGAAGTTATCAAGGGTGGGAAAAAGACAGGGAGGGATAATATCAGCCTCCGTGTCTTTAATAAAATCATGATTTTCAACCCACTGAACTGTGGAAAATATGAATTTTATGGCAAGGCACGGAGGCCAATATTATGCATGTTTAAAGCCTTGCCAAAATATTCGAAACTGGGCAGTCCAGAGGTTTGAAATAGAATTTCTTAAAAACAGAATCAGAAGACCAATCAGCTGTTGACAAGATGGCTGATAAACCACCACCTAAAAAGAAGGCCTTTGAAGCCATTGCCCCTCTAGCAGAATGCGCCCCAAACTTGGATAAATCAATCCCCGCCCTAGACATTACCTCTCTCACCCAGCGAGCTAGAGTAGGAGGGGAAACATCTTTATGAGGGTGTCTAAAGGAAATAATTAATTGTCATTCGGAATTGGCCCTCAGACATTCTGTTCTTTTTTCATATTCACGTATACATCTTACAACACAAAGTTTTCTACAATCGTCAAAGTTGGGATAGAAAATAGTCCTAAACATAGTTTTAGTTCTTTTTGATATGGTGAAACAAATACCCTCTGGAACAAACCTGCGACCAGAGATTTCTAGAGCTCTCACATCAGAAGTTCTCCGAAATGAAATTAAACATAACAACATGACTAATTTCAAGGCTAGGTCCCTGAGAGACAAAAATTCATGTTCGCTCCAGGACATGAGTTCTTTTAAAACGAAATCCACGTACCAAAGCGAAGAGTATTTAGCTCCAGGTGGAGCTTTAATTCTTACACTTCTTAAGAGCCTTCTTACGACATCATGTAGTCCAACAGGGAGACTATCGACTAAATCGTGTCCCGAAGAGATAGCTGATCTAGCGATATTAACGGTCCTATATGCTTTTCCCCCCGAGGAAAATTTCTGAGAGATAGTTTACAACCTCAACTAAAGGAGCTGAAAAGGGATCCAGATCCCTTGAAGTAGACGAACAGTACAATTTTTTCCAAGCCAACCTGTATGCCTTTGAGGTTCCAGGTGCCCAAGAGTCCTTGATAAGATTCGAAGCCTCCGAAGATAAGCCTGACATTTGAGAGGCTCTCCCGAAATTAAACAGGCCATTAGTCTGAGATGACCTTGAAGGACTAAATTGTGAAAGTCTCCCGAGGCGTTGATTAATAAATCTGGTATGTCCGGAAGAAGTACTGGGTCGGCAATCAGCATTTCTAAAAGATCTGGGTACCATACTTGAGAGGGCCAGAAAGGAATAATTAGGACAATATGCGGTTTGTCCATTTTGACTTTGAGCAGGACTCTCTGAATAAGAGCAAAGGGGGGAAACGCATAGCAAGGAGCGTCTATCCATGGTTGCATTAGAGCATCCACTGCCTCCGCCATTGGATCTGGTCTCCAACTGAAGAATCTCCGAATCTGAGCATTGGTGCGATTCGCAAAGTGATCTATGAGAAGGGGGCCCCAAATCTTGTTCAATAAAGAAAGATTTGATTGTTGAGTTTCCAATTGCTGAAATCTTTCAGTTGACGTGAATTCCAGTCGGCGATGGAGTTGATCACGCCAGGCAAATATTGAGCTAGAACCATAATATTTTGGTTCAGGCAAAAGTGCCAGAATTCTTTTGCCAGATCTGCAAGAGCATTCGAGCGAGGGCCTCCTAGTTTGTTCACATATCTGACCGCTGAGATGTTGTCCATCTTTAGGAGAATGCAACACTTTACTTGATCTTTTGTGAAGCTCTTCACTGCAAAAGATCCTGCCAACAATTCCAGGTAATTGATGTGCATTTCCTTCTCTTGAGCTGTCCATGTCCCTCCTGTAGTCAAGGAACCACATCTTGCGCCCCAACCCTGAAGACTCGCGTCCGACTCTATAATCATATCTGGGTTCTGACCGAATATTGCACGGCCATTCCAGGCTTCGTGGTTCTCTAACCACCAGGCTAGTTCCTCCCTGGATTCTGAATCTAGAATTACTTTCTGAGAATAAGTTACGCCTCTGTTCAAATACAAGGTTCTCAACCTTTGCATCGCTCGGTAGTGAAGAGGTGCCGGGAATATCGCTTGGACTGAGGCTGTAAGAAGGCCTATAACCCTTGCCACTTGTCTCAGGATGGTTGAGTCCCTGGAAAGTAATTTTCTGACCTCTCTGCGAATCCCTCTCACTTTCTCCATAGGTAATCTCAAGACACAATCCGAGGTCGAGATCTGATAACCCAGAAAAATAGTCTCTTGGCTGGGGATCAGGCAGGACTTCTTTTTGTTCACTATAAAACCCAGTTCCTCTATTATTCTCACCGCTAAGGAGGTATGTTCTTGAGCTTGAGTCTTGGAGTCCGACATAATGAGAATGTCGACCAGGTAGATGATTAGTCTTATTCCCCTTGACCGCAACCAAGCTGCGATTGGGCGCATTACTTTGGTAAAGCACCAAGGGGCAGATGTCAGACCGAAGGGAAGGCTCTTGAACCTCCACATGGTGTCTTTCCAAATAAACCTTAAAAGATCTCTTTGATCTTGACAAACGGGAATAGTTAGGTAGGCGTCTTTTAGGTCTAGGCGAGTTAGCCAATCTCCCTTCCTCAGAGTATCTCTCAACATGTGGATACCCTCCATCTTGAAATAGTTGTATACCACCCATTCGTTTACTTCTTTTAGGTTTATAACAGGTCTCATAGTCTTGTCTTTTTTCTCGACTAAGAAGAGGTTGCTTATGAACCCCCTGTGAGAAAGGTCTGCCTTTTCTATCGCACCTTTCTTTAATAACTCTTCTACTTCCTGAGAAACTAGATGTTCCTGATCTATTGCAAATCTTAGAAGGGGAGGTTCCTTTAGTTGAATTGGGGGAGCAATCAGGTCTATTACATAACCAGAAACTGTCTGAAGAACCCATGGGTCTGTCGTGATACGTTTCCAATTGTCTATAAACAAGGCCAGTCTGCCACCCACCTTTGGAATGGTAGAAGAAGGGTCGTTTGCCAAACATACCTTGATATCTACCTCTTCTGTCTCCTCTGTACCTGCCTCCTCTTCCCCCTCTTTGTCTTTGTGGAAAGAAGTTAGGAGAGTAGGTGGACGATTGGAAGGATGATGATTTAAATCCACCTCTGGAAAAGGAGCCTCTTGAGATACCAAAGCCACGGCCGGGGAAACGGCCCCGCATCCTCCCGGCCGAGCCAAAAACACGTTTAATGTCTTTTTGTACTTTTTGAATGGAATTGAAGGCTCCTGCATATTTGGCCATTTCCTTAACAAAGTCTTCACCGAAAAGCATTCCGTCGGCTCTTTCGCCAGATTCCTTTGAAGCTAATTCGGCTAATTTAGGGTCAAATTTCATCAGGAGGCTTTTTCTTCTTTTGATACAAAGGGAGGCATTAGCATTGCCTAGAAGGCAGATAGCCCTTTGTATCCATTGGCAAAGATCTATTGGGTCAATAATGCCGTTTTGTAGGTAGGCCTCTTCACAAATGTCGAAGATGTTGGTCAGAGGTCCAAAAACATCTAAGAGACGATCTTGGCAGCCTTTCAGGCCTTTGTCGAGTCCTCATCTTGGGTCTCTACCCATTTTGTTGAGGAATGTAAGCATTTTAGAGTCGAGCTCAGGAGTAAGAGCAACTTTATTAGGTAAAGAGGGTCTGGGACACTCTGATCTCAGTTTTGTTCTTACTTCTCTAGGTATTTCCCTTCTTATCCAGCACTGGACGTAATCAGCAACGTGTTTGATTGGTTCCCATTGAGGGGAGAAGGGGTGCTGAATTGAATTAGGATCAAACATTTGTTCCCCTAAGGGGTCAAAAAGGCAATCCGTATTTTCTTTTTTGACCTTTTTAGCATCTATTTCATCTTCCTCCTCGGAGGTCTGAAAATCAGACGAACATGAGACCAGTATGTCTCCATTACTGGAGGATTCATCGCAAATAATAATTTTGCGTTCCCCTTTCATGGCCTTCATAGCCTTATCTGTAATCTCCGTATGAGATGATCTTTCCTTGCCTTTCAGCATAAAGGGCCTTTTACTTTGAGATACATCCTCAGTATGCCTCCTCTTTTTACTGGCCTTTACACCACTACCGGAGGGTATGGAACCAGATTTGTCTACCTCCAAAGAGCAGACTTGAGCAGTTATATCTTTGTCCCTTGACAGTCTCTCCTCCATTCTTCCAATACAGTCATCGAACTTTTTACCCAATTGTGTGGCCAAAGTTGACACTGCTTTGTCAAATGAATCTTTGAGTCTCCACTCAAATCTGTTTGATCCATAATGAATGTAAGAGGGCGTTGGGTCATTGTAGAGCTGGTCTAAGCGCCCTTAATATAAATATAAAAACGAGGTCTTATTTAAATATAATATAATTATTATCAGACCCTCTAAAAAATTCAAATTAGGAAGTTATACTGGTGAAAGGGTTAAATCCGATCAACTTGTGAGGGTTAAATCCGATCAATTTGTGAGGAGCACGAAGGTTTCGTCGATCGAAGTCCCGAGGGAAAACTGTTAAACCGGCTCTTTTGCGTGTCCAAAAGATGGCCGATAGTTTTCCATGGGTTTGATAGGTAGGATCCCTATCAAAGATGGCGGTCGCGTCAGGTGACCGGGGACGGGAAGCTAAGATGGTTAAAGTGCATCTGAATGCAGTCCGAAGACCGCGCGTGTGGAGGAGAAAAGCGGAGGGGAGCCTCCGGTTAAAGGAGGATCGGAGTCGGGTGAGTGAAAGAGCGAGTGACGAAACGGAGAGTGTCTCTCTCCGTGTCAGACGGTGCACAGACATAATATCGACTCCAAAATATCGTCTGGACAGAATATCGAGTTTTAAATATCGTTTGGAGAAAATATCGACTAGACAGAATATCGACAGCCAAAATATCGTTTTTAAGGTAAGTGAAGTAATATCGACTGTAAATAATATAGACAGTGAAAATATCCAAGTATATAATCTAGATAGTAAAAAATATAGTTTTTTAAATAATATTTAATTATTTATAGTGTGTTTATGTTATAATATGTGTGAAAAGTGTCAATTTATTTTATAATTATTTTTAATTAATTATTTTTTTAATTATTGTGTAATTTAATTCTGTAGCGGGTTGTGGGTTTATAGGGGAATAGGGTGGGAAGTAATTTAATTATAATTAATTAAATATGTAAATTTATTAATTGGTAGTAATAATTAATTAATTGGTAGTTAAATAATATATGTTAATTATTTAAAATTTAATTGGTAATTAATTTTATTTAATTGATTAATTGCTAATTATATCAATTAAAATAATGTATTTTCTCTAGCGGGTTGTGGGTTTATAGGGGAATAGGGTGGGAAGTAATTTAATTATAATTAATTAAATATGTTAATTTAATAATTGGTAGTAATATTTAATTAATTGTTAATTAAAAAATGTTTGTTAATTAATTAAAATGTAATTGGTAATTAATTTTATTTAATTGATTAATTGCTAATTATGTTAAATGAAAGGGGTATTTTTAGGGTTCAGGGTCAGTTTTTAGTTTTTGGGTAAAGGGGTATTTTTAGGGTTCAGGGTCAGTTTTCAGTTTTTGGGTAAAGGGGTATTTTTAGGGTTCAGGGTCAGTTTTCAGTTTTTGGGTAAAGGGGTATTTTTAGGGTTCAGGGTCAGTTTTTAGTTTTTGGGTAAAGGGGTATTTTTAGGGTTCAGGGTCAGTTTTCAGTTTTTGGGTAAAGGGGTATTTTTAGGGTTCAGGGTCAGTTTTTAGTTTTTGGGTAAAGGGGTATTTTTAGGGTTCAGGGTCAGTTTTCAGTTTTTGGGTAAAGGGGTATTTTTAGGGTTCAGGGTCAGTTTTCAGTTTTTGGGTAAAGGGGTATTTTTAGGGTTCAGGGTCAGTTTTCAGTTTTTGGGTAAAGGGGTATTTTTTGGCTTCAGGGTCAGTTTTCAGTTTTTGGGTAAAGGGTTATTTTTAGGGTTCAGGGTCAGTTTTTAGTTTTTGGGTAAAGGGGTATTTTTAGGGTTCAGGGTCAGTTTTTAGTTTTTGGGTAAAGGGGTATTTTTAGGGTTCAGGGTCAGTTTTGGGTTTTTGGGGTACATATACAATATTGCCTATTATTTAATTAAATTTTGTTACTATATATATATGTTTTAAGAAATATGATTAAAAAAATATTTTTTTTTTACTTTCATTAAATATTTAATTATTAAAAGTTATTTTAAGTATTGTTAATTATATTTTAGTAATTAATTTTTTATATTAATGTAATTAAACATTGTTTTTAGTAAAGTCGATATTTTTTACAACGATATTTTTGTAAACGATATTTTGTAGTCGATATTTTTGTACTTACCTGTTTGTACATACAAACTCGATATTTTTGTAGTAGATATTTTCACCTCGATATTTTGGGTACTCGATATTGTGGTAGTCGATATTCTTTCAGTGATCCGTGTCAGACATCACAGATGCGGCGGCGAAGGGGATTCCTGATATTTGACAGTAAACGCGGGGAGGGGGAGAGATCTCCGGTTGTAACGCAGAAGCTCAGGAATAATAGGTTTGGGAAACCCTTGCCATATCTGAATATGGTTAGAGCGAACGTAAGGGGGGGGGGACAGCGGGAACTCGCGACTCCGTAACTGGGAGAAGGCATCAAGGGGGAAGAGAAGATTATTAAAATTCATTTCTGATGGGAAAACGGAGCGTGAAGAGAGTGGATGGATTAGGCTACGGGTAGAGTAAAGCGCACATTTGTGAAATCAGCAAGATGTAACGTTTACATTCAAATCAAAACATATGGAGGAGTAAGAAGAGACGTAAAATACAAGAAAAGCATCCTCAAGATCAGCAAGTACAATTACAGAATGTCAATACGGTAAAATCAGGTTCACAGGCCCCCAAACACGACCAAAATCAGGCAAAACAAGGTAACCAACAGGTACACAGAGAAACATGACTTATCTTGGGTGTGAGCAGCAACAAAGAAGGAATATGGCTGCCCTTCACAGAACCTTGTTGACTTTAGAATGTTACCTTTTAAATTCTAAATTCTTTGCATTGTTTGCTGTTGCTGCTGTGAGTTGGCAATTAAAGAAATATGCATATTATTGGCCTCCGTGCCTTGCCATAAAATTACATACAATGAAGGGCGGGTCTGGCGGGACTCCCAATAGGGATTAAAAGAAAGAACTCTCTAGGTATCAGGACAATCCTGTGTCCGCACTGAGGCAAACAGGTGAAGGAGAGATGCGCCAGATTTAGCACCAGGGCTGTAAATACCAGAAAGTCTAGGTCCGCAGTCCGCTCCGTGTAGGTCGCTTGAACAGGAGGCAGAGACTGAGTGTCGGTTACGCCAGAAGTTAATATGCCGCTCGGCCGTACAGGACGTCCACGTTGGTGCGCCGCCGTGCGGTGTGCGTCATGGGCCTACAGTGACGTGAAGGTACTCGGGCATGCGCCCACGTATCCATGGAAACCCTGGTGGTGATCCCAGGTTATGCGTGTCCCTTGAATGCCCGGGGAGAGGTCTATATAATGTGTGGGTTTATATACAAGTACGTGAAAATTGAAACCTGCCTATATACAATCTATAGCGTAACACTTAAATTGAGCAACAAACAATGTATACATTATGTGGCAATGCACAATGATCGTGTAACAGTTCAACGTGCAGTACAGAAAAGACACATACAGCTAATCACAACCACCACAGATTATACTTAAACAGTGAGACAATACATGTATTGCTGGACAATGTGTGCAGCAGCAAGTAAAACCAATCAAAATGCAGTTGGCCCTTATTGTAATTGACACATGTAAAAACTTAGAAGCACTAGATGATATGCATATGCAAATGCAGTTACTGGTCCAGATGCGGTGTATATCCAGGCAGTTGTCTAGCTGATGCGCAGAGTAGCTGCTTGGCGTGCTATCTCTTCATATTCATTTAATCCCTTGTTTATTGTGTTGAAAGTGTGAATCCATTTACAATCTCGGAAATTGAGGTTGTGTGAGGTCCCGCCTCCCCTTGGGTTGATGCGGACCTTCTAGATCACCCACCATCTTATGCTATCTGTACTGTGTTCAAAGCTCACGAAGTGGTCCACCAGTGGGGCTCCCTGAGTGGCACACCTGATTTTGCTGCAATGCTGTAAAATGCGGCATTTAACCTTTTGTGTCTTCTGGCCTATGTACAAAAAATCACACGGACATTGGATGGTATATATAACACCAGAAGAGTTGCAATTAGTGTGTTCCTTCATTGTGTATATGTAATTGTTGTGTGTGAAGGATCTGGTTTCTTAAGTCAGGGGACACGCCTTGCACATACCACATCTAAAATGTCCTTTAATGGGAGGGATGTTCCATAGATGTCCCTGGATATTGGAATCTTTAGGTGGGAGTAGGGATTTAACCAATGCGTTTCTAAGGCTTTTTCCTCTGCGAAACGCATGTAATGGAGGTTCATGCATGTTCAGATCATCTGCCACCATGTGCCAGTGCTTATTGATTGTTTTTTTAATCTGGTTGCTCTTAGTGCAAAACGTGGTCACACATGTAAGCCTGTCTTGAGTAGTATGAGACTTTTCTTTCGGTGTAAGTAGGACCACTCTATGATTGTGCCACGCTCTTTTCCGTGCTTTTTTCAGTAGCCTGATTGGATAGCCCCTGTCTCTGAGTCTGTTTAGAAGATCAGCTGATTCAAAAAAGTAGTCATCCCTTTTGGTGCAATTGCGCCTTATCCTTAAAAATTGTCTGAAAGGCAAGTTGTCTCAATAATGTATTCCGTTCACTAGCTTTTCTGTACAGTGTTGTGTGGAGTTTGTCTTCCTCTGCTTTAATGGTGATGTCTAAAAAGTGTATTTCCACTGTGCTGTGATCTAAGGAAAATTGTATGTCTGTGGATTGGTTGTTAAGCCAACAGTGGAAGGCGCTCAGTTGAATCTCAGTTCCTTGCCATATGAAAAGCACATCGTCAATGTACCTGCGCCACATACGGATGTTATTCATATATGGATTGTTGGTGCTGAGGACTAAGTTAATAGCTTCCATCTGACCCGAGCCCCAGGGTTGCTCAACTCATTAAGGAGGCCACTAGTAAGGGATTGGAAGAAGGGTACCTTTGCAAACAAGAGCATGACTTTCTTAACAACAAACAGCTATGCATGCCGACCATTTATACCCTTCCTAAACTACACAAAAGGATGCAAGACCCCCCTGGAATTTCACAGTGAAAAGTGACCCTTTTTTGACAGAGTGCCTAGCTGCAGTTTTTGAACCCTAGCTCTGCCGGCACTTGGGGAAACCTAGCAAACCTATACATTTTTAAAAACTACACACCCAGGGGAATACAGGATGGAGTTACTTGACTGCCTCTCACCAGGTTCTGTTAACCAGAATCCCTTGCAAACCTACAAAATTGTGAAACAAACACATTTTCCTCACATTTCTGTGGTGGAAATTTCTGGAATCTGCATAGATACACAAATTTCCACCCACCGTGCGTTCCCCAAAGTCTTGTGAGAAAAACAGTACCTCACTTGTGTGGGTAGGCCTAGTGCCCAAGACAGAAAATGGCGCAAACCGCAACATGGACACACCACAATTTCACAGTCAAAAATGACCCTTTTTTGGCAGAGTGCCTAGCTCTAGTTTTTTAACTCTAGCTCTGCAGGCACCTAGGGAAACCAAGCAAACCTATACATTTTTCAAAACTAGACACCCAGGGAATACAGGATGGGGTGACTTGACTGCCTCTCACCTGGTTCTGTTACCCAGAATCCCTTGCAAACCTAAAAAATTGTCCAAAAAACACACATTTTCCTCACATTTCTGTGGTGGAAAGTTCTGGAATCTGCGTGGATCCACAAATTTCCATGCACCCCGCATTCCCCATAATCTTCAAAGAAAAACGGTACCTCACTTGTGCGGGTAGGACTAGTGCCCACAACATGAAATGGCGTAAAACGCAACATGGACACACCACAATTTCACAGTGAAAAAAGACCCTTTTTTGGGAAAGTGCCTAGCTGTTGTATTTGAACCCTAGCTCTGCCGGCACCTAGGGAAACTAGCAAACCTATACATTTTTGAAGACTAGACACCAAAGGGAATACAGGATGAGGTGACTTGACTGCCTCTCACCAGGTTCTGTTACCCAGAATCCCTTGCAAACCTAAACAATTGTTAAACAAAACAAAATGTTCTCATAATTCTGTGGTGGAAAGCTCTGGAATCTGCGTGTATCCACAAATTTTCACTCACCCCCGTTCCCCAAAGTCTTCTGAGAAAAATGGTACCTCACTTGCATGGGTGGGTCAAGGACCTCTGACAGGCAAGGGCCCAAAACCTATTGAGGTGACATCAAAATGACCTATCACAAACCAACATGATGTTGCAAGGGGGGGTCCCTTGAGTTTTTGGCCCTGGGCTCGGCGACAATCTAGGGAAACCTACCAAACCCATACATTTCTGGAAACTAGACACCCAGGGGAGTCCAGCGAGGTATAGGTTGTGTGGATCCCCTAATGTTTTCCTACCCACAATCCCCTGCAAACCTCAAATTGAGCTGAAAAAATAATGTTTTCGGAAATTTCTGTGTGGGAAAGTTATGGAATCTCCGTGGATCACAAATTTCCTGTCACCCAGCGTTTCCCAAGGTCTCCCGATGAAAATGATGCCTCACTGGCATGGGTGGATTAAGTAGCCGCAACAGGCAAAGGCCCAAAACCTATTGAGGCGACATCAAAATTATCTATCACAAAACAACCTGGTTTTGCAAGGAGTGTCCCATGAGTTTTTGGCCCTGGGCTCGGCGGCCATCTAGTGAAACCTACCAAACAGCAAGGTATGGCTTGCATGGATCCCCTAACGTTTTCCTACCCAGAATCCCCTGCAAAAGCTCAAATTTAGCTGAAAAAATCAGGGGGTATTGCCCTGATATGCTCCAATGGGGGCATAAACACAATTTATTTGGGGGTGGGGGCATTGGTATAAAAAATGCCAGCGTAATCGTTGGCGTCTAGTGGGCTTTTTGCCCCCCTGGGGGGGCAGATTGGGGACTGTAATTATTGCAGATAGGGGGTGGGTGCATTGACATGCCTATTTTGGGCAGCCCCCACCCTAATTAAAATTTGCCCAAAAACATCCCTGGTATCTAGTGGGCTTTTTACCCCCCAGGGGTGGCAGGAAGGCTGTAATTTATGTGGGGCGGGGGTGGGGGCATGAGCATGCCCATTTTGGGAGCCCCCACCCTAATTCAAATTTGTCCCAGAACAATCCTTGGCATCTAGTGGGCTTTTTGCCCCCCCGGTGGGGCAGATTGGGGGCTATTGCCTCCATCTGCCCCCCAGGGGAGGACAGAAAGTCCACTAGACGCCAGGGAGTTTTTTGGGCAAATTTTAATTAGGGTGGGGGCTGCCCAAAACGGGCATGCCAATGCTCCCACCCTAATTAAAATTTGTCCAAAAATCCCTTGCATCTACTGGGCTTTTTTACCCCCCCTGGTGGGGCAGATTGGGGTTACTGCCCCATCTGCCCCCCAGGGGGGCAGGAAGGCTGTAATTTTTGTGGGGAGGGGTGGGGACATGGGAATGTCCGTTTTGGAAGCGCCCACCCTAATTCAAATTTGCCCCCAAAAAATCCCTGGCGTCTAGTGGGCTTTTTGCCCCCCCTGTGGTGCAGATTGGGGGCTAATGCCCCCATATGCCCCCCAGGGGGGGGGGCAGAAAGTCCACTAGATGCCAGGGAGTTTCATGGGCAAATTTTAATTAGCGTGGGCGCTGCCCAAAACGGGCATGCCAATGCCCCCACCCTACTTAAAATGTTCCCAAAAAATCCCTGGTGTCTACTTGGCTTTTTGCCCCCTCCCCGGGGGGAAGATATGGGGCTAATGCCCCTATCTGCCCCCCGGGGGGCAGAAAGGCTGTCTTTCTACTTGCCCGGGGGGCTTAGATAGCCCCCTGAGCATATAGAAAGTGAAAATGAAATGATCCTAAAGGTTCATTTCAGTTTCAGTTTCTGTGCAATGATGACAGCGCGACGTGCGCGCTGATAGCCATTGCACAGAAACCAGGGAGGGGGCCTCGGGAGCTGGGGAAGCTTTTACCCAGCTCCCAAGGCTTTAGAGGAGAGAAGGAAATCCCTCTGCTGTCTGCAGCAGAGGGATTTCCTGCCCCTGTCCTCATGACGGAATGGTTCCGTCATGAGCACAGGGGCACAATGCTCATGACGGAACCATTCCATCATGAGCATCGAAGGGGTTAAACAGTAATTTTGCCTGAGTAAGGCATGACAGGGTGTCTTAATAGTTAGTGGAGTATTATTCATGTCCCAATCTTTTAAATTGGTACAAACAAATACAGCACTCTTTAGTTGCAGTCATTTTTTTGCGCAACATAGTTTACAATGTACCCTCTTGCAGTAGCCTTAAATTAATCTCAGATAAATTGCTATGAGAGTGAGGAGTAATGTTGATATACAAAATATCAGTTATAAAGTGCTGACAAACCTTTGACAAACTCCTAGTCTTGCAATAAATAGTTATTAAAAAGTCATCTATTAGTATGAGGTCGAACAATGCGTACATCCAAATCGACTATGACTGGGGAATAATCGGAAATCATGATGCACGTATTTCAGTATTAAGTAAATTCTGTGTTAGGTTTTTATCCAGGAAGAAGACGCTATTCGGGAACTATAATGATGAGATGGATAGTCAAAAGAGTATTCCAATAGATGAGGGTTGTAAATGCGGCAGGCATCAACAGGGCCTCTATTGGAAACCAGGTGTTAGAAAGCCTTTGCTTTTTGTTGGGGCTATACCTAAGAACTGAACCTCTGTCGAGTATGGGGTCTAACTATTGCTTACAATCTCCTCCTGCAACAAGATTGGCAGTTGTCCATGACATTACTCTGGTTGACATAGAATCCCAGAATTGGATGTTTCTCCCAGTAGGGCCATAAATACTAAGAAATGCATATGATGTTCCATTGATTTTAGTATCTAGATACAACCATCGGCCAACATCATCTCAATTCTGGTTTACAATATTAACGGACAAACTTGTAAATGAAAAAGGATAATAAACCTGGTCCCTATTCACAAAAATAATCTGATGCAAAATCATAACTTTTCGACTTTTGTTATTCACAAAGTGCATTTAGGAGTAGTAAAGTTAGGAATCTTAACTTTACTACTCCTAAATTCCCTTTGTGAATACCGAAAGTTGTAAAGTTAGGATTTTGTCTTAGATTACTGTAGTGACGGCCAAAGAATGAGAGGGACGCTTTGTGGATAAAACCTTACAGCGTTTATTAAGAACAGTAGTTAACTTGACGACCTCAGCCACAGCCTCCACACAGTCAGCTACGCATTGCTCGCCCCGGCGCTCGCCTTGGAACCTTGGTCGCGGTGACATTCTAAGTGATGTCACCGCGAGCAGCTCCATTACACGCGGAGCCGCCGGGGGGAATATGCAGGTGGGAGATACCACACATCCCCCTCCCCTGCGGAATGAACACATGAGATATAACAAAACAACAATACAGCAAAGTACTACATCATGACATATTGATCGAAATGTCTGGGGGGTCTGGTCACTCTCCTGCTAGACTTAACGCTTGGGTGGGGGAATGGCAACAGTTTCTTAGTGTCCGAACTTTTGCTCCTCCTCGCATCACTCTCCCCCTCACCCTCACTCTTGGAGTCATGCCCGGGTGGGTGAAATCTCACTACTCTCCCCAGATTCCAGATTTTCCCCTCTTGAGTCTTCACAGCATTCTTGAACAATTTGGTGATCTTGGTTGGACTACTGTATCCTGACCAGCTTGCTCTACCAGTTGGGGTTCTGATCTTGATGCTATCCCCTACTTTGAATCCGGCCTCCCGTGTGGATTTCAGCTGGTCATATCTTTCCTTTCTTTTTGCCATGGCTCCCTCTTGTTTCTCTAGGCTTTTCGCTTCTTTGGAGTGGTCTGAGCATCCCTTGTGCCACCCCATCCACCCAGGGGATTGCTTGGTGTTGGGTATCCTTGCACGGAGCAGCTCGAATGGGGTGACTCCCGTCGTTTGGTGTGGTGTGAACCTGTACGCTTCTAACCGCCTCCATGCTTCTTCTTTCCAGCTTATGCCACTGGCCTTGGCCAACTGTATGCTCTCCTTGAGGGTTTTGTTAAATCGCTCGACCATGCCATTAGTTTCGGGGTGATACAAGGCGCAACGCTTGTGTTCGATGCCCCTCTCTCCAAGGAAGTCTTCCATTTCTTTTGAACACAATTGCACCCCATTATCCGTGAGTATGTTGCTGGGTAGCCCTTCCCTGATGAACACCTCTTCCAAAAACCCAATGACTGTCTTAGTTGTGACTTCACTTACTAACTTTATTTCAGGCCACCTAGAATGCAAATCCATGAGCACTAGGATGTACGGTGTGCGCAACTCTCCAGACAATGGGCCCACGATGTCCAGTGCCAACTCCTCCCAGGGTCCTTACGGTGGCGGCCTGCATACCATCGGGGGTGTCAGTTGCTTCAAGACCTTGTCACTGTTGCTGCATGGAATGCAGACTCTAATTTTCTTTTCGGTGGCAAGGTCCATGTTTGGCCACCAATAGCTCTCTCTGAGTCTTTGTTTGGTCTTGGTGATACCCATATGTCCTTCGTGGGCTATCTCAACAAGGTTGTCTCTCACCGACGCGGGTGGGACTAGTCTCGTCCCCCTGAACAGGCTCTCATCTACTATGGACAGCTCATCCTTGACAACCCAGTATGGACGCAGATTTTCCTCCCGTTTATCCTCGTGTTTCCACCTGTTTTTTATTCTTTTGCACACCTCCTCCAAGACCTCATCTTCCCTCAATGCATTTTTCCATGTTTCCTCTCCTAACGCTCTCTGGATGGCGCAGACATTTTCCATCTGAAGTTCATCCGCTTCGTCATCCACCTTTCTTTGCTTCTCCCTCGCCTCATTCTCGTTGACCAGTCTCGACAGACAGTCTGCTGCGAAATTGCGCGTTCCCGGGACATACTCGACGCCGAAAGTGTATTCTTGGAGTCCGACCACCCAACGCCTAATCCTACTGGAGATGGCATCCAGGCCTTTTTTGCTGAATACTTCCACCAACGGCTTGTGGTCAGTACGAAGAGTGAACTGTGTGCCCCACAGGAAGTCTCTGAATTTCCCCAATGCCCAAAATACTGCCAGGGCCTCTTTCTCAATCACCGAGTAGTTGTTTTCGGACTCCTGGAGTGACCTTGAGGCGAAGGCTATCGTTTCCTCTCCGTCCTTGCCTACTTGGGTGAGGACTGCTCCCAGCCCCTTAGCGCTTGCGTCGGTGGTGACCACAGTCGCCCGGTTGGGTATGTATGACTTTAAGCTGGGGGCTTCTGCAAGTGCCCTCCTTACATCTTCAAACTCCCTCTGACACTCCTGACTCCAGTTGAACTCTGTCTCTTTCTTTAGCAGCAGCCTGATGGCGTAAGTCCTTCCTGCCAGGTTCTTTATGAATTTTCCGTAGAATTCCAACATACCCATCATTGACTTGATTTCGTCCTTGCTCGTGGGAGGCGCCAGTTTCACAATGGTATTTTGTAGTTCAGCTTTGGGACATATTCCTTCAGCCGTCACCTTGTGCCCCAAGAAATCCAGTTCTGCGCAGCCAAACACACACTTATCCCTTTTTACCGTTAGTCCTTGTGACCTGAACCTTCCCAGCACGCGTCTCAGCCTCTCATCATGCTCTTCATGGTTTTTAGCAAATATGAGCACGTCGTCCTGGTAACACATGACACCTGGGATGCCTTTCAAGATGTTCCCGATGAGTCTCTGAAATACGGCGGCCGCCGAGACCAACCCGAAGGGCATCCTTTTGAACTTGTACGCACCCATAGGTGTCACAAATGCTGTGAGTTCTTGTGACTCTTCGTGTAGTTTTATCTGGAAGTAGGCCGAGGTGAGATCGAGAGTGGAAAACACCTTAGCTCCCTCCAGCATGCTCATCATTTGGGTGATGTTGGGCAGAGGGTATCGATCAGCTACGACCTCTTTGTTCAACGCCCTCAGATCGATGCAGAGCCGAACCGACCCATCCTTCTTCTTCGCGGCCACGATGGGTGCTAACCATTCTGTCGCCTCCACCGGTTCGATGACTCCAGCCTTGCACAATTTCTCTAGTTCGGACTGCACCTCTTCTTGGATGGCAATGAGAAGCTTCCTGACCTTGGCCACGACTGGCGTAGCGTTCTCTCTCAGTTTTATCTTGTGACAGTAGTTTTTTAAGCATCCTAACTCTTCTCTGAACACTTCTTTGAACTCTGTCACTACGTCTGTCTTGTGCTCCTGTATCTCTTGTATCAGGATCTGGGGATTGCTATTGGGATTAAGGTAGACCCCTAGCTCCTTCTGTGCTTGCCACCCCAAGATGTTATCCCCGACCGTGGACACATACACTTTGGACACAGTTGTCCTGTTCTTGTATTCGATTTTTCCTAGGAAATAGCCTTTCATAGAGATAGGGCGACCAGCATACCCCCCAGGCCTCAAGTCCATCTTTCTCAATATTATCTTCCCCTCTGACACACGAGTGAATTCTTTTGCATTAATAATAGTTATCCTTGAACAGGAATCGAACAATGCATCTAGCTCAGTGCTCCCCACTTTTATTGTGTCTTTTGGGCTGCTGACCTGACCCTCATCAACTTGTATCACAATTTCTTCACACGTGGCGTCATTGAAGCTTTGGATCTGCAACTCTTTGACCTGCACTACAATTTCGTCACAGACTACGTTCGTCCTGTCTCTACTCTGTCTACCGACCCCTTGCCCACTCTTGCAATACTGCTTGAAGTGACCTTTCTTGCCGCACTTATTACATGTAAACCTGAGGGCGGGGCACTCTTTGTCATTAGCAAAGTGCTCCTGCTTGCCACACCTATAGCAGGTGCCCTTGAATGGTCCTCCCAATTTGCTCACCTTCTGTTCACTACCTGCTACCTTCTGGCCTTTGATCACAGACACGGCCTCGCACTCGGTCACCACTTCACTGACATTAGGTTTGTCTTCACTTCTTTTCTCCCCGGTGTCTTGCTTTATCTCCCTGACGCACTGTAACATGTGCTCAACCTGTTTAGCTATAATGAGAACCTCCCTCAACGGTGGGTCATCCTTAAGCCACAACTCTTCACGCACACGCTCCATCCTGCAAGCCAATACAAACTGATCCCTGATCCTTTCCTCACTTACCCCACCGAACTTGCATGTAGCTGCTAGTTTTCTCAATTCAGAGACAAAATCTTCAATAGATTCCCCCTCCTTCTGTGCTCTCTTACCAAAGTGGTACCTCTCCATAATTGTGCTTGTCTTAGGGAGGTAGTGTAAATCCAATTTCTTTAGACTTACTTCTAGCTCATTAAGACCCCTTGCTTCCTGCGTCCCTAACTCTGGGAGGTGGTCTAAAACCTCCTCTCCTTCTGCACCTAGGTAATATGCTAACAATGCTACCTTCCTTTCCAAACCAAGGTTAGGCCCACACACAGTGGCGTAATTCAAAAACACTTTTTTCCATTTTTTCCATTGAATAGTGGGGTCACCTGGGTTAGTCAGGAAAAAAGGTGGAGGGGTCACACTCTGCATGGTGAAAAGTCACTGAGCGATGTTGCACTCAGAAAAACCCAGAGAACAGTGTTTTAGTTCTACTAACCACAGTGTTAATTTAGTGCAGAGTACTATTTTCAGACACAAATGAGGCAAAAACGCATATAAAACATTGGCATTCAATTCCACTTTTGCATTTGGGGAGAATGTGACCCCTTCGTGGGAACAGTGGTGGTTACGCCTGTTAACGCTGATATCAGCTCTGTATACCAGAGGACAACATTCCACACTAATAGAATTGCACAGCACACTCCCAAACTGCAGAGAGAACAACCCCACAGTTATGCTTCCTAGTATTGTAGTCTCAGCCAGCACCCCTTAGAGCAGAATGCTACAGGCTAGTTTCACAATGCACGAAGACTGAGGATCAAGGAAACACTCCCCAGTGCACAATTCAAAACGGGGTGGAAACAACTGTTTCCCTTTGAATTCGGGGGGGGGCACCTGAAGGGGAAGCACTGTTACTCTTCCAGCCTCATACATGTAAATGCAGAATGAGGGGAAGATGAAGATGCCATTCGCTGAAAAGCTGAAAGTAGTTGGGCAAACGCTTCACTGCTACTGTCTCTGATTCAAGCACAAAGCCCACTCTCCAGACCTTCAGGCCATCCTAAGCGTATTCCTTTATGACATGCGCTGAATGAAAGAAAAAAAACGTGAAGGAACACAATGCGCTCACCCCGCTTCCGTGACTGACTGTCACGAACCCACCCCTGTCTCCTTCGAGGGTGTTGTCCCAGTGCACCAGATTCTATGTGCTCGAAATTCAGTCACAGGCTGGTTGTCGAAAATGAAATAGCCGGCGCCTCACGGAATGAGTCAGACACCCGCGGCAGCAGCCGCCTCGCTCGTTCTCCTGATCACAGTCACAACTTCACTGCAGACCGATTGTAAATTTGGGTGGTCCCCACGGCGTAACTAAAGACAGCTGGGCATTCCTACTTTGTCGGGGAGGGACGGATAAATAGATCCCCTCTGACTCGCTGCCGCTCGTCTTCATGCCCCTCAGACACGCTTCTAGGCACTTTCAGCACCTGCCCGCCATTATAGTTGCTGCACCCACAATTCTTTTCTTCAGTGGCAGTACAAAGGCTAGGTGGATGAGCACAACGCACCTCACATTCAGCTGACGAAAGTTACTTTTAACCATAGGCGGAGACAGACACCTCTAAGAAGACGGAAACACAGCTGCTCCTTCCACGATCTCCCCTCTGCACTTCGCTCAGCACGGGATCGCAATATCATTCAGACATGAGGGTGTATAGTCCTCTCTTATTCATTCTCCAACTTCCGTTCTTCCTGCGCGTTAGCTAGTTGTTCAACATAGTGGGTTCAACCACCACGCTACGGTAGCTAGTAGGGGTACCTTACTTTAGTATTACATTCCGACGGGAACTTTTCTTCTGTCCGACCAGCCGTCGCTTATTCTCACACACCTGGCTGAGCGTAAGGCTGCTACCTCTTCTTTGCTTCCACACTCGACTCCGCTCTATTCTTCAATTGACGATTCCTTCCCTTCGCAGTCTGCTTCGGGAGCATCGAATTCTTCTTACTTCTTTCCGTCAGCTGCGAGTTCCGGTATTTGTCAGCGTGTTGAGGTCGTAGGTTTACTTTCCCTCGTCGCCAGTGTAGTGACGGCCAAAGAATGAGAGGGACGCTTTGTAGATAAAACCTTACAGCGTTTATTAAGAACAGTAGTTAACTTGACGACCTCAGCCACAGCCGCCACACAGTCAGCTTCGCATCGCTCGCCCCGGCGCTCGCCTTGGAACCTTGGTCGCGGTGACATTCTAAGTGATGTCACCGCGAGCAGCTCCATTACACGCGGAGCCGGGGGGAATATGCAGGCGGGAGATACCACAATTACTTTTGTGAATTGGCACTCTGTTCTTCTTTTGTGAACCTGGAGCACAATGAAAATTCTTTACTCAAGAAGACAATCTCCTTTATGGAGCAGTGGGTCTCCTGTAGGAAAGCAAAACAGCATTTTTATTTTGAAAGATGATTAAGAACTCTGTCTTTGAACTGAACTCATAAGGCCTTTAATATTACAGGAAACATGTCTAAAAGGATTAATAAAAAACTAAGCTAGGTTAGAGAACAGTGCCTCCTTAGATTAAATAAATACAACTGAAAAGGATACTTAAAACATAAATGCATTGCAACAAAGTGGACAAAAGATACATGCAAAAAACGGCTGGAGGGGAGGGATGATGGGAAAACACGAAACCACAAAACAGGGTACAACAGAGATTCCTAAATGATTTAAAAGAGAAGAGTATGGTGAGAAGTCTAAAAGTCTAAAAGAATGAAGGTAAGGCAAAAGGGAAAATTGAATATGGGCCCGACGCCAAGTGGGAAGACCAGTTCATAAGTAAAAGAAAAGATGAAGGATCGCTAACCCTAAGAGAAAGAGGGAGAAAAGAAACAATAAGTCTGGATATCGACATCTGAATGTCACTGTGTTCAAACTGGAGATTTCGAGAAATATGTTTTGTTCCATGGACTAATAGGAAAATGCATGAGAGGTAATTTTGCTTCTTTTATAGTGTTGCTAACTGGAACATAACTGCTGTGATGTTAAGACCTGTGACTAAACTCACCTTTTGGTGGAATTTTCTTTTCTTCTACACATCTCTTAAGTCCAGTGCCTTTAGGCAAGGAGTCATCTCTTTTCCTATGACTGTTATTGCCCAATGTTTTACTTCTAACATCTCTTGGCCTTACTATTGCTTGGGTTTCACTCTCAAAGGTATTCAAGCATGTTTTGGGGGACTGGCGACTAATGATGTTCAGTGGACATTCATGTGCATTTCAAAATGCTTACTTTGCAGGGCAAAAATGTATTGGAAGTAACAGACCCTCTCAACACTCAACTAGCCAGGTTGAAAGCATGACTAAGATCACTTCTTCTTTGAACATTTACATTCATAGGCATATATAAATGTGAAATACATATTACAACCAGAGAGTATATGTGGTTCTTCACAGGACTACACTTTAACTTACTTATAAGGATATACATTTGGCCCATTTAATAATCCAAAGGCTTCAGCTACAAAACATTCCCTATTTCGCCGTGGAACACCCGTAGCATTTATAATGGAAGAGAATGTATCAATGGTACTTTGAGTCCCCTTAACCCCTTCAGGGCCCAGTCAGCAGGTGTAGGTGTAACCAGCTCCTGGAGCGGACTTCCCCGATACACCTTTCATTGACAGGCGCCCATTTCTCTATATCCCTACCACCGAATGGGTATCTGCCTCTTGGCCAACATAAACCCCAAAGACACACAGCGGATACACATCCTTTTATTATTAGGGGAGGGGACCACTCTTAGTTATGGTATTTCTAGATCGAGGTTTATTCTTATATATGTACCTCTCTTTCTAGGTCTGGTGTTAGCCGATACCATTTGATTTTACTAAAATTACATGCATGATATACTTACTTGAAGGAGATTATAGTCAGCTCTCTTCATCTATGCTCTGTTGTTGTTTCATACATTTTTTTCTTCCGCTCACTACAGCACACACCATGAGGCAGTGGTCAAGCCTACTTCGGTCACTGGCTAGCTTCACTGCACCTGCAGGCGATAAAAGCACAGTCTCTGCGATTGCCAGAACATACTGCTAACCGGGAGGCGCAGCTCACCCTAGAGGTAGGGCGGCTAACCCCCCTGTGGGCGCAGACAAAGGACACAGCAGCAGCAGGACACAAGAGTGCACAAAGGAAGAAAGCCAGCGAGTGACCAAGGGAGTTTGGATTTAAAGGGTCCAATTGAGAAGACAGGTGTGTTCACAAGCACGGCCTAATAGGTGACCGGGACAAACAGTCCTTAGCTGTGCCACCTGAGGAAATTGATTTTGAGCTTTGGCGGGGGCAAGGAACTGGTACTCAAGTAAAGCGCTCCAACAACTTTCAGGTGAGCTCGCGCAATATAAGGACTATGGGTCTCTAGAACTTCATCAATGTAGTGAAGGCTGCTACTGCTGTTGAGTTTAGTTTGGTTTACACTGGTGGCCGCTAACGGTTTTAGTCTCGTTATGGACTCTATAGAGCTTCTTACCGGTGAAATCATGGCAATGGAAGGTCATACATCCAGGAGTAGAGGTTGTGCCAGATGGGGACTGAAGAGAGGCTAGCTCCTGCCCCGGGATGGAAGGTTGATTGTGTTCTGCTGTTGCGTGTCATGGTACTTGCAGTCAGTGAATCATTTCTAGCCTGAAAATCCCTAGACAGTGTATTTCTTTGGCTGGGAGTGCTCTTTTTAGGTTTAGCCCTGGCCGTAGCACTGCGAAGCAGTGCTCCGCCCAGGGCGAAATCTAATGTTATCTCAGTAGTGGGGACTCGAAACCGCCCCTTCTTCCATTGGCTAGCTCCATAAATGGAGGCTAGCCATTGGAAGACATGGTTGTCCATCACTCTTTCCCGGTCAGAACGCGAATCGTGGGCGTTTCTGACTCTATTTTTAAGTCCCGCCCCTTGTTGCCATGTGTCCCGGGCCGCGCTGTGATTGGCTGCCGGCCCGGGACACCCCTGTGACGTCATTCCCCGGGTCGCGCTGTGATTGGCTACCGGCCCGGGACACCCCCGTGACATCATTTCCCGGGCCGCGCTGTGATTGGCTGCCGGCCCGGGACCTGACTTGTTTTTTATTATTTTGGGATAGACCTTCTACCGCTTATTGCAGGTTGGCGCTGGTACCGTCCTTTCCCATTAGGAGCTCCTGTAAGCACAAACGCCCTCTGCATGACGAGGCGCTCTGGGCCTGCGCTCAGCTTGCTATTGACTTTGGCTCCGTGTCACGACAGTGCGAAGGGGCTGTCATGATGGAACGGGCTAATAAGGCGCACTGGCTGCAAACAGTGAAAGCTGGCGCATGCCCTGGGCCTCGAGCAGGGTCGGGCTGCCCTGCAAACAGCGCCTTGACTTTTCTCATTAAGGATTCGACCTGTTTATTGAATCTGGAAATGTCTGCAAACAAGCTTTCCAGGGATTAAAAGAGGAAGGGAGGGAGGGCGGGGGAGGGAGCAGGCGCGGGCCTCCAGCGAGGGGCCCTCGCTTTCCTACCCGTAGGGCACTGTCACTCACAACCTCTTTTACACTCATTAGCAATTGTGCCGGGAGGCGCTTGCTGCCCAGGGGTCGGACTGGGGGCCCAAAATCAGTCCTGGTCCTGGAGAGACTGTTCAAAGCAGCCCAGCTTCGTATCTCTCTCGCTTTCTCTTTTAATTCTCTCTCTCTCTGTCTCTCTTCCTGTCTCAGACACTCTCTCTCTCTCTTTTTCTCTCTGCCCCTCTCTCTCCCTCCTGTGTGCCGCCCGCCCGGTGCCTCACATCTTAGAACGCAGCCACCCCAATTCGTTCAACAACTGCCATTCATTTCCCGCGCAAGACACTTATTAACGTTCAGGGCGAGGCACTCTGTAAATGTTAAGAAAACACAAGCAAGTTACTCGGACAGTGTTTTTAAAAGTACTGTTTAACACCTGTCCTCGGCGCCCTACCCTGTCTGCTCCTGCGCATCGCTTTCCTTTCTGCATCAGATCTGGAAGCGGTGAGGTCTCTGCAGGATGCCAACATCCCGCCTTTAATCCTCAAAAATGATTGTTTGCAAATATGCCCCAATCTCAGTTAGATGTCGAGGCATTCCCACCGGTGCACCAAAACATAAAATTCGTTCTCCTCAAACAGTAATCAGCAATTTTTCCCAGAGCAAATATTATTTTTTCCTTGCATCTGTTTATGAATTGCTTTTCACAGCTTGAAATCACATTAGAACTTCATGAACCCCCCTTGTCTGCCTGAAATAACCACACACGCTGGTGCCCTGTGACAGCGTCACTCGAGAGATTGTACCAGCTGGGCATGGTGGCTGAGCTGCGCAAACACGCGCCGTGGCTGGGGAAGGCAGCTCACAAATGCCAATATATTCATTCACAGCAAAAGCAAAAAAATCAGATTTTACAACTGCCCCATGCTGCGAAAACGTACCCCCTTTGCTAAAAGCTTGATTGCTCATAGAAGGTCCCATCGGGGAGGAGGCGCTGTGTCGCGATAGTATGGGTCATACGCTCCTTACCCAGCATTCTTCTGGCACTAGCAGGGCAGGCTGCTGCCCCAAGCAGCCCTCATAGCAGGCCATGGAGAGCATTAGCGGGCACAGTTACCACTGGTCTGATAACACGGCAGGTAACAGTGCATGCAATATTACAAATAGAAGGCGGTGTTTCTGCGCCTCTGCCTGGACGCTGTGAATTTTCATGTCTACGATGGGGAATAACATGGAAAAGTTGTATTCATTTACCATTTTGAATTCTAGCCAATTTTATGGACATCATGCAACCCACTTTTTTTCAAATGGATATATCGCCAGATATATTGTTGAAGGCAAAAATGGGAGATTTTGTCTAAAATTAGGATTAACGCCCATTTTGGAACTCATTTTAAACCACAGACACTTGAGTAGACAGAATAAGGAGCTTGTGAGTGATGGCTCAGTGGGTTTGTTTTGGTGGGGATTCTAATGCCGAAGGACAGAACGAGGCACTTGTCAGTGATGGCTCAGTGGTTTATTTTGGTGGTGATTCTAATGGGGTTGTGTTTTATCCTTGTGATGATTAGAGCGAGTTTTCATTGGTTTGGTGTTGTATGTGGTTACTGGTGGCCCTGCAAGCTTGTACATGTATGTACCTCTAGGCCCCGCAAGAGGTTCTGACGGTCACACAGAGGTTTATGCGGTACCTTTTGAGATGGGTCACTCAGAGGTTTATGCGTAACCTTTTGAGATGGGTCACTCAGAGGTTTATGCGTAACCTTTTGAGATCGGTCACTCAGAGTTTTATACGGTACCTTTTGAGATAGGTCACTCAGAGGTTTATGCGGTACCTTTTGAGATCGGTCACTCAGAGATTTATACAGTACCTTTTGAGATAGGTGACTCAGAGGTTTATGCGGTACCTTTTGAGATCGGTCACTCAGAGGTTTATGCGGTACCTTTTGAGATAGGTCACTCAGAGGTTTATGCGGTACCTTTTGAGATCGGTCACTCAGAGGTTTATGCAGTACCTTTTGAGATAGGTCGCTCAGAGCTTTATGCGGAACCTTTTGAGATGGGTCACTCAGAAGTTTATGCGGAACCTTTTGAGGTGTGTCACTCAGAGGTTTATGCGGAACCTTTTGAGATAGGTCCCTTAGAGGTTTATGCTGAACCTTTTGAGATAGGTCACTCAGAGGTTTATGCGGAACTTTTTGAGATAGGTCACTCAGAGGTTTATGCGGAACCTTTTGAGATGGGTCACTTAGAGGTTGGTGCGGAACCTTTTGAGATGGGTCAGTCAGAGGTTGATGTGGAACCTTCTCAGATAATGAGGCTCTTAAGGCTCAGAAACCGTCTCCTGTGAGGTGCCTCACACAAGGCCAAGGACACTGGTGTAGTCACCTGTGGTACAGGAATCCTGCTTGTGATGGAGGACTGCGGTTAGTGAGCCAGAGCTAGGGATTTTGCTTTGAGGCTATGGCTATTGTAATACTTGAAATCCCCTCACCTCTATGAAACCCTACATGCAATGTCCTTTTTACAGCCTAGTGCTGACGTCACTCCTCATGCAGCAAGAACATGTTATGGATGGTTCTCATTGGACTCCTTTGCCTTCAGTACTGGATATGTAATCCAGTTATTCACCACTCTTATGTCACAGCAGTCAAAAACAATAGTTGTTGTCTCTTGTGTTGTTAACCAAGGAAAGCAATTTCTTGGTCTTTCCTCTGCGTCTGGGCTCCAGAGGCCCAAGCCCAGTTGGGGAATCGTAAATGAGAGCTACATGTTTCTTGCCACTTCCTGCATTTTTGGTGTCTCCAAGACCAGGTCTGCAAAGCACTTTCTCACTTTGAGAGCAGCTTCAGTAGAGAGGAATAGGTGGTGCAGAGGATGGTGGTTTGGGGTGGCTGGATAATAAGGGGCAGATTTACAAGTCACCTGCGCCCTGTGCATTCTACAGCACGCATTGAAAGAGGAAAAAGCCTTTTGTGATAGTTTTTGTGCAGGAAGGTGCACAAAAACAATATCCCCATGGCGCAGGCATCCTTGTACCATGGTACAATGGTGCCTGCGCTGGCGCTTGGCAGCTGTTTGTACGCCAGCGCAGGGAAGAGCACAGGAATGTGACATATTCTTGTAAATATGTCGCATTCGTGTGCTCTGAAAGTGCCGCAGCGTGGCGCAGCCAAAGGGCTTGCGGTGCCACGCTGCGGCAATTTCTTGTAGATCTGCCCCTAGGTTCTTTATTCATGGGTGGCATGCAGGAAAGCAGCATAGTTTAGTGGAAGATGGAGAGAGGGTGCCAGGAAAGTTGTGTCCTTTGAGTGAGAGACACTCTTGAGGGCAATGTGGGCGATGACAGCGAGACAGGGATTTATTTTATATATATAAATATTGAGGAAGGTGTGATTCTTTCCGACACAGCTACCTCATTTTTAGAGTTGACTTGTAACATCACAGTTACACGTGCTGAATGCAGAAGTGATAAAAACAAGCATTTGCAGAGCAAATAGGTCGCATCTTGATGACCTATTGGCCTGTACAATGGTTTTTAACCACGATGCACAGTATCCCGATGCTGTGCCACATGGATAAATTAAAACAACGAAAACTTTTATGAGGCTGAAGTCATTTTGTGGGCACACACACTATGCATGCGTACACCAACAAAATGATGCAGCTACTTTTTAATTATTTTTTATTTCGAGTCGTATCAGTAGCTAAAAACAAAACAAAATCTGTAAAAGTGTTTTTTTTAAATTTATTAAAGCAGGTGATGGGAGAGTAGGACGCAGAAGCAACACAGAAAGGTTGAGGGATACGGAAGTAACACATGGAAGGCTGGAGGACACGGAAGCCACAAAGTGATTGGAGGAGATGCAGCAACAACACAGGGGAGCGCAGGGATACATGAAAGCAACATGAGGGATTGCGTGAAGGATGCAGCACAGAGATGCACATGGGGAAGCGCAACAAGGAGGGTGTGGAGCCCAAGGAACAGGCAGCAGCACAGGGGGATAAATGCACTAAGGAGATGGCCCAAAATCACATGTACTCTCTGTGAGTATTTAAACAAAAAGAAAAAAGTAGTTTCCTTGCATCAAGCACAGACACCAGGCAAGTTCACATGGTAAAGAGGCAAAGCTCCATGGGAGGGATAAACGTAGGGTTATGAAGTTGGGACATGAATAAGAAGCAAGCAAATCAGAGTGACGAGGGAAAGCCAGTCAATAGTGAGAAATGGGCGGGCTCTAAGCCCTTCTATGTTCATGGTAATGCACAATATGCTCGCAACAGACCGCGCATGCATTGTCTAGTAAGCTTGACCCAATCATCTTCCCAAGCAAAACTCCAAACGGAATTAAAGGAATAAATAACTTCTCAAATTCTCCGGAACTTTCGTCGCATGAAATGTGTCAGCCATTAGCGGATAAGGGAAGGAAATATTTGTTGTTAAATAGTGAGTTGCTGAGATCAGTACATGGATCTTTCTACATGTAACTACACATTTTATTTATTTATTTATTTATTTTATTTTAGACATTTGTAAAGCGCGACTATCACCGTTGCAGGCATCCTGGCGCTGAGAGATCAAAAGAGACAGGAGTGAGAGCGGGCTAACAAGGGAATAGCCAAGTTGTGATCTTCGTTCTGAACGGGAGGAGTTCATTGATGTGCCTAATCTCGATAAGGAGAGTATTCCATAGTCTGGCGGCAGTCACTTCGAAGGATCTGCCACCGGCTCTGACCTTCCTGAATCTGGGAACAACTACCAGTTTAGCGTCAGAGGATCGAAGCTGTCTAGTTGGGGTATACCAGGCAAATTTAGATTGCAAGGGAGCTGGGCCAGATCCATGGAGAGCCCTAAAAACTATACAGGGCCTTAAAATGAATCCTCTGCCTTATGGGAAGTCAGTGCAGTTTTGCCAATGCGGACGCTCCATGAGAACTTCTCGGCAACCCCAGAGACAGTTTAGCAGCAGCTGATTGGACCCTCTGGAGCCTGTCCAGCAGGAACTCGGGGGACCCGAGCAGGAGGGCATTACAATAGTCCAACCTGCTAAGGATGGTACATCTGACCACTTGGGCACGGGCATAGGTAGGTAAGAGGGGCAAAACTTTCCTTAGGGAGCGAAGGATGGCAAAGCAACAGGCAGACGTTTTTGAACATGCGTCTCCATGCAGAGCCTCTGATCCAACATGACCCCTAGGTTGCGAACAGATTCCACCGGCCGTACATTGGACCTAGTTTCCGGGGGCCAAAAATTAATTGGAAATGGTTGGGGAATCCTAGTACCTGCACTGAAGAGCACCTCCGTCTTTCCTGCGTTGAACTGAAGGGAGTTATCCTTCAGCCACCTAGACGTGTCACGCAGACAGTTGTGTAGAACCTCCACGGAAGTTGAGTCCTCGCCTTCCAGGGAGAGGATCATCTGCGTGTCGTCGGCGTAGTTCACAATCCTGATGCCGAAGCTTTTGATGAGAGAAATCAGAGGTCTAAGGTATATATTAAAAAGAATTGGACTGATTGCCGAGCCCTGAGGGACTCCATGTGTTACCAGAGAAAAGGCGGACTGGAAAGGTGGCATGGATACTGCCTGCTGCCTATCCTGCAGAAATCAATGGAACCATTGCAGCGCGGTGTCTCTCAATCCCGCCTCCCACAACCGCCGCATTAGGATCTTATGGTTCACCGTGTCAAAGGCGGCAGACATGTTGAGCAGGATCAGGAACGCTGCCTGTCTTCTGCTGCGCGCCTTTGAAGCTCGTCCATAGCGGTGATGAGGGCTGTTTCGGTCCCATGGGCAGGCCGAAAACCGAATTGGTCCCCATCTAGTAATAGATGGCGTTCGAGATGGTTGGAGAGAGTGTTGCTGACCAAACGCTCAACTATCTTGGCGGGGAAAGGCAGCAGGGAGATGGGCCGATAGTTCTTAGAGCAGTCAGGGTCTAAGGTGGGCTTCTTTAACAGAGGAGAAACTAACGCCCGTTTCCAATGAGCTGGGACAGTACCAGTCACCAGGGATTGGTTACAGATTTGGTGAAGAGGGGGAAATAGTTCATCCTCAAATTCCTTCCAAATTTTGGGAGGCACCGTATCCATGGGAGAGCCGGAAACGATCCCTCTAGCTAACTCAATGAAAGCCTCATAGGTAAGTGGAGGGAACTCGAGTAGCGTTTCCGTCGTAGCCGAGGCAAGGCCAGCCAATCGGTCCACCGGAAAAACAGGACTCAGGACAGGTGGGGGGACGAGCTCCGGAGGCATGTCCAAGTCTTTAATGATGAGTTCGATTTCTTCCTTAAAAAATGCGGCAAGGTTGTCACAAAGGTCTTGGGATGGGACAATCGCATTCTTGGAACACTCCGGGTTGGTGACGCTGTTTAGTATGTTAAAAATACTCCTGGAGTTGTTGGTGGTGTTGCAAATCAGCGCGGAATAGTATTCAGCTTTAGATTTTTTAATCAGATTCTTATAAGTAGAGACCTTAGTTTTCCAGAGCTCTTTCGAGGTGTTATTATAATCGCGTCTCCACCTTCTCTCAGCTTGTTTGCATCCCTGTTTTAGATTTTTTAGTTCGTTTGTACCAGGGGCAGAGTCTTTACCCTTACAGCTACGTGTTTTTAAAGGGGCATGGGCATCGAGGACCGTTGTGATTCTGCTGCAGAGAGAGGTGTAATTTTCATCTGTGTTCAACTTCTCATTGAAGAGCTGTTCCAAATGGAACACCTCACCGGTAAGGTGCTAACGTATGAGGGCCCTCCAATCTCTGCACTTAATTTCCCTCTGCACTTAATTTCCCTAGACAACACGGGAGCTTTGTGAGGACCGCTGCTCGTGTGAATAAAGAATTTAACGAGTGAGTGGTCAGTCCAATCCATAGGTAAGGTTTCCCCCATCGCCACCAGGTCGGGGGCCGCGAAGACCAAATCTAGGAGATGACCAGCTGTATGGGTGGCTTTAGTGACAAGTTGAGAAAGACCAAAACTATCACAGGCTTGGAATAGGTTCCCGAGACCCGAGTCAAGGGTCCCGTTGCGCCAGAGATTAAAATCACCAAGGATAAGAAGCTTATGATGGGAGAAGGCGATATTAGTTAGGGTAGTTAGTAATGCTTGTTGCTGCTGAAGGCTAAATGACCCTGGCGGACGATAACATACTATCACAGTGACATTAGTCCCGGAGTGGGTCTGTATTGATAGTCCTAACAGCTCAGTGCTCAGAGTAGGGTCTAAAGTAAGGGCCTTGATGCAACATAAACTAGGTTTGGACCTGACGTATTAAAAAGCTGAAAATATGTTTGAAAGAAATTACAAGCAGCCCATTGGAAGATTCATGTCTATTGTACTTTCCACATTATTTTGCAGCAGGAACAGGACAGAATGGGGCCCAAATACTGAAAAGAGGGCAGTTGTGATATTGTGACCATGTAGTATGCTCTACCTCCACCCTCTGACGTGTCCCAAACCTCATTTTACTTCTATGATCTCCCAAATAACCACTTCTAGACTCTTCCCTCTTCTATCCTTCCTTTTTCATAGCTCTAACTTTTGCAAAGGCGAAACCGTTGCATTGTAAATGCTTGTTCCATGTTGCATCCTCTATCTTTGTTCCAAATGCTCACATCAGATGTGGTTAGAGAACAATCACATTCCTCAGATTTGGCTTTCCCGAGGCCCAGACAATTCTTTGCAAGTATCTATTCATGGGCCCGCCTTCTGACTTAGTCTCCATGAGATTGAAGCCCTCTTTTCCCATGGTGCCCCTTCTCACTTTGCCATCACACGTAAAGAGCAGGAAGTGCGTTATCTCATGGTGCACTGGGACACATCTGCGCTGCAGCAATTTCAAGTGCATCAGAATATCCCCCAGCCTGTCCTTAACCTGCCTGTCATCGGCGCACACACGCCTATGTTTTCCAGCCTTACCTGTCCTTTACCAGGGCGGCCCACCTGCAGTTGAGGCAGGGTTGCCAAGGTTATTGGCTCATGTCAGAGCATGGGGTGGAGTAGTAACTAATAGGACACTCTTGAAACTGTGAATAAACTCGAGGCCTAACAAGGCGGAGTCAGTGCCTTTCCACAGCTCCTTTATCAGTAGAGGTGGAGGATACTGTGTTTTTCTTACACCACTGCCAAGGTGGCAAATTGTGTTTTCGCACATTTTAAGCATTTTCCTGCTTCTGAAGGCTATGATCCATACACCTGTCTTTTACATTACATAGGGGCTTCCATGTGGGGCCATTTAGCAGGGAATGTATACACACTTTATATCAATGGGAGCATTTCTATGGTATAGAAATGCTTATTCTACCCTTAGCGGAAAGACGCGGCCAGCAGAAAGGCTCAGGCACTAGAGCGGTGATACTCAAAGTATGGTCCAGGGTCTGCTCGACCACAATGGGTTTTCAAGATAACTAACATCCGTAACAATGCTAAGTAACCGGGCAAGTGTTATTTACACCAACTGAAATAAAAGAAGCAAATAGGTGCCTCACACCACATAATCGTAGGAACACATTCATTTTAAGACATCTCTAAACAAACGTCAGAATATACAGTCTGTTCTTAATTAAAAAGTGTGTTTCATGATCATGCTTTCCTCCGAGGCAAGTCAGTCAACACAAGCAACCCTCTGGGTGCTCTGGGTTGTTGGTTATGATAGATGTACAACATTAAGTTTAATAAACCAAACTTAAGAGAAAGTTTCATACAGTGGATATCTTAACCACATGTATTTCTAGGTGCCCGTATATGTCAAATGAAGGCACAAGTAAAATGTAGTCAAATGCCTAGGATCACACAGTTTGGTCAAGCGGGGAAGCCTTGATTAGTCCCAGGTTTATGGTTTCAAATTGCATAAGATGTCCCTCTTCGAACAAGAAATACTGCAGGAAGTGTATAATAAGGCTCCAAGCCATCCATCAGGCATCCATATGCTGTTAGATACCTCTCCAGAGGCGGGTGCAACTGCTTGAAACTTTCACAAAGTGGCAGCACATCCAGTTGTTGCTAGTTTGTCTTGAGTCACATGCAAGTGCATCAAGTGAGCGGGACTAAGTACCTAGGTCACGCAAGTAAGGCATAGGGGTTCCAGTAGGATCCACATAAATGGGGACTGCACCAAAACATGAAACTGCAACTCTTAGATTCTGACATAATGTCTCTGCCCCACTCATATTGCTAACAGTAAAACGGCCTTTGAAGATGGTCAGCCGAACAGCACAGGATTCAACTGCATGTGGGAAATTACCTTTAGAGTATTAATGGGCATATTGTATTTATACAAAGACATGCATTGCTTAAGGCCACTTGTTTCTAAGCACCAGAAGCTGGGCATTCACGTAGCTTGGTGAGGACAGTCATCAACGTATAATAGTCTTTTGTGTCCACTATAGCAACACATTTTGATGCTCTTTCTACTAAGGGAGCCTCTATGTGGGATGAATAATGGGTGGTGAGACGTGGCTGGCAGGTTGCTCGCGTACCATGGCACCTGTAACAGTGAGTGGGGTCTGCCCATAGGGCAGAGGATTTGAGGGTTAAAGAGCATTTCTAGGTCCCCTAGGCTTTTAGACAAATGACCACTTGCACAGGAGAATAGAGGGTGATTACAAGGGGCTTTCGATGGGTAATGGCAATGGCAACGCAAGACTGTCAGTTTTATGGTAAGTAAAATGTTTGTATCACCAATTACAATGGTACTAAGAGGTAAACCAGTAAACAAGGCAGGTCTTTGGTTCTGGTGGAGGGCAATTCATTTTTGGGATAAACCAATTGAACTAGGTCCAACTTCTGCAATAAGCAACCATGGTTACAGCCCAGTAAAGGCCCTGCTGTTGTCATCCGCATTCATTTACTACAAAGTACTGTGGATAGGGAGCATATTAGTTATCACACCGGATGTGTCTCATAAGATGAACGGGTACACATGATTTGCCAAAGCTTCATTGATGCTAAGTCGTAGCAGTCAAGATCACACCACATAGGGCAAATACAAGGCCATATCCCCTGGCAGAACATGCAAAAAATGCACTTGCCTGAAATTGGTGCTTGCAATCTCATTCCATTTTGTAGTCAGAAACGGTAAATGTAAATAAATATCTGCGAATGGACTTGGCACACTCAGCAGTGAAGAAAGCAAAAGATTAAGCACATTTCTATAATCCTGAAGTGTGATAGAAGCAACAATTTTAACACAGCCAAAAACAATCAAGGTACTTACAGGTAGATGCACAATAGACAAACATTCACTGGAACCAGATTTGACACTATTAATTTGTTCGCCATAGTTTTATCAATAAAACTGCTTGTGCATGTGTCTGTTCATTTCAGCAGAAAATGTGCACTCTGTAAACCAGTGCGTGCTACAGGTTGCTTCAGTTAAGCTGAATTTCGCTCGCCTTATCACCAATGCAGCTAGATGGGTTGCGTACGTTTATCGTCTAACAAGTGTGCTGTGGTTCCAAAGTTGGGAAACACTGGGTTAGAGCACAAAAGGCTACAAATTATTAAAATACATTTGGCATTCCCATTATTCAAGAAAGGGCAGGGATCTGTACATATTGGTCTCCTTCTGTTCCCACCATCCCAAAAAGTTTTGATCCACTTGTCTGCCTTATGGTATACATTAGTAGAAGTTTGGGACTGGACGACATGCGATAGGATGGGGACATCAGCATGGCGACATAGCATCTAAAGATCGCAGTCAGATGGTGAGGGGCTTGCAGGCAATAAGGACATTAAATTAAGCAGAATACTAGGGGTACAGACCCCTCCCCCTGATTGCATTAAGATGGTAGGGCAGTGGGATTCGCAATGCTACAGGTGTTAAATTCGCCCATATAGGGGCAAAAGGGTACATTGGCAAGAAACTGTGTAAATAGAGTGGGGTTTTAAATAGGTTTTCCTTTGTCCATTTCTATAGAAGATATGCACTCTGTAAACATGAGAGTATGGTTAATGGGATCTTGCATTTAAGCTAAAAAAACGCTGCCAATCAGCATTAGTTTGTCATGCCAAAAAGTGTTGAGAAATATAGGTGTGGAGCACAAATGCGGACAATTACCAGAACACATTTCGCATTCATCATAAAGAAGGTGCAGGTAAATTTGCTCATATGTTTTTCTCCATTTCCTCTCAATCCAAAAGCATTGCCACCTTTTTCGGCACTCTGGTATACCGTTAGCATAAGCTGGCTATGGGTTACATGCGCTATTGTGGGGACACAAGCATGGCAACACAGCAGCTGTAGATCGCAGTCAGACTGATGGGTTTTGTAGGCAAGAAGGACATGAAATGTAGCAGAATGTTTGGAGAACCGTTAGAGGACCTCAGGCCTCAGCCCCTGCAGTTAGATCCACCTTTGTCTTGGTTTAGGTGGGGAGGCTCATCTGGCATCCTCGAAAGGATATGACACAGCTTAAATTCTATACATGTCATAAGATTCCTATAGGTGTGAGGGTCATGCCTAAGGTGCTAGCTCAGGCGGGGGTAGGGGTTCTATTGTTCACAAGACTCTACCCTGTCCCCGGCCAATGACCCTCTCCAGGGGGTCAATATTTTACTTGCTGGTGCAGCACATGGTTATCAGTTTGAACACTCAAATTTGGGACTTGCCAAGTAGGGGGGTAAACAAGGGCTTAGTCAACCCCCAAATTTGCCCAGAGTGCACATTTGATTATATCGCACAGAACTGTGGTTACCAAGAGAGCAGTAGTTTTATATCCCTAAGGGGTCCTAATTCTTGCCAGTGCTGTACTCCCATATAATTGTAGGTCAGCGGGTAATGAAAAGGGTATTGTGTGGCCCCCAATCAATAACTTATTAATAAATATACTCATGGCCTTGGAGGCGAACTCCAAAATGCTTACCAGTGAATCCTGAAAGCAGGACCTGGGCAGGGGAGTGGTGAATACAGGGCTCATTCAACCCCTAATCAGAAGGCCCAAATTGGCACAGAGGGCACCATAGTGACCTGACTCAGAACTGTGGTTAAACAAAAGAATAGTAGTCCGGGGAGGCCATCGAACATTCCTACGGAAGGGAAAATAAAGGCATGTACAACGACGCACCAACCGGGAGGGCTTGGTTCAACTCAAATTCAAAATCAAATAGAATGAGAAGGGCTTGGTAAATTAGGCGTGACCTCATTACTACAAACCCCACATGGTACCCCCGATAGGGACAGGGCGCACCTGTCAGAGGTAGATAGGGAATTGTCCAGTTAGAAGGACTGGTAACAGCAGGTTGCAGGAGGTTATGGAACCTGCCATGGTCGGGGCCACATCCAGGTCGTTGGAGGGGTTACATGGCGATCCGGAGACTGATTGATATTTTGTGCAGCGGGACCAATTACTGCTAAGCAGGGGAGAGTTGCTGATATTGGCACTATGAGGCTGCCCACAGCGCACGCAGTGGGCCCCTGTAAGAGGGCAGCCCTCTTTGTGTCGCATTAGGCACAGCCCGCACACCAGTCACCGAGACACCCTCCTTTGTCCGGCGCATCTGCGGTGTCATTTCAGGCTCGTAGTGGGCTGGGCACACATATTCATACCTGCCCCCACCCACTGGCCATCCTCTTTGTTCCCCGCTGACACGCTGTCAACCTCCCAACTGCTTACCCTGTGTGACGGCAGAAAAGGAATTAAAAGTATTAATGTATGAATTAGGGGTGTACTAACCTACCACATTAATAATCAAAATCCCAAACTGACTAGCTATAGATTCTCATTCGTCCTCCCTCTACAGTGAAGCTACCAATGATTAGACAACCCAGAACTCGTCACTCTCTCTTGTTATCATCATCATCATACTTTATTTCGGCCTATGAGGCCTGTCCAAAAGAGGATCCAGTTCAAGGCTCTGACCTTGGCCTTCAGGTCTACCAACTACACTGGTCCTAATTATTTAAAACTAGGACTACCCAAATATATCCAAAACAGGACACTGAGATCGAATCACCAGAGAATTCAAGCTATTCCACGTTTAAAAAGAGCTAGACTAGGCTGTCGCTCATTCTTTTATAACCGCCTCTCTCTGGAACTCCATGCCAGAGCATTTCCGAAAGGCCAATTCTGAATCGATATTTAGGAAGAATCTTAAAACCTGGCTTTTTAGTCTACCTTAGAGCCTCCCCCATCAGCCTATTCACCAGGTTTCTTTCCCACATAACTCGCTGTCAGTGCCGGGACACCTCCGTTGGAGGTAGCTGTTGCCCTTTACAAAATGCAATAATAATAATAATAAAACAGTAAAATTCAAAACATACATAAACAGTTCTTTTAAAATACACTCATCCATTGCTGACTTCATCGCATCCATATACATCTGTTTTCGGGTTTGGAAGACTCCCACGAGTTGGTCTTGACAATCTAGAGGTTGCCCTAGTATCTTGTTCATCTATAAAGTGCCAGTACAATGTATGAATATCAAAATACTATTTGTTCTATATCAATATCGATTTCTAAAAAAATGCATGTAAGGTCAATGTGCAATATCGCAGTCATTACAAATATACCAAAAAAGTGCATGTGCGGTCAGTGTGCAATATCGCAATTATAACAATATACCATTATGCTTAGACATCAGCATGTATTAATTTATGTCTGGAATGATACAAGGACTAATAGAAATAAGATATTTCTAAAGGAAGTTCAATGAAGGACCTATGTAAAGCTGGGACTGTCAGTTCATAAAATCATCAAACCATTGCTAAAAAGATAAACGCTTAAAAATAAGTATCTATTTAAAAGTGCTTCAATATTTGCACAGAAGAGTAGCAATTTTATTTTCGATACCATATAGTCTTGGCCAATGATCGTCTTCCCCGCGCATCTAGCCCACTCCATTAATTGGAGCACCACCTTCAGAGCCTGTCAGGTCGGCATTTTTCAAGGATAAAAATTGTATTTTTTATAGATAACAATTCAGTGTCGATACGATGCGCGGTTAAGGTACCTATCCCCTTGTATTTTAGACATGATTGCTCTTATTGAGCAATGCACCATTACCACTAGATAGACCCTTCTAAATAGCGACCTGATTACAAAGCTACAATTTTTGTCCTCTCTTTTTCCTAATAAAGTTGATGGCCAATAGAAATCGGCTGACTCCAAATATTTTTAGGCGAGAGTTGTCAGTTTTTAATATTCTCAGCATATCATTCATTCTCCTGACACTAAGGCACCTACCTATCAGTTTTATCCTCTTCCTTCTTGCGGAATTATATGCTGGGCAGACAAACATAATATGTGGAATGTCTTCGTCAACCCCCATCTGGCATAAAATACAGTGGGACTCCCCCTCCTTAAGTTGCGGGACTGACCATTTGGCAACAAAACTATTTATGTGCAATATACCGTATCTGAACTTCAGGTATAAACACTTTACCAGTTGTGGTTCTATATCATCAAGGAATAGCTCAAAACAAGGGGTTATTTTGTGCTGGAGGAATTGTACAGTGAGCCTGCCCTGTGTGCTGCTTGAGGTTACCCTATCTCTATTAAAGTCCCAAAATAACAGCTTGATCTCACATTTTGATTTAGGAGTCATCTGACCTGGATTCAACCAGTATCTGGTCAGACCTGGATCAAAGCGCCATCTTCTAATATGGATTGACCAAGGAAAGGAAACTTGGGTGTCAAGTGGCAACAATTCAGTGAGTGGTTCTCTGTACACTGCTAATTTCGGTGTTGTCCAAATTCTAATCCAAAATAACAGGGTTCTCCAAATTGCTAAGCACTCCAAACGTTTAATAGCCAAGTCATAGGTCAGGAGGATCAATGGAGTATGTTGAGGAAGAGCGACAAGCCTTCTTACGATTTTATTTTCTGTGATGCTTAGAGATTTGAGGTTTCCACTTCCCCCAAATCTCCGCACTGTACAGAGTGGCGGTTGGACTCTGGCCTTGTACACTTCCAAAGTGGGGGTGATGGCTTTTGAAGATGTTGCAGCTAATTTTTTTACATTGGGAATAGAAGTTTGCATTAAAATGGCCTTCGACTTCTCTGTCTGTGTAGCCCAGGAAAGTTTAGAGTCTAAGGTGACGCCTAAATATACAAAATTTGATACACGTTCAAGTTCTGTGCTATTCAGGTATATTTTATTCTTAAAACTTCTGTGTGGCCTTATCGTCATGTATTTTGTTTTCGTTGGATTCACCTCCAGGCCTTTTACTTTGCAATATTTATTAAGGCTGTGGAGCAAGTTCTGCAGGCCACTAGGAGTTTGGGACAGCAGGATAGTATTATCCGCAAATGCTAAGGTGCAGATGTAATACCTCCTAGTTTTGGCGAATCATTGACACAATTTTGGAGGTGTTCAACCAGATCATTTACATACAGGAGCAACAGAGTCTGAGCCCCGGCGCACTCCCTCTTGATTGGGATTTCATCAGTAAGCTTGCCACTTTTACCCCACTGTACCTTATCGTAGTTGTCTTGATGTAGCCTAATGATTTGAGTTAGGATCTCGTCAGGTACACCCTGCTGGTGTAGGCAGTCTTCCCTCACCCACAATACCTGAGCAAACAAACGCTGAACGGCTGTCTTACGGAAAGAGCTAAAATGTGAATGATGCTGCGAGCAAACCAACTGAAGGGCTGCCTAAGTGCCACACTGAATGTATACTGTGCGCAGGCTGGGACAGAATATTGCTAATACTTAAGCGAGGTTTAAAGCTGCTCTGCTAGCACAGCAAGACTGTATGCATGCCGTGTCTATGGAATGAACCGTCATCTCTTTCCCGTCTTACATCCTCGGGTCAGCTTAGACTGGAAAGGGAATTCGGTGGATGAAAGGCGGACTACTTTCCGGCTATCACGAGGCACCTATGCCGACTGGCCCATCTGGCAATGCCATAAGGACTAATTTGGTACGGATAAGTGCATTTGTACTATAAAATCTGATGCGGAAGGCTGAAACGTGAACACACACTCTCTCTCGCCTCCCTATCCTAATGTTTACCACCTCCACAACAACAAGCAGGCAAGACTTTCACCCATGGGTGTAAGATATATCACCCCAGTTTTTGGGATCATGGGAGAAAAGGTGGTGCATCAAAGGGGATAAAAACTCTTCTGAGTCCCTCCAGGGCAGTTAGCGCTTTGCAGAGCCATTGGCACACTAAAGTGCCTATGACAGTCCTGCTTTCGACCTTCTGACCTGTCCCTAGTACGTGTGACTAATCTGTAGGTTATGCAATGAGACAGAGCTCTGTGACTACTCTAAGGACAAGAGAAGAGCAGGAAAAGGGGAGGAAGTGATTTACTGCCTGCAGCATGCCCCGGAAGAGAACCAGTCACCCACTGGCTGGCAGGTGTAGGCTGTGGGCAGTCTAGTGCTCCCGGCCCTCCTTAAACATTGCCCTACCAGGTTTCCCAGGTCCATGAGTTATGAATTGCTCCAGTCCAAGTTTTATTATTTGCAGAGGCAAAAATGTCACCTAAAAAAAGTCTTCCTGGCACTAATCTAAATGTAGACCCATCCAGACATGACATGTAAGAGCTTTAGAGCTTACAGAGCCCGCTCTTCAAGGCTTTCCTAAAGGCACAGAGATAGCTAACATAATGAAGATAGTCCAGCATACTGTCCCATAGCCAAGCCACCTATACAGAAAATGTTCTACCACTAAGGTGAGTAACTCTTGGCTTAAGATTCTTTCTGTTGGCACTAGCATCCCTCTTTTTTAACAATTAGATATCAGTTTGGTATAACTGTAAATGTGTCTCTATGTGTATTATTAACTAGACTACAGTGGGTAGTTTTTTGTGACATGGGACGTTGTTCCTTTCATTTCATTTGATTCCCCTGGTCCCAGATTGATCTTTAAAGGGGGCCTCCCTGATTTGTTTGTTGTTTATATAATTGACACACGTTATCCACTAAATGTGCTTGCTTCTGCTTCTGTTAGTTGGGTTAATCTGCAGGCAGATTGTTAAAAGAAACTGCGGTGATCTTTGCACTTGCAATTTACAATGAGACTCAACACCTTAAGACATGTTTTCTGGCAGTTGCCTCATGGCTAAGGAACACCTAATTATCTTAAGAGTGTCTCGTCAGAATACGGACAGGAGCTGACTACATTATATGTATTTAGAGAAAAGCGACAAACTCTCTCTAGAAACAAAATGACAGTTAGCAGAAAAATTCACAGCGCCGTGACTCAGTGCCTGCTTTTAAGGCGCTGTTTCTGGCGAGCGGTATAAGATCTTGCAGCAAACATCGGCGTTTTATCACCAGTTGAAATTAAAAATAATTTCAAGGACTATAAAAGGAGTATATTGGATGACAATGACCCACAATCTGCAGTTTTGTAAAGCTCACAGATGCAAGATACCAAGCGCTGTGTAAAGTACATAACATTCCAATAATCATGTGTTATTTTTAAGGACATTGTTTAAATGTAAATTAGTGACTGAAAGCGGCTAGACTGCTTTATTTTAAGATACACATGATGCTGGTTTCACCAAATGACGCAGAGTCTAAACTGTTTATTTTTTCTGTCAGCTTTTATATTAGGGTATGCAATATCGAACAAGCATTGACTTAGGTGTTTAGTTATCCGGCACAATATCCTTGGTGCAACAACATCAAGTGGTGCATGGCTAAACACTTATAAGGTCCCAAAGGCGAGACCTATTGGCTATGCCAATGCTTGTTTGTTTATAGCACTAAGGGGTTTCTATGTACTTGAGGGATTCTTTGGCAACATCAGAAACAATGAATCTTAAAAAGACAGACATTGGAGAGAAAAGGTAGGTGTTATTTGCTTGCAGGAATATCGTAAACTCCGATTTATTTTTGCAGAGTTCCATTAAGTTCTGACAAGAGCCAAAAACGGATTGTCTGCTAGTCGCTCTCTGTCTAATGGAGCAATAGATAGCAGGTCTAGGAGACTGGAGCACAAGGGCCAAATAAGAGAGCTTTTGGTCAGGTGTTTATCGAGTAATGATTGGGCACTTACATCCAAAGAGCGGTAAACCACACATTCAAATTTAAAGGACACCAACGCCTCGCCGGCCAGCCGTTGTGGCTGCAACACAGTCGATAGGTCTGGCTTAATTTGGACACTCCCAGGGTAATGCAGGATGTGCTATTTCAATTACGCCACGTGATGTCTCAATTAGGTTGTCAAATTTCAAATAGGCTGCACGCCATTAAGTTGAAGTATGGGCGGACCAAACAGAGAGTATTCCCATAGTCTAAGAGTGATAGCAGATGAGAACAAAGTCTACAGTTACTGACCTCCTGGGTAAGTAGAGGTAGGACAGACAACTACTTGCCTAGTACATTTAAAGGCTCAGGCATAATTTAAAACTGAGTTCAGGTGCAACGCCCTCTAACACTTCTCGTTCTTTTCAAACTGTGCCCCTCAGTAGGCGAATGTGCCTATAATAGTTATCAGCTGTGGAGTCAAATAATAGCAAATGCAAATATGCTAAATCTGTATCTGTGTTGGAAACACCACATATCTGCATCAACCCAACGTTATGCGAAAGTCCACACACGTGCAGCTCAAAGGAAATGCAGCATGCATGACACCGGGATTCGATGCAGCATTGAAAGAGACATTGGGGTAGATAAGCCATTCATTTCTTTATTAAAAAGCTTTTGTAAAGCACTGATTCTGAGAGGTCAGTCACTGTCTAAGCTGAGCTCCCTTTCCACTTTTCAAAAGTCTGCATGTCCTGTTCATACAAGATGCGGTGGGGAGGACCATGGCACTCGTCCTACATACCGGGGACTCCCTAATACCGAAACGACCCATGGGAACTCTTTGGAGATCGTAAAACGTTCCTTTAAGTGTATTGCAGCGGCCAGAAGCAGGTGTCACTCAGATATGCCAAATAGAGTTACTGGTATGATGGGCAGTGACAGTGTCCCTTCTAAAGGGGATATCACATATCCCCCCAAGCCCTGCAGATGGCACAGGCTGCAAAGAACAGATTTACCTTGTCACTTAGGTTTGTCTCTCCAATAGAGAACTCATACAACATATGTGCATGTATTCACTACACATAAGACATTACATGGGGCATCTGTCAGAACTAGAGGCGTTTTTGGGTCCACGGGGCAGATGGTGGTGCTTGACTGTAGTGTCCTGCGGGACACGTTCTAGTGTCCCGCAGGAAGCTGTAATCCCAGCCACTCCCTCGAGGGCTGGACACACTGCACTCACCCACCCATCCATCATGGGTGCCCCACGCGTGACGTGGCCCCGTCAATAAAAGGGCCAGGGCGCGCGTGCTCATGGCCAGTTGAGCAACCAGGAATACTGTGTCTGAGTCAATTATTCAGTAGTATGTGGGCCGAGGGCCCACGCTACAACAATGGCGACGAGGCCGGTCTGACCTCGTGTGCCTGCCGATAGGTGCTTCGTCGTTCCTCATGGGAAGGAAATGCATCCGGGATGTGAGATCCCAACTGCCCGGAGGCTCGAGCCCAACGCCGCCGTAGGGGGGCGCCTATTGACTGGCTGCCTCCTACCCCCTTGGTTGACAAGAGAGGACCCGCAGCCATTCAACACCGGGGTGAGCGAAAGCCCCGCCACGCGAACAGGGAGTAAACAAAGGCGACTCCCGCGCTCAGGGTGACGCTGCGACGGGGAAGAGGCCGGTGCAGTAAGGGTTGGAGCCCATTCCTGGCATGTGACACGTGTCACTCTGTCATGTGGCATATGGCACAGCTGATGTGACATATTCCGCAGATTTTTTACATGGTCTTTTATGATTATCAGTTGAGGATTTCCAAATGACTATCTTTCACTCTGCTAAAATAAATACATTGTTTAAAAAAAGAAAACCAATATAAAAATAGACTTTCCCCAGCTGGGGTTTGAACCCTGGTCAAAAAACACTCATAGACCCTGTGAACTGCCCCTGTACCATCAGTTCTGCGTTGATTTTCCCAGCCCAAAGCCTTTGTGCCTTTTAAAAAGGGTGATGTCCCTTTTCTCTTTCCATGCTGGTTTTCTTCCAGTATGTCACAAATCTACACTTGATTTTCGTTATTTAAAGACAAAGAGCCGTTCCTTCCTCCCATTCTGGCACTTGGCCCATGCATTTACTTTTCTTACACAACCATTCCCAAAGTCTCATTCCACAAATTAAGGGATTTATTTCGTAGCAAACCTGCCCCCCTTCCACGTGCCAGTGCATGTCACATATCTCTGACATGCACTAGCTTCACTAAAAAGGACACAAATCTCACAGACACTGCTAGGGGTGATTTACAAAAGGGAATCTTTCATTTGGATAAAATAGAATTTATTTTTAAAAATAATTCAAAAATTGATTTTCCCCAACTGGGGTTTGAACCCTGGTCAAAATGCACTCATTGGCCCTGTGAACTTCCCCTGTACCATCTGTTCAGCATAGTTTGTCTCAGCCCAAAGCCTTTGTGTCTTTCAAAAAGGGTGATGTCCCTTTTCTCTTTCCATGCTGGTTTTCTTCCAGCATGTCACAAATCTACACTTGATTTTAGTTATTTATAGACAAAGATCCCTTCCTTCCTCCCATTCTGGCACTTGGCCCATGCATTTACTTTTCTTACACAACCATTCCCAAAGTCTCATTCCACAAATTAAGGGATTTATTTCATAGCAAACCTGCCCCCCTTCACGTGCCAGTGCATGTCACAAATCTCTGACATGCACTGGCTTCACTAAAAAGGACACAAATCTCACAGACACTGCTAAGGGTGATTTACAAAAGAATCTCATTTGGGTAAAATATAATTTTTTTTAAAAAAATTTAAAAAACGATTTTCCCCAGCTGGGGTTTGAACCCTGGTCAAAAGCAATCATAGACCCTGTGAACTGCCCCTGTACCATCTGCTCTGCATAAATTTTCACAGCCCAAAGCCTTTGTGTCTTTCAAAAAGGGTGATGTCCCTTTTCTCTTTCCATGCTGGTTTTCTTCCAGCATGTCACAAATCTACACTTGATTTTCGTTATTTATAGACAAAGAGCCCTTCCTTCCTCCAATTCTGGCGCTTGGCCCATGCATTTACTTTTCTTACACAACCATTCCCAAAGTCTCATTCCACAAATTAAGGGATTTATTTCATAGCAAACCTGCCCCCCCTTCCACGTGCCAGTGCATGTCACAAATCTCTGACATGCACTGGCTTCACTAAAAAGGACACAAATCTCACAGACACTGCTAGGGGTGATTTACAAAAGGGAATCTTTCATTTGGGTAAAACAGAATTTTTTTTAAAAAGAATTAATAATTGATTTTCCCCAGCTGGCGTTTGAACCCTGGTCAAAAAAACACTCATAGACCCTGTGAACTGCCCCTGTACCATCGGTTCTGCATAGTTTTTCTCAGCCCAAAGCCTTTGTGTCTTTCAAAAAGGGTGATGCCCCTTTTCTGTTTCCATGTTGGTTTTCTTCCAGCATGTCACAAATCTACACTTGATTTTCGGTATTTATAGACAAAGAGCCCTTCCTTCCTCCCAATCTGGCACTTGGCCCATGCATTTACTTTTCTTACACAACCATTCCCAAAGTCTCATTCCACAAATTAAGGGATTTATTTCATAGCAAACCTGGCCCCCCTTCCACGTGCCAGTGCATGTCACAAATCTCTGACATGCACTGGCTTCACTAAAAAGGACACAAATCTCACAGACACTGCTAGGGGTGATATACAAAAGGGAATCTTTCATTTGGGTAAAATAGATTTTTTTTAAAAAAAGAATTCAAAAGTCGATTTTCCCCAGCTGGGGTTAGAACCCTGGTCAAAACAACACTCATAGACCCTATGAACTGCTCCTGTACCACCTGTTCTGCATTGATTTTCTCAGCCCAAAGCCTTTGTGTCTTTCAAAAAGGGTGAGGTCCCTTTTCTCTTTCCATGCTGGTTTTCTTCCAGCATGTCACAAATCTACACTTGATTTTCGTTATTTATAGACAAAGAGCCCTTCCTTCCTCCCATTCTGGCACTTGGCCCATGCATTTAGTTTTCTTACACAACCATTCCCAAAGTCTCATTCCACAAATTAAGGGATTTATTTCATAGCAAACCTGCCCCTCTTCCATGTGGAGTGGTGTGGCTCACTGGTTAGAGGTGGCAAACCCGGAAGCAGAGGACAGCCTGGGACCAGGGTTCAATTCCTGACGTGGCAGGGTCATGGACCAGGGTCAGCAGACTTGATAATTCTCGCTTCGGTGCCTACTCTAACCAGGGATCACACTTGGTAACTCTGGGCATTAGCTTGCCTCATCTCCACAACGGCCCCACTCATACACCAGGGATGCCTGGTTTCACCTTGGAGATACCCAGCAGGGATCATCTCACAGGGAAAGCCAGGACGGGTTCCCCAGTGGTCTACAGTGCTGGGACGCCCCATTGCTGGGGTAGCCATGCGCTTTACAAGACAACATAACATTTACTTTTCTTATACAACCATTCCCAAAGTCTCATTCCACAAATTAAGGGATTTATTTCATAGCAAACCTGCCCCCCCTTCCACGTGCCAGTGCATGTCACAAATCTCTGACATGCACTGGCTTCACTAAAAAGGACACAAATCTCACAGACACTGCTGGGGGTAATTTACAAAAGGGAATCTTTCATTTGGGTAAAATAGAATTTATTTTTAAAAAGAATTCAAAAGTCGATTTTCCCCAGCTGGGGTTAGAACCCTGGTCAAAACAACACTCATAGACCCTATGAACTGCTCCTGTACCACCTGTTCTGCATTGATTTTCTCAGCCCAAAGCCTTTGTGTCTTTCATAAAGGGTGATGTCCCTTTTCTCTTTCCATGCTGGTTTTCTTCCAGCATGTCACAAATCTACAATTGATTATCGTTATTTATAGACAAAGAGCCCTTCCTTCCTCCCATTCTGGCACTTGGCCCATGCATTTACTTTTCTTACACAACCATTCCCAAAGTCTCATTCCACAAATTTAAGGGATTTATTTCATAGCAAACCTGCCCCCCCTTCCACGTGCCAGTGCATGTCACAAATCTCTGACATGCACTGGCTTCACTAAAAAGGACACAAATCTCACAGACACTGCTAGGGGTGATTTACAAAAGGGAATCTTTCTAAGCATGGGTGGATTTTGCAGATTCGCAATCCACGAATTTGCGGATTTGCGTATTTGCGGATTGCAAAAATCCGCAAAATCCGCGAATTCTCACTGATTTGCGTATTATTTTTGGGGTGTGTGTTCGCATGGGTTTCTGCAAGTTCGCGAGGGATTTGTACAATTTCGCAAATTGCGAACTTACTTGTCAGGTCGCCAGTTTTGCGAACTTGTTGTTTCTACGTGCCCAGCCTGTTTGCAAGGCTTTCTTCATCACTGCCACCCTCTGTCACCACTGGCACTCTCTTTGGTCACCCATGCCACCCTCTGGCTCACCCATGTCACCCTCTGTGTCATCACAGCACCCTCTGGTTCACCAGTGTACATTATTGGGGCAAAGCAAAGCACTGCCATCCTCTGTCAACACTGGCACTCTGGTTCACCCATGCCACCCTCTGGCTGGCACACCCATGCCACCCTCGGTGTCATCACAGCACCCTCTGATTGACTAGTGAGTGTACATTATTGTGGCAAAGCCAAGCACACCTGCACTAAGTTTTGCAAACAACAACACCTGCCCTGCCCCAACTGACATTAATGAAGGTTGGCACCTGCTTGTCTGCTCCCTTTCCTTTTTGTTGCAATAACAGGATGCAATGGCATACTTGTAACTATTCTGTGACTGTCAGATCAGGGTCACACAATAGTTGCAAGTAGGCAACCGGATTCTGGAGGGCCCCTTCAGGAAGTACTACAGGTAAATGGTTACAAATGATGAGCTCGAACTTTTGCACCTGCTCGTTGGTTTTGCTTTTGCAAAACTCGTTTTTCGGTAATTTCGCCCTATTCGCGAGACGCGATGTCGTGCGAACTCGACCGTGGAAGACGCGAACTCGTGCGAGTTACCCCAAGGTTGAGTATGGGCGCCGCCATTTTGTTTGCGTGACGTATTTCCGTTTCCGCCCGCTATGTGTAATCTCGCGCAATGAGCGCCTTGCGAATGCAAGTTCGCACGAGTTCGCGAGAGAAATCGCGTGCGAACTTACTTACACGCACGTGTTCGGGCCGCCATCTTGTTTTTCATTCATTCCTATATGTCTGGGCATGGTGTTTCTATCCTCTGTATATCTCTGCCATCCTTTGCTTGTTTTAATATTTTTTTGATCTATTTAACTTTTTTTCTATCCCTCTATTTTTCTAGGTCTATATTTTTGTGTTTTAGGCTACTTTTGTTTACTTTTCAACTACTTTTTTAAACTTTTATTTCCTTCTTCTCTACTCTTATTCTTTTTCATTTTGTCTCCTTACTGCTAACACCTGCCCAGAACATGGTGAAGACAGCTGTCAAGCTGCCCAAGACGGGCACCGCAGCCCGTGCCCGGCTCCCGTGTGGCCGCTTGAGGGCGGAAATGGTGGTGCCCTGGGAGATCTTCAGCCCTGAGGAGGTGGGCGCACTCGTTTTTTATGTGCAGCGCCGTCTCCCCAGGACCATCGCGGCAGGCGGCAGGATCGCTGCTGGTTATACCAACAGCCAGGAGCGACGGAAGCGGTGGGGGCAGGTGTGTCGGGCCCTTTTTAAGATCACGGGGGTCCAGCGCACCTACAATCAAGTGACCCACCGCTGGACCGATATCCTGGACCGAGAGCGCGACCTGCTAGACGTGCTGGGAGTGGAGGTCCCCGGGCTTGGTGAGTAGTAGTAGCAATTTTTTCATCACTCACTACTCTGTTTTTTCTCCTGCTCTGTGTGTTATATTGCAAATGTTTGTTTTAATTTTATTACAAAGAGCAATAATGCTGCTGATTACATTGATAAGAGAGGTAAATTAATATTTCAAAATCTTCTGTGCATTTCAGGTGCACTGTTCTCCTTCTCTGTGGCGGTGCCACTGCTTATTTGTTTTCTATTTTGTGTTCATTTAATTGGGCTGAGTAATGTATGAGTGTATTTTACAGAACTGCGTAATGCTAGACGCACAGCGACGTAAACGTGGCGCATCCCTGCGAGTCATGTACAACGTGATGCATCTAAGGAGATGCGCCACGTTAAGGCCTGGGCCTGCGCCACAATGGGTGCGTTCCCACGCGGGGGGGCGGGGGGGGGGCGGGGTGGAGGGTGGGGGGTGGCGGTCAGGCAGCTGTGCGCCTCGCAAAAGTGCCTGCGTGAAATCTACAAGATTTAACGCAGGCACTTCCGCGACGCTGCTACGTCAATTCTTTATGCCTGCTTGCTTGAAGCAGGCGTAAGGACTGATGCGGTATGTTGAGTATTGGGCAGCCCTGAGCATTGCTATAGTTGCATCGCGCCTGCGACGCGACTCTAGAGATGCGCCTCTCTTTCGTCACAAGATGCGTCACGCATCTGCCTACCCTTGCGCCAGGGTTTGCCGCATTGTAATTGCGGCGCATCTGCCGTGACGCAAGGTTAGTTTTGCGTTACGCATTTGTTCTGGTGCACATCTGGAGGTGTCCAGCTCAGAACTCGTAAGTATGCCCCTAAGTGTCAGATTAGCAATTACCTGCGCATCCCTGCAAAGTGTGCGGCACGCCAGCACCACCCATGGTGCGCCGTATTTACAATGCGGCACACCATGGTCCCAAAACGTCACCGAAGCGTTACGCATCGGTGCCGTAAAGGCGGCTCATTGATGGAGTTGCGTTGCAACGATGGCGCAGCTCCAGCAATGCTGCGTCAAGCCGTAAGTCTGCTTCATGCAGGCGCAGGGTTTCAGTGACGCATCATTGTCCTAAATGATTGATTGAAATTTTATATATTCCCCATAGCCACTTTTAGCATGCGTTCCTGCGCAGGAACGCCCTCCCTTGCGCTGGAACGCTCCCTTATGGCGCAGGGCTTTAGAATGGGAAGCATCTCCCATATGCGTCACGTTGTTAATATACGCCACACCATGGCGCCTCTCTTGTTGTGGCGCTGCGTCACAAAAGTGACGCAAGAACGGAGCAAAAGAGCTGCAAGGGGCTTGTAAATCTGCCCCTAGAGTAGAGGCTCAGGTGCAGTCCTTCCTTTGTAGCCCTCATTTTGGCTGAAATAGTTGGTTCTTGTTCTTTCTAAATGTTTGATTTGGTTGACAAGGACATCGGCAAGCAGCAATCATCAATGTTTTCTGTTCATTCTTTCATGTTGTACGTCAGGTCCGCCCAGGGGCAAGCGGACAGAAAAAGCGGATGCAGTGGCGCCAAAGGAGGAGGATGCAGGCCAGGGCGGCGAGAGCTCCTTTGCTGGCCCCAGTAAGTTTTCATTTAAATATAGAGGACCTATTGTTGTCCAAGCGTTCCTAATTAAATTTTTCCGAAATAGTGTTTAGATAGGAGCAAAATCAATAATACTACTGTTGCAGGGACAATTCTCCACAAACCGAACTATGGACACCAAAGACCAGAGTAATAATATTTCAGAGTGGCGTGTTTGGCACACTGTATAAACCTGGTAGTGTCAGTGGCACGGACTCCTCCTTGCAAAAATTGCAAAACCTTTCGCTCAGTCACTCTAGTCTGGAGGACCAAAAACCACAGAGTCTATTCAAGTTTAAAAGCTTTATTAAAAGCTTAAGTAAACACATATATTAAAATAAAGTTAGTTGGAAATGGAAAAGTGCTTGGTGCTGAGTTGATGAGTAATGGAACACATTTCTTGTGGTCGAACCGAGCTTTCACCTGGTTTGAAGTTGATGTTGCTCTTGTCCTTAGAAGTCCAGTTTCTGTCTGTTCAGAGAAAAATGGTGTGTGTTAAAATTAAGCAAGCATTCATCAATTATGACAACAAAATGCAGCAAGACAACAGCCTTCCCTGGAAGGAGGGCCATTTTTACTTTAGACTAGAGTAGACAGTCAATTAATTTTTCTGTTTTCACATTTCTTCATTCATAGACCAAATACTAGTGAGTGGTGTAATTTAACATTCTTAAATCTACTTTGTAGGTGGAACATCTGGTGGCGGGGCCAGCTCGGATGTGGTGGTGATCGTTGACTCTGAGTCCGAGGATCACTCTGGGGAGGAGGCGGCGCAAGAGGAGTCGGACCAAGAAGTACAGACTGTGAGGAAGGAGACAGTGGCGGTGGCGAGTACAGGTAAGCTGGATCATGGTACTATCTGACTCTTAGATAGGATATGATGTGTATCCAGTGGTGGCCCAGTGACAAATTACAATATGGTAATTACAGCAGGCTGGGACCGACAGACAGATAGAGGCAGAGACAGAGAGAGAGGAAGACAGAAGGAGAGAGAGAGAGGGAGGGAGCCAGAGGAGGGTGAGGGAGGGAGACAGAGAGAGAGAGACAGCGAGGTAGAGGGAGACACAGGGAGACATAAAGAGGGAGACAGAGAGAGAGAGAGAGAGAGGGAAACAGACATATCACCTGGGCTTCTGCCAGATCTCTTTCATATGAAAGAGCATCAAACCAAGGATACAAGTGAGTTGTGGGAAGGGAAATGGTGATTCAAGCGCCCCCCCTTGCCCCTCCCTGCGGACGCCCATGATACTGGCCTGAATAGTTTTGTACTGCGCTGGCTAGTTGCTAGTTGTACTGTGACACAACTTCCTGCTGAATTATTTTGTGTTAATCATATTCTTAAAGAGCATTGGTTACATATTATGTCTTTCTTTCTTCATATAGTTGGTAATACTAAAACCTCAAAACCGACGAGGAGTATGCTGGCTGTACTGGCCCGGCAACGGAGGCTGGAAGCAACTGTTGCCCAATATCGGCGGCTGGTGGAATTGGAGGGGGACGACACGCAGTCCAGTGCATCAACATCTGCATCCTCCTCCGTGACCCCACGTTCTGCCGGTAAGCGCAGTGCTCCAGCCAAACGGAGCCGTGCTGGCAGACGCCACCGCCAAGCAGCAAAGGCTGCACCTCACAGCAGTGTAAAGGCTCGCTTGCGCCGAGCACTCCGCAGAGTGTCCGACCTAGAGGCGGAGGTCCAGAAATGGAAAGACTATCAGAATGTGGTGGAGGGCCTCCGCGTAGATCACGCCACCCTCCAGGAGAAGTACGATGCCCTGGCCCTAAGGCATGATGCCCTGGAGGCCAAACTCAACACTGTGCATCCCTAGAGTGTCCCTTGCCCCTTTTTTAGAGACTTTTGGGGGGTGGGAATTGGGAGTTGGCTTTTTGGGGACTTTTGAATGACTATTTATTTGTTGGGGTTAGGGAGGGTCTTGCGGGAGATTATTTTGTTAGGGATATAAAAATATACTTTTTCAAACTTTATCTGAGCATATCTGTTTTTTTACTACTTTTGAGCTTGGTGGGTGGTGGTTTTGCAGTAAGGTTATTTAACTGAACACTGTCATCGTGTTGGTTGATGTGTAATAGGCCAAATGTTTTCTAAAGTAAATGCCTGTCACAGAGTTTGTTAATTCAAGAGCCCTAGGACTTTACTACTAGTACCACTGTCACTCTCTCGCCTCTCCGAATACTCCATTATACTACCTCCCATCCAAACGCTTATCTTACCTGTAATTTGTGTTTGAGGGCTGGCTCCACCTGGAATTCACAGTGTCCTAAGGCGTTCTGCAGCAGGGCCCCAACTGGAGTTTCCCGGCGTGGATTTTCTGCAAAACAAAAGCAATCAACATTAGAAATATGGCAGCGGTGCTCACAGACCCCAAAACCCTAGAAGCCCCACAGACAGCACCCCTAAGACAGGCAAGCGAGCAATAATAACGCCTAAACGTTCACGTGTAATAGGCCAAATGTTTTCCAAAGTAAATGCCTGTCACAGAGTTTGTTAATTCAAGAGCCCTAGGACTTTACTACTAGTACCACTGTCACTCTCTCGCCTCTCCGAATACTCCATTATACTACCTCCCATCCAAACGCTTATCTTACCTGTAATTTGTGTTTGAGGGCTGGCTCCACCTGGAATTCACAGTGTCCTAAGGCGTTCTGCAGCAGGGCCCCAACTGGAGTTTCCCGGCGTGGATTTTCTGCAAAACAAAAGCAATCAACATTAGAAATATGGCAGCGGTGCTCACAGACCCCAAAATCCTAGAAGCCCCACAGACAGCAGCCCTAAGACAGGCAAGCGAGCAATAATAACGCCTAAACGTTCACGTGTAATAGGCCAAATGTTTTCCAAAGTAAATGCCTAACCAATTTCATCCCTTAATAGACCTTGCCAGCAATGGCCCAGCCAAGACCCGTAAACCCAAACGCAAAAAAGTCACACTTAGCAAAATGTATTTAAATGAGGACTCACTACTTCCAGACAGTCCCTCTTTAGGGGACTCGTCAACGTCAGTTTCTTCATTGTGCAGATTCCAGGCATCAGCATTACGGGAAATGGATAGGGTGAGTCTGGAGGAGGAGGATAGACGACCAGGACTGAGTTCTTGTCAACTAACTGTTGTGAACCTGAGGAATGCTGCGGCATCAAAATCAAGACAGTTCTGCTGATGGGCTTGTTGTTGCTTGTGATGGGGTGATTACAGTTTTGTTGTGAATGTGATCAAGCACTTGCTAAAAAAAGAAAGACAGACACACAGGAATAAAAGTGAATAAGGACTAATGTTAAAGTTAATTAATTATTGACTCATTTTCAGAACTCGCTGTCAGGGAAGCAGAGCTCGTCCTCAAACTCTGCAAATTGAGTCGGTAGTACTTCTGGTAACTGAGGAGAACTTTCCTCAGGTAGGTCGGTGTCCTCGTCTTCTTCCTGCGTGCATTCTCGTACTTTGTAATCTGGTGGTATGAAGTGCTGGTTCATCTTTATCATGGTGAGCCGCTCCACATTTGCGGGCAAGAGGCGGGACCTTTTGCAAGTCACAATGCCACCAGCAGAACTAAAAACACGTTCTGAAGACACGCTTGCGAGTGGGCAAGACAAGTAATTGATAGCCAGGTTGGTGAGCTCTCGCCATATCTTTCTTTTCCCATGCCAATACGCCAATGGGTCCTCAGTAATATTGACCGCTGTTGAGTCATCCAGATAGGCCTGCACCATTGAAACAATGTTCTCCCGGATTCCTGTACTTTGCACTTCTGTGTCCTTTCTGGGACAAGGAAACCCTAGCTCACTTAGCCAATCTGCTTCAGACATATCGCCTGTGACTGGTGCAGATGATACGGTTGCTGGTGTGGTTAACGGCTCAGAGGAAAAGTCACTCACTTCTGTCACAGGCACAGATGCAGAAGTTTTTTTTTGGGACGCCTGATGGCCTGCTGATTCACTAGTAGTACTGTCTTCAAGTTCTCCTACAGTTTCCTTCCGCTCTCTTTCAAAACGAATGGCTGACTGAGCTAGCCAACCTTTGTACTCTGTAACATTTGATGTTTCAAAAGGAATTATTACTTTGCCAAACAATGGCTTTTTGTAACGTGGATCCAGAATAGTAGCACAAATGTAGTGTTGTTGTTTCTTGATATTTACAAGCCGTTTATTGCTAACTAGGCGATGTAATAATCTCTGCGCCAACTCATATGCTTCATTCTTTCCAGCATCTTTTAATTCTGAAGACACCACCTTGACTTGGTGCTCGAGCTTCAGCAACAATGGGATAGCTTTGCTCAAAGAACAGTCCTCCCTGCTGACGTCACGCGTGAAGACCTCAAAAGGACGAAGCATGTCTGTCAGGCTTTTAACTAGCTGCCATTGCTCCACCGCTAGCATCATTTCTGTGGTATCACCACCCAGGTTGTAGAAATACTCATTGACTACTGGAAACAGCTCATGCAGATGCTCAAGCATGTAGAAGGTTGAGTTCCAACGTGTTGTCACCTCCTGGATAAGTGCTTTCACTGGCATTCTACGTACATTTTGCTGGCGCCTCAGCTCCTTCCGGGCCTTAAAAGAATGGTTGAAGTGTGTGCATATTCTTCTGCAGATGGTCAGTATTTGGTCGACTGCAAGTTCTTTTTTCAAGAACTTTTGCACGACAAGGTTCATACAGTGCGCCAAACACGGCACTCTGAAATAGTAACCGTTCTCCATGGCCTTAACTACATTGCTGCCATTATCAGTAGAAACATAACCAACCTTGCAATTTCTTGGGGGCAGCCATTGTGAGACCTTTTTGTTAAAGTCATCCAAAATGTTGACTGCAGTATGACTTTTCTCCATGCCAAACATGGCTAATGTTGCATGTTTACGAGCACCCTTAAAAATCTCGACCAAGTCACCACCTGCATTTATCTGTTGTGCAACCCCAGAAAAGGAGACCCAGTGTGCAGTGATGCACATGTAATCAAGGGCTTGTCAACTGGTCCACATGTCTGTTGTCAGGTGTATAGTGTGAACTGCACTCTTCTGCAAAGCTGCCCCAACCAACTCAAGCACCTCTTTATGTAGTGCTGGAACAGCAACCCTGGCAAAATAGAACCGGCTAGGAACCTTCCATTTAGGGGCCAGTGTTGCCACGAGTTCAAGAAAACCCACATTTTCGACAAACGAAAAAGGGAGAAGGTCCACCGCTAGCATTTTAGCCAGCTTAGTGTTATACAGGCGTACAGTTGGGTGGTTGTGTTGAAATTGCGCATCTGAGGAGAACATGGCTGAAATGGTGCGCTGGACAAATTTACTGGATGATGCTGATGCCTTCTTCGACCCACTTCTGCTCAGTGTTGACATTTTCCGCATTGGTGTGTCTCCCAGACTCTCAGTGTGCCTCCTATGTGTTCAGGAGGGTGTGGTGCTGCCAGGGGTACTGGGTGCAACCAGACAAATGTCTGATGCTTCTTCTACCTCCCCGTCATCTTCAGATGAAACACCTAGTATGGGTATATTTTGGCCACTTGCCCTTTGGGATTGCTTTCCCTTGATGTTTGCTAGGTGCGCAAACCATTCGATAGCGTGCTTTCTTTGAAGATGACCTATCTGGCCTCCGGTTCCATAGTTGGTACCAGTCTTACCACGACTAACTCTAGTCTTACAAATGCAACAAACGGCTATGTTATCATACTTTGCATGGACACTAAAAAGTTCCAAACTGGGGACTGGAAACTTCTGGTTTTGCCGCACGAGATGATACTGCCAATGCCAGATGAAGCAGTGGTGTATGAGCCTTGCAGACATCTACTGGGTTGTGCAATTATTGCAGCAACCCTACTTGAGGGAGTCGAGCTGGATGGAGTCCCCCTCTGGGGAGAAAATATGGGAGCTGTAGGTTTTGTTGAACTTGTTGTACTACTTGACTGCGTTGGTGGTGCTACCAGTGCCACGTCGCCAGGGTCACGCTCAGCATGACGTCGGGATAGGGTATAAATGTATGTCTGCTGCATGGCCGGTGTGGCTGGAATGACGTGTGTGATGACTAGGTCATTGCTGTCATCCTGTTCAACAACATCAGAATGCACCACTTCATCAAGTCTGACGTTCGGATCCATAAGTTTGAGCTTTCTGGGGCCCTTCCTTTTAACATTTGATACCTTTCGCAGCTCATGGTGTGCCTCCCTCTCAGACGTCGGAGATGGTTGCCAATCTAGATCCAGATCATCATCTGATGGAGCGGGGCTTGAAGAGGAACTTCTACACACACTCCTTGATCTTTTCCTTGGTGGGGAGCTGGGAGAAAATGAATCATCAGGAGGAATGCCTTCGTCTTCCTGACATGATACCCCGGCTCCAAAGTCAATTTCCTCCTGTGCCCCTACTTCTGGAAGAACAACCATTGTGGGCACTTGCACCGCTCCATGCGCTGCTACATGGGCCTCTTCACTGACCTCTACTTGCAACTCTCCATGGACCTCTCCTTCTCGGCCTTCTCCTTCTCGGCCTGCTCCTTCTCGGACAGCTCCTTCTCGGACAGCTCCTTCTCGGACAGCTCCTTCTCGGACAGCTCCTTCTCGGACAGCTCCTTGCGCATGTACTTGTGCTTGTACTAGTAGCCCATGCAGTTGTTGTTGCGGCTTTGGTTGTTGAATAGTACTTGTGAGATGAGTTACAACCTGTGTTGATGGTGTGCTGCTACTTTCTTGCGATGAGCCAACATCACTGGTCGTTGGTGATTGAACTACTAAACAGGCTACCTGTGCAGCACTCATGGTGGGCCTTTGCTTTTTCCCCCAAAATGTAGTGGTCGAGCCACCAGTCTCCTTGGTAAGTGGTGCCACTTGCTTCTTCTTCTCCTTAGTAGAGACATTTTTCTTGCAAGAGGAGCTACGGGCACCTCTTTTTGGAGCCATCTTCTTCAGATGTCGGAACAACAGGCCGCAGCAGGACTTCTTCCTGGCACTGATGCTCAACGATGATGCGGAGTTATTGACTTTGTGCACCTAAAAGCAAACGAAGACAGAGGAACATCAGTAAATATATGTTGCATATGTAGCGCTTCAATAAATAGTTTGCAAGTAGGCATTTATGAATACACACATGCACACCACACAATATGGAAATTTCAAAATTAGGATTTGCTAAATTTTTGGGAAACAGGAATTTAACATTGATCCAAGAGAGCACACACAGAGAGGGGTATAGTTTCATGTACCACTGACTCCCCCTGGGCTAAATGGGTGAAAGCAAGGCAAAATGGGTGCAGGCCTATGGCACAAAGCTCACTGCCTGCCTTCAAAATGGCCACTTGACCCCCATCCACATGGCCAGGACCATGCCTCAAAATGGCCCCCACCAACATAGCCAGCCCCCAACCCCTACTCCAAAAAATCAAAAAACACAACACCAATCAAATCACCACAATCAAATGCCATCCATCAAGTTTCAGAAGGTTTAGGCTGCCTGATGGTGGTTTTCTGGTGCAGAATTGCAATGTTTGCAATTTCGCGAGTGCGAGATTGTTGCTTCACGACGCGAACGTGGCGAAAAACCAGCAAAATCCGCGAACAGACGTATTCTGGCCTGGGCCCCCTGGGCATGATAAAATCAGAGCACACTGGGTGCAGGCCTATGGCACAAAGCACCCAAACTGGCTTAAAAATGGCCGCCAGACCCCCACCCACACGGGACCAGGCAATAAAATGGCCCCCACCCACATAGCAAGCCCCCAACACCACCCCAAAAAGTCGTAAAACACACAAAAATCACAACAATCCAATGCCATCCATGCCCTGGCCAGAATAATGTTAAAATTAGGAAAAAACTGTTGTATCATGCATGCACCCATAACTAAGCCTGGTAGTTTTCAATTCATGTGCAGAATTGTAATTTTTTTACAATTTCGCGAGTGCGAGATTGTTGCTGCGCGGGACGCGAGCAGTGCGAACACAGGCAAATTTTTTTTTAAAAAAGCCGATTTTCGGGTAATCCGCGGGAGTTCGAGGCCCCCTGGGCATAATGAAAGCAATCAGAGCAGACTGGGTGGGCATAGGGCACAAAGCACACTGCCTGACTTCAAAATGGCCGCTTGACCCCATCCACATGGCCAGGACCTGCAGGACCATGCCTCAAAATGGCCTCCCACACATAGCCAGCCCCCAAACCCACCCCAAAAAGTCGAAAAACACACACAAAAATCACCACAAACAAACAACATCAACTTATCAACTTACTTGTAAATCAAATTTCTAATCAAAAAGTAATCCAAAAGGCCTCAAAGCCAAATCTCCAGCAGCATCCACAAAAAGTAATCCTTTCCAGTCAAGATCGAATTCAAAGTGGCCAGGAAATGGACTAAGCAATGGGAAGAGCTTGCTGGATAGGAAGAGGAAGTTGGAGACTGGGTCACTTCCTTCACCCCTCTCCAATTGTATTTTTTGTAATTTCGCGAGTGCGAGATTGTTGCTGCCCGCGCCGCGGCCCGCGAGCAGTGCGAACACAAGCAAAAAATCCGCCGCGCGCGGATTTGCGTATTTTCGCCACATCCGCGAGAGTTCGCGGATTGCGGATTTACGGAAAATCCAAAAAATCCGCGAGCGGAACGGATTTTGCGCCCATGCTTAAATCTTTCATTTGGGTAAAATAGATTTTTTTTTAAAAGAATTCAAAAATCGATTTTTCCCAGCTGGGGTTTGAACACTGGTCAAAAAACACTCATAGGCCCTGTGAACTGCCCCTGTACCATCTGTTCTGCATAGCTTTTCTCAGCCCAAAGCCTTTGTGTCTTTCAAAAAGGGTGATGTCCCTTTTCTGTTTCCATGCTGGTTTTCTTCCAGCATGTCACAAATCTACACTTGATTTTCGTTATTTATAGACAAAGAGCCCTTCCTTCCTCCCATTCTGGCACTTGGCCCATGCATTTACTTTTCTTACACAACCATTCCCAAAGTTTCATTCCACAAATTAAGGGATTTATTTCATCGCAAACCTGCCCCCCTTCCATGTGCCAGTGCATTTCACAAATCTCTGACATGCACTGGCTTCAATAAACAGGACACAAATCTCACAGACACTGCTAGGGGTGATTTACAAAAGGGAATCTTTCATTTGAGTAGGATAGAATTTTTTTTTTTAAATAATTCAAAAATCGATTTTCCCCAGCTGGGGTTTGAACCCTGGTCAAAAAACACTCATAGACGCTGTGAACTGCCCCTGTACCATCAGTTTTGCATAGATTTTCCATGCCCAAAGCCTTTGTGTCTTTCAAAAAGGGTGATGTCCATTTTCTGTTTCCATGCTGGTTTTCTTCCAGCATGTCACAAATCTACACTTGATTTTCGTTATTTATAAACAAAGAGCCCTTCCTTTCTCCCATTCTGGCACTTGGCCAATGCATTTACTTTTCTTACACAACCATTCCCAAAGTCTCATTCCACAAATTAAGGGATTTATTTCATGGCAAACCTGGCCCCCGCTTCCACGTGCCAGTGCATGTCACATATCTCTGACATGCACTGGCTTCACTAAAAAGGACACAAATCTCACAGACACTGCTAGGGGTGATTTTCGAAAGGGAATCTTTCATTTGGGTAAAATAGAATTTTTTTTAAAAATAATTCAAAAATCGATTTTCCCCAACTGGGGTTTAAACCCTGGTCAAAAAGCACTCATTGGCCCTGTGAACTTCCCCTGTACCATCTGTTCAGCATAGTTTGTCTCAGCCCAAAGCCTTTGTGTCTTTCAAAAAGGGTGATGTCCCTTTTCTCTTTCCATGCTGGTTTTCTTCCAGCATGTCACAAATCTACACTTGATTTTAGTTATTTATAGACAAAGATCCCTTCCTTCCTCCCATTCTGGCACTTGGCCCATGCATTTACTTTTCTTACACAACCATTCCCAAAGTCTCATTCCACAAATTAAGGGATTTATTTCATAGCAAACCTGCCCCCCTTCACGTGCCAGTGCATGTCACAAATCTCTGACATGCACTGGCTTCACTAAAAAGGACACAAATCTCACAGACACTGCTAGGGGTGATTTACAAAAGAATCTCATTTGGGTAAAATAGAATTTTTTTTAAAAAATTTCAAAAATCGATTTTCCCCAGCTGGGGTTTGAACCCTGGTCAAAAGACACTCATAGACCCTGTGAACTGCCCCTGTACCATCTGCTCTGCATAGATTTTCTCAGCCCAAAGCCTTTGTGTCTTTTAGAAAAAAAGGGTGATGTCCCTTTTCTCTTTCCATGCTGGTTTTCTTCCAGCATGTCACAAATCTACACTTGATTTTCGTTATTTATAGACACAGATCCCTTCCTTCCTCCCATTCTGGCACTTGGCCCATGCATTTATTTTTCTTACACAACCATTCCCAAAGTTTCATTCCAGAAATTAAGGGATTTATTTCATCGCAAACCTGCCCCCCTTCCACGTGCCAGTGCATGTCACAAATCTCTGACATGCACTGGCTTCACTAAAAAGGAAACAAATCTCACAGACAGTGCTATGGGTGATTTACAAAAGGAAACCTTTCATTTTGGTAAAATAGAATTTTTTTAAAAAAAGAATTCAAAAATCGAATTTTCCCAGCTGCGGTTTGAACCCTGGTCAACAAACACTCATAGAGCCTGTGAACTGTCCCTATACCTTCTGTTCTGCACAGATTTTCTATGCCCAAAGTCTTTGTGTCTTTCAAAAAGGGTGATTTCCCTTTTCTGTTTCCATGCTGGTTTTCTTTCAGCATGTCACAAATCTACACTTGATTTTCGTTATTTATAGACAAAGAGCCCTTCCTTCCTCCCATTCTGGCACTTGGCCCATGCATTTACTTTTCTTACACAACCATTCCCAAAGTCTCATTCCACAAATTAAGGGATTTATTTCATGGCAAACCTGCCCCCCCCTTCCACGTGCCAGTGCATGTCACAAATCTCTGACATGCACTGGCTTCACTAAAAAGTACACAAATCTCACAGACACTGCTAGGGGTGATTTGCAAAAGGAAATCTTTCATTTGGGTAAAATAAAAAGAATTCAAAAATCGATTTTCCCCAGCTGGGGTTTGAACCCTGGTCGAAAAACACTCATAGACCCTGTGAACTGCCCCTGTACCATCTGTTCTGCATAGATTTTTTATGCCCAAAGTCTTTGTGTCTTTCAAAAAGGGTGATGTCCCTTTTCTGTTTCCATGCTGGTTTTCTTCCAGCATGTCACAAATCTACACTTGATTTTCGTTATTTATAGACAAAGAGCCCTTCCTTCCTCACATTCTGGCACTTGGCACATGCATTTACTTTTCTTACACAACCATTCCCAAAGTCTCATTCCACAAATTAAGGGGTTTATTTCATAGCAAACCTGCCCCCCCTTCCACGTGCCAGTGCATGTCACAAATCTCTGACATGCACTGGCTTCACTAAAAAGGACACAAATCTCACAGACACTGCTAGGGCTGATTTACAAAAGGGAATCTTTCATTTGGGTAAAATAGAATTTTTTTTTTTAAAGAATTCAAAAATCGATTTTCCCCAGCTGGGGTTTGAACCCAGGTCAAAAAACAATCACAGACCCTGTGAACTGCCCCTGTACCAACTATTCTGCATAGTTTGCCTCAGCCCAAAGCCTTTGTGTCTTTCAAAATGGGTGATGTCCCTTTTATCTTTCCATGCTGGTTTTCTTCCAGCATGTCACAAATCTACACTTGATTTTCGTTATTTGTAAACAAAGAGCCCTTCTTTCCTCCCATTCTGGCACTTGGCCCATGCATTTACTTTTCTTACACAACCATTCCCAAAGTCTCATTCCACAAATTAAGGGATTTATTTCATAGCAAACCTGCCCCCCCTGCCACGTGCCAGTGCATGTCACAAATCTCTGACATGCACTGGCTTCACTAAAAAGGACACAAATCTCACAGACACTGCTAGGGGTGATTTACAAAAGGGAATCTTTCATTTGGGTAAAATAGAATCTTTTTTTTAAAAAGAATTCAAAAGTCGATTTTTCCCAGCTGGGGTTAGAACCCTGGTCAAAAAAACACTCATAGACCCTATGAACTGCTCCTGTACCACCTGTTCTGCAGTGATTTTCTCAGCCCAAAGCCTTTGTGTCTTTCAAAAAGGGTGATGTCCCTTTTCTCTTTCCATGCTGGTTTTCTTCCAGCATGTCACAAATCTACACTTGATTTTCGTTATTTATAGACAAAGAGCCCTTCCTTCCTCCCATTCTGGCACTTGGCCCATGCATTTACTTTTCTTACACAACCATTCCCAAAGTCTCATTCCACAAATTTAAGGGATTTATTTCATAGCAAACCTGCCCCCCCCCTTCCATGTGCCAGTGCATGTCACAAATCTCTGACATGCACTGGCTTCACTAAAAAGGACACAAATCTCACAGACACTGCTAGGGGTGATTTACAAAAGGGAATCTTTCATTTGGGTAAATTAGATTTTTTTTTAAAAGAATTCAAAAATCGATTTTCCCCAGCTGGGGTTTGAACCCTGGTCAAAAAACACTCATAGGCCCTGTGAACTGCCCCTGTACCATCTGTTCTGCATAGCTTTTCTCAGCCCAAAGCCTTTGTGTCTTTCAAAAAGGGTAATGTCCCTTTTCTCTTTCCATGCTGGTTTTCTTCCAGCATGTCACAAATCTACACTTGATTTTTGTTATTTATAGACACAGATCCCTTCCTTCCTCCCATTCTGGCACTTGGCGCATGCATTTACTTTTCTTACACAACCATTCCCAAAGTTTCATTCCACAAATTAAGGGATTTATTTCATCGCAAACCTGCCCCCCTTCCACGTGCCAGTGCATGTCACAAATCTCTGACATGCACTGGCTTCACTAAAAAGGACACAAATCTCACAGACAGTGCTATGGGTGATTTACAAAAGGAAACCTTTCATTTTGGTAAAATTGATTTTTTTTTAAAAAATAATTCAAAAATCGAATTTTCCCAGCTGCGGTTTGAACCCTGGTCAACAAACACTCATAGAGCCTGTGAACTGTCCCTATACCTTCTGTTCTGCATAGATTTTCTATGCCCAAAGTCTTTGTGTCTTTCAAAAAGGGTGATGTCCCTTTTCTGTTTCCATGCTGGTTTTCTTCCAGCATGTCACAAATCTACACTCGATTTTCGTTATTTATAGACAAAGAGCCCTTCCTTCCTCCCATTCTGGCACTTGGCCCATGCATTTACTTTTCTTACACAACCATTCCCAAAGTCTCATTCCACAAATTAAGGGATTTATTTCATGGCAAACCTGGCCCCCCCCTTCCACGTGCCAGTGCATGTCACAAATCTCTGACATGCACTGGCTTCACTAAAAAGTACACAAATCTCACAGACACTGCTAGGGGTGATTTGCAAAAGGAAATCTTTCATTTGGGTAAAGTAGATGTTTTTTAGAGGCGCCGTAACAAACACGATAATGGAAACAGTGTATATGCATGTAGAAAATACACCGACACCGGAACCTCACTTGCTTGCAAAAAATTGGGAAAATCTACATACACTTTTGCTAGAAAAATTTCCGGCAAAGCCAACAGCGAAACATGCATATGACGCCCACAAACTGCCATGGTATACCACAAAGCTAAGAGACAAAAAAAAGGAAATTGCAAAAAAATTAAGACCTAAGGCCGCAATAAACAGACAGGGAGTGGTTATAGACAATAGCGAGTTACAGAAAATGCGGAAAGAATATAAAAAAGATTGTGGAACTGCAAAAAGGCTATACACAGGGAAAATATGGGTAGACCTGCTAAGGACAAGTAAACTCCCAAATAGCAGTGAATTCTGGGGCCTAATCAACAAATTATCAAAAGGACCTGGTGTGCAGCAAAACGTAGGAATAAGTGAAACCTCATGGCTGAAACACATAGACACCCTATACAACAACCATACGTTGCATCCTCCGTGCACAGAATCAAGGAAGGAAACAAACAAGGGAAAGGATGTGGGAAATGAAGTAACAACATACGGAAAAGACAAATGGGAAAAAGAAACACCAAGCGGGACACCTATGGAGCCATCCCCATTGACAACAGTGAAACAAACAAATCTATTGATAAAAAAAATTGAAAGCCGAAGGCGCAGCTGGCCCCAATGGGTTACCAAACGCCCTATTTAAACAAGACCCTGACTTCTGGGCAAATTATCTCACCCCACTCTTCAACCAACTCTTCACCGATAAAAAGATACCACGGTCCTGGTATGGTAACATCTTCCACCCTATTTATAAAAACGGGAGCAGATTGGAACCCGGGAACTACAGGCTGATAGCCCTCATCGACGTAGAGGCAAAACCTTTTTCTTCATGTATATTACGCCATCTACAGGAATGGATAAATAAAAACAAAATAGTCCCGAAGTTCCAAACGGGTTTTAGAGAAGGCATGGGATGCACTACAAACCTCACCATCCTGTCTTTGTTAATAGAAAGAGCAGAAAAAAAGAAGGCAGGTCTTCTGGCATGCTATATCGATCTAAAATCTGCATTCAACAGAGTGCCACGAGACCGGCTGTGGAAAAAGCTAGAATCTTGGGGGCTCCCTCAGAAACTAATAGACATAATAATCGCCTTATACAGCCAAACATGGGCCAAAGTAAAACTTGGAGATGGGAGAAGGATATCACAACAAACAAATATAAGAAATGGACTTAAACAGGGCTGTGTGCTCTCTCCAAGTTTATTTAATGTGTATCTAGCAGACCTAAACAGTTACCTGCTGCAGGTAAAGGGTCACCCCCCAAAACTGGCAAATGAATCAATTCAGTTTCTGCAATATGCAGATGATATTGTGGTTTTAAGTCACACACCGATAGGGCTACAAAGGGTCATAAACAAATTAACAGAGTACTTCGACCTAGTAGGTTTGGAACTCAACAATAAAAAAACAAAGGTCGTGAGACTGGCGGGCCCGAGCAAAGGATCTTTTAGATGGTATGCAAAGAACATTCAAATTGAGGAGACAACCACATATAAATATTTGGGTATCAAACTGTGCAGAAACATGTCCATGGTGGAACAAAAACGAGATATGACAGCCAAAATACAATCGTTGACCTTCGCCTATAAACTACTCCAAAAGAAAATTCAATGCCCCTCATACAGTCATCTTCTAAAGGTCATGGCAGCCCAACTGTTACCTACCTTGTCTTATGGGTTGGAAATATGGCAGGGGAAAGAAATCGACATCCTAAATAAATTACAGATTAGTGTATATAAATCCGTATTTAATCTTTTTAAAGGATCGTCCCCAGCACAAATACGCCTGGAATTTGGATTACAAAATCAAGTCTACCAGAGGAAAGCAATTTTTGCAAAATGGTGTTGGAAACTTAGAGCATCAGAAACAGGATCACTAAACAACCTATGCTGGCTGGAAATTAAGAAACAATATGAAGAAAAAGAACCAAACACTTGGGGCACTTATTTGGGAACCGCCCTGGAGTCACTAAAAATCGAGGAGGCTTGGAACAGCCATTTGGAATGAACATCGTTCAACAAAGTTTGCAATCTAAATGCAAAGTCACTATCCTTGATAGAAGACAAAAGAATTCTAGCCAAACGCCGTCATGCTTGGTCCGTAATCAACTCATACAAAAGATTAAAACCACAACTTTACCTTGAAGCGCACTTTCGGCTATCGCTAAAAATAAAATTCATGGCATATAGACTGGGTGATCATTGCTCAAAAGATTTAATTCCAACATGGAAAAGCAAACAGCAAGAAAAGACATGCCGCCTTTGTGGGTACCACACAGAAAGTTTGTACCATCTAATGTGCACGTGCGAGACAGTAAAAAACGAAAGAAGATATTTATTGAAATCAATCCGAAACGTTTTAAGAATTCGCACCTGCAGGCAGGCGGTCACTAGTTGGTTGGGCGTGTCATTGAACATACTCATATGCCGTGGAGTAAAATTCATGACTCTGGTAGAGACTTTACTCTCGAAATGTGAAACAGAATAAACTTGGGCGATATTATTTTTAGGATTTGTAAATTTAAAAAAAAATACAAATGTTATCTTGTTTTTATACCAATGGTCATTTTTATACATGTATACTTTAAGGTTGTGATAAACCAAATAAAGTTAATTTTGAATTGAATTGAATTGTGTGGAGATAACAGGAGAATACATTCAAAGGCATTCATCACGCAGGTAACCATAGGTCCCTCCAGCTCTACTAAATCCTTACTTAGAGTATTGTCACTAAGAGTTACACTATACACTTACCTTACAGGGGGTCCCCAGCATTCTTTTCCCTATCTACCTCTATTCTGTGAAGTGAACAGGACATTGGTGAAATCTACGAATATCCATACAACATAACGAACAGGTAGTCTCCTATACTATTCTTTATCATATATCATTAGAATAATAGGGATTGGTATTAACCACTATTCTTGTCTTCTAGGAAAAGGTTAACAGAAGCCTCCCTGTCCCCTGAACAGACCACATTACCTCCTGTGTACAAGACCCTGTGTTTCCCCGCCTTTCCTTGTTTTGTTTCCCTGCTTTCCCCACACTGGCATCACTTTTTGTTACCAGTAAATATATATCTTGGTGCAGAGTGAACCTGTGAGGGGGAGTTGCGGACTGTGCGTCAGTTCCATGGTGTTTCCGAGGCAACCATATTTACCAGCTTGACAGGTGCCCTGTCCGCGGGCCCCGGACTTGGGGCTTGCAGCGGCACGTGGTAGGCTCTCTTTTCTACACGCAGGTTGAGAAAGGTGAGCAGAGAGGCTTGTTTGCGCAGCGGCGGGCAGTCACCTCTGGGCAGTGGAAGTGGATGGGGTGCAGCAGCCTGGTTGCGCAGCAGAGGGCAGACACCTCTGGACAGTGGAAGTGGATGGGGTGCAGCAGCCTGGATGCACAGAGGCGGGACAGCGATTTAGGCTTGTGCAGTTTTATGTACTCTACCATTACTGATTACATACTATGTTTCAGATGAGTAAGCTTGAGTGCTCCACTGTGTCCCGGCACGTGGTTGGAGACACACCGGTGGCAGAAAGGTGAGCTGTGAGGGTTTGTCCACAGTGTGGGCACTCACTCCCCCTCTCCATCTCTTCCTTTCTCTCCCTCACACTCTTTCTCTCTCTCTTCCTCTCTCTCACTCATTCTCTCTCTCTTTCTCTCTCACTCTTCTTCTGTTTCTCTCTTCCCTTTTCTCACACTGTTTCTCTCTTTCTTCCTCTCTCTCTCTTACTATTTCTCTCTCTCTCTCTCCTTTGATGGACGCATGATGCACAATCTTATCTTGCTCTTTGTCTAGCAGGCTGTGATTCACAGATTGACAACCCCCACAACACGGACCTCCCGCCACGTGGTGATGACTTCAGTTCCACTGAGTTAGTGCCACCAGAGCTGATCGTGTGTGCAGCCTGCGATGATACGTGGCCTTGATACACCATCCTGGCAATCAATACCCAGTCTGAATTGTGAGCTCGGCTTGGCCGCGTTATGCAACGGCTGAGGAGGTTGCTTTGGCCCGTGGTGGACCCTCTTAGACACACGCTGGTGGTGGAAGGTGAGCAGCGAGGCTTGTTTCCGCAGCAGTGGGCAGTCACCTCTGGGCAGTGAAAGTGGATAGTGTGCAGCAGCCTGGGTCCACAAGAGTGGGCTGATACCTCAGAGCAGTGGGAGTGGATGGAGTGCAGCAGTCTGGGTGAGCAGGAACGGGCAGTCACCTCTGGGCAGTGGGAGTGGATAGGGTGTAGCAGCCTGGGTGCACAGAAGTGGGCAGACACCTTAGGGCAGTGGGAGTGGATGGGGTACAGCAGCCTGGGTGCACAGAGGCGGGCAGACACCTCTGGGTGGCAGGAGTCGATGAGGTGCAGCAGCCTTTAGTGAGCAGGGGCAGACAGACACCTCTGGGCGGTGGGAGTCGATGGGGTGCAGCAGCCAGGGTGCGCAGGGGCAGAATAGAGAATTAGGCGTGTGCAGTTGTATGTACTCTGCCATTACTGATTCTATACTATGTTTCAGATGACTAAGCTTGAGGGCTGCACTATGTCCCGGAACGTGGCTGCAGACACACTGGTGGCAGAAAGGTGAGCTGTGAGGATTTTCTCCACAGTGTCAACACTCACTCTCCCTCTCCCTTTCTATTCCTTTTTGTCACTCACACACTCACACTCTTTCTCTCTCTCTCTCACTATCTATCTCTTCTTTTCTCTCTCTCACACTTTCTCTCTTGCTCTGTCCCCTCCTCTCTCTCACACTGTTTCCCTCTTTCTCTCTCTCTTCCTTGTATCTCACTCTTTCTCTCACTCTTCCTCTCTCTCTCATATTTCTCTCTTTCCCTGTCTTCCTCTCTCTCTCTCACTCTTTCTTTCTTTCTCTCTCTCTTACTCCCTCCCACTCTTTCTTTCTCTCTCCTTTGATGGACGTATAACGCACAATCTTATCTTTTTTTTGTCTTGCAGGCTGTGATTCACAAATTGTCGACGGCTGACACTTTTATTTTGTTGTTTTGTTTAAATAAAATGTTTTATATGTAAATCCATAGATGACTGAGATTCTTATTTGTCCAACCTTACATGCATCTTTTTTATTATAATTGTGCGACATCAGCCATTTTGATACATTCCAGATTTCCTAAGGTTGCTGCCAAATTTCTTTGTGGGGGGATGTGGGGGATAACGGACAAGGGGCTGGTGGCGGGGGGTGGCGGAACAGTGTTGGGTGTCCGAGCTGCATGATCGTTGGCTCCATTGCATCTGTTGTCATTCAGGTGTGGCTCTGGGCTGGGCTCCCTTTCATGTTGCAGGTTGTAGTCTGACTTTATACCAGGTCAGACCAGGTGTAAACCTCCTGATACTAAAGCACCTCATTGCCTGTTTTGTACTCTCTACAGCGATCTTGCTGGTGGTTGAGAAACTTGCAAAGTGATGTGTTCGCTGCTTTTTGGACGGGAACGCCTACTCAACATTTTATTACAAATATTTGCCGGGGTCATCCGTGACGATGCTTTTTGAGGCTGCTATCCCTGGTAAACTGGTGATATGGGCTGTTTACTCCAGCTTGTGAATGGTGTATTACATGTATCACCATTTTGTTTGAGATAATGTGCCGTTAACTAGGCGATGTTTCCTTGAGAATATACCCCGCTGTTTTTTAAAGACTTAAGAAGTACTCGAGTGCCGCACTGCGAGCCGCGCACCCATCGCTTTCACATGGGGGCCGCAATGAAGAGTCACGATAGAGTCGGGATTCAATTTTTTTTAAACGTCCATTTTCACTAATTTACATTCGCCTTGGGGACAACATCCCCGAAGCATGTCAACATGTTAATTTTTTTTTTTTTAACGAGAAGAGGGCCGCATCGGCCCCCCTCCCGTGGCCTATTTCTGGTTTTGGAGACCCCATCTTCGGGGGCATGGCCACATATATATTTTATTTTTCTACTTAGCGCTACTTTTCAAAACATGGCATTATGAAAGAGTTACTTGGACAATATAACTGCTACGAAGAGTCTTTTTTTAATGCTGGAAAAGACCGCATTCAATGGCCAATATTTCCAAACTACCTAATAATGTTAAATGAAGAAATTGGACAAGAGGAAATAATTGGAACTGACAATGCAAAGGATGGTTCACAAAGCAGCCAGAGTTCCGGACTTCTCAGTCAATATCCTCTTGTATTGCCAATAATCGAAAATGAAGCTGCCCACTCGATGAATGAGGTGGAGACAGCAAAAAAACAAGAAAAGAAAATGTTGACTTGGAACAGTTGGTGGATTAACCGAATGATGATAATAATAAAATATGTATTGGAGTGAAAGCAAATGTTCAGATTTTAAGACAACTATTTTGTATGTCAGCACACAAGCTGGCACTGGGAAAAACTTTTTAATTCAAGTTCTAAGCACTTATCTACGGAGACCACAGACTCAATTTTGTAATGTGGAGTAACAGCACCTAATGGACTAGCTGCATACAGCATCGAAGGAATCACATAGCATTGTCTATTTATGCTACCTGTGAAACACAATAATAAACCGGAATGCCAAAAATTATATGGGGAACAGATATTGAAGACAGACTCTGATGTATGTTTTGAAGGAAAGCATTTCATTGTTTTGGGGGACTTATTGCAACTTACCCCCGTGAAAGTACAACCTGTGTTTAAGACACTTTCACATGAAGAAACTTGAAATTCTTTAGGAGGTATTGGAAATGTAAAAATTTGGTTGAATTTCCATTTCAAAGAGCTAATTATAAACATGTATCAAGCATTTGATATGCAACATGGAAATATTCTGAACGATATTAGAGTTGGAATATTGTCAAATCAAGGAACACGTTGTTTGCAAACTTGACTTTAGATGAATGTATTTCCTTCAAAAAATTCAGCAGCACAGCTAATGTTTGGATTTATTCAAGAACAAATATCCATTGTATGTTCAATGCCTACTTCTTTCAATGAACAGTTGCTACAACTAGAGAAATAACAAAAATTTGATCTTACAACAATTGATAAAATAGAAAACCAAGGTTTGACAATACTGTTGACTGAAAAACTACAATCAAAACTGAATGATTTGGTAAAATCTGTTTCCAAAACTGTGGGATAAGAAAAGTGTTTACATCTTTTTAAAAATTGAAGGGTCATTTTGCGATGACATTTAAATATTGAGGAACGATTAGTTAATGAAGCCATGGGTAAAATAATTGATTTCATTTTGTATCCAAACAGAAATGAGGTTGAATGCCTAGCTGTTAAATTTGATCATCTTGAAGATGCAAAGCTGATAGCAAGATCTGTTGCACGTTTCATGCTTGTAAAAGACTTGTATGTCTGCAGAAAGCAGTTTCCAGTATCTCTAGCATATGCTGTAATAATACATAAGTCTCAAGGTTTAAGTGAAGATGCAGAATTTATTAACATTTGTAACACCACATTCAAGGAATGTATGTCATATGTAGCATTGCCATGGGCTAGAACTTTGTCCGCTTGTATCTAATAGAGTTTGATGACAGTAAAGTAAATGCAATTCAAGTTGTGTGATAGAGTATAATTGTTTCAGAAGTCTCTATGCTCCTCATTTAGGACAGTAGTCGGTTCACAAAAAGCCTAGAATCTTACCGAAAAGAAAGTTTCTAAGTGTTAATAGTGACATTCCTAAAGGTTAATAGTGACATTCCTTAGAAAAAGGAAAAAAAGAAGAAAAAAGTAAAAGTAGTGAAATTGTTGGTTACCAGTTCTCAAACCTCTATGGAGTCGACTGCCATGCCAAGGTAGTTCTCAATGTACTATTCTCCTTACCTCCTCAGGTTCATGCACACAAACATAAAAAGGATAAAAGATTGTGTTCTGTACTCTTTATCTTGTTAGTATGCTTGTGCATTGATAGAACAAAAACATATTCTGCTTCTTTTATTAAAGATCTTGCAGATCTGTGTACTGTATCTATACACTTAACAATAACACTCAAGAAAATGTGTAAGTTCCTTAATGGTAATACTTGGTATCTTAGAAGAAGAGCTATTAATGAGCCATTTGAACTAAGTTACTCGTGGCAGTGTGATTGTGAAAATTCAGTTTTGAGAAATTGTTTAAAAATACATCACAAAATAACACCTGCACATAATGTAACTCAGATCTGCTCTCAGCTTTGAATATTAGAAGAAGTTGGAAGTATATCATCCTAATGCTACGGCAATGTACTGCAGTTTGAACTAAATTGGAAACACAAATTACAAATTTTAAAGCTGCGCAAAAACATTTCTGTTTCTGGTCAAACAAATACTTGGATAGGTATTATTTTTCATGAAGGAGTAAATGTTATATCTGGGCACTACACAATCTACTTGAAACATACAACTGGATAGACAGAGTGTGACGATAGCAATCTTACATTCAAGGAGAGATTACCTTATAAACTACCAAATTCTTCTCTTCTCTTTTTGAATCAAAATATTTCGAAGGAGGATAACTACTGAAAGAAATTGAATACTACTCTTTTGAGACTTCTAAAACAGCATGTTAAGATGTGATTTGGCCTAACAAGGGTGATGTCTTCATAAGGGATTCCAAATCATGTACTGTAGTTACTCTTGCAAGAAAACAACAGCGATAGCACTACAATCCAGGCTATACATGTACTGAAAAGAAAATGGAATACTGCTAAACCTATTGATATTAAAAATATTTACTTAACCCTTTCTGTGAATGGGACGGCCGTCACGTGGGGCGTGTGTGTCGGACAGCTCCCGGCCGTACTAGCACCCACCCACAGGGGAAGCGCTGGTGCTACCCCCGTGGGCTGCCCTTCAGGTTGCCCCAACTGGGGAGGGCAGCGGAAGCCCTTCCCCTGCCCCCCACCCACATCATCTAATGACATCAGCGTACACAGCATGCTGACGTCATTACATGCAACCGGACGCACTGGAGAGAGAGGAGGTGAGTTTCTCCTCAGGGAGAGGGCGATTTAAACAAAATAGGTATCTGGGCAAAGGAAAGGGTTTTCCCTTCGTCCGATTCCGCTTTTGAGCATTTCTGCTGTACGATCAAGCATTGGATGTCATTGTGCAGCAGTAATGCCCACTAGACACCATGGATTCTTTTTTTTTTTAAAGGGATTCTTCTGTTTGCGGGGAGCGGCCCCTTGGGCAAGGGTCACTCTCGTTTGGGAAGCAATGTTTTTGGCTGTGGGGGGCAGCAGATCAGGCCATTTGTGCCCCACTAGTAGTAGTAGTATTCAATTCAATATTCTTTATTTCGTTCCAATTGCATCATAAAAGATATACAAAATACATAATAAACATGACCACATTATTATCGACAGATGTACAAAAAATATACACAGTCAAAAAAAGTGCTGGTGCATAACCAAATAATTACTGTAACCCTACACAAATAAATCGTGAGTTGGGGCTTGAAACACACTTCAATAAATATGGTTAAAAAGATTGTTAAAATATTTACAGTGTTAAAAAAAAGCATTAAATTGAATTATAACAGCCAGTTAACAATTCTCGCTAGATACGCTTAAAATGGCAGAGACGATTTTTGTCTAATAAATTTTACAGCCAAGAGAAATCTACTGATGCCAAACACAATTACTTGACTAGTGTCCGTAATTAATATTCTACCAGCTTCCTTATACGAAGTTGATCCGATATTACGGCACAATGGCACTATCCATTTCCTTCTTGTTTCTATATAGCTTGAACAAAAAAATAGAATGTGAAAAATGTCTTCTCTTGCATTATTTGTGCATAAAGTGCATTTATCGTTGCAAATTTTCCCCCATTTTGTCTCGGTTTCCCGAGTCCTTAGTATGCCATACCTATATTTTAGATACAAGGTTTTCGCCAATGGTGGCCGAATCTCATCAAGAACCATTTCAAACTGGGCCACATTTTTTACCATTAAAAATTTTTCAGTTATGGGGCCATGCTCTCCAACGTATACTGCGTCATGGCTCACAAGGGCCCAAAAAGAAAGTTTGACTATTTTCGTTGAGGACACGGTCAAAGATTCTGGCTGGCTCCAAAAATGGGATAAACCCAATTTTGTTAACCATGTTTTGACATGTTTAAACCAAGAAATCTTATTACCAGTATCTAATTTCAGAACTTCAACCAGTCCATTTTTATATTCAATTAACTCAGGGGTAATCCACAACCTGACCCATAACAATAACTGTCTTAATATTGCATGTAGATCAGTGCGTCGTATGTTCATATCGAGGAGTAGGGGTAGTAATGGAGTGTTATTAGGAACCTTTAGTAATCCCCTTATGAACTTGTTCTCCAAGATTTCAAAAGTCTTTCTACACACTGGTCCCCAGAGTTCTGCCCCGTACAAAATTGCTGACTGGACCTTGCATCTAAAGAGCTCTAATGCTGGGGTAACTGCCTTATTTGCACATTTATTATGTCTTTTCAGTATCGGAAGACAATTTTGTTTGAACACAATTTTTGATTTTTCTAATTGGGGTCTCCAATTTAATGATGAATCTAATAGTACCCCCAAATATGTAAAACTTTGTTCATAATCAAGCTTTTCTCCATTCAGCGTTAGGTTTTTTTAAAAACTTTTATGAGGATTAAGAGCCATATATTTGGTCTTTTTTATATTAATTTCTAACCCTTTTGTGATACAATACTGCTGGAACCTATCTAATAAGATCTGTAGGCCCCGTGGGGTTTGTGAAATGAGAATCGTGTCATCCGCAAAGAGGAGGGACGGAACTCGTTCCCCCCCCAGGCGAGGTGAGTCGTTGTCACAATTCTCCATATAAACTGCAATATCGTTAACAAAAAGGGAAAAGAGTGTAGGCGCCAGCACGCTCCCTTGGCGCACTCCTCTCTTGATAGGGATTGGATCTGTGAGTTCACCATTTGGGCCCCATCTTACCCTAGCATAATTATTCTGGTGTAACCCAATCACTAATTTCAATAGGTCACCTGGGAACCCCTGCTTTTTCAGTGATTTCCACAGTAAATCACGAGGAATAAGGTCAAATGCTGCTCGTAGATCTACAAAGGTAACATATAAATTACCTCTGCGGATGATAACATATTTCCAATACAGGCAGCATAGCCTTAATACCTGATCGATGGTCCCTGTCTTTTCCCTGAACCCTGCCTGATACTTAGATAAAACCGAGTTTTCCTCCAGCCACGTGTTTACGCGGTTTAGAATATGCCTGGCATAAATTTTCTGTGTTATATCTAAAAGACTAATGGGGCGATAGTTCGCTGGCTCATCTCTATCCCCCTTCCCATGTATCAGGGATATGGTCACCAGCTGCGACGACATTAAACAAATGATTTAAGTAAGGTGCCCAGATATCAGTATTATGCTTATAAAGATCACCAGGGATCTTATCCAGACCAGGGGCCTTCCCTTGCTTAACAGAAGCAATTGCTGTTTCAGTCTCTTGTATATCAAAGATAACCAATGGGTATTCCTCATTCTCTACCTGGGTTTGTATTTGATTTGGGTTTTCTGGGAGCTTTTCCTCTATAATTTGGGCTGCATATAATGATGTAAAGTGATCAACCCATATGGCTTCGTTTAAGAAAACCTCCCTTGAACCTTTATCTGGTTTGTTCCCATTGGCTACTAACTCCCAGAACTGCCTGTGATCTTTTGTTTTTGTAGCTAATAACATACTGGACCATAAATCCTCATCCCAGGATGCTTTAGCTGCAGCTATTATCTTATTGTAGCTTTTCCTTTTTGCTTTGAGTTCTACAGAGCCTTTACTTTTTACTGCATTAATCAGGTCGGATTTGGCAGCTCGGCATTCCCTGTTAAACCAGGGTTTGCCTACAGGTTTTGCATTCACCAACCCGCTCCCTTTCCTAGGTTTTTTAGTAATAAGGTCTAACAGTTTTTCACAAAAGGATTTATGCAGTCCAATGAATTCACCAGGAGTACATTCATCCACATTATAAGATTCGAATATATTCACAAATGTGGAATAAATGTTAGCCAACAGATCTTCTCTTTCAAGAATGTATGCCCATTTGACGGCCCTTCGATTATTGCTTAATACGACATTGTCGCACATTAACGGGGCTACTGGGCTAAGTATACCCTCAGTAACACCTTGTTCATTCAGCATACTAGACAAAAAACTCATTTCCAACAGAAAGTGATCGCTCTCAAAGCGTTCTCTAACCTTTAAGTCATTTGTACATGGCCACAAATTAAAAGAAACAGAAACATAATCTATCTTGCTCCTACAATTCCCCCTACTAAAGGTAAATGCTTTCGGGGAGTCTGATGGCATGCGCCCATTACAAGCCCTTAAACCATGGCCTGTGAGCAGCCTTGTGATCTGGAGGGCTAATGTGGTCCCAGGAACAGTTCCATTATTCAGTACTGGTATCCCAATAGCAACATCCTCATCCTCGTACAATTTAACCATTCCCACAATTGGCTCAAAATTGCAATTCAGATCACCACATAAAATGATACTTCCATCTTGATCTAGAGTGTCCATAAACATTTCCAATTTCTCAATACATGGTGATTCCCTATTGGCGGGACATGGTCTGTTGTACACATCTATGAGGTTTATCACCCTCTTATCTCTTGTTGTTAGTTTCAGTCCAAGTATATCTAAGGAATCGGTATTTAACATTTTTACCCCCACATCAATGGTTGTACTGATCCATATTACCAACCCTCCTGAGGCTCGCCCTCTTACTGAAGGGACGGCCGCCACTTGGTAGGTTCTATATCCTATTCTATGGACCTGGTCCGTGGCCCAGGTTTCCTGTAGCACACAGATATCAAATGTGTTCATATAGATGTTCCAATCCGGGTCACACATTTTTGTACCAACTCCAGCGATATTCCACGAAACTAATGTTATCAATGGGGGTCCCTCTTTTAAACAATGGGTACTAGATTTAATAATGGGGAGTAGATTTTCGTCAACGATAGTACAGATATTCACGTACCTATTCACTAATAACTCACTATTTTCACTATCTCCTTTCTTCAAATTACATGGCCTCATGGTTTCTTCGTGCCCATTTCCTACCAAGTTATTGTTATTGCAGACTTTTCCGCAGCCAATATCCTGGTGATTAAATGGTATATTGACCCCCCCACTCTCCTTAGAAAATGCTACACTAAGTTTGGGAATTACATAATGTAATGAAGATACCTCAGGTGTGATGGTCAATGGAATTACCTGTAGTCAATCGACAGACTCAAGACAATCAAACTGATTATGGGAGAAGAAATCATGAGGATGATGTACTTGTCCTAACCAACCTCCTCCTTGGTGCCTCCTGCCACGGTGTCTTACCATGGTCCACCCATCAGTCCTAGAGTGAAAGTAACCGGGTGGCGACGAGGTGGTCAAGTCAGCACTTCTCTGAACCCACGCTGAAATTACTTCAAGAAGATCTGCTCAGACTTCAGTGTTCATGATCCTGAATGGTCTTTCTTTGAATACTATTGATAGACCATGAACTCTACAATTTACCTCTACTTAACTTTGAAAATCAACTACTACATCTACTTTCAAGATAAGTCTCATTTATTATTTCTTTAAGACTTACTAATTCTATTGGGAGCTTCGCTGCGTGTACCTTTGTTGTGCTGGTATATCTCGATGCAGGCTCATAGATGCTTGGTAATTATAGAATTTTAAGCTTGTAATCTTCAGTTGAAGACTGAAACTTGATGGAGGAACACTCTGACAGATCTGGTGCTGTACTTGTTTTACAAGATTAAACTTATTTATAAGTTTACTCCTCTCTACTGTATTTATTGGATGCAACACTTCCCTAGTTGCCTTAAGAGCTAGGGTTCAAATTCCACAGCTAGACACTTTGCAGAAAAAGGGTCAGTTTTCACTGTAAAAATGTGGTGTATCCACATTACGTTTTGGCCCATTTCCTGTCACAGGCACTAGGCCTACCCACACAAGTGAGGTACCATTTTTATTGGGAGACTTTGGAAAATGCAGAGCGGATGGAAGTTTGCGGATAGACGCAGATTCCAGAACTTCCAATCATAGAAATGTGAGGATTTTTTATTTTTTTTTATCAAAGTTTAAAATTTTCAAGGGATTCTGGGTAACAGAACCTGGTGAAAGTCGCATAAGTTACCCCATCATGGATTCCCCTGGGTGTCTAGGTTTAAAAAATGTATAGGTTTGAAAGGTTTCCTTAGGTGTCACCAGAGCTAGGGTTCAAATTACACAGCTAGGAACTTTGCAAAAAAAGGGTCAGTTTTCACTGTAAAAATGTGGTGTATCCACCTTGCGTTTAGGCCTGTTTCCTGTCGTGGGCACTAGTCCTACCCACACAAGTGAGGTATGATTTTTAACAAGAGACTTTGGGGAACACAGAATAGTAGAACAAGTGTTATTACCAATTGACTTTTTTTGTATTTCTGTCTTCCAAATGTAAGCCAATTTGTAAAAAAAACAAGTCATTTTGAAAAATGACCTCTAATTCACAGGCTTGTGTAGGTACCCACAATTCTGGTGATGTGCAAAAGCCACTGCTCATAAACTCCATATTTTGTTCCCATTTTGGAAAAATATTGGTTTCCTAGGTACCTATTTTTCACTCTTTATATTTTACCAAATGAATTTCGATATACCCGGTAAAGCCATTGTATGACGCAACTCAGTTATTGGCTCTGGGTTCCTTGAGTTCTTGGTAAACCTACAAGTCCTATACATCCCCACAACTTGAAGGGTCCAGTGGATGTAACAGTATATTGCTTTAAAATATCTATCATACTGAGAAGAAGTTACAGGTGAAAATGTTGGCACAAATAGCTGTTTTTTCAACTTAATATCAATATTTTCCATATTCAACTGTTAGTTTCTATATAAAAACCTTGAAGAATCTACACAAATGTTCCCTTGCTTGATTCAGAATTTTGTCTAGTTTTTAGAAATGTATAGCTTCCTGGGATCCATTATTGATTTCACATCCATTTCTACCACTAACTGGAAGGAGGTTGAAAGCACAACAAATATGAAGAATTGGCAATGCCCCAGTAAAATGCCAAAACTGTATAGAAAATGTTGGTTTTCTGACAAAATTCTACCTGTCCCTGAAATCTGAAAAGATGGCAATTTCATCACCTCAAACTCTTTGTTGATGCCATTTGCAGGGAAATAACTAGACACTTTCTTCTACAGCAATTGTTTTCAATTAAAAAAACCAAAAAAACAAATGTAGATATATTTTGGCTAATTTCTAGGTCCCCTCCAGTGGGAATCCACACACACTGGGTATCTTTAGCATCCTCAGGGTGCTGGAAAAAAAGGGCACAAATTTCATGTTGATGCCTTATGTGGACTAAAGGTTACAGGGGTCTAAGCGCGAACTACCCTAAATTGCCAAAAAAGGCTTAGCACAGGAGGGGAAAAGGCCTATCAGCGAAAGGGTTAAAGTGGATCCACAAATTATAAGAAGATGATAATGTTACAGACTATATTTTCCCCCACTGTTCAGTGATGAGCATCTATTCACATTTCATTTATAGTGTATAAGTATAGAAGCTCAGAACAGTGAAGGTACGGAAAACAACATGATTAAATAATATGTATATTTGCTATTCAATTATATAAATTTCTTGTGTTTTATTATTAACAATAGCTTTTTTTATTACAGAATATGAACATTTAATAGAGGAAGTCATAACATAAAACTTTAACTCCCATTTATATTTTCTCTCTTTCTAAAGAGATTAAAGGACCACCTTTTTGGCAGTAATGTAGGTAACTAATTAAATGTTTCTTTATTCATACATCATCCATAAATGTACTTTGTAGACATAAATAATGTTACTAAAACAGCAATAAACAATAATAAAAATACACCCTAGGTTACACATATGCATACACCGACACACTAATACATAAACTAGCACACCCAAGAACACACTCATGCATACACTGACACATTCAGACACAAACTGATGTATACACTGACACACCCAGCAAAACATTAATGCATACACCAGCACATCCAGATACCATTGAAGCATACACGGACACATGCAGGCACATGATGATGTATATTCTGACACACCTAGGCACAAACTGATGTTAGCACTGACACATCCAGGTACACACTGATTTATACATTGACACATCCAGGCAGACACTGATAGATACACTAACACACCCAGGCACACACTAAAACATACACTGACACACCCAGGCACACACTGATGCATACACTGACTCACATGCACACACGTATGCATGTACAAAAACACCCAGAGACACACTCATACATACACTAACACACCCAGGTTCACACTGATACATACACTGATACTTCCACGCACACATTCTTGTATGCACTAACATACACAAACACTAATACACACACTAACATACCCAGGTACACAGTGATACAGACACTAAAAACATATGCACACACTCATACATAGATTAACATACACAGTCACAAACTAATACATAATCTGACACACCCAGGCAGACTCTAAAGCATTCACTAACACATCCACACATATACTCATACATACACTGACACACCAAAACCCACAATGATGCATCCACTGACACACCAGGCACAAAATGTTACATACACTTACACACCTAGGCACACACTCATATATACAGTAACACACCTTGACACACACTGATAATTGCACTAACACACCCAGGTACAGACTAAACACCTATGGACACACTCATTCATACACCGACACACCTAGGCACGCGCAGGTACAGATTTAGTCATATAATGACACACTCAGGCACAAAGTCATGTATACACTAACTCAACCGGGCAACAGTAATACATTCACAAACATACCCAAGTAGACACACATGCATACACTGATGCACCCAGACACACACTCATTTGTACACTAAGACATCCATGTACTCACTAGTGCACACCGTGAAATACAGAGGCACACAATAGTAAGGAGACACACACAGCTCTTTATGGAAAATATGTCAGGTCTAACAAGAACCATTTTTTATACTTAAGTTTTTTTTAAATATCTTTTTCATAACCAACTTTTTCTTCTTTTTTATTTAAAAAATAGATATATTTAATGCAAGAAACTGCAAACAAACAAATTGTATGCAAAACATTTGTATACTGAAAAATAGTACTGTTTTTGAACAGTAAAAACAAAACAACAAAAATTAACAATTATGAATCTCACCTTCTCTACCATGGTTATGATGTCATTGGTTTTCTTTACAACAAGCTCTTGGCACTTGCCACGGTTGATAACCATGGGGTTTTAGCTCACTGAAGGTTGCTGGAACCGTAATGTACCTGCAGAGTTGTCCAAGGCCAGCAGTTGATACACCAGCATCAGTTGCAATAGTTGTTCTCTCTCTGACCATTGTTAAATAAGCACTTTCATGTTGCTCTTCACAGGCTTCCACATTGATTATGTGCCATACTACATTTCTTGAGAGTGCCTCTGGAAAGCTGTTTGCCACACAGCTTACATGTACAAAGCAAGCACACACCTTTTTCTCTCCTGATGGCACTGTAAACCAGACCCAAACATCACTCTCCTTCCTTGACGAGGTACCTTCTTCATGTGGATCACTTTATTTATTTATTTATTTATAGAGGATTTATAGTGCGCATGGCTGCCTCAGCAACGAGGCGTCCCAGCGCAGACCAGAAACCAGAAGGGAGGAAAACAAGGGATTCACAGGAATCAAATATTAAGTAGAGGGGAACAGCCATGTTTTTAAGGATTTCCGGAATGCCAAAAGATTAGGAGTTGCCCGAATGCTAGCTGGAAGGGAGTTCCAAAGTTTGGCTGCCAGAAAGCCAAACGAATGACCCCCGGTCCTTGCTTTCATCACTCGAGGGACACATACCAGACCTTGGTGGGCAGAACGCAAAGCACGTCTAGGCAAATACGGCTTCAATAAGCCTGATAGCCCACTGGGGGCATGCTGTCGCAGGATTTTATGGGCAATGCACAGCACCTTAAACTGAATACGGGCTTCAATTGGCAGCCAATGCAGTTTCAAGATCACCCGTGCAGCTGAATGAGACCGTGGGAGTGTCACTAGCATACGGGCTGCCGCGTTTTGGACCCTCTGGAGACGTTTGATACTAGCCTTGTTGGCACCCAGATATGGAGCATTGCCATAGTCAAGCCTCACAAGAATGGAGGCTTGCATGATGGTTTGGTGTACTCTAGGCGGAAAGAAACCAAGCAAAGGCCTCAAACCTCTTAAGAGCCCAAAACAGACATCAGCAACAGCTCTTGTCTGTTTATCAAATGTTAATCCGGAATCGAACCAGACACCCAAGTTTTTTACCGACTCCTTCGTTGACGGTGCAGGTTTTAGATGTTCAGGCCACCACTGCTCTGACCAGAGTCCCTGATCCTTCCCATATAACAAAATCTCGGACTTGCTGGCATTTAATTGAAGGCAATTATCCTTCATCCAGTCCGAGATAACAGTCAAATCCTCTTTAAAATTCTCAAGGCTGGCACGGCATGTTTTTGAGAAGGAAATCACTAACTGAGTGTCGTCTGCATACGACACCAGGGAAAGTCCCCTGCCTCTAGCCACCTCCGCTAATGGACCCACATACAGATTAAATAAAAGTGGGCTCAGGATGGAACCTTGAGGTACGCCCCTACACAGGGCATAGTCCTGCGAATGGAAGGGCGGCACAGATACCTGGAATGATCGCCCCGCCAAGAAGGATCGAATCCACTCCAGGGCATCACCTCTGACTCCAACTGTCCAGAGCCGTTGGAGAAGGAGCGCATGGGACACCCTATCAAAAGCGGCACTTAGATCCAATAGGACCAAGGCCGCAGAGTCCCCTTCATCCAACCGGCTTCTGATGGTTTCCGTGACAGCGAGGAGAGCAGATTCAGTACTATGACGTGGGTGAAACCCATGTTTGGACGGGTCAAAAATATTATGATCGTCGAAGTGTTTTGACAGAATGGAATTAACATGGGCCTCCACCACCTTCGCCATAAAAGGGAGCTGAGAGATGGGGCGGTAGTTGCCCGGGTCATCTGGGTCAAGTGAGGGCTTTTTTAATAATGGAATAATTTTTGCATGCTTCCATACCCTTGGGACAGAGGCTGACTTCAGTGAAAGGTTGACCAGTTCAAGAGCCACTGGGGCAATAGGAGTCTGGAGTTGGCGGAAGTAAGTTGCTGCCATAGGATCAGCTGGTGAGCCTGATTTAATTTTGACACTTAGAGTCTCAAACTCCAAGGGCGACAGCAGTGGAAAAGATGTCAGGCCCTTGTTCAAACTGGCAATTGGCCCCATCAGCACAGCATCCTCATTGGGGAGATTCCCTGTGGAGAGACCTTGATAGATCAACTCCACTTTGCTCTCAAAGTGGAGTGCTAAGACCTCACAATGATGGTTAGAGGCTACAGAGGAGGAGTTAGTCGTACCTGTGCTCCTCACGTTTTTTAATAACTTGAAGATGGTCTTGGTCGGGTTGGAGCTAGTTAAGATTTTATTAGCAACAAACTCTGCCCGCGATTTGTGGATGAGCTTTTAGGCTGTGATTCTAGAAAAGCAGCTGGTGGATTTCCGTCTTCCATAATTTCTCTGTAGGTAAAAGGTTTGCACTGTTCTCCAACAAGAGACAGTCTAAAAGTGACTGGGTGTGGACTTTTGAAGAAGTTGGGTGTTGTTGAACATAATCCAATAAGAATGAAGTCTTTCCTTTTCCCAGTACGCAAATGTGCGGATTTCGTTGCAGATAAGCAGATTTGCTGCAATGTTAAAACAGTTTATTTGTGCACGGAGGTATTTAGACAAAATATCACAAAATAATTTCATCATACCAAAATATTGTATCTAAAATATCATGATATAGAAATATCGTCTGCAAGAATATCGGCCAAGAATATACATTTTAAGGTAAGTAATTTCAATTTTGAAAAATATCGTAGTCATTGACATCATTTACAAAAAGATAGTTGCTTTTCATATTGATTTTTAATTATTAGGATATATTTTAGTATATATTTTAATTGTATATGTTACAAAAGTTTTGTATAATTATTGTTTATGTTTTTTAATATAGTTTCTTCAAATTGTTTAGCAGTTATTACATTTACTTTAGTAAATATTTCTTATGTTTAGTACTGTAGTGGGATTTGGGGTTTAAAGGGGTACAGGGTGGAAAGTAAATAAATAATTAATGATTTTTTAATTATTAATAAACATTTAATTAATTATGTTAATTGTGTAATTAATATTTTAATGTTACATTTTAGGTGCGGGTTGTGGATTGTGTATGGTTATAGGGTGGGAAGTAAATTAATTATAATTAAGTAACGAGTAATCTTGAATTATTATTAATTAAATGATAAATATTTATGTTAATTCTGTAATACTGTTTTTTTAAGTGAAGTTTCAGGTGCAGGTTATTGATTTTATATGGGTACAGAGTGGGAATTATTTTAATTACAATTAATTAATAATTGATGTTTAATAATAATAATGCATTAATAGGTAGTTAAATATGTATATTGTGTGATATATATATATTTTTTGGGGGGTGGCGGTCCCCAGGGTCATTATTAGCTCCAGGAGGGCCCCGTCCTTTTTTGTCATTTGTCCCAGGTTGCAGGTTTAAAAAAATGCTTGTTTAGCCCTGGAGAGTCCCCACCCCCAAGAGGCCTAGGGGGTCAGGGTGTTCCTACCCAGCCCCCTTTTCTTGTTTTTTTAAAACCTTTTTTCTGTGACTTGGTTCAACCGAGTGACAAGGTTGCTACCAACACTTCCTGGTTTGAAGTGTTGGCAGCTAATCAGATGTACAACTGGAAATTGCTTTACATTTCTCTGCAATTACTGAACAGATTTACACCAATTCACAAAAAGGTCACTTTATGGATAAGCAGCTCCCTTTCTGTCAAATTTGGAGTAATTCTTTTCAGCAATTTAGGCTGTAGCTTTGTATAAAGTTCCTATGGAGACCATCATGGTGAAAACGTGGACCCCTCCTTTTTTCTCGCCCCCCACTTGACGATCACCCCAAAACTTTCAATACAGTAGCGGAAGTGAGTGTCAAACTTGTTTTGAACAGTTTGCAAGTATTCTTCAAACGATGCGAAAGTTATTGACAATTGAAAAATTCGCTCTTCCTGGAGAAACTACATCCTAACTATATCTACCTACTGGCAACCACCAGTAGATAATATGTATATATATTATATCACAGCACAGAAGTAATGTAACAAAGCCCAACTCAATGGCATTCAGGCCTTTTATTATGAATAAAGTTGGTAGCATGTTCATTTCCTCATGGGTTTTGGCTACTAAATAAGCCTTGATCACAGGTGAGCAAAATCCATGTGCTTTATATCATGATGAACACGTGACCTCTGGTAACATCCTATAGGCACCACAATGCATCAGTAATATCCTTGTAAAGTTGGAGACCAGTGATCAAATGGACAGCGTTTAGATGACACAGTCTACAAATAATATTTCCTCAGCATGCATGTGATTAAAATAACAGTCACAATTATTTTCCAAATATATTCTTGACCTTGCTCATATCCTGCTGTTTGGAGACTTTGTGTGGGATATATATATATATATATATACAGCAATGGACAAATCTTTACATTCGTTCGAAAATATAATGCTGTAAAAAGGCAAGAATTCAGCAGGAAAGGTATAACAACAGTGCCACAACAAGCAACAGCCACCAATGTAAGAGCGAGTGGGAAAGACGAATTATCAAGTGCAGAATCAGTTTCTTTGACAAGTGATTCTAGTTTTGACTCAGATTTTTCCAGGCAGAAAGCTCCAACGAAATTAAACCTTGAACAGGAAATGGATTTTGTTAGTGGAAGAGAGGCTGCAGACATTGAGACCGAGGCAGCAAAAGAAGCAGATAAAAAAAGAAAGAACAAGCGAAGACGAGAGAGGAGACGAGAGAGGAGACGCAAGTGCAGACAAAAATAAAAAAAATAAGAAAAAAAGCACTTGGCAGAGGAAACGGCAGTGATAAATAACAGCATTGTCAATTTATCCACAGTTGTTTTAACCAAAGCAGAGGAGCAACTACTATTGTTGGGCTTAAATTATTGCCCTGCCAGAGCTTTAATTACACAAATACTCTCATTGATGTTTTTTGCTTTATTAGAAAATGTATCATATGAAACTGGAATATGCAAATCTAATAAAGAAACTTGGCAACAATAATGAAATTGTGATAAAGAACTCAGGTAAAGGAGGACATTTGGTTATTTGGCCCAAGAAGGATTATATCAAAGAGGCCAATAGACAAATATGTGACAGAAATTGTTATGAAAAAACAACGCACAAGGAATATTTGAAAGCTAAAGAGGCTCTGTATAAGCTACTGTCATTATGGCGCAGGGAGGGACTGATTTCCAGTGATGAATTCAAATTTATGAACAATGAGTTCCCAGTCCTCCCTGTCTTGTATCTGATTCCAAAGATTCATAAGGAAATAATACCAGTACCTGGAAGACCGATTATATCAGCCATCAAAAGCGCCGGGGAACAAGTGAGTCAGTATATTGATTTTTTCCTTCAGGATCTAGTCAAAGAATTACCCAGCTATGTGAAAAATACAAGTGACTTTTTAGAAAAAATTAAAGACCTTTGCTGGAGTGCTGACATGTTGCTTATTACATCAGATTTTTAGTCTCTGTATACGAGTATTAATCATATACAAGGAATGGCTGCTGTTGAACATTTTTTGTCAAGTAGATCGTGTGAATATCATGAGCATAACAAGGCTATTATTAAGCTTATTGAGTGGTGTTTAAATAACAACTTTTTCCTGTTTGGGAAGGAGTTGTATAAACAACTCAGAGGAGTGACAATGGGTTCCTGTTTCTCCCCCAGTTATGCGTGTTTACACGTAGGCTGGTGGGAGGAACAGGTCCTAAAAAAACAGCACAAAACATGGGTCAAAGAAAAAATAATCTGTTATCTCCGATACATAGATGATATTTTCATTCTATGGCAAGGGGAAGAATCGGAGGCCCAAAACTTTGTGCAGGCGATTAATCAGAATTCCCTCAATCTCCACATCTCACATTAATAAAACAAGTGTGGAATTTTTGGATGTGAAGATATATATCAAGGATGAGAGAATAGAAACAACACTGTTTAGAAAGCCCATGGCTGGAAATGCCACGCTACATGCCACCAGTCTGCATCCAAAACATCTAATTGCCAGTATCCCTTTTGGAGAGATTTTATGATTAAAGCGTATATGCAGTACTAAAATGGATTTTGAATGTTGCCTCAATGATGTGATTAAAAGACTTAAGGCACGCGGTTACTCTGACAGTATATTACAACAGGCAATTGAAAAGGCCGAATTAAGACCTTGAGAGAGCCTTTTCAAAGTCAGTGAATCTTAAGAAGCAGCTGTTGAATCCGATTTGGCCACAGGGAAAGAGATTGCAAATAATAACAGTCCAAGATTAATAACAACATATAGCAATGAAGAAAAAAGATCAGAGCAATTGTGAAGAAGAATTGGCCGGTCTTGCTGACTGATGCTGTACTTAATCCAAGGCTTTCTAGCACCCCTACCATAACTTTTAGGAAAGCAAGGAATATGGGTACGGTGTTAGACAAGAGCAGTCCTGAAACAATCTCCAATACTATGTGGCTTAATCCAGCACATGGATTCCGTAAATGTACCAGCTGCAGAGCGTGCAAATTTGGGGTGAATACCACCCATTATCTACCTCCGTTCAGCACGCAAGATGTGGCAATTACTGGGTGCCATAATTGCAAAACAGAATTTGCTGTGTATGTCCTGACATGCACCTGTGGCTTAAACTACATTGGTAGCACTAAGCTGCAGGTGCACGTCAGGATTTTACAACATCTTCGTGCTATTCTGCACAGTGATCCCACCTATTCGGTAGCACGTCATTTTAAGAGGAGTCATAACAATGACGTTGCCTGTTTGAAATATTTTGGAAAGGGGCGACCATTCGGTCCCCCCGAACGTATGGTGGAGTACCACGATCCCCCCGGGAAGCCATCTTGGGCGGGAGGCGAGTCTCGGCTGGTATGCCCGAAGCGGCGTGGCCGGGGCGCGCCTTTTTCCCGCCCTGGAGTGGGTTGTCCTAGACACTGACACACTCAGCCACGCCCTCGGGGGCGGGCGGGGGCGGGTTGACGCCCGCCCCGAAGACGGATAAAAGAAGCAACACGCCAAGAAAACATCCTCTTGTTCCTGTGCTCTGAAGCTGCACCTCCCCACTGCACGTGAGCTCAAGACGGAACGAAGAGCCAATTTTGAGCGTTGTAATCTTTCTTTTTGTCTTACAGATATCCCGTCTGGGAATGCCTAAGAAAGTCGAAAAGCGGGTCAGTACCGATCAGATGCTCCGCATGCTCATGAAGGAGGTAGCCGATTTGAAGAAGCAGATGGCGGCTAAGAACGGGGAGGGAGGACCGAAACGGCCTTTGCCGGGAGTAGTCCCCGGTGGGAGAGGCAAGAGGTCCAGAAAGGGGGCGATTGGGGGTGAAACTCCGGTCCCTGATACCCCACTTGAGGAGCCAACCCCGGTGCCGAAGGGGGGGAATCCGATCCCCGTGGTGGTCACCCCCGTGACCAGGGAAGATATGCCTCCCGAGTTAGCGGCACAATTGGCAGCGTGGTTGGGAAAAGATAACGAGGGCACCACGGCTGATGACTCCCGGGCAGTAATGAGACAACTGCGTGACTCTAGGGAGGCTGGGAAGACACCAGCTTCTGTTACCCCGCCAGTTACGACGGCGGAGAATGCAACAGGCCCAGTTTCGGCGGCAAATGCAGCGTCTAGTTCAGGTAAGCGGCCATTGCCGATCGCGGGGGAAGGGTCTGTACCTTCACGAAGGGAGAAGGTGGCTCAGCATGTTCCACTGGAACTTAAGGAAAAGATTTGGGCGAATAAGTATGTTAATATTTTTTCTTTGCTTACCGACCATTACGAGATGGAGCATGTTAAGAGCCAAAAGGAGCTCATGCATCCGAGTGTTTGGCGCGCAAAAATGGCCGCCTTTAAGGTTGACGAAAACATTGGTACTTGGGGCAGAGCGTGGGGCATTTTTACCTCCATCATGGGTGAGCGCAGGCCCGAGTTGCTGACCGAATTGCCTATTTATCAAGCGCGTATCATGGAGTACTCCGTAGCGTATGGGGGCAATCAGTGGTTCTGCTATGACAATGTTTTTAGAAAAGCTAAGGAACATGACCCAGTGTTGACTTGGGATTGTTACGACTCCGTGTCATGGCAAAAAATGGAGAGTACTGGAATGTTAAAAGTACCATTGTCGGGGAATAGCGGGGGTGAATCTTCCCGCCAATACTCTGGGACACCCTTTCGGACGGGTGCAGGTAGCGAGTACCACTCGAAGACGAGTGGCAACGCAGGTAAAAGGGGGATCTGTTGGAATTTTAACAGAGGTAAATGTACGAGGCCCCAGGGGTCATGCAAGTTCAGACATGAATGTGGGGGGTGTGGGCAGCCATCCCATCCTGAGTCCATGTGCAGAGCCAAAACGGGTGATAACGGTGGTAAGGGAAGCGCCAAACAGGTCTGAAATAGTCCGAGGGGCGGCTTTACCTACTCCGATTGATACCATGGCAATGATTCCTTGGCTCAGTGAATACCCGGATCATGCTTCCGCTGGGGTGTTGCGGAACGGGTTTTCATATGGTTTCCGCATCCCAGTGGGGGATTTTCAGGGTGTAGCTGACTGTACGAATCAACTATCGGTCTTACAGCATTCGGCTGTGGTACAGGCAAAGATTGGGAAGGAGGTGACTCGAGGTCGTGTCGCCGGTCCATTTGACTTGCCACCGGTTGATAATTTTGTTTGTTCCCCTCTAGGGGTGGTCCCCAAGAAGGACCCGGGTGAGTTTCGGCTGATACATAACTTGTCGGCCCCACGTGGTCTTTCCGTGAATGATGCGATAGACCCGGAAGTGTGTTCGGTGCGGTACGCATCTTTCGATGAGGCCGTCGCCATGTTGCATCGCCTGGGGCCCGGGGCGCTGATGGCAAAATCAGATATCGAGTCAGCGTTCCGGTTGCTCCCGGTACACCCAGACGATCAGCGTCTCCTTGGTTTTAGGTTTCAGGGTCGCTATTACATGGATAGATGTATGCCAATGGGGTGTTCTATATCTTGTGCCTATTTTGAAATGTTCAGTTGTTTTTTGCAATGGGTCTTCACAAAGGAGACGGGTTTTCAACATGTTATGCATTATCTCGATGATTTTTTGTTCTTGGGGGCAGCCGGGGATCCAGAATGTGGACAGGCTTTAAATGAATTTTGTGTCTTGATGAACCAATTTGGTGTGCCGTTGGCGCCAGGTAAGACCGTGGGTCCCTCGACTTCCCTCGAGTTTCTGGGGATCGAGCTCGACTCGGTAGAGGGTTGTTTTCGACTACCAAGAGTAAAGGTTTTGAAATTCAGGGCATGCCTCGAAACATGTATCAGTGCGACTAAAGTAAAACTGCATCAATTACAACAAGTGGTGGGCCAGTTGAATTTTGCCCTGAGAGTAATGCCGATGGCCCGCCCCTTTTCCCGATCAATTGCACAAGCCATGGTCGGCCTGAAGGAGGGTCATCACCGCACGAGGCTCTCGGCTGAGGTTCGCCAGGATATGCGCATTTGGTTGGCATTTCTTGCGGATTTCAATGGTCGAATTGTCTGGATGAAACCAGCGGTGTCCTCTGAGGAGCTGGGGCTGTGGACCGATTCGGCGGGGAGTATAGGTTTTGGCGCCATATTCGGCACACAATGGACGGCTCAAAAATGGCCGCCATGGTGGCATGAGTACGGATTGACAAGGAACATTGCTTTTCTAGAACTTTTCCCTATTTTGGTGGCCCTGAAAACTTGGCCTGAGGGGTTCCGGGATCAGTCTGTGGTATTTTGGTCTGACAACATGACCGTGGTAGAGTGCATCAATAGCCAGGCAGCACGTTGCAAATGGATGCTGAGACTGCTTAAAGAAATTGTGTTATTGTGCATGCAGTTGAATGTGCTCTTTAGGGCAAGACATGTACAGGGGGTATTGAACCAAGCGGCTGATGCGCTTTCTCGTTTCCGTATGCAGGCCTTCTGGGGTTTTCTGCCCACAGCGGACCCGGTGGCAGCTCCCTTTCCCGAAGCTCTCTGGTCTCTCGGTGCCCCGAACTACAAAACCTCGTGGGAGAGAGTTTAGCGCCCAGGACAAGGAAGGCATACGAAGGGGCGTTCCGTTCCTATTGGTCCTTTTTGGGTTCTGCTAGGGGGGAGCTTTGGGGCCAGGAGGAGCTTGTCGTTAAATTTTTGCTGTCTTTACATCAGGCAGGCAAATCAGTAGCTACGGCCCAGAGGCATCGGGCCGCCATTTCCTTTATGGCAAAGGCTCATGGGATCCGGGACCCGACAGCGTCTTTCGTAGTCCAGAAAGCGCTACGGGGGTGGCAACGCCTGGAGGGTCGCAAAGCAGATGAGAGGCGCCCGATAGGTCTGGCGAGGTTGGCCCTGTTATTTTCCGTACTCCCGGCAACATGTTCATCACAGTATGAGACAGTGTTATTCCGAGCCGCTTTTGCGCTAGCATTCCATGGGGCTATGCGGGTAAGCGAACTAGTGGCGAGGAACAAGCGGGATACGATGGGGGGATTGTGCCAAGAGCACGTTCAGGTCAAGGGGGAGACAATGACTGTCTCGTTTGTCAGGTCCAAAACCGATCAGGGTGCGTTTGGGGACTGCATAATCATACAGAGGATTCCCGGGTCCTCCATGTGCCCTGTGGTTTGCGTAGAGGAATATTTAGCGCAGAGAGTGGCATCATGGGGGGGGACCTTTTTGAGACACGCTGACACCACCCCACTGACAAGGTTTCAGTTCCAGCGGGTGCTTGCGATGTCAATTTCGGCCGCGGGCTTGAACCCCGGAGAGTTTGGGACCCATTCTTTTCGGATAGGGGCTGCTACAGAGGCTACAGCCAGGGGTCTGAGTGTGGAGGAAGTAAAACGCGTTGGGCGTTGGTCCTCGAACTGTTATAAAAGGTATGTGCGGTTGCACATGTTATGAAGCTGTAATGATGTACTCACGCTTCTTGTTTTGTTTGGCTTTCAGTTGCGCAAGCCTACGAGGCGGGGCGGACTGTGCAGTCGACCCGACACATGTGGACCAGCGGTCAGACATCACCGGCTGTGAAAAAGGAGGTGTGGGTCGTGGGCCACTCATACGTGAGGCGAGCCGCGGACGTATTCAAAGCAGGTGACATGATTCACGTGGCTGGGGAATACGGGTACAGTGTGTCCTTCTACGGAAAGGGCGGGCTCTGTATTGACCAGTTTCAATCCTTTTTTGAGGGTTTGTTAGGGCGGACAAGGTCACCGCCGTCTATAATCATAGTCCATCTTGGGGGCAACGATCTGGTGGCCACTGGTAGACGACTTCTTCTTGAGGCAATGATTTCCACAGTAAGTTGGTTGGCAAGGAGAGTTCCAGGGTGCACAATTGCATGGTCCCACATGATCCCACGAAAGGTGTGGCGGGGGCGATTTCTGTTTCTGCTCTGAATCATTCAGTAAGGAAAATAAATAACAAAGTGAGTAGATTGTTTCGTTCAAATACTCTGCATTCTGTGTCGCATGGTTGTATCAGAGGGGACAGTATGTATTTGGGGGACGGTGTTCATTTGTCCCGGGTGGGGAATGAGTTACTCATAGGAGACATCATAGCTTGGTTAAAGAGTTTATATTATGACCTTTAGGCAGGAGTTTTTGTGGGGGGTCCGGATAGCCGGTCAACTATCCGGCCTGTGGCGGTAAGGTCATGATCGGTGAGCAGTAATTGGAAGATCCCTATGTGGGGGCGTCACCCATTACGGATGGGAGCGCTCGGGGGAGGTGGCCATTGGCCCCTCAACGGGGAGGCGGTCCCGTCTAAGGATAGGCCGCCGGAAGGAAAGGAAAGGTGGTCAAGGCCCCTTCCTGGATAGGAGGGGCTACGGGCCCTCCTGGGGAATTTCCCGGGGCCAGGACATCTGCGACGGCAGATGGGTAAGTTGGTTGTGTGGGGTTCGGGAGGGGGTTTACGCTACCTCTTAGACACCTCACACGAGTCCTCGGACGACCGTTAAATGGCGTCGAGTTCATTGGGGCCCCCGTCAAGTCAAAGGGAAATTGGTAGATGCACTTGAGGTACGCCTCTGTGCGGTTGGTCCTCTCACAAGTGAGGGTTGTATTTCTGGTTTAGGGATCTGACACCGGTTACGACCTTGCCGTTGGCCCTTAACGTTAGGATGTACAATTTCAAGTCAAATGTTTTGTAGGATGTTGGATCGGCTAGGAGAATCTTTGTATTGGAGATCTGTGAAGGTTAGCCAAACATCGTAATGTGGAAATGAAATTGTACATAATATGAAACTGTTATTTTAATGTTTTTGATTTTGTTTCATATTTTAATAAATACGGCCGGGAGGGTCACTCCCTCCCGCCTTCCAAAAGTTCAGAACCGTTTCGGTTTCCCATTCTTGGGGATTGTGTCGAGAGGGGGTGGCGGGTATCTCAGCCATATGGAAAGGGGTGACCATTCGGTCCCCCCGAACGTATGGTGGAGTACCACGATCCCCCCGGGAAGCCATCTTGGGCGGGAGGCGAGTCTCGGCTGGTATGCCCGAAGCGGCGTGGCCGGGGCGCGCCTTTTTCCCGCCCTGGAGTGGGTTGTCCTAGACACTGACACACTCAGCCACGCCCTCGGGGGCGGGCGGGGGCGGGTTGACGCCCGCCCCGAAGACGGATAAAAGAAGCAACACGCCAAGAAAACATCCTCTTGTTCCTGTGCTCTGAAGCTGCACCTCCCCACTGCACGTGAGCTCAAGACGGAACGAAGAGCCAATTTTGACCCACCCACCAGCCCCTGAGGACAGCTAGTCGTTTTGAAATAAAGTTTTGATGTGGTAACTTGATTTTCTTACAGGTTGTGACGGTTGTTGTGATAATTTTTTGAGTATGCAATAAAGATGGTCAATTTCAGAATGTGGTGCAAATAAAGGATTTTGCAGTGGTGTTGATCAGTAATCATGCTTTCAATAGGCTATAATTGTTCGTGATTTAGTAATTTAGGTAGATTTGTCGTATTTATTGTCGGGCGGTAAGGTCATGATCGGTGAGCAGTAATTGGAAGATCCCTATGTGGGGGCGTCACCCATTACGGATGGGAGCGCTCGGGGGAGGTGGCCATTGGCCCCTCAACGGGGAGGCGGTCCCGTCTAAGGATAGGCCGCCGGAAGGAAAGGAAAGGTGGTCAAGGCCCCTTCCTGGATAGGAGGGGCTACGGGCCCTCCTGGGGAATTTCCCGGGGCCAGGACATCTGCGACGGCAGATGGGTAAGTTGGTTGTGTGGGGTTCGGGAGGGGGTTTACGCTACCTCTTAGACACCTCACACGAGTCCTCGGACGACCGTTAAATGGCGTCGAGTTCATTGGGGCCCCCGTCAAGTCAAAGGGAAATTGGTAGATGCACTTGAGGTACGCCTCTGTGCGGTTGGTCCTCTCACAAGTGAGGGTTGTATTTCTGGTTTAGGGATCTGACACCGGTTACGACCTTGCCGTTGGCCCTTAACGTTAGGATGTACAATTTCAAGTCAAATGTTTTGTAGGATGTTGGATCGGCTAGGAGAATCTTTGTATTAGAGATCTGTGAAGGTTAGCCAAACATCGTAATGTGGAAATGAAATTGTACATAATATGAAACTGTTATTTTAATGTTTTTGATTTTGTTTCATATTTTAATAAATACGGCCGGGAGGGTCACTCCCTCCCGCCTTCCAAAAGTTCAGAACCGTTTCGGTTTCCCATCCTTGGGGATTGTGTCGAGAGGGGGTGGCGGGTATCTCAGCCATATGTGGTAGGGGCAATCCCTAAACCATGTAGGGGCAGGAACTGTGAGCGCCAGTTGCGTCAATTCGAAACCAAGATGATATTGGAGTTTGATAGCAAATGGCCTAACGGGTTAAATTATACTGAAGAATTGCATCATTTCTTGTAGATCTTGAGGTTCCCCTGTTTCCATTTTCTGAAAGTAGTGATACAGATTTTGTCCCTGATACAACGAGAAATAATAAAGGTCAATGAAGTGTTGGGAGATAGATACATTCGCAATTCTTTGCTTGATAAATAGGTTCCCTAATATCTATGCATACTAAATGATGATTCTCTTATGGTAACATGTTCTGTATAGCTTTGATAGCATACTTGATGTAAATAATATGTATATCACCTCCCTTTGCACTTATTTTACCGATATGATGATATTTAAAATGCTATTTAAATGGTTTTAACACTTTTACCCCCAAAAATTGGTTTATTATTGTTAACAATATTGATAGATGTTATTTATCATACGGTTTGCACTTTCCAAGCTTATTTTGCACAAATTTTGCACAGTGAACTTGTTGCTTTTGCTATATTTTGCACATGAACTCCAAATGCAATATACAGCCATTACAAGCCTCATGTAAGAAACATATATGTGTTATCAGCTTTTCTGTATTTATACAGTAATGAAACCCAGTAGTATTCTAAAAAAATTATGTGGGTTGAACATCTGTGCAACAAACGATGAACTGTATTTATACAGTCATATACAATCTTTTAAGCTTTAAAGAAGTATATATATCTCTTTTTGATGTATTTTGCACAGTATAAATTATGTTCATATCTTCTTCATTTATAAATAACCCTATATTTAAACAGTGATTTTACATGATGGAAAGTGCTGTTATATATATATGTATGTTTATAGACATATATTTCGGAGTTCAGAATATTTTCTCACTTTTTATGGTCACATGACTGAATCACGTGTTGTTTGTGGGAGTGCACTTTAAAGCATTTAAATCTTTCCATTTCACTGTGACCGATGTGTGATCAAGGGCTTTCGCACCCGAAAGGCGTCACTGCTGGAACTTGGCAAATTAAGAAAACATCTTGCCTCATTAAAGTGGTTCCTTCGCCTGCTTCGCTGGTTTTGTAAAGCTGGATGGGGTTTGGAGTGTTATTCGTTGAATATATATATATATATTCGCTGAAAAAACCATAGGTTTCACACACGTTATAGTTAAAAATTTGCATTTAAAAAACCTTAGAAATTCACTGAAAAATCTATAGGTTTCACACGTTATAGTTAGCTGGACATTTCACTCATACAAAACCATTGAAATTCCCCCGTTATAGTTAGTTCAGTTAACTATAACTTGCGCGCCCGCAATGCACTGCTGATGACGTCACATATTACATCACTCATGACATGGTCAGTGACATCACTCATGAAATCACTGATGACATATCAAATGACATCACTGATTTTGTGAGGTTTTTTAAATGCTAATTCCTAACTATAATGTGTGTGAAACCTATGGTTTTTTCAGTGAATTTCAAAGGTTTTGTAAATGATCATTTTTAAATTCATTAATTGTTGCACCAGGAGGCTGCATTGCAGAGAGCTGTAATGAGGCCACACCCCTTTTTTAATGAGGCCATGCCCCTTTTTACACCTCTCTGCAACACAGCACCCTGGCGCGTTTGCAGAGGGGGAACTAATTCCCCTTGCATACTGGGGGTCCCTGGTGGCCAACTAGCCCACCAGGAGCCTCCAGTATGTGCCAGAGAGGTGTAAAATAATTACTTTGCCCCGGGGGTGGCAGTCCCCAGGACAGTGTGGGGGGGATTGGGGCCCCCACACTTCTTTTTCACTATGCCCCCGGGATTTGCCCTCCCCCCGGAGAGTAATTTGAAAAAAAGCCGGCTGTTTTTTACCCCGTGATTTTGTGAAGAAAAAAAAAATGTTTTGCCTTGGGGGTCCTTGTGGGACCCCATGAGCGGGTTCTAGGGGGTCAGGGTGTTTCTACCCTGCCCCCTTTTTGTGTTCTACACGTTTGTTTTTCTGCTTTCTTGTGCCTCGGTCTACTGAGCACAAGATGGCTGCCAACACTTCCTGGTTTGGAGTGTTGACAGCCAATGAGCATTCAGCTCGTGCTCGGAAAGGTACACGTACGTACGCGTACGTAAGCGTACAGGACCGCGTAGCGTACGTACGCTTACCCCGCGATTTTTTGACAAAGAAAACAATGTTTTTTGGGCCTAGGGGGTCAGGGTGTTTCTACCCTGCCCCCTTTTTGTGTTCTGCACGTTTGCTTTTCTGTTTTCTTGTGCCTCAGTATACTGAGGCACAAGATGGCTGCCAACACTTCCTGGTTTGGAGTGTTGACAGACAGTTGGCAGCCAATCAGCATGCAGCTCGTGCAGGGACCTGATCGCGTACTGTACGCGTACGGTAAGCGCCTCTAGATATATCTATGATTTTACTTATGATTTTCTCAGGAACTACTGAACGGATTCACACCATTTAACAAAAAGGGTCATCTGTGAACCGAACTCTACCTCTCTGCCAAATTTGCTGTAATTCCGTTCAGCCGTTCGGCTGTAGCCCTGGCTAAAGCTCCTATGAAAAATTGCAAATGAGGGTGAGAGAGTGGATCTATATTTGAAAATATAGGCCTGTAAGGGTGCATGAAGGTTACTGAAAATTGGCTTTTGTGTGTGTAGCAGTATAACTTAGATCCTATGTACTCCCTACCTTAGAGATGTTTATATGTGGGAGAAGAGCAGCTTTACACTTGTAAAGTATCAATATTTCTAATAAATACATTGCCAGGTACCTTGGAATGTTGAACTGTAGCCGCTATTTAAAACAAAAGTAGATAAAAATAAGTTAGCATGTCATCTTCAAAACAAAGCATTATAACATTAAATTTTTCTTAAATTATAACACTGTAATATAATGTGATAAAAATATCACTTTCCATTTTTACTGTTCTCAGCTTTCATGCTTTCATGCTCATTCACCATACACAGTGGTCTGTATGTAGCGCCATCTTCAAACAGTGGATTGTACAACAACAAAAAGTGCACAGTACATCACTGTAAATATGTTATTATGCTTTACACTCACTACAATTTGCTAATTAGTTGTTTCACCTATATTTACCCTACTAGTTAAAATAAATGGATCTTGAAACGTTTTCTATTATTAAACCTGGTACTGTACTATGAAGAAATATACACCATACTTGATTCCTGGACACGGTTTTTTGAATATTATCCCTACTAGGCCAAATGATGTGCAAAAGAGAAATTGTCTATGCTGATGCAATCCAATCCAGAGTAGTTTTCAGCATGTCACCCCCAATAGGCTGAGTGATGTCCTTAGAATTTTGGTTGAAGAAATAAGAGGTAAGAATGTTGGAGTTTGGGTCATATTTTAATAAATACGGCCGGGAGGGTCACTCCCTCCCGCCTTCCAAAAGTTCAGAACCGTTTCGGTTTCCCATCCTTGGGGATTGTGTCGAGAGGGGGTGGCGGGTATCTCAGCCATATGGAAAGGGGCGACCATTCGGTCCCCCCGAACGTATGGTGGAGTACCACGATCCCCCCGGGAAGCCATCTTGGGCGGGAGGCGAGTCTCGGCTGGTATGCCCGAAGCGGCGTGGCCGGGGCGCGCCTTTTTCCCGCCCTGGAGTGGGTTGTCCTAGACACTGACACACTCAGCCACGCCCTCGGGGGCGGGCGGGGGCGGGTTGACGCCCGCCCCGAAGACGGATAAAAGAAGCAACACGCCAAGAAAACATCCTCTTGTTCCTGTGCTCTGAAGCTGCACCTCCCCACTGCACGTGAGCTCAAGACGGAACGAAGAGCCAATTTTGACCCACCCACCAGCCCCTGAGGACAGCTAGTCGTTTTGAAATAAAGTTTTGATGTGGTAACTTGATTTTCTTACAGGTTGTGACGGTTGTTGTGATAATTTTTTGAGTATGCAATAAAGATGGTCAATTTCAGAATGTGGTGCAAATAAAGGATTTTGCAGTGGTGTTGATCAGTAATCATGCTTTCAATAGGCTATAATTGTTCGTGATTTAGTAATTTAGGTAGATTTGTCGTATTTATTGTCGGGCGGTAAGGTCATGATCGGTGAGCAGTAATTGGAAGATCCCTATGTGGGGGCGTCACCCATTACGGATGGGAGCGCTCGGGGGAGGTGGCCATTGGCCCCTCAACGGGGAGGCGGTCCCGTCTAAGGATAGGCCGCCGGAAGGAAAGGAAAGGTGGTCAAGGCCCCTTCCTGGATAGGAGGGGCTACGGGCCCTCCTGGGGAATTTCCCGGGGCCAGGACATCTGCGACGGCAGATGGGTAAGTTGGTTGTGTGGGGTTCGGGAGGGGGTTTACGCTACCTCTTAGACACCTCACACGAGTCCTCGGACGACCGTTAAATGGCGTCGAGTTCATTGGGGCCCCCGTCAAGTCAAAGGGAAATTGGTAGATGCACTTGAGGTACGCCTCTGTGCGGTTGGTCCTCTCACAAGTGAGGGTTGTATTTCTGGTTTAGGGATCTGACACCGGTTACGACCTTGCCGTTGGCCCTTAACGTTAGGATGTACAATTTCAAGTCAAATGTTTTGTAGGATGTTGGATCGGCTAGGAGAATCTTTGTATTAGAGATCTGTGAAGGTTAGCCAAACATCGTAATGTGGAAATGAAATTGTACATAATATGAAACTGTTATTTTAATGTTTTTGATTTTGTTTCATATTTTAATAAATACGGCCGGGAGGGTCACTCCCTCCCGCCTTCCAAAAGTTCAGAACCGTTTCGGTTTCCCATCCTTGGGGATTGTGTCGAGAGGGGGTGGCGGGTATCTCAGCCATATGTGGTAGGGGCAATCCCTAAACCATGTAGGGGCAGGAACTGTGAGCGCCAGTTGCGTCAACTCGAAACCAAGATGATATTGGAGTTTGATAGCAAATGGCCTAACGGGTTAAATTATACTGAAGAATTGCATCATTTCTTGTAGATCTTGAGGTTCCCCTGTTTCCATTTTCTGAAAGTAGTGATACAGATTTTGTCCCTGATACAACGAGAAATAATAAAGGTCAATGAAGTGTTGGGAGATAGATACATTCGCAATTCTTTGCTTGATAAATAGGTTCCCTAATATCTATGCATACTAAATGATGATTCTCTTATGGTAACATGTTCTGTATAGCTTTGATAGCATACTTGATGTAAATAATATGTATATCACCTCCCTTTGCACTTATTTTACCGATATGATGATATTTAAAATGCTATTTAAATGGTTTTAACACTTTTACCCCCAAAAATTGGTTTATTATTGTTAACAATATTGATAGATGTTATTTATCATACGGTTTGCACTTTCCAAGCTTATTTTGCACAAATTTTGCACAGTGAACTTGTTGCTTTTGCTATATTTTGCACATGAACTCCAAATGCAATATACAGCCATTACAAGCCTCATGTAAGAAACATATATGTGTTATCAGCTTTTCTGTATTTATACAGTAATGAAACCCAGTAGTATTCTAAAAAAATTATGTGGGTTGAACATCTGTGCAACAAACGATGAACTGTATTTATACAGTCATATACAATCTTTTAAGCTTTAAAGAAGTATATATATCTCTTTTTGATGTATTTTGCACAGTATAAATTATGTTCATATCTTCTTCATTTATAAATAACCCTATATTTAAACAGTGATTTTACATGATGGAAAGTGCTGTTATATATATATGTATGTTTATAGACATATATTTCGGAGTTCAGAATATTTTCTCACTTTTTATGGTCACATGACTGAATCACGTGTTGTTTGTGGGAGTGCACTTTAAAGCATTTAAATCTTTCCATTTCACTGTGACCGATGTGTGATCAAGGGCTTTCGCACCCGAAAGGCGTCACTGCTGGAACTTGGCAAATTAAGAAAACATCTTGCCTCATTAAAGTGGTTCCTTCGCCTGCTTCGCTGGTTTTGTAAAGCTGGATGGGGTTTGGAGTGTTATTCGTTGAATATATATATATATATTCGCTGAAAAAACCATAGGTTTCACACACGTTATAGTTAAAAATTTGCATTTAAAAAACCTTAGAAATTCACTGAAAAATCTATAGGTTTCACACGTTATAGTTAGCTGGACATTTCACTCATACAAAACCATTGAAATTCCCCCGTTATAGTTAGTTCAGTTAACTATAACTTGCGCGCCCGCAATGCACTGCTGATGACGTCACATATTACATCACTCATGACATGGTCAGTGACATCACTCATGAAATCACTGATGACATATCAAATGACATCACTGATTTTGTGAGGTTTTTTAAATGCTAATTCCTAACTATAATGTGTGTGAAACCTATGGTTTTTTCAGTGAATTTCAAAGGTTTTGTAAATGATCATTTTTAAATTCATTAATTGTTGCACCAGGAGGCTGCATTGCAGAGAGCTGTAATGAGGCCACACCCCTTTTTTAATGAGGCCATGCCCCTTTTTACACCTCTCTGCAACACAGCACCCTGGCGCGTTTGCAGAGGGGGAACTAATTCCCCTTGCATACTGGGGGTCCCTGGTGGCCAACTAGCCCACCAGGAGCCTCCAGTATGTGCCAGAGAGGTGTAAAATAATTACTTTGCCCCGGGGGTGGCAGTCCCCAGGACAGTGTGGGGGGGATTGGGGCCCCCACACTTCTTTTTCACTATGCCCCCGGGATTTGCCCTCCCCCCGGAGAGTAATTTGAAAAAAAGCCGGCTGTTTTTTACCCCGTGATTTTGTGAAGAAAAAAAAATGTTTTGCCTTGGGGGTCCTTGTGGGACCCCATGAGCGGGTTCTAGGGGGTCAGGGTGTTTCTACCCTGCCCCCTTTTTGTGTTCTACACGTTTGTTTTTCTGCTTTCTTGTGCCTCGGTCTACTGAGCACAAGATGGCTGCCAACACTTCCTGGTTTGGAGTGTTGACAGCCAATGAGCATTCAGCTCGTGCTCGGAAAGGTACACGTACGTACGCGTACGTAAGCGTACAGGACCGCGTAGCGTACGTACGCTTACCCCGCGATTTTTTGACAAAGAAAACAATGTTTTTTGGGCCTAGGGGGTCAGGGTGTTTCTACCCTGCCCCCTTTTTGTGTTCTGCACGTTTGCTTTTCTGTTTTCTTGTGCCTCAGTATACTGAGGCACAAGATGGCTGCCAACACTTCCTGGTTTGGAGTGTTGACAGACAGTTGGCAGCCAATCAGCATGCAGCTCGTGCAGGGACCTGATCGCGTACTGTACGCGTACGGTAAGCGCCTCTAGATATATCTATGATTTTACTTATGATTTTCTCAGGAACTACTGAACGGATTCACACCATTTAACAAAAAGGGTCATCTGTGAACCGAACTCTACCTCTCTGCCAAATTTGCTGTAATTCCGTTCAGCCGTTCGGCTGTAGCCCTGGCTAAAGCTCCTATGAAAAATTGCAAATGAGGGTGAGAGAGTGGATCTATATTTGAAAATATAGGCCTGTAAGGGTGCATGAAGGTTACTGAAAATTGGCTTTTGTGTGTGTAGCAGTATAACTTAGATCCTATGTACTCCCTACCTTAGAGATGTTTATATGTGGGAGAAGAGCAGCTTTACACTTGTAAAGTATCAATATTTCTAATAAATACATTGCCAGGTACCTTGGAATGTTGAACTGTAGCCGCTATTTAAAACAAAAGTAGATAAAAATAAGTTAGCATGTCATCTTCAAAACAAAGCATTATAACATTAAATTTTTCTTAAATTATAACACTGTAATATAATGTGATAAAAATATCACTTTCCATTTTTACTGTTCTCAGCTTTCATGCTTTCATGCTCATTCACCATACACAGTGGTCTGTATGTAGCGCCATCTTCAAACAGTGGATTGTACAACAACAAAAAGTGCACAGTACATCACTGTAAATATGTTATTATGCTTTACACTCACTACAATTTGCTAATTAGTTGTTTCACCTATATTTACCCTACTAGTTAAAATAAATGGATCTTGAAACGTTTTCTATTATTAAACCTGGTACTGTACTATGAAGAAATATACACCATACTTGATTCCTGGACACGGTTTTTTGAATATTATCCCTACTAGGCCAAATGATGTGCAAAAGAGAAATTGTCTATGCTGATGCAATCCAATCCAGAGTAGTTTTCAGCATGTCACCCCCAATAGGCTGAGTGATGTCCTTAGAATTTTGGTTGAAGAAATAAGAGGTAAGAATGTTGGAGTTTGGGTGAAAGTTTAGCTTTGAATTTAAGGTTGCTATCATTGAATTTCTGACCATCCACTGTCACGCTTTAAGTAGACAGTGTAATGTCCAGAGGCTATATTAAGTCCTTAATTGAAGATGATAGCTGCTGTTGTATAAGTTCTTTCAGATATTGATATTTGACCTGCTTTGAAGTTTGTAATTTCGGTTTCCAGTTTAGAGCCATCTGCTCTACATCACTGCAGCATTATTATTATGTATTTTCCACTTCTTTGTATTTATAACATAGACATAACCTGCAAGCTACAATTTTGGGAGGCCATATTTTGGTTTGATGTTTTAATTAATATGTCAAAAGAGACTGTTTTGCATTCTGGTTATGTTAAGTATTGAAATCTCTCAGTATTTATATCAGTAGTAGTTGTAAATGAGCAGTCTTCACACTGATGGTGCCATTTGTAACTTAGTCCAAACAAGTAATTCATATTTACTTTTTCGTCTTTTAAATATCCAAGAATTACCATTATAAATTATTGTGCATCTTGTTGTATGTTGAGACTAAAGGTAACTGATCTGCTACATGTATACAAAAGAACTTGAATGCCTTAAATAGAATGTATTATAGTTGTTTCACTGAAGAAACGTTGGAGTAAATGGTGCAGTACAAAACAGAACCTTTTTTCACAGTTTTGTTTAATTTGATTTACAAGATTTGAAACACTACATTGAGACCCACATGTGCATAGCAGTTGATACCGGAACTAACTGGTGTCCTAAAATATCTCCTTCATTTTCTACTTTTTGCTTTTATGTGCCTTTTACCTTGTCTTGGTTTCCTTTCTTTTCATGTAAATCATTTGAGTATTTTGTAAGCTTCCATTTTGGACACATTATCCATTTCTCAATAATAGGCTCTTATACACTTCTTCACCGATTGTACTCTCTTACACAATTTCAATTGACACTAACTTTTTTCACATTAAATTCCAACAAATGGAAAACAGACAGTGTTCTTTCCCGAGACACTGCAACATATGCCATTCTGTCTTTAAACACACTATTACCGATGTTCACTAAAGCACTATCTACACTTAAACCTTGAGATTTGTGAATAGTCACAGAGTACGCTAGGGACATTGGGAACTGCTGTTGTTGGACATACAAGTCCTTTACTAGCAAAAAACATACACAAACAATGGCCAATCTGCTCTGCTCCATCAGTGTGATCAAATTTTACAGCCAAGAAATTCCATTTGTTCCCTGTTGTAAAAGTATTGAAATCAATAATTTTACCCATAGACCCATTAACTGATCCTTCCTCTACATTCAAAATACGTCACAAAATAATTCAACAGTTTTAGCACATAAGTAAACATTTTTTCTAAAACTGCAGTCTTTGATACAGAATTTTCCAAAGAATCCAATGTTGCTTTAGGTTTTGCAGGTAGTAGTATTGTTACTCCCTGGTGTTCCATTTTATTGATAGCTGTAATTTCCAGACTAGCCTAGTTTCCCAAATTGAGTAGTTTTTCATTAAAGTTGGAGCACTTTTGCAGTGCAGACATTAAACAAACTATGGAATTGTCTTCTGCAATAAAATTATACATTAGTTGTGCTGGTGTGTTTTGAGACATAAACAGTTTTCTAATTAATCGACTTTCTAAAGCTTGTTTACTGTCTTTTGTCAAAACTCCTATTCTTATGTCTTTTAGAATATCTCCATATTCCACATCAGATGCTTGACGCATTTCTTTGAAGTTTAGCCAAATATTAACATTGCCAATGCTTCCCAAAGAATTCCTCGTTTCATTGTGGAAAAGTGTCTTGAAAACAGGTTGTCCTTTGACAGGAGTAAGTTGCAGTACAACAGCTAAGACAATAAAATATTTTCTCCAAACAATGTGTTGTACTCAGTTTTTTTAAATCAGTTGCATTCTCAAGGGTACAAAAGCAAGCATTAGGTTTGAGACCATGCTCACCTCATCAATGATTAAGAGCATTCCTCCTAAACATAGTGCAGGAGTTTTGACATAGTAAAGTCTTCTAACTTACTTTCGCATTTCAGAGTGGCGAATAGCTAACATTCGAAAATGATTAAAGATACTTTGGCAAACTTTCTTTGATAGACATGCTAATGAACGCCCTTGTAAATTTGTATATTTCTCATGTTATGGATCTAATCCTTGCAAAACTCTAATTTTCTGGTACAAACTTTGCTTAGGAACTTGCATAGGAAAGTTAAAAAAATATCAATAGATTCCTGGCGAAAACTCTAAATACTGCTACAATTCCACTTGTATAGAGGAGCCTGTCTACGTCTCCCCTGTACCTCTTCAGCTATTACTTCCTCAAAATTCCTTGGACCTATCTCTTCTTTTGGAAAAAAAATACTACCCTTCACCTCATAACATCAACCAGTTGTTTCAACTGCATGTATGAATGCATTCTCTTGGGAGTAGATTTCTTATTTAAAGAAAGACTCAGTGCCAGATGTATGTTTACATTCACCTCTAAAGATTTCACAAAAGTTCGTTATATTCACAAGTCTTTTTTTCTGGCTTATTTCTTATTACTAATATAAATAGTTTTCTCTTCAAGGCAAATCCTTTATCCACTACACTTTCTATGTATTGTTTTTGTTTATAAGCTGCTGATCTACTCTTATACTGCTTTATATTTTTTACCAAGTTTTGTATTACCCTACTTCTAAATATTCTTCTACTTATCTCTTTGTACTGTTTCTGCCTTGCTGTTACATGACTTTTTACTTTACAACATTATTCATTTTCAATATGAGTTATTCCTTTTTGTTTCTGAGTTGTTGGCAAAGTTTTCTTCTTGCTCACATCATTTTCAATATTTTTTATTTTTCTAATGACTGTTCGAAGAAACTGTTTAGTTCTCTTACCAGGAATTCTTTTTCCTGGATTGTATTCTGTCCACTTTGTCATATTTTGTATTAATATATTTTCAAATGTTATTCCTTCTTTTGCACTTTTCTCCTTCAGTCCTGTTTGTCATCCTAAATCTTCTGTTTTAATGCAAGTAGATACCTAAAAACAGAGTCGAGTTTAAAGTTTATCTTGTATATTAAAATCACAAATATATATTATTTTACTATTATATAATAATCCAGTTTAGATGCTAGTAATAGGGTTTGAGAGAATGTATAGTTGCTCTTGGATGATACTGAACTGAATGTACAACACTGAAAATATAACTTCACATATAAGGCTGTAGGTGCAAACGTACCTCACTAAAAGTTGCTGTTAAGGACAAAGCAACATGCCCTATGTCGTAGCTACATCTTACTTTTGAGTGACTTATATTTGGCAATGTAGGAGATAAATGTTTATAAGGGAGTTTTAAATGTAAATTCGCCTGAGCACTAGAATTCGTTCCCAAAGTGTACCAATCCTCAAACATATTTAAAGTAATACCTGTTTTGGAGGTTCACTTGGTAGGCTTAAGTCTTCAGTACATATTTCAGTGAGTATTTGAGTTCCTCTGTGGTGTTCTGTGTGCATATATGAGAAACCTTCGTAGCACATCAGTGGTAATCATTGTGACAGCATGCCTCTGTAAATCTATATCAAAGGGCTGGCGTGGATTGTGTCTTGGGTGTCTCAGTGAGCAATTAGTTATTTAAGTGACTGTCTCACTCCCTCCGTAACCGCTAGATACCTAACAGTTGTGTCTGAGCATGTCAGTGAAACTTTAGGCACTTCTGACACTCACTGAGGAATGTATTAGTAGCATTCTACTTTGCTATCTGCTTACATAACATTGAACTCAACGTGCAGCACCGAAAACATAAGTCTGCACATAGGCCTCTAAGTGTGCACATAACTCACTAAAAACTAAGTACATGCATTAGCTTTCAAACATATAGCAGTGTAGCCTATGGCCTACCTACAGTTATATCTGGTAAGAGAGGACATTAATGTTCATGAAGGAGTTTTAAAATAGCTAGTCGGCCTAGCACTAGAACTGCTTACAGTTGACCAAGTGTACCAGGCCTCAGACATATTTAAAGTAATTCTTCCGTTGATGGTTTACTTGGTAGACTTAGGTCATTACTACATTTCTGAATGAGTGGGTTCCAGTCCCTCTATGATGGTCTGTTTGCCTATATATGACAGTTTCTTAGTACATAACTGGCAATAATTGTGAGTGCATGCTTCTGTAAATCTATATCCAAGGACTGGCTTGGATTGTCTTTTGGGTGTCTCAGTGAGTAGTAAGTTATTTAAGTAAGTGTCTCACTGCCTCTATTAATGCTAGATACATAACAGTTGTGTCTGAGCATTTCAGTTAAACTTCACACAATTCTCACACTGTCTACAGGATGTATTAGGACCTCTCCACTTTGCTATCTCCTTACATAATATTTACATCAATGTGCAGCAGTGAAACCATAAGTCTACTTTTAGGTTTCTAAGTGCACACCTAAACCTAAAAAAGTATAAGCTTTTAAGTCAATAGCAGTGTCCCATATGGCCAAGCTACCGCGTACGTTAACAGCACATTGAATGTGGTGGAAGAGCAGGTTAACGCTTGATGGAGAAGTTTTAAAAAGTAAATAATACTATTAGTACAAATGAATTCAATTGCTCAAGTATATCAGGCCTGAGACATATATATTAGTAGATTCCCTCTTTTGTATGTGCGCAGCTAAAATTCCAATCAATCTCAGTCAGTCAAAGTATAAGTAAACATATGGTCCTCTAAATATACATACAGCTCACTGAAACGTCTAACAACATGTGACACGTTTTAACCACATAAGAGTATGCAGCATGCCCTACCTACAGCCTACAATTCGGATGACTTATATGTGATAAAACTGCACAAACATATTAGGGGGTGTTTGTCCTTGGTATAGCCTGCCGAATGATTTATTATCTAAATTCCTATTTATGAGACTCTTTATATCTACATAACAATTACTATTCAAATAGTTCTAAAATGTCATATACACCTGGCTTCATCTCTAAATCCACATTTAAAAATCTTTACATATATCTTTAACATTTTATTAGTAGAACTGTAAATTTTGTATAATAAAATATCACTTATAATACACAATCTTTAAATATATATTTACAAAATTATTATCCATATTATTTACATACCTCTTAATGTGGTTTGTTGATGCTCAAAAATTACCACTATTTCACTTCAGACTTCTTTACACAGAAAATAATTAGCACCAGTCTCTATAAGGAAGAACCAGTAATGGCAATTTTTTCCTCTTTTTTTCCACTGATAGTGATATCATTAGCAAATCAAAACATTTCTTACATTTTATTCTTGTTGGCATACTACTTTTCATTGGTGACTTTTTTTAGCCCTTTATCAATGTCCTGATAAAAAGCCGAATCTGGTAAAGCCTATGGGTGGATTTGCAACCCCATTGCGGCGCACAGCGCATTCCCCCCATGTAAGTCAGCGATACAGTTGTGAATCCATACGAGAGTCTGTTATAACATTTGCAATGATGGTAGTATATATTTTCATATGCATATGCGATGCAATCACAATACTGATTTAGAAAAAATATATATCCCAGTATGTAAGAGCTCAAAACTGATATACTTTCAAAAATGAAACCACAATGTACTTGCAACCCTTCCCCCATACTCCTATAGTCCAGTTACCATAGCAACCTCCTTTCAAAGACTCTACTGTAGCGATAGGTCATACGTTCACTGCACAGGTGTGGTTGAGTATTTCAAAATGTAAGCATATCCAGTATAGCGTAACTTGTGTAAGATTTTATCACAGCCAATAAGAGATGTATTTACTTTAGTAATTAAATCACAACCTATTTTCAGGTGTAAAATGTTGTGCAGCAGCCAATGTAATACGTGCTTTATTTTAAACAGTGCAAAAACAACAGTTGATGGACAGAATGCAGAACAATGTCATACATTCACACCAGTACAGAGATCTGGGCCTTAATTCCATAGTTGTTTTGCTCACCATGCTATTCCAGTTTGAACCCAGCCATATGCAAATCAGTCTTGACCCTGTGCCCCATGGGAACAGTCCAGCCCGAACTGCCAAGCCAGGTCCTCCCTGGACTGGAAACAAGCATCCTAGGACCGGTTTCAGGCTTTCAGCCCTCATCAGCCAGGATGGCTTGATTCCAGTGGCATAGACAGCACGGGACTCACGTCCGAGCATACCCAGCCCACTCGGGGTGACAAATGAAAAAACAACAGTTGATGGACAGAATGCAGAACAATGTCATATATTCACCCCAGTTCAGAGATCTGGGCATAAATCCATCGTTTTTTTGCTCACCATGCCATTCCAGTTTGAACCCAGCCATATGCAAATCAGTCTTGACCCTGTGCCCCATGGGAACAGTCCAGTCCGAACTGCCAAGCCAGGTGCTCCCTGGACTGGAAACAAGCATCCTAGGACCGGTCTCGGGCTTTCAGCCCACATCAGCCAGGATAGCTTGATTCCAGTGGCATGGAGACCACAGGACTCACGTCTGAGCATACCCGTCACACTCAGGGTAACAAATTCATAAACAACATTTGATGGACAGAATGCAGAACAATGTCATACATTCACCCCAGTACAGAGATCTGGGCCTAAATCCATTGTGTTATTGCTCACCATGCCATTCCAGTTTGAACCCAGCTATATGCAAATCAGTCTTGCAGCTTTGCCCCATGGGAACAGTCCAGCCCGAACTGCCACGCCAGGTCCTATCTGGACTGGAAACAAGCATCCTGGGACCGATTACGGGCTTTCAGCCCTCATCAGCCAGAATAGCTTGATTCCATTGGCATGGAAAGCACAGGACTCATGTCTGAGCATACCTGTTCCACTCGGGGGGACAAATGCAAAAACAACAGTTAATGGACAGAATACAGAACAATGTCAAACATTCACCCCAGTACAGAGATCTCGGCCAAAATCCATCGTTTTTTTTTGCTCACCATGCCATTCCAGTTTGACCCCAGCCATATGAAAATCCTGTGCTCCATGGGAACAGTCCAGGGAAGCCTTGGCAGTTCGGGCTGGACTGTTCCATAAGGCACAGGGTCAAGACTGATTTGCATATGGCAATGTCTGAACTGGGGTGGAGTGGTGAGCAAAATAACAATGGATTATACCCAGATCTGTGACTGGGGGTGAATGTTTTGCCAATGTGCAACATTCCATCCATCATCTTGTGTGTTTTGCAGTGTGCCCTATGTGGAAAGGGTATGTCCAGATGTGGGTCCCGTGCTCACTACGCCACTGGAGTCAAGCTATCCTGGCTGATGTTGGCTGATAGCCAGAAACCGGTCCTAGGATGCTTGATTCCGGTCCAGGGAAGACATGGCTTGGCAGTTCGGGCTGGACTGTTCCCATGGACTTTACATGCCAATGTCTACACGGTCGGGAAAGGGTAGGAGGGTGGGGGGGTTGCGTTAGTGGCACGCTAGATCAGTTCATTACCCAAGCATATTCGGTTCTTGAAGATGAAATTGCTATTACCGAGCGGCGCCTTTCCACTGAACCACTGAACCGTAAGCGTTTTTCTTTGGGACCACTATCGTTGGCTGTCTCCCCTGCCAACATTGATGAGCGCACTGAAGGCGCCCCACTCGGCAATATAGCTCTCAACAAAAGAAAAAGAGTCGGCAGCGGCCAGAAGGGGGGACGCCCGAAAACCTCTCAGAAATTTAAATCAAAAATACATAATGTAAGCGAGAAAACAATGGGCCCGGGGAGGTCAGCAAAACCTATATCTCTACCACCAACAGTCGAATCACCTGCCGGTAGCCCGGTCTCTGGTAATTTATCTGAGTCGGTAACCCCTTGTTTAAAGCCACTTCCTTCTATAGGCACCATACGCCAGACTCCTCTTATTGCCCACATAGAGCAAATTGCGAAATCACTTATACTCCCGATACTCGAGAGGGTAAAGGTATTGTCGGAGAGGCTGGACAGATTTGAACAAGCCACACTTGACAATTTTTTTTCCCTCAAGACATTAATTAAGCTGCATTCTAGAAATAGACAGGACGATTGTGAACCGAGAAAAAATCCTCTGTAAGATTCCACACCTATACCTGTGTTGGAATCGGCAAATATTGCAGCGACTTCTGGGCCTCCGTCGGAAACGAATCCTGCAGCAATAGAACCCATAGTGCCCAGCCTGGTAGAAAATCCACGACTTCAACCTCGGCTAAAGGAGTAAAAGAACTCCTCCGAGGCGCACCCGTGCAGGGCCGGGAAGCAGATAACAACCAAAGCAAAACAGCCAGGCACTGTAGCGATCAATTTACATAAAAACAAAAGCCTGGTATGGCAACGTCAGTTAACCAAAATCCAACCCATATCAGTCTGCCGCCCGAATATCTACCTTATGTAGTGGTGTTAACTGGAGTTCCGCAGCTTAAGGCTAGCAAATTGGAATCTTACCACAAACTCAAAAATAAAACTACCTATTGGTTGAATAAGAACAGACCGCTCCAGAGCCAAATTGATGGTCCGATCGTTCTCGTAAGAAGGGTAAATTGGGTTGGCAACAGGATTAAGGATATCTCTGGGGACTGTATCCTTGTACATTTTAGGGGCGTAAGTGTTGCGAGGTTCATATGTAATCAACAGTTTGGCCAGGATTGCAGTGGAATTGACACCTATGATCTGAGCCACTTCCACTTGCAATCTGCCTATTCGCAGCACACACAGAATCCCCATTCTCCATTCTGGGGGGGGGGAGCACAAGGTGGGCCTACTCTTAACAATCACTTTACTTACATAGCACCCGCCCTTAACAGAAGCCCTGACTTTTACGGGTTGGATTGTGGATATTGACATGGTGACTACTGCCCCCTTAATTTGTCATTAAATGCCATTCATAGGACTTGGTCTACTGGTAGCAGGATGTTTGTGGAGCAGCAAGGGATCTTCCGAATCTCTGACAGTGTTCTTCCAACTAATGCTGCTAGCCGCATAAATAGGCTAGTGCGAGAACCATCAATTACCCAGAGTGGGAGCCCAAGAGAGAGGGAAAACCTCAGGAGACTATAATTTGGATCGGAATAAATGGCACTCAGGTAATTTGCGACGAATCCCATGGAATCAGTCCGACCCTGCCAGATCAACTCACTAGGCTGGGAAATACTCCTAGCTCGCAGGTTATTACTCTGTTGCACCCAGCAACAGACCCTACTGGGTTACGAGACAACACATATCTAGCACCAATACATATATTCCCGGATTTAGCTGTAGTCGATCCTCCTATAAGGATTCTGAGCTGGAATATAGCGGGCATTTCTAAGAAATTAGATCTGCCTGATTGGAACATCTTGGTTGAGTCTCATACAATCTGTATTTTCCAGGAGACCTGGAGCCTGGTGCCCAACTATAAAGTCGACTATACCACCTTTTTCTTACCAGCAGTATCCCCCCCCATAGGGAGAGGCCACCCTTCAGGTGGGCTCCTAATATGGGTTAGCATTTATCTGGGATGTAGCACCAAGCAAATGCAATGTAATTCCCCTGACATCTTAAGGATCTCAGTAAGTGGTGCACAGAGAGGGAGAACAATGGAAATATTTAACATATATGCCCGAGGCACTAAAGGTGGCGCTCCATCCTCCATAGTCACACTTCTGGAAAACAAACTCAGGCAATGCCACCACAGCACGCATGTCCTGGTTGCAGGGGACTTCAATTGTACATTTGAGCCCCTTGCGGCAGAGGACATCCTAGATATCTCTGAGGATGATGCTAGAAGGGGTATTCCTACACTTGCAATCCAACCGATAAAGAGGTGGTCGCAACGGGTTATACAGTTGAATACACTAGTCATGGAGTTTGGCTTAAGAGCAGCAAATGGTAGAACTCCTTCAGATCCAACTGGGGCCCACACGTATAACAGGGTCAATCATTCCACAAGGATTGATTATATTCTCCTTGATTTTAAGCTTTGGCGCTTCATGCAGGATATCGAAGTTCACCCGACTACCGATAGCGATCACAATCTACTTTCTTTGAGTCTACACCCTCTGTGGCCGTGTGTGCACGGTCCTGTAGCATTAACTGAAACAATGTCAACCTTAGAAGTTCGTCCATCCAATTGTGGGAGGCGCCTGAAATGGAGCAAAGTTGCTTTGGATGAGAGGAAAGTCAAAAATATTGGGGCCCTCCTGCTAGCAGCACAGACTAAGTTGGATATAACTCCTGCAGATCGATGTAATCCATCTAGGATGTTGGTAATATTTCAAGACACCATTAAAGCCTAATGGCAAAAAGGGCTGGTATACAACAAAATGCCGTCATAAGAAATCTGCATTAATCAAGGCAGTTAAGTGTAAGTCCCAAGCGCTGATCCAGCTGCCCAGTAAAGAGTGTAAGCAGACTGTTTTAGAAGCAAAAAAAGAGTGGGAGGACCAGTATTGGCAAGCACTTAAGGAGGCTAGCATTGGGAGAGATACTGACCACTTCTGGAGTATTATAAGATCTTAGAATAGTCTTGTTAATGACCTTATAACGTGCAATATTGCAAATGAAACGTGGTTCGACCATTTCTCAAAACTGTATTCGTGTCCACATGGTGGTTTAAATGAGTCCATTTCTCAAAGCTTTTCGGCAACCTTGGGAGAACCTAATAGCTACATATTTACAGAGAAAGAAGTGGAAAATGCGATTAAGTGCATTGTGCCACATAAAGCAGCAGGTCCCGATGAAATCCCCGGAGACCTTCTTCGATCTGACCTGCCCAAATGGGGAAAGCTTATTCCCATCTTAATTAACGCCATTGATAACGGCACTACAATCCCTGAGTCGTGGAAGGGGACAGAGGTCGGCCCAATCTTTAAAAAGGGGCACAGGGGCGACCCTGCCAATTACCGTCCAATAAGCCTGATCGATTCCACCCAGAAGGTTGTCGGGAAGGTGGTACTTGAGAGAATTTTGCAATGTGCAGATGAAAATTAAATCCTCTCGGACTACCAAGCGGGATTTAGGGCTGGCACTGGGACTCTAGAGGAGGCATTTAGATTGCTACTTATTTATTGGAAAGTGGTTCTTATAGGAAAAGGCAGTCTTTACCTCGCGTTCATGGATCTAAAGACTGCCTTCGACCTGGTACCCCGGGAACGTTTATGGGGAGTGCTGTCTGAAATGGGGATTCCTTCGAACATCTTGTCAATATTAGTGAGGCTCCGCAATGGTAACTTCGCTCAAGTGAGGTGGGGCCCACAGGGGCAGAAGACAAATAGAATTCAAGTGAATAGGGGTGTCTGCCAGGGATATGTTCTTGCTCCCACGCTGTTCTCACTTTACGTGAACGGTGTGGTGGAGTACCTGCTGAAAAGTCAATCTGATGCACCATCCCTGGCGGGCGAGCAAATTCCAACTCTCCTATTCGCTGATGACACCCTCCTCATTTCTAAGTCCTCTGTGGGCCTCCAGAGCGTTCTAGATAGTTTCTAGTCCTTCTGTATCCTGAGAGGGCTTGTAATAAACACAGATAAGACCAAGTACTTGGTATTGAACCCACCAAAAAAACTTGGCAGGCCCCCAGCCTTGAACCTTGTATCTTTGGAAAGGGTTACCGTTTTTGATTATCTTGGAATACGCATTTCCGATACCATGCAGTGGAACCCTCACATACAGAAAAGGCTTTTATGAGATAAAAGGGTAGTGTGGGCCATCCTCAAGGAACAACGCTCTTCATCAACCAGACCTATTGCTCCGGTTATAGAAATATTCAAGGCAAGAGGAGTAAGCTCGGCCCTATACGGAGCCGAACTGTGGGGTACAAGTAATATGGAACAGTTAACAAGATCTGAAAATATATTCCTTAAACATCAAATGGCACTCTCTCAGAGCACCCCTATGGTCCCACTGTTACTTGATCTGGGGTGTCATTCGATTAATGACCTGGCAAAAGTCCGACCGCTCTTATTATCCCCTAGAAGGTCCGTTTGCTTGTCAGGCATGCCATACACAGTTTGACCTCTGTGTGGAGGAAAGAAGTCAACTATGGGAATCAGTTGCATTGCAAGTTAAAGTGCGAGAAACGGTCCCGATAAATATCATAGGGGACAACCCCATCCTGGGGAGCAAAAACCTACTTTGTAACACTCGTTCGCTAGTGAAGCATTCCACCCAGGTCTGGGATCTTATATCTACGGAGGAACCCGACCTCTGTTTTTTAACAGAAACGTGGCTTAAGCCCCATTCAGTTCCAGCTATTACACTGGGTATCCCATTAGGATATAAAATAGCCAGGATGGACCGCCCTAATAAAATAGGGGGGGGGGGTGGCAATTGTTTACAAGGAGGAACTGAACATAGTCATTCTTGAGGAAATTAGTACTCCTCAGATGGAACTATTAATTTTTAAACTTAGCTCTAACCCCCTGGGGACAAAGGAAGGGTGCATTGGTGTACCGCCCACCGGGCCCGAGTGGGAAGTTTTCTGTTGCACTTATAGAGGCCTTAGCACCGTTTGTACAAGAAAACCAGGACTTTCTTCTGGTAGGGGATTTCAATGTCCATAGTGAGTCAGAGAAGTGTATGGAGGCAAGAACCCTCCTAATGGACCTGGACTCTCTAGGACTGAAAAAGATCAATCATGGACCCACTCATGAGGCAGGTCATACTTTGGATCTAGTTATGTCCAATTCATCTTTAACCAAATGTATGACACCCACCCAGGTAGAATGGACAGATCACTTCATCCTAAAGTTTTACACTGCTGTCATTGATAAGCCACGAATTCAGATCGCCTTGGCTACCAAAAGGAGACCTTGGCATAAACTAACCACGGAAGTCTTCAGAGACAATTATAAAGCTCCCCTGTTTAAAAACTCTACAGAAGATGTAACAACTGAGCTGAATAGGTTTGAGGAGTCAGTTAGGGAAGCAATAAACATCACTATTCCGCAGAAAGTATACAAACCCCGCCTGGCTAATAGGCAAGAAATATGGTTCTCTGAGGATTTGAGATCGCTGAAACAAAAAACCAGAAAACTGGAAAAACTGTGGAGACAGTCTCGGAGGCTGTAAGATAAAGAACTTCACAGATCCTCCCTTAAGTTGTACCATAAGGCCATTAGGGCTGCTCGAAAAAATCATATTGCAGCACAACTAACAGAGGCTGGGAAAGACTCTAAAGTATTGTATAACATCTTACAAACTTTTACCAGGCCGGTAGCCTGTGAGACTGCAGAGGTTGCTTCCCAAGGTTTGTGTGATGAGATCTCCCTATTCTTCATGAAGAAGATAGATGTAATCTATGAAAGGATAATGGCTTTGAATACAGCTGCGGGAGCAGATAACAACATCTCTCAGACTAATGCACAACAGGTGCAACCTATTCAATGCCTTACAAGCATTCCCCCCCCATCTCCTTAGAAGAGGTAACCTCACTGGTCACTCAAATTAAGAGCGGTTGCCCTCAGGACATCATCCAAGCCCGCATCATGCCTAGGTTGGCAGAAGTTCTGGGGCCAGGAATCCAGAATCTAGTTAACCTCTCTCTTAGTACAGGGGAGGTTCCTATAGACTGGAAAAGAGCGCTAGTGAGACCGCTGAGGAAAAACACTGCTATTCCCTGGACGGAACTGGCTAATCTAAGACCCATCTCTCTCCTCCCCTTTTTGGGCAAAATTATAGAGAAATTTGTAAATCGACATTTGTCGAATTACATTGAACAAGTAGGTGGATTAGATTCTTCCCAGTCAGGTTTTAGGCCAAGACACAGCACCGAGACCACCTTGTTGTCAGTCGCAGACAATCTACACATGTTCCAGGATAAAGGCCATTCTGTTATCCTGGTTCTGTTGGATCTGTCTGTGGCGTTTGACACCGTGTCACACAACATCATGACCACCAGGCTAGCTAACATCGGCCTGGAAGATAAGGCGCTGGCTTGGCTGAGGAGTTTCCTGACAGATCGCACCCAAAGGGTCACCCTGGGTGCTTATCGGTCAGATGAGTTGGGGATCTCAAAGGGGGTGCCACAGGGCTCTTGTTTGAGCCCTACCCTTTTTAACATCTATGTGGCGCCCCTAGCTAACATCATGAGCTCCCATGGTTTCATCCCAGTGTCATACGCGGATGACACCCAACTCCTCTTTCCTTTTAAAATCCTCACGCTGTGGTTAGGAACTCCTTTGCTCAGGGGATGAAGGCAGTGGCTCACTGGATGGCATCTAACTTCCTGCAATGTAATCTTGCTAAGACGGAAGTGATGCTGTTCGGTGAGGCTAAACTTCTGTGGACCCCTGACTGGTGGCCTCAAGATCTGGGCCCAGTCCCCGAGCCCAAGCAGGTGGTGAAAAACCTCGGCGTCCGATTAGACCAGGAGCTCTCCCTAAAACAACATGGCAACCAAGTGGTGGGTTCCTGCTTCCATATCATTGGGATGCTACGGAAAGTATTTCCTTTGCTGCCAGACTCTACTAGAAAAATCTTGGTGCAGGCTCGAGTATTGAGTCGCCTGGATTACTGCAATGGGCTACTACTGTCAGCAAATGAAGCAGTAATTTCCAGGTTTCAGGTGGTACAAAATACCGCTGCTCGCCTTGTTCTAAACCGGCCCCCTCGCACCCCCTCTAAACCCCTTCTGACCATGCTGCACTGGTTATCCATCAAACAGAGGGTGAAGTTCAAAACCTGCTGTACAATACATAAATGTTTACAGGGGAAGGGCCCTGCTTATCTGTCCAATAAATTCTCTCTTTACACACCCACGCGCTCTCTGAGATCTAGCGAACAGGCCTTGCTGCGTGTTCCTAGAGCTAAAAAAGCAAGACAAGGAGACAGAGCCCTTTCAGTTGCTGGCCCAACCCTATGGAATAGTCTCCCACTAACTGTGAGACTTTGTAAGGACCACCTCCCATTTAGGAAACAATTAAAAACGTTCCTATTCCAAAACTGCTAGCATCCACTGCCAGTACTCGTTATTTGCATTATGGCTGCCAAAGGCGTGGAGATACTCCTTCGGGAGTCGATCCCAGCGCGATACAAACACGCAAATAAATAAATACAAATTATGGGCTCGGCTGTGGAGAGTGCCGGAGTTAGCAAAGTATGCGGAGGGTCTGTCGGAAATAATGTCCCTGATGGGATAGCATAAAATTAAGTGGCTTAAAGATGTCAAATCCTTGCTTTGTGATTTGGGCCTCAAAGATGCATGGGAAAATAGATCTGCCCCACCAAAAGCAGTATTGAAGAAACTTTATTGGAGTTGAATATCTAGTAAATGCAATTCTGATTCCAAACTAGGCCGAATAACCGATGACTTTTTGAGGATCAAGGATGTTACTTTTTGTGAATCCTATCTTGACATTATTCAGAAGCCCTTTGATAGGGCTTTGTATTTCAAATTTAGGGTTGGTATATTACCAATATGTGAATTGACTGCCCGCTGGACAGTCCCTTTTCAAACATCCCCTTTATGCCAAAATTGCGAGTCTAGAATAGAATCAATGGCACACATCCTGTTCGTATGTCCGGCATATAAATCACTGAGGAACTGCTGGCTCAAACCGTTATGTAGAGAACTGCCATTCTGTAGCGCTGAGCATTTTTAAATCATATACTCGATTATTGTATGTATGTGGTCTGTCAAAGTTTTTAAGATGGGCTAAGAGAAAATATCTAATCTGTGATTTTACTCTTATGTGCAAGTAGTTTTTACTTTTCTACCTTGCGTTTTATCCTCGATGTAATATGTGTACTTTTTAAGAAAAATTGTAAGAAGTTGGCACCTAAGTGTTCATGTCGACAAAAAACGATTTTTTTATGATGTTAAAGTATTTTTTTATGTTCATGCTTTTAAGATATGTTTTTATCGAAATAAAGCCTTTTTCATACTTATACTCATATTATAACAGTTGGTATTCAGATATTCTTTAAACATTTGTAATTCATCAACTGATCCTGTCCGTATCTTTAGAATATCATCTATAAACCTTCCCTAGTAATGGATATGCTCTATCCAGCTTGAACCTGCCCGTTCCCATACCCACTCCTCCTTCAACCACCCCATGAACAGGTTGGTATAAGACGGAGCAAACAAGACGGAGCAAATCTAGATGCCATGGCGGTTCCACCTGTTTGAGGTACCATTTCCCTTCACATAAAAACATGTTATTGTCCAGTATTAGTCTAGTGATTTGTAGCAACATTTCTATGTGTGAGAGTAGACCAGCTGTTCTCTTGATCAGATAATGTGTTATTGACAGCATCCCAAACTCTGTCATGATATTGGTATACAATGATACCACATCTAGTGTGACTAGTATCATACTTTCACCCCAAACCATATCACTCATCAAATTCAGTACATGTTTTGTATCCTTAATATGATATGGTAGGTTGGTGACAAATGGTTGTAAGTATGTATCCATAAATTAATCATGATAGTCGTCCTGTCAGGCCCCCTACTACAGATAAAATTTGCCGAACAGGTGGAAAGGCGGCTGTCTTATGTATCTTCGTTAAAGTGTACAGGCATGGGAACATGGGCTGCCTATTTTCAGAAATAAATATTCCTCATCTGAGATCAGTCTGTGTTCTTGCGAGGTCTTTATATGTCTGGTAAAGTCAGCTGTAATTCGTGGTATAGGGTTCCTGTCTAAAGGGTGATTATTATGTTATGTTATGTTATGTTATGTTATGTTATGTTATGTTATGTTATGTTATAGTCATTTATAAAGCGCTGCGATTACCCGAAGGTGTCCTGGCGCTGGCCACTAATTTTTTGAGACATTGAGACAGGAGTTCGGGGACAAGACACACAGGGTTGAAGCGTAAAAAGTCATGTTTTCAATCTTCTCCTAAAAGTGAGGCGATCAGGGACTTTTCTCAAATACAGGGAAAGATCATTCCAGGCCTTGGCAGTGTACACTAAAAAGCTTCTTTCCCCCTAAGAGGCCTTTAAGATGTGTGGCACTATCATCAATTTGGCTCCTCCGGAACGTAGGGTTCTTCTAGGTATGTACCAGTGCACTTGTTGTTTCAAGAAGTCTGGGTCAATACCATTTAGTGCCTTGTAAGTGGTACAAAGTGCTTTAAAGTGTACCGGTTTCCTGATCGGCAGCCAGTGTAGGTTTTTAATTTCCTTAGAGATGGAGGCAGATTTGGGAGTACCTGTAAGCAGCTGAGCTGCTGCATTTTGCAGCAATTGCTATTTATTCAAAAAACGTTCTTGCAAGTTTAGATACAGGCTGTTGCAATAATGAAGCCTGAACATGATAAGCGCCGTAACTACAGTCCGCTGGCTACTAGCCGGCAGGAAGGGAGTACTTCCTTAAGCAGTCTGATTATAAAAAAGGTGTAAGATGCCACTGAGTTGACTTGATCACCAAAGTTAAGTTTTTCATCAATGATGACTCCTAGGGTTTTCACCTTCCTAACGGGGGCTAGAAGAGTCCCCATATCATCTGGCCACCACTTTGGGCTCCAGAAGTTAGGATTGTTCCTGACCAGGATGACCTCGGTCTTTCCTGAATTTAGTTTCAGGCAATTTTGTGACATCCAGCTCCCGATAGCTGCCATGCAATTGTGGAATCTGATGTCAATTCCTGTTGTCTGACTGGGCCGCAGAGCCACCACAATTTGCGTGTCGTCTGTAAGGCTGAAACCAAATGACCTAATCAGAGTTGCCAAGGAGGAGACATATACATTAAAAAGCGTTGGGCTAAGGGAGGACCCCTGAGGCACTCCACACGGCAACATGAAAGGTTTAGATTGGAAATCACCCAGAGCCACAGTTTTCGATCTGTCCGTCAGAAAGGATTTCAGGAGTTAATATTCTTTGCCTTTTATGCCGAATGCCAGCAGGCGATCCATTAGTACATCGTGGTGGACCGTATCGAAGGTTGCAGACAGGTCCAGCATAATTAAACCTGCCTTGCCTCCCCTGTCCACAGCCTCCATTATCTCCTCCGTCGACTTTATCAGGGTGGTTTCTGTGCTATGCCCCTCTTTAAACCCATAATGAGTAGGGTCAAAAACGTTAGTTTTGCATAGGAAAGTGCTAAGCTGCGTGTTTATGGCTTTCTCGACCATTTTTGCAGGTAGTGGGAGGCGCGATATGGGACGCAAATTATTAGGTTCCTTTGGGTCCAAATTAGGCTTTTTTAGCTGAGGCAATATCGAGGCCAACTTCCATGGCCTAGGGGAAATAACCTGCTTCAAACATAGTATTAAACAGCGGCGTGAACATGAGGGCTACGGGACTGGACAAGGGTCATAGGGGGAGCCTGATCTTGCGGAGAGCAGCAGAATCTCTGTGTCTGTTGGGGACAGAGTCCCGAAATCTATCAAGAACCGGGGAGGTATCAGAGATTGGCCTCCTACCCTCCAACCACACTCCTGCTCCCTCCAGGCCTGGGTGACTGAAGTCTGAAAAAATGACCTCTACCCTGTTCAAGAAGAACCTGGCGATGTCATCACAAAGTTCCTGACTTGTTTCCACTTTTGTCGTGCTGGGGGAAGCCAGACTAGAAACTGCTTTAAAAAGTTATTTGGTACAGTTATTTGCAGCGTTAATTCGATTCGTGAAAAACATTTTCTTTGCTTCGAATATAAGTTGCTTATAAAAGGCAAGGCTTTACCTATAACTCTTTTTATCCTCATCCTTATATTCTTTCCTCCAGCTCCGTTCAAGAGACTTGCAGGAGAGTTTTCGTCTCCTCAGTTCTTTTGAGTACAGGGGGATGTGGGATGGGATCTTCTTGGACATAATGTTTTAACAGGGGCTAGTAGATTACAGGCTGACTCCACCCATGATGTGAAATGGGTGACCGCCTCCTTTAGTCCTGAAGGTAACTGACCAGCAGATGCTGTAGTTGGGGCTTGAAGGTCCGTACTTTCAGTTTTATTCCAGGCTCTACTTTTGATCTCAGTCTTAGAGCCTTTCTCGGTCTTATTATGGTTGGCCTGGGTTATCTCAAATCTAACACTCACGTGGTCTGTTCACGTCAAAGGCAATGAGCCCGTGAAGCACAGTTGGGGGTGGTTTGAGAAAATTCCATCAAGAGTTTGACCTGCCAAGTGCGTGGAATCCGTCACCTGCTGATTTAGGTCAGCACTCCTCATCAGATCTAAGGGTCATTTAATAACTCCAAGTGTAATTGAAATCTCCTAGGATTGTAAAGGAATCTGTACAGAGCTCCTCTTCCAACAGATTCCCAATGGAATTAGGAAAAGTGCTCCTAGGTTCCGAGGGTCTGTACAGTAAGATCACGTTGAATGTGTGATGGTAAAATAGACTGAAACTAAAGGAGAGAGCCTCACAGGCCAAGTTTGATAAATTATGGCTAAGCCCCCACCCCCCACTCTTTATTGGCCTGTTGAAGTAGTGGCAGAGATACCCTGGCGGAGTGACTGTTACAATATCGGGCCTGAACTTTTGTCGGTCCAGGCTTCGGTGATGAAGGCGATTTGAACATTCTCTCCCTCGATAAGCGATGCACACTCAACACTGTGCTTCACCAAGGACCTAGCATTAAGCAACATACATTTGATCCCCTTTGAGTTATTCTCCATAATTTTCATAACTTCTACATTGGTAAATTTATTAGGCTGGTAGCTGAGCCGAGGTGTGAGGAGTTACAATTGTGGCAGGTGATTGAGGAAGACCCTAGTCTCGTATTAAACGTGAGACACAGACAGCCAGAGGATTTACCGGCTGGCTTCAGGACCAGGAGCTGAGACCTGGAATAGTACATGATGATTATCCCCCCAGAATTCTGGCGGGTGCTGGTGCTGTGCGTGGACGGGTGCAGACAGGCTTGCCTTAGGAACGCCTTTGGCGCGCTATCAGCGCGCCCGCTGCGCGTTTCCGCTGCACTGTCGCATCAACATGGCAATTTATATAGTCAGGGAGACTAGTCCGCAGCCCTAAACTTCTCCCAAAATGGCATCCCGACTCCACACATCTCGGGAGGCCGCCTGTGTACACCCAGCCCCGGGCACACCCACCATTAATCCCCGCTCCCCCGGAGGTTGGCAGCGTGAAGCAGCAGCAGGTAGGACACAGTGCAAATGCTCAATTTTATAAAAACAGTACTAGCATTGTATTAAAAAGTATAAAAGGATAAAAGAGTAGAAAAACGGACCGCTAGGGTTCCGTGCAATTTAGGAGAGGAAAAGTGAAAGTGCAAGAAATGAATGAGAAACTCTGGCCTCAAGCCTCAGGAGTAAGTGAACACCCTCACACCCGCCCTTATCTGCTTCTCTAATAATTATTGTCACATCATCTCTTAGTACTTTCAGTGCCCTTCTTTCTTTGGCCGTCAGATTATTGTTGCCTGGTCATGACCTATTCCCTGTGGTGTATGGTGCCACATCTAGATATCTACACACATTCTTAAAAAACAGGTCGCAGCAGTTGTCCACTGGTAAATTGGGAGTCCATGTAGATCTGGATTTGTGCCCACTAGTAATAGTTTGTTCCGTGTCAATATTCAGATCTGTCAGTAACCCTTTCACACTAGTTCCCCCATCATCATCCGATGTCAATGATAATAGGTGTGGTGTCAATTGCATCTTGTATGGTGATTTCACTCAGCACTGGGGTCGGATCAAAGGGTATCTCAGTTATGATGTGTGTTCGAAAATATTTTTCAAGTTTAAGACTACGGACAAATTTGTATATGTCAAAATTTACCAGATCAATATTCAAATTTGCAGATGGACAAAAACTGAGGCCTTTCTTCAGCGCTTTATTCATATCATCAGACAATATCTTATCAGATAAATTCACAACCTTAACATCCATTTTGCCATCCTCAATCGTACTTCTCCCTATTTCTTCTTGGTCTAAGACCTTGTGCACATTCCCGCTCTGTCCCTGACTGATCTCTTTGATCCCTTCCCTCGTCTAGTCTTTCTCTACCGCCTGGGCATGTGTTCATTTTCCAATTGGCTAACAGTATTCTCTGTATCTCCCCTTAAAAAACTGTTTCTTCCTTGCTCTCATGTACTGTCACCAGAGCCCTGGTTCATCTCGTTATCACTTGATGTTATACTCAATGAACTGTTGCTTACTGTTTCAGATGAATGTCCTATATCACTCTGTACTGTTTTTTTTTACTGATTGATCAAACTTCCTAGCAAAAGTGAAGACTCTGCCTTCTAGATAGTCCCTTTAATCCCTCTTAACCGCATGCATGCGGGGCGAATTCCGCCCGTACGCTGGGTTTTGCGAAAGCGCACTTTACGTGACGAGCTGGGCTCGTCATGAGCGTGCGAGGAGGCTACGCCATGACGAGCCCAGCTCGTCATGAGCGTCGAAGGGGTTAAATGTCCTTTTTTTATGTAGCTTGATCTCCTCCTGGTGTTAGTTTAGGACTTCCTGTAATATTTTATAATTCTTTGGGTAGGTTCTGGTAAATTAATTTCTTTGATTTCTTTTTCTATCTCCTTGATTTCAGCCTGAAACTTGCCTACTTTCCTTTCTGCATTAATAATTAAAATCTCCATTAGATTCATGGAGTTCTTTCTCCCATCTTATAAGGAGACCTTCCTCACGGTCATCGTATGTGGGAAAGATTTTGGCAGGTAGACCCCTGGGAACACGGTTAAGTTTAATTTATTGTTTAAGGGTGGTGGTGTCCCACGACTTGGATTGTTCATTCATTTCTAGCCTCTCTAGTTTCTTAAACTTCTCCTTGATACCCTCATTCCTGGCGGGTCTAGTTGTCACACATGCCTGCACTTAGGTTCCTGAACAACTCCTCTGCTATTTTTTCTCTACCTGTTGTTTCAGTCATAATCCTAGTCGTCTTAACTAAGTCGCTAATATGCTGGAAAATCTGATTCTATAGGTGGTGCTGCCCTCCACATATGTAACAATAGTAAGGCAAGGCAATGGCTGGGAGATTGGCGCACTCAACCAAAATGTCTCAATAAAGTATTGTAAACAGAACAATTTTTTAAAACAAATGTCTATATATTAGCTGGTGTTCTGGAGGAGGAAGAGCGATCCATTCTTCGCTAATGGGACGGTTCCAAGACTTAATGTTGTTGTTTTCCAGGCACACAGAACAGAATTGAGATAGTAGTTCCCAAAGTCTTTTTATTCCTTGATACTGATGACAAAAAGCCCTTTTGCAACACATGTTTTGTCTCAAGCTGTTACTTCCTCAGGGAAAGATATTACAACAAATCATAACCTCGGATTTAAAAACGAATATTAGATTCAGATTTGAAACATTTGTTTATGGTTTTAGGAGTTGTGACCGACCACAACCTTGGTAGCATGCTTTAAGGGTTTACAAAGTATTTTAGTAGGTGTTTGGTGTGTTTCTCAACTCAAAGGCACCCTGTGTCAAGCCTCAATCTTGTGTCTCAAAGTGCTGTGTTCATGAGGTTTTATATTAGTGGATAAGAATATCCAACTCATAGACACCCTTTGTCAAACCTCTAGTCTATATCCTATTGTGCTGAGGTTTTAGGTGTACTACGCTCATTTGCATCACATGGGGTGATATTAATTAGTTTATTTTAGGCCCAACTCAGTCAATACTCACATAGTTTCCTCACACAATCTCAAAATAATAGCTTGTCAGGTAGTATCATAAGTCGTCACGTCCAACTAAAACCAATATGAAGTCCATTATTAAATATCCAAGTCAATCCTGAAGCTCTTAACCATAGTTCTATTGCGCCTGGGTGCCCGGTCTTACCTCTATCTTGAATTGCTGAGCTTGATATCATAGAAAAGTGATTGGAAGTATCTGTAAATGAAGCACATCATTTACGAGCAGTCTGACTCATCTAAGGTCCTCATACAGTATACAAATCTAACAGTTCCATCCATCAACATTCAGCCCTGACACTCAACCAATGCGCATCTATAAAATGAATAGCCTCTACATTTGAGATCATCATACCAGTCTGTCTTAGGTATCGGTGCACAGCTCCAGGTGGATCGCGTTCCAAAGATTCCCTCTGATCATAACTATGTGTTTATCTATCCTGCGCCCTGGTATAAGAGCATCTATTATTTATTATCTTTATTGTGTGATTGATAAAAATCTTTGCAATTAAGCTGAAAATACAAAAGAAGGCACCTTTACAAAACGCATGAAACAACTAATTTCATTACAATGAGGTTAGTTTAAGACCGTTTAAAATTTAACAATGTGTTTATATTTTTATGTTAATACTATTTACTACAAGTAAGAATTGTAAAATCTATTTAAACAAACCTAGATTAAAAATTGAAAGCCGAGGGCTTCCAATTGACAAACATTAACTTAGGCTTTTTCTACTTGCTGTACCCTAAAAATTCACAACAAATCAAACAAGAAGACTGCTTAACAGCTCAAGATTATGGATCTGAAAGTGAATTTTGAATGTTGGCGGTTTTAGTCAATTTGTGTGCTAGCAGGAGGATTTAACATGGTTTTTGCTATTTTCAGGAAACATACCAATCTACAAGCCAATTGAATGTCTCCTACTGCAAAACAGGCTTTTAATGCTTGTCTGCGTGTTCAAAGTCGTCTTTGGTTCCAGAGTTGTTTTAGTAATAGTCTTCGCTCTTTCTCTAGACCTTTGCAGCTGCACAGTAAATGCAAAACTTCCTCTTTTTGGTCACCGCTGTGTCTACAGTTTGTTGTTATTTCCAAGCGTTTCCATGGGGGGAGATGTTCTTTTGCTGGTAGAACTCCCATCCCAATTGCAAGAAAGATTCATTCACAGTCCGTGAAAACCCTGTTCCCAAATAAGCTTGTGGTAGAGACCTGGTATGTATAACTCTGAATGACAAACCACCCATGGGCCCTCCTGGTGAGTGTGGCGTTATCTTCTTCCAGAGATAGTGTCTTCACTGTTTTGTTTACTTGCTGCTTGAAATATTTGTGAGTCCCGTTCACTTCCCAGAGGTCTTGTAGTGCAAGAGAGCTTATTGCTGTCTGAAGATAGACCATTGCGGGGCAGTCTTTATTCCTTTCCAGTTCTTTCCATGAATATGAATTCAAAGTACCTGTCTCAGCTCCCTTTATTTTGTGCCAACATTTGGTGTAGGCACCCTTGCGTGCTATTTGTTGTTTGTGGAGGCTGAACTCAAGCCTTTTTTGCGCTGTCGAAGTGTACTGTGGGAGGTTGAATATTATTCGCATTCTTTTGGACACCACCTTAACTAAGGTGGTCTTGTCTCTCCCTCTGATACATTCACTGCCGTAAGTTATCGACGGTTGTAATCTTGCTTGTAATACTTCTAGCAAAGGGATTAAGTTTGGACCCGTTATTTAACTTGATGCTCTTTAATGCAACAGCCAGATATATCCCTCTGTTTCTGATCACCGTTTTTTGTTGCCCAAAAGTTCCTTTCCTGTCGAAGATTATGCCCAGGTATTTATATTCTTTGGCAACCTCCATCCTCTGATCCTATAGAGCCCACTGTGGTTGTTGTTTTTTGCATTTTTGATCTAATATCATCACCTTTGATTTTTCTAGGTTTATACTTAGCCCATTCTTATCAGAAAAGCTACTTGTCGTATTGTTAAGGTGTTTTGTAGGCCTACTGGAGTTTGGCTAATCAATATTAAATTGTCCACGTACAGAAGTGTAAGGCCCCCTAGATTTGGGGCATAATGGTTGCAGTTATCGAGCTCTGCTGAGAGGTCAGACATGAAGAGATTGAACAGGGTCGGGGCAAGAATGCAACACTGCTTCAGCCCCTTAGTAGTTGGTATTTCCCTTGATAAACAATTGCCTGTCCCTAGTTTTATTTGAATCCAAGTCTCAGAGTGGAGTAAAATTAGTAGATTCAAAATGTTTGTGTCTATTTCCCAGCCTGATAATTTAGTCCAGGGTTTCCCTCTGTCTATTCTGTCAAAAGCGGATGAATAGTCAATAAAACAAACAAATAGTGTTTTTTTAAGTTTTATGGTGGCATCTATTAAAAGAGAGAGAGCAAGAATATTTGTCGTTGTCCCTGTGCATTTTTGAAAGCCTGTCTGGTTAATGGGAATTAATCTTTTCATTGATGCCCATTCGATAAGATCTTCCAATAAGAGTCCCACAAAATATTTGGCATCTATATCTATTAGAGCAATGAGCCTATAGTTCTTTGCTTGGCCTATAGTTCTTTGCTTGGCCCCTATTGCCTTTTTTATAGACCGGGGAGATAATTGATCCCTTCCAAGAGTTGGGGATTCATTTTGCATCCCAGATGTTCTTGAAGAGAGGGTGCAGTTGCTCTGCCCAATAATTTGGCTCCTGCTTGTAAAGAATTGGGGGAATTCCGTTCAGCCCAGGGCCCCCCTCCTTCCTGTCTTTTGCGATTCTGTTCTTGATCTGTTTTGTTGTACCTGGGAAGTTGATCTCCTCAACTGGGTGTTTTTTCGGGCCTCCACATCTAGCTGCCGGACCGCAGTGTCTTGTTTTGTTCTGTCAGCTTTTGTATTGAAGTAGTGCACTAAGTGTTTTACCCAGGCCTCCTCAGTTATGCGGGTGTTGATTCCAGGAGCCTTAGGATTCTCTAAGTTGTTTACTGTGCGCCAGAATATTGTGCTATTGTTAGTTTTTGCGTCATATAGCAATTTAGCCCATGTTTTTCTGTGTTTTCCTGTTTTATTAGCCAAATGATCTTGTTCTTACTGCATTTTAGCTTCCGCAGCTCCATCTGTGCGCTGCTGTCGGGACTCTTTTTACGGAGTCGGCGGAGTGTTCTGTTAATGTCGCTTTTTATTTGCCTTAATTTGCTGGTTTGGGTTGTCGGGGATGGATTTTATTACTATTTATGGGCCTGGTGGGTAATTCCTTTTGCTTGTTTGTTCCATTGATTGCTTTTGATGGTTTTAATTTGGAGTTAGCTGGTCCAACGTTTTTCAAGAAATCCTCCCAGGCATTTAAACTATTGTAATTTCTTCCCAGCAAATTTTAGCCTCTGTCAAAAGTTTTTCTGTGTCGCTCGTTTTACATTTGATTCTTTTGCAGTTTGATGGGACCATTACATTTTGGGCTCCGATTGGGAAGGTAAATGCTGTTCCCTGTGCCGTCAGGGTCAGATCTTGTGGCTGGTGGTCGCTACAATCTGAGATTCCAATCTTAAAATCGCTTACTAATTTAAAAAAAAGTGAGTAGGATAAGAAAGTATAGTCTATCGAAGTACTAACTGTGGAATTATGGTAGGTTGCTGCTTGGGGGCGGTCACCAAGTGTTCGCCCATTTAATGATATCAAGCCCAAACGTGTTAAATCTATTAGTGTCTTTGGATAGCTTAGTTTGTTTTCCTCACATGCACTCTTCCTGAGGTAGTACCCCCCTTTCAAGCAATTGATCGTCTGCAGGCTGATCGTTTCCGGGGCTCCTTGAGAGGAACATATTAAAGTCTTCTGATACAATATAATTTCATATTTCCAATTCATAGATAAGTTTATTCAGTTTTGACACCAGGGATTTTGCGCCGATTTCTTTCCTGTTTGGGTGCAAGTAAGTGTTTACCAGAATTAGCAGTTGTTTGATTTTTCTGGGGGCTACTATCTCCATCTGTATTGCGTTAATTCCGTTGTTTGATATATTCTTATTCAGCAGTTCTTTAACAGTATTTATTGTTTTTATTGAGGTATACGTGGTGAGGCCTCCTTTCTGATGACCAAACTTTTAATTTCTGCTTGCTGGAACGTGGTATGATTTATAACCTTGAAAATGAAACGGCTCTTCCAACCAGGTTTCTTGGAGTAGAATTAAATCAAACTGCTGGAAGTACATCAATAGATCTTTGTTCATGGTTTTCGATCCTTGGCCATTTATATTCCAGGAACATAGTTTTAACGATGGCGAATTCCTGTCTTGTTCTTTAATCCGTCATGGACCTACAGATCTGGTGTTGATAGCTTTTGCTACCCAGGTCCAGTCTTTCCCTATATCCTTCTCACCTTTGTCCCAAAGCATTGGGTGACTCTAGCCTTAGGTTCAACTGAAACTCCACGGGCTCCTTTTAACACAGATTTTATAGGCACTCTGGTCAAATCTCTTCTTTGTGCGTTGTCGTTATGTTCTTGGAAATGTCGAAGTAATGTCTCTGGGTAACTGACTTTGTAATAGGGTTTTATACGGATCCCCCATGCTTGTAATTGATGTACCTCTTTTAATTTTTTCTCCACTATGTCTCCAGTAAGCATGAGCGCAAAATCCGCTCCGATCGCGGATTTTGCGGATTTTCGGTAAATTCACGGTCCGCGAACTCTCGCGAATTTACCGAAAATCCGCAATCCGCGAGCGGCGGATTCTGCGGTCAAAAGTTCAAAGCCTAATTTACGATGGCGCCGGCAAGCTGCCAGCGCCATCCTCAAATAGTTACTTAATTAGCTTCAACAGGAAGCTCTAATAGATAAGATACAGCAGGGGCTCGAGCGCCTGCTTTATTTTATCAGTTGGAGCTTCCTGTTGAAGCTAATTAAGTAACTTTTTCAGGATGGCGCTGGCAGCTTGCCGGCGCCATCGTAAATTATTTCAGATGGGGGAAAACGGTGGTGTCTTCTTGAATAAATATGAAGGGCAGGGTTCATTCTGGCACGACGGTCCTGGCACAAAAAATAAACCTCAACAGGAAACACTTGCAGATATCAATAAAGCATGTGCCCTAGTTGAAGCTTAAATTCAGTGACTCATTCATCAGCCCAAAATCAATCGTGAGCGTTGTGGAGGCTGGGCAGGTGTGCCTTCTTCCCAAATATGAGAAGTCTTACCAGAGAGTAAGAAGCTGTCCTGAGCACTCTTAAGGCACAGACGTGCGTAATATAAAGTTAGTTTTAGGAAACTGGTGAATTTTTAGAAAATGCTTTATTCCTTATTGTAAATCCAAAGGGAAGTTCATGGTAACAGAAGACTTATTTTCATATATCATAAATCCATTTTAAAGCAGATCCATTGTAAATTCATGGAATGAAATTAGCACATAGTGAAATGGAAAGACCCCAATGCATTTCGTGCTAGATTAGCACTTCTTCAGGGGGATATAGTTTCTAAAAGGAAAAGAAGAAAAGAAACTTTGTCGATCGCTGAAATACACAGGAACTTGAAAGACACGCAAATGTGCGCCCAGTAAAAAAAGAATTGAGAGGGCCACCACCCGTCACGTGATCAACACACCATGTGAGAACGCCAGGTTAGACCAAAAGAATTAATGAATAAAATAAATAAATGTGAGTGTAAGCATCAAAATGTGTATCGTTTAACTCGTTTTTACTGTGCCCAGCGTTTTGTTAATTGATGACTCCTTCTTAAACTTTGTATAGGGCTTGTATTGGTCACATATGTGTTTGTAGATATTTTTATTATTTCTTTATATTCTTTATTCCTGTATATATTTTCCTTTGGTGTTTCGAGTGAGTTTCCACGTTCCTTTATTCCTTGCTATTTTTGTATGTTAGGGTACTTCTTTCCTGTCTATTTTCGTTTCACCTCCCGGGCTTCGCTCCTTCATTTCTAGTCCTCTGTTTATTATTACTTTTTGTCAACTCGTGTCACAGTTTCTCTGTTTGAGCCGTCTTTGGTCCTACTTCCATTTCTATCTCTCACCGGTGTTCTTGATTACGGATGCCAGTTCCCACCGGCGTCTTCTGGGTCGTGTCCCGCACTACAGACGTGTTCCTCTGTACACGCACGTTCTTTTTTGGTGATGGGTAAGTTTCTGATTCATGTTTTTGTTGTTTTACGGTGGCGAGCTACCAATGTCACTGGGTGTTACTCTTGGGGTTTGTTTTTCTCCTCGTCAACTTCGCGCTTTCCTGGTTTCTTCGTGACTATTTTCTGCACATCATTAGTTTTCTCGTTTCACTTGTAATTATTTTGTATAATGTTGATACTGTGGTCTACACTTCTCACTTGCCACTTTTGATGCTTACACTCACATTTATTTATTTTATTCATTAATTCTTTTGGTCTAACCTGGCGTTCTCACATGGTGTGTTGATCACGTGACGGGTGGTGGCCCTCTCAATTCTTTTTTTACTGGGCGCACATTTGCGTGTCTTTCAAGTTCCTGTGTATTTCAGCGATCGACAAAGTTTCTTTTCTTCTTTTCCTTTTAGAAACTATATCCCCCTGAAGAAGTGCTAATCTAGCACGAAATGCATTGGGGTCTTTCCATTTCACTATGTGCTAATTTCATTCCATGAATTTACAATGGATCTGCTTTAAAATGGATTTATGATATATGAAAATAAGTCTTCTGTTACCATGAACTTCCCTTTGGATTTACAATAAGGAATAAAGCATTTTCTAAAAATTCACCAGTTTCCTAAAACTAACTTTATATTACGCACGTCTGTGCCTTAAGAGTGCTCAGGACAGCTTCTTACTCTCTGGTAAGACTTCTCATGTACTATTTGTGTCACACCTTATGGAACCGGAAGGTGTTATCCTGAGCACCTAAAAATCATTTTCACCTCGTTTTACTATTGGAATATTGATTTACTTATTGGAGTGCAGCGGTTTGCTCTTCTGTTGCTTCTTCCCAAATATACCATCGAAAATCCGCTGTGATGCAGGCCAGAGGCATTTGCATCTTTGACTTTCACGAGCGCAATCCCCGTGCTGTTCCTGTGACCAGGAGCTTCTGTCTCTTAATCTGCTGCTCTGATCGGTCTCTGACCTTTTATACACACAAGAGGCATGTGCGCTCGCATGGAAGCCCCGTCCGTTTGGCCCCGCCCACACACTCGAGGAAGCCCCGCCCCCAAATCCGCCGATCCGTGAATCCGCAAATTCGTGAATCGTGGATCCGCAAAATCCGCCCATGCTTAGTCTCCAGTGATCCAGGTAGTTTTTGTTATTACTTGTTCCGACAGGTGTTTATATCTTTTGAATTTTACGGATTCCAGATCTTGGGTAACTAATCCTGCCAGGTTACTGATGGAGTTAAATACTCGAAGAATGTTACTTCTGTTTAAAATGTCCTCTCGACCCTTTGATCTATACTCTGGAAAAAACAGAATTGATTTGAGATCATTGTGGTGGGGGGTGTCCTGAGATGTTTCGGTTTTTCGTTCTGTTTCTGTCCTCTGAAATCTCCTGGATGACTGAGGGTCTTTTCCATATCTCCACTTTGAGGTTAGTATCAAATTCTTGTGTCTGCATTTTTGGTACTTTTGCAACGGTGAGTTCCTGGGTGTCAATTTTCCCTATTTTTTGTTTTTCCGCACTTTCTGCGGTTTGGTTTGCTGTTCTTTTAAATTCTAAAGTATTCATTTCGATCAATGTTTTTATTCCTGGAACATCTTGCAGGTCTGTTTCCTCCTCTTTTCCTTTTTTCTCATTTCTTGCAGTTGATACTGTTGAACATTTGGTCTGCAGGATCATGCTTTGATCCCTTTGGCCAAAGTTTGTTAATGATTTTCTGCTTCTCATGCAAAGTTGATTCATCTCTGATTTCTCCTTGTTCTGTCTGAATCTCTGTTGGGGTTTTGCTTGCCAGTTGGAAGAAGAACTTTATAGTGGAAGTTTTATTCATCCCTTTTCTCCTCAATTTATGTAGCTGTTTCGATGATTGCTTTTTACTGAACTGTTGGTCTCCTTCTTCTAAATTGCTTAACTGCTCGATGGAGTTGCTCTGGTGCTTCTCTTCTTGTTATTGTGTGTCTGGGGCCCCTGTTTGGTCTGGTCCCATAGGTTTTCTCCCTTTGGGGCTGCCTTGTTCCCCAGGTTTTTCTTGTTGTGTCAGTCCTTTGGTGACTCCTTCTCCTATCTTCAGATCGTTACTTTCTTTGAATGATACCTCTATGCTGTTTCCTTCGTTGGTTAGGTCAAATAGATTCAATGCCTCTCCTATTCGGTTGCTTTGGAGAACCCTTTCTGGTGTATTTCCTTCTCTTATACCTTCTACATTTCCCCTTACGTTTACGACTCCCTTGCTTTTGGTATTGTATGCATGCTTTATATCTGTTAGGGGATTGCCCATTACAGCCGGTAGTGTGGCTAGTTTATCAATGATTGAGTAGCAGGTGCAACTTGGAGGGTTTATTGCCGTTTCGGATTGGGCTCTCTTAATCAAGTTTTTCAATTCTGAAAGCTTGTTATTGATATTTGTAACATGCCTGGCTAGACAGTTTCGAAGAATTAATTGAATGTCCATCTTGTCAGAGTGGTATTCCATAGCCTTTGTTGAAAGTTGCATTCTATTTAGTAGGGACGCCCATAGATTGTTCTCTTCTATTTTTAAATCCTCAGTCTCTTCCTTAGTTGTTTTTCCTGTGTCCTGCTGTGATGTGTCGCCCTTTCTCTGGGAGTAGGTGGAAACCCTTTTTTCCCACTCTTCCGTTTTGAGGAAGGATATGTTACTTCCGGCAATAATGGGAGTCTTGCAGTCATGGAAGATGACCGGTGTTATTCTGAGACTCGGAGGATAGGGACTATGATCGTTGGATCCGGTCCCTTGTCCCGGCTAGAAAGCGTTCTTGGATAGGGCCTTGTTTGGTCTAATAAGGATTTATCTATACTTTTTTGTAGGGTCCTTTCTTCTCTGCTTTTTGTTGGTTGTTCAACATTGTCAGTATTGCTGTCTTGCCTTTCTAGGGGGTTATCGGGGATGGAAATGGAGGCTGCTACATTTGAGGTTAATACCGATATGTCTCGTGTTGCATTTGTCCCATGTTGACGGGGTTGAATTTGGATATTTGGTTCCAGTGGAACACTCAGGGTTCCAGGAAATGGGTAATGTAAAGTTTCCTAAGGTTTGCTTGGCTTCTTTGTTTCCTTTCTCGTCATCTTCCTCGTTCCTCTTTACAGGAGGCTCTTCTATGATGTCCTTGTTGCATTTAAATTGCTTCCAATATCGCTCATGTTCTTGATCTTGGCTACATGTTCTTTCTCTGCTTTCCTCTGTTTTTAACTTCAGATGTTTCTTTCTACCTCTGTTGTTTTTCTGTACAAACTCAGTTGTTACCCCTGTTGTATCTGTTCTCTCTGTTCTTCTTGAAGAAGTTTGTTCTGGGCACAAAGGGGAGGGGAGTTCCTTTTGTATGTCATTACTGAAATTTAACACTGCCGCTGCATCTTTAACAAAGGAAAATTTGGAATAGATTTTTAGTTGATAGGAGGTTTTTGGTGCTTTCACGAGCGTTGACGCTGCTCCCTCTGTTTCTGTTTCCCTGTCTAATTTCACTAGCACTTCATAATAATATTCCATATTGGCCATTGCATCTTTTGTGGTTGTTTTTTCCTGGGTGCTGCCAGATACACTGGTCGGTACTTTAAGGATCTTATTTTTCTTTTTCCGATTATTGATAATGTTGTAATGCTCCGCCTTTCTTTACCCGACCTCATGTCTATTTGTCTGTTTATCTGTTTGTCTGTCAGAGTCTAATTTGTGTTGTTTGCTGGTGAAAACGCTTAATGGAGGGCTGAATTGGGCTGCTTGATTGATAGTCTGTGTTATTCATAATTTAAAACTTCTAACTTCTATTATTTTAGCACAATCCCTGCGTGGTTGCGATTTATCAAACAATTGACAGCCCCGCTTGAGCCCTGTTTGAGTTGGCTTAAATTGAATTTAATTTTTTTTATTTGAATGCTGTTTTCAATAGTTTCCCTAATAGTCGGTTCGGTGTTGGATTTTTTGTGTTGTCTAACAGCACCCGCAGAAATTCTGGAAACAAGATTAGTTTGTGAATTAGTTGGGTGCAAGAGCAAAATTGGCCCACTTCCATCTGGCCAAATTTGTGTTCTAAGATTCTTTGCCTAGACCCTAGGTTCATAGTGGCAATGGACTAAATTAGATCGATTTGGACCTTCATTTTTTGTGATTGCCAAAGACTTGCTTTAGCTATTGTGTCTTTGTTTAAAAGTTAAAGAGGCCAGAGTTGATGTTGCTGGGCTTGCCGGGCTGACTGCAGCACAATCGCTTTTGTAGGAATGATGGGAGAAATTTGGATTGGGACTGGGACTGGGAGCCCTCTTGAATACTGGAGTTTGAGTCAGTGAAGCTTCCATATGGGCTTCTAGTTGTGCTTCTAATGAAGCTGGAAACTGGTCTGACAATGCTCATCACTCATAGTCTAATGTGCTGTGCCTCCTGGGCTCCTTATATAATGGTTGTGGCTCCACAGTGGTTGGTAGCCTGGCTTGGGACCCTAATTCCATGGATGGATAGCTGGTTGATGAGAGGTAGAAGTGTGGACTTGAACTTGTATGAATTTGTGCATATATCGTATGGAAATGTATCTGAGGGGGCACACCCTTTGTCTCAAAGTCTTGGTGTAGCATAGGGTATGAATTAGCTCGGGTGAGTTTGCTCCCTGTGGTTCTTGGTACCTCCAAGCCCATCAAGACTGACCTATTTGAGGATAAGGCGCGCCTTATATGTTCCTTGGGACTCTTTGAAAGGTGGGGGAGAGGGCTCTTGTGGGATTTCTTTAAAAGAGCGTTGGATCCGGCCAAAAGATGAAGGATAAGCGGGCTCGTTGCCAAGTCTTTCCAGTGGCATGTTGATCTACTGATGCGTCCTGTGATCCATCACGGGGTAAGTTTGTGTTTGAGTGAAACCAATAGACTCCAGCCACTGGCTCCTATGTCCCCTTTCGAGCTCCGGATTCATACAGGTCGTGACCACCTGAACGCTTTCTTGGATTGAGGTAGGGCTCTTATATAGGTGGTCAGCCAGCCTTTTCCTGACTGGTTTTGTTTTTTCATAATGCTGTGCTGTGAGCCTGGTGTGTAATGGCCCACTGTCACTATCTCCTGGAACTGCGGAGCACTCTTCAGTTCCTTTCTTATTTTTAGTACAAAAAGGGAGAGGAGGGGCCTTCGTGAGGCCTTCGTGGAATTCCAGCAGCCCCCTCTGGAGAAAAAACAAGGCCAAGGTTGCGGTGGGGGCCACTTCCGCCACCAGTTGCAAGGAAGGATGTCACCTAGGTCGTGGAGTGCTGGGGCAGCTGGTACTCTGTCCCGCCGTAGTCGGAGAGAAGCCCCTCGCCCCCAACCCTGCACCAAAGGTCCTGGAGAAGGTGTGGTAGGAGGAGGGATTCCAAGCCGAGGGGATGCCCCTGGAATCCCAGTGGCCTGCGGGAGGCAGCTGGAGGAGAGAGAGGAGAACCCGAGCGGGAGCATACAGGTCCACCCGAAGCCACACCCAGGCCTGTATGGGCTGCTTCTCTGGGGCCCAGCTCTCATTCGCAGCCAGCAGCTACGCTGTTATGCTCAGGGCCCCCTCCCAAATTGTACGCCTACCTCCTGCTTGCCGCGCTGATGTTGGAGCTGGTGCTGGTGTCTGTGCAGGCCTCAATGCCAGTCCCCCTGATGGGCTGGGCAGACTGGAGGGCTCGTTCCCCTGTCTCTGAGTCCACCACAGGTTGCTCCAGGAAGCTCCCGGAAGCCTAAGTACAAACACGGAAGTCACACAGCTTTCTCGCGTACTCCAGACAACCAATTCAAAAACTGTCCAATACACTCATGAGTTTTTGAGTGAGTCTGTGAGAAGGTGCATGCATGAGTCTCTGAGTGGGTCTGTGACTGGGTGCATGAGTGCCTGAGTGGATGTGTGCGTGTCTGAGTGGGTCTGTGAGTAGGTGCATGAGTCTCTGAGTGGGTCTGGGAGTAGGTGCTTGAGTGTTTAAGTAGGTCGGTGAGTGGATGTTTGAATTTATATATGTTTTCATTAATATGGCAAGGTTCACGACTCAACTGTGAAGGTACACGGGGCTGTGTTGAGCGGCACAATGGGGTTGTGAATCGATTGAACAAGAGAAAAAGAGTTTACATTATTTACTCACTAATAAGACTTATTCTATAAACTGTAGCAAAAAAGGAGTATGCAGTTCCTATAGGGGGGGGGGAGGAAATGCTGGAGGCTAGGTTGGTCAACACCCCTGCTCTAAAGTAGAGTCAGGGTGTCTCCCAATATGGGAAGTGGGGCCCTCACGCACCAGGAAGGGTGTCATGCTTCATCATAGGGCTTGCTCCTCGTCAGGCCGGCGTTGCAATGCTTGACAGGCATTCTATGAGGGGCAATTTGGCGGAGATATTTTTCCCAAGTCATACGGGTGAAGTGCAGGTGAGGGGCCTTGTGGCTTAGATGTGATAAGAAAATGTGCAGGAGGATAAAATGAGGCAAGGTTGTGCTCCAAAATGAGTTTAATCTGTGAGGCCACTCGTATCAATTAAAAACATCAGGGATGTCACTGCCCATTATAATGATCAGAGGTGTCTAGGTTTGCGTAGTTGTGGTCAACACGTTTCTCGCCTGTTGCATAAAGAATCACTTGGCAATTCATCAGGACCTATAGTTAAGCAATATCTACACAGTGGTTGGTTTGTAGAAATAAACCAATCACTCAGTCAACCTAGCAATGAGGTACTTTAATTTATCAATGAGTAGAACCAACTTATGGAAATAAAGATAAAGAAGGGAACATAAAACCATGAACCATGTTTCCCTGCAGCTGGGGCGGTGACGCTCTGCAAAAGGACCTATCTGGGCTTAATCTTTAACTTGCCAGAATACCTCGGTGTGCTGCTTGGTTACCCCCCGCCGCTGCTGGCTGATACTCGCGGCTGCCGAGCGGGGGTTACTACAACATCCAGAAGCCCTTGCCTGAACATGCCCTCTCCATCACGCGCCCGGTGGTGCTGAAAAGCCCGTGAGCACTCCGGTGGTGCAGGTGCCAGTGTTTGTTTCCCTGCAGCTGGGGCGGTGACACTCTGCAAAAGGACCTATCTGGGCTTAATCTTCAACTCGCCAGAATACCTCGGTGTGCTACTTGGTTACCCCCTGCCGCCGCTGGCTGATACTCGCGGCTGCCGAGCGGGGGTTACTACAACATCCAGAAGCCCTTGCCTGAACACGCCCACTCCACCACGCGCCCGGTGGCGCTGAAAAGCCCGCGAGCACTCCGGTGGTGCGGGTGCCGGTGTTTGTTTCCCTGCAGCTGGGGCGGTGACGCTCTGCAAAAGGACCTATCTAGGCTTAATCTTCAACTCGACAGAATACCTCGGTGTGCTGCTTGGTTACCCCCGCCACCGCTGGCTGATACTCGCGGCTGCCGAGCGGGGGTTACTACAACATCCAGAAGCCCTTGCCTGAACACGCCCACTCCATCACGTGCCCGGTGGCGCTGAAAAGCCTGCGAGCACTCCGGTGGTGCGGGTGCCGGTGTTTGTTTCCCTGCAGCTGGGGCGGTGACGCTCTGCAAAAGGACCTATCTGGGCTTAATCTTCAACTCGCCAGAATACCTCGGTGTGCTGCTTGGTTACCCTCCGCCGCCGCTGGCTGATACTCGCGGCAGCCAAGCTGGGGTTACTACAACATCCAGAAGCTCTTGCCTGAACACACCCACTCCATCACGCGGCCGGTGGTGCTGAAAAGCCCGCGAACACTCCCACATTGCGGGAGCGCGCGGGTGCGCACGTGCAAAGCCCGGGCAAAGGGCGGGCCGTCTGTGGACGTCCGGGGCTGGCCAAGGCTGGGCTGGGCCACCCTCCTTGGCGGGACTCCTCTCATAGACCCCGGTTCTTCAGGCTATCGATACAGCTGGACTGGTAATTACCACTTGTAGATTCCTTCGTGGCACCCAGCTTTATGGGTTTTGCCTACTATTAATTCACCTTAAGTTTGTGGTTGTACTGTATTTATAACATGGGCAAAAATACACCCGCCACGCAAGGGCCAAAAAACAAGAAGGTCATAACCTCTACTACCCCATTACCTAGTCTTACAGCCATAGATAAAATGCAGCAGAAGACCATTGGGGTGGTGGTAACAGCCATCGAGAATACGGAAAGACGTCTTTCTTTCCCCCCTAGTCTGCCACCACTTACGTATTCAGATAACATATCTATGGCTCTGGCTAATTTATCAGATTCATTACTCACAGTATCTTTTGCAAGGTTTCCTGGGGCAGGGACTAATGAGAACTGCCCTGAACAGGAAACAACCCCAATCGAATGCTCAAATTTAGGAAGTAGGCTTTCATCAACTCCTACCATGTTGTCATCGAGTGGGAATGTGAGTCAAGCCCCTCCTCCTCCTACTGTTGATGACCCGATAGAAGTAGAAGGTCATGATATATGTCCTAGTACCGATTTGACAAATGGGGGCAGGGAAAATACTGATAGTCCACCAGCACGTACAAGGGGGCAAAAAGCGAAGAGTAAACTCAAACATATTACAAATGAGCTACCAATAAAGCAAGCAGATAGTTAAAGGTAGCAGGAAACAACAGAGGGAAGCACATAATAATATAGGGCAAAGTGGTGATAAGGGCACAGGTCAGTCAAATGACATTGTCACCAAAATCCCTGAGGCAAGTACACAGTTGGGGAATGTAGGTTTCTGGGTGAGAATGGAGACCCTGCTTTCCACCTTATTAGGACCCATTAGCTCTAAGATCTTAAACATTGAAAAAAGGCGGGGCGCTATAGATGTGCAAATAGCCAAAATCATTAGCACAGAGATTAGTAACAATGGATCTAAAGCTAAAAACAATAACACTAATCCAAAAGTAGTTGCCCATAACAAAAGCCCTGCTCTGATTCCGCGCACAAGTAAAATCATAGTAAGCACGCAATCAGTAGCGAAACAGCCATTAAAACCTAGCTTATTAAAGGTGGTCAGCTCAGGAGGAGTAACCCCAGTTACAGGCAACAGCAAAGCGATACCCGCTGATCAGGTAGATAGGGGTGTGAAGAACTGTCCCGTAGACAAGGAAGAACAGATCACAGCATCTAGTGTAAGACAGGCCCCGGCCCGCATTAATTTTCCTCCGGAATGTGGGGCTTATGTTGCGGTTTTAGTTAATATCCCCAAATTAAGAAACGACCAAACGGAAAATTCCGCGAGCCAAAAAAATAAAATCCTCCATTGGCTGTCTGCAAATTGTAACTTTCCAATGGAAGAAGCTAATCAAATTATCCTAACGCAAAGGGTGGGGTGGGTGGTTTCCACTCAGGAAAAAATTTGAGGGGGACTGTATAATTATAAATTTCAGATCCCCATATTGGGCCCAGAATATGTTGGCTAACGCCCCACTCCCATCACCCTGGGAGTATAACACAACCCTTCTCCCTTTAAGTTACTTTTACAGGCATCTAATGGATCCTAATCTTTACTCCAGGAATACTCCCCTATCATGTCACCAGGTAATGCATCCAATGTTTCCCAGGCCCCGTCCATGCTTTACTATTCCTACTTATAATCGGTTCCAGGCCTTTAACTCACTTGAGGAGAACGATTGACAGAGAATGAAGTTAGAGTGTCAACAGACTAACCTTTCTGTAAGGTCAAGAGGGGAATACACAGAGGAGACAGAAAACATACCACCGATCCTTTGTACCCAAGTGGCCCCTTTTTGTGAACCGCTAAATCTAACCATACTATGTCCGCAGAAAATTAGCGATGAGGAGGAATTACATAGAGCATCTAGAACTACCCACACAATGGCAGGAATAAATATCCCTACAGCTGTAGAAGAACTGGAAACAGTATATCAAAACCCAACAGGAGTAAATATAGCCACTAGAATAGACCTCGATGATGATATGGTAACATCACGGACAGAGACTCTTGCCATAACTAAAGGAGTAATAGGAGGTTATTCACTAGTTAGTTGGAACTTAGCGGGCATAAAGGGGAAGTTAAATACTCCATTTTGGAAGGACTTTATTACTGCAGGGTATGATATTATCTGCCTGCAAGAAACGTGGTGTCAGGAACCGATCCATGTAGAAGGATACTCCTCATACTGCTTAAATGCTATTAGTTCCTCGTCTTAAGGAGCAAAGGGTGGCCTACTACTGTTGATTTCCAACAAATTAACTGTCTTCAAAACCAGAAGTTACTCAGTAGTGGAATCCCATAGCCAGGTGTTGCGGCTGGAAAGTAATAGATTCAGAAAAGGGGGTGGTGATGAACAGAGTGCCTGAATTAAGCAGACCACTCTTACCCAGTCCAAAGATCAGGGCTTGATCCATCACCGTTTTTTAGCTCACTGCACCATCCCAGCTCAGAACTTGGCTATATGCAAATTAGTCTGTTCCTGTCCCAGTGCATGATGGGAACAGGGCAAACCAAACTACCAAGCCAATTCTTGTACTGGGAAGGAAACAAGCTTCCGGGGACCGGTTTCTGCCATTTCAGGCGTCGTCGGCCCGGCTTGCTTGAATCCTGATGGTGCAATGAGCAAGGGACTCACATCTGAGTATACCCTTCCACGCTTATGTTGGACAAAATGATTCAGAAAAGGGGGTGGTGATGAACAGAGTGCCTGAATTAAGCAGACCACTCTTACCCAGTCCAAAGATCAGGGCTTGATCCATCACCGTTTTTTAGCTCACTGCACCATCCCAGCTCAGAACTTGGCTATATGCAAATTAGTCTGTTCCTGTCCCAGTGCATGATGGGAACAGGGCAAACCAAACTACTAAGCCAATTCTTGTACTTGGAAGGAAACAAGCTTCCGGGGACCGGTTTCTGCCATTTCAGGCGTCGTCGGCCCGGCTTGCTTGAATCCTGATGGTGCAATGAGCAAGGGACTCACATCTGAGTATACCCTTCCACGCTTATGGTGGACAAAATGATTCAGAAAAGGGGGTGGTGATGAACAGAGTGCCTGAATTAAGCAGACCACTCTTACCCAGTCCAAAGATCAGGGCTTGATCCATCACCGTTTTTTAGCTCACTGCACCATCCCAGCTCAGAACTTGGCTATATGCAAATTAGTCTGTTCCTGTCCCAGTGCATGATGGGAACAGGGCAAACCAAACTACCAATGGAAAGTAATAGAGGCACAGACTTAATTCTAATTATTTTTCTTTTTTTTTTTTTAAATATATTTATTTTAGCCAACGCACAGTTATCACATTACAGCGTATACTTTCAAATAATACAATTCATTTTCTTTACAGTACACTACTTGTCAGAATTATTTTCAACAAAATCGCTATCCATCCATCTAAACATCCTACTAATTTCATTGAATTAACATCATCTTTAAATTCCTACAGTGGCTAGAGCAAAAAGCCTTCAATATTTCCTACACTAATCAGTCATCCCCAACCCTTCTCTCCATTTTATAATAGGGTCCCATATCCTTAACCCCAATCTCCTCTTTTTCCTGCCCTTCCGAGCATATATGTTTTTTTCCAGATTGTATGTTGACAGGAGATTAGACAACCAAACTTGCATTGCTGGGGGATTTTTATCCAGCCAGGCCCTGGCTATGCAGAGCCTACAGACTGCCATGGCGACGAAAACAAAGTCTGCCTGATCAATATTGCTATCCACCACTATTCCTAACAATATTTCTACCGGTGTTAGAGTAATCTGGATACCCAAAGAGTTATCTAGAAACTTCTCTATCTCTTTTATCACTGTATGCAGTTGTGGACATGCAGCAAATATATGTATTAGATCTGCTTCGGTGGAGCTACATCTCGGGCACGTAATGTCTACACTACCCCCCCATTTTGCTTTCTTTGCTGGTGTGTAGTATAGCTAATAAAGAGTTTTATACTGCTGCGATTGGAGCGGGGCTGAGCAGAGCAGTGTACGACCTAAGTCCAATGCCTCTTGAAACCAAGTAACTTCCCCATCTAATTTATCTGCCCATTTAACACTATGCTTATCTCTATCATCTATTTTTGTTGCTAACAAGCTTGCATAGAAGCTCCGAATTGAGCAATCCCCTCCTACTCGGATTTTCTCCAATATCTCTACCTTGGCAAACCCCACAGTCCCACCCTGCTTATTCCCGAGAAAGCTTCTTACTTGTAAAAATTTAAAGAAGTCTCTTCGGTCTAGTCCAAATTTACTCATTAATTCTGTATATTGTACAATCCCCTCCATACTCCTCAGATCCCCTATTTGCACAATCCCCTTTTCCAACCAGCCTGCCATTGTGGTGTCCCCAAATATCTGTGCCGGAAAGGATACATTTTTATACAATCGGGTGTACCAATTATATCGGCCCATACCAATTTTTTTCATCACGGCAATCCAAATCTTACTTGCGGCTTGGACAGTCTTAAACCTCGTTCTTTTAAAATAAACAAAATCAGTACAATTAAGAAATGAATTTTCTACCTCAGTTCCCAACACTATAGAATATATCCTAGTTGATTCATTTGTTGTTCTAACATCCAACCCGCCCCCTCCAATCAATCCTCGCATATATTGTAGTGCAGATGCCCAGTAATATAGTCTGAAATCTGGTGCACCCCACCCTCCTCTTTCTCTGAGTAATGACATAAAACGATACGCCCTGCGAGTCTTGCCATGGGCCCAAATAAATCTGTTCAAGATGCTTTCAAGATCGCTAAACCATTTTAACTCAAAAAATAACGGTATCGTCCTATAAAAATACAAAAATTTGGGCAATATTAACATTTTTATCACGTTGGTACATCCTACTAATGACAGGTGCAAATTATTCATTCTATTTAAATCCATTTTGACTTTTGACATTAGGGGCGCTAGATTAATCTGCACCAACGAATCTAAATCGGCTGTAATTGTGACCCCCAAATAAGTCGCTGAGGTCACAACTCTTGAATCATTGCAGATGGTGTGGCGATTACAGACTATCTGAGTTTTAGTGCTGTTTAGGCTGTATCCAGATATGTGACCAAACCTTTGCGCTTCAGATTCTATTTCCCCTATGGCCATGCTGGGATTAGGTGTCATAATAGCCACATCGTCCGCGTAGGCTAGCGTCTTTGCCTCGGTCCCATTCAACCTTATTGACAGGATCCTTGGATTAGCCTCTAGTTTCCTTATCAAGGGATCGAGGTAAAGGGCAAAAAGCAGTGGGGAAGACGGGCAACCTTGTCTAGTCCCTCTCTCAATCCTAACTGCTGATGAATATCCTCTATTGACTCTGATCTTTCCTGAGGGATTCTTATACAAAGTCTGCATTGCGGTGATAAAGCTGCTCCCCATACCATACCACTTTAGCGTTTGCCACAGATATTCCCAGGAGACCCTATCGAACGCCTTTTCGGCATCCAGAAAGAGTGCCGCAATAGGATCTCCCAGGACATCCGCCGCATCAAAAGTTGTAACCACCTGCCTGATGTGTTGCGTGGTACTTTTGCCTGGGATAAACCCGTGCTGCGTATGGCTTACTAGGCCCTCTATCACCTTTGCCAGCCTATTTGCCAAGATTTTAGAGTACACCTTGGTGTCTGCGTTCATGAGTGTAATAGGCCTATATGACCCTGCGAGTGTTGCAATTTTACCTTTTTTCAAAATGACAATGATATCCGCTTCCCCCCATGAGGCGGGTATCATGACCCCCTTCTGGGCCTCCAACATGACGTTAAACATATCCATTCCTATGGCTTGATGAAATACTTTATAAAACTCTACCGGGAGTTGATCTGGACCGGCTGCCTTACCTGATGGTAAAGTACTTAATGCAATTATAAATTCCTCCAAACTAAAGGGGGAATCCAATCTAAGTTTTTCTTCCCTAGATATAACAGAGGGAGTAATATCGCTGAGATAATTTTCGACCTCGCTTACTATTCCTGTCCTATCCTTAGTATACAATTCTTCATAGAATTGCCTAAACACTTCCCTTACTTTTACTGTTTCAATGACCATGGCCCCGTTCCCATCCATAATCTCAGCGATATCTGATGCCGCTAACCTTTGTCTAGTGCGAACTGCCAATAAGTGACCCACCTTCTCGCTTAACTCATACACAGCTTCCCTCTTGGTTAGATAGCTCTCTGCTGCTTTCTTAGATATGCTTTCTGCAGCTTCTGCTCTAAGGGCCATTATTTTAAGCAAGTGTTCTTCAATTGGAACATTCTCCCGCAAATTCCGCGCCAGTTCCTCCTCGGTTCTAATCAACCTTTGGTTAATTTCCATAATTTTGAGCCGGGCCTTCTTCTGAGCTGAGAGCACGTAGCTCATTGTTTCCCCCCTTATCCCTGCCTTGAAGGCATCCCATACTACCCCCGAAGGAGCCGTGCCTTTATTAATGTCCCAAAAAACCCTAATCCAAGCTATCATATATTCCCTATATGCTTCATCCTTCAGTAGGTTTCTATCAAATGTCCACTGTGTAATCTTACGCTGTGCCTGTCCTAATTTGATGGTTAAAATCAATGGGCTATGGTCTGAGATGATTCGAGGCTGTTTCTCCATCTGGGCCCCAGCCAGCAGGGGAGTAGAAATCAAAAAGTAATCCAACCTAACAAGTGTCCTGTGGGGGGCTGAGTAGTATGTGCTGCCATCTGTTGCTGGTTTTAGTTTAATCCATGGGTCAACTAGAGAGTTATTTGCCACCATGTCTGTCAATGCCCTGTGGGTTCTTTTTTTCCTCCCTACATAAATCCTCCCCGTCTGCATAAAAGAGCTACTGGGATCGTGAACGTTAAAATCCCCACAGCAAACAATGGGCTCAGGCCACAGAGCTAGCTCAGTGTCCAGGAATTGAAATATCTCCGGATCGTCTTCTGTAGATCCATACACGGAAACTATAGTGCACCTCTCCCCCTTAAACCTGATTTCTAGTATCACCCATCTACCCCATTGATCCTCCTTCTTCTTTATTACCTCTACATCACTGGGTCTCCCTAATACTGCCACCCCCCTATGTTTGGTACCCTGCTTAGAATGTGCCAGAAGAGAAAAACCTAATTGCTCTAACAAATAGCTTTTATTGGCTTCAACGTGAGTCTCTTGAAGGCAGACCAGATCCAATTGTAGTGTCCTAAGTAATGCCGCAACCCTTAATCTTTTACCGGCTTCATTCAAACCACAGATGTTAATAGTAGCGATTCTACAACTCATTAAAATACATCATAGGATTTGGCCAACCGTGCAATCTGATATTTGTCAACTATGTGCCATCTTATGTTTAGTGCGTACTGTATTATTTTAGCTCCCTGCGCGCTGAATTGTGAGTTCCTGTGCTGTTTCTCAGCCCCTGCGTCACCTTGTATTTTTATGTTTTCAACCCTTTTCTTACCCCCTAAACCCACCCTACCCCCCCTCGGTCTCCTACCCCCCTCCCCCCTTTACTGGCAAATAGGTCCGTAGGACCTATGTGTAGCCGCTACAAACTAGTGGTGATCGCTCCTCTCTCCCCCCCACCCTTCCAATAGATAAAAACCTATGGACTTTATACCCCCTCTGTGCATATTGGATTAATGTCGGATTATATAGCCTTACTCTAATAATTCAAATTTTCTCTTCAGCTTTCTTCCGAGCATTTTTACACAAATTGCGCTTTCTCAGCCCCCTTTCTGTGATTTAATCTCCTCCAGGAACTCTTGGGCCTTAATCTCGGAAATTCTAATTAATTTCTATAATAATAATTTTGATACCTCTAGGGAAAAAATTCTGTTACCTTTAGAGAAGGAAATTGAAAGAGTTTTGGAAGTACCTACAGGCTCGTTACCAGCTTATGGGCAGGAGATTTTAATATTCAACCATGCCCATTGGCATTGGGGAACCCATGTGGATTCAGGAAAGAGATAGATAATTATGGTGGGGAAGGTACAGACCATCTACACTTCCCTCATTGTAACTATGGTTCGTTACTAAACAAATTGTTAGTTAAATTTGATCTGGAATTATTAGCCTGTAATAAGAACTAGAATAACATCAGTTGGCCTACGTTCACAGGCAGGAATGCGAACACTAATATTGACCACATCTTAATTTCCAGTAATAGTGAATGTTCTAATTTATGGGTTAATGAAGAAGTTTTAAGTGATCATAATAGCATATCTATACTTTTATTCTGTTGGGGTAATAAACCCCTTAATACTAACGTCTGCTCTAAGGATATAGTAGCCTCAAGACCAAACGGTATTAGAATCAAATGGGCTGGCATTAATCCCTCCAAAATTCACAAAGAGGTAGTGGACAAATGCAGAATCGAGATAGAGTATTGCCTTTGTGACGAAGTTAACACTGAAATTTTGCTCTCAAGTTTCATCAGGATCAATGAAACTATAGAAGGTATTTTCAGTAAAAAATCTAGGGGAAAAAGAGATGTTAGGACGGGCTGGTTCGACAAAAGTTGTACAAAGTCACTACATGAGTTAAAACAAGCACTGAGCACAAAGCCCCGGAATAATATAAGTATTCAAATGCTACGCAATATGTATAAAATAACCTTGATCAAAAGGAAAAAGGAGCTTCAAGAAGAGGCATGGCAAAACCTTAATCTAGCATCTGAAACGAATAACAGCAAACTTTACTGGGAGATTATAAATAGTCCCTTCTTAAAGAATGATAGTATACCAGAAAAAACATCATTTGTCGATTGCAATGCGTGGATCGAACATTTTACCATTATTTTTAACCCAGATAGGATGATTTTAGAAACAGTTTTGCAGGAAGACCCTGCATGGCAGCCCATGCCCCACGGAATAAGCCTAGAGGAGGTATATGAGGGTTTAATTAACAGTAAAGGAGGGAAAGCGCCGGGCCCAGATGGGGTCCCGGTAGACTTGTTTAAAACCGAAATGAACCTTTGGGCACCACTTTTAGTAAGATTTTTTAATGCGGCAGCGGTAGGAAGCTTACCACCCTCATGGAGTCAGTCGGTAGTTATACCCCTTTTTAAGAAGGGATCAAAATCTGAAGCGTGTAACTACCGTATGATCTCGCATCTTGATGCATCAATTAAAACTATGAGTAGGATAATGTTGAAAAGGTTAGAAACTTGGGCTGCTGAAAATGCAATTTTAACCAAAGTACAATATGATTTTAGAAAAGGCTTGGGGACACTAGAGCAGTGCGTTAATTTGGATCTCCTTATTAACAAATATACCACTGCTAAGGACGGTTCACTGTTTCTCTGCTTCGCAGACTTGAGTAGTGCCTTCGGCCTCGTAGACCACTCTATTTTATGGCACATTTTAATTGATCTAGGTGCACCTAATGAAATTATACACTTCCTAGCCAGGCTTTATGAGAAACTGTCATGTAAAGTACGTTATGGACCCTTAGGTGAATGTACCCCCTCTCTTAAAGTTTCAAGAGGCATTCGACAGGGTTGTGTTTTAGCACCTTTTTTATTTTGATTATTATTAATCGGGTCGACTCAACTTTGAGTCAGATCCCTGCGGATGCACCACATATAGGAGGGAAGGCGGTCCCCATATTATTATATGCGGACGACGCTGTTTTAATATCACGCACTCAGGTTGGTCTCCAATGACTTATTGATAATTTCATGATATTTATTGAAAGCAGGAGACTCAAGGTAAATAAAACTAAGACTTTTGTGATGACATGTGGGAGAAAGGTCAAGTCAGCAAGCTCTAGTTTTTTTATTGACAAGGACAAAATGCTACAAGTTAAATCTTTTTGTTACCTTGGGATTACATTCTCAGGGGATGGCACATGGCAACATGAGTTTGATAACATCAGCTTAAAGATGAGCAGGAATACCAGTAGTATTTTTAAATTTGCCTCAAAACTGGGGGTCAGAACTATAAAAGATATGATGGCCATCTACAACGTACGATGTACTTCATCGGTTTTGTATGGTGCAGGGGTATGGGGGCACAGAACTTTGACTCCCACGCTGTTGTGTGTGTAACGCTGCTGTGTATGCTGTGTATGCAACGCTGCTCCTGCTGAATCGCCGCTCGACACTCGCGAATTTTTTATCACTTTGCACTACATTATTTTAGTGTTAGTACTGCGCTTAGACCCCTACTCCTGCCGCATTTCCCGCATTATAATCGGCATAACCACTCACCACTTTGGTGAGCCCCGTGCTCTGTTGTCCCGACCGCCATCTTGGGTGTGTATCCAGGGGTTTGACACGCTCCCAAGACGCCATCTTGGGTAGCGTGCTAATGTTTCTGGGGCACTTGACAAATGGTATTTTAGGGCTTGGAAGGCTAACGTGGGACACAGAACTTTGACTGCCACGCTGTTGTGTGTGTAACGCTGCTGTGTATGCCGCGTATGCAACGCTGCTCCTGCTGAATCACCGCTCGACACTCGCAAATTTTTAATCACTTTGCACTATATTATTTTAGTGTTAGTACTGTGCCTAGACCCCTACTCCTGCCGCATTTCCCGCATTATAATCGGCATAACCACTCACCACTTTGGTGAGCCCCGTGCTCTGTTGTTCCCGACCGCCATCTTGGGTGTGTATTCAGGGGTTTGACACGCTCCCAAGACGCCATCTTGGGTAGTGTGCTAGTGTTTCTGGGGCACTTGACAAACCTATTTAAGGACCTAGTATGCAGGCGCGCAGCGTAAGCGTGCAGCAGGGGCGCGCCGGAGGTGCGCCAGAGGTAAGACAGTTTGCGCCCGTTTGTGCACGGGTCGCGCCAGGCGCCGGGAATGCTGCCTCTTTGCCTTCGGCCCGCTTAATATACTCTAAAGAGGAACTGGTAAGTCTGGATCCATGTCCCCCTACGAACTGCAGATTAAATACCATCTCTGCCAGTTGCCTGGAATTACTGGCCTGTGGCTTGCTCAATGTAAGATCCCTTAGCAAGCATCATGTAGAAATTGCACTCCTCATTGAATTCTTTGAGTTGGACATGCCCTTCTTAACAGAGACATGGACCAGACCTGATAGTGCGGTAGAGTTAGGCCTAGCCTGCCCTCCGGGATACAAAATTAGGCATAATCCCCGGGTAGGGAATAGAGGAGGTGGTTTGGGCTTTATTTTTAGGGAAGAACTAGACTTTTCGCAGTTGGAGATTAGGGAGGTCCCGGGCTGCGAATTAATGGGTTTCCTCCTAAAAGGTCAGGGAGGTGTTTTGCACTCTGGAGTGCTGTGTAACCGACCCCCGGCCAACGCTTTGTCAGCTGTGAATGAGATAATAGATATCTTTTATGATCTTTCTAATACCCATGCTAGGCTCATGGTTCTAGGAGACTTTAATCTCTGGCCCAATGGACCTATGGACTCAGCCTATAAAGACTTGGTTCAGGCCTGCTGTAATATTCATCTGCAGCAGCTGGTGCTTTCTTAGACCCACCAAAAGGATCATGTCTTAGACCTGATCTTTGCGGATGCTAGTCAGGTCGCTATTCGGGATATTGCCCCCCAGTGCTGGACGGACCATGCTCTTATTCATTTCTCCCTCTCTCTTCCCGCCGCTGTATCAATGGGTGGCAGCAAAGAAGCTTCTACTAAGCTTAGCAGGCAATGGTCCAGGCTCTTGAAATATTCGAGCCTGCCAACCCTACTCTCATAGGGCTTCACCCTGGGAGGTAGCGTGGAGGAGAGCTATGAGATCCTTAGCCGGCATATCACTGACTCATTGGATCAACTGGCCCCTCTGTGGAAAACTAGGGATAGGACTAAGTTTGCCATGCCTTGGTATTCGCAAGAGCTACTCCAGCTGAAACTTCAGTGTAAGCGGGCGGAACGAACCTGGAGAAAGCAGTACCTTGAGTCTAACAAAGTTCTGTTTAAACAGACTCTGTTGAAGTAAAAAGCACAGATTAAGTGTGCTAAAGCCAGGTTTTTAGAGGAGACGCTGCTGCAAGCAGCTAATAAATCCCAGACCCTGTTTAAGATCGCTAAGGACCTCTCTCGCCCTGCCGGTGCCATCAACGATGTTCCGGCTTCCCAAGCCTTATGTGATTCTCTGGCACAAGCCTTCGAGGATAAGATTGCTACTATTCTGAGTAACCTTTGTGCCCCGGTCATCCCTTGTCCTCAGTGTCTGCCTGACCCCGCATTGTTATCTACTTCAGGGTCATTGGAGGAAGATGGAAGGCAGGATTTCCGTGTTTTGGCCAATGGGGTGTCCTCAGGCTCCCCTCTGGATCCGCTACCTCACAAGATCTGGAAAATGTTTCAAGAAGAGCTCTTTCCCCCCCTTCATGCCATCTGCTGCCAGTCCCTCAGTACCGGTCGAGTTCCCGATTGTTGGAAACTGGCCGTGGTCTCTCCTCTCTTGAAGAAGGCATCACTGGATCCCACTTGTGTGGCAAACTTCAGGCCTATCTCGTTGCTTCCCTTTCCTATTAAGATCTTGGAGAAACTGGTCACTAAACATCTGTCCAGTTTCATGGAGACGAACATCTGTTTGGATGTGGCTCAGTTTGGCTTCAGGCCGGGCCACGGCACTGAGTCAGCATTGGTGGTAGTTCTGGATGACCTACGTTCGCGTGTCGACCTTGGTTGGGCAGCCTTTTTAGTGCTGCTCGATATGTCGGCCGCGTTCGATACGGTCAGCCATGCCATCCTGGTTAACAGACTGGAGGAAATCGGAGTGGCCGGCCTGGCCCGGGATTGGCTGGTCTCCTATCTCGGTGATAGACATCAGGTGGTAGCCCTGCCGCCCTACAGATATGTCATCAAAAAAGTGGGACAGGGCGTACCACAAGGGTCGGCCATCAGTCCTATTCTATTTAATCTATATCTCCGTCCTCTGGTCAGGTTGATCAAGTCCTTTGGTATAACAGTCACCAATTATGCTGATGACACGCAGCTCATTTTCTCTCTTGAAGGTAGGGATGCAGTATCCCAGGAGACCTTCCATCGCTGTATGACAACTACTGCAGAATGGCTTCGTCAAAACTCCCTGCAATTTAACAGCTCAAAGACTGAGGTACTGCACTGCTCCTTGGATCGTATCCCAAGGCCTTTGCCAACGGATTTTTGGCCGTCTCCTTCCCAGGGCATTGATATGGCGGCAGACTCTGTTCGAAACCTGGGTGTGATGTTGGGAGCCAATCTACAGCTGGATGTATTTGTGAACAAAACTGTGGCCACCTGCATGATGTTGCTTCGCACATTACGCAAGATACTTCCTATGCTCCCGGTCCACGCCCGCCCAGAGATAGTGCGTAGTATCATCTTAAGCAGGCTTGAATACTGCAACGCACTCCTTCTGGGGGCGCCAGCCATTTTGGTTGGCAAACTGCAGCGAGTACAGAACATGGCTGCTATGTTGGCTCTCTCACGGCTACGCTCCGATTCCTCTTCTCTGGCGCTTTATGATCTTCATTGGCTGCCAATTATCCAGCTCATCCATTTCAAGGCAGTTTGTTTGGTTTTTAAGGCCCTTCATGGGCAGGGGCCCGTCCCGCTGCAGAAGTTGTTCTCATGGTACATGCCGGCCAGAGCGCTGCGCTCTTCATCAGCCAGCCTGGTGGCAGTTCCTAAGATTATGAGGACTCGGATGGGCGGGCGCGCCTTTAGATTTACCGTGGCGAAGCTGTGGAATTCTCTACCCTTTTCGCTGAGAATCGTTGAAGATCTCTCCTCCTTTAAAAAAGGCTTAAAAACTTATTGTTTCCCCAGGGCAGTGTAATTGCCATAACAGCATAACATCACGGTGTTCCAAGTGTCAAGCGCCAGGATACCCTTTGGGTGACAGTAAGCGCGGTACAAATAGGCGATACATACATACATACATACAGTACAATCCAACTCTCCAGGGAGATGAAAATAAATTTCTTAAAAAGTTTCTCTGCGTACCTACCTTGGCATCCACGGAACTTGTACATAGGGAGGTAGGAATCGAATATATCTCTGACATAGCCGCACTACGCCGTCTGCTGCTATGGCGTTCCATTTGGGCCAAAACAGAAACACAGTTTACAAAAGAGATTATTCGCGATTGCCTGACGCTTGATCATGTATCCCGTATTTCTTGGCTCAAATATATTTATTACTGGTATAATCTCCTGTTTGATTGCAATATTTTTCTTGAACCTGAGAATGTTGTTTTAATCCCCAAAAAAGAAATAAAAACAAGATTTCTTACATACAAAAAGGAGAACCGTGAAAAGATGTCTCGAAAGTTACCGACTGTGGCCTTTTATCGGGACCTACAATTAAATATCGGCTTTCAGTCTTACCTTTCCATTGTTACTCAAAATTCCCACCGTTTTGTTTTAACGCGCTTAAGATTGGGCATTGTACACCATCTAGTAGCTTTTCCTAAAATGAAATCCCGATCAGACTCCGTATGCCCATGTGATATGCTTTCAAGACAGAGTTGCTGCCACTTTTTATTGTTTTGCAAATTTTATTCTTCATACAGGAAATTTGATCTAAAACCTATCTTTTTAAAAAACCATGTTCGTTCCACAAATATAGCAATGAATCTAATATGTTCTTTGGAAAGCCCAGACATTTGCTTTTTTGTTGCGACATATATACTGAAATGTACATCTGCCAGGAAATCCATAGCGATCTGATATATTTGACTGTGTTATTAGAAATTTGACCTGTCTGTACATCTATTCATATTGTATGTATACTTTTGATTTAGGGTATAGTCCCTGGTAACATTATATTTGTATGACAATTTTTTTATGTATTCCAGGGTTTTAACGTGATATAAATGTTTTCCTTGTATTTGTTATTTGATGGGAAACTTTGCTCATGAATTGTAGTATCAAAAGGATACATAAATGAAATATCCATTTTAGGCTAATTGATGATTTTTAATATTTGTAATCGATTGAAAAGTTTATGTGTTTGCTTTGCTTATATGGTTATGTTTTATAAACCGAATAAAGCATTTAAACTGAACTGAATAAATTATTCACACAAAGCAATGCAGCCTTCAAAACAAAAGGTGAAAGCATGCCACATACACATGCACAAGTGGTTAGTGCAACACAAAAGGTGTTTGGCCGGACACAGATAAAAAGCAAAGTTGTGGCAAATGTGGCACACAGCAAACACTCACAGTAACCAACCACCGTAAATATTGACGTGCTAAAACTCGCCCGACTCGGGTTTGAATCACGCCTCATGGACTAGCAGCAGAGGAATGAGTGCTACTAAAGAGTTAATGTCATACTAGTTTAGGAGAAAAAGGAAATAAAAAGACACGCTGGGTACGGAAGCAAAAATAGAGCAGCCAGCACGGGGCGTCTTACCAAGGCTGAGTGATATTAGGTCGTTATTGCCGGGGAGTAGGACAGAGTCCTCTTACTTACAGTTCTTCCGGAAAAAAGGTTCTGGGAACCTATCCCTCACACCGTATGGTCAGGAGGAAGGAGCGTAGGTGTGTCAGGCGGGCTTAAGTAACCGATGGCCAGCTGGAGAAGCAGTGGAGACGGAAGAGCTCTGGGTACGCGCTAGCACATACAGTGAGGAAAGGGGTAGGCAAACGAGGCAGCCAACTTGGAAGGTGGTGGGTTGCACAGCCATGCCATACTTTGGTGGCTAGAGGTGTTAAGTCAGCTCATTAATGGTGCAGCTACAAGATGTAAGAGCATAGGGAAATAGAAAAACTGTTTGCCATGCTTACACTAAGGCGGTCTGTAATGGCGGGCCAATGGGTAATACATGGTGGATACAGTTAAACCATGCCCAGCGACAGGTAATCCAGCTACATAATGGAGGAGAAAGTGGGTGAAAGGCTGAGCCTAACGCCAACATGTCACGGTCTTGATCTGTAAAATCGCGGTCAAGGGACAGTGTGGTAACAATGGGGCACACTGGATACAGATTGCACATGCCCAGTGGTGGAGAAACACAGACTTTGTATGTGTGCTGCACTGTACAGCATACATACAAAGTGGGAAAAGATTTCAAGTTAGTCTAAGCATAGTATTTTGTACTAGAAGGCTGCTGCACTGCATTCCGTGAGAATCTAGTAAATCTGCTCCCTAGTATGCAGATGCATTTATCATCTGCATGTCAGGCCATACACGATATTAGTGAGAACATGCTTAGCAAATGATAAGGGTCCACACTGTTCTGTAATACTGTTGCTCCTATCCGTTTCTTCTTTCTTTTGTCATGAAGTGTGGGATTGGGGAAGGAGCAGGTGCTGGCCAATTTTGGTTGCACAAGGAGTGCCTTGTGTGCCACAAATTGCAAGTTATGCTATAATTTGCTGTTTATAGGTATCATGAGTGGGCATCCCCACTGCCCCCACTGTGTCTGTTTTTTACCCAGGTTGTAATGATGTATGAAACAAAAATCAAAAGAAACATCGACGAAAAAAAAGCATAACACAGATGTTTCCAACTGAGTATAAGCATTGGTGGTCATACATAAAAGTAACAACCTGCACCCCAATTAGAAGCAAGCCTAAGTAAACACAGGACACAACACAAGTCTAAAATTGTGCAAGGCAGCTGTGCATTAATTACATCCAACCTACGCTATACAACAACTAACCTTACAATGCAGACAAAATACAGCAATAAATATAGATACTAATATTCAGAGTCCGACTTTAGTTCAGGTTCATAACTTTCACATATGTCTTTATAGCCTGCAGTCAAAAAATATAAATTATATAATTATTATTCCTTTTTTTAGATACTCCTTTAAGACGAGTTTCTGGGCTTCTTGCAGAACTGCAGAACATCTGGGCAGGGAAAAGTGAATTCAGATTTTTAAGGGGCATCTGAAGAAGGACTGATTGTTGTTTTTTTGGTCTGGCACCGGCCATGACCTTTAGATTTTGATACAATTATACATATTGCATGTCTACTTATAGGGGCTTTCAAACAGCCCTCTTCATCCACTGGTCTGCTGCTGTCACTCATTTATCTTCCACACCCTACAGCTTACATCATGGGGCAGTGGGTCAGCCCACTTCAGCTATTGGCTAACTCCACTGAGAGTGACGTCATTCTACCCTTTTACAATGAGCATACCCACACACAAAGTAGTTCCCTTCAGTGCCAGTTACTACTTTGGTAATGTATGCTTTACGAGTCACAAAATTATAATATTTTGGGGGTGCCGCTCGCACGGAGGAGTTTGCCTGCAGAATCCCTGGTGAGCTACAGGAGTAGCTAGTGACTTTTCCAGCCCGCTGTGTTCCCTGGCGTGAGGAGGTGTTGTTGCGAGGCCGCAGAGGAGGCGAGAGGCGCGGCCCCGGGACTGCGAGGACCAGCCTACAACAGCCACAGCTGTGTCCTCTTCCCAGGTGAGCCGCGCCCCCTCCCAGTGCCCGCCCCCACCAAGTGCTCTTCACTCCTCGCGGCCCCCGCTTCGCGGGTGCCGCTCGCACGGAGGAGTTTGCCTGCAGAATCCCTGGTGAGCTACAGGAGTAGCTAGTGACTTTTCCAGCCCGCTGTGTTCCCTGGCGTGAGGAGGTGTTGTTGCGAGGCCGCAGAGGAGGCGAGAGGCGCGGCCCCGGGACTGCGAGGACCAGCCTACAACAGCCACAGCTGTGTCCCCTTCCCGGGTGAGCCGCGCCCCCTCCCAGTGCCACGCCCCCTCTCCACTAAAGCGAATAAAAGCAAGCCCAGCTACGCGCATCGCGGGACGCGCGCGGGGCGAAGACCGGGCAAAGAGCGGGCCGTTCGAGGCCGGCAGAGACCACACCGGGCCTCCCCTCTGACGTCGTGCTTCTTTCAAGACTCATTTCCACTCTAGTCAGTGACCCTGTGTGTTCCGTTTGCCATGGCTACTAGAGCATCCAGGAGTAAGGCTGTCCAACAGTGTTCTAGCACTCTGGAAAAATTCTTTCCTAAGGCCAGTGCTGTGGCAAACAAAGGTCAAACAGTGCTAGACATCGTCCCTGAGGTGGGCACAGAAAATGTGATAGTGGACTTTTTGGATTCTTCTTTAACTGAGGTTAGCACTCCACTACCCCTTGACGCCACTCACTTGTCACTCTTGGATAGTATTGACCAGACCATTGAGTCAGTCCTACAACAAATCAGGACCCCGTCAAACTTCCAGAGGGATAGTGAGTCCTTGCGCCTCTCTGGGGTTGTAGAGCCCTCTTCCAATGTGATCTGTGCGGAAACAACCGAGTCGCAGGATGGGGGCCAAGTTGTATTACTAACAGAACCCGCAAGAAGCAGTGGGGACCTTCCATCGAAAAGGAAAAGGTCAAGGACGTTAAGAGGGGCAAAAAGGGCCAAAGTGGATGCAACCAAGCAAATATTGGATGTCAGTACGGACATCTCGGCTTCTCCCGAGGTCTTTTCTCCGGGAATTGGGTCCGATCAATCTGGCCTGACAGTAGCTACAGCTGCACCAGTGTGCTCAGGGCCCTTTATATTTGGTGGGACCCCTCCTAACATCGTAGACTCCTTAATTAGCTCATTTACGGATATCCTTAAGAACTTATTGAATCCCTTGTCTGTAAAACTGGACTCCATAGTAGCTAGACTCATGGCTCTAGAAACTTCACACAATAGAAACAGTCCTAGTTTGGGGTTGGGTTCAAGTACAGAGACGGTTCCTCGGGAATTAGTGGGGAATAGACCTCCTACTGCTGTAACAAGCACCCAGGCCCAGTCTGGGGTGCAACACAGTATTATCAGTAACCCTGCCCCCCAAATGCCCTCTTCACAAACGTCTAGACCCCCTGTCCCCGCTCCAAGAAGATCTAAGCAATCCACACCACCGCAACAAAAGGGTGAGGGGAGTGCTGCCAACCGTCACATTGGTCGCCCCACTAGCCTTAATACTAGGCGCAGGGCGGTCAATCTGCCCCCCGAGGCAGTGGCGTATACGGCGATTATGGTGGGAGTTCCGGAGCTCACTGGTGATGCTAGAGAGCCACAGGACTCACTCCGTAATAAGGTAATTAGCTGGCTTAACATCAACAGGCCCCTCCCTCCTAATATAAAAGGAGACGTATTGATGGTCAGAAGGATCCCATGGATTGGAGTTACCGCTAAGAATAGGGCGGGGGACTGTATCATAGTCAGCTTCAAAAGCCCACTGGTTGCCCCATATATTTGCAACTGGCTAACAAGACCTGACAAGTCCAACATCGATTTAGTGTCCCTCTCACACTTCTACCCAAATGCTTGTAACCTAGTTGTGGGGAGGGATCAGAGTTGGACTAGAGTGGGCTTTGCAGTAGATGGTTCACGATATAGGCCCAAGTACAACACACTTCCCGCTCACGGAAATTTCATCCATCAGAATAGATTCTCTTGCTTGGACCAAGTAGATTGACCACAAATGGGGGACACACCACAGCATTTAGAAAAATCTGCCGATGGGGTTCCAGTCAGGGGGGAGGGTATATCTGTTCCTGTAACCGATAAAAAGGTCCAGGTCCTTGTCAATGAGGGGATGACCTCCTTGGGAACTATCCCGGGTCAAGCAGAGGTATCATCAAGTACACTGACTGCCCCCAATATGCAATCAGTGGAGGTGGCTGTATCATCCACCCCTCCGCCTATTACAACTGGCCCGAGTGACTCTAACGATCCTACAGTTACCATCCCGCCCGCCTCATGTGGGGCAGGCCTGCAACCACAAGGTCCAGGGCTGAGAATTCTTTCCTGGAATGTGGCAGGCATCAAAAGCAAGGCAGGCACACCGGAGTGGGATCTCCTGGTAAATGGCAGCGACATCCTCCTTTTCCAGGAGACATGGGCAAGGGAACCACAAACTAGTAGGGGGTTTGATATCTTTGAAATTCCAGCAAAATGGAACGGGAGGGGGAGACCCTCGGGAGGTTTAGCGATCTGGGTTGCGAGTCACATTGGGTGTCAGGTGGAAAGGATGGTCACACTCTCACAGGACATCCAGTGTGTGCTGCTCAGATGGCCCAGCAGAACAACATGGGCCATTGTTAATGTTTACTCACGACCAGTTGCTGCGGCCAACGAATCCCCCACCCTAGATGAACTGTCTTCCTTTCTAGGTCAATTGCCAGGTGACCTCAAAATAGTGATGGGAGGGGACTTCAATTGCCATTTCGAACCCCTGGATGGTCTAAAGGAGGGTGCTTTCACTGCTGAGGATGACTACTGGGGAGTCCCTCCTTCCTCCTCACCTCACCCCAAAGCTTGGTCCCCGCTGGTAGTACAACTTATGTCCCTCACCCTGAACTTTGCACTGAGGGCGTGCAATGGACGCACCCCATCTGACACTCCCTCATTGTGCACATTCAACAAAAAGGGTCACGAGTCAAGGCTGGACTACATTTTAACAGACATCACCATGTGGCCCAAAGTTTACGATTTCAGGGTGCTTGCGAGGACAGATAGTGACCATAATGCTCTTTTATTGGAGATACAGCACCCAGTCCCTGCATTAGGGTCGCTAACTACTGACTCTGGTGATGATCAGGGGGACACGCTCCTCACCACAAATAGGCGTCGGGTGAAATGGGGGAAGCTGATTGACAAAGAAGATGCTATGAACAAGTTATATGGCCTAGCACTCCCCAGGTTTCAGGAGGTGGACGTTCTCATAAACCAACCAAGACCCCTTGATTACAATGAGAGACTATCTGGCATTCATCAGGACTTAGTGAGGGACCTCGCCGAGGTCTTCAATCGGGTGGTAAAATCAAGAAGGAAAAAGACTCGTACCCCCACTTGGTACACCTCTTCCTGCAAGAAGATTAAATCTGAGCTAATTTTCGCTATCAAAGAGGGCAGCGACAAGGCGAGGGTAGTAGCCCTCAGGAGGGAATATAAGTCAGCACTGGCCAATGCTAGAGCAGAGTGGGATTGGAACCATTGGCATGATCTGTCTGAAGCCCTAAAAACCAAAGACTCTAGGAAAATATGGGCCCTGGTAAACAATGGGACGGGGGATCTCAAATCCGCACTGGAACCCAACATCGCCTCTTCTGTTTGGGAGGCCCACTTCGGAGCACTTTATCAAGAAACCACTTCATGGCCCGAAGGGACGGCGGTGGAGTCCCCCTGCTCCCAGGATATGGCCCTGGAATTCTCCTTAGGTGAAGTGGTGACAGCACTGGAGCGCGTAGCGCCGGGAAAGGCACCGGGACTGGACAAGCTACCGGGGGATCTTTTTAGACATCATCCTGACATTTGGAGTACGTACCTTCTTATCCTCTTCAACGCTATATTAGGAGGTATGGCGGTCCCATGCTCTTGGTTAGGGGCTGAAATAGTGCCGATATATAAGAAAGGGTCTCCTCTGAGCCCGGCTAATTACAGGCCAATTAGCCTTATAGATGTCCCCCAAAAGCTCCTTGCGCGCCTCATTCTGAACCATCTTAGACTGGGTAGAGGATAATGACATCATGAGTCCCTTGCCGCTCGTATTGAGGCTCTTACCGAGTGTTCCCTTGCAACCTGCTTCACGCTACAGGAGTAGCTTTCATCTGCCCAAACCATCGTGCCATCAGAGGGAGGAGGAAGCCTTCGCGAGGCCGCAGAGGAGGTGAGAGGCGCGGCCCCGGGACTGCGAGGAACAGCGTCAAGTCCATCAGCTGTTTCCTCTTCCCGCGTGAGCCGCGCCCCCTCCCAGTGCCACGCCCCCTTTCACTCCATACTGATTTAAACAAGGCCAGCAACGCGCATCGCGGGACGCGCGCGGGTCACAGCCCGGGGCGAAGCCCGGGCAAAGGGCGGGCCCGTTTAAGCCTGGGCAAGTCTGGTCTGGGCCAATCCATATACATCCTCATCTACACATTGATATCCATATTGCATAATGGTCCCGATTTGATCATAATATCGAATATTACATCTGGGCTACAGCGCCACTATGACAACCAGGGCAATGAGAAACAAGACGGCGCAAGGAGTGGGTCCGATAATTGGGCCGATTGACCAATTCATCAACAAAGCTAATGACGCGATCAATCAGGGGATCGTACTCCTAGAAAGACGTGTTTCTCAGGACCTAGCAGTAGCACGAAGATCCTCAATGGGCCTTTTGGCTTTAGCCAAAACACCCACTCATCAGGAAACAATTGTCCCATTATTGCGAGAAACCCGCGCTGATCTTCACACCATTCCAACGAGTGTTGATCTATCTGTCACCCACCTCTCACTTGGAGAAGATACTCTGGACGACCTTGAAAAAACACCTACTTTGGCGATTAGTCCCACTCAAATCACCCAAATTCCCCTGCTAACCTTGACTGGGTCACAATCTTTAACCGAGTCCCCACTTTTAATAGCAGTTTCTCCATTAAAAACCGACAAGGAGACAAGGGAGGGCCCCCTTCTTAACCAAGATAACACAAGATCAGCAGTTAAGAATAAGATTAAGCAAAAAACTTTACCAAAGCGTATAAGGTCGAAAAAAACGCCCTGCAATAACTACCGGAACAACGCAAGTCATGCATTAATGGTCAATGCGGATGACCCCTCTGTCTTAACTGCATCGTCTGACGACGTCCACAGGGGTCACGGTGCTGCCAACTCAAACTATTTTGAGCTCAATTCACAAGTGCTAGATGTAATCAAGGACCTGATAAAAACTCAATTAACACCAATAGAGCGAACCCTAAACAATATCGAAAAACAAATGGCAAGACTAATTAAGAATACTAGTCATCTTACACCACCTATTACCACCCTAGCTTCCTTGGCTCCCACGATTACCACCCAGCCTAAGTCAGCCATAGTAAAAAAACCGACACCTATGCTAATAACTCTCCCGAAACAGAATCCCCAAAACAATAGCACAATAGCTGCAAACAATTCTTCAATGTCCAATACTATATCACTTACCACTAATACAAACACCCAATTAGCCAATGCACAACCGGCGAGCATACACGTACCATCTCAAAAAGGACCACAAAAATCAACACAGAAACCCACACAACTTAATCAGTCTACTGCAAAGTCCCAGCAACCAAAGATACCATACGAACAACCATATAGGTCTAGACAGATTCCGGCACGCATCACCCTTCCACCCGAATGCGGAGCCTACGTCCTTGTATTGGTAAATGTACCTACGCTCAAACAAGAACAGAGTGAAACAACATCATCCCTGAAAAACAAGGTACTCCATTGGCTAAGTCTGAACTGCAATTTCCCACTAGAATGTGCTGGGGAAATTTCCCATACGCAAAGAGTAGGCTGGATAGGCCCTCTACGTAAAAAATTCGAGGGGGACTGTGTAGTCATTACCTTCAGAAACCCCCAGTGGGCCGAAAAGACACTACCTAAGGCACCCCCACCCTCCACATGGGAATTCAACACAACCCTCCTCCCATTGGGCTATTTCTATAGGCACCTACTAAATACAAACAATAATATTCCGCCTACCTCTATGAACCCTTTCTCAGAAAGATCTTATCCTTCCACTTCCTACCCTCCCATTTCCTACCAGAATCCTAAGTTCCTATACCCAACAGGCTCGGTACAGTGGCATCAAAGCCAAACGCCCATACCGCCACCTATCCATCCTTATCTCTCTGAAACCCCGCAGCAAGAGAACGGAGATAATCGATGGAGACAAGCAGCCCCTCTACTAGCTACTCCTTTTAATATCCCAACATTTAATAGATTTAATGCCTTCTCCGGCTTAGATTACAACGATTGACTTCCCAATTCTTATTCCATCGGGGAATTCTCACAACCAGACAAGTCGGAGCTGACCCCATCATCTAATTTACGCCCTACCCTCAAAACACCTTCAACGCACTTGCTTCTAACTTCCAGTAATCCCATTTGTTCAAAAATTAATCATGAAGTTATGCCAATTGTAACATCGCCCCCAATCAACCGGGAAGCCGCTGAACGATTGGCTAACATAGGCAACTCTGTTGATCCCATTTTAGATACTTTGCAGATCCATTTTACTTTTTGGAACATCGCAGGCCTCCCCGCAAAGAAGGACGACCACGATTTCCTGAGTCAGATCAATTTGAGCGGTTGTATCTGCCTACAGGAGACGTGGGCTATAAGGCCAATACACATACTGGGCTTTAAAACCTTCTGGTCACCTGCGAAGAAATCAACCTCTGGCAGAAATAGCGGAGGCTTAGCTACTTATATTAAAAACACCCTTCCCGTGGATGAGATAATCCCCTTAAGATTAGACACAAATTTTCAGATTATAGTGGTAAAGGTCACTAAACAAAGACTATATTTCATTATAAACTTTTACAATAACCTCTCTCACTCTGATATAAGTACTTTACTCCCAGAGATCTCCGTAACATTGCAAGAGCAACGAACTAAACATATTAAAAAGACATGCACAATAATCTGGGGAGGAGATTTTAATCTTCATCTATGTAGCAATAGCGATAACAATAAGTGTGGTATTAGTGATGAGGCTGATACAAACCTTACGCACTTTTCGCATTCTAATGTGGGGGAAACAATGAACGAAATCATGGATGAACTAGAACTAAGTTTCGCGAATGAAATAAAGACTCTACCTGTTCAATTCCAGCCCACGTTCAACGGAAGAGGTCTAGTAAGCCTAATTGATTTCATATTGATCTCACCACTTATAGGATTCACCATAGAAGACTTCAAGGTCCCTAGCAATCCTCTAAGCGACCATTTCCCCATCATTATGGTTCTTGCTGAAACAATAACGAACAAACCATATGACATTCTGATCGCTCTAAATCAAAGCGATTTAGAATTAGGTTCTTTGAATGGTTTTACACTGAAGTGGGGTAATATTGACAAAGAAGCAACAACAAAAAAAATAGTTGTAAATAACCAAACGGATATTATAAATTGCTTGGATTTTAACATACAACCAACCGACACCATAGCAAGCTTCCTGACAATTACAACAAGTATACAAAAAGAACTAACCAGGAGGCACAAACAAAGGCCCCACCCAAAGAAAGGTTGGTTCAACTCAGCATGCACCAAAGCATCTACATGCTTAAGGGAAGCTCTGAATAGTGATCATAGGGACAGAGATGAAATCATCAGACTGAGAAAGGAGTATACAGTCGCCTTAAACAACAGGAAAAAAGAAGTAAAAGCTGAACTATGGTCAAAATTGATCCAAAGCTCGGAACAAAATAATAGCGCCTTGTTCTGGCAGGTAGTTCGTTCCCCATTTCTAACAGAGAAAAACAATTCTCCATCAATTGACGTAGCTATAAGTCAACATGAATGGGTGAGCCATTTTACTAAAGTCTTTGCGAAAGATCCGACTGAAGACACAGACCAGCTTGAATCACTGTCACATATTGCCTATCCTTTAAATCTTCACTTTTCCCATGAAGAGGTCCAAAAAGCTTTAAAATCCTCAAAATCAGCTAAAGCCCCAGGCCCGGATGGTGTTCCTGTTGACGTTTTTAAACACCTCCCAGATCTTTGGACCCCTTTACTAACTAACGTCTTGAACGCCACCACCGAAGTAGGTATTTTGGAGTCCTGGAAAACTTCAACGTTGGTACCTATCTTTAAGAAAGGAGATCGAAACAGCCCAACATGCTACAGGCCGATCTCTCTCCTGGATTCATTAGGCAAGATGGCAGGACGAATACTCCTTGACCGCCTCCAGGAGTGGGCTACTGACCACAAAATCATTTCAGACTTACAATACGGTTTCCGGGAGGGACTAGGAACAGTTGATCAGGCCCTAAACCTGTCCCTACTGGCGGGCAAATATTTGGAAGCTAAAGGGTCCTCATTCCACATGGCATACGTCGATCTCTCCGCAGCATTTGACTGCGTGACACACTCAACGCTGTGGAGTACAATCTTGAAAATGGGAGCTCCTACGCCAATTGTGGACTTTCTCCGTGAATTGTACACAGGCACCACAGGTAGGGTAAGATTCGGGACAAAAGGTGAGCTCACTAATCCTTTTAGGGTGGAAAAGGGGGTCAGGCAGGGGTGCGTACTGGCCCCCTTTCTATTCACCCTCTATACGAATGGCTTGGAGGCTGCCATGCTACAAGGCAGCAAGGACCTCCCGTTAACAGCTCGCCGGCAAATACCAGCACTCCTATATGCCGACGATGCTGTTATTTTAGCAAGAACACCAAACGAACTACAGATGGCCTTGAATAGATACTGTGACTTTATGGCAAGTCTAAATCTGAAACTAAACGCAAAAAAAACTTACATAATGCACGCAGGGGAGAAAAGAAATGCAAAAAATAGGAAGCTATTGGCACAGGGTGAACATCTGGATAGGACCAAAACCTACCCCTACCTAGGGATCGTCATTGACGAAAAATTCAAATGGACTCCAGCTATTAACGCAAGAAAATTGGTATTCCTTCGAGAGACATCCTCGCTAAAAACCTTCTCGCAGAGATTGGGGCAGCGACCAATTAAAGAACTAGTCCAAATATATAACTCAAAATGTGTAAGCACAGCAACATATGGGGCGGGGATTTGGGGCTTCACAAACGTGGATTCAATTCAAAGAATAGAGAACTCTTTCCTTAGATATTTGTTAGCGGTGCCTAAAACTTGTTCCACCTATGCCTGCCACATCGAGCTGGGCATTGATTACATTACAGATATTATAAAACTGCAACCAATAATGCTGTGGCGCAGAATATGGGTTACCGAGCAATGCCATCTGACAAGGGCGATTATTCAAGACATCTTAACGTTAGACTACTCTAAGAAAATCAAATGGCTGTCATATGTCAAAGCGCTACTTACAGATCTCGGATACAGGAAGTACTTTGATTATCCATCGCTGATAAAGGAAATCCCAAAAAAGAACCTAAAGAGGGAGTGTCTAATTCACCTACGTCAGCTACGCTTATTAACTGAGGTCCATAAACCATCTGTCCAACACTCCATATTAGTCCAGACTGTGTTTACTGTTGAGCCTTACCTGAATTTTAAAATAACACATTTTGAAAGAATGCTGCTTACTCGATTTAGACTCGACCTGTTCCATCTGCTAGTCGCATTCCCAGAGCAAAATGCTAGGACATCTACACTTCCTATGTGCCCCTGTGACTCGGTGTCCTCACAATCAACGATACACACAACGTTATTCTGCAAATTCTTTACTGAGCCCCGTAAACGTTGGATATTGCCTATCTTGAATTTCTGGGGTCTTCGACAATGTCGCCCAGCGTACCTAGCATTACAGTACCTTGAAAATGAAAACTATGCAAAGGCGATCGTATTTTATCTTAAATTTTGCATACGCCATCGCACAAATTTATAAGTATGAACAATACCGCTATTTCACATCAATGAAGGAACTGAGATAATAGGAAAATTGTACGCTATCGTAAAATGTCGAAAAAAATCTTGCACAAACGGAACTGACAAGCACTTGCTACTTTCAATAAGTTTTCTCTTAAACAAAATGCATATTTAACTGTTTTTTTAACTTTTTTTAAATTGTAAACTGTCTTTTTTTCTCATTGAACTTTTATGGTGTTTTTTATAAAACTACCGAATAAAGTTGTTATTGAATTGAATTGAGTCTGAGACAATTCTCTTTACTCGAAGCAATTGCGAGTAGGGAAGATGTAGTTTGAGTGGACTGGGGTGAAAACTCTGATATGCCAATAGGTTATTCCGATCCGTTGCCTTGGTGTAAAGCGTAGTTTGGAATTTGTTTCTAGTTTTTTTAACTGTGACATCCAAATAATCAATTTGACTTTCATGTATATTGTAGGTGAACTGTAATCTTTCATCCACACAATTAAGTTGATGTATATTGGTGATTAGTTGTTCTTTTGTGAGCTTCCATAATATGAAAATATCATCTATGTACCTTAGGTATAATTTTATCCCTTCTTTCCATGATGGATTGTGTAGAATGTGGTCATATAACTGGGATTACTAATTTATGTTATTTGTTAGATTAAAATATATGTTACTGTAGTATGGTTTTGTACAAGCGAACACTTTGTGATAGATACAATCTTTACGTTGTTTCACAGATTCCCTTGATGAAGGCCTCTAGGCCGAAATGCATTGGAAAAGGAATGTAATTTTCGTGTATTTTGAAAATTAACTGGATGATGACTGCACATGGAACAGAAAGATTATTGTAACATGGAAATAAGCTCAAATTGATTAAAAGAAAAAGCTACGAGTATAAATAAAATACTTATGAGACTTTACACAAAATCTTGTTGAAAACTTTATTAGTTTAAACTTGGCTGATTTATTCAGCACAATTGACAGTGCCCTAGGAGACACTCGCACCGTAGGGTGCCAGTGAAACACTTCCAACTAACTCATTTACCTATAAGTGGACCAATGGGGGTGATAAAACATGTCCCTGCTGTAACATCCATGAGGAAGATGACCTCCACATCTTGTTTGTGTGCCCTGCATATCAAAGGCCCAGAAAATATTGGATAGCGCCGCTCTGTAAGAACCTAGGGTTTAGAGAGTATGCACAGGCACTCAGAATGATGAAAACCAGTACCTTGGGCCACATTGTGTTCGCTGTATCCAAATTTTTAATGGCAATATGGCTGATTAGAAAGAAAAAAGCCCCCTGAACCTTTTTTAATGAGAGAGAATTTTATACAATGTACAATGTATTTAAAATGTATTTTAATGTATGTAACGTCTTGCACTGCATCTTTTATGGTCTATATGGCCGAAATAAAGAATTTTTGGATTTGGATTTGGAAATATTTTGGCTTTTAGACTTTTTTTTCAGTTTCATAAGTGTCCAGCAGCTTCCCGGATAATAAGCACAATGTGGAGCGGTGCACCCCCAGAAAGTTTATATCCAATAATAGCAATTAAGTCAATTCTTTTGTTTGAGATAAGTCTTTTTATTTCAAATAACACAAGCCTCAGCCAACACGTTTCGTCCAATGGCAATTGGACTTCTTCAGGGCATACTGTGGTTGAGTAGATGATGAGGGATCAAGCCTCTACCTGGGAAGGATCAGGCCAGAGGAATTTCGATCAAGATTCCAGGACGTGGGCAACAGGCCACCTTTTACCATACACTATGGTCCTGCCCCAGGGTACGCCCATTGTGGGTGGAAGCCACAAATTATATGCACACAGCCCTGGGGAAAACTATTACACTTACACCACAGCTCGGGATATTGAATATACGGGAGGCCAATGACCTAACGGAAGTCAAGAGGCAGTTTACAACGCTGGGTTACACACTGGTTAAGAGGGGTGTGGCTAGAGGCTGGGCTGGGGGGACATGTGCCCACCTCGTGTCACACTGAGGGCCAAAGAAATGGATCGATGTATGCTGGCGGAGACCGAGGTCTATAAGGCACGAGGATGCCCCAAGAAGTGGGATAAGAAATGGTCACAGTGGAATGCATACAGGGGAGATTTGTGTGTTTCGCCCACAACTGAAATGGAAATGCGAAGGCAGGAGAGACTGGTAGGAGATATGTGATGAAAACTTCATGCTAAATACTTTAATCGTACTATCTTATCGGAAATATGCAAAATGTTGTCCAGTCATGTACTGTATTATTGTGATTTATTCAATAAACAAAGTTTAAAATCAAAACATCAACAAAAAAAAAAAAAAAAGATTCCAGGACCAGGCCCTTATCAAGGAGGCGCTGGCGTAACAGCCCACTGAACTCGGCTCACTTTTGTCATACCCCAATAGTTGGCTCCATCACATGACTTCTGTGCAAACCCTGAAGATACCAGTTGCTGGGACACCGACTACAGTGATCCCAAACAAAGGAATTGACCTAATTGCTATTATTGGATATAAACATTCTGGGGGTGCACCGCTCCACATTGTGCCTAGCTTCTAATCGGCTTTGCAGTTTGCACCTAACAGCGGCAGGTGCAGGAGTCTCAACTGCACACCAACCACAGTAACTTGGAACCCACAACATTAGGAACTAAGCAGCGAGGTGCGGCCACTGTGGTACTCCATTGGTCCGTTGGTAGTGCAGCTTCCCCAATAATAATGTATTGCAAAACCGATAACAAAACAAGCATTTACAAAGTCAAAAGAGCTGGCCTATTGGCTTTGCCACTGCTTATTTAAGGCAGGTCTTTGCAGCGCAGATGCCCTGAGACAGAGAGCTTTATCGCCATACAGCGCCAAGTGCCTCAAAGTCAGTAACAGTCCTGTTAAACTCTACAGGTGATGTACACACAAAGCCAATGTCGTGGCTTACACACATACATGGCTGGGTTTATGAGTACAAGGTATCAAAATCATTTGTAATAACCAGCACCACCCCAGGATTGTATGTTGTGAATTATTGTACAGAAATAAATCCCGCTCAAGCTGTGGGAAGCGGGCCTGCCAGGACGGGGTTTCTCTGGTAAATTTCAGGGATTTGTGGGTTTTCCCAAACTCGATTCCCCTCCAACCACTTCACATCACAGCACAGAAATGGTGGTGGGCTATTCAAATCCTTAAATGTACTCGTTCCAAAGGCAGTAGTAAATCCATACCCAAGGTGTAAAGTACCCTTCCTCCACCTATATTCGGACGCCCCGCAGCCCACCCCTTCCAAAGAATATCAAAGACAACACCTACCCTCTTTCCCGCCCGATTGCGCATACTCTTGTGAAATGTCCATGGTCTTACTCACTACATCAAGCGAAAGAAGGTGCTTTTCTACTTACAGACTAAGAGAGCAGATATTGCTTTACTGCAAGACACACCTCAAAGCTCTTGAGTCCGAAAAACTCTGTCTTGTCTGGGTAGGCAAAGTTATTCATTGGTGTATGTCATCACGGGCTAACCGTGAGGGGTGCCAGCTGCGCAAATGTGGAGTTGCCATACTCTTCTGCAAATCCCTGCCTGTCATGATAGTTAAAACATGGACTGATCCAGATGGCAGATATGCCTTTGCCAAGCTAAAATTTGGGGACAAGTCTGTGTGTGTGGGCTCAGTGGATGACCCAACAGGGAATAAAGGTTCCTCTTTTTTCTCCATCTCAACCGCCTCCTCGTAGAGATGGGAGCAGGGAGCTACATTATCAGGGAAGATTGGCCCCTCGCCCGAGATGCAGTAGTAGATAGGACAGGCCCCTTGGTTAAAGGGAACGATGGAGACAGGGCCCTATTGAGTAACATAACCTCGGATCATGGCCTTACAGGCCACTGGCATCTCTGCCATCTGTAGGACAAGGTATATACCTTCCTGACAAAGGTTCATGACACCCAATCCAGACTAGATTACTTCCTTGTCTCCCATTCTGTGGTAGCAATCGTCAGCGAATCACAGATACTGGAAGCCGCTCTATCTGATCATTCACCAGTCCTTCTAACTCTTACCTTAGGCCTTGCATCACCAGGCCCCAAAATGTGGCGCCTCAGTATTCAGAGACACCGCTCACCCCATGGTAAGGCCCAACTGTAATCACACATGTCTAATTACCTGAAAGACAATAGGGCCTCGTTCTCCAGTAGAACCCTGTGGGTGGCTGTGAAGACGACCATCCTCGGACAACTTATGCGAGACGTGGCGGCAGCCAACAAAGAAGCTGCTCATCGACGTACAGATCTGGAAAGGCAAATTCACTCCTTACTCACTTATACACCTTGCACCCCTCAACATCCACCTGATGCCAACTGAAGCTAGCCTGCATTGCTCTTACTAACTTGCACACCTCCCGACTGAATATGTTTACAGCATTTAAAAGGACATCACTATGAACAAGGGGAAAAGGCTGGTCGCCTACTGGAGGCACAGCTAAAACAAAGAAGCCTCAATAGCGATCCGAACTATGTCCAGAGATGTCCTCACCCGGCCTCAGGACATAGTCAATGAATTTGCTGCTTATTACAAACAAGTGTACACCCCGGAGGCGTATGCTATTGAAGAACAGGAATCTGCATACCTCGAGAATATTGAACTACCGCCTCTCATGGAACAAGGCAGAGAATTGCTGGAAGGTGATATTATCAGAGAGGAAGTCGCATCAGTCAAAGCCAATCTGCTTTAACACAAATCCCTGGAGGATGATGGATTCCCAGCAGAATACTATAAATGGTCAGGGGAGGAGACAGTCGATACATTACACAAGTCCCTGCAGGAGGCTGAAAGTACAGCATCCCTAGGTTCTATATCCAACAGATCACTGATTGCGGTCATATCCAAACTGGGTAAAGACCCTCTTCTGTGTAGTAGTTACCAACCAACCTTCTAAATGGCAACATCAACATTCTTACTAAGAGGTGTAGGACTTGCACAGCGGTAATTAAGTAATTGTAGTCAATAGTGTGCTTTATAGCGTGCGAGCAGGGTTAAGCGCTGTCTGTACCATCCAGCGAAACTGAAGACTAATACAAAGCTCCTCCCGATGGAAGGAGACACCCCGTTGCACCGCTCTGTGGTTCAGACTGAGAAGTCTATCAGTTTAATCATGAACATTATTCGTCTTGGGGTTCCAAAAAATATTTAATTGTTCATCAAAGTTTCCATCACACATAGGTTACTGCTTGTACATCCAGCATTAACATCATCAGATATAATTCCTTCCCCAATGCATTTCGGGCTAATGTGTAAGCCCTTCCTCAGGGGACAACTCTACAAAAAAGGAACAAATCAACATGTCACTGTGTGTGCTCAAACCATTCAGGTGCACACATTATCACATATCACTGTGTTTGTGACCGGTGTTTAAAAAATCAAAAAAAGTGCCCGTATGTTCAGGTGAAATCCAACGCTCATGCGTGTGTTGTTTGTTCAAAAGTGTGATCTACAGTCGGAAAAGAGGATAACGTTTAGATAAAGGTCCATCCAGCCCATAAACATAAAAAAGTCAGAGTAAAAGCCACCTTATACCCCGGTCACCGGACCGTGAACTTAACAGAGATCTAAGCCGTTAAACATGCATTGGCGTGAGCCGTGTACTCACGGACTGTTTCAACCAGCTTTGACGCCGTCTCTGAAACAGAACAGCGCGTGTTAACCAGGGGACGTTAACTTCATTACTACATCTACTAACGCGGTCTCATGCGGGAGTACTTACTCGGTGATGTGTTCTACAGCGCGCATAGCCGTCAATGTGTCGGGAACCCCGGCGGTGTGCTCACTGGGTGCAGTTTTTACCGGCTCATGCATTGGAGTGAAAAGTGAAAACGGACTAATGAAAACCAGTGTAAACGAAAACGCGTCGGCCATATTGGGTGAGTCCTTCCCCAAGTGTACACGAACTAAATCAACGTGAAAGAAAACATGGTCACATAGGATGAACTTCAGAAACACAATGTATAAGCATAAACATGACTAGTTACAGATAACATAAAAACTCAATACGATCATTCAGACCGTGTGGCTGCATCGATGCCATGTAGCGAATCCAGAAATTTTCTCTTTTTAGCAATGTCTCTTTATTGTTGTAAGTGGGGGTGATTTGTTCAAGTATGACAAATTTCAGTTGAGCTACAGAATGTTTTTGTTCTGCGAAATGTGCTGCAACAGTAGATTTCAAGTTTCCTGTTCTTATATTGCTCTTATGCTCAAGTAAACGGGTCCTGATTTTCCTCTCCGTATGTCCAATGTAACACTTGCCACATGGGCACTTGAGCATGTAAATTAGATTGGCTGAGTTGCAGGTTGCATTCACTTTTAATTTCACGGGATGACCCTTCATGGGGTGACTGATAGTGTTCCCAAGAATACAATTATTGCAATTGCTGCAATTGTAACAAGGACGTAACCCTTTGAATGTGGTGGATTCTCCTTCTGTAGTGGATTTCTTCAGAATTTCCTTCAAATTACGACCCCTGGTGTATGCAAACATGGGTGGTTGATCAAAGATACCCCTGAAATCTGGTTCAAATTTTAACAGTGCCCAATGTTTACGAATGATGTTCTTGTAACAGTTACTCAAAATGCTATATTTGGAGACCACCACCATCCTGGTGTTAACTGGTTTCACGTGGTGGTTACTTCCTGTTTACAAGTATCTGCCGAAGATACTATTCTTTTCACTTCTTTTCTGGTTGAGAATATGTGTTTCCATGGGAAATTGTGCCGCGCCGTCCTATGCGAACATTGTGATGAAAGCGTTTGAAGAAACACATATTCTCAACCAGAACACCTGGTTAAGGCATGGGAAAATCTTCTTGAGATTTATTGATGACATTTTTATTCTCTGGAAGGGAACAGAGTTGGAATTAACAGAATTTCTTAACACATGGAATGACATCAACCAGCGAATACAATTCACTTGGAACATGGATAGAACGTGTATACATTTCTTGGATGTGGAGATACAATGCAATAATAGAAATTGGAACACCACGATATTCCGGAAGCCTACAGATAGGAACTCACTTTTACATCACCAGAGTTTTCACAGACCCGGGCTAAAGCAGAATTTACCCTTATCGCAACTGATGCGAGTGAAAAGAATAGTATCTTCGGCAGATACTTGTAAACAGGAAGTAACCACCATGGTGGAAAGATTCAAAATTCGTGGTTACCCACAACAAATCTTAGATACAGCAGTCAGCAAAGTTGGAGACATGAAAAGAGAAGATTTGTTACAACCAACCGTGAAACCAGTTAACACCAGGATGGTGGTGGTCTCCAAATATAGCATTTTGAGTAACTGTTACAAGAACATCATTCGTAAACATTGGGCACTGTTAAAATTTGAACCAGATTTCAGGGGTATCTTTGATCAACCACCCATGTTTGCATACACCAGGGGTCGTAATTTGAAGGAAATTCTGAAGAAATCCACTACAGAAGGAGAATCCACCACATTCAAAGGGTTACGTCCTTGTTACAATTGCAGCAATTGCAATAATTGTATTCTTGGGAACACTATCAGTCACCCCATGAAGGGTCATCCCGTGAAATTAAAAGTGAATGCAACCTGCAACTCAGCCAATCTAATTTACATGCTCAAGTGCCCATGTGGCAAGTGTTACATTGGACATACGGAGAGGAAAATCAGGACCCGTTTACTTGAGCATAAGAGCAATATAAGAACAGGAAACTTGAAATCTACTGTTGCAGCACATTTCGCAGAACAAAAACATTCTGTAGCTCAACTGAAATTTGTCATACTTGAACAAATCACCCCCACTTACAACAATAAAGAGACATTGCTAAAAAGAGAAAATTTCTGGATTCGCTACATGGCATCGATGCAGCCACACGGTCTGAATGATCGTATTGAGTTTTTATGTTATCTGTAACTAGTCATGTTTATGCTTATACATTGTGTTTCTGAAGTTCATCCTATGTGACCATGTTTTCTTTCACGTTGATTTAGTTCGTGTACACTTGGGGAAGGACTCACCCAATATGGCCGACGCGTTTTCGTTTACACTGGTTTTCATTAGTCCGTTTTCACTTTTCACTCCAATGCATGAGCCGGTAAAAACTGCACCCAGTGAGCACACCGCCGGGGTTCCCGACACATTGACGGCTATGCGCGCTGTAGAACACATCACCGAGTAAGTACTCCCGCATGAGACCGCGTTAGTAGATGTAGTAATGAAGTTAACGTCCCCTGGTTAACACGCGCTGTTCTGTTTCAGAGACGGCGTCAAAGCTGGTTGAAACAGTCCGTGAGTACACGGCTCACGCCAATGCATGTTTAACGGCTTAGATCTCTGTTAAGTTCACGGTCCGGTGACCGGGGTATAAGGTGGCTTTTACTCTGACTTTTTTATGTTTATGGGCTGGATGGACCTTTATCTAAACGTTATCCTCTTTTCCGACTGTAGATCACACTTTTGAACAAACAACACACGCATGAGCGTTGGATTTCACCTGAACATACGGGCACTTTTTTTGATTTTTTAAACACCGGTCACAAACACAGTGATATGTGATAATGTGTGCACCTGAATGGTTTGAGCACACACAGTGACATGTTGATTTGTTCCTTTTTTGTAGAGTTGTCCCCTGAGGAAGGGCTTACACATTAGCCCGAAATGCATTGGGGAAGGAATTATATCTGATGATGTTAATGCTGGATGTACAAGCAGTAACCTATGTGTGATGGAAACTTTGATGAACAATTAAATATTTTTTGGAACCCCAAGACGAATAATGTTCATGATTAAACTGATAGACTTCTCAGTCTGAACCACAGAGCGGTGCAACGGGGTGTCTCCTTCCATCGGGAGGAGCTTTGTATTAAACATCAACATTCTTGCCAGTATACTGGCTGCCTGCCTACATAAGGTTATCCCATCCCTTGTACACCACATGCAGGTCGACTTCATCCCAGGCCGCTCCTCCAGAAACCACATACATACCATAGCCCAGGCTTTGTGTGCCGGAAGATGCAGTTGCCCTCTCCCTAGACACAGAAAAGGTGTATGATCGCATAAACTGGAGATACCTCTTTGCGGCCATGAAGCGCTTCGACCTGGGAGATCGGTTCATTTCCATGGTCCACTTGCTCAATGACAGCCCAGTAGCCCAAGTCAACTGCGGGGTTTCCTTTCAGGCACCTTTAAGACACGACGGGGCACGCGTCAGTGTTGTCCCCTCTCCTCCCTCCTGTTTTTGCTAGTCATGGAACCCCTGGCTTCCCTCCTCCGTCATTCACCACGCCTAGAGGGCATACCCACACCAGGAGGCATCTCCAAATTATACTTATATGCCAACGACATACTACTCACTCTACAAGATCTACCAGACTCCCTCCCGGCACTGTTGGAGATAATTGAGGACTTTGCAACCTTATCTGGCTACAAGGTGAACTGGGACAAGAGCGAAGCTCTCCCTCTCACATTGGGCACCACAAAGCGGCGATTCATGGATACCCCTTCTGCTGGAAGCCCTCCCACCTCAAATACCTTGGAGTCCTAGTCAACAGAGGTCTGGAAAGAATGGTCGCAGACAACCTAACACCCTTGATAATGTAAATGAAAATGGAATTCAATAAATGGTCCCTCCTGGGCTTCTCCATGTGGGGTAGAGTACATGCCGTTCGTATGGTCACATTGCCGCACTTTGCATATATCGTGGGGATGCTGCTGCCCCTTATCATTCTGTGCTACATAGGTGCCCGAATACGGGGCTCCATCTGGGGAGCTGTCCACCCCCGTCTAGCCACGTCGAAACTCATGGCATTGAGGTTCCGTGACGATTTTACTCGTGTTTGTAACATTGTCGTAAATACGTAATTTTGGTATCAGTGAACCGCAAATGATCCATTTAGTATATCCTGGTGTTTTCGCTATGCTACGAGCAAGAGCACTCCTGTTACCAACACATTTGTGATTTACCCATGACATCCATCTTAGAACACGGAAGCCATTTTGTATTCCTTGCCCTCACATAGTCAATGGACACGCAATGACCTCTTTTTATTTAAGGATACGTAGGCCTTAACCGGCGATTCACCTTGCGAGTGACACGTGCACCTTAGGCCAGCAACGCTGTAGCAGCATGACTCGGCAAGAACTGCCTCCCCAGCCTGAGGCCAGTCCTGCTATACTGGTTCTTGTATTCGTTGGCCTGATCATGATTAGGCGGCCGAAGCTGGTAACCGTGCCCATTTACGACCCACAAACATTTCTTATCCTGTCTTTCTATCTTCTGCACCTGGCTCTGCTCCTTTCCTTCTGGGCCTTTATTAGGGGGAGGTAACGAAATTTACGATGAGGCGGTCCGGGTCTTGAATGAAGAATTGACATGGGATTATGATGGACTAGTGGGAACCCCTCATTCGTAATGTTTTGACATCAGATACTGTCGACGATTCCTGTGCAACGCCAAATATTTATTGTTTAAGACACGAATGCTTAGAACTGTGGTAACATGTAAAGAATTTGCCTGAAGCCCAATATTTAGTATATAAGGAGCAACCCTCTTTGTACAAATCGAACAGGCTCCTAGATACTGCCCATGTGTAGTTTCTGTGACTTCTGTGTCCCTGCAGTAATAAACCTTTGGTCTTTGACGCCACCATCGAGAAGCCCGTGTTTCTGTTTGTTTGTGCACCGAGACAGGTGGAACTCCGGGGTCTTCGGGTGTTATCCCTGACACCTCTGGACGGAACCAAAAAGTCCAGAACTCCAATTGGCGCCCAACGTGGGGCGACGTCATTCGGTACCGGTCCAAAAGCCTGAAGAGTTCGAGGAGCTTCGTGTGAAGATTTCAGAGGGAGGCGCCCCACTTCATCGATCCCGGCATATCGCAAAAGTGGCCCCGACGTTCTCTTCCACGAGGGTTCCCGTTCAGACGGCTGCAGTGGTCCGTTGCCTTGACCGTCGCCCTGTCTTGGACCCGAGGTGCAGTCCTCAGTACGGCGAAACGTGACGGGTTTCTCCTTGGTGACGTCTTCAGTGCCTCAGTTAAGTATTCAGTGGTTGCTAGTTGGTTATTTTGTAAGGGTTGCTCCTATTTGGATAATCCTTTTAGTTCTCAGTTCAGTTCAGTTCTGTAAGGTTATCACTGGTTATTCTGGTTACGATAATCATTCTGTTCAGTTCAGGTATCGATACATTTGTCAGTTCTGGTAGGCCTAAGTTCTTGGTTCGAGTGCGCATCTTTTCTGTTTGTGTCTTGTTTGTTTTGTGTTCCGGATTATAAAATGGTAAGTCGGAAAAATTGTATGTTGTCTTGTTTTAGTTGCAACAGTGATTCCCAGTTGGAGGACTCGTGTTTGGTTCCTCCGATTGGAACTCCCCTTTATGATCTATATTGCAAATTTGGTGTGGGCCCTATCTCTTATAACGAGATATGGATCCACTACACAGAGAAAGATGGTGTCCTTAGTTGGCCACTACATGGTAGTTTTGAACCTGAAGTTCTCGATAATCTAGAAAGAAGGTTGTTTAAGAAGAAAGCCCGGCCGGCAATGTTTGATTCTTTTCGTTATTGGCGAAAAGAATCTAAACAGAGAGAAATTAAAAAGTTGAAGAAAGAACAGAAAGAGCAAGAGTTGACTTTAGAACAGTCTGCTAGGCAGCTGCAACTCAACGAGTCTGAGAAAGCGATGGAGGTGGCCGATAGAGAGCGTAATTTAGCGATAGACAAGTGCTATCCTGCTTTGCCATCGAGTACGGCTAAGATAGTAGAGGACCCTGAAAAGGATCCCCTGTTGTCTTACTTGTTACGATCACCCCCACCGTATGCACAGGGTGCTACGGCTCCACCTATACCGAATGTTCAATTACCGGTTGCTGGACAACCTGGTGTCCCTGTTCCCGCTCCCCTGAATCAAGTTCCTGTACCTCCTGTGGTCAATATTAATGTTCCTTTGCCAGCCCCTCTTCTAGGGCTGCCGGCTTCTTTACCTATGCCTGTGTCGCTTACACCTGCTACTTCACAAGCTATTTTGCCTGCTACTCCTACTGTTCCTGATCTATCGGTTCCAACTGCTACTCTATTTACTGCTTCTGCTAATATTATGACTCCGCTTTCTGTTCGTCGAAGAATCACTGATTCTGTCTCTAATATTCTATCTCCCTTCTATAAAACTCTGATTAAGACTCCTACCTCTGACTCTGTGCAGAGACGTAGTCAGCTTCCCAGTACTGAAGAAAGAGGAATATTAGATTCCACTGCTCTTAGATGGGTTTCGAAAGTTGGAAGATATAATGTACAAGATGTATTAGATACATATATGCAATGGAACGAACCGACACAACGATATGTGTTCGATGAAATGTGTTTCCTTCTACGTGAGGAATTGGAAGAGGATGACCCTGAATCAAATCTAGGAGAATTAATTAATGTTCAGAAAGAGTTTGCTACAGGTATGATAGTTGGTCAAAATATAAAAGAAGCGATGGAACTGATTTTAAGTTATAGGAATGACCCATCCCTTCGTTCACCAAGAGAATTAGAGAAACGTAGTACGAAACAAAATCGTCAATACCCAATGAGAGAGGTTCCACCAATTTGGCGTGAAGCTGTGCAAGCTAATGTAAACCTTGGTATTGCAGCCGCTCCGGCCCAATTCCAGAGAGTATGGATACATATTCCATGGAAGCGAGCTGAAGTATTAGCCGTGAAACAGGCCTTGCCAGATCCGCGTAAAAATCCTGCAGGATACTACAAAGAGTTGGCTCAAACAGTTGACGCTTGTGTATTGAATCTTGCTGACATAGATCTGCTATTTGGTAATGTAGTACCGCAACCAATTTGGGCTAAAATTCGTAAAGAGAATCATCCAGTTGCCCTAGGTGGTGATTGGGCAGCTATAATTGCAGCGGATGGTCAACAAATAGGTGGTTCCAAACCTGAACCTTTAATTGCTAATTTGCCTGGTAGAATAATCGATTTAATGAAAACCTTGATGCCAGCATTGCGCGTTAACTGGGACAAATTGTCCGCGTGCAAACAAAAGAAAGACGAAAGCGTCTCCGACTTTTTCACAAGATTCGAGGAGACTTTTGTGGATCATAGTGGTCAGGATATGAGCACAGAAGGAGGCCAGAGATTATTTGTTGATAAATTTGTGCACAATCTGTTGCCAGAACTTAGTAGTAAATTAAAGAATTCTGAAAGTGCGTGGGCTGTCTCTACGACTGCGCAAATACCTGCGACTGCTCAGTACTATGAAAATAGGGATAAAGAAGAGAAGGAAAAATCAGATAAAAAGACGAAAGATTTAAAAACTAAAGTACTTTTACAGCAAGCTTATCCGCCTCGCATGAATCAGACTAACATGCAGCAAGGGTCTTATCAAAGAACGGATTATAATTTTCAAAGGCCACAATACCAATGGAATCAATGTGCTTATTGCAAAATGGAAGGTCATTACAAAAGTGAGTGTCCAGTTCGAACGCAAAATAATACTGCGGCAGCTCAGAGAGGTCGTGGTAGTTCTATGCAAAACTCTAGAGGTCGAGGACGAGGTGCTATGCCTCCACAGACAAGTGATCGCCCCTCTAATTATTTCGACCAGCGAAATGGACAATCTGCCCAACAGAATAGGTCTCCACAGTATCATGTTGAAGACTATTATGAAACTAGTGAGGAAGTTCAGCAAAATGAATACTAGGACAGCCATGGACAAAGAGAGGGAGTAGTATCAGTACCAGTAGATCAGAGTGGGCCTTATGTCGCGGTAGCAACATCAGGTATAGTCGAACCGTTTCTGTTGGATACTGGTGCAGCAAAAAGTTCTATCATACATGCGAAACTCCCTGGCGCACCTTTGTCTGGCTCAACAAACGTTTCAGTAGGTTTTTCGGGCGCCCCTGTTCACAACCCTGTTTCTGGTCCTTTGTCTATTTCTGTTGGACCCCATCAATTGAAAGCACCCCTGATTTTGACGACAGGTTGTAACGAGAATCTGCTTGGTTTAGACTTGTTAAAACGCCTGTACGCGACATTGTACTGTTCTCCAGCAGGAGTACAGCTTACGTTGGGTAAAAGAATAATCTCCCCGATGTACTTGTCGATGGATGCGCTCCCACCAGAGCTGCGTTCACTCCCTGATACTCTTTGGGCGACTGGTCCTAATGATGTAGGTCTATTGGAAATTCCACCCTATGTAGTAACTTTGAAAGCAAATGTCAAACTTCCACGAATTCCACAATACAGAATCTCTAGTGAAGGCGAGCGTGCGCTCCTACTGATAGTACAAGACCTGATCAAGAAAGACGTTATAGAAGAAACTAGAGGTAATGTCTGTAATAGTCCTGTACTGCCTATTTTGAAACGAACTGACCCTACAAAGCCTCCAGTATATAGGTTCGTAATTGATCTTAGAGAGGTTAATAAAATTGTGATCCCACAGTTTCCTGTGGTACCAGACATTACTGCATTGTTAACGTTGATTCCTGCTACAGCAGCATGGTTTTCGGTTGTCGACTTGAAAAATGCCTTTTTCAGCATTCCGATAGCCGAGGAAAGCAGAGATATCTTCGGTTTCTCTCTAGGAGGACGAAGCTTTAGGTTTAAACGCGCTCCACAAGGCTATTGTGAAAGCCCATCCATTTACAGTCAAGCATTAAAAAGCCAGTTAGATTCCTTTGTACTTCCTCGTGGTTCTGCTTTAGTACAGTATGTCGATGATCTTCTAGTGGCTGCCGATGACAAGGAAACTTGCAAAACAGCTACAATTTCTTTATTGCATCACTTGTCAGATTTGAATCACAAGGTGTCACCTTCAAAAATGCAATACTGCTGCCAAGAAGTGACCTACCTAGGTCATCTCTTGTCAAAGGAGGGAAGGAAGTTGACCCCAGAGAGAATAAAAGCAATTACACAGATGAATGTTCCTAGCACGCAGAAAGAAGTACGTGCCTTTTTAGGTATTACCTCATATTGTAGGCAATGGATCCCAAATTTTTCTCTTCTAGCAAAACCATTGGTAGCCTTGACTGGGAAAGGTGTTCCGAGTCCGGTACCATGGTCTGCTGAATGTCAGCAGAGTTTTTCTGAGTTACGAAATGCACTGTGTTCAGCACCTGTATTGGGTACACCCGACTACAGTAAGCCATTCACGCTCTATGTCCACGAGAGAGAAGGTTGTGCATTGAGTGTTCTGACGCAGAAATTTGGTGATAAACAACGCCCTTGTGCGTATTTCTCATCAACGTTAGATCCGGTAGCCAGAGCGTTGCCTAGTTGCTTGAGAGCTACAGCCGCAGCTGCAGCTTCCATTCGACAATCTGCTGGTTTAGTAATGAACAACATGCTAGTAGTTATGGTTCCTCATGCTGTGGATACACTCATGAACCGAACCAAGACGCAACACCTTACCAGTGCTAGATTATCAGGTTATGAACTGACACTGTTAGCTAGTCATATTCAGATCAAAAGATGCAATGTATTGAATCCAGCAACATTGTTGCCGACTAGCCAAGAGTCGAGCGATTCCGAACCACACGACTGTTGTTTCAAAACTGAGGAAGAAACAAAAGGACGAATCGATCTAAAAGACACTCCGTTATCAGATCCAGATGGCACGTTGTATGTTGATGGGTCTTGCTTCAAATTGGAGAATGGTGATGTGACTGCTGCTTATGCAGTAACAACTTTGAGTACGATTGTGGAGACTGCAAGAGTGAGTCAGAATTCTGCCCAGGCTGCAGAATTGATCGCGCTAACAAGAGCGTGCGTTTTAGCTAAGGGAAAGAGAGTGAATGTGTTCACAGATAGTCAGTACGCGTTCGGCGTGGCCCATAGTTTTGGCCGTTTGTGGAAAGAAAGAGGTTTCATTACGTCCCATGGGACTAAGATTCAACATGGTCAGCTAGTTAATGACTTGTTGGAATCTCTAACCTGGCCGACTGAAGTTGCGATTGTGAAATGCAGTGCTCATAAAGCAATCACGGATGATGTTGGTCGTGGGAATGCTTTTGCTGATGAGACTGCAAAACAGACAGCTAGAAATGTGATGAGTAGAATGTATGTTGCAACGTCTGCAAGATGGATTTCTGAGTCTGGAATGTGTGAGGACACAGTGGAAAGCGTGAAGGAAATTCAGAAAGAGGCGACTGAGGAGGAAAAACTTGCATGGAGAGAGAGCACGGGTAAATTGGACTCGAGTGGGTGTTGGATTGACTTGTCGGAACAACAGCGTTGGATGTTGCCTGATGCGTATGTGCTTGCAGTAGTAACGATGGCACATGGAACAGCGCACATCAGTTCAAAAGGGATTTGTAAGATGTTGGCTCCGGTCTGGAAAAATGACGGGATTAGTAAGTGTGCAGAGAGAGTGGTGAGAAATTGTATGGTATGCTTGATGCATAATCCTGGCAAGGGAATCCCCACACCTGCAGGTCATTTCGCTCCTCCTTCCTGCCCCTTTGAGGTGATCCAGCTAGACTTCATTCACATGGATCGTTGCAATAATCTGAAATACGTCCTAGTGGTAGTTTGTGCTTTCTCCAGATGGATCGAAGCATACCCACTGAAGGACAATACTGCCTTATCCACTGCCAAAATTCTTCTTAAAGAATATTTCCCCAGATACGGAATGCCACGGATTGTATGGTCAGATAACGGAAGTGAGTTCGTAGGGAAAGTTATGCAGAGTGTGTGTGCCGGCCTAGGGATTAGACAGAAGTTTCATAGTGCGAATCATCCCCAGTCCGCGGGTTTAGTCGAGGGTTACAATGGCACCCTCAAACTGAAACTTGCTAAGATACAAGCATCCACAGGTTTGTCCTGGCCAGACGCATTGCCTTTGGCTTTGCTATCAACAAGAGCAACCGTACATTCTAGAGTAGGGCTTAGTCCTTATGAAATAGTTTTTGGCCGTCCTGCAAATGTTTGGGGGGTACCTAGACCGAAAGAATTTAAGCAGCTGGAATACCCAATGTTAATTGATTACCTTTTCGACTTGACTGCTAAATTGAGTCTTATTCACCAACAGGTTTTCGATGCATTGCCAAAGCCACCGGAGAGTCCAGGCCATCAGCTGAAACCAGGTGATCAGGTGGTCATCAGAAATTTTGCAAGAACAAAAAATCTTCAGCCCAGATTTATTGGCCCTTTCCAAGTCCTGCTAGCAACGAGAACTGCTATTCGTGTGGCCGGAAGAAAAAACTGGATCCATACGACACATGCTAAACGTGTGCCTCTGCCACTTCCTTACGACAACTGGGTAAAGAAAGGAATCGGTACCTCTGAAACGGAACAAATCCCCAGGTTCATACCTTTCAGCGATGCAGAACTAATCACGGATTCACCAAATTCTGACTCTCCTCCTGAAACTGCTCTTTTGAACCCTGAACATTTGTCATCCACACCCAATGAACATTTGCCATCTGCACCAAAAGAACATTTGCCATCTGCGAACGTGAACATTGCAACGTCAGCTGAAAATACATTGTTTCCAGATCAGACAGCTCCTGCAAAACTGAGATACAACTTACGTTCTCGCAATATGGACAAATAAAGCAGGAAACTGCCTATTTTCAGATTTGAATTTGTTATACATTGCCTCCAGCCAGGAAGTTTGCTAATACCTTGTATTGTTTCTTTTTATTTTAAAATTGCCTTGCCGTCTGGGTAGCCGTAGGGTCGTGGCTGTGTGCCTAGTTGAATCTGCGGGGGTCAGACACAAGGTCGATCTTTCTGTTAGTTCTGGGAACTCCCAGGGCTGATAGAGGCATTTTCATCTACGTACACATCATCAGTGGTCGCGAACGGTCGTAGAAGATGGAGCTTCCTGAGCTACAACGAGAAAATGTAATTTATGTTCGCAGAAATAGACTGTACAGAATACTTCACAGCAAATGCTTTCTAATGCAATGTGCAGTTACATTTTTAATTGTTTTGATAACGTTGGTGGGTGGAATCATCTTTGGTGTACATTTGATTTTTATGCCAGTAACTACAGTACCTCCCCTTGATCCTACTACTTCTACGGTTTCTTCTATGCATTCTTTTCACTCATTTCCTGAACACGAACAAGCTCGACGCTCAGAATTTATTAACAATACATTTGTACAGCTCTTGCATCAACACCAACTGATAGTTAATACTACAGACTGCTGGGTGTGTGGCTTGATACCCCACACTATGGATAAAGGCATTCCCTATCTAGTCTTGCCTTTCAGCTATAATGGATCATTTCAGGCCTTTCAGACCATTTTTTCATATGCCCTTGAAACCTATCCTCCGCGTCCACCACGGTCCACTAAATACAACTCAGCCAACAAAGCTTTAGTCCAGGGAATTATTGACATGATTAAAGACGTCAATAATACTCCATCTTATCCTAGAGATGAATTACGGGTGTATTTGAGTTGGAACTCTACAGAGTATCGCCTTAGTTTGGGAGAAAGCAAGCGTAAAAGCTCCACTTCAGTTTGGGTCGTGCCTCACCGAGGTCAGGTCTGTTTGCAAGGAAATGGGAGAAATCTGAGAGCTCAGCTAGGGAGGAGTGAGTGCGTTGAGACTTACGTATTTCCGTCTAACTCCTCCCCTGCCTTTCTGACTGCTAGGGGTACCTACTTCATCTGTCAGGACAGAGCATATACATGGCTGCCTGCTGACTTTTCAGGTTCATGTTATATTGCTCGATTGTTACCCCCGACATACACTGCTTCTTTAGATTATCACAAAACCAGAGTAGCAAGAGGTGTCTTCAGCAAGGAAGATACCGCTGGTCAAGAAGCTGGAGACTTTTTCAAAGGTTTCCTTCCGTTTTGGGGGCCTATGGCCAATAGTAGAAATCTTCGTCAACTAACACGGGTAGTTGAATCTACTATTACAGAAACTGCAGGTGCCCTTAGTAACTTAACAGCTGAGCTTCAGGCGGATCGTCTCATGACGTTGCAGAACCGTATGGTTCTAGACGTAATACTTGCAGATCGAGGTGGGGTATGCAGAATGATCCAATCGAGCTGCTGTGGCTTTATTCCAAATAATGCTCCAACAGTCTATGAAGCAATCTCTAAGCTACACAAGATTTCCGACTCTATACACGTAGACAAGGGAAACTGGTCCTTCATGGAGTGGTTTTGGACTCTGGTATCAGCGTGGGGATGGAAGGTTCTGATGGTCATTGGTGTCATCCTAGTATTTCTGTTCTCGTGCTGTCTTATTATCCAATGTGGTCCCGCTCTGTGTAGTCTCTGTGCTGCAACCTGTTTCAGAAAACCACCTGCATTAGGAGAAAAGGCACGAGACAGGATGATGATACAACGACATGTCACTGACCTAATGAGCATAGAATTAGACTCTGACTCTGATATAGACTGAGTAATTGCCTATGTAAGGGCAAAAGGAGGGTCTGAGGTTCCGTGACGATTTTACTCGTGTTTGTAACATTGTCGTAAATACGTAATTTTGGTATCAGTGAACCGCAAATGATCCATTTAGTATATCCTGGTGTTTTCGCTATGCTACGAGCAAGAGCACTCCTGTTACCAACACATTTGTGATTTACCCATGACATCCATCTTAGAACACGGAAGCCATTTTGTATTCCTTGCCCTCACATAGTCAATGGACACGCAATGACCTCTTTTTATTTAAGGATACGTAGGCCTTAACCGGCGATTCACCTTGCGAGTGACACGTGCACCTTAGGCCAGCAACGCTGTAGCAGCATGACTCGGCAAGAACTGCCTCCCCAGCCTGAGGCCAGTCCTGCTATACTGGTTCTTGTATTCGTTGGCCTGATCATGATTAGGCGGCCGAAGCTGGTAACCGTGCCCATTTACGACCCACAAACATTTCTTATCCTGTCTTTCTATCTTCTGCACCTGGCTCTGCTCCTTTCCTTCTGGGCCTTTATTAGGGGGAGGTAACGAAATTTACGATGAGGCGGTCCGGGTCTTGAATGAAGAATTGACATGGGATTATGATGGACTAGTGGGAACCCCTCATTCGTAATGTTTTGACATCAGATACTGTCGACGATTCCTGTGCAACGCCAAATATTTATTGTTTAAGACACGAATGCTTAGAACTGTGGTAACATGTAAAGAATTTGCCTGAAGCCCAATATTTAGTATATAAGGAGCAACCCTCTTTGTACAAATCGAACAGGCTCCTAGATACTGCCCATGTGTAGTTTCTGTGACTTCTGTGTCCCTGCAGTAATAAACCTTTGGTCTTTGACGCCACCATCGAGAAGCCCGTGTTTCTGTTTGTTTGTGCACCGAGACAGGTGGAACTCCGGGGTCTTCGGGTGTTATCCCTGACACCTCTGGACGGAACCAAAAAGTCCAGAACTCCAGCATGCCGCATGCATGGTGGTCCAGGTCTACCATCTGTGGAACATTACTCTCTAGCCCTTCACCTCTCACAAATTGCGTATATCCTCCCTGGCATTCCAGACCCCCGCAATGGGTTGCATTGGAACGCTCACTCCTAGATAATAAAGAAGGCCTGAGCCCTCTCTATGCAGAACACCCTCCCCAACAACCCTCCCCGCACCCAGTGTTACAGGCTACACAAAAGAACTGGAGCAGCGCGCATCGTCTTATGGGAGTGCAACATCGTCTGCACGCCAAAGCTCCGCCCTGGGGTAATGACAATATCTGCGTAGATAGAAAGCAACTCCATTGGCACCAGTGGAAGTCAGCAGGAATACAAACCTTAGATCAGGTAATGTAACATAATGTAATGTAAGATAAATTTATAAAGCGCACTGCCACCCATCGGGCATCCTGGCGCTAAAGAGGGAGAGCAGAAGCAACTGTGATCAGAGTCAGCTAGATGTTAAATTCTAGAAAAAAGCCAGGTTTTTATTTGTTTACGAAAGGGCAGAAGGTCATTTATCTGTCGCAGCTCCAGGGGTAACTTGTTCCAAAGTCTTGCAGCAGCCACACTGAAAGCTTGAACCCCCCAACTTAGCTCTTCTAGACAGGGGTACTTTCACCCAGTTGGCTGCAGAGGACCGAAGGCAGCGGGGAGGGGCATACCAGCAGAATTTACTCTGCAAAGGTATGGGATCCAATCCATGCGATGCCTTAAACACAACACAAAGGGATTTGAAATGGATCCTCTGCACTATATGGAGCCAATGCAACTCTGCAAGGGCCTGAGAAGAAGAAAAATAGCGGGGACATGACAGGGCCAGCTTGACTGCCATGTTCTGAATTCTCTGCAGTCTGCCAGTTAAAAACTTGGGAGACTCCTGCAGGAGAGAGTTACAGTAATCCAACCTGCTCAAAATCACGCTCCTAACTACCAAGGAGCGTGTTTGAGCAGGAAGCAAAGGAAGAATTTTCCTCAGAGCCCAAATAAGGGAGAAACAATTCCCCATGGTTTTATTAACATGTGTCTCCAAGGTTAGCTCCTTGTTAAATGACACTCCCAGATTGCGGACCGACTTAGATGGTTGCAATGGGGGGTCCGCAGGGATAGGCCAGAAGCCGAACGGAAGGAAATAAGGCACTCTCCCACTCTTGGTACATAGAATTTCAGTTTTATCTGCATTAAATTGCAGAGAGTTGTTTCTTAACCATTGGACCACATTCTGCATGCAGATATAAAAATTCTCCAGTGAGGATGACTGTTCTCCCTCCAGTGATAGAATCAACTGGGTGTCATCAGCATAATTTACCACACCTATACCAAAAGATTTGATAACATCCACCAGTGGCCTCATATAAACGTTAAAGAGAATAGGGCTCATGGTGGAGCCCTGTGGCACCCCATGGTCGATCTTGGTAAACTTTGATTGAAAAGGGGGAGGGCCACGGCCTGACATCTATCAGATAGATAGGAGTGGAGCCATTTCAATGCCTGACCTGCTACCCCAACTCCTTGCAGCTGTTCCAATAGGACCTTATGATTGACCGTGTTGAATGCCACAGACAGATCTAATAGGATCAAGATGGCATGTTGACCCTTGTCTGCACGCAAACAAAGGTCATCCAGCACGGTCAGCAGTGCAGTCTCAGTACCATGACCAGGGCAAAATCAAAACTGAACCTCATCCAGTAGGCCATTAGTCTCCAGGAATTGGGAAAGTGCCCTGCTCACAAGGCGCTCAATGATCTTCACAGGATATGGAAGAAGTGAAATAGGCCTGTAATTTTTAAGACAGACTGGGTCCAGTGAAAGCGTCTTCAATAAAGGGGAGACAACTGCTTACTTCCAGCAGGAGTGAACCATCCCACTAAGCAAGGATTGGTTGCACAGCTGTCTGAGAGGAGGAAACAGTTTGGCACTGAACGCTTTACAGACCCTGTGTGGAAAAGGGTCTAGAGGTGAGCCAGAATAGACTCCAAGCGCAATCTGCTCAAACACATTGGTGGAAAGAGTGTCAAAGTGGTCCAAAAGAGGCATCTGAGCTGAGGTCTCCCTCAACACTCCCGAATCCTTCTGCCCAGCCAATGAGAGATCACTAATCTTATCAACCATACTGTTCTCCTCTAATCCTTCAATGATTTTATTAATCTTATTATCAAAGAAGGCGGCCAGACTGTCGCAGAGTTCCTGCACAGGGGGGATCTTATTTTTAGTACAGGCTGGGTTGGCGATATCGTTCAATACCTTAAAGACACTTTTGGAGCTATTGGTGGCATTCAAAATTACATCTGCGAAATACTCTGCTTTAGTAGAGATAATGCTTTTCTTATATCTAGAAATGTCTTCTTTCCAGATAGATTTATCTATGGCAGAGTAACCCTTCCTCCATTTCCGCTCTGCCTGGGTGGTAACATCAAGCCCTTCTCACTGCTGAGGGAGGAAATTTTCCTCTGTTCGTGACAGCACCTGCAGTTATGGCACTGCCTGAGATGATGCCTCGGATGTTCCGCTAATAGGTCATGATCGGTGCCCAGTACTCCTGTACGCTGACGATGCTGTTTTACTACACGTACATCGGTCGGCTTACAGAAGCTTCTAGATGCATTTGGGCTTTTTATGAATTCATTGGACCTTAGGGTAAATACTGCTAAATCCCATGAAATTACCTTAGGCAGGAAAAACAAGAGCAATCTTAGATTTTTTTTTGCGAAGGCACAGAATTAACCAGGGTGCCCGCGTTTTTATATTTAGGGGTTTTGTTCGATGAAAGAGGGAATAGGGCCGCACAACATAAGGTCAAGATCAATGCGATAACTAGAGCAATTGCGGCAGTAAATGGCTTTGCACTGCGGCTAGGGGCAAAACCAGTAGAGGCTATTTTAAATATATACAAATACAAGTGTATAGCAATAGCTATGTATGGTTTACCCATTTGGGGCTATAGGCCGATGGAGGGGTTACAGAGAGTGGAGAACAAGTTTCTCTGCAATCTTTTGTCGGTCCCCCAATCTACTTCAACTTTTGCTGTACATCAAGAATTATGGATGAGTTATATAATGGATAAATTGAAGCTAGCCCCAGTGACTTGCTGGTTAAAAACCTGGCTTAATCCACAACTTGCCCTAAATCACAGAATCATAAGGGATTGTACCTCTTTGAATGGAGCTAATAAAATTACTTGGCTGTATTACATCAAGAATCTATTAGCCGATGTGGGCTGCCAAGATCTTTTTAACCACCCAGATAAGATTGTGCATGCTGATCTGGTGCGGGTCAGAACACAGCTCCTGAATGAGTGGTCAAGTGAGCGAGAAGAGTTGGAGTTAAGGAAACCGACCGTTAGAGCACATTACCTTTTAAAGACTGTACCTACGATGGAACCATATTTGCAAATTGTAAATAGGCCATTACATCATTTGCTTTTAACTAGGTTTCAGTTTAATCTTATGCACTTCTTTCTAGGTAATCCACAAGGGTGGTGTAAACAAAATGAGCTAGGGCCTTGTACCTGTGACAATTTTTCAGCTCAAGATACCATGCATTTAACCATGATCTGTGAACATTATAATGATATCAGAAAGAAGTTTTTACTTCCTGTTCTAAAGAGAAAGGGATTTACCCAGGTTAAACCGGTTCTAATGTACCTCCAACTCTTGAATGAGCCTTGCGAATTTTTTTATATAGAAAGTTTTTTTGTAGCAGCTGTGAGACTCAGGAATCTACGTAATTGATTGTCTTTGTTCAGATTGTTTTACATATTTATTTTTGTTTTAAATCCTGTAGTGTATATTTCTGTATTATAATATGAATTTTATTAAATACTCTGGCCAAATGTATTTTGTAAGGGTCTATATTGGTATGTTCTGTACTTTCATGGTTTTATTTAACCGAAGAAAGTGATTTGAGTGACTGACTGGCCTCAGCCCCAACCCCTGGACATTTTGCTTATTCAAAGTCCTCCACAACTGGTACTGGACCCCCCTGCACAGGGCCGGCTTATTGCAGCACTCGCAGTGCTGGAGATGCCCGGGTACTATTTGCGACGTCCCCCACATTCTCTGCGAGTGTCCTTCCGTTCAGTCCTTTCGAATCTATACCCCTACGCCTCCCCCTCACTGCTCCCACTATCCTGTTACACAACATCGGGGACTCACCTGACCTCCCCTCGCCCCCAACACCTTCTCTTGCACACAGTGCTTTCCACAACCAAACTATTCATTCTCAGGCAATGGAGATCGCCCTACCCCCCCCCCCCCCCCCCCCCCATCGCAGGATGACTGGATGGTAGCGATGGTCCAGACGGCATCCCACGAGAACGAGGCTCCAAGACCAAGAGGAGATATATAAACAAACGTGGGAATCCTTTCTCCGGTAGCCTATACATTGAGGAGTACTATACCCACTACTATACCCCCCACCCGTACCCATCCCCCTGCACACATAGATATGGACTGGCCCTCGCTCACTCACCACTCCTCCTTTATCCCAACAACCCGGTCCCAAATATAGACCGTGTCATCCCTAGACATATTGTCTACCCTACCCTAAACCTCCAGACCCCACACGCCCATCTCGCCCATCTCCTCCATGGTACTTCCCTTACCAACACCAATGAACGCTGACCCTAACATCTGGCAGACACACAATCAGTGCAGACTGGTGCCTCCTTCGTCTTCCCTGGCTTCGGACTTCTATAACGGAGGCCTCTTTGCTTCCCTTACGGGAACCCCCTGCTGTAAGTCCTGCCGCTATTGCATAATTGACCTACAGCACAACACTGAAATGATAAATGCCTGATACCTTATATTCTTTTTACTGCAATATTGTTGCTGTGACAGATATGCTGGTCGATTGATGTATACCCTTTACGTACTCCCCTTTTCCCCCTCCCTCAACCCTCCCTTATCCCCTCTCCCTCTTATTCTTTCTGTATCCCTTATTCCTCCATGCTCTGATCTTCTCCCCCCCCTCTCACACATCCCCATCCCACCTCCCCCCCGCCTCAGAACAGCTGTACGTTCACTGTCTTATTTCGTCCTTTTATCAATGACTGTACATTGTACAGCTTCATCTGCACAGCTATGTTAAAACCTTGTTATTCAATAAAAAAAATACCACACAAAAAGAATTCATAGCAGCAACAACAAACTTCTGGAAGTCGGCCTGGAGACTTGTTACTAGCGCTGCTTGTTAGGAAAACTACTGAAAATGTTTGCAAATTACAAAAGTACTAAATCTGCACCCATGGGGTGCAAGAGGGCTTTGCAATCAGGGGGTTCAGAAACAAAATCCAGAATGCATACATTCAGTTGGGTGCCCAACAGAAATCTATCTTTGCTGTGTGGGTATGGAAAAGCATTTATTTGTTAGGTTAAACCGGAAGTGGGCATTTAAGTTCGAATCTCGAAGTCTCACTCAACAGCTGTGATTCTTGCAAATCACAATCTCCATGCTAAAATAGTGTGTCCATATGCAAGCATGGCAACATTTTAGAAGAGAAAAGAGGAGAGATTTAAAAATAGTAATCGGGAGAAAAAAATCCCACATTGAGCTCTATTGAAGGAGAGGCAATTTCAAGCGGAGACAGACAAATAGGAAGCCATTTTTCTCTTCCAAATCAAGAGTCTCCCGCCGGAATCAGGTCTATTGTCTGTATGCCTTCTGTGATTTAACTGGTACGCTTGAAAAAAAAACTTCTTTTTGGGTGATTATTTCAGGCTGACGGCAGAATCTTCCAAATTCATGGGACACTTCACCACGTCCAAATGACGCGAACGCGAACCTTCGGGTGCTTTTTTTCTAATTTTCTGCTTGCCAGATTGTTAGCGATGCGGTCTTTTACCTACGCCTACTCCTTTGCAGCGCTGTGCCTTTTATCGTGCGCATTCTGGCTTTGCAGCGCTACACAAAAACGGGTGGTATAGTTCTCCACGCTCAATAACACTCACGTTCTTAGACAGAATACTGCCCCTGCCCAGTCGGGTCGCCAGCTGCAGGTGCATTAAGCCGTCGATCTACCTTGCTAGCATACACCGCTCACACGTTTATGATGGGGTGAGACTACACTTACCCGATGACGGCCGGTACATTTGCCCCCTCAATCCGCCTAGGCCGCACCCAAGAACACTTGGAGCAGGACAGCAGCACGGCTCACCCAGTACAGCAGCAGTGTCCTGTTCCTCTCTCCCTTTTCTGCACGTGGTCCCCTACAACTACATTTGAAAATCAGAATGCTGAAAAGTGAGAGTGAAAGTACATTTTTAGCCTGCCAAACAGGCTTGGGGAGCCAGGGGTTTGCAGCTTCATCTACGCTTTGTTGTAGTAAATACACTTGTCAAAGCCTGCATAGTAATACCCTGGGCTGCCGACTTTGTAGCAGCCATGTTCGAGTGTCGGTGTTAGCTCTGACATTCTATGATTCTGGGTAATCTGTGTTTTTTAACCTCTCCCGGCGCCTACCAATAATGAATGTGTCTGTGGGTAGTGTAACTGGTGCTCATGTAAAGTGCTCCAATACCTTTGGGTCGAGTTCTATAAAACTGCAAAAACTGAATAAATGTACCTAACGATTTCTGGTAGTATAATGATAATGACTTTTTATTATGTTAGTGGAATACAAAAAGACAATTTTTGATCTTAGTCAAAGCACCTTGTATTTAAAATGTTATCATGTATTAATTATGCTTTTTTATGTGATACTACGGTTTTATTGTGAAACTTGTTTTATGCAATTTTGTAATGATTTTAAATAATCACTCAAAAAACTACTACTTCTACTACTACTACTAACGATTTCTGGTAGTATAGACAGGATTACTCTGGAAGCGAGCTCAAAATCATTTGATGATCATCCAGTTAACTTACAAAGAGGGCAACTAGAATTATGTGGCATTGGTAAACCAAATAATGCAGGAGGAATAACTAAATCACAGGTAAAGAAAAGCCAAATTCAGCAAAAAAAGTTGGCAAATGGGGTATATTCCTCATTATTCGGAAAAAACAACTGCAGAATTGTTAATTCCAGGGGCATCTTGGCTCCTTGTCCCCTTGAACAATCGACTGTCAGTGGTAGCGACGTCAAGCAGTCACAGGCTTCTCAGGGAGGTACATAGTTGCCAACTGTTAGACCTGGCACCATTGGCGTGGGTCTCCCTTCCATTCTTTGCTGTTGCCTCCTGTCTTTATGCTATGTTTTTGCTGGTTTAGATGCTTTGGGCACTGTGTCACTGCTATTCAGTGCTACAGTGCAAGTGCTCCCTATGTTAAATTGTAGTAATGGATTAGTGATTCCATGATTAGCTTATTTGGTTTACTTTTCAGACCCTAGTACAGTACACCGTGTGTGCCCAGGGCTTGCAAATCAAATGCTGCTGGTGGGCTTGCAGCACTGATTGTGCCAAACACTGCAACAGCTTGTAAACTGTGGCTCAGGCCTGCCATTGAGGGTCTGTATGCAGCCTAGGGCTGCCATGTTGACTTGGTAAGTGCACCTACTCCCTTTTCTACATATCAGACAACCTAAGGTAGGCCCAAGGGCAGGGTGCATTGTATGTAAGAGGTAGGACCTGCTCTGATGTGTGCAGCATGTCCTGATAGTGAATTACAGCCAATTTTGTTTTTCACTATTGCAAGGTTACCTGTCCCCATTGGCCAGAGTGGGCAGTTTGACTATTACACCTTATAATCATAACTGACCCAGGGAACATGCTAGAAAAACGAATTTAGTATGCCTGAACTCAGAATGATAAAATACATATTTTAGTGAAGTTGGTTTTAACATACTGTGTTTGAAAATACCACTTCTGGAAAGTAGGTATTTTCTTGCCTAACCATCCAGCCTGGCTCTGCTAGGTTGTGTATTGCATGTCTGGTTTGTGAGTGACAGGGGCTGGGGGGCTCCAAGAGACATGGTGAGTCAGCACTGGGCTGAATAGACCTATCTGCATGAGGAGTCGTGGGAATAGTACCACCGGGCCTAAAGAGGGCTGTGCCTGCCTTCCACACTGCTGGCTCTACCTCCTGGGGTGTGTCTGATGACCCTGGTCCACACTGACAAAGGAAGAAGTTGTGCACTGGCAGAATGTACCCAGAACTGGTTTGGACTAGGTACAGACATTCTCTGCCTTCAGAGACAAAGGATTTGAGTGTATAAAAGAGGGACCCATACCCCAGAACTTTAGATCACTTCTGGGAATCAAGACAAAACTTTGCTGAGGAGAAGAACTAGGAAAGTGAAGGAGGAGGCTACCCCTGTTTGGGGGTTGGCCCCAGTGGTTGCTTCATTGCCAAAGAAAGGAGAAATGGACTGAGTGTGCTTTCATCACCTTGAAGAAGATCTCCAAGGGCTTTTAACTTTGAGCTTGTCTCCTGCCTGAAGTCTCAGGGATACAAGACTTCGCCACCAGCTCCCCCCTGAATTCCCTTGCTGGGGATTGAAGTGCCTGCTGTTGTGCTGGGCCTTCTGAGAGACTCTCCAGTCAGCACAGACGAAAGTGCGGAGACACCGACGGACAGAGCGGTGCTCCTATCAACCTGAGGTGCAGCCAGGTGGGGTGAAGCGCCATCACCACTACAAATGGTAAGTGGTTGATCATGAAACCTGAAATTTATAGGTGATTGTTTTTAATCTCACTTTATAAGCAGTCGTTTCCAACAGAAGAAAGCATTGGAACTATTCCATCTTGATATGCTGAAACATGTCGACCAATATTGCTTACAGATATTATGTTAAATCTGTATTCTCACAATTTTTTTAACACTTGGACATTTGAGAGATATCATTAAAACTCACAATCTACTCATCTGATCCAATTTTACTTATGCACTCACATTTAGTGTTTAATTCACTCTTTTGCACTGCTTATTCAGTAACCACAAACAATTTATATCCTCTTGAATATACCAACCTCTTTTTTGTTAACACGGTTATTTAACATCACACATAGTCCTAGAAAAACACCAGTAGGCTGTGTTGTTTTGTCTTGTCTCCTGGGCAAGGAGAACCCAAATGATGTTAAAAAGGGCGGTATCGAATGGTTACTGATGGGAACAATTGCCCATTGTTTGAGTTTTTACCAAATGGCATATTGTTCTGGGTTTCTTTATTTGTATTCTGTTGGGGTTCGTGTCCACAGGTGAGCTTCATACTTGACCCTTAGATACTGTTGTCGTTTAGAACCTTCTGAGAGACTGCCTGTTGCTGGGAACTGGAAGCGCAACTCAACGACGAGAAGCGTTTGCTGCCACACCAGTTGCTGTCGCATCACGGATGAAGCATGCCGCCGCTGTCGCCATCACATCACCGAAGCGTGTTGCATCCCCGGAGAAGCGTGCCGCAGAGGTCGCTGTCGCATCACCGGGGAAGCATGTCGCAGGGCCTGTCATGGCTCAGAAGATCACCGAGATGCCCCAACGGCCGTTGGACGTGCACGCATCGCATCTACGTTGTCGCATCCTAACCAAGACGCCATTTTGTCGCATAGCACCGGATCGTCGCATCACATCAAGGCGCCATCTTGTCGCATCGTACTGGCTAGCAGTAAGAAACTGATGCATCACCTCCCCACACAGTAAGGAAGTGAGCATCAACTCCCCTGTGCAGCAGTAAGGAACTGACACATCCAGTCCCCTGAGTGTAAAGAACCAATGCATCACCTTCCCTGCGACCCTTTGGTTTGTTTTGCGTAAAGCATCCAAGGCACTTTAAGAGTAAAGTGTTGCATTTGCAATCTAAAGTGAACAAAGCTATTTCCTACCATTTTAAAGTCTATTTTTGTTTACAGTATTGTGGATTCTTGTTGTTTGGTCTTGTGATAAGTCTATATAAAGAATACTTATTTTTCTAAACCTGTGTGGTGTCCCACTGTAGTATTTTCACTGTATTACTGTATCTGTTCAAAAATGCTTTATACACTGCCTCTGATATAAGCCTGCCTGCTCGTGCCAAGCTACCAAGGGGGTGAGCAGGGGTTATTTAGGAGTGTAGCGCCTTACCCTGACTAGACGCAAGGATCCCTATTTGGACAAGGGTGCCAACCATTGCCAACTAGAGACCCCCAAATTTAACATTGGTGGTCAGCGGTGAGGATTTGGACTTGCATTTGTGACTCCTATACAGTGATTGGTTTGCACTACTAGTGAGTGCAGACCATAACGCAACCACATACATTTGGTAGAGTTTTTTTTCCCTTGAACTGCTTTTCTATTTTTGTTCATTGAGAACTGCCAGTCTTTTCTACCACGAGTAAGCCAGCATCCATTGCATCTGTAGACATTGAATTTTGAAGTGGTGAGAATTGATGCTTACACTGTGCCTAACCTCAAAGCTCTATGTAAGAAATTTAAAATCTCTGTGAAAGGGCTCACCAGGAAAGAGGAATACCAAAAGGCTCTGAGGGCCTGGTTGGAATCTAGGAATGCCAGTAAGCATCCTGAAGAATCAGTGGTGGATGCAGAGAATGAGGATGGGCAGCTTGAGGGGCTAGTGTGCCCAACCGGGGAGAAAGTACCTTCCAGGGCGGCCAGGAAAAGAAAATGCATTTTGAACATGAGAGAGTGTTGAGGGAATTGGAACTCAAAGCCAAACGTTTAGAGGTTCCTCCCTCTGGTGGCAGCGCACCACCAGTGCCTGTAGAAGCAAGAGCCTACATCCCCAAAGAAGTAGTTAAGGATTTCCACACAAATGAGGAAAATGGTCAATGGTTTAGGGCTTATGAAGCTGCAATGTTGGCCCACTGGTTCCCTGAGAAGAATTGGGTAGCAGGGTTGTGGGGCCGCTTTGTTAGTGATGGGTGGGACACGTTGCTAGATTTACCTACAGAGGAGCAGGTGTCCTATGCCGACATGAAGGGAGCCCTAATGTCCACGTATGGTTTGATCCCAGAGTTGTACAGATAAAGGTTTAGAAACTGCAAGAAACTAGAGTCTATCACATGGGTGGAATATGTGTCTTTCTTTTGCAGAGCATTGGATGGTTGGGTGAAGGGTAGCAAAGTGGATAATTTTGAGGCGCTCTATGATTTGCTTGCATGGGATCACTTGTCCAATAATTGTCTTCCAGAGCTACGCCAACACCTGATTGACAGTAAGCTGACTAACCCTAGGAAGCTTGCTTAGGAGGCAGACCGCTTGGTGAACACCCGGGTCCACAAGGGTCATGTGGCAGACTTCACCAAAGGTGGGCAGGGTCCCCAGCAGAGGAGTGGGGGGTACAAGGGTAAACAGAGGGAGTTCCAGAAAGGGCCCCAAAGTAATCCCCAAGGGAACCAAGGGAAGGGTTCCCAGCCTCCCCCGAGAAGAAGGCAGAGGGCCCAAGACCTGTTTTAAGTGTGGTCTAGTGGCTCACTGTTCTTATAATGCTAGATGTCCCCTATATGGGAAGACAGCATCCATTGGTGCACTGCACCGGAAGATGGCAAGTGTAGCCCTGGAGGAGGAGATGGGTGCCCAAGGTAGGTGAGGTCCCGCAGAGATGTCCCTAGTCTCTTTAGGAGACTGTGAGGTGGTCCCCAGGACCCAGCTGCCTGATAACACTAAGAAGTACAGGCAGTGGGTGACCATCAATGGCCATAGAGTGTAGGCTCTTAGAGACACCGGAGCCAGTGTGACAGCTGTCAGTTGTCGGTTGGTGTCTGAAGAGCAGGTGATCCCCAATGCATTTTACCCAGTTGTTGCCATTGACAAGACAAGAGGCTACTGCAAGGTGGCTCAAGTTTCCTTTGAGGGGGGGTCTCAGGTACTCTTCAAGTACCTGTGAGGCCAGCCATGCATGTTTAATGTCTGTGGGGTAACGATTTGGAGAGCTCCCCTTGGGCTAAGATGGAGCGAAGTGCTCATTTAGAGATTTTGGGTTTGCCTGAGTGGGTGTGTGTGACCATGGCAGCCAGTAAGGGTGTTCAAGAGGACATGGAGCCTGAAAGAGTGGCCCAGGTGCCCGCCTTAAAGAGAAGAGGCTGGGGGCGTGGGAAACCCACTCCCACAGTTCCCATGGTCCAGGAGGAGGCAGACCTTGAGAGGGATGCCCTGGTACCTATAGCGGAACAGGTAGCTAAACTGGGGGACCTGCCTGAGCTGACCCATTGGCAGCAGGAAGGAAGACCCTCCAGGGAAGAGTTCTGCGAGGAGCAGAAGAAGTGCCCTTCTCTTGTGGGTTTGCGGCAGCAGGCTGCAAACCAGGCAGCAGGTGATCAGTCTGGATCACATTGGATCTACTGGGAGAATGGTCTCCTGTATAGTGAGCCTAAGGTTTCTGAGCCTGGGTCAGCCCATGTTCTCCGAGGCCACCGAAGTCATCTGCGGCGTCCCGCAAGGATCATCGCTCAGCCCCACCCTCTTCAACGACTACATGAGACCTCTCGCAGCCATCGCACGCCAACACAACCTCAACATCATCTCTTACGCCGACGACACCCAGTTGATCCTCTCCCTCACCAGAGACCCCGCCACCGCCAGAACCAGCCTCCATGAAGGAATGAAAGACATCGTGGAGTGGATGAAGAACAGCCGCTTGAAACTGAACTCAGACAAGACGGAGGTCCTCAACCTTGGACCATCACCCTCCGCCTGGGACGACTCCTGGTGGCCCCCAGCCCTGGGCACCGCCCCCAAGCCGACAGACCACGCACGCAACCTGGGCTTCATCCTGGACTCCTCCCTCTCGATGACCAAACAAGTTAACGCCGTCTCCTCTTCATGCTTTCACACCCTCTGCATGCTCCGCAAGATCTTCCGATGGATCCCAATCGAAACCAGGAAGACGGTCACCCAGGCCCTCGTCACCAGCCGGCTGGACTACGGAAACACCCTCTACGCCGGAACCACAGCCAAGCTACAGAAAAGACTACAGCGCATCCAGAACGCTTCCGCCCGACTCATCCTGGGCATCCCTCGACGCAGCCACATCTCCGGCCACCTGAGGAACCTGCACTGGCACCCCGTCAGCGAGAGGATCACGTTCAGGCTCCTAACCCATGCACACAAATCTCTCCACAACTTGGGCCCCAAGTACCTCAACGACCGCCTGACCTTCCACACGCCCACCCGCCAGCTACGATCCGCCAGCCTCGCCCTCGCCGCAGTACCACGTATCCGCAGAGCCACCGCCGGAGGCAGATCCTTCTCCTACCTGGCGGCCAAGACATGGAACTCCCTCCCCACCCACCTTCGGCTGACCCAGGACCACCTCACCTTCAGGAGACAACTCAAGACCTGGCTGTTCAAGCAGTAGCGCCCCCCCCTTCCCCCAAGCGCCTTGAGACCCTTCCGGGTGAGTAGCGCGCTATACAAGTGTTGTGATTGATTGATTGATTGATTGATTGATTGATGTGCTGGTGGTACCCCAGAGCTTCAGAGCCTTCCTACTGGAGCTGGCTCATGATGTGCCTTTAGCAGGAGATATGGGACAGGACAAGACCTTTGAAAGGCTTGTCACCCACTTTTATTGGCCCCAAATGTGCAAGAGTTCAGACACTCATTGCAGGACCTGTCAGACTTGCGAGGCAAGTGGAAAGAGTGGGAAGAAGCACAAGGCTCCTCTCCAGCAATTCCCTGTTGTCAGCCCCCCTTTAAGAGGTTGGGTATTGACATTGTGGGGCCTCTGGATCCCATGACAGCCATGGGCAACAGGTTCATCCTGGTCTTGGTGGGCCTTGCCACCCGGTATCCGGCAGCCATCACTCTCTGGACAGTGATGGCCCCCATGGTGCGACGTGCACTGATGGGGATATTCCCCCGCGTGGGGATCCCCAGAGTGATGGTATCAGACTGTGATACAAACTTCATTTCTAAGTATATGAAGTCCATGTGGCAGGAGTGTGGTGTAACCTATAAGTTCACCACTCCTTACCACCCCCAAGGTAATGGGCTGGTTGAGAGATTTAACCGGACCCTCAAAGGCATTATGGGTCTTGAAAAACCTATGAGGCGTAAGTGGGATGTCCTCTTACCATGCCTTTTCTTTGCTTACCGTGAGGTGCCACAGATGTCCCTAGGGTTTAGCCCCTTTGAACTTCTCCATGGTCGCCCAGTGAGAGGACCTCTGAGTTTGGTCAAGAAAGGCTGGGAGCAAGCTCCCAGGAAACCTCCCCAAGATGTACATAGCTACATGCTGGCCTTCAGGAACCAGACTAGGCGATTCAGACAACTCGCTCAGGCGAATCTGGAAGCCAGCCAGGAAGAGATGAAGCGGTGGTATGACCAGAATGCCACTCTGGTTGAGCTTCAGTCTGGTCAGAATATGTGGGTCATGGCCCCAGTGGAGCCTTGTGCGCTCCAGGATAAGTGGACCGGACCATTTGAGTTGGTGGAGTGCAAGAGCGATGTCACCTGCTTGGTGGACTTGCGGTCCCCCAGGAACCCTTTGCGAGTCCTACATGTCAACCGCCTGAAGCCCCACTTAAAGAGGTCCAAAGTGGGCATGCTCCTAGCAACAGATGCTAGAATGGAGGAGGAGACTGAGCCTCTTCCTGACCTCATGTCTGCAACAGAGCAAGATGGGTCAGTGGATGGTGTGAACCTCTCTTCCACCCTGACCCCTGAGCAGCAGAATGACTGTCACCAGTTGCTGGAACAGTTTTCTGATCTGTTCTTCCTGATTCCCTGTGTCACTGATTGGTGTGTCCACTGATTGGTGTGCCCATGATGTAGACACTGGGTACAGTCCTCCTGTTAAGCACAAAACTTACAGAGTAACTGACAGGGTGAGAGCTTGCATCAAGGAGGAGGTCTCCAAGATGCTTGCGTTGGGGGTGATTGAGTCCTCTAACAGTCCTTGGGCCAGGCCAGTGGTCTTGGTCCCAAAGGCTGCTTCACCGGGTGTCACGTCAGAACTCCGGTTTTGTGTGGACTATGCAGGGCTCAATTCAGTCACCAGGACTGATGCACACCCCATCCCTAGAACTGATGAGCTCATTGATCGGTTAGGAGCTGCTCGGTACCTCAGCACGTTTGACTTAAAGTCTGGGTACTGGCAGATCGCCTTGATTGATGGGGCAAGAGAGAGGTTAGCATTCTTCACACCAGATGGGCACTACCAGTTACAGGGATTGCCCTTTGGGATGAATCATGCCCCTGCCACCTTCCAGAGGTTGGTCAACCAGGTGTTTGCTGGACACGAAGAGTTCAATGCCGCCTACCTGGATAACATTGCAGTGTTCAGCGCCAGTTGGGATGAACATCTGCACCACCTTTGGGAAGTGTTGATGGCGCTGCGGAGAGCAGGCCTCACGATCAAGGCGAGTAAGTGCCAGATCGGGCAGGGTTCCGTGGTGTACTTGGGACACCAGGTGGAGAGTGGCCAGGTGGCACCCCTACAGCCCAAGATTGAGACCATCCTGGCTCCGGAACCCCCAAGACCCAGACAGAGGTGAGAGCCTTTTTAGGACTCACTGGGTATTACGGGAGGTTTGTCTAGGGGTATGGCAGCATTGTTGCACCCTTGACAGAGCTGACATCCAGGAAGCAGCCCAAGAAAGTGAACTGGACTGCCACCTTTCAGAAAGCTTTTGATGCCCTTTAGACTGCCATGTGCACGGCGTCCGTGCTCCCGGCACCGAACTTCTCAAAAGAGTTTATTGTCCAAACAGACGCTTCAGAGCATGGTGGGACAGACCAGCCCGTACTGTCACAGATAAATGAGGAGAGCCTAGACCAACCTGTAGCTTTCATTAGTAGGAAGTTACTTCCACGGTAACAGAGGTGGAGTGCAATTGAGCATGCAGCATTTGCTGTGGTCTGGGCATTGCAGAAGTTCAGACCATACTTGTTTGGGACTCACTTCCGGGTTCAGACAGACCACAGGCACCTCAGATGGTTGATGCAGATGAAGGGTGAGAATCCAAAGCTGTTGAGGTGGTCCATTTTGGTACAGGGGATGGAATTCACAGTGGTACACCACCCTGGCACAGAACACACCCAATGCTAATGGTCTGTCTAGATTTTTCCACCTTAGTGAAGAGAACCCCCAAGAGGTTGGGTAGTTCTCCCCACATTTCAGCTGGAGGGGACACATGTAAGACCTGGCACCATTGGCGTGGGTCTCCCTTCCATTTTTTGCTGTTGCCTCCTGTCTTTATGCCATGTTTCTGTATGCATTGTATGTAAGAGGTAGGACCTACCCTGTGTGTGGCATGTCCTGATAGTGAATTACAGCCAATTTCGTTTTCACTATTGCAAGGCTACCTGTCCCAATAGGCTAGAATAGGCAGTTTGACTATAACACCTTATAATCATAACTGACCCAGGGAACATGGTAGAAAAACAAATTTAGTATCCCTGAATTCAGAATGATAAAATACATCTTATAGTGAAGATGGTTTTAACATTCTGTGTTTGAAAATACCACTTTTAGAAAGTAGGTATTTTCTTGCCTAACCATCCTGCCTGCCTCTGCAAGGTTGTGTATTGCATATCTGGTTTGTGAGTGACAGGGGCTGGGGGGCTCCAGGAGACAGGGTGAGTCAGCCTAGGCTGAACAGACCTATCTGCATGAGGAGTGGTGGGAGGAGTAGCAACTGGGCCTGAATAGGGCTGTGCCTGCCTTCCACAATGATGGCTCCACCTCCTGGGGTGCGTCTGATGACCCTGGCCCACACTGACAAAGAAGAAGTTGTGCACTGGCAGAATGCAGCCAGAGACATTCTCTGCCTTCAGAGACAAAGGATTTGTGTGCATAAAAGGGGACCCAGACCCCAGAATGTTAGATCACTTCTGGGAATCAAGACAAACCTTTGCTGAGGAGAAGAACCAGGAAACTGAAGGATGAGACTACCCCTGTGCTGAGTGTTGTTTGGGGGTTGGCCTGCAGTGGTTGCTTCATTGCCAAAGAACAGAGAAAAGGACTAAGTATGCCTTCATCATCTTGAAGAAGATCTCCAAGGATTGAAGTTTGAGCTTGCCTCCTGCCTGAAGTCTCAGGGATGCAAGACTTCACCACCAGCTAGCCCCTGAATTCCCTTTCTGGAAATTGAAGTGCCTGCTGTTGTGCTGGGCCTTCTGAGAGACTGCGTGTTCGCTGGGAGCTGGAAGCGTGACTCAACGAAGAGAAGCGTGTCGCCGCTGCAGCAGTTGCCGTTGCATCCCTGAGGAAGCATGCCACCGCTATTGCTGTCGCCATGACATCACCGAAGCACGTCACATCACCGGAGAAGCGTGCCGCCACCGCAGAGGTCGCCGTCACATGACTGGAGAAGTGTGCCGCAGGGCCTGTTGCGGCTCAGAAGATCACTGAGTCGCTGCACGGCCTATGGGGGTGCACGCATCGCATCTACATTGTCGCATCATAACTAAGATGCCATTTTGTCGCATCGCACCTGATTGTCACATCGCATTGAGGCACTATCTTGTCGCATCGTACCAGAGAGCAGTAAGAAACCGACGCATCACCTCCCCACACAGCAAGGAAGCGAGCATCAACTCCCCTGCACAGCAGTAAGGAACCAACACATCCACTCCCCTGAGTGTAAGGAACCGACGCATCACCTTCCCTGCGATCCTTTTGTTTGTTTTGCGTTACACATCCAAGGTACTTTGAGAGTAAAGTGTTGCATTTGCAATCTAAAGTGAACTAAGCTATTTCTTACCATTTTAAAGTCTATTTTTGATTACAGTATTATGGATTTTTGTCGTGTGGTCTTGTGATAGGTCTATATAAAGAATACTTAATTTTATAAACCTGTGTGGTGTGCCTCTGTAGTATTTGCACTGTATTACTGTATGTGTTCACAATGCTTTACACACTGCTTCTAAATTAAGCCTGCCTGCTCGTGCCAAGCTACCAAGGGGGTGAGCAAGGGTTATTTAGGAGTGAAGCCCCTTACCCTGACTAGACGCAAGGGTCCCTATTTGGATAAAGGTGCCAACCATTGCCAACTAGAGACCCCCAAATCTAACGCCAACAATTCCCCAAAAATTCCAGGGATGCTTTGCAGCACATCTATCAATTACTTACTTGAAAATTTACCACACCCACTGTTCCAAAGTTTCACCCACTCTGCCAACCCACTTAATTAGCATAATTCAACTCTGCCTACTTATCATAGTGCAGGCAATAGGGTCTACACAATTAAGAGAAAATTGCAGGAAATTGAGAGAGGAATTTCAAATTTAAGGCCAAAGTAGGTGAGTTGGAAACATTCTTCCATTCAACTGCATTGGAGAAATTTTCCAACACTGACACTCTGGTCTATAGTTTGAAATTCCAATTGCAATTCCCTGAAATTCTCTCTTTATTGAATAGACCTTTATATCACCAAGTTCTCACCAACACTACCATGCATCCTTGGTATGCAATAGATACATTGGCAGCACAGCATCTATACCAGGCAGGTGCATTTTATCACTTTTTGATGAGTTGGGTATCTGCGGATTATTCGCGCTCTGAGGTCATTGGGAGCTGACTATGGCAATGCAGAGCTGCCGGTGAAGCCTCCATCCAGGAGGGCCATGTGGTGCATGTACCGCTCCACTCGTCGGGGCTGGAGCCCCTCGTCTCTCCACCCCCACATACACACATCTGCTGCCCTGGCCGGCGTGGAGATGTGCGAATGATGCCTCTGGTCGCAGTGGACAGCGCTGATGTGCTTGCTTTTAGCGCGTCCCGTTGCAGGGACTGACCTGGGATAGTGAATTACCCGGTACCGTCTCCAACTTCAACAGTTGGCAGCTATGGAGGTAGTGGGTGGGTGGGTTTACTCGAGCTCTGGACTCAACAGTAACACAACTGTGCAGTAACTAAATGTCCAACCCAGTGCTTGACTTTCAAGAAAAAAAAGAAATGTAATACTAGAATAGAATATTACAGAGAGAGTACAGGCAAAGCTCAAGTTAGTTTCCTAGGGTATGTTAGGTAGGCCTGGGCTACTATCCTATATGTCCCCACCCCCTCTCTCTAGCCCCATGGGTTTGGGTAATAGCATGATTATATCTCAATTTCATATCTTCCTGCCCCCCAAAATAGCGACAGGGCACCTGGTATTAAGCAGCATTTGAGTATGATAACATGCTGTAAAAAGAGGAACATAATGCTGCATTGTGGGTGATTATGTATGCAGTGTTCTCTATGTTATCTATATATCTTGAACTTTTAAAGAGGATTGTGTGAAGTTGGGAATTTAAGCAACTCCAAACATTACATTGTTTTTTAAAATGTGCAAAGTTTTCAAAGTGTTTAACAGAGATATACAAAAACAGCCCTTTGCAGCAGCGAGGAGCCTTTCTCCTAGTGTGTAGTGGGTAAAGTTGGGAATCTGTACACACCTTTGCAGTGGAAATAGTTTTGTCACTTTGTGAGTGAAGAGTGAACCTATGGATACAAAGTATATACCAATGCTTGAGAGAACAATAAGAAATCTGCAGATACTATGCAAAATGTTATTGACTGACAAGTAATGAGTTTTTCTTGCACAACAGAACACATGTATTGTTTTTAATTAATATTCATGGAATAAAATAGTTGTTTAAACAATATTCAAGAAGGGGGTATCGCTTGATGCCAGGAGAAGATGGCCGCTCTCCGGTGACGCTCTGCGGCATCTCGGGAGGGTTTTTTGATCTTTGTTATGGCAAACCGCATATCCAGCCGCTAACCTGGGCTCCCTCAGATCATGAACCTCACCTGACTTCATTGGAATGACTTTTGTTGATTGGTGAGCAGCGTTGTGGCTCCTTTTTCCGTCAATGTGTGCGGCGTGTTTTCCTCACGGGACTCGCGACTGCCATTTTGAATTTCCTGATGGAGTCTCCGCTCTCATCACAACTCTTCTGTTTTTGTTGACTACTCCCCTCAATGCCTCTTTCATCTTTGTTTCACATTCCCTCTCTACATTTTTTATTGAGGAGATGTGAGAAGGATCATTTCGTCATATTTTCTGTCAATATGTCTCTTTGACTGTATTCCACATGACAGCTCTCTACTGGCTTTCAATAGCTTACATTATTTGAAGGAGGTGTCCATTCAGGATCTGATTTTTTTCTATAACATATTTTTCTCCCATAAATCTACTAATCTCCCCCAATAATTTCAGCACTTTTGCTGTCCGTAACTGTGGTCTGTTTTATGGGCAGAACAAAGCCAGTGAGGCAATCAACACACTTATCTGCTTCGTCATCTCCTCTCAAAAATTATAATCCTTTCAATATTCTTCACTCCAGCATGAAAGAGGGTTCTAGCAATAATGTACCGCACCCAGTGGGTACTTCATCATCTTCCTCTAATATTCCAGTTCCAACTTCAAAACCTTTGCTCAAATCATCGGTTTCTTCCTCTCTCTTGTCTGGCAAACATGTCAAAAAGGACCCCCAATCTCCTGTCACTTCTCCTCCACCCACACCTTTGGACTTACTTTTGGAAGAAATTCGTGCCCTTTGTCCTCATATGGAAGAAACTAATAATTGCCTGCAAGCGTTGGAGGATAAGGGGTCACAAAAGGAAAACAAAGTTGTGCAAGTGGAACAACGTGTTGATTCTATTCAAGGTGTGGTAAACCGGATTTCAGCAATGCAAACGGAAATTATATCTCTTAAAAAACAAATTGAAAATCTTGAAAATTGTAACAGATGTAATAACCTGCATCTATATGGTCTGATGGAGGGGCATTTGTCAAGTATTTTCTTCCAAAAATCCTGGGTATTCCTGACTCTCCAATTCTCAATATTCAGAGATTGCATCACTTGGGACACAGCCCACGTTCTTCAACTCCTTCTACAAGTTGTCATTATGTATTTATTAGAATACACTGATTTATTGAGAGTATTACAAGCAGCCAAATTTAAAGATCGGATAACCTGGCAGGGTTCTAATCTCTTTTTTCCCACGATTATGCGAAGGAAATAGCAGACAAGAAAAATACATTTTTAGTTATGAGACCAGCACTGCGAAATCCTAATGCTAGATTTGGCCTGTTTCATCCATGTCTGTTCAAAGTAACTTATAAAAACAAACAATGAATTTTGAAGATTCGTCTTTGGTGCAACACTTCATCGATAACTGTAGAGTAGAAGACATGGACATTTCCAGTCTTTCCAATATTTGATGTTATGATGTGTAATTTCTCTCTTCTGCAATGGTTTCTATAATACTCTTCTTCTGAATGACGTTAATTGTTTGAGTATCGAATTCTTTTTTATGGTTTCATGTTTTCTTGTTTCTTCTGTCTATATTAGGTGTGGTATCCTGTGTATTTGATCCTTGTGAATACTGGTTCGTTTGGATGAAGTGTCTTCCTCCCCGACCTTGCCCTGAGCTGTCTGGTCAGTTGTGTCACCTTCCTTATGTGGCTTCAGCACCCCCGTTTTTGGTATGTCTTTTTTGATGTATTTGTTTTGTCCTATGTATATTTAGTGTTTGTTTCCTTTCTTTTCCTCTCTCTTTTTCTTCCTTTCTTTCTTTCTTTCTCTAACTTATTATTTTTCTGACAATCCTCTCATTTTCTATGTCATGGTTCCTGTTTCTTCCTTTTTCCTTCACATCATTTTACTCATTACTTCCTTTATAATCATATTCTATATTTCATATACATTCCAGTTCCCTGTTATATTTAAAAAAAATTGCATTATGTATTTAGTCTATTCTATCTTATTATAGCTCCATTTTTTTCCTATTTTTTAACTTACGTTGTTTAATATATTTATTCTGATATACATGGCTTTGCAAATTGTATCTTGGAATGTTAAAGGTTTAGGTTCCCATATAAAGCGTCAGAGAGTATTAACTTATCTTTCCAATTCAAAATGTGATATTGCCTTGCTACAGGAAATTCATATTGTGGACAAGGAAACTGCTAAACTTAAACGACAATGGGTAAGCAATGTTTTTGTTTACCCTGGTAATGGTAAACATAATGATGTAGCTATTCTGTGTCACAAACGCTTAGATATTCAATTGCTATCATAAGAATCAGTTTACCATTGAGTTTTACTCCCACTTTTCTCAACTTCTTCTCCCTAAATTTCCTCAGCTTTTCCTTTTCTTCATATACTCTAAATATTCCAGTGACTCTTTCCAGGATGCTCTAATTTGCCTCCTTGCCTAACAAAATAAGGACCCCTTTTTTGTGTAAAAATTCCAGACCCGTTTCTTTGATCAATTTAGATGATCACATATTTGCAAAAATATATGCTGTCCATCTGGAATTCTTGTTACCTCAATTAATTGGAGGGGAACAATGTGGCTTTATTAAGGGACGTCATATTGCAGATAATATTAGATTATTTTTCAATGTCCTTAGTAAATCCAAGTCTTACAAACATTCTTTGGCGGCTATTTCCCTAGACGCCGAAAAAGCATTTGATCGAGTGAGTTGGCCTTTTATTTTCTCTACTCTTTCCTGGTTTGGTTTTTGTGGTGATGTAATGCTAATGGAATTGTGTGATATCAGTTGGAATGTTGACAAGCATACTGCTGTGAGTGTTCTCTCTGTGGCAGTTACTATTTGTGCCATGGCTGTGCCTGCTGGAACGGCTCTCTGTGCCCCTACTATAAATACTTTATATGGAAATCCACTGCTGTGTCGATTCCACTATTCCTCATTAGTTGGTTCTGTAATAATTATTATCATCTTTACATGTTAGCACTATTTTATTCTATTCTATCTTATTATAGCTCCATTTTCTTTCTATTTTTTAACTTATGTTGTTTAATATATTTATTCTGATATACATGGCTTTGCAAATTGTATCTTGGAATGTTAAAGGTTTAGGTTCCCATATAAAGCGTCAGAGAGTATTAACTTATCTTTCCAATTCAAAATGTGATATTGCCTTGTTACAGGAAATTCATATTGTGGACAAGGAAACTGCTAAACTTAAACGACAATGGGTAAGCCATGTTTTTGCTTACCCTGGTAATGGTAAACATAATGATGTAGCTATTCTGTGTCACAAACGCTTAGATATTCAATTGCTATCATAAGATTCTGATGATTTAGGTAGATGGGTGTCTGTTTCCCTTTTAGTTAACAAAATACCTATTACTCTTTTCAATTTTTATGCTCCTACCTCTCCCAATAATGCCTTTTGGCCCACAATTCTGTCCAAATTGATGAGTTATAAAGATGATTATCTATTGGTGGGTGGAGATTGCAACATGGTAATTGATCCTGTACTTGATCGTAACTCCAAAACCAAATATATTTCCTCTCCTATACACACTCAATTTACTTCTACCATTGCGCAACGATCTTTAGTGGATGTGTGGTGACTTTGCAACCCCACCCTTTTAGAATATACCTTTTTCTCCCCGGTACACTGTTCTCAATCCGGATTAGACTATTTATTCCTCTCTCATCCTCTTGCACAACACATCACTCAATCAGATATTGGTCCTATACTTATTTTGGATCATGCTCCAGTATTTTTAAACATGGATCTCCTTCCTCCAATTCATGGTACTAGACGATGGAGATTTAACGATTCTCTCATGTTACATCATAACTTTACCCAAAGTTTTAAATCCTTTGCTAATACCTTTTTCCTTGAAAATGAACACTCACTTATCCCCCCACAAATTATATGGGATGCTTTTAAAGCTGCGTCTAGGAATTTCATTATTTCATGTTTATCCCGCAAAAAGAATTTATATCCTCTTGAATATACCAACCTCTTTTTTGTTAACACGGTTATTTAACATCACACATAGTCCTAGAAAAACACCAGTAGGCTGTGTTGTTTTGTCTTGTCTCCTGGGCAAGGAGAACCCAAATGATGTTAAAAAGGGCGGTATCGAATGGTTACTGATGGGAACAATTGCCCATTGTTTGAGTTTTTACCAAATGGCATATTGTTCTGGGTTTCTTTATTTGTATTCTGTTGGGGTTCGTGTCCACAGGTGAGCTTCATACTTGACCCTTAGATACTGTTGTCGTTTAGAACCTTCTGAGAGACTGCCTGTTGCTGGGAACTGGAAGCGCAACTCAACGACGAGAAGCGTTTGCTGCCACACCAGTTGCTGTCGCATCACGGATGAAGCATGCCGCCGCTGTCGCCATCACATCACCGAAGCGTGTTGCATCCCCGGAGAAGCGTGCCGCAGAGGTCGCTGTCGCATCACCGGGGAAGCATGTCGCAGGGCCTGTCATGGCTCAGAAGATCACCGAGATGCCCCAACGGCCGTTGGACGTGCACGCATCGCATCTACGTTGTCGCATCCTAACCAAGACGCCATTTTGTCGCATAGCACCGGATCGTCGCATCACATCAAGGCGCCATCTTGTCGCATCGTACTGGCTAGCAGTAAGAAACTGATGCATCACCTCCCCACACAGTAAGGAAGTGAGCATCAACTCCCCTGTGCAGCAGTAAGGAACTGACACATCCAGTCCCCTGAGTGTAAAGAACCAATGCATCACCTTCCCTGCGACCCTTTGGTTTGTTTTGCGTAAAGCATCCAAGGCACTTTAAGAGTAAAGTGTTGCATTTGCAATCTAAAGTGAACAAAGCTATTTCCTACCATTTTAAAGTCTATTTTTGTTTACAGTATTGTGGATTCTTGTTGTTTGGTCTTGTGATAAGTCTATATAAAGAATACTTATTTTTCTAAACCTGTGTGGTGTCCCACTGTAGTATTTTCACTGTATTACTGTATCTGTTCAAAAATGCTTTATACACTGCCTCTGATATAAGCCTGCCTGCTCGTGCCAAGCTACCAAGGGGGTGAGCAGGGGTTATTTAGGAGTGTAGCGCCTTACCCTGACTAGACGCAAGGATCCCTATTTGGACAAGGGTGCCAACCATTGCCAACTAGAGACCCCCAAATTTAACATTGGTGGTCAGCGGTGAGGATTTGGACTTGCATTTGTGACTCCTATACAGTGATTGGTTTGCACTACTAGTGAGTGCAGACCATAACGCAACCACATACATTTGGTAGAGTTTTTTTTCCCTTGAACTGCTTTTCTATTTTTGTTCATTGAGAACTGCCAGTCTTTTCTACCACGAGTAAGCCAGCATCCATTGCATCTGTAGACATTGAATTTTGAAGTGGTGAGAATTGATGCTTACACTGTGCCTAACCTCAAAGCTCTATGTAAGAAATTTAAAATCTCTGTGAAAGGGCTCACCAGGAAAGAGGAATACCAAAAGGCTCTGAGGGCCTGGTTGGAATCTAGGAATGCCAGTAAGCATCCTGAAGAATCAGTGGTGGATGCAGAGAATGAGGATGGGCAGCTTGAGGGGCTAGTGTGCCCAACCGGGGAGAAAGTACCTTCCAGGGCGGCCAGGAAAAGAAAATGCATTTTGAACATGAGAGAGTGTTGAGGGAATTGGAACTCAAAGCCAAACGTTTAGAGGTTCCTCCCTCTGGTGGCAGCGCACCACCAGTGCCTGTAGAAGCAAGAGCCTACATCCCCAAAGAAGTAGTTAAGGATTTCCACACAAATGAGGAAAATGGTCAATGGTTTAGGGCTTATGAAGCTGCAATGTTGGCCCACTGGTTCCCTGAGAAGAATTGGGTAGCAGGGTTGTGGGGCCGCTTTGTTAGTGATGGGTGGGACACGTTGCTAGATTTACCTACAGAGGAGCAGGTGTCCTATGCCGACATGAAGGGAGCCCTAATGTCCACGTATGGTTTGATCCCAGAGTTGTACAGATAAAGGTTTAGAAACTGCAAGAAACTAGAGTCTATCACATGGGTGGAATATGTGTCTTTCTTTTGCAGAGCATTGGATGGTTGGGTGAAGGGTAGCAAAGTGGATAATTTTGAGGCGCTCTATGATTTGCTTGCATGGGATCACTTGTCCAATAATTGTCTTCCAGAGCTACGCCAACACCTGATTGACAGTAAGCTGACTAACCCTAGGAAGCTTGCTTAGGAGGCAGACCGCTTGGTGAACACCCGGGTCCACAAGGGTCATGTGGCAGACTTCACCAAAGGTGGGCAGGGTCCCCAGCAGAGGAGTGGGGGGTACAAGGGTAAACAGAGGGAGTTCCAGAAAGGGCCCCAAAGTAATCCCCAAGGGAACCAAGGGAAGGGTTCCCAGCCTCCCCCGAGAAGAAGGCAGAGGGCCCAAGACCTGTTTTAAGTGTGGTCTAGTGGCTCACTGTTCTTATAATGCTAGATGTCCCCTATATGGGAAGACAGCATCCATTGGTGCACTGCACCGGAAGATGGCAAGTGTAGCCCTGGAGGAGGAGATGGGTGCCCAAGGTAGGTGAGGTCCCGCAGAGATGTCCCTAGTCTCTTTAGGAGACTGTGAGGTGGTCCCCAGGACCCAGCTGCCTGATAACACTAAGAAGTACAGGCAGTGGGTGACCATCAATGGCCATAGAGTGTAGGCTCTTAGAGACACCGGAGCCAGTGTGACAGCTGTCAGTTGTCGGTTGGTGTCTGAAGAGCAGGTGATCCCCAATGCATTTTACCCAGTTGTTGCCATTGACAAGACAAGAGGCTACTGCAAGGTGGCTCAAGTTTCCTTTGAGGGGGGGTCTCAGGTACTCTTCAAGTACCTGTGAGGCCAGCCATGCATGTTTAATGTCTGTGGGGTAACGATTTGGAGAGCTCCCCTTGGGCTAAGATGGAGCGAAGTGCTCATTTAGAGATTTTGGGTTTGCCTGAGTGGGTGTGTGTGACCATGGCAGCCAGTAAGGGTGTTCAAGAGGACATGGAGCCTGAAAGAGTGGCCCAGGTGCCCGCCTTAAAGAGAAGAGGCTGGGGGCGTGGGAAACCCACTCCCACAGTTCCCATGGTCCAGGAGGAGGCAGACCTTGAGAGGGATGCCCTGGTACCTATAGCGGAACAGGTAGCTAAACTGGGGGACCTGCCTGAGCTGACCCATTGGCAGCAGGAAGGAAGACCCTCCAGGGAAGAGTTCTGCGAGGAGCAGAAGAAGTGCCCTTCTCTTGTGGGTTTGCGGCAGCAGGCTGCAAACCAGGCAGCAGGTGATCAGTCTGGATCACATTGGATCTACTGGGAGAATGGTCTCCTGTATAGTGAGCCTAAGGTTTCTGAGCCTGGGTCAGCCCATGTTCTCCGAGGCCACCGAAGTCATCTGCGGCGTCCCGCAAGGATCATCGCTCAGCCCCACCCTCTTCAACGACTACATGAGACCTCTCGCAGCCATCGCACGCCAACACAACCTCAACATCATCTCTTACGCCGACGACACCCAGTTGATCCTCTCCCTCACCAGAGACCCCGCCACCGCCAGAACCAGCCTCCATGAAGGAATGAAAGACATCGTGGAGTGGATGAAGAACAGCCGCTTGAAACTGAACTCAGACAAGACGGAGGTCCTCAACCTTGGACCATCACCCTCCGCCTGGGACGACTCCTGGTGGCCCCCAGCCCTGGGCACCGCCCCCAAGCCGACAGACCACGCACGCAACCTGGGCTTCATCCTGGACTCCTCCCTCTCGATGACCAAACAAGTTAACGCCGTCTCCTCTTCATGCTTTCACACCCTCTGCATGCTCCGCAAGATCTTCCGATGGATCCCAATCGAAACCAGGAAGACGGTCACCCAGGCCCTCGTCACCAGCCGGCTGGACTACGGAAACACCCTCTACGCCGGAACCACAGCCAAGCTACAGAAAAGACTACAGCGCATCCAGAACGCTTCCGCCCGACTCATCCTGGGCATCCCTCGACGCAGCCACATCTCCGGCCACCTGAGGAACCTGCACTGGCACCCCGTCAGCGAGAGGATCACGTTCAGGCTCCTAACCCATGCACACAAATCTCTCCACAACTTGGGCCCCAAGTACCTCAACGACCGCCTGACCTTCCACACGCCCACCCGCCAGCTACGATCCGCCAGCCTCGCCCTCGCCGCAGTACCACGTATCCGCAGAGCCACCGCCGGAGGCAGATCCTTCTCCTACCTGGCGGCCAAGACATGGAACTCCCTCCCCACCCACCTTCGGCTGACCCAGGACCACCTCACCTTCAGGAGACAACTCAAGACCTGGCTGTTCAAGCAGTAGCGCCCCCCCCTTCCCCCAAGCGCCTTGAGACCCTTCCGGGTGAGTAGCGCGCTATACAAGTGTTGTGATTGATTGATTGATTGATTGATTGATTGATGTGCTGGTGGTACCCCAGAGCTTCAGAGCCTTCCTACTGGAGCTGGCTCATGATGTGCCTTTAGCAGGAGATATGGGACAGGACAAGACCTTTGAAAGGCTTGTCACCCACTTTTATTGGCCCCAAATGTGCAAGAGTTCAGACACTCATTGCAGGACCTGTCAGACTTGCGAGGCAAGTGGAAAGAGTGGGAAGAAGCACAAGGCTCCTCTCCAGCAATTCCCTGTTGTCAGCCCCCCTTTAAGAGGTTGGGTATTGACATTGTGGGGCCTCTGGATCCCATGACAGCCATGGGCAACAGGTTCATCCTGGTCTTGGTGGGCCTTGCCACCCGGTATCCGGCAGCCATCACTCTCTGGACAGTGATGGCCCCCATGGTGCGACGTGCACTGATGGGGATATTCCCCCGCGTGGGGATCCCCAGAGTGATGGTATCAGACTGTGATACAAACTTCATTTCTAAGTATATGAAGTCCATGTGGCAGGAGTGTGGTGTAACCTATAAGTTCACCACTCCTTACCACCCCCAAGGTAATGGGCTGGTTGAGAGATTTAACCGGACCCTCAAAGGCATTATGGGTCTTGAAAAACCTATGAGGCGTAAGTGGGATGTCCTCTTACCATGCCTTTTCTTTGCTTACCGTGAGGTGCCACAGATGTCCCTAGGGTTTAGCCCCTTTGAACTTCTCCATGGTCGCCCAGTGAGAGGACCTCTGAGTTTGGTCAAGAAAGGCTGGGAGCAAGCTCCCAGGAAACCTCCCCAAGATGTACATAGCTACATGCTGGCCTTCAGGAACCAGACTAGGCGATTCAGACAACTCGCTCAGGCGAATCTGGAAGCCAGCCAGGAAGAGATGAAGCGGTGGTATGACCAGAATGCCACTCTGGTTGAGCTTCAGTCTGGTCAGAATATGTGGGTCATGGCCCCAGTGGAGCCTTGTGCGCTCCAGGATAAGTGGACCGGACCATTTGAGTTGGTGGAGTGCAAGAGCGATGTCACCTGCTTGGTGGACTTGCGGTCCCCCAGGAACCCTTTGCGAGTCCTACATGTCAACCGCCTGAAGCCCCACTTAAAGAGGTCCAAAGTGGGCATGCTCCTAGCAACAGATGCTAGAATGGAGGAGGAGACTGAGCCTCTTCCTGACCTCATGTCTGCAACAGAGCAAGATGGGTCAGTGGATGGTGTGAACCTCTCTTCCACCCTGACCCCTGAGCAGCAGAATGACTGTCACCAGTTGCTGGAACAGTTTTCTGATCTGTTCTTCCTGATTCCCTGTGTCACTGATTGGTGTGTCCACTGATTGGTGTGCCCATGATGTAGACACTGGGTACAGTCCTCCTGTTAAGCACAAAACTTACAGAGTAACTGACAGGGTGAGAGCTTGCATCAAGGAGGAGGTCTCCAAGATGCTTGCGTTGGGGGTGATTGAGTCCTCTAACAGTCCTTGGGCCAGGCCAGTGGTCTTGGTCCCAAAGGCTGCTTCACCGGGTGTCACGTCAGAACTCCGGTTTTGTGTGGACTATGCAGGGCTCAATTCAGTCACCAGGACTGATGCACACCCCATCCCTAGAACTGATGAGCTCATTGATCGGTTAGGAGCTGCTCGGTACCTCAGCACGTTTGACTTAAAGTCTGGGTACTGGCAGATCGCCTTGATTGATGGGGCAAGAGAGAGGTTAGCATTCTTCACACCAGATGGGCACTACCAGTTACAGGGATTGCCCTTTGGGATGAATCATGCCCCTGCCACCTTCCAGAGGTTGGTCAACCAGGTGTTTGCTGGACACGAAGAGTTCAATGCCGCCTACCTGGATAACATTGCAGTGTTCAGCGCCAGTTGGGATGAACATCTGCACCACCTTTGGGAAGTGTTGATGGCGCTGCGGAGAGCAGGCCTCACGATCAAGGCGAGTAAGTGCCAGATCGGGCAGGGTTCCGTGGTGTACTTGGGACACCAGGTGGAGAGTGGCCAGGTGGCACCCCTACAGCCCAAGATTGAGACCATCCTGGCTCCGGAACCCCCAAGACCCAGACAGAGGTGAGAGCCTTTTTAGGACTCACTGGGTATTACGGGAGGTTTGTCTAGGGGTATGGCAGCATTGTTGCACCCTTGACAGAGCTGACATCCAGGAAGCAGCCCAAGAAAGTGAACTGGACTGCCACCTTTCAGAAAGCTTTTGATGCCCTTTAGACTGCCATGTGCACGGCGTCCGTGCTCCCGGCACCGAACTTCTCAAAAGAGTTTATTGTCCAAACAGACGCTTCAGAGCATGGTGGGACAGACCAGCCCGTACTGTCACAGATAAATGAGGAGAGCCTAGACCAACCTGTAGCTTTCATTAGTAGGAAGTTACTTCCACGGTAACAGAGGTGGAGTGCAATTGAGCATGCAGCATTTGCTGTGGTCTGGGCATTGCAGAAGTTCAGACCATACTTGTTTGGGACTCACTTCCGGGTTCAGACAGACCACAGGCACCTCAGATGGTTGATGCAGATGAAGGGTGAGAATCCAAAGCTGTTGAGGTGGTCCATTTTGGTACAGGGGATGGAATTCACAGTGGTACACCACCCTGGCACAGAACACACCCAATGCTAATGGTCTGTCTAGATTTTTCCACCTTAGTGAAGAGAACCCCCAAGAGGTTGGGTAGTTCTCCCCACATTTCAGCTGGAGGGGACACATGTAAGACCTGGCACCATTGGCGTGGGTCTCCCTTCCATTTTTTGCTGTTGCCTCCTGTCTTTATGCCATGTTTCTGTATGCATTGTATGTAAGAGGTAGGACCTACCCTGTGTGTGGCATGTCCTGATAGTGAATTACAGCCAATTTCGTTTTCACTATTGCAAGGCTACCTGTCCCAATAGGCTAGAATAGGCAGTTTGACTATAACACCTTATAATCATAACTGACCCAGGGAACATGGTAGAAAAACAAATTTAGTATCCCTGAATTCAGAATGATAAAATACATCTTATAGTGAAGATGGTTTTAACATTCTGTGTTTGAAAATACCACTTTTAGAAAGTAGGTATTTTCTTGCCTAACCATCCTGCCTGCCTCTGCAAGGTTGTGTATTGCATATCTGGTTTGTGAGTGACAGGGGCTGGGGGGCTCCAGGAGACAGGGTGAGTCAGCCTAGGCTGAACAGACCTATCTGCATGAGGAGTGGTGGGAGGAGTAGCAACTGGGCCTGAATAGGGCTGTGCCTGCCTTCCACAATGATGGCTCCACCTCCTGGGGTGCGTCTGATGACCCTGGCCCACACTGACAAAGAAGAAGTTGTGCACTGGCAGAATGCAGCCAGAGACATTCTCTGCCTTCAGAGACAAAGGATTTGTGTGCATAAAAGGGGACCCAGACCCCAGAATGTTAGATCACTTCTGGGAATCAAGACAAACCTTTGCTGAGGAGAAGAACCAGGAAACTGAAGGATGAGACTACCCCTGTGCTGAGTGTTGTTTGGGGGTTGGCCTGCAGTGGTTGCTTCATTGCCAAAGAACAGAGAAAAGGACTAAGTATGCCTTCATCATCTTGAAGAAGATCTCCAAGGATTGAAGTTTGAGCTTGCCTCCTGCCTGAAGTCTCAGGGATGCAAGACTTCACCACCAGCTAGCCCCTGAATTCCCTTTCTGGAAATTGAAGTGCCTGCTGTTGTGCTGGGCCTTCTGAGAGACTGCGTGTTCGCTGGGAGCTGGAAGCGTGACTCAACGAAGAGAAGCGTGTCGCCGCTGCAGCAGTTGCCGTTGCATCCCTGAGGAAGCATGCCACCGCTATTGCTGTCGCCATGACATCACCGAAGCACGTCACATCACCGGAGAAGCGTGCCGCCACCGCAGAGGTCGCCGTCACATGACTGGAGAAGTGTGCCGCAGGGCCTGTTGCGGCTCAGAAGATCACTGAGTCGCTGCACGGCCTATGGGGGTGCACGCATCGCATCTACATTGTCGCATCATAACTAAGATGCCATTTTGTCGCATCGCACCTGATTGTCACATCGCATTGAGGCACTATCTTGTCGCATCGTACCAGAGAGCAGTAAGAAACCGACGCATCACCTCCCCACACAGCAAGGAAGCGAGCATCAACTCCCCTGCACAGCAGTAAGGAACCAACACATCCACTCCCCTGAGTGTAAGGAACCGACGCATCACCTTCCCTGCGATCCTTTTGTTTGTTTTGCGTTACACATCCAAGGTACTTTGAGAGTAAAGTGTTGCATTTGCAATCTAAAGTGAACTAAGCTATTTCTTACCATTTTAAAGTCTATTTTTGATTACAGTATTATGGATTTTTGTCGTGTGGTCTTGTGATAGGTCTATATAAAGAATACTTAATTTTATAAACCTGTGTGGTGTGCCTCTGTAGTATTTGCACTGTATTACTGTATGTGTTCACAATGCTTTACACACTGCTTCTAAATTAAGCCTGCCTGCTCGTGCCAAGCTACCAAGGGGGTGAGCAAGGGTTATTTAGGAGTGAAGCCCCTTACCCTGACTAGACGCAAGGGTCCCTATTTGGATAAAGGTGCCAACCATTGCCAACTAGAGACCCCCAAATCTAACGCCAACAATTCCCCAAAAATTCCAGGGATGCTTTGCAGCACATCTATCAATTACTTACTTGAAAATTTACCACACCCACTGTTCCAAAGTTTCACCCACTCTGCCAACCCACTTAATTAGCATAATTCAACTCTGCCTACTTATCATAGTGCAGGCAATAGGGTCTACACAATTAAGAGAAAATTGCAGGAAATTGAGAGAGGAATTTCAAATTTAAGGCCAAAGTAGGTGAGTTGGAAACATTCTTCCATTCAACTGCATTGGAGAAATTTTCCAACACTGACACTCTGGTCTATAGTTTGAAATTCCAATTGCAATTCCCTGAAATTCTCTCTTTATTGAATAGACCTTTATATCACCAAGTTCTCACCAACACTACCATGCATCCTTGGTATGCAATAGATACATTGGCAGCACAGCATCTATACCAGGCAGGTGCATTTTATCACTTTTTGATGAGTTGGGTATCTGCGGATTATTCGCGCTCTGAGGTCATTGGGAGCTGACTATGGCAATGCAGAGCTGCCGGTGAAGCCTCCATCCAGGAGGGCCATGTGGTGCATGTACCGCTCCACTCGTCGGGGCTGGAGCCCCTCGTCTCTCCACCCCCACATACACACATCTGCTGCCCTGGCCGGCGTGGAGATGTGCGAATGATGCCTCTGGTCGCAGTGGACAGCGCTGATGTGCTTGCTTTTAGCGCGTCCCGTTGCAGGGACTGACCTGGGATAGTGAATTACCCGGTACCGTCTCCAACTTCAACAGTTGGCAGCTATGGAGGTAGTGGGTGGGTGGGTTTACTCGAGCTCTGGACTCAACAGTAACACAACTGTGCAGTAACTAAATGTCCAACCCAGTGCTTGACTTTCAAGAAAAAAAAGAAATGTAATACTAGAATAGAATATTACAGAGAGAGTACAGGCAAAGCTCAAGTTAGTTTCCTAGGGTATGTTAGGTAGGCCTGGGCTACTATCCTATATGTCCCCACCCCCTCTCTCTAGCCCCATGGGTTTGGGTAATAGCATGATTATATCTCAATTTCATATCTTCCTGCCCCCCAAAATAGCGACAGGGCACCTGGTATTAAGCAGCATTTGAGTATGATAACATGCTGTAAAAAGAGGAACATAATGCTGCATTGTGGGTGATTATGTATGCAGTGTTCTCTATGTTATCTATATATCTTGAACTTTTAAAGAGGATTGTGTGAAGTTGGGAATTTAAGCAACTCCAAACATTACATTGTTTTTTAAAATGTGCAAAGTTTTCAAAGTGTTTAACAGAGATATACAAAAACAGCCCTTTGCAGCAGCGAGGAGCCTTTCTCCTAGTGTGTAGTGGGTAAAGTTGGGAATCTGTACACACCTTTGCAGTGGAAATAGTTTTGTCACTTTGTGAGTGAAGAGTGAACCTATGGATACAAAGTATATACCAATGCTTGAGAGAACAATAAGAAATCTGCAGATACTATGCAAAATGTTATTGACTGACAAGTAATGAGTTTTTCTTGCACAACAGAACACATGTATTGTTTTTAATTAATATTCATGGAATAAAATAGTTGTTTAAACAATATTCAAGAAGGGGGTATCGCTTGATGCCAGGAGAAGATGGCCGCTCTCCGGTGACGCTCTGCGGCATCTCGGGAGGGTTTTTTGATCTTTGTTATGGCAAACCGCATATCCAGCCGCTAACCTGGGCTCCCTCAGATCATGAACCTCACCTGACTTCATTGGAATGACTTTTGTTGATTGGTGAGCAGCGTTGTGGCTCCTTTTTCCGTCAATGTGTGCGGCGTGTTTTCCTCACGGGACTCGCGACTGCCATTTTGAATTTCCTGATGGAGTCTCCGCTCTCATCACAACTCTTCTGTTTTTGTTGACTACTCCCCTCAATGCCTCTTTCATCTTTGTTTCACATTCCCTCTCTACATTTTTTATTGAGGAGATGTGAGAAGGATCATTTCGTCATATTTTCTGTCAATATGTCTCTTTGACTGTATTCCACATGACAGCTCTCTACTGGCTTTCAATAGCTTACATTATTTGAAGGAGGTGTCCATTCAGGATCTGATTTTTTTCTATAACATATTTTTCTCCCATAAATCTACTAATCTCCCCCAATAATTTCAGCACTTTTGCTGTCCGTAACTGTTGTCTGTTTTATGGGCAGAACAAAGCCAGTGAGGCAATCAACACACTTATCTGCTTCGTCATCTCCTCTCAAAAATTATAATCCTTTCAATATTCTTCACTCCAGCATGAAAGAGGGTTCTAGCAATAATGTACCGCACCCAGTGGGTACTTCATCATCTTCCTCTAATATTCCAGTTCCAACTTCAAAACCTTTGCTCAAATCATCGGTTTCTTCCTCTCTCTTGTCTGGCAAACATGTCAAAAAGGACCCCCAATCTCCTGTCACTTCTCCTCCACCCACACCTTTGGACTTACTTTTGGAAGAAATTCGTGCCCTTTGTCCTCATATGGAAGAAACTAATAATTGCCTGCAAGCGTTGGAGGATAAGGGGTCACAAAAGGAAAACAAAGTTGTGCAAGTGGAACAACGTGTTGATTCTATTCAAGGTGTGGTAAACCGGATTTCAGCAATGCAAACGGAAATTATATCTCTTAAAAAACAAATTGAAAATCTTGAAAATTGTAACAGATGTAATAACCTGCATCTATATGGTCTGATGGAGGGGCATTTGTCAAGTATTTTCTTCCAAAAATCCTGGGTATTCCTGACTCTCCAATTCTCAATATTCAGAGATTGCATCACTTGGGACACAGCCCACGTTCTTCAACTCCTTCTACAAGTTGTCATTATGTATTTATTAGAATACACTGATTTATTGAGAGTATTACAAGCAGCCAAATTTAAAGATCGGATAACCTGGCAGGGTTCTAATCTCTTTTTTCCCACGATTATGCGAAGGAAATAGCAGACAAGAAAAATACATTTTTAGTTATGAGACCAGCACTGCGAAATCCTAATGCTAGATTTGGCCTGTTTCATCCATGTCTGTTCAAAGTAACTTATAAAAACAAACAATGAATTTTGAAGATTCGTCTTTGGTGCAACACTTCATCGATAACTGTAGAGTAGAAGACATGGACATTTCCAGTCTTTCCAATATTTGATGTTATGATGTGTAATTTCTCTCTTCTGCAATGGTTTCTATAATACTCTTCTTCTGAATGACGTTAATTGTTTGAGTATCGAATTCTTTTTTATGGTTTCATGTTTTCTTGTTTCTTCTGTCTATATTAGGTGTGGTATCCTGTGTATTTGATCCTTGTGAATACTGGTTCGTTTGGATGAAGTGTCTTCCTCCCCGACCTTGCCCTGAGCTGTCTGGTCAGTTGTGTCACCTTCCTTATGTGGCTTCAGCACCCCCGTTTTTGGTATGTCTTTTTTGATGTATTTGTTTTGTCCTATGTATATTTAGTGTTTGTTTCCTTTCTTTTCCTCTCTCTTTTTCTTCCTTTCTTTCTTTCTTTCTCTAACTTATTATTTTTCTGACAATCCTCTCATTTTCTATGTCATGGTTCCTGTTTCTTCCTTTTTCCTTCACATCATTTTACTCATTACTTCCTTTATAATCATATTCTATATTTCATATACATTCCAGTTCCCTGTTATATTTAAAAAAAATTGCATTATGTATTTAGTCTATTCTATCTTATTATAGCTCCATTTTTTTCCTATTTTTTAACTTACGTTGTTTAATATATTTATTCTGATATACATGGCTTTGCAAATTGTATCTTGGAATGTTAAAGGTTTAGGTTCCCATATAAAGCGTCAGAGAGTATTAACTTATCTTTCCAATTCAAAATGTGATATTGCCTTGCTACAGGAAATTCATATTGTGGACAAGGAAACTGCTAAACTTAAACGACAATGGGTAAGCAATGTTTTTGTTTACCCTGGTAATGGTAAACATAATGATGTAGCTATTCTGTGTCACAAACGCTTAGATATTCAATTGCTATCATAAGAATCAGTTTACCATTGAGTTTTACTCCCACTTTTCTCAACTTCTTCTCCCTAAATTTCCTCAGCTTTTCCTTTTCTTCATATACTCTAAATATTCCAGTGACTCTTTCCAGGATGCTCTAATTTGCCTCCTTGCCTAACAAAATAAGGACCCCTTTTTTGTGTAAAAATTCCAGACCCGTTTCTTTGATCAATTTAGATGATCACATATTTGCAAAAATATATGCTGTCCATCTGGAATTCTTGTTACCTCAATTAATTGGAGGGGAACAATGTGGCTTTATTAAGGGACGTCATATTGCAGATAATATTAGATTATTTTTCAATGTCCTTAGTAAATCCAAGTCTTACAAACATTCTTTGGCGGCTATTTCCCTAGACGCCGAAAAAGCATTTGATCGAGTGAGTTGGCCTTTTATTTTCTCTACTCTTTCCTGGTTTGGTTTTTGTGGTGATGTAATGCTAATGGAATTGTGTGATATCAGTTGGAATGTTGACAAGCATACTGCTGTGAGTGTTCTCTCTGTGGCAGTTACTATTTGTGCCATGGCTGTGCCTGCTGGAACGGCTCTCTGTGCCCCTACTATAAATACTTTATATGGAAATCCACTGCTGTGTCGATTCCACTATTCCTCATTAGTTGGTTCTGTAATAATTATTATCATCTTTACATGTTAGCACTATTTTATTCTATTCTATCTTATTATAGCTCCATTTTCTTTCTATTTTTTAACTTATGTTGTTTAATATATTTATTCTGATATACATGGCTTTGCAAATTGTATCTTGGAATGTTAAAGGTTTAGGTTCCCATATAAAGCGTCAGAGAGTATTAACTTATCTTTCCAATTCAAAATGTGATATTGCCTTGTTACAGGAAATTCATATTGTGGACAAGGAAACTGCTAAACTTAAACGACAATGGGTAAGCCATGTTTTTGCTTACCCTGGTAATGGTAAACATAATGATGTAGCTATTCTGTGTCACAAACGCTTAGATATTCAATTGCTATCATAAGATTCTGATGATTTAGGTAGATGGGTGTCTGTTTCCCTTTTAGTTAACAAAATACCTATTACTCTTTTCAATTTTTATGCTCCTACCTCTCCCAATAATGCCTTTTGGCCCACAATTCTGTCCAAATTGATGAGTTATAAAGATGATTATCTATTGGTGGGTGGAGATTGCAACATGGTAATTGATCCTGTACTTGATCGTAACTCCAAAACCAAATATATTTCCTCTCCTATACACACTCAATTTACTTCTACCATTGCGCAACGATCTTTAGTGGATGTGTGGTGACTTTGCAACCCCACCCTTTTAGAATATACCTTTTTCTCCCCGGTACACTGTTCTCAATCCGGATTAGACTATTTATTCCTCTCTCATCCTCTTGCACAACACATCACTCAATCAGATATTGGTCCTATACTTATTTTGGATCATGCTCCAGTATTTTTAAACATGGATCTCCTTCCTCCAATTCATGGTACTAGACGATGGAGATTTAACGATTCTCTCATGTTACATCATAACTTTACCCAAAGTTTTAAATCCTTTGCTAATACCTTTTTCCTTGAAAATGAACACTCACTTATCCCCCCACAAATTATATGGGATGCTTTTAAAGCTGCGTCTAGGAATTTCATTATTTCATGTTTATCCCGCAAAAAGAAATCCTCTTTAAGTACTTTGAAATCCCTCACTACACGTATTAAACAATTAAAACATTACTATTACCATACAAATTCTAAATCTCTGGAACATCTCAATAACCTACAATTCACTTTGAATAAATTGTCCACAGATAACGCAAATTCATTTTTACTTAAGGCATCTGTGAAATACTATGGAGATCAAAATAGATCGGGAAGGCTCTTAGCCAATTATCTTAAAATAAAAAAGGAATGTTCCAAAATCAATTCGATTCTTACTTCATCTAATCATATGCTTAATAAGAATGAGGACGTTCTGGCTGAATTTACCCGTTTTTATCAGGAGCTCTATACACCCGATTCTCCTACGTCTCAAGATAGTATCCAGCAGTATTTATCCTCTATTGATCCTCCCTCCCACCATAATGTTGACTTCTCTTCATTAGATAAAGAAATTCAATTGCAGGATATCCTTAATGCACTCTGTACTAATAAACATGGTAAGGCACCAGGCCGTAATCAGTTTACCATTGAGTTTTACTCCCACTTTTCTCAACTTCTTCTCCCTAAATTTCCTCAGCTTTTCCTTTTCTTCATATACTCTAAATATTCCAGTGACTCTTTCCAGGATGCTCTAATTTGCCTCCTTCCCTAACAAAATAAGGACCCTTTTTTTGTGTAAAAATTCCAGACCCGTTTCTTTGATCAATTTAGATGATCAAATATTTGCAAAAATATATGATGTCCATCTGGAATTCTTGTTACCTCAACTAATTGGAGGGGAACAATTTGGCTTTATTAAGGGACGTCATATTGCAGATAATATTAGATTATTTTTCAATGTCCTTAGTAAATCCAAGTCTTACAAACATTCTTTGGCGGCTATTTCCCTAGACGCTGAAAAAGCATTTGATCGAGTGAGTTGGCCTTTTATTTTCTCTACTCTTTCCTGGTTTGGTTTTTGTGGTGATGTAATGCTAGTGGAATTGTGTGATGTCAGCTGGAATGTTGACAAGCATACTGCTGTGAGTGTTCTCTCTGTGGCAGTTACTATTTGTGCCATGGCTGTGCCTGCTGGAACGGCTCTCTGTGCCCCTACTATAAATACTTTATATGGAAATCCACTGCTGTGTCGATTCCACTATTCCTCATTAGTTGGTTCTGTAATAATTATTATCATCTTTACATGTTAGCACTATTTTATTCTTCTTCTTCCTTTCTTTTCTTCATGCTTTTCTTTGTCTTTTTTTCTCTTTTCATTCTTCTGTTTCTCAGGTTCTATTTTGCAACTATGCAATCATTATGCAGAGTCCCCGGCTCCATTTCTGCCAGGAGAACCACCTCTGGAATGGAAGTTGTGGTTCATATCATTCCAAGCTTATTTGGGGGCTATTGATGGTCAAAGGTACTGACCTGAAAGGAAGAACATTTTAATGTATTATCACCTAGGGGTTGAAGCTCAAAATGTATTCAATCATTTACCTCCTTATGAACCACCTGAAGGTGATGATACTGATGAATTTGAAATTGCTATATGCTCAACTTGATAAATATTTCACAAAAACTAAAAACATTGTGGTATTCAGGTATACATTTAAATTAAAAAAGGGATCAAAGTTCTTGGTCCTATTCATCAAGCTGAGATTGGGCTTACTATAAAACCAGGTCTGGCTAATCACATTTTCATTGACAAACAACCTGGTAAAAGTAACAGTACTTCTACCACAATAAACTCAAGCAGTTGTGGGGGCTGATGGTTGTACAGCTGAAGAATCACAGGAAATCGATTCTGAAGTAGCTGATCAAGAACAACCTAGCACTAGTCAGGATGACTGGTTCCCAATAGTAGACATACCTGAAATAACTGTGAGAACAAGAAGCCAAACTTATTGAGACAGACAGAATGATAGTGAGGATGAGACAGGAATAGAAGAACACACTCAGATTACAGAAAAAAAGCTAACATCAAATCTGAGGAGGACCAGATTAGGAAAGAACAATGTACTCAGACAGAAGAAAATAGACGCAACTCTTTTGAGTCTCAGGAGGGAAAGATAGGCACTAGAGAAAACGTTCAGGCAGAAGACAATCAAGAAATTATAAGACCTGAGCAGGACCAGTTCGGTAAAGGAAAACAAGTTCAGGAAGAAAAAGGAGAACAAAGGCAAAGTAAACAAACTCCTGAACAGGGTCAAAATAGTGTAGAAGAACATATCCAGGCAGAAAAGGCAAAGAAAAGAAGCCCTGGACAAGGTCAGATAGAGAGGAATACAGAAGACGAAATTAATTGAATTATGCCACAAATCAGCGAAAATAAAAGAGCAATTGAAGAAACTGAAAGCACAGTGCCAGCTAAAAGACTCAGAAAAGGTTACACTTGGCCTAGTATTATCAAGAGACTGAAATATCACCTTAAGACAATATATGAAGAACCTGACCAAGTAAATGAGGTATCAAGCCAATCAGGACGGTCTACTGAAAGGCCAAGAAGGAGAAGTTCACGATTGCAAAGACTGAATAATAAATTCAGGGTCCTGAATGGACATATGTGATTCTTGAAGACTTCGAGAATCTGGAAATAGGTGGAGAAAGTGATGAAGAATTAGAGGTTGATCCAATAGACGAAGAAGTGAGACCAACTTGAAAGGAAGAAATCCCAAGGTTGTACCCAGTACAAAATCCAGAAAGAGGGGAGAAATCTTCCTAGTCCAAAATGGCTGGTAGGAGAGTTGTTGGAAAACCGAAACGGAATTGTGTAGAAAGATGCTGTAATGTAGCATATTTTTAGTAATTATAATATGGATAGGACAGACAATAGCCATTCCCTATCTAATGACCAAAAGAAAGCATATTAACAATAGTGCAAATGGAAAGGTAGCTAACATTAAACAAGACAGAGTAGAATTAGAAGCACCAGATGAGACAGATTTACACACAGTAGGTACAAAAATGATACCGATTTAAATGTTTTCGCTAACCTGTTACTACACTATGTAGAAACAATGGAAGTTAGGGAATGTTATGTGTATATGAAATGACTGACATTGGTAGCAGAAGGAGTAACCTATCATCATTTACCATTGACCTATGGCATTTCATGTAGTATTTTAGCTAGTTTATTTTATAGAACTGGAAAGTTACCATATTATTATTCTAATGTAGATGTGATTTTCTCTGAAATTCCTTTAAGATGAAACATGAACCCTGTCCTAAGTAGTAGAGATTCACAATTCATGGGTAAATATTTCCTAACTATGAAGAAAATAGATCTAGCTGAAGTACATAAGCACAACCTAACCTGTAAGGTACATGAAGAAGAAAAGGTATTTTTGAACTTAGTAGAGAAAAGGAGACAGGATTTCCATAGAAGGGCTACTGAACCGAAACCTGAGATACCTAAATGGGCTGAGAGAGAAGACTTTATTGCAACTGGCAAGACTCATGCTGCTATGGAAGAAGAATTGAAACCACTGGAAGTTGTCAGTGCATAGAAGAAGCTAACTGATGGTATTTATTCTATGGGTAGTTGGTTTTCTAATGTAGGGAAACGTATTGTAGGCAATAATGGGAATAACTTTATTAGTTTTAACAACAATGATGTGGTGCAAATGTTGCAGAAAAAGAAAATGGTATGGAGTAAATGAGAAAGGAAAGAAAAGAAATTATGATGAAATTCAACTTGAAGCAATAAAACGAGATATTTACAAAAGAATTAAAGGCTTTCAAAAGAGAAAAGAAAAAGGAAATTCCAAAGTAATATAGGAAATTGAATTGGGAAATTGCTAAAGTTGGCATCTGGTTCAGTAATTAGTGATGGAATAGAATGGGGGGATTGATGGAGCAAGGTTTTGCAAGTAAAGAAACTTGCTTGGACATAACCCTCTCGAAATAACATGTAATAACGTAACCAACATGTTTGTATTTACTAATAACTGCATTACACAACATTTTTGTTTATCTAGGGGAAGCTTACCTATGTGCTTTACTAACCAGTAATCAGAGTGTCTAGAAATGGCTGCTGAAAACACGGGAACTCTTCTGCGCATGCGTCTACTGCATCTACGTAGTATGACGTCTTTCGCCTTTGGTGGGAATTCTTTGCAGCTCCGCAGTAGTACATAATATGGCCGCTCTGAACCTCACATGCTAATGCATATGATTTTGCTCAAACTAAACCTCGCATGTTATGCTAAATGGATTAGAGTAGAAATAAGTGGTATACAGTGCATTCATTTATTATCGTATTCTAACATGTTCTTCTTTGACTTTATTATTAGCTCGTATTTGGGCCTGGAGGGTGACTGAATACTCAATCTTGTCTGAATTGTACGCATGGGTACCGAAACCCTGAACCTCCTGCGACAGTGACATTGAATGTCCACCAAGAACTGTCTCACAAGCAATGCGCCAGAGAACTTTACCTCTTGACCCGGAGAGGGGAAGAAGATGCGAACAAATAAAATACATTGTATTAAAAGTAATACGAATGTTGCTGGGAGGAATAAAAGCTTAAATTAAGGGCAGGATCATAGAACAATGAAACTAAAGAAGATGACTTCATATTAGTATGCTGTGATGACCTCTCCCCATCCCATTGACCAATCGAATGCAGGGAATACACGAATATTGAAACATTGGGGGGTGGTACATACACTGGGAATAGTATAACTAAGGTAGGCTTAGTTAGTTAGATTGTCCGACTTGTCACAGACCTGTCACTGACCCAATGTTGCTGAAGGACATTGTAGATGTCACAGAGTGCAGAAGGCTGGTCAAGCACTCCGACTGAAGAATCAGGAGATTGCTGAATGAGAAGAATTGTTCCATCTAGAAGGGAGTAGCACCAGAGAGGGGTGTAACACTGGTGTTGCACGTAGAGGAGGTTACCTTTCCTGTCCTGCACCTGTCCTTACCTGTTGGCTCCTGATTAGTTGGGAGCCCCTTTCTTTTCCAGCCCTTGGCCAGGGGTTGGTCCTCGCACCATTCTAGGTAAATATAAATCTGTGTGGTATGTCCTTGTACCGTTTTCCTTCTCCACCCTTCCCAGGTACCAATGTCTAGAGATTTTGCTAAGTCTTTAAAGATTTTTGCTTTGATCATTATTTTGATTCTTGAGAAGCTGGTGATTGACATGTATTGGTATTTGACTCACTTTATGAAATAAGGTAAATAAACATTCATTCAAGAAACTTTATTTCGGTTTGTTATAACCATCAAAGTACATAAAAAATACCTTTTCACTTTTCCACAGTTCATTTATAGTTATAAATATTAAAATACATCATATGCAATCAGAGGGGAGAAGACAATTGTTAAAACAGCAGAAATTTAAATAATTTAAAAAAAATCTTTTTTTTAAAAATAAAGTTAAAATAACATTTGTTGATCCAAATAATTCTCAAGTCTCAATAAATGAATACATAGGTTGCCTTGTTATTTAAGTAATCTCCTTCGTATAGACCACATAGAAAACAGAAACTTAGTTATAGCAGACACTATCAAAGGATTCGTGGCAGACTACAAGATCCTGTAAAAAGCTTGATAGTCCCTTATGCCCAAATTATTACATAGTTGTATTATCCATTTTCTTCGTATAAGTGAATAGGCTGAACCGAAAAGAGTAACATGTAGAATGGTTTCATTTTCAGTACTACAGCCAGGGCATAAATGTACAGAACCTCCCGTCCACCTGTCTGTCAAAGAGAAGAGAGGCAGCGTTCCAAATCTAAACTGTAAGTACAGCTTCTTCGCTAAAGTGGGTTGGATTACGTCTATTTCTTGTTCAAAGCTGTATATGGACTTATGACTCAGGAAGGCACCGGTCAGGCTCGTTGATGGTACTGAGCGAATGGTCCTCCCGAGGCTAAAGTCCTTCACAGCACTGGACAATGTTTTCTTAGAAATAGTTGAGGATGTTACCTCTGGGTTTGACCATAAGTTTTCGTATACAATTTGAGCAAGAGACTGTCTAACAAAGCGTAGCCATGGAATTCTACCTGCTCCTGGGGAGGCTAGCACCACTTTTAATTCCTTTTTGTAGCTTTCCAATTCTGGGGTGCTCCACAGCCTCCTCCAATAGAGGAGGGAACGTGAGGGAATAGCTTCGGCTATGGGCCTAACATTCAGGTCTAGCCTAGGTGGGACTAAAGGAGTGCTTCTAGGCAGGGTTAAAATTCGCCTAATAAAATTATTTTCTGTAGTGGTTAAATCAGTAGAAGGAATGTGACCCCAAAGTTCCGTCCCATAGAGGGAAGAAGATCTTGCTTGAACTTTGAAGATTTCCATTGGAGCGCTAATAGTTTTGTACGCACAGTTTTTTGGGACTTTTAAAATTCCCCCAGTTGTCTGTACAGGTTTTAGGTTGGCCTTAGCCGTTTGTGCTCCCCACCCCATTCTATCAGTTAGAGTCAACCCTAAATAATCAAAGGTTGGGACTCTTTCTAACGGTCTGCCTTCCATCATAGGGTGTGGACAATTAGTAGTGTTGGCATTAAATACCATATACTTAGTTTTATCGATGTTAACTACCAAATTTCTATGTTTGCAAAATTTCATAAACTGGTTTAAGACCCTCTGCATGCCCATTGGGGATTTTGAAAGAAGCAGAGTATCATCTGCAAACATTAGTGCAGGAAATCTCTGCGAGGCTAATTTTGGGGAGTCGATATATTTGATTGATAGTAGGTCTTCAATGAGCCCATTAAGAAAAAGGGAGAAGAGGGTAGGGGCAAGAACACAGCCCTGACTAACCCCTTTCTCGACCGGAAAGGGCCCAGTTAACTGACCGTACTTCCCAAAGCGCACTCTGGCATAGGTGCCATCGTGAAGGTGTTTGAATTGGTGGCATAAATAAGGTAGCACCCCCATTGATAGTAAAATAGCCCAGAGTTTGTTACAATCCACCATATCGAAAGCTGACTTAAGGTCCACAAACGTTAGATATAGACTTCCCTGGTCCAGGACAACGTGCTTCCAGTAAAGAACTTGGAGCCGGAACAATTGATCAATAGTGGACGTTTTAGCCCTAAAGCCTGGCTGGAGGGGAGTCAGTATATTATTATCATTTACCCAGTCCAGTAGGCGTTGTAAGAGTAGTCTTGCATAGATTTTTTGGCTTACATCGATAAGGCTGATTGGCCTGTAATTTGATGGTTCGAGCGGGTAACCCTTCTTAAAGATGGGAATTATCTCCGCCCCAACAATGTTGGTTGGGAGAGGTAAGCCCTGCAAAATTGCGTTGTAGAGTAATAAAAGATAGGGGGCCCAGACTACTGGTTCTTCTTTGAAGAGGTCGCCTGGGATCCTATCTAGCCCAGGTGCTTTATTCGATTGCAGGGAATGCACTGCAATAAGAACCTCATCCAGGTCAAAAAGTAGTATGGGGCAGTTAGGGTCCATAACCGTCAGAGCGGTGGGGGCTGTGCTTTTTGATGTTGGGGGAGTAGAATAAAGTTCTTTAAAATATAGAGACCAGGATTCTTCAGGTATATTTGGGTCAATTGAGGTCCTGCCTTCTGGTTTCCCCGTGTAAAGTAGATTCCAGAAGGACTGTGGATTTTTGGCCTCGAGTGCAAAACTGATGGCGTTCCATCGATCTTCTTCCCACTCTTTTTTTGCATTAAAAATCATTAGTTTATCAGCACGCCTGGGTTCAGTCACGGCGGCCAGGGGACCTTGTTTCAGTGCCTTCAGCAACCCCTGCTTCAATTCTTTGCAACCCCTATTAAACCAAAGGTGTCTAATAACAAGAGGCTTAGGGTTAATAGGGGTTGTTTTATAAAAGGAGTTCGCCAATAAGATAGTAAGTTCCTCATGCAACGCTGACAGGGACCTTTGTGCGCTATTACCAAATGGAAGACTCATGATTAAGTTTGCCCTTTCTAAGAGTGGGATTATGCTCAGGTACAAATTACCCATGTCTTCAGTGGATTTCTTCATGTTAGCCCATCTGATTCTCCTCCCACCTTGAATTATTCTGAGGTCACTATTTTCATAGGTTTCGTTGGCCTCAGTTATCAAATCATAGTTAATCTCGGTTGACAGGGGGTTGTGGTCGCTTTCCGTGCGACTAGAGATTTTGAAGTTGAGGATCTTAGGCCATAGGGGCATGCTGACCATAAAATAATCAATTACAGAAGTGTGGCCCCTACCACTGTAGGTTGGTTGCCCTGGGCTGTCCCCCTTAAAACGCCCATTACAAGCTCTAATAGAAAAAGAGTAGGTTATGGAGGTTAGCTGAAGTACCATGGCTGACCATTGTTTAGCTGGATACATATTTGGGTGGGGGATTGACCATATTTCATCCTCATCTGTTGAGATTTGGGGGACTCCAATAAGTGGTTCATAGTGACAATTGAAGTCACCACCAATCATCAACGCAACATCTCCCGTAAGGGAGTGCAAAAGAGAGGACAAGGCGTCTAGGGTTTTGGAGGTGCCCCCCTGTCCTACTGGCCTCGAGTAGATAATAATAAGTGCCAGTTTAGGTGTTTTAGTATGTGACAATATGATACAAGTTATATCAGGGCTGTTGGTTTCTATTCTTTTCACAGAAAACCCAAGGTGGGCGCCTATCCAGATACATAATCCCCCCGATGGTCTGCCTCTAGGACCTTTCAAAGCTGGCTCCATAAACGTGGAATAACCCAGTCTATGTATGGGGTTAAGAGCCCATGTTTCCTGGAATATACATATCCCGTGGAGGTCTACAAAGGCACACTAGTCTGGATTATCCTGGTTGGCGGCGAGACCTGCTATGTTCCAGGTTAGAATTTTTAAGGTTGAATTTTGGTTGTGGTTTCTAGGTGACTGATTACCACAATTGACCAAATTATTTAAACCACCAGGAGCGTTCGTAGGCCCATTTCGTACTGGGTCAAATGGTGCGGGGGTAGGAGCAGTAATATAAGCTGTTGGTAAGGTTATTGCTGATCCTTTCGGCGATGAATCCCTATCCAGGGAGAATTCATCACCGGAGGATGGCAAGTCAATGAGATCTTCTGCAGCCCTCAGCTCCAATCTCCCTTTAAGGTCTAGAAGTGGCCGGCCAATATCTTGTCCAAACCCCTTTTCCACAGATCCCCCGTTACTTAGAGGTATACTATTCTGTACTAACGTTTGGGACATAGAGCGTCAGTCGCAGTCCCCCAGACCTGAGAGGGCATCAAATCTATTAAAGAGCATGATGTTCCCCAAAGGGCATATGTTCGGCACTTCGTCCTTTGGGAATAGGTCTCTTATAGTTAGATACCGGGGTTCATAAAAGTGGGACAATGGCAGTGTGAAAATTCCAGGTAGCAAAATATTTTGGGGCCAATTACAAATAAATTCGACGCCCCTCCAGTCTCTAAAATTTATTATAACACATTCCCCCACCATGGTTTTGGTGCTCTTGCCAATCCAGTTCACTCTCCTGGCAAACAGAATTTCTGCTGTAATGTTTATTGGAAGCGGTCCTTTCTGATTAAGCCAGAAGGTGCACTTATTTTTGAGTTCTGCATATGTCTCCCTTTTCCCCAGTGCCAGAGCGGGAACCCCCGCCAAAACCACCACATAGGGCGCTGATTGTGGCGGAAGGTCGATGATGGGCAGGGGATCAGCGCTCTGGACCAAGGGCGGTTTTTGTGGTCTGGGTGCTGGTCTGCCAGCAGCTGTTTGAAGGGGTTTATCCCTTATAGCTGTATTTGCACCTGCTGGCAGGCTGGGAGCTTGGTCATCAACAGAAGTTAAGGCAGGAGATCTTTGTTTTGGGACAGTACGACTGTTTGGTGCAACAACAGCGTTGAGGTCAATTGGTCTTTGGCCTGGAGTTTTTGTCTGCCTGTGAATAGAGTCATTAGCCCTTGAACCCGCTTGCTTATGGAATGATGCGAGTAAGAGTTCAAGGCAGACTGATCTATTCTCAATTGAGTCCAATCGTGTGGTAATTGGGGTACAACATTTTTTGAAGGTGCTTTCAAGTTTCTTCCAAAACAATGGTCCCATATCAGGTTGTTCTTCTCCCCCCAAAGTAGTGTTTGGCCCGCTATTGCTCTTCTGTGGCAATCGTCGGTAAATGGGGTAGACTAGGAGGAAGTCTGGCAGCTGGGACTTCATTGGGCACATCCATTTTGCCAGTTTTAGCTTTTTTGCCTCCTAGAGTTGTTTGTGCACCAGTGCGCTTCCTTTTAGCAGCCGCTCCCACATCTCGCTGTGGAAAGCCTGATTTTGCATGGGAGGCTGAGCCGGTTTTAATATTGGGAGAGGGTATAGTCTTTGGGGCATTATCGACATCCGTCCCAGTAGGGGAGTTTGAGCTTATGTCATGGATAAGAACTGACTGTGATGTGTTACTTCGTTCCACAAACCCCGAGGGAGGCAATGTGTCCTGGGAGTTAGATGGAAGGCAAATTGGTGATCTTGCCCTCGCCAGACTTCCCAATGATGATCTCTTATCAAATGGGGTTTCCAAAGAAAGTCTCTGTTCAGTAAGTTCGATATCCTTGGCCAGTGCTGACGATACCCCAACTAAGAAGTTGTCCAGGGTGCCTAATAGTGAACCTCCAGTTGACTTCCTAATGTTCGGGGCTTCAGGTAGTGCAGTTGTCATGATTACTATTAAGGGCCTGTCACTTATACTCCTTTATGAGAGGGGCCAGGTACAATAGCAAAGTAAGTAAATAAACTGACCTTGATTCACGGGAGCAGATGAAAGAGGGGTGGCCCGTCCCGTCCTTGACCGGTCGTGAACGGGCTTAAACGGGCCCGCCCTTGGCCCGGGCTTCTCCCGGCGCATCCCGCGCGCATCCCGCGAAGCGGGGCTCAGCGCCTGCTTTATGCACCTCCTGGTGCGGGGCGTCGTCAGCGGTGCGCGCCACCGCTGTGCCTGCCGGGAGTTGTGGTCCCGGGGCGGCGGCGCGAAGAATGATGCGGCTGACTCTTGGCCGGTGGTGGCGTGGGATATGGCCCTCTTGACTCTTGGCGATGGCGGCATCCTGTGCCGGTAAGGTAAGGTTGTCAGCAAGGTCCCCACCTCCGCCGCGCTCAGCGCCTGCTTTATGCACCTCCTGGTGCGGGCGCGTCATCAGCGGTGCACGCCGCCGCTGTACCTGCCGAGAGTTGTGGTCCCGGGGCGCCGGCGCGAAGAATGATGCGGCTGACTCTTGGCCGTTGGCGGCGTGGGATATGGCCCTCTTGACTCTTGGCGGTGGCGGCGTCCTGTGCAGGTAAGGTAAGGTTGTCAGCAAGGTCCCCCCCTCTGCCGGGCTCAGCGCCTGCTTTATGCACCTCCTGGTGGGGGCGCGTCGTCAACGGTGCGCGCCGCCGCTGTGCCTGCCGGGAGTTGTGGTCCCGGGGCGGCGGCGCAAAGAATGATGCGGCTGACTCTTGGCCGGTGGCGGCGTGGGATATGGCCCTCTTGACTCTTGGCGGTGGCGGCGTCCTGTGCAGGTAAGGTAAGGTTGTCAGCAAGGTAAATACATTGTTCATGCCTATTATGCTAACAACCTGATTCATTGACCTGAGTAAGTTAAAGTGACAAGGAATTGGTAAGTTATGGAGTACAGATATAAGTCATTATAAGGTAAAATGATTCCTGATCCACTATGCGGTCGACGAGATCAAAGAAAGAAGCTGCGCAAGCAGTCGTGGAGGAAAGAGATAGTGAGGACATGGACGACAACACCAGTGACTATCCAGTCCACTAGTGTGGATGTTTACGGGCCCAGGTGAGTATGGTGAATTATGACTAACCCAAGCTTGTAATCTCACGCCATCACCAGGTAACCCATTTTTCCATAATAGGCCTTCTCCTTGCCGTTGCTTTTCAACAAATCACCAGGGAATGGAAGAATTCTACTAACATATCTTATCGAGCCTGGTGGTATGCAGTTTGTTACAATTACAGATTAGATAGAGCATATCTCTCTCCCATTTCCCTTGCTATTAAGCGTGACACCATGTGGCAACCCATAACTACCTTTCTAGACATTTCTGCTATGACTGCTTGTTCTCCTAATCCCAAATTGAGAAAGTTCTTAAACCTCCATGATTGTTTTTTCATATACTACAACTATGGTGATATATTAATTGATCTATCCTTTTTCTTTTAGTCTAAACTTTGATGTTATTTATTGAACTGTGATTATAAGAATTTTTAGAACTTGACGATTGTCATTCTCTCCACTTCCTTCCCCCTCGTCTTGCATATTTTATTTATCTGATAACCTTATATGTATGATTTTATCTTGTACTTATTATACTGTATTTAGTTAATTGCAAATAAAATCTCTTTAAAACCTAAAAACAATATTTAAGAGTATGGTCAACAGAAACATACCTACACATTTCTGTAAGGTTCTTTCTTTGAGCGCTAGAGTAGTCAGTGGTTATGTCAGACATATAAATACTGGTTCACCCAAACAGGTACTTGATTTTCCATCAGTAACAAAATTGAGTACGCAAGAAATACTGTTGGTGATGAAGGACTCTGATAGAACATATGGGTGTTAAATAACACAATGATATCAATGTCAGAAATATTACGTAGAAGACAAAACTAGTCTTTTTCACTGATAGGTACAGTAGAGCAGTTACAGGTAGAATTATAGGTGAGCAACGTCACATAAACTGGATTTTTTTGCTTTGCGTGACCATCAAAATCAGATGCTGGCCTACTTAGTGAATAGAACCCTGGTGACAGGGGTGCTGTAAGGCTGCATGATTGATAAATTATAATTAATAATGATCAATACCAAGGAACAGTTCCTCAATGTCGGTACATTGAATTGGCTCCAGGTGGCTCACATCTAGGGTTCATTTAGAGTTGGGGGGCAATGAGACATAGACCAAAAATAACCAGTGGTTGTCCTGTCCTCCCAGCTCCTTCTCTGCATCATTTAGAGACAGGGAAGTGCTTTGTTTTTGAAGGCTGAGCCACCTCTGGCTTTGTCACTAGGGACTCAGTAATGTCTGTTGTTTTCTATCCTGCTCTGACAGGAAAAAAACAAGGCTCACAATGTTTTAGGAGAGATCCCCCATTGCATCAGGGACTTTGTTTTCCAATAAAAATCTTGTTTGTGGAGTTTGTCTTTAGAGAAACAGGATGCATGTTAGCCCACCAGAGAGCATTTTTGTTATGGCCAAAACTCCTCCTGGTTTGTTGGCAAGAGCAATTTTATAGGAAAGGATCTCTAACACAGCAGCAACTTTAGATATTGTAGATGGCCCATTTACACAATCTAGTCGGTGCCCTTTATTTCACAGGCCCTTGACTCCCTGCACTACCAGGCTTTCTCAACCTTTCGGTACAGCTGACTGTGACATCACGAGAAGCGAGCAGAAGGGGGGAGCAAGAGTAGCAGAGAACCAGAGAGCGGGAGTTAAGGAGAGTGTGTGGTAAAGGATGCATACATTAAGAATGAGCCTGCTCTGGTGCACTTCGGATTGAGGATCGCTTTGGAATGGAAGACAAGCAGGCGGAGAGAAAGTCAGGCGAGCGAGCAAGGTGGACTGCACGGCAGTTGGCGGGCGGCGCGGACAGCACGGCAAAGCAGCTGCAGGAGAACCAGTTCCAGTAGCTCCACAGCCCCAAACCCCGGGGAGGGGGGTCGGACAGCTGTCTCACGGTGCTTCGCGTGACCCAAGTGAGCCGCCAAATGCTGCTAAACTCCTTAAAAGCTCCCAAGCTGCTCAAAGCTGCCCAAGGGGATTCAGTAGAGCCTTTAGCCTTTAACAGAGAACAAGCCATGTTGAGAGATAGTCTGTGTAATGTCCTGCAGTGTAGGGTAGCGGTCTAGGCTACCCGCGCCGGCAGGAAACGTGAGCGCGGGCGCGTGACGTAACACGCCCGCTAGATAAATAAAGGGGCGTGGCCGCGGATCGTGAGTCTGGAGCCACGAGTTAAACTGAAACCGGCTCCGTGTTTCATTGCGTGTTTGTGCGCCGTTCATCACAGCGCTAGCGCTATAGCAAACACCACACTGGCGACGAGGGGCTTATTGACACCATGCTATGCCAAGTGCCCCCCCTCCCTGCTGTAATTTGGGAGACAGGTTCTGGTGCTGGGGTATCTAGGCCCAGGGAGACCACGAGGGCCTCGTGGATGCCTGCTGATGACTCCAAGCATTGCATGCTGCTGCTGAGAAGCCTGAGAAGCCCCACCTGCAACACCCATCGTGGGAAGCCCCTGGCAGCACAGTAAGGAGACCCTTGCCACCCCCCAGAGCCTAACCCACGCCAGAGTGCCACGTGAACCCCCACTTAGGTCAGGGCTGGACACCTGGTTGGACACCACCTGTGAAGAAGGAAGGGCAGACGGCCACTCGAGTTCGCCCGGCGCAGTCATCATTGACTCCGACCAACCCCTCGCCGACACCCCGTGAAGTGGGTGAACAGCGCACGTCCCGCGAAGAACACCACGCACGCGCCAAAACGGCGATGATTCCCGCCATAGAGCTATTTATCGTCGATGGAGCCCCGTCATCCCTCACTCCGCGATGGAGAGACTGGGTAGACCGCCTCCAAATTTATTTCGAAGGAGCGGGCACAGCCCGGGAGAAGCGCAGATCATTACTCCTTCACCTGGGAGGGAAAGATATCCACCATATATACAAAACGATAGTGGAAGCCACGCCAAAGACGTACCACACCCTCCTCAACGCTTTGAACGCGCACTTCGAGCCTATGGCAAGTAAAGACTACGAGCGGTTCATCTTCCGCCAAGCCAAGCAGGATGCCGAAGAATCACTGGACGCCTTCCATGGAAGTTTGAAAGAGTTGGCCAGCACGTGCGTATTCCAAGATGAGCAGGAAGAAATCCGAGGACAGATAACCCAAGGGTGCTACTCTTCCAAACTCAGAGTCGCCATCCTCCAGGAAGCTGGCAAGCCACTGGCGGACATCCTAAAACTCGGGCGATCCAAGGAACTTTCGCAGGTCAGAGCGTCCCATATGGAAGTTGCCCTCCACCGGCCCATCAAGACGGAGCAAGTCAATACGGCAGAGACAGCCAACGTCGTGAGGCCAAGAGTGCACCAATATGGCGGCAAGTAACAGCAGGCCAAGCGCAAGGAATGTGGATACTGTGGAGGACCGCCCCACCGCATGCAAGATTGCCCGGCAAAAGAAAAGAGGTGTAGCGCATGTGGGTGGATGAACCACTATGCGGTCGACGAGATCAAAGAAAGAAGCTGCGCAAGCAGTCGTGGAGGAAAGATATAGTGAGGACATGGACGACAACCCCAGTGACTATCCAGTCCACTATGTGTTTGCGATTGATCAGCCAAGGCAAAAGAAGCGATGACTGCCAAAATGCAGAATCAACGTTCACCAGCAAGAGGTGAGAGCCACGATCGACACTGGAGCATCCATCGAACTGATGGCGGCCAACGTATATAACCAGCTCAGCAATAAGCCCCCCCTCCGCGAAGCAAGAATCAGGGTATTCGCATATGGCCAGAAGATGCCTATTCCACTCCTAGGATGTTTCAAAACGGAGCTGCAACATCATGGCCTCAAGGTCCCCACCACAGTATACGTCACCAAGGAAGGCAGCGGCATGCTGCTGAGTGGGCAATCAGCAAAAGAGCTGAGGCTCATATCATTCGCCATGGCAGTGCTGGAGGATGAACTAGAGGCCATCTTAGAGGAATTTGGAGATGTCTTCAAAGGCATCGGATGCCTGAAAGGAAAGGAAGTCTCTCTCCACATTGACCCATCGGTCCAACCGGTGGCACTGAGACACAGACACATCGCGTTTCACATAAGGAAGAAGGTCGAGGAGGAATTGGAGGCACTGGAAAAGCAGGGCATTATCGAGAAAGTCAGCAGACCCACACCGTGGGTGTCCCCAATTGTCGTGGCTCGGAAACCGAAACAGCCTGGACAGGTCCGAATCTGTGTGGATATGCACCTCCCAAACGCGGCAGTAAAGAGGGAACGTCACCTAACCCCAACCATTGATCACATCCTGGGAAAGCTGAATGGCACAAAATGGTTCTCAAAGATGGACCTCCGGTCAGGGTATCACCAACTGCCGCTACACCCGAACTCTCGATACCTGACCACCTTCTCCACACACGTAGACCTCCGGAGGTACCGACGCCTCAACTTTGGGATCACGAGTGCCGCGGAGGTGTTCCAAAACACCATTCGGGAAGTACTCAGTGGTCTCCCGGGAGTCTTGAACGTGAGCGATGACCTGCTCATCTATGCATCGTCAGTGGAAGATCACCATCAGAGGCTGAGGGGAGTCCTACAAAGGATCAAAGAGTCCGGCCTGACCTTACATCGGGAGAAGTGTCAATTCCTGAGAAGCAAGATCAGTTTTTTTGGTTACACATTCTCAGATCAAGGAATCGCTCCAGACTCCGAAAAGGTGAAGGAGGTCCAAGAAGCCCCAGCCCCCCACCAACATTTCTGAAACCAGAAATTTCCTAGGCATGGTGAACTTTTCTGGACGCTTCGTCCCCGATCTTTCTAACCTCACCTAACCTTTGAGGGAATTGACGAAATCCACCACGACGTGGCAGTGGGGCCCTGAACAAGAACAAGCATTCAATGCCACCAAACAGGCTCTGTCAGCGGACACGACGCTATCATACTTTGACCCGACCAAGTCCACCAACGTCACAGTGGACGCCAGCCCATATGGACTTGGAGCAGTGCTCACTCAACTACAAGGTAATGGAGAATGGGCTCCGATTGCATACGCGAGCCGCTCTCTAACAGACACGGAGCAGAGGTATTCACAGATAGAACGGGAGGCGATCGCCATCCACTGGGCCTGTCGGCATTTCCACGTTTACATGTATGGCCATCCTTTCACGGTGTTGACGGACCACAAACCACTCATACCCCTGATCCAGTGCTCGGTGTCTAAACCTCCACCTCGGATCGAAAAGTGGATACTCCAGCTCCAAGGCTATGACTACCGGGTCGAGTACAAACCGGGATCGTTGAACCCTGCCGACTATCTTTCAAGACATCCCCGAAAGGCCACACAGAAAGAAAGAGAGGAGGCGGAAGATACCGAAGAGTACGTCCGGCTGGTACTAGAGAGAGCCCGGCCCCTGCCAATGAGTCTGGAATCCATCATTGAAGCAACCCAGAGAGATGAGTGTCTACAACTAGTTGTTGCAGCGGTCCAAATGAACGATTGGCGTCCGTTCCAAGCCACCCTGAACCGGCGGACGCCGCAAGCGAGAGGGGCACTAGAGTCCATGATGAGGGTCCGAGACGAACTATCGGTCGACAGCCAGGGCTGCCTCCTGCGAGGACCGCAACTGGTAATGCCGTTCAGCCTAGCTCAGCAAGCCATAGACCTGGCACACCGTGGACATCAAGGCATGGTAAAAACAAAGAGCAGGCTGAGGGCCAAAATGTGGTTCCCGGGGATGGACGCAATGGTGGAACAAACAGTCCGGACTTGTACATGGTGTCAAGCAGCAGGCCAACCTGACCGTCCTCACCCGATCATAACGGAGGAAAACTCCAAAAGGGCATGGGAGTGTGTCAGCGCTGACTTTGGGCACCTTCCGGATGGGCGCTATGCGCTGGTAATTATCACAACTTCACAAAATTTCCAGAAGTGGAAATCGTAGCGAGCCAGGCCGCCACGGAAGTCATCACCAAGTTCGAAAAACCCATTGCCACGCATGGGATATTTGAGATGGTCAGAACCGACAATGGCCCACCTTTTCAGGGACAAGAGTTTGCGGACTACCTACAGAGTTGGGGAATCAACCACCAGAAAGTGACCCCCGCTGGCCCCAGGCCAACGGGGAAGTGGAGAGATTCATGCGTACACTCAACAAAACAATACGCATTGCACATGCTGATGGATCACCTGTGGAAAGAGCCATACACAGCTTCCTGCGAGAGTACAGGCAGACACCCCATCTTACCACCGAAGCAGCCCCAGGCCCAGCAACCATGGGCCAAACAGTGAAGGACACTCTCCCAAGCCACCCCGATTGGGTCCCCGCTAGAGTGGAGGTAGACAAGACCCTGGCAAACCGGACCCGATCCAACGATCAAGCCAGCACCAGGAGAGGGACTAAAGAATCGGACATTCAAGAAGGGGACAGTGTACTTGTCGAAGACCGATATCCAGGAAGAAAATTCCGGCTCCCGTTCGAGCACAAGCCCTGGACTGTTCTACGCCGGACCGGCACCATGGTGACTGCGCAGAGAGGATCAGAAGTTATCACTAGGAACATCTCGTTTTTCAAAAAGGTACATCCTGAAGCACCAGATCATCACGAACCAGTTCACCCGCCGGCCAGGCCCAGCCAGCAAACTGACGAAGTTGAATATGAGCTACCAAGGCAGTTCCCCTCTGAAAATGAGAACCGAATGGACCTGGACCCCCAGTCGATGTTGGAGACGCCGGGGGCGAGCTCGCCTGGCTCTCCTGTGTAGTCTCCGCCAAGTGGGGCCTCGCCGAGAGTGACACCATCTGTGCCACTATCACGAGGGGAGCAATCCAGGTATGGTTTGCGCCGGAATCCAGCCCCGTCATCCCGGCTAGCTTATTTCATGGTGTGACCACCCAGAGACTGAAACCAAGAGACTGGTAACAGATCCTCGTTTTTTTCTATAATGCTGTTTGTAATTTGGTTTAAATAAAGGTTAGAAGGAATGTAATGTCCTGCGGCGCAGGGTAGCGGTCTAGGCTACCCACGCCGGCAGGAAACGTGAGCGCGGGCGCGTGACGTAACGCGCCCGCTAGATAAATAAAGGGGCGTGACCGCAGATCGTGAGTCCGGAGCCGCGAGTTAAACTGAAACCGGCTCCATGTTTCATTCCGTGTTTGTGCGCCGCTCATCACAGCGCTAGCGCTATAGCAAACACCACAGTCTGGGCCCCTGTGGAAGTATCTGGGTGCGGCTCGCCGGCACCTGTGACTCCCGATTGGGATTCAACTAGAGCCAGCGCTGGAGCCTTCGCTGCCTTGCAGCACCCTTGTGTCTTTTTTCTTGTATTTTTGGATTACTTCGTGGCCATACCCCTAGCCCCCTCATACTATTAGAGGGAGCATCAAGCTGGAGGGAGAACACGAAGGACACAGAGAACAGCGTGAGGTGGCCATGGTTGTGTCAGAGCTGCTGTAGAGGGCGGCGGACATACCCACAGAGGAACACCCAGAAAACAGCCAGAGCTGCAGCAATTAGGTGGGGATCCCTCCCCCGTAAGGGAACTATCTAGACCTAGATCCGTCAATCCAGCAAGGATACGGAATAAGGGACTCTCAGGAAGACCTCAACATATCCCAACAAGGACAAGACACAAGAGAAAGTCAGAAAGAGCACAGAACAAGCCTAAACTTCTTGACCTTCACGCCCATCATAAAACATGACAATTGTCTGGCTCACTCACTAGCTATGAGCTCACCAAAGATCAAGATAAACTATTGTCCTCTATAAATATGACTCTACCAGCAGCAATTAACGCCCTTACTTGGCAATCAAATAAATTAGAAATTCTGATGGACATTATACAAACAATAGCCATAGCCATTGTAAAAACCTCTGAAAAACATAATAGAAACGGGGCTCAAGGCCAGAGATTGCCACTGCTCAGAAATTGTAGACAAACTAACTACACTTCCCGAACTTCTGGCATCCATGATAAGGAGCTGAGGACTCTCACTTCGCCTGCACAAATAAACTCTAACCATGAGAACACAACATTAGACACAATAGGCAAAGTACTGGCAGTTAAAAATGTAGAATCGATAAATGAGTTGGAAAAAGATAAAAACAAACTGACAACTTTGATTGCCAGGTCCTGTAATTCGCAACACAATTCATGTGTGGGCAAATCAGAGCCCAAATCAACAAATTTAACATCAACAAATCTAACATCTATGAAAGATGGCTCAACACAAGATAACGCAACTCACAGGCAGCAAAAAGAAATCCCCACAAAGATGCGCTTAAAACTTGAAACTGCAAATAATTGGGAGGGGAAACATACAGCCTGATTCATCAATCTCCCGTTTTGCGAGCCCCTAATAGCGATTCATAAGGAATCGCTATTAAGGACTTGCAAAACGGGATTCATGTAGGAATTACATAAAGAAATGCAATTCCTACACATTCCTTATTTGCGGTTAGCAAATTGCTAATCGCAAATAAGGAATAACTCCCCATTCATTCCTATGGGCCAAAAGGCCCATAGGAATGAATGGGGAGTATTCCTTATTTGCGATTAGCAATTAGCGATTTAAAGGGTGCCAGGGGTGTCCAAAGGACACCCTGTAGCACCCCTTAAATGCAAATTGAAACAGGTGTTGCGCACACACATGTCCAAAGGACATGTGTGTGTGCAACATGCAACTTAGAAAAATGCTTTTAGAAGCATTTTTCTAAGTTTTCGCTATTTACCACGAGGTTTGACCTCGCGGTAAATAGCGGGCCGAAATTGCGAATTCGCAATTTTTAAATGGATGATGAATTGCATTTAAGGAATCTCAAATAGAGATTCCTTAAATGTAATTCCTCGCAAAATAGCGAAATCGCTATTACCGATTTTTGCATTTGGGATGATGAATCCCAAATGCAAAAATAGCGCTTGCAAAGGGCCAGATTCTCAGAATCTGGCCCTTTGCGAGCCGATTTCGGCTTGATGAATCAGGCTGAAAGTCGGGAGATTTGGACCCTATGGAGTTTGAAACGTGCAGGAATTACAGGAAACACAGGAATCACACGACACTGATAAACAGGGGACAAACACAAGTAAGTTGTCACGACATGCGTAAAAAAGACAAAAAAACAACTGAAGTGCCAAAAGACCACACAAATCAGAAGAAGTTGGGGCAGTCATCGTATGCCTTGACAGAGCCAACAATAAAGTTCTCTCAAAATCAGTATGGGCAACCGAACAAAAAGCCATACCCGATCTTTACTGTGATGCAAAAACAAAATAAACCTTTAGGAGAGTCATGCCATAGTAAATACCACAACCTTATCAGTCACCCGAGAAGTAAAGCACATTGTGCAGGAGGAGGCAGCAAGGAATGGTCCACAAGCAATAACAGAAATCTGCCCGGCAAAAACTGTTAGTGACCTACCTAAGGAGACACTCCGTGAAGGAATAAAATACCTACAGCCTGTGACTGGTAACACATCCTATCCTGCCTACACAAGCAACACATGTAAAGGCATTTTTCAACCCCTCTATAAATCAATGGGTAGGCATTACACACTAAATAGGGGAAATTTACTAAGGCTCTTTCAACACATACCATTGTTGTCTAACATAACAAGTGTAGATATGGTCATTATTCAATTTGAACTGAGAGACGAAGAATCGCCCAGGAAGATACCATTGTGACATGGATAAATCATCATATTTTAGAAGCGGTGCACAGGGAAAAAGAAATCTTTAAAAATTGGGGATAGAAATACCTGAACCCGAGCAAGAAAAGTATCCGCTAATTCTACTCGAATCATCAAATGTCGCAAAACACACAAAGAAAGTGAAGGAACATTCGAATGGCATATTGAGAGGCGCTACCAAAATACAACTAGACCAGAATTTCAAAAACCTTAGTATATCGGTAGGAACACAGGAGGACAGAACTACAAATAGAATAGTAAAAGATGATGCACTTCAAAAAATCCGATGGAGGGAGCAAAATAGTAGGACAAGTAGTGAGACACAGTATCTCACTCGTTATTCCTGATGCTTTAGTTGTCCCACAAGAGCAGCTTACCACAAATCCGTCGACTGCTGCAATGACTAGTACTCTATGCCCCAACCAAAAGAATAAGTCCAGTATCAAAATTGTCTCCTGGAATGTTGCGGGCATACACAAAGCTCTCAAACAAGAATAATCAATAAAGAACCTGCAAGAAGGCGATAGTCTATGCCTACAAAAAACTTGGGCCACAGAGCCCGTACATCTGGAAGGCTATGCCTGTTTCCACAAACTAGCAACTAAACACAACTGGTACGGCAGACCATCGGGTGGGACCTCGATTTATATAAAACATGCAAAACAATTGACAGTAATGAAAATAAAAACAGAGTCAGATATGTTACAGGCACTCATAGTGGAGAGAAAAGGGGACAGGGTATGCAGATCTTTAATGCTTATAAAAAACGTATATTTCAATGTACATGGCCAGTCAAAATTGGAGGATACAAAATTTATGATCACTTCAATACAAGAAATTTTATGCACACATTTTCTTCTGGCCAAAGTGAACGACTTCAATCAGCACAACCTGGGAATGAAGTTGGGTGATATGATACATTTAACTAGCTCAGAAATAATTTTTAGCAGCTTCCTACAAAACTATGACCTCAAGTCAACCGAGGAACTACAAAAAAGCTCAGACCCAAATCGACCAGGAATAGCTACATTCAAGAATTGCATGACAATGGACTATATCTTTCCGTGCAATCAACTCAACCGCAAACTAGCTCACTTCGAAATGAAAGCACATGATACTAGCGATCATCCAATTCTCCAGGTTGAATTGAGTATTACTATTTAACAACGGGAATAAGTCCCCACTGTAGCGCACTCAACAGGTATTGAGGAACACTCACTAGTCAGAAGGCCACTATATTAAATTCATGGAAAGATGAATAGGGAGGCAGAGGCAATCATCCTGGTATTGAGCCGAGCATGGGAAACTGGAGAGAGTGGACCTCTGCCTTGAAAACAACTCTCAGTAACAACAAGAAAGCACATTTCCAACCAAAAGTGACATCCACAACATAAACCCGGCATGGTAACATAAAACTTTGTGGCATAACACATAACCTAAAAAAGGCTAAAAGAGCACACAGGATTGTCGGCACGCAAAGAACACGGGATAAGTACAAAGAAATTTATAATGAGCGCAAACACCTGCTATGGACACTCAAAAGAATAAACTAGAGGAAACATGGATAAAGATCCATGAGCTAACAAAGCCCCATAAACACTGACAACTTTAGCAATATATAGCTAGTTTGGAAAGCAACAAAGTGGACCGGTGCAATTCTGTCCATGCTGATGCAGGGTTGAGGCATGTTTCCACAGTCTAAATAGAAAATGAAGGTCGCATTCAACCAGGAAGTATAGAGGAACAACCTATGGAGAGTACATACATTGAAGTGAAGCCCACATCTGAAGCCGGGGGTAAATATCATATAATATAAAAAATAAGAAAAAAGATAAGAAAAGACAGGGCCTACCAGGAGAAATGTTTAGAGGAGACTCAACATACTGGGGTAGAGTTCTAGTATTCACTGAATGCCAACTACAAGCCAAGGTACCAGACTCATGACGCGGGTCATTCTTACAACCAATATTCAAGAACGGAGACAACACAGAACCAAAAAACTATAGATTGATTGCCCTTCTGGACATCAAAGGGAAAGCCTAGGCAAGCACCTCATTGATAGAAATAAACAGTGAATCGAAGATAATGAAATCCTCCCCCACTACCACACAGGGTTTTCGAAAAGGATGCTCAACAATCGATAACATTGTGGCCATATCGTACCTGAGTCAGCAAGCATAAAAAATAAAAAAAACAGTCTTTGCCTGTTTTGTAGACTACTCAGCAGCTTTCGATGGGGTGCCCCGACGCAAGCTTTGGACAGATTCAAGCAGGGCTCCTCAACGCCATTATATCACTGTACAGTAATATTTGGATTAAAGTCAAGATAGCAGACAACACAACAACAAAAAAGTTCTTCACAAACCGAGGCCTAAAACATGGATGCGTACTTGCCCCTACACTTTTTATCCTATAAAAAGCAGACCTGGGTAAGATACTCCTTAATGCCAACCTTGCAAGCCGTAACAAATTTCAAATATTACAATAGGCGGACGATTTAGGGGTGATGAATCACACTAAAATTGAACTACAAAGGGGTCTAAATGCCTTAAACACATACAACAAGATAAATTAATTAACAATAAACTCACATAAGACCAAAGTAAGGATTTTCGGGCATTGTGCAAAAAAAGCACTGCTTAAATGGCACATGGGTAAATAGACAATCTCTGTTTCAAACTCCTACAATTACCTTGGTTGCTGGCTCAGCGATTCTGAAAAAGTGACTCTACACTTGCATAAAATGAATTCCAAAGTACAGTTTATAATTTATGCTCTGTGTAAATTACACGATAAAATGCAAAGTCCAACGTCAGTCCCAATCAGAAAGGTACTACAATCCAAAATAAGGGCAATTGTGGGGTATGCGCAGCAGGCATTTCTAGGCAAAATGGACAGTATGTTAGAAAAAGCGCAATGACAGGCGTATAAACGCATATTCAAGCTACCAAAATACACTCGTAATAGCCTGATTCGCCTGGAGTTTGGTCTGGTACAACATACCAAAAATGCCTGGGTACGCGGGCGAAACACTATTATCAAGTATTTAAGGCCCCTGATGGAAGCATGAAGAGTATGCTAAAACCGATCTACGAAGGGACAACCAACCCATGGCAACTCTATATGCAGAAAGCGGTGGAAACACTGGACCTGGCAATACAGTACTGGGGTCAAGAGTACATAAACTACCCTGCTATCAAAAATGCGATCGACAAACAATGTTACCAACTGTCACGTAAAACTGACCTAGCACTTTATGAAATGGGAGGAGGTCAACCTGGGCTGATCTCAACATACATGGAGCATAAAACCCAGCCTTACCTTAGCCAAGCACTGGGGAGGAAGGTCCTAAAAACATTTTGTGTGCCAGTCTAGTGCCCGTTCCAACCAAAGAACTAAATCCCGGGTAGAAATCCCTTGATCTTAAAATCAACTGTAGAATTTGAAATTTTGAAACAGAATCCCTGCTACGTTTGATGAGCTGCTGCCGCAGCCTGATACATTCTCATCAGAAGCTTCTAAAGCCAATGGGGCAGATTTACAAGCCCTGTATGCCACTTTTGCGCCGCCATTGCGTCACTTATGTGACGCAACAGTGGCCTAAAGCCAGCGCCATGCTGCGGGGTATTTACAACGTGACGCATCTAGGGAGATGCGTCACATTGTAAAGCCTTGCGCCACATGAAACCAGCATCAGGTTTCATGTGGGCGTTCTGGAGCGGGGGGGGGGGGCTTCCGGTGCAAGAATGCCTCGCAAGAGTGGCTGAGTGAAAGCTACAAGATTTTACTCAGTCACTTTTCCGACCCTGCTGCATCAAAACTTTGTGCCTGCTTGAAGCAGGCGTAAGCATTGACGCACCATGTTGGACATAGGCAGGGTTGTAACAGTGCTGGAGTTGCGTCGCACCCGCAACGCAACTCCAGCACTGCGCCAACCTTACCACCGGCAGATGCGACACACAGCTGTTTATCCTTGCGCCATGTATTGTAAATGTGGCGCATCTGTGGTGGCGCAAGGGTAAACTTGCGTGACGCATCTTCCCCGGCGCATCCCAGCTGATTTGCAGGGAAGCACCAGGAAACGTAAATCTGCCCCAATGTGGCTATGCAAAGGAGTCCGGACAGTGAAAGGAGCAACTTCGGTTCTATTCTCTTGCACCCTACCTATGGACGTGGCTAGATTTGGGAGATACATGGACGAGCTGCACACCAGACTTACTGAAGAAGAATGTCCTGACAACACCGAAGGAGTCATGAACTGTATCAAGCCATTTCCTAGAAAACAGACTTGCTGCTGATTTGATTAAGGGACATTTTAAAAACATTACATCGAACTCTGTCGCATCGTTGTTTATACATCTTTTTTCTTCTTAACACAAATAGTATTTTCCTCTGACCTGAAATCAGTTAGAATCTCATGTGAATTCTTTTTAAAGTAAGATGCACTGTGAAGGATTTTAAGGAATCATGTTTTTTTCTCACTGATGTAAGTTATACTGCAAATGGTTTTAAGTAACTGCAATACATTCTTCAATAATTCATTAAGACTCCCTGCACTACAAATTAAATCAGCATTATATGAAAATGTAACCGTACTAAAAGGAATACTTTGAGGATATTGTTGGCTATTGACACTGCCACAGAACTGCGAATACAGACATATAAGGCTCAATAAAAAAATATATTATGGTTATGTATTGAAGCCTGCAATCTTTGTAAACAAACAAAAGCCTTGTGTGTTTGTTCTCAAAAGCAAGGTGGGCAGACTAATGCTGGTGATCCACAGAACATGGGAGAATTGTGATACAACTGCTGTCTTTACGAGCTTCACTTTTTCATCTGGAAAAGACAGCATGGTACCATGCTCTTGTAACTACGGCAATGTAATGTTTAGGTGCCAGAGAACTAGCATGTATTTGCATTTTTGACTACGAAGCTGCTGTTGGAAATTCAACCTTTCTGCACTGTTACCCCAAATCTTTTGGCCTTTTTACTGAACCCTATTTTTGCTGGCTATAGAACTCTGTGAACTTTACTCCTGCTGACCAGTGGTACATTTATTGTGATGCTTCTTTCTACATGGTAAATTAGGTATACTCCTTATTGGCATAGTGGAACCAGGCTGATAAGTTAAATGTCACCTGTGGGCTGCAGCATTCATTGTGTCATTGTGACACCGGCTGCAGTGTCAATACAAACATGACTGCTGGGCTGCCACTAGTAGCCTGTGTATGCTGGTAAACTGCAAATGTGACCTGTCAAAATGACCCCTTTTGACAGCCCTAAAACCCTTCTTTTAAATATTTATGTCAACCCCCTTAGTAAGCCTTGCTGATCATTACGGCAGGGTGAATGGTATTTAAAAGTAGGATATGTAAAGGTTAATGTTAAATGTATTAACAGTGAAAATGCCCTCAAAGCTGTTTTCACTGTAGCAGGTATGGCTGTTACATAGGAAACCTCTGAGATGCAATATTAAATACTAATTCTGTGGCTTGAGAATGGAGTAGCTAGACAAATAAACCACTATTTTTAATCGTTGTTAAAAATCCGATTTAATGCTGAAGTCAGATTTGTTCAAAATGCTATGAAAAGGTAACTTTTAAAAAGTTACCATTGCCCTGCTTGAAGACCCAGAAAGCTAAATCTGCTTTTTGTTCTCCCTTCAGCAAGCCAATAATTACTATGTAAATGGTTGTGATTGAGGTGTGAACTTGTGCAGGAGCCAAACAATAGGCCGACCTGAATGGGCAGAGAAGACCCCTATGTAACTCATAGAATATGCAGAGGGGCTCAGATGATCGTATTTGTCATTAAAGTGTCAAGTCCTGCTTAAATGGTATATTCTACTTGACAGTATGGCGCACTTCAAAGAGGCCACACTTGTCATAGGAAAGCGTTAGCTGACCCTTGAGCAGGGCTCTTCTGGTGTCTTCCTAGCCAGTCAGGCGCTAATCACAGTGGGCCTCTTTTGACATAATATGATCACAGCCTATCCGAGAGTTCTGCTAGGTTTACATATAACACTTCAAAAGAGGGAACCAAGATTGCAAAACACTTTATTTATTTATTTATTTTATATTCTTATAAAGCGCCAGATTAGACTCCCGAAGGGGTATCTCCGCGCTATTGCTGTACCACAAGTTTGTGCTAGTTATGAGAGTGTGGTTAGTATAGGGTGCAGAAGCTGAGAAGTAATGTATTTATCAGGATACAAATACGTTTTTAAATTCTTCCGGAAACTCAGATGGCTGGAAATTTATCTGAGTTCTGGGGGCAAAGAATTCCAGAGTGTTGGGCCAGCATAGGCTAATGCACGGCCACCTTGTCTGGTCTTTTTTACTCTTGGTATCTGCAGGAGCTGCTGATGGCTGGAGCGCAGAAGTCTCCCCGGGATGTAGGGCTGAAAGATCTTAATCATGTATTTCGGGCCCTCCCCTATTATGCTCTTGTGGATAGTGCATAAGGTCTTAAATTGGACTCGCTTCCTAACTGGAAGCCAGTGGAGTCTCATCAGCAGGGGACTGGAAGGGGTCCTGGCTGGAACATTCAGGACAACCCTTGCTGCTGTATTTTGAATTATTTGCAATTTACTGAGCTGCTCCTCGTTAGCTCCGAGAAGCAGCCCATTGCAATAATCCACCCTGCTGATGACCAGAGCCTGCACGAGCGTTTTTCTGTGATGATCTGGTATATAGGGGAAGACTCGTCTCAACATCCCGATAGCCCGGAAGCAGGTACCAGCAACCTGGTTAACATGTCCCTTAAAAGTAAGTTGCTGGTCAAAGAGCACTCCCAGGTTCCTAACAGAACTCTTGGGGGTGGGGACAGGGCCTAGCTCCACGGGCCACCAGTCAGATGACCAATATGTTGCCGCTTGTCCAAAACACATAACCTCCGTTTTCCCCACGTTGCACTGCAGACGGTTAGTTGACATCCAGTCAGCTATGGCTCTCATACCATCTGCAAAAGATCTTTTTATTGCAGATGTGAGAGTTTTAAAAGGGAAAAGGAGTTGGGTGTCGTCGGCATACGACACCGGGGTGAACCCGAAAGATCTAGCTAAGTTGGCTAGGGGTGCCACATACACATTGAAGGGTGTAGGGCTAAGGCATGAGCCTTGTGGCACTCCCTTATTGAGCTCCCTTAGCGTGGATTTGTGGGAGCCCAGCCTAACTTCTTGGACACGACCAGTCAAAAAGCTCCTCAACCAAGTCAAAGCCTCTCCCTCCACACCCACCTCACCTAGGCGGTCAAGAAGCACCGTGTGAGACACCGTATCGAAAGCGGCGGAAAGGTCCAACAGCACCAGAATCAAGGAGCTGCCCTCATCCAGTGCCATTCTGATGTTATTGGTCACTGTCTTAAGGGCTGATTCTGTGCTGTGGTTTGGCCTGAACCCAGATTGTGAGTAGTCCAGGCCATCCGTCGCTTCCAGATGTTGAGAGAGATAGGTGTTCACGTGCCTCTCTGTAACCTTACCCAGGTGAGGCAGGAGGGAGATAGGTCGTAGATTGGAGAGGTCTGTCCAAGGAGAGGATGCCTTTTTCCGAATCGGGTTCACCACCGCCCTTTTCCAATCTGCAGGGACCTGGCCTTTAGTTAGGGAGATGTTAATCACATCCAACATATGCGGGCTCAGGATAGAGATCATGGGGTCGACCATTTTAGTTGGAATAAGGTCATTAGGCGACCCAGATTTAATATGGCTGCAGAAGGAGAGGAGCTCTGTGTTGGTAATCGGAGGAAAAGATGAAAGGGTGGGTTTATTACTGGATACCGATATTTGAGGATTGGGGTGGCCTGTATTGGAAATTATTATAGCATCATTTGCTGCCACTATTTTTTCATAGATGTTCTCTATTTTATCCTCAAAATATCTCGAGACTTTATCACATAGGTCTTGTGAGAAGTCCTCAGAGCTATCACAGGCAGTCGGCTTAATAAAATTCTGCAGAATGTTAAAAAGCTCCTTAGAGCAGTTGCCAGCCTGTGCTATCTGCTGCGTTAGATGTTGATTCCTGGCCTGCATGATATCTTTATAATACTTGGATTGAGTGTTTAAGAAAGCTACTCTACTACTCTCGGTCTTCCCTTTCCTCCAAGCTTTCTCAGCTCGTCTGCAGTTTTGCTTAGCTACCCTTAGTTCGTGAGTATACCAGCTGTCTTGTTTAGACACTGGATACTGTTTGTGTTTTTTTAGTGGGGCTACAATGTCAATAGCAAGCTTGATAGAGGCATTGAGCTTAGTTAAAGCCATATCAGCGGTGTCAGTTGCTGAGATTTCTGGATTTCTCCAGAATTCCTGGATTTTATTGGCAGTGACTTTATGCCACTCTCGTCGCCAGATAGGGGGAAGAGGAGCATTCTTAACAATTTTTGCAGGGGTAACCAAAGAGAATTCAAGCATGGAGTGATCTGTCCATGCTATTTCTTTTGCCCTGGAAAAATTAACTTTAGCACAATTACTAAAGAGTAGATCTAACGTGTGTCCTCCTTTATGGGTGGGTCCGTGATTCTGTAATTCCAGACCTAAGTTGGCAAGGTCTGTAATCAGGGCAGTGGCATCAGAGTGTGTGGGTATATCAACATGTGTGTTGAAGTCTCCCAGAAGAAGGAAATCTTCTTTGGATTTAATGTGAGGGGCCAAGATTTCTTGAAGAAGAAGAGCGAAATTCATGTTAGTGCCTGGGGGTCGGTATACCAAAGCACCTTTCCAGGTGATATGATTGGTTAGGGTGAGTTTAAAAATCATCATTTCTAACTGAGGGTGCATGTGCTGCTCACTTATAGTAACTTTTATACACTCCTTATGTATGATAGCAAGGCCACCTCCGGTTTTTATTTCTCGGTCTAGATGTTGAATTTTGTACCCAGCAGGGATCCCCATGGCAATGGCAGTAACTGTATGAGGCTTTAGCCATGTTTCGGCCAGGAAACAGATGTCAGGTTGCGTAGAATAGATTAAATCCCACACTTGGTGTACATCCACTGTCTGGTTGCTGAAAGCTCAGATTTTATTTGACCACACTTCTGGCTCTGAGTTTGTTGGGGTACAGTGGCAGCCTAAACCTGAATTTTAGTGTTAGATGTGGGAGGACACCAGGAATACCATAGTACACCCCCCACATACACACCCAGCCCTTATACCCCGGGTTTCACCATTTTGAAAATACCCAAAGCGGGTAGAGTTAGTCTCTAGAACCTTTACCCCATTGGTTATGTCATTCAAAAAATTAGCTAGGGCCAGGTATAAATGTGGCACCTCCAGGCAGTCCCCTCAGATCACTTCTGGACCAGTGGAACAACCGAAGAGGACTTGATGCTGTCTGTGACCTGAGAAAAGCCCTGAAGACTGGACCTGTTCTCCTCTTGTAACTAGGACAAAGAAGTGAACTCCACGTATCATACGACTGACCTCCTGTTAAAGCTACTGGGACAGAGTAAGCTACAATGCCTTTTTTTGTAACTGCCCATGTGGCCAGTGGCAACTGGACCTGCACTGGACCCTATTCTGGCACATGCTTAATATCCTGTGAATGCTTCCCCTAAGACTCTGGGGGCTTTAGAAATGTACTCCTATGTAGGGGTGATGGAACTCACAGAGTTTCACTCTGTGGAGTTCCACGAGTGGGTGGAATTTGGCATGTCGCACTGCTCGCACTGATTTCTAGCACCGAGAACTTGCTCTGCGCTGTAAAATCTTTGCAAAAGGCACCACATAGCAAACCAGCTTCTTTCTGCCATGGAGATTTTCTAGTCGAGCAGCAGCTTTATTAATGCAACTGGTTGCGACTGACCGTAACCACCAGCATTGAGAAAGCTTGCCAGGAGGCATTCTAGGCATTCTCGCGCCTGAAAATCACGTTAAGGGATCAAAATTCTCGCTCGCCAACTAAACGTTGGCGTGCCGCATGAAAGAAAAAAACTCCTCCATTTGGCGGTTGGTAGAGTTTTGCCAGAACCCTGCATTTCAAACGGAGTGCGAAGTGGGAAAAACTCTGCTGGTGGAGTGGAATTATTCACCCACCCCTACTCCTGAGGTGAATTGTGACTTAAAGGACTACTGTCAGAAGGTAAAATCTTTCACCAGGATGAACCTGATTAGTGTATCTGGTCCTGTTCTATCGCGACTGCTGACTGTCATTGGCAGTTTGTGAATCTAGGTGCTATCTCTACTTATAAGTTTAAAAAGCTTTTGTCATTTTGATGTAATTTTGTTTATTAAAATGTACTCTATTTTTCTAATTTGTTTTGGGATCTTTATTGTTTTGCATTTCAACTTTATTACTGTTTTAATACTGCATAAATACTTTGTACATTTTAACTTAAGCCTGTCAGTTCTCTGCTGTAGCTAGCATGGTGTTGCACACTGATTATTTTACTGATGTAAGTAGTTCACGCTGACAAGGATTGTGGTTACTACCTTAGGTGGGTACCTACCACCCCCCAACTAATAACCCACTTTCTTTATGACCACACAATAAACGTCTGAAAATGTGTTTGCAACAAACCACAAGACGAATGTTAGTGTGCTTGTTAACCAGCCCTGCCAAGTGCCACACATTTGGGGATAGGCTTACACAATTTAGAGCTCCTCTGTTAACTCCTCCTTGATTGCTAGAGGCAGCGTTCTCAGCGTGATTGTGTAAAAAAAAAATACAACTGTGCAAAGTGTCAGGCAGCGGCTTGGTGCTGAAGATAAAGACTGGGAACAAGAAGAGGTGATGTTGTTATGGATAACTCTAGCTCTGTTGTTTTATCAGGAAGATCATGGCTAGGGCAGCTCCATTACCCTCTTATTAGACTGAAAGGCACTGTGCAGGGCAGAAAAGTTAAAGAGAGGGGGAAACCTTTCTTCCGAAATCGAGCACAATGTCTGTGAGCTAGAGCAACTGGATTGCTGCAGTGAAAGTGGAGAGCTAGAGAAGAGGCCTAAAATTCCAAAAATGCAGCCTGGCTGGTTGTGTCACACGGGTCCTGTGTCTACCCTGCACCTTTGACATACTAATCATAATGTGATTATTTGACACTGTTTACTTCTGACAGTGATTTTGATTGGATGCCGGCTGTTCCCTGAACTGTTTTAGGTTAGAATTTCCCGGTGCAGTCAATCCCTGATGGGTCAGATATCAGTTCTTTGGATGTAGCACAGGGGTTCCCTATTGTCCCTAGTCTGTATTAATTAGTATATATTCAATGTACCATACAGGCTTAATGAGCTATAGTGCTGGCACCAAGACTCTTTGCTTAATGTGCTACAACTGTCTTTGCATAAACTCATCAGATCGTTGCACTGCCAGCATTGGCTAATTTGTGCAACTTTTATCTCTAGAAGGGCACTACTACTCTCCGCTACTCGAGAGAAAGTATTATTCAGAGTGTCACACATAAAGAATGTAATGTAAACCCACTGAAAACATGACACTGACACATAAGAAATCTCAAAACTTGACAGCTATTATGAACATTAAGGAGGTGGGGGAATCAGAGACTGACGAGAGCCCTAACTTACCAATCAGGCTGTCAGTGTCCCATCCAGCGTCCATGTTTATCCTCCCTAAATGAAACAAGCACTTTCAATGCATTAGGTCTCGCATTTGCGAGAGTTTGAGCTATTGGTATTGTAAATAGCAATGCCTTTTATTTATGTGTTTTGAAAACCTGCAAGTGGTACGTAAATCCTTTATTACGAGAAGCAAGGCTGGCAGTAAAAATGGTGCAATTACTGCTAGGCTTGATTGCTAAGTAATCTAGGTATGCTAGGTAATCTACTATGCTAGGTAATCTAGAAAAATACAGAAGAACAGGATTACAAATTATATAGTGCAGATCAGGGCCCACAAATAATTGCATTGTCGTCAAGTGCATTAGAGTTTAGAGCACTGGTATATAAAGCTGATGTAATTTTGTTATGTAGATTTATGTAGCATTAAGACGCCACTGGAGCAATCAAGCACTTTATAAGTGGAGACTTCCACATTCAATAGGAGTGGTGTGTGACTAGCTATGTCTTAAATAGCTTTTTAAAGGCTAGTGGAGCTATGCTGTTTGCAGGGCTCCTCTGCTCCATGTGACAGCAGCTACAGGGATTGGAGAAACTCACTTTAGTGAAGTCACCAGTTATGCAATATCTTATTGAAAAACATTTCGTCCAAAATTGTATTTGAAACATGACAATGGTTTATTTGGGAAGGATGTCCATATTGATTCCTTATGTAAAGAAACCAGTACAGTGAAAACAGTGTGGCTTTGTGATAGAAGCTCTTTGATTTATTGTTCCTATTGGAAACAAAGTTCCATAAATGTATACGTGGGGAGGTAAATAGTCTATCCGAGCAAATCAGTAAAGGAATTTTACATTAAATGAGATTAAGCCAGAAATATCAAGGTACAAACCCTATAAAACTTGAAAGGCATGTTCCTTTTGCCCTTAAGTTCGTGCAACGAATAGTGCCAAATAATGTTTCATATTATTTTACAAATTAGTTATTTGTAGCAAAAACACTTCAGTGAGGGAGTGGTAGGCATGTAAATGGCCCTTCAGGTGACAATTTAAATGTGTTATTTTTCCCCGTTTCAAGGGATTCTTTCTTTGAACCAGATTTATGACTAGACAGAACTAATGGAAGGGACAACTCATCTCCTGTTAAAAGGCAAAGGCTCCAGCGTGAGAGACACAGGCCTGGGAACGAGGGTGAAAATAGGAGAATAGTCTGTTGCCAGGCAGTTCCGAATCAGAGTCCAGTCGTATTTGGCTCCAAGAGTCATAAAACCAGCAGTGACCCCTTCGCATCTTCAACGTGCCACAGCATCATTAAAACCACAATACACTCATGCATCAATGCATCAAATTAAGGAGATGACACGAAATACCTTCTATGCTGCATCCACATCTTTTTGTACAAAACAACCGAGTAACTGGAGTGACAAGTAACGGGATCAACAAGTAACTGGATGCACAATCAAGCAACAATCGTCTTCCTTACCTGCCTGGCGGAGGTCGAAAACCTGCTGGGGATCCCCGACCTGCCGGGAGGCGGAACATCGCAGGAGGGGACCGAGTCAGCCCAGATTTTCTCGCTGGTCCCTGGGCGCCCCGTGGCCAGACGCGGAACACGACACGGCTGCCTGTTCAAGTTGTGGCTGCCCGTGAGTCAGTGGCAGCCGTCGGGACGAGCTGTGGCTGTGCACCGGAGGTGACCGACCCGCCTGCAAGCACCATTGCTGGCGCCGGACCTGGCAGAAGTGGACACACCAGCGGTCTGGCCATTGAGGCGTGCTCTAGCGGCAGAGGTTGGTTTGCTGCTGCCGAGGTGCTGAGGTGCTGCCGAGGTGCTGCCGAGGTGCTGGGAGATATCGGCAGGTTCTGGAGGGTCTACTCCACTCAGCGGGAGGTGAGCAGAGACGTGTTTCGCCGCCACAGGAGCAGCGGCTGACGGAGCGGAGCCCTGGGGAGGACGGGACTGCCCGGAGGAACGTCGAGCCTTCCCCGCCTGTGACGGGAGCCCGAGGCGATCAGAGGAGGGGCGCCGCCGCCCAAGGAGCGGCGGGAATTGAACACTGAGGCGGGCGGTGTCGTATACTCGACGGTCAGTAATCACTCGGGACACAGTTTGGGTAGGTGCACAGATGCTTCTTTATTTCGGTTGCTCATAAGTCTGTCATGGCACGTCTGTCCTCGTCCTCGTCCTGCTGCATAATGCCCTTTCCTGTCCCCCGACAGGAAGTGGTGTCCGGTGACCTGGTCACCACCCTGTGACCCACAGGGTCCTAGTGTCCAGCGTCTATCGTCATCTGTCCTGGTCATCACATCTCCCCCCTTGTTACAACAAATGCTTTCCCCATGCACAAGTCCTTGCCCACACTGTGGGACGCCTGTGAGGCGGTGCGGGAGAGAGAGAGAGAGAGAGAGAGGGGGAGAGAGAGAGAGAGAGAGAGAGAGAGAGAGAGAGAGTCTCTACATTTCTTCTAGCATTCTCTTTGTCTTCTTGCATTCTCTTCTTGGTCTTTGTTCTCCGCTCTGCTCTGGTCCTCCACCTTCTTCTTTGTGTGTTGTCACTTCTCCGTTTGTTCCTTGCTCTCTTTCCTCCACTTCCGCTGTTGTTATTGCTCTTTCTTCTTCTTCCATTTTGAGCTCCTTGAAATGTGAGCTGTTTCTTGTTATCTTCCGATTGTCTGAGGCCGCGGTCACCATTGACCCTTTTACTCCAGTTACTACCAGCGGCTCCTTTGAAAAAGGGCTGTCGGATTTTCTTTGCTGTGTTTGCTTCACTATTACTATGTCTCCTTCTTTTAGTTGGTGTTCAGCTGCATGTCTCTTTTTGTCAGCATATTCCTTCATTTTCTTTTTCTCTTTGGTATCTCTTTCTGCGATTTCTTGTCTGTTAGTGTCTGCTATGGCTTCTCTCTGTGGTAGCCTCGTCTTGCTTGTTCTTCCTAGCACCAGTTCTGCTGGGCATTTGCCCGTGGTGCTGTGAGGGGTGTTCCTATAGTCTCGTAGTACTTGACACAGCGCTTGTCCAATGGAGATCTGTGTCAATTTTGCTCGCTGGATGGCCCTTTTGATGGTCCCCATAAATCTTTCTGCCATTCCGTTGGCTTGTGGCCACAGTGGGGTTATTTTCCTGTGTTTGATCCCCAGGTAGTCCATGAACCTGCGGAACTCTTCTCCTGAAAATGGAGGGCCATTGTCTGTTTTCAGTGTTTGTGGTGAGCCCCAGGCAGCAAATATGTTGTCCAGCACTGGTAAAGTTGCGTTTGCCGATGTCGATGTCACTTCCCTCACTATTGGAAATCTTGAAAATTCGTCAATGACTACCAACAGGTATTTTCCAGTCTCCAGTGGCCCATAGAAGTCTGCCGCTAGTTCAGTCCATACTGCCAATGGCAGTTCCGACATCCTCAGCGGTGTGGGCTTACTGGATGATCCTGTTACTTGACAGGTGGGACATTGTGACACTTCTTCCTCTACCATGCTGTCTAGTCCAGGGAACCACACCCTTTCTCTCAGCATCTTCTTTGTCGCTACTATTCCTCTATGCGACTCGTGTGCTATCTTAACTGTTCTTTTCCGTAGTCGAAGTGGTATTACAATCCTTGAACCTCTCATCAGAACTCCGTTCTCTGTCTCCGACAATTCTTCGCCTATCTTTTTGAACGCCAATAGTTCTTCTCTGTCAACTCCTTCTTCTGTGATGGTGTTGTTATTAATGTGTCTCCATCTCTGTAGCCTCACTATCGTTCCTATTGTCTTCATGGCCGGATCTCTTTTTGTCTCTTGTTCCAGTTCTTCACTTGTTATTGACGCTGGAGTGTTTTGTTTCACTATGAAATTGAGGTATTCTTCTGCCATTGTGGTACTATTACTCCGGTGCGGGAGCGGGTGTCGCGACATGTAGTCTGCTGGATTTTGGTCTTTGCCTGGTTTGTGTATTATTTTGAAGTTATAGTCCATCAACCTTATTCCCCACCTTTCTATTCTCGGTGGTATTTTCGCCTTTGGGTTGCCATAGATAGTCACTAGCGCTTGGTGGTCTGTCACTATTGTGAACGGTTTTCCATATATGAACATGTGGTAGTGCTCACATGCCCATACCACCGCCAAGCTCTCCTTTTCTGGTTGAGAGTAGGCTCTCTCAACATCGGATAGGCTTTTGCTTCCGTATGCCACTATTTGTCGAGGTGAGTCTTTCCCAGGTTTGTGTTGTGCTAGTATTGCGCCCAGGCCTACTGGGCTGGCGTCTACTGTTAGTTCTGTGCATAGGTTTGGGTCAAAGTATGCTAGGTGGTCGACTGCTGTCACTGAGGCTCTTATCTCTTCAAACGCTTTTGTGCACTCTGTGGTCCATTCAAATGGCTGCCCCTGTTTTGTCAGTTCTCTCAAGGGTGTGCTCACTGTCGCGAAGTCTTTTATGTACCTCGCGCAGTAGCTGGCAAGGCCAAGAAACGAGCGCACGTCGGCGACGTTTTTAGGTTCACTCACTTTTTCTAGCGTGTCTATCTTACTCTTGTCAGGCCTCATTCCTTTCCGTGAGAATATGTGTCCAAAAAACACTAGTTCTTCTCTCCCCAGCTCGCATTTCTTCTCGTTTACTGTCAGGCCCACCTCTACTAGCCGTGAACATACTTCCCTCAGTGCCGTGTCATGCTCCCCGTCTGACTTCCCAAAGACCAGGATGTCATCACTGTAGTTTAGACTGTTCGTTATCGGTCTTATTATCTGCCTGATCGTTTCTTGGAATATTTCTGCTGCTGAGGATATTCCAAAACTCAGCCTTTTGTAGCGAAACAGTCCAAGGTGCGTTGAGAAGGTCGTTATGTATCTGGATTGTTCATCTAGCTCCAATTGATGATATCCCTTGCACAGGTCTAGTTTGGAAAATTTTCTCATTCCTGTCAGGCAGCTTATCATGTCATCCAGGTGTGGCCCTGGGTGCCTTTCTCTTTCGATGGCTGTGTTCGGTATTCTCATGTCCACGCAGATCCTTATTTGTGTAGTGTCTTTCTTTGGTACAGCCACTATTGGGGACACCCATGGCGTTGGTCCTTCTGCAGGCTCAATGATGTCCTGGGCCAGTAACGCCTTTATTTCTTCCTCTACTTGAGGTTGTAGATGTATTGGTACCCTTCGGTGGTGCTGTGCAACTGGCCTGACAGCCTCATTTATGTGTAATGTTATTTGTTTTCCTTTAAGTTTTCCTAGGCCTTCCGTTATCTTCGGGAACTCCTGTAGTATGCTCTCTTTTTCCGACATGTGATACATCATTTTCAGTAGTCCCATTACTTTTGCTGTTACGTTGCTTAGTAGACATGGTGCTGGAATGTCCCCTCGTAACACATGTATTTCTTCTACGACAGTTTTGCCGTTGTGCGTCATGGTGTCCGTGAATTTTCCCATGTTAGTTACAGGATTTTGCGCACCCCATGTAAATACTCTTACACTTGATGGTTGTAGCGGCGGCTTCTTCTTCATCTTGTCGTATTCAGTGGCACACATGATGTTGCACGTGGCTCCGCTGTCCAGTACAAATTTTGTTTGATGTGACCCTACTTCAATTGTCACCCAGTCCGTCTTCTTTATTGACTTCCTGTCTATTAGCCTGATATGTTCTTCTTCATGCCCTTCATCCGTGGTCATGAGATATAGTCGTTCTACTTTTCTTGTTATTTCTTCCTCTTCTTCTTCTGATTCCCCCGACGAGCTCCTCTCCGTCGCATCCATGTGCCTTACATGTTTAGTTGTTGTTGTTCTTGGTTTTCCTGGCCTGCCACGTTCACTTTTGAATTGTCCACCTTGGCACATAGTGGCAAAGTGATTGCTTCTGTTGCATTTTCTGCACGTTTGGCCAAATGCTGGGCATGGGCCTCGGTGAGGGAATTCCAGGCCGCATCTGTAGCATTGGGAACTTTGTTTCTTCGCCGCTTGTTCCTTGTGTCCTCCTTTCCAGTTCCCTTTCCTGCCGGTGTCTGTCATCCTATGTATTTGTTCTCCCTTTCGATCCATCTGCTTCGCTTGTGTCATCGCTCTTGCTTCTGCCCTCGCAAGGTCAAGAATTTTCTCCAAGGTGATCTGTTCTTTTAGCAGTCTTGTGCGAAATTCCGTGTCCCGGCACCCTTCTATCAGTTTGAGATGAAGTGCCTGTTCGTTGTTGTACTTTTCAAATTCGCAATATGCTACTAGCTTTCTCAGCCTCGTTGCGAAGTCATCCATTGACTCTTCCGGCTGTTGGTATGCCATGTGGAAAGAATATCTCTCAAAATCGACGTTTCTTTGCGGGTCAAACTTGGCCGTCAGACACTTTTTTAATTTGTCATAGGTTTCTAATTCACTCGGTGGTAGTGTTATGAGGAGGTCCTCCACCTCATCCCCCACTAAGTTTAGCAGTAGATCCAGCTTCTTCTCATTTACAACGTCAGTCGCCTTCAGGTATCGTTCAAATTTTATGATCCACTTTTCCCACCGGATGCCCACTTGTGGCTCCGATACGACGAAAGGCACTGGTCTGCGGAAGTGTGCATTCTGCGATTTCGTGTCTGGCATGTTCTTTAGACCCTTTTATTTCTTGGTATTTCTTTTGATACCTCCTTTATTCTGTCTTTATTATTCTTCTTTGTGTGGTGACACTTTTGTCCCCTTCCTTTTTTTTTTTTGATTTCTTACAGTCTTTCTTTTATTTTCTCTCTTTGTTTACTCTTTATTTTCTGTGCTTTGTCTTTGTCTGCGCTTTTATGTCCTTTTTCTTTGTAATCGGCGCTTTTCCTTCGTTTTTCGATCTTTTCCTGACTTTCAGATGGCCGCCCAACTTTCCTGCTTCCTTATTGGCCCTCGCGCCTGACTTTAAGATGGCCGCCGAGACTCTCGCGAGACTTCTTGGCCAATCCGGGCGCTGCCTGACTTCAAGATGGCCGCCGCGCTTATTCTTCTTTTTGATTGGCTCCCACGCCTGGCCCCAATATGGCCGCCGAGACTCTCGCGAGAGCTCGCGCTGGCTTTGGGCTCTTCAAACTTCGCGCTCTTCGCGCTAGCGCTTAGCGCTTACCGGCTTTACTGTTCTTTTCTTTTGCGGCGGTCGGGGTAGGCTCCCACGTCGCTGCTGATGGCTGGACGGCGCTTCACTCTTCCCTCTTCTTCTTGGCCGCAACGCGATCCAGGGTGGGCTCCTGGTTTTAAAATCGCTATTTCTGGATTCCTGCACGCAGGGACCGGATCCGTCCTTCGTCGCCAGATGTCGTATACTCGATGGTCAGTAATCACTCGGGACACAGTTTGGGTAGGTGCACAGATGCTTCTTTATTTCGGTTGCTCATCAGTCTGTCATGGCACGTCTGTCCTCGTCCTCGTCCTGCTGCATAATGCCCTTTCCTGTCCCCCGACAGGAAGTGGTGTCCGGTGACCTGGTCACCACCCTGTGACCCACAGGGTCCTAGTGTCCAGCGTCTATCGTCATCTGTCCTGGTCATCACAGGCGGGACCCGGGGTGGATAACTGACGGCGGAAGACTGAGCCTACAACGTATGCGCTGGGAATTTGAGGTGCAGTGGTTGCACCGCTGACCAGCGGAGATGCCTGGGTTCTGAGACCGAGGCGGACTGGAGTGCACATGGCAACACGGCGCTGTCCAGGAGAAACACAGGAGAGGGATCAGGCAATAGGGCGTTTTAAAACAACGCCTATCGAAGTCGGAAGGGGCTGCACGCACGTAATCCTGCCAGTGGGCGCTGCGCGCTGTAGCTGTGTTCCTTGTGTGCACCACTTTGCAACACTTGCTGGTAACAACATAGAGATCTACAAGAAGGTATTTATTTACCTCGTTCGCCGGTACACATTTCCTTTGTTCAAAATGGCTGGGGCCATAAAACTGTAGAAATAAATCCCCTCCTGCACCACCACCACCGCCCCGAGTTGACCGTGAGGATGCATTCCAACTAGATCAAGGGTCACCTAAACTGAGATAAGTCTCGTTCTTCCCCACCAAGCAGCAACTAGGAAGCATGTACATAGAAATAGGACTAACTCTCCCTTAGTAGAAAGGGAAACTGATCTCTCTGAACACAGAGAACAACAGACAAAGGACTAACACTGCTGCCTTATTCACTATTTTGGCAGCCTTCTTGAACAGTTTGCTGAGCAATAGAATTTGCGTGAAATGTGTATGTTGCTAACACATATATTTTGATTTTTCACTAAGTGCTTCTTTGGTTCCATGTAACTTAGTGTTTGCACTTATCCCTTTTTGACCCATGTAGCAGATTATTGGCATTTAGTGCATGTCTTTATTGCAGTATTATACCTCTACTTGTATCATGGTGCTAACACACTTATATTTTGATTTGCCACTAGTGCCTCTTTTGATCCATGGAACATAGAGTTGGCATTTATCCCTGGTGACCCATGCAACATATCATCGGCATTTAGTGTATGCCTTTATTGCAGTATTATACTTCTACTTGTGTCTTGGATATATTTACCTACACCTAATTTACTGGGCACCGTTCGCTACCTCTTACACTTCTGGCTGCTCATTAGTTCACTTGAAGTCTTAACTTGCTGTGGGCATATGTATGTATTTTTGCTACATTAGTCCACCTGTATTATATGCATATCTGATTATTATATAATTGTGTATGCTGCTAACACATATATTTAGCTTTTTCGCTAGTGCCTCTTTGATCCACGTAACATAGTGTTTGCATTTATCCCGTATGACCCATGTGACATATTATCGGCATCTATTTGTAATTTATTGTCTGCATTTACCTGTGCTCTTGTATATCTACTCTGTTCACTCCCCCACACCCGCCTTGACGCCATCCTAACATGGATCACTGCGGCAAGCACACGTATAAAATAATCTACCCACCCGCACTCACAAAAAAAGCCGCTAAATGCTTTAAACACAACTTACTGAGGGCCCACCCTGAAACACCCTTTGCCGACACCTACTTCTCTCCGGTAAATGGATCCCTGAACACTGATATCATCTTCCACACAGCATGCAGAGCTCAATGGAAAAAAGCGTTCCTTACTCTACTCAACGTCTCCACCACCAGGAAATCCGCTCATGGACTAACTCTCTCCATCGCACCTTCTAAACTCTTCCCAGGCAGCACAGCCATTACTATTTACAATAACGGGATTGTTCTAATTCAATCCACAGACAGAAACCTGGAACTACTCGACAACCTGTTCCCCACTTTCAAAGAGCACCTCCCGGATGGTTGCCCCTCCACACATACACCAATCCAACTGAACCAGAACTCCTCACCTCCAACTAACGTCGCAGAACGACCCACCGCCTCTGACCCTCACAACCCGACTCTATGCCATCCCAAATCCCCCCTCTATATCTCCATCCCCGCCACTCCCTACACTCCTGCCGCACCTAGCTTCCCCTCCAACGGTGCCCTCTCTCCCACCACTCCCTGCTCCCCCCCCCCGGGCCCCCACTCCTCCCTCAACATCTCCCCCCTACTCTCTGCACTCAAACAACTCCTGACATAAACCCCTCCCTCAACCTCTCCCCCCCACTCCCTGCACTCCCGCCACTCCTAGCCTTCACTCCTCCCCCAACAGCGCCCCCCCCATTCTCGGCATTCAACGCATTCCAGACCAACACCCAACACTCAACACCTCCCGCCCACCCCATGCACCCCCGTCACTCCTAGCCTCCACTCGTCCCTCAACAGTTCACTCCCCACCCTTAGCTCCCCCTCCACTCCTGGTCCCCACTCCTCCCTCAACATCTCCCCCCCCACTCTCACTCTCCAATACTACACTTGCCCCCCGCTTCGACCAGTCTCCACACGTCTCGCATTTGCCTCACCCCTCCTGTTACTGATTACCCTTCCAATAACTCTAACCCCATACCCAACAGCATGCTGGACGCAATCATGACCACCCTCCTCCAAGTGAAAGAAGATCTCCACACGCTCAAAGAGTCACTCCTCACGCACACCGAGCATCCCCCCTCTCCACCATGTCTCAACGAATTATCAACTCCCCCCCACATCCTAGGCACCCCATACTTGGGACCTCTATTCCCTCTCGCAATACCTCCAACAGGCCTAAGCGCACCATCAAGTCACATCCTAATCGCTCCTTACATTGGACCTCCATCCCCTCTCGCAATACCGCCAACCGCCCCCAGCGCGCAATCAAGACTCTCTTGGACCGCGATATACACACCCTACTCAGCACATATGCCCCGGCAACCCAAAACAGCTTAGCCACCACGCACATGTCCATCCCTACGATTCTCTCCAACCCTATTAGGCACCCCACGCATAGCAACAGAGGCTCTGTTCCCGACAACCTCACTAAAGTCCCTCTCACTATGGACCCCTCCACCTCCCCTTGCACCCCCAGACTCAAATGCACACTTCTCAACTGTAGATCGGCCCAAAAACACTCGACGGAGGTTGCTGACCTCATCCTGTCTAGGAACCTTGACGTGGCCATACTAACTGAAACATGGTTAACTGAATCCTCCAATCCTATCATGGATATCCTAGTCCCCCCCAACTACTGCATCACTAGGCTTGACAGGTCCAACAAGACTGGCGGCGGAATCGCCTGCATTTACAAGAGCAACCTCTCTATTAATAAAGTCACCGCCCCTTCTCTTACCTCCTGTGAATACTTCTGCCTTGATGTCATCAGTGAGAACAAACCTGTATGTTCACTACACATCATGTACCACCCCCCGGGGGACAACCTCCTCTTCTCCCAACAACTCATGGACACAATGTCTATCAACGCTGGACGGCAAAACACACAAATTTACCTTGGTGACTTCAATCTCCACTGGAATGATAGCAGTGACGCAGTAGTTAATAGCCTCAAAAATTTCCTTATCGCTTCTGACCTCACGCAAATTTGCAACACTCCAACACATGACAAAGGCTCTATCCTTGACCTGGTCATCTCCAAAGAAGGCACCACTCAACTTGACTCAATCCAACCTTGTGACTGGTCAGACCACCATATTATCACATTCCTCATCAAGGAAAAAGTAAAACTCATCCCAATACGCCATGCCCAAAGTTTGGAAAAGAGACATGAAGAAACTCAACCCAAACTCTCTACCCCCTAACAGCTGCAATCTCCTACTCCCCCCTACCGACGCTACTGACGTCCAGGACCTAACTGACCACTATCTCAACTCCATGGCCTCAATAATCAATGAGGCAGCTCCAATGCAACTGAAAATAGTATCCACTAAGATATCCAACCCCTGGTACAACGGGAGTCTCAATGAAGAGAAACGGGCTATGCGAATGGCAGAGCGCACCTGGAGATCAGTTCCCTCAGCACTGCATCTTAAAACTCTGAGGAAAAAGAGAAATGCATATTTCAGGAAAATAAAACACTCAAAATTAGAGTTCTTCAGACTCCAGCTAGACCAAGCAAAAAACCGTCCAAGTAAACTATTCGAGCTAATCCGATCTCAATCTAAGGAACAACCCCCAGCTGTCGACAGTATGAGCACTACTCCTTCCTGTGAAGATTTCTCAGCTTTCTTTAGCAAATAAACTGACAATATAAGGAGAGACCTCCTCAATGACGCAAGCCTTTACTCAATACCCAACTGCATAACTCCCAATAAACTAAAAAACAATGCGACTTGGTCATCCTTTGACACCTACTCTGAAGAAGAAATTGACAGAATACTCAGCACCCTAAAACCATCCAATCACCTCACTGACCCTCTTCCTGCTAACGCCGTAAAAGACTTCATCCCTTTGCTACTCCCACTCTGGACTAAAATTATCAATAGCTCACTACAACAAGGAACCATCCCGGACTCCCTCAAAGTTGGACAAGTTACACCTTTACTGAAGAAACCAACAGCCGACCCCACTGATCTAAACAACTACCGTCCGATTACCAACATTCCCACTCTCGCCAAACTCCTAGAAAAATGCGTCCAACTACAAATGACAAAGCACATAGAACAGTTTGATCTCCTCAACCCACACCAATCAGGCTTCCGAGCTGGGCACAGCACTGAAACCGCTATGACTCACATAATTGACGACGCCATCCAAATCTTAGATCAAAATAATACCTGCTTCCTCATCCTTCTTGATCTCTCTTCAGCATTCGACACAGTGAAACATGAGAACTTACTCGATCTCCTAAAGACAAGAATGGGCTTCTCTGGGACTGTGCTTTGTTGGTTCACTTCCTTCCTACACAACAGGACTCAAAAATTCAAGAGCAAAAACCTGATGTCTTCCCCAGTACCGGTATCGTTAGGTGTCCCTCAAGGATCCTGCCTATCCCCTACTTTGTTCAACCTAGTAATGGAGCCTCTCACCACCCTGCTACAAGCATCCAATGTACACTTTCACATGTACGCCGATGACACTCAAATATATCTCAAGTTACATTCCCCCAAAGACATCCTGAGTCTGAACTCAACGATCAGAAGCACCCAATCCTGGCTGGCCGATAACCACCTCAAACTCAATGCTATGAAGACTGAGTTCCTCCTAATCTCACCTCCCTCAAAAATATCCTCCGCACAAACATGGCTTAAGCGCCTAACAGCACTCAATGTCCAACCGACCATCGTGGACTCAGCAAAATCCTTAGGCATAACACTTGACACCAACCTCAACATGCAGCAGCATATCAGCAAGGCTACTAAGGGGGCGAACTTCCAAATAAATACCTTGAGGAAACTGAAACCCTTCCTTCCAGCAAAAGACTTCCAAACAGCAGTACAAGCTCTAGTCATCCCTCGCATAGACTACGGCAGCGTGGCCCTCTGCGGCCTCCCCTAACGACAACTGCACCCCTCAGAGCGTCACTAAATGCGGCAGCGAGACTCATCACTGGATCAAAAAAACACTCACATATCTCCCCTGACTTCAAATCCTTGAACTGGCTGCCCCTTGAAGCCAGAATACAGCTGAAAATTGCCTGCATGACGCACAAGGCTATTCACCTAAAATCACCCAGCTACCTCACTCATAAGTTGACAATTTCCGGCGGGTCCAGAACTACCAGGAGCACAAACAATCTTCTGCTGAAACCGCGAAGATTCCGGAAAAAAAAAACTTACAAACGCTCCTTCTCTGGAATGGCGCCCAGGATCTGGAACAACTTCCTCCCGAAACGAGGCTCATCTCCTCCTCCCTTCTTTTTAAGAAAGAAGTCAAAAGTATCCTTATGGCTAAATACACTTGAACAATGCGTTTGACCTACATTGCGAACAGTATTCCAGTATTTTATTATGTTATAGCCTATATATTCCTCTGCACGTGTGTTGTGACTTATAGTAGTCTAAAGTGCTTAGATCCTTTGCTCCCTCATATCAGTCTTTTTTTTTTTTTTTCTTCTCTTTCTCCCTATCTTTGTATATTTACAGCGTTTTTGTTGTCATACGCTCCGACTATGCCCTGCTACCTCATACCTGTACTATGCGTAATATTTTTGCTATGTACATGAACTTGATGATCTTCCACCTGCCTGTGTAAAGCGCTCTGTTATCTGCAAAGATCTTGTTCGCGCTATATAAAACTTTCAAAATAAATAAAATAAAAATGGTCTGATCCCGTTTTATCTAGACTGATCAGATCACATCGTGTAGAAAACCAACTCTGCTCTTTTAAAACATAAAAATGATGAGCTAGACATTTGGCTTAAGCTTTCATTAACTTCCCAACATCAGTTGTTACTAACACACCTGTCTAAACTCCTAATGGGGACTTCTACTTTCATACATACCGGTAAATCCTAACAACACAGAGGCAGACAGGGACATAAGGGGATGTATGACGTTATAACGCATACTTTTACTCCGCAGACCATTACAACGCGACTTTTACTCCGCATACCGTTACAACGCATAGCGCCTTGGGGCGCTGGATAGTGGTAAGTATAATTTACTATTCTAACTCCAGTCCCCGTGGACCCTAGGGAAGGTGTTGGATAGTAAATTATACTTATTCCCTATCCTAGAGCGCCCCCCAGCGCAATGCGTTGTAATGGTATGCGGAGTAATGGTCGCGTTGTAATGGTAGTGCGGAGTAAAAGATCCGTTGTAACGGGTGTATACCACATAAGGAGATGCACTAACAAGTCAAGGGCTCCAACCTACTTTTCAGAAGCACAGGATTATCTCATATCTGTCTATCAAATCACCTGAAATCAAAGTTGAACATGAGGAAGAAAGTGCAGCAAAGCAAATAAGAACATAAAACACACTTTCACAGTGAATTCCATCTGGAATTATTGAATTACTGATGAACAAATGTAATCTGTAGGCAAAAATGATCAAACCAGAAAAGTCGTCTGATTGGTAAGGAATACAACAGATTGCTGGAAGTGTAGAAAGTAAGAAAAGGAGTGGGAGACCCAATATACCCTTGGAGGTTTGGGCAATTAGTACAATAGGGGGTAAAGATGCCTACAAGGGATTCTTTTCTCGCCACTCAATTTAATATTTATAAGCAAACATTGATCGTAAGCTCTAATCAGTAGCTCACATCACGTTATTTCAGATGTTAAATTGACTTATTTAAACATGAAGAAATCCGCCAGAGAATATTTCACAAGGGTGTAAGCTTTTTGAAACATAAATTCATAATAAAGAACTTCTTGAAGGGTTCAAAAAAATGTTACATATATAAACACATATATCAACACATAGTGACTGAGATTTAAGAATCATGTGTTGTTATATGCATCTTATTGTCACTGATGTGGACACTTATTCCAAACAATATGTACAGAAGGAAATTGTGACTGATTAAACAGAAAACAAATTCTGGTGTAATTGTAATTGTAGAAAATTGTAGAAAAGACCTTTTTAAGCATGAATGTACTTCTTCAGGATTAAGATTATATGCGTGGATGTTGCTGGAGACTAGTAGCCGTAACTCTGATGGTTTGCATGTGACACTGCAAGTGTAACTACAGCAAATGGTTAAATATTACTATGCATAACATAGGAGCACATAATTGAATGTGGGTGTTTATTTTATTTACCGTTTAAACAAGGATGAATACTTCAAAGGTAGTGCCACTTCAGGGGAAAGGTACTCATTCTTAATGTACAAAAAACAAGCATTTTACAATGCAACGGTTTCGCCTTTGGAAAAGTTAGAGCTACTGGCATTGTAAATGACAAAATTTGTATTTATGTGTTGGTTTTGAAAACAGATAAATAAATAGCATTGTAATTTACATTGCCAATAGCTTAATCTGTCGCAAATGTGAGACCTATTGTACCCTATGGACAGCAATTACTACCACACACACACACCCAGAGCCACACACACACCCAGAGCCACACACACACCCAGAGCCACACACACACCCAGAGCCAGCCACACACACCTAGAGCCAGCCACCCACACCCAGAGCCAGCCACACACACCCAGAGCCTCACACACACACACACCCAGAGTCACACACACACACCCAGAGCCACACACACACACACACAGAGCCACCCACACACACCCAGAGCCACACACACACACACACCCAGAGCCACACACACACACACCCAGAGCCACACACACACACACACTCTCAAAACCACCACAACTCAACATATGTAAAAATATAAATTAGGCCGAATTCACACAAAAAAATGAAATGTCAAAATGTTAAAAGTGGTGCAACATGTGATGGCCAGTGCCATTAGCTTATTTATAGTGACATTGTGCATGCTCCTGGAGTTTTGGAAAGTGCAGCTTCCACCAGGTGGCACCTACTCAACAGTTCGCCCACTACATCCTGTAAAGAAATTAAAATAGACCCAAGGAATTATATGGCAAATAAAATGGCTTCTACCATGCCTTCAAAGAGGACATCAATCTAAATAAACATATGATTTACTTAAATGACCTCTTCCAAACAGAAAACGCCCATTTTACACTAAAACTACACTTTTCCCTTATAAGGCATTAATATATGTAATATGCAGAGCTTCACTTTGCGTTTTTCATCTTAAGACTTGTTCAAACTCTGTGCCACGCATCTTCCTAACACCAATGTACCCTAAACTTTTGGAGATGTGGCTTCCAGGGTGAGGTGCTGGCGCCACCATTTGTATTAGAATTGGCCTTTCACTCCCTAGCCACCATTAACGTCATACATTGTTCTACATCAGAGCTGGGTCATTGGGTTGCCACATGACATCATTGTTGACTTCTTCAGAAACATTGAACTGTTACCCCACCATGTTCAGTATTCCAAAGAAGAGAAGATTTAAACATGAATCCCAATGTTACGATCTACAATGCTTAATGAATATTTAAATAGTTTTAGACAATTCGATAAAAAGGTTAGTGGTGTTACTCTTTAACAAACACTTCTTAAACTAAGGGTTTAAAAATTTTTTTTTTTAAAAAGGGATAAATTACCATGTACAAAAGAGATGGGAGTGAAAAGTGTCCCTTTGCTTCATTTCTTTGCAAAAATATAGGTACTTGAATAAAATTGCACGGAAATAAAGCAAACATAAGAAGTACGCTAACGTCACTGCCACCTTCTCCCGGCTTGGGGCTGCCAGGCCTAGGAACAGAAGCTGGAGTTTGCAACACCCCCTTTGTGTGCCTCCTGCCTCTTTGTTCGAGGCACTGGAACCCCGCCCCCCACACCTCACAAAAAAGGCAAGACATTTAAAAGCAGCCACCACCAGCCTCAGCATTTATTTTGGCTCGAGACCCGTTTGCTGGGCCTTTTGAGCCCCCTCCCCCGCCTCCGGCTCTCAATAGCACACGATAGGCGCAGGAGCCTACGACGAGTGTTGGTAAACCCTGCAAGGGATGGGGCCCCATAATGCGCAAACCCTAGGGAGGCGAGGCGCGTGGGACTGGCCACATCTGAATGCAATCAAGAGAAAAGAGTGAACGAGCCACAGGTCCGACGACCCCCTTCAGACACAAAGCCAGCCCATGTGCAGCCTAAAAGAGGGCAGAGGGGGTGTCCGTACCTCGCCGAAAACCAGCAGCAGTTCTCAAACTTCAAGAATCATTTAACCGTAATGACTCCCCCCCAAAAAAAATGATCAATTTGAACTTAGTAGACTCAATTATGACGAGCACCCCATACCAACTAAAGGCGCTGCAGACCAGCCCCACCTACACCTATCCAACGCGCGAGGGCAGACTGAACTTGAACTGACGCCGGAGCAGTAAATGCAAATAGATTCCTTAGTTCAGCCCAAGGACTACTCATGAATTGCAGACCAAATGCAACTCTCACCCCAACCCCGTCTAAACTACTGCTTGAAGAGATTTAAAACAAAATAAGTCACACAAGCCAGAATCAATAATGAGTACAAATATAAATATATTGCATAGAAACACCCCTCAATCATAAGCCGTAGCCCCTTCACGTAAAACACACCCATGAAACGCCGCCCTCCCAGACTGTGTACTACTAATTTTGAAATACACTTATGGACAGAATGCGCGCGTCCACCCATTAAAGACTATCATGTGTGACCACCTCAGTTAATTAGTTTAAACTCCCCACTGCATCTCACGCGGTCCACTGAAGGTCACAATAACTTCTCAGCATCACACTGACTCCCACCAGGCGCCCTCGCTCCCCTTCATGACATCCGAGTTGCAGAGTCACATCAAAGGAAATGCAGGCAGAAATCACAGGCACCCACCTTTACGGAGCCACAGAGCAGCAGCTGGGGTACGAGCCCCCTTTGTATCCTTCCAGAACTTTCCTGCACGCCCCGGGTCAGGGGGGCTCCAAAGGCACGGGCGCTCCTTTCACTGGGGGCAGAGTTCATTCCCGCCCATGCTCCATTAATCCCTGCGCTCCGGCGTCCCTGCTGCTGGATGGCGGTCACCGGAGCTCTGCTTTCGGTGCAGCGAGCCCCGGGCCTCCACTCCTTAAACTGTACAAGCTTGGAAAGGCCTCTGACGTGATCCACCAGACTCCGGTGGGTCTCCAAGCACACAGGACCCGTCTCTCTCTGGATCACCGGCAGGACACTGCTTCCTGGCTGCAGCCCAGCCCTCTGCTGATGGCGCATTTGGCTCAGCTGCACACACAACTAAACTGCAGTAAAAAACAAGGCCACAGACAGTGGGCAGGCGGGAGGGAGGAGGCACGGACAGTGGGCGGGAGGGAGGGAGAAGGCACGGACAACGGGAGGGAGGGCGTATGATAAACAAGGCACAACAACGGCACAATAACTCCTCGGCAAGAGGGAGGGTGTGGGGGGCGGGACTTAAAAAAAGAGACAGAAACACCCCTGAATCACGTCGTGACGGGGGAAAGAGTGATTGACAACCATCTCTTCCAATGGCTAGCTCCATTTATGGAGCTAGCCAATGGAAGAGAGAGGCGGAACAAAGCCCCATACTGTAGATCAAAAGATTTTGCCTGCGCGAGCACTGCTGCGCAGTGCTACGGCCAGGCGAAACCTAAAAATATGGATAACTTTGTGGCGGGAGCACTGCAGTGTTGCTGACTGGAATGTCTGCAAGGCATAGACTGAGATTCCTGTCATGACTCAGCATCAGATTGTGGTAAATAAATAAATAATACCCTATTTTTGAATGAATAAATGAATAACAGATAGCTCAATAAATAAGAGTCAAGATTCGAGGTAGTAGGAGTTTTGCAGGTTTATTACAACATAAAGGACAGGAACAGGACAACCTGCATAGGAATAGGATGGCAGGGCCCAGCAGCGCTGCTGGTGTCAGGATCGGGACAAAGAAAAGGAAAAAGGAATGCCTTTTTTAATAACAGTGCATGAACATATATACATAACGCAAACACATAGCATTACATTGCAGTAGGCGTAGCAGTGGGTGGAGCAGAAGGCGTGACGCGTAGTAGTCGCGAAAGATAAGGGCGAAAGTAGGTGTAACTGGGCGTATACATAGACATGTGATGCAAACGTAACAGAATATGTCATGAATGGGGCGGAAACCATGGAGGGGGCTACCTAAGGAGCCGGGACCTCTAACCTGATGGTGCGCGCAAACTAGCAGTGACGTGTTACTAGGAGAAGCTGGGGACTATGAACTCTGTGCTAGGAGCAGAGACTGAAGTCTGGAGAGTCAGGGCGACATGTACCTAAACAGTATCTAGTATCTGATGTTTAGAGAACATGTTGATATAAACTAGAAGTCAGGAGGGGAAAGGCTAACTTGATTCTAAGACTGGACCATGCATTATTCTACATGTAGTGCGTGTTGAAGAATATTAAATGACCATTAAATGCAGTATTTCTCTAACGTGGAGACGTGAAGGCTAGACAATGACGGAAACTATTGATGCGATTCAGTAGTTTAGGAATGCAGAGAAGGAGGACTGAACTGATAACTGGAACTATAACATATTCTTGGCAGACTCAGAGGCTGAGCCAGGCTGGACCGGGCACTGCGAGGCAGGAAGTAAGTGAAGGGTCGAGGATACAGGTGGGGGCTGTATCGCTCCTCAGCGAGGCTTCAGGAGACAGGAGCTGAATCTGGTGTCCAGGCCCTTTTGAGGCCTAGAAACGGGGACTTTATAATAGAATAACGTGCACACTGAGAAACGTGGCAACGTAGCTTTACATAGGCCTGATATTCGTAGTATTCACGAGAACTGGAAACTGGCATACTAGAGGTGGACACAACTGTAATTGCGTCATTAATCGGACATGGGGAATGCATATGCATATTTAATCATGCACACATAACATATGATAGATGACATGTAGGGACACAGAACATGGCAAAATTTACTTTTCCACATTCCCTCCTTGTCACTACGTTTCCATCAGGAAACATCAATATTCATGATACCATCTATCATTTCATACAGTATCATTTGCTCGTCTCGAATTATCCTGGAACGGGATTTAGAACGGGGCTTGGGACTAGGAATACAAGAGGTAGCACAAATGCCGCAAATCGCAGGGCCACATTGTATACAGAGACAGCAGCTGAACATGATCGCTACTGCAATACCTAGAAGGGACAAGACTTTCCATCCCCATGCGGAAATTATATTCCAGAACCAACCGGACCATGTCCAGGTGCCTGGGTCTTGGTGTATCAGATGGGCAATCTTATGGAGTCTGGTTATAGCTGAATAAACAGACGGCGCGTTATTTGGAATGAAAATGCAGCAACTGGATCCGATGACTCTACAGGCCCCGCCCCTATCGGCCAGTATGACGTCAAGGACGAGACGATTCTGTAAAACGACAAATCTCATAGCAGATTGCTCTTCGGTTAAGTTACCTAGAGCAGAGGCAGTCTCATTTACTACAGCTTCAAGAGTTCTTGTTAACCTACGGATTAGCTTACTATTCTGGATAGGTCCTATAAAGAAGAAGAAACCTCTGTTGAAATCTGTATACTGTTCTAGAGCAGTTTCAGTATAATCGACAATTGGGGACTCCCTTTTATGTCTAACGTGTACTAGATGTGTGTTTCTATGATAATCAGGTGGGGCTAGGAAAACAGGTGGCAGTAGGAAGGCAATGTAACAGGTTCCCTCCCAATCGAGGGGCAGACGAACATATGCAGTTTGACCACAAATAAAATAAGAATGACGTGAAGCTTTGAAAATAGATTTCCCACTGTCACTATACTTGACAATAGTAATACAATCACTATGTCCTACATGTACGGAACCATAATTTCGGACACATAATTCGCCTTTGACTGGTAGTACTGAAATAGCAGGTAAGTCTGGAGTAGTATCAGACTGAACATTCAGGACCATGAAATTCGACGAATAATTACCTAAATTATACACTTCATTTTCCAGATCTAACCCGGTTCTGTGGGGGAGACCTTGCTTGTCTGGAAAACATGTACTGTTAAGAAAAGACATATCTGTTGAGGATGACGTTAACGTGGACCATGCTCCACACGAACCATTATGTGAGAATGGATAAGGAAAAAGTGGCAGAACTCCCTTTGGTGTCTGGAAAGGGGGGAGTCGACCACACACCCAACAATTAGTGGCATTGCTGGTCTGATGTGAGTAATGTAACATGCGGATGAATGAGTTATTTCGCATAGCGAGGCGGTAAGAGAGTTCATGAGGAGGCAGATCACTAAACGTGTGCTCTACTGTAGCATTAGCAGACTTATTTACATGAAGAACTGGGAAATACAAGAAAAATGCATAACTGGTGCAGGAAATCATAATGCTGAGAAATAATATGAAACATAGAAAAACGATACATCGGATTGAGTTTTGACTAACTCTCTCACTATGGGGGTCTATTTTATACATGTCAGAAACAGTCTAACCGTTTCACCTAGGGGAGGACTTAGACAATCAAACTGACTGACTTATTTTACTAGACCGGAGTTTTAGTTTATACTCCTGTTGTGGAGTTTTCTCTAACAGGGGAGGGGTTGTAGCAATGTCTTTTGCGGGACAGTCCTTGAGAACAATATTTTGGCAATCCTTCAAATCCTGGGAAATGTTCTTTAAGACGGGTTTCAGTCCATTAAAAAGTTTAATATGAGAAAGGTGCACCCAGCCTTTGCGTCCTTCCAACTTCACGGCTGTACGGGTGGTGAGGAGGACCTGTCGGGGCTCTTTCCAGCGAGGCTCCAGCGGACTTGATCTGTCAAAGTTGCGGACCATCACCATGGATCCTGGAACGATTTCATGCGGTGCCACCTCGGTATTGTCTGGAAATGCGGCGGCAACCTGTGAACGACATGAGTTGAGGGCAGACATCAAGGAAGCTAGGTAATCTGTCAGCATATTACTTGAAACATCGGTAATACTTCGGGGTCTAGGAGTACCCCACATGTTAGGGGGGCGGCCGAATACGACCTCATACGGGGACAGACCTGATCTGGAATGTGCGACCATGCGCATATAAAATAAAGCGACTGGCAGAGCTACTAGCCAGTCCACACCTTTCTCTTTACACACTTTTGCAATACGGATTTTCAGGGTCTGGTTATGTCTCTCTACGAGACCGGCTGCTTCAGGATGGCGTACACAATGGAACTTCCACTGGTACCCTAGCAAAAGGGAAACATGCTTCATGAGTTCAGATGAGAATGGCTGGCCGTTATCAGAATATACGACTCTAGGGAGTCCATAACGGGGGAAGAACTCACGAACCAACTGCTTGGCAGTGGTCGCGGCTGTGTAATCTGGGACTGGATATGCTTCTGTCCACCTGGACAAAGCGCATACAACTACAAGGACATACTTGAAACCTCGACATCGCTCCATCTGAATATAATCCATCTGGAGGACTTCAAAAGGGTGGTCAGGGGGCTGGAATCCACCTTGTTCCACCGGGACACTTTTACCTGGATTAAACTGACAACATATCATACAGGTACGGACTTTCTGCTTGGCTGCAGCTCGTAAATGTTTGTTGAACCAAATGTTCTGGATACTGTCTAACATAGCTTTTTCTCCTAAATGTGCTGGACTATGTGCGGTATTAATAATGACTTGAACCATAGAGTCGGGGAGAAACCATGTGGCTTTACCCTTCGTTACCCATCCTTGATCTGTCTGGACCCCTCCTTGTTCGGACCATTTCTTGATTTCTTCGGGAGTAGCATGTAACTGGATATCTATGACATCTTGTGTAGGGTCCTTAACTGTCATGCATGTAATCGGATCTGGAGTGTGTGTCATATTAACTGGAATGTCTAGAGTCTGTGCTGTAAGCTTGGCTGTGCGATCTGCTAGATCGTTACCTTGAGAAATAATGTCAGTAACTTTCGTATGTGCTTTGCACTTCATGATAGCGATAGATGTCGGTAAGTGTATGGCATCTAACAGAGCTTGAATAAGGAGACCATGCTGAATCTTGGTTCCATGAGAAGTCATGAAACCTCTCTCCTGCCAGAGCACTCCGAAGTCGTGTACAACTCCAAATGCGTAGCGTGAATCTGTGTAAACATTAACTTTCAAGTTCTTGGCGTGTATGCAGGCTTGTGTCAGAGCAACTAGCTCTGCTGCTTGAGCGGACAGGGTATCAATACGGTGTGTTTCAATAACTTCGGTGTCAGTAGTCACTGCATACGCGGCGACTAGTTCTCCTGTACTAGTTCTCATACATGAACCATCCACATAAAGTGTCAGGTCGGGGTCTGGTAACGGAGTATCTGTCAGATCTTGTCTTGGCTTTGTCGTAATGTTAACTACTTCCACGCAATCATGTGTGGCTGGATTTGAATTAACTGATGGTAACAGTGTAGCAGGATTTAGGATGTTGCAGCGTCTGATTTCTATGTGTGGCTGGAACAGTGTCAATTCATAACCTGTTAAACGTGCAATTGTCAAGTGCTGAGTTTGTGTTCGATTCAAAAGAACTTCCACAGAATGTGGAACTTGTACTGTCAAGGTATGTCCTAAGACTATGGAATCACTTTGTCTGATAGCTAGTGCTGTGGCTGCAACTGACTTGAGGCACGCAGGCAGAGCCTGGGCTACAGGATCTAATGTGCTCGAAAAATAAGCACAGGGCTTGTATTGTCCTGCTTGATCTTGTGTGAGAACAGATAATGCTGTACCTTCACGTTCAGTGACGAAAAGTGTAAAAGGCTTACTGTAGTTCGGTGTCGCTAGAACTGGAGCTTGGCATAAAGCTTTCTTTAACTCATTGAAACTAAGTGTATGTTCAGATGTCCAAGGGAGGACAGTCGATACGGCTGCCTCCTGTGTCGTTAACTGTATCAGTGGTTTGGCTAGAAATGCATACTGGGGAATCCATTGTCTGCAGTAAGAAGTGAGGCCGATAAAAGCACGTACCTCCTTCTGGGTCTTGGGCTGAGGAAGACTCGCTATTAACTGGATACGGTCTGGTGTCAACTGCCTACCCCTCTTGGACAGTAAGTGTCCTAAGTAGACCACTTGCTGGACACAGAATTGAAGCTTAGAAGGGGACACCTTGTGCCCCATCTCGGCTAAGAAATACAGAACTGTCAGTGATGCTCGCTCGCAAGCACGTTCAGAACGGGCTGTGATCAGTAGATCATCGACATACTGGAGCAGGGCAGTGTCAGTTGGCATGTGAATGTTGTCTAGTTGTCTCTTAAGTGCTTGACTGTAAATGCTAGGACTTTCAGTGAAACCTTGAGGAGCGCGTGTGAACATATAGCTCCTTCCATTTAAACAAAATCCGAAAAGGAACTGGCTGTCTGGATGAATAGGGACACTGAAAAATGCGTTCTTGAGGTCGATTACAGTGAAGAACGTGGCTTCGGAATCAATGGCTGTCAATAGGGAAGAGATGTCTGGGACAACTGGGTACTGCGGAATAATACATTTATTAAGCTCTCGTAGGTCAATCACTAATCGATATACTGGGGGTGCATTTGGATCAGTACGTTTCATGACTGGAATGATCGGAGAATTACATACGTTGGAGTCAGTTTCTACAACCACTCCTTGAGCCATGAGCTCGTCAATAATTTTGGATAAGGCTGCTACAGCCTCAGGTGGCAATCTGTACTGTCTGATTCGTGGTAACACTACACCTGGCTTGAGAGTCACACGATAGGGTGTGATTTGCATGTAACCTACATCAGTTGGACCTTGCGCCCATAAGTGCTGCGGAACATTAGACAGTCTTGAATCAAAATCTCGTAATACATAGTGACCCTTAAAGTCACGTAGGAACAATCGTATTCCCTCTGGGGAACAGCATATAACTGCACCTAACTCTTTCAGTGTTTTAATGCCTAATAGATTTTCTGGACATGACTTAGTAAGTAACAGATCAGTAGTGCGGGACAATGGACCTACTTCTAGAGAAACTGGTTTTGAAATCTCATTTACGATAGGTTTTCCTGAGAATCCAAGGGAAACATTTCTTGAGCCTGAGAGCGGAGCCCCTGGAACTTCGGCGTGACTAATTGTGGTCCTACTTGCCCCTGTATCAATCAAAAACTTTCTGTCTTTCCCTAATACTTGACTGTGAACATAGGGACCTTCTTGATCTACAGGTATCTCGATGAGAGGCAAGCCTACCTCCCTCTCTAGGCTGTTTCATGAATACTGCTGGTACTCTGGATACTCAGACTGTGCATACTGGTACATCTGCGATGTAACATGCTGTGTTGCAGCAATAGGCTGCGGTGCGGTAACTGTCTGTTGTGCATTCTGTGGCTGAGGAATCTGTGAAACTTGTTCTTGTCTAGGCGGACGTGGTCTTTCTTTAGTCTTACCAGTAGCTATGTTGTGTTTCAGAACTGCACACTCATTTATAAAATGACCTGGCTGTTTACAATAATTGCAGTTCCCTTTAACGGGAGCTGCAGGATGACTGGCTTGATTCGGACCCCTCTTCTGACTGTCTTGAGGAACAGATTGTGCAACTAGTACTTTCATTTTCGTGTCTTTCATACGTTTTCTTTCGTGTTCTTGTTCTTCTCTGATTCTATTCTGGTGGTATTGAAGCATCTGCAACATCTGGGACGGGGTATTAGCTTGCCAGGTACTTTCGACTTTTAAAACTCGATTTTTAATTTGTGGGCTTGAATTCTCGACTAATTTAGTAACAAAAAGGTGAGGGTATGACTCACTACTTGTCTTGAGGCCACTGTTGATGCTAAAACATTTTTCAAATCTAGAATAAAAATCACTAATATCTTCGTCTTGTTTCTGTTTACAGGCTGAGATTGCATCCCAGTCTTCTTTTCTAGTTGTCAATAATCTAGGTAAAACTTGTATTAATAATTCTGGTAATTCTTTACATTTATCTCCAAGACCGGTACCTGGTACTCGTGCCTTATCTTCAGCTTCTAGAACTGCCCAATCGATCTTTTTCTCCCCCACCTCCCATTCTTTTTCCTTGAGCTTTTCATACACCCCTGCGGGCAGCAGAACCTTTAACATTTTAATTATATCTGGATACGTGTATTCTCCCATACGGAGCATGTCTTTTAATTCTCTATGGAACCCTGCTGGATCTTTATCATGACAGGGAATTAATTTCTTCATCTCGAGGAGTTCCATCTTTGTAATCGGAGTGTAAACAAACACTCGTTCTAGTTCGCCACCCGTTCCTCTGACTGGGTGGACTTCTCGTAACGGATTCTGTCTCTCCATGTAAAATGGTTTACCTTCTGGGGGTGAGACATGAACAAAATGCGGATTCAAAAACGTTCTATATTTGTGGCGCTGTTCTAGAATGACACTAATTAAATCGGTACCTAAACCTTTCCATCTATACTGGAGTAACTCGTTCAGGACATCATGTAACGGGCCTGGATCAGAGTGCTGACCCTCATACAATGTAATGAGGTGCTGAATCATATACATACCCACCAGTCGTTGCTCGGCTGGGGGCATTTTCAGAAACATTTGTGCCACTATTTCGTCTGGAAAAGTGGTAGAATCAGTAATCCATCGGACTGCTGATCGGGCTAGTTCTTGTTCATGCATAGTACTCAACTCACTGTAACCGATTCGTGATTTCAGAATGTGATCGGTAGCTTGAAACACTTGTTCTAGTGAACCTTGTTCTGGTGCTGGAGAATGAAAAGTAGACTTGTGTTCTAGGCGTAAATGGCGATCTGCAAATCTAGATTTTCCTACATACGCTATTCTGGCGGGATTCTCGTCCTCTACCTCTTCAGTATCAGAGTTACTTTCTTTCTCGCTTACTTGTGCTGCTTTACGCTGTTCGTGTAATTTTATTATTTCTCTACGGATTTTCTTGTACATACTCTCCATAGCACCGACGGTCTTGTGCTTACCCTCGGCTATATTATCACTCCACCTTGTCAGGGTTCTCATTTCAGCCGGATCTTTAGACGGGTAATCTTGTTCTCTTATTAGACAATTGATCAGAAACTTTAATATCATGAGCTGGATCTCGGCTTTCCTTTGAGACATGGCCTCGCTAATACTTTCTGGATCATCCCCTGTACGGATGAAACGATATATTCTGTCTAGATCTTCTTTCATATTCGGTAAGGTGACTAGATACTCGGCCACCTTTCTTACGCGGAATGAATATAAAACCATATTATCCTCGCCTGGGACTGGATCATAACAGCATTCGGCAAGGGATTTTCTTATTTCTGCTACAGTCTGATGTCTGGGCGTACGCTGTGACGCTTGTGCATGTAACTCGGCTGTCGTTAAACGCTTGTGTGGCGGCGGGGTTTGAGGAGTACCTCCCCCTGCGGCCCCTAAACTAGAGTCGTCTACTGAGGCTCTTCGTCCTGGCAGAGTGGGAAATGGAAATGCAGGCTGGACTTGTATGGCGGGCTGGACCGGGGGTACCGTAACAGGTACTCCGTTGTCTGGAGGAGCGGGAAGTGCCTGATTTACAGGGACTGGCGGAGCGCGAACAGGATTTGCATATTCTGGGACTGTGTCGTCCAAATAGGACGAAATAAAAATATCAGCTGCGGTCTGTTTGTGACGTAGCTTGGTCGGAACTAATGGTGGCGGGAAATTACTGGATGCCTCTGGGGTCGCTTTTGGCAAGCCCTCGGCAAGAAGAGGATACATACCCCTAATAAGGGCATGCCTCTGTCTGTCTGACTGTTCGGCTTTGACTTGTTCACCTATCTCGATTAGTTCTTTTTCTTGTGCTCGTTCTAAGGATTCTCTACTTAATTCTGACTTTCTGATTTCCTTTTCAGTTCTTTTATGAGCTTCTTTGCGCCATAACTCGATGGCATCTTTCTGTGACTGTCTGGCTTTCTTTTTCCATAATGCTTCTTCTACTCGCATGATGCATTCGGCATCCCATGTACCCGATACGGGCCATCTATACTTTTCTTCTAACTGTTTGGTATACTCTACCCATAAATCTAGATACAATATGGCGCTTATGCCATGCTTCTTATACATAAAATGACCTGGACTGTCCCTCGGCGGAACAGGAACTGCTTCTTCTAACAAACCCTTTCTAGTTCTTAGCTGACGTAATCTCGAAAAGAGAGACATTGTAAACTTGAATCGGAACACAATACAATACACGAGGAACAATAACAACTGGGAAAACAATTCAGGCATACCACGACATTGGAAATACATTGAACAACATCATAACATAACAGTTCGGACAGAATATTACCTGGAATACTGAGAACAGAAACACAAGAATTTCTCGAGAACGGAACAGACTAGAGTTACTGGATGCACTGCTGAAACAGTACGGAACATACCGGTCCCATAAAGGGACGCATCAAGACCCGTATCCACCTAGGTGAACACTTCGTTTGTGAGTCTGTGTACCACCAACCCACGGACCAGAGTCAATTTAGATTGACCCTGTCTAGATACTACCCCAGTAATGGTACTCACCGGGCAGCAAGAACGGAAGGCCTCGGACTGGACTGGACTGCTACGACGACGGACGACGAACTTCGGACTTCAGTTACGGGTGGGCCTCCGGATACCTCGGACCTTGGACTCTTGGCTTGGGCTCTGGTCGGGACTCGCTGCGTTCCTCCACCGTCTCGTTTGGATGCTGGACCGCCTCCTCCGTCTCCTCCGTGGGCCTGAGGGATACTTGAAGCAGAAATATCTGCCGGTGCACAGAAGAGTTCCGTCACGACTGCAGAGGGTCAGGGGGTCGGTGTGGCTTCACCGACGCGTGGGGAAGGGGCAAGTCCCTGTTCGGGCGCCATTATGTGGTAAATAAATAAATAATACCCTATTTTTGAATGAATAAATGAATAACAGATAGCTCAATAAATAAGAGTCAAGATTCGAGGTAGTAGGAGTTTTGCAGGTTTATTACAACATAAAGGACAGGAACAGGACAACCTGCATAGGAATAGGATGGCAGGGCCCAGCAGCGCTGCTGGTGTCAGGATCGGGACAAAGAAAAGGAAAAAGGAATGCCTTTTTTAATAACAGTGCATGAACATATATACATAACGCAAACACATAGCATTACATTGCAGTAGGCGTAGCAGTGGGTGGAGCAGAAGGCGTGACGCGTAGTAGTCGCGAAAGATAAGGGCGAAAGTAGGTGTAACTGGGCGTATACATAGACATGTGATGCAAACGTAACAGAATATGTCATGAATGGGGCGGAAACCATGGAGGGGGCTACCTAAGGAGCCGGGACCTCTAACCTGATGGTGCGCGCAAACTAGCAGTGACGTGTTACTAGGAGAAGCTGGGGGCTATGAACTCTGTGCTAGGAGCAGAGACTGAAGTCTGGAGAGTCAGGGCGACATGTACCTAAACAGTATCTAGTATCTGATGTTTAGAGAACATGTTGATATAAACTAGAAGTCAGGAGGGGAAAGGCTAACTTGATTCTAAGACTGGACCATGCATTATTCTACATGTAGTGCGTGTTGAAGAATATTAAATGACCATTAAATGCAGTATTTCTCTAACGTGGAGACGTGAAGGCTAGACAATGACGGAAACTATTGATGCGATTCAGTAGTTTAGGAATGCAGAGAAGGAGGACTGAACTGATAACTGGAACTATAACATATTCTTGGCAGACTCAGAGGCTGAGCCAGGCTGGACCAGGCACTGCGAGGCAGGAAGTAAGTGAAGGGTCGAGGATACAGGTGGGGGCTGTATCGCTCCTCAGCGAGGCTTCAGGAGACAGGAGCTGAATCTGGTGTCCAGGCCCTTTTGAGGCCTAGAAACGGGGACTTTATAATAGAATAACGTGCACACTGAGAAACGTGGCAACGTAGCTTTACATAGGCCTGATATTCGTAGTATTCACGAGAACTGGAAACTGGCATACTAGAGGTGGACACAACTGTAATTGCGTCATTAATCGGACATGGGGAATGCATATGCATATTTAATCATGCACACATAACATATGATGGATGACACGTAGGGACACAGAACATGGCAAAATTTACTTTTCCACAAGATGGTTTACATATTCCAGGGACATACTGAACAGTCATAAAATGGCTGTTCTCTTGTTTTCAAAAGCATGTGAAAAAATCTATCCATCTGGAGCAGTCTACTGTACGAAAAGAGAGTAAACCGACATTCCCCCATAGTTTATCGTGCAAAATCATGACTGAATCTGTAACGATCTGCGTGAGTGACAATGTTTTTTACTTTTGTAAAAGGATAGCACAAGTTTGAAACATTTGCAAATTGTCACCGAGCCACCCACCACGTTTGCTCTGGAGGTGGAGAGAGATGGGATTGGGGGGCAGCATCTTAGTCTTGCAGTATTTGAGAGCCCTACTGAACAACAACAGATCATGCCAGAGAAGCACTTGCGCACTGGCTCAGGCTCAACCTAAAATATGGGGGAACAATAAAAAACAATGTAGCAAACATAAAAACAGACTCCTGTTTTCCCGACAAGAAGAAGAGAATGTAAGATTCGAGAAGGAGGGGAGGAGGGGCTTTGCGCAAGTGGGATCGCAAGAAGCCCCAGGAACAGACTGTAGCGGGCAAAGGAGAGACTGAATATGGGAGGAGAGAGAGATGCTGCAGACGACGAAACCCCAGACACACACACCAACGCTATGTACTCTGGACTACAACTCCTACCATAAAAATAACAACAAAGAAGTCATCAGGAGTCTACCATGTTTGCCACAGAAGTCAGAGGGACTAAAGAGGTGTCCGGCCCTAGCCACACCCACCTGGGAGCATGGTTCGCCCAGGTTACTGCATATATACGGGGTTGGCGAGGTCATTGGGAGGGAGGGAGTGAAGAAAGGAGAATTTTAGGGGATGGCCCGATTGGTAACTGGTATTCCCATTTCAGTGTTTGAATTGAAGGGTTAGCTGTCATTACTTTTTTTTTCTCTGCATTTATTCAGAAGCTAAAAAGGGGTGTGTACTTACAAAATTATAACAAAAGGAATTGCAGACATTTGTTTTCTAGCTAACGAGAGAGGTTCGAGGGGACAGAAGAAAGAATAGGTAGAACCCCGGCAGTAAGGGAACCCAAGAGTTATCAGAGGAAGAAAAGACCCAGACTGAAGAAACTAATAAGAAGAGAGGTGGAGAAGAAACCTGAGAACAGAGGAGTAATACAAGAGCAAAATTAGGAAAGATAAGATAAAGAAAAGAAGACCAAACCCTGCAGAGAAAAAAGTAGGGTTGAACAGGGAAAACAGGAAGAATATGTACTTACCAGTGGGCTCTGTGTTCTTATCCAAGGCATCTAACCCCTGAAACAGGAGGACCTACCAAGAGGGAAAGTCGGAGTGAGTAAGAGAACGCTACCTGGAAAGAAAATATGTGTAAAACCCAATCCTGACAGAAAAAAATACTTTGAATAAAGAATTTCCTTTTTTGCAATTCTAGCTGAGTCTGTCCACTCTCCCCACACCTTTTAACATGACCATAGTACAGATGTAATTGTTTTAGGTCAAGCCTACAAGAAAGAGAAAGCTGTCTGGTTGCAAAATGCATATTGTGGACTGACCAAGAACATACAGCAGCTTGGAGGCAACTCCATTGCTTACCATTGGTTGGCTTAACTGTCATTCTTATAAATTTGTTTTCTACTCAGTAGAATTCTTTGTGTCAACTCGTCCTTTCCTGGAGAATAGCCTCCTCACAGGCTAATTTGTTGGCTGGTTTCTAAGCTTCCTCTGCTCATTTTTAGGGAATAAACTTGTTTGTTTGTTTACGCACTCCATGAAAATGCGTGTGTTTTTCAGAATGTCTTCCTTATGTGCCTTTTTCCCCTCTCATATTGCTCTCTCTTGCTCGATTGCTTCTCTGCCCACCACACTTCGTTTTGTGATCTCTAGTCTGTGTGCTTCCCCGCTCACCCTACCTCCATTTTGTGGTCTCTCGTCCTTGTGATTGTCTGTCTCCTCTATTTTGCTCTTTGTCGCCCATTTGCCTCTCTGCCCTCCTATGCTCTATTTTGTGATCTATCCTTGGTATGCTTCTCTCCTCCTCCTGTAGTCTGAGTTGGGATCTCTGGGTCTTTTGCTTCTAAGCTACGATCCATGTTGTGATCTCTCATTTGTGTGCTTGTATGCTTCAGGAGCTACATTTTGGATTCTCCAGTCTGTGTGCTTCTCTCCTCCTCCACCATGTTGTGGTCTATTGTCTGCATACTTCTCTGCTCTTTCCCACATTGTGATGTCTTAACCTTGTGCTTCTCTGCTCTCCTCCTCCACCATGTTGCGATCTCATGCCCATTTGCTTCTCTGCTCTCCCTCACTCCGAGTTGTGATCTCTGATCCGTCTGCTTTTCCCTTTAACCCTGTGTCTTTCTCTCCCGCTTGGTTGTCTCCCTACGGTCTCCTTTTTGCACCCAAGATGTCGTGGCCAATGGATCTGCATGGAATACTGCTAGTGGGAGGCCAGCACCATGCGGCACAACCTCGTCGCCACAAACAGTGGGCTGAAGATGTCCCACATAGAGCATTCCTCCGATCATCAGGCAGATGGCTCCTGGCTGAGCAAGCTACAGATGGGGAGGGCTGGCCAAGTTCCCTAACAGCAGTTCCTCATTGGTCAGCAGCTCCACAAATGTAGTTCGTTCACCCAGCTATTCAGTAGGCCCCCTCATTGCGGCCTCTCCCTGCATTGTGTTCTTCGGCACTCTCCAAGTACACAGTGTTTTTATATTGTACTTGTCACACCAGGGAAGGAAGGTGCATTTGGATGTTTTTGTGAGAAAGCATTGCATCCATGTGTAAAAAAAAGTTTCAATAGATCCCCTACACAATAGTTATTTTAAAAATCCATGCTAGCTCTCTTGCTTCAGATGTGCTGGAAACAGCAGGGAACTGGCATCATGTTTGCATTTCCTTACCCTCCTTCAGAGAGGTGCAACTTGATCCAAAATTTGGGAGGTGGAGGTGAGCTATCAAGGTCACCAATGGAGGCGGGGCTACCACTTTAAACAATTGGTCAAGCTATCCTTATCGCCAGTACAAAAAATAGCACTAAAATGTGCATTTCAAATGTATTGGTCAAAGTCAATAAGATTACAACAAACATGTGTTGGTGGATTTATCAATGTTTATAGGCTACTGACAGAGATCTTTAAACTAAAAAGCAGTTTCTATACATTTCAATACAAAGCACTTTAGGACCAGTTTTCACAACGTTTTTTCAAGACAATGAGTCTTTTTGCCAATGCTCCAAAAATCCTTATCTGAAATGACAATGAGTGCATTAAATGTTTTTATTTCCATCTTCAGAAAGGAACTGCTGCCTGACTGTTGACCAAAGTTGTTGCAACATATACTTGTTTGAGGTCGCACACACGTATAGTTCTCAGGATATTGAGCTCAGTGGATTGATGCACCTGATTCCTGGATGTGTGACTGATAAGCTATGGGCATGATTCCTAATTCTTCTTCAATTCCTCCTGGGATTTAGTAAGTGGATGACAATCAGTTGACGATTACCAGTTAATTACTTTGTCAGGATTCTGCTCTACCCAAAAACAAAATACAGTAATAAAATTGCATCCTATGTTGAGCAATTCTCAAATGAGATGACTGAGCTACATCTGTACAGGAAGCCACTAGGCTTAAAGAGCTGGCAAAAAGGTAGCTGCTTGAAATAATTTTCCATGAATGGTGGTCTAACATGCAAGGAATACAGCCCTTCCTTCAATCTCCAGGCCACATAGAATCTCTGTCTGATGTGCTGTGTCCTGCAAAGAAGTCATCCAACAGAAAAATAAATCATGCCTCTTAATGGTTATCCCTAAATGTCTATACTAGTTATAAGAATTTGCCTGGCCTAGTTAGCGAAAGGGACACCCTTGAATGAGGCACAAGAGAAACGCAGGCAGACAGCATGGTTATCAATTTGTCATTGTAACACTGGGACAAGTAGTGCACAAAGTAGTGTTTTCATTGAAAATCTATTATACACAATATCTGAGTTGTGTCAAAAATGTATGTCTCCTCAAGGCGTAACACTGGAAAGACTTTAAAAAGTTGCCACATGTTTTCACCTTAGCATGTATGGTGCACTATACAGCAGATGTATAAATGGGGAAAAGTATTAAAGAATATTTTTTGAACTGGAAGGGCTCCTTTCCAGTAAAAAAATCTATGCTTGTCATCACACATATACCCTTGAACTATGGTGCACTTGTCGATATGCAGCCTCAAGTGCGCCTGCTCAGGGAGAGTGTGAAAACGTGCCATAATGTAGTAGATATGGTACTGTTCTGCTCTCTCTTTTCCTGAACGCGGAAAAAGAAACATTGATTGCTGCCTTGAGTTATGTTAAAAATGTGTAAATCTGTCCGGTAGTGTTTAACATAAAAAAGTGAGCAAAAAATATATATGTTTAGTAATACGCAGTCAGATATACCTCGTGAAAGCTTTTTTTAAAATTCTATTACAGCTTTGCACTCCAAAGCTGAAGCATCCTTGCATTAACTCTCAAACAGAATTACAATTTGGCACCAGGAAGTCTCAAATTACTCCATCAATTAGAGCAATATACTGGCTCCCAAGCAGCCATTAGATTTGCTGATTAATCAATTGCATACATTTACATTTCTTTCAGGTAGTGGGGATCCTGAGAAGAAGGTGTGTTTCTTCTTTCCCTGTCTGCCTCTCCCTTAATTTCACAGAACCGGAGAACCCCCCTCTTCTCTTTCAGACTCATCCAAGGTTTGGCATTCCTTTTTTTTTATTTATTATTATTGGAAATCAGACATATTTATATAAACATGATATACAGCTATTACATTGGTTTACCAACAACTACAATGGCCACATTAAAACGTTCCAGTTTTTAGCATCTGATATTCACACATTTACACCTTACAAGTATTTATATAGTGATATTGCACTACTATTTTCTATCAATATTGGTGGTCTCCCTGCCTAAATAGCAGACATTATTAAAATACATATTACTTCTTATTAAAATGTATACATATTTAACCAAAGCTTTGCCTAGCATGCTTTGCCATCGATGATATTAGGGGTTCCCAAATACTCAAACCTTTTCTCATGGTCTTAAGCCTTTACATTTATATCAAGAGATTTACTGGCGGCCAATATATACTAGCCTATATAGCCATTGAAGAAATGTTGGGGGATCCTGGTCCTTCCATGCTGTGCCAATCAGCAAGCGTGTGACTGCTAATGTTAGAAACACAAAATCTCTCTGTAATAAATCTAGCTGCACCCGGTTGTTATACCCCAGTAGCAGCATAGTTGAAGAATTTGTTATCTTTTTATTCAAATACTGAAGCCAGAAAGTCTCTATCCCCTCTTTTAACATGTCCAGCTTTCCACAAGAATAAAACATGTGTATACTATCAACCGGACCAGTCTGACACCTCAGACATTCATCCGTCTGTCTCTTTCCCCACCCAAAGAGTTTGGCAGGTGTATAGTAAAGATTATATACAGTTTTGTATTGTTGAGCTTTGAGTTTAGCTGACAAAAACACTTTAACCCTGATCTCCAATATCGTATGGATATCCACCTCCCCATCACCGAGTTTATCCATCCAATTTGTTTCTATTTTATCTATATCGTCTGGTATAATCTTCAACAGTTCTTGATAAAAGTCCTTAGTTTTATTTTCCAAACTACTCATAATCTTCCAAATTTTAATTGGCTCCATATTGATAAGGTCCTTAGAGACTCCTCTTATACAGTTCCGTATTTGCAGGTATTTAAAACAAGAGTCTCCTTGTAAACCAAACCGTTGAAATAATTCTACAAAAGCCACTAGTTCCTGGTTAGCATATACATCTGCCACTGAGACAATCCCCATCTGCTCCCATTTCTTAGCCATAACATCGCATAGTGCTGATGGCAAAAAGTCTGATGCCAGAGTGAGGTATACTTATTATATCTACTAATTTTACAAAATTTCTCCGTCCTTTTCAAACCTTCATAGCACTCACAATACATATATAACCTTTTTTTTATAGTAGTTCAAATCTCTCTGTCGTTGAAGAAGCCCTACTGCAACTTCCCCTATAGCCAACTTCTAAATAGTAGGTAGCGGCGGGCTACCCGCCCTTCCATTATCAAAAAAAGTAGAGGCTATCTAGTTGTTGTAAAGCAGTAGCCCAATAATATAACTGTAAGTTGGGGGCACCCCACCCCCCACGCTCCTTTGGCAGGGTCAAGTATTTGAATGCTCGACGTATCTTCTGATGGCCCCAGATAAATTTAGAAAGCATACCATCAATTTTACGTATTTTACTGGCAGCTAGTTCCAAAGGTATAGCCCGAAATAGGTACAACACTTTTGGGAATATCTTCATTTTAACTACATTGACCCTACCAATTATTGTGAAGTGGAGATGATCTATACGCCTCTGTTCCCTGTTTATTAATACCACTAATGGATCGATATTTATCGCCCAGAGGTTACCTATTTTAGCAGTTAGATTAACCCCTAGGTATGTAACTACCTCAGTTACACAAGGATCTTGTAACAAACATTGGGAGGAACAGATGATTTGTATTTTAGTTTTATTTAACCCCTTCCATGCTCATGACGAGCTCAGCTCCTCATGCAGTACACTGCTTGTGTGCTCATGACGAGCTGAGCTCGTCATGAACAATGGTAAATAAGGATCTGCAGCACAGAGGATGAATTCCTGCAGCATTGATAGTGTTAAGAGATATCCAGATTTCCTCGCAAATTTTTCTGCCATCTTCTCTATTTCCGTAATTGCCACCCGGGGTGCTGATGTTACTATCGCAATGTCATCTGCATATGTGAGAATCTTCGGCTCATAACCTTGTGTTACAACCGGTTTAATTAGTTGATTAGTCAAAAATTGAACAATGAATGGATCTAATTAAAATGCAAAAAAAATAGTAGAGCAGGGACACCCTTGACTTTTTCCTCTTGCGATCTCAATCCTCCTGGACGTATGGCCCATTATTTGTATCTGTGCATGTGGTTTATATTACATGGCTTGAACTGCCCTCAGGAACCCCGGCCGAAATCTCTCTCAATCAAGATAACCCACAGATATTGCCAGGTCACCGGATCAAAGGCCTTTTCTGCGCCCAGTAGGACCACAGCCACCTCTCTAGCCTCTACCTCTGTGATGTCCAGTACTGAGATAACTCACCTTGTGTGGTCTGTAGTACCCCTACCAGGGACAAAGCCATGTTGCCAAGGTGAAATAAGTGCCTAAGTCCTTTGCAATAGGGTGGCAAATCTCTCCCCATCTCAAGGACAATTGTCCCTTTTGCCAGTTTAGTGGGAGAAGGGTGGGGAGGGTGGGTGGTGGAGGTGGATACAGGGGTTGAAGGGGGTTGCTGGCTACTGGTGTTACGGGGAGTGTGAGGGGGGAACGAAGGTGGGGTGGGATTGGTGGATAAGCAGAAAAAAGGAAGTCAGACATATGTATATATAATGGAAGGAATTGGAATGTGACCCAAGTTCAGCAAGTTCAGCAATGGCCAGTCAAGCTACAAACACTTTTAAGCTATGGATAAATACAGGCTGTGTTCATCCAATGTTGGTGGTCTAAATGATAAAAAAAGAGACATGGTTTTTGAGATAATCAGAACGCTCAGCCCAGATGTGATTTGCTTACAAGAAACACATATTCCCTGGTGCAATAAAGCTTTTCTTGAGATTAGGGGGTATAGCTTAGTGATAGGCTCTTCCCAAACAACCATGATCAGAGGGGTGGCCATTTATATAAGGCAACGGAGTGGAATGGCTGTGTGTGCAATAGCTGATAAGTGGGGCCGCTGGGCAATAGCAGAGCTATCCATCGGATTGACGGTGTTGAATGTGTATGGATCTAATCTGGATGATCCAAGTATGTGGGAAGAATTAGAAATTGAGCTAGCCAATTGGCCCCGATCTCTGATAGTATGTGGGGATTTGAATATACATCTGGATGGAGGTAGCACCCTAAGCCCGCTTTATGTAGGGAGGAAGCCCAAAGTGTATAGGGCAGTGAGTGCTCTTAAAGGTCGATGTTTGGGCAGAAAAACAGCAAAAAGATTAAGCATGGGCGGATCTAGCGGATCTCGCATACGCGAATTTGCGTATTTACGGATTCGCAATCCGCAAAATCCGCGAACTCTCGCGGATTTGCGGATTTTTGTGTTTTTTGTGTTCGCGAGGATTTGTGGACCAGTTCGCAATTGCGAACTTACTTGTCGGCTCGCAACGGCCGCGACTATGTTGTTTCTACGTCTGGTTTATCATCACAGGTTCACAGCACCCTCTGTTTCACCACTGCCACCCTCTGGTACACCCATGCCACCCTCTGGTACATCCTCACTGCCACCCATTAGGTTTGTTTATCACTGTAGATTATGGGGGTGAAAAAAAGCAAGGACACATGCCCTGCTTCAACTGCCATGAATTAATTTGGGGTTGATTAATGTGTCAGTGATTTTGAAACTTCCAGTCTGGCTGGCACCTGCTTCCTTCCTTATCTGTAATTTGCTTTCTGTTGCAGTGAAAGCAAGCGCACCTGCCCTTCTTCAACTGCCATGAATTAATTTGGGGTTGATTAATGTGTCAGTAATTTTGAAACTTCCAGTCTGGCTGGCACCTGCTTCCTTCCTTATCTGTAATTTGCTTTCTGTTGCAGTGCAATTTTTTTTCACATGACCTTTATGTTCTACTTGTAGCTATTCTATGAGCCTGCTGTTTGGGTCATAGCAGGGTCATAGAATAGTTGCAAATAGGCAACTGAACTCTGGAGGGGCCCCTCAGGAAGCATTAGAGTGAATGGTTACTAATGTTAAGTTTGAACTTTTGCACCTGCTGATTGCTTTCAGTTTTGCAAAAATCGTTTTCCTGCAATTTCGCGCGATTTGCGGGGCGCGAATCCGTGCGAGATCGATTTCGGAAGCCGCGAATTCGTGCGAATACACTATTTTTTTTTGCGGCGTGTATGTTCGCGTGATTTTGTGCATGTTCGCAAGGCGCTTGTAGCAATACGTTTGCGAAGTTACCCTAGCGGTCGTACACGGGCGCGGCCATCTTGTTTGCGTGACGTAATTCCGTTTCCACCCGCTATGTGTAATCTCGCAAAGTGTGCGGCTCGCTAGTACAATTTCGCGCGTGATCGCGAGGAAAATCTCGCGCGAACTTACCCACGCGGTCGTCAACGGGCGCGGCCATCTTGTTTCTCATTCATTGCTATGGTTCTGGGCATGCTTTTTGTATCCTCTCTGAATCTCTGCCATCCTTTGCTTGTTTGAAGTTTTTTTGAGCTATTTTACTTATTTTCTATCCCTCTATTTTTCTAGCTCTATATTTTTGTGTTTTCTGCTACTTTTTGTTAATTTTAAACTACTTTTTTAAACTCTTTTCTTTTCTTCTTCCCTATTCTATTTCTTCTTTATTATTTAACTTCATTTCTGCCCAGACCATGGTAAAGGGAGCCGGGAAGCATCCTGAGAAGGGGAAGGGTCCCGCACCCCGTGCCCGGCTCCCGTGCGGGCGTTTGAGGGGGGAGACAGTGACAGCCCGGGAGATTTTTAGTGCAGAGGAGGTGGCCGCACTAATATTCCACGTCCAGCGCCGCCTCCCCAAGACCATCCTGGGAGGCGGCAAGATCGCAACCGGCTACGGCATCCGGGAGCGCCGGAAGCGGTCGGAGAAGGTGTGCCGGGCCATGTTTAAACTCTCTGGGGTCCGGCGCACTTATAACCAGGCCACCCACCGCTGGACGGATGTCATGGACCGGGAACACAACTTGCTGGACGGGCTCGGCGTAGAGGTCCCCGGGCTTGGTGAGTAGTAGTAGCTATTTCTAGCTATTTCATCACTACTCTGTTTTATCCGGCTCTGTTATTTGCAAATCTTTATTCTTTACCAAGAGCAATAATGCTGCCGATTACATTGTAGGTAAATTATATTTCAAAATCTTCTATGCATTTCAGGTGCACTGCTCTCCTTCTCAGTAGCCTTGCTACTATGCTTATTTCTTTTGTATTTTGTGTTCATTTCATTGGCCTGCTAAATTATGTATGAGTGTAGTGTAAAGAACTGCGTAATGCTAGACACTAAGGGTCATATTTTCAATTACCGGCGCATCCCTGCAAAGTAGCAGGGATGCGGCAGTAATTGTGCGCCATGCCACCACCACCACCCATGGGCCCAAAACGTCACAGAAGCCTTACGCATCTGTGCCGTAAAGGCGGCGCATTGCTGTAGTTGCGTGCCAACGATGGCGCAGCTCCAGCAATGCTCTGGGGTGCCCTATCTCCCCAATGCTGCATCAAGCCGTACGTCGGCTTCAAGCAGGCGCAGGGTTTCAGTCACGCATCATTGTCCTAAAAGTGACTGATTGACATCTTGTAGATTTCCCTCAGCCACTTTTAGGATTCGTTCCTGCGCAGGAATGCCCTCCCTTGCGCTGGAACGCCCCCTGATGGCCTCCTGACGGACTGCTGCCTGCCAGGCCTAGGCAAACCTTTTTAGTAGTCTGTTTAGTGAGTTACATAGGAACTTTCAAAGTCAACGGTCCGCAAATCAGGCAATACGAATAACGTAGTAGTATACCACATGAGATTGGTCAATATATCCCGTGGAATAGTTGTCTATCTATTTGCTATTTCGCCAAAATATTTTGTTATTGTTCTTTTGAAATGTTTGATTTGGTTGACAAATATCATCCATGTTTTCTGGTCTTTCTTTCTTTCATGTTGTACATCAGCTTCCCCCAGGGGCAAGAGGACACAGGAGGAGGAGGAGGGTGCTGTTCAGGAAGATGCAGGCCAGGATCGGGCAGGCGAGGGCTCCTTTGCTGGCCCCAGTAAGTTTTAATTTTAATATAGAGTACCTATTTTTTCCTAGCGTTCCTCATTCGATTTTTTCTAAATCGTCTTTGATCTTCTTGTAGACTGGATCTAAAATCTTATCCTGCCTCGACTATGACTCCCTGTGGTATTACTAGATTATTCTTATTAGTCTGTCTGTGTAGCTAACTAAGATTGCCCATTTGGCAATTCCATTGGACTCCCATTCTAGTCAGCAATAGCTCTATGCACTGAGTGCAGTCCTCTGGGATTGTCCATAATGTCTTTTCAAGTCTTCTAAATGTTTATGCTTTGACAATTGCCAACAATAAAAAGGTGAATGACCACCAAGAAAGAATAACATACTACTTTACTTTTGGTTTGGATAGGAGGACAAACCATTCTACTACTGTTGCAGGGACAAATCTGCACAAACCGAACTATGAACACTAAATAGTGCATTGTTTATCAATTTAAATAGGCGCAGGTAGACTTTCTTTCGACATACCTCAGTGATATCAGACTTTGAAGAACCCCCAATCTCCTTACTGACTAGATAGTGTGGCCGAGTCATTTAGCTCCCAAAGTCACCGATGATTGATCCCCAATGATGATTAGATTATCCAACGCAGGACAAGAGTACGGAGTCAGAGTCAAGAAGTGTCAGAGGCACTCATGCTTGCAAAAATTCCAAAACCTTTAGCTCATCCACTGTAGTCTGGAGGACCAAAAACCACAGAGTCTATTTAAGTTTAAAAGCTTTATTAAAAGTAAACACATTTATGAAAATCAACTTTGTCATAAAAGTAAACGTTTAACTGAAAATGGAAAAGTGCTTAGTGCTAACGATTAATTGGACACATTTCTTGTGGTCGAGCTGAGCTCTCACCTGGTTTGAACTTGAGCTTGACCCTGATCGTGTTCTTAGAAGTCAAGCTTCTGTTAGGAGAAAAAGTGGTGTGTGTTAAAAATAAAAAGCAACTAAAGCAAGCATTCATCAGTTGTGCCAAAAAGTGCAGCAAGACAACAGCCTTCCCTGGAAAAAGGGACATTTTTACTTTAGAGTAGACAGTTACAAATTATTACATTGTCTTTCGTTTTTTTACATTTCTTTATTCCTCCTAGACCAAATATTATATACTAGTGAGTGGTGTATTCTAACATTCTTAAATGTCCTTTGTAGGTGTAACATCTGGTGGCGGGGCCAGCGCGGAGGTGGTGGTGTTGGACGAGGACTCTGGGGAGGATGCGGTGCAAGTGCCGGACGTTCCTGTGAGGGTTCACACGGTGGTGGCGGGAAGAGGTAAGCTATATATTCCTTACTTATTGAGATTGAAGACTGCATAGTGTGCTTTCTGCACGGGTGTATTATAAATCAACCAGGTAGTAGCCTCCTCTAAATGTACTTCGACTTAGCTGTGAAGTTTTTGGTGAGAAGAATCTCAATAAGATCTTAGATGAACTGGATGGAAGTGATGAACGAAAAGCGAAAGAAGGGTGTAAGTAAGTGTGGAAGGACGAGAAATTTTATGATGGCTGGCAAAGAAGAATGATATGTGTTTGCTTGGTCCCCGAGGTGGCTGGGAAGGAAAGAATATGGTATGGTGCATGGCTGGGTCAATGATGAAGCAAGGATGGGTGGAAGGAGAACAGCCTGGGTGGGTGAAACAGAAACTGTATGTGTGCATATACTTTGAACGGATGGATGCCTGGAGCATGGTATTATCTGACTCTTAGATAGCATATGTGTATCTAGAGAGAGTAGATGGTCACTGGATGAACTAAGTGTTACCTTGAAGAGCATGTAACAACGCACCCGCACGTCCGTTCCAGTGTAGGGAAGGCAAGGAAAAGAAGTTGTAAATTTTTCCAAAAACTACCATGAATAGTAGCAGTAGTTTGTATTGCAACTGCAAGCACAGCATATATCCGGTTATTACGGTGGACACTCCGTACCTCTCTTAATAACTTTAGTTTAGTAGTAGTACGTCATTCATGTGTGGGTGTATCACTGTTCACTCAATAATAAGCAAAGCACCTAAAGTCATCCCATATGTCATCAAATACATCCCATGTGAAGTGATAGATAATCAAATTATTTAGCTTCTTCATTTTCCTTTTCTAGTACTCATTTGCACTGTAGGGTGAAAGCTAAATTAATTAAGCAGTAGCCCTTGTAACAGAGTATTCTCAGTGCCACCCGTAATAGAAAAGTAAGAGCTTCACCACCTGCATGTACTGGACCGGTACAGTAATGCAAGTCTGTCTCACTCATCATGGTGTGCGTCTGTTTTTCTTGGGAGCAAGTTCACTGCGCTGGCATTATGCCGGCTTGCATAAGATAACGTATCAATTTTCCTAAACAAGAGAGAAGAAGAAGAATAAGACTGGTGTACTGTCATAGTCGACTGTAATGGAAGTCCATAGTGGTCATAGAATTTGTTCCTTAAACTCCCACTAATGTTAGAGCAAGGATGAAGAAGTCGGAGGTTAGATAGATACTGTCCTCAATAGTTATGTACTGTGCTTTCAATTTGCTACTTGTACTGTGACACAACATTCTGCTCAATCACTTTGTGTTATTAATGTTAAGGAGCATTGGTTACAGACTATGTCTTTCTTTCTTCATATAGTTGCTCCTTCCAAATCAAATCGACCATCACGGAGGGAGCAGGCTCGAATGGCCCGGCAACGGAGGCTGGATGCCACTGTCGCCGAATATCGGCGGCTGGTGGCCCTGGAGGAGGAGGACACGCAGTCAACCGGTGGAACCACAACATCCTCCACTGGGACAGCTGCATCCTCCTCCGTGCCCCCACGGGCTGCCAGCCAGCGCAGTGCTCCAGCGGTACGGAGCCGGGCTACCGAAGCCAACCGCCACCGCCAAGCAGCAAAGACACCAGCTGCCCCCCACAGGAGTTGCAAGGCACGCCAGCGCCGCTTAGGACTCAGAGTGTCCTACCTGGAGCAGGAGGTCCTTAGCTACAAGAACTTGGTGGAGGGCCTCCGCTTCGACCATGCCACCCTCCGCAAGGAGTATGATGCCCTGGCCGCTAAATTCAACAGCACCCTCCCGTAGTGTAGTGTCCCTTGCCCTTTTTTTAGAGACTTTTGGGGGGTGGGATTTGGGAGTTGGGTTCTTTTTGGGACTTTTGAAAGACAATCGTTGGGGTTAGGGAGGGTCTTGAGGGAGATTATTTTGTTAGGGCTACATAAATATACTTTTTTAAACTTTATCTGACCATACCTGTTTTTTGCTGCTTTTGAGTCTGGTGGGTGGGGGTTTAACAGTAAGTTTGTTTTCCTGAAGAGTCCTAGGACTTTAGTAGTACTACCGTCAATCTCTCGTCTAGTCCTAATACTCCATTATACTACCTCCCACCAAACGCTTATCTTACCTGGAATTTGTGTTTGAAAGTAGGGCTAGGCCCAGGGCTGGCTCCACGGGAAATGGGGATTAAGGTTGGCAATCCTGGGCGGATGAAATGTCCTCATTGCGGTGGTACTAGTGGTGTGACACAGTGGCAGTTGCATGGAAAAAAAGAAAATGAAACCTGGTTTGTCCTTACTGTAGCATTACAACGGTTACGGTACGATAGAGAATATAGCAGGTGACAGTACACTAGAACAGTGCCACAATGTAGCCTAACAAATGGTAAAGTATTGCAAGTATAACTAGTACTTGCGTTGAATTTATTTGACATTGGCTCCTACTACTACAAGAAATAGTACTGAAGCTGAGTAAGTCTAGAATATATCCTCAGATTCCTTCACCAGCCTGTTGCTATGACCTTATCCTCCCCAGCAAGTGTGTGGAATTATTGATGTCATTTAGTCACACATCAAGCAAAACCACACAGCCCGGGGGAAGAGGGTTAGGGTTTGAAAAATGGATGGGAATGGGGGTTTCTTTTTGGGTAGGTTTTGTTGAGAGAAGAAAAAAAAAGCACAGCATGGACAAACAATAATTGAAGATAAAGAAATCTTTGGGTACAAAGCTAACCACAAATCGTTTAAGTGACAATAAAGGAAGTGCATGCCCTACTGCATGCATTGTTACTGAAAAGTAAGTAGTACTAGAATGCGACAGTACAGGGCTGCAGCGTTTTCACTAGCCTATCTCTGCACTCAGAGAAACACTTCTTACATTACATTAGGTTTAAAAATAAGCCGAAGTAAAACCTATAGAATGGCTGTAGGGATCAATTTAGAAGCAGAGAGAGATCCAAGAAATGCAGTCACACTCATAAAAGAAAACAATGGATACTGTATCTGTATGTTGTTGTTGGAGTTGTCCTGTTGAATTTGGTAAGTAAGTTGCATGCAGCAAACAATTCCTCTTATTAGCGGCACTCCTCCATTCCAGCTGACGCTTCGTTCATCAATGTTGGTGACCACTGACAGAAGACACCCTGTCCACTGCCTGCCTGGCGGATGTTGAATTGCGGCTCGTTAATGTGAAGCCTGACTCCATCTTTTTCCCCCATTGCACAGACTGAAACCCGGCCTGTAATTATTGAACGGAAAACAGTAAGTGCTATTACAATACCACTGATAAATAAATATAAGGTATGTACGCTGTGTTGTCCAATTAGTCACACTTTGATTTTCGTAATAGACAGTACAATATTTTGGAAAGTGCGTAGTCTGTCTGAGTCACCTTTTGAAGGATAAATAAGTATGGCCAAATTAATTTAGAGGATCTTTCCCCTCAAGCTAGGTGTGCTGTAAACTGTGTTTTAGAACAAAATTAGACCTTCCAAGGAATGCCCCAAGACCCGCCAACCCACCCGCAAAAAAGCACGACAACACCCCCAAACAGCCAAAAAGTAAAATCTCATACTTACAATATCGCTCGGCCTTCGGTCCAAACGCGCTGTGCATCTAGGTCATCATCATAACTAAGCATGGGCGGATTTTGAGGATTCGCAATCCGTGAATTTGCGGATTTGCGTATTTGCGGATTGTGAAAATCTGCAAATTCCGCGAATTCTCGCGGATTTGCGGATTTTTTTGGGGGGGTGTTCGCACGGGTTTCTGCAAGTTCGTGAGGGTTTTGCGAACTTACTTGTCGGGTCGCGGTTTTGCGAACTTGTTGTTTCTACGTGCCCAGCCTGTTTGCAAGGCTTTCTTCATCACTGCCACCCTCTGTCACCACTGGCACTCTCTTTGGTCACCCATGCCACCCTCTGGCTCACCCATGTCACCCTCTGTGTCATCACAGCACCCTCTGGTTCACCAGTGTACATTATTGGGGCAAAGCAAAGCACTGCCATCCTCTGTCAACACTGGCACTCTGGTTCACCCATGCCACCCTCTGGCTGGCACACCCATGCCACCCTCTGTGTCATCACAACACCCTCTGATTGACCAGTGAGTGTACATTATTGAGGCAAAGCAAAGCACACCTGCTAAGTGCTTTAAGTTATGCAAACCACAACACCTGCCCTGCCTCAACTGACATTAATGAAGGCTGGCACCTGCTTGTCTGCTCCCTTTCCTTTTTGTTGCATTGTAAATTTTTTTTAACAGAATGCAATGGCATACTTGTAACTATTCTGTGACTGTCAGAGCAGGGTCACACAATAGTTGCAAGTAGGCAACCGGATTCTGGAGGGCCCCTTCAGGAAGCACTACAGGGAAATGGTTACAAATGATGAGCTCGAACTTTTGCACCTGCTCGTTGGTTTTGCTTTTGCAAAACTCGTTTTTCGGTAATTTCGCCCTATTCGCGAGGCGCGACGTCGTGCGAAATCGATCGTGTAAGCCGCGAACTCGTGCGAGTTACCCCAAGGTTGAGTACGGGCGCCGCCATTTGGTTTGCGTGACGTATTTCCGTTTCCGCCCGCTATGTGTAATCTCGCGCGATGAGCGCCTTGCGAATACAAGTTCACACGAGTTCGCGAGAGAAATCGCGTGCGAACTTACTTACACGCACGTGTTCGGGCGGCCATCTTGTTTTTCATTCATTCCTATGTGTCTGGGCATGGTGTTTCTATCCTCTGTATATCTCTGCCATCCTTTGCTTGTTTTATTTATTTTTTGATCTATTAAACTTTTTTTCTATCCCTCTTGTTTTCTAGGTCTATATTTTTGTGTTTTAGTCTACTTTTGTTTACTTTTCAACTACTTTTTTAAACTTTTATTTCCTTCTTCTCTACTCTTATTCTTTTTCATTTTATCTCCTTACCTGCCCAGAACATGGTGAAGACTAAGAGTAAGACAGCTGTCAAGCTGGCCAAGACGGGCACCGCAGCCCGTGCCCGTCTCCCGTGTGGCCGCTTGAGGGCGGAAATGGTGGTGCCCCGGGAGATCTTCAGCCCTGAGGAGGTGGGCTCACTGGTTTATTATGTGCAGCGCCGTCTCCCCAGGACCATCGCGGCAGGCGGCAGGATCGCTGCCGGTTACACCAACAGCCAGGAGCGTCGGAAGCGGTGGGGGCAGGTGTGCCGGGCCCTTTTTAACATCACGGGGGTCCAGCGCACCTATAATCAGGTGACCCACCGCTGGACCGATATCCTGGACCGGGAGCACGACCTGCTCGACCTGCTGGGAGTGGAGGTCCCCGGGCTTGGTGAGTAGTAGTAGCAATTTTTTCATCACTCGTCACTACTCTGTTTTTTCTCCTGCTCTGTGTGTTATATAATATTGCAAATGTTTGCTTTAACTTTTTTACAAAGAGCAATAATGCTGCTGATTACATTGATAGGACAGGTAAATTAATATTTCAACATCTTCTGTGCATTTCAGGTGCACTGCTCTCCTTCTCTGTGGCGGTGCCACTGCTTATTTGTTTTCTATTTTGTGTTCATTTATTTGGGCTGAGTAATGTATGAGTGTACTTTACAGAACTGCGTAATGCTAGACACAAAGGGGCAGATTTACAAGCCCCTTGCGCCACGTTTACGCTGCCTTACCTGACGCACAGCGACGTAAACGTGGCGCATCCCTGCGAGTCATGTACAACGTGATGCATCTAGGGAGATGCGCCACGTTAAGACCTGGGCCTGCGCCACAATTGGAGCGTTCCCACGCACGGGGAGGGGGGGCAAGGGGTGGGTGGCGGTCAGGCAGATGTGCGCCTCGCAAAAGTGCCTGCGTGAAATCTACAAGATTTAACACAGGCACTTCCGCGACGCTGCTACGTCAATTCTTTATGCCTGCTTGCTTGAAGCAGGCGTAAGGACTGATGCGGTATGTTGAGTATTGGTCAGCCCTGAGCATTGCTAGAGTTGCATCGCGCCTGCGACGCGACTCTAGAAATGCACCCCTCTTTCGTCACGAAATGCGTCACGCATCTGCCTACCCTTGCGCCAGGGTTTGCCGCATTGTAATTGCGGCGCATCTGCCGTGACGCAAGGTTAGTTTTGCGTTACGCATTTGTTCTGGTGCACATCTGGAGGTGTCCAGCTCAGAACTCGTAAGTATGCCCCTAAGTGTCAGATTAGCAATTACCTGCGCATCCCTGCAAAGTGTGAGGCATGCCAGCACCACCCATGGTGCGCCGTATTTTCAATGCGGCACGCCATGGTGCCAAAACGTCACCGAAGCGTTACGCATCGGTGCCGTAAAGGCGGCTCATTGATGGAGTTGCGTTGCAACGATGGCGCAGCTCCAGCAATGCTGCGTCAAGCCGTAAGTCTGCTTCATGCAGGCGCAGGGTTTCAGTGACGCATCATTGTCCTAAATGACTGATTGAAATTTTATCTATTCCCCATAGCCACTTTTAGCATGCGTTCCTGCGCAGGAACGCCCTCCCTTGCGCTGGAACGCTCCCTTATGGCGCAGGGCTTCAGAATGGGATGCATCTCCCATATGCGTCACGTTGTTAATATACGCCACACCATGGCGCCTCTCTTGTTGTGGCGCTGCGTCACAAAAGTGACGCAAGAACGGAGCAAAAGAGCTGCAAGGGGCTTGTAAATCTGCCCCTAGAGTAGAGGCTCAGGTGCAGTCCTTCCTTTGTAGCCCTCTTTTTGGCTGAAATAGTTGGTTCTTGTTCTTTCTAAATGTTTGATTTGGTTGACAAGGACATCGACAAGCAGCAATCATCAATTTTTTCTGTTCTTTCTTTCATGTTGTACGTCAGGTCCGCCCAGGGGCAAGCGGACAGAAACAGTGGATGCAGTGGCTCCAAAGGAGGAGGATGCAGGCCAGGGCGGCGAGTGCTCCTTTGCTGGCCCCAGTAAGTTTTCATTTAAATATAGAGGACCTATTGTTGTCCAAGCGTTCCTAATTAAATTTTTTCGAAACAGTGTTTAGATAGGAGCAAAATCAATAATACTACTGTTGCAGTGACAATTCTCCACAAACCAAACTATGGACACCAAAGACCAGAGTCATAATATTTCAGAGTGGTGTGTTTGGCACACTGTATAAACCTGGTAGTGTGAGCGGCACGGACTCCTCCTTGCAAAAATTACAAACCTTTCGCTCAGTCACTCTAGTCTGGAGGACCAAAAACCACAGAGTCTATTCAAGTTTAAAAGCTTTAGTAAAAGTAAAAGTAAACACATTTATTAAAATAAAGTTAGCTGGAAAAGGAAAAGTGCTTTGTGCTGAGTTGATGAGTAATGTAACACATTTCTTGTGGTCGAGCCGAGCTTTCACCTGGTTTAGTTGATGTTGCTCTTGTCTGTAGAAGTCCAGCGTCTGTCTGTTCAGAGAAAAATGATGTGTGTTAAAATTAAGCAAGCATTCATCAATTGTGACAAAAAAAAGCAGCAAGACAACAGCCTTCCCTGGAAGGAGGGAGATTTTTACTTTAGACTAGAGTAGACAGTCAATTATTTTTTCTGTTGTTTTCAAATTTCTTCATTCCTAAACCAAATACTAGTGAGTGGTGTAATCTAACAGTCTTAAATATATTTTTTAGGTGGAACATCTGGTGGCGGGGCCAGCTCGGACGTGATCGTGATCGACTCCGAGTCTGAGGACTACTCTGTGGAGGATGCGGCGCCAGAGGACAATCAGACTGTGAGGAAGCAGGCAGTGGTGGTGGCGAGTACAGGTAAGCTGGATCATGGTACTATCTGACTCTTAGATAGCATATGATGTGTATCCAGTGCTGGCCCAGTGACAAATTACAATATGGTAATTACAGCAGGCTGGGACCGACAGACAGATAGAGGCAGAGAGAGAGGAAGACAGAAGGAGAGAGAGAGAGAGGGAGGGAGCCAGAGGGAGGGTGAGGGAGGGAGACAGAGAGAGAGAGACAGCGAGGTAGAGGGAGACACAGGGAGACAGAAAGAGGGAGACAGAGAGAGAGAGAGAGAGAGAGAGAGGGAAACAGACATATCGCCTGGGCCTGGTGCAGATGATACGGTTGCTGGTGTGGTTAACGGCTCAGAGGAAAAGTCACTCACTTCTGCCAGATCTCTTTCATATGAAAGAGCACCAAACCATAAGCGCCCCACCTTGCCCCTCCATGCAGACGCCCATGATACTGGCCTGAATAGATTTGTACTGCGCTGGCTAGTTGCTAGTTGTACTGTGACACAACTTCCTGCTGAATCATTTTGTGTTAATCATATTTTTAAAGAGCATTGGTTACAGATTATGTCTTTCTTTCTTCATATAGTTGGTAATACTAAAACTGCAAAACCGAGCAGGAGTATGCTGGCTGTACTGGCCCGGCAACGGAGGCTGGATGCCACTGTTGCGCAATATCGCCGGCTGGTGGAAATGGAGGGGGACGACACGCACTCAAGTGCATCAAATGTAACATCTTCTGCATCCTCCTCCGTGACCCCACGTTCTGCCGCTAAGCGCAGTGCTCCAGCCAACCAGAGCCGTGCTGGAAGACGCCACCGCCGAGCAGCAAAGGCTGCACCTCCTCACAGTACTGTAAAGGCTCGTTTGCACCGTGCACTCCGCAGAGTGTCCAACCTGGAGGCGGAGGTCAAGAAATGGCAGGAGTACCAAAAGGTGATGGAGGGCCTCCGTTTAGATCACGTCATGCCCCGGGAGGAGTACGATGCCCTGGCCCTAAGGCATGATGCCCTGGAGGCCAAAGTGAACAACCTGCATCCGTAGAGTGTCCCTTGCCCCTTTTTTAGAGACTTTTGGGGGGTGGGAATTGGGAGTTGGGTTTTTTGGGGATTTTTGATGGACTATTTATTTGGGGTTAGGGAGGGTCTTGCGGGAGATTATTTTGTTAGGGATATAAATATACTTTTTCAAACTTTATCTGAGCATACCTGTTTTTTACTACTTTTGAGCCTGGTGGGTGGTGGTTTTGTAGTAAGTTCGTTTTACTGAACACTGTCATCGTGTTGGTTCACGTGTAATAGGCCAAATGTTTTCCAAAGTAAATGCCTGTCACAGAGTTTGTTAATTCAAGAGCCCTAGGACTTTACTGCTAGTACCACTGTCACTCTCTCGCCTCTCCGAATACTCCATTATACTACCTCCCATCCAAACGCTTACCTTACCTGTAATTTGTGTTTGAGGGCTGGCTCCACCTGGAATTCACAGTGTCCTAAGGCGTTCTGCAGCAGGGCCCCAACTGGAGTTTCCCGGCGTGGATTTTCTGCAAAACAAAAGCAATCAACATTAGAAATGTGGCAGCGGTGCTCACACAACCCAAAAACCTAGAAGCCCCACAGACAGCACCCCTGAGACAGGCAAGCGAGCAATAATAACGCCTAAACGTTCACGTGTAATAGGCCAAATGTTTTCCAAAGTAAATGCCTGTCACAGAGTTTGTTAATTCAAGAGCCCTAGGACTTTACTGCTAGTACCACTGTCACTCTCTCGCCTCTCCGAATACTCCATTATACTACCTCCCATCTAAACGCTTACCTTACCTGTAATTTGTGTTTGAGGGCTGGCTCCACCTGGAATTCACAGTGTCCTAAGGCGTTCTGCAGCAGGGCCCCAACTGGAGTTTCCCGGCGTGGATTTTCTGCAAAACAAAAGCAATCAACATTAGAAATGTGGCAGCGGTGCTCACACAACCCAAAAACGTAGAAGCCCCACAGACAGCACCCCTGAGACAGGCAAGCGAGCAATAATAACGCCTAAACATTCACGTGTAATAGGCCAAATGTTTTCCAAAGTAAATGCCTGTCACAGAGTTTGTTAATTCAAGAGCCCTAGGACTTTACTGCTAGTACCACTGTCACTCTCTCGCCTCTCCGAATACTCCATTATACTACCTCCCATCCAAACGCTTACCTTACCTGTAATTTGTGTTTGAGGGCTGGCTCCACCTGGAATTCACAGTGTCCTAAGGCGTTCTGCAGCAGGGCCCCAACTGGAGTTTCCCGGCGTGGATTTTCTGCAAAACAAAAGCAATCAACATTAGAAATGTGGCAGCGGTGCTCACACAACCCAAAAACCTAGAAGCCCCACAGACAGCACCCCTGAGACAGGCAAGCGAGCAATAATAACGCCTAAACGTTCACGTGTAATAGGCCAAATGTTTTCCAAAGTAAATGCCTGTCACAGAGTTTGTTAATTCAAGAGCCCTAGGACTTTACTGTTAGTACCACTGTCACTCTCTCGCCTCTCCGAATACTCCATTATACTACCTCCCATCCAAACGCTTACCTTACCTGTAATTTGTGTTTGAGGGCTGGCTCCACCTGGAATTCACAGTGTCCTAAGGCGTTAGGGGACTCGTCAACGTAAGTTTCTTCATTGTGCAGAATCCAGGCATCAGCATTATGGGTAATGGATGGGGTGAGTCTGGAGGAGGAGGACTCAGGATAGACGACCAGGACTGAGTTCTTGTCAACTAACTGTTGTGAACCTGAGGAATGCTGCGGCATCAAAATCAAGACAGTTCTGTTGATGGGCTTGTTGTTTTATTGGTTGATTACAGTTTTGTTAGGAATGTGATGAAGCACTTGCTAAAGAAAGACAGACACACAGGAATAAAAGTGAATAAGGAGGACTAAATTTACAATTAATTAATGAATGATTGACTCATTTTCAGAACTCGCTGTCAGGGAAGCAGAACTCGTCCTCATACTCTGCTAAATCATCAGTCGGGGTTACTTCTGGTAACTGAGGAGAACTTTCCTCAGGTAGGTCGGTGTCCTCTTCTTCCTGCGTGGATTCTCGTACTCTGTAATCTGGTGGTATGAAGTGCTGGTTCATCTTTATCAAGGTGAGCCGCTCCACATTTGCGGGCAAGAGGCGGGACCTTTTGGAAGTCACAATGCCACCAGCAGAACTAAAAACACGTTCTGAGGACACGCTTGCGAGTGGGCAAGACAAGTAATTGATAGCCAGGTTGGTGAGCTCTCGCCATATTTTTCTTTTCCCATGCCAATACGCCAATGGGTCCTCAGTAATATTGACCTCTGTTGAGTCATCCAGATAGGCCTGCACCATTGAAAGAATGTCCTCCCGCATTCCTGTACTTTGCACTTCTGTGTCCTTTCTGGGACAAGGAAACCCTAGCTCACTTAGCCAACCCGCTTCAGACATATCGCCTGGGCCTGGTGCAGATGATACGGTTGCTGGTGTGGTTAACGGCTCAGAGGAAAAGTCACTCACTTCTGCCAGAGGCACAGATGCAGAAGTGCTTTTTTGGGACGCCTGATGGCCTGCTGATTCACTAGTAGTACTGTCTTCTCCTACAGTTTCCTTCCGCTCTCTTTCAAAACGAATGGCTGACTGAGCTAGCCAACCTTTGTACTCTGTAACATCCGATGTTTCAAAAGGAATTATTACTTTGCCAAACAATGGCTTTTTGTAACGTGGATCCAGAATAGTAGCACAAATGTAGTGCTGTTGTTTCTTGATATTTACAAGCCGTTTATTGCTAACTAGGCGTTGTAATAATCTCTGCGCCAACTAATGTGCTTCGTTCTTTCCAACGTCCTTTAATTGTGAAGACACCACCTTGACTTGGTGCTCGAGCTTCAGCAACAATGGGATAGCTTTGCTCAAAGAACAGTCCTCCCTGCTGACGTCACGCGTGAAGACCTCAAAAGGACGAAGCATGTCTGTCAGGCTTTTAACTAGCTGCCATTGCTCCACCCCTAGCATCATTTCTGCCGTATCACCATCCAGGTTGTAGAAATACTCATTGACTACTGGAAACAGCTCATGCAGACGCTCAAGCATGTAGAAGGTTGAGTTCCAACGTGTTGCCACCTCCTGGATAAGTGCTTTCACTGGCATTCTACGTTCATTTTGCTTGCGCCTCAGCTCCTTCCGGGCCTTAAAAGAATGGTTGAAATGTGTGCATATTCTTCTGCAGATGGTCAGTGTTTTGTCGACTGCAAGTTCTTTTTTCAAAAAATTTTGCACAACAAGGTTGATACAGTGCGCCAAACACGGCACTCTGAAATAGAAACCGTCCTCCATGGCCCTAACTACATTGCTGCCATTATCTGTAGAAACATAACCAACCTTTCATTTTCTTGGGGGCAGCCATTGCGAGACCTTTTTGTTAAAGTCAGCCAAAATGTTGACTGCAGTATGACTTTTCTCCATGCCAAACATGGCTAATGTTGCATGTTTACGAGCACCCTTAAAAATCTCGACCAAGTCACCACCTGCATTTATCTGTTTTATAACCCCTGAAAAAGAGACCCAGTGTGCAGTGATGCACATGTAATCAAGGGCTTGGCAACTGGTCCACATGTCTGTTGTCAGGTGTATAGTGTGAACAGCACTCTTCTTCAAAGCTGCCCCCACCAACTCAAGCACCTCTTTATGTAGTGCTGGAACAGCAACCCTGGCAAAATAGAACCGGCTAGGAACCTTCCATTTAGGGGCCAATGTTGCCAGGAGTTCAAGGAAACCCACACCTTCGACAAACGAAAAAGGGAGAAGGTCCACCGCTAGCATTTTTGCCAGCTTAGTGTTATACAGGCGTACAGTTGGGTGGTTGCCTTGAAATTGCACATCTGAGGAGAACATGGCTGAAATGGTGTGCTGGACAAATTTACGGGATGATGCTGATGCCTTCTTCGACCCACTTCTGCTCAGTGTTGACATTTTCCGCATTGGTGTGTCTCCCAGACTCTCAGTGTGCCTCCTATGTGTTCCGGAGGGTGTGGTGCTGCCAGGGGTACTGGGTGCAACCGGACACATGTCTGACGCTTCTTCTACCTCCCCGTCATCTTCAGATGAAACACCTAGTATGGGTATATTTTGGCCACTTGCCCTTTGGGATCGCTTTCCCTTGACGTTTGCTAGATGCGGAAACCATTCGACAGCGTGCTTTCTTTCAAGATGACCTATCTGGCCTCCGGTTCCATAGTTGGTACCAGTCTTACCACGGCTAACGCTAGTCTTACAAATGCAACAAACGGCTATGTTATCATACTTTTCATGGACACTAAAAAAGTTCCAAACTGGGGACTGGAAACTTCTGGTTTTGCCGCACGAGGTGATACTGCTGCCAATGCCAGATGAAGCAGTGGTGGATGAGCCTTGCAGACATCTACTGGGTTGTGCAATTATTGCAGCAACCTTACTTGAGGGAGTCGAGCTGGATGGAGTCCCCCTCTGGGGAGAAAATATGGGAGCTGTAGGTTTTGTTGAACTTGTTGTACTACTTGACTGCGTTGGTGGTGCTACCAGTGGCACGTCGCCAGGGTCACGCTCAGCATGACGTCGGGATAGGGTATAAATGTCTGTCTGCTGCATGGCGGGTGTGGCTGGACTGACATGTGTGATGACTAGGTCATTGCTGTCATCCTGTTCAACAACATCAGAATGCACCACTTCATCAAGTCCGACGTTCGGATCCATAAGTATGAGCTTTCCGGGGCCCTTCCTTTTAACATTTGATACCTTTCGCAGCTCATGGTGTGCCTCCCTCTCAGACGTCAGAGATGGTTGCCAATCTAGATCCAGATCATCATCTGATGGAGCGGGGCTTGAAGAGGAACTTCTACACACCCTCCTTGATCTTTTCCTTGCTGGGGAGCTGGGAGAAAATGAATCATCAGGAGGAGTGGCTTCGTCTTCCTGACATGATACCCCGGCTCCAAAATCAATTTCCTCCTGTGCCCCTACTTCTGGAAGAACAACCATTGTGGGCACTTGCACCACTCCATGCGCCGCTCCATGGGCATCTTCACTGACCTCTACTTGCAAGTCCCCATGGACCTCTCCTTCTCGGTCTTCTCCTTCTCGGCCTTCTCCTTCTCGGCCTTCTCCTTCTCGGCCTTCTCCTTCTCGGCCTTCTCCTTCTCCTTCTCGGCCTTCTCCTTCTCGGCCTTCTCCTTCTCGGCCTTCTCCTTCTCGGCCAGCTCCTTCTCGGCCAGCTCCTTCTCGGCCAGCTCCTTCACAGCAAGCTCCTTCACAGCCAGCTCCTTCTCGGACAGCTCCTTCTCGGACAGCTCCTTCTCGGACAGCTCCTTGCGCATGTACTTCTGCTTGTACTAGTAGCCCATGCAGTTGTTGTTGCGGCTTTGGTTGTTGAATAGTACTTGTGAGATGAGTTACAACCTGTGTTGATGGTGTGCTGCTACTTTCTTGCGATGAACCAACATCACTGGTCGTTGGTGATTCAACAACTAAACAGGCTACCTGTGCAGCACTCATGGTGTGCATTTGTTTTTTTTGTTGTTTTTCCCCAAAAAATTTATTGGTTGAGCCACCAGTCTCCTTGGTAAGTGGTGCCACTTGCTTCTTCTTCTCCTTAGTAGAGACATCTTTCTTGCAAGAGGACCTACGGGCACCTCTTTTTGGAGCCATCTTCTTCAGATGTCGGAACAACAGGCCGCAGCAGGACTTCTTCCTGGCACTGATGCTCAACGATGATGCGGAGTTTTGTGCACCTAAAAGCAAACGAAGACAGAGGAACATCAGTAAATATATGTTGCATATGTAGCGCTTCAATAAACAGTTTGCAAGTAGGCATTTATGAATACACACGTGCACACCACACAATATGGAAATTTCAAAATTAGGATTTGCTAAATTTTTGGGAAACAGGAATTTAACATTGATCCAAGAGAGCACACACAGAGAGGGTTGTACTTTCATGTACCCCTGACTCCGTCTGGGCACAATGGGTGAAAGCAAGGCACAATGGGTGCAGGCCTATGTCTCAAAGCTCACTGCCTGCCTTCAAAATGGCCGCTTGACCCCCATCCACATGGCCAGGACCATGCCTCAAAATGGCCACCACCAACATAGCCAGCCCCCAACCCCTACTCCAAAAAGTCAAAAAACACAACACAAATCAAATCACCACAATCCAATGCCATCCATCAAGTTTCAGAAGGCTTATGCTGCCTGCTGGTGGTTTTCCGGTGCAAAATTGCAATTTTTACAATTTCGCGAGTGCGAGATTGTTGCTTCACGGCGCGAACGTGGCGAAAAACCAGCAAAATCCGCGACCAGACCGATTCTGGGCCCCCTGGGCATAATGGATGACATCAGAGCACACTGGGTGCAGGCCTATGGCACAAAGCACACAAAGTGGCTTAAAAATGGCCCCTAGACCCCCACCCACACGGGACCAGGCAATAAAATGGCCCCCACCCACATAGCAAGCCCCCAACACCACCCCAAAAAGTCGTAAAACACACAAAAATCACCACAATCCAATGCCATCCATGCCCTGGCCAGAATCATGTTAAAAAAAAAATTCAACAAAACAGTTGTATCATGCATGCACCCATAACTAAGCCTGGTGGTTTTCAATTCATGTGCAGATTTGTAATTTTTACAATTTCGCGAGTGCGAGATTGTTGCTGCGCGGGACACGAGCAGTGCAAACACAAGCAAAAACATCCTCAGCTCGCGAACTTGCAGATTTTCCCCCCAAAAAAGTCGAAAAAAAAGCAACACACACAAAAATCACCACAAACAAACAACATCAGCTTACTTCTTTGTGAAATCAAATTTCGAATCCAAAAGTAATCCAAAAGGCCTCAAATCCAAATATCCAGCAGCAACCACAAAAAGTAATCCTTCCCAGTCAAGATCGAAATCAAAGTGGCCAGGAAATGGACTAAGCAATGGGAGGAGCTTGCTGGACAGGAACAGGAAGTTGGAGACTGGGGCACTTCCTTCACCCCACCCCTATGGGAGGAGCTTGCTGGACAGGAACAGGAAGTTGGAGACTGGGCCACTTCCTTTACCCCTCCCCTTGTAATTTTTGTACTTTCGCGAGTGCGAGATTGTTGCTGCCCGCGCCGCGGGCCGCGAGCAGTGCGAACACAAGCAAAAAATCCGCTTCGCGCGGATTTGCGTATTCTCGCCACATCCGCGAGAGTTCGCGGATTGCGGATTTTCCGAAAATACGAAAAATCCGCGAGCGTAACGGATTTTACGCCCATGCTTAATCATAACTCCTGTTTTCCACAATGGATTTCCTGAAAAGCAAATGCAATCAAGATTAGACTGTCGCTGCAGTGCTCCAACAGAGACCCCGAAACCCACCCACAAACACCAGGAAGCCCCCCAAACAGGCCCCCGAAAACGCTACATTGAGCAAGATGTCAGAAATAGCAAAAAAATAAATCTGCATGGATTTTGTCCAAACCACTTCTATCCGGTATTAGACCTTCCCAGGAATGCCCCAAGACCCGCCAACCCACCCGCACAAAAGCACGACAACGACAACACCCCCAGACAGCCAAAAAGCAAAACCTCATACTTACAATATCGCTCGGCCTTCGGTCCAAACGCGCTGTGCAGCTAGGTCATCATCATAACTCCTGTTTTCCACCACGGATTTCCTGAAAAGCAAATGCAATCAAGATTAGACTGTCGCAGCAGTGCTCCCAGACCCCAAAACTCACCCACAAACACCCGGAACCCCGCCAAAGAGCACCTCAAAGGCAAGCAAGTCAGCAAAAACGGCAAGAAATTTCCGCTTCATATTTGGTCCAAACCACTTTTATCCGTTATTAGAGCTTCACAGCAATGGCCCCTGAGCCCTCAACTCACCCGCAAAGAAGTAGAACACCCCCACAAGTGCTGAGTCTTTCTTCATTGGGCGTAATCCAGCCCTCTGCTTTGAGGGAAATAGGAGTCTGGAGGAGGAGGATAGAGGAGCATGTTCTTCTGAACTTGTGAACCTGAGGAATGTAGACTGCGGCACCTTCAAATCAATAAGCAAACAAGTGAAGACAGTTCTGCTGATGGGCTTGTTTTTGTGATTAGGTGATTAAAGTTTGAATTAAATTAACTGTGCAAAACAAAGAAAGACAGACACACAGGAATAAAAGTGAATAAGGACGAAAAAGAAAGTTATTGATTCATTGTCTCATTTTCAGGGCTCGGTGTCAGGGAATAAGAATAAGAGTTCGTCATCATACTCTGCGAATTCAGGCAGGATGCGGTCAGTGTCACCGAACAGAGAACAAATTCCCTCATCTACGATGCTGTCCTCCTCGTCTTCTTGCGGCGTGGTTTCTCGTACTTTGTCATCTGGTGGTATGAGGTGCTGATTCATCTTTATCATTGTTAACCTCTCCACATTTTTGGGCGAGAGGCGGCTCCGTTTGGGAGTTACAATGCCACCAGCAGCACTGAAAACACGTTCAGAAGACACACTTGCGAGTGGGCAAGACAAGTAGTTTATAGCCAGGTTGGAGAGCTGTGGCCACAATTGTTTTTTCCCATGCCAATACTCCAATGGCTCATCATTAAGAAAGACCTCTGTTGAGTCATTCAGATAGTCCTGCACCATCGACTCAAGGTCCTCAACGGTTCCTCCACTTTGCTTACTTTTTGCTGTGCCTGTGACCTTTTTTCGAGAACCATACCAAGCCAAGATAGCCAATCCTCTTCAGCAGCCAATGTTACTCTTGTGTGTGGTGCAGATGATCCGGTTGCCGGTGTCTTTAACGGCTAAGAGGTCACTTGTGCCACAGCCACAGGTGCAGAAGTGGATTCTTTTGACTGGGGATGGCCTGCTGATGCTGATGTACTGCCTTCTCCTTCAATATCCTGCCGTTCTTTTTCAAACCTCTTGGCTGACCTGGCTAGCCAAAGTTTGTACTTTTTAACATCTTCATCAGCAAAAGGAAAGAATGCTTGGCCTGCCAGCGCCTTTTTGTAGCGTGGATCCAGAATAGTAGCACAAATGTAATGCTGTTCTGAGTTGATCATTTTAAGACGTTCATCACCACGTAGGCGCTCTAATAATTTCTCCGACAAAACAAAAGGGTCTTTGTTTTTTTCATCTTTTTCTAACTCAGAAGACACCGCCTTCAGTTGGTGCTCCAGCATGCACAACAATGGAATAGCTTTTCCCAAATTACAGTCCTCCTTGCTGACTGCACGCGTGAAGACCTCAAAAGGACGAAGCATTTCTGTCATGCTTTTAACTATGTCCCATTGCGCCGCATCAATCCTCAGGTCCTTCTGAGCTGTACCCTGTTTTAAGGAATAGTGATCGAGTACCGTATACTGCTCATACAGACGCTCAAGCATGTAGAAGGTTGAGTTCCAACGTGTTGACACCTCCTGGATGAGTGCTTTCACTGGCATTCGACGTTGATGTAGCAGGCTCCTCAGATGCTTCCGGGCCTTAAAAGAATGGCTGAAATGGTTGCACATTTTTCGGCAGGTGGCCATTACCTCGCACGCTGGACTGTCTTTATCACTCAAGAATTTTTGAACTACCAGGTTGATACAGTGCGCCAAACACGGCACTCTGAAATAGTCACCCAGCGCCATGGCCTTAACTACATTGGCGCCATTATCCGTGGAAACATAACCAATCTGGCATTTTTTGGGGGACAGCCAGTGAAAGACCTTTTTGTTAAACTCGTCCAAAATGTTTCGTGCTGTGTGACGTTTCTCCAAGCCAAACATGGCTAGTGTTGCATGTTTCCGAGCAGCTTTAAAAACTTGGTCCGGGTCAACACCTGCGTTTAGCTTTGCATTAACCCCTGAAAAAGAGACCCAGTGTGCAGTGATGCACATGTAATCAGCGCCTGCGCCACTGGTCCACATGTCTGTTGTCAGATGTATAGTGTGAACAGCACTCTTCTGCAAAGCTGCCCCAATCACCTCCAGCACATGTTCATGTAGTGCTGGAACCGCAACTCGGGCAAAATAGAACCGGCTAGGAACCTTACATTTAGGGCAGAGCGCTGCCACTAATTCTAGAAAACCTACCGCTTCTACAAAAGAAAAAGGGAGAAGGTCCAGAGCTAGCATTTTAGCCAGCTTAGTGTTATACAGACGCGTCAGTGGGTGGTTGCATTCATATGGCGCGTCTGAACAAAACATGGTTCTAATGTTGCCCTGGACCAAGCATTTACGGGATGATAATGACTTCGTTGACCCAATTTTGCTCGCTGGTGAACTTTTTCGCATTGGTGTCTCACTCGCTCCAACACTCTTAGTGTGCCTCACATGGGGTGTGCTGCTGACAGGGGTACTGGGTGAAACATCAACGTTCTCTTGACTTCCAATTTGGGCTTCCTTGATCTCCTTCAGGTGCGCAAACCATTGGACAGCGTGCTGTCTCCTAAGATGACCTCTCTGGCCTCCGGTACCATAGTTGGTACCAAACTTACCACGACTAACTGCAAGCTTACAAATGCTACAAATGGCGAACTTTTCCCTTTTTGGGCAAACAGTAAAGAAGTCCCAAACTGGGGACTTGAATTGTCTGTGGGGGCCGGAGGAGGCGGCGATACTGGTGGTGGTGGTCATGCTCGTAATGCCAGATGAAGTGGACGATGTAGATTGCCGAACTTTAGTACGTGGTGCACTTTCACCGCCACTAATTAAGGTCGAGGTGGATGGATGTCCCTTCTTGCGAGAAAGAAATATGGAAGCGGTACGAGTTGGTGTACTACTTAACTCAAATGATTGTGGTGTTTCCACTGCCTCCTCGTCGACAACATCATCATCATCACGCTCAGCAGCTCTTCGGGCTAGGGTCAAAATGTCTGTTTGCTGCATGCCCGCTGGGGCTGCAGTGACCTTTATGATGACTGGGTCGTCGTTGTCAGAGTCTTCATCAGCAGCAGTATCCGCCACTTCTTGTTGAGCCTCATCACACTCCATAACTCTGAGACTTTGGACGAGCTTCCTTTTACGCTTAACTACCTTTGTCAGATCATGGTGTGCCTCACTCTCAGACGGCAGTGGTGCTGGTTCCCAATTTTGATCCGTATCATCAGAAGGAGGTGTGCTTAAAGAAGATGTAGACACCACCCTTGATCTCTTCCTTGCTAGGGGTGTGGAAGACAATGAATGATCATCAGGAGGAGTGGCTTCCTCAAATGATACCTCGCCTTGATTGTCGATTTCCTGATGTGCCCCTACTTCGGGAGGAACAACTATTGTGGGCACTTGTGACCCTCCATGCATCTCTGCTTGCGCATCTCCTTGCGCTGCCTCTCCTTCCACATGTACTTGGGCTTGTACTTGCACATGTGGTTTTTGTTGCGGCTGTGGTTGTTCAACACTCGTCAGATGAGTTACAACAACCTGTGTTGATTGAGGGACATTGCTGCTACTTTCTTGCGATGAGCCAACATCACTGGTCGATGGTGATTGAACAACTAGACTAAGTGCCTCTGCAGCAGTGAAGGGCTTGGACTTAAGTTGGCGTGGTGGTGGTGTTTGCACTGAGCCAAATGGAGCAGGGCTGCTGCTCCCAGCTTGGTCCCCAGCAGATCCCGCTGCTGCTGCAGGCATACTTTTTTTTTTACTCCCAAAAAAAGGGGCGGCCGGCACACCAGTCTCCTTGGTAACTTGCTTCTTCTGCTCCTTACTGGCAACTTTCTTGCTAGAGGAGCTACGAGTAACTTTTTTTGGGGCCATCTTCTTCAGAGCAGGTCAGAACAGCAGGCAGCCGTTGCACGAGTTGCAGAGTTGTCTGTGTCCAGACGTGACATCGCGTGACGTTATGCTGCACACACACACCGCTGCAGGACTTCTTCCTGGCACTGGTGGTTCTCTTGAGTCTTGTGCACCTAAAAGCAATGGAAGACAGAGGAACATCAGTTCAGTTATACACCCCAAAAAATCGAAAAACACAGAAAAATCAGCACAATCCCATGCCATCCATGATGTTTACATTCAAGACACCCCACAGAAAGACTAGGCCCATGCAACACTCACTACCCCTGGGCATAAAGGTTGAAAGCTAAGCAAAATGGTTGCAGACCTAAGAACACTGCCTGCATTCAAAATGTCCGCCTGCCTCCCAGCACATGGCCAGGGCCTGCCTGTTGCAGCACTCAAAATGGCCCCCACCCACATGGCCAGTCCCCATGAACACCCCAAAAAATGGAAAATCACACAAAAATCAGCACAATCCCAGCCCATCCATGGCCTCAATGATGTTTAAATTCAAGAAGACACCCCACAGAAAGACTAGGCCCATGCAACACTCACCAGTCACCACCCCTGGGCAAAGGGCCCCACCAGCAGCCCCAAAAAACAACAAAAAAACACAAAATTCAGCACAATCCCAGCCCACCCATGGCCTCAATGGTGTTTAAATTCAAGAAGACACCCCACCGAAAGACTAGGCCCATGCACCACTCACTACCCCTGGGCATAATGGATAAAAAGTAGGCAAAAGAAGTGCAGGCCTCAGACACTGCCTCTCTTCAAAATGGCCCCTTGCACCCCAAGCACATGTTGCCTGTACCAGCACTCAAGATGGCCACCACCACCACCCACATGGCCAGTCCACATCAACAGTACACCCCAAAAAAACCGAAAAACACCCAAAAATCACCACAATCCAATGCCATCCAGGATGTTTACATTAAAGAGAGTGAGACCCCACAGGCACACTCAGTCCATGCACCACTACCCCTGGGCAAATGGCCACACCAGCAGCCCCAAAAAACCGACAAAAAACAGAAAAATCAGCACAATCCCAGCCCATCCATGGCCTCAATGGTGTTTAAATTCAAGAAGACACCCCACCGAAAGACTAGGCCCATGCAACACTCACCACCCCTGAGCAAAGGGCCCCACCAGCAGCCCCAAAAAACGACAAAAAACCACAAAATTCAGCACAATCCCAGCCCATCCATGGCCTCAATGGTGTTTAAATTCAAGAAGACACCCCACCGAAAGACTAGGCCCATGCACCACTCACTACCCCATGGCATAATGGATGAAAAGTAGGCAAAATAAGTGCAGGCCTCAGACACTGCCTCTCTTCAAAATGGCCCCTTGCACCCCAAGCACATGTTGCCTGTACCAGCACTCAAAATGGCCACCACCACCACCCACATGGCCAGTCCACATCAACAGTACACCCCAAAAAAACCGAAAAAACCCCCAAAAATCACCACAATCCAATGCCATCCAGGATGTTTACATTAAAGAGAGTGAGACCCCACAGGCACACTCAGTCCATGCACCACTACCCCAGGGCAAAAGGCCACACCAGCAGCCCCAAAAAAACGACAAAAAAACACAAAAATCAGCACAATCCCAGCCCATCTATGGCCTCAATGGTGTTTAAATTCAAGAAGACACCCCACCGAAAGACTAGGCCCATGCAACACTCACCACCCCTGAGCAAAAAGGCCCCACCAGCAGCCCCAAAAAACGACAAAAAAACCACAAAATTCATCACAATGCCAGCCCATCCATGGCCTCAATGGTGTTTAAATTCAAGAAGACACCCCATCGAAAGACTAGGCCCATGCACCACTCACTACCCCTGGGCATAATGGATGAAAAGTAGGCAAAATAAGTGCAGGCCTCAGACACTGCCTCTCTTCGAAATGGCCCCTTGCACCCCAAGCACATGTTGCCTGTACCAGCACTCAAGATGGCCACCACCACCACCCACATGGCCAGTCCACATCAACAGTACACCCCAAAAAAACCGAAAAACACCCAAAAATCACCACAATCCAATGCCATCCAGGATGTTTACATTAAAGAGAGTGAGACCCCACAGGCACACTCAGTCCATGCACCACTACCCCTGGGCAAAAGGCCACACCAGCAGCCCCAAAAAAACGACAAAAACCACAAAAATCAGCACAATCCCAGCCCATCCATGGCCTCAATGATGTTTAAATTCAAGAAGACACCCCACAGAAAGACTAGGCCCATGCAACACTCACCACCCCTGGGCAAAGGGCCCCACCAGCAGCCCCAAAAAAACGACAAAAACCAAAAAAATCAGCACAATCCCAGCCCAACCATGGCCTCAATGGTTTTTAAATTCAACAAAACATTTGCATCATGCACCCATAACCAACCCTGGTCCTACAGGATACTGTGGCTGCCCACAATATATTTTATTTAATGTTCTGAAAAAGTTCCAAAATTGAAGTTGCAGCAACTGTAATGCCCCAAACAAACTTACTTGTGAAAGTTGATTTCTAATCCAAAAGTGATCCAAAGAAAGTCAAAAAGGCCTCAAATCCAAATATCCAGCAGCACCCACAAAAAGTAATCCTTCCAGGTCAAGGTCCAAATGAAAGTGACCAGCACATGAAGAAAGCACTGGGAGGAGCCTGCTGGACAGGAACAGGAAGTTGGAGACTATGGGGCACTTCCTCCCCCCCCCAAAATGGACTCCTTGCAAAAACAAAGTGCATGCAAATGTCAACCTGAGGAGTGATTCTGATACAAATCATCATTTTCTGAAGGTTTATGCTGTTTGCTGGTGGATTTCTTGTGCAGAATTGCAAAATATCTATTTCGCGAGTGCAAGATTGTTCCTGTCCGCCGCACCTACATGTTCGCAATTGCGAACTCTCGCGAGGCGTGCTGTGCAAGGTGGCAAGCTGCGATTACGTATTCGCGGGCGCCAAACTCCCGCGGGATCCTGTAGCAAGATCCAAAATGGCGCAGCACTCGCAAAATATGATCGAGAAAAACAACTCGGCAAACGCTTAATGACGGAAAGTGAACGCCGTGCACCACGCCGCGCGCCGCAATATTGTATCACCAAGCAAAAAATCCGCCGCGAGCGAATTCACGGATTTTCGACAAATTCGCGAGAGTTCGCGGATTGCGAATTTGCCGAAAATCCGCAAAATCCGCGAGCGGAACGGATTTTACGCCCATGCTTAAAAAAGATCCAGGCTATACGTATTGTTCTCATCCACATAGGAAATTTGTGCGCTTAAATTATTTTTTAGCCCCTAGTCAAATGCTTGATAACTTGGATATTAAAAAACATCCGCAATTTTATTCAGATCATAACCCGATAGTTCTGGAAGTCAAGGGTGTGCTGGGTATCAACAAACAGACCTCCTAGACTTTTGATAAAAAGCTACTACTCGATGTAGAATTCTATAATTATATCAAGCAATGGGCTCTGGAATGCTTTGATTGCAACAGATACAGTGCCTCCCGTGGGGTGGTATGGGATACTTTAAAGGTTGCTATGAGTGGTGAAGGGATTGGGTTTGCAGCTCGGGCATGGAAACAGCGAAAAATACATATCGATCAATTTATTAGCAATCTCGCAGAACTAGAGGTAGAGCATGTCCAAATAATAAATAAAGGAGACCCAGTGAACACAGTGAGAGAGCATATCATCAAGCTTGCTCTGGCTAAGTCCCTGGTGCAATAGAGCTTTTCTTGAGATCAGGGGGTATAGCTTAGTGATATGCTCTTCCCAAACAACCATGATCAGAGGGGTGGCCATTTATATCAGGCACCGGAGTGGGATGGCTGTGTGTGCAATAGCTGATAAGTGGGGCCGCTGAGCAATAGCAGAGCTATCCATCGGATTGACAGTGGTGAGTGTGTATGGATCTAATCTGGATGATCCAAGTATGTGGGAAGAAATTGAAATTGAGCTAGCCAATTGGCCCTGATCTGATAGTATGTGGGGATTTTAATATACATCTGGATGGAGGTAGCACCCTAAGCCCGCTTTATGTAGGGAGGAAGCCCAAAGTGTATAGGGCAGTGAGTGCTCTTAAAGGTAGTCATGGGCTGGTTGATGTTTGGGCAGAAAAACAGCAAAAAGATCCGGGCTATACATATTTTTCTCATCCACATAGGAAATTTGTGCGCTTAGATTATTTTTTAGCCCCTAGTTAAATACTTGATAACTTGGATATTAAAAAACTTCAGCAATTGTATTCAGATTATAACCCGATAGTTCTGGAAGTTAAGGGTGTGCTGGGTATCAACAAACAGACCGCCTGGACTTTTGATAAAAAGCTACTACTCGATGTAGAATTCAGTAATTATATCAAGCAAAGGGCTCTGGAATTCTATGATTGCAACAGGTACAGTGCCTCCCGAGGGGTGGTATGGGATACTTTTAGGGCAGCATTGAGGGGTGAAGTGATTGGGTTTGCATCTCGGGCACGGAAACAGTGAAAAATACATATCGATCGATTGATTAGCAATCTCGCAGAACTAGAGGTAGAGCATGTGCAAATAATAAATAAAGGAGACCCGGGGAACACATTGAGAGAGCATATGATCAAGCTTGCTCTGGCTAAGTCTGAGATTAATTGCTTTTTTCAGGAGAAGGTGGCCCAAATGTTTCAAGTTTATTGTGGGAACTTTTTGAATATGGGGAGGCAACCGGGAGGTTGCTGGCCCTTAGAATTAGGCAAAAAAGCGTTAGGAACAATATATATAAAAATGAAGGACCAAAATGAATGTCTAGTATCACATCCAGAGAAAATCACTGAGGTATTTGGGGAATTTTATAGTAGGTTATATCAATCGGATGCTTTAGAGGGGGACCAACTAGATCAATTAGATATAGAGGGCAGCAGTCTTTTGCTGCCTAGGCTGGATAGCAAAATATTTACTTACACTTTGCCGCACAGCCACGATTAAGTATGCTATCAAAAATGTGCAATTTTTTTAAAAATTAGACTTAGCAAGCATTATACAATCTCTCCTTAAAGGAGTTAACAAGGATTATCAAAGTGCAAATCTTCTACCCATATAGTTTGTCAAAGGAAGTGACCAACATGAAAACCCTTGCCCTATAAAGAAATCTCTGAAACCATGTTAATTATTTATTTGAAAGGTTTTATATAGCGCTGGCTAGACCCGGAGGTATCAGAGCACTTTACATGAGTATCAGACCATAGTTGCAGGTTACATTGTTACAAAGGTTACATAGTTATTAGAGCATAGCTACATAGTTACATGTTAGGGCGAAACAAGCAATAAGGACAATATGCGTAAGGGAAAAAGCAGGCAAGGGGAGAGATTCAGGGGAGCGGGGGGGAGCATGGGAAGTAGACAGCGAATGAAGGAGGGAAAGAGGAGGGGAGGGTGAGAGACACAGCATGAACGAAGAGGGGTAGGGTGACGGGGCACAAACCGGTAGACGAGTAATAGCTGCATCCAAAGTCCAGTAAGCTGTGATCCCGGGGGAAGTTGTATCATTCCCCCAACTCCGTTGCGAGAGGCTCCCTTAACGCAGTGGACACTCTCAGAGGGGTCTGTGAGATTCTAAGGCCTACCTACTGGATCCTTCCCCAAAAAAGGGAGAGGGAGTGCTTTGGCAAAGAGTGCCATACTATACCTCAACTGTGAGATACTGCTTTGGCGCTGTGGACTCTCTCAGAGGGATCACTGAGATTCCAGAGTATAAGTAATTGGATCTTTCCCCAACAAGGGGAGAAGGAGTGCTTAGTTAAAGGGCACAAGGGACAGGGGGCTAGGTGGAGTATAAGGGAAGGGAAGAGATTTAGGGGAGAGGGAGTAGACAAAGAATGAAAGATGGAAAGTGGTAGGGGAGGGTGAGAGAGAGCATGAAAAGGGGGAGGCTGAGGGGGCACAAAACGGTAAACGGGTAAAAACCTCTTTCAAGGTCCAAAAGAGGAGGGGAGGGTGAGATACACAGCATGAACGAAAAGGGGTATGGTGACGGGGGCAGAAACTGGTAGATGAGTAATAGCTGTGTCCAAAGTCCGGTAAGCTGTGATCCCAGGGGATGTGGTATCATTCCCACATCTCTGCTGCGTGAGGCTCCCTTTACGCAGTTGACTCTCTCAGAGGGGTCTCTGAGACTCCAAGGCCTACCTACTGGATCCTTCCCCAACAAGAGGAGAGGGAGTGCTTTAGTAAGGGGCGCATACCATGCCTCAGCTGTGCATGGTTTCCTTGACGCTGTGGACTCTCTCAGAGGGGTCACTGAGACTCCAGAGTAAGAATATTGGACCTTTCCCCAACAAGGAAAGAAGGAGTGCTTAGTCAAAGGGCAATAAGGGACAGGGGGCTAGGAGGCGGGTTGGAACTGGCAGGTCAACAGAGGGGGAAGAAACAGCAAAAGAAAATTGAATTAATTACAGAAAGATAACACATTCAATACCAGGGTAAATTAGCGATCCAGATAAAGACAGGATCCAAGAAAGGCAAGGGTCAGGGAGGAAAAAGGGAGGGAGTCAGCGAGTTGAAGATTCCCACAAGGAAGAGACATGGATAGCAGAAAAGGAAATGTATACGTTGTAGAGTCACTCAGGAGAGAGATGCAAAAGGCAAAGCTCAGAATCATAAAATAGTAATATTAAGAACAAAGAACTACTACATATACTAGTGGTTAAAGTTGTAACTATGCAAAATAGTAAAATCACTCAGGGTTCCATTTTCACAACGATTAGGCTAAAAACGAATTGTATATTACTTTTCAACAGGGTGAACAGAGAAATAAGACATCCAAGGGGGTAGAGAGAGGGAGGGGAGGGAGAGGAGATAAGTGACAGGAGAGATGGGGGCTTAGTAGGGGAGGAAGAGATAAGGTCGTCCAGCCTAAGGAGCAATGTCTGAGGGTCGGCAGGATGAAGTCCTAGGGAGAGGACAAGAAACAACAAAATGATGGCTCTGTTTGCGATCCGCCATTTTGCGCTCTCAGTTCCCAGGCACATCATTGGACCGTCACTCTGAGGCATCTTCAACTATGCGGTGATAGGGAAAACTAAGCAGTCACATGTGTGGGATAAATGTGGAAGAACAAACTCCAAGGAAGAACAAACTCAGGCAGGCAGTTTCATACAAGGCCATATAGAAAATATTCACAATGCGGAAATTGGGTAACAAAGCAGGCCTGAGTGCCGCCAATGAAGAAGAGCCAGGGGCTTTCTTAGATAATACCATGACATCTCTATGCCCTAGCTTTGTTTTATGTGGAAAGGGTTTCACTCAGTAATGAAGCCTAGCCGAAGGAGAATTATGCAGGTGCCAGCACATAGGGAAGGTCAACGTAGAGCTGAGTTTGTATACAACCTGGGAAATAACTATCAGAGCATTGGTTTATGATATCGCACGCGGAGCTAGTGTCCGCGGTCAAGCCCTACTGGGTTCATTCTACTCTCACAAAAAGGCATACCACCAAGCAAGCTCATGCTCTTTTGCCTGATTATGACTGCTTGAAATGCACCCCTCCCAATGGACAGAGCATTTGAGGTGGACTAGCGTTCCGGGCCAGAAATCGATATTCATTTAAAGAGCATGTGAGGGATAACGGCACAAACATTGTCGACGAGAAGGAGCAGCAGCCATCAAACGTTGAATTTTGGGTGAGGGGGTGAGAATCACCAACCTGGCTGAAGGCGGCTGGAATGCCAGAAACCGGTCCTAGGAAGCTTGATTCCGGTCCAGGGACGGCACGGCTTGGCAGTTCAGGCTGGACTGTTTCCATGAGGCACAGGGTCAGACTGATTTGCATATGGACATGTCTGAACTGGGGTGGCAGAGTGGGCTAAAGAACGGTGATGGATTAAACCCAGATCTGTTGACTGGGTGTGAGTGTTTGATTGGTTCAGATGCTCAGTCCATCACCACCCCCTTTTGTACCGCTTTGTTCGCCATAAGTTGGCAGGGTATGCTCAGACATGAGTCCCTTGCTCACTTTGCCACTGGATTCAAGCAAGCCTGGCTGAAGGCGGCTGGAATTCCAGAAACTAGTCCTAGGAAGCTTGATTCCGGTCCAGGGAAGGCATGGCTTGGCAGTTCGGGCTGGACTGTTCCCATGAGGCACAGGGTCAGACTGCTTTGCATATGGCTATGTCTGAACTGGGGTGGAAGAGTGGGCTAAAGAACGGTAATGGATTAAACCCAGATCTGTTGACTGGGTGTGAGTGTTTGATTGGTTCAGATGCTCCGTCCATCACCACCCCTTTTGTACCGCTTTGTTTGCCATAAGTTGGCAGGGTATGCTCAGACGTGAGTCCTTTGCTCACTTTGCCACTGGATTCAAGCAAGCCTGGCTGAAGACAGCTGGAATGCCAGAAACCGGTCCTAGGAAGCTTGATTCCGGTCCCGAGAAGGCATGGCTTTACAGTTCGGGCTCGACTGTTCCTATGAGGCACAGGGTCAGACTGATTTGCATATGGCCTTGTCTGAACTGGGGTGGCAGAGTGGTCTAAAGAACTGTGATGGATTAAACTCAGATCTGTTGACTGGGTGTGAGTGTTTGATTGGCTCAGATGCTCCGTCCATCACCACCCCCTTTTGTACAGCTTTGTTCACCATAAGTTGGCAGGGTATGCTCAGACGTGAGTCCCTTGCTCACTTTGCCACTGGATTCAAGCAAGCCTGGCTGAAGACGGCTGGAATGCCAGAAACCGGTCCTAGAAAGCTTGATTCTGGTCCAGGAAAGGCATGGCTTGGCAGTTTGGGCTGGACTGTTCCCATGAGGCACAGGGTCAGACTGATTTGCATATTGCCATGTCTGAACTGGGGTGGCAGAGTGGGCTAAAGAACAGTGATGGATTAAACCCAGATCTGTTGACTGGGTGTGAGTGTTTGATTGGTTCAGATGCTCCGTCCATCAGCACCCCCTTTAGTACCGCTTTGTTCGCCATAAATTGGCAGGGTATGTGGTTCCAGAAATCCACAAACTCCTTCTCAGGGGTCTTACCAATAAGTAGTCCATTCAAAAGTAGCAAAGAAATCAACAGAGAATCTGAAATATGAAAAGACTTCTTCATTACAATTAATTGTGAGGCTACGTCGCCCAGTCACACCTAAAGCAACTGAATGAGATAGCCTTCCGAATGGTCTGAGCACAGACCCTTTATAACAATTATTATGCCCTAGGCACACATTTGAAGTACATTCCCAGAACGTGCACACAGATGCAAAACCCACTTTCAAGATAAGTCCAGGCCATAAACAATGTCCACATAATGCGTACATTCTCTGGCTGACAAGGCCGGATAAACCCAAAACACAGCCCATGTCATAAATAGCTCGTGGAGGTAGGAACAGGAACAGATGGAAGTAAGATAGGCACGTTTGTGTGTAGTAAATCTTATCAATGTCCTGTGCTCTAATCTATAATCTTGATCAGCTAAAGGGCAGGTACTGGTTTGGCAAGGAAAGGCCAGCTTCTAAAATTAACTCCAGTGCACGAAGAAATCCCTGGTTAATATGTTTATGTGATTCACAACAGGTCAGACTGTTTTGCGCACAAACTAACTTCTGAAAACCTATATAAAAGTAACACTAGATGGCAGTCACGACACATAACAAAAACCCAAGTTTCAGAAAAGAAAGCCTTTAAGAAAAAGAAACCATTTAGATATTGTTTAAGATAACACATGCGCAAGGAAACTTAATGGTTAACAAGATCCTAATCAGTAATTGAAAAACTTAGACAACCATCAGCTAGCGAAACTAGTTTTACAAAAGGTCAGTTCCAGGTGAAAAGGGTTACTCTCTGTAGTTCATTCAGAGACAGAGAAACCCATGCTAAGGTTATGTCCTTAAATACTTGTTCTGCCACAGTGAAGGCCTACTGTAAGGGCAATCCACAAAATGGCTGCTATTCACAAAATGGAACCCGAGGGTTCAAGATGGAAACTCTGATTTCAGGGTGCTTGCTTCACCCGAATGCGACGAAAATGATTGTGCATAGTATACTCGTCATTTCCAGTCTGCTGATACCAAATTCATCATGATACGACGATGTTTCATGACACTGGTCCAGAATTTTCAGTACCACAGAGGCTCCTTTTGCCCTTACATAGGCAATAACCTAAACCCATGTCAGTCTGAATCTAGGTCTATACTCATCAGATCATCAAGGTGTTGCTGTAGTATCATCTTATTACTAAGCAACTCTCTCGGGACAGGTCTCCTTACACACGTAGTGGCACAAAGGCCATATATGGCAGGACAAAATAGGGAATGCCTCTATCTGTAGTATGTGGTATAAGACCACACGCCCAACAATCAGTGATGTTCAACTACTAACTGGTGTTGATGCAGAAACTGTACAAAAGGAATTATCAGTAAAGTCTGATCTCCTAACTATCCATGTTCAGGTAAAATCTGGACAGGATGCAAAGAAGTAGAAGTAGGAAGAGACATAGGTTGGGAGGTGGGTACAGATGTGAATTGGGCAGCAAAAACAATCCCACCCATAAAAGCAATGCCATGTTTAAAAAACACTAGAAAACACGTCATTAAGAACATATAGACAAAATAGTGACCGCTATTACAAATGAATCATAATTTTCCACAACCCTAAGCAAAAAGTAATTCCTAAAATTATCTTGTACATTTTAGGTCTTCCTATGCATTTCTGTAATTCATTATATGTTCAAGTGAAACAGTGGTGACCCTCGTTAATGCTCTGAGGCGAAAAGGGGATACTCTTTCACAGAAAAGGGACTTTATTCTGCTTTTTCTAAACAGAATACTACTTTAAAATAATGCCAGCAGAACAATAAAATCATTCTCCCAACACGTAGTCTATACAATCACACGGAAACCTCTTGTTCAACCAACTATGCCCAGAGTCTGTTCAAAAAGCCTCTCTGGCAGACTTCTATTGTCCATCAAATCCGCTTCCAGTGTCTTCTTCGCGTTGGTCCTCTTCATTCAGGCCTTTTCATGAGAAAAAGTACTACTTAGTCGGAGTGCCCTCCTGGCAAACATTCATAGCTCATTCACAAAGTCTCAATGTCTCAAGGCAGTGCACCAGTGTCTCTTCTTTGGGGCAGACACTACAAATGATGTGCGCCTCATTGATCATGGGCACAAAACATCTCGTGCAGATCCAAGCACTACTGAGAAATAACATCTCAAGATCAGCAGCACTTCCAGACTCCAACACTCATCATTTAGTGTCAGAGGACGCTCAAGCTGCTCTCTCATGGGCACCAGAATGTAGTGCCTTTTTCCAAACGTGGATCCTTGGGTGCACTGCCTTTCCACTGGAGCAAAGGGAAAAGAGGTGTGTGTGTGGCCAAAACTCGGGCCAAGGGCTCAAGGGACTGTACACTGTCAGAGGTTACCAGTACATAACAGGTACAAAGCTCAGACAATCAGGAGCTCCCATTCTGTGGCAAACAAGGAACCAGCTCCTCTTTTCCTCTGCAATGCCTTCCGATGAAGCAAATGCCTTGCTTGGGAGGTACCATTGGCGGCACGCTGATGATCGCTATTCAGCCTCACGACTTTCTGGTTGCAGAAATTGTAGAGCCAAGAAATCTGTTATTCATCTGTAGCGGTCACTGATGGGGAGTGGGTTTAGTCTCGATCACAGGTCTGCAGGGTATCACTCTTCCTTTGACTCTGGAAGATCCCGCAGAACCTAGTGATATAGGAAATGTAACACAATTGTTAGTTTCCTTCAAATCAAGCACAAAAACAGTTCATGGGTTTTAACAAGGGGACTGCAAGCAGGTGGCCTGCAATCTGCAAGGGAGTGGCCACACGCCATGGGACAATGTTGGTCTAGAATGCACTGTCATTTTCAAAAAGCAATTCAAACATAAAGGCAATAGGCAAAACAGTGTCTCTAAGTTTTTCAATTAGGTTTCCGTGTGAGAGCATATCCTTCATCATCTAAGGGTAAATAACTACACAAAAATTCTATCTAAATGGATGTCTTCACATATGGTGGCATTGTCTAATGGTGCAAATACATATTTTCCTCAATGATTAAGCCTAGGTGTTCCTAAATTCCTTATCTAGAACATCTCAAAATAAAGAAATGACATAATACAGATTATCAAGAACATGAAGAAAAGTCCCTTTAAAAATGTGCATTAAGTGCACTATGCAATACAAAGGCTAATGATCAAATGTGCAGACAAAAGGACAAACACTAGAAAGTCCTGGTATTTGCATGATTAGAACACATCTGATCCCACCAAAAATTAAAGCAGCAGGAATAAGAGAGAACTAAAAAATTAAAAATAGACATTGAAAATTCGTCGTGTTCAAAAGGTAAACTTAAGATATCTCCTATTGAGATGGAAAACGTGTCTTACTATAATATTGGGTCAGTTAACCAGCCTGTCACTACCCCGACAGACAGTCTGAAAAAAACATTTTACATAACATGGGGGGTCCCTGATACATCACTTCAGTCTAAAAGTGTGCACATAAACAATACACCCATAATAATAAATGGGCTGACTGGTGAAAGGAATATGGAAAAAGGGAAATGGAAGTAGGACACAACTAAAATCCCCAATAACTAAGCATGATGCGACATCGGTCAGGGGAGAAGCAACAAAAGAAAAATCTATAGGAAGAACAAGAGTTTGCTTGGGTGCCTCAGGCATGTGACACAGCACCAAGAGTACTGGCAACTACACCATATACGGTAATCCAAACTAATGTTCCAGTTCCTTCTTCAGGGAAAAATGAAACCTGGTTTCCTTTCAAGGGACAAAGCCATATGCTATTTGGGAAACAGAACATGATTAAGTAATGCAATATAGAAATTAGGTCACCATGTACAAGAGTCACAAATCTATAATTTATCCTTACGTCCAATCAGGATATATAATTTTTAGGGCTGCCTATTCCTTTAAGGGAATGTGCAGTAAGTGACTAACAGCAGATGACACATTTTGATTCTGTATATCTTTTTAGTTTTGTGCAATATCATTATAGCCAAATTTAGGCATGCACTGGTAAAAGTGCTGCCTGTCTGGTTCACAATATGAAAAAATCATATCTGTGAAATTTAGTATCAGCGAAAATTTTACCCAACTGTTGACAGCGACACGTATCGTCATACATGTCACAAAAACATGGGTGAATTTGTAATAATTTCCTAAGCAGCAACATACAACATAAAACATGCAAAAACGCGCAAAACGTAAATAAATGAGCGGTGACACATAATACCCTGTGAGGATACCCTCCATTTTGACAGTAGATTCCCAATAGAGTGGGTATTCTGCTGTCAAATACAACTTTCGGACACACAGAACCAGCAAGAACAATTCATGATAGATCAAAATACACAAACATGAAAAACGCATGGACATTTCTTTTGAAAGCCCCCAGAGCAGTAATACACAGCACAAAAAAGGGACACATTTCTGACACCAATTGTAACTTTTAGGCAGAAGACAAAACATCATACACATTAAAAAAACACAAAAATAAATGTCCATTACTTAACTGTTACCATTTTGTCAGTCACCTTGCTATATTAAGCCTTTTTTAACTTTTAGAGGTAAAAATCCTTTCCCTGACACCTAAGTTGTGGCCTTGTGCCACAATCTCCATGATAAAAACTTCTTAAATGGCAACTCGTTTTAACTCATTCATGTAGGCTTCAAATTTTTAGTAAAATGCTGCATCTCATTTTTCTGTCTAAGACGTAATGCAACACTTCGTTTTCTGTCAAATGTTTTGGGACTTTTCAAAGAAACCCCTTTCTATTTTTCCTTTTAAATTGAGTTCTTTCATTTTATTGATGTTCTCACGTAGAAACCAGAAACCCTACCTTTGAGGCCCGTTCAGAGAAGTCATTCTGCATTCCTCAGAGGCAAGTCCTAATTAAAAAGGTCATAAATGTCAACACGACAGCATTCTCCATTGCCCGACAGGAAACTAAAAGATAACATCTCAGCAGCGCGCTCGAGCCAGCCTCTGCAATCCTCTCAGCCCTCAGCCCTTGCCACACTGACGTGTCAAAGCCAGAAGGCCTAACTAATTCCTAATTCACTCTATTTTGAAAAATAATTTCTCTTTTTTTGTTTAGGCGCTAAAATGATCTCTATTCCCATGTTATTAAACTACATTTATTGTCAACAATCCTCAAAACCTAATGACACACATACCAGTTTTTACAGTAAATGCTTGTTGCAATCCTATGGTACACACTTCATCAGTCTTAAATGAACAGACTTCTCCGTAGGCCTTGCTGAAGCTAGAACCTTCAACCCTGATATTTAAAACAAGCCTTTGTACTGGCACATTAACCCACTGACTCATAAGAAGGCACAACCTGCAAATATATATATATCAAAACCTAAATGTATGCATTAACTTAAGCCTGAGACACTTTAAAAGTACTCTGAATGAAGGCAAAATGCAGTTTAAACAGTGTTTTACTCAAAATCGACTTTCATTGTTTGGGCATTAAAAAATGAATATCCTACATTTTTCTTGCATAATATGCATTACTAGAATGTCTATTACATAACCCATGAGTCAGGCATTTGAAAATAATAACTTATACTTTATAAAAATGAGCTTGCTTGCGCCTATGCCAAGGGGAAATGGTACACACGAATGCTTGTCATTTTAGTGATGCAACATAACTTAAATCCAATTTTAATGCTAGGAGGTCATAGTATGAGTGTTAAGCTTTATAAATATTAAAAAACGATTTTTGTAGCACTTATTTTTAATAATTATTTTTCATAATTAATAATTTTTCTCTTCAAATAAAACCCATTATTTTTTTGATGATTGTTCTACATATAAGAGCCCACTGCATCCCTTGCCTATCATTTTGGATGCATTAACTCAGAAACCTGAGCGCATATGCCTAACTTAAAACGCGTCACATTCCTGCGTCACATTTCTGCGCCACATTTCTGCGCCACATTTATTTAAAAGGACGGTTATGCAAAATTCCTCTCTGTTTAACTGGAAAAAGTGCTGGCTGAACGAACATTCCTATAAAATATACTGCAGCTGAAAGGTTTGCCTGTGAACATCTAATACAGTGCACCTAAGGAAAATGCTGTAAATGTATTTATTTTTGCAAAAAATAGACAATTTCGTTTTTTCCTTTTTTGGGGCCTTATTTATATCCATTGAATGTTTTTCCTAATTTTATCCTTTAAGCGTGTAACAGCAGTTTTGTATATGTGCACAATTGCTCATTCTACAAACTAAAGAGCAACACATACCCATCTTAGCACATTACATGTTTCATTTCTGTATCTTTTACTCAAGTTTCTACTCAACATTAACCAACCAGCATTTTACTTAACAGACTAAAAACATCAAGAAAACCACAAACATATTGAGCTCATTGCAAACATAAACAAAAAGTATTTAAACAGGACACGCAATACAGTGCTGTAGCCATTGCTTTCATAAATTGCGCGAACGCTATTCACATACCGAAGTTACACTAATGAGAAAACCACATAGACATTGAAACACACATTGAAACACACATTGAACCCACAAATCGCCACTCAGGACGAAAATAAAGCCTTTTGTAAATACCAGCTAAGTCATATTTACAAGAAACACGTCGCAATAGTGTTCTAAAAGACTGCAAAAAACAGAGCGCACGAAGCCACAATGCACTTAATTCACTAATTTTGGCTGACAGAACACCAAAAATCGTTCTGCATATAAAACTGCGTACAACAAAAGGATCCTTGTTTTGTATTATGTCATATTTTAATTCCCTGGGGATACAAAGTCACCAAGGAAGAAATATGTTTTTAATCTAAACCTATTTAGATATTTAGCCGGCTAATCCTAAACGTATACAAAGTTGGCCAACACAAAGCTCCAAATTCGCTAAGATCAGGCATCTTATAGCTCACTAATCTAGCTTCCAACTTCAAGGGGGCTATCTCTATCGATACACTTGTAAATATACAAAACCCTCGGTTTTTGAAAATTGCAATGTTCAAATAAACTAAGGACCAAACAAACTAAGCAAAGAACCACAGAACCAAAGAACAAAGGACTGGGAGCGACCCACTTATACCTCAACTAAAACAGATAGAGACAAAAAAGTCTTCACTACCTGCCTACACAAATTGCAATTCGCATATACAAACCTATACAAACCTTTCAAAGCTACACAAAACAAATATTTGTCCAAATTCTAACTGCCAAGTTCTAACTGCACTAACAGTCTCTTTTCTTAAAAAAAACACTTACGCCAAAAAGGTTCCTCAGTCAGGAGTGACATCTTTTGGAGAGTTTAAGTCAGAAAAATCAAAAATATACTGGGCCACAGAAACAAAAAAAATCCCCCTGGACCTCTGTGCACAGAGTACCTCTTTTAGTAGATTTCTGTCTTGCCTTCCCCAGTAGATTTCTGTCCTCTGACAAGATTACCCCTTCAGATAGTCACTTCTTAATGAGGCCCCACATTGGGCGCCATTTGTGGTTCCAGAAATCCACAAACTCCTTCTCAGGGGTCTTACCAATAAGTAGTCCATTCAAAAGTAGCAAAGAAATCAACAGAGAATCTGAAATATGAAAAGACATCTTTATTACAATTAATTGTGAGGCTACGTCGCCCAGTCACACCTAAAGCAACTGAATGAGATAGCCTTCCGAATGGTCTGAGCACAGACCCTTTATAACAATTATTATGCCCTAGGCACACATTTGAAGTACATTCCCAGAACGTGCATACAGATGCAAAACCCACTTTCAAGATAAGTCCAGGCCATAAACAATGTCCACATAATGCGTACATTCTCTGGCTGACAAGGCCGGATAAACCCAAAACACAGCCCATGTCATAAATAGCTCGTGGAGGTAGGAACAGGAACAGATGGAAGTAAGATAGGCACATTTGTGTGTAGTAAATCTTAACAATGTCCTGTGCTCTAATCTCTAATCTTGATCAGCTAAAGGGCAGGTACTGGTTTGGCAAGGAAAGGCCAGCTTCTAAAATTAACTCCAGTGCACGAAGAAATCCCTGGTTAATATGTCTATATGATTCACAACAGGTCAGACTGTTTTGCACACAAACTAACTTCTGAAAACCTATATAAAAGTAACACTAGATGGCAGTCACGACACATAACAAAAACCCAAGTTTCAGAAAAGAAAGCCTTTAAGAAAAAGAAACCATTTAGATATTGTTTAAGATAACACATGTGCAAGGAAACTTAATGGTTAACAAGATCCTAATCAGTAATTGAAAAACTTAGACAACCATCAGCTAGCGAAACTAGTTTTACAAAAGGTCAGTTCCAGGTGAAAAGGGTTACTCTCTGTAGTTCATTCAGAGACAGAGAAACCCATGCTAAGGTTATGTCCTTAAATACTTGTTCTGCCACAGTGAAGGCCTACTGTAAGGGCAATCCACAAAATGGCTGCTATTCACAAAATGGAACCCGAGGGTTCAAGATGGAAACTCTGATTTCAGGGTGCTTTCTTCACCCGAATGCGACGAAAATGATTGTGCATAGTATACTCGTCATTTCCAGTCTGCTGATACCAAATTCGTCATGATACGACGATGTTTCATGACACTGGTCCAGAATTTTCAGTACCACAGACGCTCCTTTTGCCCTTACATAGGCAATAACCTAAACCCATGTCAGTCTGAATCTAGGTCTATACTCATCAGATCATCAAGGTGTTGTTGTAGTATCATCTTATTACTTAGCAACTCTCTCGGGACAGGTCTCCTTACACACGTAGTGGCACAAAGGCCATATATGGCAGGACAAAATAGGGAATGCCTCTATCTGTAGTATGTGGTATAAGACCACACGCCCAACAATCAGTGATGTTCAACTACTAACTGGTGTTGATGCAGAAACTGTACAAAAGGAATTATCAGTAAACTCTGATCTCCTAACTATCCATGTTCAGGTAAAATCTGGACAGGATGCAAAGAAGTAGAAGTAGGAAGAGACATAGGTTGGGAGGTGGGTACAGATGTGAATTGGGCAGCAAAAACAATCCCACCCATAAAAGCAATGCCATGTTTAAAAAACACTAGAAAACACGTCATTAAGAACATATAGACAAAATAGTGACCGCTATTACAAATGAATCATAATTTTCCACAACCCTAAGCAAAAAGTAATTCCTAAAATTATCTTGTACATTTAAGGTCTTCCTATGCATTTCTGTAATTCATTATATGTTCAAGTAAAACAGTGGTGACCCTCGTTAATGCTCTGAGGCGAAAAGGGGATACTCTTTCACAGAAAAGGGACTTTATTCTGCTTTTTCTAAACAGAATACTACTTTAAAATAATGCCAGCAGAACAATAAAATCATTCTCCCAACACGTAGTCTATACAATCACACGGAAACCTCTTGTGCAACCAACTATGCCCAGAGTCTGTTAAAAAAGCCTCTCTGGCAGACTTCTATTGTCCATCAAATCCGCTTCCAGTGTCTTCTTCGCGTTGGTCCTCTTCATTCAGGCCTTTTCATGAGAAAAAGTACTGCTCAGTTGGAGTGCCCTCCTGGCAAACATTCATAGCTCATTCACAAAGTCTCAATGTCTCAAGGCAGTGCACCAGTGTCTCTTCTTTGGGGCAGACACTACAAATGATGTGCGCTTCATTGATCATGGGCACAAAACATCTCGTGCAGATCCAAGCACTACTGAGAAATAACATCTCAAGATCAGCAGCACTTCCTGACTCCAACACTCATCATTTAGTGTCAGAGGACGCTCAAGCTGCTCTCTCATGGGCACCAGAATGTAGTGCCTTTTTCCAAACGTGGATCCTTGGGTGCACTGCCTTTCCACTGGAGCAAAGGGAAAAGAGGTGTGTGTGTGGCCAAAACTCGGGCCAAGGGCTCAAGGGACTGTACACTGTCAGAGGTTACCAGTACATAACAGGTACAAAGCTCAGACAATCAGGAGCTCCCATTCTGTGGCAAACAAGGAACCAGCTCCTCTTTTCCTCTGCAATGCCTTCCGATGAAGCAAATGCCTTGCTTGGGAGGTACCATTGGCGGCACGCTGATGATCGCTATTCAGCCTCGCGACTTTCTGGTTGCAGAAATTGTAGAGCCAAGAAATCTGTTATTCATCTGTAGCGGTCACTGATGGGGAGTGGGTTTAGTCTCGATCACAGGTCTGCAGGGTATCACTCTTCCTTTGACTCTGGAAAATCCCGCAGAACCTAGTGATATAGGAAATGTAACACAATTGTTAGTTTCCTTCAAATCAAGCACAAAAACAGTTCATGGGTTTTAACAAGGGGACTGCAAGCAGGTGGCCTGCAATCTGCAAGGGAGTGGCCACACGCCATGGGACAATGTTGGTCTAGAATGCACTGTCAATTTCAAAAAGCAATTCAAACATAAAGGCAATAGGCAAAACAGTGTCTCTAAGTTTTTCAATTAGGTTTCCGTGTGAGAGCATATCCTTCATCATCTAAGGGTAAATAACTACACAAAAATTCTATCTAAATGGATGTCTTCACATATGGTGGCATTGTCTAATGGTGCAAATACATATTTTCCTCAATGATTAAGCCTAGGTGTTCCTAAATTCCTTATCTAGAACATCTCAAAATAAAGAAATGACATAATACAGACTATCAAGAACATGAAGAAAAGTCCCTTTAAAAATGTGCATTAAGTGCACTATGCAATACAAAAGCTAATGATCAAATGTGCAGACAAAAGGACAAACACTAGAAAGTCCTGGTATTTGCATGATTAGAACACATCTGATCCCACCAAAAATAAAAGCAGCAGGAATAAGAGAGAACTGAAAAATTAAAAATAGACATTGAAAATTCGTCGTGTTCAAAAGGTAAACTTAAGATATCTCCTATTGAGATGGAAAACGTGTCTTACTATAATATTGGATCAGTTAACCAGCCTGTCACTACCCCGACAGACAGTCTGAAAAAAACATTTTACATAACATGGGGGGTCCCTGATACATCACTTCAGTCTAAAAGTGTGCACATAAACAATACACCCATAATAATAAATGGGCTGACTGGTGAAAGGAATATGGAAAAAGGGAAATGGAAGTAGGACACAACTAAAATCCCCAATAACTAAGCATGATGCGACATCGGTCAGGGGAGAAGCAACAAAAGAAAAATCTATAGGAAGAACAAGAGTTTGCTTGGGTGCCTCAGGCATGTGACATAGCACCAAGAGTACTGGCAACTACACCATATACGGTAATCCAAACTAATGTTCCAGTTCCTTCTTCAGGGAAAAATGAAACCTGGTTTCCTTTCAAGGGACAAAGCCATATGCTATTTGGGAAACAGAACATGATTAAGTAATGCAATATAGAAATTAGGTCACCATGTACAAGAGTCACAAATCTATAATTTATCCTTACGTCCAATCAGGATATATAATTTTTAGGGCTGCCTATTCCTTTAAGGGAATGTGCAGTAAGTGACTAACAGCAGATGACACATTTTGATTCTGTATATCTTTTTAGTTTTGTGCAATATCATTATAGCCAAATTTAGGCATGCACTGGTAAAAGTGCTGCCTGTCTGGTTCACAATATGAAAAAATCATATCTGTGAAATTTAGTATCAGCGAAAATTTTACCCAACTGTTGACAGCGACACGTATCGTCATACATGTCACAAAAACATGGGTGAATGTGTAATAATTTCTTAAGCAGCAACATACAACATAAAACATGCAAAAACGCGCAAAACGTAAATAAATGAGCGGTGACACATAATACCGTGTGAGGATACCCTCCATTTTGACAGTAGATTCCCAATAGAGTGGGTATTCTGCTGTCAAATACAACTTTCGGACACACAGAACCAGCAAGAACAATTCATGATAGATCAAAATACACAAACATGAAAAACGCATGGACATTTCTTTTGAAAGCCCCCAGAGCAGTAATACACAGCACACAAAAGGGACACATTTCTGACACCAATTGTAACTTTTAGGCAGAAGACAAAACATCATACACATTAAAAAAACACAAAAATAAATTTCCATTACTTAACTGTTACCATTTTGTCAGTCACCTTGCTATATGAAGCCTTTTTTAACTTTTAGAGGTAAAAATCCTTTCCCTGACACCTAAGTTGTGGCCTTGTGCCACAATCTCCATGATAAAAACTTCTTAAATGGCAACTCATTTTAACTCATTCATGTAGGCTTCAAAATTTTAGTAAAATGCTGCATCTCATTTTTCTGTCTAAGACGTAATGCAACACTGCGTTTTCTGTCAAATGTTTTGGGACTTTTCAAAGAAACCCCTTTCTATTTTTCCTTTTAAATTGAGTTCTTTCATTTTATTGATGTTCTCACGGAGAAATCAGAAACCCTACCTTTGAGGCCCGTTCAGAGAAGTCATTCTGCATTCCTCAGAGGCAAGTCCTAATTAAAAAGGTCATAAATGTCAACACGACAGCATTCTCCATTGCCCGACAGGAAACTAAAAGATAACATCTCAGCAGCGCGCTCGAGCCAGCCTCTGCAATCCTCTCAGCCCTCAGCCCGTGCCACACTGACGTGTCAAAGCCAGAAGGCCTAACTAATTCCTAATTCATTCTATTTTGAAAAATAATTTCTCTTTTTTTGTTTAGGCGCTAAAATTATCTCTATTCCCATGTTATTAAACTACATTTATTGTCAACAATCCTCAAAACCTAATGACACACATACCAGTTTTTACAGTAAATGCTTGTTGCAATCCTATGGTACACACTTCATCAGTCTTAAATGAACAGACTTCTCCGTAGGCCTTGCTGAAGCTAGAACCTTCAACCCTGATATTTAAAACAAGCCTTTGTACTGGCACATTAACCCACTGACTCATAAGAAGGCACAACCTGCAAATATATATATATCAAAACCTAAATGTATGCATTTACTTAAGCCTGAGACACTTTAAAAGTACTCTGAATGAAGGCAAAATGCAGTTTAAACAGTGTTTTACTCAAAATCGACTTTCATAGTTTGGGCATTAAAAAATGAATATCCTACATTTTTCTTGCATAATATGCATTACTAGAATGTCTATTACATAACCCATGAGTCAGGCATTTGAAAATAATAACTTATACTTTATAAAAATGAGCTTGCTTGCGCCTATGCCAAGGGGAAATGGTACACGCGAATGCTTGTCATTTTAGTGATGCAACATAACTTAAATCAAATTTTAATGCTAGGAGGTCATAGTATGAGTGTTAAGCTTTATAAATATTAAAGAACGATTTTTGTAGCACTTATTTTTAATAATTATTTTTCATAATTAATCATTTTTCTCTTCAAATAAAACCCATTATTTTTTTGGGTGATTGTTCTACATATAAGAGCCCACTACATCCCTTGCCTATCATTTTGGATGCATTAACTCACAAACCTGAGCGCATATGCCTAACTTAAAACGCGTCACATTCCTGCGTCACATTTCTGCGCCACATTTCTGCGCCACATTTATTTAAAAGGACGGTTATGCAAAATTCCTCTCTGTTTAACTGGAAAAAGTGCTGGCTGAACGAATATTCCTATAAAATATACTGCAGCTGAAAGGTTTGCCTGTGAACATCTAATACAGTGCACCTAAGGAAAATGCTGTAAATTTATTTATTTTTGCAAAAAATAGACAATTTCGTTTTTTCCTTTTTTGGGGCCTTATTTATATCCATTGAATGTTTTTCCTAATTTTATCCTTTAAGCGTGTAACAGCAGTTTTGTATATGTGCACAATTGCTCATTCTACAAACTAAAGAGCAACACATACCCATCTTAGCACATTACATGTTTCATTTCTGTATCTTTTACTCAAGTTTCTACTCAACATTAACCAACCAGCATTTTACTTAACAGACTAAAAACATCAAGAAAACCACAAACATATTGAGCTCATTGCAAACATAAACAAAAAGTATTTAAACAGGACACGCAATACAGTGCTGTAGCCATTGTTTTCATAAATTGCGCGAACGCTATTCACATACCGAAGTTACACTAATGAGAAAACCACATAGACATTGAAACACACATTGAAACACACATTGAACCCACAAATCGCCACTCAGGACGAAAATAAAGCCTTTTGTAAATACCAGCTAAGTCATATTTACAAGAAACACGTCGGTATAGTGTTCCAAAAGACTGCAAAAAACACAGCGCACAAAGCCACAATGCGCTTAATTCACTAATTTTGGCTGACAGAACACCAAAAATCGTTCTGCATATAAAACTGCGTACAACAAAAGGATCCTTGTTTTGTATTATGTCATATTTTAATTCCCTGGGGATACAAAGTCACCAAGGAAGAAATATGTTTTTAATCTAAACCTATTTAGATATTTAGCCGGCTAATCCTAAACGTATACAAAGTTGCCCAACACAAAGCTCCAAATTCGCTAAGATCAGGCATCTTATAGCTCACTAATCTAGCTTCCAACTTCAAGGGGGCTATCTCTATCGATTGTAAATATACAAAATCCTCGGTTTTTGAAAATTGCAATGTTCAAATAAACTAAGGACCAAACAAACTAAGCAAAGAACCACAGAACCAAAGAACAAAGGACTGGGAGCGACCCACTTATACCTCAACTAAAACAGATGGAGACAAAAAAGTCTTCACTACCTGCCTACACAAATTGCAATTCGCATATACAAACCTATACAAACCTATCAAAGCTATACAAAACAAATATTTGTCCAAATTCTAACTGCCAAGTTCTAACTGCACTAACAGTCTCTTTTCTTAAAAAAAACACTTACGCCAAAAAGGTTCCTCAGTCAGGAGTGACATCTTTTGGAGAGTTTAAGTCAGAAAAATCAAAAATATACTGGGCCACAGAAACAAAAAAAATCCCCCAGGACCTCTGTGCACAGAGTACCTCTTTTAGTAGATTTCTGTCTTGCCTTCCCCAGTAGATTTCTGTCCTCTGACAAGATTACCCCTTCAGATAGTCACTTCTTAATGAGGCCCCAGGTTGGGCGCCATTTGTGGTTCCAGAAATCCACAAACTCCTTCTCAGGGGTCTTACCAATAAGTAGTCCATTCAAAAGTAGCAAAGAAATCAACAGAGAATCTGAAATATGAAAAGACATCTTTATTACAATTAATTGTGAGGCTACGTCGCCCAGTCACACCTAAAGCAACTGAATGAGATAGCCTTCCGAATGGTCTGAGCACAGACCCTTTATAACAATTATTATGCCCTAGGCACACATTTGAAGTACATTCCCAGAACGTGCACACAGATGCAAAACCCACTTTCAAGATAAGTCCAGGCCATAAACAATGTCCACATAATGCGTACATTCTCTGGCTGACAAGGCCGGATAAACCCAAAACACAGCCCATGTCATAAATAGCTCGTGGAGGAAGGAACAGGAACAGATGGAAGTAAGATAGGCACGTTTGTGTGTAGTAAATATTAACAATGTCCTGTGCTCTAATCTATAATCTTGATCAGCTAAAGGGCAGGTACTGGTTTGGCAAGGAAAGGCCAGCTTCTAAAATTAACTCCAGTGCACGAAGAAATCCCTGGTTAATATGTATATGTGATTCACAACAGGTCAGACTGTTTTGCGCACAAACTAACTTCTGAAAACCTATATAAAAGTAACACTAGATGGCAGTCACGACACATAACAAAAACCCAAGTTTCAGAAAAGAAAGCCTTTAAGAAAAAGAAACCATTTAGATATTGTTTAAGATAACACATGTGCAAGGAAACTTAATGGTTAACAAGATCCTAATCAGTAATTGAAAAACCATCAGCTAGCGAAACTAGTTTTACAAAAGGTCAGTTCCAGGTGAAAAGGGTTACTCTCTGTAGTTCATTCAGAGACAGAGAAACCCATGCTAAGGTTATGTCCTCAAATACTTGTTCTGCCACAGTGAAGGCCTACTGTAAGGGCAATCCACAAAATGGCTGCTATTCACAAAATGGAACCCGAGGGTTCAAGATGGAAACTCTGATTTCAGGGTGCTTTCTTCACCCGCATGCGACGAAAATGATTGTGCATAGTATACTCGTCATTTCCAGTCTGCTGATACCAAATTCGTCATGATACGACGATGTTTCATGACACTGGTCCAGAATTTTCAGTACCACAGACGCTCCTTTTGCCCTTACATAGGCAATAACCTAAACCCATGTCAGTCTGAATCTAGGTCTATACTCATCAGATCATCAAGGTGTTGCTGTAGTATCATCTTATTACTTAGCAACTCTCTCGAGACAGGTCTCCTTACACACATAGTGGCACAAAGGCCATATATGGCAGGACAAAATAGGGAATGCCTCTATCTGTAGTATGTGGTATAAGACCACACGCCCAACAATCAGTGATGTTCAACTACTAACTGGTGTTGATGCAGAAACTGTACCAAAAAAGGAATTATCAGTAAACTCTGATCTCCTAACTATCCATGTTCAGGTAAAATCTGGACAGGATGCAAAGAAGTAGAAGTAGGAAGAGACATAGGTTGGGAGGTGGGTACAGATGTGAATTGGGCAGCAAAAACAATCCCACCCATAAAAGCAATGCCATGTTTAAAAAACACTAGAAAACACGTCATTAAGAACATATAGACAAAATAGTGACCGCTATTACAAATGAATCATAATTTTCCACAACCCTAAGCAAAAAGTAATTCCTAAAATTATCTTGTACATTTTAGGTCTTCCTATGCATTTCTGTAATTCATTATATGTTCAAGTGAAGCAGTGGTGACCCTCGTTAATGGTCTGAGGCAAAAAGGGGATACTCTTTCACAGAAAAGGGACTTTATTCTGCTTTTTCTAAACAGAATACTACTTTAAAATAATGCCAGCAGAACAATAAAATCATTCTCCCAACACGTAGTCTATACAATCACACGGAAACCTCTTGTGCAACCAACTATGCCCAGAGTCTGTTCAAAAAGCCTCTCTGGCAGACTTCTATTGTCCATCAAATCCGCTTCCAGTGTCTTCTTCGCGTTGGTCCTCTTCATTCAGGCCTTTTCATGAGAAAAAGTACTGCTCAGTTGGAGTGCCCTCCTGGCAAACATTCATAGCTCATTCACAAAGTCTCAATGTCTCAAGGCAGTGCACCAGTGTCTCTTCTTTGGGGCAGACACTACAAATGATGTGCGCTTCATTGATCATGGGCACAAAACATCTCGTGCAGATCCAAGCACTACTGAGAAATAACATCTCAAGATCAGCAGCACTTCCAGACTCCAACACTCATCATTTAGTGTCAGAGGACGCTCAAGCTGCTCTCTCATGGGCACCAGAATGTAGTGCCTTTTTCCAAACGTGGATCCTTGGGTGCACTGCCTTTCCACTGGAGCAAAGGGAAAAGAGGTGTGTGTGTGGCCAAAACTCGGGCCAAGGGCTCAAGGGACTGTACACTGTCAGAGGTTACCAGTACATAACAGGTACAAAGCTCAGACAATCAGGAGCTCCCATTCTGTGGCAAACAAGGAACCAGCTCCTCTTTTCCTCTGCAATGCCTTCCGATGAAGCAAATGCCTTGCTTGGGAGGTACCATTGGCGGCACGCTGATGATCGCTATTCAGCCTCGCGACTTTCTGGTTGCAGAAATTGTAGAGCCAAGAAATCTGTTATTCATCTGTAGCGGTCACTGATGGGGAGTGGGTTTAGTCTCGATCACAGGTCTGCAGGGTATCACTCTTCCTTTGACTCTGGAAGATCCCGCAGAACCTAGTGATATAGGAAATGTAACACAATTGTTAGTTTCCTTCAAATCAAGCACAAAAACAGTTCATGGGTTTTAACAAGGGGACTGCAAGCAGGTGGCCTGCAATCTGCAAGGGAGTGGCCACACGCCATGGGACAATGTTGGTCTAGAATGCACTGTCAATTTCAAAAAGCAATTCAAACATAAAGGCAATAGGCAAAACAGTGTCTCTAAGTTTTTCAATTAGGTTTCCGTGTGAGAGCATATCCTTCATAATCTAAGGGTAAATAACTACACAAAAATTCTATCTAAATGGATGTCTTCACATATGGTGGCATTGTCTAATGGTGCAAATACATATTTTCCTCAATGATTAAGCCTAGGTGTTCCTAAATTCCTTATCTAGAACATCTCAAAATAAAGAAATGACATAATACAGATTATCAAGAACATGAAGAAAAGTCCCTTTAAAAATGTGCATTAAGTGCACTATGCAATACAAAGGCTAATGATCAAATGTGCAGACAAAAGGACAAACACTAGAAAGTCCTGGTATTTGCATGATTAGAACACATCTGATCCCACCAAAAATTAAAGCAGCAGGAATAAGAGAGAACTGAAAAATTAAAAATAGACATTGAAAATTCGTTGTGTTCAAAAGGTAAACTTAAGATATCTCCTATTGAGATGGAAAACATGTCTTACTATAATATTGGGTCAGTTAACCAGCCTGTCACTACCCCAACAGACAGTCTGAAAAAAACATTTTACATAACATGGGGGGTCCCTGATACATCACTTCAGTCTAAAAGTGTGCACATAAACAATTCACCCATAATAATAAATGGGCTGACTGGTGAAAGGAATATGGAAAAAGGGAAATGGAAGTAGGACACAACTAAAATCCCCAATAACTAAGCATGATGCGACATCGGTCAGGGGAGAAGCAACAAAAGAAAAATCTATAGGAAGAACAAGAGTTTGCTTGGGTGCCTCAGGCATGTGATACAGCACCAAGAGTACTGGCAACTACACCATATATACGGTAATCCAAACTAATGTTCCAGTTCCTTCTTCAGGGATAAATGAAACCTGGTTTCCTTTCAAGGGACAAAGCCATATGCTATTTGGGAAACAGAACATGATTAAGTAATGCAATATAGAAATTAGGTCACCATGTACAAGAGTCACAAATCTATAATTTATCCTTACGTCCAATCAGGATATATAATTTTTAGGGCTGCCTATTCCTTTAAGGGAATGTGCAGTAAGTGACTAACAGCAGATGACACATTTTGATTCTGTATATCTTTTTAGTTTTGTGCAATATCATTATAGCCAAATTTAGGCATGCACTGGTAAAAGTGCTGCCTGTCTGGTTCACAATATGAAAAAATCATATCTGTGAAATTTAGTATCAGCGAAAATTTTACCCAACTGTTGACAGCGACACGTATCGTCATACATGTCACAAAAACATGGGTGAATGTGTAATAATTTCTTAAGCAGCAACATACAACATAAAACATGCAAAAACGCGCAAAACGTAAATAAATGAGCGGTGACACATAATACCGTGTGAGGATACCCTCCATTTTGACAGTAGATTCCCAATAGAGTGGGTATTCTGCTGTCAAATACAACTTTCGGACACACAGAACCAGCAAGAACAATTCATGATAGATCAAAATACACAAACATGAAAAACGCATGGACATTTCTTTTGAAAGCCCCCAGAGCAGTAATACACAGCACACAAAAGGGACACATTTCTGACACCAATTGTAACTTTTAGGCAGAAGACAAAACATCATACACATTAAAAAAACACAAAAATAAATTTCCATTACTTAACTGTTACCATTTTGTCAGTCACCTTGCTATATGAAGCCTTTTTTAACTTTTAGAGGTAAAAATCCTTTCCCTGACACCTAAGTTGTGGCCTTGTGCCACAATCTCCATGATAAAAACTTCTTAAATGGCAACTCATTTTAACTCATTCATGTAGGCTTCAAAATTTTAGTAAAATGCTGCATCTCATTTTTCTGTCTAAGACGTAATGCAACACTGCGTTTTCTGTCAAATGTTTTGGGACTTTTCAAAGAAACCCCTTTCTATTTTTCCTTTTAAATTGAGTTCTTTCATTTTATTGATGTTCTCACGGAGAAATCAGAAACCCTACCTTTGAGGCCCGTTCAGAGAAGTCATTCTGCATTCCTCAGAGGCAAGTCCTAATTAAAAAGGTCATAAATGTCAACACGACAGCATTCTCCATTGCCCGACAGGAAACTAAAAGATAACATCTCAGCAGCGCGCTCGAGCCAGCCTCTGCAATCCTCTCAGCCCTCAGCCCGTGCCACACTGACGTGTCAAAGCCAGAAGGCCTAACTAATTCCTAATTCATTCTATTTTGAAAAATAATTTCTCTTTTTTTGTTTAGGCGCTAAAATTATCTCTATTCCCATGTTATTAAACTACATTTATTGTCAACAATCCTCAAAACCTAATGACACACATACCAGTTTTTACAGTAAATGCTTGTTGCAATCCTATGGTACACACTTCATCAGTCTTAAATGAACAGACTTCTCCGTAGGCCTTGCTGAAGCTAGAACCTTCAACCCTGATATTTAAAACAAGCCTTTGTACTGGCACATTAACCCACTGACTCATAAGAAGGCACAACCTGCAAATATATATATATCAAAACCTAAATGTATGCATTTACTTAAGCCTGAGACACTTTAAAAGTACTCTGAATGAAGGCAAAATGCAGTTTAAACAGTGTTTTACTCAAAATCGACTTTCATAGTTTGGGCATTAAAAAATGAATATCCTACATTTTTCTTGCATAATATGCATTACTAGAATGTCTATTACATAACCCATGAGTCAGGCATTTGAAAATAATAACTTATACTTTATAAAAATGAGCTTGCTTGCGCCTATGCCAAGGGGAAATGGTACACGCGAATGCTTGTCATTTTAGTGATGCAACATAACTTAAATCAAATTTTAATGCTAGGAGGTCATAGTATGAGTGTTAAGCTTTATAAATATTAAAGAACGATTTTTGTAGCACTTATTTTTAATAATTATTTTTCATAATTAATCATTTTTCTCTTCAAATAAAACCCATTATTTTTTTGGGTGATTGTTCTACATATAAGAGCCCACTACATCCCTTGCCTATCATTTTGGATGCATTAACTCACAAACCTGAGCGCATATGCCTAACTTAAAACGCGTCACATTCCTGCGTCACATTTCTGCGCCACATTTCTGCGCCACATTTATTTAAAAGGACGGTTATGCAAAATTCCTCTCTGTTTAACTGGAAAAAGTGCTGGCTGAACGAATATTCCTATAAAATATACTGCAGCTGAAAGGTTTGCCTGTGAACATCTAATACAGTGCACCTAAGGAAAATGCTGTAAATTTATTTATTTTTGCAAAAAATAGACAATTTCGTTTTTTCCTTTTTTGGGGCCTTATTTATATCCATTGAATGTTTTTCCTAATTTTATCCTTTAAGCGTGTAACAGCAGTTTTGTATATGTGCACAATTGCTCATTCTACAAACTAAAGAGCAACACATACCCATCTTAGCACATTACATGTTTCATTTCTGTATCTTTTACTCAAGTTTCTACTCAACATTAACCAACCAGCATTTTACTTAACAGACTAAAAACATCAAGAAAACCACAAACATATTGAGCTCATTGCAAACATAAACAAAAAGTATTTAAACAGGACACGCAATACAGTGCTGTAGCCATTGTTTTCATAAATTGCGCGAACGCTATTCACATACCGAAGTTACACTAATGAGAAAACCACATAGACATTGAAACACACATTGAAACACACATTGAACCCACAAATCGCCACTCAGGACGAAAATAAAGCCTTTTGTAAATACCAGCTAAGTCATATTTACAAGAAACACGTCGCAATAGTGTTCCAAAAGACTGCAAAAAACATAGCGCACGAAGCCACAATGCGCTTAATTCACTAATTTTGGCTGACAGAACACCAAAAATCGTTCTGCATATAAAACTGCGTACAACAAAAGGATCCTTGTTTTGTATTATGTCATATTTTAATTCCCTGGGGATACAAAGTCACCAAGGAAGAAATATGTTTTTAATCTAAACCTATTTAGATATTTAGCCGGCTAATCCTAAACGTATACAAAGTTGCCCAACACAAAGCTCCAAATTCGCTAAGATCAGGCATCTTATAGCTCACTAATCTAGCTTCCAACTTCAAGGGGGCTATCTCTATCGATTGTAAATATACAAAATCCTCGGTTTTTGAAAATTGCAATGTTCAAATAAACTAAGGACCAAACAAACTAAGCAAAGAACCACAGAACCAAAGAACAAAGGACTGGGAGCGACCCACTTATACCTCAACTAAAACAGATGGAGACAAAAAAGTCTTCACTACCTGCCTACACAAATTGCAATTCGCATATACAAACCTATACAAACCTATCAAAGCTATACAAAACAAATATTTGTCCAAATTCTAACTGCCAAGTTCTAACTGCACTAACAGTCTCTTTTCTTAAAAAAAACACTTACGCCAAAAAGGTTCCTCAGTCAGGAGTGACATCTTTTGGAGAGTTTAAGTCAGAAAAATCAAAAATATACTGGGCCACAGAAACAAAAAAAATCCCCCAGGACCTCTGTGCACAGAGTACCTCTTTTAGTAGATTTCTGTCTTGCCTTCCCCAGTAGATTTCTGTCCTCTGACAAGATTACCCCTTCAGATAGTCACTTCTTAATGAGGCCCCAGGTTGGGCGCCATTTGTGGTTCCAGAAATCCACAAACTCCTTCTCAGGGGTCTTACCAATAAGTAGTCCATTCAAAAGTAGCAAAGAAATCAACAGAGAATCTGAAATATGAAAAGACATCTTTATTACAATTAATTGTGAGGCTACGTCGCCCAGTCACACCTAAAGCAACTGAATGAGATAGCCTTCCGAATGGTCTGAGCACAGACCCTTTATAACAATTATTATGCCCTAGGCACACATTTGAAGTACATTCCCAGAACGTGCACACAGATGCAAAACCCACTTTCAAGATAAGTCCAGGCCATAAACAATGTCCACATAATGCGTACATTCTCTGGCTGACAAGGCCGGATAAACCCAAAACACAGCCCATGTCATAAATAGCTCGTGGAGGAAGGAACAGGAACAGATGGAAGTAAGATAGGCACGTTTGTGTGTAGTAAATCTTAACAATGTCCTGTGCTCTAATCTATAATCTTGATCAGCTAAAGGGCAGGTACTGGTTTGGCAAGGAAAGGCCAGCTTCTAAAATTAACTCCAGTGCACGAAGAAATCCCTGGTTAATATGTATATGTGATTCACAACAGGTCAGACTGTTTTGCGCACAAACTAACTTCTGAAAACCTATATAAAAGTAACACTAGATGGCAGTCACGACACATAACAAAAACCCAAGTTTCAGAAAAGAAAGCCTTTAAGAAAAAGAAACCATTTAGATATTGTTTAAGATAACACATGTGCAAGGAAACTTAATGGTTAACAAGATCCTAATCAGTAATTGAAAAACCATCAGCTAGCGAAACTAGTTTTACAAAAGGTCAGTTCCAGGTGAAAAGGGTTACTCTCTGTAGTTCATTCAGAGACAGAGAAACCCATGCTAAGGTTATGTCCTCAAATACTTGTTCTGCCACAGTGAAGGCCTACTGTAAGGGCAATCCACAAAATGGCTGCTATTCACAAAATGGAACCCGAGGGTTCAAGATGGAAACTCTGATTTCAGGGTGCTTTCTTCACCCGCATGCGACGAAAATGATTGTGCATAGTATACTCGTCATTTCCAGTCTGCTGATACCAAATTCGTCATGATACGACGATGTTTCATGACACTGGTCCAGAATTTTCAGTACCACAGACGCTCCTTTTGCCCTTACATAGGCAATAACCTAAACCCATGTCAGTCTGAATCTAGGTCTATACTCATCAGATCATCAAGGTGTTGCTGTAGTATCATCTTATTACTTAGCAACTCTCTCGGGACAGGTCTCCTTACACACATAGTGGCACAAAGGCCATATATGGCAGGACAAAATAGGGAATGCCTCTATCTGTAGTATGTGGTATAAGACCACACGCCCAACAATCAGTGATGTTCAACTACTAACTGGTGTTGATGCAGAAACTGTACCAAAAAAGGAATTATCAGTAAACTCTGATCTCCTAACTACCCATGTTCAGGTAAAATCTGGACAGGATGCAAAGAAGTAGAAGTAGGAAGAGACATAGGTTGGGAGGTGGGTACAGATGTGAATTGGGCAGCAAAAACAATCCCACCCATAAAAGCAATGCCATGTTTAAAAAACACTAGAAAACACGTCATTAAGAACATATAGACAAAATAGTGACCGCTATTACAAATGAATCATAATTTTCCACAACCCTAAGCAAAAAGTAATTCCTAAAATTATCTTGTACATTTTAGGTCTTCCTATGCATTTCTGTAATTCATTATATGTTCAAGTGAAGCAGTGGTGACCCTCGTTAATGGTCTGAGGCAAAAAGGGGATACTCTTTCACAGAAAAGGGACTTTATTCTGCTTTTTCTAAACAGAATACTACTTTAAAATAATGCCAGCAGAACAATAAAATCATTCTCCCAACACGTAGTCTATACAATCACACGGAAACCTCTTGTGCAACCAACTATGCCCAGAGTCTGTTGAAAAAGCCTCTCTGGCAGACTTCTATTGTCCATCAAATCCGCTTCCAGTGTCTTCTTCGCGTTGGTCCTCTTCATTCAGGCCTTTTCATGAGAAAAAGTACTGCTCAGTTGGAGTGCCCTCCTGGCAAACATTCATAGCTCATTCACAAAGTCTCAATGTCTCAAGGCAGTGCACCAGTGTCTCTTCTTTGGGGCAGACACTACAAATGATGTGCGCTTCATTGATCATGGGCACAAAACATCTCGTGCAGATCCAAGCACTACTGAGAAATAACATCTCAAGATCAGCAGCACTTCCAGACTCCAACACTCATCATTTAGTGTCAGAGGACGCTCAAGCTGCTCTCTCATGGGCACCAGAATGTAGTGCCTTTTTCCAAACGTGGATCCTTGGGTGCACTGCCTTTCCACTGGAGCAAAGGGAAAAGAGGTGTGTGTGTGGCCAAAACTCGGGCCAAGGGCTCAAGGGACTGTACACTGTCAGAGGTTACCAGTACATAACAGGTACAAAGCTCAGACAATCAGGAGCTCCCATTCTGTGGCAAACAAGGAACCAGCTCCTCTTTTCCTCTGCAATGCCTTCCGATGAAGCAAATGCCTTGCTTGGGAGGTACCATTGGCGGCACGCTGATGATCGCTATTCAGCCTCGCGACTTTCTGGTTGCAGAAATTGTAGAGCCAAGAAATCTGTTATTCATCTGTAGCGGTCACTGATGGGGAGTGGGTTTAGTCTCGATCACAGGTCTGCAGGGTATCACTCTTCCTTTGACTCTGGAAGATCCCGCAGAACCTAGTGATATAGGAAATGTAACACAATTGTTAGTTTCCTTCAAATCAAGCACAAAAACAGTTCATGGGTTTTAACAAGGGGACTGCAAGCAGGTGGCCTGCAATCTGCAAGGGAGTGGCCACACGCCATGGGACAATGTTGGTCTAGAATGCACTGTCAATTTCAAAAAGCAATTCAAACATAAAGGCAATAGGCAAAACAGTGTCTCTAAGTTTTTCAATTAGGTTTCCGTGTGAGAGCATATCCTTCATAATCTAAGGGTAAATAACTACACAAAAATTCTATCTAAATGGATGTCTTCACATATGGTGGCATTGTCTAATGGTGCAAATACATATTTTCCTCAATGATTAAGCCTAGGTGTTCCTAAATTCCTTATCTAGAACATCTCAAAATAAAGAAATGACATAATACAGATTATCAAGAACATGAAGAAAAGTCCCTTTAAAAATGTGCATTAAGTGCACTATGCAATACAAAGGCTAATGATCAAATGTGCAGACAAAAGGACAAACACTAGAAAGTCCTGGTATTTGCATGATTAGAACACATCTGATCCCACCAAAAATTAAAGCAGCAGGAATAAGAGAGAACTGAAAAATTAAAAATAGACATTGAAAATTCGTTGTGTTCAAAAGGTAAACTTAAGATATCTCCTATTGAGATGGAAAACATGTCTTACTATAATATTGGGTCAGTTAACCAGCCTGTCACTACCCCAACAGACAGTCTGAAAAAAACATTTTACATAACATGGGGGGTCCCTGATACATCACTTCAGTCTAAAAGTGTGCACATAAACAATTCACCCATAATAATAGATGGGCTGACTGGTGAAAGGAATATGGAAAAAGGGAAATGGAAGTAGGACACAACTAAAATCCCCAATAACTAAGCATGATGCGACATCGGTCAGGGGAGAAGCAACAAAAGAAAAATCTATAGGAAGAACAAGAGTTTGCTTGGGTGCCTCAGGCATGTGATACAGCACCAAGAGTACTGGCAACTACACCATATATACGGTAATCCAAACTAATGTTCCAGTTCCTTCTTCAGGGAAAAATGAAACCTGGTTTCCTTTCAAGGGACAAAGCCATATGCTATTTGGGAAACAGAACATGATTAAATAATGCAATATAGAAATTAGGTCACCATGTACAAGAGTCACAAATCTATAATTTATCCTTACGTCCAATCAGGATATATAATTTTTAGGGCTGCCTATTCCTTTAAGGGAATGTGCAGTAAGTGACTAACAGCAGATGACACATTATGATTCTGTATATCTTTTTAGTTTTGTGCAATATCATTATAGCCAAATTTAGGCATGCACTGGTAAAAGTGCTGCCTGTCTGGTTCACAATATGAAAAAATCATATCTGTGAAATTTAGTATCAGCGAAAATTTTACCCAACTGTTGACAGCGACACGTATCGTCATACATGTCACAAAAACATGGGGGAATTTGTAATAATTTCTTAAGCAGCAACATACAACATAAAACATGCAAAAACGCGCAAAACGTAAATAAATGAGCGGTGACACATAATACCGTGTGAGGATACCCTCCATTTTGACAGTAGATTCCCAATAGAGTGGGTATTCTGCTGTCAAATACAACTTTCGGACACACAGAACCAGCAAGAACAATTCATGAGAGATCAAAATACACAAATATGAAAAACGCATGGACATTTCTTTTGAAAGCCCCCAGAGCAGTAATACACAGCACACAAAAGGGACACATTTCTGACACCAATTGTAACTTTTAGGCAGAAGACAAAACATCATACACATTAAAAAAACACAAAAATAAATTTCCATTACTTAACTGTTACCATTTTGTCAGTCACCTTGCTATATGAAGCCTTTTTTAACTTTTAGAGGTAAAAATCCTTTCCCTGACACCTAAGTTGTGGCCTTGTGCCACAATCTCCATGATAAAAACTTCTTAAATAGCAACTCGTTTTAACTCATTCATGTAGGCTTCAAAATTTTAGTAAAATGCTGCATCTCATTTTTCTGTCTAAGACGTAATGCAACACTTCGTTTTCTGTCAAATGTTTTGGGACTTTTCAAAGAAACCCCTTTCTATGTTTCCTTTTAAATTGAGTTCTTTCATTTTATTGATGTTCTCACGGAGAAACCAGAAACCCTACCTTTGAGGCCCGTTCAGAGAAGTCATTCTGCATTCCTCAGAGGCAAGTCCTAATTAAAAAGGTCATAAATGTCAACACTACAGCATTCTCCATTGCCCGACAGGAAACTAAAAGATAACACCTCAGCAGCGCGCTCGAGCCAGCCTCTGCAATCCTCTCAGCCCTCAGCCCTTGCCACACTGACGTGTCAAAGCCAGAAGGCCTAACTAATTCCTAATTCACTCTATTTTGAAAAATAATTTCTCTTTTTTTGTTTAGGCGCTAAAATTATCTCTATTCCCATGTTATTAAACTACATTTATTGTCAACAATCCTCAAAACCTAATGACACACATACCAGTTTTTACAGTAAATGCTTGTTGCAATCCTATGGTACACACTTCATCAGTCTTAAATGAACAGACTTCTCCGTAGGCCTTGCTGAAGCTAGAACCTTCAACCCTGATATTTAAAACAAGCCTTTGTACTGGCACATTAACCCACTGACTCATAAGAAGGCACAACCTGCAAATATATATATATCAAAACCTAAATGTATGCATTTACTTAAGCCTGAGACACTTTAAAAGTACTCTAAATGAAGGCAAAATGCAGTGTTTTACTCAAAATCGACTTTCATAGTTTGGGCATTAAAAAATGAATATCCTACATTTTTCTTGCATAATATGCATTACTAGAATGTCTATTACATAACCCATGAGTCAGGCATTTGAAAATAATAACTTATACTTTATAAAAATGAGCTTGCTTGCGCCTATGCCAAGGGGAAATGGTACACGCGAATGCTTGTCATTTTAGTGATGCAACATAACTTAAATCAAATTTTAATGCTAGGAGGTCATAGTATGAGTGTTAAGCTTTATAAATATTAAAAAACGATTTTGTAGCACTTATTTTTAACAATTATTTTTCATAATTAATATTTTTTCTCTTCAAATAAAACCCATTATTTTTTTGGGTGATTGTTCTACATATAAGTGCCCACTGCATCCCTTGCCTATCATTTTGGATGCATTAACTCACAAACCTGAGCGCATATGCCTAACTTAAAACGCGTCACATTCCTGCGTCACATTTCTGCGCCACATTTCTGCGCCACATTTATTTACAAGGACGGTTATGCAAAATTCCTCTCTGTTTAACTGGAAAAAGTGCTGGCTGAACGAACATTCCTATAAAATATACTGCAGCTGAAAGGTTTGCCTGTGTACATCTAATACAGTGCACCTAAGGAAAATGCTGTACATTTATTTATTTTTGCAAAAAATAGACAATTTCGTTTTTTCCTTTTTTGGGGCCTTATTTATATCCATTGAATGTTTTTCCTAATTTTATCCTTTAAGCGTGTAACAGCAGTTTAGTATATGTGCACAATTGCTCATTCTAGAAAACTAAAGAGCAACACATACCCATCTTAGCACATTACATGTTTCATTTCTGTATCTTTTACTCAAGTTTCTACTCAACATTAACCAACCAGCATTTTACTTAACAGACTAAAAACATCAAGAAAACCACAAACATATTGAGCTCATTGCAAACATAAACAAAAAGTATTTAAACAGGACACGCAATACAGTGCTGTAGCCATTGTTTTCATAAATTGCGCGAACGCTATTCACATACCGAAGTTACACTAATGAGAAAACCACATAGACATTGAAACACACATTGAAACACACATTGAACCCACAAATCGCCACTCAGGACGAAAATAAAGCCTTTTGTAAATACCAGCTAAGTCATATTTACAAGAAACACGTCGCAATAGTGTTCCAAAAGACTGCAAAAAACATAGCGCACGAAGCCACAATGCACTTAATTCACTAATTTTGGCTGACAGAACACCAAAAATCGTTCTGCATATAAAACTGCATACAATAAAAGGATCCTTGTTTTGTATTATGTCATATTTTAATTCCCTGGGGATACAAAGTCACCAAGGAAGAAATATGTTTTTAATCTAAACCTATTTAGATATTTAGCCGGCTAATCCTAAACGTATACAAAGTTGGCCAACACAAAGCTCCAAATTCGCTAAGATCAGGCATCTTATAGCTCACTAATCTAGCTTCCAACTTCAAGGGGGCTATCTATATCGATACACTTGTAAATATACAAAACCCTCGGTTTTTGAAAATTGCAATGTTCAAATAAACTAAGGACCAAACAAACTAAGCAAAGAACCACAGAACCAAAGAACAAAGGACTGGGAGCGACCCACTTATACCTCAACTAAAACAGATGGAGACAAAAAAGTCTTCACTACCTGCCTACACAAATTGCAATTCGCATATACAAACCTATACAAACCTATCAAAGCTATACAAAACAAATATTTGTCCAAATTCTAACTGCCAAGTTCTAACTGCACTAACAGTCTCTTTTCTTAAAAAAACACTTACGCCAAAAAGGTTCCTCAGTCAGGAGTGACATCTTTTGGAGAGTTTAAGTCAGAAAAATCAAAAATATACTGGGCCACAGAAACAAAAAAAATCCCCCAGGACCTCTGTGCACAGAGTACCTCTTTTAGTAGATTTCTGTCTTGCCTTCCCCAGTAGATTTCTGTCCTCTGACAACATTACCCCTTCAGATAGTCACTTCTTGATGTGGCCCCTGTTGGGCGCCATTTGTGGTTCAAGAAATCCACAAACTCCTTCCCAGGGGTCTTACCAATAAGTAGTCCATTCAAAAGTAGCAAAGAAATCAACAGAGAATCTGAAATATGAAAAGACATCTTTATTACAATTAATTGTGAGGCTACGTCGCCCAGTCACACCTTAAGCAACTGAATGAGATAGCCTTCCGAATGGTCTGAGCACAGACCCTTTATAACAATTATTATGCCCTAGGCACACATTTGAAGTACATTCCCAGAACGTGCACACAGATGCAAAACCCACTTTCAAGATAAGTCCAGGCCATAAACAATGTCCACATAATGCGTACATTCTCTGGCTGAAAAGGCCGGATAAACCCAAAACACAGCCCATGTCATAAATAGCTCGTAGAGGTAGGAACAGGAACAGATGGAAGTAAGATAGGCACGTTTGTGTGTAGTAAATCTTAACAATGTCCTGTGCTCTAATCTATAATCTTGATCAGCTAAAGGGCAGGTACTGGTTTGGCAAGGAAAGGCCAGCTTCTAAAATTAACTCCAGTGCACGAAGAAATCCCTGGTTAATATGTATATGTGATTCACAACAGGTCAGACTGTTTTGCGCACAAACTAACTTCTGAAAACCTATATAAAAGTAACACTAGGTGGCAGTCACGACACGTAACAAAAACCCAAGTTTCAGAAAAGAAAGCCTTTAAGAAAAGGAAACCATTTAGATATTGTTTAAGATAACACATGCGCAAGGAAACTTAATGGTTAACAAGATCCTAATCAGTAATTGAAAAACTTAGACAACCATCAGCTAGCGAAACTAGTTTTACAAAAGGTCAGTTCCAGGTGAAAAGTGTTACTCTCTGTAGTTCATTCAGAGATAGAGAAACCCATGCTAAGGTTATGTCCTTAAATACTTGTTCTGCCACAGTGAAGGCCTACTGTAAGGGCAATCCACAAAATGGCTGCTATTCACAAAATGGAACCCAAGGGTTCAAGATGGAAACTCTGATTTCAGGGTGCTTTCTTCACCCGAATGCGACGAAAATGATTGTGCATAGTATACTCGTCATTTCCAGTCTGCTGATACCAAATTCGTCATAATACGACGATGTTTCATGACACTGGTCCAGAATTTTCAGTACCTTAGGTATGCTTAGACGTGAGTCCCTTGCTCACTTTGCCACTGGATTCAAGCAAGCCTGACTGAAGATGGCTGGAATGCCAGAAACCGGTGCTAGGAAGCTTGATTCTGGTCCAGGGAAGGCATGGCTTGGCAGTTCGGGCTGGAGTGTTCTCATGTGGCACAGGGTCAGACTGATTTGCATCTGGCCATGTCTGAACTGGGGTGGCAGAGTGGGCTAAAGAACGGTGATGGATTAAACCCAGATCTGTTGACTGGGTGTGAGTGTTTGATTAGTTCAGATGCTCCGTCCATCATCATCCCCTTTTGTACTGCTATGTTCGCCATAAGTTGGCTGGGTATGCTCAGACGTGAGTCCCTTGCTCACTTTGCCACTGGATTCAAGCAAGCCTGTCTAAAGACGGGTGGAATACCAGAAACCGGTCCTAGGAAGCTTGATTCCGGTCCAGGGACGGCACGGCTTGGCAGTTCAGGCTGGACTGTTTCCAGGAGGCACAGGGTCAGACTGATTTGCATATGGCCATGTCTGAACTGGGGTGGCAGAGTGGGCTAAAGAACGGTGAAGGATTAACACCAGATCTGTTGACTGGGTGAGAGTGTTTCATTGGTTCAGTTGCTCCGTCCATCACCACCCCCTTTTGTACCGCTTTATTTGCCATAAGTTGGCAGGGTATGCTCAGACGTGAGTCCCTTGCTCACTTTGCCACTGGATTCAAGCAAGCCTGGCTGAAGACGGCTGGAATGCCAGAAACCAGTCATAGGGAGCTTGATTCCGGTCCAGGGAAGGCATGGCTTGGCATTTCGGGCTGGACTGTTCCCATGAGGCACAGGTTCAGACTGATTTGCATATGGCCATGTCTGAACTGGGGTGGCAGAGTGGGCTAAAGAACGTTGATGGATTAAACCCAGATCTGTGACTGGGTTTGAGTGTTTGAATGGTTCAGATGCTTCGTCCATCACCACCCCCTTTTGTACTGGTTTGTTCACCATAAGTTGGCAGGGTATGCTCAGACGTGAGTCCCTTGCTCACTTTGCCACTGGATTCAAGCTAGCCTGGCTGAAGACGGCTGGAATGCCAGAAACCGGTTCTAGGAAGCTTGATTCCGGTCCAGGGAAGGCATGGCTTGGCAGTTCGGGCTGGACTGTTCCCATGAGGCACAGGGTCAGACTGGTTTGCCTGTGGTCATGTCTGAACTGGGGTGGCAGAGTGGGCTAAAGAACAGTGATGGATTAAACCCAGATCTGTTGACTGGGTGTGAGTGTTTGATTGGTTCAGATGCTCCGTCCATCACCACCCCCTTTTGTACCGCTTTGTTCGCCATAAGTTGGCAGGGTATGCTCAGACGTGTGTCCCTTGCTCACTTTGCCACTGGATTCAAGCAAACCTGGCTGAAGACGGCAGGAAAGCTAGAAACTGGTCCTAGGAAGCTTGATTCCGGTCCAGGGAAGGCATGGCTTGGCAGTTTGGGCTGGACTGTTCCCATGAGGCACAGGGTCAGACTGATTTGCATATGGCCATGTCTGAACTGGGGTGGCAGAGTGGGTTAAAGAACGGTGATGGATTTGTTGAAGCCATCTTTTTTGTATGATACCAAATGCAGTAAAGCTTCTAGGCCCTGTTAAGTTAACATTACACAGGATGGTGTATTATTCTTGGATTCAGAGCTTCAGAGAAACAGCTTGGGTAACGCAAGGCTTGCTAGAAGACAAGATACGTGGCACAAGGAAAGATGCTTGCTTAGGCACGTACACGTACATTTCAGCATATCCCATTTCACAATATGTTTCTGGTCACTACTATTGTGTGCAATTATTAACTGGAAAGGCACCGGACTTATAACTTACATTACAGTGGAAAGTCCCAGAAGCTGCCCACTTGGGGCCACGTGGTTGGCAACAGTATAGTTCGGACCTTACATGGTATATGGCTACTCAAACTCTTGTTAATTGGTCAAATGAACTATGCTTAATTTGTGCTATGTATGTTATGATGCCTCATCCTTTTGTGGTTTTGGCCTATATAAACTGTCAGACCCGTCACCTCTTTGGATATTCAGTGGCTTTGCTGATGTCTCCGAGTTGCATGTTAAATTGCTGTTTGTGGGTCTCCAATAAACCTTGCTATCTTATGTGCTGACAGAGACTTGTGTTATTTGTATTATTCCTTATTATTATTTTTTCAGCTTCTACATTTGGTGAAAGAATGCGGCCCCAAACATCTGACCAGCTTCGACAGCCACCGGTTGCTGGACTCCGACACCTCGGAGCTCGGAGACCTGAGGTGATGACATTTCAGTTTGTCTTCTCTTTCTCCGCTCTCTGGCTGTTGGAAGATGACACCGGTGCTTAACCGTTTGTTGTCAGTGTCAGTGCTTTGGTTCCTGCTTTGTTTCCCTCAGCACATTTGTATAGCACTGTTTTTACCAGATATTGAGCACTCTCCTATCTCCTTTTCTCTTAGTCCTCCTATCATGCCCCTGCCAGTGTTTCTTTGGCCGGTGTGCCTCGTCTAGGGGATTACCGGAGTACTTCTTGGCTGGCATACTGGCCGTCCTCATTCCTTTCTTTGTTCTCCTTTTTCTAGCTCTGATAATTTCCATGTCACTGTGTCGTCATTCTGCTGGTGACATTTCCTCTTAACGTTTGCCCGGCGCCACTCACTCTGTTTCTGCTTCGGAGCTCTTTCTGCATTCTGGCCTCCGACTCAGCTGCCGACTCTCAGCTGTCTTTTATTGTGCATTTTGATCTCTTTGTAGTTTATGGCACTCATCTCCACCCCTCCAGACCGGCGATGGTGTCCTTCTGCTCGATTCCATGCACGCAGTCACTCCCTGTTGCTACGCAGAGCTTGGCTGTATCTAGGGCCAAGGAGGTGAACTTCTGCGACCCCTTTGTCTTGCCTGCAGAGAGTCCCCGGTCTATGGGGGTGGAGGAGCATTTCGCCTGCTCCCCTGGTGGCGACTGAGGTCAGTATACTTTGGCAGATCGGTCTTCACTAGGTGAGTTCATATTGAGGGTTTATATCCTCCAGGTTGGGTTGCAGCAGGTGCAGGTATGTTATTGTATATTTGGTTTTAGAATGAGGTACCATGGTGGTGTTTTTTTCTTTGTGCTTTTGTTGACACATGTCCTCTGTGTATTTTTTGGTTTTTCGCCACGCTGTCGCTGATGGCGCTGTTAGTGGCTGTGTCTCTCTCTGGTGTGCACTTCTGGTGCTGGACCAGTGTTGCACCATCTTGTTGCCTCTGGTGTCTGAGGGACACAGTTGCCATCTCCTTGCTTATTTCTCTTCTGTTGTTCCCGGCGGTGGGCCAGTTACAACGGGGAGGAGTGTTTGTGTTTGTTTTGGTCTCGGATTTGAGTTTCCTCTCATGTGTATCCTCTGATTGTGCGGTCCTCTGTTTTATTCTCTCTCTTTTTCCATCAGATGTCATTGCCACTGGGTAACTATGTTTCCACAGTGGCTCTGTGTATTCGTTTATTGCCCTGTGCGTGGGCATTCTTTGCCTAGCTTTCTTTTCTGTCCCCAGGGGGCCTGCATCTGTTTGTTCCCGAGGGGACAGAAAGAGAAGGATTGGGTGCCTTCGCAGCTGGAGCACCCCTATTGGCTAGCCAGAGTTCTGAGGGAACTCAGTCATGAGTGGGCTGACGAGCCCCTTTAGGACCTTGGTTGGAGGGACTGGTGGAGGGTTGGTGATTAGCATCCCCTCCAGATTTCTGTTTCTAGGCAACCAGTGGCGCTCCAACCAGACTGATAGGTCTGGGACCCTGCTCAGTGGCAGCAGGGTCAGGAGGATTCGGTGGGAATTCTCGGAAGTGGGCCCATGGGTGCAGTCGCAGTTTGAGCTCACCCAGCGTCACGAGGGGTTGTAACTGCAGATACTCCCCTGGTATTCTCTCTCTGTCTATGGTTCAGGGTTCCCCTCACTCCTTGATGATGTTATTTATACTAGGATAGATGATACTTAATGCACTGTCACCTTCACAACTGGGGTCCGGCGAGGGCAACATTTCACATTTGTTCCTTGACCACGCAGTAACTCCCTGACAATAGGTAGCACAAGACTACTGATGTTTCAGGGAGGGTGAAATTCTGCAGTTCCCTGTCTTGCCTGCGACACTCACTGGCTCCAGGGGTAGAAGGTGTCGGATGCTGAGAAAAGGAGGGGGTGAATGCCTTGTTTCATACAGGGAAGGAATATGTAATTTATTGTTTTCCTTGATTTACATTAAGTTTCTTGAGTTTTATTATTTTTGTTGATAATACAAGTGTTTCTCAGTTATCGAATTTGACTGTACATCTACATTTTTGACTGATCTGACTTTGACACAAGGACACCGATTTCTGTTGCCATTTTCATACAATAATATTTCTAGACTTCTTCACATTTCACTTTCACTTTCACATTGTTTTTTGCCCATTGCCCTAGGCCTGTGCATTGCTACTTATGACATGACAGACCCCACTAATTACACTCACACTATTTTGGGATTAGATAACAGGTGCTTGTGTAGATCCGCACCAACTAGGGATAGACCCCGGCTATTTGTGTTATATGTGTGTGCCTGTGTAAGTGCAGAGTTCACCTATTTTGTCTCACCTTTTATGTAATTCTGAATATTTTGTTCAGCAGCACCTCTGTGAGTCTAAGTGGCCCAGAGAGAAAGAAAGGGGACAAAATATCTTACTCTACCTCTGGTCTCTTTTTTCCTATCTATGAATATTTTCGGTGAACTTGTAGCAAATGCCATTTTATGTTCACGTTGTCTGATGATGGGTGCTTGCTCTGCTTCATTTTAACAATGCGCAGCTGGCTGTATGATTGCTGCATGATTAGTTGAACGTGTATGTTACCCGTCCTCCACACCTCAGGAATGAGCAGCCAGAAATAGTCTGCTGACTACCTTCTGTGTCACTGTGTCACTGTACCGAAGTGTATCTGTAGGTTTGTCTACTGCAAGAGGGACAGATGACACCTTCCCACATACACTTCCAAAGAGCAATAATTGGGGTACAAGTTCCTTTCAAGTAACACAACTACATTGCTGTTTCCATCTATTGAAAATGGGGAGTACAATTATGACATAGGACTGAATATTGTGTTTCGTTTAGATTGCAGTATCTTTCTTGTGACTGTGAATATTCTCCTGAGAGGAAGGGAATGGAAGATTACGGTGTGGGACCAGTTTTATGGGGAGTTGTAGCCGGAGAGCAGTTGGCTCTGGTACACTGCCTCCTGCTGGATACCAAGGGTGGTCTCCAGATGTGAATAGGTGTCCACCTACTCACAACAAGGAGGGTGTTGGTGTTGGTATTGCATTACATGCATTCATTGAGGTGCTGTTATTGTATTGTATGCATTTAGTTAAAACGTGCTTTTATTTTTGATATGTTGTCCTTGATTGTCACAATGTATTGTGATTCATTGAGATCCTTATTTTGTGATTGACCTTTCATATGCTTTTTATATGTCAAATGACTGATTACCAGTCCACAGTTCAGGCTCCCTAGTAGCAACAAAGCATTATGGTCTGTGTGTGTGAAAAATGGATAGAAAAAGGTCTGGCTGTCCTAACAGCCACTAACTATGGGTTTGTTTTGTAATACTCTAGCAACAGAGCTCTTGGACCCTGAGCTTGCACTATGAATTTCGGGCAGGCCCACTCTGCCTATCATCCGTAAGAGTTTGATAGAATTAGTTTCAGGGGATGGTTCCTGTGTGTTCGCCTGGGACATTTACAGCTGCCTGGCACCTGGTTTTCATGCTAGACTGGCTGACACGTCTATTTTCTGCGCTTCCAAGCAGTGTCAACAGCCCTGTTATCTCAAAATAGACAAAGCCCTTCAGTTAGATTAATGTACATGAGTGAGCATGCTTCTCCTCTGTGAGGAAGTGGGGGGCGCACTGAAGTGTGTTTACCATTACAGTGCAAAGTAAAGGTATTTTTTTGGAAAGGATACATCTGCCCGTGCCAAACATATCTGTTTGCACTCGCATTCTCTACCACAGGGGCAAAACGCACCGAGCTATCTCATGGAGAACAGTCCTTTTGCATACACCCTTGAAGGAGGAAGTTAACGAAATAGAACTTTCAACAGGATGTTTCAAATACTGCTTCTCTTGTAACAATGGGACAGGAAGCAGTCTGTCTGCCTTCCAAGTTCTGCTGAAAGAAAAATGAACTGTTAAAATGATGCCTAGAAAAATAAAATAAAATACTGCTTCTTAATGGGTTAAGGTCCTGAGGCCCACAGCCCCCTTTCTCCATGTTATAGTTTGGATATAGCCACATTTACGTTCCCTGAGTTCTTTCCAAGTGCCCACAACGCACCACATTGATAATGCCCCTATGACATTTGCCTTCTCCACCTGTGGTGAAGGAAAATAAAGTGGCATTTGTGCATCTCACATGGTACAGAGCAGATCTCATGTCATTTACAAATGACTTTCTGAAATTATGTGTAGAACAAACAAGAGGGTACACAGCACTAATTAGACAGGAAGGGAGACAAATAGGTGGAAGGGAACACCTGATAATTTTGTAGAGCTCAAAGAGTAAAATAAATAAATAAATAACTAAATAAATAAAAAATAGGTACTGAGAAATGGGCAGCATGGCCATTGGTGATAGGATGCATTAAAGGGTTAAAGAAAACTCTTTTGGACTGGCTTTTAAATAAGGATCGTGGGCTGGCCACAGATTCTGGGCATTGCGCCAAGACTAAACCACACACTACAACAGTTTTCTGTGGGTATAAACAGAACTGGTTAAAAAAAAAATTATTCTTCGCAGCGGAGAATGGAAGGGTATGCAAATACTTAAATGTATTTTAACAAAATGGGATTGAATAACTAACATTTTATAGTTGTTTAAAGTTCATTTACAGATTGATGAAGGGATGTATTATTTTGTGTATATACTCTTTAACAGGTTTTGGTGCAATATTTTGAGATGCAAGAACGTCAGAGAAAAGATGTTTGTCGTACGTGTCTGTTTTATGTCTTGCTTCATGGTTTGTCTCTTGTCAATTGACATTGTGAGGGCCAGAGTAATGGCATCTACAGGTCATCCACCTCCCAGAGTCATTTATAACAGGAGACATTTGCTGTTTTAAAGAACAAAAGATTACATTACATTGCGCAAATAGCTACTTAATTAAAAAGGAGGGTGAACATAGGACCCTCCTGCCGGTTATATCTGGGCCCATGAACAGCAGAAGGGTACTGTTTACTCTGACGACTAAGTGCTGAAACAAGAGAGAAGTTATGGTAAGGAGGTAAACATTTGCTTAAAGGTCAGGTTGCGCAATTGAAGGGAGGTAGCCAGAGTGACCTGCTCTGCATCACTTTCAGGAGAACAGTCTACAGCAGAAATGTTAAAGACAGTCTTGTAAAGTTCACAGTGTAGTTCATGAACATGCAGAGCTGTTTAATTGGATTAAAGGCCCAGGATCACACAATTTGGTCAGGTTAGGTAACTGGCCATCCCCAAAAGCACAATTGTTTTGATTCTTCTTCTGCTTTTGAAGATAATATACTTCTTAGGTTCTTTCTTTCATTCCCCTACAGAGTGTAATGCTAAAGGTTTTCACCCTCTCATATCTGGTTAGAAAGGTCCACTGGTGCAAATATGCTCTATAATTCTGACAATTTGGCCCACACATTGCACCACTACTGTTTCTTACTGATTTCTCACCTAGCAATGGGTCATGGACAGGGGGTGTTTGGTAAGGAGTAATGCATGTGTGCTAGCTGAAGATAATTATGCAAATGTTCAGCGTCATTTAAGAGGCACACCTTTCCACAATGGAGATATAGCTCTAATTCTGGTTCATGCTTCAGCAACAACACAGGCTCACTGAAATTTTTTAAACAGTGTGCACGGCTAGAAAAGTACTGGAAGGGGGCAAGATTATAAGGGTTTTACCTAATTGAATGGCGCAAGGAGAAGTACTATTTTATGTATGCATCTAAAAGAATGAATATTAATGTTTTCATTTCTAGGTTCTTCAAAGAAATATAACCAATTATACTGTAAGGTGAATATGCTAAAATGCTTTTTAAAGCAGTGTATTCGCCAGGGGCTACAAAGGATTGGATAGAGAGGAGTAATATTATGTTTATTAATTGATCTTTAGTAATGAGTATATGCAAATACAGAAGGATAGTGCGCATTGAATAACTGTGCTTCGTATTATGATGTTTCAAGGATACAATGTGCACACATTTAATATGTCTTTTAATATACAGGTGCAGTCTTGAGGGGTGTTTGTGAATAGAAGTCCCGAAAAAAAACCAAAATAAAAAAAATTGTACCTTTTGTGCCATGTGATGCGGTGACAAATTATGGCAGCAATATCCTTAGATCCCTAAAAAAGCATTTCTGATTATGTCAGGGCTCCTTCCATAGTAGGGTTTGAATAATAACTATTACCTTATGCTGACACGTGCCATAGATATACTAACAGGGGCTGAAGGTAATGGTAAGAAGAAAAAAAAAGTGACAGGGCTGAAATGCCGTTTGGAGTATGTGCAAAACTATTAACTTGCATGTTTTAAGGGTTTTCACCAGCTCTTCTCTGAAAAATTTTCCCATGCTGAGACAGGTTGCATTTTACTCCTGAAAGTGGCAGACATAATACTTCTTCCAAGGTTGGTTAAAAGTGGAGGTGTAGATTTTCGCATGAGCAGAACTACACCTGCATATATGCTCATGCTTAAATGCAGTTCACAAATATGTTCTAGGAGGACTTTTTCTTGGCCTACTTCTGTAAAGTCTTGTGAATTAACAACAGTTGTATATCTGCACTAAATGAAGGAACGTGGGTGCACTTTATTTCATAACTGGGCACCTAATTAGGCCTGGCATTAACATTGACCTTCTGTGTTTATTCAAATGTTGTCTCTCTCCATGAGGGGATTCCTCACATCCTTAGGCCAACAAAAACAACATGCACAGTTGATAAGTGACCTCCTCCAAGCATTACTAAGACTATCCAAAGTGGCTATAATAAAATGTGCAACACACACATCATCAAAGGAGGATGTGTGCAAACAAGGAGGGGTCATGGACAAGGCCCAATGGGAAGATATGCCTGCCTTCAGCAATGCTTCTTTCCATCACACGCCTTTTTCACGGTCCCTCACATGTTGGCCGAGATGGCATGATCAGACTGTTTTCCCGATATTGGTAAAACTCCAAGTTCCGCCAAATAACAGAAAGACTTTGCAGACAATGCACTGTTTACGGACAATACAATATTGGAGAAAGCACAACAACTGCACCTGGTCATTTCCTACTTCCCCACGGACTATTTGAAAGTCTCCAGTTGGACTTCATAGACATGGCCCCCACTCACAAGTACAAATATGTTTTGGTAATAGTGTTCATGTTCAGCAAGTGGACAGAGGAGTATCCAACCAAGAACTGTGATGCAGAGACTGGGCCCAAATGCCTTAAAAAAGGACTTATTCCACGATTTGGGATTCCATCCGTCCTGAGCTCAGATAATGACCCTGTGTTCATCTCCCATGTGATAGCGGAACTATGAAAGGGGCTTGGGGTCACACAGAAATTCCATCGGGTGCGGTGGAGCAGAAGAATGGGGTGTTGAAGAATAAGATTGGAAAAAATGTGTGCTTAAAGTGAACTTTCATGGGTAGATGAACTACCACTAGCCCTGCTGGCAATGAGAAGAACACCATATGGGGTGACAAAGCTCAAATCCCATGAAACAGTATTTGGCCACCCTATAAACATTGTAGGCCGTATGTCCACAAGCTCCACTACCAATAACAGATGACATGCTTTTATGTTTTTCCAAGAATTAACAGAGACCTTATCTTCACCCCCAGGTTCTGCAGGCTCTTCCAGAAGCAGCAACTCCACCGCCACATGACCTGCAGCCTGATGATGGGATCTGGGTAAAGGCCCACACCCGACGGCACTGCCTCCAGCCCAGGTGAAAGGGACAACACCAGATCATCAGTCAAGTGCCAAGGGCTGACATCCTGGATCCACAGCTCCCACGCAAAGGAATGAGGAGGACCAGACAGCAGAGAACCAGCTCCACCTGCACCACCAGCTAATTCTGAAGTACTACGAAGGTACAACCTCCGACCCACCACGCAAGACAAGATCCACGGGAAGTAAGAGGCAGATACCTGCTCGGGGCAGGCTAGGCCTCCAACAGAAGACAGAAGACACCAGAGGCAGATACCTGCTCGGGGCAGGCGAGGCCTCCAACAAAAGCCAGAAGATACCAAAGGCCTCTGGGTATCAACACTCCAAAGATGCCTGTACCAGCTGTTTCCAAGGTAGTGCCAACTGTCATGTGCTAGTAACCTCTGACAGTACATCATCAAGGCACCAATGTTTTCTTCTAAATGGTTGACTGGCGTCTGCACCAATAGATCCCTAGGAGGTGCAGAGCCCGCTAGTTAGAGTTGCTGGTGATGCTCCAATTAGGCACATAGCGGTGCATCACCGGCTAGTTACATATCAAAGACAAGACTTTGGAACATCAAAGAACTGAATTGAAAACTTGGTTAAGGACATGCAACGAGCTAAGTAGATCACAATTACGACAAATGCCAGCAACAAGATCTGGAAGGCTTAGATCTATACAAGTGAGGGTAGAAGAATAACACCTAATAATTCATGTATGGTTATTGTGTCCTGGAATAAAATTAAATAGTGTGCTGGAACTAACTGTGCCAAATCCTCCGCTATCGAGTGGGTTAAGAGACCTTAAGAGACCTTATCTTGCAAGACATCTCGTTCCCCATTTTTTGACATCAAACAACAGCACAAGATATCGCAGACATGCGACTTGACATTTGGATTGTGTGATTTATGCAATAGAAGAGATTGGATCTGGTCTTTTTAAAGACATTAACTGAACAAGTGAAAGAAAGGAACAATGCCAAGTACGAGAAGAACGGACTGGAAATAGCCATCATTGTTAGGAGCAATATTGACTCCAGTCCCAGGGATAATAGTGACTGCGCTGATAATAATATTTGCATAAAACATTTAAATACGGTTCATCAATGGTCAGCAGGGAGATGAGGGGTTAGAAGATAGTGATTTAGTATCAGATGGAGCGATGTTGAAGCCATCTTTTTTGTATGATACCAAATGCAGTAAAGCTTCTAGGCCCTGTTAAGTTAACATTATACAGGATGGTGTATTATTCTTAGCTTCAGAGCTTCAGAGAAACAGCTTGGGTAACGCAAGGCTTGCTAGAAGACAAGATACATGGCCCAAGGAAAGATGCTTGCTTAGGCACGTACACGTACATTTCAGCATATCCCATTTCACAATATGTTTCTGGTCACTACTATTGTGTGCAATTATTAACTGGAAAGGCATCGGACTTATATCTTACATTACAGTGGAAAGACCTAGAAGCTGCCCACTTGGGGCCATGTGGTTGGCAACAGTATAGCTCGGACCTTACATGGTATGTGGCTACTCAAACTCTTGTTAATTGGTCAAATGAACTATGCTTAATTTGTGCTACGTATGTTATGATGCCACATCCTTTTGTGGTTTTGGCCTATATAAACTGTCAGACCCGTCACCTCTTTGGACATTCAGTGGCTTTGCTGATGTCTCTATGTTGCACGTTAAATTGCTGTTTGTGGGTCTCCAATAAACCTTGCTATCTTATGTGCTGACAGAGACTTGTTTATTTGTATTATTCCTTATTATTATTTGTTCAGCTTCTCCAGATTAAACCCAGATCTGTTGACTGGGTGTGAGTGTTTGATTGGTTCAGATGCTCCGTCCATCACCACCCCCTTTTGTACCGCTTTGTTCGCCATAAGTTAGCAGGGTATGCTCAGACGTGAGTCCCTTGCTCACTTTGCCACTGGATTCAAGCAAGCCTGGCTGAAGGCGGTTGGAATGCCAGAAACTGGTCCTAGGAAGCTTGATTCCGGTCCAGGGAAGGCATGGCTTGGCAGTTCGGGCTGGACTGTTCCCATGAGGCACAGGGTCAGACTGATTTACATATGGCCATGTCTGAACTGGGGTGGCAGAGTGGGCTAAAGAACGGTGATGGATTAAACCCAGATCTGTTGACTGGGTGTGAGTGTTTGATTGGTTCAGATGCTCCGTCCATCACCACACCCTTTTGTACCGCTTTGTTTGCCACAAGTTGGCAGGGTATGCTCGGACATGAGTCCCTTGCTCACTTTGCCACTGGATTCAAGCAAGCCTGGCTGAAGACGGTTGGAATGCCAGAAACCGGTCCTAGGAAGCTTGATTCCGGTCTAGGGAAGGCATGGCTTGGCAGTTCGGGCTGGACTGTTCCCATGAGGCACAGGGTCAGACTGCTTTGCATATGGCCATGTCTGAACTGGGGTGGCAGAGTGGGCTAAAGAACGGTGATGGATTAAACCCAGATCTTTTAACTGGGTGTGGGTGTTTGATTGGTTCAGATGCTCCGTCCATCACCACCCCCTTTTGTACCGCTTTGTTTGCCATAAGTTGGCAGGGTATGCTCAGACGTGAGTCCCTTGCTCACTTTGCCACTGGATTCAAGCAAGCCTGGCTGAAGAGGGCTGGAATGCCAGAAACCGGTCCTAGGAAGCTTGATTCCGGTCCCGAGAAGGCATGGCTTGGCAGTTCCGGCTGGGCTGTTCCTATGAGGCACAGGGTCAGACTGATTTGCATATGGCCATGTCTGAACTGGGGTGGCAGAGTGGGCTAAGGAACAGTGATGGATTAAACCCAGATCTGTTGACTGGGTGTGAGTGTTTGATTGGTTCAAATGCTCCGTCCATCACCACCCCCTTTTGTACCGCTTTGTTCGCCATAAGTTGGCAGGGTATGCTCAGACGTGAGTCCCTTGCTCACTTTGCCACTGGATTCAAGCAAGCCTGGCTGAAGATGGCTGGAATGCCAGAAACCGGTCCTAGTTAGCCTGATTCCGGTCCAGGGAAGGCATGACTTGGCAGTTCGGGCTGGACTGTTCCCATGAGGCACAGGGTCAGACTGATTTGCATATGGCCATGTTTGAACTGGGGTGGCAGAGTGGGCTAAAGAACGGTGATGGATTAAACCCAGATCTGTTAACTGGGTGTGAGTGTTTGATTGGTTCAGATGCTCCGTTCATCACCACCCCCTTTTGTACCGCTTTGTTCGCCATAAGTTGGCAGGGTATGCTCAGGCGTGCGTCCCTTGCTCACTTTGCCACTGGATTCAAGCAAGCCTGACTGAAGATGGCTGGAATGCCAGAAACCGGTCCTAGGAAGCTTGATTCCGGTCCAGGGAAGGCATGGCTTGGCAGTTCGGGCTGGACTGTTCCCATGAGGCACAGGGTCAGACTGATTTGCATATGGCCATGTCTGAACTGGGGTGGCAGAGTGGGCTAAAGAACGGTGATGGATTAAACCCAGATCTGTTGACTGGGTGTGAGTGTTTGATTAGTTCAGATGCACCGTCCATCACCATCCCCTTTTGTACCACTTTGTTTGCCATAAGTTGGCTGGGTATGCTCAGACGTGAGTCCCTTGCTCACTTTGCCACTGGATTCAAGCAAGCCTGGCTGAAGACGGGTGGAATGCCAGAAACCGGTCCTAGGAAGCTTGATTCCGGTCCAGGGATGGCACGGCTTGGCAGTTCGGGCTGGACTGTTTCCATGAGGCAAACGGTCAGACTGATTTGCATATGGCCATGTCTGAACAGGGGTGGCAGAGTGGGCTAAAGAACGGTGATGGATTAAACCCAGGTCTGTTGACTGGGTGAGAGTGTTTGATTGGTTCAGATGCTCCGTCCATCACCACCCCCTTTTGTACCGCTTTTTTTGCCATAAGTTGGCAGGGTATGCTCAGACGTGAGTCCCTTGCTCACTTTGCAACTGGATTCAAGCAAGCCTGGCTGAAGACGGCTGGAATGCCAGAAACCGGTCCTAGGAAGCTTGATTCCGGTCCAGGGAAGGCATAGCTTGGCGTTTCGGGCTGGACTGTTCCCATGAGGCACAGGGTCAGACTGATTTGCATATGGCCATGTCTGAACTAGGGTGGTAGAGTGGGCTAAAGAACGGTGATGGATTAAACCCAGATCTGTTGACTGGGTGTGAGTGTTTGATTGGTTCAGATGCTCCGTCCATCACCACCCCCTTTTGTACCGCTTTGTCCGCCATAAGTTGGCAGGGTATGCTCAGACGTGAGTCCCTTGCTCACTTTGCCACTGGATTCAAGCAAGCCTGGCTAAAGACGGTTGGAATGCCAGAAACCGGTCCTAGGAAGCTTGATTCCGGTCCAGGGAAGGCATGGCTTGGCATTTCGGGCTGGACTGTTCCCATGAGGCACAGGGTCAGACTGAATTTCAAATGGCCATGTCTGAACTGGGATGGCAGAGTGGGCTAAAGAACGGTGATGGATTAAACCCAGATCTGTTGACTGGGTGTGAGTGTTTGATTGGTTCAGATGCTCCGTCCGTCACCAAGGCCTTTTGTACCGCTTTGTTTGCCATAAGTTGGCAGGGTATGCTCAGACGTGAGTCCCTTGCTCACTTTGCCACTGGATTCAAGCAAGCCTGGCTGAAGACGGCTGGAATGCCAGAAACCGGTCCTAGGAAGCTTGATTCTGGTCCAGGGAAGGCATGGCTTGGCAGTTCGGGCTGGACTGTTCCCATGAGGCACAGGGTCTGACTGATTTGCATATGGCCATGTCTGAACTATGAACCACTTTTGGTCTTAACATATGCTTTTCACAATAAACAAATGCCTACTGCTTTTTTCAAAACTTTATAAAATACACAGATTAGATCTACAGCATCTGCTATAACTTCTCCCACTGACCCTATCTTGCGTATAGCCGCATCACTGGCTTGTCACCATAGTAACTCATACTTACTGAAATAAACATAATCATTCATTTAAGATAACCATCAGATATACAATTACAGACTTATACAATTAAAATAAATATTCCCCTTTCTAAGAGAGTCGAAAATGGATTAACACACTACAAATCCTCCACAAGTAGGCTTTGCCAGAAGGGGTAACCAAACTCCCTTACATATAATGACCCTATTTGGCATTCTATGTGACATAGTATAATAGCAACGCCTCCTCAAATGCACATTATCTGTGTCATGTGCGTTTCATAATAAACAGATGAGACCTTTTCCCAATGAACTAGTCATACCTGTAAGCTTTATCATTGACATTACTATAATCTGCTCAAGTGTAGTGTATTGAGCTTCATCTTTCTGACGAGGCAACTATTTAGCATGCCAACATAACATTACAAATATGTACAAAATGAATATTGCCAAAACAATATATTACCTTTCTAAGAGGGCTAAACAAGGATTTCCAAAGTCCAAATCTTCTATACCCAGGACTTGTCAGATGGGGTGACAAAACCCTTGACTACTGCAGTATTCTGTAAAAATCTATTTCCTATAATACTTGGCTGCAGGCTTTAACACAACACAATAACAATCCACAGTTGAAGGCCTATTGACTTTAGCACATGCTTTTCCAAATAAAGAAGTCAGGCCTACGGCTTTTGTTGTTATTTGTCATAATAGACAGATTAGACCCCCTAAGAACCAACATAACGTTTTGCAATGAACGAATCAGGCTTATAAAACCTATGATGGTTTGTCACCGTAATCAATGCAAGCCTACTGCATTCAGTGTAAGCTTTCCCACCAGGCAATCATCAAGTATACTGTCATAACATTAAAAGTATTGACAAAATTACAGTCGGGAAAAAATATACAACTTCACCAAAGATAGGTTAACAAGAATGGTCAGACTGCAAATCTTCTACCTCCATAGTTTGTCAGAGTGGTGTCCAACACCAAATTCCTTTCCTGTTACAGTAATCTGTAAGATTCCATTGTCCACTGTCCACGACGACTACGTGCCTGCTGTATCCAGTATCTTTGAGCCTTGTACTCCGAGCTCCCTTCGTAAACCATCAGCGGACCCGCCCGCCTGTCTCCCGCCGCCCGACTGCTCACCTGTCACCGGAGCAGGGGCCGCCGAGAGGAGACGGGCGAGGGGCGGACTTCAAGGTCCAGAGGCCCTTGCGGTGTTCCGCCTTCCGCCTCACGGAGAAGTGCCAGGCGGCGCTTAAATCTGCCATCAGCCCCGTTGAGTGGGGGAATCACCACTGTCCACGACGACTACGTGCCTGCTGTATCCAGTATCTTTGAGCCTTGTACTCCGAGCTCCCTTCGTAAACCATCAGCGGACCCGCCCACCTGTCTCCCGCCGCCCGACTGCTCACCTGTCACCGGAGCAGGGGGCGCCGAGAGGAGACGGGCGAGGGGCGGACTTCAAGGTCCAGAGGCCCTTGCGGTGTTCCGCTTTCCGCCTCACGGAGAAGCGCCAGGCGGCGCTTAAATCTGCCTTCAGACCCGTCTCGCGGGACACGAGCGGGATGCCGGGCGAAGCCCGGGCCAAGGACGGGCCCGTTGTTGCCCGTAAGTGGCCGGTAGAGACCGGACCGGGCCACCCCCCTTGTTCCTTACTGTGAAAGCTGACACGTGTCTGTTTATAGGATTTCGCATCTATCCATCATGCCTGGAAGAACTAGAAGCAAAACCAAAACTGCACTGGCTGTAGCCCAGATTACTGGACCCATAGATCAATTTATCTCACGGACCAACGAGGCAATCGAACACAGTATATCCCTTTTGGAATGCAGAGTTTCTCTGGACCTTATTAAAGCAAAACGCTCTTCTATGGGCCTTTTGGCAACTGCGGTATCCCCTATTCAACAACCCCTTACCACTCCTATCCTCCCCTTATCTGTAACTGCTGCTGACATCCATACAGTACCATGCTCAGTTGATTTATCTGTAACCCAATCAGAGTCTGATTCTCTTCTGTCAGAAGATTTGGAGGTTACTCCGGATCTAGAAGCCTGTCAAGTCCACGACAGATTGGAATCAACCTTAGATAAACAGCTTCGGGGAGCGAGGGAAGGAGCCATCCCCAAACGAGGAAACACTAATTCATGCGATAACGCAGCTAACCCAGATACCCCCATGGAACTCGGGAGGGAATCAGCGAGGGATCAACCCTTACAGCCTACACAATCAAGTATAAATATTTCAACTGAAAATAATTTTATACCACCTGCCATCCTCATCGAGGATATAGACAATCAATGCAAATTTTGTAAAACCACATCGCAAATACTAATTACAATAAAAGAGCTTTTTTCCCAGCACCTAAAACCTATACAAATTAGCATAAGGAATCTGGAAGCTCAAATAGCAATTCTACCACGAACTCACCCCAGTGCGAAGAGTTTACACCTAGTTAGTCAAGGGAAGGGAAACTTTATCCATCCCCCAAAGGTTTCCCAACAACCACAACCTGCTGTAGTAACCAAGCAGTCTTTGTCGACTATTCCACCCCCATTAAAATTAAAATCAAAGCGTACTGTTCCATTAGTAAAACAGCAACATTCAGCGCCAAATGTACTAAAGGCTAAAACACCTACTGATTTGCTTCAGCTTATACCTGGAACAGGTCCTGTGAAAACAGTAAAACCTGTAAACACAACAGCAGATACAATCATAAACCACGATACAAACAAACCGTCTATCACATCTTCTAACTTGACGGTTACACAACCCCAGATGGTACCCAAAAAGGCACCAAGATTTAGGCGCCCAGTGCACCTCCCACCGGAGGCAACTCCATATACGGTTATTCTCATAGGCGTTCCCGAATTAACCGAAGGTATGGTTGAAACCGCCTGGTCACTCAAGAATAAGGTCCTGCAGTGGCTAAGTATAAACAGACCATTAGAACCATACCATTCTGGTGGGATCTCTACAGTCCGTAGAGTAATATGGATAGGCGATGAACATAAGTCGATCCACGGTGACTGCATTATAGTAACTTGCAGAGATCCAACTACCGTGGACCACATTTGCTCATGGCCATCTCTGGGGAAAAAAGGCGGAATAGACGCCCAACATCTTTCTTTCTTTTATCCACCACGGAACACACACCAATATATTCCCTTTTCAAACTGGCAGCATCCCCAGGAAGTTCAATGGAACCAGGTTGGAAATAGCTATAGCTATGGGAACAGAAGCAGAAATAGAGATTGGCATAACCAGCCCTGGAAAGGCAGACCCCACTACCCACTGGAGGGCTGGCAGGGTCTTCCAACTAGAAATCAGTATGACTGCCTAGAGATGGTGGATTGACCGTTAAGGCCCATAAGAACCAAGACCGAGGCCGTATATACCACAGCCGCTCCACCAAACTCTGGATCACAGTCATACCCATTTGAACCCCAGGGACAAGTTAATCAAATCCCGCCCACTAATATAAACTCCCAGCCTGGGATTACTGTAGAAACCCGCAATGTCACTTGGAATGAAACGACGACCAAAGTCCTGGTAACCCATACGGATACCATTGACATAAGTTTCCACCAGTATAACGATGCGAGTAATCTTAGTAAATTTACCACGTTCGGAACAGAGCGTTTTCCACATAAATCCCCGGTCTCTCATCTACCTTCTGACCCTAACAACTTGAATTTTTCTATAATATATTGGAACGTTGCAGGACTGCGTTCCAAGCTGACTCTAGAGTCATGGCTTGAAACAGTGAGGGAACATCAGATACTTTGTTTTCAGGAAACATGGTCTATTACTCCAAACCATCTTGCGGGTTATAAAACCTTTCTTACCCCAGCAATTCAGGGAGCTCTGGGTAGACCAAAGGGGGGTCTTGTGGTCTATGTTGCCAATACCCTCCCTTCTCTATCCATTAAGACGTTAAAATAATTTCCAACCTATCAAATTCTGCAAATAAATTTCAATAAAATTGTACCTATATTTTAATAAACTACTATAAAACTACAATGGATTGTCTGACAACTTTAGCTGAAATTGCCACTTTTTTAACATCTCTGCAAAATGATTTTAATCTTAATTCAGTACACTTAATCTGGGGCGGCGATTTCAATCTCCCATTATGTTCCAACTACAAAAGCGGAAACTGCGGTTTGCAAGATGAACATGGCAGTCCTTTGCCCCACTTTGTCCACTCTACTTGTGGAAATAAATTAAACGACACCATATTTTCCCTAGATCTGGACTTTGCAAACGATCTAGTGGAGCCACAGAAAGACTTCTCTCCAACTTTCCATGGTAGAGGCTTCTTAACCACCATAGATTTTATTCTGTCCTCCCAAACACTTAAGGGACAAGTAACCAATTTCTCCACCGGGACAGATGCTAGTAGTGATCATTTTCCAATCAGTGTAAGAATTAACCCGAAAACGGTCAAGTCGTATCCTCTTATTTTGAGCCACTTAAAGCAAAACGCACTAACCATGAACAAACTGAATGGCTACACAGTCAAATGGGCCAAGGTTGACCCGGTAGAAGTAACAGAGAGGGTCCTTGATAAATCTAAACCTTGGGTACTTGACTGTCTATCCCTAGATACCACTCCTCAGTTAATTATCGACAGTTTCCAGAATATTTTGAAAATAATTGGTAAAGAACTTTCTGGTAAACCCAGGATCAACAACCACCCTATTACGAGGTGGTTTGATACAGCCTGCCGCAAGGCCCTCTCAAGTTTAAAAAAAGCCCTACACAGACCCACTAGGAACCTAGAGGAAATCTCCAGTCTAAGGAAACTCTATAATTTAGCTAGACAGGATCGTAAAAGAGAAATCAAGAAAGATCTTTGGGCACAACTCCATGATAGCTGCCAAAGTAAGGACAGTGCTCTATTCTGGCAAGTCATTAGATCCCCCTTTTTGGCTGATAGTGCAAAGGGGCAGCATCTAGAAGTCGCAGTCACGGCAGATGATTGGGTCACGCACTTCTCTAAAATCTTTGGTCACTCCCCGCAAGACCTAGTAGGAACAGACCACAGTGAAGCCCATATATTGAAGAATAACATCTATCCGATAAACATTTATTTTCATCATTCGGAAGTCATTAAAGCACTCAAGGCGTCAAAACCAGACAAAGCTCCTGGTCCTGACGGAGTTCCAATGGACATCTTTCTTCACAATATAGAACTATGGTCACCAATAATCACCCAGGTTCTGACAGCAGTAACGTCTGTTGGGTTACTACAGTCATGGTCAACATCAATCCTGCTCCCTATTTTTAAAAAGGGCGATCGCAATGACCCGGTCTGTTACAGGCCAATTTCCCTTCTGGATTCCATGGGTAAAATTGCAGGTCGAGTGCTCCTGGACCGTTTACAATCCTGGGCCAAGGAAAATAACATCATGACCGACCTGCAATATGGCTTCCAGAAGGGTCTTGGGACCGTGGAACAGGCCCTGAACCTCGCCCTCCTGACTGGAAAATATGTTGGCGCAAAAGGAGGTAACATCTTCCTCGTATATGTCGATCTTAGTGCGGCATTTGACTGCGTCCAACATGAAAAACTCTGGACAATACTTGGTGACCTCGGAGTGGATCCACCTCTAATAGCCTTCCTCCGGGAACTCTATTCCGATGCCACAGGGTGCGTCAGATTTGGCATCAACGGTGAGCTCTCTCGCTCCTTTTCAATAACAAAGGGAGTAAGACAGGGCTGTGTACTGGCTCCCTTACTGTTTAACCTTTACACCAACGGACTAGAGCAGGCCATGCTGGAAGGGAGCCAGGATCTGCCACAGATAAACCATCGCCCAATACCGACACTGCTATATGCAGATGATTCAGTCATTCTGGCCCGAACACTAAATCAACTCCAAAAACAACTCAATAAATACAGTAGCTTCATGGGTTCACTTGGCCTGAAAATTAATATAAAAAAGACTTTTACTATGCATATTGGCCCCAGGATCAAAAACCCTAAACCAATATTGGTGGACAATACAAGACTGGAAAAAACTTCTGTCTATCCATATTTGGGCATCCTCGTGGATGATGCTTTGAACTGGCGACAAGCAACGGCCAGTAGAAACCTCCTTTTTCAGCGTGCAACATCGGCCCTCGTCTCTTTTTCGAGAAAACTGGGTAAACCAGCACCACCCGAACTCCTGAAAATTTATTATGCTAAATGCCATAGTGTGGCTACTTATGGCGCAGGCGTGTGGGGGTATGGCCATATAGATCCCTTACAGGTAACAGAAAATGGTTTCATCAAATACCTGCTGGCCCTTCCGCAAAGTGCCCCAAACTATGCTTCACACAACCAGCTTGGCATAGAATACATTATAGACACGATTCGTTCCCAACCAACTTTACTGTGGCATCGTATATGGTCAAAACCTGAATGCCACCTGACACGATCTTTGATTACGGATTGTATAGCTCTAACTAATTGGCACAAGATCCCTTGGCTGGTCTATGTACGGAACTTTTTTTACGACCTTGGCTGTAAGTCTTATTTTGACGACCCTCCTAGCATTGAAGATATCTCTAGAAAACAGTTAAAGAAGATGTGCTTGGTCCAGCTGAGAGAGTTGCGCAATCAGGCGGAGATCATAAAAACTTCGAATAGTCAAATCTGTGCAATACAAACTGTCAAAGGTATGCAACTCTATCTGACCTACTACCTGTCCAATCTGGAGAAATATCTTCTGACAAGATTCCGTTTCAACACCTTTTTCCGTTTAGTTTCCTTCCCCGAAGTTCAAAACTGGTCTCGCACACTCATGAACTGTCCATGTGATGGACTTTGTTCACAATCAACAATTCATATTATTTTCTTTTGCAAATATTACAAATCACCACGAAAATCCTGGATACTCCCACTTCTTCAATCCTCAGGACACAGACAATGTCATCCCGCATTTCTTTATTTGCAGTGTTTGGACTCGCCACATGTTGCGAAGTACATAGCCACCTTTCTAAAAGCTACTATTAAGATACGTCAAAATGTATAAATGGACATGAATTTATCACTGTAAATATGACACACATGTATCTTTAATTTTTAAATTGTGTACTTTTTATGATTATTAAAAAGTGGTAATCGAATAAAAGCTTATGATTCCATTCAACACAATACCTGTCTACAGGCTTTAACAGAGTGTAATAACAATCAACCCTTAAATACCTATTGGCTTACCATATTCTTTTCAAAATAAATATGTCAGGCCAACAAAATTTTTTAAATAATGTATTATAATCAGAAAATTAGACCCATGGCATCTGATATCAATGTTCTCAGTGAATCAATCCAGCTTGTTCTATACCCTTTGGGGCAGATTTACAATAACTGGCGCATCCCTGCATATCAGCAGGGATGCGCCAGTTATTGTGTGTCACGGCTTACAATGATGACATTTCTACCTGCTGCATCCTGCTGTTGGTTGTGGGTCATCCTGTTACCTCCAAATGAGGATATTGAAGAACAATTTTTTATTCAGTGCCAAATGAAATCTTATTTTAATGCAACTACCATTTTTGGATTGATCAATGCCAATGCTTACTGCATTAGTGCTCCAAGTTCGCTATTTACAAGATTCAAGGGTTTCAGAATGTGGCAGCATTACTCGTCACGCTGTTCCTTCTGTTTTGTTGCTTCCTCTATCTGGAATGCACTGCGTCTTGGTCTTGACAAAATAGAGGAAGGCTCCTAAACTTCTTCTATTTTACTGATTATGTTCATATCGTTTTAGTAGGAAGATGCCAGAGAGCATTCATTGCTCATTTTATGTAAATACTCAACTCATATATATCATATATGGTTTCTAGTGGCAAGTTTAGACACAATCTTACATAAATAATGCGTTATGGCTCTGTCCTTTGGAGATGGAACATTGTCAGCTGAGGGATAGTTCATTTGTGGTGCCTTACCTTGGGTAAAATTAGAGATATCTCATCTATGTGAAACCTCAACATATAATGTATGTCTAACCAGAATCATACCTCTTCCACCTAAAGCAAGCTCCTCTATGATCAGTTTCTGAGAGTGCACTGTAAGACTGATATTGAATTTGCTTTACCTATGAGTGTGGTTTGTCTCTGAGATGGTGTCTATTTAGAGGAAGTGGACCACTGCACCACTTCTGAAGGAAATTTATCACAGTGTCCTGCCTCTTCAAACTAGTGTAGTTTGGTAGAGAAATGCTTGAAAAACCTCATTCTGCTGTTAAACTAAGCCCGGGTCTGTCAAAAGCATGAAGTAGAGAGCAGAACAGTGCCAGATCTACTATGATATGGCACTGTTTACTGCGTTCTCTTCACGGGCGCACTTAAGGCTGTATAGTGCCTAGCGCACACCTGTGCACTACAGAGCAAGGTGTATGCGTAATGACAAGAATGGGTTTTGGACTGACACGAGGCCCTTCCAGTACGAAAAATATTCTTCAATACTTTTTCCACTTTGTACATCTGCCGTATAGTGCAGCACAATTACACTTACCTTGAGCAGACATTCGTTTTTGTAATAGATATACAATGGAAAAGCATTACAGCATTTTTGTGGAAGAAGGTGTCCCTTCCTGCACAAAAACAACCCTGCCTACAGTGCAGGTACCCTTGCTCCATGGCACAGGGTTCCCTGTGTTGGAGCAGCCAAAAGTGCGCCAGCTCAAGAGAGAGCAGGAATGCCCCACATCTTGATAGATATTGCCAATTCCTGCCCGCTCTCTTTCACACTGCTGCATTTGCATTGCGTGAAAAAATGATAAATATGGCCCTTGGTGTGACGCTATTACTGAAGCGCCATCTCCAGGGCAGGCCAGCACTTATAATCCAAAGTACTGTGCCTGTCCTGAAAGCAGCACCGCACGGGCTAGGACGCACAAGGAGGGGGAGGGGGCTGCCGAATAGGAGTAGCCCCCTGCTGCTTCATATAAATAACCCAGTGTGCTCAGTGTGTTGGTTGTGTTTTGTTAATGTCTCCCATCAGGGGGATATTTTTAAGAGCATGTAGGCGCTATGGTTTTTTCTTGCCGGGCACATTTGGTGCTGTCTACCATGTAAACACAATTGCGAAATGCCTTTCAGGCATCAACAGGCAGTGAATGCTTTTCAAAGATAGGTGCTGTTTCTCAACACAGCCTCCATCCAGCTACCAGTAAACATGTTCACAACATTAAATGAGAGACGACATAACTTTGCTTTAACCTGTCATCATTTTCCACATCATGCTCCCTGCCCTCACTTTACTTTGCATATTTGCACATATATGTGGATGTGATGGCTAAAAGCCAAAGTGTAGTTCTCTGTTTCACAAGAGTAAAACGACTCAGTGAGATTTGGGACCCCAGCAGTAACAAATCAAGTGACTCTGTGTTTCAAGGACACCTTGTACAGCTGAAGGTCATTCATTCATTCTGTAGCCGATTGCTGTGACATTCTTTCGCTTTCACATCGTTGAGAAAAAACATTTATGAATTGTGCTTTCTTGCAGGTGGAACTGGTCTACAGATCTATCAGTTAGTGCCCGATGAACTGGTCTAGCAGGTTTGTATGTGGGCAGGGTTTGTGGTTGCTTGTGGCCTGTTGTTTGGTATTCTGGGCCGGTTTTTGCTTTTGATTTCCATGTTATGAAAACAAACATTGCGTGTAGCAAGCTCAAATCCATGAGGTCTATCATACCCTGCAAAAAAGTATGCAGTGTGTTTTTGCAAGTACAAAACTGCCCCGCTTTGCAAACATGGACCACATTTTTAGATTTCTAATTCACTAATGGAGTCCACTTTTATTTTGTTGCCCAGGCGTATTTTCTGTCCCAGTCCAGCACTGCTTGCTTGTGAATTCAGTTAATATGGCCCAATGCAATACATTGAAGTTTTTCAAATTCTAGCACAAAAAAATATGAGATACACATTGTATTGTACTGGTATATGTTAAACAATTACAGTATTACATTTAAATAGTTACATGATGTTTAAGCCAATTAATGTTTCCAATCATACACCTAAAAGAGAACTCTCCACTATCAAAGCCATTAGTAAATGATATTAAAAGTTAAATCAGGATTAGATGTGTCAACACCACCTCAAGCAAAAAGGGGTGGCTCAAATACAGATTTAAGGTGTAGCCAACATTTAGCTTCAGCTGTACATATTTGTGATCAAAAGACGTGTCATGTAAAATATAATATAGAATTGCCTTCTTGTCTTAGACATTTTCTTGCTACTTATTCAATGGATTTCATTCCTTGTCTTGCAGTTGTCCCTACACTGAGATATAGCTGATTTACAATGTTTCTGACTGGATGAGTTAAATACTTCTAATATATAATTAGAGTAGGAAATCTGCCTTTTCTGCATGGTCACCCCAGATTTTTAAATTTTTGCTTGACTCTTTATTTGCTTGTGTTAGAACTCTGTGCACTTTACCCCTGCTAACCAGTAGACGAGTGACTGTGATCCCATTTTTAACTCTGTCAAACTGCCATACTCCTAATTGGTATATTTAACTTGCCAGGGTATACTTTGTACCATATACTGGTGTTTCCTCAATCTCTTCATCCACAGTGGGGATCCGTGCTTGGCAGACCTCTGCCCACGTCCTGAGGATTTGGTTGTAATCTGCTTTCTGGCATTCATGCCTATCTTCAGCTTCCTTTCTGTGAATAGGATCTTCATCCCCACTACTCTAAGACTGGCCAGGATAGCCAGATCCAACCCTATGGTCATTTAGACATAAGATGCAAAAATTGTAATCAAAAATAATTTTGGAGAAAAAAATCAAAAAATTACCCAATCAAAGACTTGATGGCAAATAAAAAATCGAAAATCAATTTTTGCTGTCAGTTACATTTACGATTTTTTAATTTTCTACTTAATTGCTGAGTGGACTGTTAAACACAAGTTTTAGAACTCAGCGCTGCCTACACAATGTCTGTATATAGCGTCCTGCAACAAGGATGATTGCACGTGCCTGCTGGGATGTATGAATGTGTGTCTATGCATGCTATTTGATATGAAGGCATGCAGGCTCTATTATTAAAGCCCAGGGGCTATAAAGGTGAGGTCTGCAACACCCCAGAGAGGAAATGTAGATTTCTGATATTCCTGAGGCCCAAGATAGTAACACATACATTGGACGAAAGGGAGCAGAGGATCCTCTGTTCACATCGGAGGTGTCTTTGAATTGATTCAAGTATGAGTTGCTTGTCAGTTGGGTCCGGATTCGTTGTCAGGCGAGGTGGTGGGTCTGATAAGATTGTCACTGTAGGACCAAATAATCATAATAGAAGGGTGTGCTGAACCTTTGTGAGACATATTTCTGTGGAGGCTGCAGCCTGGTGTGATCCCTGGTCACTTCCTTGACCTCTGTTGTAGGTCAATTAGAACTGCAGATGCACATGCTGTGGCAGACTGTCCTTTGACAAACAGTAAGACAGAGGAGAGAGCACATCAAAGGAGTCAACACCCTACATTCGTGTATGTGGGCCAGGAGGTCTATTTGGGACTCTAAGTCTCAGGCCACACCATCATTCACAGCTCAGGAGGACGGGCTTGTCACTGCTTCTCCCGCACCACAGAAGCGCTTATAACACTGTGTCTCATCCCACAACGCGTGAATCCCAGGCAAAGAGGGTGCCGTCCTTGCCGTCATTGCGAGGCTAGGGCCACCCCTCTTGCTTCTTTCATTGAACACTTGCATAGTGCTTGTAAGCCCTGTGTCACCTGTTACAAGCCTTTGTGACTTCTGTCTCACTGACATTTGATCTCTGCTTCAGTAGTCTCTCGACTTCTTCTCTGTTTGTTTCAAACTACGTTACAGTACTTATATGACTTTTGAAGGAGTTGAAGAGAGGATACTGCCGGGTGGCGCAAACTGCGTATCCATAATTGGGTGAGACCCTGCCACCTCAGCCCTTTAGCCCAAAGACTACATTGAGCAAGAAGAGCCCCCAGTATTGAGCACTTCTTTACCAGCTGACAAAAAACATTGCTCAGTTTGCTCTTCCTTCTGCACCCAGTTTATTGGGCTAACCTGCTCTCTTGATGGTAATCCCCCTCGAAGGCTGGAGCCTTCTTTCATCTGAAAGTCTAGGTCTTGTCACTACTTCTTCTATAGCTGCAAACAAGGCACGAGTCATCTACTGTATGTCAAGCACTATGTAAGGCTTTTTGACAGAGAAGATTTATTGCTTAAAGTTGTCATTTTCATTCTCCTTTTTGGTTCCTTTCTGGGCTGTTGCCGCAGTTGCTATTTACTTGTATTTACGTGTATGCTAATCTGTGTGGGATCTCGTCTAGTTTTTTCCCGTAACTGGCAGGAGGATCATTGTTTACAAAACTAAGGTGCATATTCCCAAGCCATCATCGCCACCACAACATCACTTTCTGTTATGTTGTTGTGGCGATAGGGGCTTAGCCCTATTCACAAGTAGGGGTGGGCGGAATTTGCGTAGTCGCGCTACGCAAATCTCTGCGAAACGGTAAAAAATCTCCGTGAGCATGCAGAGAGTTCCGCGAACACGCGGAATTGCCTGTTCCGCCCGTTCGCGATGCATTTTGCCTGTTCGCGAACGCTGTTTGCATGCTCGAGGGGAAATATCTCGCGGACACACATTTTAAAAGCGCAAACAAGCATAAAATTCCACAATGCCGCGGATTGCGGAATTTTTGGCAATTCCGCGTTCTCTGCCTAACGCAAAATTACCCAAATTCCGCGAGCAGAACAGAATTTACCGACCATGCCTAAAGATAACTACCTCGCCGGGGGCCCGGCGACAACAATCAGACTATCACAGGACAACACTGCAACTGCTAACCAGCAGGTTCTGAAGCAATGCAGAAAGCAGATAAGAAAAGGTCAGAAAAGGAAGACGACAATAACGACATACTTCACCAGCAATTTAACAAATGGAATTATCAGCGCTCGACTAAATGAAGATTCAGAAGACACCCTGATCACTGAAGACTTACAGGTGGAAACCAGCTATGAACTGACAATGACCATGGCCATAGTAGAGAGACCAGTGGCCAGAGGAGGAGAACACAATCAGGAACCCATAACCAACAACACAAAGACCAAGGATGAAATTCACGTGGAAGAACCAGCCACAGAACAGAATTCAGGCACAATTCCTGGTCTTAACCCAGCAGTACCACAGCCAGGCAAAACTGATCCCCAAGAAGTCAGAGCTAAGGCTGAATGAACAGCACCACCCAGGATACAACTATCCCCCTGTTTCTCCCTGACTACAGTGCAAAAGGCCATTCAAACATCCTAAACAGGGGAAACATCTTACTGCTACTAACGTCAATCAGCAAGACTCGGAAAATGTCCATAAATAATAAAAAGAACTCGCAGAGGAACTGGTTTCTTGGCGGCATTAAAATAGACCCAGCCAGCGAGTACAAGTACCTGGGAGTCACATTCGGCAAGGAAGGGTCTTTTGGGCATCAGAAAGAGGAAATAAGAAGGAGAGGTCTGCTAACCACCCTGACGTTGAAAAACCTCACAAACCAATTGATGGGTCCGACTCTGTACCCACTCTTGAAGGTAGTCCAGGCTAAACTTCTCCCCTCGATTACGTATGGCAGCGAGGCAATGCGGGGAAGAGACGCTAAGGAGCTAGATAACACGCAGGTCAAAGTCTACAGAATTATGTTCAGTCTCCCATCCTACACATCACCAGCTCAAATAAGGTTGGAGATCAGCCTTCAACAACAATTCTTAGCCAGGTATGGCGCTTACATCATTTGCTGGTGCAAGATAAGAAGTGCCACAACAAATACACTGAACCATTTGCTGTGGCTTGACATTCAGTACAGGAGTCCTCTCAGGCAAGAAGCTATCTTCAGTTAGCCTTGGAATATACCAAAGTTTCTGAACTTTGGGAAGCGCAACTCGGCTATCTCAATTTTAAAAAACTAGTCTGTAAAAATACAAAACAAATCTCCTTAGTGGAGGACAAGTTGAGCTTCTCAAACATATCTCATGCCTGATGACCCTTAACTCTTAGAAATCACTTGTCCCGCAACCATACTTCAATCAAGGTTATCCGAGGGTCATAAAAATGAACTTCTTATGGTACAGATTGGGGATCCTTCCATGCGCCCAACACCTACCACCATGGATGAGGACAAAAGGACAAAATATCTGCCGGCTGTGGGACATCAGGAACGGTGACATTCAACACGTAATCTGCTTATGCAAAGATCTGCACCAAGCACGGCAACAGCTCCTAAAAGATCCTCTTAAACAGATTGGTATCCACACCAGGAGGCAAGCAGTGCTGGCCTGCTTAAATCCAGCAAACATCCAATTAAACTGCAGATTGGTAAAATATCTGATGATGGCTGAACAAAAAATGCCCAAAATACAAAAAAATGATTCACAATGCCCTGTCAATGCAAGTTGTACAGTAGCCGTAAAATGTCTAAGCTGGAACACATTTAAGGATGACTGCCAGTAACGGAGGGACTAACCTTGCAAAAAGTTGAGATCATTTGAACAACGTGACAAACGGGCATGTATGGCTGGAGCAAAGAAAATCTGAGACAGTTCATCATAGCTCCAGCGAGCCAATGACTTCACTTTAAGAAATATAATTAACTGTGATCTTAAACTGCAAGGAACCTTTACTCTTGCTTTTAACTGGTTTTAACAAAGTTTTATTTTGACTAACTGTAATAACTAACAAAGCCGGCCAAGATGGTGTAACCATACTGAATGTCTATTTAAAACATTTTTCTTTTTTATATTTTATTTTATTTTTTTCAATTGGTAGCATTGCAATGGTTTTAGTTAACTATGCAAAAAAATAAAAAATAATCAATCACAAGATTAGAGGACAGAAGATCATGCAATCTGGAAGTGATAGAATTTAAGGATTCCAATGATTATTCTGTGACGAGGCTACAAAAGCCGCCTGAGTCTCACCCAAATAGCCAAGAGAATACTGAATAAGCAAGAACAAGTTAGTGCTTAGGGATTCAAAGTGATGCCACTCTTCAAACAAAGATACCCGGAATCCCTACTAACCAGTAACAAGAACTATAGTGACCTCACTTGAAACCACACCTCGGCAGGATCATACACTTCCCTAGACGCAAAGAGGAAATACCGCTGCCTGGCCCAGGGACAGATGCAACAGAAACCCTGGTATCACACGACTGGAGCTGGCTAGCAAGACAATAAATGTTAAAAACCAAAACCTTTGACAAACCTAGAAGGTTTAATGGAAGTTGAAAACACCTTGCATCTCTATTCTAGTAACACAAACAGCATGGGAAACAAGATTGCAGACCAAGAGTTCCTATTATACATACAAACGTTTTACATCATACTCTTACAAGTGACCTGGCTTGAGCAACTGATCCAATTACAAGGATTAATGTGACAACACTTATCTGCTACTAAACATGCCAAATTTGGACACCTCAAGGGTGTCAATTTACACACCTATTAATAGTATATATGCAGCAAAGGCACTGCAAGTAGAGCTAACACCGCTGAATTCAATACAGATTCAGAATAATGATACAAGACTCAAATAAACATCAACATCTGGTCCTAATAAACGCATACACACTAAACGCATGCACACACTCACAAGACAAGCCTAAAGTAATGACCCAGTTGGAAGAAAAACGAATTAACATACTAATAGAAGAACAAACCTCCAACTTTATAATAGCTGATGACTTCAACTTACGTTTGCTGGGCACAACGGTTGTTGATAACCAATTGGATGAGCACCCATGTACATGGAACATCACGCCACAGGAGGCGAACAACTGGGGAAGACAAAGCAATTCTGCACAGAAACGTCTGAAAATACTAGAAAATACAGTTTCTGTGCATTAAACAGTAGAGATCCGGAAGACCGTCATCCTGCACCAACCTTCCACAACACAACTAGATCAACAATTGACTATACTTTTATATTGGCCTCCATGATCCATAAAGTAGCCAACTACCATATCGGAGCTACGGCTCACAGTGACCAACTCACACAAAATATCACAATGTATATGCAGGCTGAAACCCCAACTCAACCTGTAAATGTGCTAAGTCCAGCATATGCAACTAACAACAAAAGTCTTAAATGTAAAACCCACAACCTAGAAAGGCCATCAGTCTTTGCAAAGAACCTCCTGCAGGAAATCCAAATTGCAGAACCAAACATTCTAGCATACTGAGAAGACTTTGCAGCAACATTAGGAGAAGTATACAGAGTCAAAAAGGCCCCACAGCAGATGGTTACATTGAAACTGAGAGAGGAGAACCCTCTTATCTAAAACATTAAGCTAGCAAAGCAGCTCAAGAAGGCAAGATATCATGCAGTATGGAAAGTTCAAAGGCCTGGATGTTAAAACGCTAAGCAAACTGAGGCAACTAAAAGCAACGCGCAAAATACTAACCTGACTAACAAAACTCACAAAGACCTAAACATTATCTTAATTGGTCTTTGTCCTTACGGCAGACATAGACTGAATGGCCTCAAGCAATTTGTGTTTAGGAGAAATACCTTTAGCAGAAATGGAATGTCCCAAATATTCAACTTCCTGGGTGAGAAACGTACACTTCTCCAGCTGGAGAGTCATCCTCTTGTCATGTAACACTTGCAAGACTGTAGATAATCTGGCATTGTTAGTCTCCTCATTATCAAAAAAAATTAAGATATCATCTTGAAATGCAACCACACCTTCCATTTCCACAAAAAACAGAAAACATGAAATTTTCGAAAACGGAAGCTGCGGATGCAAGTCCAAAAGGCATTCAAATGTATTTAAAAGCCCCATCTGGGGTGATAAACGTAGTGTGATGTCTACAGTCCTCCTCTAACTCTATCCAATGATAAGAAGATTTTAGATCTGAAGAGGTGAAAAATTTGGCTCCGCTGATCTGGTCAAGTAACTCCTGAATCATATGGAGAGGGTGACAATCAACCAAAATCTGTTGTTGAGGGATCTCAAGTCACACACAATCTCAATAGGCCTGACTTTTTTCTGACCAGGACGATGGGAGACACCCACTCAGAGGCATCAAACTCCTCAATCACACCTTCGAGGATAAACAGCTAGAGTAAGGAAGAAAGTTCTTTCCTGGCACTCAATGGAACATCTGTGAGTTTGTGGCAAACAGTAACTGAATTAGGTTTGAGGATAATTTTATGTGAGAAACCCACAACTTTCCCCAATTGTTTGTGAAAAACATCTTGGAATTGCTCAATATTTTTTTTTATACCTTGATGTACAGCCATGCAATACACAGGTAATTCTGCCTCTGGGTTCAAAATAAGTTAAAAATGTCCTTGGTGTCTCTACCCAAGAAAATGTTGCCCATCTTCTGCGATATACATTTTTCCCATAATTGTGCGACTCTGGAAAGAGATGGCTGCAATGAAATAACCTGAAATTTGCATATCCAAATGCTTTAATGTCAAAGTCTTAAAACTTCCTGTTAGACCAGTTCTTTTTGAAGAACTTATTAGAGTTTAAAGACAAAGGAGAGCCTGAGTCACCCAACATGTTAGAATTGATCCCATCTATGCAAACTTCATACAACGGTGATTTACAGGGCTCCATGTCAATGCTGAACGTGGCTTTAGGTCCCTTGATCATAAGAATCAAGTTGGTGGTTTCAGATTCACTAGATTGTACATACAACCCACTCTCCTGAATGGCATTAAAACCCCTTTGGGATCTGCACACATTAGCTAAATTACCTGCCTTGCAACATTTGAAGCAACTTTTGCTGTTAGTTGGACACAATGCGTTATTAGAATGTGGATCTAGCAGTTCTCTCAATCCCTTTTGTGACCTCAATAACTTATCTTAGAGAAGGATTCTTATGTCTAAGAAGTTGTTCTTGAATATTTTTATTGGAGCAGTGCATAATCACTTGATTATGCAAATATTGCTCTATGAAAGCACAAAAATCACAACTGGCAACTAAAACTCTTAGGAGTGTAGGTACAAGAACTGCCGCTAACTAGTGTTAGCGTTAGTTAGTGGCAGTTTTCTTAACGTGGCCTAGCACCAAAAACTATTGCAATGTTAGCGATTTATTTACAATACGTCGCTATATGGCGATAGTAACAGCTAGCCGCGGTGAAAACTGCTGCTAACAATAGTGCCAAGGCAATAAAAATGTTGAGGTTAGTGAGAGAAAAATGATGAAAGGCCCTTTAGCGGCAAAAAAAACTCATGTTAGTCAGCCCAGCATGACTTTTTTGCCACTAAAGGCAAAAATAGCCTATAAGTCCTCCTCCAAAGCAAAATAGGAACTAAAACCAATGGAATGCAGAATGGAGCAGCCAGGGCCAAGTGCAGCACAGTACAACAGCCCCCTAAACCTCCCAACAGCCAGGATGACCAGCCAGAGTCCCTTGGAAAGAGAAAATGCAGATTCAGTGCCACAGTTATGAAACAAGGCTCATTGCTGGGGAAAAAACAGTGATGCATCACTTTGCAACACCATGACAGCCAAAACGTTGAAAGCGCAGACAGTCCCAGGGGCCCGAAGGGCTCACTTTTGCCTGCGTCTGTGACCCAGAGTGGGAGGCAGAGGTGCTGTGGAGTTGCTGAGCCATGGCGGTAGACATTGAGGCATCGGTGATCCCCCTTACCTGGTGGTGAAGTCTGGTAGGTCGCATGGAGACGCATTGCTGACCCATGTGAGAAGACCGCCAGGTGCACCTTGGAGCTATGAATGGTAGAGGCGCTCCTGTGGACCAACATAGGGAGGTCTGCATCGCATACCAGGTGCCAACACTACACTGGGGTGCACAGAGGAGATTACCAATGGTGGGCCACTCCTCTCTGCATCACAGGCCGGAGGGTGTTGCGCAGGCCTGATGCTGTGGAGGGTGAGGCCCCTGAGCTGCGCCAAACTTGTGTGGTGGGAGTGCAGCAACTTCACGCCTAAGGGAGCCCTGTTGCATCAGCTGCATTGGGACGTTCCCCATCAGACTTGGTGGTGACTGCTGTACCTAGGCATGTGATTTCCCACCTGGGCAAGGCTTCTGCTGGTTGAGTCACAGATTTGGAGAGAGTACAGTGCATTGAGCCCCAGTGTCAATGTCAGGTGAGGAGAAGGTGGGACGAATAGTGGAGGAGGTCTGGGGCTGAGTTGGGCCCAGGCCTAGTACCTGTGGGTGATGCTCACCATGCCCTGAGCAATAACTGCGCTGTGGCTGACCTACATCACCGAGGGCACTGCACAACACTGGTGGGGAACTCCACTAACAGGCTCAAGTCGCTGAGTTTGGATATTGGTGGCAGTGGATGCCAGGTGCACTGGGGCCAGTTCTGGCCAAGGCCCTTTGGTGTGCAGCTTGATCCACCGTTACTCTTTGGGGAACTTGGAAACACGGAATCTGGTTGCCACTGTTAGTTCGGTAGAGGCAACTGGGTGGCGCTGCCTTTCCTTGCCCCCTGTTAGTTTGCTTTTGGGTGTACCGGGGACTAATTCTTAGTAGACTTCTTCTTCCCATAGCGCTGCGCCATCTGGTTGCTGCTGCTGTTGTCCCCATTTGCTGCTGCTGGTTCCACTGACCCGGAGGTCAGGTATTCGAGTCCCTGTTCCACCTGCCAGTGATGGAGCGTCACTGCTCTGCAACTTGACTACCCTCCTTTCCCTCTTTTCTGGTGTATCTGTTCATCTTTGCGCTCTTCTTCATTGCTTCTTTACCTTTGTCTTTTTTTATCTTTGCTTAATTTGGCTTTGTTTTTTCTGTGCTTTTTTAAAGTTCCTTTTTCCCTATCCTCTCCCTTGTTGCAGCTGCAATCCCCTACATCCCTGCCAGCTCCAAAGTCCTTTCCGCGTTTCCTGCCTCCCAGCTGTCCAGCCCCCCTGCAGCACTCTCTAATGGCGGACACTGTTTGGCCATGTGTAGATGGGCGTGCCACTGGTGGGCTAAAGGTAAGCCAAAGGCAAGTCCTTCTGCATCCGTCCTCCCCTGTACCGTGTCCAGTACCAGGGACCCTGCCTCGGACACCCCACCACAACAATGCCAGCACCCTCCTCGCACTCAACCCTGGACACCACGCCGCCTGCCATCTAGCATCACCGAAGAATACCCTGATACCCTGCACCTGCCGAAACTTCAAAGGCACCTCCTTCCACATCAGTACACCAGCACCTCTTGCCGCCCAGCTGACCAACAGCGCACCCAATAGGCTCAACTGCATCATCCTCAACATATGGTCCCTCAACAAATACGCCACAGAAATCTGGGAAATCCTTGGCGCCACCTCTTCCGACATTGCCTTCTTCACTTCACGTAAACCTGGATCAACCTCTGCTCCGTACAAGATATCGCCATTGCCATACTCGACAGCTACAAAATCACCCGCAAGGATCACCCCAACCATTGAGGAGGAGGCATTGCCATCGTCTACAAAAGCAAACTCCGACTGACCGCGCAATCTAATGATCTAACAGCGAGCATGGAACACCGCAACTCTCAGATCGGGACCAACCCAAACACCACACTCCGCGGCATCCTCATCGAAAGGCCCCCATTAACTGATGCCATTGTAGACCTTATCACACCCCGGGCTCTCCCATCCACCAACTACATCCTACTGAGAGACCTCAAGTTCCACCTGCACAATCCCATAGACCAGAACACCACCCTCCTCCTAGGCAACCTCACAAACATTGGATTCAGGGATGCCGCGCAAATGGAACCGCTGTTTAAGAATTACTGTGCGGTGCGACGGGCTTAATTCTGACCACGTACATGTTATGTTATGTTATGTTATGTTATGTTATTTAATTTTTTATATAGCGCACGGCGACTCAAAAAGAGTATCCCGGCGCTTTTTGGTAAAGGAGTGCTGCATCATAATAACATGCATGAAGTATAAGGGAGGAAGGGTACTCCTACCACGTGGCTAATTTCGCCAGTTTACCTCTAAGTAGTTACGCAATTGCGTTCCACAATTAATGGAGGACACATTGTTTTGTTTGTTGTTATTTCAGTATTGTTCAGACACTCCTTCTTTTATGTGACCTCTTTTTGTATGCCACCTGTCTTGTTGTGTATTTTTACTAAATGTTATATGTACCATCTTACAATTCTGAGCTCTATGACATTATATTTTTATTGAATAAAATGTGTATGTTTTTGTAGATTTTTCATGTATGGGCCGTCATTCTATATATATGTATTTTTCTATATAAATGTATATTTTTTCACTTCTATGTGTGCTTTGATGTGGTTGTTGCTATAATCAATTGTTTATCGATTTTTTATATGTAATTGTACTTTCTCAAACACTTTGAACCTTTGTTTGGATTAAATACTGATTGCCCCTGGTTCAGGTGGTTAGGGCTGCCCCTGTGGTGATTAATGACAACATTGGATTCAAGCAGCTAGTCACTGCACCAATCCACATAGCCGGACAGACACTCGAGCCCGTATTCTCTGCCAGCGGGAACTTCAACTGCAGCCACACCACAGAACTCTCCTGGACCGACCATCATTGTATACATCACTCCTTCACCATGCCCCCCCTACACCACCTGCTGGATCAAGGCCACTGATAACTTTTTGTCAACTCCTTCAGCACCACCACTCCACCAACGCTTACAGACGCCACCACCGCAGCGTGCAACCTCCACCGATGGATCTCCAACTGCACCGACACCCTCGCACCCCTGAAGAAAAGACCAGGCAAACACTCAAGCAGGCCAACATTTTCACTCCCACCCTCCACTAGTCCAGACGCACCTGCAGATGTCTTGAGTAGAGATAGAGCAACAACATCAATCAACTCCACAACAGTCACCCTTACACCATGGTGCAAGTGTGGCTGTGTTGGCGCATGGCAGCCATTTTGCCCCACTGTAGGGGCAAAAGACAGGGGGGCTTAATCCTGAGCCCTTTCCGGCTGCTTAATGCCACCGGTTCATCATTATCTTGACGTACCTGCATCATGAATCTTGCACCCCACTGTGCCGTATTTACAAAGTGACCTTGTGCCACTATATACCTGCGTCAGGTATGATGTATGCAGGGTGGGCGTTCCCATGCAACAAAACCTTGTAGGATTGGAGCAGTGAAGTCTCTCAGATTTCACTGCAACAATTCTAGGACACCACTGCGTCAAAAACTTATGGCTGGGGTGACGCAGTGCCATAGAGATAGGCTGGCCTTATGCATTGCTGGATTTGCATCATGCTTGCACAACACAACAGACTTTAGCGCTGCCAGTTACGTCAGTATTCCAGACATATCTTTCATTCATTGTGACATGGAGCATGGTACATTGAATACGGCGTATCCATGGTGTCACAAGGAGGGTACAGTGAAAAGTGTTGTAACAAATGAGGCCCAGGAATGCACCCTATCTTATTGATAGTGCGCATTATTAACCTTTTGTTGTTGCAGGGCAGCACAGCAACCTTCCTTGCAGTGCTATCCAGCACCAACACCTCTGAAATGAGGCCCCAAGTGTGGGATGTATGACATCACAACGCATGCTTTTACTCCGCATGCCATTACAAGGCAGTTTTTACAACGCAAGTCGTTACAACGACTTGCGTTGGGGGCGCTGGATAGTGGAATAGTTTAATTTTCTATTCCAACTCCAGTCCCCGTGGATAGTAGGGAAGGTGTTGGATAGAAAATTAAACTATTCCCTATCCTACAGCGCCCTCCAGCGCAAGTCGTTGTAACAACTTGCATTTTAATAGCTGCGTCATAATGGTAGTGCGGAATAAAAGTTGCGTTGTAAAGGATGTTCCCCCAAGTGTGTGCACCAATTTTAAGACCAGCTATTTTCGGGTCTTAAAAAACTGCCTCTAACTGGACTTAGTGGCAGTTTTGGTAGGTTATCGCTGTATGGGAATTTTATTATAAATATCGCGAAGTGGGGTTAGTGGCAGTTTTTGCACAGGCACCCCCACCTTGCATCTCACTTTCATTAAGTCCCATTAACAGAAGTGGTGATCTTAAAAATTCATGTTTACACCGGAATAGTGCAGCTAACTTCAGTTAGCAGCAACTTGTAAATACGGCAATAAAATAAAAAGCCGCCATAATGTCAAAAAATTGGCTCTACGGCAGTGTTAAGTTCTTGTACATATGTCCCTTAATGCTGCAACGTAGCTCTCAATGGTCTCAGTGGCCATCTGATGTCTGGAATAAAAATTAAAACATTCCAAAGCAATGTGAGGTTCCACTGTAAAATGCAATATTGATCTGTCCATAGCCTCCATAAATTCATATTTAGACACCTTGAGGTGCAACCAGACAAGGCAAGTGATCTAAAACAATGTGAGCTTCTGTGCCAATGGAATTGAGCAACAAGCCTTTTTTCTTGCAACACTGAAAAACTGGCCATCAATAGCCACCATGCAATTATTAAAAAGCCCCAGCCATTTGCTCCATTTCATTAGAGTGTCCCCCGGATTTTGTAATAATGGAGGTGGTGGTGTGCAACACTGCTGCATGACGAGAAGGCGTACAATAGCAATAAAATAAATATAAAAATAAAAAGAATAAAAATAAAAATAAGGTAAAGTATCCGAGAAGATCTAAACCCCTAGTAAATTTTGATCAAAAGACGAATGTCTCGTAGGTTCCAGTGACAGATAATAGGGCTTAAAAAAAGTGAGATAATACTGGTACGTTCACTCACGTTAAAGCGGCTTGCCTAGCAGGTAGTTAGTAGAATAGCTAAGAAGAACATAAACGTTGTTCCGGAATACTTGGCTTGCAACCCACTTCAAACAGCTGACTGGCAGAGTGACATCAATGCCAACAGCTAAGGAAGGTAAACAACTCTTCCTTTTTAGGTCTCGCATAGCGTTCAATGCTTTGCAAGGCATGCAGTATACAGTATAGTGGGGGGGAAGCTCCGCCCACATTCCGAGCATCTATTTCATTGGCTTAAATTGTAAATCCTGCATTCTCATTGGTTTTGAGCTTGTTAGACCCTCTTCATGACAGCCATGTCGTCATTTTTATCCTTCCATGGCTATCGGCCCATTTACTTTAAAAACTCTTTTGTTCCCCTGCCTCCCCCTGTTCCCTCCCGCAGTTTGTAACTTCTCTGCCCACCACCACCACCTCTCCTGATCGTTCGTTCTTGGATGCCCACACTTTTGTTTTCAATGCAATAGGTCTCGCTTAAATACGAGTCCTATTGCATTTGTAAATGCTTGTTTTCACCTATATTAGGCATGCTTCCAGCAGCCACTATACAGACGCTCCTGAGTACAAAGAGGAAGGTGTTATACAGACGCTCCTGAGTACAAAGAGGAAGGTGCCGCCAGCAGAGCAGGAAGAGAAGCGTGCTGCAGGCCGGCAGGTTTACTGTGACTGACAGGTACGCCTCCCTTCAGTCTGTTCAGGGTTTTCTAAGCGGTATGTCTGACTACAGCACATGCTGTTACTTTGAGGGTGAGTTCGGCTGCATGTACTGTGTCCGTTACCTATGAAAATTCATCCAAACGTCAGTTACCTGTTATTGCTTTTATAGTTACGTTTTGTCCTCTAATAATATCACTACTTACGGGGGCAAGATAGTGCATACCATGATTTGCAAATGTAAGGAGACCCGGGATGAGAGCGTCTTCGGTGCAGGCCCGGACTGGCCGTAGTGGGCACTGGGCAATCCCCAGATGCGCCGCAAGGGTGGGGGCCGGTTTTGGGCCCCTGGTAGCCGTTTTTGTTACAGGGACGTTTTTGCAACATAGCTGCAAAATCGTCCCTGTAACAAAATCGGCAGAAAACCGGCCCTGGCAAAGATCTTGCGCCACCTCCAACTCCCCCGCCCTCACGGGGGAAGGGCTGGGGGCCGAGCACTTTACCAGGGCCGGTTTTAGTTCCCAGTCCGGCCCTGCTTCGGCGCATTAGCCAATCTTAGCGTGAGGAGAGGAGGTGGCGAAAAACTCAGAGTGGCCGACTTGGGCCTGGAGCTCAGGACTCAGGTTCGAGTCTCGGCACCGACTCAATGGATAAGTGGTGGTGAAGTTAATGGTGCGTGAATACTCACACAACAAGGCACCGGTTGGTGGGTGCCACGGAGTTTGGAGTGCGCTGGACGATGCTTGCTGGTAGCATCAATTATAGCCCTGGTACAAAATTGTGTGACCCTTGCAAACCCTGCTCCTACCACAGGATTCTGGCAGAAATGGGGAGAGAGGCAGTAACAGTGTGAAATTTTGGAGCGGGTTTGCACCGAGTTGAGGGACTGGCAGGGATCGTGGTCCTGAGCTGAGCCCCAAACATAATTGCTGTTGGAATCGAAAACATACGTGATATATAAAGTGCATTGGGTGGTTACAGCTGCGGGTAATGGGGACTTAAAGCTACAATGGGCTCTTACGGATTTAAAAAAGCTCTCTATATAAAAAGCTTCATGAAAAGTTTTAAATCATTGCCCTTGTCGGGCATGGCTTGAGATTTGTGCCAACGCAGGGATAGCTAAAGATTTAGGTGCCTTTACATGACTCGCCGCAGACTTAGGGCATATGTTTTTACTTTACCACAAACAATATGCAGGCTACAGACTGAAATATCAATCAAAAGAGTATTGTGTGTGGATGGGAAGTTGCCAGCTTGCTGCCTGCTTTCAGCTCTTTGAAGACTCCATCAGCAATGAAGTCTCATACTTTCTGACACCTTTTTGCCATGAGAAGTGGCCTCCCCATTGCAGCACAGTCACACGTGAGATGCAAAGCATGCACTGTTCATCCACTCGCACAACCCATGAGCACTTTCACGTAAACTAGTCTAGAACACAAATCTCGGATGCAGCTGCCTGCCGATACCCACACCGAGAGTGAATCACCCAGGCAGGCACAATTCACTTTCTCTGGATTCCTTCAGTCTGCACTTTGTACAGGGACTTTGGGGAATTTGCTGCCTTGAGCCCTCTTACGGATGCAGAGTTCCCTGTCATGGTGAAACCAGGCACCCTTTTTCAGTATGAGAAACTATCACTCTGTCAGTCACTATGAATTAAGTGTCCCACAGCATAAACAATCTACTTGTTTAATTCTCATTTTGTCCACTTGGACACATGTGCAGATGCATAGCTGATAAATGCCCTATATACAAGGTGACACCTTTTTAGCTGTCTTTGTCTTTTGATAATATATATATATATATATATATATATATATATATATATATATATATTCACTGAAAAAAATCATAGGTTTCACACATGTTATAGTTAGCGTGACATTTCACTCATACAAAACCATTGAAATTCCCTCGTTATAGTTAGTTCAGCTAACTATAACTTGCGCGCCCGCAATGCACTGCTGATGATGTCACATACTACATCACTCATGACATGGTCAGTGACATCACTCATGACATCACTGATGACATCATCCAGGGAATGTGTGGTTTTCTGAAAATGAATTATGTTTTATATATGTATATCTCAAAGGCGATGGAACAATAGATTGGTACATAAGTGTCTAAATGAATGATTTGTTTTGTAAAATTGATTGTATAACTGACTGATTAAGTGTATCTTAGTGAAAATATGGGTTAGTGAGTAATGTTTAAATATGTAAATATCTGCATCTATCTCACGCATTTTTTGAATAAGTGGCTGCATGGGTTGGTGAGTAGCTACATGAGTGTCTGTATAGGTTATTAGTTGTTTTTTTGAGTATCAGTATTAGTGTATGAGTGTCTATATGGTTCGGTGGGGGATATTACTTAGCACGTAGATGCATGAATGAGTGACTCACTGTTTGTATGTGTTTTGAAGACAGCATGTGTGTAGGACTGTATGGGTGGATGAGTGTGTGTATAGGTGTGTTAGTGAGTGATTGACTGTCTCAATACTGTCTTTATGACTAAGTACATATGCTGTAAAATACTATATGTGAGTACTGGTGTTTATAAGTGAGTATATATAAGGGTGAGAGATTCAAGGAGTTCCTGTATAACTAAGTATGTGTTTCTATAAGTGATTGTTTAAGAGAGTAAGTATATGAACATTTCTGTACAAATAAGTGTAGTGGTATGTGTATAACTATATATGAGAGCAAATAGATGTTTGAAAGTTTATTTGCATGTGTGAGTATGTGTGTCAGTAACTCTATGTATGAGTGTAGGTGTGTAACAGGATGTATAGGTGTAGGAGTACATATGATGAGTGAGTACATGTATGAGTGACTATATAGAACTGTTGGTGAATGAGTGGATGTGTATGTAGATTTTGGAATTACTGAATAGGTTGTTCTACCTATTATTGCTATCTCCATTATTTTGAAAATTTTAGTTTCTATTTTTGAATGTGTGTATCAAAGGATATATTAGGGTAAGAGGAGGTGTGCCACTCTTTCACAAGGATGATGTCATCAGTGATGTCATTTGAGATGTCATCAGTGATGTCATGAGTGATGTCACTGACCATGTCATGAGTGATGTAGTATGTGATGTCATCAGCAGTGCATTGCGGGCGCGCAAGTAATAGTTAGCTGTACTAACTATAACGAGGGACTTTCAATGGTTTTGTTTGAGTCAAATGTCACTCTAACTATAACATGTGTGAAACCTATGGTTTTTTCAGCGAATTTCTATGGTTTTTTAAATGCTAATTCCTAACTATAACGTGTGTGAAACCTATTGTTTTTTTCAGTGAATTTCTAAGGTTTTTTAAATGCTAATTCCTAACTATAATGTGTGTGAAACCTATGGTTTTCTCAGTGAGTTTCAAAGGTTTTGTAAATGATAATTTCGAAATATACTAATTATTATATTTATTTCTTTTTATAGTAATTTCCTATATTTTTATTAGAAATACTTATATTTATTTTATTTTTAAAGTTATATTTCATATTTTTAATGTAACATAATAGCAAAAGTAAATTAAAAAAGAATGCACTGCTAGTGAAACTGCCTCGGTGAATTTGTAAGTGTTTGTTAGGGGCAGATTTACAACACCCTTGTGCCTCTTTCACACCACCGTTGCATCACTTTTCTGATGAAGCACTGGTACAAAAGTTGCACCACGATATGTGGTATTTACAATGTGATGTATCTGGGAACTACGTCACATTCTAAATCCCTGTACCAGAAGGACACATTCCTACACAGGGGGGCGTTCCTGCACAGAAACATCTCCTAAAAGTGGCTGACTACAATATACAAAATTTCACTTTGTCACTTTTGCGCTAATGCTGTGTCAAAACACTGCACTACCTTGAAGCAGATGTAAAGATTGACACAGCAGTCTGAGCATAGGGCACCCAAACCATTGCTGGAGATTTGTTGCGCTTCCAACATAACTCAAACAATGCACCACCTTTACAGCACAGATACATCACATATATGTGCCATTTTGGTCCATTGGTACACCGCATTGTAAATACGGCGGATCCATGTTGGTGGTGTCACGGAGCATAATAACTGACATATTCATGGGGATATGCCAGTTATTGTATATGTGCCCATTACTGTTTTAATGTAGTGATAGGATTACTACATACCAATGAATGAGTCACTACAAAACTAAAACAACAGTGACAGAGTGTTTGCTGGAAGTGTAACAATACAAACTAGTAAATTGAACGTATAAAACACAAATTTGCAAGTAAATAGAAGACTACATAGTTTTTGAAGCAGTCTATTCCCTAAAGCCTATTTTTAAGCATGAGTACTTAGATAGTGAGTGAATGATTACAAAACTGCAAGGAAAGAACCTGATTGAATTTATAACAGCCTCAGTTGTACCACAGTATACAGATAAACACATACTGCTGAATGGCCCACTACAATATTGAAACAGTAGTGTGAGAATATTTGTTGGAAGTATTAGGATACACATTGTGGAATTGAACATATAAAACATAAGTTTGCTGGTACATAGAACAGTGCATCCACAGTCCATAGAGCTTTGAAACAACCTATGCACTAAGGCCTCTTTTAATTCATGAGTATCTAGATACTGACTGCATCATTACACTTCTGCAAAGAAAGTCCCTCACTAAATGTATTACAGCTTCAGTTTTACCCCCGTACAATCAAAAAGATCATACTGCTGAGTGGCTCACTACAATACTAAAGAGCAGTGTGAGGGTGTTTGGTGGAAGTCTAAAGATACATATTGGGGAATTGAAGGCATAAAACACAAGTTTGCAGGTGCATACAAGACTGCATGTATACTCCATACGGATTTTAAGCAATCGATACCCTCAAACTCACTTTGCTTATTTTAAATCAATACAAACATTAAAAGAATAAATAACTGAATCTATAACTGCTTCACTTTTACTACAATAAATACATTAGTAGATAGTGCTCAAACCTTCATTATATTTCAACAATAAATTTATTCTTATAACATCTCATAATTTAACAGACATTCCAATACAACTTCATCAGCTATGTAATTCAGATCAATTTCCTCGTCAGCAGGTTTTGATTTAATGTGTTCTAAAATTTCAACATAATTTAAAACATCAAAGAAATCTGCATCAAAGCTTTTGTCTTCAAAATCACAATTGATGTCTGCAGCACTAATTTCCCCTTCTTCACTCTCATTGCCTTTGACAGATACGATTAGTTCTTCAATTATACTCAAAATAATATCCAAAATCTCCTGAGTATGAGGCTGTTCTCTTTCCATAATTTTTCCTTTATGTTCTTGCTCCTGATATAAAAATATAAATGTTATCACTTTTCGTAATATATAATACAAAACTACAGTTTTCACCTATTTTGGCCTACAAAAAATACTATATAAATACAATTATCTAATAACATTCCATTAGTACAGTTGTTCTTCTTTGCAAAATTATACAACTATAATTACTTATACGGATATCCTGTTCTTAGCTTTTCTTAAATTTTGAAAGCAATCACTCCTTATGACTATAGGAAAAGACTCAGGCTGGTATAGTAAAATACACTACTAAAAAATGTATAATATGTCTATTCACCTTACCCTTTCCAAAATAGTAAATGTGTTTTACTATAATGAAAAAGATAGTATTCATTGTCGAGAACAATACTGTGTATCTGTGTATATTTAGACATCATTATCACACTACTTTTTGAATACTTCATGTTTAGTCTATCTCTATTCCTCATCTATAACTTAGTCTGACCCTACTAATTACCTACCCTTTCCAATTTCGAACTAGCCTCTCCTCTAGTATTATCTGCAACCTTGTACCTTACCGCGGCCCGTGGAGGGAGTTGCGGTGGGACAAGCAGGGCGGGCGGGCGGACGGGGGAGGGGCAGGGTGGGGGGTGATATCAACGGAATCTGGCTGATTTCAGGTAAATAAACAATTACATTAATAAAACTAATTTCAGGCCATATTAGCAACAAAGCGCGATATCAACAAAAGACGACACATTATCCCCGTGCCGATAAAGCGCCGATAATCCTTCTTGATTTGTTGATAATATGACCCGAAATGCATGCTAATGGCTTCGTGGTGATGATCACGCGTGGTTAGGGGGTCGTACATGCATGTTTAGGCTCTATTTTTTTTTAAATCGCAACTTACGTGTACAGAAATATGTACAATTACGAGCAGGAGCTGCATGCTGATTGGCTGTCAATACTCCAAACCAGGAAATGTTGCAAACCCTCTTATTTGTCACGGCAGCCGAGTCACAAGGAAACAGTAAAACAAACTTGACAAACAAGGAAAGGGAGCACGATAGAAACATTCTCAACCTATAGTGTTGCTCAGGGGGTGGTACATTTATTGCACGTGTACCAACCACGTATGGACGACGTACAGCTGTAATGTTGAAAGTCATCACGTATGCGTACATAACTAAGAAAACTAAAAATAATTTTAGATATTTATGAAGTGTATTTGTTTATGTGTTGTGTGGCTCTAAAAAGAGCCATTGTGTTTATTGTGAGATTTTAGTACCTACAAGTAAGTAAAGTGCCTAGGTCATTGCCACCACAGTGCACAATTATGAGGTCGGGGTGTTGGAGATGCATAAAGGATTTCACCAATGGCATCAATTGGTGCAACTTTAATCCTCTCTGTCCAATCCATTTAATGTCTACATTTGGTAAACCTAGGTCCTTGTGAATTCTTTTCCGTTGTGCGTACCTTTGACTCCAGAAAATATAGCTGTGTCCCATAATCCACACTGTAAGCATTTTGAAGAGAGGTCTGGATGCACTCTGATGGCGTCTGTAAATGAAATGCTAGTTTCAAAAGTAAGATTTTTCTAAAATGGTGGACAACATGTAGTTTTGAAAAAAGAAGAGACATGATTGGTTGTTTGACAACATTTTACCGTAAACTAGGTTCCATGTTCCTCCTATTTAAAAGCCATATTTTTATTGGTTAAGAAAAAGTGATAGAAAAGAACGTTACATAAGATAAGCTGGTATATTCTCCAGCCAAGCACACTTGCTGTTTTAATTTGCAACAATGTATGATGAACTTTTCACCTGTGTGCTGAGTTAGGTGTTCCCTGAAGTGTTTCTATGGTAACTGGCAGATTGTGGAACGGGGGAAGGGTTGAAAGTTCTATCAGTTCGAAAGCTTTGGAATGTTAAACCAATCGAAATGTGTGTTTTCCTTTGAATTAATGTGAACACGATTTTAATTGGTTATTTATATGTATGTATACGTAAAATAAGAGGGAAAATGTTTCATTTCACAATTGTGCTGCAAACACTGAACTCCAGAGATTTTGTAGAAGAATGTCCACTGTGTGAGTGGTATTTTTGTTAATCTAGAATTCAATTTGAAAGGTGAGTTGAAAAGTTGTACGGTAGTGCGTCTGTGCGGTGTATCTTTGTACATTAACAAATTATGCAGTATCTTATCAAGACTCGGTGATACAATTATCGTCACTTTATCGGCAGGAAACTGCAGATAAAGTGTTCATAATGTTATCGCCTGCATTGATAATATGCTCCTATATTCGTCCGTTGTTAAACGTTTTATTGTAGTAAACGTGTTTTGCTATAATGCATGCTGTTATGTTTTTTTCTTTAATATCATTTTGTGCCTCTGTACATTAAGGGATTATGGGCCATATTATCAATAAAGGACGATACATTATCGCCGCTTCTATCGACAGGAAACTGCCGGTAAAGCAGTGATAATGGTCTCGATAATATATCCTTGTGAATTCCCATAGAGACCCAGCTTATGGTGTTAACCTGGCCTTCTATGGAAATTCACAAGGATATACTATCGACACCATTATCGCCGCTTTAATGCCAGTTTCCTGCCGGTAAAACCGGTGATAATGTACTGCCCTTTACTGATAATATGGCACTGACGGGCATATTATTAAGAACCAGTGTTAAAATTATCGACGTTTTATGCACAGTAAACTGCAGATAAAACGGCGAAAATGGGCTTGATAATAGCTTCTTGTGAATTGCTAGAGAAGCCCAAGTTCTAGTGTTAACCTGGGCTAGTATTATGAATTCTCAAGGGCATATTATCAAGCTCATTATCATCGCTTTATCGGCATTTTCCTGCCGATAAAAACGACAACAATCTATCGCCTTTTGTTGATAACATGTCCCGAAATTCATTTTCTTAATTTAATTATTTACTTACCTGGCATATTACCAAGGGGGGTGATAGGCAATTATCATCGATTTAGCGTCCATTTTCGTCCGCTAAGCGGCGACAATTCTATCGTCCTATTAGCAACCAGTCGCTAACTGATGTTAGCGACAGCTTTTACGCGATAGCGATCAGTTTGGGACCCGCTTTGCATGTCAGTGATGTTTATCGCTAATGACGTGCAAAGTGGGCGTACCCAACCAGTTAGCGACTGAAAGCAGTCGCTAACGTCACTATCGCCTATTAGCAAGGCAGGCGTACCGTTGGAAATATTCACGTTAACCGTGATTATCTCCAAATACTAACACCTGGCCAGACCAGTTCTTAGCCATGTTATCCAATGGCAAGTGGATAACATGGCTAAGGCCATTTCGTCTCTAATGCGTGAATATCGCTGTATTCTCAACGATATTCACGCATTTCGCCGCTATCGCTGGACATTTTACCACAATGCAGAAAAACGTTGCTAATAGCATGTTTTCTCCGCTAACATATCCAGCGATAGGCAGCGATAAAAAAAATTGTCGCTAACCCTATTTAGAGATAAATATCGCTACTTGTTGGTAGTATGCCCCCAGATTCCATTGTTTATCACTCCTCACCCTGCCCCTCCTCCGCCTCACCTGCCTGCCCCCTTGCAACTCCCTCCTCGGGCCGTGGCTGTTTCTATATTTCGTTACATTGTACTGTCTATTTATACTCTCATTTTTTATTACATTTTCCTTGCTGCAGACTCCTTGTTCTTTTACTGTAAGTCCTCTTATTTTTATACGCCGAGCTGTGTCCTCATACTCCTCCCTCTCTTCTTGTAAGTAATATAATAGAATATTTGATTAAAAAAATGTGTAATGTTACATATATTTTATTATTATAGGTTGTGTTTATCGATACTAAAAGTACTGCATCATGCCAACGAAGTACCAACAGACGAAGCAACAAAAGAAAAGTGTGTATTTGAAGAGAACTCACCAAGAAGATTTACATGAAGAGAGATGTCTTAACAAACAGAAAGAAACTCCTGGTAAGAGCAGGAGCACTTTTTTGAGGAAAATACTAAAGACTAAGAATAGTGTTCAGAAACAAAAAAATGTCCTTAGTGTATCAGCAACGAAAAAACCAACTAATAAACAAAAGAATAATGGAACATCAAGTGCAGACAAAACTGTGTATAGTACACGGAGAAAAAATCAATTCATAGAAATTAGGAAAAAAATGTTTTATACTAGATTGGTATCAAATTTAATAAAATAAATTAAGGTATATAAGAAAAAATACAGTATTTTATAAGAAGAAAGCTATAGAAAATGTAGTTGAGAAAGCTTTGGAATTGAAAAGAAAACTGTTTATATTAGTAATCAATAGAATTAGATCACTAGATAAACCAATCCATTTAATGAAGAGCAAAAGTAGGTGGAGAAGACTAATTAACAGAAGTAATTTTTGTGAGTTTTTTTGGGTGAATGGAAACATACTTCAACTTCTGAGCCTTTTTTTAATGAAGAAAGTTATCTTCAGAGTAATGATTTGTTGCATGCAGTTGACACTACTGGTCGTGCTTATGAGGTTAGAAATGGTTGTCCTATTGAGAAAGAGAAAATTGTTCCTAGAAATTCAGAAGAGCTGTTAGCTGCTGAAGTTTTAAGGACACGTCCTAAAGCTCCAGTCTACACTTGGATTTGTAGTAGTATTTGCAGTGTCCAACAAGAATCTATTGATTTTTTACGCAATTTCTTACGTAATTACACCAAGAAAAGTGTTAAACAAAAGATTAAGATGTTACAAGGACTAGACCCTTGCAGAGTAAGAGAAAATACTGGTTTACAAGGTCCTTCTCTACCTTGTGTTTCCAGTATGTCTAAGTGTTCTCCAGCATTTCAGGATGTTAGCAGTTCATCATACTCAGAAGAGGAAATTATTCAAAACATTGTATTACGCGAAAAGTCCAGCACTAATGTTAAAATAGTTGAACAGTGCTCTTTTGCATGGATCTGTATCAGACGTAACAAATGTTTGTGATGAAATTGAGATTAGTTACTTTGGTCCTCAGGAAGACAGTGCAGCAAGAGAGACATTAATAGAACAAAATGTGGAAGAGAATGTAGGACCGTGCAGTGTAGAAATTTTTGAACAAGAAATTATAGAGTTTAAGGTGATTTCAGGTGAAAGGCCAAATTATTCTTGTATCTGTTGTCGACGAATTCATTATAAAAATCAGACCAGGACTGTTGATCTGTATTTAAAAAGTGAAAAGGAAAATAATAATGAGTGGAAGGATTTTACAACTTATTTGTTGGTAGAGAATTGTTTTGATGTGGGTTCTGATCAGCGTATTTATAAATATTGTTATAACAAATTAGAAGAGAACAAAATGCCTGCTAGAGCTGTACATAATAATCTTGAATTGGTAAATATTCCTTCTGAACTGATGGATTTAAATACCTATGAGTCTATTCTTATTCAATGTGTGCATCCATTTCAGGCTATTGTTCGTATGGAGCCTAAGACAGGAAAATTGCCTCCTTCTGATTTACAGAGAGGATTAAAGGGAAGAGTTGTATATTTGCCTCTAGATTTAAAGAAAACTATTGAAACTATTGGTGTAGAAAATGTAGAGGATGAACCTTTAGTTATTCTTGTTAATGGCGTTCCTACTAAGAGTAAGAAAATCTGGCAAGAATTAGTGGATGTTAGGAAAGTGAAAAAGGCAACATTGTATCTGGTAAAAAATAATCAATATTACAAAAATGTGTATGTGGGAGAAGAAGAAATATCTGTACAAGAAGATTCTGACTTGCCATCTGGTCAAATTGAAAAAGTGGATGTGTCCAGAACTGAAGAAATCTATGAACATTACAGTGTTCATCCATTGTATTCCAAAGAAATGATGGGGAATGCTATAGAGTTATTTCAAATGAAAGAAGCAAAAGGAAGTCCCATTAGTGTATGGGAAAAAAGCTTGGAAGCTTGTTGTTTCCCTCAGTTGTTTCCTACAGGAAAAGGAGGACGATATGATGAACGACCTGTGCAGATTCCTGCATCTGAATACCGGACATCAAGATTATATGCAGAAGATGCAAGATTTTGACAATGTATTTGTTTCATCTTTTGTTTGAGAGTTATTTGTCTGGACTTTCTTAGGCAGTAAACCACATATTGAAAACAGATGTACATCTGCAAAATGTTTCAGCAAAGGAATTTATGGATAAAGTACAGCAGAAAGATAATGTGTTGGAAAGTCAGCTAATTAATCTGATGGCATGTCAGCGTGGTACTAATGAGTACTGGTACTGTCATCACGGAGAACTCAAATGTATGCTAAGGAACTTAGGAACTCCAACAAGGTTCCTTACTCTAAGCTGTGCTGAATATGCTTGGGATGATTTACTTCAATTTCTTCGAGAGGCAAATTCAAATATACCAAATATCGAATACAAGACACCTGGAGAATTGTGCTCTTTGGATCCTGTTAATGTTTGCAGGTATTTCAATCATAAGTTAGAAGCTATGATGTCTTTTATCACCAACAAAAAAAATCCTCCTCTTGGAGAGGTTCTGGATTTCTTTTGGAGAAAGGAGTATCAAGTGAGAGGTGCTCCTCACATACATATGCTATTATTGATCAAAGATGCTCCCAAATTTGGAACAGACTCAGATGATACTATGTTGTCTTTTATTAAAGAATATGCTACATGTGAAGTACCCAAAAGTACACAAGATAAGGACTTAAGACAACAAGTCTTACAATTCCAAAGCCATCGTTGTAGCAAATACTGTCGTCGAAAGTACAAATCTAAGGACAAATTCTACAGCAAATGCCGTTTTGCATTTCCTCGACCTGTAATATCGAAAGGAAGAGTGAACAGTTTTATGTCATCTTTGTGACATAATATCACAAGAAAGTCTCCAAAAAATACCTACAACTTAAGAAGAAATGAAGAGTCAAAATACATAAATGACTATAACTCAGTCATTTTGTTTATGTCGAATGCTAATATGGATATTCAATATGTTGCAGACAATTCCATTGCTGTTGCTCGATATGTGACATCGTACATAACAAAGTCAGAAAAAACGGAATTGAAGGAAAAGTGGGAAGAGATTTCCTATGAGAAGAGTCTAAGTAAGAAATTATACAGTTACAGTTTGAAGATGTTATCTCATCGAGAAATTGGAGCGTATGAATGCTCGGATCGCTTATCATCTGCAAGTCTGTACTCTAAATCCAGAAGAATCATTTGGGTGAGTCTAGGTTTTGCTAAAACACGAAACCGAGTTCTTAAATCTGTACAAGAAATTGAATATTTAGCTGAAAAACTGCCAGAAAGTACTGACATTCTGAAAACAAATATGTTGGATACATATTATCCAAATAGAAGTCATCATCTTGAGAACATTTGTCTCTATGAAGTGCTGCAAAACTAAATTTTTAAACGGAATATTACCGAAAACATTAATAATGGTATATATGCCGTTATTGGTCCTGAAGGATGTCTGGTGAAACAAAGAAAAGGACATTTGATTAATCACCGTAAACTGAGTTGCGAAACACCAGACACAAGGGAATTTTACTATTTAGCTCTTTTGCAACTTTTCATGCCATGGCGTTCAGAATTGAAATTACTTGGAGATTTTGAGAGCTATGAAGATTCCTTCAATGCAACTAAAGATACTATAGAATGTCCTATTTTTGCTAATTATGTCAAAATGTTGAATGACGAAATTGAGTAAGAAGCTACAATTGCAGCTGAGATTGCTAGAGATAGTTCTCAAGATAGTCAAACTTCTCCTCCGTTGAGTCAGAACCCACTAGGAGAACCAATTGTTCTAAATGAAGCAGCAACTGCTATGGAAGAGGTGGAAACAGTAATGTATAAAGGTCAAGAACATCTAACAAACTTAGAAATCTTAGAGGAACAACTAAATCATGAGCAGAAGGAAATATATGAGCAAGTGAGAGAACAGATTGACCATGGATTTCTTCATGAGAAGAAAGAGTGCTCTTGCTCATCATTTGAACCTATCCATATGTATGTGAGTGGACAAGCAGGAACAGGAAAAAGTTTTTAAATTAAAGTAATCACAAGTTTTCTACAGAAAAGAACTGAGTCGCATTTGTCTTGTGTTGTCACTGCTCCAACTGGGTTGGCGGCACACAATATTAAGGAATTACTTTACATCATTTATTAATGCTGCCAGTAGAGCATGACAACACATTACAATACCACAAGCTATCTGGAGAAACTTCTTATGAAGTTTTAAGAGTGTTGAAGAAAATGAAGCTTCTCAGTATTGATGAGGTAAGCATGGTCTCACACTTAATGCTTACCTTTGTGCATTTAAGAATGCAGCAAATTCTTAAAACAGAGTATGACGTATTATTCGGAGGAAAACACGTCATAGTTTTTGGAGATCTTCTACAACTTACTCCTGTAAAAGGACAGCCAGTGTTTAAAACACTTGTGCATGAAGATACTAGAAAGTCTTTGTGGAGTATTGGCAATGTAGAATTCAAAAGGGAAGAGGAGCACTCTGAATTTTTCTATTGTATGTAACTCTAATCAAAGGGTGCAAACTGCTAACTGTGTTGGCTACACAGTATGTGTGAACACTATCAATTATAAAGGTAAGCAAAGCCTACCTACAGGTTGCACTGTGCCTGGAGAAACCTTTCTCAAATTTAAACCAATTTGAAACTGTTGAAGAAAGTATATACTACATAGTCTATCAATTAATCATGATACTGTAAGATTTATTTTGTTTGCAGTCCGATTAACACAATGATGACTGATTTACACGTTTGTGTTTCATTTGGTAGTTCAATGCATACGGTATATACATATATCACTGTACCTTGCTGTAGTGTATTACCTAATACAATGCTACATAAAAACTCATTACTGTCTATACAGTTTATTTATTTGTGTATTTTATAGAGCGCGCAGCTGCCCCGATGGGGCGTCCCGGCGCTGAGAACTTTAAAGGTGGAGGGCACAGGAGAATGTTAGAGGGAAAACAGGTGGGTCTTCAGGGACTTGCGGAATGACATTTCTGATTGGGAAGAGCGTAGGGCCAACGGGAGCTTATTCCAGTGCTGGGTGGCACATACCTCAAAGGTTTTTCCACCTGCCCGTGAGCGTTTAAAACATGCAGTTTCCAGGAGAAGGAGAGAGTTGGACCGTAAAGTCCTGTAGTTGGTATACGGTCGCAAGGTGTTTTTCAAATGGTCAGATCCCATACCCCTCGAGGCTCGATGAGCCAGCGTCATAGTTTTGAAAATACACCTTTTGGCCATTGGCAGCCAATGCAATTTGCGGAGGTGGGGGGAGATATGGTGTCTGAAAGGGATTCTTTCCACTAGCCGAGCTGCGGCATTTTGGACCGTCTGGAGTTTTTGACATTGGCCTGCTGTGATACCTAGGTAGAGGGCATTGGCATAATCAAGATGGGAAATGAACAGTGCCTGGATCACAGTCTTATGGCAGTCCGCTGGTAGGTAGTTGATGAGTCGCTTGATGGTCCTGATCTTGCCAAAACAGGAGGCTGTCACTGTTTGTACCTGGGTATTGAAGCTGAGATGGTTGTCCCAGCGGACTCCAAGATTTCGTACTGAGTCTTTGGGCGTGGGGGCTTGGCTCAGGTCTTCTGGCCACCATAGACTGGAGTCCAGAGGGGATGGTAAATTAAAAAACAGAATCTCCATTTTTCCAGCATTGAGTCGAAGGGAGATGGCATCCATCCACTTGGAGATGTCTCTAAGGCAGGTTTTTAACGGATCAAAAGCTGAGGGAGAAGAGGACTCGAAAGTGAAGAGAAGCTGAATATCGTCAGCATAGGAGGTGGATTTGATCCCAGTCTGAGCGATCAGCTTTGCCAGGGGGGTGAAATAAACATTAAACAGAAGCGGGCTGAGCGAGGAGCCCTGCGGGACTCCCCATTTGAGTGGCCTGGCTGTGGAAGTGTAAGGGGGGTGAAAACCTGCTGTGTACGATCAGAGAGATACGACGTGAGCCAGTTAAGCGCAGTGCCACCTACGCCTAGGTCCGCCAGCCTCCTCAGCAGGATCCTGTGAGAGACGGTGTCAAATGCTGCTGAAAGATCCAGCAGCACTAACACCGTCCTTGACCCTCGGTCGAGCGTCCACCTCACCGAGTCAGCCATTTCAATAAGGGCTGACTCCGTGCTGTGGCCCGACCTAAAGCCATGTTGGGAATAATGAAGTAACCCGTTGGTTTCAATGAAATTCGCCAGCGGGGAATGGACCAGTTTTTCCAGAATTTTTGCAGGGGCAGGCAGAAGGGAGATGGGCCTGTAATTGCAGGGGAGGTCCGGATCCAGATTAGGTTTCTTGAGAATGGGAACCAGGGAGGCATGTTTCCACTTAGAGGTAGAGTAGTTTACTACATGACATAATGCAATGCTAACATCACTTGCGTCGAAGCGTCGCCCAATGCATTTCGGGAAACCCTGTTCCCTTCTTCAGGGGCGGATACCTAAAAAGGCATAAATGCATAAAATAACTACTATATTCTAAATACTACTATTCATTGTAGATAAACATAAGGGGTCAAGAACTTCAGTTGTTACAACCTCTGGTAAATAATTGAACCACTAATCATTCACATGATGTACTCCTATGTCAGAAATACGGTATTCACATATGTACAACTGTCTAGACATGATTATAGTTAGTCACCATTAGCAGGCACGGTTAACTTAATATTACCCCAGGGGACCGTAAAGCTTTCTTCTATCACAAGTAGTGGTATACGATAGGTGAAATATATGTCTCGAAAGCCATAAAAAACAATATGGCTTTAATAGTTGCATATCTACATAAAGGCTTCTCACTGCAGTCAGTGTGGGAGATTATACTCATTTGTAGTGAACAAAGCGCTGTGTACATAAACCACGTCTCACATGCAATGCATCTGATACGAAAAAAACGTGGCCTACCTGGCGTGACAAGTTTTTTTGATGAAAAAAGCAGTAAACGACAGTAAAACAGCTACTGGCGGGGAGTAATGGAACTCTGAAATAAACGTGCAACTGTAAGCGATTAAAATATAATTTGACCAATATTTATCAATAATTAATGAAATGCATAGAGCATACCTAGTGGTAACTTCAACCTGCAACCTTCTCCTTAACGTGTGATGTATACGATCTAGTTCACGGTCTATAAAACATGAAGAAGGATATTCATATTATGATCTACCTCTCATTACTCCAATACCAGTCTAATAACTAACATGGACATTCTCTCCATTGAATGAATACTTATAGTGATAACTTTCTAGCTGTGACTACGTATACAAAGTATTAGTTGAACTGACTGGAAACTAGGCTAGTACATAATGCGAAACTACATAGTGTCCGTGGTACCTTGTTGTGCATTCAATCTGTTCTGAAGTGATGGTACGGTGTAATCAGCTTTAATGTTCTCTACAACAGGGACGGGCGGAGCGGGCGCGCCGTTTGCGCGCCGAAGGCGCGCCTAAGGCAAGCCCGTCTGCGCCCGTCCGCGCCAGGACGGGCCACGGGACACAACACTCTGGACTACCCCTTTCATATACTCCAGACCAGCTGCGCTCGCTGAATGCTAACTGGCCACTGAATCAAGCTACAAGGTCTTACACCCACAAATTGGGCATCGCAGGACCGGACATCATTACACAACCCTTATCCCCCTCTATCATCACTACCTCAGCCCTTCTCCTTAACACGAGATCAGCCGTTAGGCATCAGCTTGAAATCTACGATCTTTTGGATTCAAAATCACCAGATCTTCTGTTCCTTACAGAAACCTGGTATAAACCTGACTCCTTGCCTAGCATCCTTGCCGCCCTTCCACCTGAATACTCAATGCTTCGCGTTGATCGACCTGGAAACAGAGCAGGTGGCGGCGTAGCTTTGATCGCTCGCAAGGAGTTTCATTTCCAAATTCTGGCCTCGCCCACGATATCAGCCGCGGACTGCCTTGTAACACGCTCCACCTACCTCAAGACCCCTCTTACATGCTTACTGACGTATCGGCCCCCTCAGTCGTCCCCTGACTTTCTCCCCGCCTTCCAGAACCTCCTGGCCACTCTGGTAATTAATAACGCCTCCGTTTTGGTTCTGGGCGATTTTAATTATTGGCCTACCGATCCCGCCGAAGACTCTACGTCCAAAGATTTCACTCAATCCCTCCTTAGTTTTAACTTTATTCAGCATGTCCAGAGTCCCACTCACATCGGCGGCCATATCTTGGACCAGATCTGGACACTCAACATACCTACTTCCCCTCCCACTGTTTCGCCTTGTTCCTGGTCAGATCATTCCTTACTTACCTTCACCATGGACCTGAACTTAAGAACATCCCCTCCTACTCCCCAAAACATCTGGGCTAGGAACTGGAACAAAGTAGATATCACCTCCCTCTGTAGTTCGTTAGTAGCCACCTGTCCTGGCATTGTGGGCTCAGATCCCCATTCCGAGATAGTCACACTTGATCGTTGGCTCACCACCGCCTGTGACCCTGTAGCTCCTTTAAAGCGAATAACTATTAATCGCTCACATAAGGCCAACAAGTGGTTCAGTCCTGACCTTAAAGCAAAAAAATTGGAGCTTAGACAGGCTGAACGAGCCTGGCGCCGTGCTTATTCACCCATCTGCCGGCAACACTTTATAACTGCACTTAATGAATATAAAATCTCTATACTCAGAGCTAAGACCGAGTATTTCTCCGGACGCATTCTAGCGGCGGAATGCAAATCGCGTGAGATCTTTTCAACGGTACATGAACTAGCTTCATCGGATAGAGCCTCACCTAGAATTCCCCCTTCCCAGGCCTTATGCGAATCACTCAATGATTTTTTCATTGATAAAATAACTCTGATTAAAGCGAACATTCCTCCCCCTTCCCTCACTTTCTTTCCCCCTCAACCTCCTGAAAATCACTACTCCCTGACCTCAATTCCTCCACTTGTCAGAGAATCACTGTTCTCCCTACTCAATCGAGTTAAGTCGGGCTCTCCGACCGACATTGCCCCGGCACGTATCCTTAGCCAGTTTTTTACGGCTTGCCCTTCACCAGTCCTGGCCTTCTTGAATAGCTGTTTGACGTCCGGACAGGTCCCGGCCTCCCTCAAGACCGCCATAATTCTCCCAATATTAAAAAAACCCGGAGTGGACCCCTCCTCCCCTGCAAATTACCGCCCCATATCCCTCCTCCCTTATTTGGGTAAAATAGCAGAGTCCCATGTTTCCCAGGTGCTTAGCTCCTTTATTGAAAGCAGCAGCTATCTTGCACCTTGCCAGGCGGGCTTTCGCCCCCGGCACTCTACTGAGAAGGTGGTTATCTCAGTCATGGACCAACTTAGGGAGGGCCTAGACACCAACATTCCCCAAGCCTTGGTCCTTCTGGACCTTTCCGCCGCCTTTGACACGGTAGATCATCCCATCCTTCTGTCCCGTGTCAAGGCGGCGGGCATAGGGGACCAGGCCCTCACCTGGATAGGCTCTTTCCTGAAGGGACGAACTCAGGCGGTTCATTTGGCCGAATTCTCAGCTTCACCCAGCAAGGTGAACTGTGGCGTCCCCCAGGGCTCCTCCCTTTCCCCTCTTTTGTTTAATCTTTACATTTTCCCCCTTATTTTTGCACTTCAACAAATGGAGGTCACAGTCTATAATTACGCTGATGACCTCCAGCTTATATTTAATTTTTCCTCTGCTTCATCCGCTGCCACTAACTTCCAGTCGGTCCTTCTGTTTATCCGAGGTTGGATGAACGCTAACCATCTAAAGCTCAACCCGGATAAGACAGAACTGATCTTGACTGGGGGGAGCGGCAATCTTTGGTCACCATCCTTTTGGCCTGTCTCTTTCGGTCCCTCTCCCACTCCCTCTCACTCTGTCAAAACCCTGGGCATTATGCTCAATAACCAGCTGACACTCCACACCCACATTAGTTCTGTTGTTTCCTCTTCCTTTTTTGCTTTACGTACTATTAGGAAAGTATCTCGCTTTTTTTCTCCCTCTGCACTAAAAATGATCGTTATGGCCATGATCCTATCGAAACTCGATTATGGCAACATCATTTATAACGGAGCCCCGGCCTATGCACTTCAACGCCTTCAGCTGGTGCAGAACCAGGCAGCTCGCCTGGTACATGGCCTTCCAAAATTCCACCACTCCTCCCCTCTTCTTATTGCCCTTCACTGGCTCCCAATTAAGCAAAGAGCCCTCTTTAAACTTGGCTGCCTTACCTTTCAGGCTCGGGCCGGCACGGCCCCTACTTTCATTAATGCGGCTATAACCAACTACATTCCCGCAAGAGAGTTGCGCTCTTCCTCCGAATCTCTGCTAGTCACTCCTCGGTTTAAGAAGAGCCGCTCCGGCGGTCAGAAATTCTCGGTGCAGGCCCCCACCTTCTGGAACTCTCTTCCCTTTTCCCTAAGATCCCTGTCATCCTACACCGAATTCCGAAAAAACCTTAAGACTCTGCTGTTCCAGCAAGCGTTCAGCTCATAAATCTCCCCCCTCCCTCAGATCGAAATCCTATAGCGCCATGAAACTGCTAGTGAACGTGCGCTTTAAAAATAACTCAAAATTCAAATTCAAATACAACGACAAAGCAGAACAAGAACCCACAATGAAAACTGAATGTTGTTATGTGGACGGCAATGTAAATATCACAACTAAAGGATTCTTACCGACTATCAACTGCTGCAGCGCGCTGCCATGACAAACTTCGCGAGTACGAGTAAACCACGGACGGATACCATACAACGCTTAAGTAGTACTATTCGGGACCACCCGGAAGTATGGCCTGGTGGGAAATGTAGTTCATAATCAGTATCTAGACTGTAACTAAGCAACTAACTTCGGTGAAAAGTAAATGAATGTGACTATCTAACCACTTTAGTAGAACCAGAAAATACTTGTAACAGTCCACAAACGTATGACGGTGTCTAGACCAGGACCCTGCTCGGATGTAAAATGTTATCGCCTGATGGCGAAAAATGTGGTAAATGTTGGGGGGACGTACGAATCAATACAGACTCAAATGTACAAGACCTGTTTATAACTGTAACCCTACGATGGTAGAAACAAAGATGTTGGATCATCCCTATTATAACCAAAACATATACTATTATTGTAACCCACAAAATAGTGCTACAAGTGAGTAAATTATTTAACGTGTATTACTAAACAATGACATAGTATTCTATTGGTCGCTACTCTCTACCAAAGGTAGTTACAATCTACTGGATTGTTTAACATACCGATGTTACCTACCAATGCTAACACCATATATTTCAGAGGAATTGCCACTCGTTCTGATGGGATGTCCATTATGTTGACCATACCCTAGCGTATTGTATTAAAAAACAATAATCAGTTCCCTTTAAAGTAGTACATATACTTATAATTGCATGATGTGTGCCCTCTACCTTAGGTAGTCACAATCTAGTGATAGTTAGTAAGTGCTACACAATATAAACATGGGAATTCATCTTTAAATACGGCAATTCTGGACATAGCCCATAGAGGGTACTTCAAGGTTATGAACCAATACCTAATGTGCGGTGCACAGATGTGAGTGAAGAAAAGACAAATTATATGTCATGTCTATAGGCATGAGCAAAAAACTCTATTGTGAAGTGTGGGGGGAAAAAACGGTCTGGTGTGAATGAGGTGTGTAATATTAATAGCAATGCGAATGAAGTTTTGTGGTTCAAGTTGTGGTTGTAGCGAAGACATTATATGTATGTGATGCTGTTTCCAAAACTATAGGAAACAACTGTAATCAGTTCTGTCATTAAGACCATTCGGTATCAGCGTGCATAAATATTCAATCCAAAACAGTTCTCTTTGTAGGAGTATAGCTGTGTTATCGCAACCTTCTTGTTTGGTAACAACTTTGATGATCTGTGCTCTAAGTTGGGCAATATTGTGTTTCGATTCAATCCAATGGATAGCAACAGATGTTGTTCTGCTTTTACATCTAAAGTTACTTTTGTGCTCGGTGAGCCTAGTTTTCAATTTGCGTTCGGTCTTCCCTATATATAGCTTTCCACACGGGCATTTAAGGCAATAAACGATGTTGGTGGTATTGCAATCGCCAGAATGGCGTAGTTGTATTTTTTTGCCAGATGTCGGGTGTACAATGTGGTTTCCTGTAATTATGTTGTTGCAGTGTACACAATTTAAGCACCGCAAGGTGCCTTTATATTCGTCAACATTTGTCTTCTTGTGTGTGGTTCTCATAATATCCATGGGATTTTTTCCCCTGGTGTAGGCAAAAATGGGTTTCTCTAGGAAAATTCCTGTTTTCAGTTTGTAATAATTCCCATCTCTTCAAAATGATTCTTTTAATTCTGCTGGAGGCAGTAGAATATTTTGACACAAATGTAATACTTTTTTTCTGCAGTTTAGGCATAGGATTCAGTAAAGTTTGTCTGTCCACTATCGCCAGTCTATTGATGGTTTGATCAAGTATCTCTGGCGGGTACCCTCTCTGTTCAAACCTGATACGATGAGCTTGTACCTGAGTATTAAAGGTTTCCGGACTGGTACATATCCTTTTAACCCTCAAAAAGTGTGAATATGGCAGATTAGTGATGAGGCTTTTAAGATGGAAACTAGAGAATAATAGCGTGCTGCTGCGATCTGTTAGTTTTGTGAAGATGTCTGTAGAAAGTGTGCGATTCTGATCATCTTTTGTGATCTTAACATCCAGGTAATTCACTTCGCTGTTACTCATCGTAAATGTGAATTGGATTCTGGGATTCCTGTCGTTAAGTTGTGATATTAACCTTTGCAGTTCTGTACCCTCTTTGTTCCAAATTAGGAATATGTCGTCGGTATACCGACAATATTGAACGAGACCTGTCTGCCACGCCACATTGAATAAAATATGGTCTTCCTCAAATTTGGACTTAAAGATGTTCGCATAGGCTGGTGCCCCAGAAAATCCCATGCTTGTACCAGTCATTTGTCCATAGAATGAATCCTTCCATCGAAAATAACTGTTATTGAGGAAGAAATGTAGCAGTTTTAAGATGAATATCCTTTTGTCTTCAGGAAGATCTAGTTGAAGAAGTGCCCATTCTGCCGCTTCCATACCTTCTTCATGATTAATGGACGTGTATAGTGCAGTGACGTCAATTGTGCATAATATCCAATCTTGGCTGTACATATCTTGTATTGTTTCTATTTTCTTGAGAAAATGCGTCGTATCCTTGGTGTAGGTACACCATCCCTGAACAAATTTCTAAAGGTAATGATCTAAATATTTCCCGACAGGATCAAAGATTGAACTGCACTCTGCCACAATGGGGCGGAAGGGTGGGTCAGTGGGATGTTTGTGTATTTTAGGTGTCATGTAAAGATGTGGTCTTTTGGGGTTCTGCGTCGTTAAATATGCCATCTGTTCATCATTGATGGTTCCAGCTTCCTTGGCTTTCTGTAGATATTGATGTAAAATGTTCTGTAGGATGTTTGTAGGATCACTGTCAAGAGTAATGTATGTGTTGATGTCATTAACATGATCATCAACTTTACGGGTATAATAATCCCTGTCCATGACAACAAGAGCCCCTCCTTTGTCGGCAGGTTTCAGTGTGAGTTTGTCATTTTGGGTTATATTCTGAATAATCCTTTGTTCATGCTTACTGAAATTGGCTCTTGTGGTGGACTTGTATTTAATCTTCATCAAGTCACGCTTCACTGTCTCCTCAAAAAATCTATGATTTTGTGTGACACTGGCGCTTGATACACACTTTTCGGTTTGAATATATTTACATCATCTGGTACATTTACATCCTCGCATGTTTGCAAAATATTCGAGAAGTATTGACGTAATCTTAACTTTCGTATTAGTTTATACAAAGCCACTTTCGTAGATAGTAGAGTAGTGTCATTCTATCTATCGGCCTTTTCCGTCGGCCAGTTCACCTGCAGATTCACCTGCAGATTCACCTCTCAAACCCTTGACTGTTGAGGTATTGCATTCTTTTCCGACCTTAACAACTGAAAGCCTTGGCAAACTGGCTTGTCAAGTGAGGTCGGGGTCTCCAGCAGATCCGCTCCGCCCGGCTGTGTTCAAAGATCTGGCGGTGCATGACATCTCACCGCTATGCTCTTTGATCAATACGTCGCTCACATCCGGCGTAGTCCCACTCAAGTGGAAACAGGCCATGGTGCGGCCTATTCTCAAGAAACCAAGCCTGGATGGGAGTAAGCCCGAAAACTATCGGCCAATTTCACTTCTGCCGTGGCCCGCCAAGGTGACTGAGGCGCATGTCAACGCGGTCCTCTCGGAACACCTTCACCAAGCCGATTTCCTCGATACGACGCAGAATGGGTTTCAAGCGGGCCATAGCACGGAGACGGCTCTGCTGTATATGGTAGAGCATTTGCGCTCCGTGCTTGATGCGGGTCAAACGGCGGCGCTGGTGTTATTAGATCTGAGCACCGCCTTTGACACCGTGTCACACCCCATCCTTCTGCGTCGCTTAGAGGAGGCTGGTGTCACTGGCACCGCTCTCCAATGGTTCCGGTCTTTCCTAGCCAATCGGACCTTTAGCGTGACCGTCCCTCCATACCAGTCCAAACCCCATCTGCTGGATCTGGGGGTCCCCCAAGGCTCCTCGCTGAGTCCTACGCTGTTTAATCTTTACGTAAGGCCGCTGGCTGAGGTTGTTCGTCAATGGGGTATGACAATGGTGTCATACGCCGATGACACCCAGCTAGCGGTCACGATCAGCGGGGATGCCGATGTGGATGCACCCAGATTCCAACAAGGACTGAGGGCGGTCGCTGGCTGGATGACGTCCAACTGTCTCCAGCTGAACGCTAGTAAGACCGAGGTCATGATTTTTGGGAAGCAACCGGAACTTTGGGGAGGCAGATGGTGGCCGGGGGATCTGGGTCCTACACCTATCCCAGTCTCTGAGCTTAAAAACCTCGGAGTCTGGCTGGATCCCACCCTTTCGTTTGTATGTCATACTAAACGTACGGCGGCCTGCTGTTTTGGCATTCTACGGGGACTACGTCCGGTGCTTACGTTTTTTGATGCCGCCACCCGGCAACTCGTGATCCAAGCCACTGTCATCTCCAGGCTGGATTACGCGAGCTCTTTATTCGCTGGCTTAAACCAAGCAGAAATTGGTCGTCTGCAGCGGATTCAGAATGCCGCTGCGAGAGCGGTGGTTGGACTACCTAGATCCTGTCCGACTTCTAGCACCCTGCGATCGTTGCATTGGCTACCGGTGGCCCAGCGGATTCAGTTTAAGGTCCTCTGTGTCGCCTACAAAATACTTAAGGGATCCCCAGCCATGATCTTGTCCAAACTTCTGTCCCACTACACCCCTGTACGAGCATTAAGATCTGCTGATCTGGAACTAGCGGTTGTCCCTCGTGTCAAGCGCAGCAGAGCCGGCGGACGTTCTTTCCAAGTCCGCGCGGCAATGCTGTGGAATTCTCTTCCCCCGGCGATTCGCGCCCTTAGGGACTTGTTCTCATTCCGCCGAGCGGTGAAAACTTTCCTGTTCCCTTAGCCCATTCCCTCGGTTGTTTTTATCTTGTTGTGTTGTGCTGCTACCTGGTCGCGGCGCCAGGACGCTCCTTCGCTGGAGCAGCTGCGCGCCTAATAAAAATGCATAACATAACATAACATAACATTTGTGGGAACAAAACTCACACCCTTATTCAGGGTAGTTAATTGTTGTTGAGTCAATTCTATAGACGAGATGTTTATAATCAGGCTACATTCTTCCCACTTCTTAGTACTTTTCCCCTGTCCTCTCCTTGTTTGTTCTTGTAATAACTGTTGTCTCTGGGTTCCAGGTGGTGGTTGCCCTGTCTGTGTGGCCTGTAATAAAAAAGAAGAAGAGTCAGCTGTCGTGGAGGTGGATGCTCCTGATGTACCTCTCGTTTGATTGTCTGTTGAAACCTGGGTTGCCGCAGTTGGTGCGGTTCTAGACAGAGGGGGACGTGTTGTTGCTATATCCTGGTCTGTGGTAATACTTTCCTCACTAGATGTGTTTGTTCTTGGTTTGGTAAATCGTTTCTTGACGTAGATTTCAGCCCACGTATACACCTCGTTGAGTTTGTAATCGATGGTGTCGCGGCGATACTTTCTTATTTTGCCTTCTTGTAATTCCTTGCTGTATTTATCAAGTTTAACATTCAGATCCTCTAGTGTGTTAGCCCAGGTCTGTTCTTCAGTGCTGATTTCCAATTCTTTCTTGATGTTAAATATTTCTTCATGAAGTTCTCTGATTGCACTAGACAGCTCCTCAATAATCAGCAATATAAGGTCGAGCGAGCATTTATTTAAAATTGAATTTAGGGTTTAGGTGGAATCTGAATAGCATCGGTTGCAAAGCAATTCTTAAACCTCGTGGGATTCGTTTGGCTCGATGGTATTGTACCAACGTAGAAGCGTGTAGTCGCTGATTTAATTGTCTTCGTGTCAGGTATTCAAGTTGTTTCAATCTTTGTGTGGTGGATCCCCCTTGTGTATCTACTAGTTTGATTTAGTTGATTAGAGCATAAATGTCTGTTGCTTCTTCATTGGAATAAGTCATGGTGTTGTCTCTATTCTCTGTAATGCGTGTTATGCTATTGAATGATACCATAATTGTATCTAGTAATCAAACAATTTGTATTCTTACTTCTGTTGGTTGTGGTGCTACCTCTGGGTGCCAAAGTGACTATACTAGAATTCAAAAGGGAAGATGAGCACTCTACATTTTTCTATTGTATGTAACTCTAATCAAAGGGTGCAAACTCCTAACTGTGTTGGCTACACAGTATGTGCGAACACTATAAATTATAAAGGTAAGCAAAGCCTACCTGCAGGTTGCACTGTGCCTGGAGAAACCTTTCTCACATTTAAACCAATTCAAAACTGTTGAAGAAATTATATACTACATAGTCTATCAATTAATCATGATACTGTAAGATTTATTTTGTTTGCAGTCCGATTATCACAATGATGACTGATTTACACGTTTGTGTTTCATTTGGTAGTTCAAAGCATACGGTATATACATATATCACTGTATCTTACTGTACTGTATTACCTAATACAATGCTACATAAAAACTCATTACTGTCTATACAGTTTACTACATGACATATTGCAATGCTAACATCACTTGCGTCGAAGCGTCGCCCAATGCATTTCGGGAAACCCTGTTCCCTTCTTCAGGGGCGGATATCTAAAAAGGCATGAATGCATAAAATAACTACTATATTCTAAATACTACTATTCATCGTAGATAAACATAAGGGGTCAAGAACTTCAGTTGTTACAACCTCTGGTAAATAATTGAACCACTAATCAATCACATGAAGTACTCCTATGTCAGAAATACGGTATTCACATATGTACAACTGTCTAGACATGATTATAGTTAGTCACCATTAGCAGGCACGGTTAACTTAACACTACCCCAGGGGACCGTAAAGCTTTCTTCTATCACAAGTAGTGGTATACGATAGGTGAAATATATGTCTCGAAAGCCATAAAAAACAATATGGCTTTAATAGTTGTATATCTACATAAAGGCTTCTCACTGCAGTCAGTGTGGGAGATTATACTCATTTGTAGTGAACAAAGCGCTGTGTACATAAACCACGTCTCACATACAATGCATCTAATACGAAAAAAAACATACAAAAAAAACGTGGCCTACCTGGCGTGACAAGTTTTTTTGTTGAAAAAAGCAGTAAACGACAGTATAACAGCTACTGGCGGGGAGTAATGGAACTCTGAAATAAACGTGCAACTGTAAGCGATTAAAATATAATTTGACCGATATTTATCAATAATTAATGAAATGCATAGAGCATACCTAGTGGTAACTTCAACCCGCAACCTTCTCCTTAACGTGTGATGTATACGATCTAGTTCACGGTCTATAAAACATGAAGAAGGATATTCATATTATGATCTACCTCTCATTACTCCAATACCAGTCTAATAACTAACTTGGACATTCTCTCCATTGAATGAATACCTATAGTGATAACTTTCTAGCTGTGACTACGTATACAAAGTGTTATTTCAACTGACTGGAAACGAGGCTAGTACATAATGTGAAACTACATAGTGTCCGTGGTACCTTGTTGTGCATTCAATCTGTTCTGAAGTGATGGTACGGTGTAATCAGCTTTAATGTTCTCTACAACGACAAAGCAGAACAAGAACCCACAATGAAAACTGAATGTTGTTATGTGGACGGCAATGTAAATATCACAACTAAAGGATTCTTACCGACTATTAACTGCTGCAGCGTGCTGCCGTGACAAACTTCGCGAGTACGAGTAAACCGCGGACGGATACCATACAACGCTTAAGTAGTACTATTTGGGACCACCCGGAAGTATGGCCTGGTGGGATATATAGTTCATAATCAGTATCTAGACTGTAACTAAGCAACTAACTTCGGTGAAAAGTAAATGAATGTGACTATCTAACCACTTTAGTAGAACCAGAAATACTCGTAATAGTCCACAAACGTATGACGGTGTCTAGACCAGGACCCTGCTCGGATGTAAAATGTCATCGCCTGATGGCGAAAAATATGTGGTAAATGTTGGGGGGACATACGAATCAATTCAAACTCAAATGTACGAGACCTGTTTATAACTGTAACCCTACGATGGTAGAAACAAAGATGTTGGATCATACCTATTAGAACCAAAACATATACAATTATTGTAACCCACAAAATAGTGCTACAAGTGAGTAAATTATTTAAAGTGTATTACTAAACAATGACATAGTATTCTATTGGTCGCTACTCTCTACCAAAGGTAGTTACAATCTACTGGAATGTTTAACTTACCGATGTTACCTACCAATGCTAACACCATATATTTCAGAGGAATTGCCACTCGTTCTGATGGGATGTCCATTATGTTGCCCATACCCTAGCTTATTGTATTAAAAAACAATAATCAGTTCCCTTTAAAGTAGTACATATACTTATAATTGCATGATGTGTGCCCTCTACCTTAGGTAGTCACAATCTAGTGATAGTTAGTAAGTGCTACACAATATAAACATGGGAATTCATCTTTAAATACTGCAATTCAGGACATAGCCCATAGACGGTACTTCAAGGTTATGAACCAATATCTAATGTGCGGTGCACAGATGTGAGTGAAGAAAAGACAAATTATATGTCATGTCTATAGGCATGAGCAAAAAACTCTATTGTGAAGTGTGGGGGAAAAAACGGTCTGGTGTGAATGAGGATGTAATATTAATAGCAATGCGAATGAAGTTTAGTGGTTCAAGTTGTGGTTGTAGCGAAGAAACTATATGTATGTGATGCTGTTTCCAAATCTATAGGAAACAACTGTAATTAATTCTGTCATTAAGACCATTCGGTATCAGCGTGCATTAATATTAAATCCAAAACAGTTCTCTTTGTAGGAGTTTAGCGTTGTTATCGCAACCTTCTTGTTTGGTAACAACTTCGATGATCTGTGCTCTAAGTTGGGCAATATTGTGTTTCGAATCAATCCAATGGATAGCAATAGATGTTGTTCTGCTTTTACATCTAAAGTTACTTTTGTGCTCGGTGAGCCTAGTTTTTAATTTGCGTTCGGTCTTCCCTATATATAGCTTTCCACAGGGGCATTTAAGACAATAAACGATGTTGGTGGTATTGCAATCGCCAGAATGGCGTAGTTGTATGTTTTTTGCCAGATGTTGGTTGTACAATGTGGTTTCCTGTAATTATGTTGTTGCAGTGTACACAATTTAAGCACCACAAGGTGCCTTTATATTCGTCTACAGTTGTCTTCTTGTGTGTGGTTCTCATAATATCCATGAGATTTTTTCCCCTGGTGTAGGCAAAAATGGGTTTCTCTAGGAAAATTCCTTTGAAATCGTTTTCAGTTTGTAATAATTCCCATCTCTACAAAATTATTCTTTTAATTCTGCTGGAGGCAGTAGAATATTTTGACACAAATGTAATACCTTTTTTCTGTAGTTTAGGCATAGGATTCAGTAAAGTTTGTCTGTCCACTATCGGCTGTCTATCAATGGTTTGATCAAGTATCTCTGGCGGGTACCCTCTCTGTTCAAACCTGATACGATGAGCTTGTACCTGGGTATTAAAGGTTTCCGGACTGGTACATATCCTTTTAATCCTCAAAAAGTGTGAATATGGCAGATTAGTGATGAGGCTTTTAGGATTGAAACTAGAGAATAATAGCGTGCTGTTGCCATCTGTTGGTTTCGTAAAGATGTCTGTAGAAAGTGTGCGATTCTGATCATCTTTTGTGATCTTAATATCCAGGTAATTCACTTCGCTGTTACTCATCGTAAATGTGAATTGGATTCTGGGATTCCTGTCATTAAGTTGTGATATTAACCTTTACAGTTCTGTTCGCTCTTTGTTCCAAATTAGGAATATGTCGTCGATATACCGACAATATTACATCGTTTATTAATGCTACCAGTAGAGCATGACAACAAATTACAATACCACAAGCTATCTGGAGAAGCTTCTTATGGAGTTTCAAGAGTGTTGAAGAAAATGAAGCTTCTCAGTATTGATGAGGTAAGCATGGTCTCAAACTTACTGCTTACCTTTGTGCATTTAAGAATGCAGCAAATTCTTAAAACAGAGTATGACGTATTATTCGGAGGAAAACACGTCATAGTTTTTGGAGATCTTCTACAACTTACTCCTGTAAAAGGACAGCCAGTGTTTAAAACACTTGTGCATGAAGATACTAGAAAGTCTTTGTGGAGTATTGGAAATGTAAACATTTGGTCATATTTTCAGTATAAGGAACTTACTACAAATATGCGACAAGCAAATGATGTTAATTATGGAACTATTCTTCAAGATATAAGAATTGGAAAATTGACCGAACATGGAAACAAGCTTTACAGACACGATTACTTTCCAATTTGTTTCCAAATGCAAATATTGTCCCAGAAAAAATGTACATGAGAATTGCAGAAAACAAATCTGTAATCTTCCTTAATGCCAACACTGCGTGAATGTTCTATATTCAATGAAGAAATGTTAAATTTGGAAAATGAAGAAATTATAAAATTGGAAGCAATTGATAAAATAGAACATGAGAGAATCAGTATTATTTTGAGTGAAAACTTGAAGAGGAAATTGGATTGTTTAAAGAAATCGATAAGTAAAACTGCTGGTTTAGAAAAGAATTTGTATGCATGTGTAAATTGTAGAGTAATTTTGCAACGTAATTTGGATGTGCAAAAAGGTTTAGTAAATGGAGCAATGGGTAAAATTGTTGATTTTGTTAATTATGTAAACAGAGCTGGCATTGAATTTTTGAAAATCAAATTTGATGAAATTGCTGAAGTACAACAAGTTAGTTGTTGTGCAGCTCGTTTTTTGCTTGTAAAAGATTTGTATATCTGCAGAAAACAGTTTCCTGTTTGTTTGGCATATGCGGTGACCATTCATAAATCTCAAAGTTTAAGTGTAGATTGTGCTTTAGTGCATATTGGGAGTACCGTGTTTAAAGAAGGTATGGCATATGTTGCTTTGTCTCGAGTCAGAACTTTATCTGGATTGTTCTTGATTGATTTTGATGAGACAAAGGTTTCTGCAGATACAAACTGTGTGAAAGAGTATAATAGGTTAAGAAGAGAATATGCACCCAATTTAGGTCAATATCCAGTTATTGAAAAGCGTGTGGTAGGTAGAAAAGGAAGATTTGAGAATATCGGTTCTGAAACTGTAGAGAAAGAAAAAAAACAAGAGGAAGTTGCACCTCCAAGCAAAAAGACAAAGGACAGAGTTGAAGAGAATGTTGGTTATCGATTTGAAAATAGTTCTGGTGTCAACTGCTATGCTAATGTAGTTGTTAATGTTGTTTTTTTTCTTCAAAGTTTCCAACAGCAAATTGTAGAAAATCGGGACAAAAGATTCTGTTCATTGTTGAATTCTGTTTATGAGAAATGAACTAGTGATAAAAGTAAAAGACAAAGTGTTTCTGATATTCGAAATGTTTTGGACATATGTTCTGGTTCTACTGAATTTACGCAGAATATTCAGCAAGATTGTCAAGAATTTTTAATGTTTATGTTTGGAGCACTGGAAGATGAAGGTATAGATGTTGAAAACCTTTTTGGCCTTTCTTATAAATGGCATCATGACTGTCCAAATTGTTTGTTTGCATGTAGCAGTGACATAGACACTGAGAGATTCATATATTTAACTTTACCTGACTGTGAATCAGTGTCTTTTAACAATCTAATTAGAGGAGCAAGTCAAAACCTGGAGTGTAGCCAATGTAAATCAGAAATGTCATCAACATTATTTATACAAAGATATGGACAGTATGGTATTTTAATGCTTCAATGTAGTAGAACAGATGGAACAAAATTGAACACTTTAATTCAAAATTTTGTAGATGTTCAATGTTCAATATCAGGAAGGACTTTTATAGCTGTTGCTATTATTTTTCATGATGGACCTTCTAACACATCTGGACATTACATTGCTTATTTAAAATGTCTGAAAGTTTGGATACATAGTAATGATATTTAATTAGTTTTTAAGCAACGTTTGCCCAAAGAGTTACCAAATTCTTACCTAATATTTTTAAAGACAAAATTTTAAGATAAAAATTTGCCTTTTAGGATTTGTGCTGTTAAGGTAGGTTAGTTTTGTGTTGTAGAGTATTTTCTAAGTGAGAGTGAGGAGCTTAAAGGTGATCCTTCTCTTGATATTGAGGCAGTGTATGTGTATCAGGTGGTGGGTGATGTGGGTGCAGCCGGGGACATTGATGATCAGTCGGATAGTGGTCTTTTGGATTTGTTGTAGTTGTTGTAGGTGTTTGGCTAGAACTCATGTGTAGAGTGTTTTACCACAGTGTAGTCTGCTGCTGATGAGGGCCTGTGTCACTGTTCTTCTTTTGGTTAGGATCCACTTGTAAATGTTGCAGAGCATGTGGAGGGTGTTATAGCAGTACGAGGACACGGTGTAGACTTGTTTACACATGGAGAGGGAGCAGTTGAGGTTGAATCCTATGTTGTGGTTAGTAGGTGTTGGTACTCTTCACACTGTAGTCAGGTAGCATGAGTTGTCTGAAGCTGATGCAGTGGGTCTGAGGATGAGTACCTTCATCTTCTGCCAGTTTGAGTTCACAGTGCTGCTCTTAATGTAGTTGGTGACGTCCTTCATTGTGTCGTGGAGGTTCCTTTTGGTGGTATGTGGCTTTTTGGTGACGAAGAGGATGACCTGGGTGTTCTTTGTGTAATACATGTTGTTGAAGTTGTGATGGTGGGCTACTTGTGCTAGGGTGGCCATGTAGATGATGAACAGCGTCGGATTGATGGATAAGTCCTGGGAGACCCGAAGATAATGTTGGTGGTTTTGGAACAGAAGGCTGGGAGGCGAACGTTCAGGATTACTATTGAATAACTTCCAAACAAAGGACTTGATGCATACTATTTGGCCGTAAGGAAAAGTATGCGAAACCATTAACTAATTTTTGCTGTGTATTTTGTCAGCATCTATTTGTAAGTAACATTATTTACAGTGTAAGAAAATTAATCAGAATGTATTGTTATTTTATGATTGTTTGAGATATGTTATATTTACGTAAGAAATTGCTCTTAGAAAAAACCAATTAAGATATGTTTTATTTCTATTTTTTATATTGTTATTGACAATCTTGATTTTTTTTTTAAGATATCCTTATGGATTGTCTTTTTTTGCCCGCTGTTATGTGATGAGTACCATTGAACTCACTGTTTGTAGTGAAATTCAATATATTCTGAGAATAGCAAAAAAGGCAAATGAAATGTTTTACAAATTATTTTGTGTTGTAAAATATATCTAGTAACTGTGTTTTTTTGTACCTTCCATCGGTGTCAATTTTACAATATATACTTTTTTATTATTTATTATGCTTAACGTAAGAACAAGTAACTGACTCAGCCGCGGCCCGTGGAGGGAGTTGTGGTGAGGTAGGCAAATAGGGCGGGGGAGAGGCAGGGTGGGGGGTTATAAACAGCGGAATCTGGATGATTGCAGGTAAGTAAACAATTAAATTAATAAAATGAATTTCGTATCCTGCGCCCTGCATCGCAAAATGCGATGCAGGACACGGAACGAAGTCGCATATTATCAACAAAAGGCGATACATTATCGACGCTTTTATCGGCAGCAAAAATTCTGATAAAACGGCGATAATGGGCTTGATAATAGGGCCTTGGAAATTCCCATAGCAACCCAGGTTCTGGTGTTAACTTGGGCTGTTATGGGAATTCACAAGGGCCTATTATCAAGCCCTTTATCACTGCTTTATCGGCAGTTTTCCTGCCGATAAAAGTGGCGATAATCTTAATACTATCTTTCTGTTGATGAACACGCGTTGCAATTCCTGTGACTTACGTCCTTCAAATTAATTTTTAGGTATACGTGTGACCAAGTCTGATAACATCAGAGTTTAAGGACAAACACCATGGTGTCTGTGACTCGAAATCTCGTTGATCACAAAGAAAATAGGAGGACGATAAAATGAAAGTAACAGATGTAATAAAAACAACGGTGAAATACTACTAAAATGGCGGTGGATGGAGTACTTGATCAACGTTTGGCGCCTCGGCACTACGTTCCAAAGAAATGTAGATAAAATACGATTATTAATATATTACAAAAGTACAGCAGCGGATGACACACACGACCCGGGAAAATAAAGAGCCAAATGTAATACCTGAAATAAAGAAAGCTTTGTTTGTTGAACTTGAAGAAAAAGAAAAAAACGTGGGCTTCGAAAGGATGCTGCGCATGCGTAGAAAGTACAACTGCTACACAAAAAAAGGAAAGTTTTACATACTATCATAGAAATGAAGGGGCATATTATCAACAAAAGGCGATACATTACCACCGCTTTTATCGCCAGTAACTGCCGATAAACCGGCGATAATGGGCTTCATAATAGGCCCTTGTTAATTCCCATAGAAGCCCATGTAAACACCAGAACATGGGCTTCTATGAGAATTAACAAAGGCGTATTATCAAGACCATTTTCGCCGTTTCATCGCCACTTTCATGGCCATAAAAAAACGATAATTTTAACACTGATCCTTGATAATACGCCCATCAGTGCCATATCATCACTAAAGGGCGATATATTATTGCCGCTTTTATCAGCAGAAAACTGCCTCTAAAGCGCCAATAATGGGCTTGATAATAGGCCCTTGTAAATTCCCACAGCAGCCCAGGGTCTAGTGTCAACATGAGCTTCTATGGCAATTCACAAGGATATATTATCAAGCCCATTATTGTCGCTTTATCGACAGTTTCCTGCCGATAAAAACAGCGATAATGTATCGCCTTTTCTTAATAATATGTGCCATTCCTCTTTTTTTTGACCGGTAAACTTAGCTGTATATCACCACCGGTGTTAAAATTATCACCGTTTTATTGGCAAGAAACTGCCGATAAAACAGCGATAATGAGCTTCATAATACGGCCTTGTTATTTCCCATAGAAGCCCATGTTAACACTAGAACATAGGCTTCTATGGAAATTTACAAGGACATATTATCAAGCCCACCCTCCCAACATTAATGAAAAACTCCAGACAATGCAGGTACCTGGAGCTGGAAGGTCATTTTACATATCACACCCCCAGAAAGGTGGCGTTCCCCGCGACGTGTACGGGGAAAGAGAGAGAGAGAGCTCAAAACATATATTTTTTTTAAAGACCCCAGAGGTGCCGCTCACCGAGACTGCGGGGAATAGGAATGTAACCCCCCCCTCATACTTAAAAAAAAATCTTCCCCAGTGCTCGGGGCACCTTACAAGCCCCCATTATGCAGAAAAATTGCCCCCATAATTTGCCCCCCCTGGGACCTAATGAATAAAACAAACTTCTAGTTTTTTTCACCCTTTCCACCATGTACAAGTACTGCACGAGTACCCCGCCATTTTTTATTTAAAAAATAAATATAAATTGAGCCTAAAGATCCATGTACCACCCCCTGACGAAGACTATAGGCTCAGAATGTTTCTACCCTGCCCCCTTCCCTTATTTCTCAACTTTGTTTTACTGTTTTCTTGTGACTCGGTTCTAGCGAGGCACAAGATGGCCGCCAACACTTCCTGGTTTCGAATGTTGACACACAGTTCACAGCCAATCAGCATGCAGCTCGCGATCGTAATTGAACAGATTTCAATACGCGTACTGAACTCCGACTCTAGATATCGCTATGATTTTACTTCCAATTTTCTCAGAAACTACTGAACGGATTTACACCATTTAACAAAAAGCACAATCTGCGAACCGAACTCTACCTCTCTGCCAAATTTCGTGTAATTCCGTTCTGCCGTTCGGGCTGTAACCCTGGCTAAAGGTCCCTATGGAAAATTGCATGGGGAAAACACATTTTGGGACCCCCTTTTTTCTCAGCCCCCACTTGATGAATCACCCCCAAACTTACAGGGAAGGAGCAGATCTGAGCAGGCCATTTCTTGGAGAAATTCACGAAGATTCGTCCACCGGCGCCAAAGTTATTCCAAATAGAATGTTGTGGATTTCCTATGGAAACTAGGTCCTAACTATAACTACCTACTTGCGACCGCCAGTAGGTAATATATATATATATATATATATATATATATATATATATATGAATTCTGTGGCTTCTGTTTTACTTTCACTGCTTTAAGTATGTGCAATCAAATCATAGCTTTTGCATTTGGGTGGATTTGTCCTCCGTTGTCTTTGTGGTGTCCTCGCTCTAGTGCGCCTTTTAACACATACACGTGGTAATTCACCAGGAGACTCTGTCTGCTTTTAGCATGGGTGTCCTTGGGTAATGACCTGAGATCCAGATAGTACGGCAAAGCTCATAATTTAAATTGGGTCAGTGATTCTTGATGCTGTGCCCATCGCAGTAAAATGGAGCTTTGTGATAATAGTGGGCTGGCTGCGAGATGTTGCTATTTTGCACAGAGATAGGGCCAATAGTTGCTAATTTCAACAGCACCACCGCAGCCAGTAAAGGCAGTTCCTCCGAGCATGTGATCTGTTGGCTGATGCACATTAGTGAAGGGGCATAAACAGGTAGATGGTGGCTCATTCCAAAGAGTGGCAAGCCAGTAGAGACGGGGAGGACAGAATGATCATTTAGGAGTAATAGAAGATCCTGATGCTAACAACAAGGCATGTAATGCCTCCTACCTGCACCAAAACAATTCTAGAAATTCTTAAGAAATCACATTGGGAGGCACGTCCGGACCACTGAGGGGCCCGCGGAAATATGAGCATGGCACTTTAGGAAGGGAGTTCTCATTTACACAACAGGTTCTCCCAGGATCCTCTGGGACGCTTGCCTCTTCTCCGCCTTAGCATGGCAGTATAGTTTATAGTTTAATGTAACAATTTTTTACAACGGCGGCGTGCCAATTATGTTGTTTGCTTTCCCCAGCCTTCTGTTCCATTGCCTTTTGTGTTTCTGTAGCCTAATGTAGCGACAAAAAGCAACTTCAACTGTTGCTTCTCCAAAAGGGCACTGGCAGGCAGCAAAAGGTCAGACTCTGCTGCTCTTCATGTTATATTGCTAATTTGTTGCCCAGATTCCACAAGAAACGATACATTGCATATCTTAAACCGCTGACAGAATGTGAAAGCAGATGAAAGGCTTTGAAATGCACCCAAGAGCTTAGTGTCAATATCTGCAACATTCCCCATCCCCCATACAGCAATCTCCTGAAGAAATAAACAGAGAAGACACCTTTTTAATGGAGAAATTTCTGCAGGTTTATTAGCATATGAATATGCCAACATAGTGGGTTATCTTACAGGTGATCCAAAGGCTAGCAGCCTCTCGCGGCCTACCACCTGATGAGCCATATTACCTTGTGGCCTTAGCCAATCGGTGCTTACAAAATTGGTGCTTACAATTTGTGGAGGGGATAGCCCCATAGCCCCTCCAACTGGTGGACCACCAGTCCAACGCATTATTCACACCCCCCCTATGAAGGTTCAAGCGCACCCCGGTTGCTCAAGTCCACAACCGCCGTCGGACTAACGGGGTGCCATCGCACCCCAGGGTCCAACCCGAGGAACTCGCTGGGGATATTTGACCTTTGCACCCTTGTTGTGGTCTTGCAGAGGGTACCCTTCTGTAGCTTACCACCTCTAGATCGCCCTGAAACTCTGCCTGCAACACAAAATAACATATTAGAACACACCTCCCACGCCACACCATGCCAGTACGCCGGGTACGCGGTAGGGAGGGAACAGAGTCAGAGTCGTGGGACAAGAGGACACCTGGTGGGCGGGGGAGGCTCTTATACCTCGCCCCTGCCCCTTCCTGGCCGGAAATGACATGGCGACCCCGAGGGGGTCTCTGACCACTGGGCTGTCCTGTGTGCCTTATGTGGCAGTAAGGGGACCACCCTCCAAGGAGGGTCTCCTTCGTGGACATTGGGCAGCCCAACATAATGCCAATATCGGCAACATTCCCCATCCCCCATACAGCGATCTCCTGAAGAAATAAACAGACAAGACACCTTTTTTGTGGAGAAAATTGCTGCAGGTTTATTAGCATATAAATATGCCAACATGGTGGGTTATCTTACAGGCGACCCAAAGGCTAGCTGCCCCTCGCGGCCTGACCACCTGATGAGCCATATTACATTGTGGCCTTAGCCAATCGGTGCTTACAATTTCGGGAGGACCACCAGTCCAACCCATTACTCACGCCCCCCCCATGAGGGGTGGAGCTTTCAAGCGACCCCCGGTTGCTCAGGTCCACAACCGCCCGTAGGACTAACGGGGTGCCGTTGCATCCCAGGGTCCAACCCGAGGAAATCCCTGGGGATATTTTACCTTTTCACCCTTGTTATGGTCTTGCAGAGGGTACCGTTTTGTACCTTACCACCTCTGGATCGCCCTGTAACTGTGCCACAGCTCTTGGCATAGCACCCGCCGTGACCAGGGCCCCCCACCAATGTAGGCCTTCCTTACTTACATCCTGCTGCTTCCAGGACCCACTTTCGCCAGGAGCACCCCAACATGAACCTTCACAGCTAAGGGGTATTTTGACAGCATTGGCATGATTCAAATTCAAACCCTTGTACTGTGTGAGCCTGTACCACTAGAGGTACCATGCTTACCCTTGAGCAGAGCTCCTTGGTACTTCCTCAAAATACCCTGTGGATTTGGCATGCAGCAACCATGTGTACTAGAGCAAAACCCCTTCATCTCAGTGAATTTAATCATAGTGCTGCTACACCAGGCGGGGGTGGGCATCTCCGACCACCATAGTTCAAATGTCCCCAATTGCTTTGCTACCTCACACAATGTGGACTTCATTCTGTGCAGCAGAGCCCTTTCCCTGGTAAAGACAAATAATTCCCTACCAGGTGTATGACCAGGACATTGGGAGGAGGGACACCCCAATGTCTCTGCTGCTCTTTCCCCAGCAAGCAGCTCCAGCGCATGCCTAAGTGTCCCAGCCAACATTTCGATGGCTGAAATCTGTGCCTCCATTACCTAGTTTCTGGCCCCCATGCCACTCTGAAGATGCTCAAATGGCCAATAACCAGACATAGGTTTCTGGCAAATAAAGAAATGTTAAGTTGCAAAACTTTTATAGAAACGCTGCACCAAAAACTGCCACAGCTAAATTACACCTATTACACACTTCACAACCGGCCCCCAAGAGTCAGGTGCCACACTGGATTTACCCCAGGTACATTCAACGATTGCCAGTAACTCCAAAACTTTCCATGTCCACAGGCCCCTTTTCTTTGCGTGCCTCATGGATTAATGTATTTCCTAAAATATTGGAACTCCCACTGTCCCCCTGCATGATAGCTTCTGCCACCATGCCTGCCCCGAAGGCTGTCGTTGCCACCCCTATCCAAAATGAGTGGCTGCAGAATCGCTTGCCAGGGATCTTGTACCTTCACTACCTCATGCATGCCTGCACTACGTGCCATTCACCAGACGCCCGAATGGCCAATACCCCAGATCGATGATCCTGGCAGAATAAAGAAATGTGAAGTTGCCAAATACATTTCTTGACTCACTGCAACCCCCATACCACTCAACTTACACCTGGAGGAAATCATTCTTTACAGTCGTGCCCTCCTACCCAGGCAATTCAAATAAAATTTGCCAGGTGTAAGACCCAATTTGATAGAAGGGGAGACACCCCTGCTTGGCTGTGCCACAGTTTTCACAGCAAGCTGTTTCAGCGCCTGCCTGGGACCCCCATCCAAATTTACTCAGTCGTTGAAATACCCATTCCCGTGCCCTATTCAAAGAGCGGAAAAGCCATTCACCCTGACGTATGATCCTGGACAAACAAGAAATTCCGAGTTGCCGACAAATTTACTGAAGCAGAGCCCCCTGTTATATCCTACTACTCAGGTTCCTGAAAATTCACTCTAACGCTGCACCTCGCCAAACCTTGAAGCCTCACAGGCTTGCCCTCCTTAACTCAGAATTCACACTGCACATTATTCTTTCCCTGGGTGGCTTACGGACAGAAGTACCTTTAAACTTTGGGATACCCAGTCCCACTTGCATGATGCGCTCCACTCCAGGCACGCCCTGCAAGCTTCAGATGCTGTCCATCCAGGAAGAGAGAGCACAGAACGCTTGACATAACCCGCAATGACTCACAATGTAAAGATGCCTCAATATCTGCTCTACCTGAACCAAGGTAAGAGGAGAGCTGTCAGCATGCAACTGAAAATACCCTCTCTTGGAGAGCGAAGGTTAGGCCTACAAGGTGACGCAGCACACCCATCTCTAGAAAGACAACCCCTGATAGCCCAACGCGAGCAGAGGAAATGCTGCTCCTGGCACTGAAGGCTTCTGCATATCTATAGCCAGTGTAATGTCCTGGTATCCCACCTGACCCCAGCAACCTGCTTGAAACATGCCCATAATGCCAGCTAGCCCTTTACCTTCAGCCTGTGGTGATAACTGCTGTGATACCAGGTTGATGTCCCCTACTCGCGCCAGACCTGACTTCTAACTTCGCCAATGCGAACCCGGTCACGGGCAATGTGATTGGGAACGGGGGTGGGGGACAGGGCTTTGCTTCAATAATGGACAAGCCAACTTGCAGCCTGTAACATGGCCCGGGTCCAGTGTGCCACTACTTTGGGGAAAGGGGGGACCCCTCCTCCCCAGGTCTTTACCTTGTACTGGTTGACACCAAATACTGCCTGCCCCATACCACGCTCTACCGATGCTCCATTAGTTACTACTGGCATACCTCCTGGCCTGCACCATGCATAACTTAATTAGTGGATAGTTTGTTTGTGACTGTCCCCTATGCTACGTGCCTGCCCCGCTTAGATGCACTTTGGAGCATGTGGCCAAGAGCATTAAATGTCTATAGCCATGAAAACATAGGCCGAACAATGAACCAAGGACATACCTAAAATGTCTCCTTGGAAGATGTCACACAGGCAAAATGCCGGCGACTTCGGCTGCCACGAGCAGCCCTCGATGTTAAAAGGACCAACATGTCCTAGAACAGCCCATTGGATGTAAACGAAGCAAATCCCCTAACCTGCTTCCACCTGGTCCTGAACTGACACATCTGCATCCCCCTTCCGGAAGACGATCTACGTTTTTCATGTTTGCCGGCTTTACTGCTAAATGTCCATGCTATAACCAACCAGATTATTTTGTTTTCCCTGACCGCAAGTTAAATGATACTGTAATCACCAAACCCAATGTAAACCTAAAATGCAAGCAGAACTTGTCAAGAGACATTCATCCTCTGTCCTTGAAGCGCAGCAAATGTGGCAATTGAAATTACAGAGCTGACAAGCCTCTATTTAACTTGAACTCGAAGTGGAACAAATGAGGCAATCCAGGCCCCCCGAGGCTAAAAGAATGGCTTGGGCAGAAGGCAATAGTCAACCCTTCTTCACTTACTCAGTGCCTGTAGTAGTGGTCCTCTCTAAAAGCCAGACAGTGCCCCTAGTGGCAGATTGTCAGAGGCGCCGGTGGTGAAAACTAAGTGACGGTGCCGCACACCAGAAAAAAACACCCAGTCAGATTTAGCACAGGTGAACTTGCTGCTAAAATTAGCATTAGGTATACATTTGACAAGTGCATACCCCGTGACTAACTAAACGGGGAGAAAATGTTAGGCCCCCTCCCATGTACAAAGCCAATTATATACCATATATACTGATCTGAAGATAACTTCATGAAAAGGTCCTCCATGTACCCCACAATGAAGACCAGACAAGTCTTCTACTATTCTACCCATGTGGTGACTCATCCTGTCACCTAGGAGCAGTGGCCAGCTAGGACTATTTTCCTTATTGCTGTTTGGTAGTTGCATATGGTAATTAAGCAACAACTGTGGCTATCGTGTACGAATATCAAAATTCCACCATTCTGAACAGATCAGACTGTGCCAAGGGAGTAGTACCTTCATGGTCTTTACAAATCCTTTACACTTATCTGTACATCTACCCTTCCCTCAGCCTCATTCGTTCATAAATGCAATTGAAATGTTGAGAGGACAAACAGCACAGTCCAAACAGTTCATATTCCACACTGATCCTGCCCCTTTGAATTCGGCATCCTTTAATGTGAATAACATTCATATAAGTGGTGTCTTGCAGCCTCTAACAATATGTGCCAGGATCTCCTGGCCTGATTAACAGGCCCTAATTGCTACCCAGCTCCAAGGTACTCATTTTAGCGACCTCAGGAGTGTTGTGTTGTGCTAGTTACAGTCGGCACAGGAAACACAGGACGCCAGGTGATGGTGGTCACTTTCTTTATTGTTGTAGTGGGAGCGTGTCGCAGCACGTCTGTCCTCTTCATTGTCTTCCGTCCTCTGTCCACTTCCTGTCCCTACAGGATGTGATGTCCAGTGACCTGGTAACTGCCCTATGACCCACAGGGTCCTAGTGCCCTACATCAGTTGTCACTGTCACCCTATAGTCACGGTTGCTACATCTCCCCCCTTGTCACAAACAAAAGTTCTTTGTCACATGCACAAAGTCTTGGTACATTATAGAGGTAGTAATGGAGGGAGAAAAGAGAGAGAGAGAGAGAGAGAGAGAGAGAGAGCGAGAGAGAGAGAGAGAGAAAGAGAGAGAGAGAGAGAGAGAGAGAGAGAGAGAGAGAGATAGAGAGGGAGATGTACTTTCTCTACATTTCTTCAACTAGTCTTTGTGGCTTCCTGCACATTCTGCTTGGTCTTGTCTCTCTGCTAGTTTCTTGCTCTCTGTTTTCCACTATCGGTGATGTTGCCACTGGTCCTTCCTCTTCCACTTTGAGCTCCTTGAAATGGGAACTGTTTCTCGTTATTCTTTGATGGTCGGATGCTGCCGTCACCATTGATCCTTTTACGTTGGTCACTACTAGCGGATCCTTTGAAAATGGACTGTCCGATTTCCGTTGTTGTCTCTGTCTCACCACCACCAGATCTCCTTCATTTAGCTGATGTTCTGATGCGTTTCTCCTCTTGTCAGCATATTCTTTCATTTTCCTCTTAGCTTCATGATCTCTTTCTACCATGTCACTTCGATCCGTACTTGCCTTTGCATCTATTTGAGGCAGTCTTGTTTTGCTTGATCCACGGTTGCTACAAGGAGGATGAACGGCTGAAGAGGGGGGGCACACCTCTCCCGCACACTCCAATTGATATAAATTGTTGACTTATGTAAATTGCGACCGTTCCCAAATATTGGTTTATTCCAATAAATGGGGGAGGTACTCCGCATCCTTGGAGTTGTAGCTCGTAACCTTCTATGTTGGGGTTACATAACACCATTACCACGCTTAGCTGCCACAAAAATTTTCGGTTGTAAACTGTAACCCAAAGCTTACTTCTACGTCGCCCAAGCCCAGCAGAAGGAAATTGAAATCCTTAATATGTCCCCCCCTAGATGTATTCCAAATGTATTTTAATTGCTGCTTACAAAGCATGCTCAGGCCTATAGAGAGCCTCACATGAACAGGCGTTCCCCTGTGACTAAAGGGGAAGATGCTTATGCAGAGGGGTCTGTTCCTCACGAGTTTAACATATCTCCGGCTCACCAATCAGCCTGACGGGCGTAATCAAGACAGGCTCTGATACAATTAAAACTCATACAGCCAGATTCATCAAGCTAAATTGCGCTCGCAAAGGGCCAGATTCTGAGAATCTGTCCCTTTGCGAGTGCAATTTTTGCATTTGGGATTCATCATCCCAAATGCAAAAATCGCTAATAAAGAATTTGCACATTTGCAAGGAATTGCATTTAAGGAATCTCTATTTGAGATTCCTTAAATGCAATTCATGAACCATTTTAAAATTGCGAAATCGCAATTTTGGGCCGCTATTTACCGCGAGGTCAAACCTCGTGGTAAACTGCGAAAACTTTGAAAAATGCATTTAATGCATTTTTCTAAGTTGCATGTTACACACACACATGTCCTTTGGACATGTGTGTGCGCAACACCAATGTAGATTACATATCAGGGGTGCTACAGGGTGTACTTTGGACACCCTGGCACCCTTGAAATCGCAATCTTATTTGCGATTAGCTAATTGCTAATCGCAAATAAGGAATAACTCCCCATTCGCCCAAAGGAATGAATGGGGAGTTATTCCTTATTTGCGATTAGCAATTAGCTAATCGCAAATAAGGAATCAGTGGGAATCGCAAATTCAATTGCGATTCCTACATGAATCCCGTTTTGCGAGTCCTTAATAGCGAATCCTTAAAATTCGCTATTAAGGACTCGCAATTCCTTACCTTGATGAATCTTGCCGATAGGGCCTTTTTTATGAAGGCCTTGCGCCGCCGGTGCGTCACTTTTAACATGGGAAAAAGTGACGCACCGGTGGACCAAGGCTTTCATAAATAAGGCCCCTAGTATTCCCTTTATTTCACAGCATGGGGCAAATCTGACGAATGGGTGAAAATTGGGCAGCACCCCATCCTCGCCCTGGCCAAATACATACATAAATCGGCTTAACCTCTATTTTCATACTCCTCTGCTTTAATTCTGAGGCTGGCAATTCTCCCTCGTCCCCGGTGAAGTTAATCACACTGTTTTCCACACTTACTGCGAGATTCATCAAAGACCCGTTTTGCGAGTCTTTAATAGCGATTCATAAGGAATCGCTATTAAGGACTTGCAAAACGGGACTCATGTAGGAATTGCAAAAAATATTGCGATTCCTACATGTTCTTTATTTGCGATTAGCAAATTGCTAATCGCAAATAAGGAATAACTCCCCATGCATTCCTATGGGCCTACAGGCCCATAGGAATGAATGGGGAGTTATTCCTTATTTGCGATTATCAATTTGCTAATCGCAAATAAGGATGCGATTTCAAGGGTGCAGGGGTGTCCAAAGGACACCCTGTAGCACCCCATAAATGTGAATTTACACTGATGTTGTGCACACACATGTCCAAAAGACATTTGTGTGTGTAACATGCAACTTAGAAAAATGCATTTAAATGCATTTTTCTAAGTTTTCGCTATTTACCACAAGGTTTGAATTCGTGGTAAATAGCAGTCCTAAATTGCGAATTAGCAATTTTTAAATGTTTCATGAATAGCATTTAAGGAATCTCTAATAGAGATTCCTTAAATGCTAATCCTCGCAAATTTACGAATTTTTTATTAGCGATTTTTGCATTTCGGATGATGAATCCCAAATGCAAAAATTGAACTTCTCAGAATCTGGCCCTTTTGCGAGCGCATTTCGCTTGATGAATCTGGCTGTTAGCCCGCAACATAAAACACGTGTTGCATTGAACTTCAACGACAATCCAAAGTTTGCAGCTGCAGGACGCAAGTCTTGCGGAAGGGACATTGAAGTCTACAGTATATAAGATAGACTCTGTCCCCAGGGACCTCATCCATAAGGCTATCTTGATTTTGGGTGAAATATTTTTTGCTGTGTCAAGCATAAAACTGTTGCAAGCTGTCGCCGGGACTCGAACCTGTTCTCTTGTTCCTAAACAGTTTCGCCCATGGGCCACCTATAACTTCTGCAAGATCAGGACTCAATGGTGCATTCCTTCCCATAACCTTTACAAGGACCCGGACATCCCTTTTAGTGTAATCCTGCGAATGACGTCGCCATAGGACACACAGAAACCCAGAATTTTGAGCCGCTGGATTGACTCAAACTTTGTTCCCGAGTGCCTAATTCGACTGCTCTCGCTCGCTGATGCCCACTCTTCCACCTTGTAAGCCTCTGCCATAGAACCCAGGCTCTCGCCTCCCGATTTTAAGCTTATTTGCCCCTCTCTGGGCATGTTAAATTGAAGTTAAAGCCCTAGCACGTACCCCATCCGATGCCTACTGACACTTGCGGCCATGCCCAACCCTTCAATTACCCTGTACTTGTGTCTTCCTCGCAATCATTGCCTCCTTTAACACTTGAATTGGGCAAGCTTGTGTGGCATAATTAATTTGAAATGCGGTGGATCCGGTTTATTGACATAATTTGCGATTGTGTGTGAAGGAAGTAAAGCCCGAGGGCGCTCCTGGGCCTGCGCTTAGCCAGCCTCGAGTTCACACATCAGTGAGAGCAGGCAATGCAAAGAATGTGTGAAAAGAATGTGCACTCTGTAAGGGGTGAAAGGACGTGGACCTGCATTTGTCCTGTAAATACTTTTATGTGTCCGGTCTGGTGAAAAATGCCTTCTGCGTATCAGCCCACTGCACTGCTAAAAAGAATAGTGGTATTTGAAGTAATAAAACAAAGCAAGCTCTGAGTACCTCTCATTAGAGGCATCCACGCGCCTCGCACTCAAAACTGAACCAAAGTGTGCAGAGATCCAACCTGTAAGAAACACGACCAAAACATCACGGCTTTTGCTATAGCTTTAGAGACTCACAGCCTGATTCATCAAGCTGATTTGCGCTCGCAAAGGGCCAGATTCTGAGAATCTGGCCCTTTGCGAGTGAGATTTTTGCATTTGGGATTCATCATCCCAAATGCAAAAATCTCTATTACCGAAATCGCATATTTGCGAGGAATTGGATTTAAGGAATCTCTAATAGAGATTCCTTAAATGCAATTCATCAACCAATTAGAAATTGCGAAATCGCAATATTTGGTCGCAATTTACCACCAAGTCTGACTTGGTGGTAAATTGCGAAAATAGTGTAAAAAGCACTTTAGTGCATTTTTTTCTTTTGCATGTTACACACACACATGTCATTTGGACATGTGTGTGCGCAACACCTGTTCAAATGTGCATTTAAGGGGTGCTACAGGGTGTCCTTTGGACACCCCTGGCACCCTTTAAATCGCTATCTTATTTGCGAGTAGCAAATTGCTACTCGCAAATAAGGGATACTCCCCATTCATTCCTATGGGCCTTTTGGCCCATAGGAATGAATGGGGAGTTATTCCTTATTTTGCGAGTAGCAAATTGTTACTCGCAAATAAGGAATGTGTAGGAATCGCTATTTATTTAGCAATTCCTACATGAATACCGTTTTGCGAGTCCTCAATAGCGATTCGCTATGAATCGCTATTAGGGGCTCGCAAAACGGCCCGTTGATGAATCAGGCTGTCAGTCTCTGTTTTATCCATAGTGAAACTTTAAGCGTTTTACATGGGCACCAGCTACATTGTAGAGGGCTTAATAGTTTTCTTTTTATTTCAAGGGTTTTTATTGAGGATATTTTGTGATATGATACAGATACAGTATTTATTTATTTATTTATTTATTTTGTGTTTTTGTATAGCGCAGGATGTCAATCCTCGAAAGGATATCTCCGCGCTTATGCATATCCACCGAGAGCCAGAATACCTATTTCTATGCGGAGGGATAAAGGGAAAGGCCTAACGAGCGACAAATAAAAAGGTTTTCAGGGACTTTTTAAAAGAAAGAAAATTGGCTGTATTTTTGAGAGCAGGGGACAATGAGTTCCAGAGAATAGGGCCTTTGTACGACAAGGCTCGCCCTCCCTATCTTGCTTTTTTTATCCTGGGAACCTGGAGTTGTTACTGGCTGCTAGAACGCAGGGTTCGGCTGGGTGTGTAAGGTATGAATATTTCTTTTAAATATTTAGGTCCATTGCCAAACAGACATCTGTGAATTGTGCAGCAGATTTTAAATTTTACACGCTGTCTAATTGGCAACCAATGGAGTTTGGTCAGGAGGGGAAATGAAACAGACCTTGGCGGGGCGTTGAGAACTAGTCTCACGGCGGTGTTCTGGACCACCTGTAGTCTCTGTAATTGTTCTTCATTTGCCGAGATCAACAGGCCATTACAATAGTCCAGCCTACTTATAACCAAGGCCTGGACGAGAGTCTTTCTATAGGAATCAGATTGAAAAGGGAAGACTCGTCGTAACAAACCAATAGCCTGGAAGGAGGAGCCTGCTACTTGATTGGTGTGCTCTTTGAACAGGAGTGTTTTGTCCAAGCACACACCCAGATTTTTTACAGTCTGTTTGGGGTTTGGAGTTGGTCCCAAATCCAAAGGCCACCAGTCTGGGGACCACAAAAGTGAGGCCTCCCCATACAGCATTACTTCAGTCTTTCCCACATTACACTGGAGGCGATTCATAGCCATCCAGTGAGATATTGCCCTCATTCCGTCCGCAAAAGATCTTTTTATTGCGGGCGTAAGAGTCTTAAAGGGGAACAAAAGCTGAGTGTCATCAGCGTACGACACGGGGGTGAACCCATAAGATCTTACAATATCTGCCAAGGGGGCCACATACACGTTGAAGAGTGTGGGGCTTAGGCAAGAGCCCTGTGGCACTCCCTTGGTGAGCTCCCTTGAGATAGAATGGTGGGAGCCCAATCTTACCTCTTGTTGACGCTCCGAAAGAAAGCTTTCCAGCCAAGAAAGAGCCACCCCCTCTATTCCTCTCTCCCTCAGACGACCGAGAAGTATCTCATGGGACACAGTGTCGAAGGCAGCGGATAGATCCAACAGCACTAGAATCATTGAATTTCCTCCATCCAGTGACATCTTGATGTTATTAGTCACTGAAAGGAGGGCAGATTCCGTGCTGTGATTGGGCCTAAACCCAGATTGAGAGGGGTCTAGGCCCTCCGCTGCCTCGATATATTTGGACAAGTGAGTATTTACATGTCTCTCGGTCATCTTGCTGAGAAAGTGTAGAAGGGAAATGGGTCTAAGGTTGGAAAGATCAGTCCATGGGATGGCTGCAGTTGTTATGTGGGGGTGCATACAGATGAGATACAGGCATATTGTGGTAAACACACGGCATACAGGCATGGTAGCTGATATTGCTAGTCTAAGTATCTGTAGGCCCCGAGAGACTGGAAAAAAAGTGTGAAAGGAGGAAAGGGAAGAGAAGAAGGGGGGAGGGGGGGCAGACCACCTGCTGGGTGGTTTCCTCTAGCCTGCGGCTGATTACCTCCCATGGGAGCTGGCCTGTTGTTAGTCTACGGGGGTTTATGTGACCCTAAGTGCGCATCTAGGGTGACCCACGCCTCGCTTCTTGCTGTATGGCTGGTTGAGTACCTTGCCGTGATGATGTCCGCCCCTCTCAGGAAGGTTACCCAGTTGACCCATCTCTTAAAAAAGTCGCCTTGCTGGTGCACTTCCAGTTCGCTAAAATTGTTTTAACTGCCGTTGTGAGTAGGAGGTCCACTAGTTCCCTGTGCCCCCCAGATTTTAGGTCTGGGGCCATGAATGCGGTGGCTAGTCCATCGAGGCCTTGCTGTATGGTACCCCCCACTACTGTGTTGATGAAGTTGTTTAATTTGCTCCAAAAAGACCTGACCATCGGGCATTCATAAATGAGGTGGGCCAGATCTCCCTTTTCTTTATGGCAGTTCCAGCATGTGTCGCTCTCTGTGGCACCTACTGCAGCTAGGCGGGCCGGCGTCCAGAACATTCTGTGGAGTAGCCAGTACTTTGTTTGGGCTCGTTGGGGGAAGACTTTGTTCTTGGAGGCTGAGGCCCAAAGCCGGGATTTCTCATCTTCGCTAAAGTGTCTGTTATGCAGTGTTTCCCAGAACGCCATCGTTTTGGTGTTAAGTGTTGACGTGTGTGGGCTTAGGAGTTTGTATAGGTGGGCGGTTTGGTGTCCGATCTTGTTCAGGTTTTGCATGTATTGTACGATGGAGGGTGTCTCTTTGGTCAGGTTTGCTCTTGTGATAGCAGCTCTGATCTTTAGGAATTCATAGAATTCGATGGTCGGTAGGTTGTGGACCTGTTTCAGCGTGTCGAATGTGAGTGGTGTGCCTTCCTTCCCCAGCTGAGCAGGTGTGGTGATCCCTCTCTCGTACCACGCCTTGTTAGCTAGTGTTCTACCCCTGTATTTTATTTTTGAGTTGAACCAGATTGATTCCCAGCTCGATCTCCTGATGCTGTGTTCCATCCTTCTGTCTACCTTCAATAGTGCTATCCTAGTGTTTTTGAGGACGGCGTTGTTTGCCTCAGGGTGCTTATTGGCTGTGAGTATGGATGTCCCTCTCTAGCTCGAGCCATACTGGTGTGTACTCCTGGTTTGTGATGAGCCAGAATATTCCCTGTTTCGCCAGGCAGGCCATTTGGAATAGCTTGAAGTTTGTGACATTTAGCCCCCCTAATTCCTTGCGCAGTCTTAGTTTTTGCAGGCTGATCCTGGGTTTCTTCCCTTTCCATAAGAACTTGTTGATAATATTGTCTAGCTTCTTGTGGAAGTCTTCAGTGAGTGTTAGTGGCAGCATACCTAGCATATAGTTGATCATGGGTGCTATCATCATTTTGATCGTCTCTACCCTTCACCACCAGCTGATGAATTTGGGAGACCAGGAGTCCAGTTTCGTTTTTACTTTGTTTAAGATGGCTTCTTCGTTATGGTCAAGGTTTGACCTCAGATCCCTGCCAAATAGGAGGCCGAGATACTTTAAAGGTTTCTTTTGCCAAGTTAGTCCAGATGTGCCTAGGACCGCACTTGTTGTGTGGCAGTTCATGGGTTTGCATTCTGACTTCTCCCTGTTTAGTTTGTATCCTGAAACTAGCACGTACTCTTCTATGGTGTGCATCAGCGCCGCTGTTGAGGTGGTCGGGTTTTTTGTTGTAATCAGTATGTCGTCTGCATAGGCTGCTAATTTCACTGTGTTGTCCCTGACACGAACGCCCGTTATATGTGGGTTACCCCTGATCATCACTAGCAGTGGTTCCAGAGCTAGCAGGAATAAGGCTGGGGATAGTGGGCATCCCTGCCTCGTGCCTCTCTCTAGGGTGAATGCTTCTGATATTCCCCCGTTAACTGCCACTCTGGGCCCTAGGATTGTTGTATAGCGACATCACCATGCTACGGGACTTGGTCCCCAGCCCTAACTTTTCCATGCATAGGTCTAAGAATGGCCATGAGACCCTATCGAAGGCCTTCTCTGCGTCTAGCGCGATCATGACTGCCTTGTCTTGACTGTTGGCTGTGAGGTGGATAAGGTGACATAGGAGTCTGGTGTTGTCATGAGACAGCCTATTTTTGAGGTATCCTACCTGCGAGTTGTGGATGAGAGGGGGCAGGAACATATTAAGTCTTGCCACCATGATTTTGGCATATATTTTACAGTCGACGTTTATGAGGGTGATTGGGCGGTAATTTTGTGGGTACTGTGAGTCTTTGCCCTCCTTGGGTATGACTATGATGTTTGCCTCAGCCATCGAGTCTGTCATTCTACCCTTTTGGGCACAAAGTGAGAAGACTTCGACCATAGTGGGTTTCAGCTGCTGTAGGAATTGTTTGTAAAACGTGGCCGTGTAGCCGTCTGGCCCTGGCGCCGTGTTCACTTTGAGGGAGGTTACCGCTTTTTCCACCTCTGCTCCATTTATGTCCGCCTCGAGGGATTCTCTTTGTTGGTCTGAGAGTTTGGGTAGGTTAAGTTTCTCAAGCAGACCTGTCCCCCCATCTGTCGCTAGGCCTTTATCTGCTGTGTATAGCTCCTTGTCGAAGTCTTTGAACACCTCTAGGATTTTTTTGTTGGACGTATGTGTCTTGTTCGCTTTGTCTGTAATCGCTGCGATTGTGTGTTGTCTTTGTTTTGCTTTCAGGTAGGCCGCTAGTGCTTTCCCTGCCTTGTTAGCTGAGCATAGGTTGATGGATTTGTATTTGTTGATCCAAGTGCCTGCTCTTTCGCTCAGAATTTTGTTGAGCTCATACTTCCTCTTAGTTAGGTCAGTCAGAGTGTTTTTGTCTGCTAGATTTGCGCAGTGGCCTCTTTCTAGATCTTTGATCTGGTTCTCTAGATCTGTTATCTTCCTGTTCCTGTTCCTATTCATTCTGGACTTGATGTTCAAGAGTTTGCCTCTTATCGTGGCCTTTAGGGCTTCCCACAGGGTGCCCTTGTCCATCTCTGCGGTGTTGTTGAAGGCAAGGTATTCTTTGATTGCCTCCTCAATTTCTACTATGTTGGCTGGGATTTCCAGGATGTCGCTATTTAGTCGCCTGCTGCGACTGGGCTTTTCATTGTGTTTACCGCTAATCGAGAGGGTGATGTGTGCGTGATCTGAAATTGTCCTTGGGCCGATCGAGTCTATGAGGTGTGTATGGGTGGCTGACATGAAAATGTAATCTATTCTGCTGTACGAATAGTGTGGGTGTGAGTAGAAAGTGTATTCCCTTGCGTCTGGGTGTTGTAATCTCCAAGGATCACTCAGTTCTAGTTTGTCACAGAGGTTTTTAGGGATGTTCTGTTCCTGCAACCTATGACTTGTTCTGTGTGGGTGTCTGTCTATAGCGTGGTCGAGGGCCTGGTTCATATCTCCTGCTAGGATTGTTAACTCGCCTTGGGGAATGTTGCTTAGCCTAGACTCAACCTCCTCCCAGAAAGTCTTATCTGCCGAGTTGGGCCCATATATGTTGGCTACCTGCACCGTCTCCTCCCCTCTTTTGAGGCTTGTCACTAGTATTCTCCCGTTTTTGTCTGCTTGGCATTCATGTACTGCAAGTTTGGCTTTTTTGCTTATAATTGTGATGACTCCTCCTTTCTTGTGTATGGCGTGTGAGCAAACTACCTCTCCTATCCATTTCGCTTTGAGGCGTTGCGCGTCCTCCTCCGCGTTCCTTGTCTCTTGGAGGATGTATATGTCTCCCTTCAGTTTTGCCAGGTAGTCTAGTGTTTTCTGGCGTTTGATTGGGTGATTGAGGCCCTTTACATTGAGGGACACCACCTTAATGTCTGAGAGCAGTTGGCTGTACATTGGGGTAGTCATGGTGGTTCTCCCCCTTCGCTATCTCGTGTGGTGAGTACGTCTAAATTCCGCAATTCTAGTGGTAGTAGTTGGCCTGGTGTTGTGTCGGTTCTTCTGGAAGATAGTCAGAAAAGAAAACAGGGTAAAGACAGAACAGATACAGAGATATAAAAGCGCATATGACTGTACTGTGATGCTCCCCTTCCCCCTTTCCCTCCCTCCGCCCCCCCCTCCCTCCCCCCCTCCCTCCCCCCAACTTTGTACTGTAGGCGTGCGACAGCAAGGGTCCCCACTCCCTCCCTCCCCCCCGAGTTCCATTCTGTCCTAGCCCTGATCAGATTTATATATTTCTCACTACTTTGCATACATTGAGGTGTCATCTTGCACCTTGGAGTTAAAGGATATACGAGCTCCTTCTGAGGTCACTGGTGTTCGGGCTGTGAGCGGTGTCCATTGTCTCTGAGTGTTAATTCTGTGAGGTAGATTCGTTGTTCTACAGAGTCATGATTCATTGTCTATGAGGTAGTTCTGTTGTTCTGAGGTAGACTGGATCCATTCTGTTGGGTTGTTTCATCGAGGCATTGTTCAGGGTTGCTATTCTATTGTCCACCTTCGGCTCCTCCCTCGGGAGTGTCCGATGAGGATCTTCTCTTGGCAGCTCCTGGGCTTTGTGCCTCCATCTCCTCTGGGTCCGGGCCCTGTAGGTACCTTCTTAGCTCGTTAGGTTCATCAAAGACCAGTGTCCCTTTTCTGTCTGAAATTCGCATTCTGGCTTGCCCTGCGAAACTGAATGTTATATTCGCTTTCCGGAGTCTGTCTCTTAGTGCCAGGAAACCTTTCCTTGTTTCCACTGTTTGCCTTGAGAAGTCCTGTGTTATGACGATTGTTTGTCCATTCCATTTCACGGTCTGTCCTTTTCTGGCAAAGGAAAAGATTGCCTCAGTGTGGTTGGCACGGAGTGGCTTGCATATAATCGGCCGTGGGCCTCTCCAATGTTGTTGTTTTGTTGCCGGCACTCTGTAGGCTTGGTCCACCTCGAATGACCTTTCGAACTTTAGGCCAGTCAGCTTAGGTAGGAGGTCTTCCAGCAGGGCTGCGCATGAACCTGATGCGTCCTCCTCCCCTTCGGGCACTCCCAGGAGCCGAATGTTCCCTTTCCTGCTATGGTCGTCCAGCTCCGCCAGCAGCTTCTGGAGGTTGCTAGTTGTCTTGACCACGTATCCCATATCTCTGTTTGCTCTGGTTGTGTTGTCTTCTATGTTGCTTATTCTTTTTTCCGCTGCATCAATTCTGCGGTTGGTATTGCTTTGGTCGGCTCCTATGGCGGCTAGTTCCAGCTGCATGTTATCTATAGTTTTTTTGTGGCTTTGGCTAGCTCGTTTCCCTCGTTTATCTTCTTGAGGAGTGTATCAAGTGTGATTTCATACGTGTGGTTGTTTTTCTGCTTCATCAGAGATTCAGTTAGGTCTTTCCTGACTTTTTTGATGTCGTTGGCGTTTTTGTCATCGCGGCCCGCCATTTTGTCAAAACCTCTTCTTGCCAGGTAGGTGCTCAGTCTGTCGTCTTTTTGTTGATTCGCCGGTTGTACTTTGGTGTTCTTTGCGCCTGCTGTATCTTTATTCTCAGGCGTGCTGTCCAACCTGAATCTGCTTGGCCACCTTATTGACCTTGTCCTGGTCTTGGCCCACGCCAGCTCTCTTTTTGGCTGTTGCTTTGCCTGTTTTTTTTTTTTTTTTTTGTGTGTCTGTTCTCTCCTATGGCGCACTGATTCCCGGTTTGTTGCTTTGTGAGCCTGCTTCCGCCGTTGTTGCCGATTGGAAAAGGCCCGCTTGGTGCCTTAGGTTTTTTGTATTAGGCCGTAGTTAGACCTCATTATGTGGCTTCGACGCGGTATTCGCGTGGCTCCCTCGGCCTTAGTCTTGCTTATTTGCCTCTGGACGAGGATCGGCTATGGCTGCGCTTGCTAGAGTTACTTCCTGTGCATGCATGGTTTGGCTTGCGCTCACCTGCGGTGCTCGGCTGCGGAGCGGCTGTGGCTTGGGTCCCGTGTGGTTGCCAAGATGGCCGCCCCCGGGTGCGCTTCCGATTCTGTCAAGGGTAGCGCTGTTGGTTTAGAGAGGTGTAGAGAGAGGGGGGTGTAGCAAGAGGGGTGTAGCGAGAGGGGTGTAGAGAGAGGGGTGTAGAGAGAGGGGTGTAGCGAGGGGGGTGTAGAGAGAGAGGGGTGTAGAGAGAGGGGTTTAGAGAGAGAGGCGTAGAGAGAGGGGTGTAGAGAGAGGGGTGGAGAAAGAGAGGGATGTAGAGAGAGAGGGATGTAGAGAGAGAGGGGTGAAGAGAGAGGGGTGTAGAGAGAGGGGTGTAGAGAGAGGGGTGTAGTGAGGGGGGTGTAGAGAGAGAGGGGTGTAGAGAGAGAGGGGTGTAGAGAGAGAGGGGTGTAGAGAGAGGGGTGTAGAGAGAGAGGTGTAGAGAGAGGGGTAGATAGAGAGGGGTATAGAGAGAGAGGAGTGTCGAGAGACGTGTGTAGAGAGAGGGGTGTACAGAGAGGGGGTTGGAGTGAGGGGGTGGAGAGAGGGGGGTGTAGAGAGAGGGGTGTAGAGAGAGCCTACAATGGAATTGGTTACCTGGTGTCCTGTCGAACAGATCCTGCAATAATCTCCCTCTGTATCCATTCTTTTATCAATGAACTAAAAATATTATCGTGGAATGCTGCAGGAATAAAAAATAGTAGGGAAAAGCTGCAATTTCTACACACACTAGATGCAAACGTGATCTGTCTCCATGAGATTTGGTGCACAGAGAATTTATTACTGGGCAAAGATTACTTTACGTTGGACGGCAGAGCAATTCCGTCCAGGAGAGGACATGCAAGGGGCGGGGTGGCTTGCCTGTTGTCTAATAAGATAAAATGGAGTTATGCTTATTACATAGACCCTAGTAACCTTTTTCAGGCAATAACTTTGTTCAACATGGGCAACGCTGGAAAGGGTAAACCATTGATTTTGATAAATGCTTACATTCCTCCGGATGCATTTAAAAAATGTCTTTTCATACATAAAGAAAGTCACTGAAGCAGAACCTTCCCCTCATTTAATTTTGGTAGGGGATCTTAATTGTAAGATCTCTAATCTTAATCTAGAGATTTTCAGAAATAAGGATAAAGAAGAATCCTTGCAGATTCCTCAAGCGATTTTTCCACAAAACATCAAAACAAATACGAGAGGGAAAATGCTTCTTGATGAATTGATAAAAGTTGATGGCATTATAGCAAATGGAAGGCTCTCGTCAGATACACCGGCGAACTTCACCTGTAAATCAAATAACAGTGAATCCATCCTAGACTATGTGATAGTGAGAAGTACCTCCTTCTTCCTCGTGAAAGATCTTAAGGTCTCTAATACTCACCATAGCGACCATAAAGTGCTAACTCTCACTGTAAATTTGAATCCAACTCAGACCGATCCATGGTCGTTAAATAGTGATTTGGTCGGCTTCGGTAAGACATCAGGAAGATGTCACTGGGATATCAGGACTATTGGGGGTTTGGAAAGTATCTTAGAGGCCGCCGTGGTCAATTTGGTTAACTGGAACGGCTTTGAAATAGCATGTTTTGCTGATTTTATGGAAACAGTGATTGCAGTTGCAAAAACGTTGATCCAAAGAAGTAACATTAGAGTAACTCCCAGATCTCTACGCCTACTTAATATTGAAATAAATGAATTAATTAGGGAACAATATCTGACCAACTCCTCCGAAAGATATCGTAGAATTTTACTACTCAAGAGAAGGAGGACTAAGGTGAAGGTTAAGATGAGAAAAGAAAGGGAGGATAGTACATGGATTAAATTGAGGGAAGCTGCATTGAAAGGTCAAACAAGAACATTATGGTCTCTTATTGGTGAGGGTTGTGGAGTTAGATCAAGTCCACTTCCAGTTCCTATTGAGGAGCTTATATGGGTTGGCTATATCCAGAACCTTTATGCAAGTAACGGGAATGTGTTTGATTGTAGCAGAGTAAATGAAGACCCCTCTCCATATGAACCACCTTCTGAGAAAGATATTGAACTGGCCATCAAGGGTATGCGCTCTTCTGGGGCGATGGGCCCGGATGAACTCCCAATCTCGCTCTTGAAACAAAACAATGCAATGTTGAGTAAAATCCTTTTCCCGGTCTTTAGATTTTGCTTTGCAAATAAAACCGTTCTCCCATCTTGGAAAGGGAGTATTTTAGACCCCCTCTTCAAGAAGGGAGACCATGACGCCCCACACAATTACCGACAAATTGCACTTTTGGAAGCCGTGGGTAAAGTCTTCGTCAAATGCCTCCTGATGCAAATCAATGTCTGGGTGGACTCGGGTGAAATTCTTCCATTTGAACAGACCGGATTTAGGCGAAGGCATGGAACCATGGATAATCTAACGGCATTGCAAGTAATAAATGAAAAATATGTTAAAGTCCGAGGAGGGAAAGTGTACGCAGCTTTCATAGATTTCTCCACAGCATTCGACAAAGTAGATCGTCCTTTGCTGTGGAGAAAACTATCGGACCTCGGCATGCAGGCCACCTTTCTGGAGTTGGTTCGAGCTCTCCATACTGACACTTGGTGTAGAGTCTTGATGGGGGGGGGAAGAGGTCTATCCCAAGTTATTTCTACAACAAACGGCCTAAAACAAGGTTGCTTGTTGGCCCCTCTATTATTTTCTTATATCTGATCTACCCTATGCCCTGTCCTTAAGTGAAGGTATCGCCCCATTATTGGGGGTAAAATCGATAGTCTGTTTGCTATATGCCGACGACATATTAATACTGGATTTAACACCGAGGGGATTAAATAGTCATCTGCAGGTATTACATGAATATACAGTGGCCCATCACTTAAAGATAAATGTGTCTAAAAGTAAAATAATGTGCATGCGGGGAAGGAAAAAGTTGAAATTTGGGGACTATGATTGGTCTGTTGGTGGACAAAAATTGGAAGTGGTAAATTCATATGTCTTCCTAGGAAAAATAGTGTGTGGAAACTCAAGTAAAAATGCTCATATAGGAAATAATATTAGGAAAGCAATGGCACAAGGTAAAAGCTTAATCTCCCTTTACAGATTCACAGGCAGAAGACACTTCACACTTCTACTAGAGGTTTTCCGTGCTAAAATCCCAGCGTCCCTGTTGTATGGTATCGAACTACTCGACATAAGAAAATGGGGCATTTTAAATACTACAGAAGGTAACATTTTTCGGAATGTAGCCTCAGTTAACTCTGCCTGTTCTGTTGCGGCTCTTAGGCTGGAATTTGGGCTGCGCAGTAGTTGGGTACATGGTCTCGCAGGGATAGTGCGCTGGGTCTCAAGCCTTGTAAAGGGTGATCCTTGTACATTAAGATCCTTTATTCAGAAAGAATTATTAGGAACCCTAAATGAGCAATCATTAGTTGTAAAAAATTTTAGAACTGCGGTGGAGTTGCTTCAATTGGATGAATCGATATTTTTACTTTATCTTCATATCGGCTTAAGGCAACTTTGAAGCAGGACACCTGGAAATTAAGTTTTACTATGGACAGGGAAGCGCGTATTTCAAAGAAAGGCATTCATCCAGCTATCGATTCTTGCTTGATAAACAAAGTACAGTCTTATATTACTTGGAACCTCCCTCATGGAGTGCGTCGTTTTTGGCTTTTATTGAGGCTGGGTTCTCTTCCATTTAACAATGTATTGTCCAAATGGTACGGTTCCTCCCCTATGTGTAATTTGTGCAATCATTCCACCCAGGATGTTACACATGTGCTCTTTGTTTGTCCGGCTCTTTTATTGTATCGACGTAAGTGGATGAGGCCAATCTGCCTGCAACTATCCATTTTGTCCGCCACCGCATTTATGGATGCCATTTATAATCCTTCTAATGAAATGTTTTACCACAGGATTTTTAACTTTTTAAAATGTTTTTTAGATATGTATTAAAATTTCTAAAGGATGTTATGACTATCATCAGTGATTTTACTTGACGTTTTACATGATTATGTATATTTGTATATCTTATTCTATTGTTCAAAATGTATGTTTTATCCTTTGTGTTTCTTCTTATGTGGATCTCATCTGAGTTCCAAAATCATAAATAAATTGAACTTGAACTTGTTGGTTTAAAGTGTGCCGATTCTTGGCTGCTTTTTCTGGGTTTAGGTCTTGTATGCGCGGTTTGGCTTGCGCTTGAGCTCCCCCATGGTGTGCGGCTGTGGCGGCTGTTGCACGGCTGTGGCTTGGGTTCTGTGGTTGCCAAGATGGCCGCCCCTAGGATGTGCTTCCGGTACCGGCTGGGTTGCATTGAGTGGTTTAAAATGCCACGATTCGTGGCTGATCTGTCGCGCTTTGGTTCTTCTGATAGAGCAAGATTTCACATCGCGACTTGCTCGACTCAAGAACCTCGAAATCTGTTATAATCCTATAATCCCAAATGTTCGTTTTACTAATTTTATGTATTTTGAATGTGCATGTGTATCATAGTGATGCTTGCCTATGTGGTTTACTAATACGAGTAACCCTTGTGAATAAAAATGGCCGCTGCTTGACATTTGTTTCTGCGCATGCGTTAGGCACACTCACGTGACATGACGTAGTTGCAGTTTGGAGGGAAAGGGTGCGCATGCGTAATAGCCATAAAATGGCTGCTCTTTGTGATAACGAGGTGAAGCTTGCACCGCTGCTCTTGTGATATTGTCTGTTGCACTTACCCTTAATTGCATAGTATATTTTTATGATAAGAAACCTGAAGTACAAGAACATGAGATGTAACACATTCATTTATTTCTATGTTTTAATTTGTTTTCGCTTACTTTTCATGTATCACGATGACTGGGGGGGTCTGAATGTACTGAGAGCCATCTTGAAGGTCCCTTCCGCGCATGCTCGCGCAGCCAGGGAAGAAATAACCTTGGACAGTGGAACTCAGCCAGCTGGCAGCCACAGTCAAGATGCTCATGAGAAATGACCCACGACCCAGCAAGATGGAGTTAACTTGTTCTGAAACTGTTACAATGATATTTTCCTATTGTATTCAATGCGACTTCTCATGGGAACCCCAATCTTGCTAGGCGGTACCCAAACATGTAAATAGGGCCTTAGAAAAGTCTGTTCTGATTGGTGTGTTAACCCATCCTACCTTAGGACCAATCGAAATTAGGAATTCTGACACTTTGCAACATTTGGGGGTGGTACACTGACCCGAAAACAGTATAACTAGCCTAGGTTTAGCTAGAGAAATTGTCCGACTTGTCCGAATAGCTGACCTGTCACTGACCCAACGCACTCAATAGGTGACTTGATACAGTGGTGCTGCGGAGCACTCTGTCCGAATTTGACCATAGACTCTGAAGGTTTTACTAAACCTTAAGTGCTGGTGGAGCACTTTGCTGGGGAGTTCGCTGACCCAATCGGGGTCCTGACTGATAGCTGCAGAGAGGGTGGAGCGCAGGCGTTGCTTCCAAACTGCGGGTGCTGGTCGTATCCTGGTGGTCCTGTCCTGATCCTAATCTGGTTTTCCTGTCCTGTCCTGGGGTGTCCATTCTGCACCTGCTGTCCCATTGAGGGTTATCCGTCCTTGAGGGTTTTCCTGTCCTTAACTGACCCGTGGCCAGGGTTGGTTTTCACACCAGTCTAGGTAAATATCGTACTGAAACTCTTAAAACTGCACCTTTCTATTTTTCTGTCATTGCTTCAATAAAGACATACCTTTGCATATGATAATTTTCCATGCCTTCCGCAACTATTGCATATCATAAAAGTCATTTGCATTTTAATTTTATAGTGTGTTCCTATGTTACCCTACCTTTTAGAAATCATTTTCTCCATTGCAGTCTCTCATAAAGCTGAACTTTGATTTATAGCTTGTTTCACTTTTGCTCATTCTATAGCTGTTTAGGATTTCCAGAGTTCCTAGTTATGTTTATGAAGTATACCCAATAGCTTAATTTTATTTGTGCATAAGCTTGCCCATTTATAAAAATGTATTCTTGCATTACCATTTTACTCCACTCAGCGTGTTCCCTGTCTTACTATTACTTAGAAAAACTAAATGATTGCCCTTACTCTGTTCTTTTATGGTTATATGCTTTTCGTTATCTTGATTTTTGACTCTCTTTTAATAAGCCTAATGCTCTATGAAAACGAAATCTAGATAAATCTTTAAAAACTTCCCGTTGTCCGTGGTCATTTTATAGAAAATCAAAGTTATATGTTGGGTTTGTATTTCTTCTGCCTTTCCTTTTACAGCTAGCTCCCTGACCCATCGTGGTCATAGGTACCCGTAACAGTGGTTGGTAAGTCGGGTACACTGGAAATAGTAGAAAGGGACTCATGATTATTGGTAGTAGATTGTAGGGTCATCTGATCAATGCAAATGGTGAATTGAAGTATATGGGCCCGAGACCTAAGTTGTGAAAATATTGGTCGGGTGACCTGCGATCTCTATCAGTAATTTTCTGGTAGCATCGAGGATGGTTAGGGAATAGTTAAAGGTTAGGTAGGATTAGTTAGACTAACTAAGTTGGATACTGCTAGATAGGAAACCTTATTTGCTGCTACGAGAACAGGTAGTTCAGATGATCTGATCACTCGCTTGAAATGCTTATTTTGAAAAATTATGAAAAGTTTTAAAATCGTTATCCTTGTTATTATACTGTTATATGTATTAATCCATTCGTTTGTTAAACGTTTTCTGTGTTGTTGGAATCCCCGGGGAATGGAATAGGGAATGGTGAATAGAATCCATTTGCTCTGAGGTCACTGGCTTTCAAGGAAAGTTGGTGCAGGTTAGGTAGAACTGGAAGCACTGACTAGGGTTTTTTCCGAATGCATGTTTGAATAACTGTTAGCAACGAGATCGCTGGCAAAACTTCTAGCGTGATACAACCTATTTAGGGTCACATTGGAAGGAGTAGCAGGTTCGTCGAAGCTTGTGTGATAGCAAAGGGGTTCGCGGGTGAAACTTTAGACTTAGCAAATATCCCAGAAAGTGGATGAGTCTGAGGAAGTAACAGGTTCCCTAATGCTAGAGTGAAGGATAGGCGGAAGAGATCTATCCGTAGCGTGTGAAAAGTAAATGGAAGTAGTTTACTTGCAGTGAAACAATATTCTTTTCTGTCTAGACACTTGAGTACAGTGGCGAATGTGTATTCGTTGTGAAATAACCAAGCACTAAGCACTTTAGAAAGAAAGAAAGTTTCCGTTACCTTGTAAAGGAGAGAGTCAGTCGCGAAGCTGCTCTGACGTCACTCTGTGCCGCGCTGGGATTTGTAGACGCAGCGGGTTGGTAGCGGAGCTGAAATTGTGAAGGAGGGGTGAGTTCCGAAGCGTGAGAACTGTCTCGCGAAGAGGCCGCGCACCCATTGGTCGAGATTATTTGAATTCGTGCATTTCACTGGTTGCACGAAAATAAGAACCGCATTTAGATTGGAAGTGATTTTCTAAACAGAGAGTCGCTTGAAGGAAATTATATGTGGCATACGTACAGACCGCATACTAGACCAGATCCTAGGCATTTAGGGTTTGAGAACGATCAGTGGAAAGGACATAACACCGACATTATGTACGGAAATAAGAGAAAGTTGTCACTCGTAAACAAGGTAAAGAATTATTTCAAAAAGGACAAACCAATTAGGACTCAGGAAGGTGTTGTCATTCCACCACCTAATACTTCCGCATCTTTCATGATGTTTGATAAAGGGTACCACTCATGTGTATGGTTGGAAAATTGGGCGGAATACACAAAAGATGACGGAGTGTTGGCTTTTCCGTTAGAAGGTACATTCAATGGGAGGATTCTATTTAATTTAAGAACCCGAATGAATGATTTGCATCCCAGACCTAGATTAAAGCAGTATGAGGCACTAGAGGAATGGGAAATCGAGGCTTTTGAAAGAGACAAGCCCCGAATGGATAAAGGGTTAACAAAATTTTATCCGAAATTGAAGCAAGAGACCCGAGATAAAAAGATGAAACAGTGGAGACAGAATATGATTGTTGAGGGACTGTTTCCAATGATGCCAGCGGGTGGTCCTCCCGGGGGGGAGAAGAGGACAGAAAAATGCAAACATTGGGTGCCCATTGGAGAGTCGTATGATGAGTTGTTAGATGACATGTGTATTCGAAGTCCACCACCTTATAATGAAGGGCACCGACCTTCTAGCGAGGGGGAAAATTCCCGAAGACCTCCACCCCAGGAAGAGGCCAGGTCCGCAAGTGTAGGAGGGGGTTACCAAATACCTCCCTATACTGAAAGTCTAGGACCCATAGAGCCCAGAGCGATTTATCCAAAAAGACCCACTAGTGGGGAGGCAAGATACTCGCGAGAAAGGGGGTCTTCCGCTAGACTTCCCTATGAAGGTGAGGAAAGACTATTAAGTTTAGGAATGCCGATTTTAAATCCCCTTTATGAGGAAGAACCAAGATCCCTAGGCACAGGAAGTTTGTTCCCAAGACAAAATTGTGGTGAAGGACCGAGAGAGACACAACCCACTGCCCCGAGTTATGCTCCAACTTTAACTCCTCAGATATTACATGACAATTCAGTCGAAAGGATATTGGAGGACAGGGAACGAGATGCTCTAGCTAAACAGAGAGCTGAAATAATCCAGAAAATCTCCCAGTTAAATACAAGTCCTGAAGCCTTGACAATCCCAGTAACTATCGGACCAGTGGTTCCGTTGTATGGGGACCTTCAAGGGAGTCCGAAAACTCCAGTCATTACTCCAGTTATAGCACCACCGAGACCAGAACCCTTAATTGTAGATGACCAGACAAGTGAATGCGAGTCTGAGGTCTCGCTACTGGATCTACCTATTAGAAACACAGGAAAGAGGATGCAGAAAAGGCATAACCCTTTCAACACGAGGGAGATTCAGATGGAATCGACTTCGGGTACCAGGAGTGTCACGTTGGTGACTCCTGAAGAAATCGAAAGATAGAGTCAAGAATTAGATAAACAAACTCCACCAACGAAACCTTTAGATCTCTACAAATTGAGAGTAGAAATAGAAGAATTAATGGCAGGAAACGTAGGATTAGACAGATTAAATACCTACTCTGAAGAAGAGATGCTGTTTATTTGCAAAAGTCTCACCCGAAATACCCGAGTACTTCAAGAAAAATTGACACACACCGCTGCTAGCATGGGAATAGATATCTCAAAATCGAAACCTTTACAGAAACCGTACAGAGCAGATTTCTCAGACAAAGATTTGGAAAACCTGAATGTGTCCGGGAAAAAGGCACAGGTCAAAGAATTATTAACCGTATTGCAGAAATGGGGAGATGTGGAAAGGTGGAAAGCTAGATGGGCCAGAAAGAAAGATGAGGCCAGATCCAAACAAGTAACTCCTGAATTTGTTGTAAGGGAAGCTGACAAACCAGAACAGTTACTCCCCATGCGCGAAGTGCCAGGTGGAAAATACGTGCATGTTCCTTGGTCCAGACAGGATATTGTGTCCTTTACCAATGATTTCCCGAAATTACGAGAGAAACCTGTGGATTGGTACAGGCAGGTAGAAAGGTTTGTAAAAGTACAGAAATGCTTGTCGAAAGATTTGGATGGGTTCTTTGACATTGTGGTCCCGGTAGATTTATGGACCGAGTGTAAAATAGCCATAGCTTGGCCTAGTGAGGAATACCCGAGGGACTCAACAACAGGAGAACCATCTAAAGAAGTGATGAAAAAATATGAACAAGTAATTCAACACCTGAAACAAAAGGTGCCCGCAAAAGAAACTGATTGGACCAAGATAGATAGAACGACACAGGAAAGGGATGAGACTGTGCACTCGTTTTATGAAAGGCTGTTGCAGGTGTTCAAAACATACAGTGGTATAGATAACATTGAGATGAAGGACATGACCCACTTCATTTACAGGTTTGTAAACGGATTAAGGCCCGAAATTTGCCAGTGGATAAAAGATAATAAAATTTGTTGGCAGTCTAAGAAAATGGACGAGGTCCTACGGTATGCAAAGTACTGTGAGGACGAGATGGCAGAAAAGAAAAAGGCTTTAAAGGAAAAGGTGATGTGGGCACAGGTAAAGCTCGCAGAACAGCAGGAAAAGCAATTAAACAAATTAAATAAAACTACTCAGAACCAAGGCCCTGGGGGTGGGGGAAAGCCCCGAGCAAAAATGAGCAGAGAGGAAGCTAAAAAGAAATTCCCCTGCCACCAGTGCGGAGAAATTGGACATTGGCGAGACGAGTGTCCCTATTTACAGCATGATAATGCCCAAACCCCCGATTTAATTCCACAGATGCAGAATGAAAAGCCAAAAAAGACCCAGCAGCAGGTAAAAACGATTCAAGTGCCCCGAGCGCCAAAGCCTAGTTTCAAGGGAAAATCACCGCAGGGTGACGACGTAGAGATCTGGGGAGGCAATGAACACAGAAATGCAGCAACTTCGCAGTATTTGTTAAATGACACCTTTTTCTGTGACGACCAGTACTGACGGGGCCTGAGAGGGGAGGACGAGGAGTGCGTACTTGGCGCCTCCTTGCCGGTAGACCAGTCAGGGCCATACATTGAAGGAAAGGTTGACGGAAACGATGTCACTTTTCCGTTGGACACTGGTGCTACCTGTTCTACTGTGAGAACAGCGGACGTTCCAAACCTACCCCTCTCGGGAGAAGCAATCCAAGTAGTGGGTGTATCTAATCAATTGATTAGTACCCCCGTTACAGAACCAATGGAGATCTCAATAGGGAACTTTAAAGAAATGCACCGATTTGTCGTTTGCGATACCAGTCCAGTGAACTTACTGGGACGTGATTTGCTGTGCAAAATGAACTGCACTATCTTTTGCACACCAAAGGGCGTCGAAATTCAGACCCCAGATGAAGATGATATCTACAAATTAATGTTAGTCAGACCGGACTCGTAAATAAAGCGAATGACTATACAGGACTTACCTACAGAACTTCAACAGACAGTGAAACCAGAAGTATGGGACTTTACTGGAAAGGATGTAGGATTGATGAAAAACGTAGACCCCATACAAATAACCATGAAAGAAGATGCAGTTTACCCCAACACTAAGCCTTACAAAATGAGTGCCGAAGTGAGAGCAGGTGTTGCCATTGAAATACAGAAATTGCTAGAAGCAAATATCATACAGGAAGTAATGAGTAGCCCGTGTAATTCACCCATTATGGGCATCAAAAAGCCTAGTGGCAAATACAGAGTAGTGCAGGACCTGAGAAAGGTAAATAAAATTGTGGTTCCTTGTTGTCCTATTGTCCCGAACCCAGCAGTGATCCTGTATCAGATTCCCTGGGATGCTGAATGGTTCACCGTGATAGATCTATGTCACGCATTCTTTTCGATCCCATTGCATCCAGACAGCAAATTTATTTTCTCATTTGCTTTCAACAGTCACGTGTATGTCTGGAATAGGGTTCCCCAAGGGTACACAGAAAGCCCCTCTATCTTTAATCAGATCTTGAAAAAATGTCTTGAATCTTTAGTCTTACCTGGAAAGTCTGTTTTGGTGCAATACATTGACGACCTATTGGTGGCGTCCAAAAGTCATAGGGATTGCGTGATTGACACCATTGCCCTATTGAATCACCTAAGCGAAAAGGGACATAAAGTGGCCCCTGAAACATTACAGTTCTGTACAAAGTCAGTGAAACATCTGGGACACCAGATAGAAAAAGGCATCAGAAAAGTCACCTCCGAGAGAGTCAGAATTATTCAAAAGATGCAGTTACCCCGTACTCAGAAAGAGATCAGAATGTTCCTTGGGGTGGTAGGATACTGCAGGCAATGGATTGTGGGATTTGCAGTCCTGGCAAAGCCTTTGATAAATAGGAGCAAAGGACCCAGTGGAATGGGATGATGAGAGCTTAACAGCCTTCACACAGTTGCGAGATTGTCTGTGTACAGCCCCTGCTCTAGGGATGCCTGACTATTCCAAAGAGTTTGGCCTATTCTGTGACACTCGTGATAATTGTGCATTGTCAGTCCTGACTCAGGAGCATGGCTTGACCAGAAGGCCCGTGGCATATTTCTCTGCCACTTTGGATCCAGTGGCTGCTGGATTACCTGGGTGTTTGAAAGCAGTAGCTGCAACTTGCACAAGTTTAGAACAGAGTGAGTCCATTGTCATGGGACATCCTGTAACTGTGTATGTTCCACATGCAGTTGTGATTCTATTGACCCGCACAAAAACTCAGTATCTTACCCCTAGTCGGCTGACTAAATATGAGAGAATTCTCATGGGTGCTGCAAATATAGTCATTACTCGGTGTAATATTTTGAACCCAGCCACTCTACTCCCTGACTCAATGATAATGGAAGATAAGGGAGAAAACGAGCATGACTGCTTTGACCTGACAGAATTCAGTACTAAACCCCGCCCAGACATTAAAGAAACACCCTTGCCTGTACATGATGAGGAATGGTTTGTGGATGGGTCATGCATGAGACACGAACTTGTGGGTCTAAGTGCTGCATACGCTGTGGTAAATTTGGACAAAATTGAAGAAGCATCCTGTTTATTTGGAGTAAAGTCTGCACAAGTAGCCGAATTAATTGCCCTGATAAGAGCTTGCAAATTGGGAAAAGACAAAAGAATAACAGTGTATACTGATAGCCAGTATTGTTATGGGGTTGTGCATGACTTTGGCCAATTATGGCTACAAAGAGAATTCCTGACTTCATCAGGTACCCCCATTCGAAACGGAAAAGTTGTACAAGACCTTCTAGAGGCAATCCAATTACCAAAAGAATTGGCAGTGGTCAAATGTGTTGCTCATAAAAAGGGCCCTGACCCTGTATCTTTGGGAAATGATTTTGCTGATCGAGTGGCAAAACAATGTGCTATGGATCGCATGTCAATAAATATCAGATGGGGAGGGACTGGAAACAGCTGCCAACTTATGATGTTTGAAGAAGTGCCTACCTGGGATGAAGTGAGAGAATGGCAGCATGCTGCGCCCTGGGAAGAGAAAGAGAAGTGGAAGGAACTTGGTTGTCGACCAAGACGTGAGGATGGTGTCATTGTGGGCCCGGATGGTATGCCTGTGTTACCTAGACACCTGCTTGCCCCTATGGCCAGATTAATACATGAAGGATCACACATTGGTAGGGATGCCATGGTTCTGGTATTTCAACAGACCTGGTACAACAATAAGTTCAGGAAGGTGGCAGAATCCCTTTGCCAGAGGTGCTTGACGTGTCAACAGTTCAACGCTGGCAAAAGAACAGTAGTTGAAATTGGAAAGATTGGGAAATCAGGGGGTCCCTTTGTGAGAATACAGGTTGATTTCATCACCATGCCTCGTTGCGAAGGAAAAAGATATGTCCTTGTCGTTGTCTGCCTATTTTCAAAATGGGTGGAAGCTTACCCTGCCACACAGAATGATGCCATAACAGTAGCCAAATTGTTACTGAAAGAATTGATACCTAGGTTCGGGGTTCCAGTCACTATTGAATCAGATAGAGGCGGACATTTTCAGAATGAAGTGTTGGCTCAACTCTGCAAAGCATTTGGGATCACACAAAAACTGCACTGTGCACATCGTCCAGAAGCTTCTGGAGTAGTAGAGCAAATCAATGGCACGATCAAAACAAGATTAGCAAAAATTTGTGACTCTACTGGCATGAACTGGGTAAATGCCTTACCTCTTGTTCTGATGGGACTCAGAAGTATTCCAGACCGAAAAACAGGCCTGAGCCCCCACGAAATCCTGATGGGAAGAGTGATGAGACAAGCGTGGGTACCAGGGTACAAACTGTTAAGCATTTCTGATGATTTGGTACTTGAGTACTGCAAGCAACTGGGTGACCAAGTGCGTTCTATCTCTCGCCAGATTGGGGAAGACGCCGTCTCCAACCCGACAACTCCAGTTCACAAATTGGTTCCTGGTGACTGGGTTAAAATCAAGAAACACACTCGTTCGAGTTGCCTTGCACCGAGGTGGGGAAAAAAGCGCCAAGTAATACTGGTGACCACAACAGCGGTGAAGTGTGCAGGTGTTCCCAAGTGGATCCATGCCAGCCATACCCAGAAGGTGATACCAGACGAGGAGCCTGGAGCTGAAGGTTGTCCAGCTGAGGGGTCTGCAGATGTTGGTCCTGAAGTAGCTGATGACGCACAGACGAGCACCAGTCCAGCTGAGGGTCCTGGAGACGTTGGTCCGGAAGTAGCTGATGACGAGCAACCGAGCACCAGCCAAGATGATTGGATACCAATAATCGATCTCATTGAAGACCCAATCAGAACAAGAGAGCGAATTTATGAAGATAGAGAGTGGAATAGAGAGGTCGAGTCAGGCACAAGCGAAGACCCTCAGATCATTGAGATTCACGTCAAATCTGAGGACGAAGAGGAAGGTCAGACAGGGATAGAGCAAGTGATTGACACACCTCCACTAACTCCTGAAATCGAAAAGGGACAGATTAGTACTAGTGTAAGAGTTCGAGCAGAAGAAAATCAAGGGATCGAAGTGCTCAAACAGGATCAGATAGAATTAGAAGAACGTGTTCAGGACACAGAAACAGAGACATTTGAAAGCCAAAACAAAGATTCACCTGAACCAGGCCAGTTTAGTAACCAGGCAGAAGAAGTAGATACAAGACCTTGGACTAGTCAGACAGGAAGGGAAGAGACAGAAGAAGTGCCACAAACAAATGAAAACAAAAGAACATTAGAAGAAAGCCAAATAACAGTGCCAGCTAAAAGACTCAAGAAAAAGAAAAATATTGAACCAGGCTTTATTAAGAAATTAAGACTGAGAATAAAAACAGTCGAAGAAAAACTTGCAGAAAGAAGGAAAAGCCCCCGAATTACAGGACAAATTGGAGAAAGCTCCAAAAGAAGGAGTGATCGAATAAAAAGACTGAACGAAAAATACCAAGATCCTGAGTGGACATATCTAATCTTGGAAGAGTTTGAGGATCTTGATATAACTGACGAAAGTGACGAAGAACAGATTGCTGATTTGTCTGCTGAAGAAGACGAGCTCACCTGAAATTGCACAGAGTAAGCTACCTGTGTAAAGTTACAAAGAGGGGTTGGAAAACTTCTTCTGAGCCAAAATGTCTGATTCAAGAGTGAATGGAAGGCCTAGTCGCAGTTGTTGCAAAACATGCTGCAAAGTGTGTATATGTAGTATAGCTATAGTAATAATAGTTTGGATAGGACTAACGGTTTTCATTCCTTTTATGATAAGCAAAAATGCTAATATTGACCCTACACAGATTACCGACACTGAAGAACTGACAACACGAAGTGTAGAAAGACGTGAAAAAGCACTCAGACAGACAAAACGAGACTTAGAAGCATCAGATGAGGAAGGACTACATTACCACGGAGTTAAAAACCAGACTAATTTAAACGTTTTCGCAAACTTGTTAGTGCATTACGTAGAGACTATGGAAATAGAAGACTGCTATGTCTGCATGAAGCTACCTACTTCTGTAGCTGAAGGCGTGACTTATCATCACCTACCTTTGACCTATGGAATTTCCTGTAGCATTTTAACAAGCTTATTTTACAAAAGAGGACCGTTACAGTACTACTACTCTAACGCAGACGTAATATTTTCTGAACTTCCTATACGTGGAATTCTAAATCCTGTACATACTAATAGTGACGTTACACGTTATATGGGAGAATACTTCCTGACTATAGGTACCATAGACTTAAATGAAGCACACAGAGACAACTTGACCTGTTCATTACATGAACAAGAGAAGATATTTCTAAACATGCCAGAAAAAAGAAGGGAGAGTTTCCAAAGAAAGGCTAATGACAAGAGACAGAAAACTCCTAAATGGGCTGAGAACATGGAGAGCACCTCAAGTGGTGGGGCTGGTCCTGCCTTGTTGCTGGATTTCGAAAGGAAAGGGAAACTCTGTCTTCACCGCGAAAGAACTAGTTATTATAATAACATTTTCATTGGTTCCAGTCAATGTGAGCACAATTACAAGGTAATTGGAGGTTGGGGGTTCAAAAATGGGTCAGAGCCTGTGTTTCCTGGAATTTATTATATATGTGGAGACAAGGCTTATTTCAAATTGCCGGATCACTGGTATGGAAGCTTCTACTTTGGCATTGTCTTCCCGAAAATATACCATGTGAATGAAATTGCTGGAAGCAATGAAAATACTAATGGCTTAGTGCGTAGTAAAAGAGAAAGCGTAGGTGAAATAATGGGTAGTATTTTTAGCGCACTGATACCTGGAGTGGGAGTGGTTCTGAACACACACAGAATTTGCAAGTTATCCACAATAGTGGATGTGCTGTCTACTGACACAGCTCATGAATTTCTGTTGGTCAATACCGAAATGGTTGCGATCAGATCAATGGTTTTTCAGAACAGACTTGCGCTTGACACCTTATTAGCAAAAGAGGGCGGAGTCTGCCGGATGCTGATGGCGCAACATTGTTGCACTTACATACCGGACAAAAGTGTACAGTTCAAAAGATATGTGAAAAACATTACTAATTTGGAAAAGGAACTCAAACCACCCGAGGCTGATAGTGCCTGGAAGAGACTAGTTGATGGTCTCTCAAATGTAGGTCATTGGTTTGCTAATTTAGGTAAAAGTTTATTGTTTAAGGTACTGATGCCAATTGGAGTGATAGGCTTCATCATATTTGTCATATTCGTCTGTTGCAAATGTCGAAAACACACAAAAAAGTACCAAGTGAATGCGAGAGGTGTGAAACGGGGTGCGGATGAGCTTGAATTGGAAGAAATGAATAATAAGATTTACAAAAAGGTGAAAGATTCTCACCCTACTAAAAACGAGAAAGAGAAACTGAATCGCCTGTTAGAGTAGATAGAGTTGTATAAAGTGTGAAAGAAAAGTTGGCATCTGGTTCCGTTATTTTGTGATGATAGTAAATATCATCAAAGAGGGGATTGATAGAGCAAGATTTCGCATCGCGACTTGCTCGACTCAAGAACCTTGAAATCTGTTATAATCCTATAATCCCAATTGTTCGTTTTACTAATTTTATGTATTTTGAATGTGCATGTGTATCATAGTGATGCTTGCCTTTTATTTATTTTTTTTGTTTATTTTTTTGAAAGTTCATGACAATATAATGTACTCTATACATAACAATATACATTAGCATAGAAATATAAATAGCATACAGAATGATAAAAATACGCATAATAATAGCTCCGATGTAAAACACATGTTAAAACAATGGCCATGAATACAATATATATGTTAAGAATATCAGCATCAACAACAAGGGTGTTTAAGCTGTGGGCCCCCCACTTTTTGCCCTCCTCCATGATGCCACGGGCGACCAGATTTTTAATCCCATTTCCCTGGATTTTACCCCCTTTAGGGCATACAACTCCGATTCAATGTTATGAATCCCGAGCAACCTGCACATCCACATTTGAAAGGTTGGGGGCTCAGCATCCTTCCAGGCAGCAGCAATTAAGATTCTAAAAACAGCTGTTGATATAAAAACAAGTGCCTCAAGCTCTATACTTAAACCTAATTTAGCATCACACCCGATTATTAAAAGTGTAGGGGATAGGTCGATTTTGACAGCTAGCAGCCCCTCTAAAAACTGCTCAATTTCCTTTTTGATTGGGCCTAATTTCTCACAATTGCAAAACATATGTATTAGATCTGCCGGCCCATTTCCACATCTAGGACAATAATTATTCACACTCTTACCCCATTCAAACAGTTTTGCCGGTGTGTAATATAAGTTAAAGAGAGTCTTAAAGTGCTGTGCCCTTAAATTTGAGGATCGCAAAAACCTTTTATCCATAATAATGGCACGGTCCAGATCGATGTCGGGATCTCTCAATTTAACTGCCCAGGCGGCCTCTGTCTTGAGCAAATCATCAGGTAGTTTTTCCAAGAATAGACCATACATTACCCTGATGCTACGACCGCCTCCCTTCAGATAATCTAATAATGCACAATCTTTTAATATGTTTATGGTGGGTCTTATTGATTTGATTGTGTTAGTCAGCTGCATATATTTAAACTCTTGGGGGCCTTAAAGTGAGTATCGTGACTTCAGAAGATCGAGGGGCCTAAGCTCATCCTTAACCATCACTTGACCTAGTGTATTGATTCCCTGTCTTTCCCAGTGTCTCCAGGGACCATCTCTGCTCAGGTGCGGGAATAGTCCTGACTTCCAAAGTAAAGTATGTTTATTAAACTTTGGGATACACTGATTCTTCTGTATATCCCCCATTTATCTTCCAATATTTTATAACCTGTTGTCTTATAAAATCGTTTATCATGTTTCCTAAGCAGTAACCCATGTGCTTCAGTCCCTAGAGCCAACTGATATATAGATGGAATACCCCGCTGACTATGTATCATATCATCGGGAAAGAAAAGTATAGCCATTTCTATGAGAAGACAGGACCAACTATAGAATTTAAGGTTAGGAATTCCTAGCCCGCCCTTTTCCTGGAGTAGAGACATGAATTTAATTGATCTCCTCACCTTGCCGTATTGCCATACAAAATTCATGAAGATTGCCTCCATTTCCTTGATCAGGCTGTCGTCTACTTTAAAGGGGATTGACCTGAATTTATAAAGGATTTTTGGGAACATTGTCATTTTAATAACATTAATCATAACATCTGCCGATGATAGATAGGTGGAGAGTATCAATACTTTTTAAGTCCTGTTTTATCTTTTCCAGTAATGGGTGAAAATTGTCTTTGATGATTTCCCTTGGCTGGGCATTAATTGATATTCCAAGATATATTACTGAATCCACATATCTATCATCCAGTTTGGCTATATTTCTTGTACATAGTACCTGGGTTTTTGCCGCATTAAGTCGGTAACCCGATAACCTCCCAAAGTCAGATGTAGTGCTAATAATTTCCCTCATAGCAGTGTCGGGATCAGTGGTGGTTATAGCTATGTCATCCGCATATGCGAGGATTTTGGTAGCGAATCCATTAGTCACTACTGGCTTTATATTGATATTATTCTCTATAAGACGAATCAGAGGGTCTATGTACAATGCAAATAGGATTGGTGAGCACGGGCACCCTTGTCTTGTGCCTCTAGTAATATTGATCTGCTGGAGCATTCGCCCATAAGCTGGATATTGGCCGTTGGATTACAGTACATAGCCTTGATTGCCTGCAGGAATCTAGGACCAAATCCTTTATCAGCCATCACATTCCAGAGGAAACTCCACCTGACGCGATCGAAAGCTTTTTCAGCGTCGAGGAGGATCATCGCGACCCCCCCTCCCCCGCAGCATGAATGTCAAACAGGGTTATGGCTCTTTTGATGTGGTCCGTGGTGTCCCTGCCAGGGATGAAGCCATGCTGCCAGGGGGAAGCGAGGCCCGCGATGATCCCCCCCAACCGTGCGGCCATTATTTTTGCGTATAATTTGTTATCGCTGTTTATTAGCGATATGGGCCGATAAGAGCCAGGACTTTCCTTGGGTTTCCCCTTTTTGTGGAAGACTACAATGTTGGTTTTAGTCCAGGAATCTGGTATGACCCCTGTGTTTATCACCCCATTAAAAAGATCTAACAAAAGGGGTGCCGTTTCTTCCTTTAAATGTTTATAAACCTCCAGGGGTATAGCGTCAGGCCCTGCAGCCTTGCCTGCAGATAAGTCATTTAGTGCCTGCAAGAGCTCCTCCATAGTTATATTTTGCTGTAGAGATTCCCTCTCACTAGACGTGAGTTTAATGCCTGTATCCTGACAGTTTATGCCCGGGTCATCTATATCCGTCTCTTCCTTATAAAGGTCCTGATAAAACCTCCTGAAAACTTCCAGGATTTCGGCTGGCTTATTGTAGGTCTGATCGGCCTCTTTGATTTCCGTGATAGTGTTTTTTGATGAGGTTTGTCTTATCCGTAGCGCTAGAGCCCTACCTGCATTCTCCCCTGTTTCATACATTCCGACCCTACGAGTCTGATACTCTGCAGCAGCTTTTTTCGCCATTTGTCGTTGAATATCTGCCTTAATACTATTTAATCTTTCTAAGCTCAGAGTACCCCGGATCACATGGCAGACCTCTCGGCTATGTTGTTCCTCTGCCTCCGCCAATTTAGCCATAAGACGGTCTCTGTCTTCCTTGACTTTTTTCCATGACCGCCCAGAGAAGCTAATTGTCTCGCCCCTCAGGCCAGCCTTGAAGCTATCCCAAACCATGACGCGGGATGCACTATACCTATTCGCGTCAAAGAAAGACTGGGACCAGTTCTTAATATATACAATATAGTTGCTATCCGCTAAAAGTTTTCTATCGAAAGTCCAGGGTCTGGTTTTCTCCCTTTGCCTATTAACTGTCATGGTTAGAACAAGGGGATTGTGATCCGAAATTAGCCTAGGGAGCTTTAAGATTTCTACATCACAGAGGCAGGTTGCTGATATTAAAAAATAATCCAGTTTTGTATGTTTATTAAATGGGTGTGAAAAGTATGTAAACCCGGGTTCATCTTTCTTTAGGCAGCCCCAGACATCCCTCAGACCAAAAGATTGAATTAGAGAGGATACCGCCCTAAATACCCGTGGCTTACGGCCCATATATGGAGTGTCGTCTGTGAAATCAGCGGAGATATTAAAATCGCCGCACATTACTATAGGTGATGGCCAGTTAGTGAGTTCCCTCTCAATGTTATCCATCACCGCCGGATCACCCAGATTAGATCCGTAGACTGTGCACAGAGTTATACCTAGTGTTAATTCACATACTGCCCATCTGCCTAGTGCATCAGCCTTTGATTTTTTAGCTCCTCCCAGACCTTTCCGGCCTATAATTGCTACCCCCTTTACTGTTGAGGTCTGTGAGGAGCAGGACAGAATTTCATACCCACTGAGATTTAGCCAGTGTTTCTTTTTCCAGGGTAAGTGAGTCTCTTGTAAGCATACAATATCGGCCCTTATTAATTTTACATATTCCTCTAATTTTTGCCTCTTTTTCCAATTATTCAGACCACCTATATTAATGCTAGCTACCCTTATCCTAGACATATCCCTGTAAAGAACAAAGCCAGCCTACTAGCCAATCACAATTGCAATCGAATTTTGGCCTAAGTTTTACATCAATATTCATAACCGCTTTGAACATCTCACTGGTGTTATAAAAGACATTTATTGCATGAACTTTCTTTTCTCTTTTTTCTCCCCCTTTACACCACCCCCCCCCCTCACTCCGCACCCTCCTTTGACAGGCCGCTGCTTGACATTTGTTTCTGCGCATGCGTTAGGCACACTCACGTGACATGACGTAGTTGCAGTTTGGAGGGAAAGGGTGCGCATGCGTAATAGCCATAAAATGGCCGCTCTTTGTGATAACGAGGTGAAGCTTGCACCGCTGCTCTTGTGATATTGTCTGCTGCACTTACCCTTAATTGCATAGTATATTTTTATGATAAGAAACCTGAAGTACAAGAACATGAGATGTAACACATTCATTTATTTCTATGTTTTAATTTGTTTTCGCTTACTTTTCATGTATCACGATGACTCGGGGGTTTGAATGTACTGAGAGCCATCTTGAAGGTCCCTTCCGCGCATGCTCGCGCAGCCAGGGAAGAAATAACTTTGGACAGTGGAACTCAGCCAGCTGGCAGCCACAGTCAAGATGCTCATGAGAAATGACCCACGACCCAGCAAGATGGAGTTAACTTGTTCTGAAACTGTTACAATTATATTTTCCTATTGTATTCAATGCGACTTCTCATGGGAACCCCAATCTTGCTAGGCGGTACCCAAACATGTAAATAGGGCCTTAGAAAAGTCTGTTCTGATTGGTGTGTTAACCCATCCTACCTTAGGACCAATCGAAATTGGGAATTCTGACACTTTGCAACATTTGGGGGTGGAACACTGACCCGAAAACAGTATAACTAGCCTAGGTTTAGCTAGAGAAATTGTCCGACTTGTCCGAATAGCTGACCTGTCACTGACCCATCGCACTCAATAGGTGACTTGATACAGTGGTGCTGCGGAGCACTCTGTCCGAATTTGACCATAGACTCTGAAGGTTTTACTAAACCTTAAGTGCTGGTGGAGCACTTTGCTGGGGAGTTCGCTGACCCAATCGGGGTCCTGACTGATAGCTGCAGAGAGGGTGGAGCGCAGGCGTTGCTTCCAAAGTGCGGGTGCTGGTCGTATCCTGGTGGTCCTGTCCTGATCCTAATCTGGTTTTCCTGTCCTGTCCTGGGGTGTCCATTCTGCACCTGCTGTCCCATTGAGGGTTATCCGTCCTTGAGGGTTTTCCTGTCCTTAACTGACCCGTGGCCAGGGTTGGTTTTCACACCAGTCTAGGTAAATATCGTACTGAAACTCTTAAAACTGCACCTTTCTATTTTTCTGTCATTGCTTCAATAAAGACATACCTTTGCATATGATAATTTTCCATGCCTTCCGCAACTATTGCATATCATAAAAGTCATTTGCATTTTAATTTTATAGTGTGTTCCTATGTTACCCTACCTTTAAGAAATCATTTTCTCCATTGCAGTCTCTCATAAAGCTGAACTTTGATTTATAGCGTGTTTCACTTTTGCTCATTCTATAGCTGTTTAGGATTTCCAGAGTTCCTAGTTATGTTTATGAAGTATACCCAATAGCTTAATTTTATTTGTGCATAAGCTTGCCCATTTATAAAAATGTATTCTTGCATTACCATTTTACTCCACTCAGCGTGTTCCCTGTCTTACTATTACTTAGAAAAACTAAATGATTGCCCTTACTCTGTTCTTTTATGGTTATATGCTTTTCGTTATCTTTATTATTAACTGTCTTTTAACTGTAAGCCTAATGCTCTATGAAAACGAAATCTAGATAAATCTTTAAAAACTTCCCGTTGTCCGTGGTCATTTTATAGAAAATCAAAGTTATATGTTGGGTTTGTATTTCTTCTGCCTTTCCTTTTACAGCTAGCTCCCTGACCCATCGTGGTCATAGGTACCCGTAACAGTGGTTGGTAAGTCGGGTACACTGGAAATAGTAGAAAGGGACTCATGATTATTGGTAGTAGATTGTAGGGTCATCTGATCAATGCAAATGGTGAATTGAAGTATATGGGCCCGAGACCTAAGTTGTGAAAATATTGGTCGGGTGACCTGCGATCTCTATCAGTAATTTTCTGGTAGCATCGAGGATGGTTAGGGAATAGTTAAAGGTTAGGTAGGATTAGTTAGACTAACTAAGTTGGATACTGCTAGATAGGAAACCTTATTTGCTGCTACGAGAACAGGTAGTTCAGGTGATCTGATCACTCGCTTGAAATGCTTGTTTTGAAAAATTATCAAATGTTTTAAAATCGTTATCCTTGTTATTATACTGTTATATGTATTAATCCATTCGTTTGTTAAACGATTTCTGTGTTGTTGGAATCCCCGGGGAATGGAATAGTGAATGGTGAATAGAATCCATTTGCTCTGAGGTCACTGGCTTTCAAGGAAAGTTGGTTGCAGGTTAGGTAGAACTGGAAGCACTGACTAGGGTTTTTTCCGAATGCATGTTTGAATAACTGTTAGCAACGAGATCGCTGGCAAAACTTCTAGCGTGATACAACCTATTTAGGGTCACATTGGAAGGAGTAGCATGTTTGTCGAAGCTTGTGTGATAGCAAAGGGGTTCGCGGGTGAAACTTTAGACTTAGCAAATATCCCAGAAAGTGGATGAGTCTGAGGAAGTAACAGGTTCCCTAATGCTAGAGTGAAGGATAGGCGGAAGAGATCTATCCGTAGCGTGTGAAAAGTAAATGGAAGTAGTTTACTTGCAGTGAAACAATATTCTTTTCTGTCTAGACACTTGAGTACAGTGGCGAATGTGTATTCGTTGTGAAATAACCAAGCACTAAGCACTTTAGAAAGAAAGAAAGTTTCCGTTACCTTGTAAAGGAGGGAGTCAGTCGCGAAGCTGCTCTGACGTCACTCTGTGCCGCGCTGGGATTGGTAGACGCAGCGGGTTGGTAGCGGAGCTGAAATTGTGAAGGAGGGGTGAGTGCCGAAGCGTGAGAACTGTCTCGCGAAGAGGCCGCGCACCCATTGGTCGAGATTATTTGAATTCGTGCATTTCATTGGTTGCACGAAAATAAGAAACGCATTTAGATTGGAAGTGATTTTCTAAACAGAGAGTCGCTTGAAGGAAATTATATGTGGCATACGTACAGACCGCATACTAGACCAGATCCTAGGCATTTAGGGTTTGAGAACGATCAGTGGAAAGGACATAACACCGACATTATGTACGGAAATAAGAGAAAGTTGTCACTCGTAAACAAGGTAAAGAATTATTTCAAAAAGGACAAACCAATTAGGACTCAAGAAGGTGTTGTCATTCCACCACCTAATACTCCCGCATCTTTCATGATGTTTGATAAAGGGTACCACTCATGTGTATGGTTGGAAAATTGGGCGGAATACACAAAAGATGATGGAGTGTTGGCTTTTCCGTTAGAAGGTACATTCAATGGGAGGATTCTATTTAATTTAAGAACCCGAATGAATGATTTGCATCCCAGACCTAGATTAACACAGTATGAGGCACTAGAGGAATGGGAAATCGAGGCTTTTGAAAGAGACAAGCCCCGAATGGATAAAGGGTTAACAAAATGTTATCCGAAATTGAAGCAAGAGACCCGAGATAAAAAGATGAAACAGTGGAGACAGAATATGATTGTTGAGGGACTGTTTCCAATGATGCCAGCGGGTGGTCCTCCCGGGGGGGAGAAGAGGACAGAAAAATGCAAACATTGGGTGCCCATTGGAGAGTCGGATGATGAGTTGTTAGATGACATGTGTATGAGAAATCCACCACCTTATAATGAAGGGCACCGACCTTCTAGCGAGGGGGAAAATTCTCGAAGACCTCCACCCCAGGAAGAGGCCAGGTCCGCAAGTGTAGGAGGGGGTTACCAAATACCTCCCTATACTGAAAGTCTAGGACCCATAGAGCCCAGAGAGATTTATCCAAAAAGACCCACTAGTGGGGAGGCAAGATACTCGCGAGAAAGGGGGTCTTGCGCTAGACTTCCCTATGAAGGTGAGGAAAGACTATTAAGTTTAGGAATGCCGATTTTAAATCCCCTTTATGAGGAAGAACCAAGATCCCTAGGCACAGGAAGTTTGTTCCCAAGACAAAATTGTGGTGAAGGACCGAGAGAGACACATCCCACTGCCCCGAGATATGCTCCAACTTTAACTCCTCAGATATTACATGACAATTCAGTCGAAAGGATATTGGAGGACAGGGAACAAGATGCTCTAGCTAAACAGAGAGCTGAAATAATTCAGAAAATCTCCCAGTTAAATACAAGTCCTGAAGCCTTGACAATCCCAGTAACTATCGGACCAGTGGTTCCGTTGTATGGGGACCGTCAAGGGAGTCCGAAAACTCCAGTCATTACTCCAGTTATAGCACCACCGAGACCAGAACCCTTAATTGTAGATGACCAGACAAGTGAATGCGAGTCTGAGGTCTCGCTACTGGATCTACCTATAAGAAACACAGGAAAGAGGATGCAGAAAAGGCATAACCCTTTCAACACGAGGGAGATTCAGATGGAATCGACTTCGGGTACCAGGAGTGTCACGTTGGTGACTCCTGAAGAAATCGAAAGATGGAGTTAAGAATTAGATAAACAAACTCCACCAACGAAACCTTTAGATCTCTACAAATTGAGAGTAGAAATAGAAGAATTAATGGCAGAAAACGTAGGATTAGACAGATTAAATACCTACTCTGAAGAAGAGATGCTGTTTATTTTCAAAAGTCTCACCCGAAATACCCGAGTACTTCATGAAAAATTGACAGACACCGCTGCTAGCATGGGAATAGATATCTCAAAATCGAAACCTTTACAGAAACCGTACAGAGCAGATTTCTCAGACAAAGATTTGGAAAACCTGAATGTGTCCGGGAAAAAGGCACAGGTCAAAGAATTATTAACCGTATTGCAGAAATGGGGAGATGTGGAAAGGTGGAAAGCTAGATGGGCCAGAAAGAAAGATGAGGCCAGATCCAAACAAGTAACTCCTGAATTTAGTGTAAGGGAAGCTGACAAACCAGAACAGTTACTCCCCATGCGCGAAGTGCCAGGTGGAAAATTCGTGCATGTTCCTTGGTCCAGACAGGATATTGTGTCCTTTACCAATGATTTCCCGAAATTACTAGAGAAACCTGTGGATTGGTACAGGCAGGTAGAAAGGTTTGTAAAAGTACAGAAATGCTTGTGGAAAGATTTGGATGGGTTCTTTGACATTGTGGTCCCGGTAGATTTATGGACCGAGTGTAAAATAGCCATAGCTTGGCCTAGTGAGGAATACCCGAGGGACTCAACAACAGGAGAACCATCTAAAGAAGTGATGAAAAAATATGAACAAGTAATTCAACACCTGAAACAAAAGGTGCCCGCAAAAGAAACTGATTGGACCAAGATAGATAGAACAATGCAGGAAAGGGATGAGACTGTGCACTCCTTTTATGAAAGGCTGTTGCAGGTGTTCAAAACATACAGTGGTATAGATAACATTGAGATGAAGGACATGACCCACTTCATTTACAGGTTTGTAAACGGTTTAAGGCCCGAAATTTGCCAGTGGATAAAAGATAATAAAATTTGTTGGCAGTCTAAGAAAATGGACGAGGTCCTACGGTATGCAAAGTACTGTGAGGACGAGATGGCAGAAAAGAAAAAGGCTTTAAAGGAAAAGGTGATGTGGGCACAGGTAAAGCTCGCAGAACAGCAGGAAAAGCAATTAAATAAATTAAATAAAACTACTCAGAACCAAGGCCCTGGGGGTGGGGGAAAGCCCCGAGCAAAAATGAGCAGAGAGGAAGCTAAAAAGAAATTTCTCTGCCACCAGTGCGGAGAAATTGGACATTGGCGAGACGAGTGTCCCTATTTACAGCATGATAATGCCCAAACCCCCGATTGCATTCCACAGACGCAGAATGAAAAGCCAAAAAATACCCAGCAGCAGGTAAAAACGATTCAAGTGCCCCGAGCGCCAAAGCCTAGTTTCAAGGGAAAATCACCGCAGGGTGACGACATAGAGATCTGGGGAGGCAATGAAAACAGAAATGCAGCAACTTCGCAGTATTTGTTAAATGACACCTTTTTCTGTGATGACCAGTACTGACGGGGCCTGAGAGGGGAGGACGAGGAGTGCGTACTTGGTGCCTCCTTGCCGGTAGACCAGTCAGGGCCATACATTGAAGGAAAGGTTGACGGAAACAATGTCACTTTTCTGTTGGACACTGGTGCTACCCGTTCTACTGTGAGAACAGCGGATGTTCCAAACCTACCCCTCTCGGGAGAAGCAATCCAAGTAGTGGGTGTATCTAATCAATTGATTAGTACCCCCGTTACAGAACCAATGGAGATCTCAATAGGGAACTTTAAAGAAATGCACCGATTTGTCGTTTGCGATACCAGTCCAGTGAACTTACTGGGACGTGATTTGCTGTGCAAAATGAACTGCACTATCTTTTGCACACCAAAGGGCATCGAAATTCAGACCCCAGATGAAGATGGTATCTACAAATTAATGTTAGTCAGACCGGACTCGGAAATAAAGTGAATGACTATACAGGACTTACCTACAGAACTTCAACAGACAGTGAAACCAGAAGTATGGGACTTTACTGGAAAGGATGTAGGATTGATGAAAAACGTAGACCCCATACAAATAACCATGAAAGAAGATGCAGTTTACCCCAACACTAAGCCTTACAAAATGAGTGCCGAAGTGAGAGCAGGTGTTGCCATTGAAATACAGAAATTGCTAGAAGCAAATATCATACAGGAAGTAATGAGTAGCCCGTGTAATTCACCCATTATGGGCATCAAAAAGCCTAGTGGCAAATACAGAGTAGTGCAGGACCTGAGAAAGGTAAATAAAATTGTGGTTCCTTGTTGTCCTATTGTCCCGAACCCAGCAGTGATCCTGTATCAGATTCCCTGGGATGCTGAATGGTTCACCGTGATAGATCTATGTCACGCATTCTTTTCGATCCCATTGCATCCAGACAGCAAATTTATTTTCTCATTTGCTTTCAACAGTCACGTGTATGTCTGGAATAGGGTTCCCCAAGGGTACACAGAAAGCCCCTCTATCTTTAATCAGATCTTGAAAAAATGTCTTGAATCTTTAGTCTTACCTGGAAAGTCTGTTTTGGTGCAATACATTGACGACCTATTGGTGGCGTCCAAAAGTCATAGGGATTGCGTGATTGACACCATTGCCCTAATGAATCACCTAAGCGAAAACGGACATAAAGTGGCCCCTGAAAAATTACAGTTCCGTACAAAGTCAGTGAAATATCTGGGACACCAGATAGAAAAAGGCATCAGAAAAGTCACCTCCGAGAGAGTCAGAATTATTCAAAAGATGCAGTTACCCCGTACTCAGAAAGAGATCAGAATGTTCCTTGGGGTGGTAGGATACTGCAGGCAATAGATTGTGGGATTTGCAGTCCTGGCAAAGCCGTTGATAAATATGACAAAGAAAGGAGCAAAGGACCCAGTGGAATGGGATGATGAGAGCTTAACAGCCTTCACACAGTTGCGAGATTGTCTGTGTACAGCCCCTGCTCTAGGGATGCCTGACTATTCCAAAGAGTTTGGCCTATTCTGTGACACTCGTGATAATTGTGCATTGTCAGTCCTGACTCAAGAGCATGGCTTGACCAGAAGGCCCGTGGCATATTTCTCTGCCACTGCACAAGTTTAGAACAGAGTGAGTCTATTGTCATGGGACATCCTGTAACTGTGTATGTTCCTCATGCAGTTGTGATTCTATTGACCCGCACACAAACTCAGTATCTTACCCCTAGTCGGCTGACTAAATATGAGAGAATTCTCATGGGTGCTGCAAATATAGTCATTACTCGGTGTAATATTTTGAACCCAGCCACTCTACTCCCTGACTCAATGATAATGGAAGATAAGGGAGAAAACGAGCATGACTTCATTGACCTGACAGAATTCAGTACTAAACCCCGCCCAGACATTAAAGAAACACCCTTGCCTGTACATGATGAGGAATGGTTTGTGGATGGGTCATGCATGAGACACGAACTTGTGGGTCTAAGTGCTGCATACGCTGTGGTAAATTTGGACAAAATTGAAGAAGCATCCTGTTTTTTTGGAGTAAAGTCTGCACAAGTAGCCAAATTAATTGCCCTGATAAGAGCTTGCAAATTGGGAAAAGACAAAAAAATAACAGTGTATACTGATAGCCAGTACTGTTATGGGGTTGTGCATGACTTTGGCCAATTATGGCTACAAAGAGAATTCCTGACTTCATCAGGTACCCCCATTCGAAATGGAAAAGTTGTACAAGACCTTCTAGAGGCAATCCAATTACCAAAAGAATTGGCAGTGGTCAAATGTGTTGCTCATAAAAAGGGCCCTGACCCTGTATCTTTGGGAAATGATTTTGCTGATCGAGTGGCAAAACAATGTGCTATGGATCGCATGTCAATAAATATCAGATGGGGAGGGACTGGAAACAGCTGCCAACTTATGATGTTTGAAGAAGTGCCTACCTGGGATGAAGTGAGAGAATGGCAGCATGCTGCGCCCTGGGAAGAGAAAGAGAAGTGGAAGGAACTTGGTTGTCGACCAAGACGTGAGGATGGTGTCATTGTGGGCCCAGATGGTATGCCTGTGTTACCTAGACACCTGCTTGCCCCTATGGCCAGATTAATACATGAAGGATCACACATTGGTAGGGATGCCATGGTTCTGGTATTTCAACAGACCTGGTACAACAATAAGTTCAGGAAGGTAGCAGAATCCCTTTGCCAGAGGTGCTTGACGTGTCAACAGTCCAACGCTGGCAAAAGAACAGTAGTTGAACTTGGAAAGATTGGGAAATCAGGGGGTCCCTTTGTGAGAATACAGGTTGATTTCATCACCATGCCTCGTTGCGAAGGAAAAAGATATGTCCTTGTCGTTGTCTGCCTATTTTCAAAATGGGTGGAAGCTTACCCTGCCATACAGAATGATGCCATAACAGAAGCCAAATTGTTACTGAAAGAATTGATACCTAGGTTCGGGGTTCCAGTCACTATTGAATCAGATAGAGGCGGACATTTTCAGAATGAAGTGTTGGCTCAACTCTGCAAAGCATTTGGGATCACACAAAAACTGCACTGTGCACATCGTCCAGAAGCTTCTGGAGTAGTAGAGCAAATCAATGGCACGATCAAAACAAGATTAGCAAAAATTTGTGACTCTACTGGCATGAACTGGGTAAATGCCTTACCTCTTGTTCTGATGGGACTCAGAAGTATTCCAGACCGAAAAACAGGCCTGAGCCCCCACGAAATCCTGATGGGAAGAGTGATGAGACAAGCGTGGGTACCAGGGTACAAACTGTTAAGCATTTCTGATGATTTGGTACTTGAGTACTGCAAGCAACTGGGTGACCAAGTGCGTTCTATCTCTCGCCAGATTGGGGAAGACGCCGTCTCCAACCCGACAACTCCAGTTCACAAATTGGTTCCTGGTGACTGGGTTAAAATCAAGAAACACACTCGTTTGAGTTGCCTTGCACCGAGGTGGGAAAAAAACAACAGCGGTGAAGTGTGCAGGTGTTCCCAAGTGGATCCATGCCAGCCATACCCAGAAGGTGATACCAGACGAGGAGCCTGGAGCTGAAGGTTGTCCAGCTGAGGGGTCTGCAGATGTTGGTCCTGAAGTAGCTGATGACGCACAGCCGAGCACCAGTCCAGTTGGGGGTCCTGGAGACGTTGGTCCGGAAGTAGCTGATGACGAGCAACCGAGCACCAGCCAAGATGATTGGATACCAATAATCGATCTCATTGAAGACCCAATCAGAACAAGAGAGCGAATTTATGAAGATAGAGAGTGGAATAGAGAGGTCGAGTCAGGCACAGGCGAAGACCCTCAGATCATTGAGATTCACGTCAAATCTGAGGACGAAGAGGAAGGTCAGACAGGGATAGAGCAAGTGATTGACACACCTCCACTAACTCCTGAAATCGAAAAGGGACAGATTAGTACTAGTGTAAGAGTTCGAGCAGAAGAAAATCAAGGGATCGAAGTGCTCAAACAGGATCAGATAGAATTAGAAGAACGTGTTCAGGACACAGAAACAGAGACATTTGAAAGCCAAAACAAAGATTCACCTGAACCAGGCCAGTTTAGTAACCAGGCAGAAGAAGTAGATACAAGACCTTGGACTAGTCAGACAGGAAGGGAAGAGACAGAAGAAGTGCCACAAACAAATGAAAACAAAAGAACATTAGAAGAAAGCCAAATAACAGTGCCAGCTAAAAGACTCAAGAAAAAGAAAAATATTGAACCAGGCTTTATTAAGAAATTAAGACTGAGAATAAAAACAGTAGAAGAAAAACTTGCAGAAAGAAGGAAAAGCCCCCGAATTACAGGGCAAATTGGAGAAAGCTCCAAAAGAAGGAGTGATCGAATGAAAAGACTGAACGAAAAATACCAAGATCCTGAGTGGACATATCTAATCTTGGAAGAGTTTGAGGATCTTGATATAACTGACGAAAGTGACGAAGAACAGATTGCTGATTTGTCTGCTGAAGAAGACGAGCTCACCTGAAATTGCACAGAGTAAGCTACCTGTGTAAAGTTACAAAGAGGGGTTGGAAAACTTCTTCTGAGCCAAAATGTCTGATTCAAGAGTGAATGGAAGGCCTAGTCGCAGTTGTTGCAAAACATGCTGCAAAGTGTGTATATGTAGTATAGCTATAGTAATAATAGTTTGGATAGGACTAACGGTTTTCATTCTTTTTATGATAAGCAAAAATGCTAATATTGACCCTACACAGATTACCGACACTGAAGAACTGACAACACGAAGTGTAGAAAGACGTGAAAAAGCACTCAGACAGACAAAACGAGACTAGAAGCATCAGATGAGGAAGGACTACATTACCACGGAGTTAAAAACCAGACTAATTTAAACGTTTTCGCAAACTTGTTAGTGCATTACGTAGAGACTATGGAAATAGAAGACTGCTATGTCTGCATGAAGCTACCTACTTCTGTAGCTGAAGGCGTGACTTATCATCACCTACCTTTGACCTATGGAATTTCCTGTAGCATTTTAACAAGCTTATTTTACAAAAGAGGACCGTTACAGTACTACTACTCTAACGCAGACGTAATATTTTCTGAACTTCCTATACGTGGAAATCTAAATCCTGTACATACTAAAAGTGACGTTACACGTTATATGGGAGAATACTTCCTGACTATAGGTACCATAGACTTAAATGAAGCACACAGAGACAACTTGACCTGTTCATTACATGAACAAGAGAAGATATTTCTAAACATGCCAGAAAAAAGAAGGGAGAGTTTCCAAAGAAAGGCTAATGACAAGAGACAGAAAACTCCTAAATGGGCTGAGAACATGGGGAGCACCTCAAGTGGTGGGGCTGGTCCTGCCTTGTTGCTGGATTTCGAAAGGAAAGGGAAACTCTGTCTTCACCGCGAACGAACTAGTTATTATAATAACATTTTCATTGGTTCCAGTCAATGTGAGCACAATTACAAGGAAATTGGAGGTTGGGGGTTCAAAAATGGGTCAGAGCCTGTGTTTCCTGGAATTTATGATATATGTGGAGACAAGGCTTATTTCAAATTGCCGGATCACTGGTATGGAAGCTGCTACTTTGGCATTGTCTTCCCGAAAATATACCATGTGAATGAAATTGCTGGAAGCAATGAAAATACTAATGGCTTAGTGCGTAGTAAAAGAGAAAGCGTAGGTGAAATAATGGGTAGTATTTTTAGCGCACTGATACCTGGAGTGGGAGTGGTTCTGAACACACACAGAATTTGCAAGTTATCCACAATAGTGGATGTGCTGTCTACTGACACAGCTCATGGATTTCTGTTGGTCAATACCGAAATGGTTGCGATCAGATCAATGGTTTTGCAGAACAGACTTGCGCTTGACACCTTATTAGCAAAAGAGGGCGGAGTCTGCCGGATGCTGAAGGCGCAACATTGTTGCACTTACATACCGGACAAAAGTGTACAGCTCAAAAGATATGTGAAAAACATTACTAATTTGGAAAAGGAACTCAAACCACTCGAGGTTGATAGTGCCTGGAAGAGACTAGTTGATGGTCTCTCAAATGTAGGTCATTGGTTTGCTAATTTAGGTAAAAGTTTATTGTTTAAGGTACTGATGCCAATTGGAGTGATAGGCTTCATCATATTTGTCATATTCGTCTGTTGCAAATGTCGAAAACACACAAAAAAGTACCAAGTGAATGCGAGAGGTGTGAAACGGGGTGCGGATGAGCTTGAATTGGAAGAAATGAATAATAAGATTTACAAAAAGGTGAAAGATTCTCACCCTACTAAAAACGAGAAAGAGAAACTGAATCGCCTGTTAGAGGAGATAGAGTTGTATAAAGTGTGAAAGAAAAGTTGGCATCTGGTTCCGTTATTTTGTGATGATAGTAAATATCATCAAAGAGGGGATTGATAGAGCAAGATTTCGCATCGCGACTTGCTCGACTCAAGAACCTCGAAATCTGTTATAATCCTATAATCCCAATTGTTCGTTTTACTAATTTTATGTATTTTGAATGTGCATGTGTATCATAGTGATGCTTGCCTATGTGGTTTACTAATACGAGTAACCCTTGTGAATAAAAATGGCCGCTGCTTGACATTTGTTTCTGCGCATGCGTTAGGCACACTCACGTGACATGACGTAGTTGCAGTTTGGAGGGAAAGGGTGCGCATGCGTAATAGCCATAAAATGGCCGCTCTTTGTGATAACGAGGTGAAGCTTGCACCGCTGCTCTTGTGATATTGTCTGTTGCACTTACCCTTAATTGCATAGTATATTTTTATGATAAGAAACCTGAAGTACAAGAACATGAGATGTAACACATTCATTTATTTCTATGTTTTAATTTGTTTTCGCTTACTTTTCATGTATCACGATGACTGGGGGGTCTGAATGTACTGAGAGCCATCTTGAAGGTCCCTTCCGCGCATGCTCGCGCAGCCAGGGAAGAAATAACTTTGGACAGTGGAACTCAGCCAGCTGGCAGCCACAGTCAAGATGCTCATGAGAAATGACCCACGACCCAGCAAGATGGAGTTAACTTGTTCTGAAACTGTTACAATTATATTTTCCTATTGTATTCAATGCGACTTCTCATGGGAACCCCAATCTTGCTAGGCGGTACCCAAACATGTAAATAGGGCCTTAGAAAAGTCTGTTCTGATTGGTGTGTTAACCCATCCTACCTTAGGACCAATCGAAATTGGGAATTCTGACACTTTGCAACATTTGGGGGTGGTACACTGACCCGAAAACAGTATAACTAGCCTAGGTTTAGCTAGAGAAATTGTCCGACTTGTCCGAATAGCTGACCTGTGACTGACCCAACGCACTCAATAGGTGACTTGATACAGTGGTGCTGCGGAGCACTCTGTCCGAATTTGACCATAGACTCTGAAGGTTTTACTAAACCTTAAGTGCTGGTGGAGCACTTTGCTGGGGAGTTCGCTGACCCAATCGGGGTCCTGACTGATAGCTGCAGAGAGGGTGGAGCGCAGGCGTTGCTTCCAAACTGCGGGTGCTGGTCATATCCTGGTGGTCCTGTCCTGATCCTAATCTGGTTTTCCTGTCCTGTCCTGGGGTGTCCATTCTGCACCTGCTGTCCCATTGAGGGTTATCCGTCCTTGAGGGTTTTCCTGTCCTTAATTGACCCGTGGCCAGGGTTGGTTGTCACACCAGTCTAGGTAAATATCGTACTGAAACTCTTAAAACTGCATCTTTCTATTTTTCTGTCTTTGCTTCAATAAAGACATACCTTTGCATATGATAATTTTCCATGCCTTCCGCAACTATTGCATATCATAAAAGTCATTTGCATTTTAATTTTATAGTGTGTTCCTATGTTACCCTACCTTTTAGAAATCATTTTCTCCATTGCAGTCTCTCATAAAGCTGAACTTTGATTTATAGCGTGTTTCACTTTTGCTCATTCTATAGCTGTTTAGGATTTCCAGAGTTCCTAGTTATGTTTATGAAGTATACCCAATAGCTTAATTTTATTTGTGCATAAGCTTGCCCATTTATAAAAATTTATTCTTGCATTACCATTTTACTCCACTCAGCGTGTTCCCTGTCTTACTATTACTTAGAAAAACTAAATGATTGCCCTTACTCTGTTCTTTTATGGTTATATGCTTTTCGTTATCTTGATTATTGACTGTCTTTTAACTGTAAGCCTAATGCTCTATGAAAACGAAATCTAGATAAATCTTTAAAAACTTCCCGTTGTCCGTGGTCATTTTATAGAAAATCAAAGTTATATGTTGGGTTTGTATTTCTTCTGCCTTTCCTTTTACAGCTAGCTCCCTGACCCATCGTGGTCATAGGTACCCGTAACAGTGGTTGGTAAGTCGGGTACACTGGAAATAGTAGAAAGGGACTCATGATTATTGGTAGTAGATTGTAGGGTCATCTGATCAATGCAAATGGTGAATTGAAGTATATGGGCCCGAGACCTAAGTGGTGAAAATATTGGTCGGGTGACCTGCGATCTCTATCACTTCTGCTTGGTACCTATATGGTTACTCTCCTGCCTTAAAGCGCCGTATCTCTGTTCTTCAGGGGCTGCGCTTGTTAGGTAGGCTTGAGCTGCCGCGGCTCCAATCTGTCAGGGTTCCCCCTGTGTGCCACGGTTGGCCAGTAGATCCACCCTAGTTGGCTGCTCGCCTCTAGGTTCCGGCGCACCTTCACGGCCTTAGCGGGATCGCTCTTTCTTTTGTGTATGCTCTGCTGCTGCCTCAAGATGGCCGCTGCCGGTAGTCGCTTTTGGTTTCGTTTTTGTGCGTCTTACACCCCGCTCATTGTTGTGCTCCTTCTGGCGTCTGTCTGTTGCTCGGACCCACCGGGTGGTATTCTAGCGGCGCTCAAGCGGCTGTCTTGCCTTCGTTGGTCTGCTGCTGCTTGCTACGCGCTACCGCCATGATTGTGGTCGGTGGTCTTCTTTCACTGCTTTCAGTACCCCGCCATCTTGTGTTCCTGCTGAGCTCTTCTTCCCGTCGAGGTTACTGGCTTTTTAGTTCCTTCTCCTTGTCGGTACTGCCTCCTTCTCTCCACCTGCTTGTGCCTTGATATTTATGACACCTCTTCTTTAGCTTGTGGGTTGTTTCTTGGGCCGCTTCGCTAGGTAACTCGCCGTTCTTTGACTCGGGGTGGCGGAGGTTCCGGATTTAGACGTCTGTCCGCATTGCCGTCCAAGCCATGCCCCCGCTTAATAGTTTTTTAATAACATGTTAGGCTTGAACAGCATCCCTCTGCCGCGTATGGGATCCTATGCCCCTTCACCGCCCTCAGGTCGATATCCCCGGTGCCACTCGGTCGAAAGCCCGAGTGGCCTCAAGCCCAAACTTAATTGCCCAGCTGCAGACTCCCTGCACCACAGAGGGCTGTGCGGGGCCTGCAGTCTGGCCCCCTGGAAGGGCCAGTGACCATGGCCATACCGTGGTCACTCAAAGACGGTCATGCCGGAAACTGAGGGCCAAATGGGAGCAGGCCAGCCCTTCGAACTGAGATGGGGCAAGTTAGCCTGAGACCCGAGTGCTTCCTTAACTGCACTCATAATCCCCCACCCCCGGCCAAGTCCCCAAATCATAAGAGCTCGGGCACCGGCCCACTCTAGGGGCCAGGCACCCGTCCACACCCTCTCGCCCAACTCCCCACCGAACTGGGCTCCCGGCAGAGGGACCGGAGCCAACACCAAAGGGGGAAAGAGGGATGTGGGGAGAGAGAACCTGCCTCCGACCAGGAAGCACAGAGACGTGCCGGACTGTGGTGAACCAGCAGCAGCGGGACCCAACGTATCCGGAGAGACTGGAGCTCTAATCCAGCACCTAGGATCCGCTCGGCCCCCCAGCAGCATGCCCGCACGGGCCGCGGCCCTGGCGCCGCCCCAGTCTCACGTCCTTTCACCTCCTCGAGGACAGAGGGACCTGGGGGTAATGTCCTATTACTTACCGGTCATCTTGATTACTCCGGGTCCCGCAGTCCTCGACACCTTCATGGATTCCCTCCCTCCCTGCCGGCCTTCATCCTTGGCTTGGTATTTCAGAGGGAATGCTGGGACCTGTACGCTTATGTACTCCCGGCGGGAGGGGGGAGGGTAGGTCCAGCATTCCTTCGTCTTTTTTTCAGTCAGTGAGATGGATTATCTCACTTTGTTTATGAAGGTGTCGAGGACTACGGGACCCGGAGTAATGAAGATTACTGGTAAGTAATAGGACATTAACAAGCTCCTGTTCTTTTTGGAACATGATGTATACTAGTATTATGGTTTTGAAAATTACAGGCCTTTCACTGGTAGACAAATATTGGCAAATCTGTCACAGACAGGGACTTTCTTGTGTAGTGTTAGAAATGTTATGTTCTCACCTGTACTCTTGCATAAATATATTCCTTACGTTTCTGGGATCAAGATGAAATGGAAAAGATTGTGATAATTTTTTTTTTTTTTACATTATTTACAAGGCAGGAGAATTCCCCACTGGTAAATGCATTCTATAGAGTTCTTCTGGTCATCCGCACCTGCCCTTGCTTGGCTCTTATTAGTTTTGGATGTTAGGTTTGATGGATCCAGGGATTTCTGAATAGTAATTCCCACAGTACAGTGTGGACAGGATATTGTGCAGCAGCTGCTCCATACAGTGCAACTCGTGTTCAGTTTTTAGTTCTGTCTATTCCAAACAAATATTATGATTCTTCCTTTACAAGTATTCCACTATTCGTATTTACTTTAACAAAAAGTAGAAACGTCTGTTAATGCTACAAAACAGGTATGGAATCTATCTATGCCACAAAAGTTCAGATAGATGCTATAAAAGGGTGCTTTTCGCCTTGTTATTTTTAATGGTTTCATAGCATAGGATAGCAATCCAGCTTGGCGTGTTAAGATTGTGCCAAACATTAGCAAAAGCCCCAAAAGTTGTATGTTTTCTGTGTATACCAACTACTCCAAAAATAAAATTGTTTTTGACTGGTGTGCTACAAATTACCATAATAATCCTGATGTGCATATAAAGTGGACAGTCACCCTCAGCGGTCTCTTGATGGTATTGACACACAACTGAGATCTCAACTTAACGCAATGATCTTTTGGTGCTTTTGACACATGACATGTTTATTGTTGGCCAACTCAAAGGTGAGTAAGAAAAAAAGAGAGGGGCTCTTAATTACCCAAAGGGAAATGGAGCGCCAATATACTTGAAAAGTAAAACAAAAGATTTCCCAGTGGGATATACTATTTCCTGCTCATAGATCAGGGCTCAACTTCTCAAACACCATTCACACCATTCATTTTTATGGAACGGGAAAGCACTCACCAGAAGGAAAACCACCTAATATAATACAATAAAAAATATAGTAAAAAATGTACACTTTATTCTAAAATATACAACACTAATCGATAAATCAAAAGATAAAAGAACACTTAAAAAACACAATTGAATACACAGTTAAAAAGCCACCTAATGTGGACGTGGAGAAAATTAATCTAAAGAGACACTTGAATCTGTCATTAGTCCGTCATTTCAGGCCCTCTTTTGTCAACACTACGAGGAAAAATATTCCTTTCGTTCAGTTAGAATGTTGGCAAGCCGAATATGACTTCGGAGTTGGCGTCGACGCGTTTCGGAAGCTTAAGAATTGATAAGGGCTTCCTTCCTCAGGACGGTTTGTATACGTTTTCTCCACAAATTGATAGACAACCTAATGTGTAAATAACATAAAATATGGCTATTAGTACCCTCTTCTATTTTACACTTATTACTATTTTTGACATTGCTATTTTGGTTACACACAAAGTTTATGCTCATTTTATAAATCACGATAAGGGCGATAACAACAGCAACAACAGTTCATAATCCCTGTGGGTTTCTCAGTAATATTGAGGCCTTGTTTTTTACATAATTGCCATGCGAGATACTAGATACTAAGCATCTCTTACACAGAGTTGGTTATACACCCAGTTACGTTCATGGGAAAATTTTTTTAAAAGTAACATAAACACAAAATAACATGTCGGGTTGACAACCAATTTATGTGTCTAGATCCTCTTTTTGTACACTGCTTCCATTGCGTTTTCACCCTGCGAGATTAGCATCTACCACACGGGGTCCTAATTTTTTTTAAAAAACAACAACAGAATGGCTACACATCAGAGCAGGATAACTACACATAAACGTTCCCAGTTAAAACACACATCTTTACATCTAAAGCCATATGTCCATCCATTTTCAAACCTAATTACAACGTAAGAGACCTTTGTTCTTTTTCGCTTTCTATAAAAACTTTTTGCCTTTTGGTTCATGTTATCCACGTTCTATTACAAGAAATACCACATTCATACTTCAATCATACTCACTGGCAGCGATAATACACTAACCGGAATGATTGTTATTTTCGTAAAGAGGTCACCCAATGTTTGATGATCCTCAATTTTGCTCCCGTCACAGTCACCTGGCTTTTCTTTCCTGCCCCACCTATGAGTTAGAGCAATATTAAATTAGGTATAAACTTACATTTATTCACTTATCCCCTAATGTGCTAGATTAGAATTATATTCACCTTCATATTTTGAACGATGTTTTTTATCATGACACTCGTCTTTTTCAAAAAAAAGGGGATATTTTTCATCAGGAGGAGGCTTTAAACAATCCTGCATTTATAACAGAAATACACCATATTATGATTCCCTATATAGTTAACGATTATTGTTCTAATCTCTGCAAGATTTAAACAGGGGAATACCTTAACAGTCGCTCAATGCGATCTTTATTTGGAGTTATAGGTCTTATAGAATTTTCAGGTGCTGTTCATTGCTGCAAAAACGGAAAAAGGCGCATTGCGTCAGCTTAAATCCGGGGCGTAGTTTAACTTATCACCCAAGTGTCAAAGTTACGTGTTTCATCTTACCCGAATTATGTTGGGTTTCTATCCATAAATGGGACTGTTATCTTGCTGCTGGTTAAAATAATGCACGGGGCTGCATGCAAAAAACAAATAATGAGAGTTTTACTAAGGAGTAAATTTAGAAAGGAAAGTTTAGCATATTCGAGTCTAAACACCCATTCCGCTTCCGGTATTTGATCTTACCCGGAATACGGCACTCCCGTTCCTTAATTGGAGTTCTTGTTCAGCAACCGGGTACTTTAATACGCGTGGCTGCATGCAAAAAGATTAAAAAAGTTTCACTAAAAGTTCCGCTCGGTAACGGAGGCTTCGTTTATTTTAGTCTGAACACCCATTCCCTGGCTGTCCTTACCTAGTGGATGCACACGGCTCGCGTTCCCGGTGCTCTGTCTTGTGGCGTTTTTTCAATCACCGCTGTCGTAGGAAAATGTTTGCACGCCCCATTCGACGTCGCATTTTAATCTCGTATGGAGATCACGTGATTTAAAAAAAGGGTGGGTCTGTATTAATGGGTTCGCCCGCTTTGGTCTGTTTTTTTTATTTATTTATAAAGCGAAAGCGACTGTTCCTGAATGAACTTTATTGTTCTAAGTGGACAATAACTACAGTGTTTTCCGTTCTATTTAGATGTTGTTAAGCTGTGGTGTTCTTTTATTGGCTGTTCATCGCTATGATTATAATTTGTATCAAGTTTCATGGCTGTATTCGAATCGGGAAATTATCCCCTCATAAAAGGTCCAGATTAAAATTGAGCAAAAAATAATCCAAAAATAACTAATATTATTTGATACATTTTTTAGCTAAACGCAGAATGTTTTATCTCGATATGTTATTTATGTTGCATAGTGTGTAATATCACACAAGTTATTTATCCTAAGCCAAAAAATGGGGGAAATTTTAAATGTTAAATGTTAACAAAGGGTCCCTGAGCCCTCTGCATTATTCCGAGAATATTCTTTAGTGAAGAAAGATGTTAAGGTGTTATGCTAGTCACTTTCTATTCACGGCATTCAATGATTCTATCTACTTCGTGTTGAATATACGTGACAGTGGTCTAAATGGTATCTCATGGAGTGCTTATGACACAATTTTCATCCAGTCTTCTTTTGTATTGAGGCCCCTATTTACAGTGTCTAGCGTGGAAATATACCACTGTTCTCTGTTTTTGCGCTTAATCTCAATGTTGCCTCCTCTTTTGGACATCGTAATTTTTTCAATTACAAACCATCTGAAGTCTGTATGTTTGTGCTGTAGTTTGTGGAAGTGATCCACCATAGGGGCATTCTCTTTGTTCGTTTTGAGTGCAGACCTGTGCTCCAATAACCGCACTCTTATCTCTCTTCCAGTCTCTCCTACGTAAGCTAGATTGCAGGGACATAGAATTATGTACACTAGGTTGCTACTTCTGCAATTGTTCAAAGTTTTTGCAGTTATAGTATAGTTGTTGTAGGTCAGCGTTTTGCCAATAATGCAATTTTCGCATATTGAACACTTACTGCACTTATGATTCCCTATTGCTTTACTACCTCCAATTGTCAGTTGGTTGTTTTGAGTCTGTTCTCTGTATGTGTGGACCAGATTCTGACGGATATTCTCATTCCGTCTGAATGCAAAAATAGGTTTGGCTATTTTGGTCTCTTTCCCATCGTTTAAGATGTGCCAACTGGAATGAATAACGTTTTTAAGTTTATTACTGATACTAGAAAACTGGCTTACAAAAACAATTTTTGAGTCACTTACAGATTGTTTCTTATTCCCTTGATCAGGATGTATCATACTGTCCCGATTATAAAATCGTGCCCTTTTACAAGAGTTTTTGATCAACTTTTTAGGGTATCCCCTGTCTGACAGTTTCTCACTTAGAGTGTTAGCATGTTTTGAAAAATCAGCCAGGGTGGAACAATTCCTTCGAAGACGAAGGAATTGTCCAAAAGGGACATTGTCCCTCTGGGAACGAGGATGGTAACTGCTATAGTGCAATAGCGTGTTTTTGTCTGTGGGTTTAGAATACAGTTCCACCTCAAGTGTGCCGTTGGTGTTTTTTATTGTGATGTCCAAAAAGTTCACTGATTCTCTATTGAACTCTGCTGAGAAGCGGAGGTTCTCATCTCCGAGATTTAACCATTCTAGGAATTCCTCCAGAGTGTCATCTTCACCTTCCCATATGAAAAAAATGTCGTCAATGAAGCGCCGCCATAACAAGATGTTTTCAAAGAATGGCGACGCTTCATTGAACACATGTTTATCCTCGAACCTGGCGACGTATAAACATGCCAGGCTCGGCGCACAAGTAGCCCCCATACTGGTGCCCTTGCGTTGGAGAAAAAGCTCATCCTTGAATAGGAATATGTTGCTTTTTAGAACCAGAGTTATGCATTGTATGATGAATTCCAAGTTGGCACCTCTGAGATCTGAGGGTCCTAATATCTCAGATACCACCTTTATGGTGTCATTTTGAGGAATATTGGTGTACAACGCCTCTATATCGAGGGTCACCATGATCTGTTTTTTGGGGTTGTACACCAATCCTTCCACAATGGAAATCATATGTGCTGAGTCTCGCACATATGAATCTTGTTTCAATACAAGTGGTTTGAGAAAAGTGTCAGCATATTGGCTTAATGGTTCTAATAATGAGCCGATGCAGCTAACTATGGGTCTCATGGGAGGGTTCTCCACATTCTTATGAATTTTAGGGAGCCCGTATATTGCTGGAATTTTCGCATCTTTGCTATATAAAAAATCAAATTCTTGTTTACAGATAAGATCTTTGTCAAAAGCATTTTTCACAGTTTCCCTGACTTTTTTGTTTAGGGCGTCTAAGGTAGAGAATGGGACTCTTTGGTAATGTTCTTTAACCTCTAACAGGTCTAGCATTTTCTTATCGTAGTCCTCAGTGTTGAAGACTACCACCCCACCGCCCTTGTCGGCGGGTTTGATGGTTAACTGCAGGTCATTTTTTAACTTTAACATTGCCATTCTGTGCTCTTTGGACATGTTATTTTTGTCTGGATAAGTATGTTCCAGGATCTTTTTTATCTTAGATTCCACAACCTTTTCAAACACTTCCACGTTTTTATTAACTTGTGATATTGCTGGAGTGAAGGTGGACTTTTGTTTGAGACCTGATGCATTATTTGGAGGGGTGTAGTCTTTTCCTTCAAAGAATTCTTTTAATCTGATCTTGCGAAAAAATGCCTTTAGATCTTTCTCTAAATTAAACTTATTGACGCTAGAGGTGGGAGCAAACGTAAAACCTTTTTCCAATACCTCCAACTCAATTTTAGTTAAAAAATGGTCGGAAAGGTTGATTATTGGAAATTTATTTGAATTGTTTGGAATTATTGGCGATATCGCTGGCTTCTGGTATTGGGATATTCCTGAGGGGCCTGGTTGTGTTGGTAGTTCGTCCTGTATCCACCCCTCGGGGCCTGATATTGTTTTCTCTGATATTGGCCCCTGTACGGGTATGTTTTCCCTCCCCTCCTTTGGTGGTTCTCTAAAAAACGGTTACCACCGTTTTGTTCACCGTTATATCCACTATTCCCTGGTGTGGATCCCTCATCTTCGCTACTCGATCCTGATGTTTCTGAGAATGTGACGCCTTTCTTTGCTCCTCTATTATATATTGGCCGGCTTTCAGCATTCCTTTCCTCTCTTGGTTGTTGGTAATAGTCTTTATTGATGTAGGGGTAAACTAACTCTATGCTATATTTATTGACATCTTTTTTGAGTTTTATGTTTTTTTTATTTAGCAAGTAATCCTTATAACCATCCATTTCTGTATTAATTTCTTCTAGCCTTTTTTTGGCGTCATCCACTGCTGACATTTCTTGAAGGGCCTGTTCTAGTTTCTCTATTTCTTTTCTTTCTAATATTACTCTATCTTGTGCAGTTTCGATAATAAGAAGGATCCAGTCCCGGCTACACCTATTTGCAATGTGTGTCCAGGTTTCTAAAAATTTTAAGTTGTCTGTAAAGAGTCCGGGTTCATTGCGGACTTGTAGTCCCATAGGTATAACCCCTGTTCTTGCGTATTGTATTAGGAACTCAGCATGGAGTTCGGTCCTCACTGCCTTTTTTTTAAGGTTCAATATGTTGCCCCATTTATCGTTATTACCAGTGACAACCACAATCTTATTAGTATTGTTGGTTGAAGAGCCAACTATTTTGGTAAATTGGTCTTCTGTAAAGGCGAAGGTCTTAAAGGGGTCCATGATCAATCTAATTGGTCTGGATATAATATTAGTCGCTAAAAAGCGATCAGAGATTTCTCTCCAGCACTAGGCTGTACCAGATAGGTAAGAAAAAAAGAGAGGGGCTCTTAATTACCCAAAGGGAAATGGAGCGCCAATATACTTGAAAAGTAAAACAAAAGATTTCCCAGTGGGATATACTATTTCCTGCTCATAGATCAGGGCTCAACTTCTCAAACACCATTCACACCATTCATTTTTATGGAACGGGAAAGCACTCACCAGAAGGAAAACCACCTAATATAATACAATAAAAAATATAGTAAAAAATGTACACTTTATTCTAAAATATACAACACTAATCGATAAATCAAAAGATAAAAGAACACTTAAAAAACACAATTGAATACACAGTTAAAAAGCCACCTAATGTGGACGTGGAGAAAATTAATCTAAAGAGACACTTGAATCTGTCATTAGTCCGTCATTTCAGGCCCTCTTTTGTCAACACTACGAGGAAAAATATTCCTTTCGTTCAGTTAGAATGTTGGCAAGCCGAATATGACAGGGATTATGAACTGTTGTTGCTGTTGTTATCGCCCTTATCGTGATTTATAAAATGAGCATAAACTTTGTGTGTAACCAAAATAGCAATGTCAAAAATAGTAATAAGTGTAAAATAGAAGAGGGTACTAATAGCCATATTTTATGTTATTTACACATTAGGTTGTCTATCAATTTGTGGAGAAAACGTATACAAACCGTCCTGAGGAAGGAAGCCCTTATCAATTCTTAAGCTTCCGAAACGCGTCGACGCCAACTCCGAAGTCATATTCGGCTTGCCAACATTCTAACTGAACGAAAGGAATATTTTTCCTCGTAGTGTTGACAAAAGAGGGCCTGAAATGACGGACTAATGACAGATTCAAGTGTCTCTTTAGATTAATTTTCTCCACGTCCACATTAGGTGGCTTTTTAACTGTGTATTCAATTGTGTTTTTTAAGTGTTCTTTTATCTTTTGATTTATCGATTAGTGTTGTATATTTTAGAATAAAGTGTACATTTTTTACTATATTTTTTATTGTATTATATTAGGTGGTTTTCCTTCTGGTGAGTGCTTTCCCGTTCCATAAAAATGAATGGTGTGAATGGTGTTTGAGAAGTTGAGCCCTGATCTATGAGCAGGAAATAGTATATCCCACTGGGAAATCTTTTGTTTTACTTTTCAAGTATATTGGCGCTCCATTTCCCTTTGGGTAATTAAGAGCCCCTCTCTTTTTTTCTTACCTATCTGGTACAGCCTAGTGCTGGAGAGAAATCTCTGATCGCTTTTTAGCGACTAATATTATATCCAGACCAATTAGATTGATCATGGACCCCTTTAAGACCTTCGCCTTTACAGAAGACCAATTTACCAAAATAGTTGGCTCTTCAACCAACAATACTAATAAGATTGTGGTTGTCACTGGTAATAACGATAAATGGGGCAACATATTGAACCTTAAAAAAAAGGCAGTGAGGACCGAACTCCATGCTGAGTTCCTAATACAATACGCAAGAACAGGGGTTATACCTATGGGACTACAAGTCCGCAATGAACCCGGACTCTTTACAGACAACTTAAAATTTTTAGAAACCTGGACACACATTGCAAATAGGTGTAGCCGGGACTGGATCCTTCTTATTATCGAAACTGCACAAGATAGAGTAATATTAGAAAGAAAAGAAATAGAGAAACTAGAACAGGCCCTTCAAGAAATGTCAGCAGTGGATGACGCCAAAAAAAGGCTAGAAGAAATTAATACAGAAATGGATGGTTATAAGGATTACTTGCTAAATAAAAAAAACATAAAACTCAAAAAAGATGTCAATAAATATAGCATAGAGTTAGTTTACCCCTACATCAATAAAGACTATTACCAACAACCAAGAGAGGAAAGGAATGCTGAAAGCCGGCCAATATATAATAGAGGAGCAAAGAAAGGCGTCACATTCTCAGAAACATCAGGATCGAGTAGCGAAGATGAGGGATCCACACCAGGGAATAGTGGATATAACGGTGAACAAAACGGTGGTAACCGTTTTTTAGAGAACCACCAAAGGAGGGGAGGGAAAACATACCCGTACAGGGGCCAATATCAGAGAAAACAATATCAGGCCCCGAGGGGTGGATACAGGACGAACTACCAACACAACCAGGCCCCTCAGGAATATCCCAATACCAGAAGCCAGCGATATCGCCAATAATTCCAAACAATTCAAATAAATTTCCAATAATCAACCTTTCCGACCATTTTTTAACTAAAATTGAGTTGGAGGTATTGGAAAAAGGTTTTACGTTTGCTCCCACCTCTAGCGTCAATAAGTTTAATTTAGAGAAAGATCTAAAGGCATTTTTTCGCAAGATCAGATTAAAAGAATTCTTTGAAGGAAAAGACTACACCCCTCCAAATAATGCATCAGGTCTCAAACAAAAGTCCACCTTCACTCCAGCAATATCACAAGTTAATAAAAACGTGGAAGTGTTTGAAAAGGTTGTGGAATCTAAGATAAAAAAGATCCTGGAACATACTTATCCAGACAAAAATAACATGTCCAAAGAGCACAGAATGGCAATGTTAAAGTTAAAAAATGACCTGCAGTTAACCATCAAACCCGCCGACAAGGGCGGTGGGGTGGTAGTCTTCAACACTGAGGACTACGATAAGAAAATGCTAGACCTGTTAGAGGTTAAAGAACATTACCAAAGAGTCCCATTCTCTACCTTAGACGCCCTAAACAAAAAAGTCAGGGAAACTGTGAAAAATGCTTTTGACAAAGATCTTATCTGTAAACAAGAATTTGATTTTTTATATAGCAAAGATGCGAAAATTCCAGCAATATACGGGCTCCCTAAAATTCATAAGAATGTGGAGAACCCTCCCATGAGACCCATAGTTAGCTGCATCGGCTCATTATTAGAACCATTAAGCCAATATGCTGACACTTTTCTCAAACCACTTGTATTGAAACAAGATTCATATGTGCGAGACTCAGCACATATGATTTCCATTGTGGAAGGATTGGTGTACAACCCCAAAAAACAGATCATGGTGACCCTCGATATAGAGGCGTTGTACACCAATATTCCTCAAAATGACACCATAAAGGTGGTATCTGAGATATTAGGACCCTCAGATCTCAGAGGTGCCAACTTGGAATTCATCATACAATGCATAACTCTGGTTCTAAAAAGCAACATATTCCTATTCAAGGATGAGCTTTTTCTCCAACGCAAGGGCACCAGTATGGGGGCTACTTGTGCGCCGAGCCTGGCATGTTTATACGTCGCCAGGTTCGAGGATAAACATGTGTTCAATGAAGCGTCGCCATTCTTTGAAAACATCTTGTTATGGCGGCGCTTCATTGACGACATTTTTTTCATATGGGAAGGTGAAGATGACACTCTGGAGGAATTCCTAGAATGGTTAAATCTCGGAGATGAGAACCTCCGCTTCTCAGCAGAGTTCAATAGAGAATCAGTGAACTTTTTGGACATCACAATAAAAAACACCAACGGCACACTTGAGGTGGAACTGTATTCTAAACCCACAGACAAAAACACGCTATTGCACTATAGCAGTTACCATCCTCGTTCCCAGAGGGACAATGTCCCTTTTGGACAATTCCTTCGTCTTCGAAGGAATTGTTCCACCCTGGCTGATTTTTCAAAACATGCTAACACTCTAAGTGAGAAACTGTCAGACAGGGGATACCCTAAAAAGTTGATCAAAAACTCTTGTAAAAGGGCACGATTTTATAATCGGGACAGTATGATACATCCTGATCAAGGGAATAAGAAACAATCTGTAAGTGACTCAAAAATTGTTTTTGTAAGCCAGTTTTCTAGTATCAGTAATAAACTTAAAAACGTTATTCATTCCAGTTGGCACATCTTAAACGATGGGAAAGAGACCAAAATAGCCAAACCTATTTTTGCATTCAGACGGAATGAGAATATCCGTCAGAATCTGGTCCACACATACAGAGAACAGACTCAAAACAACCAACTGACAATTGGAGGTAGTAAAGCAATAGGGAATCATAAGTGCAGTAAGTGTTCAATATGCGAAAATTGCATTATTGGCAAAACGCTGACCTACAACAACTATACTATAACTGCAAAAACTTTGAACAATTGCAGAAGTAGCAACCTAGTGTACATAATTCTATGTCCCTGCAATCTAGCTTACGTAGGAGAGACTGGAAGAGAGATAAGAGTGCGGTTATTGGAGCACAGGTCTGCACTCAAAACGAACAAAGAGAATGCCCCTATGGTGGATCACTTCCACAAACTACAGCACAAACATACAGACTTCAGATGGTTTGTAATTGAAAAAATTACGATGTCCAAAAGAGGAGGCAACATTGAGATTAAGCGCAAAAACAGAGAACAGTGGTATATTTCCACGCTAGACACTGTAAATAGGGGCCTCAATACAAAAGAAGACTGGATGAAAATTGTGTCATAAGCACTCCATGAGATACCATTTAGACCACTGTCACGTATATTCAACACGAAGTAGATAGAATCATTGAATGCCGTGAATAGAAAGTGACTAGCATAACACCTTAACATCTTTCTTCACTAAAGAATATTCTCGGAATAATGCAGAGGGCTCAGGGACCCTTTGTTAACATTTAACATTTAAAATTTCCCCCATTTTTTGGCTTAGGATAAATAACTTGTGTGATATTACACACTATGCAACATAAATAACATATCGAGATAAAACATTCTGCGTTTAGCTAAAAAATGTATCAAATAATATTAGTTATTTTTGGATTATTTTTTGCTCAATTTTAATCTGGACCTTTTATGAGGGGATAATTTCCCGATTCGAATACAGCCATGAAACTTGATACAAATTATAATCATAGCGATGAACAGCCAATAAAAGAACACCACAGCTTAACAACATCTAAATAGAACGGAAAACACTGTAGTTATTGTCCACTTAGAACAATAAAGTTCATTCAGGAACAGTCGCTTTCGCTTTATAAATAAATAAAAAAAAACAGACCAAAGCGGGCGAACCCATTAATACAGACCCACCCTTTTTTTAAATCACGTGATCTCCATACGAGATTAAAATGCGACGTCGAATGGGGCGTGCAAACATTTTCCTACGACAGCGGTGATTGAAAAAACGCCACAAGACAGAGCACCGGGAACGCGAGCCGTGTGCATCCACTAGGTAAGGACAGCCAGGGAATGGGTGTTCAGACTAAAATAAACGAAGCCTCCGTTACCGAGCAGAACTTTTAGTGAAACTTTTTTAATCTTTTTGCATGCAGCCACGCGTATTAAAGTACCCGGTTGCTGAACAAGAACTCCAATTAAGGAACGGGAGTGCCGTATTCCGGGTAAGATCAAATACCGGAAGCGGAATGGGTGTTTAGACTCGAATATGCTAAACTTTCCTTTCTAAATTTACTCCTTAGTAAAACTCTCATTATTTGTTTTTTGCATGCAGCCCCGTGCATTATTTTAACCAGCAGCAAGATAACAGTCCCATTTATGGATAGAAACCCAACATAATTCGGGTAAGATGAAACACGTAACTTTGACACTTGGGTGATAAGTTAAACTACGCCCCGGATTTAAGCTGACGCAATGCGCCTTTTTCCGTTTTTGCAGCAATGAACAGCACCTGAAAATTCTATAAGACCTATAACTCCAAATAAAGATCGCATTGAGCGACTGTTAAGGTATTCCCCTGTTTAAATCTTGCAGAGATTAGAACAATAATCGTTAACTATATAGGGAATCATAATATGGTGTATTTCTGTTATAAATGCAGGATTGTTTAAAGCCTCCTCCTGATGAAAAATATCCCCTTTTTTTTGAAAAAGACGAGTGTCATGATAAAAAACATCGTTCAAAATATGAAGGTGAATATAATTCTAATCTAGCACATTAGGGGATAAGTGAATAAATGTAAGTTTATACCTAATTTAATATTGCTCTAACTCATAGGTGGGGCAGGAAAGAAAAGCCAGGTGACTGTGACGGGAGCAAAATTGAGGATCATCAAACATTGGGTGACCTCTTTACGAAAATAACAATCATTCCGGTTAGTGTATTATCGCTGCCAGTGAGTATGATTGAAGTATGAATGTGGTATTTCTTGTAATAGAACGTGGATAACATGAACCAAAAGGCAAAAAGTTTTTATAGAAAGCGAAAAAGAACAAAGGTCTCTTACGTTGTAATTAGGTTTGAAAATGGATGGACATATGGCTTTAGATGTAAAGATGTGTGTTTTAACTGGGAACGTTTATGTGTAGTTATCCTGCTCTGATGTGTAGCCATTCTGTTGTTGTTTTTTAAAAAAAATTAGGACCCCGTGTGGTAGATGCTAATCTCGCAGGGTGAAAACGCAATGGAAGCAGTGTACAAAAAGAGGATCTAGACACATAAATTGGTTGTCAACCCGACATGTTATTTTGTGTTTATGTTACTTTTAAAAATTTTTTCCCATGAACGTAACTGGGTGTATAACCAACTCTGTGTAAGAGATGCTTAGTATCTAGTATCTCGCATGGCAATTATGTAAAAAACAAGGCCTCAATATTACTGAGAAACCCACAGGGATTATGAACTGTTGTTGCTGTTGTTATCGCCCTTATCGTGATTTATAAAATGAGCATAAACTTTGTGTGTAACCAAAATAGCAATGTCAAAAATAGTAATAAGTGTAAAATAGAAGAGGGTACTAATAGCCATATTTTATGTTATTTACACATTAGGTTGTCTATCAATTTGTGGAGAAAACGTATACAAACCGTCCTGAGGAAGGAAGCCCTTATCAATTCTTAAGCTTCCGAAACGCGTCGACGCCAACTCCGAAGTCATATTCGGCTTGCCAACATTCTAACTGAACGAAAGGAATATTTTTCCTCGTAGTGTTGACAAAAGAGGGCCTGAAATGACGGACTAATGACAGATTCAAGTGTCTCTTTAGATTAATTTTCTCCACGTCCACATTAGGTGGCTTTTTAACTGTGTATTCAATTGTGTTTTTTAAGTGTTCTTTTATCTTTTGATTTATCGATTAGTGTTGTATATTTTAGAATAAAGTGTACATTTTTTACTATATTTTTTATTGTATTATATTAGGTGGTTTTCCTTCTGGTGAGTGCTTTCCCGTTCCATAAAAATGAATGGTGTGAATGGTGTTTGAGAAGTTGAGCCCTGATCTATGAGCAGGAAATAGTATATCCCACTGGGAAATCTTTTGTTTTACTTTTCAACTCAAAGGTGCTCATTTTAATACCTTAGATGAAGGGCCAAGTGGACCTTGGTATCAAACCCACATTCCTTTACTGGATGCATTAGTCCATTAAGTTAGCAAACATATGCCTTTATAACAGTGTGCTAGGACACCCACGAAAATATTTTGTTACATGCTGCATTGAGTGGCTGAAAAATTAGGTCAGATTTCCATGTATATCAACATCTATCATCTGTGTCAATGAGAGGGCGTGATGTGTATGTGGTGCACCAATAATACGCCAACAGTGCTTTAGAGGTGATAACTCCCCTTCCTAATGTAGTTCTAAAATTGTAACCACCACCCCTCCAAAAAAAAAGCGAACTGCTAGTTAAGTACGAATTAGTTGTGCATTTTGTTACACTACATAATTCTGTATGGATGGAATCGAATGACACTACATATTTATGAGAGCGTGTTAAAGCTGTAATTCTGACAAGGCTTTAAATTCATGTCTTAACAGCCCCTTTCAAAACAGAGCTAATACTACCGTATGATTTTTTAATTACACTAACACATGCTTCAGATTTTGATCCTAATTACTCCTTCCTTTCCAGTGTGCTCACATTGCTGTCATCAGTAGTTCGTTTACCAGTAGAAGATGTAGTGTTTTTCCTGCTTGATCTGTAGTGTGTTGAAAGTATGCAACATTTCATTGGTGTTCCGATTCGTGTTGAAGCTTCCATGTTGCAGCACCCAGGATAATCTGCTGCATGGCTAAATATTAATAAGGTCCCTAAGGCGAGACCGATTGCATTGAACGGCACCACCCGCTCCTAGGGGTGTGTCGCCCTTAGTGGCATCCGGGGCGGGAGCCAGCAGAGACGTCCTCGGGGCAGAAACAAGACAGGGAAGAGCCAGCAAGATAGAAGGGAGGCATGACCACGTGAGCCTACCACGTGAGCCTAACGTCATCAGGAAGGCAGGGTCGACCTTCCCTCCCCCGAGGGTACAAAAGCCTCGGGGAAGGCCGAACTAATCCTCTTTGTCCTCTCTCAACAGCTCCGGCGGCAGCAGACCAGCAAAGAATTACAGTGGTGGCTGGGTTACTGCACGTGGAGGAATGGAGTGGGCCTCACAGCGTAGTCATTAGGTGAGTGTTAAGAGATGTCTGTGTCGCTGATTAGGCGAGTGCTCACCGAGCTCAAGCGGCGCTACATGTGCAGTAGTGCGAGATTCTCAGCCATAAACGATTCTTCTATTTTCCTTTTCTTCGAGGAAAAGCGCTGTAGAAGGGAATGCAGTCGCGGAGAATTTCCGGAGCAGGAGCCAAGTCAGTAATATAAGCAATGAACGTTGGAAGAAATCCACAGCGTAGCATGCAATGGCGGAAGCTTCAGGGCTAGTGCACAATGGGTATGGAATGGTGATGTATATAATGTAGTGCCCTCCTGGAGTTGCTATAAAAACGTGGATATGAAAAGTGATGTTTCCTGTAAAAGTGGTCTAGAAATGTTCCTGTATTCCGTGCTCATATTCATATGTCCGAATGCTGTTCTCTGTCCATGTTACTGTGATTGAGATTGAGACTTGAGACATGTCCAACTTGTAAGAGAAGATCTTTGAGTTAGCCCCACAGCATACGATGGGTATGGCAAACAAGGTTTTAATAGTTTGCTTTAGCCTCTTTAGGAACCAAGAGAATATGTCAACCCAATAGTACTCGAACATGTACAAGGATATGCTTTGCATTTGCACTTATGTAGCGCTTCCTATTCCTAGCTAGGCACCTACGTGCTTCCGGTGATCGCGTCACACACTACAACACACATTTTGAACAAGGCATCTCCATCCCCGTTACGCGTAAATGGTAAAATAACATATGCCAAATTCGTCAGTGTGGTTTATTTACCTGTATCATTTGCATCAAGAGCACCTCATAAGCAAGAAGCTTTATTACCAAGCGGTCCTTTACGCATTGGCGACATTGCATGTATGTTGTTTCGTGAAAGCAGCACATAAATCGTAAAGAGCTCCTCTAGTAAAACGTGTGACTCGAGCTAGATAATGAAATCTAACTATTTCCAGACCTCTTCACACATCATCAAACAGAGGGAAACGCAACGGCATCGCTGGATAACGCGCTTTAGGGCATTCATTTGGAATGCGTTTTGTACTAAGGAAATGAACGCTAATCTGGAGAGCTGAATGTTGTTTAACTGGGTGGCCATTTTAAAAGAATCGGCAGTTTAACTGGGTGGCCATTTTAAGGGAGTCAGCAGTTTAACTGGGTGGCCATTTTGAAGAGAGTCGGCAGAACACAAACAAAAACCGGACCAACAGAGAAAACCCCCAAACACCCTGGGTGTGTTCATTTTCCAACACATACTCCTCCTAAAATAACCAAGGGATAGATATTTTTGGTCATGCCGGCTCATGCTGGAAACCACAACAGAGTGGTGTTTTTAATTCAAAAGGCATTTTTCTAACATCTTCCTGTAAATATTCTCGAATGCGGGCCGTTCCAGGCTCTTGGGAAACAAGAGAGGGTTGCATTGATTGCTTTAAAACACAAGCAAGCTGATGTTTTAGCAGGCGGCAATGAGAGCTCGATTTGAAAGTATGTGAAAGACGAAGCGCGTGCAAATGCATATGTTGGTAAAAAAACTCATCATAATAACATTAATCTCAAGCCTCTATAATCCTACATCCCCGGCCAACACCACCTGCACGGTTTCATATATTGCTTTGATTTTATGTATTATATTCAGAGCTGCCAAAGCAACACTTTGTTTCTCTTCCTCCTAAAATAACCAAGGGATAAATATTTTTGGTCATGCCGGCTCATGCTGGAACCCACAACAGAGTGGCGTTTTAATTCAGAAGGCATTTTTCTGACATCTTCCTACCATGTGATGTTTCTGTAAATATTCTCAAATGTGGGCCGTTCCAGGCTGTTGGGAAACAAGAGAGGGTTGCATCGATTACTTTGAAAACACAAGCAAGCTGATGTTTTAACAGGCTGCAATGAGAGCACGATCTGAAAGTATGTGAAAGACCAAGCGCGTGCAAATGCATATGTTGGTCAAAAAACTCATCATAGTAACATTAATCTCTACCCTCTATAATCCTACATCCCCGGTCATCACCACCTGCACAGTTTCTTATATTGTTTTTATGTCTTATTATAGTCAGAGCTGCCATAGCAACGCCTTGTTTCTCTTTTCTAAAAGTCTCTTTCACCTGTCACGTTAAAGAAGAAAAGCTACCGTTGCCTCTGGCCTTCCCGTAGAAGTGGATAAGAGTTTCCTTAGTCAGGGGGAGGGATCACAGTTTTGTTTGTGACAGGCGTTCTTTCATGCCCTTGTGGTAAGCAAGGGAGGGCTTAATGCAAAAACGTTTTACTAGTGTTTTATGACAGCAGGTCTCTGGAGGTAGTAATGTGTGACAAGAAAGTAGTTTACAACATTTTGTTGTGGTGATGATGCGTTCATTGTTTTTGTGCTTTTGTGTCGTATTTTGCATTACACTATTGTAATATGAGGAGTTTTACTGTGTTTTACTGTGGTTTTGCGTTCCATTCACATTTTATGTTTTATTTGTGTTGACTTGATCCTTCGTGTATGTGACTGTGTTCTGTTCTGTTGTTTACCTTAGTGATTCAATGGAGCTAGATTTCCAGCTAAGTGCAGGATTAACCTTTAAACTTCAGGTGACAGCCAAGAGTTTGTCACTAAGGCGGCAGGGCCTCGTAACAAGTTAGTCGAAATCGGTGAGAAATTGACCACATGTAGTACATGCCATTTCCGCAGAGTGAGGTAATTGCAAAGTGTGGTATATTCCTTTTATTGCAAATGATGCATACAATGCGGATCTGGACCCTCACTTGCTGCCTAATGTTGCTGTGAGGGGGAGAGGATATCAAACGTTGGGACACCACATCGACTGCCCCGAAAGCTAGTCTTTGAAACAATATATGCATTCGTGTTGACACCCATTTCAACAACAACGTATGTATTGCAGGTTGATTTACATTTTTCCTCCCTATTCAAATTTCATATTTCAAATTTTTAATATATGAAATGTTTCCTCAACAAATCAGATTATGTTTTTATATTGTGCCCTGATGCTTTTGCACGGGTAGCCCTTCCTGGGGGGACTTAAATCCAAAGGGCTTCCATTTACAAAAATATTCCCCCAAAATTTTTAAAAAATGCCACTAGACCTTTTCTCAATATTGCAAATAATGTTTATAACTGCCATAATTATATGTTGTGTTAAAAGCTGACAATGTACCTTTGCACATTAAGTACCATAGGCCCATGACTATCCCATTCATTATAAATTGGTAAATAATCACTTAACAGGCGAAGGGAATCGATTGTTCCACAGTTTCATGTTGGGTATTGCAATTCATTATATTATTCTGTTAGATCGGACATCTTAGCGAGGTATTCCTCTAAATCTTTCGACTTCACTTCCCTATTTTGCTGAAATCATATTTGTTGGCATGAGGACAATTAATACGTGGTAAAGGTTTGTGCACTTTCTCTTTTACACAGGTAAAATTGGCATACACGCAACTGTCTCATTTTCTATACTTATTAGTTCCTATTAGGTGGTTCAACATGAACCCAGGGCCTGTTTATTAAATACTACAAGTGGGCTGCAGCACTCACTGTGCCGCTCCATGAAGTAGCATAGTAAAACATTCTCAAGCCTGCACTGCAACCTGTTGTGCAGTTTTAACCTGCTATTTATCCCCAGCAAAAATAAACCTTTTGCCTGGCATATATGGTTCCTTTTAACGCCTTTAAGTCACCCATAAGGCAGGCCCTAACCACTAATAGGGCAGGGGGCTTGGTATTTCAAACGTAGGACATATGTGATTATGTTCTATATGTCCTGACAGTGAAATGTTCCAAAAGTCCCTTTTATCACTGTTTCATGGCTCGTTTTCCAATAGACTAGCACTAGGGGCCAGATGTAGGTAGGGTTTTACCAGTCGGTAACGGCCGAATTCGGCCGTTACCGACCGGTAAAAGGATTTTGAGATGTAGGGGGCAGAATCGGTAAATTTACCGTTCGGTAAATTTACCGATCGGTAATTTTACCGAATCTGTAAATATACCGTTCGGTAAATTTACCGACCGGTATTTTTACAGATGCGGTAAAATTGATATGTAGGTGGGACTCTTATGAGTCCCACAAGGCCTAAGAAATCGGTATTTTACCATCAAATTCAATTTGATGGTGAAATACCGATTCAGGTGTGCATGCACATGTGTGCATGCACACCTGTGCCATATGACAGGCAGACCTGCCCTTAGGGCAGGTCTGCCTGTCATATGGCCCCCGACCCTTTTTTGGGGGTGCTAGAGGGTGTCAAAGTGACACCCCCTGCACCCTTGTCAAAATCGGTATTTACCGATTCGGTAAATACCGACCGGTAATGCCCCATTCATTCCTATGGGCTTCAAAGCCCATAGGAATGAATGGAGCATTACCGGTCGGTATTTACTGATTCGGTAAATACCGATTTTTACCGATTCGGTAAAATACACATCTGGATGGACCTACATGTCCACCCTTCATATTTACCGATTCTTAATTACCGAATCGGTAAAATTCGGTAATTAAGAATCGGTAAATATTTTTTACCTACATCTGGGCCTAGGTTACCTAGTCTACTTAATAACTGATAACCTCATTTTGGGAAGAGATAGATAATTTGTTTCCCACTCTTTTGAGTTGTATTGTAACCTGCCCTTTAATAGTAAAGTGGGAATTTAAGTTACAATTCTGAAAGCGTAGTATTTAGAAAGTTGGCATTTTTCTGCCTAAACAAATGTGCCTTTCTGGAAGTGTCCATGTCACATGACTGTGAATGGTTTTCTTGTTGACTCCCTATCACACTCACTTGCTCACTCATTCGAAGAACCAAACAAGGGAAATTTGACAATCAGTGGAGACCTATTACATTTAATTAAAAAGCTGATATATTATGTATGTCAGGACTGTCCATTCTTTAATGCAATCCCTACACTAGGAGGATCAACGTTGCCAGACAATACATGTTTGCTCCTAGTATATATTCTGGACGTAATGTTCATTCTAATTTTCTCTCATAACTCCGGAATTTGGCAAGCATAATATGTTGGAACCTTGCATAGCTATGTCATTATCATGAATAATTTGTGTTAATTTGCCATTTTATCAGAGCAGTCCGTGAATGTGTACAAATATAGACAAAGACCACCTGAAAAAAATATTCAGTATATATTCCGATGTTGTTGGAATATACTCAGTGTGTTAAAATACCCCTCACACACCAAAAGGGCCCTTGGTGTCATGCTTCATCATCGGGGTCTTCCCGCCCCCGCTGCGGGACGGGGCAGTGCTGCGACAAGCGGCTACGCCGGAGCACCTTTTTATTGTGAGTGCTATGTGAGTGATAATGGAGTGAGTGTCAGTGGGGTCAGGAGTGATAAACAGTGAAATTAAAAGATACCTGGCCTGGTGTTTAGAAAAAATTATTTAATAGGCACTGGCTGGTATCATTAAAAGGGGTGAGGCGGAGGGCAAGAACGGGTTACTAGTCTTGCTCTCCTGTGTGGGTCAACATGTTTCGGGGCGACATGCCCCTTCGTCAGGACCGGGTATATAGATCCCCCTGTCACTCACTAATGCGCTCCCACAGATAGAGAGTGTTATGTTTGATCAATGTGTATAGATAGACTTTATAGATACACGTGAAAAAGCTAGGTCAGTAATACTGATGATATAAGCCTGAAAGGATAAGAACACAGGATTTAGAAAGAGCGCGGATCCCAATGCGCTTTACTAGTGAGTACCTGTAAGGAAAGAAAATACAAAAAAGGGAAAGAAACACACTTATAGGCTGTTACATGGCACGCCAAAGATTTCTTGGGGGGACCAGGTTTGCCGAAATGGAAAGAAAAAATATTTTAAAAAAAAAAAGGGGAAAAATACATTCATGGGCTTTTGCATGGCCAGCCAAGGATTTCAAGGGGGGGCCAGGTTGCAAAAATTGGTGATAATGGGAAGGAATAGACACACATGTATACACACACAACAATCTAGAGCATCAGAAACTAGCAGTAAGATGCCTATTCAACTTAGATACATACTTTTTGAATGAGGAGACAATGCCCCATGAGCCAAGCTGGGCGAAGGGTAAAGAGGGTCCAACTGTGGGAAGGAATGGAGAAAAGGCAGAGATAGTATCGCCAGGACCTAGATTAGCTACTTACACTAAATAGATTAGAGTAGTGTATTCCAGGTCAGGTCTATCGGCTGTGCCGTACTTACTCAACCCCCACACCTCAGTGCTTCCTCCTTCGTCAGTGGCTTCCGTGGTAATGGTAAGCCTGGGCGGGGTGGGTCTTTTTATAGTCTGGCAGAGGCTTGTTGATTGAGCCCTGATTGATTAACTCGATACCGATGTGAGCGTTCGGTCGAGTAGTTAGGGCTGGTGACCAAAGCGGCCATTGTTAAATGTCCGAGGTCGGCTGGGCGGAGGTAGGTTTCTAGGGATAATTGCAAGGATCTGTATCTCTTGTTCCCATGTTAGGTAGCGGTAGGTACAGGGTGTCGATAAATGGGTAGGATACACCCTTGGTCCGCGCAGATGAGTGTATCGGCGTCTGTGCCGACAGGGGCGCATGCGCGGTGATGCTCAGTGTTGAGTATTCACTCGGCGCATGCGCGGTGGTGCTTCGTTTAGAGTCTGTCTCCGCGCATGCGCGAGAGAGAGGCGTTCCTTCGCGCTGCTCGATCTGGATCCATGGGAGATCCCTGGTATTGTTCACAAGCAGGGGGAATGGGACCTCTGGGCTGCTTAAGAAAAAGCCACATTAAAGGCAAACTAAGCTCTTGTTATTATTCTAGTAGAACAAGGGGAAAATATCTGTATTTATGTCTATGCAGGCGTTATTCTACAAAAGTTAAAATACATATTTTCAAATCATGTTCCACTGTGCCAGTCTACAGGTTTTTAAGTTGGTTGGAAACTGGAGCCGCTCTTATTTTGATAGCAGCTGTTCAGAGGGAATATCTCTGATTTCTCGTTTTTGCAGACGTTATAGCACACAATAAAGAAAAAAATATACATATTTACAAGTCATGTTGACCTGCACCAGCTCGCAGGTTACTGAGATTGCTGGAAGGAGAAAATGGTGTTGTGTTTTAAATTGACACTGTATTCAAGTCCCGAACTGTGACCAGGCGTTTACTTGGTACCTGGTTGGATCATGCCTTAAATTGCGACCACGGAATATCATCATTTAATCCTGTAAGGTGGGTGCCCAAGCGGTAGACCCAACGTTGCTCTTTCGCAAGAAGGTCCTTGTCACTCCCGTAGGCTTCTATGACTGTCCATTTCAGGTCTTCAACACTGTGACCCATTGTGGCATAGTGAGTGGCCATTCTTGTGGTAGTTCTTTTGCAACGTACGTTGCTGCGATGTTCGCTCATTCGTATTTTGACCGGCCTAGTGGTCATGCCAATATACTCTTTCTTGCACGGGCAAGTGATCAGATAGACCAAGTTCCGGCTGTTGCAGTTAGTAAAGGAACGTTGTTCCCATGTAGACTGGTTGGAAAAAGTTATATTCCGACTTTTTCTTGTGTACTGACAAGATGTGTGCCAGGCGAGGTAAGAACCTGAAGGATCTGCTGGTCCACACGAGACCGAAACAACTCACTAACGAGGGACCCTCAACTATCTCAACTATTGGAGGGCACCACCCGTGTGGCTCATGCACATCTTGTCAGTACACAAGAAAAAGTCGGAATATAACTTTTTCCAACCAGTCTACATGGGAACAACGTTCCTTTACTAACTGCAACAGCCGGAACTTGGTCTATCTGATCACTTGCCCGTGCAAGAAAGAGTATATTGGCATGACCACTAGGCCGGTCAAAATACGAATGAGCGAACATCGCAGCAACGTACGTTGCAAAAGAACTACCACAAGAATGGCCACTCACTATGCCACAATGGGTCACAGTGTTGAAGACCTGAAATGGACAGTCATAGAAGCCTACGGGAGTGACAAGGACCTTCTTGCGAAAGAGCAACGTTGGGTCTACCGCTTGGGCACCCACCTTACAGGATTAAATGATGATATTCCGTGGTCGCAATTTAAGGCATGATCCAACCAGGTACCAAGTAAACGCCTGGTCACAGTTCGGGACTTGAATACAGTGTCAATTTAAAACACAACACCATTTTCTCCTTCCAGCAATCTCAGTAACCTGCGAGCTGGTGCAGGTCAACATGACTTGTAAATATGTATATTTTTTTCTTTATTGTGTGCTATAACGTCTGCAAAAATGAGAAATCAGAGATATTCCCTCTGAACAGCTGCTATCAAAATAAGAGCGGCTCCAGTTTCCAACCAACTTAAAAACCTGTAGACTGGCACAGTGGAACATGATTTGAAAATATGTATTTTAACTTTTGTAGAATAACGCCTGCATAGACATAAATACAGATATTTTCCCCTTGTTCTACTAGAATAATAACAAGAGCTTAGTTTGCCTTTAATGTGGCTTTTTCTTAAGCAGCCCAGAGGTCCCATTCCCCCTGCTTGTGAATAATACCAGGGATCTCCCATGGATCCAGATCGAGCAGCGCGAAGGAACGCCTCTCTCTCGCGCATGCGCGGAGACAGACTCTAAACGAAGCACCACCGCGCATGCGCCGAGTGAATACTCAACACTGAGCATCACCGCGCATGCGCCCCTGTCGGCACAGACGCCGATACACTCATCTGCGCGGACCAAGGGTGTATCCTACCCATTTATCGACACCCTGTACCTACCGCTACCTAACATGGGAACAAGAGATACAGATCCTTGCAATTATCCCTAGAAACCTACCTCCGCCCAGCCGACCTCGGACATTTAACAATGGCCGCTTTGGTCACCAGCCCTAACTACTCGACCGAACGCTCACATCGGTATCGAGTTAATCAATCAGGGCTCAATCAACAAGCCTCTGCCAGACTATAAAAAGACCCACCCCGCCCAGGCTTACCATTACCACGGAAGCCACTGACGAAGGAGGAAGCACTGAGGTGTGGGGGTTGAGTAAGTACGGCACAGCCGATAGACCTGACCTGGAATACACTACTCTAATCTATTTAGTGTAAGTAGCTAATCTAGGTCCTGGCGATACTATCTCTGCCTTTTCTCCATTCCTTCCCACAGTTGGACCCTCTTTACCCTTCGCCCAGCTTGGCTCATGGGGCATTGTCTCCTCATTCAAAAAGTATGTATCTAAGTTGAATAGGCATCTTACTGCTAGTTTCTGATGCTCTAGATTGTTGTGTGTGTATACATGTGTGTCTATTCCTTCCCATTATCACCAATTTTTGCAACCTGGCCCCCCCTTGAAATCCTTGGCTGGCCATGCAAAAGCCCATGAATGTATTTTTCCCCTTTTTTTAAATATTTTTTCTTTCCATTTCGGCAAACCTGGTCCCCCCAAGAAATCTTTGGCGTGCCATGTAACAGCCTATAAGTGTGTTTCTTTCCCTTTTTTGTATTTTCTTTCCTTACAGGTACTCACTAGTAAAGCGCATTGGGATCCGCGCTCTTTCTAAATCCTGTGTTCTTATCCTTTCAGGCTTATATCATCAGTATTACTGACCTAGCTTTTTCACGTGTATCTATAAAGTCTATCTATACACATTGATCAAACATAACACTCTCTATCTGTGGGAGCGCATTAGTGAGTGACAGGGGGATCTATATACCCGGTCCTGACGAAGGGGCATGTCGCCCCGAAACATGTTGACCCACACAGGAGAGCAAGACTAGTAACCCGTTCTTGCCCTCCGCCTCACCCCTTTTAATGATACCAGCCAGTGCCTATTAAATAATTTTTTCTAAACACCAGGCCAGGTATCTTTTAATTTCACTGTTTATCACTCCTGACCCCACTGACACTCACTCCATTATCACTCACATAGCACTCACAATAAAAAGGTGCTCCGGCGTAGCCGCTTGTCGCAGCACTGCCCCGTCCCGCAGCGGGGGCGGGAAGACCCCGATGATGAAGCATGACACCAAGGGCCCTTTTGGTGTGTGAGGGGTATTTTAACACACTGAGTATATTCCAACAACATCGGAATATATACTGAATATTTTTTTCAGGTGGTCTTTGTTGATTATTCATGCTTTCATAAGAGGAGGATTAGCCCACCGAGGTGCCGAGTTGCACCACCTCTTCACTCCCTTTTTTGATATTCCTTTTTCTTTGTGTACAAATATAGCCTGTGAATCAGTGTTCCAGTTTGTAGGTTCATCTAATGCGTTCACATTTCCCATTGTAAGGGTATGAAGTTTGAATTCATTTTATATATGAAGACGTCTTTAATGTGACCGCCTGCAGTTATTAAGGGTCATATGTTACATATACTGCAATACTTCCCTAGCTAAGATTAGGCTCCGTCAGCCGCGGGGAATACTTCGTATTATTTATTCTCTGCATCATCTTTCCTCGGGCTTTGCGTTGTCAGGCATCATATTTGACAATGGAATAAAGTAGCCTTCAAGAACATAGAATCTCCAGATGCTTCACAGGCTGGCAATCGTCAATGTGTATTTTATTCTGAGGATCATTGATGCCAGGTAGCTTGACAAGGAATGCATGTCACTACAAGTAATTGCAGTCAGCCTGGAAGTTAATTTATTAACTGTCTACCTTCTACGGTAGGATGGGCAGCCACAGGTCAGCTGGATAAAAAGGGTTGAAAAGCAACAAGTGAGGAAAGCCACCCTGGAAATGAAGGGAGGATTCCAAGGTGCCAGAGGTGGGTTTCTTGGGTTAGTCCCATTCAGCTCACTATGGTGCAGTTGTCTTGATCAGGCCCCAACATAAGCATCATGATAGATGGTGTGTTACCGATGGGGGGCCCAGCGTGCCATCAGCTGTGAATTGACAGGCAGGGGTAAGAGCGGAGGCTGATCCGCAGGCACCAGAGTACCCGGTCATACATGAACAGGGGAGTGGTGCTGAGGTGGCACCCAGCAGTGAAGTCTGTTAGGTCGGGGGGAGGGCGAGCGCGCCAGTAAGCTACTCGCCCTGTGGCGGGGTCCCAGGCAAGAAAACGGTGTGGACTTCCCTTTTTGGTATGACTTGGAAAGGGCAAGCAGTCATTGTGGGGCTCTGGACTGGCGGAAGAGGGGGGACTGACCTGCTGGTGGTCCTGACCACTCCTGCCCTACCCAAGATGCCGTGTATGTTTATAAACATTGGAAGGGATATACCCCGGTATGGTTGTCACAAGTAGTGGCAAATTATTTACCTGTGGCTCTATTGACCGGAGGGCGGTCAACTTAAGGAGAGCAGGCTATCTTGGTTGTGGCCTGATGGCACAGCCCGAAGGACAAGCAAAAGGCCCCTTGGAGAGCGGGGCGTAAATATAATGACAATGTATAACTTCGAGATCATTTTAATGTTGTGGTGTTGATAAGCAAGTATTTTAAAGATTTACCTTAATCAAGATGTATGAAGGATTAATGACACTGCTTGAAGTTTAATAAAAGACTACGCGGTGAACGACAACAATCTGCTTCATGTCTTTTATGGGGGAGGGCGAAAAAAGCAATTGCCTTGCTTCATCTCTCCCTAAAATAGTATTTTTCCTATACATTTTTAACTTTGTCCACATTTCTCTTCCATCATTCTTGTAAACTCTTTTATATAACACTAAATACAAGAGTGTTGCCAATTTCTATAAGTAATAATTTGATCAACTGCACAAGGATAAAAGATTGAGGTGGCCAATCAGAAATGTGTACTCATGACCTATAGGACATATAAGAAGAATAAGCCTAATGTGTTAAGTCATTTTTTCAAGGAACATGTCATCATGTAAGAACAAACCAGACAAATGAAAAGGAGCATACAGTCAAAACAGCTTAATTCATAGCATTAGGAGAAATTACAAAATGATGCAATATTGGAATGTGTCCATAATCAAGTTCAAGAAAATTCCTCTGGAGTCTTGCACATATGTTAAAATCCACCTTTATTGAAGTATTTGGTTCAACACATTTGCACATCAGCTCACCCAATGCGGTTTGTCCCTTAGGACTTCATTAGGGTTGGAAAAATCAAAATCCCTTATCTTTTGTAGTGTAAAATGTCATCAAAGAAACCGGATCCGGAAAAGTTCAATCATGAGTGTTGGGTGGGTAAGTAGCTCCAATTGTATCTCCTTCTTATGTACCAGGCGATAGACTTTTATTTGGGACCTTGACATAAAAGGAGATAAGATGTAAATGTAATGTAAATGCTTAAACTAACTAGAAATCCATCAGGTATGCTATTCTCCTTGTAGGAAGGATCCTCTGAGTTTTGTGCCTAACTTTTGCAGAGCCTTCCGCACATCGTGGTTCCGTAGACTGTAAATCATTGGATTTAGAAAGGGTGTAATGGCACAGTAGAAAACCGATATTACTTTGTCCATGTGGAAGGAGTAGCTAGATGCTGGTCGTAGGTACATGAAGATAACCGTCCCATAGAAGATGACCACCACAGTCAGGTGAGAAGCACAGGTGGAGAAGGCCTTCTGGCGCCCTGCTTTGGATGGTATCCTCATGATGGTCTTCCCGATGTTGAAATAAGACACTGTGGTGAGTAGGAGGGAGCACAGCACTACAGAGTAAGAAAGAAAGTAGAAGGTAATCTCACTTGGGGATTTGTCTGAGCATGCCAGGGTTAGAAGTGGGGCAAAATCACAAAAGAAGTGGTCAATCCTGTTGTCGGCACAAAAGATCAGTCTGGAGGTTGGTATGGTGAACAGCCACCCAGTCATAAATCCTCCGAGCCAAGATGCTCCAGCTAGCTGACCACATACCCTCTCGTTCATGATAGCTGGGTACCGCAGAGGGTTACAGATTGCCACATAGCGGTCTAAGGCCATGACAGCCAGGATAAAGAATTCAGTAGCTCCCAAGCAGAAGAAAAAGCATGACTGTGTAATGCAGCCTTGATAAGAAATGCGTTTTCTTTTTGTCAATAAGCCAGAAAGCATAGTGGGTACAGTGGCTGTGATGTACCAGATTTCTAAAAATGCAAAGTTACTCAGGAAAAAGTACATGGGGGTGTGGAGATTGTAGTCCAGTCTTGCAATGATAATGATAATTGTGTTAGAAGTGACTGTGAGGATGTAGATAAGCAAAAATAGAACGAAGTACATAATCTGCAGCTCACGTAGGCTGGTGAGTCCAATTAGTATGAAGTCAGTCACTAGGGTTTGGTTGGTACCTTTCATGCTTATCTAGAGAGAAAGGCAATTAAAGAGTCACAAAAGTAAAACAGAATGAAAACAAAGAAAAAGGAAAAAACTAAAAGCTAGAGCAAAAGAGACAAGCATTTGCAATACAATCAGTCTCACATTCATGTGAATTTGAGATATTGGCATTGTAAATGCCAATGCCTTTTATTGATGTTTTGGGTTTTAAAACATAAATAAAAGGTGCTGCCATTTACATTACTAATAGCTTAAACTTTTGCAAATGTGAGACCTATTGCATTGCAATAAAGGGCCTTCTCGACCGCTTGTTAGATTTTAAATATCAGAGGAAGAGACCGGCCTGCAACTTCTTCAAAGTAGTGTTAAATAGTACAGTGAAGAAGATGTGTAAGTGTTGTAAAATACAAAGGCACAAAGTGTGAAGTGAGAGTTACATATGACATGAGCTATAAACACTAACAAAGCGCTCCAACATCTTTCGCTCTGTGATTACACTGTCGCAGCTCAGGAGTAGGAGCGGGAGGGCTAATTCCTGCCCTCTCTATGATTTGAGTGCACAGTGTGGCAGTGCGTAATGTTATCGCTATCTTTGGCCTAATAAAAAACACTCCAGCTGTAGTAGAGCCCTGGCTTCACCTCCTGGTGTATGGCGGTCTGTGCTTCATGACGGGCATGGAGGGAGGGATGGTCTCGGCTGCAGCTGTGGCTGCGGACAGTGCCTCAGCTATTACTAGTGATCGAGAGGCACTGAGGTGGTGGTATTGGTATTTGTGGTGGTGGTATTGGTGGTGGTGGTGGTATTGGTGGTGCTGGGATTGGTGGTATTGGTGGTGGTGGTGATGGTGGCGGTATCAGTGGTGGTCATGGTGGCATTGATGGTATTGGTGGAGGTGGTGGTATTGGTGGTGGTGGTGGTGGTGGTAGTGGTATTGGTGGTGGTGGTACTGGTATTGGTGGTGATGGTATTGCTGATGGCTGTATTTGTATTGGTGTTATTGATGGTGGTGGTATCAGTATTGGAGGTGGTGGTACTGGTATTAGTGGTGGTGGTATTGCAATTGGTGGTGGTGGTATTGGTGGTGGTGGTGGTGGTGGTGGTGGTATTGGTTGTGGTGATATTGGTATTGGTGATGGTCTTGGTATTGGTGGTGATATTGGTATTTATACTGGTGGTGGTGGTGGTATTATTGGTGGTGTTGGTATTAGTGTTGGGGGTGATGGAATTGGTGGTGGTGGTGGTGGTATTGGTGGTGGTAGTGATTGGTAGTCGTGGTGGTATTGGTGGTGGTGGTATTAGTGGGATTTGTTGTGGTGGTATTGATGGTGGTGATAATAGTGGTGATGGTGGTATTGATGGTATTGGTGGTACTACTGGTGGTGGTAGTATTGGTATTGGTGGTGAGTGGTATTGGAGGTGGTCATCCTGGTGGTATTGGTGTTGGCGGTATTAGTTGTTTTGGTGGGATTGGTTGTGGTGGTAGTATTGTGGTAGTGGTATTGATGGTGGTATTGTTGGGGGTGGAGGTGGTTGTATTGTTGGTGGTGGACATTGTGGTATTGATTGTGGTGGTGGTATATGCGGTGGTGGTATTGGTGGTGTTGATATTGGTGGTGGTGGTGGTAGTGGTATTGGTGGTAATATTGGTGGTGGTATTGGTGGTGGTGGTATTGGTATTGGTGGTGGTTGTGGTATTGTTGGTGGTGGTATTAGTGGTGGTATTGCTGGTGGTATTGATGGTGGTGGTATTGGTGGTGGTATTGGTGGTGTATTTGTAGTTGTATTGGTGGTTGCATTGGTGGTGGTATTGGTTGTATTGGTGTGGGATTGGTTGTATTGGTGGTATTGGTGGTGGTGGTGGCATTTGTATTGGTGGTGGTGGTATTAGTGGTGGTGGTAGTATTGGTGTTGGTGGTATTGGTGGTAGTGGTATTGACGGTGGTTGTATTCATGGAGGTGGTGGTATCATTGGTGGTGGTGGTATTGGTGGTGTTGGTGGTGGTGGTATTGGTGGTGGTGGTATTGGTATTGGTGGTGGTATTGGTGGTTGTATTGGGATTGGTATTGGTACTGGTGGTGGTGGTATTATTGGTGGTGGTGGTATTGGTGGTGGCGGTGGTGGTGACATTGGTGGGGGTGATATTGGTAGTGCTGGTATTTGTGGTATTGGTGGTATTGGTATTAATGGTGGTAGTGGTAGTGATGGTGGTATTGTTGGCGGTAGCAGTAGTGGAGATATTGTTGGTGGTATTGGTGGGGGTGGTATTGGTGGAATTGGTGGTAGTGGTATTGTCGGTGGTGGTATTGGTGGTGGTATTGATCATAGTGCCTGTGGTATATGTGGGGGTGGTTTTGGTGGTGGTGGTGATGATATTGGTGGTGATGATATTGGTGGTGGTGCTATTGTTGGTGGTGGTATTGGTGGTGGTATTGGTGGTATTGGTGGTGGCAGAGGTGGTTGTATTAATCATGGTAGTGGTGGTATTGGTGGTGGTGGTATTGATGGTGGTGGTGGAATTGGTGGTAGTGGTATTGGGGGTGGTGGTATTGGTGGTGGTGGAGGTTGTGGTATTGATTATGGTGGTGGTGGTGTATGTGGTGGTGGTATTGGTGGTGGTGTGGTGATGGTATTGGTGATGGTGCTATTGGTGGGGGTGGTATTGGTAGTGGTGGTGTATTGGTAGTGGTATTGGTGGTTGTATTGGTGGTATTGGTGGTGGCGGTGGTGGTGGTATCGGTGTTGGTGGTATTGGTGGTTTTAGTGGTGGGGGTGTTTGTGGTGGTGGTATTGGTGGTGGTTGTATTGGTGGTTGTGGTATTGGTGGTAGTGGTATTTGTGGCGGTATTGGTGGGGGTGGAGATGGTGGTATTGGAGGTTGTGGATGTGCTGGTATTGATTGTGGTGGTGGTGGTGGTATTGGTGGTAGTTGTATTGGTGGTGGTGATAGTGGTATTGAAGGTGGTGTTCATGGTGGTGGTGATAGTGTAATTGGTGGTGGTAGTAGTGGTATTGGTGGTGGTGTTGATGGTGGTATTGGTGGTGGTGGTGGGATTGGTGGTGGTAGTGGTGGTAGTATTGGTGGTGATATTGGTGGTGGGATTGGTTGTGGTGGTGTATTGGTAGTGGTATTGGTGGTTTTATTGGTGGTATTGGTGGACTGGTATTTGTATTGGTGGTGGTGGTATTGGTGTTGGTGGTATTGGTGGTAGTATTGGTGGTGGTGGTTTTAGTGCTGGTAGTGGTTGTAGTATTGGTATTGGTGGTGGTGGTATTGGTGGTGACATTGATGGTACCGATGGCATTGGTGATATTGGTGGTGGTATTGGTGGTGATATTGGTATTGGTACTAGTGGTGGTGGTATTATTGGTGGTATTGGTGGTAATACTGGTGGTGGTGGTATTTGTATTGGTGGTGGTGTATCGATATTGGTGGTGGTAGGATTGATGGTGGTCGTGCTGGAAGGATTTGTGGTGGTATTTGTATTGGTGGTGGTATAGGTATTGATGGTGGTGGTGGTGGGATTGGTTGTAGTGGTGGTATTGGTGGTAGTGGTACTGGTGGTGGTGGAATTGGTGGTAGTGGTATTGGTGGTGGTAGTATTGGTGGTGGGGGTATTGGTGGGGGTGGAGATGGCGGTATTGGGTGTGTTGAAAGTGGTGGTATTGATTGTGGTGGTGGTATTGGTGGTGGTGGTGGTGGTGGTAGTGGTATTGGTGGTGGAGGTTGTAGTGGTATTGGTGGTGGTAGTTGTGTTGGTGGTGGTATTGGTGGTGGTGGTGGTGGTATTGGTGGTGGCGGTATAGGTGGTGGTAGTGGTAGTAGTATTGGTGGTGGTATTGGTGGTATTGGTATTGGTGGAGGTGGTATTGGTGGTGATGGTGTATTGATAGTGGTATTGTTGGTTGTACTAGTGGTGGTATTGGTTGTATTGGTGGTATTGGTGGTGGTGGTGGTGGTATTTGTATTTGTGGTGGTGGTATTGGTGATGGTATTTATGATGGTAGTGTTGGTGGTGGTGTTGGTGTTGGTTTTAGTGGTGGTGGTGGTATTGGTATTGGTATTGGTCGTGGTATTATTGGTGGTTGTGGTATTGGTGGTGGTGGTATTAGTTGTGGTGGTATTGGTATTTGTGGTGATATTGATATTGGTACTGGTGGTGGTGATATTATAGGTGGTGGTAGTATTGGTGGTGGTTGTGGTATTAGTGGTGGTGATATTGCTGGTGGTGCTATTGGTGGTAAAGGTGGTGGTGGTGGTATTGGCAGTGGTGGTATTGGTGGTGGTAATGGTGGTGGTAGTGGTGGTGGTGGTATTGGTGGTGGTGGTGGTATTGGTGTTGGTGGTATTAGCGGTATTGGTGTTGGTGGTATTAGTGGTGGTATTGGTGGTGTTGGTGGTGCTTGTATTGGTGGTGGTCGTACCGGTGTTATTGGTGGTGGTACAGGTATTGGCGGTTATGGTACATCTATTGGTGGTGGTGGTATTGGTATTGGTGGCGGTATTGATGTGGGTGGAGAGGGCGGTATTGATCGTGGTTGTGTTGGTATATGTGGTGGGGGTATTGGTGGTGGTGGTAGTGATATAGGTGGTGGTGGTAGTGGTAGTGATTGTGGTATTGGTGGTGATGGTGGTGTTGGTATTGTTGGTAGATGTGGTGGTAGTATTGGTGGTGGTATTAGTGTTGGTATTGGTGGAGGAGGTATTGATGGTGGCGGTATTGGTAGAGTTGGTATTGATGGTGGCGGTATTCGTAGAGTTGGTATTGGTGGTAGTGGTATTGGTGGTGGTGGTGTTGATACTAGTGGTATTGGTGGTGGTATTGGTGGTGTTGGTGGTGGTGTTGGTGGTTGTGTTGGTGGTGGTATTGGTGGTGGTGGTGGTATTGGTGGTGGTATTGGTGATGGTATTGATGGTGTGGTATTGGTGGTGGTGGTGGTATAGGTGGTGGTGGTATTGGTGGTAGTGGTATTGGTGGTGGTATTGGTGTTCCTGGTGGTGTTGTTTGTGGTGTTGGTGGTTTTTGTGGTGGTGATATTGGTGATGTTGGTGATGTTGGTGGTGTTGGTGGTACTGGTGGTGGTTGTGGTATTGGTGGTGGTGATTGTATTGGTGTTTATGGTGGCGGTGTTGATGGTGTTGGTATTGGTGGTGGTGGTTTTGGTGATGGTGGTGGTATTGGTGATCATATTTGTGGTATTGGCGGTGGTGGTGATATTGGCAGTGGTATTGGTGGTTGCATTGGTGCTCTTGATGGTGGTGGTATTGGTGGAGGTGGTTGCATTGATGGTGGTGGTATTGTAGGTGGTGGTATTGGTGGTGGTGGTATTGTTAGTAAAACAGACTTTTTAAAACAACCTATCAGGGGGCTTTAGTACAGATGACATGTAACACAGATGTGCTGTTGTCAGCTTCAGCCCATTAGCACAGGATTTTGTGCTGCCTGGAATTCACATGACTTAATTCACTAACCATTTCTAAATCCATTTTACTTGGAGAGGGGGTTGAAACCGACACCAGATAATGCCAGATTAAAGGGATTGAAGGCAGGCGCCCATGTTACGGGGCAGCTGTGCTGCTTCAAAAACACAAGCAGTTTCAGTTTCAGCTGAAGCAGCGCATGTCCGGCCTGCAGTAAGAGAAACTCAATAAAGTAAATAGTGCTTACAGACTAAATAACAGGTCCTGTGTAACAACTGAAGTAAAAGAGCCAATCACAATAGGAGGGTACAAATGAAGACAAGGTCGTACTAAGGAGGGACTAACAAGCCTATTAATGAATCTGAAGAAAGCATTTACGAAAGACAATGACACAAGCCACTGAAAAATATGGGAAGAGAGAGGGCGTGGTTTCTTTCCCATACTCTAATACAGCAGTCTCGCAGAGCGACCAGTGCAAGTGTGCTGCCACCAGGCTTTACCTAAAAAGTACAATGTAAAAGAACAACCACCTCTTTTCATCAACTCAGAAGTAACCTCCACCATGGGATCACCTATTAGGATGAGATCAGGAAGAGATGTAGCAAGAAGTTGCCCCAAACATCTTCATTCCAAACGGTTAAAAACAAACTCAGCAATCAGCCCATCCCACTGTGTAATACATAGAAACCAAAGTAACAGGTGTGATCCTAAAATCTGTAGTCCCTACCACAATCCTTTCGTCAACCCATACCACCTTGTAATCCACAGGAAGTGACATTGTAGAAACTGACATAGGTGGTCATAGCTCATTTTGGATCCCAGGGCATAAATATAAGGAGGTATTGACACAGTTGTATTAAAAAAACAGCCCTCACTAGAAGATTCAAAATCTGCCACCACTGTGAAGAGATACATTACTAGGCCTAAAGGCCCTCCCTTGTGATAATATTTATTTTAATGGTAATTATTACTACACATGGAAAACTCTGACCCTGCCATGGGGAAAGGACTGTCAGCACATGCACATCAGACGACTAATACAAATGCTGTTTAAAAAAGAATGACAGTTCCTGCACCAAAAGCAAAGGGATTTGTGTGAAAGTGTTAATTTGAATATTTTAAAAACACTAGGTGTTTCTTCTCCAGCCAGTGAAAGGTGTGTAGCCACTGTTGTAAATGCCTGCCAAACATGCAATTGTTATACACGTTGTAACAGACATTAAATCAGCCACTCTCATCGGCATGTCCATGAGTGTGTACAAGCATCATACTTCTCAAGAACTATCCGCTGTATAGATTTTTTGTCAGGACTTCACCAAGTTTAATCATTGTTATACCTGCCTCATAAATTGTTTTGACAAAGTTGTGCACTAAGATGTGGTTCAGATCTTGTAAAATACATTTAGAGAGATCCGATATACATTTAAACTTTGCATAAAACTAGACTGAATAAAGGGTGAATGGTCGACTTTTATTACAAGGCTATTCAAAAGAGGTATAGAAAAATGCATGTGTCGTGTTTTATGTAATGTAAAACATGCCCAAACAGGAGCTGTTTATCTCCCCATATACTAGGAGCCCTTGTGGTTGTAAAGGAATTCTTGAAGAAAGAACAGCTAAAATACATATGGAAACTGTCTAAAACCCTTTTTTTTGGGGTTTTTTCAAATCGTTTTTATTGAGAATTATTGGAAAGAAAAAGAAAGAGAAAACAATACAATAAAGCTTCAATTACATAAATTGATTCAAACATGCCATTAAGTGACACCTACGCGAAACTAAAAGAAAAATAAAGACAAGAAGATCAGGTACATGACATCCAAGCTATCAGAAACATGGTATATACAGTGTGACCAGGTGCAGGACTATATAAACAAAGGACCATTCATGAATAAAATACAGCATTAAATGTTACGTCACGGGGGGGTCATAGTAAACAGACGATATATCTAGAGATTTCCATAACTTCTTATTGGAAGGCTTCCATGTAGCAGATTGCAACGCCGGATTGTCTGCTCCTCTCAGGTAGGAAAGCCATTCCTGCCAGATTTTAAAATTGACCTCCGATGAGCTTTTCCATTTACATAAGATAATCTTGCATGCCAGTGTTAGCATCAGATCCAGAAGTTGGCGGTCATGAGTAGCTGTGGATCTAGGGCCAGATATAGGTCGGTCGGTAACGGACGAAAATCGGTATTTTCGGCCGTTACCGACCGGTATATGGGTGACAGGTATGTAGGGGGCATTATTTTAACGAATCGGTAAAATTACCGATTCGGTAATTTTACCGATTCGGTAAAATAAAAAAATCGGTAAATTTACCGATTCTGAGGCACCGAGATGTAGTGGGACTCTTCAGAGTCCCAGAGGCCTTACAGAATCGGTATTTTACCATCAAATCCAATTTGATGGTAAAATACCGATTCCGGTGTGCATGCACATGTGTGCATGCACACCTATGCCATGTGACAGGCAGACCTGCCCTTAGGGCATGTATGCCTGCCACATGGCACCCGAGCCTGTTTTGGGGGTGCCAGAGGGTGTCAAAGTGACACCCCCTGCACCCTTGTGCAAATCGGTATTTACCGATTCGGTAAATACCGAATCGGTAATGCCCATTCATTCCTATGGGCTTCAAAGCCCATAGGAATGAATGGGCATTACCGATTCGGTATTTACCGAATCGGTAAATACCGAATTCTTCAGAAACGGTATTCCAGCCCATCTGGAATACCTACATATCCACCCCTTAGATTTACCGATTTTTAATTACCGAATCGGTAAAATTCGGTAATTAAAAATCGGTAAATCTATTTTACCTACATCTGGGCCCTAGTGCTCCTAGTATAACATAGATAAAGTCAGTTACGGGGTTAATGTTAAAGATTTGGTGAATACAATCAAAGACCTTCCCCCAGAATGTCTGCAGTATAGGGCAGTAAAAAAGCATATGGGCAAGATCTCCGGTCGCTGTCTGGCAATTCCAGCAAGTGGGTGTATCTCTCAGGTGGCACTTAAATAGCCTATGTGGAGTCCAGAACGTTCTGTTCAGCAGCATATATTTTGTCTGGCAGAAAATTGGGGACACTTTATTGGATAAGGCGGTTTTATGTATCATATCCCAGTCTAGCATTACTCCCGTTGAGTTAGGTTCCGATTCCCATTTGCCTTCAGCCATTCTGTGGAATTTCTTTGGCAGAGGGAGGAGTAGCTTATAGACTTTAGACACGAAGTGGCCAGCATAAATGAGATGTGGTAGGTGTGTCACAAGCCAAGGTGTGTCAGTGGTAAGGTTACGCTTTGAAATGATGGATTTCAATTTCAGAAACTGATCAAACTCTATGGGGGGCAGGTTATATGTCATCTGTAATTTCGAGAAAGGAATGGGTTGTGCTCCCTCATAGAGGTCCTTGGCCATGTTAATGCCCTTTTCAGCCCATGAGTTCCAAAAGAGGGTTTTGCCGTCTAGTTTGAACATGGGGTTTCTCCAAAGTTACATAAAAGTGTTTTTTTTTATAGTGGAGTTAGTTTTATGGGATTGGTCGAGCCTTAGCAGGGCTCGTCTGGTATTCAGCAGGATGTATTTGGAATGAGGTAAGTGTGTTAAGTCCATAGTAAGGAGGGTTGGTAGGGGTGCATGTGCGATGATAGATTTTTCAATGGTTAACCACACTGGGACATAGGATGGAGAGTCCACCAGCCAGAAAGCTCCCTGTTTACAGAGGAAAGCTGTCTGGTAATTCCTGAACGAGGGAAGGCCCAGGCCGCCCTTTTCTTTTGCTAGTTGCAGCTTATTCATTGATATCCTGGCTTTCTTCCCTCGCCACAGAAACCCACCAAACAGCTTGTCCACCTTTTTGATAAAATCATCCGTGAAAGTCATAGGAAGCATGCTAGCTAAATAATTCACCAGTGGAGTGGACATCATTTTGAGAGTTTCTGCCCTGCCCCACCAAGAGAGAAACTTGGGTGACCAGCCGTCTAATAGTGTGGAGATTTTTTTCAAGGTTACTTCCTCATTAATTTTTAAGGTTGAAATTAAATCTTTCCCAAATTCTAGACCCAAGTACTTAAAACATTGTGGTTGCCAGGTGAGGCCGGAGTTTCCAAGGATGTCCTTATTCCCGATGTTGTTCAGGAGTTTGACCTCCGTTTTATCCTTGTTCAGTTTGTAGCCTGAGACCCTGGAGAACTCGTCGATAGTGTGCATTAGCGCAGGAATAGCCTCATCCGCTCTTTCCGACATAATGAGTACATCGTCCGCGTATGCAGTTAGTTTTATGGTGTAATCCTGGAATGGGATACCGGCAATGGCATCATTATGCCTTATATGATATAGAAATGGCTCAATTGCAAACAAAAACAAGGATGGGGAGAGAGTACACCCCTGCCTTGTTCCCTGTTTCAGACTTAGAGAAGAGGAAAAAGAGCCACCTGCTCTAACCCTTGCAGTGGGACAGGCGTAGAGGGACATTACAAGTTTCGTGAATGTTACGCCTAAGTTGAATTTATGCAACACTGCTTCGAGAAAGGCCCAATCAACTTTGTCAAAAGCCTTTTCGGCATCTAACGTTATTGCCGCCGTGGGTGTATCTAGAAGTTTTGCTTTCTCCAGCACGTGCGCCAGTACCCTGGTATTATCACTAGACAGTCTATTTTTAGAAATCCTGCTTGAGAAGGATGGATTAAGTTGGGAAGAACTCGTAGACGGGACGAAAGGATCATAGCTAGGATCTTGCAGTCGAGATTAATTAAGGAAATGGGTCTATAATTTTTTGGGAGGGAAGGGTCCTTACCATCTTTGGGGAGTACCGTGATAATTGCCTCCGCCAGGGTACCCTTCACTTCACCCGTGTCACTTATTTCTCGGAACAGGTGGAGGAGAGGGTCCACCAGAGAAGAGGCAAAGCTTTTGTAGAATTTAGCAGTGAATCCATCAGGACCGGGTGCTTTACCGCATTTTAAGCCTTTAACCGCTTTCTCTATTTCACCCGTTGTGATCGGGTCATTGAGACGCCGTTGCTCTTCCGAGGAGAGCCTTGGTAAGTCACATTCATTCAGGTAGTCCTGAATCTTACCCTCTTCTACAGATGATTTTTTGGAGTATAGGGTTTCATAAAAGTCCTTAAATACTTCTGCTGTTTCATTTGGATCTGAATGGCCCACCCCTGATGTATCCTTAATTATATTGATTGAGTTCTTCTGAACCTTGAATTTTAGGTAAGCGGCCAGGCTTTTGCCCGCCTTATTTGACTCACAAAGTTTAAATCTACGTCTCCTGTCTAACCACACACCTGCCCTTTCGCTCACAAGTTTATTGTATTTATATTTCTTATTAGTCATTGTGTTGAGTGTCACGTTGTCCCTGTCTATTTGATGTTTATTTTCTAACTCCGATATCTCACTTTCTAGTGTTTCCAATTTAGTGTTATGGTCCTTGTTCATTGCTGAGCGAATTTTGATGCATATTCCCCTGAGCGTGCTTTTCAAGGCCTCCCACCGTACAAGATCAGAGGTGTCCCCCCTTTCATTCAACTCCAGATACGAACGAATGGCAGATTGGATAGCAATCCAGTGTTGATCTTTATTCAATATTTTGTCATTTAGTCGCCACGATGTTTGTCGTGAGGAGGGTTTAATGTTGGTAATGGAGAGGGAGATACATGAATGATCCGACATAACTCTTGGTTCAATAGATGTATCCTCTATCCTCGGGACCCCATTTCGTGTAATAAAGATGTAATCGATACCCGAGTAAGAGTCATGTGGGGAGGAGTAGAACGTGTAGTCCCTATCCGTGGGATTTTGTATTCTCCATGTGTCAACTAGTTGGAAACGATGGCACAAGTTAAGGAATGCTTTGTGTGATTTGTTTGGCTTGAAGGTGCACCGTGAGTCTCTATCTAGGGTTGGGTCCAATGGAAGATTGAAATCCCCAGCCAATAAGTGCACAGCCGAGTCTGGAATAGTCTCGACCTGTTTCGCTAGGCCATCCCAGAAACTTAGGTCACTAGTATTAGGAGCATAGATGTTGGTGACATAAAACTCTGTGTTATCTCTGCTCAGTTTGGCCGTAACCCATCTGCCCTTCTCATCTGCCGATGAAGAGAGTAATTCCACTTTGGATTTTTTAGCTATCAGTACCAATACTCCATTCTTCTTACCCACCGCCTCAGAACCTACCACCTCCGAATAGTATTTATTCCTTAACGTATAGAATTGTTTAGTGTCTAGTTTGGTTTCCTGTAGAAGTACAATATCACCTTTTTGCCTGCGCAGGTAATCCAGTATCTTTTGTCTTTTTATGGGTTGATTTAATCCTTTTACATTCAAGGACAGAATTTTCAATTTGTCTACCGTGGCCACCCCAAGAGGCGTGTCAAGTGTGGAGTGCATCATTTCAAAGAGTTACAGACATTATATGATCCATATGATTTTTAGGAAAGTTTGTTCTATGCAGCCCAGCGTGAGCATGACGTGTGGCAAGTCCCATCGACTTGCTGAGTGTGGCACCCGACCAATTAAGATGTCGAGTAGTCGTGGAAGCTTGTAAGGATGACATGCAAACGTCAAATCTTGTCAATACAAAAAATAAGCAAGAAAATGAAAACCAAAACGCACAACACCCCCCCCCCTATCCACCTACTCCCCCACCCCACCCACCCCAACCGCAAGTAGAAAGCATGGTGACTTGAGGAAAATCGCAGTGTTCCCTCCCGTCAATGTTAATATAGTAGAAACATTGGAACAATCTCTTGAAATATTAAACCTAATGTTAGATCTGCTAGACCCATGAGAGATGTATATCAAATTTGGGTCCGCAGCTCCGTCAATTCTAAACAAGAACCTATATACGTAACAGTAAGTGAATCAACTTTGTGCTTGTTAAAGCTAGAGGAGGCAGCGGTGAACTGTCTATCATTACCGGCCCTTCTGAGCCTACACATGCTAAAGTCTAAGAGATGAACTGTGAAAAGAAGTGACTTATTTTAACCTGTCATACCTATCACCAAAATTCTTAACATTCTGCATAAAAGCATCGTTTCAATTAGGGGTCTTAACCTATCGCCTGGCTTATACCACCCCACCATCATTATTCGGAACAGTTAAAGGCGGCTATGATGGCATATAGTGCTTAGCAACATAATAGGTCAGAGCAACAAAGCAATGAGCAATAAAGCGCTTTTTTGAGACAAACATTCCATGTGATATGTGATATAGAAGAGCCAAGAGCATAGTGGATTACATGGGTTATGCCCAAGCTTGATGTGCTAGGACAATGACCGTAGAAGTAGAGGGACTTCTAAAAGATATCGATAGGTGACCATCCAATTGACAGTAGAACCCTTGTATTAACCAAAGAGTAGCACCCCTGACAATGTCACATACAGAGCCACAGACCCATGGCCATAGCATTTCAAAATACCCAATAGAGTTTTACAGAGGCTGAGGCCGCCATATTGTCCAAATTGTTGGTGTCCATTTCACGGTCTTCCATATCGTCCAACATACGTTTGAGTTTCATGGGGTCTGAAAAGATGTGAGGAGACCCACGAACGATCACTCTGTACTTTTCTGGACCCACGAAGCAAAATTGATAACCCCTTGACTTTAATTGTGGACGAAGGGCCAGGAACACTTTTCTCACATCTACCGTATCCTTACTATAATCCTGTGAGATGTAAATCTTTGCGTCCTTCCATAAAATGTGGTTGTGCTTCCGGACAAAGGCGAGGATTTGTTCCACATGCTGGTATCGTAGTGGCTTACAGACGATGGGTCTGGGGCCTTATTGCGTTTTGGTGATCCTCCCCGGTACTCTGTGCGCCCTGTCAAATTCTAGGGGATGGACGAAGGACAAATTGGTGGCTTGAGCGAACCATGATTCCAGGAATGGGACACAGGAACCCTGTGAATCCTCGGACCCTTCCGGTATGCCGAAAATGCGTAGGTTCCCCCTCCGGTTTCTGTCTTCCAATTCGGCCAGCTTCCTTGTTGTTTGGTCTGAGGTTATGTTCAAATGTTTCAGAGCCGCACATGTTTTAACTTCGATATCTTCAAGTCGGCTAATCCTTGACTCCGTCTCTGCCAGACGTGCGTTAGTGTCCCTTATGTCCTGTTGAATTGCTACTAATTCTTCTTTGGTTGTCTTGGCCAGATCTTTAACCTCATCCAGCCTGCTTAGGATCATGTCTATTGCGTCGGTGGTAACTTTCTTGGTCTTGATAGGTGATCCTGGGTTTGAATGGTCGGATTTAACCCTTTTCAGGGTATTTTGCTCCTTGGTATCCATTAGTCCTGTTCCGGAATGTAGCTGATGTCTCGTGGGAGACGTAGCTGCACACACGTAAGACTGATATGTGTTGTCTTCGTTAGTTTATGTTAGTATCACGGCGCGGGCAGCCGATCGGCGGGACCTTAAAGGAGCTGGTCCAGATGGAGGCTTGTAGGATCAGGTGGCGATAGCAGGACAGAGTATCTTCTTTGCATTACAAAGGGTGATACCCCCTGTCAGGTATACTCAGCGGCCAGCAGCTGTGACTCGGTGAAGACAGCAGCAATGCACTTTCTCTTTTAGTGATCACTTCAAGGATATTGAGAACCTCTCACGACATTTGTGATCACATTGCCATATATCTCACAGTGGAATACACAGTTTATATGAGTTCATCCTCATTGATATTAATCATGGATTGCTCAGGTTAGTCTTCGACGCCATTACTTTGACCACATGCTATGAGAACCGACTCTCTTGAGCGCTGTATGGAACTTAGCGACTGAGGTTGCTTCGAAAAGCCACATTCTCCATCTTCTATTCACCTCACTACCTTGTCAGGCACAAGAAACAGCTTTATGTCGAGGGTGCAGCACATATTTAGATTGTATATTGAGACCGCTATAAGTATAGATATAAGCGCAGTGAACCCAGTCTATGACTGTAAGGCAGCGTGGAAGAGCCTGTGGGCCTGGTCTTGAGTGCACATTGAGCCGCTGTGAATGACCGTTCGTGGCCGCCAGGACACGTGGCTTCATATAAACAGACACTAGTCATAGTCATAGTCAAATAGGCTTTATTTCGACATAAAAATATCTTAAAAAGCATACATACATATAAAATTCTTTTTGAAGCATAAAAAGTGTAAAAACCCCTTGCCTGATAAAAATCAGCAATTTTTACTATAATTTTTAGGGGGAGAATCATATAAATTACCTAAAAGAGGTATGTTTAAGAAACAGACCAAGGAAATAAAACATGATTAAACAATTTGCCTAAGTCTTTTTGACCGAATCCGCCATGCCCACCCAAGATACTTCGAGGTGGCGCATGCAAAAAAAGTGCGAGTGTCTGAGAGTAATATCCTTAGTGCCACATTGCAATGTCTTGTGCCCAAGGTTAGACACATGGGTTTTAACCATTTCATCCGTGGAACCTTATAGGCCGGGCACTCGAATAACAAATGAGGGACAGATTCACGACGCTGTGGACAGAAGGGGCACCATGGAGCAGTCTGGTAAGGAATTTTCCAGTGGCATGTGAGTTCCATTACAGGGAGAAGACCTATTCTAAATTTGAAATACAGGGATCTTTCCCATGGGGCTGAGATAATATCCAAATACAATTCTCTAATGGGGACATCTTTGAACTCCACAAAATTTCTAGTCGTTTTGCAAATCGTTGCAGAAGAGTTTCTTTTGTTTGCCACCCATGTCCAATAAAGTTGTTTTAACATTGATTTGGGCGGGGCTGTCTGTTGATGCCATGCTTCTTCCAGCCCCAGATTGGCAAGTAGTGCTTTAATGTCTCTCAGCCATTTTATTTTTGCCCAACCTGTAGATTTGATTATCTCCCGCAGGCCATCCGCATAACTTGAGAGCTCAGGCACTCTCCAGATGCGGGCCCACAGAAGCAAGGGGCGTAACTTTGCTTGGTCTTCAATCGCCCGACAGCCCATGTCCAATTGCAATGGCAGAATGGGGACAGACGGGCCGAGAGACATCAAACTTCTCAAGAAGATGTTCTCAGCTCGAGTAAGCTCTTTCATATTTGACATTCCCCAGAGTTCCGCCCCATAAAGAGCGGCACTTACGCCTCTGGCCGAGTAAATGTCCATTACTGCTGCTATTGGTTTTGTGGAAGCTGCTCTCTGCTCTTTCAGCAGAGCCCCGGTCACTCTTTTCAAACTCAGCAACATTTTGGTCAAGTGATAGTCCCATTTCATGGAGTCCACCAGCCGGATGCCCAGATAGTCGAACGTCTTGGTCCTTTCTAGTGGAACGGACCCCAGTGTTGGAGGAGGGCCAAGTTTTTGCGGGGGGTTCAAAATAAGATACTTTGTTTTATCTGTATTTATACAGAGTCCTCTCTGCTTGCAAAAATCGTCAAAACCAGAGAGAAGCTGCTGAAGGCCCATTGGGGATTTTGACAGAAGTAAAGTATCGTCCGCAAAAAGCAGAGTGGGAATTAAACGGCCTGCCAAGCGGGGTGCATCTGCTGGTATCCTGGTCAAGTAGTCCACCACCCCATTTACATAAAGAGAGAATAGAGTTGGGGCAAGTACGCAACCTTGCCGCACACCTCTATTCACATCTATTCTTGGGGTCTTTTGTCCATTCGGCCCCCAGCGTATTTGGGCATAGTTCTTTTCATGGAACCTCATGATCAAATGAAGCAAGTAGGGTGGCATGCCAAGGTCACACAAAACCTTCCATAGGTTGTTTCTGGGAACCAAATCAAAGGCCGTACGAAGGTCGATGAAGGCCAGATATAAGGTACCCTTCCCAATCGTAACGACCTTCCAGTGGATCATGAGCAGCCTTAACGATTGTTCTATTGTTCCTGTGCCAGCTCGGAACCCAGCCTGGAAATCCGAGAGAATCTTATTTTCGTCTGCCCACTGCTGAACTCTGGCTAAAAGGACCTTGCCCGCTACTTTTTGTGAACAATCTATTAGGCTAATCGGCCTGTAGTTTGCTGGGTCGTCTCTTGAGCCTTTCTTGTGCAGGGGGACCACCTCGGCGGCCATCCATGAGTCGGGCAGGGGGGCGCCTGCCATAGCCGCGTTTATTACTGATGCAATTAGCATACCCCAATCACCTAAGTCTGCGCAAAGCAGGTCGCCAGGAAACAGACACTGTGCATAGGGGACTCGTGTGCACCACTCACTGACGATACCTTCATCAAATGGCCTATCCACCATGCCAAAACAGTGCGATGATTATTGCCGTGGTATTGTGTAAGTTTCTGCTAGTGTTCATACAAGTGTAGAAGCAGAGTTGGAACGCGTCGGGCGGTTGCGAAAATGGCGGCCGCCATCTTGGTAAAGGCTCCGAGCGTCAGAAGCAATGTCCGTGGCAAATAGCTGGAAACGTTGGAATGTACTCACGCGCCCATGGTACAGATTACAAATTAGGCGTCCTCTGTTCGGGTCGGTCGGGCTCGAGCCCTTCAAGCCCTCAGCGTATGGGTAGGTGAATCGGTCTCTTTCCGATGGTCTCGGGGGCGCGCGCACGCCCGCTTTCCCACCGACGCCGCGGCAGGAGCGCACTGGGTTTCTTCAAGTTTTGTAGGACCTCGGGCACCTCCACTCTTAAAAAGCAGCTCACCACGCTCCTCTCACATTCCGATATGCAGAACTGCTACCGCATATGTGATCGGGCCAGTTATAAAGGTTCTAATCCCATATATGAAGCCGCGTTACAGGAGGAGAAAGGCTTTAGACCGCCATCTTCCTCGGCGTCCAAACCACGCCCCTGTCTAAAACCCTTTCCGACATCCTGGGGTCATGCAGAGGCGACTGGGCCCAACCATGGTGGTTGAGGCCTTTTACTCCTGATGCCCTGGGGCCTGACCTACTATGGATCCTGCTCAACTGGGCTACATACCCGTGTGAAGTTGACTGTCAGTTTGAACTGTGACTGAGCAGTCAAATGCTCCCTCGGGGGGGAGGAGTGTGGAAACAGGTTAGTGAACATGACTCATAACTTAAGGTGCACCCAGCAATGTCAATAAATCAATGTCCAGACAAATATTTGTTTTGTATGACAAAGTAGAAGTTCATTTCTAACTCAAAAGCAATAACAACAATCCTAAACAATAACACAATCTTATTGAGGTCAGAGTTCAAGTGTTTGTCAGGCAAATCCCTGTCCCACCCTCTTCCTTGCAATGAGTTCCCCTTTAACTCTTTAGGAATTAGTCAAAAGTGTCTATGGTTAATAAAAAACAGAGAACATTCAACATGGGTTGTGTTATAGCTGCTATGCCACTTAATTGGATGAAATCTAACCCAAAAAAGAAGATATGCATGCACGTAGCACTTTCTGAGAGGTTGGGGGTCTATATGTTTACAATATTAGCCTATAACAGCACAAGTCACTGTGTGAATCTTAGAAGCCCTTTAGACTTATATGGGCTGCATCCCAACGGCCTCTATATGTTTACAGTATTTGTTTACAACAAAACAAGTCACTTTGTGAATTTCAGAAGCACTTTAAACCTATATGGTTTGCATCCCAGCTGCTATGTTATCTAACCAGATGGAATTTATTCAAAATATGAAGCTACGTATGCACATAGCACTTTCAGAGAAGTTGGGTGTCTATGTGTTTATAGTATTTATTTACAATAGCACAAGTCACTTTAATCCAGCTACCAGCAAATAATGGGTCAAGAAGAACTTACAGAACTTACAGTACTCTCTTTCAAAGCCAATGGATTGAACAATAAATGCAAATCCCACCCAATAGAAAGTTGGCTGAGAAGTTACAACCCGGATGCCATACTACTACAGGAAACTCATTTTTAAAATGCAAATAGTGCAAGTAGGATTCTGTAGTAGTAGGCTGGCTACTACTGCTTGTCAAATGCTGGCTGTGCCCAGAAGGGGGTGTGTATCAACTAGGTAAACATGTACCATTGCAAGCAATAGTTATGCAGGCAGATCCAGGAGGGAGATGGGTCTTTGTGCAAGGAAGCCCTCTCCGGATCCGGTGAAACTAAAGAACTACCGGCCTATTTCCCTGTTGCCCGTCCCAGCTAAAATCTTGGAGAAACACCTGAACGTCCATCTTAGCACCTATCTGGAGGATCATCAGTTGCTTGATGGCTCGTAACATGGGTTCAGAAGTGAGCACAGTATTAAGACGCTTTAACCGTTGTTTTTAACAACATTCGACAACAGGTCACACCACCTTACTGATCCTTCTGGACCTAACGGCAGCCTTCGATACCATGTCTCCCCTTAGATTGGCTGGAAGGCCCGGGAAATAGGGATTGAGGGTTCTGCCCTTAATTTGCTTACCTCTTTCCTTACGGAACGGGCTCAAAGAGTAAAGATGGGTCAATTCATTAATGCTCCTAAATGGCTGTTCTGCGGAGTTCCCCAGAGATCCTCATTGCGTCCCACTCTTTTTATCCTTTATGTAGCACCGCTTGCCAGGGTTGTAAGATCTTTTGGCCTAGAAGAGATATAACAATTTTCTGGTACTGTGGACCTAAACATACACTTTGACGACAAAGAAAATCAAGAACTAAGTGCTATCTGTAAGGACCTTCTTTCAATACATCTGGCGCAAAAAGTAGATTCTCAAACCCATCAGGGGGGCCACATTTTAGACCCTATCTTTACTAATTGCAATGAGATAGAAATAAGAGTACCATGGCCAGTTCCAATGGTCAGATCACTATTTGGTTCCATTTACTGTGCCATCGCAGAGGCTGAAAGCACAATATCACAGGGAGGCAATAACTACCAGCAAGTGGAATAAATGTAACGCCACCTCATTTACACGAGCTTTAAAGGAGCAGAAGCCAAGGTTGGAAAATGATATTAACAGAGCCAATGACCAGATAGAGACATGGATTACTGATGCGCTAGATAAGGTAGCACCCTAGAGCACAAGAATCCCTAAAAGACCAAGGGTAACAGCACCTTGGTATAATGACGAGCTAAGGAATGCTAGGAAATCATGCAAGAAATTAGAACGGTGAACAGACATAATATCGATGCAAAAATATCGACTGGACATAATATCGAGGTAAAAATATAGACTAGACAAAATATCGACCAGACATAATATAGACTACAAAAATATCGATTACTATCGATATTAATAGCCAAAATATCGAATCAAAAATATAGACTAGAAAATAAGGTAAGTGTTTTATAATTTGTAATAATTGTGTAATATAAATCTGTAGCGGGTTGTGGGTTTATAGGGGAATAGGGTGGGAAGTAATTTAAATATAATTAATTAAATCTGTAATATAATAGTAATTGTTAATTAATTATTAATTGTTAATTAATTAAAATATAATTGGTAATTAATAATAATTGATTAATTGATCAATAATTACATTTTCGTAAAATATTTTCTGTAGCGGGTTGTGGGTTTATAGGGGAATGGGGTGGGAAGTAATTTAAATATAATTAATTAAATATGTAAAATAATTATAATTGTTAATTAATTATTAATTGGTAAATAATTAAAATTTAATTAAAAAATAATTATAATTGAATAATTGATAAATCATTATTTTGAACTAAATTATTTTTTGTAGCGGGTTGTGGGTGTATAGGGGAATAGGGTGGGAAGTAATTTAATTGTAATTAATTAATTATGAAAATTAATAATATTTGTTAAATAATTATTATTTGGTAATTAATTATAATATAATTTGTAATTAATTATAAATATGTAATTAATAAATAAATAATATTTAGTAAATTAATTTCTGTAGTGGGTTGTGAGTTTATAGGGGGATAGGGTGGGAAGTAATTTAATAATAATTAATTAATTATGTTAATTAATTAAAAGTGTTAATTAATTAATAATTGACCATTAAATATAATTTACTTGGTAAATAAAAGTAATTGGTATTGGAAATTAAATTTAATTGGTAATAATATTTCTAATAATTATATTTATTTATGGTTTTTTTCCTTTTGCTACTGTTGCACTTACTGGAGTTGGAATAGTAATTTTTACCCCTACGCTATCCAACGCTTTCCCTACTGTTGCACCCTCTGGAGTGGGAATAGTAATTTTAACCCCTACGCTATCCAGCGCTTTCCCTATTGTTGCACCCACTGGAGTGGGAATAGTAATTTTAACCCCTACGCTATCCAGCGCTTTCCCCACTGTTGCACCCACTGGAGTGGGGATAGTAATCTTTACCCCTACGCTATCCAGCGTTTTCCCTACTGTTGGACCCACTGGAGTGGGAATAGTAATTTTTAGCCCTACGCTATCCAACACTTTCTCTACTGTTGCTCCCACTGGAGTGGGGATAGTAATTTTAACCCAAACGCTATCCAGCGCTTTCCCTACTGTTGCACCCACTGGAGTGGGAATAGTAATGTTTACCCCTACGCTATCCAGCGCTTTCCCTACTGTTGCACCCACTGGAGTGGGAATAGTAATTTTAACCCCTACGCTATCCAGCGCTTTCCCTACTGTTGCACTCACTGGAGTGGGAATAGTAATCTTTACCCCTATGCTATCCAGCGCTTTCCCTACTGTTGCACCCACTGGAGTGGGAATAGTAATTTTAACCCCTACGCTATCCAGCCTTTTCCCTACTGTTGCACCCACTGGAGTGGGAATAGTAATTTTAACCCCTACGCTATCCAGCGCTTTCCCTACTGTTGCACCCACTGGAGTGGGAATAGTAATGAAAACCCCTATGCTATCCAGCGCTTTCCCTACTGTTGCACCCACTGGAGTGGGAATAGTCATTTTAACCCCTACGCTATCCAGCGCTTTCCCTACTGTTGCACCCACTGGAGTGGGTATAGTAATTTTAACCCCTACGCTATCCAACGCTTTCCCTACTGTTGCACCCACTGGAGTGGGAATAGTAATTTTTACTCCTAGGCTATCCAACGCTTTCCCTACTGTTGCTCCCACTGGAGTGGGAATAGTAATTGTTACCCCTACGCTATCCAACGCTTTCCCTACTGTTGCACTCATTGGAGTTGCAATAGTAATTTTTACCCCTACGCTATCCAACGCTTTCCCTACTGTTGCACCCACTGGAGTGGGAATAGTCATTTTAACCCCTACGCTATCCAGCGCTTTCCCTACTGTTGCACCCACTGGAGTGGGTATAGTAATTTTAACCCCTACGCTATCCAACGCTTTCCCTACTGTTGCACCCACTGGAGTGGGAATAGTAATTTTTACTCCTAGGCTATCCAACGCTTTCCCTACTGTTGCTCCCACTGGAGTGGGAATAGTAATTGTTACCCCTACGCTATCCAACGCTTTCCCTACTGTTGCACTCATTGGAGTTGCAATAGTAATTTTTACCCCTACGCTATCCAACGCTTTCCCTACTGTTGCACCCACTGGAGTGGGAATAGTAATTTTAACCCCTACGCTATCCAGCGCTTTCCCTACTGTTGCACCCACTGGAGTGGGAATAGTAAATTTAACCCCTACGCTATCCAGCGCTTTCCCTACTGTTGCACTCACTGGAGTGGGAATAGTAATCTTTACCCCTATGCTATCCAGCGCTTTCCCTACTGTTGCACCCACTGGAGTGGGAATAGTAATTTTAACCCCTACGCTATCCAGCCTTTTCCCTACTGTTGCACCCACTGGAGTGGGAATAGTAATTTTAACCCCTACGCTATCCAGCGCTTTCCCTACTGTTGCACCCACTGGAGTGGGAATAGTAATGAAAACCCCTATGCTATCCAGCGCTTTCCCTACTGTTGCACCCACTGGAGTGGGAATAGTCATTTTAACCCCTACGCTATCCAGCGCTTTCCCTACTGTTGCACCCACTGGAGTGGGTATAGTAATTTTAACCCCTACGCTATCCAACGCTTTCCCTACTGTTGCACCCACTGGAGTGGGAATAGTAATTTTTACTCCTAGGCTATCCAACGCTTTCCCTACTGTTGCTCCCACTGGAGTGGGAATAGTAATTGTTACCCCTACGCTATCCAACGCTTTCCCTACTGTTGCACTCATTGGAGTTGCAATAGTAATTTTTACCCCTACGCTATCCAACGCTTTCCCTACTGTTGCACCCACTGGAGTGGGAATAGTAATTTTAACCCCTACGCTATCCAGCGCTTTCCCTACTGTTGCACCACTGGAGTGGGAATAGTAAATTTTACCCCTACACTATCCAACGCTTTTGCTACTGTTGAACTCACTAGAGTTGTAACAATAAATTTTAACCATTTTGCTATGCTACGGTAAAAATATTATATATGTTTATTTAATAATATGTTTTTATATATATATATATATATATATATGTATTATTTTTGTGATTTTTATTTTTTTATTTATATTAATTATTTATTAATATTACATTTATTTAATAATTTTTACTAAGTTTATATTAAATATATTTATTATTATATTAGTTTTAACTTAATTTAAAGACATTTAAAAAAATCGATATTTTGACAGTCTATATTTTTGTACGTCGATATTTTGGAGTCGATATTTTAGTACTTACCTGTTTGAAGATAGGCAGTCGATATTTTGTCCCTCGATATTTTGTCCTCGATATTTTGGTATCTCGATATTTTTGAGGTCGATATTATGTCAGTGATCCAATTAGAACGCATCTGGAGAAAGAATTACTGCAATAAACTCAAAGAAGACTATAAAAAAGAAGAACTGAAAGTCTATCACGTACTGATCTAAAAAATCAGATGTGAATTCTATACAGATAAAATGGACAAAGTCAATATCTCACATAAAGAAATTTTCATAATTCTAAAATCTCTCAGAAACCAAGAAGAGTAGAAAGAGGATATCCCAGCTACGATAGAGTTCTGCAAGGAGATAGAAGAATTATTTGCTAACAAAGTAACAAATATGTATGATACCTTTCCTACAGAGGCATGACTTAGCACCACTGCATCTGTTGCTAAAACGGTAAGCTCTGTAAGAGTAACGCTGGATGGTTTTAGAATACAGGAAAGTGAGGATCTAAAAGCCACAGTAAAAGGAATAAAATCCGGCTCTCCTCGAGGCCCGGCACGACCGGAGAAAATGATGGACATAATCCTACAATACATAGCAGATCTTATTTCCCGCTCCTTCCAGACGGGTATAATTCTCAAAAAATGGAAACGGGCCATTGTTAGATCTCTTAAGAAAAATCTTTCACTAGACTGTACCAAACTAGACAATCTGCGCCCCATCTCACTACTCCCATTTGTGGCCAAAGTTGCAGAAAAAAACACTTACAAACAGCTGGTAGACCACATCTACATGAATGACCTACTGCACCCCTCACAGTCAGGTTTTAGAATGGCACACTCAACAGAATCAGCGCTACTTATGGCGACAGAGGCAGTCAGGAAACATGCTGACGAGGGACAAACAACCGCGCTGATCTTGTTGGATCTCAGCGCGGCATTTGACACCGTTTCGCACCCTCTGTTACTTCAAAGACTTGAGGCCTGTGGCATCAGGAACAACGCTCTGAAGTGGCTGACCTCGTTCCTAGATGAACAAAGCTTCCAAGTTGCCCAACGGACGCTTCAGTCTGATAGCTACCCTCTGCCTCAAGGGGTCCCACAGGGATCAATTTTGAGACCCACCCTGTTCAATATGTATGTGGGACCACTAGCAGAATGGGTAGAGAAACATGAGGTGTCGATAGTGTCTTACGCAGACAACACGCAGCTAATTGTAATGTTATCCCAGAACAAAGCTCCGGCTGTGACCCGCTTTGCCAAATGCTTAGAGGAGGTAGCCGACTGCATGTCGAACCACTGCCTCAAGCTAAATGGGAATAAGACGGAGGTATTGGTGGGGGGTAAGACACCTACCATCTGGTCATCTGCTTGGTGGACAGAAGTACTGGGCCAAGTCCCGCACCAAAAACCAGAGGTGAAAAATCTTGGAATCTGGTTCGACTCCAAACTGTCTTTCGACAATCAGATACGGAAGGTAGCGGGGAAGTGCTATGGTGCCATGAGAACCCTGAGAAAAATCATAGATTTACTACCATCTAAAGCCAGGAAAACCATAGTACACGCAGTAATCAGCTCGCAATTAGACTATGGTAATGTACTGTATTTAGGCGCTTCCAAAAAAGCCCTCGCTAAACTACAAAGCGTGCAAAATGCTGCGGCACGCCTGGTTCTCAGCCTTCCAAAGAGAGCTAATACCAAGAAAGCCCTGACAACCTTACACTGGTTACCAGTGGAGAAGAGAACCATGTTCAAGGCACTGTGCTATTGCCACCGCATCCTCTCACAAAAAAGCCCTAGATACCTGCAACCATTGCTGACTAAATATACCCCAGGATGAAATCTGAGATCCAGGGACATGGCTTTAGTAATCATCCCAAGAATATTCAAAGCTCGTATGGGGGCTCGTTCTTTTAGGTATTTAGCAGCTAAAAGCTGGAACACCCCGCCAATCACCATAAGAACAGAGCCTAGTGAAGGTTCATTCCGCAGGGCACTGAAGACATGGCTGTTCTCAAAAACCGAGGAGGGTACAACATAAGTACCACGGAAAATTACAATCACTCTCATCTAGATATGTCTCAACGCAGGGGACACACCGTTGGTGTAACCATGTGCTCTACAAGTGAAATAAAATAAAATAAAATAAAATAGAAGTGTTATCCTATGCTGATGACAATCCATGATTACCAGCACTGAGAGGGTTGAAGCATCAACAGCAAATTACACGCGGTAGCTGCATGGATGGTAGAGAATTATTTAAGACTCAATTGGGATGAAACTGAGATTTTAACAATCAGGAGATTTGGTCCAGGGTCTGGTGGCCAGAAACGCTTGGATCTTGCCCTTGCCCTGGCCTCAGTGCCAAAAATCTAGGCATCATAGTTGATACCTCCCTCACCTTGGGCCCCCAAATAAATAGAACAGTCTCCACCTACTTCCGAATGATAAGAACCCTCAGAAAGTTGTGGCAATTTCTCTCCCTCTCCGCGTGGAAACAGGCAGTGGTGGCCCTTGTGCTGTCCAGATTGGATTACTGCAATGCCCTTTATGTAGGGATAAATAGGAGTCTCCTACACCGACTCCAACTTGTGCAGAATGCTGCTGCAAGGCTGGTGATGGGCCTTCCAGTTCCACTCTGTTGCGGCAACCATTAGGATCCTTCATTGGCTTCCTTTGGGTCAGAAAATTGTGCTTAAAGCCCTGTGTTTGGTGCACGAGGCCTTTTACAATATGGGATCAGAAGGCATTCAAAAACTGGTTTGGAGATATGTCCCTGGTAAGCAGTTAAGATCTTCCAGCAAGAATTTAGTGACTGTGCCTAGAATATCAGTGAATCTAGATGGGGGGATGTAGGTCCTTTTCGCTGGCTGCGGCCAATTTGTGGAACTCCCTTCCTCTTTCAATTTGGATACTGGAAAAACGCATTCCTCGTTCCGTAAGGCCTTGAAGACCTGGCTCTTTACCAATACGAATTTGTAAGCCCTCTATCTATGGACACCCCTGATCATGATCTCTATCCGCAGCGCCTTGCTGCACCTGGGCTAAGTTTGCGCTTTATAAGGCCTATATTCATTCATTAAGGGAGACTGAACCAATCAAATCTCACCATAGCAACAATCTACGCACCAGTTCTAGACAACCTTAATAATAATATTCTTTATTGATTGGTTAAAAACATTATTATTCAATTTACGACATGACAAAAATTGATAGAAATAACCATGATAAAAGTTTTAAAACAATTAGTTAAAAATAACTTAAAATTCGGGGGGCCAATAAGATCTGATAATATTCTGATACAGTACATAAATCAGGGTTTCTTGTAGTTTCTGATTTGGATGTTGTGTCTGTTAACTCAACCGCTCTGCTATGATGGGGAGACTTTGGGTTGGAGAGTGGCTTCAAGGAGTTTTAACGCTTTATGGACAAATTTCGAAAGCCCAATGTTTAGCTTGGTGTTGTCAGGGTCGAGAGCAGCCATTATTGCTTGGCGGCAAGATCGAACTCCCAACATGATACATTGGCCTCTCAACAGTGACCGTCTGGCTGTGAGCAGTGCAGGGCATGCGCAGACGATATGTTCCATTGATTCTGAATGGTAGCCACACAATCTGCATTCTGTGCTACTACCCGGCCGCCGCCATTCCGGGAGATTCTTCAGAAAGGGCCATTCTTCCATCCTCAGGGCTAAAAACTTAAGTTTTCAATAAAGTGCGTATGTGCTTGACAAGTAGAGCGGCTGAACACCCACTTTAAAATTGGCGATTGCTGCCCAGGAATGTCTCCTCTTTGAGAGTATCACCCTGTCCGAGTGGAAGCACCACAATCTAATGGATTTTTTGATGGCGGCCTTTAGATGGATTTATATCCCAGAGATCTTTTGCGCCTAGTAACTGTAGGCTGTAATCCAGGAATTGCCGATGCTTGTGGCTGGTCTGTTTTTGCTGTATTTCCTGCCAGAGTCGGTCCTCCAGGGAACCCTCCTGGGCGTGGCGCAGTCTATGACACAGTTTAATGAATGCACCTGCCTCCACTCCATGCTGATCTTGGAGACCCAATTCAAGTCTCACTTGAGCTGGCGAGGCAGATTTTGGCAACCCAAAGGCTCTTTTAAAGATTTTTGTTGTTAACTTGTTTATTAGTATGCTGGTTGCACCTTTGGTTCTAGAAAACCCACTTTTCTTGCTTCAGCTTAAACAGGCCCTAACCAACATCCCTGACTTTATCATAATAGGTGGTGACTTTAACTTCCACCAGGATCCACTGGTTGATTCCTCCACTAAAGCCCGAAAACAAAATAAACCACAGGTGGCCATCGCTGTGGCTAGCTGACTTAGTAGACCCATGGTGGCCTCCTTTCATGGGACAGCGGTAGTTAGCATTTTAAAGAAGGACAAAAGCAGGGAAAATACTAATTCCTATAGACCAATACGCTATCTTAATGCTGACTATAAAATCTTTACAAAGCTTCTCACTATTAGGCTTAACAAAATTGTGGGATCAATAATCCACGGAGATCAATGTGGTTTCGAAGCAGGGAGACAACTCTCCTCAGATCCCAGAATTTTGATAGACGCTGTGAACTATTTTACCAAGAATAAAACAGAGGTGCAGGTGTGGTTTTTAGATGCGGAGAAAGCTTTTGATTTGGTGTCCTGGGAGTGTCTCTTTTTAATTCTGCCTAGATTTGGTTTCACAGAATGTTTTATAAATATAGTGAAAAGTCTCTATAAGTACTCAATGGAACAGATAATAATTAACTCCGGAAATGTAGGCAGTTGTAGAGTAAGCAGGGGTACCCAGCAGAGGTGTCCCCTATCTCCAATTCTGCTTGCCTTATTCATAGAATCCCTGGCCATAGTCATCAGGCAAAAAAGCGTTACAAACTGCACCTCTACAAGGCATGACTAACATAAAACTCTATTCCGATGATATTGTTCTCTTCCTCAAACCTGGGGAGAATATTCAAAAGGAAATATTGGGGATTTTTTCAGAATTTCAAGCACATGGTGGCTACAAAATAAATAAAGTTAAGACAGAAATGTTACTATGCAATTGCTCAAATAAGACACTACTACCAAGTTTCAATTACTACATAATTTCAGACCTAAGAGATACTTAAGGATTTATGTCTCAGAAAGAGTGAATGAGCTATTTACATTAAATTATGTCCCTTTAGTGCAAAAGGTTAAGCGCTTATTAGCAAAATGGAATCAACTCACAATTTCAATAATAGGTCACGTGGCACTGCAGTGAATCACAATTTTACCAACATTTAACTTTTTATTTTCAGTAATCCCATGCGCACTCCAAATGTCCTTTTTTGAAGAACTAGATGATCTATTCTCATCTTTTCTTTGGGCCAACAAGGCACCAAGACTTGCACTAGCCACTTTGAGTTACGCAAACGAGAAGGGAGGGTTAGCTGTCCCAAACCTAAGGGATTACTATTATGCAAAGGACCCTAAGAAAGTGCGATACAAGGTTCTCCAGTGGTTTCTAAAACAAAAACCACAACTGTTAAAATATTATGCAATTCCTCGGATAAATGACTTTGGAAGCTTGGCCGATTTATATACCGGGAAAGACAGGCTGTGGCAACCTGGCGTGGTAAAGCAGTGGGAGGAGAATGGGTACCGAGAAGTGGGAGACTTTCTCAACTCCGGTTCCTGGAAAAAATGGCCAGAGAAAGAGAATGGGTTGCTTTATTCCATAAATATGCTTAAGAGGTTGTTCATTCAAATTATGCATTTTCTACCAAATATTGATTTAACAGCACTAAGAGTAAGATTAGAACCAAGCGCCTCATTATGATGGTGGGCGGACATCAGTCCTCTACTGCTTTCAAAAAAGCCCGAGACAAATGGCAGCAGAAAGCAGACCTCCAGATCTCAAGAAAGTCTGGAATAGAATCAACAAACTCAAAGCCACAACAATAAGAGGCGCCAACTTAAGAAGAATGAAATTCTGTAGAAAATGGTTAATATACAGGACTCCGTCCTTTCTCCACAACATATATCCTGAGGTTGAGGATAGGTGTTTTCATAGTTCTGAAGAGGTGGGAGGTACCTGGACCCATATTGTCTGGGATTGTCCAAAGATCAAGCAGCTATGGGAAGCAATTGAGAAACACCTTAGAACGTCCATAGGACATACATTTAATATTGATAAGTATACTGCAATTCTGGGTGTTCACCAAACATAATGACAAATAAAATACAAGAAGAAGGTTTATTTATATCGGCCCTTGTGGCAAGATCACTATATCTCCAGAATTGGCGAAGTAGCTCTGTACCCACTTTCCACGCCTGGCAGGCTAAACTACACAGAGTTAAAGAGCTGGAGAAACGTTATGCCCTAAAGTCAGGTACTCTTTCAAAATTTGAGAAACATTGGAAGCCCATCAGAAGTTAGTGAAATAGATACAATGGAATGTAAAAGGGAAAATTGCGTGATAGGTGTTTTTCGGATGTATGACATTACAACGCATGCTTTTACATCGCATGCTTTTACAACGCAAGTTTTACAACGCATACCATTACAACACATAGTGCTTTGGGGCACTGGATAGTGAATAGTTTAATTTACTCTTCCAACTCCAGTCCCCGTGGATAGTAGGGAAGGTGTTGGACAGTAAATTAAACCTATTCCCTATCCTAGAGCGCCCCCCAGCGCAATGCATTGTAATTGTTTGCGTTGTAAAAGTTGCGTCGTAAAGGCACTGCGTGGTAAAAGTTGCGTTGTAAAGGTTGTTTCCCGTATTTTTCATTTTCTTGATGTGCTTTTACGTACTTTTTAATGATATCATGGTTAGTGTTATAATTTAAGGATGGAATATGTTTGCATGAATGTGTCAATCAAAATTGAAAACTGCACAACGTAAGCACTTTACTCTGTTTATGAACAACTGTGAATTGAACTCTCAATAAAAAAAAAGTTTCTATGGTTCTGCAGCACCTGCAGCAGTCAGTCCCCTGGGGCTAAACAAGCCCAATTCAAATCTAACCTGCTACTGCAGCAAAGAAACATTCAGCGTTTCAGTGGGTGCCCAGACTGCATGCACTCACAAGCTCTGGTCCCATTTGGAGAAATCAAGCTGCTCGAGGTACATATGGCAGCATATGGTAGACACAGGCTCCCTCCCGAATGGCACTGCCAGCTTTCCCAGGGATTGGAGATGAGCCCTGTCTGTGAAAACGTGGTCAATCACACAAGGGGTGGGGCTGTAAATTGGTCTGGAGCCCAGCGATGGTGCCATGGCATTCTCAAACACAAGGAGATGATGGACAGATCGCTGAAACTTTTCAGACACTCACCCCAGTCACAGATCTGGGTTGAATCCATCATCATTCTTTAACTCTCTTTGTCACCTCTGTTCAGACCCAGCTATATGCAAATCAGTCTTGACCCTGTGCCTCATGGGAACAGTCCAGCCCGAACTGCCAAGCCAGGTCTTCTCTTAATCAGAAACAAGCATCCTGTGACCGGTTTCTGGGCAACACCCTTCATCATCCAGGCTAGCTTGAATTCAGTGACAAAGTAAGCAAGGGACCCACGTCTGGGCATACCCTGCCAACTTAAGGCGAACAAAGCAAACACAAAGAGATGATGGGGGGAGTGTCTGAAAAGTTTCAGCGCTCCATCCATCATCTCCTTCAAGCTATCAAGCTAGCATGGATATGCTCCGTTCCCATTTACAGAGGCCGCCCTGAAGGGTCGGGGGCTCCCTTGCTCGGAGGCTGGTTATGTGGATTTAATAACGGGAGCATAACCTACTCCCATTCAAGTCAAAATACGCTTTATTCGATTTTTGTTAAAATCATAAAAGGCAATACATACAGCACAATATAAAAATCACATTGCAATTTACATACAGAATTCAATTCATAGTCAATTTAGGTTAAAATTTAATTCAATTAAACACTCAAGACCAGCATTTAAAATTAGACGTTCCCTGGGGCTTGTTTGTTTCTTAATCTAAATGCCGCCTTTAGGTAAGATGCAACACGAAAAATGATGTGCGTGTTGCCCAACATTTGAAGGAAAATTAATGCTGGCCTAACCTGAAGAAAGCCTGCATCCTTCAGAATAGGTATTAAATATTTCTCCTAGCGGTGGCATAAAGTCCACAAAAGAACATAAAATGTAAAGTATCTTGGGTTGAAAAATTATCGCATTTGCAAGGTGGAGCGTCCTCGGGTTTTGCCCAAGTAGGAAAACAACCAAGTGTATAGGGGATCAAGTTCATCCTAAATTTAATAAGCAAAACTATGTGAAGGGGATTAGTAACAATTTTTAAATAAGGTTCCAGAGAGGGAGTGGTACTTAGAATCAGGTAAGCTCTTACTGACGGTTTCATTACTTCCCTCTCTTCTCTCTCTAACCGTACCCTTTCAAGGAAATGATGTTTAATCCACCCAATATCCTATTTTCTAATACTTGATGGGGCTGAGTAGATCTCCGGTCTCCCCAGCGCGGCAAATGAGGTTTTAAGGTATCTCAGCCAGGGCATTCTCAAGGCGTGGTCCCTTGATACCACGTCCAACAGAATACCATGGTGCCAACTTCAGTCTGTCAGTAATGTAAGGTAGGTCCAGATCCTCATGGATGAATAACGTAGGGGTAGAATTTGGGACAGATAGAAATTGACGAATGAGCCCGTTTTCAATTCTCTGAATACGATCCTGGTTGACGTATCCCCAGAGAGCAGACCCATACGTAGCAATGGGAATACACTTACTATTATAAACTTTAACCAAGGCCTCCATTGGTTTAGCCCCCAATCTTTTCGAAAAGCCCATCAGAGCAGCTGTTGAACGAGCCAAAGAGACACTGTTTGCCTTTATCTGGGGGGCCCAAGAACCCCTCTCATCGAAAAGGACCCCCAAGTAAGGGAAGACAGGAACCCTCGAAACCACATCACCCCCGCAAGTAAAGGTTACTCGGTTGGTCTTACTTTTCTGGCGACCTATGATCATAGTGTGCGATTTTGTTGCATTTACTTTCAGATCAAGGCTCTCCATAAATGAGCCAAAACGGTCCAGTAGGATTTGTAAACTATTGCCAGTACGCGCAATTAATACTGCGTCGTCCGCGTATAGGAGGGCCGGTACCTGGGCTCCTCCTACACGCGGAACATCTGCCACCCCTAATTCAAGATGTTTCCCTAATCCATTAATGTAAATGGTAAAGAGAAGGGGGGCCAGGATGCACCCCTTTCTCTGACCTAAAACTATCAGTGCATCTCCCCTCCCTATTGACCCTTACTTTAGTGAACAGGTCCTGATGTAAGCTGGCCATAAAACCTACCAGTGGAGCCTCTATCCCAATCTCTTCTAGCAGGGACCATAACTTGGACTTGTTAACCAGGTCGAAGGCCGAAGAGAGGTCCATAAAGGCCAGATAAACTGACCCCTCTCCGACCACCGGGTATTTGGACACAAGAAGGTGCAAATTGGAACATTGATCCAGGGTACCTCGCTTTTCCCGGAAGCCGTACTGTATGTTTGCGAGCCCCCCACAAGCCTCCAGGTTTGTCCTTAATTTACCCAATAACACTCTGCCCAGGATTTTAATCGCAGAGTCAAGGAGGGAGATGGGTCTATAACACCCTGGGTCCTCCCGGTTGCCCTTCTTAAAAATAGGGACTATGATAGCAGTGGCCCATGTATTTGGAAAAATCTTATCATTTGCGGCTCTAAATACTCTGGTTAAGACTTGTGACCAAGTTTTTGGCGAATATCTAAAAAAATCAACTGGTACGCCATCCGGCCCTGGCGCCTTATTTGTGGAGGAATACATTATAGCCTTAAGGACCTCGTCTTCCCCAAACTCTACCTCAAGGTGGACCTGAACTGTTCTTGAGCAAGCCACAGATGTACCACATTTATTACCGTATACATCTTGAAAATGGTCAATCCATTTCTCATCCGGGATAACACAGTCAAGGGCAATATTGTCAGTACCTGAAAAAAACAGGTTATTTATGGTATCCCAGAAGTTTTTACTATCTCGAAGGACATCTATGTTGAGAAGTTTATTCCAGGCCTCATTTTTAATGGCATTTCTCCTTCTTTTTAGGGTTGATTTGTAGTCCCGCCTCAGGCAAGTAATTAAAGCCTTATCTCTCGGATTGTCCCTTAAGGCTTTTTTTAAAGATCTATGAGTGCGAGAGCACTGGGAATCAAACCATTTATAGGGCCTTGGTGGGAACTGTGGTTTAGGTATCGTTAGGTCCCTAGTGACTAGGGCACAGATAGAATCAAAGGCCTGTATAATTAGTTGGTTTGACGAGCCTTGGGCCAAACAGGTTGCAATTGAGTCCTCTATTTTGGGCAGGATGGGGGCCATAAATTCTTCCTCGACTACTCTACCCCACTTAAGCCTTCTATCCTGGTCACTGGGCACCGCAGTGGCGCAAACCTTAGTTTGTCCAGCTAAGTTGCGCCGTAAGTCACTCCAGTGAATCACTAATAGCAAGGGGTTATGATCGCTGTGGGGTTAGACAATTGTCTTATAACCTATCACCTTTGGGATGATCGCGACCGAGATGAAAATGTAGTCTATAATCGTCCCCTGCGCTGTCCCCTTGTATGTGGGCACCCTATCACCCACTCCTGTATACAGTGGCTCATATAGGTTTATACTGGCTTGCATCGCTTCAAGCGCCTCTCCTGATTTGGAATGTTCAAAGTGGGGTGTATCTACGGCGCCCACACCCAATCAGAATCTATAAGACATGGTAAATTGCATTTGTGAATATTAAAATCGCCCAATAAAATGAGCTCAAAATTATTATGCGTAGTTTGACTGTAATTAACTAAGAGATTCTCTAAGAGGACTACATGGTCCGATTCGTTCACCCTCACCCATGAGTTATAAAAATGTATTATTAAGAGGGTAGAACTTGAAGAGACAATCCATTCAACGATTAAAAGGTTTTGTGAGCCAGGCTCTAATTGCTTAAATGTCCCAGCTAATTCTAAAGAAAATAGGAGCAGAAGTCCCCCTTTTGCTCTCCCAGCACTGCTAGCGACCGCAGGAGTTACAAAGCTTGAGTATCCATCTAACCAAAACCCAGGCGAAATATCCCATGTTTCTTGTAAGGCTATTACTTCGTGTGTGGTGATAAAATTGACCCATGACGGGTCCACACTTTTGCCCTTTAAGCCTGCAATGTTCCAACTGGTAAATTTACAAAATGGGGTGCCCTCCTCCCTTGTGACAAGACCTATTCCTGGCTGCGTTGGAACTGGTTGTCAATCATTAAGGTTCAGGTCGGTGAGTGGAGTGAATCTATTCGCCAGTGTCATATTCGGGCCTACCTCACTTGCTGTTGGTCTACTTTGTCAATGTCTATAGGGTACGACTTGCCAATCATTACCCACACATCCTGCCGTCAAAGGTATGTTATAAGGACTACGGGTGGCAAAGTTCTTAACTGTGGAGGGTAAAAAAAAACCAAGGGGGTTACAAGCCTAAACAAGGAAATGCTACTATAGCGAAAGTGGAATGGATGAGGAAGGGATTCAGAGTGGGACAATGTCTCACTCCGATCGTGCTGGAGCCCGGGCATTATTACAAGGCTGAAATGGTATGTGAGCACCATGCAAAGAATATTATCACATGACTGTGTGAGCAAATAAACCCACTGTGACATCGCATGCATGAACTGAAAAATGAACTTTAAATATTGAAAACGAACAAGGATTCATTAAAATTCTGTGCAATGTGTTTTAACTACCAGTGAAATGCACCATGGGGATTGTATTTTTTAAGAGACTGTCATGTGACTTGAGTCAAAAGGCGTGCCTGAATGCACTCTGCACCTAAGGGACCCCACCTGTGATCAAGGCAAACAACGCCGAAACGTGTAAGGACATGGGGAATGTTTTGCACTGATGAGCCTGTGATTAAATGCCTCAAACTCCAGTATGTGGCCTCTTTGTAGTGTGTAACTGATGGTTTTTTGATGGCTGCTCGGTGCCCATTTACAGAGGCCGCCATGAAGGGTCGGGAGCTCCCTTGCTCGGAGGCTGGTTTTGAGGATATAATAACGGGAGCATGACCCACTCGCCATTACAAGCCTAAACAAAGAAATGTTACTATAGCGAAAGTGGAATGGCTGAGGAAGGGATTCAGAGTGGGACAATCTCTCACTAGGATCGTGCTGGAGGCCGGGAATTATCACAAGGCTGAAATGGTATGACAGCACCATGCAAGGAATATTATTACATGAGTGTGTGAGCAAATAAACCCACTGTGACATCGGATGCATGCACTGAAAAATGTATTTTAAATATTGAAAACAAGGATGGTTTTGTGGATATATATATAGGTATATATAGTTAGGACCTAGCTACCATAGGAAATCCGCAACATTCTATTGGGAATAACTTTGGCGCCGGTTGAGGAATTTGCATGTAATTTTCCACAATTTAGGCCAGCTCCGCTCCGCTCCTCCCCTGAAAGTTTCGGGGGGATTCGTGAAGTTGGGGCCAAAAAAAAAGGGGGGCCCCAAAACGTGTTTTCCCCATGTTAATTTCCATAGGACGAATAGACAAGGCTACAGTCCGAACCTCTGAATGGAATTACACCAAACTTTGCAAAATTGTAGGGACTGGTACGCAGAAGTGCCTTTTCTATATTTGGTGAAAATTGCTCCAGTGGTTTTTACGAAAATTAACTTCAAAAACACATATATATCTGGGCGGAGCCTAACCACACATCTCATCGTGAGATCTGATTGGCTGTCAGCACTTTATCCAAGAAGTGTTGGCAGCCATCTTGGGACCAATATACATGATAGCACCTCATTAAAAAGCATTGCAGTTAATAGGTTTTAGGACTTTACTTACATTATAAATCATTTGTTGATGGTACCATACTCATTTTAGGAATTGTGGTGTGTTCTAAGATGATTTAACCATGTGAAAAAGCCTTCTGCTGGGATATCATGAATCATGTTTGAAAGAAAACTATTATCTCATGCTTTTCCCACAGTGGTTTGGAAGGGGATCTATAAGCTAAACTGAAAGCATATTTTCTGTAAATTCACATTATCTTTCTCAGTCATGTGAGAATGAAGTCTGACATTCTCAGTAAAACATGTACATCCAACAAGGACAGAGACTGTCAGTTGATTCCTTTGTGTTCTACTGCAGCCTCCTAGAGTATTCTAAAGAACAACTAGAGCGCTACTTATTACAAAGGTATGGCACACCTGAAGCCATCTTGATTGGAATAAAGTGGTAACTCTTAAAACATTTAATTTAAAAAGGAACAAAATGAGGGGGTATATTTTGCTATAGAAAGTATGATTAGTGCCGCAGAAAGAAAAATTAGGGCACATTTTGAGTGACTTCTCAAATCTAAAAACAAAACAGGTATGTGGAGGGTCAAGGGGATATTTAATGACCTGTCTGCTCATACCCCTTAATACAATATATAACCACACAAAGAGAGCAGACCAGGTCTGGAGAATAGTGTGTAGCTGTACTTGCCAGGGTGCAATAAAAGGATGCGTGCAGGAACACATGATGCTGAAGCTCACTGGCTATATGAATCCCATCAGACCACCTTCGTGGTGGAATTTGCGTCATGTGGGATGTTTACTGATCATTCCAAGACGCAGCCGACCTTGTAGTGCCGATGCAGAACTGGATGTCAGGAAGATAGCCGTGATAATCATCATAAAGTGATATTTGACTAAAGTGCAGTGCCTAGAGGACAGTAGTGAAATAAAATTGACTACATGGGCGTTGTAAAGTATTCAAAACGCACTCAATGTGTCAAAAGTTAAAAACACGCCGGGTAATATGATTACCCAATGGCGCTGTGAAGAACGGTCGACATGTTTCAGCTCTAGGGGCTTTCCCCCAGCTTTCTTCAGGACCATAACAAAAAGAGGCTACTACAACCCAGAATGAGATGTTAAATCAAAACCCAACAATGTACTAGAAAATCGGTACATATCTACCAGGAACCATCACAGTTGAATGTCCACTGGAAGGAAAGGAGATCGTCTTCTTCCTAAAAAATGGAGTTTGATTTACAACAACATCATATATCGAATACGCACCCAGATACATACACACAAGCCGCACAGACAAAACACACTTGCATGAATAATTGACATTCTGCATATTTGGAAAAAAAGGCTTAATAGCTCAAACAACATGAGGCATTTCCGCATGATGCTACTCACCCAGCCTTGTGTGGGTGAAGACCTCACCTCACCCGGCAACCGCTCGGGAGTGTGAGACCCCGCTCTATAGTGTAGATAAAAGGAAACAATGAGTAACAACCCTATAGTTTCCAAGCCAATTGCTCTACACAGAAACCTAACATACGTGTGAACGTGCCCCTACTGCTAAAACCTCACAGACCCTGCTTTGATGTGCGTGGCACATGTAATGGACCCAACTAATACAATTCCCCTAGTACCATCAGACACAAAGACATACTCATGTTCACCCAAATGGGTGTTCACAATAGGTTATAAAGCATATATACCTATGAGAAACAATATGTGGTTATGTATGACCTAGAACTAGTAATTGCAATTTACCATGATAAAGGAAATAACATTTACCCAAAGACATAAAACTGCAAAGCCCTTGGTAGTGACCTAAAGATACATAAGCTTGACGGGCCGTCATAACTAGACAGCACAAGGTTCCTCAACCAGACCTCCAGACTCCATGGTGCGAGATCTCAGTTCCTACTCTGACAAGTGCAAGTAACCTACAGCGAGACAAACAGGGGACTGACCTGTCCGTCGGTGACTCGGATGGTGACCCGAGCGGAAATGGAGGTGTCGGAGAGGCCGCTTATTGCACTTATATAGCTGCCATTGGTTGAAAGAAGTGGCCACAATCGCCATTGAGACAGTGGCGTGAACGAAGAGACACTGCTCACTCGCGCATGCGCATTAGCGCGATACAAATTGAAGACGTCAGCGCGTGCAGGGAGACACTGCTCTAGCGCACATGCGCCGCGACGTAAATATCACAGACAATAACGTAAAATTCGTTATTGTCTATGTACTAATTTCAGGAAAAGAGCCCAAACTGGTCAAACGGGACATTAATGTAAAAGGTGCAGGTACATTAAACGAGACCCGAGCACAGCAGTAAAACTTTTCACACTCGAAGAGCTCATAGTGAATGGTCACTTGGGTCACGAGAGCACCCTACATCTTCATATATGTCCGATTGTAGGACCATATGTAAGTGTCCTACGCCCGATGTTTGTTTAAATAGGAAAGGGTAACGATGAGGTCTCTTGGATGGAATCCTTATGGGGTGGAGGAACTTTGACCTCAAGAAACAATCAGAAAAATGTATAGTCTCTGTGGAGTCACTCTGAGTGAGGCATCCACAACAGACTGCTTATCGTGTGGAGTACTGCATCTCCAAGTGATAACTCGTAGTAAAGTTATAAAGGGTCATAGTTAGAAAGGGTCATAGTTAGATAAGGCACAGCATGGCCCTTAGATGGTAGGTGCCAAAAGTAGGATTTAACAGAAGGGGGGTATATACACAATTTAGTTAGGTGAGCCTAAAGGATGCAACCAGAGGTGCGTTGCCTCCATTCACAAAAAGACCCGCAACTAAAAAGTTGCTCTTAATACTAAAAACAAAACAGGTATGTGGAGGGTCAAGGGGATATTTAATGACCTGTCTGCTCATACCCCTTAATACAATATATAACCACACAAAGAGAGCAGACCAGGTCTGGAGAATAGTGTGTAGCTGTACTTGCCAGGGTGCAATAAAAGGATGCGTGCAGGAACACATGATGCTGAAGCTCACTGGCTATATGAATCCCATCAGACCACCTTCGTGGTGGAATTTGCGTCATGTGGGATGTTTACTGATCATTCCAAGACGCAGCCGACCTTGTAGTGCCGATGCAGAACTGGATGTCAGGAAGATAGCCGTGATAATCATCATAAAGTGATATTTGACTAAAGTGCAGTGCCTAGAGGACAGTAGTGAAATAAAATTGACTACATGGGCGTTGTAAAGTATTCAAAACGCACTCAATGTGTCAAAAGTTAAAAACACGCCGGGTAATATGATTACCCAATGGCGCTGTGAAGAACGGTCGACATGTTTCAGCTCTAGGGGCTTTCCCCCAGCTTTCTTCATTAATGTCCCGTTTGACCAGTTTGGGCTCTTTTCCTGAAATTAGTACATAGACAATAACGAATTTTACGTTATTGTCTGTGATATTTACGTCGCGGCGCATGTGCGCTAGAGCAGTGTCTCCCTGCACGCGCTGACGTCTTCAATTTGTATCGCGCTAATGCGCATGCGCGAGTGAGCAGTGTCTCTTCGTTCACGCCACTGTCTCAATGGCGATTGTGGCCACTTCTTTCAACCAATGGCAGCTATATAAGTGCAATAAGCGGCCTCTCCGACACCTCCATTTCCGCTCGGGTCACCATCCGAGTCACCGACGGACAGGTCAGTCCCCTGTTTGTCTCGCTGTAGGTTACTTGCACTTGTCAGAGTAGGAACTGAGATCTCGCACCATGGAGTCTGGAGGTCTGGTTGAGGAACCTTGTGCTGTCTAGTTATGACGGCCCGTCAAGCTTATGTATCTTTAGGTCACTACCAAGGGCTTTGCAGTTTTATGTCTTTGGGTAAATGTTATTTCCTTTATCATGGTAAATTGCAATTACTAGTTCTAGGTCATACATAACCACATATTGTTTCTCATAGGTATATATGCTTTATAACCTATTGTGAACACCCATTTGGGTGAACATGAGTATGTCTTTGTGTCTGATGGTACTAGGGGAATTGTATTAGTTGGGTCCATTACATGTGCCACGCACATCAAAGCAGGGTCTGTGAGGTTTTAGCAGTAGGGGCACGTTCACACGTATGTTAGGTTTCTGTGTAGAGCAATTGGCTTGGAAACTATAGGGTTGTTACTCATTGTTTCCTTTTATCTACACTATAGAGCGGGGTCTCACACTCCCGAGCGGTTGCCGGGTGAGGTGAGGTCTTCACCCACACAAGGCTGGGTGAGTAGCATCATGCGGAAATGCCTCATGTTGTTTGAGCTATTAAGCCTTTTTTTCCAAATATGCAGAATGTCAATTATTCATGCAAGTGTGTTTTGTCTGTGCGGCTTGTGTGTATGTATCTGGGTGCGTATTCGATATATGATGTTGTTGTAAATCAAACTCCATTTTTTAGGAAGAAGACGATCTCCTTTCCTTCCAGTGGACATTCAACTGTGATGGTTCCTGGTAGATATGTACCGATTTTCTAGTACATTGTTGGGTTTTGATTTAACATCTCATTCTGGGTTGTAGTAGCCTCTTTTTGTTATGGTCCTGAAGAAAGCTGGGGGAAAGCCCCTAGAGCTGAAACATGTCGACCGTTCTTCACAGCGCCATTGGGTAATCATATTACCCGGCGTTTTTTTAACTTTTGACACATTGAGTGCGTTTTGAATACTTTACAACGCCCATGTAGTCAATTTTATTTCACTACTGTCCTCTAGGCACTGCACTTTAGTCAAATATCACTTTATGATGATTATCACGGCTATCTTCCTGACATCCAGTTCTGCATCGGCACTACAAGGTCGGCTGCGTCTTGGAATGATCAGTAAACATCCCACATGACGCAAATTCCACCACGAAGGTGGTCTGATGGGATTCATATAGCCAGTGAGCTTCAGCATCATGTGTTCCTGCACGCATCCTTTTATTGCACCCTGGCAAGTACAGCTACACACTATTCTCCAGACCTGGTCTGCTCTCTTTGTGTGGTTATGACTTCTCAAATCCTCTTCGATTTCATTAAACAATTATGACATGCAGTCTCCCAAGATGGCCACCAGAGACAAAAGAGCCCAAATGTAGCCCAAATATCACCGAGATGTAGCCCAAGTATAGCCCAATGACAGAATGTCCCAGAGTGTTCCAAAGAACAACTAGAGCGCTAACAGTCTTACTTATGACAAAAGTATGACACACCAGAAGCCATCTTGATTGGAATGAAGTGGTAAGTCTGAAAACATTTAATTTAAAAAGGAAGAAAATGAGGGGGTTCATTTTGACTTCTCAAATCCTTTTCTATTTAATTAAAAAAATTCTGACATGCAGACTGAAACATGCACTTTGAATACTAGCAGCAGACTTCCCTGGTGAGCAGTACCTTTACTACAGTGATCTAATGAGCAACTAGAGTGCTAACATTCAGAATTTATGGCAAATGTGTGACACATCTGAATGCCTTCTTGATGGAACCAAAGTAAACAAGCATTGAAAATGCAATAGATCTCGCCCTCGTTTAAGTTAAAGCCATTCTCTTTGTAATGAGGTGGCTTTTTAGCTTTGCTTTTAATAGTGTTTTTCAAACTTTCAGGTAAATAACATGCATATGTATGCATATATGTATCAGTATGCATGCATTTATATTTGTATTTATATAGATATGCAGATTGTGTATATTTATATATGTATGTATATATATATATATACACATACATATATATAAATGCATATGCATGCGTGTAGAGAGAGGTAGAGAGGTAGAGGTGTAGAGGTAGAGAGGTAAAGTCTAGCAGAGAGAGAAGTAGAGAGAGGTAGAGAGGTAGAGAGAAGAGAGTGAGTAATAGAGAGTAGAGAGTGAGTAGTAGAGAGCAGTAGAGAGCAGTAGAGAGAGTAGCAGAGAGTGAGTAGTAGAGTAGTAGAGTGAATAGTAGAGTGAGTAGTAGAGAGTGAGTAGTAGAGAGTGAGTAGTAGAGAGTAGTAGAGAGTGAGTAGTAGAGAGTAGTAGAGAGTAAGTAGTAGAGTGAGTAGTAGAGAGCAGTTGAGAGTGAGTAGTAGAGAGTAGTAAAGAGTGAGTAGTATAGAGTAGTAGAGAGTGAGTAGTAGAGAGTAGTAGAGAGTTAGTAGTAGAGAGTGAGTAGCAGAGAGAGAGAATAGTAGAGAATAGTAGAGAGTGAGTAGTAGAGTGAGTAGTAGAGAGTAGTAGAGATAGAGTAGTAGAGAGTGAGTAGTAGAGAGTAGTAGAGAGTGAGTAGTAGAGTAGTAGAGAGTGCATAGTAGAGAGTAGTAGAGAGAGTAGTAGAGAGTGAGAAGTAGAGAGTAGTAGAGAGTGAGTACTAAAGAGTGAGTAGTAGAGAGAGAATAGTAGAGAGTGAGTAGAGAGTAGTAGAGAGTGAGTAGGAGAGAGTAGTAGATAGTAAGTAGTAAGGAGTGAGTAGTAGGGAGTGAGTAGTAGAGAGAGTAGTAGAGAGTAGTAGAGTAGTAGAGAATGAGTAGTAGAGAGTGAGTATTAGAGAGTAGTGTAGTAGTAGAGAGTGAGTAGTAGAGAGTAGTGGAGAATATTCCAAAGTTTGGCACAGCACCACTTGCACAACAAGTCCAATCAAATCATATCACTTAGAGTCCTTATTGAAGCGCTGAATCTTGGTGTATAGTACATTCCTATTCAAAGTGACTAGGTATCAATTTTACCCACACAATTCGGGCAGACTTGAGTAATTTATAGCATCCTCAAAGTCAGTCTTTAAAAAATTCCAAAGTATAGGACATGATAATCCAAATCCAAATGTTTCTCAAGAAAAGTCATTTTCAATCGTTCGGAATATCGGCGTTTGGGCAGATATGACCCACGGACACGGTTTATGACTTTTCTTGTGAAACATTTGGATTTGGATTATCATGTCCTATACTTTGGAATTTTCGAAAGACTGACTTTGAGGATGCTATAAATTACTCAAGTCCATGGATGCTGCTGGGAACGCCCCAAGCAATACTTATTGCACACCCCTTTAACGCAGGACACTGCGTTAAAGGGACTGATATTTATCAGGCAGGATTACGCCACAAAAAGTAGCTTAGTCCTGCCTGATAAATTTAACTCAGTCTTCTGCGCCACCGGAATGTTACAAAAAGTGGATCATTCATGACATGGTCAGTGACATCACTGATGACCAGCCATGGCCGGTAGTGGGAGTACCGGCAGGGCGGTGACGTGGGGAGGGGGAGGGGCAGGGTGGGGTGTAGTAATGTATGGATTACGGACTTTAACAGGTAAGTAAACATTAAAATAAATAAAACTAATTTCGTTGCACACACTGCATCGCATTTGGTGATGCAGTGCACGCAACCAAATTCGTTTTATTTATTTTTATGCGTACTTACCTGTTAAAGTCCGTAATCCATACATTACTACCCCCCACCCTGCCCCTTCCCCTCCCCACGTCACCGCCCGGCCGGTACTCCCACTACCGGCTAACGCTGCTGATGACATCACTGATGACATCTCAAATGACATCACTGATGACATCACTGATGACATCATCCATGTGACAATCAAATACACCTCATCACACACTAGTATAAACTTTCATCACTCACTGTAAAATAGAAAGTGCCATATTTGAAACCATTGACACACCAATAGAAATTTCTAAACACCCACTCAGTTATTCATAGAACTATACACACATCTAATCACTTACCTATAGATTCAGTGTTACATGCAGTGAATAATCAACAGAACACTATCAAATATACTTATATGCCTATTTCAACATTACACACCAGGACACATTGTATTCGCTTATAAAGACATCCTTCTGACTTATGCAAACAATTGATTATACTTACATTTACTCACCTACACACTTATACAAACACCACTTCATCTTTTTATATAGATAGTAACTCACACTTAGTGTGTTATAAAATCACTATTACAAGTATACAGTTATCGATATAGTGACTCATACAATCACTAAGTCTTAGGCACACTTAATTAGATATAACTGTCACATACACTGACTTTTTTTTCAAGTTTAATGGAGATGTACCATTGAGAGAAATATTTCATCACCACCACACCCATAAACATATACACTCACTGAAACAACTGTTATAACATGTAGTCTTAACCTCATATACCTACTGAATGAATTATTCACGCATTTTTTGGCAATCACACATCCCCCCACCAAACCACATAGACATTTATTTACCCATACAAATACTCAGTTAAGAAACCAATAAGAAATATAGTCTTTAACATAGCAATTAAGACAAAGCAATAAAGACGTTCACACAGTTTAGTAACTACACATTATATATAATGAGACTCTACAAATTAGTCAAGGAAACAATCAATGACACTGTTACTAAATCCACCATCCACACATTTATATTTATATAACCACTCATTCTTCAATGCACAGTAGTGTATTTATAATACATATTTAAATATCAAAGCAAACCACATTCACTTGGTGATATCATCAGTGATGTCATCAGTGATGTCATTTGAGATGTCATCAGTGATGTCATCAGTGATGTCACTGACCATGTCATGAATGATGTAATATGTGACATCATCAGCAGTGGATTGCGGGCGCGCGAGTTATAGTGAGTACAACTAACTATATCGGGGGAAGTTCAATGGTTTTGTATGAGTAAAATGTCCAGCTAACTATAATATATATATATTTATATATACGTGCGCGACGTGTGTGGCCCTCCGGGGCAAAGCAACACAGACCCCTGGCGCATACTGGAGGTTCCAGGTGGGCTAGTTGGCCCCCAGGGACACCCAGTATGCAAGGGGAATTAGTTCCCCCTCTTCAAACATGCACGGGGGCTGCGTTGCAGGGAGGTGTAAAAAAGGGTGTGGCCTCATTACACCTCTCTGCAATGCAGCCCACTGGTGCATACTGGAGGTTCCAGGTGGGCTATTCGCACCCCACGGACCCCCAGTATGCAAGGGGAATTAGTTCCCCCTCTGCAAACACGCCTGGGGCTGCGTTGCAGAGAGGTGTAAAAAAGGGTGTGGCCTCATTACACCTCTCTGCAATGCAGCCCACTGGCTTATACTGGAGGTTCCAGGTGGGCTAGTTGGCCCACAGGGACCCCCAGTATGCAAGGGGAATTAGTTCCCCCTCTGCAAATGCGCCAGGGGTTGCGTTGCAGAGAGGTGTAAAAAAGGGTGTGGCCTCATTACACCTCTCTGCAATGCAGCCCCCTGGCGCATACTTCTGGTTCAAGGTGGGCTAGTTGGCCTCCAGGGACCCCCAGTATGCAAGGGGAATTAGTTCCCCCTCTGCAAACACGCCTGGGGGCTGCGTTCCAGAGAGGTGTAAAAAGGGGCGTGGATTCATTACACCTCTCTGTAATGCAGTCCCCTGGCGCATACTGGAGATTCCTGGTGGGCTTTCAGGCCTTATATAGTTAGGAATTAGCATTAAAAAAAACTTTGAAATTCACTGAAAAAAACATAGGTTTCAGGCCTTATATAGTTAGGAAATAGCATTTAAAAAACCTTTGAAATTCACTCAAAAAACTATAAGTTTTAGGGGTGTTATAGTTAGCTGGACATTTCACTCATACAAAACCATTGAAATTGCTCCTATATAGTTAGTTGTACTAACTATATTTCGCGCACCCGCAATCCACTGCTGATGATGTCACATATTACATCATTCATGACATGGTCAGTGACATCGCTGATGACATCTCAAATGACATCACTGATGACATCACTGATTACATCATCCCCGTGACAATCACATATACCTTTTCATACACTAGTAAAATCTTTCATCACTCTTTGTAAAATACAGAGTATCATATTTAAATCCATTGTCACAGCAATACAAGTATCTAAAAACCCACTCAGTGATTCATAGATGTATACACACATCTAATCACTTACCTGTAGATTCACTCATACATGCTGTCAATGAACAATAGAACACTATCAAAAATACTTATACACCTATATCGACATCGCACACCAGCACACATCCTATTCACATATGAAGTCATCCTACTCACTTATGCAAACAATGGATCATACTTACATATTTACTTAGTTACACACTTATACAAACACCACTTCATCTATTTATTTAGATTGTAAGTCATACTTAGTGTATTATAAAATCATTATTACAAGTATACAGTTATCCATACAGTCACTTACACAATCATTGAGTCTTATGTGTACATATTTATATACAACAACTGACACATACACTGCCTTTAATTTTTCTAGTTTGTTGGACATGTACCATTGAGAAATATATTTGCTCATCACCACACCCATAAAGATATTCACTCACCCAAACAACTGTTAGAACATGTAGTTTTAACTTCATATATCTAGTGAATCAACTATTCACACATCTTTGGGCAGTCACACACCACCCACCGAACCACACGCACATTCACTCTCCCATACAAATACTCAGTTAACTAACCATTAACTAATATAGACTTTCACATAGCTAGTAACCAACTGGAGAACCAGTTTACACAACAACTGACAAAGTGATACAGATATTCACACAGTTTAGTCACTATCCACTATATTTAGTGTGACACTATAAATTGGTCAAGTAAACAGTCAATTACACTGCTACTAAATCCACCATCCAAATATTTATTTTTATATATCCACTCATTCTTCAATGCAAATTGCTATATATATAATGCATATTTAAAAAACGAAGCAAACCACATTCACTGGATGATGTAATCAGTGATGTCATCAGTGATGTCATTTGAGATGTCATCAGTGATGTCACTGACCATGTCATGAATGATGTAATATGTGACATCATCAGCAGTGGATTGCGGGTGCGCAAAATATAGTTAGTACAACTATCTATATAGGAGCAATTTCAATGGTTTTGTATGAGTGAAATGTCCAGCTAACTATAGCACCCCTAAAACTTATAGTTTTTTGAGTGAATTTCAAAGGTATTTTAAATGCTAATTCCTAACTATAAAAGGCCTGAAGCCTATGGTTTGTTCTGTGAATATATATATATATGAATGTGCTTTTTTATTGGTGGAACATCCGGTCATGCCGCACATGTATCTAATTCCCAAGGTGCATAAAATGCAGGATCCAACACCGGGGAGACCCATTATCTCGGCGATCAGAAGTATGGGTGAGAACATTTCACGCTATATTGACTTTTATTTACAGGAGCATGTCCAATCACTGCCCAGTTATATTAAGGATACAGGGGACTTTTGTCTAAGTTAGAATCAATACAATGGCAGGAAAACTGGTGCATCATTACTTTAGACATAGAGTCTTTGTACACCTGTATCGAACATACGCAAGGCATTGAAGGGATTAGACATTTTTTGGGACGTAAATCCTGTATGTACTATAGTCACAACAAAATGATATGCGATTTGGTACAATGGTGCCTTGACAACAATTATTTTCTATTTGGCAAAGACATTTGGAGACAAATACGCGGTGTTGCCATGGGATCCTGCTTCTCCCCCAGCTACGCGTGTCTTCACGTGGGGCTGTGGGAGGAGCAGGACCTTGCAGGTACTCCTGGTTTTGAACGCGTTAAGCACTGGATGCGTTTTATCGATGATGTTTTTTGTATATGGGAGGGTGATGTGATGAGTGCTCAAATATTTGTCAATGCACTAAACACCAATCATTTTAATTTATTTTTCACATCTAATATCAGTACTACATCTGCTGAATTTCTTGATGTGAGTATCAATATCAACGGTACTATGATTGGCACTTCCCTACACAGGAAACCCACTGCTGGCAACAGCATACTACACGCCAGCAGTGGTCACCCAAAACACGTCATCATGAGTATTCCTCTCGGTGAATTGTTGCGGCTAAAAAGAATTTGCAACACACAAGAGAAGTTTGAGGAAGGTGCTGTTGCGATGTTAGCGAGACTTGAGGCACGGGGATACAGCAAAGATTGTTTGTCCCAAGCACTAGAAAAGAGTAGAGAAAGATCGAGAGTCTCTTTGCTGACACCGAAACCTCCCGACAATGATGCTAATGCTGACACAACTAGGCTAATAACTACATACAGTAGACAACACCGCAAAATCAAATCCATAATGAACAAACACTGGGCAGTTTTAAAAACCGATGGTGTTTTACGTGATATGACTCCGGAAAGACCCGTGATTACATTCAGGCGTGCATTCAGTATGCACAATAAGCTGGTTAAATCCAGCCCTGAACTACCTGTAGTCAATCAATGGTTTGGAGGTAAAGGCTTTCACAAATGTTCCTCATGCCGCGCTTGTAAATTTGGGCAGAACATCACCCCTTACCGCACTCCGTTCAGTGATATTGAAGTTCCGATTCATGGCAATTACAACTGCCGAACGGATTTTGCGGTATACGTTTTAACATGCACCTGCGGTCTGCGCTATGTCGGCAGTTCCGGTGCTCAGGTGCATGTTAGAATACTGCAGCACCTCCGTGCTATTGTTAACCATGATGGTGCTTATCCAGTGGCGCGCCACTTTAACAGCAGGCACAATAGGGATCTATCGTGTCTCACAAATTATGTCATCGATGCTGTTGCGCCACTTAGACGTGGTGGCGATCGTGATAAATTATTACGCCGACTGGAAACGCAGTATATCATCAGGCTTGACAGTAAACAACCCAATGGGTTGAACGCGACAGAGGACATGCACAATTTTCTATAGGAATGTCGATCCAACACGTACACTCTGCAGTCGGTATATACATCATAATGTATGATTCAGCTGACACGTCACCACAGTTAAGAGTGTTGAATTACACATGTTTCAAATTGTATGTAATTCACAAAAATGCACCTATTTTAGGTGATCTGTGGTCCGAGTTTTGTTTTTGAGCTGGCTGTTCATGGTTTCTTAACAGGACAGTCTTTTAAACAATCATGGGTTTAAAATTTCTTTAGGTGGTTCATTTGCACTGTGAATACATTTGAGCACTTTTTTTCACATTTTGTAAAAAAAATCTTTTTTGTAAATAGTCCTTAATATTTATGTAACATAAAGTTTACAATATATAAATTTTAAATAAGTATATAGGACTGTAGCTCAATATTATGGCTTTACACTTAGGTGCTGTTAAGTAACACATTGTCCTTTTTTCACACAGTTTTGCCAAGCTCTGTATTAATCTACAACGGCACTATGATTAAGTTTAACACTTTAACCTATCTATAATGCTTTACGAAAAAGTTATTTGTGAATGTTCTAGTTTTGAGTGTAAATTGATTAAGAATTGAATCATGCATTTAAGCATATCATTTCAGTAGCCTCGCTAGTAATATTCCATTGAATGCATTCATGCAGTCAGGATATGTCAAATTTTTCGGGTATTTGTACTTCAATATATATCCATTAACATGATGAAATTTAGATCATGCATTATGTCATGCAACGGGGTTTTAAAGGTGTTCAATACTATCGTATAATGCATTGCCAAACATGCACTGTGCCTTTAAACTGTTTAAACCAGACTGTAGGCAAAATCATGTGATGCACGTGTGGTAGGTGTGGCCCATAGGAGGGGTCAGAATTGCAAGCATAAAAGAAATCTCCCAACGAGAATGTGGTGTGTGAACAAGAGTACGTCAGTACTCGAAACGTTACATTTTTGAAAAGGCATTGAATAAATAACAACTTGCCCGGATAACGTGGGGTCTGCCTCTTCTTTCGCCGCTGGGTGTGGAGGTTTGAAGATTTCGTGAATATATATATATATATATATATATATATATATATATATATATATTCACAGAAAAAACCATAGGTTATAGACCATATATAGTTAGGAATTAGCATTTACAAAACCTTGAAAATTCACTGAAAAAACCATAGGTTATAGACCATATATAGTTAGGAATTAGCATTTAGAAAACCTTATTTTACTCACACAAAACCATTGAAATTCCATATATAGTTAGTTGCACTAACTATATATCGCGCACCCGCAATCCACTGCTGATGATGTCACATATTACATCATTCATGACATGGTCAGTGACATCACTGATGACATCACTGATGACATCTCAAATGACATCACTGATGACAACATCCAGTGACTGTATGTTTCTGTAAAGTTAAAATATGTCTTAGATATTGAAGAATGAGTGGATGTATAAGTGTCTGGATGAAGGATTTAGTAGGTGCGTGACTGACTGTATGAGTGAGTGATTAAATGTGTCTCACTGAATGCATGGGTTAGTGACTAAACTGTCTTAATTTGTGCATCATTATGTCTGTTGTGATGTAAACTGCTGCATGTGTTGATCATTAGCTATACGAGAGGCTATATGTGTTATTAATTGGTTGCCCAAGTATTTCTATGGGAGATTGAGTTTGTGTGGGGGTGGCTGGAAGGTGTGTGACTCTGTGCATAGATGTGTGAGCAGTTTATTCACTAGGTGTATGAGTTCAAGAGTGCATGTGGAAACAGCTACATGGGCAGTTGACTGTGTGCATGAGTGTATTGATGAGTGAATGGATATCTCAATGCTACATGTCATAGTAAGTACATATGTAAAACACAGTACATGTGAGAGTTGGCATATATAAATAACTGTGCATGAGAGCCACTGAGTGAGTGGTTGTATCGATCATTGTGAACTTGTATCAGGGATTGTATAAGAGAGTAAATATGTGTTAGTATATGTTTCAATAAGTAAGGTGTGTATAACTGTATAGTTGAAGAAATGGAGGTGAGATTGTTTCTTTGCATGACTGACTGGGTGTGTGAGTAACTCCATGGATGAGTGGCAGTGTGTGAGTGTCTGTATACACTGAGTGTATCTAAGGTTATATTAGAGTCTGAAGAGGTTTATCGTATTAGCACAAGAATGATGCCAAATGAGACGTCATCAGTGATGTCATCAGTGATGTCATTTGAGATGTCATCAGTGATGTCATCAGTGATGTCACTGACCATGTCATGAATGATGTAATATGTGACATCATCAGCAGTGGATTGCGGGTGCGCGATATATAGTTAGTGCAACTAACTATATATGGAATTTCAATGGTTTTGTGTGAGTAAAATAAGGTTTTCTAAATGCTAATTCCTAACTATATATGGTCTATAACCTATGGTTTTTTCAGTGAATTTTCAAGGTTTTGTAAATGCTAATTCCTAACTATATATGGTCTATAACCTATGGTTTTTTCTGTGAATTTCATTGGTTTTTTAACAGCTAATATCTGTAGCTGTAAAATGTATTCTTCTTTAAATCCAAAAATATATTTTATATGTTTATGAATAATTTTTTTTTTAAATATTTTTTTTTCTTCGTTCCCGCTTCGCGAATCGGGAAGCTTCCCGTTAGCTGACCTTGATGCCGCGAAATAGACCGCGAGCCGGTAAACGTTTCTTTACCGCAAGTGCCGCGTTAGAAAACAACATCGTGACGCCTCCCGTCCGCATGACGTTTCACGTTGTCGCGTGATACGTCATATGACGTGCTACGTTAGCGAACTGGTACGCGAAGCGAGTCGCAAAGCGCAGGTTTCTGGAAGCAAACCGGGAGGCCCTGCAAAGCGCTTAACGTAAACACAGCAAGTCATGTGACTTGGTAATAACACTTTTCATTGGTTCATTTCACTTTTGGTTTCCTAATGATGTAAGACTAGGTCATATAATCTAAAATGAACACTTTTGATTGGTTGAGAACTCTTGTTTTTCCCAAATGATGAAAATCCCTCCTTCTTTCCTCACTCTGACTTTCATCATTGTGAGAGAAAGACCCTTTGTGATCACTGAGCAATGGCTTCTTTAGTAGCTTCAGCTGGTGCTTCCCCACCACCTCCACCACATCCAAGGAAGAGTGGACCACCTGCTCAAGTTCTAATTCAACAAGAAGAAGAAGAAGAGGAACAGGAGGACGAGCACGAAGAGAGGCAGTTTTTGCCTGAGCAGCCCAGGACGTCTCACCGGAAAGAAAACTTCATTTGGCAATTTTTTAAAATTCCCAAAGGTCAGAAAAAAGTAAATGCAAGATACGTAACTTGCCTTATATGTCAAGATAGACTGTCCAGAGGGACCGACAAAAAATACAGTTTCGGAAACTACACAATGCATCGCCATATGACTAGGTGGCATCCTAACAACTACAGTGCTGCACAGTTTCGGAACGACCTAGATAATCTCCCTATTATGGCCAGAAGATCTGTTGTACCGGAAGTAACGGGACCAGAGGGCAGGGAGATGGTGCCAAATATACAAATGAGATTTGGTGATGTAAAACACATCTGCGCATTTTGCGATGGATTCATTTCCTACGGAGAAAAAAGCATCACTCTGATCAACAGAGCTATTGACTATCATATGCAAGTTTGTCCGAAACGCCCAAAATAATAAATACTTCTTTTTTTTGTTTTGTTGCTCCTGTTGAGCCCTTTACAATGAATCGTTTTCATTGCCCCTCCAAGAAAAACCCAAAAAAATATAAAACTGTTCCGAAAAATTCAAAAACAGTAAAAAAATGTTCAGAAAAATAAAAAAAAAAGTTCTTTTCAGAACTACCTCCCCGTTATTAAAAAATTGGTACAATATTTGGAATTGTGCCAACCTCTATTTCTCTTAGTTCGCTTCCTAGTTCGCTCGCTGGTACGCGAACCGGAAGCGAACCAAAAACAGTAAGTATAAGGGAAGGAAACAGACACTTATGTTAAAAGAAACACAGCTATAAGGGAGTAAACTAGAGATACCATTACCCGTAATCCACTGCTGATGATGTCACATATTACATCATTCATGACATGCTCAGTGACATCATCAGCAGAGGATTGCGGGTTTTTTGGCAACATGCCTTATCCACGGTTTAATAACGCTGCCTTTTGCTTTATATAAGTTTTCAAATTGTATGAAATATATACCAATAGGTCGTTATGAACCTTTAGGTAGTGCTTTTCTTCATGAGGTCTGGTCGCTTCCATACACATACAGATGTTTCAAAGATGATCAAGAAGTTTATCTGAATGGAGAGGAATGCACTGAGACGCCAGATCATTCACTAATGTGTAGGCACATACAGTTACACGGTTCATGCAACAAACACCGACCAAATATGGCTTGCGTGTTGCAAGGCACGCCAGTTCCTGCTATCATCCCCACGTTCAAGTTGTTGGAAAATGGTAGTTATTTGATGCTCAATAATGAAGATTGTTCTGAGTTAATTAAAAGTATTCCTTTTATCGTAACAGTAAGTGAACGGGTTATTTGCTGCAGAAATGTTCTATTTCCTCCCACACATGAACATAGGGAGTTTTCAATCTGGCCACAAATACCAACCTTGGGACACGTTTCAACGGCATGGCAAGAATAAGAGCTCTTTTGTCTCAGAGAGAGGTGGCCTTGAGTTCGGCCCGTGAAACTTTCGTACTTCACATAGCGAACACCCATACAGAGGTGCACACCCTTTTCAATTAAGATTTGCCTTTCAATTTCAGCAACATGTTTCCGACTATCTTTAACGCATCCTCCACAAAGTCCCTGGCACACTTTTTTAAAGTTGTTACCAGTGGTCTCGTGACTTCATTTGAGAAAATCTTTGGAGTCATCCCTGCTTCCTTTCATTGTATTTTCTGCACTCTGGTTCGTAGATTGGCATTTTTACTTGCATTACCAGCGGACGCTCTTGTGCTTTTTTACATTTTTAAATATGGATGTCCCTCCTATGCAACCTCCGACCCTGCAGCTGCTGACACTGTTCCGCAATCGCATGCTAGAATATTATGGCACAATGCCGTTGGCGATATTAAGCACGGCATATGGATTATCTTTTCGGTTCTCCTACTTCACCTGTGTCCAGCCTGTATTTCACTGCCTGACCTGTGATTTCGATTGGGCCATTGATTTGTGTCTCTGCGGACCGGTTTCTCCTGACGTCGACTTTAATCAGCTGATGACTCCTATCATTACTCACGAGTTGGTTTGTCCTGGCGAAAGGATTATGGCTGTGGCATTGATGCATGGACTACTTGGTCCCTGGAATTTACTGGCGGCAGCACAGTCTTTCTTGGAACAGAGCTTTCTTGAAAACCCACCGAGCTGTCCTCTGATGGTGATAGAGGATCCGGTGCTGGGAGAGCACGTATGTTCTTTTCCGCTTTTAAATTGGATGGCTGAACTGTTTTCGGATGAAGACGGTGACTTCCTATTGGAGGCTGTTGCAGCTTATTTTGCATACACAGTTATGTCATAGACCTTTTTCATGTTTGATATGCTGAGTACTAGCATTTCATTGACAATTCATTGACTTATTTGTCAAGTTTTTATTATTTACCTTGCCTATTGGCTTAAGACTCGATAAAGTACTTGGCTGTTTTATTTTTCTTTAGCATTCAATTTTCCTAGTTTTTAATGCTTTACCTTGCGGACCGTCCACATATAAACTTGCAATCTGCTCTCATGAGATGGCACTTCTATTATCTTATTCAGTTCGTTTCCGGATCATGAGGAGGTGTCATCTAGGTCCTGGATATCTTTACACCGTGTTAAGTTAGCATGGGCTCATTACCGGTTTAAACGCCATTTTTCCTTTTTTGCAACTTCTGCACACGACACTTAGTTGTTGCTTTAGCTTTCCACCTAGTAGTTCATCGTGGTTTACATGAGAATAATATGTTATTGGTCTACTATCTGCTTTACTTGTTAAACTATATCTGTACAGCGAGTGCTAAAGTTTCAAGAACAACACGATACAGAATTGTTATGAGGTCTGATCTCCACGACTTCATACTCATAACATAAGTGCAACTTCTGCCAATTCTGGGCATGAGGCGGGTTTTATATTGCTTTGCCGAACACACATACACAACAGTTGATGCGGTTCACATGAAGAGAGAGCTGGTGTATGCTGATGTGATTCCTTCAAATCTAAGACACTAAAGTATGGGCACGCCCTAAACCAACACAAAGAGACCTTCTTAGCAAATAATATAATATGTGTATTAGGGAGGGTGAGATATAAGCAGCCGCGGGCCGTGGAGGGAGTTACGATGGGGCAGGGAGGCGGGGAGGGGGAGAAGCAGGGTGGAGCCCTCTCTACCTTGCCCCTCCCCCTCCCCGCCTCCCTGCCCCACCGTAACTCCCTCCACGGCCCGCGGCTGCTTATAAGTGTTGCTAACTCTTATTCATTTACAGCATGTTAACATACTGTCACCATTCGCTTTTTATGTACTAGTAACTATGCTGGTAATTTTGCTACTGATAATATGTGTACTTGTATTCTCCACCCTGCTTCTCCCCCTCCCCGCCTCCCTGCCTCACCGTAACTCCCTCCACGGCCCGCGGCTGCTTATAAGTGTTGCTAACTCTTATTCATTTACAGCATGTTAACATACTATCACCATTCACTTTTTATGTACTAGTAACTATGCTGGTAATTTTGCTACTGATAATATGTGTACTTTTATTATCTAAGGTACTACGCCTGAGAAGACGGCATTAGTAAATAAACATTTCAAATACACATCTGTTCTTCTTAACTCCATGTTCTGGTTTCTAAGAAATCTATAACGACCGACTGTTCATGAGTTCCACGTATCCTGAGGTACTATAAGTTCATATTCTGGATTGTCTAAACATTGAGAGTTTGTTATATCCAATGTGACACTGTACCTAGCTTGCTAAGGAGTTTTTGATTACTAACGTGAGTTTTGGGACACCCTAATTCGCCGAGGTTCCAATCCTCTGTCCACAGTTCTGTGTGAGAACAGAAACCCTGCGACAGGGGCACCCCCGACCCTTGCTGGAGCTTCATCACACTTGCGATACAACTCCAGCAATGCGCCACCTTTACGGCACAGATACATCACGCATCTGTGCTGTTTTTGCCCCATGATGCGCCGCATTGTAAATGCAGCACACCATAGGTGACGGAACAGCGGCACAAAATGACTAACACATCCCTGGTGATGCGCCAGTCATCATAAATGTATCCCTATGCTTCTTATCTTGTTAGAGATGAACCGCCATATGTATCATCAAAGTTATTTGCATTTCCTAAATAGCGAACTTTAAGGAATAAATAGCGATTCTTTACCATTCCTAGTTTGCGATGAGCTATTTGCTAATTAGCCGAATGTAGCCCAATGAAGCCCAATGTAGCCCAATGTAGCCCAAAGATGGCCGCCAGACACACAAAAAAACAAATGTAGCCCAAATATCAGCCAGATGTAGCCCAACTATAGCCCAGTGACAGAATGACCAATCAGCTTCGCAAACCTCCGTTACGCGAAGCGGAGCGCTGTTACAGATATATATCTTTTTTTGAACGTTAATTTCTCAAAATCCACTGGAGCACATATATTGAGACCTAGCAAAGGCACATCGGGCTACCAGTCCCTAATATTTTGCCAAGTTTCGTGCAAATCCATTCAGCCGTTCAATTATTATTATTATTTTTTTTTTTTGCCCCGCGGGGCCCTTTTAAAACCTCCACATCAAACCTAGGGGGTCAGCGAGGATCTACTATGCCCCCTTATAGTTATTTCCCCCTTTGTTTTGACCTCCTCTTGTCTCTCGATCCTACCGAGAGACAAGATGGCGGCCGCTACGGACTGTTTGGAATGTTGACAGACGCCGGAGAACCAATCAGCTTCGCTTCACAAAGCTCCGTTGCGCGAAAAGTCCGCGAACCAGTGCGCTGCCCGGTCCGCTGTTACAGATATATATCTTTTTTTAAACGTTAATTTCTCAAAATCCACTGGAGCACATATATTGAGACCTACAAAAGGCACATCGGGCTACCAGTCCCTACAATTTTGCCAAGTTTCGTGCAAATCCATTCAGCCGTTCGGGCTAAAAGTGAGGCCAACCGCCCTATGGAAAACTCAATGTTAAAAACACGTTTTGGGACCCCCCTTTTTTCTCGGCCCCCACTGGACGAACCCCCCCCCAAATTTTCAAGGGCTGCTCAGAAACAAAATGTGCCATTTTCCTGAAAATTTCAGCCAATTCCGTCCACAAACGCCAAAGTTATTAGACATAGAATTTTCAAAAAACCCATAGAGAAAAAATCCTAACTATATATACCTACTGGCGACCGCCAGTAGGTAATATATATATATATATATATATATATATATATATATATATATATATATATATATACCAAAACCTCTGTCTCCCTCGCGCCTCCGTCTCACACTCAGCCAGGAACAGGAACCAGGCACGGACCAGAGTCTTGGATGCAGGAATTACTTTATTGCTGTAATAAATAGGTGTGCTTTTAAAGTGCAAGTGCTACCGTTTCATTGGGTCACAGTTTAGTAAACCTAGTAAACACACCTGATACAATATCATTTTAAAATAAACGATATGTACAATTAAAAAAAAACAAGTCATAATGCAGGTAAAATACCAACACTGAAACTCATATTGCACAACCTTGACACATAATCACTTGCTACAAATTGTGCATTTTGTCACATTGTAACTATCATGCGTCAAAATATATTATCGCCAAGAAAATAATGGGTTAAATCCCCTGAGGTAAAGTGCAATCATATGCTAAACTCAACAAAGTTTTCATAATCAACCCATACCTAACGTGCTAAATTCATGTAGAGGTGCAAAGTGCAATGTGCGAGGAAATATGAAACTAAAAACATCAAATTCAAAGGCATATATTCAGACAGACTGAGCCCAGCCTGTCTATTCCAGTAGATTTGAGGTGCCAGATATGCTTCCTTAGTATGTCTTGAGAGACAATCTCTATCAATCGCAGAGGAAAATATTGCTAGAGAAACAATATAAGAACATGAGGTAAAAAATATTACAATATACAGATTTCAAGGGAACATTTTGATCCACAGATCACAAGTGGTTGGATACTTAGGGGAAAGTAGTGCAAACAGCGCAGTAAATAATTAATCATGGGTCAATAAATTAATAAATTAATATATTAACACATGGAGCAATAAGATATAGTTGAAACTGGAGTCATGTTAAAACAGAAAATAGTAAACAATCTCATAAAACACTATTTAAAAGAACATAATTGACTCTAGCACCTTACAATTGCTGAAAAAATCGTATTACTGTCCTACAGAGCCTAGTGTAAACACGTGTATAAATTCTCCGTGAGGTTTAACCCCCCCAGGCTGCTTGGTGCTTAACTGTAGGATGTACTTTGTTTCCAGTTTGCGCAATTTTGACTCTCTATTTCCCCCACGTCTACTCGCCAAAACTGTATCCACAACATAATATTTGAGTCCCTTGTTATTACTTTGATGATGCTGCTTAAAATGTCGTGCAACTGGATAGGTATTGTCTTGGGAGGTAATGGCTCTAAGTGCTGTAATATACGTTTATGTACGGGGAGCTTGGTGCTCACCACATAGCGTAATGCACAGGGACATTCAAGGATGTAAACCGCAAATTCGGTTTTACATGTTAGGATTTTGCTAATCTGATGTTCTTGATTGCTAAAACCATCCTTGTAAGACCTTCTGTTGATGCCGTGTGTGCAGGCTTTACAGGTTTTACATTTGGAAAAACCTCTATTACTTTGTAGCCAAGACGTTTTTTCCAACACCTCAGGGCCAGTATCAACCAACCTGTCCTTCATATTCGGGGCTCTACTGTAAGTTATGGATGCCTTCTTGCGTAGTAGATGGCCAATTACAGGGTCCTTGAGTATAATGAGCCAGTTCTTGTTAACCATTTTACGAATATCTTTATGTTGGTTACAATAACTAATGATGAACCGAAAGGGATCTACTGCATCAGTGTTCCCTGCAATGTCCAACAACTTTAGTTCTGATGTCTCAGCCGAGGCATCATATTTGGATAGTAATGCAGGGCGACTTATCATCAGGGATTTCTGCCTTGCCTTGTCAATGGTCTTACGTTGGTACCCTCTTTCTAGGAACCTCCCTGTACTGGCTGCCTGTGCTTGTTGTAGATCTCTATCATTGCTGCACAGTCTCCTGAGGCGTATCATTTCGCCGAATTGAATACTCATTATTAAATGAGCCGGGTGTGTGCTACCTGCGTGTAAGGTTGTGTTGCCAGCGGTACTTTTTCGATACAATCTGGTCTCCAATTTATTCCCGCTGGCATACACCTCGGTGTCAAGAAAGGGTAGTTGTTTTTGACTCATAGTGACCGTGAAATTGATGTTATATTGATTTTCTTTGAGTCTATCTAAAAAATTCACGGCCTCCTCTTGACTACCCCTCCATACCACGAAAAGGTCATCTATAAAGCGGTACCATGCTATTACTTTGTTCGTCATTTCATAGTGAAAGCAGGCCCTGAGGACCAGTTCTTCCCAAGCTCCCATGTGCAAGCACGCGAAGCTTGGAGAAAAACTGGCCCCCATTCCAAATCCCTGTAGTTGCCTATATAACAAATTGTTGAACATGAATACATTGTGTTCCAAACAGAATGTGAGCATTTGAATCAACATGTTGTTGTGCTGGTCAAACCTTGCATCCCTTCGCTCAAGATAGTACTTGACTGCCGCTATACCATCAAGATGACGGATGCTACTGTACAGGGCCATGACATCTAATGCCATCATCCAGTCACCATCCTGCCACTGGATATTTTTCAATTTGAACAAAAAATCCCCTGTATCCTGTATAAATGATTCAAGAGATTTGACATGACATTGTAAAAAATAGTCAATATACACAGATGTCCTTTCAAGGAGACCCTCCTCTGGCAGTAATGATGGGTCTGCCTGGGGGATTGGTTTGGTCCTTGTGGACCTTTGGTATAAAGTATATTGACGGGGTTACGGGATAATCAGTTTTCAAAAACTTGTATTCTGATTCCGATATCAGTTTCCTGGACCTCCATTTAGACAGGAGTAGATGATATTCACTCTGCATAGTCTTGATCATGTCAGCATTCATCCTTTTATAGTGGTCACGATTGTTCAATTGAGCATAAGTCTCCTTTTCATAATAAGCCCTGGTTTATAACACAACGTTTCCTCCTTTGTCACTGGGGCGCACAATAATATTTTTGTCCTTGCTGAGCTTAGACACCAATGATTCATAGTCTACAATTGACTGGTCATACTTATAATGACCCTTGCATGTCTTGCTGTGAAGATCCTTTAGTTCACTGATTAGGTTCTCATGAAATACGTCTATGACGTCACGTGGCATGAACGGGCAAAAAGTAGAGGGTGGTTTAAACGGTGTTAAGGGGGCCACATTGGAGGTATTGGTTGCTTCCTGATTAACACCCATGATACTAATATTGTCGACTGTTGTGGCCGATTCAGCCCCTTCTGTTTCCCAAAGCCTAAGCATATCTTGCGAAAACGTTGTCATTGAATTGCCTTGATTAGGTTCACTGATATCTGGCTGTACATTGTCAGTTCTCAACAGATTACATTTTTTCAATTTAAGTTTTCTGGTGGCTTTATATATATCAGACCTTGTCGCGGCATAATTAAGATTCGTCTTGGGGGCATAGGAAAGTCCCAATTTGAGAATATCCTCTTCCTTAGTTGTTAGGAGCATGGGTGTAAGATTGATAATTGTTAATTGTGAATTTGTTGCCGTCATTGCTTCTTGGACCACTGGCCCCTGCCTCTCCTTTTGGGTTGTCCCCCGTTTCCTTGCCCTCTGCCTCTTCCTCCTGATGTAGTTTTTGTGTTTTCGTTGTAATTTTTTCGAGTCCCAGGTCGTAGGGACTGTAGGCGGTCTTGGCATAAAAAACCTATTTCTTCACCTGGTGATGGTTTTTTCTTAGTTGCTGAAGATGCTGCACCACGTTGCTCTGACTCTGCCTCACTTCCTGCCCCGGAACTAAAGTCCAATACAGTCGAGTCCATTGGATCTTTGTGTGTATTCTTGTGGTTCCATCTGCTGCGTGTACCAGGTTGTGCCCACTCTGCCGCTGTGCTCATACTGTCGTATTTCTTTGAAAAGGTGAATATTTGACCCAATTCGTAATCAGTTCTGTCCCTCTGGAACTTGTAGGTCTTGCGGTCAATTATTTTTTCCTCCTCTTTTTTAAGTCTTATATTCATTTCTTTTATCAGTTTTGCTTTTTCCTCTTCACTCCCCATAGACTCCAACTCCTCCTGTATCACTGCAATTTGATCGAGGAGCTTGGCGCGGTCAATATCAGCGTATTTGATAAGAATCAAGACCAAACGCCTGGACGCCTCCAAGTTACTATCCGCCCATTCCTTCATGAGATCCGGATTCGGGCTCTCATAGCTTTGTGCGGTGAGAATGCGTAACCCCCGTGGTATTCTATTTACGTCAATATACCGCTGGAGGGACTTAGATTCCCACCATTTACTGTGTTCCTGTCTGGATTTTTTCTCAAGGATTTAAATTTTTTCGTGTAACGTATCATTTTTGGGGCCACCGGCAATATCCAATCTATCCCGGATGGTAGCTGATATAGGGAGATTGTCAGAGAACATTGTGCTCGCCCGAGCCTCCCTTTCCTTCACGCTGTCGGCAGACATTGTTTTACGCAATTATGAATATGTGCAGGCAGCTTCAACTAGTTTGCACAAATGAAACAAACAATGTTGCGCCCGCGCATCCGTTAAACTCTCCTCCCCTGAAATACCTGGTACAGTCGCTTCACGGAGTCCGAACTTGTCCCTGGTTCCCCGCGTCCTTCTCCGACGCTGTCTTCATGGGGGTTCTTTCACTTCCGGTGTACTCCTCCAGTGACAGAGGGGTCAAATGCTTGTCCTCCTCCCGGAAGTTCAAAACGCCCAAGCAAGCCTGGGTATGATTTCACAATCAGCGTTGACCTTGACATTTCTTGAAGTAAATTCGGAGAGGATCCCGTGTATAGAAATCAAACGGCTAAATATATGCCAAAACCTCCGTCTCCCTCGTGCTGCCATCTCACACTAAGCCACGAACAGGAACCAGGCACGGACCAAAGTCTTGGATGCAGGAATTACTTTATTGCTGTCGCCATAATGTTTCGGCTCACTCGAGCCTTGATCACATGACAGCGTGTCATGGAAATGAGTGTGCTTTTAAAGTGCAAGTGCTACCGTTTCATTGGGTCACAGTTTAGTAAACATAGTAAACAGACCTGATACAATATCATTTTAAAATAAACGATATGTACAATTTAAAAAAAACAAGTCATAATGCAGGTAAAATACCAACACTGAATTACTCATATTGCACAACCTTGACACATAATCACTTGCTACAAATTGTGCATTTTGTCACATTGTAACTCTCATGCGTCAAAATATATTATCGCCAAGAAAATAATGGGTTAAATCTCCTGAGGTAAAGTGCAATCATATGCTAAACTAAACAAAGTGTTCATAATCAACCCATACCTAACGTGCTAAATTCATGTAGAGGTGCAAAGTGCAATGTGCGAGGTAATATGAAACTTAAAACATATATATATATATATATATATTCACTGAAAAAACCATAGGTTTCACACCAGTTATAGTTAGGAATTAGCATTTAAAAAACCTATGAAATTCACTGAAAAAACCATAGGTTTCACACCAGATATAGTTAGGAATTAGCATTTAAAAAACCTATTAAATTCACTGAAAAAACCATAGGTTTCACACCAGTTATAGTTAGCTGGAAATTTTACTCGCATAAAACCATTGAAATTCCCACGTTATAGTAAGTTGGACTCACTATAACTTGCGTGTGCAATGCACTGCTGATGACGTCACATATTACATCACTCATGACATGGTCAGTGACATCACTCATGACATCACTGATGACACCATCCAGTGAATGTGTGTCTTTTTAAAAAATAAATATGTGTTATATATGTATATGTAAAAGTTGATGGATGAATACATGTTTAAATAAGTGTTTACATGGATTTAAAAAAAAATTTGATTTGTTAACTGGTTTATTAAGTGTATCTTAGTGAATACATATATTCGAGAGTAATGTTTAAATATTTAAATATATGTATTAGTGTTTCACTTTGTGTATAAGTGGCTGCATGGGTTGGTGAGTAGCCATGTGTATGTATATGGGTTATTAGATGTTTTTCTTAGTATCAGTATGAGTGTTTGTTGGGGGATGCATAAATGACTCTCTCTTTGTATGTGTTTTGAAGACAGCATATGTGCAGGACTGTATGGGTGGATGAGTGTGTATATGTGTGTGTTAGTGAGTGAATGACTGTCTCACTAGTGTCTTTATCAGTAACTACATACGTTTTAATCTAGTATATGTGAATATTGATGTATATAAGTGAGTATATGTGAGAGTGAGGGATTGTAAGAGTTCCTGTTTAAATTAGTATGTGTTTCTATAAGTGATTGTTTAAGAGAGTAAGTATGTGTAAGTTTCCTTAGAAGTAAAGTGGTAGTGTGTGTATAGCTGTATATGAAAATAAATGGATGTTCAATAGTTTATTTGCATGTGTGAGTATGTGTGAGAGTATCTTTTGGATGACTGTCGGTGTGTAACAGGATGTATAGGTGTATCACTACATATGATGAGTGAGTATATGTATGAGTGACTATATAGAACTGTTGGTGAATGAGTGGATGTGTATATAGATGGTGGAATTATTGAATTGGTTGTTGTAACTGGTATGGGTATCTCCATTTTTTTGAAAATTGTAGTTTCTATTTTTGAATATGTTTTTCAAGGGTTACATTACAGTGAAAGGAGGTCTGTCACTCTGTCACAAGGATGGTGTCCTCAGTGATGTCATGAGTGATGTCACTGACCATGTCATGAGTGATGTAATATGTGACGTCATCAGCAGTGCATTGCACGCGCAAGTTATAGTGAGTCCAACTAACTATAACGTGGGAATTTCAATGGTTTTATGTGAGTAAAATTTCCAGCTAACTATAACTGGTGTGAAACCTATGGTTTTTTCAGTGAATTTAATAGGTTTTTTAAATGCTAATTCCTAACTATAACTGGTGTGAAACCTATGGTTTTTTCAGTGAATTTCATAGGTTTTTTAAATGCTAATTCCTAACTATAACTGGTGTGAAACCTATGGTTTTTTCAGTGAATTTGATAGGTTTTGTAAATGCTAATTCCTAACTATATATAGGGCCTCAAACCTATGTTTTTTTCAGTGGATTTCAAAGGTTTTTTAATAGCAAATCTCTATAGGTATGAAATGTAATATTTTTATAATGAATTTATATTGTATATTTATGTAATACTAAACTATTTTGATGTATATTTTTCCCTTTTTTAAAATTTTTATGCCTTGGTGCGCTCCCGGTGTGCGTACCGGTGAGCGCACGGGTAAGCGCATTGTTACTGCGCTATTGCCGCGAACAAAAACATCATCGTGACGTATCGCGTAGCCGCGTGAAGCGTCTTATGACGCACGGCGTAAGCGCACCCGGAAGCGCCCCTGCGCATACGATCGCGCAACGTAAGCGCCGCCGGCGCCCCCGGGCCCGCACCGGGGCACATAGCGTAAGCGCGTCGGGTCATGTGACTTGAAAATAACACTTTTCATTGGTTCAGAACACTTTTGGTTTCCAAATGATGAAAGACCGGGTCATGTGACCTGAAAATAACACTTTCCATTGGTTCAGACCACTTTTGGTTTCCAAATGATGAAAGACCGGGTCATGTGACCTGAAAATAACACTTTTCATTGGTTCAGAACAGTTTTGTTTTCCAAATGATGAAAGCCCCCACCTTTTTTCCTCATTCTCACTTTGTTCTTTGAGTGAGGAAGACCTGTTTTCATTCATTAAGAAATGGCTACAGTAGCAGCAGCAGCAGGAGCACCTGCACCACCACCACCACCACCACCACAAGGACCACCACAACACTACATTGGTGGTGAAGAAGAGGAGGAGGAGGAGGAGGAGGAGGAGGAGAGGAGGTTCCTGCCTGAAGACAATCCCCCTTACAAACCGAGAGAGCACATTGTGTGGGAGTTTTTTAAATTCCCAAGAGGCCAGAAGAAAGTCAATGCCGCCAAAGTGACTTGTCTGATCTGTGGCTGTGAACTTTCCAGGGGGAACCCTACCAAAAATTATTCTTTTGGTAATTACACCATGATTCGCCACATGCAACGCAGGCATCCTAACAACTATTCTGCGGCAGAGGTGAGAGAACTGTCCAGAAACCTTCCCCAATCTTCTTCCAGAACCTCAACAAGCAAAGAACCCGCTCCATCGGGTCCAGAGGCAAGGGAGATGGTCCCAAACATCCAAACCAAGTTTGGAGGTTTTAAAATTGTTTGCATCTATTGCGGGACTACAATTACGTATGGCGAAAAAAGTATAAACCTTATCAACCGTGCAGGAGATAACCATATCTGCAGAAAAAAACCTTAATTTTTTTCCTGATTTTTTTTGCTCCAGTTGAGCCGTTTACAATTCCCTGTTTTTTGTTTCTCCCCTTAAAAATTACAAAAAAAATATAAAATTGTTCATAAAAGCCAAAAAAGTTAAAAAAATCAAAAAAACAAAAAAAATATAAAACAACAAAAAGAATTAAAAAAACAGTTCTTTTAAGAACTACCTCCAATTTATAAAAAAAAACTACATTTTTTAAAAAACTCTGTCATTCTTTTTTCTCCAGGGTACGCGCACCGGTACGCGTACCGGGGCGCGCACCCAAAAAAATAAAAAATAAAAAAATAAAGGAGTGAGCATGAGGGAAGGACACAGAGAGAGTGATGTTAAGAGAAAGAGAGCTAGAGGGAGCAACACAGAGGGACTGTTTATTACATATGCCAATGAAACCATTACACTATCTCTATACCAGCATTAAAGTCAAACATTGCGCAAGCGGATTGTAAATTTCCCAATGAAACCATTACACTATCTCTGTACCAACATTACTGTCAAACATTGTACAAAGGGCTTGTAAATATGCCAATGAAACCATTACACTATCTCTGTACCATTATTAATGTCAAACCAAACTGCACATTTTAATTGGTTGTACATTTCAAGACTTTGAAACTCACATAACATTCACCCATCCCCCCACTGCTCATTCACCCTTTATCCATGGTAACTCCCTCTTAAACCAGCACACAGTTCACAAGTTCATCATACTATTTTGCAAAAGAATCCATCAAGGCTGTTTGACCTCTCAATCTACTAGCTAATGAAATGCAATGTTTGTTTAAATGACTTTTTCTCAACCATTGAAATAACTTCTTACAACAAAAAAAAAGCATGCACCCTAATTTTCAGTGAAGATTTTTAAGAAAGCTCCAATCATTTCTGGTTATTCAACTGCACTGATTCTCAACCACTGTTTTTCATAATCAAACTGCCATTTCATTTCTACAACTCATCTGACTAGAAGCACATCTACCTTCAAAATGCCAAAAGTCGGGTTTGTGGGTCATAGCTATGTCCACTGGAGTCAAAATTACGCAGCTAACAGAGGTATTTACAACCTTGATTTACCAAATGTGGACATTGTATGGATTGGACAGAGAGGATAGAGGAGTCACCAATTGATACCATTAGTAAAATCCTTTATGCAATTACCACACCCTGACCTTATAATTGTGCACTGTGGTGGAAATGACTTAGGCACTTTGACTGGGGTAGGTCTGGAAATGCTTTTAAAGGACATCTTTGGCCAATTGATGTCGCTTTTTCCAAAAACTGCCTTGGTATTTTCTAATATATGCCAAAGGCAAAAATGGAACTGGTCCAACCAATTTTGTCCACAGATTGAGAAAGCAAGGAAACATGTAAATAAAACTGTTTCTGCTTTCCTCAGAGACTATGGTATGGGTTCCATTTACCACAACAACTTGCGTTACAACATGCAAGGCATGTATAGGAGAGATGGTGTGCATTTTTACAGATGAGGGAAAAAGAGTTTTCCTCTTGAATATAAGACAATGCATTGGTACCTACTTGTAGGTACAAAAAACACCTACATAACACAACAGCTCTTTTCAGAGCTATTTTACCTCTAAACACTCTACTTTATTTTTTTACTCTATTTTTCAACACTGTTTTTCCCCGTGGTGCGCTCAGGGTGCACGTACCGGAGAGCGCACGTGGGAACGCACCCAGCGCTTACCCCGTGAAAAGTTCAACAAAAAAAAGTTTTTTTGCCCTTCAGGGTCCTTCTAGGCCCCCCTCAGAAAACCTAGGGGGTCAGGGGGTGTCTACTCTGCCCCCTTTTAATTATTTCCCCCTTTCTTTTTCACCTCTTGTGTCTCGATTCTACTGAGACACAAGATGGCGGACTCTCCGGACTGTTTAGAATGTTGGCAGACACCCGACAGCCAATCAGCTTTCCACGCGTACCGATGAGCGCTCGGAGCGCGCCTATAGATATATATGTGTTTTTGAAGTTAATTTTTTTTAAAAACCACTGGAGAAATTTCCACCAAATATAGCAAAGGCACATCTGTGTACCAGTCCCTACAATTTTGACAAGTTTGGCGTAATTCCATTCTGCGGTTCGGGCTGTAGACTTGTCAGACCGTCCTATGGAAATTAACATGGGGAAAACACGTTTTGGGACCCCTTCTTTTTTCTCAGCCCCCACTTCACGAATCCCCCCAAAACTTCCAGGGAAGGAGCGGAGCGGAGCTGGCCAAAATTTTAGAAAATTACACACAAATTCCTCAACCGGCGCCAGAGTTATTCCCAATAGAATGTTGCGGATTTCCTATGGTAGCCAATCCTAACTATAACTACCTACTGGCGACCGCCAGTAGGTAATATATATATTTATATATATATATATATATATATATATATATATATATATATTACCTACTGGCGGTCGCCAGTAGGTATATATAGTTAGGATTTTTTCTCTATGGGATTTTTGAAAATTCTATGTCTAATAACTTTGGCGTTTGTGGACGGAATTGTCTGAAAGTTTCAGGAAAATGGACCATTTTGTTTCTGAGCAGCCCCTGAAAATTTGGGGGGGGTTCGTCAAGGGGGGGCCGAGAAAAAAGGGGGGTCCCAAAACGCGTTTTTCCCATGTTAATTTCCATAGGGCGGTTGGCCTCACTTTTAGCCCGAACGGCTGAATGGATTTGCACGAAACTTAGCAAAATTGTAGGGACTGTTAGCCCGATGTGCCTTTGCTAGGTCTTAATATATGTGCTCCAGTGGATTTTGAGAAATTAACGTTCAAAAAAAGATATATATCTGTAACAGCGCTCCGGGCAGCGATCCGGTTCGCGTACTTTTCGCGTTACGGAGCTTTGCGAAATGAAGCTGATTGGCTCTCCGGTGTCTGTAAACATTCCAAACAGTCTGTAGCGGCCGCCATCTTGTCTCTCGGTAGGATCGAGAGACAAGAGGAGGCCAAAGCGAAGGGGCAAATGACCATAAGGGGGCATAGTAGATCCTCCCTGACCCCCTAGGTTTGATGTGGAGGCTTTAAAAGGGTCCCGCGGGGCGCGCCCGGTACGCGTAACGGAAAGCGGACTGGGGAGCGTACTACAAGGAAACAAGAATGATTGACTTTTTTTTTTCAAAACCGTGTTTATTAAGAGTTCAATCAAGATTCAGGACAGCCCTCCACAGTCAGGAGGAGACCGTCAACAACACGTACAGATAAAAGCATGGTAGTGAACTCAGAGTTTTGTAGAAACAAAAGGGGCACGCCCCAAATCCCCCCCGACCCACCCATCCCCAACAGTATCCCCCAACACCCCTTCCCACTACCCACCCCTTATCCCACCCTAACCCAGTGCACGTGATCGCAAGTCAGCAACAGGAGACGGAAATCGAAGTCAGAGTCGGCTAACAGCCTAGGGCCCGGGGTCCACATCGAGGGCCAGTACATCATCAATATCAGCTGGGGGATCGAGGTCCAGACCCCTGTAGTCTGCCCACCGCTTCCAGATCTTATAGTGTTTCCGGGGGCACCCCCTGGCCTCAAATACGGGTAATTCTAAACCCATCAGATAGTCTAATCCAGCCTTCCACGCACTCAGGGGGGGGGCACGTTCGCTCTTCCATGCTTGGGCCAGATCACGCTTAGCTACCACTAGTCCCAACAGCAGTAGGTGGCGTTTGTAAATGTTACCCCCAACATTTTCCAGAATATGAAGGAGACCCAGCCTAGGGGTACGGGGAACGTCCCACCCCAGTACTTCCGACAGGCAGTCCCACACACCCGCCCAGAATCGGGTCAGCCTCTCACAGGACCATACGGTATGGAAGAGCGTCCCCCTCTCAGTACCACACCTCAGACATTCAGGGGCAGCTATGAGGCCCGCACGCCACAGCCGCTCCCTAGTATAATAGGCCCTATGGAGGTATTTAAATTGAATGAACCTAAGACGGACGGCTATAGCTGCGCCACGAGGGGATTCGAGGGCCTCCCGCCAATCGTCATCATCCAAGGGGCCAACATCATTCTCCCAGGAGGCCTTCAAAGTCGAGAGGGAGGGGGAGCAGTTCACGACCAGGGAGCGGTATATCTGAGAGACTTTCTTGTCGCCCAGGTCGCCCATAAACAGTTTAGCCTCAATAGGACTAAAGTCGGGGAGCTGTTCCAACCCCACCAGGCTGGGGCCAAGGGCATGGCGGAACTGAAGATAGCGAAAGAATTGGGACCTGGACAAATTATACTCGGAGCTAAGGTCCTGGAAGGATTTAAGTGTGGTTCCATTGAGAACATTACCAAGGGACGAGATCCCGATCGCATCCCAGCCGCCGAACCCGGACAAGGAGGCCAGCGCTGGTAGTAGACCGTTATGCCACAGCGGCGTCTCGGCCGTCAGCCTGCCCCACCACCCCATACGGCGCAGGGCCTGCCGCCAGATCGCGAAGACCACCTGGGTGACCCTTGGCAAAGCCCCCCTCCGCCTGGCCGAGTACAGCAGAGTGTGGAGTGTGGCACCTCCCATCAAGGAGTGTTCCAGTGCATAGGCCGGATCGCTACGATCCCCATACCACCACTCGTTGAGCACTAGAAGGTGGGAGGCCTGGTAATACGATAGCAGGTCCGCGGACGCCAAGCCGCCACAGTAGGCAGAGAGAAAGCAGGTACGCAGTGCCACCCTAGAAGCACCCCCGGCCCACAGAAATCTGCCCAGCACCGAGTTGACACCACGGAACCACTGCGGGCCTATTTTATACGGGTGATTTTGTAGTTGGTAGAGGAGCCGAGGCAGGGCCACCATTTTGAAGATAGCCGACCGGCCATAGATATTAAGGGGCATACGCGTCCAGGTCTTAACGTCAACCTGGACCCTGTCCCACACCGGCTGGATGTTACGATCCCATGCCACGGCAGGCGAGGCCGAGAGGTAAACGCCCAGGTACCTCATGCCATCGACCGCCACCTGAAGGGACGCAGCCCACTGGCAACTCACCGAAGCTCCCCCCAGAATCCACAGGGTTGACTTGCGAGGGTTAAGAAAGAGCCCCGACGCCTGACCGAACTCCCGCATTATGTCAAGAACACGAGGCCCTGTACGTTGTAAATCGGTCATGAAGAAGAGCACGTCGTCCGCATATAGGGCGATGCGGTCCGAGTGGCCCGTCCCCCACACGAAGCCCCGATAGAGCGCGTCCTGGCGCACTCGGGCAGCCATAGGTTCCATGGCCAGCGCGAAGAGGTACGGGGAGAGGGGGCACCCCTGACGAGTGCCCCTGGCCACGGGAAATCACGCGGAAATCGCCCCAGAGACGCGCACAGAAGCGGTGATATCGGTATAGAGCAGTTTCACATAGGAGACGAAAACCGGACCCAGGTTCAGTAGTGGCAGGAGGGCGAGGAGGTAGGTCCAGCTGACCGAGTCAAAGGCACTATCTATGTCAGCCAATAACAGCGCCGCCTGGTCCCCAGTTTTCCCGATCGCGTCAATCGCCGCCTGCGCCCGCCGGATGTTGTGTCGCGTCGCCCGGTGCGGCATGAATCCCGCCTGGTCCGGGTGAACAAGGGCCGAAATGTGGGGAAGCAGGCGATTCGCAAGCGCCTTGGCCAGGAGTTTGGCTTCAAAATTAATAAGGGAGATGGGGCGGTAGGACTCGTGGCGCTCGGGGGGTCTGCCCGGCTTTTGAAATACCACGATCTCGGCGTGACGCCAGTCCGGGGGGAGGCTACCCCGCTCCCGAGCCAGTTCCAGTGCCCGCCTGTAATGCGGCCCAAGTTGCAGGTGGAACTGCCGGTAAAATTCACTGGGGAACCCACTAGGCCCAGGTGCTTTACCCGCTTTGAGTTGACCCAGCGCGTCACCCAATTCCTCAGCTGTCAGGGGGAGATCCAGGGCATCGCGGACCTCATCAGGTACCGCTTGTGGGCGGACCGCCGCGAGGTAAGCCTCAATGCCATCGGGGGAGAGGCTCTCACGAGGGGCATACTGATGCTCGTAGTAGCGCGCGAAGCTCGCTGCAAGGATCGAGGGGTCCGTCATCGCTACCCCCGCGCCGTCGACCAGCCCCGGTAGGGTGACCGGCTGAAAAGTCTGCTGACACAATCGGTGGAGCATGGTGCAGGACTTGTCGCCCCATTGGTACACCCTACTACGAGTAGCCAGCCACGCTTGTCGGGCCTCATCCAACAAGACCGAGGAGTAAGACTGTTGTGCTTGTAAAAGCAGCCGCAGCGTCACATCATCGGCCGCCTCCCTGTGTCGTGCCTCCCGCCCTTCCACACGCTCCGCCGCAGTAGCAATACTTTCGTGTCGGGTCCGGCGAGCAGAAGCGCACCAGGCAATATCGACAGCCCTCAGGGCGGGTTTCATGGCCTCCCATACTGTCACCGCATCAACCCCCTCCGTTAGATTGTCCCGCCAATAGTGGGCGATCGCACTGCGCATATGTCGGGAATAGCCCGGTTGCTGCAGGTGCCACGTAGACATCCGCCACCTGAATGGTTGGCGCGCCTTACAAAGGTCAATCTGAACCGCCACAGGGGAGTGGTCGGACAGCCCGCGAGGCCGGATCGCCGCCCCCTTCACTCTGTCAAGGAAGGCCCCCGGTACAAATACACAGTCTAAGCGTGAAAGGGAGCCATGCACAGCAGACACATAGGTGTATTCTCGTCTCTCTGCATGAAGATGTCTCCACACATCCACCCATCCAAGGCCATCAATCATTGCACTCAGCTTCGTAGGAGAGGCCGCAGCCGCGACCCCCTGCCTCCTCTGCCTGTCCAGAGCCACATCCATCACATCGTTCCAGTCGCCACCAATTACCGCCAAATAGCGGGGGAGTTCGGCCCAAAGGGTAAACAGTCGCTCCGCAAGGGCCCACTGCAGCGGGGGGGGGGCATACACACTACCAAAAATTACGGGCTCCGCACCAATCTTCCCCTGCACAAACACAAACCGGCCCTGCGGATCGAGCCACTGACGCTCATGGGTATAGGCTAATCGTTTGTGAACCAGGATGGCCACCCCCCTCGAGCCCCTAGCAAACCCAGCATGAAACACCTGGTGGAAGCCAAACCTCTGCAGGCTCAGAGCTTTAGTACCCAGCATGTGTGTCTCCTGGAGGAGGAGCACATCAGCCAGGTCCCTTTTTGCCCAGCGAAGCACAGCCCCCCGTTTGATCTTGTCCAGGAGCCCCCGGACATTCCAGCTCAAGACACGCATGAGAGCAGCAGATGGCACAGGTCGTGGAGCGTCAGCCATTGTCACAATGGGTCCGTGCCCACAATCCCCGCAACCCAACCCAGACTCCCAGCCCTCCAGCCGCCGACAGCATACAAAACACGTGCATCCCACAGAACACAATCCCAATCCCCGCTACCCCACTAATCCCAAACCAACACACCAGCAACCAAACATCCCAGAACCCCCCTCCCCCACCCCAATACCTCAATAAACAATGAAGCATCTGTCGCGGTACACGGTACTTCAGACCCAAAACACAGCGTCTAAAGCCAGTCATACCAATGGATCCCAACTAGACCCCCCTTAAAACCAACCAGGCACACTCCCAGAACCACCCCCCAACCCCATCCAGAGGAGGCAGCCCATAAAGTGCGCCCCGAACCCACTCCAAGAATATAGCAACATCAGTAGTAAGGCACCACGAACCAAGGGGTGTCAGACCGCAAGGGTCCACACCCCCGCCAGGAAAGGAGTCAATACTGCACCAGTCAATGGCTGCTCCATCGGCCAGAGCTCAGCAGCCACGGGGTATGGACATCGATGGGAGGCTACCAGTAGGCAGCCCCAGCCGGCGACAATCCGGAGTCCTCGCCAGGCTAATCTGTGTCAGGTTGTGTGTCCCCCAGCAAGGGATCCCGGGACAGGGACCTCCGTTGGGAGCGGGATTTGCGATGGCGTGAATGATTGACTTTTAACTTATTGTATGTTTACAGACTTTTTTTTTTTTTGCTGAGTGACGTCTCGGCCTATCTCCACGGGATGCAGTCCCTACCATCTCGGCGTTTAAGCCCAGGGGGACCGGTAGTGTGGGAGAGATAACGTCTGTTAACGTTCAATTCGAAGGAAATCAGGAAGTGTTGATAAACATTGTCTGCACCATCTTGCCTTTTTTCAAATGCCACACTTTTGTCATGCACGGCAGCCCTTTTAGATGCCTTGACCAGACCCACTCTCTGCACGCTGTCGATCCTTAGCATGGGTCCCCACCCTCGCAAGCATCTCCCCCAGGCACTGGTCACCCCCGCTCTCTGTCTTATGCATGGGCAATAAACCTCCCCCCATCTGCGCTGCTCTTCCTTGAGAATCACACCCTGTGCCCGCCCGACACCTCCCTTTCGCCCTATTCACTACCGCACCCTCTGACACTCCTCTTCCTCTGTGTCCGATTGTCCAGGCCGGTCCCAGGCTATCACCTAGCCATGCAGATGTAGTTTATGGCCCCAGCTGTAAAGAATCACCCCTCTTCAAAGGAGTTACAGTAGATCAAGGCCCCCACCCAATGAGATCCGTCACAACACACGCGTTCCTACTATCTGAAAACCATCCTGTATTGTGATTGGGGAGGGGACCGAGCCTGAAGCGGAAGATTCCAGGGATGCCTCTTTGTACATCAAAGTTTTTACAATTATGTGTCACATTAAAAATATATAGCACTCCAACAAAGTAGTAGGATTATAAAACTTTAATAACTTATAAATATGTACAACGCAACAAAAACAGTAAATACATTTAAACATTTTTTAAAAAAAAGAAGCAACAATGGTCAGTAGCTGTGTTTTGTGCGAATAGTCCCAAGGCAGCACAACGTGCTGAGTTCTGGACGGCACCCAGGTGATGTTACCTGGGTGCCGCACTGGTTTTTGGTATCCTCCGAAAAACGGCGTGGGGCGTCCCGGGGGGTGCGGGGGGAGGCCTCGTCAGTAGCGGTCTGTTGTGCGAATAGTCCCAAGGCAGCAGAACGCGCTGAGATGTGGATGGCACCCAGGTGATGTCCAGTAAGTTGCCGCACTGGTTTTGGTATCCTACAATGCTGCTCCGAATAACGGCGTGGGGCGCCCCGGAGGGGGGGGGGGTGAGGCGGCGTGAACGGGCCTCCCCAGGTGGAGGCTCGTCTGCTGTAGTGGGGCGCCCCTTTACCGTTTCAGTTGCCATTCCGTGGGGCGTCCCGGGTGGTGCGGGGGGAGGCCTCGTCAGTAGCGGTCTGTTGTGCGAATAGTCCCAAGGCAGCAGAACGCGCTGAGATGTGGATGGCACCCAGGTGATGTCCAGTAAGTTGCCGCACTGGTTTTGGTATCCTACAATGCTGCTCCGAATAACGGCGTGGGGCGCCCCGGGGGGGGGGGAGGGTGAGGCGGCGTGAACGGGCCTCCCCAGGTGGAGGCTCGTCTGCTGTAGTGGGGCGCCCCTTTAGCGTTTCAGTTGCCATTCCGCCCGCTTTTGGTACACTGTGCCAAAATCCGCCATTCAGCTGAGTTGCGCCCACTCTTGCCGTGCAGCGATAGGCGGCTGCCACAGGACTCTCAAAATGGCGGCAGGCTCTTTCCTTTTTGGGCCTGGTCCACTGAAATGGCCCTGGGACACTTTGGAACTCGGACGCTTGTCTACTAGGTCTTGGACCCCATTCTCGAAAGCGTCCCCTCAGCCTTGAAGATTCTACAAAAGTCATGGGGGCCACCGACTCCTGCAGGCTTCCGGTGGGGAGCGGCTGCCATGATTGCTCGCGGAATGACCACGACGGAGCCACGAGATGGTGGTGCTTTCATGCTGACACCAGCTTCAGTCTGAAACATCCAGAAACAAGGTGGGGCTTTCATCGTTTGGGAAAAAAAAATGTTTTAATCCAATGAAAAGTGTATTTTTAGGTCATATGATCAAGCCTTCCATCATTAGGAAACCAAAAGTAAAATGAACCAACGAAAAGTTTTATAAACAAGTCACATGACCTGTTATGCGGCATAGGGCTATAAAAAGCGTAGAAAATCCGTTGGCACGTGAGGCGGCGTCAGTAGCGGACCGATGTGCGAATAGGCCGAAGGCAGCACAACGCGCCAAGATCCGGATGGCACCGAGGTGGTGTCCAGCAAGTTGCCGCACTGGTGTGGCCATCCTACAATGCTGCGCCGAAAGTCGGCGTGGGGCGCCCCGTTGGCCTGTGAGTTCGCGTCAGTCAGTGGGGGCTGTTTGAGGATCTGACTGCATTGGAAAGCAATGTGATGCTGTGCGTCGCCCCCAAGATAAGGCGGCGTCAGTAGCGGACCGATGTGCGAATAGGCCGAAGGCAGCACAACGCGCCAAGATCCGGATGGCACCGAGGTGGTGTCCAGCAAGTTGCCGCACTGGTGTGGCCATCCTACAATGCTGCGCCGAAAGTCGGCGTGGGGCGCCCCGTTGGCCTGTGAGTTTGCGTCAGTCAGTGGGGGCTGTTTGAGGATCTGACTGCATTGGAAAGCAATGTGATGCTGTGCGTCGCCCCCAAGATGAGGCGGCGTCAGTAGCGGACCGATGTGCGAATAGGCCGAAGGCAGCACAACGCGCCAAGATCCGGATGGCACCGAGGTGGTGTCCAGCAAGTTGCCGCACTGGTGTGGCCATCCTACAATGCTGCGCCGAAAGTCGGCGTGGGGCGCCCCGTTGGCCTGTGAGTTCGCGTCAGTCAGTGGGGGCTGTTTGAGGATCTGACTGCATTGGAAAGCAATGTGATGCTGTGCGTCGCCCCCAAGATGAGGCGGCGTCAGTAGCGGACCGATGTGCGAATAGGCCGAAGGCAGCACAACGCGCCAAGATCCGGATGGCACCGAGGTGGTGTCCAGCAAGTTGCCGCACTGGTGTGGCCATCCTACAATGCTGTGCCGAAAGTCGGCGTGGGGCGCCCCGTTGGCCTGTGAGGTGGCGTCAGTAGCGGACCGATGTGTGAATAGGCCGGAACCAGCACAAGGCGCCAAGATCCGGATGGCACCGAGGTGGTGTCATAGTTGAGAGTTCTGAGAAGCGGGGGGGAGGCGGCGCAAACGAGTCTCTCCCTCCATGTGGAGGCACTTCATCTGCAGTGGGGCGCCGAGATCAGGATGGCACCGAGGTGGTGTCTAGCAAGTTGCCGCACTGGTGTGTGTTGAAAATATGAAAGATCCTCAGCAAGTCTATGTTACTTCAATGGAGCGCCGTCTAGCTGAGTTTAGCCCGCTCTTGCTGCTACAGCGACAGGCGGCTGCAACAGGACTCTCAAAATGGCGGCCTGTTCTTTGGATTTGGGCCTGGTCCACTAAAATGGCCCTGGGACACCTTAGAACTCGGACGCTCAAATTTTTTTTCCTTTCCTCTACATGCAAAAAAGGTAAATGCCCGGTACGTTACCTGCCTCATCTGCCACGATGTACTCTCCAGAGGAACCGAAAAAAAAATATAGTTATGGTAATTGTGGCAAATAAATTTCATGTGGACAGATGAGTGTTACTCTAATAAATACAGCATATGAACATCATCATAGTCGATGGTTGGTGGAGACATTTTGACTATATCCTGGACCTGCCCGTCCTCGCCCAAAATGGCGCCGGAATAAATGGGACTCGTAACTCCTTGTTGTGTACTGGTTGCACAACCTTGATATCACGAGATACGTATGCAGTTTTGAAGCACATGGCGGGCGGGGACGAGAATTGATTGAATATTTCGACATCCCTATTGATATTAAGTTCCGATGTGTTATTGATTACTGTACTATTGAAAGTTCGAATTAACGTCACCCATGGTACTTGCCCGCAAATGTATATCTAGATAATTTTATTGTAACTGGCCCTGTCGTTTTTTAATTATAAAATATACGTCCACCGATTCCGCAACTGTTAGACACCTTAGTTCTTGCAACCTAATGGCCCGCCCGTTACGTTCCTCTACAGTGTAAATGTCTCCTCATCATATACGATTACAGTTTGCTCCGTGGCCGGCCCACGTGGTTATAGGCCCGTATTTGTATACTGACATTTTCACAATAAAGGTTTTTAAAAGAAAACATGGTAGTAGTATTTACATTGGTAAAGTTTTTAATAATAGTCACTGTTTTCGAATCAGTAAAAGGCAAGTGAAATAAAGCAGTCCAATTACATGAACGGTAAAAGGTATAATACGCAGGTACGCAGTAAAGATAAATGGTCAAGGGCTGTTGTGTTTTCTACTCCTGCAACATAAAGTGATCGATAAGAATCTGATATTCAGGCGTATCGGCGACTAAGACAGCAGGCCGAGCCTCTTTTGCTCAACGGCTCCGTCATGGGACGAAGAAACGCCCTTTTTCTCGAAAAAGGAATATATTTTACTTGCAGGACAGTTGTAAATTTTCCGGGAAAGTACATTAGCCTGGAACATTATAACATATATGTTTAAGAAAAAATAATGTTCGAAAGTAATAAAAAGTGTAATTTTTAGGTCATATGACCAAGCCTTTCATCATTAGAATAAGAAAAGTAAAATGAACCAATGAAAAGTTTTATTAACAAGTCACATGACCTGTTATGCTTACGTTACGCGCTGCGCGCCGCGCCCCGGATCGCTTCCGGGAAGCTGCGCTTCGCGCATCGGAGCACTTCCGGATGCGCTAACGCGGCGCGTCATATGACGCATTACGCGACAACGCAGGTCCAGAATATAGTCAAAATGTCTCCACCAACCAGCGGTCGGAACACAACCCCTTTCAGCAGGCTAAATAGTTCTGTTAAATGACAACAGAAGGGACAGGCAACAAGAACCATCAGTCAAAGAGGGGAGGGCAAGTTCTTCTCTACCGGGTCACGTTGGGGCGCTACCGGAACCGATCGAATTGGTAGTCTACAGTGTTTCTGGATGTTTCAGACTGAAGCTGGCGTCAGCATGAGAGCACCACCATCTCGTAGCTCCGTCGTGGCCATTCCACGAGCAATCATGGCATCCGCTCCCCACCAGAAGCCTGCGGGAGTCGGGGGCCCCCAAGACTTTTGTAGAATCTTCAAGGCTGAGGGGACGCTTTCGAGAATGGAGCCCAAGCCCTAGCAGACAAGCGTCCGAGTTCCAAGGTGTCGCAGGGCCATTTTAGTGGACCACGCCCAAATCTGAAGAGCCGGCCGCCATTTTGAGAGTCCTGTGGCAGCCGCCTATCGCTGCACCGCAAGAGCGGGAGAAACTCAACTACATGGTGAGCGAAACGCTGTAGTCGCAAGAGCGGGCGGTAAACAGCTGAATAGCGGAAGAGGCACAGTGTAGCAAAAGCGGGCGGAATGGCAACTGAAACGGTAAAGGGGCGCCCCACTACAGCGTGTCTTCAGGTCAAACGGATTGTGGGACAAGGTCCAGAATGGAAGAGTCACCAAAAGGCAAAAAGTTCCGCTTAACCCCGGGAGCCGGCCACCTATGTCGGGGGCGATCTCAGGCCACACCAGGGCAACACGACTTGGGGAGGGGGCCGAAGCCAAGCGCCCCCTCCGAGTCCGCGCCATCACACCGTCCCTCGGGGGCCTCCGTCAAGCGTTTCAGGGAGGCACCGCATCACATTGTTTTCAAATGCAGTCACGTCCTCAAACAGCCCCCACTTACATTGAGAATAGTGAAGCTGTAGCAGGTGCAAATAAGCTTCAGACAGTCTAACAAGCACTCCTCAAAACTTTGAACTATCAGAGTGCATGAGTTTCATGCTCGATCGATTGAGCTAGCTGGATCGGGCAACAAAAAGTATAAAATAGTTATGTAAATAGTTATTTAGTAAAATGTTTTACCCTGTTACTTTGCTGGTGTGTTGTATATATTTGTAATATTTGCATAGAGTTTATCGTTATTTTGGGCGGGGTGGGTGGCGGAGCCGAGCTGTCTTGCAGCCATCATGGTGTGGAGTTCAGTTCATCTCACTAGTTTCGTATTTCTCATGAGGGGTTGTTCCTAATGTTTCTATTTTAGCGAGGTCAAAAAGAGATCCCATTAGTGGCCTACTGATTTTGCTCGATCCCTTTTGTTTTTTTACATGATTTTTCACTATCTGCAAAGACTAAACAGAGTATTGCGACTCTGTGCTTGTTTGTAAATAGAGAATGAACCAAAGAGAACCAATTCTAAAACAGTAAATGCTTGGAAAACAATCAATCAAATGGAGAGAGAAGCAGGCACGACGGATTACAACGGGGGCAAAGGCCTGCGTTAACTACCCTTCACTATCTGCAAAGAGAGAGTACTCCTAATAGAAATGAGGGGGGCAGCATTCAAAGCAGATCAGTGTGCATAAACACGAAAATGTTTTTACTTACCACGTACTTGACATTCGACAGCTTATGATATTTGCTATTAAAAAACCATTGAAATTCACTGAAAAAACCATAGGTTAGAGACCATATATAGTTAGGAATTAGCATTTAAAAAACCTTGAAAATTCACTGAAAAAACCATAGGTTATAGACCATATATAGTTAGGAATTAGCATTTAAAAAACCTTATTTTACTCACACAAAACCATTGAAATTCCATATATAGTTAGTTGCACTAACTATATATCGCGCACCCGCAATCCACTGCTGATGATGTCACATATTACATCATTCATGACATGGTCGGTGACATCACTGATGACATCACTGATGACATCTCAAATGACATCACTGATGACATCACTGATGACATCTCATTTGACATTACTGATCACATCACTGATGACATCATTCATGTGATGATACGATGAACCTCTTCAGACTCTAATATAACCTTAGATACACTCAGTGTAAACAGACATTCACAGACTGTCACTCATCCAAGGAGTTACTCACACACCTAGTCAGTCTTGCAAAGAATCAATCACACCTCCATTTCCTCAACTATATAGTTATACACACCTTACTTATTAAAACATATACTAACACATATTTACTCTGTTATACAATCCCTGATACAAGTTCACAATGATCCATACAGCCACTCACACATTCACTGGCTCTTATGCACAGTTATTTATATATGTCAACTCGCATATGTACTTACTTTGACATGTAGCACTGAGATATCCATTCACTCACCAATACACTCATGCACACAGTCAACCGCCCATACAGCTGTTTCCACATGCACTTTTGAACCCATACATCTAGTGAATCAACTGCTCACACATCTATGCACAGTCATACACCTCCCAGACACCCACACACACACTCAGTCTCCCATACAAATACTTGAGCAAGCAATCAATAACCCATAGAGTTAGTCATATAGCTAATGATCAACACATGCATCAGATTACAGAACAACAGACACAATGATGCACAATTTAAAACAGTTTAGTCACTAACCCATGCACTCAGTGAGACACATTTAATCACTCACTTATACAGTCAGTCATGCGCCTACTAAATCCTTCATCCAGACACTTATACATCCACTCATTCTTCAATATGTAAGACATATTTTAACTTTACAGAAACATACAGTCACTGGATGTTGTCATCAGTGATGTCATTTGAGAAGTCATCAGTGATGTCATCAGTGATGTCACTGACCATGTCATGAATGATGTAATATGTGACATCATCAGCAGTGGATTGCGGGTGCGCGATATATAGTTAGTGCAACTAACTATATATGGAATTTCAATGGTTTTGTGTGAGTAAAATAAGGTTTTTTAAATGCTAATTCCTAACTATATATGGTCTATAACCTATGGTTTTTTCAGTGAATTTTCAAGGTTTTTTAAATGCTAATTCCTAACTATATATGGTCTCTAACCTATGGTTTTTTCAGTGAATATATATATATATATATATATATATATATATATATATATATATATATATATATATATTCACTGAAAAAACCATAGGTTTGACACCAGTTATAGTTAGCTGGAAATTTTACTGATATAAAATCAATGAAATTCCACGTTATAGTTAGTTGGACTCACTATAACTTGCGCGTGTAATGCACTGCTGATGACGTCACATATTACATCACTCATGACATCACTGATGACACCATCCAGTGAATGTGTGTCTTTCTGAAAAATAAATATGTGTTATATATGTATATATTATTGAATATCTTAGTGAATACATATATTAGTGAGTAATGTTTAAATATTTAAATATATGTATTAGTGTTTCACTTTGTGTATAAGTGGCTGCATGGGTTGATGAGTAGGTACATGTGTATGCATATAGGTGATTAGATGTTTTTCTTAGTATCAGTATGAGTGTTTCCAAGCTTTGGTGGGAGTATTACTTAGTACATAGATGCAAGAATGACTGAGTCTCTGTTTGTATGTGTTTTGAAGACAGCATATGTGCAGGACTGTATGGGTGGATTCGTGTGCATATGTCTGTGTTAGTGAGTGAATGACTGTCTTATTAGTGTCTTTATCAGTAACTACATATGTTTTAATGTAGTATATGTGAATATTGATGTATATAAGTGACTATATGTGAGAGTGAGGGATTCTAAAAGTTCCTGTTTAAATTAGTATGTGTTTCTAGAAGTGATTTTTTAAGAGAGTAAGTATGTGTAAGTTTCCTTAGAAGTAAAGTGGTAGTGTGTGTATATTTGTTTATGCAAATAAATGTATGTTCAATAGTTTATTTGCATGTGTGAGTATGTGTGTGAATAACTTTTGGATGACTGTCGGTGTGTAACAGGATGTGTAGGTGTATCACTACATATGATTAGTGAATATATGTATGAGTGACTATATAGAACTGTTGGTGAATTAGTGCATGTGTATATACATGGTGGAATTATTGAATTGGTTGTTGTAACTGGTATGGGTATCTCCATTTTTTTGAACATTTTAGTTTCTATTTTTGAATATACGTTTCAAGGGTTAGATTACAGTGAAAGGAGGTCTGTCACTGTGTCACAAGGATGGTGTCATCAGTGATGTCATGAGTGATGTAATATGTGACATCATTAGCAGTGCATTACACGCGCAAGTTATAGTGAGTCCAACTAACTATAACGTGGAATTTCATTGGTTTTATATCAGTAAAATTTCCAGCTAACTATAACTGGTGTCAAACCTATGGTTTTTTCAGTGAATTTCATAGGTTTTGTAAATGCTACTTCCTAACTATAACGTGTGTAAAACCTATGGTTTTTTCAGTGAATTTCATAGGTTTTTAAAATGCTAATTCAGAAATATCTCATGTATACAACCTATACTTTTGTCAATAAAGTTCTGGCAATATTTTTTTCAGAAACAAGCCGTTTTCTACACTGTTCAAGTTGCATAGAGACTCCTTGTAAAGCGATACAGAATTAGAAAGTCTGTACCTTGCCTTTTTTTCAACGCATTAAAATTTGCCTGTAAATAAAAATAGCCTTTCTAAACTTTCGTGCACGACCCGCTGTGCGCACTCTCGGCAACAGTTCTCAATAAAATGGATAGCACATTTGCAGGCTTTCGTGCGCGACCGACTGCGCGCACCCGCCTATATATTTCTGAACTTATTGAATTTCTTCATAGACCCATCAAAGAACTTATAATACGTCAAAGACACTAAACCTAGGCTTCTTTTTTAATATTATGAAAATTTTCATTAAATGGAGCCGAATGTCTTTTTAAACTTTCGTGTGTGACCGAATGTACACACCTTGGTATTTTAAAAAAATATATAAAAGGTTTTATACTTTAACAATTGTATGCTTGAATCGAGCTCACAAGATCTATTAAATCCGGATATGTTTGGATTTACTCCTTTTCACGTTTTGAAACTTCGCTGAATTAGACCGCTACTTCCAAATGGCGTACGTGACCAGATACTATCACCGCGTACACGTCCTGAGACGCGCATGTGAAGTCATGTGACTTGAAAACAACACTTCCAATTGGTTCTTAGTAGTTTCTATTCTGCAATTCACACGGAGGACTCCACCCACTCCTCTCACTATCTTTTCTACTCTCAAAAGAGAACAACGTTCAACACCCTTCGGAAGACTTTGCTGAAATGGCTGCCGCCCCGCATTCATCTTCCGAATCTGAAGGAAATGAGCGACTACCTTTAAAAAGAAAAAAGGAATCTTTTATTTGGCAATTTTTCACTTATCCCGAAGAACAAAAGAAAGTGAATGCGTCAAAAGTTACCTGCACGATATGCAATTCGGTTCTCTCAAGAGGAAATCCAAGAAAAAATATTCCTTTTCCATACATACCATGGTGCGGCATGTCAAACAAGTGCACCCTGTGGAATTTGCACAGGCATCGACAAGAGCCCTGGCCACGCTATTACCATCAGAGGTGGCCAGCACATCTTCTGGTGGACGACCTGTATCACCATCGAGTGCTGTGATGGACTTGCGACCATATCTTGCAAAGGTGCACATGAAATGCAACGAGTGTGGAGAAATTCTTCTGTACGGAGAGCAGAGCCTCATTCTTACTAAACTAAAAATTGAGAGTCATAAATGCCCCGAGAAAAGATAAATTTCTTCATTTCATTTTGATCCAGTGTCACACATGAAAATGTTGTTGCAAGTTTAAAAAATCAAAAACAACATAACACTTGTTTAAAAAACAAAAAAAAAAAAGTTATTTTCAGAACTAACTCATTCTACCAAAAAGAGCTCCAGGAGCATATTATAAAGGGGGTTTATCTCCGCTTTTTTGGCTTTCGTTCGTGCGCGACCGTGTGCGCGCACCCGCCTATATATTTCGTGAAAACTTTGCAATTGCAACTTATTAAATTTCTTCATAGACCCATCAAAGAACTTATACTACATCAAAGACACTAAACCTAGGCTTCTTTTTTATTATTATGAAAATGTACATTAAATGGAGCCGAATGTCTTTTTAAACTTTCATGCGTGACCGAATGTACACACCTTGCTATTTTTAAAAAAAATATAAAAGGTTTTATACTTTAACAATTGTATGCTTGAATCGAGCTCAGAAGAAATATTAAATCCGGATGTGTTTGGATTTACTCCTTTACACGTTTTGAAACTTAGCTGAATTAGAGCGCTACTTCCAAATGGTGTACGTGACCAGATACTGTCACCGCCTACACGTCCCGAGACGCGCATGTGAAGTCATGTGACTCGAAAACAACACTTCCAATTGGTTCTTAGTAGTTTCTATTCTGCAATTTACACGGAGGACTCCACCCACTCCTCTCACTATCTTTTCTACTCTCAAAAGAGAACGACGTTCAACACCCTTCGGAAGACTTTGCTGAAATGGCTGCCGCCCCGCATTCATCTTCCGAATCTGAAGGAAATGAGCGACTACCTTTAAAAAGAAAAAAGGAATCTTTTATTTGGCAATTTTTCACTTATCCTGAAGAACAAAAGAAAGTGAATGCGTCAAAAGTTACCTGCATGATATGCAATTCGGTTCTCTCAAGAGGAAATCCAAGAAAAAAATATTCCTTTTCCATACATACCATGGTGCGGCATGTCAAACAAGTGCACCCTGTGGAATTTGCACAGGCATCGACAAGAGCCCTGGCCACACTATTACCATCAGAGGTGGTCCCTGAGATTCTTAGATGTCACTGCCTTCCACAAATGGCATAAGTCCTGGATGTTGGGTGCCATACTTGAGGGTTTGACCTAAAGACACGTCCTGCGGTGCCCTGGTCCAAAATCAAACAACATAACACTTGTTTTAAAAAAAAATAAAGTTATTTTCAGAACTAACTCATTGTACCAAAAACAGCTCCAGGAGCATATTATAAAGGGAGTTTATCTCCGCTTTTTTTGGCTTTCGTTCGTGCGCGACCGTGTGTGCGCACCCGCCTATATATTTTGTGAAAACTTTGCAATTGCAACTTATTAAATTTCTTCATAGACCCATCAAAGAACTTATACTACGTCAAAGACACTAAACCTAGGCTTCTTTTTTATTATTATGAAAGTTTACATTAAATGGAGCCGAATGTCTTTTTAAACTTTCGTGCGTGACCGAATGTACACACCTTCCTATTTTTAAAAAAAATATAAAAGGTTTTATACTTTAACAATTGTATGCTTGAATCGAGCTCAGAAGATATATTAAATCCGGATGTGTTTGGATTTACTCCTTTACACGTTTTGAAACTTAGCTGAATTAGACCGCTACTTCCAAATGTATGTATGTATTGCGACTTATATAGCGCACGTATCACCCGAAGGTATCAAGGCGCTTGCTTAGGGAACCCGTCCTGGTATTCCCCTGTGAGATACCCCGGCAGGGTATCCACAAGGTGAAAGCCAGGCATCCCGCCGCGAGGGGCCGTAGTGGAGATTAAGCAAGCTATTGCCCAGAGTCGCAGAGTGTGACCCCGTGAGTCGAGTAGGCACCGGAGCGAGAATTGTCGAGTCCGTGGAATTATTTTTTTTGAGCCCGAGACCTGCCGAGGCGGGGAATCGAACCCTGGTCCATGGCCGATCTCAGCTTCCGAGTCTGCCGCCTCTAACCACTGAGCCACGCTTCTCCACGTAATGGCGTACATGACCAGATACTGTCACCGCCTACACGTCCCGAGACGCGCATGTGAAGTCATGTGACTCGAAAACAACACTTCCAATTGGTTCTGAGTAGTTTCTATTCTGCAATTTACACGGAGGACTCCACCCACTTCCCTCACATCTCTACCCTGTTATCTGCAATTGTGAACATCAAAAGGAGCTGCGCTACGCCCCTGTAACAGGCCTCACTCCCACTGCTGCAACGGCTTGGCAGTCCTCCAGATGCACAGGAACAGCCCCTCCGATCCATTGAAGTTCTCTGTCGTGAGAGGCCTCACTCCCACTGCTGCAACGGCTTGGCAGTCCTCCAGATGCACAGGAACAGCCCCTCCGATCCATTGAAGTTCTGTGTCGGTCTCAATACCACTTACGAAATGAACATAAGCACTGAAGAATATTTATGCTGTAGCAGGAGGAGTACTACATGCTTGCAGAATGCATTCTATTACCTATAAAAAAGTGAAACACCCACGCTACAATCATATAGAATACTTCCTCTAAAGAAGCCTGTGAATAATTTTCGAACATCAGGTTAACCTTTTTTTACTCTGTCATCATTGTTAAAGATAAGTATTTACAATACTATATTAAACAATGCCATGATTTTTCCTTTTTAATTTTAAAAATCTTGCAATCTTTCACAAACCCAATACTCATGGCTTCTTTTTCGTGACAAAAATCTTGCAATATTACATACCTACATAGAATAACAGAAAAAACATAAAACTACAAAGGCCAAACAGTCTACTAAACGCGGATTTGTAACCTATGGGGCAGATTCATGTTAACTACTTCATACCCAGATATGCACCAGTTAATGTGCACCACAGTATGCTAGTGCTCCGTTACCCATGGTGTACCACATTTGAAATGTGGCGCACCATGGTACAAAAACACCATACATGCGTAACACATCTGTGCTCAAAAACTAATACTGCTAGAGTTGCATCGCAACTGTGATGCAGCTCCAGCAAGGCTCACCAATGCACTATATTCACAATGCTACGTCAATACCTACGCCTGCTTCAAGCACATGCACAGTTTTGAAACAGCATGGGCCTGAAAGTCACTGAGTGAAATATCATACATTACAGTCAGCCACTTTCAAGACGCATTCCTTCAGAGGAACACTTACCGGTTATTAGAGGTAGATCGTCCGACTCCACCGGAGGAGACCCCTAATAAAAAAGACATATATAAAATGTGGACTAGCCACTGTATCGTGCTAGCAAACTTTAACTTAAAAATCGTTAGAAAAAACAAAAGGAATCGAGCAAAATTAGTAGGCCACTGATAAGATCTCTTTTTCACCTCCCTAAAATAGAAACATTAGGAACAACCCCTCATGAGAAATATGAAACTAGTGAGAGAAACCGAGCTCGACGCCATGATGACTGCAAGATAGCTCGGCTCCACCGCCCACCCCGCCCAAAATAACGACAAACCGTATACAAATATTATAAATAAATACAACACACCAGCAAAGTAACAGGGTAAAACGTTTTATTAAATAACTATTTACATGGCAGCCTGCTGCAACATCGATCCAAATGCATGACACTGTTCCTGTCAAGGTAGCATAGCTGGCGGCCTAGGGGTGGAGGACCGTTGTGCAAATACCCCGGGGAAGACTCTGCATATGCTTGGTCCCTGAGATTCTTCGATGTCACTGCCTTCCATAAATGTCATAAGTCCTGGATGTTGGGTGCCATAGTTCAGGGTTTCACCTAAAGACACGTCCTGCGGTGCCCTGGTCCAACCATCACATATACCTGCGCCAGGAGACGGCGTGGGGTGCACTGGAAGGGAGAGGCGGCGAGAACGAGCCTCCCCCACCTCCCCAGGTGGAGGTTTCTCAGCTGCACCCCAGCACTTCACTCGACATAGGCGGCCGGCTCCCAGGGTCCGGCGGAACTTTTAGCCTTTTGGTGACTCTTCCATTCTGGACCTTGTCCCACAATCCGTTTGACCTGAAGACACGTCCTGCGGTGCCCTGGTCCAACCATCACATTTACCTGCGCCAGGAGATGGCGTGGGGTGCACTGGAAGGGAGAGGCGGCGCGAACGAGCCTCCCCCACCTCCCCAGGTGGAGGTTTCTCAGCTACACCCCTAAATACACGTCCTGCGGTGCCCTGGTTCAACCATCACATATACCTGCACCAGGAGACGGCGTGGGGTGCACTGGAAGGGAGAGGCGGTGCGAACGAGCCTCCCCACCTCCCCAGGTAGAGGTTTCTCAGCTGCACCCCAGCACTTCACTCGACATAGGCGGCCGGCTCCCAGGGTCCGGCGGAACTTTTAGCCTTTTGGTGACTCTTCCATTCTGGACCTTGTCCCACAATCCGTTTGACCTGAAGACACGTCCTGCGGTGCCCTGGTCCAACCATCACATATACCTGCGCCAGGAGACGGCGTGGGGTGCACTGGAAGGGAGAGGCGGTGCGAACGAGCCTCCCCCACCTCCCCAGGTGGAGGTTTCTCAGCTGCACCCCAGCGCTTCACTCGACAAGCTGAGTTGCGCCCGCTCCTGCGGCACAGTGCCTCGCTCGGCCAGCTGAATTACGCCTGCTCTTGCTATTACAGCGTCTCACCCGCCATCCGGCTGAATTGCACCCACTCTTCCGGTACAGCGACAGGCGGCTGCCACGGAGCTCAGGAAATGGCGGTCGGCTCCACATACTTGGGCCTGGCCTGCAAGGGTGGCTCTGGACAACCCTGGAACTCGGACGCTTGACTGCTACGGCATGGGCCCCATTCCCAAAAGCGTCCCCTCAGCCTTGAAGATACTACAAGAGTCACCGGGGCCCCCGACTCCCGCAGACTTCCGGTGGGCAGCTTCTGCCATGATTGCTCGCAGAATGGCCACGACGTAGCCACGGGGTGGTCTCATGCTGACGCCAGCTTCAGTCTGAAACATCCAGAAACACTGTAGTATCGCGTTGTCGCGTAATGCGTCATATGACCCGCCGCGTTAGCGCATCCGGTGCACGAAGCACAGCTTCCCGGAAGCGATCCGGGGCGCGGCGCGAAGCGCGTAACATAAGCATAACAGGTCATGTGACTTGTTAATAAAACTTTTCATTGGTTCATTTCACTTTTGGTTTCCTAATGATGTAAGGCTAGGTCATGTGACCTAAAGGTAACACTTTTCATTGGTTTAGAACTAAACCACACCTCCTCAGGTGGTGGTTGAGCAAGAGGTGCCCCCCCTCCCCACCTTCATGTTGCCTGATTCGGCCAGCTCAATCGATCGAGCATGAGACTCTGTTGTGATCTGAAGAACAGCTGCCTGCGGTGCCTCACAGAACCGCTTAATGAAGGCCCCCGAGGGGCGGTGTGGTGGCGTGGACTGGGAGGGACCGCTTATCTCCTACCCCGTCCCCAAGTCTCGCTTGGCCAGCTGAGTTCCGATCACTCTTGCGGCCTACGACTTGGAGAGGCCGAGGCGTTGACTAGGCGGGACCTCTGGCCGCAACCACAGCGCCAACGATCGCTGCTGACGGAGGGGAGCCTTGCCGGTGAGAGCCTCTGATCTGAAGAACCGCTGCCTGCGGTGCCCCCATGAGCCGCTAGACAGAGGCCCACGAGGGGCGGTGTGGTGTGGTGGCGCGGACTGACAAGGGTCGCTTGGCTCCTGCGCCCTCCCCAAGTCTCGCTCGGCCAGCTGAGTTTCGCCCACTCTTGCGACCTACGACATGGAGAGGCCGGGGCGTTGACCAGGCGGAGCCTCCGGCCACAACCACAGCGCCAACGATCACTGCTGACGGAGGGGAGCCTTGCCGGTGAGAGCCACTGATCTAAAGAACCTCTGCCTGCGATGCCTACCTGAACAGCTTAACGGAGGCCCCCGAGGGACGGTGTGGTAGCGCGGACTGGGATGGGGCGCTTGGCTCCTGCGCCCTCCCCAAGTCTCGCTCGGCCAGCTGAGTTTCGCCCACTCTTGCGGCCTACGACATGGAGAGGCCGGGGCGTTATGGATCAGTATGAGCAAATTGATCTCAGTCTTGTTGCCCTGGTGTGGCCTGAGATCGCCCCCGACATAAGCGGCTGGCTCCCGGGGTCCGGCGGAACTTTTAGCCTTTGGGTGACTCTTGTCTTCTGGACCTTGTCCCACAATCCGTTTGACCTGAACACACGTCCTGCGGTGCCCTCGCAATGCGGCCTGGTCCCTGAATGTGTGCAGGGGGACGGTATTGATTGGATCAAGATGGCGGCTTCACACAAAGCTGACTCAAGTGTTGCTGCTGATGCTATGCAGACAAAAACTGGTTTTCAGTTTGTACATTCTTTAGGCTTTTTCTTCATAAATGTAACAATATGAGACTCACTAGGAGAACGGCCCTTTATCTTTCCTTTCAAAATGCTGCCAACAATATTTTCTGAATGGAAGACACCATCTGAGATCGCCCCCGACATAGGCGGCCGGCCCCCGGGGTCCGGCGGGACTTTTAGCCTTTTGGTGACTCTTGTCTTCTGGACCTTGTCCCACAATCCGTTTGACCTGAAGACACGTCCTGCGGTGCCCTCGCAATGCGGCCTGGTCCCTGAATGTGTGCAGGGGGACGGTATTGATTGGATCAAGATGGCGGCTTCACACAAAGCTGACTCAAGTGTTGCTGCTGATGCTATGCAGACAAAAACTGGTTTTCAGTTTGTACATTCTTCAGGCTTTTTCTTCATAAATGTAACAATATGAGACTCACTAGGAGAACGGCCGTTTATCTTTCCTTTCAAAATGCTGCCAACAATATTTTCTGAATGGAAGACACCATCTGAGATCGCCCCCGACATAGGCGGCCGGCCCCCGGGGTCTGGCGGGACTTTTAGCCTTTTGGTGACTCTTGTCTTCTGGACCTTGTCCCACAATCCGTTTGACCTGAAGACACGTCCTGCGGTGCCCTCGCAATGCGGCCTGGTCCCTGAATGTGTGCAGGGGGACGGTATTGATTGGATCAAGATGGCGGCTTCACACAAAGCTGACTCAAGTGTTGCTGCTGATGCTATGCAGACAAAAACTGGTTTTCAGTTTGTACATTCTTCAGGCTTTTTCTTCATAAATGTAACAATATGAGACTCACTAGGAGAACGGCCCTTTATCTTTCCTTTCAAAATGCTGCCAACAATATTTTCTGAATGGAAGACACCATCTGAGATCGCCCCCGACATAGGCGGCCGGCCCCCGGGGTCCGCAGGGACTTTTAGCCTTTTGGTGACTCTTGTCTTCTGGACCTTGTCCCACAATCCGTTTGACCTGAAGACACGTCCTGCGGTGCCCTCGCAATGCGGCCTGGTCCCTGAATGTGTGCAGGGGGACGGTATTGATTGGATCAAGATGGTGGCTTCACACAAAGCTGACTCAAGTGTTGCTGCTGATGCTATGCAGACAAAAACTGGTTTTCAGTTTGTACATTCTTCAGGCTTTTTCTTCATAAATGTAACAATATGAGACTCACTAGGAGAACGGCCGTTTATCTTTCCTTTCAAAATGCTGCCAACAATATTTTCTGAATGGAAGACACCATCTTGTAGCATAAAGGGCTGCGTCAAGAGTGGTATTGCCCAGAATCTCTTGTTTTCTAGTGCTCGTAATGACGAAGCCAGAACTGCCGAAAGGGATTCTGGTCCTGCCGCTACTTATTGGACACATTGAACTATACTCTGGTCCTGCCTGACCTCGACCAAAATGGCGCCAGTATGGGAGCGAATTGCAACTCCTTATGACGTTCTAGTTACTTAGCCTTGACGTTATGGGGGATGTATGCGGTCTTTATGCACATTGCGGCGGGGAAGGGTACTGACTAGGAATACGGACAACCCTATTGATGTCGATTTTTCATTATTGATTATTGTATTAATAAAGCTTCGAAATAATGTTACCCATGATACTCGCCCATGGTATGCGTATTGACGATTTTATTGTAACTGATCCTGTTATACTTTCAATTAAAAAATCAACCTTCACTGATCCTGCAACCGTTTGTCACGTTTAGTTTTTTCAATTAAATGGCTCGCTTGTTACATACTCCTATACCCCTGGCTTTTGAAAGACACCATCTTGTAGAATAAAAGGCTACGTCAAGGATGGTATTGCCCAGAATGTCTTGTTTTCTAGTGCTCGTAATAACGAAGCCAGAACTGCCTTGGTATATTCCAATATATGCCAAAGACAGAAATGGAATTAGTCCAATCAACATTGTGCACAAATTGAGAAAGCAAGGAGACATGTTAATAAATCTGTTTCTGCTTTCCTCAGAGATTATAGTATGGGTTCTATTTACCACAACAACTTGCGTTACCACATGCAAGACATCTATGACAGATGGTGTTCATTTCACGGATGAGGGAAACAGAATCTTCCTCTGCAACATCAGCACTCAAACTTCTGATTTATCTCCATTTTCACAGTTGTAAATAGGTGTGCGCGCCCGGGTGCGTGCACCCCGCAACTTAAAAAAAAAAATATATATATATTTTCGCGTTTAAGGGCCTTACTGCACACCCTGAGAGAACCTATGCAGCAAAACAATCTCTACCTTCTCCCCTTTCCATGTTCAAACCCTTTGAAATGACAATATATTTACTCGCAGTGACAAAATGGCGGTCAACACTTCCTGATTTCCTTCGAATCGAACGTTAACAGACGTCACGCAGCAAAAAAAAAATTCCGCTCGCGCGCAGCCGCTTGAGTACGCGCACCCGTCCGCGCTTACAGATATATAATTGACTTTAACTTTAATTTTCACATCAACTACTGAACGGATTTACACCATTCCAAAAAAAGCGTAATCTGCGAGCCGGACTCTACAGTTTTGCCAAATTTCTTATAAATCCATTCAGCCGTTCGACCTGTAGCCGTGTCTAGACGTCCTATGGAAAATAACATGGAGAAAACACGTTTTGGGACCCCCCTTTTATCTCAGCCCCCACTTCACCAATCCCCCCCAGCGAAGGAGCGCAGCGGACCGAGCCATCTTCTTTGAGAAATTCGCAAAGATTCATCCACCAGGGCCAAAGTTAATCCAAATAGAATGTTGAGGATTTCCTATGGAAACTAGGTCCTAACTATAACTACCTACTGGCGACCGCCAGTAGGTAATATATATATGTACATATATATATATATATATATATATATATTTATATATATATATATATATATATATTCACTGAAAAAACCATAGGTTATAGACCATATATAGTTAGGAATTAGCATTTAAAAAACCTTATTTTACTCACACAAAACCATTGAAATTCCATATATAGTTAGTTGCACTAACTATATATCGCGCACCCGCAATCCACTGCTGATGATGTCACATATTACATCATTCATGACATGGTCAGTGACATCACTGATGACATCACTGATGACATCTCAAATGACATCACTGATGACATCACTGATGACAACATCCAGTGACTGTATGTTTCTGTAAAGTTAAAATGTGTCTTACATATTGAAGAATGAGTGGAAGTATAAGTGTCTGGACAAAGGATTTAGTAGGTGCATGACTGAATGTATGAGTGAGTGATTAAATGTGTCTCACTGAGTGCATGGGTTAGTGACTAAAGTATCTTAATTTGTGCATCATTATGTCTGTTGTTCTGTAAACTGCTGCATGTGTTGATCAGTAGCTATATGATTAACTATATGGGTTACTGATTGATTGTCCAAGTATTTGTATGGGAGACTGAGTGTGTGTGTGGCTGGCTGGGAGGTGTGTGACTGTGCAGATCAATGTGTACTTATATCAATGATTGTATAACAAGGTAAGTATGTGTTAGTATATGTTTGAAAATGTAAGGTGCTCTATGTTTAACTGTATAGACAGGAAAATGGAAGTGTGATTGATTCTTTACATGACTGACTAGGTGTGTGAGTAACTCCATGGATGAGTGGCAGAGTGTGAGTGTCTGTATAGGTGTATGAGTGCATATGATAGTGTTGTAAAGATGAGTGATTGTATGTATGAATGATTGTATGGGTGAATGAGTGAATGTGTGTGTAGACGTAGGAATCAGTGAGTACATATGTAGTAACTAGTATTGGTGTGTCAATGGTTTCAAAAATTATACTCTGTATTTAACACTGGGTGAAACAGAGGTTATATTAAAATGTGAGGAGATGCATTGTATTTTCACATGAATGATATCATCAGTGATGTGGTCATTGATGTCAAATGAGAAGTCATCAGTGATGTCATCAGTGATGTCATTTGAGATGTCATCAGTGATGTCATCAGTGATGTCACTGACCATGTCATGAATGATGTAATATGTGACATCATCAGCAGTGGATTGCGGGTGCGCGATATATAGTTAGTGCAACTAACTATATATGGAATTTCAATGGTTTTGTGTGAGTAAAATAAGGTTTTTTAAATGCTAGTTCCTAACTATATATGGTCTATAACCTATGGTTTTTTCAGTGAATTTTCAAGGTTTTGTAAATGCTAATTCCTAACTATATATGGTCTATAACCTATGGTTTTTTCAGTGAATTTCAATGGTTTTTTAATAGCAAATATCATAAGCTGTCGAATGTCAAGTACGTGGTAAGTGAAAACATTTTCGTGTTTATGCACACTGATCTGCTTTGAATGGTGCCCCCCCCCCTCATTTCTATTAGGAGTACTCTCTCTTTGCACATAGTGAAGGGTAGTTAACGCAGGCCTTTGCCCCCGTTGTAATACGTCGTGCCTGCTTCTCTCTCCATTTGATTGATTGTTATCCAAGTATTTACTGTTTTAGAATTGGTTCTCTTTGGTTCATTCTCTATTTACAAACAAACACAGAGTCGCAATACTCTGTTTAGTCTTTGCAGATAACGAAAAATCGTGTAAAAAAAAAGAAAAGGAATCAAGCAAAATCAGTAGGCCACTAATGGGATCTCTTTTTGACCTCGCTAAAATAGAAACATTAGGAACAACCCCTCATGACAAATACAAAACTAGTGAAATGAACTGAACTCCACACAATGATGGCTGCAAAACAGCTCGGCTCCGCCACCCACCCCGCCCAAAATAACGATAAAGAGCGGCTGCCATGATTGGTTGCGGAATGGCCACGACGGAGCTACGAAATGGTGCTGCTCTCATGCTAACCCCAGCTTCAGTCTGAAACATCCAGAAACACTGTAGACTACCAATTCGATCAGTTCCGGTAGCGCCCCAATGTAACCCGGTAGAGAAGAACTAGCCCTCCCCTCTTTGACTAATGGTTCTTGTTGCCTGTCCCTTCTGTTGTCATTTAACAGAACTATTTAGCCTGCTGAAAGGGGTTGTGTTCCGACCGCTGGTTGGTGGAGACATTTTGACTATATTCTGGACCTGCGTTGTCGCGTAATGCGTCATATGACACGCCGCGTTAGCGCATCCGGAAGTCATTCGGGGCGCGCAGCGCGTAACGTAAGCATAACAAGTCATGTGACTTGTTAATAAAACTTTTCATTGGTTCATTTTACTTTTCTTATTCTAATGATGAAAGGCTTGGTCATATGACCTAAAAATTACGCTTTTTATTACTTCCGAACATTATTTTTTCTTAAATATATGTTATAATGTTCCAGGCTAATGTACTTTCCCGGAAAATTTACAACTGTCCTGCAAGTAAAATATATTCTTTATTCGAGAAAAAGAGCGTTTCTTCGTCCCATGACGGAGCCGTTGAGCAAAAGAGGGTCGACCTGCTGTCTTAGTCGCCGATACGCCTGAATATGAGATTCTTATCGATCACTTTATGTTGCAGGAATAGAAAACACAACAGCCCTTGACCATTTATCTTTACTGCGTTCCTTCGTATTATACCTTTTACCCTTCATGTAATTGGTCTGCTTTATTTCACTTGCCTTTTAATGATTCTAAAACAGTGACTATTATTAAAAACTTTACCAATGTATATACTACTACCATGTTTTCTTTTAAAAACCTTTATTGTGAAAATTTCATTATACAAATACGAGCCTATAACCACGTGGGCCGGCCACGGAGCAAACTGTAATCGTATATGATGAGTAGACATTTACACTGTAGAGGAACGTAACGGGTGGGCCATTAGGTTGCAAGAACTAAGGTGTCTAACAGTTACGGAATCGGTGGACGTACATTTTATAATTAAAATACGACAGGGCCAGTTACAATAAAATTATCTAGATATACATTTGCGGGCAAGTACCATGGGTGACGTTAATTCGAACTTTCAATAGTACAGTAATCAATAACACATCAGAACTTAATATCAATAGGGATGTCGAAATATGCAATCAATTCTCGTCCCCGCCCGCCATGTGCTTCAAAACTGCATACGTATCTCGTGATTTCAAGGTTCTGCAACCAGTACACAACAAGGAGTTACGAGTCCCATTTATTCCGGCGCCATTTTGGGCGAGGACGGGCAGGTCCAGGATATAGTCAAAATGTCTCTACCAACCATCGACTATGATGATGTTCATATGCTGTATTTATTAGAGTAACACTCATCTGTCCACATGAAATTAATTTGCCACAATCTAAACATGTCATTTTAATCTTTCCAAAGTTCTTCTAAATATTTGGGACCGTTTCCCTTGCCTCTGATGCTGTCAGTGCCACTTCTTTGATGAATGTACTAGCAGGTCAGGGGTTCTCCTCCAAATCTCTCTTTTATGCAGCACTATAATTAATTGGTGCCACCTCTCCATATGACGATGCATGGTATAGTTACCATAACTATATTTTTTTTCGGTTCCTCTGGAGAGTTCATCGTGGCAGATGAAGCGTGTAACGTACCGGGCATTTACCTTTTTTTGCATGTACAGGAAAGCAAAAAAAAATCGAGCGTCCGAGTTCTAAGGTGTCCCAGGGCCATTTTAGTGGACCAGGCCCAAATCCAAAGAACAGGCCGCCATTTTGAGAGTCCTGTTGCAGCCGCCTGTCGCTGTAGCATCAAGAGCAGCCGAAACTCAGCTGAATGGCAACTGAAACGGTAAAGGGGCGCCCCACTACAGCAGACGAGCCTCCACCTAGGAAGGCCCGTTCACGCCGCCCCCCCCCCTTCGGGCACCCCACGCCGTTATTCGGAGCAGTATTGTAGGATGGCCACACCAGTGCGGCAACTTGCTACACATCACCTCGGTGGTAACCGAATCTCAGCGCCTTGTGGTGTCTTCTATTCAGAAAACATTGTTGCGCTGCCTTTGGCCCCATTCGCACATCGGTCCGCTACTGACGCCATCTCACAGGCTAATGGGGCGCCCCACGCCGAGTTTCAGCATTGTAGGATGACCACACCAGTACAGCAACATGCTAGACAACACCTCGGTGCCATCCGGATCTCGGCGCCCCACTGCAGATGAAGTGCCTCTCAACTATGAAACCACCACGGTGACATCCGGATCTTGGCGCGTTGTGCTGCCTTCGGCCTATTCGCACATCGGTCCGCTACTGACGCCATCTCACAGGCTAATGGGGCGCCCCACGCCGAGTTTCAGCATTGTAGGATGACCACACCAGTACAGCAACTTGCTAGACATCACCTCGGTGCCATCCGGATCTCGGCGCCCCACTGCAGATGAAGTGCCTCTCAACTATGAAACCACCACGGTGACATCCGGATCTTGGCGCGTTGTGCTGCCTTCGGCCTATTCGCACATCGGTCCGCTACTGCTGCCATCTCACAGACTAATGGGGCGCCCCACGCCGAGTTTCAGCATTGTAGGATGACCACACCAGTACAGCAACTTGCTAGACATCACCTCGGTGCCATCCGGATCTCGGCGCCCCACTGCAGATGAAGTGCCTCTCAACTATGAAACCACCACGGTGACATCCGGATCTTGGTGCCTTGTGCTGGTTCCGGCCTATTCACACATCGGTCCGCTACTGACGCCATCTCACAGGCTAATGGGGCGCCCCACGCCGAGTTTCAGCATTGTAGGATGACCACACCAGTACAGCAACTTGCTAGACATCACCTCGGTGCCATTCGGATCTTGGCATCTCAACGCCTAGTGGTATCTTCCATACAGAAAATATTGTTGCGCTGCCTTTGGCCCCATTCGCACATCGGTCCGCAACTGACACCATCTCACAGGCCAACAGGGCGCCCCACGCCGACTTTTACCATTGTAGGATGGCCACACCAGTACAGCAACTTCCTAGACATCACCTCGGTGCCATCCGGATCTTGGCATCTCAGCGCCTTGTGGTGTCAGTCAGAAAATATTGTTGCGCTGCCTTTGGCCCCATTCGCACATCAGTCCGCTACTGACACCATCTCACAGGCCAACAGGGCGCCCCACGCCGACTTTTACCATTGTAGGATGGCCACACCAGTGCCACAACTTGCTAGACACCACCTCGGTGCCATCCGGATCTTGGCATCTCAGCGCCTTGTGGTGTCTTCTATTCCGAAAATATTGTTGCGCTGCCTTTGGCCCCATTCGCACATCGGTCCGCTACTGACGCCATCTCACAGGCCAACGGGGCACCCCACGCCGACTTTCAACATTGTAGGATGGCGACACCAGTGTGGCAACTTACTAGACACCACCTCGGTGCCATCCGGATCTTGGCGCGTTGTGCTGCCTTCGGCCTATTCGCACATCGGTCCGCTACTGACGCAAACTCACAGGCCAACGGGGCGCCCCACGCCGACTTTCAGCATTGTAGGATGGCCACACCAGTGCTGCAACTTGCTGGACACCACCTCGGTGCCATCCGGATCTTGGCGCGTTGTGTTGCCTTCGGCCTATTCGCACATCGGTCCGCTACTGACGCCGCCTCACGTGCCAACGTATTTTCTCCGCATTTTATACCCTATGCCGCATAACAGGTCATGTGACTTGTTTATAAAACTTTTCATTGGTTCATTTTACTTTTGGTTTCCTAATGATGGAAGGCTTGATCATATGACCTAAAAACAACACTTTTCATTGGATGAAAACTTTTTTTTTTTCCCAAACGATGAAAGCCCCACCTTGTTTCTGGATGTTTCAGACTGAAGCTGGCGTCAGCATGAGAGCACCACCATCTCGTAGCTCCGTCGTGGTCATTCCGCGAGCAATCATGGCAGCCGCTCCCCACCAGAAGCCTACAGGAGTCGGGGGCCCCCAAAACTTTTGATGAATCCTCAAGGCGGAGGGGACGCTTTCGAGAATGGGGTCCAAGACCTAGCAGACAAGCGTCCGATTTCCAAGGTGTCCCAGGGCCATTTCAGTGGACCAGGCCCAAAAAGGAAACAGCCTGCCACCATTTTGAGAGTCCTGTGACAGCCGCCTATCGCTGCACCGCAAGAGTGGGCGCAACTCAGCTGAATTGCGGCTTTTGACACAGTGGACCAAAAACGGACGGAATGGCAACTGAAACGGTAAAGGGGCGCCCCACTACAACAGATGAGACTCCACCTGGAGAGGCCCGTTCACGCCGCCTCCCCCGGGGCGCCCCACGCCGTTATTCGAAGCAGCATTGTAGGATACCAAAACCAGTGCGGCAACTTACTGGACATCACCTTGGTGCCATCGTTCTGCTGCCTTGGAACTATTCGCACAACAGTTTGCTACTGATGACCCACCCCCCGCGACGCCCCACGCCAGAAATCTGGACGTTGTGCTGCGTTGGGACTATTCGCACAGCCGACCGCTACTTCGTTGTTTTTCCCTAAAAATGTTTATATGTTATTACTGTTTTTGTTTTCTTGTATATATTTATAAGTTATTAAAGTTTTATAATCTTACTACTTTGTCGGAGTGCTATATATTTTTAATGTGACACATAATTGTAAAAACTTTGATGTACAGAGTCATCCCTGGAATCTTCCGCTTCAGGCTCGGTCCCCTCCCCAATCACAATACAGGATGGTTTTCAGATAATAGGAACGCGTCTGCTGTGACGGATCTCATCGAGTGTGGGCCTTGATCTACTATAACTCCTTTGAAGAGGGGTGATTCTTTACAGCTGGGGCCATAAACTACATCTGCAGGGCTAGCTGATACCCTAGGACCGGCCTGGACAATCGGACACAGAGGAAAAGGAGTGTCAGAGGGTGCGGTAGTGAATAGGGCGAAAGGGAGGTGTCGGGCGGGCACAGGGTGTGATTCTCAGGGAAGAGCAGCGCAGATGGGGGGAGGTTTATTACCCATGCATAAGACAGAGAGCGGGGGTGACCACTGCCTGGGGGAGATGCTTGCGAGGGTGGGGAGCCATGCTAAGGATCGACAGCGTGCACAGAGTGGGTCTGGTCAAGGCATCTAAAATGACTGCCGTGCACGACAAAAGTGTGGCATTTGAAAAAAGACAAGATGGCGCAGACAATGTTTTTCAACACTTCCTGATTTCCTTCGAATCGAACGTTAACAGACGTTGGGGCATATTACCAAAGTTAAGCGATATTTATCCCTAACGATGCTTAGCAACGATTTTTTTACCGCTAAGCATCGTCAGAAATTATCGCAGATAAACCTTGCTATTATCAAGGTTTATCGCAAATACGATAAAAAACTACCGCAATGCATTAATATCGCTGAAAACTCAGCGATATTCATGCATTACCGAGCTAATGCTCTTAGCCATGTTATCCACCTCCCATTGGATAACATGGCTAAGAACTGCTCAGGGCAGGTGCTAGCTTTTGGAGATATTCACGCTTATCGCGAATATTTCCAAAAGTTGATAATAGGAGATAGCGATGTTAGCGACTGTTTCCAGTCGCTAACATCTTGGCTTCCCCACTTTGCATGTCATTAGTGATAAATATCACTCACATGCAAAGTGGGGCCCAAGATGGTCGCTATCTCCTACTAGCCGTCGCTAACTGGTGTTAGCAACAGCTAGGTAATACAGATATAATTTTATCTCCGCGAAGCGGAGCGCTGTTACAGATATATATCTTGTTTAGTGAACATTAATTTCTCAAAATCCACTGAAGCACATATATTGAGACCTAGCAAAGGCACATCGAGCTACCAGTCCCTACAATTTTGCCAAGTTTCGTGCAAATCCATTCAGCCGTTCGATTATTATTATTATTTTTTTTTTTGCCCCGCGGGGCCCTTTTAAAACCTCCACATCAAACCTAAGAGGTCAAGGAGGATCTACTATGCCCCCTTATGGTCATTTGCCCCTTCGCTTTGGCCTCCTCTTGTCTCTCGATCCTACCGAGAGACAAGATGGCGGCCGCTACGGACTGTTTGCAATGTTTACAGACGCCGGAGAACCAATCAGCTTCGCAAACCTCCGTTACGCGAAGCGGAGCGCTGTTACAGATATATATCTTTTTTTGAACGTTAATTTCTCAAAATCCACTGGAGCACATATATTGAGACCTAGCAAAGGCAGATCGGGCTACCAGTCCCTAATATTTTACCAAGTTTCGTGCAAATCCATTAAGCCGTTCGATTATTATTATTATTATTATTTTTTGCCCCGCGGGACCCTTTTAAAACCTCCACATCAAACCTAGGGGGTCAGCGAGGATCTACTATGCCCCCTTATGGTCATTTGCCCCTTCGCTTTGGCCTCCTCTTGTCTCGTGATCCTACCGAGAGACAAGATGGCGGCCGCTACGGACTGTTTGGAATGTTCACAGACGCCGGAGAACCAATCAGCTTCGCTTCACAAAGCTCCGTACCGCGAAAAGTCCGCGAACCGGAGCGCTGCCCGGTCCGCTGTTACAAATATATATCTTTTTTTGAACGTTAATTTCTCAAAATCCACTGGAGCACATATATTGAGACCTAGCAAAGGCACATCGGGCTACCAGTCCCTACAATTTTGCCAAGTTTCGTGCAAATCCATTCAGCCGTTCGGGCTAAAAGTGAGGCCAACCGCCCTATGGAAAACTCAATGTTAAAAACACGTTTTGGGACCCCCCTTTTTTCTCGGCCCCCCCTTGACGAACCCCCCCCAAATTTTCAAGGGCTGCTCAGGAACAAAACGTGCCATTTTCCTGAAAATTTCAGCCAATTCCGTCCACAAACGCCAAAGTTATTAGACATAGAATTTTCAAAAATCCCATAGAGAAAAAATCCTAACTATATATACCTACTGGCGACCGCCAGTAGGTAATATATATATATATATATATATATATATATATATATATATATATATATATATATATATATATATATATATATACATATATATATATATATATATATATTTAATCTTTATTTCGGACACATGGACATCAAAGATATACAACAACAGTAAAACATATGCACCATAATAAAATCACCGCAAGTAACAACAATACATATTTATACACTATAAAATCATTCATTTCTAGAAGTTAAAACTACCAAGATTACATTTAGAAAAAACTTTAAAATTAATTCTAGGGCTGGGACTTCAAAATACTAGTACGGATATGCCAAACATTAGTAAGAAATGTTGCCAATGCAAACACAATTAGACTCGAAACATCGGTTTTTAAAATTCTGTACATCGGGAGATACTCCCTACAACCAAGGTTTCTGATAAGTGGGAGAAGCCAATATTTCCTAGCTTTCGTGTAGGTTGGACAAAACAGGACTACATGTAGGTCACTTTCCTCAGCATAAGAGCATGTCGGACACTGCTTAGAGGAGGGCGGGGTTGTCCAGGAGCTGGTAAAAGATCGCAAGGGCAGTGTGCCGTATCTCCATTGGAGGAACAGCTTCCTGGCCAGCACGGGTGACATAGCGTCCAGAACCCTTTCCAACCTATATGAATCCTTACTTAAGATAAATGCAGATGTTAGTGATCCCTCCCGCTGTCGGTCCATGGCAGTGGATAATTTCTGGGCATGATAAACATTGACCAAGGTTCTGCGTGAGATGTTTAGTGATGTTTAGTGAGGCGTCAACAGGGTCAGACCAAAGATCAGGGAGCCCCAGTGTCTTGCATGATTTTTGAATATATTTTATCCAAGGGATCTGTAACGCTTTCGGATGAGTTAAGAGCTCCCTTAATTCCGCCCTATAAGCAGAGAGTTCTTCACTACTCCATAGTCTTCGCCAAAAGACTATGGGTCTGAGGCCTATTTCATCAGCTATTGGTCTCAGTCCCAGATCCAGCCTCAGGGGAAGGAGCGGGGTGCTGGGCGGAAGTGCAACTATCTGTCTAATAAAGTTGTTCTCAGTTGCCGACAGACTGCGAGTTGGTGTGTGTCCCCACAGTTCCGCCCCATACATAGTAGCGCCCCTAGCCTGTGCCTTATAGATCTGGATGAGCGGTCCCAACGGCCGATGTGTCGAGTTTTTCAACATCCGTGCGATGCCCCCAGTAGTCTGCACTAATTTAAGATTGGCCCTAGTCTGGTGTGGCCCCCAAGACATAGTCTCATTCAGGGTCACACCTAGATATTCGAAGGTAGAGACTCTCTCCAACCGTGACGCTCCCAGTGATGGATTCGGGCGCAGTTTTTGACTTGGATTCAGGACCATAAATTTAGTTTTTACGGCATTGATTTCTAGGCCCCTATCTGTACAAAAGGCCACAAAAGAGTCGAGAATCCGCTGAATCCCCATTGGGGTTTTAGACAGCAGCAGGGTATCATCTGCAAACATGATTGCAGGAACCCTGCTACCGTTCAATTTTGGGGCGTCAGTATATTCAGTGCCGTTCAGGTGGGCGATTACCCCGTTGACAAAGAGGCAGAACAGGGTCTGTGCGAGCACACAGCCCTGCCTAACCCCCCTGCCAACGGGGAATCTATCCGTCAGTTCCCCTGACTTCCCGCACCTCACTCGGGCATAGTTGTTATGATGTAATCTCTGTAAGATTATCAAAATGTCCGCGGGTACACCCATCTCAGACAGGACGCTCCAAAGTTTACCTCTAGGCACCAGATCGAAGGCGGCTCTCAAAACCACAAATATTGTGTATAAGCTGCCGCCTTCGCAAAACACTGCCCTCCAATAGATGATGTTCAATCGGAAGACCTGGTCCACTGTTGAGATTCCCTTTCTAAATCCTGCCTGATAGGGACTGAGGACACCCATTTCTTCTGCCCAGTCCTGTAGCCGATTCAGCAGTACCCTACCAAGCAGCTTCTGTGGTACGTCAATTAAGCTGATTGGTCTGTAGTTGGCTGGGAGCAGGGGCGAGCCCTTCTTAAATATGGGGACCACCTCTGCCCCCAACCAAGTACTCGGAACTTCCATGCCGCTAAAAACTCCGTTAAACAGAATAGCAAGGTAGGGGGCCCAAACGTCGGGTTCCTGCTTAAACAGGTCCCCAGGCAGGCCGTCCAATCCTGGTGCCTTACCCGAGGTCAAACCTGCTATTGCTATCCTAACCTCTCCCACTGTTATTGGTTCCCCCTTATAAGCCGCCTGGCCACAACCAATATCGTTCGTAATTTCTCCCAACTCTGAGCTATAGAGGGATTGAAAATGAGCCTGCCACACCCCAGCTGCGATGTTGGGCTCAATGGCTGAGTAGAGATTCCCCGACCCCCCATTCACTACTCTCCAGAACATTCTGTGATCTCCTTTTACAAGGGAGTTATTGAGCTCCTCCCATTGATTCACCTCCCATTCAGTTTTAGCATGGGCAAGTAGTTTTTTATAAGCCCGTCTGCTTTCTCTTACCTTCTCTCCACCTAGGCCCTCCTTGATATTTTTGAGAAGTTCTCCTTTTGCCTTTTTGCAGGCTGTATTATACCACGAGGATTTGTGAGGCTGCCCCCTCCTCGAGTTTTGTACGTTACTGAATAGGATGGGAGCAACACCCTTTATGAGATCCTCGTGTGCCTGGTATAATTTGCCCAGTGTATCTTTATTGCCCGTCTCAATGGCTAAATCTCCTACACTCTCTAGAATAGGGATTAACCCTGCATAAAGCTTCGGGAGTTTCTCCTGGCTCGAGGCAATTTTTTCCCACCTGATTCTTTTTTTGTTATTGGCTAGCAGAAGTTCAGGTATGTTTTCCTCACTCATTATTGCAGGAGTTTGAAGGCCAGGGTGAATGAGATCAAGTTCTAAAGCATTGTGATCGCTATCTAGCCTTTCGGAAACCCTAAAATCCTTAATAGTTGGCCAGTTCGCTATCTGTACCAAGACATAATCCAAGCGGGAATTTCTTCCCGCTCTATTATAGGTAGTTCTGCTAGGTACATCTGATTTGGTGCGCCCGTTACAGGCTCTAATTCCGAATTTTAGGGTTAGGGCTGTGATCTGCAATGCTACGGGGGTCCATGCCTTCGGGGGAGGGGCTTCTGCCAAGGGTACTGACCACCTGGCCTCTTCTTCCATCGGGAAACCCTCTAAGAGGCCAGGCAGCGGCTCAAAATGGGAATTTAGATCCCCCCCACTATGTAGGCTAGATCTCCCGGTATTTCAGTTAGATAAGCTGAAAGCTCATCAATGGTGGGTGACTCCCCGGCAACTCCCACTGGCCTCGAATAGATGTTAATCAAAGCAAGTTTTGCTTGGTTCGGCCATGATAGTAGGACCACAAGAATATCGTCAGATGGTACCGGTAAGCGTAAGGCCTCGCAGCCTAAATGGGATGCCACCCATGTTGTTAGTCCACCAGAAGGACGACCTTTGCCCTCCCACCTGGCCGGGATAAAGAATGACTGATATCCCTGGTGCATGTATTCCTCCCTTGCCCAGGTCTCCTGGAACATGCAAACGTCCCCAGTCTCAATATATATTGTCCAGTCCGGAGTGTTCAGCTTGTTTGCAAGTCCAGCCACATTCCACCAGATAAGTCTCAAATGCTCAGTAGTAGAAGTTGCAGAGAAAGAAGTGTCAGGGGGAGCAATCCCAGTTATTTCAATGTTTGCTACATCGGGGACGTTCTCGACAATAGATCCAACTGGCTCAGGGAGAACACAGAGGCCATTGTCCGGGGTCACAGGCTTGGGAGCTGAATTTGAGGGCAGTCAATCCACCCCATCCAACCCCCTCCAAACAGTTAAAACGATTGTAGTGAAAAAAGGGTGTATCAGGCGGTTGGTAGACTGGACGTGCAACATGTTCCTTGTATCTGGGTCTCCGCTCTACCCTTGTCCAGTTGCCTTGTGGTGGCTCATGGTGCATGCGGATGGGGGGGAAGAAGAAGGAGACTGGCAAAGATTGTATGGTGGAGTCCAATGATCTATTTGACCCTGCGCAAATATGTAAAACAGTGCCAGGGTCTCGAAAGGACACCATAATGCAATCCCCTATTATTGTTTTCTTTGTCCTCCCCAGCCATGGTACCCTTCTAACCATGGTGATCTCGTTATTAAAGTGAGGCGGTAAGGGTCTGTTCCAATTGAGCCACTTGATGACTTTCCTCTTGAGTGTTTGGAAATTTTCATTTTCACCCCTTTCAAGAGGGGGGGCACCCGCCAATACCACCATAAAGCTGTTAACTTCCGGAGGCAGGTCCGGTCTCCGGGGTCTGGGAGCGGGCCTTGCCGACGGAGGAGGGGAATTACAAACGTTTGGTAGGACCCTGTGATTTATGCCTGGGGCTGGACTATGAAAGGCTGTAGCCACTATCTCGGGGGGCGCGATATTAGGAATGTTCGATGGAGCTGGGACTTGGATAGACATAAGTGGTTGCAAAGGGGGAGCTAAAGCGGTACCCTGTGAGAATCCTGCATTGAGGAGAGGATTTTGTAAGTAGGGGAGGGTCCCTGGAGAAAGATTGGGCCCAGCGGCTTTGGTCTGCTTGCTAGCCGCGGCATTCAGACTAGATAAGGTAGTTTCTAAGATAGTGAGCCTGATCTCTACTTTTTTTAAACTCTCACTTATAGGCAATAGGGGTGATCTTAGTAAAGATTCTATGCTCCCCAGGGATATAGCAGGGGGTGCTGTATTGGGTGGTTTAATCCCTAGGTCACTATTGACAACAGCAGTAGTCATGTTAGTACCCTTTGGGGAGGCGGCTACAGGTACCTTCACTCCGGGCCTATCTGGGGTGTGTGCCGGCTTATAATTTTTCCCAAAGTCTGAGTAGGGAATTTTAGTTTTCCCCTGCCCACCCCTCGTCTTTCTTCTACGCTTATTGGGTGGAGGACCATGTACCTCCGCCACAACAAGTTGCTTAGGCTTGTTTTTCTTGGTTTTGGCTCCCGAGGGTGTTTGGGTAGTCAAATCAACAGTCACACTGCTATCAGTTAGGGGAGGGATGGCCTCCATGGTCTGTTCAGAGAGTGTACCGGGATTAGGGATAATATCCCGTAGTAGTAGAGGGACACCCTCTTGGGTTAATGTGTCTTGACTACCATGACGGGAGCTTTCCTCTTGAGAGATAGGGTAGGGGGTTATCTCACTAAGAGGTCGGTTTTTCATATTTTCAATGTAGCGACGACGCTCAACCCTGCGCTTCTCTAGGGGGCTTTCCTTTCCCCCTTCCCCCTTCGCTGGTTTAAAAAAGTTGTCCAGAGTCCCAGTGTTACTACCCCCTGCCCTTGATGGAGTATCACCTAGGGCTGATGAAGGCATGGCTGTATCCCGTGGTAAAGTCCGGCCAGGATCCGGAAGGTGCAGGCGAAATAAGGTGGGCCCACCCCAGCCTCCTTCGGCCCCTGACGGCCACAGACGGTCCCGCCCTTGTCCCGGGCTTAACCCGGGCGCTCCCGCGCAGCGTATGGAGCGAATTCTTGTAGGTGGAATAATGAGGCGGGTAGGGCTGGGCGGGGCGGTCAGGGAGAGCGGGCCAGCTGGATCGGCCTGGACAACCCGGGACTCCTGGGAGATTGAGTCCGGGTTGTAGCTCGCAGCCCTGTCGCACACTCACCGCCCAGCTGTAAACGGCCTCGGTTGCCCTCCTCCAACGACGCGGGACCCGCGGAGCGGGTTCCGCTAGATGTGGGCTCAAGTCCGTAAATAATCAGCAGGTAACACTGGCGTCTCAACGCGTCCCAAGGCAGAAAGTGATTTTGGCAGTATATGAGGCGGGTGGGGCTGGGCGGGGCGGTCAGGGAGAGCGGGCCAGCTGGATCGGCCTGGACAACCCGGGACTCCTGGGAGATTGAGTCCGGGTTGTAGCTCGCAGCCCTGTCGCACACTCACCGCCCAGCTGTAAACGGCCTCGGTTGCCCTCCTCCAACGACGCGGGACCCGCGGAGCGGGTTCCACTAGATGTGGGCTCAAGTCCGTAAATAATCAGCAGGTAACACTGGCGTCTCAACGCGTCCCAAGGCAGAAAGTGATTTTGGCAGTATATGAGGCGGGTGGGGCTGGGCGGGGCGGTCAGGGAGAGCAGGCCAGCTGGATCGGCCTGGACAACCCGGGACTCCTGGGAGATTGAGTCCGGGTTGTAGCTCGCAGCCCTGTCGCACACTCACCGCCCAGCTGTAAACGGCCTCGGTTGCCCTCATCCAACGACGCGGGACCCGCGGAGCGGGTTCCGCTAGATGTGGGCTCAAGTCCGTAAATAATCAGCAGGTAACACTGGCGTCTCAACGCGTCCCAAGGCAGAAAGTGATTTTGGCAGTATATGAGGCGGGTGGGGCTGGGCGGGGCGGTCAGGGAGAGCGGGCCAGCTGGATCGGCCTGGACAACCCGGGACTCCTGGGAGATTGAGTCCGGGTTGTAGCTCGCAGCCCTGTCGCACACTCACCGCCCAGCTGTAAACGGCCTCGGTTGCCCTCCTCCAACGACGCGGGACCCGCAGAGCGGGTTCCGCTAGATGTGGGCTCAAGTCCGTAAATAATCAGCAGGTAACACTATATTTCCAAACGCTTGGCGAAATAAGCCCGCGCCACTTTATAATGGCGGGCCTCAGCAGGGTTTCGCCTTACCCCAATAAATCCAACAGAAAGTCGTCCTGATATCTTCCAAAAGACAACAAGCTGAGGCCCAAATGCATTCAAGGTGAATTTTTATTTGCGATCACACCCAACGGCTGAACGGAATTACACCAAATTTGGCAAAACGGTAGAGTTCGGTTTTGTTTGTGCTTGTGTGTTTGTGCTCTTCGGTAGGACCGAGGCACAAGAAAACAGAGAAACAAATGTGGAAAATGCAAAAAGGGGGCAGGGTAGAAACACCCTGACCCCTAGGCCTGCTCAGGGGGTCCAAAAGGCCCCCAAGGCCCCAAAAAATGTTTTTTTGTTTTAAAAATTGCGGGATACTCTGTACGGTACTCTGTACCTTCCTGAGCGCATACTGGAGGTTCCTGGTGGGCTAGTTGGCCCCCAGGGACCTCCAGTATGCAAGGGGAATTATTTCCCCCTCTTCAAACGCGCCAGGGGGCTGTGTTGCAGAGAGGTGTTAAAAGGGGCGTGGCATCATTACACCTCTCTGCAATGCAGCCCCCTGGCGCATACTGGAGGTTCCTGGTGGGCTAGTTGGCCCCCAGGGACCCTCAGTATGCAAGAGGAATTAGTTCCCCCTCTGCAAACGCGCCAGGGGGCTGCATTGCAGAGAGGTGTAAAAAGGGGCATGGCCTCATTACACCTCTCTGCAACGCAGCCCACTGGCGCATACTGGAGGTTCCTGGTGGGCTAGTTGGCCCCCAGGGACCCCCACTATTCAAGGGGAGTTAGTTCCTCCTCTGCAAAGGTGCCAGGGGTCTGCGTTGCAGAAAGGTGTAAAAAGGGGCGTGGCCTCATTACACCTCTCTGCAACGCAGATCCCTGGCGCATACTGGAGGCTCCTGGTGGGCTAGTTGGCCCCCAGGGACCCCCAGTTTGCAGGGGGAGTTAGTTCCTCCTCTGCAAATGTGCCAGGGGGCTGCGTTGCAGAGAGGTGTAAAAAGGGGCGTGGCCTCATTACACCTCTCTGCAACGCAGCCCCCTGGCGCATACTGGAGGTTCCTGGTGGGATAGTTGGCCCCCAGGGACCCCCAGTATGCAAGGGGAATTAGTTTCCCCTCTGCAAACACACCAGGAGGCTGTGTTGCAGAGAGGTGTAATGAGGCAACGCCCCTTTTTACACCTCTCTGCAACCCAGCTCCCTGGCACATACTGGAGGTTCCTGGTGGGCTAGTTGGGCCCCATGGACCCCCAGTATGCACGGGGACTTAATCCCCCAATTTAGAACACGCTACGGGTGTGTTTGCACAGTGGTGAAGGTAGGGGGCGGGCTTGAGGTGATATGTGTGCAAATATGCCCTGTGGCGCGTTTTAAGTTGGGGAATTAATTTCTCTTCAATCCAGAGGTCCCCTAGGGGCCAACTAGTCCAACAGGTACCTCTAGTAAGCACCACGGAGCTGCGTTGCAGAGTGTTGTAAAAAGGGGACATGCCATTTGAACACCTCTCAGCAACATAGCTCCCTGGCGCATACTGGAGGTACATGGTGGGCTTGTTGGCTCACAGGGGACCTCAGGATTGAAGAAGAATTAATTCCCCAAACTAAAATGCGCCACAGGGCGTGTTTGCACACATGTCACCTCGGGCCCCGCCCCTTCCTTCACTATTGTGCAAATATTCCTCTAAAATCAGCTGAACTACCAATTCCGATTTACTCACCTGTTATCAGGAGGGACCTCAGTGCTGCATCTTTCATCCCACTACTGATCCTGAAAAGTAATTCTAACCATACTTACAGTAACTTGAATTTCCTTCCATAGGCATACATTGACTGGTTTCACTTGGAAATTTTTCTAAGTGTGGAGGTTTGGAACTTTAAAAAATTCCTCTAAAATAAGCCGAACTACGAATCCTGATTTACTCAGCTGTTATCAGGAGAGACCTCAGTGCTGCATCCTTCAGCCCACTACTGATCCTGAAAAGTAATTCTAACCATACTTACAGTAACTTGAATTTCCTTCCATAGGCTAACATTGACTGGTTTCACTTTGAAATTTTTCTAAGTGTGGAGTTTTAGAACATGAAAAAATCTCTCAAAAATCAGCCAAACTACGAATTTCGATTTACTCACCTGTTATCAGGAGAGACATCAGTGCTGCATCTTTTAGCCCACTACTGATCCTGAAAAGTAATTCTAATTGTAGTTACAGTAACTTGAATTTCCTTCCTTGGGCTAACATTGACTGGTTTCACTTTGAAAGAGACCTCAGTGCTGCATCTTTCAGCTGACTACTAGCCTTGAAGCCCATAGGAATCAATGGCAAATACCGATTCGGTAATTACCGAATCTGTAAAATTACCGAATTGCCAAGGGGGACAGGGTGTCACTTTGACACCCTGTTGCACCCCTGTTTCTGGCTTGTGTGCCATGTGACACACATACATGCCCTTAAGGCATGTATGTGTGCCACATGGCACAGATGTGCATGTACACAGGTATTCGTTATTTACCACCAAATAGTTTTTGGTGGTAAATAACGAATCGGTAAGGGCCTGTGGCACTGTTTAAAGTGCCACCTACATCTGTATTTACCGATTCGGTAAATTTACCGATTCGGTATTTTACAGAATCTGTAAATTTACCGAATCGGTAAATATACAGATTCTGTAACTATAAGGCCCCCTACATGTCAAAGAGCAAATACCGGTCGGTAACGGCCGAAATCGGCCGTTACCGACCGGTATTTGACGTCCTACATCTGGCCCTAAGTTCCTTGCAGGAAATGGATACTGGTTAAACCTGAAGGTTAATTATTACAAAATGGCATACAGAATTTTAAAAACTGACACCTCAGAAGTAACAGTTTTTTCTGTTATTCAGTTTCTAGCCAATGTTTGGTACCATTGTGCATAGGTTCTACTCTAGTTAGAGCAAGAGTATATTATTTCCACCTTTACCTTACTATGTGCAAACTGGATAAAATGTTTACACCCCTCAAAAGAATGAACTGAATATTGTTAGCCAGGGGTCCCTGTGATCCCTTCAATTAGATTGCGGCACTTCTTTCTATGGTGCTGATTGACGCTCATAAAGCTAAATAAAGGATATATTAGTCTCCTGCTAGATTTGTACAGATACAGTGTCAGAAGAATAATGTTGTGCCTTTGGTATTATAATGGATTTTTTTCTTTTTTTTTATCAGATTCTTTCACATATGTGAGAACATTCTCATGGTCTCTTTTTTATTTTACTCCTTTTATTGTATAAATTGTATTTTAGACTTTTAATGATATACACTTTTTTATCTGTACGCTTTGATGGTTCATGTTGAAATGAATAATGCTTGTTTGATGATGAAAAATACATTGTTTATGTATTACTTAATCGATTAAAAAAAAATGTTTCCATTAAAAATACTGTCAACGGTGGTCTTTACAACACCGCACAAATATTGCTTATAACTGCATTAACGCACTACATTACACTTCTTTGGAAGAACAAGTGAACAACATTAGCCTTTTCTATATGTACAAAGTAGCCACCATTTTGAGTGATGGTGACCCACGTAACACTCAGATATACATTATTTCACAATCTAAAATGACTGACACCTGACCTCACTGCTGGACATTTTCTATCAGACGGGCGTGATGGAAGTTGACTGGGAAGGGAATGTGATAATCCACAACAGACACAGCAATATGTTAACGTGTGTGATAGTAACGTATAAAAGCAAATGGATGTATCAATCTCTGCTGCCAATCGCGTACGTCGTGTACATGTGCATTAGTATGTGTTTAAAAAAAAACTAAGGGCCCGATGTAGGTAAAACGCATTTACCGACTTTAAAATACCGAATCATACCGAATCGGTATTTTGAAATCGGTAAATGAAATGTAGGTAAAATAAATCGGTAAAATACCGAATCGGTACCAATCGGTATCGGTGTTCGATAATTACAGATTCGAAAGTTGCCGAATCGGTAAATACCGAATCGGCGAATCCCGACTCGGCAACTATCGAATCGGTAAATGCTATACACCCCCATGGGCCAAAAGGCCCATAGGAATGCATTGTAAATACCGATTCGGATTTAGCCGATTCGGCCATTACCGAATCGGTAAATACCGATTCGGTAAACACGGATTCGGCAAAAAAGTGAAAATGAAACTAATGACAACAGCCAATGAGGTTGAAGCACCCTCCCCCACCCTAGCAGGGAGTGGCTACACAGGCAGGTGCAACTCATCAGAAGTTTCTGGAGAGGCAGTTTGAACTGAGCATTTGGAGTGAGCAGCAGTGGTAGCAGCATCCTGAACTGAGTGGAAATGGCAAGCAGCTCTGAGAGCGAGAAGGCTGAGCGCAAACGCAAGGCCAAGTTCAGCACCAAGGAGCTGCAAATGTTGGTGGAGGAGGTGGTGAGGGTCCACAGGCAGCTGTTTGGGAAGCTGTCCCTCACAGTCCCAGAGAGCACCAAGAGAAACCTGTGGATTGCAATAGCTGGGAGGGTGAATGCAGTTGGTGTCACCCACAGGAGCCTGGACGACCTCAAGAAGAGGTTCTATGACATTCGCAGCCTCACAAAGAGGAAACTGGCCGACCTGCACAAGCAGGCAGGACTAACAGGTGGAGGCAGGAACCCAGCGCCACCCCTCCCTGACCTTGAGGAACTTGTGTCCACGACAATTGAGAGAGAGAGTGTGGTGGGAGTTGGGGACCTCGACAGCTCATCCAGAGCCACAGCAAAAGGTAAGAAGCATGCGCAGCATGACACACCCTACCAGACACCTCCCCTTCAGCCCCAATGCACAGCCAAACCCCAGCCCAGTACTGCTTGCAACATACATGTGCAATGCATCAAGGAAAATGTAGTCAGCTGCATGTAGTAACAAATGCCAGTGCACATCCAAATGAAATGCACCTAGAAAATGAAACAGAGTATTGAAAATGACATGTGCAATGTTTTAATTGTAGTGACTGTTAGACATTTGCACTCAGTTCACAAATGCTTCTTTATACCTAGGGGCACCATCAGGCAGTGGAGCAGCAGCTACACAAGCTCCAGCTCCAGAAGCATCAGACAGTGCGGTGGCAGGGCAAAGCAGCACTGTACCATCACAGGAGGAGGAGGAGGAGAACAGCAGTGCCATGGGCCATGAGGAAGACACAGGACATACCCTCTCATTTCCACACTCCCCCCTACTGTCACTTACGCCCCCATTGCAGTTCTCACCTGAAAATTCACCAACACAGACCCACCCTCCACCTGCCACATCTCCTGCCAGGAGGATCACCGTTGCACCATTAAACATCATGGAGGGAGCAGCGGCTAAGGATCCAGCACCCACCCCTGCAACAGCCGTGGCACCCCAGCCCACACAGCAGGACAGCAGCAATCGGCGCAGGCCACGCACATCCAGCCCTGCTGTACCAGCACGGGTGGGCAGTGTATTTCAAGGGCTGGAGGGGAGTATGGTCCGGATCCAAAGGATGCAGGCCAAGTCGATCCTGGCTTGCCATCGCCAATTGCGGGAGCACAACCTGCACATGGGGGAGATGAGAAAGGGGTTCAATAGTTTAGTGGAGAGCAACAAGGAAATTGCTAATGGACTGGGGCGCATGACTACTGCCATTACCCAGCTATGCAGTAAGATGGAGGAGCACGAGCACTGTAGGCGCAGGGATGCCCGGCTGCAAAACAGGTCACTCAACTGCCTTGCTGTAGCTACCGCCCAGCTATGCCGTCGAGGGGCTAACATGGAGGACTCCCCCACCAAGAACACTTCTGAGGTGACCAGGGGCATGTCCCGCATCACCACTGCCATAGAGGCATTAATCATTTCTAATATGCTGGTGAACCCTGCCCTGGATGTGGGTGAGGCTGGGGACAGCAGCAGCCGCAGCAGCCCGGCCAGCGCTGTATCTGAGCCGCGCCGGAGCAGAAGGCGCTCCGCAGAGGCTGCAGGACACACAGAAGGGGGTGAGCCACATCCAAGTGGGTCAGCTAAGCGCAGCAAGAAGTAAGACTGCCAGGGAGGGTGATGCAACCCGGACTATTTACTATACCCACATATTCTGTTTTTGTTAAATGTGTTGCACATCAGTGCAGTTACTTTGTGCCAACATTAGTAAAACTTTGTCATTTCAACATCCATAGACGTCTCTGTGCATCTGTACTCACTCAGAAATAGTTGGCTGTTATCTCCTCACGTCTGTACCTCCCGTCACTTGGTGTAGACACTCCAGCAGGTTCTGTTAGTGGCACAGCTATGTCATCGTCAGGGTCCTCGTAGTCAGACAACTCTACCTCTGTGCCCTTCTTGACTGCAAGGTTGTGCAACATGGCAGATACAGCAATAATCTTGCAGCAGGTGATGGGGGTATATTGTCTAGCACCTCCGGTCTTGTGCAGGCATCTGAACCTGCTTTTCCAGATGCCGAAGGTCCGTTCAACTACATTCCTTGTGCTTTTGTGCGCACGGTTATACCTCTTTTCGCTGGGTGTTGCGGGGTTGAGGTAAGGGGTGAGAATGAATGAGCGGAGGGCATATGCACTGTCGCCTAGAAGAGAATGGGGTAACATTACTCACATGCATACATGTACTTCACACTGCTATTTAGGTTATGGGGGTCTGACACTGTGTCTTACCTAGGAGGTATCCTTCACTGAATTCCCCTGCTGTCAGCCGTGCATAAATGCCACTATTTTGAAAGATATAGGAGTCATGGGTACTCCCTGGAAATTTTGCTACCACGTCAGTGATGACACACCTGGCATTACATATTACCTGCACATTTATGGTGTGCGTTGATTTCCGATTTCGGTATATGTATTCCGTGTCAGCAGGGGGACAAATCGGAATGTGTGTGCCATCTATGCAGCCAATGATGTTAGGGAATCCTGCCATCTGGTAGAAGTCTGCTTTTGTCTGTACCAGTTCAGCATGGGTTGCAGGGAAGGAAATGTATTGGTCCATCCGTTCGATCATGGCGTCTAGGAACTTGTGGAAGAACCGGGACAGGCAGCTCTGGCTCACCCCTCCTACCGCAGCTACTGCACTTTGAAAGCTGCCAGACGCAAGCAGGTGTATGCTGCATAGCACCTGCACGTGCACTGGGATTGCGTGTGCCCTTGGGGTGGGGTGCTGCATCAGGGGTTGGAGGTCCCTAATGAGCTGTAAGATGGTCTCTGGGTCCAGCCTGTACCTCTGTAGGATCTCTGCATCTGTCTGCATGGACAGGGTGAGACGCTCTCTATACACCTGCTCCTCTCTCTGCCATTCCCTCTCTCCATCCTGCTGTAGCCGTAGCCGTCTTGCTATGACATAAAAAGCTGCCATGGTGCAAGCAGAAATGCATTTTGGGTCCTTTTTTATAGATTGCACCTGGTTACCACCTGATTCAAATCTATGGTAAATACCGATTCTTAAATAACGAATTTGACGCTAAATCGGTATTTCAGACCTTTCCTACATCTCAATCTTCAGTTTTGCACACAGATTCGGTTTTAAACCGAATCAGTAATTCTACTGATTCGGTAATTTTACCGATTCGGTATTTTTTCCAGAATCTGTGTTTTTCCGATTCGGTATTCTACCGAATCGGTGATTTTTCTGATTCCATATTTTTTACCGATTCGGTTTGTTACCGATTCGATATATTTGCCGATTCGGGGAAATTTCCGATTCGGTATTGTAACGATTCGGTAACTTTTCCGATTCGGTATTTTCAACGGTTCGCCGGTTTTGGGACTGCTACATCCCGAGGGCTCGATACCGGTCGGTAACGGCCGAAAATGGCCGAAAATACCGATTTTCGGCCGTTACCGACCGACCTACATCGGGCCCCAAGTTGTCTCTTAACACTGCAGCAAACAACAGCACATCACCATTTGCTGCTGTTTCAAATGTCTGTGAGCCATGGTGCCCGGGAAAGCAGGTGACAGGGCCCCAGCCTTCTCGCCAAAGTGCTGGATATGCTGGCTACAGAGGTCCTGCCCCTGTACAGCCAGCTGTATGGCTCACCAGAGGTACAGGTCCATGTTGAAAATGAAAATATCATTTTGACTAAATTTTTTATTTATACACAGGCTATAAGGCCCCCTTTAGTTCCTCAGTGAAGTATTAAAATGGTGTCATTTTTTTTAAACTTACCTAGAACTATGATGGTGTGTATTTTTTTTAAACACATTGTGGCCGATTCACAGAACTAATCTGAGATAAAATCTTAAACTTACTACATTTGGTATGTACCGAAGGCATTTAGTAGTAGTAAAGTTAGGACTCCTAACTTTACTACTACTAAACTTAGATAAAATCCTAAATTACTACTTTTGGTATTCACAGAAGGCATTTAGTAGTAGTAAAGTTAGGACTCCTAACTTCACTACTACTAAATGCCTTCTGTGAATACCAACAGTAGTACGTTTTGGATTTTATCTCAGATTAGTTCTGTGAATCGGACCCAGTATAATTACAAAACACCACAACATTAATATGTGTTGTGTGTCTGATGCCCTATATTTTATTTTGTCTGTATTACTATGTATAAATAAATGTAGATTTGATAATTTCATGTGAATTCTACAACAGCATGTACATTTTGAAAACACATTATATTTGCAATACAAATTAACATATATACATTTTTTATACCAAATAATTTTGATATTTGTATTATCCCACAAAATAACTCAACCTAGATCAGGTGTCTCCAAGCAGTCAAATGTGAGCTACAAGTAGCTTCCAGATTGAAACTCAGTAAGGGTGCACCACAAGTGATGACTATATAACCAACATTCCAAATAGAGTTTCAAGGTGTATGCAAGTCTTTTTTTAAAATTCTTTTTTGTTCTTATATTCTTGTATAAAATATGTGTCACCAATTTTACAGCAGAAACAGCCAATGTGTTTCGGCCATGAGCAATGGACCTTTTCAGGGCTAATAAGGCAATATATATAAACACACATACGCATATGTATCTATAATATATATAACACAAGACACAACATGAGCCATGTGATAACTTGTTTTATGACACATTAAAAAACATGTTATGACAACAAAAGGAGAGATACATTGACCAATGATAGCCACAATACAGACAAACCAAACATGTCACACATAAAAATTGGGGAAAAATAAAACAACACAGACTACATTTCATAACACTGGAACACATCTTATGTCATCCCAAAAATGAGTAATGTAGATCTGCTGGCTACAAATAATATGTCGCTGGATTGATATATGAATAGTGTTTCCTGTAAATTCAATGATACAACCTACACATGATGGGACTAAAGTAAGTTTATTTTTAAGCATAATTATATGTTGCATGGGGGAGGAGTTTAGTGAGGGATCTGATATGGGGCACAGCCTGGTATCCATCTAGTTGCCTCTCTAAATGGGAAGCCGACACTAGGGCGGGTTGTTATTAGAGAACATCTGTGTCTCCAAACATGAATCAGAAAATAGTTACAACGGTACAGGTATTATAACGTAGCTCAAAATAAGTCACTAACTAAACTAAACATATATATATAATCTGTGAGGACAACCTACGAAAGTTGTATTCAAAGCTCATATAATCAGGTGAGTTTTATACATGCATCAACGGTAATCCTCAGAAACTCATGTCGGTGTGGAAGAAGAAACCATCGACCCCTGATGGCAAAGATATATATCAAACAATCAGTTCATATATTTCAAGCAGCGGAATACACTTGTGAGTTAACATATATACCGCCACGTGATAATATTCCCCACATGGAGATGGCGAATTCCCAGATTGGGAAGTCTCACCCAGTGATAGATAATGACACCCAATAAAACCCACCCAATAAAAACAGACGAAGTGGCAAGTAGTAACATCCACAGGCAATAAAGTAACAACATTCGGCAAATTCTCAAGATATCCAATTGAAAATATATTGTTGAATGTCAAAGGAGGGGTCCATCCGCCCCACTGTCGCACCTGTGGAAAGAGTACAGAGGGGCGGTCACATAATGTTCACGAACCTGTACTGCTAATGAAGTTATAAAATGCCCCTCTTGCAAATCTAATTCTATAAGAACACAGAGCATCCCAAATCTAATAAGAGCCCTATATATTATCCCTTTTGTGGAAAGGCTTGAAATAACTGCAGACTATAGGTTGTTTGCCATGCAGTTTGCAGTCATCGTAGTTAACCGAAGACACTCTACGTTAAAACAAGCAGTGCAATTTCAGGATCTAAATCATTCATGGGGCAGAATGAAAAGGTAATATTGTGACTGGGAGCAAAATGCTGAAAAACACCAGTACCAACATTCTCAAATTGAAAGGAGATTATTGCTTGATATTACTTAAAAGCAATTTATCATCTGACACCATCTACCACCAGTTGGCACTCCATTTTGAATTATGTTCATATTGTCATCACTTGTGGTGCACCTTTACTGTTTCAATTTGAAATGTCTTGCTCTAGAGCTGCATCTTGACAGCAGGTGCTGATATTGTCTGCACAAACAACCTGGACTTTTCCCACTAGGAAGTGTTCAAGGACACGGGATAGGTGGGGTGAGCTGGTATCCGTTTTCCTTTTTAGCATTTAAAGTAGCTCCCAGATACCTTCAGTGTAGCTCACAGCCTTGAGTTAACGTTTTAAAATTAAAATAGCACAAACTCATATTTCCTTCAAATGTAAAGTAAAGCCTGTGTTCATTTTATATTATGGTCATCAAGGTGCAAATAGTAGGGCCTAATAATGATCAGTGCACAGTCAGATCCATTTCCCTGCCTGGGGCTGGGTGACAGAGATGAACAACTGAAGTAATGAGGTATGTAACTCTGAAATAAAAGTCTTGGTGAACTCAATATTGGAGATGTGAACAAAATTATGTTTCTGAATGTTTTTAAATGGGAGAAATTGAAAATGTAAAGTTTCGTTACTGAGTAAGATAGCTCTTTATTTTAATGTTCTTTAACCCCTTCGACGCTCATGATGAGCTCAGCTCGTCATGAGGTACACCTCTCGTACACTCATGATGAGCTGAGCTCGTCATGAACCGCGGGTTTTTGCGAACTGCAGCGGAGCGTGGAAATCTGCACCGCACGCATGTGGTTAAATTTCAAAGTGTTGCATTTACAAACAGCAGGCCACTTACTCCCAGTGGCCAGAAGACACTGTGCCAGAAGTATAATGGAAAAATGCAGCCATTTTGCAAAAAGAGACATTTAAAGTGCAGAAAAATGTTCCATGTTTTGAAAATGTTGGCAGACTATTTCTCTGCACTTTAAATTTCTCACAATCAAAAAGTAAATGTGTATGTATGTTCTTCATGTTACAGTGCCACATATGGAGAAAGGTATGTCCTGTGCATACAGAACAGGCTCTCAGTCATTCGTACAAATATGTCCTATTCATATGCACACATGTCCATGCCCAAAGACCACACTCTCGCTGACACTCATGGCATAGATCCTTTTGCTATAGTATGTTGTTCAAAACATAGTCTGTGGCTCTATGGACATTTGCCTTAAAGTAAATGAAGCTGAGTGTGTGGGTGTCTTGTAACAATTGCATGTAGTTTATCCTTTAGCAGTTCATGCTGATAGTCACTGATCGGAAGTAGCTCTTTCTACAGAAAAAGTTGCTGACCCCTGGCTTAGATTATGTCAGTGGCCTGGATTAGTAAAATAGGAACATGACAAGGGATAAGGGTACCCAACAGAATACTACAATTTTTGTTTCATTGTATTAAACATTTTTTTCCAAAAAATGCACTTGCAACTTTATTCTAATGCTTGTGATTGATATCTCAAAATTGTGTTACAGCAATACAAACAAACAAAAAGTCACAAAACAATGTATTTTTCATTCTTTTTCTGTATCCATACAGGTCAACGCCCATTAGTATAAAGCAACCTAGAAGGCCATCACAAAGAAGGTGCGGACCCTGGGGTCTACAAGCGGCAGAGCATCCATTGCAGGAAGAGGTGGAAGTCCAGCTCGGCCAGTCCTCCCAACATGAGAGAAGATTGTGCACTGCACCCTGCCCCCCCCCCCACCCCCCATATCACCTACACACTTGTGGTGGCCTATCCCCAGCTTGATGGGCAGTTAAAAGACCAACAATTGCATTAAGGGGGTACTTTTTGGGGAAAGGGGGTCATGTTGCATAACTACGTAACAATGTTTTGTTACAGCAACAAAGGATGGCATCAACATAAAGGCTGACACATGTCAAAAGCACAAGAAGAGTTTTTTGCAGTGTAATTTTTACCCAAGGTGTATGATGATGTGTTTTGTATATGAATGTGTGGAAAATGATTCCACTAAATTCTGTTCAGTACCAAAGGACTGTTTTGAGCAGACACATGTCTGCCTCAGGAGAAGTGTGGCTCACTGGTTAGAGGAAGCAGACCCTGATGCAGAGGTCAGACCTGGGACCAGGGTTCAATTCCCGACGCGGCAGGGTCTTGAGCTCAAAATGTCCATGGACTCGATAATTCTCGCCTCGGTGCCTACTCGAATCATGGGTTCACACTCTGCAACTCTGGGCAATAGCTTGCTTAATCTCCACTACGGCCCTACTGTGATGGGATGCCTGGTCTTCACCTTGGGGATTCCCAGTAGGGGTTATCTCGCAGGGAAAGCCAGGACGGGTTCCCAAAGCAAGCGCTAAGAGACCTGTCGGTGATTTGGCGCTATATAAATCGAAATTAACATAACATAAACAATAAATATACATGAGATTTGTTAGGTGTTATAAGGTACCAAACAGGCCACATGTTATCATTTGGTCAGGTATGATGCTCCATCACAATTATGAAGAATGTGCTGGTAGCCATATCACAGGTGACATCGCATTAAATGCACTTATGATCCATGACTGCTCCAAACATCACATTAATGAATCAGCTTTTTAAACAAACAATAGTGAGCTTGTGAGCCAAAATGATTAGAAATATTAGATTAAATGCTTACATTTTTGTATTAAAAATATCTCACAAATATTTTATGAGTCAAAAAGACTATGTTAAAAGTGACAGATTTACACACAGTCTTACTCCTTCACAAATGTTCGTATAAGCCTATCTGTTTTTTTTTAATGTGTTTGGCATATATATTTTTTTAAACAGACAGGAATGTGTACACATTTGTGACAGAATAACACGTATCCAAAAATGCATTTTAGGTTTGAAACCGTTTTAACAGTTTTTGTAGGTTTACAATACAACAATCAACTCACCTACATCCACTGGTCAATGAGGGACAAAAGAAGGCAAGATAGCAACAAACAAGGAATGATGGTAATGGGGAGGATGATGGGATGGCAGGGAAGAAAAGGGGGGGAACAAAGAGGATGGATCGGGTCAGCTCGACAGCATCTAATGGGAGAATTTGCAGAGATCCTAGGCCATTGGCCGAGGAGTATGGAAGAGATCTCAGCGCAACATCTCAATCAACATTATGTTCAGTGTGTGTAATGCACAGTATGTTTAAATATGCCAGGCAAGTCAATTCCCTAAATTTGTTAGATAGGGATCGTACACCGGCCCCATACTTTATCTGTACAGTGATAGTACTGTGTCAGATAGGGAATGCCCAATCCGTCCTCTGCCAGGGCTAGGTAAGCCTGTTTCTTTGTCATGCAAGCCTTATAATGATCCCAAATATAATCCTCAATAAGGTATTTTAGTTAACTAATTATATGTGGGGGAGGCTGTAGTCTGCATAACATAATTTATCTTGCTCAGAAAAATCATATTGACTGCTGCAAGCCTTCCCAGTCAAGAGAGGGTTTGACCTTTCCACAAGAGGAAATCGGACGGGCAGTGGAGAGAAGCAACGTGTCATTAGTTTCTGCAGTGCCTCCCAGTCTAGGATGAATGCGCAGGCCCAGGTATACGACCCCTTGATTGGCCTAGGCAAAAGGAAAGAGGAGCATAAGTTGGAGTTGGTTGGCTTTTGGGATGGTGAGATTAAGGGGTTGAGATTTCTTTAGGTTGACTTTAAACCCAGATACTATTCTGCTCAACTTCAGTTCCTCATCAGTGGGGGCAAGGAGTTGTGTGAGGGATATCATAATGTCAGCAGTGTAAAGGGTGATGTTTATGGGCCCTACCCCACATTGTAATGCCGTTATGGTAGAGTAACTATCGATTCATTCTGAAAATGAGTGGTGATAGGGGTAAGCCCTGCTGAGAACCTCAGGTGATTTCAATGGGGATGCAACATCAGGCCGTTAACTCTAACCATCGCGGTAGAGCCTGTGTAGCTGCATCAGATCCAGCAATGGAACCACACTCAAAGGCCTATCTTATTGAGTACCAACTGAAGGTATAGTCCTACTATGTCGAAAGCCTTTTCGGCATTGACCAGAGTAGGGGAGCCTATAAGCAGGAGCGCTGGATTTTTCAAAATGGTGGCAGGGGCAGTTGGTATTGTTGTTGCAGCCCCTCTCAGGTATGATCCCTGTCTGATCAGGGTCTACAAGACCCTGCATATATGGTGCGAAGCGGGCTGCCAAAATGCTGGTGAAGACCTTGGTATGAATTTTTAAGAGGGAGATGGGGTGGTATGGGGAGTAGATCACAGGGCTTTTGCCTGGTTTAGGGAGCACTGTAATGGTAGCTGATCTCATAGTATCTGTGAGAGAGGCAGTTGCACAAAAAGAGTTGTAGACTTGAGCAAGGATAGGGGCCAGGGAAGCTGCAAATATTTTATAGAAATTGGAAGTGTAGCCATCTTGACCAGTCGGTTTGCTGGTTGCAGACGGTTGATGGCTACAAGGACAGTGTGAGGATGGGTGTCCCTGTCTAATTGTGAGGTGTCATCTTGAGTGATGTGGTCCATAGGGGCCCGCAATAAGTAGGATCAAGGGCACCCGCGTCCGGAGGGCTACCACTGTAATTGTTTTCATTGTGAACTGCCCAAACAAAGGGAAATGCATTCAGATTACACAAATATTGGTGAAACATTGGAGTAATTGTTAACACACATTGATTCATAGTAGAATTATTTTTAAAATGCATATATTTCAGCTTTTGTGCCTTGTACACACACTGTACAAAGGTCTTTGTCCTTTACATAATTTTTATGACATAAGTTCACTATTCAAAACAACAAATCAGAATTATTCAGTGGTTTGAAACAGTTCCTGGAGTGAATTTACAATAGTTAAGAGACAAAATCATAAATTATATAGGAGGAATTAGGGGAATGTCCAAAACTGTGACCAAATCGTTTCTGAAACTGTTTCCTACATGTATGAGGTAATGATAAACATGAACCAAAGATTGAAAGCTTGAAGCATGTGAAATGTATACATTTAGAAAATGTTTTCAGAAAAAAATTCTTGGTCAGTTCAATTTACACAAAAATAATTAACCAACACATGTGACATTTCAGCAACTTCAGGAGCAGGCAAAGGTGACACTGGCCACGAAGGAGGGGTAGCAGCTGGCTGCTGTATTTCATATGGGGAGACCACAGACACCGATCAACACAGTGGCACAGAGGGTAAGGCCACTAGCTCTTCAACATCTTCAGAGCCCTCCATAAGTGTCCATTCCATAGTGTTGGCGAACCCCATAGAAACTGTGCCTCAACTCAGGTCCCTTCTTAATCCCAATTCCAATGTTCCACCCCTATCCAAGGACACGCACTTATTTGCATGCACCCAATCCAAAAGACACACGCAGCACACTCACACACACGTATAAACACACAAATACAAAGAAACACAAGCAAACACACAAGTAACACATAAACACGATTGACACTACACCCATAGGCACTACAACTACCACCACACTCACAGCCATATGCGCCCCTACCACCACCACACCCACAAGCACCACTAGCATTATCACACCCACAAGCACCACAACCACCAGTACACCCACAAGTACTACCACACCCCCAACTACCAGCACACCCACAAGCACCACAACTACACCAACCACCTCAACAGCACACTCATCCAAACCAACACTGTCACACACAAGCACACCTACATGCAAAACCAACACCCACCAAAAACAAACACACACACACTCACCCGAACAACATACACCTGCCAGGGAACAAATACACATACTCAATATATACCAGACCCACAAAACCAACACAAGCACATCACACACTGCAGCTCATTCTATCTCCCATCCTCAATTTTCTCCCACCTCCTCCTACCCGTGCTCCTTCTCCTGAATTCAAGTCTTACCTGGACATTACCCCTGTCAATCCCACACCCACCCCTCGTAAGAAAGATCCATGAGGTGCCTGCTCTGTGCTCACTAGATGCACCTTCCTGAGAAGGTTCCCTTTTTGCAGTCTGTTTAGGAGGCAAGTTTGGGGCAACACTCCAATGTCATGTCTTTGTGACATTAAATTTTGACTGTTTTATGTTTTGAAATAAAATATATCTTGGTTTGATAGACGTATCTTAATGAGAAAAAAAAATCATTTCACCAAGTATGTCCTGAGATGATTTTTCATTTACTATTATTTGATTCCTAGAACTCTTAATGATTAAAACGCGAATTACATATTTTAACTTTAAATTATGACACAAAATGCAACACATTTTTTAATTGTCTAATTTGTAAAGTCCATACACTAGTACTAAATGTATGTGATGGACATTTAAAATTTGATACAAGCATACATCATGATGATAGACACTTAAAGCAACAAATGGATTTGTCATATTTTTATTTTAAGTGTAAATCCAGATGTGTTTATTTGTACTAATGAAAAAAAAACACATATGCATTGCACCTTAAAATAATGATTACACAAATAACATTTAATAAGAAAAAGGAAAAGGCACTAAACAATGGCAAATTTTAATTTGATGAATATATTTATTGAATAAAGTTTAGAACTAACAATGATGATTTTATAATTATTTTAAAACAAACGTTTCACCTTGTTGTGAAGTTTCCACCCTATGGTAGGAACTGTGCGTTTGTGGACAGTTTAACTGTTGAGATGGTGCCAGACTGATTCTATGCACCCCCTTAGGATAATTCCTCTTATAGGCCAGCTGCCACCAACACCTTAAACCTAGTCGGGCAGCACATGGTTCTGGAAACCACTGAATATGACAACTGTGGTGCCCCAGGAAGCGTGGTAACAGTTCTGGAACCCTTTTGCTCAGTCTCTCGTGCTCTCTTACTCTCAGAGAATATACACAGAATACACCGAGGGACGTTTTCAATGTTTATTGAACCAACATGATTTTTTATAAAATGTATGTGCTGCAATGATTAATAGACAGAAGCAGATGAAATGTATTAGAAGCATGAAGACAGTAAACAGAATAAAAAGCTCCATCATTGAGCTAAAACAATGTATATGTGCAGGCATATAAAACAATATAAAAAAGTGGAAGTACTCGTACTATGCAGTCCCTAACCTAATGCCTAGGGTATGTGTATGTTCAGCAAAGAAACCCTGTACTGGATGATCCAACCCTGGATACCTGAAGGGAAGGAATATAAGTCCCCATCTTGGTCATTAGCCAAACACCCTTACAGAGATATCAGCAAGCTGCTGGGCCAAAGCTTCAGTGTGTAGAAGCCTCGCCAATGTCAGCAAAGCACTCCTCTAACTAAACTTGGAAATGCTTGTTAGTTTATAATGAAATTCATCCGTGTGAGTCCAGTGCAAGCAAGCATTGTTATGGTCTAGAGAAAGCCATTTCACCCCTTGGATGAAAAATAGAATGATATTAGCACAATGTGTTTTGAGGCCTTGTAAATGCTGTTAATGGAGTCGTGAACATATTAGGCAAACCAGAATGTATAAGCAAAGCAATTTAAGAGAAACTAATCCAACATTGTCAAGCACACAATATATTTAAAAGGTTATTGTGTGAAAGGGAAGGCAATCCATGAAATGTGCTCATGTGCAATTTCTACATTATATTTCATTTCAATTATCCCAATAATATGTAATGCATATGTTTATGAGTTTATAGATTAGGAAAATTAAGTTAACACACCTGTATGCTCAGTTTTTGTTTTTTGGTTTGATGTCCATTTTTTTTTTTTTTTTAATTTCAACTTCTTTTTTATTAAGTCTCAGAATGAGACACATATAAAAAAAAGGGTCACATTGACACAGCGATAAGCCTACAACCCGCAAGGGGCCGGCCGCGTGGCGGAACTCAAGATGCGAGCTTCGTGTGGGTTGACATCCGCATTTATCCACGCCGATCTGCACATCAAAACCATCAAGGTCCTCTCAGGGTGCATAGGGAGGGGGCTAAAACAGCGCTGTCCAGCACTCGCCAGCGATGCCCCGCCTTATATATCTTCCCGCAAGGCGGGTAAATACAAACATACGGAACAGAACCAAACAACTGGCCCAGGGGGCCCAACATTCAACCAGAAGCCTAGTAGAAGGCAGTCAAAGGAGGAAAGCAGAGGCTAGTAGGAGCATAGAGGAAAAGCAGAAAGAGAACAAAGGGAGTCAGGGGGAGCAATGAGGGCGTCACAGGTCGCGAGGAGTGTAGGGGAGCACCGCATCTTCTACCAGTTGCAAGGCTCGCAGCGCTGGGGGCAGGTTCCTAGCAAATTCACTCTTGCAGAGATAGGCCACTAGCGGCCGCCAGACCTTTTCAAAGCGGGTCGTACGAGACTGCAGTCGGGCCGAAAGTAACTCCATAGTGATGACTTGCCATAGTCTGCCAAACCACACAGCCATAGGGGGGGCCTCCACCTTCTTCCAATACAGAGCAATAAGTTGTCTGGCAGCACCCACCATTTGCAACACCAAGGTCCAGTCACTGCGGGTCAGGGCCAGCAAGTCCACAGGTTTGAGTCCCAACAGTATTGTGCTAGCAGCATCAGGCAAAGGAAATCTCAGCACCCCTCGAATGTGGCTCAACACCTCCTTCCAAAAGATAGCGATCACGGGGCAGGTCCACCAAATGTGCATAAAGTCGCCAGGCACATGATGGCATCTCCAGCAACCGGGCGGTGCGGAGGGGAACATCCTGTGTAGGCGTTGGGGCGTATAGTACCACTGCGTCATTATTTTGTACGCATTTTCTTGTTGCGGCACACTGCGATACACCTTAGGAACATCCCTCCAGAGGCGGATCCACTGCGCATGGTCAATGTCAGCACCCAGATTCTCCTGCCAGCGCTGCTGATACAAATGAGCAGGGGGAGTAGGGGGATGCTGCAGAATCTGATAAATTTTTTAAATCAGACCCTTCGTGCCCGCCCCAGAGCGGGCCAGCCTCTCGAACGGAGTGAAGGCCCGAGTGGCCCCGGAGTATATCGCGTCTGACAAGGCCCAGTGACGCAACTGCAGGAACTGCAATTCAGCCTCCTGGGGAAGGCGGAACTCCTCCCGACAGTGGGCAAAGGTCTTAACAGAGCCACCGTCAAAGAGATCCGCAAGGACTTTGCAGTCCTCTCGAGTCCATCCGCGGAAGGCGGAAGTGCGGTTAGCCGGTGGGAACCAAGGATTATCTTCAATGGGGGTGTGTGGTGAGGGGAAAGTCGTCAGGCCCTTTCGCACCGCCACCTTGTCCCATATGTCCAATACCGTCCTGGTGGGAATCGCCAAATAAGCACTAGGGGACCGTCCCGCCCTATGAGTCCAAGCGAGGTTCCAGATCGTGCGACCCGTGACCGCCCGGTCCAGATGCAGCCACCCCTTCTCGCTTTGTCTAATGCCCCACTCGATGACAAACCGCAATTGAGCGGCCCAATAATAGTCCACCAGATTCGGGCAACCCAGCCCACCTCGATCTCGCGGGGCCATAAGGAGTGACTGAGAGAAGCAGGGTCGCTTGCCCCCCCAGATGAATTTAGTACAGTCCCTTTGCAAGGCTCTAATCTTCGGCAAAGGGATAGGCGTGGGAAGGCATTGGAACAGATAGAGTATTTTAGGCAGGATGGACATTTTGATTGCGTTCAACCTACCCAGCCACGAGGGGATAAGAGGTTTCCACCGTTGCAGGTCGGTGAGAACAGCTTTTCGACATTCCGCCCAATTGAGCGCCGACCAACCTTCCAAAGAGGGAGTCAGGGAGAGGCCGAGGTATCGGATGTGTTGGTCCGTCCACCGGTAGGGGCATAGCACCTCCAGGGGATGGACGTCCGCCTGGGGGATCGTGAGATTAAGCACCCATGACTTGTCGTGATTCATTTTCAAGCCAGAGGCGCCCTCAAAGGAGCAGAGCACCTCATGGAGTGCCGGCAAGGACTGTCGCGGTTCCGTCAAAGTGAGGATGAGGTCGTCAGCGTATAACGCCACCTTATGGGTCTGCCCCCCCATCCGAACTCCGCAAATGTCCGGGTTTCGCCTGATCAGGTCCGCCAGCGGTTCAATCGCCAGGGCGAACAGCAATGGCGATAGAGGGCAGCCCTGCCTCGTACCCCTACCAATGGCAAACGGCTCCGTCAACCTCCCGTTCACCCTGACCCGCGCTCTCGGCTCCACATAAGGCGCCATGATCCTGGCAATCATCTTCGGGCCGATTCCCATCTTACAGAGGGCCGCTCGGAGGAACCCCCAGTCGACGCGGTCGAACGCCTTCTCGGCGTCTAACGACAAGAGGCACGCCGGGATGTGCCAGTGATGCACTTTCCCTACCAAATGCGCCAGTCTCCGCACATTGTCAGCCCCTTGACGTCCCCGGATGAAGCCCACCTGGTCAGGGTCAACAAGGTCCGGCATATGGGGATCGAGTCTCTTAGCCAGCACCTTCGTGTAAATTTTAAAATCAGTATTTAGCAGCGCAATCGGGCGGTAAGAAGAGCAAAGAGCCGCGTCTTTCCCGGGCTTAGGGATTAGAGCTATTTCCGCCATCCCCATGTCCGGGGAGGGGCCTTGGCCACCATCAAAGGAAGCAAAGAGTCTGAGGAGATAAGGGCCCAGCTGCTCCTGGAAGAGGCGGTAAAAGGAAAGCGGTAGGCCGTCAGGGCCCGGCGACTTCCCCAAGTGCAGGTCTCTGATGGCCCCGGTCACCTCGGCAAGCGTAAGTGGCTCCTCCAGCCTCTCCGCCGCTTCGGGATGCAAGCGCGTTCCGCCATAATGCTCCAGAACCTCCTCTGGCGGGGTAACGCCAGTCGGTGCCGCCGTGTACAAGGAGGCGTAGTAGTCTCGGAACGCCTTCATTTTAGCCTCCGCCGTTGTTGCTCGAGACCCGTCCGGGAGCAGTACGTTCGCGATGTGGGATCTGGCCGCCTTGACCCTCAGTCTCCTCGCCAGCAGCTTTCCCACTTTGTCCCCCCCGTCGAAGTGCACGCGCTTCAGAGCCAAGAGGGATTTCTCCGCCCGATTCGCACGCAGCATGCGCAATTGCCCCCGCAGGTTCGCTAGGCGCCTCCGCGTCTTTAGAGTGGATTCCTCTTGATTCTGCGCCTCAGCCTCCCGCAAGTCCGCCACCAGGCCCTCCTCCACCGCCCTCCGTTCACGCGCTCTCGCAATCTCGAGGGAGGTGATGTGACCCCGAATCGTGGCCTTGAAGGCGTCCCATACCACCGGAAACGGCGTCTCGGGCAGATCGTTAAATTCAAAGTAGGAGGTGATAGCCGCGCGAATGCCGTCAACCGCCGTCGCATCTCTAGGAGGTATGGGGGCAGATGCCACTTAATTTCCCTAGGGTGTCCACTCCGCCGATCTCTGAGGCTCAGCTCTACATGCGCATGGTCCGAGATGGATATGTCCGACATTTCCACGTCCATTACATCACCAATCAGGTCATGTGAGACGAACAAGTGATCAATGCGGGAGTAAGAGCGATGAGCACTAGAATAAAAAGAATAGTCCCGTTTGTCGGGGGAGAAGTAGCGCCATGCGTCAAAGAGACCCAAATCGCCTATCTGTTTACGCAGCGCCGAGGACATCGCCCCCGCCCCATGAAAGGAGCCCGCACTCCGGTCCACTGCAGGGCACCACACCAGGTTAAGGTCACCCCCTAAAACAATCGAGGGCCCACCCCGAAGGACATGAGCACTCAAAAGGTCCCGAAGGAAGCGATCCTGTGCCAGGTTGGGCGCATACACATTGCATAGCGTAAGATGGCGGGAGCCCACCTCGACCGAAACCTTGAGGAAGCGACCATCACCACCCCGGAAGAGCTTGCCAGAACCCCGCCTGATGCCAGCTTTGCACAAAACCGCTACCCCAGCTGTTTTCGTATCCGCTGATGCCCAGAATTGGAGGGGGTATCTAGGGTGCGCCATGCGCCTCGTATCCGCCTGAAGAAGGTGGGTCTCCTGCAGGAAGATGATGTCCGGGTCGCGCTGCAGAAAGTAATGCCAGATCTGTTGGCGCTTGTTAGGGGAATTAAGGCCTTTAACATTGAGCGACAATATCTTAAGGGGTCTGGCTACATCACTCGCCATCTAGGGGTTCTCTAAGGATAGCACGCAAAGCATCACGCAGCAGAGCACCCAACCGCCCAGAGTCCCACTCAGAGGGCCCACCCCCGTTCCCCGCAACAACCCCCCACCCCAGCCCCCCACAGCAGGCAGAGCAGACAGAGAAAGGAAGAAAAGACAGAAAAAAGAGAGAAAGGAAAGTCAAGTAAGAGAGCCAAGTGTTTAGCAGTCCGAAGGATGGACGGACTAGGCCGTAAAAACGTGGCCAACTGGGCCAAAGTACAATGTCTCCAAAGTAGGTCACCCTACACCCTCGGGTTTGAATGTCCATCGGGATGTCACTCCCCAGGAGACAGTCTCGGTGGGACATGACTGGCCGGTAACACGAAAAGGTGTGGAGCCCCCACCTTTCCAGGCCCAGCACAAGGAGAACAGGAGTCCAAACATCCAGCCTCCCACCCGTCCCACACCCTTCCCCGCCCTCCGGAGGGCACAAGAGAACAGTACCTCAAGCAGGATGACCTAGGCGGGCAGTCCAACTCACGAGGTGGAGGACCGACCTGTAGGGGAGCGGTCAGCACGGTCAATCTCCGACTCCTCCAGCGCTCTGATGTGGGCGATGACCTCCTGCCTGGCCTGGCTAGTGGTGGGCACGTCGACAGGCGCCGCACGCTGTCTCCTCGGCACCGTGGTCCAGTCCGGGGTAAGCTGTGTCCTCTTGCTCGGAGGGCGCCTGGAGGGGCTACTCGGAGGAGAGCCAGCAATGTTGAGTAGTCGTGCCGCCTCATCGTAGGATCGCAGGGATTTACGTTTACCCTCCCATTGGAAGATAAGTGCGAAGGGATGGCCCCACTGGTACGGGATGTTCAGGGACCGCAATTTCTCTGTCACCGGGCGAAAAGCGCGCCGTCGCTTAAGGGTGTTGGGCGCCAAATCCTGAAAGATCTGAATCTTGTGGCCCTTGTATTGCAGGTCCGGCTTGTCCCTAGCACGCTTCCAAATCTCCTCCTTCTCCACAAAGAAATGCACCCGCGTGATGATGTCCGGGAGAAGCCCCGATCTCCCCGCAGGCGCCGCCACACGGTGAGCCCGGTCCAGTGTGGGAGGCGACACGTCCTCGTCACCCCGCACCTCGTGGAGAAGTTGCGCCACAAAGTCCATCATGTCCTCCCCTTCTTCTCCGAGCGGCACGCCGCGGATGCGGAGGTTGTTCCGTCGTCCCCGGTTCTCCAAGTCCTCCTGCTTGATTTGGAGTTCAATGTTCTGTTGTTCCAGGGCCGTTAATCGCTGCCACAAATGCTCCTGGTCCTCGGTGCGTGAGTCCGCCGTCCTCTCCAGGCTGTCCACACGGTCCCCCAAGTCCGTTACGTCCTTCCGGAGTTCCGTGACACACGAGTGGACCTCCGACCTCAGGGATCCGATCTCAGTCTTCAGTTCGGTCATGAAGGCGGCCATGAACGCTTGCGTGACCGGGGGGGAATCTGCAATCTCCGCAGGTGGGCCGCCACTGGCCGCCGGCGCCCCCACCTTGCCCCACATGGCCGTCACCGGGTTTCCCTTGGGGGTCGGCGCTGATTCCGCTCTGTTGTTTCTGTTCGTGCGCGTCATCCTCCGCGCAGTCCACAGGGCGTCCTCCAGGCCGCGTCCGGGCCCTCGCTCTTCGTGAGTCGTCCGGGTGAAAGCACAAGACACCAATGGGGGCGGCGGGGAGCACCGGCGCACACTCTCAGCGCACTCTGGGGCCCCAGCCCCGAGACGGCCCTCTCCGCAGCAGCGAGCACTCAGTACGTCCCTCACGTGGCAAGGCAGGTAGTCCAGGGATCACCAGGTCACTGCGCCTCCGCTCCTGATGTGCGTCCAGGCAGTCACGCACCGCAGGGGTCACTAGGTCAACAGATCAACAGGGGGCCAGCACCAGGGAACGTCCCACAGACATGTGCCCCAGACCCGCACTCACCCCCAGTGAAGGGCCGCAGTGAAGCCTCGTCGTTGCGACGTTTTCCTGCTGAATGGCGCCGTCCGCGCTCCAAAGTGCCCCAGGGGCACTGCCTGCATTTGCTCTCCGCACCTAGCGATGTCTCCGCCGCCTGCCGTGTCTCCGCAGGGCCGGACACTCCCCGCTTTGCTCGCTTTGGAGGGGGGGCCAGCAGCGCCTCCTACAACCACCGGGGCCAGGCACCGGACCCAGCAGTCACTCAGCTGCCCACCGCAGCGCGGGAGATGGGGGCACACCGGACCCAGGAGCCGCCTCCGAGCCCCGCTCCAGGCACTCTGCCACACCGCCGCCGCCTCGGGTAAGGGCGCCGGCAGACCTCAGCGCAGGGAGGGCGGGGGTACTCAAGTCCGTGGCCGCCGCTCACCCCAGGGTCCGCCAGACCCCGCCACAGACCGCCTCCGCTGGGAGCCCAAGATGGCGGACGGGCCGATCCAGACCGCTGGTGACAAGCCGGCCGCTCTGTCCTGCCGGTAATCTGTCGGCGCGCGGAGAACTCACTCCCAAATAGACTGCCCAGCCGGGCAGGGGCATCAGGGCTGTGCGTGGCGGGTCCGGACTCCCGAAATCTGCACAGATAGCCTATGATGGGCCCAACGGCGGCGGGAGCTCCGCAAGCGTGCGTCTGCTCACATCGTCGGTCAAGCCACGCCCCCTTGATGTCCATTTTTGTGTATGTGTCCATTATCGTGAAGGCATTTTGCACCAAATTTAAAATACTAAAAAATGGTACAGGTGTGTTTCTTTACCTTTCTTAAACAACAACATTGCACACACATGTGTATTACACATTGGTATATTATTGCTTGTAAGACAGATGTCAACATGCGTGTGTCCACATGAAATATAAACAGACAAGTCAAAAGGTAACAAGTTATCATAGGAACTTATCTTCAATTATTGGGATAACGGTGTTGATTTGATCATGGTCAAGTAGCAGCACCGGAAGGACTTGGGCAAATGGCTACATGATGGACAGGGAAGTGTGAAATAGAAAGAAGGTATATTTCGGCCTTATATCCATTCAAATCCACCAACTCAGGTTGTAGAGGTTTCTCCGCCACAGTTTAGTCAACGAGCAGGAACATAGAGATTGGCCTAGCAGACATAGTGGCTGTAATACCTTTGACAGCTGCTTTTGACTATGGCACCATTGACGTGGGTGAACAAATCAGGCAGGGGCAGCAGCACTCCAGCGGGCTTTCATCCACTGACCCACTTGCACCTAAATAGAGTGGGCAGAACGCCTAGTAGGTGGGCTGAGAATCAGTCTGAAGAATTTGCCAGTACAGATTCTGTCAAGATCTAAATCAGGCCCTAAGACTATGATGTCTCCTTATAGACATAATAGTTTCTTCAATATGAGCATGTTTATCTGATGCCCATCAATATGTTGCCTCTTGATCAGTACAAAAAGACATTGTTCATACTGATGGTTCAGTCCAACGTGCTATACGTACTAAGCACCAGTATCCTGCCTTATGCAACACTGTTCTTGGTGTGATATTGGACAGAACATTCCAACCACCAAAAAATCGCACACAATTGTTAAGGACTGCACTGCACAGTTAGCAGAACTTAAAGCTGTGTTACTTGCACAAAATTCCCCACACTTATAGTTTGTGATTCATAATATAGCTTCCAGTCTTTTAATAACAAGTTGCAATATTGGCACAAAAATGGTTTCAAATAATCAAAATGCAATACACAATAAAGCATTGACTGCTTTGGGTTAAGGTAGCAAACCCTAAAGGTAGATTGCTACAGTTTCATGTTATTCATACATTAGGTCATAAAAGTGTGGGACCATATGTTGTTTTGCTAATGACGTTACAAAACGAGGGGGTATACCCACAAATTCACTGGGACCTGGGTGAATGTAAAATATAGGAAAGAGGGGTCCCAGAACGGATAATTTAGAGAAAAAGTAAATATAGTTTAAAGAAAAAACAACAATGCAAATTGAAGAACAATCATTGTTATTTAATCACAATGTGTGAACACATCAAATGTAGAATAATTCAAATGAAATTCTGCGCAAAATGGTGCCCCAAAAGAAGATCGGGTGGGGAGGGTTGTGGTGTTGGGAATAGTGCAGGGTATTAGGGTAGTGACATGGTACTGGTCAAAAGACCTTAGTAAACTATCAAATCGGTCTGATTTGCTAAATCACACAAATAACTAAGTTCAAAAACACAGCATGCTTCCAGTAGTTACAATCAATGGAAAATGTGCACTGAAGCTGATACATGAACTATCAGTCACATGAAGGGACTGTCGATTTTTTGACCCACGGATAGTGTAGGCGGGTTATCGCCTTACTGAGGGGTCTTCATCAGGACGGGGGAGGGGCATAGTACCATGAAACAGCAAATGATATCATGGTGCATCTGACATCCTTAGCAAGTGATTGTCACACTGGGTGAATTGGAGGACGGGCTGTGTCACCTTCCTTAATCACATAATTTGAGAAGGTCGAGCCGCCGCCATGCGGTCGGACATTAAAAAGATAAAACAACTTCGGAGTGAATTCACAGTGGGGTTGAGGGTAGGGATACGCGCCGCGATCACCCGGCATCCTTTTGACAGAATCATTTGACGCGACTCTTGCAAGCCGTCAGATTACTGATCACCCGACCGCTGCGCGGCGTGTATCCCTACCCTCAACCCAATTGTGAATATTTTCCAAACTTGTTTTATCTTTTTAATGTCCGACCGCATGGCGGCGGCTCGACCTTTTCAAATTATGTGAATAAGGAAGGTGACACAGCCCGTCCTCCAATTCACCCAGTGTGACGATCACTTGCTAAGGATATCAGATGCACCATGATATCATTTGCTGGTTCATGGTACTATGCTCCTCCCCCATCCTGATGAAGACCCCTCAGTAAGGCGATAACCCGCCTACACTATCCGTGGGTCGAAACATCGACAGTCCCTTCATGTGACTGATAGTCCATGTATCAGTTTCCGTGCACATTGATTGTTCTTCAATTTGCATTGATGTTTTTTCTTTAAACTATATTTACTTTTTCTCTAAATTATCCGTTCTGGGACCCCTCTTTCCTATATTGTTTTGCTAATGAAGCAGCCAAATCGGCAGCTGAGACTGCAATGGTTGCTGCAATTACTCATTCTACAATGATGGTAGACAATGGTATACTGGCTGTTGTTCATGCTACATGCAATGGCACCACTTTACCTAGGGGGTTTCCAACTAAATACACATATCATTTAAGTGAACGAAACATCCCCTTTGTAACAATTCCAGGGATTGATGATCATTTAATTCCAAGATCGCAGGCTAACCTTAGTGATAGCTGTGCATGAAGGTATTGCTTCTGCAAATGCAGGTGTGGCGGCCACAGTTTTGCTGATACCACAATGTTATTGGTAGTGTGAATTGTATAAAGAGGCCAAGAAATATGTCCTTTGTTGTGATATTTGTTAATTAAAGCTTGTGCCATGCCTCATCCATCCCAGACACACCTACTAATTTCCAAACCTTTTAGCTGCATTTATTTGGACCATAGTGGTCCTCTTAATTTAGATGGAGTATTTAAATGTATCCTACTTGCAGTCAATTCTTGCTCCAGGTTACTCTGGGAGTGACCACAACGTTTGGATGATGAGCACACAGTTATTAAAGATCTGCAACTCTTAATCGAAACATATGCATGTGCTGCGTTCAACTTTGACCAGGGCCCTGCTTTCACCTCTGAGGCTTACATGGATTCTATGGCTACCCTGTATTTATACATACATTAATCTTCTCCAAATAGGCCTGATGGCAATTTTGCTATGGAGAGGATGAACCATGGCTTAACAGTCATTAACAGCAAGGGTATGAGGCACAGGGCGTAGTTGTATCCAACACCTATATGGGGTTCACCGAGCACTAAATAATCTCCCTGAAAGATCTCTGGTGAGCTGGACCCCATGCAAGATCTTTTTTTACATCAAAATGTACTTTCCAGACATTGCCGATCCAGACACTGGAGTGGTGTCCATGCCCTTTGACGTAAATGATCATTGTGCTGCCATACAGGATTTACAAATCTTGCCCAACAGCCAATCCAATGATCAGTTGAAGATGTCTGACTCTGCAGGAATCAATGAGTAACCAGTAACTTCAGGCTAGATTCCACAAGTTGGTGATCTTGTTCATGAAAATATTGCAGTAAAGAGGGAATGTGACCCATCATACCATGCATCGGTGCCAACCCTTGGCAGTCAAGGTACAAGAACTGTAAATTTGCCACCACTTCTAATTCTAAAGACAACCGTTTTGTCTCTGTTGATCACGGCAACTTACATCATGTGGCTGATTCTAAGCAGTAGGCCATAAGGAGTCCTTGGTGTTTTCTTAACTCCATTTGCTACCAAACAGGAAATTCCTCTGTAGCTTGTGAGCACCAGTGAGACTGTTTCCCCCAGCTGAGGAGGGGCTGAGGAGGCAGAGAATCAATGTTACTTAATTCGCAATACAGCTTCAAATTCCAGGCACACAAATGAAGTGAGCACTCTACTTACTACTGCATCTACTTCACCTGATGTAATTTCTACTGATCTACCTCTTGTGGAATTCTTACTGTACCTGTCCCCCAGGTTTTCCAACAAACTGCTTCAGGTTATTATGTGAGTACAGATGATTTTTCATCCAGCTCTTTTGACAGTTCCTCCATTCTAGACACTTCATCTACACCGGCCTGTGTTTTTGTTTCATGGCTGAAACACATGTATCTAGTCCATTCTTGGATATATGTTTGCATAACACTTTCCTTGATTTTTCTATTCCTTTGGATTGGATTTGTGACTGTTTTCTTCTTGCTGATAAATGGCCATCACTTTCCAGAACACTCTGCCACAGAACTGGCCGACGAGGTGTCAACTACACATAAGCTAAAGAGACTTGTCCCTTGTGAACATTTCAGCTGTTCCAGTAACTGATGAAATTGTTTGGAATAAATTGCTGTATGATACGTTCAGACTTACAGAAATACTGAAAACACCTTATGTTTTTAGAGTTTTAAAGGTAATGTTATAGTACCTGGGTTACATTCTGATGGTTGGGATGTCGAGACTGTAAACTCCATGCTCTCAGAGCTGGAATATTATACTGTTTGTGAATCAGAGGATCTGATCTTTAATTCTGCTAATTATGGTAAAATGTTTAGTTACCATAATTATTTGCATTGAGCTAGTGTACAAAGCACACTTTTTAATAATACACATTGGGAACATTGTCTTACCCCCTCTCCCCCCCCACAATGGAGCTCCAAAATGTGTAAGGATGAATTCACATATTTTTCTGGACATGATCCATCAGACCCAAAATGTTTTTAATTTTAAACTGATCCCTACACCAGCAAAGAAATATATGCTCACACAAACCAAACTAAGATATACAGACTTGTTTGTTACAGGAGTAGCATTGAAAGGCTATGATGATTGGAAGGACACCTTTGACATTAAATCAATTTGGGGTCCCAAACCTTGGCAAGTTCAAGGGATAGACACCTTGTTACAAGCCTGTTTAATTTTAACATAAACAACTTTGCAAATAGACATAGTTCAGCAGACTACTTCTCTAAGACTGGCGAAAATTATAGCTATGAATGTACCTAATGTTCCTTCCGTTGCCTGATTTGATAGTTGGCAATATCTAACACATTACACCAAACAATATCTCAAAGTAGGTTACAGAATGGTAAATTTAATTCCAATACTTTCAGGTCTATACAGGTGGTTATTGTGGCTAGTGGACACAAATTATTCTTTTGCTTGTTTTTCTAATTCTACAACTGGGTTTAAGGCAACCAGACCCAACCCCCATTATTCCCACTCTCAACACTCATGTATTGTCACAAATACCTCAATGGTTGGAAAATGTCACACTGTATGCAGTAAAATAACATATTTCTCTCCTTTTAGAAGACATGGACCTATCTGACTTTCTATTAGGTCCTAAGCCCTTCGTGTTTAAAAATATGTATTCATGCCACCTAAAATACATTTAGGAAACTGTCGCAAATTGAAGCTGCACATTTAAATCAAGGTGAGCAAGATAATTTGTATAAAGTACATGCTGTTGTTATAATAATATTAATAAGTTGTATTCCTTGCATTTACAACTTCAATAACATCGTGTTGTCTGTTATCCATATTATGCACAATGACATGTCTTCATTATACCATGGGCAAGGTCAGCTTCGATCTACAATGAAATTTAGCCGGACACTTTACCTCCTCAAATGTGGCTGTGTGCCATGGCGTTACCTTAATTCAACACAGCTATTCTTGCCCTTAAGCCTGACATGCAAACAAAGGCTTATGGCCAAAAAAGACGCCACTAACAAAATGTTTCATCTCAAGAAGTTAGAACAGCTCCCATTCACAATAGCAGAAACACCCTCAGTAGTGTGGATGAAACATGGCATATATCTTTGTCAAAGTAAACATCTTGTATGAAACATTTCCCGGTGGGTAGATATAAAGCTGTAGTGGGGAGCTTTATTCATGAGTTATAGTCACTCTCATTCTCTTATCAATGCTTTGGTAGTAAATGTTTGCCTACTATCTAAAAGGAATACTAGCCCCTTCAATTCTCCCCCTCATCACTGTCCTTTCTAATGAAAGCTATTTAATGTTGAGCAGCCAGGGGTCATATTTACTAGAAAATGATGCAGTGCTGCAAGCCATCTTGCTGCGCCAAGCTGCCTCATTAGAAAAGTGGAGGGATGGGTTGTATTTACAGCAATACAACACAACTCTGTGCTTTCCTCTGCGCTGGTGCACAAATGGCTACCTAGCGACAATGCAGGCCACCTTGCACCATGGTGCAACGGTGCCTGAGTTAATGGGATGATTGTTGTTGTGCATGAAGTGACACCTTCCTGCACAAAAACAATCATTGATGGTGTTTTTCTCCTTTATGTGTGCTGCAGAATGCCATCAACCTTGGTTGTTCGTATTAGCAGCTTTAGACTGCCTTTGCACAGTCACACTTAATACGAGGGTAGCGGTTTTGCCCAATCATTGGTGATGGCAAGGAGGGTTGTCTCGGTGTTATGATTGCTTCGGAGTCCATATTAGGAGATGTCCAGGCGTGGTTGGTTTCGATAAAGTCAGCGATATGGATGTTGATGGCTTTTTCAATGACTTTGGCTCGGAAGGGGAGCAGGGAGATGGGCCTGAAGTTCTTGAGGCTTGTCCAGTCAGAGGAGTGTTTCTTCAGGAGGGGGTTGATCTCAGTGTGTATCCAGTGGTCGGGGAAGGTGGCAGTCCTGAGGAAGCAGTTGATGGTTCGCATAGCTCGGGTGTGATGGCAGAGGCGGCTCTGTAGAAGATGTGGTGCTTGCAGGGGTCCAATGTTGCTCCAGAATAGATGTTTTAATGGTCTTTGCAAAGTCAGTCAGGGGGTCCGCATCGGTTGTGCTAGTTGCTGGCATGGTGGGGTGGTCCTGGGTGTTGAAGTTGTCATAGATAGTCTTGATCTTGTGGTAGAATAAGGTGCTGAGTCTGTTGCAGGGGTCTTGGAAGGTTGAGTCCTTTGTGGGCTTGTTGTTGGGTTTGGCAAACTCCTTGATAATGCGGAAGAGTTCTTTGCTATTGTGTGAATTGTTGTAGATTCTGTCTTGGATGGCCTTCTTTATTGTGGTTTTGATGAGGTGGTGGTGTGCTGCTTTAAAGGCGGCATGGGCTTCCTGGGTTCTGTTGTTCCTCCATATCTTCTCGAGCCATCTTCAGTTGCACCTGGACTATAGAAGCATGGGGGCGAACCAGCTTGCTTTCAGGAGGTCCTGTTTGCCAGTGGCTTTCTTGTGAGGGAAAAGGGTGTTAGCATAGTTTGCGATCCATTGGTGGATATTGCATGCTGTGGTGTTGACATCTGAGGATGTCGGTGGTGATGTGTCATTGAGGAAAGTGGTGAGTTGATCTTCTGTGACTCTGTTCCAGCTTCTGCGGGGTAAACAGTGGGTGTGCTGGTGTGCAGTGGGTTTGTTGACAGAGAAGTGGATGCAGTGATGGTCGGTCCAGAGGAGTTTGGTGGTGTGGCTGTAGGAGATGCTGTTTCCTGCAGCAAAGACAGGATCGAGTGTGTGTCCTGCTGTGTGCATGGGAGAGGTGACTAGCTATTTAAGTCCTACGTTGGCGATGTTCTCAAGGGGGGAGGAGGTATTGGGATAATTTTGGTTGTCCAGGTGGAAGTTGAGGTCTCCGGGTAGGATGTAGTTGGTGGATGCAAGGGCCTCAGGTGCGATGGGGTCGACAATGGCGTCAGGGAAAGAGGTACTGGGACCAGGTAGAGTGTAGATGAGGGTGCCGCTTAGGGTTGTTTTTGAGTTGATCTGGAAGTGGGGGTGTTGAATCTGGGTTCTTGGTTCATCTAAGTGGGTGGTCAGGCAGAGGGAGCTTTTGTTGATGATGTATATGTCTCATCCTGGCCGGATGGGATTGGGACTGTCCTTGTGGATGATCTTGTAGCTTTCAGGGATGGCGGTTGCGATGCCTGGCGCTGAGGTGGGGATCTTCCAGATTTCCATCCGGAAGGAGATGTTGGTCGAGGCGGCATCGAGGAGGTCCCAGATCTCCGTGCTATGTTTGTAGAGGAATCATACATTGATGAGGATACACTTGAGAGGCTTGGTGAAGGAGCCAAGTTTACGGAGGTGGGTGAAAGTGAGGCAGCAGTGAAGGCAAGAGAAGGCCGTGGGTGATGGTCTTCATCAAGAGCTGGCAGTAGTTGCATCTGGGGTTAAGATCGTGGAGGATGCTGGAATCGTTGCAGTGGCTGGTTGGAGAACCAGGGTCCCTGGGGCTGGGTGTGGTCAGGTCATGGACGGGCATGGACAGGCTTGGCTTTGGAGCACCTTGGTGTGCCCGCTGGAACGGCCCTTTCATGCAGAGTAATATGTGAAAAGGTGCCATATTTACAAGGCGATGAAAATACATACAGAGTGGCTTTGGGTGGCCTTGTGAATATGGCTCAGCATTGTGCACCACCAAAGGGTCAAAAAAATGATGCTCTGGTGATGCAGGGGCCTTGTAAATAGTCCCCCAAGATGTGTTGTGGCATCAAGGCTGGGATCCTTTATATTTTATTGGTCCACCAGATAGTGACCTGCTGCAATAACGTGCTATTTCCACCTATGCACACAGTCTCAGATTCGACATTGTGGCCCTCTATTCCAACTTTGAAGGCAGATTTTAACATGTTAAGCTGACTCAAGGTCGGATTGTTTCAAATGGTTTGGCATTAACATCTGCTCTAGAAACCTTTGAACTACTTGTTGCAAGGACATCATTTGAAATAATGTCCTTGCTGAATACCAATCTTTTATTACACTTTGGTGAGCTAATGCACCGAATATGTAATGCTTTCAATATTGCCGGGAGTGCACACATCTTAAAAGTAAGTGGAACTGATTAGCTTGGTCAGTACCTTCCAAAAGATTTTTGGAGTGATACCGGCATGTATTCATTCATTGTTTCCCAGTGTGTTCAGAAGCATACCCTTGCTGTTATTCCTCATTTGCTGCATTTTGGTTCTTTTTTTGTTACCATACAGGCGATGTTCTATTTCGAAGCCCGGTGGCAGATACTGGAACTGCCACCAGTCCAGCTGTGCAGTGAGCACATAATACGACACTTGGTTGCCCTTTGCTCCAGGAACTGAACACTGACTGGCTGTTGTTATTCCAACCTGCCTGGTTCATCTGGATACAACCCATGTTTCATTGCCTATGGTTCCCCTTTGAAAGGGCTATGGATGTCAGCTTGGCTTTGAAATTGCCCATTCTTGTGGACATGAACTTGCTGATAAGTCTGATAACGACCCGTTTTTGGAGTTGTCCCATGAAATTGCAGCTGCTTCAAGATGCATAGTGCGAGCCACTCCCTCCGGGAAGATGTGTTCTTCAGCACACGGAATACTGAACTCTAGCTTTAATAACATGGATGCAGGATGCCCGGGTACTTCCTCAGCATCTGCTGATTACAAGAATCATGTCTGTTTTTTGGAGCTATTAAATTGGCAATTGTGAAATCATAATCTTTGGAGGAGGAATCAATCAATCAATCAATCAATCCTAATATTTGTATAGCGCACTACTCACCCGGAAGGGTCTCAAGGCGCTTGGCGGAAGGGGTCCGCTACTGCTCGAACAGCCTGGTCTTGAGTTGTCTCCTGAAGATGAGGTAGTCCTGGGTCAGCCGAAGGTGGATGGGGAGGGAGTTCCATGTCTTGGCCGCCAGGTAGGAGAAGGATCTGCCTCCGGCGGTGGCTCTTTGGATGCGTGGTACAGTGGCGAGGGCGAGGCTGGTGGACCGTAGCTGGCGGGTGGCCGTGTAGAAGGTCAGGCGGTCGTTGAGGTACTTGGGGCCCAGGTCGTGGATAGACTTGTGTGCGTGGGTGAGGAGCCTGAACGTGATCCTCTTGTTGACGGGGAGCCAGTGCAGGTCCCTCAGGTGGCCGGAGATGTGGCTGCGTCGGGGGATGTCCAGGATGAGTCGGGCGGAGGCGTTCTGGATGCGTTGGAGTCTTTTCTGTAGCTTGGCTGTGGTTCCGGCGTAGAGGGTGTTTCCGTAGTCCAGTCGGCTGGTGACGAGGGCCTGGGTGACCGTCTTCCTGGTTTCGGTCGGGATCCATCGGAAGATCTTGCGAAGCATGCGGAGGGTGTGAAAGCATGATGAGGAGACAGCGTTGACTTGTCTGGTCATCGAGAGGGAGGAGTCCAGGATGAAGCCCAGGTTGCGTGCATGGTCGGTTGGCTTGGGAGCGGTGCCCAGGGCTGGGGGCCACCAGGAGTCGTCCCAGGCGGAGGGTGATGGTCCCAGGATGAGGACTTCCGTCTTGTCTGAGTTCAGTTTCAGGAATCGTTTCTAGATTCACTAAACAATGATCTTGTCGATGAAACCATGGGTGGCTTTGGCTTACCTTAAATTCGGCCATGTTTTCTAAACTCTTTTAGTATATTTTTTAATTTTGATTATAATTTATTTGGTATAATGTTTTGCATTGATTTTGCTTAGTTTGTGATTTTATTATTTAGTCATTTGCTAAGCTACTTTCCGAACCAAAGAGGAAGAGCATTATTTCCCCTTTTGGGCCCACTTTGGTGCTACCTTGGTTGTTCGTATTAGCAGCTTTAGACTGCCTCTGCACAGCCACACATAATACACTTGTTTTTCTGACATTTTATTTTAGAAATACGCTCCGCATATTTGTTATTTAGGGATTTTTCTTTGAATTCAGTCTGAATATTTCCTGGGAGCTCGAGAAACATTTGGACTAGGTTTAGGGTAGCTTCTTCAGTATGCCAAGCTGGGCAGTACAGTAAGTGAGATCTATAGCATAGGGAAGTATGCTGCATTTAGTAACTGGTGGGCATTTGATCACCCATTTGTATAAAGCACTACAGGCTCACAAGAGTGACCTGGGAAAGCAACTCACTGACAGGGAATGGACGACAACCTGCACTCTGGTGAAAGGGTTTTCGTGTAACTCACAATTCAAATTGATCCACTTTCACATCCTTCATTGTAAATATCTCACTCCGAGCCCATTAAGCAAAAAATACCCATTCAAATTAGTGGACTGCCACAGATGAGTTAGCGGCCACATTCTTACATTTGGCCTGGTCATGTGTGGACGAGGCCCGATTTTGGGCAACATTCATGGACTGAATAAATGAGGCAACAGATCTGCAGTAATACTTTTACCACAGCAATTTTAGCTGGGTACCATGGAAAAACCCACGGAGAAGATACATCTATCCAAATATTCCTGCTTGAAGTGATGAGTGATGAGCTCATCATCATTTGCAAAGTCACTGCAGTCACAGATATTACTTACTTGATTTTCGGCCATAATAGTAGTTCTTGAACACTAAAACCTTCATACTTCCCCTGCACTACAAATCCATGAACTCTAAAATGTCCTCACTACCCATATACATTGGGGGACCGCACAGACACCCCGCAGCCCCAGGGACCGCTACCTCCCTGGGCTTTTTTTACATTGAGTGCGGAGAACCCATGCAGCTCAAACCCACAGCTCCAGTGATCACCACCTTCCTGGGGTAAAATCATGAAAGGAGGGTTCATGTGGTCCCCTCAAGGAGACATTGATGGCCCTGAGGACCATCACCCCAAGGGATGGCTCCTGCAATGTCCTGCTATATGGGTGGGCTGTCTGTTTGCTATGGCTTGGCGGGAGCTTTACAATGATGACATTGTTGATGTATTACATATCATCCTAACACATGCATTATGTGGCTTATTTTGATGTCTGGCGGATTCACTTCCGCCCAACACTGACTCGGTCATGGGTCTGACCGACACTCGGCAGGAGGTCCCGACCAACAAATTATAATGCGACCAAACACAGTTTGTCGCATTCCACTTTTCACAATGGGAGCTCGTGTTATGTTTGTAAACCGGCTTTAACACAAGCTCCCATTGAAAAAAGGGAGGTGCAGTTCATCCCTGCAGGGACCAACAGGGGTCCCCCTTGGCCTCCAACCAGAGACCGTGCAATTAAGGAGGCCCTGCTGGGGGTCCTCAAACATGTTTTCCGACATGGTTTCCATTTTGGACAGGCCGGCATGGAAACAATTATCATAATCTCAGGGGGCGGAAAGTTCCTCCCTTTAGATTACTTGCCGGTTTCCAACTGGTGGGCAGGTTCTCCAAGTCCGTTGGAATCCAGGCAGAATGACCAGCAGGTTTACTCTTCTACTGCCTCCAAAACAATGAGGTGGTCGGAAAGTAAACTGGCCAATTACGATGTGGCCCTAAAGGCTCCAAACTTACGGGCCGTATCATAATCGGTCCCTTAGTATGCAGAATGTTTTCTTATGTATTTGTTTAAATATTTTTCAATTTAATGATGTTGTGTTGTCAAACACTATTCTTTAAGTATTAGTCTTATGAGTCATAAGTTTTACAATGGCCAACAATTTTTTGCAGACGTGTAAATTATGGCTTGCTCAGCTTGTCATTAAATATTTATTTTGAAAGTAACTATGAAACATACAAACAATTCTTATAAACCAACATCACACATAATTAATTAAAAGAAGAACTACTGTAAAATATCTAGAAATCAGTTTCACCAAGATAATATCGTTAAGAGGAGACTATAGAAGCAAAAAAGCACAATGCTTCAGCTGGTTTATATAAGATAAATTAATTGTGCAGCCTAAGGCTGCCGGCAGCAGTTAGGCTGTCTCATGTAGGTTGTCCACCTGTGTCAGGCTGTGCACAGGGCCTGGCCTCTGCGGCCATCCCTTTCCATGCAGCCCAGTAGAGGCTAACTCCTGCTTTCTACTCCCACTGCACCATCGCACAGCCTTTAGCTACAGTCCCTTGCTTTTGGCCAGTCCCTGTGTCCCTCCAAAGATGGCCGGGTAAAGACTGTGCATAAGGGGGTTGTTGGGAATTAAGTATATTTTACAAAAAAACATTTACATTCTCTGAAGAAATATAGTTACAAACTGGTGAACAAAAAGCTTTAGATTTCCGACTGCAAAAAGATAACAGGGTACAACCATCAGTAAAGGCAAAACACAAACCACATGAAAGGATTAGACATATTATTAGTCCCAGAAATTGGAAAATAAAATAATTGCACACTTCAATAAATGCATACCCCATATACAGGTTGGGGTGTAGTTCATCCATTTAACTGTAACACTAAGGTGGTGCATAATTTTAATTATAATGGCTCAAAACCATGGCATTGTGAGGCAGGAGGAGGTGTTAGAATCATATGACTTGAATCTGGAATTTGCCGTTCACAGCTTCAAAATCTGTTGAGATGGCAGTGTCTAGAATGTTGCAAAAGTGGCAGAATATATCCACCAAGACCTCTCAGGGTTCTAAAAGGAATTTGCCACAAATTGATTGTTCTGATGTAGTTGGGGCCCCCAATGGGGTAGTGCAAAGAAATTGATGTCTGCAGGTTACACACTCACTTTTTTGCCCCTCTTTCTGGTAACTTTGGGCTGATGCTGCAGGCTTTTTGACTCTGAAAGTCTGCTAAACAGATCTCAGTGCCACTACTCTGACCTTTAAAATATATATATATCTGATTGATTGGTTCAGTCACAATTGGCATAAGTTAACTTATTTCTAAGTCCATAGTACATGGTACAAGGGGTACCAAGGGCCTGTAGCTTAAAGTGTACCTCTTAGACTGCAGCACTTATTCTGCCACCACAAGTGTGACAAAGCAAAGCAGGGCTCTAAGCCCCTCACTGCTGGTTGGCAGAGCAAATTCAAACTGCTACATTTTCCATTGAAAACAATGACAAAGACCAGACCTTCCATTTTTATTATATATAAATAACCCCTTGATCAAGCCTATTGAGCCCTGAGGCAGGGTGTCATATATTAAATGGTAGGAAATATGCTTGAACATGTCATAACAGTAATAAACCCAAATTGTTGTTTTTGCTGTAGAAAGGCTATTAAACACAAACCTTCTGAATGGGACTACTAAATTTAGTACTTCAAGGTATCAAAAGAATAGTTTAATTAAATCTGACTTGAAGCCCACGTCAAATTCAGTGTAACTCGTAAGTAACTGCCATCTTTAGAAAGTTGCAACTCTGTTGCACAAGTTCTTCAGTGACTATTTACAGCCTTCTGCCCTCCCTCGAAGCAGCACAAAGGGCTGGCCATTGGAAGGGGTGCTGCCTCTCTCTGGCAGGGATGCCAAACAGGGTGTGAGCCCAGAAGGCGCGCTTCAAAGGATAAGTTGCCTTTGAAGGGCAAAAGGAGGACACACAAAAGAGGGACTGCTTTTTTGTTCTGGTAGACAGGATGGCATTTGGAACAAAGGGGGGGACAGCTGCTAAACCAGTTTTCCTGTGGCTATATAGCAGTAAGGTAACCACTACTTTTTGGTGGGCTACCAAGCTCCATGTGTCCTGCCATCTTGTGATCGGGCTGAATATTACATTCTGGGACAGCTAGATGCCACACGTAGCGGGAAGTCATCACTTGGTAAGAAGGGGCCTGATAGCCTACTGGTTAGTAGCCAGCACATCCCAAAGGACAATTTCTGGACCTAAAAGTGGCACTGTTGACACCCAGACCTCAGATCACATCTGCACTGTAGAAATGACAGAAAAAGGATCACTCTGCTGCTGTAGCCTGGCAAAGAGAGGCTACATCAAAGACTGGGCAGCACCTATTGATCCTTGGGCTAGCAAAGTGAGGACGGTGTTTTGGGCTGGGGTGCAAGGAACACTGACCCCTGTGGCCAAAGTTTCCCAACCGTGTTGTGGACCGAGGGCTGGCCCCAGTAAGACCCCCGTCGCTGGATAAGCTTCACCAGCATTCTTCAACATATTACTGACATAATATTGATCCAACTAATATCGGAATACACAAGCATCAGAAGTGGAATATTGACTCTGTATACCTAACTAGTAAAATCACAAATATCAAGCACACAAATATCGTTGTAAAAAACACTGATTCTTAACTGTATAGCAATAACAAACATTTCAGAAACAAAAATATCGTCAGATATAAATAAACAATTAACCTGTAAAAAATATTTATTCTCACAATATTGACTACAATATTATCACCAACATAACTAATAAATCTTTAAAAATAAACCAAAAACTTTTAATATAAACAAATTACTTCAAACAAAACCAAAACTTGTAACAATCAATTATAATTAACTAAACATATCACAACCAAAGATTTTACATTCACTCCAAACAAATTGTACATATATAATATATACAATAAAAAACATCAAAAGCAATGATATTAACTATACAAATTTTAAAACAAACATAAATATAAATGAATGCACATTAATAATTAAATTCATGTGTAAACAAAACATAATGCTACAAAAAGAGAACATAAGTTAGCGTTTACCAAACAAAGACTCAACTGATAAATTCAAACTATACTAAACCAACCAATAGGATAATACTGAAACAACTAAATCAAACAAACAATAAGACCAGCAATAGATAATACACACTAATTAAACTACTAAATACTTCAACTAAGGGGTCTATTAGCATGGTGGTCGGAAAACCACCCCGACCACCATGGAAGCAGAAAACAACCGCCCGCCGGTACCGAGGGAAAAACCAGCACCCAAATTAGGAACAACCATCAAAAAACACCAACCGAGACAGAACGAGGCAAAAAAAATGCCCATAGCGGGTGGAGATGGCCAAAACCCATCCACGGCGGTCAGATTTGTGGCAGAAACACGCCAACCTGCCGCCAGGATAGCGGAGACACCGCACGGAAAATGAGGATATTCCCGATATGACCACTGTACGTTCCGCTGTTTCCGACCGCCACGGTTGCAAACAGTGATGAATGGGAGAGCGCCGAAAGAGCTGCAGCATAGTCACCGCTGCAGACACTCCGTGACAAATATGGCGGCCGGAAAAAAAAACCACAATAAGGCCACAAAGTGCACACAGCAAACTAGCCATGCCACTCAAAAACATAGAACACACCCCAATGACACAACCACATGGCAAATATAAAAATACAAATCCCAGGACAACTCACACAACACACCTGACAGCAATCCCCCATTTGGAGACACACACATAGCTGAGTATAAAACCAGCCCCTTCCCTGACTACAATCCTTTGCAATACTCCACAACTGAAGGTTCCAACACCAGAGCACAAAAGAGAGGTAAACAATACACCATTACTACTCACACCACACACAGCACCGCCACTACTACCACACCTGCACATCTAACCCCCTGCACATCACACACCATACACATCACTACCACACCCACCACTCACAGGCCTGCACCCATAATTACTTTGCACATCACACACCATGGCAACACAGTAAATGCCCAAATTCACAGCGAGTGAGTTGAAGGTTATGGTAGACGAGATAGTCAGAGTGGAACCACGACTGTTTGGTAGCCTGGTCCATCAGACACCATTAGCCACAAGAGCCCAAATGTGGGCAAGGATAGTCAAGAAGGTCAATGCAGTAGGGACCACCCCGCGCTCAAAAATGAAATCATGAAGCGGTGGCATGACCTGACGAGGGTTGTCAAACAGAAGAGGAGCAAGAACCGTGAACTTTGCTCAGAGGACTGGCGGTGGCCCTCCCATTGCACCCAAAACATTCACTGCATGGGAGGAGAAGGTGCTTGCCATACTTCATCCAGAGAGTCTCACAGGGGTAGCCGGGGGAGTGGAGGCTGGTAAGTACTAACAAATGACTACCACCACACTGCTATGTACTGTCTTGCACAACTACAAAGTCACACCTCCTAGGAAATTGCATTCATCTGCACCACACACTCCCCAACACATATCTCACAGATCCAACATTCACTCCTTCCCATTCACCCCAAACGTAGCTAGCAACATTACCATGGGGGCATGTGTACAGGCAGCTATCACTATAAGTCCCACCAGGCCCTCTTGTACCCCAGCTCAGCAAGATGGAGCACTCCCCCTATACCACCCAGAAGCATGTGTCAGCCAATGCATTGCCCTCATCAAACTAACAGGTAGGTAGCCATCTTGCCATGGAGGGCTGTTTGGGGGTAGGAGGCAATAAAAATTCCAACATGCCCCCTGTCCCACACCTGAGCAGGATGGAGCACTCCATACCCAGAAGCAGTTGAAAGCTATTGCAGTACCCCAACCAAACTAACCGGTAGGCAACCATCTACCCAGGGAGGGGTGTCTGTGGGTGGGAAGACTGCACTACAACTCCCACCATGCCCCGTTTGCCAAACCTGAGCAGGATGGAGCACTCCACACCCAGAAGCAGTTGGAAGCCATTGCAGTACAACAACCAAACTTACAGGTAGGTAGCCATCTTCACAGTGAGGGTGTTTGGGGGTTGGAGCCTGCATTACTACTCCCACTAAGCCCCCGACACACCTGAGCAGGATGGAGTACTCCACAACCCGAAGCAGTTGGAAGCCATTGCAGTACACCAACCAAACTTACAGGTAGGTAGCCATCTTGCCATGGAGCGGTGTCTGTGGGTGGGAAGACTGCACTACAACTCCCACCATGCCCCCTGTCCCGCACCTGAGCAGGATGGAACACTCCACACCCAGAAGCAGTTAGAAACCATTACAGTACAACAACCAAACTTACAGGTAGCCATCGTCACAGTGAAGGTATTTGGGGGTGGGTGAGAAGCCTGCACAATAATTCATCCCAGGCCCCCTTGTCCCTCAGCCCATCAAGATGGAACACTCCCTCCCACCCAGATGCATGTGTCAGCTATTGGATCACTACAAAATAATAACAGGTAGGTAGACATATTATGCTGTCTTGTCCTACACCTGAGCAGGATGTAAGCCTCCACCACAAAAACACACAGATGTGTCAGAAAACAAAGCCAAATGGGAAAACATTACAGATAAGTAGCCAGTACGTGCACCCAGCCATTCTTCTCAAAAAGCATGGTGCTATATGACAACACCAGCCCACTCATTGCACAAACATACACACAGATCATATTGCAACTCACAGTGTGCAGACAGCTAAGCAGATGAAAGTGTCACAGCAATCAAAGTGTGACACACCAATGCACATGTAGGAGAAAGTCTGTGCACAATCATGCACAGCACTGAATTACATGTGAAAGTGCCATGGGGCCAGAGCCACAACCAACACCTCAACCTCCCTCTAGTGGTCCGCAGGATGACAGTTCATCATCCTCCGATGCGGCCACAGAGAGGGGTGGGTCCTCAGACCCCACTGGCCCTACAGCAGAGGACCCACCTGCCAAGCGACAAAGGGGCTGTCTTAAGAAAACCCTTGGAGTATATGTTGGCAAAGTACCTGCCAAAGGACAGTCACCATGATGGCAACCCTCTTCACCATTGCATTGACTTTTAGGACTGTCCTTCCCCACACTGCCTTGTGAATGACATCTGTCTGTTGGACTGGGTCACCACATCTATGTGGTGACTACATTTATCTTCATTTACCATAATTGTCAACTCACTGCTTCACCAATCACCTCAATGTAAATGTTTACCCCCTCACACGTCACCATTGTAAATAAAAAACTCCTTACACACATGTTGTACCTGATCTGTCTTTATTCCAGGATGTACAGTCCTCACCATGATTACAATGTACCAGGAGTATGGAATGTATGTAGGCAAGGAGAGGTTGAAGGCACCCAGGAAAACACAACAGAACAACATTCACTAGTCTGCGTGTGTCATCACAGACATCACACAATGCTTAACATCAAGATAATCCTACATGCACACATCACAATGGGCAACAAGTGCCAACATACACATCCTGTAGATGTTCCTAAATGAACTGTCCCAGAAACATTGTTAGCCACCAGTGAGTCAACAACCGGCTGCAGTCTCAAATCTCATATACACCTTCACAACAACAGCAACATCATCAGACAATGGGTCCGTTGTACATTGTCTCCCACCTTTAAGTGAAGTAGCGGGTGATGAGCTGTTGACGCAGATCAACACCTTCCTCCTCTCCACTGTCCTCATCACTGGACACGGGTTGGTTTGCAGGCGGGGGTCTTGGCTGCTCATCATCATCCTGGATCAGGGGAATCTCCTTGCGAAGGGCTAGGTTGTAGAACATGCAGCATGCCACTACAATCTGACACACCTTCCTGGGCGAGTACATCAGTGCAACTCCAGTCATGTCCAGGCAGCGGAAAAGTGACTTCAGCAGACCAAAAGTATGCTCCACCACATGACGTGTCCTCCCATGGGCATCATTGTAGCAGACATCAGCTGGTGTCGTGGGATTCGCAGTGGGCTCAGCAACCAAGGAAGGTTGGGATATGTAGAGTCATCTAGGTGTGACAAACACAGATAAACACTGCAATGTCGCTGTGGCAGAGGACAGCAGGTCACACACACATCACGCTATTTGACTAGGTATACTCATCCACAATCAATGAACGCTAGGGAAGCAGATTAGCCATCAGCTGGGGTACAATGCTGTTACACAGGATGTATGAGTCATGGGCCAAGCCTGGAAATCTGGCACACCCATGCAAGATGATCATAGCTGCCTGGCATTCCACTTGCACATTTATGGAGTGGAAATGTTTACGATTCCTGTAGATGTGCTCACGGGTCTGTGGTGGAACAAGCCCAACATGGGGAAATCAATCGCATCATCAACATGGGGGATGTGTCCAAGGGGAAACAAATCTCCCTTCACAGCTGCCAATTCAGAACCCCTGGGGAAATGGATTTATCTGTCCTTGTAGATCATCATAGCGGACAGAACATCACTCAGCACCATGCTGAACATAGGTTGCGACATCCCACCTGAACTATACACCGTGTGCTGGAATGATCCAGTGGCTAATAAATGCAGGGCAACATCACCTTAGACGTTGCGGTAAAAGCTGTTGGATATGTTCTGCAAGGCTGTAGGTGGGGCTCCAATGTAGCACAAAGGGTCTGTAGGTGGCTCTATCCAGACTGAATTTGCGGATGATCGCCTCATCCTCCATGTCCGCCAGCACTGTGAAGGGACCATGCAGATTTGGTCTCCTCCTAGTTGAGATGAAAGTGGACACATGTCAATGCAAAACATCATGAGATGGGCACAGCATCTCACGTTTTGGCTGACACAACGCCAACAATGACTGACATCAAAATTGTATTACAGACCAGCTTAAGGACACCTTCAGCTACACCAATCACACACTTGTCAACTTACACACAGCAAGTACCTCCAAAACCACCTCGGTTTATTTGTATGCACATAGGGATATGGCCACATTTACCATGGGCACGCCTGGGAGTATATCATCCAACATATGTGTAAAAATGCAACCCCACTGTCTCATACCTAGCTGCTGTACCTGACACACCTCCAGGCATCATTTGAACCTGGCACACACCAACAACACAATGACCACAGGCTGAGCATTATTGACGAGTGTGTGCATGATCAAACCTAAGAGGGCAGGCATGAGACAAACATCGCTGTGATTTGCACTGCACTTTAACACATTGACATGTCAGAAGCATGTGAATGTATGGCACCCAAATTGTGGCAGCTACCGCCTGGCACCAGTGGTGTGTCACCGCCAATGTCCAAGACACAAGTGCGGTAGTGATAGCCATGGAGACATGCCCAAATGGCGGTTGGCAGGCTCTGCCACCCAAATCGCGGCGACTCATGTGAATGTATGGCACCCAAATCGCGGTAGCTACCACCTGACACCAGCGGTGTATCACTGCCAATGCCCAAGACATAAGGGCAGTAGTGATAGCCATAGAGACATGCCCAAATGGCGGTTGGCATGCTCCACCACCCAAATCGCTGTGACTCATGTAAATCTATGGCACCCAAATTGCGGTAGCTACCGCCTGGTACCAGCGGTGTGTCACCGCCATGGACCATGCCTTACAGCCAATGGGAACCTTAATTGCGGTAGCATGATGCAATTTTGAAAATTGCGGTAGGCGTGCACCGCCACCGCAGAGCCGGTCATTGGATGCATTTGAAAAAGGCATACCTGGAACACCAATAGCAGCAGCTTAGCACCACTGAGACGACCCCAGGGGGCTATATATGTGTGGGAGAGAGCCTCAGATTTCCACTGTTCTCAGAGCCTGCTGCCAGAGACCCCTCATCTGCTGCTGCTTCCAAGGACTGCTATCAGAGACCCTTCATCTGCTGCTGCCTCCAGGGACTGCTGCCAGAGATCCCTCACCACCCACTTCAACCGCTGCTGTCTCATGTCCACAGTGATTTTGAGGACTGAGACGATCCGTGCCAGTCCCTTCACCAGCAAGGAGCTGGAGGTCCTGGTAGACGAGGTGCTCACACAGTACCCAAGGATATATGGTGCCCCAAATGTCATGGTAGGGGGGCACACATATAGTTGGTACGATGCAGTATGTGCCTGAGAGTGTGGAGTTGTGTCATGTACTGCCTAACATGCTGTCTCCAGGGGGACGGTGGGTGTACCCTATTCCACACGTTTCCCTGCTTACACATCAATATTTGAGTGACATGTGTTGTCTTGCCAGCTATATAGTGACACAGCAAGTTTGTAATGTAGGAGTATGGACAGTGATTGCTTGAGTGAAGGGCTGTGTGGGTCCCTGTTGTACATCTCAGTGTGTGCCCACCTGGCCTGCTCAGTCACTGCCCAAAATGACATGGACACATCATTGAACTTACAGAGTTTTACATGTGTCTTTTCTCATTGCGCTCCAGCAACGAGCCATCTCAGCCCTGTAGATTGCACACGACAGACCTTGTGAGAAGGGTTTTGGTTTTGTGAGATCATGTCCCTCAATGTGACATCCATGACACAGTGAGTTATTCACAGGGCAGGGTCATTGAAGGCTGCGCAGTGTTGGACACAGTGAGTCTACCCCCAAATGCTTGATGATATGTGATGTATGTCTTGCTTAACCAAGAAATGGACAGTAGATGTGGGCAGTCTAGACATGGCTTTAGGTGCTGGCATCCTGCATGTCTGTGAGATGTCCCCCTCACACCTTTATACATTTACATGTGCTTTTCCCATGCAGATGTTCCATGTGAGATGCATTCTTGTCTCTGTTAGACATATCTGTGGATTTTGGATGAATTAGTATCATGCTACTGTACTGAGAGATATTGGTACATAATACCGTGTCACTGATGTTTCCCCCATCTTGTCTCCCATACCTGCAGCTCAAAGTACACCAGCACCCACTGCCACAAGAGGTGGGACAACATCAGCTGGCTGGCAAAGAACCTGGCGGAGATGATACAGGGGCTGCTCCCTCGCCCTGTCAGGATGGCACGGCGCAGCATGACACCACTAATGCGCCACATCTTGGCCATGACACAGCCTGAGCTGGATGCACGTTTGAAGGAGCATCAACAGCAAACTAGGGATGAGTATTCTGGGAAGGGTGACTTTGGCTGTGAGTGGCTGCATGTACCAGGGCTGGCCTATGTGATGTTTTTGGTGTGATGCACTGGCTTGTAAGTGGCCTCTGTGCTGGGTGCAGCTGTCATGCATTGGCCCTACCTGTACTTACTAAGGTCACTTGAGTACTGTGCATTTCCATAGCATCCTGAGTTGTGGTCTTCAGGTATCATCTGCATTTGGGTAGTCTGGGAAATCCCATGAAAGGGAACAGCAGTGTGCCCAATCTGAATGTGCTTTCATCAATGTGTGCATTACCTGACCTCGGATTTCTGAGGCTTTGACATCTGACACCAATGTGCAACAGTAGTTGCCCCCAAAGTACAACATGGTGCATGGCATGGGCTCATGGCCATTGTGGAATGTCATGATGTAGTCTGTATCTGTGTTGTCCCCTCCTGCTCCATCCAGATCTGTCAGTGGCAACATGTTGTAGGGTTTATCCTTGCCCCATCATGGCCCTAGGTGTGCTCTGAGCTATTTGTGTGTCTGGTTGAAGGGAGCCAGCAGCAGGATGTAGTATGGAGTGGTCATCACATGGGTCACTTATAGCTAGTTTTCTTGTTTACACGCATTGTTTGAGTCAAAAGAAGTGTATTTGCACAATGTTATTGCGCAGGGTGGTCTGCAACATGTAGATTTAGTCATCTTCAGTGATGCTTGGCTTGCATATGTTTGTTCTGTTGCTGCCACTGAACTGACCCTACTTCTCTCTCTCATGCAGCATCTCCCATGGTCATGGAGGGATAGGGGGCAGACATCAGTGGTGGGGAATCAAGCACAACAGCTGCACAGGAGCACAGGGATACAGAAGTTACCAGCGCTTCGGAGGGGGACAGGAGTCTGCTGGAGGAATCACAGCCAGAGACGCAAAGCTGTACGTCATCTGAAGCCAGCGGTGATGCATCCATGTTGGTTGGCACAGCGAATGGGTACTCTGCCCCATCTTCCACCACACAGCGAACAGTGCCCACCCTCCCGGCCACTTCCTCTGGTGCTGCCCGTGTCACCACCAGTAAGAGGGGAAGAGTGTCTTCACCTCAGGCACCGTTGCCCCTGCCCCTGTCCCCTCTGCTGCCATCAGTGCTGAGTCTGTGGACCTTTTGCGCCAGCTGTGTGTGGGCCAGACAGCTCTTCTCAATGCATTCATGGACCACAACGAAAAATTGGCACACGTGGTTTCTTTTATGGAGGGCATACTTTCAGACGTGGGTGGGCTGCACCGGACAGTCCAGTCTTTGTCCTCCACAGTGACGGCAGCCCTTCAACTGGAACAAACTCAGGGTCCAGCTCCGGTCCCAGTGTCCACCCCCTGGCAGTGGCCACGTCTGCTGATAGTGACCATGCTCCACACACCTCAAGGTCACGATACAGCACACGAAGCATGCAACAGCAGCAGCCCAATCGGTCCAGGGCGCAGACACCATCCCCACAGAAGACTAAAGCCACCCCAGAGCGCAAAGTCAAAAGCCTGTCAGGCGACACCAAGGGCCAAAAAGCAAAGAAGCAGACCTCAGGCTCACATGCCTCAGAGGCATCCCCAGCCAAGGACTCTCCTGTCCCTAAAGCATCTTGCAAAGACAAGCAGACAGTTTCCGTGGCCACTGAGAAGGTGGTGCATGCCAAGGGTACATATAAGAAGGGCTCCAAGGCAGATTCACCCACTACCTCGACTCCTATTCCAAGCCCAGTGAAGCAGGGGAAGGAGGGCACTGAAGGGGTAACACCTGGTAAACAGGGGAAGGAGGGGCAAAGGCAAGGCCAGGTGAAGCATACTGCTGGATTCAGCATGTCCCCAGAGGGAGTGCCAGCATCTGCACCTGATGCAGCTTTGGTGGTGAGTGTGCCTGTTGTGTCTACCCCATTTCCCATTGATCCGAAGTTAGGGAGGCCAGTTAGAATACCCCAGAAGTGGAAAGGCACCCCTCCACAATCTCCCACCCACACTGTGTCTCATGTCAGCATGACTCCACCTCCAACTGCCACTACGTTGAAGAACCGGGCCTTATGGGCCTGGCGGCGCAGGGCACGCCTTAAATCTCCGAGTTCACCTGCCTTGTCGGACAGAGACACGAGACACTCTGTTAGGCGTAGAAAACCAGGTTTATTAGCTGCAGCTAAGCACAGTTGTCCCAGCAGTACAGAGTAGGTTCTTAGGAGACTGCCACTTTACGACGTGGCGCACAATCTTTTATAGGACACATATCTACAACGTATACTCCCAATGCATACAAAGCTGACCAATAGGAAAAGTTGAAAAACAAGTCATCAAATGTCCCAAATACGCCCTTCTTTCAGACCCTGTGTGTGTCACCCCTCCCCACAAGTTAATCAATGCTGGTGCCATAATCTAATTTGCAGGTGGCAGGACGCATTTGTGTGCCTCAAAGGATAGTTGTGTAACAAGAGAATACAAGGAGAGAATAGCGAAGGCCAGTCGAATAAGATAAAATGAGGAAAGAATAGGGAGAGCCAAACAGTCAGTCGAGACAGAGATCAATCAGCCCAGACATCGATTAGTAGACTCGGCCAGACCCTGACATTGGTTTCGTAAACAAGGGCAAGGGGTTACTTTTTACCAGAAGAGACACGTAGCAGCTGGAAAAGGCAAAAACACTTCGTTCGCCATGATGCCTGAGTGAAGGCAATACAACATGGCAAAAAGACACAAAATAGCGGCCGAATACGGGACGTAGTCGAAAACCAAAGAACCTCAGTCCCTCCTTTTGCCATTACTCAGGCAAAACACAAAGAACTCAAGTTAATCTGAGTCGATGTCAATAGCCATGAGGTCGTTGAGCTGTTGCTGCACCATCATTTTAATGTGCTCTGCTTTCTGTGACACAGGCCTCGGGACACACATGGTGGTACAAAGACCACAGATGGCAGGGCCACACTGTAAACAAAGACAACAAGAGAAAATGATGGCCAAAACCATTCCAAGGAAGGTTAATACCTTCCATCCCCATGTGGACAGTAGTCCCCAAGACCATCCCATCTCAGACCAATCTCCTGTATCCTGGTGAATCGACTCGGAAATTACATGCAGTTTGGAGATGGCTTGGTATACTGTAGGGGCATTATCAGGAATATAAATGCAGCAACTAGACCCGATCAATTTACAGACTCCTCCGCGATCTGCAAGAACAATATCTAGAACCATCCGGTTCTGTAAAGTCATATGGTGGTCCGCCTGAAGTTCGGCTGTTAGATTACTCAAGGCTCCAGAAGTCACATTTATGGTAGCCTCAACAACACGAACTAACTGTCTAATGTTTCTGCTATTGGCCATCGGGCCTCAGAAAGGAAGGAACCCTTTGAGAAAGTCCCCTCCCTCTTGTCCTGATGTGTCTTTGTAGTCGATAACCCCTCTGCCATATCTATTTCTGTGATGACCTGAAGGAGCAGTGTATGTCGGAGGGAGAAGACAAGCCACATAGCATGTTCCTGAAAAGTTGATGGGGAGCCACGTATAGGCTCTGTCGTGGCAAACAAAGTATGTGCCCTGAGATGGTATTAGCGGTGAGGAAATCTGGGATGAATAGATGTATGTACGGAAACAAACACTATTTTCCTGTTGGTTTTTAGTATTTTGACCATTTATTTGTAAACACAAATTGCCTTGATGAGGTATGGTCCAAATTGGTGGGGATCCCCTTTGTCTAGCCTTATCTGTGAGGCTAGTAACGTAACGAGTCACGTTCCAGCCATCATACGCTCGTTTCTCATCAACGGGAATCTTACCACTTTCAGCGACTCTAGCCATAGCCACTATTCCCTTTATCAAAGAACTATGACTAAAATCTGCTCCACCACTATATGAACCAACAAGAGGATATCGAAGTTGGTTCTGGTACGCATTGGAAAACATGGCCAAATATGCCCAAGCGGAACCTTCATAAGAAAACGGAAGGACTAAATATGGCATCCCTGTGTTATGGGGCATGAGTCCACAAACCCAACAGTCAGTAGTGTTGACTGCCAATTGATGCTGGACAAAAGAATTGTTATAATAATAATAATAATAATCCAAATTTGTAAAGCGCACAATCACCCGTAAGGGTCTCTAGGCACTGGGGGCCGTCAGGAAGATTAAGCAAGCTATTGCCCAGAGTCACATGGTGCTGGGCTAATCTGCTGCCGGTTCCGGGGATCGAACCGTGATCCCCAGATTCCGGAGTCAGTCACCCTGGCCGCGGCGCCACACCTCTTCCTACTGTTAAGGTATTCTGTTCTCCTAATTTGTTCGTGCTCTGGGAATGTATGAAACTGATGCGGGGAAGCAGTATTGGAAAAAGACAAGGAAACAGAAGTAGGAACATGTGCTTGCTTCATAGTATAAACAACCCAACCCACACAAGCCAATAAAATACATGAACATATTAAAATGCACAAGGTTACGCCACATGGACTAAACAACATTTTCTTATATTTGTTTTTCATTTCTTGCTTTTTATCATTCTTTTCCAATTCAATAGCCATCCTCTAAGGCGTTGCTCACGGTAATCTTCCTAGCTCACTTGGTTGTGGTTATTAGCCGTCCTATGACACTGCAAGTCCTGCAGACCTATGTCACTACTCAGGTCACAGCCTAAGACTCCTACCGTGACCCTGCAACTTAACGAATGGTAAAAAGAATGTCTCTTAGAAGTACAAAAAGAAAAAGTCTTTAATTGTTTTTAGTCAATCTAGGTCTCAGGTTGTACCGAGTCTTGCCAGGTACCGTTTGCTCTCGAAGCAAAGTCTCTGAGTTTGTTGTGTTCAATTGCAGATGTGATGGTACAGCTTCTTGCAACACGTCGTCGACTTCTTTTTCAGATCTTATGCGATCCAGACGTGCACTACTGAAAGATACCAACCGAGGGACCCTTTCGCCCTCACTATCACCTATACCCTTGCAAACCCACTGGTCATATGGCAAAGGCAAAGGTACCCTTTTGCAGTGCACGCCATGGATCCAGTTCTTCTTTCCGACGACCTTTACTGCTGTACGTGTTACCAGAAGAACTTGCCGAGGCGGCCCCCAACGAGGTTCCAGATTCTTCTTCCGCTGAAAATTCTTCAGACAGACCCAGTCTCCAGGTTGGATTGAGTGTCCTGGGTCTGTGGAGGCCTCCGGCAAAGCGTTTTGAACCTGCTGATGAAGAACACGTAATTTAGTGGTGAGGTCATGTAAGTAGTCAATCAACATAGGATACAGGATATCGGAGTACTTTTTAGGTCTAGGGACCCCCCAAACATTTGCTGGGTGTCCAAAAACAACCTCATATGGGCTGAGTCCCAAGCGAGAGTGTACAGCTGTTCTTGTTGACAGGAGTGCCAAAGGTAAAGCATCGGGCCAAGCAAGACCCGTGCTGGCCTGAATCTTTGCCAATTTAAGCTTGAGAGTGCCATTATAGCTCTCTACCAAGCCTGCTGACTGAGGGTGGTTTGCCGCATGGAATTTTTGCCTAATACCAAGACCTGCACACACTTTCTGCATAATTTGGCCTACAAATTCACTTCCATTGTCACTCCAGACAATTCGCGGCAAAACAAACCTCGGGAAGAATTCCTTCGAAAGAGCTTGGCAGTGGACAAAGCAGTATTATCCTTTAGGGGGTAGGCCTCTATCCATCTGGAAAAGGCACACACCACCACCAGGACATACTTCAAGTTATTGCAACGCTCCATATGAATGTAATCTATTTGTAATACCTCAAAAGGAAACGTAGGGGGAGCAAAGTGACCTGCCGGAGTTGGAGTTCCCTTTCCTGGATTATGCATCAAACAAACGATACAATGTTTCACCACATTTTCCGCACATTTAGGGATTCCTTCATTCTGCCATACTAGAGCCAGAAGTTTGCATATCCCTTTCGCACTGATGTGAGCTGGACCATGCGCCATGGTAACTACAGGCAATATATAGGCGTCTGGTAACAGCCAACGCTGGTGTTCTGACAATTCCGTCCAACACCCTGTCGCGTCCAACATTCCCGTACTTTCTCTCCACTTACTCAATTCATTCTCTGTAGCCTCTTCCTGAATCATCCTCACACTTTCTATTGTGTCCTCACACATCCCTCTTTCTCTGACCCATCTTGCAGGGCCTGCAACATACATACGACCTGTAGCATCTCTCGCTGTTTCTTTCGCTACCTCGTCTGCAAAAGCATTCCCGCGACCCACATCATCAGTGATCCTTTATGTGCGCTACACTTCACAATTGCTATCTAGGTAGGCAAAGCAAGTGATTCGAGAAGGTCAGTTACCAACTGACCATGCTGTATCTTAGCCCCATGGGAAGTAAAGAATCCTCTTTCCTTCCACAAACGGCCGAAGCTATGAGCCACGCCAAAGGCGTACTGGCTATCGGTGTAGACATTCACTCTTTTTCCTTTAGCCAACACACACGCTCTCGTCAGGGCAATCAGCTCACCTGCTTGGGCTGAATTCTGTCTAATCCGTGCTGTCTCTACTACTGTACGCAAGGTGGTAACAGCATAAGCTGCTGTCGTCTCGCCATTAGGAAGTTTGAAACAAGACCCATCCACCCACAGGATCCCATCCAGATCCACGAGTGGTGTGTCCTTTAAGTCTATTCTGCCTTTCGTTTCCTCCTCTGTACGGAGAAAACAATCATGTTGTTCTTGGGTGTCTTTCTCTTCCGGAATAGGTAACAATGTTGCTGGATTCAAAGTATTACATCGCTTGATGTGTATATGACTAGCCAAGAGCGTCAGCTCGTACCCAGACAAGCGGGCACTCGTAAGATGTTGTGTTTTTGTCCTGTTAAAAAGAGTATCCACTGCATGTGGTACCATAACAACAAGAGTGTTATCCAGCACAAATCCAGCAGATTGACTAATGGAAATCGCCGCTGCTACTGTAGCTTTGAGACAACTAGGCAATGCTTTGGCTACTGGATCCAATGTAGCCGAAAAATAGGCACATGGTCGCTGTTTGTCTCCAAATTGTTATGTTAAAACTGACAATGCACAACCTGCTCTTTCATGAACATAGAGTGTGAAAGGTTTACTGTAATCCGGAGTACCTAACACAGGGGCAGAACATAAAGCAGTACGTAAGTCAGAAAAACTCTTCTGACATTCGTCAGTCCAAGGAAGAGGTTGGGGTGTGTCTTTCATCATAAGTGCCAGTAAAGGTTTAGCCAACAAAGAAAAATTTGGAATCCACTCTCTACAATAAGAGGTAATGCCCAGAAAGGCACGTACGTCCCTCTGTGTTGATGGTACAGACATTTGTGCGATTGCTTGAATTCGTTCTGGGGTTAATCGCCTTCCCTCCTTCGACAAGAGATGACCTAAGTAGGTAACCTCTTGGCGACAATATTGTAACTTAGAGGGTGAAACTTTATGATGCAAGTCAGAAAAATAACGCAACAGTGCAACCGTCACATTCTTACAAACATCCTCTGAATCAGCAGCAATCAACAAATCATCCACATACTGAATAAGAGTGGCACCTGGGGGCAGAGTGAAAGCATCAAGCTGAGATTTCAAAGCCTGACTATAAATGGAGGGACGGACTCTCACAATAGCCTTGAGGTGCACATTTGAATCTGAAACTTCGGCCTCCAAGAGAGAAACCAAAAATATCCCTACTCTCCTCAGCAATAGGAATGCTGAAGAAAGCATTCTTGAGATCTATAACCGAAAACCAGGCAGCCGAAGCTGGTATCATTGTGAGTAAAGCAGTGATATCAGGGACGACCGGAAACTGAGGTATAACAATCTTGTTAACCTCTCGAAGATCGATCACAAAACGATATACAGGAGGCTGAGAAGAATCAGTGCGTTTAACCTCTTGGATGCTATGGGAATTCTCCTGCTGTGCTGGGATTTCGTGATCCTCATTGGTTTATGACGAGCTGGGCTCGTCATGAGCGTGCGAGGAGGCTACTGCATGACGAGCCCAGCTCGTCATGAGCGTGGAAGGGGTTAAGAACAGGTAAAACAGGACTGTTGCAAACATTCCCTCTCGTTTCCTCAACCACACCCTTCTGAACTAGATCATAAATGATAGTCAACAGAGCTCTTTCGCCATCGCTGGAAATTTTATACTGAGGCATGCGTGGTAATTTAACATTAGGCTTGACAGTAACCACGTAAGGTGGAATTTGGAGCAGACCAACATCATTCAGACCTGTAGCCCAAAGAGTAGCAGGAAGGGAATGCAATTCGGATGGAAACTGATCTTTGGACAAATACATAGGAGAAACCAACTTCTCACCCAAAGTAAGATGTACCCCAGAAGGGAAACAATACAATGTTGCATGAAGACGTTTCAATAAGTCCAGACCCAACAAATTCTCACCGCAACCAGTCGTCAAAATCAGCGGGGCCTCCAAATCATAAGGACCAAATCGAAATAGGCAAAGGGCAAGAAACCTGGTTCCGAACTGGGGCGCCAGAGAATCCTACAGAAACATTTGTTAAGCCAGACAAAGGTGCCCCAGGGAGTTTGGAGTGAATGATCGAACTCCTCATTTCACCAGTATCCAAAAGAAATGGCTCTGCATCACCCAATGCAACAACTTCAACATAAGGCCCATCGTGATCCACTGGAACTGATACGACTCCCTTGCTTTGTCCATGGCTGTCCTAGCTAGTGTGAACATCCTGACTCTCATTCCCAACACAATAATCGTAATTGTATTATTGCGCAGACTTAGTAGTCTGTTGATCAAAATAATTCATAGAATTCTGAGGGGGAAAGGAACACTGTGTCTGAGACGACGCACCTTGCCCTCTACCCCTGGGTGCTGACTGAAAACCACCACGGCCTCTCGACCCTGGAAATCCACCATTACGTTGCAATAAAACCGGACAGCTATTCTTAAAATGACCTTCCTCTTTACAATAGGCACATTGATTAGGACCTAGCAAAGGTCGCGGAACAAAAGCGTCAGGTTTCTGTAACAACCTCTGAAACAGGGGAGGTTGTTGTAATTGGCGCTGAGCAGAACGAGGAGGATAAGTCTGTTGCAGAAGAACCTTCATTTTTAATTCTTTAGTCTTTTTCTCAACTTTATCCTTTTCCTCCTTATCCCTATTTTCGTAATACTGAGCAGTCGCTAATATCTGGGCAGATGAAGAGACAGCCCACGAACTTTCGGAGTCTTTCAATTTATGCGATAATTCTGGAAGTAAATTAAATAAAAATGTATCCACAAATAACCGCTGTCCACCCTCAGTACTCATATCTTGACCACTGTGATCGATAAACGTTTCCTCAAAACGGGTAAAGAAGTCGGAAGCACTCTCATCCTTCTTCTGTTTACATGCAGCTAACTTATCCCAGTTAACACGTAGGGCAGGCATCATTGTTTTCATTAAAGTGATGATCCTACCGGGCAATTCTGTAATCAAAGCATCGGGTTTAGCACCACCTACTTCTGCTGCATCTGCGGCAGTTATAGCAGCCTAATTACCGCCTAAAGCTTGATCGTAGTCCTCCCTACGAATCCGAGCCCATAACGCCTGTGGGACTACATTTCCCATCAACATATCAATATTGGCCAAATTCATGATACACGCACCAACAGTCTGGGATAGCTCTTTATAATACCCAGCAGGATTTTTACGAGGGTCGGGTAAAGACTGTTTAAGCACCAAAACTTCAGATCGTTTCCAGGGGACATGTACCCATATACGCTGGAAATGAGCTGGTATAGGCTGATTCTCACCCTGGGCTGGAACCGCATCTCGCCATACTGGGGGAACCTCTCGCATAGGGTAATGTTTCACTTTCTGTCTAACTGCAGGATCAGGTTCAAGAAAAGCCTGAGAAGAAAATAAAGACCAGAAAGTGACAAGTGTCTTTACGGCATCCTCGACCTCCGAACCCACAATAAGTCCTTTATCAAATTTAGCCTGTACGTCTAACAGACCCTGGGGAGCTAAACCCAAATCCATATCCTCCCATCCTTTGACAAGAGTGTCACACATAACATTAAAAACGTATCTCTGTCTAGGCGCATCCCACTGGTGAAAGGTGCTCATAATATCAGGTACACTATACTGTGGACCACTCATGATCCATTTGTGAGCAAGATTGTTCAACACAATTCGCTCGTCGATACCTGGGAGTGACTACGGGATTGCCTTCGAGAAAGAGCAGGAGTCAAGTTAAAAGACCCGAAGAGGGGGGAGAAAAGGCCAGATACAGTGTCGACCAATCGTTTACGAGGTGTGGGAGAATCGGACAATGAAACGGGAGACAAGGCATTAGGAGGTGTGAGAGTTAAAAGAGGAACCAGTGGTAAAGGAGACTGAGGTACAGAAGTCCGAGGGACAGGAGTCGGTGGCAAAGGAGGTGGGGGTGGTAATACTGGAAGAGGCACTTGTGGAAGAGCCTGGACAAATGGTGGAACAACAGGTGGCTGGACAAGTGGTAACAAAGGAGGTGCATTAGCACCTTGTACATAGGGCGGAGGCAATCTCAACAAATGGGACATTAAGGGATCTTCGTCAAGATCCTTACTCTGTGGGGAAGTAGGCAACACAGGGTAACATCTATCTATTGCCATACGATGCTGTCTTTCTGAGACTCCAATCGCCTGATCAATCTCATTATCTTTAAACTGCTGGGCAGCCTGTATAATCGTCATACTTTTCACTTTCTTATCTTTTTCGCCTGCTTAATTTCTCTCTGTTTGGCTTCCTTATGCCAAAGGCGGAAAGAGTCAAACATTGCCGGCCGGGCTTTTCTTTTGAACAAAATTGCTTCTAAATTATCTAATATGGCAGGCTCAAAGCTACCGTTTTGTGGCCACTGCAAAACACCATCCTTCTTTGTGTATCGGATCCATGCCTCATTATAAGTAATAGGGCCAACACCATGTTTCGAATAGAGCTCATAAGTGAGAGTTCCAACCGGAGGAATCGGACAAGAATCCTCCAGCCGGGAATCCCCAGTACAATCAAGACAACAAAACTTCCTAAATTTACTAAGACCAGGCATCTGTAATTCACTGGTCTACTTACAAAGTTCAAGGGGTTAAAGCAAATAATACAGCACAAACATACTCACCCCTTGGCTTCGACTATTGCAATTGTCGAATAATAAAAACAAAAATAAAAAAAGAAGTGGGCGCTACCCACGAATACTGAATGTTCTCTCACGCCAACAGAGGTCCGTCTAACGTCTCGCAATACCAATCGTCACCACAGGGGCCAAGGCAGGGAGGCAGTCAGTGCATTAGTCGTCAGCAGCCGTCTGAAAGGAGTAGGCGCGCTGCAAAAGACCTTCGTTCCACTTCGACATACAGGGGTCGCTTGACGTGGTTCGCGAATCCTACGGAATTTTCTTGCGAGGCTCCTCACGACCCTCGGGCTGAACCGCTACCGCTGAATCCGCCCCACGTTGGGCTGCCAGTTGAAGAACCGGGCCTTATGGGCCTGGCGGCACAGGGCACGCCTTAAATCTCAGCGTTCACCTGCCTTGTCGGACAGAGACACGAGACACTCTGTTAGGTGTAGAAAACCAGGTTTATTAGCTGCAGCTAAGCACAGTTGTCCCAGAAGTACAGAGTAGGTTCTTAGGAGACTGCCACTTTACTATGTGGTGCACAATCTTTTATAGCGGTAATTGCAAACACAACAGTGATGGACAGAATGTGGATCAATGTCACACATTCACCCCAGTCCAAAGATCTGGGCCCAAATCCATCGTTTTTCCACTCCACACCACCCTGGGTTAGACAATGGCGATATGCAAATCAGCGCTGACCCTGTGCCCCATGGGAACAGTCCAGTCCGAACTATAAAAGCCATGTCCTTCCCAGAACGGAAACAAGCATCCGAGGACCGGCCCGGTTTCGAGGTAACACCTCTCATCAGCCCGGCTAGATTGATTCCAGTGGTGTGGAGAGCCTGGGACTCACGTCTGAGCATCCCCAGTACACTTAGAGCGGTAATTGCAAACACAACAGTGATGGACAGAATGTGGATCAATGTCACACATTCACCCCAGTCCAAAGATCTGGGCCCAAATCCATCGTTTTTCCACTCCACACCACCCTGGGTTAGACAATGGCGATATGCAAATCAGCGCTGACCCTGTGCCCCATGGGAACAGTCCAGTCCGAACTACAAAAGCCATGTCCTTCCCAGAACGGAAACAAGCATCCGAGGACCGGCCCGGTTTCGAGGTAACACCTCTCATCAGCCCGGCTAGCTTGATTCCAGTGGTGTGGAGTGCCTGGGACTCACGTCTGAGCATCCCCAGTACACTTAGAGCAGTAATTGCAAACACAACAGTGATGGACAGAATGTGGATCAATGTCACACTTTTTTATTCACCCCAGTCCAAAGATCTGGGCCCAAATCCATCGTTTTTCCACTCCACACCACCCTGGGTTAGACAATGGCGATATGCAAATCAGCGCTGACCCTGTGCCCCATGGGAACAGTCCAGTCCGAACTACAAAAGCCATGTCCTTCCCAGAACGGAAACAAGCATCCGAGGACCGGCCCGGTTTCGAGGTAACACCTCTCATCAGCCCGGCTAGCTTGATTCCAGTGGTGTGGAGTGCCTGGGACTCACGTCTGAGCATCCCCAGTACACTTAGAGCGGTAATTGCAAACACAACAGTGATGGACAGAATGTGGATCAATGTCACACGTTTGAAACCGGTCCGGTCCTCGGATGCTTGATTCCGTTCTGGGAAGGACATGGCTTTTGTAGTTCGGACTGGACTGTTCCCATGGGGCAACAGGGTCAGAGCTGATTTGCATATCGCCATGACGGTGAAGCAGCCTGAAATGTCTATACATTTTAAACCTTCATTTTGCAAAAACAACTGAAAAGATTTACACCAATTCACAAAAGCACACTTTCTGGGAAAAGCATTAGTTTTCTACCAAATTTTGTGTAATTGGGTTTGGTCGTTTTGGCTCTAGCTCTGTTCCAAATTCTTTTGGGAAGTAGCATAGGAAAAACATGTTTTGGGATCCCCCTCCTTTTTCCCAACCCCAATTGAAAAACCATCCCGAAACCTTCTTAAAAAAAGCTGAGGTGGATGAAGATTTTTTTGGGAAAGCTTCATTAAGATTCATCAAACAGTGCCAAAGTTATTAGCAAAACTAAATAGTAAAGACCACCGCTGGGTAATACATATAATGATGTTTTGCAGATATTATCATACAAATGTATGCTTTGTTTAGGATTTAATGCAATGAAGCTGGCTTCTCCTTAATAGCCAGAAAAAGGCTATTTTTTAAAAACTTTTCTAAACATATTGGTGAAGATACATAATACTGAAACAGAAGCGTTTTACTTAGATACAATTAAGAGACTTCTATCAATGACTGCAAGTGGTTAACATATTGTAAACAATTAGCAACCATGGTAAGGATTAGTATTAAGCAATCACTCACATTCATCAAGTTGAAAAAAGACATTCCTTTAGCTCTACTTTGAATTCTTGTAGAGAGGGTGTACACCGGTGTCTGCTGACAGAAACTTCAAATGGAAAAGGCCCAGAAGGAGAAGGACCAATACTTTGAGGTGACCTAGGGTGGTTTGGGGGAAGCTGGGATATTAATATTGATTGATCGAAGGTTTGATGTGAGTGGGTCTCGAGATAGTATATCAGACAGGTAATGTGGAGCTGTGGCGCTACCCTGCTTACTTCTTTGCAAACAAGAATCAGTAACTGACTAATCACGGTTCTTTCAGCTAGGGTTGTGTTATGCAACCTTAACTTGCATACATGCATACACTGAGCCTCCCAGCTTGATGGATTTATGTTGAGGTGCGAGTATGTTTAGCTAAGTTTTACAGAGTTTGGGTAGCAAAGTATATAACCATATCTACTGATGCAAACGAGGAGCCCAAGGAAAAGGCTTATGGTCCTATAAACTTCTAATAACTAAAAAACTGTTTTGGCTGTGTTGATCCTGTTGAAAGGCCCAATGAAACTATCATCCCTTCTCTTCCATGGGCCCCACTCAGTGAGAACCCAGCAAAGCATGTGAGGAATCCACATACATTATGTGAGCTGTTCAATAACAACAAAACCTTAACCTAGAATGATGGTAAATAAACTCCGAATTTCTATCTTTTGACTAATCTATTGAGGAGTGGCAAAGTCAAAGAAAATGTGTTTCTTACTATTGCCATGCACATTGCCAGGGTATACAACGTTTACAACGAAACTTTTACAACGCACTACCATTACAATGCAGGCATTACCACGCATACCATTACAACGCATTGCGCTGGGGGGCGCTCTAGGATAGGGAATAAGTTTAATTTTCTATCCAACACCTTCCCTAGTGTCCACGGGGACTGGAGTTGGAATAGAAAATTATACTTACCACTATCCAGCACCTCTAAGCGCTATGCGTTGTAATGGTATGCGTGGTAAAAACCACGTTGTAAAGGTATGCGTGGTAAAAGTATGCGTTGTAACGTCATACATCCCATTGCCAGAGTCAAGCAGCTAGTCACTTCCTAATCAGATTGTGCAAATAATGCAGCACTGAAACACAAATTCTATATCTCATTCAGATAATGATGTACAGTGGAGATACCTATATCCGCATGCGTTTTGATTTGTCGGAGGTGTTCGACATGATTGACCATAAACAGCCCATTGCTATTCAAGAATACAAAATGGAACTTCTTGCCAAGTTTACTGCAAACCACCGGTGAAGATGGCCAACAATGCTTCCAAAAACCCACCCTGCCAGGGGTGCAGTGCCTCAGGGATCTATCATTGTGCATATATTGCTCGATCTGTACAGGGTTTATTGTGTATGCTGCTAAATGAGGTTACATTCCTGGGTTAGTGGCTTGATATCTATTCGTCTGCAAACTCACACATTGTTCAGAGTACTGTTGCTGCAACAGCCTCAGTCCACTCTCTAAAAAACATAAACCTCTCCTAACTTCCACAGAGCTGTTTTCAGCATATTTCTTCTAGCTAAGCTGGACTATGGTATCTCCATTCTTTATGGTATGCCCATCTTCTCTATAATGCCTAGGAAAGTTTTTCTACCTTCCGTTGCCAGGCCGATATCCGAAACAAGAAAATATGCCCACATAGCACCTTTAGTAAAAAACCTTCGTTGATTTCCTGTAAGAGACAAAATAAAATTAAAGCTGCTGTGCCTCACTGTCATAGCCATTCACAATCAATACTTGTATTACTTCTGATCCTCTCCTAAGATTTCCTGTTGCAACAAAAAAGTTGAGGAGTAGCAATAAGCTTAGACAGAAAATCAAAAAAATCCTTTTCTGGAAAGTTGCAAATATATTGAAATCATTGGTGGTTGATTTGGAATGCTCTAAAGGTTTCTTCCAACTTTGGACATACCGAAACTTAGGGCCCAATTTAATATTTGGCAATCTGGCATCCTCTCTCTGCCTGGGCGAAGGAGTAAATTATTCTGTCGTCCTGTTGGAGGTTATGACAGCCATATTTAGAAATGTTCTTTGGACCAACAGACATTTCTAGGATTCACGGGATCCGCAGTCAAGGCGGTTCCTGTGAATGCTCTGTAACTTTCACTTTTGGCTCCGTCAAACATGACGAACCCATACAGCAATCTTTCAAATATTTTTTCATTTTGCAAAAACAAAACCCCAAAATGACATTTTGGTTTAAAAAAGAAAATAAAACTGCTCCCACTCATCATAATGGGAGTCATCTCATGTGGCAAAGCAGACATTCTTATGTTTTTACTGGCCTCTACCTCTAGGGTTTTCCTGGTTTTGAGGGGCAGAAACAAATGGCTATATGTCACCCATCAAACTGGGCAGGTGGGCTAGTGGTCAATTCTCCAACGCCACTTATTTTGTTGGATTGTTGAGACAGAGTAGTCTCCACAGTTGCCAAACTGTGATCTGCCGGCCTTTAAATGTGGCGGATGACCGAATGTAGCTTCACTATAGCCGAGCCTCCCTTAGCTGGGTTAGCAAACTAAGCCAGCAGGGATCTGGTCTCTCCAGATCTGCGTGAGCTCACACCATGTATCGTTTATAGTCAAAGCAGCTGAGCTTCTCGACCTGACCTGCCACTTTCTCTTTAACCGCTATAAGGGTTTGCTGTGGTTCTGGGTGCCCTGGCCTGCGCTTCTCTACCTCCCTCAGATCATGATCTCACCCATGACTTCCTGTGTAAATTTGCCGCTGATTCCACTGACTCCAGCGTGCCTAAAGCATTTGCTTGGAAAGCTCCTTGATTCACATTTGGGGCATAGACATTAACTAGTGCATTCAAGGCAGCCCATCAACATTACATATCTACCCACGGGATCTATCAGGTCTCCTGTGTGCTAGCAAAGGACCCCAGATCGGATCCAAACAATGTGTCTCTGGCATAGATCAAGTGAGTGGTGTAGTAGCCTTTACCTCTCCATCTTCTGTGGAGCACAACCCACTTAGCCGTGATGTGTGTCTCTTGTAGCAGTGTCACATGGATCCCTCTGATGTTCAGATAGGAAAATACTTTCTACCATTTTGTCATTGTATGCATACCCCAACAGTTCCAAGAAGTACTAGTTTATGGGTCGTTGGGGTAGCCATTGTTCTAGATTACAATTCCCTAATTGTTGCTTCTCCAACAGCACAGTCCAACCATGTGACAACATCAGCCCAAAGTAGAAAAAGGATAATAAAGTACGCAGGTTACGACTTATGTACACCCTTCTGAATAACTAACAACATTCATCTCAACTCACTCCCCAGGACAATCAGGCAATGACCCCCCATCCAAACTTTCAAACAATCTACAAGCACTCAAGGGAGGACCCACGTGCTACAGTTACATAGGGGTTGTAGCAGTATCATCCTCCTTGCTAGATTCCCCCTCCCAGCGTCCGATGCAAGGGAGGTTCTTTCGATTCAGAGGAAAACCTGATTGCTGCTCTCTCCTCGACACCTCCTTCCTCAGTCACACCTTTGTAGCCCCAGCACCATACCAACAGGACAAATGGATCATATCATTTTGTCTGATGTCCCTGGAACCACAGTTGGCTGTTCAGTGCTCGACTCCCCAGAGGAGCTAGGCCTGAGATCTGCAAAAGACACACAATTGATGGAAGGAATGCAGAACAAATCAAAACATTCACCCCCAGTCAAGAGATCTGGGTTAAATCCATCATTCTTTTGCTCACCATGCCACCCCAGTTTAGACCTGGCCATATGCAAATCAGTCCTGACCCTGTGCCTCATGGGAACAGTCCAGCCTGAACTGCCAAGCCAGGTCCTCCCTGGACCTGAAACAAACATCCTAGGACCGGTTTCGGGGTTTCACCCCTCTTCAGCCAGGATAGCTTGATTCCAGTGGCACAGTGAGCCCAGGACCCACGTCTGAGCATACCTGGCACACTCAGGGTGAGAAAGCAAAAGACACACAATTGATGGACGGAATGCAGAACAAATCAAAACATTCACCCCTAGTCAAAAGATCTGGGTTAAATCATCATTCTTTTGCTCTCCATGCCACTGGATTCAAGATAGCCTGGCTGATGAGGGTTGGACTGTTCCCATGAGGCACAGGGTCAGACTGATTTGCATATGGCGATTTCTGAACTGGGGTGGTGGAGTGAGCTTAAGAATGATGATGGATTAAACCCAGATCATTTGACTGGGAGTGAGTGTTAAATTTGCTCAAACGCTCCGTCCATCATCCCTTTGGTATCGCTTTGTTCGCCCTGAGTTGGCAGGGTATGCCCAGACATGGGTCCCATGCTCACTCTGCCACTGGATTCAAGATAGCCTGGCAGATGAGGGTTATGAACCCGAAACCGGTCCCAGGATGCTTGTTTCCGGGCGAGGGAAGACATGGCTAAGCAGTTCGGGCTGGACTGTTCCCATGAGGCACAGTGTCAGACTGATTTGCCATCATCATCAAAGCTTTATTTCGATATAAATATATCATAAAAGCGTTTTACAAATTATGTAAAAAAAAGTACAATTTATAATAGTTACACAAAGAGACCAGGTTAAAAATCTTAAAACCACCGTTCGGGGGATGCAAATTACTTTACAGAAACAGTAGAATACTAATTCTGGATATTAGATAGTTAATAAGCTACATACCACAACCTGAAAAATTCATTTTTACATAATTGTTCCATCAATGAATAACAACTTGTTGAAGATATAAACCCACAAGTGAAATTTAAAAAATGAATTAAACTATCTCAGCTTTGAAACAGAATAAAAACAGATTTAAGAAGAGTCTTCAACCAGGACATAACACTTTTAATCTTATCACCCATGCCCAGCTAAGAAATTTGGCCACACCGCAAGCCAGAGTTGTATTAGTATCTGCTTGTAATATTCTAAGGGCTTTGCGGCGATTCCTGGTTCCTAGTTGTGAGGTGATAGGTTTTAACCATCTAATTCTTGGTTTAATGTATGCAGGGCATGCGAACAGACGATGCGGGACGCTTTCAACCACTCCTTCACAGTGAGGGCAAGTTGAGAGCGTTTGATGGGGAGGCTTCCATTTATTTGTGTGTTCACGGACAGGAAGCGTGCCCAGTCTGAACTTAATATAGAGGGCCCTGTCCCTGGGTTTCTGAATAAAATCTAAATAGGACTCTAAGCTGGGGACCTGTTTGTGCAGACGAAACTCGTCAGTCAGTCCACCTGGGCTAGGATTTCTATTTTCCTGGCTGTCAACCCATGCCCAGTAGGCTCCCTTGATATCTGACTTGTTCAACGGAGTCCCTGACTCCCAGGCTGCTCTGAATCCCAATGCTAAAAGGAACTTTTCTATATTTGTTAGCCAACTAATCTTATAGGATCCCTCAAGATTCATCACTTCTCTTAGGCCGTCGGCGTATTTGGATAACTCAGGTGTGTGCCAAAGGCGGGCCCAATAGAGAAGAAGACGTAAGATAGCAAGATCCTTCATTGAGCGGCGTCCCAAGTTGCTCAATAGTGGCTTAGTGGGTGTTCCGCGTGGGAGTGAAACCAATTCTCTAAAAAATTTGTTTTCCGCCTTTACAATGTCATCGACTTTATCAAAGCCCCAAAGTTCAGCACCGTATAGTGCTAAACCTACAGCCTTGGCGGCATAGATCGCAAGGGCAGGAGCGATTGGCCTAGATTTTGAAGAGCGATGCTCTCTTCCTATCACACCCGCAACCCGCTTGTGATTCAGGGCCATTTTATCAATGTGCGGTTTTCTGCTTAAGTTGTCTGAAATTCTAATTCCCAGGTAATCAAAAGTTTTGACACACTCCAAAGATACCCCATCGAGTGTGAGGGTGGACTTAGCCGACCTACTAGGATTGAAATAGAGGAGCTTGGTCTTGGAGGTATTAATTACTAAGCCCCTCAAATGGCAAAAAAGATGAAACCTATTTAGCAATTTTTGCAGTCCGACAGGGGTTTTAGATATTAATAGAATGTCGTCCTCAAAGAGTAAGGCGTGCACCTTATCGCCCGCCAAGACTGGGGCATCAGCATTTATTTCTAATAAATAGGAAACCACCCCATTCAAAAAATGCGAAAAAAGGGTGGGAGCCATAACACATCACTGGCGGACGCCTCTATTAACAGGGATTTTATCTGTTTTCTGTTCCTGTGTGCCCCACCTAACTCGGGTATAATTGTCCTCATGCATGCGGACCAGGAGACTTAGAATAGACGGAGGAAACCCCATCTCCTGTAAGACCAACCATAGGCGATCTCGAGGGACCAGGTCAAAGTCAGTCTTTAGATCGATAAAAGCGAGATAAAGACTGCCCTTGCCAATAGTCACCACTTTCTAGTGCAAGAGGGCCAGCCTGAAGGCCTGGTCAATCGTGCCCTAAACCCTGCCTGATAATGTGACAGGATATTGTTCTCCCCGGCCCAGGAGAGAATTCTCTCCAGTAGGACCCTGCCAACCACCTTCTGACCAGCATCTATAAGGCTGATAGGACGATAGTTGGCAGGATCCCCCCTGGGGCGCCTCTTGTAGATAGGGATTACTTCCGTCCCCTTCCATGAATCAGGGACGGGGGGCCCTTCCAGGAGAGCATTAATCAAAAGGGCAAAATATATGGCCCATTTTTTGGGATTCGCACGAAATAGATCGCCCGGTAGACCATCTTGGCCAGGGGCTTTCGCTGGGACAATCTTATTTATGGCGGCCTCTACCTCGCTTACCACTATGGGATCAAAGGGTGCGAGGGGGAAGGAGGTGGGGGGCAACAAGGGAGCCCTTGAGATCGTCGTCTCCCGCATAGAGTTTTTTTAAATGATCATGTCACTCCCGGTTGGTAATATGGTTCGGAATCTGGTCGGGATCCTGTCCATTGGATCTCCTAACCAGGCTCTAAAACAGCTCACCATTTTTAGATAGACTGGCGGCCTTTAAGTCTGTCCAATGTGATTCCTCCCAAGTCCTCTTGGCCTCTGCCATGGCCTGTCTATACTCCATTTTGGTCAGTCGTACCTCGGTAATGTTATGACTTTTAATAGCAGATATCAAAGAGGTCTTTTTCTGTCTGCATTCCCTATTATACCAGGCTTCCAGTGATTTACGGACCATAGGTCCCTTGTTGGAGGGGAAGGGCTCTAAGAAAAGGAAACCTATCTGGTCAACAGTGTCGACATAGATGGTCCCAACAGTGGAGAACCCATCCTTTTCCAGACATGCTATAGATAATTTAGTGGTCTGATCACTCAAGATTTCCCCAAGGGCTAACATTTTCGTTCATTGACAAAAAATGTTGGCCATTTAGCGAACCTCTTATAATTGGATGATAAGACCTCTTTTGTGGACATCCTGGGACCAATATTGGGGCGACATACCCTACTAGGCCATAGATCCATCATAGAGAGGCATAATGGGTTATGGTCGCTATCAGTAGAAGGGACAATAATCATATCAATCACATATCTCCAGAGTCTCCTATCAACCAATATGTAGTCAATTCTAGTGGGACATGAAACCATGTTAAAAGTGTAAGCTCCCAAAACATCCGAGAGCATGCGCCCATTGACAGCCCTTAGTCCGAATTCTGATGCTAGAGCATTCAATTGGATAACCACCGGTGACCATCTCTTAACTGGCGATATGGTCAATGATGGTATACCCCATCTAGCATTCTCATCCTCCATTCCTGTGAAGTCGTCAGAGGCCAGTGGTTCGAATGTACAATTCAAGTCTCCGGCCACTATGACAATGGAATTAGTGGGACAAGAGAGAAGTTCGTTAGATAGAATGGAAATAATTGGGGAGTTTGCTCCTCCTCTTGTACCTCTAGCATAAACGTTGAATAGTTTGATAATATTACCCCCAATTGGCCCCCTCAAAGTTAGTCTCATCAAATCCGGATGGGACAGGGATGATGGGTGACCCTGCAATTAAGAGCAATGTTAACCCAAACCATAAGCCCCCCAGACGGGCGGCCACGCCCTACAGAGGTTGCAGGTATAAAGAAACACGAATAGCCAGGTTTATATAGTGGCACTAAACTCCATGTTTCTTGAAAAATACATAGGTCATAACCATATAAAAACTATTCCAGTCCGGTAGTGATAATTTGTTTCGTAGACCGGCTATATTCCATGAAATTATTTTAAGCTAAAAGCTGATTTGATGGTTTGTTTAAGTTACGATCCACTGGTCTGCTCGACTGTCTATGAGCTTTGCCTGGAGAGTGCTAGAGTGGGCAACTCAGTACTTTTGATATTAAGGGATATCTGATTTAACTCCCGCGATGCTTCTCTATGGGCATTATTGACAACATCTATGAATGGAGAATTACTAGTTGAGTTCTTAACAACACTCAGAAGTTCTTGCATTAGCAACTTTATCTCACCTAGTTCCGATCTGAGCGAGGCAATGGATTGGACAACATCATTTAGGGTCCCTACATTGGTGGACACCCCGGAAATCCCAACTGGAGTGGTAGTTTTAGCATCTGCCTCTTTCCCTGATTCCTCTAATAAATCGATGGCAACCGCCAATGCAGAGTAAAGATTTGTACAGGAAATTACTATAGGCTCTAACGGTATATGGTTAGGGGCGGTTATAAGGCAACTGAGTTCAGGCCTTGTTACAGCATGTTTAGCTGAAGGTTTATGAAACATTGACGGTACAGTCAGTGGCCGGGTGGGGCTTATGTTTTGGGAGCGACCTATGGTAATATTACTAGTGGGGGTAAAAGAAAAGGTAGAATCTTGTAACAAAACACCCTCACAATCATCAACCAGAGTCTCAATCCTATCGAGGATCAGGGATTTTTAGAAATTTTCCTGGCCTTTTTCCTTTTAACCCCCCCCACCCCCCATTCGGGCCAAGAGCCCCTCCTGCATGGTCCATCGATTTCCTTTTACCCATGTGCACAAAAAAAGAAAAAGAAAAAAAAACAAAGAAGAAAAGAAAAAGTAGAGTTCCGAGAGGGCTATCAATTGAAGCGGTTCCGACTATGCCGGACAAAAAGTACCTTTGCCACACAGTGGGTTGATCGAATCCTGAGTTCGTGGTGCATGCGTCAGAGGGGTGGCCCAGCCCAGCCTCTTCCTGGCTATGACGGGCAAGGACGGGCCCGCCCTTGGCCCGGGCTTTGCCCGGGCGCTGCGGGAGGAGCGGTGCTCAGATGAAGGCTGGCGGCGCCGGGCGATGACGCTGTCTGGGTGCGCCAGAGGTGGTTCTGGGGGCCCTAGTCCCTTGTAGATGCCCGTGAATGTTCACAAGCCGTTTACCTCACGGTCGTTCCGGAGCCTCTCCTGTTCAGTTGATTTGCATATGGCCATGTCTGAACTAGGGTGGTGGAGTGAGCTAAAGAATGATGATGGATTAAACCCAGAAAATTTGACTGGGGGTGAGTGTTTGATTTGCTCAAACGCTCCGTCCATCATCCCCTTTGGTATCTCTTTGTTCGCCCTGAGTTGGCAGGGTATGCCTAGACATGTGTCCCTTGCTCACTCTACCACTGGATTCAAGATAGCCTGGCGGATGAGGGTTATGAAGCCCAAACCGGACCCAGGATGCTTGTTTCCGGTCCCGGGAAGCCATGTCTTGGCAGTTCGGGCTGGACTGATCCCATGAGGCACAGTGTCAGACTGATTTGCATGTGGCCATGTCTGAACTGGGGTGGTGGAGTGAGCTAAAGAATGATGATCAATTAAACCCAGATCATTTGACTGGGGGTAAGTGTTTGATTTGCTCAAACGCTCCATCCATCATCCCCTTTGGTATCGCGGGCCTGTGATCCTCCATCGTTGACTGCCAACTTGCTCTGTTGCATCTCATTGGTGCCACTACTGCCATCACTTTCTGGGGTTCCTGTTCAGCCTCTGCCTTAGAATGGCAGCTTTACTATGGGTGTTGGGTCGTCGTCATGATCTGCCCTATGAAGGTGGCCTCCCTGTGAGCAGCTGTGATGATGATCAATCCAAGTCCAAACCACCTTCGGAATCTGGAAGAACTATGTCCCCTCCGGCATTGCCACTCTCAACCGGGCTGGGAACAGCAGTGCATAGAGTATGCCCATCTGCCTGAGGATTATTTAGCCTCTCGGAACGCTGTCTCTGCACTTCTCGTGAGAATGTGGGTAGATAATGATAGTGCTGTTGTCAATTGTAAGGTCCCCTTTCTCCTTCCTGCCAATTAGTTTAGTGCAAAACTTGTGGGAGTTGTCGCCAGTCCGTCGTCAGGCAGCTCAGCAGCTCCACAGCGTTTTCACGCTCGCACTGAGTTCTGCCCCAAGTTAGTGGTGTATGCGCTGGGTGGTACTCTCTGCGGTCCCCTACTGACGTCTTTTTCCCTTTCCACTGTGATCCAGCGGCCCTGATTTACGGGCTAGGGCAACTTACAGGTAGGTCCAATGCTGCCTGAATCAGCCTTGCCCCTTCCCACGTAAATCGTGAACAGTGTGGGGAGAAGGCCCGATCCCTCAAAGTGCAGATCTTGTCGCCGCCGCCATCTGTGTTGTTATGTCCATCGCCCAGCGTGGGCCACAGTAGGTCTGCAGACGGCGGCGACCATCAGGCCGGGGGAGGAGGGAAGAGAGTGTAGGCTGGGGACATTGTTGCCTCCAATCAAGCGTATAGTGCACCATCCAGGTCTTCACTCAGTCCGGCTACAGGAGAGGCCGCCCGGGCGGTCCACAGCAGTGGTAGCGGCCTTTACAAATCGGGGGAGCCCCTCAAGCCGAGTCCAGAGCCTGTTCAGGTTCCTGCTTTGCCGCTAACAGCAGAAAGAAGGGGTGGTTCTACACCCCAAGCAGAGTCACAGCGACAGCCCCCACAGCAGTGGTGCACTATGTTGGGTCCCGCACTGCGCACTTTACTGTAATATATGTCTGCTGCTTCCGTGGCCCTCCAGTGGATGTCGTCACGAGCCACAGCGGCAGACGATCCCCAAAACGGTCCGTAACTCCCCCCACTCACCTGTGCTCCCGTGCGGGGTGAGCCGGCATATGCATCCCATTGATAGTATGCCTCTGGGCACGCAGCCCCACTCAAGACCCCAGAGGCCGTATCACTCCATAGGCTCTCGGGCCCACTCCTTCTCCGCTCACTGAAGGGCGCGACCGCTGGGACACAGGCAGGGAGCTCGGCGTCCTGATCGCAGCCGCTCACCACAAGTAGGCCGCTCTACCCACAGCCTCGGACGGGCCCCACAACGGCTGCGTCTCTGCAAGTTTCTGGCCCAAACTTCGGCTGCGTGGCCCCTCAGATCTTCTTTGGTGTGCCAGCTAATGCAGATCACAACCTCAGTGGCTTTTTAGGTGATAAAGCAAAATTTTCCCCCGACCGGTCCGGAGCTTTACCGGTACAGGTCCGCCATCTTAGACAGCTTGCCACACACCCTCCGAATTAACACGCTCTTACACCATAGCACAAAGCCCATCTGGGCTGGTGGAGAGCTGGTTTGCACAATCCAGCTATATATAACGTTCATTATAACATTATAGAATTCCCATGCAGTAAATTGCTATATTACACATATTACACTTCAGGGGTTCTCCCCTGGGATACCTCAGAGGAGGATTCCTCAGTACGCTCACTGTGTGCCTGTAGATATGAAATTCACAACATATTCTAAAGGTAAATTTGTCGTCACATATGTGTTAAAAGGAAGTGCTATTTCCTCGCAGCCTGCCCTGGGATGAATGCAATGCACTCTTACCAGCCAGTTATACAAAAATAACTCTCTCAATTAATACTTCTCGATGCAGTTCGATAATATGCATATGTGTCCTTGCATAATGTAAAGAACACTACATGTGTAGCACCCAGGATAATGTGCTGCATAGCTAAAAACTAATAAGGTGCCAAAGCCGAGATCCATAGCATTGCAAATGCTTGTTCTCCTGTGTCGTTGATGAGGTACAACCCTTATGTTTTTATCATCTATGTAACTTTGTAGCCTATTCAGGGTGGATCAAATATCAACCTCAACAGTGCGCTCTGTACGCGGTAGTGAGTAACCTCGGAACCCAGCCGGACCTTGGGCACAGTTTTTCTCCCCAGCTCCCTGTCTTGTCCACTCCCCATCGTATTTCTGTGACTCTGCTTTTTCCTTGTCTCCTATCTATCTGTTCCTATTCAGCATTATTTTGTTCTTTGTCTACTGTCTTGCTCCTATACCCTCTCACCTGAATCTTTCCCCTTGCCTGCTTCTCCACCTAGCCCCCTGCTCTTTTGTGCCCTTTGACTAAGCACTCCTTCTCCCCTTTTTGGGGAAAGAGCCAAGATATATATGCTGGAGTCTTAGCATACCCGCTGAGAGAGTCCACAGCGCCAAAGGGAGCCACTCACAATTATATTGTATGGCACCCCTTGCCAAAGCGCTCCCTCTCCCCTTTTTGGGGAAGGATCCAGTAAGGTAGGCCTTGGAGTTTCAGAGACCCCTCTGAGAGAGTCCACTGCCCTTAAGGAGCCTCTCGCAACAGAGATTGGGAAATGATACCCCTCCCCCTGGGTTCACAGCTTACTGGACTTTGGGTGCAGCTTTGACTGGTCTACCGGTTTGTGTCCCCGTCACCCTCCCCCTACTCTTGCCTTGCTTATAACCCTCCCCTCCTCTTTCCCTCCTCCACTCTCTGTCTACTTCCCCTGCTCCTACCCCCCCCATTCCCTGGAATATCTCCCCTTGCCTGCTTACACCACCTAGCCCCCTATCCTTTTGTGCCTTTGACTATACACTACTTCTCCCCTTTTTGGGGAAAGATCCAAGTTATATACTCTGGAGTCTCAGAATACCCGCTGAGAGAGTCCACAGCGCCAAGGGAGCCACTCACAATTGAGGTATGGTATGGCACCCCTTGCCAAAGCACCCCCTCTCCCCTTTTTGGGGAAGGATCCAGTAAATAGGCCTTGGAGTCTCAGAGACCCCTCTAAGAGAGTCCACTGCGCTAAGGAAGCCTCTCGCAACAGAGATGGGGAAATTATACCACTCCCCCTGGGATCACAGCTTCTGGACTTTGGGCGCAGCTTTGACTCGCCTACCGGTTTGTGTCCCTGTAACCCCCCCTCCTCTTGCCATGCCGTGTCTCTAACCCTCCCCTCCTCTTTCCCTCCTGCACTCTGTGTATATGTCCCCTGCTCTTACCCCCCCCACTCCCCAGAATATCTCCCGTTGCCAGCTTTTTACCCTACCTATATGTTCCTTTTTGTTTGTCTCAACCATACTTATAACTAAAATTGTCATGCTCTAATAACTGTGTAACCTTTGTAAAGCTGTAACCTGCAATTTATTGTCCAATACCCATGTAAAGCGCTCTGATACCTCTGGGTCTAGCCAGCGCTATATTTTAAATAATTATTTTTTTAAAAGCCACTTTTATATAATTTACACGAGATATGGAGCAGTTTGCTGGTACTTCAGCTAAAGAATGGTGATGGATTAAACCCAGATTGGTTGACTGGGGGTGAGTGTTTGATTTGCTCAGGCGCTCCGTCCATCATCCCCTTTTGTATCACTTTGTTCGCCTTAAGTGTGGCAGGGTATGCTCAGACGTGAGTCCCTTGCTCACTTTGCCACTGGATTCTAAGCTAGCCTGGCTGATGACGGCTGAAATGCCAGAAACCGGTCCCAGGATGCTTGTTTCCGGTCCAGGGAAGATACGACTTGGCAGTTCGGGCTGGACTGTTCCCATGAGGCACAGGGTCAGACTGATTTGCATATGGCCATGTCTGAACTGGGGTGGTGGAGTGAGATAAAGAATGGTGATGGATTAAACCCAGATCGGTTGACCAGGGGTGAGTGTTTGATTTGCTCAGGCGCTCCGTCCATCATCCCCTTTTGTATCGCTTGGTACTTCAGTAGTAGGCTCATACCTTCACCCAAGACATCTGTAATTCAGGGAACACATCAAAAGTACTAAATGGTAAATCGAGGCACCGTGGATTTGATCTAAGACCTAGTATACTTTCTTCCCTTTTTCCAATCAGATTGAAAACGGGTCTTTATCACTAATGACGTCTTGCTACAAACACGGCGCTACAACGCAATCTACTTTTTGTTCAACACATCGAGATGAATCTGTGCAGATGCCTAAGAATAACGAAGTTATAACTCCCCTCAAAATAACCCGGTTCAATCCTGGATCTCTGACCTTAACGCACTCAACTGCTCACTCAGCCTGTCCAACTCTGTCAAATCTATTGGTATTTCTATCAATAACACCCTAACCCTTAATGTACACATCAAAAACTCTGCTAAAGGAGCCCTCTGCACTAACCGTCACCTCAAGAAAATCAAACCCTTTATACCTACCGATGACTTTAAACTTGTAGTTCAATCACTTGTCCTTTCACGTATTGATTATGGTAACGCCATCCTCAACGGAATCCCCACGATCCACCTTGCTCCAATCAAGGCTGTGCTCAACCTTCCAGCTAGGCTCATCACAGACTGCAAACGCTTCAATCATATCTCCCCAGCTCTCAAATCTCTTAAATGGCTCCCTATTGAAGGTAGATGTGTCTACAAAACTGCCTGTATCACTCATAAAGTCCTTCACCAAAACACTCCAGAGCACCTCTCCAAGAAACTCCTCATTGCAAGCACCACACGACCTCTGAGAAGCACCAACACCCTCCTTCTGATCCCACCACTGCATAAAAAGAAATCCAAACAATCACGCTCCTTCTCTGGTAATGCCCCTATCATCTGGAATGCCCTCCCAAAAAGCCTGCGCTGTAATCTCTCCTATTTCAGCTTCAAAAAAGACCTAAAAATTCACCTCCTCAATCATTACTGGGGATAATAACCTGGGACTTGCACTTAATCTCCAATTTCACCATTTTACTTAATGTCAGTAATATTTATCCTTTTCCTGAACTTCCTCTTACAAAATACTTATTGCCCCTAATAATCTATCTGATGTGTATATCTCGCAGTTTGTTTTCATTATTCTTTAACTACTTATATGGCATGTTTGGCCGAATTAATATTGGGGGTCATAACCTGTGACCTGCACCTGTTATATTTGTTCTGTACTATTTGTCCTTTTTTCGAACATCATCTTCCTAATGACTTGAAGTGTATAGCTTTTGCACCTTATATATCTATTCTTGATTTGTATACTTTACATGTTGTTTCACTATCTTTTTATCTACGTGTATGCCATGTTTGCCTCATATTATCTTCTCATGTAAAGCGCTCTGATACCTCTTGGATCTAGCCAGCGCTATATAAAACTTTTAAAATAAAAAAAATAAACCCACTGCTGGGATCTCCAGGTCTCCGTTTAGAAACAGAGAATGCGGAAAGGCTTTCACAGCTCTGAGATCGGAAAAAACGTGTTTCAATTTCAAATGTATACGAAATGTATAAAACATTTTATACTGTTATCGACACAAATCTTTTGGCTATATTAAAGTATAATCTACTGAACAACTCCCTCAATTTGAAGTTGTTGTGACCAATAAGAAAAAGCATTTGCAATGCAATAGGTCGTGCAATCGCGAGCATTGCACGACAATGCCATTTATTTATGTGTTTAAAAAACCCCTGCAATAATAAAAGGCACACACCTTTCTTGGGACGAGCAGTGCCTAAAGAAAGGTCCGCAGGTGCTATTAAAGTGAACGCGCAATATGGGGCGCTTTGCACCAAAAAAAGCATTTGTTTGTCAAGTTGACATACAAATGCTTTTTTTTGTAAAAGTGCCCCTTGAAAACGCACATGGCACGCTGAATGTTGCAGGTATGCTTATCATACCTGCAGCAAGAGAAACTCAATAAAGAAAATAGTGCTTTCGGACTAAAGAACACATACTGTGTAACAGCTGAAGTAAAAGGGCCAGTCCTCATAGGAGTTACAAATGAAGACAAGGCGGTAATAAGGAGGGACTAACAATCCAATATACAGACCAGAAGCCAGCATTTACGGAGGGCAATGACACATGCCAATGACAAATATGGGTGAAGAGTGGGCAGGTCTTGCATTTAAATGCGAGACCTATTGCATGTCAAAGAAGCGGCTGCCATTGTCCCGGCCGCTTGAAAATAGAAAGCCCTCATGGCGCGCTAAATGTAAGCAAAGCACGTCATGCCTGCAGTAAGAGAAACTCAATAAAGAAAATAGTGCTTACAGACTTAAGAACACATATTGTTTAACAACCAAAGAAACAAGCATTTGCATAGCCAATAGGTCTCACCTTTGGAACCTTATAAGTGTTTAGCCATGCAACAGTTGATGTTGGTCAATAGATTTAAGAATCTCCACCTCCTCATGTGTTCAACAAATAAAACATTCAAAAGAGATCAATATTTTTAGACCATGGAAAATCAGAAAGTATATAAATCAGATAAATCATATATCTTACTTAGCAGACTGTAGCTATTTGATTGAGTGGTGTTCTTAAATGGTGCCATACAGCATAGCATACTCTTTCGGATGTTGCTCATTTCTACATGTAAAGATTTTCTTGTTTTTCCAAGCCATTCTCTTTTCGATGAATCTTAAATGTGTAAAACTCTGGAGGAAGTTATGAAACCTAATTTAGTTTGATGTTACATGTGTTAGCATCACTGGAGTGAAGTATTTGATCTATGCCATTTTCACTTCTAAAGCAAACTGTTCAGCAATATGCCTTACTGAATTTATAATTGGTTAAAAGAAAATCTTGAACCTGCCCAATATAACCTGGATGTGTCAGTTACAACAAACATACGGAAGGGTGCTATGCACAGAATTAACTTTGGGCTGGACATTCTAATCATATTTAGGCTTTCAGTGATTTTGTAAGTTGGGCATTTTCCCACCACTGTGATGCAAGTAGAATTACTTGCATATATCATGATGCTAAAAATACTTTGCAATGCACATTTACACATCTGGAGTGAAAAAGGGTACTAAGACAAACTAATCTAAGCCGGTCAAAACAAGCTGGTCCTTAGGATAATGATCGTTATAGACAGAGTAGTAAAACACCTTCTGCTATTTCTGCTGTATACAGATGTCAGAGCAGGAGAGCAGTATACGTGTCCTCGGATTCAAGATATGAACATAATACAAGAACTGCCTACTGCTATGTCCATGATGTATAGAAATAAAAAAGTACTGTTTCCTATATTTTCACATAAAAACTACTCTCTCATATGTATATGACTTACACCATCACTACCCAATGATAGCCCATTAAGGCCTTAATTAGACTGTGCTTTTTGAATAGCCAATGTCTATATAAAAGATTCCTACATTTTCTATTTGCATAGCCTCAAACTGTGGCATGGAACTGGATTCGGGTACAATTGATGACACTCCTGCTGTAGACGCGGAGGACAGGGTCTACGTCTTTCTACTTGGTTTAGAGCACTAGTTGGGATAGGACTGCTTTTTTATTTAAATAACACTGCACTACTCTCTGAGGGTGATGACCACGACTTCAGGGAATTTACATAGTCAAAAGAAGCTACACTCACCTGTGGTATCCTTCTATTACATGTAGGATTTTAAAATGTTCAATTAAAAGCCTATTCATCTCAAGAGTGTGGTCATGTCCTCCCATACAGGCATTTAAAGGATTTAAAACATTTTTAAATTGTTGTTCCTTTTGGAAATGTGTGCGAGAACTTGGATCCTAAATGGATCCACAAATATTAGCCAATCATTCCACAACCAGTCCCTGGCATATTATTTTGACTATTCTAGTGTGTAAGTTCCAGACCTATAAGACAAAACAAAAAACAGAACGGTGGAGTGAAAACATTTGCCTTCATTCTTGCTGCGTCATTTAAACCGCCTCTGTGACGTGGGGTGGGAGCATTAATCACATGGCCATTTCTCTGGTTCATGACCTCAGCACAACTTGGCTTCTCACCATTGGGCACAGTATTCTCTCATATTCTGCTGGAAACAATAATCAACATCATTTTATGGTCACAAGCACTAAAAATGTAGGCTAGATAGTAAAGTCAAACGTAAAATAGATCCCGAGATTGAAAGAAACATTGTTCAGTTTTTATTGGTTGCCTCCTGGCAGTGATCACAAACCTGTCCTCCTTTTGCTGTTTATAGGCCCTGTAGCTCAAACAGTATTTTGTATAGATGTTAAAATAGATATTTTCTCTGACTCAGCAAATTAACTGTATCTAAGTAAACTAAGGATCCAAGCACTTTCATCACCTTTATGAAATGTTTGCAATACTTAAATAATTTATAGAGAAGAGGTCACTTTGGCTGGTTTCATAGAATAGGACCGCATTGTTGAGTTGTTTTCTTATTTAAAATGATGTATTTTGAACATGAGAAGACTGAAGCTATACAAGTCAACTCATATGTATGATACAATTTACAAAATAAGTATACACTTCCTAGTTTCATTGTAGTTTGTTAGAACAGTTATGTGAAAATCAGTAAAATGACGTGCATTCACTGAGATGTGACTTGAAAGTTTATTAAGATGTTATCATCATGGACTCACGTTCTTTCCTAGTGACTGAATCTGGAACAGCAAAATAATGTCAAGCAGTGTTTACTCCACTAGTAGAAAAAAAAGTGGTACGGATGTGGGTGCCTTTTCTAGAGGGTCCTGTTACCCAGAAGCCCTGACTCTCATCATCCCAACCCAGTCTCCGATTTTCTTGAAAATGCAGCTACCAAAGGAATATATACCAAATGCCCACGTTTGGTCTTTTTTGATCAATGAATGAACACACTCACCATGAAGTTTTTCATTTTGAACCTCTGCCCTGTCTGTGAGAGAAGTATTTATAGCCCTGCACAAAACATATAGAAACACCCTGCCTTGTTAAGTCATTGAAATGTAGTAAAACTTATTGGCTGCCTCTCTGATGGACCTTAAAGTCTGCAGATAACAAGAAACGTTTCTTCAGTTGGATTGCGAGGCTTGCAACTATCTTTCTCTACATGAGAATGCTCCAGTGGTAAACTGCAGGGGGAGCGGGACATGAAAGAGCTGTGCTGCAATAAGTGTGGGCGAGGATAGAGGCGCGCGCGCGCTGGGGAGAGCAGTCTGCTCTTTTACGAGGCACACACTCATGCTTGTGGCGCGCCCCTGCGTGCTCCCGCAAGGTCTATGCCGCCCCAAGCACAAGTATGTGCTTCGAAAAAGAGCTGAACGACGGCTAAAAATCTCTTATGCAGCGCATGCGGGGTGCGTAGGCGAGACCTAAAAAGGGCCAGTCGCCATGGGAGGTTACAGATGAAGACAAGGTGGTACTAAGGAAGGACTCACAAGCCTATTTACGAGTCAGAAGCCAGCATTTATGAAGGCCAATGACACAAGTCAATGACATATATGGGCAGAGAGTACGCGGGGCTTCTATTCCATACTCTACTACGCGGGGCTTCTATTCCATACTCTACTACGCCAAGTCTCGCAGGACTACGCATGCACTGTGGCTCTAGGCTCGACCTAAAAAAACATGCGTGTATAGGAAAGGATATATGTAGCTCTCCAAAGTCAGGGGAGTAGGAAACCGAAATCGCGGGCATGCGTCACTCAATCTCCTGCTCATGTTTCGGGTAAACACATTTTACTTTAAGGGGGTACAGTGCTGTAAAATCACTTACCTCGTGTAGAACGGCGACATGGGTCGTTCTCCATCCTTGACAATGAGGCAACTGTTAAGAAGAGTAGGGTTAGAATTTACTCCAGTAATGCCTGTGAAGGGACACATTTATATGTACCAGTATTGCACACAGTATTGACAAATACATGAACAAAGAAAGGGTTGGCCGGAGGTTTTCCTCAACATTGGTTCCCTGAGAATCATGTTCACGCTGCCGGCCCCAGAAAAGCAGGAATGTGTTGAAAAATGCAGCAATAATTAAAAGCCAGTTTGAGAGGAAACGTATCAAACAGAAAGAAGAGTAGACTCCTGAGGGCGCTTCAGGGTTCCAAAATAAGGACGGGCGGTGTGGCCCGCATACCCAGGGCCTGAGCTAACACATCCACAAAGGTAAGTGTCATGTCTACGTGTCTTGTTAAATCTCTCAGGTCATTTTAATCACATTTTCCTACATGTGCCATACACCTTCAATACATTGATTAATTCAGACCCCCTCCTTAGGCATCGCTCAATGGATTTAGATGTATTCACTTTTTCGTATTCACTTGAGAAATGGGTGTCTGGGTTATTGGAACAGAGCTGCACTCTTACTGCTCCTGATGTCATTTACAAGGAGACCAGAATGTCACTTATGAGGAGACCAGTATGTCACATACAAGGAGGCCAGGATGTCTCTCACGAGGAGACCAGGATGTCACTCAAGAGGAGACCAGGATGTCACTTACGAGAAGACCAGGATGTCACTTACAGGGAGACCAGGATGTCACTTATGAGAAGACCAGGATGTCACTTACAGGGAGACCAGGATGTCACCTACAAGGTCACTTACAGGGAGACCAGGATGTCACTTATAAGGAGACCAGGATGTCACTTACAGGGAGACCAGTATGTCACTTATAAGGAGAGCAGGATTTCGCGTTCAATGAGGCCTGAATGTCACTTACGAGGAGACCAGCATGTGACCTATGAAGAGATGAGGATGTCACTTACAAAGAGGCCAGGGTACCACTTACAAGGAGACCAGCAGGTCCCTTATGAGAAGACCAGAATGTCACTTACGAGAAGACCAGGATGTCACTTACGAGAAGACCGGGATGTGACTTACAAGGAGGCCAGCATGTCACTTACAAGGAAACCAGCAGGTCTCTTATGAGAAGACCAGGATGTCACTTACGAGAAGACCGGGATGTCACTTACGAGAAGACCAGGATGTAACTAACAAGAAGGCCAGCATGCCACTTACAAGGGGAACAGGATGTCACTTAAGAGGAGACCAGGATGTCACTTACAAGGAGACCAGCATATTACTTACAAGGAGACCAGCATGTCACTTACAAGGAGACCAGGATGTCACTTAAGAGGAGACAAGGTTCGACCTCCCTCTCAAATTGATTTTCTTCCGAGTATTTGCATTGAAGATGTCCTTGATGATCCTTGAAGACCTATTTTGGCACTTAATCCACTAAGCATACAGCCAAGATAGACACAAACTCCTAGCCGCAGCTCTCCTCAAACTTGAAAGTTACAACTAGTGCTTAATTTGAGCCAGTGGTTTTCGGTGCTCGCACTTCGCTCTTGATAGTCAACACCAGTGCTTGGAGCAGTTTGCCACAAGGTGGTGCTGTCTGGCTAATTTATTAATGACCACAACAACAGCTAATTATTAATTCAATATACATTAAAAATTACTATATCCTGCCACCAAAGCCATTCTTACAGCTTTGGAGCCTTGAATGGTCTGAATTGTTACACTTATAAGAGTGTGATGGGTAGCAGTTGTGTTGCTATTATAATTGCCAGCAGGGCAGGGTCAACTTGTGGTGCAAACTGCAGTGGAGTCCTGAGAACAGCCCTGGGACTTATTTTTTTTTTTTACAAATTAAGCACTGGTTACAACAATGTATGTGCAATAAGTGGCATCAAATCTTCCCATCTCAAACTATCCATTATCAGTAAGGAAAGGAGACAGGTCAGTCTAATGGCAACACATTAGATTGAATTGCATATATTGCCTATCTGATGCTAATTTGCATTATTGTGTAATTTATTACCATATTAAAACTTGTATGGGTATGCTCCATTTTTTGTGGACGAAAGTGATGCTTTTTAGCGCTAATATTAAATTTTCTTTTTTTGTCTATGCAACCAAATTCAGAAAATAGATTATCTCGGCTAGAAATCTGCAAAAACAAAAAAAACTGGAAACCACGCCCATCGTTGTTGTTGGGGCGCAGAAGAGCTTACTAGTAGGGGTTATGCACAATACAAATGTTGTAATTCATTTATTCATTCAGGACTGGGGCACTTTTCTGTTATTCGTTCCTCTCCATGTAGACAAATACGAATATTGATTTGTTTTCTTTTGACCTGCTGCAAAAGCCCAGCCCACAATATGGAATGTACTGTTAGTAGCTCTTTCAAAAGACCTCATTTAACACCAGCAGTCGTTTTGTTCCACATGATGCTCGCCAAGGTCATGTTTGTTACGAGCTTAGAGATGAAATGAAGCTAGGGAACACTGGCAGCAATCTTAACTATATATAAAAAAAATGATAAAATAGACATTAGTGATCAAAAAAGATTTATGTTTGAAGTGTCACTGTAGCCTAAATCCAGGATACATTAGACATTCTGCTGGTGCTTCTGTAAGTAGAGCTAAAGTGTCAGATACATCAAAACACCTTTTTGCAAACTGGAAGATCTTTTCAACAAGTTTCTTTGGAATGGACAGAGACCAAGGATCTCCCTGAAAAGATGAAGATTGCCTAAAAACCATTAGGAGTCCCTGGAAACAGAGCTTACAGAGGTGCTAGGATGGGAGGTACCTCACAACCCCTTGAACATACTACTGGCTGTCACAGACGGACTGGATGGGTCTAGAGCAGACAAATGATTGTAGTGGCCAAGCGAGGCATTGCAATGGCGTTGAAGAATCCCATCCCGCCTAACATAACCAATTGGCGCAAAGGAGTAGACTGGTGCGCTACCCAAGAACTGCCACTGTACGATTCCTTGGGATGTCTGGCGAAACATCGGAAAATGTGGGGCAAATGGTTGTGAATGGTGGGTTAGTCAGTTTCCCCGTCCTCTCTTGGTCCATTCCTATGTATTATGCGGAGGGCAGAGATATGACAGTGTATGCCTACGTCATTACACTGCTGAAAATGCTGTGCTGTTTGTATTCAGGTTTTATTATTGTCTCTTCATAAAATCAATAAAATTAATTATCAAAAAAAAGATTGCCTAAAAACTTGGGAGTGATATCAGGTTAGCTAACTTTTCATTATATCATAAAGCCTTCCTCTTCAAACAAAGCTCTGAATGATTGTCACAAACAGAAAAATACCAATCAGTCTGGCTCGAAGTAGAACGTCAGATACGGCACACCTCCACTATTATCTCTTTGTTAACAGCTTCTAATGTGAATCTCCCTCACTTCACTCAGATATTTCATGAATCCAAACACGTGATTGTATCTATTGACTTGAAATCAATCATAAAACTTAAGCATTTGAATTTGGCTTCCATATAGAAAAATAACATAATCCAACTTTATGGTTCAAGTATCAACTGGCCAAGCTGGACCTTGGCTGGTGTATTTATGCTCAACGAACTTGGTACTCCCCAACCCTTCAGACATTTGCAAACTTACAAACTGAGGGCCTTATTTATGAGGCCTTGCAACAGTTTTGCACTTCTGTTGCGTCACTTTTTGCAATGCATCGGCGGCGTAAAACATGCTTCCTGTTGCGCCCTATCTACAAAGTGACGCATCTAAGCAGATGCGTCACTTTGCAAACCCCTACGCTACATTATCCCTGCGTCAGGTATAATGTATGCAGGTGGGGTGTTCCCACGCAAGTAAGCCTCAAGGAAGTGACGCAGTGAAATCTATGAGATTTCACTGCACCACTTCTAGGACACCAATGCGTCAAAACCGTACAACTGCCTCATGGCAGGCATGAGGGTGGTGCAGTACTATATCCATAGCCATCCCCCTGCAATGCTGGAGTTGTGTCATGCTTCTGACACAACTCAGCAATGTGTCATTTTTGCACCGACAGATATGTCAGTAAAACTGACGTATCAGTCATTTCTTGCAACATGATGCGTATTACAGTAAATATGACGCATCCATCATGTCAAAAGGAGGGCGCAATGAACAGTGATGCGTCGCTGTTTCCATGCAGCGCTGCATCACTTTTTTATAAATGAGGCCCTGGATATTTCTCACAGATTATGGAATTCTACCGCATTCCTAAATTGAAATCAGTCATCTCCCGACCGAAACACCCATTCTTCTCCCCATCTATATTAAATGTGATAGACGTGTACAATGGTACTGGTCACTTTGTTTCCAGAGTCTACTTCTTCCTTCTCCACAAATCCTCTAAGTTACTGACACCTTCTCAATCCAAATGGGAATGCGAAACCAGCATGGATAACTCCCCTTATAATTGGCAAGAGATGCGGACATCTAGTTGTAAATATAAAATCACGACTTCCCTGTTGTAAACCAAATACCATCTCCTACATAGATCTTTCTAAACTCTGCAATGTATTTATCAAATGAAGGTAAGAAATGAATTGTCATGTTACAACAGGAGGCCTTGCTCACATGTTTTTTATTGTCATCTACTCAGGGGATTTTGGTTGAAAGTCTTTAGCTTTATTGAAGATGTTTTGCAAATGAAACCAATATTTTGTTTCTTATACCTTGTTTTAGGTTCCTATGATACACGCCTAATGGATGTAAATGACAGAAATCTTCTCGACCTCATCCTTATGTGTTTGCAAAACTATACTCTGGAAAAGTTTCACCACGGTTCCTTCCAAGCTTGGAACAAACTGTTATTTAACATGAGAGGAGCGGATAACCTCATGTTACAGCAATTCCCTATGAGACACAAACCCGACCCATACGGGAAAAACTAGACCTCTATCTTGATCAAACTAAGCCTCTGTGAATATTAGACTCTTCACTAATATTGGCATTTTTGCGACAATGCTCACATTTTCTTCGCCTTATTGTGTCATTATCTCGACTCCTTCTTTCTAATCTATTCTCCTTTCTCTTCCTCTCTTACCTACCTTACTATTATTTATTAATAAACTGTCCTGTTGATGTACAAATGCAACAAAAGTGCCTGTATATTTTGTTTTTGAGGTTTCCTAATATATGTATAATCTATGTTCAATTTTCTTAAAAACAATCAATTGTTCTGAAATAAAAAAAAGAGACATTAGTGTTAAAAAAAAAGATTTATGTTAGAGGATTCATTGAAGACTGAGTCCAGAAGGCCTAAGACACACAGCTGCTGCCTCTATAAGTATCGTTAAGGTGTCCGATACAGCCTTAAGGCGACACCTAGTGGTGTCTCAAACTTACTGCAAAAGGCCAGTAAAGACTCTCTTTTTTTTATAGGTGCTCGAGCAGGTGAATTATTCTTTGCCTCCAATGCGGAAAATATAACACTGTTCTGCTTCAGACCTACCTGTGTCATTTAGCCGTATCCTCCATTCAGTTCCATGGCTCAATGTAACAGAGCAGGTGGTATATATCTCTTACAAGAACCACTGAAGCCCCCAGAGTCCAATTACCAGGACGCTGTTCTCTATACCAATGGAAACCAGAACAGGAGGGCATAAGGCGTTTAAAATCATCTCACAGCCCTCTGGGGCTACATCCCCTGGAGCCGTTCTGGAACCTGACGCACAAGGAGATGAGGCGCTCATTAAATCACCCCTGAGTGTCTTGGGACTGGAGGGTCCCGCGACTGCGACCCCTGCATCATAGGAACAATTACACAACTTGTTAATTTGAGGATGTTGTTTGTTTATTTTTTTCTCATCATCAATGTTACAAATCGTATATTTTACAGACCTAGGCAGTAAAGAGAGCGCGGGATGCCCCAGACTGCTAACATTAGAGGATATGAATTGATTTTTTACCACATTCGATTGGATCTTGATGCACCGGCATAGCATAGGCCACAGCAGCTCCCTTAGTGCAGCAGTGGCATCCTAGAGCTCCAGGGGCCCCCCTTAGCACAGTACCCTGGCCTGAGAGCTCTTGAATGAGTCCGGAGTGTGCTCCATTTACTTTGCAGGGGGGCGGGGGGGGGGGCGTCAAGTTTAATTATGCCTCTGCTTTAGCAGTATAAAGTAGCTGCATTGATGTGATGGTTCTGACTTAACATGCTTGACTAAACTAACTTATCAGTAAACCAATACATCACAATTTCTACCCTCCACCCAAAAGTAGCCTTCTAATTGTCTCTGAATCTTTTTCTTTCTTCCTACCTGCCTCCTTAGAAATAGCATAACAGGATGGATTCCTAACTCTCTCAAAACCCATTTTACTCTCTGGTCGAAACTGCACATCCACTCTCAACCCACATACTTGTCTTCCATCACCCACTTGCCCTGCTCAGTTTCATTTGCTGTCCAGGATCTACTGGTTTGGTTTTTCTTCTGTACGTACCAGTTTCCACTTGCCTACCACTCAGCCCCTTAAAACCCTGCAGGTTAGAACTGGAAACCAGATTTCACCTTCTTTTACATACCTGGCTTACTGATTTTTCCCTACACCTACCGACCTTCATTCTCTTCCATCTCAGAACCTCAAAGCCTCTGCGCCCAGCTAGTCTGTCTACACTGGAAGCGAGCCCCTCTATACTGTCCCCTCCTTATTTGAAGATACCAAAACTGTAGTGCAACTCCTCTGTCTGCCAACTGACCACACCTGCTGCATTAATTCACATTAAAATCCGCAGTAAACACGACACACCAAAACCTTCTACAGAATTTCACGCTTCTGGTAATGCACAACTGAACTTGTAGCCAACCGACAAAACAGAATTTAGTTTTCCAACTGTTAAAAGAACACGGAGTTCCTTTGATAACTCTAACCAATACTCTACCCCTTCTGGATGTTGGCCCATTGGACCAAACCGTAATGGCCGACTGCCCACTTAAATACCTCAAGCAAGGCTGCCTTTCTTCTACAAGCTTGGTTAATCGCAAACTGTGGTGCATACATCAAGAGTGTGAAAAAGACATTTTATATGCAGGGCAACTAGAGTTATACGATTGTGCTGCTACTGCATTTTTTACAGAATTGTAGAATTGCCACATTTACCAGATAATCCATCTGCTGCATTATCTGCCGATTTTAACAAATAAATAGTTCTAGCTGAAACGAATAAAAAGTTACTAAAAACCAAGCGACACGTTTTCCCAGGCAATAGATGGGCCTCTTTGCAAAGGATGACTGTTTACCTTTCTGTTGCTTGTTTATATATTTTGGGTGTTAAATTGGTAACGCAAACACAAGGAGATGATGGACGGAGCGCTGAAACTTTTCAGACCCTCAACCCAGTCACAGTTCTGGGTTGAATCCATCATCATTCTTTAGCTCACTCCACCACCTCAGTTCAGACCCAGCTATATGCAAATCAGTCTTGACCCTGTGCTTCATGGGAACAGTCCAGCCCGAACTGCCAATACAGGTCTTCCCTGAACCGGAAACAATTGGTGTGAGGTGCAACCAATGCCCGCACAGTGTTAAGAAGTGTAAAAATGACAAAATAATGAAGTAATACTATCACAAAATATGCTGCATTATGTTGCATAATTCACATTTTCTTGCTGCATAATTTACTCAACCCTGCCACATAATTTGGCCCTCTGCTGCAACGTGAGTCCAGTAGACCTGCTTTTATGTGACAGATCTGATCTCACACAAATTGCTATATCTGGCTAAATACCTTAACAAGAAAACTCATAAAAGGAAATTCATAAACTCATTGACACCCCTAATATATCACTTGCCAGGGTCTCTCAACTCTCGGTGCCCGTTCGGTCACCATAAATGTAACCTCCCAACCATCCACACTCCCCAAACCCTTAATACTCTTGACCATTTTGGCTTCCCTTTAGTCTTAGATGACCTTCGTGCATTTCTACTGTTACTCAAAAATATCCACTTGTACGTGGACCTCACCCAGCTAATCTTTGGTCTTGCAAACCCTGCTGTGCCATACGGAGAGTCTGAGGATCATACAATGTTAGCCAATGCATGACCCTTCTTTCAACTTCAACAAAGAGCTTTGCAGTCACTTCCTCAATACATGCAGTTAACAACAAATATTCCTGTTGAGACAGTTTGTGGTGCAAACAAGGGCATCCAAAACCATTCCTCTTGTTAATTACCTCCTTCCACCACTGCCCTTATTTCTTATATCAGTTACATCCCCCCACATTTTAGCTGACAGACGTGTGTTGCATTCATCATTGTTTTTCCTTTGGCAGGAGTCTGAAGAGTCAGCATGCACATTTGCATCAGATCTCAATGCTAATAATTTGAATTTGTCATTTACCAGCAACATAAGTAAAGAACCCATGCACTTTCTTGATTTAGAAGTTTTTGTAGAAAATGAAGAAATACACTCTTGAATATACAGGAAGCCAACCTCGGGTAATTTGTGGTTCTCAAAAATCCGGACCCTGGTGTTTTCCCGATAAACGAGGTCCAATACCCGTGTCACAAAACCTCAACGTACCATGACGATTTTGGTGTCTATGAACCGATAATGATTAGGACATCATTCCTATGTATTTTCGTCACAATCGAGGGTTGCCAACACCCCAAAATCGTAGTTTCCGTCCCCATCCCTTAAACTCCATTTTGTGAACGGCATCCATCTTGCATCTTGCCCTCATGATAAGTCAATTAAAGGTCGAGCTTGATCAAGAGGGACACGTTCACCTTTTCGTGACTTCCCCCTGACCTGTCCCAACTGACTCCATTGCCTTCGGCCAAACCTGTTTGGGCAGCTCCTCGCCCAGTGGCCGAATACGATAGCATCAACACATAACATTCCACAAACCATTCACGACATACAGACCATGCTTTCTGCAAACATGCACCTGTCCACATTCCTTGTTTATGGCCAGTTTTATGACTGGGTTGTACCTTTCTTTATTAAGGTTTCATCGATATCTGATGGGAGTTCCAGGCCTAACTGGGTAATCTATCAACAAACTGGACATCTAAAATATGGGCTTGCTTACATGACTCTGCTCTTTGTATTATTGTAGAAATATGTGTATAGCCATATCATAAACTCAGGAATTCTTGCTTGCAGCTATTATTTTTGTATATAAGGAGACGGCTGGTTCTGTAAAAACGAACAGTCTCCCAAGAACCTACTCTCCGTGTGGTGTACTTCTGGGACACGTGTTACTTGGTAGCTACCAATAAACCTTGATCTTTGACGGTAACTAGAAGACTCCGTGTTTCTGTGGTCCGGAACAAGGGAGAACTCAGAGGTCTTCGGGTGTTATCCCCTGGCACCACAGGGTTCCTAAAAACCCGGCACCTCAGTTGGCGCCCAACTCGGGGCGATATCAAGCAGTGACGGTCCAAGCCAGATGTTCGTGAGGAGCTTCGTGTGAAAATTCCGGAGGACGGCCAGCCACTTCAGCGACCCCTGTATGTCGACGTGGTTCCGAAGGTCTTTGCTGCGAGGTTCCCCGCGTCCCGACGGCTACGAAGGACTGCTGCCCTGACTATCGCCTTGTTTTGGACCCAGTGATCCTTGGTAGAGCGAAACGATAGACGAGTCTTCTAGCGACGTCACAGATCTTCAAATACTTCAGTTAAGTATAAGTGGAGCGTCTCCCAGTCCTTAGTTTGTCCTTAGTTTTTGGTATCCTTGAGATACGCTTTGATTTGGTACTTGCAAGCCCCAAAGCCGAAGGACTCGTGTATTCACGAGAAATATCGTAACAGATAATCCTTTGAAGTTTGAAGCTAGACTAGTGAGCGAAGATGCCTGGTTTTAGCAGACTTGGAAACTTGTTTTGTCTTGGTTGTAGTAAGGACTCCCGATTAGAGGAATCTTGTCCGGTTCCTCCAATTGGAACTCCAACGTATGAGCTCTATGTAAAGCACGGCGTAGGTCCTATAACATATAACGAAGTATGGATAAAATACACCCGCAAGGATGGTGTTTTAAAATGGCCCCAATATGGTAGTTTCGACTCAGAAGTTTTAGATAACCTAGAGGTCAAACTATTCAAGAAGAAAGCCCGACCGGCGATGTTTGACTCTTTCCGCTTATGGCGTAAAGAGGCCAAACAGAAGGAAATTAAATTAGAAAAGAAGAATAAGAGGGAAAGAGGTATTTCAGTAATGCAAGCCGCGATAAAATTTAAAGACAACGAAGAGGATCAAATAAGTGAGCAGTTGCACAGGCAACGTAAAATGGCAATAGATAAATGCTATCCCGTTTTGCCATCTCTTCAGCGAGAGACAGTAAAAGAGCGTGAGAAAGATCCATTAATGGCTCATTTGCTAAGTTCGCCACCACCCTATGCACAAAATGCCACAGCACCTCCGCAACCTTTAGTTGCGCCTCTGGTAGCTGTTATACAGGCTCCTTTACCGCACTCACCAGCTACTCTTCAGCTGGCTCCTGTTTCTCTGGCGCAGCCTCCTCAAGGCTCACCGATCACATCTACTTCTCCTACTGTTCCTTCTAAAATTTCGTCTAGCACATCTTCTAGTCTCTCTGATACTCGTTCTACGAACATTTCTGTTTCTACTTTGCGTGACTCTGTTCTACCGCCAGTTAATCCCCCACTTTCACCTTCCGTCTGGCATAAAATGGCCAGCATTGTTACTAACTTTCCTTCACCACTTTTTCGGTCGCCTAAAACGACCCCTAACACGGAACGAAGACAATTACGAAGCCAAATGCCCGATTATCAGGAAAGGGAATTATTGAATAAGTTAGCACGAAATTGGGCTATGGACACAGCAAGATATGATGTAGAGTCTGTCATGAACATTTTCCGTCAATGGGATGAACCAACGCAAAGATACGTCTTTGAGCAGATGTGTGTTTTCCTGTGTGAGGATTTGGTAGATAATGGTCAGAAGACCAACGAGCAAGAGTTGTGTAGTGTACGATTTAAATTTGGGGAGGGTATGATAGTTGGTCCCGACGTTGAAAAAGCAGTTGAGATATTATTATCACATAGACGTACGGGTGGTAATTCTGGTTCATCCTCTGACAGTGGTACATCCAACAGGAAAAGAGCGAGACAGTACCCCATGAGAGAGGTTCCTCCGGTCTGGAGGGAAGGTGACGCAACTGCAGTTCCACCGGTTCTGCCTCATTTCCAGCGTGTATGGGTACATGTCCCCTGGAAAAGATCCGAAGTTTTAGCACTCAAGCAGACACTACCCGATCCCCGTAAAAACCCGACTGGGTATTATAAGGAGTTGTCCCAAACTGCCAGCTCATGTATAATGAATTTAGCGGATATAAACATGTTGTTTGGGAACGTTGTTCCACATCCTTTATGGAGTAAGATACGTCATACAGATCATGACCAAGAATTAGGTGACTCGTGGGCGAACATTGCGACTACAGATGCTAGACAAGTCGGTGGTTTCAAGCCTGAGCCGTTGATAGCTGAACTTCCCGGTAGAATTATTGCGTACATGAAGACAATTATGCCTGAAGTACGCGTAAACTGGGACAAGCTATCCGCGTGCAAGCAGAAGAAAGACGAGAATGTGTCTGACTTTTTCACGAGATTTGAGGAAACTTTCACTGACCATAGTGGTCAGGATATGGCTACCGAGGGTGGACAAAGATTGTTTGTAGACAAGTTTGTACACAACCTGCTTCCCGAACTGTGTGCTAAACTAAAAGATTCAGAGAGTGCTTGGGCTGTCTCTACGTCAGCGCAGATTCTAGCAACAGCTCAGTACTACGAAAACAGGCGCAAAGACGAGCTAGACAAGGCAGACAAAAAGACGAAAGATTTAAAAACTAAAGTTCTTCTCCAACAGGCCTATCCGCCTCGTATGGCTAGCCAGCCCAATTATCAACAGAATAAGCAGTATTCTAGAGACGCGCAAGGAAACGAGTCTTCCCACCAGCGTGTTCCGTATGGCCCGAATCAATGTGCGTATTGCAAAGAAGAGGGTCATTTTAGGAATAATTGTCCGGCTCTTGCGCGACGCTTAAACGGTGTTTCAGGTGTAAGAGGGAGAGGTGTTCAACATGCCCCCAGAGGTAGGGGCCGTGGAAATTTCTCCCAAAACACAGTTTCTTTTCCGCCTCAGAATTCCATGAATAGCTTTGACCAACAGAATAACGCATCGTCTAGGTCAGCTCAGTACTATGCTGACAACTATTACACCGAACACGACAATGAGGGTAACGATCGCTAGGACAGCCATGGACAAAGAGAGGGAGTTGTTTCAGTTCCAGTAGACCAGGATGGACCTTATGTCGAGGTAATTACCTCAGGAGTGTCAGAGCCATTTCTGCTGGATACTGGTGCTACAAAAAGTTCTATTATGCACTCAAAACTTCCTGGCGCACCTTTGTCTGGCGAAATGAATGTCTCAGTAGGCTTCTCTGGCGCCCCTGTTAGAAACCCGATCTCTAGTCCTATATCGCTTTCTGTTGGCCCCTGTGAATTGGAAGCACCCCTCATTCTTACAACAGGTTGCGGTGAAAATTTGTTAAGATTAGATTTGCTAAAAAGGTTGTATGCAACTTTGTACTGTTCTCCCGAGGGAGTACAACTTACCTTAGGGAAAAAAGTCATTTCTCCAATGTATTTGTCGAAAGAAGGTATTCTAACCGAATTGTCATCACTTCCTGATATACTATGGGCTAATGGTTCCAATGACGTAGGTCGTTTGGAGATAACACCGTATGTCATAACTTTGAAAGCCAACGTTGGATTGCCACGTATTCCCCAATACAAAATATCTAACGAATGCGAGAAGGCGTTGTTAACGATCATTTATGATTTGATCGATAAAGATGTTATTGAAGAAACAACAGGGAACGTTTGTAACAGTCCAGGTTTACCGGTCTTAAAACGTACCGATCCTTCACAGCCCCCTGTGTATAGGTTTGTGATTGACCTCAGAGAGGTAAATAAGGTAGTTATCCCACAGTTTCCAGTTGTCCCCGACATTACTGCTTTATTGACAATGGTTCCAGCTTCAGCAGACTGGTTCTCAGTGATTGACCTGAAGAACGCTTTCTTCAGCATCCCGAACGCCGAAGAGAGTAGAGACCTTTTCGGCTTCAATTTAGAAGGACGAAGCTTCCGCTTCAAATGCGCTCCTCAAGGCTACTGCGAAAGCCCATCTATATTCAGTCAGGCACTGAAAACACAACTAGACACAATTGTGCTGCCAGATGGGTCAACTTTGATCCAGTACGTAGACGATCTACTGATCGCCGCAGACACTGAGGAGATTTGCAAACAAGCCATGTTGTTATTATTGCATCACTTATGTGACATGAAGCACAAAGTCTCCCTTCCAAAGCTGCAATTTTGCCGACAAGAAGTAACCTACCTAGGTCACGTCTTATCGAAGGAGGGAAGGAGACTGACACCAGAAAGAATACAGGCAATTACAGAACTAAGTGCCCCAAGGACACAGAGAGAAGTTCGAGCCTTCTTGGGCATTACATCGTACTGTAGACAATGGATACCGAATTTCTCACTACTAGCTAAACCCTTGCTGGCACTACTCCGCAAAGACACGCCTAATCCTATGCCTTGGTCTGAAGATTGTCAGACGAGTTTCCACGAGTTGCGTGATGCATTGTGTTCGGCCCCTGTGTTGGGAAACCCCAACTACAGTAAGCCTTTTACATTGTATGTCCACGAAAAGGAAGGTTGTGCATTATCAGTCTTAACGCAACACTTTGGGGACAAACAGCGCCCATGCGCGTATTTTTCGGCAACTCTGGATCCAGTGGCTAAGGCACTACCAAGTTGTCTAAGAGCAACCGCCGCAGCAGCTGTCTGCATTCGACAGTCTGCTGGATTAGTCATGAATAACACTCTGATCGTTATGGTTCCGCATGCAGTTGACATTTTACTAAATAGGACCAAGACACAACATCTTACTAGCGCTCGACTATCCAGTTACGAACTTACCCTGCTAGCAAGTCACATCCACATAAAGAGGTGTGATACACTCAACCCCGCTACGTTATTACCCATCCCGACAGAGACAGACAAGATTGACAAACATGACTGCTGTTTCAGGACAGAAGAAGAGACAAAAGGGAGAGTAGATTTACAGGACACTCCCCTTCCCGAATGCAATGATACTTTATGGGTTGATGGTTCATGTTTCAAGTTGCCGAATGGTGATACGACCACAGCATATGCCGTAACGACATTACACACCATTGTAGAGACTGCACGCATTTCCCACAATTCTGCACAAGCTGCAGAGTTGATTGCGCTTACTAGAGCATGTGTGTTGGCAAAAGGAAAGCGAGTGAATGTGTACACTGACAGCCAATATGCCTTTGGTGTGGCTCCCAGTTTTGGGAGATTATGGCGTGAACGTGGGTTCCTTACGTCCCATGGTGCAAAGATACAACATGGCCAGCTAGTTAATGAGCTCCTTGAGTCACTCACCTTGCCCCTACAAGTCGCCATTATAAAATGCAGTGCACACATAAAGATTGAGGATGATGTTGGCCGCGGGAATGCATTTGCAGATGAGGTTGCGAAAGAAACTGTAAGGAACACAATGAGTCGGATGTATGTTATGGGTCCCGCTAGATGGACTACTGATGTGGGAATGTGTGAGGACACCATTGAAAGCGTAAAATCGATACAAGCCGAGGCCACTGAGAACGAGGTGAATGAATGGAGAGAAAGCACAGGTAGATTGGATGCGAATGGTTGTTGGGTCGAACTATCAGAACACCAGCGATGGCTATTACCTAATGCATACGTACTTGCAGTAGTAACGATGGCTCACGGAATTGCGCACATCAGTTCGAAAGGAATCTGTAACCTATTGGCCCCAGTATGGCAGAATAGCAATATCCCAAAATATGCAAAGAACGTGGTTAAAAAGTGTATGGTGTGTTTGAAGTACAATCCCGGTAGGGGAACCCCAACTCCAGCTGGTCATTTCGCGCCTCCAACGTACCCGTTCGAGGTTTTACAGCTCGACTTCATCCACATGGAGAGGTGCAACAACCTAAAGTACGTGCTCGTTGTTGTCTGCGCCTTTTCAAGGTGGGTGGAAGCGTACCCCCTTAAGGACAATACCGCTTTATCAACTGCCAAAGCACTCGTCAAAGAGTTCTTCCCGAGGTTCGGTATGCCTAGAATTGTCTGGAGTGATAACGGAAGTGAATTCGTAGGATGCGTGATGAAGAGAGTGTGTGAGTGTTTAGGCATCCACCAAAAATTCCACGCTGCAAATCACCCCCAATCAGCTGGATTAGTAGAGTGCTACAATGGCACTCTAAAACTCAAACTAGCCAAGATCCAAGCCAGTACAGGTCTTAAATGGCCTGACGCACTGCCGCTAGCGCTTTTGTCAACCAGGATGACTGTCCACTCCAGATTAGGACTTAGCCCCCATGAGATCGTGTTTGGCCGCCCAGCCAACGTCTGGGGCGTGCCAAGACCCAAGAAACTAAGTGAGATAGAACACCCCGTACTACTTGACTATTTGTGCGAATTGACAACTAAATTGCGTGTTTTACACCCACAGGTTCACAGTTCCTCTCCACCAGCCTCTGACGATCCAGGTCACCTCATCGAGCCCGGTTCGTGGATTTTGGTGCGGAATTTCCAGCGCACCAACAACGGACAGCCGAGGTGGACCGGACCGCACCTAGTGCTGCTTTCAACGAGATCTGCTGTTCAGGTGGAAGGCAAGAAGAACTGGGTACATGGGACCCACTGCAAACGGGTCCCTCTACCCCTTCCATACGACCGGTGGGTCAACAAAGGACTTGCCGACTCTGAGACAGAATCCGTACCTCGCTTCATCCCTTTCAGCGATGCACGTTTGAAAGAAACTAGTACCGAAAAGGAGAGTGATCATATTTTACAAGGACTTGTGTCGCCGTCTATGCAATTGGACACTACCGAACCTGAGATGCTGTTTGAAGACCACACCAGACCTGGGAAACAACGATACGACCTGCGGTCTAAACAAAGAGACTAATAAACGATTGACCTAAATGTGATTTCCCTTTTCCCCTAAGAACTATTTTTTTTGACTTTTCAGCTCTCTCGTCCCAAGGGGAACTAGCTCATTTTTGATTTTTCGAACCGCCATCCGGTTCTGCTGCTAGGGTCGCGGTTGAAGTCTGGGGAGTGCAACTGGGAAGTTCTAGGTCCACGGTTCTGATTGGTCCACGGGAGTTACCCCGGACTGAGCAGAGCGCGCTCCCTGGGAGAATCAATCAACCACCGCGGGCAGCAACTAGAGGATGGAGTTTCCAAGGGTAGAGAGACCTATCAGATTCACGAACTTTGAAAAACAGTTATGCACAATACTGTCCAAAAGAAGATTCCCGATACTATGTGTTTTAATGTTATGTAGCATACTTGTGTTTTTTACTGGTTATACTCTATTCGTATTTAAAGTTACCTTTTCGAATGACACCCAGCCACCATCTCCTCCCACTATTTCTCCACACTACTTTCACCCTCTACCTGAACACGAGTCTGCCCGAAGACTCGAATTTGTAAACAATTCTTTCATTCAGCTCCTACACCAACACTAGTCCGTAATGAACACATCAAACTGTTGGATATGCGGACTCATGCCACACACAACCGATAAGGGAGTCCCATACTTCATTTTGCCATTCAGCTACTATGGTTCTCTGTGGGCTTTCCAGACCATGTTCCTATTCGCCCTAGAACCATACCCGACCTGTTCCACTACGAGCGATTCCAATAACAAGGCACTAATTGCAGGGATAAGAAATATGAGTAGGGATATCGACACATATCTGACAATGCCCAAAGATGAACTCAGTCCCTACACCCGTTGGAACGTGACTAAACATGGGGTTTACCTGGTCAAGAGCCAGGCAGCAAAGAAATCCCGCCCAGTTTGGATAGTGCCCCACCGAGGTCACTTATGCTTACAGGGTATTGGTAGGGACCCCACAGCACAGTTAGGAAAGAGCATTTGCACGGAAACATATGTATTTGCTTCCCGAACTTCCCCTATACTTTTGGCAGCCAAAGGCACGTATTTCGTTTGCCATGACCAAGCCTACACGTGGTTGCCCCCTGATTTCTCAGGTACATGTTTTATCTCATTTCTGCTGCCTCCCACCTACACGGCCAGAGCAGATTACCATCGGACAAGGACAGCTAGGGGTGTCGTGAGTAAAGACGACACCGCGGGTCAGGAATTCGCTGACTTCGCAAAGGGTTTTCTGCCATTTTGGGGGCCTATGGTGAACAGCAGGAATATTCGACAGTTAGCGAGGATAGTTGAATCCGCCGTGACTAAGACGGCCGGAGCACTTGGCAATCTGACAACCGAGCTTCAGTCGGATCGACTTATGACCCTTCAGAACCGAATTGCCTTAGACATCATACTCGCCGATCGTGGTGGTGTGTGTAGAGTCATCCAATCCAGTTGTTGCATATTCATCCCTGATAACGCACCGACAGTATACCAGGCCATCTCCAAACTACACGAAATATCTGGTTCCCTTCACGTTGAGAAAGGGGATTGGTCCCTGCTGGGGTGGTTCTGGGAGCTGATCACTGCCTGGGGATGGAAAATTTTGATCTTCATTGGGATGACCTTGGCACTTCTGTTCATGTTCTGCCTATGTATACAGTGTGCTCCTGCACTATGTGGCCTCTGTGCTACCTCGTGTGTACGGAAGCCTGTGTCACAGGACGAGCTGAGTAACAGAATGATGCTACAGCAACATCTCCACGAATTTCTTCATACCGATTTGGACTCAGATTAGCATGAGTTATTGCCTTATATGAGGGCAAAAGGAGGGTCTGTGGTTCTCAAAAATCCGGACCCTGGTGTTTTCCCGATATCGAGGTCCAATACCCGTGTCACAAAACCTCAACGTACCATGACGATTTTGGTGTCTATGAACCGATAATGATTAGGACATCATTCCTATGTATTTTCGTCACAATCGAGGGTTGCCAACACCCCAAAATCGTAGTTTCCGTCCCCATCCCTTAAACTCCATTTTGTGAACGGCATCCATCTTGCATCTTGCCCTCATGATAAGTCAATTAAAGGTCGAGCTTGATCAAGAGGGACACGTCCACCTTTTCGTGACTTCCCCCTGACCTGTCCCAACTGACTCCATTGCCTTCGGCCAAACCTGTTTGGGCAGCTCCTCGCCCAGTGGCCGAATACGATAGCATCAACACATAACATTCCACAAACCATTCACGACATACAGACCATGCTTTCTGCAAACATGCACCTGTCCACATTCCTTGTTTATGGCCAGTTTTATGACTGGGTTGTACCTTTCTTTATTAAGGTTTCATCGATATCTGATGGGAGTTCCAGGCCTAACTGGGTAATCTATCAACAAACTGGACATCTAAAATATGGGCTTGCTTACATGACTCTGCTCTTTGTATTATTGTAGAAATATGTGTACAGCCATATCATAAACTCAGGAATTCTTGCTTGCAGCTATTATTTTTGTATATAAGGAGACGGCTGGTTCTGTAAAAACGAACAGTCTCCAAAGAACCTACTCTCCGTGTGGTGTACTTCTGGGACACGTGTTACTTGGTAGCTACCAATAAACCTTGATCTTTGACGGTAACTAGAAGACTCCGTGTTTCTGTAGTCCGGAACAAGGGAGAACTCAGAGGTCTTCGGGTGTTATCCCCTGGCACCACCGGGTTCCTAAAAACCCGGCACCTCAAATTCCATCTTGCATGCGAGCAGCTTCCATCCCACCAAACTCAAAGAAAGTATTCCGTATGCTGAGTGCCTTCGAATGAAGCGTAACTGAAGCACTGTAGAGAGTCTAAAACTAGCTACCAACGATCTAGTCTCAAGGCTTGAGTCTCGAGGGTACAGCTCTGAAATACTAAGAACAGCGCAGGACGAAGTTTCACGTCTGAAGAGAAGAGACTTACTATTTAGTCAATCCAATAGTATGAGGAGGAAAACTACTGTATCAGAAGGAAGCCCTAGACTTATCACGGGCTACAATACATACCACACCAATCTCCGTAAGATCCTTTATAAAAATTGGCATTTTAGCAGAAGTGATCCAGTCATTGGCTCTAACATTGCCCGAGTCCCTCCTATAGCCTTCAAAAGAGCTAAATCATTGCGAAATTAATTTGTGCCCAACTCACCTAGAATCAAAAAGGGCAACGATTGGCTGAAGTCACATAGGGGCTTCCAAAAGTATCTTAAATGCAAAGTCTGCAGACACAGGTCAACACCAAGATTGTCTTAACACCTTTCAGACAGACACCCTTTGAAATTCGTGGAAGCTACACTTGTAAAAGTGACTTTGCAGTCTACATCCTACAGTGTACCTGCACCAGAAAATACGTGGGTAGCACTATACACCCTGTACATGTAAGAATTCTCCAACATCTTAGGGCAATCACCAATGACGATCCAAATTATCCTGTGGCTAGATATATCAATCAGTGCCATGGAGGTAATGCAAAAGACCTCTCCTACTTTGTGACTAACACCGTCCCAAATAACCCAAGGGGAGGGAACAGACAGCTAGCGCTTCAGAATCTAGGTATATCCCCCTAATGAACTCCAAAATTCAGTTTGGGATGAATGCTGATGAAGCACTTTCGGTACACGTGTATTTTTCTCACTTAATTATAGTCACTTGGGCACCTAGCATTATGTTATTATGTGAATTCCTTAGTTTCTCCTTTTTAGCAGGCTACCTGTACTCACTCCTTGTCATTACACAAGTGAATCAATGCCCACTTGGACTGTATTCCCGTCTCTCTCCTCGACGCTGTAGAAAGCCAACTGTGGCTAGCTAACCAAGCAACACACCATAATTGTGTGGGTCCTTAGTACCAATCGGCTAACCTCAGCCCCAATACTACATTAGCAGTGAAATTCCTTGGTTCAGGTAACTTGTGATTTAAGACAGTCTATCAATTGATGTAATGCGCCGTGCCATAACTTGCACACACACTCCTTTATGACGCTCTGAGAGATTTACTGAATTTAAGTCTTTCTTCTCATCTATTTTATAGAGCCACACAATAAGTTTCATTTATTGTTTTTGTAAAATCATTTGTGTATATATAGATTTGTTCTATAACAGTATTATAATTTACAATTCATTGTATTGTTTTACATGCATGTGTCTTGCTTCATACAACAGGCCAATTTCTCTGGTTTTATATGAGTCAAATGTTCACCTAACTATAACGTCCCTGAAACCTAAGTTTTTTTTGTGAATTTCTAAGGTTTTTTAAATTCTAATTCCTAACTATAATGTCTGTAAAACCTATGTTTTTTCAGTGAATTTCAAAGGTTTTTTAAATGTTAATTTCATATTTTAATGCTTATAAATATATTTTCTATTATATTTTTAAATATTTTGGAACTCTATTATACTTCTTTTTTTTATTTAAAAAATTATGTAATGTTTTATATCGTCCCCCAAAAATATGTATCTCTTTTTTGTTTTTTTGAGAAAGCTGCACTCCCATACAGGTAGCGTACCAAGCTCCATCACCACTCGAATCAGATCCACCATATTGCTAAACTCATAAATGATGCGCATTTCGTATCCGCCGGGTTCGTGCCACTGCGTCCCGCATAACATCATATGCGCATGAAGTTGCCTCAGCTGCAACTTTGGTATCTGACGGGAATGCGGTACCAAGCCACGCGTTACGTCATGTACGTATGGAGTCGCGTCCGATGCGCGTTGCGTATGCAACATGTGCACGCCGCCAGACCCTGTGATACGTCATAGGCATATTGTATCGCGCCGGGTACGTTATTCCCTCTTTTTTTGTCTCAAAAGTATATCTAAATAACGTTAAACAGTATATGAGAGCAAGCGATAATCTTAAATATTTTAAACATTTATATATTTCTAACTGTAATAAACGTATATTAGGATAAATATATTTTCTCAAAATCGCATCGGGTGTGGCCTCCTTGCAGCTCGGTGCACGATTGACATGTGACCTTAAAAATTTTTGGGGGGATTGCTTCATAAGATTTCCAATTGTAACAGTTGGACGACCCCAACCATTTTCGTCATTCTCTCTACAGCGTTTGATGAGAGACACCTCTTCTGCTTAAAGAGCTTTTTTGAAAAGTTTTTTGCTACATATACACATATCTTATACTACACACAACATGCAACGATCATCTTGATCAATATTCATGGTCTGTACATTAGCCTTCCACATGTGATGGCCATGCATCTCAAATGTTACATCAAAAAAGAAATGTGTGTTACACGATGCCCCTGGTGTGTGTGTGTGTGTGTGTGTGTGCACATTATTGTGCTGCCTTGCGGCTTGGGTATTGGTGGCTCTAAGAAGTATCATCAGCCACGGACAGAGTGCACATCCTAGATCACATGTGACAAAAAGTAAACAGTAACGTGTAGATTTGTATTGCTGTACGCTCTGTTGTCAGTCTTTACCAATATAGTAGTGTGTTATATGTGAGACTTTCAGATTCACGTTTGACATACATTGCTTGAGGGTAATGAGCCTTATCACTATGTATGATGTAGCATCACTGCTGGTCATCCCTCCATCTGAGCACATTCACATGTGTACGCTTCGCAATAGCAACACTTTCAATAATACCACACACCATTTACATGCGTGTCTGCGCAAATCCACAACCTTGACAACGACATGTGATGTTCGCCATTCAATTTTTTCGAAAAACATCTCATTAGTGATAGTTGCCGCCCTCCCGATACATGCTAAATTAATGTAAATTGCGCTTTCTGCGACATCAAAACTGCAAAAAAAATTGTGCTGACCCAAGAAATGGAGCTAGATCTGGGGGGCATGGAATACATTCAGGGGCAATATCTGTGAACCACCGCAGGACCAGTCAAGTCAAGTCAAGTCAATAAATTTATATAGCGCGCTACATACCCAGAGGGTCTCAAGGCGCTTGTAGAGGGGTGGGGACTTACTTGTCAAATATCCACGTTTTAAGTTGCTTTCTGAATGCTAGGTGGTTCTGAGTAAGGCGAAGGTGAGTGGGAAGTGAGTTCCAGGTTTTAGCTGCCAGGTAGGAGAAGGATCTACCTCCCATGGTGGTTTTGTTGATGCGAGGTACAGTGGCAAGGGCCTGGTTGGAGGATCGTAGCTGGCGGGAGGGGGTGTAGAAGGACAGTCGTGTGTTGAGGCATTCGGGTCCAATTTCGTAGAGTGCTTTGTGTGCGTGGGTTAGGAGCCGGAAAGTAATCCTCTTATTGACGGGGAGCCAGTGGAGGCTTTTCAGGTGACCAGAGATGTGTTCTTTACGCGGGATGTCTAATATGAGCCTGGCTGAAGCGTTCTGGATGCGTTGGAGTTTTTTCTGGAGTTTTGCGGTGGTACCGGCATAGAGGGTGTTTCCGTAGTCCAGTCGGCTCGTGACCAGAGCGTGGGTGACTGTTTTTCTAGTTTCGGTGGGGATCCAGCTAAATGTTTTTTTGAGCATGCGAAGAATGTTGAAGCAAGATGAAGAAACGGCGTTGACTTGTCTGTTCATCGAGAGTGAGGAATCCAGGATGACGCCCAGGTTCCGTGCGTGGTCCGTCGGGATGGGTGCTTTTCCAAGGGCCTCAGGCCACCAAGAGTCATCCCAGGCGGAGGGGGAGGTGCCTAGGCTGAGGACTTCTGTTTTGTCTGAGTTCAGTTTCAGACGGCTGTGCTTCATCCATTCGGCTACTTCTTTCATTCCTTCATGCAGGTTGGTTTTGGCAGTGTTGGGGTCTCTGGTGAGTGATAGGATCAGTTGAGTGTCGTCGGCGTAGGAGATGATGTTGAGGTTGTGTTGGCGTGCGATGACCGCGAGGGGGCTCATGTATACGTTGAAGAGGGTGGGGCTGAGTGAAGATCCTTGTGGTACGCCGCAGATGACTTCAGTGGCCTCTGACTTGAATGGTGGAAGGCGGACTCTCTGGGTTCTTCCAGTGAGGAACGAGGTGATCCATTCCAGTGCTTTTCCTTGGATTCCGACGTTTCTAAGGCGTTGTAAAAGGGTGCTATGACAGACCGTGTCGAAGGCTGCGGAGAGGTCAAGGAGGATGAGGGCGACTGTGTCTCCATTGTCCAGTAGAGTTCGAATGTCGTCTGTTGCTGCGATGAGGGCGGTTTCAGTGCTGTGCTTGGCTCGGAAGCCGGATTGAGAGGAGTCGAGGGATTTGTTGGTTTCGAGGAATGCGGCGAGCTGATTGTTGACCGCTTTCTCGATGACTTTGGCCGGGAATGGAAGGAGTGAGATAGGGCGGTAGTTTTTGAGTTCGGTGGGGTCAGCTGTGGGTTTCTTCAGGAGGGCGCTGAGTTCGGCATGTTTCCAGCTTTCCGGGAAGGTTGCGGAGTTGAGGGAGCAGTTGATGACGTCTCGAAGGTGTGGTGCTATGATGGAGTCTGCTTTGTTGAAGATGTGGTGAGGGCATGGGTCTGTGGGGGATCCTGAGTGGATGGAGTTCATCAGACGGATTGTGTCCTCAGTGGAGATAAGCTTCCAGTCATTGAGGATATTCAGGGGGGGTGGGGGTCCTGCAGGGGGTTGGGTGGGTTGGTCTTTGGGTCGGTTGTCGAAGCTGTTGTGTATGTCTGCAATTTTGTTGTGGAAGAATGAGGCTAGGGAGTCGCAGAGGGCTTGAGAGGGGGTGATGTCGTTGGAGTTGGCTGAGGGGTTGGTAAATTCCTTGACGATGTTGAATAATTCCTTGTTGTTGTGGGCGTTGTTATCTAGTCGGTCCTTGAAAGCGGCTTTCTTGGCATTCCGGATCAGTTGGTGGTGTATGCGGGTGGCGTTTTTGAAGGCGTTCTTGGTGCTGGTGGTTGGGTCTTTTTTCCAGGCCTTCTCAAGGGAGCGACAGAGTTTCTTGGATTTCTTAAGATCATCGTTGAACCAGGAGGCCTTCTTGCTGCCTAGTTTGATTTGTCGTTTTTTCAGTGGTGCTAGGATGTTGGCGCTGTTGGATAACCATTGGGTGAGGTTGGTGGCTGCTTGGTCTGGGTTTGAGGAGTGGGCTGGGGGGTTTTGAAGAAGCGATGAGGAGATCTGGTCGATGGTGATTTTGTTCCAGTTTCTTTGCAGAGTGGGTTGGGGGTGGTTGTTGGATGTGGGCTTGTTGTAGGTAAAGTGAACGCAGCTGTGGTCAGTCCAAAGGAGAGCTGTGGTGTGGCTGAAGGAGACATGTTTGCTGGAGGTGAAGATAGGGTCGAGTGTGTGACCTGCGATGTGGGTGGGAGTAGTGACAAGTTGTTTAAGTCCGAGGTTGGCGAGGTTGTCCAAAAGGGTGGTGGTGTTGCGGTCGTTGTTCTTTTCAAGGTGAAAGTTGAGGTCTCCCAAAAGGATGTAATCCTCGGAGGGGAGCGCGTGTGGAGTGATGAAGTCCGTGATGTCTTCACTAAATTGTGCGCGGGGTCCTGGTGGCCTGTAAAGGAGGGTGCCTCTGAGTGTGGTCTTAGGGTCGGTGTGGATCTGGAAGTGAAGGTGTTCCGAGTTGGCGAGGTTGACGTCTGAGCTGGTTGAGATGCGGATGGATTTCTTATGGACTATAGCGATGCCTCCTCCTGTGTGGCCGGTGCGGTCCTTGCGAATGATCTTATAGCCTTCCGGGATGGCAATGGTGATGTCTGGTGCTGATGTGGCGTTCATCCATGTTTCTGTCAGGAAGGCGACGTCCGGAGAGATGGTGTGTAGTAGATTCCAGAGGTCAATGGCGTGCCTGTGGACCGAGCGGGTGTTGAGCAGGATGCATTGTAGGTGGTTGGGGTCGGATAGCTGTAGTGTGTTCGTGGGTGAGGAGTTGTTCTTGGTGCCGTCGAACTTGCAGGAGTAGCAGGAAAAGGGGCCATGGGTGTGTCCAGGGGCGGCTTGGACGCAGTTGGGGGAACGGCCGGGGTTGAGGGCTAGGAGGGTGGTGGCATCGTAAGTGATGCGGGAGGGGTGGACATTACGAGGACAAGGGGCTCTGGCGCTGGGCACGGTCCAGGCGCGGACGGGCGTAGACGGGCTTACCTTTGGCGCACCTTCGGCGTGACTGGGGCGCGGTCGCTGCGCGTGGACGCTGCGCGTTAGGTCATTGGTCATAAATGGTGAGTGGAGGGGGCAGAGCGTGGGAGGGTCAGCAGCTGGGAGGCGGTAGCAGGGAGGAGGGGCGGGCCAGGGAGCAGGTAAACAAAATGGAGGGTCAACGGGAGAGTAGGGCAGGGGCAGCAGATGCACCACGGCACCGGGGGCACGGACGAAGTCCCAGGGAGAAAATAGAGCCTCAGCAAGTGTCGCGCTTCAGAGTACAGTAGAGCGAGCTGCAAAACCTGGTGAGGTACTATGCCTAGAGTCACGTAACGAGGCAGCTCTGTGGGAATGCGTAAACACAATGAATGTCAAAGCGCAGCTGATTGCGTGTTGCACGAGCGCGATGTAAATGAGATAAATAAATGCGCGATGCAAATGAAATAAATAAATGCGGTTAGAGATCAGCGAACACAATGAATGCCAAAGCACAGCTGAATGCGTGCTACACGAGCGCGATGCAATTGAAATAAATAAAGAAATGCGCGATGCAAATTAAATAAATAAATGCGGTCAGAGCTCAGCAGTCAAGATACGATACCACCAGCAAGTTAAGGCACGAGTGGGAGCTGGGATCAGGGAGCGTGGTGGGAGCGACCGTGCTGGAGCAGGTCCAGGCGATCACAGCGCGTCAGAGGAGGAGGGGAGCCCTCTATTCGTGTGTGGGAGGGTCAGCAGCTGGGAGGCGGTAGCAGGGAGGAGGGGCGGGCCAGGGAGCAGGTAAACAAGATGGAGGGTCAACGGGAGAGTAGGGCAGGGGCAGCAGATGCACCACGGCACCGGGGGCACGGACGAAGTCCCAGGGAGAAAATAGAGCCTCAGCAAGTGTCGCGCTTCAGAGTACAGTAGAGCGAGCTGCAAAACCTGGTGAGGTACTATGCCTAGAGTCACGTAACGAGGCAGCTCTGTGGGAATGCGTAAACACAATGAATGTCAAAGCGCAGCTGATTGCGTGTTGCACGAGCGCGATGTAAATGAGATAAATAAATGCGCGATGCAAATGAAATAAATAAATGCTGTTAGAGATCAGCGAACACAATGAATGCCAAAGCACAGCTGAATGCGTGCTACACGAGCGCGATGCAATTGAAATAAATAAATAAATGCGCGATGCAAATTAAATAAATAAATGCGGTCAGAGCTCAGCAGTCAAGATACGATACCACCAGCAAGTTAAGGCACGAGTGGGAGCTGGGATCAGGGAGCGTGGTGGGAGCGACCGTGCTGGAGCAGGTCCAGGCGATCACAGCGCGTCAGAGGAGGAGGGGAGCCCTCTATTCGTGTGTGGGAGGGTCAGCAGCTGGGAGGCGGTAGCAGGGAGGAGGGGCGGGCCAGGGAGCAGGTAAACAAGATGGAGGGTCAACGGGAGAGTAGGGCAGGGGCAGCAGATGCACCACGGCACCGGGGGCACGGACGAAGTCCCAGGGAGAAAATAGAGCCTCAGCAAGTGTCGCGCTTCAGAGTACAGTAGAGCGAACTGCAAAACCTGGTGAGGTACTATGCCTAGAGTCACGTAACGAGGCAGCTCTGTGGGAATGCGTAAACACAATGAATGTCAAAGCGCAGCTGATTGCGTGTTGCACGAGCGCGATGTAAATGAGATAAATAAATGCGCGATGCAAATGAAATAAATAAATGCTGTTAGAGATCAGCGAACACAATGAATGCCAAAGCACAGCTGAATGCGTGCTACACGAGCGCGATGCAATTGAAATAAATAAATAAATGCGTGATGCAAATTAAATAAATAAATGCGGTCAGAGCTCAGCAGTCAAGATACGATACCACCAGCAAGTTAAGGCACGAGTGGGAGCTTGGATCAGGGAGCGTGGTGGGAGCGACCGTGCTGGAGCAGGTCCAGGCGATCACAGCGCGTCAGAGGAGGAGGGGAGCCCTCTATTCGTGTGTGGGAGGGTCAGCAGCTGGGAGGCAGTAGCAGGGAGGAGGGGCGGGCCAGGGAGCAGGTAAACAAGATGGAGGGTCAACGGGAGAGTAGGGCAGGGGCAGCAGATGCACCACGGCACCGGGGGCACGGACGAAGTCCCAGGGAGAAAATAGAGCCTCAGCAAGTGTCGCGCTTCAGAGTACAGTAGAGCGAGCTGCAAAACCTGGTGAGGTACTATGCCTAGAGTCACGTAACGAGGCAGCTCTGTGGGAATGCGTAAACACAATGAATGTCAAAGCGCAGCTGATTGCGTGTTGCACGAGCGCGATGTAAATGAGATAAATAAATGCGTGATGCAAATGAAATAAATAAATGCTGTTAGAGATCAGCGAACACAATGAATGCCAAAGCACAGCTGAATGCGTGCTACACGAGCGCGATGCAATTGAAATAAATAAATAAATGCGCGATGCAAATTAAATAAATAAATGCGGTCATAGCTCAGCAGTCAAGATACGATACCACCAGCAAGTTAAGGCACGAGTGGGAGCTGGGATCAGGGAGCGTGGTGGGAGCGACCGTGCTGGAGCAGGTCCAGGCGATCACAGCGCGTCAGAGGAGGAGGGGAGCCCTCTATTCGTGTGTGGGAGGGTCAGCAGCTGGGAGGCGGTAGCAGGGAGGAGGGGCGGGCCAGGGAGCAGGTAAACAAGATGGAGGGTCAACGGGAGAGTAGGGCAGGGGCAGCAGATGCACCACGGCACCGGGGGCACGGACGAAATCCCAGGGAGAAAATAGAGCCTCAGCAAGTGTCGCGCTTCAGAGTACAGTAGAGCAGAGCTGCAAAACCTGGTGAGGTACTATGCCTAGAGTCACGTAACGAGGCAGCTCTGTGGGAATGCGTAAACACAATGAATGTCAAAGCGCAGCTGATTGCGTGTTGCACGAGCGCGATGTAAATGAGATAAATAAATGCGCGATGCAAATGAAATAAATAAATGCTGTTAGAGATCAGCGAACACAATGAATGCCAAAGCACAGCTGAATGCGTGCTACACGAGAGCGATGCAATTGAAATAAATAAATAAATGCGCGATGCAAATTAAATAAATAAATGCGGTCAGAGCTCAGCAGTCAAGATACGATACCACCAGCAAGTTAACGAGTGGGGTAATGTCTATGACTTTGTTGTACTGTGTATTGCTGTAACAATGTACTGGGAATGTATACTGCTGGTTTTTAATACGTATGTGTATCATCCGGAAGAACTGTGCCTTGTTGAAGCGGATTACAATAAAAAGAGTTTTAAAAAAACTGCAAAAGAAACACACATAAGTGCACTTCTGGCCAGCCAGGAAGTGAACAACGCCCAGATCCCCGGAACAATTATTCACACCCCTACGCTGGCCTGGCGTACACAAGCAGCCCAGCCCACTTTAGGTACGTATAAATAGGATAACGACGACATCACATGTCCCAGTTCTTCCAGATTGCCTCAGGTAATATGGCCGCATCCACCTCGCATATCGCAATGCGCAATAAAAAAAAGGGATCCCTGAGGTGTACACCATCCTTGCAATCAACACTGGCTCTAAATTGTGAACCCTATAGCCCGCGGTCTTTGAAAGGGATCCATGAGGTGTACACCATCCTGCAATCAACACTGCAACTGAATTGTGAACACTGCTTCCCGTAGTATTTGCACTCACAACAATGACAGCAGTTGAGCAGTGGGGCCTGGGTGCACTGCGGCTCAAATTGAGCGCGGTGCTGCGGGAGGGGTGAGCTGCATCAGCCTGAGTGCACAGGTGCGAACCAGCGAAGTTGCCCTGCGTAATGATGTGATCACTGACCTCATTCAGTCACATCTCTGTCTCATTTTAAAGACCTGCTGGACTGTCCTTCAGGCCTGGGCGAGTGGACAGCGCTGCCCTACAGACATGTTTTGAGCACAGTGCTGCGGGAGGGGTGGGGTGCATCAGCCTGAGTGCGCAGGTGCAAACTAGTGATGTTGCCGTGCGTACGATGTGATTTCTGACCTCATTCAGTCTCATCTCTGTCTTACGCTGTCCTACAGACATGAGCATTGGCTTTTAGGGCACTGTAGTGAGCTCATTACTAAGTGTACATGCACACAGGCCTCCACCACTGCATTACACGCGGACATTATGCTTCTAGCATGCGCTCTGTTCCTTTGTATGTGAACGTTGGTATAACATATTATTATTTAACGTTGTGTATTCTCGTGCACTCCAAGTCCTCTTTGAACCACGATTACCACTAACAGTTGGTACATCGTACTTCAAAAAGGAAGGACGCACTCAACTGCTGTTTTCTATTAAGCTTGAAATAAACCTTCATTTACCTTCACACGTTCCCACCATTAAATTATTTCTCCCTTTTCAGACACTGAATTAACTGTCCCAAAATGGGCAGAGCGGGTGCGCACCCCGTAATGATACCCTGGGCATTCTGATGCCTTCCATCGTGGTATCAAGACACCGTCCCCGACTGGAGACTTGCCCTCCCACACTACAAAAGTAACCCGGACTCGGAGCTTTCACTGGCCTGTCGTTGGACACACCCATGGTGGCAGGTAAGCAGTGAAGCCTCGGTGCGCAGGACCTACAATTGAGCACGGTACGGGGGAAAGGGCTGGGGTGCAGAAACTGGGTGCACAGGTGCTGGCAAGCGATGTTCCCATAGCTAATAATCTAATCTCTGGCCGTACTCTGGGAGGGGTTAGGTGCAAAAGCCTGGGTGTGCAGGTGCGAACATGTTATGTTATGTTATGTTATGTTATGTTATACTGGGGTTTTATATAGCGCACGGCTACTCAAAGAGTGTCCCGGCGCTTTGTTTTGCAAGCTATCTACAACACAACAAGAGGAAAACAGATAAAAACAGAAAGGAAACCAACGGAGCTCAGAAAAAAACTAAGAAGTGAAAAGCCAAGTTTTGAGCCCCTTCCTAAAGGCCAACAAGTTTGGAATACTGCGCAGGGCCATTGGCAGCTTATTCCACAACTGGGGCGCCAGTAGTCTAAAAGAGCGGCCACCGATGCGTGCCCTCTTCACACGAGGCACTGCAGCAAGAAACAAGGATTCTGACCTCAGCGACCTGACTGGATGGTAGAAGGTCAGTCTTTTTTGGAGATATTTCGCACCGGAGGCGTGCAGGGCTTTGTGCGCCAGAGTCAAGATCTTAAAAATTATCCGCTTCCGGACAGGAAGCCAGTGCAGTGCCTCCAGGAGACCCGAGGCTCTAGCACGGCGAGATAGTCCAAAGATGGCCCGAGCTGCTGAGTTCTGGACCACCTGTAACCGTTGAAGCAGATATTCCGGCAGGCCGAGATAGAGAGCGTTAGCATAGTCAATTCTCGAGCCAATTATCGCCTGCACGGTGATCTTCCTGTGTTCCTGCGATAACAAAGGGAGAAACTTACGCAACATCCGGAGCAAGCCGAAACAGATGCCCGTGAGACCAATTATCTGTGAGCGCAGTGTGAGGCCGTTGTCAGTCTTAATCCCAAGGTTTTTCGCCACCTGGGACGAACTTGCTGGTGGAAACATGTTCTCAGGCCACCACACTTTCCAGTCCGGATCCGAACTGCACCCGAAAAAGAGGACCTCAGATTTATCCGAGTTGCACTTGAGGCTGTGATGTTGAAACCACTGAAATACAGCCTCAAGGCAACCCTGGATCCTACCTCCATCGAAATCTGCACCCCTCTCACAGGTGAAGAGGAGCTGGGTGTCATCAGCGTAGGAAACGATCTGAGCCCCGAAAGACTCCGCCAGAGCCGCCAGAGGGGTCATGAAGATGTTAAATAGAGTTGGGCTCAATTCTGAGTCCTGGGGAACTCCGACACCCAATGGCGACATCTCGGCGGAGCAGGCGGAGGCCCAGACCGTTTGTCGACGGCCTGCCAGGAATGATCGAAACCACTGGAGCACCGTCCCCCTGAGACCAATCTCTGAGAGGTGTTGTTTGCAGCTTGAGTGTGTTTTTTTTTTTTTTTCAACATGCGATGTTGCTGGGCATAATGATGTGATCTCTGACCTGATTTAGTCTCATCTCTGTCTCATTTTAAGGACCTGCTGAACCTTACTGTAGGCCAGAGCCAGCGGGCAGCTCTGCCCTACAGACATGTGGCGCTGGCTTTTAGGGCACTGTAGTGAACTCATTAGTAAGTGTACGTGCACACAGGCTTCCACCGCGCATGTTATGCTTCTAGCATGCGCTCTGGTCCTTTGTATGTAAATGTAGGCATAACATTTATTTAACCTTGTGAATTCTTGTGCACTCCAACTCCTCTTTGAACCACAATTACCACTAACAGTTGGTAGATCGTACTTCAAAAAGGAAGGATGCACTCAACTGGTATTTTCTATTAAGCTTGAAACAAACCTTCATTTACCTCTAGATGTTTCCACCATTAAATTATTTCTCCCTTTTCAGACACTGAATTGATTGAGCCAAAATGGGCGGAGCGGGTGCTCACCCTGTCATGATGCCCTTGGCATTCTGACGCCTTACATCGTGGTATCAAGACACTGTCCCCGACCGGAGACCTGATCTCCCACCCTACAAAGGTACCCCGGACTAGGAGCTTGTACCAAAATTTCGTTGGACACACCGATGGTGGCAGGTGAGCAGTGAAGTCTCGGTGCGCAGGACCTACAATTGAGAACAGTGTGGGGGAAGGTGCTGGGGTGCAGCTCCCTGGGTGCACAGGTGCAGGCAAGCGATGTTCCCGTAGCTAATAATGTAATCTATGGCCTCATTCATATGTTTCATTTTAAGGACTTGCTAGATCACACTCTTTCTCGTGGACCCCAGCGTCCGCCACCCCCGCCACCAGCCCCTTGTCCGCCATCCTCCCTCATCCCCCCCACAAACAAATGTGACAGCAACCTTAGGAAATCTGGAACATAACAAATTGACTGATGTAGCACAATTATAATAAAAAAAGATGCATGTGAGGTTGGACAAATACAAATCTCAGTCATCTATGGTTTTACATATAAAACATTTTATTTAAACAAAACAACAAAATAAAAGTAGTTACAGGCATGGCGTGTCATCCCTCGACAATTTGTGTATCACAGGCCTGAAACACAAAAAGAAAGATAAGATCATGCGTCCATCAAAGGAGAGAGAGAAAGAGTGAGAGAGAGGAAGAGAGAAAGAAAGAAAGAGTGAGAGAGAGAGAGGAAGACAGAGAAAGAGAGAAAGAGTGAGAGAGAGAAGAGAGAGTGAACAAGAGAAAGAGTGAGATACAAGGAAGAGAGAGAGAAAGAGAGAAACAGTGTGAGAGAGAGAGTGATACAGAGGAAGAGAGAGAGAAACACAAAGAATGAGAGAGGATGAGACAGAGAAAGAGAGAAAGAGTGTGAGAGAGAAAGCAAGAGATAGAGAGTGAGAGAGAGAGAAAGAGTGTGAGTGACAGAAAGGAAGAGGGGGAGAGGGAGTATTGACACTGTGAAGACAATCCACACAGCTCACCTTTCTGCGGGAAACATCCTTTACAATGCGGTGTTTACACCATGCGTCCTTTACTACGCAGCCATTACAACGCAAGACGTTACTACGACTTGCGTTGGAGGGCGCTCTTTTTAAAGGAATAGTTTGATTTCCTATTCCAACACCTTCCCTACTGTTACGTGGGCTGGAGTTGGAATAGAAAATTAAACTAACCCACAATCCAGCACCCTCCAACGCAAGTCGTTGTAACGACTTGCGTTGCGTTGTAATAGCTGCGTCATAAAGTACCACAATCATTTTGATCGCGTTGTACTGACGTACATCCCTTTCTGCCACTGGTGTGTCTCCAACCACGTGCCGGGACATAGTACAGGCATCAAGCTTAGTCATCTGAAACATAGTATAGAATCAGTAATGGCAGAGTACATACAACTGTGCACGTCTAGTTTTCTGTTCCGCCCCTGCGCACCCAGGCTGCTGTACCCCATCGAGTCCCGCTGCCCAGAGGTGTCTGTCCGCCCCTGTGCACTAAGGCTGCTGCACCCCATCGACTCCCGCTGCCCAGAGGTGTCTGCCTTCCTCTGCACACCCTGGCTGCTGTACCCCATCCACTCCCATTGCCCAGAGGTGTCTGCCAGCTGCTGTGCACCCAGGCTGCTGCACCCCATCCATTCCCACTGCTTAGAGGTGTCTGCCCTCTCCTGCGCACCTAGGCTGCTGCACCCCATCCACTCCCAGTGCTCAGAAGTGTCTGCCCGCTCTTGTGCACCCAGGCTGCTGCACACTATCCACTCCCACCACCCAAAGGTGACTGCCCGCTGTTGCAGAATCAAGCCTCTCTGCTCACCTTCTGCCACCGGCATATGTCTAAGAGGGTCCACCACGTGCCGAAGCAACCTCCTCAGCCGTTGTGTACACGCAGTCAAGCAAAGCTCACAATTCAGAGTGGGTCTTGATTGCCAAGATGGCAATGTATCATTGCTAGCTGCACACACGCTCAGCTCTGGTGGCACTAACTCAGTGGAACTGAAGTCATCGCCACGTAGCGGGAGGTCCGTGTCGGGGGGCCGTCAATCTGTGAATCACAGCCTGCTAGACAAAATGCAAGATAAGATTGTGCGTCATGCGTCCATCAAAGGAGAGAGAGAGAGAGAGAAAGAGTGAGAGAGAAAAAGAGTGAGAGAGAGAAAGAAAGAAAGAGTGAGAGGAAGACAGAGAGAAAGAGTGAGAGAGGAAGTGAGAGAGAAACAGAGAGAGGAAGAGAGACAGAAAGAGAGAAACAGTGTGAGAGAGAGGAAGAGATAGAGTGAGAGATAGAGGAAGAGATAGAGAAAGAGTATGAGGAAGAGAGAGAGAAAGAGTGTGAGGGAGAGATAGGAAGAGATAGAGAGGGACAGTGAGTGCCCATACTGTGGACAAAACACTCACAGCTCACCTTTCCACCACCGGTGTGGCTCCAACCACGTGCCAGGACATAGTGGAGCCCTCAAGCTTACTCATCTGAAAAATAGTATGGCATCTGTTATGGCAGAGTACATACAACTGCGCAAGCCTAAATCGTTGTCCCACCTTTGTGCATCCAGGCTGCTGCACCCCATCCATTGTGGGACACCCCCGCGCCGCACGGCCACCAGCTGCTGCGTGTGCCCCCTCGCTGTGCCTAGCTGCCTCGCTGCCGGCCGACCCGGCTGTAGTTTGTTTTGTTTTTGTTTTGTCGATCAATTGTGCCTGTTTTCTTGACTGTCTTTCCCCGTGTTAAGCATTTTTGTCAATCCCTTGTGCTTGTTTCAGAGTCTTTCCCCGTGTTAGCATTTTTGTCAATCCTTTGTGCTTGTTTCAGAGTCTTTTCCCCGTGTTCAGTGTTTTCCCGCTGTTCTCCAATCTTTTGTGCCTGTTTAGCAAGTGCGCTTTGTTTTTTCATCTGTGCCTGCCCCTTCGTCATCTCTGACCGCTCTGTCTCCCGCCCTCCTCGCCGCCCCCCGCTTCCCGCCACTACCGCCGACCCCGCCCCTTTTCTCCTTCTGTTCCCTCCCCGCTCCCGCCTCCCAGCTGCTCCGCCCACCCGCGCACTTCGCCTCATATGGCGACCGTGCGAACGCGCAGCGTTGACGCGCAGCGGGCGCGCCGATTGTGCGCCGAAGGCGCGCCAAAGGTAAGCCCGTCTGCGCCCGTCCGCGACCGGATCGCGACCAGCGCCAGGACCCCTGGCCCCCACCGACGGAAGCCGACCCGACGAACCTACAGCGCCGCCGACCTCACCGCACTCAACACCGGCCACATCCCAGGATGTCACCGAGCCGCCCCGAAGCACACCCACGGACCCTTCAGCTGCCTCGCCTGCAAGTTCACCTGCATCCGGACCGTCCCTGCACCCGACAAGCCGAACTCCAGCAGCACCCACCTCAAGTGCATCCTGCTCAACACCCGCTCCGTCCACAGACACGCCGTAGAACTCTGGAACCTGATCGACACCACCGCCCCCGACGTTGCCTTCATCACCGAGACCTGGATGAACGCCTCCTCAGCCCCAGACATCGCCATCGCCATCCCAGAGGGCTACAAGATCACCCGGAGGGACCGCGACAACCAGACCGGAGGAGGCATCGCCATCATCCACAGAGACACCATCCGCATCACGACCAACACCGACGACACCCTCACCACCGCTGAACACCTGCACTTCCAGATCCACACCAACCCGAAGACCACCCTCAGAGGCACCCTGATCTACCGACCCCCGGGACCGCGCACACGATTCAGCGAGGACATCGCCGACTTCGTCAGCCCGCACGCTCTCCCCTCCGCCGACTACATCCTCCTGGGGGACCTCAACTTCCACCTGGAGAACAACAACGACCGCAACACCATCACCCTGCTCGACAACCTCGACAACCTCGGACTCAAGCAACTGGTGACCACCCCCACCCACCTCGCCGGACACACACTCGACGCCATCTTCTCATCCAGCAAAGACGTCACCTTCAGCCACGCAACAGGACTCCACTGGACGGACCACAGCTGCGTCCACTTCACCTTCAGAAGAACGACGATCCACCACCTCCAGCAACAGGTTGCTCGAAGAAGCTGGAACAAGATCACAGCCGACCAGCTCACCGCCTCCCTGAGCCAGCACCCTCCCGCCAACTCAGCGAACCCCAGCCAGGCCGCCGACAACCTCACGAAGTGGATCAGCAACTGCGCGGACGAACTCGCCCCTCTAAGGACCCCGCCCAGCAGATCCTGCAGCAGAAAAACACCATGGTTCACCGACGAACTCAAGTGCTCCAAGAAGAACTGTCGAGCCCTCGAGAAAGCCTGGAGAAGGGAACCAACGACGGACAACATGACCACCCTCAAGCTCGCCACCCGGAAACACCACCAACTGATCCGCGCCACCAAGAAAAATGCATACAAGGACCGGCTGGACAACAACGCACACAACTGCAAGGAACTCTTCAACATCGTGAAAGAGCTCTCCAACCCCAACGCCGGAAACAACGACATCACACCGTCGCAAGACCTCTGCAACTCCCTCGCGTCCTACTTCCACAACAAGATCACGGACATACACAACAGCTTCAACAACCAACCTACGCAAGCCACAACCGCAACGACGCCACCATCCACCACCCTCCGCACCTGGACCCCGATCAGCACCGAAGACACCATCCGCACCATGAACTCCATCCATTCCGGATCTCCGACTGACCCCTGCCCTCACCACGTCTTCAACAAGGCCGACGCTGTCCTCGCACCCCACCTGCGGGACATCATCAACACCTCCTTCGACTCCGCCACCTTCCCTGAGAGCTGGAAGCACGCCGAACTCAGCGCTCTCCTCAAGAAACCCACAGCAGACCCCACCGACCTCAAGAACTACCGTCCCATCTCGCTCCTCCCGTTCCCGGCCAAAGTCATCGAGAAGACCGTCAACAAACAGCTGGCCGCCTTCCTCGAGACGAATGGATCCCTCGACCCCTCACAGTCCGGCTTCCGAGCGAACCACAGCACCGAGACCGCCCTCATCGCCGCCACCGACGACCTTCGAACTCTGATGGACAACGGAGAAACAGCGGCCCTCATCCTCCTGGACCTCTCCGCGGCTTTCGACACTGTCTGCCACCGCACCCTAGTACAGCGCCTCAGCAACATCGGAATCCAGGAGAAGGCACTGGAATGGATCACCTCCTTCCTCGACGGAAGAACACAAAGAGTCCGCCTACCACCGTACAAGTCAGAGGCCACCAAAGTCATCTGCGGCGTACCCCAAGGATCCTCGCTGAGCCCAACCCTCTTCAACGTCTACATGAGCCCCCTCGCGGCCATCGCACGCCAACACAACCTGAACATCATCTCCTACGCCGACGACACCCAGCTGATCCTCTCCCTGACCAACGACCCCGCCACCGCCAGAGCCAACCTGCACGAAGGGATGAGAGACGTAGCCGAATGGATGACGACCAGCCGCCTGAAACTGAACTCAGACAAGACGGAGGTCCTCATCCTGGGCTCCACGCCCTCCGCCTGGGACGACTCCTGGTGGCCCCCCGCCCTGGGCACCGCACCCAAACCGACGGACCACGCACGCAACCTGGGCTTCATCCTGGACTCCTCCCTCTCCATGACCAGACAAGTCAACGCCGTCTCCTCGTCATGCTTCAACATCCTGCGCATGCTACGTAAGATCTTCCGGTGGATCCCCACCGAGACGAGGAAGACGGTCACCCAAGCCCTCGTCACCAGCCGACTGGACTACGGCAACGCCCTCTACGCCGGTACCACTGCCAAACTCCAGAAGAGACTCCAGCGGATCCAGAACGCCTCGGCGAGACTCATCCTCGACATCCCCCGACGCAGCCACATCTCCGGACACCTGAGAGATCTGCACTGGCTCCCGGTCAACAAGAGAATCACCTTCCGGCTCCTCACCCACGCGCACAAAGCCCTACACGACCAAGGCCCGAGCTACCTCAACAACCGGATCAACTTCTACACTCCCAAGCGCCTCCTCAGATCAACCAACCACGCCCTCGCCGCCGTCCCCCGCATCCGAAGAGCGACAACAGGAGGAAGATCCTTCTCCTACCTGGCCGCCAAGACCTGGAACTCACTTCCGACCAATCTGCGCCTGACCCAAGACCACCTCTCCTTCAGGAAGAAGCTCAAGACCTGGCTGTTCGAGCAGTAGCGGCACCCCCCCCCCTCCCAGCGCCTTGAGACCCTACGGGTGAGTAGTGCGCTTTACAAATGACCTGATTGATTGATTGATTGATCCACTTCCACTGCCCAGAGGTGTTTGCGCACTGCTGCGCACCCAGGCTGCTGCACCCCATCCACTACCACTGGCCGGAGGTGACTGCCTGCCGCTTCGCACCCAGACTGCTGCACCCCATCCACTCCCACTGCCTGGAGGTGACTGCCCGCCGCTCCGCAAACAAGCCTCTCTGCTCACCTTTCACAACCTGCGTGTAGAAAAGAGGGCCTACAATGTGCCGCTGCAAGTCCTAAGCTCGGGGCCCGGGGACAGGGCACCCTGCATATCAGGCAGCCCCACTCTGCAGGCTACCAGGTCTCACATTTGGGACTGGGTCCTGATTTTGCAATGGCAGAGGACATAACAGTGCACCCGGCTTTTCATCACAGGCTGCACACCCACTAAGCCCTTGCGGTGCCACTAACTCTTTGACCAGCGAGGCGACGCCACGTGGCGGTAGGCCTGCGCTGTCTGATGGCGCAGTGCACACAAAACCTGAGCTATCCTGACCGCCAGGATGGGGCATCACCGCAGGCTGCACACCCGCTCAGCAGTTACGATACCTGTACCTCAGTGGACCGAATGTCACTGTCCCGTGCTGGTGTGCCCCTTGCCGGCCGCAGTGCATCCAGTGCAAGCGACTCTGAAATGGCATAGAGCATGTGGGCCTGGTCTTTTTTATTGGTAGGGTCATGTGTCCTGTGACTCCTGTGCTGGATGGGTGTGGTGTGGGTGTATACCAGCCGTGAGGGAGTGGCTGTGGCGTACTGACAACTAGGCTGTGACCAGCAGATCACTGCAATGAAAATCTGGGCCATGTAGCGTTGTTGTCCTTCCCTGTAAGATTAAGCGAAGTGGGCTGGCCTGGCGTATGCAAGTCCTGCATGAGGCTGTGAAGAATGACTCAGGAGCTATGAGAGTGGCTCCATCTTGGGCTGTATGAGGAATCACCTGATGCGGGTGTCCCTGTTGTAGTGCTGCCGTCACCCGGGTTGCAAGCGCCAATGTGTCACTCTGTGAGCCAAGTCCCAAAACATGGCCAACATGGAAGGTAAGGGAAATCACTGACCCTACATTCATCCATAGTTCCACACATGAAAGATGGTGGACATGACACATCTGTGTGGATATGAATGTTTATTGCACATTCAGTGGAGTGTTGCAGCTGTAGCAATACAGGGCCATGCAAATTTCAAGTTTCAGTTTTTGACACATGGAGGGCAGCCAATTAGAGCCAAGCTTGTGGTTGGCTTAGGCTGTGCCAACATATGTACTTATACAACCACTCCGCCAATCCCCAAGCACCTATAAATTCATTATACACTCTCCTTGCAGTACTCTAATGTCGGTTTTCCCGTTGTAAGCTGGATGCAGGTTGCGGAATACTCTATCACGTACTCGTGAGATCGGGAGATTAATATGTAAAAGTGGAGGATTACTTAAACGCCGGATACAGAAGAAACGGGAGAACTTTGCAACAAACTGCAAGAATACATTCGAGACTGATAGCAATAAATAGACCTTTTGAGTGATGGACACGAACTGGGATCTGGAATATATCTGGAGGTTTAAGGGGGAATGTTCATACTACTGGAACGGACTAACTCCTGGGATTGGAGAGGGAGCTGTGTATTGTTTGGACAAACACGGAATAATTGAAGAGTAGATTATCTCATGACCTATATATCAACCCTGAAGAAGTCATATTGCTTGATATAGCACGACGAAAAACGTGCGGCTGCTTTGGATTTGTGTTATGTTGGATGAATACTATTTATTTTGAACATACGGATCAAAAGAACTGTGCAAATTGGAGAATATTTTCATACAGAAGAATAATAAACATATGGACACTAATCAATTAATTTATGCATTGAGTGCTCGGGGAGGGTATATTTTGTCTATTATTAGCGTTGTCACTCATTTGTGGCAATTATTTTTGCAGAATCTATTGCTGGAAAACTGGCGATATCAACTGTTTTCACAAGATTGAGAATGGAATGATAATTTAGAATCACTGAAAAAACCATAGGTTTAATGAACATTATAATTAGAAATTAGCATTTTAAAAAATTTGAAATTCACAGAAAAAATAATAGGTTTCAGACATGTTATAGTTAGAAATTAGCATTTAAAAAACCTTGGAAATTCACTGAAAAAAACATAGGTTTCAAAGACGTTATAGTTAGAAATTAGCATTAAAAAACCTTTGAAATTCACTGAAAATCCACAGGTTTCAGGGACGTTATAGTTAGTTGGACATTTCACTTGTACAAAACCATAGAAATTCTGCTGTTATAGTTAGTTGAGCTAACTATAACTCGCCCCCCGCAATGCACTACTGATGATGATAACATATTACATCATTCATGACATGGTCAGTGAAATCACTGATAACATCACTGGTGACATCATCCATGTGAAAATCTGATGCACCTCCTGACACCTTAATAAAACCTTTGATACACCCACTCTAAAATTCAGACTACCATTTTTGAAACAATAGAGACACGAATACAAGTTACTACGTACACACTCACTGTTTCCTAGGTCTACACACACATCCACTCATTCACCCATACAGTCAGTAATACATGCAGTGACTCATCAATACAACACTATTATAGGCGCTCATACACCTATACAAACACTCACACACTGCCACAGGAAGCCAACTTTGGGTAATTCCATCTTGCATGCGAGCAGCTTCCATCCTACCAAACTCAAGGAAAGTATTCCGTATGCTGAGTGCCTGTGGATGAAGCGTAACTGCAGCACTGTAGAGAGTCTAAAAGTAGCTACCAAAAATCTATTCTCGAGGCTTGAATCTCGAGGGTATAGCTCTGAAACACTAAGAACAGCTCTGGACAAAGTTTCATGTATCAAGAGAATGGATGAAGGACAGCCGCCTGAAACTGAACTCGGACAAGACGGAAGTCCTCATCCTGGGATCTTCGCCCTCCGCCTGGGACGACTCCTGGTGGCCCCCAGCCCTGGGCACCGCACCCAAGCCAACCGACCACGCACGCAACCTGGGCTTCATCCTGGACCCCTCCCTCTCGATGACCAGACAAGTCAACGCCGTCTCCTCATCGTGCTTCAACACCCTGCGTATGCTTCGCAAGATCTTCCGCTGGATCCCGACCGAGACCAGGAAGACTGTCACCCAGGCACTCGTCACCAGCCGACTGGACTACGGAAACGCCCTCTACGCCGGAACCACAGCCAAGCTACAGAAAAGACTCCAGCGCATCCAGAACGCCTCCGCCCGACTCATCCTGGATGTCCCCCGACGCAGCCACATCTCCAGCCACCTGAGGAACCTGCACTGGCTCCCCGTCGATAAGAGGATCACGCTCCGGCTCCTCACCCACGCACACAAGTCTCTCCACGACCTGGGCCCCAAGTACCTCAACGACCGCCTGACCTTCTACACGCCCACCTGCCAGCTACGGTCCACCAGCCTCGCCCTCGCAGCCGTACCACGCATCCGAAGAGCCACCGCCGGAGGAAGATCCTTCTCTTACCTGGCTGCCAAGACTTGGAACTCCCTCCCCATCCACCTTCGGCTGACCCAGGACCATCTCGCCTCAGGAAACAACTCAAGACCTGGCTGTTTGAGCAGTAGCATACCCCTCCCCCCAAGCGCCTTGAGACCCTCCCGGGTGAGTAGTGCGCTATACAAATGGCATGATTGATTGATTGATTGATTGAAGAGAAGAGACTTACTATTTAGTCAATCCAATAGTAAGAGGAGGAAAACTATCTTATCAGAAGGTACCCCTAGACTTATCACAGGCTACAATACATACCACACCAATCTCCGTAAGATCCTTTATAAAAATTGGCATTTTGTCAGAAGTGATCCAGTCATTTGCTCTAACATTGCCAGGGTCCCTCCTATATCCTTCAGGAGAGCTCCCGAAGGACGCGGGGAGCCGTCTGGGACCGTGGGGGCATTGGGGCTCCCCCCACAGTCCCCAACGTTTTTTATAAGCCCCGGGGGATGGGGTCCTCGGAGATAATAAAATTAGTGATAGGGGCTATTATTATTTTTTTACTGTAAAATTAGGAGTGGCACACACAGCGCGGCGCTCAGTGCGGCCCCTGTTGTGCACATGTTGGATGCACGGCTTCTAACCCATAGGGTACGCGACTCCATCGCGTGTGGTGCATGATTTGCACGCGTCGGCTGCACGACTTTGATGAGTTGGGTGCGCGACTCGAAGTGAAAAAACAAATATTATTTTTTAGATATACATCAAGCATATGTGTTTAGTTGTTAGGTGGCTCTAAAAAGAGCCCTTGTGTTTATTGAGAGATTTTAGTTCCTACAAGTCAGTACCGATGCAGAGTCTAAAGTTCAAGAGGAAGACTGTTCCCTTCATCTGTAAAATTTACAACATCTCTCCTATAGATGCCATGCATATTGAAACGCAGATTGTTGTGATATATGGACCCCATTCTATAGTCTTGGAGAAAAGCAGAAACTGTTGTAGACGAATCTAGGACTCTAGTTAATATTCCCGATTTATGCCCTTATGTGGTTATATCAAATCATATCCTTATACAGGCATAAGAATCATACCCATATTAAGACATAGCCAATGCAGTCCAAATACGGCAAGGCTACTCTCATAGACTCCTAGAAAGCACAACGCGTTCTTAAACAAACCAAGCCTCCAGCAGCTCGGGAATTCCCCCTGCTTCTGTATTGATTTGTCCTAGAACTCCCTAGTTCTTAGTGACGTCTTATGTCCAACCTTACGTCAAACTCGGCACCTTCCAGGTATAAATATATCAGCATCTGCCCTAGCAAAACACACAGTGGTTTGGAGCACATCGACTATCTACTTGCCCGACGCCCTGCTGTAGCGAGTGCCGAAGGAAGCCGACCCTCCCGTTGATGCACTGAGAGAGACGCTGTCTTTTCTCCTGCCGAGAAATCCAGCTCCAGTGTTTCCCTATCACCCTTGCGGGTTGCTGGGAGATCGAGTCCTGAGAGAGAGATACAAGACCTCCTTCATTCTATAACCAAGGTATGGAGCTGATTAGACCCTTAGAGAATTCTTGATTTAGATTCTTGGCAGAAACTATCTTAATTCAAACTACATCTCACTTACTCCTTCCCATGTACTAGGCTTAGGTTAGGTACACCGGGGTAAGCATATCTTAGAAGCACCAGTTGAGTATGTTTAGTCATTATTTTATCATTGTATGTATTTTATCCATTTCAAACATCGTATGGCTTAGAAACCATACCATGCTTTTACAGTATTATTTTATAATACTCCTTTTACTGTACGCACTTTACTTTATGACAAGTATTGCGATTGTAGCAATTCACTTCTCTTGCATGAGAAAGAAGACTGTTCAATAAATAACCTCTTTTATTGAAAACGCCCATCTCTCTGTTTCTCTGCACTTCTGGAGAAACTAAGCATGCACGATTAACTGAGTAAAATACCTATCTATTGTTTCCGCGACTCTGGAGATATACTCCTTGTTCTAGGGGAGCAAAGTTGTCATGTTTATGCGGTTGTCAGAAACTAATCCCTTCTTGAAAATTCGAGAAAGTTTCTAGTGACCTCTGAGCTAGCTGGCATTCATAATTAAGTCTAACATATTCAATAGAGACCTAGTCGACCTAAGTCCTACGTCTAAACTATCGTTTATGTTATTCCAATGCGCAGAGCCTATTGGGAATATAGGAACTACACTACATGGCGCCCAACGTTTGATAAGGCGATAATTTAATGCTAGATACTAGAGTAACTCAGTCATGCTTTTCACACAGACCCCTTTTCCCGTAAAAACTCCAATAGACGTCTGGAGTGGGTAAAAGGTTAATATCCGCCAAAACTTAGTAGGAGGAGAATCCTATGTATTAGTTTTTCGTTTAGTCAACGTTGAAGGATACAATGTTCCAAAATATTGTGCACCTAATCTTTGTTTCCTTGAAACTTGCTCTGCAAACTTTCTGTCAGCAAAAAATGATGGAAAGTGACGACGAAAGGGAAAGAGCTAGAATAGAAGCTCAAGCAGTCTTAAATGACACAGCTCTACAAAATGACCCGGATGCAATAAACATCCCGATAAATATAAGAAGAAGTGTAACTTACAAACTTATAAATAATGGAGTATCATCAAGAGATGGTACAGTCATATTTGTGGTAGAGGCACATGAAGATCGGCAGACAGAGGTATTCTATTCATGGATAAATTTTCCAGCAGCAAATGCTGTGACACACGAGTTCCAATACTACAAAGCAGAGGAACCTCCAGTGGAATACGTTCCTTTCGAGGACGTTGAAATTCCACTAACTTACCAGGAGCATCAGCTCTGGTTTAATGGCGCCCTAAAACATCAAAATCACATTACCAGGCTCAGTCCACTAGGTAGACCAGGAGCCACATGGCCGGTTCTAGCCAGCTATGCACCACATCCTGACATTGAAGAAATGTCAGACAGAGTACTTTTAGTTCAGCTAAAACAATTAATTAAAATACATAGACAATTGGTCCAATATGTCATGCGGACTTTAACAGTCCAACCAGCAATAAAAATTCCACAGCACACCCCTCACCAGGGGAACACAAATAAAATTACACCACGGACTATACAATCAGTCACTGGCAAATTACCCGCAAACCGCGAACAAATTCCGTTCTGGTTAGCTCAAAAGATTACTCAAATAGAGGCAGTATTCCCTGATAGTACACCTCTTGAAAAACACAGAATTCTGACGATCTGTTTACCAATGGGGATCGCACCACATGTGGAGGACTGTGACACTTGGGGAACAGTTTTTGCTTCAATATACACAAAAACACATGGTGTTCCGTCTACGGTGGTTGTACCAGACATACTAAGACAGATTCAAAATGAATACGGTCCAGAGCCTGCTTTAAATCTTGGTATGAAATTACTGAAAGACTTTAAGCAAGTCTCGGCTATACTACTAGCCAACATAAAAGGAGAAGCAGCATCTGTGGCGATCCGCCAAAAAATTAAAAGAAACAGAAATAACAGACCAACCTTTTGAACTTGCCAGAATAATTGAAAAGTGCTATGAAGAATTAGGTAGAGATAGTATGGGTGGGAAACCGCTAAAACCACAACCAACTGAAAATCCTGAAAAAACTTTTATTAAGAATAATCTCATTACTCCAAAAAAGAAGTGGGATGGTAATAAACAAACCACTCCCAGAGAAAAACAGTTACAGTCCAGAGGAAGGTCTCCCAAACGGAGAGATAGATCTCAAGATCGGGGGGCAGGTCTCCACAACGGGAGCCCTCTGAAAAAAGATACAACCTTAGAAATAGGGACAATTTAAGAAAACCTGACAGATATCAAGATAATGATACACGTCCCTCTCGATCTTTTCAGACTTCCTCACAGAAATCGGAAAGAAAAGGACCATCAGAACATAAAGAAGAGCGCGACAAGTCCAAAGACAAGGAACCTGCTCATCAAAGTAAAAAATTACAATTTCCCAAAAAGAAGGTAGCTAGTATTAAAATAAAACATGCCGAGGATTCTGAGGACACAACTCAAGAACGGAGAATGGGCCCAGACAATGCTAGACAGCGCAGCAGAAGTGACCATAGCTCGCAAGATCGTGATGAATCTTCTGGAGGCAGTGGACACGAATGAATACATTCAGGTGGAAACTGCAGACACCAGAGTTAGTGTACCCAATAAATTATATGAAATAACATTACGTATTGAAGGGGACAAAACTAGGAAAATAAGAGGTCTCTTTTGGGAGAATCAATCTAAAGGCTATGATATCCTTCTAGCAGAGAAAGGCTGGCCACCAGAGTTTGGCAGGGAGTGCCCACATGGCAAAGAAATGATTATGCCTGCCTTCTCAAATCACATTCCAATTAATAAAAAATACACAATTGCTAAAAAATGGGCAGTGGCCCAAGCCCCTGCATTATATAAAAACCATGTAGGATGGGATGAGGATTCTCCTCACCATAAAATTCAGTTAAAAAATCAACCTACTGCACAGAGGCAGTATCCTGTTAAGCAAGAAGCTAAAAAACAAGTTAGGGACATCTTAGATCAACTTGAATACCAGGGGGTGATTGAAACATGCACCTCAAAAATGAACAATCCTTTCTTTCCTGTTGTCCAAACCAGACGATTCATATCGTCTAGTATTGGACTACAGACACCTAAACTCTTGTTGCCAAATATTTGCACAAAATTCACACAGTGCAGCACTAATGAATAACATTGTGCGCAAAAAATATAAAACAACATTAGATATTTCAAATGGTTTCTTCTGTCAAAACATTGCACCAGAAAGTAGGTATTTGACCACTTTCTCCAGTATGGGGCCCAGAGCAATTTTGTCGTCTCCCCCAGGGATTCAAGAACAGCCCAGGATTATTTTCAGCCAGGGTAACATAATTACTACAAATGTATGATGATGAGGCATTATCTTATGTCAATGATATCTATCTTACAGACGATGACCTGGAGACACACTTGAAAAGAGTGAACACCATTATACTTGGGTTTGCATCTGAAGGATACAAATTCAACTTTAAAAAGTCACGAATTGCCCACATCACTGTCCTGTTTCTGGGATATGAGTTATCAAGTAAAGACAAAAGCCTAGCAGACAACTTCTTAGAGAAGTGTGCAGTACTCCAAGCTCCAAAAACGCTGGAAAACTTACAATCAATTCTAGGTTTCCTGAATTTCGGAAGAACTTACACTCTAAGCTACGCAGAGAGGGTTAAACATCTCTACGAATTAATAAAACCTGATTTCAAACCAATTAATTGGACTCAGAAACACACAGACATTTTACGATCAATACAAACAGACATGTTAACTAAAACAAAACTGCAAACACGCGCAAACAAACGCAACCTTGTAAACCGAGTCATCCCAGGAAGATGCGGATTTACGTACCTGACCTTTAATGAGGGAGAAACGGTACCAATAGCTTACAAATCACACTTGTACACACAAGCTGAAATGAAATTCAGTTCTACTGAAAAAATTCTGACTGCAGCCCAAACTGCTGCAGCAAAAGAAAGAGCCCTCGCACAAGGTAAACGTATAATAATCGTTACATCGATACCTGCCCTAGAGGCAGTAACGAGAGCCAGCATTCCGAATGCTAAAGCTTTACATTCGAGATGGATACAATGGGTTAATTCTCTTGCTGCATCAGACGTAGTATACGAATTTGATCCTAACTTAAAATCGCAAGAGTTTCTCTAATACGAATATGAATGTCCTCTGCCGACTGAAATCCTGCCTCTGGAATATTACGACTGACGGTTCAGCACAACCCGCAGTTGGGGGTAAACAAGCATATAGTGCTGCGTGCGCGATTGTTAAAGGTCGTTGGCACGAAGGAAAATTCAGACCCCTAGTCACTAAAACTCAATCACTCGGAGACTGTACAGCTCAGCGAGCTGAACTACAGGCTTTTAAGATGGCGCTGGAAAATGCCGATTGCGAATTCCCCACACTAATAGTGTGCGATTCGTATTACTGCGTCCATTCTTACAATGAATATTTGCAGAACAGGGTTCAAAACGGTTTCAAAGATGCAAAAGGTGGCACAATCAAGCACAAAATGCTTTGGGAACAAGTATTTCTTTTACAGAAAGAACTACGAAAGACTCACGTGATACATATGCAGAGTCTTCAACGTGATGGCGTTCACGTTGTAGGGAATTCATTGGCTAACAAAGCCACAACAAAAGCTGTTCAACTGGCTTCCGTAGCTACAAAAAAGTGTTCTAAAAAACAAATAGATGGAGAAACCATGCTGGCAGTAAAATCCTCATTAAAAGGCGACTATGCGGCATTACCTCTAAATTATCCACTCAATAATACATACATAATTGATGCGAACTCCGTTCCTTTTGCTCGAATCCCTGGAGTGGGGGACAGAGTAATTCCAAAAGCGAACCGGAGGGCTTACTTGATTCAAGAAGCACTCATGGGAATGGGTCTGAGGCACCAAGAGATCTTGAAATCTCTAAAAGAATTGCAATCAAAATGCTGGTGGCTGGGGCTGAACGTGCACGTTTATAACTTTGCATTCGATTGTCAGGACTGCAACAGAAATCGCAGTTGTGAACCGGACCAGATACCAGCCCAGACACCTCTATTAGACAGCATTAGGCTATCTATACGCAGACATCCACACGGAAATAAGCAATCCCATAAATATTAAGACGAGATTCATTTGGATGTGGCCCCAGCGCTCGTCTGACGCCAGAACTGTTATCAAAGATTTGCGAGTCTTTATCGGCACATACGCAATTGGCATGCTACACTCTGACCAGGGTCCTGCGTTTAGCTCTCGAGCTTACAAGGAGGCCATAGCCAGCTTGGGCATTGTTTTGCGGTACTCTAGTCCATTCCATCCTGAGGGAAATGCGGTAGTGAAGAGAAAAAAACGTGACATAAAGATAACAGCGAGGGTATTATGTTCGGGTGATGGGTGGGTCAAACATCTAATAAATGTCCAACGTAGTCTTAATAATCTGCCAAGAAATTCTCTGGGCGGAATCACTCCATATGAACTTTTGTTTGGTACAAGAATATTAATCGAAGACCTCAATAGTCAGACTTCAGTGGTGGAAGAAAAAAGCTTTGATATCAAAGATCGTTTGGTTGTTTTACAGGACTTAAATGAGACAAGAAGAAGTCTAAGTAACAAGAAGCTAAAGCCAACGGCCACTGAAGAAAAACCACCTGTCCCAGAAAGACCTGTCTGGATTCCAAAGATTGGGGATCTGGTCAGAGAAAAAATCTCGGTGAAGAAGGAATTTGGGCCTTCTTACAGAAAAGCACTACCTGTCTTAGCAATCAGCGGAACAAGATCAGTAGTACTACCGCCCCTTGCTGGTAAAAGGGAGAACAGAGTTGTATCAATCGACCTGGTAAAACCACAATCATGTGACCAATAATAAGTAGTAGGCCTAGTGGACTCCCAAGATGTAAATAAACAATCAGAATCCATTTGTTTTGGGGTGTATCCTTAACAATCGGGGAACACTTTCTTTGTTTTTAGGTCCCCTCACACACCAACAGGCCCCTTGGTGTCATGCTTCATCATCGGGGTCATCGTACCCCTCTACGGAGTACGGCGTGCTGCGACCTACGGATACGCGGGAGCACTTAATAGATTATGTGTGGTGTGGGTGAGGAGATGTTTTTATGAGAGTTTATGGTGAGGTTTTTATACTAAGTGAAGGTTAAAAAGGACCTGGCTCGTGGGGTGACTAAAAAATATTTAAAATGCCCCCGGGCTGGTGCTGTTAAAATAAAAGTGTGGGAGGTAGTGGTGCAGACAATGTGCATTACCTCCTCTCTGTGTGCGTCGACATGTTTCGGTGTAAAAACACCTTCTTCAGGACAGGGTGACACAAATCCCCACCTTACTCACGTTTCACTAGCTTGTATCAGTTTTACAATAAAAAGTGAAAATTACAGTGCAGGTAAATCAGTGTACCTCACAGCAAAGAAGTTCTTGGTCAACTGTTTTGAAGTTGAAGAAAGTGCCTCATGAGCCAAAGAAACGTCGAGGTCTGGTGTGCTGTTTAGCACGATTTCAGCAAGGAAATTCCTCCCGATCGACCCCCACGTGGCTCCGATGATTATGCCTAATTCCCCCAGGGTAGTGTTGCACAGATTTATTTAGAAGGTGTGGGGAGGAAGCCCGTAGGCTAGCCAGGTGTTTTAAGGGTGTTACCCCCTGTATATTCAACAGCCATTTACTTTTTAGGAATAGAGTGTGTACAGCTTCAGTGAGTGGTCTCAGAATCAGAGTCTTCCGTAGTGGGTACAAATCTGTGAGTGATGCCATCACCCAGCACTGAGCAGCTAAACTATGGAAAACACAAACACTTGGAAACAATAATTCTCTTTTAAACAGCAAAATATGGAGTAGCGAATTACACAATTTACCACGGACTTATGCATTGCTACACAAGTTTTCTTAACATTAGTGCCTTGGGTTGGATTAAAAATAAACAAGTTATTTGTTTGTAATTCCCAGAATGTTCCCAGGTCTGTGAAGATGGAGGAAAGAAGTTGTAATATCAAAGAGAAGACTGCATGTGTTTCCTATGGACCAGAATACTGGGTATACATCCCAAGATGTAAATTGGGGTCTCCAAAGCTTGCTTAACTCTTGAGTTCAAGCAGTAAAGGCCCAGTTCATGAGACATGGTGTGTAAGGTTGGGTCATGAACAATATATCACAATTACAAATGCAAGATATATTAACACATTTCAAAAGGGAAACAGTGTTTTACAGCAAAGTCTTTACCATACAATGCCTCTATGTCACAGCCTCTACCATGCTGGTACTTTTTTTAAAATAGCAAAATTATTATGGTATTGGAAAAACAGGGTTTCGGTACTGGTAAAGGGAGGTAAGGGCAATTTTAGGGTTGGGTAACTGTAAAGGAACTTAAGGATGAATTCAGGGTTTACGAGTGGGCATAGGGACAGAGAAGGACACTTTTAGGGTTTGGGGTGGGTAGTAGTGATAAAGGCACATACACCTACTCAGCCCCAGGATATCCTTGTGGGTGACAGTGCTCTTTAGAAATACACATAACATCAAGTGAGCTAGGGTTAATTTTAGAGTGGGGGGCAGCGATTAAGGCATTTATAAGTACATGAAAAACAAGGTGGGAGGGAGTTTGCCCCTCCCAAAAAAGAACATTAAAATTAAATGTGTACGTTTGTGTGTACAGAAACACACACACACAGTGGTTTTACCTAACCTACATATACTTAAAATGCGTGGTAAAGGCATCAGCACGGACAGGAATACATGGTAATGTCATACATTAATCGCACACCTTCATAAAGAAGATCGGTTTACCACCCATTTCTTGTATTTAGCTTCAATGGGACTTAAGGATACTTACGGCAGGGTGTACTTACGGCAAAGTGTACTTGGCATCGATGGGATCTATGCAAAATTTTAAATATGGATTTCAATAAGACATGTCACCAATTGCCACTGTTTCTTAATATATGCTGGCCTATAAGCCAGGAATTTATGTCCACGTTTCTACATCAGGGACATCTACATACCATGAGAGAGGAAAGGCCTTCACGAGAAACAAGAACTTTGGCTGTGCCCCCTAAAAGTGTAGGGACTATTCACTTTGAGGTAAAGAGGCCTGCTCAGCTTGCATCCATACAAAAGGAGGATGGAGATTACTTTGTGTACTAAGAAGATGTCAGAATTCATCTGTAAAATTGTAGAGGGCCAAATGTTGAAAATGTTGCTGTAGGCACTCCTGGTTAAGGAGAGGAGCTTACCCTGAATGTTGTCATCACTGATTAGCACGACCACATGAAAAGCATCCTGATCTCGTCAACCTCTCTCCCTTGTTTCCCTAAGAGTGAGATCCCTAAAATATGGAGTTGTATCTGCCAAGTGTGAGTGAGCTCAAAAGACTCCATGGCGTACCGCTGCTTCGCGCTGTTTGCCCTGATTTCTCTGCAATTACCGCTTCCTTGGTTCCCAGAGACTCATGCTCTGTTACGCACCAGTTCCGCGCCAGTCAGGAATGGACACTTTATCATTCCTGTATACACTGAATAGAGTACCTTAGTGTGCCTGTTCTGACAAAATGTCATATGCCAACCTGTATATCAAGCTTCGAGGCCATAACATCCTCTATGACGTTTGGAAAGTAGCACTACCTCAATCATACATCTACTATTTACCTGTAAAACTGCAGCAAGTGACTAGGGGCTCTCATTAAATTCAGACTAGTGTAGCTCACGCAATATACTTCGGAGACAGCAGGTAGGTGAAAAACATGTAAGCAGATACCTAATGGTACAGAACAAATGATCGTATTGCCTATTTAATACTCAAATCATCCAAGAATCCATCCTATTATCCAACAAAAGCAAACACAAGTTCAAGCCAGACTAAGAAAATGTAACCTGGATGACACCGCACATGACACCCAAAGCAAACTCATTAGCATTCATCAGTCCAATAAGTACCGACTTGCACCCACCTGGGTGATCCACTAAAGAACTACAAGTACCAGAGTCCCGAGGGGCGATCCGGAGGAGGGGCTAGCGGTTTGCGCTCCATTGATGACTAAACACAATATGGTTCCCTTGAGCTTTGGGCCGACGGGCTCTTGGACGACGCACCTGCGTGCCGATTCTGGCATCGAGGCCTTTGACTGTTGTGTGGCGGCCTTCTCTTCCACCCCTAATGATCTTTCTCTACTGATGAGGGAAGTTATCCCGAAACCCGAGACATGTCTTGGGCGATATCCTAAAACCCGGGACATGTATCGGGTCTAGAGATCATCAGTTCAACAAGTACCTACTTGCACCCACTGGGGTGAATCACTCAAGAACTCCATGTACCAGAGTCCCTAGGGGCGATCCGGAGGAGGGGCTAGCAGTGTGCGGTCCATTGCGATTGTTTCTACAAATTGGCTCCCTTGAGCTTTGAGCTGACGAGCTCCTGGACGACGCACCTGCGTGCCGGTTCGGGCATCGAGGCCTTTGACAGTTGCTTGGCGGCCTTCTCTTCCACCCCTAACTATTTTCTCTACTGATGAGGGAAGTTATCCCGAAACCCGACCCATGTCTCGGGCGAAATCCAAAAACCCGGGACATGTATCGGGTCTAGAGAGTCATCAGTCCAACAAGTACCGACTTGCACCCACCTGGGTGATCCACTAAAGAACTACAAGTACCAGAGTCCCGAGGGGCGATCCGGAGTAGGGGCTAGCGGTGTGCGCTCCATTGATGACTAAACACAATATGGCTCCCTTGAGCTTTGGGCCGACGGGCTCTTGGACGACGCACCTGCGTGCCGATTCTGGCATCGAGGCCTTTGACTGTTGTGTGGCGGCCTTCTCTTCCACCCCTAATGATCTTTCTCTACTGATGAGGGAAGTTATCCCGAAACCCGAGACATGTCTCGGGCGATATCCTAAAACCCGGGACATGTATCGGGTCTAGAGATCATCAGTTCAACAAGTACCTACTTGCACCCACTGGGGTGAATCACTCAAGAACTCCATGTACCAGAGTCCCTAGGGGCGATCCGGAGGTGGGGCTAGCGGTGTGCGGTCCATTGCGATTGTTTCTACAAATTGGCTCCCTTGAGCTTTGAGCTGACGAGCTCCTGGACGACGCACCTGCGTGCCGGTTCGGGCATCGAGGCATTTGACAGTTGCTTGGCGGCCTTCTCTTCCACCCCTAACTATTTTCTCTACTGATGAGGGAAGTTATCCCGAAACCCGACCCATGTCTCGGGCGAAATCCAAAAACCCGGGACATGTATCGGGTCTAGAGATTCATCAGTCCAACAAGTACCGACTTGCACCCACCTGGGTGATCCACTTAAGAACTACAAGTACCAGAGTCCCGAGGGGCGATCCGGAGGAGGGGCTAGCGGTGTGCGTTCCATTGATGACTAAACACAATATGGCTCCCTTGAGCTTTGGGCCGACGGGCTCTTGGACGACGCACCTGCATGCCAATTCTGGCATCGAGGCCTTTGACTGTTGTGTGGCGGCCTTCTCTTCCACCCCTAATGATCTTTCTCTACTGATGAGGGAAGTTATCCCGAAACCCGAGACATGTCTCGGGCGATATCCTAAAACCCGGGACATGTATCAGGTCTAGAGATCATCAGTTCAACAAGTACCTACTTGCACCCACTGGGGTGAATCACTCAAGAACTCCATGTACCAGAGTCCCTAGGGGCGATCCGGAGGAGGGGCTAGCGGTGTGCGGTCCATTGCGATTGTTTCTACAAATTGGCTCCCTTGAGCTTTGAGCTGACGAGCTCCTGGACGACGCACCTGCGTGCCGGTTCGGGCATCGAGGCCTTTGACAGTTGCTTGGCGGCCTTCTCTTCCACCCCTAACTATTTTCTCTACTAATGAGGGAAGTTATCCCGAAACCCGACCCATGTCTCGGGCGAAATCCAAAAACTCGGGACATGTATCGGGTCTAGAGATTCATCAGTCCAACAAGTACCGACTTGCACCCACCTGGGTGATCCACTAAAGAACTACAAGTACCAGAGTCCCGAGGGGCGATCCGGAGGAGGGGCTAGCGGTGTGCGCTCCATTGATGACTAAACACAATATGGCTCTCTTGAGCTTTGGCCCGACGGGCTCTTGGACGACGCACCTGCGTGCCGATTCTGGCATCGAGGCCTTTGACTGTTGTGTGGCGGCCTTCTCTTCCACCCCTAATGATCTTTCTCTACTGATGAGGGAAGTTATCCCGAAACCCGAGACATGTCTCGGGCGAAATCCAAAAATATGTGCACGGGTGTTTGGTGCTACATTTCACGTCTCCTCATTTTTTTCCTCTAGCGTTTCAAAGGAAAGGCGTCTCCTCCTTGAACTTTCCATCGGGCACGAGGCTGGCTCTGCGGAACAGCGGCGCAGCAGCACCCGCAGCGCACAATGCCAGGGCATATTTGAATAGAGCATGCGCAAATGCAAAACGTTAGAGGGTACACGGAATGATGGTGGGCGTGGTGCAACGTCATGTTCCGTAATGTGGCAATGCGCAAAACGGGGGGGGGGGGACAGAGCTCAATAGGGTACAGTGCTCTATAGCACAATGGTTTTGTATGAGTGAAATGTCCAGCTAACTATAACTGGTGCGAAACCTATGGTTCTTTCAGGGAATTTCTAAGGTTTTTTTAAATGCTAAGTCCTAACTATAACGTGTGTGAAACCTGACTGTGTGTATTTGGGTTGCAGCCCTGAGGAAGTCACTAGTCCTGAACGGACTTGACGAAACGTGCGTTGGCTGCAAATAATCATTTGATGAAAATTGGATTGAATTGGAGGAACATTGGACATTAAAAGATATAGTGAAAACTATTTAAAGACTTTTTGATATGTGATTGAGTGCTCGGAAGATCACATTATTTGTTTGGACCATTGGTTTGTCTTGGAGACTGTGGTAACCAGTCCCCCACCTCTTCCTGAGCACCTATTTTACTTATCGCTTTACTACTGATACCTGGACTCTGTGCTGTGCGCTCTTTTAAACCGTTACCATCAATTGTATATTTTGTGGTGTTAGAGCTGCCGCTGAGGTTATATAATGAATAGAGATAAGGAAGCCGAGACGTTGTTTGGGAATTTGGCTGCAGGAGGTACCATTAGGAAAGCTGTTGGACCTCCGGCAGATACTAAAAAGGAAGGCCTTAGAGCCAAATTCGTGAGACTTGAATTATTGAAACGTACTGAGCTAAGTAAATGGTGGGATGCTGCCACTTTAAAACAATATTTGATTCTGAATAGGATTCCAAGGGGTTTGAGATCACATACAATACCGACCTATGAGGATTTGGAACCAGATTTATATGATATTTGGGAAAAGGAATTAAACAATAGCTCACGAAATCTTATACAGATTCTGATCGACAACGCAGAAAGGAAGATAGCAAAATTACTTGTGGAGATTAGTAAAATTGAAGAAGAGATAAAAGAGATGAACTTGCCAGAACCTACCGTTAAGAATTATCTAGTTTTAGATGAGAAATTAAACACCTTACAGATGGAGATCAAGCAAAGGAAGGCACACAAACTTAAGAGGGACGAGAGAGATTATAATACAGGACGAGTTTATACCTTTGCAAAGAGATTTGACTATCTGGTCAAAAAAGATTCCTCTAACGTAACAAGTGGTGGCACCCCTGTGATGAGTGATACTGATGCATCTTCAGTGATATCCAGTAGTGAGAATGGAGATGCTCCAGAGCCAGTCCCGACTACTGAGAATACAAATTTTTTTGGGGAGGTTCAAAGACTAAGGAAGGGAAATCGGGACTTAGAGATGAGAAACCGAGATATACAAGCAAAAAGACAAGGAGAGGCAGTAGGGGGGGCAGGAGATCCAGGGGCAAGAATCAGGAGCCTGAGATCGTGGAAACAATGACAACTAATAATGAGTCCATTGCATGTGACATAGAAGTGATCAATCTATCGTCTTGTGAATTGTCTGATAATATGGTGACTGTTCTCAAAAAAGGTTTAGGTTTTTGTCCAGCTACGAATTTAGATTGGTGTATGCTTAAAATAGATCTTTTTAAATTTGTAAGGAATCTGAAAATTAAGAAACATTTTGCAAATGTACCAGTGAAGGACAAACAGTCATCTAATAAAGTTCTTAGTGAAATCACGATACAAGAATTGAAAGATACCCAACTTCTTCTATCACTTAGTGAGAGGGAAGATGATCCAGTAACCATGCAGACACTTATTGAGGATCTGGAGATATCAAGATTTCAGAGGGAAGAGAGTGGATTGAGAGTAAAGTCTAAATGGACGCCACAACTTATACCAGGGAATACCATCGATACATTTTTTAAGATGGTCTGTACAGATATCGATAAGATAATGGATAGGTCAAGACTAGGGGGTTCTAGAGTACTTCGAGATAATCTCACATTTGGAGAGAGAGAGGCTTTACAAGAGCTTATCAACAATAAAACAATAACAATACGTACTGCGGATAAGGGTGGAAATATAGTTGTGTTGAATACAACAGATTATAATAATGAGATCCACTCCCAACTCAATGAAGTCTTGTATTATGAGAAATTGACTACTAATCCTATTCCAGACCTGATTGTTAAGATCAATGGTGAAATTAAACAATGGTATGATCAAACACTGTTAGATCATGACGAATATCTTTACCTCATGTTAAGTACACCTAGATCACCTTGCCTATACACTCTCCCAAAAGTCCACAAATGCCGGGACAAACCGCCAGGGCGGCCTATTGTCTCCGGCATTGGTGGCCCGACGGAGCGACTATCTGAGTTTATTGACTGCTTCTTGAGACAATACGTGTACAATCTACCGTCTTTTATCGAAGACACTAAGCATATACTGAATTTACTTGAAGACATTGTATGGGAGGAAGGCATGTTACTAGTTACATTGGATGTGGTATCCCTTTATACCATTATTGATCATGATATGGGTATACGTGCATTGGACCATTTTCTTAGTGCGAGACCAGCAGAAATGTTTGACCATACTCAAATGATTTTGCGGATGACTCAATTGGTATTGGAGAATAATGTGTTTTTATTTGAGGGTCAGTGGTACAGGCAACGCTTGGGGACTGCGATGGGTTCTAGATTTGCTCCGTCTTTTGCCAACCTATTCATGGGTTGGTTCGAGGCGGAGCGGATCTGGGGCCCTGAGGGAACTGAGTGGACCCCATATATACACTACTGGGGTCGATTCATCGACGACTGCTTGATGATATGGACTGGCACAGTCGAGAAACTTAAAGGTTTCTTCGACTATTTAAATGAAAATTCATGTAATCTGAAATTTACTACTTCCTATGACATGCAGAGGATTACCTTCTTGGATGTGGAGTTGTATGTGGAGGGGGCTAAGATACAAAGTCGGATGTATCGCAAACCTACAAGTTGTAATTCGATCTTGCATGCTGAGAGCTGTCACCCAAATTATCAGAAGAGAGCTATACCTTATGGTGAACTAATTAGAGCTCGACGAAATTGCTCATCAGATATTGAGTTTGAACAAAATATAGTAGATATGTCATCTAGATTCTCTAATCGAGGTTACAAACAGAATGTAGTTACTAAAGCTGTATCTAGAGTAAAAAAAGTGAAAAGAGAGACTACATTGATCAGAGGTGATAAAGCAGGCAGAACAGCAGATCAGAAGGTGAGACTAATCACCAATTATGGGATGGACAGCTCTAAGCTATTTACTATTTTGAACAAATATTGGCACCTACTTTATATAGATAACGATTTGAAACCGTTTATTTATGAGAGACCCAGTGTGACATTTAGAAGAGGAACAACTTTGAAGAACATGTTGAGTCCTAGTTATCCGACTAAACAAAATAAAGCAGATTGGTTGAGCAGCTTCAAGGGCTTCTATAAATGTGGAAGATGTATATCATGTAGATGGGCGATGAAGAAGATACTGTGTTTTGAATATAATAACTCTGGCAAATATACTATTGGTATGTTTATAAATTGCGACACAACCTACGTGGTATATGTGATTTCATGCAAGTGTGGTAAAATCTATGTTGGGAGTACCAAGAGGAGGCTTAAAGATAGGATTGCTGAACACTTTAGGGCCTTAAAGAATGGAGATACAAGATACCCGATTGCGTCACACTTGGTTCAGAACTTTGAGAACAAGGACCAACATGTTTTTTGTTATCATGGGATTGACCACATTAAACCAGACCCACGAGGGGGTAATAGATTGTTAGCTTTGAGGAAGCGTGAGGTACTCTGGTTAATTAGACTGAAAGCGGTTGAGTGTGGCCTCAATGTTGACCATGAGTATGAGTTCTACTTAGGGAACTGAAAGTGTAGGGATAACAGTAGAGATAAATATAAGTAAAGATAGTTGGTGTCAGTTGCTCTTTATTCTGTGTAGATAAATGTCTCCCGACACTGAGAACTCTATATGATGAGAAAACATAATGTCTCACATGGTTAGTACATATCGATGTATTGACCTATGAGGTCAAAAACTGAATTGATTATGAGTTCCAACCTACTATCTCTCGTAATTGTCTTTTTACGATGAACACTTAAATGTGATGGATGTTAAGTTAAGATGATTATGGGGAAAGGTGGTGGTATACCCGAGGACCCCTGTGGCTTGCAGGTTCAAAAGATTACTAATTATAACTAGATGTTATAATAATTCATAGTATACTGAGAGAATGAAAAACTAACCAAGACTTTACGGGCAACTAGCCCAATAATTCGGATCTTATTAATAATAGTGACGACTAACTACAATATGACCTTGTTAATAATAATACCGATTAACTACCATATGACCTAATAATTATAGTCTTCAATTGTAGTGAGATAATTATAACGGGATACTGACTTTGTTGTGAATCCGTTATAAGGGTTCACGCTAAATTAAACCTATTATAAGATGGCGCCTATACATAAATAAATACTTGAAGAGGGTACTCGCGCTAGATACTATTGTTGGATACTAAAAGGGCAACTCGAACCTATTAGTAGATGGCGCCCACAGGTATTAGTTGAAAATATCACTCTAAGATGGCACCCGCGCTTAGTACTATAGTTGGACACTACAAGATGGCGCCCATGTTTTTCTACTATAAATTGCCACTCCAAGATGGCACCCGTGCTGAACGCCAAAGTCGGAACACTCCGGACTTACTGATGGTGAGCACGCGATTAGAATATGACTTTTTAGTTACTTACTATAGTGGTTTCAAAGTTTACAAGTATACTGTTATTTTATCTTACCAGACACGGACACGTGCATTAACTATTTAAGAATACAAGAAAGAAGAGAAGACTTATAAATAAACGGACACAGTGATATAGAAGTATAAGGTGAGAGACAGGCAACAGATACATGTAGTTTGTTGATACCCTGTCAAAGTTGGTATATGTAGAATCAAGAGTACTGATTGCGCTGTGACTTTACTTTAGGTAGTGACTTGGTCAATCTGCGACTTTTTGGAACATAATCTACTTGGATGTTGGAATCTAGAATACAAGATAATAAACTCATTACAATCTGGTGAGTGTTACTAGCGGTTCACTTACAATTATACTGCCTACATTGGACCTGGATTGGTTATTATTTGAGTAGTGTAGCATCGTGTATTTAGCACCTGACAGCAGTATTTGTTATTTTCACTTATAGATGGGGAGATATATTTTTTACGAATAGAACAATACCTGACAACTATCGAGTTCACTACATATGGTCAAATAAAGTGTGGATTCATTTTGGAAATAGGTGAGTTTTAGACAAGTGATTTTTTGTGAAATATTAGAGAACCTGTAAGCTAAGGGTGTTATCGGGGACCATAACCTTTTACCCCATATAATTTTTGCATACGACTCATATGTATTGCAGCTTGTGATGTTTTGTAATATGAATGATTTGCATTAGAACAATGTGGCTAACACGGTTTTGGTATATTTGGCACTTCTTTATATAACCAAATTGTTAATATTTGGAAAAACGTATTGGACCCAATTTGAGGTCGTAATAACTATTAAGCATGATTAATAGTTAGATCATATTGGAAAATGTATATACTAATTTCATGTTAATTTTAAAGAGTGTAATTCAAGACTGACTGTGTGTATTTGGGTTGCAGCCCTGAGGAAGTCACTAGTCCTGAACGGACTTGACGAAACGTGCGTTGGCTGCAAATAATCATTTGATGAAAATTGGATTGAATTGGAGGAACATTGGACATTAAAAGATATAGTGAAAACTATTTAAAGACTTTTTGATATGTGATTGAGTGCTCGGAAGATCACATTATTTGTTTGGACCATTGGTTTGTCTTGGAGACTGTGGTAACCAGTCCCCCACCTCTTCCTGAGCACCTATTTTACTTATCGCTTTACTACTGATACCTGGACTCTGTGCTGTGCGCTCTTTTAAACCGTTACCATCAATTGTATGGTTATATATATACATAAACTCTGCTCTGCTCCTCCAACAGACATACTTTTTCACGTGAACAAGGCGGAAGCCGAAACACATTGTTTCCTGCAATTAAATATTTCACAAGCATCGTGTTGTGTCCGAGTACGTCTGTTGGAGGAGCAGAGCGGAGTTAATATGTATCGGGCTTCCAGTAGCCCCAAATCGGACCGCCAGTGAGTTAGCGAGGCAGATCCTGTAACCGGAGTTGGTGCGAAGCATATATATATATATATATATATATACACACACACACACAAAGAAACTCTCCGTAAGCCACCTCCAATCCGACAGACCGGCGAAGCAAAAACAGGAGACGGACCACAGGATCTGGCCACAAGAAACTTTACTGGCACAGGTAAACAGCAATGACGCATTTCAGGCTTCGTGAGACCTTGATCACATGCCAAGCAGTTACATTTTTTTATCGTTTTCATGCAGTAAACACAAGTGCACGTCCCCCTGGCAAAAACTCCTTCCAGGTCACATGACCATAGACAGAGAAAATACTGATTTAGGTGGGTTTAAAAAGGTGAAAAATAGAGCTGATATTTCATTACAAAGTGCCACATTGCATTTATAAGAATACATAAATGTATAACATCTATTAACCGCTTGTTACCTAAAAACCCACTATTTATTCAGCCACTTCTCTGAAGAGTCACGCATATAACAACCATGTCTAGCAGCACAAATGCACATAGGTTGTATGCGATCTCAAAGATGTAAAAAAGTCTAAAATATCTGAATGAACGCAAAATAATTTGTGGCAGGATAAATCCTATCCCTTAATAAAAAAGCTATACACATAAGTATACAACATTGATGAATCCATTCTGAAGCAACGGCAGAATTGCAGGGAGGATCTTATAGAGATAAAGTGCATACATTTTTGTGTGTATATTTTTCAGTAACACCTCTGCCTAATGTGCAAAAAAGCTGTGCAAAATAAGTGCAAACAATATATTCAAAAAAGTGCAAAGTGTATGATAAATACATCTGTATAAATAAGATTAACAATACAAAATCGGTCATTGCCTAAATCCATTGATAAAAACACAAATTTCACATCTTTAAAAAACAGTAATTCATCATGTTTAAAAATGGTGTGCACCCCATATGTGAAAAAAGAGAAGACAAAAAAGCCATAATATTTACAGGAGACTGATATAAAACTAATGCCTATGGAAGGTAACAGGGAACCTGACTACCTGAAGAAATACTAATGATACTGAGTGAAGATGAAAGATCACTTCGAAAAACCCTTTGAGATATAGTATAATAGGTAACAGGGAACCTGACTACCTATAAGAGTAAGACACGACTAAGATTCATACCGGAAGCATTGAATCCAGACTCAAGAAGGTAGGCAACCAAAACCCATTACTGAGGCAACTACGGGGACTAAAAATACTCACGAAAATTCATTAAAAGGTCTTATAAAAAAGTGTACATGTCCTCCGTGTCATAGAGACCATTCGGCCATTAACTGTCAAATTCTAGAATCATGGTTGTCTCAAGTTGCCTTCATTTTTGCTCTCTATTACCACCTCTGCGTGGTTTAGAAATAGACCCCACCACAAAATAAGTTTGGCAGGCAACGTCATTATTATGTTTCTTTTTTAAATGGCGTGCTACCAGATATGCAGGGTCACTGTGCAGGATAGCTCTGAGATGCTGTAAAATCCTGACGTGAACCTGTAACTTTGTACTGCCGATGTAATTCAGGCCACAGGTACACGTCAGGACATACACAGCAAATTCAGTTTTGCAATTGTAGCTGCCTGCGATCGGGATATCAGTAGAACAAAAAGGAATTTGGTAATGGGTTTTGTTAATTCCAAATTTGCATGCCCTACAAGAAGAACATTTCCGAAACCCTGATGCTGGTTGCAGCCACATACTTTTCTGTCTTATCCCTGGGCTGCTTTTGTCTAAGACTGACCCCATATTTTTGGCCCTTCGAAAAGTGACCAACGGCATACTAGGTAATTGAGCACCTAATACCGTATCCGTTAACAATATCGGACAGTTCTTTTTAACAATGGTCCTGATTTTGTTTTCCTCATTGCTAAAGGCCGTAATCAATCTGGGGCAGTCATTCATCTCAGTGCCAGGCGCCACATTGATTTCTATACCCTTATTGCTGGAAGGGTTCAACGGGAAAAGACTTTCTCTAGGGCGTGTATTTGCTTTGACTAGCGTTTGATGTAACATAACGTCCGAATAGCCATGTGCCCTGAGTCTGGCATTCATCTCTTTTAAACATTTCTCAAACTCACTAGTAGAACTGCAAATTCGTTTGAGACGTAAAATCTCACTGTAGGGAATGCAAACTTGTGGCGTGCAATGTTGCATTTCCAGATGTGGGTTTTCTGAAAAGTGTTTGGTCTAATCTGGCATTCTTTACATACACTTTCACATCTAAAAACTCAATCTCATGTTTGCTTATATGTGAAGTGAGGTTGAGGGAATTGTTATTTATCTCTTAAGATTGTCTAAGCCTCTTCCTCATCCCCTTGCCAAAGAATAAAAACGTCATCAATGTAACGTAAGTATTTCACAACCTTTTCTTTGACACATGTTTGATGTTGAGGACCTGATCCTCCCACCAGCCTACGTGTAAACACGCATAGATGGGGGAAAAACAGGATCCCATCGCCACGCCTCTTAGTTGTCTCCACACATCTTTGCCAAAAAAAAAAAATTAAAAAATTTATTGTATAGACACCATTCAATCAGACTGGTGATCACTTTGTTGTGTTCATAGTATTCAACAACTCGTTTACCCAGGAAATAGTCAACCGCCTTCAAACCACATGTATGTGCTATGCTCGTGTAGAGGGACTCTACATCCAAAGTTATCAACAACATATCATTATTCCTTTCTAAATCCCCAATTGTTTGCAGGAAATCGCTCGTGTCCTTGACAAAGCTAGGCAAACTCTTTACCATATCCTGCAAGAAAAAGTCAACATATTGACCAACATGTTCACTTGCACTATTAATCGCCAAGAGGATCGGTCATCCTGGGGTTGGAATAATGCATTTATGGACCTTGGGGATTAGATAAAATACAGGGAGGACAGGGAATTCATTGTTCATAAACTTGAATTCTTCCATGGAAATCATGCCTTCTCTGCGCCTTTTGATGAAGGACACTAGCCACCCCTGCTAGAAGGGACAGGTTTTCAAGTTTCTGCAAACTCATCCGCGAACTTGCATCACCAGGCTGAGATGTTGTGCTTTCAGCATGAGCTTTGTTACCAACTCTTATATAATCCAGTCCACTCTGCTTGGCTTTTTTGTCCTTGCATCTTTTCTCTGCAATTTCTTCCTCTTGTAGTTCGCGTAACCCCCTCTTAAGTCTACCAGCACTTCCCAGATTGCCACAGTCCATTAACATCTGCTTTTCCTCCAGTGCCCTTTGAAGTAACACCTGTTTTAGACCCTCTGTTGTGCCAGAATAGCTTGCAATTATCTCTTGAAAAATATCCTGAATCATTAGACACTGTTTTTTCACAAAAAAAAGCAAGAGAAAAAACTATATATTTACATATAAACTTCAAAACAGATAACACATTGACCACTTGCAATATATCTTCACGCTCTAGCCATAATATATAAATCAAGAGGAATTGATAATAAAGGACAAATGTACAATCTATCCATAACCAAGTAAGTTTTCCTTAATAGACAGTACACATTGTAAGCCTGAACTTGAACCTCCTGAAAAAAGTTGCCTAAATAAAATAGTTTATCCAAAAATGGCTGCCTTATAGTAGTGCCACAAGCTAAACGTTTCAGTCCTTTTCATAAGTGTTACATTTGTCTCTGGAGAGCAATCCAAGGCGTATGTGGGGACATGCACGTTAATTTTTACTGTCCATTATTGGATTAATTAATCACAGATGTAGGTTTTTACTGAAACCGGTTGGTAATTTGTACCGTTATCCTGCAGTTGCAAACTTATTATAAAGGTTTACTTATTGTGCTTACCGGATGATTGGAACAGAATCATAGCTTTAAAATCTCGCTCTTCGGTTATTGGCCGACCAGCTTCATCTAGATTTTCAACCAGCCATTTACAAAGAACTTCCCCGGGATTGTCCAAAAGCAGGAAGTCACCATCTTTTCGAACACACAGAATGATCGCAAGTGAAACAAGCATTGGAAATGCAATAGGTCTCGCATTAGGAAAGTTTGAGGGATTGGTATTGTAAATGACACTTTTTTTTATTTATGTGTTGGTTTTGAAAATAGCAAATTTAATAGCTTTGTCAGTTACAATGTCAATAGTTTTAACTTTCGCAAATGTGACACCTATAGCATTTGTAATGCAATGTGTGTTGTATTTACGTGACTTACATGTATTGATATTACAAATAACAATGGCTTTTCATTTTGTAAATAATTAATACCTAAATAAAAAAATGTGTAATTTATAATGGCAATAGCTTAAACGTTTGTAAATAAATTTTGTGAAGATTATGTTCAGTGTATTTTATTGTGACGAAAATCCAAGAACATTGCATTTGCACCTACACACACACACAGAGCCACACACACACACATATAGATGTGGTGGTGGTGGTGGATATGGTGGTGGATGTGGGGGTAGATGTGGTGGTGGTGGATGTGGTGGTGGATGTGGTGAAAGTGGTGGTGGATGTGGTGGTGGTAGTGATGGGTGTGGTGGATGAGGTGGTGGATGTGGTGGTGGTGGATGTGGTGGTGGTGGATGTGTTGGATGTGGTGGTGGATGTGGTGGTAATGGGTGTGGTGGATGTGGTGGTGGTGGATGCGGTGGTGGTGGATGTGGTGGTGGATTTCTAATTTCTAATTTAAAACATTTGTAGAGCGCAGCGTATACCGTACGGTTTCTTGGCGCTAGTAGTTCGTTTGACACCTGAAGAAAATAAGACCAGTCTTGGGTAGGGAGGGGCATTATACAGGGAAGGCTTGTTTGAAGAGAAAGGTTTTTAAATCCTTGCGGAACGAAAGATAATGGGTAGAATAACGGAGGTGATCAGGGAGGGAATTCCAAAAAGTGGGGGCAAGAGTGGCAAAGTTGGTTCCGCCCCATTTTTTACGTTTAAAACGTGGGGTTAGGAGGAGGGATTTGGAGGAAGAACGAAGCTCTCTAGAGGGGACGTATTCCTTTAGTAATGAGGCAATAAAGGCAGGGGCAGTGCCTTGTCGGGCCTGAAAGACCATACACCCGGTCTTAAACAGGGAACGTTCTTTAACCGGGAGCCAGTGAAGCTCTTTGAGGAGGGGTGTGGAGTGGTGGTACCGTGGGAGACCATAGACCAGACGGGCCGCCTGGTTCTGAACCAACTGGAGTCTCCGCAGGCTATATAATGGGATGCCGTTGTAGATGGCATTAGCGTAATCTAGCCTCGAGATGACCAGTGCAGCCATGATCACCTTAAGTGCCTGTGGGGAAAAAAAACGGGAAACAGAGCGGATAGTGCGAAGGGTGAGAAAGCAGGAAGATACAACGGTGCTGATTTGTGAGTGGAGGGTGAGCTGGTTGTTGATTTTAACCCCCAATGTTTTAACTGTGGGTGACGGAGAGGGGGGGGGACCTAGAGAGAGTGGCCAGAAATGAGAATTCCACGGACTGGACGAACCACCGGTGAGAACCAGCTCGGTTTTGTCCGGGTTCAATTTCAGCTGGTTGTGGTTCATCCAGTCCCTGATGAAGGTCATAGTCGACTGAAAATTAGAGACAGAAGAAGGGGAAGTAGACAGATCGAAGATGAGCTGGAGGTCATCCGCGTAGTTGTACACGGTGACCTCCATCTGCTGAAGAGCAAAGATAAGAGGAGAAATGTAGAGGTTAAACAACAAGGGGGAAAGAGAAGATCCCTGGGGGACACCACAAGTGACAGGGATAGGAGTGGACGTGAAGTCACCCGACCGAACCGCCTGGGTGCGGTCCCTCAGGAATGAGGACAGCCAGAGCAGGGCTGAGCCCTCGATTCCCGCCGCCCTGACACGGGACAATAAGATGGTATGGTCAACCGTGTCAAAGGCGGCGGAGAGATCGAGAAGCACCAGCGCCTGGTGTTTATTGTTGTCCATGCCCGTCCTGAGGGTGTCCAGTACCGATACCACGACTGATTCGGTCGAGTGTCTGGGGCGGAAGCCGGCCTGGCGGGAAGCCAACCCACCGTTGGCCTCTACGTGGGCGCTGAGGACCGCGGTGGCATGGCGTTCCAGCACCTTGCCCAGGTAGGGCAGCAGGGAGATAGGGCGGTAGTTGGCTGAGATGGTAGGGTCAGTGCCGGGCTTTTTCAAAATGGGCACTATGAAGGCTGTTTTGAGTGCCGGGGTCACTACTCCCTGAGCGAGTGAATTGTTGAGAAAGATGATGGGGGCTTCAGGGCAAGAGGAGTAAATGTGTTGCAAGATACGAGCTGGACAAGTGTCTGCCGGAGAGCCCGACTTGACTTTGGGGAGTATCTCGCGGAATAAGGCCTCAGTGAGGGGAAGAATAGAGATGAGGCGATTGAGGACGGTGGGGGAAGAGGGGTCCACGAAAGTAGGTGAAGGGGGGGGATGTTAGCCTTGATGGTAATGATTTTGTCTGTAAAATAGGTATTGAGCTGATCGCAAAATGATTGAGATGGAAGGATTTGCGAAGAAGCTCTGTCAGAGTAAGCCAAGTTGTTAACTATGCTGAATATTTCTCTGGATTTATTTTCCGCTGCCTCTATTTTTAAGGAAAAATAGGTGGTTTTAGCAGAGAGAATAGCAATTTTGTAAGTAGCAAGTGATTTGAGATAGAGGATTTTTGCTGCGGAGGAATAGTTTCTTCTCCACTGTCTCTCCGCCTGTCGGGCCGATAGTTTTAACTCTTTTAGGTGGTCGTTAAACCATCTGTTGGAGTCCTTTTGTCGTCGGATGGAAATACGACGCAAGGGGGCCACAGTGTTACAGCCTGTAGTCAGCCAGGTGTTCATGGCAGTGGCTTGAGAATGGTAGGAGAGACCGGAGAGAGACGGGGTGGAATTAAGGAGCAGGGAGGACAAAGAGGAAAGGTCAACTCTGTTCCAGTTCCGCGCCCAGGTGTTTCTGGCATGTGGAACTTTAGGTACAGAGTGGTGAGAGATAGAAAAAGAAATAAGAGCGTGATCAGACCAACAGCAGGGGGATACCATCACCGGGGATAATTGAAGGTTGAGGGACCAAACCTGGTCCAACAAGTGGCCGTGGGAATGGGTGGGGACCGTTATGTGCGGGACAAAGTTCAAAGAGGAGAGAGATTCGGTGAACTCTTTGGAAGCGGTGCACTCAAAGGGGTCCGAAGGCCAATAATTGAAGTCGCCTAGCACCAAGACCGAGGCGTAGTTGACCACCAGATTGGCCAACAGGTCTTGAAATGCCGGCAGGAATAAAGGAGAAGACTGGGGGGGACGGTACATAAGGAGACAAGTGAAGGGGGGAGAGAAGGATAGGGAACGGGCCACAAGGAATTCAGTAGGAGCAATGGGAGAATAGGAGAGAAATTGAAACTGTAATTCTGAACGGGCGATAAGCGCCACGCCGCCGCCGGCCCTGCCCGCCGGACGATCGGCACGCAGGGCAACATAGGAAGGGGGGAGAGTAGCCAGGAGAACAGGAAGGGAGGAGTCACAGAACCAGGTTTCGGTTAATAGCAACAGATCCGGCTTCTCAGTGTCAAGCAGGGTAAACAACTCATGATGGTGCTTGACCGCTGACCTTGTATTAAGTAAAAGAAAAGATAGCGGAGGAGGCGAGGAGGGGGGGACAGGCAGGGGCGGGTTCCGCGGTGGAGGGATCGAGGGGACGGACAGTGGCCTAGAGGTGGGGGAATGGGCAAGACCTAAGGAAGCAATGTGCCTTAGTATAGTTTCTGGGAGAGGCCAGTCTCCTTGAAGGGTGGTAAGCTGCTTGGATGAATACAGGGTATGTTGGGCAAGGGGTCGTGCCCCAGGCCCCGTCCGGCCGCGGACGGGCGCAGACGGGCTTGCCTTAGGCGCGCCTTCGGCGCGCAAACGGCGCGCCCGCTGCGCACGTCCGCTGCGCTCCCTAGGATAGCACATTTGATAAAGGGGATTTGAGGGCGGGAAGGGGGCGTGGCCTCAAAGTGGGCGTGGCCGAGCGTGGAACAGGCCGAGGGGCGGGGGTCACGTGAGCGTTTGATCCGCTGCACGGCGCCCTCCAAAATGTGATTAGCAGTGGGAGTCCAGGTGAGTTAAAAGCACAAGTATTAGATCACAAATGACACCAAAATGATTAAAAACGAGCACTCCCGGCTATTTTGCCTCAGGAGACAACAAACACCCCAGCGCTAGCGTCTCAGCGCTTATAAAGGGCGGGAAGGGGGCGTGGCCGAGCGTGGAACAGGCCGAGGGGCGGGGGTCACGTGAGCGTTTGATCCGCTGCACGGCGCCCTCCAAAATGAGATTAGCAGTGGGAGTCCAGGTGAGTTAAAAGCACAAGTATTAGATCACAAATGACACCAAAATGATTAAAAACGAGCACTCCCGGCTATTTTGCCTCAGGAGACAACAAACACCCCAGCGCTAGCGTCTCAGCGCTTATAAAGGGCGGGAAGGGGGCGTGGCCTCAAAGTGGGCGTGGCAGAGCGTGGAACAGGCCGAGGGGCGGGGGTCACGTGAGCGTTTGATCCGCTGCACGGCGCCCTCCAAAATGAGATTAGCAGTGGGAGTCCAGGTGAGTTAAAAGCACAAGTATTAGATCACAAATGACACCAAAATGATTAAAAACGAGCACTCCCGGCTATTTTGCCTCAGGAGACAACAAACACCCCAGCGCTAGCGTCTCAGCGCTTATAAAGGGCGGGAAGGGGGCGTGGCCTCAAAGTGGGCGTGGCCGAGCGTAGAACAGGCCGAGGGGCGGGGGTCACGTGAGCGTTTGATCCGCTGCACGGCGCCCTCCAAAATGAGATTAGCAGTGGGAGTCCAGGTGAGTTAAAAGCACAAGTATTAGATCACAAATGACACCAAAATGATTAAAAACGAGCACTCCCGGCTATTTTGCCTCAGGAGACAACAAACACCCCAGCGCTAGCGTCTCAGCGCTTATAAAGGGCGGGAAGGGGGCGTGGCCTCAAAGTGGGCGTGGCCGAGCGTGGAACAGGCCGAGGGGCGGGGGTCACGTGAGCGTTTGATCCGCTGCACGGCGCCCTCCAAAATGAGATTAGCAGTGGGAGTCCAGGTGAGTTAAAAGCACAAGTATTAGATCACAAATGACACCAAAATGATTAAAAACGAGCACTCCCGGCTATTTTGCCTCAGGAGACAACAAACCGGTGCGGTGGATGTGGTGGTGGTGGTGGATGTTGCGGTGGATGTGGTGGTGGATGTGGCGGTGGATGTGGCGATGGATGTGGAGGTGATGGTGGATGTGGTGGTGGATGCGGTGGATGTGGTGGTGGATGTGGTGGAGCATGCGGTGGATGTGGTGGTGGTGGATGCGATGGATGTGGTGATGGTGGATGCGGTGGTGGTGGTGGATGGGGTGGTGGATGTAGTGGTGGTGGATGTGGTGGTGGTGGGTGTGGTGGTGGTGGTGGCGGTGGATGTGGCGGTGGTTGTGGCGGTGGTTGTGGCGGTGGATGTGATGGTGGATGTGGTGGTGGATGTGGCCGTGGATGTGGTGGTGGTGGATGTGGTGGTGATGGTGGTGATGGTGGATGTGGTGGTGAATGCGATGGATGTGTGTGGTGGATGTGGTGGTGGATGTGGTGGTGGATGTGGTGGTGGAGGTGGTGGTGGTGGATGTGGTGGTGATGGTGGATGTGGTGGTGATGGTGGATGTGGTGGTGATGGTGGATGTGGTGGTGGATGTGGTGGTGGATGATGTGGTGGTGGTGGATGTGGAGGTGGTGGATGTGGTGGATGTGGTGGATCATTGAGGTCTATTTGGCATCAATGTATAAAAGTTTCTAAATAACTACACAATAATGTGAAAAGGTGGCACATAATTTGTTTCATTCACAATGTACCATATAATTTGCTTTTCAAAGCCACATAATAGCGCTGTCGGATAATTCGGCCCGGAGTTGCAGCATTTTGTCAGTCTCCTCCCCACCCTGCGGGTCATCAATGACATCGTTCAGTACCGGGATCTGGACGAAAACAACTGACAGTGATTGAGGGGAGACAGGGGGCGGCATGTGGCCAATTTGTTCAAAAGAGAAGAAAGGGTAAGTTAGAGCAGTGCAGGGTGTGCAGAGTATACGTGCTGGAGGGAGACTCAGTGCTCACGGTGCTGGTCGGGTGGGGGGGGCTGGAGATGTGGTGACAGAGGGGAAAGGGTGGGTGAAGGAGCGCGAGCTAGTGCTGAAGAGAGTGGCAGGAGGGGGAATAGAGGTGTTGGAGATGTGGAAGAGAGAAAAAACAGCAAGCTACTCCTGGATGACGGGCGTGGGAGGGGGGCGGTGCTGGAGGATGGGGGAGGTAATCGAAGAACAGGGCGAGAGAAAAAAAATCAAAGTAAGTGCAAAAAAATTGAGAGGAGAAAATACCATTACAGGAGAAAGGAAAGGCTACAGTCTGAACCCGTGCTCAAGGGGGGTGGGGAGGGGGTCAGTGGTGAAGGGGAAAGGGAGATTGAAGTCGGTGCCGGGGAGGGTGAGAGATAGGCGGGAGCAAGATCGACGGCGGAGTCGGGTTCAACGTTACAGCTGGTTGTGGGCAGAGAATGGAGAGTGCGTTGCTGGAGAGAGTGGCAGGAGGGGGAATAGAGGTGTTGGAGATGTGGAAGAGAGAAAAAACAGCAAGCTACTCCTGGATGACGGGCGTGGGAGGGGGCGGTGCTGGAGGATGGGGGGAGGAAATCGAAGAACAGGGCGAGAGAAAAAAAATCAAAGTAAGTGAAAAAAAATTGAGAGGAGAAAATACCATTACCGGAGAAAGGAAAAGCTACAGTCTGAACCCGTGCTCAAGGGGGGTGGGGAGGGGGTCAGTGGTGAAGAGGAAAGGGAGATTGAAGTCGGTGCCGGGGAGGGTGAGAGATAGGCGGGAGCAAGATCGACGGCGGAGTCGGGTTCAACGTTACAGCTGGTTGTGGGCAGAGAATGGAGAGTGCGTCCGCGGAGGGGGATCGGTAGCGAGGGCTGAGGAGCAAGAGGGGTGAGAACCAGCGGTGAGGGGCAGAGTGATCCAGTGCTGGCAGATGAAACAAGACGGAGGGCATTGCTGTGGGGAGGGAGGGGGGGGAGTAGAAATGAGACACGGCGGGAGGGGGCGGAGCGGGGAGAGCGGCATGAGGGTGTGAAGCAGCAGGGTCCTTTGAAGTGAAGCTAAGCTTCACTTCAAAGGTGTGGGAGAGTGCTGCTGGTGATTTGATGATGTGCACGCGCATTTTAGGTCAATGCGCAACTAAAAGCGCACGGGCACAGCATCAAATCGCCTGTCAATCGCCAGTCTAGGTAATGCTTATTTAAGCCCCTATATATCTCGCTCCCGCTCAATGCGCATGCGCATTGAGATAGGTCGCTCGACCTAAACAGGACACTGAACGAAACCTTGATTATGTCCTGCTAGATATAAAAATCAGGAATTAGTTTGTGTGTGGTTTAAGTTTCAGAGGTAAAATACAAAGCATATCAAACTAATTAACAGATTTAATTGGAGAAAAGCACCCCAAAAAGTACACTGACCTGGTGCAATTTCTATCTAATATGCCTAGATTTTGGACTACAAAGAAGTGTTTGGGCATGAACTGAAGGCCATTGAGGAAATTACCTAATAATCAACTTTATTTTTGGAGAGCCAGAGTGTATGCTTAGGTCTCGCTGCTCAGGACAAATAGTAATAGCAAAGTAGAGGCATTATGAGAGAAATAGAAGAACTATCGATAAGTGAACTTTCACACTGGGGTTTGTGACGGCAAATCAAGTAACCTATCCCGACAGAGGCATAGAGAGAAGGAGAGAGAAGGAGAGAGAAGGAGAGAGAGAGAGAGAGAGAGAGAGAGAGAGAGAGAGAGAGAGAGAGAGAGAGAGAGAGAGAGAGAGAGAGAGAGAGAGAGAGAAAGAGAAAGAGAAAGAGAAAGAGAGAGAGAGAGAAAGAGAGAGAGAGAGAAAAGGAGAGAGCGAGAGAGAAGGCGAGAGAGAGAGAAGGCGAGAGGGAGCGAGAAGGCGAGAGGGAGCGAGAAGGCGAGAGAGAGAGAAGGAGAGAGAAGAGAGAAGGAGAGAGAAAGAGAAGGGGAGAGAGGAGGGGAGAGAAAGAGAGAGAGAGAGGAGAGAGAGAAGGAGAGGAGAGAGAGGAGAAGGAGAGAGAATGAGAGAGAAGCATTGGGCCAGGATGCTTGGTTGGAAATGCTGCCTGCGCAGCTCCTGTAGAGACCCCAGCTCGAGGTAATACATAATCCTCCATTAAGGCAGGTAGATGATTTACCGCGTCTCAGCCACTGTGTACACACCGCCACCAGGACACTCAGGCTCCTGGGGCCGAGAGCTGCATGGCCATGATTGAAACCTAATGGGCTTGAATTAATAGGAAATATTAATGTGATTTATCTCAGGGCTCGATCCCTCTGCCTCAATACTTTAGCAGTAGGTCAGATGGATAATATATGGCTGGGATCGATAGTGGCAGATGTAACAAGACCGGCTTCATTTTTACAGAGATCTTAGCGGTCAAGGTAAATTAGCGCAAACAGGGAATACGTAATTGGCCCCGTCTCAATAATATATACAAACGAGTTAGAAACATTGCATGCACATGGAACGAAACCAGAATGATAGCCAGTTTTGCGAAAGTAGATATTGCAAGATGTTGGAATGCGTCGGACTACGTTTCCTAATTAGGGCGTAAACCTCAATCGCCACAGGCAACCAGCCCTTTCAATTACACAAATAGCAAACAAAATAAGGAACCAGCATTACAACGGCTAAGTTATTTGAAGCATTTATCCTTATGCTTTGAAACGCATCCATGAAAACTGCCAGTGTTTTAGAAGATGTGCTGCTCTGCACACTACACAGCTTGGGGAACGTGACCAGGATTCAACAATAGAGCGCACATTCATTTAGTAATGAAAGCTCACTACAAGTTGCAAGGACACAAGTAATGCTCAACAATATACAGTATTCACATAAATAAATGTGTTTAGCCTTCTTTGATTGACAACTTTTCAGTAGATCGAAAACTGTTCCATTTGGTCGAGAATCTTGAATACACGCAGGTGCACTTGGAACCAACATGGGACCTACAATACACGGGCAGGTAAATTATTTTTCCTTACGGCGAAGAACTTGCTGTAAAACACATTTTTTAGGCTTTTTGCAATTCTCCACAACTTACACAGGCACGCACTACGTCACACTTACACAAAAAATACACATGCTCAAACACAAAAGGTGCATATTAAACAAGCAGGCAGGCTGATACAGACAAACATCAAACACACATTGCAATGCAGGCATTCATTATAACACGTACGAAGCACACGCATGCAGGGAGCTGCGTCTGAATTTGGCCCCTTAATGAAAACTCGTGCTTTCCGAAAAATGAGGAAGCTGGTCTGGGACGGAAATTGAGCAGCTGGGACCGAGAGCGGAGGATCGATGCTGCTCTCTTTTAAGAAAGGCAGCACTATGAATGGCCATTGCACTCACGGCGGTCTTCGTTCTTGCCGCGGAACAATGGCGTCACTTCCGGCGCTCCCGGATGTGCGTAGGCTTTTGCAAGAGGAATCCTCCGGCTTCAGGTATATGCAAAGGTGAGAGAGCTGCTCTCCATTGAGGACCTGTGGTTCGAGTCCCAGCCAGCCGGCAGCCTGATGGTTTACAGAAGGTGATTTTGGCATTGTTTTCGAGGCAGCTGTGCTTTTTAAAAATGTATTTTAGTATTGTGATGGAGTGAATTCGGCAGTCACCATGACGACAAAGCTTGTTTTCCTTTGCAAGAACTATTCCTCGGGCCATGAGCAGGTCTGTCCGCAGTTGTTTAATGAGTCTAACAATCAGATTCCACTAAACTATGTGTTTATGGAGATACTCTGAAGGAAGTGCAGCCTGGGGGTACAGAAAGTATCATTTGCAATCACAGCAGCGCCTCCCGGCATTCCGCCATCATAAACAGTTTGGGGGTTTGTAGGGCTTTTGGATTTTAGGGCGTACATGGTCATTTTAGGGTTGAGGGCGGGTTTGTGTTTTGGGGGCCAGGTATAATTTAAGGGTTTAGAGCATGTTTGGGTTTGGGGTGCGAGGGTTAATTTTAGGGGTTAGGGTGTGTTCGGGTTTCCATGTTGTTCGACCTTTCCTTCTCTGTGTTCTATAGCGCTCAGCACTCTAGTTTTGCGGTTTCCAAGTGCTGTAAATCATGGTTATTACCACCGTTTCAATAGCACTGAAATTATGAACCCTGGAAGGATAAAAAGGCAGAGGTTAAGCTTTCAGGATTTGAACTTGTGATCAACCGCTCCTACAGACATCCATCCGCATCTAGCACTTAACTCACTGAACCAACTAGCTGGCCTAAATGCATGAGGTGCGAAGAAAATGAAAGCAAGAGATGAAAGCAAAAGGAAGAGCTTGGGAGAAAGTGAAATAACCATGTGAAGTGATGCAGCCCCACAACAGCTGGTGCCCTGCTCTGGAAGCTTTGACACGGCCTACGCGGCTCCTCTCTGTTGACCCCCGGCCATCACAGTCCCTCCACGCTGCTGTGGCATGTCTTGCAATCTGCCCTGGGCCCATGCCCACCTCGCTTGCTCTCTCTGTGGTCGCGTCGCTCTGTGCTCTCCTCCCGCCCCCTCCCCCCCAAACCCTCTTCTCTCAGCACTCAACCTCATGTGAGCTTCAGGGCGTATTCACCTTTGCTCTCTCTACGGTCATAATGCCCCCTTAACATACCCTCTGGTCACAGCCGATCTGGAGTCATAGCGGGGACAATGTGGGCACGCGACAGACGTTGCATAACTGTATGATTTGATGATCTCTGCAGATCCCTTGTTTATTGTGACAGACGATTTAAGATCTTTTCGTAGTTTGACAGGGCTCTTCATGTGTTGATATATGACCTTGTATTTCGGTGCACTTCTGAGCCTGTAATTCTTCCAGGCTTATTTACAAGCCCCTGGCGCCGCCCTCTTGCGTCGCTTGGAAAAACCCACCACGGTGACTGTTATATATTCACAATTGCTCGTTTCTCTTGGTTCTCTCGTGCTTGCAAGCACGAGAGACCTTCAATGTCATTCTAGAATTTCATGTCCAGCCTTGAGGATTCCTTGAACGTCACTTTGGACGTTGGCTTCCTCAAGACTGGACGGCTCTGGTCGTGGGTGCTTACTGAATAACAATTTATGAAATAAACACTGAACAGAACCTATGCTAGTCTCAGCGACCTATTCTTAACATATTTGGCGACGATCGGGATTTCTCCGCACCCACCGCCAGTCAAAACTCACCAGGACGACTCGACCACTGCTCGTCTTTCACCTCTTCAGCCGAACCTGCCTCCAGTCCAACCCCACCACAGGTCGTATACTTCTTGGACATTATCTCCCGTCCATCTCCTGGCTCCCGACGTGAATTTCCTTCATTTTAACAATTTCAGCGTTAATTACTTCTGGCGGTTGCTGCCTCGCGCTCTGTCACGCGCGCAACATTCCAGCTGACTCACGCGCACTGCGCCTTCACAGCTAAACAAGCCCCACCGCCTCTAGAAATTCACGTTGTCACGTCACCTTGACAACGACGCCGGCGGCCATTTTCCGCGACCTTTTTACCAGCGTTCAGCTTTAAATACAGTTTACCACTGTCCATTTCAATTACATCCACAGCGATAGGCACGCTTCACAGCCTACCGTCCTCATTAACATTGAGTTTTACAAGTCTTCTAGTGCTTCAGCGATAGGCACGCTTCACAGCCTACCGTCCTCGTTAACATTTCAATTTATAAGTCTTCTTTTTCTGTTCAAGATCGTGTGAGTGCCAAACAATTGTCAATGAAATCACGTTTTGACGAAGGTAAACATTCTGTTGATCAACCTCTGCAAAAAGGTGATATTGTTCTTGTCAAAAATCCCAAAAAGGTTTCCAAAGGAAGGTCTAAATTTTCTTCCCCAAATTTGGTTACACAAGTTAGCAAAACCTCAGCCCTTCTTGATGACAGTGGGTGGTGGAACAAGCGAGCTCTTGTTAAAATTTCTCCATTCCAAGCCCATGTCATCAGGGAACATGCCACTTCAGATTCCGAACATTGTGATTGGTTTGATTATACACCCTCATCCAATCCAATTTCTGAATCTTCCTCCAATTCAGTTATTGAAATCTCAGATGCCCTACCTTCCACCTCTACCTTACCACCGTCCTCTATTTCTGCAGAGTTACCCGTGTCACATGATTCGACTTCACAGGGAACCTCTGAAGTGGCAACAAAAAGGGCTTTTCATTTAAAGCAGTTATCATGCAGATTGAGAGATTATGTTTTAGAATAACTCTGTTTTACTTTTCAATTATCCATATTTACCCTCATGTGTTTTCTTTGTTTTCCCTTTATAGTGGGGAAGATGTTATATATTCACAATTGCTCGTTTCTCTTGGTTCTCTCGTGCTTGCAAGCACGAGAGACCTTCAATGTCATTCTAGAATTTCATGTCCAGCCTTGAGGATTCCTTGAACGTCACTTTGGACGTTGGCTTCCTCAAGACTGGACGGCTCTGGTCGTGGGTGCTTACTGAATAACAATTTATGAAATAAACACTGAACAGAACCTATGCTAGTCTCAGCGACCTATTCTTAACAGTGACCTCCACTGAGGTATTCGTTTATAAAGTATAGAAGAGTGGTAGTGTTTCCTGGGGCACCCCAGAGAAAAACGCCCATGGCTACCTCTGTGAAGCAGCAGAGTTGAATGCAAAACACTTCACAAATCAAAGTCCTACAAAATTGTAAACTACTGACGGAAGGTGTGTTTACAAATTGCTGAAGTCGTGTTATTTTTTTGCAAATGGTGGTTTCTGCCAACCAGGAAGTAGTTCAGTGCTATCGATGTCTGGTTAGGACCAAAACTTGCGGGAACTTCTTCAGAAATGTCCTGTTCTCTACTTGGGCTCCGCTTTCTGGAAGATGACACTAGTGCTTTTAGGCACTTGCACTGAACACATTTTCCTTTTGACAACCAGAAGTTGTCTGGTTTAAACTTCATGTACCGAGGATTTGAGGTCTCCGTTCAGGGTGTGGTGGGTTGCACGGATTGTAGCACCTACAGGAGGTACAATAAAAGGATCGCTTAGGTACCACCGGCTTTTTGCTGCTGGTAAATTTTCTGAGTATTTCTGTGATTTACAAGTCAACCTTGTAATCCCACAAATAGCATCGCTCAAAATCTATTATTAAAATGTATGGCGCCACGGATTTGTACCATTACCGCACAACTGTAAAAGGTGTCGGAATGTAGCAAGTAAAGCACACTCTCCGGCCCTGTTGGAAACAGAAGCCACTATGGCAGTGGCCGCTATGTCCAGTGAGTATCAGTGCTTCAGTAGAGATCTGCCAAATCACCGACACTCTGCTCATTCAGCGCTTGGCCTCTTTGCTGAAACTGCCATCGGCAATGACGATTTTGGTGGAGGTTTTGTGAGAAGTGACGATTGGCCCAGTAATAGCAATGAGACCGCAGGCAGGCTTCAAAACAAAATCACCGGAGGAGGAGGGGGGTGGTTGATTATCCCTGCCCATTGGGGGTCAGTTAAACTTTTATTGTACCAGGTCGATGCAAAAATGCTAGAGACCTCCGTGAAGCAGCCTAAAGTGGATCCATCCATCTGTCTTGTCATCGACCTCTATCTATCTAGCTTGTACATCCTTTCTGTCTGTACTGTTAATCCATCCTTCCCTTTTCCGTGGAAACTTTCTACCGTGACTTTTATTATAGCGCCTGCGACACAGGTTTCATGGCGCTGGATGCTGATATGAAGTTGATTTAAGTGTGACATTGAAATCCCTCAGTGCAAGCGTTCATTTTCGTTAATGCCTGGGTCTCGTGGCTCATGTGCCCCTGTGTGCCGCACAAGTTAGGTTACCACCTGGTTGGGCTTCATCGCTCACTAGGATCGCTTGAAGGATGGCCCGGTATAAGGAGTGTTTACATGTGATATTATCCACTATACGAGGAAGGACGTAAATGTTCGACAATGTCTGGTATTTGTTGCTAATCTCCTTTAATAAAATACGTGTCTTCACTTTATTAGCAGCCACTCTGTAAAATAGATTACATTCTTGGTGAACTTTCATACCTCGTTAAATATTCATTTGCCATAAAAACGTTGCCCATCCTCCCTTCCAGAGCCGGTCTTTGCTAAGATAGCGCATTGGGCGTGGGCAGGGGGAAACTCCCTTGCTGATGGTAGTGAATGAAATGAGGCAGCAGGGGGTCCATTTTGTGTTCACTGGTCAGTTCCTGGAAGAGCAGGGACTGGCCTCGAACACCAACATCCCCAGACCACCCCCAGCTCATCTGAATTACAGATAGTTTAGATGCCTCCAGCAGATGATGGTTTTCTTGATGTGTGCCAGCAGGGGTCAGAGGGTGAAGGGTGGGGTGGGGGTGGGTCAAGGAAGGGGCTAGAGGGGTGTTAGAAACCTCGCCCACAGTATGATAATAAAGGACTTAACCCACTTTAAACTGGCAAATCAGACAGAAACGAACAGGCAGGGACATGGCTGGAGCAAGATGAGAAGGGCGCTGCTGTTGGTGTACCTTAATCCACACAGCTCCCTGCGCCCCTCAAAATATTTGTGCCCGGTCCAGGACCCAGCTCGCGCGTGCTGAAGGCCGGCCCTACCCCCCCTCCTCTATTTCCGAAGGATGTGTCTGCAGCTGGCACAGTGAACACAAGTCACCCCAAGCTCTGCTTGAGGATGAGGCTCACCAGTGGTCCTAACCGGTCTGCTGGAGAGGGCGGGCCTCAAGTCTCGAGCCGGTGGAGCAGTCTGTCTGACAGGGATGGAGATCAGCCACATTTCCTGGATGAGCGGTGCCTATACAAAGGAATCCCCTTGGCTGGTTTATTTATTCATTTGCACTGATTTACATGGCGCCCACATTCCATTCTACCTTACCGACACTTTGGGGCACCGCAAACGTAAAGAATACAAGGTGGCTGCGGCTATAGCTGGGTTACAGTGCTGCACATGTAGGTTTTCAATAACACTTAAAATAAACATTGACAACACTGCAGGAGAGAACACAGCGTTCTAAAAAAAAAAAAACCTTTACAGTTTTCTTTGTGGCAAGAGTTCATCAATGCTTCTCCCTCTAACAGGAGCACATTCCAAAGCAAGCATCACTACTGAAGTTGTAAAACAAGCATTGGCAAAGACAACAAATCTGTCTTTGGCCATGGGGTTTTTGTCTTAGTCAATCCTGTTTTAAGAAGCTATAATTTCGAGGATCCGCTGGTCCCTCGCCAATATAAACAAGCATTGGCATAGCCAATAGGTCTCGCCTTTGGAACGTTATAAGTGTTTAGCCATGCAACAGTTGATGTTGTTGCGCCAAGGATATTGTGCTGGATAACTAAACACTTATAAGATCCCGAAGGCGAGACCTATTGGCTATGCCAATGCTTGTTGTCTTGGCCCCCAGTTGATAAATTGGCTATCAAAAATTCCAGGAGAAGCTGAGGTGGATAAAACTATTTTGTTTTGGTTTTGTTTTGTATAGATTCATCCAACTGCACCAAAGTTAGTAACAAAACAAAAAAATGCTCTTTCTATGAAAATTCTAACCTACCTCACTAACTGAAGATTGCCGACCACTCCTCTTGATTTTGGATACACATACTGTAATATTTGTTCTTGCTGTCAAGGCAGATTATACCTTGTTTTGGCACCCCATACTGCCAGTTTTTGCCCTACCTCTAGGGCTGCTCTTCTACACTTGTACCACTGTTTCGGTAGCAGAACCAGCCTGTCTACCTCCAGCCGATGGGTAAGTAGATTTGATGTATTTTCAGAGTACATCAAGTTCACAAACCCACAATTCCAAATACCCTTATGTCACAATACTGTTTATGATTCGAGAGAACTGTAATTATGGCTACTTTTTGAAGATTTCTATTTTTAATGGGATTAATAAAACGTGTATTTGGCATTACTGATGCCTGCCTCATGCAGGGCTGATTCATGGTTTCTTACTTGCCGCAAATCTTGCCACTAGCTTCAGTAAAACTCTGCCCAGATTTGAGTCTTCTTTTGGCAATTTGAGCCCACCTTGCAGGTAATGTCCGGTGGCTAGCAATTATTGTCTTAATGGAGCTAGGATCCTGACCTTGTGTTGAAGACGATTGACATTTCTATTTATTTATTTTATTCGATTTATATAGCGCATTATAACCCTGGGGTCTCTAAGCGCTTTGTCAGGCAGCACAGACAGATTCCTAGATTAACACAACCAGACTTATAACCCCACCCAGGCCTTCTGACACAAGACAGTTTTCAACTTCTTCCGGAAGGACATCAGATTAGACTCCCTCTGCAGATCCATCGGCAGATTATTCCACGCTGCAGGGAGGGTATTTGAAATAGCACGACCACCCACTGTGGCTAGTCTGGCGCGTGGTTGGGTGAGAAGAGAGGCGTCGGCAGATCTTAATGCCCTGCCCGGTATATATGGAGTTAAGCGGGTCTTGATGTATCCTGGGGCCTTGCCATAGAGTGATTTATGTGCAATGCATAGCCCTTTAAAAAGCACCCTCTGCCTCACCAGCAACCAATGTAGCTCGCGCAGAAGTGGGGACACATGCGAATTCCTGGGTTTCTTAAAAATGAGCCTAGCGGCGTCATTCATCACCACTTGGAGCTTATCCAGAAGTTTTTGGGGCAATCCTATGTAAAGCGAGTTGCCATAGTCCAACCTTGATAATATCATTGCGGAGACCGCCTGTCTCAAGGTTGAAAATGACAGTAGTGGTGCGATTTTCCTGAGTTGTCGTAGAAGTCCGACACAGGTTCCTACCACCATGCTAACTTGCTTCCGCATGGATAATTTGTCATCCACATGGATGCCTAAACTTTTTACCGTCACTGCAGGTACTGGGGGTGGACCAAGTTCTATAGGCCAAAACCCATCATGCCAAGGACTGCCCGCTATAGTGATTGGTAAAACCTCTGTCTTGTCAGGGTTCATTTTTAAAGAGTTCAGCGACATCCAGTTAGTTGTATGCTTACGGATGTTTTGCAGCCTTGTTGGCACCCCAGAAACCTCGTCCATTTGGATGATGATTTGGGTGTCATCGGCGTAGTTGTATACCTGACAGTCCATTTGGTTGAGGAGTGCAATCAACGGTTGTAAATATATGTGGAATAACAGGGGCGACAGGGCAGACCCCTGCAGCACTCCACATGATGTTGACATTACAGTGGAGACCAATTCTCCCAGCTGTACTCTTTGCGTCCTTTCTGACAGGAAAGAGGCAAACCAGGTAAGAGCTGTGCCCTGGATGCCAAAGTCCCTCAACCGCGACAGTAGTTGTTTATGACATACGGTGTCAAACGCCGCGGAGAGGTCTAGCAACACCAGGGCACCAGGCATCTTCCTGTCCGCCCTACTCCTGAGCTCATCTAAAATAGATAACATGACTAATTCCGTGCTGTGATTCGCACGGAATCCCGATTGGTTCGGTTCCAACAGGCCATTCCTTTCATTACATTTTTGGGATGTTTCATTCAACGCATAGCTTATAAGAATTGCATGCAATATGTAGATATTAACTGTTAAGGCAGTCTCTACTATTGTGAGAAGGGTTCATGGCTGTTTCATTGTTTCTCATATCCAAAGTAGCCAGCCATTAAAAATTTCACCAATTACATTTGATTTAGTTTGCTGGTGTATGGTTGTTCTTCAGGTAACGTCGAAAAGCATGAAGTGCAGAGCATCCGTCCTCCTAAAATGGAGGAAGCGCACAGCACCGAAGTTGAACTCAAACGTTCCTTGCTGCTGTTGGTGGGTTTGAGTGTGGCACAGCTCAAGCATTGCTACCCTTCTGTAACAGCAGATGCTATACCATGTATAGATAATTCATTCTTTTTATGTTTATTTTTTTGTATGATTTCGAATTTCAACTGAATTGGTTTTTTTCGGTGCCTCTGGGTAACACCGGAACTGGCGGAGTACAGATTGGAGCTACTAGAAATCCTGAGACTCCCTGGCTCAGGAAAGTTGTCTTGGCTCCTATTTATTAGGGAAGGCCTTTATGCAATAGGGCTAAAAAGTCTATGGGACAACCCTAATATAGCATGCTTGAGAATATCACGTAAACTCTTAAGTTCTAGCAATTGGGGCGGAATAACCGCTAATCTTCGCGCAGGATCCACCCACGGTACCCTTACACTACACTTTTTGGATGTGAAAGACACATGCAAGTTGGAGGCATGCCTTGACGAAATCTGCCCGGTATTAGGCAGGAAACTTTATGTGCAGTTTCGTCACAGCTGTCTACCACTGCGCTCTCTGACGTGCAAATGGTTGGCTGGGAATCCAAGTGGGTGCCCAGCTGCAACATGTGCGTTGAGTCTGAACTCCATGTGTTCTTTTTCTACCCGGGTTATCGCACAATTAGAACAAGATGGTTGATACAGCTATGTAAAAACCTAGGCACAACCCACTGCAAGGAAGCATTCCGAATTTTAAAATATAATACTGATTCCCATATAGTTTATGCGGTCTCACGTTTCCATGTGGTGGGCCAGATGCAACTTCCTCAATATTCAAAACCAAGGACTGGATTCTGACTGATTCTCCTACCATCTTTTCATTCTAAATGCAATTTCCTAGATCAATTGTTTTATCTCTTTTTAACTTTTGTATCTGCTTTAACTTGTTTGTACATATATGTGATTGCTCTTTTATCGTGAAAAAACGAAATAAAGAAATCTTAGTATGGTATGGAATTGTTTAAAGACTTGATTGGGATAAATAGAACAGGTGTATTTTCTGAGGAAACTGAATTGTCAGGCAAACCAGGAGTTATTTAAATAGGTATACTTTAGTAGAAACGTCTTTTGCTGCTTTCTGAAGTGATGGTGTTCGTAAGGTTTAGTAGCTTGGTGGGGCTCTTGTGCAATAGGATGGGTGGCTTGACAGTGAAATTACAGCCCTCCTCCCTGCATCCCACTGCACTAGTGGTACTGGCCGTTTTCCTCAATGACAACCAGAGGATACGGACATGCACACAGGCTATTACGGAGTCATTAAACCGGATTAACCCCGCCCTTAACCTTAGACTGGTCAAATTCCTGTCCTATTCTGGGGTAAAAACTCGACCCCAGCAGGGTAAAATAAAAAAAGATGAACATGCACAGCACTAACACACATTATGTGGACAAAATGTTTTAGGTACTTTAACCACTGGTGCAATTCTCCCGCTGTGTGGGAGAATGAACGAGTGGGCGGGGTTCAGACGGACCCCGGCTGTCGCACACGGCCACCGTGACGGCCGGGGGCCACCGTGAGCACCGAAGGGATTAAAACTGTAATGTTTCTGATTAATTTTGATTAAATCTGACGCTATGGGTGCATACGTTTCTAGGTAATGTTTTAATTTCACCTTCGTTTTTAGGTTTTGCCTCGGCAATGCGTACGAAGTACGCATGCGCTAGCAAAATCTTATGTTTTGCTCTGTGGGGTCGGGTATCCGCCCCCTCCTCGCCCCCTCCTCCCATTGGCTAGCTCCATAAATGGAGGCTAGCCATTGGGAGCCGGATCTGTCCGTCAAGGCCGGACCAGATTCGGGGGCGTTCCCGAGAATTTTTCCCTTTTGGCCACGTCATGCAGCGGTGGGCGGGGCTTTTTTTTGGGCTCGTCGAGGTTTGTTTGGGCCATTTTGCGGCCGACCGCCGGCCGAGGAAGTCCAGGTGAGTGGTTCCTCTCCTTTCCTGTCCCTCCTCCCGTTGTCGGTTCGTTTCCGCCCCCCCCTCCCCCTGTCGGTTCTATTGCCCGGTTTGTCGTCGTCTTGCTTCCCTTTGCCTGGTTCTCGGTGGCCGGCTCCCGCCGTCTTTCTGGAGGAGGCGCAGTGCAGAGGACATTTTTATTTCAGAGAGTGTAGCTATCTCCCCCATCGGAGAGAACCACATATAATAAAACATCAACTTCCACCTGCGTTTCCTTCCCCGCTCCTACGACCTCCTGGTCGCCAATCGCGATATATGGCTTCGAACGAAAGGCGATAGATTACGAGCCTCTTCCTACTTTGCGGTAGAAAATTAACAAGCGAAATTCGGAAAGGCGGCTCAACAGAAATAAATATTTGTGGTTCCGCAGCTCAGCGGGTGAATGCGGCTGTAAACAAATCCGTGTCTGATGTGAAGGGCACGAGGACAGAATGCAAGGAGGGCGGCTCCGCATTTCACCGTTCTGTGGTTGATGAAAGGAGCGCCATGGGGGTCGGTGCTGTGTAAAATGAAGCGCCTGTTATTCGGAGCCGGTGTCTTGCTCCACGGGGGCCGAACCCTGGGTGTCTCTCTGGCTGGAAACAAGGGCAGATTCTGAGCCTGCCCGAGGTACTGTCCCATCCTCGGCGTCATTTGCACTGACATATATCCCCGTTGGCATTTTATTATCAGAGTACGGACTCGCACACACCCTTTTATTTTTATGTCGAACCATTTTGCAGGTCAACATCTTCATATTATGAAGCCAGCATCCGGGGGTAGACGTCTACTACTTATATAACACGCCATTATTACATATATATCCGTTCAGTACATAAAGAAAGGAGCCCGACTCCAAAGCGGCCGCCCGGGATCACACTTGCTGGCGCGGAGGAGCCGTGACTCGATGTCTGTCCGCCGCCTTTGCTGACACCAGACACCAGCTCCATCAATCGTCTACTGGCGACTTCCGCCCAAAATAGACAGACATGTTCAATGCCCCAGCGATGGAACCTCCCCCCCCCCCCCCTCCCAGCGGGGGCTCATTAATATGGAAAACATCATGCACCAGAGACAAGCACGAGGCGATGATGATAAAATCAGGAGCAATGGCCGGACGGATGCAAACATCACGAGGCAAGTGATGAAATGCGGAGGCGCGCGCCTGAGCGGGGGCAGATTGCGCCCCCACCCCTTCCTGCGCGTGGCAGCTGGGGCACACTGTTTGGGTACCCTGGGATGCAGGTCGCAAGCGCTTCAAACAACAAAGCGCATTTTTTGGAGACGCTGCAGCTATTTAGTTCTACGCACCCGCCTACAGTAAAGCACTACGTGATGTAAGTTTGATGTGAGGGTGGCGTATGAGACGGAGCGGCCAATACACTGCAGAGGACAAGAAAAGAGCATTTATGACCATTTCCCTGTTCAAGGAGAACATCTGGCTGCAAAGGGAACGAACAGCTGTGCAGCCTCGTGCAAAGCCCCGCACCCCCACCCCAGCCTGTCTCACTGTATCTCAATAACACTAGAGTAATAATACTTACCCCTATATTATTATTATTATTAATAATAATATATTCACTATATCTAGCCGTAGCGCCTTCGCTCATTCTAACGGCAGAACCATTTATTTTCTTGCAATTGATCCATTTCTCGCACGAGCGCTTGGGAATGATACATTACAACATTCAACACAAAATGTGCAAATTAAAAAAACAAACACAATCTCAAATTAAAGAAATCGCTATTTGAAAATTTTCTTCTGATCCGCAAATATATAGTGACAGAAACGCCATCTACCAGACTTTGCTGCGTAGCTTCTGATATCTGCTCTCGCCCATTAATGCCTGCTTGTGTCTCCGTTTTCGTGCCGTGACTCTGTTGCCTGCATGTGCCCCTGTTGCCTGCTTGTGCCTCCGTTTTCGTGCCTAGGCTGACTGTGAGTGCAGGCTGACTGTGAGTGCAGGCTGACTGTGAGTGCAGGCTGACTGTGAGTGCAGGCTGACTGTGCGTACCTGTGTATGTGTGCAGCTATGTGTACACGAGCTAAGTGATGCTGTGTATGTGTGTGTCTGTAGCTGTGTATGTGTACAGATATGTATCCAGGAGCTGAGTGATGCTATCTGTGTGTAATGCTATGTGTGTGTGATGCTATGTATGTATAATACTGTGTGTGTGTGTTTGTGTAACTGTGTCTGTCTGTATAACTGTGCATGTCTGTAGCTGTGTGTGTATGTAGCTGTGTATACAAAGCCTGTCAATGTGTGTAGAGGAGGAGCTCTGTGTGTGTGTTTAGCTCTGTGTACATATACCTATGTGTGTATAAGTGCAAATGCAATAGGTCTCACATTTCGTAACCATAAAGCTATTTACTAGTGAACGACAAAGCCATTTGTTTGTTTTACAAAAAAAAACATAGGTGAAAATTTTGACATTTACAATGCCAATAGCTCTAACTTTGTAAATGCTTGTTATTAACTCCTTCTGCAAAGATTTTAATTAACTATGCAAACAAAAATACATTTGAATTTGGTTTACCTCCATAAGATGACCATATGTCATGAAGGCTTGTGAGGTCTCAGACTGGCTTATTTATTTATTTATTTTTCTTTCAAGCAATTTCTGGTGTTCAGCAGCAGACGCTATAGTATTACTTGTGTTTTTAAGCAGACTCTATCAGTAAAACAGTAATTGGATGTGAAAAAGTGAACCAGGGTCTACTTTTCAGTGCCAACACCAACAAAATGTTTTTCTGTTTACTTTGGCCCAGATCAGATCTTTGATGCTGAACTCATATAAGGGAAAACTCTGTTCTCTCAATCCCTCGCTGCTCTGCCCTCCTCCCTTCCCCTAGCTCGCTGGTTCCCTTCATGTATAGCCCCATCGCTCTTACTTACTCAATCCCCCTCACGTGGCTTTCTCTCTACTACAGTGTTTCGTTTTCATTGATTTGACATCACTTTCCCATATTCTTTTTCCTCTTTATCATTCCTCCTTCCTCTTTTCTGCTCCTCACTCATTTTCACTTTCTTGCACGGCTGTTGTCTTATAGATTTCTCTCTGCACAAACATCACTGCGCCTTCTTATTTCCGTTCCCGGTATTCATTTATTTTATTTATTGGTTTGAACCTGACTCTTCTTTCCTGCCTAATTTTATTTTGTTCCATGCTCCTTATCTTTTTGTCATTCTGTTTTCCATACGGTAATTCCCCATTGTTAGTCATCTAAACAATGCTGCAGCTGCGTCCCTATTCATACATCCACTATACTCCAAACCAAAACACATAGGTAAAAACATTGTCGTTTACAATGCCAATAGCTTTAACTCTCACCATTGCGAGACCTATTGCATGCAAATGCTTGTTTGCTTATGGAACTGAAAGTAACGGTATCACAGTGCATGAAGATAACCAATGCATTCTATCTCCGTTCTTGAGATATAAGGCTCAGTAGTGAAGGCAGCATCCTGTAGGAGAGCATTCACCTCCATGGCAGGGATTACACCTTGCATGTTTATTTGTCTGACAACACGTTTGTCAAAAGCAAAGGCCAATTTAATGTTTTGAAATAAGACTACCTAAATACTGCGTTGTTAGGATTGTTCATGTAGCATAAACCTGAAGAATGTTAATGTGATACAGTTAACAAATAAAAGCAGCACGTAAGCCTTAAACCTATTTTTTTTCCTCTTTCAGACCACGAGAATATCTTCCTAATGAAAAGGATGGAGGTTTATCTGGGCATCTGCGATGAGTAGACTCTATTCTACTTCTACAGTTTATGTTGCAAGAGCCTAACACAAAGATGCATACATTGGAGCCCAATTAGAATGTTAGGAAACACCTGTATCGAGGGAAATTAAGGGGATCATATTGAGCATTTCTGTAGCCAAACACAAGTTATATTGATTATTCTAAAACCATTTAATTGAACGTACCATGACCGACTGTGTGCCTTGTAATGCCATTGGCAGTAGAATCACCTGTGATGGAGAATATGCCACTGTGCAGTATGTTGGAAATGTTCCCCCTACAGCTGGAGTCTGGCTTGGTGTGGAATGGGACAATCCTAACCGAGGAAAGCACGATGGCAGCCATGAAGGGGTGCAGTATTTTAAGTGTAGCCACCCTCAAGGGGCATCATTTATTCGCCCAAAAAAGGCCAACTTCGGAGTGGACTTCCTCACAGCTTTAAAGCGCCGTTATGTATTTCAAGGCAAATTAAGTGATGAGAATACTCAAGAAGAAGCACTAATAATTGGCAAGAAGAAGGTTGAACTTGTTGTTTTTGAGTCTGCAGAAGAGGAAAGTCAACTTTTCAAATTGGAGAACATCTCACTGAGAGACTGTGATGTCAGTCAGGCTGGCCGAGACGGGGATATTTTGAAAGTATGTCCCAACATTACAGCTCTAAATTTATCACAAAACCTCTTTTCGCATTGGGATAATGTATCTGATATTGCCCGTCAGCTGAGAAACTTGAAAATCCTTGATCTCAGTGGAAACAGATTAGGATTTCCTTCTGACCCAGCGTTGTTATCTGGTGCCTTTATACACCTAAAGGTGCTATCCCTCAGCCATGCAAAACTGACATGGACATGGGTGCTTCATTGCGCACCAATGTGGCCAGCACTAGAGGAGTTGCATCTCGTCTCTAATGATATTACTGTCCTAGAAAGACCCATTAGTGTGTTGCAATCTTTGAAACTATTGGACATTTCTAATAATAAATTAATAGATGGAAATCAGTTGTCTGAGCTCTCAAACCTTCCTGCACTCGAAAAGCTAATTCTAATCAACACAGGAGTTTCTTCTGTTTGCTTTTGCGATGTTGGGTTTGGAAGCAAAAGTGCAATGTTTTCTTCATTGAATCATCTTTCAGTTGACAACAATAACATTTCTCATTGGTCGTTCATCAATGAACTGGATAAACTAAAATCTTTACATTCTCTGAGCTGTCAGAATAACCCTTTGCTAGAAACCGAAACTAATTTAGAAACAGCAAGACAGTTCATCATTGCAAAGATAGGTGGCCTCAGGTTCCTAAACAAGACGGAGATTCTTCCAGAAGAGAGAAAGGGAGCTGAACTTGACTACCGCAAGACCTTTGGGACTGCATGGTTGAAGGCCGGGGGGAATAAGGATCCTAACCTTAATGCGCCAAGTCAAGCGTTTCTTGCTGAACATCCCAGATATCCATGTCTCATACAGAAATATGGTGCACCTGAAGAGGGGGAATTAAAGCAGCAGCAGCCATTTGCTCTAAAAAACCAGCTGTTAACTCTAAGCATCCAATGTCCAGATAAACCTGAGCAAAAACCACTTCTGAAGAAACTCCCAGATTCAATGACCGTTCAGAAGGTGAAGGGGCTCCTGTGCCGCTTACTGAAAGTCCCTGGGTCAGAACTGAGGCTGTCTTATGAAAGTATGAAAATGAAAGGTGTTGAGATTGAACTAGAGAATGACCTAAAACCCATACAGTTCTACTGCGTAGAGAGTGGGGACAGCATCCTGGTGCGATGGTAATGGCTACCTGGTACGGTGGGGTCTACTGCAAGACTCTGTATGGGTAATTCATGCTCTCCGGGAAGAAATAACTTCTGCCTTCAAACTGTGGCCAAATTAGCACTTTGAGTTTGACCTTAGCAAGCATATCCTTGTGACTGCCTTCCACAGGAAAATAATGTACTAATAGCTACAATGAAAGATGGTCAATGTGGGTGCGTTTAATATCCAATCATATTTTTGGTGTGTACAGTTTAGTGAATATTTAAAATTAAACAAATATTCTGAATTCGACACAGAAGAATACATTGGGGATGTGGAAATTTGGTATTCGGGGACATGCTTGTCTAGGAATGTTGCATAACAAATAGAAAATATATAATTGACATAGTTCTCTAGTTGATTAACACATCCTTGGCTAAAGAGCAGGTGCTGATGGGTGTCTTTGAGAGTGGCTAATTGGCGATATGTCGAAGCACTATAAGATGCAACAGTTTTAATTATAGTTTACATATAAAGGTTTCTAGGCAATGTTTTTTATTCATGTTAGTGACTGAGCCAATTCTTTTTAACACTTGTTTAAAAAGCAGTTCTTGGTGATGTCCTACAGAGCTAGAAAACCATTGCTAGCTCATGTTTGGGCTCTGCCTCGAAACCCAACTATTGACACTGTTGATCCTTTCTTCCAGCATGAATGATTTCTGGTCTGGGTCTAGCTTGTGTGGTACACATCTTCTTTTGTTGAACACCTTTAGAAAACTTGCTACAAGTGCAAGAAATGTAAGTATAAGGAGGTCGTGTAATGAGGAGGTTAGTATACAATACATGGGTGTTACTTTTGACTGCACATAACCACACTTACCTCGAAGTTCAACAAATAATCACTCCTGCTCCTTCTTTATCCAATTCTTATTTTATTGAACACATCATTGTGGAGACACGTGCGAGTCAAACCCACACCCTAGGCTCTCCTGACTTAATGATAATGAGTAAATGAGACATAATCAAACAATGACTACAAAATAGTGAAACTTTTTTTCTCCTCATTTCCGTTCGCGAGTTCATTTACACTTCATTTCCCCCTTATCGTCGAGTATGGAGAGCTACGGTTGTTAAATAGATAATGAACTTTCCATGCATCAGCTTATGTTTTTAAATCTTGTCAACCAGATCTGTTTATTGAAGACGCATGGTTAGTAGAAAACACTTTTAAGTTGCCTCTAAAGTACTAACTACTCAGTGCTCCCTTATTTGTTTGAACGTTTCCCATACTATATGAAATCTAGAGCTTCCCCAGAGAAGTTCAGCCTGTCGCAGGAGAACATTACTTGGGACGAGATATAAGCTCTACAATGAAGCATGCTACAAAATGTGGGTGAGGGTTTTTATATTTAAAGAGGATTCCTTGCAGAGGGACATTGCTCTCTCATTCTGTTACCTTTCATATCCGGGAGAAGGTATCTGTAAAGTAGTTATTTCTCATTTGTGATACAAACTTAGTTTGACCATGGAGGAGTGTTAATATAAGTAGCTAATACAAACTCATATTGTGATTATTAATATTTTTTTTTTGAGTTTTGAGGTCAATATATAGAGTAGTTGCAAGCTAGTAACATTACTTTAACACTTAAATTTCTTGTACATCCTTATTTTGTAAGCATGAGCATGATTACAAATGAACGGCATAAGTCACTTTATTTAAAGTCCACATATGCCCCCCTTTATGGTGCGCTCAAACTGTTTTACAATCCATCAGATTATAGGGCCCCTCTACCATATTCACTTTCTAGGTTGGCTTTCTGCACAATGTCTGGGAAAGACATGGCTTGGTAGTTCGGACTGGACTGTTCCCATGAGGCACAGGGTCAGAGCTGATTTGCATATAGCCAGTGTCTAACCCAGGGTGGTTTGGAGTGCAAAAAACGATGGATTTAGGCCCAGGTCCTTGTACTGGGGTGAATGTATGACATTGTTCTACATTCTGTCCATCAACTGTGTGTTTTTTGCAATTTTCACCCCGAGTGGGCTGGGTAGGCTCAGACGTGAGTCCCAGGCTCTCCACACCACTGGAGTCAAGCTATCCAGGCTGAATGAAGGCTGATAGCCAGAAACCGGTCCTTGGATGCTTGATTCCGGTCTGGGAAAGACATGGCTTGGTAGTTCGGACTGGACTGTTCCCATGAGGCACAGGGTCAGAGCTGATTTGCATATAGCCAGTGTCTAACCCAGGGTGGTGTGGAGTGCAAAAAAACGATGGATTTAGGCCCAGATCTTTGTACTGGGGTGAATGTATGACATTGTTCTACATTCTGTCCATCAACTGTGTTTTTTGCAATTTTCTACACAATGTCTACAGCAACTTGATGACTTTTAGCTGTGATAAATGCAATATCGAGGAAATGGGTGGTTTATCTGACGAGGGTTTCCACACCAAATCCCACATTGAGAGAACTGTGACTGTACTGTCTACGTGTAGCCATATTTCTTCAGATTCTCACAAGGCCCAGTGTGCTAGGACCGTCAATAGTGATGATCTTTAGTAGGGCAAAGCAAGACCTCCGGTCGGCATACATTTTTATATACAACTCTTGCTCTCTTCCTTCCCAAATACGTTTTATTATCATACTCCTAAGATTGGTGAATAATATTAGTTTTATAAGTACCGGAAGGGGTTGGAACAGGTAGATCAGATGGGGTAAAATACATTTAATAGTATTGATTCTTCCTAACCAAGACCGGTAATAGATGGATATTAAAGAGCATAACTGGGTATTCACGATAGTATAGACCATTCTTGAGTATGTCCGAAGGACATGTGAGAAAGAAGTGAGATCTCACTCGGTGTCATGTTGTTCCCTCCAGACATCAGACTTCCAGTTCTCTTAACTTATTTATAAGTGTTTTGGAGAATTCCCCTGCATTTTTATTTGCCCCTGTTCAATCCCTGTTAAAGCCCCATACCATGTCAAAATCCTCCCGCTCCAAATTCTGCCAGGCTTTCTTATACATAAAGGTATTCTTTCTGGTGTTTGGGGCATATGTTGATGGTTTAGTAAGTTTCCTCCCAGCACACATTGCCGTTACTATTAGATATCTGCCCTCTTTGTCTCTCTTGATATCTGCTGCAATAAATGGAAGGTATCTACATAAGAGGATAGTTGCCCCATTGTGTTTCAAGGAGTCCGGTGCATAGAATATCTGTGTTCTTGTTTGTTCAAATTTGGCCTCCAGTATCTTCATGCGAGTTTCTTGTAGGGTCGCTATTTTATATTTCCCTTCTAAACTGATGAGTATATGTGTGTTTACTTGAGGAGATCAGCTCCTTGATGTTCAATGTTAGTACCTTAAGCATTTATTGTTATGCAGCCAGGGTGTGTACCCTGTGGTCATGTGAGGGTCTCTATTTGTGTGACTATGTTGTGGACGCTCCAGTTTTTCTGTAGATCCCCTCCGGTGTCTTGCTCTTTTTCCTCCGCTAACAACTCCCCAAACAACCAACCCAACTTGAAAACAAAACCAAAAGGATATTGTAGAAAGAATGTCAGACAATGCTGTGGAGGCCTCTCCAAAGAGGTGGGTGGGGATCCCCTCATTCATGTTGAGTGGACATTGTGCACATTGTGGTTGTAGGGCAGTCCGTGGAATTCACTGATCTCCGAAGTCCCTTGCGGGCTATCTCAATCTTACGTGTTCAGTCATACAGATAGACGGATCTTCCTTTAGTTTTCTTTGTTATGGCTTCTGTGCGAGAACGTGGACTCCAGAGTTGATCTCTTGGTCAGAGTTTAATCTACTTTGAGATTTCTGACGGCTTTTGTTCCTCTCTGTCGTTGTGTATGTGGCATATGTGCCATTCTCAGCCCAAGGAGCAAGGGCGTAACACAGGCCCCTGCAGCCCCCGTGGTGCGGGGGGGGGGCCCTCACCCTCTAGGGGGCCCCGTCAGCACCGCACTTCTGCTGGGGAGCTCTAGCTTGAGTCCGGAGGGGGCCCCATCACTTACCCTGCAGGGGGGCCCCCTCAAGGTTCGTTACGCCACTGCCAAGGAGGCCTCTCTCCTTGGTCTCATTGTCGATAGTCCCGTTGTGGCCTGTTCTTCTTTTATTAACTGCAGGCTAAAACCTGTTTATTTGATGTTTGATGAAACTTGTTATCGTATTCAAAGGCTATTCCAAAGGCAAAGAGCTATTTGTAACGTATTTGGTTGTCTTTAAGATGGATGGTGATTGGGCAAAATTGCTGTCATCTAGCTAGTGTGGAGATGCAATGTCTAGGAGCAGAGTGCAGTCCTAGTCCTCAATGATTTTATCTTTCTCTTGCTGACATTTGGAAGTTCTCTTTGATTTGGAAGCTGTAGAATTTCAATATTATGTCTCTGGGTCTATTTGCTTTGGTGAAGGGCCTTGGCCCTACCCTGTGTGTTCACTCCAGCATGATGTGTTCTGCCTCTACCCCTAACAGCATTGCAAAGAGTCCCTTCACAAAAGCCTCCATATTTGCCCCTTGTGCAAGGCCTCGCATACAGCTGTTATCTCTTCTAGCTTGATTTTCAGGTTCTCCATATTCCAGGCAGCCTCTTCCTTTTGGGTAGTCAAGGTGGTGCGCCTATCCTCCAGAGTTGCACTTCTCTCCTTCAGTGAGTCACTTTGCCCCTCCGCTTCTACCCCTCTAGACCCAGCCACATCAATGTTGACAATTTTCCCTCCCATAGAATTCTGCAGTAATATACTTCTGGAGTTCAGTTTTGCAAGATTGGAGTCTGGTTAATGAGTCTCTTTGTTTGGACCATGTGCCTATCATCCTATGTATGTCACACTTGTGGGCTTGGTAAGTGTGTCTCATTGAGGACTTGAGGCCTCAAAGAATCCCGTTACTTTACCTTGTGTGCCTCTTGAGGGGGGTCTGGGCCCGCTTGGTGATCTCATGTAAAGCTGAGGTCTGTCTTTCTCTCCCTTTTAATATTTTTCTGTGTGGTTAATTCGGCTCTAGAGGATCATGCATGCCTCTCGGGGGTATGTATGAATTTTCCTTCTGAGTAGGTAGCTTATTTTATCATTAGCCACACTGCTCCAGCAGTATGGGGTATCACCCCCTCTTGAAGATTTATTCTTCACCCACTAGCAATCTTTCTAGAGGGCTTGAGTGTGAAATATTGGGATCCTATAGGGGCTATCAAGCCACATAGTTTTTTGTAAGCATAACGTCCATTGCACTGTGCTATGTTGATCAGTCTCTCTCCCAGTGGTCACTGGAGTGTGGCGGGTTCTTCTCTTCCTTTTGGAGAGGCACTTAAGCAGTGTTGCCTGAAGTTTTTCCCTCCATTCAAACCCCAAGGGAAGCTCTCCCTTCAGAAGTGTCTTACTGAACTGGGCTTTATTGGTAGGGCACTTCCTTACCGCGGCAGTACAGTAGCACACCTGTTCTTCTCTCTGCGGCTGTAGCTGCTGTTTTTCAATCTTCCCTTGCGCCCGCGGGGAGTGTCCAGGAGTCTCACTGTTGCCAATATTTCTTTCCCCGAGGGTGTCACTCAGAGCCATTCCTCTCTGATTCTGCTCTGCTGGTTTTGGGCCAGGTTTCATGGAGAGCTTAAGTTGTAGGAGCCCGGCGGCCCCCTCTTCAAGTGCTGGGGTGCAGTGTAGATCTTCACTCCCCCCCCCCCCCCCGATATAAACTGAAACCGGATCACCCATTGGAGACCGCCTCAGAGCGTCATTAAAAAGCCACCATCTTGCTCTGTGGCGAGACTGCCCCCTCATCTTCTCCAGTGATTAATTTATTTTTTAAATGTGCATTCTGTTTCAACATTAACCAATCAAGATACAACACAAACATTTTTGTTCACCTGCATTTTGTTCTGCAAAAACTTAAAATGAGGCAAAGACATTTGTCAAACTATTCATGAGGTTACAGCGCAGGCAAGGACACTGTGCCACAGCCATAGGTCTTGGGTCATTTTCCTCTACTGACCCAGGGACTGTCTTACTATGGCTTGGAAAAACTATGTTTAGTTCAACACTTTCAGAACTTGCCTCTCAGTAGGAGTGATGGCAAGCAGTCACAGGCTTCTTAGGGGGATTCCTGTGGGGTTACTGTGGCTTCTCTCTAGACACCATCTCCAGCACTTCAATAAGTTAAATGACCAGCCCATTGCTTCTCTTTATAGAAGACAAGTACTTCATTATACAGAAAACAAAATACTACTCCAGTCACATTGGAATACTGATTTGTAGGTGCAAATGTTTTGCTTTTCAAATTGGGCACGCCCCCTCTATTCACTCCGCCCACCCCTTTCTCCCTTACTCACTCTCAGGGTCCTGGGGTTTCTGAGGTATAGTCTCTAGTTTGTGGTTTTAGTGCAGTACTCTCCTCCCACTACTCTTAGCACACTGTCACTAAGTGCAATTAGCTCTTTTAGTCTCTCACCCGTTCCTGCTGGTGTGGCTCGGGGGGGGGGGGCATGTTGAAACTTACCCAGGTGGCAGGTTTACTGGCAGTGGGTAAGAACTAAATGCATGGTATCTGTCAGTCCTGGTCTCATCATTCAGGCGAGTCTTCGTTAGTCGCAGTGGGACCTTTCCGGATGGAGCCCGTTGACAGTACTCTTGTTCAAGTGTGGGACTACAGTGTTGACAACACACTTCCAGGCGCTGTCCTGGGACATGGTGTCAGTCGCCCAATTGAGCACATAGATCATTGGCTGCCAGGCACCATCTTTGTCACAAACTACCACGAGGGTATGGGTTCTATGCTTAAGAGTAGAGTTTCCTATTGGGTACCTCTTGGGAGATGCTGGCTTCACCAGTCACGGAGTCCTCTGTAGGTGGGCACGTCTTGGTTACTGTATTTAAATCTTCAGGGAGGTCAGTAGTAATGCGGCGTACTGTTCAAGGGTCACAGGCACACAGCAGGTGCCAAACATAAGCGTTATTTTATTTTTATTAAAGTCCTCATTTGCCTTGGTAGAATAACAAAAGATAAGAAGTCATGCTCCAGGGTCACCCTTGACCTAGCACCCGCCACAGATCTTTGTTTAGAACCAAGGATTGATCACTTTACACCCTGCTTCAACTTCTCCAGCCTTAAATAGCTCAGCCTGACACAGCCGCCTGTGGAGCTACCGCCGGAATAATAAAGCAATACACTGTCAAGGCCTAATCATCGGACTATATACGAGCAAAGGAGTTCACCCAATTTTCATAAAGAAGCCAAAACTCATTCCCCTTAGTTTCTGATGCCCTATCCAACAGCATGGTGTATTTTACAGAAAATCTGCTTTCTTTTAATGACTGGCAAATATTCATAATATTCCAGGACCCCAAAAAAGACCAGAGTTTTGCTTACCTGGAGCATCTCCCCGATTATTTCAGACATAGAATTACTCCCGTCTAACCAGAACCCTTGGACTTCGGCACACTCTAGAAACATGTGAATGTCATCCCCCTTTTCCTTGCCACATTTTGGACATCTCTACGTGGGGCCTTCCCCAGTTTGGATAATCTAATCGGAGTCCACTACACCCTGTGAAGACAGAAAAGGTGGTTCCTCCTAAAATTTGCAGCATGCACCTGGGAATATAGAATATTGCAAGATACTTGCCATAAGTCTTCTGGCTGCATCCCGGGCAAGCTCTCCTCCCACAGTTCCATTGGTAAATTGAACTTTCCATCCGATAGGTCCACCAGAAGCCAGTCCCAGTTCAGCACTTTTTTCGAATAACGCTGCTTATCATCCGGTACTCAGGTTCGTTTGAGGAACCCATGCGTGTTCCAACCGAAAGACTCCCAACGTTTAATTTAAAGATATTTAAATCTTGACAGCCTGTTGTTGGTAATCTCTTGCCCCCTATACCAAGGAATGAGATTTCCACGCTCTGTCAGTTGACCCCAGGCTAACATCCCTGCTTCCCTTAATGGAAGGACCAGGCTGTCTTTAGACCATTCCGGAGACGCAGGGTAGTCCCAAATTCGTGCAAGTCCACTGTAGTAGCTGAGTTTTAATTCTTTCCTAATTTTATACCACGTGACTGCCTGCAAAGCACTGTAGATTCTTAAGACGCACTTTTTTAAAGAATCTGTCCCCAAATTCATGTATAGAACCTAGTTCACCCCCTTTCACATCAGCTAGCATTGCTCTAAACATCTTCCCAATATCGGATTTATCTGGTGTATTAAATAACATCTTCCCTCCTTTTAACAGAAAGACCCAAGCATAGAAGGATAGATCAGGCCCCCCATGTCATACTTTCGTCTAAGCTTCTACCATGTGATTCAAAGCCCATTCGAGGCCCAAATAAAACTACTAATTTTTGACATTTCCCTTTTAAGCCACTCTTCCTTAATGCTTTGATATAAGAAAGTAAGCTTAGGAAGATTTGCCATCTTCATGAGGTTTATCCTACCATAAATTGACATGGGGAGGTGAGACCAACTTTCCCATTTCCTTACTAATCTTCTGACATTTTTTTCTACTTTCTGAATGATTTTAATACCCAAGTAGCTCATTTCCTTTTTAATGCATTCCTGCTGTGAGTTTATGTTCCAGGTCATTACAACAATGTTGTTCTCATTTACCTCATAGCCTGAGATGCGCCCAAACTGTGATGACAATTCATATACGAGAGCCAAATGAAGTACTTCGATCAGAAGTGTTTACCACAAAGTCATCCGCATACAGTCCCACCATTTTCTCCCAACCTGGAACTTGAAAGGGAGTATTCCATCATGATTTCTAATCTTCATCGCTAAGGGTACAATATAAAGATTAAATAGGGGGGGGGGGGGGGGGAGATAATGGGCACCCCTGCCTGGTTCCCGTAGAGATATTGAAGGACCTTGAGAGATTCCCATTTCCCAAAACTTAGGCTGTAGGATTTCTATAAATCAGCTGTATGGACCTACAGAAATTTTAACCGAGATTAGATAGCCTTAACATTTTTTGCAGATAGGCCCAGTTAACCCTGTCAAAGGGTTTAGTCGCATCCAAGGTGATAACTGGTAGGGGCAGTTTGTAAACGGATGCTATGTCTATACCTCCAATTAGGTTGTATGTAATCCCCCTTCCCTGCACAAAACCCTTCTGGTCTTCATGTAAAGGATCCCCCACAACCCCTTTCTGCAAGTATCTTTGTGAAGGTTTTATAATCGCAGTTCAGTAGCGAAATGGGCCTGTAGGATTTGCAGACACTGGGTTGTTTATCTGGTTTTGGGATCAGGGTTTACTGTGGCCTCATTCCAAGAGGTGGGAATCTCCATTCCATTCTCAAATATAACTGAGAACAGCCTCACCATTACCGGAATAAGATATTCCCCTAGTTTTTTGTATATCTCTACTGGGAGGCCATCCAGACCTGCAGCTTTACCTGATTTCCCTGTCAGGATTGTGTTCCTGATCTCACCTGATAAAGTGCTGTTGATTACATCCTTATGAGCTACGCTAACTAAGCGGGGAACATCCTGGCACAACCATTCTTTCACCTCTTCCCCCGTTGTTACTAAGTCCTCCAGATATACCTTCTTAAAATGTATTAAAAAGGCTTTGTCTGTGCCCTCGCTTTTTGCAATAGGGTTTCCAGAAACCTCGCATTGAACCTCCTTTATAAAGCATTCTGCCTGCTCGTTTCTCACTTTCCAAGCAAGCAGCTGGCCACACCCTTCTGCATAGTTAAAGTGGGCAAGTTTACTTGCTCAATAATAACAAACGGAGGGAGTTTTAGGGAATTTAAAGACCTGCCACTGGTTTAGTCCCTAATCTCAACATAAAAACCACCAGAAGAACCCGGGGGTCTACTCACTAACTACCGGTCTATACTGAGTTTGCATGCAATGATCATGAACCAATATCTACTCCAAAATAAATGTAGTGTAGAAACAGAACCCTTATGAGTAGTTGGATAACCATCTAAATCGCAACCTTGATCAATCTTATCTGGGTATCCAGCTTTCCATCCACTTCCCCTCTTGATCAATGAGGGTTCAGCTGTGGATTATATCATAAAGGGGGCCTTAAAAAGAGACCGCAACGAAAGGGATAGATCAGGTGCAGACAGACCCTATCAAAGTGGTCCTACAGAAAGATGTTGTGGTGGGAATGTTATGTGCAGTGCAAAACTGTAAGTGCAAATTAAAAAAGGATTTATAGCAGAGATTTTTATTTTATTGAAGTATCGGATTGTAATCCTCATTAAAAACAGTGCATCCAGGCAGTTTCATACATCACCGCCAGACAATCCCTACTGAGTCCCACACTGTGTCGGTATATTGGCTCAAGAGCCATGCGCTGTTCACAGACTGCAGTGCAAGTCTGGTGTAAGAGAACACCCTCTTGCCAGAGGTATCCAGTCTCTTGGATTCCCTATCATGTGGTCTGGTAGGGAACGCCCCAGGGTTGACTTTGGACTTGGAGACCTTGATGATCGGTGTTAGAACTGGGGGTCTCTAGTTGGCTGAGGTAGGTACCTTAGTCCAAATAGTGACCCTTGCTTCTAGTAAGGGAAAGGAAAAACACACTCTTAGATGACCCCTGCTCGCCCCCAGTAGCTTGGCTGAGCAGCCAAGCTTATCTCCAAGGCAATGTGTAAAGTATTTGCAACCACACTCCTAGTAACACAGTGATAACACCACAAATGGACACCACACTGATTTAGGAAAATAGCGGTATCTTTATCAGTAAGAAATACGATGAGACCAGACGATAAAAAATATCCAGCATATGCGTATTCGTAATATTTCACTGGACCGGTTATTAGGCCAACAATCACTTGTAGGTTCTTGTGGTACTAATGAGCAGTTCGCGATGATCTAATGCAGTCCTAATGCAATGTTATGTAATTTGTAATGCAGTTTGTAATGTAGAAATAAGACAGTCCTTAATGCAAGTACTAATGTGGATCGTAAAAGCAAGTAATGCAGTTCGTAATGCAAGTACTAATTTGGATCGTAAAAGCAAGTAATAATGCAGTTCATAAAGCAAGTACTAATGCGGATCGTAAAAGCAAGTAATAATGCAGTTTGTAATGCAAGTACTAATGCGGATCGTAAAAGCAAGTAATAATGCAGTTTGGCACCGATCGCGGTGCTAGTGAAGGTCTCTATGCCATTCTTGACTGACCCGCTGTCAGCGACTGCCAAAATATGCCCCCAATACTGTTACGAAGGAAACAAAGCACAGCTTCACAATCCGATCCCGGGAAGGCCACTCCTCGGCGAGTACGGGCCACGATACTAACTTGAGCGGAGGCTTGCGCTGTAAAGATGGGAAAGGCAGAGAGCGGTGTCTCGTAGCACGCACTCCGGCCCAGACGGCAAAACACGCATGCTTACTGAGCGTTACCTGGGCGGGGTGCAGTCTCTCTCTCCTCTCCTTGCGGCTTGGGTGTCACGCTGTGCAGCTTCGGGTTGGCGAAGGCTGCTCCTCGCAGTGAGGGTCGGTCTTCCAGGCAACGGCCTGGCAGCTGATCGCCTCTCGGCGCAGCTCCGTTGATCTTGGGCAAAGGGCCTCGGACCTACGATGGTGAAGGTTCACAGGTCTCTCCTTGGCAAAGGCAGGCTTGGGAAGGAGGCTGTGATTTCTCACGGCTCCCCCTTGGGACGACGGTCCGGGCCGATGGCGATAACGATGCTTCATCAGGTCACGCTGTCGATCGAAGTAGAGGGCAAGACTGCTCCGGGCCATAAGGTCACGGGGCAATTCTCACGAAGGTCTCAGGCAGCAAAACGCTCACTTACACAGCGCAGCTGAGACACACTTGGAAACTTTTATGTTCCTGAGTTTCCACAACAGGGAGCCAGCTCCTCTAGGGCCCTTGGAGACAAGTTACTTCAGGACACAGCAAAGTCCTTTCAAGACGGGGACACCGCACACAGCAAAGTCCCTTGTCCTCTTCTGAGTCGAATCAGGACCTACAGGCCAGCCCAAGAACACAGAGCAAGGGCAGTTCTTCTCTTCAGTCTCTTAAGCTGTTCTTCTTTGGCAGAGGTTCCTCTTGATCACGAAGTAGTTTCAATCCCTTTTCAGGCTAGAGTTCAGTCTTGAATTCAGGGGTTTCAGCCCTCACATTTATACCCCTAAATTCGTTTGAAGTCTTTGTGTTCAGGGGCTCTGAGCCCGGTCCAAATCAGTCCTGGGTGAATACCTGTCAGTCTCGGAGGTGTGGTGCTATGATGGAATCTGCTTTGTTGAAGATGTGGTGAGGGCATGGGTCTGTGGGGGATCCTGAGTGGATGGAGTTCATCAGGCGGATGGTGTCCTCAGTGGAGATTGGGTTCCATTCATTAAGGATGTTCAAGGGGGGGTGAAGGTACGGCAGAAGGTTGGGTGGGTTGGTCTCCGGGTTGGTTGTCGAAGCTGTTGTGGATGTCTGCGATTTTGTCGTGGAAGAACCAAGCTAGGGAGTCGCAAAGGGTTTGAGAGGGAGTGATGTCGTTGGAGTTGGCAGTGGGGATGGTAAACTCTTTGACGATGTTGAATAATTCCTTGCTGTTGAGGGCGTTGTTGTCTAGTCGGTCTTTGAATGCGGCTTTCTTGGCAGTCCGGATCAGTTAGTGGTGTATGCGGGTGGCGTTTTTGAAGGCGTCCCTGGTGCTGGTGTTTGGGTCTTTTTTCCAGGCCTTCTCAAGGGAGCGACAGAGTTTCTTGGATTTCTTAAGATCATCGTTGAACCAGGGGGCGTTTTTGTTGCCTAGTTTGATTTGATGTTTTTTCAGGGGTGCTAGGTTGTCGGCGCTGTTGGTTAGCCATTGAGTGAGGTGAATGGCTGCTTGGTTGGGGTTCGAAGAGTGGGCAGGGGGTTTTTGAAGAAGCGATGCGGAGATCTGGTCGATGGTGATTTTGTTCCAGTTTCTTCGCAGAGTAGGTTGAGGATGGTTGTGGGTTGTGGTCTTATTGTAGATAAAGTGAACGCAGCTGTGGTCCGTCCAATGGAGAGCTGTGGTGTGACTGAAGGAGATATGTTTGCTGGAGGTGAAGATAGGGTCGAGTGTGTGACCTGCGTGGTGAGTGGGGGTATTAACAAGTTGTTTGAGTCCGAGGTTGGCGAGATTGTCCAGAAGGGCGGTGGTGTTGCAGTCGTTGCTTTTTTCCAGGTGAAAATTGAGGTCTCCCAATAGAATGTAGTCCTCGGAGGGAAGGGCGTGTGGGGTGATAAAGTCAGTGATGTCTTCACTGAATTGTGCACGGGGACCTGGTGGCCTGTAGAGGAGGGTGCCTCTGAGTGTGGTCTTGGGGTCGGTGTGGATCTGGAAGTGAAGGTGTTCAGTGCTAGCGAGGTTGACGTCTGAGCTGGTTGAGATGCGGATGGAATTCTTGTGGACGATAGCGATGCCTCCTCCTGTTTGCTTGTAGCGGTCTTTTCGGATGATCTTATAGCCTTTCGGGATGGCAATGGTGATGTCTGGGGCTGAGGAGGCGTTCATCCATGTTTCGGTTAGGAAGGCGACATCCGGAGAGATGGTGTCTAGTAGATTCCAGAGGTCGATGGCGTGTCTGTGGACTGAGCGGGTGTTGAGCAGGATGCATTTTAGGTGGTTGGTGTCAGGTCTCAGTTTGGTGTTAGTGGATGAGGAGTTGGTCTTGGTGCCGTCAAACTTGCAGGAGTTGCATGTGAAGGGTCCATGGGTGTGTCCAGGGGCGGCCTGGGCGCAGTTGGGGAGTCGGCCGGGGTTAAGGGCTAGGAGGGTGGGGGCGGCGTAAGTGATGCGGATGGGGTGGGTGGGACGGGGGCCAGGGGGTTTGGCGCTGGGCACGGTCCAGGCGCGGACGGGCGTAGACGGGCTTACCTTTGGTGCACCTTCGGCGCAACTGGGGCGCGACCGCTGCGCGAGAATGCTTCTGTCATATATGGATGGAGGAGGGGGAGGGGCGAGGGAGGGTCAGCAGGGAGGCGGGGCGGGCTGTGGGGGCCGGGCTCTGAGGCACCAACAACAACAAGCGTAAGATGGCGGCAGCGTAGGGAAAAACGCAACTGGAGGTAGGCTGGGGCTCAGGTGACTGACTTCGCTTGCAGTAGGATCGCCCTATTTAAATTTGCGTTAAAATATCAAGCGCCGTAAATACAATGCCCCCAAAGCTTTCCTATGTGTGCAACTATGAGCGCTGTGTCAGCAGTCCCCCAGAGGCTTTTAAAATGTCCCAATAAGGTGTAGTACCCCTCGCGCTGCAGCGTTATTCAGAGTAGTAGGCAAAACAGACAACAATGGCAAATCAGACAACAAAGCAGCTCAATGCAACGATACCGAACAGGAGCAAGGCAGCCGGGCAGAGGGACCGACCGCTTCTGAACTCGTCAGGGCGGTCCATGCAGCCTTGAAGACGTTTATCTATTCCCAACTCTTGGCCCAGTAACAAAAGACACCACAATTTGTGTGTCATCAGCATAGAACGTGATCCCAAATCCAAATGCACTAATAACGGGAGCCAATGATGAGACATGCACATTAAAGATTGTGGGGCTCAAATGAGGACCCCTGCGGTACACCACATGGTAGTGCAAATGGGTTTGGACCGAAATTTACATAGGGATACAATCTGTTCTCTGTCTGATAGAAAAGATTTAACAAGATCCCAAGCTTTACCCTGGACCCCACAATCCTTGAGACGGTCCATCAGAATATCATGATGGACCGTATCAAATGCAGTGGACAGATCCAATAAGATCAGAACTTCCCTGCCTCCTCTATCCACTGCTTCCCTGAGCTTCTCTGTGGCCTTAATGAGTCCCGACTTAGTGCTGTGTCCCTCTCTAAAGCCATATTGGGAGGGATCAAGTGCTTGTACTTCCCTCAAAAAGATACTGAGTTGACGATTCGTAATTTTTTCAACCATTTTTGCAGGGAGAGGAAGACGAGAGATCGGGTGGAAGTTGTTGGGACTGACTAGACTGAACTCTAACTGGGCTCGGGGAAGCCAGACTGGAGACCGTTCTAAACAACTCTTTGGCTGAGTTCTTCACCAAATCAATTTGGGTTCAATAGAATTTTTGTTTTACAGAGAAAATAGCTTGTTTATAAATCTGAAGGCTAGATGTATACAAGTTCTTCTCTGCTTCCTTGTAGTCTTTCCTCCAATTACGTTCAAAGCGTTTACAGAGGTGTTTTAGATTTCTCACCTCCTCTGTAAACCATGGAGTGGAGGGATGTGTTCTTTTGGGGAAAACAGTTTTGAGTGGAGCTATTTTATCACACGCTTGAGCAAGCCAATTGGTGTAGATGGAGGTCGCTTCCTCTACACTCTGTGATAAATGACCTGCCGTGGTGGTAAGAAGCTCCTGTAATACAGTCCCCTCAATTCTATTCCAGGCTCTACTCTCGCTCTGTCCTTTGGGATAAGTACTCCTCGCATGCTGAGCTGCAAACATTAGTTCAAATTGAACAGCAGCATGGTCCGACCCCACGAGTGGTAATATGCCTTTAAACGACAGACCTGGATGCTTAGAAAAAATACCAACCAGGGTATGTCCTGCTACATGAGTTTGTCCCCTAACATGTTGCTGAAGATCGGCACTATCCATCATGTCCATCAGACTTGCTGTGTCAGTGTCCGTAGAGAGCTCTAAATAAAAGGTAAACTCTCCCAAAATAGTATAGGTGTTACAACAAAGACCCTCTTCCAACAGAATACCAAGAGGAACAGCAAACGAGTTTCTAGCTCCTGGTGGCCTGTACAAAAAAATTCCTTTAAAGGTATGATGGTCAGATAGGCTAAAATTAAAAGGCAAAGCCTCTCAGGCTGTGGTTGAAACGGGCAGGAATATAGCTTTAATACAGCTATGGTAAATTACTGCCAATCCACCCCCTTTCCTAACTGGCCTGTTTAATGCATGGCTGAGAAACCCAGATGGGGTAGCTTTCATTAAATCTGGGCCGGAAGCCTCATCTGTCCATGCTTCTGTAATGAAAGGCATCTGTATTTTGTTTTCCTGTATGAGCCTTGCACACTCCATACTATGTTTAACGAAGGACCTGGCATTCCCCATTCTGTCCTATGGGCAAGATGGCCTTGCAACAGTGAACAACGAATTTGGCAGTATTTCACTGTCAGGACATGGTACACACCTCAGTACATGTCCTACCTTTCACATAAACTGCACCCTGCCCAGGGGGGTACCTTGGGCCTACAATAGGGGTGTCTGTGTATAAAAAGGGAAGGGTAAGGCCTGGCAAGGCGGTTTACTTGTCTAGAAAACAAGGCAGTTAACAAACTGCTCGCATGCACTGCAGTGGCAGGCCTGAGATCTCTTTTTAGGGCTACTTGTGTGGGTGGCACAATTAGTGCTGCAGGCCCACTAGTAGCATCTGCATTACCAGCCCCAGCACACATACTGCACTCTACTAGTGACTTTACTAGTAAGACCAACATACCAATTATGGACATCCAATTACCATAACACTTTACACAGAGAGCATATGCACTTTAGCACTGATCGGCAGTAGTAAAGTGCCCAGAGTCCTAAAACCAACCAACACAGGTCAGAACCACACAGGAGGAAGGCAAAGAGGTTCAAGGATGACCCTGCAAAAAGGGTCAAGTCCAATAATCGGGCTTTCTGGTGTTGGGTACTGGGTAAAAAAAGCTGGGTGATCACTGCGGGTGATCGTCCAGTACAGAGCTTGGCGCAGCCTCCAAGCAGGACATCAGTGAGGGCTTCATCAAAAAGAAATAAATGTTTCATGGAGGCTACCCAGATCGCTCCACCATAGCGAACGAAACCTCTTCCTCCGTAGCCACACTAGGAGGACCGACTAGGCCATAGTCTGGCATGGTATCCAGACCACTGGCATTAGCCAGTTCCTCATACTTTCAGGGTAATTGTATGCATCTTAAGATATGCCCCAGTTGTATTGTCCACAAGGCCTGTCAAAAAAGGTGGGCATTCTCTGACCGGGAATGTCTTGTTCTCTTCAGCGCTGGAGTCGTTATCGGGCAACATCAGTCCAGCTACATATATGATTGGGGAATGACAATGGGGCTGGGAATGGCATCTCTTGAGCGGACTCAGTGAAAAGTGTTAGATCCGCAACCAATGTTGTTCCAGATCCAGGAGCGAATCTAAAGGGCCCAACCAACCAGATGGGGCAGCTTCCAAACCCACAAGGCCCAAAGGCGCTCCAGCGGAAATGGCTTGCCCAAATATAAGATGCAGGGCCTCAAAAAAATTCCTTTTAGTTGGGTGGGGGTTCACTCTGAGAAATTCTGGGAGGTGCTAAGTGGAGCCAGACTCTGCCTTTGCAGGTGAAGTGTGGGAGTTGTGCCTGAACTTGTGACATCGTTCTTGCGCCTTGTCTGATGACTTCTTGGCCTTCTTCTTATGGGACTTACTCAACTAAGATTTCCATATGGACGATGGCCGACGGATGCAACGCCAAGAGCAAGACGAGGTTGCATCCAGGTCCTGGAGCTGTGCAAAGTCATCTGGTGTCGAGCGACCAGGAGCTTCAAGGGAGTCCTCTGGGCTGTCTTGAGATTTATCGCTTGGCAATCTTGGCAGGCCATGGATTCGTTGCCTGGCTGTAGGCACTTTACGCAAACCAGGTTGGAATCTGTCACAGACATCTGCCTGTGACAGGTTCCACAGGGTTTAAAACCCAAGTTTTTCAGGGGACATCCCTATAGCACACTGTTAGAAATGGGATTTCTGGTTGGCCAAGGCTTGCGCCAAGGCCAGGCAGAAACCACCATTCCTAAGTCAGGGCAAGGAAGTTACCCGCCAAGATAACCCCTGCTTACCCTCTTGGTAGCTTGGCACGAGCAGTCAGGCTTATCCCAGAGGCGATGTGTAAAGCATTTGCGCACGCACCCCCAGCAACAACATCCCAGGCCCCCCACAAAAGACAAAAGGAACTCCACACAAGGTTATATAAAAATAGCCTTTGTATTAAAAACACATCAGAATCACAGGATGTACAGTGTGCCAACGGGCACGGGCAAGATTTACAAGGGATTATATGCACACAGGACAGGGCCACATGGACCACTGTCAGGAATAAGCACTTGGTAAAGAAATATCACTTTTAGAACATAGAACTTAGAAGTTTCACACATGATGCATAGAACATTCAGCGGTGTAAGGAACAAGGCACATGATGCATCAACAACACATTCAGAGGGAGGAGCTTGGCGGGCATCCGAGATGGCCGCGTGAGCACAGCGCTCCCCGGACCCCCGCCACTCCCGGCATAATATCCTGAACAAATCCTGATTTCTCACGAGGATTTGTATAGAGGACGTTGGGCTGATCTACCTGGACCTTTCAGAAATTTGTTTCGACGCCGGGTGCCGGAGTTACGGTGATTCGAACTTTTGGGCTCCGCCCGTGAGGTGCGCCCGGGATTGGGTGAGGTTCAGTGGCCGTCTTGGAGTTGAACAACAACGGCAGGGGGATTGGACTTGTGGGTCCCCCTCTTAAGTTTCGGTTTCGATTCTGCCTCGGACTGAGACATCGGCGAGAGAGTCGGGCCAGAGCTGGGTCCAGGGCACGAGTCGGCTGTCGGGCCTTTGGCTGGACTATTCTCCTATTTGGCTGTCCCTATCCTAGTGGTACCCTTGTTGCGGTCCTTTGGTCCCGAGGCCTCCCTTTCTGATGCCCGGTCCGTTGACCCTGGTGAATCTCCTTGTGACGCATCTCCAAAATGGCGGGCAGAGGGGACCGGGAGACACGGAAGACGAAGACACCTCTGCGCGGGGGTCCGGTCCAATCTAACTTCATGGACCGTTATACCCACTCTAAGGGGTCCCCCGGAGCTGCCCTGCCCGGTCCCAGCGCGTCTGACCACGTCGTGGATGCGTCGACGGAGCCTTCCTTGCAGGACATCATGGGCACCATTTCTGGCATGAGGGTGTCGATAGGCCAACAATATGAAACCTTGGCCCACAAAATTGACACCGTGGCCATTGATGTGCACTTAATTCGAGCCGATCTATCAAAAACCAATGAAAAGGTGAAATCATTGGACATCAAATCATCCAGCCTCACGGCAGACGTCTCTGAGATACAGACGGAGATTGGCAATCTCCGTAGGGTGAACGATTTCATGACCCGGCGCTTGGAAGATTTTGAGAACAGGGCACGTCGCTGTAATGTTCGCGTGGTTGGTGTGCCGGAGAATCCAGAACCCCACTCGGTTGATCTCCTGGTTGAAGACCTGATCCAAAACCACCTCTCTCCATCTGGACTGAGTACATTTTTCACAGTGGAGCGTGCACATCGTGTTCCGGGGGGCCAGGGTAAGCCAGGTGCCCCGCCGAGACCTATTGTCGCAAAACTTTTCCACTATAGGGATCGGGACGCTATCCTGCAAGCATCACGTGTGAAGGGCCCGGTGGCCTTTGAGAATGCCACGGTGAACTTTTATCCGGACTTTTCCCAACAGGTCCAGAAGCAGCGAATGGGATTTCGTGGTGCCAAGAAGCGTCTTAGGGACATGGGGATGCGCTACGCTATGCTTTTTCCGACCAGGCTGCGGGTTGAGTACAATGACCGAACTTTTTTCTTTGATCGGCCGGATGCTGTGAATGACTGGCTGGACTCCTTGCCTGACCGACCTCCTGAGACTGAGTCAGATGCCCACCCGGGCGGTGCTGAAGGTGGTGTAGAGAGCTGAACATTTCGTCTTCGCCTGGTGCCTTGTTTTGAATAACTCTTTCCAGGAGTGTATGCCTACGTTCCTCTACTGCTTATGTGATTTGATGTATTTTTTTCTCGTTATTGGTCATGATCGGGGTGGCGGGTGGGACGGAGCCTTTCCTCCTCCGGGATCTCTGTGTAGAATGGGGGTTTTTGGGCGACAGGCACACTGCAGGTTGGGGTGGCTGTTTAGCTTTTTGCAGGGGTGCAGGGTGGGGGGTGTTCTCTTGTTTGTTGGGGGGTGGGCGGTTGGGAAGTTCGTTGTTTGTGTGTTCTGTTCTCAAGGCGACTCTATCCTGTATTTGATGATGTTTCTTGTGTCATGCTCATTGGTGGGGGGGTTTTGGTGTTGCTGGGTGGGATGGGGGGTAGCGGGTTGAGATTTGTTTCGTGGAACGTTAACGGTCTGGGGGATCGTATCAAACGGAGTGTGGTGTTGAAATGTATACGACGTTTATCTCCAGATATTGTTTTCCTGCAGGAGACTCATTTGGTGGGCAATATTTGTCATGCGATGAATAGGTGGGGCTATCGTCTTGTGGCACATTCGGGGTTTACCTCGGGTTCTAGGGGTGTGGGTATCCTTGTTCGGGCTTCCCTCCCCTAGCTATTGATGATGTGATTCTGGATGATCGGGGGCGATATGCTGTCCTTGTGGGTCGCTATGAGGGTCGTGCCCTCTCCTTATTTACGGTTTACGTGCCCCCCGGCCTGCAGACTTCTACCTTTTCCGATTTGGGCCGTGTGTTGTTGGACCTCCCTGATAGTACTCTATTTATGGCTGGTGATTTTAATTCGGTGTTCTCCGGTCTACACGACCGCCACCCCCCTAGAGATACTCCTGCGGCCCAACAGTGGTTGGGTGGGTTTTTGGATACATTTGGCTTGGTGGATTGCTGGAGGCTTTTGCATCCTACTCAGCTTCAATACACCTTTCACTCTGGGGCCCATGGGAGTCTGTCTAGACTGGATTATTTCCTGATGCCTGCGGCTCAGTCGCCAGCGGTGCGTGAGATTGTACACCGACCCAGGGGCATTTCTGACCACTCTCCGCTCTGGCTCCGTTTTGAGGTCGGAGTGGAGGCGGTGGGCCGGGTGGCTCCTATCAACCCGTGGTACCTTACCTCCCCCGAGACCCGCAGCCTTTTGCTTAAGTCTTTGGACGCATACTTTCTGGATAACGAGGGGTCGGTTTCCTCTGCGGTGTCCCTGTGGGAGGCCTTTAAGACGGTGATTCGTGGGCAGGCCCTCTCCCTTATTGTTGAAGCTAAGAAGGCGAGGAATCGGGAGGTGGTGGACCTTGAGGGAGAGATTTCTGCATTGGAGGCTGCTTTGGACTCGGGTGTCACGTCTGCAAAACTCCACGCCCTGGGTCTGAAACAATTTGCCTATAAATCTATGGTCACGGATGCTGCTAAATTGATGTTTCGGGAGCAACAGGGTCGGGTGTATGATGTGGGGGACAAAGCGGGTAAATTGCTGGCATGGTTGGATAAGAAGGAGAGAGCTAATCGTGTGGTGCCCGTGATTCAGTCATCGAGTGGTGCGAGTGTGACGGACCCGATTGGAATAGTTGACTGTTTTGCTGAGTACTTTCGTGTGGTTTATACCCCTGTGTCTGTGAGGGATGTGGCTGACTCTCGCCTTCTGTTGCGTGATATAGCTCTGCCCAGTGTTTCCGATTTGGATCGTGTAGCATTGGATTCCCCCTTTACTGTTGATGAGATAGCTACTGCCATCCGTTCACTCCGTTCGGGCAAAGCGTTGGGCCCGAACGGGTTGCCAATTGAACTGTACAAGCTACGTCCCGACAGAGTGGCGCCATATCTTCGCGCCATGTTTCTGGAGTCCCGGGAACGGGGTATTCTCCCATATGATCAGCGTCTGGCCACGATAGTTGTCATCCCCAAGGATGGTAAACCGCGGGACCTTTGTTCATCCTATAGACCCGTATCCCTGCTGAATGTTGAGCCCAAGGTATTGGCGAAACTCCTGGCGACCCGCCTCCTGACGGTCATTAGTGACTTGGTCCATCCAGATCAATCCGGATTTATCCCGCATCGCAACACGGCTCTTAACGTACGTCGTCTCCACGGTGCGATTGCGAGGGCGGGGCTTCTGACGGAGCCGGCCATTTTGGCATCGTTGGATGCCTCGATGGCTTTTGACACTGTGGAATGGCCTTATCTTTGGGCGGCTCTTGAGAAATTTGGTTTCGGGCCTGAGTTTATTGGTTGGGTCAAGTTATTATATGCTGAACCCCTAGCACAAGTAGTGGTAAACGGTAGAGTGTCGACCCCTTTCAACCTTGGCAGGGGAACCCGTCAGGGTTGCCCCTTGTCTCCGTTGCTTTTTGCACTTGCCTTGGAACCGTTAGCTGCATGGCTTCGGTGGGAGCCTTCGCTTAAAGGGATTCGCTGGTCACCGGACTTTGAGGACCGCGTCTCACTTTACGCGGATGACATTCTTTTATATCTCACCTCCCCGCGTAAATCTCTGACTGTTTTATTTGATGTTCTTACTTCATTTGGTGCCAACTCAGGCCTCGTTATTAACTGGGCCAAGTCCTGCGTGTATGTTCTTTCGGGTGTTTTACCCCCATTGCCGAGCAGACTTCCTATCCAGGTGGTCCAATCTGGCTTCAAATATTTAGGGATCTTCATTACGTTGGACTCCTCGCTCCGATTTGAGCGTAATCTCCTCCCCCCGTTGCTTCGATTGCGACTGGACGTGGCCCGTTGGCGTAAGCTCCCTTTGTCTCCTCTGGGCAGGGCGGCTTTGTTTAAAATGATGTCCTTGCCGCGGTTCCTTTATGCGCTCCAGAATTCCTATGACGACATCCCCAAGACCTATTTCCGAGAGATCGAGAGTCTTCAAAGGCAATTGATTTGGGACGGGCGTCCACGTATTGCCCTCGCGAAACTCACCATCCCTTGGTACGACGGGGGCATGGCGCTCCCCGACATCAAGAGATATTATTGGGCTTCCCAGTTGTCTGCTATTAATCACGTGATGTTTTCACCGGGTCGAAATCCTGCATTTGAGATGGATAGACTCCAGCTGCCGGGTGGGGACTTTAATAGAGCGCTTTATTCTCGAACAGCCGGGCGCCATCTTGTGGGTCCGTCCAGGATTGCAGTCACTGTGTGACGAGCCGCGAATGTGAGTTTGGGATGGGAGGATCGAATGACACTGACGACGCCGCTTTATGCCTCTGAACGTTTGGGGTGCCTCTGGTCTACTAAGGGCTTCGACCGCTGGGATATGATTGGGATATGTAAGGTGGGTGATGTCTGTTCGAAAGGTAGTGTGAAGTCGTTCCAGGCCCTCCAGGCGGAATACGGTTTGAATGGTAGAGAATTTTTTCGTTATCTGCAGGTCCGACACGCCCTCGCCTCAGTCCTGACTCCTGATGAGACCCTGCCCGAGTCTTCCCCCCCTCGAGGATCGTGTCCTTGATGGCCACCTGCCTGATAGTACTATTTCCCTGATCTATAAGAAGCTGATCAATAATCGGCAAACTTATTGGTCCGACTTCGGGAGGTTTGGGTTGGCGATGGGTTGGAACTGGACGACGAGGATTGGCAATCGGCACTCTCTTCTCCGAAAGAGGTAGCCATCCCTGCCCGTCTCCGTTTGGTTCAACTTAAAATCCTTCATCGAGTGTATGTCACTGGTCCGCGTCTGGTGACAATGGGCTTTTCCCCGGATGGGTTATGTAAGCGTGGTTGTGGGTCGAGTGCTACTTTTTTACATATTCTTTGGGAGTGCCCAGTGGTGGCGGCCTACTGGACTGCTGTGCTTGAGGTGATGACTGCAGTGACTGGTGTTGCCCTGCGGCCGGAGACACGACGGTGTCTGTTGAATGTGTGGGAACCCACTGACTACTCTGTAGCCCAGACCAGATGGGCTACCTTGGGTTACATGATTGCAAAACGGGATATTGCGCAACTCTGGGGCGCATCCAGACCCCCTGAGGTCTCGAAATGGGAGGACAACATGGACTGGTCCATGTTTCGTGAGAAGACTGTATATGTGGCCAGGGGCAGACCCAGGGCGTGGACGAAGATTTGGGGCCAGTGGAATAAATATCGTGGGGATATCTGTACCCCTCCCCTTGTTGGCACTACTGATGTTCTCCTATCTCCCTAGGCGAGCGTTCCCGGAACCTTTTCATACTGTTTTGTGCATTTCCGGTTCTTCCCGCTGCTCCCCCCCCCCCCCCCCCCCCCCCACGACCTTATTAGAGTCTCAGGGCTCTTGCTATGTTCTCCTGATTGTTGACCATCCCCTCCGTTCTTTGGGCTGACCTTGATTACTATGCATTCGCCTTTTTTAGTGTTTGTTGTTTTTATGTATAAAACAGAAAATCAATATGCTCTGTGATATGTTTGGAGTAATGCTTGGTACTTGATTTGTGCCTGACCACGGGAGTACATTTCTACTTCTTTCCTTGTGCCTTATTATTAGCGGCCAGCCCGTGAGGTTGTAGGCCCATTCTTGTATTTTTCTATGCTTGCTCAAATAAAGGTTTTTGAACAAAAAAAAAAAAAAAAACAAAAAAAAACAAAACAACACATTCAGAGGTGCAGGAGAAACACATGATGCATAAACCTACATTCAGCGGTGTAAGGAACAAGGCACATGATGCATCAACAACACATTCAGAGGTGCAGGAGAAACACATGATGCATAAACATACATTCAGTGGTGTAAGGAACAAGGCACATGATGCATCAACAACACATTCAGAGGTGCAGAACACGGTGCGCAAAACATAGAACACGCAGTGCATTTCCTAACACCCAAAAGCAATAGGACATAGATCATAACCGCATCTAAACCACAGTTAGCGCAGGAATCATAATAGCACATGAATCACTTTAAAGTCCAGGTTGCGCCAGTGCGCCAATACCTAAACGCAGCAGCTGCCCACTACTTGCTGGGCAGCTGAGGACAGGGACAGAACAGGGCCTAAACGCTGCAAAGGTTGAAGGAGTGCGCCTCACTCCTAAGTCCAGGAAATGTCCCTAGAAAAGCAAAGCCTAAACGGTGCAGCTGCCCACTACTTGCTGGGCAGCTGGAAATCCAGAACTGCGACAGGGCTCTCACTAGCCCTTAGAACCAAAGACTGCGCCAAATGGGGAGCCCTCTAAGCTCTGAACAAACCAGGGGCATTTTGGGGGAGCCCACTGGCTCTGCACGCACCTGTGAATTTTTGGGAGCCCTCTGAAATAAAAACTGCGTATTTTAGAGCCCTCTAGGCTCTGAAACAATAAGGGGGCTTGGGAGCCTCGTGGGCTCTGGCCAGGAATGCTGCCAACACTGTGGGAGCGGCCCGCTGCCAGCTGGGGCCGCTCTATCAATAAAAATGCCCCTGGAATCGTTGGAGCCTTCTAGGCTCTAGGAGCAATGAGGGGGGGGGGCAACAGCAGCCGACATCACCCCCTTGCACAACAAAGCCTGGGCCCGAGTAACTATGGCGGCCGCGTCAGAGCAGCCCCCTACTATGCGGGGCTGCTTGAGAGCGGGGCACCGGCAGGGTGCCTCGCTCAACTTCCCCCCCCAAACCCCCCCCCCCCCCCCCCCCCAGCCGGCCTTTACTCACCGGCCCTGGGGCGGTCTGAGGCTCTCTTCCTTCGGCGGCGGTAGCGCATGGCGGGGCTCTCCCTCCTCATGGGAGCCCCGCCTTCACAAAGTGCCCGCTTCGCTGTTTACCCGGTCCCCCATCTCGGGACCGGGAATCGATGTGGAGCCTTCGTGGCTCCAAGGCAGCCCGTCTCCTCTCTCGGCCGGGCAGCCAATCGTAGCGCGGCAGCAGGCGGGACTTCCAGGAAGCAAGCAAAAGTCCCGCCACGCTCCAGGCGCCTGGCCGCCTGACTTCCGGTTTTGCGGCCATTTTCCTTCCCGGTGCCGCGGCGGTGAAACGAAGGGCAGAAAGGAGGTGTGGGCACCCTCGGTATTAAAATAAAACATACCAGCGAGGTGGACACTCGCAAAGGGGCCTATAAACGGGAGAATACCCGTAAATTTAAAAATAAAGTGCATACGAAGCACTCGGGGCACACAAAGGGAAAACGACAGCGCTCTGTCCAGCAATGGAAAATAAAGCGCTAACAGGGGGCTAGGGGCACAGAAAGCACCAAAGGCCCCAGGAAATGACCCCCACAGCCAGGAGGGTCCCAGCAACAAGCAGGACATCACAGGACCCAGGTGCAGCCCCTCCCTCACATCAGTATGCTAATCTCTCCATTCACCACAGGGGCAGACCCACACAGAGTCCTGGAGCCAGGCTCCCCAGCCAGCTTCAGCCAATCACGCGCGAGCATACTTACTGCACACGCACACCATTGTCTAGAAGTGGCACTTCCACACTAGACACATACACGCCGCATACATCATCTCGCAGCATTCAATCACACAAGTCCGCACATACCAGACTCTAGCCTGCACACCCCACGCATCAGGAACTACCAGGGACACATACATTCCCCAAGCATTCCTATGGGAGGGCAGGCCAATCTCACACACGAACTCAGGGAGCGCACGCACTTTACACTGCGCCACAGTGTCAAAGTGCGCAAAGACCAGCAATCACCATCACCAGGTCACCAATAAAAGCAAAAAGTTCAGGGGTGAACCTGCCAGAAGGGCCAAGTCCAAAACACACTATGAGCAAAGCTAACAAAAAAGGGTCCACAAAATGTCGAAAGAAGGCCCTTAAAAAATGACTGAGGTAGCTCTTCTGGATTTGCGCTGATTGCCTGGGTAATAAAAGAAACTGGTGTAGAGCCAATCAGGCCACCTGAAGCAGGTCCTTCATGATAGCTCCCCGCTTGCTGCTTCACTGCCTCTCTGATTGCGGAGTTGTTTGCCTGGGCTTCTCTTTTTTTCACTCATCCTTTTTTATTTTGCCCAGCTTGTTTAGTTTGTGCTGTCTTTCTTTCTCGTGTTGTAATTTCTGTTGTTGTTTCCGCATGCTCGCCTTCCTGCTTTTTCTCTTCTCAGATTCTCCCTCCAGCAATAAACTGCCCCACCCACAGCCTCCGGGTACTCCTTCATCCTCCCAGGACCTAATTAATAGAGACTATTATGCGGCCACGCCAAAGGCAAGCCCGTCCAGACCCAGCAGCAGGAACCCTGGCTCTCCTGCTACTTTCAGGTATACCGCCTTCAATACCCCATACTCAACAACAACTGCTGCTTCACTTCTCCACATTCAATGGTAGGACTTTTTTTCTGCTGGCACTGCGTCTTCTCCTGCAATACCATAGCACACGCACGCACGACAACCAACACCATGCCAACAATGACTGCTTCAGCTCTCCACTGCCTCCTACTCGATGTACGATCAGTCCGCAAGCTCACAATCGAGATCTGGGACACCATCTCCTCCCTCATGCCAGACGTCATCTTCCTCACTGAAACCTGGCTCGACACTGCATCTGCACCCGACATCGCCTCAGCAACGCTCGCTGGCTACAAAATGGTCACAGAGACCATATCGATAAACACGAAGGTGGAATCGCCATTATCCATAGAGAAACCATCGCCTGCACCACCACCTCCACAGATTATTCCACCCGATCATGGAACACCTCAACTTCCAACTCAAAATGATGGTAAACAACTGTCAAAGGCCCCCTCGCCTACAGAACTCCAGGACGTTGCCCGAGCTTCTACAACGCCATCCCCAAATTCATTGCCCCACTCGCTATTGACATCAAACATTACATCTTCCTCGGAGACAACAACTTTCACCTTAACAACACCGCCATCGCCGACCTCCTTGAAAGCATGAACAACATTGGCCTCACCCAAGTAGTCACTGACCCCACACACATCGCACAACACACACTTGACCCATCTTCTTGGCATGCGACAGAGTCAAGTACAGCCATGTCACAGAGCTCACCTGGACAGACTGCCACTACGCCACCCAATAGCGCAGTTGGGACAATGCATTAGAAGACAAGTGGACCAACGCCCTCAGCACCTTCAGCACCGACACCACAGCTAACCCAGCTCAAGCGGTCAGTAACTTCTCCACCTGGATCACCTATTATGCTGACAGGCGCTCCCGTCAAGCCCAACAAACTCAAGGGATCCTCCAAAAAGGCCAGTTGGTATACCATGGAACTGAGAACCAATACAGGCAGGTGCAAGTGACTATAAAGGAAATGGCGCACCAGCAAAGAACCCATAGATCGAGCCACATTCAAGACATTCCATCAATCAATACCACCAACTTCTGAAAGACAGGGGCTCCCTTACTGACCTCATTGAAGCAAATTTCAAACACAGGAAAGAACTCCTCAACATCATCAGAATGTTCTCCAACATCTCAACCATTGAAAACAGCATCAGCCCTTTCCAGGAACTCTGCAAAACCCTGGCGGACTTCTAGCACAACAAGATCTCCACCATCTACCAAAAGTTTTAACCTCATCCTACCGCTGCCGACACCCTCAGCCCCCTCGCTCCCACAGATGCACACCCAGACCACCTGCTCACCACATGGGACCAGCTTACCACTCAAAACACCACCGCCATTATGAACTCTGTCCATTCAGGAGCACCATGGACCCCTGTACCCACCAAATGCTCAACTTCGGGATCAAGATAATGAGCATCAAGTTCACCTCCAACTTTAATACGTCCATCACCAGGGCCACCTGGTCGGCGGCCTTTGACACCGTTCCCCATGGCGGTCTCCTTGTAAGACTCAGAGAGATCGGGCTAAGGAAGCGGTGTTCAGATGGTTTGAGTCCTTCCTGTCAGGCCGTCGTCAAATTATCTGGGCCCCTCCGTTCTCTGCCGAAGTGCCGCCTTTGGGGGTAGGGGTGCCTCAGGGCTCTATTTTGAGCCCTACTCCTTTTAACATCTATATGGCACCTCTGGCGGCACTGGCGGAGTCTTTTGGCGCCCAGATAGTTTCTTACGCTGGTGACACCCAGCTCCTCTTCACCTGCAAGAAGGGCTCTGACTTCGATGGAGTGCAGATCAGAGGCTGTTTGGGGGCGGTGTTCGAGTGGTTTGAACTTAACAGCCTCAAATGCAACTCCGACAAATCGTAGCTGCAGTTTTTCGGCTGTCCACCCGATCCTAGGTGGCGGTCGTGGTGGCCCCCAGCCATGTTTCCTCCTGCGGCAGCGTCCTTCAAGGCCAAGAATCTGGGAGTGCAGATCGACGATGGTCTCACCTTGAAGCCACAGATTCTTGGCCTTGTTGGGAAGTGTTTTGGCATCCTGAAAATGCTTAGAAAATTCCTTCCGTTGCTATCTCATGACCACAGGAAAGTTACTGTACAGGCCATGATAGGCTCCCGTTTGGATTACGCAAATGTGCTCTACCTGGGCCTGCCGGAATATCTCCTATCTCGCCTGCAGGTAGTGCAGAATTCTGCTGCCAGAGCCATTTACGGCCTCCACCGTAGATCCAGTGCCATGGATCTATTAAAAAAATTGCATCGGCTCCCTATTAAAAAATGGCTTGCTTTTAAGGCGCTTACGCTTGCTTTTAAAGCACTCCATTACTCAGGTGCGAAATATATCAAGAAACGACTGACTTTCTACTTGCCATCAAGGGCGCTGAGGTCTGCCTCCCTGGCCTTGGCATCTGTTCCGCCATTCAGACGAGCCCAGATTGGAGGTCGCTCCTTTCGTCACCTGGCACCTCAACTTTGGAACTCCTTGCCAGTCCCTCTGAGGAAAGCTAGCTTTCAGGAAGGAGCTGAAGTCCTGGCTGTTTGTTCAATAGTTGTTCTGCTCTGTTTCATTTGCTCCTGACTCCTGCATTGGTGTTTCTTGATGCGCCGGGACACTCCTCGGAATAGCTGAGCGCTATATAAAACCGATTTTAACATAACATAACCTTCCCCGAAGAATGGTTACATGCAGAGGTCAAACCCCTTCTCAAGAAATCGTCCACCAACCCCAGCAAACTCAAAAGCAAGGGCTCCAACTCTCTGCTCCCTTTTCCTGCCTAAGTCCTCAAATAAACCATCAACTGCCAATTCACGGAACACTTGGAAAACAGCAATCTTCTGGCCACCTCCCAATTCGGATTCTGCACCAACCACAGCACCGAGACTGCCATGATCGCTGCCACCGATGACATAGGCACAATTACTTGACTGGAGAGAAACTGTGGGCCTGATCCTCCTCAACCTCTCAGCAGCATATAACACCATATCCCACCACACCCTCGTTGGTATGCAAGGAAACACCCTCCAACGGATCTGTTCCTTCTTCACCAGAAGAACCTATAGAACCCGTCCATCCTCTTTTACCTTGGAATCTAAGATCATCATCTGTGGCTTTCCTCAAGGCTCATCCCTCTGCCCTACACTGTTGAATGCCTACATGACCCCCTTGGCCAACATTGTCAGAACCAATGGACTAAGCATCTTATCCTACATCAATGACACCCAGCTCATCCTCTTGCTATCAGACGACCCCTCCACCATGATAACCAACTTCTGCAGATGAATGACAAGCGTCGCCGACTGAATGAAAGACAACCGCCTAAAATCCAGCACAGACAAAAAGGAAGAGCTGGGGAGAGGATGTAGCCTTGCGGCTACAGCTGCCGTCCTCTGACCTGGGGAACCTTGTTCAAGTTTCCGCAACCATGCTGAACATCCTGTGATTCTGAGCAAATCACTTAATCTCCACGTGCCTAACAAAAATGAATGTGTTCATCTGTAACGAAACTTGTGCTCATGTAAAGAGCTCTGGTACCCAAAGTCTTGGGTCTAGTTTGTGATCTATAAAACCAAAAAAAAAAAAAGAGATGTTCTTTGGGAACAACGCCTCCCCGTGGAATGGCGTTGTTACATTCTTTATTTATTTAGTTTATGTTGTCTATGTCTATTCATGTTCTCTGGTTGCTGGAGCCTGGAATGTATGATGCGTGCCTGCATTTTACGTCTTGGGTTCCAGATTCCATGAGAAACTGTTTTGATATTGAAGATCTACATTGTAACAGACGTGCTGTGCTTCCTCTGCTTAACTTGGAATAAACATTTGGATTTATATTATATTTGGATCTTTCATCATTTTAATATTGGCGACGAAGGACTTCTATCGTATTTATGCCACGTATTTGGAAGCACAGAAGCAGGAATTCAAAGAGAAGCAGAAATTTAAAGAATGCACAGAAGATTTCCTTTTATTTACCTGTGAGGAGAAGCGGATTGATCTACATTCCTCCTACGTTTTTATCCGGCGGTATTTTTCGGCATTTTCCACAATTAATGCATTTTTGGCGTTTGTTGGGTGAAAAGCTCGAGACATTGTGCACACGTCATTCTGTTGGCTCTGCGTGATACATCATATGGTGTCACTGCTTCATCACGCACGACGTGATTAGCGCAACAGCGTCATAACGCACAACGTCTGGCCGCCGTTTTGTTCCCATAGTAACTTGTAAAGTGAAGTTACCGGAGAAGGAAACATGAAGGACATTTGCTTTTGCGCTGAACAAAAAGTACAATTTTACACGCTTGTATATCTTCTGCGTGTTTTATTGAATAAGCATTTTTCGCTGGCAGATAACTTTATCCATACAACAAATATTTATAAATTTGTCGTTTTCATCGAAGATCGTTTTTTTTTTTATATGGTTTTTTTCAAAACGAACTCTTTCAGTTCTATTTTATGATTATCTTGGAACTATACACAAGATTCATTCAACATCCTTGACTGAAAGAAAGATATTCTGCGACTTCATTACATTACTGCCATCTAGAGGATATAGGAGAATATTACTTTGGAACATATACCTGATATCTACATTGAATATTTATTTATTTGGATTCAGCTTTATTTTGAAACAACATTTTGTACTATTTGTGGATTGTATTTTTAATTTTTTTATATAGTTTTTATTCTATTTTATTCTGGTGAACTGTATATATGCAGTTTACAATTTTATTTATTTAGTTTACGTATATTTGTTATATTTAAGTTTTTTCTATCACTTAAATATGCAATTTGATCCTCCATCAAAATTTTTACAGTCCAAAGGCGATCCACCAATTCCATGGACAAGATGGAAAGAGGAATTTGTTACTTATCTCAAGGCAATGGATGGAGAACGGATGTCTGCAGAGAGGAAAAATAATCTTTTTTTGCATTGCCTTGGTTCAGAAGGGCAGTTAGTTTTTAGAACTTTACCGCCTGTTAGGTCAGGTGCTGATACTAATGTATACGATGAAGCTGTTTCAAGAATTGAAGGTAGATTTAAACCCATTACTAGTGTGGCTCTCAACAGCTTCAAATTTTATACAAGAGTTCAGGATGATAATGAGTGTTTTGATGATTTTCTTACTGCTCTACGTGCACTATCATTACATTGTAACTTTGGTCTTATGATGGATGAAATGATCAAATTATTGTGCACGTAAAGAGTAAGAAAGTTCAAGAACAGTTGTGGATTTTGGGTGACCCAAGCTTAGAAACGACTTATCAGTACTGCAAAAGCTCTTGAGCAATCTGATAAGTGGATTAAGTCACTAGATAAGGTATCCACTACTAGTCCTTCTACCACTAGCAGTGAAGTTAGTACTGTAAATTCACAAGAAACAAAAAATCATTATTCCAATAAAAATGATAGTAAGAATAAGCAATTTTTTTGTTTCAGATGTGGCAACCCTGACCATATTGCTTCTTTTCCGCAATGTCCAGCTATTAACAAACAATGCAACAAATGTGGTCACACAGGGCATTTTTCTAAAATGTGCAAGACTCCTGCCAAACCTTTTCATGATAATAAGAAATCCTCATTTTCTAGTTCTAAACGTTTTAGTGGTAATGTATCATTTGTTGCTGATGAAGGGGGGAATGACCCAGACATTAGAGAATCTGGTATTGTTGTATCTGTACAAGATTCATTTGATATTGCACAAGCTGATAGCTTATGGTCTCCGAAATGTTTTGTAAATATTTTAGGGAAGGTTTTAGAACTTATGGTGGACTCTTGTTCTCCTTGGACTATCATTACTCATGAATATTGTATAGAATCATTTGGAGACCTAGTGGATATCGATACTTTATGTAAACCAGATATTATTGCTTATAACTTTGATGGTTCTAAAATCAATTTTATTGGTTTTAAGGAAGTTCTCATTACCATCAAAAGCAATTCTGTGGTTATAAAACTATATGTTGCATGGAAAGGTGTGCACGTTTTGGGATGGAGAGATCAAGCAAAGTTAGGAGTTACGTTAAATCCTAGGTTAAAGGATCCTGTGTCAGTTCTTGCTGTATCTGAAGGGGAGTCTAGAGTATTACCTATGTCAAATGAAATTTCCCAATCTTTTCCAAAAGTTTTTTTTGACAAGTTGGGAAAATTGAATGGTTTCAGTCACAGAATTAAGGTTAAACCTAATACTGTTCCAGTTAAACAAAAGCTTAGAGGGGTTCCTATTAGTATTAGGAATGAGCTTAGAGATATGTTGGATACTGTGGTGAAGGAAAACATAATTGAGGAGGTGGAGTCTTCAGAGTGGGTTTCGTCCATTGTTTTAGCAATTAAACCTGATAAAAGTATTAGGTTATGTGTGGACTTAAGAGCACTTAATAAGAATTTGGTTACCGATTGTCACCCACTTCCTAATATTAATGAAATGCTGTGTATGTTGGATGGTGCGTGTGTGTTTTCAACATTGGATCTAAGGTCTGCGTATTACCAGATCGAGCTTACGGAAGACTCAAAACAGTTTACAGCCTACATCACCCCACATGGTTTATTTCAGGACAGGAGAATGCCATTTGGTTTGGCTTCGGCCGCTTCGGTCTTTCAAAGAGCTATGTATAATATATTTAAAGATCTAGGTTTATTTGTCAAGTGTTTCCAAGACGACATACTTATTTTTTCTAAGAATGATTCTGAATATCACACTCACCTTAAGGAGGTGTGTTCCAGGTTAGAACAATATGGACTAACGATTAAGGCTAGCAAATGTAATTTGTTTTGTAAATCGGTTGAGTATTTGGGGCATAATCTTTCTGGAGAAGGGGTTGTTCCAAAGAAAAACCTTGTGGATGCTATTGTGAAAGCGCCAGCTCCTGACAATAAGGAAAAGTTACTCTCTTTTGCAGGTTTATGCGAGTATTACAGCAAATGTATTCAAAATGTTGCTAACAAAATGGAACCGCTTAGAGAGTTGACAAGAAATTCTGCCAAATTTATTTGGACAGACAAACAAGATCTTGCTTTTAAGCAGATTAAGGATGAGATTATTAATGCTCCCACTTTAAAATCGTTTTGCATTAATAAAAAATGCATTATTACTGTGGATGCAAGTCTGTATGGGATTGGAGGTGTTTTGAGTCAGTGTTCAGGTAAAGATGAGTGGTGTGTTGCGTTTGCATCCAGGACCTTATCCTCCACAGAAAGAAGGTATTCAGCTATTGAAAAAGAGCTGCTAGCTTGTATTTAGGCAGTGGAACATTTTAGAAACTATGTGTGGGGAAATAGGTTCATTTTGAGGACGGATCACAAACCGCTGGTGGGTATTTTATATCCTGGAGGTGGATGGAACTCCACAGCGCGGATAGCTCGGTTATCTTCACGTCTTCAGGAATATGATTTCGAAATTGTTTATGTACCTGGGAAAATTAAAGTCACGGCTGATTTTCTCTCAAGATTACCCTGTAATGATGATAGTGTATCTAGTATTGAACAAGATGTTGATGTTGCTGCTTCTATTGGTGATTGTGTTTCTCAAGAGTTTTTAACTTTAAGTGAAGAAGAGTGGTTTGAAGAATTGAATAAGGATGTTGTGTGCCAGCAGATTATTGTCTATGTAAGGGAAGGATGGCCGAATAATAAATGTATTTCGGCAGATTTGGCTCCTTTTTGTCAAGTTTCTTCTGAGATTGAAGAGTTCGGTGGTCTTTTGTTTAAAGCTGGTAAAATAATTCCTCCTAGTTCATTACAGAAGAGAATTTTGTTACTGTCTCACCAAGGTCACATAGGCATGTCTTCTATGAAACGGCTAGTTAGGGAGAACTTTTGGTGGCCTGGCATTGATAAAATGGTGGATAGAATGGTGAGAGACTGTTCACACTGTATCAGTAGTGATAAGATGCTTCATCTGTCCTCTGCTCCTCTTAAACCTGTGAGGTGGAATAAGTTTCCTTGGCAGAAGGTAGCATTTGATATCTCAGGCCCTTTCAAACATTTGCCCTTGAATGCTTTAGTCATGGTGGATTATCACTCGAAATGGCCCGAGGTGAAATTTGTTGGAAATGCATCATCACAGGTAATTATTGTATTCTTGAAGGAGATTTTTGCTAGGGAAGGTTTCCCGGAAACATTTGTCACGGACAACGGTACACAACTGGTTTCTTCTGAGATTGAAGAATTCCTTAAATGTTGTAATTTTAAACATCATACTACGTCCTTCTATGAGCCGAGGGAAAACGGTCAGGTGGAATGCTTCAACCGAGTTCTTAAGGATTGTATTAACAGTGTGAATTCTTCTGGTGGTGATTGGTTGGAAGTCGTGAGGAAAAGGTTGTGGACATATTGCATCACACCTCACTCTGTCACTGGTGTGAGTCCTTTCAAGCTCCTTAAGGGAAGAGAACCACCCTCTGATATTTGTCCCTGGTGGATTAAAAAGTTAAACAAAAACAGTTCTGTTGTTGATCTTGAATGTATTGCCAAACGTGTTGAAGATAAACAACAGAAAATGAAGATCTCGTTTGTTTCAAAGGTGAATGTCGAGAGTTCCTTGTTTTGTGGTGGGAGAATGGGTGAGAATTAGAAAACCTGGTTTTCTTGTCAAAGGGTTTTATAGTTTTTTTCCTCCCATCAAAGTGGTTAAGGTTTTTAAAAATAGTGTGGTCACTCAAGATGGAAGAGTTTGGAATGTTCGTAGAGTTGCTAAGTGTAATGATATTTACAATCTGCATAATTCTCAAATGTCCTGTTCTAATGATAATCAGGAAAGATCGGTTTACAATTCCCAAAAATGTCCTCAAAGTTTGGTACAAACTGATCTCTCTATTGCCTCTAGAGTTAAAGATAGTTTTAGACCAAAAAGAATACCCAGTAGGTATTTAAATTAATATCTTATTTGTTTAGGGATAAGATGTGTTACATTCTTTATTTATTTAGTTTATGTTGTCTATGTCTATTCATGTTCTCTGGTTGCTGGAGCCTGGAATGTATGATGCGTGCCTGCATTTTACATCTTGGGTTCCAGATTCCATGAGAAACTGTTTTGATATTGAAGATCTACATTGTAACAGACGTGCTGTGCTTCCTCTGCTTAACTTGGAATAAACATTTGGTTTTATATTTGGATCTTTCATCATTTTAATAGACGTCTGACGGCCCTCTGAACTTGGACCCATACCTACTCCAACAGACCGTGGCTGCAAACTTGGCGTCATCCTAGACAGCAAGATCCCCATGAAAGCCCAATCAACTCCTCCACCTGCTTCCTCATTCTTCACATGCTCTGTAAGATCTTCAAGTGACTTCCCGCCAACACCAGACAAACTTTCAGTCAAGCCCTAGTCACCAACGGGTTGGGCAGAGCAATACACTCTACTGTATTCACATTTTTATTTGAGGTATTGCTGTGCATATATGTACCTCCTGAGGCTTAATAATGCATTATGACGTAATGTATTCTGATGTAATAATGCTGTTCTGATCAGCCTTGAGAAAGCCATTGGCGGGATAGCTAGATGTGGGAAACACGTTTCGGCTTTTAAATTCTTGTGCTACCTTGATTACCTGTTCCCACTAACACAATGGTGAACTTTTACAGGTGGACTTTGGAATTTGGAGATTTTATTCCAAAAACCTGTGTATAATCAGCAGGAGCTGTCCCCTCATTGACATAAATTAACATCAGCCTTCTATGTTATTGTGTTTTGATGCTGGAAAACTCATTTTGATGCTGGGAAGCTGCAGGGTCAGAAAAAGAAAATGAAACATTAGAAGAAAAGAAATGCAGTGAGGCGAAAGACTGAGAATGGCAAAATATGAATGAATGATAACATATTTGAATAAGCAAAAATCAGCATATGAGTCGGGGAATAAAATAAGTCTATAAAGGCCAGGAGAAGGATAGAAAGTTTTATTGACCTTCATTAAGAGACACCTATAGCTGTGGCTACTGTAATTAAGCGGAATGGGATTACCAAATTATGCGGCAGGTTGACAAAAATTTGCGGCAAGAAAAGCCAAATCATGCAACATAGTTTAGCACATGTTTTGATAATATTACGTCATTATGTTTGTAATTTCTTGTTAAATTTTAAGCAGACTTATAAAGTGCATCCTGGCGCTGATGTACACTGACTCAGACTACGCCCATATATTGCAGTGAAAATCGCACCTACTAAAAAAGAGGGCCTAAACAGCACCGTTAGGATGGAGCCAGGTCTTCAATTTCTTTCTAAACTGCAGAAGCTCTTCCATCTGTCTGAGGTTGTTCGGCAATTCATTCCACAACCAAGCGGCTGCAGAACTGAAAGCTATTCCTCCCAGTTTTATTGTTTTAAACGTAGGTGCTTTTACTAGTTTAGCTGAGGATGATCTTGATCCAGCGCTCCTAGTGAAAAACTGTCCGTGCCTTTTAGCTTCCTCGAAAATGAAACATTTCACTTGAGTTACAGTTCGTGACTTCCTTAGCTTGGCAATCTTGCCGCTTCCTGTCCTTGAATCTGTCTCTCCAAGAGCACGTTTTAGCACAGTTTATTTAACTGTATTTTTCTGACAAATGTGGTCAAAGTTTCTGTGCACGGCTCTTCTCTGGACATGATTCTGAACGCCAACTATTTACAGGCCTTAGGCCTAACTATTATTCAAACAAACACAAAACATTAATTAATTAGAGAATTGAGACCCATTCTGTTACCCACCCCCTTTGCTAAATATTAACCCATTAATTTATGTTACCTAGCTGTGCACACAAAGCTGCATTTTATATCTACCTTCTTCTTTTAGGCCGCAGGATCCTCCACAATCTTTTGCCACAGAAAAGACATAACATAAGCACACAAATAAGCACATACTATTAGTTAAACATCCGCATTTAATACTGACAAAGACAATAGACAAAGTTAGTTTATTATTTTCCACGTAGTTGCAACATAGAGCACATAAGTTAGTCCCTCGTGTTTCTGTATGTAAATGCATTTTAAAAACTAGGTTGATTAGTACTTTTCATCTCATGCTTGTTAATAAGGTTACAATTTTATGGGAGTTTAACTTTGCGAGTTTGAACGAAATTTCATTCTGTATCTCGCGCCATCAACTCCCTCATCTGGTGATTTCAAAATCACCAAACTACACCCCAAAATTTTTTAGCAAAAATTTTACCCTTTGAACATGTTGTGGACATTCACAGTATTAGTGTTTCTAAACTTTTGATTCTGCTGTTTGCTTGTAACTCTCATATTGGGATCTACGAAACTCTTCTAATTCTATTTCTTTTTCCTGTTCTTTTCTAAGTTTATAAATTCTTTTCTTTTCCCTTAGGTATTTCTTTCTCTTATGTAACATGCAACTAATTTTTAACAAAAGTATCACAAAGACTATAACCAATAAAGGACACAGTATTTTGCCTAAAACTGAACTACCAATCTCTTAAAACCAGTTTTTGATTGCTGCAAATCTTTTGCTTAAACGTTCTGAAAAATCTTCATCTTCCATAGGTTCTATCTCAGCATGTAATTCCGTAATATTCTTGATATACAACTCAATGTTCTTGCTCTTGTCTGGGATATATATGCAGCAATGCTGAACATGCAAAATTCCACAGACTCCTCCCTCTTTAGCTAGCAGAATGTCTAGAGCAAGACGGTTCTGCATTACCTTTGTTCTCATGGCAATAAGTTCTGTATTTACTAATTGAAATCCACTAGCAGTATCAGTAGACAATCTATCAACAATTGTAGACATTTTTCTGATTTTGACTGCATTCAGGGTTATACCCACCATAGGTATTACTGCACCAAATGTGTCACCCAAAATTTCTGAAAAGCTTTCCCTTCTGAATCTGCTCAGATGATTGCTAATTTCAAATGAACCCTTTGCATTTCTATCTACATGAAACATTTTTGGAAAAACTAAACCAACGTAGCAAGTCCCATACCAGTGGTCTGGGAGATTGTAATAAGCTTTGTCCCCACACACAAAATAAATTCCAGGAAAAATTGGATCTTTGCCACCTTTGAATCCCCATCCGCCTAAGATTTGATAAGTATCTTCACATTGACTAGCACCTACAAAGTAATTGTCAAAAAGTGTGTTGTCTCTTCTAATACAAAGCTTTCCACTTACAGGTTTATCTATGTGAATAGCAACATTCTCAGTTCTACCATTGAGCTTTTCATCCTCAATCTGCCAAAACTTAGATTTGGCTTGTTTCAGCATCTCGTTTCGTTTATAAATTGCCTTCTCTCTTCAACCATATTTAAGAAAGATTTCTCTTCCGACCTCAACTTGCATGTTAGATTGTTTCTAAAAGCATACTCATAAGTAAGTTCATTAGTTACTATGAAAAATTCCCTCATCTGTTTATCATGTTTCAGTTTATTCAGGCTGTTGTCAACTTTTAGATTAGCAAAAAGTTCGTCATAGTTAGAGTAGTAATACTCTAAACGACCTGTCCGATAAAAAAAACTAGTTATTACACTACATGTGATGCCATAAGTAAGAGGAAGCATGTTATATGTGACGCCTTCAGAGACAGAAGCAGGTAATTTCACACAAATGTAACAATCTTTCACATCCATCACCTTAACATATTCAGATAAAAGTCTTGAGAAGGTACTAGAAAAATCACCAACAGATCTATATTGGTGGATTTCTGGCTTGTGCTCAATAACTCTGTTAGTTTTGCCTACTGCACCATGGTTATCTTGTTTAGCCACAATTTTACTTGTCAAATTAGCTTTGTACAATTCTTTGTCAATTCCAAAAGGAAAAATGACAGCTAATATTAACCAAACCAAAATTATTAAAATCACACAAATAGAAGACATTTTGCAACATCTTCTTAAGATAGAGCATCTTGAATTGTTATTAGTAGAAGGCATCTTTACTCTTGAAACAAAAGCCTTACAAAAAAATTAAAAATCAATTTTTTTTAAATATACACCCCTCCCCCCGTTTTAATTTTTTTTTTATAAAGAAAACCCTACTTTCTAACAGCTTTTCTTCGACCTTACGTCTTACATCAATGTGTTTTTCCCACTAACACAATTTCTTCGACCTTGTGTCACCTAACTCAGTTTCTTCGGCCTTGTGCCAAATACAAATTTCAACTTTGTGTGGAAACAAAATCAATCATTGTCACTTGTGTCATCTATATCTTCCTGACTACTGCTATTTACTTCCACTACTGGTGGTATTATGATATAGGTCCATTCAGGTGACATATTTTTGATTGGGCTTTATCACTCTCTTTGCTCTACTACTAATTACTTCTATTTTCTTTCCTGCTTGATTTTTCTTATCTGAGTCTCCTTTCTGACTTGAGACCTCATTAACCTGCTCCTTTGATCTGTTCACTAATTTGAATGTTAGGCACTCATTTTCATTTGGCCAATTATCTCCTTTTCTTGATAATTTCTTCTTTGGTTCAGTTAAATTACACTCCACTCTCCAAGCTCTTATTCTTGATCTTTTCACTCTGGATTCATCATCACATTCATCAGTTTCACTTTCTGTGATATCAGCTTTAGATTCAGGTACTTCTTTACTCGGCAGCTTCACTCTGTTAGGAACATCATCCTTATAGCTGGTACTTGGTAATTCGCCTTCTTCTAATTTATTTATGCAGAAACACATGAGTCGGTTGGTACAGAAACACAAATAGAAAAACAGCAAAAAGGAAGACAATTTTGTCGAACAAGTACATCTCCGACTCTTGACATTTTGAAGCATACAATACAAAAATGTGAATGAACAAAATTGTATAGGAGAACAGAAATAGGAAAAAAAACTGTTGCTAAGTATACTTTTCATGGAGGCAATCTTAATTAAATCCAACAAGAAATTATAAATAATCTAGATAAATCCCCCTAGTTACATCTCCAGATAATTTGTAATTAAAACCCAAATCTGTTCCCCGATCTTCTTTCTGCTGGAGCTCTTTAAGGCATAGAGACTATGCTCCATGTTGTGTATCGAAAAAAAACGAGACCGCCAAGCTTCAAAAGCGGGTGGTTCTTGTTGCAACCATGCAGATGCAATACATAACCTGTACACTGCAGTTACTAAGAAGATAAGTTTAACATGTTTCTTCGGGATGCTAGTACTCACTGTGCCCATTTCAACACCGAATAATATCTGCGTTGCTGATAATTGTATCTGACTACCCACAATTGCCGGGACACATTTTTCTATCTGAGACAACAAGGGAGCTAACACAGTGCATGTACAGAAGATGTGAACATCATCCGCTGAGGTGAACCCACACCGAAAGCATTTACCTATTACATCTCCCGACCATTTGGACACCTTATCTGGGGTATAATATAGATTATAGATTGATTTGAAATGTTGAGCCACCAACTTTGCCGACAAGAATAAATCTTTGGCCATATCTAATGAAGTTTCTATTTGAATGTCCTGTCTGCCTAGTTTAGCACACCATTTACTGTTCTGTTGCTCTAGATCATTTTCTTTAGTGTCTAACAAATGTTTTTATAAAGCTCCAATCCTTACCCCTTTCATAATGTCTTCAATCAGAGAATTCGGTTTAAAGTTACCTCCCATACCCATTAAATAGTTACAAATCTGTAGATATTTTGCGAAATGGTCTCTAGGGAGAGAATATTGTTCTCGTAATTGTTCAAAAGATTTACAATAACTAGCATCGTACAAATCCCCCACCACTCTGCCTTTCTCCTTCCAATTGAGTACAATTCTATCCCACACGTCTAAAGGTAGAAAAAACGACGATGAGAATGGAGTGTACCAAGTTATTTTCCCAAGGCCCAATAGCCTACTAACTATATGCCAGACCTTATATGCAGCTGTCATTGTCTTAAAACGGGTGCGTTTGTAGTAACTTTGTTCTAGATACTTAAATAAACAGTTTTTAACTTTTACCCCCAGCAACATTTGATAGATCGATGGACAATCTGCAGGTCTTGCTGGATCTTCGCCGGTTAATAGAATTCCCATTCCTTGCCACATACACGCATAATAAGAAAGTGTGAAATCCGGTACCGACCAACCCCCCACATTTCTTGGCAGAATCATAAAACACATAGCCCTTCTAGCCTTCCCTCCAGACCACATAAAGCGCATACATAATGTCTGCAGTTGTTCCAAACTGGTCTTAGGGACTTCTAGGGGTATACATCGGAAAAAATATAAAATTTGAGGCAGAATCAGCTTTTTTAATAAGTTGCATCGTCCCACTAATGAAAGATGTAAGCATTCTGCCTGATCTACTTTTTTCCGAACACTAAGAGCTGGTCCCAATTAACTTTAACTAAAGAAGTTGTACAAGCTCGCAACGTGACTCCCAAATATACCACCTCCTGACATAGTCTAGAATCGGTGTAGCTCGGTATATTTATACTATGTAGCTGGGTTTTTGCTGAATTTAGTTTATATCCCGATGATTTACCAAATTCTACGGCCAAATGCTCTACAGCCTGCATTGCCATGATGGGTTTAGACGTGGCCACTGCCACGTCGTCAGCATATGCTAACACCGTAACCAGATATATATGTACCTTTAGCGGAGTAATATTACCATTAGAGTCCAGCATTCTTAAAAAAGGCTCAATGTATAAAGCAAATAGTAAGGGGGAACAGGGACACCCCTGTCTGGTCCCCCTACCAATTTGTACTACCGCCGATTCCAGGCCCATGGTGCTGATTCGGGCTACCGGTTGCTGATACAAAACCTATACTGATTTGATAAATTCAGGGCCGAAACCTCGACTCTTCAAGTTATCCCACAAAAAAGATCATGCCACACGGTCGAAAGCCTTCTCGGCGTCCAATAAAAATAAACAGAAGGGTTCCCTGGTTACCTTAGCATAATCAAGTAGTGTTATCACTCTTCTAACATGATTAGTAGTACTACGTTGGGGAATAAACCCATGCTGTGTTTTCGAAACAAGACCCGAAATAACCCCAGAAAGCCTATTCGCTAAAATCTTCGAGTATATTTTACCGTCTACATTTAGGAGCGATATAGGGCAATATGATCCCGGTAGATTAAGTGGCTTGCCCTTTTTATGAAATACCACTATAGTCGCTTCTTGCCAAGTTTTGGGGGCAGAGCCTTTCTGTGCTGCAAGCATCGTTGCCAGGAGATCCTTTTTTAGGAGCGCAAAAAATATTTTATATATTTCTAAGGGTAATTTATCTGGGCCAGCAGCCTTGCCCAGTGCCAGTCCGTTTACCGCTGATTCTAATTCCTCCAAAGTGATAGGCGCATCTAACATTACCCTTTCATCTTCCGAAAGGTCCTTCAGACAATGTTGGCTATTCAAAAATGCAGAATTACCATCATTATACACATCCCCCTGATATAATAACTCATAAAACTGCCTGAATACCTCCAAAATGCCCTGTTCATCCTTAACAGGGTCACCTTTATAATCTAATATCTCATCGATCCGCTGGGCTGCCGCTTTTGCTCTTAATCTTTGGGCGAGGCATCTTCCACTTGCCTCGCCATATTCATAATGACTTTGTCTTTTAGCGAAAAAATTTTTAGCTGCTTCCAGAGACCACCTCAGATGTATTCTTGCCTTCAGATGCGCTACTTCATTGATCTCTGCATCTATATTAATCCCTGCCTGTATCCCTACCATAAGCGCCTCTTCGGCCGTGATCAACTCTTGATACAATACCTTTATTTCTACAGCTTGTTTTTTTTGATTTTACAAACCCCAACTCAATACCTCCCCACGAAAAGCAGCCTTAAAACAATCCCACACACACCCTATGTTACTACTCCCCCGATTAATGTTGAAGAAAGATACAATCCACTCCTTCATGTGTTCAATAAAAAGTTGTTCAAACAATAATTTGCGATCAAAAGAGAACTGTCGTGGACGTTCACTAGAAATGATGCTAGATAGAGTCAATACAACTGGCCCGTGGTCTGATGTCACTCTAGGATATACTTGGATTGCAGCCTGATTCAACATCAATAAAGAAACAAAAAAATAATCTAATCGAACCAATGTGCGATGTGGAAAAGAAAAGAAAGTATACCCAGGTGACCCGCTCCTTAGAACCGACCATGCATTCACCAATCCATGGGCTCCCAGAAGTACATGTAATGCTTTGAATACTTTCGGTTTCCTGCCTGTATATCTCGCCTTCTCATTATTTAGCACGTTAGGTGCTAAATTTATATTGAAATCACCGCACATAATCAATGGTGTGGGCCAAGCTGCCAATTCAACATTTAAAAAATTAAGAGTTTCTGCTTCGTCTAAGTTTGCTCCATATACAACACACACAGTAACTTTAATGTTCCTCACCAAACATTCTGCTATCGCCCAGCGTCCCAACCTATCAAATTGCGCCCTCCCTGTGGTAGCTATATGAGTCTTGGCAAGAATTGCCACCCCTCTGGCCGCCCCTGAATATTTAGTACAAGCTATTAAATTGAGCCCCAGTTCTGTTAACAGATGTCTCTTAGACCAATCCACATGGGTCTCTTGTAGGCATATGATGTCACATTGCAAAGCCCGTATCTCTTGTGTAACTCTCCGTCTTTTCTCCAGTGAATTCAACCCCCTGACATTCGATGTGCCAACCCGTAGACCCCTACCTGCCATTATCCCACTTCAGATTTTGCATCTTTGCTCCAAATAAATTTCACCAATTGCTCCCCTACATCACCAAAATACAGGTTTCTTCTCAACCCTAACTCACTTTTTCTCCCCAATTCCCCCCCTCCCCCACTTAACCCCTCCCCCCAGAACCCACCCTCGCCACCACCCTTCACGAGGCTTAAGGACCATGTCCTCTGTGATGCAGAAATGCCTTCACTGCGTGTCATGACTCCCCTTCTCCCCTCCTCCTTTTTTTTTTTTTTTTTTTTTATCGTCCCAAACTCATAACCAGCAGCCTTACTTCAGGCTAATTATATCCTCCTTCGGATGTCCTCCATAAATACCCGTTCCAGAGCCAGCAAAAATCTGCAATACATCATAGATGGGTATATTTCTCTCATACACATATAGTCAGAGGTCCCCGACCTCTATCTGATCATTCAATTATCTTTATAATATTCTTTGTAGTATTCAGTAGTATTCAAGCCCTTAAGCCCAGGGCACCAATTGCCTACTTGATATACCAATCTCCAATGCTAACCCCTGAATTGATTTTTTACCGTAAAAAAAAAAATGCAGTGTGTCCTTTATAGTCTATTTCAGAGAGTTCAATAGTTGAGATTAAGGATTCGCTTGTTTGTCCATTTGATTCAAGTATACCTGAGCCTCAGACCCAGAGGTAAAGTATCTCGTTTGATCTCTAAAAATAGTCTTCAATTTGGCTGGGTTAAGTAAAAAACATTGAGCGCCTTTTGCCTGGAATGGTGCAATTAACTTCCGCATCTGCCATCTCTCATTCACGGTTGTTGGGCAAAAGTCTGGACGAACAAAAAACTCACACCCAGCCGCCTTCCTCTTTTCACTGGACGTGCAAGATCATACAAAGCCTCTCTCAGGAGAAAGTTATTTAAACGGATCAAAATGGCCCTTGGGTATGCTTTCTGTCCATTGTCACGCCGACGAGTTACAAAAGGGAACCTATGTGCGCGAATGATTTCAATTTCAAAATTCCAGGATTTCAATTCCGGAAAGGCCTCACTGAACATCTGTATAATGAACCTACGGGGATCCGATCCCTCTTTACCTTCCGGAATGCCCAGAACGCATAGATTATTGCGCCTATCGCGATTCTCAAGGTCAGTGAGTTTCCAGTCTATGTCCGAGTTTGATTTTTGTAGTATTTCAATAGCCGGCTGATGTTTCCCCAGGCTATCTTCGGTTGAGGAGACTCGCTGTTCCACCTCCGTCACCGTGGTGGTTACCTCAGTGCAAGTTTTCACTAGGCGCCTTACTGTATTCTGAAGCTTTTTCACAGCTCCTTGTGTCCGCAGCCCTTCAGCCCTAGTCTCATTCCGATGAGCCATTACGCTTTTGTATATCAGACCTAAGGTAACTGCATCTTCATTTATCTCCTCTTCGTCCAAATTGAACTGAGCACATGGGATGCCTTGATTCTGGTCTTCATTTCCTGCCACTTCTGGCATCTTCCTGACTGTCTCGCATGTTGCACTATGTTCATGGCCGTCCTGTTCTTCCTCATCTGACATTGTCCCCCAATCTCCTAGGTTACTTAGACTGTCCTCATCATTTCCTTCATTTTCCTTGTCTGATGGAGAGGTCAGATCTGACATTGAATAAAATTTTCCGTCCGAACCTGCATATTCTGACCCGTTGCCGCCCTCAAGCCCCAGATTGATATCTAGCCCTGTAATGTTATCCGCCCCATCCTCACTGTTAACTATTTCTATTTCAGTTTCCTCTGTTGATTCAAGCTGGGAGATTACAAGTGGATCATTATCAGGCAGCGGAGTTTGCTGCGGATCGTTCTGGAGTCCAGCTAACACTTGATCATTGTGAGGTTCCACATTAGAGGCGACTACTTTAGATTTGTTCTTTTTTTTATTGAAGATTGCCGGGACAACTCGCTGTCTCACTGCCCCGTCTTGTGGGCCTTTAGTTGAGAGTGTTGCGGCATTTTTTTGGGACGGTTGAGCACGGGGGGTTGTCAGAATGGGTGAAGCATCCTGTCGCACATTAGTTATCCCCTTCAAATGTGCACCATTGGGTACTATCCCCAAAGTTCCATCTCCAATAGAGCACTGCAATGGATCATCAGCAATATTCCCTGCTGCATTCCCCTCTATTAGAGTATTCATAGGGGCTGAAATAGCCGATGCACCCCGATTCCTCGTGCCACCTCTACCCTTCGCCATTATATTTATATATGCCGAAAAGGGAAGACGAGGATATAACTGCAGGGGCTCTTTCCCCACAGCCTCAAAACAGTTAGACGTTTTTCACCACTTGGGGCTCTTTCCCCAAAACCTCAGAACAGTTAGGCGTTTTCACCACTTGTAACTTTCAGTGGAGTCATATGCTTAAAGCGTATACAGCAGATATGCAGCAGCAACAATTGCTTTTTACCCCCTCCAGTGTAGCTCACCGTAGTCTGTAAACCCATAAGCCGTTCCTCGTGTAGTACCAAATCACTACCACTGGCAATATTCAAAGGTGGGCAAAATTCTCCGTCAAACAGTGTCCCAGTCTCCACGTAAGCCGAGCTTCCACTCTACTCGACTCTAGCACAGCTGCAGCGTGTTTGCCGGTTACCGGCCGAATCCTCCCAGCTCACTCCGAGGACCGCCTCCTCAGCAGCTCCAGCCGCCACCAGCCACCTCTCCGCTTTGCCGACAGCCCCGTACTCCATGCTCCATGCGCCTAAAACACTCGTTCAGAACACCAAACTCTCCGCAAAAGAGGAAGACAACAATATCGGCGTCTTTGATACGCTGCCGCCAACGCCGCCGTCTAGCAGGTAAGAGGTGCAGAAAAAGACTTTAGTGAGGGGGGATTAATGAAGAGTCATGCAGAGCGCAGCTTCACAGCACTTCACCGGCCACAACAGCGGCCGCCATCTTGCCTCCTTCCAATCTGCTTTTCAATACTCTCCTGATCTTGAATTACTCCTTGTTCAGACTCCTTTTCTGGTTCTTGATTTAGCAGATCTTCATCATTTTCAGAGTCTTGTATCACAACCTCTTCAATTTCTTCATTCAATGCCTCATTCGCATTTGAATTTTCTTCCAGATGTCGACTTCCTTGTCGATCTTCAGGATCTGGATTTCTTTCAGGTTCTTCTTCAGAGTCTGAATCAGCTGTAGTATCACCTTCGTCAGGATTTTCAGGTGGTGGCACACGAATGGTGTGACTAGCATGAATCCATCTCTTCAAACCTTTACACTTTACTGCATTTGTTGTGACAAGTATCACCTGTCTTGCCTTTTGCCACCTGGGTACTAGGCAGTTTCTTCTTCGGTGTACTTTTGTCCTCACCCAGTCTCCTGGTAACAGATCATGAGCTTGTTCCTTTTCCTTTGTAATCACATCTGTTCCCACCTGATGGACCACAGAAGTCACCACATCAGACAAGTTCTTGCAGTATTCCAATATGACGCTATCATTAATGCTCAATAGTTTGTCAACTGGAACAAATGCTTGTCTCATGACTCTGCCCATAAGTATTTCATGAGGGCTTAAACCTGTTTTTCTATCTGGACTACTTCTCAAAGATAACAAAACAAGTGGAAGTGCGTCTGTCCACTTCATTCAACACATTTTTGCTATTCTATTCTTTATTGTTCCATTCACTTGTTCAACAACACCTGATGCTTCTGGTCTGTAAGCACAGTGTAGCTTTTGCTTTATATCCAGTGCTTCACAAATCAATTGTAACAATCTGTTTTCAAAATGTGTGCCCCGATCAGTCTCGACCGTCACCGGAAATCCATACCTAGGTATGATTTCTCTTAAAAGCAATTTTGCCACAGTAACTGAATCATTGTGACGTGTTGGAAACGCTTCCATCCATCTCGAAAACAGACAGATTATCACCAAGACGTATCTCAATTTATTGTGGGGTGGCATGTCAATGAAATCAAGCTGTAATCTGGTAAAAGGATCACCCTCCCGTCCTATGGTTCCCATGCTCACAACTGTTTTTCTGTTTGGATTGATCTGCTGGCAGATCAAGCATCTCTGACAAAAGATTCTGCAATTATCCTGAATTTTGGATTGTACCATGTCTGCCTAAACAACCTGATCATTGAATCTCTTCCTAAATGTCCTGGACCATGATACATTCGTGCCATGTCAGCAATCATGCAATCTGGCATTACTGGTCTGTCATCTTTGTAAACCCAAATTTCATCTTTTTCTTGCTGTCTGCAACCTGCTTTTAACCATGTGTCTTTTTCCTCATCATCTGCCTCATCTTGTAAATCTTTTACTCCTTGCCATGTCTCAACTACAGATGTTAACATAAGTGAGTTCAAAACATGTTCATTGTCTTTTTCCCGATTAATGGACATATTCTTTGCGCAGAATTTCGCAATTTCATCAGCATATGCATTTCCTTTTGTCATATAATCCTCTCCTTTTATGTGCGCTGTACATTTCACAACAGCAATTTTCTCTGGTAGCTGAATACCATCGATCAGTCTTTTGATCAATTTTGCATTCCTAATTGGAGTTCCCGCAGAAGTTAAATAACCTCTTTGAGACCAGAGCTGGCCATAGCGCCATATCCATACTGACTATCAGTCACTATGGTAACTTTAAATTCTTTTGCTCTTTCACATGCAAGAATCAAAGCAATCAATTCTGCTACTTGAGCTGAACTAATTCCTTTGAGACAAGAGGCTTCACCTACATCTGCAACTGTGCAGACAGAGTATGCTGCACTCAGAACACCTTCATTTGTTCTTAAGCATGAACCATCACCAAAATAAACATAATCTGATTCAGGTAATGGGACGTCTTTAATGTCCTGCCTAGGTTTAATGCAATATTCTAAAACATCCAAGCATTCATGATCAATATCATTTTAATTTCTGATTTCTGTTACAGTACCATCAGGCAATAATGTGGAAGGATTTAAATTCACACACCTCGCAATTGAAACGTTATCTGATCCCAGAATAACTTTTTCATATTTTGTTAGCCTGTTACTTGTCAGATGCTGTGTTTTACTTCTGGTAAGGAGAATTTCAACTGAATGGGGTACATATACTTTCACAGGAAATTCCTTATTATACCTTCGCTTTGTTCCAAACTTACACTTGTTGCAGCTACTGCTTTTAAGCAGCCTGGTAATGCTTTTGCAACAGCATCAAGAAGTGCTGAGAAATAAGCTATTGGCTTTCTCAGTTTTCCATGTCTTTGAATCAGAACTGATAATGCACAACCTTCCTTTTCACTGCAATACAGCTCAAACTCCTTTTCATAGTCTGGCATTCCCAATGCTGGAGCTTCACACAAACTTTTTTAGCTGTTCAAAAGCTTCTAACTCAGTTTCTGTTAGGGTAATCGGGTCTTTTATGTCTGCTTTTGTCAGTCTCTGCAAAGGTTTTGCAATAACTGAAAATCCACTAATCCATTGACGACAATAACCTACCATTCCTAGAAACATTCTAATCTGTCCCTGTGTTTTTGGAGGTTGCATTCCCTGAATCATTTTTATTCTCTCAATTGTTACTTGCCTGATTCCTTTCGCAATTCTATGACCAAGATATTTTACTTCTTGTTTGCAAAACTGTAATTTTGCAGGAGACACTTTATGTCCATCATCTGCCAGGTGATTCAAAAGAGTAATGGTATCTGTCACACAGTTATCTCGTGTTTTTACAGCCACAAGGAGATCATCAATATACTGCACTAATGTTGATTTTCCAGGTAAATCTAGATTTTCCAAGGATTTCTTTAGTAACTGATTAAAAATAGATGGACTCTCTGTATACCCTTGAGGGATACAACACCATGCTAGGATACGCTCTTGGAACCTGAACGCAAAAATTTGTTGGCTTTCTGGATGCAATGGAACAGTAAAGAATGCGTTACAAAGGTCTATAACTGTATACCATTCTGCATCATGCGGAATCTGATATAGAATTACCGCTGGGTTTGGTACAACTGGGCAACATGGAAGAACTATTTGATTAACCTTTCTCAGGTCTTGAACAATCCTGAAAGTTCCGTTTGGCTTTTTAATTCCCATAATCGGTGAATTACATGGACTGCTTTCAATTTCTTTTAGAACACCTTGTTTTATGAAGTTGTCAATTACAGGTATGACACCTTCAATAACATCTGCTTTCATTTTATACTGAGAAATGTTTGGATAATCTGCTCCTTGTTTTACTGTTATTTTAACTGGGTCTACATTTTTCATCAAGCCCATTTCATCTCCTGTCAAATCCCAAATTTTAGCATTGACTGTCTCTTTTAATTCTTCAGGTAGATTGTTTTTATCAAATGCAGGAAATAATTTACTGTCCTCTGCTTCAACCATTAACATTGTTAACCTGTAAAGCCCATCTTCTTCTTGAGTTTGGAGCTCAATACCATCTGGTGAGCAATATATTTTACAGTTCATCTTGCAAAGGATATCCCTTCCTAACAGGTTTACAGGACTGCTGTTACAGACTACAAATCTATGCTTGTCTTTAAATTTACCAATTTCAACTTCAACTGGTTCTGTTAAATCTGTTTTAATTTGTTGATTAGCTACGCCAACTACTTGGATTGTCCCCCCAGAGGGAGGCAGGTTTTCTATTTCCACTGATCCAACAGTAGAACGGGTAGCACCTATGTCCTCAAGAAAAGTGATTTCTACATCATTCACTTTACCATTTACAAATGGACCAGACTGATCTACCTCAAGAGTGGCTCCAAGCACACACTCTTCCTCCTCTTTCAGGCACCGTCATAAGTAATCCTCAGAATCACTCCCTCCATTTTCTTTCATCCAATATTGTTGAGAAACATTTGACACATTCACTCTTGGCGGTCTGTTTACCTGTTCACCTCCGCAGAATCCTGTTTCTGTACTGTATCTCTGCACATTCACACAGTTTGGAAGTGGCGGTTGTGGAATCTGACTTTGCTGATTCCCTAGCTGTCGCTGTAGCTGTTGCTGCTGATTTATCTCATTCTGCATCTGTGGATTTAATGATGCATTTTAAAAATTTCTGTGCGGATTCTTACATTTGCGCTTCCAGTGTCCAATTTTGCCGCAATTAAAACATGGGAGTTTCTGCTTTAACTCTTCAATATTTCCTATCAATTTCGGCTTATTAAAGTTACCTTTAAATTTACCTTGATTCTGTTGAGATTTTTTATTTTCTAAGGTTGCTATTTGTTGTTCGGCCACTTTTACCTGTGCCCACATAGCCTTTTCTTTTAGCTTCTTTTGTTTAGCATCTATTTCATCACTGCAATATTTAGCTTTTCTCAAAATGTCATCAACTGAAAGTGATTGCCAGCCAACTATTCCAGATCTAATCATTTCACCAATTCCAGGTCTTAAGCCATAAACAAATCTGTATATGAAGTGGCTCATATCTTTCTCACTTAATTTTTCATAACCACTGTATTGTTTAAATACCAGCAAAAATCTTTCATAAAATGAATGTACTGATTCTGTTGGCTCTTGATTTGTTCTGTCTATTTTAACCCAATCAACATCTTTTGGGGGAATCTTGTTTTTCAACCACACAATTACCTTATGATACAGATTCATAACATCTGCTGAAGGAGCACCTGTTACTCTATCTCGGGTAGGTTCTTCTTTGGGCCAATCTATAGAAATTTTACATTCTGTCCAAAGATCCGATGGAACAACAATGTCAAAGAATCCATCAAGATCAATCCATAGAACTATTGAAACCTTAACAAATCTGTCTACCTGTCAATACCATTCTACAGGTTTTTCTCTCAGCCGAGGAAAATCACTTGTAAACAGTAAAATGTCCTGTCTTGTCCATGGAACATGTACATATCCACCTCTTGCTATTTCTCTCATTGGGAACTGATTTGCTACTTCCCCTCTTTCTCTTCTTTCTTCCTCTCTTTTCTTTGTCCATTTTACTCTCCATTTACTCAATTCACCTAATCTTTTTAGAAACACAATCAATTTTTTTATATGAATTATTCTTCCTGTGGTATTCAGGTTCTCAATGTCTTTTTCTGTGAAATTCACTCTGTAATGTTTTCACAAATGTTTCTGTCTACTCAAATCAACTTCTAATTCAGCAGCTATTTCTTCTAATTGGTCATACTTGGTTTTCGTTTTCCATTGTATGCTTTTACAAATAAACAATAATTCATCATCCAGATATAGCTTTAAACTGTCAGGTCCAATTGTGCCAATAATCAATTCCCCCAAATCTGCTTTTAGTTTTGCAACATCAAGTAATTAATTCTGGGGTCTGTGGGGTATGCGTTAAATCTATTTTATTTATGCTCTTTTCTGGAGTATCAGAATCAGATTCTGCACCAGTTGGAGTTTTACTTGTCAAACTTTGGTTAAAAGTTAAATCGGGCATCATTATTTTCTCTCGGTGAATTTCAGATAAATCTGAGTAACATTTTTCAGCCACTTTCTGAATTTCCACATTTAATGGAACAGTTAAAGCTGAATGTCTAATTTCTCTTTGATCAAATACTGGAAGAACAGGTCCAATCGTTACTGGTACTGTTACTGCTTCAATGCTTTTAGTTAACTGTTGTATTAATTCATCTTTCGATCGAAAATATTCTGAGGTATTTGGTGTTTCCTCACATCTTTCTGTTCTCATTACATTTCTTGGGGTTTCATTTCTCTGAACTGGGGTTTCAGCATAATTTCTATTTTCTCCTGATGCACTAGAATTAGTTCTTGTTTCTACTCTTTCGGGAGTTTTTGCAATATTCGAATTTAATCTGGGTGGTTTCTCATCAATAATTTCTCTAGGAGGAGCACTTGGAGAAGTTCCTGGAGGAATTCTCGGGGAAGACCATGAACAAACTGGTTGGTAAGGTGGCGGTTTCTGTTTTGTAATATAAATCTCTTCTAAAACCGCATCTTCTAAATCATTATCTTCAGCATTATTGTTTTTCTTTTGAGCACTCTTTTGACCAGTAGCCTCACCAAATCTTGCTGGATACAGACCATCACACATGTCTGCACGTCTCCAACGACGCATTCTATCTTCATGAGTTTCCCTATTTATGTCTAGTCTAGTGCCTTTTGTTACACCTCTGTTTTCTCGTTCTAATTCAAACATCTCATCTTCCCATTCAGCTAAAGCCTCAAATTGAGTAAGTCTAGGCTTTGGTACAAGTGTCATCATTTTTTCTCTTAAGTTTTTCAAAACCTTAATATTAAATGACCCATCTTCCGGCCATGCTAATACACCATAATTTTGGGTATATTTCATCCAATTCCCAAAGGCAAGTATGATAACCATATTCACCTAACATATAAGCTGCGGGTGTTTTGTACTTATGAAGTAATCTTCCACCTCGCGTTTTAATTTTCTTGTCAGGTTTCAATTTATTTTTCAATTTCTGAACCCATGAAAGCTTCTTTTTCTCTTTCATGTAATAATAATCCATGTTTTAAAACGATTCCGCTTGCTTCAGAAAAGATCGTAAGTATTTCTTTGTTGTTCCGCTACACCAACCAATCTGTGCGCGAAACTCATCAAGAAGCCAATCAGGTTAAGCTTCGTCACTATTCTGCTCAACCAATAGAATTGCTGCTTTTCAGGATATGCCAATCAGCTGCAAGCCTGCCTAGTCACATGAACCAATCAGTGCGCGGATACTGTGACGTATGCTAGCCAATCACAGCGCGACACTAGTGACGTATACTGCCATTGCAGCTTCTCTGTCCTCGCTCCGCTCTGACAATGACACCTCCTTTACAAAATATTTTCACAGCGCCATTTTTACAAATCTTTTCAATGGAATTCAGTTAGTAACTCCATAAAAACAAACCATTTGTCTGTTTCACTAAATAAAGTGATAGCTTTTTCAGTCATTCAAGTATTCTTTTGCGTGAAATAGACGACGCTATTCTCACAGAATATTCAAATTCGTTGATAAAGTAAGGCTACTCTACCCTTCTATTAAGTAATAACAAACTCGTTTCCCTCTGAATGCACATAAAGTGACAATTCAAAGTTACACTCGATCGTATATTACAATATCATTTGCGCACATTCGAACGGAGGAAACCCTAAACATGCATATATGAATCTTGGTAGGACTTTAACCCACAGAGATCCTCACTCATCAGTAAGAATAGACGACGCTTCCTTACCCTTCACACAAGCTTAGATAAATTCTACTACTCTTTTCACAGTGAGTTTTAAAACAGGACAGGTGTCCCTATACTCGAAATCTACGATTTCATAGACAATCCTCACTATACATTCTACCTTGCACACCTAAAATCCCTAAACTTGTGTTGTACGTCCACAACACTAGTGATATATGACAATACCACTATTTTGAAACAGAACAAATGCACTGTGCAACTTCACCTGTTACACTACACTTTTGCCGGCAAACCAGGAATTTTCCCACTGCTGGAAAAAACCTTTCGACTACATATAAGAGCTGGACAAACTTAACATGTTTTAGTCATCAATCCTATGTAATTACCATGTAGCATGTCCGTTACCATAGTAACCGTAACTCTGCTACCAAGTTATTGATCCTGCACTCCTAATGAAAAACTGTCTCACCAACGCTACCTATTTCCACAATACTCCCCATTAATCATGAATCACTTATCACGGCCCATAAACCAACGAGACAATTTTTGAGAGACTGAATCATGTGACTTAATTAATCAGAACTATTCAAGAACTATTTACACATTTATATACAACTGCAGTTTAACGATTCTTACCATGGTTTTTAAACATATGACATTTAATTAAGTCACTAAGGCAAATGGATCAACTGATGGTAACTAGACCATGAATAAACAAGACCAGCTTGTCGTTTCAAAATCTAATTTTTATTATTCAAAGAATGAGCATTTTCGATTAAGTCTTTATTTTATTAGCATTATGAAACAGCATTAAGGAAAAGACTTATTAGACTGACATTTTTAAGGCAAATCAGTTAGCATGAATTAAAGTAAAATAACAGTTTCCATACCCTAAGTTCTATTTCCCTGTCTAAAACTCGCTCCACCTAAAAAGAATAGTCATTAAAGACTGCTGTCCTTACGTGCGCCAAAGAGTCCAACAGCACGTCACGCCCTTCAGGAATCGGAAAGCGAGAAGCGCCCTCCTGCCCATGGGGCCAGATTTTATACCTTTCTAACTAGCTAATCTCCACAAAATTGTTCACTTTTCTTTGCCATCCAGAGCTCCCATTGGCTGACTGATGTCAGTTCATGTCGAGTCATCACCATTTCCATACCAAAATCGAGCTTTTCATAAGCTCTATTGTCCATTGCTTTTCGTGACTTTTAGCTTCCTCGAAAAAGAAACATTTCACTTAAGTTACAGTTCGTGACTTCCTTATCTTGGCAATGTTGCCGCTTCCTGTCCTTGAATCTGTCTCTCCAAGAGCAGGTTTTAGCACAATTTATTTAACTGTATTTTTCTGACAAACTGTCGATGTGGTAAAAGTTTCTGTGCAAGGCTCTTCTCTGGACAGGATTCTGAACGCCAACTATACAGGCCTTAGGCCTCTCTCGGAAACTATTATTCAAACAAACACAAAACATTAATTAATTAGAGAATTGAGACCCATTCTGTTACCCACCCCCTTTGCTAAATATTAACCCATTAATTTATGTTACCTAGTTGTGCACACAAAGCTGCATTTTATATCTACCTCCTTCTTTTAGGCCGCAGGATCCTCCACGAGCTTTTGCCACAGAAAAGACATAACATAAGCACACAAATAAGCACATACCATTAGTTAAACAGCCGCATTTAATACTGACAAAGACAATAGACAAAGTTAATTTATTATTTTCCACGTACTTGCAGTTGCAACATAGAGCACATAAGTTAGTCCCTCGTGTTTCTGTATGTAAATGCATTTTAAAAACTAGGTTGATTAGTACTTTTCATCTCATGCTTGTTAATAATGTTACAATTTTATGGAAGTTTAACTTTGCGAGTTTGAACGAAATTTCATTCTGTATCTCGCGCCATCAACTCAAGCTTCTGGTAGGAACATACCAAGGCTTTAAAAACAAAACAAAGAATTGCAATAATCCAGCCGGCTCAGAACAACGCTTCTCACGATCTGTGCCCTGGTTGAAATTGGCAGCATTGGGAGGATCTTCCTTAGCACTCTTATAAGGGAAAAGCGGTCCCTACCATTTTATTTACTTGAGTTTCTAGACCTAACCGATCATCGATTATTGCTCCCTGATTACATACAACCTCAGATGGTATCAATGGTGTATCCACTGGGATTGGCCAAAAAATTCCCGGAAGCTGACGTGGGATTTGCTGGGCTGCACTGAATAATATCGCAAGCCAGCATGCCGTGTCCTTCATACATATGTTGAAATTTTCCAGGGACAGTGGTTCGTCCCCTTCCAGTGACAAGATGAGCTGAGTATCCTCAGCATAGTTCACCAGGCTGACCTTTTGGGACTTAATGACAAAGATCAGGGGGTTCATATGGATGTTAAACAGTATTTGACTCATCGCCGATCCCTGAGGTACGCCGTGCTGAATGATAGTGAAGTCTGATTGATATGGGGGAAGTGCTACTGCTTGTTGTCTATCTGACAGGTAAGATTGAAACCATTTTAAGGCCGTACCTGTTACTCCAACTTCGTTAAGCCTTCTCAAAAGAATTTTGTGGTTTATCGTATCGAATGCGGCCGACAGGTCTACTAGAATCAGTGTAACTAACTGATTGTCCCTTGTCTGCTGTCATTCGGAGTTCATCCAAACCTGTCACCAAGGCAGTTTCTATTCTATGTCCCGGCTATAAGCCAAATTGTACATCCTCTAACTTGTTGTTATTTTCCAGAAACTGTGAAAGTGTTTTACTGATCATCTATGATCTTCATGGGATTGGGTAGAAGGGAGATAGGTCTGTAATTTTTTAGGCACATGGAGTCAAGAGTAGCTTTTTTTACAAGTGGTTTTATTGCTTGTTTCCAGCAGGCTGGTACTACCCCGCTGCTCAGCGATTGTCCACAGATTTGTCGGAGCAGTGGGAAGAGTTCTGCACCTAATTATTTCCAGATCCTGTGTCGTAGAGGATCCATTGGAGAGCCTGAGGAAACACTTAGAGCTGATCTATTGAACTCCTCCTCTGAAGGTATCTCAAAATGGATGAGTTACCAATTTACCCCTACCTACCCATTCCTCCTTCTGAGTTAGTGGTGGTGGCCCCTCAATTGTGCTATTAAGGTCCTCCACTTTGTCTAAATCACCCAATCGTAGGCCATCAATAATTTTACTAATCTTTTCCTCAAAGAAGATTGCTAGGCTATCACAGAGATCCTGTGTAGTGTTAATCTTATTTTTTGTATAGTCAGGGTTAGCGAGATCCTTCACTATTTTCAATACACTTCTGGTACTATTTGATGCATGAGCCTTCACATGATAATAGTGTCTGGGCAAAGATTTCAACTCTATACCAGGTTATCAACAAAACACAGGAATAAGCAACCGAAAGACGACCAGGTAATGTTTGCAAATGGTCTTACACTGTGAGAAAACACCATGTAACATTTGAGTTAGAAATCATTGTTTATTGATTTTAAAATCTGTAGATTGTGCATCAGATTATGTATTATGTGTGAAATGCAGAAAAACACATAATAATTGGGAAAAAGCTGCAGCCGCAGAATCATAATGATGGTGGCCCTGGATATAGCAAACCATCCGAAAGCGAAAGCTTCTCTTAAATACAGAGAATATGTTCATAAGGTGACAAAGCCATCCTTTCTTGTTTGTGACCCCCTTCTGGTAGATAAGTATTGATAGGTATTATAACATTTTGTAAATTCATTTTTCACCCCCTAACATTTTTTCTATTAATTTTAAATATTTGTTATATTGGAGGAACCACCTCAATCCCACCTTTAAAAAAAAAAAAAAAATTACCCATACCACCCATAACTTTTACCCACCCACAAACCCTACAAGTACTTTTACCACCCTATACCCCTTTTGACCCCTGAACCTTAAAAATAACCTTATCGCCCTATACCCTCAAGCAGCAGACTCTACTACGGCAACATACTCTACGCCGGCACCACCCCAAAACTCCTAAAGAAACAGCAGAACATCCAGAACGCCTCCACCAGGCTCATCCTAAACATCCCACAACACAGCCACATCTCCGCCCACCTAGGAGAACCTTCTCAAGCATGCCTACAAAGCCATCCACAATGCCGGACCTGATTACCGCAACCACTGCCTCTCCTACTCTCTCACCAGACAACTCTGCTATGCCCAACTGGCCCTGGCTACCATCCCAGGGATCTGCAAGATTGCAGCTGGATTCAGATCATTCTCCTACCTCGCTGCAAAGACTTGGAGTTTCCTGCCTCAGCACCTCAGGCAATCACCATCACTGAAATGCAAATCCATTCCACCCTCCATCCCCCCTCCCCCCCCCCCACGGGCACCTTGAGACCCTTACGGGTGAGTAGTTGTGCTATGTAAGAAACCTGTTTGATTGATTGATACCCTTACCCACCTCACTCTTTGCAGTGGATGCAACAACTGTACGAGGTCGGTCTCGTAGAATACTCGCAATTTCCACCTAAAAACATTGCGCACACGAAAGCTGTATTTAAATTTATTTTTGGCTTGTAAAAATCAAATGACGAACGCATTTCAGCCTCCATTGAGATTGAAAAAGTCAAGGAGGCTGAAACACTTTTGTTGTTCAATGTTTACAAGCCAAAATAAATGTAAAAACAGCATTTGTGTGCGCGACGATTTGTGGTGGGAATTGTGTGTGTGTATATATATATATATATATATATATATATATATATATATATATGTATCGACACACAAAGTGATCCTTAGCCGCACAAGAGCGCTCCGCAGCGTGTGCTCTGCCCAGGGGTCGGATCCTGACCCAAGACGAATTTTGTAATACAAAAGAGGCGGCACAGCCAGGGTACTTTTCAGCCTTATTTATTTACTGCTTCACACACACGGTCTTTCTTTTGTTTTTATATTATTTTGAAATGCTGTAACTACAATTCCCAGAATGCTTCCTATTTGGCAAAAATGGGATAGTACAAAAAGTGACACTGTGGAAGGACTAACCGACCGTGAGCAAGGCCAGTTGTGGCTGAAACGCGTTGGTGGGGTGAAGCAGTAAATAAATAAGGCTGAAAAGTACCCTGGCTGTGCCGCCTCTTTTGTATTACAAAATATATATATATATATATATATATATATATATATATATATATATATATATATATATATATACACACAAACGTTAAACTCCATTTAAAGACGGCCCCCATAGACGCGCTAAGGGTGTGGTCCGTCTTCTATGTTTACAACATTACCAACACAATATGTATGGCTCACCTGCAAAGTGCAATTGACACCGAGGAAGGCTTGAAGCTGAAACGCGTCAGTTCACTCTGTTCCGAAAATAAAATTAGTACGAGCACCAGTCTGGTTTTCGAGTGCTGTTTTCCTAGCTGAGAGTTTAGGAATTGGAGCTGCATATATATATATATATATATATATACGGTATGTGACGCCAACAGCTAATTTCTGTCAAAGACGAGACGAGACCCAATTCTTGGTGTTTCTTAGAAATTTATTTTGCCCAACACCAGTTTGCCACGACGCGTTTCGGCTCTCGTGGAGCCTTGATCACATATATATATATATATATATATATATATATATATATATATTCACTGAAAAAACCATAGGTTTCAGGCCATATATAGTTAGGAATTAGCATATAAAAAACCTTTGAAATTCAATGAAACAACCATAGGTTTCAGTCCTTATATAGTTAGGAATTAGCATTTAAAAAACCTTTGAAATTCACTCAATACACTATAAGTTTTAGGGGTGTTATAGTTAGCTGGACATTTCACTCATTAAAAAACCATTGAAATTGCTCCTATATAGTTAGTTGGACTAACTATATTTCGCGCACCCGCAATCCACTGCTGATGATGTCACATATTACATCATTCATGACATGGTCAGTGACATCACTGATGACATCTCAAATGACATCACTGATGACATCACTGATGACATCATCCAGTGAATGTGGTTTGCTTCGTTATTTACATATGCATTATATATAGCAATTTGCATTGAAGAATGAATGGATATATAAAAATAAATATTTGGATGGAGGATTTAGTAGCACTGTAATTGACTGTTTACTTTAACAATGTATAGTGTCTCATTAAATATAGTGGATAGTGACTAAACTGTGTGAATATCTGTATCACTTTGTCAGTTGTTGTGTAAACTGGTTCTCCAGTTGGTTACTAGCTATGTGAAAGTATTTATTACTTATTAATTAGTTAACTGAGTATTTGTATTGGAGAGTGAATGTGTGTGTGGTTCGGTGGGGGGCGGGTGAGTGCCCAAAGATGTGTGAATAGTTGATTCAGTAGTTATATGAAGTTAAAACTACATGTTATAATAGTTGTTTGGGTGAGTAAATATCTTTATGGGAGTGGTGATGAGCAAATATATTTCTCTTTGGTGCATGTCCAACAAAGTAGAAAAATAAAAGGCAGGGTATATGTCAGTTTAAATGTCAGTTTTTGTATATAATTAAGTATTCATAAGACTCAATGATTCTGTAAGTGACTATATGGATGACTGTATACTTGTAATAATGATTTTAAAATACAGTAAGTATGACTTACTATGTAAATGAATAGATGAAGCGGTGTTTGTATAAGTGTGTAGCTAAGTAAGTATGTAAGTATGATCCATTGTTTGCATAAGTGAGTAGGATAACTTCATATTTTAATAGGTTGTGTGCTAGTGTGTAATGACGATATAGGTGTATAAGTATTTTTGATAGTGTTCTATTTTTCATTGACAGCATGTATGATTGAATCTACAGGTAAGTGATTAGATGTGTGTATACATCTAGGAATCACTGAGTGGGTTTTTAGATACTTGTATTGCTGTGTCAATGGATTCAAATATGATACTCTGTATTTTACAAAGAGTGATGAAAGATTTTACTAGTGTATGAAAAGGTGTATGTGATTGTCACGTGGATGATGTCATCAGTGATGTCATTTGAGATGTCATCAGTGATGTCACTGACCATGTCATGAATGATGTAATATGTGACATCATCAGCAGTGGATTGCGGGTGCGCGAAATATAGTTAGTCTAACTAACTATATAGGAGCAATTTCAATGGTTTTGTATGAGTGAAATGTCCAGCTAACTATAACACCCCTAAAACTTATAGTTTATTGAGTGAATTTCAAAGGTTTTTTAAATGCTAATTCCTCACTATATAAGGCCTGAAACCTATGTTTTTTTCTTTGAATTCTAAAGGTTTTTTATATGCTAATTCATAACTATATAAGGCCTGAAACCTATGTTTTTTTCAGTGAATTTGCAAGTTTTTTTAATGCTAATTCCTAACTATATAAGGCCTGAAACCTATGGTTTTTTCATTGAATTCGTAAGGTTTTTTAAATGCTAATTCTATTAGCGGATAACGTTTTTATATATTCAAACGTTTTTTTAATGCTAATTCCTAACTCTATAAGGCCTGAAACCTATGTTTTTTTCAGTGAATTTCAAAGGTTTTTTAAATGCTAATTTCTAACTATATAAGGCATTAAACCTATAGTTTTTTCAGTGAATTTGCAAGTTTTTTTAAATGCTAATTCTATTAGCGGATAACGTTTAAATATATTAATATCCTAGTGGGACCACCTGAGCAGCCCTAGGGGGTCAGGGTGTTTCTACCCTGCCCCCTTTTTGTGTTCTACACGTTTGTTTTTCTGCTTTCTTGTGCCTCAGTCTACTGAGACCCAAGATGGATGCCAACACTTCCTGGTTAGAAGTGTTGACAGCCAATGACCATGCAGCTTTCTCGGGAAGGCATGCTGATTGGCTGCCACTGTCTGTCAGCACTCCAAACCAGGAAGTGTTGGCAGCCATCTTGTGCCTTGTTAGAACCAAGGCACAAGAAAGCAGTGAAACAAAGGTGTGAAACTCGCAAAGGGGCCAGAGTAGAAGCACCCTGACCCCCTAGGCCTGCTCAGGGGGTCCCACAAGGACCCCAAGGCAAAAAAAATAAATGTTTTTTAAACAAGTTGCGGGGTACGCGTACCGTGCGCGTACGTACGCGTACGGTACGCGACTTTTTAAAAAAAATTCTTTTTTTTTTTTGCCTTGGGGGGTCCTTGTGGGACCCTCTGAGCAGGCCTAGGGGTCAGGGTGCTTCTACCCTGCCCCGTTTTTGAGTTCTACACATTTGTTTTTCTGCTTTCCTGTACCTCACTCTACCGAGGCACAAGATGGCTGCCCACAATTTCTGTTTAAGGGTGTTGACAGACAGTGGCAGCCAATCAGCATGCAGCTCGTGCACGTAGGGGTACGCGCACGTACGTGTACCATACGGTACGCGTACCGGTAAGCTTACGAGTAAGCTTAGGGTGAGCTCATATAGATATATATGTGTTTTTGAAGTTAATTTTCATAAAAACCACTGGAGCAATTTTCACCAAATATAGCAAAGGCACATCTGCGTACCAGTCCCTACAATTTTGCCAAGTTTGGTCTAATTCCGTTCAGCGGTTCGGGCTGTAGACTTGTCAGAACGTCCTATGGAAATTAACATGGGGAAAACACGTTTTGGGACCCACCTTTTTTCTCAGCCCCCACTTCACTAATCCCCCCGAAACTTTCAGGGAAGGAGCGCAGTGGAGCTGGCCAAAATTGTGGAAAATTACGCGCAAATTCCTCAACCGGCGCGAAAGTTATTCCCAATAGAATGTTGCGGATTTCCTATGGTAGCTAGGTCCTAACTATATATACCTACTGGCTATCGCCAGTAGGTAATATATATATATATATATATATATATATATATATATATATATATATATATATATATGTATATATATTCACTGAAAAAACCATAGGTTTCAGGAGTTATATAGTTAGGAATTAGCTTTTAAAAAACCTTTGAAATTCACTCAAAGAACTATAAGTTTTAGTGCTGTTATAGATAACTGGACATTTTACTCAAACAAAACTATTGAAATTGCTCCTATATAGTTAGTTGTACTAACTATATTTCGTGCACCCGCTATCCACTGCTGATGATGTCACATATTAGATCATTCATGACATGGTCAGTGACATCACTGATGACATCTCAAATGACATCACTGGGGCCAGTGGCCAGTTCCAACTGTGAGCTGCTTTTTAGAGCAGTCTGGGGGGCAGATTTGGGCGGGGTCACTGTTCTTCGGATAAAGCCAGAGGCCGAGTGGGTGTCTAAATGGCCTTTCTGGAGGCAGATGGGCATCATTACCTCACGTTTAGCAACAGGCAGAGGTGTCCCTTTCTTTCTCTCGCAGGGCAGACCCATTAATGTATTCATACCTAGCAAGGCAGGAGGCCTGAGCAGAAGTGGCCTCACTTAATTTTAAGACGCCAGTGTAAACTAATCCGTGCTTTTTTTTGTATACCCCCCCCCCCCTTTTTTTTTAAATAAAATTTCACCGAAGCAATGTTTTGAGGAAAGGAAATATGCAAATGTGGACCACTTTTTTTTTAGCATGCCTGGATCGATTTTGAATTCTAAACCAACCCTGCTCTGCGATTACTGATTCTGTACTGTCTTTCAGATGTGGGAGCTTGTTAGTACCACTAAGTAAGTAAGTACATTTTATTATGCTTGATTAATTAAAACCGTGCATATACTACATGAACACTAAAATCAAAATTACGATAAATGAATAGTTTACAAGGCTAAAATAACTGCATTGTGTCATCCATAAAAAAAAAATTTTTTTTATTACATTCCTAATTAAATTTAAGGACATTGTAATTATTGAGCACAGCCCAGCCATGAGCACGTTTGGACAACGCATTCTTGTCCTCTATTGATGATATTAAGCTTGTTGTCTTTGTTACTAGCTTTTTAAACTCCAAGTGACCAATTGAGATGTTCCAGGCGTCTGTCAAGCCTAGGGTTTTAATGGATTCTTGGAGGTACATGTAGGCTGGCAATTTTACGGTGTGGTGCAGCTCTACCCAGAGATGGTTATTTAAGGACCCTATTTCAGCAGCTCTAGTTTTATGCCAGCTTTTTATGAAGGCTCCCTTTCTTTCTACTGCCTGTTTTTGAAGGCCAAATCCAGCCTAATTTGAGCTGGTGAAGCGTAATTGGGAAGGTGGAAAATTGCTCTGTAGGAGGATACCATTATGTTATCAAGAGTTGCAGCGTCTCTACCGGTCAAAGATTCACTTCTGTAGTGATTGTAGGTTTCAGTTTGTCTCGGAGGCTAAAATAACTGCATTGTGTTATCCATAAAAAAATATATATATTTAAATTACATTCCTAATTGAATCATACGTGCTAAAATCACTGATGCAATTAATGCTCAGTCTATGAAAAGTCAGTTTGATAAGAGTTATCACTTTGAACTGATGGGATGCTCCTGCACAGCGCGAGACGACTGCCTGGTGTCCCTGCTCGTAGTTTCACAATGCCAATTTGGGAAGCCATAAGGTAGCATTACTGGGCAAGATCTTGAGGAGCCAGGGCCGTAAGCGGATCCAGTTCATGAAAACTGAAGATAGATTTTTCAACCTTTTTCCAGTTAATTCGAAGAATTTTGCAAGATTGCAATTTAGCTCTACTAAAGTTGGGTTGAAGCACAGCATCACCGCCTGTCTACAAGACCTAACGCCATGCAGATTAAAGAATGGTTTCAACAAGGAGATCCGTATGTCCTTTAAGTTCTTGAAGATACATATGATGTGAATAAGACTCTCCGTGCCACAGGTGCACAGACGGCAAAGCTGGTCACCTCCTTTTCTTTCCCAAGGCGGAAGGAATGGATTAATCAGGCCGACTCCCAACAGAAGTCATAAGAATTTTCCTTAGTGACAATCTTTGTATATGCCGTAAGGTGGGGTGGGGGTTTAAGGACATCATAATTATTGAGCACAGCCCAGCCATGAGCACGTTTGGACAACGAATTCTTGTCCTCTATTGATGATATTAATCTTGTTGTCATTGTTACTAGCTTTTTAAACTCCAAGTGACCAATTGAGATGTTCCAGGCATCTGTCAAGCCTAGGGTTTTAATGGATTCTTGGAGGTACATGTAGGCTGACAATTTTACGGTGTGGTGCAGCTCTACCCAGAGATGGTTATTTAAGGACCGTATTTCAGCAGCTCTAATTTTATGCCAGCTTTTTATGAAGGCTCCCTTTCTTTCTACTGTCTGTTTTTGAAGGCCAAATTCCAGCCTAATTTGAGATGGTGAAGCGTAATTGGGAAGGTGGAAAATTGCTCTGTAGGTGGATACCATTATGTTATCAAGAGTTGCAGTATCTCTACAGGTCAAAGATTCACTTCCGTAGTGATTGTAGGTTTCAGTTTGTCTCGGAGGACTTTTAAGAAATGGTCGAGAGTTAAATCTGGGAGCATCTTCAGGGGTTTCAGCGCTAGATAGGTCGTGACTCCCTTCCTTCGCAAGGATTCCAGTTGCGGCTTAAATGAGTTGTTGTGATCTAACAACACGCCCAAATACTTGTAGCTTGTTGCTTTGTCTAGACGTTTGCCGGCCAGATACCAACTAGGATTTGCCTTCTTATGATGGTTTACTGCCATGGTTTTGGTTTTATGGAAATTTATTTTTAGGCCATTCTGTTGCGAGAATTTGTGAGTTGCATCTAGGAGGTGCTGAAGTCTGATGGGGGTCCGGCTGATCAAGACTAGATCATCGGCATATAACAAATTTGTCAATGTTATGCCGCCAAATTTCGGAGCCTGTGAAGAGCAACTGTTGAGCGTGCCCGGTAGATCCGCCAGGAAAGGACTGAATAACAGGGGGGCCTGAACGCATCCTTGCTTTAGGCCCTTTGTTGTAGTAATTCTGGCTGAAAGGTGGGTCCCAGCGCCTAACTTGATTCTTACCCACGTATTAGTGTGCAATTTAATGAGCTGGTCTAAAAGGGGTGCTGGAATACCCCATCTATCCAGCTTATGCCAGAGCTTCTTACGGTCAACGTGGTCAAAGGCCGCTGAGTAGTCTATGAAGTAGAGGTGTAGAGAATATTTGCCCTGCTTCGCGGCATCCATAAGCATGGTTAAGGCCATAATGTTAGTGATGGTGCCGTGCCCTTGGTGGAAACCTGTTTGGGTTATGGGTATGATGTTGTTCGCAGAGGACCAGCTAGCCAGATCGTTTGAGATGATGCCCGCATAGTATTTGGCCTCAGTGTCTATGAGGGCTATCAGTCGATAATTGGAGCAGTCCTTGCCCCCTACTTATGTATTAGGCCAATAATGGAGCCTCTGCATGACTCTGGAAATGCAGAGGTTCTTAAAGCATGTCCTGTCACTGGAGCTAGTGCTTTACTCCAAAATTCAGGGTCCTGTTTATACAGCATTGGAGGTATGCCCTTTGGGCCAGGTGCACCCGCCCTTCTACCACTGGCTATTTGTTTCCTTATTGCCAAAGCCAGGGGGCCATTTTGCTTGTCTACTGTGCTAAATTGGTTGTGTAGATCTCGTAGCAGTGCTATCTCCTGCTGCGTGGGCTCTAATTGTATGTTATCGCCATTACTTTAGTGCTGATGGATTGCTACTGCCCCCATTGAATTATCAGCGCTGATGTTTCCAGGGTTGGCCAGAGGGGTAACGAGGACTGGTTCCAAGTCATTAAAGTGTTTGGAGAGATAATCAGCCCAAGTTGCCTCTGTAATATTGGAGTCTATGCCAAGGTGGTTAGGCCGCTGCAGTTTGTTTACTGATTGCCAAAATTTGGCGTCGTTCTGCGTCATGAAGAAGTTGTCCCCATAGTACGTTTTCCTTTGCTCTTTTTGCTCACCCATCTCCACTGTTTAAGCGATGTCCTTAGTTCCCGGAGGGTACCTTGCAGGCCCCGGTTGTTTGGAAATTTGCAATGTTGCTTTTACTATCGATTTATAGATTGCTTAAATTTTTTAGAAACAGGGCTCTTTACCGCTTTAATCGTGGTTGCTGCGGCTTTCCTCTGATTCGGGCCTTGCCTCGATGTGAATTTACCTCTTAAAGATCTGACAAATTCTACCCAACTTCCCATGGGCTGTTCCAAGTTTGCTCCTACCTGGTTGTATAGGGCTTTAGATGTTGTTATTTTGTCTATATTACTGGAGTTACACCTTATTCTTTAATGATTACTGCTCTCGTCCTGCACAATTGATCGACTAATTTCTGGTGGATTGCATGATTTTGTTTGAAGACACAGTTCTTGTAGAAGATGGTCGCTGAATTCATTGTTGCCGATCATGAAAGTTTCAATTTTGTTGAACAGGATCAGAGTCGTGAAGGTATAATCTAGATGAGATGATGCTATGATCGAATGATACGTTACAACTGGGGGGATATCCTCCTTAAACCGGCTGTTTAAAGCTCTCATATTTAAGTGCTCTAATTCCTGGAGCAAGTTAATCGCTGTTCTTGAGGCCTTGCTGGTCTCTGATTGACCTTGTGTTGGAATTGGCCTGGGTGGACCCTAGAAGCTGCATGTTGAAATCTCCGGCCAGGGTAAAGAGGTTTGTTGTCTCCTCATCCATTATTCTCATCAGCTCCATTATCAACTCCTTCGCTGCCTTTGATTTTTGTTTTGGGTGCACATAAACGTTCCTTATTATTATGTCCTTGTTGAGCTGGTTAATCTTTAGTGTTACTTTTACGGCTTGAATACAGCTTGGAGGTGTTAAGTGAATTGTGATAGGAAGAAGGTCCCCTATTTCTGTTATTGATGCTAGTAACAGTAACCCCCCGAGCGACAGCCATAGTCAGATCCCTTGATTGCAGGTTGTGAGTAGGAGGTGTAGCCTTGCAGATCGTAAGGCTTATATTTCCATGTTTCCTGAAGCAAAATCATATCAAATGATTTCAGCTAGTCTAGAATCTCTTGGTCACTCATTTTAGAAGTCAAGCCCCCAAATTGAGGTGCCATGTTGTGCTGTATGAATTGGCTGTGCTACAGCCTTCTGTTGTCAAATTAGTCGTGCAGAGGTTATTAGTAGTTGGGGGCCTGTCCAGTTATCAGTTGTTCAAGGATGAATTGGAGCAGGTCGACCTTGAGTTGGAAGTACTGCAATTGTCAAATTCGCTGCAGTAGTTCTGCTTGGTGTTATGCTGCTTGCTCCTTTCAGAACTGAAAAGGTAGTCTGTTGTGGGTTGCTCGCATCTATCTTAAGAAAAGGAGTTGGATATAGTGGCTTTGGAATTGATTTCAAAATTATTACCCAATTTTGAAATCTATTTCTTTCCCGCAAGATGCTGCCTGCTACCTCTGGAGTTTGCCATCTTGTTTTGGTCGCTTCAGAGCTCTGGCTGTTGTTGGATGGCATAAATCCAATTGACAGTAAGTCAGAGGTATCAATGTTGGCTAAATATGTGATGGAATGTAAGAGCCGTAGAACGTTCCCTCTGTTTAACGTGTCCTCACGCCCCCTTGTTTCATATTGAGGGATGAATATTATTGTATCAATCTCTTCTTCCTTTATTGAGCCATTATCATGATGCATTGTGCCTTCACTGTTAATTGCTGTACAGGCAGATATTTCATGATGGTGGAGCTGTGAGGCAGTGCTGTTGTATAATGTGTGTGTGAGGGCACCTTGATGTAGAGGATTAAAGTAAACAAAGATAGTAAACCGGGCTAGTAAACCTTGCCTTGCATGCATTTATATGTTTGTTTGTCCCCCATCGAACTGTGAGGTAAACAGTAGACAAGAATCCATGCCACGTTTTAGTCCTAATGAAAGCTCAGGATCCTAAGTGGCCATTTTTCACAGGCTGAAAAACATCGACAACAGAGTAAGGTAAGAGGGCCATTGTTCCCTTTTCTAATCAGTTTTAGTTTTTAATCATGCCTCAGCAACCACTAATAAAGGGGACAAATGTAGTCTCTAAGGGCCACTGACACAAATATATTGCTTTGTGCGAGTTCGAAGTACTGACCCTTCTGAAGTCTAGTCTGTCCAAGGTTCTGAGTTTTTTTTAGCCCAACTGGATTATCTCTACTGTGATTATATATTTTGCTTCTATATTTACATAATCTGTCTCCAAATCGGTCCTCTTTGTCTTCTGAAATTAATAAAGGACACAAGACAGTGACATTTCTAACGTATCTTATTATTTGAGAGCTGCCAGGAGGCAGGAACCAGTGTGAACCTGCTCGCATTACAGATGTGGCATGTGGTTTCTATAGAAAATAGAAACATTGCACAAATAATACATAGCCAATGGGCCATTACCCGGCATAGGTGCTTCCCAATCATTTCTTCAATCAATAATCAGTATACAGTGAAGGCCTATATATGGGCATTCAACTAAAGCAAACTTGAGTGAAGCATAGCAACAGCTTGTCACGTACACTTGTGACTTGGTCATATCTCAAAGCCTTGTGGTAATAGCAAAAGTACATAAGTTTAAAAACAGGTCAACAACATTTGCACATTCTGCAGTCTTCTCTATTGAGTGCCACAAAATTGAACCTGAAATTAAATGGATTCCACACAATGTTCTGAGCATACCCTTTCCTTTGCCCAACTAGCTTGGCATTTGCTACTAAGAAGGGATAGTTTGCTTCCATGTTTGTTTTCGTTCTGTCTCCCGATCAGTTGTCTTTGTTCAGGTAACACTTCATGTTTCTTGATACGTTGATTCTCCCATACATATCGTTGTTCCGTATTGGGGCTGGAATTTGTTGGTAAGCTTTATAATGGCTGCACTGTTCAAACCACTGTACTGTTGCTCTGTTTCTTCACTTTGAAGCTTTGAAGATTGTTTTCTTGGTGTCTGATCCCGGTTTAGAAGGCCATGGGGCAAGCAGGAGTTACTAAACCAAATGTGGGGGTTGTGGCGTTTTACCCCTGATGTCCTGGAAAACAACCTACTTTGGGTCTTCAGTAACCGGGACAATCACTATCTCTTCAGCACTTATCTCTCACTGATAGTGCACATCAAGCAGTCCAGAGCTCTTGGGGGTGGGGGGGGGGGGGGGCGGGGGCGGGGGCTAGGTACAGGATATGTGTGGATTCATCAATCAAAATACCCACAAGTGACCCAGATATGATGACTAGAGCCCAATATTGATCTTTAGTGTAAAAAGCAATATTTAGTGTCCACACTAAACACAGCACACTAAATAATCCACACAAGTAGTCTCTCAAAACTACAGCTGCAATGCATGTAAAGCAGTGGTAGAAGTGGGCGGGGACGGAAGGGCACGGCGTGCCCCTACTTCTAAACATTATTCCAGTCCGTTCACCTACTTCTTACTCTCAAAAAAGCATCCCGGGACGGCAAGAATAGTCCTCCTTAAAAACGATCACTTTTTTCCCATTAGATTCCAGGGGCTGCTCGCACTTCTCTGTGAACTCCAGAGGCTGCAGCAGCCCCGCCCTGAGCTCGCACAGGCTGAGGGCAGGCCCATTGTCACTCCGATTGAGGCCGATTAGCCCCTTTCGAATGACAATGCGCCTGCCGTGCTCACTTAAAACTTGGCTATTAGGTAAAGTGTTTGGCTCTGACACATAATGTCTGCTCTCCCAGGAGTTTTAGCGCCATGATACCATCGGGTGAAAGTGCACTCTATAAATTTCATGACTGTAACCATATTTAATGAGTACCAATGGGAGAATACGTGACTACTTCCACTCTTGTTTAGCAAGGTATGTTTTTCCCACAATTACTTGGCACCTTTGTGAGTTTAAAGTCCCCTTTCAAACTCCCCCAAGAAAATCCAGTAGCGAAGCGAGCATTTGCTTCTGTTAGTCACTACAAGACTTGTGAACCTGAAAATTGTGGTGGTAGAGCTACAGGACCCCCTTTTGCCCTCCGTGGCTGTCCAGGAAAGCATCATTTCTGCAACAGCAGGAATGAGTGACAGGAGGTTGTAATTCCTGTTCACTCTTTGACTCCGGGCAGAGACCTCTTGCCAATGGTTGGCATCTTTAGGCACCTGTTACACAATCACAAAAGCGTGAGGTTCTGGGGCACTTTTAAAAGAAGAAAGCCTACTTGTACTACACAAAAACATAGAATTATTGCAGAAACAGCCTGGAGTGGATGATAGAAAAGCAAAGGGGAAGCATACCTGATATACCTTTCAAGAGATACTGGGCAGAGCAGTGATGGGACAGAAGAGGCAACAGGAAAGGAGAAGTAATAGGGCAGGAGAGGTGACCGGAGCAGGAGAAGTGACGGGCAGGAGAAGTAACGGGCAGGAGAGGTGACGGGAAAGGAGAGGTGACGGGGAAGGAGAGGTGACGGGGAAGGAGAGGTGATGGGGAAGGAGAGGTGACAGGGAAGGAGAGGTGACGGGAAAGGAGAGGTGACGGGAAAGGAGAGGTGACGGGAAAAGGGAGGTGTCGGGGAAAAGAGAGGTGACGGGAAAGGAGAGGTGACGGGAAAGGAGTGGTGACGGGGAAGGAGTGGTGACGGGGAAGGAGTGGTGACGGGGAAGGAGTGGTGACGGGGAAGGAGTGGTGACGGGGAAGGAGTGGTGACGGGGAAGGAGTGGTGACGGGGAAGGAGAGGTGACGGGGAAGGAGAGGTGACGGGGAAGGAGAGGTGACAGGGCAGGAGAAGGGAAGGGGCAGGAGCGGTGATTAAGCATGGGCAGGAGCGGTAACCGGGCAGGAGCAGTGAATGGACAGGAGCAGTGAATGGACAGGAGCAGTGAACGGGGCAGGAGCAGTGAACAGGGCAGGAGCAGTGAACAGGGCAGCAGTGACGGGGCAAGAGAAGTGATGGGGCAGGAGAAGTGAAGGGGCAGGAGCGGTAACCGGGTAGGAGCAGTGAATGGACAAGAGCAGTGAACGGGGCAGGAGCAGTGAACAGGGCAGGAGCAGTGAACAGGGCAGAAGTGACGGGGCAGGAGAAGTGACGGGGCAGGAGAAATGACGGGACAGGAGAAGTGACAGGACAGGAGAAGTGACAGGGCAGGAGAAGTCACAGGGCAGGAGAAGTCACAGGGCAGGAGAAGTCACAGGGCAGGAGAAGTGACAGGGAAGGAGAGGTGACAGGGCAGGAGAGGTGACAGGGCAGGAGAGGTGACGGGGCAGGACAAGAGATGGGGCAGGAGAAGGGAAGGGGCAGGAGCGGTGATTAGGCATGGGCAGGAGCGGTAACCGGGCAGGAGCAGTGAACGGATAGAGGCAGTGAACGGATAAGAGAAGTGAACGGGGCAGGAGCAGTGATGGGACAGGAGAAGTGATGGGACAGGAGAAGTGATGGGACAGGAGAAGTGATGGGGCTGGAGCGGTGATCGGGCAGGAGTGCTGACCGGGCAGGAGCAGTGAACTGGCAGGAGCGGTGATGGGGCAGGAAAAGTGACAGGCCAGGATCAGTGACGGGGCAGGAGAGGCAACAGGAAAGGAGAGGTGACTGGGCGGAGAGGTGACTGGGCAGGAGAGGTGACTGGGCAGGAGAGGTGACTGGGCAGGAGAGGTGACTGGGCAGGAGAGGTGACTGGGCAGGAGAGGTGACTGGGCAGGAGAGGTGACTGGGCAGGAGAGGTGACTGGGCAGGAGAAGTGACGGAGCAGGAGAAGCGACGGGACAGGAGATGTGATGGGGCAGGAGAGGTGACGGGGCAGGAGAGGTGATGGGGCAGGAGAGGTGACGGGGCAGGAGAGGTGACGGGGCAGGAGAGGTGACGAGGCAGGAGAGGTGACGGCACATGAGCAGGAACTGTAACCGGGCGGGAGCGGTGAAAGGACAGGAACGGTGAAAGGACAGGAGCGGTGAACAGGGCAGGAGCAGTGATGGGGCAGGAGAGGTGACGGGGAAGGAGAGGCAACAGGGCAGGAGAGGTGACCGGGCACAAGAAGTGATGGGCAGGTGACATGACAGGCAGGTGATGTGATGGGCAAGAGAGGGGATGGGCAGGAGAGGTGACAGGGCAGGAGAAGTAATGGGGCAGGAGCGGTGATTAGGCATGAGCAGGAGGGGTAACCGGCGAGGAGCAGCGAATGGGGCAGGAGCAGTGAACGGGGCAGGAGCAGTGAACGGGGCAGGAGCAGTGAACGGGGCAGGAGCAGTGAACGGGGCAGGAGCAGTGAACGGGGCAGGAGCAGTGAACGGGGCAGGAGCAGTGAACGGGGCAGGAGCAGTGAACGGGGCAGGAGCAGTGAACGGGGCAGGAGCAGTGAACTGGGCAGGAGCAGTGAACGGGGCAGGAGCAGTGAATGGGGCAGAAGTGACGGTGCAGGAAAAGTGACAGGGCAGGAGAAGTGACTGGGCAGGAGAAGTGACTGGGCAGGAGAAGTGACTGGGCAGGAGAAGTGACCGGGCAGGAGAAGTGAGCGGGCAGGAGAAGTGAGCGGGCAGGAGAAGTGAGCGGGCAGGAGAAATGACGAGCAGGTGACGTGACAGGGCAGGAGAGGTGATGTGGCAGGAGAGGTGATGTGGCAGGAGAGGTGATGGGACAGGAGAGGTGATGGGACAGGAGAGGTGATGGGACAGGAGAGGTGATGTGGCAGGAGAGGTGACGGGACAGGAGAAGTGACGAAGCAGATAAGTGATGGGGCAGGTGCAGTCATTAGGCATGAGTAAGAGCGATAACCGGGCAGGAGCGGTGAACGGACAGGAGCCGTGAACGGGGCAGGAGCAGTGAACAGGGCAGGAGAAGTGACGGGCAGGACAAGTGAAGCGCCAGGAGAAGTGACGGGGCAGGAGAAGGGAGGGGCCAGGGAATTGATGAAGCAGGAGTGTTGATCGAGCATGAGCAGGAGTACTGACTGGACAGGAGCAGTGAAAGGGCAGGAGCAGGCATTTCCCAGGGTGACTAGAAGGGTAGGGGCTAGTTTAGTTTGGGGGGACCGGTTTTGTACAAGTGCAGGAGTTTTAAAAACACTGCAAAGTTCTTCCTATATTCAGCAGGTTTCGGTCAACAATAAAAGTGCCAAGGTAACTTTGGTGATCAATGTACCTGCTGGAGAGAGATGGGAGCATGATTTGTCTAGTGGCTGTTTTACTCATCTAAGGTAGCGCAGAGGGGTAATATGCCTGCTGCAAGGAACATGTACCATGCATATAAAAGAACAATATTTTATGTGCATAGTTCAGTGGGTACTGCTTTGTGTTCACTTCCCGAATGAAAGGACACTTGAATACATATGGCCTGGCAGTTCACGCTGGACTGTTCACATTGGGTGCAGGATCAAGACTGATTTGCATATGGCTGGGTCCAAACTGGAATGGCATGGTGTGCAAAAAACGATGGATTTAGGCCCAGATCTTTGTACTGGGGTGAATGTATGATATTGTTCTGAATTATGTCAATCAGTTGTTCTGTTTGCTTTTGTCATCTAGAGTGGGACAGGTATGCCCAGACGTGGGTCCCGTGCTCTCCATGTCACTGGAATCAAGCTATCCTGGCTGATGAGGGCTGAAAGCCCGAAACCGGTCCCAGGATGCTTGTTTCCAGTCCAGGGAGGACCTGGCCTGGCAGTTCAGGCTGGACTGTTCCCATTGGGCGTAGGATCAAGACTGATTGCGATATGGCTGGGGCCAGACTGGAATGGCGAGCAAAGAAACGATGGAGTTAGGCCCAGATCTCTGTACCTGGGTGAATGTATGACATTGTTCTGCATTCTGTCCACTAGTTATTCTTTTTGCTATATTATGATTGAGCTGCTACTTGGCTGACATGAATGTGAAGGAACCTTTTTGGGTTTCCGTGAGTCTAGATTCTCCTGAAGAGTCCCTTTCTCTTCTGAGCCCTGCTTAATACATGTGTACAGGAGGAGCCCTGTATTCATGACCTCAATGTTTGAGACAAAAAATAATCATGGATTTCTGAACAATGAGAGTAAAAGCATTAAGGTAACATGTTGTTCCTGCTTATATTTCGCACGCTTTACATAAACCTGTATTCCCTATGAGTGTTTGCTTTTTCCTGAATTAAACCTCAAATAAACATGTTTATCCATTGGTTGAATTAAATAACGTTATAAGCTGTAACTGGTCAGTGAAATGCTAAACGCACTAAAAATTGGCATGTTTTGCTATTTCTAGCCACACCCCTGACTCCGCCCACTGATTCAAATAATCTTCGGTTATTCCCGCCCCCTGATTTTCCACCCATAGTTCCCCTACTTTTTTTCCCCCACTTCGACCACTGATGTAAAGGCAGTGCTGCCCACCTCCTGCCAGCCCTCTCGCTCCTTCCTCTCCTCTCCTCTGCCTGACTGTATTCTGTGTCAGTGGTGGATTCTAGGAGGTGTACCCAGGTGTTGCCTGCACCAGTGAGGCCATCAAAGTCTGTCTCTGGCCTTGAAAGTTTTTCAGCTTTTCTGGTGTTAAAACCGCTGAGCTCCAACAAGTCTCACATGGACCTCTGGCCCTGCTTCCACCTGACCCCAACCATAGCCTTCAAAAGAGTTCAGGAGCTGGGGTACTTCTCTCCTCTGCACACCACACTGAGCAGCTTGCACCGGGCACTTCCTGTGGTCCATGTAATAAGTGCGCTGGAGTGGTTGCAGACGGCTTCCAGGTGCAGCTGTCCCTTCTTTGTGGTACCTACTGGTAATTTGGTGAAGCGGTGTCATTCCTGCAGGCAACTTCTGGGCTTGTTCCAGACCACCCTCTACTGGTTGCGGGGACTTGTCAAGCACAACAGTAGCCCACTTGTCCTTGTGGCCCCCCTCCAGTTTTAATGTAATGTAATGTACTGTAATGTAACAGATACAGGTGGCATTTCCAATCACATGAGATCATCTGGGTGACTGTCCCAATAATCCTAGTAGCCCCCTCTGGGCAAATAGGGCTCATATACCTGAGTAACGGCCCAAAGAAGATCAGTGTTGTCAGGAGACAGTAGTCTCGATAGGGATTACCGACTTCTTCAAAAGAGTGGCTAACTCTAACAGCACCCAGACTGGACTGGATCAGGCACTTCACACTGTACTCACTGGAATCCCTCTAGGCTCTTTCACCTCCTCACAGATCCAACTTGACTTGGCAGACAGGCAGAGGGCTCCTATGTGATGGCCCCTCACCCAAACGGGAGACTGTCTGGCCATGGTTCCCAGCAGTAAGAATGCTTGGTGATCTTTCCTCTTGTGATGAGCCGATACTGTTCGAAAAAGTATGGGCACATCCACCCATCGTTATTCTCCGAATCCCGACACAAATGTGATTTAGTGTAATTTCAGAAATTCGTATTGTGGGTGTCCACTTCTTTGAAGTGCTCATGTCTCTGCATTGCCCTTTTTCAAAGTGCCAGTCTGCTGCAGTTGGAGTGGCTCCAATTCTGAGTGTCCCACACATGACTTTCAGTCTCTACTGAAATATGCCCTTAAAATTTTCAGAGGGCCTCTCTATTGAATTCCTTGGTAGGTGCCAACATTCTTAGTCTAAAATCAATAAGTGATGGCTGGGTTGCTGAACAATGTCAAAGACTCGCCCCCAGTAAAGGCATCTGGGCCTAAATCCTTTGTTTTTTTGCTCACCACGTCACTCCAGTTTGGACCCAGCCAGTGTCAATACTGCACCAGTGTCAAGACTGATTTGCGTATGGCTGGGTCCAAACTGAGGTGGCATAATGGGCAAAAATACAATGGATTGGGATGCTGCCGGAGCGATCGCCAGTGGTTGAGATTAATTGAAGCATTTCATACATCACCTTGAGTTTTTGCAATTGCTGCCCTAAGTGAGCAGGTTATACCCAAACATGGGTACCGGGCTCACTGTGCCACTGTAATTGTAAACTTTATTGTGCAGTTAATTAAAACCATTACAAACAATTTCCACTTTTACACAGTTTCAAGCTAAAAAAGAGAGGACAACAAATTACAATAATAGTACAACGCTAAAAGGCTATTTGTTCAGAATACAAGATAAAAATGATAAAACATGCGGTTAATAATGTATAAGCCTCAAATAAACATAAAGGCTAGCCCAGAAATTCCCCTATCAGAACCATTTCTACTGCAGGGGATGTTGGGAAGGGAATAGAGTACCATTCGTACGGATTATTAAGAGCCTTAATAAGGCGACCAAGGGGCCGTTGGAATGATTTCATTGCTCAGTGCACATATGAAGCTGTTCTGGTCTTGAGAGCAATTAGCCAGATCTATATATGCAAGGTTGCCTTGCTGACATATTAGAAAGGAAAAAAAGAAGCCAGGGCATGATTTAAGTTTGTGCTTAGATGCTTGATTTACATATATTTCTGAGGTTAGTCGTCTTGTCAATCTCGGCCCTGCATGGGCTAAGAGGTAGAGGGTACTTAATTCCCAAGTTATCCTTAAAAGAGGATGCAGTGCCTCAAAAATTGGCATATGGGGCTTTGCTCAGGGGGGCGTGGCTTGAGCGCCGATGGAGCAGGCGGCGTGAGCCGATAGCTCCGCGCTCGATCCCTCAGTTATCCTGAATACCGGGGTTCTTAGAGGCTGCAATTGACCGACGTTGGGCCGGAACGAGTGGTCTCCACTCCACGCCGGTTCTTGCCTGAGAAGAGGACCGGAGGACCGAGTATTCTCCCGTGGAACGGGGCCGAGGAGGTGGGAGTCGGAACCTCAAAATGGCGGCGCTCCCGAACTGACGGGGACCCCCTGGCTGTTGTGATCCTGGGCGGCACTGGCGAGAGGCCACGAGAGGGGCGCTGTGGTGACCGGGTGCCCGAGATTGGGAGACGTGGCTGAGAGTGCGGGGGAAAACGGAAAGAGCCGCGGACCGGCGGACGGAGCCCACCGAGCAGCACAAAATGGCGGCCGCGGACCGGCTGGCGGAGCTGGTGGAGCCCACTGAGCGGCGAGAAATGGCGGCGCGAGGAGAAGACACGGCGTAATCGGTCCCATACTCGGGGCACAGTGGAGCGGAGAACCGGAGCGCCTGTAGAACGGCGCTTGGGAGCGACGCCCGGCAGCTGGTGACGCGCAAGGTCCTGGAGCTCCCGGTGGAGGTACTACGGCGGCGCCTGAGATGCTGCTGACTACGGGACAACAGTAAGGGGGCTAAGGGCCGCAGTGGCAGAGGACCCTTGACTGACATTACAGCACGAAGGCTGCTTTGGGGGCGCTGTCCGGGGACGAACGGAGGGGCTCCCCCAAGACGATGTAGGTGCGGCCCCTCTGCTGGTACGTGACTGCAACGGAGGACCGCCTGGCCGGCAGCGTCTCTGGGAGATCATTGGGGAACGCGGAGACTCACACCTGCAGCCATCCGCAGAGTAGGCTGAGGGCTGCGACATACTCTACCCGGACACCAGAAATCAGGGGGACGGCCTCCAGCGCTGGGAGCAGTGTGGTGCCTGTGACTGTAGGCCCACTGTCGGGGTGCGGGACCGGCGAGATCGTGATGCGGCCCCAGAGGTGACCGAGATGGGCTGCCCCTGATGGAGCTGAGCGGGTGAGATCGCAGTGGACACAGTGAACAGGACCCAGACACTCTCTGAGACTGCAGCAGTGCTGATTCTGCACGGACGACTGGTAGGCAGCCCTGCCGGTGAGAAGCGTCCCCTGGCTTGGTGAGCCTCTCCTAGGGTGAGCCAGAGAGATCGGGGCCGCCATACCCTGTCAGATAGCGACGGAAGGTGACTACTGACGGTTCTGCGGGGGGACCGCCCGTCAGGATGAAACCAAAAGCGGTGGACGCAGAAGGCGCGGCGCAGAACATTGCCCTGGAGAGCGGCGAACTGGTGGAGGGCTCGGAGACTGAAAAACGGTTGAATAAGCGCCTGGATCAGATCTTGGAGGCCATCACCTCGACCAAAGACTCCCTACATAATGACATTGCGCAGGTCGCAACGGGGTTGGGCCTCATGAAAGCTGATCATTCCAAGCTGGTAGATAGAGTGAAGGAGACGGAACTGGTTGTGCAGGACCTGAAACCGACAGTGGTGACTATTGAGAGGAAACTGGAAGATGCGCTCCATAGACTGTCAACGCTGGAGAAGAGAGCGGAGGACGCAGAAAGTAGGAATCAACGCAATAATGTTAGAGTGGTCGGCCTGCCAGAGAAAATTGAGGGGAAGGACATGATCTCCTACCTGGAGAACTGGTTCAGATCGCAGGTGGCCCCGGAGGGACTATCCCCCTTCTTCACTCTTGAGAGAGCACATCGAGTCCCGGCCACGCCACCACTGCTGGGACGTCCGCCTAGACCTGTGGTAGCGCGTGTCCTCCACTACAAGGATAGGGACTTATTGATTCAAAACGCGCGCTCCACGGGGCCTTTCAAGGTGGAGAACAGTTCGTCACTATCTTCCCGGACTATACGCAAGACATTCAACGTCGTAGGGCTTCATATCTAATGGTGAAGAAGGAGCTTCGATCGGAGGGGATCCAATACTCGCTGCTGTTCCCGGCCAAGTTGCGCATTATCATGGATGGTACTACACAGTTATTTTCATCGCCTGACGACGCCTGGACCTAGCTTGAGTCCTACAGGGCGGGAACTGACCGAAGGGGCAAGAACATGGATGGTAGGCCCAAGCAGGTGAGGGTGCGCCAATCACAACGCCTCCGCAAGAGGCATAGAACACAACAGGCCCTACTGCAGGCGCAATTGGCGGCGGACAAACAGGGAGCGTTAGCAGCGACAGCGGCAATCACCGGGTCGCAGGGGACAGATCTGGCTGGAAGATCGGATTCGGAGGATGAAAAGTGACAATCCGGGACTGAACTGTCTGATGTAGATAGTACTGTGGGACCGGAGATGACGCCTCGCACAGCGGACGATCTATGATTGGCAGGGCCCTAACGGTGCGCTGCGGCCTGATGTCGCTCAGTGATGGGGCAGGAGTCCATTCTGATTACTGTTATTGTTGCATGCCACTGGACGGGATCATGGAGCGGGGGGCGGAGGCGGGAGCTGCCGCCTATCGGCGCATTGCCACGTTTCTATTGCCCTTAAGGCAAACTGTGGTGGCCACCGCAGGATAGATTGGTTTATATACTTATAGAGGTTTGGATGGGGACTGAAGCGCGACTATTGGTTCCTGTTCTGGGGATGTGGGTGTTGACAGTTTTGAGGGGTGTTGGGAGGGTGGGTTTCTGGGTGGCTGGTGTGGGCTGGAGAGTCAAGATGGAGGAGACGTTAAGGGGGAACAGCAATGGGGACTTTACCTGAACTGAAGTGCATCACTTGGAATGTCCGGGGATTGCATACTATGTCCAGGCGCTATAAGGTTCATGCTTATTTGGTGAGACGCGGGGTCCAGATAGCAATGCTCCAGGAGACGCATCTTACCAAATTGGAATGCGCGGCACTGGAGGGGGCAGGTCTTTGGTACGACGTACTCGCATTATTTAGCAGGTCCGGTAATACTGGGAGGCGATTTTAATTCCATTACAGATACCACCTTGGACAGGTCCCATCCGCCATTAGCTGAGTCTCTGGTGCGCAGGGTAGCGCGGCGGCGAACGGAATGGCAGACTGAATGGGGGCTGATTGATGTATGGCGAGCGCAGCACCCTGATGACAGGGATTATTCCTACTTTTCAGCGCTGCATGACCTGCATGTCCGGATCGACACGTTCCTTTGTGATCCTGTTATTGCTAACTTGGCGTCCAGTACTGAATACTTGGCTAGGACCATTTCTGATCATAACCCCCAGTTGCTCTCCCTCCGATGGCGACAGGCGAAGACAGCTGTTCCCAATTGGCGATTGAATCCGGACATGCTGGAAGATCAGGTGTTTAGGGCTGAGGTGCTAGAGGGAGTGGAAACGTACTTTGCAGTTAATGATGGGTCGGCCTCAACTAGAGGTCTTGAATGGGACTCTTTTAAAGTGGTAGCGAGAGGCCTGTGTATTGGTAAGCATTGCGGGGTTAGGAACGTGATCTTGGAGGAGGTCATAAGGGCTGAGGATGACCTGAGGACATTGGAACGGCGGAGACCAGAGCGGGGAGCGGCGCAGGCGCAGCTTATGGTGGCTAAAGAGTTAGTAGCGACGGAAACTGAAAGGTTACGCTGCTATGACTATAAGCAGTATACGGCTAGGGTCCACAGTGAAGGAGACAAAGTGGGAATGCTGCTGGCACGGCTGGCGAACCCGGAACAGAGTGGTTTTGAGCATGAGGGAGGAATTAGGGGACACTGTATACTCCCAGATGGCGATTCTTACGCGCTTTGGAGAGTATTATGAGACCATGTACCGGAGTCGATTGGAGGCGGAAGCTGAGGACATAGAGGGCTACCTGGTAGATGTTCGGTTTTCGCAGCTAGAGGAAGATGACGCTAAGACCCTGGGTGCTGCGATTACGCTGGCTGAGATTAGGGGGGCTATTAAGACGATGCCGAGGAAGAAGACCCCGGGGATGGATGGCTTCCCCATAGAGTTTTATGCCACATATGTAGATGTTCTGGCACCCCGGCTGCTCGTAGTATATAATGAGGCTCTGGAACGAGGCAGCTTGCCCGGATCTATGCGGGAAGCTTTGGTGGTGCCCCTGCTGAAGCCTGGTAAAGATGGCACAGACGTGACTGCGTACAGACCGCTGTCCGTGTTGACGGTGGATTATAAAATCTTGAGCCGCATCTTGGCTACCAGATTGCTTCCGTACATGACGACGCTGATTCACGTCGACCAGGCCGGTTTTATCCCCACCCGGAACACTTCGACCAATATCCGCCGTTTAATACGGGTCTTGAGGAGCGATTTGGAGCCGGATGAATGGCCAGCAGTATTATCTATTGATATAGAGAAGGCATTCGATAGCCTGGAATGGGCCTATCTGGATGTCGTGCTGGCGCGGTTCGGCATGGGCGACAAGTTTCGGCGCTGGACGAAGGTGCTATACACCTCGGCCACTGCTAGGGTGCGGCTAGGGTCAGTGATATCGGCAGCATATCCAGTACAGCGGGGAACACGTCAGGGGTGCTCCCTGTCGCCTCTGTTGTTCGCGCTGGCGATCGAGCCATTGGCGATTCGCGCTCGGACGGGAACGGAGTTTAGGGGGATTGTTTGCCGAGGGGAGCATCATCATATCTCGCTGTATGCGGATGATCTCTTGATGTTCCTGGAGGATGTGGCGGGGGCATTGACCAAAGCAGTGGGTTTGCTGGATGCATTTGGAGCTGTGTCGGGCCTCAGAGTGAACTGGCGCAAAACTTGTGTTTTCCCACTGAGGGCAGACACGCCCCAGCCGCCACTGCCTGCAGATGTGGTTTGGGAGGGGTCCTGCTTTACCTACCTAGGAGTGAGGATCTACCATAGAGATGAAGACTTATTGGAGGGCAACATCGGACGCTGCGTTAGAGCCCTGAGGGGCTCGGTGGCTTTTTGGGCTACGCTCCCGTTATCTGTGGTCGGCAGAGTAGCACTGCTCAAGATGGTGGATTTACCGCGCCTTCTGTATTATTTCAGGACGTTACCAGTGTGGGTTCCGCCCCGGTTCTTTAAGGATCTGCGAACCCTTACTATCGGGTTCATCTGGGGTAGCGGTAGGAGAAGGGTGGCGTTGGACACCCTCCTTCGGCCAAAATCTGATGGGGGAATGGCAGTGCCGGATTTCGAATTATATTACTTGGCGGCGCAGCTGCAGATCCTTACGCAACACGTAGCTAGGGAGTTCAGGGGCCCTGACCTGCACCGGGGTACGGGGATACAGCGGCATGTATTGTCTTATATTGTCCTGCAACAACGCCTTGATGTGAGAGGCCTGACTCTAGAGGAAAAAACGCTGAGGTTGTGCTGGAATAGGAGTCACAAACGAGCAGGAGTGGTGCATCCTTATGCCCCGGAAATTCCTCTGGGAATGCTGACGGCATTACCACATGGAGGGGACTGGTCACCCCTCATGGAATGGGAAGAGTTGGGGCTTCACATGATAGGAGACCTGTACGCTGACGCCGAGATGCTTCCATTCCGAGCGATACAGGACCAGTTTGGAATCCCGGCTGGGAGCTTCTTGTTGCATATGGCAGTGACTACGGCGCTTAAAAAACATTGGAGGGTGGGGCTCCTAGAACCAACGACCATGATGGCGTGCCAATATGTGGCGATGTCAGCAGGGACGGTTAAAACGGTGACATGCTTGCATTCCCGAATGCTTCATGAAGGCCTGACCCCCCTGACGGCGTTGAAAACGAAGTGGGAAGAGAGCGTGGGGAAACCCATACCGGATGCCACGTGGGGACATATCCTGAGGAGGGCATGGAAGGGTTGTAGGAATGCCCGCTTCCAACAAGTACACTACTTTGTGCTAAATAGGGCCTACTTAACACCTGGCAAGATACAAAGGCATTTCCATGTGCAGGGGGCGGTGTGCCCGAGGTGCTTCCTGGCTGGGCTGGAACTGGATCACATGCTGTGGGATTGCCTGAAGCTGGGCTTGTATTGGATAGAAGTAGGAGGACTACTGACGGACAGGCAGCTGACTTTTGACAAGGCGGTCTGCCTGCTCCTGTGGTTCCCGCACACGAAGAAAACGAAGATCACCAGTAAATTCATAGATCTAGGCCTGATTTTAGCTCAGAGAGAGATCACCTGGCACTGGAAGTCATCAGGGGGGCCCGTCCAGCAAGCGCTGGGCAACGGAGTTGGAAAAATGGGCTAGAAGTGAGAGTATGGTCAGGCTTCGACAGGCGACCCGCACGGATGATGAAAAGGGTTTGGAAGCAGCGAGGATATGGGAAGGCCTAGTGGTGGCCCTGCAAGAGTACCGATCAAGGGAGGTGGAAGGGGAGGGAGAAGGCTAACGGGGAATTCCGGGTGATGACGATTATATGAATGTTGTCCCTTAGGCTCCTGATTGACATGTTGAATCCTGGATTTGGCTCACACCAGCGACACACCAGGGGGGCGGGTGGATAGGGGAGGGTTGGTGAGCCATCGCCCGAAAGTTGACATTCACGACCGATTGGGTCTAGAGTTAGTGGCGGGAGGTAGGGCTCGCTGGCGAGGTCCCGATAGATGGGGCGGAGGAGTTGGGACCTGTTCACTGCTCCTTCTTATTACCGAGGATGGCGAGTTCTTTGTTGGGGTTAGGGGTTTGGTAGGCAGGGGAGAAAAGCGGATCTTTTAAACAAAGCCTGACTATATTGATATCGAATGATTATTGTTGCTATGGTATTGCCACCTGGTCTTTCTGTGGATTCTTGGATATTGCCGCCCTGCCTCCGGGATGTGGGCCACGAGGCTGTGTACAATGCTGTTTCTGACTGGTAACCAACCATAAGTGAAGATGGGAGGGACTGTGTAAATGATTGTTCATTTCTGATTCGGCAATAAAAATTGTTTTACAAAAAAATGGGGCTTTGTTCAGAATCGAAGAATGCTTGAGTTGCGGATATTTATAGAAACCGAGCTCCTTGCCAGAATAGGCCTGGCAGAGGACTAAGAAATGAGGGGGACTTAATACAAGAAAGGGCATTGACAGTTGTTGCAGAGGAGCTAGGGTTAGCCCCCCTGAGTAAATTAAGCTCGCTCGATCTTCCTTTCCGCCCAACTAGTTATTAGAACCTTTGGCACAAGGGGGCCGCATGAGATAACGCACTGCATGATCTTAAGCTATCCTAGATTCAAACCATCACAAGTTTAAAGCATGTGATACCAAAAAATATTCATTAACAGAGTGATTTTAAAATCGCGACCGTCGCCCCTTCAGATGTAGTGTCTTGTATCAAAAAGCTCCAAATGCCGATGCTGTTCTTCCTTTTTCTTTGCTGGGATATTCAGGAGCTTTTCTTCGAATGGGTCATGAAAGTGTGTTCTCCTCTGCATCCGTACCCTGTCTCTGTGAGGTTCTATTTGTTTTTTGAGACAAGCTTCAGTCGCTGCTAAGAATTTTACCCTCTAGCAGCTCAATTGGATATCATCGGCGCTAAAGCATGCCAGCACCGCTTGCCTGCAAGACCGAATCCGTTTTCTGTTAAAGAGCGGTCTCAGGAGGTCCCGTCGATCTTGTAGTATTTCTCTGCAAATGGTTAACAGATGCACTATGTTTTCTTCACCTTCGCCGCAAAGACGACACTTTACTGGTGTCTGGGCCCGTAACCAAGGGGGTAGATGATTTGCCAAGGTAACAGCCCTATGCACAATTTCAAAAATGTCTCTTTTGTTTTTTTTAAGAAGCCAGTCTGAAGGAATCCTTGAGGCAAGGGTTTGATGTAGGATTGTATCGTAAGCCAGCCGTGTGCACGCTCTACTAGGGACATTTTATCCTGCAAGAGTGATTCTTTCCTGATAGTCTTGTCTACTGCTTTTTTTAAGCCTGCCGGGCCCCTGGGTGTTCCCATAGCTGTCGTAGCCACAGCTGGTTGATGGCAGCCTCCAAATAAAGCCTTGCAGGGCAAGTTTTTCTGGTTTGTAGCTCCTTCCACAGGAGGGCGTTTAGCATTTCTGATTTTCCCCTGCTTATTTTGTGCTAGCTTTTTATATATGATCCTTTGCCTGCCAGCTCTTCTCTTAGGAGCCCGAATTCAAGTCTCATCTATGCGGGAGATGTGTAACTTGGCAAGCCGAAGATCATGCGCAGTGCTTTTCCTACGGTGCCACTGGAACCAAGCTGTACCTGGCTGAAGAGCCCTAACTAGGGCCAAACTGGTCCTCGGTAGCTGGTGTTCCGATTTCAAGGAAGACCTGGCCTGGCAGTTTCGGCTGGACTGTTCCAATGAGGAGAAGGGTTGTGCAAAATGAATTGCACCATCAAGACTGATTCGCGTATGGATAGGTCCAAACTGAGGAGGCATGGTGGGCAAAATAAAAGCGATGGCTCGGGATGCAGTCCCAAGTGACCACCAGTGGCAGAGATTAATTCAAGCATTCAATCCATCACCTTGCAATTTTTGCAATCGTATTAGTCCAACCATCTCCCTGATAATGGACCCAGGTCCCACTGACCAGAACCTCCTCCAGCAATCATAGTCCACCGATTTGTACAGAGAATGTTCTGCTCCTCTCCTCTCCCTTGAGAGAGGGTGTGTGCGTAAAACCCAGACCTAAGGAATGTCAGCAATATTCAACTCCTGTCAGGTGATTGCAGTCCTCACTTCTCCATGCCCTAGCCAAAATTGAACTCACAGGCCTCCATCTAACGTGCCATCCCCAGACTCATACATGCACCCCAGCACGAATTTGCAAGTACCCCACTGTCCTGCGCTACACGTGCTCCATTCAGGCCAAGGGTGAGTTAAATAAACAGTTGGAGAACTTTACACCAGTGGGCTAATAGCCCTACTCTAGAAACACAGGTAAAAATGTGTGTTAAAATCAATGAGTCTACGCAAAACAAAAAAACGGGAATGGTGCCACCACTATGCTTGTGTCACATAACTCCAGGTAAGGGCAGTAGCCATTTCCTTTCACAAGTGTAACACTTGGTGCACCTTTCCCGGACTGAGTAGACCACATTTCCATGACACAGGCCTAGGTCATGGCGCACATGCATGATCCATGCTCGCCTACAACCAAAAACCAGTATAAGGATCCAGATATCCATGCAGCTAGTGTGCTTAGTGTAGGGGTGAACATCACATTACCACGCACAGGACGTTTGTGTCCCAACACCTGGTGGCAATCACTGTTGCCCATACAGTCTGTGGATTGAAGTTCTTTTCAGTCTGGTTGCTTTTCTCTGTTTTCTACCCTGACACTCCGGATCATACCTGCTTTATGCATGGATCTGTCCAACATGTTTCCGTGCTTTTATTCTCTTCCTCACCTCTTTAAGAAAGAGGAGGAAATACATAGACAGAAGTCCAGGTGTGGTGTATTTTACTACACAAGACCAGCTAGAAAGAGCCTCAAGACCTGGCTCTTCGGATGAGACGGAGCTGCCTGAAATCCCCCCATCTCCCATCGCCTTGAGACTCAAAGGTGAGTAGTGCGCTTCACAAATCCCTGATTGATTGAGATATTCAACTCTTCACGGGCTTCATTGGAGCAAAGAAAGGCAAGGCAGTCATTGACTACTGTCCATCAAATTTGTAGATGACCGCCAGCCCAGCTGTCATCTCTGACATGAGAGGAACTAGAGTCACTGCAGCTCCTTTCAGTATATAAATGTTTAGTGGACGTCTGTTAGACCTGTCTGGATTTTTTCCATAGTCCCTCCTCATTATTCTTTATTTTGTCCCCTTTTTGCCCCTCATACCCTTAGTATTTTTGTGTCTACTACTTTTTTATAGGTGTTGGTCAAGGGGATAGGTGTTCTTTTCCCCCCATAATCCTTTACCTCAGGCCCAGAGGCCTGTTCTGACAGGGAAAGTTGGAGCCACAAAATGGTGGCTACCAACTGCCCTAACTGCCAAGTCCAGAACTCATCCATAGACCAGCATAGGGCATTCCAGAACCTCCTGGTCCATTCTGGACCACTGAAGGGCAGCCTATAAAAGGCGGAATGCTGGACAGCCATTTTGTCTGTCAGTGAGGAGCAGCTAGAGTGAAGGTTGAGGTCTGGCAGGGGTAGGATCCTGAAGGGTGGTTTCCTCTGCAAGAGTAGCCCTCTATCTAGGATTCTTTTCCCCCCATTTCCTGTTGTCCTAGCCAAGTTAGCCCATCCTGCTGATCCTGGGCAGATAGGTGAAGGGGTTAATTCTGGTAGTTTTGGAAGCTAAGAAGAGCCCTGCCCTGGGAGCTGAACTAAGAGTTCCCTTGAGCCCTAGTCTGTCCAGTAAGGAGGAATAGGGGGTTAGTGTTAAGGAAGTACATATTGGCTTATCCTGAAGAAGCTTTCCCCCTCCTCTTCGTTTTAGTGAAGAAAGGAAGTAACATCACTGAATAACTGTAATATTCCCTTACCCTGGACTGGTCCTGTGGCGTAGGGCAAGCCCTTCTGCCTGTTGGGTGAAAGGTGTGAGGTGAACTGGGAGCAGGACCTTGGAAACACCGATTACGCTTTGTGCCATCACCTCCCCGGGATCCACTGAGCCTGAGAAGCCTGTCGAGGCTTCCCTTCGTGAGCGGGACCCCGGGGGCACCTATCGCGCTTGAGTCGCGTTGCTGGAAGTGACCCATACTTGAAGAAAGTAAGAGCGCCATCGCGCATGCCCCCTCTGAGGTAGATATCCCCGGAAGGAGGGGCAAAGAAGTGAGCAGGCCCGAGCGTGTAGCGTCTCTCCCTGGAGCGGGATCTGTGGGATGCGACTTCGGCAAGAACGCTTCTGCGCATGCCCGCTGGAGAAGTGTCTGCGGAGATCAGCGCTGAGGAGAGGCGCCGGAGGGTTTTTCAGCTGGCCGAGTGATCGGCTTGGTCCCTCCTGTTCGAGCGCCGCGCTGAGGAGCCGGCCCGGGCAGGGAGGGAGAGTTGAAAGGCAGATAGAGGTCTGGGGGCATTGAGGCTTCTGCCTTCGTGATTTCCTGAGCGGGAGCAGCGCGGAGGAGCAGGCTTGAGCTGAGAAGTCTTGTGAGGCGAGAGAGCCTCGTCAGCCTTCCTTCCCCCAGCCCCTCGCGCTTGATAAGCCTTACCCCTGATGCTGGTATATCCCAACAACGACAGACACAAGTAAGGAGGTGGTTACCTGGGGGATTGTCTGCACAGGAGTAACTGGATAAATTGAGACTCTGACTCTGGGAGTACAGCGTCTATGGGGAATCCCTGACCGGGTACTGTTGTAAGCTGACATACATGGGTCTTAACCCATTTTTCTTTTACCAGATAACAAAGTGAACTGAAATGCTATTTATGTAAAGAGAAGTGTTATCCTGATCTAATTAAAGGGGCTGATCTTACCAAACTGGAGAGTAATACTGTAATGAGAAATTATACAAAGTAAGCTGAGTATAGTAAATGCTTAACTGAGCTATAAAAAGTGTAAGAGATATCTGCCAGTTGTGTCTAAGTGAATTGTCTTTACTACAAATGCTGGTTGTTAATATGGTCTAGAATTGAAACGTATTCTTGCTTAATTCCACACAAACTGAAATGTAATTTAATTGTGAATCCTAAAAGTAAAAATACAAAGAAATTATTTTTATAAACCAGAACGTATTTTTACAACAAATTGGTGTAGTGTCCTTTTTAAGTGCTATCGCGTGAATTTACTTTTGGGTGGTCTGCAACCTTCACACTGTGCCTCTGAAATGTATGTCTTGCCCTAGGCCAGGCTACCCCAGGTTCTAACATTTGGTGCCTAGCGGTGGGATCCTGACTTGGTTGCAGCTACTCACTAGTAATTTAACGCAATACACTAACCTACACCAGGAGTTTTCTCCTTGCGGCCCTCCTAATTTAAATTTTGTTTTTTCTAAATTTATTTCTGGTGGTGGGTGGAGGTTAACCTCAGGTCACTTCTTGGTTTTCTCCTGTGAGTGATTTTATTCCATGGCAAAGATGGAGTTGAATTTTAAAGAGCTGGAAGCCAATACTGTGGCCCAACTCATAGATTGGTGTCAGCATCAAGGGGTATTTTTTAATAAAGGTGCCAAGAAAGGAGAGTTGCTGACAAGCATAAGGGCATGGGTGGAAGCTCATTTAAGGGAGGAACCAGAAACTGAAGAGGGTGACGGGGACACTGTCACTGAGGCTGCATTGTTAAACCAAGTGGGAGGTGGGAATCTGCTGACAGGTCCCAGGATACCTTCAAGGGCAAGCAGCAGCGTCTCAGACAGGGGTTTAACTGAAGCCGAGCTAGAAGATAGGAGGGAGGAGAGGAGAATGAAGTTGGAATTAGCTAGGATGGATATGGAAAGGGAGGAAAGGAGGTTAGCTCATGAGCGAACCATCAAGGAGATGGACCTACAAGCCGTACTAAGAAGGTCTCCCAATCCTGATAATGGTGGCAGCGAAAATAAAGTGAACACCAGGGAATCCAGACCCTATTTACCCAAAGATGTCATTGCTAGCTACACCCCAGGTGATGACATTGCCAAATGGTTGGCCGCCTACGAAGTTTCTTTAAGGGCTCACGGGATCTTAGAAACTCACTGGGGAGGTGGGCTGTATAAATACATGCCACCTGCTGGCAGAGACACCTTGTTGGCTCTGGAGCAGGATGAGCAAACCCACTACCCTGCAATGAAGGTGGCACTGGTGAAAAAGTTTGGACTTACCCCTGAAAGGTACAGACAGAAATTCAGGGGAAGTCACAAAATAAGTACCCAGAATTGGGTAGACTTTCTAGACTACGCCAAGAAAGCTTTGGAGGGTTGGGTCAAGGGCAGCGAGGTGAAAGATTATGAGGGGCTGTACAATCTATTTTTGAAAGAACACCTCCTCGAGAAATGTTTTCCCGAGTTGCGCCAACACCTGGTGGACAGCAAGCTGACGATCCCCGGAAGCTTGCAGAGGAGGCGAACACTTGGGCAAGTACCCGGGTGTCCTCAAAGGGGACTGGAGGGGATTCTCAAAAAGCCAGACAGGGCGCCCCCCAGAAGAAAGAGGGAGGAGATAAAAAGAAGGAGTTCTCCAAAGGTCCCCAAAATAATTTCCAAGGTAAGGGAGCAGGTTTCACCCCTAGGGCAAACCCGCCCAGAAACCCTAATCCTGGCCAAAGCCAGCAGCCAAGGGTTCTCCACTGTTTTGAATGTGGTGGTGTTGGACATTATAAGGGAGATGTCAAATGCCCAAAGAGACCACCCCCTCCCACCGGAGGAAAGTCACCGGGAGTAGCTAGTGTAGCGCTCGGGGAGGAGTTGCCCTTAGATAAGGGGGGTGAGTGGGCGGGTGTCACCTTAGTGTCCCTGGGAGAGCGGGAGATGGTACCAAATATCCAGGTGCCCCCAAATACTACAAAGTATGGGCAATGGGTTACCATCAATGGCCAAAGAGGGGAGGCTCTGAGAGATACAGGAGCCAGTATGACTATGGTGAGAAGTCAACTGGTGTCTCCAGGGCAGGTTGTTCCTAATGTACTCCACCCTGCCGCGATGGCTGACGGCAGAATGGGCCACTATCCAGTGGCTGAGGTTCCCTTTGAGTGGGAAGGGGTTGCAGGTTCACTTCGAGTTGCCGTAAGCCCTGCCGTGCCAGTTGATTGTCTGTTGGGGAATGACATGGAGCACAACACTTGGAGAGAGGTGGAATACCGGACGCATTCTGCGATGCTGGGTACACCTGACTGGGCCTGTGTAAGCACACGGTCTGCGACTGCCCGGAGAGGGATTTCGCCTGGGTTGGAGCCTGGAACAATGGCCCAACCCGCTGCCAAAAAGGGTCAGAAACGGAGACAGGGACAGCCTGCTTCGGCTTCCACGCCCCATGGGACAGATCGGCCACCTGCGGTGGTAGGCCAGGAGTCCATGGAGGGGGGAGTAGACTCTCTGGAGGATTTACTCATCCCTGCTGAATGGCATGTGGAGGGAGGTCCTACCAGAGAGGAATTCTGTAAGGGGCAGAGGGAGTGCCCTACCCTTGAGGGACTGAGGCGTCAGGCTGAAGCCCAGGCAGCAGGTGATGCTACGGGACACCACCATATTTACTGGGAGGATGGCCTCCTCTACAGTGAACCTAAGGTACCTCTACCTGGCTCATCAAGGGCCTTGGTGGTCCCGCAACAATTCCGAGCCTTTCTGCTGGAATTGGCTCATGTGATACCACTGGCAGGACACTTAGGCCAGGACAAGACCTTTGCACGGCTTGTCCTCCACTTTTACTGGCCTAAGATGAAAGTGGCGTCCAACACATACTGTAGGACATGTGTATCCTGCCAGGCTAGTGGGAAAACAGGGGTGAAGCTAAAGGCTCCCCTGGAACCACTTCCTGTCGTTAGCACCCCCTTTGAAAGGGTGGGCATCGACATTGTGGGGCCATTGGATCCACCAACAACAGCTGGTCACAGGTTCATCCTGGTTCTGGTGGATCATGCCACACGGTACCCAGAGGCCATCCCTCTGAGGACTGTTACTGCACCTGTGGTGGCTAGGGCCCTGATGGGAATCTTTACCCGGGTAGGATTTCCCAAGGAGGTTGTGTCTGACAGGGGGACCAACTTCCTGTCAGCTTACATGCGGACAATGTGGAAGGAGTGTGGAGTGACTTACCGGTTCACCACTCCTTATCACCCCCAGTCCAATGGACTGGTTGAGAGGTTTAATAAGACCCTGAAGGGCATGATAAGAAGTCTGCCGGAGAGCTTACGGAGGAAGTGGGACGTCCTCCTACCTTGCTTGCTGTTCTCCTACAGAGAGGTGCCGCAGAAAGGAGTGGGCTTCAGCCCTTTCGAATTATTGTATGGGCACCCTGTGCGTGGGCCTCTCAGCCTGGTGAAGGATGGATGGGAGAAGTCTCCCAGAAAACCTCCCCAGGATGTGGTGAGCTACATGTTGGCCTTCAGAAGCCAGATGGCCAAGTTGTGGAAGCAGGCTGCTGACAACTTGGAGGCCAGTCAGGCAGTCATGAAGGAATGGTACGACCAAAATGCTCACCCGGTGGAGTTGGAGCCTGGCCAGAAAGTATGGGTGATGGAACCTGGAGAGCTAAGTGCCCTTCAGGATCGTTGGACAGGCCCATTTGAGGTGTTGGAGAAGAAGGGTAAGGCCACCTACTTGGTGGATCTTAAGACCCCGCGGCAGCCCTTACGGGTGCTGCATGCCAATCGCCTCAAACCCCACCATGAGAGGCCAGAGGTCATCCTGATGTTGGTGACTGATGGTGCTGAGGAAGCAGAAAGCGAGCCTCTCCCAGATCTCTTTTCATGCCAAGAGAAGGATGGGTCGGTGGAGGGAGTGATTCTCTCCCCATCCCTAACTCCTGAGCAGCGAGAGGATTGCCGCCAGGTATTGGGGCAGTACTCTTCGCTGTTCTCCCTTGTCCCGGGAAGAACCCACCTGTGTACCCATGATGTGGACACAGGAGACAGCCCCCCAGTGAAATCCAAGACCTATAGGCTGTCGGATAAGGTGAAGGCTAGCATCCATGGCGAGGTTGCCAAGATGCTGGAGCTAGGAGTGATAGAACCTTCCAGCAGCCCTTGGTCCAGTCCGGTGGTGCTAGTCCCAAAAGCCGCCCCACCGGGTACCACACCAGAACTGAGGTTCTGTGTGGATTACCGAGGACTGAACTCAGTTACAAAGACTGATGCTCATCCAATCCCTAGGGCGGATGAGTTAATTGACCGGCTAGGAGCTGCCCGATACCTAAGTACCTTTGACCTCACTTCAGGGTACTGGCAGATCTCCTTGACAGATGGAGCAAAGGAAAGGTCAGCCTTCTCCACGCCTGAGGGACACTTCCAGTTCTGTGTGATGCCCTTTGGGCTCAAGAACGCCCCTGCCACATTTCAGCGGCTGGTGAACCAGGTCCTCTCTGGAATGGAGAGTTTCTCTGCTGCTTACCTGGATGACATTGCTGTCTTCAGTAGCAGTTGGGAGGACCATTTGCAACATTTGCAAGCAGTTCTCCAGGCCCTGAAACAAGCTGGATTGACCATCAAAGCCAGCAAATGCCAGATTGGGCAGGGGTCGGTTGTGTACCTTGGACACTTGGTGGGTAGGGGGTCAGTGCAGCCCCTGCAGGCGAAGATTGAGGCAATCATGGCCTGGGAACCCCCCAAGACACAGACTGAGGTCCGAGCTTTCCTGGGCCTCACAGGTTACTACCGTCGCTTTGTGAAGGGGTATGGCACTATTGTAGCGCCCCTCACAGAGCTCACCTCTAGGAAACAACCTCGACGGGTAGTTTGGACAAAGGCTTGTCAGCAAGCCTTTGAAAAGTTGAAGCAGGCAATGTGTGAAGCACCGGTCCTGAAGGCTCCCGATTTCTCCAAGGAGTTCATTGTCCAAACAGATGCATCCGAACATGGCATTGGGGCAGTGTTATCGCAACTAAATGAAGAGGGCCTGGATCAGCCTGTAGTCTTCTTATCCAGGAGACTGCTTCCCCGGGAACAGAAGTGGAGTGCAATTGAGAGGGAAGCTTTTGCGGTGGTGTGGGCTCTGAAGAAGCTGCGGCCATACCTCTTTGGCTCGCACTTCCTGGTTCAGACTGACCACCGCCCCCTTCGTTGGCTGATGCAAATGAAGGGGGAAAATCCCAAGCTGTTGAGGTGGTCCATCTCCCTACAGGGAATGGACTTCCGGGTGGAACACCGGCCTGGAGTGGACCACGCCAATGCAGACGGTCTCTCCAGGTATTTCCGCCTTAGTGAAGAGGACTCCCAAGGGGTTGGGTAGTTCTCCCCACTTTCAGCTGGGGGGGACGCGTGTTAGACCTGTCTGGATTTTTTGCGTAGTCCCTCCTCATTATTCTTTATTTTGTCCCCTTTTTGCCCCTCATACCCTTAGTATTTTTGTGTCTACTACTTTTTTATAGGTGTTGGTCAAGGGGATAGGTGTTCTTTTCCCCCCATAATCCTTTACCTCAGGCCCAGAGGCCTGTTCTGACAGGGAAAGTTGGAGCTACAAAATGGTGGCTACCAACTGCCCTAACTGCCAAGTCCAGAACTCATCCATAGACCAGCATAGGGCATTCCAGAACCTTCTGGTCCATTCTGGACCACTGAAGGGCAGCCTATAAAAGGCGGAATGCTGGACAGCCATTTTGTCTGTCAGTGAGGAGCAGCTAGAGTGAAGGTTGAGGTCTGGCAGGGGTAGGATCCTGAAGGGTGGTTTCCTCTGCAAGAGTAGCCCTCTATCTAGGTTTCTTTTCCCCCCATTTCCTGTTGTCCTAGCCAAGTTAGCCCATCCTGCTGATCCTGGGCAGATAGGTGAAGGGGTTAATTCTGGTAGTTTTGGAAGCTAAGAAGAGCCCTGCCCTGGGAGCTGAACTAAGAGTTCCCTTGAGCCCTAGTCTGTCCAGTAAGGAGGAATAGGGGGTTAGTGTTAAGGAAGTACATATTGGCTTATCCTGAAGAAGCTTTCCCCCTCCTCTTCGTTTTAGTGAAGAAAGGAAGTAACATCACTGAATAACTGTAATATTCCCTTACCCTGGACTGGTCCTGTGGCGTAGGGCAAGCCCTTCTGCCTGTTGGGTGAAAGGTGTGAGGTGAACTGGGAGCAGGACCTTGGAAACACCGATTACGCTTTGTGCCATCACCTCCCCGGGATCCACTGAGCCTGAGAAGCCTGTCGAGGCTTCCCTTCGTGAGCGGGACCCCGGGGGCACCTATCGCGCTTGAGTCGCGTTGCTGGAAGTGACCCATACTTGAAGAAAGTAAGAGCGCCATCGCGCATGCCCCCTCTGAGGTAGATATCCCCGGAAGGAGGGGCAAAGAAGTGAGCAGGCCCGAGCGTGTAGCGTCTCTCCCTGGAGCGGGATCTGTGGGACGCGACTTCGGCAAGAACGCTTCTGCGCATGCCCGCTGGAGAAGTGTCTGCGGAGATCAGCGCTGAGGAGAGGCGCCGGAGGGTTTTTCAGCTGGCCGAGTGATCGGCTTGGTCCCTCCTGTTCGAGCGCCGCGCTGAGGAGCCGGCCCGGGCAGGGAGGGAGAGTTGCAAGGCAGATAGAGGTCTGGGGGCATTGAGGCTTCTGCCTTCGTGATTTCCTGAGCGGGAGCAGCGCGGAGGAGCAGGCTTGAGCTGAGAAGTCTTGTGAGGCGAGAGAGCCTCGTCAGCCTTCCTTCCCCCAGCCCCTCGCGCTTGATAAGCCTTACCCCTGATGCTGGTATATCCCAACAACGACAGACACAAGTAAGGAGGTGGTTACCTGGGGGATTGTCTGCACAGGAGTAACGGGATAAATTGAGACTCTGACTCTGGGAGTACAGCGTCTATGGGGAATCCCTGACCGGGTACTGTTGTAAGCTGACATACATGGGTCTTAACCCATTTTTCTTTTACCAGATAACAAAGTGAACTGAAATGCTATTTATGTAAAGAGAAGTGTTATCCTGATCTAATTAAAGGGGCTGATCTTACCAAACTGGAGAGTAATACTGTAATGAGAAATTATACAAAGTAAGCTGAGTATAGTAAATGCTTAACTGAGCTATAAAAAGTGTAAGAGATATCTGCCAGTTGTGTCTAAGTGAATTGTCTTTACTACAAATGCTGGTTGTTAATATGGTCTAGAATTGAAACGTATTCTTGCTTAATTCCACACAAACTGAAATGTAATTTAATTGTGAATCCTAAAAGTAAAAATACAAAGAAATTATTTTTATAAACCAGAACGTATTTTTACAACAAATTGGTGTAGTGTCCTTTTTAAGTGCTATCGCGTGAATTTACTTTTGGGTGGTCTGCAACCTTCACACTGTGCCTCTGAAATGTATGTCTTGCCCTAGGCCAGGCTACCCCAGGTTCTAACAACGTCCATTTGTTTTTTCGAAACAAACTCACAAAGCAGGAGTTTGTTTAAGAAAAATTAATGTTCCCCACACCCTGGGAGTTTTCTCCCAGGTTTTTGTGGATATTATTTTTTGTGCTTTTTCCTCACCACCAGGCTTTTCTTTTTTTCTTTTGCAGAGTTTTAAATAGCGCGAACTTGACCCGAATCAGGTATCAGAGCGCTTTACATAGCACCAGTTACATTACGTGACGACACAACATTTTTTTTTTGTTAGGCACGGGGAGATTAAATGATTTGCCCAGAATCACAGGATGCTTAGCATGGTTACCGAGACTCGAACCCCAGGCCCAGGGGTGTTATAGTGTCCTTCCTTCAACAGCCCCATCTCCATCGAACCATCAGAGCAAGCTTAAACTTAAAGTTCACCGGCCTTTGAATGGGGTGTGCGAACCTAGGGTTTGGTGGACAGGGTTCTCAATTTCATTCGCAAAGCAGTAACCTCTCTGTCAAACTCTAAGTTGGGCCCTTCGTTGCTTTGGAATGTACATAAATAGCTCCTTGCTGAATTCTACTTTACAGAATTGTCTTGGTTTCCGGGTGCATCCATGGGTCTCCACCTGAAAATTGCAATTAGTAAAAACCACAGAAAATCTAAAAAAATCGACTACTACTAGAGACTGTAGTCAAAAACAATTTTTTTTAGAGCTCTGCTTATTTTTGATCGCTGATCCTAGCACAAAAAAATCTCTGTTGATGCCATTATCAACATGCTTTCTTACACAGCACTTTTTCCTATTTAATAATAAAAAATAAAAAAAAACACAAAACTTGCCATATTTTAATATTTTCTCAGTTCCCTCCTGGGGAATCCTCAAACCCTAGGTACCTTTAAAATCCCCAACATGTGGAAAAAAACATGCAAATTTGGCTTGGTTCCCTGTTGTGGAAAAAAGTTAATAAGGCTTAAGTTCAGGAGCTTGGCGGGCATCCGAGATGGCTGCATGAGCACAGCGCTCCCCGGACCCCCGCCGCTCCCGACATAATATCCTACATGAATCCTGATTTTTCGCGAGGATTTGTATAGAGGACGTTGGGCTGATCTACCTGGACCTTTCAGAAATTGATTTGGACACCGGGTGCCGGAGTTATGGTGAATTGAACTTTTGGGCTCCGCCCTTGAGGTGCGCCCGGGACTGGGTGAGGTTCGGTGGCCGTCTTGGAGTTGAACAACAACGGCAGGGGGATTGGACTTGTCGGTCCCCTTCTTAAGTTTCGGTTTCGATTCTGCCTCAGACTGGGACATTGGTGAGAGGGTCGGGCCAGAGCTGGTGCCAGGACACGCGTCGGCTGTCGGGCGTTTGGCTGGACTATTCTCCTCGTTGGCTGCCTCTATCCTAGTGGTACCCCTCTTGCGGTCCTTTGGTCCCGGGGCCTCCATTTCTGGTGCCCGGTCCGTTGACCCTGGTGAATCTCCTTGTGACGCATCTCCAAAATGGCGGGCAGAGGGGACCGGGAGACACGCAAGACGAAGACACCTCTGCGCAGGGGTCCGGTCCAATCTAATGTTATGGACCGTTATACCCACTCTAATGGGTCCCCCGGAGCTGCCCTGCCCGGTCCCAGTGTGTCTGACCACGTCGTGGATGCGTCGACGGAACCCTCCTTGCAGGACATTATGGGCGCCATTTCTGGCATGAGGGAGTCAATAGGCCAACAGTACGAAACCTTGGCCCACAAACTTGACACTGTGGCAATCGAGGTGACTCTAATTCGAGCCGATCTCTCCAAAACGAACGAAAAGGTGAAGTCGTTGGATATCAAATCATCCAGCCTCACGACGGACGTTTCTGAGATACAGACGGAGATTGGCAATCTCCGTAGGATGAACGATTTCATGACCCGGCGCTTGGAGGATTTTGAGAACAGGGCACGTCGCTGTAATGTTCGCGTGGTTGGTGTGCCGGAGAACCCAGAACCCCACTCGGTTGATCTCCTGGTTGAAGACCTGATCCAGAACCACCTTTCTACATCTGGCCTTAGTAAGTTTTTCACAGTGGAGCATGCACATCGTGTTCCGGGGGGCCAGGGTAAGCCAGGCGCCCCGCCGAGACCTATTGTTGCGAAGCTTTTCCACTATAGAGATCGGGACGCTATCCTGCAGGCTTCGCGGGTGAAGGGCCCGGTGGCCTTTGAGAATGCCATGGTGAACTTTTATCCGGACTTTTCCCAACAGGTCCAGAAGCAGCGGATGGGATTTCGTGGTGCCAAGAAGCGTCTTAGGGACATGGGGATGCGTTACGCTATGCTCTTTCCGACCAGGCTGCGGGTTGAGTGTAATGACCGAACTTTCTTCTTTGATCGGCCGGATGCTGTGAATGACTGGCTTGACTCCCTGCCTAGCCGACCTCCTGAGACTGAGTCCGATGCCCACCCGGGCGGTGCTGAAGGTGGTGTAGAGAGCTGAACATTTCGTCTATGCCTGGTGCCTTGTTTTGAATAACTTCTCCAGGGGTGTATGCCTATGTTCCTCTACTTCTTATTTGTTTGATGTATGTTCTTTTTCTCGTCATGGGTCTTGATCGGGGGGCGGGTGGGACGGAGCCTTTCCTCCTCCGGGGTCTTTGTGTAGAATAGGGGTTCTTGGGCGACAGGCACACTGCAGGTTGGGGTGGCTTTTTAGCTTTTTGCAGGGGTGCAGGGTGGGGGGTGTTTTCTTGTTATTTGGGGGAGGGTGGTTGGGAAGTTCGTTGTTTGTGTGTTCTGTTTTCAAGGCGACTTTATCCTGTATTTGAAAATGTTTCTGGTGTCATGCTCATTGGTGGGGTGTTTTGGCTTTGTCGGGTGGGATGGGGGGTAGCGGGTTGAGATTTGTTTCGTGGAACGTTAACGGTCTGGGAGATCGTATCAAACGAAGTGTGGTGTTGAAATGTATACGACGTTTATCTCCTGATATTGTTTTCCTGCAGGAGACTCATTTGGTAGGTAATGTTTGTCATGCAATGAATAGGTGGGGCTATCGCCTCGTAGCGCATTCGGGGTTTACCTCGGGTTCTAGGGGTGTGGGTATCCTTGTTCGGGCTTCCCTCCCCCTAGCTATTGATGATGTGATTCAGGATGACCGGGGGCGGTATGCTGTCCTTGTGGGTCGCTATGAGGGTCGTGCCCTCTCCTTATTCACTGTTTATGTGCCCCCCGGCTTACAGACTTCTACCTTTTCAGATTTGGGCCGTGTCTTGTTGGACCTCCCTGATAGTACTCTCTTTCTGGCTGGTGATTTTAATTCGGTGTTCTCCGGTCTCCACGATCGCCACCCCCCTAGAGATACTCCTGCGGCCCAACAGTGGTTGGGTGGATTTTTGGATACCTTTGGCTTGGTGGATTGCTGGAGGCTTTTGCATCCTACTCAGCTTCAGTACACCTTTCATTCTGGGGCCCATGGGAGTCTGTCTAGGCTGGATTATTTCCTGATGCCTGCGGCTCAGTCGCCAGCGGTGCGTGAGATTGTACACCTACCCAGGGGTATCTCTGACCACTCTCCGCTCTGGCTTCGTTTTGAGGTTGGAGTGGAGGCAGTGGGCCGGGTGACTCCCATCAATCCGTGGTACCTTACCTCCCCCGAGACCCGCAGCCTTTTGCTTAAGTCTTTGGACGCGTATTTTCTGGATAACGAGGGGTCGGTTTCCTCGGCTGTGTCCCTATGGGAGGCCTTTAAGACGGTGATTCGTGGGCAGGCCCTCTCCCTTATTGTTGAAGCTAAGAGGGCGAGGAATAGAGAGGTGGTGGATCTTGAGGGAGAGATTTCTGCATTGGAGGATGCTTTGGAATCTGGTGTCACATCTGCGAAACTCCATGCCCTGGGTCTGAAACAATTTGCCTATAAGTCCATGGTCACGGATGCTGCTAAAGTGATGTTTCGGGAGCAACAGGGGCGTTTGTATGATGTGGGTGACAAAGCGGGTAAATTGCTGGCATGGCTGGATAAGAAGGAGAGAGCTAATCGTGTGGTACCCGTGATTCAGTCTTCGAGTGGTGAGAGTGTGACGGACCCGATTGGAATAGTTGACCGTTTTGCTGAGTACTTCCGTGTGGTGTATACCCCTGTGTCTGTGAGAGATGTGGCTGACTCTCGCCTTCTATTGCGTGATATAGCTCTGCCCAGTGTTTCCGATTTGGATCGTGTGGCGTTGGACTCCCCCTTTACTGTTGATGAGATAGCTATTGCCATCCGTTCACTCCGTTCGGGCAAAGCTTTGGGCCCGAACGGGTTGCCAATTGAACTGTACAAGTTGCGTCCCGACAGGGTGGCTCCATATCTTCGCGCCATGTTTCTGGAGTCCCGGGAACGGGGTATTCTCCCTTATGATCAGCGACTGGCCACGATAGTTGTTATCCCCAAGGAGGGTAAACCGCGAGATTTTTGTTCCTCCTATAGGCCCATATCCCTGCTAAATGTTGAACCCAAGGTATTGGCGAAACTCCTGGCGTCCCGCCTCCTGACGGTCATTAGTGGATTGGTCCATCCAGATCAATCCGGATTTATCCCGCATCGCAACACGGCTCTGAACCTACGTCGTCTTCACGGCGCGATTGCGAGGGCGGGGCTTCTGACGGAGCCGGCCATTTTGGCATCGTTGGATGCCTCAATGGCTTTTGACACGGTGGAGTGGCCTTATCTTTGGGCGGCTCTTGAGAAATTTGGTTTCGGGCCTGAGTTTATTGGTTGGACCAAGTTATTGTATGCGGAACCTCTGGCACAAGTAGTGGTAAATGGTAGGGTTTCGGCTCCTTTCACCCTTGGTAGAGGTACCCGTCAGGGATGCCCCTTGTCTCCGTTGCTTTTTGCACTCGCCCTGGAACCATTGGCTGCTTGGCTTCGGTGGGAACCTTCGCTCAAGGGGATTCGCTGGTCTCCGGACTTTGAGGACCGCGTTTCGCTTTACGCGGACGACATTCTTTTATATCTCACCTCCCCGCGTAAATCTCTGTCTGTTTTATTTGACGTTCTTGCTTCCTTTGGCGCCAACTCAGGCCTCGTTATTAACTGGGCCAAGTCCTGCGTGTATGTTCTTTCGGGTGTTTTACCCCCATTGCCGAGCAGACTTCCTATCCAGGTGGTCCAGTCTGGCTTCAAATATTTAGGGATTTTTATTACGTTGGACTCCTCGCTCCGCTTTGAGCGTAATCTCCTCCCCCCGTTGCTTAGATTGCGACTGGACGTGGCCCGTTGGCGTAAGCTTCCTTTGTCTCCTCTGGGCAGGGCGGCCCTGTTTAAAATGATGTCCTTGCCGCGGTTCCTTTACGTGCTCCAGAACTCCTATGACGCTATCCCCAAGACCTATTTCCGAGAGATCGAGAGTCTTCAAAGGCAATTGATTTGGGACGGGCGTCCACGTATTGCCCTCGCGAAACTCACCATCCCCTGGTACGACGGGGGCATGGCGCTCCCCGATATCAAGCGATATTACTGGGCTTCCCAGTTGTCTGCTATTAATCACGTGATGTTTTCACCGGGTCGGAATCCTGCATTCGAGATGGATAGACTCCAGCTGCTGGGTGGGGACTTTAATAGAGCGCTTTATTCTCGATCGGCCGGGCGCCATCTTGTGGGCCCGTCCAGGATTGCAGTAACTGTGTGGCGAGCCGCGAATGTGAGTTTGGGATGGGAGGATCGACTGACGCTGGCGACGCCGCTTTATGCCTCGGAACGTTTGGGCGGTCTCTGGTCTACCAAGGGTTTCGACCGCTGGGATATGATTGGGATTTGTAAGGTGGGTGATGTATGCTCGAACGGTAGTGTGAAGTCGTTCCAGGCCCTCCAGGCGGAATATGGTTTGCCTGGTGGGGAATTTTTTCGTTATCTGCAGGTCCGGCACGCCCTCGCCTCAGTTTTGACTCCTGATGAAGCCCCGCCCGAGTCTTCCCCCCTCGAAGATCGTGTCCTTGACGGGCACCTGCCTGATAGCACTATCTCCCTGATCTATAAGAAGCTGATCAATAATCGGGCGGACTTATTGGTCCGACTTCGGGAGGCTTGGGTCGGCGATGGGTTGGAACTGGACGACGAAGATTGGCAATCCGCACTCTCTTCTCCCAAGGAGGTAGCCATTCCTGCCCATCTCCGTTTGGTTCAACTTAAGATCCTTCATCGAGTGTATGTCACTGGTCCGCGTCTGGTGGCGATGGGCTTTTCCTTGGATGGGTTATGTAAGCGTGGTTGTGGGTCGAGTGCTACCTTTTTACACATTCTTTGGGAGTGCCCGGTTGTGGCGGCTTACTGGACTGCTGTGCTTGAGGTGATGACTGATGTGACTGGTGTGGCCCTGCGGCCGGAGCCTCGACGATGTCTGTTCAATGTGTGGGAGCCCACTGACTACTCTGTGGCCCAGACCAGATGGGCTACCTTGGGTTACATGATTGCGAAACGGGATGTTGCGCAACTCTGGGGCGCTTCCAGGCCCCCTGAGGTCTCGCAATGGGAGGACAACATGGACTGGTCCATGTTTCGTGAGAAGACTGTTTATGTGGCCAGGGGCAGACCCAGGGCGTGGACGAAGATTTGGGGCCAGTGGAATGAATATCGTGGGGATATCTGTACCCCTCCCCTTGTAGGCGCTGCTGAGGTTGTCCTATCTCCCTAGGTGGGAGTTCCCGGAACCCTTTCATACTGTTTTTTGCATTTCCGATTCTCCCCGCTGCTCCCCTCCCCCCCCGACCTTGTTGGAGCCTCAGAGCTCTGGGTATGTTCTCCTGATCGTGGACCGTCCCCTCCGTTCATTGGGCTGACCTTAATTACCGTGCATTCGCCTTTTTAGTGTTTGGTTTTCTTTTTGTATAAAATAAAAATTCAAAATGCTCTGTGATATGTGGGGAGTAATGCTTTGTGCTGGATTTGTGCCTGGCCACGGGTGTACATTTCTAATTAATGCCTTGTGCCTTATTATTAGCGGCCAGCCCGTGAGGTTGTAGGCCCATTCTTGTATTTTTCTATGCTTGCTCAAATAAAGGTTTTTGAAAAAAAAAAAAAAAAAATAAGGCTTAAGATCGAAGTACCCAAAACATCAAAAAGGGCTCAGAGATGGGTGTGGAAAGCCAAGGGGGTTAACGGACAATACATGACTTTTCTGGAGAGGAACAGCAAGCAAACGATTACACTCATTTCACAGTCAGGATTCTAATATTACAAACTATCACCAGAAGGCTACACATCCCGCTTAACCTTACCACCTAACAGCAAAAAGAATTTAAACAAGCATCATGAATGATGCACAGCTGTGCAGCATGGCTTAAAGTAAAAACAGCAAAAAACAATATTGCATTAAAGGGCAGTGCACAGTGATTTGGCAAGTCATCATGCACCAGTTACCAGCATGCGTGTGGGTGCAGCCAGGTCTTTCTTCACGTTTTCTGCGGATACTCATTTTAAGTCCCATCTTTCAGTCTGATAACCTTGCAATAGAGTGTGTACCGGCTCTGGGTGTGTTGGAGTGACATTTGCCTGCTGTGGCCTCGGCTGTACGTGTTTTTGTGTGTAGGGGAGAGGAAAGACTGAATTGCTGCTGTTGTGCTGTCCCTCTTTTGTATGCAAGAGAAGCCGAAATTGCATCTGGTAGGTGGTAGGAAATTCGTGTCAGCCCGGTGATGCCACAACTTTCCCACACAAAAATGTGTGGAAAAAGTGATTTTTTTTCAGCTAAATTTGAGGTTTGCAGGGGATTCTGGGTAAGAAAACGTTTGGGGAACCACGCAAGCCATATCTCCCTGGAACCCCCAGGTATCTAGTTTTCAGAAATGTGTGGGTTTGATAGGTTTCCCTAGCTGGCCGCCGAGCACTGGGCCAAAGACCGAGGTGACCCCCCCCCCCCTCGCAAAACCAGGTTGTTTTGTGATAGCCAATTTTGAAGTCGCCGCAATATGTTTTGGGCCCTAGCCTGTCACGGGTACTAGGGCCTCCCACACAAGTGAGGTACCATTTTTATCGGGAGACACTGGGTGGAAGGAAATGCCTGTCTGCCCGGCGATGCCGTAACTTTCCCACACAAAAATGTGCGGAAAAAGTGATTTTTTTCAGCTAAATTTGAGGTTTGCAGGGGATTCTTGGTAAGAAAACGTTGGGGGATCCACACAAACCATACCTCCCTGGAACCCCCGGGTGTCTAGTTTTCAGAAATGTGTAGGTTTGATAGGTTTCCCTAGCTGGCCGCCGAGCACCGGGCCAAAAACCTGGTGGGAGCCAGTCAAGTCACCCCATCTTGGATTCCCCTGGGTGTCTAGTTTTCAAAAATGTTTAGGTTTGCTAGGTTTCCCTAGGTGCCGCCAGAGCTAGGGTTAGAAAACTACAGCTAGGCACTTTGTCAAAAAAGGGTCATTTTTCATTGAAATTTGGGTGTTCCCACGTTGCGTTTTGCTCCGTTTACTGTCGCGGGCACTAGGCCTACCCACACAAGTGAGATACCATTTTACTCTGAAGACTTTGGGGAATGCGGGATGGGTGGATCCATGCAGATTCCAGAACTTTCCACCACAGAAATGTGAGGAAAATGTTTTTTTCGACAATTTGTTTAGGTTTGCAAGGGATTCTGGTTAACAGAAACTGGTGAGAGCCAGTCAAGTCACCCCATTATGGATTTCCCAGGGTCTTTAGTTCTCAAAAATGTATAGGTTTGCTAGGTTTCCCTGGGTGCCAGCAGATCAAGGGGTTGAAAATCTACAGCTAGCCACTTTGCAAAAAAAGGAAAAAATTTCATTGTGAAAATGTGGTGTGTTCACGTTACATTTTCACCCGTTTTCTGTCGTGGGCACTACGCCTACCCACACAAGTCAGGTACCACTTTTATCGGGAGACTTAGGGTAACGCAGATTTGTGAAGCAACAGTTTGTACCTATTTAATTGCGATGCATTTCTGCCTTCCAAATGAAAAACAATGTGTAAAAAATAAGTCATTTTGAAAAATGACTGAAAATTCTCATGCTAGTCTGAGTATTCCCAATTTCGGAAATGTGCAAATATCTACTGTTTCTAAACTCTATATTTTGTTTCCATTTCAGAAATGCATAGGAGTCTTTCATACCGAATTTTCCATGTATACATTTTTCCAGAATACTTGCTATATACCCGGTACATAATAGAAAACCATTGCAAGACACTGCTCAGTTTATGGCTCTGGGTTCGTCGGGTTCTTGGTGAACCTACAAGTCCTATATATCCCCACAACCAATAAGGTCCAGTGGATGTAACTGTATATTGATTTCAAAGAGCTGTCATAATTAGAAGAAATTACAGGTGAAAACGTTGACACAAAAGGCTGTTTTTTAACTAATTTTCCATTTTTCCTATATTTAACTGTTAGTTTCTTTAAAGAAACCTTGATGGATTTACACAAATGACCCCTTGCTGAACTTAGCATTTTGTCTACGTTTCGGAAATGTATAGATTTCCAGGATCCATTATTGATTTCATACCCATTTCTACCATTAAAAGAAAGGATGTTGAAAGCACAAAAAATAGCAAAAATAGGCTATGTCCCAGAAAAATGCCAAAGCTGTGTAAATATTTTTGGTTTTCTGACAAAAGTCTGTTGTTCCCTAAAAGCTGGGAAAATGGAGATTTCAGCCCCACAAACCCTTTTTCGATACCATTTGCAGGGAAAAACCCAGACACTTTCATATGTGGGACTTTTTTCCCATTTATCACCAAAAAACCAATATTTAACTGTATTTTGGCTAAAATCTGAGACCCTTCCAGGGGAATCTACAAACCCTGGGTACCTTTAGAATCCCCATGATATTGGAAGAAAAGGACGCAAATTTGGCATGGATACCTTATGTGGTCAAAAGGTTACAGAGGCCTAAACACGAACTACTACAAATAGCAAAAAAAAGAGCTCAGCACTGGGGGGAAAAGGCCCAGCAGTTAAATGGTTAAGTGACTGTATTTTATAACTTCATGCAGCAGCAACAAAAACAATTGAGGAAGCTGTCACACAGCTATCGGGCGCTCTAACGAAAACAGGACCCACATTCAGCCGGTCTTTCTGCCAAAAGCAATTTAGCGTCTCATCAGTTTCACGAGTAAACTGCTCCTCTCCGTTTCAGAGGCGCCTTCGAGGCGGGACTCTATGCTGCGAGTGGTGTGGCACGCGCACACTATAAGGGTAAAAAATCAAAAGTCAAATCGCGGCGCCTTATGACAAAGTAGTAACCTGATCCAATTCCTCTCCAAACTATTCTTGAGCACCTCGCTGTGTAGTTAGGCCATGCACAAAATGTGCCCACTCCAACTTCCATGATATCCTATTTTGAAGGCCGTGTTCCAGTCTAACATGAGAAGATCACTATGGTACAAGCATGGATGTCATTTAGGGGTCACCAGGGGTTGCTGCTGTGACCCCGGCATGCCTTTAGTGACCCCTGCCACAGACTTTGTGACCCCTGGTGTCTGCAGTGGCAAAATCAGTGCTAGGAACAGAAGCAGATCGTCCTTATGGACGTCAGTAGCGGTTTCACTCTCCTAGTTTTTTTGACAATTTTTTTATCATACTAATAATAAATAATAGTACATAATTTGCTATTAGTTTAATTAAAAAAATGGAGTTCAAATAGCTGGAATATTACTTTTCCTGAAAACTGAGGTAAGTAAAAAAATGCTTTTAAATTTATGTATGGTATGTGCGTGCTTGTACTTTTGAGTTTGTTTATGTAAGTGTGTGTCTGTGTGAGTGTGTATGTAGGCAGAGTTTGTGTGTACGTGTGAGTGTATGTGTGAATACATGTGACTGTGTACGTGTAGGTATGTGTAAGCATGTGTATGTGAGAGTGCAAGTGAAAGTCAAAGGGCATGTGAAGTCACTTTTGCTACCCCAGGCATTTTGGTGCATTGACGTCCATGGGTACATATATCTTCCCATAACTTTAGCATTGCCTCCCTCCTTTATTGATGAGTCAGTGAGTTACTACTAAGATATTAATGTATGCAAATGTGCTTCTTCTGTTAATCTTGCTGTTGCTAAAACTCTGTTGGTTCCTCTCTGCATGCCTTGCTCATACACTAAACAAGCATTTGCAATGCATTAGGTCTTGCATTCACGCGAGTTTAAGCTATTGGCATTGTTAATGACAATGCCTTTTATTTATGTTTTGGATTTTAAAACATAAATAAAAGGCATTGTCATTTACAATAGTAATAGCTTAAACTCTCGCAAATGCAATACCTATAGCATTGCATTGAAGGGCCTTCTCGACCTCTTGTTAGATGGTAAATATCAGAGGAAGAGACCAGCCTATGACGTCTTCAAAGTAGTGATAAATAGTGCAGTGAAGGAGATGTGTAAGTGTTGTAAATTACAGACACAAAGTGTGAGGTGAGAGTTACATATGATCTGAGCTATAAGCACTAACAAAGCACTCCAACACCTTTCGCTCTGTGATTACACTGTCGCAGCTCAGGAGAAAGAGCGGGAGGGGGGGCTTGTTCCTGCCCTCTCCGAGATTTGAGTGTGAAGTGTGCATTGCGTAATGTTATTGCTATCTTTGGCCTAATAAAAAACACTCCAGCTGTAGTAGGGCCCTGGCTTCACCTCCTGGTGCATGGTGGGCTGTGCTTTATGTCAGGCATGTAGGAAGGGAGGGATGGTTTTGGCTGCAGCTCTGGCCTCATACAGTGCCCCTACTATTACTAGTGAGCGAGAGCCGCTTAGGTGGTGGTATTGGTATTGGAGGTGGTGGTGGTGGCGGTGATGGAGCAAGGATTCAAGACAATGAAACTTGCTTGGAGAAATCCCTCATTAACTTTTACTAACCATTAAAAGCTGTAGAATGAGACAAACTAATATACACCAGACACTGACACTCGGGAGAAATGCAATGACTAAAACTCGGATTGCGCATGTGCAAACCTGCATTACGTAGAAGTAACGTGACTAACATGCTCTGAGAGGGAAAAACTCTCATGCATGCGCAAGAAGGACTAACATGCGGTCTTGAGGCACCGCATGCCCGGCATCTGCTTTGCTTGATTGCAAAAGAAAGCTACTATTATTAATGCTTTTGCTCAAGAGAATATTAATAACATGGGGTACAGTAGAAGGGGGTGGGAAACAGTGAAAACTATACATTTGAGAAATTAACATCTGTTTATGATTCCTTTATTAATAGTGTGCATTTGGGCCTGCTATCACACGTGACCAAAAGAAAATGGCGCTGGATGAAATGGGAACCGTGCATGCTCAGTGGATTCGCAACGTGACCTAATGACTCCTAAGCTGAATAGCTGCCAAAGAGCAAGACGAGAACAAGGAGATGTGTATTCCTCATCCATGGAGCCTGTATTAAATGTTAATAAATATTGCAACAATACATAAATGAGAATTAAAGTGGTGAATGAGCTAAAGGGGAAGGGTTTGCAGGACAATAAGAACTTTAATAAAAATTAGTATATCAGCATGGTGTGATGAAAACTCCGCTGGCCCCGTCCAATCATATTCAGGATTTCATCAATATTTGCAACTTTGAGGGTTGTACATGTAGAAATAAAGACTATAACTAGAGTGACTTAAATTACCAAGACAGACATTGTGCTGAGAGAGAGAGAGAAAGAGAGAGAAAGAGAGAGAGAGAGAGAGAGCGCAGACTGGGAAGATTCAGATCCAAATGGCCCTGGTGCATCAGGTTTATAGAGCAGTTTAGTATCTGTCCTGTCCTATAGTCTTTGTCTCCTGACCCTAATTCAGGGGACCCCCACCAGTCCTTTGGCCAGAGGGGTGGTTGTCAGTGTTTCTTTAGGTACTTATTCATCTGACTAAAATGTGCATATTTCTTTGCAAATGTGTTTTATCTATATGTCTTTTGTCTCTACATCTATCCACTCTTTTTAGATTTGATTTGTTGAATGAATTCTGTGTTAATGAGTGTCCTCGCTAAATCAATTTTTCTCTCCCATGTTAAGAATGATAGGGTTTGCACTGTGAATCTGTAAATGAGCGTTCAATTTATGACTGAAATCTTAGCTAAAGCTTATGAATCTTATCCAGAGTCTGTGGTTATTTCACTGAGATCTGTGGATTTGTTAAATAGTTCTCAATATCACCATCAACTAACTCAACTAATGGTCCATCGACCAGAGGAAAGAGTAATGATTTGTGAAGATTAGTTAAGCATTGAAATGTTGATTTAAACAACATTTTGTGGTTACAGGGAATTAACTAATCAGAACTTAAGTGAATTATACAACTTGACCCCCAGCAGATTGGCCAGGGAGTTTGAATGAACATTCGGCTAAAAGAGTATGGGCCCATTGAAATATTTGGTTGTGAATTTTCCAACCTTGGCCTTCCGCTGGATCAGCGGCATTGATGGTGGTGGTATTGGTGGAGGTCATGGTATTGGTGGTGGCGGTACTGATATTGGTGTTGGTATTAGCATTGGATTGGTGTTCATGGTATTGCTATTGGTGGTGGTACTGGTATTGGTGGTGGTGGTACTGGTATTGGTGGTGGTGGTACTGGTATTAGAGGTAGTATCGTGACAGATTTACAGAACTCGAGATCTTGAACAACGACCATTGACCTTCAACCAGTTCTACTCCATGCAGGTGAACATATCACCTGCAGTGAATGCAGCTCACGGAGAATCAACAATTTGCGCAGCTCTTTTGGTTTAATTCTTCCCAGCACAGACAGTGACAGAAATTGCTTCTAGTTCAGTCGTGTATTCTGTAACACCTCCCCTGTGGGCATGCGACGGGGGTCCACGGGCCATACAGCACGATAAAAAGGAAAGCTGGAAGTACACTGTACAGCAAAACCTGTTCACAAACATTACAAATATTTTTATTATGAATGGAAAGGATTTATGATGTATGGTGATGCCATATAAACGGGTTCTGAGTCAGAGCCCAGCTAATTAAAGAAATGAGACACCCAGTATTGGCATTCCATGAACTCTAGCTCTGTGCATACTACCAGAAGAGCCACTGGGATAGCCTAAGCCCTCATACCTCTGTATGATGTGCCAGGTAGCCAATCTGATGTAAAGCAGGCTATCGTCCTTTGCAGGTTGGAGTCAGCAGGGCTGTATCTCAGTCACACTGCACTGCATTTGAGGATAATACCAGCAGAAATGCTCCTCTGCTGGATGTAGCACAGAGGCTGTTTAAATATAATTATGGCACTGTTCCAATCGCACTGTGTCAAAGGTGCAGAGCCGATGCAATGGCTTGTCTGGAGTCTTCGAGCTGTCTCCAACCGGACAACCAAATACAAGGGCATCGCGTTCTGTGTCCCAAGCCTTGGACAGAGTGACTGAAAAAACATGATAATAATACTTAGTAAGAAATGAATTGCATGTAAAATAGCTTCTCAGTACATTATTGTGTACAATTAAAACAGGTAAAAAGTCACCATTAAAAAAAGGTATTAAGCTAAAACGTGAAACTAAAATGGAGACTCAGAGTGGGCCCTGATGTACCTCACTACATATTAGGTTTGCCTTTGAGAGGGAGATGTACGGTGGAAATGGCAGAGCAAAAATTGTTAACTAATCTATAAGGCAGTCCACTCACCGCAAGGAAGAAAGAAAATTGACTATGTGTGATATGTCTGCCCCCACTGGATCTGCAACGTTGTGAATCGCACCAACCTACCCATGTACGTGACACAGAATGCAACGTTTGTGGGTGCTTGAAGACCAGGATTAGCAAACTAAGAATTCAGTCTTGTTGTGAAAGGATGGGAAATCTGCAACAACCCCTGAAAGACACCATGCCATGAGTTGGAGGGAGTCTTACAACACCATGGGATGGAAGCCCCTCACCTGATCCGTTAGAAGATCTGGGAAGAACAGTAGTCTGACTGGTGGTTCTCAGGAGTGAGCTTTCAGAGTCGGGAACAAAGACTGGAGTCTCCAAGGCAAGGTCAGGAGGACCTTTGAATCCTCACCTGAGCCACTACCTGAGGAGTCATCAGAAGGGTGGGAAAGACATGCATCCGACCCTGACTCCAATCCTGCAGGAAAGCATCAGTTGCTAAGGTGAGAGGGTCCAGCCTCCAGTTGAAGAACTGAGGAAGTTGATTATTGAGTCGAGATGCAAATGAATTGATCTGACAAGGGCCCCACAGTCTTGGAAGCCACAGAAACAGATGAGAATGAAGCCTTCAGTTGCTAGAATCCCTCAGGACCCTAGCGTTCTAGTGGCAATCGCATTGTATCATCCAGGAAGATGAACCGCGCTCTCTGAGATCTTCCATTGGAGGGAATAATGCCAAAATCCTTGGACATCTCTGCCAACGTTTGGGATCTGGTCCCCACCAGTTTAACTTAACGTACTGCTGACACATTGTCCATCCGGAGAAGGATGCAACAGGACAGTCTCCAGTGGGAGAGGGCCCTGATGGCAAAGGACTCCGCCAACAGTGCAAGGCAATTGATGCGTAAGTGAAGTAGCTCCTCGAACCATTGCATGTTGGTGGGGACTGAACCGCATTGAGCTCCCCAGTCCCCATCTGCTCACATCCATTTTGATCATCGCGTTTGGTTGGGACCCAAATATTACCCTGCCATTTCATGTGTCCATGTGGTGCAACCAACTTTCCATCTATTCCCTGGTTTCCTGGGACTGGGGAAGGAGGTCTGAGTAGGATAAGCCATTTCGAAGCTGATGGATTTTTACGCACTGAAAGGCATGATAATGAAGTGGACAGGGAAATATGACCTGGATTGAAAATGCTAGTAGAACCACTATGTGTGCAATCTGCCTCAAGGATACTAAATTCCTGGAGAGTAGTTTTCTCAACTCTTGTTTGACATCGTGTATCTTGTGGGTGGGTAACATAATTGCGCCATCACCAAATATGTGTGGAAGTCCAGAAACTCCACTGAGCATAACCGAGTCAAAATGGACTTCTTCACATTCTGGAGAAACCCCCAATGTGCTGAAGAAGGTAAATAGTCCAGTTCAGGTGAGAGAGCAATAGCTCCCTTTATTGACCTAGTAGGAGAAGATTGTCCATGTAGATTATGAGGCAAACCCCAAGAGACCTCAGGAATTCCACTACTAGCTTCACCAACTTAGTGAAACACCAAGGGGTGGAAGATAGCCCAAAGGGAAGACCAGAGTATTCAACCCATCTCTTCCGCCATTGGAACTGGAGGAATCGCCAATGAGGGGCGTATATTGGTGCAGCCAAGAAAGCGTCTTTTAAGTCCAGTCGGATCATCCAGTCGTCTTCCCTGAGTAAATCTCAGAGAAGATGAATACCCTCCATCTTCAAGTGGTGGTAACAGACCTAGGCTTTGACCTCTTTAAGGTTTAGGACCAACCTATAACCTCCTCCTCCATGAGACTAGGGTTATGGTACTACTGAAACCTTTTGGATGATGATGGCATGCACAATGGCTTCCTTCTTTAGGATGGTTTGAATCTCCCCGACTATAACTGCTTATTCCACAAGGGAAAAGAATATAGGGTTGGGAAGTACTTTTTTTATGGGATTCCCATATAACTATATTTGATATCCCTGTACTGTGACTAACCCAGGCGTCTTGTGTATTCTGCATCCATTTGTGAAGGAACAACTGTATCCAACGGCCCCATGGAAACTTCTGAAGGAAGAATCAGTCTCACCTGTGATGTAAGAGTGAGATCCATTGTATGCTGAGGCGTTCACACCTCTTCTGCCATGCCTGCCTCTGTGGAAATGAGAGAGTGTGGGGTAGAAGGAGGAGGGTGCGCCTCTGCCCGTATTCTGCCAATTGGATTGGTGACAGTCCTTGAAACCACACTGGGGGCCTTGAAAAGAGCTAAGGCCAGGTGATCTGCCCTGATAACCTCTGACCCTGTCAAATATGCAAGCAGTCTCACCCCACTTGTAATTATATAGGGGGAGGGCATCCCAAGTAGATCAGGGCCTGCAATGATTAACTCCAAACAGTAACCCAGTGGATTGGCCGCAGGTTAGCACCTCATCAGTACTACAGAAAAATGTGTGTTCCGAAAATGTAATTTCTCTTGAGAAATTAGGCAGATAGGAGTGTGTGTATGCAGACTTAATCAGATGACCAGGCGGTTGAGATCTGCAGAATAATCAAGAATTCAGCCTGAGCTCACATTGCCTGCTGATCAGCGCAGATGTCTGTGCACAAGTTTAGTAAGCTCAGGCAAGGACAAAACAGTCTTGTTATTGCCAGCCCTGAACCGCTTTGTATATTGAGATGTTTTTGGCTCCCTTCACCCCTCTTGAATGACGTGCGGTGGCACTGGGACACTTTTGCTGGAAAGGCGAAAGACAGAAAGAACTTTGGCCACCTTAGGACCAGGCCACAGGATAAGGGCACAGTGGAGATGCAGGAGCAGTTTTAGGCAAAGTAAGTGTGGAGTGCGCAGAACCCTAAGGACATGAGACCTGTTATTACATGATTGCTAGAAATTGGGCTTCAGGTTGGTAGAGGTATGGGCTCAGTCAAAGCAGGAATTACAATCCTAGTCAGGGTAAGTCAGATACACACCATAAATGAACCTGTGTAGTATGTTTATCTAGGGACCTGTATCGATACTCCTATTTCTGACCCTTGTCCGGTTAATAAATCACTAATAGCCATACAACGGCACAGAAACCCTTTTTCAGATTAGGTCATAGCGCATGCTATCACATTAGGCAAGCACTATTCCTCCAGCCCCCCTAGAAAGCCCCCTAGAAACAAAACAAACCTCCAGCGGACCTGGGAAATCCCCCGCAGCTATTGTTTTGATTTAGTTCGAGAACTCCTGTAAAGAATGTAAGAACGACCAGTTCTTATGACATCCTTAATGACGTCTTATGTCCATCCTTACGTCAAACTCGGCACCTTTCAGGTATAAATATACCGACGCTGCCCTAAGCAAAGACACGGTGGTGATGAGCTTGGAGCAGCGCTACTTGCCGGAGAGCCCAGCTGATGCAGGAAGCCCACGGACGCTGCCCCTCCCTTTTGACGCGCTGAGAGACCCGCTGCCTTTTCTCCTGCCGAGAAATCCAGCCTCCGGCGTTTCCAGCCGCCCTCGCAGGTAACTGGGATACCGAGTCCTGAGACAGAGATACCAGCCCTCCAGCCTTCTAAATCCCAGGTACTGAACTGACTAACCCCTTACAGAGAATTCTTGAGTCAGATTCTTGGCAAAGCAAACTTAACTTAAACTGCTACTTACTTACTCCCGCCCACGTATTAGGCTTAGGTCAGGTACACCGGGGTAGGCGTAGTTAGAAGCACCAGTTGAGTACGATTAGTCAATGTATATATGTATGTATATCTTTTATCCATTTTAAGTATCATATGGCTAAGAAACCATATCAATGCTTTTACAGTATTATTTTATAATCCTGCTTTTACTGTATACACTTTACTTAACTACAAGTATTGCAATTGTAGCGATTCATTTCTCTTGTATGAGAAAAGAGACTGATCAATAAATAACACCTTTTTATTGAACTCGCCCGTCTCTTCCTTTTCTCTACAATCTGGTGAAACTAAGAATGCACGTTTTGACTGAGTAAAATAGTTGTCTTTTGTTTTCACACAACTCTAGAGATATACTCTTGATTAGGGAGAGAAAAGTTGTCATGTTCTATGGTTGTCAGAAACTAAATCCCTTCTTGTCTATCCAGGGAGGTTAAACTCCTCCGTGCCTATTCGAGAAAGTTTCTAGTGAACTCTGAGCTAGCTGGCACACATAACTTTAAGTCTAATATCGTCAGTAGAAGACCTAGTTAACCTCTGTCCTACGTCTATACTATTGAAGATATTATTCCAATGCGCAGAGCCTATTGGGAAAATAGGAACTACACTACACCTGTGCTCACCCTTTGGTAGCTTGTAACAGAGTAGGCAGGCGTAACTTAAGAGGCAATGTGTAAAGTATTTGTGCATCACTTCAAACCGCAACACAGTGAAAACCACCAAAAAAGACTCCATACCAAGTTAGAAAAGTAGAGTATATTTTTATGAACAAAACAAGACCAAACCTATAACAATCCAATACTTAGAACCAGAGTAAAACATTTTTTAAAGAATAACTTGAAATATGGTGCTTAAAAGCTTAAAGCTTTTAAGGGCTATCTTGTCGTACTTGACCGGGTCAAATTTGAAAGTTCAAGTTGTCCACAATGGAGCGCAGGTCAGATACAAGAACCAAGTTGTTCCCACTATAAAGTACGTCTGTTACGACGTCGACAGAGCTGAGATGCGTGAAGCAGGAGGTGATTCATTGGTGCTGAAGTATAGGATTTGTGGGCGATGCGCCCTCGTCGAGGCCACACACATCTGAAATGCATCAGAATTCAGCCGCATACTGTAGACGATGCGTCGAGAACTGGAGGCCAGGAGCCGCACAGATGGCGACGTGCTCAGTCCTTGCCGTGGCGGTGATGCGTAGGCCTCGAGAGAGATGTGTCAGTTCCGACCAACACAATGTCTTTGATGCATGGATTTTGCTAGTTGCAGCACCTTTTAACCACTTTCAAGGGCCCAGGACTGGATTGGCACCACTTGGCAAGGCAAGACTCTCAGATGGCAGTGCCCTGGCGCTGTTGGTGAGTGCAGTCAAGTCTTTGATGTCCCTGAGACTTCCAACAGGAGGCCCTCTGAGCAACTCTGGGTTCAAGTGGTGTAGGTCGAGTTCTTCTCACCCAGGCCCGGAGGGCAGCAGGCAACAGAATGGTTAGCACAGCAGAAAAGCAGTTCTTCCAGAGCAGAAGTCCAGCAGAGTTGTATTCCGTTAGCAGCACAGTAGTTCTTCTGTCTGGTGGAATCTCCACAGGTCCAGAAGTGTACTGAGTCCGTAGTGTCAGAGGTCCAGTACTTATACCCAGTTGAGCCTGAAGTGGGGTAGACTTCAAAGGGAGCCTCTCAAGTGCACAGAGTCCCTGCCTTCCTGTTCTGGCTACCGTCTCACTACAATAAGGTATGCATTTCTTCGTGTTGTGTCCGGACACAGCCTATTCCCTCCCATCCTGCCCAGGATACCCATCAGGATGTGGATGGCTGATCAGTCACACCTAAGGTCCCTTTGTGTATGGCTGTCTAGAGGAAATGCACAAAGCCCCACTGTAATTAATCCCAGATGTGTATTTAGACACAAACAGAATGCAACAAATGGCAAGTTAAAAAAAGTGAAATTTTTAGGCCGACCCTGGGCAGCACATGCGCTGCTCTGCAAGGCCTGCTGTATTGAGGCATGGAATAGAAGCTCCACACATTTCTCGCCCATCTTTTTAATTGACTCCTGTTACTGTCCTTTCGAAATCTTTGCTTTTCATTTGGGAATAGGCTTAGTAGTCCCTGCTTGGTACCGCCTTGTCTGCATTTGTAACCTCCCATAAGAGCTGGACTTTTTACTTGTGCTGTTACCCTGTCTGCATTATGTAGTCAGTGAGCACCATTTTCTTTAAGGATCTTACCCTATTCCACCTACCACGTCGCAGCACGTCGCCCGCTTTTATATTGTTTTTAGTAATGTATTTATTCACTTTACAGAGAGGTCCGCTTTAAATATGGTGGGCGCGCTTATTTATCTATTTGATTTACGGCGTGATCCGCTTTCACTTTAGCAGACACTCTAATTTATTTATTTTATTTATAGCTCAGTCCGCTTTCAAGTGGCTGCACGCATTTATTTTCTTCTCTACTTACCCCTTTCTATATGTATTGTTTCAATCAATCAACCATTTGTAGAGCACACTACTCACCCATGAGGGTCTCAAGGCGCTGTGGGGTGGGGAGGGGGGGTTGCAACTGCTCGAACAACCAGGTCTTGAGGAGTCTCCTGAAGGCCAGCAGGTCCCCTCTGTCGTAGGCAGAGGGGGAGTGTGCTCCAAGTTTTGGCGGCGAGGTGGGAGAAGGATCTTCTGCCGGCAGTCGCTCGTCGGATGCGGGGGACAGTGGCGAGGGCGAGTTCAGCGGAGCGAAGCTGGCATTTCGCGGTGGTAGAAGGTGAGTCGTTCGTTAAGGTACGCTGGTCCGGCATTGTGGAGTGCTTTGTGAGCATGGGTGAGGAGCTTGAAGGTGATCCTCTTGTTGACGGGGAGCCAATGCAGGTCTTTCAGGTGGGCTGGGATGTGGCTGTGGCGGGGGATGTCGAGGATGAGGCGTGCAGAGGCGTTCTGTATCCCTTGTAGTTGTGTCTGGAGTTTGGCTGAGGCTCTCGCATAGAGGGCATTGCCGTAGTCCAGCCTGCTGCTGACGAGGGCCTGGGTGACCGTCCTTCTCGTTCCAGTGGGGATCCAGCTGTAGATCTTGCAGAGCATGCAGAGGGCGTTGAAGCAGGAGGAGGAGACGGCGTTGACTTGCTGGGTCATTGATAGCGATTAGTCCAGGATGACCCCCAGGTTGCGTGCGTGGTCGGTGGGCGTCGGTGCCGCTCCCAGTGGGGCCGGCCACCATGAGTCGTCCCATGCGGAGGGGGTGGATCCGATGATGAGGACCTCCATCTTATCCAAGTTCAGTTTCAGGCGGCTATTCTTCATCCATTCGGCGATGGCCTTCATATCTTCTTAGAGGTTGGTTTTGGCGATGGTGGGGGACTTGGTGAGGGAGAGGATCAGATGATGTTGAGGTTGTGCAATCGGGCAATCTTGGGTTGCGGTGCCATGTAGACGTTGAAGAGTGTCGAACTGAGGGACAATCCATGGGGTACGACGCAGATGATCTTGGTTTCTTTAGATCAGAATGGAGGGAGTCAGACATTCTGGGTTCTGCCGGTGAGGAAGGAGGTGGGCCAGTCCAGGGCTTTGTCGCGGGTCCCTGCATTGTGGAGGCGTATGTGTAGGGTGTGGTGGCAGACGGTGTCGAAGGCTGCCAAAAGGTCCAGGAGGATTGAGGGCAGCAATTTCTCCATTGTCCAACAGGGCCCTGATGTCGTCGGTGGCAGCAATGAGGGCTGTTGTGGTGCTCTGGTTGCTACGGATTGGGACGTGTCCAAGATGTTGTTCTCTTCGAAGAAGGAGGTCAGTTGCCTGTTGACAATCTTCTCAATTACTTTCGCCGGGAACGGGAGTAGGGAGATGGGCCGGAAGTTCTTTAGGTCCTTGGGGTCTGCCTTGGGTTTCTTGAGTAAGGGGTTGATCTCAGCGTGCTTTCAGCTCTCCGGGAAGGTGGCAATCTTGAAGGAGGTATTGATGATCCTGCGGAGATGGGGTGCGATGGTGGAGCATGCTTTGTTGAAGATGTGGTGTGGGCAGGGGTCTGCTGGTGAGCCAGTGTGGATGGTGTTCTTAATTTTGATGTTGTCATGGTTGTTGACATGGGTCCAGGAAAGCAGGGGGTCAGTGTGGCTGGGGGGTGGTGAGTTTGAAGTGTCGGTATCTGTCAGTGCATGGGTGTTGAAGCTGTCGTGGATGTATGCGATCTTGAGGTGGAAGAAGGTGGCTAGGGAGTTGCAGAGGTCTTGTGAAGGCAGGATGTCATTGGAGTTGGAACTGGGGTTGGAGATTTCCTTCACAATGTTGAAGAGCTCTTTGCTGTTGTATGCATTGTTGTCGATGCGTTCTTTGAAGAAGGTCCTTTTGGCGGTTCGGATGAGTTGGTGGTGTCTGCGGATGGTGCTCTTGTAGGCTGTATTGCTGTCCCGCGTCTGTTCCTGTTGCCGCTTCTTCTCGAGCTTGCGGCAGGCCTGCTTGGATGCCTGGAGGTCGGCGGTGAACCAGGTGGCCTTTCTGTTGGTGCATCTGTTAGAGGGTTTCTTGAGCGGGGCGAGAGTGTTGGCGCAGTCGTTGATCCATTGCCTGAGGTTGCGGGCGGCAGTGTCGGGGTCGGTGGTGCCTGTAGGTGGGTTTCGGGCAAGGGTGGTCTTTAACTGGTCTTCAGTGATTTTGCTCCAGCTGTGGCGGGGGGCCCATTGTCTGTGGTGGTGCGTGATGGGCTTCTCAAAGGTGAAGTGGATGCAGCGGGGTCAGCGCAGAGTTCGGTGGTGTGGCTGAAGGTGACGTGGTTGGTGGTGGAGAAGATGGGGTCAAGCGTGTGTCCGGCAGAGTGGGTGGAAGTCGTGACGAGCTGTTTGAGTTCAAGTTTGTCGAGCAGGGTGGTGGAGTAGCTGTCGTTGGTGTTCTCGAGGTGGAAGTTTAGGTCTCCGGGGAGGATGTAGTCTGTGGACGGAAGGGCGTGTGTGCTGACGAAGTGGGCGATGGAGTCGCTGAACTGAGTTTATGGTCCGGGGGGGGTCTGTAGACAAGAGTTCCTCTGAGGGTGGTGTTGGGGGTCGATGGGGATTTGGAAGTGCAGGTGTTCGGTGGTGCTGAGGGTGTTGTCGGTGCAGGTCGAGATCCTGAGGGTGTTCCTGTGGACGATGGCGATTCCTCCTCCTGCTTTGTTAGTGCAGTCCCTGCGGGTGATCTTGAAGCTGTCAGGGATGGCTCTGGCAGTGTCGGGTGCCAACGAGGCGTTCATCCAGGTCTCCGTCAAGAAGGCGCCGTCCAGGGAGGATGTGTCAATCAGGTTCCAGAGTTTGATGGCGTGTTTGCGGGCAGAGTGGGTGTTGAGTAGTAAGCATCTGAAGTGGTTACGTCCTGTCTCGGTGGGTGAGTTGGCGGCTCGGGGGCTAGTGAAGTTGCAGCTCCGGCAGGAAAAGGGTCCTTGGGTGCGTTTCAGGGTGGCCACGAAGCAGGTGTGTGATCATCCGGAGTTGAGTGCGTGGAGAGTGTTGGAGTCGTAGTGGTAGCGATCTTCGTGGCAGTTCTGGCGCTGGGTGCGGACGGGCGCAGATGGGCTTGCCTTAGGCGCGCCTTTGGCGTGACAGTGGGGCACCCGCTGCGCACGGCCGGCCAGCGGCCACCATAAAAAGGGGAGGTGGGAGCGGGACGAATGGGCGAGTGGAGGTGGGGCCGCAGGTGACGCAGCGACGGGAAAGGGAGAGCGGAAACGGCACAGTACAAACAATGAAATACAGAGGAAAACAGTTGATGCAGAATACAGAATAAAAAAACAGAAGGCAGATTGGAAAAAAGGGGCAGAGGAGCACACAGCTACCTACGGGGCCTCGACCTCACGGCAGCAGCGGCGAGCTCTGGAGCAGGGACATGGGCACACAGGTGGTGCTGCGCAGTGTGAGGAGCGACCTGCCTGGAGCAGGGTCAAGGGTCACTCTCTTCACCGTGCAGCAGAAATCTGAAGCAGGCTTTTATCTCCCGCCCACTTTTGGGCAGCGGCTGCCTTTAGGAGGGGAGGTGGGAGGGAGGAGCAGCTAGGAGGCGGGAGCGGGACGAATAGGCGAGCTGGCCACAGGGGACGCAGCAGCGGGAAAGGGAGAGGGGAAAACGGCACAGTACAAAAAATGAAATACTGAGGAATACAGCTGACGCAGAATACAGAATAAGAAAACAGAGGGCAGACAGGAAATAAGGGGCAGAGGGAGCACACAGCTACCTACGGGGGCCTCAAACTCACGGCAGCAGCAGCGAGCTCAGGAGCAGGGACACAGGCACACAGGTGGTGCTGTGCGGCGTGGGTAGTAACCTGCCTGGAGCAGGGTCAAGGGTTGCTTGTTTGTTTTATTTATTTTGCAAGCACTGCACTTTTAAAGCATGGCACGTTTTTATTTTAGTGTCCACGCTCCTTTTTTTACCTGGAAAAGCAGCCAATGGCGGCTCCACGCTTTTTTTTCAACAACAACTCCCCCTCCCACCCCAGTCACCCTACAATAGCCATCGGAACCGGAAGAAGGCATCTCCTGGCAACCAGCAGCTGCGAGCAGTCACGTTCGGAGTCATATTTCACTTAAATGGGTAATTAGAAATGCTTGTTGTACTGAGGGGTGTCATGCTGTTTTCTCTTGTGTTTGCCCTACTATAAAGGAGGGACCAAAGTCTGCAGTCAATTTTGGCTTTTGTAAAGTAAGTGTGTGTTATTGCACCGGAAATTTCCACCGACCCTTTCAGCTCCATTCATAACACGGGCAAAAACCGTTTCGGTTAATAACACACAAAAGTGCTTTAAAGACACAGCTCTTACTCCCACAGCTTCCCCTTAGTACAAACACATATCTTCAAAGAGCTGCTGAATTTTGCTTAAATCGAAAAAAAGCTCAAAGGAACTGGATAAAATTGGCGCTAACACATCTGCATGTACAAAGTGGGACAAAGCGATCTCATTTTAATGGTACACACAAACATACGTGCATTTACAGCCCTCAAATGATATACTGCTAGATTCATTAACGTTCGATTTTGCGAGTCCTTAATTGCGAAGTTTAAGGGTTCGCATTTAGGGACTCGCAAAATCAGATGCATGTAGGATTTGCTAAAATATTAGCAATCCCTAAATATTCCTTATCTGCGACTCGCAGAGTGCGATTCGCAAATAAGGAATGACATCTCATTGATTCCGATGGGCCAAGAGGCCCATAGGAATGAATGGGGAGGAATTCTCAATTTGCAATTAGCAATTAGCTAATCGCAATTTGAGAATGTGATTTCAAGGGTGACGGGTGTCCAAAGGACACCCTGTTGCACCCCTTAAATTGAAACTGGAAACTGTTATTGCGCACACACATGTCCCGGACATGTGTGTGTGTAACATACAACTTTGAAAGATGCACTTTAGTGCATTTTTCACAGTTTTCGCTAGTTACCATGAAGTTTGATTTCACGGTAAATAGCGACCCCTATCAGCGAAATCGCTTGCTATTTTACATTCATGCATTGCATTTCAGGAATCTCAGTTTGAGATTCCTTAAATGCAATCGCAAATAGCGATTCATCCCAAATGCATAAATACCGGTCGCAGAGGGGATGATTCTGAGAATCTGCCCCTTTGCGAACAGTATTTCGCTTGATGCATCTAGCTGATAGACTCAAGGCTAAATGACAACATTCCACCTGCGTGCAATCCATATCATCAAAATAAAGGAACAACATTTTGGCCAATTAGACGTCATTTTAGATGTTTCCTGAAATAGTTACCCAACAAGCCAGAAGCATATGCTTGGAACAACTTAAATGTGTATTTTTATGCAGAACATGAAATGATAGCGCATTCCTTGATTCCTTGCCTGCCTCTGCTCAACACTTTTTTTTTCCGCTGCCATTTTAACGAGGAAGCACTCTACATACCACGATTCTGACTATACCATTCATTCAATTCATTATACATATTTGTTACAGGAATCGGACATCATTTATCTGCACTGCTGCAAATCAATATAAGCAGCAAAGTTGCATTATAGTTGGCTTGCACAATTCTGATCTTACTTAACAATATTACAGCACCTAAAGACAAAGCCCCCCTCCTCGGCCCATGCCAAATGCATTTTGACTGCTCTTCCAATTGCTAAGTTGTCTTTTGCTCAACCACCATCAATTACATATCTAAGTGAGTAGATACAAAACAACGTAGCCACATACAACCACTATACTCCATGCACAAAATGCTTAGGTAAAAGACATTGTCATTTACGACGTCAGTAGCTCTAACTCATACAAATGCGAGACCTATTATATTGCAAATGCTTGGTAAAGTTGAAATCATAAATCTAACTTTGCCATTAATGAGGATTTATTATTACAAGTCCATTGGCACCACGCATGATAGATCAACTCCTTCTCAATCAGGAATTATAACTTATTTAATGTATTAAGAATCCCCAATGTTAACCTATGAGAAGGGTAGGTATCACAGTAGTGAAAAATAAATTTGGGAGTTTTTCACTACCAGGACATTTAAACCTTAGAATTACACATCCTACCTTTGAGTTATACAATACCCTACCATATGAGCTACCTAGAGCCTACCTTAGAGATGACATATGTAATAAAAGGAGAGTTTAAGGCTTGGGAAGGGGGTTAAATGCCAAGTAAACATGGCAATAAAACTGCACATGCAAGCTCTACAGTGGCAGCCCTGGGACATGTTTAAAGGGCTACTTAAGTGGATGGCCCACTAGTAGCATTTAATATACAGGCCCTGGACACATGTAGTCACTTTACTAGGTAAGTAAATAAGTAAATTAAAGATGCCTGTCGTGGATAAGTCAATTTTAACACATTTAAGGGAGCGAGCACCTGCACTTTAGCACTAGTTAGCAGTGGGAAAGTGTCCAGAGTCCTAAGGCCAACAAAAACATAGCAGAAAAAGAGGAGGAGGAGGACAAAATGTTTGGGATGACCCGTCAGAGAGGGCCATTTTCAAACAATGATGAATAACAGTAAAATTGAGTAAACAGAATTCAATGTTGATTGTAACAATTTAGTAAGAGGTACTTAGCTTTAGCTGCAACAGCAAAGAAAGAGGTGGAGTTATGTTGTGCAACACATAATATAGAGTGTGGTGTTCTCAAATTGGTTGATGGGTTTATGGGAAATTTCGTTTTTTGTTTTTTTTACTGGTTGATTGGCTGCTGAATCATTTTCAATAAAGATTGATATGCATAATCTGAGCCTCCAGTTCTGACATAGAATTTCAGACCAGCAACTGGGAACTCATGCAGATAAGTTTTGTCTGCTAAAATGAGGAAAGTGTCACACGATTTCGAAAGAGTAAAGCAATTTGGCAAAACTGACAACAACAAAGGGCCACCTTATAGGTCACACTTCACCCCAGCATAAATGTGGCTTCTTTCCTCTCAATCGCTTACCGTTTTCCTTTCTCTCCTTTCCCTAATTCTTCATCCTCTACTCCTCTTTTTATTTAGTTTGCGCCTTCTTTTGCTGCTCTCTTCACTTCTATCACTCTCTTCTCACCTTTCTTCTTCCCCTTCTCTCATTCATTCCGTCGTTATCACCTTTACATCTTTCTTTCTTCCTTTCGTTCTTTGTGGCATTCTTTCTGTTTTCTTCCTTTCCCTTCCTTCCTTTCCATTTTCATTGTTCCTTCATTCCCTTTTCTTGCTACCTATCCTCCCCTTTTGTTAGTTTTTTTTTTAGTTTTTTCTTTCCTTTCTTTATACACCACTCCTTTCTTCACCCTTTGTTTATCTCACACTTTCGTAAGTTTCTCAAGTTCCTTTCTTTAGCCTTATTTTAGTTCTCTCTTTTACGTCCATATATCTTCTTAAAGCAACTAAAACATACAACGTAAAGGCCATAAACATTTCACCCCCACTAAACTTAACCTCACTCGAGCCAGATTTATCTGGCCCTTTTGTGCCCACCTATTAAATTCCAGAATCCACATATCCACTATATGAATTGAGTCACTCATCGAATGAGTGGTAGGAGGAATGTTGAAGCCATGCAATTGCTAATTTGCTACCATCACCTAGTTCATGTTATATGCCCTGAAGATTGTATATGTGACTGGTAGTATTTAGAGATCTTCATACAATATAACTGTTGATTTCCTGACCACATTGTAGTGTTGTGTTGACTACTTATATTGACTGTCCCTGCAGCATAAGCTGTAAAACGCATCACCCCCAGGCTCCGGCAAACTGCAGATAATGAATGATACACTGCGAATGAGCATAACTTCATGAAAGAAAATGTTGGGGTATATGGTCTGGTATTAGCTAATGTGTTTTCATTTTACAAAAAATAAATATATAGTATGCTTACTTACAGTGGAGGCTGTACAAATACTCACGTGTAGAGAAAAAACCTACCTTGCTTACCTAGTTAGCGACTCGGATGCTCCATGGCAGCAGTCGAGCAGGAATTTTGAGGAGGGCATAGGAAACAGGAAGCCATGAATCCCAGTGAGGAGCCAGATGGAGCAGCAAGGGCAGGATTGGAAGAGGAGAAGACCAACTGTTAGAAAGGCGATCCCAGGGGAGGCAGAAGATGTCTGACTGCCGCCCCGGAACCCACCTTTCCGTATGGAATTGGCCAAGCGCCGTCGAGAGGCCTCCTTGGCGAGGCTCCACTCCTATGGCGTAACAGCCGAACAACCACACTACCACAGAGAGACACCACACAAGAGTAGGTTTAAGAGTCTTTATATAAAAGAATAAAGGCAAGGTTCCGCAGCAATATGTACAGGGGGATCAAGGGATCCCAACAGTGTCTCAATGTCCGGGGAAGGGGGTAGCGGGACAGTCTTGGTACCAGCTGGTACTAGGAAACCCTGCGCACAGCTCTCAATCCTCGAGCTGGGGGGTGCCGGGAACCGCGACAGCGTCAGCAGGGCTCGGCGGATGGTTCAGCGTGGTCAGGCCGCGACAGCGTCAGCAGAGCCTCCGAAGATGGTTCAGCTTGGTAGAGCCGCGACAGCGTCAGCAGGGCTCGGCGGATGGTTCAGCGTGGTCAGGTCGCGACAGCGTCAGCAGGGCCTCCGAAGATGGTTCAGCTTGGTAGAGCCGCGACAGCATCAGCAGGGCTCGGCGGATGGTTCAGCGTGGTCAGGCCGCGACAGCGTCAGCAGGGCCTCCGAAGATGGTTCAGCTTGGTAGAGCCGCGACAGCGTCAGCAGGGCTCAGAGGTTCCAGGTCCTAGAGTTCTTAGCAGGGTCAGCCGCGACGAGGTCAGCAGGGCTTCGATCCCAGATACAACTGATCTCCTGATCAAGGGCTGGCCCAGATATAGGACTGGAGTCCTTTGATGTCCGGACCCTCGCGCCTGGGGGTCAGAGGGGCCGGGATGAAGGTGTCCAGACACCCAGCAGGGGGGTGGAGCCAGCGCCCAGGGAAGCCGGAGGGCGATCGATACCAGGCGTCTGGGGACGGCTGGAGGGCCATCGAAACTCTTCTCCTCTGGGATCCGTCAAGTGGCCACTTTACCACCTGGGTTGATCTTGGTGCCACGATGTCGGGGCTTCGCTGGGGCAGCGGCCGGGGTCGGGCCGAGGCCACGTGCTCGGGACGTGATGGGCCCAAGATGGAGTCGGGCCTGAAATGGTGGCCCGGCGTGGTAGTCGGACCTGCAGAGTTGGGGCGAGCAAGGTTCGCCGGTTTCCAGTGGGGAGAGCCGTGGGTTGCCAGGGGGGCAGCTCTCGTCGAGAGTTCATTGAGGGTGGTGTCCGGAGGGGCGACAGCGGGTCGGTGGAGGGCCGATGTCGTCCAGGGTCCGCCATGCGGGAGGGGTAGGACCACGCCACGAGGCCGGGACCAACACACGTCCCCTCCAGCTGAAGGCGGGGAGAGTCACCCATCTTCTTGGGGATTCTCCTCGTCGAGGCGGAAGAAGCGGGACAGGCCGTCAGCGTTGGCGTGGTCGTTGCCCGGGCGATGTTCCACAGTGAAGTCCATCCCTTGCAGGGAGATGGACCATCGCAGCAGCTTCGGGTTCTCGCCACGCATCTGCATCAGCCACCGCAGGGGCCGGTGGTTGGTCTGGACCCGGAAGTGGGTGCCAAAGAGGTAGGGCCGGAGTTTCTTTAGGGCCCACACGACGGCGAAGGCTTCTCTTTCTATGGTGCTCCATCGTTGTTCTCGAGCCAGCAGCCGTCGGCTGATGAAGGCCACAGGTTGGTCAACCCCCTCAGGGTTGACTTGCGACAGGACCGCCCCGATGCCGTGCTCCGAGGCGTCGGTTTGGACCACAAACTCTCGGCTGTAGTCGGGGGCCTGGAGCACGGGGGCGGTGCACATGGCCGTCTTTAGAGTCTCGAAGGCCGCTTGGCACTCGGGGGTCCAGTGCACCTTCTGTGGGAGTCTTTTGGAGGTTAGTTCCGTGAGGGGCCCCACAATGCTCCCGTAGTCCTTTATGAAGCGCCGGTAATATCCAGTGAGTCCCAGGAAGGCTCGGACGGCTGTCTGGGTGACCGGGGGCTCCCAGGCCACGATGGCGTCAATTTTGGGTTGGAGGGGAGCCACCTGGCCGCTCCACACCTGGTGCCCCAGATAGGTCACGGACCCTTGGCCTATCTGGCACTTGCTTGCTTTCACTGTGAGTCCAGCCGTCAGGACCTCCCAGAGGTGTCTCAAGTGTTCATTCCAGTGGAGGCTGTACACCGCAATATCGTCCAGATATGCGGCACTGAACTCTTCTAGCCCCGCCAGCACTCTGTTCACTAGTCTCTGGAAGGTAGCGGGGGCGTTTTTCATGCCGAAGGGCATCACCTTAAATTGGAAGTGGCCATCAGGGGTCGAGAAGGCAGATCGTTCTTGGGCACCAGGGGTGAGGCCGATCTGCCAATATCCGGCCGTGAGGTCGAAGGTGCTGAGGTACCTGGCGGCCCCCAGGCGGTCGATCAGTTCATCGGCCCGGGGGATGGGATGGGCGTCGGTCCTGGTGACGGCGTTCAGCCCCCGGTAGTCGACACAAAACCGGAGCTCTGGAGGGGCGCCGGGGGCGGCGGCTTTAGGGACTAGGACAACTGGACTGGCCCAGGGACTGTCTGAAGGCTCGACCACTCCCAGGGCTAACATCTTGGCTACTTCCGACTGGATGCAGGCCCGGACTCGGTCGGGCACTCGGTAGGCCCTGTGTCGTACGGGCGGCTGTCCCCGGTGTCGACATCGTGGACACACCACTGTGTGACCCCAGGAGTGAGCGAAAACAGGTCCGCAAACTGCCCCAACAGCTCTTGGCAGTCCTGGCGCTGTTCGGGGGTCAGGGCGGTGGAGAGGGGAACTCCCTCGACGGAGCCGTCTTTCTCAGAGTACTTCAAGAGGTCGGGCAGGGGCTCAGAGTCGTCTTCGGCCCCATCATCCGTAGCTAGCAGCAGGCTCAGCTCCGTGCGGGCAAAGTGAGGCTTGAGCCGGTTGGCGTGCAGGACCCGGAGGGGGTACCTGGGGGTCTCCATGTCCACCAGATAGGTGACGGGGCTCTTGCGCTCCACCATTCTGAAGACCCAGCCGGGTAAGGAAATGTTTAATTTAGAGATAAAAGAGTTTGGTTGACCTAGAGGTGGTCAGTTATAAACATTTTAGATAGGGCACAGTCCTGTACCTATCCTTAAAGGAAGAAAGTGTAGTAGAAGCAAAACAAGAGTAAGAAAAGTTTTTCAGGCAAGAAGTTTGGAGCCAAATGTCGCTTGTAAATTAGTGATCAATGCAAACAAGTTTCGACATGCAGTATTTACAGAATGGCATACAATTGAATTTTCCGCAATACTGTTCAACCGTCAACGTTTCGATCCCCTGGCTCCTAATGAACCGGGATCATCATCAGGACTATTTAAATCATTTGCCTGTTTCTAAGAATGCCTGTGGAAGTCATGGAGAAAAAAGAGTAGAAAACATAAGGCATCCGCCTACAAGGTAAGAGATTATACAAACATATACAAACAGTTTGCGTGGCGAGGATTACTTACACTGTGCATGCTTGTGTTGTTGGTCTAGGGAGTGGTACTCATAATCAAGGAGCCGTCCCGTGAGTTGAGAACATCGAATTGAATGATTATAGCGCAATTATATAGTGAACGTAGGGAGATGTGAGCTAGTGGATAGAATAATTCAGGTGTTTAACAGGTAGTGATATTTACAGAAATTTCGGGCTGGTGGACGCCTAGCATGCACGTGGAGTGCTTGTCATTGCGAGCAGTGCCTCAAGTTATTCCGCTATATCGCGACCGCGCAGTGAGCGTGGTGAACCGTGAGCTAGAAGGTACTTTGTATAGGCATAAGGGTGGACCGGCGAGTGGGTACGTTTCATGCACGGCGGGGTGTCTGGTCTTCATCAAAAGGATAGACCTCCGTGTTCATGCATATCTTGTGACTTATGTACACATAGCACTGACCTGCCGGGCAATTTATTATATTCTGGTCAGGCACTAGATTGGGGTGGTCAGAATACCGAGAGAATGCCGGTACCTAGAGTAGGAGAAAGATGTATCATTATCTGTCCGGACTGTGCCTATTGTGAGCCTGTGCCTCGTCGGTGCTTAGCGCAGCGATTACCTGGTTTCGGGGCGAGGTTAATTAACCTCAGCGTGGAGCGAGCCTAGTGGTTTCACTCGTGGGGGTAAATTAAATCCTTTGATAAGGGCCGAATATTGATCCAACACCCGATGGGCTGAAAAGAGAAGAAAAGGGGGATGGAGGTTTTGAAAGCGGGCCGAGTGGAAAAAAGGAAACTTCCATCCGGGCGTGCCTGGGTCGCCCTTGGGCCTGTGCTTACCTATTACAGCCGCGAGAATCGAGGCGGGATACCGGCGAGACTCGGTGGTCTCTCTCCGTGACCTTTGCAGCATAGATACGCTGTCCGGGTGTTGTGGGTCCACCGGGGCTTAAGGCATAGAGTGGACGTGAGAAACAAACAAGGGACTACTCCTACGCGTTCCCTATGGTCGCCATTTTGGAGTGGGCATGGACCAAAAAATAGTGAAAGGACTAGAGTGCACGCTGGACTCAGGGGTGGTAAAGGTGCTGTGGCGTCCGTGATAGTGAATGTGCATTGTGGGTCGGCGACCAAAGGGAACGCGTAGGAGTAGTCCCTTGTTTGTTTCTCCCTTGTTTGAGTCTCGCTGGTATCCCGCCCCGATTCTCGCGGCTGTAATAGGTAAGCACAGGCCTAAGGGCGACCCAGGCACGCCCGGATGGAAGTTTCCTTTTTTCCCCTCGGCCCGCTTTCAAAACCTCCATCCCCCTTTTCTTCTCTTTTCAGCCCATCGGGTGTTGGATCAATATTCGGCCCTTATCAAAGGATTTAATTTACCCCCACGAGTGAAACCACTAGGCTCGCTCCACGCTGAGGTTAATTAACCTCGCCCCGAAACCAGGTAATCGCCGCGCTAAGCACCGACGAGGCACAGGCTCACAATAGGCACAGTCCGGACAGATAATGATACATCTTTCTCCTACTCTAGGTACCGGCATTCTCTCGGTATTCTGACCACCCCAATCTAGTGCCTGACCAGAATATAATAAATTGCCCGGCAGGTCAGTGCTATGTGTACATAAGTCACAAGATATGCATGAACACGGAGGTCTATCCTTTTGATGAAGACCACACACCCCGCCGTGCATGGAACGTACCCACTCGCCGGTCCACCCTTATGCCTATACAAAGTACCTTCTAGCTCACGGTTCACCACGCTCACTGCGCGGTCGCGATATAGCGGAATAACTTGAGGCACTGCTCGCAATGACAAGCACTCCACGTGCATGCTAGGCGTCCACCGGCCCGAAATTTCTGTAAATATCACTACCTGTTAAACACCTGAATTATTCTATCCACTAGCTCACATCTCCCTACGTTCACTATATAATTGCGCTATAATCATTCAATTCGATGTTCTGAACTCACGGGACGGCTCCTTGATTATGAGTACCACTCCCTAGACAAACAACACAAGCATGCACAGTGTAAGTAATCCTCGCCACGCAAACTGTTTGTATATGTTTGTATAATCTCTTACCTTGTAGGCGGATGCCTTATGTTTTCTACTCTTTTTTCTCCATGACTTCCACAGGCATTCTTAGAAACAGGCAAATGATTTAAATAGTCCTGATGATGATCCCGGTTCATTAGGAGCCAGGGGATCGAAACGTTGACGGTTGAACAGTATTGCGGAAAATTCAATTGTATGCCATTCTGTAAATACTGCATGTCGAAACTTGTTTGTATTGATCACTAATTTACAAGCGACATTTGGCTCCAAACTTCTTGCCTGAAAAACTTTTCTTACTCTTGTTTTGCTTCTACTACACTTTCTTCCTTGAAGGATAGCTACAGGACTGTGCCCTATCTAAAATGTTTATAACTGACCACCTCTAGGTCAACCAAACTCTTTTATCTCTAAATTAAACATTTCCTTACCCGGCTGGGTCTGGAAGCTTGATTATAGTACCAATTGTGGTCTGTAAAATCATTGTTTCTGTTTATTTCTTTTTTCCTTAGGACCTTTGTTGTCTTTAAAAATTGATTACCCATGGTCCAAAGGTACTTATTGGGTTCCCTTGTTTACATGAAAACCACCACTTTGAAGGGCCCCATTCACTTGTCCTGGAGGGCACAGGGTTCGACCGGGGACATGACCCACACTTGTTGGCCCGGCTCGAACTCGATGGACGAGGCGTTCTGGTCATACCAGCGTTTCATCTCCTCCTGACTGGCCTCCAGATTGGCCTCGGCAAGTTCCCGGAACTTCCTAGTCTGGTTGCGGAGGGTCAGGAGGTACCGGTAGACATCTGGTGGGGCATCTCGGACTGTAGTCTCCCAGCCTTCTTTGACCAGGCTGAGGGGACCTCGGACAGGGTGTCCGTATAATAGTTCAAATTGGCTGAACCCCAGGGACTTCTGAGGTACCTCCCGATAGGCAAACAGGAGGCATGGGAGTAGGACGTCCCATTTGCGGCGGAGGGGTTCTTCTATGCCCTTGATCATCCCCTTGAGTGTTCGGTTAAACCTATCCACAAGTCCATTCCCTTGGGGGTGATACGGGGTGGTGAACTTATATGTGACCCCGCATTGTTGCCACAGGGACCGCATATATTTTGATATAAAGTTTGTGCCCCGATCACTCACGACCTCTCGGGGGAATCCTACCCGGGAGAAGATTCCCATTAGTGCTCGGCCCACCACGGGGGCCGTTATGGTCCGGAGAGGGATGGCTTCTGGGTAGCGGGTGGCGTGGTCCACCAGGACGAGGATGAAGTGGTGTCCTTGTGAGGTGCGGGGGTCCAGGGGCCCCACGATATCGATCCCCACTCGCTCGAAGGGGGTGGTCACTACGGGAAAGGGTTGGAGCGGGGCCTTGACTTTTCCCCCGCTCTTCCCGCTAGCTTGACAAGTTGGACAGGTCCTGCAGTGGTTGCTCACATCGCTGCGCATCTTGGGCCAGAAAAAGTGGGTCACCAGGCGGCTGTAAGTTTTGTCCTGCCCCAGGTGCCCGGCGAGGGGTACGTCGTGTGCCAAGTTTAAGAGGAAGTCTCTGAATCGTAGGGGGACCACCAACACTCGGCTGGCCCCCAGCTCAGCAATTTTCTGTTCGCTGTATAGGAGGCCGTGGTCCCAGTAGACCCAGAGGGACCCCGATGTGTCCCCGGCGGCTTGGGCCACGGCTTGCTGCCGGGTCCCCTCGAGGGAGGGACAGGTCTTTTGTTCCTGCCGGAATTGTTCTCTGGAGGGACCACCCTCCTGGCGCCATTGGCTTAGTTCAGGGATGTCGCTGAGCTCGGTGGGGTCTTCACGGTTGGGCCCTGGTGGCCCGGGCTCAAGGCCGGTTTCTTCATCGATGGCGGGTGGCGGAGGCGCGGGCCATACCTGTTCTTCAGTCGGAGCGGCCTCCGCCGGTGCCCGAGCTGCCATGGATCGGGTTGTCACACAAACCCACTCGGGTAGTCCCAGCATTCCCAGATGCTCTCTCCGCTCGACTTGGGCCCAGGGAGAACTCTCGAGATCGTTTCCGAGGAGGCAGTCCACGGGGGCGTCGTCCCGGACGGTTACCTTTAGCAGGCCCGACACCCCTCCCCACTCGAAGGGGATGCGGGCCATCTGTCACCGGGTTTCGGAATTGTCAGCGTCCCGCACGGGGCACAATACATTCGGTAGGATCTGTTCGGGGGTCACCAGGTGGCAGCGGCCGGCTGTCACACTGGCTCCAGTGTCACGGAGTGCTTCGGTCCGTCGGCCATTAATGTTGACCCACTGACGGTACTTTTGGGTGTTGCTCGGGAGTGGAGCCCGGGGAATCATGTCTCTCTCGCCCAGACAGGCTAGGGCCATGGCGGCTGGCTCCCACTCGGTCTGGTCCTCGTTGTAGGCCTCTTCTTCTTCCTCGCCTCATTCCCCCAGGGCTGCGGCAGCGATCTGGCGGGTCGGAGGCCCGGCAACGCCGGTGCGCTGGTTCATTGGGCACTGGGGGCCACTGGCGTAGTGACCTGGCCGCTGGCATCTGTGGCAGGTAACGTTCGGGCGGGGCCCTGGTCGTGCTGAGGGGGGCCCTCTCCGGGTCAGGGACGGTGAAGTGTTGTTCTGGGGCGACCCCCGGGGTGGACTCCGGGGCGGCGCCGGCGGGAAGTCTCTGCTCCGGTTCTGGCCTCCTCCGCCGCCTCGCTGGCGGGGGTGCCCTTGCGTGTTCCGTCCGGATTCTCCTATCGGGGTCCGGGGGACCCGGGTGCTCACCCATCGATCGGCCTCGACGGCGAGTTTCCGTGGCTCGGTCAGCTTGCTGTCGAGTAGATGCTGTCTGAGCTCGACAAAGCAGTTGTTGGAGAGGTGCTCCCATACGATGAGGTCGAACAGCTGCTCGTAGGTGGTTACTTTGCTGCCCTTTATCCACCCTTCTAGCGCTCTGCTATAAAAGTTCACGTACTCCACCCAGGTGGTACCGGGGATCTTTTTACAGTCTCAGAATCTTTGTCGGTACATCTCAGGGGTGAGTCCATACCTGGTGAGCAGAGCGTCCTTCATGTGATCATAGGAGGACATCACATCGTCGGCCAGGTCCAGCAGAGTGTCTCTTCCTTCGCTGACGAATCTCCCCCATAGGCCGGCACCCCAATCTTTTCGGGGTATGCGGTGCGCGGCCATGGCGACTTCGTAGGCCTTAAACCACTGCTGGATGTCGTAATTTTTGTAGTACTCTTTGACGACATCCTTGGGAATATGGACCTTCGTGTCGGCAGGAGGCGGGGGGTTTCGGAGCACCGCGGCACCAGCTTCTTCGCTCTTGGCCTTGATCTCCAGCTCTTTGAGGTCACGCTCGTGCTCGTACGTAAGTTTCTTTTCTTCTAGTTCGCTCTGTCTCTGTCTTTCCTCCAGGTCTCCTTGCAGCCGTAGTTGCTCAAGGGCGATTTTCTTTTCCGCTAGCTGGAGTTCTCCGTCTAGCCGGAGTCGGGCGAGCTCCAACTCGTGGAGCCGGCTTCTCTCTCGTTCTCGGGCCTCTTCGTGGGAGAGGCCCGGATCTTTGTCGGGGTTTCGTTCTGCTACGGGGCTGCTGAGGTCCCCGGGTTCACGTCTGGCACCGGTTCACCTCCGGTCGGGGGTGGTGTCTCTCGGGCCTCCACCCAGGTTTGCAGCGCTTCTTTAAAATCTTCTTTTGTACTTAGTCCGGTGGTAGCGATACCTAAGTTTCTGCAGAACTGTTTGAGTTCTTTATGGGTGTACTCCTCCAATAGTTCCTTCTGGAACTCTGCAGTCGTTCCGGCTTCTTTATCGCTCATGGTTGCTGTGGTCTCTGTTAGTAGTGGGCGAGTTGCTCGCTGTACGATATGCGTCGGCTCGGATCCCGTCGCCTGCCACTAATGTTAGAAAGGCGATCCCAGGGGAGGCAGAAGATGTCTGACTGCCGCCCCGGAACCCACCTTTCCGTATGGAATTGGCCGAGCGCCGTCGAGAGGCCTCCTTGGCGAGGCTCCTCTCCTATGATCGTAACAGCCGAACAACCACACTACCACAGAGAGACACCACACAAGAGTAGGTTTAAGAGTATTTATATAAAAGAATAAAGGCAAGGTTCCGCAGCAATATGTACAGGGGGATCGAGGGATCCCAACAGTGTCTCAATGTCCGGGGAAGGGGGTAGCGGGACAGTCTTGGTACCAGCTGGTACTAGGAAACCCTGCGCACAGCTCTCAATCCTCGAGCTGGGGGGTGCCGGGAGCCGCGACAGCGTCAGCAGGGCTCGGTGGATGGTTCAGCGTGGTCAGGCCGCGACAGCGTCAGCAGGGCCTCCGAAGATGGTTCAGCTTGGTAGAGCCGCGACAGCGTCAGCAGGGCTCGGCAGATGGTTCAGCGTGGTCAGGTCGCGACAGCGTCAGCAGGGCCTCCGAAGATGGTTCAGCTTGGTAGAGCCGCGACAGCATCAGCAGGGCTCGGCGGATGGTTCAGCGTGGTCAGGCCACGACAGCGTCAGCAGGGCCTCCGAAGATGGTTCAGCTTGGTAGATCCGCGACAGCGTCAGCAGGGCTCAGAGGTTCCAGGTCCCAGAGTTCTTAGCAGGGTCAGCCGCGACGAGGTCAGCAGGGCTTCGATCCCAGATACAACTGATCTCCTGATCCAGGGCTGGCCCAGATATAGGACTGGAGTCCTTTGATGTCCGGACCCTCGCGCCTGGGGGTCAGAGGGGCCGGGATGAAGGTGTCCAGACACCCAGCAGGGGGGTGGAGCCAGCGCCCAGGGAAGCCGGAGGGCTATCGATACCAGGCGTCCGGGGACGGCTGGAGGGCCATCGAAACTCTTCTCCTCCGAGATCCGTCAAGTGGCCACTTTACCACCTGGGTTGATCTTGGTGCCACGATGTCGGGGCTTCGCTGGGGCCGCAGCCGGGGTCAGGCCGAGGCCATGTGCTCGGGACGTGATGGGCCCAAGATGGAGTCGGGCCTGAAATGGTGGCCCGACTCCGATGGTAGTCGGACCTGCAGAGTTGGGGCGAGCAAGGTTCGCCGGTTTCCAGTGGGGAGAGCCGTGGGTTGCCAGGGGGGCAGCTCTCGTCGAGAGTTCATTGAGGGTGGTGTCCGGAGGGGCGACAGCGGGTCGGTGGAGGGCCGATGTCGTCCAGGGTCCGCCATGCGGGAGGGGTAGGACCACGCCACGAGGCCGGGACCAACACACGTCCCCTCCAGCTGAAGGCGGGGAGAGTCACCCATCTTCTTGGGGATTCTCCTCGTCGAGGCGGAAGAAGCGGGACAGGCCGTCAGCGTTGGCGTGGTCGTTGCCCGGGCGATGTTCCACAGTGAAGTCCATCCCTTGCAGGGAGATGGACCATCGCAGCAGCTTCGGGTTCTCGCCACGCATCTGCATCAGCCACCGCAGGGGCCGGTGGTCGGTCTGGACCCGGAAGTGGGTGCCGAAGAGGTAGGGCCGGAGTTTCTTTAGAGCCCACACGACGGCGAAGGCTTCTCTTTCTATGGTGCTCCATCGTTGTTCTCGAGCCAGCAGCCGCCGGCTGATGAAGGCCACAGGTTGGTCAACCCCCTCAGGGTTGACTTGCGACAGGACCGCCCCGATGCCGTGCTCCGAGGCGTCAGTTTGGACCACAAACTCTCGGCTGTAGTCGGGGGCCTGGAGCACGGGGGCGGTGCACATGGCCGTGTTTAGAGTCTCGAAGGCCGCTTGGCACTCGGGGGTCCAGTGCACCTTCTGTGGGAGTCTTTTGGAGTTTAGTTCCGTGAGGGGCCCCACAATGCTCCCGTAGTCCTTTATGAAGCGCCGGTAATATCCAGTGAGTCCCAGGAAGGCTCGGACGGCTGTCTGGGTGACCGGGGGCTCCCAGGCCACAATGGCGTCAATTTTGGGTTGGAGGGGAGCCACCTGGCCGCTCCCCACCTGGTGCCCCAGATAGGTCACGGACCCTTGGCCTATCTGGCACTTGCTTGCTTTCACTGTGAGTCCAGCCGTCAGGACCTCCCAGAGGTGTCTCAAGTGTTCATTCCAGTGGAGGCTGTACACCGCAATATCGTCCAGATATGCGGCACTGAACTCTTCTAGCCCCGCCCGCACTCTGTTCACTAGTCTCTGGAAGGTAGCGGGGGCGTTTTTCATGCCGAAGGGCATCACCTTAAATTGGAAGTGGCCATCAGGGGTCGAGAAGGCAGATCGTTCTTGGGCACCAGGGGTGAGGCCGATCTGGCAATATCCGGCCGTGAGGTCGAAGGTGCTGAGGTACCTGGCGGCCCCCAGGCGATCGATCAGTTCATCGGCCCGGGGGATGGGATGGGCGTCGGTCCTGGTGACGGCGTTCAGCCCCCGGTAGTCGACACAAAACCGGAGCTCTGGAGGGGTGCCGGGGGCGGCGGCTTTAGGGACTAGGACAACTGGACTGGCCCAGGGACTGTCTGAAGGCTCGACCACTCCCAGGGCTAACATCTTGGCTACTTCCGACTGGATGCAGGCCCGGACTCGGTCGGGCACTCGGTAGGCCCTGTGTCGTACGGGCGGCTGTCCCCGGTGTCGACATCGTGGACACACCACTGTGTGACCCCAGGAGTGAGCGAAAACAGGTCCGCAAACTGCCCCAACAGCTCTTGGCAGTCCTGGCGCTGTTCGGGGGTCAGGGCGGTGGAGAGGGGAACTCCCTCGACGGAGCCGTCTTTCTCAGAGTACTTCAAGAGGTCAGGCAGGGGCTCAGAGTCGTCTTCGGCCCCATCATCCGTAGCTAGCAGCAGGCTCAGCTCCGTGCGGGCAAAGTGAGGCTTGAGCCGGTTGGCGTGCAGGACCCGGAGGGGGTTCCTGGGGGTCTCCATGTCCACCAGATAGGTGACGGGGCTCTTGCGCTCCACCACTTTGAAGGGCCCCATTCACTTGTCCTGGAGGGCACAGGGTTCGACCGGGGACATGACCCAGACTTGTTGGCCCGGCTCGAACTCGATGGACGAGGCGTTCTGGTCATACCAGCGTTTCATCTCCTCCTGACTGGCCTCCAGATTGGCCTCGGCAAGTTCCCGGAACTTCCTAGTCTGGTTGCGGAGGGTCAGGAGGTACCGGTAGACATCTGGTGGGGCATCTCGGACTGTAGTCTCCCAGCCTTCTTTGACCAGGCTGAGGGGACCTCGGACAGGGTGTCCGTATAATAGTTCAAATGGGCTGGACCCCAGGGACTTCTGAGGTACCTCCCGATAGGCAAACAGGAGGCATGGGAGTAGGACGTCCCATTTGCGGCGGAGGGGTTCTTCTAGGCCCTTGATCATCCCCTTGAGTGTTCGGTTAAACCTATCCACAAGTCCATTCCCTTGGGGGTGATACGGGGTGGTGAACTTATATGTGACCCCGCATTGTTGCCACAGGGACCGCATATATTTTGATATAAAGTTTGTGCCCCGATCACTCACGACCTCTCGGGGGAATCCTACCCGGGAGAAGATTCCCATTAGTGCTCGGCCCACCACGGGGGCCGTTATGGTCCGGAGAGGGATGGCTTCTGGGTAGCGGGTGGCGTGGTCTACCAGGACGAGGATGAAGCGGTGCCCTTGTGAGGTGCGGGGGTCCAGGGGCCCCACGATATCGATCCCCACTCGCTCGAAGGGGGTGGTCACTACGGGAAAGGGTTGGAGCGGGGCCTTGGCTTTTCCCCCGCTCTTCCCGCTAGCTTGACAAGTTGGATAGGTCCTGCAGTGGTTGCTCACATCGCTGCGCATCTTGGGCCAGAAAAAGTGGGTCACCAGGCGGCTGTAAGTTTTGTCCTGCCCCAGGTGCCCGGCGAGGGGTACGTCGGGTGCCAAGTTTAAGAGGAAGTCTCTGAATCGTAGGGGGACCACCAACACTCGGCTGGCCCCCAGCTCAGCAATTTTCTGTTCGCTGTATAGGAGGTCGTGGTCCCAGTAGACCCAGTGGGACCCCGATGTGTCCCCGGCGGCTTGGGCCGCGGCTTGCTGCCGGGTCCCCTCGAGGGAGGGACAGGTCTTTTGTTCCTGCCGGAATTGTTCTCTGGAGGGACCACCCTCCTGGCGCCATTGGCTTAGTTCAGGGATGTCGCTGAGCTCGGTGGGGTCTTCACGGTTGGGCCCTGGTGGCCCGGGCTCAAGGCCGGTTTCTTCATCGATGGCGGGTGGCGGAGGCGCGGGCCATACCTGTTCTTCAGTCGGAGCGGCCTCCGCCGGTGCCGGCGCCCGAGCTGCCATGGATCAGGTTGTCACACAAACCCACTCGGGTAGTCCCAGCATTCCCAGATGCTCTCTCCGCTCGACTTGGGCCCAGGGAGAACTCTCGAGATCGTTTCCGAGGAGGCAGTCCACGGGGGCGCAGTCCCGGACGGTTACTTTTAGCAGGCCCGACACCCCTCCCCACTCGAAGGGGATGCGGGCCATCTGGCACCGGGTTTCGGAATTGTCAGTGGCCCGCACGGGGCACAATACATTCGGTAGGATCTGTTCGGGGGTCACCAGGTGGCAGCGGCCGGCTGTCACACTGGCTCCAGTGTCACGGAGTGCTTCGGTCCGTCGGCCATTAATGTTGACCCACTGACGGTACTTTTGGGTGTTGCTCGGGAGTGGAGCCCGGGGAATCATGTCTCTCTCGCCCAGACAGGCTAGGGCCATGGCGGCTGGCTCCCACTCGGTCTGGTCCTCGTTGTAGGCCTCTTCTTCTTCCTCGCCTCATTCCCCCAGGGCTGCGGCAGCGATCTGGCGGGTCGGAGGCCCGGCAACGCCGGTGCGCTGGTTCATTGGGCACTGGGGGTCACTGGCGTAGTGACCTGGCCGCTGGCATCTGTGGCAGGTAACGTTCGGGCGGGGCCCTGGTCATGCTGAGGGGGGCCCTCTCCGGGTCAGGGACGGTGAAGTGTTGTTCTGGGGCGACCCCTGGGGTGGACTCCGGGGCGGCGCCGGCGGGAAGTCTCGGCTCCGGTTCTGGCCTCCTCCGCCGCCTCGCTGGCGGGGGTGCCCTTGCGTGTTCCGTCCGGATTCTCCTATCGGGGTCCGGGGGACCCGGGTGCTCACCCATCAATCGGCCTCGACGGCAAGTTTCCGTGGCTCGGTCAGTTTGCTGTCGAGTAGATGCTGTCGGAGCTAGACAAAGCAGTTGTTGGAGAGGTGCTCCCATACGATGAGGTCGAACAGCTGCTCGTAGGTGGTTACTTTGCTGCCCTTTATCCACCCTTCTAGCGCTCTGCTATAAAAGTTCACGTACTCCACCCAGGTGGTACCGGGGATCTTTTTACAGTCTCGGAATCTTTGTCGGTACATCTCAGGGGTGAGTCCATACCGGGTGAGCAGAGCGTCCTTCATGTGATCATAGGAGGACATCACATCGTCGGCCAGGTCCAGCAGAGTGTCTCTTCCTTCGCTGACGAATCTCCCCCATAGGCCGGCACCCCAATCTTTTCGGGGTATGCGGTGCGCGGCCATGGCGACTTCGTAGGCCTTAAACCACTGCTGGATGTCGTAATTTTTGTAGTACTCTTTGACGACATCCTTGGGAATGTGGACCTTCGTGTCGGCAGGAGGCGGGGGGTTTCGGAGCACCGCGGCGCCAGCTTCTTCGCTCTTGGCCTTGATCTCCAGCTCTTTGAGGTCACGCTCGTGCTCGAACGTAAGTTTCTTTTCTTCTAGTTCGCTCTGTCTCTGTCTTTCCTCCAGGTCTCCTTGCAGCCGTAGTTGCTCAAGGGCGATTTTCTTTTCCGCTAGCTGGAGTTCTCCGTCTAGCCGGAGTCGGGCGAGCTCCAACTCGTGGAGCCGGCTTCTCTCTCGTTCTAGGGCCTCTTCGTGGGAGAGGCCCGGATCTTTGTCGGGGTTTCATTCTGCTACGGGGGCTGCTGAGGTCCCTGGGTTCACGTCTGGGACCGGTTCACCTCCGGTCAGGGGTGGTGTCTCTCGGGCCTCCACCCAGGTTTGCAGCGCTTCTTTAAAATCTTCTTTTGTACTTAGTCCGGTGGTAGCGATACCTAAGTTTCTGCAGAACTGTTTGAGTTCTTTATGGGTGTACTCCTCCAATAGTTCCTTCTGGAACTCTGCAGCCGTTCCGGCTTCTTTATCGCTCATGGTTGCTGTGGTCTCTGTTAGTAGTGGGCGAGTTGCTCGCTGTACGATATGCGTCGGCTCGGATCCCGTCGCCTGCCACCAATGTTAGAAAGGCGATCCCAGGGGAGGCAGAAAATGTCTGACTGCCGCCCCGGAACCCACCTTTCCGTATGGAATTGGCCGAGCGCCGTCGAGAGGCCTCCTTGGTGAGGCTCCTCTCCTATGATCGTAACAGCCGAACAACCACACTACCACAGAGAGACACCACACAAGAGTAGGTTTAAGAGTCTTTATATAAAAGAATAAAGGCAAGGTTCCGCAGCAATATGTACAGGGGGATCGAGGGATCCCAACAGTGTCTCAATGTCTGGGGAAGGGGGTAGCGGGACAGTCTTGGTACCAGCTGGTACTAGGAAACCCTGCGCACAGCTCTCAATCCTCGAGCTGGGGGGTGCCGGGAGCCGCGACAGCGTCAGCAGGGCGCGGCGGATGGTTCAGCGTGGTCAGGCCGTGACAGCGTCAGCAGGGCCTCCGAAGATGGTTCAGCTTGGTAGAGCCGCGACAGCGTCAGCAGGGCTCGGCGGATGGTTCAGCGTGGTCAGGCCGCGACAGCGTCAGCAGGGCCTCCGAAGATGGTTCAGCTTGGTAGAGCCGCGACAGCGTCAGCAGGGCTCGGCGGATGGTTCAGCGTGGTCAGGCCGCGACAGCGTCAGCAGGGCCTCCGAAGATGGTTCAGCTTGGTAGAGCCGCGACAGCGTCAGCAGGGCTCAGAGGTTCCAGGTCCCAGAGTTCTTAGCAGGGTCAGCCGCGACGAGGTCAGCAGGGCTTCGATCCCAGATACAACTGATCTCCTGATCCAGGGCTGGCCCAGATTTGGACTGGAGTCCTTTGATGTCCGGACCCTCGCGCCTGGGGGTCAGAGGGGCTGGGATGAAGGTGTCCAGACACCCAGCAGGGGGGTGGAGCCAGCGCCCAGGGAAGCCGGAGGGCGATCGATACCAGGCGTCCGGGGACGGCTGGAGGGCCATCGAAACTCTTCTCCTCCGGAATCCGTCAAGTGGCCACTTTACCTCCTGGGTTGATCTTGGTGCCACGATGTCGGGGCTTCGCTGGGGCCGCGGCCGGGGTCGGGCCGAGGCCACGTGCTCGGGACGTGATGGGCCCAAGATGGAGTCGGGCCTGAAATGGTGGCCCGGCGTGGTAGTCGGACCTGCAGAGTTGGGGCGAGCAAGGTTTGCCGGTTTCCAGGGGGGAGAGCCGTGGGTTGCCAGGGGGGCAGCTCTCGTCGAGAGTTCGTTGAGGGTGGTGTCCGGAGGGGCGACAGCGGGTCGGTGGAGGGCCGATGTCATCCAGGGTCCACCATGCGGGAGGGGTAGGACCACGCCACGAGGCCGGGTCCAACATCAACCTCAATCAAGCACTAATATGCACCCTGACAACCCCATTTTTTCAGTTATACTGGGCTGCCTGAGGCTCAGCATGCTCAATACAGGCCAAATTTCCAACAACTCCCTTTTGGTCATGCAATCTAAAGGATGCCAAGGTACTTGATAGAAACCCGAGCACTCATAACCCTACAAGGGGTATAAAATGCATTAACAATCACCATTCGGACCAATCAATCAATCAATCATGACATTTGTATAGCGCGCTACTCACCCGGAAGGGTCTCAAGGCAGTGGGGGGGGGGGGAGAACGTTACGGTGCGAACAGCCAGGTCTGGAGTTGCTTCCTGAAGAAAAGATGGTCCTGGGTCAGACGAAGGTGGATGGCGAGGGAGTTCCAGGTTTTGGCTGCCAGGTAGGAGAAGGATCTTTCTCCGGCGGTGGCTCTGCGGATGCGTGGTACGGTGGCGAGGGCGAGGCTGGTTGATCGTAGCTGGCGGGTGGGCGTGTAGAAGGTCAGGCAGTCGTTGAGGTACTTGGGGCCCAGGTCGTGGAGAGCCTTGTGTGCATTGGTTGAGGAGCCTGAACGTGATCCTCTTGTTAACGGGGAGCCAGTGCAGGTCTCTCAGGTGGCCGGAGATGTGGCTGTGTCGGGGGATGTCCAGGATGAGTCGTGCGGAGGCATTCTGGATGCGTTGGAGTCTTTTCTGTAGTTTGGCTGTGGTTCCGGCGTAGAGGGTGTTCCCGTAGTCCAGTCGGCTGGTGACGAGTGCCTGGGTGACCGTCTTCCTTGTCTCGGTGGGGATCCAGTGGAAGATCTTGCGGAGCATGCGCCGGGTACTGAAGCACGATGAGGAGACGGCGTTGACTTGTCTGGTCATCGAGAGGGAGGAGTCCAGGATGAAGCCCAGGTTGCGTGCGTGGTCCGTTGGCTTGGGAGTGGAGCCCAGGGCAGGGGGCCACCAGGAATCGTCCCAGGCGGAGGGCGATGATCCCAGGATGAGGACTTCCGTTTTGTCTGAGTTCAGTTTCAGGCAGCTGTTCTTCATCCATTCGGCGACGTCTTTCATCCCTTCGTGTAGGCCGTTCTGGCGGTGGTGGGGTCGTTGGTGAGGGAGAGGATCAGCTGCGTGTCGTCGGCGTAGGAGATGATGTTGAGGTTGTGTTGGCGTGCGATGGTTGCGAGAGGGCTCATGTAGACGTTGAAGAGGGTTGGGCTGAGTGATGATCCTTGTGGTACGCCGCAGATGACTTCGGTGGCCTCAGATCTGAACGGGGGAGGCGGACTCTCTGGGTTCTTCCGGTGAGGAACGAGATGATCCACTTCAGTGCCTTTTCTCGGATTCTGATGTTGCTGAGGCGCTATACTAGGGTGCGGTGGCAGACAGTATTGAACGCTGCGGAGAGGTCCAGGAGGATGAGGGCCGCTGTTTCCCCGTTGTCGAGCAGGGATCTGATATTGTCAGTGGCTGCGATGAGGGCGGTCTCGGTGCTGTGGTCGGCTCGGAAACCGGACTGCGAGGGGTCGAGGGATCCATTCGTCTCGAGGAAGGCGGCGAGCTGTCTGTTGACGGTCTTCTCGATGACTTTGGCAGGAAAAGGGAGTAGCGAGATGGGGGGGAAGTTCTTGAGGTCGGTGGGGTCCGCTGTTGGTTTTTTCAGGAGGGCGCTGAGCTCTGCGTGCTTCCAGCTCTCCGGGAAGGTGGCAGTGTGGAAGGAGGTGTTGATGATGTCCCGTAGATGGGGTGCGATGATGGAGTCGGCCTTGTTGAAGACGTGGTGGGGGCACATGTCGGTAGGTGATCCGGAGTGGATGGTGTTCATCATGCGGGTGGTGTCTTCGGTGCTGACTGGGGTCCAGTTGCAGAGGGTGGTGGTGGGGGTGTTGGTTTGATGGTTGGTTGCGTGGTTGGTGCGCCAAAGCTGTTGTGTATGTCGGCGATCTTGCGGTGGAAGAACGAGGCGAGTGAGTTGCAGAGGTCTTGCGAAGGAGTGATGTTGTTTCCGGCGCTGGGGTTGGAGAGCTCTTTGACGATGCTGAAGAGTTCCTTGCTGTCGTGGGCGTTGTTGTCCAGTCATTCTTTGAATGCTGTCTTCTTGGTGGTGCGGATCAGCTGGTGGTGCCTGCGGGGTGGCGTGCTTGAGGGCGGTCATGTAGTGTGTGTTCTGGGCGTGGCGCCAGGCTTTCTCGAGGGCGCGGCAATTCTTCTTGGAGTCCTTCAGTTCGTCGGTGAACCAGGGGGTTTTCTTGCTGCCGGGTCTGTTCGGAGGGTTCTTTAGTGGTGCGAGGTCGTCGGCGCAGGCGGTCAGCCATTGTGTGAGGTTGCTGGCTGCTTCGTCGGGTCTGTTGTGCTGAAGGGCGGGTTCTGGCTGAGGGAGGTGGTGAGCTGCTCGGCGGTGATCTTGCTCCAGCTTCGTCGAGGCACCTGTTGTGGGTGGTGGAGGGTCGTGTTTCAGCTGAAGCTGAAGTGGACGCAGCTGTGATCTGTCCAGTGTAGTCCGGTGGAGTGGCTGAAGGAGCTGTGCTTGCTGGCAGAGAAGACGGGGTCAAGTGTGTGGCCGGCGTAGTGGGTGGGGGTGTTCACCAGTTGCTGGAGTCCGAGGTTGGCGAGGTTGTCCAGCAGGCCGGTGGTGTTCCTGTCGTTGTTGTTCTCCAGGTGGAAGTTGAGGTCCCCTAGGAGGATGTAGTCCGTGGAGGAGAGGGTGTGCCGGTTGATGAAGTCTGCAATGTCTTCGCTGAATTGTGTGCGTGGTCCAGGGGGTCTGTATATGAGGGTGCCTCTTAGGGTCGTCTTGGGGTCGGTGTGTATCTGGAAGCGGAGGTGTTCGGCGGCGGTGAAGTTGTCGTTGTAGTTAGTCGAGATGCGGATGGTGTTTCTGTGGACGATGGCGATGCCTCCTCCGGTCTGGTTGACGCGGTCTCTCCGGATGATCTTGTATCCGTCCGGGATGGCGATGGCGATGTCGGGTGCTGAGGAGGCGTTCATCCAGGTTTCTGTAAGGAAGGCGACATCTGGTGATGTTGTGTCGAGCATGTTCCAGAGTTGTTCCACGGCGTGTCTGTGGACGGAGCGGGTGTTGAGCAGGATGCACTTGAGGTGGTTGCTGATGGTGCTCGGCCTGTTGGGTGCGGTGCCGGTCCGGTGGCAGGTGAACTTGCAGGCTTGGCAAATGAAGGGTCCGTGGGTGCGTTTCGGGGTGGCTCGGTAGCAGGCGGGGTTCCGTCCGGTGTTGAGTGCGATGAGGGTGGCGTCGTCGTAGGTTCGTCGTGAGATCTGGCAACGTCGGGGGCCAGGGGTTCTGGCGCTGGGCACGGTCCAGGCGCGGACGGGCGTAGACGGGCTTGCCTTTGCGGCACCATCGGTGCACAATCGGCGTGCCCACTGCGCGTGAACGCTGTGCGTATGCCGTGCGGCCTCCATATGAGGGGCTGAGGGAGGGAGGAGCAGCTGGGAGGCGGGAGCGGGGTGGCGAATGGGAACGGCGGGGGGGGCCGGGGGCGCAGGGAGCAGCGGCGGGAAGTCGAGGGCGAGGCGGGAAGCGGGAGGGCACCGGAGGGAAGGGGGAATGAAGGAGACTAAAAAATCTCTGCTGGTTTCGGTTTCTGCTGCCTCTTTTCCCTTGACAGTGTGTTGAGGACTTAGGAGCCATCTCTTTGGGTTTGTCTATCGCTTGTTTCACAACTTTGTTTTTTTCCATATGGATTTTTCCATTGAATGCCTTCCTAAATCATTGGTCCTTCTCTGCTCCTTTGCCGTTCTGGTGGTTTGATGTTGAGATGTTGCTTTGGTCTTTTCCCACCTTTGCCCTCTATTTGAATTTTGCCTCTGCCCTTGGATCAGCTATCCTTGGGACTCTGCTGTTTTTATTGATGGTTCAGAAGATCCTGAATTGCCTTCCTTTTCCAGTGTCTTACTCCGAAGTTATGGTTGGTTCTCTTTTCTGAGCATTGATGGGTCAGGCTTGGGTCAAACTGTTCTTTACAAAAGGAGCTAGGAGGGACAAAGATTGGGCCACCCTCCACCAACATTCATTAAATCAGGAGTAATCCTCAAACAAAAAAGGAGTTGTCAAAGACAAAACTGTTACATTAATTAACTCTATAGTCAAGTTCTCATCAATATCTAGATGAACTCTGTACTATTATCTAGTTTTCAAATTTTAGAGCATGCTTTTGCAGGTAGAGAACACAGGGCAGTTTTCAAAATAGTAAGAGGAGAGAGGGAAGCCGGAGGGCGATCGATACCAGGCGTCCGGGGACGGCTGGAGGGCCATCGAAACTCTTCTCCTCCGGAATCCGTCAAGTGGCCACTTTACCTCCTGGGTTGATCTTGGTGCCACGATGTCGGGGCTTCGCTGGGGCCGCGGCCGGGGTCGGGCCGAGGCCACGTGCTCGGGACGTGATGGGCCCAAGATGGAGTCGGGCCTGAAATGGTGGCCCGGCGTGGTAGTCGGACCTGCAGAGTTGGGGCGAGCAAGGTTTGCCGGTTTCCAGGGGGGAGAGCCGTGGGTTGCCAGGGGGGCAGCTCTCGTCGAGAGTTCGTTGAGGGTGGTGTCCGGAGGGGCGACAGCGGGTCGGTGGAGGGCCGATGTCATCCAGGGTCCACCATGCGGGAGGGGTAGGACCACGCCACGAGGCCGGGTCCAACATCAACCTCAATCAAGCACTAATATGCACCCTGACAACCCCATTTTTTCAGTTATACTGGGCTGCCTGAGGCTCAGCATGCTCAATACAGGCCAAATTTCCAACAACTCCCTTTTGGTCATGCAATCTAAAGGATGCCAAGGTACTTGATAGAAACCCGAGCACTCATAACCCTACAAGGGGTATAAAATGCATTAACAATCACCATTCGGACCAATCAATCAATCAATCATGACATTTGTATAGCGCGCTACTCACCCGGAAGGGTCTCAAGGCAGTGGGGGGGGGGGAGAACGTTACGGTGCGAACAGCCAGGTCTGGAGTTGCTTCCTGAAGAAAAGATGGTCCTGGGTCAGACGAAGGTGGATGGCGAGGGAGTTCCAGGTTTTGGCTGCCAGGTAGGAGAAGGATCTTTCTCCGGCGGTGGCTCTGCGGATGCGTGGTACGGTGGCGAGGGCGAGGCTGGTTGATCGTAGCTGGCGGGTGGGCGTGTAGAAGGTCAGGCAGTCGTTGAGGTACTTGGGGCCCAGGTCGTGGAGAGCCTTGTGTGCATTGGTTGAGGAGCCTGAACGTGATCCTCTTGTTAACGGGGAGCCAGTGCAGGTCTCTCAGGTGGCCGGAGATGTGGCTGTGTCGGGGGATGTCCAGGATGAGTCGTGCGGAGGCATTCTGGATGCGTTGGAGTCTTTTCTGTAGTTTGGCTGTGGTTCCGGCGTAGAGGGTGTTCCCGTAGTCCAGTCGGCTGGTGACGAGTGCCTGGGTGACCGTCTTCCTTGTCTCGGTGGGGATCCAGTGGAAGATCTTGCGGAGCATGCGCCGGGTACTGAAGCACGATGAGGAGACGGCGTTGACTTGTCTGGTCATCGAGAGGGAGGAGTCCAGGATGAAGCCCAGGTTGCGTGCGTGGTCCGTTGGCTTGGGAGTGGAGCCCAGGGCAGGGGGCCACCAGGAATCGTCCCAGGCGGAGGGCGATGATCCCAGGATGAGGACTTCCGTTTTGTCTGAGTTCAGTTTCAGGCAGCTGTTCTTCATCCATTCGGCGACGTCTTTCATCCCTTCGTGTAGGCCGTTCTGGCGGTGGTGGGGTCGTTGGTGAGGGAGAGGATCAGCTGCGTGTCGTCGGCGTAGGAGATGATGTTGAGGTTGTGTTGGCGTGCGATGGTTGCGAGAGGGCTCATGTAGACGTTGAAGAGGGTTGGGCTGAGTGATGATCCTTGTGGTACGCCGCAGATGACTTCGGTGGCCTCAGATCTGAACGGGGGAGGCGGACTCTCTGGGTTCTTCCGGTGAGGAACGAGATGATCCACTTCAGTGCCTTTTCTCGGATTCTGATGTTGCTGAGGCGCTATACTAGGGTGCGGTGGCAGACAGTATTGAACGCTGCGGAGAGGTCCAGGAGGATGAGGGCCGCTGTTTCCCCGTTGTCGAGCAGGGATCTGATATTGTCAGTGGCTGCGATGAGGGCGGTCTCGGTGCTGTGGTCGGCTCGGAAACCAGACTGCGAGGGGTCGAGGGATCCATTCGTCTCGAGGAAGGCGGCGAGCTGTCTGTTGACGGTCTTCTCGATGACTTTGGCAGGAAAAGGGAGTAGCGAGATGGGGGGAAGTTCTTGAGGTCAGTGGGGTCCGCTGTTGGTTTTTTCAGGAGGGCGCTGAGCTCTGCGTGCTTCCAGCTCTCCGGGAAGGTGGCAGTGTGGAAGGAGGTGTTGATGATGTCCCGTAGATGGGGTGCGATGATGGAGTCGGCCTTGTTGAAGACGTGGTGGGGGCACATGTCGGTAGGTGATCCGGAGTGGATGGTGTTCATCGTGCGGGTGGTGTCTTCGGTGCTGACTGGGGTCCAGTTGCAGAGGGTGGTGGTGGGGGTGTTGGTTTGATGGTTGGTTGCGTGGTTGGTGCGCCAAAGCTGTTGTGTATGTCGGTGATCTTGCGGTGGAAGAACGAGGCGAGTGAGTTGCAGAGGTCTTGCGAAGGAGTGATGTTGTTTCCGGCGCTGGGGTTGGAGAGCTCTTTGACGATGCTGAAGAGTTCCTTGCTGTCGTGGGCGTTGTTGTCCAGTCATTCTTTGAATGCTGTCTTCTTGGTGGTGCGGATCAGCTGGTGGTGCCTGCGGGGTGGCGTGCTTGAGGGCGGTCATGTAGTGTGTGTTCTGGGCGTGGCGCCAGGCTTTCTCGAGGGCGCGGCAATTCTTCTTGGAGTCCTTCAGTTCGTCGGTGAACCAGGGGGTTTTCTTGCTGCCGGGTCTGTTCGGAGGGTTCTTTAGTGGTGCGAGGTCGTCGGCGCAGGCGGTCAGCCATTGTGTGAGGTTGCTGGCTGCTTCGTCGGGTCTGTTGTGCTGAAGGGCGGGTTCTGGCTGAGGGAGGTGGTGAGCTGCTCGGCGGTGATCTTGCTCCAGCTTCGTCGAGGCACCTGTTGTGGGTGGTGGAGGGTCGTGTTTCAGCTGAAGCTGAAGTGGACGCAGCTGTGATCTGTCCAGTGTAGTCCGGTGGAGTGGCTGAAGGAGATGTGCTTGCTGGCAGAGAAGACGGGGTCAAGTGTGTGGCCGGCGTAGTGGGTGGGGGTGTTCACCAGTTGCTGGAGTCCGAGGTTGGCGAGGTTGTCCAGCAGGCCGGTGGTGTTCCTGTCGTTGTTGTTCTCCAGGTGGAAGTTGAGGTCCCCTAGGAGGATGTAGTCCGTGGAGGAGAGGGTGTGCCGGCTGATGAAGTCTGCAATGTCTTCGCTGAATTGTGTGCGTGGTCCAGGGGGTCTGTATATGAGGGTGCCTCTTAGGGTCGTCTTGGGGTCGGTGTGTATCTGGAAGCGGAGGTGTTCGGCGGCGGTGAAGTTGTCGTTGTAGTTAGTCGAGATGCGGATGGTGTTTCTGTGGACGATGGCGATGCCTCCTCCGGTCTGGTTGACGCGGTCTCTCCGGATGATCTTGTATCCGTCCGGGATGGCGATGGCAATGTCGGGTGCTGAGGAGGCGTTCATCCAGGTTTCTGTAAGGAAGGCGACATCTGGTGATGTTGTGTCGAGCATGTTCCAGAGTTGTTCCACGGCGTGTCTGTGGACGGAGCGGGTGTTGAGCAGGATGCACTTGAGGTGGTTGCTGATGGTGCTCGGCCTGTTGGGTGCGGTGCCGGTCCGGTGGCAGGTGAACTTGCAGGCTTGGCAAATGAAGGGTCCGTGGGTGCGTTTCGGGGTGGCTCGGTAGCAGGCGGGGTTCCGTCCGGTGTTGAGTGCGATGAGGGTGGCGTCGTCGTAGGTTCGTCGTGAGATCTGGCAACGTCGGGGGCCAGGGGTTCTGGCGCTGGGCACGGTCCAGGCGCGGACGGGCGTAGACGGGCTTGCCTTTGCGGCACCATCGGTGCACAATCGGCGTGCCCACTGCGCGTGAACGCTGTGCGTATGCCGTGCGGCCTCCATATGAGGGGCTGAGGGAGGGAGGAGCAGCTGGGAGGCGGGAGCGGGGTGGCGAATGGGAACGGCGGGGGGGGCGGGGGCGCAGGGAGCAGCGGCGGGAAGTCGAGGGCGAGGCGGGAAGCGGGAGGGCACCGGAGGGAAGGGGGAATGAAGGAGACTAAAAAATCTCTGCTGGTTTCGGTTTCTGCTGCCTCTTTTCCCTTGACAGTGTGTTGAGGACTTAGGAGCCATCTCTTTGGGTTTGTCTATCGCTTGTTTCACAACTTTGTTTTTTTCCATATGGATTTTTCCATTGAATGCCTTCCTAAATCATTGGTCCTTCTCTGCTCCTTTGCCGTTCTGGTGGTTTGATGTTGAGATGTTGCTTTGGTCTTTTCCCACCTTTGCCCTCTATTTGAATTTTGCCTCTGCCCTTGGATCAGCTATCCTTGGGACTCTGCTGTTTTTATTGATGGTTCAGAAGATCCTGAATTGCCTTCCTTTTCCAGTGTCTTACTCCGAAGTTATGGTTGGTTCTCTTTTCTGAGCATTGATGGGTCAGGCTTGGGTCAAACTGTTCTTTACAAAAGGAGCTAGGAGGGACAAAGATTGGGCCACCCTCCACCAACATTCATTAAATCAGGAGTAATCCTCAAACAAAAAAGGAGTTGTCAAAGACAAAACTGTTACATTAATTAACTCTATAGTCAAGTTCTCATCAATATCTAGATGAACTCTGTACTATTATCTAGTTTTCAAATTTTAGAGCATGCTTTTGCAGGTAGAGAACACAGGGCAGTTTTCAAAATAGTAAGAGGAGAGAGCTCACAGGAGTGACAACAGGACCATAAACTCATTGTTTGTAATGTTCTGTGCTTGGACCACGTCCTTCCTCTCCGGCAGAACCCAGAGCGTCCGCCTCCCGCCCTTCCGATCTGAAGCCACCGACATCATCTGCGGCGTCCCCCAGTGCTCATCCCTCAGCCCGACGCTGTTCAACGTCTACATGGCCCCCCTCGCACAAGTGGCCCACCATCACGACCTCAACATCATTTCCTACGCCGACAACACGCAGCTCATCCTCTCCATCACCAAGGACCCACACACCACCAAAACCAACCTCCACAAGGGAATGAAGGCCGTCGCCGACTGGATGAGGAGCAGCCGGCTGAAACTGAACTCGGACAAGACGGAGGTCCTCATCCTCGGACCCACCCCCTCAGCCTGGGACGACTCCTGGTGGCCGACCACACTGGGAACAGCACCGACACCCACGCAACCAAGGATTCATCCTCAAATCCTCCCTCTCCATGTCTAAACAGGTCAACGCCATCTCCTCCTCCTGCTACAACACCCTCCTCATGCTCTGCAGGATCTACAAGTGGATCCTGACCGAAACAAGAAGAACGGTGACAAAAGCCCTCGTCAGCAGCAGACTGGACTACGGCAACACACTCTATGCAGGAATCCCAGCCAAACACCTACGACGACTACAACACATCCAAAACTCTCTGCCCGACTGATCGTCAACGATCCCCCGCCGCAGCCACATCACCCCCCCCTTGAGAGACCTACACTGGCTCCCCGTCGACAAGAGGATCACCTTCAAGCTCCTCACCCACGCACACACAACACTTCACAACGCCGGACCAGCCTACCTTAACAGCAGACTCAGCTTCCACACCCCCACCCGCCAGCTCCGCTCAGCCAGCCTCGCCCTCGCCGCTGTCCCCCGCATCCAACTAACAACCTCCGGTGGCAGATCCTTCTCCTACCTCACTGCCAAGACCTAGAACACCCTTGCAACTCATCTACGGCGGACCCAAGGCCTACTTGCCTTCAGAAGACTCCTCAAGACCTGGCTCTTCGAGTAGTAGCGGCACCCCCCTCACCTCAGCGCCGTGAGACCCTCACGGGTAAGTAGCGCTCTTTACAAGTACTCTGATTGATTGATTGATTGATTGATTCTATTCATGTAGACCCAATGTGAGGTTCCGCCTTATCTGTAGCTAAACATAACACAGGCCCCTCTGTCCAACAGCAAATTGCCATTCCGTATCAGGTCTACAGGGACCTGAGATCCAATAATTTGGAATGTCTTTCCGTCCCCAGAGTCAAGGGAGCCAGAAGGGGTGGCAGGCCTTTTATGTATCGTGCACCAAAACTCTGGAACTCCTTGCCAATCAGTATCAGAAGTGAGACAATTTTGAAAATTTGAGGAAAAATCTTTGAACCCAACTCTAAAGCTCTGTTTAGCTTTCTATTGTTACTCACTTAAACCAGTCCAATAGCGCCGGAAAGTCTTATTTTGAGTAGCTGCACTCTTGATAAAACTTTGAGAATAGAATAGATTAGAAATGCTACCATCGTTGCAGTGGTAGCAGGCAGGTCTTTCGGAATCCTAGGCAGAACTGCTGCTATTCTAAACAGCTTCTTTCAGAGTAACTCCCTTAATTTTCATATGTTGCTTGCAGAACATAGCAGTGTAACCTGAAATCAGCATACAAACATGCCATTCAGATCAGCTAATATGGCATTGGGTTTCTGGCTGAGTAGATTCCAGGCCTTGCAGCACTGGGGTTTTCTCTAAAAGGAATGTTATTTTTGTGCAGTGGACATATTAATGTGGGTAAATGTACCTCACGGATTCAAGGCACGTTCCACAGGCATTGGAGTGATTGTATGCGTCTCGTGAGAGTACTCCCTGCTAGAATCTGACAGATGTAGGTTCTCAAATAAGTTCACTGGGTACATATGGCCGAGATATTTACTCCTGAAAACAGCCACACAGATGACTGATTTTCCTAAAGCTTTCTAAGTAAGGGGTGGATTTGCCCCCACCTCCCCGGAACTTGGGTCTGCTTGCTGGTTCATACATGCCAACATTTACAAAGTGTGAAGTGGGGGATCTTGACAAAGAAATCAGGGGAATATGTTTCCCTTATTGATGTATTGAAACAGAGGCAATTTTAGACAGGAGACAGCTAAAATAAATAAATGTTATGACTTCAAACATCGTGAATCTCCTGTCTGAATCGGATCTATTGGCATGTACGCCAGTCTAATTTGAGCAAGGAATCTAAGAAAGATCCAGTTCTCCTGAAGGACGACATTACTTATCTATAACTACACTTTGTGAGCATTAGTATCTTCCATAGTTCTCATGCAACCATCCATCCTCCTCAGTGAGACTCACCCTCAAGATGAGGTTCTTTAACATTATTGATATGAAATCTGAGATATGGCGACCCCTGAGGGAAGTGGCGTTCACTATTCTCTTCCATCACTGACTGCTGTTAGGATATTTTCCAACAGGGTGATTGTGCTCTTAATCAGAGTGTTTAATACCTTTCAGCTCTGTTTAACATTACACTGCTATTTTAAAGATAATAAAGTCTTTTAACTTTATGACGGGGAATGATTCATGGGTGTGAATCGATAAAAGAGATCAAGTCTGGGGAACTGTGGGTACAGTATCTTTTTTCTTTCACCTTATGATATCCCTTTTTATTATGTGTTTCCCAATCCTGTGCTTTACCTTCCCTGCTCTTGCAGGTCTAGACTCTTGGACACCCTCACCTCTTGTCACTGCATTCTGTCTCCAATTATATATTCTCTATCATCCTCTAAGCCTTTGTCCAGGCTCTCTGTCCTCCTGTGCTCTTTCCTAACCTATTTGTTTACTTTACAGGTTTTTTATAGCTCAAACAAGACCCCTGAGGGTATCCGAGCGTTCTACACATGTACAGAGGGCAGAGGCAAAGGAAACAGATATTGCTTCCTGTTAGAACTGGGGGTCTCTAGTTGGCAGAGGTAGGTACCACTGTCCAAATAGGGACCCTTGCTTCTAGTCAGGGCAAGGAGATAACCCTCTGAGATAACCCCTGCTCACCCTCTAGGTAGCTTGGCACGAGCAGTCTAGGCTAACCAGAGGCAATGAGTAAAGTATTTGTACCAACACTCACAGTAACACAGTGAAAACACCACAAACTGACTCCACAACAGTTTAGAAAAAAAACAGGTATTTAATCTAAACTACACAAGACCAAAACTACAAACATCCAACATACACAGTTCAAGAATATGGTTTCAAAAAGAGTTCTTAAGGTTGCGTTAAAATTCTTCAAGTTGCGGTAAAATAAACCACAGATGCGTGAAAAGTTCACAGTTGCTTCACGTTTACTCACAGTACCTTTTAGTTGCAACAAAGTTCCAAAAGCAGAAGCTGGTGCGGTGGAAAACAAGTGATACGTTGCTCCTGAGACCCTGGGGCGGCGATGCGACAGCCCCGCTGCAGCAGCGGGCGTGTTGCGACGAATCCAGTCTGTATGGGGAGGAAGGCCACTTGTATGGATTCCGGTGCGTAGGTTCCGTAGGAAGTTTGTTCTCGCAAAGGCACAATGCGACGATCTCGAAGGGGTGGCGACGATCTCCGGGGCGACGATGCGCGGTCCAGCGGTGATCCTCTCTCTTGCAGCTCCTCGATGCGATGATTCTGCGACGATGCTCGCAGCGACGTGATGCGGTCCGCAAGCAAGCGGTGCGGCGATCTCACCCAGCGACGACAGGCTCTGCGACGACACTCGCAGCGATGTTCGATTTTCCCGCACCGGTCTGGTGCGTCCCGCAAACGAAGGATGCGACGGCTCGGGCAGCGGCGTTAGGCGCTGCGACAATCTCGGCCTTCGTAGCGGTGGGAAACTTCTCGCACTGTCGGGGATGCGCTCCGCAAGCGAGCGATGCGACACTTTTCAGTTTCAAAAGTCTCTCAAGCTTAGTTTCAAGCTTCCCAGCACAGGTACAACCTCCAGAGGCCCCACAACTGGATCAAGCACTCTAGGAGGGACAGAACTCTCTCAGCAGAGTTCAGGGAAGCTGGGGGTGAAATCCTTTTGTTCCTGGGACTTTAAAACAGGGAGCCAGCTCTTCTCAGGCCCTTGGAGATTCCTTCAAGATAGGGGACACAGCACACAGCAAAGTCCTTCCCCTCTCCTTGGCAGCAAAGCAACAGCAGGTCAGTCCAGCAGAGCAACAGCAGGACAATCTTCCTTCTTCAGTTTCAGCTTTCTCCTTGGCAGAGGTTCCTTCTTGATTCCAGGATGATCTAATTTTCTGGTGTCAGGGGTCCTGTACTTATACCCCTAAAGTCTTTGTTCTCCCTGTGCATGTGGGCCCTAGTCCCGGTCTGAACCAGTTCTGGGTGTTTCCTGAGTACTTTGTTTTGCTGGCTGCTTCTTTCCTTTCAGAGTGAGGGGCAGGGTCCTCAGCCGCCCAGCAGGAGGAGGAGCCAGTATTGTGGAGGGAAAGCCCAGCCCTGGAGCACTTTGTTGACATGATTCCTTCTCTCCTTTCACAGTGCAGGGCAGAGACATCAGACGCATCACAGGGGGTGGAGCCAGCACTGTGGGGGGCGGGCCCAGTCCTATTCAGGCCCAGGTGCTAACTCCTCCCACCACTCAAGTTGCAAATACAGTCATTCAGCCTAGGGCTGACTCGGCCAGACTCCTGTGGAATTTCCCAGCCCCTGTCACTCTCAAACCAGACAGTCAATACACAAACAGGCCCAGGCACACAGAAGGGTCAGACAAGAGAACAGCAACTTTCTAAAAGTGCTGTTCTCAAACACAGGATTTAAAACCAACATTTCCTAAAAGATGTGTTATTAAATTCTGAGTTCAGGGATACTAGATACTTATGTCCTATCTTGTTCCTATGAGAAGAAATGCGGTTAACCACTGTAGCCAGCATTCCCCATGTTAATCTATGGAGCAAGATAGCCTTACAGTAGAGAAAAACGAAAATGGCTGTAATTCACTACCAGAACATGTTACCTGCACCAGTACATGTTCTACCTTTCACATACACTGCACCCTGCCCAGGGGGGTACCTTGGGCCTTCCATAGGGGTGACTGATGTGTACAAAAGGAAAGGGTTAGGCCTGGTCAGTGGGGACACTGACCAGGATGACATGGCAGTTTCTAAACTGCACACAGGCACTGCAGTGGCAGGCCTGAGACACCATTGTAGGGCTACTCATGTGGGTGGCACAATCAGTGCTGCAGGCCCACTAGTAGCATTTGTCATCACCAGCCTTGGCACACCCAGTGCACTTTACTAGGGACTTTATGGTGATACAAATATGCCAAACAGGTATATCCAATCAGAATAACAATTTACACAGAGAGCATATGCCCTTTGGCACTGATCAGCAGTGGTAAAGTGCGCAGAGTCCTATTGCCAACAGCCACGGGTCAGGAAAAATAAGGGAAGAAGCAAAAAGTTTGAGGATGACCCTGCAAGAAGGGCCAGTTCCAACACAACCCCCTTCCAGCCAAAAGACAGGGTAGACCAAACGATACCTCAATGGTATTCCCTGCTTAAGGCGATAGAACACGGAAACTGGCCCACACAGCAGGGCAGTCCTGTTCTATGACGTCCTAAACCCAGTTCAATCACTCTATCCATGCTCTCAGGGTCCATTAGGCCAATCCATGTGGAACCCTTCTCCTCACCTGTGGACACCACCTGTGCAGCACTTAAACTTAACTTGCTCACCGGTGTGTCCCAACAGACAGACAGCGAGCCACAGTGACCAGCAACAGTGATCAGGGATGAGACCCAGGCCTCAGGCCTCTCATGGCTCTCAAACCCCTGTGGCATCAGAGGATGGGGGGCAGTAGCCCCAGGTGCTTGGCACCCTTTGTCCACTCCCTCTCTTGTCAGGTCAGGTCTAACACTCTGGCACTGACCCACCAGTCCCGGACCTGTATCCGGCGGCTGGACAGGAGGCGGTGGGGGGTTTCCCCACACCTGGTCCTCCTCTTCCTAGGGGCTTTGTACCCTCCCACCTGGAGCGGTACCCCCTTCTAGAATAGCCAGGGCACCTGTGGCAGGTGTCCCACACCATTCACCCACCAATTCAGGGGTGCTATCCTGCAACTGGTATTCCAGGTCAGGGGGGATACCCCGGGCCTGGCCCTCAAACCTAGGCTCCAAAGCCTCCAGGTCAGACAACACCTGCACTGGCATCCCCACCCAGGGACCAACCCCTGCGGTGGAACACTTGCCTGGCGCACCAGGACTTCACTCACGGATATGCCCACACTAGTAGACAGTGCCCACCTGGCCAACACAAGGGTGTGGCCTAGTCCATCCCCAGGGTGAGATTCCTGCCCTCCTTCCAGGGGTAACCCTGTCCACCAAGACAACCAAGAACAGAACTTTCCTACCAGTTCAGGACCTCCCTCCAGCAACTGGTCTCCCAACCTAGGGTTTAACCTCTCAGGTTGTACCGGGGACAGAGGCGAGGACTCCCTCCCTCTGCACCCCCTTTCAGAGAGCTGCACCCTCCCTACTGGAGGGGTACCCCTGGGAACTGTGGTAAATTAAATTTACTTATTACCTAATTTCTGAATTTCTATGCTTAATAAATCATAATTTCTTGTCAATGCAAAGCAAGGAGTCCGTGGTGCTCAAATGAAGGAGGAGAAGACCAATAACTCGAGTTAAGGGGAGCGCTTCCAGCACCAAGCGGGCACAGGAGCAATCTCTCAAGTCCCTCTCTTGAAGTGGGGGCTGTCTTTATTTTCAACAGCAGAATATTTATACAGTCTTGGTCACGAGGCAAAATAGAGGAACAAACAGGTCGTGGCAGATAGAGGAACAAAGATCAGCAAGAGGAGCAGGGTGTGAAGAAATGGGGGCGTGTCTTAGGCTTCGTGAGGGGACTTGCGATGTGAAATAGTCTGACAGTTGGAAGGGGGAGGCTTCCTCATTTGGGGGTTTGTGCTCGTGCTTCATGTCAGAAACATGAACCATCTCTGAGGGGGGGCAGGAACTCATGTACTGGTTTCCCGGACTTGGCAGAAACCACAGAGACAGATGGTGAAAATGAGGAAGGCCAGGTGCAGGGGTGTCGTGCTCGTGGTCTTGGGACACCAAAGGGTGAATTAAAAACAAAATGGTGCCGGCTTTTAATGTGGGCAATTATTAATCGCGCAAAGGGGCATAATTAGATCGCGCAGAGGGCAGCCAAGGGGCATAATTATAGATTTTATTTCCACATTCCCTCCTTGCCCCAGAGTGTACCTACATTATATCTCAATTTGCATGAGATCATTTATACATTCTTGTAACATGATTCTTTCCCTTTCTCTCTGCTGGACAAGTGGTTTAGGAATGCATTTTGCAGCGCATAGACCGCACAGGGCAGGACCACATTGGATGCAAAGGCAGCATCCAGTTATTATCAGGAATATTATACCTGCTGCTGACAGCAGTTGCCATCCCCAGGACAATATTATCTTCCAGAACCAGTCAGACCACGTCCAAGTGCCAGGTTCTTGATGTAAACTTACGGCTATCTTGTGTAATTTTGTTATGGCCGTGTATACAGATGGGGAATTATCAGGAATAAATATACAGCAGCTAGAGCCTATAATTTTACAGGCTCCGCCTCTGTCAGCCAAGATGATGTCAAGGACAAGGCGATTTTGGAGAGTAACCAATCGTATGGCAGACTGCTCCTGGGTTAAGCTCCCCAGGGCAGACGCCGTCTGGTTTACAACAGCCTCTAAGGTCCTTGTCAACCTGCGTATAAGCTTGCTGTTCTGTACAGGGCCAACAAAGAAGAAGAACCCTTTGTTAAAATCTGTATACTGTTCCCATGAGGTTTCCGTTTGGTCAACCAAGGAGGTATCGATCGTTCTTTTATGTCTGACATGGGGCACTAGGAGGTCTCGGTGGTAAGTGGATGGGGCCACAAAGACAGGGGGTAACAGGAATGCTATATAGCAAGTTCCCCCCAGTTCAAGGGCAGCTGCACATAGGCTGTTTGGCCACAGATGAAATAAGTATGGCGAGATGCTAGAAATGAGGACTTTCCTCTGTCTTCAAAACTTATAGTGGTATGACAGTCACTGTGTCCTAATGGAACAGAGCCATTTTTCTGGATGCACAGGTGTCCTTTTACTGGTGAGACCGAGATGGAAGGGGGACCAGCATTCTTTTTAGGTTTGGTATTTAACATCTTGTAGGACATGGTCATGTTCCCTTGCTTGTATTCTTCACTTTCTAGGACTGTACCGGTCGCCTGAGGATCTCCCTCCTTATTAGGGTAACAGGCAGTATTGAGTATTATATGACTGATAGGTAACTGTTTACCATTGAGCGCACAGCTAAGTAAAAGGTGAATATACACAGTAACAACGGTGCTCCAAAATGATAACTAATCGGTTACCACGACTAGATCAATAAGCTCAAATGGGCTCAACAGGAATACTATAATCATCGAGCACTCAAAAAAGTCCAGTATTAGTGTTCCATTTATTGGTTCCTTGATTCTTGTCACAATTAAATCTTCATTGAAACAGTCCTCGTATTATTTTCAACAAAACAGCAGCCAACGCACGTTTCGTCTGGTCTGATCTGACCTACGACTTCCTCAGGGCTGCAACCCAAACAAATTATAATAATAATAAGTAACCCAATTAATGTCTGAATATGACATATTCACGTTCTTCATCATAAAAGTTAATAAACTCATTATTATAGTTGTGTCTAGAAAGAGTTATTTATATAGAGTTGTTTACTCGCCACCAAGTTTATAGACTGAAAGCACCGCGTGTGTATAGTTTAAAACATATAAATGGAGGGTTCCTTATTAATAGTTCCAAATGAAGAGTAAAAGAGAAAGGATATTGAGATTGTAATAACAGTTCCAGTTTGGCGTCATGGCTAGACCGCGGGGCTACATACCTATGCCTTCCCTCTTTGGTAGCATCAATTTATCCACTTCATAAGTATGGTGCAGTCATTAATATTAACGTATCTGAAAAAATCAGTACAATATATTCAGTCTAATATAGTTCAGTACTTGTTGTCAGCGTGTACTCAACTCATAGTGATCAGGACTTTCTTACCTTATCCTATATCAGTAACGTCCAAGATTATAAAACGATATATTATGTGGCTCAGGTATCCATACATAAACTTCGTTGTATGTTATTATATTTCAGTTTCCGAATTCAGTAATAATATCTGTAAAATAATTATTTACAGATCGTTATTTAGTATTTCTGTTTTGCATTACCTTGAATGCACTACGGTTGCCTACAATATTATAATGGAGACAACCATACCTCTGTATTTCTAGAGGTGATCCTCAGATTCTCGCCGAAAAGTAGCTCAGTCAGTATAACGAGTATCTGTGAATGAATTAATAGATAGAAATATAGCGAATTGTCTGGCATAAGCTCAGTAAAAGTTCTAACTAATAGTCTCTTTCTACGTTTACAGGCATCAGTATGCTTGTAGTACACTCACCGATTACAGAGTCTCTGGGCACCTCAGATCGCGTTTCATCGTGTCGGCGTCCTACTCAGGCGCCATCTTGAATAGTCTGCTTTATAGCATAAAAGCGGTTGTTAGGCGCCATTTTAGTAAGGTTATAGTGCGTCTTATACTGAGCTATAAAACGCCAAATTTACCTGTTATATGACAATATCGTATACTGCAATATCTTAATTCTCACGTATAGGGGATATTACCCTCACTTATAAGTTTTTACGTGAATTCTTGCGAAAAAGAATTTCGACGAGAAAGTTGCAACATATGCATGAATATTTGGCATAATACCGTATTGTTCCAATTATTACAGAGCGTGTAGTATATTACCCTAACTATTCTGTATATTAAGAACTTGCTTATTACTTCTCAAGTTACAGTAGTGTTCACAGTCGCCATCTTGGAACGGTCTCAGATTTTATAATGAAATTATTGAATCTAATTAAAAGTAAGTGTAGTTACCCGTTTTATAATACCTGATCGCTCTACAATTAGAAGCCTTGGTTGTTCCTCTGATCGTAAACTTATAACTCCAACTCCAATTCTCAATAGTATTATCCGTCACCATCTTGGAGTGGTCACAAGTTCCTATTTTATTGTCCTCACTCGAGTTGAAACTTATGTACCAATATTATCCGTAACACTCGCTAATCTGCAACATATCCTTTTCTTAATATTATTTCTGTCTACCAGTGAGTGGTGGCACCTGCATTTCACTCCGCAGTCCCACCATAGCGCCAGCCTGGTAATAATAGTCAGAAAGAGATCCCAGAAATATGCATTGGAGGAAAAGGTAAACAGTTACAAAATACAGAGCTATTTTCCAACATGTACAGTATAAATGTAAGACGGCTTGGATATGAAATCAAATTATCATATCACAGTACATAACAGATTTGACAGTAATAACATTTACATCCCAATGTAGTTATTGAGTCTTATCTAAATAATTCTGGGTTTCCGTTCAAACATATGTAGTACACCAGTAACATAAAATTATTCTTGGCTGTGTCTCGATTATAATTACTCATAACCAGTTCTATTAATTATTTACATTTCAAATTAAATTTGCAATGATGCTCATATTCACTTAGAGTCATGCAGTTTGTACAGTACATCGTTACTCAAATTCATATCTACAATATAATTCAAAGTCATAATTGCTAGGGTCAGAGCATCTAAACTACTACAACTATTCATATTAAAAATGAAATAGAACATATGCAAGCCAATCAAAGTATACTAAATGACTTGAGTTACCGTGCTTAATCAGGCTATTGTAGTTATTTCCCCAGGAAATATTCATATTCATGATCTACATTTAACCCCATTTCTACTGCTTTGAGTTTAATAAGCCAAGTAACTTCCAGCCTTCGGAGTCTCAATATTCTATTGCCACCTCTCGGGTTTGTATCAAGGTGGTCAATACCATGATAGGTAAATGTATGTTTCATCCTATCTTGGTTCTGCCTAATAAGGTGTGCTGCGGTAGGATACCTTGTATCCCCTTGTACAATGGCTCTAAAATGTTCTGCCATTCTATCCCTTAGTCTTCTTTTTGTGCTGCCAATGTAAATCTTACCACAGCTACACACAATCGCATAAACCACAAAAGTTGTGTCACAATTGATGAAAGTCTCGATGGTATACTCCCCTGTACCATTGTAGTTAAAACTCACTACCTTTTTCTTAGCCCATCTACATGAAGAGCATCTGCCACACTTGTAAAAACCTTTGAATTTTGACAGCCAGTCCTTGTTAGCAGGTTTGATCGGGTAGCTGGGACTAAGTAAATTGGAAAGAGTTAGACCTTTCCTAAATGTAAGGGAGGGATAATGGGTAACAAAAGGGGAAATGTCTTGATCAAGTTTGAGCAAATTCCAATGTCTGTTTAGAATAGAGTACAGTATGTTACTTTCTGTACTATAATTGGTAATCATTCTTATCCTAGTGTCATCCTCCATCTTCTTAGGTTTATCCTTCAGAGTGTTAGTACGTCTCAGTTTCTTTGCTCTGTTGAGGGCTGTGTCTATAGTTTTCTTGTCATATCCTCTCTTCTCAAATCTCATGGATATATCTGATATATTCTCACGAAAGTCCTGATTTAGGGAGCAATTTCGCCTGGCTCTCACCATCTCCCCATACGGGATAGATTTTATCTGATTCTTTGGGTGACAACTGTTAGCATGCAAAACTGAGTTACAGCTTGTCGGTTTCCTGTACATTCTACTATGTAATTTGCCTGCTTGCACAAATAGCTCAACATCCAGAAATGTAATCATGTTATAATCATACTGCGTTGTAAACCGTAGATTATATGTATTGTCATTTAAGTAGTCAAAAAAACCATGTAATTGTTCAACTGATCCTGTCCAGATAAGCAGACAGTCGTCGATGAAACGACCCCAGTAGTGGATATACTGAATCCATTCTTTATTGCTAGGTCCCCAAATTCGCTCCGCCTCATACCAGCCCATGAAAAGGTTGGCAAATGACGGAGCAAATTTGGCTCCCATCGCTGTCCCAAGTTCTTGGCGGTACCACACACCATCAAACAAAAACACGTTATTTTTCAATACCAGATCTGTCATTTGTAACAACATTTGTGAATGGTCATAAAACTCAGCAGCTCGTTTGCTAAGAAAAAAGTCCAGAGCATCTATTCCTAAAGTGTGGTCTATATTGGAGTAGAGGGAGACTACATCAAGTGTAGCTAAAGTCATCCCTTCTTCCCAAGTAATGTCATTCAATATATTGAGTATATATTTCGTATCCAAAACAAAGGATGGTAAGTTATGTACAAACTCCCTAAGAAAGGTATCAATGTATTCGGAAAGGTGTTCAGTTGGTCCACCTATGCCCGAGACTATCGGTCTTCCTGGGGGCTTGTCTCGGCACTTATGGACCTTTGGCAAGGTATATAGACACGGTGATCTCGGAAATGTGGTTTGTAAATATAGGTATTCATCATGGTTGATCAGAGATAGATCATACCATTCCCTCACTTTGGTGTTGACAGTTTCTACTAAAGTCTTCATTGGATTAGACTCTAATCTAGTATAATAGCGTTTGTCATTTAGTTGTGATAAGACTTCACTTTTATAGTCAGTAATGTTCTGTAATACCAAATTTCCTCCTTTGTCTGCTCTTCGGATTATTATGTCCTTATTATTCAAAAGTTCATTAAGAGCTTTCCTTTCTCTTGGTGTTAAATTATCCTCTCTAGGGTGCAGATAACTGGAACGTTTATGTTCTAGTTCACGATCAATGTCCTGACTGACAGCCTTAAAGAATACATCGATAACATTTCCTTGTGTTAACCTTGGAGTCCATTTAGAACTTGTTTTAAGGCCACTACTTTCTGTCATGTAACGTTCTACTTCTAAATCCTCCAAAATTCTAGTTAGTGTAGCAGGGTCCTCATCTGTTTCTGTTAGAGATAGCAAGAGCTGAGTCTCTTTTAGTTCTTGTATGGTAAGATTACTCATAGTTTTAGTTGTAGGTATTGCTTTCTCAGGTGTATTACAAAAGAATTTTTTTAATTTTAGTCTCCTAGTGAATTTAAAAAGATCTATCTTGGTCATCACCCAGTCTTGCCTCCTTGCTGGACAGAACCCTAGACCTTTTTTAAGAACACTAATCATATCAGGAGACAACTGTTGATCAGATAGATTAATAATTTCAATGTCACTTACTTCTGTTGTACCATTTAGGGCTGTGGCTTCCATGACCTCAGACTCCTCTTGTTCCTTGTCCCTTGATTTGCCTCTTCCTCGCCTACCTCTTCTGGTCCTCTTGTGTTTATATTCCGATTCCTGCCAGTTTCCCGATTCCCCCTCCGTAAACGGTGAACCTCCTCTAAAAAATTAGTTTCAGGTGTAGGGGTAATAGTTGCTGCAACTGGTACTTCTTCATTATCATCACTAGAAAGATTACTTGAGGATGCTTCAGTTTCACTCAGTGGCGTGATGTTGCCTACCCGTTTCTTACTCAGTGTAGTTTTCATTAAATAGTCAAACCTCTTAGCATATGTATAAATCCTACCAGAACGGTAATCTTGCTCGTCCCTCTTAATTTTATGTGCTTTCCTCCTTTTTATGTCTAACTGTATATCATGCAGAATCTCATCCATAATGGTGTAATTTTTAATGGTTGATGATTATAGGCAGTATTGAGTACCTTGTTTAAATCCCCCCAAGGCCACCCATTCTTGCATGAATTATTTCCGTCAGGGCAGGAGGTGGGGGTAGTATTGTCAGCTGTTATTAGGGCGAGCCAGGCTTCACAAGTTCCATTATAAGAGAATGGGAAAGGAAAAAGAGGCATCCCTCCCTTTTTCTGATGAGGTGGGATGCGGCCACATATCCAACAATTGGTGCTATTACTGGCCTGCTGAGTGTGGTGTAGCATCTGTATGAAGGTATTGTTTCGCAAGGCTAGTCTATGGGCTTGTTCATGAGGGGGCAGGTCGTGATAGGTGTGTTCCTGAGTGCTTTTGGGTGTATGAGAGGTGTGTTGTGTTGGAGGAAAAACAGTGTGGAGAATCCAACCAAGACACGTCATAACTGCCATGAGGAAAAATAATACTGTCAAACATATAATAGGACCATTATGTCTTTTTCTAGAGTTCATTTTTTCTTTCTCCCACATAGTCAAGGTGTTAAAATCCATTCCCATGCTCCAACCGCTTCACCACTGGACCGACGCCCAATGGACTTAATTAGCCAGAGTCCGAATGGCAGACCTTAACTTTGATTTGTAATCCTGTTGTGGGGTTAGTTCCAAAGGCAATAAAGATTGTTCAGTCACAATGTCAGTGGGATTGGCAGGGCCATCAGCAACAGTGTCTTTTTGTCCAAAATGTTTCCGGCAGTGGCTTGCGTGGAGCCAGCCCTTCCTGCCCTCGACCTTCACTGCTGTCCGTGTTGTTAGTAGTACGAGTCTTGGCTTCTTCCACCTGGGCTGGAGGGGACTGGTCCGGTCGAAGTTCCTCACGAGGACCCAGTCCCCGGGTCGGATGGCGTGTTCTTCCGGGTTTGTTTTGTCAGGGAAGGTGGCAGCAACCTGAGAACGACAAGATTGGAGTGCAGACATCAAGGTAGTCAGTCAGCATAGTACTGTCAACATCAGTTATTCTTTTAGGCCTTGGCGTACCCCACATATTTGGTGGTCTGCCAAAGACCACTTCATATGGAGATAAGCCAGTTCTGGAATGGGCTACCATACGCATGTAGAAGAGAGCAACCGGTAAGGCTACCATCCAGTCCACGCCTTTGTCAGTGCATATCTTGGCCAATTTTGTCTTCAAAGTTTGGTTGTGCCTTTCTACTAGACCTGCTGCCTGAGGATGTCTTACACAGTGAAACTTCCAAGTGTACCCTAACAGAAGAGACACTTGCTTCATGAGTTCAGAGGAAAAAGGTTGGCCGTTATCTGAGTAGATGAGACGGGGCAACCCATACCTCAGGAAAAACTCTCTAACTAGTTGTTTAGCAGTTGTCGTTGCAGTGTAATCTGGGACGGGATAGGCTTCTGTCCATCTGGTCAGAGCACACACTACAACTAGCACATACTTGTGACCTCTACATCTCTCCATCTGGATATAGTCCATCTGGAGAACTTCAAATGGATGGTCAGGGGGTTGGAATCCTCCCTGTTCCACCTTTGTGCCTTTTCCTGGGTTGAACTGATTACAAATCATGCACGTTTTAACTTTTTGTTTGGCTGCAGCTCTCAAATGTTTGTTGTGCCATATATTCTGTATGCTGTCTAACATTGCTTTTTCTCCCAGATGCGCTGGTCCATGTATGGTGTTTACCATAACCTGTACCATGGCATCCGGTAGAAACCATACTGCTCTTTCAGGTGTCATCCAGCCTTGATCTGTAAGGACCCCTCATTTTTCCTTCCATTCTAGCAGTTCCTGTGGTGTGGCGTGACTTTGGACATCCTGGATGTCAGAAAAGGGGTCTCGTATTGTATATTGGCGGTGTGGTATACTTAATTCTGTGTTTGCTGCTAACTTGGCTGCACTGTCTGCAGAATCATTTCCTTTTGATATTTCATCTGTTCCTTTTGTGTGCGCTTTACATTTTAGCACTGCGATTTTCTCTGGTAACTGACTGGCCTCTAAGAGGGCAGTGATGAGTGTAGCATGCTGTATTCTGGACCCATGTGATGTGAGAAATCCTCTCTTTTCCATAATGTACCGAAATTGTGTACAACTCCAAAGGCATATTGTGAATCAGTGTAGATGTTAACTGACTTTCCTTTTGCTAAGTGACATGCTCGTGTTAGGGCTATGAGTTCTGCTGCCTGTGCCGACAGTATCTCTATCTTGTGTGCTTCTAAAGTGTCTGTACCATTTGTGACGGCATAGGCTGCTGCTAATTCTCCTGTGGGGAGTCTCATACATGAACCATCAACAAAGAGTGTCATTTCTGCCTTAGCAAGGGGAGTATCTTTTAAATCTGGTCTAGGTTTGGTCACTAAATCAATTATGTCAATACAATCGTGAATTTCTTCAGTAGGAGAGGTCAGTGGCAACAGTGTTGCTGGGTTTAAAATGTTGCAGCGTCTAATCTCAATGTGTGGCTGAAAAAGTGTCATCTCATATCCGGTGAGTCTGGCTATTGTCAGATGCTGTGTTGGTGTTCTGTTTAACAGAAGTTCTACAGCGTGTGGGACCTGAACTATCAGATGATGTCCCAATACAATAGAATCGCTTTGTCTAATAGCTTGTGCAGTAGCTGCTACTGATTTTAGACATGCAGGCAATGCTTGTGCTACTGGATCTAATGTTCTTGAAAAATAACCACATGGTTTATGTTTGTCTGCTTGAAGTTGGGTCAGAACTGATAGTGCTGTACCTGAGTTTTCTGTTACAAATAATGTAAAATCTTTGGTGTAATTAGGTGTTGCCAGCACTGGGGCTTGACACATAGCTTTTTTAAGAGACTGAAAGGCTTGCGTGTGTTCATCTGTCCAGGGTAATTGTGGAGTAGCGCCAGCTTCGAGTGTTGTCAGCTGCACTAACGGTTTGGAAATGAGTGCAAATTGTGGGATCCACTGTCTACAATATGAGGTGAGACCAACAAAGGCTCGAACTTGTTTCTGTGTTGTTGGTTGTGGTATTTGTTGTATGAGCTGGATGCGTTCCTGTGTAAGCTGCCTACCCTCCTTTGACAGCAAGTGCCCTAAGTATGCCACTTGCTGTAAACAAAATTGGAGCTTACCAGGGGAAACTTTATGGCCATTTGCAGCTAGGAATTCTAGTACTAGTAGTGATGCTTCAGCACATGCTGCGTCAGATCTGGCCATAATGAGGATATCATCAACATATTGTAGTATGACTGTATCCGTGGCCATTTGAACAGTATCTAGTTGTCTTTTTAATGCTTGGCTATATACGCTTGGACTCTCTGTGAAACCTTGAGGAGCTCTTGTGAATTGGAAACTTCGTCCTTGTAAGGAGAAGCCAAAAAGGTATTGACTGTCTGGGTGAATAGGTATGCTAAAGAATGCGTTTTTCAAGTCAATGACTGAAAAATGCGTTGCTTCCGCATCTATGGCTGTGAGTAGGGTGGAGATGTCTGGAACCACAGGGTGTTGTGGAACGACACATTTATTGAGCTCTCTCAAATCCACCACTAGTCTGTAGACAGGTGGTGTTCCTGGTTCCACTTTTTTATGAACTGGTAAAACAGGGGAATTGCAAATGTTAGAAGTTGTTTCCTTAATCACACCTGACTGTATTAGGTCCTGAATAATTAACATTAATGCTTGTTCAGCCTGAGGTGGAATTTTGTATTGCCTTATGCGTGGTAGTTGGGCTCCCTCTTTCAGTGTAACCTTGTGTGGTGTTATTTCCATACATCCTACTGTGGTGGAATCAGTGGCCCACAGGGTGTGTGGCAAATCTTTCAAACGCTCATCTAATTCTCTACTTGTGTAGTGGCCCTTGAAATCGCGCAGAAATAGTCTGACATCTGTAGGTGAGCAAACAATGACAGCTCCTAATTCTTTCATTGTTTTTATACCAAGCAAGTTTTCTGGACATGATTTTGTCAATATAAGATCTGTAGTTGTCATGAGGGGACCAACCTGCAAGGGCAGTGGCTTTGACGTGACATTTGTCACAGGTTGTCCCGAGAAACCCAGAGAAATACTTTTTGAACCCGAGAGAGGAGCCTCTGAGACCTCTTGATGGCTTATTGTTGTTTTACTGGCCCCAGTGTCTAGTAGAAACTTCCAATCCTCCCTAAGAAGTCGAACCTCTATAAATGGACCTATCTGATCTACTGGAATGGGGATTAGGGGCAGTTTGTCATCTTCTCTCTCTGGGCAACATCATGAGAAATCTGGGTAATATTCAGTGTAGGCGCTGTCTATAATATTCATTTGGGCCATTTGTGTTGTCAGTGGAACTGAAGGTGCTGAACTGTCTAGGGAACCATTCTGTTTTGGCTGATATGGGCGTGGCTGGGTCTTACCAGTAGCCAAATTGTGCTTTAAGACAGGGCAATCTTTAACGAAGTGTCCCATCTTTTTGCAATAATTACAAGTGCTTTTTATATTTGTCTGGCTACTTGGTGTCTGTTGACGCTGGGGTGCAGTTTGGGCTACTAATGCTTTCATCTTTGTGTCTTTCATGCGTTTCTTATCATTTTCTTCTTCATCCCTAATGCGATTCTGGTGATATTGTAGCATTTGTAACACCTGTGGAGGTGTATGTGCTTGCCAGGTACTTTCTACTTTTAGTACTCTGTCCTTAATGGCTGGCAAGGCGTTATCTACTAATTTGGAAACAAACAGATGCGGGTAAGCTTCACTTGTCGGCGTAAGGCCGCTATTTACCGCAAAACACTTTTCAAGTCTGGTGTAATAATCTCCTATGTCTTCACCATGTTTCTGTTTGCAGGAGGAAATAGCATCCCAGTCCTCCTTTTTCACTGTTAGTAACTGTGGTAGCACCTTTAAAATAGTGCCAGGAAGTGCTTTTAGTCTGTATCCTATACCTTGACTTGCTACTCTAGTATTTTCGTCATTCTGAAGTTCAGTCCATCTAATGTGTTCACCTGCTACTTCCCCATCTTTTTCTCTTAGTTTGTCATATATACCTGATGGCAACAATAGTTTCAGAATTGCTGTGATATCAGAAAGAGTATATGTTCCCATCATTAATACATCTCCTAATTACTTAAAGAATCCAGCAGGATCCTTTGAGTGGGAGGGAACCATCTCTTTCATCCTTAGTAACTCAAGTTTTGTCAAGGGTTCATAAATGAAGACGCGTTGTAGCGCTCCATTTGTGTCAGCTCTGGGGTGGACCTCTCTCATGGGGAACTGGCGTGTTTGAGGAAGTCTATTAGTTGATCCACACGTATTATGGGGAGATCTATATCCAGTCACTTTCTGGTATTTCTGTCTAAAATCTATAAATGTGTTGAGAAAAACTGAACTATTGTGGAGGAACATGTTATCAGCGCAGTCAGACAGAAAATCTTCGAGTCTTGGATCATGTTTAAAATGAGTGTCATTGAGTGTGATGAGATGTTGTACCATGTAAAGACTTGCTAATCTTTGATGTGAGCGTGGTAATGCTAGAAAAAGTTGGGCTGTGAGATCATTGTCATATATCATATATTGAGAGACCCATAGGGTCGCAGTTCTGGCTATTTCCTCCTCCTCCGGTGTAAGCGGAGGTTCCTGGTCTAACCAGTAGTCTAATGCATTGGATGTATTTTCAAATAACTCATCTGGAGATGACCGTTCAGAGTGACCTTGGAGGAATGTAGGCGGGGGTGTTCGTGAATTAGGGGCGGAAGAACGAACGGGTAGGACTTTTTCAGTAGGTTCAGTAATTTCCTCATCAAGTTTCTTATTCTCTTCATTTGTTTGCAAGTTTTGCAGAATAAGGGTCACATTACGGGTGAACCTGTCTAGTGCATCATTTATAAGTTCTAGACTAGTGTGGTCGGATGCGGAATCTAATAAGTCAAAAAGTGAAACTGGTACATTTCTTTCCTCTGCTTGTATGTGTTTTATGAAACAGCAAAGGAGGAACCTATACATGTGCATTTTTACAGGGTGTGATCTTCTTGTAGTCATAGCGTTAATGGCTCGTGAGTTCTCTCCAGTACGAAGAAACTCAGAGGCCGCTTGAAGAAACGTGTCAATTGCTGGTAGATGTCTTATTTCTTCCCAGGAGTCATGAAGTATTTTACTTATTCGGCCCGCCTCCCCTGTGTTGCTCGGAGTCGGGTCATAGGGGCAGTCGGGAATTGTTTTACCTGGGTCTGGACCTACGGCACCCCCTTCTGGAGTGAGAGGTGTTGCGTTATGTTGTAAAAGGGGTGGCGGAGGCAGAGGGTGTTGAATTACTGGAACCTCATATGGAGGTGGAGTATCTAAGAGGAAATTGGTGAAAGTATCCTCTGGTGATGGGGCGGTAGGTTATGTCTTAGGTGGTGCAATGTGAAGGTTTTCAGGTGCAGATGGCAATACAGGATAAAAACCAGTAGAAATGGCTGATTGTTCCCTTTTATTCCTTTCACTAACTACTTCTTTCCCTATTTCTTGTAACTGTTCTTTCTTGGCCTGCTCTGACATTCTCTTACCCTTTTCAACTTTATGCAATTCCTTCTGTTGCCTCTGTAACGTGGAGCGCGTATCACAAAGGGACAAACAAGAAACGGAGTGGTGGAAGCTCACTGATATCGTTTCATCACCTCATTCCCTGCAGGAACCACAAGATCCTTGGCGAGCCTACTCGGACGATATTTCCAGCGGCGCCTTTAACTGGACAGAAGAGTCCGAGGAGGGCCCCACCCCTTTTGACGTCAACTGTGCTGGATTGGTGAAAAGCCCGGAACTCACACAGTTGGCGTGTGACATCACCAAAGGAGAAGTACCGAGAGAGGAACGGCGATTCCGAAGAGAAGAAGAAGACGAGACAAGCCGAGAAGCAGACGAGCCAGGAGGCCAACGACACCACGCTGCGCCCTGCCACACTCTAGAGGGAGGAGTGTGGCTGCGACAGGTACGGGAACGGTTCTCGAACTGGGTGGGGAGGAGGAGTGTGGTCCTGCGATAGAGCTGGTTCACCTACCTGTTGTCCTTCCCGTTGTTTCCCGCTTCCTTCCCGCTTCCTTCCCTACCTACCTTCACGACTATCCCCACAAACTCTTCACTCACCTATAGGTCGTTTGGCTAAACTCGACTCACCGGTGTCCTTGCACTCCCCTGGTTCCCTTGGGTGCAAATCAGTACGAGGACGTAACATTAATACGGTCCTATTCTTTTCTGTTTTCTTACGGTTACCACGAGGGGAAGCTTCCGCTGCCAATCGGAAGACCTGAAGACTCCCAGTCACGGAAGAAGGAAGTCTCAAAAGAGCCACGATGGACCCCTCAGAATTTGCTAAAGAAAGACTGACGTTTCGTCAAAAAAAGCTGTACATGAAAATAAAGCCCTCGTTACCTAAACAACGTCTCCAGTCTCTTCCTGAGCCCTCGGCCACCCCGTCACAACTGGTGTCAGAAGTGGGATCCAGCGACCCCCAACAGCAACCACTGATGGAACAAGTGATTCAACACCTCATTGAGGGACAGGACAAACTAGAATGGGCCATAAAAACACAAATTTCCACGGCAGATGCGGACAGAGAAATGTTCAAAAACACTATAAGTGCCCAACTCGAGAACCTTCAGAAAGTAGTACAAACCCCTGGCCCCACTCCAGAACGTAGAGGAGTAGTGCCACATCCTTCGGGAGTTTCCCTCCAAAAATATGTACAGGGGGAGGATCCCGATGCCTTCATGTCGAATTTCGAAAGAGTCGCCCAAGCCTGTGGGTGGCCTCCTGAAAAATGGCCGTTCTTTTTGGCTCCGCTACTGTCAGGGGAAGCGCAGGCTGCCTATCAAGTAGCAAACCACGCGGGAAACACCCCTTACGCCGAAATTAAAGAAGTGATCCTTGACCACTTGGGACTGGACCCCGAAGCATATCGGGTAAGGTTCCGCAAAGAGAAAGGAGTCCAGGGTGAAAACCCCAAAACCCTTTACCTTAGGTTGAAAATGGCAGCCGAGAAGTGGTTAAAACCCGATCAGCGAAGCAAGGAAGATATCATGAATAGCGTCATATTGGAACAATTCATGGAAGCGTTACCTTATGGAACGCAAAGGTGGCTACGACAAAACTCAGGACTCACAGTGGCTCAAGCAATAGAAATGGCCACCAATTACTCTCGAGCCCAACCCAGAACGTTTGCATGGGACTCAGACAAAAACTTAAAAGCAAACGTGGCTCTAAAACAAGAGAAGAAGAAACCTGAGCTCTCGAATATCCTGAAACCCCGACCCCCAAGGATGGACCTCGCTCCACTGAAGGGTCCCCAGTGTTTCGAATGTGGGGAATGGGGCCATATAGCCCGGATGTGTCCACGGCGGAAACCACCAGAAGAGCCGATGGAGGTTGGGTACGTCCCAAGAGCCGTCATGTATACAGCGGAGATGGGCCCTTCCTTCTATGTACGTATAAAGATCAATAAGAAGCACATTATGGGGTTGTTGGACTCGGGGTGTCGACAATCCGTAGTGCAGGAACGACTGGTGCTACCCTCCCAAATACTCCCTAGGGAAACTGTGAATATCCGGTGTGTGCATGGTGATGTAAAACCATACCCGGTGGCCCAGATTGATATAGAACCCCATCAGAGACCTCCGGTTACGGTACGAGTAGGGGTGATAGGCTCCCTGCCGGAAGATCTTATTATAGGGGTAGACAATCCTGAATTCATGTCTATGTTTAGCGCCAAACTGAAAAACACCGCCAAGCCAGCTCTAACCCTACGAACCACTGAACCATGGACCCTGGACAGGAGTTTTAGGTTCGCCCAAGCAAATGATGCTACTCTATGTAATGCATGGAAATCCGCACGCGACACCCAGGCCAACACTACTGTATGCTATCCCCGTTTTTTAATACAAAACGACCTTTTGTATAGAGAAGGGAACAAAGGTGATCCTCCTCAAATGGTGGTGCCTAAGGAGTTCAGGGAACAGATCCTTTATTATGCCCACTCGCACCTCACAGCAGGACATTCCGGGGCGGAGAAAACCACACAGAATATAACGAGGCACTTCTTTTGGCCTGGTATCTACAAAGAGGCTGAATTGTATTGCAAAAGCTGTGAGGTGTGTCAAAAGAAAACCATGACCAGACCCCAAGCAGTACCCCTACAACCAATGCCTCTTATAGGCAAACCATTCGAAAGGGTCGGAATGGACCTCATAGGACCCTTGCCCCGTAAAACAAGGGGTCACACCTGCGCCTTGGTTATCGTAGACTACCATACGAGGTTCCCTGAGGCCCTTGCTTTAAGGGCTCCCACCACGAAGAATGTGGCCGAAAAAATGATGGAGTTGTTTTCCCGAGTGGGATTTCCCAGGGAAATCCTTACAGACCAGGGAACGCCATTTGTATCGAAAATGATGAAGGAAGTGTGCAAGTTATTGGATCTCCACCAGATAAAGACGTCTGCTTACCATCCACAAACAGACGGACTGGTAGAGAGATACAACCGCACATTGAAAACTACCCTGAAGAAAATGTTGTCTGTAGAAAACAAAGACTGGGATAAACTACTGCCTCTTGCCCTCTATGTTTTGCGGGCACAGGTACAAAGCAGCATTGGCTGTTCCCCGTTTGAGTTACTGTATGGCCGACAGCCCCGTTCTTTGCTAGAAATAACCAAGGAAACATGGGAGCAGGGAGACCCAGAGGAACACCGTTCGCTCCTGGAATGTACCCAGCAACTGAGATCAAAACTAGGGAAACTAAGAGATTTGGCCTATTCACACTCAGAAAAGAGCCAACAAAAACAGAAGTTCCATTATGATAAAGGGAAAAGATGGCGGAAGTTGGAGAAAGGAGATTGGGTATTGGTGCTACTCCCATCCTCAACCCAGAAGTTCAAAAGCGAGTGGCTAGGCCCATATCCCATCATAGAAACCATAGGGAACACCACTTACAGGGTGAAAATGTCCCCAACGAGACAACAGACGTTTCACATCAACTTGTTGAAAAAGTGGATAGGGCCCCCTCCACGTTCAGCACACTTTGGCTTACCAGTCAGTGGGAAGTAAAGTACCTTAAACCAGTTACCCATCAACCAAGACTTGTCCTCAAACGAAAAAGAAGGTCTCATGAACACTCTTCTACCTTTTTCCGATACGTTCTCAGACACCCCGGGATTAACCCATCTGACGGAACATCGGATAGAAACTGAAGAGGGCAAAATAGTCAAACAAAGACCCTACCGAATCCCTGCGGCCAGAAGAAAGGATGTAAAAAAAGAGGTACAAGACATGCTCAAACTTGGGGTGATAAGACCATCCAGTAGCAACTGGTCCTCTCCTATTGTCATGGTTCCGAAACCTGATGGTTCTACTAGGTTCTGTATGGACTTTAGAGCACTAAACAACATCTCAGCCTTTGATGCATACCCTATACCAAGGGTAGACGAACTAGTGGAAAGAATAGGAGAGGCCAGGTATATAACAACGCTCGATTTAACAAAGGGCTACTGGCAAGTACCCCTGAGAGAAGAAGACAGAAAAAAAAACGCTTTTTCTACGGAGGAAGGCTTGTATGAGTTCAACGTCCTTCCGTTTGGATTACACGGAGCCCCAGCCACCTTTCAAAGGCTAATGAACACTGTACTAGCCAACCACACCGCATACTGTTCGGTGTACTTGGACATTGTTATATTCAGTAAAACATGGGAACAACATCTAGACCACCTACAGAATGTACTGAGGGCACTTAAGGAGGCAGGTCTCCATGTGAATGCAAAAAAATCAAGAGCAGCATATCCCCGGGTGAAATATCTCGGGTTTTTGCTGGGAGATGGGGTGATAGCCCCACAAGAAGAAAAAGTGAAGGCTATCATACAAACGCCCTTTCCGACAACAAAAAGAGATCTACGGGCATTCCTAGGCCTTATAGGCTACTACCGGCGGTTCATTGAGAACTTTGCGGTGGCCGCCAGTCCCCTAACCAACCTGCTGAAAAAGTCGACAAAACCGTCACAGTTGACACAACCCTCTCTAGAGGCCAGGGAGGCGTTCGACTCCCTAAAAAGGGCTATAACAACCAGCCCTGTCTTACTACCCCCTAACTTCGACAAACCCTTTTCTGTAGCCACGGACGCCTCCAATACGGGACATGGGGCAGTGTTATCTCAAGAAGGGGAGGACGGACACGAACATCCTGTACTATTTCTTAGCCGAAAACTACATCCTCGGGAAAGAAATTACCCAACCATCTAAAAAGAATGTTTGGCCATTCGATGGGCCATCGATAAGCTGAGATACTACTTGGAGGGACGGACCTTTACTTTGTTCACAGACCATGCCCCACTCCAATGGATGCAAAGGAATAGATCGCAAAATTCCAGAGTGCTCCGTTGGTTCTTGTTTCTCCAACCATTCTCCTTCATAGTTAAACACAAAAAAGGCAAAGAGAACTGCAATGCGGATTACCTTTCGCGGACACCTCTTCTCCCCGATCGGGAGATTCCAGGGGGGGAGGAATGTAACGCGGAGCGCGTATCACAAAGGGACAAACAAGAAACGGAGTGGTGGAAGCTCACTGATATCGTTTCATCACCTCATTCCCTGCAGGAACCACAAGATCCTTGGCGAGCCTACTCGGACGATATTTCCAGCGGCGCCTTTAACTGGACAGAAGAGTCCGAGGAGGGCCCCGCCCCTTTTGACGTCAACTGTGCTGGATTGGTGAAAAGCCCGGAACTCACACAGTTGGCGTGTGACATCACCAAAGGAAAAGTACCGAGAAAGGAACGGCGATTCCGAAGAGAAGAAGAAGACGAGACAAGCCGAGAAGCAGACGAGCCAGGAGGCCAACGACACCACGCTGCGCCCTGCCACACTCCCGAGGGAGGAGTGTGGCTGCGACAGGTACGGGAAAGGTTCTCGAACTGGGTGGGGAGGAGGAGTGTGGTCCCGCGATAGAGCTGGTTCACCTACCTGTTGTCCTTCCCGTTGTTTCCCGCTTCCTTCCCTACCTACCTTCACGACTATCCCCACGAACTCTTCACTCACCTATAGGTCGTTTGGCTAAACTCGACTCACCGGTGTCCTTGCACTCCCCTGGTTCCCTTGGGTGCAAATCAGTACGAGGACGTAACATTAATACGGTCCTATTCTTTTCTGTTTTCTTACGGTTACCACGAGGGGAAGCTTCCGCTGCCAATCGGAAGACCTGAAGACTCCCAGTCACGGAAGAAGGAAGTCTCAAAAGAGCCACGACGGACCCCTCAGAATTTGCTAAAGAAAGACTGACGTTTCGTCAAAAAAAGCTGTACATGAAAATAAAGCCCTCGTTACCTAAACGACGTCTCCAGTCTCTTCCTGAGCCCTCGGCCACCCCGTCACAGCCTCCTATGGGCTTCTTTTCTCCATAATTCTACTGAGTCACTCTGTGACTGGCGGACTCTCTTTTTCTTCCATAACTGTTCCTCTAATTTCATAATACACTCCGTATCAAAACTACCATTTTCAGGCCATCTATATCTGAGTTCTAGGTCTTTAGCATATTCTACCCATAGATCACAATAAATAAGTGCACCGACACCATGTTTTGCATACATGAAGTGTCCTGGAGTATCCCGAGGAGGAAGGGGAATTTCCTTCTCAAGAATACTCCTTTTGGTTGCCATCTTACGTATTTTCGAGAAAATAGGCATGATGGAAAGACTTTCAAAGATTTTAGAAGTGAGAAAAACACAAACAGAACAAATATCTTTACCGTACCCACGAAAGAGGTGAGTCCGTCTTTTATACTAGTTTAGTAGTCCTCACAAAATAAGTGAGAAACCCACAAAAAACATGTATCTTTATCGTGCCCACATGGTAGTGAGTCCGTCTTTTATACTAGTTTTAGTAGTCCTCACCAAAGATAGGTGAGAAACCAACAAACCGCGTATCCTTACCGCCCCCACAAAAGCTGTGGGTTCGTTTTTATACTTTTCAGCAGTACTCACCGAAAAATAACTGGAAGGCCTCTTGAAGATTTTGGGAAAACGCGGCGCGCAGTTTCAAGGTGGGATTTGTAGAACCTCGGACTCGTCTGCTTCGCAAGTTGGGCTTTGGTTCAGGACGTTCCGCTATTTCCTCACCGCCACGTGTGGATGCTGGGCCGCAGTCGGTCCCCCTCTTCGCCTCGAGGGAGTTAGCGGGAATTCCCTGCGTTGTGCACTTTTGAAGTCCGTCAACGGTCAGGAGGGGACAGTACCGGGTCCAATATCGCCGGCGCGTGGGGGAAAGGGAAGGTCCCTATTCCGGGCACCAATTAATGTGGTAAATTAAATTTACTTATTACCTCATTTCTGAATTTCTATGCTTAATAAATCATAATTTCTTGTCAATGCAAAGCAAGGAGTCCGTGGTGCTCAAATGAAGGAGGAGAAGACCAATAACTTGAGTTAAGGGGAGCGCTTCCAGCACCAAGCGGGCACAGGAGCAATCTCTCAAGTCCCTCTCTTGAAGTGGGGGCTGTCTTTATTTTCAACAGCAGAATATTTATACAGTCTTGGTCACGAGGCAAAATAGAGGAACAAACAGGTCGTGGCAGATAGAGGAACAAAAATCAGCAAGAGGAGCAGAGTGTGAAGAAATGGGGGCGTGTCTTAGGCTTCGTGAGGGGACTTGCGATGTGAAATAGTCTGACAGTTGGAAGGGGGAGGCTTCCTCATTTGGGGGTTTGTGCTCGTGCTTCATGTCAGATACATGAACCATCTCTGCGGGGGGGCAGGAACTCATGTACTGGTTTCCCGGACTTGGCAGAAACCACAGAGACAGATGGTGAAAATGAGGAAGGCCAGGTGCAGGGGTGTCGTGCTCGTGCTCGTGGTCTTGGGACACCAAAGGGTGAATTAAAAACAAAATGGTGCCGGCTTTTAATGTGGGCAATTATTAATCGCGCAAAGGGGATCGCGCAAAGGGGCATAATTAGATCGCTCAGAGGGCAGCGGAGGGGCATAATTATAGATTTTATTTCCACAGAACCATAGTGGTCAGGACACTGGTTACAGGTCAGGCAGATCCTGAACCTGGTCTCCCCAACCCAGGGACCAAAACCTGCGGTTGTGCATTTGCCTGGCACGACAGGACTTCTGGGGACTCACATAGTACCCCCTTGAGGGTGACACACAACTCATGTGTCCTGTGACAGTCTGCCTGGCGCAGATATCGCGACCCCTGTCCACCTGACAGTGCACGAAGATCTCCCAGGACAGGAGTGGTGTCACCATGGTCACTCACTGGGGACTCAGCCCTTCTGACTGGTCCTTGACCCACTGGTTCTCCCACTGGGGACTCCTTCCCCCTCTCACCCCTCAGTCTGGACTTCTGTACCCTCCCAAATGGAGGGGCACTGCCAGACACCAGAACTGATGGAGGCCTGGTTACAGGCACTCCCCATTCACCAGACACTAGGAGTTCCTCCTCAAATGGCCTACAAGTACAGTCTAGGTCCCCAACCTGGTGTTCCCTCAAGGAACCCTCCAGGCCCTGAGACTGGGTTTCGGGCACCGTGAGACACACCGTCCCACACTCATTCCTTCCCACACTCATTCCTTCTCCACTGAGACCGGACATGAGCCCCTACACCCTTCCCACTACACTGGGACCTAACCGGGCTACACTGAACCTCTTCCACCTCACAGGTCTGGAAGATATCTGAGCCACTCCTTTTGGGATCACTCCCCAATGCCTCCTCAGACTCTCTGGAATTCACCAAGAAGTCTGCCTCCAACGCAAGCTCTCTGGGATCAGAGAAATCACACTCCACTGGGTGTTGGCATAGCTCTGGAAAACAGGGACTTAAAATATGCTCTCCAACAAATGAATCACACAGCCCCCCACAGTTGTTAACCAAGCTACCCTTTGCCTCACCTTCCAGTGCCTCACACAAGTAACACAAACCCCACACCACTCTCCTGAGACTGGCAAGACAGTATCTGACTGTCTCTGTCACACAACCCACACTCTTCTGGCTGGTCTTCCCACACACACACCAATGTTTCTACCACGGGGGAACCCCTATCCCTGTACCTCTCTTCTAGAGTCAGTAGAGTGTCCCTCCCACCACTAGGAATATGGTCCCCTGTGCCAGTCCCCCATTCTACTTCAGGGACACTGCACTTCACTGGAACTACATCATAAACCTGAACCCCCTGGTGTATGTCGACCCCCTCCCTCAAGTCAGGCGCCACATCTCTGGGTGTTTGTACCTTTCTGTCCACACTAGATATCATAATCATGCTGCCACCATCTGAGCTGGACTCCACCTCCAACTCAGCAAAGCTCCTTCCTTGAGCACCCCATTTTTCTTTCTGGGCTAAGGCCCACCGGGTCATACCTTCCTTGTTTAGCCGGTCTAATTCTCTGCACCTTTGCTCAGCAAGGAGCCACTCATCTTTCTCTTCCTCACTATCAGAGAAGTCCTCCTCCTCAGAATAATCTGCTAATGTTGCTTCCCAAATTCTGGCCTCATGGGAATACAGACATGCCTCAAGATCCCTCCTTGTGGAACCTTTCTCCACAGGCAGCCTCCTCTTCTTGCAAAAGGATTTTATCTCCTCTTCTGTGTAGATGCACAGGTGAAAAAAGTTGACTTCCATTTTGGCAGGATTTTACAGGTGCAACACTAGCCAGAGTCTAAATATCCAAAAAATACTTTCAGGAGGACACCGGAAAAACAAACAGTATGTGGTGGCGTAGCGGTCTTCACTCACTAGTGATGTACACCAATTACTGTGGGTCAAGTACAAATACAAGTTCAAATCCCACCGCCTGACCACCAATGTTAGAACTGGGGGTCTCTAGTTGGCAGAGGTAGGTACCACTGTCCAAATAGGGACCCTTGCTTCTAGTCAGGGCAAGGAGATAACCCTCTGAGATAACCCCTGCTCACCCTCTAGGTAGCTTGGCACGAGCAGTCTAGGCTAACCAGAGGCAATGCGTAAAGTATTTGTACCAACACTCACAGTAACACAGTGAAAACACCACAAACTGACTCCACAACAGTTTAGAAAAATAAATGTATTTAATCTAAACTACACAAGACCAAAACGACAAAAATCCAACATACACAGTTCAAGAATATGGTTTCAAAAAGAGTTCTAAAGGTTGCGTTAAAATTCTTCAAGTTGCGGTAAAATAAACCACAGATGCGTGAAAAGTTCACAGTTGCGTCACGTTTACTCACAGTAACTTTTAGTTGCAACAAAGTTCCAAAAGCAGAAGCTGGTGCGGTGGAAAACAAGCGATGCGTTGCTCCTGAGACCCTGGGGAGGCGATGCGACAGCCCCGCTGCAGTAGCGGGCGTGTTGCGACGTATCCGGTCTGTATGGGGAGGAAGGCCACTTGTATGGATTCCGGTGCGTAGGTTCCGTAGGAAGTTTGTTTTCCCAAAGGCATGATGCGACGATCTCGAAGGGGCTGCGACGATCTCCGGGGCGACGATGCGCGGTCCAGCGGTGATCCTCTCTCTCGCAGCTCGTCGATGCGATGATTCTGCGACGATGCTCGCAGCGACGTGATGCGGTCCGCAAGCAAGCGTTGCGGCGATCTCACTCAGCGACGACAGGCTCCGCGACGACACTCGCAGCGATGTTCGATTTTCCCGCACCGGTCTGGTGCGTCCCGCAAACGAAGGATGCGACGGCTCTGGCAGCGGCGTCAGGCGCTGCGACAATCTCGGCCTTCGTAGCGGCGGGAAACTTCTCGCACTGTCGGGGATGCGCTCCGCAAGCGAGCGATGCAACACTTTTCAGTCTCAAAAATCTCTCAAGCTTAGTTTCAAGCTTCCCAGCACAGGTACAACCTCCAGAGGCCCCACAACTGGATCAAGCACTCTAGGAGGGACAGAACTCTCTCAGCAGAGTTCAGGGAAGCTGGGGGTGAAGTCCTTTTGTTCCTGGGACTTCAAAACAGGGAGCCGGCTCTTCTCAGGCCATTGGAGATTCCTTCAAGACAGGGGACACAGCACACAGCAAAGTACTTCCCCTCTCCTTGGCAGCAAAGCAACAGCAGGTCAGTCCAGCAGAGCAACAGCAGGACAATCTTCCTTCTTCAGTTTCAGCTTTCTCCTTGGCAGAGGTTCCTTCTTGATTCTAGGATGATCTAATTTTCTGTTGTCAGGGGTCCTGTACTTATACCCCTAAAGTCTTTGTTCTCCCTGTGCATGTGGGCCCTGAGCCCGGTCTGAACCAGTTCTGGGTGTTTCCTGAGTACTTTGTTTTGCTGGCTGCTTCTTTCCTTTCAGAGTGAGGGGCAGGGTCCTCCGCCGCCCAGCAGGAGGTGGAGCCAGCATTGTGGAGGGAAAGCCCAGCCCTGGAGCACTTTGTTGACATGATTCCTTCTCTCCTTTCACAGTGCAGGGCAGAGACATCAGACACACCACAGGGGGTGGAGCCATCACTGTGGGGGGCGGGCACAGTCCTATTCAGGCCCAGGTGCTAACTCCTCCCACCACTCAAGTTGCAAATGCAGTCATTCAGCCTAGGGCTGACTCGGCCAGCCTCCTGGGGAATTCCCCAGCCCCTGTCACTCTCAAACCAGACAGTCAATACACAAACAGGCCTAGGCACACAGAAGGGTCAGACAAGAGAACAGCAACTTTCTAAAAGTGCTGTTCTCAAACACAGGATTTAAAACCAACCTTTCCTAAAAGATGTGTTATTTAATTCTGAGTTCAGGGATACTAGATACTTATGTCCTATCTTGTTCCTATGAGCAGAAATGCTGTTAACCACTGTAGCCAGCATCCCCAATGTTAATCTATGGAGCAAGATAGCCTTTACAGTAGTGAAAAACGGAAATGGCTGTAATTCACTACCAGAACATGTTACCTGCACCAGTACAAGCTCTACCTTTCACATACACTGCACCCTGCCCAGGGGGGTACCTTGGGCCTTCCATAGGGGTGACTGATGTGTACAAAAAGGGAAGGGTTAGGCCTGGTCAGTGGGGACACTGACCAGGATGACATGGCAGTTTCTAAACTGCACACAGGCACTGCAGTGGCAGGCCTGAGACACCATTTTAGGGCACTCATGTGGGTGGCACAATCAGTGCTGCAGGCCCACTAGTAGCATTTGTCATCACCAGCCCTGGCACACCCAGTGCACTTTACTAGGGACTTCATGGTGATACAAATATGCCAAACAGGTATATCCAATAAGAATAACAATTTACACAGATAGCATATGCACTTTAGCACTGATCAGCAGTGGTAAAGTGCGCAGAGTCCTATTGCCAACAGCCACGGGTCAGGAAAAATAAGGGAGGAAGAAGCTAAAAGTTTGAGGATGACCCTGCAAGAAGGGCCAGTTCCAACACTTCCAAATACAAATAGATACTAAAAGACGCTTTATAAACAGTAAATAAAACAATCATCAAAACAATGACAGCAAGCAGTCCTCATGTGAGTAATGGACGAGAGCAGCTGAGGCACGTGGGGAATAGTGTGAAGCACTGCTGCCGCTTTTGTTACAGGGATCCGATATTGCAGCACAGTTCCAAAACTGGCCCCAGTAACATAAACGGCCCCCACCACTCCAAAACTGGCCCCCACCCTTCCAGCCCAACAGGAAAATGCACGGTGTGTGCTAGGGCCACTCCAGGCCTGGATGTGGCAGTTTCTTTTACTTCCCATGATGAGTCTAGCAGCCGCATTAAGAGAGCTTCTTAGCCTATGTTCTCCTATCCTCTCACATATTATGTTGTACCTATTTTTTTATTGTCCAGAATGATGCCAAAGCGTTTTGACCCTAAGGGTGATGAAACCTAACACGATTAAAAAGCTGAGAGACAACTAACACAGGAGTTATAGTTTGTGCACTCTTTCCCCTGTTTTGTGATCTATCAGATTTGGGGCTAGATGTAGGTAATTACAAATTACTGATTCGAAAATACCGAATTTTACCGATTCGGTATTTTCTAATCGGTAATTGCAATGTAGATAAAAATTCAGTAAAAATTACCGAATCGTTAAGATTCAGTAATTACCGAATCTGTATTTACCGATTTGGTAATTGCCATTCATTCCTATCGGCCTGGAGGCCCATAGGAATGAATGTCAATTACCGAATCGGTAAATACCGATTCGGTAAAATAGGGAAAAAAACAAGAGTGGCAGGGTGTCACTTTGACACCCTGTTGTACCCCTGATTAGTGCTGGTGTGTACATGTGGCACACATACATGCCCTAAGGGCAGGTATGTCTGTCACATAGCACAGGTGTAAATGCACATATTTGCATTTACATAGGAATTCGTTATTTACCACCAACTAGTAGTTGGTGGTAAATAACGAATCCTTTGAGCCCAGAAGCACTGTTTGAAGTGCTTCCTACATTTCATTTATCGATTCGGTAAATACCGAATCGGTAAATGATGATTCGGTAAATACCGATTCGTTATTTACCGAATTGGTAAAATAACCTCCTACAAAGGAAAAGGCTTTTACCGGTCGGTAACGGCCGATTTCGGCCGTTACCGACCGGTAAAAGCCTACCTACTTCTGGCCCAAGGTGCCTTCTCGTTCTGTATTCTTGCTTATCGTCTGCTCTCCAGTTTGGTTTTCTTTCCATACTGCTCTCTTCAACATTACACTCAACTAATACTCCTCTTACTCATCCTGTCCTTCCATCCTTTTGTGCTTCAGCCGGTGCTTCTTCCTGTCCTGCACTCACCTCCACTATTCTCTCCCCATTACCCACTCTGCCCTGTTGTTCTGTAAGCCAATTTGTGACCTCGCCCATCCTGTGTCCTCATATTCGGTTCTTTTCTATTTTTTGCGCTCTCCCATTTTATTTATCAGTGCTTCGGCCAAGGCCAAGCCTATTGCTTTGCCAGTGCTTGCTTCCCTCATTTCATATCAGGTTGAGGTAGTCTAAAGCATACAAATACTTTCCCACTTATTTTCACCCTGGGTCATGTGTAATCGCCATCTGCAGCTGCCTCAGAAAGTGGTTATTCTTACCCGGGCCCAGTGCTTAATTTGTATACATATAAATGCTGGGGCCCAAAGTTGTGCTCAGAAGCCCCGAGTCGGCGCTGTTGAAGGTCGGGGTGTGGAATAACAAGACTGATCCAGCACCAGACACTCCCTGCCTCTTCAGCTCACTCTGGTAGGTTCTTTACCATTCCTTTCTCCCTATGTTGTTTCCGCCTTTCTCTTCCTCCTTCTTCCCCTTTTTGTTCTTTTCTGTCTCTTGCTCTGGATCAAAGTCTGTTGATGAAAACTAAGTGCGCAGTCCCCAAAACGAGTATAGTGGGGCCGACCTGCCACCACCGGCTCAAAGTAAGCAGTGCTCGGGCCTAGTTATTGTTACAGGAGTACCTTCTACCGTTATGTAAGATAGTGATTGGACATATTCATGGCAGTAATTCTATGTGTTAAGACAGCTAAAGTGCAACCTAATAGTTTTAATTGGTTAGCTGTGGGGAACTGTGAAAGTGCACCGTCCTCAGGTGATTGCATTTGTGTACGCATTGGATAGGGCCTGCCTTCGGGTTCCGGGGATGTATTCTACTTTATCGTGTTTTTATTCTGTCCTGCTTATGTGTGTACAAGTAATTGCTGGCTATTTGTAAATAAATTACATTGCTGGTGCAGGTGGTGGCAGACAGTATCAGGCAGTGCAGCACATGGGAACTGGGTTGATCTGGACGGCTGCTGACGTCACCGCGCAAGCCACGCCCACACGTGCTGACTACAAATGTGTCTGCAACGCTAAGAATGGAATGGACAGGGCGTGAATGTGGATAGGCCCTGTTCCCCTGGCTGCGCAAAGAGTGTGCATTGCGAGGTCGTGGCGCTCGTAGCCGGGTGACTGGGTACTGTGCCTGGTAGATATCGGCAAATGCTTCCGTAAAATTGCGGTAAGGGGTAATATCAGATCTATTTCTCGTTCAGTAGTAGCTGTTTGTGTGAATTTTACACATTTGAACACACGGCAAGCCGTGGATAGGGTGACCAACCGTCCGTAAATTTCACGGACAGTCCGTAATTTCGGCCGTCTGTCCGTTGTCCGTGAAGGATTCTTTAACGGACGCCATTTGTCCGTCATTTTAACAGGGCACCGGTTGCCCCACCCTAAAGCCGGCACAGCTTGCACCCACCTCCCTTCTTCACTCCGATGCTGCACCAAACCTCCTCAGATACTCAGCAGCAATGGAGAGGCACAGCGGGATGGCAACCCTCACACCTCCAGCCCTTGATGACCTGTTAAGAGGTGCTTCGAAGGTGACTGAGAGGGAGGGGCTGCAGGTTCAGGAGCAGCGACATCTATTCACATGCAAACAGCCCTGAATGTGTCATGTCTCCGCAATTTAGAGGGGGCTCACACATTCCATTTCTACCCAGGGCCCCAAACATCCTAGACTCGGCCAGATTACACCCAGCCGCGTAGCTAGGGGGGGGGGGGGCGGTCCGCCCCAGGCGGCACCTTTTTTGAGGCGGCACTGCACTACTGACTGACTCTGTGACTGAGGCTGCTGAGACTGAGTGATCTGAGTTGCGGCCGCGGAGGCCGTGCCCTGTCAGAGTGAGTTGTTGTAGGCAGGGCGGCAGGCAGGCGGTGCGGTGGCCCGTGGCCGTGGCGCTCTAGTTTACATTACATATATCACACTGTGCAGCCTGCTTAGTCGACCGTTGTTTGGGCCCCCCCCCACCTCCTCCCAGCTTTGCTCAGAACAGAAGACAGGGCCGTCAATCAGTGGTAGCGTGCGCGGTGCGCACTGCCTTAACCAATGACGGCCCTGTAAAAAATGTTGTGCCAGCCCTCGTAGCGTAGTGTGACGCGGTATGCGCTGCGCGGCGCGAGCTCACCTGACCTCACCCGCCCCAGCCAGCCCCTCCCGTCGTGTCGAGCCGGAGTGTGGAGGAGACCGTCACCGAGACCACCACCATAATTCCATTCTATTTGCCTGGCCCTGGCCCTTACTAGTGTTACAGTACTACTGCAGACTGCAGTCAACTCAGTACTGTCTGTCTCTGTGGGCGGCACTCTGCACGACAGGCCAGGCCCAGCGATAAAAGAAAAGAAAACAGCTAATTGAGGTGAGAGAGAGAGTCTGTCTCGGGTGGGTCACGGGTGACTCGGGTCGGACGTCGGAGAGTCGAGTCCATGAGTCAGATGGGGGCCCCGGCCCGCCGCCCGGGGCAGACACCAGGGGTGATGATGAATGATGTTGCATAAGGCTGCCAACTGCCAAGGTTTCAAATCGCTAGTGTCTGACGACGTCATCTTCACAGGGCTGCATCTTCATTATTTATTTAATTAGAAACAGTTTGGAGGAAGGGCTGGCTATTATCTTATTCTTCTCGCCGATAAAGTCCATAACAAAAAAGCTCGGTCTGATTATCACCGTTCCATTAAGAAAGCCCAAGCCTTTTTCTCCAACCAAATTGTTTTGACTAGCAATAAATCGAAAGATATCTTTAAAATAGTGAAGAGGTTTTCCCATCTGGGTGCTTTATCCCAGCCATTAGTGGCTTCCCTCAATTTGTGTGAACAACTATCCGACTTGCTCAAACTCTCAATCTCACTTCCCTTACTGCCCTTGGTGATGTTTCAGACAGTTGTGATTTGGATCCTGTAAGTACTAGTTCATCTATGACGCCATTTTGATTTGGTATTTGCTGGAATTGATCCCATCATGCTTGGGGAGACTGAACAGGCCTTGGAGGGATGATAAACAGGATGATTGTTTGATGACCAGGCACGGACGGCCAAGGTAACCGGTGGGGCGAGGTGGGGGCAGGGCGGGGCAGAAGTGGACAGACAACTGGATAGGGAAAGTAAAATAAAAAATAAGTAAAACCACTTACCTTGCGCTCGCCGCATTGCAGAGTGGAAGAATGGGATGTAACACAGTATACTGTGTTCCATTCCATGCTTTTACACCATTTAGAGAACACTGCTGTGGTGGATCAGCATTAGCCTAGTTTTGTTCCTTTTTGACAGGCAGGAGTCAATCAGTTTGAATGGCTCAGTTTGCTTCTGATTCCAAACCCTTAAAGTTTGATGTCCCCCAGGGATCAGGCCTAATCCCAACGCTAATTAATATGTACACGACTCCCCTGTCAATTTTGGTGGAATCTGTTGGCGTCCAGATTGTGTCTCATGCTGATGACACTCAGTTTCTTCTTGCCCTGGAGTCTGGAGAGGAATGCCCCCAATGTTTTCCTTGCAGAATTAAGTCATGTCTGACAGCAGTCTTCCATTGGATGCAGCCCAGAAACCTTCAGTGCAATGCCAATAAAATGGAGATCCTCTTAATTGGTTCACCTCACCTAGTATCGGATGGTGAATGCTGGTCCAGTCATATTCTGGCCTCACCTGCCTGGCTTCATTTGTGTGCAATTTAGGGGGAAAGTCTGCTAATCTTGCCATTTTCACCCCCAGGTGGTGGGTATTGTGAGCTTGTGCATTGGACTTTTAAAATCCATAACGTAATTTCTATATTTGCAGTTGAAGACCCAGAAAACTGTAATTCATGCTCTCATTAACTTTTGGCTTGATTGTGCCAATGCTCTTTGAGGCCTTCCGGATTTCCAGCTGAAGAAATTTCAGTTCAGAATGCCACTGCCTGGCTTTCAGAGTGTAATTAGGAGTGACATTTCAACTACTATGACTGAGTGACACTGTCTTGCAAGCAGAATCATACAATGAAGACGAGCGAGTCATTGAGGGAAACTTATAAATATTTGAAATTAGACTCACTGTCTTGAGCATAGAGAAACTATGAGAAGATCTTAAAACTCCCGAGATGGCTGACTCACAATTACGAACTAAATTATGAAAATCATGTCACCTAGCAGTCTGAAACCTTGGCAGCTATGAAAGAGGGTGGGCATCACTTCACTGTTCACATGACAAAGCTTTGAAGACCATGCCCATACTTACATATTTCATAAATGTGTCAATAGGAAGTATGCATAGCTGCCAAGGTTTCAGATTGCGTATGTGTGACATTATTTTAATTTCAGTGTAATTATGAGTGACATACAACTATGAGTGACACTTTTTCACGAGTAAAATCTAGCAATGATGACGAGGGAAACATATAAATATCAAAAATTACATCCATTTGAGCAACAAGAAGATCTTAAAACTGCTGCAGAGCACCAGAAATGGAATGGTGCGGACGGACCCGACTGTACCAAATGGGATGTGAGAGCCCCGGTGCGGATAATCTCAGCTGCATGCTAATAAATTATGATAGTTACTTAGTCACGATAGCCGGCCCACAGACAGTGCTGCCAAGTTTTCAGACTGCATATGTGTTTCAGTGGACTTGTGAGTGACATTAAACAACCAAATATGTGGTGACACTTGATTTAGAGTAGTTTAGGGATTATTTTAAAAATATCACTTGCATACATTCATTAGTGGCTCCACCCAGAATGTATTTGAAGGAGAAAGAGTGCATTCTTATGCCCAAATTGTGGATACCTGCAACGGTGTACAGTTCTGGTTGTGTATTTTTGTATTATTACTTGCAAAATGGTCTTGGGTGCATTTCTGTATGCAGTGGTGTGGCCTCAATTGTGCTGTGCCTGTAGTTTAGGGATTATTTTTAAAAATTCACTTGCATACATTCATTAGTGGCTCTACCCAGAATGTATTTGAAGGAGAAAGAGTGCATTCTTATGCCCAAATTGTGGATACCTGCAACGGTGTACAGTTCTGGTTGTGTATTTTTGTATTATTACTTGCAAAATGGTCTTGGGTGCATTTCTGTATACAGTGGTGTGGCCTCAATTGTGCTGTGCCTGTAAACGTTTCCTGCGGCTTGCACTACCACACTCCCACCAATTGCAGCTATCGAGCAACATAACAGTGTGAGTTTAAGGATTGCAGCAGTCTGCTCATCTTAGCCAATGTAAGGCAAGAATGATGGAGGGCGGCGGGCCTCTTAGGATGACTGCAAGGCTCCTAACTTGGATTCAAGCTAGATGTGCCTGACTTCAGACCTTAAAGAGGCCCTGAAAGACATCAGGAGCTGAGATTGCGATAACAACCATAACGTTGTATAGGTGCCTGATTATTCTCTACAGCTTGTGGCCGATTCTGTATGAGTGAAGATTTCCAGAAGCGCTGTGTAGGGAGGTGCCTTGTCAACTTTTTTGAGGGGTTCATCAAGTGTCATCGCTATCGCCCTTGGCAGGCTCTTTTGTCCATTTGCTCTGATACCCCGTATGGATGTTAAATATCCGTGGCTGAGCCACTGACACATGACCTCAGGACATATGAATTCCCAAGAACAATGATGTTACTAGGGGTTTAACATATAGATGCATCATGCACTGAGCAGGCAGCTTAGTTTTACTTTTTTATTTATTTACAAAGAGGCTAGCCTAGAGCTGCAGTGCCAGGTGTGTTAAGTTGTATGAGAGGGCAGACACAGACATTTGGACCAGTTTTAGTCCTTTTCGAGTGTCTCATTGCTGACTGCTCAAATGGGTGTAATTACACACACATTGTTTTTATTAGGTATATCATGAGTGCATGTAAGCCCATTAGGAGATTTAACAAACTGGATTTTGCTTTGGGGTTGTGCTAAAAAAGTGGCGCAATCCCAATGCAACATCTGGGCCTCAAATAAATTTTTTTTTAAATTCAAACCCTGCCACAAAGAAATTGGCAACAAGGAGAAGCATGTTATTAGATCTTTTATGCTTAATTGGTTACAAAGTCTGCATTTCCTAGTATTTTTATAGGGTGAAGGCATCTGCTTCAGAGGTGCCCAGTTACTATCCGGGAATAACAATTGGTGAGATAACCCTGGAGGTTAAAGTATTTCTTGGAGACATTTCTGTTTTGTGTAGTCTCAGATCTGACTCGTAGTAGTATAGAAGGTTAATTAATGTGCCTGCAAAGCACTTCATGTAATATGCAGGTGACATATTTTGTTTGAATGTAGCTAGGAAAGGTTACTGTTTTTAACACAGTCAGATCCTTTTGTTATTTGCAGTTTTTAAATAGTAAGCCTTTTAATATAGCACAGTGAGCTATGTAGGATATGTCACTGCTACTACTTTTAACCCTCACTGACTCATGCAACAACACATCTTGTGCACTGATTTACACGCTTGCATGATTTATTTTCAATCTGTATGTGTTATTAAAATCGCTCTGACACTCTGCATTGGGATGTGTAGCGTTATAAAAGAAATTAAAATTGTACTATTTAAATTGTGTGTAAATACTGGGACAGACCAACACATCTGAGATACTTTCAGTACATGCACTTACATAAAGGGGCCTAACAAAGTCAAACACATGTCTCTTAAGTACCTGGGAAGAGATAACCAGCTGTATGCTTTTTGTCTCCGTTGTATTTACATTTAAGTGTGATGTTCCAGGCCACTCGATCAAAAGGAGGCCTAATGGCCCCTTAACTGAGCCGCGCTCTGACAGCTGGGACGTGATGTGACGCCACCCTCTGTGTGGTACTCAACGTACAGGCTGTGTCAGATAACAAGACAGTGAGGGTTACAAGGTGTAGGAGTCGCATGACCTTCTTGTCTCACTTTATTTTTTTGCAATTGAAATGGAGCAGACTACAAGCTAACATTTTGAAATTGGATGTATTTATCCGTTATTCTTTTTATTATGAATATCTTTTTCTTATTCTTTCAAGCTTAAAGATGAAGCGAATAAAAGAAAGCGGTGCAGCCTTTAGAAAAAAGAAAAAGGCTAGAGAGGAAGAATTAAAAAAGTATGAATGTTCACTACTGAAATACCTCAGTCACGGAACAGAAAGTACTAGTACTACCACTACTACTGCTACTGAAGCAGAAACTACTAGTGCTACTACTGTTACTGAAGCAGTTTCTGATTTTGAAGTCAATCCATCATCAAAGACAAGTGATCCTTCAACAAGTGATAAGGGGTCTGATGGACAACAAATTCCAGCTGTTGACTTAAAAGATGTTGGTCTTCGGCCAAGTAAGAAGATTAAAGATGACACACGTATCTTGCTGGTACAACAAGGGTCGTCTGTGGTTCAACGTCTAGATTCTGATTTTGGTGAAACAGAAAGTACTACTAATACTACAGTTACGGAAGTACAAACTACTAGCACTACTATTGTTACTGAAGCAGTTTCTGATTTTGAAGTCAATCCATCATCAAAGTCATGTGATCCTTCAACTTCAACAAGTGATAAGGGGTCTGATGGACAACAAATTCCAGCTGTTGACTTAAAAGATGTTGGTCTTTGGCCAAGTAAGATTAAAGATGACACACGTATCTTGCTGGTACAACAAGGGGCGTCTGTGGTCCAACATCTAGATTCTGACTTTGGTGAAGTCAATCGTGAGGGTGCTTTGATCAAAGGACAAAACAGAAAACTTACACGCGAGTGGTTTTATCAAACTCTGCCAAATAATGAAAAAATGTTGAGGTCATGGTTGGTGTACTCTCCTTCAAAGAAAGCTCTTTACTGCTTTTGTTGTAGACTATTTGCTGACAGAAGTCATTCAAATTTTGATTCTGCAGATGGATTCAACATGTGGTGGAAACTGAATCCCAGAATTTTCGATCACGAATCTACTGTTGCCCATGTTCGATGTTTCACACAATGGAAGGAGTTGGAGATTAGAATCCGATGTGGAGCTACAATTGATAAAAAGGCACAAGAACAAGTTGAAAACGAAGTAAAGAAGTGGAGGGAGATACTTTCCAGATTGTTGGATATCATTAGATTCCTAGCTAAACAAAATTTGGCTTTACGGGGTCACCGAGAAGGAATATATTGCAAGACTGATGATGAACCTGAAGCAACAGGAAATAGAGGAAATTTTCTAGAATTAGTTCATTTGTTGGCAAAATACGATCCAGTGCTACGTGAGCATACTGTAAGAATTAAGCTGGAAAAAAAGTATGCTAAATCATATTTGTCGCCTACTATTCAGAATGAGTTCATAGAAATTTTGGGAGAAAAAGTAAGAAGCAAAGTTATCGAGCAAGTGAAAGAAGCAAAGTATTTTTCTATGATGTTCGACAGCACCCCTGATATTTCTCATAAGGATCAGATGAGCCAAGTTTTACGCTACGTTATGATCAATGGAAATAAAGTGATGGTTGTGGAATCATTTGTCGATTTCATTGAAACTAAAGGTAAAAACGCAGAGAATATTTCAACTATGATTTTGCAGAGTTTAGAAAGCAACGGAATTGATATTCAAAATTGTAGAGGACAGGCATATGATAATGCTGCTGTGATGGCTGGTCAACATACTGGCGTTCAAAGACGCATCAGAGAAATTAATGGAAAAGCAGAATTTGTCGCATGTACAAATCACTCGCTGAATTTGGCTGGTTTACATGCAGCTTCTGTTGCTGTGAATTCTGTTACCTTTTTTGGAACTGTGGAGCGTTTGTTCACGTTTTTTTCTTCCTCGACCCATCGCTGGGATATTCTGACTTCAGTCACTGGTCAGAGTGTCAAGCGTGTAATAGAAACTCGGTGGAGTGCACGTGGAGATGCTGTGAGTGTTGTAAAAAAGAATTACTCCAAAATCTTAAGTGCTGTAGAACGTTTAACTGGTGAAGAAGAAAATAGAGTTACCAGGTCAGATGCTGGTGTGCTGCTTGTTGCTTTACAATCTTTTTCCTTCCTGTGCTTTCTTGGACTGTGGGAATCTGTCCTTGTAGAAATTAACGACACTCAGGTCTACCTCCAAACCAAAGGATTGAATATACAACAATGTGACATAAAGCTCAATGCTTTAAAATCATTTCTAACTGAAAATAGGTGTGAATTAGTTAACAAATCAGTAGCTTACGCCAAAGAAATTTGTGATGATCTTGGGATAGTCATGGATCGTCGGTGTAGAAAGAAGAAACTAATGGCAGGTGAAGAATCACGAGGTGCTGAATTGTCATACGAAACTGAGTTGAGGAGAGAAATGTTTTCTTCACTGGACAGAGTGATCCAAGAAATCACCACAAGATTCCAACAACTTCATGTTCTTGCTGAAAAATATGCTATCCTTACTCCATCAAATCTTTTGGATGATAAATACGAATGTCAACTAAATCATTATCATGATGACATTAACGAGGAAGAGTGCCTGGTTGAGAGAAAAAGACTTCAGAGTTTTATTTCTGTTGCTGCTACGCAACACGAAACAGAGACATGGAAGGACAGTCCCCTGGAACTTTTGCAGTTTATACTAACATACAGTCTTGAGAACTCTGTTCCAAATATAGTAATACTACTGCGAATTTTCCTTACAATTGCTCTAAGTGTTGCTAGTTGTGAAAGGAGTTTTCCTAAATTGAAATTGATTAAGAATTACCTAAGATCTACAATGAGTGCCTTACGTTTAAGAAATCTTGCCATACTGTCTATAGAACAGCAACTGAGTGATGAACTAGACTTTGATGATGTCATCGATGATTTTGCTAATCGAAAAGCAAGAAAAATAACAGTTTAGAAATTTTGGATTTAAGTTTTATTTGAAAATTCAACATGGTGTTTTCATTTACTTTCCCATACATCATTTTGAATTTTTTGTTGTAATTTTGATGTGTATTAAGAGGGGCTGCAAACTAAAACAATATTTTTTATATTATTACAAGACCGAAGAATAAAGTCATATTAACCTTATGTGTTCTTTGTGCTGAGGCTGCTCTGAAGGAGAGATGCACCATTACAAGATGGTTTTGTGTCTCAAGAGCACACAAATTTTCATTCCCAGGGAGTTGGTTGCTGCTGCTTAGAAGTAATGACAGGGCGCGACCCCTGGTTGTTGCCTTTGGCCCACCAGAGTGGGCTGTTTATCCAGTCTGTGTTGGCAAGGTGGAGCTGACTGACCCCTTTGTGCTGTGTTTAGTTCTAAGGGCGCACACAGTGAGTCAGTCCCTGTGATAATAATTAATTTGCTGTTTTTGAAATGTAAAGAAACACAGGCTTCAACACTGTTAAGTTGGTTTTGGGTCCCCAGAGCACATCACGTTTGTGCAGATCCACACTGCTTTAATCGGGGGGACTATGACGTATGGTCATTTAATGGTCAGCTGTAGATGATGGATCCCTGAACAGTGTCATGTATGTGCATGTTTGCTTTGTGCTGAGGGGTAATTGTTCACACAGCTCTCTGATGGATGTCACATGTGGTTTTTCTGAGTCCCCAGATAGATCATGCAGTCTTGTGTGTTCTCTTTTGTACTGCCAGTCACCGGTGTATTCAACTGTCTAGCCTTTGACCGTGTCATGTATGTGCATTTTTGCACACTTTGAACTATTTTTCCATCATCTCAAGAGCATCCCTAGTTTACAGTATTGTTGCATTTTATGGTTATTGGTCTTGTGTTAAGTCTATGCATAAAGATATGTATTTTTTTATAACTACTTGTGTGGTGTCCCTTTGTAGTGTTCTTCACTGTGTATGATCATAAATGCTTTACACACTGCCTCTGAGATAAGCCTAGCTGCTCGTGCTACCACAGGGTTGAGCAGGGGTTATCAAAGGGTGTAGCCCCCTTACTCTGACTTAGGAAGAAGGGTCCCCAGTTGGACAGTGGCCAGCCATTGCTAACTAGAGACCCCCATTTCTAACAAACAACCATTCCGATTTTGAGAGGAGTAAACATCTCAATGCCCATTAGATTCCCCATGTTAGACTAATGTTCTGATTTGTTACCTTTGCCTCAAATTGTAAAGCGCTCTGATAACCTTCGGGTTCAAGTTCGCGCTATATAAAAATTTATAAGTTACTAAATGTAACTTTCATGATCGAGGTAACTGTTAGCAGCAATACTACGTGTCTCTCCTCGGAGACTCTGACATCTTTTAAGTGCTCACCATCCTTTTTCCCCAGCAGCCGCCCCCCCCCCCCCAAGGGGTGGCACTCTGAGGGGTAGCCCCGGGCGCCACGAGCTCTAGCTACGCCCCTGATTACACCCCTGATTACACCGAGGCAGCACGTGGTTCTCTTCAGACAGCGTAATTACTGTCACTAAATTGTAAGCAAACCTCCGTTCTTCAAACATGCAGTCTATAATGTAATACAAAAAGGAAATGGCACAATCGCACCCACACTGATTAACAAAGTATGGAGTACAATCAGTTCAATCAGTTCTCTTAGATTATCTCCTGTAAGTACTGTACATCACAGTGGGGGATGGCATTTTGGACAGAGAGCCTGTCTTCTCGTTGTCTTGTGCAGGAGGGGGCGAGGAGCCCAAGATGATACTAGAATACTGCATGCCCACCCCTGTGTCCACCCTGGTGGATCCTGTTCCCTCTCCTGTGATGGCTCCTGCCCTCCCCTCAGTGATGGCTCCTGTCCCCCCATGTGGTGGCGCCAGTCCACCCCCGCCTGTGATGACTCTTGTCCCCCCCTGTGGTGGATCCTGTCTCCGCCATGGGTGGCTCCTGCAGCGAGGGTGAAGTTCTTGATGGGTCTCTTCTCAAAAGGGCTCAGCTCAAAATTAATATGGAAAGGTGGGCGAGTAAGTAAGTGAAGGGATGGGTGAATGGCTGGATGAATTAGTGAAAGGGTGAATGGATGAATGAAAGATTGAATACATGGATAATGAGAGGATGGATGGATTGATGAGTGAGGGGAAGGATGTAGAGAAAATGTAAATAGCTGTATGTATGGGTGGAAGGGTAGCTGGATGATGGATGAGGGGAAAGATGGATGAGGGGAAGGATGGATGGATGAGTGGAAGTATAGATGGATGGGGAGAAGGATGGATGGATGGAGGGGAAGGATGGATGGATGGAGGGGAAGGATGGATGGATGGAGGGGAAGGATGGATGGATGAGGGGAAGGATAAATGGATGGGTGAGGGGAAGGATGGATGATGGATGAAAGGAAGGATGGATGAGGGGAAGGATGGATGGATGAGGGGAGGGATGGATGGATGAGGGGAAGGATGGATGGATGAGGGGATGGATGGATGAGTGGAAGGAAGGATGGATGGATGAGGGGAAGGATGGATGGATGAGGAAATGGATGGAGGGGAAGGATGGATGGATGGGTGTGTGAAAGGATGGATGATGAGGGGAAGGATGGATGATGAGGGGAAGGATGGATGGATGGATGATGAGGGGAAGGATGGATGATGAGGGGAAGGATGGATGAATGGATGGATGGATGAGGGGAAGGATGGATGATGGATGAAAGGAAGGATGGATGAGGGGAAGGATGGATGGATGAGGGGAAGGATGGAAGGATGAGGGGAAGGATGGATGGATGAGGGGAAGGATGGATGATGAGGGGAAGGATGGATGGATGGATGATGGATGAAAGGAAGGGTGGATGGATGAAGAGGGAGTGGGTGAAAGGATGGATGGCTGGATAATGAGGGAATGGATAGATGGATGATGAGGGAAAAGGATGGATGGATGATGAGTGGAAAGACGGATGGATGGATGATGAGGGGAAGTTTGGATGGATGATGAGGGGAAGGGTGGATGGATGATGAGGGGAAGGATGGATGGATGATGGGTGGGTGAAAGGATGGATGGATGATGAGTGGGTGGGTGGATGGATGGATGGATGATGATGAGTGGGTGGGTGAAAGGATGGATGGGTGGAGAGTGGGTGGGTGAAAGGATGGATGGATGGATGACGAGTGGGTGGGTGAAATGATGGATGGATGGATGGATGAGTGGGTGGGTGGATGATGGGTGGATGATGGGTAGGTGGATGAGTGAAATGATGGATGGATTGATGGATTGATAAGTGCAAGGGTGAATGAATGGACATATGAGTGAAAGGGTGGATGTAAGGATGGATGAGTGAGTGAAAGGGAGGGTAGATGGACAAAAAGATGAATAGATGTGTGAAGGAGTGAAATGATAGATGGATGAATGATAGGGTCAATGGATGGGTTCATGAGTGGATGAGTAGATGGATGGATGGGTGGGTGGATGGATGGATGGAAGGAAGGAAGGATGGCTATGTGAAAAGGTCAATAGAGAGAGAAAGGGAGGATGGATGAATGACTAAAAGAGTGGATAGGTGGAATGATTAGTAAGTGAAAGGATGGCTGGATTGGTGAAAGGGTAAATGGCTGAATGGATGAGTGAATGGATGGATGGGATGAAGAGTGGATGGATAAGTGTACAGATGGATAGGGTGGATGGATGGATAATGGAGGATGAGTGAAAGGATGGATGAGGGGATGGATGAAGGGATGGATGAGTGAAAGGATAGATGGAAGGATACATGATGGATAGGTTTGCAAATGGTTGAATATGTTTGGAAATGGCTGAGCTTACTTATATACTATTGCGCGACCTCTGATGTGTCTGTAAAACGTACCTATTGTCCTGAAGTTTTGTCCTGAATTTTGACCTCCTGTCCTGAATTTGTGTCCTGAATTTTGACCCTTTGTCCTGAATTTTTACACTCACCGTCCTGAATTTACACCAATGCCACTTGGTCACCCTACTAGCGGAATGTAGTGGAGTTTAAGGCCCAGATGTTTCACTGGCAACACGCAATCTACGGTTAATGCAAATAGTGCTTTTCATATATTCACTGTTCGAGGCAGGGAGCCGCAAAAACCCTGGCTCCGCTCGAGGACGTGCCTCGATCCCACAATGGCCTGGTTGTAACAGCACCTGTCTGTAAACAGGGGGAAGGAGGGGGAGGGCAGATTCGATGACCAGGTGCCTTGAAGATCTTGGGTTTCATTTATGGGCCAGTTTTGTTACAGAGAGTTATAGTGGATACCTAAAAATGTTCCCTGCGGGGACGGGAGAGGAGGTACGGAGTACCCCAGGGCGCCGCGTTTTCTCTAGTCTTAATTAACATCTACAGTCAGTCCCTTCTGCTCCTGTCCAGTCTTAATCTAGCATCACTCTTTGTTTCTCTGTCGTCAGATTCATCTCTTGTGGTTTTGCTTTCAGTCCTGCTCCTGTCCAGCCTGGTGTGTTCTTTGGTTTCATCCCTTCCAAGTGCCTTCTCTTGGATCACCCCTGGACACACCCAGTGTTCTAGGAGGTAACTGACAGCAGCAAGGCTTTTAACTAAAATTGCGTATCTTTCTGCAAGTAGGTTCACACACACGGCTACAGAGAGGACAACTGTAAGGATAGAGATTGTTCCACAATATGATCTTAAAATGGATTACAGAAAGGACCTCAGCTATGGCCAGAACTAGGGAATAACAAGACCATGAAAGGTAACACACACCATTAAAGCTGATTACTGAGGAACACATGGAGACATGCTAGGGCCACTGATGAGATTACAACCAGCACCGTGGCTTAAACCTCAGACCTGTAGAGAGGACCGATGCTGCCTCCAGAACTGGGACAACGGCAATGACCACAACCAGCATCACTTGGACCATCAATCAATCAATCAAGACATTTATAGAGCGCACTACTCACCCGTGGGGTCTCAAGGCGCTAGGAGGGGGGGGTGCCGTTACTGCTCGAACAGCCAGGTCTTGAGCTTCTTCCTGAAGGAGAGGTGGTCTTGGGTCAGGCGCAGGTCGGTCGGGAGGGAGTTCCAGGTCTTGGCGGCCAGGTAGGAGAAGGACCTTCCTCCTGTTGTTGCTCTTCGGATGCGGGGGACGGCGGCGAGGGCGTGGCTGGTTGATCTGAGGTGGCGCTTGGGAGCGTAGAAGTTGATTCGGTTGTTGAGGTAGCTCGGGCCTTGGTCGTGTAGGGCTTTGTGTGCGTGGGTGAGGAGACGGAAGGTGATTCTTTTGTTGACGGGGAGCCAGTGCAGGTCTCTCAGATGTCCGGAGATGTGGCTGTTTCGTGGGATGTCGAGGATGAGTCTGGCTGAGGCGTTCTGGATCCGCTGGAGTCTCTTCTGGAGCTTGGCGGTGGTTCCGGCGTAGAGGGCGTTGCCGTAGTCCAGTCGGCTGGTGACGAGGGCCTGGGTGACAGTCTTCCTGGTCTCGGTGGGGATCCACCAGAAGATCTTCCGTAGCATGCGTAGGATGTTGAAGCATGACGAGGAGACGGCGTTGACTTGTCTGGTCATGGAGAGGGAGGAGTCCAGGATGAAGCCCAGGTTGCGTGCGTGGTCCGTCGGTTTGGGTGCGGTGCCCAGGGCGGGGGGCCACCAGGAGTCGTCCCAGGCGGAGGGCGAGGAGCCCAGGATGAGGACCTCCGTCTTGTCTGAGTTCAGTTTCAGGCGGCTGGTCGTCATCCACTCGGCTACATCTCTCATCCCTTCGTGCAGGTTGGCTCTGGCGGCGGCGGGGTCGTTGGTCAGGGAGAGGATCAGCTGGGTGTCGTCGGCGTAGGAGATTATGTTGAGGTTGTGTTGGCGTGCGATGGCCGCGAGGGGGCTCATGTAGACATTGAAGAGGGTGGGACTCAACGAGGATCCTTGAGGGACGCCGCAGATGACTTCGGTGGCCTCTGACTTGTACGGTGGTAGGCGGAATCTCTGTGTTCTTCCGTTGAGGAAGGAGGTGATCCATTCCAGTGCCTTCTCCTGGATTCCGATGTTGCCGAGGCGCTGCACTAGGGTGCGGTGGCAGACAGTGTCGAATGCCGCGGAGAGGTCCAGGAGGATGAGGGCCGCTGTTTCTCCGTTGTCCATCAGGGTTCGGATGTCATCGGTGGCAGCGATGAGGGCGGTCTCGGTGCTGTGGTTGGCTCGGAAGCCAGACTGTGAGGGGTCGAGGGATCCATTCGTCTCGAGGAAGGCGGCCAGCTGTTTGTTGACGGTCTTTTCGATGACTTTGGCCGGGAACGGGAGGAGCGAGATGGGACGGTAATTCTTGAGTTCGGTGGGGTCCGCTGTAGGTTTCTTGAGTAGAGTGCTGAGTTCTGCGTGCTTCCATCTCTCCGGGAAGGTGGCGGTGTCGAAGGAGGTGTTGATAATGTCCCGCAGGTGGAGTGCGATGACAGCGTCGGCCTTGTTGAAGACGTGGTGAGGGCAGGGGTCGGTCGGAGATCCGGAGTGGACGGAGTTCATTGTGCGGATGGTGTCTTCGGTGCTGATCGGAGTCCAGGCACGGAGGGTGGTGGTGGGTGGCGTTGCTGCGGTTGTGGCGTGCGTTGGTTGGATGCTGAAGCTGTTGTGTATGTCCGCGATCTTGTTGTGGAAGTAGGACGCGAGGGAGTTGCAGAGGTCTTGCGACCATAGCGAAGATAGGAGAGCAAATCAAAGCTACAGCTAACTCCAGAGCTAGGACCTCAGCTAGGACCACAAGTAGCATAACTAGGACCAGAGTGATGGTGGCATACTGGACCAAAGGTGGTTAAATAATTGGCCTCTGCTCAGGATCTCATGAATCGCAAAGAAAACAAATGTAACTGTGTCTGTTGTTATGCACTCTTATGTCCTTTTGCAAGTTTCCCCCTATGGCACTGCCCACAATTTGAATGTGGATTCTGCCTCTCACCCACACTCTAATCACGGTCAAAGCATTGACCTTTCATGTTAGAAAGACATCAGTCCAGGATTCCTTGCTTCACCAATTTGTGTGATCCTTGATGAATAATTTATTTCACAGAGCCTCCTTTTTGTTCGTTATTACATATGATAGCACCTTCAAATACGTGAGTTCATGATGCTCGCTGTACAATACTGTCTCTTTTATGTTTAATAGCCTATAATCTTGCTCCCTGAATAATAAGAATCTCGGCAACTGACTTGCCTCTCAGTTCACTACTATGTATCATCATCAGGGCAGGGGCATGAAGGTTTCTTAGTTCTTGCTGAAAAACTCTTACTTCCAACACATACTTGTTCAATAATCTGATGTACTAAGATGAAGAACTGAGTGTTAAAGACATAAATGTTCTTGAATTTTGAAGGGACCGTGTCATATTCTAACATGATTCTTGTTGCATGATTAACATTCCAAGTATTTTCAAGGCTTGACCTGAGCATGGGCTCTTAGAGCCAGAGCCGGCCCTTGGCTCTGTTCTGGCTGGGCTCCCCTTGTTTATTTCTTTTCTATCAGCCTTCTGTTAAGGGATCAGCTAGTGTGGGCATCTTGGTCAACGCCGAGGTGGCCAAAGGCACAAACAGGACTTCCTCAATCTCTGGCGGTGTGCCCACAAAGATTACATCTTATCTGTCTGCATAAATCAACACTAATGAAAGGAAGTTATATAACACTGCAGAGGTTGACAATAGAAAAGTAGTTCCCTGCTTACTCGCTGAGGGTCATAAAAACGTCAATCAAATGTTTGGAACGGTAATAATAATATTTCTCGACATACTACAGTAATGGTTTATAAACAAACACCAGTGCACATCCCTTTTAGTCACTCCTATCCAATAGGCATCCAGCCACGTCAGTCCAATATTTCAAATGTTCTTTTCATCCACAGATTTAGATGCACAGTGTTCATTAATATTCAATGTTCTTTTATTGATTCTTTTCTTGTCACAACCGTCACACTGGTGTTTGTTTATAAATTGTATATGATACTCTGCCTTACCGTGAGTGGGTAGGGGATCGTTGATTGGTGCTAATAAGGTGGATGAGCACTACATCGGACTTGCACTCCCATAGAGTGATTTAACGAACACTGCATAAATTCATAACAAGGGGGATATTTTTCTATGATGTGCTGATCTTACTAGGCAAATCCACCATTGGCTTTTGTTGTTAATACTACAGCAATGGGTTCTGTTGTAGTTTGAGTTAGGTTCTTCATACAAGAGTCTGGATCAACTCTGGTAAGATGTAAGTTCTTTATTCTATGTTAGCCTTTTAAGTGACAGCAATAGCAGGTACGCCTTCTCTGGGCTCTACTCTACCGCCAACTGTGCCCATCTCCTGGCTTCCACAGCAGACTACACACCAACATTACCTCTGATTGCATCTGTGACACTGGTCTGGCTGTCACCTAAGAAGGATCTCTGACTGCTGAAATACCAGGCTTTGAGCAGCCGGCATCTATATCCACAATTGTACTCAAGTTCAGACTCATTGAGATTTGGTCAATGGCAAGGGAAAGTGTGTCACAGTTTATGATCAAAGATTGCTAGGGTAAAATAAACCATTGCTATTCTTCGTAGGGAAAAAGCTGAAGAAAAAAGTACCACCTTTAAATGGGCAATTATTATGACTAGAATAGGCTGCTACATTTTAAATGACGTATACCCCTGCCCTACGTGGCCAAACTCCAGATGAAACTGGTATCCTGACTTTATTTTGGCCTCATTAAACAAAATCATGCATAATGGGCACTGCAGGCCTAGCACTAAAAATGACATTGAGGTAGGGGGCATGCTTCTGAGGTCATGAAGGGCTCCAAAAGCATATCCTTGGCTAGACCACAAGACTACTTCTGTGTTATTAGCCATGTCTAGTGAGTGGTGGTGGCTGTGTATTGTTTTAGTGACCAGCATCTGAACAGGCCTTTTAACCTGTTCAAGGAGATGATCTCCCCCGGTCTGACATGGCAAAAGATGGGGCTGTGAAACGGCTAGCAGAAAGTCGTAGTGAATTGCCCCCATTTAGTGGTCTAAGTGGGGAGCTCTGAGGGGCAAGGCTTGCTCTCATTTTTTTAATTTTAGGAAAGCAGTTTCCTTAATTTTGTCACAAGTCAACCATCCCAGGACTGTTAATTCTGGAAGTTAAAAAGCTTCAGCTGAAGTGTCATTCAGGGAGCCTCCTGAGCTGTGAAACTGAGGGAGGGACCGACAGCTAAAAAAGCCTTCTTGTCCGGGTGCCTGCTTGCCTGAAAGAAGTGTAAATGTGCACATATGTATAATCTGCAAATGTAAAGGGTGCTTGGAAGCTGGTATTTGCTTTAACTGATGGATTCACTTGAAGCTTCCTGGTGACACACACTCATTCTTTTTGAGAGGTATTGTGAGGGAGCTACCCGCCAAGATGTGAAGTGTGTGCTTTTAAAGACAGTTACCAAAAAGAATGCTTATGGTTCACACACATTCATTCATTGTGAGGGGTATTGTAAGAGAGCTACAAACTAAGCTGTGAAGTGTGTGCTTTTAAAAGGCAGGTATAAAAAAATCTGCACTGTACATTTTTGCTCATTCTGTAGCAGCCTATCTTATACTGTGTGCAATGCAAGTTTAAAATAATGACGCATGTTCACAGTGCTTTCTATCACAGACTGGGACCTTTTAGCACTAAACATACACAAGTCACCATTTTCCACTGCATCAACCAGGATTCAGTGTGGTGTATTAACCATTAGAGATTTCATAATGTACAATACTCTAATTCCCATGAGTAACATATTAATTTTTATTTAAGGTGTATGTTATTTTATATGTAGTTACCGGAAGGTGAATGACTGAAATGACGTACAGAATATTGTGCTTTTTAGTCATGCCCACTCCCCACCCCCCGGCCCCTTTGTGCATAGCATCGCAGTTCCCATACTTTTTTAATGCACTTCTACCACTGCCCTCATTACTGAGAAGGGTGTAACTCTAGACACTGAAGTGTGGAAGGATGTAAACAGCAGTGCCTTTAGAAAGTTGATGTACCCTTTTTTGCAAGATATTGCTGAATAGTCCTTCCTAAGTGCTGCCATTTAGTTAATGGTGGGGAAATGGGGTGTGCCAGCATGGACAGTCTGTAGACAAAGAGACGTTTGTGAGGAGAGCCTGTATCCTTTGTTTTTCTTTGTGTCCTATTCTGATAGGTTGACGAGAGCCAGGTGCAAAGATTGAGCTCCTGCTGTCGATACTCCTGTTTGGATCCAGCATCATCACTACCTGCAGTGTGCAATTTGTACAAGGAATATGTCCACGCTACAGAAAAAAATGTACTATGAAAAGAAACCACTCCAAATCTGTTTCTAAACCCTGACAGTGGATCCACTTCACCTGTCTGAAAATACCATGTAATAGTGAGCCCCAAATTTCCAACTTTGTTTCAGTATGAGCCGCTTTACTGCCACAGAAAAGCTGTTATATTCCGGGACTGGTGCTCCGATTACCAGTTTCCTGAAGGTGGGGAACATTGCTTGAAGTGTGAAAGCCTTGTGGAGAAGTTGTGGTCCCACCACCGAAGGGATCTGCCGGCCTGCAGAGAGGGGAAAAGAGAGAGCCTTGTCCACAGGAACCTGCCTGATCTTGAAGGAGAAAATGGATGCCAAAGCCAGTGTGAGGTACAAAAAGGGGTGGTGATGGACGGAGCATCTGAACCAATCAAACACTCACACCCAGTCCACAGATCTGGGTTTAATCCATCACCGTTCTTTAGCCCACTCTGCCACCCCAGTTCAGACATGGCCATATGCAAATCAGTCTGACCCTGTGCCTCATGGGAACAGTCCAGCCCGAACTGCCAAGCAATGCCTTCCCTGGACCGGATTCAAGCTTCCTAGGCCGGTATCTGGCATTACAGACGTCCTCAGCCAGGCTTGCTTGAATCCAGTGGCAAAGTGAACAAGGGACTCACGTCTGAGCATACCCAGCCAACTTATGGCAAACAAAGCGGTACAAAAGGGGGTGGTGATGGACGGAGCATCTGAACCAATCAAACACTCACAGCCAGTCAACAAATCTGGGTTTAATCCATCACCGTTCTTTAGCCCACTCTACCACCCCAGTTCAGACATGGCCATATGCAAATCAGTCTGACCCTGTGCCTCATGGGAACAGTCCAGCCCGAACTGCCAAGCCATGCCTTCCCTGGACCGGATTCAAGCTTCCTAGCACCGGTTTCTGGCATTACAGCCGTCCTCAGCCAGGCTTGCTTGAATCCAGTGGCAAAGTGAGCAAGGGACTCGCGTCTGAGCATACCCTGCCAATTTATGGCAAACAAAGCGTACAAAAGGGGGTGGTGATGGATGGACCATCTGAACCAATCAAACACTCACACCCTGTCAACAGATCTGGGTTTAAACCATCACCGTTCTTTAGCCCACTCTGCCACCCCAGTTCAGACATGGCCATATGCAAATCAGTCTGACCCTGTGCCTCATGGGAACAGTCCAGCCTGAACTGCCAAGCCATGCCTTCCCTGGACCGGATTCAAGCTTCCTAGGACCGGTTTCTGGCATTACAGCCATCCTCAGCCAGGCTTGCTTGAATCCAGTGGCAAAGTGAGCAAGGGACTCACGTCTGAGCATACCCTGCCAACTTATGGCAAACAAAGCGGTACAAAAGGGGGTGGTGATGGACGGAGCATCTGAACCAATCAAACACTCACACCCAGTCAACAAATCTGGGTTTAATCCATCACCGTTCTTTAGCCCACTCTGCCACCCCAGTTCAGACATGGCCATATGCAAATCAGTCTGACCATGTGCCTCATGGGAACACTCCAGCCCGAACTGCCAAGCCATGCCTTCCCTGGACCAGATTCAAGCTTCCTAGGACCGGTTTCTGGCATTACAGCCGTCCTCAGCCAGGCTTGCTTGAATCCAGTGGCAAAGTAAGCAAGGGACTCACGTCTGAGCATACCCTGCCAACTTATGGCAAACAAAGCGGTAAAAAATCTGTTTCTAAACCCTGACAGTGGATCCACTGCACCTGTCTGAAAATACCATGTAATAGTGAGCCCCAAATTTCCAACTTTGTTTCAGTATGAGCTGCTTTACTGCCACAGAAAAGCTGTTATATTTCAGGACTGGTGCTCCAATTACCAGTTACCTGAAGGTGGGGAACATTGCTTGAAGTGTGAAAGCCTTGTGGAGAAGCTGTGGCCCTACCACTGAAGGGAGCTGACGGCCTGCAGAGAGGGGAAAAGAGAGAGCCTTGTCCACAGGAACCTGCCTGATCTTGAAGGAGAACACGGATGCCAAACCCAGTGTGAGGAACAGTCCAGAGAAAGCAGATAATGTGGGGGGAGAGTGCAGAGAAGACCCATGATGTGCCTATGGTCCAGCTGTCCCCCTTTCCAACTGCCGAGTCAAGTGCGACTGAGGAGAAGTCGTATCCACCTTTCCAGTGGGAACCACAATGCAAAGACTGCCTTATTCAGAGACCAATGATGAGAAAGATGCAGATGTTTTTTTTTTATTGTCCTCATTTATGCGATCTTCTTGTGAAAGCAACAGGGTCACCTCTCACTAAACGCCCTCGGAGATGAGGTGGGAGCCATGCCTTGATACCAACAAATACCATTTTACATGAGTTAATGTGTCGTTGTTCCAGCCCCTATAAAACTCATGAGGTTCATAATCGCGTTGGTTTAAATCATTGGACTTCCCTTCCTATCCTACCGCCTATACGTGTCCCATACATCCTAGTGCTTTGTACGCTTGCCTTCCCCTCTGACTCTATCCAAATTCCTGAATTTATCTACTGATCGAACCCAATCATCTACCTCCGGGGGAGAGGGAAAAATCCAGTTTATACAAATCTCGCGTCTAGCAATTAGCATAAGTGCAAACATGAGGTGTTTCTGGTTCTTTGTTAAAATAGTGTTGGATTTATCGATTTATCCAATATGCCAAAAATAACATTGAAGGTTCTTACCATAATAGTCGTGTTTAAGCTTTCATCAATAATCTTACCAATCTCACTCCAAAATATGTCTAGGTGGTGACATGAGTGAAACATGTGGATATCATTTGCTTCCGTCTCGCCACATTTTGTACATTTCTTGATCACCTGGGTGTTCATTTTTGATAACTTTTCAGGGGTCCAATATGGTCTGTTCAAAGTAAACAAATGAATTTTCCTAAGAGGTGTAGAAATTATAATATGCCATAAAAAAGTGCAGGATACTTGTCAAGCTTGTTGCTTGTCTTGAGCCGGAAAGATCTTTTTCCATTTAAGATCTGAGGTGTCACTATCGGCTTCCTTCTTCTCCACCAAGTGCCAATACCACTTTGATACTTCTTTCTTCCCTGGGTCTTTATGAAGTTCGCCATCTAGGATCCCAACATAGTCTGGCCAAGTCGCTTGGTCTTTAGCCCAGCTAACCAGCTGGTAAAATTTAAACCTAGGTATTTTGTCCTTCGTCCTCTCCACTAACATGTCCCAAGATTTTAGATTGCCATATTCCAGCAGCTCTCCCCACTTGATGATTCCAGCCCTTTTCAGTGGAAGTGCTAATGAGTCTTTCAGACAATCGGGGGTTCCTGGAGAATTCCATATCGGTGCTTAGGGACTATAGTATGGATACTGCCATAGTTTCCCTATGGCCGAACTTAATTTAAATGCTGCTCCTGGCACCTTTAGTCTAATTTCTTTGAAGAACTTTTGATGGCCGAACTTATATAGACAGTGGCCGTGTTTTGTCACTGCTCTCCAATAGGGAGGGTATGACTCATAGTCTCGCAAGAGATGCCTTATGTTCTTAAAGTGAAAAGCTTTATAGTAAGACATAAGATCCGGGCTAGCTATCCCACCTTGGTTCTTCTGGCTCAGTTTCTTCCATGCTATCCTAACACTTTTAGACGCCCAAATGAAAGAATTTATTTCGACCTGTATTTTTTTAGACATCGTGAATCAAACTCCAAAGGGATCATATTAAAAACAAAAGTAAATTTCGGAAGGATAGCCATTTTTATTACATTGGCTCTCTCTGTGAAGGTAAGAGATAAACAGCTCCAAGACTTCAATAATTTCCGCATCTCTTTAGCTTTGATTTCCAAATTTGCCTGGGCTATGTCATCAATACTCTTTAAGACTTGGATCCCAAGATATTTGATTTTTCTTTTGGAATCAATTTGTGGAGTAAGTATGTTCAATACATTACCTCAGTTTTATGCTGATTTATTTGATATCTAGAAATTTCCCCAAAACATATTAATATACTGGTTATGCTATTAAATGACTCATTTAAATTACTCGAGTAGACCACCAAGTCATCAGCATATAATGTCACCTTTAACTCCCAGTTATTAAAGCTAAAGGGGATAATTTCTTCAGATATCCTAACCGCGTCCACTAGCGGCTCTATATATAGATTGAAAAGGTGAGGGGAAAGAGGGCACCCCTGTGTAGTACCACTTTTGATTTGAAAACTATTTGAGATACTTCCATTAATGAGTATTTTCCCTGTTGGTGCTGAGTAGATGTTAGCTATTACCCGTGAAAAATTTTGGCCAAGTTATTAAGTAGGATGACTTTTTGTAAGTATGACCAATTAACACGGTCAAATACCTTGGCCGCGTCAAATGTAAATATTGCTAGGGGTACCTTCTCTTGAGTTGCGATGTCAATGGCTCCGATCAATTGATGCGTGAGATCATGCAGCTGTCTCCCTTTAATAAATCCCTTCTGATCCTCGTGAATAAGCTTATCAGATAAAGAGCCTAGGGCCAGATGTAGGTCGCCAAATACCGGTCGGTAACAGCCTCTTTCGGCCGTTAGTGACCGGTATTCAGTGATTGAAATGTAGGGGGCCTAAAATTTACAGAATCGGTAAATTTACCGATTCAGTAAATTTACCGATTCTGCAAAATACAGAATCGGTCATTTTACCGAATCGGTAAATCTAGATGTAGGTGGCACTGAAAACAGTGCCACAGGCCCTTAAGAATTCGTTATTTACCATGAAATACTATTTCATGGTAAATAACGAATTCCTGTATACATGCACACCTGTGCCATGTGGCACACAGTGTGTCACATGGCACACAAGTCAAAATCAGGGGTGCGACAGGGTGTCAAAGTGACACCCTGTCCCCCTAGGCCCATAGGAATCAATGGCAAGCTAATCGTCGTCTCATTCCAAGATTTAGGTATTGGAAGACCCTCCCGAAAGATGGCGTTAAAGAGATCAGTTAATCTTGGTGCAAGACAGTCTTTCAAAGCTGCATAGAGCTCATTGGGTATGGCCTCAGGCCCTGCTGCTTTACTTCTTTTGAGGTTATTAATTACATCCATGACCTCATTTAAGGTGATATCTGCTTTAAGGTTTTACAAGAATCTACATCTAACTTCAAGACACGTGATTTATTTAAATATGTGTCTATTGCTACGGGTGAGGGTGCTAGATCTTCCTCATATAATGCCTAGAAAAAATGCTCAAAGGCTTCTTCAATACCTGCCTTATCTTCTATTATTTGGCCATCGTTTCCCTTATGGATAGCTGTTATCTTGTTTCTATTTGAATCAGTCTTAAGCTTCCAAGCTAACAATTTACTGCTATTCTCCCCAAATTCGTAATTTGACAGGGTGCTAGCTTGCCATCTCTTCCTTATCTTTTCCTCAAGGTCTAAGAACAGCTCCTGTTTCAATGTCATTATTTCATCTTTTAAGCTGTTTTGGCTCTCTTCAGAGGTTAACATTTCTTATCTGGCTTGCCTCTCTAGTAGATCAGCCTCTATTTGTGATATTTTAAGCTTCTTCAATTTATTTTTGCCTATCGCTATGCCAGCTATTGTACCTCTAAGAACAGCTTTATAAGCATCCCAGATTACTATTTTTGACACTTCCCCTTCACCGTTTTCCCTAAAATAGTTTTCCGTTGTAGATGTAGATTCTTAAATAACGTGTTGGTCTAAAAGGAGTGTCCGGCCCAAAGTCCACCTCCTCTCGCCCTGCCCTGGCTCAAGCTTAATATTTATTTGGACCGGCGAGTGATCCGAAAGATGTGCAGGTAGGTTGTGGACTCTCTTAACTGTATTACTTGAAAGTTCATCAACTAAGAAAAATTCTATTCCTAAAGCGTGGCCATATTTATAGTTTCGAAAAGTGATTTTATTTGTTTGGTCCCCTTTTAAATTCCTGATATCAATTAAACCCTAGTCGTCTTTGAGCCTAATCAAGCACTCTTGCATCCTGGGTAGGTTTAGGACTCTGCCTGGGGGATGTCCATCTTTTTTAGGGTCTAAAAAGATGTTAAAAATCACCTCCTAATATAATTGGTGTAGACTGTAGTAACAGCTGCGTATATAACGATTGAAGAGGCACAGGATCATCTATGTTAGGGCCATAGTAACCCACCACAGAAAAAAGCAGTATCTCTAACTTTTATGTTTGCTATGGCCCACCTTCCTCTTGAATCGGCTTTTTGTCCTACCAACATCAAAAACGGTGATTTTCTGATAATAATGGAAACACCCTTAATGTTACATGCTTGATTTGTACAAACAGTCCCCCCCAATCCAATTCTTGTATTTTATGGCTTCAAGCCATTCATCTCTTTGAAGATGTGTTTCTTGTAATATAATGATATTACCGTTTTGTAGGTGGGCCATAGCAAACATAAAAGTTAGAGATACTGCTTTTTCTGTGCACACAGCACACTTTACCTCATTATCTATATAAGAGAAGTGGCTGTAGGAGCCAGTTTGATGATTGTTATTTAGCTTGTTTAGTCTGTTTACTCTGTACTGTCCAGTTTCAGCATGACCACAAGGGGGCTCCACATGAGGTATGGGGGCGCCTGGTAACCCCAGAGATTCTGGTTGGTATGAAGGATTATAGGGAGCCCCTCTAAAATATTGCCTGACTGAGACCCCACGTAAGCATTGAAATATATAAGCTGCCTCAGTCCAAAAATCCCCTGAATTACTCCTTACTTTACCAGTGCTGCCACCACTACTACGGAGATCCCCCTGAGCGGGGAATTGCATGCCTCTGGGTGTCTCTCCAGCTCCTGATCCCATCCAGTCTCTCTGCGCACTCCACACGTTGCACTCCGCTAGCTTTTCTCCCTCGCCTGCTCCCAGCTCTCAGCTACCTCCTCTCATTCGTCCCGCAGACACTGAGGGGGGCTGGGCGAAGTTGGACGGAAATCGCTGCATGCCTCGGCGGCTCAGCGGAGCTCGCTGTAGTAGCGTTCTAGTTGTTCCAGGCAGGAACAGGAAGGGGCAGGACAGGAAGCGGAAGGCGGCCATGCTTGTTTGCTGGCGCCGACCGCTAGTGGATGCACAGCCCCGGCGCTCAGGGAATAAATACGCTTGTTGATAAAAACTACGCGAGTACGTTGCATTATTACAATGGCGACGAGGAACGGGATGTCATGCCCGATTACACACGCGACCCTCGCAAACACACGCATCTAGCGTGAGAAAGTGAAACTAACCACCGGAGCGCGGCAGAGGAGCTGAGGCAGCAGGAAATTGGCGCGAAGGGGCACCAGCACTACAGCAAGCCTAGTAAGAGCCCCAAATCAACCCCCAGAGCTCTGAGGTCCATACTACCCATTGGGGTCACGCTCACAGGGGACAAAGACACGGAGGGGCACTGGAGATCACCACGGGGAGTCACAAAAGCACCAGGGCATACCACAGTGGAACCCCGACAGTGACCAGACACCCAGGCAGAGCAGGACCACGCTGGCGGAAACAGCGAGCTCATCCCGCCCAGGGGCAAGAGGTAAATCGCAGGCTACAGCCATCCCCTCTGGGAGTAGACAAGAGGAGGACAGCGAAGGAGAGATCAAGGAGGAAGACGAGGGGGAACAGGACGCCCCAGGCAGTCCGGCCAGACAGGCGGTTGTGGTAGCGAAGACCAGGAGAAACACACAGACCATGGCGAATCAGGGCACGTCTCTCACCCAGTTAGTGCCATTCCTTACCAAAAGTGGAGAACTGGAAAGGAAGTGGGAAGACTGGAAGAGGTACTTCCTTAATTATCTAGAAGCGCTAGAGGAGGAGGTTGACACCCCATTTACGAGCAAAAGGAAAAAGAAGATTTTGCTTCACAACTTAGGTCCAGAAGGGCTCAGGATATACGACACCATCGTGAAAGGCGAGAGAGCAGCGGGGGACACTGAGGTGTTTGATCATGCCATTGAGGACTTGGACGCACATTACAGACCAGTGGTCTGTGTCGCCATTGACAGATTCAACTTCTTCCAGAGGAAGCAAAGGAGCAGCGAATCGGTAGATGAGTACGTGGTGGCATTGCGGAAGTTAGCCCTCACGTGCAAATTTGGGGGCTTGCATGATGAACTCATCAGGGACCAGATAATCATGCATACGTCCAGCTCCCATATACAGGAGAAACTGTGGGTAAATGGCGACGCTCCTCTCAAGGAAATCTGGGCGATGGTCAAGAAGGCTGAGCTATCGAGAAGGTGTGCTCAGGCAGCGAAGAGAGACGCCCAGGATTCACAAACGGTATGCAAAATAATGGCGCCAAATAGAAGTGACCGTTGGAAGCAGAACGAAACGCGGAGGAACCATGGGGGAGGTAGAACAGACGTCGCCACCAGACCACAGGCGGACAGCAAGTCGCACAAAGCAGGAAAAACCCAGTGTTACAGGTGCGGTAGCAATGCCCATCTGGGAAACGACAAGGCGTGCCCCGCGTTCAGGGCCAAATGCTCTTACTGCAACATCTTTGGACACTACGAGAAGGTGTGTCGCAGGAAACCCAAGAATGCAATGGTGCGTTTAGTGGACCAAGAGCAGCGAGATGACTCCAGCGATCTAGACGACACAGTGGAAGAGGAGGAAATTCTGTACATAGATGTCCAGATACTAGAAATGGATAGCTCCAACGCTGATAGACCTCGGCTCGACATGCACATAGGGGGGATACCCTTGGAGATGATCGCTGACAGTGGAGCGCCCATATCCATCGTTCAGAGACAGGTCTGGGAAAACAACCTCGCGCCAAGAATTAAAGAAACCCTTCTACCCATGGATGTGAGGCCGGTTACGTACACCGGGCAAAAGATCCCCATGTTGGGTTACTGCCCACTCATGTTTGAGTTCAGAGGCCGCCAGGCGCAGTGCAAGCTGTATGTCGCAGAAAGAGGCCCGTCCGTGTTGAGTTGGAAGGACCAGGGAGCATTAGGGATTCAGCTCAACCCAGGAGGCATAGAGAAGATCCTACTCATGGATATGGAGGTCAAAGAAAATGTGCAGTTGTGGCAGACGACGTATCCCAAAGTCTTCAACGGACAGATCGGTGAACTAGGAAAATACACGCACCTCATCAAGCTTAAGGAAGGAGCAGTGCCTGTGGTGCACAAAGTAAGGAACATCCCGTTCCGCAGCAGAGAGGCCGTGCAGACTGAACTGGACAGGTTGGAAAGGGAAGGCGTCATCAGGGCGATTGAGAGCGCAGAATGGCTTTCTCCCCTGGTCGTTGCCCAGAAACCAAACGGCAAGGTGCGTCTCTGCGTGGACTTAAGGGAATTAAACAAGAACATTGTCATAGACAAATTCCCCTTACCGCGCATCAGTGAAATGTTGGCAAAGACAAAAGATGTCACATGGTTCTCCACGGTAGACTTGTCGTCAGCCTACCATCAAGTGAAGCTTCATCCGTCATGCACCCACCTTACATCATTTATCACACCGTTCGGGTGCTATGAGTTCGTGAGGATGCCTTTCGGCCTAGCTTCAGCCGCGGCGGTCTTCCAGAAGATCATGCACAAACTCTTGAAGGACCTGAAAGATGTCCTATTCTTCCAGGATGACATTCTGGTAATGGGGAAGTCGAAGCAAGATCACAATGTAAAGCTACACAAGGTGTTACAAAGACTGCAAGACAACGGATTGACTGCGGAATGGTCAAAATGCAATTTGGGAGTCCAATCAGTCACGTACCTTGGCCATGAAGTGAGCGGACAAGGAATAACCCCAAAGAAGACAAACATGAGAGCCATCATGGAGGCGCCCACTCCGGCAAAGAAGGAAGATGTTCGGTCATTCCTGGGAATGGCCGAGTATTATAGCAAGTTCATTCCTCATTTTGCAACGAAGACACACTATATAAGACAACTGCTCAAGGAAAGGAACAGATTCCAGTGGGGAAAGGAAGAGCAAAGGGAGTTCGATGAGCTCAAGCAAGAAATGGGCACAGCCATTCCCCTCAAGGGATTCGACCCAAAAGCAGAATCAATTCTCACCACGGACGCCAGCGATCGCGGCCTAGGAGCGGTACTGATGCAGAGAGCGGAGTCTGGAGAGATGTCAACGGTCAGCTTCGCCTCACGCTCATTGGCGCCCAATGAAGAGAAGTTCAGCGTGGTGGAGAAAGAAATGCTAGCAGTAGTCTGTGCGGTAGAGAAATTTCGGCAATACTTGTGGGGAGCCAAGTTCCTGGTGAGGACCGATCACAAGCCCTTAGTTCGTGTCCTGACATCAAGCGGACATGATCATACCACTCCGAGAATTGCCAAGATGACCCTTCGGCTATTGGACTTGTCTATGAAGTTGAGCACATTCCGGGGCCACAGAACAAAGTGGCCGACTTTCTGAGTAGGGCGGCAGCCATGGACGAGGCAAGGAGCGAAGAGAGGCAAGAATGGGAAGGTTACGTGGTAGCCACCATCCAAGACACTGAGGAAGTGATAAGCGCCCAAGACTGGGAAGAGGCCTACAAGGAAGACACCGACATAGAGGCCGTGAAAGGGTACGTGGTCCATGGATGGCCAGAAAAGAGACACTTGAAGGAGGAACTGAAGAGATACTGGGAGGTCAGAGAGGAGCTGTCGCTGGCAGAGAACCCGGTGTTTCTACTCCGGGGTGACAAGGTAGTACCGCCCCGGAACATTTTGGAGCGTTTGATGTCCATGATGAGACCGCCTTTGGGAAGATTTCCGATCCCGGATGGCCCATGGGAAATGTTGTCAGTGGACATAATGGGGCCAGTCCTCGACAAGGAGGGTACTCAGAAGTACGTGGTGGTTGCAATTGATAAATATTCCAAGTGGCCTGAACTACAAGTCTTGGAACGAGTGGACACCGAGGCGGTAATACGGTTCTTACGAGCCACATTTGTCAGTGAACTTTTTTTAACAACAAGGGACCCCAATTAGTCTGCTCGGGACCTCGGGGAACAATTTTGTAAAACAACAGTGGTCCCATGCAAGGATAAAATGCAGTAACAATAAATATAGACGAGAATCCAATCTATATTTTAGAGTGACATGTCCAGCCGGACAGAGGTCACTCAAGTTTACTCAATAAACAAGTATCCAACATATAACAAGAATACCTTCCACAATGCCCCTGTGAGGTACACAAGCCTGTGCCCAACACTTGCGGGGTAAGTACAGGTGAGGAAGTGGTAGAGAAAGGCTTACCCTGGCGCCGTCCGGTTGCGACTGAGTAACGCGGACCCTGGCAGCCTTTTACTCGGCAATTTGAGGTTTAGTGCTATAAGGCAAATAATTTGTTTTTGTCCTGATGATGGTTCCAATTATCCTCTAGGGGAACCGAAACGCCGTCGACTTGCTCATGCACCATATACAAACATATTTGATTGTGAAATTAATGTAATGGTGCAACTTGATATTTTCTGTGCAATGAATGTGTAAGCAGAAAAACGTTGTTTTGCCTTTAAACTTTCTCTACCACTTCCTCACCTGTACTTACCCCGCAAGTGTTGGGCACAGGCTTGTGTACCTCACAGGGGCATTGTGGAAGGTATTCTTGTTATATGTTGGATACTTGTTTATTGAGTAAACTTGAGTGACCTCTGTCCGGCTGGACATGTCACTCTAAAATATAGATTGGATTCTCGTCTATATTTATTGTTACTGCATTTTATCCTTGCATGGGACCACTGTTGTTTTACAACATTTGTCAGTGAAGGCATCCCAAAGATCATCACCTGCGACAATGGTCCCCAATTCACTTCTGAAAAGTGGACAGCTTTCACCAACAGAAACGGCATCGAAGTTAAGCACACCCCGATCTACCACCCGGCGGGGAACGGCCAGGTGGAGCGCTTTAATCAAGTGATAATGGGCACCATACAGGCTGCCATTGAAGATGGTTTGGACTGGGAAAAGGAGCTAGAAAAAATGATTTGGGCGTATCGCATCACACCAGGGAGCACAGGATACAGCCCTTTCAAGATCCTAAGAGGTAGAGACGCCTTCACCAAAGACAATGCAGCATGGAGGAAATTGGTGATACAGAGCAAGTGGTCACCGGCGGTGGTCAGAAAGAATTTAGAGAGAGCGCAAGACGTCTACACTGCTCATTACAACAAAAGACGTAACACTCAAAGTACAGAACTGGACAAAGGGGATTGGGTGAGGGTGAAGCTAGCCATCATGAAGAGAAAGGGGGAAAGTAAGTTTTCACCTCCCCTCAAAGTAGTGGAACCCTATGCCCGGTCAGCCCTGCTGAGCGACGGAAAGATATGGTCTATGGACAGAATGGCAAGGTGCAGCAAGATACTGAAATGGGAGGATGAGATGGAAAAAGGAGCTGAGCAGGTTTTCGAAGAAGGAGTAAGTGAAGGTGGAGAAGGACGAGGAGAGAATGTTGGTGAAGAAGGAGAAAGACAAGGAGAGAACGTCGAGAGTGCAGAAGGACAAACAGAAGGAGAGGAAAGAGAAAGGAGAAGGTTGACAGGAGAAAGAAGCAGGAATGGAGAGGGAAGTGAGAAGAGAGCAAAGGACGGAGAAGAAGAAGGTACGAGAGAATGGATGGAACACAAGAAGACAGGAGGAGAGAGAAAGGAAGAGAGAGTGGAGACCCGAGTAGGAAGAAGAGTTAAGGTACCGGAGAGATTCAAAGACTATGAAATGGACTGGAAGTAAGACTTTTGTAATTTTGTTGTTGTGCATAAAGGGGGGAGATATGTAGTAGCGTTCTAGTTGTTCCAGGCAGGAACAGGAAGGGGCAGGACAGGAAGCGGAAGGCGGCCATGCTTGTTTGCTGGCGCCGACCGCTAGTGGATGCACAGCCCCGGCGCTCCGGGAATAAATACGCTTGTTGATAAAAACTACGCGAGTATGTTGCATTATTACACTCGCTCTACAGAATTCACCGGCACTTTTCCTCGCCGAAGACCACACCGCCAGCACGCCGAGGTTTGCCCGGGGGGCCCTCGCTGCCTCACGCCTTCCCGGTTAGAAAAATGCACGCCTGTATGAACAGTGATAGTACCAGTGGCGATTCAACCAATGAGCTCGAGACCTAGGCGTTCAGCCGGCCGCCATGTTCTCCAAGTATTTCACTTCTCTACCTCAAGAAAGATGCAGATGTTGTGATGATAGTACCTTCGTTACAACTCAGCAGTTACACCAGTGCCCTGGACAGGAGGAAGCGCCTTACAACACAAACGTTGGAGCAGATGTATCTTTGTGGAGCAGCTGCCATGGCGGCCAGCTGACCGCAGAGACAATTGCAGACTGTGCACGGTGAGCACATCAGCTCACCTCATGTTTGGTAATTTAGAGTGTTCACTACATCAGATAATTCCATACGCTTGAGAGACATTGAGTGTGAACTGTAGCTAACAGAGTTGTGGCTCAATTTATCAAACATTGTGATCCCCGCAAAAGAGCTAGTTATTTGCTACAGGCTGATCTTTGGGTCACAGAATCATAGGAATCTTCTTGCTGTTGCATAGTGAGCCTGGACCTGAGGTTTTATTGTGGTTACCGTCACGTTTTTCGTTCTAGAGAGTACACCATAGAACGCGTAGTTGATCAGTAGAGAGTTGCTTTTTCCTTGTTTGCTGTATTTAGTTCTGTTGTGATTAAAAAATACTTAAATTTTTCTCAAAAAAGAACTCGAGATTACATTATTGTTTTTCTTATGTGATTAAGTGCTGAGTCTATAACACCCATGCTATCTCACTGAGATCTCTTGGACATTTTTTTTCTTTTAAATACATTACATGTGTATTTGCAAAGCGCACGTTCACCCAAGAGTATCTTGGCACTCAATAACAGATTTTTATTGTTACCCAACTCAGTGGTACTCATTTTATTGACCTCAGATAGATGAGAGGCTGAGTGAATCCACCAGGATTTGAACCTGTGATCAGGAAGGAGGTTGAACACAGTCCCCTGCAGTAGACAAACTAGTCCACTAACCCCAGCTAGCTCAACTCTGCATCCTCATTGAACTCTAATACTCTGTGTGGACAAGAGAAAGAGCTGTCATCAAGGCTCTCTTTGATGGACTAACAATAGACTGGGATGTAATCAGTGTCCTGCCCAGTTTTGCCTTCTAGGGGTACCCCTGTGAACACAGGTGGGGATCGTCTTAAGTGAAGAGACCCTGTGTTTCCCAGAAGGGTGGTACAGGCCTAGCAGGGATCTTTAGGGTCCTTGGCTGAGTGTTGTGGTACTACCCTGAGAGCAGGTGGGGCCTACCTTAAGTGGAGGGACCCTGTTCTACAGTGGGAGGGTGCAGAACTCTGGAAAGGGGTGCAGAGGGAGGGAGTACCTCGCCTCTGACCCCTGTGCATCCGGTGAATGTGGATCCCAGGTGGTAGACCAGTTAAGGGAGAGAGGTCCTGGTATGGTGGGAGAGTTGTGTTCTGGAGGGTGCTTCTCCTGGGAGAGTGCGCAACCCCAGAAGTAGAGGTAGGGTGGGGCACTCTTGCCCGTGACCTCAGGTCAGCCTGAGGGTGCGGACCCTAGGTTGAAGGATCAGTGGTAGTTTGGAACTACACTGAGAAGGAGGGTGGAGAATTGCTATTGTATGCCAGGGGTTACTACCCCCCACTCTGTGGATTGGCAAGGACCAGTGGTATCTGGGTGTGTTTGTTTTGTGGAACAACGAGGCGTTGAAACGGAGGGTGTCCCTGCAGTGCGTGCCCGCGTCCGTGTTCTATCGCCCTAAGCAGGGAAGCCCATCACAGTGGTGATTGGTCTGCCCTGCGTTTTGGCTGGAAGGGGCTTGTGTTAGACTTGGCCCTTTTGGCAGGTTCACCCCTGAACTTTTTGCCTTTTAATATTACATAATGATAGTGATTTCTGGTCTTTGCGCACTTTAGCCCTGTGGCCCAGTGTAAAGTGCGTGCGCTCTCTGAGTGCGTGTGGTAAGATTGGCCTGCCCTCCCGTAGGAATGCATGGGGAATATGTGTGTCCATGGTAGTTCCTGATGTTTGGGGAGTGCAGGTGCAAGTTTGGTATGTGCGAACTCTTGAGATTAAATGCTGCGCGATGATGTGCGCTGATTTAATGTGTCTAGTGTGGAAGTGCCACTTCTAGAAGTTGGCATGTCTGTGCAGCAAATGTGAATTGACTGTCTGGCTTGTGATTGGCTGGAGCTGGCTGGTGTGTCGTGCTCCAGGAGTCAGGATGGGTCTGCCGGTGGTGAATGGGGAGATCTGCATGTTGATGGCAGAGAGGAGTGCACCTGGGACCTGAATAGGGCTGGGCCTTCCCTCCACAATGCTGGCTCTACCCCCTGTGGTGTGTCTCATGTCCCTGACCCATCCTGTGAATAGGCAGAGGGGCTGAGCAAAACAAAGTGTTCAAGAACCAGTTGCATCTAGTTCGCCCATTGCCTGCACCTTTGGAAACAAAGGGATTTTGTGTATAAAAGAGGGGCTGTGACCCCATGATTTTGTTCTTGTTCTCGTACTTGAATCTACCAGGGGCGTGCTGCTGGTGGTGCCCAGAAGGGACCGCCATGGGGGCTGCCTCCCTGCTGGAGGGCCCTGCCCTGCCCCTGGATGCCTGATGGACTTCCTGGACCTTGTTCACTTTGTTCTGCTTTGGATCCTGATAGAGGGCTTGCTGCTGGTGAGGCCCAGGAGGGACCACCAAGGGGGCTGTCTCCTTGCTGGAGTGCCCTGTGTGCTGGCCCCTGGGCACTACATTGCCTCCCTGATGCCCTAGGACCCTTTTGCGCTATTTTTGCCCTTTAGGGGCTAGGTAGCTGCACCTTTAGCGCCGGGGGCGCTTTCCCTGCATTATGGCTGCATTTTCATGCGCGGGTGCCTACCCCGCTTATTTAATTATTTTAGTGCGCGGGTGCCCACCCCGTGACTTGATCCGTAATTTAAGTGGGTGCCCACCCCACTTCGCATTTTGAATTACGTGCCTACCCCTCGGTATTGCACGGAGAGAGATCACCGCTGCAGCCCGTGGCAAAACAGTAAGTCAGGCACTATGGTGCCTGGCGGCGGGCGGTACTTCCAGTTTCCAAAGGAAGTCCCGTGCCCGCCGCCGGAAAATAAGTTAGCCCGGAGCCTTGAGGGCTCCACGTCCCGAGTCCCGGTCCCGAGAAGGGGGACCGGGTGGAGACTGGCGCCGAGAGGAAGCGGGGCTCTCATCAGGAGAGAGAGCCCCGCAAGCGCCGCCGTCTATTCCAGAGAAGGGGGGGCACGAGGCACACTACCGGTTCCTGCCCCCCTGCCGCACCCAGAAGAGAAGAGAAGTGCAGAGTAATGGCCTCCCACTGCCCGGGCTCCCATGAGTTGGGTAGAGCCCCAGGGCCGCCAGCAGGAAGCAGCCAGAGTGTTGCGGGGCTCCCATGCCCTGGAGGGAGCCCTGGAAGTGGAGTCCTGCCCCGAGCCGGAGACGGAGAGACTCCTCCAACAGCAGCCCGGTGAGTCAGGCCTGGACCAGGTGGAGAGAGACTGAGTCAGAGCGGCCCCGTGTTCTCAGGGGGCCGCTCCAACGTGGGTCCCGGATTGTTTGAAGGGCCCAGGCTTTTATTGAATAGAGCCAGAGGGGGCCCGTGACCCCTTCCCTCCGTGCCCCAGTGTGAGGGCTTCCCGCTTTGCAGTTGAGGCCCCCGAAGCACCCCATGGGTGTTTGCTTGTGCCAGGGGGGCGTTGAGAGGTCACCATACTGAGGGGCCCGTGTTGTCCCCAGCTTTTCTTTACTGAGCCTAGAGGGCTCCAGCAGGGGCTATATTTCTTTTAAAGGCCCATGTTCTTGCCCACATTTTTGCCTCATATTTATCTCTAGAGCCTAGAGGGCTCCAACGTGTGGCAAGTTGTCCTGAGGGCCAGTAAGAGCTTATGCCTCAGTTTTGCTGATTTACAGCTGCCCAGCAAGTAGTGGGCAGCTGGACCGTTGAGGCATTTCTCTTAGGGGACATGTTCTTTGTGGACCCAGGAGTGAGACGCACTCCCTTCGCCCTACCTTGGCCTTCCACAGCTGCGCAGCACTTAGTGCCAGCTGCAGCGTTTAGGCCCCAGTTAATTGATCTCAGCTGCCCAGCGAGTAGTGGGCAGCTGCAACGTTTAGGCTTGGCGCAGTGGCGCAACCTTGACCTTCGCTGCTTAGGCAGCAGCCCTGACTTTATGGACATAGGGCGTTTGAGCCCCCTTATTTGAGATGGCCAGTTGGCCAGGGGGGATTGTTACAATTATAGGGCGCAAGCCCTAATGTGATTTATGTTCTAATGCTTTGGGTGGTAGGAGATGTATTGTGTATAGTATGTTTTGCGCACCCTGTTTTGATACCTCTAGATATGGTTTATGCATAGGAGGTTGTTTTACCTGTTTAGGTTTGTGTTAGGGAGATGATACTTCCCTGTGTGATTTACGCCCCTAGTGTAATGTTTACCTAGGTGGTTAGGGTCTAATATAGTTAGACTTGTGGGATACTGTGCATGATGGATTTCATGTCACAGACTGTTGCAAAGTACAGTTATAATCAGTGTTTACTGGCTGTACGTACTATGACTTATTTTTACTTGTATGTGTCTTGTAAAGTAAATGTATGTGTCTTGTAAAGCGTACTGCTGCCCTGAGGCGTCGTGGCGCTGTAGACCACTGGGAAAGCCGTCCTGGCTATCCCTGTGAGATGGTCCCTACTGGGTATCTCCAAGGTGAAACCAGGCATCCCCGGCGAATGTGGGGGGCCGTTGTAGAGATGAGGCAAGCTAATGCCCAGAGTTGCCGAGTGTGATCCCTGGTTAGAGTAGCACCGAGGCGAGAATTATCGAGTCCGCTGACCCTGGTCCACGACCCTGCCGCGTCGGGAATTTAACCCTGGTCCCGGGCCGTTCCCTGCTTCCGGGTCTGCCACCTCTAACCAGTGAGCCACACCACTCCACCTGGTGGCCACCTGACCTTGGACCCCCACCTTTCACGCTAGGAACTTTGGGATCATCACTGAGAACAAGCTGAACATATCCGCACCAGTCAACTTTGTCACAGAGTTAGAAATGGGATTTCTGGTTGGCTCAGGCTTGCGCCAAAGCCAGGCAGAAACTACCACTCTAGTTAGGGCAAGGGAGTTACACGCCAAGATAACCCCGCTCACCCCCTTGGCAACGTGACACGAGCAGTAAGGCTCATCTCGGAGGCAATGTGTAAAGCATTTGCGCACGCACCCACCAGCAACATCGCAGGCGCCCACAAAAGGAACTCCACACAAGGTTATATCAAAAATAGCCTTTGTATTCTCAAAACACATCAGATAGTAATCACACAATATACATTGTGCCAACTGGCACGGGCAATATTTACAAGGGATTGTTTACACATGACAAGGCCATGGGGGCCACTGTCAGACTTAGCATTTGGTAAAGAAATAGTAAAATAGATAACTTGGTAAAAGTGAACTAAATATTAATAAATAAATAGTCAAATAGATAACTTGGTAAAAGTGAACTAAATAGTTCACTTTTACCAAGTTATCTATTTTACTATTTCTTTACCAAATGCTAAGTCTGACAGTGGCCCCCATGGCCCTGTCATGTGTAAACAATCCCTTGTAAATATTGCCCGTGCCAGTTGGCACAATGTATATTGTGTGATTACTATCTGATGTGTTTTGAGAATACAAAGGCTATTTTTGATATAACCTTGTGTGGAGTTCCTTTTGTGGGCGCCTGGGATGTTGCTGGTGGGTGTGTGCGCAAATGCTTTACACATTGCCTCCGGGATGAGCCTTACTGCTCGTGTCACGTTGCCAAGGGGGTGAGTGGGGTTATCTTGGCGTGTAACTCCCTTGCCCTAACTAGAGTGGTAGTTTCTGCCTGGCTTTGGCGCAAGCCTGAGCCTACCAGAAATCCCATTTCTAACACTGTGACAAAGTTGACTGGTGCGGATATGTCCAGCTTGTTCTCAGTGATGATCCCAAAGTTCCTAGCGTGAAAGGTGGGGGTCCAAGGTCAGCTGGCCACCAGGTGGAGTCCCAGGATGGAGTGCTTTTTTCCATAGATCAGTTCTGCCATGTCGTTATTTCGCTTGAGATAGTTGTACTTCATCAAGGTGGCTGCCTCGTTCATGCAGGCAGTGAACTATTTCCTTGAGGATTTTGTCCGAGAGGGACAGAGTGGGTTGTGCGTCATCAGCATATAGAACCATGTTGATGTAATGAGTTCCGATGATGTTAGCTATGCATAAGGAGGGTAGGGCTGAGGGAGGAAACTTGCGGCACACCGCAGATTTGATTTTGGGCTTCCAAGAATGTACAGTGCTATACTGACTGAGTTCTTTCTGTCGGATATTTGAGCAGGTCCAGTGGAGAGTGGGTCTTTGAATGCTGATCTTGTGTAAGAATCTGATGTGGATGGGTTGTAATTCCATGTGTAAGTACGCAGAGAGGTCCAGTGGGATGAAAGCTGCAGTCTCTCCTTCGTCCTTGATCAGGCGGATGTTATCTGTTGTGGTGATAGCGTTTTTAAAGAACTGGTCTGGTACATAACTCATCTGACCTTTTATTTCCTTCTGCAAGCCTCACCAGAACACCATTAAAAATGTTCGTCCCACCCATTAGGTGTCTGCTGCCTATTGTATGACCTAATCACATGTGCCAGTATATCTTGAGAACCCTTATGTAAGTCACATAATGCCGCCAAAGAAAAGAAATGAAAATCAGTTCTTTCTAACATTTGATGTAATGCCACAAGAAAGACTGACTAATAATTCAAATAGATCAGATAAAGTAACCTGGAGAATAGCACAAAGATCAGATTGTCTCAGTTAAACAGCTAATAAATATCCCACTCAAGTCTTATCAAACATGAATCTGGTGGGTTGGAAAGTAAATGCACCATCAGGGCATCAAAAGTTTCTTTCATCATACTGGAGTCACAGTTAAATTGCAGGCTTTCAAAAAGGTGCAGGCATCTGAGCATCGCCCGCAGCTCTCTGCACATGGTTGAGTACCTGCATCCAGATGCATTTCACACAGGTCCTAACAAAAGTATACTAATTTTGATTAACCCTATTGTTATGTTTGTACGGTCCAGGGGTTTAATAGTAGTTGGTTCTACCAATGCTAGTTATTTTTCGGCGAATAATGTTTTTGCGATGGACATTATTATAGCTGTACTGCTTAGATTGGTGAGTAGTACTGTGCTATTAGACTCAGGCAGCTCCTGAATGGCAAGGCCCAAAGGCCTAAACTGTGCAGGGGTGCTGGGATTCCTTTCTGGAGGAGAACTGGCCGGGCAGTTCATACTGAATTACTATCAAAGGATGACCAAGATTGACTTGCATATGGCCTCTCTCTTTGCAGAGTAGCATAATGGGCAATAGAATATGGTTTGTCCTATGGACTGATTAATTACAGGACACTCTGTTTAATTCAAGCATTCCTCCAATCACTTTGTTGGTTTTTTTTCTGAGTAAGATGCACTAAGTGCAACAGGTATGCTCATGTGTGGGTCTCTTGTTAGATTCAAGCTATACCTCTGTTATGAAATGTAAGATGGCCGAATTTGTTATATATTTCATTAAGCTTTTTTCGGTTCGTATAAAAACAACCATAAAAGCACATAAAAGGAAATGCATCATTATACACATTTAGATTGCACAGTACAGAGATAATAAACTATTGAAACCCACAATTAAAATATCATACTCTTACTTGCATTAATTGATTTAAGTAAAAAAGTTGCAGTAAAAAGGCAAATATCTGGTTCCTGCATAATAAAAAGCAGCCTCATCGCTGCATCCACATTAAAAATACCAATTTTTAAAAACAGTGGTTTTAAGTATGCAATGCGAAAATTCAAATAAAGATCACACATAAGAAGAAAGTGCAGTGTGCATTGTTTGGTGTGGCCATCACAAGGGCATGGACCGACCGGGTGCTTTGTAAGATGTGGAAAAGGGTATACAACTGCCGCCAACTTCAGAACCTGTATGCAGACAGTGTCTGACTGGATGCTTCAGAATTTTCTGAAGTTGAACGGCGATAAAACCGAGATCCTGGTCTTTGGCAAGGACCAGGATATTTGGTCTACTGAGTGGTGGCCGTCTACGCTGGGAACTTGTCCATCTCCTTCCCAGTCAGCCAGGAATCTCGGCGTTATTTTCGACACCTCGCTGTCTATGACCCTACAGGTTAATCGCACGGTTGCTACCTGCTGGGGAGTTATAAAAATACTCAGGAGAATTCTTCATTATCTCTCTCTCCCAGCACGGAAGCAGATAGTAGTGGCATTGGTGGGCTCGAGGTTGGATTACTGCAATGTATTATATGCAGATGCCAACAAAGGGCTCACCCAGCGACTACAAATTGTCCAAAATGCTGCGGCCCGTTTTGTCCTAGCACTCCCAAATACTTCATCTGCCACTATGGCCAGAAGGACCCTTCACTGGCTCCCTATTCAACTGAGGATTTCCTTTAAAATTCTCTGCTTAGCCTATAGAGCTCTATCAGAAAGATCTACGCACCCGTTAAGCGCCTTGCTTACTCCCTACCAGCCGGGGAGAGCGCTTAGATCTGCTGAGCTGAATCTGCTGGTTGTCCCTCGAGCCAAAAGAGCACGATGGGGAGATAGGGCATTCTCAATTGTTGCACCTAAGTTGTGGAATTCTCTCCCCCAAGATATCAAGACACAGTCCTCTCTTTCCTCTTTTAAAAAGGCCCTTAAAACCTGGTTTTTCGTCAAGGCTTACCCGCAATAGCTGTATAACTGCAATAGTTGTATAACTGTAATAGTTGTATAACTGCATAGTGGTATTTCTAACAGCTGTTACTGTTTGGTTATGCGCCTTGACGCCCATTGGGCTTAGTTGCGCCATACAAATTGCCTTTAATAATAATAATAATAATAATACAACGGTTACCACGCATTTTTTACAACGCGATACCGTTACCACGCTACTTTTACCATGCAAGTCGTTACAACGACTTGCGCTGGGGGGCGCTCCAGGATAGTAAATAGTTTAATTTACTATCCAACTCCTTTCCCTAGAGTCCACGGGGACTGGAGTTGGAATAGTAAATTAAAAAATGTACTATCCAGCGCCCCTCCACGCAAGTCGGTGTAACGAATGGCGTGGTAAAAGTAGCGTTGTAACGGTACGCGTTGTAAAAGTACGCGTGGTACCGTCATACATCCGTGGAAAAGCTACCAAATGATGCGCCAGCCCGAACCTTAATCTGGTAAGAACATATCTATGTGAGATTCTTGGTACCTGGCTCAAATATGTTTGGAAACCTTCAAAGACTAAATATCTATTATAAAACATACATGTCGTTAATTGCCCGCTGTAGCTCAGACGCCCCTTTAATCTATATGACAGAAAGGAATTCCTCATTACTGTTTTGGGCATCTCTGCTACAGCGTTGGGGTCATCCAGAATATTCAAATCATAAACTTCCTTGAAGCTATGTACAATATACTTTAGCCAGGGTATCATAAGATAGTTATCCAATTCAAGGCAGTCTTTAATTATTAATCTGTTAAAAGCAGTCTCCTCTTTTTGCCATATGGATCTCAAGATCAGTAGAGGCCTTAAAGCTGTCAGATCCGACAGATAACTAAACCCGCCTTCCCTATGGATTAACTCTGTTGGTGCTGAAGTTGGTAGGCAAAGCAGTTTTTTGAGGGACTTATTTTCCTCTGTTTGTAAACTACTATTGGGATAGTATCCCCATACCCCAGCACCGTAAAGTGCGATCGAAACGCATCTGGACTGATAGATCTGCATCATGTCCCTAATGCGTCTATTGCCTAATTTAGCTGCAAATCTGAAGACTCCGTGGACACTTTTAGCCATTTTTGCCCGGACATTTAATATCTCGTGAGACCACGTTCTATATCTGGCAAATGTAATCCCTAAATAGAAAAACTTGTCCACTTGTTGGACTTTCTGTCCATCTATAAAAAATGAATAAGATTTATTACGACTGCTGCCACAAACCATAGTATAGGTTTTACTCTGATTGATCTGCAACTTCCTATTAGTTATAAAATCGGCGAACCTGTCTATTAGCCGCTGAAGACCGATTGGGGTCCTGGACAATAACACGGCATCATCTGCGTAAAGCAGTACCGGTACATCTATACCTTTAGCCTGAGGGGCATCCGATTTTACTAATTTAAGTTCTGCGTCTACCTCATTAATAAAAAATGTAAAAAGCAGAGAGACGAGGACGCAGCCCTATCTGATGCCACATCTAACATCAAATTTAGGCGTACATTCCCCTCTAGTCCCGTACCGAACAGAAGTTTGCAATCTTTCATACAACCGTGCCAAACAATAAATTATTTCCTCAGGTGCCCCAAGCTCTAGTAGCGTTCGCCATAAAATTAAATGGTTCAATAAATCAAACGCACTGCTTAAATCCGCGAAACAAAGGTAAAGGGAACCTTGCTTAGCATGAGTATATTTCCCGACTAGTAAGTCTAGGTTTATGCACTGTTCAAGCATTCCTCGCCCTTTCCTAAAACCATATTGAGTATTAGCTAAAATCCCATTGACCTCCGCCCACTCTTCTAATCTAACTAACAAAATCCTGCTCATAATTTTAATGGAGGAATCTAGAAGGGAAATTGAACGGTAAGTTTTGGCAACCGATTTCTCCCCCTTCTTATAAATGGGAATATTAACAGATTCTCCCCATGTAGAAGGAACTCCGTTAGTTACAGCGGCATTAAAAACAATTGTTAATAAGGGGCCCCATAAAGCTGGAACGGCTTTATAAACATCAATTGGGACCCCGTCTGGACCCTGGGCCTTACCTCCCTTACTTGCTTTAATGCCTTGTTCCACTTCTTCTAGGGTAAAATGTAGCTGTACTACAGGCCAGGAGCTAGTATTGACGCTTGGACAATGACTAGCTCTAAAGATACCGGAGAAATGGGTTACCAAGGCCTCACTACTTACATGAGACGTTAACTCCGGGACCAATTCGTTTTTTAAAAAAGGGGAGTTAACTGTTGCCCAAAACAATTGGCAGTTTCATGTCTCGGCCGCCTGGGTAAGTTTATCCCAGGCCTCTTGTTGTAACTCCTACGCTTAAGGGCAAGTTTATAATCTGCTCTAAGTTTAATTACAAGCGTCGGGTCCCTGGGTCTACTCATCAACGCCTGTTTTAGCTGCGAAAGCGAAGTGGTGCAACATGGTCAAACCATCCCTTATTATAAGTAGTTTCCCCGTTAACCAACCTTGTAAAAATGGTACCTATAGAATGGTTAATTTTAATAAAATTCTCTAAGATCAATGCAGCCTCACAGTTAATATTCAAGTTATCATTTATCTCAACAGAACAATCCATTACAATATTTTTTAACACCTTATCTGCATGCACCCCTTTCCATTTTAATCTGGTACCATTGGGTCTTTGCGGTTCAATGTTACCCACATTTCTTGTAGTATTTACAGACCTCGTTTCCCAGATTACAGCTGTCAAAATAATACAATTGTGGTCACTGAGTAAGGATTCTTCAATCCTGGGGACCATACATAAAGGGGTGATATTTGAGGATACCAAGACGTGATCAATTATTGAATTTGAATTCCTACCGGTAAAAGTAGGGATCACATTTCCACATCCATCTCTTGCGCATTGCAAGAGTTCCAAGTCATAATCTGCCATAATTTTATTTAATGACTCGCCATATAAATTGCGAGGAAAGTGAAAATCATCTTCTCCTGTATCTCTCTTCACCCCACAAACCCTTGTTGTAGACATAGGACATAAAGAAATATTAAAATCACCAACCCAAATAAAGTAAAAAATAACTTTTTCCTCTGTACTCGACTTCTCAATCGCAATCTCTAAATCCTTGATGACTTTAGACCGTGTATTATCGAAGATGTTATTATAAAAATTAATTAAAAGAACATCCCGGGCGTGTTTTTGATAAAGCCAAAGGATCTGCAAATATGCCCCGATGTTCAGGAACCTTTTCACTTCTAGTGGCAAACTTGTTAATACAAGAGTTAAAAGGCCCCCCTTTGCTCTACTAGCCACAAACCCTGTGCTGGTAAATTATACGAGGCAAACCCATCATAGCTGACCAATTCAGTGCACCAAGTCTCTTGAAGGCAGATAATATCATGGGAACTAAGGAAGTCCATCCAACCCAACTTTTCCCCTTTAGAAGCAAACCCAGCTATATTCCAGCTGGCTATAGATAGCCCTTTAATATTACATATACCTTCTGGCTCTACCAGTTGGATGGTATTTCCTTCATGGGGCACCACCACATCTTGACTAAAATAGCTTTCGCCTCCTAGATCTGTAACATACTGTGGGTCATCCACGACCACAGCTCCCTGTCCAACTATATTTTCCCCTTCTGTGACAACAAACCTATAATTAGCCGCCATATCAATTATAGGGCGGTCCAGATCCTGTCAATCATTCACATCGAGGGTACTAAGTGCTTGGAATCGGTTGGACACGGGTACATCGAGCAGGGATTGTGATGGTAAAGCACTTCTAGTTATATGTTGGTCCGGGGTTATCCCTCCATGGGGTTCATTCATTAAGTGGCTATAAAAGAAGCCAAGCGGGCGTAGGGAAACACCCTGTTCATTAATTGGTAAAGTTGCTACTCTAATCAAAGAGGTGCTAGCATAGTAAGGGTTTTTAAAATTAATAACAACACAGTCACCCCGTATATTCTTCTTTTTGATTGGGCCTATCCAATTGACCCTTCTAGTTGTAAGGATCTGGTCAGCACGATTCACTGGAAACCCACAGTGGTGATTAAGCCAGTGCACCATTTTATTCTTAAGCGAATCATGGGTTTCCATTTGGGTTCGGTTAAGGACCTGTACATTCATCAAAACCGCCATATATGGAGAACAATCTGGGGGTAGATTTATTGTATTGCTACGTTTCCCCTCCATAGATATTCTCTCTGCCCGGGTTTCAGTCTCCTGTATGTTCTCCCTGCTACCAATAATTTGGTTACTATCGCCCCCACGAACAGTCGTTGCCCGCCCAACAGTGCCAATTACCTCTGTCGGTGATGTTACTGCAAATGCATTACTGATATTTTTAGGGCGTTCCATAGGTGTATCTTTCATTGCTTTAATTAACTCAATTTGGAGTATTAACTCCCCGCCTAACCTAGTGACTTCTCCATTAAGTAAGTCTAATTTATCAAACAGCGGCTTAAGATATATGTCAATTTTAGCAGCCAGAGCATTAATAATCTGGTTAACCTGTATACCGCTTAGAGCCCCGGGGTTAATATTAGCTACTTGCTCTCCTATATTGGGGGCAGGAGTAGATTTAGATACTTTATCAACACTAGTTGTCCCCCGTTTAAGCTGAGGCTTCCTACAGCCCCTTTTTGCTCTAGGAGCGGGTGCCTCACTAGTAGACAGACTGGGGGCATCTGCAGGCTCTATAGACAATGCTGTTGTGGCTACCTCGACACAAGCCTTGGCGGGTATAATACCTAGGCTGGAGGAATCACTACGCTCTACAGGGGGTTCAATGAAGGGTACAAGGGGCGTTGCTGACAAACTACCCAGACCTAGCGAAAGTTTACGTTCAGCTCTATCAATTTCTACATTGATAGCACTCACTGCTTATACAAGGTCGGTGTCAATGGTTACATCCGCGTGCTCGACAGGGATTTTATTTCCTTTACGCTTAGACATTTTCTAAAATATCTAATTAAACAGTACAATCTCATAAACCGCAAACACAAAGCCTATTAAATAAAATAAATATTAGTCAAACAGTTCAGCCAAGTTCCGGAAGGACTGTAGGGGAACCTTAGCCAGAAGGAAGACACTTAGATATATTAGGCAAGCCAGCTACTCGCTGTCACTGAGGCTTATCCTTTAAAACACTTCAGTAATATAAATGGAACCGAGAGATATGGCCCAGCCCAGCCTTGTACAGTCTCCGGGGGCCGGGAGAGACTAGTTGATTAAATCCTCCCGTGAGGAGGATGGAGGGGCAACAACTCGGCACTCGGCCTCTCTGGCTCCTGGGGCGTGTGGTCCATCTCCTCAGCAGCAGCCCCGCAGTCACCGTGAAGCGTCTCCTGCTGCAAAGCGGGAGGCGCGAACAGTTTTTAAATCTCCCGGTGAGGAGGAGGAGGGGCAACAACTCGGCACTCGGCCCCGCTGGCTCCTGGGGCGTGTGGTCCGTCTCCTCAGCAGCAGCCCCACAGTCACCGTGAAGCATCTCCCGCGAAGCGGGAGGCTCGAACTGTTTTTAAATCTCCCGGTGAGGAGGAGGGAGGGGAAACAAATCGGCACTCGGCCCCGCTGGCTCCTGGGGCGTGTGGTCCGTCTCCTCAGCAGCAGCCCCGCAGTCACCGTGAAGCGTCTTATACAGTTGCTTGTGTTCTGTCTGGAGGGGACCTGGCCTGCTAGTTTCGTCTGGACTGTTTCTGTTAGAGCGGAGCCAAGATTCATTTACATATAGCTAGACTCTGTCTAGAGTGGCATAGTAGACACAAAATGTGGTTTGCAATATTACATGGGGCAGAAATTAATTCCATCAGTTTTTCTAGATCAGGGTTTCTAGATCAGAGTGTTTGAAATCAAGGTCTGTAGGCCACAACAAGATCTGAGTGACAGCCAAGCAAGAATGTATCATAATACATGGCACAAACGTGTTGCAAATAAATAATTTATCCAGGAATAGCCTCACCAGCAATGTCTTAAAAGAAGTACAGGCTATTATTGATGGAAATAGTTGTGCTGGGTCTTAGTTACAGGTGATTTCAAGGGTAAGTTAGATACACAATTTAAAAGCAACAAATTAAACACCACAGATGAGATTTGGCGCATCAACAAAGTAGACATTGTAGACGGCAGATGTTGCAGGCATGTATCGTGATCTTGAATTGCCTGCATGCATTATTATTAAGCTGTTTAAATGGCAAAATGACCGTGCCCATTTTAAGCAAATAGTAGGCTGACTTTGAAGTTGATTTGGGTAGTGATCACTATGCACAAATTTGGAAATAAAAAGCACTTGGGAAAAAAAGTATAGTTTAACCCTGCAGCTGATCAAATGTCAGGTCTACAGGTCTAAATGTAGTCTTGGAAAATCATGCCAACTTGTGGATAACAGTGAAACCGAGTGCGTCCCAGTAGCCAGAAAAGATAAGGATAGTGCCATGTCTTCATGGTGCCAAACTACTTCAGACCAATTCACAAAAGCAGTTGACAATGGGAAGCAGTACTCCAGGAGAACTCTTATGTGTACTCCTACATGCTTTATTGTTGGACATGAAACGTCCAAACTCCAATAGAGAAGGTTCAACAAGGGCAAAGTCCTTTCTATTTGTATTAATTGTATATTAATATTGACTGAATTTTTCAATTTTAGATGTTTTGGGGAGATATGGCCAAGGCATGACAGAACGTAAAAAAATGTACTACTTTATGTACTGCAGAATGCATTTGTTAATAGGCTATAACAGTTTTTCCCATCTACTTTTGATAACTCAATAGTAAATTAACCTGTCATTGGTCTTTTTATTAAAAATATTTGTTCCAAAGCCTTCAAAAAGGCATATTGATGAAACATGTAAACTGTATCAGATGACACAAAAATTAAGGGGGATTTTATAAGCTGTCATCTCATATAAAGTAACAAATGTTATCAGACGAGGACATTATTTATTTATTTATTTATGAGGTTTTATAGCGCTTGAATCGACTCCAACTGGAGTATCTCTACGCTTTTGGGCCAGTTAGCATAAACAGAGGATGCAGTATTGGCTGGGACTAGATCTCATTTTTAAACAGAAGAGTTTTGAGTTGTTTCCTGAATTTCAGATGTTCAGAACACAATCTGAGAGTCAGAGGTAGTTTATTCCATAGTGTGGGTCCCACTACTGAGAGTGCCTTACCTCCGTGTCTAGCCTTCTTGACACGAGGCACTACAAGTAGATGACTGTTGCTGGATCTGAGAGATCTGGGGGGAATATATGGAATGAATTTTTTTTCCAGGTACGTGGGGCCTTGTCCATTTACGCTCTTATGTATCAGACAGCATGTTTTGAATTTAGTCCTCTGTCGAATTGAGAGCCAGTGCAGTTTGTCAAGGAGGGGCTTAGATGCAGTTCTTGGGGGGCATTGAGGACTAGGCGGGCCGCTGTGTTTTGAATTACCTGGAGTCTGGCCAGCACTCCCTCATTGGCAGAGAGAAACAGGCCATTGCAGTAGTCGATTCGACTTAAGACAAGGGCTTGGACTAAGCTTTTCCTGAAGGAGTCTGGCAGCAGGGGAAAGACTTTGCGTAACAGGCTGATGGTGTGGAAACATGAGCCAGTAACGTAGTTGATGTGTTATTTCAGCGATAGTTCCTGGTCAAGTCGGATCCCCAGATTTTTGACGACCTGTTTAGGTTCTGGGACAGTTCCAAGGTCATGCGGCCACCAGTCTGGGGTCCATAATATTTTTGCCTCCCCGAACAGCATGACCGCTGTCTTACTGACGTTGCACTGAAGGTAGTTAGTGGACATCCATTGTGCTACTGCCTTCATGCCTGATGAGAAGGAGCTCTTTACTTCAGCGGAGAGAGTCTTAAAGGGGAAGAGGAGCTGTGTGTCATCAGCATATGACACGGGAATGAAACCAAATTTGCGCATCACTCTTGCCAGGGTTGCCACATAGATGTTAAAGAGGGTTGGGCTCAGACATGAGCCCTGGGGCACCCCTTTTGAAATCTCATCCTCCACTGAACGATATGCAACCATGGTGACGGTCTGGGTGCGATTGGATGAAAAGCTCCTTAGCCAGGCAAGGGCTTTGTTCTTGATTCCCATGTTCGCCAACCCGTCAATCAGGATGGTATGAGACACGGTGTCGAACGCTGCCGACAGATCCGATAATACCAGGATCACTGAGTAGCCTTTGTCCTGGTACATGTGCAAGTCATCAGTAACAGACAGAAGGGTGGACTCTGTACTGTGTTTCATCCTGAACCCAGATTAGGAGTAGTCCAGGCCGCCAGCAAGTTCGATATAGCTGGATCGGTGACGGTTGACGTGCTTTTCAGTCAGTTTCCCCAGAAAGGGTAGCAGGGAGATGGGCCTGAGATTGGCCAGTTCGGTCCATGGTGTGGAAGTGTTTTTCCTAATAGGCCTTACTAGGGCGCGCTTCCATTCTCTGGGGACGGTGCCTGTGTTAAGTGACAGATTAACGAGTTTCTCAATCATCGGGCATAGTATTCTAGTAGAGTGGGCATTAGTCTGGCTGGAATAGTGTCATCCGGGCTGCCGCTTTTGATCTGCGTGATCTGTGCTGATGTCTCCTCGGGGGTGATAGGGGTGAAAATATCCAGGGTGTGTATGTTTTGCTTATGTTCTGTATCGTGTTGGACAAGGGCTATGTCAGTGATCATGGCTTTATTGGTGTTGACTATTTCCTCATAGATGGTATCTATTTTATTGGTAAAAAATAGAGATATTTTGTCGCAGAGTTGTTTTGATGCCAGCTCAGAGCTTTCACATGCTACAGGTTTAACAAAGGATTGTAATACTTGGTAAAGGACCCTGGGGGAGTTCCCTGCGGCTGTGATTTGGGATGCAATATGGGTTTTTCGCGCAGTACGGATGGCTTTGGGAACTTTATGCGAAATCTAGACCTTGTGATTAATGTAGAAAAATCGCATGTGATGTTCGTTGGGAAAGGCAGAAATAAGATCAAGACCCTCTCTTGCAATGACTCAGTAATATTAAAAGTAAAAATCTTTACATACCTTGGGGTAGTGTTTGATGATCTGGGTAGCTGGGTTCCCCAAGTTACCAATAAAAGAGTGGCAGTAAAAAGATCATCGGCCGCTATCCTAGGCTTTGCGAAAAGATTGGGTGGGAAACCCCCTGAGGCAATTTTGGCGATATACAGAGCCAAAACAATAGCCATAGCCAGGTATGGGGCAGCAATCTGGGGCTACAAAGATTTAACTGTGTTACAGAGAGAGGAAAACAAATTTTTACGCTCCCTTCTGGGCCTTCCCCAATCCACATCATCTTTTGCGGTTGACTCTGAGCTGGGAATGGGATATATCGCGGACATCCTAAACATGGCACCGCTTTTATTATGGATTAGAACCTGGCTTAACGCCAAACTTACACTGAATCATAAGATTCTTACTGATTGTCTGGGGCGGGACAAAGTGGCTGATATTAAATGGCTGGCCTATATTAAAAAAACTTCAGCACTTTTAGGTCGACCGGAACTATACTTAGACCCGAAAAACTTGAATAAAGAAGACATCAACTGGGTAAAACTGAACTTTATTAAGATCCGAGAAATGGAAAGAGAGTCGACTGAAATCTCTAAACCCACAGTAAGGTCACATTTTATGTTGATTACTTCAATATCAGTGCAACCATATCTGACCATTGTCACACGCCCATATCATCGCTGGTTGCTGACCAAATTTAGATTTAATCAGGCACATTTTTTGCTGGGTGTTTACGAGAAATGGTGTGCCCCAATGGATAATGTGCCATGTGAATGTGACAATTTCTCTGATCAGGATTTGATACATTTTGTATTCTTTTGCCCCTTCTTTTCGGAAGGTAGGGCAAAATATATTAAGCCCCTCCTAAGAGAAATGGGCTTTTTACAGTTAAAACCTGCATTGTTGTTTCTTCAATTAATGGAAAATCATCGGGTCATGTTCTGTGTAGCGAATTTTTTGATTGCATCAATTCGCGCTAGACGGAAGAGACTCCAGACGAGTATAGCTGAATGTTTACCTTATGCCTGATAGTATTATTAAATTTCCAGGTTCTGCTTCATTTTATATATGCTCTATAATGAATTGTGAAACATTGTTGATATTTGGTGTAAATCCTATGTGCCACACAACTCCTATGTATTGCTAATGAATTTTAAATGTACAGTTAATAACAACTCTGTATGATGTTTTTATGTATTTGCATAGTATACTTTTATGCTTTTTATTTAATCGAATAAAGTATGTTTTGACTTGGCTTTGTGGTAGGTGGATAGTAAGATCCAGTAGTGGTTCCTGTCAGTCGTCAGACGAGAAGTTCTCCATTTCTTTTATAGTTTCCTAGCTGCTTGTTTCAGTGCCCTGAGGTCATCAGAAAACCAGATTTCTTGCTTATTGGCTGGTCGGGGTCTAAATTGTTTTAAGGGGGCTATGTAGTCTATGGCAGTCCTAGATGCTATTTCGAATTTCTTGAGGGCACTTTCTATATTTTCAGAGGGGGTGAGGGAGGGTTCAGTAAATCTTTCTTTAAATGTACTTTCATTGACTTTGTGCCATTGACGCCGTTCGCTGGGAAGGGAAATTGGCCCAGAGGGGGCAGGTTTGGAGTGAGGAGTGTAAAATTCGATGATAAAATGGTTGGTCCAGCTAACCTGGATAGGGGGTAGGCATGTGACTGTAGGGGAATTAGATAGGATCAGATCTAGAGTGTGACCTGCCTGGTGTGTGGGTCCCGAGTTTCGTTGTATTAGTCCTAGTAGGGATAGGTCATTTAGTACAGATTGCGCCTCCTTGCAGTCTTTCTGCTCGCTGTGTATATTAAAATCTCCTACTAGTACGAAATCCCTGTCATTGTTTACATTGTAGACGCGAGGCAAGATGGCGACCGTGGCGCGGGCTGTGTGAGTAGCTCAACCCTCTGCTCCGCGTTCTCTGAAAGGGAATAGCTAACGGACAAAGCCCCGCTAGCGGATGAAAACTGCAGCTGAACGGATGATCGCCCGATGAAAATACTTTACTCTTTCTGACCGTAATCGACACAAGCTGGGTGTCGCTTTACATTATTTTGTTTCTGCGGGAGTCGGCTGACTGACAAGACGGATTACCGCTTTTCGCCTTTGATTCTACACGGAGCAGTGAATGCAGTTTGCTCTACTTCTCCCCTTACGGCGCACTCCGCTGTGGCGATTTCCAGCGGTTCTGGCTGGGCTTCAGAGTGCTGTGTTGCGAGGCAGCGGGATAACCGGATTGAGGAGAATGCCACCTAAACCTCAAACGAAGGTCACTACTCGAGGGGCTAAAACGAAACATCCGACTCTTGAAGAGCCATCTAAACAAGGTATGAATGCTGCAAGCGGAGAAAGCTATGAAGCTGACATTGTTAATGGCGGTAGTGCGAGGGGTGACCAATCTTCCAAAAAAACTGTGTCACAGCGCAATACTAAACAAGGAACTTTGCTATTTGAAAGAAAAACTGCAAAACAATTACCTTCTCTGATTCAAAATGAGACTGCTCATTCTGCCGTATCAAACTTGGAGAGTTTTCTGGATCTGTCTCAGCAGGATGAAATTCCGGGTGTAACTAATGCTGTCAGAGGGATTGTGGGTGATGTAGTTCAGACCGGAACGGTGTGTATTCCAACTGCATTAGACAGTCCTGGCCTCTCAATTCAAGAACCACAGGTCAATACGATCAATATCCCTACTAACGTTGTCACCTGCACCCGATCAGGTAATGATGCGCTTGGACTACAAGAAGTAGGGGAAGTAGTTGAAAACTTTTTTTCTTTGTCACATCATACCTCCGATGAAAGCATGAGCCTGAGCAAAGACTGGGCTGATTACACCGCTGAAAGCAGCTCGGGTGCTGAAGAGGCATTGAGAACTAAATCAGCCTCATCTAACAGTAACGCATCGACTGTTAAAAGACTGAAAAAAAGAGGCTCACGGCATTCTGCCGCGAAAAATTGTGAAAAGGCGGACCCAAAAGTGATCAGCAGGACTATATTAAATGCCGATCAGGACGGTGCAGCTAGTATCGGGACCACTACTACAATGAGTCACGAGGGCGGAGATAATGGGAATACTCTAGAAACGAACTCAGAAGTCACTCTAACTATGATTTATAACACAATGATGGCACACCGTGCTGAGAGTAAAGCGGAAAATCTCCGTATTCATGCTACCTGCTCGAAAATGAAGAATGCCATCCGCCGTGCAGCCAAAGCTGGGATGGAAACAGCAAACAGAGTGACTGAAAATGAAGCAAGGATATCGGCTCTAGAGGATGAATCAACTTTGCAGAAACAAGAACTTGAGACTGTTAAAGCTCATAGGGACGATCTCTCATACAAACTATCGGGTTTAGAAAATCAGGCCCGCAGAAATAATTTACGTTTTCTAGGTATTCCCGAGAAAAGTGAAGGAACCAATGTCAGGCAATTTGTAGTAGATTTACTAACAGAGGCTTTCCCAGGGGTGACGTCTTGGGACTGGGCGAAAGAAGTACAAAGGGCACATCGTTTTCCTTTCTCTGTTAAAAAAAATCAGCAGGGCGGGGACGAATACCCTCGGGCGATCCTAGTGGGTTTTAATAACTTCCTCGCTAGAGAGGAGATTTATGCCTTAGCTAGACCCGATAAAAAAGCAGTGGCCAAGCAATGCACGTTTTTTGTCAGGCCGGACTATTGTCAGGCAACAGTTGCCAAACGCTGGCATCTTAGACAACTAATCCCTGACTTTCAGAAGAAAGGGGCAACTGTTTACCTGCAAAATCCTGCCAAATTGAAAGTCATTTGGAAAGGGCAGACCAAATTTTTCTTATCTGAAGTTAAAGCTAAGGAATTCTTAGATTCTGTCTGAATTATAACTCTGAGTTAGTGTACGCATGATCATTATTTTTGCCCTTATAATATTTTAGGCTTTTCCTTTTTTTCTTTTTTCCCTTCTAGGGTTCTCGGGGTCGGGGGGACACGGTACTCCATACTTTACAGGAACTGAGAGTTCCTGAGCCTCATGTGTTGGGGAGGGGGGAGGGGGGTTTCCCACTGACCAAGGTCAGGCAGTGGCTGGGTTGGTGGTGAGTTTTAGGGTGTAAGACAGCAGTAGTTCAGGTAGTATATCCAGTAGAACAGACGAAGTTGGCAGTTATAAGGCAAAGGGTGATTAAGAACCAGAAAGTCGAAATTTTAGCGATGGTAACGATGAAAGACATCAGATGGATAAAAAAATAAAAATATGTACTTTAAATATTAATGGTCTGAATAACTATAAGAAGGTAGGGGCATTATACAAATTAATTCAGCTACTTCAAATCGACATACTATGTCTGCAAGAGACACATGTCTCTTGGGATAAGCGGAATATACTTAAAAAATTGGGCCTGGAACTTTTAATCTGCTCTAAACAGTCCGGAGTTAAGAGAGGTATAGCAATTCTTATGAAACCTAAACTTGGAAAATGTACTAGAACCATAGCCGATAAATGGGGAAGATGGGGGCTAGCTGAAGTTGCTATAGAAGGAAAGAAGTACACTGTCTGCTCAATATATGGTCCGAACTTAGACGATAATGAAGTATTAAATACAATCAATTTAGAGCTGGCTTCCTGGCCCCAACCGATTATCTTTTGCGGCGACCTCAATATTCACATCGATGCAGATTTTGATATTAGGAATGCATGGAATTACAAAGGCCGAAAGATCAAGACTTTTAAAGCTCGCCGCGAATTAATATTAGGAAACGGGCTAATAGATGTTTGGAATAAATTAAGACCTACTGAACCTGGTGCTACATTTTTTTCAGCTCCACATCGAAAGCTCGTTCGTTTAGATTATTTTTTAATCTCTACTACTTTGACGGAGAAAATAAAAATTGAAATCTTACCGCAGGTTGTTTCTGATCACAACCCTATAATTTTAGAATTATTATTAACTTCAGAGGAACGATCACGGCATAGGCACTGGTCGTTTCAAAGAGACTTGTTGTTAAACCAAGATTATCTTTTCCACATGGCTAAAATCATCGATGAATTTTTTTTATTCAATAACGAAACCACTTCTATCCAGACTGTCTTGGATGCCTTTAAATCTGTAATAAGGGGGGAGACTAAGAGCTATGCTAGTGTTCACCGGACAAAGAAACAGAATGAGTTCAAATCAGCATTAGATAAGGTAATACAGGCAGAATTAAAGCTAGCCGATAGTTTTAAATCTGGCTTAGATATTGAGGAAGCACAATTTATGTTGATTAGCGAACGCTCTACTGTATATTCATTTTTGACTGACCAGGTTGCATTGAAGCACAAGTAATTTAAAAAGGATTGTTACAAACTGAATGAGCAAACAGGCAGAATCTTGGCACAACGGCTGAGGCAGAAAGCAGCTTATAATGACATAATAAAAATTACTGATTTAGTAGGATCCACTCAAACATCTAGATTAGGCATATTAAACGCTTTTTGTGAATTTTATCAATTTCTATACAATAAATCGAATGATGGGACTAGTACTGATAGTAATGCTGCCAGTTACCTGATGAATATGGACAATCTCCCCTTAACGGACATAGAAAAAAATTTATTAGCTGACCCGGTTACTTGGGAAGAAATTGAAACGGCCATTCTTGGGTTAGCTTCGGGTAAGGCGATGGGACCCGATAATATCCCTTTAGAATTTTATCGGATTTTTCGGAACATGCTTAAACCAGAACTTATTAAGATTTTTCAGCAGGCATTTTTAGGCAAACCTCCGCTTTCTTGGTCGTTGGCAACAATAGTTGTATTTCAAAAGAAAGGGAAAGAAGCCACGGATTTGGGGTCATATGGACCAATCTCTCTTATTACTGCAGACAGCAAGATATTTTCTAAGATTTTAGCTAATAGAATGAATAATATAATGCCAAGATTGGTCTCCAAAATACAACATGGTTTTATTAAAAAAAGGGACACAACAGATCATGTCAGAAGAGTTATTGCTCTCCTCGACTGGGCGCAGGCCACGGAATCCCCAGTCGGTTTGGCCCTGTTAGATGCCGAAAAGGCGTTTGACAGGGTCGATTGGGGGTTCCTCTGGTCTGTGCTGGCTTGGAGGGGCTTTCCTGTTGAGTTTTTAAGAGCAATACGAGGGATGTATGTCGATCCTAAAGCCGTAATAAGGGCGGCTAACGAGACATCTGAGCCTTTTTCGATCACAAGGGGGACAAGGCAAGGCTGTCCTTGCTCCCCCTTGTTGTTCGCCTTATATATAGATCCGCTTTTACAAAGATTTATTAAAGAAACTGGCATTCCGCCTGTTACAATGTATCACGAATCGTATAAAATATTCGCTTATGCTGACGATGTCGCGATTGTGACTTCAGATATAAAAATGGCACTTCCTAAAATTGCCGAATTAGCACATGAATTTGGGAAATTTTCGGGATACAAATTAAATATCTCTAAAACACAAGTGATTCATTCTAACACAATGATACCAGATGAAGTGGCTTTATCATCTACGGCCGTATACTTAGGAGTTAAATTATCAGCTAAGGTAGACGATATACTGGGGCTCAATTTAGATCCTCTACTTGCCTCTACCGCTAGGTCCCTAGAAAGGTTAAATAACTTGCATCTATCCCTCTATGGTCGCACTAACGTAGTGAAGATGATTATATTTCCCAAATTCTTTTACTTTTTCCGTACTATACCGTTATTGTTTCCTTCTAACTTTTTTACTAGACTTGATAGGATTGTTTCTAGGTTTCTGTGGGGTTACAGGAGAGCCAGAAGAGCTCTCAAATGGTGCACACTTCCGAGATTTTCGGCTTTATTATTGGGCAGTTTCGCTCAGATTAATGGGCACTCTAATTTTCCATGATTTTGTTATTGACGATTCAATGTGCCCCTCAATATACGAGATGATTCTCGGAGCTGAAGCGAGACAATGTTTACTTAGGTTTACTGAACCTAGTTATTATAAAAAAACTAAATTTAAAATCTTAATTGCGGCCCACCAAATCTGGAAACAATTCAGGAAAAGGTTCTGCTGTTGTGAAGAATTAAATTACTATACACCATTGTTTAATAATCCTATCCTTCCAGCAATATTTAGAGACTCTGTGATGCAACGCTGGCATAGCGCCAAGGTATATTTATTAGGAGATCTTTATCAGGGTGAGAATTTTGTATCAAACAAAATATGGACTTACTAAAGGGGACTTTTTTAAATATCTTCAAATCCATAGTTTTCTAGAGAGAAAAAATCTCTTAAATACTAGTAAAATGAATGAATTTGACGTCCTGGAATGTTACAGAATGAAAAAAAAATTGGGGTAATATATCAGACAATGCTAAACCGAATTGAAGATAATGTAGAAACGTTTGAAAATAAGTGGCAAAGAGAATTAGGAATGGAAAATGTTGACATATTTAGATCATTAGAATTGGCAAATTTGGTTTTGTGTAATGGTTCACTTAAAAGTCAACATTTTATGAGTATAGTCGATCTGTATTACACCCCAGCGAAGTTATTGAAATGGAAAGCTAACAGTGGCATCAAATGTAATAGAGGCGGTCTTCTTGGTGCAGACTCAATTCATATGTTTTTTCAGTGCATCAGATTATCTCAATTTATTGATGATATACAATTCTTTTTAAACAATATCTTAAGTAAATCATTGGTATTGTCTCCCGATTTAATAATTTTTGGAATTCAGTTTGACCCAAATGTTTCTAAAACAGATGCCGAAGAGGGTTTTTTGTTTATTGCAATGTCGGTTTTCAGATATTGTATAACTTCTCACTGGTTAGATGCTGATCCCCCCACGTTCTATCAATGGCAAATCAAATTATTAAATATCTACCAACTTGAGAAAGCAATTTATAACTTAAAGGGAAAGAGAAAGAAAGTATTTGGTCAAAAGCTCTGGGCACCCATCTGTAACTGGATATAATATGCTTATTGCAATGATAATCTTTGTTTTGTGTATTTTCATTTATTCTTATTTTGTTTTCTACTTTGGGAACTGGTTGTTTGTTTTAACTACTTGCTGTCAGAAAATTCAATAAATAAATTAAAAAAAAAAAGTTTACATTGTAGACGCATATAATATTTATTAATTAGCCTCGTGTGCCAGATCGCCACATATCGCCTCAATACCTGTTGAATTATACTCATTAGCATTTCACCGTAGCGCGAGTCGCCCATAGCGCGCTGCAATGCTCTTGTAATTTGTGCTGCCTTTATTTCACTTTGTGCCTGATTGTGTCATTATCATAGCGTTTTACAATTAATGTGCCCCAACCCTGCATCGCTTTTGGCTGACTGCCATTTTGGTTTGATTGTTGTTGTTTTGCCTTCCCTCCCCGGCTCTCCACCCCGCCTCCCGCCTGCTCCTCCCTCCCACAGATCGTCAGGCTCCGCTCTTCCGCTTATCCTCTGTGACCGTCCTGACTCCTCACACACGGTCGCTCCTCCTCACGCTGCTCCCTGCCCTGATTCCAGACGGGTATCGTTACTGCAAGTCCACTGCCTGCATTGTAGACGCATATAATATTTATTAATTAGCCTTGTGCGCCAGATCGCCACATATCGCCTCAATACCTGTTGAATTATACTCATTAGCATATCACCGTAGCGCGAGTCGCCCATAGCGCGCTGCAACGCTCTTGTAATTTGTGCTGCCTTTATTTCACTTTGTGCCTGATTGTGTCATTATCATAGCGTTTTACAATTAATGTGCCCCAACTCTGCATCGCTTTTGGCTGACTGCCATTTTGGTTTGATTGTTGTTGTTTTGCCTTCCCTCCCCGGCTCTCCACCCCGTCTCCCGCCTCCCAGCTGCTCCTCCCTCGCCCCTCCCCTTCCACTATCCACATATGACAGATTCCTCCGCACGCAGCGTTCACGCGCAGCGGTCGCGCCAAAGGTAAGCCCGTCTACGCCCGTCCGCGCCTGGACCGCGCCCAGCGCCAGACCCCCTGGCCCCCGCAAACCGCACTCCTCCCGCATAACATATGACGCCGCCACCCTCCTAGCCCTTAACCCCGGACGCACACCACAATGCTACGAGGCTGCCCCAGGACGTACCCACGGTCCCTTCGCCTGCCACTCCTGCAAGTTCGCCTGCATCAAGACCCACACCAAATCCTCCTCCTCCAAACACAGCTCTGACCCCAACCACCTGAAGTGCTTCCTGCTGAACACCCGCTCGGTCCACAGACACGCCACTGAACTCTGGAACCTACTCAACACTGCGTCACCGGACATCGTCTTCCTTACAGAAACCTGGATGAACGCATCATCAGCACCCGACATCGCCATAGCCATCCCGGTCGCTTACAAGATCATCCGAAAAGACCGCATCAACCAAACAGGAGGAGGCATCGCCATCGTCCATAATAACACCATCAGAATCACGACCAGCTTCGACGATAACCTCGCTACCGCCGAACACCTTCACTTCCAGATCCACACCGACCCCAGAACCACACTTAGAGGCACCCTCATCTACAGACCACCAGGAACCCGTAAACAATTCAGCGAAGACATCACTGACTTCATCAGCCCACATGCCCTCCCCTCCGAGAACTACATTCTACTGGGAGACTTCAACTTCCACCTAGAAAAGAAAAACGACAGCAACACCACCACCCTTCTGGACAACCTGGCCAATCTTGGACTCAAACAACTCGTTGACACCCCCACCCATGTAGCCGGACATTCGCTCGACTCTATCTTCACCTCCTGCAAACACATCTCCTTCGATCACACCACAGCACTCCATTGGACGGACCACAGCTGTGTTCACTTCAGCTACAAAACTACCACGATCCACAACCCCCCACAGCCTATTCCCCGAAGAAACTGGAACAAAATCACCACCGACCAACTCCTCACATCGCTCAACCAAAACCCTCCCACCCTCTCATCGGACCCATACAAAGCTGCCACCAAACTCAAACAATGGATCACTCTCAGCGCTGACGAATTAGCACCTTTGAAAAACCACCAAACCAAACAGGGTAGCAAAAAGGCCCCCTGGTTCAACGATGACCTTAAGAAATCCAAGAAACTATGCCGTACTCTCGAGAAAACATGGAGAAAAAACCCAACCACTGACAACCTGACCACCTTCAAAGCATCCACCCGCAAACACCACCAATTGATCCGATCCACCAAGAAATCAGCATTCAAGGATCGACTCGACAACAACGCCCATAATAGCAAGGAACTTTTCAACATCGTAAAAGAATTTACCAACCCCACCGCAGCCTCAAACGACATTACTCCCTCCCAAGGCCTCTGTGATTCGTTATCCTATTTCTTCTACAACAAAATCGCCGACATACATAACAGCTTTAAGACATTTCCAAAGAACAGTCCACTCCACCCACCTCCGAACCTAAACCGCTCTCTAACAACCTGAGCGCCTGGAACCCAATCACCACTGAAGACACCATCCGCCTAATGAACTCCATCCATTCAGGTTCGCCAACCGACCCCTGTCCCCACCACATCTTCAACAAAGCAGACTCCATCATCGCACCCCATCTCCGTGATGTCATCAACTGCTCCTTCAACTCCGCTACCCTTCCAGAAAGCTGGAAACACGCCGAACTCAGCGCTCTCCTGAAGAAACCCACAGCAGACCCTTCTGAACTTAAGAACTACCGCCCCATTTCCCTCCTCCCATTCCCTGCCAAAGTCATTGAGAAAGCCGTCAATAGCCAACTCGCCGCCTTCCTTGAATCCAACAACTCTCTCGACCCCTCACAGTCTGGCTTCCGAGCCCAACACAGCACCGAAACCGCCCTCATTGCAGCGACAGACGACATCCGATCGTTACTGGACAACGGAGAAACAGTTGCCCTCATCCTACTCGACCTCTCCGCCGCCTTCGATACAGTCTGTCATAGCACCCTCATACAACGCCTCAGCAACGTCAGAATACAAGGTAAAGCCTTGAAATGGATCATCTCGTTCCTCGCCGGGAGAACCCAGAGAGTCCGACTCCCCCCATTCAAATCAGAGGCCACCGAAGTCATCTGCGGAGTACCACAAGGATCATCACTCAGTCCCACCCTCTTCAACGTTTACATGAGTCCCCTCGCATCCATCGCGCGACAACACAACCTCAACATCATCTCCTATGCTGACGACACCCAGCTGATCCTTTCCCTCACCAAAGACCCCAACACCGCCAAAACCAATCTTCATGAAGGCATGAAAGAAGTAGCCGAATGGATGAAAAACAGCCGCCTAAAACTTAACTCAGACAAAACGGAAGTCCTCATCCTAGGGTCATCCCCCTCTGCCTGGGACGACTCATGGTGGCCATTGGCCCTGGGTACAACACCCATACCCACAGACCACGCACCTAACCTAGGCTTCATCCTAGACTCCTCCCTCTCGATGACCAGACAAGTCAACGCCTTCTCATCCTCTTGCTTCAACGTACTTCGAATGCTCAAAAAAATCTTCCGTTGGATCCCCACCGAAACAAGAAAGACTGTCACCCACGCACTGGTCACTAGCCGTCTGGACTATGGAAACACCCTCTACGCCGGAACGACAGCCAAATTACAGAAAAAACTCCAACACATCCAAAATGCATCAGCCAGACTCATATTGGACATCCCTCGCCAAGCTCACATTACCGGCCACATGAAAGACCTCCACTGGCTTCCCGTCAACAAGAGAATAACGTTCTGTCTCCTCACCCACGCACACAGGGCCCTCTACAAACTAGGACCCGAATGCCTCAACACACGACTGTCCTTCTACACACCCACCCGCCAACTAAGATCCTCCAATCAAGCTCTCGCCGCAGTTCCTTGCATCCACAGATCCACCATAGGAGGAAGATCCTTCTCCTACCTGGCGGCCAAGACCTGGAATTTTCTCCCCACTCACCTCCGCCTCACACAGAACCACATTTCCTTCAGAAAGGAACTTAAAACCTGGCTATTCGATAAATAATGCACCCCCTCCCACAAGCGCCTTGAGACCCTCTGGGTGAGTAGTGCGCTATACAAAAAATTCCTGAACTTGAACTTGAACATAAGGGGCAAGGTTCTCTAGTAGTGTGTTGGAGAAGTTTGTGCAAGGTCCAGGTGGGCGGTTGACCAGAGCTCCCATCCGGCTTTGTTTGGGGGAAAGAGCAGATTTGAAAATCAATAATTCGATGTCTGGGGTGCTCAGTTCCGCTACTATGGAGCAGTTAATTTCCTGCCTATGTATGATCGCGATCCCTCCTCCTATTTTTGTGGGACGGTCTAGTCTGATTATTTTGTAACCGGTCGGGATTGCTAGTGTAATGGAGGGGGTCAAATGGGGTTTGAGCCAAGTTTCAATGAGAAAACATAAATCTGGTTCGTTAGAGGAAATTAGGTCCCATACCTCAGATGTGTGTTTGGGTAGCGACCTTATGTTGCAAAGAAGATTTTTCCTCCCAATGAGAGTGCTGGCGGTTTTATTAGTGACATTGGGGGTGGGTGTATGAACGGTGGAACACCCATTAGTGCAAACTTCTTGAATATGTATAGTGAACTGGGCACGACAGTGGTGGCGAGAAAAAGGACCCTCCACATAAGGGCTCCCTCCCGTAACACAATCGTGTATTTGTTTGACCCATAGATTATGAATAGGGCTCCCGGTTTTATGGTATTTATTTTTTTGCCATTTCCGTCTGTATTTATCCATATTTATTTTTTGGGCATTTTTTCTGTATTTATCCACATTTATTTTTGCCACAAGTAAAATGCGATGCTATAGCTAGTATTTTTCCACATTTATTTAAATTGACAATGCACACATGCGCTCACTTAAACTAGCGATTTGTGGCTTTGGCAGTGCTTTAAATGGTCCAGTACTGAGTAATTTGAAAAGGAGAGTACATGTGCTTCTCAGTTCTGCTATAAAAACACTTTAGGAAGAGTACAAGCACTTATCAGGAGCAAACATGTGCCAGCGCTTCTGTTTTTCCATCTAAAGCCACCTGTCACAGGCACTTAACTCTACCCCCTTCAGAGGAACCGCGCCCCCTCCTCTTGGAAGGATGCCATCCTAAAACAAACACGGATTAAAAGTGTGCACAGTAAAAACCCAGTGCTGTACACGTGCATTTTTATTGTCCTGTCACTTCGTGTCTCTTGTCGCCATGGTACCCAGACATGCAGTGTATCACACAGCTCACACTGATGTAAATGGGGAACATCAGTGAGAGGGCACAGTACTTACAATGTGGGGACTTTCTGTAAGGACCACTGAGGGGTTCTTGTGGCCGCATATGCTTCCCCATTCAGGTGTTCCAGTTGGGGCGGGACAGCCAAGCATGTACAGTTGTGCCAATGAGCGAGTTATGTTCAAGGAATCAGGCATACACAGGAATTCAGCACTCGCCTTCGTCTCGCAAACTGAGTGAGATGTTAGGTTTCCTTTCTAAATGACCAACGTACTTTATTTCTTGTACAGCGAATAAGAAAGCAATTAGTTTTAAGCCATGTGCCAGGATGCGCTGCTGCAGCACTGTGAACTTAAGTGCTTATTTATTTATAAAGTTTTATATAGCGCGAAGAAGATCCCAAGGGATATCGGAGCGCTTTACAAAGGAAGGGAGGAAGGACATGAATCCAGTATTGACCACAAGTAAGAATATACAAAAGGAATAAACGCATATATCTCAGACAAATAAATGCATAGTTTCCAGACAAATGACACATGGAGAATAGTACAATAAACAAGTATGTAACAGTCTAAGAAAGGGGGTATACAATGCGGAAAAAAGAGCATAGTTATCATTGAGCTGTATTAGCTTTCAGTTCTTGTTCATGAATGTGTAAAAAAGTAATCAATTTGCAGTAGTTTTGTAAGTACTGTCATTGTAAGCGACGGCAGTGGCAATGGGTGGTGCAAGCTGGGTTGACCTCCTGACAAGATCCCTGGCACTTATTTGTTTATGTGCAAATTAAACACTGGTCTTACCTCATTAATTTAACTCCCAACTCAGAGGCAGGCCCCTGGTATACTCCAACAGATTACCAGCTCCTTCAGGAATGGACGCTTCCAGGGAAACCTATGGCTCGTGAAGGTTTCCAAATAAAATCCAGGGGGACTATGTCAATTTGCGACACAAGAAAATTGTACAGTACATAGATTTCCAATGTTTAACAAACCGTTCAGTAATTGGGGCATTTTAATTGTGCAGTGCAGTTGATCATCCAAATTAACTGTGGGCAGCAGGCTTAAGCTGCAGGTTCCTGACATTTCCATTGGGGACTGCTATTCAGTATTTTCTATGCTCAGCAAGAACCCTTCTGCTTTCCTGTAGGTTTCCTGGCTGGAAGAATTCCTATAACACATTATAGCTATTAAGCACCGTCGGATTTCATAACCACATTTATATTAACTTTCAAATATGTGGTTAGTGACGATACATTTTCTTCTTTAATATACACTTAAAATGTTCCATTTTATTTGCTGCGTGTAGATGAGAGGTGTTTGCAAACGGCAGTTAGTGTTATTAGCTGCCGAAAAAACGCTGAAACTCATTTTGTTTCTGCCAACATTTCAATTTAACCGAGGACAAGCACAAAATAAAATGCACGAGCGCTCAAGGAAAGTGTTTTTATTTAGAACTCGGATAAATATACATGATGTCGGAGTAAACTGAGTGGCTGTTTGTTTAACTGAAGGGGGGTGAGGTCACAGAGCAACAGGTGGGACGTATAGCCGCAGGCAGCAAGGTTTTTCCACAATTTTGCAGTTATCTTTGGACAACTCAGAAGTTAAGACTCAGGCTGACCTTCGACACCTGCTTCCCTCAGTCCTGGGGCACATTACCACACATACCTCTCAGACTTATCCGAGCAGCTCACTTATGACAACAAAACACACAGATGATAGTCAGCGTGCACGGCCGGCTTTAGCGCTGTTCGCGACCGGTGTTACAATATGTTTGGCTCCCCCCCTTCCCATCCACGAATTTCGTCATTACCGCCTTCCAACAGTGCCCCTCATATCCCCTTAGCCACGCTATTATATGCATTTCATTTTTTATAGCGCTACTAATTCACTCACACTCAGGTCTGTTATCTGCATGGTGCACTGTCAGTCACACCTTTGCAGGAGGCACATTTTGGGGCCTGGGACAGGGAGTCGGGGGCGTTGGGAGAGGCTACGGCATGGGGTGACAGAACAATCATGGGGTGACAGAACAATTAAGCCTCATTAACAAGTAAATGGTCTGTGAAAAGACCTGTGAAGTACTCGGGTGCTGCTGTGTGTGTGTATGCGCCCAGGAAGGAATTTCAAGCAGCAGGAAGGGGTATGGCGAGAACTCTGGATTCCAGCGCGGCAAAATTTTCTAGTATTTTACCGTTTCTAAATATAAATACAGACAAAGGAAATATAGATTTCCGTCTGTATTTATATGTAGAAATCCGTAAAAACGGAAAACCGGGAGCCCTAATTATGAAGTACCTGAGGGGAATAGGTTCTCCTGGAGGAAGGGGCGATTTCCAGGTTGAAAGTAGTAGCCCCCATGGCCCCTTGCCCCGTCCTGTCGCGGACGGGCGCAGACGGGCTGGTCTTAGGCTAGTGATACTGTGCATGGGGTTTTTTAGAAAAGTAGGACTACAGGGGCGCACTACCTGGGTTAAACGTTACAAAGTGTGTAAGGAACAAACGTGTCGTTGTGTAGTGCGTAAAGAGCAGACGGCAAAACGCCCTTAACCGTCTCAACAGGTCAAAAGACAAGACAATAGTACAACAAATAAGCTCTCGCAACTACAGGTGTGTATAACAAGACAGGGTACAATGACCAACAGTAAAAGGAAACGCAGATGCAGGTTCTTTGGTGTGAAGTTTCTTATTACAGCAAGACGTTGACTTTTCTCCAGACTTAAAAATGATATCAAACGCCGACACGTGTTTCGTCGTGTACGGGTGAGTCAAACACGACTCTTCAGGGCTTATACTCCCAATCCACAGTGTGGTTGGAGTAAGTCTGGGTCTTTAAAAGCTCAGTTATAGGCAATGGGTATTTGGTGTGTTCATATATAGGCGAAACTGGTTGATAGGGTGATTAATTGCGGTAAGAGAATGGAGTTGTCCAATCCCGTAGGTAGTCTTGTACAGATTGTAAAAGCGCTGTATCCTGTTGTGTCATCAGGCGGTAAGCCGGGAGGGGATTCTTAAAGAGTGCCGGCTTCTCTTACCGCAATTAATCACCCTATCAACCAGTTTCGCCTATATATGAACACACCAAATACCCATTGCCTATAACTGAGCTTTTAAAGACCCAGACTTACTCCAACCACACTGTGGATTGGGAGTATAAGCCCTGAAGAGTCGTGTTTGACTCACCCGTACACGACGAAACACGTGTCAGCGTTTGATATCATTTTTAAGTCTGGAGAAAAGTCAACGTCTTGCTGTAATAAGAAACTTCACACCAAAGAACCTGCATCTGCGTTTCCTTTTACTGTTGGTCATTGTACCCTGTCTTGTTATACACACCTGTAGTTGCGAGAGCTTATTTGTTGTACTATGGTCTTAGGCTAGTCTTTGGCGCTGTCGAAGGCGCCCCCTCTGCGCGCAACCGCTGCGCGCTTGGGCCGACGGGTGGCTAAATAGTCCTTGGCAACGTGATGCTAGAGCGCTAACCGCTCGACTGCCTCTGGGTTGCTGGGCGTGTCTGGCTCTCACCTGCCCCTCCCTCCGCTCTACGGTAATGGATACCGAGTCGGACCGGGGCGTGCAGGCTTGAACACTGAGCGCAAACCAGGAAATTAGCCCCTGATGCTCCTTACAGTTCTGGGGAGTATCGTTAGTGCACAGAGGGTGAGTGAATAAAATTAGCAATCAATTTCAAACACAACGTGCAGTTATAAAATCTTTCTCAGGTGACATTCGGCGCGAGTGAGTTATTTTAAAATTAGCAATCAATTCTAAGAAGGTCCACCAGCTATTTCCGATTATTACAATCTATATTTACTATGTCAGCTTTACACAGCATATATTGTTAAATATTTGTTACCAAAATGAGCATTTTGTTGTAGTTCACAGTACGATCAACTTAAACAGATCTAGTATTTTGATTACTCCTATGTTGTGCTCCAGGTTAATAGTGCAAACAGTAGGGACAGCATGGGATCAAGGTGGGCACAGCACCTGCAAAAGCAGCGCCCAGGGACGCTGACCTCTTTTCACTTACCACTAGTGTGTAGTATTGAGTATGATTGTGTATAAAGTTCAATAGATAAGCACTAGAATGGACATTGATGCGAATGGGTTGTTGATTGATTGTGTGCTATACTCAAACATACCCACCCTATCTCCCTGAGAAGCCAATAAATGCTTACCCTTTCTAACCTAAGAGTCAAGTGCAGAAAGAGTTGTACTTGGTCAACTTTGCAGACTCTGGCACATCACAGGAAAAAAACTCCAACTGCCCCAGTTGTGGCCCAGGAGCCCCTGCTTGTCCCATGATCCCCATCCACAGTCTGGCTGTATGCCTCTGAGGTTTATTTAAACACGGCTGATAGGCCTTTAACCCACATTCAGAGGAATGAACTGAGGTACATTTTTAAACTAAGGCGAGTAAAGAAGAGTAGCTCCTTTTGTTGGTAGCCAGAACATCCTTAAGATATAGGGCGCCAGTCAAACAGGCCAGCGAACATTCTGTTGCAGGGCTGCTATGGGCTGAAGTCCTACCATCAAAGGTGCCACATTTAAGAGGTGTTATACCCTTCATTAGGAGCTTCTGGTCCCAGTTTAGGTTAGATCTGTTTGGAACAGCCATTGCACTACAAAGACTGTGCTGAAGAAGCATTAGAATCTCACCACCTTTCTACTTAGCTTCAGCAGTGATACTAGTCACCTCCGCTACTCGACAGCTACAGCAAACTGAAAGCATGGTGCGATTTGGCTGGAAAACTACCAATGAGGCCTTAACAGTGATTTGTGTTTCGCCCTAGGCAGATCCCTGTCTTAGAACTTTCACCCTTGTTAGATGTACAATTGTTGTCAGCCAAACTTATAATACATTTCACAGTATAATCGTGCAGGGCGTAGCAAGTGGCTCCTGAGGAGCTGGTGGGGCCATGAAGAGTTGGACTTTGGCTCCCTTGCACTGCTCTAACAGACACACCTACCCTAAAGAACCCACCTAACCTTGGGTAAAGTCTCTTCTGTGTGACACCAAGTGGCATTGTGCGGCCTTTCCTAAGGTTCGCATCTGCTAGTTCTCCTGTGCTATACAATAACTTCACTCCGTGCTCCTTGCTGCGCATCATATGCACAGCGCCCTATGCCCCTGCTTCACATCATAGATGTGTATGTGTGTTGAGCTGCGTGCAGTGATGTCTATAAATATGTTTATCTATGTCAATGGGTGTGTCAGTCTATACATTTGTTGGAGTTTGTGTAAATCAGTGTTTGAGGATGTGGTGGCCTGCTTGTGTGCTCTGCGTGAATGTGCATGCTTTACAGTAGACACATATGTTAGCTTTGGCAATGATTATATACATTTTCCAATGGCACTTTGTTGTAAGAGCCTAAAAAAAAAGCCAATCTAATCCTCTCGACTGGGTTTTAAAAGAACACTATAATCTGCGTCGTTTTTGGGGAGAATGTGGGTTAGTCTAGAGATATTTGCATCTGTAGCCAGCCGCATGTAATGAGACAAAATATCCTAACTAACAAATACACAAATATTGACACATAGAGGGGCTTCGGGTCAACTCTTTTCATGTACTTATCAGTTCAGCTGTCATTCACATTTTACTTCTGACAACCACATGAGTGAGCGCCAATGAGTGAGCCCATTCTAGCCTATCTGCCACTTCTTTGCCACGGCTGATGGTGTAATACTTTAGCAATATTGTTTTTCTTTTGTAATCTTTCTATTATATAGTCATCCTTTTTTGTTTAAACTCTCTTCTGGATACAGTATTTGAAAGCAGTCGCACTTCCTATTTATTACAATAAGAATTACATTTTCGTTCTTGTGATGTGCTGTAATCTAAAAGTAATATCCATCGGATGGCTTACCTACCTACCTTGGGCGGGTGTATTGCCTTAGTCTGTGCTTGTTTAACAGGTAGTCTTTTTTCCGTTTTTGTTTTCTCGCTTTAGTTTTATTCCGTCTTTCTTCTTTTTGTAGTCGAGCCTTTTCCTTTAGTTTAAAAAAAACGAAGATCGAATCTTTGTGATGTGGGCTCGCATACGGTTTATTCGGCTGAGTAAGAATACCCTAGGGCGCAAGTTGCTTGAGGTTAGTTTCGGATGATCGAACGGAACTGGGTCAATAGAGGCTATTTGCATGCCGCTGTGTGTTGTGGGTTTCGTCCTGAAAGCGAAGACCAAGCAATAAAACAGCACGAAAGGAACGGGATCTTATGTTTTCGTTTCAGTACTCGTGATCTGGAAATGATGCAAATATCCAAACAAATCAAAAGCTAAAATAAGGAAACAAAAACGTAGGCACTGCTGAGATTCGAACTCAGGATCTCCTGTTTACTAGACAGGCGCTTTAACCAACTAAGCCACAGCGCCTTGTGATTTCATGAAAGTTCAGATCTTCACTAGGCACTGATAATGAGCGAACACGCGCGCTCTGGAAGTGTTCATTTACCCCATTTGGGGTACCAGTGTTAATATACCGAGCTCACGTCCGTACAAATATCATTCCCCTTACATCAAATGATCATTTTCTCTGACTGATTGCAGCGTGCTTTATTAATACATAACCGTATTTAAATGTCCATTACTTCGCGGTATTTTCCAAAATGACATTGTTTTGTTGCTTTCTGTATGATTAGATAATTTATATTTGTTTTGTTTTTAATGCAGCCATGTTTAGAACGTAATATGGCAAGCTGGCAGTGCTGTATATACAGTGTGGCACGCGGTTTGAAATGGTAAATTCCATGGAAATGCTACATTAGAGTTTGCACTGTGCTATATTGACACAGCATGGAAGAGTACAGTTCAGCATATTACAGTGTGCTATATTGACACAATATGTACGTTAAATGAATATGTACGTTAAATGTACAGTGCTGCACATTCATTAGTTATGGGTTTGTTGTGATGTGTCGCCTGGAATTGTTTTAATGACCACTAATATCAATGATATTTCGGAATACAGATACATTGGAGACTATCATCATGGAAATTGTCTTTTCAGCGGTAGTCGTGGCCGAGTGGTTAAGGCGATGGACTTGAAATCCATTGGGGTTTCCCCGCGCAGGTTCGAATCCTGCCGACTACGACTTGTCCTTTTGTGTTCAGTAAAATTATTTAATTGTAATACTTTGGGAGCCAATCCATGCACTGGCTTCATCCTCTTAGTGTTTACTTGCGCCGAATTAAATCTTAACTATGTAAGTACTTGGCACACGGTAGAAACACCAGTAAGTGTTCAGTTGTCCCATAAAAATAAAAATATATATTTTTGTAAGAAAGAAAAATCAAAATTACAGAATTGACCCCGACGTGATTTGAACACGCAACCTTCTGATCTGGAGTCAGACGCGCTACCGTTGCGCCACGAGGTCTACTTACAACTGTGCACTGAAATCCTCAAAATGACACTGAGAACGGAGTGGTCGGGTTTAGCATACGTATATTTTTATCTACGCCACACTTAAGAGGCAACTAGTGAATCCGTTGTCTGCAATGTTTGTATATTGTCTTGTGGCATACGGACTGTAAAACATATTACGGTTACATCTATAAAATATACTTCTGGTTTATGAGCGGACAGCCGTGATCTCTTTACCTCCTCAACACACACATCAGCAACGTCCACTGCGGTCTGAAACGCACACCTCTAAAATGTTTTCCTATGTTTGTTGTGGCGCATTGAATGAGTGTATGGGGGGATAGTCCCTTTGGACCATGAAAGTCCCTTCCCACCATGCACTGGGAGAGCGGACCTTCGGTGCCTGTTGCGCATGCGCACCCGCATGTATCTTTTTTTTTTATCCTCTCGATTATTTATCCTCTCGATTAGCACAAACGCTTTCCCCATAATAGTTGAGGACTGGCGTTAAACAACAAAACAATCCTCTTCTCAAATATTTCGGCATTCCCATGCCTCCCGGTCATGTCTCTGGTGGGAAGCATAGAAGTTCAAGCACTTCCGGGTAGCATGAAGGGACAGGGGAGCTTGGATGATTAGACCGCCACCGGTGAGACAGGAAGGTAAAGTCTTGTACCGGGTACCAGGTCGCCTACATGTGCCTGTTCTGACTTTCGCTGGGGATGTGTGTCGGTGTAGTCCTGGTTGTGGTGCTTTTGTAGTTGGAAATAGAGGCAAATGCTCTAACTGGAACTTTGTTTATTTTTCAGTTCATGTTTGTTTGTTTGTTGTGTGCGATTGTGGTCCTGTTTTTTTTCTGTACCACTACCAGGTGTACGGTTTTGATGTAGTGTCTGTGCCATATCATTAGTGAAAAGGAGTGAATTGTGGCGTGGTAAGGTGTGAGGGTTTGTAGTGGGCAGTCTGTGCCATATTTTGATGGCAGTGTCGTGTGCACTCCATGTGTGTTGTATTGGAGATTGGGTTTGGGGGAGTTTTGCTATGCAGAGGAAGGAGACTGTATAATTGGATGTAGACGTTTTGTTGTAGGTTAAACTAGGTAGCATTGATCAAAAGCCACCATTGAATGTTCGTAAACGAACCGAGGGACAGATTTACAAGCCCCTTGCGCTGCCAGTGCGTCACTTTATGTGGCGCATCGGCAGCGCATTTTTCTGCCCCATATGTACAAGGACAGGAAAAGCCTCGCTGTGCGGCTTTTCCTGTCCTTGTAAATGGCCCCTTTACACGCAGCACTTTGTGTGAAAGGGGCGTTGGTGTGGGTGTTCCCACGCAACTCCCATGGATCCAGACATATTTCCAGATTGACAAGAAATCGTAAATCAGGAAATGGGCCTGAATGCTACGCCTCCCCAGGGGAGGCTTAGGGAGGTGCAACGAGGAGAAATGGAATCATTTGTCCTCCTTCTTTTCCTCTGGTGATTGTTTATGACAGGAAGGTGTCCTGACACCTTCCTGTACATAAACAATCCTTTAAATCAATTACGTTTTACAAGTTCCATGTGTGCTAATGCAGCACACATAGAAGTTGTAAAACACAATTTCTGATTGTTTATGTGCAATAAGGGAACCCTTCCTACACATTAACAATCATCCCGTGACTAAGGCAGTTTTGCACCATGGTGCAAGGGTGCCTGTGTCGGCGCATGGCAGCAGTTTGTGCTTCAAAACTAATGCAGCGCGGCGCAGCAAAATGACTTGCTGCATTAGTTTATTGTAAATCTGACCCATATATTTCAAGTCTTCAAAGGCCTTGGTGTGCTGCAAGTATTCCATTACTAGCTTAAAAACTTTCCTTAGAAGACACAATCCTTGTTAGAGTGAACCCAAAAAGTCACAAAATTAACCTGAGCTTTGCCTCTTGGTAGCTATGGCACAGAGACCATGTGTACTTTATATATTGCAGTGCTAAAATGATAAAAAACAGTTAAAATGCAAAACAATAAAAACCCCTAAAAGAATTAGAAAATAGAGTAATATGTGATAAACAGCATAATGGAGAAATGGCAAAAATCCAAAAAGGGGTACAGGAGATATGAAGAAGCACAAAGTGCTAATGATAGTGAATAGTTGCGGTAAAACAGGACCTTTTTGCAATTTGACCATGATGGAGCACCAGTTAAATACACTAACCTGGTTCGTCCGGGTCAAAGATTTGACCTTCTTACTTTAGTATTTTAAGTCCAAGTCCACCACAGGAGTACACTTTTAAAGCCCCAGAGGACCTTAAAGTAGGCACTTGGAAAGCTCAGAGGGTGGCTGCAGAGGAGGGTCCAGTGCAGATCGAGTTGCTACTGTTCTACTGGGCAGTTGCAGGAAAAGGCCTGTAGCTTGTTGTGTCCCTGTAGCTTTAACAGGTCAGCTCGATAACCTCTTTACATATGGCAAGCAGTTTTATTCTTCAATGCTCTTCTCAGATCTCATACAGCATATTAAAGTCTTTTCTTATCTACCATAGACCCAGGAGTTGGTTCCTGGAGATGCCACATTTATGCCTGGCACAAGCGAGTGAATGGGAAGGACCTGTCGGGGTGCCATAATCCAGGATTCTGCAGTCTTTTTTTATAACAAGAGCTACTTCTGATTGAAAATAGTCCAGTGTTACTAACTCTGACAATTGCTGCAGTGCTGACCACGACAGAGACCTTCCCAGTAGTGGCCAACCACATGTATGTCACAATATTGTGTGGTTTCAAAATACCATATACAGAATACTGACTAATGCAACATAATTAAGGTACTTATACAGGTTAGTATATATTTACTATTAAAAAAATCCACATCTCCGTACCTTGTAGATCTGTATATCTTCCAGGTAAATAGTTGTGAACTTGGAACATAAATACAATTTTACTCACCTTTTTGAATTTTTCTTCAAGATATTGTGTTAGTCTATATTCTAAGACTAATGAAATATCAGCCACAGCAGAAATCACCCTCTGTCCTAAAGAAAACAATAAAACCTATACTTCTTCACAACTCCGTATGGACTACCATTCAAAGACCAGTTTAAGTGTGTTTTGGATTGCAATAATTTTGTTTTCAAACATATGCATTTACTTGTTCAAAATAAATGATTTTCTATACTCCTTTTCCAATTTTGGTTAACACATCCTTAGAAGTTCTTGTCCTGTTCATGGAAAGTGAACTTCTTCAGTATGACTACAGTACACCTTCTGAATTAACTACTGTGCTGGCCTCCACTTCAGGGGACTATTTCTAGGATATTGTCGAGCTTCCCAGCTACCTGTTGGAGACCACTGCCATAACAATGTAGTGAATTTCCCACAGGCTAACCCTACCCACTTTGGGTATTTTCAAGCTCACTAAAGTCTACGGCCAGACTAAACTTTGGCTCTGCATGCCATGTGTGTCTGGAATTCACTTTGGTAATCCTAGTGCCATACTGAGTCCTAACTCTAAAATCCAGTTTTAGCCCCTGGCTCTACCCCCTAACAAACCTAGAGACAGCAGTGTGGTAGAACCCAGGTAGACTTTAAGCAACTAGACAGTGAATATACACAAATTGTTTTGGCATTCTATTTCCTTTCTCTGAAGTGTCCACCAAATGTCATATGTAAACCCAGCAGACCTGTCACTTGGGTTTTGACACTGCAGCAGGATTTGGCCCTATGATGTCAACAAGATGCCCACTGTTATAGAGGGTGGTCTGGCTGGGGGAACAAAAGTTGGGTGCAGCTCTGTGTGTTAGCCAGGTCTGCCTATGAAAGGGTAGTCCTCTCTGAAGTTTATTAAGTAGTTGGCCTAGCCCACAGGCCATACTGTCCAGGGCACAGCATCAACCCCCCAACACCTAATGCCTTTAGTACCCGTTCTGGGAGCAACTTCGCACCTCTGTCACATCTATTTAAATGCTAATTACTGGTTGGTAGCTGTGGTAGACAAAATGCAGATTTAGTTTCCACAGGTTTCAGATGGGGCAAAGGTATCTTTTAAAAAGTTATCTTTCCAAAATATTTATTACAAATACTATTTCAGCAGGATATTGGGCCTGTAATAAATATTTCTATTTCAAAATGTCCCCAATAAAGTTTCTAGGTGTTGCCTAGGCGGATATACCATTTATTAAAAATAATAATATACCCCGGTGCTTTCCTATGGAACAGCCAACCCTTCTATGGTGAAAATTGCTTTTAACTCTTTTTTTTCCTGTAAGGATATGTTTAATACAAAACTTTTATATGTCCTACTTTAAAATATCATGCATCTTGCCTTTTGGGCAATAAGGCCTACGTAGGGGTGATATATAAATATTTAAAAGGAAGGTTTTGGACTCTCCGAATGGTTTTATTTGACAGGTTGCATGTGCAGGTAAAACCTGCACACCCAGGCTACTGGTGACAGGCCTGCCGTCCTATTTACATTATCGCAGTAGGTGATGGCACAATGGCTGCCGCCATCCACTTGTGACATTTAACTTACAGGCTCTGGGTACACCTTGGTACCACATACTAGGGACTTCAGTGTAAGTTAAATATGCCAATCAGGTGTATACCAATTTCATCAGGTTTAAAGAAGCAGCGCGAGCACAAAAACACCCAAAACATTTTGATGGCTAACTTTATTAGACTGCTAAATGTAAGTAACTGCTGCTTAATACCATTACAAGATCTTTAGTTTTTTTAATGTATTCAGGTAAAAAGTATCTTGGGCAGAGGATTTGATTAAAGTCTTGGGCTAAACATATTCCACAGGGATTACACTAAATGTATTACCATAAAACTGAAATGAACTTAGGGGGTCATTATGATGTCGGGCGGATTGCCACCGTCCGACCGGCGGTGGCGATCAGCTCGACATCTATCCCCGCCCGCCAGCTATTTACCCACCGCCATATTACAATGGACGGGGATACAGCAGCGGACGGAAAGACCGTCCACCGCTTTTCCGAAGACAGGCAATCGTCAAGATTGCCTGCCGTGCGGACCTGGGCCCTAATATGGTGGCGGTGCCTAGCAGACACCACCTACCATTATATGATGTAGACGGTTCAATGCCTTTCCATGTTGGCGATGCCGCCATGGAAAGGCGTGCAGTCTTTGGTTTTGGGGGCCCGTCGGGGCCCCCGGGTTGTTGGGGTGGTGGGGGTGCACTTGGGGGGTACCCATGGTACTCTCCTACATTGGCATGTACAAGGTGGCAGGCACCACGCGGTGCTTGTCACGTTGTGCATGCATATGCACACCATGCAAATTTGACATTGCAGCTTGTGCTGCTTACAGCACCGCCCGCCGCAGTGTAAAAGATGCGGGATGCGACCGCCAGGGTGGCAGTCGCATCCTAATTGTCCCTGCGGGACCGCCACACCCCTGGCAATCGATCCCGTTTTCCGTTGCGTCGTCATTGTATTGGGGCCCTTAGTGGCTACCATCATACACACATTCCGTATCTAGTTCTCAACGTCCTTTCAACTATTCTTCTGTACATAACCTTTTTTTGTCTCCCTGTTTTCTTTTACAGTACAGATTAGTCGTCTGACAGAGAGTTGAACAAAGACACAATTAAACATGGTAAGGATTCTTACTATTTGTATCCTTTATCTATATTTTATGTTTTAGTAATTTATCTGCAGACTTCGCTCACAACAGCCCCTCTTGCTTTGGCTGTTATTGTAATAACTTCTTGTCTGTTTTTAGTGCCTGCTTATGGATTTGGACGTACAGTTAAATGGGTCAGCAGGTTCATGTTTAGCATATAATGTTAACACTTTATATTTTCTGTATTGTATAAACTAGAAGCAACCATGAATTACTTTTGTTGCTGTTGTAGTAGCATTTGTTTCACTCAGTAAGTGAACAGCCTATGACTACTGCCCAGCAGTATACATAATTAATCACTTGCTTGTGCAGGTAATGTTATTGCTTCATCGTGAGGGAAGTTGTATGTGGAGGATGATGGAGCTAGAGAGAAAGAGTTGGAAGGATATTAACATAGTCACTCAAGACTACAAATGTTCAGGCACATGGCTAACTAAGACTGTAACTTTGAGAGTTTAGTGCAAGGCATCATTAGTGTAAGATCTGATTGAAAGTGCATGAGCACTCCTTGCCACATCTCTTCTTAGTTCCCTTCAAGTGATTGGAGTTCCTGGGTTCAATGCTTTTGGTAGGTATTTAGAGTTTCTTGTGCTGGGGTGTTGAGCTAGGTAAAAGTTCCATAGCACAGATGGCCCACATGCAAGAATAATTCTATATCTGTGACAGGGTTCTGGGAGAGGACGGTCCTTGGTCCACTTTAGTAGGTACAATACGTTCACCAAGAGAGGTAGCTTACTGCAGAAATGTGTCTGGATTTGGCAATGACGATGATTGTCAAATATCTTTTCACTAGTTAGCTCCCACTGGTACCTTTATTCCTCAGGTACAAGTACATGTGGAAGTTAACTGGTGCTTGGAATCTGGCAACCACTGATAAAGCCAAATTCCGACACTTTTTCACAGTAGGCTACCTCTCAGTGAACGTATGATAATATAGCGTGGAAGTGGATCCAGCCTAATTAAACTAAACCTATTAAATTGATTTGAATAGGTAGCCAGAAACATAGTAATTGCTATTTTCAAGCATATGGAGTTGAGGTTGCTGGTCTTTGGCCACTATCACCTGCCCCACTAATGTAAAGAGATGTGGGGACCAGCGAATTGTAGAGCAAATCCCCCATTCCTCCTTAGATCTGAGTCTCTCTTTCCTATGTTAAGATAAGGCAGAGACTTAGGTGAGTATTTGATTCCAGTGCACGTTCAGTTGCTCTCTTCACTTTAAATGAGTTGTATTAGCTCAGACCCAGAAGGAGTCAAAGCAACTTCCTCCTTGAGGTACATGTTTTGCATTTCGTTTCTGGAGTCATTTCAAAGCTAGGAGAGGTACATTTGGGGTTTCTTAGAGGTCGGTGCACCAACCTTCCTCGCCTAAAGTCTATCAACTGGAAATACTGCCATGTAGAGCAGATCCAGCACTGAGATGAGAGGACCCTCAGTGGCTGAAAGTTCTACAGCAAACACTTTTTTTTCTTTGCCCATAACAGTTAACTCCTATCAAGACCTCCATTGACAGAAGTACTCTGTCACTAGGCTTCTCGTATGAACCCTGAGTGACTGGTTGTGACTACAATAAACCCAGCAGGATTAAATTATTACTTAGAAGACCATCTTCAACAATAATATATTTTCCCACACTAATCCTCTGCAAGGTGTTTTTTTCCTGTAATAGTTCTAAAGACACAGGCTAAGCCTCAAAGGTATCCCCAATTTCTTTTTTTGATGTGTACATTTCAGGGTGTGTGATTTCGTGGATAAACATTGTGGTGCCATCTTCCGTGCCCCGGAATCCATTCACTTGGGGGCTATCCTCCAACCTGATCTGTAGAAAGGATTACAGTTAGTGAACCTTCTCCGAGCGACCTTTGTATAAGCGTTACAACAGCATCTCTTGCAGTAGTGCCTACTATGACCAGGACTGCTCTACCAGACAGGCTCTGCCCCTGAAGAGCCCTGGTGGCTTGGCTTGCACTTGTGATAGCAGCATTCTGGTGCTGAAGACTACTGCGTATTCTGTCACACTCGATCTTTTTTTTTTGCCACGTTTTTCCAACCTTGGCATAGCTAATAGAGCAGGCTTTGATGTGATAAACAACATTTGTGCATAGCTGTGTGGCACATTACAGCTAGAACTGCTAGGGTGCGTGTTTTTCCTACGCAGTTTGCAATTTTCACTCATAAGGGGGTCTCCTGATCCTGTTAGTTGAATTGGATCTTTTACTCTACGGACGTCTGCTAGATGGAGCTTTTTGTTTTTTACTATGCACAATGTGAGGCGGAATGATTTGTCCTTCGTGCTGGGTCCTTTAGATTATTACCCTTGAAGTTGTTTCTTTTGTTGGCATATTTGATAGGGTGAAGTTGGTTCCTTCCATTATGGGAGAGACCACCTTGTCTGACTCTAGTGCTGATTTACGATTGCCTGTAGGGAGGAGCATAAGTCTGTTTTTTCTGATGAAGTGGCAAATTACATTCATAACCGCTTCAACTCTAGATTTTGTGGCACGTAATGTGGGGCTTCCGAGATAACTTCTTGTACATCTGGCTGTAGCGTTATGTAAATGTAATCCTCCCTTAGCCTGTCTCACCTAGATAAACTTCCACAATGTTCACACAGGTTGAGTGTCAGCCAAATGCATGAAGTTTGACTTGGATGTTTTGATTGTTTCCTCTCAGGAAGTTATTACAACCTGAGGTTGGGCTTCGAGAGTCAAATTCGCTTTCAGCTTGGCTCAGTCCAATATTATCTATTCCATCTGCCTTCATTTCATTGGCATGTGAAATATTCAAACTCCGAATCTGAAACTAGGCGAGAAGATGTAAAACCATGCATTTGTTTGGAAGTCGAATAAGAAAAGAATACGTGGGACATGATAGACACTCCATGATTTTTTTCTACATTGTACTCATACACTAAAAACTTTAATCAAACCCATCTTGTGTTATATTTATGCAATTTTATGTTAAACGGGGATGTAATGAACTTTGAATACTGATAATTCATTTTACTTTTTTATTTTCAGGGTGAAAGAAAAGGGGTCAATAAATACTACCCTCCAGATTTTGATCCTGCAAAGGTAAGAGAGTGCGGTTATTGGAGTCTGGAAATTCGCTTTTTTTGTGCGACACAGTTGGTAGCAATTGGCATCTTGAATGACAGAAAAGTATCAAATGGTTCATTTAACTGATTGTGAAGGACTGCACTGGTAGAATGGGTTGCTAAAGTATCTTCGCATGAAAGAGTGCTTGTATTTTCATGTGCAATCAACATTCTTCAGTTCCACCTTTTAATCATTTGCTACCCAGTTTAGAGTGCTCTGATTCCATAGGGAAATCTCAAACCTTTAAGAATTCATGGAATGATTTCACTTATTAGGCATCCAAACTCCTGGATGTTGAAACAGAATTGCGACATATTGAAAGTCTGGCCTGATTTTGCTTAATAGTCTCTTTGGCGGTGAAGTAGTTTCACAGTGAACTTCCCTCATTCTGAAATCCCAACCCTTGAGTAGGTATCATGCAATGGTTTTTCTATGGATGGTTAACTTTCCATCTGACCTGGTGATAAAGCTTGATAGGCCCTTGGAAAGGAAGGTAATTTTCACATCAGCGTATCGGTGAATGTGGGGATGTGTGTCCATTTTTTTAGGGTGATCATTAAGATGCTCCATTTGTTAGCGGGAGTTCTCTTTTTATAGAAATCTATCAATCTGTGTTCTACCCCTTGCTTATTTTAAGATTAAATAACATTTACAGTGGTAGGGAACGGGAGTGACCCTCCTTTTTTTTTTTTTTAGCATTTATTGGGTTGTATTTTACTGTGGGTGTACTATATCCTTTCTTCGTATTAATGAGATCTTTGTTGCTTGTCAAAAGACCTGAAAAGCTCTGCCTCTGGCCGCATCTTGAAGCACTTTTTAAAATACAGATATCTGAAATTAAGGTTCCTTGTAAGTTCCAGTTTTTGGAAGAAAAGCAATTGTGTAGCCTGTCCGCAGAAAGTAATGGCTAAACATAATTTTTTTTAAATTAAAGAAGTTACAAACATTGAAAAAAAAGTGCCTACTATTTTCACAATCCTCTTTTCAAAGAAAAAAATGAAGGAATAAAACACGAATGTATGCAGCAGTCTGCAGGGGCTGTAGATCTTCCTGCCTTGTCTGTTGTGGTCTATCAGAGAAGTGTAAATAAATGACCAGAAGACCATGAAAGACGGGGATATAGTACGCCAACATTGGAGACAGGAGGAAGCTTTTACGCAGCATCGACTGTAAACGTGCTTGGCCATATTGTGTTAAAACGTTGCATGGTGGGAGTCTGGTGTGAAAAGGAGGTCAGTGGCTGTTCACCATGAAAACTGCACTTGGTATCTCACCTGCGTAAAACGGCGAATGTTGGCACTGCCGTTTGGAAATTTCCTTGGTGAAAGTCCAGTGCAAAAAGTTGTTTGTTGGCTGTAGTGTGTGAAAAGCGCTTTTCAGTACACTACTACGGTGTGAAAAGTCACTTTGTGGTAGAAAGTTGCTTTATGCTAGTAGACTGTGAAAAAGCACTTTGTGGTAGAAAGGTGTCAAGGCGCTGTGTCATAGCAGGGTGTGAAAACTTGTTAGTAGGACTTCCATTGTGAAAAGGCCCTTGGTGTTAGCGTAATGCTATTTGAGCCCAGCGGGAAAGGAGCCACCCTCAGTGAGAACTACCGGTAGGAGTCAGTCCCATCGAAATGGGTGCAGTGGTAGGCGTAGTTGTAGTGTCCTTCTGGACACGTTCTAGTGTTCAGCAGGAAGCTGTACTCCCACCCACTCCCTTGAGTCTGGACACACATGCAACCCCCCACCCATCCATCACGGGTGTCACGAGTGACGTGGCCCTGCCAATAAAATGGTCCGGGTGCACGTGCTTGTGGCCAGTTACTGCACCCAATCTCCTGGTGTCTGTCTCAGTCATTCACGTCATGCGGGCCTGAGGCCCGACACCACATTGGCAACGAGGCATGTAGCTTATCCCGCATGCCCGCTGCTCTGTGCTTCCTCGCCCCCCCCCCATGACCCCATGAGGAGGTACTGAACCATCGCCGTGACGGTGGTGAGGGTTGAGCTCAGCATCGCGACGCGGCCCTGCCTTGAAGGTGTGAGGCACAGAGACAGGCTGTCTCCTTCTCACATCGCCCTGGCAAATGGAGGAGTGGACGAGCACCCCCCCGGAGCGGCTGCCTGAACGCCAAGGAAAGCGTGAGTCTCCCCACCATGCTCTCGGAATGGCCTCCGCCACACTCAGGCAATCGCCGCCGCAAGTAAAGAGCCGTGCGATCCTCACTGTGCAGCGACCAAAAGAGAATCTGCCACCCCTGAGCAAAGCACTGCTCTGCCGACTGCTCTCCTTGCATCCGCAGCACAAAAAAGGGAGGCTCCACAACGACACCGGTGTGCACACCCCCAGCCACTGCCCGCAGCCACAGACCAGCACGACGGCACCGGTGCAGTGCATGATGAGGCCCGGCCTGCGGATGTAACGTGCACGGCCTGCAGTTGCTCCACAGCACACTCCAGCACAGCCCTTGACAACGGCTGGCACCGAAGGGAGGGTGGTGAGTGTCACCATGCCTCCTCCATCTGCGAGGCACCAGCGACCGCACTGGCGCGAAGCGGCGCCCAATGCACACATTGTGTGTGGGAGCGAGAAGGCCGTCACCCGCCAGCCTGGTGCACACCCAGACAGCGAGGAAGAGAACTGAGGCTGCTTTTCACCCGGTGTCAAACCTGCATCTGTGTGAGCCGGGACGCAGAGAAATACATTGCAGCACGACCCGTGCTCAAGGCACCTCCATCGCTGCCAGCAAGCCGCCCAGCCCATGTGCACCGCCCCTACTGTTCCCCCCTACTTTCCTCCAGCGATCAACATGGTCCGGAGGCAGGCGTGCAGCCGTGGGTTCTATTTGCCAGCAAGTGTCTGGGCCCAGTGCTGGATGCCACCACCGAACAGCCTCAAGCTCCAGCAGCTGATTTAGAGAAGCGTGGCAAACCAGCGGTCTTCAGGAGTTACCCGCAAGCAAACTCCAGCCAGCAGATCCAGCCCGGGTAGCCTGCCTTCGAGAGGGGGAACTGCTGCAATGCACAGTATGAGCACCAGCCGCGCATTCTAGTGGTCGAACGTAGCACAGCACCACGAGTCCCAGGCTTCAGCTTCTGCCCCAGCGCGGTCCGTAGCTGCTGAAAGACTGCAACCAAAAAAAGCATTTACAATGCAATGGTCTCGGCATTATTAAAGATAGAGCTATTGGCATTGCTCATGACATTATTATTATTAATTTTTTAAATCATAAATAAATGGCATTGTCATTTACATTGCCAATAGCTTAATCGTTAAATAAATGGCATTGTCATTTACAATGCCAATAGCTTAATCGCTAAACAAAAACAATTTCAAGCTATGTTTAGACCTGGGTTTTACTCTGTCTTAAATTAAGCAAAGCCTCTTTTGTCTGGTACATATCAATTGTTCTTTTTTGCAAACAAGCATTCAATAGATAATTTCATCCAAATCAAAGTACATTTTCTATTCAGAAGAGTCAAAAACTGGCCAGAAAGGTGGAACAATAACATAACAAAATTGTAGGAAACATTCACTTTGAATGTGTGCTGTGTTCCCATATATATATGAAAAGCAAAAGCATCAAGGGGTGGTAAGGACACTACTTAGCACATCCTCACACTTCTCGCCTTTTCCCTTCAGCCTACCCACCCCCTTAGTTTGTCCTGGGATGGCCCGAAGGTTCCTCTCCAGTGATAGATCCTACGAAGAACCCCATCCACCACTAATGACGACCTGGCAGAGGAGGGAAAATCTACATTTTGTGGAGCGATTGTACTTCCTCTAACAGTCTCAACTCCAGAAGCTACACAAAGTGTGGGTAAAGCGAAATAAACCTTTGAAGGGGTGGCAAAGGCAATATTTCAAAACAGACCTGGTGAGGGGGAAAAGAGAACTACTCAACCCATCAAGTGTTTGTGCTCGTGCTGGCAGACAATCTCCATTCTGCCAACCTTGGGCTGCAATAAGAGGAAACCAGAAGGATTACTCACGCTAAAGAGCTAGCCAGGCTTAAGGGTGACACACGGAGCAACCCCACCCAACACGCGGCTCTCATTAGCACACACAGTCTGTACACATGTATTCCAAGCCCTGGTGGCATGGTGACATGAGATCCCCAAAAGGGTTTACACCCCTGAAGGTGGACATACAATAACAGTCTTCACAGCCTTCTCCGAGATAAGGTAAGGTTTGAGGCGCGTGCATAGTGATTTGAAAGGTTGGAGTAGATTGTGCAAACACTGGTGATAGAGGGTTCTACATGCAGATTAGCCAGTTCATTCTAAAATAGCAAAGACGAGCTGGTCTATAATATTCATTGATGAAACTGGAAGGGCCATTGGTGAAAGTTACTGGGCCACTGAGCATTAGTAAAACTGAACGGACACAGCACACTGGTAAAATGGGCAAAGTCGCTGTGCACTGGAAGAATTCCAAGGGCAATTTTGATGGACATGCCAAGTTTAAGCACCTGTCGGTTTAAAGTCTGTTTATTACATAAAGATGTAACCAGTGGCATAAACAGGCATGCACTGGTTAAACTGAAACAGGTTACGTTTGAACGTGTAACTGCGCCTAAAATGGTGAAACTGGGAGATGGGGATAAAGAGCATGAACTGATGAAACGGAATGTTGCACACAATAGTCAAACTTGGGTTGAGCTACAACAGGCTCTGGTGATTCGAAGAAAAACAGAACACTGGTGAAAAAGAGTACCGCGGTTTTGCTTGCTTGTAAAAACCTTACAGGGCACACACAGCCGTGTACAACGTAGTGAAGTCAGATACAGGAAAAACATTGGAGACAGTGGGAAAAGTAGGCAGAACAACATGAAAATGACAGTTAAGAAACACAGAATCGCTGGTTCTAACACATTCATTCTGCTCTACTACAGACATCAGACACACCACTGATGATATTACCTTATTTGAGCAATTAGCAATTTCTAAAGCGCAATACAATACTGCAAATATCACACAGCACAAGCTAAGAGCAGCTGCAAGCTGTAACGGGAAAGAGGCGAAGAACAGGAGAAGAAGCTAGCCACGTACCTTTCCCCAGCAAGTCCTTCAGCTGCGCATCCTTGAGTGTGGTGCTGTTGAGCCGGTTACTGGACACACTCCTCTGCTCTGGGGAGGGGTGTGCACGCCCGTGAGCCCCATCAGCCTCGGCCAACCGGAGGTCTGGCCTCAGGGGGGCGGCTGGCCGCGGCCTGCAGGTGCGGGGGTTCCTCTCCTCGTTCCGTGGGCCCCGGCCTCAGCACTCCAGGGGCTCCCGGCATTGAGCCGCCATGGGCGAGGAGGGGCGCCGGCGGTTTATTTATCCTCGGCTGAAGCGCAGCCCTATTCCAGATCCCAGACAATCAAAACTAACTGGGGGGAATAAAAGTGACGCAGGAACGAGCTGAGAGACGACAACTCTAGTTGAATTATCCATTCAGACCCATACTGTGAACAAGTCCAAGCGGGAAAAAATGAAGTGTGGGGAGGAGGCAAGACACTCCCGGCCACTCCAGATTACTGCGTTGTTTCCCCGACCTAGCACGTCTTTTCGGATGTCAACTGTAAACAAGAACAAAAAAATGGCTGCTGCAAAGCTCCGACATGTTCGCGATTCGGGGACGTGTTTTTTGTTGAGTGACGGATGACGTCACAGATAGAAAGAACGCAAAAAACATGCCCCCGAATCGGGAAAAGACGGGCTTAAAGGGAGTGACGCCCCTCTCCTCCAATGGCTGGCCTCCATTTAGGAAGCCAGCTAATGGAGAAAAGGGGCGGGTTAATGCCCCACTCTAGGAGACATTAATTCTCTGACCGAGACTGCGCAAGCGCAGCCTACGGTCCTCGACCTAACTAGTGTGCGCCCGTGGGAAAGTCTGTGGTCCCGCGCCAGACAAGGCAGTAAGAAGAATGTAGCTTTTTGATCACTGACTGGAGTCTGTGCTGCACTTCTGCTGCTTGCCCCCTCTCAGGAAAATGAATGTTCTGCCACCATCCTTTTGCAACAAAGCTGTGTGTGGGGATCAAGGAGCGCCCTCTAAGTGCCAGGAGGCCACTGCAGCTTGCACCACACTTTGCCCCTGACAGTGCTGCCAATGCCAGTGCTGACAAGTGTGATAATTCTTACTATTTTAGACCTTCAAAGCAACAAGAATGGTTTGAGTAGCAGGTAATAGAAATTTCTAATGTATATTGAATTAATAATTACCTGTTCTGGTAATCTCTAAATTAGGCGCTGTCTGCCTAAATTAGGCAGACCGCGCCACCTTGCAGCAGACTGTCACAAGCACTGATGTTGACAAGTTCGTGCCAGTTTCAAATTAAGCACTGATTGTGGGGGCAGGTGTTCAGCATAGGTCTTCCCCGCTTGGCCCAATTGCCCTTCCTCCGTCAGTGCCTGTTACTAATGTTCGTCTGAGTTCAGGAGGTGGGGAGTCTTAGAAGGAAGTTATTCATCAAAACTAATACCATTATCTGTGAGAATGCACTGCTTTGTGAGGTAATTTACGGTTTCAGCAATTCACACAATTGGTGGATTAAAATGGGTGTGAAGGATCTGAGAATGTTTATATTACATGCATGTGCAAGTGGATGCCGAGGTCTTCCCATGGCTCGCCAGCATGGTTCCTTATTTCGCAGGACAAAAATTGCTCCCCAGGGGCCCAAAACCGTCCCCCACCCTAGTGGCATACTGGGAAAACACCTGGTGCCCGCTATGGCCAGTCCTGCCCTGGCTGTGGGGATTGTTCCCTAAAGATACTGTGCTCAGGTAGGGGGGGGGTTTGGTCTGCAGCCGACAGGGCACTGCCTCATCCTTCCCTGCCTGTACATCCAACTTAGGGAGGCATCCATAACCAGCACAACGTGAGCAGGGCACTGCCTGTACATCCAACATAGGGAGGCATCCATAACCAGCGCAACGTGAGCAGGGCACACTTCCCAGCAGTTTATTTACAAACAGTGCAGAGCAGAGGTGGAAAGTGCAAGGCCTGATAAAACAGGAATGTAGTCAGTAAACTTGTGCGCATTGACTTGGACCGAGTAACTCAACATAATGAGAAAAGTCAATACTGAGAACTGGACACACTCCAAAAGTAATGCCTTTGAGAGAACTTGGAAGCACTCTGTGATTAACTAGTTCCAACACTCCCCCAGCGGGAACTCTGTGCATACACCGGGTGACTGACAAACGCCCCCACCGCCTGCACAGGGCGCTGAGTAAAGCAAGCAGCAAACAATTGTATCTGCCACAGTAGGTCGTACTCACCGGATGGAGACCAACACAACATGGCAGCAGTGCTGTGTGTCTCAACGTGTGCCAGGGACTACCCCTGATCTCACCCGGTTACTAATCATCCCATAATGCACCCCTCCTGATGCGTTCCTGGCAGACCACCTTCTGAGAAAGCACAACAGGGTAAACCTCACCAATTAACAGCTCATTTTCCTTAAAGAACGTATTTGCGTAAGGGCTGAGAAACCACGTGTGGCTTTGATGGGATCTTCGGGTGCGCAAGTGAGTCAGCATAACTCCGTTTAAAATGGCCATTGTCTACAAAGATAAATGAAAAGTATGCCCGCATGAAAAGACTACCGGTGGACACTGGGCAAAAGCCCTCCAGAGAGGAGGAAAGGGGCCGAAGACTCCGGAGATTCTTCCACCCCGACGAGCAAGTAAATTGTATTGGGGATGGGTCAAGCACTCTGCTAAGTTGGGGGGGCGGGCGGTTGGGAGCCCGTACAGCAGGGGGGCAGGGAGGGGGGGAGTTGGGGACGGGATTGTTTATCTTTTTCTTACATTGTTGACTCAGATAGGGGGGAGGTGGGAAATAGACACACTACAATCCAGAGAGATTCATGCACGAAGCAATTGTACTGGCTATCATGTTGCTCGGGACACACATGGCCCAATGGCGTCGACTCCTGGAGAGCATGAAGCCAGAGGGGGAGGGCTGGAGGGGCGGGAAGGAGTAGGCTTACAAGCAACACTGGTACAGGAAGGATTGGCAGGCACACATCACCTAACTCAGAGGGACCATGGCACGAGACTCACAGGTTAGTGATCGAAATGTTGACCATCACGTGGGACCGATAACGCCATTGACCCTGATGTCGTGGAATGTTAGAGGACTGGGGGATAAGATAAAAAGGGGATTGGTCCTGCAAAACATCCGAAGGAGTAACCCAGCCCTAGTCTTACTACAAGAGAGACACTTGCAGGGTACAGCTACGCAGGCGCTGAACCGGAGAGGCTATCGGATGATAGTACACTCAGCCTTTACCTCCGGGTCGCGTGGGACTGGGGTCCTGATGCGGAGGTCATCACCCTTCATTGTCCAATCCACAAAGACGGACGACCAAGGCCGCTTTGCGGCAGTGTATGGAAATTGGGAAGGTAGGCCAGTTAACATAGTCTCGGTGTATCTCCCTCCGGCACTCCACGCACTTGCTTTTCCGGACCTAGGGAAATTCCTACTTGCACTGCCAGACGGGGACCTTATTATAGGGAGCGATTTCAATGCAGTGGCACACGACACACAAGATAGATTCCCGAATCGGGTGCAATCGGTGAGACTTTCTAAACTACATGACTTTTTAGAAGCGCAGGGGCTGGTGGACATTTGGAGAACATTACACCCAGAGGAAAAGCAGTACACATACTAATCTACAGTACATAATAGCCTGTCACGGATTGATTACTTCCTCACGTTGGGAGGGGGCTCGCTCACCATTGACAACATTCACATTCAACCTAGGGGCGTCTCGGACCACTCGCCACTTATAATGATACTGATCTGCCCAGAAAAAATTCGTAAGCGGATCTACCCGATTTACCCGGGATATTTGCAGGTACGGCCCATACGAAAAGAACTGAAGAAGGTGACTCAACAATACTTTGCAGAAAACACAAATTCAGTCGAATCACCTACGATAGTGTGGGAGGCCTATAAAACGGTATTGAGGGGTCAGGCCATAGCAACTATCACGGGACACAAGCGGGAACAGAAAAAAGAATTACTGGCCCTAGAGACACGATTACACAGTGCAACCCTAGCGCACATGAACAACCCGACGGTAGACACATTACACACGTTGCAACTAAGTCAACGGCTCCACGCTGACCATCTGCAGCGCAGAGTAGTGGGAAATATAGAAGAAACGGCGCACAGAGTCTACAATGTAGGAGACAAGGCAAGCAAACTTCTGGCATGGTTAGACAAAAAGCAGGCAGAAGGCAGGCATATCATGCAGCTACGTAGCACTGATGGTGAACTACATACGCGACCGTCGGACATAGTTGAAATTCTAGCGGACTACTACCTGAAGGTATATACGCCTGAAACCAGGGTAACACCTGAGATGGCGGAGATGGCTCTTAGCAATGTACCAACGCAGTCCCTAAACCAAGAAGCAGTAGAGGAGTTGGAGGCAGATTTAACGCAGGAGGAGATACAGTTGGCAATTAGTGCGCTCCATACCGGGAAGGCGGCAGGCCCCAATGGTATCCCCATTGAATGGTACAAGGCCGTATCCGAGGTCATAAGTGAGCCTCTGATGGCTATGTACAATGACAGTTTAGAACAAAAAGTCCTACCCTACGACCAGAGAATGGCTACGATCGTGGCAATCCCGAAACCGGTTAAGCCGCGGGACGAGTGCACATCTCTTCGGCCAATATCTTTGATGAACGCAGAGGCCAAAATACTAGCGAAGCTCTTATCGAACAGACTGATGCCCCACCTGGAACAACTGATTCACCCGGATCAGTCAGGGTTCATGCCGCATAGGAGTACGGCTCTAAACCTTAGGAGAGTGCACGGGGCACTGGCTAGGGCCCCCCTACTGACCGGGCCAGCAGCCATTCTGTCATTGGACGCCAGGATGGCGTTCGACATGGTGAAATGGCAATATCTCTTCGCGGTGTTGACACACATGGGGTTTGGCCCCAGATTTATCTCATGGATAAAACTCCTGTACTCGAGCCCGGTGGCACATGTAACAGCAAATGGACATATCTCGCGCGAGATACCATTGGCTAGAGGAACAAGACAAGGATGTCCACTATCTCCTCTGTTATTTGCATTGGTCTTAGAGCCACTGGCAGCCGTGATCAGGACCTCCCCGCTCTTGAAGGGAATATCATGGGGAGATAACTGGGAGGACAGAATCTCCCTCTATGCGGATGACATGTTAGTCTACCTGTCGGAACCAGAGAGGAGCATACCGGCACTGCTAGCACTCTGCGACACACATGGCCGAGCGTCTGGTTATACAATTAACTGGACGAAATCTATCCTCTATGTACTAAAGGGCCCTTTCCCACCCATGTCCGCGAACTGCCCACTGGCGGTGGCGGACTCTTCCTTTAAATATCTTGGGATACATATTACAAAGGACGGAGGACTTTTCCACGACCTAAACTTACTACCGCCACTGACTCGACTGAAGGCGGACGTGCAACACTGGAAGGCACTTCGCTAACTCTGCTAGGAAGGGCAGCGCTGTTCAAAATGAATGCGCTGCCGCGCTTTCTCTATGTCCTAGAAAATACCCCTATTCTGGTACCGCCTGAATACTTCAGAAAGGTAACGGCTGCGATATCAGGATTACTATGGGGCAATCGACCCGCCCGCATTGCGAATGTAAAGCTGGTCAGAGATTGGTACGACGGGGGGATAGCATTGCCGGATGTGCAACTATACTATTGGGCGGCGCATCTAAAGGTCATAAATCAATGGATTCACGCCCCACAGGGAGACCCAGCATACCTGGCAGACAGAGCGCAGCTGGGCACCCACAGCTTATTGGCCCCACTTTACAACAAGGGCATCGCTGCAAAACTGATAGGACCCACGAACCATACGGTGGCACTGTGGCACAAAGCACAGACGAGACTCAAATGGGGAGGCACCATAACCAAAATGACTCCCTTGTGGGATATCAAAGCACTGGGTCAGCTGCGACACAGTAAGGGTTTCACGCAGTGGGACACCATCGGGATCTCCACAGTAGGGGATCTGTGGACAAACGAGGGAGTTGCTCCGTTTGAACAACTCCAGCGGCAATATCAGTTAGGCCCAAATGAAACATACCGATACATACAAATCAGGCATGCACTAATGACAGCCATCGAATTAGGTACAAAGGTGCCGGACTCGTCTCCGCTGGAGGACCGCCTATTGACTGAATATATGGAAGCCAGTGCAACTTCCCTGACTTATCGTAAAATAATGAATAATTTGCAGGACCCACTAGTAAAACTGAAAGCAAAATGGGAGGATGAGCTAGGTGAGATGGACAACGCAGAATGGAACGCAGCGATGGCTTCACCAAAAGAAGCGGGTATCTCATCGAGATATCGGCTGGTGCAGCTTAAAATATTACATAGTCTATTATACGAGAACTACTCTACGCAAAATGCACAGAGCTGACCATCCCACCTGCCTTAGAGGTTGCGGAGAACCAGGCACACTCTTTCACACACTCTGGGAGTGCCCAATTATCGCCACCTACTGGCGACAGGTTCTACGCACCATCTCACAAACACTGGAGGTATCCCTAACACCAGACCCTCGTGTATGTCTACTGAATGTATGGAAACAGAACGATTTGACTCGTCAGGGGCAGCAATGGGCCATCGTAGGGATAATGGTGGCCAAGCGGGATATAGCGCAAAAGTGGGGGGCAGTAGAGGCACCGACACTGGCACAATGGTGTAGAAATATGGACTTATTATTAGTGATTGAAAGAGCGGTCTATAAGATGAGAGCTAACCCCAGGAAATGGAACAAGCTGTGAATGCCGTGGAACACCTACAGAGGGGATATATGTGAGCCCTTATCAGAAGAAGATGTAGACCGCTCTGAGGAGGAGGGGGATGTTGATTGAGACGCACTTAGATTGCTTTATCGCATACAAATAGAGTTGATATAGCGCTGGTGGGTTGGTTGCACGTCCCGTAAAAGGAATGTTAAGACCTGGGAATCTCGAGATGTGAATATTTACTACCTGCATCGCGTACTGCACTGAGCAGTAATGAGTGTCAAAAAAGACAAACATCTGTACCAATATCTGAGTCACACGTTTAGTTGTAGTTATAAAATATAAAAATAAGACGGTTATAAATCTGTGTGGAAAAGTATCCATACATTTTCTGCTAACTGGAACTGTGCAATGAAGACCGAGGAAGCTGCAGAACGAATAATGTCTGAGATGTATAACGAAATGTCCCATTATAGCAGCCGGCCTCCGGGTTGTAGGTAAATGCTGTGTAACCGAAGCAGATTGAAATAAAAGTCTTTAACCCAAAAAAAAAAAAAATAATAAATAAATAAAATGGCCATTGTCACATGCAAAGCATAACGAGGACAAGCCATATTCGATTTGAACAAAAGGTGCACACGTTCTAATCTGCGTTTACAGCCTGCATTTTTTCAGGGGAATAGCTATCAATGGTGCATCAGGTGCAGCGGCACCGGGAAGAAGGGGGGGGGGCAAAAGAATAAAGGGGCCCAGTGTACCCCAATTTTTACTCTATTGAGGGGAATCGTTATCAATGGTGCCGACGGCGCGATGGTAGGGGGGGAGTCTAAGGGGGTCTAGTGAACACGATTATTGATGTACTTTACTGCATGATCAGCTATCAGGCCCCATTTTCCTTGCTCCGGCTAGTGCCCAAGTGCACACTCGCAGCGCTAGTGCATATGTTATCGATTTTTGGCAGTGCTTTGAATGAGCAGGGACCGAGTCCCCAATTTGAACAGGGGAGGACCTGCACTCCTCAGCAGGGCCGCAATACTTTTAAAGGGCTTGAACCGCCCCCTGCTCCTTAGCAAACAGGTGCTGCTCTGGGATAAGGAGTGCCTGCCCGTCTAGGTTCCCACTTCCTGCACGCCTTCGAATCCTGTGCCCACAATGTGGATTTACTGCCAGAAAGAAATATCACACCCCATGCCACCCAAGTGCTGTGTATATCAATTGTATTGGGCTACGTGCCTCGAAGCAGATGCGCGGGGAGGAGGCGCTGTACAAATAAGGGGAGATAAACGTGAATTTCCCAAAACAAAATACTTTCTAAGACTGGTGAGCAAGTGGAAAGAATAGCTCGCTGTCTTGTGCGGACTTTCCGGGTACGGCGCGTGGGGGAGGGACAGGGTGGCCTCGGCACTGGGCGGAGGCGGCGCGTGGAGTTTCGGTGGCGCGAGGCGGGCGAGTCCCGGCGCGCGGAGGCAGCATCCCGCGCGCGGGCTCGGGCGAGCACTCTGGATCATTGCTGAATAACTTGATTGGCAGGGCGGAAAAGGCCACCACACCTTGGCGTGCGCGCGCCCCTAGCACGGAGTCTTCTAAAATCAGATTTATTTCTAAGGAGAAATAGGTGTTTATGATCTGGCCCGAAACATTAAAACGCGTGGTTGTTTTCTTTCGTTTGGAGTGAAACTGGTGCACGGTGCAAAACAAGAAAAAAATGGCGGCGGCAAGCATCCGAAAATTTCGGATTCGGGGGCGTGTTTTTGGCGTTGTGAGTGACGGATGACGTCACAGGGCGAAAGAACGCCAAAAACACGCCCCCGAATCTGAAAGAGACAGGGCTTTATTGGAGTGACTCCTTTCTCCTCCAATGGCTGGCCTCCGTTTAGGAAGCCAGCCAATGGAGGAGAGAGGCGGGTTCAAGCCCCCATACTGAAAGTCCAAATCATTAAATCTCCTCCCGGAGACTGCGCAAGCGCAGCCTTCGGTCCTCGACCTAAAAAGTGAAAGGGATCTTTTCCTGCGACAGCCCAACGAACTTCACCGGCCCGGCTCACACGGCCTGCAAGGACCGCCGTCAACATCGCCACCTCGCTGCCCTCTTCACCACACCGGCACCCTCGGCACGTTGCGAGGCGGTTAGCATAGTAAATAAAAGAGGTACAGAGACGTATAACCATGATGGGGTGCGACACAGGCTGTACCCCTACATTAAGTGATACCTGTCGGCCCTCACTCCTGCCACCAATACAACTAGGATCACAGCACTCAGGCACACTAAGCAAAGACAGGCCAGAGTTGCACTGCAGGCCCCTGGTGGCCATATGTCACCACTGCAGGAAGGCTGGTGACCATTTGACTCACGCTCTTGTGCTAGCAAGCTCATGATGCACCCCCATGACCTCGCCAGAAGCAATTCATGCAGAGCGATCCACAATAAGGCCTGTGATGCCAACACTCTCAGCCCCTGGTAAAAGAGAGCTGCTGTGACGTGGCCTGCAAGAAACGACTGCTGTGGCATCCTAATGAACATTCCTGCAGGGCACACAGTAGTTTTGCCACCTAGCAAGTATCAAGTGACAGCCTCCGCTGCAGTGGAAAACCGAGACAGCTAGAAGTGCACAGGATACACTTCAGTGGTCACCTGCAGCCACAGCCACATGACTCTCTGCTGCAATGACCACACCAGGTCACAAACGGGAAACCCACAAACACACACCCCAGGAATGAACCGAGATCACCGTAAGCTAGGTAAAGGGGTACGCCAAGCCCCAGAAGACGACCCCCTACAGAAGATCCAAGAGCTCGAAGTTTGAGAAGCGCGACACAACTCCCAGAAGCCTGTCAGCACAAGCAAATGCCCAAAAGAGAGAGACCTCTCCAAAGAGAAGAAGTGATGCTGGAGACAGCAAATAGAGTTTCTACACCTCTATGGCCCCAGCGAAGCCCCGCAGTGGGCCGAAGACAACCTTCCCTCACACTGCCTCATGATGTAGTCGTCGGTGACCCAAGATAGGCAAAAGAGGATTTGCACACTGCACGTGGCAAGCCGCCACAGCAAGAGATGCTCCGACAACCGGCGGATGTCACATCGCGCAGCAAACAAGGAGCCCGTCATGCAAAGTGACCAGTCCGGACGAGCACACCGGAAGAAAGGCAGAAGTCGGTGCCACAACAGCGCCGCCTCGAAGAAAGAAAAGAGTGAGAACCGGATTAACACAGGTGGGCTGAACAGACTAACAAAGGGAGAAGACCGAGGACTCACACAGCAAGCCAAGAACACATCCTGACACGCCAGACAGCCACTAAGGCGGACGGACTTCCCTGGATACAGCCTCACGGGAGAACCGAACATAAGTCGCAGCAAGCGCAAACCGAGTCTCATCACAACGCTTCCCCAGGTGAGCGTCAATCAGCGCCCCTGGATACAGCCTCACGGGAGAACCGAACATAAGCCGCAGCAAGCGCAAACCGAGTCTCATCTCAATGCTTCCCCAGACGACCGTCCGACCCAGAGTGTCATCAGTCTTAAGTCAAACGGCATCCATGCTCCTGTTCGCAGATGCCACGGGTGAAGATCAGCATTGAGTGTCCGCCCACGCACCGCCTCAAGATGGAGTCGGCAGTGGCCCCAAGACAGGCAAGACAGGATTTGTACACTCTACATGTCAAGCCGCCACCGACGATCAACCTCAGCCAGGCAGAGACACTGGGCTGCTTGGTCCCTCATGACACCCGACTCTCCCAGCAAGTCACCACCATCTGTCATCCTGTCTCACCACATGGCTGGCAACCGCCATCACGTTAAGCCCTCAGCACATGCGTCAAACACCACTACCAGAGTACAGATGGACTGGCGTCCTACACCGTTGCCACACCAACCGACTAAAGAAATCAGAAGCTACCTGTGAACCTGGCCTACACCTGAACCGCGAGAGCAAGTCTTGGCCACGACTCATCCACTCATGCGGGTTGTGCCTGCGACTAAGTAACGGCTCCTCGGCGGTCCTGCCGCTGCCCCCAGTTGGCACACAAGCGGCCACACCGCAGCCCTCCTTCAGTCCCACAGCATCCCCGACAACGGGCCTCCCAGGCGGGAGAGCGAGCAGAGACATTGCCCCACCAACAGGTTACCAGTTACAGCCAAGCAGTTCAACAGAGAAAGTCGATCCGGCAATACCTCTGAATTTTCACCATGGACTCCATCCAAGTTCATGACGCATCCCACTATAAGGAACTGTTAGAACTCACTACAGACCATCACCGACGTCAGCAAAGTGGAACCCATGCAAGGCAGCTAGACATGTCATCAGTGAACTGACGATATGCAGCGGACGTCTCCAAGCCAGGGGTCGTGTCTTTAACCCCTCAGGTTAAACTACGGGTGCCCGCCGAGATGGTCCTGCTGCAAGCAAAGTCACCAGCTCATGTCTGACGTCTTCCTGCCACCTGGCACAGAAGACTGATGGACCATGTGGTGTTTGGTTAACTGTTTGTTTTGTCCCCACAGGTTGGACTAACGTTTTGTTTGTTCCTCAATAAAGTTGGGGAGGAATGTTGTGTCCTGCTGGACACGTTCTACTGTTCAGCAGGAAGCTGTACTCCCAGCCTCTCCCTTGAGGGCTGGACACACATGCACTCCCACACCCATTAATCACGGTTGTCATGAGTGACGTGCCCCGCCAATAAAAGATCCGAAACCGGTCCCAGGATGCTTGTTTCCGGTCCAGGGAAGACATGGCTTGGCAGTTCGGGCTGGACTGTTCCCATGGGGCACAGGGTCAGACTGATTTGCATAAAGCCATGTCTGAACTGGGGTGGCTGAGTGAACTAAAGAATGGTGGTGGATTAAACCCAGATCAGTTGACTGGGGGTGAGTGTTTGATTTGTTCAAACGCTCCGTCCATCATCCCCTTTTGTACCGCCAATAAAAGGGCCCAGGTGCACGTGCTCGTGGCCAGTTACTGCACCCAATCTCCTGGTGTCCGTCTCAGTCATTCGCGTCATGCGGGCCTGAGGCACTAATCTGAGCAAGCACTGTGTGTGTGTGTGTGTGTGTGTGTGTGTTTGTGTGTGTATATGTATATCTATCAAGTTACGTGATTGTGTTGTATGTTCTTGGAAGTAATATATCTGTATTTATTTTTACAGCATGGATCTCTCAACAGATATAAGAACAGTCACCCTCTCCGTGAAAGAGCACGCAAGCTCTCTCAGGGCATTCTCATCATCAGGTAAGATGTCATTCCTACACTCACTTCAGGTACACAAAAAGAAAGGCCTTTTCCTCTATCTTCAAGGTGGCAGTGTCCGAGCTTTTCTGTGCTCCCTGGAGAGAATGAGTAACATTATTTACAACATCAGTCAATGTTCGGTTCATGTTATGGATGAAGTCACCTGTTTCCTTTACTGGTATCCTGAATGTCTCATTAGGAAATCATGTCAGCAGGCCTTTAGTCTACAGTG